>NC_061472.1:0-10000000 GCF_022581195.2 Helicoverpa zea
TCTCGACCTGTAAAAAACACAAAATTAATTATTTATCAAAATTCTGACTAGATTTTTTCATTGTAAAAATTTTATTAAATACTTACCACTCCGACCTGTCTTCCTGACTGCATTTTGCACGATTTTGGGTAGGTTTGGACGTCGAAATTAAATATTTTCTATTAAAAAACACTAAATTTTACAGTTTTTCGACCAAAATTTTCAAAATTTCTAGGAAAGCCTATTCTAGTTTCTGGACAGCTGGCTAGGGCTCGCCGAGACGCGTCTTTTGACGTATCGCACGTCCCTCTACGCCGCACCAAACGTCAAAAAATTCGCGAAACATCCGTTTCCATACAAATAGTAGACGCCCAAAATCCACCTAAGGCCCTATAAAAACACTAGTACTCCTGATAACTTTTTCAAAAGGAGACCGATTTTGATGCGGTTTTTTGCGTATAATAGCTACAACAGGCTTGTAAGCACGCGATAACCCTTCAAACGCGACATCGAAGCGGTGTGACCCGATTTTTTGACACCCCCACCCTTCTCGACCTGTAAAAAACACAAAATTAATTATTTATCAAAATTCTGACTAGATTTTTTCATTGTAAAAATTTTATTAAATACTTACCACTCCGACCTGTCTTCCTGACTGCATTTTGCACGATTTTGGGTAGGTTTGGACGTCGAAATTAAATATTTTCTATTAAAAAACACTAAATTTTACAGTTTTTCGACCAAAATTTTCAAAATTTCTAGGAAAGCCTATTCTAGTTTCTGGACAGCTGGCTAGGGCTCGCCGAGACGCGTCTTTTGACGTATCGCACGTCCCTCTACGCCGCACCAAACGTCAAAAAATTCGCGAAACATCCGTTTCCATACAAATAGTAGACGCCCAAAATCCACCTAAGGCCCTATAAAAACACTAGTACTCCTGATAACTTTTTCAAAAGGAGACCGATTTTGATGCGGTTTTTTGCGTATAATAGCTACAACAGGCTTGTAAGCACGCGATAACCCTTCAAACGCGACATCGAAGCGGTGTGACCCGATTTTTTGACACCCCCACCCTTCTCGACCTGTAAAAAACACAAAATTAATTATTTATCAAAATTCTGACTAGATTTTTTCATTGTAAAAATTTTATTAAATACTTACCACTCCGACCTGTCTTCCTGACTGCATTTTGCACGATTTTGGGTAGGTTTGGACGTCGAAATTAAATATTTTCTATTAAAAAACACTAAATTTTACAGTTTTTCGACCAAAATTTTCAAAATTTCTAGGAAAGCCTATTCTAGTTTCTGGACAGCTGGCTAGGGCTCGCCGAGACGCGTCTTTTGACGTATCGCACGTCCCTCTACGCCGCACCAAACGTCAAAAAATTCGCGAAACATCCGTTTCCATACAAATAGTAGACGCCCAAAATCCACCTAAGGCCCTATAAAAACACTAGTACTCCTGATAACTTTTTCAAAAGGAGACCGATTTTGATGCGGTTTTTTGCGTATAATAGCTACAACAGGCTTGTAAGCACGCGATAACCCTTCAAACGCGACATCGAAGCGGTGTGACCCGATTTTTTGACACCCCCACCCTTCTCGACCTGTAAAAAACACAAAATTAATTATTTATCAAAATTCTGACTAGATTTTTTCATTGTAAAAATTTTATTAAATACTTACCACTCCGACCTGTCTTCCTGACTGCATTTTGCACGATTTTGGGTAGGTTTGGACGTCGAAATTAAATATTTTCTATTAAAAAACACTAAATTTTACAGTTTTTCGACCAAAATTTTCAAAATTTCTAGGAAAGCCTATTCTAGTTTCTGGACAGCTGGCTAGGGCTCGCCGAGACGCGTCTTTTGACGTATCGCACGTCCCTCTACGCCGCACCAAACGTCAAAAAATTCGCGAAACATCCGTTTCCATACAAATAGTAGACGCCCAAAATCCACCTAAGGCCCTATAAAAACACTAGTACTCCTGATAACTTTTTCAAAAGGAGACCGATTTTGATGCGGTTTTTTGCGTATAATAGCTACAACAGGCTTGTAAGCACGCGATAACCCTTCAAACGCGACATCGAAGCGGTGTGACCCGATTTTTTGACACCCCCACCCTTCTCGACCTGTAAAAAACACAAAATTAATTATTTATCAAAATTCTGACTAGATTTTTTCATTGTAAAAATTTTATTAAATACTTACCACTCCGACCTGTCTTCCTGACTGCATTTTGCACGATTTTGGGTAGGTTTGGACGTCGAAATTAAATATTTTCTATTAAAAAACACTAAATTTTACAGTTTTTCGACCAAAATTTTCAAAATTTCTAGGAAAGCCTATTCTAGTTTCTGGACAGCTGGCTAGGGCTCGCCGAGACGCGTCTTTTGACGTATCGCACGTCCCTCTACGCCGCACCAAACGTCAAAAAATTCGCGAAACATCCGTTTCCATACAAATAGTAGACGCCCAAAATCCACCTAAGGCCCTATAAAAACACTAGTACTCCTGATAACTTTTTCAAAAGGAGACCGATTTTGATGCGGTTTTTTGCGTATAATAGCTACAACAGGCTTGTAAGCACGCGATAACCCTTCAAACGCGACATCGAAGCGGTGTGACCCGATTTTTTGACACCCCCACCCTTCTCGACCTGTAAAAAACACAAAATTAATTATTTATCAAAATTCTGACTAGATTTTTTCATTGTAAAAATTTTATTAAATACTTACCACTCCGACCTGTCTTCCTGACTGCATTTTGCACGATTTTGGGTAGGTTTGGACGTCGAAATTAAATATTTTCTATTAAAAAACACTAAATTTTACAGTTTTTCGACCAAAATTTTCAAAATTTCTAGGAAAGCCTATTCTAGTTTCTGGACAGCTGGCTAGGGCTCGCCGAGACGCGTCTTTTGACGTATCGCACGTCCCTCTACGCCGCACCAAACGTCAAAAAATTCGCGAAACATCCGTTTCCATACAAATAGTAGACGCCCAAAATCCACCTAAGGCCCTATAAAAACACTAGTACTCCTGATAACTTTTTCAAAAGGAGACCGATTTTGATGCGGTTTTTTGCGTATAATAGCTACAACAGGCTTGTAAGCACGCGATAACCCTTCAAACGCGACATCGAAGCGGTGTGACCCGATTTTTTGACACCCCCACCCTTCTCGACCTGTAAAAAACACAAAATTAATTATTTATCAAAATTCTGACTAGATTTTTTCATTGTAAAAATTTTATTAAATACTTACCACTCCGACCTGTCTTCCTGACTGCATTTTGCACGATTTTGGGTAGGTTTGGACGTCGAAATTAAATATTTTCTATTAAAAAACACTAAATTTTACAGTTTTTCGACCAAAATTTTCAAAATTTCTAGGAAAGCCTATTCTAGTTTCTGGACAGCTGGCTAGGGCTCGCCGAGACGCGTCTTTTGACGTATCGCACGTCCCTCTACGCCGCACCAAACGTCAAAAAATTCGCGAAACATCCGTTTCCATACAAATAGTAGACGCCCAAAATCCACCTAAGGCCCTATAAAAACACTAGTACTCCTGATAACTTTTTCAAAAGGAGACCGATTTTGATGCGGTTTTTTGCGTATAATAGCTACAACAGGCTTGTAAGCACGCGATAACCCTTCAAACGCGACATCGAAGCGGTGTGACCCGATTTTTTGACACCCCCACCCTTCTCGACCTGTAAAAAACACAAAATTAATTATTTATCAAAATTCTGACTAGATTTTTTCATTGTAAAAATTTTATTAAATACTTACCACTCCGACCTGTCTTCCTGACTGCATTTTGCACGATTTTGGGTAGGTTTGGACGTCGAAATTAAATATTTTCTATTAAAAAACACTAAATTTTACAGTTTTTCGACCAAAATTTTCAAAATTTCTAGGAAAGCCTATTCTAGTTTCTGGACAGCTGGCTAGGGCTCGCCGAGACGCGTCTTTTGACGTATCGCACGTCCCTCTACGCCGCACCAAACGTCAAAAAATTCGCGAAACATCCGTTTCCATACAAATAGTAGACGCCCAAAATCCACCTAAGGCCCTATAAAAACACTAGTACTCCTGATAACTTTTTCAAAAGGAGACCGATTTTGATGCGGTTTTTTGCGTATAATAGCTACAACAGGCTTGTAAGCACGCGATAACCCTTCAAACGCGACATCGAAGCGGTGTGACCCGATTTTTTGACACCCCCACCCTTCTCGACCTGTAAAAAACACAAAATTAATTATTTATCAAAATTCTGACTAGATTTTTTCATTGTAAAAATTTTATTAAATACTTACCACTCCGACCTGTCTTCCTGACTGCATTTTGCACGATTTTGGGTAGGTTTGGACGTCGAAATTAAATATTTTCTATTAAAAAACACTAAATTTTACAGTTTTTCGACCAAAATTTTCAAAATTTCTAGGAAAGCCTATTCTAGTTTCTGGACAGCTGGCTAGGGCTCGCCGAGACGCGTCTTTTGACGTATCGCACGTCCCTCTACGCCGCACCAAACGTCAAAAAATTCGCGAAACATCCGTTTCCATACAAATAGTAGACGCCCAAAATCCACCTAAGGCCCTATAAAAACACTAGTACTCCTGATAACTTTTTCAAAAGGAGACCGATTTTGATGCGGTTTTTTGCGTATAATAGCTACAACAGGCTTGTAAGCACGCGATAACCCTTCAAACGCGACATCGAAGCGGTGTGACCCGATTTTTTGACACCCCCACCCTTCTCGACCTGTAAAAAACACAAAATTAATTATTTATCAAAATTCTGACTAGATTTTTTCATTGTAAAAATTTTATTAAATACTTACCACTCCGACCTGTCTTCCTGACTGCATTTTGCACGATTTTGGGTAGGTTTGGACGTCGAAATTAAATATTTTCTATTAAAAAACACTAAATTTTACAGTTTTTCGACCAAAATTTTCAAAATTTCTAGGAAAGCCTATTCTAGTTTCTGGACAGCTGGCTAGGGCTCGCCGAGACGCGTCTTTTGACGTATCGCACGTCCCTCTACGCCGCACCAAACGTCAAAAAATTCGCGAAACATCCGTTTCCATACAAATAGTAGACGCCCAAAATCCACCTAAGGCCCTATAAAAACACTAGTACTCCTGATAACTTTTTCAAAAGGAGACCGATTTTGATGCGGTTTTTTGCGTATAATAGCTACAACAGGCTTGTAAGCACGCGATAACCCTTCAAACGCGACATCGAAGCGGTGTGACCCGATTTTTTGACACCCCCACCCTTCTCGACCTGTAAAAAACACAAAATTAATTATTTATCAAAATTCTGACTAGATTTTTTCATTGTAAAAATTTTATTAAATACTTACCACTCCGACCTGTCTTCCTGACTGCATTTTGCACGATTTTGGGTAGGTTTGGACGTCGAAATTAAATATTTTCTATTAAAAAACACTAAATTTTACAGTTTTTCGACCAAAATTTTCAAAATTTCTAGGAAAGCCTATTCTAGTTTCTGGACAGCTGGCTAGGGCTCGCCGAGACGCGTCTTTTGACGTATCGCACGTCCCTCTACGCCGCACCAAACGTCAAAAAATTCGCGAAACATCCGTTTCCATACAAATAGTAGACGCCCAAAATCCACCTAAGGCCCTATAAAAACACTAGTACTCCTGATAACTTTTTCAAAAGGAGACCGATTTTGATGCGGTTTTTTGCGTATAATAGCTACAACAGGCTTGTAAGCACGCGATAACCCTTCAAACGCGACATCGAAGCGGTGTGACCCGATTTTTTGACACCCCCACCCTTCTCGACCTGTAAAAAACACAAAATTAATTATTTATCAAAATTCTGACTAGATTTTTTCATTGTAAAAATTTTATTAAATACTTACCACTCCGACCTGTCTTCCTGACTGCATTTTGCACGATTTTGGGTAGGTTTGGACGTCGAAATTAAATATTTTCTATTAAAAAACACTAAATTTTACAGTTTTTCGACCAAAATTTTCAAAATTTCTAGGAAAGCCTATTCTAGTTTCTGGACAGCTGGCTAGGGCTCGCCGAGACGCGTCTTTTGACGTATCGCACGTCCCTCTACGCCGCACCAAACGTCAAAAAATTCGCGAAACATCCGTTTCCATACAAATAGTAGACGCCCAAAATCCACCTAAGGCCCTATAAAAACACTAGTACTCCTGATAACTTTTTCAAAAGGAGACCGATTTTGATGCGGTTTTTTGCGTATAATAGCTACAACAGGCTTGTAAGCACGCGATAACCCTTCAAACGCGACATCGAAGCGGTGTGACCCGATTTTTTGACACCCCCACCCTTCTCGACCTGTAAAAAACACAAAATTAATTATTTATCAAAATTCTGACTAGATTTTTTCATTGTAAAAATTTTATTAAATACTTACCACTCCGACCTGTCTTCCTGACTGCATTTTGCACGATTTTGGGTAGGTTTGGACGTCGAAATTAAATATTTTCTATTAAAAAACACTAAATTTTACAGTTTTTCGACCAAAATTTTCAAAATTTCTAGGAAAGCCTATTCTAGTTTCTGGACAGCTGGCTAGGGCTCGCCGAGACGCGTCTTTTGACGTATCGCACGTCCCTCTACGCCGCACCAAACGTCAAAAAATTCGCGAAACATCCGTTTCCATACAAATAGTAGACGCCCAAAATCCACCTAAGGCCCTATAAAAACACTAGTACTCCTGATAACTTTTTCAAAAGGAGACCGATTTTGATGCGGTTTTTTGCGTATAATAGCTACAACAGGCTTGTAAGCACGCGATAACCCTTCAAACGCGACATCGAAGCGGTGTGACCCGATTTTTTGACACCCCCACCCTTCTCGACCTGTAAAAAACACAAAATTAATTATTTATCAAAATTCTGACTAGATTTTTTCATTGTAAAAATTTTATTAAATACTTACCACTCCGACCTGTCTTCCTGACTGCATTTTGCACGATTTTGGGTAGGTTTGGACGTCGAAATTAAATATTTTCTATTAAAAAACACTAAATTTTACAGTTTTTCGACCAAAATTTTCAAAATTTCTAGGAAAGCCTATTCTAGTTTCTGGACAGCTGGCTAGGGCTCGCCGAGACGCGTCTTTTGACGTATCGCACGTCCCTCTACGCCGCACCAAACGTCAAAAAATTCGCGAAACATCCGTTTCCATACAAATAGTAGACGCCCAAAATCCACCTAAGGCCCTATAAAAACACTAGTACTCCTGATAACTTTTTCAAAAGGAGACCGATTTTGATGCGGTTTTTTGCGTATAATAGCTACAACAGGCTTGTAAGCACGCGATAACCCTTCAAACGCGACATCGAAGCGGTGTGACCCGATTTTTTGACACCCCCACCCTTCTCGACCTGTAAAAAACACAAAATTAATTATTTATCAAAATTCTGACTAGATTTTTTCATTGTAAAAATTTTATTAAATACTTACCACTCCGACCTGTCTTCCTGACTGCATTTTGCACGATTTTGGGTAGGTTTGGACGTCGAAATTAAATATTTTCTATTAAAAAACACTAAATTTTACAGTTTTTCGACCAAAATTTTCAAAATTTCTAGGAAAGCCTATTCTAGTTTCTGGACAGCTGGCTAGGGCTCGCCGAGACGCGTCTTTTGACGTATCGCACGTCCCTCTACGCCGCACCAAACGTCAAAAAATTCGCGAAACATCCGTTTCCATACAAATAGTAGACGCCCAAAATCCACCTAAGGCCCTATAAAAACACTAGTACTCCTGATAACTTTTTCAAAAGGAGACCGATTTTGATGCGGTTTTTTGCGTATAATAGCTACAACAGGCTTGTAAGCACGCGATAACCCTTCAAACGCGACATCGAAGCGGTGTGACCCGATTTTTTGACACCCCCACCCTTCTCGACCTGTAAAAAACACAAAATTAATTATTTATCAAAATTCTGACTAGATTTTTTCATTGTAAAAATTTTATTAAATACTTACCACTCCGACCTGTCTTCCTGACTGCATTTTGCACGATTTTGGGTAGGTTTGGACGTCGAAATTAAATATTTTCTATTAAAAAACACTAAATTTTACAGTTTTTCGACCAAAATTTTCAAAATTTCTAGGAAAGCCTATTCTAGTTTCTGGACAGCTGGCTAGGGCTCGCCGAGACGCGTCTTTTGACGTATCGCACGTCCCTCTACGCCGCACCAAACGTCAAAAAATTCGCGAAACATCCGTTTCCATACAAATAGTAGACGCCCAAAATCCACCTAAGGCCCTATAAAAACACTAGTACTCCTGATAACTTTTTCAAAAGGAGACCGATTTTGATGCGGTTTTTTGCGTATAATAGCTACAACAGGCTTGTAAGCACGCGATAACCCTTCAAACGCGACATCGAAGCGGTGTGACCCGATTTTTTGACACCCCCACCCTTCTCGACCTGTAAAAAACACAAAATTAATTATTTATCAAAATTCTGACTAGATTTTTTCATTGTAAAAATTTTATTAAATACTTACCACTCCGACCTGTCTTCCTGACTGCATTTTGCACGATTTTGGGTAGGTTTGGACGTCGAAATTAAATATTTTCTATTAAAAAACACTAAATTTTACAGTTTTTCGACCAAAATTTTCAAAATTTCTAGGAAAGCCTATTCTAGTTTCTGGACAGCTGGCTAGGGCTCGCCGAGACGCGTCTTTTGACGTATCGCACGTCCCTCTACGCCGCACCAAACGTCAAAAAATTCGCGAAACATCCGTTTCCATACAAATAGTAGACGCCCAAAATCCACCTAAGGCCCTATAAAAACACTAGTACTCCTGATAACTTTTTCAAAAGGAGACCGATTTTGATGCGGTTTTTTGCGTATAATAGCTACAACAGGCTTGTAAGCACGCGATAACCCTTCAAACGCGACATCGAAGCGGTGTGACCCGATTTTTTGACACCCCCACCCTTCTCGACCTGTAAAAAACACAAAATTAATTATTTATCAAAATTCTGACTAGATTTTTTCATTGTAAAAATTTTATTAAATACTTACCACTCCGACCTGTCTTCCTGACTGCATTTTGCACGATTTTGGGTAGGTTTGGACGTCGAAATTAAATATTTTCTATTAAAAAACACTAAATTTTACAGTTTTTCGACCAAAATTTTCAAAATTTCTAGGAAAGCCTATTCTAGTTTCTGGACAGCTGGCTAGGGCTCGCCGAGACGCGTCTTTTGACGTATCGCACGTCCCTCTACGCCGCACCAAACGTCAAAAAATTCGCGAAACATCCGTTTCCATACAAATAGTAGACGCCCAAAATCCACCTAAGGCCCTATAAAAACACTAGTACTCCTGATAACTTTTTCAAAAGGAGACCGATTTTGATGCGGTTTTTTGCGTATAATAGCTACAACAGGCTTGTAAGCACGCGATAACCCTTCAAACGCGACATCGAAGCGGTGTGACCCGATTTTTTGACACCCCCACCCTTCTCGACCTGTAAAAAACACAAAATTAATTATTTATCAAAATTCTGACTAGATTTTTTCATTGTAAAAATTTTATTAAATACTTACCACTCCGACCTGTCTTCCTGACTGCATTTTGCACGATTTTGGGTAGGTTTGGACGTCGAAATTAAATATTTTCTATTAAAAAACACTAAATTTTACAGTTTTTCGACCAAAATTTTCAAAATTTCTAGGAAAGCCTATTCTAGTTTCTGGACAGCTGGCTAGGGCTCGCCGAGACGCGTCTTTTGACGTATCGCACGTCCCTCTACGCCGCACCAAACGTCAAAAAATTCGCGAAACATCCGTTTCCATACAAATAGTAGACGCCCAAAATCCACCTAAGGCCCTATAAAAACACTAGTACTCCTGATAACTTTTTCAAAAGGAGACCGATTTTGATGCGGTTTTTTGCGTATAATAGCTACAACAGGCTTGTAAGCACGCGATAACCCTTCAAACGCGACATCGAAGCGGTGTGACCCGATTTTTTGACACCCCCACCCTTCTCGACCTGTAAAAAACACAAAATTAATTATTTATCAAAATTCTGACTAGATTTTTTCATTGTAAAAATTTTATTAAATACTTACCACTCCGACCTGTCTTCCTGACTGCATTTTGCACGATTTTGGGTAGGTTTGGACGTCGAAATTAAATATTTTCTATTAAAAAACACTAAATTTTACAGTTTTTCGACCAAAATTTTCAAAATTTCTAGGAAAGCCTATTCTAGTTTCTGGACAGCTGGCTAGGGCTCGCCGAGACGCGTCTTTTGACGTATCGCACGTCCCTCTACGCCGCACCAAACGTCAAAAAATGCCCCACCCACCCGCCCTTTAGACGCATTAGTAGAAATTTAAAATTTACTATAGGAAAGGGTGTGACTCTGGGACCAAATTGTTGAAAAATATTTTTTGACAGATTTGGCATTCTAGCTATACTCCCTTTTGGAAAACATTAATTTTGGTGTAATCCGGGCTCCTTAACTCGAATTAATCGACTTTTTGTGCAGGTTCTAGGGCCAATTCAAGCGAGAAAAAGTTATCATCAATTTATTGGCTCTCTACCTCACAAACTGACTGGGGACCAACCCCTTAACAAAATATTGTGCCTAACGCCGTGCAACGAGTCTTTTGACCGCTGCACTTAGCTTTAGAATATATTTAAATAACAAATTTTTAAAAATATAGACTTGGTTTATTGCCACAAATTTATGACTTTTTATTACAATTATACTTTATGATTACTGCTAATATTGATTTATATTTTATTTGACTTATCCCCCCTTTACAGGGATTTAGCTTACCATATTTACCCTACCCCTGACAATGTTCGGCATGAGAACTCCAGTGGCGAAGAAGCTCAAGGCCAGAGTAGAGAGGTCGGAATCGGGAAGTTCAACTGTGGCTGAGGCAGGACCATCAGTCTGTCACAGTCCTGAAGAGCGGGAGGCTGAGATATTCAGTGAGGCCCGCACTCAGAAAACACCTTCACCTCAGCCAAAGTCCCCGAAAAGATCTCCACCTAAGCTCAGGCCCAAAACAATCCTCCCACAAGAGGCACGGCCTGAGCAAACAATAATCCTGTCATCGCCACCTTCTCAAACAACGCAGCCAACTCGGTACATGAACAGGATGACCGAAGCCAAAGCCTGCCTCTCAAAAGTAAAAATGCAGGTGGTGAGCTCTCGTAACTTAAAAAAGGAAATCGCCTATGAGATCACCAAGGCAGCCGAGAGACTCTACCACCTCGTCAAGGAGGCAGGGGCAGATAAGGAAACAAGTGCCGAGTTGGAAAATGCAACGGAATCCATCCCACCTCAACAGACTCCTCGCCAGGAATTTCCGACAGAGCTTGTGAATCAGCTCATGGATTCACTCCAGAGCCACAACCGGGCTCTGGAGGACTGCAAACAGCACACGCAGGCTCTGTCGGAACAACTTAAAGAGGCGCCACGCTACGTGGCTGGCCAGGGACCGACGTTCGCAGAGATCGCCGCAACCTCAAAAATACAATTCCGAGAGCCACTGCACTCGGTGATCGTGTCATCCACCAGCGATCAAGACACCGGTGAAGTGGTCATCGAGAAGCTGAGGACGGCGGTCGATGCAAAAAATGAGGGCACGAGGGTCGAACGGCTGAGGAAGGCAAGGGACCGGAAGGTAGTTGTGGGCTTTGGATCCCGGGAGGAAATGACTAGGGCGACGGAGAGGATCAAGAGAGCGGGTAACCTGATGGTGGAAGAAGTGAAGAACAAGGACCCGCTCATAATCATCAAGGACGTCCTCTCCTGTCACTCGGACGAGGAGGTCATCCAGGCAATAAAATGCCAAAATCACCATCTGATTGGGGACGTACCTGCAGAGGATGCTAGAATGGGCATCAAATACCGTCGCAGGACGAGAAATCCCCACACGTGCCACATCATTCTGCAGGTGTCCCCAGCGTTATGGCAGAGACTGACATCGGCGGGAAGACTGCACATCGACCTGCAGCGGGTGCGTGTACTGGACCAGTCACCTCTGGTGCAGTGCACGCGCTGCCTGCGCTATGGTCATACCCGGAAGATGTGCACGGAAACAGCCGATGTCTGCATTCATTGCGGAGACCTCCACCTCCGAGCGGACTGCCCCTTAAGGCAAGCAGCCGAACCTCCCAAATGCCGCAACTGCCTTCTGGCAAAAATGCCCAAGATCGACCATAACGCCTTCGACAGCGAGTGCCCCGTCCGGGTGAAGTGGGATGCATTATCCCGTCTGTCAGTCGCCTACTGCTAAGGTTGAGCCTACCGCACCCGGAATCAGCCAGCCAGCTATTCGACCCCGACCTGACCCAGAGTACTCAGTCATCCAAACCAACCTCCAGAGGAAGAACCTAGCCACACAAGAACTGCTCATAGAGGCCGGCGATAGGAAAGTTGCTCTGGCGTTGCTCCAGGAGCCGTATGTGGGTGGGATCCGGAAGATGCGAGACTACCACGGAGTGAGAATCTTCCAGAGCGCCGACCAAGGAGAAGGAACTGTAAAGTCGGCAATAGCCGTCTTCAATCACGACCTAGACGTGCTACAGTGTCCAGAACTTACCACCAACAACATCACGGTGGTAAGGATCCGTACCCGCGCCTGGGAGATTGCGGTAGTCTCGTTCTACTTTGAACCGGACCAGCCCATAGAGCCATACTTGGAGCAACTAAGGCGGATCCGAGAGGAAATGGGTCACCTAAATATTATAGTCGGGGGCGATGCGAACGCAAAGAGCACCTGGTGGGGTAGCTCAATCATCGACAGCAGGGGGGAAGAAGTAGCTGGCAGCTTCGAAGACATGGGCTTGCAGGTACTCAACACCGGCAATACTCCGACCTTCGACACCATCAGAGGAGGAAAGCAGTTCACCAGCTTTGTTGACCTCACAGCCTGCTCGGAGGGACTCCTTGGTCTAATTGAAGACTGGAGAGTCGAGAGCGGCATCACGAGCTCGGACCACAACGGTATTGTGTTCAAAATTAAATTACAAAAATCAAAAGGTATTAACATTAATAGGCAAACAAGAATTTATAACACCAAAAAAGC
This sequence comes from Helicoverpa zea, assembly GCF_022581195.2. NCBI lineage: Eukaryota > Metazoa > Arthropoda > Insecta > Lepidoptera > Noctuidae > Helicoverpa > Helicoverpa zea. The sequence goes on from NC_061472.1 coordinate 13,079, forward strand.
CAATTGGAGTCAATTTCGTGAGAAATTGGCCCAATTGGAAGAAGAGTATCAAATTAATAGTACAGAAATAAACAAAATTAACAACACACAATCTTTAGATCAATCAATTCAAAATTACATCAACATAATAATAAAAACAAGTCAGGAAACCATACCAAAAATTAAAAATAACAGTTTAGTCAACATACCGCGGTGGTCAACCGAGCTCGTCGAGATGAAGAACGAGGTCAACACTAGGAGACGCCGTATACGTTGTGCTGCAAAGATCCGGAGACAAAAGGTCGTTGATGAGTACCTGCAAGCAAAAGAAAAATATGAACACGAGGCAATGAAAGCACAAGTGCAAAGTTGGAAGGGGTTCTGCGAGAAACAGGATAGGGAGGGCGTATGGGAGGGGATCTATAGGGTTATCGGTCGCACCGCAAAAAGATGTGAGGATGTGCCCCTGGTCAAGGACGGACTGCCATTGAGCCCAGAAAACTCAGCGCGGCTCCTGGCGGAGACCTTCTACCCCGTGGACTCGGAAGAGGGTGAAACCGAGGACCACCGCCGTACTCGTGAAGATGCCGATCGTTCGAACGTGTGGTCGCATGATGAGCACCATGACCCACCGTTCACGCTACTGGAACTGAAAACGGCGGTGGATAGCTTCAACCCAAAAAAGGCACCCGGGGCGGATGGTCTCACCGCCGATATCTGCGCTCAAGCCATCTTCCGCGATCCGGGGATCTTCCTCGCCCTGGCCAATAAATGTCTGGAGCAGGGACACTTCCCCGGAGCCTGGAAGGAGGCCACAGTGGTGATCCTCCGGAAGCCAGGGAAAGACACCTACACCGCCCCTAAGTCTTACCGACCCATCGGCCTATTACCTGTCCTGGGCAAAATCCTGGAAAAGTTGATGGTAGCTCGTCTCAAATGGCACCTAGTCCCGCGGCTTAGTACTCGCCAGTTTGGCTTCATGCCACAAAAAAGCACCGAAGACTCCCTCTACACCATGATTCAACACATCAAGGAAAAATTAAACGACAAAAAGCTGATCACTGTTGTCTCTCTTGATATAGAGGGAGCCTTCGACAGCGCATGGTGGCCGGCCATCAGGACCAGACTGGCTGAGGAAAAGTGCCCGGTGAACATAAGAAGAATGATAGACAGCTACCTCAACGACAGGTGTGTCCGGGTCAGGTACGCCGGAGCGGAGTGCCGCCGGGATACGAACAAGGGATGTGTGCAGGGGTCCATTGGAGGCCCAATCCTTTGGAACCTGGTGCTGGATCCCCTGCTAAAAGGTCTTGAGCAGCGAGGCGACTACTGTCAGGCTTTCGCTGACGACGTCGTCCTCATTTTCAGCGGGGATACAGCACTCGAAATCCAAAGACGTGCCAATGCCGCCCTCGAGTATGTTCGGGGGTGGGGCATCAGAAATAAGCTGAAGTTTGCGCCACACAAAACATGCGCCATGGTCGTAACCAGGAAGCTAAAGTACGATGTCCCCCTCCTGAGCATGGGCGGGGTCGCCATTGGCATGTCAGAGGAAATAAAGATACTGGGGCTCACTGTGGATCACAAGCTCACCTTCAACACGCACGTCGCAAATGTTTGTAAGAAGGCTATTAATATCTACAAACAGTTGGCCAGGGCGGCAAAGGTGAGCTGGGGTCTACACCCCGAGGTGATCCGCAGCATCTACACGGCGGCGGTGGAACCGGTGATTCTGTACGCGGCCAGCGCCTGGGCGCCAGCAGCCAGGAAAGTCGGTGTGCAGAAACTCCTTAATTCGGTCCAGCGAGGGTTCGCTCAGAAGCTGTGCGGAGCGTACCGCACCGTTTCACTGCATTCGGCACTTGTGCTGGCGGGGTTGCTCCCGCTCGACCTTAGGATTCAAGAAGCAGCCGCGCTCTATGAAAAGAAAAAGGGAGTAACTTCGCTGGCCGGTCGTGAGGTGGAACGGGTGGTGGCGTTCGCAGACACGCCACACCCGGCGAAACATACGGCCATGGGGTTCGTGAGCTTGGTAGATCAGTCTCATGTGGAGTCCCACAACAGCCAGGACATACGGTTCTTTACAGACGGCAGCAAGATCGAGGGCAAGGTCGGAGCAGCACTCTCCCTTTGGGATAGAGAGGCCGAGATCAAGTCCTCGAAACTCAGTCTGCCGTCCTGCTGTACTGTCTACCAGGCAGAACTCCTGGCCATATGCGTAGCCACTAGGCAAATACTGCGGCGCCGGGAGGGCACTTTTGGCATATACAGTGACTCGAAGGCAGCCCTGCAAACGGTCACCAACCAGAGTGCCCTCCACGCCCTGGCAGTGGAAGCAAGAGCGAACCTCAGTGTGGCTTTATCCCAGGGCAAAGTTACATCCTTGTTCTGGATAAAGGCACACGCTGGACTGGAGGGAAATGAGCGCGCCGACCACCTGGCCAAGGAAGCGGCTTTGAAGAACAAAACCAGGCCAGATTACGACCTCTGCCCGGTTTCATTCGTCAAGCGGCAGATCCGATTGGAGTCGCTGGGCGAATGGAATCGGAGATACGGGAACGGAGCGACAGCAGGGGTCACGAAGATCTTTCTGCCCGACGCTGCGGACGCGTACAGGATCGTCAGAAAAATTCTACCACGTGGGGTAATAACACAAGTGCTGACGGGGCACGGCGGGTTCTCCGAATACTTGCACCGCTTTAAGTGTAAGGAGAACCCATCGTGCATCTGCGACCCCAGTGCGATCGAGTCTGTCCCCCATATCATCCTAGAATGCCCTATCTTCTCGCGAGAACGGTGGACACTAGAACAGGAGTTAGACATAGAGCTGAGCCTGCAAAACATTAGCCACATAATGCACAAACGAAAAGCAAGAGAAAAATTCCTAGAGTATGCCGAAACAGTTGCAAATAAAATAATACGTAGGAATAAAGAAGCCTGACCCATGCTTCCACCTTATTAGAAATAATATGGCCTGGTAAGCATGGGGTATACACAAAAGATCGTCAATTTATTACATATATATATACACAAAAATATTTAACATTTATTTTATACAATTATACACAAATATTTATAATTTAAATTTTTACAACTATACACAAATATTTATAATTCAATTTTTACAATTATACACAAATATTAAATTTTTACAATTATACACAAATACCTATAATTTAATTTATACAACTATATACAAATATTTATAATTAAATATATACAAATAATAATACTGTACCATATAAAACTATACACAAAAATGACAATGTATTATATACAAAACAGATCTTATAAGGTATAATTACTGAGATTATATGATATAGAAAACACATGAACTACTTTGAAAAATATAAAATATATACAACCATTTAAATATATACGAATATTTATTATATACAAATATATATTTTAAAACGATCTAAGATTCCACGTATCATCAAAAAATTAATCAAGTTATAACAAAACAAACAAGTCTAAACAGGTCTCTGACCACGTCAGGGGAACAAGGGACGGCAGGAGTGGGTTTTAGCCGGTAAGAGTCCGGCACTACCCCTCGGGGTGTCCATGAGGATTTCCCACTCCTGCCACAAAAAAAAAAAAAAAAAAAAAAACCTAACCTAACCTAACCTAACCTAACCTAACCTAACCTAACCTAACCTAACCCTGAGGTAACCTAACCTAACCCTGAGCTTTTTTTTCTTTTTGTGGGAGGGGGAAATCCTCATGGACTTATGCAACACACGCTCACTGAGTGTGTAGCTTTGGAGGAGCAGCCTCTCCCCAGGCGGAGGGGTATGCCGGACTCCTACCGGCTTAAACCCCCTTGTGTCCTCCTTGGACGTGTGCACACTAGTGCTGGGCCTCGCACGGGCCTCGTCTCTTGCACGGGGTAGTGAGGTGTTCGCTCAACCCCGTGCATCACCTCAGGGGCACGCGCCGACACATGCTCGTGCCACCGCCTCGGGTCCATTGAGTAGGGGCGGGAACTTCCCCAAGTCCCTCGCCCTTGAACCCATTCATGGGGGTCGGAAGAGGGCGTTGTCCGCCCTTCTCCTGCACCCGTTGTGCCTTCTGCGAAAGGGAGATTTGACTCCCTTCCCCGTTCCGCAGATTCCTTTTGCGACATCACTTCCTCGCAAAAGGAAACCACCGCGTTCCACGACTCTGCGCTGCCGACCATCCTCAGCACCACAGCCGTCAGCGACAGATCGTCTCCGATTTCGTTTGTGAGGACACGGCGCTGCTCCTCCAAAGCTACACACTCAGTGAGCGTGTGTTGCGCCGTGTCCTCCCCGCAATGGATGCAGTGGTGACACCGAGCGTCCGGTTCCCTGTCTAAGCGACACAGGAACTTGCCGAAGCACCCATGCCCCGACAGTACCTGCGTCACCCTGAATGACAGAGAGCCGTGCCTTCTCCCGAGCCAGTCGTCGAGTACTGGCCGGATCGCCTCGACGGTAGCAAGGCCGGCGGTAGGGCGCATCAGCCTTTGCCGCCATTCCGCCATTAGGAACCTAACCTAACCCTGAGCTAACCTAACCTCTAGAGGAAGCAGCTGGCGACCGCCGAGCTGCTCGAGGCTGCTTCACGGTCGAGAACGTCCTTCGCTCTCATTCAAGAGCCTTGGGCTCTGTCCGGAGAATGCAAGGCTACTGGGGAGCGCGGATCTACCAGGCTTCGGAGGAGGGAGAGGGCACTGTAAAAGCTGCCGTCGTGGTTTTCGAATACGACCTCGACGTCATTCAGTGCCCAGAACTCACCACCCATAACATCGTCGTGGTGAGGATCCGGACCCGAGCCTGGGAAATTGCAGCAGCATCGGCATACTTTGAGACGGACAAGCCCATGGACTCGTACCTGGAGCACCTCAGAGCGATTAGGCGGGGGCTGGGAAGTCACCACCTTCTTACGACTTTAACGCAAAAAGCCCATGGTGGGGGAGCCTCACGGAAGGCAGCAGTGTGGAGGAGCTATGTTCCACACTGGACGAGCTGGAGCTGCAGATGCTCAACAGCGGCACCCTGTCCACTTTTGACACCATCCAAAGGGGCAGGAGATATTGCCGTCACGTCGACGTGACGGCATGCTCCACGAATGCTAGCGCGCGCTGCTGACGCCTGCTGGCGCGCGCGACTCACTGCCGGAGGTACTTAAGGTGCACGATTTATTTGTGTATGCATTCATAACGAATCCTTTTTTATAAACATTTGTAAGAATTGACTGACTTTAAAGATTTTTTACCCACGATGGAACGGAGCAGGTATATGCGTTTAGGGTGAGAGATGTGCGTTTGTGTGTTTGTGAGTTTGTGTGTTTGTGTGTGCGTTTGTGCAAAGTAATGTTCCCACATATCTTCTAAACTAATGATCTGATTTTGATGCGGTTTTCAATAAAGGGTTTGTGTTCGATGAGTTCATGTTCTTAGATAGGTGTCATGGCTGTAACTCACTAGGGGGCGCCACAATATTAGTCCAAACTGCAAAGTAATGTTCCCACCTACCTTCTAAGCTAATGATCCGATTTTGATGCGGTTTTCAATAACGTTTTTGTGCTCAATGAGTTCATGTTCTTAGATAGGTGTCATGGCTATTACTCACTAGGGGGCGCCACAATATTAGTGCCAAACAATGTTGCAATATAATCAAAACGTCCGATTACAATTCTGTTTTCATCAACAATGTGTACGTGCTTAATGCATGTTCCCAAATAATAAAAATTACGCTTGTAACTCACTAGAGGGCGCTACAATATCGGTGCAAAATAATATTGCAATAACATATTATATATTATAATTCGTATATGCTCTCTAAAAAGACCGAAATAAAATTAAGCAAAATTAAAAATTTTGAAAAATCCCCGACGGTAAAAATCTTATTGAAAAATAATAAAATAACTCAAAACCCCCGACTTAACCCAATTATATAGGAATAACCGACGGGGGCTGCCTTTTCAATATGGAATTTCAACAATTAATTGAGTGCATTTTATGTCATCATTAAACATCTACAATTCTTCAATAATTGTATTCACGACAATAGAAATCCTTTAGCTGGTTTAATGGCAGCCCCCGACGGATATTCCTATATAATTGGGTTAAGTCGGGGGTTTTGAGTTATTTTATTATTTTTCAATAAGATTTTTACCGTCGGGGGTTTTTTCAAAATTTTTAATTTTTATAAAAAAGTCTATTACAATGTTAATGATTATTTCACAGACAAACTCTCTGATGTTGTGGTGGCCTAGTGGGTCAAGAACCAACCTCTCGAGTATGAGGGGTTCGATTTCAGTTCAGGCAAGTACCAATGCAACTTTTCTAAAATATCTTGGACACCTATGACTGATAAAAAGATGAAGGAAAACATCTTGAGGAAACCTGGAGTATATGTAGTCTGAAATCACAACCCACATTGAGCAAGCGTGGTGATTAATGCTCAATCCTTCTCCATGTGAGAGGTCTGTTCCCAGCAGAGGGAACATAAAAAAAAGGCTGTATAATAAATATTTTTATTTTTACAGTTTTTAATATTATTAATACAATTTTAAAATATTGTATTGTAGAACTATTAAATTATATTAATAATTAAATTGTATAAGACAGCTGTGCTGCTGAAACATTTGTTTTTCACTGCTTCTTACTTCCAGCCATAACACTAGAAAGTGGTGAAAGTGTGTTTTGGGGGGATGGGATGTTAAAAAGTGCAAATCTAACTAGCCTACTTTTTTACGTGAGTTCTTTTACTAAACTTTATAAATTATATTAAATTGACAAATGTAGGAGGTATTTGGGGTCCACACACCACGAAAGAAAACACACGCGGGTAGCCTCATTAAATGTATTTTCAAAATAAATAATCGATTGAAGACAATATTTCTTACGTTCAGATCCGCATAGCTTCCATCGAACAAGACCTTAGGACGAAAGTCAGGTAAAAAAAGATTTCCTCTATCCAACTAATCTCCTTTCGGAAAATGTTTAGCAACGGCTAGTAGTTTCAGTACTTTTCATTATAGGACGACATCCCAGGACGCATTCTCTAGGCAGCTGTCTTCCCCGAACGAGATTCATTGATCCAGCAACCGTCATTAAACCACGGAGACAACACCGCGATGTAGAAATGCAAGTCATAGGCACAGCGCCTAAAAGGCGAAGCCTTAGATATGTAGGCACAGCGCCATCTAGCGGTGAATGGCGGAACCTTTTCCAGACAACTAGACTAGTTAGATCTTATACATAGAAAGTATACTGAATAAATATTAAAGTTAAGCTGTGTTACACAAATTATTTGCACTTACTATCTAAAACTAAATTAATAACAATAATAAGCCCCGCAGGGCATCTAAGGTGGATGACGGGGAGTAGCGACTGAGAGAGTATACTGTCCCCCATCTCCGGCCTGCCGGAGTGCTCTTGGCTTGCTTGCCTTCATCGGCCGATCAGAGTGGAGTCGCTAGAGCAGGGTTAGCAGCCCTGCTCGGAGGGTAGGTGCCTCGTGGTAAGTGGCGAGTGGGCCGGTGATGCTGGACCCACAGGGAGCGCGTGATCTGCGTTTAAAGTCCGCCGAGGTATCCTCACCCTTCAGCCGCTCATGTACCTTTTGCCCTGTTGTTGCGATTTAGCTACTGATTCCCGGGGACCCAGTAAGTGAGGTGGCGAGTCTCCACCTGCCATTTTTACACGTATTTAATACATAATTGTCATCGGCAGGTACCTACCATAGTTCCCGTAGTTTCCCCATTCATGGAATGTTGTTGAATTTAAAGATTTTAATTATGCAGATAATTAGTGTAAGACGTCCTATAATTGTGTATGGTAAATAAAAATTTGTGTATGCAGCCATTGTGGAGAAATTCACCAAAAACAGATTCCGCTGGGCGAACGTTGGCGAACGTTGTCCTGGCGGAACTTTTTTTAATCTATAGACTTTAGAAGAAAAGAGATGTGTCCGAAAATTAGTGTGTATTTGTGTATAATTGATTATGTATGAATGAAATCAGTGCATGCATAAACTTCGGAGAAATTCAAGTTTCCGCTACGCGAACATTTGGCCATTAGCTAGTTTTCATATAAAGCGCTTACATAGAGAGCTGTAGATTTTTACATACGTTGTTTTGAATTTGTTTATATTTGTTTAAAAAACAGATTTAGAAAAAGTCGTAGGGTTTAAAAGATAAAAATATAAACGTAAAATACACTAATAGGTCTTAGTTCTCAAAGTATGCAGTTTGGGGTCTAGATTTTCACGTTTACACAAACCTTGTAAGTGTCTCCAACATGTTGCCAAGTATCAATGATGTTCCGTTAGTAATTAAAAAGTTATAGGATATTTTACCATGAATAGATCACTGTTTACAAAGCAGTCGAATATCACGACGTTCTGAAGGAATTGCATGGTAAAATGTATGCCAATAATTAGTTTAATCATTCAACTATTCACTTGCAAAATTTCATGTCATTAAATTCAGTAATCAAAGAAAGACAATTATAATACTGACGGAGCATCGAAAACCTACATAATCCGACCAAGTTCGGTTAGCTACAAAAAAGCGGCCGTGCCATATGTCTAAGAAACGTTCTTAACTTGGAAGGTTAGTATATTTATTAATATGGTACAGTTGCGTACACAAGCGTTAGGAAAAAATAAAACAATTGTATTTCTTGAATGAAAATTATTTTTTTAATAATAACGCCACTATCTTACAGCTCTCTATGTAAGCGCTTTATATGAAAACTAGCTAATGGCCAAACGTTCGCGTAGCGGAAACTTGAATTTCTCCGAAGTTTATGCAAGCACTGATTTCATTCATACATAATCAATTATACACAAATACGCACTAATTTTCGGACACATCTCTTTTCTTCTAAAGTCTATGGATTAAAAAAAGTTCCGCCAGGACAACGTTCGCCAACGTTCGCCCAGCGGAATCTGTTTTTGGTGAATTTCTCCACAATGGCTGCATACACAATTTTTTATCTACCATACACAATTATAGGACGTCTTACACTAATTATCTGCATAATTAAAATCTTTAAATTCAACAACATTCCGCTGCGCGAACGCACACTAACCGGGGATTGTCCTTGGGTACATTTCTATAGTGTATACAGGGATACTCATCTTTAAAGTTGCCTCAAAAGGGCTTCAGCGTGTTGGCTTCGGCCCCACGTTTGCCTTCCAAAAATCCGGGACTCTGTAGTCTCCAGGTCTGGTAGAGACATACAAAATAACAATAATAACAAAATGAAATAATAACCTATTTTAATAAACGATTTGACTTTGATTTTGACGGGGTAATGGGGTGACATAGTGACGGTGTAGTGGGGTGACGGGTCAACGAGAAATCAAAATCAGGTACTTCAACTTATAATCGTAATATATTTATAAATCTCGTCTGACATCTCCAGCGGTGACTTTATTTAATGTACAGAACGATCGAATTGAGGGGAGCCGCCCACACCGGCGATGCGCATGCGTCTAAGTAACGAATAATACTGCTACTGAACCCAACCTTTGTGACGATCTGATTCTACTGAACTAAACTCTTTATTTTATTAACCTACAGCAGTCTTATCGGGAATAGTTCGGCTCCGAGCACTCGCGCATGCGCGGATACGTCTACCAGGATTAAATACTAACTTAAGTAAGTAAGAGAAATATTTATTTGAGCAAAAGTTGCAGTCGGACAATGTGAAGTGCGTCGCAGAGCGCTGGCGCAGTGAGCTGCAGGAGCGACGTCAGCGCCGGCGCACCTCGTTGTCGGCGGCGGGCGGCGCGCGTGGCGTGGTGGTGGTGGTGGTGGTGGTGGCCGGGTCCAGGCCTTTGATCTCGAAGGGCCCGCGGAACAGCGGCCGGAACAGGCGCAGGAAGGTCTGGTAGCGCACCGCCGAGTTCTGCAACACAAGGCGAGTAAGTCGCGAGCGGGCAGCGGGCGCCGGGCGGCGGTTGGCGGGCGCCTCACTCACCTGGATGACGTCTCCGATGATCTTAGTAGTGCGGATGAGCAGCGACACGGACGGGCCAAACAGGCTGCCCGGCAGGTCCAGGCTGACCTTGTTGCGGTCGAACACGGGGATGTCGTCGGTGGCTTGGCGGCGCGGGCGCGGGCTCGCTGGGCTGCCAGTGCGGCTCGAGCGGGAGAGCGGCCACGACGATGGGGAGAGCTGCCCCCGCGTCCCCCGCGCCCCCCGCGCCCCCGCTCGGCGCCGCCACGTACTGCCAGTCTGCGACCAGGAGGCCGGTGAGCGCGCCGCACTCCGCGCCTCGCCTCCAGCCTGTGTGTCTGTGTGTGTGTGTGTGTGTGTGTGTGTGTGTGTGTGTGTGTGTGTGTCTAGGCACATAGACTCGCTCTTACCTTTGTTATTCATAGCGACTGCGTCACATACAATCCTTGTCCTAGTTTTATTTAGGTTCTGTCTGGCAAGTAACATAAGTGTCAGTCAATTGTTATTAATGTAAAATATTGTAAACTTGCGAGGACGTGGGTCATCACCTGGTCGTCTCCCGGGGTGACGCTGTAACGCGGTATTCGCTTGTAAGACAAGATAATGTCGGTGGGTGACAGGCGAGCAGTGGCAGGCAGAAGTAACAACATGACGCGTCGCTTGTGTCGGTACTCAGTAGTTAAGTATTGTTAGCAATCTGTACGCAGTGTGTATTCTGTTTACATATACATAGAGTTGACCGCAAACCTAACGCGGCGGGTATTACATCATTCATACAGATTTGCAGAAACTTGAACTGCGAGCTATTCAAGGGACGCGCTGCTGTCACTGACAGGCGTAACGTTGAATTGAAACAAATGTATTTCGGTATGAGTCACGTTTATTACAATAATATTTGAACTGATACAGTATCACAGAGGTAGGTCGGGTGAGGTGAACGCGCATGTGCCGCGCGGTGCAGTGTCGTGAGGTGAGTGTGTGTGCGTGCAGGCTACGGCGTGGCTACGAGGGCTACGCGCTACGCGCTACGAGCTACGAGTAGTGCATGCTTCACTTACTGCGGTGACACCTGACCGGCGCGGGGTCAGCGCGGCTAACTCCCAAACATTCTGTACACTCTACTGGTATAAACAGTAGCTCCCACCTGTACAACTTATTATAATACACAAGAATAGATAGCGATGCTATAACGATAAAAAGACACACTGATCATTATCAATATCATTGTATCTCATATTAGAGTAAATAGCTTTTTAACAGAGATATCGAGACGAGTTTTTGTCACACGACAGGTTAGCTTAATGGTAAGCAATTGCTTACCTTGTATTATGGGTGCTAACACAGATGATAAACTACATACATTTTACAAATACAGGTAATATATATGTCACCGTAAGATTACAAACATCGTTAGATTACAATCTATCTCGAGAGATTGTAAACTGTCGAATTATTGTAAACCGTAACACCTGATTGCAATTTAACGCATTATTTTTCGCTATATTATAATCTATCGATGAGAAATTGTCAAATTGTCAACTGTCCGAAAGCTCTCCCTGATTGGTCAGTCTTTTTGTAAGATCGAGAGCGATGTAGAGCGGTCAAATTGTCAACTGGCGTAGAACGGAATGCATCTTGCGCGCTGATTGGTAGAACGTCAAAAAAGACAATGTTCTTTGCAACTCCCGCTGTCACAGCTCTTTGACGTGCAAAAATAAGTGACGGTTTAATTTTTTATAAAATCAAAAATTGTACTTAATTTTTAAGACTCAAATTACACACAATTAAAAATTGAAGTTAGTGACGAAAACGAATCGCTGCAAAACCGACTCCACGTAGTCTTGTCTGCCCTACCCCTAGAGTGCAATTCAAAACCGCGTAGGCGCGGAGGGGCGAGGCGGCCTGCGAGCTGAGGCGCAGGTAGTTTCAGCGCTCGCCGCCGCGGCTGAGGCTGGCCGGCGGAGCCGGCCAGCAAGCCGAAGCTGCGGTGGTGAGCGTGAAAACCATCTGCGACGATAAGCTCGCATGGGACCGCCGGAGCCCCGCAGCGCCGGAGCCGTGACAGAAGTTATGCTTGCTGCATGTTGCATGCTTACTTCCATGCTGGGTCAATTAATATGGGATGTGTTATATTTTAAACAAAAAACTCAGTAGGTACGAGTTAAAAAATTAGAAGGTAAATAAATATTTTTATGATGTCATTTAATAGTATTTAAGAAGTTTACTGTTAGAATGCATGCTACAAATTTAGATGCAAAAAAATAACCATCATGCTGAGTTGTATTTAGAGTGGAAGATAACTCGTGGCTAAGATAGTATTATTTAGATGCTCGACGCTTTATTAATTGTGGCTGACTTAGTAATTTAGAAGGCAACATACATTTTTGGGGGCGAATAATGATATTAAAAAGAAGCCTGTTTAATTAGCACCCCTTTTATTTTATTTTTAAATATTAGTTTGTATTTGAAGACAAAATACCTAACTGTATTTTTATAAGAGTTATTTTTATATAAATTTAATACTTGAAGAATTTTTGAAAAGCATTTATTTTATTTAACTGACACCTCTATTTCATTCCTAACTCTACGGGAACTCCATGGGAACAGAACGGCTGGTCGTGATTGGTCGATCTTACAAAAAGACTGACCAATCAGAGAGAGCTTTCGGACAGTTGACAATTTGACAATTTCTCATCGATAGATTATAATATAGCGAAAAATAATGCGTTAAATTGCAATCAGATGTTACGGTTCACAATAATTCGACAGTTTACAATCTCTCGAGATAGATTGTAATCTAACGATGTTTGTAATCTTACGGTAACATATACATATTATAACACTCAGACCACAGCCAACAAACAATATCATCACACAAATTTTGAACCCCATTTTGCGCCCATGGGGTCGTTAGATAAATAGTAGCAATTATTCATATGTTATTCTAAAGTATTGAATGCATTACAGACCAACTCGAAGCAACGACGTTCAATTATTGGCTTCTATCGGATAATTCGTAGTAAATTAGTATTATCGTCCTCATAGTTAACGTCTTCTATATTATTCGAACTAAGAAAAATAAGATTATACTCGTAGGTACGACTGACAAAATAATGAGAATAAGTTTACAAGTGGCGCAGTGCTGGCACACACGTGCGCACTCGGACACGTAAAGCTAAGACAAGCGACTAGATGCGACACAGACGCGGCGGCTGACTAGAGGACACACTACGGCATATAAATGCACGGTGGCAAGATTCGGACAACTTTATTCTACGTTATCGTGACATTAAGGGTTGGACCACATCTGGCAGTTCTAAGCGACAGAAAGAGAAAGGGCGACGGAAAAAGGCGATTCCGTGCTGCTAGATGTGCTCCAACCCTGAAACGGCAGGGTGCGCGTGTGTGCGTGCACGTGTGCGACACGGGGCGCACGCACACACGCGGACTATGTACAAGTGCGTCGCGACTAACTAGTGAGTGAGGCAGGCAGACATGCGGTGCAGCGTGCAGTAAAACAAACAACTTCGAAGAATCGTTTAATATCACCATCGCTCACCTAAACCTATTTACAATATAAATACAAAACATGGGGACACTGGGAAGGGACGACGACCGCGGACTGTACAGGCGGTGCGGGGGACGCGGGGGACGCGGGTGCGGGAGGGGGAGGGGGGTGAGGGGCTCACGAGTCATCCTCCTCGGAGGAGTCGATGGTCTCGACGGTGCCGCCGGCGCCGGCGCCGCCCGACGACGAGCCCGACAGCGACGTGACGAGCGAGATGATGGAGCCGAGCCCCCCCCCACCTGAGCTGCCGCCGCCCGACGCGCCGCCCAGCAGCCCGGACACGGCCTGGATCTTGGGCCCCAGCAGCTGCAGCTTGGGCCCGATGACCTGGCCCACGATGCCGCTCAGCGACGCCAGACCGTTCTGCGGCGCCTCGATGCCGTACTGCTTGTTCAGCTCGATGTTCTTCTGGTCCAGCGAGTCCACGAAGCGCGTCTTCGCGTCAATCAGCGAGTTGATTTTCTAGAACAGAGAGCGAGCGAGTGACGCGCCGAGCGACAGCGACAACAGACAGCTAGCGTCGGGACGGTACTCACCCCGAACACGAAGCCCAGCACGGCGTTCTTGATGCCGAACTTGGCCTGCGTGACGCCCTCCAGCTTGCGCTTCTCGCGCGCCTGCTCGTCGCCGGCGCCGTCCTGCACACACACACGCGTCACTACACGCACACACCGACAAGCTCTCCGCCACCATTGCCTGCCACCCGTGACCACATGCCGCCACTGACACCACTCGTGTGTCCGTGCTCTGGGACTGAAGCCATCTTTCATATTTCGATTTCAGGATTTTGTTCGCTGAATGTTAGGTTCCGTTCTTTACACAATTTTCTAAATTAATTGTGATTTTAGTGCCTAGTTATGTAAATGATATGTCTCTGTAACGCAGATTATGATGATGTTTACGCAAGCGCACGCGAGACCAGTCGCCAGGATCCGCGCGCACGCAACTCAATTCTTATCCATATTTGTTTTGAGTGGGCCCGTAAGATACTGCTGTTAGGAAAAGTATTGATGGTGGTCAGGCGAGCTTCGTGCCATAAACAAGCATCCTCAGTTGGATCTGATCTGCAGGGACAAGTGAGCGTAACGCTCATCAGAACATGAATGAGTGAGGTGTCGCTGCGCAAGGTAATACATCGCGCCATGGCCTTTAGTTATATGAAAGGGTGTTGCGGGGATGTCCGGCGGCGGACGGCGCGGGTCGAGGCCGCCCGCCTCTCGCGGCACGCGTGCGGCCGCAAGCCGCCACTCGCACTCGCACTCGCACTCGCACGCGCCGAGACTCGCACGCTGCGCGGATGCACCGCGCCGCTGAAGGCCGGCGGTTTGGCGGAATACGTAATTATGAAACGAGCGGCAGTCGCACAGACGCTATCGTATGTCGAGCTGCGCCGGATGATTCGGCCGCCTTTCTAATTTGTTTGAGATCAGCGTGCAGGAGATTCGAAATATAATAACTTGCATACAATGTGTATTGCTACACAGAGCCTGCCGCGGGCGGAAGCGATGCAGTTGACGGGGCGAGAGGGGCGCGGGGCGCGGGGCGCGGGGCCGTGGAAACCGACGCGTGAAGTAAAGGCGTGCGATACTTGAGGCTTTGTTCACTGCACAATATACATATGATCGCGGTTCCGAAATGAGCAAAAACGCCGAAACTAGGTCCGGTGTGTGCTAACCGTAACAACCGCTACTTGAGCGGCACCGGGAGGAGATCCCGAGCGCGACACTCGCGCGGGTGCGCGGGTACAGGCGCGAGGCGCGGGTGCACAGGTGCGGGTACAGGCGCGGGCGCGAGGCGCATCACAATGTGCGCGTGCGCGTCGCGTGACCTCAGCGCGTCCTCAGTGACACGTCTAGTTCGGTGCGAGTCCCGCTGGTTGGCAATAAAGCCATGTTTTGATATGTGTGTTGCGACACGCGACACATGAGTGTTCACACTCGCTCCACTCGCGTGGCGCAATTGTTGATATGGCCTCTAAACCTTACTCATTCAAACATTTCACAACTTACAAATTTTACCTGACCACCTACTAGCAACCACTAAAACATTATACAGATATATGCGAGTTCGTTGGAAACGAAATATAAGTGATACAATGAGTACTGACACGCGGAGTGACCGCAACACGAACAGTCGGGCTAGGTCAGTTAAACCAATCTTCAAGTAAATAATTTTGATTAAAATAATATAACGTTATTTACATAAATTTAAAAAATGCTACGCGTGTTAATAAAAAAACAATAAATCTGTTTCATTCTAATGATGAAATATTTTAGAGATAATGGAAAAATTAAAATAGATACTCGGTATTATACGGTGTGCCCTACAGGGGTTCTATGTGAACGCAGTACATATGAATAACAAAGTATGTGAGTGTGAGGTGTATGTAACTCGGCGCGCGTGTGTGCGTGAGGGTGGTGATGTGTAGTGACGCGCACGCACACACGCGCGCCGCTGCAAGCCGCGATATATCGGAAATGTTAAATGAGATGTAAGCGTTATGAGTGAGGCGAGCGGACTGCGGCGCGCTGCAAACAAATGTTCATTACAAGCAGGCGGAGTCGCGACAACGCGCGGCAACACGCGACTAGGCGCGGCGCGGCGTGCGAACCGGGACAATGTCGCGCGTTACATAACGCGAGCATGTATGCATGTACAGTAGGTCGTACCTCGAGCGGCTGCAGCACGTCGTCGGCGGGCAGCTGTCGGCGCAGGCGCGAGGCGCGCGGCGCGGCGGCGGCGGCGGCTAGTAGCGCCAGGAGCGCCAGGAGCGGGAGCGAGCGTGTGGCGAGCATCGTGCGGAGCGAGCGACTGGCGCAGCGCCCGCGCGCCGCCGCCGCCCGCGCGCCGCCCCTCCACGCGCCCCACGCGCACCACGCGCCCCACCCGCCCCACGCACAGCGCGTGCAGCTCCCACTGTGCTGCACCACTCGGAGCACGCTCACGATGACACTTGTCCAGATCATTCACTCATTGTATTGAACACACGTAATGCGATAAGTTTCTCTCAGTCGTGCTCAGAACAACAATGGCGTCTGATAATGTTCAACTATCACATTTGAGGTGATTGCGTGCGCGAAAACACAGTTATTTACGTTATATCTGAGTATGAATCAATAAAGCAAGTAATTAGCCAGTTTGGTGTCAGCCGCCGTCAGTTGCTCTCGCAGCAACCTACTTGAGTATCTAGTGTCAATCATCATGTCGCGAATTACTACATAATATGTAGTATAAAACAAAGTATTTTCAAAGCTTTTTCTTTCCCCATGTCCCCTTGTACGCTTAAACGCAACCGATTTTCTTGCAGTTTTTTAAATAGATAGAGTGATTGGAGAGGAAGGTTTAAATATGTATAGTAACATCTATAAATTGTGGGGAAGTAATGATCTCCCGAGCGAAGCCGGGGCGGGTCGCTAGTATTCAATAAAACTTAACATTTGCGCGTTGATGTCTTTTGTATGAAACGCGTTCTCTTATACCACGTTAAGATTATCTTCTTCTTCTTATATATAAAAATGAATTGATGTTCGTTAGTCTCACTAAAGCTCAAGAATGGCTGAACCGGTTTGGCTTATTTTGGTTTTAAAATGTTTGTAGAGGTCCAGGGAAGGTTTAAACGATACGAAGTTCGCGGGATCAGCTAGTCTTATATATAAAAATGAATTGTTGTTCGTTAGTCTCACTAAAACTCGAGAATGGCTGAACCGATTTGGCTCATTTTGGTCTTAAAATGTTTGTAGAGGGCCAGGGAAGGTTTAAACGATAACGAAATTCGCGGGATCAGCTAGTCTATATATATAAAAATTAATTGCTGTTCGTTAGTCTCGCTAAAACTCGAGAACGGCTGGGCCGTTTGAGATTTGCTGATTTTGGTTTTAAAATGTTTGTCGTAGTCCAGGGTAGGTCTAAACGGTGAGCAAATAAGGAAAAGGCGGTACGAAGTTCGCCGGGTCAGCTAGTCTTTATTATAAATATACTTTTTTTGTTAAAGTTTTAATTATTGTAAGATGTTATCCTCCAGGGAATATAATAAAGTAATATTATCGTAGTTTGTTTTTTTGGATATGTCGTAGACAGCGGGTGCAGCATGCGCGGGTGTGCGGGGGTGCGGGGGTGCGGGGGGTGCATCGTCGGGAGCGCAGCGCGGCGCGTGATTGCTGCTGATAATGAGGCAGCGCGCGAGGTCGCTCCAATCATCACGGCAAGGTAACGGCCTTTCTAAATCCGGTCACCAGCTGCCCTGCCGCCCTGCAGCCCTCCGCGCAGCCATCCCCGCGGCCCGCCCCGGCGTCCTGCGGTGGCGGGCCGCTCCCGGGCCTCACGCCCCAGGCCCCGGGCCCCGTAGCCCAGGGCCAGGGCGGCACTCGGGGCGCACATTCACTTGATCTCGCAGACGAACTCATTGCGCAAATGAATGATATTCTAATACATAAGGCTAATACATTTGGCTAATACGAGTATTTCGAAACTGAAATGATTAAAAACCCGACAACATTGAAAGTAAATGTGTAAACATATAGTATATTTGTTGGAATTGTCGCTATGTATGTATAGTATGTTAAATATGAGTAACGTAACGTCTGCTAGCGGCGTCACGCCCGGACACAACACTAATAACGACGCAAACAAAACAAATTGTCTATTTCTGTTCGATATAACATGTAGTTGATACAGTGTAGTTATTATGCACACTACATGCACGGCGTGTCGTGTGCGGCCAAAACTAGCATTTCTTTTAAAATATCATATCCGCCAGTTTTTGTGAATCGTAGAATAAGATAGGCGAAGTCGCGGGCATTGACTAGCGCGTTCACTAGCTCGTAAGTTAATAACCGATTACACACATTCTGCGAGAATATTAGGAAAGTATTGAATACATTATGATCAATGACAAGCTGTGAGTGCGTCACACGCAGACGACACGCTCACTCTGTGTGTAGGGAGCTCTCCCGCACCGATCTGAAAATAACATGAACTTCGTCCTTATTCCCGTAGAAGCGAGCAGTGACCCGTCGCGGGACCAGCGAGTGGAGGACAGCCAGCTAGCGAAGCACACAGAGTGCAGAGCGCTCACAGCACCGCGCGGGACACGCTCAGCGCATGCGCTCCCGTGCACCTCGCCAACTCGACACATTACATGTTTACGCAATCACTAGTAGAAGAGAGCGCTGCAATGTTGCACATTAGCTAATTGTATTAGATGCAACGATATGAAATGACACGTCGCTGCTTACTTCTCGGAAGTTATTTGAACTCATTACGTAAGCACTTGCTAATGTTAATTAACGACACCTGATGCTAAAAATATCAGGGGCCCGATTCTCCTAATTTTACTTAAGCAACATTCGATTGACGTTCGACTCGATTCGACTGAGATCCGATCCCGACTCGATTACAATTGAAGCGTATGTGGCATTCCGCTATTTTTTCTTTGAAATAAACGTTTTTATCCTTTTCTGTCATTCAATAATGAATCATTTTGTCTGCAAATGATTTACGATTGCAAAATGATTGTACAGCGAACTACCGTATAGACCAAAATTACCAAAATAGCAGACCAATCGCACACCAATCAAATGTCAATCGAATACGATTGGTCTTTTATTAGTAGCAGAATGCCCGATATGGTTAAAACTGCTATTGCGATCATATTGCGATTCGATTTCTATTCGATTTTGACATTATTTACTTAGGAGAATCGGGCCCCAGGCAGCCAGCCAGGCCACTCGTAAGTCAACCACGAGATCGTCAGCGCATTGGGAACACTGTCGACATGGAGCGAGGAGGCGGAGGTCCGACAGGCAGTGCGAGCGCTGCAGTGCACCGGCGCTTGCGTCACGCTGCAGCGCGTGTCGCAAGCGCCGCACATTCAGACATACTGCAGCGTCATCGCCGCCCGACACCTGTCGATAATGTCACAGCCGCGCGTTCACCCGGACACCCGCGCCCGAGCCCACAAGCGATCACCAAATCAACTAAACGACTGTATGACAGACAACCACAATATCCACAATACAATTTGGCTTATTAAAAAATATTACATATTGAAAACAAAAAGAAACTGCGTCAAAAAAATATAGAAACAAGCTGAACCTTGTTGTTTTTTTTTAAATACTATTTTGCATTGCGTTCTTTGTCTACATATTCACCTCGATAATTATATTAGCGGCAATGTTAAAAGGCCTTAATGAGGAATGCAGTAAATATGCAAATGCCAAACCTTTAGAAGTACCGGTACTCGGCACCGACTATTGAGAGAGGGGTTTGAACATTCTTGTCTCAACTTTACATGCTGGCAGTGTTACAGTGTTGCACTTTGTCACTGTGGCGTTGTGGCAGTGTTGCAGTGTGTCACTGTGGCGTTGTGGCAGTGTTGCAGTGTGTCACTGTGGCGTTGTGGCAGTGTTGCAGTGTGTCACTGTGGCGTTGTGGCAGTGTTGCAGTGTGTCACTGTGGCGTTGTGGCAGTGTTGCAGTGTGTCACTGTGGCGTTGTGGCAGTGTTGCGGTGTGTCACTGTGGCGTTGAGGCAGTGTTGCAGTGTGTCACCATGGGCGTAGCCACACTGGGGCAAGCTGGGGCACTTGCCCCACCCTGGGCCTTGGCTCTGACCAATAAGGTGTCTGATTAAACAATGTTTTTTTTACTAACTCTAACTAACAACATCAACAATCATATTATGTACTATCCGTGTTTATTGCACAAAAAAATTGTCGACTTTTAAAAGAGCGCGATCAAAACAAAATACACGCTCGAGTTCCCGAACGTGCGCGGTGCGCGCGTCATTTGAAAGCGAGCCATATTCCCTAAAAGAATAGGTGCTATGTGGCGTACCGAGCCGCACCGTCCATCTAATCCAAAAAATAATGCATTGAAGGAGATGGAACTGGTAGATGTGATCAAAATTTCGGAAATGCAATTTTATCCTAATGTAAAAACCGAGCTCGCTATTTTGCTTGCCCAGCCTGGAACGACCTGTACAATAGAACGATCGTTTAGCACGGTGGTCCGCGGACCATTGGTTAGCTGCGCGACGTTGCTATACGTTAGGTACCTAACTTTATATTTATCGACATATCTATGCGAGCGAGGGGGTTTTCGTATGGAAGTAAATCGGGTGTGTCGTACCTAGTCCCCGCATTCATGAAAATGGGCGACATTTTACGTAGTTTTTGGTTTTAAGTCTTAAAAAATAATTAAAATTTCGCGCTCGCTTCGCTCGCGTATTCAGAAACTATATTCTTTTTGTATTTGTCAAAAAACAAAAAGTTAAGTACGTTTGGGCTAAAGGACAATGCCAGGGTCTGGGCTCAAAGTTTGCCCAGCAGTGGGAGTAGTTCCAACTGGTTCCATAGTGCACTCTGAACATGAAATCCAAATATTTTTGAAATCGGTCCCAGAGGTCCCGAGAAAAACCGGTTCAAATGTTCTCCATAGATAGTCACTTAACAAAGCCTGAGCCATTTGCCCAGTAGTAAAAGTGGTCGAAATAGGTTTTTTACTGCACTGTTAACACGAAATCTAAATATTTTGGAAATCGGTCCAAGAGGTCCCGAGAAAAACCGGTTCTAATGTTCAACTTGAACAGTCACTTTACAAAGCCCAAGCCGTTTGCCCAGTAGTGGAAATAGTTAAAATAGGTTCCTTACTTCACTCTTAACACGGAATCCAAATATTTTTGAAATCGGTCCCAGAGGTCCCGAGAAAAACCGGTTCAAATGTTCTCCATAGATAGTCACTTAACAAAGCCTGAGCCATTTGCCCAGTAGTGAAAGTGGTCGAAATAGGTTCTTTACTGCACTGTTAACACGAAATCCAAATATTTTTGAAATCGGTCCCTGAGGTCCTGAGAAAAGCCCAAGCCATTTGCCCAGTAGTGGGAATGGTTAGAATAGGTTCTTTACTTCACTCTTAAGACGGACTCCAAATATTTTTGAAATCGGTCCCAGAGGTCAAGAGAAAAACCGGTTCTCATGTTAGCCAGCCATTGTTAGCTAGCCATTTTAAGCAGCCACAAACCTAACAACCTTCTTTTCTTGAAATAACATTCAGATAGTTAGTGGTTTCACTGTTAACAGGATAAAATAACAGAAATAGACGTTTAAAGGTAATTGTTGTTTCTCTTGCTTTTCAGTCTCTATCTATAGTAGCCGGCATATAACTTGGCAAGGATTTGGGACCTTTAATAAGTTTGAGCTCGCACATAGTGCACTAAATTTTACAAAAAACTGGTCCCTGTTATTGCTTGTGCATTATTCTATGGTTACTGACATCCTTTAGTGGCGATTATGTCTGCTTGAAAAAAATAGGACTTGTTTTCATCTCACGATTCTTGCCAAGTTACGTGCCGGGAACTATACTACAATCAGTCCTAAGTTCGTGTAGCGTCATGCAATTAATATCCGTAATGGCAATGGAAAAATCTTATCAGGACGAATTAAATAAGCTCGAACACGAGGTAGTAAATAGTTACCGTTGAGGAGTTCCCTCGTCTCACTGTCGTCTCCATCGGCAGGTCAGGTCTTAACCTCCACAGTTTTGTGGTGTCGGAGACATATACCCGAATGACAAGTTTTTATTCGATATGTGCTTACAATTTCCGAGAGTTCCCTATTGTTTTAAGGTTTCTATCACCAGACCCTGGACCGAATAACAAAGGAACTATTTGGAAAGTAAATCCTTTCAAACAATAAAATGATTGTTTAAATCGGTTGGTAAACGACGGAGTTAATATGCACGTACTTACGTAAAAAGAATACAAACGAACTGAGTGAGAAACTCCTCCATTTTTTGAAGTCGATAAAAAAAATTCTCGTTCAATACCTCGTATTTGTCGATTAATATTATAATGCATTTCAATTAAGGTAATAAAAGTGGAATAGTTAAGAGTTCGTAAGGATGTTTTTCGTAATATTGAATAAGAGTCAAACCAGTTTTTCTCAGGACTCCCGGGATAGATTTCGAAATATTTCGGTCTGGGACCTATTATAAGCCTATGGAACATAATACACTATGCAGTTACTGTGGGCAACTCTTGAGCCCAACTTCCATACAAAGAATAGCATTGTCCTTTACGTAATAATTGGTTTAAATAAAAATTTTAAAATTTTCGCTCTCGCTTCGCTCGCGTATTCAGAAACTATATGCCCTTAATTTTGCATTTGTCAACAAACAAAAAGCTAAGTACGTTTGGGCTAAATTTTACGTAATATTTGGTTTAAGTCCGAAAAAAATGTCGCGCTCGCTTCGCTCGCGTATTCAGAAACTATATGCCCTTGCTTTTGGCTTTTGTCCTGTGTGTGATTTGTTTATTTTCTGTACCTGAAAATATAAACCTCTCAAATTAAGAGATTAACAAGTTTGAGATTAACGGCTCAAGATACAAAAAATCGGAGGGCCCCCGCCCTCCCCCGGGGGATAGGTTGACTGCTGCCCCACCCTGAGCCCAAAGCTAGCTACGCCCATGTGTGTCACTGTGGCGTTGTGGCAGTGTTGCAGTGTGTCACTGTGGCATTCTGGCAGTGTTGCAGTGTGTCACTGCGTATGTCAAATTGTCAATGTTAACTAGTAGGTGGGAATACAATAACAATTTTGATATTGAAATAAAAAAAAATTAAGACGGAATCATGCGATTTGCAAAAGTAAACTACAGATAATAAATGATAATTATGAAGTTTAATGCAACTGCCCACTACATCTACGAGGCCGGGCGCGCACTCGGTGACGTCACTGCGAGAGGCAGAGCAGATAACATTAAACTCTGCTGCAGGAGGGTGGCAGTCAGCCGCCCTTTCTGAACCTTAGTCGCGACATCAATGTATTTAGCAAAACTTTGTTGTTTTCAGCAATAATAATCAAGTCTGGCACACTGGCACTCTGGACGCAGCCGGGACTGCAGCCGACATGCGCAGGCGCAGCGACACGGAGTGCAGTCGCCGACCGCATTCGTCGGTTATTAATACTTCGGAGGTGTCAATGTGGTGCTGTCGAAACGCGAGGTCCTTCACCCGCCCGCCCCTCCCCACCCCGCCCCGCAGCCCTCTGCCCCGTAACTGTGGCGGTAAATCGCAGTGAGGCGAGGCTTTGTTCCAATTATCTCGTTAGTGAAGTATTTGGCAAGAGTCACCTTGTCGCGGGTCACGCGTTAGACACGCGCGCGGCCGCGACCCCTGCGCCGAGTGCTCTCCCGCGCAGGCGCACTTGCAACACGACACATCCCAGCGCGGCTTCACAACTACTTATCCTCATTAATAAATCCGTCTGCGAATGTGACGCAACACCTACGCGGACCAAGTCTCATGGAATTATACAAGTCATCGCTTCAAATCGAGGGCAATGTTCCGGAGGTGGCCGGAGCCGCGCGCCGAGCCACTGTCGCGATGCCGGTACCACACTCTCCACACTCGCTGGCGCTTGCAACATCACCCTCTGGGAGCTCGTACACTACTGGCTCATCATCATCATGAATCTACTCTCACTCATACTGTAATCAAGTTAGTCGTAATTTGAGCCGAGGTGTGTGGCGAGCAATTGTTCCGCATGATTATTGCTAGTAGTCCAAAGGGTAAGAATCGTCGACACTTAAAGTCGAATGCAATGAATCCAAGGCGTAGCTACCCCTGCACTCTACAGCTTCTAACGTCACGGTCGTTGTATGTAAGACGCCGGTCGGTAGTGCGACGGGGTCGGGCTGGTGAGGGCCGCCGCAGGCAGCACGCAGCTCATCGTCATCGCTGAGGTGGAGGCCGCCGCCGTACTGTTACGACTAATTGTCGGCATCCTGTACGTGCGTGCGAGATGCGTGCATGCGTGCGTGCGTACGAGCGAGCGTGTGTGCGGGATGCAAGGACAAAAAGCGTTAACTTGACGTGAAGCCAGCATTAACCTGAATTGAGAACAAACAGCAAGTGCGGCCGCGCCTCGCCATATTATTCCGACGCAAATCACTGTACAGGCGAATATG
Organism: Helicoverpa zea; assembly: GCF_022581195.2. Taxonomy (NCBI): domain Eukaryota; kingdom Metazoa; phylum Arthropoda; class Insecta; order Lepidoptera; family Noctuidae; genus Helicoverpa; species Helicoverpa zea. The sequence continues at coordinate 37,527 of NC_061472.1, forward strand.
CACTTACTTAATACTTAAATGAAGTCAATCAACAATTTCCAGTTGCCAGTGGAGGCGTAGTTACGTGGAACCAGTCGGCACTGTGAAGGTTTGCGTTCACATTTATTAAAACGTTAACTGATATGTTGTACTACTTAACAGAGGTTACTATTTTATTTCACGATATTTTGATTCTATGCTCGGAGCTCCTGGTGCCCAATATTACAATACGTGTATACATAGTATCGCATGCCTGCAGTCGAGCCATGCATCTTGTCGCACTCGGTATTTATAACTTATGATAAAAAAAAGTTTTTCAACGGCAGTATCTGTTGATTAAATTAGCCGTAAACACCAAAGTAAGCCAAGGCGCGGCCGGGGGGAGTGGGCGGTGGAGGGGTGACAGTGAAACTATGACGAACAATGACGATGCCGCAAAAAAATACCAATAATTATCATCTCAAACATAAATATATTAAATTAAGAAATAGTAGTCGTAACTAGTTATACTGCATCACCTGCCTGGCTTTGTTGCTCTTCCACTTGGCTTCAGCAGGGTGTTCACATGGAGAGAGTCCTGGAGCGCGATTTTACTCATTTTACTGAAGCGATATACGGATCCTATTGTATTATTTACCATCCCATTTTGTTTTTACCTACATTCTAAGCAAATAAAGACCTATTCTATTCTATTCTAATCATATTGCCTGCAAATGCAAAATAAATCTTAAAATTATTTACGATTGCAATACGATTGACTAGAGCAAACTACCGTATAGACCAAATGGCAGACAGCAGGCTTTTGATCACGAGAAGCTTTAACCAGCCGCCAAGAAAGAAAGAGCCGCGGGTTGCCACCCCAAACGGTTCGAAAATATAGTTTCCGACAAGGCCACTATATTTCCGCCGCTTGAGGTTCTCCGCGGCCGCAGCCGCAGCAGCAGCACAGCACGCAGAACTTGCAAGGGGATGGCGCAACAGTATCGACACAGGTTGCGTCCCATACTAAAGGCCTAAGGCCTAAGGCCTAAGGCCTTTCATGTTTGTTATTTACACCCTAAAGACCCTGAAACTACTGAACCGATTTCACTGTTGGAAAGCTACACTCTTCCCGAGTAACGTAGGCAATATTATGTCGATACGAGCAGTAGTTCCCACGGGACGCAAGTGAAACTCCGGGAAAACGGTTAGTATGTTTATAATGTTTGCATGCCAAATGGTAAAATGTGGCTGAAATATATATTTGCAAATAAAATTCTATTCTATAAATGTAGGTGCAAAATATTTAGTTACATAAATGAGAGCAGTCACATACATAGCCGGCGACAGGGCTCACACACACATACACACACGCGCGGTGCGACCTGCGACCCGTGCGCACTTGACGTGCTCATTAGCCGGCGACTCACTAATTATTGCGTAGTGTCGCTAAATGATTGACGATGCCGTATCTCACACGGGGTCTAACGTACAAAGTTGCGCGGGGTCATAAAATTACAATATTTTGTTTAGCAATTGTGCGGTTGCGCCATGTCCTCTCTGAGCAGACAGCGCCGCCTGTCTCCCGCCACCTGCAGACACACGCACCCTAGAGCCGGAGCGACCTATCCTTGCAGGCATGTCTATTATATGCATATTGCTGAGCAGTGTTACTTAATTGCAATGCTCACGTGCAAATATTGCCACATTTAGAAGAAACAATTCGTCTATTATTCCCGGAGCAAGGTATTTATTACATAAGCGGAGCCCTACTGTCACCCATACACTCACACACAGGCATCTCATAGAGCATATGTCCACTAGACTGCACAAAAAAGGCTCCACTCTAAACAGACCTACTTAGTAGTGTTACATCATACTCGCTGCATGTGTGAGTGCAGTACTTATCGTGAGTCAACAGTCACATCGGAAGCTCCGACCACCGACTGACACAGAACTCATCGATCACTCAATATACTGCATCTGTGCTGCTGCAGCCGATGCCGTTGTTTGTGTGCTTTTATCTGGAGGTAGTTCGCGGAAGTGCTCTCTTACAACAGCGAGGCGCACGCCTGCGAACGTGCTAATCATATCATGTTTCTTGTATAATCCTGAGAAACAGTACGCCCTAACTCCCAAATACAGTTGCATTACCTAACTGAATAAGCTTTCAATCAATCAATCAATCAAATCGTTTATTTAGTAGAGACACTAGCAGTAGAAGCACTGCCCTCCTCGCGGAAGCAGCCCAGAAGCTTGCCGGAGCGCGCGCTTTGCGACACAAGCTGTAGCCGCAGTCCGGGGCCGGGGAAAACCGCGCGCAGGCCGCGGAAAACTGACGGCGGCGTCCGGTGAGAGGCTGCGCGGCGGGAGGGGCGCGGGAGACGGGCGGGAGGGGGCTCGGGCAGGCGCGGCGCCGGCGCCGGCCGCTGCGGCACTCGCTCGCGCGCGCCCGCATCGATCGCTCGTGTCCCGCGCAGCTCAGCAGCTCCCGTCAGTGTCCAGCCGCCGCCGCCGCTCGGTAACGTACCCGCACACCGCACTCACACACTCACACGCACGCGCTTGCATAAGCGCCGCGCTTCCGCCGCCCGCCGCCCGGGGGTGGCTCCCGGCGCTCTCGCTCGAACTAGTGCAACTCGAGTCCGTTGCCTCACCCGTGCGCAACCTCGCCGCCCGACATTGGGCGCGTTTCGACACACAATATCGATCTATCGCGCGGTTGAAACCGATTTCGATAACATTGAGCGAAACCATTAACATTGCTGTCGAATTTGTCGCGTGTTTAATTTGTTGTGGCGGAGAGGTTGCGCAGGCGGCGCGAGATGCGCCTCTCCGTCTCCGATGTAAACAAACGCGGCGGTGTGACGTCACACGCGTGGTGCGCGCGCGCAGGCCGGCGCTCGCGTCACTGTTAGCTTTCCTCGTGCCCAAGTGGGTCGCTTGGCTCATTATGTAATGCACGGTAGAGCGTCCAAACGGTTTTATGTCATCTTGCCCAACAGTGTAAATAGCTTTAAATTAAATTCGTATTTGGACTTTGCAAGAAAGTTGTCTACTTGCCGCGGTCAAGGCCGCGAAACGACCGGGTGACCCCGGCACCCTCCCCCCCCCACTCTCTTCCTCCACCGAGCCAAAACAAAGACCTTCGATTCTAAAATAAAATATCTACGACAAAAATGAAATGTCTAATTGAATTAAAATCGCTCGTTGACCGTAAAATCCAATAACAGTAGATATTGTGTGAGCAGAGGTCGCACCGGGCTGCTGTCGTGTCACGCGCGGGTCTCGAACGTTGCCTACAGTTGTGTGCATTACAAACAAGTGAGAGTTGTGAGTCGCCCACTGTCAGCTGCCGCTTCATCTCCACTCATCTCGTACAGTAACAAGCTCACGGTATGGTTTGTCCGCCGCGGCACCGCACCGTGCCGCACCGTGCCGCACCGTGCCGCGCCGTGCCGCGCCGTGCCGCGCCGTGCCGCGCCGCACCGCACCGCACTACGCACGCACACACACATACACACTATGCGCGACTGCTGAGCCTTTACATTAACTTGTTTGTTGATAGGTATCTTGTTCCTTACTTTGTTTGGAAGTAGCATGTTGTCAGCTTTTATGTGTACCTTGTAATAGATGATATTGTAAGCCATGAAGCCGGCTCAGCCGTCACGTGTTCATGTCGATTACTAACTTATACTACACTCCATCTGAGTAGCGCGACACTTGACTGTAAGTAAACAATGTTCATTGGTCTTTTACACAAATACAATACAGTTAACAAACTATTGCTAATAACAGTGGCTCAATTTATTAACATATTGTTACTATTGAACAAACTTACATTTGTTAAACGGTATTTGTAAACAGTCATATCAAGATTGCATATCTACATACAGCTAGGTGTCTACTCAAATGGAGTATGGTCATGTCGCATTTTTTAAATTTAAAATAGCATTCCTTATTTTGATTGCGCTGAAAAGCTTCTTCGGTACGTGAAGAAGCTCATTTAATATTTTCCATGTTATCCAGGCACCATGTTCAGGGTTCCAGGTATATTCGTAAAATTTTACATTGCGTAACTCAGCAGATTGTCGCTAAAGCATTCGCATTTACATACATATAGATAGCTTGTTAATACATTAAAAGTGTGGATACGTACACTTGATACATGGTGGCACTAGGTTCCGGCCGCGGTGTCGCTCGCGCCGCCTGACTCTCGGGTGTAACGCCAGGCGCTCCTCCTTCACATCCCGTAGACGTCCAACAATCTATATAATGGCTCAGTTATTTATTATTCAGTTGTTTTTATGATTCTTCGAATTACGTTTAGTAGTACAGCAATTATTTCTGTTTATTATCTTATTAGAGGTACATACATAGATTATTGCTTGCCGCGCATGATGTTAATGCCGACGATTGATAATGCAACCAAATGAATGAGTTAATATTAAACAAATAAAACATTACGAGCTCATTACAAAGTAATAAACTTTGTGAATTTCGTACCTTTTGTCTGCGTGGTTAAAACATTAATATATCCATGTTAAGCATCGTTACTAAGCCTCGGACAGTCGGACTACGGACTAGAAGTTTGTTGAATATTGCAACAAACATTGCAACAACTTAGCCTGCCCGTGACCATAGATGCTGTAAAGGATCCGAAACATCGGGATTAAATAATATTATTAAATCGATCGCGATAAAATATGTTAGTTTTATTTAAATGTCTAATATTCACGTAAGTGTCAGAAATCAACAGGATATTACTATTCGCTTGCAGATATTTTGTTTTAAATGTCATTCATATTTAATTAAATCAATCGCTCCGTGTGGCACACTAGTACTCAGCTGCATCCAGTTAGACTGGAAGCCGCATTGGAAGAAGCAGATTATAGTGATTTGATCAAATCTCGGTGTTTACAGTACATTTTATGACGTCATCAAGGTATCATAATGTAATACTCTACTCTTAAAATCAAACACGGTCATTGAAATAAGTTTACGACAAAAAAGCACTTAAACGCCCACCGAATTAATAACCTGGATTCAACGAATTTTAGATAATATCTATTTTGTATTTGAACCGAATGTGAAGAGCACGTGGAGGATGTCCCGGACAGACTGTGGCACCGGCGCGGCTGTTGCACCGGCGCGGCTGTTGCACCGGGCGGCAGCTCTGGTGACGCACACGTCGCGGAGTTGGTCTCGCGCGATCTCAATGTTCTCGTTTGGGGTCAGTTGTCAATGCCAACTATTTATCGGATAATAGCCGAAGTGTAAACGAGAACAAGGGTATCGAGCGGCGCTCGTCTGCGGCTCCGTGACATTTGCTGGTGGCGCGCAGGACCCGGCGTCACCTCGCGACCCCGCGACCTCGCGACCTTGTCACCTCGTGTCGGCAACAGCTCGGTGGTGTGCATTTGGATTAAAGTTCAGCGCACGTACATGCCTAGTAGGGAATGCAATCCCGACTCGAGATTGCAAATTCGGGATTGATATTTCTAATCCCGCGGGATCCCGGAATTTTCGGGATCCCGTCTAATTTAAAAAAAAATTGAATTCAGATGACTGAAAAAGCTGTATGTCTGATAACTGCTTGTTTGTGATAGTGAGGTTAATTAAAATAACATATTACTCGAAAGAAAATAAAAACCTTTATTCTTTAATCTTACCAACTAAATAATAATCAGGTTGTAAGGAAATTAACGTAGGTAAATTAGGTAATCAAAACAATAAGCTTATTTCAAGGGAATTAGTAAAAAGAGTGATTTTGAAAATGACTCCTTAAAAAACAAAGTGTATTAATAGTTTCATCTGCTAAACGGCATCTAATGTCCGTTGCAATGTACCCCGCTGCTGAGAATGCCCTCTCCGACTCAACGCTGGTTGGCAACAGCGTGGCGAAGCAATTATATGCAAACTGCAAAAATCGCCCCCTTGTTCCTCCACACTCAAGCAAATCCATTTCTTTTTAATGGTAGATTCTAATTTTTCTAAGCTCGTGGACGTATATACAGGTGCAAAAGGACTTGGTTGTGTGTGTGTTGCGTCACTGAACACTGCCGCCCAATCCCGTCAATCTCGAACGGGATCTCGTCATATGATGCGTCGGGATTGATCCCGAAAAATTACACGAGATCTCGCGAGATCGGGATCCCGCGGGATCGGGATTGCATTCCCTAATGCCTAGTGAATTTCCTTTGAAATGAAATTACGTAAGTTAGTATTTATTTTCCTGGTAAGCAAAAGTAGTCAGAAATGATGGAGGCGATTGCATGAGCGAGTTCCGCGACCAGGACAGTGTCACGAACAAAGGAGAACGATCTCGGGCAACTGAACATAGTGATTGCGACACGACAACAGTTTCATAGTGGACCTTTGTGTACGCTGAACCGCCGACATCTGTATGAAACTAAATTAGCTGCGTTACATAATATTTGCAACTATGTTGTTTATTATTATTCTTTATGGATTTGTGTCGGCTTGCAAACACATTACATCACAAACTATTGTTTTCATATGATTAAGTTAAAATTGAAAACTCGAATTATTTTCCTCATAAACGATATGAATAGTCTAGTAGTATCGAGCCCTGGTGGCAGGGAGCAGGAAGCGCCGAGTGCGCATGCTCCGCGCCGGCGACCACGCGCGCACCCTTGAACTTGCGCATCTCGCGGCGCCCGCGCACATCTCACACATACGTGACAAATGCACAGCACGCCGTACACTGGGAACCGACCGCTTCCAATAACCCGAACAAATATAAGCTAGTTATTGCAAGAATAAAGCACATCGATCAACTATGTTGCAACTCCATTGGCTAACGAGAACAAATCGATCATTGCGGTGAATATCATACAGATAATATGTTATTTGAAGATGATGATGACGCAACACTTGTGCTACACCGACGAGCATATCACCAGCGAGTGCACGCGCGACATAACACCGAGTGTGCTAATGACGCCACGCGAACTTGTTATCGTCGTTACACAATTTGTCGACCGAATTAGCCTGGTCACAATAATGGCGACACGAAAGTGACGAGCTGCCAAACTAGCCGACAGACGCGTGAACGACGAGCGTGCGGACACTCCGGGAACATCACATACTGCAGTACCACTGCGGTACCGCTGCGGCATGGATGCAGACCACTATCACTTCCCGAGAGTTGCATCAGGCGTCACCTTCGACCCGCGCCGGGCAGGGCCGCGACCCGCGCACGCTGTTGCGCTCTGGACACTGTTGCACCATCCCGGCAATGGATCACATCAGCTGTTACATAAAACTTACTCGATATGTAATCAAACCCGAGCTCTCAATGGAAGGGAAGGCGTGGGGGGGGGAGCGCTTTCCTCACGTAACACGTTAGGTGACGTCATGACTTTCGTGCGCGCGCTGCACTACAGGACCAGGCTCTGAGCTGGCTCCGCGAGGGTGCCCGCGCCGAGCTGTCGGCCAGCGGGCGACGCACGTGCCGCGAGTACGTGTCTAGTGTTTACTTTCACGCTCAGCTACTTAGCATGCGAACAATGTTTACACCTCTAACTAGCTGCTAACTGCGAGTGCGCACACAACCGCCATGTTTGTACTTGTGAACCTGTACTCGACAGTGAAATGACATTCAAGACGATTGAACATTCTCTTACACATGATGTATCTAACGACTTCACGGATTCGTAATGAAGATTGCATCGCTTGCATGCCGTTTGAGATTCTTCTAGTAAACGTCCGGAACCTTTTCCCGCATGCCGTTTGAACATATTTGAGATTTGAGTTTACCAGAATCTTGCTATAGCCGACACAATAAGAGAGTGAGCGGCGTCGCCGGGCGCAGACAGCATGTGCTCGCGGCACCTCGGCTGTGCTCCGCGCGACGTTGCATTACAGCCGGACCGATTATATTAAACATTCAAAGAGAAAACGCTAATTTGGTTCAAGGCCATCAATTTAGTTCTGAACTTGATTTCTAATTATTACGCAGACTTTTGTCCGTAAATGTTGGAAATAAACAATGATATTGAGCATGCATCGCACATGAGCAGCGTGGGTCCCGCGCGTCACATCAGATAACACTCGCACGCGACACACAGACCGCGCGGCGCCAAGGCCGGCCGAAGTTCACCATACATTTCATTACTCACCATGTTTACTAATTACGAGCCAGAACACATAAAGAGCGTCATACCTATACCTGCTAGTGCGCGGTGTGAGTACCCGTCACGAGCGCTCCGTCAGCAACAACAACAACAGTGCCGTGACATCGGCGACATTCGACACGCGACACACAAAAAATACGCGCAAGTACCATCGACCAGGTGACATTGAGTTCACTCAGCTGATCGATAAAGCATGAACTGTATCCCCCTCCCCCGGACCCCGGAGCCCGGGGCTCACCCCCGCGCTCGTCGCGACCGGATCTAGGCACGACTTGCGAAATGAAAAGCCAGCGTCTGAGAGAGCGGGCGTCGGGCGGCGGGCGCGGCGCTCCAAGCACAAAAACGACTGGTTCGTTATATCACCGGCGCGACGCGCTACTCTGTTGTTTTGTTCCCTATTATTCAATCAGTTAACTGCATTCGTACAAACTACTTTTAAATCTTTCACCAGAACTCTATTGCGGAAGCATAGATGGCCTCGTGTGGTGCTGCGATTTCTGAAGATATTATGTCGCCATTTATAATGGATTAAAACATGTTACATAAGGGCTGCATTTATACAATCAAACTAATTACATGATTGGTGGCAGCCGGGCCGACGCGCGGTGCGGCACTCGGTCACGTTACCGCACTCACCTCGTGACACAGATGAGCTATTAGCGACACGGATATCTCCCGCAAGGTCGCCGCACTATCTGGCACACGCCGGCGACGCCTCCGCGGCTCCTCGTCCAGCATCCACAGCTGTTGACCTGTGCTCGTGCTGTCCACGACAATCTCAACACTTGCCATCAGTTGAGCAAGTGCGCGCGTGTGTGTGTGCGCGTGCGCCACTTTCGCTAGCGGAAGGAGGTCGCGCGCAGCGAAAGGAAACGCACACAGACGTGCGGCGCGTACGTACAGTGTGTACAAAGCGACACACGCACACAGACACACTGTTACGTATTAACAGCCGCATTAAGTTTGCGAACATCTCATAACACGCGCAAGCGCCTACTTATATGTATATATATAACGATAATCGTTTGTGTGTGCGTTCGGTATATGTTTGTGTGTGCGTTCGGTATATGTTTGCGGTTATCGCACCGCATTACATTTGGAAGTATAACTGTGAGGTAATGGCCACTGAGCTGAGCGACGCGAACCCTTGCGGAGCAGCCACAGCAGCGGGCGCGCAACACAAAGCTCATGCAGTGCCGCAGTGGCCGCGTGGCTCCCTGAGGGTGAAGGTCTCGACATGAGTGGCGCCACACTCGCCACTCCCGGCAGGATGCGCAGCGGCGCGTGCGCAGGTCGCCGCCGGCTGTGACGCAAACGATGTTTCCTTGGATAGGCAAACGCATTCCGCTCGAGTTGGCCAACTGATGTGTATCGGGTGCGCAACCCGGCCACACCGCCACACGTGGGCGACGCCACACGTGACATGACAAGGGCCCGCGCTGGCTCTCCCGGGCCCCTAGACACTGTGGAGGCACCCACTCACCTAGTTTACTTGTGACGTCACATCATACTTACCTATTTTCTTATAACCCTTCCTAAATACTTCGTCTTTAAACTCGCTTACATTACTATCACCATGTACCTCTTTGTTTACTCTGTACATTATGTATTATCTGTTTACTGTGTATCGCCGCCCACAACGGTTAGTTGCGACAATGACAACACAGCCCGTACACCTGACTAGTCGACATTACTTATCAGCATCGGTTAATGTTAAAATTGGCCATATCTGTAATCATATTGAGCTTCACAGTCAGCGTTGTTCATTAGTCAATCATGGCAGTACGGGGCAAGTTTGCGAATTGGTATTGGTCATGCCTAAAGCAAACCCGCGTGTAAGCTGTGTGCCTCGCGAGCCGCCGCCGCGCCGTGTGACACGCCGCTGCGGGTAGCGCTACAGCTGCGACACGCTACCTCAAGTGTTACATTATACATCTCACTAAACATTAACCGTCGTACCATAAAAACTTTTAAACGTCAGTTTAACACTTGTCTAAAAAAATGACAAATTATGACGTTGAAATAAGGTCCATTTTGCAGCCACACTTTTTTTTGACAAATGTTTGACACATGTTTAAGTTTTTGTAGTAAGACCATTAGTTCTTAAAAAGACAGGCTCCCGGCGTTCGTTGCGTGCGTTCGTGCGTTGATGTCTTTTGTACGGCCAATTGAATGATCTCTCAGCTCGCGAAGGCGGCGCGGGCGGCGGGTCGTCTTGTCGTTTGCTCAGGTACGTTGCAGTAGCAGACTGAATCTATTGCACATAGATTATTTCAGTAACAGTTAGACATGCTCTCAGTAGAAGTTCCCCCCCCCCACGCCACATTCTTCAAGAAGAGCTTATCTGCTGTCTGAACAATTAAGTCTGGCAGCGCGTGGATATTAATTAAGATATATCGACATAGTAAACAAATGCATTGTTTTGTGAAGTGAACACAATCAGCTGAACTATGTGTGTGTGGTGCGCAATGGGAGCGTTTCTTGCGCGTGCGCACAATGCTCGGGTTTTTGTGTTGCGGCGCGTGTGAGTGGGAACTGCGCCCGCGCAGCCGATGCGCCACATGTCGCCGCCGATGCGCCACATGTTGCCGCCAATGCGAACTAGTGCTACTTTTACGGACGACCTCGGCACCACTCACTAAATAACCTTTTTGGAAAATTCCTTCAATATTACACATGCTTACAGAGAAACTGTAGCAGCGGCGAGTGAAGGTCAGCGCGGCGGTGCGCTTGCGCAACAACCCGCGCTTTATTAATAACTTCATGAGCGGCGTCGCCTACATTCACTTCTAGCGATCATGTTAAATGTCGGTCGATGCAACGCGATGCAATGCGTGCGCATGTTGCTGCATGTGTCTCTTCCTCACGTGATGTGTTGCGCATACTGCTCAGTGATCGCAGAGCTAGCCGGCCGACGGACGGTGCCGGACGGTGCTGGACGCTGCTAGACGAGTTGCACAACGATCGCCGATGAACCGCAGCTCCGTTTAGAAAGTACTGAAACTGTACGTGTTTATATTTGTTTGTGTGTAATAATTACACGTAGTTAGCGTTGCGTCACCGTGCGAGCTACCGCGCGCCTCGCTCCCGCCGACACCCGACAGCGCGACACTAGTGTCACGAGAGCGTCCACACAACTTCCTAGCGTTGCAGTGGTTCTGCTGAAGCGAGCATCGTCATTGGCTGCGTCGTCCTCTTCCAGTTCATAGGTCAGTTGGCTACACGTTGTGGTGCCATAAGGCTTGGTGCGGGCGGGACGCTGACGTGACGCGGGCGGCGCGAGGACGTTCACTCGACATTCTCCCTGAGGTTGAGTTGGGTTTTTTCCTCCGTGAGTCAGCCCGGCCGGCGGCGGGACGCGGTGAAAGGGTGTTGTGCAAACAGCGCGGGCCGCACCCCCCGCGCCCCGCACCTCGCGCCCCGCAGGCACATGGCCGGTGCAATATAAAGCTGATATTTCCCGGTGTGAGTGGTTACGTCACAGCCTCCACTCGGCGCACGTGTTCCCGGGCCGCGGGAGGTGCGGGGGAGGGGGAGGGGGGCAGCCCTTGTGTTCATACAAACAAGTGAAGGTCGGTGACGCACTTCCCGCTCGCTACACATTCACGCACATGAGGAAATGTTCTGAGTAATTGTTTGTAATATCATTATTTTATTATGGTATATTTCCTGCCAAAACGCGATACGCAGAAACCTTTAACGCGGCCGCGCAGCCTGCTCGTGCAGTTCCGTGAAGCAGTGCCCGCGCATGCGCAGAACACCACTCTATTGCGTCGCCGTCCTAATGACATGTATTGTACTATCTCCCGGCTTCACATGGGTATAAGTAAATCGTAGTAACTAAGTACATACTATTCCCAAGAATCACTCATCATCATCTGTCTAGCCTTTTTCCAACTATGTTGGAGTCCGTTTCGAGTCTCAACTAAAGTGTTTTAGAATAAGCGACTGGCTATCTGACATCCTAACCCAGTTACCCGGGCATCCCATTACCCCTTGGGAAGACTACTTGTTAGACTTCCTGGCTTCAGACTATGTACCAAAGATGTTGAAACGACAGTCGGGTCCGACAGTTTATCGTGCCCATCCACGGACCGACCGCACAAAGCCTTGCTTAACTTTATGATCGATCGATCCGCGCGGCTTTGACTGAGCCACGAGCTCTTCTAAGGAATATCTGGCTAAATAATAATGTGAGTGCGCGTCGGTCGGCAGAGGGCGCAAGTTGCGTCACGTCGCCAGTTCTGTAATGAGTGGCAGTTAACTATATTATACCTCAACAACAACATTACGAAAAAACAAATGGAGCCATCAGATTGTCGCAACCTCTCTGACACACGCCGTGCCGTAATAACCAGAACACGTGCGGAGCCGGCGCACGCGCAGCGACACAGTGACTCGTGGCTAACTGCTCGTCGGCTCATGAAGTCAGTGGTCAAAGTCAAAGTCAAAGTCAAAGTCAAATCATTTATTTCACTTAGGCTTTCACAAGCACTTATGAACGTCAAAAAATATAAATAAAGTTGATTCTAGTTGATTCTAGTTGCCCATTCCAAAAGTAGCTTCCTATGGAGAAGAACGGGCAAGAAACTCCATGGTTACTCTTTTTAAAAATAATAGGTATTACAGTTTGTATGTATTGATACATACTATAATAACATGCGAAGATCATGTAGAATCACAATAGACAAAGAATATGAGAATAAATAATAATAAAAAAAGGTTAAAATGCTACATGGTGTTCACATTTACAAATCAGTTTATATTTTTGTACAAAGTTACAAACAAACAATCAAAAGAATAACACAATCTTACTAGCGGGTGTAATTTTAAATTCGCAATAATTTGATACTGTCAGTGCGTCCTATGGAGCAGGACCAGCATGTTTCCAAGCATTTTTATCTTGAATATAATCTTCTAATTTATAATAAGCGTTTTTACAAAGTGTGGCTTTTATATGAGTTTTAAACCGCATGTCATTTAGTTCCAGAATGTTGTCTGGTATTTTATTATAACATTTGACACAATATCCCATGAAAGATGTATGTACTTTAGATAGTCTAAACTGCGGGATGGCTATTTTATTTTTATTTCGAGTGTTATAATTATGTCTATCACATATTTTATCAAACAAATGTAGGTTTTTCCTAACATACATGATATTTTCATATATAAATTGGCAAGGCACGGTCATAATATTAATGTTTTTAAACAGTTCCCTAAGAGATTCACGACCACGTAAGTTGTACAGTGGTGAGATGTTATTGTATTAGGGGCGCGGAAGTGTCGGCGACACACTCGCTGGCTCGGGCACTGCATGTAGTGTAATGTAATGGTTGGCAGCGAGTAGCGAGTGCAGGAACTGCGCGACACAATGGCCGCGCGACACAATCTGCGTAATGGTGACCATTAGCGGCACGCGAGCTGCGCTGCTTGCAGACTCCACACTTTACTATAACAATAACATAATCTCTCATCAAACATGTTTGAGTAGGGCTACGGAGACATTAAACCCAGTAGAAATTGAGAACAACGTTTGGATTCGCTGAATAAATGAAGGCAGATACTATTATATGGACGAAGTCATTGCCGACACTCATTAGTTCACTCATTAACACCCGACAAAGTCCACGGACGCGTTACGCCATAAACGTTTATTTATCTTTTTATTACAAGTTTTGCTATAAAAACCTGAATAATGAGCAATTACCGTGGCACAGAGGAGCGACAACCTGTTTCTGAGACATCGATATAATTTGTATTCTGTACTATACTAAATAATAGAATGTTCCGAACAAGTATATTATCCCACTGAGTTGTACTTTGCACTTGACATCAGCCATTAGTGCGATTTTGACATGGCTTCAGGTTGCGTGGATCGGCGTAATTAATTCGACAACTTGAATCAAATGTAAATCTGGACCTAAATAAGAATTCGGTAGTAATCTTATTTGTGTGATATTAGATGTTGTTCAAGCGACTGAATGCCTAATAATTTCAATATAATACAATATCTATATATATAAAAATGAAACCCGCTTTCCGTTGTCACGACATCATAACATAAAAACGGCTTGACCGATTTGGCTGAAAATTAGAGGGGAGGTAACTTAGACCCGGGAGAAGGTTTTAGGATAGTTTTTGTCACGGCTTTGGCTACGGGACGTGGGTGAAACCGCAGGCGAAAGCTAGTTGTAAATATTTTTTGTTCGTTTAATTGATAATGTTGGAAGGTAATGAATGGTTAGTATATAATGAGCGGCGACAGTGGGTCAGTGAGGCGGCGCGTCGCGGGAGGCGCTTGCCCAACCGCGCGATATAACCGCCGCGCGCGCGCGCCGCGCTCACTCCGCGCCGCCGCCCCGCAGGTACGTGTCGCCCGCGTAGCCCCGCGCGAAGCACTACGCACTACGCGCTACGTAGCACCCGCTACGCACTCCGCGCTACGCGCTACGTCACTACGCCGCGCCGCGCTTATTGCTACACCTCTGCATACATTTCACTAGACAATTATCTATAGGTAAAAAAAACTTGATAGGACTTTTTACACAAAAAATAATATTATTTTTAAAGAATGTTTAATATTAATATTAAAGAATGTTTTTATGGTATTTGCATATAATTTATTTAGTGTCAATTCTTTATCGCGTACCATAATGTATAAAGGTTGTCAGTTGAATGAAACTACGCGTGCCTCTGGTACAAACTGCTTATATTCTTAAGAAAGTAATTAGTTACATAGGTTTCATAGTTACGACGTGTGGCGATTGGCGTTATACAAAAATATTAGGTTAATCACGACGTGTGCACTCGTCCGGTGCCGATGGCGAAAGAGAGCGGCGCGCGGCCCCGGCGAAGCGACGCGGCCAGCGGCCCTCCTCCCGCGCGTCCCGCATCCCCTTCTCGCACTGCACGGTGGATCGGTTTGGCGCGCCTGCACAGTGTGCGCGTTAACATCCTCCCGGGCCTTGATAGCACAGCTATCAAGCAGTTGAATTTGGGTCGATGTCATCTCCAGGTATGATGCAAAACTTGTGGACTGCCCTCTTGACAGTCCCTCTCGATGTGAGGACGTCGGCGACTCTGCTGACGCCATCTGGTCCTTGGTAAAGTTTGGTTATGCGGCCTAGTCGCCAGCATAATGGAGGTAGGTTGTCTTCTTTGAGGATGACCAAGTCGCCTACTTTGAGTTCCCGGTCTGGTCTCCGCCACTTGGTCCTCTGTTGGAGTTCGGCGAGGTACTCTCGGCGCCATCGCTCCCAAAACTGTTGCCGCAGCTGCTCTATACGCTCGTATCTGTTAGCTCTAGACTTTTCAATTAGCAAGGACGGCACCGACTTGAGTGGCCGCCCGATTAGGAAGTGCCCAGGGGTTAAGGGTAGGAGATCGGTTGGGTCGGATGAGAGAGGAGATAGGGGACGGGAATTTAGGATAGCCTCTATTTGTGTGAACAACGTTGCAAGTTCCTCAAATGTTAAGGCTGCGTTGCCAGCTATTCTCTTAAGATGATGTTTGGATGATTTAACCCCAGCTTCCCAAATACCCCCAAAATGAGGTGAATATGCAGGGCTAAATTTAAATCTAATGCCTTCAGTACTGCCATACTCTGTCACAGCCTCGCGACTAGACTTAAGCACTCTACCCAATTCATTGTTAGCCCCTACAAATGTTTTTCCATTATCTGAATAAATTTCGTAAGGTTTTCCCCTTCTCGAAACAAATCTCCTAAGGCACATTAAAAAACCTTGAGTAGTAAGGTCACTAACGAGCTCCAAGTGAACAGCTTTAGTTGTAAGACAAACAAATAAACAAAGGTAACATTTTGATACTCGACTACCTCTACCTTTTCTACTTGAAATCATGAACGGACCTGCAAAATCTGTTCCACATGAATAAAAAGGAAAACTAGGATTTGTCCTTACATTAGGAAGGTTACCCATTATAGGTTGAAGTGTTTTACTTTTAAATCGTATACATACTACACATTTTCTTAAAATACTACGAGCTAAGTTCCTACCACCTATAGGCCAATATTCTTCTCTTATAGAAGATAAAAGTAGTTGTGGTCCGGCATGAAATAACCTTAAATGCTCATGTCTCATAAGTAATTTAGTAAAACTATGTTTGGCATCAAGTATAATTGGATGTCTTTTTTCAAAATTGTAATTTGTATTTTGTATACGACCACCCACTCTAAGTATACCATCTTCATCTATGAATGGTTTTAGTGGTAGCATTTTGGATTTGTGATGCAGTTCTTTATTCGTTTTAATTGTGTTTAATTCGCAAGAAAATGATTGCACTTGGCAACACCTAATTAATGTTTTTAGGGAATTACAAAGTTCATCTGTGCTAAGACAACCTGTTAGCTTATTAAAGTTTTTATTTTTACTATATTTGCAAATAAAATTATTAACAAATCTATGAACATAGGCCATAATTCTTTTAAGTTTAGTAAAATTTGAATATCTAGTAAAATCTAAGAAATTAGTGTCTATACTAGTAACCATTACTTTAAGTTCTGGTAATTCTAAATTTGGTACACCTTGCTGAGGCCACTCACTTGGGTCCCTTCTAAGAAATGAAGGTCCCTCCCACCACAAGGATGAGGACTGCAATTGTTGTGGAGTTACACCTCTTGAGGCTAGGTCAGCAGGGTTACAGTCAGTAGGCACATGTCGCCATGAATAGTCTGCTGTAATTTCATTGATCTCATTTACTCTATTACGAACAAAAGGTTTTAGATGCTTATATTGAACCTTTAGCCAACCAAGTACTACCATTGAATCGGTCCAAATAGTTTTACTGATAATATTACAACGTAGTGACTCTAAAACTTTTGCACATAACCTTGCTCCGAGTAAGGCACCACACAGCTCCAAGCGAGGTATGGTGGTTGGCTTCAATGGAGCCACTCGAGCCTTGGAACATAACAGCTTAACTGTAATTTGATTATTATTATTAGTTGTCCTTAAATAAACACAAGCACTATATGCATTCTGTGATGCATCTACAAAACAATGCAGCTCTACTGATATTGGCAAGTCACAGATAACATTTCTTTCCAATTTTATGTTTGATAGATCTGAAAGGTTTTTTGTAAATTTAATCCAAGAATTCTTAATATCATCAGGTACTGAATCATCCCAGTCTATCTTAGCGCTCCATAATTGTTGTAATATTATTTTGGCAGTAATGATACATGCACACAAGACACCTAAAGGGTCAAAGATTTTACAAGTTGTAGATATTATTGTTCTCTTAGTAATATTTAATGAATCTATATTTATGTCTATAGGAAATGTAAACAAATCTACTGTAGGTGACCAATTCAACCCTAGTACACATGACTGTTTAGTTAGATTTAATGTATTATTATTTACATCATTTTCAAATATTTTTGGACAATTAGTGCGTATTTTGCGTAATGGGAATGATGCTGAACTTAATATTTCAGTCACAGAGTTGTAGATTTTCAATAGTTCATCTTCTGTAGATGCTCCAGTACTTAGGTCATCATAATAAAAATCATTCTTAATTATATTAGCAATAGACATATCTGTACATTCTTCAGCTAATTGCAATAGACATCTAGTACTTAGGAAAGGTGCTGAAGCTGTACCATATGTTACAGTGTTTAATTGTAAAACTTTAAGTGGTAGAGATGTATCTTCCCTCCACAAAATTAATTGTAAATGACGTTGTGACTCATCAATAGAAATTTGTCTATACATTTTCTCTATGTCACCGGTTTAAAACAAATTTGTGAGTACGAAACCTTACCATAATATTAAATAAATCATTTTGTATTACTGGACCTATCATCTGGATATCATTTAGTGATTTTCCAGAGGTTGTTTTTACTGAGGCATCAAAAACTACCCTTAACTTTGTTGTTTCGCTTTTTTCACGCAATACTGCATGATGAGGTAAATAATTACCGAACCTTGGACGCTCTATTTCTTCCAAATGACCTAAATCTACATATTCTTTAATAAAATCTACATATTGTTTCTTAATATTAGGATTCTTATCTAACTTGTTTTCTAAACTAAAAAAACGCCTTTTGGCAATATTATATGAATCACCTAATGCTTCCTCTGGTGATTCTTTCAGTGGCATTTTAACTAAAAACCTACCACTTGGCAAGCGACTTGTATTTTGTTTAAAACTGTTTTCACATGCTTGTTCTTCAAGCGTGTAAGATATTTTATTTGAAGGCAATTCTTCTACCTCCCAAAATCTTTGTAATGAATCATGAATATCATCCTTTATAATACTACAATTTAAAACATTAATATATGAATTTTCATGTGACAAATTAGACTGTCCTATTCCTATAGGGCCAGTTACTAGCCAGCCTAACTTAGAGCTTTGTAATATAGGCCGATGTCTACCCAATCCTATTTGTTGGGTACCTACTATTTCCCAAAAAACGTCTGCCCCCAATAACATATCAATATCGGAGGGACAATGGAACTCAGGGTCTGCAAGGATTATGTTAGCCGGCAGCCCTAAACTTTTAACATCAACTTTTAGTGTTGGTAAACTACTAGTTATTTGTGGTACTACTAAACACATCATTTCTAAGTTAAATGATTTATCAATACATGAAAATAATTTCAAACTACACCTCTCTGTAATGTCACACTGCACATTACCAATGCCAGCGATACGTATTGGGTTTGAACATTGTGTCTGTAGACCTAGCTTTATTTTGAATTTATTTGTAATAAACGATGATTGACTACCTGTGTCAAGGAGAGCTCGAGCACGGTAAGAAATATTATTTTCAGGATTTACAATTTCCACTATAGCTGTACATAATAGTACCTGACTTGCAGAGACTGCTGAAAGTGTTGTGGGTAAAGTATTTGAAGGTAAGTTATTATTATTTGTATTTGAACTACTACTACTACATCCTACAGTAGAATCTTTATGCAACAAAGAGTTATGTTTCTTATTACAATATTTACAGGAACCTTTTAGGAAGCAATGTTTTGCAGTATGTCCACTTCGCAAACAGTTGAGACATAATTTCAACTTTAAGGCTGTATCTAACCTAGCTTCAGTTGACATATCATTAAACTTTGAACATGCATGCAAATGATGACTTTCATGACAAATATCACATGACTTTTTGTAAGAATTGTTGTTACTCATTGAACTAACAAAAGACTTAGAATTAGAATACTTTTGCTCCCTAGGACCTTGTGATTTATAATTATCATTCCTACTTATATTTTGAACTTGTGTTGTTTCTAAAACATCTGCCCTGTTACGCAAGAAATCATTGAATTGCTCTAAAGTAGGTAATTCTGGTAACCCATTTTTTAATTCTTCCCACTTTCTACTAGTGGTGCTATCTAGCTTTGTGGACACCATATAAATAATTAAAGCATCCCATTTATCTGTTGGCTGCCCTAAAGTATTTAGTGCTCTTAAGTTTTTTGAAACTAAATCAATTAAGAATCTTAAAGCTTTGTGAGATTCTCTTGTTAAGGCTTCTATATTAAATAATGCTTTTAAATGATTATTTATAAGTAAATTTTTATTATTATATCTTTGACAAACTAAATCCCATGCTACTTTATAATTGTTAGATGTGAATTCTATTGATTTGATAACTACTAGTGCTCCTCCTTCTAAGGATGACCTTAAATAATGAAACTTGTTTATGTTAGGAATATTTTCATTACTATTAATTAAACTGTCAAAAGTGTCTCTAAATTCCAGCCATTTAAGGTAATTTCCATCAAAAGATGGCAATTTTATTGTGGGCAATTTTACTGAACTAAACCTATGACTACATTGACTATTATTTACACTACCATATTCTGACTCATGCTTTTGATGTTCAGTTTTTGAAACACTCGCTGATTCATTTATTTCTTGAGCCAATGCGATACACTTATGAAAATTTTCTTCAATTAATTCTCTCTCAGCTAACTGTTCCTCTAAATCTGAGCAATTCAATTCAATTTCAGTTTGCAAGGTATCAAATGTACTTAATAAAGTTTGAAATTTCTCTATTTTTAAAACAATTTCTTTAGACTGCAAGCTACTAATTGGAGTATTTTTAGATATCTCTTGTAAATAGTTGTAGAATTTTGTAACTTGGCCTTTGATGGCACTACGTTTTCTAATAGGAACTTGAATCTCTGACTTTTCACTTTCACTCATTTTGAATAACTCACTAACACAATATTTTTTGTAATTAGGTACAAATTTAGTTAAAAGAATAAACTACCTAACACTTTAGAGGCAACAATGAATGGGTAGGCACAGATTACAATAGAAACTCAAAGCCGCTAACTCACGGTAACCTTTTGAAGCTGTGACAGCACGAAGTAGGCAGCACTCACCAGGCACCTGCGCTGCGATTAGTAGACAGGCTGCAGGTAGCTAGCAGTTGGTTGAGCGAAGCACATGCACATTCACCGCAACTGAAATAGTCGGCAAGCTTTGGTATAATAACTGTATTAATTGTTGCGCTAGTTAGGAATTTACTTTTATTAGGCAATAGGCATGTATTTTGGTAAATACTTAGAACCAAAACCTCAATTTGCAAAATTAATATGCTTAGGTAGATATGCTTATAGTGCATTAGGCGTAGGTACACTTTTAGTGTGTACAATAAATAATTATTAGGTGCATTAATATAGATGCTTTTAGATTAATTAGGCGTACACGTAGTTTAGGATGCACGATTTAAATGAAATTAAGTTTAGGCTATGCAATTTCACACACGCGGCACAAAATGGACTCGCCCACTATAGCGTCGTAGGTTAGAAAACGCGGCACAAAAATAATGGACTCGCCCACTATAGCGTCGTAGGCTAGAAAAGCAAAATTTGTACCATTTTGAATATAGGCAAGCTAATTAACGAATAGTACCTAAGCCCGCTAGGCTATTCACACAAATAAACACTAGGAAAAGGATAGGAAATAATAGGAAACGAGCAACTTCCCTCGGGTTAGACCTCCGCCGTCTGATGCCGCCTGCTGTTGTAGTCTGCGTCTTCGTAGAACTCGTGGTGGTGGTACGGCGTGGTCCGCGGAGACACGTTGGCTGCACGTGTTGCCGCCGTCCTCACTTAGCCCGCTGCGCGCCGCTCGGCGTAGATTGTAGGTTCTTCGGGTTAGAAAATATTGTCATAGACGGTCGCCAAATGAATGAAACTACGCGTGCCTCTGGTACAAACTGCTTATATTCTTAAGAAAGTAATTAGTTACATAGGTTTCATAGTTACGACGTGTGGCGATTGGCGTTATACAAAAATATTAGGTTAATCACGACGTGTGCACTCGTCCGGTGCCGATGGCGAAAGAGAGCGGCGCGCGGCCCCGGCGAAGCGACGCGGCCAGCGGCCCTCCTCCCGCGCGTCCCGCATCCCCTTCTCGCACTGCACGGTGGATCGGTTTGGCGCGCCTGCACAGTGTGCGCGTTAACATCAGTACATAATTCAGTCACAATTATGCACATCTTAATCGCATTTTAGTTTTAAAGTGAGTTTTTGAATAAAAAGTCATATCAAGATTGTTTCCTAACAAATTACTAACAAAACGAACTTGAATTAATTAGCTAAAAACGTTGCGCAAAGTATATAAATGTGTGAATGTTGTCGTGAGAGTAGCGGCGCGTGCGCAGGCGCCGGCCGGCTGCAGCTCCATGCAGGGCACGTGTTCGCCATCTCTAGCTGATTGTTGTTCCTCGCGCATTTAATTGCTCAATTACTCTTATTAAGAGCATAATAGTTATGATAATAAATGCTCAGATGTTGATAGTTGTGTCGCGGATGATGCTGTAGAGCCCGGCTCGGCTCAGCAGTCTGTGTTGTCACTTGTTTCTCAACAGTTTGCCTCACTAGCCGCGCATAATTTCATTTGAGCTGTTCCCCGATGGAAGTGCATCACCTTTCGAAACTGAATGCAACACGTCCTCAGCTCGCCGCACGGCGCGTGCGCACACCGTCACTACTGTGCAGCATCGCCAACCGCTCAGGACTATGACACCAACGTCATTATCAATAACTTTTGCACTAAAGGTCTCAATAAATATAAGTATAAATTCATCATAATATGTTGTATCATCAGATTTTAATGCTAAAACGTATTATTTAACGGATCGGTGCCGCACGTGCCGGGCTCGCGCTACTTGTGGACAGTTTGTAGTGTTATGTACAAGGCTGCCGATAACTACGAAACCAACCGGAATAGCAACTCATTTGCATAATGTGAAGTGTTGATATTGAGCAAGTTGACCGCGCTTACCAAATATTATATCTTACATTTGAAATTCAAATGTTACCTTACATAGAGACGTGACCTAATAAACAAAGCTTAATCGTGACGCACACACTGGCACCTTGTGCAAGTGTGCGTCGCGTGCAAGACGCGGACACGCGTGCAAGTGTGTGCGCTCCTCGTGTACCCGGCGCACTCGGGGCACTCGGGGCACTCGGGCCACTCGGGGCACTCGGGCCATTCGGGCCACTCGGGCCACTCGGGCCACTCGGGGCAGTAGTACAGCACTCGCTGAACTTGGTCAGGCTAGCAGGAGCAGGTGTAGCTGTCGCCCCGCTCGATGCTCACAGCGCCTTCCAAGCCAGGTGACACACCCCTTGCACAATACTACTTCGAGCATCCAGTGTCCTGCACAGAGCAGGACTCTCCTCGGATAGGAGTCGGAGCGCGTGCGCAGGTCACAGCCGCGGTAATGGTGCTCGTGGAGCTGCTCAGGGTCGCAGCGCTTAACGTTAATAATAAATGATAGCTTGTAATGCGATGCCGATGCCGCTGACGACCGCTCATTTTAGATAAATTGCTAGATACGTGTTATTATAATGATGTACTCAAAACTGGTCACGCAGTCGTTTCATCACTACAAAGTATTGTTTACAAAATAATTGCAATACTTGAGATTATCTAGCGCTAAGCTCGTTACTGCTTGCGTCGCTGTAATGGCAGTGTCTGTGATTAGGCGGCGCGCACACAACGCGTGCGGCCGCGACCGAGGACTCTTCACCCTCGCCGCATCCGCACATTGAACGGGGATTTCCTGTTTCCAATTATGATATTGTTAGAAATGTAAATATAAATAATATAAGCTTTCGCAAACCTTGTCATAATCGTAGCATTTCAAAAGAGTAATTATAATGTAAGAATATTGTGAGGCACGCACGCTGCTGGTCGCGGCGTGGAGCGACGACTGTGTGCAGCCTGCATGCGCACGCGTCGACACTAGCGCTGCAACCGATCGATATTCCCAGGCAATCGATTGCCTTACTATTCTCTCACGGAGTTTTTCTTTTCGTAAAGTTTGATCCAAGTATCTGTTTGAGCTAATGGCATGCAAGTATAAGTTTATGTTTACCGTTATTTGAAATAATACGCAAATTTAAAAAAAAAGTGAGATGTGCTTAGGGCATATTTGGACTTGGATTCACCATGTATAGTAAATAATAAAAAGTAAATAAAAAAAGTTTGATATGGAATACAAAACTAGATAATACCTACATAAGGAAAATTGAGAAAAAATATCTTAATAAAAACCAGGACTTAAATATCTGAAATTGCTAACTCGCCTTGATTTAACTTTCATTCCTTCTCTGTATGAGAAGAGTACCTATGACTAGCAGTGCGATAATAAAAAAAACTGATGATGATTCGTGTTTTAAATGCACTTTTGTTTGACTAGCACGCATACTTGTTACATAGGTATGACTAAAAGTCTGATTAGTTGTCAGATCGCGAGCAGAGGTCGCGGTGCGCCGGCGCAATCGGGCGCGGCTTGCATACATAACGACACACACACACACACACGTGCGGGTTCTGCCGAGCTGCCGTGCTATGCTTGTGTACACCGCGTACCGGGGTCGCACCAGCGCCCGCGCCATCCACTTACACAGATTATATTATAAGCTTCGCACTGGAAATATTGTGATAATATCTACTTAAATGAACTATAAAGAAACAATGTTCCCATTAAGTAGTTATAAAATGAGTGGATGGCGTGGGGACTGCAGTACCACCCCGCTCGAGCTGCTAACTAACCGATCATGTGATTACTCTGCAGGTCCCAACAAACAGTTTGCTACGGTGAGACCGAACAGAAGTGAGCGCTACTCGCTAACACAAGCATGAGGAACACCTTGTACATAGTGGCGCTGTGCGCTCTGCTCAGCGTGCAGGCGGCGCCCGCGCCGGAGCCCGCCGCGCAGCCCGACCCGCAGCCCGACCCGCAGCCCGACCCGCAGCCCGCCGCGCAGCCCGACCCACAGCCCGACCCCGCCGGCGACGACCGCCCCGAAATCATCGAGATCATCGCGCCCGCTGCCAGCGCGCAGGTAACACGCCTGCAGCATCTGAACATTATGTCGAAGCGCGATCAATATGTAAATGAGACGTCCTCATTGCGCGTCGGTGCGTGCGAACAAGAAACCAATCGCCTGTAATACACGCTTATCGTAAAACTCATAATTAGTTGCGCGAGCGACGGGGTGAGGCGAGGCAGGGGACGGGTCAGCGCCTCGCGTGACCCTAATCACTTCGATCCATCAATAATAAAATTACGTAATTGCATCGCTTTGTTTATGACAATGCCCCAACATAAATCTAACAATAAATGATTGCCTATATCATATTATGTAGGCAGATTGCTCGGCACTCGCCGGTGTTCAGGGACACGCGACTGCATTGCTAGTTGACTAAGTGCAGAGTTCTCAAACGTTGGTGTTGCAGGAAACCCTGGCGACGTTGAACCTCGGCGCGCCCGGCTCCGAGCTCAGCGAGAGGAACAAGAGAACTATTGGAATCCTCCGACAGCTGTTCCCTTCTCTGACGCAGGTATGACACGCAGGCTCCGACGCACTGCTTCCTACAAACTAATTAAACTAATAACTACTGCTAGTCCTCCAAGCAGCACAGGAAGATTCTCCCGGCGCATCCCTCCGGCGCGGAGTGTCACGGTTGCGCACGCGCAGGGCGCTCGCATCCGCGTACTATTGTGTGTAGACGGTCGCAGAGGCGACGCTAAGCGGTCTATGTTCTAGATAATCGAACAGAAGGTACAGCAACTAACGAGCATGGTGCTGCAAACGTTCGGGCCCGTGGTGCTGCGCCTGTTCCTCGGGAACCGGAACGGCGGCGGCAACACCGGCGGCGGCACCGTCGAGCTAGACGACGACGACGACGATGACGATGATGACGACGAGCCCACCAGCAGCACCAGCGCGCCCGCGTCCACCAGCACCGCCGGCGCCAGGCGGCGGCGCGCGCTCTACTTCCTGCCGGTATGAGGTCACGGCATCGCACCCAGCCTGCCCGGGGACGGCAGTGCGGGCGCGCGCAGACCGCGCGCCTCCATCGTCATCGTCATCGCATCGTCACGTCACCTCACGCATGGACTCGCCACACTAACGCTCACCGCCGCCC
Source organism: Helicoverpa zea (assembly GCF_022581195.2). NCBI lineage: Eukaryota > Metazoa > Arthropoda > Insecta > Lepidoptera > Noctuidae > Helicoverpa > Helicoverpa zea. The sequence goes on from NC_061472.1 coordinate 63,080, forward strand.
GCCCCCGCCCGCTCTCACCCGCCTCCCCCTTGCAGAACGCGATCGCGGAGGAGAGCCAGCTGCTGTCGGGCGCCGAGTCGCAGCAGGCGGAGGTGCGCGTCGCGTTCGGCGAGGGCGACCAGCAGCCCGCCGCCAGCGATGACCAGCAGACCGCCGCGCAGACCAACCAGGCCAGCATCGACGAGATCACGCTCGACGACGCTGACAACAGCGAAGAAAACAGAAATAAGAGGTGAGTTGGCGTCACTCTCTCGTGCCTACCAAATGCTGAGCTGCCATTGTGTCCGCGTCTCACACCAGCACGTGTTGCAGGTTCCTGAGCTTCGGCGGCGCCGGCGGCGGCTCCGGCGGCGGCTCCGGCAACTTCCTCTTCGACATCGTCAGGGTAAGCTTAGCGCGTTCGGATTTCACATTTTACACGAAACCTGTATTTTTCATTTTCTACATACCTACACCTCTCTTACATTTTCATTGATCGTTAACAAACAAAAACTTTAAAAAATTGTGCTGCACGATTGGTTGTGGCAAGCGTACTACGTGTAAGGTGACTGCTGCAGTGAGTGCGGCAGTGGCGCGAGAGTAGCGCACCAGTTGCGAGTGAGAAGGTTTGATGTTCCAGCGCGCTCCGGAGGCGATGGCCCGCGCGGCCGGCTCGGCGTTCCGTCTGTTCGCGGGCACCGACTCGTTAAACGTGGGGCTGACCGCGTCGCACACCGCCACCCTGGACCCTAACGACCCACAAGTATACACCACATACTACACTCCGCTACACACCACACTGCCGCAGTATCGTACGAGTGTGCCGCCACCTAGCGCTCTAGAGCGACAACTGTAGCCGCTTGCTCCCCGCAGTCTCAGGACGTAGTAACGACCAGCCGACGTTGATACAGTAGCGTAGCGGCCATAGTCTCCACTCAATTACCCTAATACTTTGAACCCAGACCAACATAAACTTATCCCGTCCTTCAGTTCCTTTCGTAATGAATACTAACACAAACACAATACGCACAAATAATTCAGCACACACATAACACGTAGTAAACTCGTAGTGTTGTTGTTGCCGAGCGGAGATAGCGCGGACGGAGGGATTGCTGTAGTGGTGGTTGAGTTAGATTTCATCGTTGTGCAGTGAGGCGTCGTCTCTCCTCATCACGCGTGTGGGGGAGGTTTGTATGACTTCGAGTTGCTTCCAGAATCTACAGCAGAACGTGTCCGGCTGTAAGTGGCACCTCGTGTGTGTATAGGTACATACGGTGTGCCAGGCAGCGCTGCAGGTTACTTGCTGCAATACTATCATGTTACACTTTGGCCGTTCCCAAATACATTTCATGTATTTGCTTATGCACCAGTACCGAAAACAACCATGGATCACCTGCAGAATTGATAATTTCATGTTTTAGTAAAAATTTTGGGACTTTAGATAACTTATTAAATTTCTCGATGAGGCCCCACTTTTCAAAAATAAACGGGATAATCGAAGTATTCACTTTAGTTTGATTAAATAATAATCTATTTACATCAATACTGATTCCCTTCAACATTCTGCATTTGATCGAACTGCGCATACGCCGTACTGTACTTAGCCGTAACTGTAGAACTGTAGAGGGTGCCTGTTATACTATGTAGAAGTAATTGTAGGCAGAGGGATGTGTAGTAGTTAGCATGTCATTACGTATGGCAGTGTGCGCGGCCTGACTGAGCTCGCGTGTGTTGCAGCTGGTGGCCGGCTCCTCGTCCGGCTCGTCGGGCGGCGACGCGGGCGCCGGCGCTGATGGCGACGACGCGGGCGCCGCCAAGGGTGACAACCTGACGGAGGGCGTGCCCGGCCCCATCACGAGGCTGTTCATCATCGCCAACCGCGGCATCGCCAACCTCATCCAGGACCTCATCCTGCGTATCGCGCAGACCTCCGAGAGAATAGTTAACTTCAAGGCGCGACTGATCACCTCCATTATTTAATGCGCCTGCGTGTAGAACAATATCCTAGTTAGGTAGTAGTGTAGAGGCCAGCGGCCAGAAGCCGCGAGTGCGCGCGCGGCGTGACGCACGAGGCGCTGCGGCACGCCGCGAGCCGCTGCGACACGCCTGCGGCACGCCGGCGGCACGTCTGCGGCACGCCGGCGGCACGTCTGCGGTGCGCCGGCGGGGCGCGCACGGGGCGGCGGCGTGGCGCGGCCCGAGGACCGCCCGGCGCCGCCGCCGTTCCTGCTCAAGCTTTTTTTTATACCGCGATATTCTCGATTCGTTTTTACGTTTGTAAATATGTATTATAGCGGAATTTGTATAAAATAAATAAATAGTTAAATTATTATTATGTTTTACTTTTATTATAATGTATTTATTTTATCCGTCTGCCCAAGTCTATAGCAATTTTTGCCACATAGGTAAGTACGCGATAAAAACCTAAAATTAGAAGCATATATTCTTTTCTACGCTGCCTTGCAAGACTAGTTTATAATAAAAAGAACCTGAAAGCTCAGGACATAAGTCCTGAGTAACACAACTAGGGCTCAGTAGTTGTGACGGATCCTGCGTCATGTACTCGCACCGCAGGACTCTAGCAGGGGTCTAATATTAAGTACACAGCACACAGTTTTCACTAAACTTTTGTGGCACATTTATGAATAATTGTTAAAAAATGAGTCGAGTAACTTCGCTAAGCAGCCGAAGAAGCAGCGTCGGTTGGCAGGCACGGCGGAGGCGCGCGGCAGCAGACGCACGGGCGCGCCCCGGCCCGGCCGCGCCGCCAGTACCCGCGGCGCCGGCACGCGCCGGTCCAGCACGTGCTGCCCCACTGCCTTACACGGGCCGTCGGGGCTAAGCTCGCTGAAAATTATATTAACTATCATATACTAAAACTATCATCATCATCATCATCATCAGCCTATAGCAGTCCACTGCTGGACATAGGCCTCTCCAAGTGCACGCCACTGAGATCGATTTTCGGCTGCTAATATTATTGTAAACTTTTTACCGCCAAGCGCCATCTGTTATTCGTTGTACAAGATAAATACTCATAAAGAAATTGTGCAAAATAAAAAACAAAATATATTTATACAAAATTTTATTAATTTTGGTTTTGTAAAGACATTTCTTCTTTTACCTTTTAACAATATTCAATTCTAGTGTTGAGCACTGAAACAAAGCTTCTGAATCGACTAAACGAAATGTTAATTACATACATCGAATTATATGCTTTTTATATTATCTATGCTATCCAAGAGGAAAAATTTTTTCGTTTTTTTTTATTGTATCCTAAAAGCTCCGAAACTGAAACGATAATTTCACTGTTGAAAAGCTACTTTCTTCCCGAGTAACATATGTAGATACAAGATTCTTTATTTGTATAAACATAAGTGTACACAGGAATTATGCAGGTTGTTACAAAAATAATATAAAGTAAGCCCATCATGTAAGTAGACTATATTTATCCCGATTTCATCCCGAAAAATGGCTACAGCTTGGCAAAAAAGAGTGTGGAATAAATGAGGTCAGCACTATCGCACCTGTGGCAACCCGGAGTACTACGACTCACAGATTTTGATATTTGTTATTTTTGAAGATATTCAATCCTAAGTAGGCGATGTCCCTTGGACACTTCGATGTCCAGTATTAACGATGTTAACAATTTTTATTTGATTTTGATTTTTAGTTCCAACTGTCACCGCGTCAGACTCTTTTTTGCCAAGCTGTACTATTAAATACGTAACGTTGAATATTATTTAAATACAGTCTATGAAGCATCCAACTGACCTGTCTTCACGGAATAATAACTTAGCTTTAAGAATGTTGGAGTGGGGGTGGTTTCTATAGTTACTTTTAGCTTGGCCCCACATTTACCTCTAGTCCATCCGCAGTCCCTTGTAAGAAAAAATACTTCTTAAATATACCCATTCTTTTATGTAACTATGGAACGCACCCAACATGGTTGGGAAAAATGCTCGGAGGAAGAGGAACGCATCGGTTACATACTCAGCTTCACATGACATTGACACGGACAATGGGTGACGGATGACAGCTGACTGTCAAGTATCATTCATGACAAATGAATTTGTTAGTCATAGAATTGTATGCACCAAAATATTCAGATAATATTGTAAGATACCTATTAGAAATGTGTCCGTGATATCTGTGATACTAAATGTTAATATCTTTTAATATCATGAAATATTAACACTTAAGAGAATATAGTTAATATAAGAAAAATATGGCGTTGTACGAGGGAATCGCGTTAATACAAGAGAAACAGGCCGTCGTGTTGGACCTCGGCACTGATTACACTAAGTGAGTCAATTTCACAGTGAATACATAGAGCGAGCACTGCAACCATGCGAGCACAGTTCTGTCGGTGGAACTGTGTCCGCCGTTCAAGTTCTTGAGTGACAGTTTGCCTCGTTGGCGCAATGCTCTACCGAACCGACGGTCCCGGGTTCGATTCCCGGTACGGTCAACATTTGTGTGATGATCACTCTTTTTGGCTGTGGGCTGGGTGTCGTTATACGCATTAATAAGTAAATATATTATGTAAAGTACCCATACTTATGTAGTTTATCAGCTATATCAGCACCCATAACACAAGGTAATAAATAGCTCACCATGGGGCTAACCAACGGCGTGTGAAGATATTGTGATATTTAATTCATTAATTGAACAGTTAACCATGAGGTCAGTCTGTATCAACTACAATTGATCTTACTTTTGAGTACTTTAAACTGCTTGGTTTGATATTGTTCGCTAGCTTTCTTGTATTATTGTCCGAGTCCCGAGAGAACTACTTACAGCATCTAGATAAAAAGGAGCCTGTGCATTGGTAGGTTGGTTGGGAGGTTGGCCACTGTGACTCCACTAGGCCCTGACTCAATAGAAGTATCTATTAAATATATATAAAAAAGTGTTAGGGCATTTAGGGGGTGCTGTCCTTTTGTATATTTGACATGAAAAAGTGCTAAAAACTAGCCTAGTTTCGTGTTTTACTTTGGCTTTAAAATCTTTTTGGATTTTAATTAACCTTTAGCACAGATTATATAATAGTTACTACGTAACAGATAAATCACTCCATACAAAAAAGTCCATACCTACTGTTATAAGCACCTACAAGTTTCCAAACTACCTACAAATTCATAGCTGCGTTATAAAATGAACCTTAAAAACTCCAGCGCTCGATTGTTATTTCAATGCGATAGCGCACAGTTCAGTGACCGCGACCGTGCCGACAGCGAGCGTAGGGTTGCCTCTTACAATTAAATAGGGAACAAAGTTACGCTTATTTGTAACTGACTTCCCGAATCAATGGAGGTGCCCAACTACTTTTCGAGCACAGAACACGCAAGTATTCTATACTTACCTATTACCCCTGGCATAACACCGCTGACCGCTGATACATACCTACTTACCCAAAATTGGTTTCTGCGCAGCGATATATGCAATGTTCCAAGCCACCATTTAGTTGGACGAGAACTATACCTACTTATACTCGAAATGTTTTTAGCTACAAAACTCGGTAATCATTGTAAGTATAAGGTATAAGTATCTCTATAATTTAAGTATCTAAAGTAAGTCGCTTATTTTTAAAATGACAAAGAAGATAAGTATTTTAACTTAAAAAAATCGAAACCTATGTATATTCAGGTATAAAATATTTCCAAATGCCTATACATATATAATAGGAAACCTTTATATTTTCCTAAAATAGTCACATATTCACCTACACAAATCAAAATAATTCTTCAGTTTATTAGATAATTTTAAAAACCAAATAAAAAATAAACAATAACTGACCTGTCTACATCTCTAGGTAAACGGAAAAACGAAAGCTTTATATTTTTTTCTTTTACTTGATCTGCAACCAAGCACAGCACATAACTGGCCAGAGGTCGTCATGTTCACAAATAAAAATAATAAACATAAAACGCGCGCGTCGCGAGCGGCTGTCGAAAGCCCTGTGCCGCGTGGGGCTACCGGTAACCCAGCGAGCGGTAGGCATTTATCGCGCGCAAGTACGTCGAGTGACAGAGGCCTGCCTTTAGTGTGTAGACAATAAATGACTGGTAACGACTAACTCATGTAGTGTTTCTTCACAAACAACAGATATAAAGAGCGAGGCTAGACATGTCACACAGGGCTTATAATCACGTACAAAATACAAACTTAGCTTACACTACAACCTGACACATATTAAGAATTCGCTATGCCGTTACAAACCCTTGTTAAAGTCAACAACAACACAATAATATTTATGATGCCTACTGTCGAAATAATATTGTAGGGTTAGTTGTTAAGGTCGTAGTTGATGGTAGTTGGTAAAGCGGACGTGGTCGGCAGGTTCGGCTTCACGGGCGAGGCGGCGCCGCGCTGCATCGTGCGCTCGCAGTTCTGGTGCGCGCGCGAGCGACGCCTGCGCCGCGTGCACGACTACCGCTCGCCCGACGAGCTCTACGACAACCTCGTGCAGATGCTGCATCTGCTCTACTTCAGGTTGCACATCGAGCTTCTAACTCTCTCATCTCACTCTAACATTCTTCTACCGATCACGATGAGAGCAGGCTGCTCTTCATTGTCATGCAATAAACTAGCTACCTCCAGCGGTCTCACACTCATCCTGTGCAAACTACGCACCCATATAAAAAGTAGCCCTCCTCAATAAATGGGCCATGAAACTCTGAAATTATTTTTCAAGTTGAACTTAACAAAACATGCTTCCAAACAAAGAACAAACTGTTGAACGTTATAATATCGGTATAGATAATAAATATGTAAGAACTTAAGAAGAACACAATGCCTACATAAATGTCTACATAAAGTAACATATGCGTGTATCTAGACACGTGCTGGTGAACCCTAAGGAGCGCAAGGTGGTGGTGGTGGAGTCGCTGCTCACTCCCACGCTGTTCCGCGAGACGCTCGCCAAGGTGCTGTTCACGCACTACGAGGTGAGCCGCTTGCCGCGTTGTCGAGGGACACGTTGAGACCAGCAGTGGATGTAATGCGTGTGGGGCAGGTGTCGGGCGTGATCTGGGCGGACCGGCCGCGGCTGAGCGCGCTGACGCTGGGCGCGGCGGCGGCGCTGGTGGTGGCGCTGGGCGCGCGCGAGGCGGAGGTGGCGCCCGTGCTGCACGCCGCGCTGCTGCTGCCGGCGCTGCAGGCGCAGCCGCTGGGTGCCCGTGCGGTGCACGCCGAGCTGGCGCGTCTGCTGGACGAGCACCACGGCGCGCCGCTCGCGCTCTCCGACGAGGAGCTCGAGGATATCAAAGGTGAACAGGACATATTCTTGGAGCGACGTTCTACACGACCCTCTCTGTCTTACTGATTATCCACGAATTAGGAACGTGCGCGACGTCGTAATATACCCATGTAAAATGATTTCAGTGAAGACGTGCTTCGTGATCCCCCGGGCGCGCGCGCTGCAGTGGCAGTCGGGCAGCCCGCCGGCCGCCGCGCGGGACGTGGCGTGCGGTCGCGTGCTGGTGCCGGGGCGCGTGCGCGAGCTGGCAGCTGAGGCGCTGTTCGCGCGCGACGCGGAGCTGGGCTCGCTGGGCGACGCCGTGCTGCAGTGCCTGGCGCGCTGCCCGCGGGACGCGCGGCGGCCGCTGGCGGAGAGCATCGTGCTGACGGGCGGCGGCGCGGCGCTGCCGGGGTTGCGCGCGCGGCTGGCGGCGGAGCTGCGGGCGCTGGTGGCGGAGGAGCCGTACGCGTCGCGCCTGCACGTGCGCACGTTCAAGTTCCACACGGCACCGGCGCAGCCCAACAGCGTGGCGTGGCTGGGCGGCGCGCTGCTGGGCGCGGGCGAGGCGGGCGCGGCGCGGGCGCAGGCGCGGGAGCAGTACGCGCGGGAGCCGCGGCTGCGCGACTGGGTGTGTCTGCTGGACAACACGCCGCCCGCGCACCCGCAGCGCCTCGCCGCCGACATGTAACCGCCCGGCTGCACAGACCAAAGTGGAGCTACACTTAGCTCTACCCAGCTCAAGCTAGGTGTAGCTTGCCAAATATGGCTGCATGTATGCTTTTTTCGGTTACAACTGTCGGTAAAGCTATATATAACCTTCATCATATGGACTAGAACTAGGTGCAGCCGCAGTTAGGTGTATACTATTCATCACAGTGATGGATCTTCGGCAATGTCACTGTGGGTGACTCACAACCCTGATGAACTCGTGACGTCACACTATTTCGTCTTTAGATTCTCCCCATATGACCTCCTCCTCTATAATATCTGTTAATTTTTTTTTCATCCCACCATCTCGGAAAGAGTAGTTTTACCCTTTGATTTCTGAGCTCAAAATCCGTTTTTTCCTCTGAAGCGGCAAAGTGATTTGAATTTAGAACATCGTGTGCAATACTCCATTTGTGACAATCTTGATAAGACTTTTTAAACAAATCCATATTAAACAAATAAAATACTGCTTAAAATAATTATTCAATTAATTAAGTAGTTTTTATTATTGTTTTTACATAGATTTTTAACCTCGTTTCATTTTTAAACTGAGTTTTCAAATAAATGATCTTTAATAGGTACTTCTTTTTAATTTTTTTTTAACTCATATGTGCGCGCCATTTTGTTTTTTTGCATTTAGTAATTTCCTTGATGAGGTGGGATGAAAAGTTACGTGTTGCACTCGAGTGCAAAGATTTTTCACCTTGTGCTCTTTTGATTCCCTCGCTATCGCTCAGGATTCTAATTATTGAAACACTCGCTATAGTAGGGGAGGCAAGGGTGCTAAACCGGGAGTGACTCGAGCGTCAATGAGACCTATTAGATTGCGAAGCTTAGATGATAAGAAAAAAATGTCCTGACATACACACACTTTCAACGGTGGGTGGAGCGGCTATAAACTTTCAAAAATGTAAAAAAAAACAGTTGCATGGACATACTCAAGCGCGTCAGATATTAATAGCATGCACGTCGTACGTCATTTTGAAAACATACGTATATTAATCTGACTGTTTCCATGGTCGTAGGTAAGGGTTAAAAATGGGAAAAAAAATAATTTTATCGAGCGCGACAGATTTTCAAAAGGGGTGTTAAGTGAACCAAAACGAAGTCTCTTATGCAATAATCTGACGATTTAGACGTGACCTAAACTCGTGGCCATTATTTGAAATTGCAAAAAAAAATCGCCATTTTGAAATACTCGAGCGCGTCAGATTAAGATATAATAGTTCATTTATGTACCCTTAACGTAATCATCTTATAATTTGACGATTATCTGGAGAGACTCGGTTAATCTGACAATGGAAAGTTTTTAAAACTAATAATAATCAATACTGTAACCTAATTTTCTTTGAAAAATTAACACCAATGTCGTTGTTTTTTAATTTTGTTATAATCATTATCTAAGTCGTGGAGGCCTAGTGGGTAAAGAACCAACCTCTCAAGTATGTGGATTCGATTCCAGGTCAGGCAAGTACCAATGCAACTTTTCTAAGTTTGTATTTACTGTCTAAGTTTATCTTGGACACCAATGTCTGCACAGCAAGTACTTAGTACTTACAAGACACGTTGTAGCACTTTGGTATTCCTTTAAAACTTGAGATATCAATAGATTATTTAGTTTTAACTTTTACACACTTTTTGATCTATATCCCAGAACGGACAAACATTTCAACAAAGCTGTCATAATAAAGGTTGTTCTAGATAAAAAGGCCTATCCAATGATATGTATGAAATTGCTATTGATGGAGTGTACCAATCTGCTCATACATTACATACATTTCTATAATAATTACATTGAATTATAAAGACATTGATAAATATACATGTGACATAAACAATACGATTGAATCTATAATAACATGGCTTGACGGAAATAATCTACGCGTAAATCTTACAAAAACTAATTTTATTCAATTTAATACATATAGATAAAAAATAAGGCTCATCATCATCTGCCTAGCCTTTTTCCCAACTATGTTGGGGTTGGCTTCCAGTCTAACCGGATGACTAGGCCACCACGACTGTATAAAAAGAAGACTATAAAGAGTAATTATAGAGGACATAAATTACAAGAAGTATACGAAATGGCATTTCTCGGTATCACGATAGACAAACAATGCAACTGGAAGGCACACGTATTTAACGAAAGTATCCAATAAAATGAATCATCTTCGTTAAAAACAGTATATCTGCATACTATGTATGACTTCCTGAGATTAGCGAGTTAAAATAAAAAAAATTAGCAGCGCTCGAGAAAGTCAAGATGACGTTTTTTTTTTTACAAGTTTGTAACCTTCCTACTTATCGTCAATCGCAAATTGTCAGATTAGTGGAATATACACTTTTTAGCATATAACTAACTTACCCTCTCTTAATCTGACGCGCTGGAGAATGTCAGATGATATTTTTTTTTTACTAATCTGATCCTTTATTCTAGACACGCGGCTACATATACAGGGCTTATACTTGGTGGAGGTGTTAAATGGGGTAATAGGTACCTCCCTGTATACTAATCTGCCGCGCTTGAGTAAATCCCAAAATCCCTTCTAGGCCTCCCCTACTACTACGCTAAAATTGAGCCCGCGGTTAAAAAGCAACTTTGCACTCTTGTATAACAAATACCTATTTCCCCTATGGATGTACTTACATTATGTACTATACTCTATCCACGGAAGCAAGAGCTAAAAGGTAAACAAAGAATGACAGTTTTTCAAGATGGCGGTATAACCCGACCGATGACAAAACGTCACATTTTTGTGTAAAATGTTCGCAGTATCTGTGATTTTGTCATCGGTCGGGTTATACCGCCATCTTGAAAAAGTGTCATTCTTTGTTTACCTTTTAGCTCTTGCTTCCGTGGATAGGGTATAGCCCTACTAATTCTCCGTTATATTATCCTCATAAACGCGCTTACGTATTTCCTCTACATACACCTTTATATACTTTATTATTTATATAGTTCTTTACGTACCCTTGTATACTTCCTTATGTATTCCCCTATATAATTTTATAATTATTATTTTTTACAATATCAGATCGAACAATCAGTTGGGACTGGGGAAAGAATAGTAAAGAATCTCAAAATAAAGCCGCCACGATGCTTAACTGAACTGAAAATCTAATTCTAGCTGATGAGAAATAGGATATACGTAACTCTAGCCACGGGTGGTTACACCTAGGTCTGGCCGCTATAAGGCTTCACCTAGTTGTGATCGAAGAGGATATAACAAATTTTTAGAACCAGGTGTAGTGTACCTGCACTTCATGACTTATCTGTAATAGAATTATTTACATTTCACAGCTCTGTTACCCACTGTAAACTAATTTTAAATATAATATATATTATTTCAAAAAAAGTAGTATTTTCATTCCTGATTATAATATTAAAACCAATAGAATTTGGACCTATATTTCAAATACGCACGCAGTGAGGGATTTTCTTTTTTTTAATTATTTTCTTAGCTGATGACTAGACGGCGCTGACGTAGGTACGTGAAACGTCATATAAAGGCGCGGGCCCACCGCGGTGCACGGAGAGGCTACGCCCGTGTATTAAGCTTCACTTTGTAAGAAAATGTATGTGGTTGTGTCCACTGCAACCCACGGAGAGGCTACGCATGAATTGACGTGATTGATACACGCGTGGCTTGCTCGAATAGGCGGTTACATAGCTCAACGCTGTCAATGTGGGTCTACGTTTCCACTGGAGTACACGAATAAGACCCACGACTATGTACAGCTCGGTTATCGCAGAGCAGTTGTTGTAAGCGGTTACGTAGCTCAACGCTGTCAGCGTGGGTCTACCTGTGCGCCGTGCCACGCTATACATAGTCGTGGGTCATATTCGTGTACTTCAGTAGAAACGTAGACCCACGTTGTCAAACAAATGAATACAGTTACAGCCTTTTTTACCGTCCCACTGCTGGGCACAGGCCTCCTCTCACAAGGAGAAGGATTGAGCATTAATCACCACGCTTGCTCAATGCGGGTTGGTGATTTCAGACTATAGTCCAGGTTTCCTCAAGATGTTTTCCTTCACCTTTTTATCAGCCATTGGTGTCTAAGATATACTTAGAAAGTACATACAAACTTAGAAAAGTTGCATTGGTACTTGCCTGACCTGGATTCGAACCCGGGCCCTCATACTCGAGAGGTTCAAATGAATACACGCAGCTAAAATGTGCCGCGTGTCCGTGCACAGCGTGCACTGCGGTGGAGCCGCGCCTTAATTTTCTATAACGCAACGTTTTTTTCCTCAACAATTTAAATAATAGGGAATGAAGTTAGATTATTATCCGAATGTGGGAGGAGCAGCGCCATGTCTTCACAAATGAAATTGTAGGCGATCTGTCGCTGCCGGCCATAGTGTAGAGTCGTTTGCTAAGAAGTGTTGTCGCAGAAGGAATCTGCGGAACGGGAGAGGGAGATTTCGACTCCCTTCCCCGGCCGCAGAAGGCGCACGTGCAAGGAGGACACAAGGGGTTTCTAGCCGGTAAGAGTCCGGCACACCCCTCCACCTCTCCCCAGGCGGAGGAAGTCCATGAGGATTTCCCCCTCCCAAAAAAAATCCGAATGTCCCGAGAGATTTTGAAAACAATTTGTCCAGAAATCGGAATTATCGGAATTTCTTGGGTCTCGGCCATAGGTCTCGGCTCAAAGAGCTTGCGGTATAATGTTTTTTTTTTTAACTTGGCAAAGGCTCCATGTACTATGTACACATCCGTAGCCATCGATATATAATGTCCGTAGCTGCTACACGCCATAGATGTAATATAATAAACAAGATTGCGCACGCTCAAAATACATATTTACGAAAATGAACTCTATTCCAACGCAATAAGGTACTAAATTTGTTGCATAATACACAGAGGCAAATCCGAGCCGAGAGGGATAGTTAGAACGGAGGCTGTTTGTCTCTTTCTAACACCTTGCCAGCATAAAAAATGTTGTGGTCAACAGTTTTGTCTTCCCAAAAAAACAATTGAATCACATATATTTTTATCTTATTTTAACAATTGTAAGTCAACAAATTAATAAAAATCGCATTAATTTATTATACGAATAAATTATTTATATAAATTATTATTCTTAAAACATAAACAACATATTTTTTTTTTCTAGTGGTAACCCTGAACATTCTTGGCGCGTAATCAGCATTTAAAATTTTGTTTATATTTTTTGTATTAAATCAATTTAAACTATTTAAATGGTGAAAAAGTGTTGTGTTTATACTTGTAAAAGTGAATCCTATGGTGGTTGCAATATATCGTTCCACAGGTTAGCTAATAATAACATTTTCGTAAACCAAACAACTAGGGTGCCCATGAATTCTTGTAATGAGTGAAAATATGGGTGATGGATTTTAAAACTGTTGTACTATTGTTATAGGTTCCCAAAAAATGAAGAAAGGACACATAAATGGCTCAGCAGTCTATATATGAAGTAGAAATACAAAAAAAACAGTCTTCACTTCGAATCTTCCTGCTTTTATACTGCTAATTCCCGCTAATTATTGAAAGCCTTTATAAGTATCTTAAGGTCACAAACTGCGTAAGTTAAAACTTCAATACCAATCTGCGTTTAATAATCTTAGCTAAATTCGGATTTGTCTCACATAGCTTAATCTCATAGTCACCCTATTAGAAAGGGACAGACAGCCTCCGTACTAACTGTTTCACTCGGCTCGTTTTTTGGGTTTATATGCGCAGTCCTGTTTACTAATATTATGTCTATGCTACACGCACACACGCAGTAATCTGTTGCTCGCCATGACTAGTTTGTATATATATTTTTTTTATTTCTTTATTTCTAAGGCACTTACATAATTTCTTAATACAATAATATAGCCACACAATATTACTTTCCTCTACTGTATAATTTATTATCTAGATGACATGTTATTTCTGTGATTTATATAATCTGTGATCAGCAATGTCATTTTCATTTTGTCATCTGTCATTTTGTCATCGTCGGTCGTAAAATCTAAAAATAATAGAAATTATTTCAAAGTTTCTTAGATTGACAAAATCGTAGCAATTTGAACAAAACTCCAACAAAATGTCGGATATAAAAATAGTTGCCGCAAGCATTGTGAACTTCCTAAAGCGACAGCTAGAAGGCGACTCGCTCAGCGTGGACTCGCGCGAGAGCGTCGAGGTCGGCGTGCAGTGCATCGAGACCGCCTTCGAGCTCAGTCCCGAAGACGCGGCGCGCGGCCTGGACCTGCTGCAGCTGGTGCGCGCCCAGACCCGCGCCGCGCCGCTCAACGCGCCGCCCACGCGCTCCGAGGCCGAGAAGCTCAAGAACGAGGGCAACGAGTTCATGAAGAGCGACCGCCACCGCGAGGCGCTGGAGAAGTACACGCGCGCCATTGAGCTCGACCCCTCCAACCCCGTGTACTTCTGCAACCGAGCCGCCGCGCACTTCAAGCTCGGCGAGAACGAGGCGGCCGTGGCGGACTGCACGGCGGCGCTGGGCCTGCAGCCCGACTACGGCAAGGCGCACAGCCGCCTGGGGCTGGCGCTCACGGCGCTGGAGCGGCACCGCGAGGCGCGGGCGGCGTACGCCCGCGCCGCGCAGCTGGAGCCCGACAACGAGTCGTACCGCCAGAACCTGCGCCTGGCCGACGAGCAGCTGGCCGCGCACGGCGAGCGCGCGCCGCTGGACCTGGGCGGCCTGCTGCAGAACCCCGCGCTGCTCAACATGGCCACGGAGATGCTGGCCGACCCCAACATGCAGAACTTGATCTCGGGCCTGATGAGCGGCGGCGGTGGCGGCGGCGCGGCGGGCGCGGGCGGGCCGGCGGCCGCGGGCGGCATGTCGGCGCTGCTGGAGGCGGGGCAGGCGCTGGCGCAGCACATGCAGGCCGCCAACCCCGAGCTGGTGGAGCAGCTGCGGCGCCAAGTGCGTCCGCCCGGCCCCAGCCCGCCGCAGTGAGTCCGCGCCGCGCGCCCGCCAACTCCCAGCGGATCTTTGTTTAATCTTTTAAGATGTAATATAATTTTATTTTATTCAAACTTGCTGATTTTCTGACCGTTAGTGGGGCTGATTCAACTGACTTTTACTTATAATATTCACATAAGACACTACTTGTGCCTGTTACTTTTATGATAGTAGCTGATGGGTCACTTGTTAAATTAGTAGTCTTACCTGTCCACGCCAGTGTTGTTCCCATAGATGTATATTATATGCTCAATGAACACTTGACTAATGTCATACAGAATATCAAGTCAGATATTGAGCATGCAACACAGACCACTGCTGGTTGAAGTTCTGTTTTTGTATATTTGTGAGAATATTTTGTAATGGAGGTGGTAGCACTAATTGCATTTATTTGTTGGCAGATATTATGTAACCACACAGGACTCATTGTATCACTCTATCCCTAGATTAGACTTAAATTGTATAAAGTATACTCCTGTATGGAGTGTAAGACGTATAGACCATGCTCTCAAGCATGTCTTGTAAAATATAATATTTAAATTATGTGTGGAATGTTAAACAAGGAAGAAACTTTAAGCAAAGTTTATCTCTGTTTAACCCAAATTATTAAAGCTAAGGTTTCAATTATTGGTATTGTTAATAAATTTATTTAAATAATATTGTGAATATTTTTGTAGAAAGTATTTGCAACACAACCTCTCGCGCAGGCAATACTTCTTACTCCACGTTAGAGCTATGCATAGCTGTAGGTTTGTACATACATGCATGTAAAAAGGCATTGTGTGAGCACCAAGGCTTGCCACATTTGTTCTTACTTTAATTGACTATCATGCTCTGAGAGTAAACTGAAGACCACAGAGGAACTAGTACTTACTTAACACTAGTTAATTAATAACTTAGCATGGGGCTAACCGGCCGTGTGTGAAAAAGGTGTCCTGACATTATTTATTTATTTATACTTTTGGTGGAAACTTAACTTGGCATACTGTGAGAACTACTTTGTATACCCGGATAGAAAGTACCCTATGGATTATGGTTTAACTTCATTAAAACTAGGCTTTCATACAAACTGCTAGTAGACAGTATTTTAACCTCCAAATGGGGTTTATTTATAAAGATTCGTTACTGACTGTATCAACTCCACACCATGTCCAACTTTTGTTGCCTCTCATTTCAAAAACAAGAGTCGTACAACCTACCTGCCTACGTATTATTGGTTGAGTAGGAAGTGGGTAATTGAGGACGAGGGTAGGTAGGCAGTATTCACTTCACAGGAATATAGGTACCTATATGAATAAAATCCACCAATTTGCCTTCTTAACTATTTATTACACTATGTATAATTTATAATAGTAATCAATTTACATAATCTTTATGTACATACAATAGCAAAATGTAAAAACAGCGCGCGAGCCGCGGCCGCCGAGCTCGTGCCGTGTGACGTCACGCGGGCGTCGCGGCGCCAAGCGTCACGTCACGTCACGGGAGCGAGCCAGCGACGTGGGCTCGCTAAATACATTCCAAAACATGTAATCGATATAAAATTCTGTATTTACACAATCCCCACACGAAGTGCCAGACGTAAGATATTGGTATTCGACTATACAAGTAGTAATGCACCTCCCATCGTTCTCTCTAACAGACCTACACGTCCATCCACTGATAAAGTGACGTACAAAGCTTTACACCTAATTATATTAAAGCAAAGGCACCGTGGATCATCGATAGTCCCATATCATATAAATGCAGCACATTTAGTGTAGGTAAATATAGCGAAATGATTTCATTGATTTGCTAAAGAAAAATAAAAATTACAGATACTATAAAGCATGATGAGGCCGGAGCGCACAAGTGTTGGTGCATCACTCATCGCGGGTCGGAACACACCATGCGTTACGTGCAGCAGATATCGTCACTCTCGCGGAATACGACCATTAGCATCACTCATCTATACACAAATTATGTAAATAAAGAAATATCTACTGCAACAACAATCATAAGTTGACTATTAAATAAATTTATGAACATTTTTAGTAAAATCAAGATGTACTTAAAATAAAACATTTATAATTAACAAAACAATAATTTAAGACGCAGCCACTGAATTAGTGGACTTCTAAGTTTTAAGTAAATAAAGCTAATACATTGGACGCAGCTATTTGATCAATAATAAAATAAAATAAATTTTGAAAATTCAACGATAAAATATAAACTCACACATCGACCGTGCCATAATAATGACATATTATGTTATCCTAAACTTCAGAGTAATGTATGCATGTAAATAAAGGTATTTTTTTTAATGAATGTAATTTATGATTGGTAGTATGTTGTGTGTGCAGGTGCATGTGTGTTGTCACATGTAGTGTTGATAGTCGCGGTCCCTCGCGCTCGCCCGCTAAGCCACACACACACACTACACCCCGCCGACTCGCTGGTCGCTTGGACATGACGCTAGGACGCCTTGCGCCCATCAACCTAGCTCGATAAGTCTGCTAACAATAGTTTTAGGTTGAGTTATCGGTCTGGCTGAATATATGACTTCTGTACATCTACCAAATTGTACAATTGTTACTATAACACTCAACATGGATTTTAGTAAAACAGTGCTCAAAAGTGAAGTACACAACAATAAAATAACCGTTTTCAATGTTAAAAGTTCGTAAGTAACAAATATCGGAGTTAGACAACATTCCTAGTTTGCGTAGATGCGAGGAGCATGCTCGTGGACAGACGAGGAGCGAGGCGCTCAGTTGCGCTTGGAGGGCGGCACGAGGTGGCTCGGCAGCTCCGAGGGCAGGTCGTGGCCGTCGATCTTCACGTGGATGAGGTGCATCGCCAGCGCGAACTCGTCCTCGTCCAGGAAGCCGTCCTTGTCGATGTCCGACAGCTTCCAGATCTTGCCCAGCACCGAGTTGGGCAGCTTCGACTTCACCATCTCCGTCTTGGCGGCTGTCGACAAACGCCGCCAGGTCAACTCGTGTCACCAGCTGCGGAACTCCGTCGGCAACGAACGTAGCGACCAACGCACCACACATACTACTACTACTCATATATTTCAGTGCCATTCGAGACTATGTCCGTTGCCAATAGAGTTCCGCGATCAAAAAAACACATTAAAAATAATAAGCATAGTAAGTAGAGTCAGTTTGTTAATCAGTTTTTTTAAATTAAAAAGGGATCATGCAATAAGAAAGATTACATCGTGAGTAGAAGCGTGACGATAAAGAGAAGAGATAGTGCGGCGCTGTGGAACGATACGATAGCGGGCTTAGATAACGATACGTGTCGAAACTGATGCTCAACTGTTACATTCCACGTGCACTAACTAACACTTGTAGACAATTCTACCGCTAGAGCTCAACTCCGTTACTCTACTGTATAGAACCTAGAATGATACGTACCTAAACTACGACTACGACAAGACATTCCACAGACACAGACCGCACAAACACGAACTGACTGACTGTATTCATTAGAACAAACCTGGATTTGACAAACACTCCTGTAACATGGTAGACATCTAGCAATGGTATGTAGTATTGTAAGTATATCAAAGCAAACATGGGAGAGGTAAAGAGGTTGTCCGCAAAGAGAGCTTAAACTGTGGGCATGGAGTCAGTCAGCTTGCCTAGCAAGTATTTGAGTATATTGACAATATTGTCGCGATACAAGAGTTGTACGGCTGAGTGAATTCTGACGGCCTGCTGATCCGGTCCGAACGCCACTAGCTTTGCCTTGTCTAACCAAGATCTGGGGGACTTGTCAACGTAGAATTCCATGTATCGCTCGCCTGTAAGCACATACGCCAGCGACACAAACATCAGCTCGACCACAATGAACAGGGTCACTACATTCAAGGCCAGCAGGACTATGAACTTCACAGTATTGAACAGCGATCCCAAACAATCGGCGCCCCTCGCGCGCACGTTCAGCTCATATGGAGGCTCAGATTGTGACTCAGAACTAGAAACGGACTCGCACTCGTCATCATTGAAACCGTCATTCGGCGAAGTCTGGAAGCCACCGATGTTATAGGCAGAGTGCGCGGAGCGGCACCTGTCGCCGGCTTCGTCGATGGCGAGCGCATCGTTCAGGCTGTGAATAGAGACGGCAGGGGACATGTGGCTGCTCGTGCTGGCCGCTCGTGCCTCCCTAGCGTTTAAGATGAACTGTGCGATCAATTTGCAATTTTCAGTAGCACTAGAGAGAGAATTTACAAGTTTGCCAAAATGATCGTCCTCTTTATCAGTGTCGGCGCGGTCTTTGCGTTGCATGCACAGGTCGGTGATGAGCGAACAGCTCTTAGCGGCGGAGAGCAGCGCGTCCAGCGCCTTGTCGACGACGAGGTGGCCGCGCAGGTGTGGGTGTGTGTGCAACAAGTGTGTGAGTGTGTGCGTACCGGCGCCGGTGACCTTGCCGTCGATAGGGTTGAGCGACTGGAAGATCTGGTCGTATCGGGGCTTCTCCTTGCTGCAGATCCACTCGGGGTCTCCGTGGCCGGCGTCCACTCCCTCGCCGCGCCCGTACCCGAACGGCGACACCTGGTCCTCTACGCCTTCGAACGCACCACCTGGAGTAGTTAAATTCATCATTATTACATTCGTGTGAGACATCAAATTTATCCTACTACTATCATATCCTACTATTATTATAAATGTGAAAGTTTGTGAGAATGTATGGATGTGTGTTTGTTATTCTTTCACGTAAAACGGCAGGACTGAAAGGTAAGGTTGAAATTTGGTATATAGTTAGGTGTACTATGGATTAACATGTAGGCTTCTTTTTACACACCACGCGGGCGAAGCCGCAGGCGGAAGCTAGTATAGAATAGACGTGAAATATTTAGTAGGATTCGTCCTTTACAAGACGGCAAACTTGGTTGTAGGATGCAAGTTCTGAGTATATGTCCTTGTCAAACTGAGTGGGGACTCGCAACAACATTCTGAGAACCAGCACCAACGGCGGATCCAGGGGGTAGGTCACAAGGTCATGACCTCCCCCTGGGCCAGTTTCAGGACCTAAGAGGACCAATAATTGAAATGGTTAAACACGATGTTTTATGTTTTTGTTATAAGTATAAGATAATTTTTATTCCGAGTGAATAGGTATAGATACCTACATAGTTACAGGTAGAGTAGTTTTGCTGAAGAATTCGTGCTCGCAACGCTCGCTCTCTATTCTTTATTTACTCTTTATCCGTACCCAAAAGGAGGAAACGGGACCGTGTTACTAAGAATCCGCTGTCCGGGTTGCCGTCTTAACCTATGGTGCAGGGTGTGTGAATAACCCGGGCGCCTCGATATCAGGGGCCGCGGGACGCCCCACCACCAGGAAATTTCGATGAAATTACACCAGTTCCACACTGTATCATGATACTGACAAAAAAGTCGCCTTCGCTTTGTTGGATTGATCATTTTGATTATTTTTAACTTTTAACATCCTCCAACTAAGTGAAAAAATTCTAGCTCGCTACGCTCGCGAATAAATGAATATGTCTGTACTGTATATCTGATTGTTTATTATTTTTATTGACGCACCGAATCAACGAACACAAATGGCGCTCGCTCTAATCACGGTTCCTTTTTATTTGTACGTAATTCCCAGTCTGATTTGTGAGTCTTCAAAATAATTCAAACAAATAATTTAAAAAAGTTCGCGCTCGCTGCGCTCGCGGCTACTTGTTGCTTTACAGTTTACTTAATCAGGTGCTTTTGTGTCATAGGCTCAAAAAACTTCGCGCTCGCTTCGCTCGCGCAATATAATATATACCTTACCTCGATAACTTCGTAAGTCAAATATAGCAAAAAATAAAATATTAA
Organism: Helicoverpa zea; assembly: GCF_022581195.2. Classification (NCBI taxonomy): domain Eukaryota; kingdom Metazoa; phylum Arthropoda; class Insecta; order Lepidoptera; family Noctuidae; genus Helicoverpa; species Helicoverpa zea. The sequence goes on from NC_061472.1 coordinate 83,774, forward strand.
TGGAGTCCTCAAAAACAAAACAGTTTGCGCTTCCTCGCTGCTTGTTACTTTACAGCACTTTTTAAAACTTATGAACTTTTTGTGTCCCAAAATTAAAAAATTTGCGCGCTCGCTTCGCTCGCGCTAATTTTTAAAATCACGTTGTCCTGTCCCGACTTTCATAACTTAAATCTGGCCAACAAAGTCCTTTACCTACCAAAAAAGTGACTTTCGTTCGAACGTTCTTATTTATATTCCTTGTAAAGTAGTCGATCAATATGTACTACTCAAAATCTTTCAATAGATACATAGGTGGCGTTTGGGTGATGATTGCACCCAGGCGCTACATGAGCGAGAGACAGCCCTGATCTCATGAACCCTTACCAATAGTAAGACAATTGAAGTTTTCACAGAAAATGTTTTACTGTTGTACACAATACTTTTCAAACGTTTAGTCTTCAACCTGAAAAAATTCTCGCGCTTGCTATGATCGCACTTTCTTGTATTTGTGCTGTATATTTGTTATACAGCAAGAAAGCGTTTTCATCTACTTTTAGTTCTCGAACTGAAAAAAAATTTTCGCGCTCGCTTTGCTCGCGCTTTTTTCAATTTCGGGTCTCTGTTTATGTCCAAGAAATCGCGTTCGCTCAGCTCGGACCATTTTCTACATAAAAACACTTTGTTAACCTTAGTCCTCGACCTGAGCAAAAATTTTCGCGCTCGCTTCGCTCGCGCTTTTTTGTTTGACACGTGTATGTAGTATATATACGAGAAATTGCGCTCACTCTGCTCGGGCCATTTTCTACATGAAAACACTTTTCTTAACATTCGTAAAAATTTCGAGCTCGCTACGATCGCGCTTATTGTATTTATACTACTACTTTTAATATTAAAAGAAGTATACGCTACAATATAATATTTTTTGTGACTTGACCACAACTGTGTGACCCCCCCCTGGCACCGAAGCTGGATCCGCCCTTGACCAGCACACGCATGTGGAGGGGTATGCACCCTTCGCACACCTCGCACACCGCTGGCACCCACACATACTTAACAATGGCCTCTCGCAGCGACTCGCGCAATGTTCCGCAGCATTTAAGTTAGTCGCAAGCCTCTATGCAACAAATATCAATAAAATTGTGTTGTAAACATCGATACTGACATACTGTACTACATTGTGTTCGGCAACTGGCGAGAGTAGCGCGAGGCGGGTGCCAGTGCGGCCCTTGTGCCAGGGGCGTAGCACCTTATCACAGCCTGACTCACGCTTCCCGAAACGCTCCACCATATAGATAGATAGACATATAGATGTGACGAACAATAAGACCGAATGTTTTTTCACTTATCCAAATCTAAAATCGGAATCCCCTTTTACGTATTCATGCATAAATACCCTTTGTTCTTTAAACGGGTAACTGTGTGGATTTGAAAGTGCCTTAATCTCTGCCTCAGCTTCCAACTAAAACATCTGAGCCAATTTGCTTTGTTGGGTAGATGACTATTTAGGTGGATCTTTAAAATACGGTTGTTGAGCCTAATTCGTGAATATAATTAAAATCCGAGATCCATATCAGCTAGGGTTGCATTGAACTTGATTAGAAACTGTTTCTATTTCTTAGCAGAATTCCGCGCACAGCAAGCGGCACTATCCGAGTTATCGCTAAGCCAGCACACAGTAGCTGATACCGACCTATTGTACACACAATAATCTCCAGTGGCCGCCGCGCAATATTACATTAATATTATTGTTAGTCGCTTCATGCAAGTTCACCTTGCACTTCATTCAGTAAGTCAAGTGATGAGTAATAAAGTCTAATGCTCAATACAAGAGTCCCTGTCTCCGCCAGGACGTCCGTCCACAGTTATCGTCAGGAGTCACAATAGTACAACAAGTACTAGGAATTTGTGAAGAGGGGGCGATTTGTGGGTGCTGTCCTTTTGTATTTTGACGTGAAAAGGTGCTAAAAACTAGCCTACTTTCAATAAACGTTTTGACTTTTGACAATGTACATTACATACATTACTCGTGGACTGACCGTGATAGTGATTTTTATGTACGTGTATTATACATAGGTGATACATAGCAGGTAGTCAGTAGGTAGCTGTGAAGACGCGCGGCCGTGTATAAATCATAGTTAGTGTGACGGCAGTTCGTTTGTGCACGTATTGTTTGCATCGCCACTGCAGTTACAAATCAGTCGCGTTTTATATTACCAAAACTCTAAACGTAGTTGCAGTTGTTGTTTCCTCTAACTCGTGGCCGATACATTATTGTCTAACCGATTGCAAAAACTAAGTTGGCATCTAACGCCAACGTCATCAATTGGTTCAATAAACCAATGAAACGATTGAACTAGAAAGTAACTGTGTATCAGTCAGTGGTCGGCTACTCGTCAGTCGATGCACTCGTGGCTTCCAGATGCCGCTTCAGATAGAACTGGAGCTGAACAACACCCGCGCGACAGGGTGCCGGGAGCATGCGCAACCACTTCCTACCAGAACTATAAAATGTATAACAATATGCTCTCGTGATATCATTATTATCTTGCTTCTTGCTTCTGCAGAGAAAAAGTACTCAATAATTTCGACTTAATTTATAAACTCGCAATAGAAAATAGAACAAATGTACGTACGTACTTTGCGTTAGTCAGCAACTCGAGGCAGAAAGATAGCCAAGGTTGTCATCACAAATATACGTATACTTGTGAAAATAGATGTTGCACAAAAAACTGCAAGTTACGACATTTATAGAGTACGTACGTATATAAAAAGTGTCATTCGGCTGAATAACTGTACATTAAAGTCGAGGACATTTATTGATTGCTGTGTCAGCGCTCGCCGGAGCGTACCGCATGTTTTTATTTGACAAAAAGAAACCGTTTTGTTCTAGCACGCTTACTCGTGAATGGCCACAATGGATTGTTGCTTCAAGGATTAATTGTGACAATTATGTAGATATGGGTCAGTAGTCTGTAGAACAAAAAGTGTTAGTGAGCTGATTCGGAGGTGAGCTTCCAGTGCATTGTCTCTCGCTAAGCGCCATCCGAGCAATTCAGATAGTCTAATGCCAGAAGAATATGCCAATTTGGGCAAATCAGTACCAATAGGGAATCTCTTCAGTTGCGTGACGCCATGTGTGTGGAGGCCGCTGCGCCGCTCAATCAATATCCCACTTAACAGCCTTTAACATTCATTGTTAGCCGACACGTGCGCCGTATTTATTAGCGCAGCGCCCTGTATGTATCGCTCTCGTCGCAAAACTAAGATAACAAACAGAGTGCGCGAACTTGCCCGGAACTGTTATGTTCTTGCTGTTGCAACAGCAACACGCGCACTCTACTCGTGCGTACGAGTAGGTATATCTTGCGAGCAGTTGCCGTTCCAAAATTGAATAATTAAACAAACCTAAGAATGTTTTTGTATTTAGTTGCTTATCCTCCAAAGCAAGAGTTTAGGTTTTATTCAGGAAACGGCCTGGCTAATATTTAATAAACATTTACTTCAAACAATACTAACCATCAACTGGTAAGAAAATATGAACAACGTAAGCAGCGACCGAGGTCGTACTAAAGGCATTGAAACTTGGAACTAATTCATGGCATGCCACCTCGTGTTGAGACTTATTACAGGCCGGCTTCGGCCACCGTCCATGCCGCCTGCATGACACAGGAATGCAAGTCAGCTATTACCAGATGCCATGGCGGCCGATGGCACGCGTTCTCACGGCGACATGTGACGTCACGCCAGCGCCAACTATTGTTTGTCGATGTGAAACTAGCAAACGAGTGCGCAGCGTATCACAACTCATGTAATAGGTAGTGGCGCAGTAATCTAGATCGCGATTCATGCGAGTGAAAGTGTAGGAAGCGCGCCACACGCCACTGGAAGACCGCCCGTCGCACATCGCTACTGCTGATGCCTGCGCCGCCCGCACCCGCCTCCAGTGTTCGTGGACGACCCAATGGCAAAACCCTCAATACATTATCTTCCAGGTGGTGTTTTGAATGTACAAACGTGACACTAAACTAATGGTAGTGAACCCCATAGCGCAATTGCAATTGTCCATTGTAACCTGTCAGCGACAAATGCGAATCCAAAGGAAAGCTGGCGCGTTACCATACCCAGATTGATGATAGCAGTTATTGTTTTAATACCTGATATCTTTAAAGAATTTCCTAAGCGCCGTAAGAGTTCAGAATCCTGCAAATATAACAGCGGATTTTGGCGCAGTAGGCATAGGCAACTAATGCTAGACATTTTTAGAATAACTTCGTAGTATTACTTATTATCTTTACAAAATCATGAACATTATGATCTAGCAACCGGCAAGTCATCCTCTAAACAAACTCACTTATCACGAGTTAATAACACTTAGCTTTTACAGCCGTCGACAAACAACTAATATTTAGTGTCCAACGTTTGAGGCGACGCAGTGAGACCTTCGTCTTATCAATACCTATCACGTCATATTTTTTTGGAAACCACATATGTAATGTAACTTGAGCCAACTAAGCTAACAGCGAGATGAAATGATGAGAAGTAGGAAACACGATGTATGGGCTAACCGAGTAGGTACATGGCCGCGGAAGGTGTTCGGACAAAACGTAGCAATTTGGGTGCGTGTCGGTGGCGAGGTGAGCAGGATACCTGTATCCTCGCGGTAACGAGGATGCGCGTCCGGCGGCGCTGCCCACGCGCGCTGACCGCACGGTCGCCGCGAGCCCCACTACACAGAGAACTGTCCCCTTATGTGTATCACGGTAAGAGGCACCACTTGGCCAGTTAATTTTTGGACTTCGGGGCTCCATTAGTTGATAGAAAATTTTGCAGATCAACCATTCATTAGTAACAATGTCTTCTGACAATAATATGTATATGTAGGTATTTTTGCGATTCCCTTTAATATCTCAAAAACATATATTTTTTTATATTTAATATATCGCACACCCAGAACAACACTGTATTATGTCGAAAAATCGCAAAACTGAGTTATCTATGTATTTGAATAGCCAAAAATTTGCTGCATATCCCACGAAGACAGGCATATTTATATTTACAAAAATACTCAAGAGATGGCGTGCTAACTCTTTATTGGTGCCGACGCGTTGCCAGAATCATACCGCGAACACAAAACTATTTCCTGTTGCAACTTATCCGCCTAGGGAACAGCACGCAGGTCTCGACGCAACACTGAATTATTTTGTGATAGTGAGGTGTTGTTGAATGTAGTGCTAAAACTACTCCGAGTTATTTCGTTTTAATTCAGTATTGGTGACTGTGTTTATACAACGTGTTTGACACTATTTCGAAATAATACCCTGTTGGTGATGAAGGTATGTTATTTTTTTTGCATTATTCGAAAATGGTTCAGTATTGTTCGTAAAAAGTGAAAATCAGTGAAATAATGCAGTATTGATGTTAGATTTAAATGATGACCTAATTTTGTTAAAAAAATCATAATAAATATTTTATATACGCAGACTTATTACTTATATAATAATTTAAAAGTTATATAATTCTAATTTGTTTTGTACCATATTTACAACTAGATAAAATACTTTTTTTCGATATAATGCACTGTTGTTGAATAAATCTAAATTGTCATGGTTATTTCGCAGATAATGAAGGAACGACGACTTTGACGAGGTGAATAGGAGAATTCAGTTGGGTTGGGCTGCATTTGGGAAACTACGTCGAGTCCTAACATCGTCAATCCCACAGTGCCTAAAGACAAAAGTCTGCAATCAGTGCGTCCTACCTGTCATGACTTACGGAGCCGAAACGTGGACACTGACGGTACGGCTGGTTCACAAGTTTAAAGTCGCTCAGCGGACTATGGAAAGAGCTATGCTCGGCATTTCTCTGAGGGATCGCATCAGAAATGAGGTAATCCGTCAGAGAACCAAGGTCATCGACATAGCCCACCGAATCAGCAAGCTGAAGTGGCAGTGGGCTGGCCATATTAGCCGAAGAACCGATAACCGTTGGGGTAAACGAGTCCTAGAGTGGAGACCACGCCTCGGCAAACGTAGTGTAGGACGTCTCAGGCACGGTGGAGTGATGACTTGCGCAAGACGGCTGGCAAGAGCTGGATGCGAGAAGCCAAAAATCGATCTCAGTGGCGTGCACTTGGAGAGGCCTATGTCCAGCAGTGGACTGCGATAGGCTGATGATGAGATAATGAAGGGCCGATGTCTTTTGTTAGTGAAGAAGGCAATGGAAGTAACTACAGAAGAAACCACATCTTCTATTCAACAAGGCAGCGGGGAAAAAGAAACCGAAAATAAATCGTGTGCAGCATCGACCGCTGGTACGTCAGCGGTGGAGGCATCAGTCGATGAAGTACACGATAGGGAGGTACCTGCTTCTTTTTTATCTGAACATAGCAAATGAAGAAGATTTTATAGACCTTGCGGTGACAAATGCAAGTTGAAATCATCATCATCATCATCATCTCAGCCATAGGACGTCCACTGCTGAACAGAGGCCTCCCCCTTAGATCTCCACAGATACCTGTTGGAGGCGACCTGCATCCAGCGTCTTCCGGCGACCTTTATAAAGTCGTCTGTCCACCTTGCTGGTGGACGTCCTACGCTGCGCTTGCTAGTCCGTGGTCTCCACTCCAGCACTTTTCGACCCCATCGGCCATCCGCTGTGCGAGCAATATGGCCTGCCCATTGCCACTTCAACTTGCTAATCCGGTGGGCTATATTGGTGACTTTAGTTCGTGTACGGATCTCCTCATTTCGGATTCGATCACGTAGAGAAACACCGAGCATAGTAGAAATGCAAGACTAAAATAGACGAGTTGATACGACAAGACATTTTTAAACAGTTTTGGCAGTTGGGTAATTTAGAGAGGCAAAGAGTTTTTTGATAATTACTGTCTTGTTTTAATATTTTATATGATTATTTCAGCGAAATTTGCCTTTTTTGTTTAATGATTAAGAGAAGATTGTTCTGTTGTTTTTTATTTGAGTATTACATGTAACAAGTAATTGTTTATGTTTAAAATATATACCTACTGATTTTGTTAAAATTTCGTGTTTTATTTCATTGTTAATAGATCTTTTCCTGAAAAAAAAAACAAATAAGCCTTTATTGTTCATTGAATCTTTACACAAAAACTGTAGAATAATAGTGCATTATTTCATAATTAATCAGTAAAAAAGACATAACTCGAAATAATACTTTTTCATTTCATTCTGTCAGTCCAAAACAGTGAAGTAAGTAAAAAAAGGCATTATTTTGGTTAATTAACGCATTTAGAATTTATTGCACTGTATAATCCTGACACCCATAGGATTCTTCACAGATAATGTGCAAGACATTCACAAAAACTGCGACGTAAAGTGAGATAACACTTTTTCGTCAATTCTGAAAAATAAGCTATTTTGACTTAGTGCAGTGTTGTTCTGGGCGTGCGATATACCAAAACAATAGACGACGTAAAAACAAAATACATTACCCAAATAAGTAATGCTATAATAGTAAGCCTGCTCTACATTTGAGGAGAACGAATGATATACCGTTGCTCTAACTGTTGGTCGTTCAGATGCATTGACAAGCAGAGCATAAAATAATGACGAGTTGAATTATAAGCTGAGGATTGTGTGAAGGACAATGGCTGCATACAGTCACGCGCATATGCAACGCACGTCGTCGCATATGCGTCGCCTCGAATCCATAGTTATCTTATGCATATTATGATCTGATCACTACGTGGTGTGACACGCCAGTAAATCACCTGAACCGTTATCTTGCACATTCATAGGTAAACTAAGATGATCAAGAGAGGCGCTAAGTTCACCGACAACATGAACGTCAGGGTTTTTCAAACTAGTGTTTGTTTTTTTTTAAATAATTTTCACGTTCAAGTTACAATATATAATTGTATGTACCTATATGTTGTCAGTGAAAATGAACTAGTCTTGGCGAGAAAATTAAATTTCGTATTTTAATTGAAAAATAAAATGCATGTAACCTGATGGGTACCTATACACATACACTATACATATGCTATACTATCACAGAATGGAATAGCGACGGCGGGACTACTACAATAGAGCACTGCTCAGGCACTCCATCGAGTGCGGCGCAAGTGGCTGGGGGTGCGCGCGTGCGCATCGCCATTCAGCGCACGCGCGGCACACATCTACTGCTACCGAGGCTTATCAAACACCAATACGAGTATTGGTTTCATTTGTTTTGTTTGTGTGACCCACAACGCCATAAACTTTTACCTTCAAAACGAAAGTGTGGCAGAGAGAACGCAAGCAGCTATCACGAATTTGCATCCACAAAAATGGCGAACCACAGCCAACGTGACTGTTGTGAGGTAAATATAAAATCGATGGCTGACACAGAGGAAAACAACGAACGGCGATCCAATATTGTGGCCTGCGGGTGGTGGCGCTGTGCGTTGCGTTGTGTCGTGATGCTCGCACAATGAGCCGGCATTGTGCGACAAGTGGGTCGCCGCTGGCACAATGGATGCTGCTCAGATGCGTCTCAATGGGCGTCCACATCGACTGATGTCACAGCGGATGCGGAACAATGGCCGCTACAATTAGCGTCGCGTATGTGCGCCAGCGCATCGGACGTAAACATTGATGACCCACGGTGTTCAAACGCGTTGACTCATCAGATTCACTGAATCGACGCAATCAATGATCTCCCCTTATAATTAGCCGTAGTGCACCAGTGCCGAAACCCCACCAAACTATTGTCAAGTACTTATTGCGAGCGATTTAAGATTATACTGTTTGTAATAGTAGTTTCCAGCGCGACAATCAACTCCGCCTTGTCCCACGACTACACGAAGCGTAACAAAGTCAACACAGGAAGCTGATTGTAGTAACTAGTTAGAGAGTTCATGAAAAATCTATTCCAAAGTTACGAATGTTACACCAAGGAATAAGAAAGATATAATATAACCGTAAAATTATAAAGTAAAAAATATTTATCGATTTAAATGGGAATTGGTAGGTAGAAAGCGGTAAACACAGGAACATAACAGCTAAGTGATCTTTTGACTGTTGAAAAAAAAAATAAGATTGAAATGAGAGTATTAATCGAACATTCAATGAAATGCCTTAAGGACGTTACATAACGCGGCGGTTGCGAGGAAGCGTCTTTTGCGACACTTCCCGCGCAGGCGACGCTCGCGATGCATCGTGCCGCAACGCTTGCTATCGATCTCTCATCTACTAGGTACTAGTTGCAGTTTAATTAACTACTAAATTAACTCCTTTTTAATTACACAAGTGAAATAATGGGCTAATACGCTTGGTGCATATGAGTAAAATACACACTTACACAGTTTGGCACAGACACGCAAGCGAAAACTTCCAATTCCGGATCGTAGAGCATGTCACGTGTTTTTGTCAAACCATATTCGTTGCAAATTAATTGTAAAAGTGCAAACTTATGTAATGTTATAATAAATGTTTTTTAACACACCATTGCTTATAAAGTTGTCGCCTGGTGGTCATCGGTTCGCGTGTTCGCGGGTACAACAACCTGTGAGCATGGCGCATGCCCCTTTTCCTTTGTAATCATGATTAATGTAAGCTAACGAGCGAGGCCGGCGAAAGTGCCGGCGGCAGTGCCGGTCGCGCTCTCATTGCCGCACCGCCGGCACAGAGCGGTGCCGATGCACCGGAACTGTGTACATGCCACGCCCGTCTTGGGGGACCTTGACATTTGCATTGAATTTCTTAGTTCAATTTGGAAGCCATAACTTCTGATAAGATAATTGTGGCCGCCCTGTTATAAGACTAATATAAGTAATGATTGTTAGCATAAGGCTGAACCACCAGTCCAGCTAGCGACAATGCATCGAGACCGACGACGGACGTGCGCCGGATTGTTGTAAAGTTGTCGACTCGGAGCGCCCTTAATTACGCTTCCGTATTAACGCCACGACTCATCAGGCATGCGCGTGCGCCGCCCGTAAGGAATACAACTAACTTGCCGTTTTTAATTAATGCTTCTCTAAACAGTCACGAATTTGCAAAGACTCAAACCAACAAGAAATTAATTTACACCAATTAAGACATACATATTATTTGAAGTTAATGACACAATCCACCAATACACGTATTATCAAACTGCGATACTGGTTGTGTCAAACTGCTATAGCGAAGCTAGCATTAAGTGTTGCCGCTGCTCATATCAACAATCTATTGGAGAATATTTCCGCCTCATGCACGGAAGGATATCGAAACGCGAGTATCCTCCAACAGATCATAATATTGAAGCAGAAAAGTTTAGATGTTGAGAGATTATCGGCTTCGACACAGGCAGGGTGAGTCGGCGCGCCTAACCTTTGAAACCGGACGTTAGCAGCAGCGTTTACGTACCACCTTTAACCCTGACGAGGAAATAATTTACTGCTAATTTATAGCAAATGCATTATATGTGTACTTGACCGCCAAGATAAGGCAGCAAAAACAATCAATATTACTCGGTATCATAATGTCGATTTCAAATCACGTAGTACGTGAGTGCAATGCTGATTAGCTTCATTAGCGGTGACTAACTGACTGATGAAGTGATGACGCACAATACCAAGAAAAGTAGATGTCTGTGAGGATGTGCTGATGTTGGCGATGCGAGGCGCGACATGCGACGACGGCTGGCACCCCGATGATGCGTCGCGCGATACCGCTGCCCAGCTAGATAAGAACTTCGCTGCTATTGCGTAACCACTGTTGCCAATGTCACGATATCAACAATCGCTCATTAGGACGCATCGCATATTGATCATTATGTAGACGTGTAAACGATTTCTTTCCAAGATATTTTTTGTTGTAAGCCTGTGTGGCGTGAAACGAAAGACTGAAACATATTTTGTGTTTGTGTGAGTGCCAGTTTATGGAAGCATCGACCCAAACAGGAAATAATATTGCATTTGACGTTTAGGTTATTACGATTGTATTCGGAAGGGTGACCTTCCATGTCCATGGTGCATTTGGCGAGCAGAATCAGCAAGGTTGCCGGCGCAGGCGCACTGGGATAGGTGCGCCGTCGTACGCCGCCTTGGAGCGGCTAGGTATACCGAACCGGCTGGGTACCTAGCATGAACTAATCTGCGATACACGTTAAACACGTGTAATAGAACTTACAAGATATTTAGTCATAGCCATGATGAGGAATCCTCAGCTCCTCTAGTAAAAAACGCTGCAAAATTGCATGTTACATTGTTGCGCCATTTTGTATTACGTGTGCTTTAAAATCAGTTGTTTGGTGCGTTGCTTAACCTTATGATCGATCGACCAATCCGAACCAGGCTAAATAATAAATAGAGGACGCATAAATAATCTGAACACAAGGGGTAGGCACTCGTGAGTGTCACAAACTGTCACCTAAGTGTAATACGGTGAAGGCTACAGGCTGGACAGCACAACGCGCAATCACTCCCCGTAAGACATACTGCATCGCTGTTATCACGTGTGTCGCTCTCGATCAAACGGTGCGAGAGTAAACAAGTAGCTACTTCATCAATACCGAACTCAATTGAACGCAATCAAATATTGAAAGCCCAACACAATCATCGACATTGGTGCCTGGTGGGCTTTTCTATTCCATAAAAAACCGAATGCTACAAAGACCGCGGATTCTAATATGATAATTTCACGGACTCGCGACAATGACAGCGACAATGAAAGTAAACCCATTAAACTTGATCAAGCTATTACTGTGAGTTGGAAGCGAGATGTGCTCGATTCTCTCTGTTTTTTTAGTCGTCGACTATTAGTCAACTGGAGATGCGATCCATGCCACCAGGCAGAACACTTTAGAATTATGCTATGAACTTAAATCATCCCTAGTTATAAATATTAATGATGAATGAGTAAAACTCCTAGGCCTGTCTGTTATCGTCACTCTGTGGCGGTGTGACTATAAAGCTGATGAAGTGATTTGTTCGCGCAAGCTGGGAGGCTTCGTGGATTCATAGCGCGGGAATACGAGCGGCGCCCCGCACGTCAGACAATGAGGCCGTGCGGTGACCCGGCCGCGTGAACCTCGCATAATTACATCAACATACACTAATTCATTGTGGAAACATGCGCGCAAATCTACTATACACTTTACAGGAAAACTTCAACGAACACATAGAATCATGCCTATCGCAACTATTGCGCGCGGTATTATCGCCACGCCTATACACCCTAAATACTTGCTAATTATGATACGATTCCAGCCGTATAATTGTTAAATATAAACACGAAAAACCTTTAGTATGTATTTTTGATGGGCAGTAGCAGTGGCACATCGAAACTCCAGCAAGTAGGTGAGGAGAAAAACTTGCCGGCAATGCAGGCCCGGCCAAGGTGTTCGTAGTGCAGCGTGTACGCGAGGCTTGTCATCACGTCTCACGTGTGCACGACACATGTGGCCAGTTGAAGCAGCAGCTGCGGACTTGGTGCGGGAAGTGCGCAGACGGCCGCTTGTGAAACTGTTAGGTTATTGCGCAACGCTGCCAGGTAACGGCTCAGTGGTTCGGCGCTCAATATCATGGCACATTAAGACGAGTTAAGTAATGCCTAGACTTCGTGCTCGTACAATGCTTCACTTATTTGTTTGAGTCACTAATAAAATAATTTGTGACAGGCACTTTAAATGTACCAGGATTAACTAGGTTGATAAGCTGGTGAAGGACCCGGTGTGAAAGAGTGTGAGTCACTTTTAGGTTTATAGGTTTTCCACCACCGAATACAGATCTCCATCTTCGCTTTCCAAAAGGACAGGTTGGAAGCGAGCCTGTGTTCATCATTCGAGCTGCCAGTCAGTGGCCGATATGAGAATATTATGATTCGATCGGCTGTTTATCATCTCCGAGCTTATAGCTTGTTCATCGCCACTTCAACTTCAATTCTTTATTAGAATTTCATATGTTAATCGCGTATATCGTTCTGATTCAATCGCGTATACAAATTCCTATCATGGTTCTCTCCATAGCTTGTTCAGTAGGAATGTGGTGGCAGACTACGATTCATAGCCTAAGTCACTACGGTTAACACACACATTGACTGACGCATTAGGGTAGTGAGGTATTTAGTCGATAAGACATTCGACATAACCATCTTATCCATGTTCATCTGAAGGCCTACTCGTCGGGGATCCTCCATTAACAATGCAGTTATTCTACGCAACCTAGCTATAAAGACGTTGCAAAACTGCAAATGGCATAAATTCGTTTATTGTCATTCAGATTTTATTAAAAAAAACAATAACAATTAAGTAAGTCACACAAAAAACATTACATTGTCATTTTATGATAGGGTACAGATTGTTATGTGAATTTTATGCGAGTCTTTTTCAACTTATTTGATTGCATTACATATCTCTAATGTAATGTTTAGGAGAAGCAATATATGTAGCACATTATTGTTCAAGAGCATATTGTGTCATCCTCAGCACAACAATCAATAAGTACAACAATGGTGCTATTGCCGAGTAGCTACATCAACAATGTATACCAATTTCCAATCATGAGGTCACACACCATAATTTAATCATTTCTAATTATAGTGCTTGCCTAATGCATTAAATAGTAACGTGAGCGAATTCCCGGCAATGTGTTATCTTTCTGATAAGAAAATATTCAGGTCAATATCTCATGATAACAGATTTGTAAAACTAGGTGTTGCGGGCGGCTTACAGGTTGAGTTAGTCGCGTTGGGAACAGAGAGCGCTAACATGTCGGTGAGTAGTAACGCAGAGTGCGCGCTGCACCAGACTTGCCTGATAACAGCCGCGCCTATGCTATGACTGTGCCGATTGTAACGCCAAGATAGTATTCACTACATTTTATTATAACCACTTCAAAAATTCATTGGAAAAGTGCTGCTGCTATGATAAAATTCACATAATAAAATTATTTATAATAATATTAACTATTGGTAATTTACTTATAGACCAACACAAAACCCCCGGGTTCAAAAATATCAATTATCTATACTTGTATTACACAGAGGAAAAGGACAATGCCAGGGTCTGGGCTCATAGTTTGCCCAGCAATGGGAGTAGTTCCAGGGTGTTCCTTAGTGCACTCTGAACACGTAATGCAAATATTTTTGAAATCGCTCCCTGGGGTCCCGAGGAAAACCGGTTCAAATATTCTCCATGAAGAGTCACTTTACGAGGCCTGAGCCATTTGCCCAGTAGTAGGAGTGGTTGGAATAGATTCTTTACTTCACTCTTAACACGAAATTAAAATATTTTTGAAATCGGTCTCAAGGGTCCCGAGAAAAACCGGTTCAAATGTTCTCCTTAGATAGTCACTTAACAAAGTCTTTGGCATTTGCCCAGTAGTGGGAGTGGTCAAAATAGGATCTTTACTTCACTCTTAACATGAAATCCAAATATTTTTGAAATCGGTCCCTGGGGTCGTGAGAAAAACCGGTTCTAATATTCCACATGAACAGTCGCTTTACAAAGCCTGTGTCATTTGCCCAGTAGTGGGAGTGATTGAAATAGGTTCCTTACTTCACTTTTAACATGAAATTAAAATATTTTTAAAATCGGTCCCAGGGGTCCCGAGAAAAACCGGTTGAAATGTTCTCCTTAGATAGTCACTTAACAAAGTCTTTGGCATTTGCCCAGTAGTGGGAGTGGTCAAAATAGGTTCTTTACTTCAGTCTTAACATGAAATCCAAATATTTTTGAAATCGGTCCCTGGGGTCGTGAGAAAAACCGGTTCTAATATTCCACATGAACAGTCGCTTTACAAAGCCTGTGTCATTTGCCGAGTAGTGGGAGTGATTGAAATAGGTTCCTTACTTCACTTTTAACATGAAATTAAAATATTTTTAAAATCGGTCCCAGGGGTCCCGAGAAAAACCGGTTGAAATGTTCTCCTTAGATAGTCACTTAACAAAGTCTTTGGCATTTGCCCAGTAGTAGGAGTGGTCAAAGTACGTTCTTTACTTCACTCTTAACATGAAATTAAAATATTTTTGAAATCGGTCCCTGGGGTCCGGGTGAAAAACCGTTTCTAATATTCCACATGAACATTCGTTTTACAAAGCCTGTGCCATTTGCCCAGTAGTGGGAGTGATTGAAATAGGTTTTTTACTTCACTCTTAACAAGAAATCAAAATATTTTTGAAATCGGACCCAGGGGTCCCGAGGAAAACCGGTTTAAATGTTCCACATGAACAGTCTGTTTACAAAGCCTATGGCATTTGGCCAGTAGTGGGAGTGGTCAAAATAGGTTCTTTACTTCACTCTTAACAAGAAATCAAAATATTTTTGAAATCGGTCCCAGGGGTCCCGAGAAATTAATCTGATAAGACTTTTCTGAAAAATAAGTCTTACTCATATGTATATGTCACCGTAAGATTACAAACATCGTTAGATTACAATCTATCTCGAGAGATTGTAAACTGTCGAATTATTGTAAACCGTAACACCTGATTGCAATTTAACGCATTATTTTTCGCTATATTATAATCTATCGATGAGAAATTGTCAAATTGTCAACTGTCCGAAAGCTCTCCCTGATTGGTCAGTCTTTTTGTAAGATCGAGAGCGATGTAGAGCGGTCAAATTGTCAACTGGCGTAGAACGGAATGCATCTTGCGCGCTGATTGGTAGAACGTCAAAAAAGACAATGTTCTTTGCAACTCCCGGTGTTACAGTTCTTTGACGTGCAAAAATAAGTGACGGTTTAATTTTTTATAAAATCAAAAATTGTACTTAATTTTTAAGACTCAAATTACACACAATTAAAAATTGTATTAAAAATTGTATTAAAAATTGAAGTTAGTGACGAAAACGAATCGCTGCAAAACCGACTCCACGTAGTCTTGTCTGCCCTACCCCTAGAGTGCAATTCAAAACCGCGTAGGCGCGGAGGGGCGAGGCGGCCTGCGAGCTGAGGCGCAGGTAGTTTCAGCGCTCGCCGCCGCGGCTGAGGCTGGCCGGCTCCGCCGGCCAGCAAGCCGAAGCTGCGGTGGTGAGCGTGAAAACCATCTGCGACGATAAGCTCGCATGGGACCGCCGGAGCCCCGCAGCGCCGGAGCCGTGACAGAAGATATGCTTGCTGCATGTTGCATGCTTACTTCCATGCTGGGTCAATTAATATGGGATGTGTTATATTTTAAACAAAAAACTCAGTAGGTACGAGTTAAAAAATTAGAAGGTAAATAAATATTTTTATGATGTCATTTAATAGTATTTAAGAAGTTTACTGTTAGAATGCATGCTACAAATTTAGATGCAAAAAAATAACCATCATGCTGAGTTGTATTTAGAGTGGAAGATAACTCGTGGCTAAGATAGTATTATTTAGATGCTCGACGCTTTATTAATTGTGGCTGACTTAGTAATTTAGAAGGCAACATACATTTTTGGGGGCGAATAATGATATTAAAAAGAAGCCTGTTTAATTAGCACCCCTTTTATTTTATTTTTAAATATTAGTTTGTATTTGAAGACAAAATACCTAACTGTATTTTTATAAGAGTTATTTTTATATAAATTTAATACTTGAAGAATTTTTGAAAAGCATTTATTTTATTTAACTGACACCTCTATTTCATTCCTAACTCTACGGGAACTCCATGGGAACAGAACGGCTGGTCGTGATTGGTCGATCTTACAAAAAGACTGACCAATCAGAGAGAGCTTTCGGACAGTTGACAATTTGACAATTTCTCATCGATAGATTATAATATAGCGAAAAATAATGCGTTAAATTGCAATCAGATGTTACGGTTCACAATAATTCGACAGTTTACAATCTCTCGAGATAGATTGTAATCTAACGATGTTTGTAATCTTACGGTAACATATATAGTCAATCTGAATGCTCAGGATCTCGCTGTCAGGATCCAGTACTGGAAAATGTTGGAATGGGTTATTTTTTTTTACTGTAATTTTCAGATAAATTCTAAAAGCGTTGGATTCTAATAAGAACTGACAATGATTTTCTGAAAAAAAGGCAATTACCGCAATATTTTTGAATTTACGGTTTAAATCTACAAGGCGCCTGCGCTAAGAGCTATCTTCTAGAAAAATCTTATCAAGACGAATAAAATAAGCTCAAACATGAGGTAGTTAGTAGATACGTTCTGTTCTCCTTTGGGGAAACTGTGCGGATGTTGAAACTATATTTATTTTACAGAAAAGAGCTGTTCGAGCCATTTATAATCTGGGTCCAAAAGTTTCTCTCAGAGAGAAATTCAAAGAAATAAACATTCTGACTGTTGCCTCTCAATATATTTTTGAAAATTTAATGTACGTTCGTAAAAACATTTCAAACTTTGTTCAAATGTCTGATGTTCATTGCATAAATACTAGGAATAAACATAATCTTGCTGTACATGCTACTCGCCTCCACAGAGTAAGCAACTCGTTCATGGGTCAATGTATACGCTTTTACAATAAACTTCCCAAAGCGGTTCGTGACTTACCTATCAGGAAATTTAAAAATCATATAAAATCCAAACTTTTGAAAAAAGGATATTACAAAATATCTGATTATTTAAATGATAAAGAAGCTTGGGAATGAGCTGCTCGCTTAGTGAGTGATATCTTTTTAAATGCCTGTGAATTGTTACTTTTGACATTTAAATATTATTATCATCAGATAACTTTTTATTAATGACATTCTTTTTATTGACATTTATATGTTATATGTTATAATTGTATTTTTTTTTTTAATTTATTATTATTATTGTAAATGTGAGTATCGTGTATGCGAGCAACATTATATATTCGTATAACATAAATACTGTCTGGCGGGTTTGAGTAATTTTGAATGGCCTACGCAAATGTTCTGCAGATCTGGTATCGTCGTGTGACAGGTCGTTGAGCTCCCTAAGATATGGTTGAGCTACACGACGACTGATGCATGCGTGCCGTCTGTTGGGACTGGTCAGCTCCAGCCTGATGTGGCTCTTTCCTCAAAAGGCCATTCCAGACCGCGTACATGGTGACACTCACACATAATTATTTCATGTATAACATGCTTGGACTTTAAAGGAGACTATGACCCTTGAGTTTGTTTCGGCGTTTCTTCTCAGGGATCAGTCAGTTAGGAAATGCCGGCCTCAGCGTTCTTAAAATGACGTGTAAAAGTGATGTAATGTCCAACTTGCAAAATAAACAATTTCATTTCATTTCATTTCATTTCATTTCATTTCATTTCATTTCATTACGTTGAGGAGTTCCCTCGTCTCTCTGTCGTCTCCATTGTCAGGTCAGATCTTAACCTCCACTGTTTTGTGGTGTCTGAGACATATACCCGAATGACAAGGTTTTACTCGATATATGTCTACAATTTTCGAGAGTCGCTCCCGATTTTTTTAGAGATTCCATCACCAGACCCTGGGCCGGATGACAAAGGAAGTAAGCCCTTTCAAACAATAAAATAATTGTTGAAATCGGTTGGTAAGCGAGGGAGTTATGCACGTACAAACGTAAAAAGAATACAAATGAATTAAGAACCTCCTCCATTTTTGGAAGTCGGTTAAAAAAAAGTTGTCGTGTACAATCCCTCGTATTTGTCAATGAATATAATTCATTTCAATTAAGGTAATAAAAGTGGAATAGTTAAGAGTTCGTAAGCTTATTTTATGTAATATTGAATAAGAGTCAAACCATTTTTTCTCAAGACTCCCGGGATAGATTTCAAAATGCTTTGGTCTGGGACCTAATATAAGCCTATGGAACATAATACACTATGCAGTTACTGTGGGCAACACTTGAGCCCAACTTCCATACAAAGAATAGCATTGTCCTTTGTTAATTAGTTTGTAATAGATAAACTCAAAATCGATTTAAATAAATCTTTCAACTTTAGAAAGCTACAGTATCTGTGAGTAACATAGTCTATATTTTATTCCTCTATGGGCAGTAGTTATAATTAATATCAAAACTCAAACCCTGCAAAGTCAGTAAGTACCCGCTTTAAAAATCCTATAAATATTGAAAATTGTAAAAGTTTATAAGGATGAATGGATCAGGTTTCTTAGTCATCTATCAAAAATCAGAAAGGTTATACCTTTTATTTGGGTGCAGGAAGTAAAAATAAGTTAAATCCCCTCAGGACGCAAGGAAGCCTAGTGTAAGCTGGTAAAAGTAACAAAAAACTTTAGAAAAGCAAAGAACTCACCTTTGATCAATGGTTCTGAGACAATGTTGACATCCTCCTGCGGGATCATGTCCATGAGGCGGGCAATGTCGGTGGCCAGCATGTGGTCCACCACCTCTAACAGCTTGGGCTTGAGGGGGTGGAACTTGGTGAAGTCGTGGTTGGCCAGGGTCTCTTGCATCTTCTTGATGTCAGGGAAGTCACCTGGAGATATCTGCTGCTCCCTCTGAATGCGGTCATATACTTGACCCAAGTTCTTTATTAACTCTTTCTTTTTACCATCCTTGCCAAACATTGAAGGCATCTCTTTCCTTAACTCGCTGACAATATATGCATGAACCTTAGCGAGTCGAGCCCTCTTGATTAAATCGTTTAGTTTGCGTAATGCAGCATTACGAGGCAGAGACTGCATATCTCGGAAGAGATCTTGCTCCTCATCCTCAAATAACCTTCTGTTAACGTCATAGCGCAGGGGCTGATCCCAGAAGGATCCAATATATACACGGGCCACCTCAGGTGTCTGGAGGACCTTACCTAGCGACCACATGAGTGCACCATACACGCGCATCAGCTGCTGGTGGTCGATCATGTCTGCCTTGTTGAGGACGATGCGGATCTTGTCATCGTGGCCGCGCAGCGCCTCGATGCTGCGCCGGAACTCGTCGGAGATGTCTAGCTTGTGCGCGTCGAACAGCAGGATGATGCGGTCGACGCGCTCCGCGAACCACTCCAGCACGCCCGTAAAGTCGTAGCCGCGGTCCACGCGCTGCTTCTCGCCCGATAGGATGCCGGGCGTGTCCACGATGGAGATGCCCTTGAGCACGGGCGAGCTCACGGTCGAGCACTGGAATCGGTTAAGGAACGCGTTGCCGAACTTGCTAAGGGGCCTGAACTGCTTCTTCGGATCTACGACGAGCGCATTGCCGGGAATAACGCCCTCCTTTTCGTCGTACATAACTGCAATGAATCTGTCTGTCGTGGGCTCCGGGCCTATCCTGATACCGGGGAAGTCTCGTTCCAGGAGATATTTAATAAAGGTGGTTTTCCCGGTAGAGTACTGTCCCACGAGCAAGATCATGGGCTTCGCATCGAAGTCCGGCTCCTCGAGCTGTGGTGAGTGGAAGTCGTGGAATTGATAATGTAACTCCAGCGGCAAAAGTTTTGTTTTATAAATCCTTTTGAGACCTTCCACCACATTTTCGATGCTCTCGGATTTTTCACCTTCTTTCTTTAGCCAACTAAACATTGTGTCTTTAAATTAGGTAGCCTTGTTTAATGATAAATAGAGCACTAATTCACTCACTGCAACACTACAAAATATTTTTACAACAAATACGGTAAGACCACCACGATCATCCTCCCCCACAAAAATGAAAATGTCAAGTGACGTGTGTGACGTGATGACTGTGATGACGCATAACATGACGTGACTTAAAGTTGCTATATCTAAAATTATATCCAACTTATATTTTATACTATAATTTATATTACAAATATTAAATATCTAATGTATTTTAATTAGTGCATATACAATATATGATCAAAATGACAATCAAACATGAAAGTTCGTTCAACATCAAACTTCATAAAAGTTGGATATGGTCACACTGATTTTAGTATGACGTATGCATAGATATAATATTACTAAACAAGATTGCGCACGCTCAAAATATATATTTACGAAAATAAACTCTATTCTAACGCAATAAGGTACTAAATTGGTTGCATAATACACAGAGGCAAATCCGAGCCGAGAGGGATAGTTCGAACGGAGGCTGTTTGTCTCTTTCTAACACCTTGCCAGCATAAAAAAATGTTGTGATCAAAAGTTTTGTCTTCCCAAAAACAATTGAATCACTTATATTTTTATCTTATTTTAACAATTGTAAGTCAACAAATTAATAACAATCGCATAATTTTATTCGTATTTATTATTAAAACATAAACAACATAAATTTTTATTTTGCTTTTTTTTTATTTTCTAGCGGTAACCCTGAACATTCTTGGCGCGTAATCAGCATTTAAAATTTTGTTTATTTTTTTTTTGTATTAAATCAATTTAAACTATTAAAATGGTGAAAAAGTGTTGCGTTTCTACTTGCAAAAGTGAATCCTATGGTGGTTGCAATATATCGTTCCACAGGTTAGCTAATAATAACATTTTCGTAAACCAAACAACTAGGGTGCCCATGAATTCTTGTAACGAGTCAAAATATGGGTGATGGATTTTAAAACTGTTGTACTATTGTTATAGCTTCCCAAAAAATGAAGAAAGGCGACATAAATGGCTCAGCAGTCTATATATGAAGTAGAAATACAAAAAAAACAGTCTTCACTTCGAATCTTCCTGCTTTTATACTGCTAATTTCCGCTAATTATTAAAAGCCTTTATTAGTATCTTAAGGTCACAAACTGCGTAAGTTAAAACTTCAATACTAATCTGTGTTTAATAATCTTAGCAAATTCGGATTTGTCTCACATAGCTTAATCTCATAGTCACCCTATTAGAAAGGGACAGACAGCCTCCGTACTAACTGTTTCACTCGGCTCGTTTTTTGGGTTTATATGCGCAGTCCTGTTTACTAATATTATGTCTATGGACGTATGACGGAATGAAAGACATTTCCTTTCATTGATGTCATGTGTCAGAGTGACTGTCGTGACTGAATCAACCTGCAATTCCATGCCTTGCAGATGCTGCTGAAATCACAACACCACGAAGTAGAGATTTTTCTGTACATGTTGTGTACAAAAAATGACGACATTTCACGATGAAATAGAAATTGAAGACTTCGAATACGAGGAAGATGAAAACATGTACTACTATCCCTGTCCCTGTGGTGATCGATTTCAAATAAGCAAGGTTAGAATTACTCATATTGTAAGCTTTTCCAAAGGTTCTCTTATTTCTTCTCAACGAGATCATGCTGAGCAGCCATTCAATTTTGCAAGTGAGAGGTCTGGCCTGGCCATTTGAGAACAAATTATCCCATGATGACCTACTGGTCAAAATTTTACAATCCTGTTGATTTAAATACTTGTGAAAGACCAGATTTGCCACAATGAGTACTTGTGACTTCTTTTTTCTTGCTTGAATGTGTAGGGTGACTTAGGTGAGATGGTAATTATAGAGGGACACAAGCAACTCCGTCCCCCAGCCAAAACATGGATAATTTGGAGTGATATTTCATAGCCAAATTGTTTAGTACCTATCTACAGTAATTTCATAGTTGTGTAGTACCATGCCTATAATATAATTATTTGATTTGACTTCAGGAGGAGTTGTTGGATGGAGAAGAACTAGCAACATGTCCAAGCTGCTCACTGGTGGTCAGAGTGATATATGATTTGGTAAACTATTTTTTTATATTTTATATACATATGGAAGCTTTGTTAATTTCACTTTCATTTTTTTTTGTTAATTAAAGTATGGTAATAAATGATAACTCTTTTCAGGACAAACTGAAGGCAGAAGATGAAGAAAAACATAAATCAGAGAAGAATAGGGAAGCTGTGAGAGCCTAAGTTGATGTATGTGAAACATACAATGGCATGAAATGCCGGCGGCGTATTAACCAGCAGCTCCCTGTCCTGGTAACCTGGTCCAGCAGGCTGGACTCACTGAGATGTCTTGTTGCCAGTCATACAGATTCTGAGCTATAAGTCATCTTGTTGTTGTTTATTTCATACAAATATATTTCCATTCAATATCTTACTATATTAGACATCCAATCATTGGTAGGGAATATTATTATAAGATTTTTTATTGTATTGCGTATATATATATACATGTATTGAGAATACAGTTTATGATACTGGATCTTGTAAATATAAATAAAACAACAAAAGTGGTATAGTTGAATTTACACTCCTTAAAAAATATGATAAACACATTGCCTTATATTTATAATAATAGTGTATAATTTGATCTCTAAAATAATATAAATAAGTCACATTGAAGTACAATCAACTAAATGAACAACTTGACTAGCTAGTGAGAACTTGTCCTAGGCCCCTAGGCTCATACTTGTCGTACTGGACCTAATTCTGTGCAATATTGTCATAACTTGTTAGGATACACATCAACTGGTAGCGTGAACACAACTGCGGCTGGCTGATAATGTTATGAGATCACAATTAATACTTAAACTATGAGAAACTTCAAATTTAGCCAACCTTGTGTTGGTTAACACCACATCAATGTGTTACATCAAAAGGATTGAAACCAAAGGCCTTATTCCAATAGTGGCAATATTACAATATATCCTATAAGTACATACAACATAGTGTGTAGATTATTATTGAGAATATGTTGTAAAATACTCATAATTACAAGAAATTGGTTTCAAAAGTTTCACTATGGTGCTACTGTGTTCTCAGGACATCCATACTTATACATGTCATACATCGGTTGAAATGTTATTCAAAGTAATCATTTACATGATGAAAAGTACACAAATGGTCCATAATATCCTGGAAACACAGGCAGCATGTGGCATTCAACTACTAGCCGTAACACGGGAGCAATATTAGTTCAATTATTATGAACACAGAAGCTTTAGGCTGCGGGGAACTTTGGAAGGACAATTTTGAGCTAATAAATTGCTAACATTGTGCCTAATAAACAAGGAAATAGTAAATGTCATTTTTTTATATTAACTTTAACAACTAGGCAAGCAGAAAGCAATAAATATTGGAATGAATAGATAACAATCACACATAATGTAAGCTTAGCTAACACAACTTATAACATAATTGGAATACTGTAAAAATAAATTCATTAAATATTTACTACCTACTAATGTAAAGGGTATACATTATACTTTTTATTTGTGTATGCTCGGAATTAGTATCAACTAAAAATATTTTGATGAGTTCAGTATATTTCATGACGCTAACATGGCTTCACTAAACGTTGTGGCCACATGATAACAAAGTAGACATGTATAGGCGTTGTTTGCACAAGCAAATTCATAAACTTTATTATGACAGTGTTATTACATATGTATTTTGGCAATTTATTTCTGAATTGTGCATATTTTAGTTAAGAGTCTGGCTTGTTGTATTTCGCTGGTGTTTATTAACAAGCACCGGCCAACATATGGACTGAAATATTATCAGCTATCGGAAATAAATGAAAAGTTTAAAAAAAACACGCTTTTATAAATGCGTGCAAAATCATTACGAGACTTTCCTAAGAAGTCCGAACAACTATGATACGACGTTCTATCATGAAGTTCCGGTTCATATCTTCCATCAGATCAGTTCGACAGTGCCATATTATTGTATTGTCATCAGACCTACATACTGTTGCCAATATTTATGAAGCTACAATGTTTGGAAGATGGTTAAATTCGATTCCATTACATAGTTACATAAAGCGTGTTGAAAAGATGTAGTATTTTTCGACCTTATTAAAAAACTTCTGAAATTAGTGAATGCCAAAATATTTCGTTCAAGTAGTAAATAGTATTTTGATAGTGCATATATTTAGTAGATGTCTAGTGATAACATCTGGCATATTTCTGTCACAAATATCAATTAATACGGGAATTTCATTTTGGTCAATAAGCGTCACATTACATTATTTACAAAATTAAAATAAAGCTTAATCTAACCGTGTAGTTGGAGTGAACACTCCGAGCCTCCGGTACGGCCCAACACACACTACCACTGTTATATCAACATTATTGCGAGACAGTATTTTAATTACTAGTCATTATTTTCAGTTTATTGTGAGACCCATTATTCTGTTCCAATAAATCACGGATACACAATAGAAGTTCAATTAAATTAATTTTGAAACAGGAAATCAAAATATGTACAGTTTGTCAAAAAATACATGGTAATTATTTAAAGTGCTTTTTTATGTATAATTATCAGAATATGATCTGACACCGTTATCCTTATTAAAATAAATGTAAAATCATCATTACTTTTCGTAATCAATTAAATAGTTGAATGACATTGGGTTGTAAGCAAGAAAATCTAGTTTTTCAAAATGCCCACGGGCATGTATGTTTTGACAAGCTGTCGGTCGGAGGGCGTCGGCTAGCCGGTGGCGGGCGGCGCGTGGGCGGCGGGGGCGGTGGCGGGGGCGGGCGCGGGGGCGGCGGGGGGCAGCACGTTGAAGTGCCGCACGGCGGCCTCCAGCGCCACGTTGTTGCCGCTGAAGTACGCCGACACCGCGTTGTGGAACAGCAGCAGCTGCTTGTTCATCACCTTCACCTGCACGCACGCACAACTGCACTCACACCTAACCAATGCTGATCACGACGATATACGAGCATAGCTTTCCGTTCAAGCAATGATCTTTAATTATTATCTGCCCAGCCCTTACTTAATTATGGTGAGGTTGGCTTCCTGTGTAACCGAATTCAGCCGAGAGCCAGTTCTTTACATTGAGCTACCTCCTCAACCAGGTTACTCGGACAACCCAAAAAATACCCTTTAGTAGGACTGGTTGTTAGAATCAGTGGCGGATTTACAAACTTGCCGCTAGTAGGCCATTCAATTTTTGCCGCCTCTAATGATTGTGAACTTAATGATATTTCTGTCAGTTACTAGATTATTTTTGCAAGCCTCTATGTACCGAGGAGTTTAATATTAACAAGTTTATATGACAGCGACTTTGAAGCGTAAAACCTCTATAACTATTAAACGGCTCAATCGATTTTCATCAAACATGTCTAAGAACACTCGCTCGTAAAACACCTGTAGTACAAAAAAAAAACTAAATTGAAATCGGTTCATTAGTTCGGGTGCTATGATTCAGTGGCGGCGTAGCATCGGGTGGTACCCGGGGCGGACTACCTATTGAGCACTCCCCCAAAAAAAACGACAAATGTAAAAACTTTTCTGTTCCAAAACTCAATAATTTTGTACCAAAACGAGTAAAAAAAAACCGCCGTAAAGTGAAAAAGTTTTTAGTTTTGGGACACAAAAATACCTACCCAAACAAGAGTGGAAAAAAAGCACTGCAAAGAGAAGAAGTCGCGAGCGCAGCGAGCGCGAAATTTTTGATGTTTGGAACGCAATAACACCTAAAGAAATCAGAAAATAGTCATTGTCAAGTGAGAGGCGCGAGCGTAGCGAGCGCGAAATTTTTTGAGTCTTGGAACACAAAAATACTCAAACAAGTTTGAAAAAAAAAACCAGAACAAAAACAAGCTAAACTAAACAGCTTAGAAATCGTCAGTTGTTTTTGCTACTTCGGTGCTTTAACTTTTTGTTAGATTGAGGACTCAAAGAGCGCAGAACAAACCAGGAATGATGAAAAAACCGCGAGCGAAGCGAGCGGATTTTTTATTTTATTTTTATTGAAACGCTATTAGAATATTTTAAAATTCATGATCACGTAAGTACCTAAGTATATATTACAGTTTATTCATTTTGCGTTTATTAATAGTTTATTTATATATGGATTGTGTTCTCATATACTCAATTATAAAAAAAAAAACCTGTAAAAAAAATTGCTAAATTTGCCACCCCTCTAAATCTGCCGCCCTAGGCACTGGCCTACTTGGCCTATTGGTAAATCCGCCACTGGTTAGAATATTTGGCTTCTGACTACCCGCCAAAGACGTATAATGAATGACCAAATAAACGGGACCTTCAATATAAAATGCCTTCTGGAACATGCGAGGAATTTGATACAACACTGATGGTCACTCAGTGTTGTACCTGGACAATTTTGTCATAGCCATATGTATATGTTTTCCAGGAATAATGTAGTTTTCCAACAATGAAACAATTTTTCAAATTGGTCAAGCAGTTTTGGAGCCTGTTCATGTCAAACAAACAATAAAATGTTTAGCTTAGCTTTATAAGCTTGGTAGTGGCGCGTACCCTGTTCTCGTGCAGCAGCTTGAGCTTGACGGCGGAGTCGTCGCGCAGACGCTCGTAGGAGCGGCGGCGGCGCGCGATGCTGGCCAGCAGCAGCTCGGGCGGGTTGCCGCCGCTCGCCTCCAGCTCGCTGCGGTACGCGTCGTACTCCACCCTGCGCGCAAACACTTGCAATCACAGCTGTCAATTACAAAGACAAACATGTTGTGTGTGGGTGTGGACACGGACCTGGCGGCCTCGTACTGGCGGATGGTGAGCAGCGTGTCCTCGATGGTCTTGTTGGTGAGCGTGTTGAGCGAGTTGTTGAAGAAGTGTAGCGCCGCCAGCAGCGTCTCGCCGTTCCGCGTCAGCGTGCGCTGCGTGTCCGCGTTGTACAGGAACCTGCACACCACACCAGGTTCTACCGTCTTACGACTACTGTACGACACTGTACTGTACTGTACACCAGACATACTCAACCTTTTTTTAACGGGAACACAAAACCGTTTCGGTCTTGATGCCGCAGAAAGTACGAATCGTTTGCTCGACTACTAAACATCGAATAGTGTCAAGGGCGGATCCAGCTTCGGCACCAGGGGGGGGGTCACAAAGTCGTGGTCAAGTCACAAAAAATATTATATTGTAGCGTATAGATCTGTTAATATTAAAAGTAGTAGTATAAATACAATAAGCGCGATCGTAGCGAGCTCGAAATTTTTACGAATGTGAAGAAAAGTGTTTTCATGTAGAAAATGGCCCGAGCAGAGTGAACGCAATTTCTCGTATTTATACTACACACACGTGCCAAACAAAAAAGCGCGAGCGAAGCGACCGCGAAAATTTTTGTTCAGGTCGAGGACTAAGGTTAAAAAAGTGTTTTTATGTAGAAAATGGTCCGAGCTGAGCGAACGCGATTTCTTGGACAGAATCACAGACGTGAAATTGAAAAAGCGCGAGCGAAGCGAGCGCGAAAATTTTTTTTCAGTTCGAGGACTAAAAGTAGATGAAAACGCTTTCTTGCTGTATAACAAATAGACAGCACAAATACAAGAAAGTGCGATCATAGCAAGCGCGAGAATTTTTTCAGGTTGAAGACTAAACGTTTGAAAAGTATTGTGTACGTAGAAAAGGGCGCGTACGTTTTTTTTATTGCAGCAACAGTAAAACATTTTCTGTGAAAACTTCAATTGTCTTAAGTAAGGGTAATGGTAAGGGTTCATGAGATCAGGGCCGTCTCTAGCTCATGTAGCGCCTCGGTGCAATCATCACCCAAGCGCCACTTATGTATCTATTGAAAGGAATATAAATAAGAACGTTCGAACGAAAGTCACTTTTTTGGTAGGTAAAGGACTTATAAAAATGTTTCCGAATCATTGTAGGCTCAAACTGTTGGCCAGATTTAAGTTATGAAAGTCGAGACAGGACTACGTTATGGCGCGACGATGAGCGCGAGCGAAGCGAGCGCGCAAATTTTTTTAATTTTGGGACACAAAAAGTTCATAAGTTTTAAAAAGCGCTGTAAAGCAACAAGCAGTCGGAAGCGCAAACTGTTTTGTTTTTGAGGACTCCATTAATATTTTTTTTTGTTATATTTGACTTATGAAGTTATCAAAGCAAGGTATATATGATATTGCGCGAGCGAAGCGAGCGCGAAATTTTTTGAACCTACGACACAAAAGCACCTGATTAAATACATTGTAAAGCAACAAGTAGCCGCGAGCGCAGCGAGCGCGAACTTTTTTGAATTATTTGTTTGAAGACTCACAAATCAGACTGGGAATTACGTACAAATAAAAAGGAACCGTGATTAGAGAGAGTGCCATTTGTGTTCGTTGATTCGGTGCGTCATTAAAAATAATAAATAATCAGAAATACATTATTTTTTATATTATAGTTCGGCCATTCAGAGAATGCGTTCCTGACACGTCGCGATTGAACTGACGACGTAACTTTGCAATGGCGTTGCAGTTACGATAAAAATATTTTTGCTGGTTGTTTACCGTTTTAACAATTGAGGAGCATTAAAACAACATTATTATATCAATAATCAATGAATGTAGTTACGTCGTCAGTTCAATCGCGACGTGTCAGGAACGCATTCTCTGAATGGCCGAACTATAGTCATTTACTCGCGAGCGTAGCGAGCTAGAATTTTTTCACTTAGTTGGAGGATGTTAAAAGTTAAAAATAATCAAAATGATCGATCCAACAAAGCGAAGGCGACTTTTTTGTCAGTATCATGATACAATGTGGAACTTCCTTATCGAACGGGTGTAATTTCTTCGAAATTTCCTGGTGGTGGGGCGTCCCGCGGCGCCCCTGAGACCGAGGCGCCCGGGTTATTCGCACACCCTGCACCATAGGTTAAGACGGCCCTGCATGAGATACAGCATGTAATGTAGACAACCCGGACAGCGGATTCTTAGTAACAGGATCCCGTTTCCTCCTTTTGGGTACGGATAAAGAGTAAATAAAGAATAGAGAGTGAGCGTTGCGAGCACGAATTCTTCAGCAAAACTACTCTACCTGTAACTATGTAGGTATCTACCTATTCACTCGGAATAAAAATTATCTTATACTTATAACAAAAACTGAAAACATCGTGTTTAACCATTTCAATTATTGGTCCCCTTAGGTCCTGAACCTGGCCCAGGGGGGGGTCATGACCTTGTGACCTACCCCCTGGATCCGCCGTTGAATAGTGTACTCGCAAAAATTGAAGGATATTTTTTAGTAGTTGATTTTCATAAGTGATTTTCAAGAAGCTGTATCTCTTAGGAAAATTATCGGTAGGTATGGCTGCTGTAGACTGTAGTAGGTACTGGTCGCATGTTATTAATACACGTTTAAGGAAAGGTCAATGGACAGAAGAAACAAAAAAAATAAGCAGCTGACAGACAGTAACTGCTCGGTCGGTAATGGCCAGACTTTGTTTGCAAGGGCCCAGTGGTTGTCAGACAGACATTGTCTTAACTGTTCCCTAGCTAGATACTGGGCATTCGGAAACTATACCCGATGCAGACATCGACGGCAGTGTAAGTTAGCGAATCTGTACATGTGTGTGTATTAGCGTGGGGCACTGACTGGTTCTGCAGCTCGGGCGACTTCTGCGCGAGGTCGGCGAAGGCCTCGCCCAGCGCGCGCTGCGTGGCGGCCGCGGCGCCGAGCTGCGCCGTCAGCGCGCCCGACAGCCGCAGCACGCCCGCGTACTTGCGCTGCGTCTCGCGCAGCATCTCGATCTGCGCCTCCAGCTCTGTGCACGCACAGACACCTCTTACAATGCTGTACTACGCTCCATTGTTTTAAATATTCACAGTGAGAAGTAATAGTGTCACAAACAGATACAAATATTTATTTCTTAGAGAAGTAGTTAATAATATACTAAAATTATATATCCCTTAAACGTTAGGCAGTTCCGCAGTGGACAGCAAGAAGGTGATATGATGAGGACAAATGCAACAACTTTAAGCTGTAATGACAGGACACTATCCTATAGATATAGTATAAGTAGAGATAACTTGAGTATATTATATTCACCAGTGTCAACAGTGCGTGAGCTCTTGCCGAGCTTTTCATACAGTATCTGCTTGGTGCACTTGTATGTGGAGACACCCCAGTTGCGGATAGCGTCCAGCTTGCTTGACCCCGAGCGCAGCAATGTGCCCGAGCCTGTTCCATTCTGTGATACATCTGGGGGAGCTGAACCATAACCATTTCATTATTATGTGCCAATTCAGTGTGTAACTTTTAGTAACATGTGTAGTGCATCTCTTAAGGTATTAATAAAACATGTATGTTAAATATATTCCATAATATCCATTCAGTGACAGCTATGATTTTCTAACGCAACATGCCAACTGCTAAGCTCTTGATTATTTATATATCTTGCTACTTTATAGCATGAGATGTGTTGGACAGATTAAAGGAGCATGACTCATACTTGGATGCTTACTCAGTTTTATTGTGGTAAACTCATTATATTGAATTCAGTATATTTGATTTGGTTGTAGTAATGACACATCACTTAAATAAGTCTGTCTAAACCCAGATTAAGTCAGCTAGAGAGTCAGACAGTTCAGTTAGTAGTTACATGTGCACTTGTAAGACTTACCGTAGGCTGGCGGGAAAGGCATGGACCGCGACGTGGGGAACTTGGCCTCGGTGCCCGATGTGATGGAGTCGCTGGACTCGCGCAGCGGCGGAGTGTCCTTCAACATCTCGTGGATGCTGCGCTCCGACTGCCTGCACGGTAACATTGCGTTACGACACCCACTCGAACGGCCCACGCGCCACGATACCAATACAAACATTACAAATTTCAAGCAAGAATTAGTTTAAAAACAGATAACAACCCGGTATTGTTGTACAAAAGATAGATTGTATTTCAGTAAAACTTAGAACACACCATTTAGACATCTTGGCGTAAAGAAGATATCTTCCTCAGCGGCCTGACGCGTCGGTCACTATAAAACCTCACACCTATTTAATTACACGTTATGCTTAGCATTATTCAAAGAAATGCCGGAAAATATTGTAAGAATTCGACACAATCGACGCTAGAGTACACTAAACTTTGACAATGACAAATTGTCAATAATATCAACACAAACTGGGGTATTTTGACAGCAGATGGTCAAGATAGCCACTAAGTTAGAGAGAGAACAGAATAGGGTGTTTTTTTTAGTAATGGCAACATGGGATTCTGTAGCCTTATTCGCTAACTCCACTGACAGCTCGCAGATATCATCAATTGGTAAAGTGTACATCAGTAAATTGTCAAACAGCTATTTTCTTATTCGCTAACGCCAGTTACCAAATGAGATGACGTCATCAGCATCGACACAGGCTGATATCCACCATGACTCATTTTGACAGCGGTTTCTGTATCGATAAACGTTATATTGCGATTCCGTAAGCCCAGTGGACATCAAATTGATAGCCAATGTCATTTTTTGAAATACACTACAAATAGCAGTGTTTTATGCCTCATCACTGGGATGTCTATACTATATTGTTGCATCAGACATATTAGATTTCTCTAATTTTGCGATTCCAATAGAAATACAAACCCTGAGTCGTTTCCTTTATTTTTTGATAGTGTTATTTTTATTTGTATTATTTTAATTTGTTTTATCTTTCTTTGTGTGGAATAAAAATTTCGCGTGTATTTTTGCTGGCATTTGTGGAATAAGAGACAAAACGAAGTTTATCCAGAATCCAGAAACGTCGTATGCGAGATTGCAATAATTCTCTGGATTTACGGGAGAAGGAATTCATGGCAAATTTCCGTATCAACAAATCAAGGTTTCAGCGAGTTTCGGCAGAGTTACGTCCGTTTCTGCAACGTGCTCAACAAAACACTGCTGTTGCAATTGAGCTAAAAGTAAGAATTTATAACGTAAAAAGTTAAATAAATACCAATATTACATAATTTGATGTTACTAATTTGCAGCATGTCTCAACCTTCATTTAGTAAGTGAGGTAACCGATGCTCTCAATGTATGGGACGACCTACTCAAGTACGTAAAGTTACCTTCCTGTAGTGTACCAATTTTTGTTTTGCATGCAAAACATAGGAATCTACGTATCAAAATATTGTTTACGTTGTAAAATTTATAATAACTACAATACTCAGAATATTCTCAGTTAAAATATTGTTCAACCACACGGAATTTTAGACACCAAGTTCACACACAATAGAAAGCAAATACGCAAATACTGAATTTTACCGCCACAGATTGTTTTTAAACATTTAAACCATTTAAACCATTTAAACCATTTATTTGCTACACATACACTTTACATTTATAGGACAACAAACAGAAGGAGAAAAATGATATGTAGCAGGAGACTCAGCTCAGTATACGCTGTGCATGCAAGCACAGCACTGATTTTCAGCTGGCTCCTGACAGTTGAGCAACATTTAATAATTTAAACATATAACACGCTGAAAATAAAGCGTTCTCTCAAACGTAGTAATGTAATGCTAATAGGGTATTTCCTACTTAGCAGTATAATAGTCGATAAAAAAATAGAGTTGTCAAGTTGTCATCGTAGTTTTGGCATCAGCAACCGTGTAACGATATCCACCGATATCCACTTCATGCGATACAGAATACCAATGTTTTGAACTTATAGATTGACATCAAAGTTCCGATGACAACTGAGGCCAGTTGACATCTGAGAATTCGAAAGTTAGCGAATAAGCCAGCTGAATATCTTTAGTTTGGATACACACTCAAGGGCGGATCCAGCTTCGGCACCAGGGGGGGGGTCACAAAGTCGTGGTCAAGTCACAAAAAATATTATATTGTAGCGTATAGATCTGTTAATATTAAAAGTAGTAGTATAAATACAATAAGCGCGATCGTAGCGAGCTCGAAATTTTTACGAATGTGAAGAAAAGTGTTTTCATGTAGAAAATGGCCCGAGCAGAGTGAACGCAATTTCTCGTATTTATACTACACACACGTGCCAAACAAAAAAGCGCGAGCGAAGCGAGCGCGAAAATTTTTGTTCAGGTCGAGGACTAAGGTTAAAAAAGTGTTTTTATGTAGAAAATGGTCCGAGCTGAGCGAACGCGATTTCTTGGACAGAATCACAGACGTGAAATTGAAAAAGCGCGAGCGAAGCGAGCGCGAAAATTTTTTTTCAGTTCGAGGACTAAAAGTAGATGAAAACGCTTTCTTGCTGTATAACAAATAGACAGCACAAATACAAGAAAGTGCGATCATAGCAAGCGCGAGAATTTTTTCAGGTTGAAGACTAAACGTTTGAAAAGTATTGTGTACGTAGAAAAGGGCGCGTACGTTTTTTTTATTGCAGCAACAGTAAAACATTTTCTGTGAAAACTTCAATTGTCTTAAGTAAGGGTAATGGTAAGGGTTCATGAGATCAGGGCCGTCTCTAGCTCATGTAGCGCCTCGGTGCAATCATCACCCAAGCGCCACTTATGTATCTATTGAAAGGAATATAAATAAGAACGTTCGAACGAAAGTCACTTTTTTGGTAGGTAAAGGACTTATAAAAATGTTTCCGAATCATTGTAGGCTCAAACTGTTGGCCAGATTTAAGTTATGAAAGTCGAGACAGGACTACGTTATGGCGCGACGATGAGCGCGAGCGAAGCGAGCGCGCAAATTTTTTTAATTTTGGGACACAAAAAGTTCATAAGTTTTAAAAAGCGCTGTAAAGCAACAAGCAGTCGGAAGCGCAAACTGTTTTGTTTTTGAGGACTCCATTAATATTTTTTTTTGTTATATTTGACTTATGAAGTTATCAAAGCAAGGTATATATGATATTGCGCGAGCGAAGCGAGCGCGAAATTTTTTGAACCTACGACACAAAAGCACCTGATTAAATACATTGTAAAGCAACAAGTAGCCGCGAGCGCAGCGAGCGCGAACTTTTTTGAATTATTTGTTTGAAGACTCACAAATCAGACTGGGAATTACGTACAAATAAAAAGGAACCGTGATTAGAGAGAGTGCCATTTGTGTTCGTTGATTCGGTGCGTCATTAAAAATAATAAATAATCAGAAATACATTATTTTTTATATTATAGTTCGGCCATTCAGAGAATGCGTTCCTGACACGTCGCGATTGAACTGACGACGTAACTTTGCAATGGCGTTGCAGTTACGATAAAAATATTTTTGCTGGTTGTTTACCGTTTTAACAATTGAGGAGCATTAAAACAACATTATTATATCAATAATCAATGAATGTAGTTACGTCGTCAGTTCAATCGCGACGTGTCAGGAACGCATTCTCTGAATGGCCGAACTATAGTCATTTACTCGCGAGCGTAGCGAGCTAGAATTTTTTCACTTAGTTGGAGGATGTTAAAAGTTAAAAATAATCAAAATGATCGATCCAACAAAGCGAAGGCGACTTTTTTGTCAGTATCATGATACAATGTGGAACTTCCTTATCGAACGGGTGTAATTTCTTCGAAATTTCCTGGTGGTGGGGCGTCCCGCGGCGCCCCTGAGACCGAGGCGCCCGGGTTATTCGCACACCCTGCACCATAGGTTAAGACGGCCCTGCATGAGATACAGCATGTAATGTAGACAACCCGGACAGCGGATTCTTAGTAACAGGATCCCGTTTCCTCCTTTTGGGTACGGATAAAGAGTAAATAAAGAATAGAGAGTGAGCGTTGCGAGCACGAATTCTTCAGCAAAACTACTCTACCTGTAACTATGTAGGTATCTACCTATTCACTCGGAATAAAAATTATCTTATACTTATAACAAAAACTGAAAACATCGTGTTTAACCATTTCAATTATTGGTCCCCTTAGGTCCTGAACCTGGCCCAGGGGGGGGTCATGACCTTGTGACCTACCCCCTGGATCCGCCGTTGTACACACTAAATACATTCTTGTATAGATATTTTTACAAGTTATTAATAGTTATTTGTTATACAAGAGTGCAAAGTTGCTTTTTAACGGCGGGCTCAATTTTGATGACCGAGCAAGCGAAGGATTCTAAAATTGAAACACGAGCGTAGCGAGTGTTTCAATAATTAGAATCCTGAGCGATAGCGAGGGAATCAAAAGAGCACAAGGTGAAAAATCTTTGCACTCGAGTGCAACACGTAACTTTTCATCCCACCTCATCGAGGAAATTACTAAATCCAAAAAAACAAAATGGCGCACACATACGAGTATCAAATTAAAAAGATGTACCTATTAAAGTTCATATATTTGAAAACTTACTTTAAAAATGAAACGACGGTAAAAATCGGTGTAAAAACAATAACAAAAAATACTTAATTAATTGAATAATTATTTTAAGCAGTATTTTATTTGTTTAATAAGTATTTGTTTGAAAAGTCAAGGTTTGTTTAGGTATCAAGATTGTCACAAATGGAGTATTGCACACGATGTTCTAAATTCAAATCACTTTGCCGCTCTAGAGGATAAAAACGACTTTTGCGCTCAGATATCAAAGGGTAAAACTACTCTTTCCGAGATGGTGGGATGAAAATTATATTATGTACTTACCTATGTACTTGTTAAGATTTTGTTGGGAAGCCGACCCCAACACAGTTGGGAAAAAGGCTCGGAGGATGATAATGATGATATGTATGTATGTACTTGTTGCTATCTTATACCTAAATAAGATTGAACAACTTATAAAAGTATCTGCCCAAATCATCTACCAACGTCTCTATTTTGAGGAGCGATCAAGGTTTTAGCTTGAATTCACCACATCAAGCCATCCTGTCTGGTAGCATGTCAAGCCATCAGTCTAACCTGATAGGTACAGCCAGGTAGGATACAAGTGTTTTACAGGGAACGACTGCCTATCCGACCTCCTTAACCCAGATACCCGGGTAAACCAATGGGGTAAACCCATAAATAAAACTTGGTAAGACTATACCCTATTCACGGAGAAATGAGCCAAATGGTAAACAAACCATAAAAAGGGATCTTTATAAGTCACGATTGAAGTAGTGAACATAATTATTTTATAAAAATAACTACGGAACTGATACACTGACAACATTAGCAATGATATTTTAGATCGATGTCTGTAGAACTTATGTAATCCTTTCAGACTTATTTGGGATCTAATATACTAATAACTGCCGTAAATTATTTTCTTAATTTTAATTAAATATGCATTAAATCGTTTACCTTATTTAGATTTTTTTCCCTTATAATTGCATTCACATTTTACCTAGCTTAAAAGAAAGAACCTGAAGACTTGACTGTCAATCATAGAACCCAGATACTGCGAACATATTCATAGGTTCAAACTTAGAAAAGTTGCATTGGTACTTGCAAACCCACACACTTAAACTTGAGGTTGTTCTTTATTATGTTCTTTATCCACTACGTACGTACGACCATTCGTACATTATGTAAATACATACATTAGGTACAATTAATATTTCTGTTTAATGTAGGTACATATAATATACTTCAACGGGGAATTAAACAACTGGTAATGCATCATAGATATTTTTTATTAATAGGTAATATTATTCAGACGGATTATCTTAGTAAAATTATAACTATTAAAGCTATGTGCATCTTTGTCATTTTATAATAGAAAGGTATACACAAGTCACTCTATAAGCGATCGTAACCATAATCCAACAGTAGCTACATCGTTATGAGAATAATACAAATTATTTCACACTTGAACAGTATCTTACAATGAGTATTACAAATGTAGCCGATCAGTAGGTACACACGTTTCGTTTATTTTCTTAGGTTACTTGAACATCGTACTTTAAGGTATGTACTTACTTAAATAAAACGTTGTAAAGGTACAAGAAAGTTATCTGCACGCACAATTATACCCACTCCATGACGTTGTCCATTAGCACCGTCACGAGATGATACAATACACAGGACTGTGACATAAAATGGTAGGCCTAAAGATAGCACTGATGGTCTAGATGCCTCCTTTTAAGCAGTCTATCCTGTGTAATAAATAACGTAGGCGTATAAACTTATAGCCATACTATAAAAAGAATATAACCCTTGAGTTTGTTTCGGCGTTTCTTCTCAGGGATCAGTCAGTTAGGAAATGCCAACCCCAGCGTTCTTAAAATGAAGTGTAAAAGTGATGTAGTGTCCAACTAGCAAAATAAACGATTTCATTTCATTTTATATAGGTACCTAGTTAGGTGGCTTGGGGCACATCCATCCAATATGCATGTGTGAGGGATTACGAAGGACGTAGGTATATACAAAGAGTAGGTACTCGAATAGCGAACGTACGACAGAATACATAGACGATTACAATAGGGGAAATTAAAAGGCCTAAATTAAATAAAAATAAATGATTTGATTTGACAAGTGTTACGTCCCAAGTAAATGAAGTTTGTGGGCAAGGACCCAGTTGCCAGAGTTATTGTAAATGTGATAAGCATTGATTTTAGATTACTATAATATAATTAAAATCACTTGTCAGCACAAGCGATTATAATTAAGAATGCTAATAATGTAATACGTGGTGGAGTAAAGTACATGAACGTTAATGTACTTTTTATAATTATTAATACAACATAGGTACCTAGGTATCATCTATAAATTACTCTAAAATATTTCTATTTATACACACATTTACTTAAATAACTTAATCCTATCTATAGGTAGTTATTTATTCGTTGGGGGGTGAAAGTGATCTTTCATAACATTTGTTATAGAACATTTCATTGACATTTTTGATTATGTACAAAGAATTTATAACATATTGGGTAACTTTTAATGACTAGCTTTGCACATCCACACTTGTATCGTCGTATTACAGAAATACATATAGTCGGTCTAAACCATTTAACTTTGTGTTAAGTACATTCATTATGTACGTATTTAATTATCTTTACGGTTTTTAACATTACTTATTAATAAACTTTACTATACAATACCTTAATTAGAAGTTTAACAGTGCGAAAAGTCCCGGTACTAGTGTAGGTACCTACTTTAAGACAGAACCATAGTTTCCCGTCAGTATAATTGATATGGTCAATTATTTTTCATCAACCTTTTATCACTAGAGGGCTTAGCTGGCGCTAATACGTTCAATATAATAAGTCAGACAAAAACGGTGTTTGGTCTTAAAGTACTGTGTGAAATGCAACACAATTTGTACTTATTTTTATTATACGATGCAGCGGAGACGAGCACTTGTTCACACTGGTGCACAGCGGAATAACTCGCTCGCATAGCACTCGCTTGTGTCACACCACGTCATGCTGACTGTACGAAGACATAACGGACTCCTCTCACATCACTGCTGATTGTTCTCATGAATGTATTGACATAGAGCACGGGAGGGTGGCCAGGCGCGCGGGGAGCGGGCGGGGGCGGGCCGTCAGTCGAGCACGGGCGCACGCAGCGGCCGCAGCTCGGCGCCCGAGCTGTCGCTCACCATCACCGTCTCCTGCGGGCAGCACGACGTCTTCATCGACACCGACTCCGTCGACGTTTTGTGACTCTGTAACCACAACAACAACATTGTTGTAAAAACACCGGCTTCTACAGTTTCCTTGCACCTATAACCACAATCAACAAGCATGTCTTATGTATATCAGTAAATCTGTATCTAGTTGGGATGTATGACGAAGCACTCACCCGCTTGAAGCAGTGCGCGATGGAGTGGCACAGCTTGGTGAGCGACCAGCGCTTGTGCTGGCGCATGAGCACGTACAGGATGGGGTTGAGCACGTAGTTGAGCAGCATCAGCATGTCCGACAGCATGGACAGCGGCTTCAGCCAGGGCCGCGCGCCCAGCCCCAGGTGCAGCGCCGACGTCAGCTGTAACACACGCCACTGTGCTCAAGGAGATGTGCTAATACCTTGACCAACTCAAAATATGAATCACTGAATAGTTGTACTAGCCCTGACGAATGTCTATGTTCACATAACGCAGTAAATATTCGTAAATACTCATTGAACTTACTATAGTTAGATCTGATTGTATAATGTTTATAAGATAGCGGTGAAATGCAATCAATTTACTATTATTGGTGATCCCGACACGACATCATTAAAGGCAATCAGTTCAATTGATCGATTAGCTGCACCCTCGCTACAGCGGAGGAGAACACGCCTGGTGCCGCACCAACGATGCTACAATATTGCTTTGCTTCAGATTGCAACATGTCCCTACCGTTGCCCATACAGGATGGCATTACGGCAGGCAGCCGGTTGGTTTTGAATGTTTCTAGCTAGATACTTATTTAGACATTAGATTACCTAGGCACTGATAGATTATATTAGGTAACTTGGCTGAAATCACTTAAAATGTATCGTTTGATGAGTAGCTAATGACACAACCAAACTAATTAATATTATCTATTCATCATGTGTTGTAGGTAGTGTCTGCAATATAATTGTCCAATGTTTGAAGCGCTATATGCGGACATGGCTATAGGCTAATATGAATAAAATTCTAGTTTAATTCGCTTGCCATTTGAGAAACAATAAAATATTTTCGCCAACGTCGGCGACGCGCGCGGCGTGCTAATGAGCGCCAATAAGTGCGCTGATCAACAATGAATATTGTAAAGCTTCGACGTGACTGACGCGACTTCACTCATAGCATCGAGATGGACCCAAATTAATGGCGTTCCGCGTCGTTTATTGGTGATTATCGACTAGATAGAACTGCGTAGTTAGATACACCTACATCGTGCCTGGCAAGACTCTTCCAATAGTCGTACGGGCACTTACGTCCATCGTTGCCTGTTAGCACTCAGTGGGTGTTTACTCCGTTGATGACACACAAAAATGTCTCGTTAGCTAAATAAAAACTAAGGTGCAACTCATATTTTTTCGACCCAAGAAAACGAATCGCCAGTTTTTTTATTAATTTGGAAGATGATACAAAGAACTAGGTAGGTACACTAGTTTCCTATAGAAACTCCGACAAAAGCTCAGCTCGGGCTGTGTACAAGCTGAGTGGCTCCACGTGCAGCGGACGCATCCCTATTCACCGCATGCACCGCGCCACTC
This sequence comes from Helicoverpa zea, assembly GCF_022581195.2. Classification (NCBI taxonomy): domain Eukaryota; kingdom Metazoa; phylum Arthropoda; class Insecta; order Lepidoptera; family Noctuidae; genus Helicoverpa; species Helicoverpa zea. Next base: position 124,165 of record NC_061472.1, read on the forward strand.
ACATACATATAAATAGCGCGAGTTTGCTTACAATGCTCAATTCAGCGCCCCTGCTGAATATTGATGCCTTGATGACAGATCAGAGCTAATAATACTGGCTGGCCGATCATTTATTTGTTTATATTGATACAACAGGCAATGAATATCGATTTCCTTGTTCACATTCTTTTGTGCAGTTGCATATTTGGCTGTCTGATCAATTTGATCGAGTGATGGAAGAATGCGCCGCAACTATTAGCAATTGTTGATGGCGTATTCTTTCTACGTCGCTCGGAAAAAACACTTCACTTTAATTCTAGATTCCTCGAAACGAGACAACAATGTTTTATTGTTTTAAATTATTTGAAGTTTATTTGGAACGTATTGTGCAAAACAAACTGCTCATTATTTCCTGTAGCTGTTATGAAACCGATCACGCCAAATGGGAGTCGTACCTACAAAGTAGCGAATAGAATTGAACGCTCCTTTGATGAGGCGATGAGTCATAAGAACTTCATCTCGCTGAAGGTACTCCAAGGTCGGTCGTTGCGCATTCCCGCAGCAGCACCTCGAACACCAGGCGAATAGTAATGCGGGCCGATGTGCGACCGGCACGCACGTGGCGCAGTACCACCAAATGTTCCTGACGGTCGCTGTCTCCGGACACCTATTCTTATGTCAGTAACACGTCTTCCGACAATGCTCACTGCTCACTGCTCAGGCTCAAGACTGGCTATCATTGTAAATGTCAGGGTGCTAAGCGAAATTTATCATCAGTGTCACACTATTTCTAGCGGAGTGCAAGGACCTTTACCAAAATTGGCAGAAGCTGTCTTGAATTGTAAGTATTTCATTCGTCATTTCCTGGTAAGGAATTGTTACGGTTTAACACAAAATGGCACTGATTTGGATATCCAGGTCGTCAACATTTTTACTTGATATCTTAATGTAGTAGTATTTAGTGAAGATGAACAGTAACGAGTGGAGAGTGTAAGAAGATGGCTCACCATCTGCGGCATCCAGCAGATCATGAAGAGCACGGAGAGCGTGGCCATGAGGCGGCTGAAGGCGACCTCCTCGGCGGTGGCGGCGTTGTGGTGCGCGGGCGCGCCGGGCGCCGTGCGCGCGCGCTGCCGGCACGACGACTTGGACACGCGCCGCACCACGGGCCCGCCGCCGCGCGGCGCCGAGATCGCGTACAGCGCGCGGATCACGGCCAGGTTGCAGTACACCAGCACCACGCACAGCATCGTGCCTGCCACACACATACCACTACCTATAATGTACCGCTTTCACTGCATAAGGAAGCGGTCTAGCTAACTAAGAGCGTGTGCACCAGTTTATCCCAATCAAAGACCGGGAAGTGGGTCAAATTAAGATTTCAAGATTTTCTTACATACATAAGAATAAGAAATTTATTTCCAAAAAGGTAAATTTTCTGTTATCATTAGCCCCAAACTAGGCAAATATAATTAGTTACAAGTGAACTTAATATACATTAGCGTGTTAAAATGTAGAATTAATCTCGAAAAGTCCTGCTAGTATAAAGTTTAGCTTTATCCGTAGTTCTTTCTACGGCTACGGCAAAAATTGCATAAAACTTCTCACTTGCCGGCAGTATTCAAGGAAATTTTACAAATTAGTAATTGCACCTATTACGAGGTGGGTCAAATGATCCATTAAGTATTTAAATGTAAGTGAGAGAGAGTTGGGGCTGTGATGATGATGGTGCTCACCGAAGACGACGTAGACGATGGCGTAGGCGAAGTCGCTGAGGGTGACGGCGTTGCGGTAGCGCACGCACTCCCGCGCGGGCTCGTTGTAGTAGCGGCCGAGCCCCAGGATGGGCGCGCACGTCAGCGCCGCCGCCCAGAACCACGACGCCAGCAGCGCCGTGCGGATCACGTAGTACGTCACTTGCTGCAACCACACAAACAATTCGCTCACATCCCTCCATTTCTACTGCGCTTAAATAATATTGCTCCTCTGAAGTTAGTAGACTGCGGTGACTGCGTAACAAATGGAAACTCCTCTTCACATGGCTGACTTCAGAGGGTTGGATATCAAAAGTTCATACTGTATAACATCTCGGTGATTGATGCCAACAGAATCATAAGTCTCAGGCTGATAATATGTGATTGTAACAAATAACGTGTAAGTTGACAAAAACGATAGCGGAGTTTCATTCATCTGAAAAGTTATTCAATATCCAAAAGTGATAAATCGTAAAGCTGTCGTCAATGGGCGAGTATCTCAAGTTCGTCATATCGCGTGAACTATCGTCACTGCGGCATCAGCTGCGGTGCGCTGCTACCACATAGTTTTCCTGCATGTGTGTCTGTAAGGATGGGATTTCTTTACAAACTACTAGTTACCTCCAACCAGCCGGCAGGCTTGGTTGGAAGTTGACCACTAAAAAAAGTAATTTTGTGCACTTTCGTTTCATCAGTTCATTAGATAAAATTGCAGTTAAGTAGAGGGATCCTTAGATCGTTTACTATTTCATCAATTACATGACTCCCTCTGCCCTTTAAAATGACACGAAGATTACATGTGAGTACTTTTGCAACATTTATTATAAAACGATCGCTTTCGAAATAGGACGATGCATCAGCTATCTCCGAATTAGAAATTATAATCCTCGCGGTTGACGCTTCATCGACCTATTTACAAGTTGCACAATGTTGGTGGAATATTGATACTTTCTGAGAACGGTCTCCTTGCTGAGTATATTGGTGTAAAACTAGTGTCAATAAACATTTCTTGTATAATTCTATCTACTTTCCCTAATCGATGTCATGTAGTTTAGTCTACTACTAGGAAGTACAAAGTCAGTTTAGTTTTATAATTGCGAAAAGAGAGAAAACTACCTATCGGGTACCTACGAGTTCAAAAATTCCTCTCAGACACCTTCTCATTACCAGTTAAGTTCGATGGGGCATAATACCCTGGTAAACATACCTTAGCTTTAACTAGCAGACATGTTTTTGTTTGTTTACTCCAAAGGCTTTGTAACTACTGAACTTTGAAAAGATCTGTGACTGTTGAGTAGCTTAACTATTCCCAAGTAACATAGGCCATATTTTATCCAGGTACGTTCAGTAGTTCCCACAAAACAAGCTATTATTAAATATTTCGATACTTTTGAAAGTATCACAATATTCTCGAGGATAATCTGTTTCTACGATGATTAGCAAGTAAGATGCCATGCGTACGTGTTTGTCAGCGATCCCTCCACCCAGTGCTCGTGGAACTAGGTTAGCGATGTTAATTTTCCATGGAATGACATCAGATTCATAATATCCATTTGACATAGGTAGCAAGAATAACTCCCTTCTTTTTTATTGGGCGTACCTCTTCCTCTCCATATATTGTTAATGAACAGATGAGAAACATCATACATTACAAGAGATTCTTTCTAGAGTTGTGTATTAATATAATTCGGTTCAGAAAAACATTTCGGTAAAATTACTTATATAGTGTGCATCCTGTAGTTAGCCTGGAGTTGCGCTAGTGTGCGTGCTCGGAATAGCTCGGCAGAGCGCGCAGTGGATCCGCGCCTTTATACTGCCCAAACAGTTTCAGTATATGTCGCAAGCGCATAGCCAACACCTACCTAATTAGTAAACTTATCAATTTGATGAAAAGCAATTTGTCCTAATTGAATGCTTATTCATCATCCTCCGAGCCTTTTTCCCAAACTATGTTGGGGTCGGCTTCCAGTCTAACCGGATTCAGCTGAGTACCAGTGCTTTACAAGAAGCGACTGCCTATCTGACCTCCTCAACCCAGTTACCCGGGCAACCCGATACCCCTTGGTTAGACTGGTGTCAGACTTACTGGCTTCTGACTACCCGTAACGACTGCCAAGGATGTTCAATGACAGCCGGGACCTACAGTTTAACGTGCCATCCGAAACACAGTCATTGGTGTCTAAGATATACTTAGAAAGTACATACAAACTTAGAAAAGTTGCATTGGTACTTGCCTGACCTGGAATCGAACCCGCGCCCTCATACTCGAGAGGTTGGTTCTTTGCCCACTAGGCCACCACGACTCTCTATTTTCTTTTTTTTTTATTTCTTTCAATTGAATGCTTATTAAGAATAGCTTTTCTCTTACATTTTTTCATTCCTTTTGTGACAACACTCTGTCTGACTCATAAATAATTGTGAGGTCGACCATGAGCTCATAGATATTTGCCCTAAATCTGCGAGGATTACAAATTGTTCTCCATTAAAACTAATGTCAAATATTTTACCTTAAGTATCTGATCCGAATTTTCCTCCAAGCAACCAGTCCTTTACCTCCTCACTGGCTAGCTAGTAGTATAAAGTTCATAATTGTTATGTAGGTATTTCAATATCTTGATAAGTGGGCACTCCGTCACTGAGTGCCCTACTGACACCTTCCTGCGAGGTAAATATTCTTAACGGAATATGAATATAAGCAAGAAACTTCATCAGCAAGGAAATGATATTCCGTTACATTTTGTTGTTTGTTTTCCTCCTAACATTCCTGTATCAAGTCTGTGACCTAAAAATATCGATTTGAACTCGATAACACATAAATATCTTGTAGAGATTTAAAAATAACTCGTTAAGTATTATGTTGTTGGAAAATGTTACTCTGTAGGAGCATTGAGTCATGGTTATCATCCATAGAAATACCACTAAAAGTGCAATATAGACAAAGCGATTCTTTATAAAACACAACCAACCAATGCAGATCAGTACTGTAACTAATCTGAACTCGCTGTCACGCTCCTAGCTGATGGTTTATGTGTCACTGGAAGATAAATAATATTCAAATACCTAAGATAATAATTGTATTATTTTACGGCCACAGTTTCACAAAATTAATAAACTGACGGATTCGTAAGATACTTATGATAACGCGTGTTTTCGGTAAGTTTATCAATTTACGAAAATATCGGAGTAAAATAATACAATTTATCTCTGGTTTAGAATCCTAAGAAAGTTCTTATTATTTTCCGGTGACATACACTTCTTTTTAGTTTATGTTGCAAAAGTGGACATCAATAAGAAAAAATACAATATGGTCTAGAAATGTATGACATAAAATTGTAAATATGTGGCGGTTGTTCAGCTAGACAGTAAGAGCTCAGCAGCTGATCCCGCGCCATGCTGTGGCGTTGCCGGCGGCACTTGAGGCGGCTCAGCGACGAAGCGCGAGCTTCTTCATACAGAGCTGGGTACACAATAGTTACCAGTAAAATGTATCACCACTGCGAGTCCTCCAGTAAACAGTCGCTGATTGACGCGCATTACGAGCTCTTGTTTCTGTAACTGTACTATACTAACACTGTACTGAAACTATATAAGCTGCTGAGGCGGTTGCACACTTGCGCTTATCACTATTATTAGTGGATCGACTTTAGCTGCTTGAATTATTAGAACTCTTTAGAAACTGCCATTATGTTTCGTGAAAAATGCTTTAATTTCCTGAAAAATACTTATGTAATGTTTGCCTATTATGTACTTTGTTTTAGAAATGTTACGGAATTTTGTTATGAGTATGTTATGTTTAAATAAATAAATGATTTACTGAAAATTATTCATGATCGCCGATGATTGTAATTTACAACAGTATTACACAAAACTTTAGTGTTAGACGAACGCAGATCTCTTAATTGTGAACTTGGCGGGATTTATCAATGAATTGATCGACATGTAGTCGCGAGTCACGGTCACAGTGGACAACTTAGAAACGACCGCTATCTTTAACCTATAGATAACATTATAAACATTCGATATGTTATGTTTACAAACATTGCAAACCAGTCGGTCGGAGAGCGCCGACCGGTTCCGATTATGTCACTCGTAGCGGAAAGATCAGCCGGGAAACGAGTTTCAGATCGCCGATCCATTCATGATAAAGTCATTATCAACAAACCGCGCGATTAAATTAAGAATAGTAAAAACAAGTTAAAAAAATGTATACTATATTCTGATTATGAGTCAGTTGATATTACAGTAATGTCAAGGTTATCTGATACGTGAACGACATCGCATCCAGGTAGTAGAGGAGAATGTTACCAACAATAGCGTGGGTAGATCATCTAGTTTCAATGAATGATAAGGTAGAGCACATTATGTTTGCCATATGTTGTGTGATGGCGCAGTTGACGTCAGGTGGCGCCGCCGGTGGTCGCGCACAATGCGCCATTCGCGCTGCAGATCGCGCTGATAGCCTGATGGCCACTCACTGCTCTAACTGTTACGTCCACGTGCCCTATTAGGCTACTAATGATAATACGACGAACTACCCCCCCCCACTCCACTCCGCCTAGGCGTGTTGTGCTAACAATTAACCTGAATGAACTTCAATTTCATATTTTTGCACGTTGATGTTATCTAGACTGACTCGCGAACATCGCTTTCTTTCTATTAATCCCAATAATAGTAATTGTTTTGCGAGAATGACACAGCGAGGTGAGACAAGTTGACAATTAATTTAGAAAACTATAAGATAACAAGCTTTAATTGATTAATGTCCGGCGCACCTAGCAGTTTTCACTGGGAGATGTACCTACAAGTCAACAACACAATAATGATAGATTAAATTGTTATTTCCCTCTGTTTCCCTCATGGACAATTTGTATGATGTCGATATGAGATCGTAAACAAACATGACGCGGGAGTGCATCGTCAGGGTATTCCGGCCGACCATTGGAAGCTAAAAATAATAGTATTTGATTTGTTCACATCAATGAGCTGTAAGTTGAGGAGCTGTCAGCCGCGACACGCAGGCGAGGGTCCCTACACAACCACTTACACTTGAATTGTATCTGACTGCAATGTTCAAGATGTATTGAACCAATATCACTGTTTTACAGATTAGTACAGTTTGTATGATCGACAAATCGTTTTATATGTTATTGGCGTGTACTCATATTACTCACGCAGAATGCTTGAATAGCGTACAGGTATGTGTATTGTATTTTTAGATTTCGAAATACTAAGGTAATATGTACCCATCGGAAATTAAGATCTTTACCCTTAGGGTAACTTGATTGTCACGATCTCAGTGGAGGCTGGAGCTCTAGTATTAAGAGGGAAATTGCTGATCATAAAGCATGTTTATATTGATTCATAGCCGTCGGTAATAGATGGCGGATAGTTATTAGGTTCGCCCACTTGTTGCTCAGCGCCAACAAATGGACTTGTCTGTCGGCGTGAATACCATTACGTGTTAGTAGCAGTGCACATCTAATATATATTATGATCCCAACAGAAATGTAAATGGTTCACGAGTATACCAATTTTTTAAAGAAAGATGTGAACCTGACACAAAGGTCAAGCAAACTGTTGTCGATTCGTTGTTGCATGAAAATAAAGCTATAACATCAGCTATAAAAGGTAGTAGGAAAGATAAACATATAAATAGCACTTTCTCAAGTATTTACCATTCAGTAAAACCGTTAACAAAAGGAACTTCCTGACAACCAAGCCCAGGAACAAACGAAGTCCCCACTGGACTACTTAGTGCCCAATTATTATCTGTATGATTGATTGATTGCAGTAGTCGCGTAATCTGCGTTATCGACGAGTAATCACAGATGTTGCTCGACGACACTCGACTAGTTTCGCCAAATCGATAAATAATGATGGCACAGGTACAGCACTACGCACCGATCACAGACGACCATTGATTAGCGAACACTGCACAGTGCTTCAAACTTTATACGTATTCTTGTCAGTTTACAATCGAAACTAAGTGACGTCACCGAAATGCATAATTTTATTTTCAGGATTATCTCGTAAGTCCAAGATCGTTGTTTCTGTATAAAGCTTTAGTGCGGCGCATATAGCCCGCTGTCGGAACTGTGGTGGCTGGATTCAGGGCAGCCTTGTGTTTATCTAGCTCAAGCCATGAATCTCAAACTATTACATATCATTCCGAGTATTTTTGCCATTGTATGACGTCCAACAAAATATCTATTCGCACAACAGTGTCTGACGCTTTTCGCACTGCGTTAGTAGCTCTGCTTTCTTTTATTGGACTGAAAACTTATGTGCTCCGAAACGAATGGCTAATATTTGCAAATGTTCGTACCTACGAAAATATTATTGTAGCCTAGAAGTGTGTGCCGAATACTGCAGAAGTGTAAGGTCACGCTAGAGAACCCTGATGGTACTCAACCTAATGGGAAACCTTTTGTGAATACAGAAAGTATGTTTACGTAGCTTCCGTCGTATTTCCACATTGGTACAATTACAATTTGATTTGCTCAAAAGCAGATTGAAATCTATTAAAATTCGCAACACGCGGTGGACATGTTATTGAGTGTCAACCTCGTAAGGTATTCCTGTGTGTGGTTTGTTTTGTGATTTACATAAGCACTTCGCGAAATCATTTTATGCATAAGTATAAACTAGCTTCCGCCAGCGGTCTCGCCCGAGTACCGAGGAAACTACTCCGTACCGGACAAACGCTTATAAGGTTTATCTCGATACATGGAGTGTCCTACAATTGGCTACAATGAAAGATTTGTTGGACCTGACAGAGGACCACTCAAGCAAACAAACTCTTCAGTTTTATGGCTTTCAAGCCAAGATAAAGCTGAGTAAAAAAGTAAAAAATTTAGTAAAGAACCGAACAATGACGTGAGCAAGACTCTGCACGAGCACGTAACATTGTGATCCGTTTATGTAAATGTCTCTCTCTACTGCACACTCAAGCTACTTACTAAAGCAGCACACAATTTTAGATACCTACAATGCTAATTAATAGGTACAGCTTTTCTTCAATTGCCTTCTGTGCACAAGGAAATAATATCATTGCCAAATGTATCTTCAAATTATTATGAGGTGAAGGTATTACTGCAATAAGCACCAGTGTAATGTATCCTGATTCTTCTCTGGATACAATATACTTACTTCAGCTGGAAGGTGGGCATGCTCTTTGAGGAAATCCATAGGTAAGTAGTAGTAGAGATGGTGTTACCTTCTGGTAGAGGAAGGGCCTGGTGAGCGCGAGGTAGCGCTCCATGGCCATGGTGACGGCGATGCACACGGAGCCGATGCCGAAGACCCGCAGCACAACGCGCGCGGCGCAGTAGGCGCGCGAGCCGCCCGCGCCCGGCACCAGCTCGCTCACCAGCAGCGCGCACATCATGCCCACCTGATCACAAACATACACTTACGCAAACATTCCCAACTATTTACAATCACCATTTCTGGTTTTGACGAAATGAAGATCTAAAACAATGCAACAAAATAGCACTATCGCTATCATCCGACATTCCTAAATAAGGCGAATGGGGGAAAAAGTTCGCGTCGTAAATAAATGATGATTATTGTCGAAAGCATATTGTCGAAAGCATTACTCATGGCTCTAATGAATGAACACTAAGCAGTCGTAAACAAGCCGATGTCGTTAAGCCGCTCCTACTGAAGGTTTCGGAGGTTACAGCTATTTTAGGTTTCGAGACAAAGTACCTACACGAGGGTGCTCACATCCCACCGAGTCATTACTCAGGCAGGTGACACGAGCTTTCCAATACCTATGTAGACGTACGAATATAACTTAACCATAAATAACGTTCAAATTGAGTTTTGATTTATGTTAGTGCAGGACACGAGTGTAGCTGAGTCTACTCGTATGCTAAGCGTGGGTTTGTTCACTGAGGGTTACTGGAAATTACTGACCGATACACTGATGCATGAATACGTGATTCTTTCTACTCATGATTACATGCAACTTTGAACTTTCTCAAATATTTTTTTTACACTCCTTGCAAGACAGCTGTCCAAAAATTCGGGAGTTCAAAGTTTGAAACAGCAGTTAAGTTGTAAAGGTAGGTGCTTATCTACTTAAAAATGTAGAAGACTTAAAGATATCACCAATTTCTTGTTCGAGTTAGTTATGTTTGTTTCCGCAGATAATTTGCGGTACCTAAATAAAGATACCTTCCCACAACTGTCATGTGATAAAATTTGGGTAAGGTTAACCACATGCGCCTGAGTCGAATTTAAATGTCGTTTTATCGAAGTTCCGAGTTATGAGAGCGTGAATAGTTACCCTGTTTGTTTATACAAAGGAACATGAAACAGCGGGAATGTTGACATGTTCTGACGAAAGATGGTGAGTGAAGCACGACAAAATAGATAGTTCGCGACTCACGAAACAGGACTTTACAGGGTCACCTTAGTTCATGTCAATATTTCTAATTTATGTAAGACCATTTGTATTTAAATGTAGAAGCGGTAAGATATCTTTATGTCTGGGTGGGTGTTTAGACTTTTTATACAGGGTGTTAACACTTCACATCAATCTCGGAATGTGTTTTACGATTTTGTTTTGTATTCCATGTAAAGGCGTCGACGGCACTAACGTATAAATAAAACATTATAACACGATGTATAAAGTCTTATGTTTGTCTGCGTATTTATGGACTTTTTTGTTTATGACCATACATTTTAAAGTCGTAAGGGATCATTTAGGTAAATGCCTGACTCCTGGCCAACTTCTTAGATCCTGAAGGATAAAAGGAATGAAATGCTCTTAGTTATTTTTGGGAAAACATGGAACTGCTAAAGTCTTCTATCCGGCCATATTATATTTGGATGTTGAACATCCTCGCGAGTATCATAGTCAGATGCAGTATTGCTAATATTTATTCTGTCGCATGAATAAGCATCTGCGTGCATAAATTGTACTGTAGAGTGTACTCCTAGCTTTAGGTGGTTGTATGATTATGAGCGGGTACTCACCAGCGCGACCAGGTCGTTGGCGGCGAGCGAGGTGAGCAGCAGCAGATGCTTCCTGTTCCTGATGCGTCGCTCGCCGCGGCGCAGCGCGATGATGGCGCACGCGTTGCCGACGATGCCGATGGCGTACACCACCTTGACCACGAGGCCGAGCGAGCGGCTCATGGGCCGCGCCGGCACTTCACTCGTACTGTTCGTGCTGTTGGTGACGTTCATGCTCCACATCTCGGCCGCGCTGTCCGACAGGTACCACGTGTCATCGTTGGTCGAGTTCAGCATGTCCGTGGCGTTCTGCAGCAGCTGCAGCGGCGATATCGACGACAGGTCCATGTTGGCGTCACGCGCTGTCAGTGCGCGTCAGTCGTTTCGCAAGGAATGAGTTCGGTACAGGTCGGAGTTGTCGCCTCTGTCGCGCGACTCATCGCCCTCAGGTGCTCACGTTTATACTGTGAACAAAACATTTCCTATATCAACTGTGTAAATACTCATTGGTCCTAATTATAGACGACTATCCAGTGGTGAAACTATTAAAATAAACCACGACAATACTGTGATATTTATTATGGCGTTAAAAGGGAAATTTCCTCGTTTTCGCTAATATTCTATCACTTGAATAGGTACCTATTTCAAATTATTTGTTCGGATAAATTATGATCAAAATTCAAAGATATATCTGTATAAAGTAGTAAAGGCTACATTTTTCAGTGAGACAAACTGCGGAGCACTCAGTGTTGTTCCTACACGTGAGTTATGATGAAGAGACGCGAGGACGCGCTCGCCGCGCCTGTACAGGCGGACCGGTCTCGATGATACGCATCAGAGATACTTCAAATATGACTTGCTTCTACTTTCATTATATTTTATGATGCCACGTTGTAGGGCTGATTCTTCTATTTACAATTAAAGGAAATATTTTCAATTTTAGGCACCCTTTATTGGCTAGACTTGTTTAATTATTGGTTTTAGAAATTGAAGAAATTGCTTAATTTTATTTTCGATTAATAAAATTAAATTAGTAATAATTAAATATTACATCAAGAACTCCTCGTCACCGCCCACTGGGAGCGTACCCAAGAGGCTGACAGCATTTTGCGCCGCTTGAGGTTCTCTGCAGCCGCGGCAGAGGAACCAGCACAGAAAGAGCATTAACTTGAAAACCACAAATACCTACTTTATCAAAATTGACTTGCAGCATAGGCTTTTACTAATCCGACGTGGCGACCCTAACTATGACTACGAGCATCCAACTAGTTTAATTATTTGTTATTGATGTGTTCAACAAGCGTTTGCATGTAAATATGTCGTTACTTGAATAACTGATGCCTATATGTGCTGATCAGAGATACCATGTCCTGTTCCCGACTGCGTGCGTCGTTGATTACGATAACATGTTTTTCCGATAAAAACCTCAGTAACTTTAGAACTATTTGGGTTGTAACTAAAGGATGTCAAATAAATAAATGATAGGTACACGTGCTTTAGTCTGATACCCTTCTGAATAGTACAACACAGGTCATTGAGATAATTCTGATTTAAACAAAACAAAAAAAACTCGTTTACAATCATAGCACGTCTGTTAATTAATTGGGTATTTCCCAGTTGTGAAATAATTATATTTTAGGGAAAAGCGGCGCGATTCATTTGTCTATTTTTAAATTCATTTGTATAATGGTATAATTTGTCTCTGCTATGAGGATATCCGGACGGGTGAAGTACCTACGTCGGTATTTTACGCACCAGCCAGTTAGCAAACAAGCATATCTATTAATTAAGTACGATTTTCATATACACACTAGCTGTTGCCCGCAACTTCGTCTGCGTGGGCAATATAGAATCGTCAAAATACTACTTATCCCGTAGGTGCATTCTTTCACGTGACAGTATAATTAGGATTAGCACTTGGCAGTCGCATAGATTCATTGATCAAGGTTGTGTTGTGGATGTGACCATTTATCTAAACAAAAGAAGTAAAGTTTGTGACGTTGTGGATATCTCTGGATCTAGTCATCCAATTTGGAAAATTATTACGTATGGTGCGTAAGTAATTTTCACGGGAAACAGCTATAATCTATGTCTACATGCTTTGAGTCTGACAAAGCTGTCATTTGTACATTTTCTGCAGCTGCTGCGAATAATCAGAAGCCAGAAAGTCTGTCAGTCTTACCATGGATATCGTCTTGTGTAGTTGACTGGATTGAAGATAGGTAGATAGGTAGTCGTTCCATGCAAAATATTGGTACTCAAACACATTCGGTGACTGGAAGCCAACACCAACATAGTTGGGGAATAGCTGGATGGATGATAAAATGAGTCATCATCATCAGCAGGCGCATAGGGTAGGATAGTTTCACTTACTCACTATGGTAGGGGTGACCCCACATTAGGCGTGCGCGATCCTCGGGCGTGTGAGTAGCGTGGACGTCGCGAGCGCGCTGCGTGAACGTCGCGTTTTGCTGCCCTGCGGCATGTGTGAAGAGTGCAAGCGACGCGCTCGCGGCGAGCACGCGGCGCTCGAGTTGCGTTCTTACCCCTTCGCCCGCTATCCCCGCCGCCCGCTAAACGCCTTAGCAGTTAAACGTCAAGGAGAGCGGCGCGTGCGCGCCGCGAGCGCGCTGCAAATGCCGCAGGGCAGCAAAACGCGACGCTCACGCAACGCGCTCGCGACGCACGCGCGGCGCCCGCGCTACTCACACGCCCGAGGATCGCGCACGCCTAATGTGGTGGCCTAAGCCGGGACTCCACCGAAATGTTTGCATTAGTTCACGAATAGGCAAAATGTACGTATCTGTGAGAGTCCACTTCATGTGTTCGTACTTGACACCTGCAGTTTTGCCAAGATTTTCAGAATGTACGCTCGCAATTTGTCATTTCTTGGTGGAGCCAGCAAATCAAAAGAAACATAAGTGTTGTATACTGTGCGTCACTACCGCACACCGGGAAAATTTCGCTCTTGCGGAGGACGTTTATATACCATATTTTGTGTCACACGTAAACAGGACGACAGTAAGTATCCACCGAAACACTTTCAAAGATCTGATGAACGAACAAATCAGACCTGACTTGATCACCTGGGGCCAATCAGAGCTCTTTGGCTCCTACTGTTGTTGTGGTTTCTGAAAATTTATTCACCTCATTCAACGATGAATGTAATTCTGACGGTACTATTAAGAACATTTGCTTAGCGCAGAAGCTGACGTTGGCAGGCCGACTCTTTTGACTTCTCTAATAGGATACCATTGGTTTTTGTGCAATGCATGCTGGATTAGGATAGGTTATAGGTGGATAGGATTTGCAACAGAGAACAATTCTGTCTTTGTGATTAAATGACATCAAACGTAGTTTTATATAAAAGGTGTTTTTTAGGGTTTTTAGACTTGGCTCGGGTCTTACTGAGACTGTTCGTAATCGTGAACAGTGTATTTGCGATCAGAAGTTGAAAGTAAGCATGTCTCTGGTATGCGACGCGTAATTTGTACGTTTTCAGACGCATAAAGCATTTTACGTGTGTATGGTATTAAATAGAGAAAGCTCCCATTTCTTATCTGCACTTTGTATCTGGGCTTGTTTTTAAAGCTACAGAATCCTACATTACCTACCTCACGCTTAGCAGCGCTTGCGAGAGATAGATCCTCATTTCTTCTAGGATTAAGTTTACATATTTTGCATCAGAAAAAATAATTAAGGTCTACTTAATACTACTCACTCAAAGTAATTTGTTTTAAGGCCACCACATTAGTGGAAGATAAGCTAAACTATGTTTATGAAAAAATCCTGATATGAACTCCATCTGTAACTTTAAATGATAATTAATTGTTCCACTAAAGTCATCATTTTTGACATAATGTTCAAAAAATAATTTAGATCGCACCGTTTTAAATTTGGCTGAGAACTATTAATTTTCTTTTCATCAAGGTAATAATTATAGTTGGATTTTGATGTGGCACGGCAAACTGACAAACACTATTGAAATGTCTATCGAAAAATTACACTACATGTTAAAATATGGTGAATTACGGAAAATACACAACTCCATCTGTTGAAATAATAATCCTCTATAAAGAATGTATGGTAATATTGTCATTTACCACCTCGCTCCTTCCTTTGACAAATTTGATGTATTTTATTTACCACAGACAGATGGAGCTACTTTAACCTTGGCTAAACAAAATTTTCATTTTTTTTTTTCTTCCGAAGTTACTTATAAAGGTGTGATTTTCTGTGTAAAGATTAATAATAGGCCGATCAACTAATATAAGTACAACATTCAAATGTACACTTTTGACTAATAGATTGCGTGTCGTAATACCCACCCAAAACAAAAATGTGAAAGACTGCCAAGTTCGATAATATGGGAATGCTTCGCCTATAAAAGAAGTGAGATCTGAATAAGTACCAAGTTCCATACACATACCTCAGTTAAAAATAGTTACTTTTTAATGATGTTACTTGGAAAGTTTTCATACACCTTGTTAACCTACTAAACGCAATGAATCAAGTATTTAATTTTCTATTAAAACTTGCCAAGTAACATCATTAAAAAGTAACTATTTTTAACTGAGGTATGTGTATGGAACTTGGTACTTATTCAGATCTCACTTCTTTTATAGGCGAAGCATTCCCATATTATCGAACTTGGCAGTCTTTCACATTTTTGTTTTGGGTGGGATTTCATTTATTTTTGTAAGGTTGTTTATTTTATTTTTTTCTTATAAGTTATAAGTTAGTTAATTAAAGGAATGTCTCATTTATACTATCTTTTAGATTTTTTAATATGCACTATGTTTCTTACAAAGAAATGAACTAGATTAACTAAATGGACTAGATTTACCAACTGACTGACATGACATGTTATCATATATTATGTTCGTGGATCAAAGTTACACATTCGTTATTTTCGAAAGTGATTCACACTTGGCCGTTTTCAGATTTTTATTTTACTTCTAACTACACTATTTTACTTCTAACTAAACTAAATACAAACCATTCGAAGATATATTATATAAATATAGATAAATTTAGTTCGTTTTAGTTCCTTAGGGGTATAAATTTACACCGGGTATAAAACACCTTCATTATTTTGAAACCGACTCACACTTGGCCATTTTCAGATTTTTCCCTTTACCTTGACATAAAGACCTACCTCCATGCCAAATTTCAAGTCAATACGACCATTGGAAGTGGTCTAGGTTTTTGATGAGTGAGTCAGTGAATCAGTCAGTCAGTGAGTGTATAGTAAAAATAGCGATTTTCTGACGTCAATATCTCAAGACCTACAATAGGTATATTAATGAAATTTTGTATTTTAGATAAGTGAGGGGGTCTCAATAGATACTAGAAATTTGATATGCGTAAATAAAATAGATTTTGAGTTACAGGGGGGTCGAATTTGGCCCGAAATGGTTCGTGTAATATAACCCACGGCCGGTGTGTCGCTTTTTTTGCTCGAACTTGGCGGACACACTGCCGTGTGTCTAGATTTTACATCTTGAATTCACAAAATTAATCATATCTTTTGATAGAGTGAATCGATTTCGATGAAACAAAAACTAAGTAATACCCCAAGTTACGTAAAATTTTTGTATATAAGCATTGTCTGCATTTAATTCGTAGATTTTACGTGAATCGCGAACAAACAAACAGATAAACAGACAAACAGACAAAAATGAAAAAAATGATGGAAATGGGTTCTTTTAGTTATCCTTTAAAATGCTGGCTATTTTTTTTGTCAATTTCTTCAATGTACAAAAATTACTTTTCTACAGATTTATTATATGTATAGATATAGATTGTAAATGAAAAAAAAATAGTCGAAATTCTTGAATACTGGCAACATTTCTTTCACCACAAATATAAAATGTGGCCAATCAGATGAGTCTTTTTATCAGAGAATCTCGGCTCTCGGCAGACTATTGCCAATTTTAGATTTTCACGCGAACACAAAGAAACCCAGCTCGCTACTCTTTAAACTTTTTGTCAATTTATCAATGGAGTTCAACTGCAAATTGCCTCTTAAGCAGAAGGTGACAGATGTTTATAGCTCGAATGAAAATTGCGACAATATTTTAAGTCTTACATAGTCGACGTTAATTGCAACCCGGTATGCGCACGCGCAAGCCCGAGTTCACCAGCTATTGCACAAGAAACCGAGAAACGTAAATAACCGGGAACTAGTCGGCATGTTGAAGAGCCAGGGTTCAGGAGGTTCATCCAAAGTAATGTTGGTGTCTACGAGCTGCCTGTCAGATATTCGAAGATTTCTGTGTAAAGCAAAATATTGACGTATGTTAGCCAAGAGCTACAGTGGATGATAATACATATTTAAATACCATTCTAGTGTAGCACTATTCTATTATATGTATATTATGTTGAAAAGAAAACAAGAATTATTTTTAAACTAGCGACCCGCCCCGGCTTCGCACGGGATAACAGTATTTCCCCACCATTTAATGTACCTATGTTATTATACATATAAACCTACCTTCCTCTTTAATCACTATATCTATTAGAAAACACCGCATCAAAATCCGTTGCGTAGTTTTGAAGATTTAAGCGTACAAAGGGACATAGGGATAGAAAAAGCGACTTTGTTTTATACTATGTAGTGATTAAGGCTCTTGTGCAAAATCCATTGAATCGTGGTGACATTAGCAGTCACGGTTCAGGCGCTAGTGAGCCTTCTGCAAATGTAGAAGCAAGCGAGCGCAGGCGCAGATAGGCGTCCCAATCAGTGGCGCCTCACTACCGCACACATATTACTGCGTGATAATGACATAATTACCGACACTTACTCTAACCACCCATTAGCGCACTAATCAATTAAATGTTTGTGTACTTTTATTTGAGGAATGCTGTCAAGTAAACAGCTTCGCAGTCATATATTTGGACTTTAAGCTCAGCTGATGATGGGAAGTAATGTGTTCTTAACGATACCTAAATAATAGCAATAAAATATCAGAATATCCTCTTGTTTACTCAAAGTTATATTTGGTAGAGCTTAATCTTGAATTTATTTACATATTTCCTGTCTAAAAAGTATTTTTGCAAGTCTAGATCAATCATGCGTTAATTGAGTGCGGATAAAAATGAGGTTAAATGGCAATAAAATAACGTAAACAATCAAATTATTGGCGACTGCTCTCACCATGTTTTTATTTGTTTTCGCAACAACAAGTTATTAGTTGTTTTCCACACTCGAGTTTAGTAGTTTAGTTTAGTAGTTGTTTAAGGGTGCATCATTGGTGTGCTGTTAGACATGGGGTGCGCCCCGATGACGTCGGCGGGTGTTCGAGTGCTGGCGGCGGCTGTGCACTGATTGATGATGTTTGTGTTCGCTCTGATGTCGCCGCGAGACCAATCAGATGCACGCCGGTAATTACGATTCCGTACAAATACACGTTATCTAATGCTTATATTGCATAACCTTTGAACTACAGGAGCTCTGAGGATAGGTATCCGTTACTAATGAACAGCGAGCTTCATTTGGATATCAAAAGTAATCATGTCTCTTTGATATTGAAGATACCTATTCTCGAAACACTGTGATGAACTAAAACACACTACATTTAGCATTTATTAAAATTACAATTAAATTAAGCGAGCCAAACTAATGATATGTATGTGTGTGAGTTGTTGGTACCTACGTATGAAATGCGTATTTGATGCTAATTAATTACACAGCATGCTCCACAGTATAATATGTAGTTATAATAGTCATGAAGTTTTATGATACGATTGTGTTGACTGAGGGCGCCCGGGCCTAATGTCCCCGCCGCCGGCCAGTTCAACACTTGTCAAACTAATGCTAATCAAACACAGGCATGATTGATTGTAGACAACAACGCGTGTTTGAGTTAGTATTATCCTTCAGTAAGCTGCTATCTGATAACCATGGTACACTATACGATGAGAGAGAGCCCTTGCACGTCATTGTGAGGACATATTATGTTTGCTACAAATGAAACCAAGCGGATAACGCGGAGAACATTTGTAAAAATATTGATTCGGAAGCATTAATAAGGAAGTGTTAAAAATATTGTATCCTCATGTGACGCGAAATAAAAACGCTTTCATATCTTGCAATTTCATAGATAGTTTTTGTCTGCCATGATTTATTTATGAAATCAGTCGAAAAC
Organism: Helicoverpa zea; assembly: GCF_022581195.2. Lineage (NCBI taxonomy): Eukaryota > Metazoa > Arthropoda > Insecta > Lepidoptera > Noctuidae > Helicoverpa > Helicoverpa zea. The sequence goes on from NC_061472.1 coordinate 143,012, forward strand.
GCGTGCGAATGAAATGTGACAGATTAGAATTTCAATTTCGGCTATTTCAGTTTAGCAATGTTCAGATATTGGCACAAAACAATTGAGTTCTAATAAAGAGGGGAAGCAGAACATTATCATACAACATAGACATTAGGAATTCGCTCAGTCTAGAGTTTCGGGATTTCATGTTATGGATAATGTGACAAGTAAGTCTTTATTACTTCAAAAATAGGTTTGGCTAATATTGACGTCTGTGCAAATAATCAAATATAGACTAGGATTGCATGAGAGGAACATTAGCCGCCAAATGTCACACAAGACTTTTTCGTAAGAATTGTCTACAGTGGTAATTAGCAGTAAGTGAAAGCGTCCTACGCAGTAATAACGTCGAATGAAAGGACATTGATCAATGACCTGGTTCTAAGACGACCTAAGACGACCTCAATAGTTAGAGCTTACAGCTTTTTGTCATTAGTAAAGTCAGTAAGTTCTCCTAATGTCCTAGGAGGGTTATTTAGTACTATTGGCACATGTGTTACATACGTCGGGTACAATACTTTGCAAGTATTTGTTCTAGCGGTGGATCTCCCCTACATGGTGAGAGCCGGGCGCCGGAGCTAGGCGACTACGGGACCGCAGCCTGCAGGTACCTCGCACCTCACTAATATACGTCAAATGTAAACTCTTGGACTTTCATATTGACATTCATGATTAATTATAAAACTAAAAACAAATTATTTGCATACAATACAATAATTGTAATGTTTTCCCCAAAGTAATATTAATATAATAATTGCAGTATATTATAATAATTTATGATGAATGAAATAATTGTATACAGGAATAAATTTTATCTAGTGCGCAAACTTTGTCAACTTATAGTTAAATAAGTTTTATAGATACGTATATTTTTATTTTGTAGTATTTTAGTACAAAAAAGAAAAGTTATTGATATCGAAAGTTGTTTATTTTGTAACCGATCGTACGGTTACAGTCGTCATTTTATGCACAGCGCACAGCGGCAACGCGAAACCGGTTTACTGACGCGAGCTCCGCTCGGCGCGCGTAAGAATAGTTGGTATCCATATTTTGCTGATTTTAGGGCGGACAAAAGAACGAAAAAAAATTTTTTACTGATGATGCAGATATGTTCTGTTAACGATTCTGGACCACCAGTTTTTTTTGCGCACTGCTTAAGATTCATTCCTGTATGTATTTTTAGGAATCCTAATTATTTTTACACCAATTTCTTTGGTAGATATCAGAGCTCGAGTATATTTTTACGTAAGTACCTATGTTCATTAATATTCAAATGCTTAGCAATTTGACAAAAAGTTATATAATTTTCATATACCTACCAAGTAGGTATTTACAAGTTTTTTTTAGATTAAAAAAACAATGTTAGTTTTATTTTAAGTAATAAATTATTATGTTCCATGTCTCTCAATTTTATTAATAACAAATTAGGTAAGAACCACATAACAGTTGTTCCTTACAGAAAAAAAACACAAGAAAACATTATTTAGTGCATATCTTCATGGAACTTATGCGAGCTCACAGCGAAAAAGAACTAGATACAAAACCAATTCATAATGATAGCTAAGTATATGAGACACGCATGCCAACGAAAATAAAAGTAACAGTAAAACATATCGATGCTGTAAAAAGAGGAGATAAATAAAATGTACAGTTTTGTAGACTTATGAAAAATACATGAACCACTATACTTTTGAAAGAAATATCGTTTATCGGATGGTTTCAGTACATTGGCGTTTTCGCTGAATTTAACAAAAAACTATAGATTGTATGGAATGATTTCTTGTTTCAGGAGTTACAGAAAATACAGCGGTATATCGCGCCTTGCTCGCCAGTTAGCTGATATTTAGTGATTGTTGTCGAGACCGTGTGGCGCGCTCATCAAGCGGCTATAGTTGCTGTACTGGGCTATACTTCACTTACTTTACTACTTAATGCTTGTTCATAAAGTTTTGTTGGTCGTAAACAAAGTGGAAGATGACTTAGATGACTTCACGTACGCAATAGAAGAGAGTGTGTTGACCAAGATATGGAAGTGCAGTGGAGGATTGATTCACTTTTAATTAAACTTTAGAGAGTAAAAAGCTCAACGAAAGCTTTTATATAGAGGTTTATACATATATTTTGCAATGAAATCAATAAAAATAGTTTGTTGTAAATTGTTAATAGTTGCATTCTTGTAACATCTATTTTCTTTCCTAAGGAAGCTTATAAAATGTAAGTAAAATTCACAACATTGAAGCTTATAGTAATAATTATTAAATCCAAAATATAAATTACCAGTTGAGTATCTGCACATCCAGAATATTTAGTTCGATATCTTCTCGTAATAATTACAATAGAACACTAGAAGGCGACACTGAACGTAAAGTAGTTGCGGCTACGCGAGCGCTACGCTGCTACGCGGACGCGGGCGCACTCCGGCAACACTAGCGCACTACTGCGCGCTACGACGCGCCGGCTACGCGAGCCGAGCCGAGCTTAGGCACTGCACACACCACCACCACCACTAACTCATCAATATACAACATTTGGTGACGTACTACAAATCTCGACATGGCCTATCAAAATTATTTTGACACATTTTCGCATTAGAATAAGGTAAAATATAAATATCAAAGGAATTTGGCGAAACCCCTTATTATGTACTGAGCGGCTTTAGCTTTATTTTAATTACTCCCGTTTTGCTAGCAGAATAATCCTAATAAAAAAATGACGTCGGTGTGTACAAGTCCTTAATTTAGATATGTAAACAAGCGCCTAATTTATGTACGGTATTCGTATCTGTTATATTTATTATTTGTGGTAATTACTGTAATAGCATGAGAGAGTTGCATCTCTGTAAAGCTCCGTAAATATGATCATAACATCTGTGTATACTGTAGTTCGTAGATAAAAATTGGTAAAGTTTATTTGGCATTTCAAAACATAGTCACTTCGTACATGTACGTATGTATGCACCTATGTATAATTTATTTATTTATTTATTGAAGGGTTTACCTACAGCCTCTGTGTAGAAAAATAATGAAACTGTTTTATTGCTCAGCCTGTTTGTACTCTTTGATTCGATACAGACACTAGGCAGTGTTGTCGGGACAGATGAAACAAATGAGACGGAGGGATGTAGCCGATGCAGGTGTGCACTCATTGAGCATATCCTTTGGGAAAATGTGTTATAATACTTACTGCACATAAACTACTGTCAACTCTCTATCCTCGCAAGTTAAGGCACGCTGCACTAAGGTCAACATTACTGAATCTCAAGTTAGTCATTGAAAGATAGGTATTTTGTAGGTACTAACTAAGTTAACCGTAATGGCATGTTACAGGAAAACTGAGGGTAGCGTACTGTCTGAGTGACGTCAGTAGGGAGTCCCTGTGATCTAACAGCATGATAATAGTTGTGATTACAATTGTTTACTATTTGTAATATCTTAAGATAAAAAAATAATAAAACATTTGGACCACTAAGATAAGGAAGTATTTAATAATAACAATCCAGCTCTCATTCGTCTACCATTAGGGTTTGAGGAAAATCTCATATTATAACCCAATCAATCTCTTAGAAAACTATAGTTTGGTGGTTATTGCGCCATAACTTTAGTCAGAGATTCCGGTCGTGTGATGGTCTGCGAGAATAGGAGAAACCCAACAGACAAATCAGTTTTATAGATAAATAATGATATAAGGAAAGTGACAAAGTTGTATGGCAATGTCGTTGCAAGCCAAGAGCAGTGAGCAGTCCGTGCGGTATCTCCCTGTGGTGGTCGTTGTCTATGGGACAGGCGGACCATTGTGCCAGCCCGTTATCTAATCGACTGCAACTAGAACACAGCTAATTATACTTTAGCAGTTAAACGAACAATTTGGGCGATTGATAATAATATGAGTGCGACTGCTGTCCCCAGTCATTTAGTGCAATCACTCAGTGATTTATGATCAAATAACTTTTATGTTTTAGACTTAAATTATTTGCACATTTTGTATCTTTAGTCTCTAATGCCTCTAATGCCAGTCTAGACAAGAATAACTAGTTTTGAGACAGAGTAAAAACATGATAATCGCCGCAGGCGGAAGCTAGTATAGTTTATAAAGGGGATTCTGTACGTGGCGATTACTCATTTAGTTTAAATTAATTTTGAGAATAATAATATACATATATGGCACTTTGCACTAATATAGACCTCAGACTCACAATACACCAGGGATGACCTGACAACTTGAGCCTGCTACTGAGTATTTCACCTCGAAACACATTATTTGATCTGGGTATCGAATACTGGACTTGCGAGACTAGTTTTTAATCTTTTCTTTCTAATACCATTTGTTAAATCAGCCATTACTTACTAAAGTTAGTAGGTCGTGACCTCAGGTGCAGAAAAGTGCACCTTGACTCGTTTTGTTGGTCCGTTGCGGCCACTGCACCTGAATTTGATTGACACTAACAATGCAATAAAAAAAACTACTATAAGTATTGTGTTCTCATCATGAATCTGAGTGTGAAAGCTAGCAGGCATTCTGACTGCAGGTTCTTACAACAACTTAATTTGCAACGTTAGTAAGACACTTCGTAGGTAGCAAGTCTAGCAAGTTACATTGCTTTAAGTACAATCAATATATTTATTTGCGAAAACTCGGTTAGTGCTTCTTGAACATTTACAAATTCGAATGCTAGCTGGCCTGGAAGACGTCTTAAATCCTGCGTACCTATGTACTAACAGGAATACGTAGTGATGTGTTATTCGCATCGTTCGCCAAAAGCCTATTGTTTGCCGCAGCAGCGAGTGCCCGGCGGCGGGCCAGCCAACCCTATGCCTCTTTATTTTAGTGTACTTAGCATAAACACAATAGCGGGTCCTTTTGTGGCGCGCGTTCCATTGCTCGCTTCCTTTACGGATAAGGCGCGCGCACCCGATACGGCGCGTTATGGACGCTCGCCCGATCTGCACACACTTGTGTTTAACGACATCCTAATCTTTTATAAATGTTACCTTGATCTGTGGGAGCCAATTGCTAGTTTAGTGCCAGCTTGTACTGTACCCATAGTTGGACGGGGATTTTAGAAATGAGACATCTTCAGAAACTTTCCGGCTGGTTACACTATAAGTAATGTAAAGTCATTATGTTCTAAAAGTGTGTAAATAGGACAATAATATGTACTTATCTGCACAGACTTAACATCGAAGAGAACCAGACGCTGGTCATATGCAGTGCATGCGAGCGTGACAGAGGAATGTTTTTAAACCTTAGGGTTTCCCTAGTCGTTATCGGCTACTCGTACTTACCTCGATTTATATTCATGAGCTGCAACAATGTGAGGCAAATCTGAAACTTGCGTGAATCATTCATTAAAACAAACAAGTATTGCGCAAGTCCATATCTGAAAGACCAATAATTATAATTAAATACCGCTCATTGAGTAGCTGCGATTAGCGAATGTCAATGAAAACCGCAAGTGCACCGCAACTGCGGTGTTGTTCGCGAAATTACACTGAACTGACACCCTGTGCTGTCACCGAGACACTCATTCAGTGTGATATACTAACCTACTCTACTATTAAGTGGTAAAGACAATAGTAAATAAGTACCCACATTCCGAGCACTGGCTCATTTACGCCGACACCCTGTCTCTGTACTCGCTTCCACTCTCTCTTGAGTCTCCACATTAAAACGCATGCTATTTAATTTAATTCGAAAAGGAGGACCTACAGTTTTGTTTTTTTTTTTTATGTTAGCACATCGACTGCTCGGAGGCGTTTGGACCCAATTCGAAAATTCTCAATAGATGACACTAAAAGTTGCATAGTGGTAGGTATAAAGTAGGTTATTATGATATTGGTAGTTATTGCAAGTAAATGTTGTACATAATAATGAACTTTGTTAAAACTTATATGGTTTCATGGTCTCTGATTTTAATGTATTTTAGCCCATATTTACTAGAAGATAAAATACTATTGTACTTGGATGACAATAGCTGATTCCAAGAATTAATTCATGAACATTTAGCAGTCAGTCTTTAATGGCAGAGGGAAAATCAATAAATATTGTTTATTGGGGATTTGCTGATTGATTATGATGATGTCTATGGATAGAGTTTTGTAAAACTTGAAAGTTTTAATGTAGGAATTTGTAGAGAACAGACAGGATTTAGCAGTGTCTACTGATATATAATATTCTGTAGTGTTTAAGACAGTCCGAAACACCAATTAGGTAGTTGATAGATAAGTCCACAATATAGTAATGTTTACATTCAGAGTGAGCTTTCATTTCGCATAATATTCATCGTAAATTCCAGTAGTAAGCTATAAATAACACGTTGTGACGTGACCACAATGCGGCATGGAGCTTCGCCCCGGCACACGTGGCGCCCGCGCCGCGACTGGCATGCTGATAGCTCGCCCGGCCACTCGCCCGGCTACTGGGCCGACTACTCGCCCGCCGCCGGCGCCTGCACCATGCAGCGCTCAACAGTACATGAGTAATGCGCATGCGACGAATTACACTTGCTTTATTATGATAATTATTTGTTGTACTTGGTATGAATTACTTATCAATAATCATATTCTGAGTGACTAGCCTTACTCGTTGCAACTAGCATGATGGCAGACGCGTTTTACATTGATAATAATTAGTTAACGGTAACAAAAAATTAAGCTTATTTAAATTAATACTTTTTGTTTGCAGATTATTTCGCAAAAAAAAAAACAAATACAATAAAGTTAGGTAAAGGTTGTTTGCTGAAAGGTTAAGGCAAGAATTCCTAAACCACTTCATCTTCTTCAGTTTTCCTGAAGTGAATGTTTGTTATGACGCAGATTAGTTACGCATGTCAGTACAACAACCGCATTTGAAAACGAATTCCTATTATTTTATATATACCTAGTACTGGGTAGGTAAGTAGACACTTCATTAATTAACACAATAGCTGATTTCATTGTGTATCGGGAAAACGAATATACCCTACTTACCCACACAGTTTTATTTTTAGTTAACAATATTACCCTTCGGGTTACGTTTACAGCACAGCACAGGCTGATTTAAAAAGAACATACTTAGTTAATGGTTGGCTTTTAGCAAGTGGTTTGTAACGATTCAAAAATTATACGCATGCGAGTCTACTCAGCGACGCTAAAACTAATGTACCTGTACATTTGACTACAATATCTATACATATCTATCAATAAATGGAAAACACACTTACCTACAAGTGACATGCTGACGTCGCCAGCTGGTATTGTTCTAATGTAATGTGTGTTGTTGTAATGGTTGTTAATTAGTTGTGTTCAGGGGCCCGATTCTCCTAATTTTACTTAAGCGACCTTCGATTGACGTTCGACTCGATTCGACTGAGATCCAATCCCGACTCGATTACTATTGAAGCGTATGTGGCATTCCGCTATTTTTTCTTTGAAATAAACGTTTTTATTCTTTTCTGTCATTCAATAATGAATCATTTTGTCTGCAAATGTTTTACGATTGCAAAATGATTGCACGGCAAACTACCGTATAGACCAAAATTACCAAAATAGCATACCAATCGCACACCAATCAAATGTCAATCGAATACGATTGGTCTTTTATTAGTAGCAGAATGCCCGATATGGTTAAAACTGCTATTACGATCGTATTGCGATTCGATTACTATTCGATTTTGACATTATTAACTTAGGAGAATCGGGCCCCAGTATGGTGTAACATTTTCCCCGTGACTCACAGCGGGTGGTGACCGCACCGGCGCGCGCGCAGGCGCGTGCCCTGCGGTCGGGATAATGCCTTCCTCACTGTGTCTTGTATTGTGTAAGTCTTCACTTTGGGACCATTATTGTATTATGCATTATATTTGTGTTTTTGTTTGATACTAATGACGTTGTTTCCCTAAAATAATAATAAATATTCTGTGATTTTATAATTATCGTGTTATTGTGGTCGAAACTGTTTTCAATTGTAAATAATAAAAAATATTTTGATCAACTTTTTTTAATGACTGAAGGTGAATAAACCCTGAAAGGCAAGCAGTTTTAAGTGTAAATTATAAAGGTACGTTTTGAATTCAAGCTGCCGACTGCAACTGCCGGCCGCGCATGCAGCGACTGCATGAAATCGGCCGAAGCTGCAGTACTGGTTTGTTTTTTTTTTTAACGACGTAAAAAATCATCAAATGACCCCTCCCGCTGTGGGTTAGCAGCGGTGAGAGAGTGTCAGACTCTTACTGGCCGTCGTGTTACGTCGTAGGCCTTTTATGTACCAGGGCCGCGGTGTCTCTTTCGAACAACGCGCAGCCCCGGCGGGCCTTGGCCCTACTGGGCCCCGCTGGGGAACGACAGCATACCTGACATCGATATTTACAGTGACTACCCATATAGTCAAGTTAATGCAGAACGCGGCGCGTCAAAATGAGCAAAGGCAATAATAATGATGTTGTTGTATAAATAAATAAATCCAATGAATGCGCGGAAATGGTTGGTCCAACCAAAGGCCAAAGTCGGCAAGTGGCGCCGCCTGGCGGGAGATTTACTGCTGGCCGACACAGACAGACAGACACGGCGACTCGCGATACATGGCTGGTAGCATATGTCTGTTTTGGAGTGCAAGGTTAGAGGCGTTAGAGCATACATATAGGACACGTAATTATCTCTAATCCCCCTGTCTATCCCCATGTACTCCCTTAAGAAGTATATAAGGAGAGTAAGTTAGAACAAGAATACCTAAATAAAAGTACATAAGTTGTAGGTACAACCCTATGTATAAGGGACTACCCAGGGGAGTAAGTAAGTAAGGGAGAAGGTCAAGGAGTCCACTGTACAAAGAGTAGATATCTTTACCAAATAATAAATACACCAAAGTCTAGTATTGCTGACACGCGTATATGAAAATTATACCTTTACGCAACGCTCCGTAGTGTTGAGTTCGTATATATGTCGTAGCCATATCGTAGAATTGACCACTTCATGAAAACATTAAAAATATATATAGCCGTATCAAGAATTTCAAAGTATACCCGACTGCAACATTATTATCGATTCGATATCGATTAGCTATAGTTTAATCCATACCCGTTTAATTGCCTTTCAAGGAACTCAGAGACAGAAAAAAAAATAATTATTGTTATATAAGGAATAAGATAAATAATTATTAAAAAAAAAAAAAAACAAAAAAAAAATGTGGTGGCCTAGTGGGCAAAGAACCAACCTCTCGAGCATGAGGCCGCGGGTTCGATTCCAGGTCAGGCAAGTACCAATGCAACTTTTCTAAGTTTGTATGTACTTTCTAAGTATATCTTAGACACCAATGACTGTGTTTCGGATGGCACGTTAAACTGTAGGTCCCGGCTGTCATTGAACATCCTTGGCAGTCGTTACGGGTAGTCAGAAGCCAGTAAGTCTGACACCAGTCTAACCAGGGGTATCGGGTTGCCCAGGTAACTGGATTGAGGAGGTCAGATAGGCAGTCGCTTCTTGTAAAGCACTGGTACTCAGCTGAATCCGGTTAGACTGGAAGCCGACCCCAACATAGTTGGGAAAAGGCTCGGAGCATGATGATGAAGATAAATAATTTCAAGAACAATAGAAAAACGTTTATTATACAAGAAAATCAACCTAATAAAGAAATGCAATTAGGAAAAACTGATAAAATGAAAAATATAAAATTAACGGGCGTTATATTATGCTTCCGTTTAGTCATGCGTTCTTTGTTTGATGGCCGCCCAGCTTGAACCCTACACTTTACACTTTAAGAGGACGAATTGGAAATTTTGGCGCCAAGGATCTCAATTTTTCTCAGTAAATACAAAACGGATCAAAATACAACTTGGTTACCTGAAAGTTCATGATATAAACCTTATTTTGTTAGACTTCAAAACATGATTAGGTAACTTTTATAACAGAGAAAAATATATCAAACATACCTCTTTTTAAAAAGAGATTCACATATTATGGGCAAACGGGTCCGATTTAAGCCTTTTAACTTTTTGACGTGACAACGTCTTATAAATCGATGGAGCCGGCTGCACGCACGAAAAAACATGACTCATGCGGCGTTACCTCGCTCTGAGGCGTTACCTCGCTCTGAGGCGTTCCATCGCACAATCGGCCTTCGCGTTCGGCAGCGTTCGACATCTGTCTCTCTCCCACTTGAGTGAGCGATGCGTCCGCGTAAACAGCTGCTATTCAATAATATATTTACATATTTTCGTCAAGTATGAAGTGCAGTGAAAAGTGAATGTGGTGTAAATTGTTTATAGCAACGATAATTGCGACGATAAAGGTAATGATTCTTTCGATATTAAATATATGTTCAGTGATATATTGTCGAATATTCGTGCTTTCATAATTAAAATAAATAGCATCAGTCCGCTAGTGCAGCGATTGTAGGTTATGCTATAACAAAACTATAATAATAAGGTAATAGAACTATTTCACGATGAGTAAAAAATCAATTGCTTTACTATTCGATCGAAATAATTATGGAGCATAGCCAGTGTTGGGCAAAATGAAATCTAAGTACTGATTACTAACTACAACTACATATTGTAGTTAGTAATCAAAACTGCAAATTACATTAAATAATCGTAAAAAGTAGTTAAAAAATTTGATTACTATAGTTCGGCCATTCAGAGAATGCGTTCCTGACACGTCGCGATTGAACTGACGACGTAACTTTGCAATGGCGTTGCAGTTACGATAAAAATATTTTTGCTGGTTGTTTACCGTTTTAACAATTGAGGAGCATTAAAACAACATTATTATATCAATAATCAATGAATGTAGTTACGTCGTCAGTTCAATCGCGACGTGTCAGGAACGCATTCTCTGAATGGCCGAACTATAACTACAAATTGTAGTTGCAATCACGATTACGAGATTACTTTTTATAACTACCTACACATTTTAAATAATCAATCGCGCGTTCATGTACTGCCTTGTCGTTTGCTGGTTAAGTACAGTTACCGGCACGGAAGTCGAGCCCTGACTTTCACCTGCGCAGAAGTGATTTATTGGGTCCCTTTGGTGGTATGAAGGGAGCGCGGGGGCGGCGGTAAAGCGGTGATTGGCCCGCAGCGCATCGCGTCATATCCGTCACTCGGGATTGGTTCTTAGCTGCGGTTGACGACGAAACACTTCGGGCCAATTTAATTGACACCAATTTTTATAAAATATATTTTTCTTTTGACGTGACAACGTCTTATAAATCGATGGAGCCGGCTGCACGCACGAAAAAACATGACTCATGCGGCGTTACCTCGCTCTGAGGCGTTCCGTTTAAGGCTTGAAGTGCAAGCGAGAGCACGCAACGAGCAACAAAGAGGCACGATCGGCCTCCGTGTTCGGCAACGTTCGACATCTGACGATCAATTTCTTAAGACGTTGTCACGTTCGACTATCGTCAGTAAACCGACTTTACAGACAACCGTTTTTTTTAGTATAGTTCGGCCATTCAGAGAATGCGTTCCTGACACGTCGCGATTGAACTGACGACGTAACTTTGCAATGGCGTTGCAGTTACGATAAAAATATTTTTGCTGGTTGTTTACCGTTTTAACAATTGAGGAGCATTAAAACAACATTATTATATCAATAATCAATGAATGTTATTACGTCGTCAGTTCAATCGCGACGTGTCAGGAACGCATTCTCTGAATGGCCGAACTAGTTGTAGTACTCTTTAAAATTTGGAAGGAATTTTTATCAAATAATCATTTCTAAATAATAAAATTACAAAACCATTTTGTCGCTTACGACTTTTAGTTATAAGCTAGCGCGCGTATTGTAATCCTCGCCCCGCTCAGACGCTCCGTCCCCTTTTGGCCCCTTAGATGCGCGTGCCGGTTATGGAATTATTGTTCACCAATTCGTCGCCTTAATATTCCCCTTTCTCTACGTCTACTAATGAATGTGCTTTGAATGTTTCTAGCTACACGCCTTGTCATTATCGGATGTAAAATTAAGTTTTGTGCTTGTTCTGATGTATATACTTTTTTTTTATCATATTTGTGAATTTTGACAGTGCAATTTCAAATAAACTTGTGAAGCGTTTTATTTCAGTTTTAAACTCGGCAACTGCATTTTCATATTGTTTCGGAAATTCTACAGCAACCTCTTGTGGATAGCCACGTTATGGTCGGGTATATTTTATAATAACTGCTTGGGGATATCCAAACTGAAAACATTCCCCAAGTCAACTCGCGCCAGCGACGTCATAAATGTTACGCAAAGGTACGCTTTAATATAAGTATTTTCACAAGTGAGTATGTCACAAGCGTTGTGTAAAGGTATAAATTTCATATACGCTGCTGACACTATTGTATATCCCCACAGCATGAGCTATTTTCAGTAAATGTTGATTAAATACGTGACATGCTGCAAATATAGCAGGTTTATGGGAAAACAAATAGGTTTCCCTAAGTACCTAAGTGCTAGGGTAACAATTACTCTTATTGATGGTAAGTTTCCTATTAGAGCCTCGAGGCGACCGGCGGCAAAGGGGGGGGGGGGAGCAGGGCGGTGACCTCTGACATTCACCTCTACTACTCTTGTATATACGTACTAAATGTATAGATTACCATTAAGGAATTACATAGATTTCCTAGGAATTGTATACAATGACGGATTACATACATACCTACATATTATATTAAACATATTATATGACATATTATATTATGTTACAGTTACAGCCTTTTTATCGTCCCACTGCTGGGCTGCGGCCTCCTCCCACACGGAGAAGGATTGACCATTAATCACCACGCTTGCTCAATGCGGGTTGGTGATTTCAGACTATATAGTCCAGGTTTTCTCAAGATGTTTTCCTTCACCTTTATCAGCCATTGGTGTCTAAGACATACTTAGAAAGTACATAGGTACAAACTTAGAAAAGTTGCATTGGTACTTGCCTGACCTGGATTTGAACCCGCGCCCTCATACTCGAGAGGTTGGTTCTTTGCCCACTAGGCCACCACGACTTTTTTTACACATGTATCTATAATGTAATTTATACACATGTACATAATATGTAAGCCGCAAAGGCCGCAAAGGATGAGCCTCAGCCGCGGCGGCGAGCGTTAACTACCTGCGCCTCAGCTCGCAGGCCGCCTCGCCCCTCCGCGCCTACGCGGTTTTGAATTGCACTCTAGGGGTAGGGGTAGGGCGGACAATACTACGTGGAGTCGGTTTTGCAGCGATTCGTTTTCGTCATTAATTTCAAGTTTTAATACGTTTTTTCATTGAAGGTTATAAATGGCAATATGCTAAATAAAATGAATCCATGAAATTCTACCTGTTCGGGATACCCAGAACGTTAAACCTTTTTTAATGTAAAACACTAAAACCTGTAATGTAGGAACCTCTTTGTGTCTGTATTTTGTTTTATCTTTTTTTAAATTTTCGCTGTCAAAAATAAGCCTTGCGGAATACAACACTTATAAATTTTCACGAAGCATTTTTATTAAATTTTACATACAGTCCTATTCATTGGTCCCTGCGATCGGATAAAATAAGAAGAACTATAAAATAAGAACTAATTACGGCCTACGGAAATCTATATAATTTGGAGAAACTGGACGTGGATATGCATACAGTGGTGTTCATTGACAATCTTATTCATTGTAGGCAAAGGTACCCAGTGCTCTAAATTCATAGGTAAGGTAATAGGTATTTCAGCTAAGTGAAAATTGTTAAGGTTAGTACTACCTATTTATTTATTTAGACTGTTGTAACCAGATAAATAACTTATCTGCAGTTAACTAGCTTCAGTGCTAAACTAAGCAGAAACTAGGTGTGTTATATACATAGTGATTATTGTAATACATCTTTAAGGGATATTTTAGGTTTTCTGTTAAGTTTTCACTAATGTAAGTTAGTATCAGACAGTCTATTAGGTAGGTACTCTTATTTGTATACTTTAACTTGTTGTATTCCCTTATTATTATTTGCAAGTCTTATTTCTAAGTTTGTGAGACATTACGAATTGGTATTAACTTATTTAACGTTACAGTGTAATTAATACCGGTCTCCAAAATGACCGACAAGGAGTCAGTCAGAAAACGCGCGAGTTGCAAGGGTCGGTTGACAGCATTTACCAACTATGTCAACGAGTTGGATGAGTCATTGGATGCGTCACAGGTGTGCGAATTGCAACTACGTTTGGGTAAGATGGAAAGTTTATTTTCACAATTTGACGAGGTTCAGTCAAAATTAGAGTGTTTAGCTGATGATGTTAATAGTCAACTACCGGAGCGTAACGAGTTTGAATCTAAGTATTATAAGATCTTTGCAAAGGCTCAAGACTTACTTACACGTAACTTGAAACCAACTAAGAATGAACCTTTGGAAAGTGATTATAGTTCAGCACAAACGCGTAATCGCAGGCTTGTTAAATTACCTACCATACAACTGCCTAAGTTTAGTGGTTCCTATGAGAAATGGTTGGAGTTCCATGACACGTTCTCTAGCTTGATACATTGTAATGATGATATTGATGACGTCAACAAGTTTCATTATCTTAAAGCGTGTCTCGAGGGATCAGCTGCTGTTGTGATCCAATCCATTGAGTTTTCCGCCAACAACTATTCTGTGGCGTGGAAGATATTATGCGATCGCTATGACAACAAGCGGGTTTTAATAAACAACCATGTTGCAGCATTATTCAACCTCGAGACTGTTAAAAAAGAATCTTCCGTAGCTTTAAAACGTGTCATTGATTCTGTGAATAAGAATTTGCGTTCATTGGAATCCTTAGGAGAGCCAACAGATCATTGGGACACGCTGTTGATTCACATGGTATCAACCAAATTGGATTCTAAAACCTTTCGAGAATGGGAAGAATTTAAAGGTAGGTTTGTTAAGGACAAGTCAGTTACTTTGAACATATTTTTTGACTTCTTGCGAAGCCGTTCAGATTTGTTAGAGACTATTGAAATGTCACAGAGTAGTGCTAATAAGTCATCTCTTACTAACATTAAATATAAAAGCATGGTGTCTGTAACCAGTGCGCCAGATAAGCAGTCTAATTCATTTAAACATTGCCCGAAGTGTAGCGGTGAACATAATCTTAATAACTGTTCACAATTTTTAGGTCTTAGTAATGAACAGAGGTTGGAGTTAATACCACAATACAAGATATGTTTTAACTGTTTCCGTTCGGGTCATTATGCAAATCGGTGCAAAGCAAGAGGCTGCAAAGTGTGTAAGCGCAGACACAACACTCTTGTTCATATTACTGATGGTAAAGCTAACCCGTCAATTGAACCATCAACCTCTATCGGTAACGGCAATAACAGCAGTGAAGTTGCGAAGCCATTGTCTAATAACAACGTAACATTGTCGGCACAAGTCACGGCGAATGCACGAAATAAAGGAGAAGTTCTTTTGGCCACTTCTTTGTTAAAACTTTATGATAGCAGTAACCGCGAACATCTTGGTCGTGCTGTTCTTGACAGTGGTAGTACGTGCTGCCTTATCACAGAGAAATTCTGTAATTCATTAAGTTTGCCGACTATTAAGGTTAGCGAGACATTAATTGGCATAAATAATTCCAACTCACTAATAAGTAAAATGTGTTGCGTTCCGATAAAATCATTGAATGGAAACTTTTCTGTAAATATTAATTGTTACATCTTACCTTCTATCACTGAAGAAGTGCCTTGTCGTCAACTTAATCTTAATGACATAAATATTCCGAGTGATTTGTGTCTAGCTGATCCTCATTTTTATGCACCATCCTCCGTGGACTTAATTATAGGTGCAGATGTTTTCTGGGACATCTTGGGTACAGAAAAGATAAACCTCGGTATAGGTAAACCGGTACTATTTGAGACTAGACTAGGTTGGATAGTTTCAGGCCCTATGGCTAATAGTGGTCAAGTGTCGCGTTCACCCTCATTTATTTGTAATTTTACGAATATTCATCATTCTGAAGCTAATGTTTTACAGAATGACTCAAGTACCGATGACATCCAAAACCGTTTAATGCGTTTTAGGCAGCTTGAGGAAGTTAGCCATCAGTCATCAGTACATTATCTAGAAGAAAAAATGTGTGAAGAGCACCTTATTAGAAACACTACGTGTCTGAAAGATGGCCATTTTTGTGTTAGATTGACGTTAAAACAATCACATTATAACTTAGGTCACTCTGAACATAAATCTAAGCTGTGTTTGCTTTCATTAGAGCGTAGCGTTCAGAGTCAGACATCATTTAGCATTCGTTATTGTGATTTTATGAAAGAGTATTTAGAGTTTAACCATATGTCTTTATGTGCACCTGACCCACAGAAGGTTGTATATTTAATAGCTCATCATGGCCTTGTCTGTGAAAGTACTTTAACTACTGAAGGACCCGTTGAGCTGGCTTCAGCTGGTGTGCCATTACATAAATGGAAATCAAATACTCCTCAAGTATTACCCGATCATATAGGTCATTCTTCATTTAGTTTGAATATTGGTTCAATAGAACCTTGTAAAATGTTAGGTTTGAGCTGGCTTACTGAGACTGACGTTTTAGTATTTTCATTGAATCCCGATATTAATAAAGTCATGACAAAGCGTGGGACATTTTTTACAATTGCTCAAATTTTTGATTCTCTGGGTCTATTAGCTCCTTGCATTATTGTCATAAAAACCCTCATGCAAAAGCTTTGGGTATTTAAATTGGGATGGGATGATGAGTTCCCTTCTGAAATATCCAGAATTTGGTCCAAGATCTTACGCGACTTACCATTTTTAAATGCATTGAGAGTTCCACGGATCGTACTATGTGACTTTCGGACTGACTCAACGATTGTTTTAGGTTGGATTAAAATGTTGCCAATAAAGTTACAACCTTTTGTCCGTAACCGTGTCGCTGAGATATTGGACAAATCTGCGGTTTGTTCTTGGAGGCATGTTCCCACAGACTTAAATCCAGCTGACCATATTATATCATGTGGAACAGATGTAACTTCTTTGCAATGTTTAGATTTATGGTGGTCAGGCCCTGAATTTTTACGATATGATGTGTCTAAATGGCCTGATGATCCAACAGTTGCAACGAAAAACCTTCCCGAAATTAGGTCCGAAGTTTCTCTACTCGTTGCAAATAAGAATTCACGACCATGTTTTATAGACTTTGATAGATTTCCAAACTTAACTACACTCAAACGGTCGGTTGCATACGTATTGAGATTTATAA
The DNA here is from genome assembly GCF_022581195.2 of Helicoverpa zea. NCBI lineage: Eukaryota > Metazoa > Arthropoda > Insecta > Lepidoptera > Noctuidae > Helicoverpa > Helicoverpa zea. The sequence continues at coordinate 160,190 of NC_061472.1, forward strand.
GTCGTTGTAAAAAAGAGGAGTTATCTAAACATCTATTTCTTACCACTCATGAGTTAAAACAGGCTCTACATGTTATTATACGAATTTCACAAAAGGAATCATTCCCCGAATACGCTCTGTTATTGAATAAAAAGGAACTACCCAAAAAGAGTCCCTTAAATAAGTTTAATGTGTTTTTGGACGACCAACATTTAATTCGTGTTGGAGGTCGTCTTGATAATTCTCACTTTGCTTTCGATAAAAAGCATCCATTATTATTACAGTCCACTCATGTCGTTACACGATTATTATTTGATTTTATGCACAAAAAACTTATGCATGCTGGACCGCAGCTCTTACTCGCGTCCATAAGAGAGAATTTCTGGCCAATTGGTGGTAGACGATTAGCTAAATCAATTTGTAAGAAATGTATTGCTTGCTGTCGTACAAAGGGACAGGTAATTGCTCCTCTGATGGGTAACTTGCCACAAAAGCGGTTGATTCCGGGAGGTTACCCCTTTGAAACAGTAGGCGTAGATTATGCTGGACCTATTATGTCAGCCACTAGGCAGGGACGTGGATGTCGTCTTACGAAAGTGTACATTGTTCTTTTCGTGTGCTTTACGACTAAGGCTGTACACATAGAGTTGGCAGGTGATTTAACAAGCAGCAATTTTTTATCAGCTTTGCGTAGGTTTGTTTCGCGAAGGGGAAAACCTAAACATATATACTCTGATAATGGGACCTCGTTTGTTGGTGCTTATCATGAACTTGGTAAGTTTTTAAAGGGTAGTTGCGATTCGTTATCCGGTGAGTTATCAAATGAAGATATTAACTTTCATTTTATCCCTCCTTATTCTCCGCACTTTGGAGGTCTTTGGGAGGCCGGTATAAAATCTGTTAAGTATCATTTAAAAAGAGTACTGGGCAATTGTAATCTAACATATGAGGAGTTGAACACCGTATTAGTCCAGATCGAAGCTATACTGAACTCTCGCCCGCTCACACCACTCTCTTCGAACCCTAACGACTTGTCGCCGCTTACGCCTGGACATTTTTTAATTGGACGACCGCTGACATCACTTCCATCTTCAAACCTCGAGGACCGATCGTTGACTCAGTTAACCCGATATCAGCGTATAGAGCAACTTCGTCAGCACTTCTGGTCACGATGGTGTAAGGAATATGTGTCGGAGCTCCAGCAACGAACGAAATGGCGATCCTGCACAAAGCCATTAGAAAAAGGCACTCTTGTGCTCATTAAGGAGGACAGGGTACCTCCTTTAAAGTGGCGCCTGGGCCGAGTCACAGAGGTGTTCCCTGGACATGATGGCATCAGTCGTGTCGCGGACATCATGATTTCAAGTGGTGATGTGGTTCGTCGGGCTTTCAGCAAGATATTCCCCTTACCTATAGCTCACTCGGAAGATTTTGGTTGAGAGTCGAGCTCTCAACGCCCGGGGGGATGTTCGGGATACCCAGAACGTTAAACCTTTTTTAATGTAAAACACTAAAACCTGTAATGTAGGAACCTCTTTGTGTCTGTATTTTGTTTTATCTTTTTTTAAATTTTCGCTGTCAAAAATAAGCCTTGCGGAATACAACACTTATAAATTTTCACGAAGCATTTTTATTAAATTTTACATACAGTCCTATTCACTACCATCTTCATAGTACGCCAATTCTGCCAGATAGAAGGAACCCGACAGAAATCCGACAGAAACCATTGTTCTTATACATTTCCTAAAACGATATTGGAATTTTATACAATGCCTATGCACAGGCCCGCCGTAAGCGGGCGTGCAGCGCGTGCACAGCACGCGGGCGGCACGTCCTAGGGGGCGGCAAATCTAGCGAGTTATCACGTAATATTTAAAAAATACAATATATTTTTACCAATGATTTGATTTCAATATTTCCGAACACAGCAATAGCGCTAAGAATATTACTTACACTGCCGGTTTCAATTACGTACATCTGTTGAAAGGACATTTTCATAATTAAAGATTCTTAAAATCGATTTAAGATCAACCAGTGGCGTAGCGTGGGGCAAATGCTATTTAGGGGGCGGCAAAATTAAACCAATAAAGATTCAGAAAAAGCCGCCCTAGCTTTGGTCGTCTCCTATCAATTTTGACTGTTTTACCCTTTGCATCCCCAAAAAAATTCGCGCTCGCTGCGCTCGCGGCTCCATGTCAGATGTCGCATTTTATCTTTGTTTTATTGTTGAGGCATTCAATTCCGAACAACATTTTTCGCGCACGTCCGTTATGGCTTTTTATGATAATATGTTTACTTCATGAAAACTCTAAGGAAAAAATCGCGCTCGCTTCGCTCGCGGCTTTTGCACTTCACTTCTGTGCATATCTTACTTTTTGACTTAGCTTTGTTAATTAACAGTGGTTTTTATTTGTTTTGTGTCCTTAGACTAAAAAATTTTCGCGCTCGCTCCGCTCGCGATTCCTTACATATGAAATGTGCCTTGGAAGTTTTCAACGGGAAACCCACCAAATAACATAATTTTACTGACTTTAAACATTGTTATAGATATTTAAGTGCGTTAGTTTAAGTTAATCACAATCTTTCAATACATAGGGGCCACTTGGGTAATGATTGCACTGCATTGATGCCCTAAGCAATTGCTTAGTTTGCTTATGGGCTAACCCAGGACTGCTTAGGTTACTCTGAACATTTCAAGTAAATAAAAAGTTATGTGTAATGTATGTTATGTATTGCAATAGTTATTTATCCAAAAGTGGGTGGGGTTTCTGCAATCAGAGCGGTGCATGTACATATTTTTTTCTGTTGGACAAGTAAGATGGATCTGAATGGGCGGGGAGGGTCCGGAACCCCTGGATCTACCCTCCCCCCCCCCCCTATATATTTTTTGTCAAAACGTATGTAGTCGTAGGGCGGCATAATCAGTTTTGCACGCGGGCGAACAAACAGCTAGCGGCGGGCCTGCCTATGCATAACCTACGTATAAAATAAAATTATTGAAAGAATATTTTATACATTTCCTACATAGCTTCGGAATTGTATACATTTCCTAGGAGCTGTATACACATCCTAGACTTCATACATTTCCGGTAACATAAACAAAGGATATGCGCTGATCGTGTCTATGTAATTAAGTATGTCTTAAGTGCGTACACAAAGACAATAAAACACTGTATCATATTCACAAACAAAAAAAATCTCCCAGCCCTGTACACGAATATAAGGCTTCGATTGAAAATCATTTCATAAAAACGCGTAAAAAACCAGTGCAAGTTTTAATCTACATATAGTAATATTATAAAGCTGAAGAGTTTGTTTGTTTGTTTGAACGCGCTAATCTCAGGAACTACTGGTCCGATTTGAACAACTCTTTCGGTGTTAGATAGCCCATTTATCGAGGAAGGCTATAGGCTACTTTTTATCCGGGTTCGTGCAGAGGTTCTCAGGGGACAGCGGCGGCCCTAGCCATTGCGAGGCTACGTGCGACAGGTCTATGCGAGGCCCTTTGTCCTACGTGAAAAGTATGTGTCGCGAGAGTAAGTTGGTGTTTTGATTTAGCAAATTAATACAATTTTATTTTTACTACAGTTTATATATTTAAAGAATCACAAAATTAACAAATATTAAAATGATCTGATGATTGCGACTTTTTTTACGACTAAAATCTTTAATTAGAGCAGAATAGTCGAATGAATGAGCAACGTCATTTTTGATCGAAAGAATAGCAAGGGACATGTTTTAATAATTGTAAGTCTCGAAAAACTGCTTTTTCGATATTATGATTTTATTATTCGAATTCTCAATACTATTTCGGTAGTGGGATAAATTTCAGTTAAATTATTTTCTAATATATATATTTCAGCACCGAGATAATATTCAGCTCTTCGTATAACTGATTCAGGGCCGTCTCTAGCTCATGTAGCGCCCTGGGTGCAATCATGACCCTAGCGCCCTCTACTTATATATTGAAAGATTGTGACTTGAGTAGTTCGAACGTCGTAAATAAGAAAGTTCATACGGAAAGTAGGAGTTATTTTCTCTTCTTTTTCGTTAATAAAAGGACTTAAAAGCGGCGCTACCTTCTAGGTTCGGCTAAAAAAGGATAAAAAAAATAAAACTAGTGGAAAGTAAAGCACCCGCGAGCGTAGCGAGCACAAAAATTTTTGAGCTTTTTGGGTCACTAAAGCACCTAAACTTGTATAATCAACAACAGCGCAAGGTGAAGTCGCGAGCGTAGCGAGCGCGAAAATTTTTGAGTTTTGGGACATAGAAGTACTCTAATCAAGTTAGAAGTAAAGGTACTGTCAAGTGAACATCCGCGAGCGTAGCGAGCGCGAAAAAAATGTGCATTGAAAAAATGCACATTTTTTTAAAAAAAAACCAGATATATATTTTTTTATTATAATTTTTTTACATTAGTGTGGGTTGTAGCGCGAGGCCCCCCCAAGCGCGAGGCCCTGTGCGATGGCACAGTTCGCACACCCCTAGGGCCGCCACTGTCAGGGGATGCGGGTGAAACCGCTGGCAGAAGCTAGTTTGATTATAAGAGTTGTTGAAGGCAGCCAGTTGCTTCCAAAACGTACCTTTAGGCTTTCAACAAATAGTTATGTCGAGGTTTGCGTAGCGGGCATCGAACGTCTCGTAGCACTGCCTACTGCGGTACGATGGAGTGCATTTTATTTCTCGTATTCTGTTCTTTGCGAATCCGTCAGCTATACACCTAAATATTATTAGCTTTTTTTTATTCCAAGTAGCATCAAACCTTCATAATAAATGATGTCCAAAAAATACAATGTCAAACTTTTCCACACTTCTGTCAAATACCGAAAAAAATAACAGTATCAAATCCGTCATAGTCATAATACATATTGCTCCGCAACTCAATAAAAAGTACCAGTGAGTGGCGTAGGCGGAGGTGATGAGCTTCACCTCGAACACGAGACACATCTGATGACGAGCGCGGTGTTGTTGCAGGCCCTGGTGGCGCTGTGCACCGTGCTGGTGGTGCTTATCCACCAGCAATGGACCTGCGCCGGCCTCCCGGTCAGTACCCTCCGGCTTCTCGGTTAGTACCCTCGCCACCATGCCTCTGCATTGTGCTTGTGCTCTCCCTCCAGCCCACCATGTAACCAATGCTCGCATTCCCCAGGTCTTGCTGCTAAGCGAACGATCTCTGATGACCAGCAAGTGGCAGGACAACCTCCCCACCTACCAGCCAAAATATTCGCGGCAGGTGTCGCTCCTCAGGTCAAGATACTGTTTAATTATAACAGCATTGAAGGGTTTATTTTTGCATCTGTGGTTCCTGGAGCCAGCGAGGTCTTGCTATTGCTAAGATTGTTTGCTTTTACCGATATCAATTATTATAAAGACTTTATTACCTCTGCTGCCATTACAACATAATTGATGTTTGTATTTCGTTTATTAGGCAAAGTATGGGCCTGCGCAGACGAAGACGTGTCCGTGTGGGGGCGACTGGAGGCTGCCGTCGTCCGCGACGCCGTGGAAGCAGTGGGGGCGACAGCCGTCGTACAAGCGCGACCCCGACATCAGCGTCGACAACGAGTGCATCGGCCACTCCCCGCGCATCCACTGACCTGTGCCCGCTGCCGCCATACGTACACTGAACATAAATCCATTCTACATACATATATATAATAGTCACTCAACTGTATCATGGTCTTGTGCAAAAATGTCAATAAAATTGCTACATAGGTAAATATTGTTTTTAATCACACCTAAATAGGTCCTTTTCATTAACTCCTGTATTCCGATTCCAAAGTGATGTGATGAAATAAGTAAGTACCACAGGTACCTAATAAGAGGAATTACACGCATAATGTCATATTGAACTACAACTTTAGTGGAGCTGATTGGAAAATTGCATAGCAGGCGCGCGCCACACTCCCGAGTTGACCGGTCAAGTAGATCTAGAGAGCATCGCTCCGATGGCTTGTTTATTTATATATTCATTGTTACTACAACAATCATAAATAAATAAATTCTTCTTAATAAATTAATAATTCTTTATAAATTAAGTAGCAGAAAGCTAACATTAAAGTTAAAGCTTATATTATCTATTGCTGGCCTTTTCTTTTCCTGTTGTCTAGGTATGTAATATGGAACAGTTGTCATGGATCGGATACCTTCTTCTATTGTGTCTTTATCGGATATAACATTCTGCCCCTTGAAGACATCCAGATGAACTTGCCAAGCTGATCCCTCCGAGTAGGTATGTAAAATAAAACTGCCAAGGATATTTAAAACAGAAATGTATTAAACTAAGAAAAATATAAAGCTTGAAAACATTAAGAACACTGTCGGGTAGGGGAGCCGTAGAGGCGCCTCCGCGCGGGTACCATGAGGTACTTGACATTCTTCTTGTAGTAGGGGCAGGCGGGCTCGTCGCAGCCCAGCACGTCGGCCTCGCGCACCACGGTGGGCGTGCGGTGCAGCAGCTCGTCTCCCAGTAGCAGCCGCCGCGCGCACGCCAGCAAGCATGGTCCGCACACAGCCACTGCACACAATGCTGCCAAAAACTCTAGCAAGAACATTACAGCCTCAGACCACATGTCTAGGGCGATAATATTTTTTGTGTTCCATAAGGTCTACAAATATATTTAGATAACATACAGCTCAATAAATTATTAGTTAATCTGAGATCGTTACTGAGTTACAAGCACAAAAACTATTTAAAAATAATTCATTACAAAAATGCAGAGGTTAGTAAACTTTTAACGTCATTATTTATTTATTCTTGTTTTTTAAATGTGCCAGTTTATGGTTTCTATAGTAAAAATGTGGTTCAAACGTCACACAGTCCATAAAAGCCATTATAAAAGCCTTAAAGACATGGATCTACAGATACTTCGTTCGTACAGCTGATAGAAAACATTGCTGCATGAATTTACTGCATTGAAGACTACAATATTTTAATGGCCAAAAATGAGATATTATTAATCACACTTTTATGTCGTTGTTGGTGCAAATTCAAATGTATAATAATAAGCATTCTGTAGCCTTATTTTAATAGTGGCAACATTTATATCCCCTGGTCTTATGATCTGTTGCGTCTCATGTCATTGTCAAAATAAATTTGACATTTTATAAGTATGGGTCGGGTGGGGATGTTGTGGGTTTACCGAAATAATGAAGTTAATTTTAATATTATAGTGAATTAACAATGAATTGTTAGTGTAAAGCATTTAACTACATATCAGTCAGTATTTTTGTATATGTTATTTAATATTTTTGTGATTGTTTTATTATAAAGAACGGTACAATGTCCTCGGGAGTAGCAGTGTGGTAAGTTTTTCAAACATAAAAACATTGGCAAAACCAAATTACAGTAAAAAATATTATTAGGCATAAATCGTTGTTATCAGAGTATACGGCTCAGGGAGAGAGCGCGTATGTTTATACCATGACTATCACAATGTTCTGTAGATATGCATGAATTGCTTTGTTAACATAAAAATTGTTTTTAACTAATTAATTAATTGCCACTTGCATCTACTATAGCAATCTTATAAGAATCTTTGTAATAAAACCACTCTCAATTTTTATTTTTCAAACAGGACAACATTTAAAAAAAACATATACATAATGTTAATGCGATGAGGTTCATATATCCTATCTGACTAATTTGAGAACAAAACACTGGTCAAGGGTCACCGTGTATTTTAAAGTCAAAACAAACATGTGTGTACTTCTCCAATCAGCAGCAAGAATTTATTCTAATCATCATCATCCTCCGAGCCTTTTCCCAATCATGTTGGGGTCGGCTTCCAGTCTAACCGGATTCAGCTGAGTACCAATGCTTTACAAGAAGCGACTGCCTATCTGACCTCCTCAACCCAGTTACCCGGGCAACCCGACACCCCTTGGTTAGACTGGTGTCAGACTTACTGGCTTCTGACTACCCGTAACGACTGCCAAGGATGTTCAATGACAGCCGGGACCTACAGTTTAACGTGCCATCTGAAACACAGCCAATGGTGTCTAAGATATACTTAGAAAGTACATAAAAACTTAGAAAAGTTGCATTGGTACTTGCCTGACCTGGGATCGAACCCGCGCCCTCGTACTTGAGGTTGGTCCTTTACCCACTAGGCCACCACGACTATCATTATTTAATGAATTACGAATTTATTCTAATCATCGTCTTAAAATGATATAAAGAAGAGTGAAGAAAACATCTCACATAATGTATGAATGAATAAAAAAATAAGGATGTCTGGTGCAGGTCCATGGGGCTGATATGCCTGGGGTGCATGTGGCTGATCTCCCACCTCTACCACCTGCTCATCGACGCGTACGAGCAGTCCGCCACACTCAGTGATATTGAGTATTCATGGTGAGATATTGGCTTGTCTATCCTAATGGTATATTTGTTTGTTTTTACCATAGAGTCTCTAAAAATGCTGAAACTATTAAAAAAATTATTTCAATGTTGTGCTACTGCACTATATTTATTTGTTGACTATTCTTATCTGGGTATGAGAAGCAGTTTCAATGGGCCAAGGGTGAGACAGTGGGAAACAGCGGTACTAATAAGAGAAAGAGAAAAGATTTTTTGTTTGTTTGTACCTTAAAGGCCTGACTCTATGACCTGAATGCAGATCTGCTCAATAAACTTGACCGGCTTCTCAACAATTGCATTCGATTCGTTTTTAATCTCCGCAAGTACGATCATGTGTCAGCCTATCGAGCGCAACTTAAATGGCTACCGATAAGACAACGTCGTGTGATGAGGGCATTAACTACTCTTTTCTCTATTCTACACTCTTCCTGTACGCCTTCTTATTTAACTCCTCACTTCCAATATATATGTTCTCAACATAGCAAAAATCTCCGCTCCTCTAATAATCGTCTTCTTCACTGCCCTGCTCACCGGTCAGATATCATTCACTCTTCCTTCTTTGTTAAATCTATTCTTCTCTGGAATGAGCTACCTCTGGAAGTCAGGATGGTTAACAGTCGTTATACATTCAAAAAGAAATTACGCGACCACATCCATAGGAAATTGGCAGAATCGCTACCGTAGATTGTTTTTTTTTTTATCTATTTCTTTATCTCTCCTGGCAATTATATGTATGTATGTATATTATGTATTATTATCTATATATATATTGTATACTTTTAAACTAACTATCCAAACAAAAACCTTGCACCTACCACTGCTATTTCTCCACCACCTAAAGGTAGACTGGGAGAAAACGCCTAAGGCGTTAAGTCCGCCATTGTACGAAATGTGCATGAAGTATAAATAAATAAATAAATAAATAAATAAAGGCTCTGAAACTACTGAGTCAAATTAAAATATTCTTTCCCTGTTGGGAAGCTTTATCCCCAAGTAACATTAAAGTTCCATTCGGATACAGGAGAACCTGTAGTTTTCACACCACTTAGTTTTCAATAAAGTGAATATTAATTTTGATATGTTCACTTAAGTTAGTTGTTGGTTATATATTATTTACTTACTTGAGAATCTAAAGAAATAACTAATTATTGGTGTCACCATACTATACTGATAATAAAACGCTTGTTAAAGTAGCTGTCTGTATGCTGGTGATTATATAGCATAATGTATTTGCTGATTATTGTTTTCAGTGCCTGTTAAATACCTTTTAAATCTGATACTTTATAGTCCAAAACTATCTTAAATGAGCATGCAGTACAAACAGGCTCTGTTATAGCCGTTAACCCGCACAGACAGATCTCTGCTGCTTTGGTTTGGCTGTACCTCTGCTTGTCAGAAAAAAAACACACATTTCCTGTGTGTGCTTTTCGGAGGTAGCCTCTTGAAAACTGACCCTCCTGAAATTGTTTCTTGAAAAGAACAAAAAGTGTTAATGTTTTTTGAATGATTTCGAATTTTTTCTCCAAAGTTATTAATGTTTTTTCAGCCGCTATAACTTGCAGGTGTGATTTGCAGGTTCTTCCGGCTGCTGCTGAACCTGGTGGGGTACTCGACGGTGCTGCTGCCCATGTTCATCCTGTACAAATATCTCGACAGAATCAACTACTTCGATAAGATAAGTGAGTAGTTTGGGCACGGCGAGCGCGTGGTGACGACTGTTAAACCGCGTTCATTAGTTACGCTCTATCTGCTTGTTTTGCGTTAATTAGCCAAAGCCGCGATATGCGAACGTTCTACATTTTTTAATCTGACGGTTATTTAGAAAATATTCTCTCGATCGAGTTAGTTTGTGAGCATTTTATTTACATCAACATGATCTACATATTAGCCGTAGGTGTTGTTAAAATTGATTTAGTAATGATTTGAAATTACAAATTAGCTATAGATGCACAGGAAGTGACTGTAATAAGAAACCGCCGCGTGCGCAAGCGCATGCCCCTCGTCGTATTCTATTACAATCGTAAAAATAGAAGAGATTCTACATCTAAAAATATTAAAAACCAAGACAAAACAGCGTTTAGGCTAAGTCGGTTTATTTTTGTAAATAGTTTTTTTTGCTTTTCAGTGATTATATACTAATATAGCTTAGTGAAAAGTTCTTATCACTTCAAATATAATAATCCCACACACAGATAGTTAATGCATAGGTACTCTTGTAAGGTTCCTTCAACTCTCTTGTCTCCATCATCAGGTCAGCTTTAAAACTTCACAATGTGTTTAGACATACATCTAAGTGTAAAGTTTTTATTCAATGCATGCCTACGACTTTCGATAATTGTCCTCGATTTCGACGATTTCTCAGAGTTTCCGTCACCAGGTCCTGTACTAATGACCATGAGATCACCTGAGAAGTCATCATCTCAGCCATAGGACGTCCACTGCTGAACATAGGCCTCCCCCTTTGATCTCCACAGATACCTGTTGGAAGCGACCTGCATCCAGCGTCTTCCGGCGACCTTTATAAGGTCGTCTGTCCACCTCGTTGGTGGACGTCCTACGCTGCGCTTGCTAGTCCGTGGTCTCCACTCCAGCACTTTTCGGCCCCATCTGCCATCTGCTCTACGAGCAATATGGCCTGCCCATTGCCACTTCAACTTGCTAATCCGGTGGGCTATATCGGTCACTTTGGTTCGTCTACGGATCTCCTCGTTTCGGATTCGATCACGTAGAGAAACACCGAGCATAGCCCTCTCCATAGCTCGTTGAGCGACTTTGAGCTTTGAGATGAGGCCGATAGTGAGAGACCACGTTTCGGTGCCGTAAGTCATCACTGGTAACACACATTGGTTAAAGACTTTCGTCTTGAGGCACTGAGGTATGTCGGACGAAAAGACATTGCGTAGTTTCCCGAACGCTGCCCAGCCGAGTTGGATTCGGCGGTTGACCTCTTTCTCGAAGTTGGACCTACCTAATTGGACTACTTGTCCTAGGTAGATATACGAGTCAACAACTTCGAGTACCGAGCTTCCAACAGAGACTGGGGTGGGCTGAACATGGACATTTGACATAATTTTCGTCTTGTCCATGTTCATTTTCAGGCCCACCCGTTGTGAAACTCGGTCGAGGCCCTCGAGCATCATACTGAGTTCCTCCATCGACTTTGCCATGACTACGATGTCGTCGGCAAACCGAAGGTGAGTGATGTATTCGCCGTTGATGTTGATGCCAAGTCCTTGCCATTCCAGGAGCTTGAAGGCGTCTTCCATTGCTGCGGTAAACAGTTTCGGGGAGATTACGTCCCCCTGTCTTACACCTCTTCTCAATGGAATCGGCTTCGTGCTATGCTCCTGTACTCGGACCGACATGGTGGCGTTATTATACAAACACTTCAACACCTCGATGTACCGATAGTCAATATGGCATCGTTGGAGTGACTCAAGTACCGCCCATGTTTCCACCGAATCGAAGGCTTTCTCATAGTCCACAAACGCTAAGCATAATGGCAAGTTATACTCCTCGGTCTTCTGTATAACTTGCCGCAGCGTATGGATGTGGTCTATGGTACTAAAGCCTCTTCGGAAACCGGCTTGTTCGGGAGGCTGGAAGTCATCAAGCCTGTGCTCGAGACGGTTCGTGATAACCCTTGAAAACAGCTTATAAACATGGCTTAGAAGTGTGATGGGTCTGTAGTTCTTCAATAGGCTGTTGTCACCTTTTTTGAAGAACAACACCACCACACCCCTGCTCCATGCTTCAGGCGTTTTGCCCTCGGACAGGACGGAGTTAAAGAGCTTCTGGAGGACTTTAAGTACCGGTGTTCCACCCGCTCTCAGAAGCTCTGAAGTGATTCCGTCCTCACCCGGCGCCTTGTTGTTCTTAAGCTGCTTCAGGGCCATCCTAATCTCGTACAGACTGATGTCCGGGATATCTTCGGTATAATGTCGGGACAGCTTGGCTCTTGGATCTCCTGCCAAGCTGTCAACGGACTTTGCGACCGAAGTGTATAACTGTCCATAGAACCTCTCGATCTCGCCTAAAACCTCTGCCTTGGTCGACGCTATGCTGCCATCCTCCCGTTTCAGCTTAGTCAACTGGCTTTGCCCAATAGACTTGTCCTTTGCGAACACTTTGGAGCCTTGGTTTCGCTGTATGGTCTCTTTAACACGATTCGTATTAAAGAGACGCAGATCGTGTCGCAAGGACTTGGATATTCGTCTATTGAGCTGCCTATATGACTTCGCATCATGGGAAGACTGCAACTGTAGCAAGCGTCGTTCAGCCATGAGGTTTAAGGTTTGCTCGGTTAGTTTTTGAGGTCTATTTTTACGGCAGGGTCTAAAAAACTTAGACCCTACCGTGCGGACAGTTTCCACTAGTCCGTCGTTGATCTCGTCCACTGACACTAAGTTCTCAAGGCAAGCAAAGCGATTAGAGAGCTCGAGTTGAAAGCTTTCCGGGTTTTGAATATGGGACCGAGTAGGTCGGAGCGTAGACTTCATCAGACTGGACCTTTCAAGTTTAACATTGATATTCAGTGAGGCTCTTACGATTCGGTGATCGCTTCCGGTTTTTACCCTGTTGATCACAGAGACATCACTGAATATCCGTCTCTTGTCGGTCATGAAGAAGTCTATCTCGTTTCTCGTGAAACCATCGGGACTCAACCAGGTCCATTTCCTGTGAGGCGGCTTCTGGAAGAAAGAGTTCATCATGAAGAGTTCCTCTTTCTCCAGAAAGTCAGCCAGCCTCTGTCCCCTAGGGTTCCGTTGCCCATATCCAAATTGCCCCACTCTCAACTCATCACCGCTTTTCTTGCCCAACCTAGCGTTAAAATCCCCCATAACAACAGTGAAGTGGGTTTTGGAACTATGTATGGCCCTACTTACGTCCTCATACATAGTCTCCACCTCATCATCGGAGTGTGACGAGGTCGGTGCGTATACCTGAATGACCTTCAGCGAATATCTTTCGGATATTCTGAGTATTAGGTATATCACCTGAGAAGTATACCCTATGAAACAGAAAAACCCCGAAAAAATCTACACTCTAGGCTCCGGACAAGTTTTCTCAAATCCGCTTGACCGCTCGTCGTCGAATTGTAACAAGGAGCAGTCGGTAGCGGTACCTAGTGCACGCAAGATGCTTATCCTTTGGTCATAGCTGTATGTAACATGTCGAGTGTACGGCACGTGCCGCAGGCAACACGGGCTTCACGTACCGCGTGCTGTTCGCGTGCTTCGGCGAGCCGGGCGAGCGCCTGCCCGACGCCGCCAAGCGCAAGGACGAGACGCCGGCGCGCGAGGGCGCCGAGCTGGCCTTCTGCTTCATCGGCCTCATGGCTTCCTACCTGGTGTGGGGGCTGCTGCAGGAGAAGATCATGACGCAGAGCTACGTGATGTCGGACGGCAGCACGCAGCGCTTCAGCGACTCCGCCTTCCTGGTGTTCGTGAACCGGCTGGCGGCGCTGCTGCTGGCGGGCGGGCGCCTGCTGTGCACGCGGGCGGCGCTGGCGCCGGCGCCGCTCTACAAGTTCTCGTACTGCGCGCTCACCAACGTGCTGAGCGCCTGGTGCCAGTACGAGGCGCTCAAGTACGTCAGCTTCCCCACGCAGGTACGCCTCGCTGTGCCCTGTGTGTGCGTGTGTGTGTTTGTGTGTGACTGACGCGTGTCCCGGCGGCAGGTGCTGTCCAAGTCGTGCAAGGTGATCCCGGTGATGCTGATGGGCAAGTTGGTGTCGCGCAACAAGTACGACGCCTACGAGTACGTCACCGCCGTGCTCATCTCCGTCGGCATGGTGCTCTTCATGTTCGGCAGCCACGACGACAACATGGGTGAGCACACTAAATACTTACCTTCGCCTCATAATGAGAGAAATGCTAAATAAATTATTAAAAACTGATACAATTTTTTTTTTATTAGTTCAAAGCTCTAATGTCAAGAACTTGTTAGATATGAAATATTATTTCAGTGCCTGATTAACTAAATAGGTAGTGGAGTGAGAAATGTTATCGGTGTTTGAAGTTCACCTATAATCATCCAGAGATGTATTAAGTATGGGTGAATTGTATGAGAGGTAAAAGATATGCAGGGTGAATACTTATAGCACGGTGAGTGAAATGTTATGCCCGATCTCCACTTAGCCCGCGGCGCGCGCGCGGCCCGCGGGTTAAGTATCAGGCGGGCTTTACACAGAGTGAATAATGTGATAGTAGATGGATACAGCATGATTACGTGATGGGCACGCTTGTGATTGCGCAGTGTCGAGCGCGATGACGCTGTCGGGCGCGGCGCTGCTGGCGCTGTACATGGTGGCGGACAGCTTCACGTCGTCGTGGCAGGGCGCCGTGTTCGCGCGCTACGGCTGCGGCGCGCTGCACATGCTCTGCGCCGTCAACGCCTTCTCCTGCGCCCTCACCGCCGCCGCGCATGCGCACCACGCGCCGCCGCTCAGCCTGCTGCACGTACGTACGCCACTCACACTTCAGAACATTTCAGACGACTACTCTAAAATTCTGCAGTTACATAAAGCCAATTGCAAAGGGTTCGCCTGCACAATGGTAAGCTTGTAACGTCCTACTTTGTTAGTTTGATAGTCATGTAATGTAATGTCGTGTACGTTGCAGCACCCGGTGTTCGCGGCGGACGTGATCGTGCTGTCGGTGAGCTCGGCGGTGGGGCAGCTGCTCATCTACCACACCATCTCGCGCTTCGGCGCCGTCGTCTTCACCATCATCATGACGCTGCGCCAGGTCAGTCACATCATCATCTCTTATCGTCCCACTGCTGGGCAAAGGCCTTCTCTCACATGGAGAAGGATTGAGCGTTAATCACCACGCTTGCTCAATGCAGGTTGGTAATTTCAGTTTTTATAGTCCAGGTTTCCTCGAGATGTTTTCCTTCACTTTTTTATCAGCTATTGGTGTCCAAAATATACTTAGAAAGTACTTATTGTGTTGCTACTTGCCTGACCTGGAATCGAACCGATATACTCATACGTGACAGTTTTACCCACTTGGCCATCACTTCTACTATATATATTTTTTTCAATAAATGACTACGGAGTATATTTCGATAGTCGGGGCGGAGTCAACGCCTGTTCTTAATTTAAAACTGTTAAGACCACATTCATATTGAATGATTTTAAATAAAAATTTAATTATTATTTTATATGTGTTGTGTTTCGGAAGGCATGGTACTCTGTAGGTTTCGGCTGTAATTTTTTTAACATTTATGACAGTCGTTACGAGTACTCAGAAGCCTGAAAGTTTAACCTTTTCACCGCCACGCCATATCGGTATTCCTATGCCCTGTACGCCAAGCCCGAAAATCTTAATTAAATATCTACTAAAAAATACATAAAAGTAATGATTTAATAGGTTTATTTTGTATTTTTCTGCGACCTGTTTTTTGTCGAGTATAGCCGTCGTTGGCGCACAGGGCACGCTTGCTCATGTCGGCTATAGCCGACATTGGCGTTCAAAAGGTTAACATCCAGTTAAACTCCAAGGGGGTATAGACTGGCTGACTCCAACTTATGTAGTTGGGCAAAAGGGTAGGTAGAGAATGAGCGTCTGGGAAAAAATTGAATGATCGTTTGGGATCCAACTCCTTCTCCCCTCCGTGTGTGAGGCCCAGCAGTGGAATGATATAAAGGCTGTAACTAAAGTTTAGGGAGGCGGCTGTTATAGTTACCGGCACGGATATTGAGCTCTCGGCGGAAGAGTGGGGATCGCTTTGCGTACTGTACACATAAGGCAATAAACCAATAAACCGCTTCTGCGCTGGTGAAGGTCATGGGTCGATATCCGTGCCGATAACTGTACGTGTGTGTGATGGTGTGTGTGTAGGCGGTGTCGATCCTGCTGTCGTGCGCGGTGTACGGGCACGCGGTGTCTGGGGGCGGCGCGCTGGGCGTGCTGCTGGTGCTGGGCGCCGTGCTGCTGCGCCTCTACGCACGCGCGCGGCGCCGCGGACGCAGGGCTCTGCCCGCATGAACACACACACCTCACTCCTTCACTTCTACCTAACTCAAACTACAGTTCAATTTCCTAAACCACTTGTAATATTCTACTACCGAAATATATCCACAGGGTGAAATGACATATTTAATTCGAAATGTTTATCAGCAGTACGCCCGCTCTTATTGAGTAATACACGTGACACTCTCGACACATTTCTATGGACGGTATTATCTCAGTGATAAGATACAGTTTGACAAAACTTCACAAACAATATAAACACAAAAGCAAAAAGGAGACGATGTGATCAGACACATGATACGATCTCACGACCCCAGTGCTCGAAAGCTGTATTCTAATAATATTTATCATGTATTCGTTTCCTAACCTTATATCCGTAGCACTAATGAAAAGTGCTTTAAGTCCAATTCTGTCGAAGGATACACAAGTCAACAGGTGGGTTTTTAACTATGGACTCCTTTCCATTAAAATTTCGTTGTCTGTCAGTCATAAAATGAACGCTCGAATTTATGTAATAAATATTTTCTATACCTACCAAAATTATGAACTGAAGAATTTATTTGCTGAAAAAATATTTTACTTTGCCATCTATTCATCGGAAGGTGCGGTGATTGAAGTAAATCTCTAAAGCCAAAATTCAATACAGCTAGATAATAATGCGATTATATTTCAATCTTTTAGTGGTAAAATTATATACCCAGTGTAACTCGGTTCATTAGTATGTTATTTATATATTATTTATAGTGTATACCGATAGAATCAGTAAATAAGTGGCCATTATGTATTTATTTCAAAAACACAAATCTAATGCCGACCCTAAGGTTGACCCAACCTAAACATTATATTTATTTATGTTTATCCCTAGAATAAATCAAGTGGATTATTTGTAAACCACGTGTGCAGCAAGTTTGTTGTCACGGTGTTTTCCATTATTTCACATTTCCACAAATTGTGCATTCCTTCAAGTTGTCCGTTAGATTAGTACTTGTTTATTTCGTCTTCTGCAATAGTGTTGCTTGCGATACAGTATTGTACCAAGCAAAAACCAACTGGTAATTGTGAAAAACCATTCCTATTGGTTTTATAATCGTCAGCTGACCGAGCGTTGTTATTGTTCTATAACTTGTGTTCACAGTATGTTTTCTACACAGATTGGTCCTCAGCGCACATGAATAGTATAAATCTCCACTATCCGTAGTTCTCGTGTGTTGTCATTTAATTTGTTTTGTAGACGTGTGCGTTTTGCGGCAATCTTGCATATTTTGTGAAATTAAAATAATTGGTCCTTTATAGTGGTAGGTTGTGACTGCTCAATTTGGATAAAATATAGGTTTTGTGACCTGACAATTAAGTGCTTACTATACAAAAGAATTGTATTTGTCGATTGAGCCAAATCTTTAAATAAAAATTGATTTTGAAATTTGCCACCCTGTATACATTAAAGTAAGACTAGACGACCAGACGACCAGACTTAAGAAAGTAGAGAATTTTACATAAAGGATTTTATAGCACCTCTTGGCTATAGGATGTTAGTGACATCAAGCGTTGGAGAGCAAGGATGGAAGAATAGTTTTGTACGCAAGGCGTATTAGTAGTTGTGTAATATGTGGGAAAAGGACTAGAGGCTAATGTTACCGAGTCAGACTGTTGATGGGCCTTAAGGCAGTAGTGTAAGTGTGTATGTCACACGTTGTACAGACGGACTAATGTATAAATATGTGCAGCCTTTTGGTTGTTACGATGTAATCGACGCGTGAGATGATCGTTCCACGATCAAGTTATAGTGTAATGAGGTATTTATTTGTTCAAATAATTTTATTTGTACAATGGCGGTTAGGAAGTACCCATTCAATACCTACATATCCTCTAAGTACTGTTGTATATTGTATATTTACTTAATTATTGTCTTTTATCAAATGTAAGTATTACGACTTTACTAGATACTGTCTCTAGATAATTAATTAATTCTTCTTGTTAAGATCTAATGTAACATAATACTAGTTGGCCGCCATTGCTTATTATTTAAAATATTGTGGTTGTAATATATTATAGCGCACTCGAATGACCCCAACACGTGCTGTGTCATAGATAAGTTAAATAAAGTTGAACATGGATCCAACTGTGATTGTTTTATTTATATTTTGTTTTACTATACCAGACACCAAAGTAGTATACAAGGTGGTCTTTACCTTTTCTTTTTTTTAGCGACGTCAAAAATCATCAAATGACCCCTCCCGCTGTGGGTTAGCAGCGGTGAGGGAGTGTCAGACTCTTACTGACTAAAAACCGTCGTGTTCCGTCGTAGGCCTTTTATGTACCAGGGCCGCGGTAACTCTTTCGAACAATCCCGCAGCCCCAGCAGACCTTGGCCCTGTTGTGCCCCGCTGGGGTTGCTGACATCTCTTTGAGGAGCGCGTGGTAGGCTTGATACCTAGCAGCCCCGGATCTTCAATTTTTTTCAGGCGGGGCAAAAACTGAAAAATGCCACCCCGCCTACCTACCTACTTATGTTTATTTTCACCAACGAAAGTCACTTTTTTGGTAGGTAAAGGACTTAAAAAAAATGTGTCGAAATCATTGTAGTGAGCCTGTTGGCCAGGTTTAAGTTATGAAAGTCGAAACAGATTAATGAACACAAAAAGTTAATAAGTTTTAAAAAGCGCTGTTAAGTAATAGGTAAGCAGTCGGAAGCGCAAACTTTTTTGTTTTTGAGGACTCCATAAATATTTTGTTTTGCTACATTTGATTTATAAAAGGTAAGACAGCGTGGATTCGACTTATGTAATCAACAAGGCAATGTCTGTGCAATATTGCGCGAGCGAAGCGAGCGCGAAATTTTTTGATTCTACGACACCAAAGTACCTGATTAAGTACATTGTCAAGCAACAGCGTAACGAGCGCGAACTTTTTTAAGTTATTTGTTTGAAGACTCACAAATTATACTGGGAATTATGTACAAATAAAAAGAAACCGTGATTAGAGCGAGTGCCATTTGTGTTCGTTCATTTGGTGCGTCAATAAAAATAATAAACAATCAGAAAAATTGTACATAAATTGTCATTTAGCCGCGTAATTTCATCGAAATTTCCTGGTGGTGGGGCGTCCCGCGGCGCCCCTGAGACCGAGGCGCCCGGATTATTCGCACACCCTACACCATAGGTTAAGACGGCCCTGTGGGTAACTATTATGGTAATCTGTGATATAGGATTTTAAATCAGGCAGCCGCTTGATTTTGCCGCCCGGGGCATGGGCCCCGGCTCGCCCCCCCCTAGATCCGGGGCTGATACCTAGTATCGAAGAGTCAATGGTTATTCAATGCTCAAGTATGTATTTTGTCTGGCGGATTGAATAAGAGTAAATCGCGTAGTTATATAGTTCAATAACGAATAATATTGGCCTGTAACAAGTGATGCCATTAAAACCTCATTGAGCTCATCTCGTGCTACGAATGCTAAATACAAACCCCTTTCATGTGTGAATTTCCTTTCCTAACTAAAGGCCGGTTTACACTTTGCGAAGTGTGAAGTGATAAGTGTTAAGCGTTAACTTTACGCGATAAGTCTCAAGTGTTAAGTAATCTTTTCCATCTCCGTTTACACAGTGTTTAGGAAGAAGCTCATAGTGGTACTGTCCGTTGTGCATAGTGTCTCTAGAAATGGAAGATGAACAGAGCCTAATATTGAGACAAATAATTAAGGAGATTGTATCTGTTGTGGTATATGATATAGAAAATGAACTCAATTTTGAAATCGGGAATTCCCATCGCTTCACTCAGTTTCAATAGGGCCGCATCTCTCAACTGTTTGTTTTTAAATTCTGCGCACTTTACATTCTATAGGCATTCAAACTTTATGTATTCTTGTACGAATTTTAAAGTATGTTGTTCCGTCCACTTCATTTTCGCTTTGAACTTGACACTGCGCACTTAAGACACACGTATTTACACACTGATTAGTACAGGCAAATTGCGAGAGAGGGTAGTAGAAAAGTTGAGAGGGGGTAGTCACTTAACAACAAAAATAGACCTTGATTCTATTCACTCGCACTAATCAATAAGTACTAATAGCACGTATCACTTAACACTAATCACTTTACGCTTCCGTTCACACCTTGATTACTAAACACCTGCACTATATAATCACCTGCAGTGTTAACTTAACAAAGTGTAAACCGGGCATAAAGAGTATAGTTGTAAGTGACTGGCAGGCGAGAAAGCTCTTGTAAAACAGAAGGCGCGCGCGCGTCAGTGTCAGATGCTCGTCGGCGGGTCGCGTGTGTCCGCGGTGTGTGTGTCCGAAGCGAGCATGTGGTGGCTGGCCAACCCCATCAGCATCAACAACTACTATGAGTTCAAGCAGTTCGAGTCCATCCTGTTCGAAAAATAACCTGCAAAGTAGGTATGACTTATACCTACGTACGTGTGAACAACAACTCGGGGGCTAATGGCAATTACGCCTCGGTAGTTTTTAGGTGTTATATAGGTAGGTACTATTGAATGACGAGCTATGATTTTAATGTAGCTGGGAAAGGCGAGTTGATCAATGAAGGTAGGCAATAGATTCGAAGTGCCGTGCCGTCCCATGGCATTCAGATTTGAACTGATAAAGTTGATGTCTTCTCCATATCCAATTTGCGCAAATATAAATCAGTCAATAAGTAATTAAAGAAATACGTTTGAAATTCATTTCGATGCTGGTGCGCAGGCAATCCCCAAAATTGCGAGTAGTGAGTGCACTACTCGCAATTTTGGGAATATAATGTAATGTAGTGCACACGGCAGGGTGGGTGTGAGGCATGCTGATGCAGCTGGTGGCGACGGTGGCGCTGGCGCTGGGGCTGGCGCCGTGCGTGCTGCAGCGCGCCTGCCCCGCGCGGCGCCCGCGCCCGCCTTCCACCGTCTGCATGCACCGCATCCCCTCCGCGCGGAACGAACGCGCTCACAAGTCTGGAACAAGGTTACATTGCACATTTCTTCAAACTTGCTGGCACCTACTCCTGCCGTAGGTTAGCTCCACCCGCGTAGATTACTATCAACCGGGAAAGACTTGACGGACCCGCAAATCAAACCAAAGTTGAATCAGTAGAATGATTTCTAATTTCTGTAAATGAGAAAACTGTTCCCTAATAAAATAATTTGATCCGATTTCAGAGTATCAAGAAGTAGCATGAAAAAGAAGAGGATAGCAGTATAAAGTTAAAGGAAACTCCAACGCATTTTTTGTTAAAGAGAAATCTTCTAAATTTTAAAGAAATTATTGCAGTGAGTAAAATGTCTCTTAAAATTTTATTTGACTCCAGTTTTCTCGTTACGAGTAGCAATGTTCTTATGTTTTGAGAAATAATCACAAGTAGAGCCTACTATGAAATTGGAACTGCGTGTGACACAGTACTGTCGCGGCGACGGACAATACTGAGATGTGCCGGAGGCGTGATGATACGAAATGTTCAAGTAAGTGAGGCACTCACAACAACATCCCTCGAATGTTTGTTGTACAATGTGCGGCGGCAGATATTTGTCAATGAAAGATATGCGTTAAACAATGGCGTGGAATATTTGGCGAGTGATGTGCCGTGTTGTGATACCTACCGCGTCCGTCCGCTGTTTACTAAACACACGCCGTATTGTTTCATTATTTTCATAATTATTGGTCCCCCTACTAACTGTGGAACCCTTTGCGACTGCTATTCGACAATTTATATATTCCCGTTTTTCCTTTCAGCTTTCACGAAAGTAAGAAAATTTATTTGGCCGCCTGTGTCAAGGTAGATGATAACCATTGTAAGTATCCGCCTTTCAATAGAGACTACCTAAGTATAAGTACCTACTTGCATACCATCTATGCTTTTTCAACAAATAGGTATAGCTTGGTCTTATCTGAAACTGGATTTAGAGACTTCGTGTTTTATATCCGGCATGGCGGCTACACGATTCATTAAGAACGACATAAACGGTCGTAAGAGTTCTCACTTTTTTCTCACAGAAATTGTCGAGTAGACAATCGCTAGTGTCGTTGTCGCGTGGTAGCGGTGGCGAGAGATGCGGCGGCGCATATATCGCTCGGCGGAGAGCTACACGCGCGAGTACTCCTGCAAGCGCTGCGCGGGCTGCCACTGGCTGATGTGCTGCTTCACGTGCCGCTGCGCTTGCCACCGGACCGTCACATGACTTGCTCTCGTGCGCTGGCGCTGCTCGCGCTCGTCGCTCTCACGCAACAGGTGAGCCTCCACGCCCAGTGACTGTGATCTCAAGTGCTTGCCATATCCTAGTGGTGACAACCTTGCTAAACTGGAACATACAAAATCTATGAATATCGTTTTTGGAAAGATTGGAAGACACTATGTTGTGACAGCCAGGAACTGGAGGCTAACATCCACGAGTTGAGCTTTTCATTAAAATGGATAGTGTCCTCTTTATGGCTTACCTGCTTTTTGCAGGACCGACATAAAATACTGAGAATTCGAAGTGCCTACTTACCTACCTTAGGTTAAAATTAATGGGAATGTGTTTTTTTCAGGCAACAACAGTATGCAAGAATTGTATAGTGAGTATCGCATTCATTTAGGTAAGAGAACCTGTGCTATTTCGCAAATGTAGTTTTGGCTGCCCTGAAGATAGTGATTCCAATAAATCAAAGAATACCTACCTAGTCCAAAATAAGTTCCTTAGGCCATGGAGGCTCCTGATAGTTTTTATCCCAAAAAACAGTCTTTGTAGCCTACTATAGTTCGGCCATTCAGAGAATGCGTTCCTGACACGTCGCGATTGAACTGACGACGTAACTTTGCAATGGCGTTGCAGTTACGATAAAAATATTTTTGCTGGTTGTTTACCGTTTTAACAATTGAGGAGCATTAAAACAACATTATTATATCAATAATCAATGAATGTTATAATTTTGTGCCAAACTGAGTGTCAAATAACTTGGTAAACAATATTTTTCTAAATCTATACTGCGCTATTACAAGGTTATGTCAGCGGTTTATATTTTGTAGTGCTGTGCTAAAAATAACAGGCAAGTATCGTAATCTGTTCTTATACAGTTATAATATAAAATAATACGTTTTGATTTTCTTTTTAAGAATTGGAAAATAATGGACTTAATTATAACGTTTATGAAATATAAAAATAAAACTATGACCAAACCGCATTTTTATACTTAGATTAAAAATGGTAACCCCAAATGGCGTTATGGGCCGCCATTTTGTGACGCTAAAACAGTCGTCCGTTGTCGTTTCGTGCGCATAGACCACGTTTTTCAAGTGTTTTCGATCTGTTTTTATTTGATTACCCGGCTTTTGTTAGACCGAGATATCAGGATTGATTCTGTTATTGATAATAATATAATTATACATGTAGGCGAAGATGATGATGAAGACACCACCTCCTCAAGCAAATCGGAGTCTGATTAATATTCTGTTCGCACATTCAATTCAATGTACTTGTAACAAAGAATAAATAAAACAATTTTATTATATGAATATTACCTTTTTTTGGTTTCCACTTAAATAACTAAAATATAAAACAAATGATTCCGCCAATTTAAAACGAAAATAATCTTAAAATAATGCGGCGGTTCATTTTGAAGGAACGGTAACGAACTCAGTGTTATGTTGTGCCCATCACTAGTCGTGACTAACTGATAGGTGTCAGGAACGCATTCTCTGAACGGCCGAAGTATAGTAATGCTCCTGCTCCACCTGCGTCTTAACGCGTAAAATTTTGGCTTTACGCAGATGTGGCCAACGTTTTAATGGCATTTTATACAAATGGCATTATTAATAGCATTAAACGTTAAGCGATAACTCGGTTGTCGGTTTTTTGGACACATCAAAGGGTTTTAGTGCGTAGCTTAGAGCGCTAAGTGATGTTGGCTACATTAATGCCATCTCATTGCACGCATGCAAGGACGAGTATAGATACTTTAAGCGGTAACTGCATTTTACGAGCACGATAATGGAATGGTCAAATGAGAAAGCTTTAGTTTTTAGAATTATTTTGTGTGTCTACGTTTAACCTCTTTAATGTGTGTTAACGCGTTACTTCATGAGGGATTAACTCTTGCGGCATTGTAACCTAAGTGTAGGCAACGCGCATTTTTAATGCAATAAGTAACGTGTAGTTGGCCATTGACATTAACGTTAACGCTAACGCAGGTGGAGCAGGAGCATAAAAATACCAGTGCCTGGTAATTAGAGTGATACCTACTCTAGCTACCAAATTTTCCTGAATTGTCCTTCGTCTGATCTGGAATCTGGATCTGCTAGTATTTAACAACCACACAAGGTACGGTCTGGAGCATTAATAACAATGTCGGGTTAGATGCTGGGTAAGGAGGAGAAGGCGATGTTCCGCGCGCACTCGGCGGCGTGCGCGGAGCAGTCGCGCGTGGCGCCGCGGCAGCTGGACGCGCTGCTGGCGGGCCGCCTGCACGACTCGCCCGCGCTGCGCCGCCACGTCTACTGCGTGCTGCTCAAGTGCAAGCTGGTCGGCAAGGACGGCAAGCTGCACAAGGCCGCCGTGCTCGGCAAGATCGCCGCCAGGCCTGATGCTAAGAACGCTACCAAGGTGAGCGAAATACCATTACTGCGGTGTACTCAATACTCAATAACTTTATTGCATCCCATAAAGGTCTCTGCACACAGCGGGCGCGGCGCGGCGGGACGGGACGGCGACGCGACACAATGTACTAGATCGTCGCGTCGCGTCGCGCCGAGCGGGACGGCTCTGTGTGATGTCATCCGTAATATCTAGTACATTACAACTGCTCAGTGTCGCGTCGCCGTCCCGTCCCGCCGCGCCGCGCCCGCTGTGTGCAGAGACCATAATTGTATCCTGTCGGACCCTGTCGGGCACAGCAAGTTAGTTTTTAGGGGAGGCCACGAGAGGTGTACCACGTGCGTCGTGCGATATTCACGTTCATATGCTTAGTTATCCTTTCTCTTCGGTCATTTGGATTTCCTCAACTATCTGCCTTGCCTTTTCTCCATTAGGTTGAGGTCTGGTATTTAGTCAGGTATAGTTGAATACCGATGTTTTTTCGATGAGCGACTGCATTCTTGACCATCATAATGTACTTAGTTAATATTCCCATTTGGACTAAGTTGCCCGACTTTCTGATCATAAAAACAAACGCATCCAGAAGAAGCTACTATTTTCAGCGAGTATTAAATGTGAAACTGCTGCAGGTCCTGGAGAGCTGCGCAGACCAGGCGGGCGACTCGCCCGAGGACCTGGCGTGGAACCTGTTCCGCTGCGGCTACGACAAGAAGGCGCTGCTCTTCGACTACATGCCCACCAACGTGGCGGCCGACGTCGACAACACCTCCTAGTGCGCTCGCACACACACAGATGGCGCTGTTCATCATTTTACTTAGTCATATATTTAATTCGGAGATAGCCCTATAAACATAGTTTTCATCTTAAGAAATTATTCTTGTATTTACCTTCGAACCATGTTTTCAAAACATTTTCGTTATATCTTTTATTATGCCGTTGCTACGTTTCCCATTACATATATATTTACTAACCCAAGGTAGGTGTTTCATTTATGTAGTTTAGTGTTTTAACGTCTAAGAATGATTCTATTCGTAATTCACGGTGGGCGCTAAGCTTCAATGAATATCGAACTAGAGTTAAGTATGGCAGAATTATACATAATTCGTCGTAACGATATAGGTACTCATGAGAAGAAAAGCCTCAAAACGCTAGTTGTCGATCGAGAACTTGCTTATCCTTATACGGTTTGTCAACAAAAACATTGCGGAAATTCTTCACATTCCTGATCAATGGAGTAGTTCACTTACTGCGAAGTCAAACCTCGAATTATTTCGATATCCTCGACATTTCTCGGAAGGTTAACAGGATTAATACGAATTCGTCAAACCATACCTCACTACTTAGTGTGCCATAGGCTGTAAACAGGGTAAAAAATGTATTTCAAATATCTACATCACGTGAAACAAATTACTTAGTGATTTCAATAAAATTCTGAAAGGCTTTCGAAGACATGGCCTTGAAAAACTGAAGAAAATGGTCGAGATAATTTCAATAAATATAGTAATATATCAAGGACCAGGAAAGTCATATTTTCTCAAGTGCCCTTTATCAATCGGTCATAATATCGAGAATGCTTTTTCCTAAAGAAAATGTCTTTCTACCAAACACAAATTCCAATTTGATATACAAATTCGCGCGGAATACCGGGACGGTGATGGTGACTGCGCTCGCGCAGGTGAAGTCATCGATATCGATTATGTGCGCTTGCCGCGTAAGGACGCCTTGATACTGGCCGTACCTAGTTTTTGTTATAATGGGTGTTTTTAGTAACTTATCGAATCATATATTACTGAAAATGTCGATGGCAATAAATTATTGCACGTCGCATTGATGACCATTACTGCCAAAATCATTATGAGTGCAGAAGAGTCAGCCGAGCTTTAAGTATCTTATCAAAAAAACTATTAATAGAGATACAAAAGAATGAAAATTAGTAACATCAAAACGCTTAAACTTCCAATATAAATTGTTTATGTAATGTATTACATGCAGCGCTGGCGCATGTTAGTTGTGCGCGCACCTTAACAAGCGCAACATTAGCTGAGCGATGCGACGGATGACAGCAGTAATGAGTGGTCCAAGGCGATCCTTACATAATTTCGCAGTTTCGCACATCTCCGCACATTGCGCTAGACGCACGCACGACGCTCTATCAGGGGCCCGATTCTCCTAAGTTAATAATGTCAAAATCGAATAGAAATCGAATCGCAATATGATCGCAATAGCAGTTTTAACCATATCGGGCATTCTGCTACTAATAAAAGACCAATCGTATTCGATTGACATTTGATTGGTGTGCGATTGGTCTGCTATTTTGGTGATTTTGGTCAATACGGTAGTTTGCTGTAGAATCATTTAGCAATCGTAAATCATTTGCAGACAAAATAATTCATTATTGAATGACAGAAAAGGATAAAAACGTTTATTTCAAAGAAAAAATAGCGGAATGCCACATACGCTTCAATCGTAATCGAGTCGGGATTGGATCTCAGTCGAATCGAGCCGAACGTGAATCGTATGACGCTTAAGTAAAATAAGGAGAATCGGGTCCCAGGTTTAGATAGCAATCGTTAATGCTCCGCTGAATTTTCTTACATGCGCTTGTTAGCTCGGAGCGGATATAAAATAATTAATTATGAAAATAGTTTGCAATAGTAGGCACAGTCAAGCACTATTTCATTTTCCGCTGAATGATAGTGTTATTCAGGACTAGCTTCTGCCCGCGACTTCGTACGCGGATCCTGTCCCTTATGCCAGCGACTACGGGGTCAGCAAAATCAAAGATCTGAATAGTCTGATATTGAATTTTAAGGGCCCGTTGACTTGAAAACAACGGAATACGCATAACCATTAGAAACGTTCCATATATTTAATTTTTGTACTTTAACGGCAAAAGCACAGCAGACTAAACAAAACGCTGAGAACTGAACCGCAATAGACGTGACCATAGAGATAAAAGTAGTGATTCTAATTAGTCCGCATTTAAGTTGTGTGTGGCAAAAATATTACACGTATTATTACGTAAAAAAACATTAAATAGATGACAAAGTCGTGGTTATTTAGTGGAAGTCGTGGTGGTTTTGTGGGTAGAAAACCAATCTCTCAAGTATGAGCGTGCGTCTTTGATTCCAGGTCTGGCAAGTGCCTGCCAATGCAACTTTTCTAAGTTCGTATATACTTTCTACGTATATTTTGGATACCAATGACCGTTATTTGGAGGGGATGTTAAACTGTAGGTTCCGGCTGTCATTGAACATTCTTGGCAGTCGTTATGGGTAGTCAGAAGCCAGTAAGTCTTACCAAGGGGTGTTGGTTTGAGCGGGTAACCGGGTTGTGGAGGTCAGATAGGCAGTCGCTCCTTGTAAAACACTGGTACTCAGTTGCATCGTGACTGGAAGTCGACCCTAACATAATTGGGACAAAGGCTCTTGAGATAATAACGACAATAATAATGAGATAAAGGCACCGCAGGACATCTGAGGCTGATGACGGGGAGTAGCGACCCCGCGGGGCTATATATACTGAGTTCTCCAGGGAGAGTATAATGTCCCCCATCTCCGGCCGGTCGGAGTGAACCATGACGGGGGTAGGTCTCACGCCTCTGGCTTGGCTTGGCCGTCCAGAGTGGAGTCGCTAGAGCAGGATTAGTAGCCCTGCTCGGAGGGTAGGTGCGTAATCTGCGTTTAAAGTCCGACGAGGTATCCTCACCCTTCAGCCGCTCATGTCCCTGTTGCCCTCTTGTTGCTATTCAGTGACTGGTTCCCGGGGGCCCAGTAAGTGAGGTGGCGAGTCTCCACCTGCCATTTTTACATGTACCTAATACATTGTCATCCACTAACATCCCATCACAATAGCCCAAGTAGTTTTCCTCCATAGTTAGCAATAGTTTGGCACAGAACCGGGGATTGTCTTTTTTTTAACGACGTCCACCGGGGATTGTCCTTGGGTTCATTTCTATAGTGTATAAAGGGATAATCGTCGGTGTTGTGTCACCATTTCATTAAAGTTGTCTCAAAAGGGCTTCAGCGTGTTGGCTTCGGCCCCACGTTTGCCTCCCAAAAATTCGGAACTCTGTAGTCCCGAGGTCTGAAGAGACATACAAAATAATAATGAGATATAATGCAACAAAGTCGGAGAGTGGGGGCTCGTGACGCCACGTCTAGGTATGTAAAATTTGTACTAAGTAGTGACTTAACACGAAATTCAAGCTTTGTTGTATCTTCGTTATTATTTGTTTGTGTGAGAGAGAAAAGAAAAATACGTGTCCATTATTTTAGGGTTATCTAAAAGACGGACTAATTACTTTTTTTGATTCACCATACCTATTTCATAACATTCATTTCTATACATTCCAAGTGTAGTATTGCTCTTGAAGTTCCACATCAGGTGTTCCAGATCTTCAATGTTTATACGTCAATAGAGAGTCCTTATCAGATAGAACCACTTTTGCTAAAACTTCATATCTTCATATGCTATAGTCTAGCTGGGCCCCTGGAGTTCCACATCAGGTGTTTTAGATCTTCAATTTGTATAAGTCAATAGAAAGTGCTTATCAAATTGAACAACTTTTGCTAAAACGTCATACCTGTATATGGTACAGAGAAGCTGGGCTCTTGGGGTTCCACATCAGGTGTTCCAGATCTTAAAATTTATTATCTCAGCTGAAAATGCTCATCACATGAAACAATTTTTGCTATGGCACCATTTTTGTAT
The DNA here is from genome assembly GCF_022581195.2 of Helicoverpa zea. NCBI lineage: Eukaryota > Metazoa > Arthropoda > Insecta > Lepidoptera > Noctuidae > Helicoverpa > Helicoverpa zea. Next base: position 189,780 of record NC_061472.1, read on the forward strand.
CTCTTATAGTTTTGTTGGTCTGTTGGAGTTCTGCATCAGGTCTTCAAGTTTCGAAGATAAATTATAGCCTATATGTTGACCAGGTTTAATACTGATACAACAAAGAAAAAATCATTGAAATCCGTTCAGTAGTTCGGAAGATTAGCGTGTACAAACAAACAGACATACAGACATACAGACAAACAGACAGAATTTTTTTTTTGGATTTGTGCTCCATTACTCTTTCTAAACCCCGCCCAATTATTATTTTTTTAATATATTCAATGTACAGACACAGTTTTTTTACAGATTTATTATATGTATAGATTAGAACATTAGAACTAAGTATCTAATGCAATTACTTTATTGACTGCATTTGTTAAAAGTCATGGCCTCTACTCGCGAGTCTGTAGTAGGCTGTCGCTTTAACTGCGTACCTACGTGCCTATGTTTTGTAGGGATATCCAATGAGTACCAGCTAACTAAAGAATTACCTACTTGATTGACTTCGTGATTATTTTCCAAGACCTACTTACTTAGAGAATCTTTAGACTTCTAAAACTTATTGGAAATCGTTTGAATTATGATATTTACTTATGTAAGTTAAGTTACAAGAGCTTTACACCTACCATAGTTTCTCACGGTTAAACCTATCAGTTGTACCTGCCTACTTAGCAAAAAGTAAGTGCCTGGGTATTGGCATAATTATGTAAATACTGGGCGAGGGAGGCGATACGCGTTAGCTGCACCGAGTTAAGTGTAAATGATATTCGAAGCAGCTTTATGATCTCATTGCTTGCGGTGGGCGGTGACCCACTAGCGTACAGCCTCACTGGCAGTATGATGCGTGCCTTTGCCTGCCCTGTGCCTTACGACTTGCCTCACTCGCGGATATTTCGCGCGCATTTCATTTCAATTTAGAATGGCGTGTCGTTAGCAGTTACCATTGTTTTGTTTTGGTAATATTATTGTGCTGTGAGGATAATTTTGTGCCCAATAAATAATAGCTCATCGTGAGCAATAACTGTCAAGTGATTGTGTGAATATAGTGCTGATGGCAGTCGCGTGCTGTGTTGGATTCTGATGTGTGGACTGAGGAGTGCTGACGGGAGCTTCGTTAAACGTAAGTGTACATACAAAACATTTCATATAGAACTGCTCGACCTATGGATACAGTGAGCTCGTTTTGCGTGAATCGGATTGTCAATAATAATCAACAAAATGTAGGGTAGCTGTTTTTAACTAATATATCAAGACGACCAACACCTTAGTCTGCCCGTGACCATGGATGCTGTAAAGGATCCGAAACGTCGGGATTAAATAATATTAATATAACGCAATAAAATCCGTAAAAGTAGTTTTATTTAAATGTCTAATATTCGCGTAAGTGTCAGAAATCAATATTTCATAGAGAAATTAAATTAAGGAAGTAGTAAGATTTCTGCCTTATAAAACGATAGACAACGACAAGCCAAGGCTTGGCTTTTATTTTTGTTTGTTTTTGTCAACAAGCTATGCAGCTGCTATAACTCAAGACAGCATAGATACTTTTGTTGAAAATTGGATACAAATAGAAGATACTTAGGTAGATTTAGGTTCCTCTAGATTTGATAAGATGTATAACAACATATCTACGATAGAGATAGTAACCACCTACCGTACCTAGTAATCAAATATGTAAGCTTTTTATGGCTGTATTAGGAAATGACTTAGATAAGTGAAAATTAAGTACCTACGTATTTCGTATGCAAGTATGCTTATAAAAGCTAGTTTAAAGAACAAAGAATATACATAGGTATTTAAATAGGTAAATTGTAAGTATAGGTTAATAATAAATAAGTACAGATTTGTTTGAGTCCTCGTTTACCTGCTCCATGTTTAGACAACTACAGGGATTTACGTATCATACATGCGTTTGATCACTAATTATAACATTTTCCTTTTCTCTTTCGTACGCATCAACACGTTTACCGAGATTTTAGTTCATTACGTACTAACAAGTAAAATTAATACATTCAGTAATATGTAGGTACCTGCATATAACGCTTGACTCTTCCACCGACAATACCTAAGCATAGATCATAATTTCATGATGCGGGTGAAAACTTGGGGAAAATACAAATTACCAAAATGTAACACTTACTTATACTTATATTTCGATAACGACTTACGAAACGTAGGTCTTAATTAAGATAGTTTAAAATCATATGCAGAGACTTAAAGGATGTAAAGATGAACATCAAGCACCAATTGGGCACCAACCAGATTTCTACACACTTTATGCAACTTAGTTGTCACCACCAACGACAATACAATTTCTAGAATTCGATCTTAGAAAGTTGTTAAAACTTTGTCGTCTAAGAATATGCACACACATTACCATACCTCAGATAAGTGGCATACTTGTAGTTACTTGTGTAACGGCATAGTTTAATCCATGTTCACCTCCCACTGCAACACAATTACTGCTGCATTAGGCAGTAGCTCCTTGAGCTGCAGTCATCCCAACTGCAAGGTTATGCACTTCATTTGCATATCTTTACGCCGCCAGCTCTATTTAATATAAGTACTATAGGTAGTATCAATAACAGACTAGACAGTTCTTCGGTTTAAACAATAAATTCACCGACCATTAGCCGAGATTGATCAGATAGGTACTTATTAGCTAAACAATTATGATTGTGACTGTTGCTAGATCTAACCAGTAAAATGTTAGATAGCTACCATAATATGCAAAGTTATTACCTACATTTTAGCTGATTAAGGAACCGATTCTAGCTAAGCTAGTTCTAAGTAGGTATTTCGCGTCGAGTTCATACATAATTCCCCTGTCCCTCAGTCTCACTCCTTTATCTCGGTTTCTCATTAGTGGTCGGCGCCGCACTTCTTCCTCTTCCATACTTCTCTATCTGACGGCATCTCATTCAGCAGTGATATTCTTTTCAGCTAAAAAGTTTATCTGGTCGTCTTCATCCTATATAGATAACTATCTTCTGCCAGCGGTTTCACCCGCATCCCGTGGGAACCTCTGCACGAACCAGGATAAAAAGCCTATAGCCTTCCTCGATAAATGGGCTATCTAACACCGAAAGAATTGTTCAAATCGGACCAGTAGTTCCTGAGATTAGCGCGTTCAAACAAACAAACAAACAAACTCTTCAGCTTTATAATATTAGTATAGATAGCAATCCATGTTTATGCTCTACGCCTTGCTGACAACATGATCCTCATTCCTCCGCATCAGCATATTTTTTTTTCGTGATATGTGAAGAACCTACCTGAAGCATTAAAATATTTTCCTGTTACTAAATAGTATAAGCCTCCTCTTATACCATCCGTTTAATTAGCAACAAGAGCGATATATCAGAAGAATAGGCGAATATTTAAATCCAAAATAGGCGTTAGTTCCTAACTCGTAATAGTATGTCAATATTGTCAGGTGGTTGCGTAGCCTTTTGAAGAAATGTCATCAAAATATGCCATATTTATAGTTTTGCACGCGGCTCCGCCTGCGTGGGAGACAGCTATATAACTATAGCAAATTGGGCGAGTAACATCATCGATTTATCATATTGATGGATAGCCGTAAAACTCGTAAACCATAAATAGCGATTGTTTTGGTAAAAAAACTTTAACGCTACCATTTTGGATACTGTTGTTAGGCCTACAGCATTAACAGTCAGTCTATTCTCATCCTGCCTTATATTAATCTACTTCAATCTCTTTGGTGTGTAAGCCGAAGAGAGTCTCATTCTTGTTATGATTCAGCCTACCTGCCCAACTTTTACTTGCTTTACTTTTATCTCACGACAAACCGCATTCATAAACAACACTAATCTCATCTTGCGTTACTCCTTTCCTCCTCAAAACCATTTCACTCGAATTGATTATAATGATCAGCGTCGACTCTAAGGAACCGTAGGGATGTAGCGAGTGTCAGCCGGATCAGGACCGACGGACACACAACTCTCAATAGTCCGGTCGCCATTAAGATTGCCGAGATACCACTGCATAGTTAGATTTGCGTAAAATATTCATAGCTAAATCATGCATAGATGATGAACGAACCAGTACCTATACATATATTACTATTTTGTAACTGAATAACGAGCGCTAGGACTTGACAATTTAGTAACTTTTTAAGAGAAAAATTTCTATTTTAACTGAATACAACTTTTTTTTTAATACATCTAAGTATCTGTTATGCATACGAGAGGTAACTCAAAACTCTGGTATCGCTAGTTATACACATTTGATATTTCTACACGTGTCACAAAAGTGAATGTATGGTGTTAAATACTGCTGATAAATAGGGTGACATCCTTAGTTACTTAACAATAAGAATAGAAAATGTCGTGTCATGCACTTGCTATTCAGGCTATGTTCCCTTAACTAGCATGCAGCTACTAAAATTATAAAATTATTATACAGATTTACATCGGTCTATTATCTATTAATGATAACAGATGGTAATGCATGTACGTAAATGGAAAGCTGGGGAAAATCCATAGAATAATTAGGTGTAAGCGTGGGCGATGCGCAAGCGACTGTAATGAGACTGCCGCATGGATGTAAAGGGTAGTGGGTTCGAGTAATACATGTACAACGCGAGCTTAACATTAACGCAACAATGCAGTTGGAATTTCAGGTATTTTAATTAAATAATATTTGCGCAGTTATTGTCTGGCTGATGGAGAAAGTGAGTGCATTTTATTTATATTTTATTCATAATGCTCATCATAAAATAAAAGTTGCGATACAGACGAGCAAGCTAGAAGACTATAATTATTTTTTTGCTTAATAACGATGTATGTAAATGCAGAATATTTATTTTCTCTTCAATGCGCTTTTATTACGATTACTGGCAATTGTACTGTATGGTTACCTAATTCCGGCTCAAAGACAAACACTTAATGTTGCTCGCTCTCAATGATATTGACTCAGCTCTCGTACTGACAGTTACCAGACTTGTCGGTGTTACAAGACGTTAACCCGCCCGTCGCCCACTGGCGAGTTAATCAAGTGAATACGTTACCTATCGGTGTCACCCGTCAAGCAATATATAGTGCAGACAACAGCTCATTACTAAACATTAACACATTTTACTGAGTCGCATTATCAACTAATCAATCCGTCGTTGTTTTTGCTCAATATTATTTATACCGCGCCATATCTGTGCGCGATGTGATTCATAACACCGTGGGTGCTTCCCACGTGCGCTCCGCATAATTATTACAATAAACACAATAAAAACACACGTTTGGCTCGGTAATGTCGGTGCACACATTATGGCGAGGCACTTGATCTCCGCCTATAACTGCTGACAAATTGATTTTTTTAGTTGGACCAGTGTAATGATAGGGTCTGATTGTTTTACTGACGGACGCCTGGGCGAGGCGATAATTTATGTTCTTTTATATACCTATTCATTATCAAGATCTGACTCTATTATATTATCCGCTAAGTAGATCTTACTAAAGCTAACATGACCTCCGAGACTTGTCGCCGCTTTGCAAATAGTAACTCGATTGATACAAAGTTTTTCACAAGCATGCAAGATATAAACAATATTGTTTGATGTTGTTTAAAAATCGTATGAAAACTGCTATTTACTTACCAGGTTGAGTTGGCAATCTCTAACAAAACAAATCCTATTTCTCCAAGTGACGTCACTGTTGTGTAACCGATGTAAAGTATCGTGTAGTTGGGTCTGTACTACATAGGTTTATCTGCAGGCGATGTATTAGCATGGAAATGATTTCCTTTACTTAGTGGTTGAGTTGAGCGCATAATACGCGGCACTCGGCAGGCATGCGCCCACGCACCGCTGCAGAACACTTAACATTAGACACTAGTGACTGGCGTGACATCTGATATCTTGCAGTTGTTACATTTTGTTTCAATAATTTTAATGTCACAGAACAAGTACAGCTTTTCATTTCGAGCAGTTGGTGTCAGAATCTTATACATACGTAGCATAGCAATATACATATTTTTCAGTTATGATCTATAGAAGTAAAGGTTTCATTGCCATCTATGCTATCAAATGCTAGAAAATTACACCTTTAACTCACGTCATGACATTCAAGTACAGTACGATTTCATGATCTACATATTTACTTAAGTACTTAGTTGGACTTCTTTCCTTTGTATTTACTCGTTAGGTATTATAATAACACCGACGTTAAGATGCCTTTGTGTAATTCCCCCTAAAATATAGCGATTACAATAAGCAGTGTTTACAAGTCGGACGGTTTCAGATAATAATAGAATCCGAATTGAGTCACTGTTCCTATAACGCGAGAGATTGTTGATTTTCGAGCCTGCTTGTGAGAAGCGTTGGTTCAGTCAATATCTTATTATGTACTGAGTATACCACAGATTTGTATCTTTCCTAGACTCTGCGGTACCTACGCTAAAAACATTGTTAATTTTTAAATCTGTCTGTTATGCCAATCAAACCAGCGAAGTACAAATGATGATGATGATGACATAAAAAACTGATGATATTTGAAGATTCTTCATCTTCTACTTCCTCCTGACCGCCGGAGATGGCGCGTCAATGTTACCCATATAGTAGCGCAGTGATATCACTTTAGCACTCAGTGTTGCTCTTCACTGACAACTTCATTATACCTACGTGTATTACAAACTTCCATTCTAGTAGTTTTATTTGTAATGCGCGGGACTGTTTCTCATTAACTTCGAACAACCATTGTTCTTATTAACTTTGTACAACCATTATGTTATTAAATAGACACAAACTAAAGTTAAATTACAAACTTACAAGTTTATTTGAAGCCTATATTGCTAGCAGCGAGTTTCCATCAAGCTGGAAAAATATTGAAATATAAAATTCACCAGTGAGAGTCAGTCGCACTAATGAACAACACTCCGAAGATGGTGTCGATGTGAACAATAACCGAGGCGACAATGCCGCCCAAGTGCAGCAGCAGGGCTGTTCTAGCGGTGCACAACTTATTCCATTCATACTTACTAACTTTCATATCCCAAGTTGCATATTCTTCCTTTTGTAACTTCCTTGATCACTTGTTGAGAGTCGTGATGTTCCTAAGTAATTATTGTGTCCCATTTAAGTCTGCTCTAATAATGCGTCTTACGAGTTTACTTTCCTTTAACTTTAACAAGGTTGCCCAAAATCAGCTTTCAATAAAACACACGCCATCGAATCCACCATCGAAACAGGTAATTGAGTCTGAAGCGGAATGCTTTCATAAATATTCCATATTGGTTGACAATCGCGCCGCTTATTCGGAACAACGAAAGCGTCAAGATACAATATTCGGTAAATAACACAGCCCTATTCTGTGCTCGGTTTAAGTGCTTTAAGGAAATAACGACGAGGCCGCTGGGCCTTTTGGGGCAACAACTAAAATGTATTTATATTTATTGGTTCCTGGTTTTGGCCGGAGCTGCGTACGCGCAGGCCGGATCGCGCCAATATGGCGTTTTCATCGATCTGCGATGGCGATGGCGGGTTATTTAAATAAATTATAGCGTATTAAGACAAAGTCAGAATGTCTTTATGAAATCGTTGGAAAATTGGAGATGTTTGCCTCGATGCATTCGACTGCAAAGACAAATATTAATATTTATAATCAAACAATGCGTTCTGTAACACTAAATACGTCGTCGGTAGCATCGGTCCTTTGTTTCGGGAAAATAGTCCGCGCTTATTCATATTTCCCACATGAAAGACTGAACTTATTATGACAGGTCAGTGCGTAGGTACTTATAAGCATCTGTAGTCTGTACTTCGATTGTGTTTACGGGAATTTTGTTGTAATAATGACCATATTAGATGAAAAGGAATGAAATACATGAAAGCTGAAACCCTGGTAAGATGTCGTGTAAATAATGTTGGTAATAAATTCAGTCTGTCGCTGACCTTACTACAATTCTATTTAAATATGTTGAAACAGATGAAAGAATAGGAAATAACTCTTATTTTTAAATGGATGTCGCAGCGACATGATCATTGAGGTATTCGCTTCATAAAATATATGAAATGAGTGTATTTGGGGGTCTGCCAGATATTACTCGACAACAGCCCTTGAGCGCGCTGAGGAAGCTTACACAAACAAACAATACACAGGTACATACAATATGTAGGTACACTTAGCTACTTACCTACATATGGAAAAGTTTATATTACAAAAAGATCGAGTATAAACCTATTTGAAGCTGAGGAGTTGTTTGAGCTGTTAGCACCAGCTCTCTTAGGACTATTTGATCAAAAATTTTTGTCACATAGGTACTTAAGTTTTAGTTTTTTTGTAACTTGTAAGTTGTACTTTAGGGCGAAATCTTGCAACTCAATTTTGAAGCAGATATCCTTAACTGATTGAGCTGAAATGTATGAACAATATAGGTACTTAGACTTTGAATGACAGTGCATGATTAAAATAATTCAATCTCGACAGGCTATCATACAGTGTGTCAATTGTAAAATAATGTTGCATTTTTATAAAAGCCTACTTCTTTTACATAAAATTGTTAATTATCGTCATACGCAGCTCTTTCGTTATCTGCGTTCGGTCTTCTACGACAGTTAGCAAAGATGTTCGATATTTAACGGCAGCAGGTTAAAGGCACTCCTACAAGAAACAATAACTAACATCGCATATACTTAGCCGAGCCTACATTATACATTAGCCCACATATCGTTATAATACTACTAATAAGGCATACGTTTTTGCGCTAGTGTGGCGTGGCCCAGGGTTTTGGGCAACGCGTGCCCGCTAATGATGGAGGGGCTACGTCGCAAGTCCATCACGTAGGAAGCCATCAGCCGTCACTGGTATCTGGTAATCTGATAGCAGCCGCTTTTGGGTAAATATGGCTCTACGATATTTGGATGTTTTACCTCATCATGTCAGTTTGTTGACGTTTTGATGTTCTGTCTGTCACCTACGCGAGCACTGTAACCTACACCAGAGCAGTTTTGTTATTGGTGGAGGTCGTGGAGGATAAGTCTGAGTGAATGACGCTTTATTAATTAATAATCTCAATTCATAGTGAGGAAACACCAGAACCTTAATACATGGAATACATATAAGGACCTTTCATAATACAAAAGGTTAAAAAACTGAAAACTTTCAGTAGGGAATTTCCCCTGAATCATGATGTGCGAATTACACAAATAATTGTTACGGTTGTGTGCGTGGGCGGACACTAGTGCGTCTGTGTGCGTTTGCGGTGGGAAACAATACCGCACTCAAATTTTCCCGCGTGGGAGTCAGATATTTTTATGTCTAGGAGATTCGCCGAATTGCAGAGAATAAATGACAGGCTAGGTGGTAAATAAATAACACTGAAGTAAAAGTAGAATCTCATAATTATAGGTGTGTAAAATAGTGTATGGTTATGATGAAATGAATTTTATAAGGAAACTGTTATGGTAGTTTGACTACTCTATTTAATTTTGCAGATATTTAAGCTTTACCTACATATAATAAATTATGTATTTTAAAGATGGGTAAACCGTCGAAGAGTCATAGGTTGTCTACGTCATCTCAATGCAACTCAAAATCATTATATTCAAACAAAACTCAGCACTTTTCGAACGTCAAAACAAAAGACGCAGTTTGTAGATTTTTAAAAGCTTTTGTAGCTTTCATTTATCTTTTCATAAAATTGCCATTCAGACCGTATGTCATACATATAGGCCTTTCCGATTAATTAAATCACAATGAAACCTTTGACAAGAACCAGTAAATCATAATAGAAAACAATAGAATTGAGCCGGCCAATAATATCAATTAATTGTATGTCGATCATCATCAGTCAGAGAGGTCGCACATTTGTCACGCTGGGTTCGGGGACCGATGGGCCCGCGTGGGCGCCACTCGCCGATCAATAACCAACATCGCTATAATTGGCGACATTCAATGAAGTATTGTTAAATTGTAGTGACGGACTTCATGTGGGATGCAAGTGCCATTTTTTTCGCAATTGAGATATTATTCACCAATCATCCTAATTCTATGACAAGCTCGAGTACAAGAGCACCGATCATTCCAACAGATAGGTATTTGGCGCCGTCATCTTAAAATAGGAATAGAATAAGTGAAAATAGTTTCGAATGTGAGTTACGAGTAAGCAGTGAGATGCCAAAATAACTGGCTCGTGACTAAATATATTGCCGTGTTATAATAACATTTTGCAGTAATGGAGGCTCAGAAGCAATGTTTGTCTCAACACGTTTATTATTGTCGCGTTAGATATCAGTCGCAGTGCAAATGTCGCGCTTGTCGGATGCACCGGCGCGATCTCGCAGCATTTGATTACACATTATGATATTACAAAAGCTATTTGTGCTTAGGTGGCTGTGCGCGGTGAGACACGCGGGGGTGTGCGCCCGCGCCGGCACGCCTGCTGCACCCGCGCAGTGAAAGGCCTACACTCGCTATTACGTATCTATTTACAATTTTTATAGCGCAATAACGATGCAATGAGATTTATCTCAACGAGATTATTTTTGCAAGGAATACGATTTGTTTGTTTCTAGTGAACATTTTACGGCCTTCTTTATGGCTCTTACGATTGAAATGTTTGTAATATAATGAATTTATTGGTGAGTTGCTCAATATTACAGTACCTACTCGAACTTATATTGATATCGATTGCACATTAATCTTCACTCGTATAACGAGTCAATTACTAGCGATAGATCAAACTGTCAGCTCGCTGAGATCCTGCAGTATGAATTTCCTCATAAAAGGCTGCAATTATTTATTATTCATGACAGCTCATTAATATGTATGCGCTTAATTAAAATAATTGACACCTAAATGCGAGAGTGGCTCCTAGTGGCGGAATTGGGTCAGTTAGCGAACTGTGGGCGACAGCCGCCTGCGACCACCGGCCACCATTATAACATTCGTTTGTTAATATCCAGGGCCCCGATTCTCCTAAGTTAATAATGTCAAAATCGAATAGAAATCGAATCGCAATATGATCGTAATAGCAGTTTTAACCATATCGGGCATTCTGCTACTAATAAAAGACCAATCGTATTCGATTGACATTTGATTGGTGTGCGATTGGTCTGCTATTTTGATGATTTTGGTCTATACGGTAGTTTGCTGTACAATCATTTTGCAATCGTAAATCATTTGCAGACAAAATGATTCATTATTGAATGACAGAAAAGGATAAAAACGTTTATTTCAATGAAAAAATAGCGGAATGCCACATACGCTTCAATCGTAATCGAGTCGGGATTGGGTCTCAGTCGAATCGAGTCGAACGTCAATCGAATGGCGCTTAAGTAAAATTAGGAGAATCGGGCCCCAGATAAGTTGATCTTAGTCTTAAGCGATAACGCGAGACGTGAGGACGTTAGTTTGTCGTCCCGACCCCCAGATCACTGACGCTTCAGGATGCTCAGCGTGTCGACGTACGGTGTTCAAATTTATTTTTATAAATATTTACAATAATCTTACAAACCCATCGTTATCATCATCCTCCTGCCCTCATCCCACAAGCACCTACCTAACATAACAATTATGAAAACTATGTGAGTAAAAAGCCATCACTCAAAAATATGTGAAATCAAGTAATTTCGCCAGCTAACTTATTAAAAAATGTTGCTTTCCAGTTCCCCTTGTGAGCTATTGACCCGTACGACTGCTGTTCAGACGACCAAGATGAAAAAACGAACGAACGAAGAGAAAAAACGAACATGACATAGGGTATTTTATGAGAAAATGGACTTTTCAATAATTTCTCTATCCAAAATAAATTGTTCTCTGACGTTGTAGCAATGCGCATACGAACTAAACCAAATATTTTATCGACATAAAACAGTCGGAATAACGTGTAAATGAGCAAATGCTAGAATCGGTTTTTCTCACGATTAAAATAATATTTATGTTATATTTCGGCGGAATGTTCGGATTGAACACCGACTGGCGAGCAGCTTGAAGTGATGCCAATCATGGCTCCTCGCTTCCGCTCTTCCAATAAAAACAGTACGTTTCGATTTAAAATAAACATTTACTCCATACTTCTGAAATGCTTACATAATTTATGGTCGTAACTCGTACCACAATCGGTCTGTACCATCGCTGAACTAAAATTATTTTTCAACAAAGATCGATTACTTTGTGTAATTGAGATAACTAATAAAGAGCACAAATTATGTAAACCCGAAGTAAAAGTAATTACTCCAAAAGTTTTTGTTACTACCGATCGTGACAGCCGAAATTCTCCGCCACGCCAAATAATTTTTGTACAAATTGTGCAGCTGACGCGCTCTCACGTACTCATGAAAAATACTGAAACGTTGTGTTGTTTTCTCATTATTTTATTAACAATAGCCATTGTAATTATTTCCTTGTGTGACTTCTTCGAATACGGTATGTTTCTTGGTCAATCAATTAAATTCGTGTCACATACCTACATTTTTACAAAACGCCGAAAATGTGTTTTTGTTCAAATGCTGAAACCAAATGAGATGCTCGAAATATTTCACAATACCGACGACTAGAGGCTGAATAGTTTCATGATTGTGGCAGTTAAATGATAATTCGGTCGTATTGATAAACAAACCACATCACTCGTACTCTCGAATTGCGAAAAACTGAGTAATGTGTACGCGTGCGCATCCGACGTATGATACAGATTTATTGGAATTGAGGTTGAGGAGATGAAAATAACGAATGTGTGCTAATCACCTCATTTTACATCTGCAATTCAGTCCAACCTAATACATAAACAAGTACAGGCTAGCATCCAGAATGTCTATATCGCGAAGCTGTCTGGAGCGGGCTGAGTCATGCGCGCGCGCCGGTCGGGGTGACGTCCCTGTAAGAGAATACCATATATGGCAGGCAGTCGCCGGCAGGTAATGCATCCCCGATCAGTGAGCGATTATAACGCAACGGAAGCGGCTGAAATTAGCAGCGCGCGCGCATCGGGCGGACGGGGCCGCTGCCAGCCGGGCCGCGCCGAAACTAAATACCCAAAAGCGTTTGTGATCGCGCGAGCGGTTGCCAAATATGGCACGAATCTCGGGTTTCGCGAGGCGCGCGCGCCGCCGAGCTGGCACAACACCAGCCACTGCAAAAACGCTCTCTGTTCCCGTCTAAAAACACGTAAAAAACGTTTTTATTTCTGTAGCGAGCGGCCTCTAAATTTAGGCCGTATGGAAACCGAAAGTAATACGAGCGATTTTGGTTGGGGCCGCGTTGTCTGTATTTAGATTAGAGCGGCGCGGGCGCAGCTCGGCGCAGTGCGCGACTCGCGACTCGGGAGCCGCGCGACTCGCGACCTCCGCCGCCCGCGCGTACACGCCGGACATGCGCGCGCGCACGCGTTATCAATTAACTGTTTTGTGATATTAGTGCACAATATAAAGGATTTGGATGTCACAAATGTTGCCCGAGGGCGGAGGTAAATACCTGTGCTTTTATCTTACAAGTCTTCATTCAAGGAAATAAAGGTATTAAAGTGTTTATTGTTGAATGCTGAAAGAAAATAAAATAATCGTCTTTCTTAAATAAACCCACTAGTGTATTTATCATTATATTTTCTAAACATAAATGTGTTTGAAAAAATATTGCAACTGCAACTGAAAATTAAAATGACTGTCAGTAAATTAAATCGGATATTGAACATTACGTTGCGCTGTAAAATCATAAATACGAGTAGTCAAACTAATTATGATGTTGATGTTCTCAATAAACACTTTAGTTGTTATCAGTTAATTAGAAGTGCGTTGTGTTAGTTAAAGTAACCCGGTGGCTTCGTTATTTCTCTGTGCGTGTTATCGCGACGGTGACGATACGCGCCTAGTCTATTGATTCCGAACCTTATCAGTTATCACTCTCTGTTAACTCAGTAAATAGTTAGTTATAACCGTGCAACTAACACTTATTTATTGTAATTAATTAATTCATTTTTATTTATTCTAAAGCGTTAAATGAGTGTTGAAAAAGTTAAAGCCGTTTCGTATTGTAGACTTCTGTTTAAGCTACATATTATTAAGTGAAAATAATTTGGTTAACCCTAACCATTTTAATTCATCTTAAATGTTCGTTTTAATCTACGTATGTAGTTTAGATGCTCTTTACCTACCTCTGTTATCTTCATACCTACCTTTTCCATACAATTAGGATAATATCTATGTTATGTTATAGAACTTATAGATAATCTAGGAAATATCTAATCAAAGAGGAAATAGTACGCAGGAACTTGATTATACAATTAACTTAAAATAACTATCATATGATGTCTCTGAGGTGATAGATAAGTGATTAAATCCCAGTGTTAGGTGGTACATAGCTGTCGATTTCCGTCATAGGAAGGTGAGCAATTAAAGCAGATTGTCATTTGTTACCAATGTGTTAAGTAAATGCCAACCTTACTAGACTCATGTGAATGTATTCTATGAAAGAAAGTAGGGTGTCAATTTTATCACTTATGTCATGGAGTCAGATCTTTCTCTTCTCCTTGGTCCGCTGATTGCTTCATTATAGTATCTGTGTCATGTGTGCGCAGCCAATCACTCTGTGTGCGGTGTCACTTACCGCAGGAAGCTCCCTGTGCGCTAGTCCTAATAGGGCAAGTGTCAAATAGTGGTGCGTCTGCGCATCTCGCGCACCGTTGTGTCAACAGCGCCGAGGTGCTTTCTGTTATCACTCCGGTTTCGGAGATGTCGAGGTGATCGCATTGTTTGTCAGATTGCGATACCTCTCAGGGTTAACTGTAATGAAAACTTCAAACTGAAAGGTACAGTTCATTTGTCTGTTTTTCAGTAGGCGTTGTTTCAATAATATCTCTCACAACGAATATATGTAGCTGAATAACCGTTGCTAAGGTTACAGTTAATAATATTTATGGAATTAATATATGTAATTATAGAGTCAATATCTAATAAAGACCCTTGTTATGGACTACACCTAATCGTTTCCACATAAATTATTAACGGGAACAAATATAATGACCACCATAAAATGCTTTGATACCCTCAGTTTTGTAACCAAAAATATCTACTGAACACCAGAAAAATAAAGTCTAAAAATGTAATAGTACCAGCTATTTTAGTCACGACTTCACTTTAAATTGTATTCGACCACCAAATTTAGTAAATGATCACCAACTCTTGACGACCAAATTAATGTATTATTTTTGCCTAAATAAGTCACTGTGATTGCCATAAAATGTAGGCTTATTACCAAATAAAGTATTATGATGCCATATTAAGTTATGTGTTCGGCTTGCAATGCATGCCTAAGAATGCAGACCTAAGAAAAGATGGATGGAATGTCTGAAAGATGATGTGAATAGGAAGGGAGTGAGTGTCAGTATGACGAGTGACAGGGGAAAATGGAAGAAAATGACAAATTGCGCCGACCCCAAGTAAAATTGGGAACAAGGCAGGAGAAAGAAGAAGAAGAATGTGTTTCTCAATACACTCCCTCGAAAACACACTCTTATCGCACTGTTTAGAGGCATGCAATAGACAATTTTCCACCTTTGTGCAGGAAAAGGGTCCCCTTAATGTTATTACATTTATTGTATCAGGCCGAACTGATTTTTTTGGAGTCAGTTTACTTAAACAGGATAGCAAGATATAAAAACTTTGATTATCATTTTACATTAAAACGCTGGTATAATTTTGATGATCATTTACTACTTTTGGGATAACAACGATTTATTTGGACTCATTTTGTTTAAATAGGATAGCAGAATTTAAAAACTTTGGCTATAATTTTACTTTAAAATGGTGGTTTAATTTTGGTGATCATTTACTATTTTTGTCTGCTATTTGTTACTATATCTGGTGATCAGTTAAACATAAGCCATTATTAACACACCAAAAATGTGCGGCGTGGTCCGTTCAGGTCTTTTTATGATCCTTCCTCTAAACTTCTCTTTAATCATCGAATGCTTAATGCATCAACATATCCTTTTGTAGTGGATTTAATTCATTTAAGATCATGCCATTCTTAACAGCTAAACTCCTAAAAATCTCAAAAGGCATTTTCTCATTTTCCGACTACACACATCTACGAGCAGTAGATATTCCGATATGCAATAGACATTATTTACATCCGTGCATGACAACATAGCCTATCTCCAATAAAATGCGCCTAAAAGCTTAATCGTCTAAACTGCTAAGATAGCCAATAGTGTTAGCTGACCATAAACTGTCGGATGTCGGATAGTTAATATTATGTAAAGCTACACGAGCATATCGTTTGTTTTGGTCAACGGTTCGCAATTCGTTTCCAAAACGGTCATAAATAAGTTCGCGTTGGTCCGGAGCGCTCCTACGCGCGCCGATATGTGAATACGCCCGCGGCTCCGCCTGCCCTACATGGCAGCTATTAGCATTCCCTTTATGCCGATCTCAAATTAATAGCTAGTTGTTAAACCGACTTCACTCAAATTTTGGAAAGCGAAAATATAAAAACTCCAAGTTTGTAGTTATTTATTTATGTCCTTAAAATGTAGGTACTGCAGGCTTGTAATTGGTGATGTAATTGATTCTTTGTAAACGTTTTGTACTTAGCAGCTGTTTGTCACATTGTTGTGTGTAGAATGTTTTTTCAGAATTTCATGATTCAGTGTACTCATCACAAGTCTCACAAGTCATCGGTCCCAAGTTCAGCGACCAATACGCGGTACAATGTACGTAGTAGGTATGATAGTACGAGCATCGCTAGCCTGTGAAAGTGCGACAAAAACAAAACAAAACATAAATCAAGTCAATCGAAAAAATGAAAAGGGACAGCAGACATGATAATGAACTGTTGGCAGTCCACCACGCTAGCGCCGGGGCTCATTCACGAGGAGCCAGGTGGCGCCATACGACACTCGCCTGGAATTGTTTAAAGAAAAACTTTGAGCCACCTGTTACAGCAATGCCAAGAACCTGTAATCACAAGTAAATGAACTGTTAAGAAGAAGTGCGTGCGCGCACATGGCACAGTTGACTAGCGCGTGTGACGTAGCCTGGCCGCGCGCCAGGGCCCGCGTGACGTCACACGCGCAGTAAACACCCGCGCCGAATGTAGGTGACGATGACTCAGGGAGACAAGGCGCGATACGCTTTACACTGGCCAATTGGGAAATTCATTTGATGTTACTGTAACTAAATAATAACCAATTACAAATGAACCTTACCTTTTGCAGAAGTGACTAATAAATGCGACTTATTGTAAAATTAGACCAAATTAAAAATCACTCATAAGGAATTTTACTAGAAATGAAATGAAATGAAATGAAATGAAATTTATTTATTTGCTAGAATATAGGTACATTATGATGGTAAATATAATGACAAAAAATGGTTTCACTATATTCGACTTATAAATTAGTCATGCAAATATTTAAGTTTTCCTATAATCTAATAGCTAAATTTCTATTATAATTCTATTTCTCCTCTAGGTATTCTTTAACTGTATAAAAACATTTGTCAATAAGCCAATTTCTGAGGGACTTCTTAAATTTACTCATAGGTAGTTCTTTAATGCGAGATGGTAGCTTATTGTATATTCGAATGCACATTGGGTAACAATTTCTACGGTACAATTCGGATCTCATAAATGGTAAATTTAATTTATTTGGGAATCTACAGTTAAATGTGCATTCATCACCAAGTTTCTTAAACATAATATCTTCATATGATTTAGTAAATTTACAAACTTCCTCTATATAAATGCAAGCAAGTGTTAGGATTTTTAGCTTTTTGAAAAGCGGTTTGCATGATGTCAAATTATCCACATTACAAATTGCTCGAATACATCGTTTTTGTGAGATAAAAACTCTGCCAACATGCACCGAGTTTCCCCATATTAAGATGCCATATCTTAATACTGATGCGACATATGCATGGTAGGCTTGCATAGTCGCCTGTTTTGTGGAAACATTACCTAATCGCCACAAAGCGTAAGCAAATCTGTCGATTTTTCCGCACACTTTTTCTACATGACCGCTCCACGAACATCGTTCATCGAGCACTATTCCTAGGAAGGTGGTTTTGTCCGTTTTTTTTAGTGGTTTTTCATTTAATTTTAAGTTTAGGCTCGTTCCAGTTGCATCTTTGTTGTAAAATTGTATGTAATTTGTTTTGTCTACATTAGGTTTTAAATTATTATTTTCCATCCATTTCGCTATTTCATTTATTGTAGTGTTAATTTCATGCTCATAATTATTATCAAATTTAGGTATAGTTACCGATACATCGTCAGCAAAAAGTGTGCAGGTATAGTCGGTTACATCTGGGAGATCATTTATATAAATAAGAAAAAGTAATGGTCCCAAAATGCTACCCTGCGGAACCCCGAATTTATTTTCAATTTGCGTGCTTTGGCAGGTAGACCAATTTAGATCGTGGCCCTTACTTTCTATTTCAACAAATTGTGATCTATTTGTGAGATAGCTTTTAATCCAATTGTAAGCGTTACCACGTAAGCCATATTTATCACATTTTTTTAGTAGTAGGTCATGTGATACGAAGTCAAAAGCTTTTGACATATCAAAGAATACTACGGTGGTTGGTATTTTGTCATCTATATGTTTTATAACTTTGCTGATTAATGAGAATGCGGCAAGGGTAGTAGATTTACCTTTTTGGAAGCCATTCTGTTCCTTTTTTAGTATTTGAAATTTATTTATGAATTGTAGTATTCTTGAGTGCATAACTTTCTCATAAACTTTGGAGATAATAGGAATCAAAGCGACTGGTCTATAGTTAGAGGCATTCCTTTTATCACCCTTCTTATATATTGGCTTGATTACGGATATTTTTAATCCGTCTGGAAATACACCAGCTGATATCGATTGATTTATCAAATGAGTTAGTATCGGGGTTATTATTGGGGCAACTAATTTAATGATCTGTGTGTTTATCTGGTCATATCCGGTTGCGTTACTATCATTGAGTGATTTAATTATTCGAAGAATTTCATAACTAGTGGCGGGCCGTAAAAATATACTTGAGTCAGTTTGATTAATTTTGTAATTGTTTATTTTACTATCAAACTCCTTATTAGTTAATTTAATGAAATAGTTGTTAAAATGGTTCGCTATTTCCATAGGTTTATTTATAGTTGTTCCATCTACTTCTAATTCCTGAATATGTGTGTTATAAGTCTTTTCATTATTTGTATTATACCTGATTAAGTTCCACGTTGCTTTGCATTTATTTTTAGCCATGTCTATATATTTAGTATTACTTAGTCTTTGCGCTTTTTGTATGCATTTTCTCATCAAATAATTATATTTAGTATATTTGTATCTATTTTCTTTATTAGGCATACGATAGTATTGGATGCGAAGGAGTCTTTTAGTTCTAGCCGATTTCTTTATCCCTTTGCTGATCCATTTCATGTTATTTTTAGTTACATCTATTTTTATTGTAATTTTAGGAAAGCAAAGGTGGTAAAATAACATAAGATTTTTATGAAAGTTATCAAACGCTGTATTCACATCTCGTTCATTATATACTTCAGACCAATTTAAATTAGATAGATAATAATAGAATTTTTGTTTATTTTCGGAGTTAAAGTCTAGTTTCGTAATTTTTCGGAATCGATCTGGTGTGATTTTTGTCTCAATCGGCACTGACATTAACTGGGCCGTTTCATGATCTGATAGTCCTAATGGAATGACTTCACAAGACGATTCTTTTATATTGCTAATAATTTGATCCAGACATGCGTGTCTCCTAGTAGGTTGTTGTATGTGTAACTGTAGACCAAAATTTAATGCTATTCTATTCAATTCAGATACGCTGTCGTGTTTCCCATCCTTCCTATTACATAGTATATTAATATTTAAGTCACCTAGTAATACTATTTTTTTGTTAAATTTATTACGAAGTTTGCACAACATCGTTTCTAATGTTTTTAGAAAAGTAAACGGGTTTGAGTTTGGCGTCCGGTACAGGACAATTATTAAAATGTCGTATTGTGGCAGTTCAATGCCACAACACTCAAAAACTTGTTCCTTAGCGAATTGTTTTACTTTTTCTATCACTTTATATTCAACAAAGTTCTGGCAAAATACACAAACACCTCCTCTCTTTTTATTTTTCCTAGAGAACCAATCAGCTAATTTGTATCCCCTTAAGTTAACATTGCTCTCATCGCCAGCTTTAATAAAAGTCTCTGTTAGACATAAAATATTTATGTTTTTATTTTTGTCTTTAAATGAGTCAATTGTTATTTCCAGATGTTCTTTCTTACTTCTAAACCCCGCTATATTCTGGTGAAGAATGTTTAGAGCACTATCATTTTGTTTTTTCTGTCTATCATTTATATTACTAAAATCATCCGAGTGTGTTTTATTGGGTTCCTTATTTTTATCCACTGCATTATTTTTTATGTTATCAATATCATAATCTGTTATACTTTTATCGACGTTTTTAAAAGGATCTAGGTTATTATTTTTAACATTATCAGTAACGAAAAAAATTTATCCTGTTTCTTTTTACACTATTGTTTTGTTTAATTTTAACTGAATTATATGTTCTTAATGAATTTTTATAATGATTAACTGATATTTCTTTGTTCGAATCACATAACCACTTGGTGCATCTTGCCTGAGCCATACCTTGGTTAAAGAGTAAATACTTATTATTATAATCAATTGAATCAATTAGCAAGTTTAGTTTATGACATGTGTTGCTATCAGATTCTAAAAAATAACAATTCTGATGGTTTTTACAAATTAACTCTAGATACTTATTTAACATGTTCTCATTAAGATGTTTATTAGACACAATACTTAATACTATAATAGGACATTTGTTGTTTACTTTTATAAAATTACACAGTTCACTGGAAATCATAAGAGGGTTATTGTCATTCTCACCTATACAAATAATAATTTTGTCCGTTTGTCTACATCTGAGATCGTAATTATTACCTATCAGCTGGGTTGCTGTCGCATTGCTCTTTGTTATCCCAGATACCATATACTTCTCGAACTTAGAATTAGTTCTCATGTCATTCAATCGAGTTGCCATGTTTACAATCTGCTGGGTTCCAAGTATATGTATTTTATTTTCTTGACATCTCGTTTGTTCTGTTCTATTAGCTATCTTTATACTATTTCGTTTATCTGAGCTGTTATTTTTCTTCTCAGCATTTATTGCTTTATCATTAGTAATCTCAGAGCGATCGCGGTCTACCACAGTTTTGACACAATTTATTTCATTAGGGTTTTTTTGCATATCCACCGTGTTTTGTACTACATTTTCAGTAAAATGTTCATTTGTTTTATGTTCAAAATTCTCCTTCCTTACATTAAAGGTGTTTTTAGTCATCAAGTCATTAATTTTATTTCCTTGTTCTTCTACTATTTTTCTCAGACAATTCTTTTCTATTTTTAGACTCTCTATTTGTTTCTCGGCATTTTCAAGTTTCTCTTTCAATTCTTTGATATTATCCTTAAGTAATTTTATTTCTGGATAATTCCACGGCGCCGTTGATAGATCAGGAAGACTTCTCTGTAGAATGTTAGATTCCGTTGAAATGAATGAGTTGTCATCAATACTGTCAAGTGAAGCATTTAGAGCCGTGTTTCCTCTTCTGATCGTGATGTTTTCATAACTGCGATCCATTTTAATGTTTTATTTAATTTACTTTTTTCCACTTTGTTATAATTCGACTTCGATAAATTCAATTAATTTTACCAAATCAAGTATAATTTTTAATGTGGTATCCCTGTTGTTCGTACTACGCTCCCCGTTACTGGCGTAAAAATATGTACCCAAAGTTTCAACTTGTTCAATTATTTATGTTCGCCCGTGTCTCGTAGTTCCATAAAAAAATGCTCAGGAAATCAGCACATTTTTATTACTCAAAATGTTTGAAGAAAACTTGTCTTAAAAAATACATGCAATCATAAAAAGCCAAAAAAAAAAGTAAGCAAAAGTTGCATGCGTTAGGCAGATTCGAACCAGCAGCCACAATCATCGACTGAGCGCCTCCTTCAACGCGCCGCTCAGACATTAACAATGTGTGCGAATTATCGGTAGAGGTTGTAGCCGTAAAGATCGTTGAAGTTTTGAAGCGTCGTTTGATAATTCGAATTTGAATTAACTTGCAGAAAGCGTATTTTTTTTTGTGTATCACTTATAAATGTCTATTTACTTACAGTTATTTGTTCACTGGCTTCAATTATATTCAGTTTCACTTTAATTTTATCGAATATTGCTGGATTTTGTTTTTATTTGTGTTAAAAGTTTGTTTAGAACTGAATCACTTCACTGTATGATGCTTTCGATAAAAAAAGTAACTTTCACATGCCACTTTTGTCTGCAAACACTGTCACTGTATATTTGAACATTTTCGATCTTATTTATGTGATTTACTACTTGTTTTACAGGGTTTTACTATTTTTAATGAATTTTTTTTACGGAGCTTATGTTTACTTGGCGAATAGTTTCTAAGAATAATAATAATAAGATAATAAGAATAATAATAATAATAAGATATTATCAGATTAGCAACGCAACGCTTGATTAAAGGTTATCCTCGCGAAACTTAAAATTTTCATAAAAGGAAGGATTATTGTAGGTAAATTAAGTTTTTTTAAGTAGGTACTTGGAAATTACTTATAAAAACATTTTATTTGTCCGATTCTGCGGTGTTTGCGGTTAATAAGAACCGCAACGTGTAGGACTGTAGGTGACTATTTCGGCTATCTATCAAACTCTTGTGGCCTGCTGTCGTTTTCGCGATGACTGAGCTGTTGAGGAAACTCATTGGCTATGAGTAATTATTATATTAGTGCCTTGTTAATATTCTCCTCCATATTTCCGTTCTCATCACTTCTATATTTGTTTCATTCATTGTGGCTTTCGTACTGACTCCTGTATTTTAAACTAGACTCTATTCATGGTCAAGTCTTTTGAGATATCGCCAATCTAACGTGGGATTACCAGTCATTTATTTAAGTAAAGAGTAGGTACCTAATGAGTAAGGTCATGATTTTATTGAAATCATGATTTTCCTCCTTCCTTAGCCTAGCGGGTTTTTCAGCTTTTATTGTTCTTTGTTTCTATATTTTCCTTATAAGGACTGCGATCTGGCGTAATTTGATGAAAAATCACAATTTGCAAACAATGACTTACCTACCATTTTGGGAATGAATCAGAAGTTTCTTAGGTACCGGAGTTAAATTCATCAAGGGTTTGTAAAAATTAAAGGCAAAAAGCGATATTCTTTCTTAAGAAGAGAAGGAGTGAATGACTTCATTACTTATTTGGATAGTAAAGGCTGACCTAACACGATCTTCAACGCCTTTACGGCTTCCGCATGCGGGGTCGCAGATTGAACAGGGATACTTACAGGATAGATACTAATGCGAACGACTAACTGTCTCTACCTACTGTCCATAAGAAAGCAGGAAGCAGAGTTTTGTAATGTTACCTTATGACGTTTAATAGGATGTTGGATAATGTTGTAAATACTCTATTTGGGACTAAGAATTTCAAAGTCGTCTCTCTTGGATCGGTTCTTCATGATTAACGTCCCCAATTAAGTCGAAGACAAAACAAATCATTCTCGGAGCCGCTGAAAAGGAAGCCAATAACAATAAACAAATATATATTATGGCAATCACAATAATCTTGCTAAATGTAGCGTCTGCCTTAAAAGTGAAGGGTTCGGTATCAGCAGTTTACAACAGTCGGCAGTTCTTATGACTCACTCCGTATTGTTGTGATTCGTATCTCATAAACCTTACTCGCATCTTCGCGTTGTGTATCGTAACGTTCGTTATTTATAGCAATTTGTACTAAACTCTCGCCAATTTTTATGCAAGATTTCTTCCTTATGTTTGACTGGCAGACTGCCACCGCGGCACAGCTACGCGATGCACTGTTGTGAGCTGCGATTCTTACAGAGATAGAGATTTTGCTACTCAATGTACAGTAAATAGGTATTAGGTAAGTACCTTCTCGGTAGATACACATATTCAGTATATTAAATCTGTTTGGTAATGCGTTTGCTGATTAGCTGAATGGATTCGCTTCACAGAACAGCATGTGCACGAACGCGGCGAGTTAACAGCGAAAGTGTTGAGCCGTCATTATCCGTCACGCAGTGTAAATTATTGTGAGAACGACGCCAACGCGCGCTCACTCGGGATCGCTGTGTAAACATGCACAGAATGTTCACTCAATATCATAGACCAAATTAAAATATTTGTTTGACAAGTCCATATTAGGGCATGCAATACCGGTTAACCGGTTTCGTTTTTACCGGTAAATCGCCCATTTTTGCGGGTTTTAAATTACCGGTAAAAATAATATGAAACCGGTAATTTACCGGTTTTTACGTTTTTCTGATAAAATATAGCAATTGTTCATTTAACGTCAAATCTTTGTTATGTAGCCTGAATATAATGTAATGTTGCATACATTACGTATTGTAAGAGTGTTATAGTTGCTGTTTTTTAGAAAAGTAAACTTGTGTGTCCTTAACTATCTCTAGGTTAGATACAAATCTTCTTTCTCATCTTAATTTATAAAATCTAAACAAATTGTATTCATTCAGTAATTCTGTTTTTCCTCATAGCTGTCAGCTCATACTAGGTACAAATGTAGCTAATGCTTATTTTACCTACTCTATGACCTTACTGAGCAAGGGCTTTTACTTCACCACCATGCGGACTGCTCTGAGGACACGGTGGAGCACATAGTCCAGGTGTGCACTGCCTGGGAAGGGTACCGCCGTGTTGTCGTCGAGGCAATATGCAGCGGCGACCTTTCGCGTCCTTCCCTGGTTCAAGCCATGGTCCGGAGCTAGACGGAATGGGAAGCCGTCGCCCCTTCTGCGAAGCAGTCATGCTCGAGAAGGAGACGGCGGAGCGACTGCGAGTAGCACCTCTCATCCCAGCCGCTGTAGTGGACCAGGAAGACACCACGGGCGCCAAGGGTCGAGAGACGACTCCCGGCCACCGTAGGCGTCGCCGTCGGTCTGTGGGCGGTGAGTTCGAGTGGCTCATCGTTCCACCGTCTGCATAGACAACAGACCCGTGTCAGCGGCGCGCGTTGTTCCACGGGCTCCTCAGGGAGATGTCAGCAAACCCAATGGGGCCCAGCAGGGCCAAGGCCTGCCGGGGCCGCGGGATTGTTCGAAAGAGTTACTGCTACCCTGGTCCATAAAACGCCTACTAAAAAACATGGGTTTTAGACAGAAAGAGTCTGTCATTTGATGATTTACCATAAAAAAGGGCTTTCCCTTCAATGAAAAATATATTTTTTACGGTAATTCTTAGCGTTTATCCCGTCTTGTGACGGGGTCGGCTTTCCGTATCTTCCTTCTTCCACTTCGCTCTATCCTCCTGAATAGACATCTTCCTCTTCGAGTTCGCAGATTTTCATGTCATTCATTACGACACTCAACCACCACGGTTTCGGCCTGCCTTTGCGCCTTTGACCGGGTATATTGAGATTGAGTATCACATTCACACTGCCGGTGTCCTCAGGTGTCACTCCTTTTTAATGTCCGTACCATCGCAGCCGTTTCTCTTGCATTTTGTCGGCGACATCGCGTACGGATGGTACTGACATGTTTTTTGTTACGGCCCACGACACAAAAAAACGTTTACCACCTTATACTTTGCATATTTATTTAGTTTTTGCTTTAAGACTACCCAATCTTATTGTTATAATATCACATTTTAAAAAAATTACAAAAATTACCGTTTTACCGGTTTACCGGTAAAAATATTTTTATTACCGAATTTTTACCGGTAATTTTTGTTTTACCGAAATTGCATGCCCTAGTCCATATGTCTATTATGCGGGCAGTCTAATATACTTACTTAAGAAAGTGGTCTTGCTTATGTTAGGTAACTAATCAGAAGAAATCCATAGAGTGGACGCAGTAACCTTTAGGTACCTACCTACACTATACATAAGACACCGGCGTCATTTCAGCATGAGTTTGGATTGGATTGAGAGCTCTTTGAATTGGACAAAGGCCTTTACCACAGATAATATTCTAAGTTAATTAACTGAAACAATAATCCAATGTGAGTCCTTAACCATATGTGCTTAGTTTTCGCGTCATGCTACCGAAAACGCACATCAATTGGGTGTCCTCCGCCTTTTCCAAGAATGTTAAATATGTTGCTAATTCTCCTCCCACGCATACCGCGGGTCGCATCGATGACAACATTACATTCTTGTTGAACACCGCTCGAATCAACGAGATTTGTTCTGTTTTTATTGGCTCCGTTATTATGAGGTATACGTATTTACTATGCAGTGCAGTCTCGCTGTTACGTAAGCGTAAACCTGAAGTGTTCCTGAATTCTGTCATACTGTGAGTGTCATCACGTTTAAATGCGGTGCGCGTGATTCACAACGGCCATGGATTTTGTGGAAAAAATATTTTTTTCTGGACATTTGGAACACAAAAACACAATGCTTTGTAAGAGATCTTTTTTGAATGCAAGTTTATATCTGTCAATAATTTGAAAATCCTATTTTCCCAAAGTTTCGTATTGTTAATCTACCTCATAATATTTAAAACTGACCCGCATTCATTACGGCCAGAGCGTCGAGATTACTCAAGCCTGTCACAATATGACAGATGTAGTCTAACATCTATTTCTGAAATAAAAGAAAACGTCCACATTGGAGAACAAGTGCGTGTTGTTGCGATTACTCGGTGGCATCAGCTGAAAGCTTGTTGCGAAACCGGCGCGTGCGCACAGCGGCGCGGCCATTCCCGGCGCGAGTATTTCGGGCCGCACTCGAGCCGCGTCGGGTTTCACGCCTTTCTGCCGAGCCGCCGTACCCACTGACACACAAACATACTGTATTTTCAGCCTGAGGCTATGATAACCACGGCTGCGATAGTTTAAATGCCCTAATTCCTACGGACTAACTACACGCTTCGCGCAAAACCGGTAATATTTCGCCGAGTTTCACACATTCTTTGGAAGCTCCTACTGCGAGGTATCATACCAACAGAGAGACATTTAATTATAACTTCACTAGCTACGGGTAAAAATATTAATTACCTATCTGATGCATTTTCACTAGATAACATTTATCTGAGGGAGTTGACTGTTATGTTGATACCTATTTATTTTATAGTGCTTAAGTGAATAGCTTATTTAGATCTGCGATAATCTTATGAAATAACTGCATTTTCCGGCTAAAGAAGAGGTCAGCCGGTTCAATACTCGATATATTGCATTAGGGTGTAATCTACAATGTGATGACGATGATCTGGTACGCATGCGTAGTAAACAGCAATGATTTACGAGTAGACAGCACACCTCTCGCTTTACCTGACGTCGGCTTTACAAGCTAAACACATTAAACGTGTGTTTACATTAACTGTAGATGCTTCATGAAATTATTCATGATGATTATATTGAAGAAGTTTGTTGTTTCTGCAATGTAACATTGTAAATAGATAGTTTTGTGTGATAGGTTTATTAAAGGTTAGTGAGCCATTATATCAGTCATTAGGCGCTATAGATTCAGATAAGAAAACTTATGTAACCCTGTTAAAGTTATGTAGGTGCGGTTTAAAGTAGATGACTAGATGTAACAATGTTTAAAGTAGATGACTAGATGTAACAATGTTTAAAGTAGATGACTAGATGTAACAAGACACAATAATTGTCATTATTAAGAAATTATAAGGGGTACTTTCAAGTTGGAGTTTTGCTCTAACTTGAATAAGAGCACTGTCTGTTTAAGAAATAATGCGTTCCAACATAGTGCATTATTGAATTGCGGTGCGAGATAAACCTGTGTGTCGTACTCACGCGGTCGCTGTCGGCCGATGTGGGCAGTAGCATTCAGACAACCATTACAGTGCAACTAACTATGAATAGCACTTAGTACCTGTGTCATTAAATTGTAATAAAATCCATTACCTATTCATGCCTAGAAACAATTTAAACTTCGCTATAGTTGCTCAATTAAGGACTTATGTTAATGTGCAACAAAGGACACCATATGCCGCTCGATCCTTAAATATATTGAAGTCGGATATTGATGAAATTTCAATTTATAGGTAACGTGTAATATGACAAAATAGCGTTTGAGGTACTGATAATATTCCCTGCGTCCCCAATTTCGACCCAAATGTTGTATGGTTTCCCTTTCCCATTTCTATCTAACGTAGATAAGATTAGTAAGCTGTTGTGTTGGTTGTTTCAGAAGTGATGCGGCGCGTGGCGTGCGGCGACGTGTGTCCTACGCCGCCGCCCGCGCACCCGCCCGCGCCGCAAGCGCAACAAAGGTAAATAACTACTAGATATCCGCTCACATTCAACTCTTACCAGAGTGCCTATAATCATAACAATAGGACTAAGTCCATGTTAAAGCGAGAGTGAAGGGAACGGCAATAAATTCCAACAACGTAGATAAATAGATAGATCCGTAGTAGATAAATAGATAGATTTTAGTATAAACTAGCTTTTGCCCGCGACTTCGTACGCGGATCCTGTCCCTTATGCCAGCGACTATGGGGTCAGCAAAATCAAAGATCTGAATAGTCGCAATAGACGTGACCATAGGGATAAAAGTAGTGATTCTAATTAGACCGCATTTAAGTTGTGTGTGGCAAAAATATTACACGTAGGTATTATTTCGTAAAAAAACATTAAATAGATGACAAAGTCGTGGTGACTTAGTGGAATTCGTGGTGGTTTAGTGGGTAGAGAACCAATCTCTCAAGTATGAGCGTGCGTCTTTGATTCCAGGTCTGGCAAGTGCCTGCCAATGCAACTTTTCTAAGTTCGTATGTACTTTCTACGTATATTTTGGATACCAATGACCGTTATTTGGAGGGGATGTTAAACTGTAGGTTCCGACTGTCATTGAACATTCTTGGCAGTCGTTATGGGTAGTCAGAAGCCAGTAAGTCTTACCAAGGGGTAACCGGGTTGTGGAGGTCAGATAGGCAGTCGCTCCTTGTAAAACACTGGTACTCAGTTGCATCGTGACTGGAAGTCGACCCTAACATAATTGGGACAAAGGCTCTTGAGATAATAACGACAATAATAATGAGATATAGGCACCGCAAGACATCTGAGGCTGATGACGGGGAGTAGCGACCCCGCGGGGCTATATATACTGAGTTCTCCAGGGAGAGTATACTGTCCCCCATCTCCGGCCGGTCGGAGTGAACCATGACGGGGGTAGGTCTCACGCCTCTGGCTTGGCTTGGCCGTCCAGAGTGGAGTCGCTAGAGCAGGATTAGTGGCCCTGCTCGGAGGGTAGGTGCCTCATGGTAAGCACAGGGAGCGCGTAATCCGCGTTTAAAGTCCGCCGAGGTATCCTCACCCTTCAGCCGCTCATGTCCCTATTGCCCTCTTGTTGCTATTCAGTGACTGGTTACAGTAAGTGAGGTGGCGAGTCTCCACCTGCCGTTTTTACATGTACCTAATACATTGTCATCCACTAACATCCCATCAAAATAGCCCAAGTAGTTTTCCTCCATAGTTAGCAATAGTTTAGCACAGAACCGGGGATTGTCTTTTTTTTAACGACGTCCACCGGGGATTGTCCTTGGGTTCATTTCTATAGTGTATAAAGGGATAATCGTCGGTTTTGTGTCACCATTTCATTAAAGTTGTCTCAAAAGGGCTTCAGCGTGTTGGCTTCGACCCCACGTATGCCTCCCAAAAATTTGGAACTCTGTAGTCCCGAGGTCTGGAAGAGATATACAAAATAATAATGAAGATAAAACGCAACAAAGTTAGAGAGTGGAGGCTCGTGACGCCACGTCTAGGTATGTAAAATTTGTACTAAGCAGTGACTTAACACGAAATTCAAGCGTTGTTGTATCTTCGTTATTATTTGTTTGTGAGAGAGAGAAAAGAAAAATGCGTGTCCATTATTTTAGGGTTATCTAAAAGACGGACTAATTACTTATTTTGATTCACTATACCTATTTCATAACATTCATTTCTATACATTTCAAGTGTAGTATTGCTCTTGAAGTTCCACATCAGGTGTTCCAGATCTTCGATGTTTACACGTCAATAGAGAGTGCTTATCAGATTGAACCACTTTTGCTAAAACGTCATATCTTTATAAGCTATAGTCTAGCTGGGCTCCTGGGTTTCCACATTAGGTGTTTTACATCTTCAATTTTTATAAGTCAACAGAGAGTGCTTATCAGATTGAACAACTTTTGCTAAAACGTCATACCTCTATATGCTATAGTCTAGCTGGGCCCCTGGAGTTCCACATCAGGTGTTTTAGATCTTCAATTTGTATAAGTCAATAGAAAGTGCTTATCAAATTGAACAACTTTTGCTAAAACGGCATACCTGTATATGGTACAGAGAAGCTGGGCTCTTGGGGTTCCACATCAGGTGTTCCAGATCTTAAAATTTATAATCTCAGCTGAAAATGCTCATCAAATGAAACAATTTTTGCCACGGCACCATATTTGTATCTCTTATAGTTTTATTGGTCTGTTGGAGTTCTGCATCAGGTCTTCAAGTTTCGAAGATAAATTATAGCCTATATGTTGACCAGGCCTAATACTGATACAACAAAGAAAAAATCATTGAAATCCGTTCAGTAGTTCGGAAGATTAGCGTGTACAAACAAACAGACATACAGACATACAGACATACAGACAAACAGACAGAATTTTTTTTTTGGATTTGTGCTCCATTACTGTTTCTAAACCCCACCCAATTATTATTTTTTTAATATATTCAATGTACAGACACAGTTTTTTTACAGATTTATTATATGTATAGATAATTTATATGTAATTAAGGCGCATTTATCGCATTGGGGTAACCTGTAATGGTAAATGTATGTAGATAAATAAATAAATAAACAATTTTAGTACCAGTAATTATATGATATTTTGTCAATGTCTCGTAAACACGCAGAACATATCGGAGTAACAGGTGTAGCTAACTAAGCAGTCGTGGTGGCCTAGTGGGTAAAGGACCAATCTCTCAAGTATGAGGGCGCGGGTTCGATCCCAGGTCAGGCAAGTACCAATGCAACTTTTCTAAGTCTGTATGTACTTTCTAAGTATATCTTAAGACACCATTGGCTGTGTTTCGGATGGCACGTTAAACTGTAGGTCCCGGCTGTCATTGAACATCCTTGGCAGTCGTTACGGGTAGTCGTTACGGGTAGTCGTTACGGGTAGTAGTAGACTGGTGTCAGTCTAACCAAGGGGTATCATCGGGTTGCCCGGGTAACTGGGTTGAGGAGGTCAGATAGGCAGTCGCTTCTTGTAAAGCACTGGTACTCAGCTGAATCCGGTTAGACTGGAAGCCGACCCCAACATGATTGGGAAAAAGGCTCGGAGGATGATGGAGGTGTAGCTAACTGTGGCGCCTGCCAACTTCTGGACACGATTGTGTTGTTTCAAGCCATGACAGCAATGGCAGGAATGTTGTGGCTCACATGCTCCAAATATATTCCTTGTTTATGGTACACAATGTTCACTATCAACCATATTGTATCTTAGAACTATCTTCTTTATACATTCTTTAAATATCACGTTTTTTTTCTATTTTCAGGACATCGGAGAACAAAGAGCTGTTACGTCAGCAGCTCCTGTCGGCCAGCAAAGAGCGCCTTGAGAAGCAGGAGTCTCCCAAACCGAAGCACGCTCGCAACAGACAGAAGAACCGATGGAAGCTGAAGTTCCACCACCAGGCGCTGCCTCAGGAGTACCTCGACCACTACGAGCAGAGCCTGCAGAAAGCCAACGCCGCTAAACAGGCGCAGCAGAAGCACAAGCCCGCGGACAAACCCAAAGCTGAACCAAACTTTGACATCAACAACTTCAGTAACGAAACGTTTAAGATCTGGGCGCAAAGGCTGGCGGGCATACAGAATGAGACTGGAACACTAACCGTGCCACAAGTGTCTTCCATGATCAACATGGCGCCCAAACCACCCGCCAAGGACGAGAAGAAAAAGAAGAACCCCGCCATAGCTCCAAGCAAAATTGTCACGTACGACGACTTGCCGTATATGGGAGAGATGACGCTGAACAACTCCAAGCCGAGGAGAGGGCGGAAGCCCAAGAAAGCAGATATCTGCCACCTAATATATGAGAACTACGGGACTGTGGTGCCGGGACAACCGCCGCCCGCGCAGGACCGACTAAATCAGCTCAACATGTGCCCGCCATTCAGGGGAACGGACAATCCTCCAACGAGCAGCCCAAAAACTGACTTGCAGAACAAAATTATCTCTAGTTTATTGGAGAGGAAGTTGTCACAAGAAAACAAAAAGCGACTGGAATCAATGACGCCACCTAAGTTTTCCAGCCCGGACGAGCCGATGCCCGAGGCGCCGGTCACCATCGCAGGACCCCTTCACAGTGACGACGAGCCTCTGAACCTGTGCATCAGAGATTTACACGATCTT
Source organism: Helicoverpa zea (assembly GCF_022581195.2). Classification (NCBI taxonomy): domain Eukaryota; kingdom Metazoa; phylum Arthropoda; class Insecta; order Lepidoptera; family Noctuidae; genus Helicoverpa; species Helicoverpa zea. The sequence goes on from NC_061472.1 coordinate 222,139, forward strand.
AAGATCCAAATACAGAAAAAGTTCGGGAACATTTACTCGTCCCTACCTGAAGTAAAGACTGAAGTAGAAACTGAGAGTTCGGAGCAGGACGGCGTGAAGGCTGAGCAGCCTCCGAACGCGATCTCGGTCATACAGCGGAACACGAACCTGTCGCCGGTGACGGCCAGCAGCTCGCCCGAGCTGTCGCGGCCGCGCAACGTGTCGCCCACGCTGTCGGAGCCGGCGCAGTCCTCCGCCAGCCCCGACAGCGACGGCAAGTTCCCCGGCTACGTGTACTGGCCCAACGCCGGCATCTACATGCACCCGCTGGCGCTGCAGACGCAGCTGCTGTACTACCGCCGGCTGGCGGCGGCCGGACACCTGCCTTTCCCCGGCGACGCCGACAACCGGGGCTCTGCCTCCACGCCCAACAGTGTTAGTGAAGTGTCAGAAAACTCTTCCGTAGACGATAACAAAAACAAATTAGTGCTCAAACAAATTTCAGAACTGTTAGACCCTAAAGTGATAAAACAAGTGGAGGAAGCGAAACGGAGTCCAGATCAAACCAAAATGAAGCGAGTGTCTCCGAACCCAGTGCAGGGCCCAGTGAAGAGAAAACGCTCGGCGATATTCATCCCGCCGATGCCGAGCAAGACCAGCTCCACCACGCCTACCACGGAGGTCAGCATTTGTAAGTTCAAGTTCACCGGAGGCTCCAAGCCTTCGTTGCAAGAGAAAAAAATGCTATCAGTTGACTCCGGCGGCAACTTCAGATATTATAGCGGCACAGGGAACAAGGGGAATAAAGGTTACGAATATTTACAACGGGACTCAAATCAAGGCAAGAATGCTAACGCTTCAGCGGAAACGTCGACCTCGCAGCCGAAAGTAGAAGAGCAGAGTACGGCTCTGAGCAAAGAAGACTTGAATAAAAAGAAGAGGAAATCGAGGAAAAGTTTACAGCGAGAGAAGCTAGAGCAGACGTTCAAGGAGAAGGGGTTTTTGATACAGACGCAGCAGTTGCAGTCGGCGGAGGGGGCGACGTACTGCAAGTTCCGGCAGCTGAGGAAGTTCACGCGGTACTTGTTCCGCAGCTGGAAGGACTACCTGCCCGGCGAGCTCGAGGACGCCACGCACGCCTCCGCCGAGCACCCCGCGCCTCCCGCCCCCGCCACCCCCGCCTCCCCCGCGCCGCCCCCCGCCGGCGAGGCGCGCGGGGAGTGGGGGTGACGTCACGCGTGAACGTAACATGACGTCACACTCGCCGCACTGGCTCCGCACGGAAGGCTGACGTGCTCACTGTACGAGGAATTGAATTGAACCCCTTGTGCTTGTACATAACGTGAAGTTATTCGGACGCTGGAGAATTAACCCGGCCGCTGTTGACGGTCGAATAATGCATTTAATAATCGTGTTTAGTGAGATTTTAAAACTATTAATTGTGTTGTTTTGTTCTTGATCGCCACTCCGTCCATATTGAATGGTTATTATCTTACTATCGTATCTTCGCTTTGGTTTAAATTATTTGTTGTTTATTATTATAATGTAAGTAAATGTATAATTGTGTAATGGTGTTTTATATAAATATGTACGAATTTATAATCCTATAACGGCTCGGCTCGTTGAAAGTACTGAACTTGTGTATAATATTGTATGTACTTATTTACAAATGCCTAATATTTATTATTGTATAGTCAAGTTTTATAACAAAACTGTTGTAAAGACTAGATAAGACTACGTTGGGCGCTATTAATGTTGTTATAGTTAAATACTGGAGTACTAACATAACTAGTCACGTGACACACCTCTAACTTAGCTGTAGTTAGCGTTAGGCGATCGGCAACCTGTACATATTGCCAACCAGAGGCATTCTAGTCATTAATGTTAAGTTTTATACATCGTTGTTATTAACTGCTGCTCTATTGTCATTTTATTTAAAATGTTTTCGTAATTTTATAAAAAAAAATACACTGTTTTGTATACAATAAACTTTATTGCAAAAAAAGACCACTTGATCCAGTGATTAAAATATAAAGCAAAATAATGAAAACAGGAATGTAATATACCAATTAAAACATTTAACCGAATCAATATTTTGTTTGATTTTGATAAAGGATCCCAAAAATATACTCGTCATGATTGTGGGACTGTGACACAACACCGTCGTACAACTATGCGAGTAATAACAATGTGAGTGAACAAAATGCACTTTATAAAGCCTTTGTTGCCGAAAATGGAACTCTAATGTACTTCTGTGATGACAAGACCAATAGTGATTTATGTAAAATATATAAACTTAAACTTGTCCACTGTAGGCAACAAAGTAACCACATACCGATTAACAACGGCTCGCTGTACCGGCGAGCCTACACGCTGATACAAAAATAACTATAAAATATCTCTTACACGCTAACCTTCAAAAATCCATCAAAAACTCGACCGGAGTCGCAACTTGTGCGGAAACATCACAATAAACAAAGGCACGGATATATACTTCAATATTGTATATAAAGTATAGAAAAAAGATCTATATTATGTTTCTTCACTTAACTTTAGATAATGTTCTTAGGAACTACATAATTTTCTCAAGCTGTCTGCTCAAAGTATTAGACCTTGTATAAACATAGACAATCGGAATGCCTGCAGGAATGTTAATTTTGATTCTGATCGTAGAGCAAACATGTATGATTGCAAATCTTTGATATAACAATTGATTAATAACAAGTTCTGTGCGCAAAACCATCAATAAGATAACAAGTCGTAAGAATGTAACAATCGGGTATCAAAACGAAATAAAAATTCGACAAGAGGACAACTAGTAGACGTTAGAACTGAACTTCATTACAAATCACACAAAAAGAAACATCAAAAAGCGAATTATTGAACATCTACTTTTTAGTTGAATGGGAGTGCGAGTTATCTTGACATGATGTAATAAAGTTCAGCTCAGCGTGTGTATGAGTGTTTACGCCTTGAGCAGCGCTAGCGCGGCGGCGCGTACATGCGGCGCGGAGATGCCGTAGTGGTCGAGCAGCACGGCGGGCGGCCCGGAGCGCGGCACGGCGCGGACGCACACGTGCTTCACCAGCGTGTCGCGCTGCATCGCCAGGGCTGACAGCACTGCCTCGCCGAGTCCACCTGTAATGGTGATAATCATTTGTAAACAATGCTGCAACCTCAACTTGAAGGAATACTGAACAAAATGCAGTAAGTTGTATCAGGCCCCTGCCCACTCGATATGCTTGCGCGCGATAAATGCCTACCGCTCGCCGGATCGCCGACGAACCTAAACGCAGAGAGCGCACACGCAGTCACTTGCGTCGCAGACTGCATAATATTTATTATTTTTATAATACATTTCGGCGTCGTCTAGGCGAATTATATACTTAATGATACATATAAGGACTTTCCAACACATGGCCCGACCCGGCGTTCATTGACAGTACCTAACCACTTTTTTAAGACAATGCACGAGAATATAACTTCTTAATATAACCTGGAAGAACCCAAACCCAATACTAATTAAACATTTCAATACAAAAACCTACTTCTTTTTCGAAGTCAATTAAACACGGACTAGAATACAAAACATAAGATAAATCCAAATAAAATAACGTCCATTGAATTGTAACCGTTTTGAGAGTACTTTTATAAGCCTTTTTAAAATATGTGAAAAAGTTGTTGAGTACTAACCGGCTTGGTAGTGGTCTTCCACGACGACGACCCTGCCGCCGACAGCCTTGGCGTGCTGCTGCACCGCCGCCTCGTCCAGCGGCTTGATCGTGAACGGGTCCAACACGCGGGCCTCCACGCCTATTGGAACGTTACAGTAAATACATGTGGACTTTTTATCTACTTCAAAAGTATTAAAAAATTTAACAATATCGGCCTTGAACATTGTTATATACAACAATTTCGATTTATTTTTTCGCATAAAACATGATTACAGTATACAAATAAGTCATAATTTTAAGCAAGGTAAAGTGATTAATGTTAACATTTTCTATTTATGAAACGTCCGCAATTGGAACAGTATAAAAGCCGATGATAAATTAAAAATATCTTGAAAATGTTTCTGCTATACTAACTGTGTGTATGTGTGTAACCCTCCACAATCCCTTTATAGGTTATGTTACAAGACTGTGTGAACTGGTAAAGAAGGGTGTAATGTAGTTACCTTCAGCCTTGAGCTTGTCGGCAGCGAGCAGACACTCGTGCAGCGTGACGCCGGCGCCGATGAGCAGCACGCGGTCCTTGGGGGACTGACGCACTATCTTGGACGAGCCCACCTGTGCAGACAATGTAGTGTTTGTTATATATGTTTAACTTGAAATAGCCATATTTGGTGGCTGTTTTTATTTAGTTGGGCGTTGGGAATATGCTACGCAAAAGTAAATGTCTCTTGTATAGTACATGCTGATTGTAAGGCTCCCCTTATCAACCGACCTTGATTAAACTGCAAGGGTTTTCACAATTTTGTATTAAACCCGTGTTTGAGTCAGCGGTCGTATGATATAATACAGTGCATAACTATAAGGTGCTTGTCAACATTCAAATGTTAATTTACAATAAATAAGAAATAATAGTAATGCTGCTTACCTTGAAGACCTCGTCGTTGGCGTAGAGGATGGCGGTGTTGGGCCGCGAGGTGCGGATGTAGCAGATGCCCTTCGTGTTGGCCGCCAGCTCCACCGCTCGCTCCGTCGACACCGCGTCACTGTGTACATAGCATTACTTGTTATATTGTGAGGAAGAGTATATAAAATTACCACGCCATCCGTACAATATTGCACCCATATTTAGTGCCGTTCGTGTTTGTATTTCGGAGATTATACAGAACATTTTTTATGGACGGACATAAGTTTCCATGAATCGTGCTCCGCGGTGAATCGCTCAGTGCCGACGCGCGGCGCGGCCGGGAGTTAAGAGTGAGGCTATAGCTAGAGCGGTAAGGGCCGCGCTATAATACTGTTAATGATGGAAATATAAGCTTATAATGTACTGACGAGGGGTAGAAGACGGTGGCGGTGGGCACGGCGCGGAAGAGGGCGAGGTCCTCGAGGCCCATCTGACTGGGCACAAGCTACAGTACACTCACGAGGGGTAGAAGACGGTGGCGGTGGGCACGGCGCGGAAGAGGGCGAGGTCCTCGAGGCCCATCTGACTGGGCACAAGCTACAGTACACTCACGAGGGGTAGAAGACGGTGGCGGTGGGCACGGCGCGGAAGAGGGCGAGGTCCTCGAGGCCCATCTGACTGGGCACAAGCTACAGTACACTCACGAGGGGTAGAAGACGGTGGCGGTGGGCACGGCGCGGAAGAGGGCGAGGTCCTCGAGGCCCATCTGACTGGGCACAAGCTACAGTACACTCACGAGGGGTAGAAGACGGTGGCGGTGGGCACGGCGCGGAAGAGGGCGAGGTCCTCGAGGCCCATCTGACTGGGCACAAGCTACAGTACACTCACGAGGGGTAGAAGACGGTGGCGGTGGGCACGGCGCGGAAGAGGGCGAGGTCCTCGAGGCCCATCTGACTGGGCACAAGCTACAGTACACTCACGAGGGGTAGAAGACGGTGGCGGTGGGCACGGCGCGGAAGAGGGCGAGGTCCTCGAGGCCCATCTGACTGGGCACAAGCTACAGTACACTCACGAGGGGTAGAAGACGGTGGCGGTGGGCACGGCGCGGAAGAGGGCGAGGTCCTCGAGGCCCATCTGACTGGGCACAAGCTACAGTACACTCACGAGGGGTAGAAGACGGTGGCGGTGGGCACGGCGCGGAAGAGGGCGAGGTCCTCGAGGCCCATCTGACTGGGTCCGTCCTCGCCGATGCTGACGCCGCAGTGCGAGCCCGCCAGGTTGATGTTCGACTGGCTGATGGCGCCCATGCGGATCTACAAAACACGGATTATTTATAAATGATGAAATCAAGCGATAACTTATTTAGCTACTAGCTTTTTGACGACCTCGATGGCGCAATGGTCACCATGCCGGACCGCCGAACCTGAGGTCCCGGGTTCGATTCCCGGCTCGGTCGACATTTGTGTGATGAGCATGCTTGTTGGCCGTGGTCTGGGTGTTACAATATGTATTTATCAATATGTATATATGTAGCTATATGTAGTTTATCAGTTGTGTTAGCACCCATAACACAAGTTAATTAATAACTTACCATGGGGCTAACCGACCGTGTGTGAAAAGGTGTCCCGACATTATTTATTTATTTATTAGCTTTTGCCCGCGACTTCGTTCGCATGGAATAGTGACTTCCGGCTTATTTTTGGTTTGACCAATAGATGGCGCTATATGTCCGGAATATTTTTTTTTTGAAATAAAAACTATCCTATGTCCTTTCTCAAGTTCCAAACTATGTCTGTACCAAATTTCACACAAATCGGTTCAGTAGTTTAGGCGTGAAGAAAAGACAGACAGACAGACAGAGTTACTTTCACATTTATAATATTATTTAGGATTACTAAATGTTAGCAGAATATATAAACCAACCAACCAATATCTGTGGAAATTTAAGAGAGAGACCTACGTTCAGCTGTGGACATCCTATGGTAGAGCTGATGATGATGAAGAAATGTTAGGAAAAATATTTAGTATCAATGCCGTAGGAAAACTAGTCGAGGGGAGAGGACTACATTCTGCTTCCACACATTTCAAACATTTGAAAACCTAAAACAAAAAACAGGTATCAATAAACATATTCTGACCTGATCGAATGTCCTGGTGAAGAATGCGGCGAAGGTGGAGGCGAACACCACCGCCCGGTCCCGGCACGCGGCGCCCGTCGCCACGCCAACAAGGTTCTGCTCCGCGATGAAGCACTCGATGTATCTGAGGTACATCATACATGAACGTTATTCAACAAATTAAGCAAACAAAAATGACACCCCAAATTACTTTTGCTGAATCAAATAGATCGAAACCATTGATTCTCAATTCAAATTTCAAATAATCAAACATATGGAAACAAAAAAAAACTAAAGTCCAAAACTATACCTTTCAGGATAGGCGTTGCGCAGTTTGTCACTGAACGTGGAGTTCTTTGTGTCGCCGTCCAACGCGATCACACTGTGGAACAAATAAAATACAATATAATAATGTAACAGATCACACTAATAATATACAAGCGGTTGCGAATGCATGGTGTTTACTTCTTTACGCGTCAACGACTAAACATATGATGAAACTTGGCAATAATATAGCTTATACATAAGTCCTTTGAAATAAATGATTTGACTTTGAACACATAAGCAACTCTTATCCGGGTGCGCGGAGTGGTTCGCAAGAAACCGCTGTTGGAAGGTAGTTTAACATACATGTATGAATGCTACTGCCCACATCGGCCGACATCGGCCGCGTGAGTACGACACACATAGTATAATATTGCACCGACTGATTATAATGCACTAGATTAGTGCACTACTACATAATATAGCTGGTGCATGCCTTGAGGTAGGTTAATGAAACTATAGTAAATGTTCCGAGACAAATGGATTGATAACAGTGACGTGATAAGCCATGCAATATTGTTGCGAGTATAGGTTCGGGATTACTGAGGTAGTTACACTGCATAGTAAATAAGATAAAACATTATTAGGAAGCAATAATATCGATATAGCACTTTGTTGTGTCTGTCTGATTACTTGATAAACCAACACTTAGACACTTATACAAAACATTACTATTCAACGTCTATCTCATTTCCATGAAGACACCAGTTACTTCATATGAACATTATATGTAAAATCAATTGATTTTTCACACATCTCATTCAGAACACAACAATATAGCACCACAAATAGAAAAAGACGCGTCAAAACTACACAATATCGTCAGTTCTCTGTCTGAGAAGAAGCCTGTGTCTATCAGTCGGACGTCAAAAAGGCTGCTAATGATTGTTGTCAGTCCACATACCGCATATTAGTGTCGGCGATCTTCTTCAAGGCAGTTCCGTAGGCGAGCCTCGTGGCGACGAGCTCGCCCGCCTTGTACGCGGGCGGCGCCGACAGCGTGATGTCGCCGATGTGCACCGCAGGGGCCTCGGCCAGCGGGGCCTTGGGCTTCAGCGTGATGCTGTTGTTCTTGATCAGGGATTGCAGGTGCTGCGGGGGAGGTTGGACTTTATTTTTGTGGAGTTATGGTTGATTTTTCGTAGATTGTATGACATGTATAAGGTTTGATAGTTATGTTCCAGGTTTTAGTCTGTGTTCTAGAGACAAAATAACTTTTTACATAATGGTGAGGAAGGTTGAATAAAAGCTCTAAAAATTTACATATAAACAATGCCATAACTTAATAAAAGAGTGAAAAATAAATAAAGGTAAAATAAATGTATGAATGCTACTGCCCACATCGGCCGACAGCGACCGCGTGAGTACGACACACTATTTATGTTGCACGAACTATTTATAATGCACAATACATTATGCACTATTGTATATTCAGCTAGTGCACACATCGCTACTTTCATTATTAATAATAAAATATGTACATTATTAAAAAAAAAAACATGACGTAATAAGTCATGTCTCCGATATTTTTATTAGTCAATCTTGACTAATTAATTTTATATTTACTCTCAGTTTTCATCGACATTCAAATAAGAAATAAAAAAATGAATATAAATAAGATTTACCTTGATGATCTTATCACCATCAGCGCCCAAGGCCTTGCCGTGCCAGTTCTCCAAGTCCTCGATGCCGGGGAAGTTCTTCCCCTTGAATGTCTTGGCGATGATGGCGGTGGGCTTGCCGGGGGCGGCGGCGGCCTCGTCGAAGGCCTTCACCAGCTCCGACACGTCGTGCCCGTCCACCACCAGCGAGTGTAGGCCGAACGCTTTCATGCGAGCGTCGTACACGTCCAGCTAAGGATAAATGTTTATGGTCAGATTTCGTTATTTTTTAGGTGACTACGACAAATTGCAATGTTGAGTATATGAAAAAAGGCTTCATTTAAATGCTCAAACAATTTAAATTAAGATATTATAAAGAATGCACTTTTTTTAATTTTACTGCATTATTGGATATTTTTGAAAAAGCAATCTTTCTTTTACAATAAAAAATAACTTGCAATCGACCAGAATAACAAGCTAAATAAATATTTTATAAATTTTTTGGATACAATTGTATTTTCTCATCTCATGCAAGCACTTATTTTATTCGATATTAGTATTAAAATGTGCGACAAGGTGATTGTAAAAGTGCATTGTCATCATTCAAGGCCAAATTTTCGCACTAATGTAACCGATTAAATCATATCTATTTGATTGCATGTTATGAAAACCAAATATTCAGTATTTATACGTTATCTTATCTGTATCGTACGCGATATGTGGCGGTATAGGCGGTGAAAGCGGTGTTACTATGAACAACATACTCAAGGCATATAAGTAGTGTCTACAAACAAATAGTTTGTCATCTCGTCTGGTGTCTTACCTCGTATTCATTGTTATATGATCATGCACAGATGAGATACCTATATAGGTATGCATATTTTTTTCCTACATTGTTATTTTGTGTTACTATTTTACCAAGATTTTTGTGTTTTTGCATGAACATTTGACTGTCTGTTTTGTGTCCTATATGCGTGTCAAATAACCGAGAATAAATGTTGTGGTTGATATACCTGGTGCTGCAGCGAGGTGGGCTCGGACTGGCCGAGGCGGTTGACGTCGAAAATGACCACAAGGTTGTCTAGCTTGTAGTGGCTGGCGAAGTGCAGCGACTCCCACACGCTGCCCTCGGCCGCCTCGCCGTCTCCCACCAGGCAGTACACCCTGGAATACGAGGATATCATTGTGAAATGTTTCTTGAAGGAACGTAAAGCTACGAGTATGGAATACATTTTAAACAGACAATTGGAATAATGGTGCCTGGGTCAATAAGATATTCCTTGGAGATAGCTAGTTTTTTTTTGTTAACTGAGGTAGTAGTAAAGTAGAATAGGCATGATGACAAATTTTTAAATTCCTTTGTATGATGTAGGTATACGTCTATTTTATATGAAAAATTATTAATTTTAAGAAAATGTGAAGTTTTTTATCAAATAATTGCATTTTTCTCTGTCCACTTTGAATCCGGCGCGAAAACGCTTGTCAGTGTCATGTCGTCACTTGTGACGTCACGACTGAAATTACAAGACGTAAGTAAACAACGCTCGTGCAATAATTAAGTTTTTTGTGTTATTAAATATGAATTCGAAAGTGCATAGGTGTTGTGGGGTCCCCCAGTGTAAGAACACATCTCAAAACAACTCCTGATAAGTTATTTGTGTACGTTCCTCACAATAAAAAAATACGAAACAAGTGGCTTAAACTTGCAAGGCGAGATTCAAAAGCAATATTGCCCAGGGTACAACTTTATTTTTGTGAAGATCACTTTGATGTAAGTTATTACATAGTTCTCTAGATTCTAGCATAGTTTATAATGTAAATAACTATTTCGAGGTTAGGTTTCATCTCTCATTGCTGTTATATTACGCATTTTATTCATATCATGTATTTATATGTATGTGTTTATTTGAGGAATTATTTATAACTAAAATTGTTTTTAATTAAACTAATATTCTAACATAGAAGTTTTTTAAATTAAACTAATACACTTAAATGGAAGTTTTTTAATTAAACTAGTATACTTACATGGAAGTTTTAACATTTCTAAATTCAGCTGAACAAAAATCTTTATTTGATGCCAAAAACTCTCCCAGCATTATGATATCCATTCTAGGCAAATTAGCGCTGTTTGCCTTGATAAATCCGGGCTCCATAACTCGTGTTATAAACAATTAATTAAAAACAAAGATCGCAGTGGAAGTTCACAATAACGAAATGTGACGTTCGCGCGCTTTCGCGCGAGTTGTTTTCAGAGATGACGTCACGAGCTCTGATTGGTGTTCAAGATATCATGGCGGATTGCCTTATTTCGTAATTTTATTTTATAAAAATACATATTAATCACATTATTAATAAAGAAAACAATGCGCGTTTTATATTCCAAGCTTCAAGTTTAATTTAATAAATATATTATTTTAATGATTTTTGATTACTGTCATCATGCCTATTACAATCAATTGGATCTGGTAAGATTGGAACCGCAATTCGAAGTTTTTGGAAAAAAGCTAGGCATATGATTTTGATAAGGTACTTGTTCTACACATGTAATAGAGTCCTATGCGTCTTTATCAATTCATTTTCAACTCTAAAACAAATTACGTACCTGTAAGGTGCCTGGTCGAAGTACTTGCCAACGTAGGCCATACCGGCGGCGACAGCCAGCCCCTGTCCGAGCGAGCCAGTGCCCACATCTACGAAGTTGAGGCGGGGGGTGGGGTGTCCCTCCAGGTCGGAGTCCAGCTTGCGGAGGTTCTTCAGCTCCTCCACGGGGAACAGACCTGCCTCAGCCCAGGCTGCGTATAGGATGGGGGCTGCGTGACCCTGGATATGGGTATCATTTTGGTTATTTAAAATACTTCCCACTATCAATAATTCCCACGGGAAGTTCCGTAACTGTAAATGGCTATACCTACTTCCTTGTTATGTTTCAGTAGGTATGTATACCTTTACTTATGTTTCAGTTTCGTGTTTTTGCAATAAGACACGTCGGGGCTTCTTAGCTTGCGATAATAAAAGTTCTGCAGTGCATTATAGCGTCGTATTGCGCTTGTCAATACTGCAGACTTGGACCTTAACCTAGTCACTGGTTTATTGCAGACATTAAAACCTTGGACAGCATTTTTTTTTATAGAAAATGATTATATAACTTCTTCCATTATGGGTAGAAGGGATGGGAAGTTGCACTTGTTTTGTAAGTAAAACGCATTACTTTCTGGAATCTTTAGTTACATAAGGGGTGGGCAAGTGTTTTGAAGAGTCCCACAGCCCTGTAATATTAGAATTCGCTGGTTACATAGCAGGTTATTGTGCTTACCTTGGACAGAATGAACCGGTCGGCGGAGGCGTCCCTGGGCGCCGAGATCTTGTACCGCATGGTGTGGAAGAACAGCACCGACATGATCTCTGCCATGGAGGCGCATGATGTTGGGTGACTGCAAATAACATAGAAAATTAATCTTAAGTCCTTCACATAGGGTACAAATTCGCATGAAGAGTTCGCTACACTGATTCCGACATGTAGAAAATTGAACTTTACTGCACTAAGAATATGTCTCAAATTGGCTTGTTGTAATTTTACAGTATGAGACAATTTCGATTGAGAATATGATATGTTGAGTACTAAGGAATGTTATAGATACTTTTAGTCTGGGTGTTGTTGGTATTTGGTTTGTCATCTTAATGCAAACAAAATTTATGTTTCAATTTGATCGTTGTGCAAAAGTTTAGACCGTGACCATGTTATGTAGACCGAAACTATTGGAATACTAGAATGAAATAAAAAGGCTAAGTAATGCAAGAAATAAGTTTTTATACCTATAATTAAAAACAGAAAAGTGATCACCGTATTTGCGGTCCTTCACCTTTTATTGGTGGCCTTGAATAGACAAGTACTTACTTTGAACAAATATGTTGATGTAAAAAACAGTTGATCATTACTACTTCATTGCAAAAAACGTAAGGACTCCTGCTTTGCTACATATGTCATAGAGCAGATGGTCAATAATAATTAATTAATGTGTAAATAATAATGATCTACAGTTAATTATGTATAGACTATAGTGTATGAATGCTACTGCCCGCGGTCGACAACTAGTCGGCGCGAGTACGACAAACGGCTTGCTTTGGCACTCAACTGTACACTCATCTATTGGAGATTTTGTGTTGAAATTAGTTTTCGTGCTGTGGAAAGTATCTGCAGAACAGACGCCAGCATATCAAGTTACTACAGTCAATTTTCAACTGTATTTACAAAGTACAAGGTTCAATGTTGATCGGGAATTTTGCAGATTTAAGTAGCTTCGTGTGTTTGAGTTTAGTGTGTAGTTATGTTAGGTACTTAGTATGTACGTTATATAATACGTCACTCTCTTATAATTTATTGACGTGTTAAAGACGAGGACAAGTACTATGACATAAGTAAATGAGTGTCAATAAATTAATAGGTAATTGGGTAAGCAGTAGGTACGCAAACAAATCTAAACACCTATTTATAGACTTATAAAATTGATTATCCTCTATTTTTTTAAACTTATTTAGACTTTCAGGGAGTTAAGATAAATTAACTAAAAAAGTACAAAGTATATTTTAAGTTCATGACCATACTTACGAACGTTAGATTTCATTGCAATAAATAAAAATCTATACACATACAAATACTTTAGCTATCGTTCATATCACAGTAAAGATTTGTATAATGCTGTAGTAAGATAAGATGCATTGATAAACTTGCTTGGTATCTAATTTGTAGGCTTTTGTATGCTGTTTATTATATAGTACTTATTGAGTTGCTTTGGGTTGCTATGTACAACCCATGTTGTAATTATAACAGATGGTATGCAATTTTAGTGCAAATGTTTATATTATGCCTTAGAAAATAACATGACAGTTTATTTATTCAATTGACATATTATTGAAGTCACATCTACATTCTAAAAATCTACTTTCCTTAAGTCTTACACACAAACTATAGTTTTAGAAAAAAAGTTGTGGTGGCCTAGTGGGCAAAGAACCAACCTCTCGAGTATGAGGGTGCGGGTTCGATTCCAGGTCAGGCAAGTACCAATGCAACTTTTCTAAGTTTGTATGTACTTTCTAAATATACCTTAGACACCAATGACTGTGTTTCGGATGGCACGTTAAACTGTAGGTCCCGGCTGTCATTGAACATCCTTGGCAGTCGTTACGGGTAGTCAGAAGCCAGTAAGTCTGACACCAGTCTAATCAAGGGGTATCGGGTTGCCCGGGTAACTGGGTTGAGGAGGTCAGATAGGCAGTCGCTTCTTGTAAAGCACTGGTACTCAGCTGAATCCGGTTAGACTGGAAGCCGACCCCAACATAGTTTGGGAAAAGGCTCGGAGGATGAGATGATGACAAACTATAGTTTTGCATGTCATTACATACAATATACACATAAATAGGATGTAATGCTACATTATTTTAATTAAATTTAATGTTGCATTTACATAGTTTAATCGAAATTAACTACCAGGTGAAGCTGATAACAGCTATTTCAACTGAACAAAACTGTCAAATTAATAGATATTGTCAATAACCTTTACTTGACTTTACTGAGCACCTTGACGTCTCATATCAGTTGACCCTAAGATTGCCGTAGCTACAGAACCATTCATTATGTAACTGATTATAGCAGTTATTCTTAACTGTAAACCGTAACTCTAGTTAATTATAGAATAAGTAAATAGTGTGAATTAAACATGAATTAATAATGTAAATGATTGCATTTAATTGGGCAAGAAATATCTTGGAAATTAGCCACCGTTTAATATTTATTAGTCACTATGACTTGTATGGATAAGTCATGATTTGGCAAGTTTACATAAACACATTAGAAATAAGATCAGCATGACAAATTATGCACAAATAGACTTCTTTAGAAATATGATTTTGTGTAAAGAGTACCTACTTATTAACTTCAACTATCAGCTCTGCTTGTATAACTTGTTTGTTCAGTAAAGGCTAACTTAGTTATTGTTCTCTATAATAATGATAAGATTTCAATCCCAGATTGCACTACTAAAGAATATTTTGCATACACATTAATAGTGAAAATAATAGTTAATGTAGTTATCATTTTCAGTAATATAACTTAATTATTTTGTTACTGACAAATATTCATATTCAACTTGATTTCATGTCTACCTACATTACAAAAGTTACCTATATAATATAGGCCAACCTTCATGTGATGGAAAATTCTTATTAGCATTATTACTTAATGCATGTCAGAAACACAATAAACAATCGATTTCCTATGGTGAGTGAGCTTTGAGGGCGATGACCTTGGGGGCATGGCGTGATAGCAACCAGTCACATGGTTCTCATAACCTCCAAGGGAGGATCGCGCAACCACCGGCCACAAACGCTACCAAAGTACACCGGAATTGAGTAAGCGACCTATGTGCCGCACCGACTTGTTGCCGGCCGGCGACCGCCGATAAGCCCTACAATAACTCTAATTTATGACAAAAATAACAAAAAAAGGATAATGTCAACAAACAATGTTGCAACAACTTATTTTGATGTACAGAACCACGAAACTACTAAGAATATGTTCTATAGGATTCTAATAAGCAAGAAATCGGCACAATAACCTTCATAGGACCTTCAATAAAGCGGCGAATGCATTAAGGTTATCCACTTACCCAGACTTGGAGGCGTTAGTAGCAACGATGCTGTCGATCCTCAGCTTGTTGGCGATGTCTTTGAGAGCCTGGATGTCTACGTTCTTGTCGCCTTTCATCTTGGACGTGTTTTTTTGTGTATTTTTCAAACGAAAACTATAACCACGTTGTTTGCGACCGGTCGCTTGCCCGCCGCCGGATTCAATGAATTGACAAACGCCAAACGGAATGACAATCGCTGTCAGAGATTATTCATCAGTTTTTTATCGGCCAACGAACCTCGCTGTGCAACAGGTTATTTCTCTATACTTTTGTATTAAATTCAATTATAATCAGTTTTAGCTGATTGATCTTAGTTCATAAAAACAATTGTGTATTCATATACCTTAATGGAAAATATTTCAAGTCAGTAAACAATCCGATGGTGCTGCCATCTCTGGTGCGCTTTTAGGAATATTTTGTGACCAAGTTCTACAGTTTACCAACGGATGGCGTTGTATGTACAAGTTCAAGTTTAACGAGTCAACAGTCTTTAACGAGATAGCCGGCTAAAAGTAAAAAAATTGTCCAATGTAAAGAAATTACTGTAATTTATTAAAAACAAAAAAATGATTATGTGGGTCTTAAGCAACCATAACAAATTTTCAGGCGAATTAATTGTCTTGGGCTTCTTTTTGATGAAATCAGCATTATTTTTATATGATAGAAATCGTATAAGTACTAGTCCTGAGTCCTTTCAAGTCCTTTGCACAGTTTGTACACTATTCATTTGTAATGTTATGCATTCTGACCAGTAGGTACATAGTTGTGTAGGTGATTAGAGATTAATTACAAAGTTATATTAAAAGCCAGAGTAAACTGGTAATCGTATAGTAGGTCTTATTCTTCACCCACGTAGATACATAGATAAGAGTGATAAAACACACACACACAACAAATGCACAGGTTACATACCAAGCAGTTTCTTAAGGACCTACAAACAATAAAATATACAAAGCGTCAAATTTATTAGACATTACAAACATCGATAGCGCTTGTATTAAAAGCACTTGAACATTGTTTGAGTAATATCCGCCAAACGACGCGATCAAACGCCTGTCATATTGAATTGAATCCGAACTACCGATGCGGGGACATCACTAGAACAACCTTACAATTACACTCATTATCACTTCTATTGCAATGGAATAGAGTTACAAATCGAATGTACATGTTGATAAAAACGTCATATACATGTCAAACTTAATCGTGCAGTCGTCTTAGCTCTTATTACAGGGTAGTAAGGTTGGTTTTGGAATAGCGGTAGGTGATGATGAAGGTGGTTGAGTTTACGATAAAACGAGGGTGGCTATTCTAAATCGCGCTGACGTATCAAGCCGGACCTTTGTTCACCTGACTCCGTTGGCGTAGCGAGGATGTGACCAGCGCGTCACGGCTCGTGTAGCGATTGATTTTTGATGTAGGACTCAATGTCTATTAAGTACAAGTTATTTTTATGGCATTTACGATTAAGAAGTTTAATTTTCGAATGCGTTCCAGTCTTTTTTTTCTGCATTTGTAAGAAGGTCTACACAGATTTACTTTCTCACAGATTAACTTACAAATATTATTGGATAAGTAAAAACATTATTTTAAATAAAAAAGCAAAATCTGCAAATCTGTGTCTTGTATGTAGTAAATATTTTAAACAGTGATACGCCAGAAATCAGCTACGCTACTACGACACTACGCTGCTACGAGGCTACGCTGCTACGCCACTACGCGCCTACGCAACGCCTAATATCGCAAAAATGCCGTCTGATAAATAAATATAAAAACAATAAAACTGTTGTCTATCGGCAGGGAAATGGCCGCGCTGGGCACACGGCGGCTAGGGTGACCATCATATCTCACATCATAGTGGGACATGTGGGATATAGAAACAAGGTAAGTCAGTTAGTTATAGTTTAAATAAGACATAAAAATATGATTATACAGTCTGAGAAGACAACAGGTCTGTACTAAACATAATGATGGAATTAATAAAATATATGGTAATTAATTTACCATGATGATGATGATGATGTCCTCCTAGCCGATTATGGGCTACGGCGGCTGTTCTCATGTAAGGAGATTAGCCAACTGCGCAGGACATATTATAGTGCACAAGCATTTGCGCAGACACAGGTGCACTCCCTATTCCTTCACTCTCATAACCCGATGGGACGGCAATCCGACACGACCGGAAAGAGATCAGGCGCAGGACCGACATTTACGTGCTCTCCGATGCACGGGTGAATCAATCACCAACTTCCAGGCTTCGGGCTGCTTTGTGAAAGTCTTCTAAAACCCACAAAGCGATTTCGGCCCGACTCGGGAATCGAACCCGAGACCTCGTGCTCAGCAGCCACACTTGCGACAACTAGACCAACGAGGCAGTTAAATTTTACCATATTAACCATTACCAGTTAATTTACCATAGTGAAGTAATAAGTGCTTAAGTAAGTAACACACTTGCTAACTAATATATATGGCCTTACTACAAAAACTTAAACATCTGTTTAACACTTGTCTAAAAAAATTGTGGCTGCAAAATGAACCATATGTCAACGTCATAATCCGTCATTTTTTTAGACAAGTCTTAAACTGACGTTTAAAAGTTTTTGTGGTAAGACGGATATAGTTTTAGTAGCTTCTTATAGCTTTTTTTGAAGACATAGTTTCCTATGTCCATTTCTTTTATCCCAGAAACATCCACAAACATGGTGCATCCACACGGGGCATCGCGGGCGAGTGGAGCCGGGGCGCGGGGGGCGGAGGGGGCGCGTTCGATGTTCTGTTTTCAAATTCAATTGGCCGGTGTCCCGGGGCGATCTTTCTCGGCGCGATTCCGAATTGAATATCAATAGAACGATACGACGAACGATTGTGTGGACATGACCGCTATTTTTCCGTTCGGATATTGTATTGATTGATCGTATCTACATGGGAGATTATGTTTGTTAGTTCTGCTGTTTGTAGGATTGGAGGTTCTTTATTGTTATTGTACCTGGTTATTTTCTATATTTAAGTAGCTTATTAAAATATTTGGCAATTGCTTGCTATAGTTTTTTGCACTTTGCTTGTGTTATGAATATTGTAAAATGATTACACAGTATAAAGTACTTAATCAATTAGTACCACAAATCCTAGATTTTCAAGAAAGAATTTTCAGTAACACTACAGTAGAATAATAGAGATATTACCTATTATTCTTTTCTCAGTCACATCCACAGTGAGAATGCATAAAACTAACGGTCAGCGCAAATATACGTTCGGATTTGTAAAATAGTAAAAAGGGCGAAGTTGTTCAAGTGTCGCCATGTTCGGTGCGCGTATCTGAACGTCCGCGCTGTCAGTGCCCCGGGGCCCACGTTTGAGACCGATACTTTGATTCTTGTGCTAATGTTATGGGGAAAACTAAACAGTTTGCCTTTGAGGGTTCGAGGCAGCTTACTGGGTGTATTTGTGATGTTTTTAAATCACCAGCTTTGAGTTAATGATGAGTCAGTTGACTTAGACTAAGTTATTTTTCAGGACGAATGTTGTCTTTAATATGAGAATGGACTTAGGTGTATCATAGCATAAATGTTAAGAAGTTAGGTTAAGGGAAAAAGTTGTGGCCAGTTAAACGAAAAACTACATCTAACTTGTTACTATTGGTTAAAGAAATTACCTGTTCATAATCCTGGATAATCTATGGCAGCACGGCAGCTTTTAAGCCTCAGCTCCCGGAACCGAAAGCGGGTTAATGTTCTGTAATGCGCATATCAACAGAGTTATTCGATAACAACTAATAAATTCGTTAACACGCCAACATCAATCATGCGTGTAATCCGCTAACATAATTACTTGTATTAGTTGTTCACGGCGGCGACGCGTGGCGGACACGTGGCGGGCGTGTGGCGGGCGCGTGGCGGCGCGGGCGCGTGCCGCCGGCCGCGGTGACGTCACTAAAGGGTTACATGTTTGCAAACAGCACCAACCGTGTAAACCGAACAATGTTTACAGTGTCGGCGATATTAAAGGCTATTTGATTAGGATAATAGGATATCGGCCGATGTTAGATAAATGGGGATTACATTTGTAGCATATTTGATTATGTTTTGTGTTGTCGCGTCAGTTAGCCATGGGAATGATCTTTAACTTCATTATGTGTACATTTAGTTTAAGTTCATTTATTAAGTTAGGGGAACGATAAACAAAATGAAAATGGAAGAACCGGTGACTGTTATAAACCATTACATGATTAAACAGTAGTGATGATATTTCATATATCTAAAGCTAAAAAACTATAGTTTGTGAGGAGTTTTTTTACTCTTTATTAAATACTTAAGTACGTTAGTCACTGATCTACTAAAAATGTTAACGGTTCTGGTAACTTTTCAGGTAGCTTTTGTAGAAGTTGAGATTCACTTCGCAAGTAGGAAATCCTAAGAAACCAATAAAAGTGATTGTAATTACATTCATGGTAGTTTATCAGCCGTGCCATTGTTAGCAACTACATACCTTCTTCACAACCTTCCTACCTTGTTCCCACCACCCCTCCGCGAATAACACTTACTTAAGCACATGAAAGTTGTTAGCATCGAGAACTTTCCAGTTTGGTAGTAATAAGTCCGTCACAAACGTACACATAGTTCCTTTGACTGGGCTTACAAACGAGTGCCTCCCTATCTGCTCGCCCCCGGCTGTGACATCCTCGCTAATATTAATAAACTATCAATAATATTCGGCTTTGGTTACCCTTGTACACACTGCTAAGAGTTCCGCATTTAGAGATTGTAGTTTTTGGGGGGAACATTGCTGAGATTCTTCTATGCTTACGATAACAAGACAAGTCGAAGAAATGAAAAAATCTGTACCAATTTTAAAGCACCACTGAAAAATACTTCAAAGTATAGTAGTATGTAAGTACAAGTGATATAAATTATAAAAGTTGTGTATTGAACGATCAAAATCCGTTATATAGATCTGAATTCGTCCTCTAAAGTACACTGAAGCTGCTCTTACCAAGCATTGTTATTAGTCAATTGCTTACAATTGAGCTGCGATTCCTTTCAGTATAATTATTCAAAGACAGCGCCAGCCCTACAAGTAGAACTCCTTACACTGAAGTACAAAAACTTACAAGTTCCTTACTTAGTTGCGCGGCATTAACTAGCATTACTTAAGTATCACTTAATTTATTGCCAACTCATTGTTTGTCTATTTCGCTACTCTTACTTAACGTGTAAGCACTTATTAGTTGAAGGCCTACAAACTTTAAGTGTAACTAATATGTGCTTTGCTATGTAATTGTTATAATATATTCCACCGAATGTTTAAGTTTCTATTGAAGAAAGGATAAGGTGGATGAGAAATACTTGATGATCAAATCATCCACACTTTGATTTCTGTGTAATGTTTTAATGGTTGTGACAAGTAAATGGATACCCAAAAACGACCGTTCTCGCGTACCGTTAACTTATTTCTATTTTCCACTATTCTATCATCTCCTGTAAAAAATACACCCAAGACCAATTATATTTTTCACATTATTAAATTAAAGTAATTTATATACTTACCTGTATATAGCGAACACTACAATTACAATTATTCATTAAATAAATATAATGACTTAACTTGAAATTAAACGGAGCAAATATGTTTTTCTGAAGAAGTGTTTCTACTACTTTTTGGATTCAACAAATTATGACCTACCTCGCTTTCTCTCAATTATGTTGGAGTTAACTTCCGGCCTAACTGGACGGAGCTACTGCCAATCTGACATCCTCTACCCAGTCATCTGAGTAATCTATTACCACTCGGTAAGGGTCTTCTGAATCTACAATTAACTTATTGTAAAAAAACAGAGAATTAGCTTCATCATTTCCACGTAGTGGACTCCGAGAAAATTATTATTGAAAGGCAAGTTCTTCAAGAAAGTAGGTAAATGAAATATTTCGACTTCACTAATTTTCATTTCAGATTGACGAAATATTTGACTTCAGACACATAGACGTATTACATAATGCGTGTGTGATAAACAAGTAAACAGCCTTAGGTAGGTATATAGTAAGTATAGGAGGCAAATAAGTGCAGGTGTGGAATTAACCTCGGTCCGGTTGTTTCGCCGGTTACGACCTCAACCATAACCCCGCGTTATGGCTTGTATTATTATAACTTTTACCTACCACATTACTCACTGGATGTGCCTCACTTCCGAAATCATTATGTTATATAAATATTTAAAACAGACGTATTAACATGGAGTGCAAAACTTAGAAGACTAATCATCAGTATTCGCGAAGTGGTGAAAACTCTCTATTTTCCGACTGCGTGAGCGTGATTTTATTTAGAGCCATATTCTGTAGTAAAGGACAATTGGACATACTCATAGGCTCATAGGCACTCCAGCTCCTAATGAATAACTGAAAAAAGAGATCAGATTTATAGTAATCTACTAATTTGATGAGGTAGATGTTACATAAATACTATGTCATAAAGTTTTCCCTGCAATTGAACTTTACATGTAGTGCAATATCACATGCATGACTTGTGTTCGAAGCATTCACTACTTGAATGGAGATCATTAAAGTTTTGTACATAGACACCTACCTATTACCTAGCCTGGAGTTATTACGAACATTTCCTAATTCATTGATCTGGCCTCTTCCAGTATTCCGATAGTACATCATGGTCCCTAAGGTTATAAGTTACAGAGGTCTGATATTTATTCGTACGGTTCGATTGTAGTTTTATGTTCGGCCGTAAATGGTCTTATTGGTGCGCATTTGAATAATACGAGCAACGCCGAATGTTACTTGTAACGCGCAAAAATATTTACTTGTTACGCCGCTCTCATTGTGTGGGTGACCACTGTTTGCTATCTTATGTAATTCTGAATTTGTAATTTTATTATTGGCCATAGATTGCTGTTGATAAGCTTAGACAGAAGATCGTGGCAACTGGTACCTACTCAGCTGCAAATGGTTAGATTGGAAGCTAATCAACAAGATCGAGAAAAGGCTAGGCAGTTGATGATAGCTAAGATATAGGTAATCAATGATTATTTATTTATATAAAATAATAAAAATGCGTAGTCCATCAATAATACTGTTGAGAAAAATAACTTATAAGTATCTGTACTTACGCTTTTTTTTCACAGTTACATTTTCAGTTAATATACTTTCGTAATAATGACATGTCACTTAAATGACTTGTGACTACAATTGTTTCATCTTTTAATCCGAGATAAACAATTTACTAAGTCTTCCGATTTTATTCAGCAAATAACAAATAGATTGGCCACAAAAAATATTTGTAAACTGAGTGACAAGTTGCACGCGAGGGTCACACAAGTATGGTGTAACCCTTTACAGATTGCATCGCATGCAAAGAGATACATGATCAGAATGATAAGCAGATCGGGTAAAAAGGGCTTACCTTATCACGTGTTAAAATGAGGTAAAAATGAGGAACACACAAACAAAGCTACAGTGGTCATACAAAAATTAGGAAGTTACCTATTGGTTCATGAAGTAGTTAAAGAATTCAGCGCAGCCTATTGTTATTGACGAACTGTAGCCCAGAAATTCGAGGATGTGATAATACCTCAGCAAGAATGACTGGCTACCAATGAACTTGCGACACTTCTTTCTCAAAAACTGCCTCGGTGGCAGACAATACGATCTCAATTAACTTTAGTTGAGATTTTGTGTCTTGAATGTATTTTGTGATAAAGCAATTTACAGATAAATAATGCTCCCGGGTATTTTCCAACGAAAAAAAACTATTAGTGAATCCATGAATACATGATTTGCGCTACCTCATACCGTAATATGAGATACAGCGTTATGTAATAATATAGTTTGATATTAAAACAAGCCGAGCACCGCGCCAGGTGAACGGAACACCTAAACCATTCCTATATAAATATATTTTTATACCTCTTTATGTTATTTTGTTTCTTTTATAGCGCGCGCGAGTGTTGCCATATTTAAATTTTATTCGCCTTAATGTTGCCACACACACGACTCCTTGCAATCTCATACCTATAACATGGCAACCTTAACTTTGCTCCCACAGAATAAGAAATTAAACCTTATTGTATTAAACATAAGGTTGAATGTAGTTTTTTCAGCGGTAAATAAAAGGTGGTTTCAGATACAGATGCTGGGGAAATAGAAGCGATTTGGGAGCAATGTCTTTATTTAGAACGAGGCCGTTTGAATGTGGGGGGTAGGGTGACCAGCTTACTTATATTTAGGAATTAATCTGTATTGTTATGGACATTCCCTAAATTAACACTTTGCATGATACGGCTGAGATAATTTTACAAGTATCTAACTTTTTCTTTATTCATCAAACGGGTGAAAGACGTCTGCACAGCATTTGCCTTAACTATCTATTTTCACATGAAAGAATTGCTAATTTATCCAGTAGCCCGATATCTGGAGGAGTCTTTTTTATATAAACTAAAAATTACTTTCTCCTGAAAATACTATTCTTGATCATTTCTAGAAAACAGTACAACTCGGGAAAATGGAGTAGTTGCAAAAAGAGTTAACTAGTTAAAAATCAACGTTATCAATAAAACATGGGCACCCCAGCACAGGGGATGTTTGATATATTCCTACCTGTATGTTTTGATTTGATCGCGAGTGGGCAGGCGGCGCCGCGGGCCGAGCTAGTCCACACTGTTAGTTTCACAAGAGACGACCCCGCGGCTGTTGTCTATGGAAGCTTGTTACCACGTCAATGGAATCGGGGATGTAGTGTTTTCTTAGAATTGATCTTCAAACATCACAAAGGTACGGTAACTGTATCTACTTAATTGTGGTTTTATTGTATTTAGAAATTGTATTGACTACTCCTCTTGTTAGAGGAGTTTTAATCTGTACCCAGTCATTACATTATGGTTCTTCTTAAGAGTAACTACTTGAATATTACTTTTCAAAAGCATAAAATCATAATAAAGTTTGTCAGCAGGCATACTGTTTAATCTCTTAATATTACTACCATTTCAATTACGTCGCTCAATGTTCAATAATCTACATTCATTTCAGCACCTATCGAAATAAAAATTTATTACGCTGGCAACGAAAAAAATAATAATTTTCAAATTATTCCAACCGCCCTAAAAATAAGTCATAAATTCCGCCATTCAATATTTAATACACAGAAAATCATTCGCAGTCGCGACCTTAGCTTTTATATTAAAAAGCATTACTTTTCCGATAGCAAATCTTATACAGGAACATACGCGATGATTGCCTGGCAACACCGGCGCGCTAATGTCACTCTTAAATGTCACATTTTAAAGTGTATTTTCCGTTGTGTTTGTAGGAAGGAGGTTGGAATCTTAAAGAGGTTCGATTCGTAGAGAATTCTTTTAATAAGTCGGGATGATTTACGCGACGCCAGGCGCACTCGGCGCGACTCCCCCTTAATTAGAAGAGGAAAAAATTCGCGAACACCTTCGTACGACGTGATGTCACACGATAATTACAGCTGCAACATTTGAATGCACAGATTTAGTAAGAGTGCACAGTTGTCTCGGAGCTTTCAGCTCCAAGTTATAAGGGATGATACAGATGAAGGTGTATTTGATTAATGAACGCAAATTCTTAGAAAAAATGTTTTCAGACTTTCGGATGGTCATTAGGAACACTTCAAATAGGTAATAATTTTGCCGGACGACTATTCAGTTACAGAAATTAAGTAAAATATAATCACTAACTGAATATTCAGCTATCAGGAATCAGCAACATTAAACCTGAACGTATTGTTTTTAATGAAATGTATTATCCCCACTTGAAAGGACAATATACCGGATGCTCGTCTTTTTAAGCAATCGAACTCTAATGCTAAAATAATATTCATGTAACTTAATACAATAAAGTAATAGGTACAGGTTTGAACAATGTAATGTCACAATTGGACCGTGTGGCGCCCTCCTCCATCCGAGCATATTTTCATAAATGCAAACATTCACGAAGAATTTCCTTCCAAAGCTCATAAATATTGCCCACTTTTACTACCTCCACTCTAACTGCACCGACTTAAACACAACCTTATACCTTAACAGCTAAGGCTTAATTTCGAATGGCAAATAAACTTATAAGCGCGTTTTAAAACGGATCACAAGAGGGCAGATTAAAGATTAATCCGAATATCCAATAAATATCAGAATGGATTCATTCTGGAATTGGAATCGAAGAATTGGAACTTATTCCAATTCCATTTTGTAGATGAGCTGTTTTTTTCGAGTTTGAGTTATGTTTGACCTGTTAGATTTAGTGTGCTCTTGGTGGACGCACTATTTTTGCATGTTTTCGTACTAATGGAAAAGGATTAGGTGTTGGTCGTTTTTATTAATTTTCTTAATTGACTTTCTTGATTGGGGAAGGGCTTGAGATTTTATATTTTTTTTCCTTTAAGTGAAAGAAATTGGAAAACATTGTTTTACTAATTTGATGTTGTTTTTTGTACCCTGGTGATTTTCTTCGTTAGTGTTTCTCTGACTGCACTACATATCATACGGCTAGTACACATAAACAAGATGAAGTGAATGAACACAGGCTGATTAACAAGTAATTGCGCCGCGTGTCGCTATGGAGTGGCCGAGCGCGAAACTTTGGGGCCGGCTAATGAGCGGCGAGTGGCGCTAACTGCCTGTTTTGCGCTAATCTCCGCATAAACCTGCGCTATTGCCAAGACTACTCGCTCGAGGGATGGGACACTGTACTTATATTTTGAATAGAATAATGAATGATATTAACTATTTATACGGTCAGTTAGGTGTAGAGTAGGGATAAAAAGAATTAGGACAAATTAAGAATGCAGTCTCTGCAAACTACGTACCTACCAAACTAGAATTTTATTATATGCAGCTAATGATTTTTATATATTTTTCGTCTATAATGCCATTGATGTTTTATAGGTATATCATAAAAAACACTCTAGAGTGTTTTTTACCCGTTCTTATCAGATATTCTATGTATATAAATAAACGTTCTCATTGGAAAAGGAAAATCAGAAAATGATTTGTTATGAACTATGTTCCATACTAACATAACTATTTTTATTATTTTTTGTGTTTGTAATGTTGGCGCTGTTTCAACTTAATAATTTTCTTCACTTTAGTTTCTCTTATAATTCCTCGATATATCAATTCTATAATCGAATAGATAGACACAATTCCCATCACTAAACTCGACAATAAACCTCAGCGTGACCGCGGTCAACTTCAGACATTACGTTTATTTCTCTCTTATAATAATATACAATCACTGTGACCCCCCCCCCCGGCACCCCCCGACACCCCCCGGTATCGCCTCACACCCCCCAGCATCCGAAGAGGTCATCATTAGCCAGTTAGGCAGCATTGTCTTCATTCTGAGAATAGTTTAACTGTACAACTTGATGTTACTTGGATTAGGTTTTAACTGGTCTGTGATTGATTGGGAGAACTGTTAAACAGTATTCAAGTTAGTCATTAGTGCTGTCAATTAGTCATTGTAATTCTGTTGTGGACTGTCAGATGTTCATGTAATTTGTCCTTAATTTGTGTATTGATACTATTGTAATTAGTCTAGCAATTAGGTTTCTTTTAAGTCGCAGTGTCGATTTAATCTTGAAAAATCTACTCCACCGTGTATTTATCTCAAGATCACAATGATAATTATTCTAAGAGACTGATTAATATTTAGGCTATAATTTCCTGTGCAACTAAGAAAAGAGGAATATACCCCTTTATACTCTCTTACGAAACTATAAATACCATATTACAAAAAAAAAAGAAAAAACGGAAAAACTTACGATATCACACGAAAATAAGTGTATCCCCACATATTTTTTCGTCGCTAAAGTGTCAGTACATTAGTGTCAAGTGTCGGGCGGCGACCGCGACACTAAATCTGCCATTAGTGACACTTAGCCGCGGGGTGCGGGGGAGGGGTGCTAATAAATTTAATTTGCAACCCCTTACGATGTTTGTTCAGTCTAATTAACCTTACTGCTGTTTGGTTGGGGCATAATAGATGTTTCTACTTAAAAAGATTTTATTTGGGTTTGGTATCTGTAAAGGTTTCCCGTTCTTTGATTGAGGTTTACTTCTTTGACAATATATCCGATATTTCAGATAATTTGTGATTTTTCAGTATCGGTTTACTATTTAAAATATAGTTAGTATTCGCATCTAAGTATTAACAGGAATTGTTACCCACACAGCGAGAGTGACAGCACGGTAACTAACATAGTTTCTTCTGTAGCACACGTTTTTACAATTACAAATAATGGTCATACCAGAAATGGGAAATGGGAACTATAAATAAACTAGCTATCGGAACTCCATCGCCGTATGTTGAGTGTTTTCGTGCCAAAAATCCACTTATGGTGTTATATTGGTGTCCTACATGGTGTTCGCGTGTGTATGTGTGCGTGAGTGAGGGGTGGCGGGGGTGAAATTAGCGAATATTGTAACGTTCGGAGACAACGGTAGTATGCTCGGTTAAAAGCCAATCTTACAGAGTTGGGAATGTGCAGAGCTGGCAGGTTAATTAATGAGCAATTTTCTTATATCGCAATGGTGTCTTGGTTTCATTAGATGGCGAAGATAGAATGATAATAGAATATTTTTTTATGCAATTGCTAATTCATTCAAAATAATCAAACTAAAATAATTTTGAGTTGTGACTTTACCTATATACACCACTACATACTACACACCATATATATTATATACACCACTGCGCACTCACAGGATATTGAACAAGGATTAAAAGAAAATAAAGAAATCTTCCCAAACCTTTATGGCCTTTCTGTGATTAAACATGAACCTTCATTACATGTTCCGAAACCCCTTTTAAAACCTTATCAAATCTACACAAATTTAACCACGTCGATCTAAAATCGCGACAACTTACAATTTACGACGCCCGCGCTTAGTCGCGCGTCTGCTCGGCGCCTGTGGTCACATCGCGCGACTTGCCGCGGTTGGACCGCTTCCACGCTAAGTGTGCGCCCCGCAATACCATAAGTTAGCGAATAATTGGCTGATTGATGCTCAGGTTTTACAAAAAGACGGGGATGTGGGATTGGAGACTCCTTTAGTGTTGCCAAAAATGTGGTTGAATTTGCTAAGTAGCTTTATTTGATATCCGAAAGTGTCTATCGAGTTTGACTACTTGACATTTAATACAAAGCTGAAAAACAACTGTGTCACCACAATATTACAGGCGCATTCTAATACCCAAACAAACAAAGTATCTACTATTACGCTAAGAAAACATAAACAAAACAAACTACATTGAAACAGGGAAATGTAGCCATTATTAAAACATACCCTAATTTATAGTCACAACCAAATTAGACGGCAATAATTTCGATATCGATAAATATAAACATTATTTTTTGGAACTTTTTTAATAGAAAACTTGGGAGTCTTAAGTTTCATTTGGTCGGGGGTGTGCGGGGGTGAGCGGGACGCGCGGGGGGTATGTTGTCGACAATTTATTGTTTTTAATTCAGGTGGCAGCAATACGGAGGCGCGCAATCACTCGATACGCCATCAAATAAATGTTTAGCTATTGCACCGGGGTTAGGGATATCCGCACTCTGTCGTTGATATCGATACTTTTGAGGTTTTGCTGTTCTTCTTTTTGAATAAGTGTACTGTTTGACATGTGCTTATTGGCGTAAATTGATACCAAATGAAAGGCATTTTTTCAAATGTAAGATATAAATTAGGAGTGACTCACATAGGGAGTTGATGATAACATACATGTACGTGAAATCGTAATTCAGGCGTTTTATAATTGTTTAAAATTTAAATATCGGGAAATCACATGCAAAACGTGTCATATGTTTATCCAGTTCAGGTCAGATAGGCAGTGGCACCATATGAAACGTCTACATCCAATAAGGCTGCAAGCCAACCCTAGCATACATAGTTTGGGAAAGGGTAGGCAGATGATGATGAAGGCAAATAATGTTTATTTAAAGACTAACTCTACTAACTTTTAAAACAATTCAGAGGTTTCAATAATAAGTACATATGTACCTAGTACTAGTACTAGTTTTAGATACTACTGACCACAAACAAAATAGTATCGATAATCGACATTTCCCCGCTGTCTGGTCACTGTTGGTGAAGTGAGCAAGTTTTCCAATAGATGGCGGCACGTGCGCCTTGTTTATCGCGCGCTGGATTACGATTCATTAACAACGACTAATTGTGTGCCGCGGTGCGCTCTGTGTTTATTGGCACTCTTTTGAGAACTACGGTGAATTGGTGATTTTTATTTATAAAAAAAAATGATTTACGTCTATGTAGTTAATTCTTGAAAGTCACTTAGGTAGGGATCTAAACATGAAAGGAAATGAACAATGTTTTTTAATATAAGTTTTCCAAGCGTCTCGCGTCGACACGAGTGCAAATTTTTTGCTTTTGGTAGAACATTTATCCCAAATTTTGAATACACAGTTTAAAGTAATTACCTGTTTTGTTGTCATTTATTATGTCAATTTTAATTGGTAACTACATTTTATTACCCATAGTTAAGTTGTACTGAACTGCAACACCAACCCGTCGGATTATATAGCATGAAGTCTACAAGTGTATAAAGACAATGACAACTTAGATAATATCAATGAATGTGGTTGCTACAATGAAGCAATATAATGGTTAGAAGGGAAACAATGGTGTTGCCATAATACTCGTATTACAGCATTTGAATTGTTAGCACGCATTAAGCCCACAATATTATTGAATAGAGTAGGCAATGTCTATACCTTCTAGGCATTACGATGTATAACGGTTTTTAGATATATTAGTAGCACTTATCACCGTTATGGAGATGTTCAACAAATACAAACTAAAAAACATAAGATTCCTTGTCTCCTGTCATTTATTTTAGTTTAGAAAAACTATACTATTATAACAACTGCATCATTATTCATCATTTTGCATAAATGAATAACATGTCGTATTCAGCTGCTTTGCTGCTGTTCACAAAAAAAAAACGCTTTTAATTATGAAAACTCATCTCACCCACTCATATCAGTCTAAAAGCAATATTAATCTAAACAAAATTAAATTCCAACATATTAACAACACGGAAACGGCTTCAAATAATTGAATATAATTGAATTATCCATTTCATTAATCTGTTTACAAAACTATGAGTAAATGGTGCGTTATAATTGCATTTGACGACAATAGATATATCCAGCGAGGGTGCGGAACCCTAACTAATGGTATTACGGAACCCCAGGGTTCGGACGATTTAAATTTAGTTTGTTTAATGGAGCTCCGATTGATTCTGTTTCGTTCTGTGAGATTAAATATTAAATGGTATTGAGGGAGTCAGTTGCCTGGAAGTTATTGTCTAATATAAAGTAGTTTATGGAATGGAGCATCGCTTATCAAATAAGTTAGCATTTCTGTATAAGAAAGTGTTGAGAAAAATAATGACTTTGACTGAGTAGAATGAATGGTTTCAAGAATACAATAAGTGAAAGTAGGGTAACTACTTAATGTAGTTGACGAAAGGCTCATGGCAAAATGAATTAGAGTTCTCACAAAAGCCAAGTATTTTACTAATACTATAGTTTATTTCTAAGCAAAATTAAATCGAGGTGCAGATATCAATATTTCTACAAGGTTAAGACACTGATGTTAAAGATTACTTACTAAGCTAATACTTGCAACAGTTATGCCACCAAGATTTGGTCCAAACTGCCAATCAATCAATGCATCAGATTAAGAAAACCGCACAGAACATTTGATAAAAAACTGCTTACTCCTAAACAAGGGCCAGATGAGCAGACCTCCCCGAGGGTGCAGGGTGCAGGGTGCACAGGGGGCTGCGGTTCGAGGCAACATGTGTGGCGTATTACTTGCCAATAACTATTCGTATTGGTTAAAAAAATACATCAGGTGATGCGGTTTGATGTGTGTTTTTCTGCGTTTCGATCCTATGTGCATAATTCAAGAGTTAAGCTCTTTTGATTACTTACTTATTGTATAAAATTCTAATTGTGAACCAGTGAAGAGGTCTTTTATAGAAATATCAATAGTCAATGTTGTGCTTATATAAAATTATTTTTTTCCCTACAGTACGAGTCAAGGTGACATATGACAGTGAAAACATTAAATTGCAATAACTTTGGGAAAAGACTGATGTGAAGGTGTTTTCAGCAATATGGTGTTCTTTCTTGTGTAAATTGCAATTTTTGAATATGTAACTACTTCAATAACGGTAAAATAAAACAAACAGTGTCAGTACACTGCATACAAAAGTAGGTCTTTGTTCTACACAACATAGCAAAACAGTTTTCCCACATATACGATAAACTACACCTGTGCATAAAATACTTTATATGGACGTAAACTCCTGAAAGTTTTACGGAGCATCATCACGTCCGCTCTCGATCGCAGCCAAACATCGTCTGAGCGCAACAAAAACACGTGGGGTACACCACAACGTGGGGCGGGGCTTAGCTCTGCAACCAACCAATCAGGAGACAGGAATCATCTGCTATCCCTGTCTACGCTGTGGCTGTCTCCCTCCAATTCGTAGATTACCGTAGTCGATCCTTCATACTGAAGTATGATTTTTTTATTATGATTTTAAAGTTGGCAAATATGGTGGAGTCCGCAGTTCGCGTTTAAATGTTGCCAAATTGTATGTAAGTGTGTTTGTGTTAGTGCTCTCGGGAGATAAACTTTTATTAAATGCTTTTGTTTTATAGATACACTCATTGTTTGGCTTGCCTTCCTTATTGTTTGTGATCGAAGTCGAACTATTGTTTTAATCGTCTACTGACACTATACACTTTAAAAAATCAACTTAATTATAAGTTCAATTTTTAAAGTGTGAATGTTAATAAATACGCTTGAAGGTGGTTTCATATTTTTTAGTTCCTCATTATTCCTAAAATTCTTCTAGTTTTCAAAGTACATCCACATAATTTACCATTACAAATTATTTAAATAAACAGTTAAACTGAAAACCTGGTTATTTTATTACAATATTAATCATTCGATGCAGCAATAAATTAAACTAGTTATCAACAGTTACTTATGACATCAATCTTCCTCAATTAAAATCGCAATAAATCATACATTGAGTACCTGCTTATTATTAATAACGCAATATAACATGGCTGTCATATGCTGACTAGTTCATACACTGCAACAGGTTTTTTTGGCAAATAAAAACTGAATTTAGCTGAACATGTAATTTTCCTCATAGCAAAAAGCATTATTCTGTGGTCTACAAAACTGCAATACTTTTATGAAGTGAAATTAACCAGTTTTGGTGTAAAAGGTACCTCCTTTATAATATATTTTTTTGTACATACTTAGCTCTGTACATATTTTTTTCGTAAGTAAATAAATTATACTACAAAAAAACAGTTTATGATTTTCTAAATTGAGTTTTAGTTTATTCTGGTTATATCGAAATATATCTAGGTATATTCACACGTAGCCTTTAGTGGATTAAAAAAAAAATACTACTAACTTAAAATACAACACATTTCCATCACTGTAACAGTAATTTTCGTGAACATAAAGCTCCATTCACCAAGCTGCGAGGAAATAACACATTACCGAACAAAAGTGTTTATACAACCAACTTCCCACTCATTAGCATAACATCTAATTACAGAAATATATTCACCAATTGACGACATCAAAATTAACCTTAATCTTAATTGAACATTAGTAACGGTTCCATAAATATTTCTATAATAAATATCGGACCAATTTATAATTTACGTCTACATAAATACCCTTATCCCGTCTCTCACAGCGTATTCTCAACTCTATCTTTAATGTTGTAAGGTTTAAATTGGCTCGTTATGTAAGTATAATATGA
The DNA here is from genome assembly GCF_022581195.2 of Helicoverpa zea. Classification (NCBI taxonomy): domain Eukaryota; kingdom Metazoa; phylum Arthropoda; class Insecta; order Lepidoptera; family Noctuidae; genus Helicoverpa; species Helicoverpa zea. Next base: position 255,267 of record NC_061472.1, read on the forward strand.
GGAGTATAACAGGCAGATGATAAAAGGCCGACAAAGCAAAGGTGTCGGCTAATTGATGCGGTGAGAAGGAAACCGGCCGCGGCGGGGCGAGGTGCCACTGACAGCGAGTAGCGGGAAGCGGAGCGGCTAGAAGCAAGTAAGTGTTTTTCATTGAATGATTCAAACTATTGAGAACATGATAGAATTATTGTTAAAATTATAAAGAAGAAGCGGTATTTTTGTTGTCTTTGGCAATTTTTTTATTAGGCTGTTCAATTACTGAGGATACTTTGATACTGAGGATAAACCACCGCGAAATAACTTAAAACAGAAATTACCATTTAATTTACCATAGACACAAGATAATATCTACCTATTGAATTTCTACATCTGATGAACCGCTTATAGCGTTTTTCCCTCGCTCACAGTAAGACCTGTTCCCTATCCGTGTACCGACATCCGGTGCAGACAATACCGTCGACTCGTCATTGTGGCCGAGAGGAACCGGCTCCGCGTGGCCGAGTGGACGAGTGGACGAGTCGCCGCGCCGGGCATTGTGTGGCCACTTCCAGATATTTATCTCGTGTTGTGATACCCTCATGATAAGTTGCTGTTTTATTACGTTGTGATCGAGGCGATTAAGTTTTGGTAGTACTGGTATGTTTGGAAAGAGGGAAGATTTTTTTTGTCACAATCCAGTATGAATACGAGAAAAATGAAAATACTGAAAGTCTGCGTATCTAAGTCATTATGTTCAATAAGAAAACATATGATTATAAAGACGTTGATAAAACATATTTAAGAAAAGGAAAAGTCACAATGCTCATGTAAGCTTAATTAAGCAGCGTAATAAAATTATTATTAAGTATGTAAATTACAGTGCAAGACCTAAGAAATTAAAAAATAAAATCCTAATTTTCTAATTCAATTATTATATACGGTAAGTACTTTATATAAACCTGTATCTTATACACAGACAAAACTAAAAAAAAAACAAATCCACATCCTGCGCCTGCGTCGGTCGGACAGGATGCGCAAGCGATTCCGTTTTATTAATAGTTTAAAAACCGTTTATGGTTCCGCCATCTTTATTGGGGGACCTTACAATCGGGGGACGTTACTATTGGGGGATTTCAAAATAAAATGATAAAAGTTAAAGTGTGGCTTTGTGATGAGATTTTGATTGTCTGATGTAATTGTGACTGATACTATCAGTTATTTTTTAAACGTTATTGTTGATATTTTTTTGTGTCCTATATTTGCAATTGTTGTGGAAATTAATTTTGAATTTGTAAAGATTGATTCTAAAAAGTATAAACATTTAAGAGTACTTAACTTGTGTTAAATGTGCGGTTAGTTTTTTAGGTTAGTAACGGTGAATGTTTTTCATTATTGTACTTTAATACTCAACGGATTATGGAAAATCGCTAAGAATACAAAATCATGTTATTTGGAAATTAACTATCGTCTCAGGAATATATGGCTAGGTATACATTAATTAAAAAAACCATTAAATCTATGAAGTAATTTTTCTTATGATTGTATGGGTATATCTTTTTGAATTTATTGAGTATAATAGACTGCGTCTCCCTATTATTTTGCAACAAGTCTTAAAATGGCAAAAAATCTTATAGTATTTTCCTGAGCTCCATTCAACTACCTAAGTATATGAAGTGCATAATAACTGAGACGACAAGCAATTAATCAAGTAGCAGCTCAAACATCGCGGAGCACCCTCAGCAGATGTCCCTGTATGACTGTATGGGTGTTTTATTTCTCAACAGATCGAGTGCCGCTCAATTAATGTTATATTTGTCACATAAATAACCGGAGATCCTTCCGCTATTATCCGAACGCGTAAACTCTGCCATTCCAGCTTATTATTCGTGGCACAATAGTTTTTAGCGGGTGCGGGGTGCGGGGCGAGCGCGGCGCGGGGGGGAGGGGGGCGGCAAAAACTGCACCCGACTTAATTATAAAGAGACAAGAAGCGCCATTAAATAGCGATTCGTTAAATCTACGCTCTCGTGTTAACACCACACGTGCTCCGTCCCGCTCGCGCGTACAGCGGAGCGAGCGGGACGCACGTAGGTTTGGGGCGACAGCTCGGTTTAGGGGCGGCGTCCGCGATATAAGGTTTAGATTGACTGGGCGGCGTTCTCTATTGAGGTTTTTTTCGTCGTGTCGGTGGCAGTCGTCGGCGAGAGCTTTTCATTTGGTGTCGGGTCGCGGTCGGGCGCACACGTACTCGCAGCGTGCGATGAGCGAGTGACGCGTCGGTGCAGCAAGTGAATTAGCGAACATGTCGGAGCTGCGAGGGTCTCCGCCGCGCGGGCTGGAGGGAGGGTTCGGGGCTCCGCTGGCGGCGCTGAGCTCGCTGGCGGAGGCTCCGCCGCCGGCGCCGAACCCGCACGGCATCGACCACATCCTGTCGCGGCCGGCGGTGGGCGGCGGCGTGGGCGCGGGGCTGCTGGCGCCGCGGCTGTCGCTGGCGGCGGCGGCGGCCGGCATGGCGCACTACCTGCAGCACAAGCCGCTCTACTGGCCCGGCTTCCAGGGGCTCGTCTCCAACCCCATGGCCTGGCGGGAACGCCTGCAGTCCAGTGAGTACACACACATTTGTCAAACACCATTTTAGAGGGAAGAAATTTTTAACATGATGTTCTAACTGACTTTTAGCGCAGTTCTGATATTCAGCTACGTGAAATGGCTCCAAAACTATGTATGTAATTGTTTTAAATAGGATATAGGTATGGTTCGCTATTGTTTTTTAAGAGTTTGAAGTTTTCGGGGTTTATAGGTTTCCAGTTTCTATGTTTATAATGTCAAGGGATCTAAAAATTCATTAAGGGTGAGGAACGAATAATTATAATTGGGTGTATTAATTGCTAAAAGTACTTTTAAGGTTTTGTTGTTGAAATAGATAACGCCACAGGTGTGATCTTTGTTCATATGAATTGTTTTCACATAACATAAAATTACCTACCTCTTATTAAAATTACCTGCAGGATTCATAGATGAAGGATGAAGGATGTAGTTATTAAAGTTTATACGAAATCACTTGAATATCAAAAGGTTTAATGATCAATTAAGTTTGATGGCTCATTAAACTGTTTTATCTAATCTGTATGTAAATATCTCGTGAAATGAGATGTCGTATAAAAGACATCAACGCGTCGCGGTGCGTTATCATTTGAAATGGCAATAAAATGTGAATTTCTTATTTTAATGTTATTCGCTATTAATTAATTATCTAATAAATGATATATATAACTATTAACTATAAATATATTTACACATAGTGATACTGATGATCTAAGAATTGTATTTGAACAGTGAATTATAAAAAAAATAATGTCATCGTGGCATTACAAGTAGTCATATCGCTTTTTATATAATTAGTTATTATAACTTGAGAACAGGGCAGGATGAAGAAGATATCATTATCAATTTAACAATAACCTCTATTACTCTAAGACATTAGGGGCTTTAAAACAAAATACTCAGTAACTCACAGAGCATTATTATTAATACGAAGTTATAAACAAACAATTATTGGGACTCCTATAATTGCCTTGCAGCCTTCTGGGTACATTACCCGGTGACAGCGATGAGGAGCAATTTTTTGATGCTATGTATTAGTTTTAAGTTGTATATATAAGTTTATTTTTAATTTTTAAAATTAATGTAAATATTTTGGGACTCCTTAACGTAACCAAAGCTGAAATCTTAACATCCTGTAACTCCCCGCAACATGCGGCCGGACGTCACGCTACAGCCTCTGAGCCCGTCGGCCCAGTCCCGTCGGGCCTGAGACCGTTAGTGGCCACTCCACAGACATTAAGGCTTCGAACACGTACCCGACATGCCCGGAATGTGCTCTGTAATTTACTGGGAAATGTACAAGATCTTGGGTATGGTGTAAGGTTGTTTTCTTTGTAGGAAAATGCGTTTGAAAGTCGGATTTTGAGTGATGAATTGTTAAGACACTTTAAAAAGCAAGGTTTAAAGAGGAGAGGATATATTTGAAAAGTAATTCTGATTTATGCGGATGATGTCTTTCTGATTATTAAAAGAAATCGATATCTCTGATGACAATATAATTATCACATTATCGTGCCGGTAATTTAAGTAATAATAGTATGTCGTGTCTACATTTTCAATATTTTACATGCTGAACTCAAATTATGAACTGGTTCTATTAAACATTTCTTACAATTAAACATTTTCTACGTATTAAGTAGTACATGATATCACTATTTACATTTACACACTAAAAGTTGAAATGTCAGACAAATAATTAAGAAAAGATTGATGACTATAATTTTTTTCTAGGTATATAATAAAAAATGTTGATATCTATTTTAACAAGTAGTCAAAAAACAATGTTATGCCATTATTCTTAAGATATTTGAAGTCGAAGCTTTTGTGCCGAAAACAAATCGATTATAATAATCATAGAAAACTAGAGCTTATAATATCTTAGTATTCAAATTTTCAATAGTGGCTTCAAAATAAATTTGGCATAAAAGTTGACAGTTATCGATTGAAAACTGATAAATATTCAGACAAGTCATTTGTTCTGAGAATTAATAAATGCGGCCACCGCGCGCCGCGCGCGTGCAATGTGTCGTGATGACCGATTCGTGCCTAATACTTACAGATTTATGTATTTGCCGTCTTTAATACTTATATTGAATATTGCAATATCGAATATACTTATAATGCAGTAAATGATTTGATTGAATCTTTCAGAATTTGGATATATACATACCTTTTATTTTAGAGAAACAATCTTTTTGTACTTGAGTTCGCTATGTAGCGTTTTTTTGAGGTTTTATTTAATTTATTATAGACTAATTAAATGTGTATGTGTGTCTTAAGTATGTATTTCGCTAGAACACTTCCATAAAATTAAATGAAAACTATTTATCAATATAATGATATCAATACATATCTATATATTAATCATAGAGTGAGTTAAGTACTTAACACATTTCCGAAACGCATCAATTTGGTTTGGCTAGGATAACAACTTAAAATAAAATTAAATTTCACAATGAATGACACAAATTAAGCCCGTTATCCTACACGTTTTTTTTACAAAAACATTTACCAATGGAAAAATGAAACATGGATTAATTTACTTTTTATGTTTCAATTTGTGATACCTATTAATTTATTTTTCCTTCCTAACTCAGATTGTGGTAGGCTGTTGACAAATATTTCAATCAGCTGCCGATTTAAGTCTCAGATTATTAACAAAATAGCCAATAGATAAGCTTTGAGAAATAACTATGAATATTAATTTGCGAAATATGTCCATTTGTCAAACATTATGTTGGTGTTATGGGTTTCTGTAGCAATGAACACAGCACTTTATGAGTTATGACACTACGGGGCGTGGCTGCCATTCATTCGCTAACTTATGCGACTTATAACTAAAATATTAGGTTATTCTGTCAACTTATTTTACTTAAAAAGTGTGTTTTTATTGTTTGAAGTGATGAACTGTCGACAAGATTCAAATAATCATCAATTTTGTGGAAGGTTACAGAAAATTGAAATATTATAAAAATTCTATTGAGCGAACATTTTGAATGGGCGATGAGAAATATTAAATTCTTAGTGTAGCTTTTTTCTTGAGTGAAAACGTGTCCCTTTAATCTAATAGTTACAACTAAAAGATTGGTCTTATAATACAAGACAATTACACAAAACTATTGTCCATTTAAAAAATACAGTTCAGCATCAAAATAGCTGTTGCAATTATTAGCAAAGTTCACTCAAATAAAACAATAGAATATCTCCTGAACATCGGCAAGTTGTCTCGATTCGCATCACGCCTCCTTAACGACGGGAACAAGTGTTGTTCCTCGAAAACAGGCTGTTTCATTAATTATAAGTCGTACGCGGTTGATTCGCGGCGCAATGCCTACAATCGATATAATGCCGAGCGCGAAACGATGTGATACGAACATAATCTCGGCACTCGAGATAACCGCGTCGATATGTTCTATTGGGAAATTAATGTTGTTGTAAAATTATAGTGGTAATCATTATGAAGGATATTGAAAGGTTCTTTTTGTTATAACTTCAATGTGGCAGTTTTTTTACATTTTCGCCATTAATGTGTGCCAAAAAGTAGGTTTTCCTTATAGTCAATATAGTAATGCAACAACCGTGAAATACTAATAAAGAAACTTATTATTTAACCAATTCATCACTATGAAGTATATTTGTTACATTAAATTATATTGTCACGGAAAAGTACAGTCACACCCAAAACTTATCACTAGAATTTGACACGCTGATTACATTTGCGACACATAACAAATATGTTCTCGACTATAACCTCAATCAATTATATTATTATTGATAAAGTCACATACTTCCCTATCTCATCATATCAGTTTTATTAAAAACACACAAAATATAATATGATTAGATGTCGCTGCGTCACGGATCGCTACAGATTTTAATAAAAAGGAAACATATCGAGTTAGATAGTCACGGCGGAGAGCTTATTAAATGACACGCGATAACATATTAATGCTGATATCAGTTGATAAGTGATCAGGTAATAATGTGTACCGTCAAGTGTGTGACGTGTGACAGCGCTATTACCTCCTATCGTTACAGGCCTATATTGACAACGTATAAAGTGCAATCATAAATGTACAATATAATTAAATTGTACGTCAAAATGTTTATCTAGTTGTGATATTAGATGTGTCAAATAAAATGTTATTAAAAACTCGATGGAATTTTTGGGGCGACTGTACTTATTGCTACTGTCAGCGATGGCTAATCTATAGGATTTTTGATAACGTTAACCTTATTACGAATACTTTATACGGGTTGAGTGTTCTTCTATCGTTTCAACCTCTTGAAGTTATTCATTTTGCATGATTAAATAAAAGGGGAAAGTTAAATTTTTAACACGAAGGATATCGAAGAACAGACCAAAGTAATATTTGTGAAACCATTAGAGGCTTAGCTGCAAATAAAGATGTCATAGAACATACCAGCGTAACATATAATGCAAACTCATAACCTAACTAAACGCCTAGTAGACAAACATGTATATCCTTTGATTTTAATAGATAACACAGAAAATATTGACAAAACTCAGCACAGAGCGACAGAGTTTTGTATTAGACTTTAATTAAATCTGTGACCTAAAATGATAAGTTAAAAGCATTAAAACAAACAGTAAAGTATTTTAAATTAAAGCAGTTCGGCCATTACGTACATAAACAGAGGCACTACACAAAACATTAAGAGATTATTATTAAAATCCCAAAAACATTCGGGAAATTATTAATTAGTTAGGGCGTGCGCGCGTTAGGCTGCGGTCACACTGGCGCGCACGAATGAAGTGCCACACATTTTTTTAATTACAGTGTGTCCCCACACCCACGTCGGGCCGCCCCCCAGGGGCCCGGGCCCCGCGCGGGTCCCAGCATATGTCGCCCGGAATTAAAATTCACGTTTCGTGATGCAACATTCAATTGTGTCCAGTTATTCGATAGTGGGACAGTTAAATGAAGTGTTTTTTGGCAAAAAGTATGTTTTTGTAAGTTGGTCGGTGAAGTATGGTAATTGGAGAGCTGGCGACTGGTCGCTGGGTTGCCGGGAGGTCGCCGGCGCTGGTCGCTAGAAGACCGCAAATTGGTTCGTTTTATTAGGTTTTGTTTTATGTGCTGGTGCATATTCAGAACTGAAAGTTAGTCTGTCGGTAGATAACACCTGAAACTATACGTTACAAAGTTAACCAGATGCCTTTCATCTCATTTAACATTGCTGAACCATGCGCGGTGTAGTTAGCATTATAACTCTACATCTACTAAATGATAATACCTTCGCTTCAATAATGAAAGATTAAGGCAGGTATCAAGTTGAATTCTGCACGGTCCCTTGTATTTTCGAAAAGATCGTAATTCACACAAACCATTGTACAATATCAAATTATCTGGTTGTTTCAGTCATAATACAACGTCATTTTGTACTAAGTACTTACTAGCAATCCACTTGCAAAATCTTGCACCCACATCAAGCAATTTGGCAATGCATCTTACAAACAATTACAATGAACAACACAATAATTAGTGACTGTTTTCAGAACAAGTGGTCAGCATAGCACACGGGGCTATTACAAATCGTACAGAGCGGTACAATCTCAGCCCCTTCCGCCCCGCGCCCCGCACGCCGCCCCCCTCGTCCCGCACGCCCGGCCTAATGAAATTAAATTAAGAAATAACATAATTCCGGCCGCGCCGCCCGCTCACCGCACATTTTCGCGTACAACCCTAGCAGCAGGGCTGTCATATTTGAATAGCTTTTGAAATTGTTTTATATTTCAATGAAAACTGGCCTATTTAACTATAAAAGTTCATTATTTACTGAAGGGAACACCAATTTTTGGGCATGTACTTGTCATTCCATATCATTTAAAGAATAAAGCAGGTTAGCAGACCATTAACATACCTAAAATGTACATACCTACTTAGCGCGATATTCAAATTTTTGTCTTCTTCATAATTCACACTTTTGCAAAGCAAATAACCATCATCGTCAACTGTTTAATTTCAACTTAGCTTTTGACCTGACACATAGAGAAAGCATGATAATTTGCCAACTAAAAAAAAATTCCGACTTAAATTCAAAGTCAAACTCTCCAAGCGCTATAATATGACTTTTAAATACCTCATCACATTACAACTACCAGCCATATTATTCTGTCCTGTCAGCCCTGGCTGCGGGGCGTGGTGGGGCGAGGAGCGAGGGGGGGGGGGCGGTCTCCATCTTTGTTTTTCGCGATGAGGTGACGGTTATTATAGCTCTGTCGATGTGTTCTGTTGTTTTCCAACAATGGTGTATAATGGACGGCATAGATTTCATGTACAGGTTATTGTTCCATAGATTTTTTGTAGTTTTGAATTGATTTTTTAATAATAATGTGGTGGATATGGAGAGGTACGAAGGTTCGCGATCAGACAAAGGTTTGTTTCCCGTGTCTGAGTTTTCTAGACGATAGATTTTTCTGCCGATCGCTCAAAGATATTTTATTGAAATGTCTTTAAGTAATGGTTTGCATGTCTGTCTATTTATGAGTACAAAGGATATTTACTTATATTTGTTTTTAAATGCTTACCTGAAATAAAATTACAATAATGCTAGAATTTTAAGCTTTACTCAGTCAATTGGCAATCATCCAAGTCCCAAATAATTTAAGGGCTAAAATACCAACAGTGTGAAGAAGAAGTGTTCAGAGAAACATTGCCGTGATTGGCTTTACATTCATAAAAAGCTATGTAATCAAAAAAACTTCATATCTATATAGTTCCACACTTCCTCAACACAAGTTCTTAAACCCAGCAATACACGGTGGAGAAATAAAAATAAGGCCATATGTACACGAAAATAAAACGGCTCTTAATACACCCATATCGTTATATGAGATGGTCGCAGCCCGCAAGTTGTCCGGCCGGACGGCGCCGGACGGTGCCGGACAAAAACCGGACAGTTATCAAACTGATATCAGAGAGGATGGCGGGTGTGACGCAAAAACTGCGCTTATGAGCGGATAACGATCCTTGTAAACACATAGTTTTGAGAATTATAGTAGCTTGCTTTTGAGAAGGTTTTAGATTGGGAAATTGCAAAAAATGAAGCACTCATTTTACGTTTTTGAACATTCAAATATTTTCATTATATTTATGTTAAAGTAGTATATTAAATTTTTATTAAAGTTCAAAAAATGTGTACCATAGTATATTATCAGTTTTCATCGCAGTGAAAAACGCAACATATTTGAAAGCAATATTGTACACGATAGGAACTTGTTCGAGATAATACAATCAACTCGGGCGCGATACCGAACATATAGAAACAACCGTAGCATTGTAATAATGTGCTACGAAGCTTTGATGCGCCGCTACGAGATACGCTACGAACAAATGTCGCTACGACGTAGCGATAAGGCCGGTTACACGCTCACCACATGTTTATTGGTTGTCGACATTTTATTGGTTGGGATTTTTTGTTGTTGAAGTTTATTATGTTTTTATTGTAAATAAAATCGTTTATACATTGCATCAAGTAAATAACATAAAAAAAAAACATTTTATTTATATGTACTTATAGTACATAAATTGCTAAGGTATTTAAAAGTTTCGAAGGAACGTTTATAGAACGCTGGAAGCTATTATTTACCAAATACATATTCTTTAAAGTTACTGTAGGTTTTTATAATGTCTGTCACTATTTTCTCATAGTTAGAACAATTTGACATTTGTTTTGATCGAAACTAAACGACTGTAATCACAATATTTCAACTATCAATACCCCAAATTCACTATCTCAAAACAACTCAAATCACTAAATGACTCACTCATACACACCCCGCCTAACATTATCTACGACACAGGTGTGCTCCATGTTCGCACATCGCGACACATCGCTATATTGGTCGGTGTCGTCTGTCGCATCGCATGTCGCGCGACTGTAGCCCGCCTTATGAGCCGTGCCATGAATGCCAGATACACGAATAAGGAAGTGATGACGCCGCTACGATTTTATTATCATTGTACGGCAAATGAAAGTCTTTTGACTTTTTATGTTTTTACATGGTTTGAACGGTAAGATTCTTGGGTTATGGGGAATGTTGTATTATAGTAGGGTTTTATATGTTACTTCAGTATTATGTCCATCATTTCTACAAGTGAAAGCTCTTTCAGTGATTTTAAAAGGTTTTTTAGTGCAATAATATTTCCAGTTTCCTACCAAAATATTTGTATTCTTATTACTTAGAACTTGATAAGCTCATGAACTTCTAAAGTAAAATTTATGATTACCTCAAAACAAAGCGCAAATAAACAGCCACCATTTTGAAGTTAGTTCGTTTGAAGTCGCGCCGCTACTCTCTGAAGAGTTGTAAAGCCTCCGCCTGAAGCGGCGCAATCAAAGCCTGCGGTTTGCTTATAAACAGGGACAACTGAGCGACGGTAACTGTGACAAACATTAACTGGAAACTACCCTCGAGAAAGTCCCCGACAACGTTATAATTAAAACCTTTTGAGAACACCCTGTATCTCCCCCGCAGCTACAGGATGTGTTTAGATGGTACAGCACAGATTTTGTGTGTTTGTCTGTTGTTGGAATTAATTTTGTGTGTTTAAGGCGCGTGGCGGTTGTTACGTGTCGTGTTCTTGTTTGTGTGTTGCTAATATATTAAGAGAATATTGTAGGAAGTGGAAAAGTGTTTTCTTAACATAATTACGTTTTAAAAAATATATAAAGGTTTACTCAGATAGTCTAGATGGCGATGCGATGCTTTCAAACTGTGGTTGGAAATATAAATAAAAACCCTTGAACACGTTTTTCTTTTACGGCTTTTTAAACAATAGGTATTTAATATTTTTTATTACTTGTCAACGCTATGTTCTGATCATTATTTTTATATGCTATATCAGTTACCTATATATTTAGGTAAAGAGCACACAATTTTCATCGCACCCACCTACCAAACCCTGAATAGAAAATCCCCTATTCACTTAAACTAAAACGTCACACTTTAACAAAGTACCTAACGATCACACACACATACACAAACACACACTCACACACACATACATAGTACCTACATGTAACCATGGGGCACCACAAAAGCTTGCCCTAAAGAAGGCTGGTGATCCGGGCACGTTAACAGGGCCCCGGGCTCCTCGTTAGGGGCCCAATTGAGACGCCCCCGCTAGGGCTGAAGGGATACCGACATGGGCTGCCTGTGGGCCGGGTTTTTGTATTGTTTTAATTCCCATATCAATAGAGGTTGTAATGTCAGCAAAAAGTTCCATATTGTTTTGTGTTTAGGGGGATTCGTTGATGTAAGTGAGAAGAATGTTATATTTTGGCATTGAAATGTTTTTTGTATTGAAGTTTTTAGATATCAGTTGAATCACCGTAGTTAGTTTATTTATCATCAGTCATTATGTCTATTTTCAAAAGAAGTCACAAAGTCAGGCTTTGAAGTTATTCTACCACACAATATTTTCAAGTCACATGTAAAAAATAGGTACAAATGTTAACACCATCAAAACATTACTACATTGCGAAAGGTGTACCTACTTTAAAAGCCTTCACACAGCCCTGTCTGTGGGTGAAGGGGTAACATCCCCCGTACCGTGGTCCCCGCCCCCCTCCCCCCGCCGGTCGGATTTGTAGGTAATTGTGTATTTGATATAATTGTTTCACATCGCTTCACGGCTCGTGAAGAAGATGTTCAAGCACTTTGTATGTAAATCCCAGTAGTGATGGGACGAGTGCGGGATTTCACGGGGATTTCATCATGTTTTTATGTGGTTGGAGGGTTTTATATGTCTTATTTTGCAAAACGTTTTGATTCTTAAAAAGAAGTAGATTTATAAATTGAGAAATGATATAAGGTTGTATACTCCTGTAAACTTACTTTATTGTTTTCGTTTTGGTATTTAAAATATCTGCAAGTTGACACAACTGTAATAGAAAACTGAAGTATGTGCAGTATAGCAAACACTCTTTCAAAATCAAATATCAACAAAACCCAAACATTGCAATATCAAAAATATATCTGGAGCATATTTGAAATTCGTCGCAAGTTATTCAAAAAGCTCGGCGAGCGCACAATATTAACAAAGTGGGGCTGCATAATGCATGCTACCGCGGCTGCATGGCTGCATGGCTGCATGGCTGCATAGAAGCATGGTAGCATGGTGGCATGGCAACATGGCGGGCTGACGTCAGCGATATTGGCGGGAAGGCAACTTTGCACTTTGTTACGAGTTTTGTGGACGAATGTTTTAGGAATTAGTTTCAGTTTTAACAATATGCACTTATTTGGGTAAAAGAAGTTTAAATTGTTTAGGTTTTTATAATGAAATCAACATTCATCTGCATGCAAAAGATGCCTGTCTGAAATGTTCGGTTTAACATACCTACATTTAAGCGTACTACTCATCAGTATAGTTTTTAATTCGTTATGGTCAAAAAGTAGATGTTGTAATTCCGTGAAATAATCTGAATTTTTGAACAACGTAATTACGTCGTATTTACTATAAGTATGTAAGTATAATGAACCCGGGCAAGCCTCAACATGCTGTAACGTTAACATAAGCGAATCAATTAACTACAAATACACGCGCTTCTACACCAAACACCCAATTCAATGAAGGCTGTACTCACAAAATGATACACACTTAACACCCCAATATATACCTTAATTACTTACAATAAAGTTCATATTTGTTTGTAGAGTGAAACAATTTAGAGTTAAGTTACTTTAGTCTGTATGTCGTGGGTGGTAAGGTTGATTTTGGTTTGTTGGGGTAAGTTTTCGGTCAGCTATGGGTGTAATGTATTATTTGTCGGCTGTCCATTGTTCTGGCGGGCAGCGCTGTCCGTATTATTGTAGTAATGTTTGGACACAGCGCTTTTAACGAGCTTTTCTTTCTGTACGTACCTACTTATTTACTGGGCTATTGGATTCTATTATGATTGTACATTTGTCTGTTTTATTGTCATAGATCTATTTATTTAGTGATTGAGTTAAATTATACTTTTCGTATTGACACCACTATTTAGGCTTATGTAGCAAGTGCGATTATAAAGCAGAATGTTATTCATTACCATGAAATAACATTGTCATGAAAGATGTTCATTAGTATGCAAGAAAGAAATGTTGTTTCTGAGATATTGAGAATAATATGTATGAAATATAGTTCCTTAACAAGCCGCAAGAAATTCTCCAAGTTACCTACATAAAGCACAATTTATCCTCCTGTAGATGTTCGTTTGTGGCCCAAATAATATTGTAAATAATTCACGAGATGCACATAATAAGCGGTGATAAGTCACGTTTGTACAGAACTACAATAAATACGAACAAACTGAACAATACATATTTATATGTTATTACAATATGTCTTGTGGTTCAGATGAATTATGTCGTAGGTGCCTCTCTGTTTCAAAAAAATAATGTTTATACAAAAGCCTTCTGATATTTTTGGGGTTTTAATTTTAGAATTGCTTAAATTAATGTAGATTAAGTATAGTGTGTTTGAATATATAGTATCATTCGTCTCGTGGTTAGATTTATAGGTATGTAATGAATTCTCACGGACACATAGGTATTTATAAAGTGTGTGATCAGATTTCATTCAAAACAATACATACTTAACGATAAAACAATATATTGTTTACTGTACTTCTACAGTACCAAAATTAGAATACCCACAACTTGTTTTCAATAGGTATAGGTTTCATGAATAGAATTTGTCAATAAATTGAATCTGTCAGCAGAGTCGATTTAATTCCATTAGGCTGGCGTTCAAAAACTAAGCGCTACATAACAGTACATCAATATAAACGGCACATAAAGCATAACCTCCCGCACACCACCGACATCATACAAATTACATACAAAAGTTCAAGGGCTGTTAAAAAAGGCCACTTTTTGAAAGTAGTCTTTATTATATTTGTCTTTAGTACATTAGTTATTTTCAAATATGATATGAAAAGCCGACGTAAGGGAGTTTCTCAGCATAAAAATAATTAATTTAAAAGCTATCAACTAGGAAAACGTATTTGCAAATATCGTGTTCACTTTGATATCCAGAAGTCAAAGTCAAAGTCAAATCATTTATTTCATTTAGGCCTTTACAAGCACTTATGAACGTCAAAATTATAACTAAGTTTGATTCTAGTTGCCCATTCCAAAAGTAGCTTCCTATGGAGAAGAACGGGCAAGAAACTCCATGGTTACTCTTTTTAAAAATAATATAGTATTACAGTTTGTATGTATTGATACATACAGTAAAAGCATGCGAAGATCATGTAGAATCGCAAAGACAAATGAGGATAAAGTGACAATTAAAATGCTACATGGTGTTCACATTTACAAATTGGTTTATATTTTGGTACAAAGTTACAAACAAATTTTAATAATCAAAAGATGAATACAATTTTATTTGCTGGTGTAGTTTTAATTTGTTAATTAATTAGATATTGTCAGTATGTCCTATGGAGCAGGACCAGCATGTTTCCAAGCATTTTTATCTTGAATGTAATCTTCTAATTTATAATATGCTTGCTTACAAAGTGTGGCTTTTATATGAGTTTTAAACCGCAAGTCATTCAATTCCAGAATGTTGTCTGGTATTTTATTATAACATTTGACACAATATCCCATGAAAGATGTATGTACTTTAGATAATCTAAACTGCGGGATAGCTAACTTATTTTTATTTCTAGTGTTATAATTATGTCTATCACATATTTTATCAAACAAATGTAAGTTTTTCCTAACATACATGATATTTTCATAAATAAATTGGCAAGGTACGGTCATGATATTAATTTTTTTAAACAGTTCCCTAAGAGATTCACGACCACGTAAGTTGTACATAGCTCTGACCGCTCGCTTTTGTAAGATAAATATGCATTCAATGTCAGCAGCTCGTCCCCACAGCAGAATGCCGTACGACATGATGCTGTGGAAGTAACTAAAATATACCAGTCTAGCTGTTTCTACGTCCGCTAGCTGCCTCATCTTTCTAATAGCATAGGCGGCCGAGCTAAGACGACCCGCAAGAGATGTTATGTGGGGTCCCCATTGTAGTTTTTTGTCAAGAGTGATTCCCAGGAAAACTGTCTGATTTATAAATTCTAGTTTTTGACTATTGAGTATTATGTCACATTCACTACTTTTTACATTTGGCAATGAAAATCGAATGCATTTTGTTTTTTTTTCATTAAGAGCCAAGTTATTTGCGTTGAACCAATTTTGAACCTGGATAATGGAATTGTTTACGTCGTCTAGGTTACGTCTACGTCGATCAATATTAAAAATAAGAGAGGTATCATCGGCAAACAACACCATCCTAGGTTGATTATCAAATAGATAGGGCAAATCATTAATATAAACTAAAAAGAGGAACGGACCTAATATGGAACCTTGTGGTACGCCCATTGCCATCATTGAGCCTAGTGAATTTACGCCGTTTACTTGAACTTTAAGTTGCCGATCGTTTAGATACGATTTTAATAACTGGAGGGATGTATCTTTGATTCCGTAATGCTCTAGCTTCTGCAAAAGCGTTTCGTGATTTACGCAGTCAAACGCTTTTGAGAGATCGCAGAAAATTCCAATCGAGTCTTCAGCTTCCTCCCAAGCCTTAAAGATGTGCTTGATCAAAGTTACACCAGCATCGGTTGTACAGCGACCTTTGGTGAAACCGTATTGTTCGTTATGAAAAATGAAGTTTTTATTGAAATGGCGCAACATTTGTGCAAGCATCAACTTTTCGAATACCTTGCTGAGAACCGGTAAAACAGAAACGGGTCTATAGTTGTTTGATTCTTTGCTATTTCCCGATTTAAATAAAGGTACTACTTTACTGTGTTTCATTAGATCAGGAAACACGCCTTGGTCTACGCTAACATTAAAGATGTAAGCTAAATAGGGTGCAATAGTTTCAATAATTGACCTACACACCTTGACAGACATACCCCAAAGATCTTCTGTTGATTTTATTTTAAGATCTTTAAAGGCCTTAACAACAGCCTCGGGGCTGGTATGTTGAAATTTAAATACTGAACTGCATGGCTTTACATTTGTTTTGAGTAAATCGATAGATACGGCGGTTGAAGAATTTAATGATTTTGTAGTTTCGAAAGGTATTTTGGTGAAGAATGCTTCAAACTCTTGAGCTACTTCAAGGTTACCGTTGATGAGGCCTTTATGAGTTTCTAGGCTAAAATCAGTTTTGCGAACTTTTCGCCTACCTGTTTCGTTATTAATTACTGTCCAAGTTGTTTTTATTTTATCCTTAGAATTTTTTATTTTATTTCTAATATGAATAGATTTAGCCTGTTTACAAACGTTTTTAAATATTTTCGAATATTTTGAGACGTGGTCACGGAAACTTGGATCGGTGCTATAAGGCTTTAAACCATAAAGTTCAAACAGCTTTTGTCTACTTTTACGAATACCAGGAGTTGCCCAGTCACTAAATAAGAACTTGGACTTAATCATTTTAGTTTTAACTCTACTAACTACTAAAATCGGCGTAAATATCACTTGAATTTTTAAGATTTAAGCTATGTGCACACAGTTTATCACCTAAAGTTTGATTGAATTTATCGATTTTTTTTAAAGTATATTCCCTAAATTTTATTTGTGTTTTCTCTGGTGGAGAGTTAGTGCGAAAAGTGACAACTTGTCCGCTGTGATCAGAGGGCAAGTAATTCACTATTTCCTTATGTAGGTACTCACAGCTGCAAAAAAACATTATCTATACAAGTAGCAGTAGTTGGTGTTATCCTAGTAGGTTCTTCGAAAACGTTACGCATATTAAATGATTTAAAAAGATTTAAGAAACTCGAACTTACAATATTACTTTCTAAAATATTAATATTGAAATCGCCACATATAATGACTGACTTACTACTGCTACTGACTTTTTTCAAGACATCTTCCATGACAGAATCAAATACACCAAGATTCTGGTGTTGCGGTGGTCTGTAGACACACACTAACACATGCTTATCTAGCTCAACACAGGACAATTCAATATTATGTTCCACTGACATATCAACTATATCTTTTCTTACTTTATATTTAATAGGATTTTTTACTAATATTAAGGAGCCACCATGTATCATGGATTTCCGGCTAAAGTAACTAGCTACAGAATAATTCTCAAAATTAATAGATTCTACTTGATAATCTTTCAGCCAATGTTCTGTAATACAAATTACATCAAACTTGGTTTGTTCTAAAACTAATTCTATTTCAAGAAGTTTAGAAGAGCAACTCTGAATATTTTGGTTGAAAAGTTTTAAAATATGTTGCTCACTCTTATGTTTTTTACAACTAACTAAGTCGCCAGAAGATAACTTGCTACTATCTTTAAAATTATTAAATACTGGAATATCTTCTGTTGTCTTAATAATTAGTTTAAATTATTTATATCAGGAGTGTTCTCCACAAATGATAAAACTTGCATAGAAGAATCTATGTTACCGGTGTGTTCAATATGGTTAGAATGTTCTAACATATTGGTGGTGGTGGTAGTGGTGGTAGATAGTATTTGTGGACCCCCCTTCGTACACGACGTCATCATACAACAATCTATCAGTGTGCTGTTAGTGTAACTATACAGCATACCCTCGTCCCTTACCCTATAGTTTATTATATTAGATATAATATTGTCAATATTATAGGCTATCAACATAGCAATAGTGTGTCTGCAACTACCAGGAACAGATACTGCTCCCTTGATCAATGTGAAATCACTAATAAACTTATTAGTGTCAAAATATAAAAGTTTGTCGCTATGACAACATGTCAACATGTGTAATGTGCAGTTTAAATTAAATATACATTTATTTTGATATTCTGAAAAACTATCAGAATAAGGAAAAGCACATAACATTAATTTTCCCATATTCAAACTAAGTAAGGTGTCAATACCTTTCACAATGTCCTCTTTTGTTGTACCATAACTACTGCCTAACAATAGAACTATTATAGAATTACTATCTAATGTTGTACTGCTAATTTTCTCAACAATTTGGTTAAAAGTTATGTCATGGTAACTGTGATTAGTAAAGTGATGGCTAAGGTAATTGTGTAAAATTTTTCCAAAGCCAGCACCCAATGCATCTGTGAAGAGCAAAGTATTACATTTTTGCATATGAATATTCTCTGTAGCAGTTGTAGGTACAGATATATCAGGCAATGGTATTGAAGGTGATGGTTGGCTTGCACTATCACATGAAAGGCTGTTTGTCAGAGACTCATACCTCTCTGTGTTGGACTTCACCAGGTCCATCAGCTCCACTGCCTCAAATAACCGCTTGCTTAGTTGTTCTTGAGAAGACTCATATTTACTAAAAATATCCTTTAACAAAGACTCCTTGTATTTTAAATCGTTTTGGAGCTGCTGGGTTTCCATCTCATAAATAGATTTATAATATTCTAATTCAGCAGTACAGGAATTCAGTGTCTTAGTTAAGCTAATACGGTCCTTCCTAAGAGAAATGTTTAATTTTAAGAGATGTTGTTTTTTTAAATATCTCTTTGACCGTTTAATGAATTTATTGATTTTAATATATTTCTTTAATTTATTATGACTCATCATAACTACAGGACATATTGGAATGGTATCATCACCAGTCAAGTCAATAGTTTCAGCTAACCTACATGGTACCTTATCTGACCTACAGGCAACTAACTCATCAAAAAGGTTGCAAGTATTAGTAACCTGTTCATTAATCTTACTACATTCTAATATAGATAAAGCCTTATGGGCATTACATAACTCCTGTTCTAATTCTGTGATGCGCTGTAAAGCCAATTCATGGGTGTCACTGCACTGATGGAACGAGGACATCTCTTGTTGAAGCTGAGTGTACTGGTCGAGCACATCCATGTACTGTATGTGCAGCTCGGCCAACTCACTCTTGAGGGAAGTGTTTTTGTCGATTATGTTCTTCACTTCGACTTCACTGTCATCCCTCTCTTGGAGTAGCTGCTTGCACAAGGTTTTAGTTGACTCGAGTTCCCTCAGCGCAGCTCTGAGTTTTTCTTCCATGTCTTTGACTGTGGCTCTACGGGTCATCATCTCTAATTGTTGTATTGTTAGTACCTAAAAAGTTAAAGAATAGCTTTAAAGATGTTGATTAATGTGTTAGTGAACAAAGGAAATAGACTGTAAAGGTATAGGGATTTGTGAAATTTGGAAAATATAGAAGTGGACTATAAGATTATATTTTTTATATCAAAATGGAGGGTAAGCTTTTTATTAATTTTTAAATAAAGAAAGGGGAAAGTATATGATATGGAAGGTTCGCAACAATTAGATATTGATTACACAGTTATGCAAAATACTAGGCTAAAGCATAAGTGTGGTAAACAACATTATACAAAGTTGGGATTTTTGTAATAAAGGTCAATCAAATAGTACAATCTTGTAGGTCAGCAATGTCAAGGTTTTACAGCAAAATTTATTTATATGAATGATCAGAAATGTTTCTTTTTTACCATTAACTGCTTGAAGTTATCCGAGATTCCATCAAATAGTGAAAACATTTAAAGAAGTTAAATTACAAAAAAATAACATACCATTTAGGCAAATAAAACGCCATTAAACTTGTAGCAAATACCGTAGCCGTCGTAGCAGCGTAGCAAACTCGTACAAAGTGATACTACTTCATCTTTCTGCACACTGGCACAGTATCATCGCGAATAAAATTGTTTTGATGAAGCGACGCCTGTCGTCCCGCCCCCCGGGACCCGCGGGACGGAGGGGGGGGGGAGCCACGCGTGGGGGGAGGGAGACGAGTGGAAAAATGAAATGAAAATAATGATAAAAACGTCGACACGATGTCAAGGGACCGCCAGCCCTTCGAATAGGTAGATTGATTTTTGTTAAGGTTGCTCTTTTTTGTGTTTTTTAGATTTTTTTTGGTTAGTATTTTTGGTTACAAGTTTAGTTAGATTGTTTAATTGTGCAGTGTCTGGTGTGGTTGTGAAAAACTACAGTTGAAATCATAAAATAGCTTCCAATTTCTGGACAGGTCTCGTTGGTCAAATATATTGTTTGAGATTTCATTACCTAACGTATGCAAAATGGTTAATTTTACACATCAGTTACATTAACTTCAAGGCTGTAAAATATCCATTTTGGAACAATCTACATCTAATACACTAACTAACGTATTACAATGATCATATCAATAGCGCTTGTTAATTATGCACTCTCATGGTATGCGCGTCTGTACCCGCCGCGTGAAACGTCATTAATTCATGACTCATTATAACGTTGTTTTGCTAATTAATAGCTTTAGTTAGCATGTGGGAAATATTAACTGAATTGTGTGCTAGATTCTAGACAATTTCAGGCATGGTTAAGCGGTTTTTGTAATCTGATCTGATTCATAGATATACTTTTGGATTATAAATTGTAGAGCTCGGCATGTGACTTGCAAAATACTGTTCGTTTTTTCTTATAGGTACGCTAAAGATAGTAACAAAGTGAATGCCTGACGGTCTATTCTGAAATATAGAAAGCTACATTATTCTTGTATGGACAGAGCATATCTATGTGTCATATGTATGTGTCAAAGCTTGGAAATAATCGAGTTACTTTAAGATAAAAACGAGTTATGAACTATACAGGGAAAAGACCAGTAGCTTTTCTCATTGAGCAAATACAATATCCTCAATACATTAACTAGATATTTAAAGTAACCCCTATATAATATAAGTCAATATTTTATCCACAAAAATATGTAACAAAGTACAAATCTTATCCTATTTCTTTCTTCAACTACAGATTTTGTTGCAGTGAGCAACGGCGCGCTCAGCGCTTGCTCCCAGGGCGGCATGGACAAGGACGGCAAGAAGAAGCACACGAGACCAACCTTCAGTGGCCAGCAGATCTTCGCGCTGGAGAAGACCTTCGAGCAGACCAAGTACCTGGCCGGCCCCGAGAGAGCCAAGCTCGCGTACGCGCTCGGCATGACTGAGTCACAAGTTAAGGTTGGTAAAGAGAATTGTTTGTTTCTTTTGACGTTGGCTGTTAATTGTTTACAGGTGCATTGCTTTCTCCACCATACGAAATGAACTTTAAATTGAGTATTAAGTACATACTCTGAAAACTAAACTCTGAATTACCACTATCAGTATGATTGAGGAAAGAAGCATAAGAGTGTAATGTATTAATAATAGTAACATTTCAATCACAAAGAAAAGTGGATTTTCCTTTTCTTTATGATGTGTTTCTAGGCATGTAAACAAAAGTTATATTAACATTAGCACAGTGTGAAATCTATCGCGCTACAAGTAGCAATGACACTGAACATTGAAACAAAATAAATGAGCATCGAACTTAACACAATTACCGCGCGACGAGTAGGGTAAGCGCACCAATACGCGGCACTCTGTAATCCGATTACACAGATTGAAAAGTCAATCACTTAGCTGGCGGCACAATCAAACGGCTCTATTGCCGGGATTAAACTACGACATGTGGACGAAAGACTTTGTTTTATTGTAACATGCGACGCTATTTAATATCGTGATTCACAGTTTTACCAATCACTGGCGCAGTTCTGATTGAAGAGATTTGAGTAACGGAGGTATGAAGAAGATAATTTGATGGCTTATTTGTGCTACTTGTTCTGAAATAATATTGCTACCTGTGAATCACTAAAAATGTAATTACATTTAGGTGATTTTATTCAAAAGTACATAGTGTGCTCATAGAAATAAGAAAATATTAATACACATACTTATTTAAAAATGAATTTCTAATTTACAATTTAACATAACAACAGTTCGAATTACCATACACGTCATACAAATTATCTGATAAAAGTCGTAAAATGCAATGATAACGAGCGGATCATGATCAAACACATTTTACGAGATATAAACTCCCATCTTACGCGCCTACTGTACGGGAACTAAACACATCATGCAAAAGGATCTTTCAATTAATCCAAACACATAAAATAAGCGTAAAAAGGCGCAGTTATATGGAACTAATTGGGGTGCGTCGCGGGGCCTGGGCCCCTGCGAGGGGCGACAACTGCGGCGCCCACCCGCCGCATGCGGTCACGGGTGCGATTCCAAGTGAAACTTTATTGAATGCTCAGCTTTTGTTGTTTTACATTATGGAGACGTTACCTCGCGGGTTTTGTGTTCAAATTTGGATATTATGTTTAGATTTTTAGTTCAAGCTCTTCTTTTTATTAAAATGTGCTATTAGAATGAGAGAATTAGTAATGAATTGAACGTATTTGTTCTACTTCCTTAAACCTTTTTTATGACAAAATAAAGGATCTGGAAAGACACAGTTGTCAATGCAATAGGTACATAAAATAACACACTATAGGTTCTGAGGGCTGGTTTTCCAATTGCCAGATAACTTTTATTTGAAGAATATGTTTAACGTTTTGACAGCTTTTGTATAGTAAAATATGTCAAACCACCATATTTATTCCTCAGGTAGAAGTTAACTGATGATTGAGAAATCGACCCTTAATCATAAGAGCTACTGAACTGTTAAAAGTCTGAGATCAATATCATCCACTATGAACGATCACGATGCACCACCGAGCCCACTGCGTACATCGGATCAGCCCCAGCAGACAGGGCAGGGGGAACAATCATATTATACTAAGTGATGCCCGCCATTAGGGGACCCGTAGGATAAGCGCATACCACGCGACGCGACTTGAAAGTTGCTGAAGACGTTAGTGTTGTCATAGGAACTTGTCGTGTGAAGTGGTACCTCATCTACAAAATAGCATATATAGAACTGAATTATTCTTTACAATTACTTCCAAAAACATGAAAAATATTTCACTTCAAACTTGTAGATCTATAAACTATTTTATAACACGCTCTGTTAGAGGTCACCACAATAATAAACAATTAGAATTTTTCAAAGAAATTTAATTCCTTTTTATATGTTTTTTGTCGTTATCAAATATGTACATAGTTAAAACGTATGTACAAATACATTTTCATTTGTTGTTAAAAACAAAACAGTGTCTAGGTGTGCAGCGAGCCTAGTTGCATTCGGCAAGAGAGCGGAGTGAAATGAAGCGCACACGATGAGATTAATGGCGGCACATCGCGCGGAAACTGTTGCCTCGCCTGTCACACTGTTGCGATGTGCGCAATAATCATACGAATGTCGCGATAGCCTGTGACGGATGGAAATTGGGCATACATCTGTCGACATAAGAATATTCTCTTTTATATTTCATGATTTTACAGAAAAGTCGGTCAATGTACACACAACTGAAAATGGAACAAATTAAATCAGTGCTTAAAGTAACATCTGGGTAATAACCAAAATAAAAGTTCCGATATTGACATAAAAACTAGGTGAAAGTTAACCACCCTAATAGTGAATCTCTTAAGCTCCATAAGCGAACTAATGGCGTCAATACACAAAGACCAACAATCCTTTACAATACTAAATACGTATCACACAATACGCATTCACAAATTGGACTCAAAAGCCAATGTGTGAAGGGATAATCTACCACTTTAACTTCGCTCTCGTCAAGCTATACTCAACTTTATCACGCTGTGTTAGGAGTTGAGTGAAGTGCAGAGATAAGTTGGTAGGGTCTTTCAATTCCCCTACATGGGTGTCATAGCTCATTTGGCATTCGATAAAATTAATCCTTAGGGAAGATTAACAGAGAGGGTAGTGTGTTTACACATGTGCGATGCAGCCCGATGCAACTCGAATACGTAATGCAATTAATTCTCGACGGCTGTTTATTCAATAACTATATTTCATACTTTCGTAGATTTCATGTCGTTTAATTGATGCCTTTATTGAGATTGGCTTTTTGTTTATTTCTCTTTTAATTTGCGAAGTGAAAGTGATTTGCTGGTGAAGATTTTCATGTTCATAAGACCAATAATATTTTGTAACTGTCATGAGCGCTTCAAACTGCGGGATTTAACCAGTTTGCAATAAAAGATGCCATGAACTAAGATCACCGCTGAATCACGTTGGTATCTATTCTCCGACAAACTCGCTATCATTATTTTAGAATCTTGACTCAACTGTGGCGATCTATAAATGATTCACTTCCATAGAATTCCGAAGCCATATAGACGAGCCACATTAAAATTGATTGATCCCCACTTCCCATAACTCAAGTTGGACTGCATCGGACGCTCTTTTTATTCGTCTGAAACTATACAGCACCAATAATAAAAATAATAAAATATAATCTTATAATCCGCACCTCGGTGGAGCGTTCGTTGAATTTTACAACTATGATATACAACGGTCGTAATAAGTCGCCCTTTAGGCAATAACTCGTGTCGCGTTCAAAATGCAAATCACTGTGTGTCGCTATCATTCCTTTTATTGTGTCTGTAAAACATCGCTGAATTAGTTGTGACCCAGCGATGGATGGTTCCCACCGCGATACATGCGCTTAGATCATTTTATTGCGCGTTATCTCGATCGTATTTTTTGTTTTGCAAACGTCGGTTGTATGGTTATTGTGGAGTTTCGCGAATTTTATACGATGCAGTTAGTAATTTCAGATTGAAATTAATAATTATTTTGTGGCAGTCATAATTTTAATGTGGCTTGTAAATGATTATTTTACTGGCATCTCAGTAACAGGTATTTAATCGAACCAAATGAAGTCCGACTGCTAAATGTGAACTAAAAACTCCTTCGCTGCGGATTAGTTTCTTACAATTGTACGACAACCAAAGGCACAAACGCCAGACGTACACAAACCCACACATAATGTCTAAAATTACTTCTTAGCATATTGTCTAAAATTCTTGAAAAGGTTGTAAATACCCGACTAGTTAACTTTTTGGAGAAAAATAACATAATCTCAGAAAGGCAATTCGGCTTTAGGAAGGGAAAATCTACTGAAGATGCCGCTCTTTTGTTAACAAAATCGATTGCAAACTGTATAGAAAAAGGGGACAGATGCATGGCAGTCTTCCTAGACTTGGCTAAAGCCTTCGACACCATCTCTACTGATCTTCTCCTCAAGAAACTAGACGCCTCCGGCATTAGAGGTATACCATTGGACTGGTTCCGTAGTTACCTCACTAACCGTAGCCAATACGTTAAATCAGAGTGTCTCACTAGCAGCAAACTTTCCATAAACTTTGGCGTCCCGCAGGGTAGTCTACTAGGCCCAACACTCTTCACTATATACATAAACGACATACTCAACCTAAATATACACAGTGCAGAACTAATATCATATGCCGATGATACTGTTATCTTATTTCAAGCAAAAACCTGGGAGCAGTTATTCTCCCTAGCAGAAGAGGGGCTGTCAACAGTAGCACAAACACTCAACAATAACCTATTAACTCTAAACATAAAAAAGACCAAAGCAATCACATTCTTCAAAACCATGACGTCCAGTCCGCCTTCTAACCTTTCACTCAAATTCCACACATGCCACACAAACACACCAACAGATAGCTGCTCTTGCGAACAAATACAACGCACTCACTCTATTCGATACCTCGGCTTAATTATTGATGAAAATCTGTCGTACAAAGAGCACATCCAGTCTTTATCCACGCGAGTCAGAAAGCTCATCTATATTATGAAAAAACTAAGAGATCGGACATCTAAAGACACACAGCGCATGGTCTACTACGCCATATGTCAATCTATAATTCAATACGGAATATCTATCTGGGGAGGAGCTGGCAAAACCACTCTCATAGAACTCGAGAGAGCCCAAAGGGCGGTCATCAAGGTGCTCCTCAAGAAACCATTCCTATATCCCACAGACACCTTATTCAACGAATTTGGTGTACTTCGAGTCCGTCAACTCTATATTCTAAATGCATACCTACACATATTCAAACAACTAAAAAAAAGACCGGATTACCAAACGCTGATATCTAAAAGAACTAACCAAGTCCCAGTACCACGCACCATCTCCCTCCTAGCCAGAAGATGCCCTACATACCTGCACACTACAATATTCAACAACGTCAACCGTAGTATATCCCGCAGCACAAATGAACTTCCGTATTTCGCATGCAAAAAGGTGATCAAGAAATTGTTAATGGAACTCACATACGAAGAAACCGAGAATATTCTCACCGCTTCATCAACACTTGAAAAGACACACTAACTCACACATACCCTCACAGACACCACCCACACACAAAACACACACAAAACCAACCATCACACACAAAACACGAACACAAACACCAAACATCACACACAAACACCAAAAACATACAAAGATCTACCTATTAGCTAAAAAGAAGAGGATTTCATTTCTTTTTCTTTTATTCATGTTATTATTTTATTTTTATCCTTTTCTTTTTTTTGAACTTAATTGTCCAGAGAAACAAAACAATTAATTTGCACGAAAAAGCAACTTATGTTTTCAGTTTTTGACCTCACTAACCTAATTCAAATTTTATTTTATTTTTATTACTTTAATGTCCAGAGAGAGAACTATTTATCTGCAAGAATGCGATTTATGTTTTAGTTGCTGATCTCCTTTAATATATGTTAATTTAGTTTTATATATTCCTAAGTGTCCACCGATTACATACAAAATAATGTTAATGTTATTATCTGACCTACAATCAGAGTTTACGCATAAAAACACAATGTAATTAGAAAATAGGTCCCCAAGATACAGGCACAGCCTAGTTTGGGGACCACAGAACTGATAAAAATGACTCTAGTAATATAGTTACAGTTTACCTTTATTGTAATCTACCTCATAACATTAAGAAGTGATTTGTGAATGTAACTGTGGATCAATAAACGAATTTATTTATTATTTATTTATTATAATAAAAACAATGTAGTTTGTGATGATCTCGTAATGACGTCACAGATAAGATAGAATGCAGTTTAAAGCGATGCAGATGAGCTGCGAGGGGATCGGGCAGCATATTAAATTATTTTGATAGATGGCACTATAATTTAATTTTAATGTGTTTTGATAAAACGACCCTTACACCCTCTTTAGTTTAGAATCAAGTTTTTGCTTATTGTAAAGTGATTGAGTATGAATTAAAATGGGTGACTCTCGCATTGTTGAGCGATAGTCGCGCTAAATGATTGTGATGCACATTTGCATGCAAGTCATTAACTAGATGAGCCGGCTAATGTGCTTTTAGTTTATTTACGCTTGATTTAGCTTTTGGGGTGAGCTTTATTTTGCAGATTATTCTAACAACAACAATTTAAGTGAGAGATTTTAACTTTTACTAATGTAATCGGCCGAACTGGCTGCAATTCTCAAAACGGATGTGCCTTGAAGTTTTAAGTAGCAAATAGAGCCTGGGTTGTTGATAATGTAGGAAGCCAACTGGTAGAAATAGGCCCCTTTTAACAAATTATCAAATATATAAGACCTAGTCCCAGAAAACTTAGTACATAGCCGACTTTTAGTGGATATCTTATTTATTCCCTAGGTGTTACAATTCTCAAACTGGCATATTGTTGTATATTATATCATGTTGCTCAGTAAACAGTGCACCTACATGAGATGCACTGCAGTATGTAATGCCACTATCAACAGCTATTACTGTCGCGCGGTGCAACAACTCAATCAGATGCAACATATTATTACATAGTGTATGGCACGGTTTACGATGTGCGTTACCATATGTGGGCAAGATAGGACTTCATACGAAGTGTAGGTTAGGTGACCAAAGTGTGTGTCATTTATTAGCGATGGTGTTACTCCGTGCACACGGATAAAAAGCCTAGAGCTTTCCATGATAAGTTAGGCTATTAAACACTGAAAGAATTTATCAAATCGGTCCATTAGTTCCTGAGATGAGTATGCGCTCATCTCAGGAACAAGCTTTTCAACGAGTAAACAAGCTTTTCAACTTTAAACTTAACAGGTACCTACAGAGTATTGCCTATAACATCATCATGCTGTTAATTTACAAGGTTCAGGCACAAAGTGAGGAAAACAGTATTTATAACTTATTTTGCTCTTTAAAGTTGAGACAGAATTTTATAATGGAAATTATGCAGTTTAAACCTTTGTTTTCTTGTTTCTTCAACATCCAATGATCCATTTTAAGAGGCTGATTGAGTATGTCGGCCGAGCCTCATTAACATAAGTAAGTAATATGAACAGACAGACCAACAGACTGTGTGCTTAGAAACTGCATTATAATGCACGTCATTATTAAGTTTACATATTCAATTTGTGCTCTATTGTGTAAATGTGTTTCGAGCACATTTCAATTGATGAGGCAAATACCTAGTCACTGATCGTGACTAATTAAATTAAGATTAGGCTCATTATACTCACGAACAGATATTTGAAAGTGGCTTTTATATATTGAGAGTGTATTTTGAGATTCTCAAAATAGAAACATGAATCATACTTCAGTTACAATCATAGTTGGAACACAAACTTTGCAAAATAACTTTAGAATTTCCAATATATCATTTCCTGTGACTCGTGTCCAAAGTCAACTAGTATCCAATTCAAATATTGTGCCAATCGAAAAACAACTGTCGCTCCCAATCCCAGTGTTATTTGTCAAAACAACTGTCAGCCATGTTTTGTTTCCAATCGATTTGTTTAAACGCGACACCGATGACGTATATCTGCCTAAATTCCCAGCTAAATCTATCCGACAGACATCCATGATTCCATTCGGCCTGTATACACAACACAACACAAATCAAAACTCAACTTTATATTGACGGGATTAGAGTTGAATATTGTTTGCGGGGCGGGAGGTTAGTGAAGTGATCAATCGATTGATTCGATGACAGGCGGGAGCGGACGATAATCGCCGCTCATTAGTCGAATGCGAGCACCAGTGAATCGATTCCGAGTGACATCTGCGTTTTGGAATATAATCCGCGAGCGAGATATTTTTAGTGTAGTGCCTGATTGCGTTTCCATTTAGTTGTTGTTGATTGAACAACTTTCAGACATAGATTGATTTAAATGCGTTTTATATGAGCCTTAATGATATTCCTGATACAATTTTATTCTTCATCGTTTTTCACACTACAAAATTTCGAAGTTCGGAATTTCTATTGACGTTTATTTAAACGTTTAAATCAAAAGCAAGGTTAACAGAAACCACATAGGATCAATAAAATAAAACCACAAGCACATAGTGAAGTTATATACTTGTCAATGAGGTCGTTACAAGGGGCCACGTGAGCGGAACCCCAATTGATTGGCGCTAACGACGAGTTTTTAGGGTTCCGCACTCGTCTAGCGCCTTATTTACTGACTATAAATTATGTTGATGGCTGCCAGGCCTTCATGTGTACTTACCGTGAGGATAGAGTGGGTGCTTCAATAGTTATTGTTTAATTTGCTGTGTTTCACCAATTATTGTGTGGAAGAGCGCTTCCCCCCATTAACGCATTGCGAATAGAACCTATTTAAAAACAAAAAAAACATCAAAGTACTATTTAAAGCTTTTAGCAATCATATTGGTCAAGTAATAGATCACTTCAATATTTACCGATCAAGTCTATGCCTCCCAAACCCAGAAAATACTTTAAAAAGTTAATACAGATAATATTATTCTGTCAAAACCAAATCAACCCACTGCTAAATAAAATGTGTAGACATAAAAATAAACCCTCGTTGACAAAAAAGAGATGAAAGCGCATCACATGTCTCTGACGTCACAAACCTTGTCAGCAGGAGTAATACCTGTATGTTTGTCCATCATGAGGTCGGTGAGGGTTCGTGAAGGCTCGCGAGGCCTCGTGAGTGCTGAGGGCTAGACCGATGGGATCACGCACCTGTGCTCACGTGATTAGCGGGATGAATTAGCGAGTTAGGGAAGGTGAGAGGGAAAACTGAGAATGGTAGATAGACATATAAAAATAGTTGAAAATCTGAGGCTTATCAATTCTTAATATTTTTAGTTAAAGTTCCTTAAAGATTCTTTTCTTTTAGATTTAAATCATGATGAGCACAAGTAAACAATGTCAATTTCATTAAAAAGGCGAATATTTGTAAGTACGCATATATATTCCGTCACGGGCAAGTACAGAATGTAGTCCTAGTGGGTAAAGGACCAACCTCTCAAGTATGAGGGCGAGGGTTCGATTCCAGGTCAGGCAAGTACCAATGCAACTTTTCTAAGTTTGTATGTACTTTCTAAGTATATCTTAGTTATCAATGACTGTGTTTCGGATGGCACGTTAAACTGTAGGTCCCAGCTGTCATTGAACATCCTTGGCAGTCGTTACGGGTAGTCAGAAGCCAGTAAGTCTGACATCAGTCTAACCAGGGGTATCGGGTTGCCCAGGTAACTGGGTTGAGGAGGTCAGATAGGCAGTCGCTTCTTGTAAAGCACTGGTACTCAGCTGAATCCGGTTAGACTGGAAGCCGACCCCAACATGATTGGGAAAAGGCAAGAGTACAGAATGGATTTTGATAAAACTTAGCAGTAGGTAATACAGCTGATACATTAGAATAACATAAAGGCTCCTGTTCACCTATGTGCGATAATAAGCAAAGAACCAATACATCAATAGCCTTCTCTCCGCAAAACTAAAGTCACAGAGTATAACACCTGTTTTACCCCAAGGAAGCGTATTGGGACCAACACTCTTTCTAACATACATTAATGACTTATGTAACTTAAAAGTAGATAACGCAAAAATCTTCTCTTACGCGGATGACACTGCCATTGTCTTTTATGGCAGTAGCTGGCCTGAAGTAAAACTCAAAGTTGAAATAGGGATGGCTCAAATAGCTAAATGGCTTAATGAAAACTTCCTTACGCTAAACACAACCAAAACCAATTATATCTGTTTTACAATCAGAAATTGCTCGCAACCAGAACAAAACTTAAATATCAAAATACATTCTTGTAAACAAGCCGCGAATTATGACTGTACTTGTCCTATAATTAATAAAGTCACGCAAACAAAATATTTAGGTGTCATAATTGACCAACATTTAAGATGGTACTCCCACCTCGAACACGTTACTGGCAGAATTAGAAAATTGGGGTGGATATTTAAATCATTAAGATACGTTGTCCCTACAAGGATAGCCTCATCAAGAGAGGACACTAAGAGAAATCTTTTAAATGAAATCTACATAGCCCTTGCACAATCTGTGATAGTCTACTGTATACCTGTATGGGGAGGGACAGCGAAATCTAAATTTATAGATGTAGAACAGTGGTTCCCAAACTTATTTTGTCTACTGCCCACTTTGAGAATAAATATTTTTTTTAGCGCCCCCCATTTTTTCACCTATTTAAAAACCACTATAACTTCAAATTAAATTAATTAATTATTGTGACCTATATAATGGAGAGTTCTAAACGAAACTTTTACTATAACCCGCAACTTGAAACCTGAGCGCAGGTAGGTAACATACCGCGGCGCTTAGGTCTCAAGTTGACTCTTACAGTGGCGGCGTAGCATCGGGTGGCAACCGGGGCGGACTACCTATTGAGCACCCACCAAAAAAACGACAAAATATGGTGCAATATGGTCATTCATGGTGCTTTTTGCCTCATAAAGAAACCGGAGACAGATCACTGCAAACTTTTGAAGCGCTAGCGAAGCGAGCCCGTAATTTTTGAGTTTTGGGACATAATAGAACCCAAACATGTTTTATAAAAACCAGTCACAAGTGAAAAAGCCGCGAGCGCAGCGAGCGCGAAATTTTTGAGTTTTGGAAGAGTAAAGTACCAAAACAAGTTAAAAAAAACCGCGCAAATTGTTTAGTTTTGGGGCACAAAAGTACCTCAACAAGTGTGGAAAAAAAACACTGCAAAGAGAAGAAGCCGCGAGCGCAAATTTTTTGATTTTTGTGACGCAATGATACCTAAAGAAATTAGAAAATAGTCACTGTTAAGTGAAAGGCGCGAGTGCAGCGAGCGCAAAATTTTTTGACTGACTCAAAGGGCGCAGAATAAACCAGAAATGTTGAAAAAACTGTTTTTTTTTTTATAACTTTGAGGAATTAATTTAAGTAAACCGGGAAAAAACATAAATAAACGAGAAATAATGTCGGGATATGTCGGGACACCTTTTCACACACGGTCAGTTAGCCCCATGGTAAGTTATTAATTAACTTGTGTTATGGGTGCTAACACAACTGATAAACTACACATAGCTACATATATACATATTTATAAATACATATCATAACACCCAGACCACGGCCAACAAGCATGCTCATCACACAAATGTCGACCGAACCGAGAATCGAACCCGGGACCTCAGGTTCGGCAGTCCGGCATGGTGACCATTGCGCCATCGAGGTCGTCTAAAAAAAAAGAAAGAGACAGAGAAAGAGTCTAAGAAAGAGAGGGGTGACAGCCGGACTGGCACCCCTCCAGTGCCGCCTCGACGTCATGCCTTGTTTGCGCATGCACTGTTGTAGTTTTGTTAAAAATTTGAATAATGAAGTGAACCTAGGCTTTGCAGATTAGAATGGCACCCTCAGTGACTTGTCTCTTCTGCCCGTGCCATCCTGGTCGTACAACTTGAACTAGCCGACTGATACAGGAATTCACAATTCGGGATATTTAACAAAAACTTGTTAAAACATGATATCTACGAGTACTAATAACTATCAAAATGCGAAAGTGTGTCTGTTGCCTTTTTATTTGTTTGTTTGTGTCTACTTTAATTACGAAACGGAGCGACTGATTGACATTGACATGATTTTTATTTTTTCTATATTCAGTAAAATAGGACAGATATATGAATTACGTGGAGAGAAATATAGAACCGAGTCTGAGCAATCTTGTAATTCATATTAGTTGATGTTCACAAGTCGTTGTCTAAGAGGCCTCCTAGCTAAATAAAATTACAAATCACCCCCCAGGCCTCTACACAATGCCCCTATTTTCTTTCTGGGTCTCTTACCGCCCCCCTTGAGACCTGCAGCGCCCACAAGGGGGCGTTATCGCCCACTTTGGGAAACACTGATGTAGAACGAGCGCAAAGGGGTCTGATAAAAATAATGTATTTTAAGAAACGGAGATACCCTACAGAAACTTTATATCAGATCAGTGGCCTGCTATCTGTTAGGAAATTATATATGTGTGCGACAATCTTAAAGAAACATAAAACACTTACATACAATAAAAATATAATGTTAAAAAGGAGAAAGGATATTATTGTGAAAGTTCCACAATCCAAAACTAATTTTGCTGCTAAACAATATAATATACAGTCGGCACGGTTATATAACAAAATAAACAAAGACATACACATCTACACTAAACCACTACATGAAGGAAAGAAATTGCTAATAGATTGGTTAAAATTACGTACATACGTAGATATTGAATCATTGTTATACTAAATTAGTAGATACTAGATATATTGCACCGTTACAACTACTATATAATCTAGTTATTGTATTTGAGTGACAACATAGAACTGCATAAAAATTAAATATAAGTTTGCTTTATATAGTATAGTTACAAACCGTAAGTTGTACATACAAACAGCCAAAGCTATGGAGGAGCGGAGCCTCCTAACACAGGCATCGTTATGCTTAAAAGGTGGCTCCGATCATAAACTAATGTAAACATTTTGGTACTGAAATAAACATTTTGTATTTTGTATTTTTGTATTTTTGTGAGCTGTCCAAAGCCCACAGCTGGACAAAAAGCAGTGTTCCAACAGCTCGCCTCCTGTGGTGGAATCAATTACGTCAGTCTGTGCACAGCTGAGCCGCAATGATTAGCGGCTTCAAAGAGATAAAACATAATACTTACGCATTCTTCTTAAATATTGGTGCGATTTACAAATCTAATGTTTTGTAGAAATAAAAATAGGTAATGGTTGTGATAAAAAGCCGAATATGTATATCTTCAAGGGGTTTGTTCTATTATGCTCGGAATATGTGATTCTTACTGACATACCATAACCTCGTTTCGAAAACTAAGTCATATTAAAATAAACGATTAGGTACTATAGAATATTTTATGTCCATTTGGCTATTGTTGTGCATTATTTCAGTTGCATTTAAAAAACAGACATCATCGAAGCAGTAAACCAACTAATGTTTTTTTCTATGCCAAAAATAAATCTACCCCGTTTTCAAAAATCCCACAACACAAGGGTAGGCTTACAGCAACGACTTTCAAATCCTCCCCCAGTGTCGTAGGCGTGTCGCAAGTTGCAGTTGTGCGGCCAGACGATTAGCGACAACAACTGTTGTCCGCAACATTAGCATGACAATGACAGTGCGCGCGCCTGCGACAAATAAGTCGCAATGTCGCATGATGAATGGGATAGTAACGCGATCGGTCGCGGTCTAACTGGCCAAATATTGTATTTGATTTTAATTGTGTGTCGAGCTTCTCTTTATTTGGTGATCGATAGAACAAATTGGGGTTTTTGGATATTTTGTAATGGGTAAATAATAGTTTTGTAAAAGCTGCCAACTGTGTTCTTATGCGCGCTACACATATGTATACCGAGAACTAATCTCAGCAACCATTTAATACTTAAAAATAAAGTCACTGATACTGGTTAGGTGATCTAACTAGGTTGTACTTAAACCAGATGTGCCAAGTGCTAAAGAATCTATAATAGATTTTTGTTAAAACATTTACTATTTCCTTTAGTAGGTATTCCTTTTCAATTAAATGGGACACTGTACATAAACATATACACACCAGTACCAATAAATTTTCATTATTAGAATTGAATCAACAGTTACAACACTATCAGACAAGTCTTAGAATTTGTAAACTACTACATAAGACAGAATGATTATCACATAGACAGCAGAGGCTCGTAGGGCGGCGGCGGTAGGGCGGCGCCCATAAAAATGCAAATGGCGTGTCGACAGCGAACCGAGTATCAATCACTGAACACTTATTATTGCAGGATTTGGGAAATACGTGCGATTATTGTTTTTGAAGACAAGTGTTTGTTGGGCAGTGTGTGGTGTTGGTTGTCAAACTAGTATGTTTTTAAATGAAAAAGATGCAACCAATATGTGCTACATACTTTTTGATTTTACAGTAACTTCCAATGAGTTTTCAACGTAGGTAAATGTATTGTTTATGTACAGGTTGATTGGTAAAGACTACCTTTGTACTTTTTAATTCTTTCATATATTTAAATTAAATTAATGACAATAATGTTTATTTTAATCAATGTAAAAGGATCAACTCTATGCCTTATTAGTGAGAAATAATTTAAATCTAAAACTAAGAGATCTGCCCACATTCCTCACCCACTATCTTTGTTTGCTACCTAATAAAGATAAAATTAATTAAAAAACGAACATGTCAATAAAATATCTAATTATTGGTGTCCAATCAAACGGACGTGACCATCGATTATTATAATTTTTAATTAACATTTGTCAGCGAGAAGCCGCTTCCGGCTTACTCGATTGTATCGAGTCGGTGTGACGTTCACAGGTATAATCGACTTTGCATCCGATTACTATTCCATTGGAATATTTTTATTGAGCCGATTAAGAAGGTGTGAAGTCGATATCTGGTGTTTTAAAGCGTATTTGTACAGGATTAAGCTGTTGTGTAAGATGTGTATTAATTTTGGTATAATTCGATGATTATACGCGAATGTCTATGAGCCGATATTTTTAATCAATGAATGCTAAAAATAAATACAGTTTCTATTATGTAAATTTTTTGCAATTTTGATGTTCGTCCATATTTTTTCATTCGTTTGTAATGGTTTGAATGAATATTAAGATAACAACCATTTACTTTTATTCGGTTACATTGATTGTTAAAATAAAATTGCTGAACATAAATAGACTCATAAAAAATATGCCTTGAATGTTTCAATCAGCACGCGTAAAACAGAAGCCATTTTTGGCATAATATCGCACTTAATCACGCTTAACGATATAAATGGTGTTCAGCTTACGATTCCCGGCCGGAGCACTTAGAGCGCAGAACAGACAAACAGACAATCAGTCAGTTTTGACAACGTGTTTACGAGCAGCTCCGTCGCAGTCGCGGGCGCCTCGTTATCCCAGATTACCTTAAACGTCGCCAAATAAAACGATCCCGCTACGTACAAACGGCACTACAGTTTTACGCGAACAAACAATTATTTATTGCTCCGAACACCCTATATAGCGCACCAAACTAACCAATATCAACTCTAACGCAACTAAATAGAGCACAGAACACCTCGGCGCGGCGCCGATCCACAGTCGAGCAAGATTAATAGGGCATAAAACGTAAGATAATACAATATACAAGAAGACACGTTGTTAACCGTTCCGTTTTGAGACGGTGTTGAGTGGCTTCATCTGTCTCGCTCGCTCGTGTGTGGGGCGGCGTGTCTGTCTCGGTCGCGCACTTTCAATTATCTGCCTAATCCTTCAATTACGTCGACAGATGTCGCGCGCGTCTTCGAGCTTATGTGCCAGTTTAAAGTACCGTCCGCAGCCAATTACTGACATCGGACCAGATTCCGTAGGCTTTTATTGTTCGAATATAATTAAATTTTCATTGATTTTCTAATGTAATTTATTTGTTATTGGTTACTTAAGTCTGAGCGAGCGATGTTCCATTTCTTAGCTCAAATTAATATTCTAAACAAATGATGGCTTAGAAACAGAAATTATTTCAATTGAACATTTTTTGTACTTCATCTGTTTCAAATTTATTTTATTGTGACTCTTGTGTGATATCATTGATATACAAAAAAATGCACGTATATCCGTACGATAAGCGTGGAATTGTTAAATATTACCTCTATGTTTCCCATCGGAGGAGACAGAAAATATTTTTTTTTTGGAAAACACCTAGGCACCGGGGAACCAAGTACCAACTTACAGTGTATAAAAATACTACAAAATAATTTTCACCAAAGCTAACAAACAACCGTCCTTTTTAACCCAATTAGTGTTTTAACAAATATAGATTAATGGACAAAGTTTGTGCTGTCGCTACTGCGGTCCCTTAAGGGTACACGATTTAGCTAATAATTAATATTATAATTAATGTTGCAATAACTGGAACCGCGGCACGCTATTAATCCGCCCCGCCCGCCCCACCTCGCCCCGCCGCCTCGCCCCCCCGTACCCCACCAGCGGTTCATTACGATGTTTTTACAATGTCGCACTTAATTTAATTGTGACATTTGTTAGAATTGCCGGTGAATTGTAAGTCAAAGGGTGTCTTAATGTTCTGCGGAGATTTCATTCCAGTATTATTCGGGAGTTTAATTTTTATGGGTTCTTTACTCAAATTGTTATTCTAACTGAGTTTTGCGATTGTGTACTTTTTAAAAGCGTCATTATTGTGAAATCTGGCATTTAGATAAGTTATAATAATATAATAATAATAAGGGTAGGTGCCTCGTGGTAAGTGGCGAGTGGGCCGGTGATGCTGGACCCACAGGGAGCGCGTGATCTGCGTTTAAAGTCCGCCGAGGTATCCTCACCCTTCTCAGCCGCTCATGTCCCTGTTGCCCTCTTGTTGCTTTTCAGTGACTGATTCCCGGGGGCCCAGTAAGTGAGTTGGCGAGTCTCCACCTGCCATTTTAACATGTATTTAATACATTGTCATCGGCAGGTGCCATAGTTCCCGTAGTTTCCCCATTCCTAGTCCATTAGCATCCCATCACAATAGCCCAAGTAGTTTTCATCCATAGTTAGCAATAGTTTAGCACAGAACCGGGGATTGTCCTTGGGTACATTTCTATAGTGTATACGGGGATAATCGTCGGTTTTGTGTCGCCATTTCATTAAAGTTGTCTCAAAAGGGCTTCAGCGTGTTGGCTTCGGCCCCACGTTCGCCTTCCAAAAATCCGGGACTCTGTAGTCCCGTGGTCGGTCAGAGACATACAAGATAATAATAATAATTTATTTCTTTCAAAAGTACAATAAGCAAATCAACACAACACAAAGATAAGTACCTATATTAATTGTACAGTGGGGTTATTAAAAATAGCACACTGATTCCTAAACTGAGACGAGCTCGTATTTCGGGAATCGGCGGCTCTCCTCTCTAATGCTATTACAATTTCAATGTCATCAAGTTTTGTGCAATATTGATTACTTATAGTTGATCTATTTACGTACTTATATTTTACTTCAGAATTACTATGAGTTCCTCTGTTTCATTATAATTTAAAGACTTAAGCCAATTGGTTAATTTAATCTTCAAGTTATGTTTATTTAGTGTATACAGTGAGATTTTATTATTAATTTTGTTATACATTCTAGAACTCAGTGCGTTATATTGACGTAATGCGAAACTGGTCCTACATCCGACAGGAGAACATACAAGAGCTCCCCGCCTTTTTTGTAAAATCTGATTATTAAGGGGTAGTTGTGAATGTCGCCGCAGTATGGTGCGGAGGACGAATAATTGTCTTACAGTCAATAACTGGCATTCCTTATACAGATCTGTAGTTGAGTAGCGACGAGGTTTGCAGTGTATAACTTTGATGAGGTATCTTTGGGCCCTTTCTAATTGCAGAAACAGAGTTTTATAAGTACCACCCCATGCAGGAATACAATAACTGAGAATAGATTGACACAGGGCGACATAGACTGTGTGCATTACGGATAGATCAGCAGAATGACGAAGATTCTTAAAGATATAAAGTAGTCTTCTAACACGCCCGGTAAGAGTTTCAATTTGGGTGCGCCAATTTAATCTTTCGTCAATCATAACACCTAGATATCTAATGCAGGGAGCATTTGCTAAAGGCGGACAAGAACAGATCGTTGCTGACGTTTTGTTGCAATAGTGAGCCGTGATTGTTGTGGTTTCAATTGGTGGTGTAGGAGAATTTGGGAGATAGAATCGTATGAATTTAGTTTTGTCTATGTTCAAAGTAAGTAAGTTTGAAGACATCCATAACATTACTTTTCTCAGGTTAGCCTCAGCTAAGGATTTGGCTTCTAACCAGGTCTTCGCATAGACTAATAAGGCTGTATCATCGGCGTATGTAAAAATATCGCAACTATCAAGCTTCATCTTGCACAGGTCATTGACATAAATTATGAATAGTGTAGGGCCGAGGATACTTCCCTGTGGAACTCCGTATTCGATTTGTTCTTCCTCACTAATAACATCATCAATTTTAACTATCTGAGAGCGATTGGATAGGTAGTCCCTGAATATATCTAGAGATGGACCGCGAACACCGATAAGCTCTAATTTAGATAAAAGTATTGGTGCAAAAACCGTATCAAATGCTTTCGATATATCTAAAAATATACCATAGCATTTGTATCCTTTATCCAATCTATCAACTACTGCATTACTGAAGTTTGTTACTGCATCCTCAGTCGATATGCCAGATCTAAACCCAAATTGGTTATTGGATATTATGGAAAACTTTTTGAGATACTTCGTTAAACAATTATTGAGTATTCTTTCTAGAATTTTGGATAATGCACTCAACACAGAAATAGGTCTATAGTTCCTCACAAGCTTTCTGTCCCCACCTTTAAACACTGGAGTAACCAAAGCTTTTTTTAAACTGTTTGGAAACACACCGGTAGATATTGAAAGGTTGCATAAGTGTGTAATGGGTGTTACTAGGACTTTCTGTGAAAGTTTAAGCACTAAAGCTGGGATATTATCCCAGCCAGTTGCACAGTTACTCCGAAGCGATGCAATGATCGCTGACACTTGATCTTCGCTAACCGATTCAATTCCAAGTGAGTTGCATTGTGAAGCTATTACCCCTAGGTTGTTAGTGGTCGAGGAGCCAGGAGGAACCAGCTTGGAAGCCAGGTCTCTTCCAATATTAACTAAATATTGATTGACCCGGTTCGCAGAGAGTTTCGCACTAGCCTCCAGTCGCAAGAGCTCAGTTGCTGACGGTGACTGACATTTCCTGCCTGAGATAGAATTTATAACGTCCCACATTGCTTTTGGATTATTCTGAGCTTTACAGAATTGATTTTTTTCATACTCACGTTTTAATTTTCTAAGAAGGGTATTACAAAAATTGCGGTATCTTTTATATGTGATGAGAAGAATGCTGTTATTGATATTTTTTTTAACATTAAGATGCATTTTATCTCGGTTTCTGATACAACGAACACAGTCAAATATTTCATAATCACTAATACCGTTAAATGTAAATCAAACTGTATTAACCAGTTAATAGATATGGCCGTACAATCACACGCAACAATTTTAATTTGAATATGACATTCCACCGGCCACTAGATCATATCTACTGAGACCTGATTATCACAAAAAAACGCAACAAACACAAATCAATTAAACCTAATCTCGAACAAGATGTCTAAACGAACGAAATTAACTCTCTGCTAATAATGGTAGCCGGCTATCTGACCATCGGTTTAATATATCACTGGCTAAACACGGACAATCTGTCCGTCCGTCCGTCCGATCGACAGGCCTGACAAATGAAAGCAGCCGACTGCCTCATCGGAATAACGCCGATAATTATCTACACACGCCTGCAATCTAAATTAAACCTTAAACTGTAGTTTGGACAGATTAAAATAAATCACCGTATCGAATTTTAAAATGTTTTCAACGTCTTATAAAATTGACAACACCATACTGTCAATTTCCAACTCTACTTCCTACAACATAAGGTTTGAATTGCTTCGAAGGTGTTGTGTAGTTAAGCTTGGTGTAGAACATTGCGGCTATGGTCGATTGTGGTGTCAGAATGGTAATGATGGCGGGCGACAAGGCGGAATGGCGTTCGGTAGCGGCCGACGATTTCATTAATGACATTAGACACAGTAATGAGAATTTAAGTCGGCTGCCGGCTAAACGCGTGATTGAGATAAGAAGCTAGTGCCTTAATACTTGTACAACATGCCTTAGCGGCTCGCTTTGGGCTTACAGAGGATCATTACACTTAAATGGAGCTTTGATTTTAAGGATTTTTAAGTTTAATTTCTTGGCCATTGTGAACTTAGGACTTGACTTTATCTTATCGTTTTATGAACTCAAACGTTTATTACGAGTATGGTAAAGACTTAACGTTACACTACAGGTCCAAAACATTATCAGTAGCAACTACGCTGACAATCAGTCAAAGACATATTAAATGACCGCTACTTTTTCTCAAACATTTCATTAATATGTGTAACAGTTCAGTAGCTCGGAACAGCTCGTCTCATCAATAAGGGCTCGGACTCACGACAGCGTGAGACTCGACACGGTCGCCCGTGCCCACTCACGCGCCGATGACGTTACGCGTTTTAGGATTGTCTAATTTCTTTGTCAAATTAATTTCATGTAATGTACTGAAAACAAGGAGGATTGACAAATGAGTGACAATTTCAAATACAATAATTTTTAATGATAAAGATATTTGATTACGAAACAAAAAAAAACTTAACATTTTGATAAAAAAAATATTATGAAAGTATAAAAAAAGAGAAATAATAAATGTAATAACACATCAAGAAATCTCTCGCTTGATCTGATCACGACAGATTTAATGTTGAAGATTTCTTATCTGAAGTATGATCTTGATGTGTATGGGAATTGCTGGATGAATTCGATTTAATTAGGTATTCTTTTTTTGTTTAAATTACAATGTCGAAAATATTTTGGTCTTTTGTGTCTAGGGCACTGTTTTTAATGAACTTACATAGATCACAATATAATTTAGGGTGAATTCAAACAATAATTAAGAGCAATATCCAGTAGTCAACTCAACTTAAATTTTCAAACGACTCACAATGCGCTTGAATAAGTGCATTTCTCCTATAAAACTAGAACAGACAATAGTCTGGTACACTGGTCTACAATCGATATCCCATCACCTCCGCAGACGTCTACATACGTTATCTCAGGAAACCATGGCAACTGACTTGTTTACATCTAGTTACCATTCGTATTCTACGAAAAACATGGAGATCTAGAGTGATCTATTGAAGGAAAGATTGTGTGTAGACACTTCTGCTGGGATGGTATGGCAGTTACAGAAACACAGAGCAAAATAATTTTTAAAAACCAATTTGTTCTTTAGTTGTATTTTTTGAACCTCTCAAAAAGCGTATTTTAATCCGGCCGTGACAAACAGTGACGTACGTTTTATTATGTTCAAGTAAATAAGAGATTATAAGACCATCAATAAAATGGGAAATAGATATTTTAAAAATAAATAAATAGAGCATGGCATGTTCCATGTGTCCAAGACATAACATCCGAACTGCGAACGTCCTCCTCTTAAGGGAGTCGATTGAAAATGGGTTTCAATAGATTTGTTACGGATGTCTACCACATTCTGTTCTGCATAAATTCTTCAAAATATAGTCGCCAGCATCTTACACTAGTGAGTAAAACTAAGTATCGACGGGTAAAAGGCAAAAGGGGTCAAGCACCACAGATCATATTGTTCAGGAGAGTAAAAAGAAAGTTTTAAAAAATAATATCTCTTTATTGCTTTATTGAATCACATCACAATCTTCAGAAAAGTTTACTAAAATACAATGTTCTTTAATAATTTTACATCAAAATAAGCCTGAGATCAATAGTTTCAAAGATAGATGTCGCTTGACCCCAGGTTTTAACCATGTTTATCGCTTTCGCGAGGGGTCAAGCACCAATATTTAATGTTGGAATATTTAGATTTTGGCCTAAACTCCAGGCGCTGGCACGCGCTGAGTGGATCTAATGCAACGTAATGAAAATAAAATTATTTAAGAAAGGGGCCAAGCGCCAATTATGTTTAGTTGTCAATTTTTACTATTGGTGTAAGCGACGTTATAGTTATTAAACAAATAAAAGAAAAATGGACACAAA
The DNA here is from genome assembly GCF_022581195.2 of Helicoverpa zea. Classification (NCBI taxonomy): domain Eukaryota; kingdom Metazoa; phylum Arthropoda; class Insecta; order Lepidoptera; family Noctuidae; genus Helicoverpa; species Helicoverpa zea. Next base: position 298,534 of record NC_061472.1, read on the forward strand.
CGACATATTTACTTCTAATATTGTTTTTAAAATTATGCCAAATGACAAGGCGATACAAAAACGTAATACACAAAATGGTCCTTCAACCAAGCAAGGTAAAGTTGGTGTCGCTTGAGCACTTTTGGCAAGTATCGATTTGGCACTTCAGTACAAATAATTCTTTGGTGCAAGTGACTTTTTTTCATGCTAGGAAAACGATACTACTACCATTCGAAAGAGAAAAAATAGTGGAGTTGGGGTCAATAAAAAAGTTAAAATCGCAAAATGTCGCTTGACCCCTTTTGCCTTTTTACCGTCGGTATGCATTCATGTAATACTGAAGACGCGACTAGCGCGGGTAGCGGCGAGTGCGCGGTCACACAATCGATAGCACATTATTCATACGCGACGCCACGCACGCTCTCTCACCGCACATAGACGATCATGGAGACGGTGTTATTTTGTCTTTATTTAAACACCATTTAATCAATTTATTTAGCCACACATACTTACACTGAATAAGAACTCAAAAAAGAAACAGTGTGGCAAACCGTATATCTCAGTCTAAGCTGAGCTAAGGACAGTCCTGTTACCTATATTATGCTTATTACCGAGTCTGGTAAAATACCGCTCAAATAAGCGAAATGTCCTTGATTCCACAATGAAAAAATATGTAGTTTGCTGTGAAGTTCGTTATCTTACAGCACTTTTACCTAAATAAATGACGCAATAATATCCCAACAAACAAAAAATCCTCTCATAGTGGCTAAAAATGCCAAAAATAAATTTCTTATAAGAGCCGTATTAACGCTAACAAGGGTGCGTTTGGGCACAAATTACAAGAACAATAACCTCAAACCCCCCTTATATTTGCTTTATTGTCAGCTTCTTTTTCTTATATGTACTTTATTATAGCAAGCGATAAGGGAGTCGAACTAATAAAAGCAAAAGGATTTGCTCTTAAAAAGCCAACCAACCTTATACATGTTTTATAATGGCGAGCAACAAGGGAGTAAAACTTATAGCGGCAAGACAAATTCTATTTTAAAGCTATTCGCCTTAAAATCAGTGTTTGAGATTCTGCAACATGTGTTTTGATGAGTGATTTTTCACAGTTTGGCAGCGTCAACGAGTATTTTAAAGAAAACAAGAACCATGATTAATTTCATTTATTTTTTTTAGTGTACCTGAATCCGAGAGTACATATATTGTGCTTGTTTATTGAGAAAACTGTGTGGGAATTCAAACGTATGATAAAATGTGGTACAAAAAGTGTAATTATATCAACGCGCCCTTGAATTTCAGTAGTTTTGACGTAAAAATGTGAATAATTATTAAGGCATGTTTTTTATAACGCTTTTACAAGGGTAATATCATTCTCACAACGTCTATTAGAAATCTATAAGATTATAAGCTCTGTAATGGCAACATTTATTCCATCTGCTATCGCCATTTTATCTACAGTTAGGGTTCCTTTCATCATTCCGTAGCTGTATCTATTAATATTAGCTATATTACATTTTAGGTATTATCACAATGGTCGTATTTACGGAGAAGATCTCACTGTCCAAAACAAGAGATGGCCATGGAATTTGACACATTTTATCGTACGACGAAAATGTTTTCATTGCAAATATCAGACTTTGTCAAACATACCTTCACACTTTGTGATTGGTCGTGAAAAAATAGAAGTTTTGCTACTATTCACTTTCTTATTTTGTCAAAATTGTAAAGAGTATTTGTAATTGTAAGTAGTTGAAAATGTATGTCTTCTTCACTACCACTACCGTTATATTCTTCTTGACTGATTTCCTGTACTTCATTGTCATCTTCCATAAAATCATTGACGGAACCCTCAAGTGATTTGTTGGTATCGGGTTTATGACTATAAGTATAAGTATTTAATGACTATGTAAGTGATTATGGATTGCGTTCATTCTTGTAAAGACCATATAAAATGCAGAATATTGTTTGTTGGGTAGACATCTTATGAAATGCTCCTATGAGTTTAAAAGTATCATAGTTAGCTTATGCATTACTATTATAAGAACAGTTAGCCAAATGAAAAGCTTTTATAAGGTTTTGAATATTATAAGGCTTAAAAGCATTGTAAATGCGCTTATGAGAATAACACATTTTCAATCCTTATTATAATCATGTAATTTGGACTTGTTATGGTTAACCCAACCAAATTATAAGAGTAAAGGTAATATTAGCAAATCTTCTTATATTGTGCCATAATAAGGAACACTGACATAATGAAAGCGATTTTAAAGCAACTATAAGAAATTAGACCTTAAACATATAATTTTATAAGAGTAGATTGTTTGTTGGGATGCCACTGTCACCTGTAGTATTTCCGAACTTTTACGATTGTCTAGTCGAATCGCTAACCACCAGGGGAACCGACTGCTCATTTACACAATAAAAAACAAAAGCCAACTACTCCTTAAAATAAATTTAAACTAATACTCAATAGTTTGTCACATGATTCGACTCCATTCCGTTCGATGTGTGGCGCTGAAGTTAGGAGGATGTCGGACGCTCGCGTCTGCACGCGACAAATGTTACCGCCTTATGTACTCGGCTTTATATCATTCGCGTTGTCTATGCTATTGGGATTGAATAGATATAGCTACTAAGTATGTCTTGTTAGTCTATTATGAGAGTTGCTCTGTCTTCAATTATTTGTGGTAGCACATTTGGAATATTTTTATCCAATTATATTTTACTAACAACAACTTTCGGCATAATTAACAGCGAAAAATATTAGCACTGGAAAATATTAGCAAGGTTACATGTCACAGAATATAATAGAATGGAAATGCTCGTCCTTTTATACATGATTAGGTATCATGTATAATAAAACCTATGTTTTCCTAAAACACTATTGGAAGAAAATAAAAAGCCACATCATACTCTAACAATATGAAAACACAACACTTACTACAACTGCCATTACCCTTACATTGACAAGGGCGGGCACACACTGCGCATCTTCTTCGCATTAGCCATCGATTCGTCCAGTGCACGTGCGCGCTTACACAGCGATATGTCGGAATAATCGTAAAGGCGCGGGATCGCATACATATCGACACATTATCGATATATTAGCCAAGTATCGAGACTTTAACTTAATGCTGTAGGTCTGTCAAGTTGTAGGAAAAATTATGGAGGATAAGTTTTTATTCCCTGTTATATTTCTCCGATTTAAGATTGATTTTTGCATTTTACTGAATACTACTTTGATCTACTGTCCTTTGAGTATGAGCTTCGAATAAGACGATAAAACAGTTTCAAACTTATTTACAGTACTTAATAGTTTTACAACATTAGTTTTGCATTAGCAATAATTTGTCTTCTTTGCATTATATTTGTATTGAACAGCATAATATTCTATTTATATCAATAACGAAAACCGTCTTGTCTGAAAAACGTCTTTCTCCCAATAAAATCTGCATTTATTACCTACAAAACAAAACAATCTTTTACCAATTCCATCAGAATTCAGGAGAAATCTATATGATGGCATATAGGTACATCAACATGAAAAGAACATGAAAATCGGATGAGGCATCATATCGATATTAGGTCGGGACTCGATTCTCGATGCTCGCAATCGGTTCATGAATACATATCGACACTTGGCCCGTGCTCACGCTATAATGAATACTTGCCACTGATTACCTTGCTCACTATGAGCCGGACGAGATTTAAAAGGGGAATATCTTATGATATTAGATTCAAGGATATTTATTGGACCTTTATCATCTTTGATATCATTTGTTTTTATAGGATTCCTTTCTTCATAAGATGCGCTATTTTTGAAACGCTAACACAACTGTATAATAGTTTTACTAATCTCAGTTTTCTTGCAAGTAAATGCGATTGATTTTGACTTTTTTACACTACGCAAAGGGGCACTACTTGTCATTTTAATGTACAATCGCAATAACTATATACTCACTTTACAAAATATTTAACATTATTTTAGCAACCGAAAACCCGTAGCACTACTACGGCGTAGCAGTCGTAGCGGCCTACGAAACGCAATAACAGTGAGCTCAATATACAGTGACGTCACAATGTGGCTGTATATCGGACGCTACACTGCGCTTCACTAAAAGTGCTGCGCTATAACTTGTAAACTGCGCACGTGTGCGCTACACTGCCGGACAAGATTATGGGGCCAGCGTTAAATATGATTCTTTTAGATTTTGCTGTATTTAAGTAACGAGTTTGGATCTAAAAGATTGTAATATGAGTAAATGCATACTATAAGAATTAAAAATATTCAATAGTATAAAACTTTTACAAGGAAAAAAGGCTCTCACTTAAGATTCCGTATAAAAAGATTACAAGTAACCCCAACCAAGAATAATATACAAGAATCCTAACAAACTAGATTTTATCACACCCCCAACTTTCCTAAGTAAAAATAAATAAAGCGGTATGGTGTAGTTCTCGTGGCCCGAAGTGTAATACGTGTGTTAGTGATGTTATTGGAAAACTTGGAGCTGAGCGCTATACAATGTAGCCGGGATCACTCGGATCGCTCGAATCGCTCGGAGCGCTCAGGTCGCTCACATCGCTCGCTTAGCTCATCGCGGTCACTCGCTTCTTTAATAACGCTGTTTGTATGCTAATGTTTGCATTTTTAGTTGATTTTCGATATTGGGTGCGCTTTTTTATTGAGAGTTTTAAAAAGTAACGGTTAAGAATTCATGCAGATATTTTCAGGTGTTTTATTTCTTAACTGGTTTTATAGATTTCAATTGGGAGTGTAACATACACTTGTTTTTCCTCTAAATTCTATATACTATAAACCTTAGGTACGACAAAAGAAATATTTTTTCATTACATCTTCTTTGACATATATTATTTACGAGGCAGGTAACAAAGGAATCCCATTGTCCTTCATATAATCATAACAAGTAATAAAGTACAGAACACGCAGCAGTAAGCCAATCGTAAATCCCTCGTAAAATTCATGCTACGTGTGCGATATGTTGGGTGGACTTGATCTACTGATGCTCACTTACACTGTGGTTTGAATCAACGGTATAACTTTGTTAATACTAATTGAAATGGCAATTACCAGATCTCTTATGTAAAATAATCTGTATATTTCTGAAACCATCATTTTCAGTCCGCAGAAATATTAAAAAAAAAATGGATTGTTTTTCTTCGTTCAGTATCTTGTTTTATTTTTAGAATTCATGTATCAATTATGGTCATGAAAAAATATTTTATTATCAAGCAGAAAATAACCTCATACAGAAAACCAAACAAATCAGAAATGGTTTGTTATTTTCCCAATATATCGGCACACTCATACGCTATCGGGCAACTGTCACGTTTAACAAATTTGTTAGGCAAAAAAACTCGAGGGGACATCCATTTATTATCCATTTTGTCGTGTGTATCGCGGGTCCATTAATAACGGGGACTTATCCCGCTCTAATCTGCCTCTCATTGCTTTCCGCGGCTGATTCTTTTTCGCGCCAAAAACGCCGCCATATTGCTATCCGAACAGATTTATGGCGCGGATTAAGCGTTTGATAAATAATAAAATAAAAAATCTGCGTGTGTTTTGTTTATTGCCGCGGTTGCGTTTAGTGTTAGAGTTCAAACCGAAAAACCGTAAATATAAATGATAGGAGGTTCTTTAAATACATATTTGGCAAAAATCTCCACATAATAAGTACTTCCTAATACTGAATGTGTTAAAACAAACGAAATTAAGAATGTATATAAAATAAACGTCTTTCAAAATCCAATTAAACCGAAAACACAAATTAAACGGAAACTACGAAAGTGATTCACAAAAGAATAAAATACCTAGTCGCGTGGGGATCCGCAAACAAGCACACAGCACTTTACATACATATGTGTAAGATTTTCAATTTGTACCGGCTTGATCCCATTTTATCGGGGATTCCTCTGAGGGATCGAGGGATAAGGGATGGAGGGAGGATGTTTTCCCGACATGCGAGGACGTTATGCGATGCCAAATGAGTGATCGAAGTGTTTGTTCTATAGTTAAGATAGGGTTCCGATGTTTTCGCGAAAACTATTTATGTTGCCTATCGGTTTTATTATGTTATGGCGGTTAGTGGTGTGGTGGATGGGGGCTATATTGCTTTGGATTGCTATTTTTTTGTTAGGCAGTTATGTGAGTTTTATCGAGTTTTTTTGTGAAGATTAGTAACAATATTAAGATGTTTGTAAACCAACCTTATAATATAGACTAAAAGCTTCATCAGCATCCCTAAAATAAAACTTAAACACCACTGACTAATCAAAAGCCACCCTCCAACTAAACGTTAAACCGAACGTTTAAACAACAAAATCTCGCATTAAACATTTGTACACAAGCAAAGCACTTAAACCGTCATAAGGCTGGTTACACACAGTTTAAAATTCCCGCAATGGCCGCCGGCCGATAAGACAAACGAATGCGCATTAGCAAGCCGGCGACGCCTCATAACAACGCACTAATACCTTAATTTAAATTTAAATGACGTCTAAGCCCCGGCCGATAGTATCGCGTGCTGGGGCTGATCATCATCGGAATTGGTTTGTCTGTTTTGTGTGGAATATTGATGTTCCATATTTTTTAGGGGCCGGCTTTTGGTTTTATGTGAATTGTTTCTGCATTTTTTTTCGATTCATAAAACAAAAATTGGTATATCACAAAATCATCAAATGGCCAATGCGTATTTTAAAAGAATTATGTAGGTAATTCTGTAGAAATAATTTGATAAAAGATTCAACAGTTAGATATAAACATAAAACCCATAAAAATGTATTTCAATTGTATTTTTTTCAAAAATGTCAATAAAATACCGGAACACAAAATCACTTTATTTCCACCAAATTATATTCGGTTATGCTCAATTTATTCCCCCATGCTAGGCCAGTGCTACACGCGAGCGGCGGCTGATGAGAGGCTTACACGGCCGATAAGCCGGATTACAGCCGTGTGCGCCCACCCTAACTTTAAACTTTCCAGATATGTTCGCCGATAAGGAAATAAAGTGAGACCGTGACGTATGTGTTTATCTGAGTTGGGGCATAAAATAGCTGAAGATATTTTTTGCAATAAAAATGTAAGCTGAGGCTTTGAAATGTAACTCCTAGTGTTTTCATTTGTAGTAATTATAATAACAAAGCATTTCTAGTATTTTTGCCGGTACAGAGGACCTCTGTTTTAGGCACCACCCTCTGCAACAAAAATCAAATTACACACCAATTTTAAACTCAAAAAAACTGATAGCAAACTTTTACAATTACAGAAAAAGTAATCACAAAAGAAAGTCACAAATTAATAACAAAGGTAGGCAGAATTCATTAGACGCCTCCTATCAAAAATCTCTGCCGTTTCATTAACTTGAACAAAAAAAAACACGAAAAAAGAAGTGTCACCGAAAGAGCACAGATTAAATTTTAAAGGCACTTTTTCTAAATTAATTAATAAGGGTGAGGTGACCGAGGGAAAAAATTAAATGTCAAAATTACAACAAGATTCGCCTTAATTATGATGTCGCCGGGGCTGCGCGCACTAATTACATTTTCTTAATTTGCAAACTTTCTGGCTCTTTGTGTTTTTAGCTGTTATGATTTTTTCGTGTAGTGCGCTGCTTTCAGGTAATTATTGTTACATTTTGGTATTAGAACTTGTATGTTTTTTTATTAAACTATGTCTTTATAGCACGTTATTACAATATGATGTTGCTGTCGAAGATCGCTCTAACAGTACTAAGTGTCCTAAAATGTCAGATAAAAACTACTCAATCTAGTTTGTTAGGCCCTTCTTGCCCAAAAAGCTTTTCGTTTTCAATACAGCAAGATTATCACCGTGACGGGTATTATATCCACAACACGTAGATTATAAAATGGTGCAACAGCAATATCTTATTACGAGTACAATATCTTGGAACGATCACTTAAGCGTGCCGTCAGTGATTCCGTGCGCCTCAGTACGGCGCGCTCCCGGGAACATTATCTGTATGGAGCGGATGACACCCCCGCGACTTTACGGCCGCCGGCCTCGCTAAACGCGCCACATTAAAATTTTTATTTTCACTTCAAGTTTGCACAAAAAAGGGGTGTATTTTTTCTCATTGCCCACCGGGGACGGCCAAATTGAAGATAATTCAGTTTATCGCTTTAATATCTCTTTGTCTTTCAAAATTTGCAAATGAGTTTTTTTAATAACGCCGAATTTGTAGCGGCCGTGCCTTCCTCTAATCCTTTTATGATTTATAGCCGTCATGCGGATACAGACTTGCTTAATGAAGTTTCGCCTTTCATTTTTTTGTTTTGTTTATTAGATTCAACCCCTTAATTTTGATATCGTAATCTTCTGTTTTTACAGAACCAGTTTTGTTGGTCACATTGTATAACATTTGTTTAGTTAAGTGTTCAAATAAGTAGTAACAGTTTAAAACTATGACTTCAAAAGTCCATTTCTGCGGCGTTGTTGGCAAATACTGCAAAAAAATCGCCCGCAAACAGAATAAAAAATAAAACACAAACAGAGCCAATAACAATTCAAAAAAAACAATGTTTGCATATGAATAGGTTGCATCGGATGCGTTTGCCTTTTCCCTCGTCCATTAGTGGCGAGCCATCGATCAAACACACAATTCCAATTTACCCGAAGCCACAAATTCTTCAAAACGACTGTCCGATCTCGCGCAAATAAAGATAAAAAATAAATTGGCGCGCCGCGGTGGTTTTTGTTGCTCTATGTTGTATTCGTGTGTAGATACGTATTGCAATGTATGGGCGGGGCGATTGGCTTTTTATGGGCTGTCCTTTTTGGCGATAGCGTCATGTATATTACTTAGTACATTCCGAAATACACAGTAGGGGTACAAGACATCCATATTGACTACAATAGTACAGTTTGTCTGAATAACAATAAGTACCTAACAAAATTCTTACATTATAGGTATGCCACCTAAATCAAAGTAGAAGTACCTATATGCAGGCTATATACGAAATAGGTTGATCGGTACAAAAGCTTACTCCATTTCAGATGGAGTAATGAAGCATTTCATATATTGTTATTTTAACGTTGCCAATTTAAGCCTTTGTTTTAAACATGATTCCGCTGAAGTTATCTTTAATCAACAAGTACGTACGTAATCTTAATAGCTCATATTTCTCGGCGATCTTAAGCAATCGTTTAACTCAAATAACGCCAGTTTAGTTATAAAACGCGTTGTTAAAGTGATTACGGCTACAATTAACATTCGACCGCGGTTCAATTAAACTAACTGTTGGTAGTTAAATGCACATTTATTGAGCCCCGTGATTTATTTTTGACTTTCTTTTAAATATTTTTGAAGTTTTCTGGCTATGGGAAAGGCTACATGTACTACCTTCTGTAGAAGTTTATGTATTTACTTTATTTTGTGAATTATCTTTATGGCTTGAATAATATTGAGTGAACTTCAACTTATATTAGTCTAGTTTGAATGTTGGGGCAGTGTTTGTTTTGAAAAATTTTATTGATACTTAGTAAATTCAGATCTTTTTATATTTCGAAATATCTTCAAATGCTTACCAGTAAAGTGGGGTTAACCTAAAATAAAGATATTATATTATTGTATATTGTCTGTGTGTAACCTCAAAAGTATCTACCCCATCAGGTAAAGAAAGTCTTTTGAAAATCTTTTTGTTCAGTGTACCTACCTATATCTCAACTTCAAATAATCAATAATTACTAACCGCCTTTCAACTACGTTCCAATTCGCACAGTAGCCGCTACTGACAGACATGACACGCAGTATACTCTGTGCTCAAGCTGCGCAGGCGCACAGATGATCTGTTAGATGTGTAGCAATCACGATCACTTGGCGTTACCGTTAGGTTTGTAAGTCATAAGCGGCAGCGGGTATTGTATGTATTAACTAATTTAATCATTTATTAGGTCTGTGTTTCGTTGAGTATTTAAATAATAAATCTGCGTGAATTAATGTTGATAACTGTCAGGTCTATTCTTCAGATATTTTTGAAAAAAATTAAAACTCTAAAAAATTAAAATACTCTCAAAATTGTAAGTCCTCAGTAAAGTCAACGAGATTTGCAGGTGATGCCTTCTATTTGTTTTTTTATCTTCACTATCAAATGTAAGCTATGACCAAATTCAAACATAAAAAAGTATGAACATACCTATTAGTTCCCATTTCTCTCAAAATTCAGACCACACAACAAATTGCCGACAACATAACGACTGCAAGTGAAGCGTGAAGCTTATTAATAATTATCATTTCGCTATTAGCTGCCGACTGATCTCTTATTGATTGATACAATGTTCGGTAAAAACTTACTCTTAATAACAGCTGAGACAAATGATGGAATACAAGCTGAGGTGTTGCTCCCACGCAGATTATGAGATTAAAGATCGACTTGATTGTTCTTATTATTCTTATTATCTAAGATTATTTGGCGCCTTTGCGAATGGTATATATATACTTAGGTAGATAATCGTGCTTTTTTGGAATGACATAAAAAATAGGGATAAAAATGCAGAACAGTGGCTTCATGAGTTTTATCACACACACTTTGATAAAGAACTTGAAAATAATTGTAATAGTCAGTCTTTTAATAAAAGTTTAGGTAGGTCTACAGTAGGATACCAAGTAATTTTTTTCCTGTGTGTAACACTTGTAAACATTTTAATATTAAAAAAATATGAACGCAAACACACATTAATATATTAAGTGGTGTCTACAAAAAATACATACCTACTAGTTTAAATCCTTTTTTATTCGAAATCGAAGCAATTAGCTTACAAGATGACACTCGAAAAAGTCCCGGTGATTAAGGCTGGGCACACATTAGGCGACGCGACAAATCGCCGCGACTATTAAGTGGAGCAAAGGGTGCGATAAGTCGCGGTGACAAATGACGCTGCGACGCCTAATGATGTCGGCTTTAGTCGCAGTAACGTTTGATTACATCTGCTTTACGCGACTGCGGGAATGTGCTACGTGGGGTACAACGTGTGTGATTTTGTGGAATCGTATCTGTGTGTGAATGTTATAATGATTTCCTAAATGTATTGCGTGTTAACATGGCGTAGAATTTGCATTTACTGCTTGAGACATGGATTGGATTTCATAAAATAACATGCATCGTTTCCAAAGTTATTTTTTCAGTATAATTACTATTGAAAAACATAAGTGTGTTGTTTCATCATGTTGTATTGTGTTATTTCCACATGTTACAGACATATACTTAAATTACACAATACAGCAACTGAATATAATATTCATAAGCTGTCAATTCTTATCTATAAATCACACATCTCATCATGAGAAAAATTGAAATATGACGTGACTAGCGTTCTTATGTGAAATTGACTGGGATATATTTGAAATCCAATGCACTTTTACATGCTCCGTCTTTTTAAAAACTCAAATTTATAAAACTCACTTGAACTTGTTATCTACTAGAAAATTGTTATCCTCTTAATCTTTTCTAATCCTGCTTAAATTGTCTACCGTTCCTATAAGTTCCATCAAAATTGAGTCAAATCCTCTTTAACATAAAGCTTACTTCCACTACGTTAATACACACACGAAACGAGTACATCAACTTAAAAGCAACAAACATAATTCCACGCGCACAAAAACATGAATTCATTGTAATTAATTACCTGTATAACAACATGGCGGCTGTTTATTCGCCATGGCTACTGAAACACCATTATCCCTATCAAGCCATTACCGAGCTCTCTTGTGAAAAATAATAGTTGTTCACATAATTACCCGACCCTACCCTACCGAGAGAGACAGGGAGTTTCCATTCATAGGGTGAACAGAGACGGGTGTATTCTCAGCGGCCCGTCTTCGAACACTTAAGTAATTGAATGGTACGGAGGGTAAGACGGGTATAAAAGTATGAACGAAAAATGGAAAATAATATTACAAGTAAGAAGTAAGGGTATTGTGAAGGGGGCAGTTCTCATATAGCTCGTAAAATGCTTTGATGAGCGTATGCTGGGCCGAGGTGTTTACTCGTAGGCTGCTGTTGGCACTAAATATACACTTACGTAAATGACACATTCTCAAGTTGTGAACAATCTCGTATATGTTTCAGTAAGTATGTAATGTAATGTTGTTGTGGAAACAATGTTTTGGGTGACTCGGTGTCTTTCTTTCTGAATTTTTTGTCTTTTACAAAAGGTTGAAGAGAATATGAAGCTATTTTATTTTGAGGCAATGTTTGTTACGTTAACCATAGCGATTAAGATCGGCCTTCTAATTTACTTTTATTCTTGTGACCTCATTGATACTGAATGAACAAAATGAACAATAATTAAATTCTAAAACAACAAAAAGCACATCTACCCAATTACAACAACATTTTCCCGCATCATCATCTTGTAATTCCAACACAACATTAGCTACATCTCCATTGCTCGCAAGTTCCAGCGGCCGTCCGTCAAGACGAGCGGAGTCGCGTCATAAACTAAGTCGCCCATCAACTCCGCGAATATAAAACCAAATGGTCCAATGATAATACGTATATATTACTATTGTGTTGTTTTCCCGTCGCATATTTTTTATTGCGCCTGTGTATCGAGTCGGCCGATTTATTTTTATAACTTTATGTAATGTCGCAGTGTCGTAAATGTGTAGCGGGACTTATTTATAGTGTTACTTACAGGAGCAGGTTTCGCGTAGTAGTTTCATGTTGGCGGATTATTTGGATTACTTAGTTCATGATTCTAGTCTATTTACTTATATTACTTTACAATTATGTTATATTATTTTAATGACCAGCATTAAAAGGTTATAGTAATATAATATTTTGCTATGAAAAACGAATTTCAATGAATCACAAGTACCTACTTGCCTAAATTATTTTTCCTTTATTCAATTCATTTCTGAAAAATAGATTATCCATTTCCGCCCTAAATACCGCCATTTATGCCAAACTATATTTCACACAAACTTGATATAAATCAAGACACGTTAATAATGTTCTTTAGTGAGGTATTTACGACTAGTAGCAGCGCCTGGCGTTGCCTGCTAATGAACAAGTACCATCAAAGCGTCGTTATAGCGCGTTAGGTGTTATAGCTTGTGGTGGGACACTGGCTTTACGAATAGTTTGTTGGGATTGAAACATTAGGCGACAATATAACTATTAATATAATTGTTAGTTCTTGAACCTAAGGATTTATTCATATATTCCTATTCATACCTAAGGATTTTAGTCCTGAAAAACTTTCCCACCATCTAAAAATAAAACACATAAGTAATAATATATTTCTTTACCGTGTTTTGAAGTCAGTATCGCATAAGGATATTTGTAAAATTGTTTATGAGAACAGATTTAAAAGTATATACCTTCATCAATCTGAGTCTTTTTTTGATTTTTGCAAAACGGATAGGAAGATACCTTAAAACAACTTCATTTCTTTCGCAATCAATGAAATCAATCATTTTAATGAAGAGGTGTATATTAACATTTTAATGTCTGATATATTTACAGTTGCCATTAAACTCTGCCTACAATGTTATAGTCTATATTTTATGCGTTACAGTAGACAAATATATTAGCAGGGTCATGTAAAGCAAGTCAGTAGGAAAATACTAAAAGTGATGTAAATTGTAGCAGGCAGATAAATCTTTAATCGTTGTCAGTCTAGATTAATGAGGTTGTCATATAACCTTAGAGCTTTCGTCTTTGTATCCTCTAAAACTGTACGACAGTGAAGTCATAACAGGCAATTTTCAGCCTTCAATGAATGGCTAAACTTTCAGAATATTAAAGAATAATGAGAATTGAGACGAGAAATGTCTATTACGTGCTTATTGTTAAAAACATGTATTATCATGTGAAAAGGCTAGCTTGAATCTTTCAGTTTTATAAAGCGAAAGCACAGACACTGCAAACAAAGCACTTTCTTATCTATTAGAACAATAGGTATGTACCATGGGGTATTTCAGCAGTTGACCAAACGCTACAGCTAACACGGAATATCATCGATGTACTAAAATGTGCTCCAATTAAGTGTCGTTGTTAACATAACGAGGAGAGCTAATTCCGCTCGGCCATGATGCCCTTATAATGACATCGACATCTGTTCAGCGCTCATCGACAGCGCCCCGAGCCTAATCATGAAAACCTATTTATGACCTAATTAAACTGTGCCGGCCGCCGCGACAGAGACGCAACGTGTCACCTCACACGCGCGCGAGCGAGACAACACACTCCCCGGGCCAGTGATTAATGATTGTTATATGGCTGGTTAAGTACCGTGTAATTTGCAAAACGACCCTTAATTACCGTAGAACACGGCTACTATCGCCGTCTTTGTCGTGAGCGAAGATGTGTCGCGCGCGCGAGCGGGACGGCGGGCTGTTCGTGCTGCGACTTTAAAGGCGGTATTTAATGAGGCATTATGATGTCGACCACGCAGATTAGGTCCTCATAGAGACGCGAGTTGTTTGGTCGCGCTTTATATTCCGCGGCGAGCGAGCAAACACCCTGTGTGCACAGCCAGGCAACGTCTGTGTTTGCCCTGCAGTCTACTAAATAACCGGCTTTTATATTTGCGCTAAGTTTAACGCTCTGCCGATGAAACTTATATTTTCAAAAGTTCATTTCCAGAATTTTCGTTCTTGCGTTCTTTTTCTTCTGAAAATATTAAACCCAAATGATACTCTTATAATTAGAAACAATTCAATAGGACAGCATGATAATGTTCGTGTATATTTCTTTGTCATCAATCAAGCCACCCATTTTCACCAACCACAAGCTTCGCAACTGTTAAATATCTTTCTAACCCTTTATTTCTTCTGCAGGTCTGGTTCCAAAACAGAAGAACAAAATGGCGGAAAAAGCACGCGGCCGAGATGGCGACCGCGAAACGTAAGCAGGAGGAGCTCGGCGAGGAGTGTGACGATCAGGAGCAGCATGACAACGAGTGCAGTGACGAGGAGGAGGCGAAGAGGCCGCGCCTCGACCTTCACCACATGCACCACCAGCTGCCCCACCGGCAGTGACCCCCGGGCCCGGCCCCCGACACCGCCGAGCTGGTCCCGCAGCCCCGAGAATACCCCGCGTACAAGGAGGACGACGCCCCATGCGACCTCTCCAACTGGCAGGTCCGCCGCTATGACGCGCCGCGTGACGGCGACCACCTCCCCGGCGACGCCGTCAGCGGCGACGATGACCAGCCCATCAACTTCGCCTACTACCACTTCTAGTGACGCGAGCGCGGCTTCAGGACTAGTGTGCACTCTGTGTCGGTGATAGACTCTCTGAACTTACCTATAATTATTAATATTTAATTGATACCTTTTTACAGTCACATTGTTTCTTAAAACTTTCAAACGTGTGTCAGATACTGTAAGCGCTATGTAAAAACAATTATATTTAACTAGCTTTATATAACTGTAAATATTTATTGTATAAGTAGTCATGTGATAAATTATAAGTAATTTATTGATAATTTTAGATTTTACATGTATTTTGTGAGCATAAAGTTGTAAATTGTATGAATCTTGATACCGGTGCCAATTTCCTACATGTAGTTATACATACTTCGAGTTAAATGAAGTAGTTGTTATGTTAAAGTTATAGAATTTTCCTAATTTTCGCTCAGTGCCAGGATAAACTATTTAAGTAGTAATTGAGAATATAGTGCCATAAATATTAAGTTGCGCTTGTTCAGACGTACTTCATAATTACCTAACTTTGGTCTTAATCCAAAATTAAATGACGCCAAAGTTCAACAACCTTGTTCAAACTGTATAATTTTATAGACGGCCATTAGCATACTGCAAAAACAATGACTGACACTTAATTTAACGGTGTTTTTTGTCAGCAGTCATTATTTAAAAATATAAGAACATGAAAAATATGAACATATCTACTGAAAGATCGGACGGCCGCCATCTTTAAAATGCAGCCGCGCGACGGCCGACGGGTTAAAACTCACAAATGTTCTCTAAGGTTAAAAGACATTTTTGATTCTATTTAAATTATTTAAACAATCTTAACACATTTTTGTAACGTTGGTTGTTTTGGCAATTTTAATATCAATAAAGTTTTCGAAAAGCCGCAGTTTTAGAACGAATTACTTTTTCAGAGAAAATAAGCTTTCAAATTCTTTTATTATTAGGTTTATCCTACGGTCATACCTCTAGGGAACGACAAGAATTTGTACAGATTTCCTTCTTATTAAGTAAGTGTAAATATAACGATATTTGTAACAACCACGTCGCTGGAGGCATCGCAATATGTATATTGTACATTTTAACTATAAAGTTGTAAATAGATATTTAAACGAATTTAACTATTGTAACTAAACTACGAGTAGTGAACACCACGCGACAGTATTACTATTTAAAAGCTAAATGTGCATTATTTGTACCGGACTGTTTTAACTAAAATTATCTTCTTTTTGTTAACACATTCAAACTTACATAATAAAATGGATGGTTTGTGCACTCATTAGGTACTCTACTGTAAGAATTTTAATTACTGTTCTGCGAATTTTAAAAACAGCAAGATGTATTTTGAAAAATGTTTGACCTTGAAAAAAGCTTAGTAATGTTTATGGAGACAATCCGATGTATATGATTGTTTAATGGTTTTCATTTATATGTGCACATATTTTTTTATCGCATGCAACTTTAATCATAAAAACCTCAAATACTGCACATTTGTCTCTCAAACATCTATTAACACTAAAATAAGTTTAAATAGAAAATGAGCTTCAAAAGTATCGAGATTAATTCGCTTATAAATGCACAGAATATTAAATAAAATACTATAAGTGTGTGTACCATATTGACAGCTTGTCACAACCCACCAGTTGACCTTGACCTCTCAAAGTCTCAAGGTCGAAGGTCATCTCAAAATAATCATGTTTAGATCATAATGAGCGTGGACATACTACGTAATGTGGTTGAAATAAAAAGTTAGTAAAAATATTATATGTTTGATTTTATTTTTTACATCATCATTTGGTCCTTCCTTTTCTTTTACGAAATAGTACGAATAATGCTATGTATTGTTAGTATTACTAATATAACTTTAACAAATACAAACATACAAACATCTAGCCGCGCTACAGTGCAACTATCTGTGTTATGCACACAAACACAATATAGAAAGGCAATGAAAACTGTTGTAGGTACTTAGTTTCGTTTTACGAATGACTGAAGTCAACTTTCTTTAAAATAATTTGTAGATCTACGAATGGGCCTAGCATTGGTGTTCTAAATAGTTTTAATAAGACTATTTTCGTTTGTAAGACATAAAAACACAATCATCATTGCCATCTTTTACCAAAGACATAAATAACTGTGGTTTTATTTAATAACCACAGACATTACCGAGAACATACCACAATCATAATATTTTTCAGAAAATCAAATGATTCACCCACAAGACTAAAACACAAATACAAATCATAAAATCCTACGTTACATGTGTTCATGTTCATTCTCGCTGAAAACCCGAGCACCGAGCCATTCGGATGAACCCATTACATGAATATATAGTAGGCGTAATGTTGGCGCGAGGCACCCAATATTCTATGAGGAACACCTTGTATATTAAGCTAAGAGAGTGTTCCATCTACAGCTTTTATTTCGTCACTTTCCAAATAGAACTGTATCAAGAAATCTTGTTACAACAAAATGTAGAGTTAACCCGACAAAATATCTATTTCCATTCAAAAACCAGAGACAATCAGATTACCTCACTGAACAACATTCTCAAGAAAATCCATTTCCAACACAATTCGTGTAAGAGAACCCGCATCCCGGCAAACAAAGAGAATTCGCGCAATCCTCAATTTTGAACCGTTTCAAATCTGTCAATAAAACATAGCACGCACCGCGGCGCCGCGCTTATCGAACCGATCGTATGTACCATCCTTACATCGGAAAACCTTTAGGTAATCGAAGGAGGCGCGAGCGGGCAAAAATCGCGACGCCACCCGTTGCCATGGCGACCGACCAAGACGGTAAACAACCACTTACACAACATTAAACTTTACCACTAGAAAAATAGAGCTGGCTTTTGAATGTCCGGGCCTGAGTTGTACTACTTGTACAGGCGTGAAGCGGCTTGTAGTTATAAATGTAAAACAGCGTTTACTGGCTGTTAGAGAGAGAGATCGGAGGGAGAGTGGAGTGGGGTTGGTTGTGGGGGGTGTTCTTTCATCTGTTGTGGCCGAGCGATAAGGTGCCGCGTCTACCTTTTATTTATGAGTGTATTTTAAAGCGGGGGTGAGTATGTTACGCAATTGGGCGCGTGATTTGACGCCGGAGGGGTTGTTCACAATGCTGCTGATGCCACTGATAGCACTTCTTGCTGGATGTACTTCGTGAGGGAGGGACTCCCGGCTCGCGGTAAACAGGAACTCTATGTGCATATACTATGTATGTTACGGAATAAACACTTGGTTGGTATATTTTCGTGAGACTGTGAAGTATGAGTTCGGTCACAATATGTGCTTCATTGAAAATATATGTTAGAGTAAAGTGGCGTTCTAAACACTAAGTGTCTGGAAGTCTCTTCGTTTTCTTTGTGTATGAATGCAAGTGCAGCATAGCAAGGAGGTCATGGATATGATTCTGAAAGAAATATAAATGCCGAAGTGTGATCACCTGCTTACATCTTTACATTATATAATTCTATAATTTTGTGACTCGTGCCAAAAGAGGGCATCAAATAAAACGCATAAATCACAATAACAATCAAAACATACAACATGATACCTAAAATAAAGTATTAATCATAAAGTCAAAAACAATAAAATAATTTTATAAGGCAATATTTAATATAGACCTTAATAACTTGCTTCACACCTACAATGTTTGTTTGTTGGGAAACAAAGGAATATTAATGTCGATGAACAATATATCAATATCGATGACTTTGTCAATATTACAACGTGTTCTCTCTTGTTATGGAAATAGTAAAATATAATCGTAGTATAGAAGGTGTTATAAAGATGAAAGGGCTCTTGTAGTATGTTGTTTTAAATCATTCTTTGTAGGTTCTTTTGAATTGACAACATTGTGAACTAAGCAGAATAATGCAAGAGGTGCCCTGACTTTCTCCTAATATCAGAGTTATTATAATAAAAGAGTGTCCAGAAGTGATTTTGTACATAATATATTATACGAGAAAACTGCCGATCCACCACACCCTGTATAGGTATGTCTTTATGCCACTTCTGAGTTTGACCGAATTACTAGCATTTTCTTTGTCTGTGGGCAAATCTTAAAGTTTTATTGAATATAAAAATCCTACACAAAACAGTTTGATGTTTGCCGAATGTAACTAAAACAAAGAGCTCGTATATCTGCCTCCTACACTGCCAAATAAAAACGTTCTAATATGGGTTAACGCGGAACCGAACCCGTGATACAGACGTACGACACTCGATAGTAATAAACCTAGAGGCAGGCATAAAACTTGTGTTTAGTGCCGCGGACGTCGTGGCCACACACCGACAGTGCTATTCTGGATAGACAACGCGATAACGAGATGGAATGGTGTGACAGTCCCGGCTCAAAATGTGGTCTTAGTGAAGAAGTATAGGAATGCAACAGTAACCCTGTCTGTCTGTTTGTATGCCCGTCTTGCTTTTTTGCCAAAAATACTGAAACTATTTAAAGTTTGGTGCACAGAAAGTTTGGAGCTTGAAAACGACATATGCTTCTTTGCGTGTACGTGAAGTACACCTGGTCAGAACACATTGAAAGGGCTCAAAATCTATATTACAATATAATGCTAGCTGCAAAACATGATTTCTGCGTAGATAAATTGAGTAGGTAATTATTCAGTTTTTCCACTTACAGACTAAGCGATAGATACCCACAAAACTATACAGAATAACCCTTTAAAAATAGTAAAATACCTCAAATCGTCTCAAGTCTCTAGTGAGTGATTGACGCACGTATTTAATGCACGTCGCGCGAGATTTATGCGCGCTGTCCCACGCACCAATTACTTCAGCCTCAGAGCACAACCGTCGATTTATTGTATGACAATCATCGTCAAATTAGAAGTCTGCCTGCGGTTTTTTTACGCTGCGGTAGACCTATTGGGAGGTCTGTGTTGATAGATGGGTTATGGCTAGTTGTAGTTAAAATTAGAACAATAGATACCACTACTACGTTTAGATTGGGGTATCGACCATGGGGTATCGTGTAGATTGGGAAGGTGAGATAGGCAATTGCTTCATGTAAAACACCAGTACCAGTGTTTTATTTATTAACCTATTTAACTCAGTCATCTAGGGCCCATAGAAAATACTATACATCTTGTTTAACTGCTAGGCAGATGACGAACAAACAACAGTTGTATGTGAATTCAAGTTGGACCTAATTTTCAGTCGCTTTAGCTTTAATGAAACATATTTTGAGAGTTGTTCAATAAAAACAATGGTTGCCTCAACGTTGATTTAAACCAGTATCACAAAAGAGGTATTCAATTCGATCAAAATCAATGAATGTTAATCACGAACCGACATAAAAATTTAGAAGTAAATAATGAGGTTTCACTTGAACAAGCCGAGGCCACAAATAAGACATCAAATAAAATCAGTTTGAGTGACTCGCGTCACGCCACAGCGTCGTAAACGCAAATCATTTCAAACTAATGTTAGTATTGAATTTCCGACTTGTTTTACTATTAAAAAACTAGAAATAAAATGCTTCAAGTTAGTATTATTAGGAGGTTTTCAGTATTTCGTATTTAGATAAAGAATGTCTACGAAAGATGACTATGACACTACAAATCTAAAAGGCATTTTATTATTTAGATAAACATCATTTAGCCAAAATGTATTTATACCTGTTTATAATGGTTCATCTACATTATATTAGATTTATATATCGAAAAGACTAAAAACGATAATGGAAGGTTAAAAACCTGATACCACAATAAAACTAATTGTCAATTTAAGACTCACCAAAGGCCAAATAATTAAGATGTAAATAATAAATCACCACTAGGGTTAATTAAGATTCACCTCACAATATGACGTGTAATTAAGTACTATAATGTACTATATGACTTCTGTTTAGAGTACTCTTATATGACGGTAGTAAATGATGTGGCAATTGGTAGGTGGTACAGGAATTCGGGTATCAAAGTGTATCGTTACTCATAATTCTTTTCTGATTTCTGGCTTACTAGTATTGTGATAACTTAAGATATTTTACATACTAAAGCACACTCCAATATAAGTTTTGGTTTTGAGGTTAAAAGTATCTCTGATTCTGAGATAAAATACCTGTTCGTACATGCAAATTATGAAACTGAACTCGTTGCATACCGTGGTAATGACAGCAAATTAGCCATAGTCAATGAAGTGTCTAAAATACATTGGTGTTATTAAACAATTATAAGTGACGCTTTTCTCGAAATGTCTTAAAACTCATCATAATGAAAGGCCCCACACAACATTATGAACAGTCTTATAACATCTTATATTACCAATCAATTAAACAAGCCAAGACCAAACCAACAAATTAATGTCAAAATTGATAAACACTCGCAAACATACCTGGGGTCAATTTAACCCGTCACATTAAACTTTATGGCCATCAGAAACTTGCAAAATTGATTTTTTTCCCCATTTAACCGTCGTATGGTGAGGCGAGAGATAATTTTGGTCGTCAATCGGCACTAGGGTCACAATAATGTTTGACACTAAACGGTTTATGGTCACAATAAACTGGGCGCAGTTCATTCACTCCCACTGACATCCAGGAATTTGTTTAATTGTTAATTAGCTCTGGGTTTGTATTAGTGAGCGTGTCAGGATACACCTGCTTTTGGATAAGTTTTATTATAGAGTTTTATTTTAAATCATGGTCACACATAATATGACTGCGCCGTTCAGTTAAAATACTTGGGGAAAAAAGTGTAATAAGTTAGGAGTTATGTATGTGGGTACACAAGATAGAATATCAGCAAAAATATAAGTTTGGTAACCGCAGAACAATCTCTGTCTTGTCTTTAAAATAAGATAATCTTAATAAATATATCAATCCAATTACAGATGATCATTAAGGTGCTATATCAATCACCAGGGATCGCCAGAATCACCACTACTGCCATAATCCCTACTGCACATGCGGCGTTATACAGCCTCGGCGATTGGCGATTATGTTCAAATTAATAACTTGGTTGTAAATGGGTATAGGTATAATTCTTTCAGATTCATATGAAGGAATGTTTGATTGTCTGTAGTTTTTGGGTCTACATAGTTATACATAATTAACTTTAGTCCTCAAGGCTATTATAGCTATAACAAGTCGCATTGAAGGACTTAAATGTTATTAAAACCAACCTTATCTATCAATTTTGAACCTTATTAGCTCAAAAAATATCTGATCTATTTACCTAATTATCTTTGTAATCATGAGCCTTTTTATCGTCCCACTCCTGGGCAACGGCCTCCTCTCACGACAAGAAGGATTGAGCGTTAATATTGTTAATAAGAACCTCATTTTATTTAGGAACTTGGTTAACAAAATGTGAAGCAAAACCTGGAGCATTCGCTAATAAAGTTATACAGCCAGTGAGCTGCCCGAGGCGTCAGGATTTAACTGCAGTAATACGATCGCATCGGAATTAACAATTTGCGGCCTCTATAGAGTCCTAACGAGCACACTTTATACACCTATATGATGCCATTATTTTCATTAAAACAATCCACTATTATTGCCTTTTATTGACCATTGTTTTGATTTTCTTTTATCTGTTCGCAACTGTAGAGGACTGCGCTGTAAGATCAGTAATTTTAATATCAACTATTTTATAGTACAACTAGCTTCTTCTTGCGGTTTCACCCGCGTCCCGTGGACACTACTTCTTGTATCCGGATAAAAAATATCCTAGAACCCTCCGGGATAAAAAGACTATCTAAAATAAAAGAATTCTTCAAATAGGTCTTGTAGTTCCCGAGATTAGCGCGTTCACACAAACAAACTCTTCAGCATTATATTTTTAGCTTAGATTGGATTAAATTTCTTAATAATATTTTACAAGTTAATGTAAGAGACTTCCTTTCACATCTATTAAAGTAATTATTTATTGAAACATAATTGTGTTATGATATGAAATGGCAGATCTCTTGTACCTGATGATATAATTGTACTCAAGCTGTTGTTATTGTTTAACTGAACACAAAATTATCTTCAGTAAATAGTGCTTGTTGATATAATTTTAAATATTATAACTAATTCAATTCAATACAAGGTAATTACATACTTCCTTTCTATATAGTATCATAGATTCGAAAGCTTGTAAGGATGTCGTCCAATGTAGGTAATGTTTGTTACTCTTTCACGCTTAAACCACTGAATGGATTTTGATGAAACTCGTCAATATCACTAAAATACATCCTGTTGGAAGGGTTATTACATCCAGTTCTGTATCACCAACATAAGTCACACTGCAGTGCATTATTAATTATCACTAATAGTAAAAAGCAATCACCATTTTGCCTGGCTTACTGTGTATTACAATCTATGACTTCAGGCATTAGGTATCAGTCTGTTGTTTTAATCTTAATATTCAGTTTGCAAGGCTGTAAACAATGTGATAATACTAGGGCGATAACCTGTGATAATATATAATTTGCTGTAGCTTCAGGAATGGATGCAATATTCACTATAAGTATATGAAATTTGGACACTCGCCGTTACAGGCAATTTTCAGCTTCTAATCACATCACGTTTACACTCGACAGCATACAAACGGACTCATCCCCAAAGTGTCCAGTTTCCGTGTCCCTCAGTGTACACATCGATCAAGGCCCAAGATCTGGTACCACCGATAAAGCCTGACGGGACATTAAAACATTTTAAAATGCAATAAATAAATCCCTTAACGACGGAGAGTGGTCGGCCATTAATCAAGTGCTCACTTCAAGCTACTTTTTATTACATGTAAATGAGTACCTCGTAATGCTGGGTTTATGCAGCTGACTGTACCTGAGGGGTGGGGGTGAGAGGGGAATGTGGCTAATCAGCTCGCATGTGTGAGCAATAAATACCTATTGGATAGCTCTTTATTGCTAGGTTTCATTTGTTTTATTGTTAGCAGTATAAGGTTTTTATTGCAAGCTCTGTATGAATTGTCTTTTTGCCATTTTTATTTAAGATTAATTGGGGGCTGAAATTATTAATAAAAAATTGAGTAAAGTCCACTATAATTGATTTTCACGCACTTTAATTGCAATGGACACTATTTTCAGTTTAATTAGAGTTTCCTAAACAAAACACAATACCTTAAGGATCATGTGTAAATGACCTTACGCGTGAAGATGTAAAGCTGTGTGCACACGCACGCACGTTTATTACAAATATCAGTAAGAATCCATCGAGCGGAGTCATTAAACCTCCATCCAGTCACAATGGTATAAATAACGACGGATTTATTTCTATATTTATTTATTTATATGTGTTATTTATTTATTGCCCGTCCGGTCTGCACTTGGCTTTATAGATGTTTTTATACTTGGTCTCGTGATCGAGATGTATTCAAATGTTTATTGTCTAACGTATTTGGGTATTAAACTAAGTTTTAATTTGAGTAAACATTCTTATTTGATTTCGATAAAGATAAGTATTTCGAAGGATGTTTTATTATGGTTTAGTGTGGAATTATAAGCCTGGAAGATTAATAGACGTTTTAGTTTCTTTTTTGTTCAAGCTTTATTTTGGGTGCCAGAAAAAGTATAACTATGCAACACAAATACTGTTATGATCAAATTAGTCATAAACGTACTGATAGCGAATATTATCTCCATTCATAAAATTTCGTTAAAATTAAAACCCACTAAATGTCAAAGGAATACAAAAACTTGCACACAAAACAAACACACACATGCAACTTCATATTTTTTGCTTCACCGCATATCCTTAGAAAATATTTATTGACTAAACAATGTTTGTCATCTCGTCAAGGAAGCAAAGCCATGCAATAACACTGGTATTGTTTATACAAATCTTTTTTAGCCTATCAAACGATCAACGGTTCAATAAAATAGTTAGGCGCAACTTCCTATTAGAACCAAACCATGGTACCTACTTAGTTTTTTTTTTTATATTTCCTTTATTTTTAAAGCGATAAGACACACTATTATTTTTAAAGTGCACATTTAAGCTTTCTACTATGTACCTACTGATTCACATAAAAGTGAATCCATTATGTTTTTCAATTAAATAATCGAATGTATAATTTGCCTCATAATTGCCCTAATGAGAGCTATTTGCTTGAACCGGCTCATTTCAGGAACTACTGGACCGATAAAAAAAAATCTTTTTATGTAAGATATCCTGCGCGGAGTTCTCATGGGACACAAGTTAAACAGTGCTGTCGGAAGCTAGTGCTATAATATTGAAGAATGAAGATATTTTTGGTTATTTTTTGTGACAAATTTAAACGGCCCCCTTTTAGGTACATCTTTTTTAAATACACCATTAATTTGCTCACAACTGATTGAACCCGTGTCATTTTCACGGTGATTTGGCAAGAAGGTGAAATGAGAATTACCTTAGTTAATTGACTGTGACTGATTGCTAAACAGTTTGCAAATTATGACTTATGGGCTAATTCATGTATTATAGGAAGTCTTAATGTGCCTAAAAGGAATTGGGTTCCTGAATCATTTTTGATGGCATTGACATCGGATAATTTAAATTGTTTGCATTATGATGAGTATTAAATAGTGGTGAAGGAACTGTCTTTTGTAAATTTTGACTTCTCAAAAACTGCTGTTTCTGCAGCCAAGTTTGTTTGAATAAATGATTTTGAGATACAATTTTTTTAAGTGCTCAAGATGCTTCGTAGAACATACCAACAAATATTAACCCAGTCAATATCACCAGCCTCCAATAACATCAACAATCAAGTATAAAGTGAGTTGATTCGAACCGTGTCTGCTCATTAAGTCCAGTCCAACATCCGGTCGCACAATACACAACTCATAATAATTTAACCGACATCAAAGATCCAATAAATCTAACATTAATAACTCTATTCGTTTGTTGTGGTAGATCTACACTTGTAAACTGAACCATACCACCTATGAAATAAGGTGGATATTTGTTTGTGCAGTGGGGGGTATTTTAATCCCTGCAATAAAAAGGTGTGGTATAAAACGGTAGCCAACAGGATTACCTATAGGTTTTGTATCAAAGTAGCGCTGACGGGTTGATTTTAGTGATGTGCTCGGATTTGTCGACTGTAGGCGGTTTGATTAATGTTCTGATGTATCGTGGAAACAGAAAATTATAGCTATTTTGACCTATGTAGGGACACTTTGTCTCAATATTTCGGTAACTTTGGCCTTACTAATCAACCAATTGTTTTTTTTTATTTAAAAAGACATACCTCCTTGTTGAATGGTAATGGTAAATGACACGTAGAGTCTTTCTTATAAACGGTAAGCTTCCGAGTCAAGCAAACTTTAACTCAAAATATCACCAAACTTTATCGATAGCTCGTACAAGTCGAGACCACCTCATCACTAGTGACTAATATTAATTATAAATGATTCAGGCGTCATTAGCGGTGGCAAAGATCTCTGCGATACAAAGGCTGTCGCTGTCTCGCTCGCACTTACGGCACTAATCATGGTGTTTATCGTAACGTGAGAACTGACGAGTGTCATTTGTCCATGGTGATACAGGCTGCCTGGAAATCATAGAGAAAAGGAGAAAGTTAAGGAGATACGGTCTTTTAAGTATATGGCACTATATTTCCTGGTTACTTCACACAGGCAATAACTGTGGCTCATTTCAACTAGAAGCCGTCAGGCGTATTTGAGAAATCTCTGACACCAGGGCTTGCTGGGTGATTAAACTTGCAGCTCACTTGATGAGAAGAAGAAGATTTCAGCTCAAGCCTGCAATAAGTCTCTAAACTATGAAAACACAAACTTAGCACTAAAGCACATTTTTTTTTAAATAGCAACATTACACCATTTTGTTGATCTTGAATAGTGAGCGAAACCCCAGTGGTTGACATAAAAGACAGACAGAATTACCTATCTGTGTCAGCATTAAACCACATCTTAAACCCTGTATGATACGTAGTTAATTAAATTATCAACTATTGAGACCTAGCCAACTGGTTGCAGACTCAATTAGCAAAGCTGTAGATACTTGCCTTTCACTGCGCAGATCTTGATATCTATGATTTTACAGGCTACAAAATTAATAATTATAGATTTTGCAAGTTGTTTGTTGCAAATGCAGTTAATTAATTTTATAATTAGGTACAAATATGTATTCCATAATAAAATTTACTCAAAAACTTGCCTGGCCGTCTAATTTTATCTAGGCGAATGACTTTTAAGTCAGTAAATGCAAAGTAGGTATTATTGAACCCTATGATCAGACCGTACTCACAAGACTTCACACCGTTCGTTTCACCCTTAAAGCAATTATTTTTTTCTCCATCCTAATAACATAAACTTATTAACTGCAATACCAATAAAACCAATGAATGGGCTATAGAAATCGTTTGAATCCCACAAAATCCACCCCCTATACAGGGCTGCGCGCGCGCAACCATTCATGTTGTTTTTTCTGCGCGTTTACCTGCAACTTCCTTCCTACAACGATCCATTACTATGAATGACATTCCACGCTTTGACAGTTAAATGGATACCCTGACACTTATGTGGTGATACACTGTGAGGCATTTTAAATTAAACCTTATTTGTAGAGAGCTAAAGTTGAAATTAGCTTTAGGGATTGATTTTGTAATGATGGCGTAACAACTCTACATTTACAGTCCACCAAAACACACATACCTCTTAACACCAACAAACAAGGTTGAACTTCTAATGAACTCAAGTTTTTCAACAGAACTAGGTGTAGACTATTTTTCCTAGCACGTAAACGATACGTAGGGTCGACGTAAACTCCTGCGCATTGTTGATCGGTGCCACACTGTCTGGCAAGGCGAGTTTTTGTTCAAATTTGGAACGTGTTTTTTTGACAGTTTAAGTTGAAGCTAATGATACTTGAGGACGAGGTGTCAAGTTATTCAGTAATTATGAACAAAGTGAATGTCATAGGACTCTTATTAATAACTTAGTTTATGATACAGATGAGAGATCTTAAAGATTTTCTTTTATTTATTTATTTTTATTTGAGCCTTTCTCAAGCGGTAGACATTCTTGTAATGATTTTAAGGATCTACAATGAAACATTTAAGAGGAGGTAAAGTGGAACTAGTGAACTTACATCTATTATTAACAAGTCAAATAAATATGATTTTATAATTTAGTTTCGGCCCTACTACACATAGGTGAAGCTATGTTCAATTATTAACGTTTATAAGTAGATCGTATACTTATTTTTTTTCAAAAGCAAATTATAACAGCCATCAACTAAATTAAATTCCGTTCCACCGCTTTTAAGAGATACTTTTAATGGAATATATCACTGCAGATTCTATTAGACACACAATAGATAAATCGTTTGTGATCAGCCCCAACAATTAGCTGTCACATTACATGCGACATGCAATAAATTAATCCGGACAAATCCAATAATTCCTAAGAAGTACAAGTAACTGTCGAAGTGCCGAATGCAGTCATCTACACAATGCTAGTTGTCAATTGTTGCAAATACGTTATGTTTTCTTTGCTTTTTGCAGCTGTTATGTGACGTTGAACTATTAGAATAAGCTTGTTATAATTGGGTGCTTGATTAGGTATATAATGATTTTTGTCTACATGGTTTTCAACTTCCCGGTGTTGTTTTTGACGCCATTTTTGCAATCATAAAAGTCTGTCTTCAATTATTAAAATCTAAAACTGTTACAAATATGTATATAGATATGTCACTCTTTATTAGTTTAAAGTTTTGTATTTTAATGTAAAGATAGGTTTATTATAATATTTCAAAAAGACCACCATACACTTCGATGTAGAATATGCGGTATCTCGTAGTCACACTTTCAAAGTTTGCAAAAAACCGGAATCGCATTACCGTGAGGAGTATCGGTAACAACGCCACTCGGACACAAAGCAACCGGAGCGGAAATACGTCACACAAAGCATATCATATCAAAGAGTCACGTTTTTTCTGCCTACCCCCCGTCAGTCAATAGCTTTAAGAGTCCATTCTTACTACTTAAATGTCGCGTAAAATTATTGTTCCGATTTTTTGTCGAAAGTAGGATTTTGGATCAATTCATGAACGAACGGTTTGATTGCAACATAGCTTTTATGGAAACAGTATTGTGTTGAGGAGATTAATTTGGGTAAACATATCATGCATTTTTTTCTAAAAAGGGGAAATCATAAAATAAGCAATCACAAACCAAGTTTAATTGAAGTTAGTTTATTTAACTATGTTACAAAAGTTTTTGGGTTTTCTACACAGAATTTGGCTTCGCAGAACTTCATACACTTTTTTTTATACCTTTCTCTTTTTTTTTCATTTTTTTACTGGTCTCTCATCTGTACATAGTCCTCTTTTTTTACTGGTAACATTTCCCAGTTTTATTTTACTAATAAAATCATCATCTTTTATCCCTACCACTTACTCTTCTCAGTTTTATTCCAATCTACATTAGTAAATGCAATATACATACAGGTTGCTCCGGATGCTAAAGGTCGCGGCACACATGTCACGCACATCTCGATATAGAGTGACAGACAGACAGACAGCTCGCTGACGTGTCACATCCTAACATAACAAGGATGCACTGACATCACGCTAATGTTGTCTGTGTTTTTGTTATAAACATACTTGTATTGTTCTTAAGTAGACTTGCGTTTGGGACGAGATTCAAACTTAGGAGATTCAATCAGCGCTTATTTTTATGAATGTTTTCCTAACATTATGACATTATGAAGCTCACAAAATGGATTATTAAAGCTCATATAGGCTCTGGGAAACTGATCAGTGGTTGGTCAACATTAGCCATTGTATTAGTAGAAAAAGCTTTATCTAATTCTTTCCTTATTTCACTTCACACATATTTAGAAGTGACAGCAAAAATTATTTCAAGAATTATCACAATTTGCAACTATACACGTTATTATGTGGACTTTGAGGGTAACTATCTGTATTTATCTCTTCGTTGTAATATCTTTTTAACCAAAGGCTTCCTATTTCCCCTTTCTTTTTTTTTTTAACGACGTAAAAAATCATCAAATGAGCTGTGGGTTAGCAGCGGTGAGGGAGTGTCAGACTCTTACTGACTAAAAGCCGTCGTGTTCCGTCGTAGGCCTTCTTATGTGCTAGGGCCGCGGTACCTCTTTCGAACAACCCGCAGTTCCTATTTCCCCTGATTTAAAATATTGTGCCGTGTCAAAAGTTCCTTAGTTAATTACCGGTATGATATTATCTGACGGCTCCACATAAGCCCGGCCCAGACGCTCGGTACAAGAGTGTCAATAAACCTGGGCCCACGTTTAATACACCGCCGGACAAAAGCAAGGGAACACTTTTATTTTTCATACACTTAGGGTCCAGTGACTTTACGCACGATTAGACGTATTTTATATATTTATAACAGTGTTAGGGTAGTTTAAATTCAGTTTACCTGTACTTTTAACAGTTGTTGTCAGTATTCGTGCAACGGTTTATTTTGGAAGTGTTACGTAATTATCTCGTATATAGTCCTATGTTCTTATCAAGCTCATAGTTAAAAATACCTTGGTTTAGGGAGTCAGTACTTTTGGTACCTACCTATCTTTTTTAAGTCACTTCTGGTACTAGGTTCTATAGCAGTATGTATCCAATTCTCTACAAAAAAAAACCTTATTAATTAGCGTACGGAACCACGTATTTAAGCAGCCTACCGGATTCTCTGTCAATACCAGTAGCCGACAATAGGAGGCCATTTATCAGACTCAACTTAGCCCTTTTTCTTTTTACCCAGCACGGCACCGAACGCGCTACCTGATCGCTTGCCGACCACTACTTACGCTCCGAATTAATGACCACTATATACCCTTTGTGGGGTTAACTTCTGTATGATAAGGTCGGAGAAATGATGGGTGGCAGTTATTATCTTAAATTAATGACAGATTTTAGTTTATGTGAAATTCATTTTATGTTTGGAAGGATTGAGTGTGTTACATCCGCCTTTGTTAGAGGATTTGTGATACTGCTACTTAGAATTATAATTGGAAGTACTTACGCTCTCTGCAATGGGTAGTAGAAGTTATTTTACAGCTACGCTTATAGGATACATACAGGTTTTGGTAATTAAAAGAATCAACTTTACTGCGAGCCTATTGTGTGGTTATTTTTTCAAAATTGTACTCACTATTTTATTTCGTTTAGTCAATATAAACTACTTGACATAACAATTTGAAACATGTTATTAATGAAATCGCCAGTTTTCGTTTTACTGTATTAATGGACAGTTTTAAATTGTGGCCATTCACTAGGTAAATTGGCTTTAATCACTTGGAAATATAATAGTATCGTTATAAGTGCTTCGTCTGAGCTGAGGGCCTAAAAGATTTAGGATGTAAGGCAAGTCCTGCTGAGACCTCAGTCTCGTAAGAGGACGCCTGTCAAGTGGCACCATTATAAAAGCGCGGCCTTCACCATCTTCATCAGAAATATCAGGTTCATTCGGTACATCCCTTAGATAATTTTGGGCTAGATTATATTCATTATTGTTACTATAATGCCTCAGATTTAATTTTGTTCCAAATTGTCTTAAGTAATTGTCCCGTGTGTCATGGAATGCTCTCTGATCATTCTGTTTATGTTGTCGCAGCAATGGATGTTCGTACAGCGGGTCTGACGAATGAGAAGATATCTTTTCAGTAGATAGTCCTTCATCAGGACTTGCTTTGCTTTTAGCAGATTGCTGCTTAAGTTTGTTTGTATCAACTTTCCCCGTATGTTTTTTGTGGCTCCTTAATTGATTATAAACAGTGTCTTCCAAATGTGGAACCCCCAGCTGAAGGCTATCAGTTATCTGTTTACTGCGTTTATTATCTTCAGTGCTTATAACATTCTTCCATAGATATTCAAGATCTAAGGTTTGATCTTCATCTTTGCGAATATCTGTTTCATCTGTAAATACACTGGCCCATGGATATTCCAGATTTAGATCTTGAGGTTTATGTTTACTATCATGACCCCTTAGAAATTCTTCCATATCAACTTCTGATGAAGTATTATTATTGTTATCGCTAGGACTGAGTGTCATTAGATCAGAATATTCAGGTTTATATCTACTGTCATGGTTCCTCAGAAAATCCTCCATATCAACTTCTGATGATGTACTATTATTGCCATCACTAGGACTGAGTATTTCATTCCATGGGACCTCGAGGTTTAGAATGGAGTTCCTTTCATTGACATCGAAATTTGTTAACATTGAGGTTAACAAAGTCTGTGAGTCTAGTCTTTTGTTATGTGATTCATGTTGCTCTTCTCTGACTTTGTTATTGAATGGTATTTCAACTCTTAAGTTTATTGGTATGACTTTTAAATCACCTAATGTTTCTGTCAAATCAGATGATCTATGAATCGG
The DNA here is from genome assembly GCF_022581195.2 of Helicoverpa zea. Classification (NCBI taxonomy): domain Eukaryota; kingdom Metazoa; phylum Arthropoda; class Insecta; order Lepidoptera; family Noctuidae; genus Helicoverpa; species Helicoverpa zea. The sequence continues at coordinate 331,054 of NC_061472.1, forward strand.
CGAAATTAAAAGTCTTATAGTATTCTTTTTGTCTTCTTTGCTTTTACTGAGTTTTCCATCATGGCTTATCAACGGCGATTTGATGTCCACTAAGTCAGATAGTCTTAAAGATTTTACCTCGTTCGTGTCATCTTTATCCTCTTCATCGATATTTGTCAAAACTTTGAGTTTATCTAGTAGGACCTTAACGGTGGGTGAAGCGATATCTTTATTATTTGCATCATCATACGTCGCTTCTTTGAGTGGTTTAATCAAAGCTTCAAAGTAATGCCTAATAACATCGTCATCAGGCGATAGTTCCATATCAACTTCTGATGAAGTATTATCATTGTCATCGCTGGGACTGAGTGTCATTAGATCAGAATATTCAGGTTTATGTCTACTGTCATGATTCCTTAAAAAATCTTCCATATCAACTTCTGATGAAGTATTATTACTATCATCACTAGGACTGAGTATGTCATTCCATGGGAACTCGAGGTTCAGAATGGAGTTCGTTTCATTGGCATCTTCTGTGGTTTTAAGCAGTTCAGGTTCATTAAATATGTCAGTCTTATTATTGTGGTCCTTATTAACATGAATATCGATACTATTTTCCTGATCACGATCGTTTTCATCTTCAAGACTTTTGTCAGAATCGGAGTCATTTTCTGTATTGTTACTACTACTGTCTGTTGCACTCGATTCGTCGTCAGTATTGTTATGTTTGGTTCTGGGATGTTCAGGGCATTCTCCACTTCTAAGTTCATTATGAGGTTTTTGCTGTCCAAGAGTTTCCGAAGTGTGATTTTTAAGTAATGTTTGCTCAAAATTTGTTAAAATTGTCTGTGGGTCTAGCCTTTTTTTATGTGATTCATGTTGCTCTTCTTTGACTTCGTTATTGAATTTAATTTCAATTGTTAAGTTTATTGGTATGACTTTTAAATCACCTAATTTCTCTGTCAAATCAGATGATCTATGAATCGGCGAAACTAGAAGTCCTCCAGTATTCTTTTTGTCTTCTTTGCTTTTACCGAGCTTTCCATTATGGCTTATCGACCGCGATTTGATGTCCACTAAGTCAGATAGTCTTAAAGATTTTACCTCTTTCGTGTCATTTTTATCCTCTTGATCGATATTTGGCAAAACTTTGAGTTTATCTAGGAGGGCTTTAGCGGTGGGTGAAGCGATTGCTTTATTTTTTGCATCATCATACGTCGCTAAAGCAAAGTCTATGAGTGGTTTAATATAAGCTTTAAAATAATGCTTAATAACATCGTCATCAGGCGTTAGTTCGTCTTCAGATGATAATTCGCATGAATCATCATTTTCAAATTCGAAATCATAATCATCACCTTCTGTATCGAGGTTATCGTTATCTTCTGCGTCGTGTTCATCATCGTATTCTTCGTCATTATGATCTTTAATTTCATCGTCATTATCATCTTTTACTTCGTCGTTATTATCATCATCTTGTACGTAGTGATTATCATCATCTCCTGCTACGTGGTTACCACCATCTTGTGCGTCGTGATTGTCATCGTCTTTTTCGTCGTTATTATCATCATCTTCTACGTTGTAGTAGTCACCGTCCTTTTCATCGTTGGTGTCATCATCTTGTGCGTCGTGGTTGTCATCGTCATTTTCATCGTTGTTCTGATCATCTTCTACGTGGTGGTTGTCATCGTCTTTTTCGTCGGTGTTATGATCATCTTCTACGTGGTGGTGGTCATACCCTTTTTCGTCGTTGTTATAATCATCTTCTACGTGATGGTGCTCATACTCTTTGTGCGCGTTGTTATACTCATCTTCTACGTGGTGGTGGTCATATTCTTTGTCTTCGTTGTTATGATCATCTTCTACGTGGTGGTGGTTATACTCGTTTTCGTCGTTGTTATGATCATATTCTACGTGGTGATGGTCATACTCGTTGTCGTCGTTGTTATGATCATCTTCTACGTGGTGGTGGTCATACCCTTTTTCGTCGTTGTTATAATCATCTTCTACGTGATGGTGCTCATACTCTTTGTGCGCGTTGTTATACTCATCTCCTACGTGGTGGCGGTGATACTCTGTGTCGTCGTTGTTATGATCATCTTCTACGTGGTGGTGGTCATACTCGTTTTCGTCGTTGTTATGATCATATTCTACGTGGTGGTGGTCATAATCGTTTTCGTCGTTGTTATGATCATATTCTACGTGGTGGTGGTCATACTCTTTGTCCACGTTGTAATGATCATCTCCTACGTGGTGGTGGTCATACTCTTTTACGTCGTTGTTTTCATCATTTCCTGCGTCGTGATTATAATTATCATTTTCATCGTTATTACCATCTTCGTCTTCATTACCATAATTTTCTTCGTCGTTATTATAATCAACATCATCGTCATCATCTCTTCTGCGAGCGGTCTCATGTTTGCTGGGTTTGAGTGGATCAGGAATTCTTAATTGACTTCTCGAAATCGGCATGGGAAGAGCATCGAAACTTCCTGCGCGCCTTAGAGGTAGCGGCTGATTATTCCTTGAATCGGTTTTGTAGCGTTTCCCATCTTCGTGATTTGACCTTCTGCGATTGGCTGTTTCTACAAAACGGGAACCGAGAGAGTTTGTACTAGAAGTCGCCGGACTATTGATGGGAACTTTGCGGTCGTCATTTAGGTTTCGTCTGCTATTTTGTTCCTCGATGATTGTGAACAGTAACTTCAGGTAGTTAGCTGCTCTTCGGTGCACAACATCCTCAAGATCTTTTATATCATGTATAGAAGTTAGGCCTAGTCTACGATTTTGTGTTCCATGTAATATATATGGTCGCCTATAGTCCGTGTCTTCCTTGTCAAGCGGTCCAACATGATTATCTGAGTGAAGTTTACTCGGAGATTGTTCAAACCTTGCTTCATTATGTGCTTCAGTGAACTGTGTCGGATTTTTTCTCCTTTTATATAACTTGAAAGATGTAAAACTTATAGGTTCTTCGTAACTTGTATAGTCGAAATCTGTTTCTTCGCTGTCACTACCTGAATAAGATCTGGACGTTCGTTGTAGGTTTCTATTATAGGGCGCAGATCGTCGACTTAGCTCGATGTTAAATAGCCGTGATGACGGAATAACTGCCATGCGATTGGAGTGTCGATAGTTTAGTGCGCTGTTAAATCCAATTTGTAAAACCTGTAAACACAATGCGGAAGAAATTAAAGCTTGTCGCAATAATCGAGACACAGGGTATTTGTTACGGTTAATAAAATCCTTTAAATGAGTAAGTACCTGAATGCTGAACGATTCAATTAATGGGCTTCCTTAAGTAATATGTTACATAAAAAATCTTCAGACAGTCATTAAAAGGACCATTACAAATTGAACTCAGATTTGTATTGATCAGGTATTATGCCTGCCATACCATTGAAGTGACCACAATGCTGTGATTACTTTAATTATGTAACATTTGTAAAAAATACGTGAAAATAAAATTAACAAATATTTTACTACTAAAATGTATAAGTTATTGAGTATTGAAAAAATGCTTTGATTGATATCCTTAGGCTATGTAACATACTATCGCAATAAAATTAAATAAACAATGGACTAAATATCCCGCAAAATAAATCAGGTGACATGATAGATTTTGATATGATTCAAAGCAAGGAAACACAAAATGTCGTAAAAAACATCCAACTGATAACAACGCTTTACACGATATAAAATTATTGAAATATAAAATAACATACCTACATTGTCATGTGTAATTTATATAATCGAATTCGTATAGTAAGAATAAGAATAAGAATAAGAATAATTTATTGTTTATAAATTACAAGCAATTGTTTTGATTCCTGAAACTTACACTAGGATTCCCTGTGTCGTAAGTTCCAGGCTCATTCGTTGTCACTTTTACAATTCATGCACAGATTTTGAGGTACTAAAGAGGAGAACAGAGCCATATTAAAATGTTGGTGGATCAAACATGGCTTGATTTAAAAAGAAGGAATAAGAGTTATATCCGAAGAGCCGTCTGTTTGCCTTAATCAAAACTGAACAAAATGAGACAAAATCTTACCAAAATAAATAAAGCTAAATCCATTGTTTTTGAGGTAATATTTAAATCATATTTCTCGTGGATTAGACACCGGTAGTGCGCTTGACTCTCCTGCTATAACGGTCAGGTAAAAGTACTGCGCGAACCATTGCAAATCTAACTGCGCTTAACAAGCAATGTTCTCACATGTTTGCCAAATTAAAACAAGCATTAGAACGATCATTATTTGTTCCTTCAGCTTATTATATATTCCGGATTTGTTTATATTTTGAAGTTTTTCAATGATGTGGACAATTGTTATTGTTTAATGTTATAATGTGAACATAGACAGTGTTATTCGGGTTAATTTGTTATTAACTGGTTGAATGAATAGTTTAACGCTTTCTTTATATAGGTAATGGTCTTGGATAATATTACACACAACGTGACGTCACTTATTTATTCTTTATTGCATACTTAACAATAAATACCTATATAAAAAGAATACAGACAGTTTATGTACAATGGCGAGCTTAACCCAGAATTGGGTTCTCACTTAATATGTGAATACTAGCCTTTTCCCTCTGTGTTAACTGTATTACCTACTCTAATTAAAATGATTCTGACATATATTTCGTAAAGTTCTAAATTTCCTGTTATTTAATGGATCTAGGACAAACAAAGTTCAATAATCTGAGCATAAATATTATCTCTTAATACACTATCGATGCGTGACAAAACGTATATAACTAATACCCGCGATGGTTAATAAAAAAAAACACTAAATGATTGAAAAATTAATGAATACTTTACATCGATATGATAGTCATTCCAGGGCTATTGTTTTTCAACTTTAACTGTATCATTTGAAGATATAAAGTAAGTTCTACGCGCAGCTAAACGGGAGCATTATATTTTAATTTAGTTCAAGTGTGTCGTTTTGTGCTGTATAAAACTAAGCCGGTATAAAGTACGACTCGTGCGCAGGTATTAGTCGCTCAGGTTTTAACTTATACAGGTTTACATGCGGCTGCTGGGTGACACAGAAACAATAATCAATACTTCCTTGTAAGATCCTTTTTAACACGCTTATATTAGCTTCACTTGTAACTAAGTTTGTGAGAAAATCTTAGAATCTTTTGAATTTGACCCACTTCCCGGTCATCGATTAGGATAAAATATTGCACACGCTCCGAGTTCTGACGACGATACATGACTGGAGTGTTTTTTTAGTCTTTTTTTCATTTTTTTTTATTTTAATTTTGTTCCTTCCGCAGACATGTGCCATAGGAACACAGTGACACAGTGCAATAGTGAAGTGATACTAACGTAGATTTAAGTTTCTGTATAGTAACTTAGTTTCATCTGTATATTTATTTGTCTAATTGATCTTTCAAGCTTTTTTAAGCCAGGAAATTATTACATCAATTAAAAATCCTACCTATTGTTGTAATATTAAATAAACTAAAGTTATATTCACAACAATCAATCCTTGTATGTAACAAAAGATAATCCTTGTATGTGACAGAGTGCATAAGTAAATGCTATAATTATGTACATTTGTCCCGCATGTAAGCCTACCCTAACAGCAGTGCATCGCTGCAACATTGCCAGTAAACAAATATATACATTTAATAAGTTTTTATTGCCATAATCTGGACATAATTTACGTTGATAAGCAGATCATATCGCAGTAAGTCGGCCTCCACAATCAACAGTTTGTTTTATTTTAATTCACCTTTATAATCTTTTGAATTCACTGAACTCAAACGGTTTATATTCGCGTGTGCTATATTTAATTTTGTTATTTTGTATTAAATGCTCTTTGTATCAAGTCTTCCTTTATAAAAATTAGACTGTATATTTAAGACCATTGTTTTCTTTAAGTCTATTTTATATCAATGATTTTCACCATAACCTCCGTGAAACGATATCATTGTGCTATCAATAAGAATTAATTTGATAATTAATATCTACAAAAAAGATGCAACAGATCCTAAGTTTGAAAATACTGCGATATTACTAGAATTCATAAGATATTCACTATAATAGTGACATATTTTTGCTCAAGTATACGCACATGACCCAAAAAGTCACCAAACAAATCCCATTATGCACCAGATTAATGCAAAAACCCAATTATTACCAGCATTAGTTTACAAATATGTTCGAAAAACACATTTCATACAAAAAAACTACACACGCTCAAACAATTGTCAATCCAAACGTCACATTTCGGAAAATCGACAAAATCCCTTTATAGTATCCATAACAATTGTGTGGGTGATATTACACGACCAACTTAAGCACAACACGAAATTAGCTAAAACCAACTCTATATCGTAGTAATAAGCTAGTGTGTAACTGCATGGGTAAGTGGTTTGTAGTAGAATATTGAATGTTTAGGGACAATCGGTGTGAAAAGTGGTGCCGATCTGTTACGGGTAATCGGATTATGTGGACGTGTCATTTCTATGGGATTAAGGTAACGTGGCTGCCAGTTATAATTGTGTGGATTTTGCCAACTGCACTAAAAGGTATTGGCCGTTGATTCTGTGATTTTACGTCATTTTAACTTATAACTATGATACACTGTAACAATGAGTATTTCAACTTGTAGGTCTTTGCTCTTCAAGAAGCAATATATTTTTTTGAATATACGTATTGTTATTCACACATTACATTGAATAACGTAGCAACTGTAAATGATACCAATTTTTGAAAATAAAGGTTTATTTTCCAGTAATGGGTCTTACTTAGCTTGAGACTAAACACTATGACTTATATAGATAAATATTTATTTCGCAATACAAACATAAAAGGTATTCCATATCTTCTACGTCCGTTAACCAAAATCAACTTACCACCACTATCAAACACTATTAACGCCATCTATCTACGCAATCTGAACTAATTCCCTCTTAACAAAGTACACTGCTTAACAAAAGTCCTGCTTAACCTTCTATAATAGACGCTAAATAGTAATTTTTTGCAACAATTTGTCGATACACATCTGCTGTATCGGGTTCGATTCCCGATTGTGACGGCAGACAAATTGTCGGTCAATGAATGCGCGTAATGGCACGCATGATTTCACAGCTCGAGTGTGAACCCATTCATTACGCGATTGACTTTTAACGACATTCTGTTGTGCAGTTATTAATTTGAGGGCCTAATAGGTCCCGCAATGGAATGATATTCTAAAATTATAAAGATATCAGTCTAAATTCATCTAGTCTATCTAGTTTATCATTCAAATAGTCGATTCAAATATTGTTTTTATAGAACGATGAAGCATAACAATCAATTTTGCGCTAAAACTTGAATAGACTAATTCTCAAAAACCACAAAAAATACTATCCTCTAGGACATCCGGTCAGGAAGTCCATTTTATTCAATAAACTCATTATTTATTGTTGCTCAACAAATAATAAGTTGTCAACAAAAGACGCGACAACTAAACGCAGCATGAATGGGCCGCTGTGAAGGTACGACGCTCGGCCATATGTTTGGCAAAGGTGTCTGATAGTGAATAGGCTTGTTTATTGGCCCGAGAGTAATTTATTGGAGAGCAAAATATTGAATTTGTAACTGTTAGGGAATTAATTGCAGATTCAATGAAGTGACGATTAGTTCAATAATTTATTGGTGACTGGTTATAAATTGTGCTATGACTATTTTGTTTAATTGGTATTGTTAAACTGTTTTGAAGATATCTGGGCTTAAATTGTTATCTAACAGCATAAGTTCTGGTGCTTAAGCGATTACCACGGTCAATCAGTGGCCTCAAATCATTGTTCTTTTAGCTAATGATCTTCTACGTCGTTGATACAAACTCTCTACTAGCTACATTTTACAAGTTAGCACAGAAAAAGTCTGCACTTACGCACCTTGCAAAATACCCCCAAAATGTACGATTTATGCATAGTTTTTACAAAAAAAAAGTAGTACCCACTAAACATTTAATTTAGCAAACGGACACCATGTATCACTTAGTGAAAGAGTCATCCATTCCACGGGCTCCCTTTGTTTTCCCACTTACGGTAAGATTTACCGGCGCTGCGACTGTCCGACTAATCGCTGCGACTAACTGGTCGCAAGGGTGATGTGATTGCGCTCTATTAGATAGGGGTAACTGGGTGGTCAACATGTTAAATGGGCTCCTAATTTGCAGCCCCTTTGGAACCCGCTTCAAACATAATTTGTATTGAAGGGGTGGGTGAGTATTCTTTTGTTTTGTTTTAGCTTTCATTGTTATTTAATTTTTATGCTTTAGTGAGAACTTTAAGTATATAATAATAAATCTAAGAAATAATGTAAGCAAATAGATAGAATAAGCTAAGTAATTTTATATGAAAAGTAAAGCTTTACCTGTAGGCATCTACTATACTTCACGGACCACACTATAGTCTCCCTCGATAAAAGAGAAAACTTTCTAATATTGAATGATTTTTAAATAAAACTAGCAAAACCTAAGATTACTGCTTAAAAAAAAAGAAACCGTAACTTACACACAAACACAAACATCTCTTATAAGACCCTATTAACGATAGGTATGAACGTCTAAGACAAATGTTGGCGAAATCACTTTCCTCAAATCATGAGGATTTCGTTGACAACAAACAAATAGCTGAAGGAATTTAAATTCAAAAACTAATAAAAGTGTTTTCAGCGTGAAACGGAACGTTAATATTATCGCATAAACTGAACGAATGAGCCCTGTACAGTCCGCAAAACAAACATGATAATAATGGTAAGATTCTTTAAATGCCTCCCTTAAAATTTAAGTGTTTTCTACTAAGTTTTTACCTATCACCTACATGTCTTGAATATTAAAGTAAATTAATTGCTTTAACGCTATTGGGAATTCTTCTCGTGTTACTTCCAAAAATTCTTCACACTGAACTAACATTCTTGTAACCAATTAAAAAATATATGTTAACCAATTAAATCTTAGTTCAACGAAACATTTAGACACAAACCTCACAAAAAAAATCTTATGCGAACGCTACACAAAAAGATAGATTTTTCAAAAATTTAACAGCCTGTCATTGGGGCTCAGGCGGGGCTGGGGTCGGGCCGCGGGGGCGGAAAGTAATCAACAATTTAAAATTGGGGGCTAATCTCGCGCCCGCTGTAATCGCCGGTGATCGGTCACCGGGCCTCCTCGCTGGATACACTTGACAGCTCGCCAACTTGTTTTACCAAGGTTTTAGCTTGTCTTCGACATTTTTAGGAGTATGTGGAATGGGAAATCTACTGGTACAAGGTGCTGGTGGAATTCTCGATAAAGCCATATTATTTGTAATTTAATTAGAAATTAATAACATTAAATGAGATACTATGAGATTTTTTCTCTAGTATGGTTCAAAATCGATTTTCTTTACCTACGCTTTTTAGTTTTAGGGTTTCACTAGGATACTACCTATTTAGATTGTAAATAGGTATATTTTTATTTCCATTTATATGTATCTATGTGAATAGAATCGGATTAGTCAACATTAATTAGGTAATTAACAAAAATACGAGCATTACAATTGAACATACCTACTTATTTCAGATCTTTAAAATCACTTAGGAACAGGAAATGAGTTTCTCAAAGCGTGGTTCTGTACGTTGAGACGGGTAATGTTTCCTGCCCCAAACTTATTATTCATCGATTAAATATGTTGTGTTTGATAGTTAAATACTGTGGACACGTGTTTTCACTTACCTCTATGTACTGTAAAACATATCTCTCACACCTTTGCTTAAGTCATTTCCTTTTTCCAAGTCTGAGTAAAAATAATAAAGCCTTTCCAATGCTTAAGTGTTCATTTGTCTGTGTTATTCTCATCACTTTATCTTGTTAGTCTTTAATGTTGTATACTTCTCACTAAACGACCAATAAAATATCGAATTCTTGTTTCGTGGTCGGTATTAGATGTAAATTAACAAAACACTTGTAATGTTGATTTCTGATACTTACGCGCATATTATTAGACATTTAAATAAAACTAAATTTACGGATCTTATCGCGGTTATATTTGTAATTTAATCCCGACGTTATGGAGCCTTTACAGTATCCATTGTCACAGGCAGACTAAGGTTGGTTGACTCGATATCATAGTTACAAACAGCTTCCCTACATTTTGTTGATTATTGACAATCCGATTCACGCAGAACGAGCTCACTGCGTCCTTCGGTGTTGCAGTTTTTGGCTTGGATTTGGATCATGGTATAGCTATTTCAGTTCATGGATTTATTTCGCTGTAGGCAAGTATCATCTTCATGTTTCGCAATGATTGAATACCTAAGTAGGTACAAGTTCACTGGCAAGCAATGATCATTAGTAAAACACAAGACATTAACTTGAAGTCGAATCAATAAAACGACAGAAGTGACCTTGTGTTGTCATCATTAAGCTCGAACAACTGTTCCCGCCATTAATTACTAATTAACGCACTGATCAATCTGCCGTGACGGCTGGCTACCCTCTGCTGAGCCACTGGCAAGGCCAATGTCGTAACTGTAATTACTCAGAAGATATCTAATTATTGTTTACAAGACAACCACCTACTTGCATGAGTAAGGACCTCTCAGATTTTGTATGGGCTGAATTGATGACCTAATGCACAAATACATAAGTCAAAAAGAAAGGGAATCTAAATAAATTAAAGTATATTACATTGACCAGATGTTAGGTATGTTACATTCATTTACAGTTAAACTTTTATTTATTTTGCAGAAAAAAAATATTGAAGTAGGTACTCGATCTTTTTGTTAGTGACATTTTCAACGATACAACTTATTGCCGTTTAACTTACCCGTAGCGACATCTAGACAGTTTGAACAGAACTTATTGAAAGCTGAGCTGACCAAAAGTGTATTCCAGAATACTATATTCTAGATCAAATACATATTAGGCATAGTTAGGTGCACAATTTATTTTCTGTACTTATGTACATGTGTTTCTATATAGATTGTGTACTTCGGACCTGCAAGGCGTTTTAGTAAACCTCTACATTACGTAGTTCAAACGAAGATACATAGATGGCGCTTTTACCAACGAGGTGAGTTGTAGACTTTATTAATAGAGGGCGCTTATAAAATATGGTACTATTATATAATCGTTTATCATTATCGTCTTGTATGTCTCTACCAGACCTCGGGACTATAGAGTCCCGGATTTTTGGGAGGCGAACGTGGGGCCGAAGCCAACACGCTGAAGCCCTTTTGAGACAACTTTAATGAAATGGTGACACAAAACCGACGATTATCCCTGTATACACTATAGAAATGTACCCAAGGACAATCCCCGGTTCTGTGCTAAACTATTGCTAACTATGGATGAAAACTACTTGGGCTATTGTGATGGGATGCTAGTGGACTAGGAATGGGGAAACTACGGGAACTATGGCACCTGCCGATAACAATGTAATAAATACACGTAAAAATGGCAGGTGGAGACTCGCCAACTCACTTACTGGGCCCCCGGGAATCAGTCGCTAAATCGCAACAAGGGGGCAACAGGTACATGAGCGGCTGAAGGGTGAGGATACCTCGGCGGACTTTAAACGCAGATCACGCGCTCCCTGTGGGTCCTGCATCACCGGCCCACTCGCCACTTACCACGAGGCACCTACCCTCCGAGTGGGCTGTTAACCCTGCTCTAGCGACTCCACTCTGACCGGCCGATGAAGGCAAGCCAAGAGGCGGGAGACCTATCCCCCGTCATGCTTCACTCCGGCAGGCCGGAGATGGGGGACAGTATACTCTCCCTGGAGCACTCGGATATATAGCCCCGCGGGGTCGCTACTCCCCGTCATCCGCCTCAGATGCCCTGCGGGGCTCATTATCGTAATTATTACATTTGATAAAATTAATTATGTAATTATAATGATCCATTAATTGGAACTTCTTTGGATCCATTAATTGGATCTTTGGAACCGACATAATGATAAAGCTTTACTTTAAGTAGGTAAGTATGTAACTTCGAATATCTGAGTTGAATGGATTAAGATGATAACATGAGCTTTCTACTGCAACCAAACATCATTAGTCCTAATCTATTATAATAATCATAGTTGTGTACACACATATTTAATTGGTGCTTGAGATCCATTCTATTTGTTGATACTTAGGTACTTACCTACTGTCCTTTATTTGTGATACTTACTCGCGCTTTATGAAAAGCCTACACTAAACTAGACAGCCTAGAACTAAACTCCTCTTTATGTAGGAGTACAGGATAATAAAACAATACAAAGTAATGGAAAACTATTTATTTCTCATCCTGACTATACGTACACTAGAGCTACATCATAATGAGTACAGCGCTCTCCGGACACTAAAACTAAATATTTATCTCTAATGATATCAATTTACAATTTTGTGTTTTTGACTCAATTTCTTATGTACAGTGAGACAAACGTTTTTAAGCTTCGAAAAATATTTATTGTATTCTGTAAAATACTGAACTAGGTAGGATGTACTAAAGGCATTTTATTATTATATAAAAATATTCATAATTAGTGTTAAAGACTGATTATTCTTACAAAAAGTAATATGCCAAACGTTTACACTCTTGTTAAAATAAAATACGTTAGAGTCATTATAACAAGCTCTCACATTTTTTGGCGAACAGTAAACAAACTTCAAATAATAGTTTATTTTTACAGGTAATGACGAAAATGTAATGTGGTACTTATAGATACTATACTATATTCAGGAAATATAAGAATTTTATTATCAGCTTTACTAAAAGGCAAAATGGATATAATCAGTTCATCTTGAGAGCATTTAAGACAGGTAAGGTGATCTTCACACTGCCCTGCATCACGCTGCATCTTGCGTGTCGACGCACCTACGCGCGTTCCTGCGGGAGTGCAGATCTGCATCATCGTGCGGGTTTTTTGCGCACTCACGCGCGTAGATGCGTTTTGTAAATTCACGCGCGGCGGCTCTCATCGAGTTCCATTTTCAAATATACACGTCACGCCCATTCAAAATCACGCGCGGCACTGCGGGATTCAGTGTGCCATACCTTGCGTCTCGCCCCGCACCTACGCGCGGGGGTGCGTGTTTCTCCGCGTGTATGCGCGTGATCCGCATGAACGCGCGTGGATGCATTTTCAGTGTGTTGGACTATGCGTGTTTTCCATACAAAATGAGATATTTACAAGCAACGGAAAAAAACGCATCCACGCACTACGCTGCATCATGCGGGGCAGTGTGATAATCGCCTTAGTGAAACTTTCATTAGATAATATCTAAAATCATAAATATCTCATTTATTTCTTGTTTTATTGTTTAAAGAAAGACTATGTGTGAAACTGTTACTTTATAAACTTAAAAATTGTGGTTTACGTTAGGTATAACTACTTTGTATTAATATTATTTTTAAAAGCGTGGTGTCGCATTTATTGATTTTATTTTGTACTATTTTATCGCCTGAAGGAGTTTCTATGGTAAGTAATATTATGTAAAATTAGCATGGCATACTTAAACGATAAATACTGCATACAATATCAATGTAAAATCGTATGTACTTCAAACTCAGCTCTATTTTTTTAATTTTCCAAAATAAGTACTTATATCTAATACTATAGGTACGATTATTGCACAAAACTAATAAACACATAATGTTGTTTATTACAATCACTGTATAAAAAAACTGCAAAAAAGCTTAAAAACTAGAACTAAATCGTGCTGCCAAGTTCATAAGAACACAGAACATTTTGTACTTAAAAAGTTAGAACTTCATTTGAATTTTCCTTCTTATTCCATTTAACCTAACAACACTCGTATACATACAGTTCTGAGATTTGTCCAACAGATGGCGTTATTTAAAGTTTCCTAAGTTATTAGCGAACATCAAACCGAAACGTAAATGTTATTCGTACTAAACTACGGACACAAAGTAAGCTTGTACAAAATCATTAATTACCCACACAAACTCAAAAATATTTACAGATAGGGCTCCAAGACATTGTTATAGAAGTGAGTGCACGGTAGAGCACCTCCAAGTTCTTTAAAACTTTTAATATTTCCCGCAGCAGTCTCAACAAATATTTTCTAATAATATCTTCTATGGCTTTTTAGAATTACAATTGAACAATTTTAACATTATTTTAGGAATAGATTGTAATAGTTTGAAACTATGAGATGGAGCCCTCAGACTTATAGATCAGTCACCACATCTAATAATTTTGATAACATTGTAAACGACAACTTTAGTATTCAAATAATCATATTAAAATTCTCTCTCCAATCGACAACACCTAATATCTACATTCATATTTCTCGCTGACCCTGATTCATTTTTATTTGACGAGAAAGATTAAAAAATCGTAACTAAGATTTAAAATTCCAAATGGCATCTGAGAGAGCAGTCACTGATCTCAAGTTTTACTCTAACCTAATACTTTACATCTCGACATTACTCAGACTATCAAACTTCATCTCTTTGACTTCCTCCGGGTTGAAGCTCTTGACGGACACCTTGCCGTCCCCCGATAGATCCGTACTCGATAACTTATTCGTAATTTTTGTTATCGATATGCGACTCTCGATATCATTCGAGTCACAAATCGTTTCTAACGTCACTCCTTTCTCAACTTTCCTCGGTTTTGGCAGGACTTGGCTTACTTTAGTGTTTCTTAACTTTTCACTGAGTAATTTGTTACAGTTTTTCCTGGACATGTCTAATGCTAGAGGATCCTCTTGAGAAGGCTCTTTCTTGTCTTCTGGTTTGTTCTGCTGTTTCATTTCTGCTACTTCTGCGTTCGTCACGTTGTCTTTCTTCTTCCATTTCGTTCTTCTGTTTTGGAACCAAATTTTTACCTGGAATTAAGAGAAGTTAGAAATTATTACGTGCAATATAAAAATAGGTTGTATATTGTAGATTATTATCGATATCTTATACTAAAGTGGTATTATGGTAATTATAATCAATTAATCCATATTGAATACACTAACAATACTAACATGTAACCTAGCTACAACATCTCACACAAAATTAATAATCAGTAGTTGCCGAAATTGTAACAATAATCAGAGGAGGTAACTGACAGTTGCCATGGGAGTAGGCAGGACTCGTGCGAGTGTGAGAGCGTGCGAGTGTGCGAGTTCGCCCGTGCGACTGTATCGGTTAACAAACAGTTAATTACGACCTGATCGATCTCGGCCCCGGGGAACCGATAGTGAGGGGCTCTTATCGATATCGATGTACAAGATTATTTGATGAATCTGTTGATTGTATTTATTTACCTCCTAATTCTATAAATTAGCTTTTTATAGTAAAGGTTTTTTTATGAGTGTCGTTGGTTCTATTTTGGTGCTAAAATCGGCTAGTCTATTTATAAAATCGTTTATTTACGGCAAAGTGTTTACTTTTCATCCTTTAGGTATATTTACTGTGTTACATAAATAGGTACCTAGGGTCAGTCTATTAGGTACCTACATAACATAATTAATAACGTCGAATTGATTTTGGTACTTGACACATATATTAGTAATTACATCATCCTCTGACAGACCCAAATCATTAATAAGTTCTATCCCATCACTAATCGCACATGGACGCTTTTCTTAAGATTAAGATATCTAATTCCTTAGGTATAAACAAGTGGTTTTGTTTTATTGTCCTTTGGTAACCTAACTTAAGCCGAGTTTTGATAACGAATTGTCATGAAAATGACTTTTAAACAAAAAACAAACACGTTAAAAATTTTCAAAGTAAACAGTTGTATTAGAAAAACAGGCGTTTATGTTGTCGGTAAAAATGAATTTGTACTTTCATCACATTTTTAAACAATAAGATTTCCAAATATAATATAGCTAGATCATTTTGAAATACTGTTATTTCATAATAGGTACCTACCTATCTTGACAAATACAATAACAACTAAAAGTAAGTAGTAAGTAGTAGCGGCGTAAACTGTTCTCGTAAAATGCTCGTAAAACCTCGGAGAGTGCAACGTTGGAGGGCTGTTAGCACCTCTTGTGAGGGAACAATGCTAAATTACGATACTTCATCAAGGCTTGCTGCTGCTAATTAATTAATTGCATTCAGTAGCATTTCGGGGAATTAATTATGTGAAATTATGAATGAGTTGTAGATCTCTCCTTCGTGGTTGTAGGTAAAAGGTACGTAGCGTGAGATTGTTATTTTGAAGAGGCGTGTTCTTTGTTTATCCTAAATTAGGCCCGATTTGAGAGTAAATATAGATTTTGCAAGTAATAGAGCTCTTTTTAGCATATCCGATCCAATCATCATCATCATCAGCCTATCGCAGTCCACTGCTGGACATAGGCCTCTCCAATAAACCGAAAATACAGTACCAATTCTAATTTATACAATCTAAACAAACTTTTATAAATTCACTTAAAATACAATTATTTAAAAACTGCATTAATAACTAGCACTGTGGAAATCCACCTAAATAAAATGTGTTATGAGTTTTATTATATTCTTATCTAAATATGACAAGCAAAGAGAACCTTCCAAGCACTTTAAAAAAACTGCTCTCAATCAAATAACGTAAACCCTATAAATCAGAATATCCCGAGTGATACGTTAATCTGGCCGGCCGTGTAACTACTCTGTCCCCGCTCACACAGTGCTCAGTGCGCGGCTAATGATTACTTGGAGCCGCTAATAGTCGGTCAACTTGTGCGTTTGTCTGTTACCAGAGATTAGAGCAACTGCTCGATAGACTGATGCGTTATTTGTGTGAAAGAAAGGCTTATTGGAGTCTAGCTGTTCACTCGCGTGCTGAGGGAACTACTTTCCGCATCCGGCCTATATCCTTTCTTATAATAAATTCTATTTAAATCGGTTTTTTAATCGACAAAACTACTTGTCGATAAATCACGACTGAAACAGTTACATCGATAGTAGAATCCTTAACAGGTATATATGTATTTGCAAAAAAATCTACTAGGGACTCCACTAGACTTTGACACAAAAACTCTTTCTGTTAGACCGACGGAATCTTCAATTGGTCTATTTAAAAAAAATACCTTTAACTTTACCCACTGGACTTGCCGACAGGATACATTGTCACAAAAAATGTATCATTAAGATTAAACATAATCTTAGATACCTACGCACAATTATTAATATTTTGCGCTCCCTCCCCGCGGCTGACAAACGTAGCCGTATGATTTACAGCACACGCACACATAGACACACAATGGCGGATTGTAATTGCTAGCAAATTAATCCGGGTAACATGTGACATTTGACTCTCACTCCATACAGTGTACACCTGCCGTTAGGTTGCGGTCACCCGGGTATACGGGTATTAAGTTATGCGCTTAGGATACAAGTTAGGAATTAATTGGTGTTAGTTTTGGTTCGTTTTTAGCACTCTAAAATCTGCGCATAAATCAGTGCAGCAGTGTAGAGATGAAATAGTGCACGCATATTAAAACCATCAGGTATCCGGCCGATATTAGACTGACAAAAAAGTTTGATTGGAAAATAAATAAACTTTCAGTTAACAATCAACGTACCGTACCGTGACTCTTAAGCAATAAACGATAGATAAGTATAGAGTTGGTAGAACTACAATGAGTTGGAAGATCCTAAACAATGGGTGCATAATAAACTGCAATATAATAAAATAGAGGAAAATATTCGTTAAAATCACGCCTCCCTGTGACAGCCTCAAAGATTAGGACTAATATATTTTTCTATTCCCACATTTACCCACTATGCACGCACCCCACGTCACAATGCAATCCACTTGCAAACATCAAGATAATTATTATTGATTGCACATTAGCACGCTAGAACGAGACAGATGCACATTTAGCTACAAGAGTGACCGAGAGGAGAGATGGCGAGATGGATTGATAGTGTTACGTGTCAAAGGATTGCTAATCACGAGTGTGTTAAATGGGTGAGCAGAAGTCGTGGTATTTAGGAGTTAAGGTTGCGGTGTCAATATTTTTTATTTATATTGTCAATGTAAACGACGACCTCGATGGCGCAATGGTCACCATGCCGGACTGCCGGACCTGAGGTCCCGGGTTCGATTCCCGGTTCGGTCGGCATTTGTGTGATGAGCATGCTTGTTGGCCGTTGTCTGGGTGTTACAATATGTATTTATAAATATGTATATATGTAGCTATATGTAGTTTATCAGTTGTGTTAGCACCCATAACACAAGTTAATTAATAACTTACCATGGGGCTAACCGACCGTCTGTGAAAATGAACTGATTTGAACGTTAAAAAATAGGTACTAATATAATTAAGAATTTCATACATTTCATAAAGAAAAATGTTGCTAAAGATTCAAATACTTAGTTTAATCGCATGTATCAAAGTTGTCACCAGGCTTTCAAAAAGAAAAAAAACGGAAAAGTTAATAAGTATGCAAATTAATCAACAAACCATTTTATACAATATAATAAACTTTCATAATAATATGAATACCAATAGATTAAAGATGAGTAAGTAATTATCACAATTCCTATGAATGGTAACAAATAGCAGTGATTGTCAGAGCGCGCGACATCAAACAACGCTGGAATGTCAACTTAACTGATGCAATAGGTTATTCTTTGAACTTCTTATTACTATACTGTTGTTAACTAGCTAGTTTGTAAACTATGCCATTTTATATGGAAACAATCATCGCCAATGTTCTATCTAACACTGAAAAAATCACAAATCGGACCAATATTTCCGAGATAAGTGCTTTCAAGCAAACAAAGTACCTAACTTTACAAAGATACCGAGAACTTTAATTGTTCCAGCAATACGAGTGAATAATTTTGATATAATACGGTAGAATAGAGCATGGTGTATAATGGGCCCAAAAAAATAAACTACCTATGTATTTCTGATAATTTTTATGACAAACACAAAGGGAAGAAAAATGGAGAAGTGATATATTTTATTTTAAGTATATTATTTTATTCTCATTTTGCTATAAAAGGCGAGGCAACTTAAAAAAAAAAAAAAAACAGGACTACTTTGGCAGATATGTACAAGCTGCACTAACAAGAGTAACACTTATAAAACAAAGATCCATGTCAAGATGATCACCAAACAACACACTAGCACACCTGAATAATCACCAACTCGGTATGTTCGCATCAATTACCCGCAATAACATCACTATGCTAGGGCTGTTCGTTCAATCGATAGCGCTTTGTTCCGCATATCACTGGGACCCTATTAGTGCGGCCGTAGGGATGGGGCACTGTCGAGGGACTTGTCGATGCTTTGCGTGTTTCGCTTTCATTGTGTTAGGAGTGTTGTGTTGTGTGGGGAAATTAGTTTGGCTGGTCAGTATTTTGGTGGAAGAAAATATGTAAATTTGATATTTTGTGCGTAATCCATATTTATTAATACAGGCGGCTACATTTTTTATAGACAATAAACATTTTAGCAACATAGTAGTTTTAGGATCAAATAATAGAGTTGGATCGTTTTAACTATGACTTACGATTTTTCAGGAATAAGATTCTATTGCAAAAGCCCACAGTCAAGTTTATATACTTTCTTCAAGAAGTATTTAGTTTATATTTAGCATAAACTCTAGTTTCAGTTACAATAATAGAAGTTACTAAAATATCTTAAGACCTAAACTTGTTACACAAGACAATACCTAAAACAGAACTAAATACACCTTCATATCACACTTGCAGACTACATACACTAAATCAATACACACACGCCACATAATAGGGATGCAGTAATCAATGGCTGTGTCTCTTACGTCTTGTTCGCAAGATCATCGGACATGACCCTATTAGTGCTGCCAATTGCCCCGGGAAGGGGACCATGTCGATACAATGCGAGGAATCACCGGTTAATAGGGTTGTTGTGTTATTATTGCTATAACTTGGGAGTGATGTAATGAATACGGTTTTGTTTTTCTCAGAGTGTTTGGTTAAGATGTTCTTTGATGTTTAAGTATAAGTAAGAAATGTGTGCTATGTAGAATTCATTTCAATCGACTTTATTATTCTGTTTGTATTTAGTAAAAAAGTTATCTAAAGTTTGTTCGAGCACAAAAATAACTAAAACTTCCATCCATCAACTTATCCATGATCTAATATTAGCTTAGCTTCAACAGATACGGAAAGTTACTCCACATCATACAAAAAATATAAAATAGCAAGATTCTATGCCTGAAAATACACAAAAACAATTAAACGAAAGGGCGCATGATGTAGGCTCAGGCACAAACAGTGAGCAGTCAATGGCACACGGTGTCGCAAGCGGCGTGTTCGCGAGATCATTGTACACGACCCTAAGCGACGGCTCAGCGTAGGGAAGGGGGAGTATCGATAAAAATATATCGATAGTTGTAAATTCCCAAAAAAAAACAACTTCGGGTATTATTTTTAAATAAGTTGTTGATTCATAGTTGTGGTTTTTAATAAATTAATGCCAACGAGTATTTAATTGGTCAAAGAAAATATCTTTAAAAAACAATCGTTTCCTTAATTAGAAACACTATCTCGAAATGGGTATTAAATTATAAATCCGTGTGATTTAAACAAGATCGTTATAAAATCAATTAAGAGGTTTAAACATATATTTAATTGCAGCTTGTTATAACATTTATTGCCCTGTACTGCGTTATTATTGCACATTTACTACTTACGAATAAACAATTTATAGATATAATAAAAAGTTGCCCAAGTTATTATTCCTTAGTGATTTCCTCCACCTACCTACTTATATTCCATTTCCAAAACGAAAAACAGTCTTCCAAAACGAGGTGACATTTAAAATAATCATCGAACTGACATCGGTCACTGGTGCGTCCATCACTAGGCTTATCTAAGCCGACTGCGATCGACGCCAATGACTAAGCCCCGTTAATCGAACAATTATTCATTGAAGATAGTACCTCACCCCTCTCACCCCCTCTCTCCTCACCCCCGGGAGGAGGGCAATCAATTATTTCAAGCCCTTTGTTCTTTTGGGAGTGTTTGTCGGAACATTGATAGTGCAGAGATCTTTTTCTTGAGGTATTCTTGTTGGGTAGTTCGGTAGGTTTGTCTGGATTACGTGTGTTTTGAGGTTTAAGATCTTAAGGCGTTAGAGAGTTAGTGATCCAACTAGGATGTGTAGCAGATACTTTATTTGGCGAAGGAATCTGTGAGAAATATGTACATAGGTACAACATTACAGGGGTTTTACACAAGTTTATTTTGAGTTAAGTCTCAAAAATTATACACATATTTTATGTTAAGTATAAGCTATATACACTTGATTTATGTATATTTAAAGCCCCATCTTTCTCGAAATCACTTAAGAACGAACGAATGTGTAATTCGTTCGTTCAAAGCTTCAAAACCTTGAATCCCTAACCAATAATTACAAAATCTAAACCACGATTTAATACTCTATAATCAGTATGAAATTAGTGAAAGTTTGTTGGCAACCTACACGATAATATTAACGGTTAATTGATATTAAATCGATGCAACGTTAGTCGTGACGGAAAGCGAGCACTCGATTCATCGGTAACGAGTATCGATCAATTAGATTAGACAACAAATCGATTCGAACATTTAATTATTATTTCGCGATCCAATGAGTTTGTAAGTGGTTTGTGATTTGTTAATTAGGTATCGATTTGATTGCGTTTAATTGTATTACACGGGTTAACTGGTTTCAGCATTACTAGGATTGTGCTTTTATTTAATGTCGGTTGATTGTGCTTTAGAGTGGAAAATTCGGTTATTATTGGAATTCGTTTATTTGTGAACTAGCTTTTCCTCATAGTTCCACCTGTATCCCGAGGTAACTACTTTCCGCACCCGGATAAAATTAGCCTGTGTCCTTTCTCAAGCGCTACCACACCATCTGTAGATTTCCGTGAAAGTCCGACAGACAGACAGGGTAACTTTCCCATGTACAATATTAGCAAGGATTAGTTGCCACACTAACTTATAGCGAGCCAGTTATTAGCCACAGACACGTTAACCTACTAGACAGAGACAATAAGCCGGGCTATTACGAGTCAACGTGGCGGCGCTTACAATACATTAGTATCATGTGAATCAGCTGTCATTTGTGACGCGAGTTGTGTTAGCCGAGACAAATGACCATAATGTTAGATAGTTAGCAAGGTATAACCAGGACAAGATGTTTGCTTAAGTTAAGTAATATTTTATATATTTATGTAAGTAGTGCTATATAAAATTTGTAAAAAGAGAGTCTTCAATCCCAACGCACTTTTCTTTAAGAAAACGTTTGGTCTTCAGGTTTCATACCATTTTCAGCTATTTTCACGTCATGTAAAGTCACGTCAGGTAAAAAGTAAGTTCATAATGTTCAAACTATCGACCAACATTGAATGTCTAACTTACCTGCAAGCATATTTAAAAATCTATCTTAACTCCTTCTACTGATATTATTTTTGGTCACTACAAAAAAAAACTGTCAATAAACGTTCCTACACATATAAACGTTCCTAATAAATAGTGAACTGAAACATACAACAACACGGCATCGCTATCATAGTGCGCTTTACACCGCCCATGCAGATGAATAACTGTTACATATTCAATTAAACTGTTGTGCCCATATTTCCGGATCGCGGCCATATTTTACGCTCAATTAACTTTTAATTATTATAAAGCCTTATGGGTTGAATGGATTCAGTCGATTCGCGTTTGTTGCTGTAATATGTTGCTGGAATAAAATATTTAGTGTTGTACCTGATGAGTGCTTTTATCAGGTTTCTAAAACTCCCGAAATACTTTTCCAATGATTATTAGGTAACCTATACCTACTTTAAAAACACTGAGACGGAGGAAGAATTCAATGTTTTTAAAAGGAGTTTCCAAAATAGTAAAAAGCACAAGAACTGTCGTATTATTGGACTTATTTATAGCATCGTTTTACACTGCGTTAAAATAAAATCGTCGCCAAATTCTAAACACAATATTTTACAAAGAAAAACAACGTGATAGTTAAGTATTCTCATTCCATTAACGTAACATTCTATTCAGACAAATCCGCACTTCCTCTTAGTATAACAGAAATGCGCAAGCTAACCATTCACTCCTCTCTATGTGTGTGTAGTGTGTGTATATGTGGCGTGTTGAGTCTGTGTGTGTGCGATCTGTTTATAATTAAGTGCAGATATTACGCCGCGCCGTATGACCGATCAAAAGCTTGCACTGATGTAGAGCTACTGGAAGTGGCCAGAGAGCGTGGTTGGTATAATTTCCCGTGAGTGAAAAGTTTTTTTAATATTTATTCTTCGTGTTTAATATAGATATTAAAATAGCGTGGCTGTTGAGGTATATTATTCTACATTGCAATATGTACTGAAGCTTGCACTTTTCCAAAATTAAACATTATAACACGCAAGTCTTCAAGGGGATCTCTTTACACTCCCTAATTTTCCAACGTACCTACAACAAAATTGCTGCCTAACCACACAGAAAAAGGACACTTTCTAAACACCTACGTATAATATCATTACAAACGATTTCCTTTTCACAACCCACAATTCCAGGATTAAAGAGTTCCCTAAATAGCCGCTTCCATACTCGCTACATCGTTGTGCGCGGTCGTATAATTCATTTAGTTGGTATATTATTTCATCTCATTAAGCGGCTCGTTACAGGTGAATACCGCTCCAATTATACCTCTATCTGCCAGGACGCGTGTGGACCTATTGGTAGGCTATATGGGGGTAGGGGACTTTGTATCCATTCTTATTGACAGAGAACTTTTAAGAAAAAGGCCAAAATGTTACGGTTTGGTCTAGACTTGTGTGGGACAAAATGCTATGGAAGAAGTTACTTCTTGTTTGGTTAAACCTACGAAATGCACACTTAAACGATTCGAGGGGCTAAGTTATCGATATGGCTTCAAGTGGCAGTGCGTCGGCCGGTCTATTTCTGATGGATACCTGATTTGGAAATAGACAAATCTTAAGTAGACTGATCATTTAAATAAAGTACCTAATATTTTAAACAGATTAAACTTTATTAATTAAGCAATACATAACTTTTTACATCATCACTTAGGCAAAGTATTAGAAGGTACCTATAGTGAACTTTTAGAAGAAAAATATCTAACAACAGTAAACCCATATTCTCAAAGTTCTTAAGCATACGTCACACTTAGTAATACAGCTACAATATAATTCATATGCCACATGAGATATGGTTCTGTAACAATATTCCAAGCCTCAGGAAGCCGGATGCTGCGTAGATACGTCCGTGTATCTGCCGGCTATCTCACAATAGCCGTGTCTATAGTTAGTGGCGTTTAACTTGCAGATCCTGATTAATTTCTGTATACAAACATGAAGTGAACCGCTTCTGTTGATTGATCATTTGTGTAATCTTCTGAGAGTTGATGTAACGGATTTGGATAAGTTTGAGATATTGTTACGATTTTCTGGGCAACTGAGTGCTAAGAACGTACCTAATTAGGTATAAGATCCTTTTATACGTACTTAGTTCGGCCATTGTTGCGATTTAAAGATAGCGTTAAACGCGACATGGTATCGTTTAAAATCGACCCGAACATCTGGGAAAAACTCTCTGATGACCGTGATAGTTGGAGGAAAAAAATATCCGATGGAGTGGTCGCGCATGACAGTGCCTGGTTCGATCTGCTCTCCAAAAAACGCGATCTACGTCACCAACGAATGGCACAGCCTCCAACATCACCAGGAACTCAATTCGTCTGCGGACGTTGCGACCGGCGATGTCGCTCCCGTATAGGCCTTGTTAGCCATCAGCGCAAGTGCCAAAGCCAAACCACCTGAAACGGATGCAGCTTTAATCATCTTTTATAGATGTTATCAGGCCATAGTTAGTTTAGTTAGTTCGTAATAAAGATTCTGTTTTTGAAATCTAAGGTTCACCGCAGAACTATTTATTAGACAATCTTTTGGAATCAAGTGTATAGTGTTGCTAAGTATTTTAAGACCCTTTTTATGTTTCCGACATTTTTAATTCTTTGTCAATAAATTAAATTAATACTTAAGGCATCCAGATCGAACTCAGGACTCCATAAAGCTTATTAAAAAATTGTAATCCGCACTATTTTGAACGTATTTACATAATTAAACTGGACTAACTCCTCGTTCACAAGCAAACGATTGAACAATTCATTAAAACTCGTTTGATCAGTATTGATCTGTCATGGCCGACTACTGCCGTTTAAAAATACATCAGTATCGAGCCGTTAACTGCTAACTGGCGTTCAAGCGATTTGTGAACCATTTCCTGAACCGTCATGGGTATATTGGTTACTGTTAAGTAAGTATTTGTTTATGTTATCATTTATTATGTTAAGTTCGTAGTGTGGATGCTTTTTTGGCCTAGGTTTTAACTTTTGTGGTAGGTCATTCCATTTACTAGAGGAATGTCATAAATAGGTTGTTGTTTGTCTGTTATTTTAACCTATTGAAATACTTTCATCTGCTTGTCTATTAATGGCATTTTTCTTCTTTCGGTAAAATGTGGCAGTGACACTCTAAGCTTGTATGATTACTTTATTTTAAGTTAAACCTATTTAAAGAACAGCCTTCGCATAACAAAACAACGGTTAAAAATGCAATATTGTTGGACACGTTCACACATCGACCGATGCTACATGACAGATTGAAGTTGACAAGTTTACAAGGCAGTGAAGTAATTCATCTCAATTGTCTCTCGCCACTGCACCGCGCACCGGGAGCCTGAGTTACACTACACACATAGCTAAGTATCGTTTTGTATTAGCTCTTCTAATACGAGTATCTTAAAAATAGATAGGCAGGTAATATATACATGTTATTGCGATCATTGAAGATTTTACCGTAGCGTTTATAAATAAGAAACGTCTGTTTATAAAGTGCGATTTTTAAGACAATTGGTTTATTAGCGTTGCATTATAATTTCACGCATTCATTTATATGAACTCTTGATATTTACCTGCATTGCAAACCGCATGCTGATAAAAAGTATTTTATAAAATAGATATTCTTTCCTCAGGTTTCAAAGTTTGTTGCCAAATTGAAACGAACGAGAAATTATACCGTCGGATTCCTATACGATATGTATGAAAGGAATTTAGTCTCTTCATAAGTATATGTGATATAATGAATTGCACGGCATTTTACTGTGCAATGAGTTTAATTATTATATAAATTGGGATTATTATTGCAAAAAAAAAATATTTATTTTAATTTCCGTTTAAATGCCTTTAGAAATAGGTAAGTACTTTTATTTTTGCATTTAATTTACGAACACTTTCAACTTCTTAACTTTTTAATCCGAAATAACAGTCCATTTAAGACAATTAACTTCAACTTAAAGATATGAAGAAAGATAGAAGCATATAACAGTAGATAACTTCCTTACTAGCCAAATCTATAAGCATCCACCAGATTTGTCGGCAAGTGTTTGATATTAGTCGCAGATATGCGATCTGGATATCGCTGCAGAGCTGCAAAGCTGCAGAGTGCAGAGCTGCAGAGTGCAGACATCAAAGTCGGCCTCTTGAGAGCCGCCGATACAAATGTTGTGCGGATGCAATCTCGATGCTTATTCGACACAGATGTAGAGGTGCTGGATATGGCTCGCGATCACAGGTGTGACACAAAGCAAAAATATAAAATAGTGACTTTCGAAAGTTTTTTAATAATCGTTTCATATAATGTTTCAGTTATTCTAATTTTCACTGAGTTCATCATTGTACGTAGGTAATTCAAATGGCCTAACATTGTTGCAGATTTAAGAGATAACTGACTCTTGTCATCAACATGTCATATCCAGCATGTCTAAAACAAACACGGAAGCACATCTGACCATTCAATAATTAGAATCCATTTAGCGCAAGGTCACAGTGCGCGAATTGGCAGCTTCATGACAAGCTGCACTCAATAGGACAGTGACTGACTGTCCCACTTACTGTCCAGATCACACGCCAAATTAAATCTGAATTATAGCACATTTAGCCGATAGTAAATACTCGCTAGCTTTTAACTTGTCACGCAGCCATTTGAAGAATGTTTATGTAGCTGAATGATAGCTGGTATTTAAATGGCTCGTCGTTATGATATTACAGTGGAAGTAAATTGTTTATGAGCGTTCAGTCTGGACCGATTTCTAGGCAGTCTAGATTTTATTACAAAGATGCTATAAGTGTTACAAATCTATAAGTATCCGAATTATTCAGAAAATGCTATGATCAAGAAAATGTATCTTTGACTTCTTAAAAAGTACAGAACTGAGTCAAAGCTGTCATTAAAAGCCTTTTACTTTTTTGCTCAAAACTAAAATTTGAGACATCTACCTACAACATCATTTACACACATCCTGCCAACTACGCTCACAAATTGCAACCACTTTGCCACATCCATCGTTGCTGGATCTTGGTCGGTTAGCACTTCTCTATCGCAATATCTGCAAGTGTATGCGAGCAGTTTTTGGCACCGTCGGAGTTGCCAAGTTGCCGAGTGGCAGCGACTTGGCACTCCACCAATTTATATTTAAACTCTATTAAATAAAATGCCACTTTGTACTAACATGCTTTTGATAAATTTTATGAGGGATCTATACCTACGGGCGGTGTAGCGAGGTGCCTTGTTTGTGTGAGTGAGATTATGTCATAAGTTGCAGAATCAATTTGTAGTGTTTAAAGATGCTACATTGCAGGTAAATAAAGGAAATAGCGCAATGAAGATGAATGTTTGGTTTCTTTCAAAGAAGTGATTCTTTTTCAACAAGTCAAAAACATGACACGGAAACGAGTTTAACAAGAAACAAGACAAACGTCCACGAGCTCTCATCAGGCACGACGAGCACACAATTAGCGCTCATTAACAAACATCATCAATGGCCCGAATCAATGCCAAACAAAACATCAATTAGACAACTCATTGAATTGCAAAACGAAAACCTGCGCCAACGCAGCGCGCGCTCGCACGCGATTGGCCGACAGAAACTGGGCCTACCGTTCTCCCCTCCCATTGGTCGGGCCGAACAATTTGGCAAACTTACAAACGGGCGGGGCTTGTGAAAAGTTTGAAACAAATGAGTTTCTATACTGATCTGATGACAAGCGAAGATATTCATGAAATTAGGGTCATCGCGCAGTGTGGCCACCTCGAGGCGATCATTCACGATGCATGACAGCGAGTGTACGACATGTGTTTATTAGACGACACTATATCTGTCGGTAATCAGGCGCATCAATTTTAAAAGCATTTTAATATGAATCGTTTTATGTGCTGCTTCCTTTGAGGAAGTTAATTATTAGCTACAGTTTTTTTATTCTGATTATTAAATTAAAGTTTCCTCTGAAACTATTACGATTTATTGCGAAAACACTTAGTTTTTTCCTTGAAATAAAAACTGCTACTGAGCTGTTTATATAATATGTGGTAGACTAATACGAAAGATCTATTAGATATATAACTTAGCAAAAACAATGCCAATTCACACTTGGTAAATATCTATTCCGCAAACAGCATTCCAAACACTTTAAACGACAATTACAATTAATTCTCATTACAGCACCTATAACAAAATAAATAAATAAGTGAAAACAATTCGCGGACGGTACGAGAAAGTTGCATTTAGTGAATAACCGGCGGGTCCGAGGTGCTAATTAAAGCCTAATCGGGAATGCTTGCCATATGCAGATAAGATGCTCAAGATAAACGGCTTAGCTTAAGTGGATGCTGCGCTCGTGTGACTGTTGTAATTCTTCGCCTGTGTTGTTATTTTAAAGGTATTTAGGGTAGATATTTTTCTGTTGTATGGAGAATTTATGTAGGAATTAGCTTCCACCAGTGTTTTTAAAAATCCCGGGGAAACTGCTACCTGTACATGAATAAAAATAAGCCTATATGCTATTGTGATATATAGAGATATAACTATCAAATTAGATCAAAATCCAATCAATGACATTAAGTACCTTACAAACTTTTGTAGGTTAAAAATATTAGTAGTAAAATTAAACTTAATCGCTATGGAATGGTACTTCTATACACATATAGTTCTGGTGAATTCAGGTTTGTCTTAAAACAAAAGGTTAGTTGTCTGTAAGAGGTGAACAAAACCATTTGGTATTTAAAAGGCGATTAATTACAATCAACAAATCTTTAATTTATCTCAAGCTATTTATATTAAAATGTTACAGCTTCATATCCTTTTTAAACGATTCTCGTATTTCTTTATCAGTTCGAATAAGCCAGTTTATTAATAAACTATTTAAATGGTTGCTTTCCTAAGAGCTTTATCGATACTCGTTCTATAAAATCGATAATCGAATGATATGGGCTTCCTAATATCGATAGAAGATAATAATCACATTGATGTTTATATAATGACGAGTGACGAGGGTTTGTATCCGACCCCGCATGGGGGGCCATAGAGTTAATAATTTTAAAATAGTAGATGGGAACTTGAAATAGTTTACCGGTTAGGCACTATTCATAAAATTTTATACCTTTCAAATCAAGGGTTTGTTTTTTATGTTGTTGGTTAATTTTTCAGTAATTCTTGAAGATCCTTGGATATGACAAAATAATAAAATCATTGGTGTCTTGTTAAGCTTAATTGCGAATTTATTAGACATCAACTTTATTTTCAGAACGCTCGAGAGCAATAACCAAAAGCTAAGCAATTGCTAAAAAACCTTCCCGACAAATACCATTGTAAGATTTTCCATCTATTTCCGTAGGCACAAACCATGATCTGTACCTTCTACATCCTCATGCCTACTCTTTGTCAATCCCCGGGGCGGGTGTCCCGGACGCCGGCCGCCGGGACCACCGGCGGAGCTATTTGCATAAAAATGCCGGGACACGCGCCTTAATTGATCGCGACTGTACCCGAGCCTCCGTGCGAGAGTGCGACTATTAAATTATATTCTAAGTGGGCTTAATTGGCTTGTGTTTAGTGTACGTGTAGGTATTATTGTGGTCTGGTCTCGTCTGTTGTTTTTTTGTGTTCTGTGGTGGTGTGGAGAGAAGTAAAAATTACGCTTGAATATTAATTTGCTGGTATAATTGTTAGTAAATCTGATGAGGAGTAGTGATGGAAAAATAGACAAAGTGTAATCATTTTAACTGTGAATATTACACTAAACTGCATTATTAACCTGAACTGAATTTTCGGTTGTATTTCATCCTTTCAGCTCAAGGCAGAATTACTCAAGGATTACGCAGCACACTCTCTAAATCTACAAACAATATCCACATACCTACTTCCTACATTCCATTGGTCATTAACTTACATAGCTAATACATGTAAATACAGTGTGACCGCACTATTAATGCACGCATGTACAGCATCGGCATGTACAGTGCGACCGCAAGTCAATCACAGGCCGCGGTCAAACATAACATTATGACAAGACGCGCTGATATCATTACGTGATTATGTATCAATCTGCGGTACTGTGTGTATGTCGTTTGCATACTCATGTAGGATTATTTGGCTTTTATTTTACTAGAAAAAAGTTAAACTGGCGTTCGTCTCTTGTATAAGAAGAGTTTCCCTTAAACGCGCGTCTAACGCCTGTTTAACTCTTTTGTAGTAAGACCACTAATCTTTACTCTTCGCAACTCTGAAAATGACTGTCGAAACTAATCTATCGTAAAATAAACCCCAAAGTGACGAGTAATTTTCCAAGTTACGTAAATAATCTAATTATTGAAATAATCTAATTATTGAAATAGTTAAATCATCTTAATTGTTGATTGCAAAAATGAAATGGGAAATACATAACACCCACAAAACACCTCATTAAAATAAACCCCAGGATTGAAGTTAAAAAACTCACTTAATTTGTGAGCTAACCACCCCATTGCCCAATTAGGATAGCGCCAAACATGTGATATCATTATCAATACTTCACACACTACACCCTCACACAAAAATGCTGATGATCCCCCCGAACCCTCGTGCACCCCTGCAGTCTGCGATGAACCCTGCACCCCGCACCCTGCACCCCGTGTGACATAGCACACATTGCGTGAATGCTAACTGACGATATTTCGCGATGAGTAGGTAGTATGTTATATTGTAACTTGGTACCGATTGTAATGAAGGAGGGAAATCGGGGAAAGTTGAGGGAAATTGCATTGAAAACGGATTATAATTTCGGATTCTCTTTTGAGTACGAAAAAAGGTATAGATTATCCGAAATTACTGAACCGATTTGAATGAAACTACTGATCCCATTGGAAAAATTCTTTCACTGTAGGGAAGCTAGACTATCCCCGAGTTGCACTGACTATATTTTCCAGGTAAGGGAAGAAGTTTCCTTTTGCCGCTGGTAAAACCCCGGGAGATAGTATTGTTGTACCAAAGCCACGCACATTTAATAATGTCACATTAAACCCTATTTAGACGATTAACTACTTAAATAAGTCTACAATACCAAACACCATAAGATTACACAAAAAGCACTTTAAGCTTGTACGAAAAAAAATACAAAGTAAACAATAACCGTCTTACTACAAAAACTTTTAAACGTCAGTTTATGCCTTGTCTAAAATAATGACAAATTATGACGTTGACATATGGTTCATTTTGCAGCCAAAATTTTATTAGACAAGTGTAAAACAGGGTTTAAAGTTTTTGTAGTAAGGCCCCATATGTATCAAAAAACCGTCAATTAGTCCCCGACATCGCTTGCTCATCATTTTTCCAAGAGCGAGTGCGGCGCGGTGCGTACGTGCGTTATCAGGGCCCCATCGCCGCGGGCCGCAGCTCAGGGGCCCTCGCAATTTAGGGGCCCTTAATGATGAGACTTTCAAATAATGAATTGGGTGTCGAGACTTTCTGTTCAGCTTTATAGTCGGGTGACAAAGTATCAATTGTTTGATTGCTTTTGTGAGGTCGCTACTTATTCCTGTTCTCTTAATTCTTCTTAATAAGTTTGATTTTACGATTTTAAATGGGGACTGCTTTTATACTAAGGAATGGAGTGTTTCTACGTGGTTATTAATTACACTTCCATAGTTTGAGAAAAAAATAATATCTAAACAATTCTATATCGTTTACATTCGAAGATATTATAATATAAATGATGGCCTGCAAATATATGAAACATATCTTCGCACTATAAAGCGAGTTCATAAAACTATACAAAGGCAGCTTCCGTTGGATACATCCCAATATTAATTCATAAAGAGCTTTTCACAATATCATTTATTTAAGTTTCGCCGCTCGTTTGGACGTCATCAAAGCAATTTAAAACCATAATACTCAATTATTAAAGTTGATATTTAAGTAATAAATCACGTTATAAAAGTTTGTAACACGAACTCCGAAATGCTTCGTGTTACGTCACTTCGGTGCGAAAGCGTTTTTAAAGTGAGAATTTAAACTGCCCTCTAGTATGAACGGAGACTGGAAATAAATTGGAAAGTAGAGAAAAGAGATTTATTGCTTCGCTACCCCTTATTTGCTTACACTTTTATATCTTAGAACTATCTCATTTACTATAACAGCCGACCATACAGAACAAGACATATACATAAACAAAAGAAAATTGACTCATTAGAAACAAACATCCAGCTAATTACAAGCAGACACTCCGACAACATTATCTTGAAAGATACGTTACAATGTTATGTTGTGTTTCAGCACATTTCACAAGAACTCGACCATTTTACACTTTGTACGTGGAAATGTTGATACACAGAACTGTTGACACCAATCGAACTGTCAAATTGTGATTACAAATACCGTGGTTCGGCTTGTCACGTAGAATAAGCGAGGCTATAGACATGGGAAGGAGAAAACATAGTTTAGGTGATAAAAATAATGAAAGTTAAAGAATCCGAGAATGTATTTAAATTATTTATATGTTTTTGTGGAATAGTTAATCTACATACAACACTAGACAAAAAAATAATGAATATGTTCTAATTCCAAGATGTCTTAAAACTTTTCCAAGACAGTTTTTTTTTATAACATGAAAGTTTCAAGAAAATTTGTTGTGTAAACGTTTATTTTATTGGATCAATTGAATGTAACATTTTGATATAAAAAAATATAACATGTTTTCGTTGGAATGAAATACTTTAGTGTCACAAATAAACGCCAGTGCATTGACCGAGAGTTCAGAAAAATATCGAAACTATAACACAAAATATTCGATCCAACATAAAATGTAATTCAGTTCGCAGAAATAAAAACTTCCGACAAACAACCCGATAGATGCAATTTGTCACATTGAAAAAGAATTTTAAATATGAACAGTAACATCCGCGGTAATATAATTAATATCTCGCATATCGCATAGCTTTCTGTCTAGCTTGTCCTAAATACGTCACGTTGGTTGTCGTCTGAAATTCCTGTAAAGTGATTTTTCAGCGAGGAACACAGTATGGCTGTCACCGCGCCGTGTCGCTGCCGATTAAAAAATAAAACTTCAGAGAATCGCGCTATATCCGACATCGCTTGTACAGGATTAGTTGCTTTACTATTTAGTTCAACACATTTTGATGTTTGGATTAATTTCTCTCGTTTAGAAGAATTAGTAGCTGTTTATGTTATAATGACGAAATTAATTTTTGAAGAACATTTTTTAAGCCGGTGTGACTCCTTGATGTTATAGATTAGTGTTGCATAATAATGTCGAAGATGATTTATCAAACGTACTAACTAATGAATTAATACTACAAATATACTTAACAAATTAATTTCATTTGATAAGGAGAAGATTAGACAACTTGACCTTTGGATATTCTAGACAACTTAGTTTGAACTGTCTTTTATTCTATTTTAGCTATTAATTTTTCACAGAACACTTCGATGGTGTAGTCAGCAGTGACACCACCACAAGTCCTAGGTTTAACGGTAACAGCACATACCTAATGCTTTATTTCTTTATGATTAATTCGTCACATAAGGCTAAACTTAGCTATTTTTAATTTAATAAGAACTTATAACAAAGCTTTACAATAAGATCACTTAATACCTCAGCAGAAACAAGCATAAAGTTACATAATGTTTTCCACACAATTTTCCAAGAAAAACAAAGTCGTTCACAATACCAGTTCATTCCGATATTTCTTTAATTAGACTTACTGAGAATTCCCTTGACCAAATGACGTATCTAACTTAGTCTAGTTGGAAATAGGAAATACAAAGGCTTATAAATATAATATTATTACAGAATATCAGTTATTATAAGAACTGTCTTTATGTTGGTTTGTTTATGTTTCAGTTACGAGGTAATTGAGTGTTTGTTGATGTGGATACTAGGGTTACAAAATAAATATAGCATTGTTGTGATAGTTTGCAGGCTTCCGGGTTATTATTTTTTGTATATTTTATTTTGTGACTCGAAGAAGCTGGAATTGAGTGGATGTAGAAAACAAAGAATGGGTGTTGTGCCGAATAGCCTTTGTGCAACTGGGGACAGCAATTAATTCAAATATGAATTCGACAACACGACGCTTAAGTATGCATAACAGCGTATTTTGTACAGCACCTATAATATTTAATCGTTTGCCAAGCTCCTTGAAAGATCTTAATGTAAATCTATTTAAAAAACAATTGAAAAAAATATTAATAAAAAAATGTTATTATAGTTACACAGAATTTTTAAAAGATAAGTCTTTGTAATGTTGATATTTATATATATATTTAATTTTAAACAATTTATTTCATGTCTTTATTTCTTTGTAATCATTAAGTATCTTTCGTTTGTTTCGTATTGTTAAATATAATTAAAACAGGACCGTTAGTCGGTCTGTATCATAAATTTGTACACCTGTTCCAGGTAGAATATGATGATTCTGTTAACTTTATATTCATCTTTTGTATACTCATATTCTGTGCAAATAAATTTTTCTTATTCTTATTCGACAAACATTTTACAAATGTACCTACGCCACGGGCTGTTTTCCACGGTTTCACCCGCGTCCTGTCGATACTACTTACCGTACGAAGACAAAATTTAGCCTATGTCACCGGAAGATAGGGTAGCTTCCCAACAGTGAAAGAACTTTGCAAAGTGGTGCAGTAGTTCCGGAGTCTTTAAGTTACAAACAAACACAAAATCATCTGTTTAATATTAATAAAGATAGAGATTATAAATCTAGCATTAGTTAGCGATAGAGGAAGATGACTCATAATCCAAGTCCCATTTAAATCAATTTCCACACTAGCGGAAAAAACAAATTAGCGAAGTCACATAAGTATAACATTTTAATTTAGATGAATGTTTTTAATTTTAGCTGAATTGATTTCTGAGAAGTGTATAACGGCCATCGGATGGCAAATGCGCGAGATCAAACCGCGCGGCATATCCGTCGTGCGGCCGGCGCGCGCGCAGCCACGATCACTTCGAGATTAGGGCTGCTGCAGTAAATAGTAGCTTAATAATTGATATTTATTTGCATAATCAGAAGTATTCAAATGTAATAAATGTGAATTTGAGTTATTTTAATAATTACTTAACGCATTTGAGTTTTTTTTTTACATATTATGTCGACTAAACCAATTTCAATAGTAATTTAGTAAGAAGATGCCAAATGCGGTCTTAGAGACAGTTACCGGCTCTTTATTTAAATAGGTATGGATCAGTTCTTACTGCATGCAGTGAAACTGGAAGAACCTAAACTGATAGAGGTTTTAACAATAGTATAAAACCAAAAATCAAGTCCTTATATATTCTGTAAGTTTAATTAAAACAGATAACACTTGCTTTGATTAAACGTGATAAGATATGGTTAAAGTGATAATAACCTGCTTACAGTTAGGCCTTTAATTTGAACATTTGCAGGCAATATTTAATCTGTTTTCAAGCCTTATTATGATTATGTAAGAGCTTTATTATTTGTAGGTAATAACTTTATCTTTAAAAATAATGAGGCTATAGATATCGGCCAGAGATAAAATAGATATAGAAATGCTAATTTACTTATCGTTTACTAGCGACACACCTCTGCCAAATATGTTAGGTATAGAGTTACTTAAAAAAGTTGAAATCGCATGAAAATTCTTTCATTATTTTATAGTATTCGCAAACAAACAACTTTAGCAGTTTTTTTTTATAAATAAGCGACCATTTTAACACTATTTTTATTTAAACACTATTTTATGTATGTTATTATACCTACATATAAACCTTCCTCTTTCATTACTCTGTCTATTAAAAAAAAACGCATGAAAATCGGTTGCGTAGTTTTGAAGATTTAAGCGTACAAAGGGACATGAGGATATAAGTAGGGGCAGAAAGAGCGACTTTGTTTTAAAATATGTAGTGATGATACCCATATACAATTTTTCAGATTATTTCCACTTGCCAACCCTATACTACGTAACCTGATGACGGGAAGCGCACAATTAAAACCGTCGGGTGCGAGCGCGCAGCAGCGGTATGAGATCTGCTACTGTGAGGATGTGTCCGCGGCTCATTATGGCGTAAGAGGAATTACTGCTGATATCCGTCACACTGACTTGATTCGATTTGTCATTGGATTAGTATTTCAAGAGGAGGCAGGAGAAAAGAGAGAAATGTGTGCGTACACAAAGCTGAAACTGTGAACTAATGAGTGGAAGGGTAGATAATGAATAATTACGAGTATGTTTTTAAAATGAGGCATTGCACCTAGCTCAACTATCACACAAATGTCACAAACTGTGGTACCATATAATCCATCCACCATACCATCATGGTCCTACTTCAATCAAGTCAGTCTGTTCTTTAATACTGCAACATTAGGTAAGCTTTATGGAACGTGATATTTTTTCATACTCCATTTATTGACCTCATAAACTTGGATTGTTTTTATAAAACCACTAATAACTATATGACCATGAAATCACATCTGACACTTGTCGCAATATTTTACAATGCGAAAATTGCTCTCTCAATCAATAAAGACGGACAATTCGCAGCACAATTGTTCCCGATTGTACTCACAGCCCGGTGGGAGCTGGGGTCGCACTAATTAACCCGCCGCCGCTGACTGTACCCGAAGGAACACGACGGGGCCCGATTGTCCCCGAAGAGGGTCAGATATAATAGGGTTATGATCGCTATGATTATCTTGTTTTAAGGGTATTGTAATTAAAGGTGTAGCTATGCTTATGGATGATTATTTGTTAAATTAAGTGAGGTCTGAGACGAACGAAACTTGTCACAGTACGTACCTATGTAATATTAAAATTTTTGTCTGTGTTAGTTTGTATCTCATCATCAGCCTATCGCAGTCCACTGCTGGACATAGGCCTCTCCAAGTGCACGCCACTGAGATCTATTTTCGGCTTCTCGCATCCAGCTCCTGCCAGCCGTCTTGCGCAAGTCATCACTCCACCGTGCCTGAGGACGTCCTACACTACGTTTGCCGAGGCGTGGTCTCCACTCTAGAACTCGTTTACCCCAACGGTTATCGGTTCTTCGGCTAATATGGCCAGCCCACTGCCACTTCAGCTTGCTGATTCCGTAGGCTATGTCGATGACCTTGGTTCTCTGACGGATTACCTCATTTCTGATGCGATCCCTTAGAGAAACGCCGAGCATAGCTCTTTCCATAGCCCGCTGAGCAACTTTAAACTTGTGGACCAGCCGTACCGTCAGTGTCCACGTTTCGGCTCCGTAAGTCATGACAGGTAGGACGCACTGATTGAAGACTTTGTCTTTAGGCACTGTGGGATCGACGATGTTAGGATTCGACGTAGCTTCCCAAATGCAGCCCAACCCAACTGAATTCTCCTATTCACCTCGTCCTCAAAGTTGTATCTCAACAATACTAAACAGTATTTTAAAACGGAATGCTTCTAAAAGCAGTCAACATCAAATAAGCTTCACGACATTTTACTGCCCTATTGAATACGCATTGCTTACTATTCACGAACTAAGTCAATGACACTTCAAACCGCGATTGGATCCACCTCCTTAGTGAGCACATAACGAGACATGGTTGTAACATCACCACGGTCTATTTAAAATAGACACTTACTAAACCAAAGCTGGAGCCATTCAAAAACATCAAACAGTAATAATTGCAAAGACATACGGAACCGAAATAGCCGCGATGAATCAGGGTTCTCTGCGGCAATCAAACGCATTAGCCGGACATGGAGCTGCGAAACGTATGATGTCGCATCTGAGCCGCGCCAAATTGCGCTCTCCATAACGCGGTGTTAAATGCGCCGCTGTAAATCGTAGCTCTATGTCGGATAGCTTCAATGTTAAGGGGAGGCAACATTCTCAATATTTGCGATAGACTAATATTTATGTAATTTTATTGGTACCTACAATCTTAATACCTCATGAAAACACAATTAACAAACTTGTAATAATCTCAATTAAGTTAGATTAGAATTTTGAAAAAACTCAAAAACTACTATGTCATCGAGATAAAATCGAAAATCAATCAGTTAATTACAATTATCCAGAAACAATTACGTATAATAAAGTGTGTTCTTTTTATAAAGACCACCACTCTTATCCCTACACTGCACAAATTTTTAACCAGATGAAGTAGTTGAGTAGATAGTTGAGATTAAGTGGATTTGCTGATAACCTTGATCTGTATCGGAGTCACCCCAAACGTTGAGACGTCACGAAATTACGGTGCACGATATTCCCGCCTGTTATTACGTGGCTAATATGAAGCCTAGCTGCTGAATATGTATGAGCTTGGAGCGAGCTGGTAATTGTCTGCCAGACTATGATACACAGATATAAACTCTTTTGGGGAAATAGTTGCGCAAGAAATGCTTTTGTTGTCCCTTTATACGCGATAGGCTGATTTTATCTAAGGAGGTTATATTTTTGGTGAATATTCAGCATTGGTGGTTGGTGATTCGTTATATTGGCATATTTTTATGAAGTCACGGAATTTCATAAAGAAACCAAAAATAATCTTACAACGAAGAACACTCGAAATATCAAGTCAAGTAAAATAAACCAAATCAAGCTGAAAAGTCGTCTCCTTAACCGCCATTTTCGAACATCGCCGTATTATTGTCGCGTACGTCATACAACGACGGGTACACCGCACTTTGATCTATAACATAAGCAAAATCGGATCTTAACGACTGCACATAAAGTTCACATTCCAATGCAACAAAATTTATAGACTGGGCTCTATCATTACCATTTTAGCTGTGGTTCTGTTGGTTCAGTTTAGACTCTGTGTCTGTAGTTTAAGGTTTATTTTCGTTTGGTTGGGTGTGCAGACGAGCAATACCGAGTGTGTTTGACACACGTATAATTGGCGAGAAATGGGCCGCACTCCCTTTATAAACTGTTGCTTAGAGGTTTCAGTACATTAAGGCGTAACGTGTAGAACATTTGACGACTTTTGTTCTAGTTTACCTGTGAAATGGATATTGTATTGTTGCTGTGTCAAACAGGTTACATTTTCATGGATGTCTTTCATGCGTGGTTATCGAAGGGCTTGAAATATTATTGCTATTGTTAGGTTTATGATCTTAAAATCGTCAAAATTCTAAATCTTTGAATGCAATTTACTCCAAAACATCCTTTTTTCATCTCTTCAGGAAAGTTATACATAATTGTTATTGTGTAATCATTATAAATCTTTATAATCCCTTCTCAATTTCTGACAATAAAAATCTACGTTGTATTTCGCAAATTTAATAGAGCTCTGTTCAAATTCCCTAACGTTGAAACTCGCGCACCCCCGCAGTGGGTTCGGTGCCTTACGCTACCAATTTAAGCATTTTGATCAAATAACCGATTCACAAGGAATCTGATCGACCCTGATTATGAACTACCCTCGTTTTGGCCACTCGTTAGCGCGTTTTAATATTAATTGCTTATATGCTTCTTCTCACTCCACATCACCAATTTTGTGGAAGGTAGAAAGAGATGCAAGACGGATTTGGGTATTGGGGTGGATGATAAAAGATTAGTGATGTTGGATTTATAAATGGTGGTTGGTAAATTGTAAATATAGCAGTTTTTCCGTTTTAATGAAAGGCAGACCGTAGCAGAAAACTGTATACAAAGAGGCTTAAACAAAATGTATTAAAGCAAAATGCCTTTGATTGCAGCTTTCAAAAGAAAAAAATGCTGTTCCGATATCGAACGTGCATAAATAAAGAGCACATGTGCGGTTCTATCTACTAAATAATGTCGATGACAAACTACCATTAACTAGGGATGTGACCTCATCACTTTACATTTTATTAGCACGCAATAAAAACGCTGCCTAAATACGGTTTATACCCAACTTAAAAGTTAAGTGGTTACTTAAAATACCACCCAAGTCATTAACAGCAGTATATTAACCTCTCAATTGACCGCACACCGCAAGATACTTCATAAAGCGATCCATATAATTTGTTCAGAAAACAGTCACGAAAACAAACATCTCGGCGTAACTCATCGCTTCATTGAATCTCAAATCGTCTTGAGCATATTACATTATTACTGCTACACAACCAGCGAACGAAGACCTCTGCCCCCCTCCCTTAGCACTTTTAAGAATAGTAAGTAAAGGAGGTGGTGTGTTAAAGGGGAGAGATCAAGACATAATGGTCGTTTTAACATTCAGAATATAGTCAGCCGTAAACAATTGGCCGAGAACTGACAGTTTTATTTGAAGCACTTTATGACATCGCCCGCTGCTTATTAAAGGACCAATTTAAACCATTATAGTGTTCATAAAAGCGTACATCATCCTGTTTTGTTGCTGTCTCCTTTGCACTTGAGTCAAGGGGCATTTTTTGTCCCGTTTCAAGATGCCGGGTATGGTTTACGGGATTTCGAAGTGAAGAGTATTTTTGAAATTGTTAGGGATTGATGGCTTTGACAAAGCAATTTGTCGATGTAAGGTTGAACGTGAATGCCAATATCGAAGTATTTCGATAACAGTAACGGAAAATCTGTTAAAGAAAAGCTGTGTTATCGTAAAATTTCAGTAAACAATAAATATACTGAAATATTTTTAATAAAAGTTACACAGGTTAATCACCTAGATAACA
Organism: Helicoverpa zea; assembly: GCF_022581195.2. Lineage (NCBI taxonomy): Eukaryota > Metazoa > Arthropoda > Insecta > Lepidoptera > Noctuidae > Helicoverpa > Helicoverpa zea. The sequence goes on from NC_061472.1 coordinate 371,950, forward strand.
ATTCTAATTAAGCTTATTGCCTACTTTTAGTGATCATATCGCAATCATAATAATTAAGTTATCAGTAATCACTTTAAAAATATTCAGTCTTAATTAAACCTCAATGAATCATCTTATACAGCTTTAGATTCAGCTCAATTATCAAAACACTCAATCATTATTTGAGTCAAAATGTGATAGTAGATAGATAGACAGTAAAATAATGAAAACATATGAATTTTAATTTCCGCATTGGAACAAAAATACATCCTCAAATACAATATCCATCAAAAAACATCTAAATAATTCAATCAATCAGCAATCTGTTACCGTAAACATCGATAAATCGTATTTCGCACATCCCTATTTACGATCGACTAATGTAAGCGTACTTTTGAACATCAAACGGCTATTAGATTTTCAACCTTAGTACGTGGGAATAAGGTTTGTTTTCATGTCATGGGGTATCAAGTTATGGTGGTTTTCATATAAGTGGTTGATGAATGCCCGTGGTGATTTTATTTGATTGTTTATTCGTCTGATTTGTATCCCTCAGTATAAAGCTGAGCACATTCCTCTAAGGCTTAGGTAAAGAAATTCTACTGTATTGTGTAAAGTTGGGGCACACTGGTTTTTATTGGACAATTAAATGAGGTATTTATCTTCAAGTTTATCTTAGAAAAGTTTCCTTATTGGAAATCTTATTTCTTGTAAGATAGATCGAATAGACTAACAGGATAAAGCTGACCATTGCTTTCATTCGTAAATGTGCCTAAAATATTGTTTCACCAAATTAGATATATTCGGTCTCTCCATACTGAACTAACATTCAATAAGTTTCATTTAGTATCGTTTAAGACTGGATCGTGCTTAATTATTGTATTACAATCAGTCAGTTGCACAAACTGCATGTAATTATCGTTATCTCATTGTTCCCAGAGCTCAGATGTATTTCTACGAACATGCAACCTGACACCTATTATATGTCAGAATAAATAAATGCTAAGTTTTACAATTAAGTAACCAACGTAATGCTCTCTTTCTTGGAAGTCGACTATTGGATCACCCACATTGGTATTTATCATTTGCATAGAAGTTCTATCTATTGCCTTTGATGTGGTACAATTTCAGATCAAAACAAAACATAAATAAAAACATATAACCATACTTCATCAAAAACTCTATATCATAATGACATACAGACCTGTCAACTCATTAAGGTCTGTTCCCGGTTCGCAAAAAAACCATTCGGTAAACATTATAAAATAAATGATGCTAACAACAGGCCGTAAATGGGTCCGCTCCGGCCGCGGCCTGGATATTTTAATAGCATTTCTAAATGTCAACAACGGGACATGGGTAACGCGATAAGTCACGCCCCACCGAGCTATGAACAATAAATGTTATAATTATTACTTCATAAAGCTTTTATAAATAATCGAGTGTGGGGTGGGGAGTGAGTAATGAGGCTTAGTGAGGAACTGGGTGGAAAGTAAGCCCAAATTCGGCACCTTCATGCTATTTCTGTACGTTCTAAGAATATGCGTCTATGAATAGGTCACCTTTATGAATGTGTCGTTAAAGGCCATTAAGGTTTTTAAAGGTGAATGCAGCCATTTTCCTTTCAATGGAAACGGGAAAGTCAATATTGTGTTCGGTATGAAGTAGATATACTTTTCAACACGATGTCTCATTTTGAAAATAAAATTAATGTGGTATTTCTCAGAATTCAATCAGTGGCCTAAATAGTGTTAATTCCACGTATAACAAATTAGTTACCAAAATAGAGATGTTCGGATTACTAAATAAAGCTTCATTCATGAGCCGCGATATGCTGTTGACATTTGTAGTGTAATAAAAAATACACAAATGCCATAACCAAATCACAGCACAAAAATTTCACACCACACAAAATGCGGTTTTACTAAAACAACACGGATATAAAGGCTAACATTTCCATTCTTCAAACATATGAGTCACATCCAGTCAAACTGCAACCAAATAAAAATATGCAACAAACGCGACCGACATAAGAACAATATTTTCCCGTCTATTAAAAACTACAAACGGACAGGATCTTTTTATCTGAGCTATAACAAATCATGGACAGTAAAATAACTAAATCACGAAGTAATGCCGACCGCTATAATAATAGTGGGACGATTTATAAACTTAAACTAAACAGAGGCTTCCCGAAATTAAATCGTTGTTTTTTTGGCGTCTCCTTAAAGCACAGATGATAAATAAATTAATTATGTTTGGTTAATAGTCGGCGCGGGCGCACTCGGGCGGTTCCCGGTTCGGGAAGTTTTTTGTTGCTCGTAAATTGTGTGTGATTTATTTTGTTTAGGAAGTAATGAAGGTGAAATTAAGAGAATGTTATTTATTATGTTGTTAGATGTGTTGTTTTTTCTTCTTTTAAATCCAACTTAAGTCTTAGCATTTAAGTGAGAAATAGAACATTCCCTTCAGCGAAAAGAAAAATATTTTTCTTTACAGGTACATTTTGAGTCTTGTAATTTGTAAGCAAATTATACCTAGGTACTGAACAAAGTTTATCATAATCTACATTACACGATTCCCAGATCACAAAATCAATCCAACAGCTAAACTCCATGCATTTCCAAAATACCAACTACGAATTAATGTCCAATACAAAACGGCTAAACTGGCCTCGCTAGGGTTGTCTCTTTTTGTGGGCTAATGAGGCGGCCACGTTTGAACGTAGGGCTGTCACGCAGCGATTAATGCTCGATCCATCAAAATTTAATGGCGGCCCGTCAGACTCCCCTTGGTCAACGCAATTCTTTAATTCCGACTTTTATTGATATTGATTTTTAAAATGTCATTTGTTTTTTTATTGGTTTGTTTAATTATGTCGTGTGGAGTGTTTGTGGGTATGTGGGTTCTGTATTCAAAAGTTGACAGATTTTTCTTTTCAAACTTATTAAAAGCTTCTTGAACGACTAAATATAAATACATAGCTTCAGGTTGTATTCCCGGAAAGTAACAGCGACGAATTTTCTCATGCATTTTAGTAACGTAGTCAAACCGTATGAATTCGCAGAACTCACTTAATTTTACATAAGTATGATTCATTTTCGTGTACACCGCTTTTCGTAAGCAGATATGCGGGAAAATTCGAGCACTCGACAAACATGCGTTTCCAAGATAATTACACAATAATTCACCCACTCGAAAATCAAACGACAACTCTATAAACAAAGCAATAAAGTCTAAATTTGCACAAGCATTGTTCGTAAATACGCAAAATTAATTTGGTAGAACATCAGAAGCCAATTCCCCGTAACTTAGCGTTAGCGTCAGGAACGCCGTCACAATTCTCCGATCCTCTCGAAATACATATAGAGAGTTGCTACCTAATTGCTACCAGCTACCATTAGTTGCTACCAATTGCTACCCTCGTGGTTTTGAAGATATTCAGCATCCAAAGGTGACAGCCATTCTGATATCAGGATGGCTGTCACTTTTTCCAGTGTGAAGAAACGGCGCAAAAGTATTGAGTTTTTTTTTCACCCAGAGTTGCTACCTAATTGCTACCCTCCTGAATTAAATTTTGGGCCACAACGATTCCCTGGATAAAAAGATATTTAAAAAATGAGTTTTTATGCCCTGCCAAATTAAATTAGCAAGCAGTCAGTTAATACAAATGAGTACTTTTGACGTAGGCGCTATCTATTATAATCCGACAGCTGATATAAATGCGGCCGAAAAGTGAACTAAAGCAAGCCGCCATCTTTGAACATCATTTTTGATTAGGTGTATTTATAAATGTTACCTGTTGAATGAAATTTCCCGAAATGCATGAAAAAAGTATTTATTATAATTACCTCAGCCTTCGATTGTTAACACGAAATAATTCAAAATTTATTAAATCATGTCAGGGTATGATATACACTCTTTTGCAAAAAAAGCGGGCACCTATGCGAAATCTTAGTTTTAAGGACTTTATGTGTGTTTCAAAGGGTTTTAATGATTGTAGTATGTTTCTAGCATCAAAAAGGTTAGCCAAGCATGCGTGAGAGTGTATTCTAAATTTGAATATTTTAAAATTGCTAAAAAATTGGTAAACCTTGTTTTGGACTAATCGCTGGCAGAATGTTCGTCGGTGTTTTGAAAATTTTTTAGTCCTTAAAACTAAGATTTCGCATAGGTGCCCGCTTTTTTTGCAAAAGAGTATATTTTAAGTCAGTGACTGAAATAAAAATATTTTTTAATAAAATCAATATTGTTTTACTGTGACCAAATCAGTTCATGTTTTACGTAGAGTTGGGTATGATTTTTACACGACTGGCCTTACTGGATGTTTTCGTATTAACAATCGAAGGCTGAGGTAATTATAATAAATACTTTTTTCATGCATTTCGGGAAATTTCATTCAACAGGTAACATTTATAAATACACCTATATAATCAAAAATGATGTTCAAAGATGGCGGCTTGCTTTAGTTCACTTTTCGGCCGCATTTATATCAGCTGTCGGATTATAATAGATAGCGCCTACGTCAAAAGTACTCATTTGTATTAACTGACTGCTTGCTAATTTAATTTGGCAGGGCGTAAAAACTCATTTTTTAAATATCTTTTTATCCAGGAAATCTTTGTGGCCCAAAATTTAATTCTGGAGGGTAGCAATTAGGTAGCAACTCTGGGTGAAAAAAAAACTCAATACTTTTGCGCCGTTTCTTCACACTGGGAAAAGTGACAGCCATCCTGATATCAGAATGGCTGTCACCTTTGGATGCTGAATATCTTGAAAACCACGAGGGTAGCAATTGGTAGCAACTGATTGTAGCTGGTAGCAATTAGGTAGCAACTCTCTATATGTATTTCGAGAGGATCGGAGAATTGTGACGGCGGTCCTGACGCTAACAACTTAGCAACCCTGGCTCATTCGAATTACGAATCCTATTTGAATATTAGTCACGCATCATCACTAAATTAAACTTTATTAGCTTTGAATAAAGTTGATTTTAGATCGGTTTAAGCACACGTAATAAGGACTTTGTGGAGACAGCCTGTTGGTAAAGTGAGCCTTAGGTGTGGGAGATAAGGTTTATTTTGGCGTGGTTGGTTGGCAACAGGTATTTTAAGTGGTAAATTTGTTTGTATTGCGAGATTCCGTACAATATTATAATATGAAATGTTGACGAATGTAAGAGGGTTAGAGTAGAGAGCTTTTCAGAATGAAAATTGTATCGAATCGATGTGTTTATCGGAATCTAGGGTTGATGGAAGTATGGAAATATGTATCTTTCGTCATTTTAGCTTTTAGGACCGATTTTTAAGTAGACTATGTGATAAAAAAGTGGTTAAAATATTACATGTGAAAGCGTATCCGAATTTTTTGATACTACATAGATGAAGAGATCCGTTATGCTTCTAAATCAAGACATTACCATATCATTATAAACGAATAAACCTAACAGGTTTTTAATTTGAAGCCTAAACGAAATCGAACCTAACTTTCAAAAAACTAGTTTTATCTATTAACCGGTATAATTTTACGATTGAACATATTCTTTAAATAAAAATACTATTAAATAAGACGGACTATTAAAGTAGGAAATTGCCATTAATTAAGAAGGTCAAAAAGTATCATAGCTTTTGCCAAGTATTTTGGGGTCCGCTTTCAGTCTAACTGGATGCAGCTGAGTACCAGTATTTTACAAAGAGCGACTGCCTATCTGACCTCCTCAATCCAGTTACCCGGACAACCCAATATCCCTAGGTAAGACTGGTGTCAGACTTACCGGCTTCTACCCGTAACGACTGCCAAGGATGTTCAATGACAGCCAGGACTTATACTTTATCGTGCCCTCCGAAACACGGACATTGGTGTCCAATATACACTATGAAAGTACATACAAACTTAGATAAGTTGCATTGGTACTTGCATAACCTGTGATCGAACCCACACTCATACTTGAGAGGCTGGTTCTTAACCCACTATTTCACCAGAAGTTTTTTAAGTAACCCCTTGGAATTCTGTCATGCTAATCCTCGTATATGAATGATGAAATGCTATGTGTTGTCTGTCCAGCAATGGGAGGGGGAGGGGGGAGCACCAATTAGTGATGTTTGCTCACTGCCAGTCTAACGAGCGGGATTACTGAGGAAGTCACTGTTTTCATAGATTATTACTTGAATAATGGCCTTTTGAAGGAAGGAGTTTTTTTAGTTTAGTTGGTTTATGATGTTGTTTTAGAGTAAGGTAAGTGGTATATATGTCTTGGGTGCTTTATGTGTTTTTGTTGGTTGAATTCATAGATCAACCCTTCAGAAATTCAAAGAATGGGTCTCTTTTGGCAGAACTAATCTCGCCCCCTATAGATAACTAGGGAAATACACACCGGGTATACAGAGGGTGTTTATTTCATCAACTTCTTTTCTAAATAGATTTACAAAAAATATATAAATAATTATAGACGTCTGACCCAAATTCAATCACCAATTTATAAGCGTACTATATCAGCCGTCAATAAACTTGTTAATTTCTATAGTTAGATATAATTGAGACTATTCAGATGTTTACTTCGTTTGGCATTTACTTAAACTGTTGTGTAAATTTTCCCTAGTGCCAGTCTTCCCACGTATGTAACACCTACCACCTACAAACAAATAGATTTCAAATGTTACGTATACGTATGATTATCCTTATAGCTTTATATGACGTTAATTGCTCGGTATGAGTTCAAAACCAATAAACTAAAGTGCAAAAATATTCCAACATCATCTTCCTTTTAACTTTTACCTCAAAAGTATTTCGAAGAGTAAGTAACAATTAAAAATAAACTAATGACTTTACGCTAAATCCCAAGCGAGTTAACCAGACGAAAGTTTTTCCTAATTTCAGCAACACATACATCAACTAATTATGAACCACTTAAGTCCTAATTTGAGCACGTTTGGCTGCGCAGGAGTGGCTCGGGGCGGGAGACTACAAAAAAGCGAAGCTAACGCATGACATATGGTGTCAATGAGTTTATACAGGGTGACCGAAAAAAATTAAGCATGTTTATTTTTCGCACCCAACCATTTTGAAGTTTTTTTTTTTGGTTAACGAAATAATTGTGAAGATGAATATCTCTTACGGTTGTTTATTTGTGAGCTATTAACAGATGTTCGAGTGGCGTTCCTGGTAAACCGTCGAGTGTTGCTACTTAATATTCGGTATTGAAAAAATGTTTATTCAAGACATATTTTAGGAACTAACATTTAAACAAAAAATCATAATTAAAGATACTTATAGCGTTGTAAAAAATTGTATTAAAAAATAAAAATATTTTGAAAATAAGGAATTAATTAAATAACCCAATAGTTCCCGTATTTGTAACTTAATATTAAACTTGAACTTAATTCTGGGAAGAACCATAGCCCCACGAGGACCAACGCTGGTGAAGCTCTGCGCTATTAATAGATCAATTCTTGGGAATAGTTCTGTGGACTGGGGAGGTTTGTATGTAAACAAATGTATAGACTTCAAAGTAATGGAGAGCGATAAAGCAGTTGATTGAGAACCTATTGTTTTATTAATTACATTGAAATCACATGTAGGTGTTACAGATTTGTGAATCTGTATTAGTGTGACCTATAGCACAATTTATTGAAATGATGAATGTAAAGCTAACGATTTTCTTGAATGGGACGTTAAGTTAACCCAAAAAAATATGACAATAAGTAATAAACAAGAAAGTATGTCAGTATTTATTCAGGACAGCAAACATACTTATTGATGACAAAATACCAACTTATTATAACAAACTCAAACTTAATCCACGACAGATCACAGAAAACATTTATCCCCAGAAATAAAATCCAGCACAGAATTCCACAGAATATTTGCAACAACATAAATCCTACAATTTCCATTCCCCTTAAACGGAGAGCATAAAACACAACAGCCTGTATTCTCTGAACCTTCGTTCTACGAAATATGCAAAACGCGAAAAACCAGAAAAAAATATACAGTTCCGCTTTTAAATCCTCCTGTATACTCGAATCCCTGCGGACTGCATAGATCAATAGAACGGGAAGAAGGACAATGGAAAAAGAATCCTATGTTTTGAGACTTAAGGTTGTTTTTTGTTGTGTGTGTGGTTAATTTAGTGAGTAAAACTGGCTCGTCAATTAGTGCCTAAGAGGGTACTCTTGTTATAGCGAGCACACGTGTCGAGATGCAATTTGTTCTGATAATATTATTGTAATGATCATAGTAATGCTCTGTGAAACTATGTAGGAATGTGTCAATGAGATGTTTGATTGATTGTCAGTAGGATTGTAGGCATTTGTATGTTAAACAGTGTATTATTTTGTAGTGAGAACATTTTTTAATGAGGTACGTTTGTAATTGATGATTAATCTAGGCCGAACAGGCCTATATTATTATAGCTCTTGATATGCCAATGTAAAAGCTTAGAACACACTACTCTACTACAATATAGTGCGCTGAAAACAAACAAATAGGTATCGCAAACAAAGAATACTTCTGTGTCATTCAATGAGATATTCCGAACAAATACCTGCTGAAGATAGAAGATATATCATTTTGAAACCGCTTGAAATATATTTCAATACCCAGAATAAGAAGTAAGTTTCTCAAGGAAACTATTAAAGCTTAAAGCTTGTGGCACATTATAGCAGCACCGCAACAGCACGGCTGCAGCACGGCGTCGCCTCGAATTAAGACTACGGCTAGCTGCCAGCGCGCCAACCACGCGCTGTCCGCTCGCCGTCGGCGCGCCGTCCGCTCGCCGTCGGCGCGCCGGCCGCGCACCGGCCGCGAGGTGTAAGCTTGCTGTGACCGCAAACTGAATATTATTTTAAGACGATTAAGATTGATGTTATGATTGAACACGACGTAATGACGTTGTTTCGCTGCCGGCTCGGAGTCGGCGCGCAATTAGCACGCCGTCGGCGCGCTGTACGCATGAGGACCGCTCGCTTGCAACACGCGGGCGGCGAGTCGAGTTGTGTGGAAGCGGCAAGCACGCTGACTGCTCGCCGTTGGCTTTTTCATATTGACATTACGAAATATATTATAATATACACGATTTAATGCTCTAAATTGAATGACAACTTAAATGCTGGTGTGGAGCCGTGCTGTTACGGTGCTGCTGTAATGTGCCACGTCCTTAATTCCCAAAAAAACATCTCAATTTAGTGAACAAGGTCTCCCGTGATCCCACTTACGAGTCCCCGATATTTTTTCATAAAGTTTTTTGGTTCGTTTTTGCGTTGGCATCTCGTTAACGATGGCATTAAGGATAATAGACTTCGGCTTCCTACGCGACACGTGGAAGTCGCCCTCATGAAGTCGGGACTGAATTAATTATGTTTCTAAACGTTTCATATTGAGTTGGTATTAGAAAAGGAATGGGGGTTGATTGTTAATTGTTTATGTAGACGGGACAATTTTAGATGAGGCTTATTAGGGTTGAGATTACAATGGTTATAAACTTTATTATTCAGCCTTTATAAAATCGATGTCTTCCTTTCTTAAATCACGATTAAATCAACTAATCGGTTGTTAATGCGAGGAGTGTCTTTTAAGTTACTAAACACCGAGTCAACCTCACACGATAATGAGCAACAAGATTACCATATTTTTTGCAAATATAGTTTCGTTATAATTGCTGTACTTTGTAATATTGGTCTTCGGGTTTCAAATCAATGCCGTCATTCTGGGATGTGCTTTGTTTCATTATAGATTATTCTTAACAAATCCTGATAAACAAATATTTAACAAAAATCGTGTGTAATCTGTCTGCGTGACATAATTTAGCTGAAAACAAAGCATTAGTCTTGGGTTTAATTAGTGGCAGCATGTGTGTCGCGTCACCGCGGGGGCCTCGCTCCACGCTTGCGCTTATAGTATAATTATCTAAGAACGCTTTGTTGTGGGGTCGGGGATAGGCGGTAGCGGTTCGAGAGTGTTGAGGTTTTTGAAGTAAGTAGATTGATTTTAAATATGATGTAGGAAATAGTTTTTTTGGGCGACAGAGATTAGTCATGTATTTAAAATTTTCAGTTTCATTTACTTTGAATTATCTCTCAGATTTACCTCAATTTACGTATGTACCTCTATAACTTTGGAGAAGTCTAAAACTGAAATACTAAATAGGTACTGATCGAAAACAAAATGATGGCTGCGTAAATGTTTCACAAAAGAGGCATCAGCAATAATTATTGTTTGTTTTGCAGAACATTAAAAATAAATTAGACTAATATTCTATTTCCCTACCCGCTGAGGCTGGTGTCTTACACCACGCTATAAACAAACATCGCGACAACGTTTGGGTTACACTTTAAAACGTTTAAATTGAGAGATTTCAGTAACCGTGCCACGCGAGGCGACACTCACTGATTTCTACAATAACAATTATTAATAAATTAATTGACGCTACACATTTATATGTTAAGACGTTGTTAATTTTTGTAAATAAACCTTGTTGTAATAAATAAGTCTTGTGGAGAAATCTGATATTATGACGATGATCTTTTTCTTTTATATTCCCAAAAATATGAGGCCGAAGTCAAGTTAACTTTAGTACGTTTCACAATGGTTTTAATATGAATAACCTAGAGCATCAGCTACCTACTACGAGATTTTGGGGAGCATTCATTCTATTCCTGCACCTAAAACACCTTACACATACATACTGTTACTGTTACAGCCTTTTTATCGCCCCACTGCTGGGCTGCGGCCTCCTCTCACACGGAGAAGGATTAAGCATTAATCACCACGCTTGCTCAATACGGGTTGGTGATTTCAGACTTTATTGTCCAGGTTTCCTCAAGATGTTTTCCTTCACCTTTTTATCAGCCATTGGCACATACATAACAAGTAAGTAATTAACTCAAAGACATATGTAACTAACCTGTGTTTCAGTAACATTCAGCAACTTCGCCATGTCAGCTCTCTCTCCCGAAGACAGGTACTTCTTCACCTCGAACAGCTTCTCCAGCTCGAAGATCTGTCTCCCAGTGAAGGTGGTCCTAGCTTTCTTCCGTCTTCCGACTCCTGGCTCCTCTCCCTCTTCGCTGGTGAGAGAACCTTCTCCACCGAGGGGAGAGCGCACATCTTCCGTTGACTTCTTCCTCTTGATCAGTTTTGATGGATCTGTGAAGTATATATAGTTGATTATTTCGACAGAATAAAGAGAGATTAGGTTTCGCAAACTTGAAAATTGGGGTCGTATTGATTTGAGAAAAGCTCCTCCTTTTTGGGAAATCGGTTAAAAATATTTATTGGAATGGCGTTCAACAGTTACAACAACTTTTAGTATTACACCATTTTGCAGATGTTTTATTTTGTAAGTGTTTCTACAGGATTAAGGATGCAACTCAATTGGTCTCCTTGTAGGTATAAAATAGAGATAAAACGATTTAAATTCAATGATATAAAACGCGTTAATCCATCCCCATTAGACTTGCAGGTGTTCCGATTAATCACAACGGTATCATAAATAAATCTAGTTAAGATATTATACTAAAATAATTATACCGATCATCATGATTTCGCACGAATGTACAAATAGATCAATTTATTGTGATTAATCTGCTAAATACTGCAGTAATGAATGACGAAATATTTAGTTATAACTACATCATGATGACAATATCACCATTTGTAGATTCCACTGGTATAATTAATGTAATCAATTATTTCTGCGAGATTCGAACAATACTTCGTAATCTTGTCATATCATCTTTGATCCTCAATCTAAAGTGTAATGTAATAAATCCTTTAACTTTACAGTATTAATTTACTACCTCCTTCTAAACCGTTCTTTTATTTATTAGGAAGATGAAATACTTAACGGGATCTTTCAATCACGCAGTACAAAAAGTTATGTAAGAGTACAAAGACGGCACGGAGTACCAGGCTCGCATGCAGTTCCAGGTAGTCGTGTAACCGATATGACGTACGTGTGACTCAGGAGTGTGTCAGCAGAAGTGGCGGTGAGGAGTGCGTGATGAGCGGAGCGGGTAGCGAGAAGCGGATTTATCAGAGTGAGTGGTTCGGGTTGGTAACTGATGTGGTGAAAAAACTATTTATTTTATTTTTTTAAGATCATAGTCGGTATTAGATGAATTTATGAGATGTAAAAATGTTTATTTTATAGAACATACGCACAATTTTAGGAACTATTAGAATACCCATACATGTGAAGGATGAACCTAGAATACCCAAATATGTACCTATAGGATTAGCCTCTAAATATATCGGGTGTGTCGTTCATAATCACATTAAATGAAATGCGTTAATATACTGGTTAATATATGTCGATTAACACAAAGATAAAAGAAAAATACGTAAAAATAAAAAAATGTTTTTTTCAAACAAAGTAAATGGAATAAAAATGTGCAAAAATTAGAACACCATATAAAAGTCAGTCATTACAAACAACTGAAATTCTCCCTTGAAAACTGACAGCTGTCAACTAATTAAAACATACGATACTCCTAACTTTATCTCTGCTTTACACATGATGTTGTAAATTATAAAAACGAGAGGCAATTCAATCAGCAGCATAAAACTTCTTTAATTTTAAATGTTTTTCAAACGTTCAACTAACTTTAAAATCGCTAAGTCCAACTCACTATAGTTGCAGCCTTACCTCCATCAGAGGTGCGCATACGCCGATCCGTGGAGCTTTCTCACGAACATTACGTGAACACAGTTGCAATCTATTTATAACGCAAATCATCAAATTACTACTTAGTTACAGATAACCTGTTGGAAAACTGATCTTGTAAAGATCTATACGTAAATGAAGTAAGAAAAGATTTTAATGATTCATCATTTGATTAAGCGGATAAAAATAGTTATGATTCATGTTTTCTTATTGACCTGGAGAAAGAAATAATCACTATTGCATCTGTTATACCACTGTCCAAAGACACATTTTGAGAAAAGGACTACATACATACATTTGCCTCGGTGGAATTGGCAATTGCTTTCTCGTATAAGTTAATATTCCAAATGTCTTTTTCCCGATCTTTACAATAAATTCTATATTTGCAACCAAGCATAGTTTTGTATTGATTGACATCACCCGAATTAGTTATTGTACAAATAGCATAGCATACCTACATTCGTCGCCTCTTACCACAAAGATCGTTTGGCCTATAATCCTGAGTAGCACATTAATCATACTAATGTATGTTCATTACGTGATATTACGCAAGTTCTTGCCCCCGGGTTCACTCGTTAAGATGTGGATTATAGTGTTTATAAGACTCTAGGTTCACATTATGAAAACTTACTTTTCTGCTAGTGGAGTTATGTTGATTTTTTATTTCTTAACTTTATTCCGATTCAGTAACAATACCTAAGTAGTTCCAGATTACATTACATCATCATCATTATCATCTCAGACGTAGGGCGTCCACTGCTGAACATAGGCCTCCCCCTTAGATCTCCACAGATGACAGACACACTCCTCCTGTTGGAGGGGACCTGCATCCAGCGTCTTACATAATGCTGTGATTTTTAAACATCTTAATATTGTTATGTTATCTAAATGATTTAATTTAATTACATAATTGTAATACCTAATTGTCATTTTATCAAAAAGCTGTAAGTATTAAGATAAAAGAATAATCTTTTCCAAATAAATTAATTGAATCCATAAGGATGGATTTCAAGAAATATCTTAAATAAGTAAAAAATATTATCACATTATGAACAAAAACTTAGGAGCAAAACTGCAATCGTAGTTCGTTTACAGATACCTTAAAATCCTAAAATCATTCACAATGAAATAAAACATTATACAGACAGTTGTCAATTAATTAAACATAAACGACGATCAAGGAATATCGTTTAATATGCCTTTAGCGCACAATTTATAGCTGATAATATTTCAAGCAAGTTATTATAGAGCGCGACTGAAACGACTGAAATATGCTTCAGTTTTCAGTTTCAATTCTATATCAGAATGTTCACGACTGAATTATGAGGATTTGCATATTTTGTGCGTTTATTTTTGAGTAAGAACATATTCTTGCTATTTAATCTTTAGTGGTTAGGGTAGGGCGGATTAGGTATCGATATAATTAAAGATTTGTTAGTTAATTAAGTTTTAGAAGCTTTAACAACATTACATAATAATTGAACAGAAAAACATATTGGTGCACACTGCATGAAGTGTCAGTGGATAAATTAGCATTTGATAGAGCTTTCAAAAGATATCTCAAAACTATAAGTAATAACGATGATAACGGGGATTCACATAAATAAATATTTGCTTTCTCTATCAATGTAATCCTTTTATAGACTAGTGCATTCTTTTCATTCGAAGTCATTTAAATTCAAAGTATTATTTCGCTCTCATTAACCATAATAAGTAGCAAGTCCTAAAGAAGACAGACGAAACCATGACTCAAACCAAGCCAATCAAGATTTTCTAAACGTTTCAACACGAAAATAAACTTCAAAGTAAATAAAATATGACATGTGCAAACAAAGAAACATTACTACACATTCGTCCATTATACTCCTCAGTACGGACTAGCGTCGTCCGCGCAATAAATTGTTGAATTAACTGTACTAACATTGTAAACATTCGATATTTCACTCAATACCGCCGTGTCCGGGACTTTAATATACGATCATGGAGAACTAAATAACTAGCGGAGGTGTCATAATGGAAAATCTCCTAAGAAAATAGCGCGCCAAAATGCGGATGTGCGGGAAACAAAGGAACGTTACCGTCTTCGCCCTTATATGCCGTCTTTGGACCCAATCATTTTTTGTAGTGCCAAAAATCGTTGACAGATATCTTAAAGAACCCGAAAGCCTTGTTAGTTCACTCGTAACTGATCGTTTTGGTCATGCCTACCGTACGTATTTGACTAAGAAGAAGGCGCCTGGCCTATCAACATTATAGCATCTCCGCTCATCTTTTCTTACTCCGTTTAAAGGATACTTTGTTTATTTCAGGACTCAATCTGTTCGTTATTTTCAGCACCTAATTTATAAGTGTTAGGAACACTCGACGCTATCAATTTAAGGTCCAATGTTCCTGTAATCGGCGATTATTGAAACGATAACAGTATTATGATAATGGGTTTATAATGCACTGGGAAACTAGCCGGATATATTTGACATTGAGTATAGTCACTGCAGGTATATAGGTAAGTAAATTTTCCTACAAAAAATAGAAATAAAGTAATCAAAGGATTTTTTTGCACAAAAGAGCTTATTTATTACAATCAATCCATTTTAAGCTTATTGTATTCCACATTTGACCAAGTAAAACAAATTAATTTTCACAACAAATGTGTAAGATCAAGAAAATCTTCTAAGTGAACCCTTTCCCCGCTACATGTCTTACAGCATTACCGATATAAATCGGTATTAGTAGTCGGTAATGTGAGCGCGTGGCAGATTTACACTAAGCAATTAATGATGTACCCTTTGATTTACGATAGGTACCTAATTGAGGCGGTAATGGCCAGTTTTATTGCTTCTGTTGAGAGGTTAGGAGGCATGCAGAGGGTTAATCTTATTAGTGTTAATAGTTATTTAGCATAACCGGTTGATGGAGACCTATGGCCCAAGATACCTACCTATTCGCAAAATGAAACTATTATATTCTGTCTTCAAAAATAAATAAACGAAAGTTCATATTGAGAATACGTAGCCTACCTCATTTTCAAATTACCTTTATTAATTCCTTCAGAAACCAATGTACCCAATAGGTAACTACTTAAATCCGGAAAAGCTAATCTCGACTAATAAAACACACATACAAGACGAGCCCGTCAAACAAACTTCAAAACAACACAAACTTCGAAAATGCGGGAAAAAAGACATCTTGCGAAAACCCATTCAATAAAAACTAGTTTAAAATACAAAAGCTATAAAGAACCGCGCCATAAAACTTGTCTGTTTGTGTGACGGACAGACGGACAGACGGAAAAGCGTAAATCTGTATGTATATAAATATATATAATGTTGACAGGATGTGGTACACCTGGCTGGCTCTTAATGGATACTTTGTGGAGAATGGGATAGACTGAATTGTGTCATCAATGTGCTTGACAGGTGGCTGATGAAATTCAAATGAGATTTTTTTAAATCCTGTTCTGAAAATTGATGACCCGAGTTTCGCAATCAAACGGCTGGCAAAATCGTGCCTACGTGCAATTTTATACATATGGTGATAGCTTCAAGTCTAGGGAAGAACCGCAAGCAATTTTTTACACAATAAACACTAAGAAATAAAGTGCTTTAATTTAATACTAATGCACAAAATAAATAAGTTATCCACCTCTTCCAAAATTATTTACAACATCATTCACATACAAAAAGAAGAAAAAATACAAAAACCCACATAACAATGAAGATCCATGAAACAAAACGCACACTAATAAAACCCCATCAATTTCCGAAATCCGGCAACGCGCCATCAAGACTAAAAACAATAAACTTCCCCATGGGTTATATTAAACCACATAAAGTTAACTGCACTAAATTAACTGCAGACTTCAAAAGATCTTCACATTAATTTATGAGCCTATTACTGTAAAGTGACCTATTATCCTGATCCCAGTAGGATAGGTTAAGTGCTTCGATCCTGGTCGTTATGTCAGGTTTCCTGTGGTGATGGAGAATTGGAGATTGAAATGTTAATGTTTTTTAAGTCTGACTACTCGTCTAAGGAAGGTATGCCGGGTCGCCCGAGATCCATAAATAAGTAATAAATAAGTGACAAAACAATGATAGATCAGTCACACTGATATGATGATCATAGTGCATAAGTTTTAGTAATGTCTAGATTCAATTAGGCGCGTTTAAACTAGCTTCCAAGTCTGCATTGTGTTCCTACAAGTTTTGATAACACTTCCTAACACCCCAGATTACTTAATAGATACTTCAGCCAGTCTATCCATTGTCTTGAATACGTATTATTCACCCACTAATCTAATGTAAATAACTTTTTAGTGTGGAGATAAAAATGAGTTTTGAAAGCACATGTAATACTTTATAACCAAGTGCTTACATATAAAAGGTCCCTCATGTTACAAGTGAAACTGTAGAACAAAGCTAGTATTTTATTGAACGCTAGATTCTCGTCCCCGAGGGATGAGACAGGAAGCTCAGTTCTACGTGCTTCGATGTACAGGCAGACTTACAGAGTAACAAATAATGTACTAGGTAGAAAACTTATATGAATGTGACGAGAAAACTTCTTTAGGCAGACGGATAAAAGGTAGGCTCTGTCGTTTCTTAGGATCTTGATTTCAATTTATTAGTAATTTTGTCTTGAAAGCGCGACTGATTGACGGCCAAACTAAATTTACTTTTGCATTTACCTCTATAATCGACGGAACGTGACTTCGATTGCGAATCCCTGCTGAAATGCCTAATACCAACAATATTTTAGACAAAATAATAAGAGAGCCTGAAAGCAGTTCACAAACCCTTTTCTAAGAAAACTCTTTTCGAAATCCCTGCAAACGGGAAAACGATGGTAAACAGTCAATTCCCTCATAAAACCTTCTCTATAGCACTCACATAATCCTTACAAGAGCCAAAACGAACTTTTCCGCGAAACATCGAGCCGAAACAAATGTCGGAACTCTCGTTAAACTCTCAATATGAAGTTCAATGAAAATAAGCGGAAAGGTTAATTTATTAGTTAGTCAACACGCGGTTGTAAATCTTTCGCACTGGTGTAAATCTTAGCATGATTTACTGGCTCTAATGTTGGGGTAACTGTGGCAGCTGGCACTCTTCTTGGTTAAGGAAACTTCAGTTAATCTATTGACACATTCTATTAATTTCAGTGAAGAAAATGTCACATGAAATAAAATTTGGTAAAACTTGGGAATCGAGTCTCTTGGTAGTTAATAATCTAGAAAGTCTGTAAAAAAACTTTCTGAAATAAATTCTTCAAAATATGCGCAACCTGTTTGCATACGATTTGAACAAGTAATTGCAAATACTATTACATACACATCAAGTTAAACGAATGTCTGCATAATAATATCAAACAGCAATCTCCTACATTAAGCTCACATAATCGATTAGGCGCCGCACTTGCGAAACAACCGCTACCTAATTTATCGATTCAATTTAACGATCATTTTATATCGATTAACCGTTATTGGATAACGATATTTATTAACATCATTACTGCTCATCAGTTTAATGATATGATACTTTCTAATTTCAACCTTATCGTGACGTGTTAAAGTAGATTTTTACCTGGAGTGTTGTCTATACATAGATATTGTAGAATTTCAGAGTAGATAGTGCTCTGATCTTTGCAACCATTATTGTCGATTATTAATGTCGGTTATTTGTGTCGCGACGACTTTGTTGAGCGTTTTATTAACTGTTGCTCACGTGATGAGATGTTTAGCGGTGATTTTAATAAGATTTGTTTGTATGTGCTTATAAATGGGTACCTACTAGGTTAGTGTTGCAAGAGAGGTACTCTGTATCTAATGTGTTTTAGAAACTGTAGCTTACAATGTTTATCCGAACCCAATTTATCCAAGAGTCATCATACTTCTAAAGTAATTACTTCTATTGGCATTTTTGCATTGTGTCCATTAATATAAATTCTTAGTGATAGTTTAATTAAAATCTATAATCGCTGTCACTAATTCAGTGTCACTTCTCTCAAAATTAGCAAGTAAGTAGTATTTTCCAACCTATTTAGAATTTTGACAACCCTAAAGTTTAGTTAACTTTACTCAGTCTATTTCTCACGTTATTCTCGATAATTGTACATCTTATAAAGTGTAATAACTATAAACGATTAAGTGCGGATCTCATCGAGCTCCCGACACAACCGCATCAATGTAACTTGTGCTCAACTTACTACCGCTCAAGTACGAGCCAAGTATGGGCCAAGTTAGCAAGACAAACCTACTACACAACTATTGATTGGAAACTAGCATTATTAATATTACATAAGTATTAATTTCATATCAATATTCAGAGAAAGTTAACAAAAATATACGTCGCCATCTTGAAAGGTCAACAAACTATTGACGTTCCATATTCAAAAGTTTTCGCGCGCAATCCAATGTTGACAATATAATAAAATTGGCGCACAGATAATAAAATATTCTGCCTCTTTCAGCCTTGAATATTAATTAGCCGTATTGGTCGATGGTATGATTAAAGATTTAATTAACAATACATGTAAACTTTAATTAGTAATTACAATAGTGATGTAACCTCATTAACTCATTTTATTGTGGTGATAACGATCGATTTATCAAAAGATTGCTTAGCGATTGAGATTAGAATGGTGTTCTCGTATATCGATTGATCAAATAATACCATAACTCAAAAGTATAAAAAATACTTAACGCTTTGGCTAAATATCATATATAAGAGGCTTTAATAAATTTTCCGCTTTTGGGAAAACAAGAAAATTCTGTTGGTAATTTCAAAGGCTGGACCTTCCCATACCTAATTACTACCACCTACCTCTCCTTAACTTACATATAACCCCTTAAACAGCACGACAGACAAACAGACAGACAGACATACGGACAAGCAGACATACGAATTAAACTTATATGGCGGCAGCTGCGAACACCATGATTTATGTCCTGACTCGCCGTGAAGATTACTCTCAACCCCCCATGGGAGATAAACGTATTATGTGAAGTGAGATCTGAGATGGGGTATTTTTGGTAGGAGGCCTTTTTAGAATTTTTTGAGGTGTGAAAGTAATTGAATTTTTAATATTTTATTACCTTAAAGTAAAGTTTAATTTGGAATAATTACATTAATTTTATTTCAAAATCATTTTCATAAACAAATGTATTAATTATTGTAGTTTTCCGCGAAAAACCTATTAATTGGCACAGGATTAACAAAGTTAGCATAGATATCAACGTGTAAGCGAATATTTATTGTTTTTCATGATTTGTTTTAGTACTAAGTATTTGGAACAACGAATATTACATATTAATTTCATTTTCTATGAACAATCCTACTGAAAACACAGGGAAATCTCCCATTCACTTCTACATTAGTCTAATGAAAATAACTTCAAAAAATACTAACTACACACACAACTCGCACTTCACCAATCTTACAATAACACAAACAACATGACTACTCCTCTAGGTTAGTTCGTAAGGAGCAAATAGAGCGCTAATGGCCTATCAGCGGCTTTGTTCTATTTGCGGGCGGAGTCGCGAGCCACGCCGATGCGCTTATTTTGACGTGCTTTCATTATCGATGCCATGTTTAGGTGTAGGAGGAAAGGAAGCTAAGATTTACGAAGCGATATTATTAGTTGGATAATTGGTAATGCTTGTAATTTAGCGGCTTACGCTTATGTACATATGTCACATAAAGACTATAAAGATCAGATTCTGTTAAATCCATTTTTATTTCAAATGTCATTTTTCTACCAATAGTTATAACCTTTTTCCTTATTCGAAACGAGTGTCGTTCGGAAAAACAGGCTGAATTAAAAATTTCCATATAGGCAGTTTTTCCAACCCTAAAAAATGTATAAAAAAAATATCACATATTACACTGTAATTACCTAAGAATCTCTATATAATTAGCAAAAATGTTATCATCATATTCTGACTTTTTATCGTCCACTGCTCGTCATAGGTCTCCTCTCACATAAGCGTTGGCGATTTGAATCATATTTACTATCGTTTAATACAACTATAGTTCGGCCATTCAGAGAATGCGTTCCTGACACGTCGCGATTGAACTGACGACGTAACTACATTCATTGATTATTGATATAATAATGTTGTTTTAATGCTCCTCAATTGTTAAAACGGTAAACAACCAGCAAAAATATTTTTATCGTAACTGCAACGCCATTGCAAAGTTACGTCGTCAGTTCAATCGCGACGTGTCAGGAACGCATTCTCTGAATGGCCGAACTATAGGTACCTATATCGAAAATTACTTAAATAACTCATAGCTATGCTAGCTAGCCATGTGCTCCACCCTTACTACAGTGCATGGAGTGCGCTAGTCTAAACAAGGGGGCGGCGAGTGCTACAAATTGAACTATCGCAACTCGCGCCAGTAACTAGCACGCCAGGGCTGCCACTCGCGTTCTAGTGTAGTAGTGAGTACTTAGTAGTTGATATATTTATGACAAATCCAGCTGTTGTCAGTGCTACAATGTTGTATTTTAGTGGAAATAAATTGTATTTGCTATATTTATGTAAAGCTTCAAAAGCTTATGAAGAAATAATGTCTTTATTCAATCAGATTTCAGTTATTTTCAGTAAGGTAACAAAGTGGATGGCAACAAAATTGTGATGATTCAAATCACTTCAGACGGTTGAATCTAGTTTCTTAAACTTCTCCTTCCGTTAAAGCTTAGTCGCCATCAAATATAGGATTATGATTTCTAGATTGGGATTAAAAATAAATAAAATTCAACTGCAACTCATATCTGCTAATCTGCCGATGACAACTGACAGCCCTAAACCACATATTAACATAGATAAATCGTAGTACCAACAAACTGGCGATTGACGCAATAAAACCCGGGTTAGCATTGCCATCATTAATCCATATAAATTTACTTGCTAAAAATAAATTGGCAACCCTAAGAGACACAGCTGCAACGGCCAATAGCTTATTGCTTGGACGTTCTACGTTTGAATTACATCTCGCAAACTTATTACCGCGCTCCCAATACTAACATATCCTCCTTAACGTTCAATTATAAGGTATAAATTCGTTCGCGATTCAGTTATTGGGCTGCAAACAGAGTTGTTTAAGTACTCGTCTCGATTAAAACGATAGAAATGCAAGGCAATTCGATATTAGTTATAGTGAACGAATGGTCGCAGGAATGCGCGATGGCGATTGACAAATTGTGTGCGTTTGCGTTGTAGCTGCGGAGTACTTGAGCTTTCTCGACGTATTTATGTGTGTTCATTGTACACTGGAAGATAATTAGAGCTGCGACGATATAGTTCGCTCACATTTGCAAATGGCCTTCTTAATCCCGGACAAATGGCAGACTCTGCAACGTTTAGCTAGAGCGAGCTTATTGCCAATGGCTTGATGTATTTATTTGCCCATTATACTTGAAGAAGTGGTGCTGTGTTTCTAATCTTGTATAGTTAATCGATGAAAATTGTAGTACTTTCTAGTACAAGGCACAAAAGTTAAGTAAAACTGCCTGAAATTATTGAAAAGTATTTCTAACTGGCCACACCCCAAACCAAAGCGCTGTCACGATTCAATAAACCGCCGAAAACTACAAAAAATAAAATGAAAACAAAGCTATAACGCATCAATTGAGGTCCACCATAATTCTGTACATAAAACTTAAGTGCAGCAGTTTGCGAGCATAAACTAAAAAACAAACATACGGCACCAAGTGATAAAAACACAATACGATGACTAACGAGTAAGAGCGAGCGCACATCACGCGACTTTGCGACTTGCGTCATAAAATGCGAACGGAACAATATCGCAGCGATTTAGCAATTCGAAGAAATTGTATAATTTGCAATAGATCGTGGAACATTCTGTTTAACACGTATTGCAATTATATTAATTAATAAATTGCCGTTTGACTCACAACTTGAGAAGCGATAAAATGTTATTACTTACGACATTCGTACCTAATACCGTACGCGTGAAGTTATAAATATTAATGATTGTAAACCCATATATTAATGTTAAACGCTTATTCTGAGTATGCACACGATTTCTGAAATATACTTGTGGTGCTAATAACGATGGAGTCATATTAATTTACACAATTCCTAAACTAAACAGAGAGGAGTCATAAACACACCCTAACGAATGTTCGCGCCTTCGGAATCTTTCAACACATTTAATAACATACATTCGTGCAATTGTCGTCACATATCTCAGTCATAATTATAGACGTGCTTGAAATACTCGCCTCCCTATACGTCCAGACTGATTGTCACCATATTACCCTAACGACAAAACTAAAAAAACTAACAGTAGCTGTAGGTATCTTAAGTGATTCACGGGTGGTAATTTTAACCAGTGCTGTTTTTATTCATCGCTGTAAATGGCAACATAAAAAATCGTTCACAAAAAGTCTGCAGTATGCGCCGTCTCTAACTAAAACAATGCACCCATCTGCGTCCATTGGCGTACACTAAAAATTATTACCCTACCCAAAACGAGAGCACATTGTACAAAGCGAGCCTGACTAATCGACGGTGATTTACAACATGACCGGGTTATATAACCTCGTGAACTTCGGAGAATAAGTTGAAGTTGTGTTTATTTACTCCGTGTGTGGTATCCTAATGGATGGATTTAGTGACCAGTTACGGAGAAGTTCGGTTCAAAGTAAATCGTGGTTATTAGGTCACTGTAGTTTATGATTCACTTGACGTGCAAACGAGTTTGATTGACTGCAGTTATTACAGTTTAATGAGTTAGGAGGTGATTGTGAAAGTGGTTTGTAGATGGTGGGATGAGCGTTTAGAGCGCTGCAAAATAGTCCGACGATAGTGTAAAAAATTGGGCTCATAAATCGGTATCGAAGAATGATAGTACGCTCTCGCAACAATCTGGCTGGTATAAGTCCGACTAAAAAGTTTGATTGATTGAATTCACGATTACCTTCGATATAACTCAACCATCGAAATAACTATCATACAAGTCATTGCTTTTAAGCATTAATCAAAACTGTAATAACGTTACTAGTTTAGTCAGAAAAACGAAAAACCTAAACAACTCAAACCCAAATTGTAACATATTGAAATGTTGACACAAAACCCAATAAAATCCATCGCACACTGCACAGGCAACTTTGTTAACTTTTATTCTGTACTGTCATGTTGTTACCCCGACGGTTTCATCCCCCCAATTAAATGCAATGAAAACGAAATTTGAATACACCACGGTAATGTTTGAGTTAGGGGAGGCAACAGCATTTACATTCACAGCCTAATTGAATTGGAACTAATAAAACTGTTGACTCATTATGGCCTGTGACAACCTTATTTTTGTGACGCTTATTTTATTTAACGCCTCCTTTAACGTAAATTATGATTTACAGTTTATAAACTAGGTTTAATGAACTTGATTAATGGATTCACAGGTTAATTGATACGCTAACGCTAATGATAGTGAACGCATTTACGATGGCTTTCATTTTGGCAGCTATTTTCAATGTGAAACAACCGATATCTAACTCAGAAGCTTGATATCAAACTTTATCATTTTGTCAAGAAAAGACAACAATATCTAAAGCCTGCAATCTTATTCAAATAATCATAATTCGGGTTATAATTAGTATAGAATATCTCACCTTTGGCAAGTCGGTCATCATCCCCCCATCCGGGCGAATCCTTCGACTTTGGCACGCTCAGGTTAAGCGGCTGCTCCTCACACTTGTAATACACCACTTTGTCAAACTCACTGTCACTAGTCCTCACACTCTTCTGCAGCAACTGTTCCTGCAGCTTATTCTTATGAACACTTATTAAGTTCCTATCAACTTCCGAAACTTGCACACTCTTCTCTTGGTACCCAAAAGGCTTTTTGACATCGAAATTTATTTTAACATTCATCAGCTGACTCACTGTTGACTTCTTAGTTTCGCTACTCTTATCTACATTAGAAAGACCTAAAATATAATCTATGGTGTGCGGCGTCGGCTTTTTCGGTGGTTTCCCGTATACGTGTGGATGCCATGATGGTTCGAAAACCTCGTCTTTCTTTTCTTCTGTTGGTTTAATTTCCTCATCTCTGGCTTCACAGGTTTCTATATTAATATCTGAGGCGTCTCGAGACTCATCTATAACTAAATCTTCTTTGTCATCTTCTACATTGATCTTCTCATTTGGACTGAGCCTGTCGTCGGCACATTGGTAGAAATTGTTATCGTTAGTAAAGTTCTGGACATCTATGAGTGTATTGTCTTCCTGGTGGGGGGTGTATGAAGATACTACAGTTTGCATTTCTTGTTCTTTAGTGTCGTCACTCATGTGTTAGTCTTTCAGTTTGTGCGGAAATAATACATGTTTGTTTATATGATTGTATTAGTGCTTGTTTGGTGGCGTGGGCGGCGTGTCGTTTGATGCTCTTTGATGTCGCGCGGTGTTGTCGTGCGTTTCCTGTAACAAACACATCAGTTCACATTATTGAGTGTTTGATTGAAATGAATTATGCGGAAGTTTATTGAGCTCGATTAACTCGATGATGTATTAGCAGTTTTATCTTGTGATGATTGAATAGATATATCGGTGTTGAAGCTAAATCGTATTGGGGATTTTTCAATCGCGTTAATTTGTCGAGTCATGTCATAATATGTTATAATGATAACCATCTCGTTACTAACACCACTCGAACTATCTATACAAGCCAACACTACCAGCTTACTCATGAATATTATACTGAAAACAAAGGCATTAATACTGAATATCCACTACCCAGTTGAAAACAGTTACATAACATTCACCGTGATCCATTCAGTTCACAAAACTCTAATAAACACGGGAACATCAACAGTAGCCACAAAATGAATTAAACGATACACTAACAGCCCAATAAACGGTTCGTGCTCTATCTCGTAGCGAGTGGGCCCCGCGCCCCGCACCCCGGGCCCCCGCGCCCCACGCCCCGGGGGCCCGGGAACCCCGCACGCACACCGAGACACGGGATCAACTGATCGGTAAGCGCTGATTGATTTTTATTGGAATCACATATCAAGGTTGTCGCTAGTTCACTGCTGTTTGTTTCTATTTATGCTTTATTTGTAGTGCGTATTATTTTGTTAGTGTATGTATGATACTTTCAGTTTGGAAAGGTTTATTTTTTTATCCTTTAGATTTCTATGACAAAATACTTATATGAACCCCTAGATAGGTACTGATTGATTGAAAACAGTTTTACAAATTGAGTTTAATTGAGATAAATTATTTCGTACACCATCTTAAAGTAATCTAAATATTTTAAATAGGCTTATTGCAAGAGAAGAATTTTAAATCAAAATGCGTTAATATACATTTTCCTGTTAATAGTCAATTAAGTTGCGTTTAATCATTCGCAGCAATCAGTCAACTGGGGCAGTCCATATCACAATCATATCGAAGCAAAGATCGTATCTATCGGATAATTAATAATGTACTGATCTTATGACCTGGCCTACTAGATTATTTACTAGTTTACCTATTGTACTATTTGTAGCTATTGAACTGTATTAACAAAAGAATGCTTAAGCCAGGTGAGTGGTAAATAATGCACTCAAGGACTATTATATGTATAATCATATTAGTTATGCCCAGAACATTGGTAGAATAATATTTGTTAGCCCTACTAAAATATTGAAAGTTTGAAACCTTACAAAAATCTCGAAGTGTGCTTCAACTCTTATACAGACAGAATGATCACTTCATTCCAAACCAATATCTAGAACAAATATTGCAAATCAAAGCTGCGACAAACTAAAAATACATACCCACAACACCGGCAACATTCAACAGTTATCAAATAGAAAAGAAAAGGCTAAAAAAAATAACTTGGCGTGACAGCCCTACGTAGGAAAACTGAAACAAAGCTTCGGATGGGATACACGACGACACGACAACGATACAAGGCGATTCGCAACGTTACGCAGCGATCTGCAGCGATCCGCAGCGATACGCAGCGGTTTTGAGCGATTCGTAGGTACTCTCTACATTTTTGCGCGTAATTTTTTTGTTATTGTTAAGTAGTGACCCGGGTATGTACATATAAGATAGAATGTAGCGTTCAGGGTTAAATTGCTTTCCTGTGTATGAAAATAAAAGTAGAGCCTTAATTGAAGATATACCAACATTTACTGTGTTCTACGAACATTGTGTGCCCTTTCCTTGATCCATCATTAGGTACATGTCCATATATCCTTCATTAAAAAATTCAACTAGATTATTTTTCGCTTTTAACCTCCCTGTTTTTTAACCATAATATAAGTATTTTACCTCTTCTCCCCAGTCGTCATTTAACCTCTTCTTGAGCGACCGACGGATAGCAGTATCACCCCCGCGGTCACTCGCCCCTCGCGCTAATCTTAACTACCCCCAAACTCACCTGAGCTCTTGAGGGGTGATATTTTATTCTTGCCTGGATTTTCCTCTTGGAGTGCGGTTATGTGTAGTTACTTATAAGTATCGATGTGGGTTTTATTTCATAGTTTGCTACTGGAATATACTTTTTTTTTATTAATAATTATATCTTTTCACCCTAAACAAACAAACATTGTTAATACTAATTTGATACTTAGAATAACCACCACACGTAATCCATCCACAATAACACTTCAATTAAAACAAATGAACACACAATTTCGTAATTACAACTTAAACAAAGCATCAACAATTTAACGTTAAACAATTAATCACCAACACATTGTGATATCGAATAGCGCAATCGAATGGACTCGATATAATCGCAACAATCGAATACTCCTAGATCATTAGTGCGGTGACGCAAAATGTTAACGTGAGCGATAAACGATTGATCCGCGGTGAAAGTGAGCGATTTGGTTATTCTGTAGTAATTACCTTGAAATAGTGCCTATTTACTGGTAGCCAATTTAGTTAATACATAAAGCATAGATTATTGTTTGATTGATTTGTAAGTACCTGTACTAATATTATGAAGTGGTAACATTATTTTGTTCATTTGTAAAGGCTCCCATGGCACTGTTGGAACCCTAAATTATCCTCGAGTGACATAAACTACTTAAATCTCATCCTGATAGTAAGTTGTTTCCGCGGGACTCGGGTGAAACCATGGGGAAAAGCTAGTCTTTTATTTTTTATTATGGGTTTCATACCTGAAATAAATGAATTTATTTATTTATTTAAAATTTGGTCGGGTCATAAACGGGTTACCGGACCACAAGAGCCCGATGCCATCAATTCGTTCTCTAGCTTACATAACAGCAGCTAAACTCAATCATGAGCTACAACTCTACTAGGAATGGCCGCCTACATAGCTTGCTCATTTATCTAACTTGTTACTCGAAAGGAGGCTGTATACTCACAAATAATATTTGATCCTATAATAGGCATAACAAACTAGAATTTTATAACAACTTTGGTTTTTTACTTAATTTTCGTTTGTAATGCTGTGGGTGAGCCAATAAAAAAATAAATAAACAAAACAAAAAGTTTTTTGGTATAGTGACAGAGTGCTTATCATTCAGTCCAAAAAGGCTATTTTCCCTTAAACATTATCAGGTGTCAAGTGCACAAAATAATTGGAAAAATACCACTGTATATTATTATACAGGATTAATAACTATGACGTTAATGGTTTTACATTGACAGATCAAAAACATAATTTTATATACTTTCGCGGATTAAACTTAATTCCTTTAATCCTATTATTTATGAGTGATTGATGATTATGTTATTGGTGCCTATCGTGATTATTACTATATTGTCTGTTACACTGAAAATATTGCCTTTGTAAATTGATTTTGAGGTCATCTTCGGAAAAATAAAAGTTAACAGGATATAATTAGGAAACTATTATTAAAATATACTTTTGTAATAATAATTAAATTACGGATGCAATTGACGTAACGTGTCATAAGACTAAATTTGAAGCAATATTATCATTAATTACCATTCTTAATATGATTGATTACACCTATATCTTTGCAATCATTAACTTTATCTTTTACCAGTGCGTATTATACATATTCTCCTCAAAGTCGCGGAATACGTTAATGCACATCAATTTAATTATTACATTATGCTTACATACACACTACTGGATTGACGTCAATCGTCTTAGCTCTATATAAACATACGTAATTAAACCATTCATCACACACACCAAAACCACCTTTAAATCAACAACAATAAGGTTTAAATTACACTACGATGATCTATTAAGTAGTGTGTGACGATAGTGACCAGTTAAGTGTAGGATTTCAAGAAATTACAGCTAAGTTAATAGTTTGTTTGTACATTTAAAAGTAATACGCATGGTTTTGTGATACTAAATATTTGGTTTAATGACGTTTGTTTAGCTAATGACGCAGAATTGTCTAACGGTGAAATACATTTTATGTAATTTTTATGCATAAGTTTGTTTGAATTAATTTTAAATAAATTGTTTATGGCCCCTATCTCAGGTTATATTATATTATGAATGTTTTTTCACACCAGTTACTTGAGCTAGAAATATTGTCATTTAGTTGTAGAAATCAAAAGGCTTAAAAGCTCTATGATCAAGCTTTTCCAAAATTACATTGACCACCCAGAACTGGCTGATCCACAAAAGATGTACTCTATTTTAATCTTTCATTGACATAATTATCAAATTAACACAGCGTCAAACGATGCGATGTCAAAGAAATCAAAAGAGCCATCTGGTGTTTTTATTAAAAACAAATTCATTGCTTTCATCAAAAACATATGAAAATGCAATAAATTAATTTGGTATATCAAAGGCGATGCGACAGCCGCGGAAATGTTCACAATTAACACAAACGGTTTACGAACGTTTCTGAACGTCCGCTGTTTAATACGAACATGTTTCCGAACGGAGCTTTCGGTGTTTACTTCTCAAACGTGTACATTTTTTATTAAAATTATAAATTGATCGTTTCCCATGGTCTTCTAGCAGTATTCTAAAGAACTACTTTATTGCGAACTATCCAATAATATATGAGTATCTAAATACAAAATGTCAATTAGAAACCTAAATGTTTGCCTGTGAAAGTAAACAAAACCATTATAACCATATATATCCATTATTAGTATTACCAATTTATTAACACTTTCGATTTCAACTCTGAATTATTAAAGTAGGTAACATCAAGCATGATCTTGTCGCTTAGAGCGATCGCTTCCAGACAATAATGTTATTATATGGATGTACTATGTATTACCTCTATATGGGTATTATACTAAAGAGCCTCTTGACTGCCTCGTTGGTCTAGTGGTCGCAAGCGCGGCTGCTGTGCACGAGGTCTCGGGTTCGATTCCCTGGGGCCCGATTCTCCTAATTTTACTTAAAGAACATTCGATTGACGTTCGACTCGATTCGACTGAGATCCGATCCCGACTCGATTACGATTGAAGCGTATGTGGCATTCCGCTATTTTTTCTTTGAAATAAACGTTTTTATCCTTTTCTGTCATTCAATAATGAATCATTTTGTCTGCAAATGATTTACGATTGCAAAATGATTGTAAAGCAAACTACCGTATAGACCAAAATTACCAAAATTGCAGACCAATCGCACACCAATCAAATGTCAATCGAATACGATTGGTCTTTTATTGGTAGCAGAATGCCCGATATGGTTAAAACTGCTATTGCGATCATATTTCGATTCGATTTCTATTCGATTTTGACATTATTAACTTAGGAGAATCGGGCCCCTGGTCGAGCCGAAATCGCTTTGTGGGTTTTCTTAAACACAAAGCAGCCCGTAGTCTGGAAGTTGGTGATTGATTCACCCGTGCATCGGAGAGCACGTAAATGTCGGTCCTGCGCCTGATCATCGGGTTATGAGAGTGAAGGAACAGTGAGTGCACCTGTGTCTGCGCAAATGCTCGTGCACTATAATATGTCCTGCGCAGCTGGCTGATCTCCTTACATGAGAACAGCCGCCGTAGCCGAAATCGGCCGTGGACGCCATTATTTATTACGTACAAATCATAAAAACTGTAAAATCTCTACAAAATATGTTTTTTCATATTTGTACTTAAAAGCAAGCTACAACACGGGATAAAGCTAGTAAGTATTTCTTGAATAACCTGCGTCAATTACTGCATTTATCTTACGGATCTACTAATCTTATATTGGAATTATGTTCAATATGGCAGATAACAGGTAAAATCAATGAATCATTGCGATATCCTACGCACATCAAATTATTGTTGAACTTGGGACATTGTATTACGCAAATACATACTTGCAACAATAGCTACAGATACTAAAAGTAGATATTCGTGGCTGTTACAATATTGGGTATTAAGTAGATTTAGTCTGACTTTACTATGTCTCTAATTTTAGACATTAGATATAGATAGACATATTTAGACTATTTCTAATTTTATTAGAAATATTCTGTATTGGCACTGAAATACATTGATTACATGCAAGACAATTGCTCAAAGATTTACATTTGTTGTACATCCCAAATTTTCCTCAATAAGTCCGTTGCGTTGTCTTTTATAACGCTGGTTCCATTGTCTCTTTTAGAATAGATCCCCACAAAAATGACACGCAATCAAACCCGCTATAATTTAAACTAATAACCATCGACTTTCATGTCAGTCTTACCACGTAGTGTCGGTGACATCAAAAGCCCACACACGTCGGTCACTTCCACAAGCGAGAGCGGCGCCTCTAAAGTCATCGCACATAGATACATACATGGCTTATTGGACGGAACTAGACCTGTTATGGTGTCCACTTGTTTTGATGTTGACGAGAGGGACGAAAATATTTTGATTTTTATGAGAATGAGAAGTTTGGGATTAATTTTGGGTGACAGGGTAATTTGACCAGTAGATTGGTTAAGTGTGAAACAATGTTTTGCTCATGCTTACACGTTCAACGTAACGCTTATAGTAATAAGCTAATAGTTTAAAATAAGCTTCATTGTAATATAATCAAAAGTGATAAGTTATTTTAAACTGCGCCTATGTAAACGTAGACGTAAGTCAGGGATTTCCAAGATACTCGCGGTATGAGGAAAGTAGAATACTACAACCTTTCAATTTATGAATATATGTACACTAAAAGCTTACGCTTATTATCCCTATATAAAACTATAATTCCACCAACATCGCCATGTCCTAGTTTATGATTGAGGCCACAAATTACAGACCGCATCGGCACAACAATGATTATTAATAATTTAATCAAAACAACGAAAACAATTAAACGAAGCCACATGACGGACAACACATTACAATGATCATATATTGATATGTTATCGAAGGTAAATTATTAAAGCTCTAAATAAATATTTGCGCATCGATATGGTTGTTTTAATTACAGTGTTGTGTGTAATTATCCTAGCTAAAAGTGGTATCTGCATCGTTTAGTATCAAAGCTAATATTGTAAAAAGTAAAGTTATAATCCTCAATAATCTTACTCTTACTTTCACGCCAAAACTACACAACAAATTGTAGATGTTTTAATTCACCTTCATTGGGCCAAGATAATCTTAAAAAGAACTTAACTTTGTTAGGTTAAAATTATACTTGCTTTACCTGGAATTGAACCCACATACGCATACTTGAGAGGTTGGTGCTTTTACGACGACGTATCGAATCATGCATCATACAATAATATCTGCACAAACAGACAGCTGAATAGAATAGGAAAATCAAGTGAAAACTCACGCATTATAT
Organism: Helicoverpa zea; assembly: GCF_022581195.2. Classification (NCBI taxonomy): domain Eukaryota; kingdom Metazoa; phylum Arthropoda; class Insecta; order Lepidoptera; family Noctuidae; genus Helicoverpa; species Helicoverpa zea. The sequence goes on from NC_061472.1 coordinate 404,292, forward strand.
TTGTCCGTCGACCTGTAAATGTGTTGAACATGCCTAACGCCATATTTCTTTTTATTATATTCTCTTTTACCCCTTATTCGCCAAGTTTTTGTGGGAGCGGAGTTGGGATTGAGAATTGGTTTTCCTTTACCGAATTTTGTAGATTATGAAGACCATTTTATTGTTATATTTTATAGTAAATTGCTGCAGGATACTTTTACTTACCTACTGTAGAAAATATTGTGTACCCTTTTAAACGGTAGTAGAAAACTATTAAACGGTTAGTTTCAACGGGCAATCAGAATTATTACCTAATCTAGCAGCCGTGACTAATATTTACACATTTCAATTTACTTGTTTCTATGTTATTTCGTATTTAAATTACTTTCTAACAAAACATGGATAGAAACAGCGTGCCGTGTGTATGTGAAATTGAAACATTTATGATAGGTTGTTAACAAAGTATCTATTTAAAAATCAATTTCCTATTAAAACATATAGGAAATTGATTGTTGTAAATGTCACATGAGCGCTTACACTGAATCGTTTTGGCAGTCCGCATTACCTGAACAAAGCACATACATCGTAAGAAATGGATTTCTAGCTACTTACACCATATTTACCACAGCTTGAGAATAAAATTTTATAGATATCAGTTATCGACTACCTCCTTCCTGCCATACGCATATCGTGAGATCGGGTGCTAACGCTATACCTTATTCTACGACACTCAAATATTTAATCACATCAATTCAGTCCCCGAAATTAGCGCGTACAAACAAACAAACTTTTCACCTATCCATATCAGTAAAGACATTTTAAGAAATATAACTAAGGCGCCAAATAGTCTACAAAACAAATAGAGCATTAGACATTTAAATGGCATCAAGCAGCGACATGTAACGATTGTATTCGCAAAGTTCTGGGAAAGCGAACGCGCCATTCAGAGCCGATTGAACTTTAGTCGGTAAGTAACCACTACATAGCGGTTCAGGGAAATTCGTTTAGTAGTCATACAACTCTATTATTTGTAACATGTGAGGTAATTTTTATTTCGTTGTTTTCTTTTTAAATGACTGCTGAGAAATGGTGTGTTTTTAATAGAGGAGTCTTATTGTTAGCGATTATCGCCATGATTATGGACATCTGCGATACAAAAGTCGCAAATGTGTTGCCGTATTTAATATCTAATGAATGTTTAAAATCTAAGGACTACTAAATTGTATTGTGTCTATTTTTCACTCGAAAATTGGCCTTAAGAGGAAAATACGATCAAAGTGAAACTTATGTATGTAAATGTGAATGTCTCTCCGTTTATTCAGCCATGCACAATGGAAGACACACAAAATAAGATATACTATCACTGAATAAATTTCCCAAAACTTACTAAATCTTGTTCAAAGTAAATTATAGAAACCTGGAAAACACATAGTCTTTTCCTTACATTTTGTGTTATTTATTGCCTATTTGATACAGGCCGCACAGTTTAACTACCGACAGCGAAGCTAAGCTAGGAAGTTACAGAAACTTAAAGGTTTCAAGAAGACTTTAATTCTGGATACCGCATAATCGTTTATACCCCAAGGTTGCCAGGTTTCATGTATGCAATTAATGTGAAACACGGCCAGCAGGCGTCGCTAGTGTCACAAATATTCGCTTGTTTTCGATAACATAATCGCGGCCAATTATTGTTTTATCGCTTAATCTTAATACTACAAGAGAGGCTAATCGATAACTTTATGGATTTCCAATAGTTCGCCAAACATTATCCGAATGTAATAGTATTAGTCATTATTTCAAGATTTAATGTTTTTTTCCAAATTATTCGTTTTTTCTGCTTTACAGCGCTTTTACACTGCCGGATTTTCCGTGCGTAGCAAACCCGAGCGTAAGTATACGCATTTCAGATAACTTTTGTACCGGGAGTTTTCAATTGTTTGGTTTACGTATCTAGCGTTGTCGCTCGGAAAAATTGAGCAGAAAATCTGCCAGTATGAAAACGCTGTTAAAGGTACTTCTGTCCAATGTTTAATTTTTTATTGATTGATTTGATTGGTTGATTTATTCATGTGTTACTATGTCTTATTATGACTCAACAAATAGGTTACAAATCTTAAAATCATTGCATTCGCTTAATATCTTTAAATATGGATTTTTATCAATGTATGAGTGTTTGAAAAATAGAAACCTAAGTCGTGTAGGAACTTGCCTATATTCTTATCAAGTTTATGCAATTTTTTGAAAAATTAAAAAAAGATTAACGTAATTAAAGCAGGAATCAGTCGGTGGAAAAAAGATTGATATGTTAATTAAATTCAATGTGGGGTCCCGTCAGTGATTAATTAGTAACAATGCAATTATGTTGATAAAGTTTACGCAAATTCAAAAAGATTTATAAAACCTGCAACCTTGTACAGATTGATTCTCCTAGATTAACTCAAAAATGCAGTAGTTGTTTATAACTGTTATAAGCCTAGATTTGGCCCCCTTTTGAGTAACAAGTTAAATCACAATAAATAATGACGAATAAACTGTGTGTGTTTTAGATCTATCTAGATTTAATTATCTCCTAATAAAACACCCAAATACAGAAAGGTTTACAATGTATTAAGTGGCGCTTAATTTTTCTGATACTTACTGTCTTACGTAGCTTTTTCGTAACTTTTGTTTACGTACCAATAAGACTACTTTCTTTATTACACAAATAATGTCGCTTTCTATTCCCAAAATAATTTACAAAATTGGTTCTGCATTATCTCTACAACTACAAAAACATTTACAATTTACCTCTTTTTAATATTTGCACCTAGTTGTATCTAGTTATTCGGTATAAATTATCGAGAGAACCTTACCTGTAATAATACCGATTGGATACATTGAACAATGATATGATCATAATCTAAAACCATAAGAAACAAACAACAGCATTTTTTGCACGTGTTAAGACATTAATTACCTTACTTATAAAGTTCTCTGTAAGCGACGGCTAAGTGACCTGTAACTGCAGCCCGACGTAACATTGACAAGTGGACACAAAAGTTTCGTGAAGTGTCGCCGTCACTAATTGCAAGTTATCTTACCCCGTCGCCGCGCGGTTCATGTCAATGTAGAACAACTTTGTTTAGGTACCTAACTTACGGAGTAGCCTTCAAATGTAGCTTAAGAAAGTGTTAATTTCTAAATTAGAAGTAAGTTTTTCTTTATACCAGACCTTCCTTTTGAAGGACCTGAATTGTTATAACTTATTTTTGCAAGTAGATACATATTATTTGATTGTCTGAAAGAATGACAAGGAAGTAACATTTTTGTGATTTAAAAGTATTACTGCTCAACTTTGCAATCATTACAGTCATTTGATCATTCACTAAAACTTGGTGTGATAAAATTTTAAACATACAGATGTCTTTTTTTGTTTCATTTTCAACAACTTTTTTTAGATCAAGCTTATCAAGTAATATTTTTTAATACATGAAAAAGTTAAATAAAAGATTTTTGTAAGAAAAAATATATAGGTAAATAATTAATTTTAAACTTAATCGTAAAAGACGCTATAACCACTAAATTATAAAAACTAACAACAATAATAAATACCGCATCAAAAACAAACTTTCTCCTCCAAAAAAGAAAACAAAACCTTACCTTTACGCGTAATCCGTGCAACACAACACAACACTCAATAAAAATACACAGAAACAGTCACAGATCATAAATGTCAAACGTCAATTACACTTCCGATAATGAGCGCATTGTGGCGGGAACGGAACTAACGAGAAACGAAACGTGTTCGCTCCGACGTCACGTTGTACTGGCGGCTCGCAGCTGTGCCGTCCCTGTGTGCGTGCGCGTCGCCACACGCGCCGCTGTGTGCGTGTGCGAGGAAGATAGCTAGCGAACTGTTAACTCGGCGATCCTCACAGTTAGACTAACTCACATCCAAATCGCTTAATTTTATGAGTTGTTGCCTTCTCCACCCCCTCGCTGGGGACTCGCGACGTGACTTTGGAGACGCGTCTCGCGGGATACAAGTTTTGATAGCGGTTTGGAGATGTTTGTTTGGTATTACATTAATTCAGTTGTACTTGTCAGAAGTAGAAATGATTTAGTAGTGAAATCTAGCCCAAAAATACTAATTATTTTGTTTTTATGTTGTAAGTAAATTAGAAAGAAATTCATGACGACACCATAAAATTTTTTGGATAAAAAATATGAAACATCATTTTTAAAAATTTGTCCGAAAATATTATCTATAACTAACAACAAACCAAACAAGACAAAATAAGCATGCAAACAAGCAATAAATGGAAATCGCATCACATCAGCTACCAATACTACAACTGTAACAATATTTAAGCGATATAGGTACCTACACACCTACATTTAATACTTTACCATACCTTTTCCACCCTTCTACTGATTAGGTATAATTAATAAACTTCAATTGGCGTCACAAATAATTAAAATCATTTACGATAACACTATTATCACACTTTACTACATAAATTTCACCTATCTCAATCGATAAAACATTTTCGCTTGCTCATAATACTTAAATAACATGTAAAAATATTCGATTAACCCTCTCAATATAACATTAATGATCTCTGATATGGACGATTACTGATAATCATCAAATTATCATTTATATATCGCGATAAATATGAATTTGATTGCTGCTATAATTAAAATATTTCGTAAGATAGCTAAACGAATTACTTATCAATAAGTTTCCGTTACATAATGACATCGGAAACCAATTAACTCAAAAAGTATTTGGTTAACAAACAAGGAAATCCATTTAAATTGATATGATAATGTAAAATTAGACTCAGTAACATTTTACTATAATTCAACTTTAATGCAAACAATCAATTAAAAAATCGATTAAACTGCGATAAAATAATAAAGCATAGCAAACACCCTAACTCTAATTGCTGGTACATTGTTATTTAATGTATTATTCAGTATCAAATAGACAGTTTCATCACAACCTTAATAGCTGTCTTAAAAAGAAAAAATATCACCTGAACATTACAATCTAAACGCAAAATATAATTCAAGGTTATATTTTTTAATTCATTCTTAAGATTCATAACTTCATAGGAAAAATTTACCCAAAAAGAGCATGTCACTTCAATTGATACCATTACTAAATAGGTTAATAAATAACACTTATTATTCAAAAAACCTTTTATCAACACAAATAAAAGTTAAAATAAACCACCCCACTACAAGGTCACAGCAAGCAAAGCATTTAGCACCGGTACAGTAGCAATAACTCAGCGCAGGAAATCACGTCATCGCTCTATTACAGCGCACACATGCGCGCGCACGCACACTGCCGCACGTGTCCGTGTGAGCTGCACGACTGACTACTGTGGAGGCTTTGATTCTTTTCATGGGGTATTTGTTTTTAGATTTTTGTAAAAAGTATTTTTTTGTGTGTTAATGCTTCTGAGGCATTGTTTTTAAAAAGTGCAGGTAATAGGGTCACTGAAACTTTACATAGGTAAAAAAAAAATATTAATTAATTAAAAGTAAAAAAAAAAGAAAAGAATATCTTAATAAAAAATACACTATATTTATCATCTCCCGAGTCTTTTTCCAGCTATGTTGGGGTCGGCTTCCAGTCTACCCGGATGCTGATGAATACCAGTATTTTACAAGCTACTGACTGACCTCCTCAACCCAGTTACCCGGGCAACTTAATATGATAAGACACTAATAAAAAACAAACGATAACAGTCGCAATACGGTAAAACTGGTAAGCTTTATCGTAAGCCGCCATCATATAAATGACTAATCTTTTTAACACCACTGCAATCAATAAAAACATCAATCAGTAAAAACTATATTTTATCAGTAAATACACATCATTTGCGTATCCTTTCTTCAAAAGAAAAACACAAAAAAATCTCTCTAATTCCCGTGGTTTCCCGTTGAAACTATGTCTCATACCCGGATAATAAATAGGGAATATATGGGTAGTGATCTCAACGCCATAAAATAATTTTAGAAAATAAATTTTAATAGTTACAGAACCTTCAAGGTACAAATAAACAAAGAAAACAATTTCCTCTTTATTATATTATTAATTAATGAATAAAGCTCGCACTTCAATCAGTCGTGCACACCATACCGCCTAATTGTGCCCGCCATCACATCGCATTGTTATTACTATGTATCCATTTGAAATATTAACGTTACAAGTTACAGACTGTAACGTTATGCGTATCACTTGTAACGTTACTCGTATCAGTTGTAACGCCACACGTATCAGTTGTAACGTCACACGTATCAGTTGTAACGTCACACGTATCAGTTGTAACGTCACACGTATCAGCGCAACGTGACTTGTAACACGTTACTGTAGCGTTACAGATGTTTCATTAAGTGACGCATGATATTTAATTAGTTGGGACAATTTAATTTTGCCCACTGTTGGGATTAAGGTTTGGAAATACTGATTTGAGGTTAACAGTTTTTAAAGTAAATTATTTTCTGCATTTAAAGCGTTAATTTGTGGGGATTTACAAATAAGAATAAAAAAGTACTTGTATCTTTAATTGTTGGGTATTTTCATTCGAAATATATCTTAAGGAATAAGGACTTCTAGATATGAAATACATACTAACATTCCATGTCTCTTAAAAATACACGGTACTTAAATATTTTATCTTACTTATATTACTCCAAAAACTCTTTGATAAGGCCATAAAAAATTAATAAATATACTGAACCCTAAAACGTTCAATTAATTGTCAATCAGCGGCTATCATTCATCGACATCTTATCGACAATCAGATCAACTCAGTTTACGGCTCAATTTCAAATTAAACTAACTTTATTAACTATTAGCATTAATAGCCAGAATAAAAATGAACCACGCTTTAATTTCCTTCAATAACGGAAGCACTTAGCATTCCCACACACTGCAAACTTTTAGTCGGCTGATAGTTTGCTTGGGCTCATAAATCAGTATGAAGATGAATGGTAGTACGCATATTACAAAGAATAGGTATTTAACTGGTTCTTTTAACGACGTCAAAAATCATCAAATGAATCCCGCTGTGGGTTAGCAGCGGTGAGGAAGTGTCAGACTCTTACTGACTAAAAACCGTTGTGTTCCGTCGTAGGCCTTTTATGTACCAGGACCGCGGTAACTCTTTCAAACAATTCCGCAGCCCATTTAGCCGGTATCAGACGGTCTTCAATCAGTGCGTCCTACCTGTCATGACTTACGGAGCCGAAACGGGGACACTGACGGTACGGCTGGTCCACAAGTTTAAAGTCGCTCAGCGGGCTATGGAAAGAGCTATGCTTGGCATTTCTCTGAGGGATCGCATCAGAAATGAGGTAATCCGTCAGAGAACCAAAGTCATCGACATAGCCCACCGAATCAGCAAGCTGAAGTGGCAGTGGGCTGGCCATATTAGCCGAAGAACCGATAACCGTTGGGGTAAACGAGTTCTAGAGTGGAGACCACGCCTCGGCAAACGTAGTGTAGGACGTCCTCAGGCACGGTGGAGTGACGACTTGCGCAAGACGGCTGGCAGGAGCTGGATGCGAGCAGCCGAAAATCGATCTCAGTGGCGTGCACTTGGAGAGGCCTATGTCCAGCAGTGGACTGCTATAGGCTGATGATGATGATGATGAGACGGTCTGAAAACTGATCGGAATCACGGTTTTCTTAAAAAAAATATTTTTCGTCAATCATGGGGCCAACAGTCGGGCGACTGTTTAGTGTTCAGTGTGCTCTTAACGTTACCAGTTTAAAAGAGGTGTAATGTGTTTATAATGCGTATGGGAAGCCTTTCGGCATAAGACCGGTTAATTAGTTTTAGATATATTGATTATGTATGCTAATGATGATTAATTGAATGCTTATTTTTATTGATATGGAAGTTAGGTGCATTACGACATTTTAGTGAAAGTATGATTTTATGCGTTTAACATTGTATACATAAGTGTTTGTATACTTGAAAAATGACACGAAAAAAGCGAACACATTTACACTAAAATAATAACAATGAGAGAACATTCTAGAATTATTACTTTTTCTAGAATGATCGAATCCATCGAAAATTAAACATACATTTTACACAAGCCATTATTTCGAATAAAGTTGAAAGAAAATCTTTACGACACATAAAATATTTAATCCATGACTCATGGTGTCAGTTAGCAAAATAAAATGATCATACTACTCAGTGGAATCCACCCTTATCGCGAAAACCTACATCCGGAACCATGTATTTGTTCTGTCTGGATATCGAACCTACAGATAAGTAGATAGCATATTGACCACTGCGTCAATACAGTCTATCGTTAAATCAGTACTAATATAATAAACAGGAAAAAAATGCATTTTTGTTCGTTTGTAATGGATGAACTCATAAACTACTGGCCCGATTTTAAAAAAATATTTACTTTATCCCGGTACGGGCAGTAGTTCCAACGGCAAGCGGGAAAAACCGAAAAGTGGGCTAGTTTATACTATGTTATAACTTTCCAAGAATAGATCACATGATTATAATTATACTTTATTATCAAATTGATACTCTTTGTGTGAATCATTTAAATCAAGTGTAATCTACATTTGGGATCGTTTTGTAATCTTATACTTATTGGTTCATTAATTTCCTTATCAAAGTGATACTTTGTTTCTTTGCGGATAGTTCTAAAAGATGATGTAATTTTAACAATTAACTTTTTAGACTTATGTAACAAAGAGATTCACTGTTTTTTTATCAGGGTAATTGAAATCCAGGTGTTTTACCGATATGAATTATCGCATAATTTTAGACTTACATTTGACAGGCTTTATCGCAGCCTAACCTAATTACAAACAATAACAAGCTAATTCAACTAAATCACAAACACAAACGTCGTAAATCGGTGTAAACCAATTGAATTGTTTCCATAAATTGCATTAAATCAATTAAATTGAACTGAATAGGCCGCGAGCACACAGGGTTAGAGTATTTACAAACGTGTCTACGTCACAGATTACTGTCTACGCCGTAGCGCTACGGCTGGCTGGCTACGCGCTACGAGCTCGCTCATGCGTAGCCAAATTGTATGCTATGATATTACAATGCTGGGTTTATTGAGATTTATTGCTAATGTCGTTTTGAGTAAAGAAATGTATCTTAAGTATGTAAATATAAATAGGTATACATATAAAATTGTATGTTAAAGAGTAGCACAGTGCAGACTGAACAGTAGGCCGACAGTTGACAATCGTGTTTTTTAAAGAAAATGATAATTCTTATTAAAGTTTTCAGTAGGTCTGGTACCGGCTTAATACCTAATCCGTGTAATGTGCATACTATTATACTTATTAACACGCACTGATTAAAGAGCCCAAACAAACTATCGGCCGACTAAAAGTTTGCAGTGAGCGGTGCTCTAAAGAGGCGACGTTTCGACTTCTGAAGTAGCACAACAACATTTAAATTTCCTCAAACGGTAAGTTTCTTACTATTTCACATCACGTGTATCATTTTACTACCGAATGAGTCAAACAGAACATTTTAATAGACCATAAGGTCCACAAACGTTGCCGCTTACTTGGCCCATTATAATTCAAGAAAAACCCATTAATGGTCATAAATTATGGGTAGGAAGTCATTTATGGCCGAGCAACTTGTTGAGTCAATTCTTGTGTGTATTTAGTAATGTATGTTTTTGGTTGTAGAAGGACTGTTAATGTCACAGCCTTTTTATCGTCCCACTACTGGGCACAGGCCTCCTCTCACACGGAGAAGGATTGAGCATTAATCACCAACGCTTGCTCAATGCGGGTTGGTGATTTCAGACTATATAGTCCAGGTTTCCTCAAGATGTTTTCCTTCACCTTTTTATCAGCCATTGGTGTCCAAGATACACTTAGAAAGTACGTACAAACTTAGAAAAGTTGCATTGGTACTTGCCTGACCTGGAATCGAACCCAGACCCTCACACTCGAGGTTGGTTCTTTACCCACCAGGCTACCACGACTACTAAGAGAAGGAAGCTTGATAAATTTCTAAAATAGAACTTACCTTGGTTGTACCAAAATAAATTACTGGTTTAGTCCCAATGAACTACTCCCATCAGCCGTATAACAATTAGCCTATGTCCGTTACTACATTATTACCTACTTTGTGGAATATTTTATTTCAATCGGTTCAACCCTTTAAGCGTGATTACACAAAAAGTGTACCTACTAAGAAAAAACTAGAAATTAGTGTCAAACTATCGGACTTTGTAATACTTTATCGTCTACGATAGAATAAAGATAAGAATTAAGTCATTGCCTACAGTAATATACTGTGACTATTAATATAATCAAATAGATTATATCTATTAAAAATAGGTATACTAATAATATCTAGCATGTTTCATAGAATATAGGGAAGTCTCTATAGGGAATGGGACATCCTCACAGTTAGGCAGGCCTTCATCCTGCGTCTTGTCACCAAAAAGCACAGCGAATTACAATTTGACGCTACTCTCCTACAACGACGCAGAGTCAAGGCATGTCCCGATCACTTAGCCAAAACTGCTTTTTGTCAAAAGTTTTACTGCTTTCTTGGAAACTATCTTTACAATAAACTAAACAAAACTCTCAAAATTTACCCTCAAACTAAATCTAACTGTACTACAACATTAAAAAAATACTTAAAAAATCATAACTACGATGAAACTGAAAATCTCTTACTGATTCCTACATAAAAAATACTTTGCCTCTTTAGGCCCGATGATACCACTGTACGATTGCACTCGCATACACCATCTCACTCACACATTACCTCACCCTTTCAATTACGGTTACACCTTTTCCAAATTACCCAATATATACACAACACGTAACTCACACTAACACTCACACATTAACATTGCCAATTCTGCTTTCAAATCTTCTAAATTAGATAATATTAATTTTCTCTCCAGCTATTCGTCTGGTAATAATAATCATGTACCTACTTAAGTTCAACCGAGGGTGGGGCACTGGTGATCTGTGACACAGGTTTTCATTGAAATACCTACATCAGACACCAGTCTCTCACACAGGTGGAATCTAGGATACGACATAGATTGTTTTATTTTAAGTATTTTTAAGGCACCAACTGTGTAGAGAAAATAAACGAATTTATTATTATATGTATGTCTCTTCCAGACCTCGGGACTATAGAGTCCCGGATTTTTGGGAGGCGAACGTGGGGCCGAAGCCAACACGTTGAAGCCCTTTTGAGACAACTTTAATGAAATGGTGACACAAAACCGACGATTATCCCTGTATACACTATAGAAATGTACCCAAGGACAATCCCCGGTTCTGTGCTAAACTATTGCTAACTATGGATGAAAACTACTTGGGCTATTGTGATGGGATGCTAATGGACTAGGAATGGGGAAACTACGGGAACTATGGCACCTGCCGATGACAATGTATTAAATACATGTTAAAATGGCAGGTGGAGACTCGCCAACTCACTTACTGGGCCCCCGGGAATCAGTCACTGAAAAGCAACAAGAGGGCAACAGGGGCATGAGCGGCTGAGAAGGGTGAGGATACCTCGGCGGACTTTAAACGCAGATCACGCGCTCCCTGTGGGTCCAGCATCACCGGCCCACTCGCCACTTACCACGAGGCACCTACCCTCCGAGCAGGACTAACCTTGCTCTAGCGACTCCACTCTGACCGGCCGATGAAGGCAAGCCAAGAGGCGGGAGACCTATCCCCCGTCATGCTTCACTCCGGCAAGCCGGAGATGGGGGACAGTATACTCTCCCTGGAGCACTCGGATATATAGCCCCGCGGGGTCGCTACTCCCCGTCATCCGCCTCAGATGCCCTGCGGGGCTTATTATTATTATTATTATAGAAATGTAGAATGTGTTAAAGAGAAGTCGAAGGTACATAAAATGAAATCTTTAAGTACTTCTTTGTTGAAGTTTATGGCATGTGTTTACACATTTTTTGTAGAGTTTGTTTAACTTGTTGTTTGTTTGTTGATAAATAGATAGATTTTAGTATAAATAATTTATATGTAATTAAGGCGTATTTATCGCGTTGGGGTAACCTGTAATGGTAATATATGTAGATAAATAAATAAATAAATAAACAAAAGACAAATATAAATAGTTCATTTCTATATCAGCTTTATAACATTAAATAGCTATCCGAAATACAAGTATTTAAATCTAATCAGCAATTCAAGTACTCAAAACTGCATGTCAACTCGCGGTTAGGAGAGAAACCACTTTATAACTGGAATACGTATTTTGTATCTAGACACACGGCAGTGTGTCCGCCAAGTTCGAGCAAAAAAGCGACACACCGGCCGTGGGTTATATTACACGAACCATTTCGGGCCAAATTCGACCCCCCTGTAACTCAAAATCTATTTTATTTACGCATATCAAATTTCTAGTATCTGTTGAGACCCCCTCACTTATCTAAAATACAAAATTTCATTAATATACCTATTGTAGGTCTTGAGATATTGACGTCAGAAAATCGCTATTTTTACTATACACTTATTCACTTATTCACTGACTCACTCATCAAAAACCTAGACCACTTCCAATGGTCGTATTGACTTGAAATTTGGCATGGAGGTAGGTCTTTATGTCAAGTTAAAGGGAAAAATCTGAAAATGGCCAAGTGTGAGTCGGTTTCAAAATAATGAAGGTGTTTTATACCCGGTGTAAATTTATTCCCCTAAGGAACTAAAACGAACTTTTATCTATATTTATATAATATATCTTCGAATGGTACAAAGGTTTGTATTTAGTCAAAGTAAAGTAAAAATCTGAAAACGGCCAAGTGTGAATTACTTTCGAAAATAACGAATGTGTAACTTTGATCCACGAACATAATATATGATAACATGTCATGTCAGTCAGTTGGTAAATCTAGTCCATTTAGTTAATCTAGTTCATTTCTTTGTAAGAAACATAGTGCATATTAAAAAATCTAAAAAATAGTATAAATGAGACATTTCTTTAACTAACTTCATCATAAGAAAAAAATAAAATAAACAACCTTACAAAAATAAATGAAATCCCACCCAAAACAAAAATGTGAAAGACTGCCAAGTTCGATAATATGGGAATGCTTCGCCTATAAAAGAAGTGAGATCTGAATAAGTACCAAGTTCCATACACATACCTCAGTTAAAAATAGTTACTTTTTAATGATGATTACTTGGCAAGTTTTAATAGAAAATTAAATACTTGATTCATTGCGTTTAGTAGGTTTATAACAAGGTGTATGAAAACTTGCCAAGTAACATCATTAAAAAAGTAACTATTTTTAACTGAGGTATGTGTATGGAACTTGGTACTTATTCAGATCTCACTTCTTTTATAGGCGAAGCATTCCCATATTATCGAACTTGGCAGTCTTTCACATTTTTGTTTTGGGTGGGATTTAAGATATACGCGAAACAAATTCATATCGCTTTAATTTTAAAACGCAATATTATATTTTCCAATCCAGTAATGTTCAGTAGAACAAACAGAATCAACATAGTTTCCGAGAAAGGCACAACTTAACGATCAAATAAAATGCGACATAAAAGATAACTTATAATACTTAATAAGTTAATAGTATTGTCGATAAGTTGTGTTTGTACGTGTGTATACAGGGTGATGCTTATACGCGTGATGTTAATTTGTAGCAGTAGGCATTGTGTTGTTAATTACACGTATATTAATTAGCGTCAGAGTACCTAGTTGGTTATTGTGTTCATGTGTAATGTAATATATGTACGTAAGATGCAACTTCCTTTCTACACGTAGATATGTAACAGGGTCAATTACTTTTAAAATGTAGATTTGTGATCACGCATCTATTATTTTAGGACAGCCCAATATTTCTACTCTATAAAAAAAATGCTTTTTAGCCCTACAGTTGCATTTAAAAAATACATGCCGTCAGTACATGCCACAATACATGCATGTCTATTAAGAAGATATGATTTATTTATGAACATGATTTACTAAGTAGAAAAAACTATTAGGAAAGTTGTTTATAAATAAATATGAAAATAAAAATACATTTCACAAATCAGCCTGTACACTGTGGTGACAATAAAAAGGGCACTATTAAACGGAAAACATTGAGATTGAGAGCCCTCGGCGATATAACACGGCGACATTAACAATTACATTATAACTCACATTCAACTAATAAACCACTGTATATTTGTGGACTTAAGCAATAATAAGAAGTACGGGAAATACTTTTAACTTAGTTGAATACGGTGAACTTACTTTACCTGAACTAAAAGTGTAGAAACATGCTCTAGTCGACTATGCCTTCATTCATACCTTCCAGAGAAAACTTTCTTTGTACCAGCAGTGGGACAGAAAATTTGCTGATGATAAGCTTCCATACAATGCCTAAATGATAATGGTAATAGGTCTAAATGATAACACTTTCAATAATTTTCCTACTGTTTGTAGACAAATAATTTTCATTAATATCTTTATACCAAACTTTTGTGCATTTCCATTACTATATTCATCTTACTACCAAGGCAAATAAAGTGAGACATTCCAATAACATTACCAAAACCACCAAACCTACTCACCATCTTCAACGACACAAAAACTTGGAACCCCGATCAGGTACTCGACGCGTCAATCAAACATTCATGGCGTTCCCCACAAACCCCATAAAAGTCCCTTTAAACAATTAAGAAAGGCAATTAAGACGACCATTCTGTTAATCGTCTCAACAAAAAAACCTATAAAAATGTTCTTCTATAAAAAGCCCTTTAATCGCCTCTTAGATGTCTCCATCGCATGTTTTTGTGTGATCCCGGGATTGAAATACCAGGAGCTCATAAAATTAGGGAGCCTTGATAAAGGCTTGTTGCTTTACTCGATAACGTAAGATATTCTTTATTGAATATCGTTTTGTGAATAATTTGGGAGTTTTTGTCTTGTTCATCGTAACTATGAATTTTGATTGATCCGTGATTTTCTCGAAAGTAGAGGAAGAAGTGATTCAATTCATAATTTACATAAAAAAGTATTATCTTGCTTAATAAAATACTTATGTGCTTCACTAATACGTCAAGCAAATAAAGAAAAACAACAAACCACTGAGAAGCCTTATTTATAATGGGCAAAAAAAACGAACACATTTTAGCAGTGGCAACACTAAAACAACATAATTAAAAACAAAAGGACATCATCAACTTTACAATAGACATAACAAGTCACAGAAGCAATATGAACCTTATTTCAAAGTCATAAGGTTCAGTATACCTACCTTATGCAGAAACATGGTGGCTTATTATTTATTAATGTGGGATTAAGTCTATAGTTTACGAGGCTCTCAGGTAGCGGTTGCCATAAAAATTAGTTGAACTATTTTACAAGTGGGGTTCCGTAAAAACTTTTCAAAAACTATTATGAAGCAACAAATATACTTAATCATTTCAAGCGAAATCACAATATGAGAGAGAGAAGACTAATAAAGTACTGCCTTCATTTGCAAAGTTTTTGGACCTGAATCATTTTGAAAATCCTAAAAAACTGAATAGCCTATGTTACTCGAGGAGAATGTAGCTTTCCAACAGTGAAAGAATTTTGCGAATCGGTTCAGGAGTTTCAGGGCCTTTAAAAATTGTTTCCTCTTTGTTATATTAGTATATAATAGATAGTATAGATAAATTACACTTATCACAAGCTATAAGGCACGGTACTTTTATTAAATTAATTCACTATATACGTACAAAGCTATCTATCGTAGACGGAATTCCCCTAATACGATTAAACGCGAAAAAACCAATGAATAATCCATATTCAACTTGATACTTGCAACTAATATTAGATAGATATACTTATATATAGGTAAGTATACAGCAATTGATTGAATGTATAATTATTTCGTTACGGACGCAGTGTCAATATCAGCCACTGTTGGGCGATGCGAGTTGGAACGGATATTAACTAATAGTTCGGTTTAATCTCTACTACCGGTTAGGGACATGTTATTAGGTTATATATTTTGTTTTTGTAAGCTATAATGATGTCAATAACTAAGTATATCACTTCATTGCCAAAAATAAAAGATAAAATATGTTACAAAGATCTACATAGACGTTGAAAGTGGTTCATAATTTGAGGCTTGCTTACAATTGTTTGTATGGAAAAGTCATTTATGCTAAACACTTTCTTACGAAGAAGTCAAACTTGCAGTCAGTTAGGATATAGGCAATTTTTTATCAGAGTGCAAATTAGTTCCATCGAGACACCACTGAAAGGACTGGTGGAAACCTACTATATTATTATATTCATATACTTTTCGAAGAAAAATACTGAATATAAAATTAAAATATTAACAGGACCCACACTTAAAGTGCAAGTCGGCCATTAAAGGTATACAATAATGTGACAAAATGTGAGTAACGTCGAGTGTTTCGAGATATTACCGACACGCATTAACGTTTTATTGTTATAGCCCGATATTGTTTATTTACACACGTCATTATTATTATATTGTCGGCAATTAAATTCTTAAGATTCGTTGACCTCGAGAATCGACTTTGAAAATAAATTGTTAACTCTTGAAATATTATTTACTGGGTAAAAAGCTTGTCGAACCTTCATACTTCAACTATTGAACAAAATTTAATGATTATCAGATTTGGTGACGTACAAAACGTTTAAAAATAATTTAATTTTATCTCGGTACAGAACATACCTAATACTTAAATATTTTACTATGATAAAAAAATTAACGTACCTTCCTACATAGGCAGACCAATCATTTACCTGATCTCCACAACTTAGTGCTAAGATGAAACATCAGTTTTAATCTGTACCAATATAATAAATCTCGTATAGTTTAAGTATTTGTTCTTTTGAACTATTGGTGAAAAACTATTCTTTCAGTGTTAGGGCTATCTAACACTGAAAGAATTTTTGTCCAAAAAGGCTATACTATAGGTAACTTTTTATACAGGTGCGTGGAATAATTCTCAAAGGACGCAGATAAAACGGCCGGCGAAGACATATACAAGCTTTCAGGTATTCATATACTGAAAAGACATTTAAAAATATTCCAAAACAAAAGACTAACAACCTACCTCATTTCACTAACCTGAATATTGTTCATTGACCTTCAAATAAACATCTTCACTTAACTTCTAACTTGTTATCTCCGCAAATAGGCCGTCCCCGTGTACCGGCCTATTTTTACCTCAAGCGTCTGAATCAAAATAATATTTCGTACATTTGTATGAGTTCCGAAGGGTTGATACCCGACACTGAGGTACATCGATATCCTCTCTCTGTGGGAGGGTGGGGAGGTATGTGCAATATTTTGTATTGGTTTTATTGATTTTGTGTGTACTATACCTAAATAGAAAAAGCATAAACGCGTATGTATCCTAATTTAGCTAAAGTAAAATAATTAAGAAGAAGCATTTGTTTCTTGATTTTTTCGAAAGTCTACGAAAATATTGAACCGATTTGAAAAAATATTTCACTGTTGGAAATGCTGATTATCACTGGGTAACGTTGGCTTTATTTTATCCGGATACGCGGAGAACTTAGCTCGGGACGTCAATAAAACCGCGAAAACAGTTAGTTATCACTATTAGTTGAATCATTAGGTAGGATAATCTAACTAATTAACTAACATCCTCATAAATGTAATAAAAACGCAAAATTCCACATCCTATACTTTAATACGATTAGCAGGATAAGATAGAATTACTATATTTATGATTATTGCAGTAATCGATCATTATAATAAATAATCTAGTACAGCACTAGCGCAAAGTATGTACTCATTATCTTATTTCAGGATATTTTTATCGATAAAGTAGAACTAAATAAAGAAGCACATGAATTGAGGAAAGCCAAGAAAGTTTTATTTGTCGAAATGGCCATTTATAACTTTTAGACTAAAATAGCTCACAACCTTTAACAAAACATTAACCACAAAAATAATAGATATTCCGAATCTATCACATAAAGAGATTACACACAAAAACCAAGAAAACAAGCCTACGACATCTACACAATTTGCCACACAAAAATAAACCTTAATCCTCTACAATTCGATTCATAACTCCTTGTCAACTTCGATATATCAAAGGGCAATATGAAATGATGTGTCATGTCATGGTTAACCGACCGCTTAGAGATGTGAAGAAGGTTGTTAGTCTTTAGTAAGTAGCCGTGACGTTTGAATTCGGCCGGTTGCGACACAGGTGGGCCGTACGAACGAAAATAGACTCAAAATCAATACAATACTTGCGAAGATAGTTCTAGTGATGCGATTTAATCTAATTGCTATCGATAGTCAACGTACATTTTTTGAAAGTTTATTAATTGTCTTTTGTTTTAATCTTAACCTGAAAGACAGCCACACGAATAGAAAAACAAATAAGATACATGCCAATAAACAGAGGTATTTCACATATCTAAATATTTTTTTGGCTTTTTGGAAAAACTCGTCCTACTAGGCATAATAGACTACTAGATATAAATGCAGCGATTATTTTCTCCAATTTTAATGTAATATGGAAGCTATAAAAATACCTATCTACATAATAGCTAATCTTAATATTACAACGTAATAGCTTAATGCTTATCTATGGTTCAAAGTTCTGAAAGTATTTGATGACATGTATGAGTTTATGATATAAAAAATAATCGTAATGTATGTTTCCTATAAAGTTCGATTAACGTTTCTATTTTCTTAAGATAATATGTTTTACAGACTTCCTGAGATAAGGGATTATGATTTATGATTCACCAACGATTAATTGATAACGCAAATAAATGGTACTTATTAATTTACTACAAAATACTTTATATGCTACAAGTAGTATCGACAAAATTATGAACTTAATCAAAGAAAGTAATCATCAAAATTTAACTATTGCCGATGCAAATGAAGTTGAATACACAAAGAAATAAATCCAAGTTACATCCTCTATACAAGACAAAAGCAAAATATGACTCACCTACAAATATTATAATATCGATATGTAAAACTTAGCACACTGTGTCCCATCCCTACAATCCCGTAGGGTTGTCAACTCACTCTAAGTAATCGGCCATTATCTATATCGATTCAGGCCGCCACTGTCCACCAATTCTCGATTCCACTGAGGCGTTGTGACCCTAACTTGGCGGCCTTTTCTCACTGTATAGCATACATTGCTGGCTTTTGTACTGAGTATTTTAGACGTGACTGAAGTAAAATGGTAATGTATATCGTTTTAGTAGTAAGAATTGTTCTTGTACCGATATTCTGGTGAGGTATTAACACTGATTTTAACATCGTTTAAACGTTGAGGCGAGCTAATGAAGCGATCGCCAATAATTGATTCAGCCTTTTAATTCGCCCTCCTATTTATTTTTAAATCCTCTTAAAGGGTTGAATGATATTTTATAAGTTATTCACGGAACGGAATTTTATGGATCAGAGAATAATATTAATAACTGAACGGTTCTTTGATGTTCTATTTTGATTGTGTTATTGGTAACCAACATGTGTGCATTTTATGACAACGATGAGCGTGTTATCGTAAATGTGTAAATCTCTGAACTTGGTGTACAATGAGTACATATGCCACACAAATATATAATGTCGCATAATAACCTAAAATTACGCTTTTTATCATAATTATCACATTCGTTATGCAGGTAAATCAGTTGGGAAACCCTAGTTGTGAATAAGACATAATATCTTGATTAACAGTTCACTGTATTGTAATTTTTTTTAGTACATATCAACAATAATCCCATATCAAAAATTATATATAATCTGTCTTATTAATTTTCCACAAACAGCTACATTTTAATCTAATCGAATTAGTTTTATAATTATTTGTAAGCACAGCTGTATTATCGATTAAATTACATAAACTATCGATAGCAGATAGGATAAATCGGGATTAAGTTAGTTTAATATCTATTCTATTTGTTTATCTTTGCTAGGTGATAGGTAGATGTTAAAAAAAACCCAAAGACAATAATAGTATATATGTACTTCGGTAATAACTGCGACATTAATATCCATTAATAATTTATCAGATTGTTTAATGTTATACGACAATGAAAACAATAAAACTCTTTTCCTCAAAAACGTACTTTTAAAAAAATGTGACGTACAATCTAAATTCGAGCGCTAGCAAATTTTGTCGCGCGAATACGCTCGGATTTTTAATCTGCGTGCGACCCATTCATGTCATTGAAGTGTCATATCGCTAAAACCGGTATGTCAATTGTTTGTAAATTGAGCGACAACTTTGAAAGCACTGTTACTAGAGTTTTTAGAGCGATTCTAGATGATAAGCGCCTAACATGACTCTATGAAAAATAATTTTGATCTTGCATAAAACGTTGCAATTATTTAAGTAGAATTCTACAACATACAGTAATTGAACTTCGATTTGTTGATCCTTCAAGTAATCTTCTGAATTGAAGCAGGCAAATTCCAAAAAAACATGACAACCGAAAATTAATCCCAAAAATAATCTTAAACGCGATCATCGCGTACAAAAACACTCGCAAACAAAAACAATGAGCGACCAATTAACTCTCAAACTCAAAATCAGGGTAAACTCACCGATTGTCGACCGCTCTATTTGAACGAAACCTACAACAGACAAAGGGAATAAAAGGGGTTTAAAAATACGCCTAGGCCCAATTAATTAGAGACAATTAGCCACCCTTCCTGCAGCAACAAAAGGTAGAAAAACTCTTCTCATTAATTACGAAGCAAAGAGGGCGAAAGGCGAAACAGGAAGGTACTAGCTCTACCCCTTTTGTTTTTCAAGAGGAATCCATTTGTGAGACAGACGCGGTGCGGAAGATGCGGGGATGCCCAAACCAACTCATTTATGTTGTGGATTTAATTATGTCGTGTCGCAAAGGTTTGCAGCCACGGCAGGAAGTTTCTGATTATGCTGCCGTCACAAGCTTTTATCGAACCCAACATATTGATTTCTCACACTTACGCGAATATTAGACATTTAAATAAAACTACTTTTACGGATAAATAATATTAATATAACGCGATAAAATCCGTAAAAGTAGTTTTATTTAATCAAACCCAACACTTCAGTTTTCAATACGTCTTTTTAGGAACACAAAACTTTAAATCAAGATAATATTCAAACATTTAATAAAAATTACAGGAATGATTGTGACTGATTTATAATTCTTAATGTTATGTTTCATCGCGAGTGGTATTCGCTAATCTTATTTATCTATAATTGTCGATAGCATAACAACTTTATTGTGGATCTTAATCGGGATTAAATGATTTGAACAAAATATAAAGCGAGTAAACTTTGGTCCTGATAAGAACAGATGGCATGTGTACTGATGTCCAAACAATATACGACATCTTATTGCGTACTTGAGCTTAGCATAATCTTTGTTGAATACAGATATTTCTATAACAAAATGTTTGTACGAGAATATTGCTACACAGACACGTCACATTTAAAGGACAACAAACAGAATGACAAGGCAGGAGATGAGTCTCCTACTACACATCATTTTCACTGATTTTCAGCTCGCTCCTGACAGTTGAGCAGCATTTTATAATTTAACTTACCATGGCAATGTTCATTGAATAAAAAATATTCATACAGAAAATAAAACAATAACCGTTTCCCCGACGCCCATTAAAGCTTGACAGCTCATCCACTCGCAGGCTAATTACAATGCTTTCAACAAGTCACAGATTACGCGAACATACATTATCGACGCTATCTGAGCTAATCCTCACATGACACCCTAGAAAAAATATTCCAAAGTGCCTTCAACGATACGCGAACATTTTAATCGACACACAGATTATACGTGTCCATTAAATAAGTAGCTATCAATTACCGTGCTTGTATTGATAACTACACAACTGATAAAATTCGGCAGTGCTAATCAAGCCGCCATCATGTGCGCGTGCAAGCAGAAGAGATCGTTCCTCATCGAGGATATACTGAAGGATGTTAAGCAGAAACCTTACAAGAACCTGAGCCACGAGCCCACCCTGCCACTCAAGTGTAATGGCGTCAAGCCAGTAGAGGTCTCCAAGGTACAGGAGGTAACTAAAATCGAAGAACCGGCGATAGAAAAACCTGCGATAGATGCTAAAGTTGATGTAACCTATGACGTGCCTAAGGAAATCGATTCGATTAAAGTTAATTTGGAAAACAGACGGAACACCTACCCCTTGTACCCGACGCCGATCAAAGCCAACATCCCTCCCTTGTCCTCCACAGTAAACTGGCCGCAGTACAGAGGGAAGGAGGGCCCAGGGTTCCTAGAGAGGCCGCCCTTCAGTTACTACAGTGAACCGATGCTAAATAGTAGTCAGATCCTAAGGACTCAACTAGCTGCCAACAGATTTGTTCCACACCCATTCACTATACGACAAGCCTATGGATTTGACAGAGGTAAGTTCACGCCAATTCAAAAGGTACTTACAGTAAGTCATGTGACTTTTTACTCAGATAGTCAAGCAACAAACGACTTATCGATTGTGTACATAAAGGAAAACAAATAAAAATCGATTATAATATCGATTATCATCGATAACGACGGACATTAAGACGTGAATTATTCATATTGAATCACCTTACTCGCGTCATTTGTTATCTTATCCTAATCTCGTGTTAATCTTTAACGACTATATAATAATATATTGTATTGTCTGTTATTATTGTCCATTTGTTTCCTTCCACTTACTCTGGATAAAACAAAAGCAATTGTTATCTTAATTTCTTTAGTAAAGACAAGATTGATTTTCTTGATTGATTAGCAAATTAAGCTATTCATCGTAACGCGGGATTAGTTTATCTTGACATAATCATCATCGTAATATCTCAATCGGTATTTATGTTACTTGAAGCTGCTTAAAAGAATTTATTTACTAGATATCAGTAGATTTATCTTTTTCATCGGAATTAATTACAGCAATATTGTGTTCATCAATTATTTTTGTAACGTCGCCTCGTATCGCCACGTCAGTAGCAACACATTCGTCGTGCCTTTCTACATGACAAACAGAACCAATATCATTACAATTTAGACTATGACATCAGCTGTTAAAAGACCCTACAAGAAATAATACTAATAACCGATGGGCTTCTGGAAACTGCACAGTCACAAACCTGAGGCGCTGCTATAAAGGATTATCTCTGGGATACCCAAATATTTCATCATCATTTGCCGAGCCTTTTACAAACTATATTCGGGTGGACTACTATGTCTATACGAATGCAGTTGGCTGTGGTGCCACATTTAACAACTGTCTATTTGACCTTTTCAATTTAGTTACCGGGGTAACTCGAGCCACGTTAAATTGTTTGGTCCCAGCTGTCTTTCGAATTTCTTTGGCAGTCATTACGGGTAGTCAGAAGCCACAAAGTCTGACAACCAGATTTAGTGTCAGTTTGACCAGGTAACTCTGTAAAACACTGGTACTCAGATGCCTCTGGTGGTTAGATTTGAAGCCGGCCTTAACTTTGTTGGGAAAAGTCTATGCAGTTACCGTTAGCAACCGGGTCCAGCCCTGATGGTTACTTTTAGGGTACCAATTGTTAACTAGAAACCAAAAAAATGTTATCTCATTTAAAATGGGTGTAAAAGTCCCTAATCTAATGATTCTGATATGACATTTCATTGATTATAATATGTGTGATCTCCAAAATTGATTGGTCAATAAGCTTATGTCAATCAATTGATTTTGTAAAGTCATTTGTTCGCAGGGTGTCAATATTCTATTCCATCTTACTCTAAATAAACAGGCCTCTAACAAAAAAATAATATTTACATAAACAAAAAAATATTGAATTAGCATATAGGTAGACAATCAACTGAGACAAACCATCGGAAAATACGACAGGCGCTTACGCAGACACTCGCGCAATCTATGTTCTCTCATATAATGTATACTTATAGCTTTTATAATTGAAATGAACCGAGGATAGTTAATACATAAAACTGTCAGTGTACATACCTACCCTACCTGCTATCTGAGATACGAAATTACAAGTACGATTTTATTGATTATCGATTGGTGCATACAGCACCTCTCGTTTAAATTAATTCTTTTATCAAATACTGCAGTGTAATAAAAATCATAATGTAATTAAAATTATCAAAATCTGTAACAAACAACAATAATCCGGTCGTAAAGTCGGTGCTTTCACCTTAAATCCGCCATAATTAATGTAATCTAGTACGTGTATCAATACCATTATCAGTTTTATTTGCTAAATATTTAAAAACTTGACACTTCAATTACCTACCTAATTATTTTTCTTCCAATAATTGCGGCTTCGGTAGCAATCAGCCAAAAAACATTCTTTGTGTTTCTACCAAAAATGACATCCGTTTGCCAGCAAGCTTTATCTCGTGAACAATGATAGCTAGCTAGTAGAAATGTTCACACATGATGTATTTCTGCTGCCGCCATAACAACAATTAGTGAAAACTAGAATAAGACGCCTGAGTGTTGTCGGGAAATTCCATACAATTAGCACAATCAGTTACTATTAAAGTAACGAGGCGTTCCTTGATACATCTGTTAAAGACTGGTTTTAAAACATAGGCAGGTTCAAGTAGCGTTCCACATCCCCCGAACACCCGCATGGTGGCGGGCTACTTTCTTTCGAGCTTTTGCATTATGACATCGCCGCTAGTCATTTTGTTCCCCATGGTTCCACTTCTATCTTCCTCTTGCCCCTATACCAAAATTATTTTCAGTTTGAGCAGGATGGTTTTAACCGATTCTCCAAAAAGGACTAGGTTTTCATTCGGATATTTGTATCTTTGAAATGAAAACTTCTCCAGCGGCACTCTACACTCCATGTGCAATATTCATGTTTTCACCGATGCCTGAGTACAAATCGTTGTTAGTTCTTCTAGTGTTAGTTGTAGCTAAAATTTATCAGAAAGTAAATATGTAACAAATGGATAATTAGTAAAGCAATGATATCAACTGCCACATTTATGAAACCACACAAAATAGCCTAACAATAGGTCGCTAAGAAGCAAAAATGTGAATGTTGGAGGATTGTTACACAGATGACGTTTTTTATCTTTTGCACTATGTCGATCAGAAAATATGATAAATAATTATTATATGATTTACCTCAATAATTTCGCATAGATAGGATAACTCTATCTTTCTACAACTTCAGGTAAAAAAATATATATTTCTGATTAATTTTTCCTGTTATTTCGTTATGTCCGATAAGTAAATAAAAACCAGTTATTTATGAATGGATTCTTCCTGTATTAAACAAAGATAAGAAAGTAGTTAAAAGCGTAATAATGATGCTTGTACGTAAGAGATTGTAGTCACATGATCGATCTAATATTATATCTGCTGAGATTATTTTTGAGCTAAGTAATTATAAGATTTGATAAATCAGTAATCATTGATCCAACAAGGTAGTTTACCTGAATCAGCAAAATCTTTTCTAAGTAACAGTGGATGCTTGGACTTTAATCACGATATCGACTTTTTAAATGTTAGGTTAACTTTCGGTGTTTCTCTACTACTGTGTACTGTATCTCTTCTTTCATTTAAGTGCCTAAATAAAACAAAAAAAAATTAACTACACCTAAAACGCGTCAAAAAATTCATCCCCATCGCTGTCGACTGGGACCTGGGAGGCTGGCAGCATTACCTCGTTGGATGGCCATGCTGATCCTTTGTCCGAAGTAATAGCCATGCCATAGATACTCGTAGATATAGGTACTTAGACATTGCCTGTTTGCCGATTGCCTTAGTTGATTAATTATTTCTAAACGAAATCTGCAAAAATATCAAATAATTCTGCCGTTATCGTCAGCCATAAAAACTAACCTTCAATATGGTTTGATCAATTGTTCTGTCACTAATTCTTCAAAGATATTTTGATACTGAAAATTCGGAAAACCCTAACACATCACGTGAATCGGATTTCTACATTTTGACTTTATTTACCTACATGTAAAGATTACTAGTAATCGAAAGATTATCAAAATTGTTATTATTAGTCATTGAATAAACTAGGTACGATAAACATTTTTACAGTGTGAAATCATAAAGCTTGGAATTGTAACTTTCTTACTCATAAAGTAGGTATATTGTCATGCAACTACCTTTACAAAATTATCATATCATACCAATATGCATTTATTACTGCTAATAATTGATGAAATAAATTGATAACTATAAGGGGTTATGCACACAACTGATTCGAACCAAAGACTCATATTTCAGGTATATTTAAAAGTTCTGAAAGATAATAAAATGCCTTGCATGAGGCAAAAATCATCTCAGAGTTTTAATTTAAATCGAACAGTTTGCTAAATCATATATCTAATTAGCTTTTTTTGATGTGGTGTATAAAAAAATATTGATACACCTTCCGAATGATTGGATTTGGCTTTACCTAATCCTTCAGATAAAAAGGTGCGATTAATACTAAGGGCCAATTTGTTCAGTCGTTAGCCGTCAGTTTGTCGTAATAAATATGGGATACCGGGTCAATACGGCGTTCCTAACCTTCGCAACCAACTGCATTGTGTGCATTAGCCCTAATGGGTGTGCACACAAGTTCCTTAACACTAAGATTAAATTATCAACGCTATCAAATTATTAATATCTATCTGTTATATCAACACTAAATATCTGTTCCAATTAAAAAAATACACATCGTATATCGATTACGTATCTAATCGATCGATTACAATATTGGTTATTATTAGTTGAAAAAAACAGTTCCAACCGATTATCTGCTTATCGAATATTTTTATCTGTTAATACTAACTATTGGAAATTGTTTTTTATGGAAACAAGACAGAATTAGGCGTTGTTATCATCGTATTGCTCTAATTTACTGGATTATAGATTAACAACTACTTGTTTACGGATTAAAGTTTCCGTATTTTTGAAGAAAAACAAAAATATATTAGAAGTATTTAATAACTGAATATAGCTACCAAAACCAGAAAGGTAACTATGGTTGCCTAATTAATATTTATCAATTAATTTTACCGACCATAGATATCATCATTAGGTAACGGTTTTAACTTCCGATGTCCTTTCAACTGTAATTTACAAAGGAGTAGGTACGTATAGCCCCGTTAAAAACCGAAGAGATCAATGAAAACCTGCCTAATAGAAAAACTACATTGCTAAATAATATGTAATTCTTATACATTCCTACCATGGCTACCATATAGCCTCCTATACATATACTCATAGTTACATGAAGCATTTCACTTTCGTATATTTAGTTCATAGTAACGCCATCTATTGGCAAGAGACAAAATTACACTGATCACCTTAACTTCGCAAAAAGTATTTTTAGGGCTATGACAAACTTTTCAATACAATAATCAAATTAAATCTATTCTTTATCTTTTTATTACAATGTTTGCTGTCTTTTTATGTATATTTGCTAATCTATTTTGTGCGTCACAAACTTTGACATTAATTGTTCTTGTTTCTTTCTCAGTACCGCCCGGCTGCTGCAATCCCTGGTGGGGATTGGGGGGCAGACGGAAGGGGGGGCAGGTGCGGTTCACGGTGGCGCAGACCGGAGCGCTGGAGCGAAGGTTCAGCGCCAGCAAGTACCTCAGTCCTGATGAGAGACGAGCGCTGGCCAGCACGCTGAGGCTTAGCGATAGACAGGTAAAGTGGCTTAGTTTTTCTTAATGTCTATGTACCATAGGCTTTAGTTGACGTTTGTGATTGTTTAGTATAAGGTTTTCTTTTCGATTCTTCAGTGGCTAAAACCAGGAGGTAATGTTGTTGTCTGTAAAGAAACTCAGTTCGTCCACCGTTTTGGCAATTGCATCTAAAATTCATACGAAAAGACTTATTTGAATACATTTTGATCCTGGAGCGTTATGAACTTTAAGCAACCAGAGTAAAGGTTGCAACAGACTATTTGCAGTCTTGACCTGACTAACTTTCATAGCAATCTGTCACAAATCGATTGCATGCTCCATCCAAAGTTTTCTCTCTATTAATGTTCTCGTTTAACTTATTTTCATTACTAAATCGAAAACTTTCCTTCATCAGGTAAAAACATGGTTCCAGAACCGTCGCGCGAAGTGGAGGCGCACAACTCCTGACTCCGCAGACGCCGGCAGCCCGCCCACTGCCGACGAGGGGTCTGATGATGAAGTGCATATAGCTGACGAAGAATGACGACGGCATAGCGATGATTAAATGTTGAGACTGCCCGCTAGTTTTGTTGTTTGATTTCTGCCTTTTAGAAATAACTTCAGTTACATTCAACCACCTATTTTATTCTCAATCTGCTGCAATGATCGAATTATGTCCTAATTGATTATTCAATTTTTCTTTAAAATCTAAGGAGGAAAATCTAAATTTAAGGAGGTTCAAACCGTTTCTTAGAAGTTAAACAACAAGAGATCCGCGGGACCGCCAACCTCGGCGCAGCACGCTGACGTGGGTAAATCACTTTAGCTGCCCAGTAACTCTTATCTATCATAACATACCATGAAATAGCCTACTTATAGCGATCAGAGTAGGTCTTTCTACAGATCTTACATATATTCTAAGAGAAAGGGCTTTAATTTTTAGGGTTCCTTACCCAAAGGGTAAAACGGGACCCTATTGTTTTCGGTCCTCTGTCTATCCGCCCATCCGTCCGTCCGTCTGTCACCAGGCTGTATCTCATGAACCGTGATAGTTAGAGAGTTGAAATTTTCACAGATGATGTATTTCTGTTATCGCTATAGGTAACAACAAATACTGAAAACTAGAATAAAATAAATATTTTGGGGGGCTTCCCCATACAACAAACGTGACATTTTTGCTCATAAATTTTATAAATAATGGTACGGAACCCTTCGTGCGCGTGTCCGACTCGCACCTGGCCGGTTTTTTAATTACTCACAGTGTCCACCACTTACTACCGCTTTTAGGCTCTTGTATCAGCTCTCGTTAGTAAGTTATATGTACGTCGAAGTGTAAATACAACGAAGAGTTCTTTTTAAAATTTCCTTAAACGCTTTATGAAACGCTTTCCAATTCTATATTAGATGTATGGAGCCGTTTTACTACTTCGGTCTTACTTCACCGGAAGAACAATGCTTCTATCTTCTATACCTACTCAGCAGTATCAGCCAGCTAGGCGTTGATCGATTAGCCAGTCAGTCTGATAGTAGAATAGTAAAATACCTACGACTTTGTTTATTTAGGTGACATCCGTCTTAGGATAGACTAGGATCATTATAAGACTGCAGTGCGGATTAAGATACCTACAGATAGGGCTGCCATCCGTCCGGGTTTCCCCGGATTTGTCCTCGTTTGGAGGCCGTCCGGGGGCCGTCCGGGCGGGGTTTCAAGAAGTGTCCGGGGAAAACCCGGACACTTTTCATGTAAGGAAGCACCTCATTGGATTTAAGTATGTGTTAATAGTAAATGGATTACAAATTAGGTATTATTTTGTTTAAAAAAATCGTACTCCTTCGGGGAAAAAATGCGATTTACGCCAAATGTCCGGGTTTTTTTAATGTTTGTCCGGGTTTGGTGAAATTCGAGATGGCAGCCCTACCTACAGATATCTAATTATATCTAATGAATTGATCATTAAGTGATCACTTCTTCAAAATTGATTCTACAGTTAGGTAACTAACGAAACGAAATCGTGTACCTACTATGTGTTAGGTAGGTACCAACGATTTCATATATTAAGCAAGTAGGTAACTAGGTGCTTGTTTTGATACAGACTCCTTGTTTAAAGCCTTATTATTGCAAGTAATGCCTCGTTCTGCTACAAAACTCATGCTGATTCTGTAGGTGACATACACCCAAAGACTATAAAACCACATATATTTACTTTATGCATACACCTAATCCAATGCCCTTCTGTATTAAGCTGAAACTTCAAAACCATCCACCAGTCAGCTCTCAGGTCGCTTTGTCCCTCACGCCTCCACGATGCCATAGTAGGCACCCCAAAGTCAAACATAATTAAGTACCTATACCTACTTAATTATACAATTCCAATAAGGACGATTGTTTGTGTCGTAAGAAGAATATTTAAAAAGTTTGGCCAATTGGGGTAGGCTCATTTTATCAATCGGGGATCCTTATCAAAGACCCCACCGGTAATGAGTTGATCGGATTATAGCAGCCTATCTACGTACTTTTATTTGAAGATTAATATTTATTGTTCCACACCCATCCATCGCTTTCATGCCAAAGTCATGTGACACTGATTAGCAGCATTATCAACGATCATTCTTGATTGATTGATCCATAATCTAGCAGATAATTGCTTATAGGAAACAAAACATCTTCAAATTCTCCAAAATAATTATGTTTTAACTTGATTGATAAGTTTAATCATGCTGTTTCATTCTACAAGAAAAACAAGTTAATTCTAGTGTTGTGACGTCACTAAGTAGGAATTTTGATTAAATTGAATAAAAGCTTACGAGACATCTGATTAAGGGGATTACGATCGAGTGAGCTTCACGCATCGGTGAATATAATCCAAGTGGCTGTGAAGGTATCGGTAAGTATCAGTACCTACCTAAGTGCTAATTGTAGGTAACATCTATTATGATTGCAGCTGAACATGAGCACGCATGCTGAGTGTGGCACGACCGAAAAGTTGAGAAAAGATTAGAGCATATATTTGAGGAAGCAATCGAATATCGTTAATCTCTAACCTCCTGTTAATTAATTAGTAGAATCGATTCTACTAATTTTAATTAAGATGATTGTAGAGCAAATAACCGTATACGCCAAATGGCAGACCAATCGCAAACCAATCGAATGTCATTGGGATACGATTGGTCTTATATTGAGCTGTGAGCGGCAGAGAGTTTCTCTCTATTGTGTTCATATTTTTTTAATACAGCAGAGTTCAGAATTATACCTACCTGAATAACTGCCAACAGAGACCTGCGCTGGTTATGAAGAGATGTGTCCGATGGCATAAGATGGGCAGATGGGCTAGTAGGTATATGGTAGCCTGAAAATCATCTCTTGTCTAGTCTTTCCTTCGGATATTTTATGACTCAACATCTTGAGGATTGCGGGAATAATTATATGTTTGGGTTGGTTGGCTTTCTGGAACCATGGATATTTATATTTTTTTAAAACCTTTGCCGAATAACTCTTATCATGGTATTTTATTTATATACCTAATAAGTCTTTGTTTGTATAACCCTCTCGTAACAACAGACAGTTTTTGACATGAACTTGTGAACTAACAAGGTCATTTTTCTGTTTTAAATCAGAAAAAACTGCATCTTTGAGCTACTGAGGTGAAAAAGTAATATTCCACCAGACATTTGAGATAAACTGATAAGATCTAAACTATTTCCAATTAATGTACATAATCCCTAGTTCTAATCACATAATTATGTTATTTATTATACTTAAATAATTGTGTGAATGAAATGACAGATTACTGAAGCGATATCGAGCTTATTTTATCGGTTATATTGAGGTCTAAATACCATATTATTTGTGTAGGTGCAATTATGTTTATAAAAGTTCGGCCATTCAGAGAATGCGTTCCTGACACGTCGCGATTGAACTGACGACGTAACTACATTCATTGATTATTGATATAATAATGTTGTTTTAATGCTCCTCAATTGTTAAAACGGTAAACAACCAGCAAAAATATTTTTATCGTAACTGCAACGCCATTGCAAAGTTACGTCGTCAGTTCAATCGCGACGTGTCAGGAACGCATTCTCTGAATGGCCGAACTATAATCAATTACAACATTCGACAGCCTAGTGTTGAGCATGAAATGTTAAAAACAAGATGATTACATTTTGAATCGAAGCATTATTGATAGTGATTGATGATGTATAATAAATAGTAATATCTAAATGGCATGCTATGTCAAAAATACTACATCAAATTAGCGTGAAAAAGTTTTACTTGTGGGATGACGGCAGATAGAAGTGTGAAAGAAATAAACATGCTGCGCCGACCCAAATAAAATTAGGATGAAGATAGAAGGGCTGTAATGATGCCTTACCGTGAAAAGATACACAATAATTTTACAAAATGTTTTATTATTAAAAAACAAATAGACCAAGGGAAAACTTTGAAAACAAACAAACACTTAAATCTATTATAAATTGAACTGAAACGTAATAATATTGTTTATTTACATCCTTACACTTTTATACATTGTGTCTGGTAGGCCGATTGTCGATACTTTGCGTTTAAAATTAATCTTTAGTAATGTAAGGGCCACAAAAATCTCTTTTCGAGAAAAAATCGTAATCAATAATTTACGTATAAAAGAATGTTATATTTTGATTAATTGTCGTGCCATAATTATTGGTGCCGTTGATAACAGAAGATAATCTCCCATTAATTTTATCTGACAAGACGTAATGCATTTTAAACGCAAAGTTCAAGACTATTAATAATTTAGAATATGCATATTATATGGTAACATTCGTTTAAATATTTTATTTAAAAAAAAAAACTCATTCTATCGTGGCACCTCAATTGTCTACCATCTTATACTTCGGCCGTTCAGAGAATGCGTTCCTGACACCTATCAGTTAGTCACGACTAGTGATGGGCACAACATAACACTGAGTTCGTTACCGTTCCTTCAAAATGAACCGCCGCATTATTTTAAGATTATTTTCGTTTTAAATTGGCGGAATCATTTGTTTTATATTTTAGTTATTTAAGTGGAAACCAAAAAAAGGTAATATTCATATAATAAAATTGTTTTATTTATTCTTTGTTACAAGTACATTGAATTGAATGTGCGAACAGAATATTAATCAGACTCCGATTTGCTTGAGGAGGTGGTGTCTTCATCATCATCTTCGCCTACATGTATAATTATATTATTATCAATAACAGAATCAATCCTGATATCTCGGTCTAACAAAA
The DNA here is from genome assembly GCF_022581195.2 of Helicoverpa zea. NCBI lineage: Eukaryota > Metazoa > Arthropoda > Insecta > Lepidoptera > Noctuidae > Helicoverpa > Helicoverpa zea. The sequence goes on from NC_061472.1 coordinate 437,169, forward strand.
GCCGGGTAATCAAATAAAAACAGATCGAAAACACTTGAAAAACGTGGTCTATGCGCACGAAACGACAACGGACGACTGTTTTAGCGTCACAAAATGGCGGCCCATAACGCCATTTGGGGTTACCATTTTTAATCTAAGTATAAAAATGCGGTTTGGTCATAGTTTTATTTTTATATTTCATAAACGTTATAATTAAGTCTTATAGTCCATTATTTTCCAATTCTTAAAAAGAAAATCAAAACGTATTATTTTATATTATAACTGTATAAGAACAGATTACGATACTTGCCTGTTATTTTTAGCACAGCACTACAAAATATAAACCGCTGACATAACCTTGTAATAGCGCAGTATAGATTTAGAAAAATATTGTTTACCAAGTTATTTGACACTCAGTTTGGCACAAAATTATAACATTCATTGATTATTGATATAATAATGTTGTTTTAATGCTCCTCAATTGTTAAAACGGTAAACAACCAGCAAAAATATTTTTATCGTAACTGCAACGCCATTGCAAAGTTACGTCGTCAGTTCAATCGCGACGTGTCAGGAACGCATTCTCTGAATGGCCGAACTATAGTTATAAAATAATATTGTAACTAATAAATAACGTCGCTTCACACTTACTCTTAGCATAAGTAACTTTGTTTAAAACTATGTAAAATTCAACTATGTATTCAGTCAAATTTTTGCACTACTTTTATTTAGCTTTTTACCCGCCATCTTGATAAAAGCCGCCATTTTGAATACACCAAACGGTTCGTTTAATTTCAAATTACGTTCTAGAATCTAGAACATCAATGTAAGTATTTATTTACAGTGCTGAGTATGTTAAATATGGATTGAAAAATATATTTTCGACTGGATTACACTTAATTTTCTGTTGCATTTATATTCTACTATTATTATTGGGGCGTTAAAACACAACCATACAAAAATTGAGTAAAACCCAGTCGTCATCAAAATGTCATTTGCGCTTCAAATCTATGACTATAAAAAAACTACCAAATATCTAAAATAGACATTGAATTACATTTTCTTTCCTTAAATACTTAATACATTGCACAATTGTTATTGCGTTAAATGAAATGCTGCGTTGAAAAATGCATCACTTTGTTGGATTTTGATCAATTTATCACAAAGTAACTTTTTCAACGTATATTTCACAAAATTATCTACTTGGATGACATAATAAGCCCATATTATGTCGTGTATTTATATAATGTTATGTTAATGAAATAAATTATTTATTTATTGAAAACACGAGCGCGTTCAAACGTCAATCTATCTAAACAATAGGCTATTGTCTTTTAATGATAACCAATTTAAAAGTATTTAAGTACATTTCCATATCGGAACACAAATGTGTAGTGTAGTTTTATCGAATATATTATCTAAATACAGGTGAACAGAATAAATACTACAAAAAATAACTTGTCGAAGTAAAATATAGTCAAAGGCTTAAATTATTTAGAGTATTATAAATGGACGGCCAAAAATCATTCAAATGTCGAGTAGATTACGACATTTTTAATTTTACGGCAATTTAGTTGAATGTTTTAGCTACATGGGTCCATAATATTAGATTCTCTCCAGGAATCACAATAACAACCACTAGGTATTACGTGATAATAATAATAACAGGTCTTGTCCAGCACTTTATTACTTGTCTGAAGTTAGCTATTATTGACTTCATGATAGTCAAAATGCACTAAAGCACATGCTCGAGGCGTCAAATGGCCAACTTCAAATAAGCAATATTAACCAACAAGAACATCAACATAATATTTTTGTGCTATAAAAACGTCAAATGATCTACAACAAGTTTAACCCCAGTTTGTCATGTAACAAATCCTTCTAAAATTCAGTTCTTAACAATATAACTATTTCGGTTTCACCTCACAACTATTTCCATAGACGCTGACATTCACTTGGGCAGTGGTCAGAGGAAAGCGGACCTGTCTGTGGAGTCTAGTCGGCTTTCCTCAGCGCCCCCCTGGCACGCCACGCCTTCAGCAGGTTGTAGGAGAAGTACAGCTGGAAGAAGTGGATCTGCGATGCCAGCAGCACGAACGCGTACCACAGGAGACCGTAGGGGTAGCCCTGGAAAGTAGAAACATAAAATAAACTTTGATAACAATTTATTGTGTTTGTATGTGTAGCTAACTTCTTTGACAGTTTTAATAGTAAATAAAAGTCTTTCCTCCCCACCCAGAGACATTTAATGGTTACTTAAGCCATCCCTTAGTGAAGGATTTGTATGACATTCCGTCACTAAGGAGTTACTTAAGTAATCATTAAATATCTGTGAGTGGGGAGGTTTGTCATTCTTATAATAAGTAAATGGGCCAAAAATATTTTCATCATATATAGGAATTATAATTAAGCAGATATTTTAAGCAGATTGCCATCCCATCGAGCGCAGAGTAAAGAAATAGTGAGTGCGCTTGTGTCCAAGTAAATACTTGTGCACTATAATCTGTCCTGCGCAGTTGGCTTATCTCACTACATATGAATAGCCGCCTTAACCGATAATCGGCTAGGAGGACATCAATCATCATCAATTTATAAAAACTTTAGCATCCATGTTAAAAAGCAAACACATTGACAATATCAGTTTTAGCATTTAACTGGAATCTCAATTCTCAATAAAAAATAATTTTGCACATTTTTAAAGGTGCAAACTCCATTAAGCAACATAATAAGCCACACATAAAAAACCAATCACTAACTAAAAAATCCAACTTACACCTACCTGCCAGAGCTCAATGTCCACCTCACTGCTGTCATCCTCATCCTCGTCCATCGTCAGATACCTCCACACATCCCCACAGTAGTATAACACACAGTACAGTAACGGACCGAAGCCTAGCGCTGTGATGCCGTATATGTACCGTCTGAGCTGACGGATGTTGTTACGTTTGATCGCTGATAGACCCAGGAACGAGAGAAGCAGGGATAGGCACCATATGTATTCCCACCAGAGGGGCTGGAATTTAGGGAAAGAATTATAAGTTTTTAGTATGCACAAATGTACAGTAGGTAAGTATAATATTGAAGATGCAGATTGAAAGTTGTTCTTGCCAAAAAGGATTTTAATTACTGAATGGAAATGAATCTCCTGACATAGCCAATCTTGTTTCGCTAAAAAAATATGAATTTATTTGTTCACCATTATCACTCATTGATTTCCAAAGAACCACTGGGTGCAGGCTGCTTCCAACCAAGGAAGCAGCCTGCACCCAGTGCCTACTCATGATCTTTATCATATTGTTTGGTTAATCTCTTTGGTGGTCATATTTAAATGTTTATGTAATAAATAATCACTCAATAATTGAGCTCCGTGTGGATGTTTTAACATCACATCAACTACACTTATAAGGTAAATAGTAATAGTTAATGGTTACCTGTGGAATCTGCAGTTCTTCAATCTCCAGTATGAATATGTCGAGTTTGTCCAGTATGTCTGCGGAGAGCTTGGCCAGCATCACCAGGAACATGATGTGGTGGAAGAACACGCAATACTTCAGACGAGACTTGTTTAGAGCACTGGAAAATATTACAATTGCCTTTTAGTTTTATCCTTAATTATATTGCAGTCTCAAAATATTTCTGGCTTTTTATGCTTTCAAGGTAATTTTAATTGTTGTTTTAACTGTTGAGCTGTAGTATGGTTCAGAGATAGTGTGGTGCTTCACCAATAACTAAGTCATATTTTATCTGGACATCTTGGTTAATGGTATGAAGCTATTAGTAAAAGCTAGTCCTTTATATTAATAATGGTTTATGTATTTGGTCACCATATAGGTTGATTTGAAGATTTGTCTGTATGGGAAATGGTTTTTTAACCATTGATTTTGGCTGTTCAGTTAAATGTAGATGTAAAACCACAAAGTTTGATAAATGCTCATATTTTCCTGAAAAATAGTTATGGAGTTTAGATGGTTAATAAAAAAATTAATATATCTTCTTCTCTTTAATTAACTCAGATTTACATTTTAAAGTTATGACTGTCAGAAAATACCCAATAACCATAAGTTACACTGATTGAAACATTAATCTTACTTTATGGCCACTGTAAAATTTCTCCTTAGTTTTTGGCTAATGTTATTAGGAAATGGAAGCTGTAAAATTTAATGAGGCAGCTGCATAGTTGCACAACCTTCTGTATGTTTTGAAGGGTAACTACCTACCTACTTTCTCTACTTACATACAGAATGCTAATTGACACATCAGATGGTTCCATATGGTAATTCTTGATAGAGAAAATTGAGTACAATAAGCTTATCGTTATCAGATATAGGATAGATATAACATAAGCAGTGTTTAAAACTAAGAAACTTGCAATGTTTTGATTTGACTGAGGGAACATGAAGAGTTGAATTATCTCCAATTTTTGTTATTATTCCACATGGCAAGATAAACATACGAGTTATTTATATGTAATTGACTAATGTGCGAGCCTTTTCAAATAATTGGCGCGAAACATAATTCGCTATCGACTGCTTTTGTCTAAAAATAATTTGACGGAACTTGGTCGAAAAAATATATCAACTGCAGATCAAGCTTACATTCGACACACAATTAAATTCTTCCGTACGGCCTTAAATACTTGTAAATAAGCCAAATTACGTACCTAATCTGATATTGTGCTGCTATTTTCTCTCTGTGTTCGAAATCGGCACCGTTCGTACCAGTCACCATAACACCACCACGCGAAGCCATTTTTCTAACTAAAATATATTACAAACAAACAAAACTAATACTTTTTATCGATCGCAGATCACTCAAATGACATCATTCAGAATAATCCTGGCAAAGATTTTTCTTTTCGATCAATTCATTTTTCCCATCTGCCAAACGAGAGCCAACGAAATGCCTAGGGACACGAAAAAAGTATCGATGCTTTGTGGTATCGAGTACATTCCAGTTCGATACCGATACTTTTGTACTCGATACTTTGCAGTCGATACTTTTACTCAATAAGTACTTTTTCCCAGGTATCGTATCGAATGAAGAATTTAATTTAACAGCGCTTTCTAGCTCACTCGTTGAAATTTTTTAAGACACTCTGTCTTAAAAAAAGAAACGACATTTGATTTCTGGAGCCACCATAAGAAGTTGGCACACACTAAAAAACAGAATAATAAAGCAAGTTCTTCATCACAGCCTGAAATGAAGGATGAATTAAGCTACTACTTATCAGCACAGGTTTCGCCACTTTCAGTAGATCCCTTAAAACAATGGGAAGATATGAAAGTAGTTTTCCCAAAATTATATTAATTGGCACGAGAATGAATATATATCAATCACTGCGACGTCAGTACCTTCAGAACGATTCATCTCTTATCTCTTATCTCCAAAAAGGCTCAACAAACTTCTATTTTTAAGTGACTCTACGGAGGAGGAATGGGAACTTTAATCTACTACGCGGGTGAAACCGTGGGACACTGCTAGTTTTTAGTATACCTCACCTTAATATTGTTTCCTTTTGCTACATTTTCGATTTGTTTCATTCATTCTATTTTCCATTTTTCTATTATTCTATTAAATTTGTGTAGGTACAAATACCATTTGTTTTTATGTCCTGCTGAACTGAAGTAAAACTGACATTATTTACTAACTGATATTGACCTAGCAAATTTTGATCTAAAAAGTACTCGATACCTTGAAGTATCGATACTTTTATTTCGATACTTTAATGAGTACGATACTTTGTTATCGATTCTACTCATGAGTACGGTATCGATACTTTTGCTTCGATACCGTGTCCCTAGAAATGCCAGAAATGCCAACGTCTCAAGGTTTTCATCTACGTTCCGAATGTCACAATAGTCACTCTTCAATAACGAAGCTTCATGCACTAATAATAGTGCAGGTTTTTTTTAGTCAGCATATCTAAATTATAACAATTTCCCCTTTCATATACAAAATGAATAATATATTGGGATATTGAAAAGCTAAATTTTCGTAACTCGTATGCTATGATGTGAACGGAACGTAGACTGACAGTATGTACATTCGGATACACGCACCATACGCAGCGACAAATTGTTTCTACTTTTTATATTTGCTTAATTATTTCAGTTTTTTAAGTAAATCTACTAAAAGTATACATGAAAATTTTAAAAATTAACATCAACATCAACAACACAATTGTAAAACATTCAATAGCCTTATAAATTAAATTAAATATTATTTAGCTAATTCAATATAATTTATTGAAACTGTTTTGAACACTTATTGAATTACATTAAACTAACACTTATTGCGCTTACGCCATACGCGCTTATAGTCCGTTACTGCATCCATGGGGTCTATGTTATTTATACTACCATGCCTAAAAACAGAGATAACTTCCTGTAAAAAAGCAATATTAGAACAAAATTAACAAATAAAATAAACAATAGTAAGACATCATTTAATTAGTAGAAACTGCAACATTATCTTTCAAGAGCACGCCTAACCTAAGAAGACGCCGATGATCTTGGAGCTAGTTCCATTAATGAATTAACCAAGAAATTACAAGTCAGGTAGCCATGAAATTGATAAAGGTAAAATTAAAACACGTGTAAGATTGTCGTACATCTAATCACTATGGTGTGCATGGAAAAATCTTAAGTTTTCATTGATTTGTAGGATGGCTATTATTATTTTAAAATATGGATAAATTAAACCTGCATTCTTCTAACGTGTCTCCTCGGAAGATAGGTACCTACTACACGTTACCTTTCATGTTATTGTTTAAAATATAATGACTTGCATAATGGAATGTCTAATATAAATAGGTTTATATTATACTAAAGCGACCAGCAATTTTTATGTACTTAGTCCGGTAGAAAACTCGAAGTGTGTCAAACTAGCTACTTTCCCGCTGTTTCACCCGCATCACGGGGGAACTACTGCCTGTTCTGTTACAGCCTTTTTATCGTCCCACTGCTGGGCATAGGCCTCCTCTCACACAGAGAAGGATTGAGCATTGATACTGCAGCCTATACCGATATAAAATATTGCCTAAGTTACTTGCTAAGAGCGTAGCTCCTCAACAGTAAAAGAATTTTCCATATTGGTTCAATTGTTTCCGAGCCTTGAGGGTACAAACCAACAAACAAGAAGCAAAAAAAAAAATTCTATTACATTAGTAAAGAAGACCTTGGCTAAGTCTCTAACAATAAAGTAATGAATGATCAATACTCAATACTCAATAACTTTATTGCATACCATAATGATCATCTATGACATGATGAAGTCCTGCGTGAGTCCCGGTCATCAAGTCCGGGCTAATAATAATAACAACTTACCATTTGTTTGAAGCCAGAAAATCTGGCAGGTGCATAATAGTTAAGTTGGGAGAAAGGCAACATATATAGGATATAACTTATAGGTACTTAATACCCCTAGATGCAAATGCAATTCATCCTACTATAGTGCCAAACCAAAGCTCGCATCGCATCATGAATCGGATCAATTAGACCAGAGCTGTGAGTTTGTTCCAGAGCAACTGTGGTCCTGGAATCCAAAAGTCGTCAGAAGTGTGTAACAATATGCAATGGGAACATATTCTTAGTTAGGACACTCCATTTATCATTAAATACGATAGGAAAGGATGCTTGTGATTAACCAGTTAACTCTAATTACAAGATTGGAAGAGCAAGCAACGTCCAAGAGTGCCAAAAAAATATCCCTAAAAGTCTCCGAAACTAAGGAATCATGGAGGCCTTTCACTGCCACGTCATGGCTAAAGCAATATTGAACATGAACGCGCGGCAAATTAGAAACAAGCACATAAAACGATAGCGATTTTAATTGTTCCGCCAAGCTTTGTTTTATAAACAGAGCTCATTATTGAACGAATCATAATAGTTATTTTGGTTACAATCTTCCCGGCGATTACGCGGCCACTGTTATAAATTAAAGCCGTACACTTTTCAAGTTTTATTGACATAAAGTTGGACGCTTGTGAATATGAAGGTTCTAGTGGCTGTCGCTTTGTTCGCCTTCGTGGCAGTACAGGTAGGATTTATTCAGTCCTTAATTGTTTTAATAGTTTGTGTTCGGACAGAAATCATCAGGTTTTTGAAAATTTTACCTCGTTGCGTTCTCCAAAAAACATCAAGTGCATCGAATCTTAGTGAATTTGCAGATCAGGGGGAAATAATGTGTTCCGTTCGTAGATTTAGGATCCCACTAGTATAATCTAATCACCTTTATTTCCATAGGAATAGGCAGTTGTATTGTACCTATCCATCCCATTAAACTAATTTAGGCGTTGATCGTATCTAATTCGAAATTTATTTAAAGTATTGTCACCTTAGTTTTTTCCGTAACTTGGACCACATTCTCGAAATTAAATTAATCTATAAAGTAAAGAATAGAATTCGTATTTAACCGTTTTAATTAATAAGTATTTGATGGTCTTCTTGTGTAGGAAAGCTGCAGTTTCCCTGCAAATGCAGCATCCGCCGAAGATTGGCCCTCAAGGATCGTATATTTATAATCAGTAGAATCAAGTGTAATTTATATATAAATTTCATTAGTTTAGTTAAGGTTTAAGCGAATATTTCTGCTGCCGCAATGCACAGGCAAAACAATAATTTCGTTCTTGCCATTCTTACCAATATTCATGAGACCGCTTCAAAAATTTCCACCCAATTAAAAATAAATCAACCCCAAAAAAACTAAGAAATGTAGGTATCTAAGTATATTTGAATCTAAATTGCCCCTTTCTGTTTGCGGACCAATTCAACAGACCCAGGGTCTAAATGAACTCGAAACTGGTTACAATAACGAGGCTTTAGCTGAAGTACTTTCGGGGGGCAAGCTAGGGGCTACAGAAGTGAGTACCAAAGGAACTATTCCTGGTTGTACTTCAGGCTGAAACCCTCTAAACGAGTCCTCAGCCTGCCATCTTGGGTTGGGTCATCTCATTTTCTGTCGAGTGTCAAATCTCACTTCAATTCTAGAGAACCTAGCTGGTGACTTTTGGTGAATTTTGATCCCATTGGGTTGATTCTCAACAATTTTAAACCGAACTGTCCTTTCCTCATATTTTATCCGCGAAACTTGATCCCTCTACTCTCTTAGTAGATTTTACAAAAAATTACATAGGTACCTAATACTACCGACACATCTCAAGGAGAACCTATTCTTGTTTGTTAGTATCAAAGTGTGTTTTTAACGTCACTCCTCGAGATTCTGATATTCGAAACCAGACGTCTGCGGGGCTTCAAGGAACCTACTAGGCGTGTACACGCAAGAACACCCGCAATAACATCATGTATTATTACAGATGAGCCACGGTGCGCCCGCGCCGGAGGAGGAGAAGAAGGAAGATCCTGCAGCCGTGTCCTCCCCTGCAGCAGCCCCCGCCGAAGCCACCTCTGAAGCGGCCGCTGCAGCCGCTGAGGTTAGTTTCAACACAATTTAAAAACATTTAAACTACTGCCCAATAGATACGTTGGTCTAGCTGTCGCAAGCACGTTACGGCTGCTGTGCACGAGGTCTCGCCTTCAAATCCCGGGTCGGGCCGCTTTGTGGGTTAAGAAACTTACACAAAGCAGCCCGGAGCTTGGAAGTTGGTGATTGATACATCGGATCGTGTCGTGTCGGATTACCGTCCCATTGGACTATGAAAGTGAAGGAATAGTGAGTGCACCTGTGTCTGCGCAATTGCTTGTGTATTATAATATGTCCTGCGCAGTTGGCTTATCTCCATATGTGAGAACAGACACCGTAGCAATTAATCGGCTAGGAGGTCATCATCATCATCATCACTATGACACATCATACTCATCACACAAGCAGTTACGCAAACATCAAATATTGCGGAAGCCCTTTATTTATTAGTCTAGGGATGAGCTAATGCTGTTCAGGCAAGTGATGAGCAGAGACGAACCTGTATCACAAAAAGGTCTGAACTTTCGAATGAACTCCACACTATAGCCACTTAACAAATGCATAAGATACTCCCCAAAAGGGTACCTACAATAAATACGATCATCCATAAGACACATGATTACCCCCAATTACCATACCTTATCACCTCATCTCACCTCAGACACAGTACAAGCACCACACAAACAATTAAGTAAAATTATGGTAAAAAGTATTTCCCCTTCCAGGTTAAGTCTGAAGCGCCGAGTTCGGACGCACCAGCTGCCCCCGCAGCCGTGGCCGCCGCCGCCGCCCCAGCAGCTCCGGCCGCCGAAACCCCGGCGCCCGCAGAGGAAAAGAAGGCCTAGTTTTGTATTAGCGTAACACCGAGGACAGGGTGCGAATGTAACAAACCGTACGTCCGTAACGTATTGTGATCTTTGTAAAATAAACACTTGGAAGTAAATGTGTTTGTGATTGAGATTTTCTTACTTTTATGTGTCTGAATCGAAAGACCAGATATTATCTTCATCTTCTAAACTTTTAAAACTAGCAAGATTCTTGGCTACCAGTCACTGATGTATAGAATGCATCACCCTCTTGAAAATATCCCTTTAAGAGGGTTTTGAAGTTCTTTAAGAAGGATACACCATTTAAAAAGAAGTGTCAGTGTGGAAGACCATTCTCAAATTCATCTTACAAGTAACATTCGCTGGTCCTATTTCTTTATACTAGGTATATTTACCCTTTTTACAACATAATCCTCCGTACCATGACAACCAGCTTACACTCGGTTGCCAGGATGTCTTATAAGTAATTAATCTTATTTAATCTAGGGCAGAGGCAAGTTTGTAAGCAATACCTTCCTTCACCTAGCAATAACAATGGGTCGGAACAAAGGACTAATACTACATAACACTAATTAAAGCAACATGTGTCATGCTTGTCGCAAGGTTAATCAAAGAACATAAATTCACATTTCATGCTCAGTTAATTTCTACACCAGAAAATCACTTAATTCGCTGTACGACTGTACAATCTCCGTAATTCAATTGGTAATTTACAAGCCTATCTAAAGATAAGGATTTCAATTAATTGTTGGAATTCTCAATTAACTGCAACATGCATTTTTTCTGAATTTCTCCTTAGGAACAAAAATTTACTTGCGACGTCACTATTATTTCACGAACTATTGAGTGATCGACAGGTATATACCGTCGTTGATATGCTCCCTTATGTACTGCCCCTATCTATACTCTCTTATGTACTCCTCTACACTCTTTTATGAACTCCCTTATTTAGCTTCTCTCCTAAATACTCCCTTTTTCTACTCCCCCTATCTTCCCCCAAGTTCTACCCCTATGTATTCTTCGTAACAACATTTTCTTAGAGGGACCCAGGTCAAAATGATGGAAAACACCAACAAATACTGTAAATGAAAGCAGCAACCATCCGATACATAAATATTTATTGTCAGACAGTCAGTTAGTGGTGAAGAACAGTATATCTCTGACGCTGCCTCCGGAGGGGAGTTCCAGAGGCGTGAGCGCGACTGCGCCGGCGCTGCCGACTCTGTAGCGTGATGTGCTCTCTGTTCCTTGGATATATAGGGTAACCTGATTGGAGAAAAAGCTGTTAGATCAAACAATTCCAGCTATAACTGGTTCTAGCTGTACATGTCAACATCTAAGGTTTGATATTAAAGATATTTAAAATCAGGTGGCCAAAGTAGCAAGTTTAGTGCAACTATATTGGCAAATTGTGATGTCCGAATTTACCAGAAACTAGGTAATAACCGCTATATCTACAGTGTTCTCAAGGCGATTCAATGAAAATATCTTGCAGTACCTACTACCTATTAATTGAGTAAGTACATGGCAATGGTATGAAACTAAAATCCATATATGAGAAGTAGTCAGAAGGCAGGTAGACGAAGGTGCTCATTTGCAATCTTTTAACTATTTGCTCTCCTAACTTAAACAAGGATTGTCTTCCTTATACATATAGAACTAGCTTCTGCCATCGGTTTCACCCACATCCCGTGGGAACAAGATGCTTATAACCACGAAAGCTTGACTAGCTACGATGAGGTTACCTGTGGCGGCGGTGCGTGTCGGCTGGGCTCGCCAGACAGCGGCACGGAGCGCGGCTCCCGGCGGCGGCGCTTGGAGGGCCGGCGCGGTCCCTCGTGCCTCTTACGCGCGCCCGAACCGCCCGAAGCACCAGTTGTTCCGGACTCTGCACCCCACTAGATTGGCTATACTTCCCCTTTACGGTAAATGCTACCCTAATGTGCTAGACTGAAGGTCGTTGCAGGCCGGGATGGGAAATTCATGATGGCCAAAAGTAGAAGTTTTTGGCTGAAGATTGAACACTCTCTTTCGAAGGATAGGATGTTGCCAATGGTTGCTGGGGAGTTTGTTGCGCCACTTTTTCTTCCCATCAAAAACACATAGAAAGTGGTGAAGGGTGGGCGTTATGCGGCCCATCTTTTGTAAAATTTCTGACGTTCGAAAACTGCTGTTTTGCAGCCAAGTTGAAATAAAAAAAAAATTAAGACCAGAAATCACCAACTAGCAATATACAAACCATCATTGTCATGTGTCTCGGGCGGAGGGAGTGGAGTTGGCAGAGGCGCGGCGCGGGACAGTGCTGCCTGTTTGCTATCCACCAGACGGACCAGGCACTCTAACGCTGCTTGTTTGTTCTACGCAATAGAGGTCATTTTCAGCATGCTCAACATCTAAAATACTTATGCAATAGGCTTAGCAAGATGACGCAGAAAGGTATTTTCTCTCTCCACTCTCGTAAAGAAATCTACCTACTCAACTCTGAGCTAGGTCTACGATTCACGTTCGACTCGGATCGACTGAGATCCAATCCCGACTCGATTACGATTGAAGCGTATGTGGCATTCCGCTATTTTTTCTTTGAAATAAACGTTTTTATCCTTTTCTGACATTCAATATTGAATCATTTTGTCTGCAAATGATTTACGATTGCAAAATGATTGTACAGCAAACTACCGTATAGACCAAAATCACCAAAATATCAGACCAATCGCAAACGAATCGAATGTCATTCGAATACGATTGGTCTTTTATTAGTAGCAGAATGCCCGATATGGTTAAAACTGCTATTGCGATCATATTGCGATTCGATTTCTATTCTATTTTGACATTATTAACTTAGGAGAATCGGGCCCCTGTTTGTAACTTGGGTTACGGAGAATTCTAAAATTCGCTATGTCTTGTTTTTAACAATTCTTCAATTGGTGTTTGCTTTGTTGCCATAAACATGCCAAATTCTATTAAAATATTTGTCATTCAAGCCTCAATTTCCAAAGCCTGACAGTCCTTGGAAGTAGCAGGACAATACTTGACAATTCATAGTTTTTGGGAAGGAACATAAGGTCCTATAAAACTAACCTTTATTTCATCAAGCAGAGGCTCGAAGGCTGCCGGGTCGGTGGAGTCCTTGAGCGCCTCCCAGCTCTTGAAGAGTTTCCTGTCGGACAGGCGCACCGTGCTCTCTAGCTCCCGCACCTCTGCGATATGTAGCTCACTTAACTTTGGAAGGATAGTGAATTATGGACTGTTATGGGCAAGGCCAAGTTATCGGAACACAATCAATGATGGCGATGGGTTCGAATGGAAGTCCTCCCCAACTTGGTAGGATGTGCCCAGTCACCGCGCTGTGCTGGCGTGTTGGTTGGAAACCAGTATAATATAATTGGATAGTTGTAGCTCACTACAATAATTTACTATCCCATTTGGTGCTGTGGTCAAATAATTGTACCTTATACCTAAATGACAAACAAAGCAAAAACGTTTTAAGACAATTAAATGTTATCAAGGTGATGTTTTGATTACCTCAACCTCAAATCGGAACAGATGCACTAAAATTGGTGTACCTACTATACCTAAGCTTATCCACATGTGTAAACTAACCAGATTCCCTCAGACTAGCGAGATGCGACACGAGATGCTTCTTGTGCGCGCGCACAGCACGGCGCTGCGCCCGCGCGCGCGCCACCACCTCGCGCGCGTTGCGTGCTTCTGCTGCCAGCGCGGCTACCTCACGCGCTTCTTGTTCTAGCCGCCGTTCTAGTTCACTGGGATTTGAAGGACAAGGTGGGATCAGTCTACTAAGACCCAAATTCACTGACAACAAAAATGTCCGTTTTTCTAAAGACAGCTGTTAACTTTAAAAAAATACAACACAACTGACGTTAATGTTTTGGATGAACTTGGGCCTAAGAGTAAGTAGGTTGACACCGATGATATACTTATCACTATCAATCAAGGTACAGGACTCAGGACCTCTAATGAGCAGTCTCACTAGACGGTGAAGACATAGCGTTTGACCTAACATAGGTACTGTCTACATCTTTTTGAAAGTAACAACTTCAAGTACTTACGCTAACACTGCGTATTGCGTAATTAGAGCTATGTAACAGCACTAGGTACTAGTTCATTTTCAAGATATCTCTTTTCCCCTCCAAAGAGTAGACGACTATGTGGCATGTCAGTTTATTCACCTTGGGTATTCTCCAGTGACTTTTGCGTATGACTGTATATTTCTTATCACTTCAACCAAGTGATGCAGTTGATCACAGAACTCAGGCAGCTGTTCTGGTGTTAAATATTGTCCGCCATATCTGTAACGGAAAATGCCGGCAGGAAAGTCAAGTTTTCTAAAAGGTTAACTATCTCTTTCTTGCTCTTAAGACTGGATCTGACGGAAAATCCGTTAATCATCGTTGGTCTCACGACGCAAATTCGAATTCTAGTGGTTTTCGCCAATTCTTTTCAACCTATCTTTAGGTATTTATCACTGACTGAAATCCCAAAGAGCCCCATAACGAAAAGTTGACAGGTCCTACCTCAAATCAATGTTAGCACCGAACTGGTCATCATCGATAGCTGATGAGGCGTTCTGTGAGGGTTGGCAGCAGACCTGCGGCTCCTCGGCCAGGTCTTCGTCCTCATTGGTGGTGCTGCAGCCTGTACTCTCGCTCATGCTGGACACGTGAAGGGCTTCGTTAGTCGACGGCTTTATATTAAAGTAAAAAACGCTGTTGGATCCGCCGCGTGCCGACGAAGCGTAGTGTTGAACCTCTTTGGAGTCGTTGCTGCGAATGTGCGCTTAACGTTAACATTTGGATAGACGAAGAGATGTCTTATCATTATTTTAAGTAACTATGCAGTACCTACTACCTATGTAGAATTGTAGGTACTAAAGCCTCGTTTTGATAAAGCAGTGACAAGTTAAAAATTAAGTGGTAGGCACCATTGTTTTGAGCAGATATTTGCTAGAGCCTCGGGCTAGTAAGTGGGAAGGCAGCTGCCATAGTCTTCTGCAAGAATTCCTAATGAACTCAAGCACATTTCACTGATTTTTTACCAAGATTATGTGAAGGAGGCAGTACTTACACGGTAGAAGTGAGTGAGTATCGTTTGTCCAGAGTATACTTGTGGTGGTCACCTCGCAGTTTCCCGAGCAATCTGCTGAGCAGCCGCGATTGTCGCCCCCCGCCCTCCATGCCGCGCCTTCGGGCCCGAGTGTTACACTGCCACTACAACTCACACGTATACAATAAGATCTCACTGTTACCTATTTTAGGTACTTTCTTAGTGTCCATTCGTATTTGCATATAGGCGCGAATAAAATGACTTATTGCTCAACAAGTTTCGAGCCAGACGACAGACCCAGAGTAGAGAAACATCCAAAAATATTAACGCAAGTAATTTGGTACTGTGTGCATGCATGTCTATATCATAGATACAGGCAGGCAGTACATACACCATCTTATCTTCGTAATTATTTTAGGCAGAGGAAAGAAATCCGTAAGCTTTTTCAGTAAGCAGGTACTTCAAACCCCCTAGTTATAACTACAAGTTTTTTTTCTTAAAATTACTTACATATTGGATCGTTATGCAGTTTGAAAATATAGAAGTTTTAAATGTATGTTATTGGTTACAGAATATGCCATGTTTCGAAATATTATTTCATATTTTATTTATAAAATGTTAACATTTTGACTGGTGCATGTTGTCTGACGGCGAAGCGCCCATTGTTATTTTATTTTTAAATCGTAAGACAAAGGATGATTCAACCATAGATATATAAATACGAAATAGGTTTTGATACTTAATCAACATCATTCGTGCCTTTTTCCCAATTTTATTGGGGGTGGGTCTCCGACCGTGTCTCTCTTATATTCTCCTTCATCTGACACCTTAAATTGATGTTTCATTATGAGTTTATGCCACCATTGGGGTACCCACGACCTATTCCGTAGCCCTGTTGCGAGTGGCCTATGGATAGGTCAAGCTTATTGTAGTCTCTTGGGAATACTAAGCATTCAACTAACTCACTGGAGTGATCATCCGAATTAAAATACTTATCATAGATCATTCTACTTCTATGTGTATCATACAGAGCGTTTGGCTAACATATAGTTGGTTTATGATGATAATATCATACAGAGAGAATACTTATATGGAGAATCCATACTCAGTAAAGGAGCGTTGAATTTTAACTATGCAGATCGTCAGTACCTATTACCAGATCATAATATCTAGAAAGGAGATGGCCAAATTTTCATAGTAAAAAAACCCAGAATCGACAGCAACGAAAGGGGTACCAATGGGTTCATTATGATAGACCTTTGATGGTACCAAAAAATCCAGTCTGAAATCCATGGGGTATAGGAGCTATATCATATTTTCACAAAATAGGTTATGTTGAATTTATGTTGATTTTTAAGATCATTTACATCAAGGCACATAAAAAACAAGGTATACTAACATTATACAAGCCAATATTAATATCTCCATAGTTACAGACTTTGCCTGGAGATTAAAAGATCTTGATTTTGACCCCTACCCATTGCACTATTGACATGAACCACTCCAGAAAAGATTAAACACCGACCTTATCTAATGCCTTATCTACTTGGAGAGGTTTCCCAGCTATGTGCAACCTTCATAAACTGGCAAAGGTAAATAATAAAAATAAAAAAAACTATTATTAGGTGCATCGGCCCAGAAGTCAGTGTTTTTATAAAAAGTAGTTTAGCATATTCAGTCATTGAGTTCCCTCGATCTTCTCTTCTCTCCATCATCAAGTCAACTTAAAACCTCCACTCTTGTATAGTGCTTATAGACATACAGCTGAGTGTCAAGTTTTTACCCCATGCACGCCTACAACTTCGTAAGTTGTCCTCGATTTCTCAGGGTTTCCATCATCAGATCCTGACCTGACGACTATGGGAACATCTGGAAAGTATACCCTATCTAACAAAAAAATAATTTTGCAAATCCCAAACGTCTAAAGAACAGCAAATAGTAAAGGCAAACTTTTTCATAACCTAAATTCTTGATCGAAAAACCGTTATAAAAAGAGAACCCCATGGTTTTCGGATGATATGAAATACTTTTTTAAATCCACACATTATACTGAATCCAATGATACATGTAAAGTTTCTGTCGACTCTGGGTTTTTTTTTTTGGCCATCTCCTTTAAAACTGACGTGTATCAAATATGAAATGGATATTTCTACATATAATTAACTAGCTTCTGCCAGCGGTTTCACCCGCATCCCGTGGGAACTGCTTTCCGTACCGGGATAAAAGTAGCCTATAGCCTTCCTCGATAAATGGGCTATCTAACACTCAAAGAAATTTTCAAATCGGACCAGCAGTTCCTGAGATTAGCGCGTTCAAACAAACAAACTCGTCAGCTTTATAATATTAATATAGTTTTCAGTTTGTGTGTTAGGTAAATATCGGGTTTTAGCAAAAATAAAACATCTGAATGTGTTTTTCACATTTTGTAATTCATATAAAAATACAATTATCATTATCAATATTATACATAATCGCATTTGCCAGCGAAGGCATACCGTAGTTATTTTGTAATAAAAACCACAATAATTGCAAAACATGAAATGCTAAATTGAGACAAATTTTAAGTACAACATCAACACGAAATAGGCACAGATCAGTCTGTTATAAAAAGTATCAAAATCATCGAAACGCTAACGTACAATCGATACATATCAATTTCAAGCCTTACACGATAATAATCTCTAAACAGCTAGACATCGAGTCGAAGTTTGAATAAAAAATTTAAATAGTTCAAAGTGTTAAATTACTTTGGCCTTGAAGGAAATCTTAACCAAATTGTGACCTTTCGATTCCTAATGGAGAGTTTGGCGAGCAATCGCTTAGTTTTGACACGGAAGCTGGGTATATGTATTGTAACACTAAAATATACGAAAAATAATTTCCTAACTATATAGGTAAATAATACTAGTATTGAAAAGTGTTCCTGTTCAGTAAATATTAAAGATTTCCTTTCTGCGAGGATTGTAAAAGAACCATCGTTATATTATTATCAAGCAAACATTCAGACGCCCGACAGGGGACCAGGCAGCGATCACATGTTTAACGAAACGATCTATACCAACGCAACTTTAGAAAAAAAACAAAGGCACAGCATACCCTAAATAAACCTAACGAAGCGTTTACACCGGACTATTATGTCTTTCTGCATGGATGAGCCCAATTTGGTTACAATTTGGCTTGAGACTTGCATATGTCGCCGATTATAAACACCGTTACATTATAATCTATCTCGCGAGATTTTTAACTGTCGAAATATTGTGACCCGCACCACATTTTTTACAATTTATGGAATTACTATACGTAAAATTATAAACAATGTTGCGGTTTACAATATTTCGATCGTTTACTTACCATAACTAACGGTATTTACAATCTTACGGTGACATATATCAAAATTTATATTCTAGAGTAGGACTTTCCGATTAAAATGCTGAAGTTCGAACACCACTAATGTCAATCCCTAAAATCCGATAATTAAAATGTGCAGATGAGCGTCCAATGTAAACGAACGGAACTGGTCCCACCGGGAATCTTCAGCGCGACGAAACTAAGCTTGCGAGTGTGGCCTTACCACAGGCCTGACGAGAAGCCGCCGGGCGGCACGCGCACGCGCTTCGGGGGCTCCGCCGCCTTGGGCTCGGGCGCCGCCGCCGGCGCGGCCGCCGCCACCGGCGCAGGCGCGGGCGCGGGCGTCGCCTCCGAGGGGCTCTTCTGCCCGTTCTGGCTGGGAGCCTCTGTGCCGTTAGCTGGCCTTGGCTCTTCTTGGCCTGAAATGTCAAATTGCTATTTTAAAATAACTCTATTGGAGAATATTGCCGCTTCTCACGGCAAGAGATAGCTTATAACGCTGTTACTGAACAAATATCACATAGCGGTGACTCATCCAATTATCTTAATTATTAATTAAATACGACCGCAATAATTAAACTTAATGATTATTTATTATGTATCATACATCTTTCATTGATACACAATAATTTATTACACGCACTGACAGAAGAGTGTTATAAACATGACAAAGCATGCTCATTTTACATAATATTTTTTTTTATTTACACAGGTAAAGAAGTGACAACCACATAGTTTTTCCAGACCCTTCTAACAAATCTGTACTCACCAATAGTGGATCCGATAGTTGAGGCCGGTGGACCACGGCGGGTGATCTGCTGCGGCTCGGGCTCCCCTCCGAAGATGTCAGTGTGTCCGCCACCAGGGGGGCGAAGCACCCGGCTGGACAGCCGCGTGTTGTCGTTCAGACCAACATTGAATGATGTGGACGTCATCCTTGCACTGGAAAATAGGAAAAGACATGGTCAGTTCGTGACAAACATGTGGATCATTGTAACTTTACCCGTTTCTGGTTAGCAAATCTTCAAGGATAACTGAAATTAGGCACATTTGTGGTAAAAAAAATAAGTCGTGCACTGTTTGTAGAACAAAGCGAGGAAACATGATTCATTGCGGTTGGTCGCAAGTAAATACACACAAAAAGGACTTTGTACCCGTGCCCCAACTCCAAGAGATGCAAAATACATATTATAATTTCACTTTCATTTTTCACCCACTGACATAGCTCGCATTTCGCGTGGGAAGACAATAATTCGCGTCGATTATTTTCTCAGGCCACTTTAGGCTGTTTTTATGAGACGCCGTATTTAGGGTTAATTTATTTTAACAAGGCTTTGGATAACAATGGGCTTTCTCTTTGGGCCGAAGAAATTAAATATCGTACGCAATATAAAAATATTTTGGCACCGCTCTTATAAATATTTAGCATACTACCTACTTAGTATGTGTCGTACGCATTTAGAACGTTCCGGAATAACTAAGATTTTTTTTTTTTTTTTTATCAGGGGGAAAATCCTCATGGACTACCCTCCACCTGGGGTCGGTGGAGGGGGTGTGCCGGACTCTTACCGGCTAAAAACCCACCCAGTGTTGCCACCAATTACCTTGTGTCGAGGGCACGGGTATCGCCTAAGCATTCTTCCGCACCCGGAATAACTAAGATCCTTTAACCGTCCTTGACCCAATGTTGAAAGATTCCTTTACTAACTATTGATTCTAGACGAGTATACATCACAACATATTTTTGGAGCAATTAATTAAGTACAGCTATTTCTTGGAAATACAGCTTTTATTACATGAAAATGTCAAACAAAAAGACCGTTTTGGTAACAGTTGATTGATTGATAGGCACGTGTTTGTTCAAAAACTATTTTGTGAATAACTGTTTGGTTTCCGTTTTAGGAGCGCGTAGGTGACAGTTATGTACCATTTACAAATCATTAATTCTGTTAAAACATTAGGTTAATCATAATAAATTAGTTTTAGATACTTTCAAAAATCTTGATTTCGGAAAACCGTTTAATTATGGTTCAGATAAATATTTATGATGCGCTTATGATCTAGTTTGTAAAGGAAAAAACTATTTTTACGGTATCTCGTATATCGGTACGATAATACATCGTAAATGCTGTGTCGTTTATTTCCTGTCGATTTAATAATCTTCTATCTATAGACGACTTGTCTCATTCAATAATATCGTGGCATAAGGATATTTCAGTACAACGCGATATGAATTATAAACAGTCATTGTTTACGTAGTTTAATCATATCGACTGTGAGTAATCAATTAAAATTCAGATAGAAAGCTCATTAATATACCAATTCAATTAATTCATATGGTACATCCTTATGGGTTAAACAATGCAATGGCGCAGTTTGAAATGTGCGTCAATCGTTTTTATAATATTGAATTGATGATAACTTTATAAACGTAGAATGTTGTTTTAATTTCACTATATGTATTTTATAGTCGAAAAATATTGCATGATTTCTAACTCCGCTCGGGATTCTGACGGTAGACGGACTGAACAGGCAAACTAAGAGATATTTGCAAGATTCTCTAGTGTAATTTCAATTCTTCAGAAGATACTAATAAAACTCAGCAATAAATAGCAACCAATCAATTGTTTCCGTAACAAATCAAGGCACAATTAATTACTGCATCATCTCAAGCCAGTCACTGGAGCATTTTAATTTAACGACCTCTATCATTGTCTAGAAAAACAATACTTTGTCATAAATTACCTGTCTAATGGCACAGACATACTTCCAAAGGTAATTTTTATAACATTTTCATGTGAATGTGACCTAGGAATTAGGGTCACATGCTCTAAATGACTCTTAAATTGTTGTGACCTGGTTAGCTGTTTTGGACAAACATCCCTTGGTAAATTATGGGGTTAATGCTTTGAGGTCGAGCTAGATATTTAGTCGGTAATTGAACTGCCTGAATACTGAATATTGTATTTTGTGATAAATGGAAATTAATGCTTTGTGCCCTGTGATGAATGGAACTATTGGAAAAGGACCTGTAGTTCACCTATTTTGGGTAGCTAAACTCAGTTAATCGATC
Source organism: Helicoverpa zea (assembly GCF_022581195.2). Classification (NCBI taxonomy): domain Eukaryota; kingdom Metazoa; phylum Arthropoda; class Insecta; order Lepidoptera; family Noctuidae; genus Helicoverpa; species Helicoverpa zea. Next base: position 458,880 of record NC_061472.1, read on the forward strand.
ATTTATAAAAGAGGAGGTCCATTACAAAAAAAAATATCCACATTATTTATTCAGAAGAGCTGAACAACCCTACGAACATTCCAATTTGAATGTGACATTGAAACAAGTCTGAAATGGATGTAAATCAGCGGCGCGGCAAATGACATGTAAATGTGCATTAAAACCGCTGAACATATCAGCATATTCATCACTTGTTTCTTCTGCATGTTTACCAAGTACCTACACAAACTGTACCCATGCTTATATCTTAACTTGAAGGATATCTTATCTTACTACAGTTCGTTTAGAAATAACTTTGCAATTCTAGGAAGGCTTATGACTGCTTTGGCATTTGTTCGTAGAAATATTAAGTAACGCCTCTCTGGCAGACAGCTTTACCAAAAAACATCAAAACTTTTTTTCATTTAAAAGCTTTGGTTAACTGGTAGCGAACTACATTATCGACTAAACATCTATTCCGCTCACTTTCCGACCCCTTCAATAAAGGGTCGTCAATATATTGTTTAAACTGCAACTGATATCTCATTATCTTATCTAAATTCTATGATAGGGGAAGGGAGAACGCCCTATCTGTGTTTATTAGTTACATTGTTATGGAACGTTAACTTTTTTCATGGAAATTTTAATCAGTTTCATGAAAGGCAAGAATCACACTATTGTATTTTACAACATTAGTACACCAACATCAACGGAGCTTCAGAACACACGTTAAACATTGTAACTAAAGTACACAAAGAGGAAATATACTTGTCAGTCAAAGGGCGTAAACAAAGAAGCATTGTACTAAAATATGGAGACGTGTACAGTACAGTGTTCAGACTGATAATCCGGGTTTAGTGACCTGACACTGTAAACGCTGACAGTCACTTTTAACAGTAAAATGACCATTGATTAATGTTAGCAGTATTCTAGCTAGATCAAAACCGGATAATGTAGAAATGTCGAAAAATGTTATACTGAAGTTACTTTATTAGATGTCTTTTCAGAATCCACAAAGCTACCTTCTCTGTTGGAAAGGTGCCAATTCGGCCAAACTGAAAACTGGAAGTTAGCAATCTTAAATGTCTACTAAAACTCCAAAGGGGAATTCCAATATGTTCATTGAATGTTTTATAAGCAAGATAGAGTTTGCAAAAATAGCAAATGATTAACCACTTACCTAATTGTGGTTTCGCTCGACTGAATAAAAACTTCAATTCGAATTTGTGTTGAAATTACCGACTATCTCACGTAGGACTGAAAAAACTGACACCTCCTCACTCGAATGAATACGAAAATACAATAAAGTATTAAAACTACTGTCCGTTGAACTGCTTTATCGAAATCAAGATAAACTATGAATAATCAGTGAGTCCATTAAACTAGTATTTATTTCAGTAGATATGAATCAGCCTAAAAAAAATCAAAGCTGTCGATTTATTTGATCTTGTTCCGCAGAGTTGATGGGAAATTTTTACTGTTTTTTCTGAACACTCCGAGACATAGTATAGTGGATCATAGAGGGGTCAAGGGGCAAAAAGGGGCCATACGGACTTTAGTTGAGAAGTCCCATAAGGTACAAAGAAGTCCTTATCAGAATAAGTCTGTCTAAAGGGAATGTTTGAAAGGCTAAGTATTTCTCAACAAACACTACACCTGCAGGTATGGCATTTATTTTAAGAAAGGCTGAGATTAGTTAGGAATGTTGTTGTCAATTGAGATCCGGCTAGACCGGCTACACGGCTTAGCGAACGATAATGTTGATTGTAGATGTGCCTGCCCATCTCATTTGCAAACAACAATATTGGTTGCTGCGCGAACGCAAGATTCTCTCAATTATGAAGCCTTTTGAGTGTTTCCATCAGCGAAATACACTTCAAAGTGGATGAGATTTGAGAACCATCGCGGTAAATTTTCGCTACAAAGATCTTGTATAAACCATTGCAGTTCAAATATAATTTGAGGTAAATAAATTGACTGACTAGAGCGACTAGATAAGTTGATTATCAATGAGTAAGCTATACTTATAAGATTTTCAGCAAATGCGTCACTAAATTCGTTACAGTTGTTAATTTTGATTCACGACTGACGAATAACAGCCGTACTGTGACTAACTTACAGTTTCTCGGTAATGTTATCAAAATAATACTGTTACTTGTGCAGTGATTAATGTTTTTATGCTATCTACGAAGATGTTTGCTGCAAAATAAGCTGTCGGAAATAACTAGGTACATTTGCAATTTTCCTGCGACATTTTATGGGAGAAATAATAAATATGGATGTTTTTAAAATTGCATTACAAAATACAATATTTACTATAACTTTCTTAGGTATATCTATATTCTAAACTGATTTTATAGTTTCACGTTTTATACATTCACGAGGTTACTATCGGTACTCACTCACAGGTGGATTAACAACAACTAACTTATAATATTTATACACAATATGAATACAAGTTCCAAGCAAAACCGCATGCTATCTCATACAGCATTGAGCATAAGGTTAAAACGATATGGCTGGCAGATGGCGCCGAGTCGACAGTTGTTTTTCGCAAAAACAATTATTTTTGCACAAACATGGCTGCCAAATTAAATATTAACAGAGTTCGGAGCTAGTTTGAGATAGCAGAAGTTAAAGTATGACTGTTGTAAGTAATGTAGAGGTTTAATTAACTTTAGAAACTATGCGTCACGCTTATGTAGAACGATATAATTTGAAAAAAATACATATGAAATTCACGTGCAATTTCTACCTATCCTTAAAATGGACATTTTAGTTTTTAGAGAAATTGTGAAAGACATACAGTAGTCCAAAAAATCTAAACGACCAATAATTTGAATCTGAAAACAAGAGCTCTTCAATACGCAATTGTACAAGAATGGACAAACTACACACAATAACGAAATCAGGCAAAAAGCAAGACAAAGACAACACACTACCCAAACCATGCAAAAAACAATTTCCAGAACGAGTACCTGTAGAAATGTAGACAAAACAGAATGTCGTGCGCTTACCTAGCGTGTTGACATGATAACCAAAAACTCTATAAAATAGTGAATAATGTGTGAGCGTGCGACGCACCTATTATTATCCGTCATGCTTTCCTAGTACCAAACTATTTCATTTACCACCCCGTGATTAAAAACCGATATTCAACCCCATGCAATTTCATCGGTGTTTATGATAATTACTCACCATAAAAATGAATGACTTTAGTTTACTTGTCAGAAATATAAATAAATCTCTGTCATTTCAAATAAATGATGTAAAAATAAAACATGATTAAGGCACTAAATACTGAAGTTTTTGTGGTAATCAGTAACTAGTTACATTCGGTTTAAAAAGAAACCTAAATCTACAAACGTCACAATACCGCACCCAATCTGCAGACTTATGCAAGTCTAGTTTACCGCAGTTTCCAATGACCATTTTTTGCTTTTCTACAAGAAATCATCTACAGATTGATACAAAGCAAAATACTTTCTAATCTTTTTAGAAAATCAAACAATGGTTACTGAAAACGACCGTCACATAACAAATGCAACAAACACGCGATTTGCAAACGTGAGTATAAAATCTCTCAATTAAAACACCATGTTTGCCAACCGTGCGCCTAGCATTTGTCATCTGAACCAGGACTAAAACAAATAGGCTGCAAATTACCATTTCGACTTGATATTGCTCTGAACTTATTATAGCTAACTAACATAGGAAAAGAGCACTACCAAATCAAAACTTTTAAGGTAGATTCACATGTGACAAACCGCCATGCTGCACACATCTGTCGCCTCGTGGATTGGCGCCAACTCGCGGCGGCCATCACGCGACCGACGCAATCGCGTGACATCGCGTGTTGTCAATGTGCTTCCGCCCTTACCTCATTGCAATAACACGGCAACAAAACAATTTATTCAGCTAAGGGATAATATTAAACTTACCAATTCTCTAAAGCCTCTCGATTGGCAGCCATCCTACCAGTCAGTCTAGCAGAGTGGACGAGATATTGAGATGTCTTTACGTAATGTGTGAGTTCTTTTAACACTGTAACGAAAAAGCGATGCATTCATGGAAATAGAAAAATGTTATACATGCTGGTTAGTTCATGTTTAGTCAAAGATAATTCACACAGAACATAAAAATTTAAAACATTAAAAAGCATTTACAAATAGTAGTACTAATTCGAGATTATTTACTTCGCGTCTATGGCTGTCAAGTAAAATCAATTTGGAATATCCATTCAAAGAGCAATAAATCCATCAGGCGGTGTTGAAACCCAATGTACCGTCATTACATTACCTGTCTAGGGGCCGGGGGCTTCAACCTAAACGCAAAGACAATACGAACGTAGGTTTACCCGATGATTCACTCAATACCCAGCCGTTTTAGGGTTCGGACATATTGGCTAGGGCGCGTCGAGCGAGCGAGCAAGCACACGTGGTGCATATTAATTTCATATTTGTATTACGTATGTTCTAGAGTCGCAATATGTCTTTAATTGTCCGAGTTTTACCGATTATGAATTTGCTTTTGATAACAGATGATGTAAGCGTAAAGACAGTAACTTAAGATGGCCACAGAAGTTCTCCAAGAACTGTAAGCGCAGTTCTAGTTATGAATCCTCGTCTTAGTTCGCACCCTAAGTCATAAAACTATTCATTACCTAAGCTACGCCTGCTGGGTACTTAGTAAGAACTACAACCGGTCATTCGATCTAGGAAGCCAGCCGGAAGGTATGGCTACATTACGATCGATAATATAAATGTTTGAGTCACGGCACAGGAGCGTGAGTTTGTTATTATTGGGTGAAACGAAACGCGATGAGAATCCTAATCAAGCTAGAAAATCCGCAGACTTATGTAACAATGGTCCATTTATGCCGCAGAGGTTCGATTTAAAAAATCTGCATTTCCTATCAATGTCTGTTGCGAATTGCGATCATGATTTGACATGGCGTTTGGATACTGTCATTATATCCTGTCTAAAAGTTCTACAGGCTATACAACAAGCGTCAGACATCCATATTGAGCAGCATGGCAACAAGTCCGTATGTAAACCACTTATAAACTTGTACATTAAACAAGCTAAGAGCGTAGAGGGCGTACGAGATAACTGCGCAGATCGCATTAAATACTCCTTTGATGGCGCAGACGCAGACAAACGCGACGAATTTAAATAAATGAATTTAGACCTTATAGGGAAGGTCGGCTGGTCAAAATTAGGGCGTTGTAGTGACCAATAAGCGAAACGGTTCGCCGATAAACTTCGAGTGCCTCATAATTTGGGTTTTATTGCTCCTTGGACATGTTTCGTCGGCTTTAGCCGCCCACGTTCGCCCAGTTGAATTAAGGGCTCTAGCTATACCGGCTTTTTGGTGTCAAACCAATTCTACCTGAGGTCAAGCTAAAATCAATACTATCCTGACTGGCGCCAAGTTTCCTGTGCTATCTCTATCTCTCCGCGCAGCCTCAAACGTTCTCGTTATGGCAGCCTATAATCATGTATCCAGTCCATACAAGGAATACTGTTTGCCATTAATCTATCACAAACAACATGAACTATAAACGTGACCGTAACCGCTAATCGGATTAACCTACGTCCGCCAATTATATCTTGGTAGAAGGTTTGTGTATTATCAGCATTACAAAAATAGGGATTCCCGGAATTCGAACCGAATCTTCACCTTCACATAAAATTCTTGGAAAGCACTAGTACTTATTCCGGCCTTCGAATGGTTCTAGTGTACCGCATTTCTATTCTTGAATAGTCTACTCTATAACTAATTATGGATTAATAAATAACCAGCCGTGAGTACAAGAGTATCTGTTGGTTATCGAGGCAGCTTGTAATCAAGCGAGGGTAGCCCGGTTACCTAACGAACCTCGGAAGCATTGCTGTCTACTTGTTCCTAGTCAAGTGAAACTACATTTCATCACGTTTACAAATTCTACAGATTTGTGCATAACTAACAACGACCGAGCGATATTTCAGATCTAGTTCATTATCTAAAGTGAATGTCTGTTTTCGGAATGCTTTGGAAGCGAATACTTGAAACTTTGATACTATTTTTGTTCCGGCAATAACGATCTTTGACAAAATGGTATTAAAACGCCGACCACCGATGAATCCAGATTTGGCAGGAGGATGATGGGCTTATAAAATGATGATGATACTTGACCAGTGAATGTACCATTGATAAATGTTGCTTTCAAACCTTCTAACTACTAAAACCACCAAAGCAACAGGAATAGAATGATAGAGAGAGAGAAGAAGAAATGGAAGAAGCAGAAAGACCAGCACCCAAACTTACTAACTAAAAGTCCTGTAAATCAAATACCAAGTCCAAAAGGTAATCAAAAAATATGAGCTGTAAGACAATAGATTACTGTTGCCCAACGAAGCCTTAGCCTAGACTGTAATGAGATTTTTACATAACTTCCTAATGAAAAAAGTAACTTTATCCTTTATCTTAATAAGAAATATTGAGCTAAGAGATATTTTCCTGTACAAAATAAAGGTCTTGTTTGTGCCAAAACATTTTTCGCCGAGTAGAAAACAGGAATTGGCAGCTTCAGAGGTAAGACTTCAGATAAAACTAAAGAAAACACGAGATAAAATACTAATCATCTAGCGCTTAGAAATCTAAGAGAAACTTAGAATCCATATGTACGCGATAAGCCAACCTTTCACTATTTCTAATTGACAATCAACGTTGTATCTCTGGTTTCTCATCACAAGGGAATATAAGTGATAACGAGAATAATAATTAGCTGTTTGACTAGCCAACAAGAAAGCCTTGTCTTTCTTTGGCATTCTTGACTGTGCCAGAGAAAAGCATTATTTGATTCGTCCTCATATAGGTACGGATATTTCAATTTCCAAAGAAACCTTAGCCGAAATTACGCTTCAGGGATTCAGGCAGGATTATCTACTTGCCAACAAAATCTCAAGCAATGCCTTCAAGCAAAACGTGTCTTGGCAAAACGCCACCAAACATAAGATTAAGTAGTTTATCTAATTAGTCCTAACTTATTCATGATTGCCGAAATAGCTGTTCAGCGTCTTTGTTCAATACAGTTACCTGTTACGAATGAGGGCAAATCTAATTACCAATCGATAATCACGAAAGAACAAAAACTCGTAAACGAAGGTTCATTAGATCGGAATGTTGATGCACGCACCGAGGAAGTAGGTGCCAATATGGAATACATGGATATACATGCAAATATGGAGCAGTGACGGAGTACGAAACTCCAGGAATGGTGCGGCCGTCCTTTGTAGTGGACAAGATATAAGGCCTCTGTGCAATTGGAAATATTATACTGATTAAATATGAGATTTGATACTTCTGAGGCTGGTTATAGAGTTAGGATGAAGGAATGTTTGTGGTCAAAATTATGCTCTATCGAATTACTTGAAAAGTAGGTTGGTTCCCCTAAAATGGTAATTGAATTACTAGTACGAAATCAATTGAACAGTACACCATCCAAAAAGGTGGCACGGAGACCCATTTTAGGCTGTGTAGTATTTATTATAGTCAAGATAGAGTCAAGATATTAGAGGTTTGAATATATTTGGTAAATAAATACTAATGATAAACTGAGAAACATAATACCTATAGCTACTCTATCAATGTGTCCACCTAACAACTTCAAAATAACAGGATAAATAATTTCAGGGAAATTATTCAGTGCAAATAAATGTTAATAACAGGATATATTTGGGATGTTACAAACAAATATGTTTGAAAAATTTTCTTCCTTAACTTAAAACATTTTAATATTTTAATGATTATAATTCCAAGGAAGTTTTATGACAAAGACACAATTTTACTGTTTACTTCATAATGTCTATTAATTATAATCTTCATAATAAATTTATCTACCATAGAAAGTCCATAAAACATCAGAGACTACATGGCAGAAATAGAACCAATTGTTTGAGCTGAACATTATGATATTGATAAGACTCAATGAGTTGCATTTATAAAATTATTGCTGCTTTAAAAAATAAAATTAAGGGATGACTTGTTATATCTGACCAAATTAAGTGAGTACTATGAGAAGTGCGTCCATTACCAGATCACAGAGACACTAATTTAGAGAAAGAAATCAGAAAAATCAAATTGCAGTAAATCAAATAATGCCCTTATATCAGTATGTGGGATTGTGGGCGATACCTCAGGAAACAATTAAGTAATTAAAATAATGGAAGACAGACTCACATAAAGAGTTACATTTAACAACAATATCTGATAATGATGAGTCATAATAAACAAAAGTATTATAACGGTTTATTTGAAATTGCACCGTTTTCAGCGACAATCACTAGAGGTCATTATAGTTCGGCCATTCAGAGAATGCGTTCCTGACACGTCGCGATTGAACTGACGACGTAACTACATTCATTGATTATTGATATAATAATGTTGTTTTAATGCTCCTCAATTGTTAAAACGGTAAACAACCAGCAAAAATATTTTTATCGTAACTGCAACGCCATTGCAAAGTTACGTCGTCAGTTCAATCGCGACGTGTCAGGAACGCATTCTCTGAATGGCCGAACTATAGCATGATGTAAATAACGATAAACTATGAGAAGTGATAATTAAGGTCATTGACTGATAGGACTGTTACATAGGGAAATATTAAATTATATTGTATCTAAAGCAAATTATTTAGGTTTACCTGCAGTGAATCTCAAGACCATCTCTACCTGTCTACCCTGGCAGTTTTATTGTAATTTTAAATAATGTAAAATAGTTTTTTTATTATTTTAGTACTTTTGTTATAGTCTGCTAACCTAAGAGTTGCAGCTAATTCTAAATGTTGTGAGAAAATGTTACGAATATTACTGCTTGTTTTATAAACATTAATAATTAGGTAGCAACTTTGTGATAACACAGTGGTATATTGTTTCAACTTCATACATCTTGACTAAACGCAGTGTAAAATCACTCAACACAAAGTTCATGGACCTAGCCATCTTTATGCCTTGACCAAAAAGATTAAAAAACCTTTGCAGGTAACAACGAAATATGTTTTATTTTTAGAATACAAATGCTAGCCACATTCCAGACAAGGAAAAATGTACAAAACCAAAGCACATTACGTTCATAACGGCACAAAATGAAGTGCACCCACATCCACACGGCAAAAAACCATGAGAGCACATGAAACACGCCAATTATGAGTTATTTTAGATCTCTAACTGTAAAGATAATGAATCTATCGTACATGTAGTGCGGTCACTCCATTCATGCGGCAAACAAAATATAACGGTTGATTCTTTTGTTCCAACGTTCCGAGCGATAGCGTGTGATTAAATCCGGTAAAATCCGATTTTTAACGCGATTCCGTATGCAAATACGGAGTGTAATCCACACGCCCGTGCCTAGAGACTTGGATATCTCGTCCTGCGGCATTAAGGCGCATTGACCTTTACAAAAATCTTGAAAAATAACGGCTCGCGTCCAACGTCTGGCGGCCGGTGTCAATTTTTTGCTTGTAAAATAAACGTACTCACCAAGGTAATAACACACTCAAATATTTCACAACAAATGTTTCAGAACTATAACGGAAATGAATAAGGTCTAAAAGCGTTTTTAAATAATTTTTATCAGAGAAAAGATTACTCACCGACTGGTCGCTTCTCTTCTTTTTGACGGAATGCGTGTGAGTGAGACAGAATCATCTAGTGTTGTAGTTGAATGACATGCGAATCTACTATGCGTTCCACCGCACCGGCTATATCAATTATTTTATGAAAACCTTTAACGATTAATAAATTCAGAAATTGAATATATTTTTACATAATATAGGTATTGGAAAAAACTAAATGAAATTTTGTATTGGTGACTGACGGTAACTAATTTTGATAATATCTACTACTAAGGGGCAAGAATAGCAACCTGAAGGATTGTTTTTTGCTATGGGTAATGTGACTATATAAGTTCACGAGCTGAACCCCAATAACATCTCTTAATAGGTACTGAATTGTTTATTACTTATCTTACCAAATAGTAATTTAGGTATATTAATTACGTAATTTTGAATAATGTGAGGTTTTCAGTACAATCAACAAAATTGCAGGAAATCAATATATACGATATAAATAGTTGAGAATTTTCTAAAACAGAAGAATTATTCGAATTTGGCAACTTTATTGTGTGTACTGAAAATATCCAGTTTTAACCGGATTGAACGTTCAAAAACTTATTTATTTTCATTTAATCAGTTTTTTATTATTTAATTAGCAAACATATAATTAAATGTAATATTATAGCTCCGGGTAAGAAATAAACTCATTTTATGAGCTTAAACATTATGTTTTGGTATTTCTAAACGTTTAGTCACAGTGTTGCTATGATACTAATCACATCACTAATATTAAATCGATTACCGTGTGATCTTAGCATTGGTACTAAATAAATCGAGCACTGTGATTTACCTTTTTAAACTTTCATTACCTACTCATTGTAATTAGCCGTCACAAAAGTATATTAAATCGTAGTTGTGCATGGTTATGATCAATGTTACCGGGAAAATTATTCAAAATCTCAGGATCTTGTCATTTTTAAATTTGAGGATTTCAAAAAAAAGAGTATTCTAAAAATACAGAGTAAAAAACAAAAATAATAGTATTATGCCATTCACTTCTTTTCATTTTACTCGGTGAGTAAATCGATTCTGCGGTGCTATTGTTAGGAGTATTCGAATAATTCGATTCTTTCTCTATTTGAAAACTGCCGACAACCCTACGAGAAACGTCTTGTTCCGTTTTGTTTAGAAAATTTTCAGAAGAGCTAAATTGTTTTAAAATGGAAGCAGCTACGGAAGAAACCCAAAAAGAAAGTACAGAAAATGTGCAATCGAATAAAACCGCTACCGTAAGTGTTATTTTTTTTATAATTCCAAGCGGTTTATAAATAGAATGCTATCGGATGTCGGTAAACGATTTTCTCCCTTTTTCATGCAAATTACTAGTATTTAGCAAGATTTCTACTTGTATTCAAGTAATGAACAAATATTTTAATAAGATTTAGGCTAAGTGATGCTTGTAAAATGTTTAAATTAAGTCGAAAATGGGAGAAATAGTTAACCTTAAAGTTTGTTGGCATTTTGCCAATTCCCCTAATGTTTTTGATATTTTTGTTCGGAAGCACGTTTCACATGCTTTCTGCTTTTATGGTCGAAGGGAATGAGCAGCGGAACTATAAGTTAGCTCCCGTGATTCCTGGGATACCTTTTATTAAGTTTCAAAGTTACAAGGAGCACTTCAACAACTCTTTGAAATGTTATTTACCATAAATGTACGCTTGGACTTTTCACCTGTCAGAGTCAAATTTCGTATTATTATGATTCATTTGAGAAATAATTAAGCTGTTACATGTATATAGGGAAGGAGTGGGTCTCATACTGATTTAGGTCAAATTATTACTTAGGTGGGGGTTTCTATTTATAGGTCACTGCTACCTGTATTTTTAAGTTCTTGACAGGACAACATTTCTGTAGTACTAAAATTATGCACACACAATGTGAGTGAGCTGTTGGTATGACTGGTATATGAAATCAATCTCTGTTCCTACTTAAGTAACAAATTCTTAAGAGAGCAAAAACATTCAGAACTGAATACACTCAGTCAGACAACTCTTACCTTATTGTTGTTTTAAATTTTACCCTTCTTTTACTAATATTCTCTCTGAATTCCAGGAAAAAACTCCAGAACCAACACCACCGTTAGAAGTCAAAAAAGGAAAACGGGACGACCGAACCAAGAGAGATGACAAAAACGTAGAACAGTTCATGAAATCCCTCAACTCTGTACCAACGTTGGAAGAGAAGTTGTCTCTAGTTTGTAAGAAATATGTACAGACAGCTGATGATAACAAGAAGATGCAATTTTACATTAAACAGTCTGACAAACGTCACGCCATGTTGTTGAAAGAAAAAGAGCAATTACAGCTAGAATTTAATAAGACTATCCTTGTTAAATCTAAGTTAGAGAATCTCTGCAGGGAGCTCCAGAAACAAAATAAGGCTATTAAGGTATGTAAAAATAGAACATCTAAATTGGTTCATTCATTCAGAAGCTGATGCCACACATAGACCCTTCAAACTTATAAGAATTTACAGTTTTGATCTTGGCACTCATGTTACAAGTGCTAAGTCAGAGTATAACACAGAAAGTGGTTGTATGAAAGATATAAGTTGTTGAATGTTGTAACCATAAAGAAGAAATTACTTTGTAATGAACAATATATTATTTTGTTATACCAAAATTTAATAACAGAGCAGCATTATGAAATTATTTACTTTTCTTTAATAAACACTGTGTTGCATAAATCTCTCAGTTATGTAATAGATTTATACAATTCTCCATGCTATTATGCATAAAGTCAGGAGAAGACTATTTATTAAAATGTTTTCATAACAATTACATACTTTATGATAAAGAGTCTTTCTCATTGTAATAGCTCAACAGAGACTTTATAAAAGCATCCAAATTACCTATTTATAGAAAGCTCTGATGCCGAAATTGAAATACACATTTTCGGAATACATAGCACTTTCCTGTACATAATATGAATGCTATATCTACTGTTAAATATGATAGAATAGCTAGGAAAATATAATGCAAGTTATCAAAGACGACAGGCAAATGCCGTGGTATTATTAAGTATGCTAAAACTTGAAAGCATATGATTTGAGTTTTAGCAACAACTTCTAAACTAAATAAGACTGTTATTTCTCTTACCCTAATTCATACCTTTACGTTATTTATGTAACTATACCGTTTTGTCGAAAAAGTAACTGTCTAAAACAGGTAATATACAACTTTGAACTGTATTCTTACTATTAATTAAAACAGCAAACTGTTGACCAATAAATAATTTCATCACAGGAAGAATCTCTGCTAAAAATCCGCGAGGAAGAAGAACGCCGTAAGGAGACTCAAGCCAAGTTCCAGAACACCCTGTCAGAGATCACCGCTATGCTGCAGCAGAATAATGAAAAGAATGCTAAGCTGAGGGATGATAATATCAGCATGAGCGAGAAGTTCAAGTCTGTTGTGCAGCAGTACCAGTTGAGGGAGCAGCAGGTTTGTGGACTAAATAATGAAACTAAAATACGATTTTTCAATCTCCAAATAACATCCATCTGAAGAGAATATACGACGTTTCAACAGCTTTTGATTAGAAAATGTGTTAGACAGCCATTTTTGTCAGATAGATTCAGATCATTTTTATCAGAAGCAGACAATAATTACATAATAATTGTAATTTTGTCGATTTTACTTATTTTGCATAACTGTACCTACATAGTAAAACTGTATTCACGTAAAATAGTATAATGAAAAGGTTTATAAAAAATCCTCAAATGGAGTGTTTTCCTCGCCTCCTCTAAAGTTATCTTTTTGTATCTATTGTTAATTTTCTCTTCACCATCGACATTCATCTAAAACCATCAATACCACTCCCCAGGTTGACAAAATGGCGAAACAGATGGCGTTAGAATCTCAGCTGTCAGACGCGAAGATGCAGAAGGCGAGTCTAGAGCATCAGGCTGACAAGGAACGCTTGCTGGCTGAGATGGAACAACTAAAAGTCACTCTAGCGCAGTACAGGGCCAAGATCATGGAACTGCAGGGCACGGAGACAAGTGAGTAGAGAGACTCTCAGATGGCTGGTACATCTTTTGAGTAAAAGGGTTCAATTTAGCTATGTATCATTTTGTTGATTGTATTATATGTATAACAAATGGTACCAATTGTCCAGCTGGCAATAGTTCTTCCATTAGCGTCGTTTGTGATAATAAATGGTTTTTCTTCCTTTCTTTCTTTCTTTCTTTTTTTCTTTCATTATGTCTAGGACAGATGGTGGCATTGAAGCCTAACTCATGTACATTTTTAACTAATTAACTGAATTACAAAAAGGATTATGTTGTTTCTTCTTATTTTTACTTCGTGTGTAGGTCAGATGATATACTTTTTCAACTTTTCATCCACAAGCGCTTCTTTGAGAGTAAGGTATTAAGGTATTGAAAATGATTATGTTTTGTTCCTTTCCAGGTCTGCGCGGTCAGCTCGCAGTGTACACGGACAAATATGATGAGTTCCAAAACGCGTTGGTCAAGAGCAATCAGATGTTCGGTGGTTTCAAGGAACAAATGGAGAAGGTCAGTTTAGTTTTTCTGTTCTTAAAATCATGTTTAGTGACTGATCAATTATATCTATGATGTTGTTTTCTTTTGTTTAAATCTTGGCTCTCTTTTGGCTATTTCTCTGCTGTAGTCAGTCCACTTTAATCCTGTTAAGAGAATAAGGACTTCCGTATTTTATTCCAATTTGTTAAGCTTCCCTTCGGACATAGGCAGATGTCGGCTCAGTCGGCGCTTAAATGGTCAAAGTGTAAGAATGAATGGTGACGATTAAGAGACATGAGAAAGACGAACTCGGTTGACGATAGAAGTTAGCCCATTCATTTCCATTCGGTGACTATAGACAAATGACGGTCATGCGTAGTGGCTATTGAGAGCAGCTGGGCGCTGGTCATGAGCGATAAGCGTCTGTGTCTGAACTGAAACTTCAAAATGCCCAAAAACTAAATTAAACCAAACTAAATATGTTATTTTCAGATGTCAAAGAAGATAAAGAAGCTGGAGAAAGAGTCCCTGTCGTGGAAGACGCGGTGGGAGACGTCGCAGACGGCGCTGCTGGACATGTGCGGCGAGCGGCAGGCCAGCGAGGAGCGCTGCGCCGCCGCCGCCCGCCAGCTCGCGCACATGCAGGGGCTCTGCCGCACGCTGCAGGTACATACCAAAGACTTCAACAAACCTTTCCACACGATCAATCATCGCTAGTACTCATTGTGACAATTTGCCTTACTACCTTAGTACATTTGCCTCTGTTCCTTATGCATTCCAATTTGACACAAGTCATAAAAATGAACCTTATTGATTAATTTCGACTTTATTCACGGTAAATTGTAAGAAAATCTAGGGGTTCCTCAAAGCCCTATACTAGGCCCACCCCTATTTTGTATGGAGAACTTATACAGACTTATGCTTTAGGCGGAGCGCACGTCGCTGCTGGCGACGCTGAAGGACAACAACATCGAGCGGCCCCCCCTCCCGCCCGCGCCGCCCGCGCCGCCCGCCCCGCCCGCGCCGCCGTCCGTCGCTCACCAGCCTGCTTCTAATGCTAAGGTTTGTACTTCCATCTGTTTCTATATATTGTTTCTATTGCCTGTGGTCTGTGTTCAAACTGTCTTGACAAAAAATTGTAAATTATATGATAATCGTCATCGGTGATCGTCGGATGTCAGCGGTACTGTAAATAATATTCAGTTTACCGATACACATAGGATTCATGTTGAATGTTAAATGATAAGATTTCATGTGATATTTTCCCAGCACATATTTAATGGAAAATATAATTGTATAACAATAAATTACTACTATGTACTAAGTTTAAATCTAATAATACGTAATGTCTTCCAGGTGGACGCCATGGCGGCAAATTGCGCACAACTTCGCCAAAGTCTTGCACACTTACAAAGTCAATTGAACACTCTCACAAACAAACAGAAGGAAGAATCACCCGCGCCTGAAAAGCCTGAAAAAACTGAGAAGAAAAAATCCAAATCTAAGAAGAGTAAAGCTGAGAAAGCTAAAGCAGAGGCTGAAAAAGCAGCCGCAGTTAAGGAACCGGAAAGTGATGAGTCAAACGCAAAAGATTTAGTAGAAGAAATCCCACCCAGTGCCAGTGAAGAAACAGTTCAAGATTCAAGTGAAGCCGAGAAGGTTGATGAAAAAACAATAGAAAACCTATTACAAGCTATCAACAACGCCAATATCAACCTCTGCGATTTAGAAGTAGTTAATGACGAAGTTTCAGAGGAAACGTCACAAGAAAACTCTGAGAAAGTAGAAATTAATGAAGTTAAACCTGAAACTGTCGAAGTCAAAGAATCGACATCAAACGAAAGTCTCTCCGCATCCCCTGTAGATGAAACTGTAAACAAAGATGAAGTCACAAAAGTTAATGAAATCATAGACACTAACCTCAATGATGTCAACGAAGTTATTTCTAAGTTTTTAAATGAAGTTACGGAAGTATCAAATGTGAATGGGTGTGAGGACGCGAATGTATCAGTTGTGGAATCGTCGAACGAAGAAGTTTCGCACTTAAACGAAGTGAAACCGATCGTAAGCGACGCGTAAACAGTCAATTGTGTACATAAATTTTAGTGTTTTGGACTTTTCTACGTTGTTTTAGACAATTAATACGTTTTGGAACATATTTTGATGTTGTATCATACACATTTGGTTGGCCTATACGTCTGTTACTATTTGTATTAAATTGCCAGTATTACTAAATAGGATATCAAAACTGCAGTGTATGTCTACATTATATTTATTGTTTCAATAAAATAATACATAAATTATGCTGCTTATTATTTGCTAGTCTTTACAAAAATACGCAAAATTTCTTTAAAATAAAAATTCTTTAATATTTGGAGAATTCTTTATTGCCAATGATCAAGAAATGCAGCCAACGAGTTTAAATATACTTATTTGTCTGTCTGTACGAAAACTTCATAACATACCTACTAAATGTGTGTGATTCAATATTTTTGTAATAAACAACTTATGATCTTTATTATTATTTTTTAAAAAGTAAAGCTTTCTCTTCCCTAAGTTTATACGTGACAAAGATACAATACGAATTTAAAAATTAATGTAAGTTTGAATTTTTTGTATACTAATGCAGGTTATGATCTTAATTTCAATAAAAAAATGCCAGTTAAACGATATATTTCTTGAGTAACAGTCAAAAAGTGCCTAAAAATCTAGTCAGGTTACGGTCTACATTTTGAACTTAAGAATTGACGAATTTTATAGCTACTTACACGGTTTTGTTTACAAAAATTTGATTAATCCTGATTTTCTGTTTTTTTTTTCATTATTGTGCATTTTAATGTAATATTAACATCGTAAACTTTGTTTTACCTTGTATAATATGCTGTTGAAATACAATTTTTCTTTAGATAACGCACAAACTTATAATAATAGTGTATGTGTATTGAATGACCGAGTATGGAAGCCAAGTGAATCATTTTTGATTCTATTTTGAACACCACAATATTTTCGCTTATGATTTAAAAAATCTATGTTTTTTTACTAAGTTATAGGAAACCGAAGTATTTCACGCATTATGCCATTTATAAAACGTGTTTTTTTCTTAATATTTTTTCTTATGGAAGTTATTTTTCTTTCTGATTTCGAAATGAACTTGTTAAAGTAAATGTGTATGTCAATGTACAAAATGTGGTAAGTATTATAATAACTGTTATATAACCCTATGAACGCAGATGAACATATTGTTAAGAAGATGTTTTGATTCTGAACGTGTTGACGTTTTGTTTAATTTTTATACTGTAATGTGTTGTGTTAGACCAAGAATTTCTGTTTTTCTAAATAAAGTTAGATTTTGTAACTATCAAATTTTTGCATTTTCTTTCGACACCCCTCTCCTTATACAGTAGAGGGAGTACCTATTCATCTAAAATATTTTATAATCACAATAATTGAAATCATTATCGAATATCGCCCAATCAATCAGATCAATCTTAAAACACGCAATAAAATTAATTAAAGTCAAAAGAATCAATAAAAGCGATAAATTCAGAAAAACCTGTAATCAAAAGAGATAAACTAGTAAAGATAGTCTTGTATAATCCAAAAATGACTTTTTCACCCTCTTACGTCAAGCGGAAGAGAAAGGAAGGTTGACCAAAACACGCAGAATTAAAAAAATATTATCTAGACTTTGTTACTTATTGCACAAAATATTGCAGTTAGCGTGTACTTCTTATTTTAGTTATAGCATTTACCGGTTGCAGGTGCAGAGGCCATTAGATCAGCGATCGGTTGCGCATACGCATTGTAATGGAGTAACTGGTTACAATTTAGACCTTTGACAGCCAGTCGATAGGTACGGATGATCAGAAGTTACTGTCTGTCAAGTAATCTTATTTTCTTACCCAGGGGAACCTTTTTCGGAAGGCACAGATTTTTTATTTCATGAAAGCGGATGAGCCATTCTCTTGTGTGTAAATACACATTTTCTTGTACATACCTGTGACTTGACGACTCCACCACTTTTGAGTGCTCCCGCGCTTGCGTATACCTCATGATTCGTATTCCATTGAGACTGGACTGCACCAGCATTGTTGAGAACAGACCACTAGATCCAGAATCCAGATACTTTTTTACTCGTCCGTGGATGCAGACAATGATTTTATACTGGTAACTACCTACTAGCATAGTTGTGCTCCTAAGCCTACGAGTTTGCGATACAACAGTTTTTTTTTCATACAAGTATTAAAAGCAGGTCATGCTCGGTTCAAGGTGTTTCCATTATTGAAGTTCAGTGGGTCTTGGTTATAGATGTAATAAAGACTTAGAATTATGGACTTAGGTCACATTTTATACATGATTGGGAGGTAATCAAAATAAAAGTGTTCTGTTTAGGGAACTAAGTATTTTTCGTAATAACAAACAAATCATTTAATGTTAAAAAAATATAGGCACTATTTGTGTACCTAGATATCACAAATTAAAGAGAGCGTCCACCCTTCACCACTTCCTTTATGTTTAACTGGAAACTGGGAAGAACGAGTGGCTCAACAAATTCTATAGTAAACTATTTATTATATGTCCGTTAGGTTTGAAGAACCTGTATAGGTACTTACTATACCTGCGTACGTTACTTAACTGTATTCAACATATAGCATCCGAGTTTTGACCCCAGAGGAAAGGAGATTTTTGGATAGTGATTTCAAAAGCATAAACAAAGGTAAAACAGACAATACTTTTTAAAAATCGGTAGCAAGATTTAATGGCCCCACACAGATGCGTTCATCCATTGCACATTGCATTATTAAGTTATCGATCTTCCATTACAATTGTAAAAATCTATTTATTTTCTTTCCAATCGCTTTTCTTTCAAAGCCTAAAAGAAAACTAAGAAATTGACCAAGAAGCACGGAACAACTTTTTTAGAACGTCTTTAATAATTTTTTTTTTTTTTATCGCTTAAAAACTTTTTGAATTCAAAATAAAATTATATTACTTTCGAGAAAAAACTGGTGTTAAAAGTGTTATTGTTATTTAATTATCTACTTACAGACGCCGACAGAAAAAGGTCGAGAAAAAATAAAGACATTATAATTCAAATTGCCAAAGAATATTTTTTTGAAGATGTCTTCTAGCGTGACTTATAATCTGTGCTTATAATAATGACATAATAATGATCTCTCAACCTGACACTGCTACAATAATTAATTATTTTTAGAAATGCTGCATTAGTTCCCAGCGGTGGATAGGAGGGAATTGGGACTAGGCGTACCTGACTGCCCTGAATGCGAATATGCCTTAGATAACACACCCGCTCAAGCAATTGAACAAAAAACTGTAGGTACTTTAAATACTTAAAAATAAATTTGCGTAACTTTCAATCATGCCCCAGGCAGGAGGAAAATCCTAACGCCTTTCCCAAACGTGCGAAATAACTAAACAATACTTTTGCGAGCACGTTTGTTGACTTTACAAACTTACCAATCGAATAGCCGTTAAGAAATCGCCTCTATTACATCGTAATAAGGTGGTTATAAGCCGCAGATAAACAGATAATTCTTTAGCAATGTTTAGAGACGGCGTTTGTCAATCACGTGACGATTTGTTAGTCAATTTGTTTATGAAACTGATGTTTCATGTTGCGCGCGTGATCCCTTGGCAGTGGGATGAAGTAAGGTCTGGTCTATTTGTTCAACTTTCGGATAGGTCAGTAGACCAGAGAATCGGCATGGGTGACCCCTAGTCAAGTTTCCGTAGTGAACGATAGATTGTATAATGAAAAGCAGAAAATAGCCCTGGTAGCCTTTTTTTAGATTACCTACGATATATGTATGTATGTATTCCTACATAATTCTACTCAAATGTATAGACAAAGGCGATTGTCCTCTATTACTGCTGAAAATCCGATCAGCAAATAGAATTAATTTTGATGAACTTTCATATTAAATACCTTCAACAATTTTATTGATTTGTTTATGGTTTCATTTCTTCGACTCCGTCGTGCAATATTACACTATTAGGAAAACAACTGAAAGTTCTTCAAGCGTTTTAGCGCTTTTGCATTTGCTCGGAAAATCTGTAGTGTGTGATAAAGATGTTTTCTCCTTTACTTCAAGACTAGATACCTATTACTTAAAGAAATAGCAATATTTTGTCAGTACTTAAGTACTAGTGACCTACTAGGCACCTACTCTGTGGTAATTTTCAGATGAAACGTGACCGTAAAATATTTAACTGTTTTGTCAAAATTAATTATATCAGACTTTTAAAGTTGTGAAACTGTCGCATTCAATTCCTAGTTTTTCGATTCATTTTCAGTTTTGTTTTTGAAAAAACAACTTATAAAGTTCATCTGTAAAAACTTTAGTTAAAAAATTTGGTAAAAGTACCTAAGTTTGCAACCAATAAAATGTGCCCAGAAAAATGTCTCTCGATTTTTCAAATCCAACCAATAGCTTCTGTAAGATATAGAGCGTTCAACAAAGTTAAGAAACTCTTCGGCTTTTTATGATTATTGATCATGTTAGATAACAGTCAAGCCTACATTCAGAAGCTCATAAATTATCTAGTATTTAGTTTTATTCACAGTTTTAGTAGTTAGATTCAGTTTTTTCAAGTTTCACCTCGGTTCAGAAAGCGAGGCGGGCATTAAAAAAAGTTATTTGTCATAAGTTTTAGTTTGCCGAATAAAATATTGAGATCATGGTAGACACGGTATATAAAAATGTCTTTTCATATCGGCTCGACAACTTATAGTAGATAATGTTGATAGCGTTTGCAGATGGATTTACTTGCCATCCAAAACATTATCTACCTACCAATTTTCCATTGCTGGTGAAAATTATTAGATCTGAACGTACAAAGATAATAAAAACGTTTTGCCAAGTAAAAAATGTCACTTGGTTAAAAAAAACACCAAAATGTTAATAATTTTTTTATCAAAATTAATATTGTCATACTATACTTAGGTATTTAATAGCAACACGTAGCCATTTTTTATATATTTTTTATTAATAGGTATTTACTTATAATATTTCCAAAATCTAATTTAATCAAACAATATCGTATCGCAAATATCAGTAACTAAAAACATTGAAACGCCAAATAAACCGTCAAATCATATTGATCTACATTAAGTCCACGTAACGGTCACATAGCGCAGTGACGCTGTGTCAAGGTCTAGGCGTGCGTACTTTCCTTTTGGCGGTAAAAACTGTACGACGCATTGTCACGCTTTGCTGTATTTTGGCGGTTTTTATGCAGATACGATATTAATAGATTGACAGATGTACGAACAAGGTTACGGAAATTGCGTGCGTTGATCTTGAAAAGCTTTACTTAAGTGGAAGTTTTCCCGGCAAAAAATAGGTAATGCAATTGAGACTCTAGGTTCTAAAAGCAATTTTTCAGTTTTCCTAAGGATTTTTTTCAATAAAGGAAATTATTTCAATGGAATTTAGAGCCTAGCCATTATTTCTTTTCGTCTTTCATGACTGTCATCATCATCATCATCTGTCTTGCCTTTTCCCAAGCTATGTTGTGGTCGGTTGCCAATGGTAACCGGATGAGGTTGAGCACCAGTGTTGCCTATCTGACCTCCTCAGCTTAGTTTCTTGGCAATTCGGTACCTCATAGTTAATAGCCAGAAACCCCGCAAAATCCTTTTACTTTATTTTAATTAACTACTCACATGACATTGACCAAAACTCTCTTCGGGCCAATAATTTTGCAAAAACTCGCAAAGCTTTCAAAATACAATCAGGTTTCCAAAACAACTTGTCTTTTGTACAAGTTCCTAAATAATTAAAGTGCACCAAGGTAACAAACAATGTGCTTTCAATCAGATCGTAATTGCTTGGCTGCTAAAAATTATTGAGTGCAATTAAATAATATTAAGAGCTGTTCATAAATAATAATATCTAAGGTGTTTGACAGTGTGCTTAACACCCAGTTGGACTATGTCATCAGCCTTCACGACAACCAGTTCGGTTTCCGTTCTGGACTGTCGACGGAGACTGCAGTGCTGGGTCTTAAGCATACTGTCACGTATTACACACAGAAAGCAGGCGTAAACTGGCGTTCCCCGCCAGTTTACGCCTGCTTTTTGGACCTTTCTAAGGCATTTGATCTGGTTTCCTACAATAAGTTGTGGCAAAAATTGGAAAACACTAACCTGCCAAAAGAAATCCTTAACATCTTTAAATATTGGTATGGAAACCAGATCAACAATGTACGATGGAATGGAGAGCTGTCTGAATCATATAGGTTGGAGTGCGGGGTGAGGCAGGGGGGGTTAAGTTCACCTACGCTCTTCAACCTTTATGTTAATGAATTGATTGAGGAGCTGAGCAGCATCAGAGTTGGCTGCCATGTAGATGGCGTCTGCGTCAATAATATTAGTTACGCAGACGATATGGTGCTGTTAAGTGCGTCGGTCTGTGGGTTGAGAAAACTTGTGGCTCATTGTGAAAGATACGCAGAACAGCATGGCCTGGCGTATAATTGTAAAAAGTCGGAAATCATGGTTTTTGAGGCTGGGGGTAAAGATACTAGTGCTATACCACCTGTTGCACTCGACGGGATTCCACTAAAAAGAGTTCATAAGTTTAAATATCTAGGCCATGTCTTGACCCCCGGCCTTCACGACGATGAAGACATTGAACGGGAGCGATTGTCGATTCGAGCGAACATGCTGGCCCGTAGGTTTGCACGTTGTTCCTTGCAGGTTAAGATCACACTTTTCCGAGCCTATTGTACATCTTTCTACACGTGCAGCCTTTGGGCCAGATATACTCAAAAATCGTACAACGCTCTACGCGTTCAATACAATAACGCGTTTAGGATACTGGTGGGGCTGCCTCGTTTCTGTAGCGCATCAGGGATGTTTGCTGACGCACACGTAGATTGCTTTTATGCGACCATGCGAAAGAGATGTGCTTCCCTGGTGCGCAGGGTGCGGGCCAGCTCCAACAGTGTCCTAAATATGATTGCTGGGCGTCTGGACTGCTCATACGTCAATCATTGTTGTGCCGTCTCGCATGGTATGAAGCAAGGGTGATCCGTGTGAGTGGTCCGAGTAAAAATAATGTTAAACATAATTAGGTAATTTTTGTAATGTTACTAACATAGTTCTAAGTAATACTAACGTTATTGAGTCTTGGTTACTCGAATAAAGAAATTTATTATTATTATTCCTCTACCAGACCTCGGGACTATAGAGTCCCGGATTTTTGGGAGGCGAACGTGGGGCCGAAGCCAACACGCTGAAGCCCTTTTGAGACAACTTTAATGAAATGGTGACACAAAACCAACGATTATCCCTGTATACACTATAGAAATGTACCCAAGGACAATCCCCGGTTCTGTGCTAAACTATTGCTAACTATGGATGAAAACTACTTGGGCTATTGTGATGGGATGCTAGTGGACTAGGAATGGGGAAACTACGGGAACTATGGCACCTGCCGATAACAATGTAATAAATACACGTAAAAATGGCAGGTGGAGACTCGCCAACTCACTTACTGGGCCCCCGGGAATCAGTCGCTAAATCGCAACAAGGGGGCAACAGGTACATGAGCGGCTGAAGGGTGAGGATACCTCGGCGGACTTTAAACGCAGATCACGCGCTCCCTGTGGGTCCAGCATCACCGGCCCACTTACCACGAGGCACCTACCCTCCGAGTGGGCTGTTAGCCCTGCTCTAGCGACTCCACTCTGACCGGCCGGTGAAGGCAAGCCAAGAGGCGGGAGACCTATCCCCCGTCATGCTTCACTCCGGCAGGCCGGAGATGGGGGACAGTATACTCTCCCTGGAGCACTCGGATATATAGCCCCGCGGGGTCGCTACTCCCCGTCATCCGCCTCAGATGCCTTGCGGGGCTTATTATTATTATTATAATGTATGTCTCTTCCAGACCTCGGGACTATAGAGTCCCGGATTTTTGGGAGGCGAACGTGGGGCCGAAGCCAACACGCTGAAGCCCTTTTGAGACAACTTTAATGAAATGGTGACACAAAACCGACGATTATCCCTGTATACACTATAGAAATGTACCCAAGGACAATCCCCGGTTCTGTGCTAAACTATTGCTATAGTTCGGCCATTCAGAGAATGCGTTCCTGACACGTCGCGATTGAACTGACGACGTAACTTTGCAATGGCGTTGCAGTTACGATAAAAATATTTTTGCTGGTTGTTTACCGTTTTAACAATTGAGGAGCATTAAAACAACATTATTATATCAATAATCAATGAATGTAGTTACGTCGTCAGTTCAATCGCGACGTGTCAGGAACGCATTCTCTGAATGGCCGAACTATAACTATGGATGAAAACTACTTAGGCTATTGTGATGGGATGCTAATGGACTAGGAATGGGGAAACTACGGGAACTATGGCACCTGCCGATGACAATGTATTAAATACATGTTAAAATGGCAGGTGGAGACTCGCCAACTCACTTACTGGGCCCCCGGGAATCAGTCACTGAAAAGCAACAAGAGGGCAACAGGGACATGAGCGGCTGAGAAGGGTGAGGATACCTCGGCGGACTTTAAACGCAGATCACGCGCTCCCTGTGGGTCCAGCATCACCGGCCCACTCGCCACTTACCACGAGGCACCTACCCTCCGAGCAGGACTAACCTTGCTCTAGCGACTCCACTCTGACCGGCCGATGAAGGCAAGCCAAGAGGCGGGAGACCTATCCCCCGTCATGCTTCACTCCGGCAAGCCGGAGGTGGGGGACAGTATACTCTCCCTGGAGCACTCGGATATATAGCCCCGCGGGGTCGCTACTCCCCGTCATCCGCCTCAGATGCCCTGCGGGGCTTATTATTATTTATTTTGTATGTTATTTAGTTTTCTTCTCTATGAAGAGAGTGTAAAACCTTACATGCGGGCCGGAGCCAAGCGTGTAAGGGGATGATTATATCGAAAAAGTAGATGATAGTGTGGATGATGTTAGGAATTTACGTGTAATGCGGCAAGTGTTGAGTATAGTTGCTTTTTGAAGCATGTGTAGTGTGTGGGTAGGCATGTGTAATGTGTTTAGACTTTGTGAGAGAGATTTGGGTATAATACCGGTGGATGACAGTACAATGGGGACTATGTGGACGGTTTGTGCTTTCCACTGGGTTTTTAGTTCTATTGCAAGATCCTGATATTTACTTAGTTTTTCTGATATGGTTGTTTGGATATTGTGCGAGTTTGGTATTGCAATGTCTATTAAGTAGACGGTTTTGGTAGACTTATCGTGTACTGTAATATCAGGTCTGTTATAGTGTATCGTTTTATCAGTTAATATTGTGCGGTCCCAGTAGATTTTATGATTAAGATTTTCTAAAATTGTTTCGGGTTTATATTTATAATACGGTACCATCTTATCTGTGAGTTTGTATCTGTAAGCTAGGTGTTGGTGTATGATTGCTGCAACCTGGTCGTGCCGGTGTTTATAGTCGGTCTGTGCAAGGGATTTACATGCCCCTGTAATGTGTTGTATCGTTTCAGACGCAGTGTTGCAGTGTGTACATAGGTCAGTCGGCTGAGTTTGGTCTTTTATAATATATTTTCTATAGTTCCTAGTAACTATAATCTGGTCTTGTATAGCGAGCATGAACCCTTCGGTCTCCGGAAACAACTCGCCTCTCCTGAGCCATTCGTTCGACTTAAGTTTATCGACGTGTGGCTGGCACAGGAAGGCTCGGTGTCTTCCGTGTAAGGCTTTGGTGGACCATGCTGCTATTTTTTGCTGTGTGTTTGTTATTGTTTCGTTAGTTTGTGTGTTTCGGTCGTGTAGGTTGAGTGGTGTTAGTTGTATGTCGGTGTTCGTGATGTGTCTGTGTAGTGGTGAATGTTCAGATTTGTTGTGGAAATATGTTCTGAGTGTGGATATTTGTTTGTTGTGTAGGTTGTGTATGTCTATCAATCCTCTTCCTCCTTCTTGTCTTGGCAGTGTGAGACGTTGTGTGCATGATTTGGGGTGGTGTTTTCTGTGTTTAGTGAATGAAGTGTTAATAGTGCGTTGTAATTTTTGGATGTCAGTATTAGACCACTGTATGATTCCAAAAGAGTATGTGAGGATGGGTATAGCAAATGTGTTAATAGCTTTGATTGTGTTTCTAGAGTTAAGATTGGTTTTTAAGATAAGATTGATGCGGTGTGTGAATTTTTTGTGTAGTTCTTGTTTTGTGGTCTTTTGCTGTATTTGTCTGGATTGCTTAAAACCTAAGTATTTATAAGTGCTGTGCTGATCTACTGGTTGTATTGATTCTCCTGATTCAAGTGTGTATGAGTTATTATGTATTTTACCTTTAACAATTGATAAGATTTTGCACTTGTCTACCCCAAATTGCATGCAAATGTCGTTAGAAAATTGTTGGGTGATGTCGGCTAATTTGAATAAGTCGTTTGTGTTAGCTGCATATAACTTAATATCGTCCATATACAGGAGGTGTGACAAGGTGTATGATGTGTTGTTGTCTGTGAGTGTGTATCCTATTTCAGATTTGTCGAGCAGGTGAGAGAGTGGGTTTAGTGCCATACAAAACCACAGTGGACTTAGAGCGTCTCCCTGGAAGATTCCACGTTTTATAGAGATTGGCTCAGTTGATACAGATGATGTGCCTTGGTTGATTCTAAGTGTGGTTTGCCAATTTTGCATGGTTGTTTGTAGGAACCGTTTTAGAGTCGGGTGGATTTTATAAATATTTAGGACATGTGACAACCAGCTGTGAGGGACGGAATCAAAGGCCTTTTGATAGTCTATGAACATTGCGTGAATCTCCTTTTTACCTTTGACTGCGCTATTTGTGGTGATCGCGTCGATTGTAAGTTGCTCTTTGCACCCTTGGCTGTTCTTGCGACATCCCTTCTGTTGTTCAGCTAGTATGTTGTGTTTAACTAAGTGCGTGTATATTACCTCACTTACACAGGCGGTCAGTATTTTGTACAGTGTTTGGAGGCAGGTAATCGGTCTGTATTTGGCTGGATTGACGGTGTCGTTCATATCCTTTGGTATCATATAAGTGACCCCGTGTGTGATGTAGGCAGGAAGTAAATGAGGTGATTTGATGAATGTGTTTATGTGGTTATGTATGAGTGGATGTATTCTAGTGAACTTTTTATACCAATAGTTGTGAATGTTGTCTGTACCTGGTGCTTTCCAGCTGTGTGTGCGTTTGAGTACATCGATGAATGTGTCTATTGGTATAAATTCAAAGTTCATGTCACTGATTTCAGATGAAACTTGGTTTATCCATTCAGCTTGTTTGTCATGCTCTACTGGGTTTTCCCAAATGTTTGCCCAGAATTCTCTCAGAATTTCCGGGGAAGGTGTGTCCAGATTTTGTTCATTTGTGTTGTTGTTCGATGTAAGATTTCTGTAAAAGAGTCTCTCATTGTTGTAGAATTTTGTGTTCTGTGTTTTACGGTTTGTACATGTGATGTATCTTCTGAGTCTACTGGCAGACGCGTTTAGTTTTTGCTTCAGCGTATCTAAAGAGTGTTCCATTTGCGTGTTTGGGTCTTCGTGTTGTGCGTGTGAATGATAAGTGGATTTTATTGCTTCTACTGCTGCTAGTATTTTTCGGCTTCTATTGCCTCTAGTAAATTGTGTTAGCCTAGCAATATTTGCCCTTAGGTTATCGATTTTCTTTTCTAATCTAGTTTGCCAGTTTGGCTTTCTTTGTTTATTACGTCGACTTTGATGCTGTACGTGTTGTGATATTTTAGCTCCGTTGCACTTTGCTGCCGTCCAAGCTGCACAGTAAATAATGGACTGCAGGGTGTTGAATTCAGTGTCTATGTTAACATTATTTGGTAAAATTTTAGTGTCTATGTAATTTACTATGGTTGAAAATTTTTTAGATGTCTTCTGTTTGGGAATGTACGGTCTGCTGGTAGGATTTGTGTGCATAAAGTGTTGTTTTGCTTGTGTGAATGTTTCTTCTATTTCGGGATTGGATTCTGAAGTAGAAAGAAGATTATTTTGGGATGGAACTGTTGACCCAACATCTATATTGTTAAAGATATCATCCTGCCCTATATCAAAAGTAATACGGGATTGTCTAGCGGTCGGATGCGTGTCTTCTGGTATGTTAGTGTTCTGTGTACTTGTGTGATCAGTGTTATGTGTGTAGGAGCTTTCATTGTGGTTTTCTGTGTTGATTTGTATTTGTGTGTTGAATGTGTAATCAATTTGTGTATTGCTATGTTGCAGTTGTTCAGATACTTGTCTCTTAATTTCTGCTAATCTTTCGCTGTTTATATACCTATTATTGATAATTACTCTTTGCTGGTCAGATAATCTTTGTTCTGAAATGTGTGAAAGTTGTGGGTACTGATTTATGAACTCTTCGTGTAAATATTTTCTATACGATGTTTTATTTGTTTCCAATTCTGTAACTGTGTAGTATATTCTAATGATTGACTCGTTTAACTCGTTGCTCCATTTCATTCGTTGCCCGGGTTTTGTAGGGAGTGGCGCGTTATTTAAATTATTTTGTGTAGAGTGTAGCTGTGTTTGTGTGGGCGTAATTTGTAGTTGATCTCGGACTTCATTATAGATTTGATTTATTGTGTTTTGAGGTAGTAACTTCTTTAATACTATGGCTCTACGTTGGTCTCCTATTCTTTGCCGGCTTACTTGCATGTGTGGATATTTTGCTAAGAATTGTGTGTGTAACGGTTGGAGGTATGCTTTCGTATCAGCTTCCATATTGGTGAGCTGAAGATAGGTACGTAGGATGAATTCATTCATTTCGATACTCCATTTTCTACGTATTGGCGCAGTGCTGGTGTTGGGTACAGGCTCATTGACAAAGTTTGTCTCCTGTACAACATCCACCGACTGTATACTAGCTGATGATAATGATGGTGATGGTGAGATGCAAAATGATTGTGATGATGATGGGATTGATGAAAAAATTGAAGAACATGATGACTCATCGTCATTCGGCGCTGCAGCAGTCTGAGACTGGGCAGCTGGCTGCGATACGGTGCCCCCCCCCAGAATACGAAGGGCAGCCCAGGCTGGAAGCCGTGGGGCGGGATTCTCCATTGCGGTTAGCTCCGGTACCCGCCTGGGGTAATACTCTATTACGTAGTCGCATTGCATAGGAAGTTAAACTAATAGGTTTAGAACCCATAAGAAGATATTCAAAGAGACAGGATATATTATAAGAGGGAGATTATGAGAATAGGGTTTTAGGTATCCAAACCATACTGAAATCTGAAGGTTTAAGACTTCAGTTTCTTGGGAGTTAGAGAGTGTAGCTAAAGATAAAGGAAGGGATAGGTTAGGAAGTTGGGACCGTTAGTTGGAAAGGGTGTTGTCAAGGTCTTAAGACAATTTAATTTAGTACCTCCTGATTACCTGATGGCACAGGGTTGTCATGATCGTAGTGACAATTTCACTGTTCATGCCTTCCCACAAGCCCCCCCACCACGTCAAGGTGGCCCCTTGGGGGGGTTATTATTATTATTATTATAAAATATGGCCTTATTTCCCTATCCTCTCCCATTTATTTGAAACCTATTGACCTACTTATCTATTAGGTACTATTTTGTTTGCTAACAATATATAATCATTCGATTCATACTAAGGGGCATCGTTTAGCCCGGGTAAAGGAGTCGAAGATGTCAGATTGGCAGTCACTCCATGCGCTGCTTACCTACTCACCATGCTGTTTGACTAGAATCTGACCTCAACATAGATTTTTGCTTGATTGTTAGGCAGATTATGAACTATCAGAACTGTTCTTGTGAAAAATCTGTGTAGAGCGCTACTTTAATATATATCTCTGAATTCTATGCTATTCAACAAAAAATCTTCTTAATCCAATGTTTTTAAAATAGCTACAAATAAAAGCTTTACATCACACCAGGATATTATTAGAAGCAATTTCTATTTCTATTATTAAGACGATTTTATTCACGATCTGAACAATTATCATGATGTCTAGTTAGCACGACGATACGATGACACAAAGAGAGCCTTTCGAATCTGCCACTCCTGCGCAGTCACGGCGGCAGTTTGTGAACAATCATGATTATTCACGGACTGATTATTATATTATTCGACGATTTACACGGATGGCAGATTATACTGAAGAAAACGGACAATAAGAAAAGTTTCCTACCGCTTTTCAGTGATCTGTTACTTCCTCTTAATTATATTATGTACCTAGATAAAAAGCTAAGTAAGGTTCCCTCCTTTTCTGACAGAAATGTAATGGGGCCAATCTTCGAAGAAAGTGTCCAGATCTTTCAAATCAAATCAAATCAAAAATATTTATTTGTCAGAATATGGTACAATAGATGGTACAAATTTCTGGTTCCAACATATCCTGCCATACTATGGCGTACAAAATATTTATAATGAAATTGAAATTACATTATATTATTATTGTAATTATATAATGTATGTCTCTTCCAGACCTCGGGACTATAGAGTCCCGGATTTTTGGGAGGCGAACGTGGGGCCGAAGCCAACACGCTGAAGCCCTTTTGAGACAACTTTAATGAAATGGTGACACAAAACCGACGATTATCCCTGTATACACTATAGAAATGTACCCAAGGACAATCCCCGGTTCTGTGCTAAACTATTGCTAACTATGGATGAAAACTACTTAGGCTATTGTGATGGGATGCTAATGGACTAGGAATGGGGAAACTACGGGAACTATGGCACCTGCCGATGACAATGTATTAAATACATGTTAAAATGGC
Source organism: Helicoverpa zea (assembly GCF_022581195.2). Taxonomy (NCBI): domain Eukaryota; kingdom Metazoa; phylum Arthropoda; class Insecta; order Lepidoptera; family Noctuidae; genus Helicoverpa; species Helicoverpa zea. The sequence goes on from NC_061472.1 coordinate 489,734, forward strand.
AGGTGGAGACTCGCCAACTCACTTACTGGGCCCCCGGGAATCAGTCACTGAAAAGCAACAAGAGGGCAACAGGGTAATTATATTATTATTGTAATTATGTCATTTTTGAATATTATATAGTATGTACAGTCAAATATATTTATTTTTTATGTCAGTAGCGATTCATCCTCCAAGTATTCTTTGATACTGTAGTAATTTTTTTCTAATAACAGTCTAATAACAGTCTAAATAGCACTCTTTTAAATAATAACAATGGTAAATCTTGGATATTATTTGGCAAGTGGTTTCTAACTAGCACTTCCTTGGTCTGTCTCTAGGTAGCCTTCCATACTCGGGGATGGCAAAGATTATGTATCTTATGAAAACTGAAAAGAGCGTAACTTACTTGTGAGATGACGGCAGACAGAGAATGTAAGAAGAAGAAGGCTTATCTTACCAAATTGAAATAATTAATTGGAGTAGGTAAAGGCAGGTGATGATGATGTTGAAATAGATACAGGATAAGTAATAACATACACCATGCAAGTATGCAGATACAAATCCGTTAAATACGTTCTTACAAATATGTTATGAGCCAAAGAAATAAGGGTTTACATAAGAAAATTATTCAATAGTCAGCTACTTATCTTATATTATGAAATACATAAGTATAATTTTCTGATGTTACACTATAATAATTTATCACTATGACAGGGATAATTAGCATTATTCATGCAATAATTACTACAGCGGTCATTTTTCGATGCGGTAATTGATACGCAACTATACCAAACAAAGCCTCGTCTTTAAATAAATAGGATATACAACAGTCATTCATTATTGTTCATCCTATTTTATTTTTACGCTTTTAGATACATCCCGTGGGATTCAAGAAACTTATGATGTCGACGTCCATTTCAGATATATATTTTTTTAATTCTTGGATATGATTGCTCCTATACGAAGATTTTAAGATTTACGAATTTTCTGAATAGTTTCAAAAAACCTATTCAACGTCAAAAACTAAGTCAACGCAGAGTGCCCGCCCTTGGCGAGATTTTGGTAGATCTTAACTTGGGTTGAAACATATACTGCTCCCTAGCGCAGATCGGCAATTAAATACATTTGGCTACACTAATTATTGCTAACGTAGTCAACGGTCGTCGAGTTCTACAATTAAAATCCAAAAAAATAATAGAAATAACTGTCGTACCGAATGTATTTTCTTTTGTGCCTCTTTTCCTCTTTCAAATTGTGAAGACTGGGCGTATTGCTGAAAATAAGCCTGTAATACAGTTATATAAAATTAAACTATTTACTTGTATTTGTTTCTTCATGCTTTCAGTTGTAATTGCGGGGCAGACGCATCGAAACGAATTATTTAGGAATGGCTAACGTCTCATCGGACCTAGTAGTTATGTGATGTCTGTTTAATTGCAGGGTACCTACTACGTCTCGTTTTATTTAGTAGCTTTTATCTTTTTATTAGATAAGTAGGTAAAATAAAATCACGAAATTAATGTTATTAATTTACTTTTATTTAAATTATTAATGACACCTACTCAAATACTTTAAAACTTTTAAAACAAATATATATTTTATAAATAAAATCTGCCTAATTAAAAGTAGTTAGTAAGTTATAATTAAGTAATAAGTATACCTTATCTTGGTTAAAAATCTGAAAGTGTAGATGAAGGGAGTGGGACCTTCTATGGTGTTTTGTTATCTATAAGGTCACATTTTGTGGTATCTAAGGTTACAATAAAATCAATACAATAACTGATTGATGACAATCTTAGTTAGAAAATATTTCGGAAACAATGAAGATCAAATTCAAGCCAGCACACTGCAAATTTTTAGTCGCGCCATAGTTTTTTCAGGTTTATGAATCAGTGTGAAGATGAATGGTATTGGAGACCGCCTGAAAAGTTTGATTGGAATCAAGATTTTCTTGAAAAAAAAAAATCTGCGGTCGGCCGACTGTTTGGTCTGTAGTGTGCTCTAGAATACTCTAGATAAAACATAAAACTTATTTAGGTTACCCTGTGTATGTCCTGTCCCTGTGTGTGCCTAACATACATCGATTAAGAGAATTAGTAATAGCTAACTACATCGTGTTTTTAGTGTTTTACAAAAACTACTGGATGTTACTGATCGCCTAGCTGCACGCAACAACGCAATGAAAAACTGCAACTCGTTATGCAAATATAAATGCACATGTGCACTTGTGCAGTTCGACGCCGCAAACTAAACAGTAGGTGTATAGGTAAGTTTAATATATTGGATACGTTTACGAGTGTTACTACAGAACTTAATGCGTTTTGTAAGTACCTAATGTGCAGTTTTCCTGAAAATAAACAGCGGATGATGTTTTATGCGTGGACGATCGTCGAGATCTTAGGTGCTTGCCGGAAAATTAGTGGTGTTCTATCTATATTTGAATGTTGGTACCAATATTTATTTCACTTCATACTCGTCTTTTGATACCGTGTTTAAAAAAACAATTAGTACTATATTTTTACCACCTAATTGCAGCTGTTCGTAAATGATGAACTTATTCATTCAAGTCGCTATCAGATACTAATATGTGTGTGTTAATGTGGCACTTGACGGAAACCTCTAGGACTTCTTGTATTATAGGTATATAAGTAAAATAGCTTTACAGTCATGTATGATGTAAAGATGTGTGACAAAAGACGATTCCAGTGTCAGATACAGATACAGACGTCGTGGATAGGGCAAAGCGGAAGAGAATGTCAAAAACAGATAAGAATATGGGATATACATAGAAGAAACAGAAGAAGACATTACCTACTATTTGTATGTGGTAATTTGTACGCATGTATCTCTATCCTAGTTCTGTTTAATTCCATCCATCATCTACAGACCCAGCGATCTAGAATTAGCATTCACAATGAGGGTTTTCGATACTTTTTCTGCCGCCAGGCGGCGCTTCGTATGCGTCAGGTCCAAACAGCTGTCAAATAGTATGGAATTGTAGGTGCCGAACTTATTGTTTATTGAAATTCTGTTATATTGGAAGTGTTATTGATTTTATTATGGACTACGGTCAGAATAAGGTTTCCGAACTAAAAATTGAGCTAAGAGAGAGGGTGCAAAAGTCACTGGTACTAAGGAAAAGCTTGTTGAAAAATTTGTTAACACAATATGATTTAGTTTTTTTTATTTACTCAACCTCAATAGTAAAACAATAATGCAGTGCTTTAATTATAAAATAAAAAAAAAACACTAAAATCGTTCACTATTCATAGTAAAGATAAGCACTATGACAGTTACCTGGACCTGACGACTCGGTGCTGCCACCTGGTGGACGCCATTTTAGAAAACCCTCATTGCATGCATCATACCTCTACTGCTTGTACCTATCAAATTACAAATGTACAAACAAACACAAAAGGCATGATTAAATTAGACAAACCCTTACAATTACAGCAGCCACAGCCTCCCCAACTCAGTAGCATTGCATTAGAACTCCTGACAGAATGCAGGCGGCGCAGGCCAGCATGTGATTGACTAAACGTTATGACATGGTGACGGGCGCTGGTGCACAATGATATAATTTTATTTTTCTCCACTTTGCACCCTAACAGCCTGGGTGACTGTTACAGATATGTATAGAGCTGATAATACACATTACTTTATGTTTTGAAAATTTTTTGATTATTTTTTTGCTAAAAGGGTTTTGACTCTAAAGTGAAAGGTGATTTTGAATATTTTTGCCACAACTCAAAGACGAATGAATTGATGATGATATCATGATTTGTAATGAATGTTATTATGTATAAGTGAATTCATTACAAAGGTTCAGTACCACACGTCATGATCCAAGAATCTCTATTTTCGTGATATTTGTAAGTCTACCATATTTGGCAATTTTTTAATAAAACTACGACTGAAATTGAGATTGCTTTAAAAAAAAGGATTTGCAGACACGTTCCTCCTGATCACTTTAAAGTTTTGGTACGTCGTTTTCCCAAACACAATTAATATAAAAACATTTCAAAGGATTTTTTTCATTAAAAAGCTCTACAGCCAATCCATATTCTAAATTAAGGAATAAGTCGCTAAGTTTTCAGCTAGCGCTAAACCAACGCTTCACGTGTCAATACAATTACCAAAGATGCTTGAGCTTTAATTTCAGAGCACTCCCGGATCTATATCCAAACAACAATAAAACCAAAATTTCCTTTATCCCAACAAATAAAGAGCTATTCACCAACACAAAAGAACTCCTTTCTTCAATTGTTACTAACAGCTCTATACAAATCCGCACTAGCCGTTGGTCTTTCGCTCCGTAGAGTAATCACTATAAATACAAGTGATTTTAGTCTGAGTTTACATTGCCTCACAGACCGCTAAGCGGGGCCTACCTACCCCTCGCCTAAACCAAAATATATCAAACATTTGTGAAAGTATTGGAAGGTAGTGAATTTTAGTGCTTAATTCAACATTTTAAAAAAGTTTTTGTGATATTTTTTAACAAAAAAAAAATTTTTTTTCTTAATTTTTGTGTAATTTTTTTATCTTAAAAAAAACTTTCAATTTTTCTTAATTTGGCGCTTAAAATAAATTGCTTATTTTTATTTTTCTTTGCGAATAAGTGTTAATAGTAATAACGGTGTAATTTCAGTTCGACTGTAGCCAAAATGAAGACCTTTTCAGCTGTATTATTATGTATGGGTAAGTTAATTCAAATAATTTACTTATATCAAAAAATATATTTTTATAAAATTAAATTAATTTGATACCAATAATATAATTCAATAAATTATCCAGTACCTTCAAGGAGGCATTCATCAATCTTGATATCTCTTAAGTTACATACAATTTCATTTTAATTATTTATTTATTAAAAAAAGTTTTACCAACAGCTTCTTACTTACAATTTAAATTAAGTAACAATATAAATTGATTTGAACTCGCAAACTTTGATTTATTTGACATTAAAATTAATTAAAACATTATTATATAGACGTTACCTTCATTCACAAATCATTCACCAATTAAATATTTTCATTCACGTTATCTTCATTCGCACATTAAATATTTTCTTAACCAATCAGGAACTAAAGAAAAGCATATAATTAAAGAGTGCAGTGCATGTGCTTAGAATTCACTCGCCCTACAAACAATACGTAACACAATAAAAACTACAATCACATCCGTTTCCGTTCAGCTTTTCCCACTACTTAATGAAAATTATTTACAGTGCGAGCGATGCGATCATTTCGTATGCGCATGAGTATATTAACTGAGAACTTTACATATATGGTCTTTGTCGCATCTATTTTTTTTAAATACATAATTCATAAGAAGGTCATTGATTGTTTTGTTTTTTTCGTATTTAATAACATTATACACAATGAAAGAGGATTCGGTATGCCAAATACCAAAATTATATCAAAAGTACCTACTACAACACAATTTTTTCTAAGAATCCAGTCAGATTTCTAAGAGTCTACAGAAGGTTATTTTACTTAACTTTAAACTTATAACTAATGAACTTTAGAAGTTCATTTTCAGCCAATTTCAATTCCTCAACTAAACTATTAAACAAAAAGTAAATAATTACATGGAATTATATCACGTTATCGGGTTTATATAACGGCGGAATGTAAATAATTCGGGATAGGAAGTTGGTTCCTCACGCAAGATTCGCTTTGTTTCCGTAACGCATGACCACGTTAAATACTCTATTAGTTAACTTTACCACTATTTAAGTAGTCTGTTACGATGGAGGAAAAACACCCACCCACTGTTATCTGGGAAAGAGAAACCAGATTTCTAGCTATGATTTTTTTTTATCATAAGCATGGCCAAACAGTCTATGGTCCCACAAATTTTTCTGTAAATTATTAACGCTATTTCGCTGAGCGAAAAACATGATTTTGTGGGATATCACGTTATATTTTTTCATGAGCTTTCATGTCTTTACGTTGTGGGCAGATAAATACTGAGGAGAAAAACTGATTCTCAAAAATCATTAAAATCTATAGTAAACATAAGCTCTGACTGTCGAGTAAAACTGGGAATTGGTTAATTATGGGTAAAATCAGTTTAGGTACTGGATAATAAAAAATATTTTATATTTCGAAAATCTGGTTTACACTCAATGTTTCAATAACTTACTGTTTATCAATTACTTATTTGTTATCCTTGTCCCAAAATTTTGCGTAAACTTGTTTTTGTGATAAATACGAGTATTTCATATTATGTAGTGAAAGTGACTGTTATCACTAGCTCTAAGAAAATGATCAATTAAGATTGTTGAGAAACAGAAAAGTTTTCTTATATAAAAATTTTCTTAAGATATTCGTTACGTAGCTAGAAGAACTGGAAGACTAACAACGGTATCCCTTGCAGGCACACTCTCCCTCGCCGCGGCAGCGCCCGTCGCCCGCGACAGCTCCCAAATCGAATATGAATACGACTACGATCACTCAGCGCAGCAACAGCAGCAACCAGCCCAGGAACCTCAAGAGTCAGCCAGCCACTACGACGCATACATACAGGACGTTAAAGCAGCAGCCAGCGGCGGCAACGGCGGCAAGAAGGGCTTCAGTCAGGGCAGTGGCCTTAGAACCATCGCTCAGGGATCAGCCAACCAAGCTAAAACTGCCCTAGGAAACCAGGCCGCCGCTGGTTACCAAGCTGCGTACGTCGCTAAGAACACCCTAGCCCAATCTGCTGCCCAAGCCAGTGCGACTGCTCAGGCAGCTTTAGCCGGTAAACAGGTGATCCTGTCGGGCTTGGAGCAGCAGGTCAGAGATGCGAAAGTCGGACTTCAGGGTGAAGAGATGCAGCTGCAGCAGGCTAAGAGAGCGGCTCAGGCTGCCGCGAACGCTGCCCAGCAAGCTATGCACCAGGTATGTGACAATATTACTTAACTCATTAAAATTATAAGCTATTGGACAGAGAAAAAAGCTAGGAAAAAAATTTATCTTATCTCGTGTCGAGTTCTTTTTTTATCTTTACAATCAAATATTTCGCATGCAATAAAACTGTCATGAACAAGTGAAACGCACTTTATGTCCACGGCCGTACAGAGTTACTCAAAAAAATTAAATTCCAAACAATTGCACAAACTCGTCCAGTTTCAATTCACAATAATTTTGGCAATGAACTAATTAAAAAAACTGGAGACCCGCTGTCAGCTTTTTACAGCGAAGATAACGCAACGTTAAGACTTAAAGTTACTTTTAAAGATAACTATAAAAACAACACGACGAATAGCGAAACATACAAAAAACTCGTTGTGCAAATCGGTGCAAATGAGTTTTACGAACAAGATAATAAAACATTGAAGAAAGAAAGATATCGGAAAGTCAATTAAAATTACTCAGTTACGCAACATTGCGGTCCACTAGCTTTGGGAAATGAATCGATCGTTTACTAGTTTATAGATCTTTTTACTCCATTTGTTATAGCAGTGTAAGTAAGTGGTAATACAAATGCTATATGACATAATATAGAAATGTCTAATGCTAGTAACTTTATTGTTAACATTGTAGATATTATAACAATCGATCTATATGTTACGTAAGCAGAAAAACTGGAACGTTAAATTGCTGTTAAGTAATTTGGAGCAAAAGATTTTGAAAAAGAAATGCAACAAAATGTGCATTTTATTTTTGGCAGTACAACGTAGTTTAATTGCCCCTGATTAATTTATCTGGATGACACGTTCATCTTAACGATCTTAGCTTAGTTGGTAGTTTTCATTATTAGGGTTCCGTACCTCGAATGGAAAAAACGGAACCCTTATAGGATCACTTTGTTGTCCGTCTGTCTGTCTGTCTGTCTGTCAAGACCCTTTATTTTTCCTATAATTTGTGTATCAGTTTGGATGACCACTTTTTCCATTATGTAACTTTCTTGGCGAGAATACTATTCCCAAAAACCATTCATACCTTACCTAATTTTATACTGTACTCTTTTACGGCTTTACCCAAGACTAATTTCGCACTATTCCAATTTGCAACACAAACGCAACTGGACTCCATCGCGAAAATGCAATTCCAATTTCCAAATATTACGTGATAAACGAACAAAAACATATTAATTTGAAATAAATTGCAATCGCATGTAATTGATTTGCTTTATGTTATGGTGTTTAGTAACTAAGTAAAGTACGAAAAACTTTTGTCGCAACTGATTGATCTTGAGAAAGAGATCTTTTGTCAGCCGTAGCTAAAGTTGTTGTAATATTGACCGAGTATTAGGTAGCACTTGGGGCGGGCACTGCAGATAATTGACTGGTTGAAAATAGAAGCACTGGATGAAAAAAGGTTTCTCAAAGTAGGTTAGAGTTTCAAAATAATTTTGTTCAATTTTGCAGCCAAATGGCACGAATAGGATCTCTTGATCCGGATTTAGATTGACTTGTTTGCTAACGTTTTGATTATTTGGATCATCGAAACATCACCATCACCATCTCGTAATAAACAGTGCCATTCATAAACCCTATTAGAAGTATGATTTCTTTGTCAGTCATAGATGCTTCAGTAAAGCCTACTTTTGGATGAATTAGGTCTAGTCAGTCACAGTGACCGATTACTACAGTCTAATCATTATATAACTTAACTGTTGCATTACAATTGCAACTTCATTTGTAATAATTGGTCAAAGGTTTCCTATTGCATATTTTATTCATAATTCTATTACCATCTGTTATGATTTCTTTCATTAGTCCATTGATGATCAACTCTTAGATAATCGATCTTCATGACCCTGATTTTAAAATGATCGTGTCACAGTTCCATGGTGTATAATCACATATAAACGCATTTCCTGATCAAGAGCAATCAAATCATCAAAGTAGTTTCGAAAAAAAATCTTGTATATAGTCATCTCTTGTAAGAGTGTCAGTACTTTACTAATAGCTGATCATAATTTAGAATCATACAAACTATCAATTTCCCGAAGAGTGAAAAAGTTTTTAAAAGACGTGAATTCTTTTTTATAAGCGTAGCTATAAATTTGGTCGACAATTGCAATTACAGTGCAACAATAGCCACAAAAAATGATCAAAAATAAGATTCAACAAAATTTAAAAAAGCCAGTCAGGCAATCGTCGTAATGTAATGGTACCGAGCGAAACATTTTGCAAGCGTTGATCGAAGTTCAGTTTGCGACACATTTTAATTATAAACACGTTCCGGTCCATTTTGTGACTTTATTGTATCTTAGATATTATTTAAATTGCCGTTTACAGCACAAGGTCTGTCATTGGATACAGTATGGTTATCATAATGTTGTTTAGAGGAATTAATGTAAATGACTTTCTTTTAAATGTTATGTTCAGCATTTTAATTTTCATCCAGTTTCTTCTCTAATGTTGATGGCATTGTTATTTCTCTAGTGACTCTATAAGCGACTGTTTATTATAAATGTTAACGGATCTTGTATGCCAGTTATTGAATGAATGAGTCATACAATGTTGTTTTGTTAGCCCAGTGTGTATTATTATTTCATAATATAGAAAACTAGTATTGAATGAAACCAAACGCCCCACGTTTTGCAACTTGATCTTAACATTGTAACCAATACTCACCTTCCTACTAATTCATGGTTAGAGAGTAAAATTGTTTATTGAACTTGAAACTTTCGCTCTCAGTACGACATGACTGTATTATTGTGTGGGCTACCTGATCTACATAGTTTTTGCCGAACTGATGATAAATGCTTTTTAGAACTTCTGCCTTATTTTTTACGACTACGAATACTCCGTTGTTATTCATAACAACAGTAAATTCTGCCGTGAAAATTCTGACCAATGTTTATAATTACCATGACCAGTATCAACTGTGTGTCCCATGACCGTGGACATGAGCCGCTACTACGCTTCTCCGCAAAACAAGTTAAATTGGTAATAAGTAGTATGAGTAGGGGCAAATCCCCTGGGCATGATGGGCTTAGTATAGAACATTTAAAATATGCGGGCGTTCATATGCCGAGGGTCCTATCTTTGTTCTATACGATGTGTATAAGCCACTCGTATCTGCCGGCAGACTTAATTAAGTGCATTGTGGTACCCATCGTGAAGAACAGAACCGGTGACGTCTCGGACCTGGGCAACTACCGCCCGATTTCCCTCGCAACTGTAATGGCCAAAGTGTTTGACAGTATGCTTGACTCCTCGTTGTCAAAGTTCATCACGTTGCACGATGCACAGTTTGGGTTTTGTCCTGGACTTTCAACGGAAAGTGCTATCCTGGCTGTCAAACATACTGTCAAATACTACACTGACCGTAGGACCCCGGTGCATGCCTGCTTCCTTGACCTCTCCAAAGCATTCGATCTTGTTTCTTACGACGTGCTTTGGGGAAAGTTGAGGGATAGGGGTGTGCCGAAGGAACTGCTCAGTATTTTACAGTACTGGTATGGTGGCCAGACAAACCGTGTCAAATGGTGTAATGCGTTCTCGGAATCGTATGGGTTGGAGTGCGGGGTGCGGCAGGGTGGTTTGTCGTCGCCCCGGCTCTTCAATCTATATATTAATGATCTCATTGCTGAGCTCAGCAGCATGCGTGTCGGATGCAGTATTAATGGTGTTTGTTGCAACAATATCAGTTATGCAGATGACATGGTGCTGCTGGGCCCATCTCCGGGATCTATAATCGAGATGTTAAAGGTATGTGAGACCTTTGCTGCTACACATGGACTGATATATAATGCCAAAAAGTGTGAATACATGGTTTTTGGGGTCGCAGGTAAGTGCCGGGAAAGTACTCTCGAAATCGCTATTAACGGCACGCCTATACGCAGAGTGAATAAATTCAAGTATCTTGGTCATTTTCTTACCGACGACCTTAGCGACCATGAGGACATTGAAAGGGAGCGTAGGGCTCTGGCGGTCAGAGGTAACATGTTGGCACGAAGATTTGCTCGGTGTACTGATCAAGTAAAGATTACGCTTTTTAAAGCTTATTGTCAGAGCTTTTACACCGGTAATCTTTGGGTCAACTACTCGAAAAGATCGCTGGACGTCCTGCGCGTCCAATACAATAATGTTTTTAGGATGCTGTTGCGATTGCCTCGTTGTTGTAGTGCCTCCGAAATGTTCGCGGTAACCCACACTGACGGGTTTCATGCTATCATTCGCAAGAAAACGGCTTCGCTCTTGAGCAGAATAAGGGGCAGTCGCAATAGCATTTTGAAAACCATAGCGGCCGATTTATCGTCTTCGATATTTAGGCATCTCGTGAGGAGACTTATACCCTAATACCTACCTACTTCATTGTTTATAGGTTTATGGGTGATGGGTGGGCCTCTTTAATTAAGTTAATTTATAAATTCATCTTTAGTTAAGTTACTAACAATAGTGTTTAAGTGAAAACTTGTTTTACTAACAATTTATGGATCTTTTAGTTGTCCGAAATAAATGATTATTATTATTATAAATGTATGTCTCTTCCAGACCTCGGGACTACAGAGTCCCGGATTTTTGGGAGGCGAACGTGGGGCCGAAGCCAACACGCTGAAGCCCTTTTGAGACAACTTTAATGAAATGGTGACACAAAACCGACGATTATCCCTGTATACACTATAGAAATGTACCCAAGGACAATCCCCGGTTCTGTGCTAAACTATTGCTAACTATGGATGAAAACTACTTGGGCTATTGTGATGGGATGCTAATGGACTAGGAATGGGAAACTACGGGAACTATGTCACCTGCCGATGACAATGTATTAAATACATGTAAAAATGGCAGGTGGAGACTCGCCAACTCACTTACTGGGCCCCCGGGAATCAGTCACTGAATAGCAACAAGAGAGCAACAGGTACATGAGCGGCTGAAGGGTGAGGATACCTCGGCGGACTTTAAACGCAGATCACGCGCTCCCTGTGGGTCCAGCATCACCGGCCCACTCGCCACTTACCACGAGGCACCTACCCTCCGAGTGGGCTGCTAACCCTGCTCTAGCGACTCCACTCTGACCGGCCGATGAAGGCAAGCCAAGAGGCGGGAGACCTATCCCCCGTCATGCTTCACTCCGGCAAGTCGGAGGTGAGGGACAGTATACTCTCCCTGGAGCACTCGGATATATAGCCCCGCGGGGTCGCTACTCCCCGTCATCCGCCTCAGATGCCCTGCGGGGCTTATTATTATTATTATAATTGGAATTTTAAAAAAACATGAAATCTTCCCTTTTTTCGGCCAATTACCACACTTATCTTATATTTGACCTCTTGCCTTAAGATTTGGAAAAACTTTAAAACTATCAACACCACTTCTAAAAACCACAGCTTCTAACTTACCCCTCAATTCTTCCAGGTGAACGTAATCCAAGCCGCCTTGAATGCTGCGCAAGCGACATCAGAGAACGCCAACGAGGCCGCCTCCCAGGCTGCAGGTGAGCTTGGAGCGCAGACCGCCATGGTGGGAGCCGCCAGACAGAGGCTGCACGCTCTCCAGGAGCAGCTCCATGGAGTCAGGATCGACTTCGAGGCTACTCAGGCGGCGGCGAGAAAGGCTCAGGTATGTTTGGAAAATAAAGTCTTGAATAGCTATCCTACCATGATTTTGTACATTCTGGAAAACAGTTCTAGGATAAAAAAGTTTGGAAGTGGGATAGACTGAAAGTTTTCGATGGAAGTGATGGTGTTTAGTATGAGAACACTTCGCTTGTTTACAATCTTGAAGTTTTTTTGGAGAAGCTTAGAGACCTGAATTTACCGGAGTTTTAGAAAGATAGATTTGAAAGGTTCTCAGTAGTTTGAAATAATAACGACTGTCGTTTTCCTGAACAGGAAGCGCAGAGGAACTCAAAGGCGTACATTATTGAGGACATTACCATTTCCATGTTCTACTGAGATGATGAGAAGAAAAAAATGGCATTAATTTATTCCCTGTTCATTGTTGTTCTTATAATAAATGTTGTTGATCTCAGTCCTCTCTTTCTTTCTTTTGAATAGATGTCCTATAACAGCCTTATTGTCCTGACAGCTTTTTTTTGGTCGTCAATATTTCACCAAGGTGCTGAGGCTTGTATGCATTGGTATCTTATTGGGAGTAACGTGTTCGCCTTTAGATGGATCTACATAATTTATTTTAGAAGCCTGGAGAATCAGCTGTCATTTTTCAGAATCTCACACTGAAGCATTCCCATTTAACCTAATGAGGATCAAATCATGGCCTGAAAAATGCTTACCAACTAACTGTATCAAATCCTTTCTCACTTCTTCCAGGCGGCAGCGCAGCAAGCCCAGGCTAACGCAGCTGCTGCAGCAGCAAAGGCAGCAGCCGCCGGCCTCGGGGGACAGAAGGACTCGTCTCACGAAGGTACGGCGCCCGAGCAGTACCAGGCGGCTCCTCAAAGCCAGGAACAGGGCAGTCAGGAGCAGTACTATCAGCTACAGTCGGACTACCACCACTAGTAACATTAAGGTTTTAGGTGTCTAAGTTCTGGGGTTCGTTTAACATCGTTGGTTTGTTGATTTTTGTTGGTAGGTACACCTATGATCCTTTTCTTTTGCTTATTCCATTTGATTTTCTTTCTGTTCTTCTTCATTAGTTGCATTTAAAAGTTCATGTTCGTAATGTTCCATTTCAAAATCCATACCTTCATTATCATTGAAATCAATTTCGAATTTCCCTTCCTTCCCTATTGTCTATATATCGCTTCATTCCATTTCAATTCCTTCTCCTTCGTCAATCTATCTAGATAAATTACCTATTGCCACATAAAATCAACAAAACGAAAATGTTTGAGGATCCCAGAACTAAAGTTAATACGTTATTATTAGCATAGGATACTTTAGCATTAAAATATTTATTTCACCACTTTGCATATCCTATTCTAATATTAACACCAAGTAGATTTACTTCTACTAAGATGTAAATAAATATGTTTTTTATAGTTAGGAGTGCTTCAAGATCGAGTTTTATGTGATATCTGTTATGTTTTCTTACTATTTTTTACTTTTATACAAGAGGTCCCAAGTGTTCTCGGTTTTGTATATGTGTAATATGATGGTTACACTACAAAAAATGTTAGAGGTAATAATGCCGGATGGCGAACGAACCTTGTAACAGTGCAACGCAACAGAGCAACAATACTATCTTATTCTCTCTCTACAGTTACTGCAACATGCTGCGTATCATGTTGCTTGTTACGTTGCATGTTACGCTACAGTTTCCTTTGATACTAACATACAAAATTAAGTGCGATGTCTCAAAGCCATAGAGTGTCGACAGAAAATGTGGAAAATAAAATATTGTTTTTGTTATTTCTGTTCTTTCAATAATCTTGACTGATGACTATCTGACTGTGACTTCTGACTACTTTACTTGACATCTCACTTAATATAATTGACTTGATTAACACTTGACCCACCCTGCTTCTCTCATGTAATTGTACCAATGCATGAAATTCTTCACTTATAAGCAGTATTAGTTATCGAACTGGTTTCACAATATAACATACACATTCTAGAATAACAAAGATCCATAGATCCACTAAAATACCAATTGATTCTCCTTAATACAAGAAGATATGGAGATAATTTTAAATAACAAATATAGGTTTATTAAAAAAGCAGATTCCTTTAACCAAGTAAAGAGATCATTTTGTTTGCACCCGAACATTGTTCATTCTAAATTAGTTAGGAGCACTTTATGAAATAATCACTAACTGGTAAGTAACTATCACCTACCTTAGCTTGGCACTTATACTATAACTTCATTTGAACACAAAAATCTTCTCCGCTCGTTTACCTTATGCTTTTTTTTCCTAAAACTTGATGCTTCTTTTATTTTCAAATATACTTCTGAGGCAGGTAATTGATGATAGATATTGTAGCTGAAGGAGAAGACTACATTCGCTTAACCGCCTAAACCTATGGCTTTGTTTCATGGCTCGTCAACGAATCCAGAAGATTCGTTAAGCGAGGTGTTTCCTATATTTCAGAGTGGGCCAGCTCCGACCAGGATCCTATTCAAGTGACCAGCGAACAACCCTTGCACATCCATGAAGAACCCGAACAGTTCATCCCAGAACCCGAACCATCTCACGCTATCATTGAAACCATTGAAACCATCAACGCATTCACACCAAAACCGCCCTCACTCAACCAATCACCGCATACAAATCAAAACCAGATCGAACTAGATAAATCCGTCGAATTCCAGTACCAGCCATTCCAATCCGCTTTCAGCCAGTTTAGTTTCAAACCTATTTCCACTAAGCCTGCAAAGTTAGTCGCTAAACAAGTTAATAATTATGCAGCTAATAATGTAAAATTAGCCGTTAAGCCCGCCATTGCTAAGCCTACTAAAGTAGTTGCTAAACCTACCCAGGTAGTGAGTAAGCCTACCCAGTTAGTAAGTAAGCCTACCCAGTTAGTAAATAAGCCAACTAAGGTAGTTCTTACGAAATCGAAAGGAAATATATTCCAAGATGCTTACGTTAATTTAGATAGTTTTAACAAGGCCAACAGTCAGACTTATGCGAAGCAATTTGGATTTTATGGATGGTAGTAGAAGAAAGTTATAAGAGGTAGGTTCACCTTGTAAGTAGCTCATCGCTTTTTCCCATTACACCACATACACAAAAGACCCATGAAAATAAATTATTTATTACTGAAAAGCCCAAAGTAACTACAATAATTTAAAAATATTTATTTAACAGCAGCACATTTAAATATAAGAAACCCTGATTATTGTATAGAACTTTTTAATATTTTACTGTAAGTAACAAACAAACACACTAACATCTGTACAAAATTTTATAAAGAATATTAAGCCGTAACTTGTTTCTGTAGCACCAGCGAAAGAAGAGCAGAAGGCGGCTGAGCCCGAAGAAGAAGAGGAGGCCGAGGAAGAAGAAGAAGAAGAAGAAGAGGATTGCGAAGAAGAGAAAAAGAAGAAATAGAAAAACCAAACAGTTAAATGCCATTTATTAGTTCGATGTCTACATACCTAGTTAGTTTTTAATTTTGTTACTTAGTTTTAAGGACGTTGTAGTAATAAAATAATAAAAATCATTTTTAGGTATTTATTTTACATTGAACGGAACCTAATTTATTGAAGAGATATGGATGTCAATGTTTTTTTGGGCGTGTTGGAAATAAAAGTGGAGATAGTAATTTTTTACTCGTGTTTTATTTAATTGTCTTTATGATGTTTCTTAATGACTCTTCGATGAATTTATGAGCCTATTACAGTGAAAACCATTAAAATCCAGAATACCGATGCTAAGAGACACAATTCCTTCTTCATGATATATTAGCATGAAACCTAGATAATGATATATTCGGTAAATTTTATGAAAAATGTTTCTGAACGGAAAGAAAAAGTACGTTTCCGAACGAATTATATACTGTCAAACTTAGCTACGTTCCTTAATAAGCAGTATTTACGAGTCAGGGCACTAAATTAAACAGTTCAGAAACAAAATATATTCATACACGAATATTATTTTACATATGTTTATACAGCATGTTTTAAGTTGAATGTAAAAAAATTGGTTTTGTAATTGTTTGATCCCAGAAGTTTAATAATATTAACTAGAAACGTCAAAGTTTGTGAAGCAAAGAGAAACAGCAAAATGGAACGTTCCTTTGAAAACTCGACATTGACGTGCTACACATGTTTATAGAAAAATATTAAAATAAATACACAAAATGTCGGTTGTTAAGAAGAAGAAGCGTGTTTCTAAGAAAAATAAGAAAGCGTGGGGAAAATACTGTGATATTCGCGATGTAGAGGAGTTTCTTGAAGACCAGAGATTAGAAGAACGTTTGGGGTAAGTTAGGTTATGTTGACATCATGTGCGCAACTATTTTGTATTTATTTTCACTCTGTTTTACTAAAACTACATTAAAATCAGTTGTTTATACCAAGGAAAGCTAAATGGCTTCATTAATATATGATAAAGATCATTAAATCCGTTGTACTTATTACAAAAATCGTATAAACATTTACCATTGAAAATTATTGGTAAAACGTTGTTTTATTTCCAAAAAAACCCACGCAGTACCTTAAACGTATATTGTACTTTCCATATATCCATCAATTCTTCTTTATTAAACAACATCATTTAATATTTCATAATATTAACCACAAAATTTAATTTTCAGTAAGTTTGAGACCAAGCCTGACAGTGAATTGTTCGTGGTCGATACAGCCGGGGACAATAAAGATGAGGCTGACGACAAGAAGCCACCAATATCCCACAAACTACAGAAGAGAGCTAAGCTTAAAGAAGTGCCCAAATGCTTCGAAGTTCTGCTGCCTACTTCTAAGGTCTGTTACTTTAATCTTATTATACTCAAACTCCTGTTAGTATAAAGTGAAACTGTGTAAACTTTGTACAGTCTCTGTTTGGGTGACCCTTTTTCTCAAAACCATAATGCTTAAATGTGAAACACAAGGATGTTCTCGAATCAAAGCATTACTCTGCAATCTGCATCATTTCGCAATATAATAATGTATAGTATCAAACATAAACACATTTTACATTCATTTATATCCCTAAATACGTATATGTTTTTCAAAGATCTTTCTATTTTAACAATTCATGTTAGATGTACATACTTAGCATGTTTCAATACAATGTTTAATTACAAAACATTTCAGGTTCAAGATCCAAATGCAAAACGTAACCATGTGAACCCAATAGGCTCCAAGCCATCAGCATTGAGCAAGCTGAGAGAAAAACGCCTAGCCAAGAAGGGAGTGTTTGAGAAGAAACTAGCTGAAGCTAAGAAAAATAGGAAGTTAGCTATAGACAAGAAGAGGAAAGCTAAGCAAGTTAGACAGAACTTCAACTTGGATTTGTGGGGAAAGGATTGTAAGTATATAGTAAATATCAATATGTTTTTTTTTAAATCAGGCTGTATTTCATCACTTTTTTCTTAACATGACAGCGTGACAGTCATTACCATAATCAATTGGTTAAAGTGACTTTTTCTATGCAAGTGGAATTTTCGTAATACCTTGTTGCCTTAGACAGACTATGACCTAATCATTTGAGGTACATAAATTCAGAATATAAAGTTTCCTACAAGTATTGGATCTTTTGATTTCCTTAATCTGATTTCTATCTTCAAGATAGAAATGATAGAAATAATAGAATGAGATAGAAATACAACAATGTTGTATTTATGTGAAAATGATTAAGCATTCACAATTCTTGTGTTCTTTTTTAGTACCAGAAGCCAAAGGCATTCCAGAATCACTAGTAGACGAGTTCATCTCGCCAGAAGCACAGTTACACAATGTGCTTCCCACACAGAGGCTCAGGCCCAAGCCTCCGCTAGCCAAGACGGTGGTCACCAGGGCTGCTGTGGAGACTCCACATCCGGGAGTCAGTTATAACCCATCGTATCAGGTTGGTACCTTGTTTGTTGCAGTAATGTTCTCTAAAGAGTGTTAGTTCTGAAAATATTTTGATTTTACTGTAACTTTTGATTCATTTTTATACCAAGGGTTGCCTTGGGTCTTAATCAATCCTGTTGGAAATATGTCACAAGCTTAAATTCTTACATCCATATGCATCGTCTACTTTGGTAAGGTTAAACTGGCTATTCACAACTCATGTGACTGTTCATTTGTCTCATTATGAAGCACTCACTTATATTTATTTTTTATTTTGAATTTAATGTTTTGGCAACAATAGTGACTACTAAATCCCCGAATTTCCACATTTATCAACTATCTTCAATTAATTATTAATCAATTATCTTTCAATTTTCCAGGAGCATCAAGACCTCTTGCAACAAGTGGGCCAGCATGAACAGAAGATGATGAAGCGCGAGGCTCACCTCAACAGAGTCACCACCGGCATGTTCCGGAAGGTCACGCAGCAGCAGAAGGAGGTATGTTTGTGTACTTTCAAGATTAAATAAGTCTTAATAATTAAATAGTCATTCAGCACTTGCTTGGTACATATACGTTTTTATGCATAGGACTCTGTTAGACAAGATTAAACTTACAAGGGTGTTTTTTACATACAAGCGACTCTGTTCTGCAATACCTACCTTGAGAAAAAACAGTACGGTTGGCAATAGCTTGCAACCATGCACGATAATCACATAACGTTGATGACGAGTGTCGCGAGTTGTTGCATACTTTTTGTTTCTCGTCTGCAAACACCCTACTATCATTTCATCAGACAATTTGTAATATCTTCTCTTCCCTCTGTTATACAGAACCAATGGCTAGAAGAGATGAGCTCTGGTTTACCCCAGCCTCACAACCCTGCCGAGGACTCTGACCCACCATCAGACAACGAGTACAAAGCCATCAACCCGCCCGTGAAGAACAAGAAGAAAGACCACAAGGCGAGGAGGAAGCAGAAAGAAAGATTAGAGGAGAAGGAGCGCTTGAAACGAGAGAAGATTGATAAGAAGAAGATTACTGATCTTTATAAGTGAGTTTTACTAGGCCAAGGTTTTTTGTGGTGTATCAGAAGGATACTTTTGTGTTATGTTTTAAGTCTTCTTCAGAATAACTAGATACCGATATTTCCCCCAGCTTGGGAAAGACTTTTGTTCGTGAACATTTTTAGTCTGTGTTGCCGTCGACAAAATACTGGGCTCTTGGATGTGTTATTTATTATGTGCATTAGATTCATAAGGGGGAAATTCTGAGAAATTCATATCAAAAATCCCTGTTTCAATCAATCATCCTTATCAATTTCGTAGACAAACACTAGAGGGAGCAAAATTGTTTTTATTAACTTTTTCGTATATACCATGTAATTGTAGCATGGTCACTAATAAAAATCCCCTACCAGGCTCCGCAAACTCCAGTCTTCAATCAAGAGCCGTGAACAGCAGCAAGTAGAGGAGCGAGCGAAGCGTGCGGAGAAGCGAGCCGTCGCCGCCGCCACCGCGCTGCCCACGCTCAGTGCACACAAGACGCCGGTGAAGGAACCTGACTTCGTAGACCCTAAGGAGTTGAGTGGGGATCTTAGGAATATTAAGTCTAATAGTAAGTACTTACTTTATAATTAAGTATACCTATGTACAAATGTCAGTTTTCTTATATTTTCCTCGTCAAACTACTCAACCAGTTAGATTTTTTAGATGACAGTTTAATTTAGAATTTACCTTCATTAACCTCTCTCGCAATATAGAATGGTATATAAGTCATGTAAGTGCAAGTAAGAGGTATACCTGTTATTTTGCATTAATCAGAGGGATATCAGATGAACTGGTAATAAACTGATATTGTAGTTATGTATATTGATGTTGAAGATAAATTAAATTACTATTTCGCATTGTGGGTGCAAATATAAAACCAAATATCTCTCCTACATATAACATACGAATGTAACCCCTATCACTCTAACAATAACACTCATTTTCCAGCGAACCTCCTCCGCGACCGTTTCGAGTCACTCCAGCGTCGCGGCGCCCTCGCAGCCTCCAAGGTCATGATGAAGAAGAAACGCAAGCTCAAGAGTTACTTCAAACCAGGACATAAGGTCACTGACAAGGACATAGAGAAATATGTCACCAGGAGTGCGGGCAAAAAGTGATCTTAAAGTGTATGGTGTAAGGTACAGTTTGTATTGTATGATAAAGTGTAATGTGCGTTAGTACGTTAATAAAGAGTAATTTAAAGATTTAAGTTGGTTTTTTTATTTTTTTGATATGTAGATTAGCATTAATTTCATACGAGATTAATTTGGGGTTGTAAAAAGAAAACAACAAAAATTATTTTCGTACAAAAAATTTACTAAAAAATATCTAACATATAATACAACTAAAAATAGTCCATTAACAGTATAGAATATATTACAGTGATTTCGTGGCAGTGTAACGACGATTATTATACCTAAAGTAAAATAGCTATGTAGGTAACTCAGTATCTAGCCTAGGATCGTTCCTAAAATTAGGAAACTTAAACATTACAGTTTCTTATAAATAGAATACTATGCTTAAGTCTATGTAGTCGAATTTTTTCAATAACAAAAAGTAATAAGTTAACTAGGTTATCAACTAGAGAGGCTGTTTTGAGCAATATGCACATAATAATGTTGTAGTTAATCATTGTATGTCATGGTTTGAAATTGCATGCGCAATTCATGAGTATCGGATATTTACATATTAATTTATATTTGAGGTACTTAGTAAAATTACGCCTCTTTCCATATACTTGTAGGTACGTGCCAATTGTAGAAATATTTCAGTAAATATCTCAATAAGTTTGGATTAGAGTTAAATCACTGTTATTTCTTTCCTTTAATATTTTCTGGCAACACAAAATTATGTGCATATTGAACGAGCAGCCCTGTATTCATCATAATTTTCATTTATTGAAAATACTGATGGACAATGTCGGCTGAAAACGAATAAATTCTATCTACATAATCACATTTACACGTTTATATTTAGGGTCTGAAATTATTTATAGTTGCATCGTTCCGTTTGTAACTCTCTTTATTTAGAAAAATATCTGACTTAATAAGCATTTTCAAAGATAAATTTTATTTACATTTCTGCGTCTATTGTTCGTGTTGTATGTGTTCATAACGCGTAATATTCCTTTTTTGTTTTGTTTAAGCTAACTTTCTTCAGATTGTTATATGTATTTTTTTATTCATAACATTTCAAAATTATTCATTCAAAATAACAAAGAAAGTTACAAGTCGGAACGTCGTACGATTACCTAAAAAAATATCGAATTTGATCTAGAAAAAAATAAAAAATGTCGCACTGGACTCAACCCTAAATATAAAAACAGATTCCTTATTCAACTAGAGTGGTGTCAACCCCACCGTGCTGCAATAGAGTACAGAGACCTTAATAACTCTAAGGCTCTGGTGTCGGACGTCGCTTTGTCGCTAGGGGGCGCCACTCTAGCCTCAGCTATCGGCGTATCGACAAAAGGCGCCTTCGTTGTCGTCTTAGGTTCGACTGGAGTCGTTCTAACGTGGAATTTCTTGACCCCTCTTCGACTAGCCGTATTAGTTCTAAGTGGACTGAAAGTTGTAGCTGCTGTTTCTAAATCTTCAGTCGTTTTTATATTCTCTGTTGTACTCGTTTGTATAGCGTTTGATAGCGAGTTTATGGCGCTCGGATCGAAGTTTAAGCTCTTTCCTCTTCTATCACCTCTTGGCCTTTCTATTCTGTCTGTCCTTCTGTTTGCATTATTTCTATCAGCCTCTGCGGTTGGTGTTTCAGTAATTCCTTCCTTAGCGATATCTTCCATATCCTTTTGAGATACAGCCATTAAAGCCTCAAGTAACGCCTTCTTCGATGCCTCAGCAGTCGTGTTATGATCATCATCACATGTCTGTATCAACAACAATATCAATCTCTTCACAGTTTTTGATTTCGTTTTCATCATGACGTTCATAAGTTTCTCAGTGGTCGTTGCGTTCATGATTTCTTTAGCTTTTTCTACAACGGTATCGGTTATCGTCGTTAGATCTTGAATTGATTCTGTTGAAGAATCTCTTAGCAGCCTTCCTTGTCTATCGGAATCTTTAGGTTCATGTGTAGTTATTTCATAACTGACTGTTGTTGTTGAAGCTGTCTGTTCTGTAGGAGTGTACTCGGTGGGAGTAGTGGCTGTATTAGGAATGTAAGTGTTGTCTGATAATCCCTGATTCTCGTCAGGTGCTGTGGGACTCAAGCCATCGTTCAGTGTGATAGGATCTATGACTGTGCTCTGCCAGTTTCCGTACGTGCTCGACCAGGCGAATTGATTTGTCGTCTTGTCCTCAGGAGATGTAAATAAATTGTCAGGTACGGTCGGTGTGGGCGTTAGAGTTTCAGTCTCGGTTACTCTGGCGGTTGTGGTAGGTTGCGTTGTAGTTTGTACAGTCGTTAAGTCTTCGTCAGGAATGGTGGGAGCTTCAAGATCTTCAGCAGGTTTCTTAATCGGTTCTGCTTCATAGTTCAACTGTTTACCATGACGAATGCTGTTACCTTGAGGCGCTGCAAACGATTGACTGTGTGCTCTTTGCAATTCTTCTTCGTTTTCTAATTCAACACTTTCTGTCTCTGTGAAGTAAACTGATGTGGTAGATGGTATTGCTGTGGTTGTTCTAATCTTCTTGCTTTCGAAGTCGCTGGTCGTTGATACAGATGGGTCGATGCCCCAAGCAGTTGGCAAGTTCGTAGCTTCAATGTACTCGCTTAGAGGTTTCCCTTCAGTAGAAACAACGTTCTTTCCGTAAGGTGAATCGTTCAGAGTTAACGCATTGTTCTGGAATCCTCCGTATATGTGGACTGAGTAATCACTTTCGGTTGTAGTTGTGGGTTCAGCATTTCTGTTCCTGAGTGTATTAACATTCACTGCCACTGTGTTTGTGTATGTAGGGGTTGTAGGCGCAGGCGTGGTCGAAGGTGATGTGTACGAAGCTGATATCCTCCCGCAACACCTGAACGGATTTCTGGCCGTAGTTGAAAGTGAACTATATGAAGAGGATGGCACGTATTCAGTGACTGGTCTTGGTGTCGTTGTTGGTGCTTCCGTTACAGGGTAAACTGTCGGTATACCCAAAGCTTTCGGTTCTCGTGCATTCGATAATTGTGGTACTGCTTTATGATCATCCGAAAAGCCTAATATTTCGTCATCTTCTTCGTTGACAGTAGTTGTTGGTTCAGTGTTAATGGATTCTTCAGTCGTAGTCAGTAAATCTCCAAATGATGGATGTGTAGGCCTGATATCAGACAAAACTTTTCTGAATTGTACCGGATCTTGTAAATAGGCTGACAATGCATGTGTGAACACTTGGGCAAGCTCTCTAATTTGCGGAGAAGTTGCGATCGGATTTTGACTTTGCTGAACACTCAAATCTTCAGCTAATTCATTGTAAGTACCATTGGGATCTTCCCTTATTTCTTCTAATAATTCCGCGTTGGTCATTTGGTGTCCGAAGAGGTTAGTGTATTTGTTTATCGTCTGTCTACTGAACAGGGCTGGAAGTACTTCCTCCATAGCTTCGTATTCATCGAACGGCGGCGTCACTGTTTCAGTTTCTTCTGGGTTCGGAGTTGTCGATAAATTGTCTAAAGCAGTAGCGTAGTAAATGGCCAAGCTATGCAGTGTCTTCGGCGTGAGCGATGGTGGTACAACCAATCCTGGCCTGTTAGGCTGATCTCCGAAATATCTGTCAGTCATGGTCGTTTGCACAGTGGGTTCAGTGGGTCCAGAGGGTCCGAACCTGTCTAAGTTCAGCTTTCTCATGAGTCTTTCGCGACGTTCTTGGTACGAGGGTTCAGTAGTTGTTTGGGTAGCTTGATTAGTAGTGGAGTAGATGTCGTATCTATCATAGGATGCGGTTTGTGTGTAAGCATCAGCTCTGGTCGTATGAGGAATCTTGGTTGCTGATTCGAAACTGTCTTTAGTGTCGATAGTCACTTTATTTTGTTTTTCAATATTATCGCTCCTTGCAGTTACTTGTGGAATTTTCTCAGTGGTTGTCGTCGTCGTCGTAGTAGTTGTAGTTATTGTCTTATTCTTCTCCTTTTGAAGGAAGTTTTTCAGTAGAGATACTCCTGGTCTTGTATAAGGTTCCTGTTTTTCAATGATTGTGGAATAACTCTTAGTGTATGGCACCAATGTTGGCCGTTTGGTTGTAGGCTCAGGGGTCGATGAGGGCGAGTTCTTGTCACGAATATCGTAAAGAGTCGTCAAATTGGGATTGCTCTTTGCTTTAGGTTTAGGGAGGTTTGGTGTGTACACCGGGTATGGCCTGTAGTTCTTGTTATGGAAATCTTGGAGATACTGCCTGTTATTATTGTTGGCGAATGCAGCAGTTTCAGCAGCAACCTGCATCTCTCTTAAACTGTAGTCAGGAGTACTCCTGTAAACCGGTGACTCCGTATAAGTAGCTTGCGTGGTCCTCGCAGGAATGTTACCGAAGTTTGTGGAGATCAGTTGCACTAAACTCTTCCTTCTCTGCTCAAAGGCGGTTGTGGCTGCAGTCCTCTGGGTGGGGTTGAAGTTGTCAGTAAACAAGGCTTGGTAGGTCTTGACGGTAGCTTTGGGGATCTCAGTCTGTCTCTGTCTGCTTCGGAGCAGTCGTTCAGTCGTGCTGGGCACGTTGACTGGCGTACGTCTGGTCTCCGCCCTGATGTTGCTATCCGCGCCGATTTGCTGAAGGTCAGGGTTCTTGCTAAGGCTTTGGGTGATCTTCTGTGTTTTCTTCTGTTCGTTGGAGTAGTACTCGGCGCTGGACTCGTAGAGGGCGGGGGCGGAGGCACAGTCCACCTTGAACCACCAGTCACATATGAGGTGCGACTGGCTGAAGATGGTGCCGTTGGGACAAAGGAACGAGATCTTGCGGGATGTGTCGCAAATGTGGAATACCTGGAATCAAAATCGATGACATGTGATTAATATTTATGAAAATTCGTATTTATATTGAGGGGATTATTTTCTTGTGCTGAAGTAATGAAGAATACCTGGCAATCGGTCTCCAAGTCGGCGTAGTATCCAGTTGGCACGTTCTTGCAGTTGAAGCCCGTGTGCGGGATGTTGGGGTACGCCGGGAAGTCCACGCCAGACCTGCCAATTACACCTGAAAACAAAGTTGTTAGAGTGCTTAGTAGAATTTAATAGCTTCTTGTTTGTTTCGTGCCTTATAAATAATCAGGTTTCTTTAAGATCATAATAAGAAACTTGTTCCATGGGATATGCTCCCATAAGTGCGTGCTGGGGTAGCCCTTATTCAAACACCGTAACTTTCCATAGCGAACTCTCTTAAAAAAAACGTAAGAGTTTTCTGTGACTTTGAGGTCCCTTTTAGTAGGCGTTTTTACGAATGCTATATTATATTACCTTGATACTCGACGATGTCCTCAGGCTGGTTGTCTGGAGGGATGAGCCTCTTCACCAGCGCCTTGCCCTCGGTGTAGGCCTCGAAGCCGGCGGCTCCCATGGCCTGGGCGATCTCCTGCAGGCTCTCCACGCTTGGTGCTGGCGCGTACAGCTCCGTATCCTGGAAATACCGTATTATGATTTTATTTTATGGGCTTATCAACAATTGTTAACACTTATACAATTACAGGAAAATCTTATGCATACATATCTCAATCTAGAATTACAATTTATTACACATAAGCACCACATGACATTATACTAGGAGTGCATGCTAACACTTTTTATATGTTCAATGTTGAAAAGGTACAGGTTACAAGTTCTTTTTTATGACGACGAGCATACAGTTAGTTTTGACCTCTTGTGGTTGAAGTCGGACTAACGAATTTGTCGAAATCTAAAAATAATTTTATGCTGAATATGACGTCGAATTAGCTAGGAGTCGGAATAGCAAAGTTGAATGGCAATGTTATGTTATGTTATTTACCTGTCGCCGTTGCGCTGTGCGGCGAGCTCCATCACAGGCGCCTGAAACAATATTATTGTCATCAATAAATCGTCACTTTTCGAGTATCAATGCTCGTTTTATAAGATCGCAGTTAGGATACTTAATACATAACATCTTTGGCAGTATATGAGGATAGTCAGAAGCCAGAAATTCTGACAACTAGTCTGACCAAGTCGTTTAGTCCAGAAGATTGGGTTTAGGACATCCGGTTGGACTGAAAGCCGATCCCAATATAGTTGGAAAAAGCTAGGCAGATGATGATACATATATAATACTATGTTAAAGTAACATTTTATTCCCAAATCGATGCAAATCCCCCACCTACACAGTAATACAATGACGTTTAATCGCTTCGATCGTTTAGAAGGAGTTCAGAGCAAGTGCGAGTATGAATAATGAGGGTAACACAATAGGACCTGCTTTCTAATGGCATGGCGGTCGCCGGGATCCCGCGGTGATTCACGATTCACGGTAACATTATATGTAGTGGGTATGGTGATGGTGGGAAGGCGATTAATATACCTTAGTGAAAACTATGACTATGTCTAGAGACTATGTCTAGTCTCTCCAGTGCTACTGCTGTTGTAGTCTGATTGAGAATGACTGCAACTTTCTGATAAAAAATCTTCTTGTATTATACTTTCTGAATACCAAAGAGATTAGTGGTTGTAGAACCTACGTAAACATATCAATTGACAAGAATTTCATCAGTTCATTTACCAGTGATTTCACGAAATACCAGTCTGAAATTATAGAGACACAATTATGTATACACCAAAGAGTCTAGAGAAGATTAATTGGTAAAATCACCACACCAGATTTAACCATATTTTTGTATAAGGTACTCCAAAATGTATTTTTCACCCGCTACCGCTTCTAAACCCGCTATTCTAACCTCACTATAACCGCTCCCCAACTCGCATAGCCCACGAAATAGAGAGTGAAAGTATCGATGTGATCGATGATTCGCAGAATACGTGAATAGAGATGTACCAGTTATCGATACACACAATGCCGTCACGTTATTGTGGGCGTCCGTTTGTTTTAGATACAAAGGGGTTTTAACTTGTCAATATGTTTAATAAAAGAAGGGTTTAAATATGGAGCAAGAAGTATATGCATAAAGAAATTGTGAACGCCAGTGCTGAATAATAGCTATAGGAGAAATGGTTAAACGAGTGATCACTTGTGTGTTTAGTAAACCAGTAAAATTATAAGCGAACTTCGAAGGGCTAAGTATAAGTGGGTACTACGGGAATTTTTCATTGAAATTTTTCATTTTTACTTAATATGTTTCTATGTTTTGACGCACAGGTGTGCCTAATCCTTCATGGAATGCAGGTAAAGGACGATGGGCGTTTTGGTACCCTGTCCAACAGTGCTGATTCTAGTACCGTTGCGTAGGTCTTGGCAAGGCAAAAAAAATTTACTATGAGGACTAGTTCCAAATCCTTGTCCATTTCACGTGACATCGACTAGCAGAATGTGTAATGTTCATAAATCGTCAACGTAGATGTAGTTCTTAAATCCAGCTGTATTGAATAAAAACTGGTAAAGCAACAAAAAAACAGGAATTTGGCCTTCTTAAAATGTTTGCCTGCCCACTGCTTTAAAAAAAGACTGTGCAAACCTTTGCAGTTCACGCAGAACTAGATTATGCATTTGATGAAAGTCTTTCAGTATTTACAATCAATTAAGGTTGCAAAGTCAGGGGACGATGTTAACATAGTACATATTACCACTTAATCTTGCTCCTCAAGAGGTGCTGAGATAATGATGAATTTCTTCTTAAAAAAAGATGAATAGAAATGTTTTGAACTTTTGTCAAATCAGATGACGATTGTGTTCCCGTAGTATGACTCCATAGACTATCACAACTTTTAGATTATAATAGAGTGTATCTCAAACAATGTAAGATGTCTAATAACTGAGTTTAAAATTATTACACTGACGACATATGCCTCTTAATGAATTTGCATATATGGATGACATAATTGTTTCTATGTCGATTCAATTTTCATCGTTACTCGGATCGGACAGCTAATTGAGGCAAGCCCCATAGTTTTTATTATTCTTCATGTAAATACCTTTCTAATGATATATCATACGTTACTGTTGGAGCGGGTACCAAATCCCATACAAAGTGCCCATTGTCCTTTCATAACAGACACTAAGTCGTTTAGTTTCAGTTAGTTCTTAAGTTTTCGAAACTACTTTGGTCTTCTTATAATAGCTGGATTTAACTGCACCAGTCGTAATCTGTTTCCTTACAGAGGTAAGCCAGTTTAGTATGTTAAGTCGTATGTAAAGAAATACATAAGTGACATGCTTATAGTCGGTTGAGAAGTAGACGCCTTAAGACTATACGACTGACTTATGATAAATATTCGATTGAAATAATATTGAATATGATCGATTCAAAAGAAAGATATCTACTTATTTAAATATAACCTTGAGGTTTTGTGACCAGAGGGATTGTAGTCAGTAGAAAAAAATACCAACTTTCTTCAGAATCGATTATTTCCCACTCATTTAAGAAACGGAACTGGCTTCTCAATAGGACAAACAGCCTATTATTAAAGTGTATTATGATAGCCTGCTTATAGTCATGATAGGTGTACCACGACCTCAACAACCTGTTTGTTGACCTCAACGAGGTCAACAATGGACATATTTATGGTACCTAATTCTGTGTGGTGTAGACCGATGTCAGTCTATCAATGTCTCTATTATGTGCATTATCTACACCTTTACGATATCAACTGTATTTTGGTTTAAGGCTGTTATCGGACAGAATGGTGAATATAGAGAGAAAGCTAGAGAAAGCCCTATCAATAATCTTACTTATCTTTCAGATACCTGAATACAGCTGCAGCTACATTTCTCGTAGCTAGACCAAAATACTCGTGCCTATGTATGTGTAAAAATGTGTTTCTACACTCACTATCATATTTAAGGTAGTAGGTAGGTAGTTACCGTCAGGTCCGCCGTCACAATTCTCCGATCCTCTCGAAATACATATAGAGAGTTGCTACCTAATTGCTACCAGCTACCATTAGTTGCTACCAATTGCTACCCTCGTGGTTTTGAAGATATTCAGCATCCAAAGGTGACAGCCATTCTGATATCAGGATGGCTGTCACTTTTCCCAGTGTGAAGAAACGGCGCAAAAGTATTGAGTTTTTTTTTCACCCAGAGTTGCTACCTAATTGCTACCCTCCAGAATTAAATTTTGGGTCACAACGATTCCCTGGATAAAAAGATATTTAAAAAATGAGTTTTTACGCCCTGCCAAATTAAATTAGCAAGCTGTCAGTTAATACAATTGAGTACTTTTGACGTAGGCGCTATGTATTATAATCCGACACGTGATAAAAATGCGACCGAAAAGTGAACTAAAGCAAGCCGCCATCTTTGAACATCATTTTTGATTAGGTGTATTTATAAATGTTACCTGTTAAATGAAATTTCCCAAATTACAGAAGTATCATTGAGTAACGCAATAGCAGTGTTATTTATAATAAAACTTCAAGGTTTCAGTATTTCTATAATCTATATAAAAAATATTTTAATGCCATTATAACTAAAAAGGGAAATTAAAACTTAGAGAACTTAAAAGATATAACATTTTTCACAAAAAAAAATAGAGACTTACTTAAAATTATGAAACATTAACATTATGAAGAAAAAAACCTTGATGGTTTTCCAAATTCCCTCTCGTAGTAAAGGGGCCCACATATGCTTCGGCAAGCGATATTTCTTTTTTATAACTGACCTTGAGTTTTGTGTGACTTTTAAATGTTTTGTCAGGGGCTGCATTTCTTCCCACTGGTACAAATCTATCATGAATTCAAAATTAATAGATTGACCACTTAAATCTTTGGGAGATTTTGGTATTTTGGGAGCATCAGTTTTATCAACATCCACATCAAAAAAATATTTATAATTTTTCTTAACTGAAAGATAAAGGGCTTTTTCCGAAACAGGGCACTTGAGTGACTTTTGAATAACATTATATATTGGCGCAGTTGAAGGAGGAAGTTCCTCTTCACTCGGAAAAAATCGACGATATTTTAAAAAGGCTTCTTTTTGTTGGTCCAGAGTATTAAAAAACTTACGTCCACCCGGCATTATTGCAATAACGACAACTCATACAATATTAAATAAAAATTCACAATATTGAATTACAGAATCAATGACAGAATCTTGAAGAAAAATAATTACATTTTCTTTCTTTAAAGACAGGAGTTTAAGGACATAGGGCAAATTTGTATAGTGATGGTCAAAGTCGGTTTATATGATGGTTTCGATATTTACGAATGGGATCGTAAATATCAAAACCATCATATAAACTCTTTTGCAAAAAAATCACCTATGCGAAATCTTAGTTTGAAGTACTTTACGTGTATTTCAAAGGATTTTTATGACTATAGCATGTTACTAGCATCAATAGGGTTAGCCAAGCATGCGTGAGAGTGTATTCTAAATTTGAATTTTGTACAATTGCTAAGAAATTGGTTAAACCTTGTTTTGGACTAATTGCTGGCAGAAAGTTCGTCGGTGTTTTGAAAAGTTTTTTGAAAAAGAGTGTATATTCGATCGATCATAAGGTTATGCAACGGTTTAAGGTTTCAATAAAATTAATAAAACGAACAAATTACGAATTATCCAAAATAAAAGCAAAATGAAGGAAATGTGAGTTCGTAAACTGTGCCTGCGACAATGCTTATGCATTCATCATCGCATATATCCAGTCAAACGAGATAATGTGAAACCTCACACACACCAGTCTGCCATCAAATATCGCCACGTTCTAGCCCATAAAACCATCAACTCTGAAAATAAAGTTCCAGTTACAATAGAATCCTATAATTTGGTTTATATTTTAATTTATTGATCCTTCAATGTTTGGTATTTTTTCTAAAAATGATGAAATCTCAGTCTAATGAAAACATTTAATTTCATAGAAATCCGTGTAAAGCTATTCGTTACAAAAAGTAACGTATCTCGAAATCCTTCCTCTTCCTCTGTATAATATTAGGGTAGTGTAAACTAAAGTGCAGATTATATTTCTATATGTCACCGGAAAATAACAAGACTCGTAAGTTGATCAATTTTCTAGGTAGTTGATCATTTCTCGGAAAATAATAGACGAAAAAAATATAAATATAATAAAATGTACTATTTAACAAAGGTATGTATTTTAGTAAGTTGATTAATTTACGGCATTTTGCCGTTAAATCATCCGACAAAGGCGATTTGCGATGCTTTTATACCGCTCGCGGCCTCCCCGCTGCCGCCATTACCGGTCTAAACGTAAACAAATTATCTAGTCCGTACTTATTTTTCATTATTTACAGTAGTAAAATTGATCAACTCGCCGATTGTCCAAGAACGCCCATTTTCCTACCAAAATACTTTCTAGAAAACATCCAGTAAGGCCAGTCGTGTAAAAATCATACCCCACTCTACGTAAAACGTGAACTGATTTGGTCACAGTAAAACAATATTGATTTTATTAAAAGATATTTTTATTTCTGTCAGTGACTTAAAATATATCATACCCTGACATGATTTAATAAATTTTTAATTATTTCGTGTTAACAATCGAAGGCTGAGGTAATTATAGTAAATACTTTTTTCATGCATTTCGGGAAATTTCATTTAACAGGTAACATTTATAAATACACCTAATCAAAAATGATGTTCAAAGATGGCGGCTTGCTTTAGTTCACTTTTCGGCCGCATTTTTATCACGTGTCGGATTATAATACATAGCGCCTACGTCAAAAGTACTCAATTGTATTAACTAACAGCTTGCTAATTTAATTTGGCAGGGCGTAAAAACTCATTTTTTAAATATCTTTTTATCCAGGGAATCGTTGTGACCCAAAATTTAATTCTGGAGGGTAGCAATTAGGTAGCAACTCTGGGTGAAAAAAAAACTCAATACTTTTGCGCCGTTTCTTCACACTGGGAAAAGTGACAGCCATCCTGATATCAGAATGGCTGTCACCTTTGGATGCTGAATATCTTCAAAACCACGAGGGTAGCAATTGGTAGCAACTAATGGTAGCTGGTAGCAATTAGGTAGCAACTCTCTATATGTATTTCGAGAGGATCGGAGAATTGTGACGGCGGACCTGACGGTAACGGTAGGTACTATTACAACTATTTCATACGTTATCTACTTCAATTGCTGGCAATTAAATCGGCAATGAATCATGATGTTCAACCTCCGCAGTAACTATAACGATGTGCCGACAGCATCCGATACAGATAACTGCACGATTTATGACCACTTGCGCAAGCGCACGCTTTCGCTAGGTCACCGTGGGATGTGTGCACATTAGTGGATTTAATTTTCTAAATAGAATTTATGGAAATTGTAGAATTTTGTCTTTACGACTGTTCTTTGGTTTTTCAAACGAGAATTGTAATGTATTGATTAGTTATCGTTAGCCATTTGATCGAACAAAGAATACATACATTGCGGGTTGAAGACTTGTGAATTTTAAATCAAAAACGCTACAGCGATCTCGTAGCATTAAATTAAACCGATTTATGGCCAGTTTCTGAATACCCTTATCGACTGAATTACTGAAAGAAATATGATTATTTTCTGAATGTCCTATTGTCCCGTTATTTACTTCGTTGATAAGTCTGAACCAAGCCTTATACTCGATCGTGAGAAGAAGCGCCGATCTGATCGCCAAATACAATTAGACCCTTAAGCTGTTCATCGATTGTTTTATATGTTATCGTGCACCTCTTCGACCTCTACAACTTCTATATTTATACTTATAAAAATATTTGTTTTTATACAAACCGATTTGATAAACCTTTCATTATGGTTTGAACGGTAGTCCTAGTTCACCGTTTTCATTGTTTATGTTGTTATTTTATTTTTTCATAAAAACTCTTTGACATGTCGGTGGGTGCACCCTAAACTATATCTATCTTCACTGAATGGAGGCTTTATATTTTTTTATATTTTTCACTCTTTTTTTAATAGATTTATTTTGTAACTGCTTGAGTAATAGGTATGGGTAAGGTGTGTACTAGCCAACATGATTAACTATTTGAATTGATTTTATATACAAATTTATGTACACAATGTTGTATAGTGATATTTAAATATTTATATACGGTTCTTCAAACCATACAGACAGAATTGTGTTGCTGGGGAGTTTGTTCCACCACTTCTTCTTCCCAGCAAAAACACATAGGAAGTGGTGAAGGGCGGGCGTTTTGGGGGCTGTCTTTTGTATTGACGTTCGAAAAGTGCTGATTTTCAGCCTACTTTGAATAAATGACTTTTGATTTTGATTAATTCACACTAAGTATCACCCAGTGATACCCAGTGGTACCTAGGCTATATTTTATTGGGGCACACGAGAAGTACGTAGATTTCAAGGGACGTGGACAAGACCACGGGAAACAATATAGTCTATAATATATCTATGTATTATTACAGTTACATAGTCCAATGTTGTAGTTTCCACCTTGAACTCAAGTTTAATGATTATGTTCAGCTGAGGTTTTGTTAATGACTATCGGATGATTCTTTAACACGTAGCGGTGTGAACGGGTTAACATTTGAAATAAATGTGTATCAGTATTAATGTTATGTATATCAAGAACGTACCTAATTGTCAATCTTTGTTCGATGCATGGGAATCTTAAGATGATTTTGAGTTTGAATAATCTGGGTCATATTTGAAGGTGATTTAAAGTATGTATGTATGTAAATTTTTGAAGTCTATTATGTGCAATTTTATGAGTATGTATAGAGGTAATGTTTTGTGTTGTGTTATCATTATAATAATGATGATGATCATATGACCACGATGAGACGGTTAATATTTGAGTTCACAACCTCAAATTGGGCTATGTTCGCAAATTAAAGGACCTACTTATTTGTTGTTTTTATCGACTTATAATTGCATATGAATGTTATTTATTTATTGTTATTAGTAGGTATTTACTTCGGCCACTAAACTTCGGCCACTAAAAGATTGTTACGAAAAAAAGGTTCAGTGCAACAAAAGACACGTCATTGACGTCACGCACGAACTGAAAGGTATTGATTTATAAATCTGCCAGCGTTAAATAGATATGTAAAGCAATATTCAGGAAGTTAGACAAGAAGTCCAATTTCTTTTGAAACGAAACTAATATAACTATGAATTAGGTACAATTCAATCCCCCTCTTTTAAAATCTAAATCGATGACTAACTTGGCCGATGTATTATAAAGAAAAGCGTCAACCTTTAACAACTCTATACAAAATAAATATACGTTTCAAAAATTCACAACTGTGCAACCCTAACCGCTGTTTACACTTCAACCACCATATATACATACACATCCTACAAAGGTCATAGTTCCAGTCAACCTGACATAAAGCACACAGATAGGTTTCAGAGTTAGCGATGTTACTTCCTAGAGGCAACAGACAGACAGACAGACGCGGTTACATCGCGATCGGCCATAACTTGACAATACCGCAGACCGCATGCGCATAAATGTCACAGTTCCTATATTACATGGAGATAGTACTTTTTACAGGGTTGTTACCTACTGAAAAAAAATATCTTTATAGTTTTTTCCCACCCTTATGATTCAAATACTTGGCTTTAAGAAGTGAGACATACTTATCAACATTTTAGGTATCTACTCAGAGCGTATGCTTAATGTTACAGAGCTTTTTAATTCAGGAGCTCAAAAGCTGTATAAAAAAAAAATCGACTCCCAAAAACCCTGAAAAGCACAAAAAAACTATTCTTAGGTGCATCGGCCTAGAAGTCAGTGTCTAATGGATGTTCCTGCGTTTATACGCCACCGACTTCTAGGCCGATGCACCTAAGAATAGTTTTTTTTTGCTTTTCAGGGTTTTTGGGAGTCGGTTTTATTTTTTTGTAAAAAGTTTTTTATTTTTGGCTTTTCAGTGACAAGCATAGTTGTCACTGCATTTGTGGAAAGTTCTCATCCATACGAACAATATAAGCCCAAACACGAGGTAGTTTACATATTCAGTTGTCGAGTTCCCTCGACCTTCTCCGGTCTCCATCATTTAGTCAGCTCCAAACCTTCACTGTTGCATAGAGTTATCAGACGTACACCTCATTGTCAAGTTTTTAACCTATGCACGCCTACAATTTTCGAAAGTTTCCCTCGATTTCTCAGGGTTTCCATCATCAGATCCTGACCTGGTGATTATGGGACCACCTGGAAGGTATACCCTATCAAACATAAAAAAAAATTTGCGAGTAATCGGTGAACATACATAAAAAATAAAAAAAAAGGATCCCGACGAATTAAGAACCTCCTCCTTTTTGGTAAGTCGGTTAAAAATAAGGATTGAGCAATGAAATATTTATGTGTAAAATTGGGATTTAAATAATTTAAGGTGCTCTGTAAATAATGAGAAAAATACACTTTTAATTAAAGCATTATCACATCAGTTGTATCAATATAAAAACAGACCTTTTCCTTCATTTTCGGAAAACAACCGTGTCCCAAATACTTAGATTAATTTAGATGCAACAACCCTAAACTATTACGAAGAGAGTGTATTAGCAGAGTTGTATAACAAAATAATATCTGTCTGTGCATTAAACGAGCATAATGCTAAAAGCAGCCATATTGATTGTTACAATAGAACATAGGCAGCAACCTGTAATCTTTTACGACATTAGGCTTAAATCTAGACCAGGCTTGCGTAGGAATGGCCTGAAATCAATAGGTGTTTTCGATAATGAGTGGTATGGTTCCGGGTCGTCTTTGTTGGGTTTGTATAAAATTACTGACTTGTGTGTTGTGTTTAGATGGTTTTATACGGTTGATTTATTTATTCGAAGTATACATAAATGCGAGGAAATATAAAGTTGTGTTTGAGACAGTTATTACTAGAGTACCAAAGGGATCCACTGAAAACAATAATCCAGGGAATGGTCGTAAGTGAAAATTAATTTAATCAACAGCATATAACTATTCTCATTAAAGGAAAACCTGGACATCGATTCGAGCTTCGAGGGAAAACCTGGACATTATGCTTCTGAAACACCAACAGGCTCTAACAATTATCTTTTTACAGTCCAAACTTAATTTGAATCACAAACCAATAATTAGGCACGGCACATGCATTTCAAGAGCATCCCATTAAGTAGGTAATAAGCACTCAATAACCTAATCATCTTCAACAACAATTTAAGTTAACCTCCAAACATACACGCGGATCAACAGAACAATAAAATAATAAAACAATCTCTTAACACATGAATTAAAATAATGTTTATTCACAATTACTTGTCGACAGTCTACACTTCGACAGTCTACAGTCTACACAAGAAGATAGCCTCGACCCCTACCGTCGCGTGCGCATCAAACAACGCTCGACATTTTAAATGGCCGCCCAGAACTTTAATTTACAGCTGTCACTTCGAAATAAGGTTAAATATCATGTGGGATATATGAATCATATGGATTTGTATCATTGTTTATTATTATAAGAGGAGAAATCTGATCTAGTTGTGTAAGATGTTGTGATATTTTTCATTTTGTCAGTTAAATGTTATAAATTTCATAGGTAAAGGTGTTGATTAATCGAATTTTTAAACATCTGGAGCAATGTTAATTAAAACAGATAACTCAAGGTTCGGTTCTCGTTACGAAGTCTTTGAAGAGTTAGGACGAACACCTAAGTCACGATGTATGATTACTGGTAGGTCATTTAAGGTCGTAAAGTAAACCTACACAATTTCACAAATCTATTTTAGAGCACAAAAACCTTTGATTAAAGTTACAATAAGCACCTTAAACATTTATCTAGCTTTCAAACAATTCGGTAGCTAAAATCACCACTCCAAATTGTAAATGGTACTTATCTTAAAACAAATCGAAGGTTAATAAATAACATAATTATTGTACAAAATGTCGACACAACTATAACTAACAGTCAAGTCTCAAAGATGTTGCTCCAACGGATCTTATGAAACAAGTCTAGATCATAGTAATTATGCGCAAACGCATCGATCGAGCTTCGAAAACGGCATTATCGATCTTTAGCGATCGATATTTTCGACGATAACCGTTATTTTCGCTTTAGATAAAGTTTTGCGATTGTTATCGGTAAAATGGAGACTAGAAATTAATTTTTGAATTTCAAAATATAAACTTGATAATAATATAAGTAGGTACTTAGGGAAGGATTGCGTGAGTTTGTAAGGCAATAAAATTTAAAGATATTTATTGAGATAAGGCTGGGAATTTAATCGGTACTTTTTGCATATTTTCATTGTTAGCCCAATATATTGGTCGAGGCAGCGCCGTGTTGTACGTACAATGGAACTACATTGACCAATTCATTGACATTTTTATAAGCTTTTAATTACCACGATTAAGTACAATTTAGTAATGTCATAATTTTTTTGGTCTAAATAACAGGTGTTTGTTCCTCCTGCAATTTTAAATATTTCCGCTCACACCTCATCATCTGTCTAGCCATTTCTTAACTATATTGGTGTTGGCTTCCAGTCCAGGTATATATGTCGCAGGGATATGATAAAACCAGGGATTTGATCAATTCCCTAAGGGATTTGATCAAATCACGGAAGATGTTAAAATAACAACACGATTTTATCTCTTCACTAAACAAATCTAGTGAATTGAACAAATCCCTAAATTGGTTCAGTGAAATGACAAAAATAATTTTGCTTTGATATTAATTATTAAGATATTATGATTGCATAGATATTAAAGGTTTATTTGGTAAGATATACCTACATAATTATGAAAATCAGGTGTGTGTGTAATACAAGGAAATATTGATATAAAAAATCAAAATTAGGTACTCGGAACAATTTTTTTTTTAAGAGTAAACAAAAATGTCTTTAAAAAATAAAAAATATTTTAGTTGCGTATGATATGCCTATTTGTAATAAGCACTTATTAAAACATGTAGCTGATTTGTGACAACGTGAATTACATAAAGGAATTTCTTACAGGCGCGAGACAAGAACTGACATGTTTTTTGTCATTTCACTGAACCAATTTAGGGATTTGTTCAATTCACTAGATTTGTTTAGTGAAGAGATAAAATCGTGTTGTTATTTTAACATCTTCCGTGATTTGATCAAATCCCTTAGGGAATTGATCAAATCCCCGTTTTTATCATATCCCTGCGACATATATACGGCTGATCACAGTGTTTTACACGTAGCGACTACTTGTTGGATATCCTCAACCCAGTTACATTTTTGTCAGTTATAGCACAGATTACTTTAATTTATAGTTTCCTCACAAATGAAAAATTCTAACATTTTAACATATTATACCATATTTACTCACATATCATAAGCAGGGTAAATAATATCGTCTTCATCATGTCGACTCCTAAACTACTCCGTCCCCACCGCATCACAGTTCTGAAACAAAAAGACAAACATTCTTTAAAACTTCGTATTTTACGCAACTGAATAAATAAACTAAGTTTGTGGTGCGCTTTTAACTGGTGTTTTTATAATTTTATCCGCGTCTTGAAAGTACTACGCCCCGCACGTGGATAAGAAGACCTGTCTCCGTTCTGATTTTCATCGCAATCGGTTCAGTTGTTTTCGCTTTCAAGCGTAACGAGCCCGATCACTTACCTATTATTACAAGTAAGGATTATAGACATTGGTAGCAATTTCGACTGCTGATTTTGATTCGGACTTATAAGAATTAAACATACCGTTCGCTACAAATAACTGCAATTTTGAACTTAATCCCTTGACGCCTCACGTATGTAGAGTAGTGTTTTATTTACCTATATGTTTTGACTATGTACTATGTTGTATGTCTGATGTCCTACCTACCTACATCTCTGCATAGCCCCTAACGTTATGTCAACCTATGATTCACACACTCCACCCACACTATCTCTTATCACCTCCAACATCAACAAGACAATCAGCATCACATTTCCACGACTCAAGCAGGAACTACAGCACAACGTGTAAGCTTTGAGCTAAAACCTGCGCGCGCGCTGTCATGGAGTCACGATGTTGAGTCACATCTGTGATTTAATAGATCACTGGTGGAGTGCTGATATGAACACGGATGTTGACTTTTAGAACCTCCGTACACTATGGATTAAAATATTATCCAACTTCTTTAAGCTGTGCCCTATAGGGTCTTTTCTATTGTTTATAACATATATGTAAAATGTATAACATACGTGACCTCTATAATATACGTAATGCTAATAAAGACTTGACTTGAGTATTGAGCATATAGGCCGAAAGTTAGTCCGATGGTGTGCTGACTTATTTAGTAATCAAACCAAACTTTCAGTCAGTCTGATATCGACTGGATATCTGATCGTTGTATTTTCATCTCCATACTGATTTAATATATAAAACGTCAGTCGACAGTTCAGCCTGCAGTATGCTTGACTCATAGGTTGATCAATTACTATTTTTGCAATTTAAACCCTATCAAAGCCTTGTGCGCTGAAATGAAAACAACTTTCACGAACTGAAGAAGAGCTACCCATTACTTACAAGGTAGTATATGTCGTTATCTAACATTTCCACAAGTCACATTCCAATACGTTTACCGACAGTTAATTGCAAGTTATCTCACTGCTGATGACACTTGCATAACTTATATCATATTGAAATTACTTGTACTTGAACAGTAGAGATGGGAGATAAATCTGTTGATAGTAAGTAGTATAGTAGGTACATAAAATATGTTGAAAACAAAGTACTCAAAGTCAAATAATTATCTAAATACATATGAACATATCACCAAAACTATTAATATTAATATTTTTGCTTACAAGTCTCCTAAACCCTAAGACTAATTACAAACTTGACAAAAACGATTAAACGAAACGACAGTACTTACATAAAATGTTTAGTAGTTATTTCATTTATTTACAACAAAAAAGTCACTTCAAAATCATACTAGGTATAAAACAAAACAAAACACGTGCAGAAAAATGAACCCTACCAATGCGCACGCGCCGTCGTGACACAAGATGGCTGCCCTTCCGGCCACCGCAGTTGCCAATTTATAGCTCAGGTCACTTTCAAACGACTTATGTACCTACATCACTTCCTGGAAGATGCGGAAAGTATGTAAATAAGTAACCATCTTGTTTGTAATGCCGACTATAAACTTGGATAGTAAAAGTTTTGTGTTTGAACATGCAGGTTATGTGAATATTGCGTTTCTGGTTTGAATTGCTAATTAGAATTTAAAGTTTAGACAGAGATTAGGTACACCTTGATTACCAAGATACAACTTTAACCAACTTTTTTGCGTGACGGGCTCAGTGTACACTGAAACTTTAGGGTTCAAAGATATTATTGGTCTTGCTCACTAACAAAGAAGAAGATGTCAAAAAAGTTTTCTTCACTTGAGCTGCTCGGAAAACCATTTTGTGCCTTTTGGTAGCGTAATATTTTGTTATAGTCAGCTATTTTTGACAAAAGTAAGGTAGGGACGAAATGAAGCAAAAAACATTCTTGTTGCGTAATTGTCTAATTTTCTCCCTAGCTTCTAACTATGGTAGGTACCCCTATATATTATAAGATTTATCACGATACCTATCTCTTAACTCATTACATAGCTTGTAACATAAGTAGCCCTAACTTCAAACAAAATGTAACCGACTTCTACTCTCGATAGTAAAGTAAGGGAGAGCAGCTGACCCGAGCTCGTAAAAACTATGATGACTACTGAATAATTGTGTACATCGGACCGCGGCCGGTGGTCCAAGGTATGAGCTTATAGAGTTGTCGGAAATATTGATGTTACGTAAAATTGTTCAGTGATGTTGATAGCTTGGTACACACAAGATTAAAATTAACAGAGCTGATGGCTAACCTCCAGTACTGGAGAGAAACCAAAAGAAGATGAAGAGATATTATAAAAAAAATATAAATCATCTGTCTATACTAATCCGATGCCGATTACAATTTGAATAAGAACTTGTGTTTATTAGGAAAATGTTGCCATAAATTGCTTTTCGATTCTTTTATGAAAAAGTTACCCGAACTAAAACTTTTTTGTCAGAGTGCAAAAAATACTGTAAAATCTTGTGATGAAAAAACTAAAAGTATTTTGTTGCAAAGTTAGATTTTAAAACTGAAACGTAGAAACAGAACAGTATTAAAATATGTTTGATCTAATAAGTCGTGCGCTCCCGATCTAGATAAACGTCTAAACGAAGTGACTTTTACCTTGTTAGTTGAAATACTTTCACACGACTCGCGTGTAGTCTGTTTACATAATTATAATGTAGCATTGCAATGTAAACAACATATAAATTATTTATTTGTACATGATGATGATGATGATGTCCTCCTAGCCGATTATCGGCTACGGCGGCTGTTCTCATGTAAGGAGATTAGCCAACTGCGCAGGACATATTATAGTGCACAAGCATTTGCGCAGACACAGGTGCACTCCCTATTCCTTCACTCTCATAACCCGATGGGACGGCAATCCGACACGACCGGAAAGAGATCAGGCGCAGGACCGACATTTACGTGCTCTCCGATGCACGGGTGAATCAATCACCAACTTCCAGGCTTCGGGCTGCTTTGTGAAAGTCTTCTAAAACCCACAAAGCGATTTCGGCCCGACTCGGGAATCGAACCCGAGACCTCGTGCTCAGCAGCCACACTTGCGACAACTAGACCAACGAGGCAGTTTTTGGCGAGCTTTTGTACATAAAAGTCATATGAGTCATATTATTTATTTCGTGAACCAGGACAGATATACCTACCTACTTACATTTTATTTTTAAAACCCTGACTATGCATAGTAGCAGCAATTAGTCCAGCTTGTACATGTGTATTACATGTACTGCCTATCCGACTTCCTCCACTTACATAGAGAACGAGACCCCTTGATAAGACTCATAGATAGATTTCTATGGTAAAACTGTTTGTTAGACCATCTGGCTTCCGACACATGACGACTGTCAAAGATGAAAAAGAGACGTGAAGATACAAATCACAGCCTCGACCCACCAATTAAACGTGCTTTCCGAAATACGACATAAGTTTTATGAATCATTCACTGAAGTTTGTAAAACACAATTTCTAAACTACCTAAAAAGGTCACAACACACTTTCAATAACTTATCGCTACATCTTATCGCTTGCACGGGTGACTTCCTATTTCATATCGCGGGATCTCTTGCGAAATACCGCGTTTTCGTCTGCTTTTCCCATGCATTAGTTGCGGCGTACGTCACGAGCCGATTGCGCCCGATTACGGCCGATCGTGCCCGAAGATAGTGGGAGGGGGGTTAAGGTTCGTTATGAGTAGTAATTGAGGTCGGAAGGGTTAAATAAATAGGAAGATGGTTCCGTAAGCTGTTGTGTTGTGTAAGGTCGTGGGTGCTTTTGTTTTTTGTGGTTTGGCTTGGTAGAACTTCTACATTTTTTAACAGAGATACTAATCTATGTAATTATTATAAGGGGATGTGTGTTTGCGAGTTTGTGACATTATAGGGTGTATTCTCTGGGTCTTCTGAATTGATTTTGAAAATGCTGTCTTTGCATTTCAACAGAAAGCTAGGTTATTTTGTGAGTCACATAGGCAAATATTTTATCCAATGGAAAACCAATGGTGAGTTAGTTATGTATGAAGTTGTTTAAAACAATACATCTCTCACTTCATACATAACTTAACATACTTTATAAACACCTTTAAACTAATAAAACGATATCACACTTAACTTGATACTTATTCTCCTACATGTTTGATGATAACTGCACTATTATTACCGACAGTGGAGCGTATATTTTCCCATCAACCAATCCCATTGTTGGGCTACTTAATTAACCATATAAGGCTCAAGATAAGAGGATATGACTACTCAGTCAAATTGACTGAAAGGTCATTTCAAAGGTCAAATGTATGGGTACCTAATCATTAACGATTTCCTTTTTATTATATTGAAGCTAGTTTTTATGAATAACTGATTGTTTTGCAAACTCGTCAATTGTTATCGATATGACGGACGATCACAATTTTTGGAATTGTGTCGGTTTTCAAATTTGCAATGTTAGATGATAGTGTCTGTCTATGAATGGGAGATTTTGCTTCTTGCAAAAGTATGGCAAGTATTGCTTATCATTTTGTTTTGAAAGTCGTACCTTATTCGGTAAATGCTCATTAGCCCATCAGATACAACGTAATGGATATATGGATTAGTGAGACTCTAAATTAACATTTATCTAACACTTAATTGACATGCCCCTTGGGAACCTTCGTTTCTCACCCAAAAAAACCGTCTCCATCTTCAGAGTCACTATCATTAAATCAAAATTTATCTCAACTGGTTCTGCCGGTTCAGCGTCTAAACTTAATGAACGACCTCACATTAAATACCAGTAAGGAAGAAAGGATTCTGCTGGTCATCAAACCAACTCACAAACATTCTACAACGACATAATATTGGTCTAACTTACATTCAAAATGCCAAGTTATTTCCTCTTTCGTTGTCTATATAATTACATTTCCACAGCGATGACCCCGCGATTGACAAATCAGATGCATATCAGTGCATTCCTGCGGTCGCTACA
The DNA here is from genome assembly GCF_022581195.2 of Helicoverpa zea. Classification (NCBI taxonomy): domain Eukaryota; kingdom Metazoa; phylum Arthropoda; class Insecta; order Lepidoptera; family Noctuidae; genus Helicoverpa; species Helicoverpa zea. The sequence continues at coordinate 533,622 of NC_061472.1, forward strand.
ATTTGCTGCTAATCACACAGATAGAACTGATTTCTATGGCTAGATTTTGATCTAGTAAATTTTGCTTAGTAATGCAGACTTGTAGGTATAAAAATATTGAATGTAAATATTATGCTATGAATTATTTCTTGTGTAATACGGAGGCAAACGAGATAAAAATACCTATAAAGACATCCGAATTGATGAAATGCAGGATGTGGTTAATGAATGGCATAACCCTTTTTGGGGAGTCGGTTAAAAAGATATTCACTCTTTCTGAAAGTAAGAAGGTCAATCACTTTTCAATTGTTTCAGTGTTTTGATTGAACTATGTCAGATTATAGGTACAATAGATTTTATATTTTCAGCCAGTTTAACAAGTTTCATGTAAATCAGTTCAGTGGTTTAACTACGAAAGCGTAACAAACATATTAACGGCATTGTTGAACTAATTGTAATTAGCATCAATCTATCAATCAAAGAAACCTTGATATAATCAAACATACTGAAAATTAAATACGTGATAGTTGCACTGACCATATGTTAGTTTTACCGGCTAAATTACTGCACCAATTTTGATGAAATTTAGTACAAGGTTACATTTTTACGATGGGTGATGATGATGAGATAGTGTAGAGCAATTTCATTTCCATGGAATTACTTCACTTTAACATGGTATTCTAAATGGCTAGGCACATTATAATCTGAGCACTCATTACTCCGTTAAATAACTAACTAAAATACGTTTACGACATTTTGGACAATTACACTGGCGAGCAAAATAAATGGGACGTTGCAAACTCCTACATAAATGTCTCCGAGTTAATTGCACGCCAGTGTTTCGACATGAACTGGCTAAACATTCGTTATTATAGAATCTAATCAAAATGTTGCTCTTAAGCTTTGATATTAATTGGAATTTTTAGTCGAGTTACGTTTCTCTGAACTTTGAAAAATAGGTCTGCCAGTGGGGGAGTCAATTAAGCGACAATTAGAATGATAGTTGGAAAATCTTTTCAACTTTTGTCAATTACTTCAAAACATAAGGTTTAAGGACACTTGAACTACAGAGTACATTAATGTGGAAAGAAAAAATCCGCAGAAAAAAATATCCCTCATAAAAACAACATGGTAGTCAGAAACACAATTTAATTCAAATTATTTAAAAATGAGCTTAGTTCTCACTACATCTATACAAAATATGCTAATTTCATCGCTGTACAACTGGTCGACATTTTCAACTTTGCACTACATAATTAGAAATGAGGTCTGCAAGTAAAAACATGCCATCCGGCTGATGTCCCGCGCTCTCGCAGTCAGATATCGCAACACTTATTATACGTTGCTGTAAGTATACCATGGAAGATGGCCTTATTACTGTTTGTTTGTCTTCTTTACTAATATAATGAAGAGGAAAAGTTACTTTGTTTGTACCCAAAAGGCTCAGAATAAATAAAATACTTTTGAGAGCTTTACTCTTTCTGAGCAACATAGGATACCTATATTTTATCCCGGTACGGGCGGTATTTCCCACGTGACGGCAGTCAATACTTTTCTATTCCATTTAGGTGTTTAGGGTATAAAAATTAAAGAGCTCAAGTTCTGAGTTTTGTGTTTTAAGTTCGCCTCTTAATTCGGGCTAAAAGTTATTTGATTGGAAGACCAACTGTATCTGTAGTATTTTTAACTACAAAATAGTTTTAGTTCCAAGTCTATTAATTCATCCAGATAGGTATCAGCGTTACACATTTCCTTATGATATATAATGAAAAACAGTACAGCCGTATGTACAGTTTTTTATTGGTATTTGTAACCATTTTTACTCATTAATTATTTTAATAGCCAGTTTGTTAACTTATCTAACTATCAGTCACATCTATCCACCAAAAAAAAATACTTAGTAACGACGCTCATAAAACTGAAATGAAACATGATTTATTTCAGCGTATTGCCCCGCGATTCAGTTTCAAAATATTTGCGGTGCTGCGCACACGCAAGGCGGCGATCAAGTTGTCTGCGTATAACACTAGTGAGTGTAGAGGAGCGTGAAATTGTACACGCCTTCGCAATATGGCGGGTGCAGTGTGCACTGAAAGAGATGATATACTGAAGTACTAGGTGAAAATATCGCTGAAATAATTTTAAGAAACAATACATATACGTATATTCTGAAGCATACCTTTCTCATACTCATCATCTCACACTCATAATCATACTTTTCTCGGTATTTTTTTTCACTCATCATCATCTCCCGATCCTTTCCTAACTATGTTGCGGTTAGCCAGTAGTAGGTACCAGTGTATTTCTGCACTGTAAGACATAAATTAAGCCCCTGTAATTTTTTTGTAGATAAATATGTTTTCTTTTTTCTCTGTTAAAGTAACTAAAATTGTAGAGACGAGCGACGTATCAAAATGTAGATTCTTTAGAATACTAACTTCGCTGAAAGTTCTCCTAGATTTTCTTACATTTACTGTCTATATTAATTAGCTTGATTTAGTAGAAACATATTTACAAAATATTTACATTAATTTAAAAAAATTAGCTTGATTGTTACATATTTTCAGCATATCTACCACAGGACTCGATACCTAAACTAAGTAACAAACAGACAGACAGTCAGAACAATGAATAATGCCGGCCGTAACGTGTACCCGCTTATTTGCGATAACAGATTGCTACCGCTGCCTTCGTATTTATCGAGCTTTTTGATTCTATACTTTACCTGGCTGTTTCAGCTCGCAATGAAATTGAACTGTAAAAAGTGTACTAGTTATTTCGACCACTTGAAATCTAAAAAAAAGAAAATACACCTCTTCACTACGGATTAAAACTTATGTACACTTTAATATTACAAAATGGAAGAATTTCTGGCTTGGTTTACTTAGTTCATTCAGTTTGATACAGTTGTTTATTGCAATAATAAGGCCCCACATAAAATTCCGTTTAATTTAGTTCATTATTAAAATATTACTATTCTTTACTGCTACCGAATCAGGGATGTTTTTTTTTTTATAGGGATGGCAGTTAAATACATATACAAAGATTGTCCTTCATCCTATCCTTGAATCACATGCTAATTGCAAACTTATTATGTTTAGCCAACAAAATAATAAGCCGTATTCTATCTGATAATGTTATCAACGCTAATATAAAACAGAATCCTCGAGTTACGGATAGTTAGCCGTGAAATAAGCCGTGAAAGTGTTTCGTTATGGAATTATGTTATCTGTTGATTTATCTTCATACTTATTATTTCATTTTAGAGGCTAGACAGAAAACATTAAGATTTGAGAACAATAAAACATAGATCTAATTATTACACAGACATCTCCGCGGTTACGCTGTAGGTGGGTATATTAGGTCTTTAACATAGACCTTCCATGAATAACTTTCTAGAAGATAAAACCGCATGGTTTGTGCTGAAGTTTTTAAGTTTATTACAGAACAGACAGATAGACTGGGCTTTCTTTTTAAGAAGTCAACTTAAACACAGACTAGTTAGAAGATTAGACAGAAATGGCCTTACTACAAAAACTTAAACGTCTGAATTACACTTGTCTAAAAACATTGTGGCTGCAAAATGAACCATATGTCATTGTCATAATTTGACATTTTTTTAGACAAGCCTTAAACTGACGTTTGAAAGTTTTTGTGGTAAGACGGAAAGTCTTCACACTTAAAGGCAATTTTGCAAACAAAACCCAGCCTTGCTTAATACGATAATTACATTATCTTTTAAGTTTTTTTTTCATAATATTAGATCTGCAGTATCATTAACAGGCATCAGCACAAATTAACAAAGGCGCATAAATACTTGAACAATGAATAATGCTTGGATTAGAGTAATTTGTGTGAACATTATAATGTAGCCACCATTGTGCTTCTGAGGGCGGCCATTAATAATCATACTGTATTGAACAGACCGAATCAATTACACGTGGAATGGATAAGTTTCAATAGATCTTTAAGTCAATGTGAAAATGAATTTCACGAAAATTCTAGCTAAGAACCACCCTGATAAAATAAAGCTTAAAGTATTCCTCGATAAATGAGACATCTTAAACTGAAAGATTTAACAAAAAAATCGAACCAGTAGTTCCTAAGATAGTAGTGCTCTAGCAAACAAATATATTCTCTTACAACTAGGGCAATAGTAAGCTTGAGACTGATCATGCCCACACTTAAATAAAGGTAACTCTAGAGGGATATGCACACATTTTTTCAAAATGACCAACTATTAAAAATCCTTCATTGTTACGTGGGGCTTTAAGAGAATTGGACAGTAAAATCCAACCTTCAATTTCCTCAACTTTATTTCCGAAACAAAACGGAACATCGGAACATTACAGACTGCGGATGTACAAGCTCGTCTATTATTTTAGATAAACCGTCTCATTTCATTGTTTCACTCTGGCATTGAGTCGACCATGATTCAATCTGAATTAACGTCCTTCTGATAGAAACATTATTGCGTTGTTTTCGTTTGTATTCTGAGCAATGATTAATGATGGTTCATCTCATTTTCGCTGTGTGAAGAAGATTTGGTATGCAGATGAACTAGGTGAAGGATATTTTGGAACATATGTATATTCCCAGAAAACATCAAGTCTGCTCCGAAAGGCACGATAAATAGGATAGTGATTTGAACAAAAGGCAGAAAATCTGACAGCCAGTCTTACCAAGGGGCGGGGACGGGTTAGTTGCTCCATATAAAACACAAGCACGTACTTAGCTGCATCCAGTTAAGACTGGAAGCAGAGCCATGCACAGTTTGGAAAAAGTTAGAGTTTTGGTAGTTCTTAAAATGACTTATCTACAGCAACGAACAAATCGCGTATATGCATTGGATTGTAAATATGTACATATATGTAAGTACAAATATGCATTTACCAATGCAACACGCACACTAACACGACACTTAATAAAGACATTAGCCCGTGCATAATAATGAGTATCGTGGGAAATGCAAAACCAGAAACGGCTTGACAATAACAGAACAACCAAAGAAGTAAGAAGGTAAATAATTGCAAAGAGATCAGTAATTAATGTCGATAGTCGATAGAAGTACATCTCTCAGCTTCGAAGTAGGTCCCGGCTGTCATTGAACATCCTTGGTAGTCGTTACGGGTAGTCGCCAGTAAGTCTGACAACCAGTCTTACCAAGGGGGTATTGGGTAGCCCGGGTAACTGGTTTGAAGAGGTCAGATAGGGCAGTCGCTCCTTGTAAAGCACTGGTACTCAGTTACATCCGGTTAGACTGGAAGCCGACCCCAACATCGTTGGGAAAAAAGCTCGGAGGATTTAATCGATAGTAGTACATCTCTAGCCAAGAAGTAAGAAGGTAAATAACAGCAAAGAGATCGCTAATTAATGTCGATAGTCGATAGTAGTACATCTCTAGTTGCGCAAGAGATGATCTGTCGATAATTGTTCGGCTGTGACGTATGCATGCCGCGGCGGGCGGTTACCCTGCGGTTTGTGTGGAACAAGTCTTGAGAGATAGTTTACCGAGTTTTTAAAGAAAAAAAATACATCTAAACATCCGAATTGAGAAGCTAGTTCCCACATTTTGGGAAGTCGGTTAAAAAAGCAAGATAGCCTTATAGGCTATAACTTATAGCCTATTTTCATTACAGAGCACTGCATATGTAAAAGTGTTAAATAGATAAGAGGCAATAAAGTAAGTTAAGCATGCAAAATATAAAACTTACAAAATATAAGCTTCCTTATATTCTATTTTCTGTTCCATCTGAAGCGGGTCTATTTGATAGCCAGGTCTTTTTTCTCATTAAAAATAATTAATAAAATAATCTTATAATCTTCCTATAATTACAATGATAAGGTCGCTATATTTATTTTTCACTGATATCTATTTTCATTTGGTTTGCTATTCGCTCACAACTTGCACCAGTAATTCACTTTCACCGCTAAGTCGGGATGCGCAGGAGTTGCCGACCGAGTAATCGATTCAGAAATCATTTAATTGCTTTGCTCTCGTGCCGTAATATCAACATCATCGATATAGATCGTAATCGAGTTATGTCGCTGTTACGATTCATAATGTATCGATTTGAGCATTGTTTTTTCGATTCATCTCTTTGATTTTGTTTTAGAAATGAATGCAGTTGTTTAAACAATTGCAGGTCTAGATGTTTTTTTTGTTCATCCACTTATTATCGACTGATCTTCAGGTTTAATCACCAAGCAAGCCCTGGCGTCAGAGTTTTTCTCAAATCCGCCTGACGGCTTCTGACGTGGAATTGTAACAACGACTTCTACTGAGTAGCTTTTACTTAATAATCGTTAAAAACATGATAATCGTTATTGATCTAGCAAAAGGTAATAGTTGAATATATCTTATATATCACGTTTAAAGTTGAAATAAATTGACATCAATTGTATCTGAAACATCGTGACTCCACGCCCACGTACTAAAAGCTTTAGAAATGGCATGTAATATCTCAGTCCCATCTGAAAGTTGGCAAAATATCGTGTGAATTGTTACTGGGACGAAATATGACCCTATAAAGTCTTAGTAAAAGCTGTTCCCTGACCTTAGGGTCACACTTTCGAGTTGTGACCAAGAGTGCCTATCGGTTAATGGGAGGTTCTTGAGTCTAGCTTTCGGAATGTGTTTTGTTTTATAGTTACTAACTATAAACTTTTAGGGATGAGGTCAGAGGTTAGATCTTTTGTTTATTATTGAATGGAGTTTTCTCTCATGAAACCTTTTTGATGGATTGATTTGTAGTGATTGAGTGATCGGTTATTTCATATAGTGTGTGAGGGGTTACTTTGGTGATGTTGTGAAAAGCGCACACATTTTTGTAGGTTTGTTTTGTATAAAATATAATGCCAAAACATCTTTTTGAAAAAATGTTTTTAAAAAATCTGGCTACAAAAAGATAAGAAACTTAGGAATATCTTTTCAATTCTTCCAATTACGTAACAAGTTACGCATTTGAGAGCAATGAATGCATACTTTTAAGGAAACTCACTGACGTTGACATACACAGACCATCTAAAAAGGAATGCATCGTTAACTGGCAGTAAATTAACTGTGACAGGAAGATTGAGTTATTTATACTGAGTTTCTTACACGTTGGTGCATTCTAATTAAACGATAAAAAGTATTAATTTGCGTGGTGTCTCGAACTAGATGGATTTTTTACATATCACTTGCAGAAAGTTACGTAGGTAAGTATATAGAATTAGGAACCACCATCACATTATTTTATAAGTAGGAAAACATTCTAATAATTACATTCATATCGGAAAGTAGGGTTAAGGCAACACTACTAATTAATTTTACGCGAGTGCGTCTGTTTTTGCTTTTTGAGATACCAAGTTAACAGGCTATACTTACCTACTTTGTTAAACGTTTTCACAAGTCCACTTACCCTTCTTTAGATCTTTGCCAAATAGTCTTTAACCGAGCAATTTTGGGCAGCTGTCCTTTAAATATTTTCCGTTTCTGGCATCGACTTTAGCCCAATTTAACCTTAATTACAAACACACATTAGTTAATAAAGCCAGCTCTGTGCTCACCCCGGAAGCCGCAACAACAATGTATCTGGCACAATAAAGGTATGTTCCCATAACTTCGGGTCGACGCCGACGTAACGCAGATGGTATCGGCGAACGTTCTCCACATTTACACGTCGCCGATGATTAACTGTGTCTTTTAGGTAATTACTGTGTGTTGGGAGATTTTGGTCACTAACAATACTTTGGAATTTTGGGGTTACTTCACGTTCTTAGTCATATCGTATCTATATGCTTTATAAGGGTCCTTCTTGCGTAAAGGTCCTCTTCGTAGGAACTATTTAGTAATCTGTGTCAATAAGAAAACAAAGTTTATGTAAAGTTTTATTTTTGCTCTGTGTGTCTAGGCAACAAATAGTGGTGTATCTGATGCCCGTTTGCAACAAAAAGCCAAGTTAGCACTTCAGTTGATATGAGTCACAGTTAAGTTTAGGTAAGTATAGTAAAAGTCTGTCCTAATGGTTCTAGAAAGTACTATAGATTCGTAAACGCGTTACACAATTTATTTGGCTGTCCTACGTGTGCCATGTATTTTATAATATACCAACAATTAAGCTTGTGGCACATTATAGCAGCACCGCAACAGCACGGCTGCATCACGGCGTTGCCTCGAATTAAGACTACGGCGAGCGGACAGCGCGCCAACCACGCAAGCACGCTGACTGCTCGCCCTTGGCTTTTTCATATTGACATTACGAAATATATTATATCTAATATACACGATTTAATGCTCTAAATTGAATGACAACTTAAATGCTGGTGTGGAGCCGTGCTGTTGCGGTGCTGCTATAATGTGCCACAAGCTTTATGATGGGATTATGCAAATGCCATAATTAAATGTATTTCAAATTAAAAATTCATTTTCGTTTTTGTGTTATTCTGTGCTAGAAAGCGCAAAGGCACAAATCTATCTACTTATAAACCAACTTACAAATATGGGAAGTATGATTATGATAATCTGCCCATCAGTTTCAGTCATATTGATTTATTTAAAATAAACTTTCAACCATTCTACTTTTAGCACCATTCGTTCTAGCACCAAAGCTATTCCTTTTATGACAGATTTTTCTTCTTGGTGGACTTGGATGCTAACCATTTGCAGCAACAAGTGGAAGACTGCCTTTGACTTATTAACACTTCATGCCATTGTGGCTTTTAGTTGTGGAAAAGTTGCCGGTCTACTACCCCTAGTTTTTACAGACCCTCAGTAGGAACTGACACTTTTATGAATATGTACTAGTAAAACGAGATAATCAGCTCATGTCGTTACAAAAAGTCAATGTATGCGTGTGCACCATGGAGAACAAAATTACTAGTGGAGGTGCCATATCCGAAAACCGCCTAAGTAGCGCACCAAAATGCGGGTGTGCGGTTGACGAGGAACGTTACTGTTTTCGCACTCAGACGCCTTCTTATTACCCGACCATATTTTAAAATACCAAAAATCGTTGACAGATGTCTCAAAGAACCCGAACGCCTCGTTAGTTCACTCGTAAATAATAGGTTTGGTTGTGCCCACCATACGAATTCGAGCTAGAAAAAGGCGAATGACCTACCTGCATTATGGGATCTCCGCTCATCTTTCCTTACTCCGTGGTGTACATAGGTGCATTAGTGCATAGGTGTCGTGAACACGGGAAGTGACGTGAATGTTAATAAACATGTGTGGGTGAGTGTGTCTCCATGTATGTGGAGAGGAAATATTATAACCAGTCTGATAAGGTAAGTTAGTAATATGTATATTAGAAAAATTGGGTAGACAGATAAAATTAGTTACATGTTATTATGAACTCGTGATATTTTACGGTTTGATTTGCTTAAATAAAGCAGTTTTGATGATTGATTTTGAAAATTGTATTAAAAAGTCTGATTGTTTCCGCATAATTACTTAGTATTTTTCCGAATAGTGATATATACCACAAAAATCTGTATTTTCCTTAATCTAGAACTTGTATCTTTTGGTGATTTTTTTTTGCGTTAGGTAACTATAAGTATAAATTGCTAAATCTTGCACACCACGGGGGAAGCCGCGGTATACATACAACAGTTAAATAAAAACTTGTTTGCACTAGTTTACGTGGCGTGAGACTAAGTTAACAGTGGTTTAAGTTACCAACTTGTTTGTAAACTTAGACGTGGTTAAATTATGACAACGTTTATCTGTATCATGGAGTTGTTGATTAAGTACTTCCCTTAAAACATGTTTTATCGTGTGCCATTTGCAATTAAATTTTCAAACTCTACCCATATGCGCATATTAATTAACATATCATTGACTAGGTTGTTTTTATCTTTGGGAGAAACTTATCTAGAATCTATCTTAGTCTAGGAATAATCAAACAAAATTATGTATTTTTTTATATAATTCTGCCATATAAATTAAATGCCATTATAAAATTAAAGCACTATGCCTAAGAATTAATGATTTATGATGAAGTTTCTTTATAATAAAGATATTAATCAAATAAATAATGTATTCTCTAATGAGCATTTAAACTTATTTAAATTAGTGCGCATTGTATTCTAAATAATGACAACAAACCAGCCTCGTTGCTATCCGTCCGACTGATCAACTAATTAACATACGTTTATTTATACGTTATAGTAACGTTTAGTTCAGCTCCACTTTTTATGTTAATTACACTTTTATTTATTCTCAATTAAACTGCGCCTACTTAGTGTATGAATTCTCTTTGCATATTTTATAAGTAATGCAAGCACCAGGTTGAAATATTTAATCAAAATATATGTACTCTTATTCTGAAATTTATATCATATCTATCTACCAAACTTACAAATCGTTAGTAAGCTCTACATAAACTAATTAGCCTACTAAAGACAATATTTTGTGCAGTATATTTTTCTTTTAAAAAAATACTGAAGTATGTAACATGGGACCATATTTCATATTTATTCGTATGTGCTCTTATCATTAATTTCCTGCCTTCAAAACAAATAGGTATAATTGTGCCGGCAAGCTTTATCTAACACATGTAAGATACCGCTACCTATATCAAAATCATAACTATCATATGTTTTGTCGCAGTCGGGTATAAGCGTGAGTGATATCGGCAGATTGTCATCTTCCCACGTTTTACATCTGTCATGCGATCTGGTTAACCTATGAACTAGGTACCTATAGACGTAGGCAAATGGGTAGGAGAATTACTTTGGACATAGAATATTTGCTCCACTATAGATAGAGATTCTTCTACATATGAAATGTGTTAAAAACAGTGTAATATTTTTCTTGATGAATCTTTAAGGATAATGTATGTACCTATTAATATACCTATTAATATATGTATGTAGGAGATAAAAGGAAAAAAAATGTGTTTAAACATCACTGATAGAGCGAAAAATAAATGTATGAATTTTAATTTTTTTTTTTTTTTTATATTGTAACCTAATCCTAAAAGATTAACGCAGACGTATTAAGAGTAAATGAGGATTTTTTAAAACATTACTTCTTTCTCAGCCACGAAGGCAAATACATTAGTGAAAAGTCATTGCAAATCGCGAAGGAAGATGTTTGTCGGAAAGATCATATAAGTAAACAAGCATACCTACCTACGATATTCCCACGCTGATATTTATATCTGACGCGCGACATTTCTTATAGGTAGGTAAGTATAGGACTTTCTTTAGACAATTATGTATTTCCTTTCTCTATAGTAAACATCTCAAGTTAGTCCATTTTAGTAGGTAATCTTGGGTATACATTTAGACGATTTATTTTAGAGAAATATTTACGAGTATATTTTAAAAAATTCATGGATTATAAGATGACATGGACTGAATAAAGTATGGGGTTAAGAGAGAGGTTACGCCGATCCCAAATATAATTGGAGTATGATAATAGGTTAATTATCTATCTGGCATATCAGTTTGACTCGTAAAGATGACTATAATGACTATGAAAAAAACCTCTTTTATAAAGTTCTAATTTTATTTAAACCTGTTTCAGTTTAGTGTTCAAAACCTTCATAGGCCGATCTTACTCCAACAATATGTCGCAACGACAAAGCCTACGTGGTCACACAATACAATTATTTACACTTTCAAGCTATTACACTTTATGTTAAACTAGTTTGTAGAAGAATGGACGCACATTGTGTCCCTGCTTACCTCTTTAGGTTAATAGCTGTGTCCTTTCTTTGATGGATTTCAAACTGACTGTTAGAAGGCCGAGATTTAAAACCTAGTAATAGATTTTTTTATTTAAATGTTCAAAGTAAAGGTAAAAAATATTGTATGGGAAAAGTGCTTGGCCTATCTCATATGTTATTTTATTGTATAAGCTGTCTTAGAGCGATGTTTCATCAAAATCCTATCAGTAGCTTTTTCGTAAAAGAGTACCTATCTAACACACATCCTTAATAAGTTTCACCTTTATATGTAGTAGGATTTTTTTAAATAGTTTAATGTAATTATTCTATAACTCAATCAGCAATATGACTGTGCTTTAACGGTATAAATTATGTTCGAAAATAATTTTCTAATAATAATAATAATTTCGTTTAAAGTCCGCCGAGGTATCCTCACCCTTCTCAGCCGCTCATGTCCCTGTTGCCCTCTTGTTGCTTTTCAGTGACTGATTCCCGGGGGCCCAGTAAGTGAGTTGGCGAGTCTCCACCTGCCATTTTAACATGTATTTAATACATTGTCATCGGCAGGTGCTATAGTTCCCGTAGTTTCCCCATTCCTAGTCCATTAGCATCCCATCACAATAGCCTAAGTAGTTTTCATCCATAGTTAGCAATAGTTTAGCACAGAACCGGGGATTGTCCTTGGGTACATTTCTATAGTGTATACAGGGATAATCGTCGGTTTTGTGTTACCATTTCATTAAAGTTGTCTCAAAAGGGCTTCAGCGTGTTGGCTTCGGCCCCACGTTCGCCTTCAAAAAATCCGGGACTCTGTAGTCCCGAGGTCAGAAAGAGACATACAAATAATAATTTTTGTTCGTGTTATGCCAAACTATTCGAGAGGGACGAACACATACAATAATGATGTTATTCGATAAACATTAAGAACAAACCCATGACATAAGTACAAACATCATAAAGCAATAACACGTACGAGATTATGTTATTATCTACAATCATATTCGGTAATAGATAAAGCTCTTAAAATGTGCGCAGAGTAATAATAAGTCAGTTCCCATTCCTCCTCATTTACAAGCCATTATGATGATGAAAGTGTACACAGACGAACAGACAAATTAACTATATCACATTACAGTACAGTGGGCGGAAGAGGCAGCATTAGCGTACACTGCATTGCAAATAATTGTATCCACACAATGAAAGGCCGAAGTTTTCTATCTTGTTTCACGCTCGTTTGAAAGATACGATCGACAACATCCTCCTAGCGATATTGTTTACAACTCAACTAAATAGACTGTGACGTTTTATTTGCTCTCCTGTGTATTTGGTAATTAAAAAAACAAAGGCCGCGTGGTGTGTTTGTTTTAATTGTTAATGCGTTTAATTGTTAGTTACGGTTTTAACGAACTTTGACTTTGGAGGTTCGAATTTTGGTAGCAGAACATATATTTATTAACAACTTATTTTAGAAAGGGTATAAACATCTATGAATGAAACTTTTCCTAAACATTATAACGGTTGCTCCCATGGGGACAACTCCCCACATACCCCGATAAAAAAGCCTTCCTCGATAAATGGGCTATCTATGTATGTAATACTGAGAGGATTTTTCAGATCGGTCCAGTAGTTCCTAAGATCAGCGCGTTCAAACACACAAACTCAGCATTATAATATTACCTAGTTTAGATATAATGTCTTCAAATACGAGTACCTATGTAGTGGAAATACAAGTCAAAGAAGATTATTTCCGAAGCCGAGCACAGCATCAAAGTAATCAATAGTGCGGCCTTGCTTTCGACCGCGTTGGTCCCGCTAACCTTACGTTGCGAAATGTTATGTATCTGTGATCGGCTCGGATGGGAAGGTCGCCGGTTCGGTTCCCAGGCGGAAACACTATGTTTTTGTTGTTTTTGATAATGCTTTTTTGGGTTTTGTGAGATTCATTTTTGTGAATGCAAATTCTATATTTTTTACACGACAGAAAGTACATAGTTCTAATTATAACTGTCAAGACTGATGGGCTGAGGTGTGGATTGATTTATCTCGTCGACGAATAAAACGATAATTTCTTTGACATATTTGAAGACAAAGCCATTTTAGGAACAAATTTTTAATTATAAAAATTACATAAAGAGTACAGTTCCCATCAAAAAATTTTGCTTGTCCGAACCATTTGAAGCCACGAAATGCGCAGTTGTTCATACCTTTTCAATACCGATGATTTGAAACTGTAACATACTAGAAAATAACCAGTTTCTTCAGACATCTGAGCGGTACAGTTCTATAACGTTGTAGACGAAATGAATTGTAATAAACGCTGATGATCGTCTGATAGAAAGTGCGCGATAGTACATGTCTCGTCTGCCTGCGATAATGCGCTCACTTGCAGCGGTATGCAGCGCTTAGCGGGGTGCAAGTGACGGCCTTTTAAAGGTGGTTTGAACTAGTACTATTAATATTGACGAGGATACCTATGGCTTCGTAGTTTAAATTGACCGTAACACATTTTGATGACTAATTTAATGAGACCCTGGTGGGTTTACAGCGAGGGGACGACGAAAGATACACTTTAAAACATACATTGGTTGGTACTTGCTTATCCTGGAATCGAACCCCCACACTCGGGCAAGGGCTTGAACCACAAGGCTGCCACGACTTTCTAACTATATCGTGAACATCATGATTAAAGATGAATTTCAATGTCTGAAATCGCCAATTCGTCTTGAGCAAGCGTGGTGATTAACGCTCAATTCTTCTCTGTATGCGAAAAGGTACGAAGAGGGCGATGATGACGACTTTGCCCTTTGCCATTAGGTAAAGCAAAACTTTATCGTCCTATTTCTTCAAATCGCTAATCGCTTATGCCTTGAACAGCCATCAGCTGAGTCAGTAATATAAATTTGTCCTTTCTATTGAAAGCATCTTTACATAACACTTTAAATCATCCCCACTATACATATCTATAGATAAAGAAAACAATACTGTCTTTCGTGTCTATTTCGCGTGAATGAGATTAACTTTTTGTCCATCGAGTAATAAAATATAATAATGACTTTGTCCATTTGTCCATTTGTACGTAGTTAAGTATGACAGTGATGTTTCTATTTATTTACTAATGCATTTATAAGTTATGTTGTCTGTCTGTATCGGTATTTACTTAGATTTATGAATAACTGGAGTTTAATGTGTCTTTGGTAAATGCTAGAATATTGTTGCGAACGCGAAAGTCACTCTTAATTATGTTGGTTTTGCTACTGTTAATTCGAATGTTTGGTGTTGATAGAAATTTACTCTTTGCGAAACTTTGATCTGGATCATTAAAAAGCCTTTTTGAAACGATACAAATTAGAGTTTTTATTTTTCAATTAGTTTTTGAATGCCAATGGCCTTGAAGTTTTATCTTATAGATCAAAAGATTCGTGTTCGTTGTCTATCTGTTTGAAATTATCGTCATTATCATAGCGAGCCGAACGAAATAAGGGAAGTGATGAAATAAATTGTAACAGACCAATTGATGAGTGGTTAAGTACATTTGTGTAATTTTATCTCGTTAGTATAGTTAAGTATTGCATGTCTGATGTTAAAGTTAATTTTGAACTTATTTAGGCTGTAGTTCCCACTTATGGTAAAAGCACTTACCTACTTTTGGAAGCCGACCCCAACATAGTTGGGAAAAGGCTCGGAGAATGGATTCACTTACTTACTTTTTTATGTGAATATTTTCAAATTCTAACTTATTTTGATCTCCTTTTTTTCTCGCTATGTTTTTTCATGAGATATAAAACGAATTTGTTGCATTTCCCACTAGATTCCTAAACTGTCTAAAATTCTATAGTATTCTTACTTATATTCTTTCCTATATGTAAAACCTTAAATATTCTATAAGTACCATGACCCTTCGTGCCGTACACAACCTTTGCACCGAAGCCTTCATAAAAAGGATGTATCGATTTAAGTAAATGTCGATCGATTGTCTATTCGAGTCGATTTGTGTCGATGCCAAGGATGCGAGAGTTAATGGATCTTGAACAATGTAATGGATGGTTTGGATAAATGTTTTTATTTGTTTGCTTTGACTCGTTTCTTTAGATTAGACGAATGATTGAAATGTTACTGTAAGTCCTTTTGTTGCACTGTGAACGGAATTTTGAAGATTTTTAGCAAATAGTTTGATCCTGAAGAAAGTTACATGCCTATTTCTCGGAATAAAATAACCTATTTTGGTGTGCGTTAGAATTTACTTACTAAAAATCTAGACTAGTCAGAGTTTTTTTTTCAAATATGCTTAATATTACTTGAAGCTTCCAATTTTAACTCATTAAAACTTTTCAGTATCAAATCTACTGCCAAAATCTTTAAAACGTCGAATTACAAGAACAGCCCGATCCCACCATAACGGTATGTTTTCACAAACTAATCATCCACAACACGTTCTTGACCGCATAATGACGTGAATTAAAATAGTTTTCATATGATAAAGACTAATTAGCAGTTATAACTACCGTGGAGGTCAGAGTGTGAGACCCGTTGGCAAATGTGTACTGTTTCTAATGTATGACGATTATGTCAAGGATCCTCGTTAAGTTTTGTTTGATGGAAGAATTTTCTGGTTTAATTGTTTTAAGAAATAGATACCTACATACGTACTGCTTGTTTCTTTTTTGTAACGGTTATGATTGGATATAAAATAATTAAGAGTCAATGTTTTGGACTTAGTTTATTGACAATGTTGACTATCTTACTGGTCAAGTTTTTGGAAATTGTGGCTACTCATAAATATGACATGTTCGATGCCTGGGTCGAGCATAGTGTTCGTATTAAGATTTGTGTTTAATTTCTTTCTTATTTCCAGAATTAAATGTTTATCCCAATTGACAATGATAAGATACGACCCCAAAATATTGAAAAACATGCATTCAAATAATAGACATTTTTGACTAAAACACAGAGAAAGCGCATGATAAATACAGAGTAAACAGAAAGAAAAACAGCTGACAGACATTCCGTGCGAGCAAAATGAGTGAAAATTAATTAATTTACGGCTGCAGGCCATTAACCCCTGCGCCGGCGCCGCGTCGACTTCATGATTTCAATTATTCAGTAGACACTGCATAAATTGTGTGTGCACTATGAAGTGTGATTTATACGTTTATGTGCGTAAGTTATAGCTTCGTAGATCTTTGTATTCGTCAAACTGAAATGCATTTGAAGTCATTTTTGTTCAGACTATGTAAATGTACCTCTAGGGTACTGTACCGGGGTCTAGTAATAGGGCCAATAGCTAAACTAACTAGGTAAATACTCACTGGGTATTGACTGATATCAGTTCAATCAATCAAACATTGATAAGTGTCTATTTTCACAATTATATCATGATACAAGACATAAATAGAATTTTAAAGTATGTGGCCCTTTTTTGACTATTCTGCACTGACTTCTTCTACTTTTATAAGAGTAGTCAGAATGTAAAAAGTTTTGACACCCAGACTACTACATAGTTGTGGAAATCAGATAAGCAATAGGCCAGTGTACATATTTCGCTGACACTAGAAGCAGATAATATAACAAATGACTATATAACATCTAGATAACGTATCCATAACATGATATATTGAACGTTTAAAAACCCCGTACACAAAAACCATTACATAAAAGCACACACAGAGGCATACCTGACCTCTTGACATTAAATATTGATACACAAAGTAATGGTTCTTCCACATCAGATAAAAATATGGCTATTTCAACACATTGTATGAAAAATCAGATCAATAATATTGATCGTCTGTACCGAGCCTTATTTGGCGTGAAAGTAATATTCATTGTTTGATGTTGTTACTTTATGTTAGTAGCTTAGATGTCATTAAAGATTGCCAAAGTTATATAAAGTTATGGGTCGTAGGATGTTCTGAGATTAAGATCAGCATTTGCTATTGTGGTTTGGCGTGTCATAGTTGTGTTGGTTCCGTATTGATTATTTGATTTGTTTATAAAATATTTTGCCCCAAAGGTAATTGCATTGACTAGACACGGATACTTTGAAAAAGAATACCAGTTAAATTATACTTAGCAATTGTTTAAATTATGAAAAAAAAACGTCATGACACAAGCAGACTAAGATATAGGCCGATGATGTCCATGGTATACTTTACTTTGAGTTGCACGATTTACCCATAACGATAACCGAACCCGTTGTAACCGACTTCCCAAAAAGGAGGAGGATCATCTCTCTTTACTTCTTTTATGTACTCTTCTTATGTACTCTCTTATGTGCTCCTCTTATGTACTCTTCTTATGTACTTCTTTTACGTACTCTCTTATGTACTCCTCTTATGTACTCTCTTATGTACCCCTCTTATGAACTCTCTTATGTACTCCTCTTATGTACTACTCGTATGTACTCCTCTTATGTACTCATCTTATGTACTCTTTTATATACTCCCCTTATGTACACCTCTTATATACTCTTCTTATGTACTCTTTTATATACTCCCCTTATGTACACCTCTTATGTACTCCTCTTATGTACTCATCTTATGTACTCTTTTATATACTCCCCTTATGTACACCTCTTATATACTCTTCTTATGTACTCTCTTATGTATTATCTTATGTACTCTTCTTATGTACTCTCTTATGTACTTCTCTTATGTACTCATCTTATATACTCTTCTTATGTACTCCTCTTATGTACTCATCTTATATAATCATCTTATATACTCTCTTATATACTCCTCTTATGTACTATCTTATATACTCTCTCAGATACTCCTCTTATGTACTATCTTATGTAATTCTCTTATGTACTCTATTATGTACTCCTCTTATGTTCTCCTCTCATATACTCCTCTTATGGACTCTCTTCTGAACTTAATTGGTCAACATACCGAACTCCAAAGTAGGTACGGTAGACTGCACATCAGTGGTTACTGTCATGCACCTTAACTTAATAGTAATAAGTACGATTTTCCTATAAAACTGTTACCACGCACCTGAAGTTGACTGTACAATCCCAATAGTTAACCAATCGGCTTTGCGTCCACAATCTGTACATCGTTAATCATCTGCCCGCTGTCAATTAACTATAAGTGGAATAGTTTAGTAATATCTGCATTACAGTGTAAACGTTATTTGTAGAAGATTTTTGCATCATTCGCGATTCACTTAGCTTCGTCATTTTGGTTTCGACATTAATGAAAAACTGAGCTTGTGTGGTAAAGTAGACTTTACGTTGGTATTATATTGGTCCATTCTAGTGCAGTTTGGAGGTGTTCACTGGTCATCATATATCTTTCAGAATTTTGATTTAGAATTTTTATATGCTTCAAATTAGCGTTTATTCCTTTATTTTGGTTTTATATATCAATAATTTATAAAGAACATCTCCTAAATGTAGTATTTTTATAAGTCTAAAGTTAATTTTCTGAATGTGTAGTTTCAATTTAGTTTTAATTTTAGATCTTAGCACCTACAGCTCTAGAAGGTTCTAGTACTAAATGCACTGAACAGTTAACCAGCGTATTTCTTGTCATGATACTTTGGACTCTGTATATAGCCACTTAATATTTTCCACAAAACACAACAATTTTCAACAATCACCCAAATTACAAAACAAAACACCCAATTTTGAAACGTCCCAAATCACAAATTAGATTAATTTTCCCACGTCCCAAAATGGCTCTTATCTCGCATCGCATAAGAACTGTTTCGGATTGTATGCGCGGGCGCAGCGTCACGCGATCAGTTATATAAGTGTTACAATTATGCATTTGCCGTGAGAACCGTGTGTCGTGGTGATTAAGTTATTGACACACTACTTGTTATACTTTAAATAGGGAATTATTACTTTATGTGGGTGCTTAATGAGAATTCCTCATTGAGCTTTCTGAAGACGGCTTAACTTTCTATTCAGATGCACCGCATCTCTTAATTTTTTTATTGAAACATCTTTTACTAAACTGTTAAAGACACATTTAGTAGCAACTTTACTCGTCTTGGTATTCATTTATATCTTAGAATTTAGCAACAACCCGACTGAACCAATGTCTATCACAATTTCGTTTGAAGGGTGTCATGGTAATAAAAGACCACCCTATATGAGACCTAAAATTATTATTAAAGTTAACTAAACTTTTTTTTTGTTGTCGCTGGGCTAAAAATGCTATTACGCATCCCCTTCCCGTCGGACCTCGCCTGAGTGGAGGGGGTCTGGGAATATATGAAGTCCAGTCCCCAACTTAAGTTAAGTTAACTAAAGTTAGTTAGATCGCTATATTTACACTCGATATCTCTCCAATCAATTCAGAAACCCAAGTCCTCACATTTACCTACATTCGCGAAAGTTCGTGTTCGGAATAACCCGCTTATAACAAAAACAAACAAATAATAAAGCGGTAACGCATTTGGTAACGATTACCGACAGCCGGTAATACCGGAAGCCTTGCAGGAATGTCTTCGTAAGATCAAGGTCACTGAGTCATTGGGTTTCAATAGCCAAGGACTTTTGTGAAAGAGTAAAAGTTTTAAAGGGTACTTATATGAGTAACCTAGGATTATGCAAAGGTTTAAATTTAAATGTCATTAGGAGATTCTTGTGTTGGATCTACTATCATGAGAGAATATCGGTCTATTCCTAGACTTTCTCTTGCCATAGCTGACCTTCACTATTTTATATGGCTTGTCAATGTAATTACCGTGATTTAATTAAGCCAACACCGTGACAAACATCATAAGACCTAAAAATCTTCAGTCCCCCATTGTTGGAAAGCTATGTCGTGATTCTACTCTTTTAAGTAGGTACCTATTCAAACTTAACCGCCCAGGCGGCATTTGAAACACCTTGATTTATGATCAACCGATACATAGGTAGGCATACAACTTATCTGATTAATTCAATCAAAGTCCTATATCTATGTTCTTCCTACGTCAAACCTAGATCGATATAATGAGCACAGTCCACCTAGTTGGGTACAACTTTCATAGAGTAGGACACGAGTTTGAGATAGTGCTGTACCTACTCACTAATACTCGAGTCGATGGGAAGGTGGCCTTTACGCGATCGTTATAGCATGCGTACAGACCCGGGGCAGTAGCGTCCGCAACCAAAGTGTAGCAGTTCATTTATAAAATTTTTTTGCTTAATTATTGAAGCGTTTGTATAAATTATGAGTTACAATGCTGATTTTACCTGTTCTATGTATTTATTATACCAATATGTATTTTTGTCGAATATGCTCCGGAACTACTTGTACTTACTACTATTTGAATAGTTCTTTCACTGTTAGGAAGATACACTATCTGCGCTCAACGTGGGCTCGGGTATAACAATAATGAAAAAATCTAAAGTTATCGTTTCAACGTATTAAAAACCTAAGTAGGTACTCAAAAAGCGCTATTCAGTTCGAATTTAATTTCTTTGTTCATACTAAAACTTCAATAAAATATCAACCTTTGACCACACACAAGCAACAACAATTTAAAAAAAAGCTATTACTAAACATTTTCTCAATCACATCGCAAACACACAATTACAAAATCTCACATCACACATCATTTCAAAGGAACACTTGTTAAAATGTTAAAACAAAAGAAATAAAACTAAATACGACAATTACAGTCGATTGTTCTGCAGACCGTACTTAATGTACCAAACTGTTTTGTCCTTGAACTTTCGCGTGAAGCAACGCTCGTGTGCACCGAGCCTTACACACACACATGCATGCAGTTGTCACGATTGCACGCACACTCAGAAGGATTTTCGGTTCATCTTTAAGTACACTTTTGACAGATGTTACGTATGTCAATGGTGTAGTTTTTTAACCGACTTTCCAGAAACGAGTAGGATTTTAATTCGCCGGAATGTTATATTTTTTAATGCATGAAAGTTTCTTAGTGTCGGTTCATTGGTTATAGAATATTATGCATGTGACATGCAAACCAAGTAGGTGTCAAGTGACTTTTCGCACTCCTGTAGTTCAACGCAAACACTTTCAATAAATTAATCAATTAGCAATATGATGATGATGTCCTCCTAGCCGATTATCGGCTACGGCGGCTGTTCTCATGTAAGGAGATTAGCCAACTACGCAGGACATATTATAGTGCACGAGCATTTGCGCAGACACAGGTGCACTCACTATTCCTTAACTCTCATAGCCCGATGGGACGGTAATCCGACACGACCGGAGAGAGATCAGGCGCAGGACCGACATTTACGTGCTCTCCGATGCACGGGTGTATCAATCACCAGCTTCCAGGCTCCGGGCTGCTTTGTGAAAGTCTTCTAAAACCCACAAGGCGATTTCGGCCCGACTCGGGAATCGAACCCGAGACCTCGTGCTTAGCAGCCGCACTTGCGACAGCTAGACCAACGAGGCAGTTTAGCAATATATTAAGTAACTAAGTATAATAATTCTCAATTTGAAAAAAAAAACACAGGAAACTTGTTTTTCCAAGAATTTTCCAAGCCCCAAATCTTGTGAAGAACATTCCGTATTTTAATACATTATTTATGTCGTTATAAGACATCACATAAACCACAGCACCAATGGTGAGGAAAACGCCCATAACACACCATGACATGTTAACGACCACGCACACAAACACACATGCACACACACAATTTCACAGCATTCCACAATAGGCGTAACGTGTGTGATTGTCTATATTTCAAGATGGTATCGGTGTTAGCGGATTTATAACTGTACTCCTACAGTTACAAAGTAATCGCTTTTACTGTCTTTATGGACCGTTTCTATAAAATGGAAGTTATTTTTTAGTTTTATGGTTTTCAATTATTAACATACATACAACACAAGGTTGATGCCCGCGGTCCCACCTGGATCCCAAATAAACTAAAAAGTGGTCCCTTGCCCTTTTGACTATCTGTAAGCAAAATTTCATTGAAATTCGTGTATTAGTTTTAGAGTGAAAACCGGAAAAACACGTAGTACACTGAGTTACTTTCGCATTTTTGCCATTGCTTAGGATTTTTCACCCCATGAACCTAAGAACTCATAAAATTCTAAATCAGACATACGAGTCCGTAAAAAACAACCTATTTAAATAACCATTCAGAACATTACAGTTATTAAACCAATATCAATAACAGATCATCAAACATCACGACATGATCTTGTAACGACGTGCTGACATTTTTTATTTATTCATTTTTATTAATCAACCTCTTTAGACCTGAATGTCAATGTCTTAATTTAAAATGGTATTCATGTACCTAGGCATTTATTAGTGCTTAATGTAATGTCTAGACGTTTGGTAATCCTAGACCATTAACTAGAAGCTTTTATGTTGTTTACTTTTTGTCTTCGTCACAACTACTTACCAGACGATCTCATGAAGACCATAGTAGTACCCATTATTAAAAATAAGACCGGTGACGCATCGGATAAGGGAAATTATAGACCTATATCTCTGGCTACGACCCTGGGTAAGGTGCTGGATGGTGTGCTTAACAGACAGTTAAGTCAGCATATCTCCCTGCACGACGCTCAATTTGGATTTCGACCTGGGCTGTCTACAGAAGCTGCAATACTGACTCTTAAGCATACTGTCCGGTACTATACCGACAGGAGAACGCCTGTGTACGCCTGCTTCCTGGACCTGTCAAAAGCATTTGACATGGTGCCATACAATGTGCTGTGGAGAAAAATGAGGCTTAACACCAAGCTACCTATGGAGGTTATAAGTTTGTTTAGATATTGGTACGACAACCAAAGCAATTATGTGAGATGGATGGGAGAATGCTCGGATGAGTATAGGATGGAATGTGGAGTAAGGCAGGGGGGATTGACCTCTCCTACTCTATTTAATTTATATGTGAATGAACTCATTGAGGAGCTCAGCAGTGCTAATGTCGGATGTTCAGTGGATGGTGTATTTATAAATAATATTAGCTATGCTGATGATATGGTACTGCTGGGCCCCTCAGTCAGTTCCGTGAGGTCACTCTTGACCATATGTGAGCGGTATGCATTGGCCCATGGGCTCAAGTATAATGTCCAGAAGAGTGAGTTGCTAGTTTTTAAGGCTGGAGCTAAAACCTACTCCGTTCCTCCGATCACACTTAATGGAACTGTCCTCAAGCAAGTGTCCAATTTTAAGTACTTGGGTCATTGGATCAATGAAAACCTAGCCGATGATATGGACATGGAAAGGGAGCGCAGGGCATTGTCGGTAAGGGGTAACATGCTTTCTCGCAGGTTTGCACGATGCTCGCGTGACGTTAAAGTCACATTATTTAAAAGCTACTGCCAAACGTTATACACGTGCAGCCTGTGGAGCAGTTACACTAAAAAAGCCTACAATGCTCTGCGCGTCCAATATAATAACGCGTTCAGGGGTATGTTGGGGCTCCCTTGGAGGTGCAGTGCCTCCGGTATGTTTGCGGAGCATAGCACGGACGGCTTCCAGGCGGTACTTCGTAAGAGAATGGCCTCCCTGTGGTTTCGGGTAAAGGGGAGCAGCAACACGCTTCTGAGTGTGTTGTCGGACAGAGTTGACGGCCAGATGCTCAGGCACTGGTCGTCGATGCATGTTCATAACAATAATCACTTTAAATTTTACTAACATAGAATTTTAAGTTTCTCATTTTACTAACATAATATGGACTGTGTACTGTTGTGTGTGCTTAGTCTGAAATAAATATTTTCAATTTCAATTTTAGCTACATGTTAAGACATGTTTTGTAATTTTTATTTTTGTCATTGAGAATTTGTGTGTTGTAAAAACAAAAAGTTGTTTTAATATCTATGAGTTTTTTTTATGTGTTTATGATTTATTGATATGTGTTTATGATATTCTCATGACCGACATGTAATTTGACCTAGATGATTTTATCTGGTTTTGTTCAAATCAAGTTCATTCAATACATTCTTTATGGTAATGATCATGCTAGATTTACATAAACTTCAATTAATTGCAAAAATTAAACATATACATTAGTATTTTTTTGTCGTCAATACTTTAATATCCACTGAGCTGCTTAAAACTACTTATCAACTCTGTTTCCTGGATCCCATAAAAACGAACACAGCTATTCCTACCTACTTAAGCGTTCTTTCGCGAATTCGAGCTATGTTACATGTAACACAATGTGGCTTAACAGAACCATCATTAATCGTCATTATTTACATAAGCCTCTCACACAATAGTATGGGAACGCCACGCGAAAAACTTAGGATTTTATTATAAAATTTTAATTGGGCGTTGCGTTCATACAAAGTCACTGCGTGCGGATTTCATAAATATATAAATTTGCGGCAATTACTAGGGAAGAATTTGTTACTAAATACGTTAAATGACGCGGTTACTAAATTATTTAGTAATTATAATTATCTTGTATAATAACGTTGAGTTGGGAATTAATTTTAATGATAAGATTGATGAAGGGAGACGAAGTGAAAGGGACAGACTAGTGGCAATTGTTTTTAGTTACAGTATTCATTTACATATGGCTGTGAAATTATATTGCTTTAACGATAATCAAATTAACTTACCTAGCTCCACTCTCTTTTTTATGACAAAGCAACTTGTTGCTTTAAGTCAAAAGGGTAGGTAACCATAATTCATTAATATTTAAGAATATTAACTACAATTTTAGCATGATTTCACCATATAGCAAACAATTATTTTGACCCGTGTTGAAATGTAGTAAACAAGGAGAAGATTGGCTGTTAACAGTTTAATTATAATGATTATAACTATTAACAAAATTACAGCTTGCAATTAAAATGTCCTGCACTGTAGAACTATTTGACCCTTAATTATAATTATTTTATCTCATAAGGTCATAGTAATTTTTAGAACATTGTACACGTAAATATGACGTAAGAAATATTAATACCTTATTAAAGTTTAAAATATGAATGAAGTAATAAAACTTACCAGTTTTATTTAATTTTCGTTCTGTTGATCTGGAATCAGTTTCTGCAACAAAATATAGTTTCTGTTAGGTAATATAAATCAGAAAAAAAAATTACACCAACTTTAAAAGTTAACTACGTAATGCGCTTGCTTGGTACTAGTTACTTTCTGGATGAGATTTTTATCAGGTATTCCACTAAAAAGATATCTGAGACACTCCTGGCAAATAAATGTAGCAAGCTACACAAGGTATAAAATTAATGTTATATACTTTTTGAAATACATACTGTGTCCTTTTTCAGTTCAATGCTATGAAGTGCTTCGAGAATACAGACAGATGATTTCTTTAACATTTATTGTTTTGACATGCAACAAGTCAAATGTCGATGATTGTCAAGCGATACATTCCATGAGGAGCATCTTCGTGAGCACGTTTTTTGTTGCTCAATTTCATTTTCAGTTTTAAAAGTCATAATAACATAAAGCTTTGATGTGAGTGTGACAAATAATTTATTGCTATACTTTACATTGATACTGCTCTTCATGATATTCATAACCGGGATTCTCGCCACAGAGTGTCTTTGGTTAGCACGTGTGCCTAGAATTTTCAGCTGTTTTAAGTGTTTTGGTGAACTTTTGTGACTTAGTTTTGTGTTTGTGTGTTGTCTTTTTGTTTGTTACCAGTGGTGTGTTGTTATTTCGGTAACTAACCAGTTTTTTACAAGCATAATGGATCAAAATAAACCCCCCGATCCCGATCCTCCCGACATCTCTGCATATGCTCCACTTTCCCCCAACTATCCGCTTTCCCAACTCGCTGATGTTGCTTGCAGCATCGCGGACTCCCAGACCCTATCAACCTCGAATACCAGGAAACGCTCCGGAGATGATGCCAACATTGGCGTGTCAACCCCGCCATCAAAACAACAAAGAAACCTCGTTGGCCGCAGCAGGTACTCTGCTACTGATAAGGCACCTTTTATCGTTCATGTCTCTCGATTGGAGCCCCAGCCTAACGCCGGTACCTCTCTACACCCTGTTACTTTCGGAATATTCCTACAAAAACATAACATTACCAATGTTGTCCGTGATGGTGTTAAAAAAGTTGGTAGGAACCGTGTGTCTGTAGAGTTTAAATCCCCTCAGGATGCAAACTCATTTATTATCAACAGCATTTTACATAAGAACTGCTATGTTGCCTCTATCCCCACTTTTAATATAACTAGGATGGGTGTTGTGACTGGTGTTCCCACAGATTTAAATGAAGAGGAAGCCCAAAAATACTTGCAGGTCCCTTCAGGTTGTGGTGAAATCCTGAAAGTTCGTCGCATAAGCAGGAAAGTAGTTATTGATGGAGTGACTGTATTCAAGGCAACAGAGACATGTGTACTTACCTTTGATGGCCAAGTATTACCTCAAAGAGTATTTTGTTGTTACACCTCCCTTCCGGTTCAGCAATATGTTTATCCCACCATCCAGTGCCGTAAGTGCTGCAGGTTTGGTCATGTGGAACTAGTGTGTCGGTCCAAGCCTCGCTGCAGTAAGTGCGGCCATGATCACCCTGGTGATGGTTGCAGCACTTCTGAGGCGGAGGCATTCTGTGTGCTCTGCTCGGGGAATCATTTTGCAAATAGCAAATCATGCCCCGAGTTGGGTAGACAGAAGGCCATTAAGACGGTTATGGCTGAGAAGTCCCTTTCATATGCTGAAGCTAGCAAATCTGTCCCACTTACTTCTCGCAATTATGCTAATGCTGCAAAAGCTATTCCCGTCCCCACTCAGTCATACCGCAAAACTGTTTTCCTTAAGCCAAAGACCCATGCCCCTCTATCTCCCTCTTATGATAAAGCTGCCCATCAGCAGATTATTAACTCCCCTGCACCTTCACAGCCTGATGGCTGCGCTCTGAATAACCCATTCATTGATAGTAATGTTTCCTCAATAATAGATATACTTATTAAACTTCTTTCTACAATTCTATCCACCAATAATACCCAATTACCGTCCAACGTTGCCTACCAACTAACTAACCTTTTATCAAATATTAGAAATGGCGCCTCGCCAAGTATTCCTTCAATGGAATGTGAGGAGCGTGTGGCATAAAAAGCACGACCTCATATTCCTCCTCAATAAATTCAAGCCTCTGGCTTGCTCTGTAGCTGAGACTTGGCTCACCCCGAGTCTCAGTTTTAATATACCACTATTTAATATTCTCAGATGTGACAGATCTGATGGCTATGGAGGGTCGGCTCTCCTTGTTAATAATCGTGTCCCCCTCTCCACCTTGACTCTTCCGGTTCTGGATGGTGATATGAATATAGTTGCGTGTAGAATTGAGGGTATCACTGTTTTATCCGTGTATATTTCCCATCCTCAGCGTAGGTTTTTAACCACCATTAGGGACATTTTGAATAACATAGTGGGACCTGTGCTCGTCATGGGTGACTTCAACTGTCACCACTTTAGATGGGGTTCCAATCGTTGTGATTCGTTTGGGGAAGGTTTAGTAGAAATCTTGGATGATTTTGACCTTTGCATCTTAAATGATGGTAGCCCTACTCGTAGATCCCTTCCAGGACAGCAAAAGAGTTGTGTAGACCTCACATTCTGTTCAGTAGAGTTGGCGGCATCAATTCATTGGGAATGTACTACTCTGACGCATGGTAGCGACCATTACCCCATTGTTGTAACTTTAATTAATAAAACCTTTTTAGAGAAAACGTCTCCTCCACTATTGAAGTACAACTTGTCCAAACCTGATTGGTCGAGGTTTGCATCTTTACTGGAGGAGAAAATTAGTATGCTTCCAAATTTAACTTCAAGTTTTCAAGATTCTTCTGGTCACTGCCATGCTAAGAGCTGCTACGATGGCTTTATCTCGGCCATTACCTCAAGCGCAGACTCTACCTTTCCGTTGCGCAACTGTGCCAGAAATAAAATCCCGTCACCCCCGTGGTGGGATCAAGAATGCACATCGGTTATTAAAGAAAGAAAAGAGGCCGAAAAACAGTACAATGATGCGATGAATAGCGACAATCTTATACGGTACAGACGAGTGTTAGCTCAATCTCGGCGGCTTCTTCGCAAGAAGAAACGCCGCGGTTGGGTTAAGTTTTGCACTTCTCTATCCCCTTCCACTCCCATTTCAGCAGTTTGGAAGAGCATTAATCGTTTCAGGCGAGGCTGCTCCCCATCTATCTCTTCCCCTATCTCGAGAGAAACTGCTGAATCCTTTTTTGACAAAATAGCTCCAGCCTATGTTCCTTCTTCCTCAGAACTTCTGCTCCCGCCTGTAAATATTGTGGATGATCCTATGAATGAACCATTTTCGTTAGAGGAACTTGATACGGTATTACGTCATGTTAGGGATTCCGCCCCAGGCATAGACGGCATACCGTACTCATTTGCAGTTCATTTTGGTTTTGAAGCAAAAAAATATTTTTTAGGAATAATAAATTATTGCTATCAATTTGGTTGGGTTCCTGAACAGTGGAAAGCTCAGATAGTAATTCCCCTTTTGAAGCCCGGCAAGACTGCTGATGATCCGAATGGCCTTAGACCAATTGCTTTGTCCTCAGTGTTGGCCAAGATATTGGAACATTTAATTAAAAATAGACTTGAGTGGTTGGTGGAGTCTAGGGATCTACTGCCGAGTAGTCAGTTTGGCTTTAGAAAGGGGCTTAGCACCATGGACAGTGTGGCAATTTTGGTTACTGATATCCGTACAGCCTTTTCCAAAAATGAATCCGCTGTAGCCACTTTCCTTGACATCTCTTCCGCATACGACAGCGTCCTTCTTCCAGTTCTCAGGCAAAAATTGCAACAGCTGAGGATTCCGGGTAAGATGGTACAATGTATATGCGCACTCCTCATGTCTCGCTCTTTGATGCTCAGAGTGCAGGGGGAGGTATTTGAGGTGAGACAGACGTGGAAGGGCCTTCCCCAAGGCTCAGTTCTAAGCCCCCTACTATACAACCTGTATACAGCAGACATTGGCTCCTGCCTTAATGCTGACTGCCACCTTTTACAATACGCTGACGATCTAGTGTTGTATGTAGTTAATCCATCTATTACGGACGCTGCCTCATCTCTCTGTCTCTCCCTGGACTCTCTGCACACATGGCTTTTGGACCATGGTCTCTCGTTATCCGCCCCAAAAAGCTCGGTAGTGATTTTTTCCCGAAAACGACTGATCCCTCAGGTCTCAGTTAACATTCAAGGACAAGATATTCCCATAGGTAACAAATCAAAATTTTTAGGCGTTTTCTTAGACTCAAAATTATCCGGGATTCACCACTTTAATTATTTGATCAAAAGATGCGAAAGAGCAATCTCCATCCTAAAAGCTCTCGCTGGTGTCTGGTGGGGGGCCCATCCCTTCACTATGAAACTGGTCTACAATGCCTTAGTCCGCAGTATCCTGGACTATGGGTCACACTTGGTGATGCCAAGCAACAAAGGTGCCTTGGCCGGTTTAGATAGGATTCAGTCTCAATGCCTTCGAATCATCTCAGGTTGCATGAAGTCGTCGCCTATTAACGCCTTGCAGGTCGAATGCGCTGAACCTCCTTTAGCCCTGAGACGTCAGTACCTCGCTTCCCGTTTCCTATCCAGGGTTATTCCCAAGTCATCTCACCCCCTCATCCCAAAACTCAGAGAGCTTGACACTCTTTGTCACAGCTCCAAATATTGGGAACACAAAGAAATCCCCCTATTCCTAAAAGCATATCGGTTTTTTCAAAATTTAGAATCCCCCATTGCTCCACATCCCAGACTTCCTTTATTTAATTACCCTTATGAAGTACTTTGCTTCACCCCTAAAATATTCTATAACATTGGCATATCCAAAAACTCCCCATCTGCAAATTCGGCCTTTAATGCGGTTTTGGGTGAACGATGGATTGGGTTTCAAAAGTTCTTCACGGATGCTTCCAAATCAAATGGTGGCTGTACTGGAGCCGCGGTTTACTATCAGAACTCTAAAATAATTTTGAAATTCAGATGTCCGAAGGAGTCTTCAGTATTTACAGGCGAGTGTGTGGCACTATTGGAAGCTTGTCGTTTTATAGAGTCCCATGAGATTAGCTGTGGAGTTATCTTTACTGACTCCCTTAGCTGTCTCCAAGCCATATCCCAGAATCCCTTTAGAACTAAACTCCATTGTCCTATTGTCCTGGATATTAAAAAGTCCCTTTTCTCCTGCACTAGGCAAGAGAAAGAAGTACACTTAGTCTGGATCCCTAGCCACTGCGGTATAGCGGGCAATGAATGTGCCGATGCATTGGCCAAAGATGCGTGTTCATCTGAGTCCGCTGATCTTGCACACTTCTCCCTTCAAGGGCATGACCTGCTAAACCTCCCTAAATTGAGTCTTGAGACCTCGTGGCAGGAATGGTGGAACATCTCAGGCAAAAGGAAGGGTAGCTCTTATTTCGCCATTCAACCGGTTGTAAAACCAAAACCGTGGTTTTCAAATTTCAAAAGATACCCTAAACGGGTAATTTCAGTCATGTGCAGAATTCGGTTAGGTCACTGCTGTACACCGGTCTTTCTGCGCAAAATTCGGGTGCAGGATTCATCCCTCTGCGAGTGTGGACTGGATGAAGGTACCCTGGACCATATATTTTTTGACTGTCCTATCAACTCATCCTTTGATTTATATGGTCGTCTCCAAAAACTTAAAATTCCTCTCCCGACTAACTTCCGTTCCCTCCTATCCCACTCCTGTCCAGAACTGCTCCAGATGCTGTTGATGTTCATTAATCAAAACAATATTAAATTATAAATTGTGGCCTATATTTAGGCCACAGTTTGTATGGTTGTGGTATATATTATATGTTATGTGTTACTAACATTTTGTTGTTGTTTTTATATATGTAAATATATTTCTGTTTGTTTCAGTGCCGTCCTACTAACACATTAAGTTACACAAGATCGGCCACAGCACCATCTTAAATCAATATATATATATTTTTAAATTTATTTTAATTAAAAGCACTTCTTGCTTCTCATCCCACTTGTCATTGGCAGAATCGTCGAAATTGACATCGACACGGATTGCCATATACAAAAATAGAATAGAATAGATATTCATAACCAACTTCCCAAAAAGAAGGTTCTCAATTCGACCAGTTTCAACCAATTCTTGTTGCTGAAAGAATTGCAAGTAGGTACAAAATATTTTTTAAGCTAAATTATCATTTACGCAAATACTTAGTCTAAACAAAGCTTTGCAAATAGAAAAAAAACACATACCGCCTAAGTTTTAGTGCCAATTAAAAACACAATTAAAGGAAATAAACTTAATTCGTTGATCGTAAAGTCACAGCATTTACTCAGCGCATTCCCTCAGCATTTTCCTTCACGCTCGGTTGCCATAGAAACCGAGATGCGTACGAGATGAAGTAACAAACGATCACTTGCGCCTGCGACGCTGTTACGTCGCCATATTGAATTGTTCGCCATTATGACATTATGTCGATAACTGCCTGAAAGTGATACTTAAATACTGTTGTATTGTCGGTTAATAGAGGCGGTTATATCACGCTTGTATGTCTGAGAAGGGTATGCAGTAGAGTTGTTCCAAAATATGGTTTACTTAGCTAAAAGTGATATACATTTCTTGGCTCTTTGTACGTACCAGTTCGTTTATGTTTCAGAAAACGTGAAAACGTGGCGGACACTATTGTTATCATCAGTATAATTAGATGAAACCTATTTAACTATGCAGTAAAAAACTTAGTTAAAAATGCCTTTAAAATTTATGGGGAAGATTAGGGAAGTTTAGATCTATTATAAAATCATCATGCTTCTAAAATATCTTCAGTGACTGAAAGACCTAAAATTGGGACTGGGACTAATGGCTTAACTTTGACATCAATTTATAGAACGACAGTTATAACTTAACCCTTACCTGATTCGGTAGTTACAAAGTCTTTAACAAATGTAGGATTTCTTTCAAATTGCAACAGAGTACAGCGTAGTGGATGTTTTTCTTTTTATCTCTCATCTACATGGTTATAAATATTATCTGCGAGCCGCCATTGTCCATTGAAATGCACACTCGTATTGTTGGGAGAAACGCAGACATGCGCATTTAGTATGTTTAGTAACAACTATACTAGTGTATAGTGATAGTCTATGGTCCAAGACATAGTATGGTCTATGGTTGTAGGCACCTCTCTTCTACGATTTTTGACAAATTGTAATAACGTGCTCTGTAATCTCTGTAATATTAATTAAGTCCCAATAAATAGTGTTCCACAGTTTAAAAGTCTTAGTCTTTTATTATTTCAACAGGTTATGGGCTTCTCCCTATCTGTAAAGTGTAGTACAGTGAAAATACAAAGTAAATTAGCTAATCTTGTTCAGTAAAACGTATAACCTAAAAGTTGAGCACGCGGTCGCCGAAGTTTTTATATTTCAGCTATAATCTCTTGATAAAATGACATCAAACAATGGGTCATTGGTACAAATTGAAAAACTTACTGGCCGAGATAATTGGACAAGCTGGAGTTCCGCAGTGCAAGCATACCTGGAACTCGATGATTTATGGGATTGTGTCCAAGGAACAAATACTGATCCAAAGAAAGAAAAAAAGGCTAAATCAAAAATAATATTACTAATCGATCCAATAAATTTTATACATATCCAGGATGCGACTACATCGAAACAGATTTGGGAAAATTTATCAAAAGCGTTTGAAGACTCTGGTTTACTGAGAAGAGTTGGTTTATTGCGAGACTTAATTAACAGTAATTTAGAAACAAGCACCAGTGTAGAAGATTATGTCAACAAAATCATGAGCTCAGCTCACAAGCTCAGAAATATTGGATTCAGAGTTGACGATGAATGGCTCGGGACTTTGATGCTGGCAGGTTTACCCGAAGAATACAAACCTATGATTATGGGTATAGAAAGCTCAGGAGTAAAAATAAGTGCAGATATGATTAAAACTAAACTTTTGCAAGAAATAAAAGCTACACCAAGTAATTCAGCTCTGTACACAAGTAATAAAAATACTCAAGCTAAGTTCAAAAACACTCAGCATCAGTCAAAGTCAAAAGGTCCAAGATGTTATAATTGTAACAAATATGGACACCTTGGTAAAAATTGTTGGTTTCAGAAAAATAAATCACAGAGTAAAGAAAATAATAAAGGTTTTGTCGCAGCTTTCTCAGCCATGCAACTGAATGATTGTATTAACTGGTATGTTGACTCAGGTGCTTCGATGCATATGACAATGCATAAACATTTACTGCAGAATGAAACAATACCACCAATATCCACAATCAAAATTGCAGACAATAAAACTTTACATGTTGAAAGCTGCGGTGATGTGATACTGCACATACCTAATAAAGATGGCACCAGCAGTGAAATATTAGTGAAGAATGTTTTATATGTGCCAAAGCTGTCTACAAACTTATTATCAGTTAGTAAAATAATAAAGTCTGGTTGTACAGTGGAATTTGATAAAACTGGCTGCTCAGTATATAATTCAAATAATCAAAAAGTGGCCACAGCAAATCTAATAAATGATACATATAGACTGAACATAAATTACAGTAAAATATTCGCCATGTCAGCAAAAGCAGAGTCTATTACACATCTATGGCATCAACGTTTGGGCCATCTAAATTATAATGATGTTCACAAGTTACCTAAGTGCACGACTGGTGTACAACTATCATCACAGAAAGAAAAGTATGTATGTATTAGCTGCCTAGAGGGTAAGCAAACGAGGCAATCATTTCCAAGCAATGGCTCCAGGGCAAATGGGTTGCTAGAGCTAGTCCACACAGATGTATGTGGCCCGATACAAGTTGCTTCGATTGGCGGTGCCAGGTATTTTACAACTTTTATTGATGATTTCTCAAGAAAAGTCTATGTTTACATAATTAAAAGTAAATCAGAAGTGTTTGAAAAATTTATTGAATACAAAAACAGAGTAGAAAATGAGTTGAATAAAAAAATTAAAATTTTACGCAGCGATAATGGATTGGAGTATACTAATAACAATTTTGCTAATTATTTAAGGAAAAATGGAATATTACATCAGACTTCCAATCCATACACGCCACAACAGAATGGTCTGAGCGAGAGAATGAACCGAACATTGGTTGAACGGGCAAAATGCATGATGCTTAATGCTGATTTACCGAAGAACTATTGGGCTGAAGCTGTAACAACTGCTGCATATCTAATAAACCGCTCACCCACACATGCTTTATCAGACATAACACCTCATGAAGCATGGACCGGACAAAAGCCAGACTTGAGTAATATTAGAATATTTGGTTGTCCTGCTATGGTGCACATACCCAAAGAAAAGCGCCAAAAATTAGATGTGAAATCTCGTCAGCTAATCTTTGTTGGGTACAGTGAGTGCACAAAAGGCTACCGTTTTATAGAACCAAAATCTAATAAAGCAGTTATCAGCCGTGATGTACATTTTCTGGAAGAAAACATTAAGAGTAAAATAGTAGAATCAATTTCTTTTTCAGCACCTGAAACAAAAATAAATAATATTAATCAAGAAGAAGAAAAACAACCATTAAAAGATAAAAATAATAATGAAAAGAATAATAAGAAAGAAGAAAAATTAACACATATATACTTACCATTGAATGAAGAAAAATCTGAATTAATTACACAAGATGATGAAAACACAGATGAGGAAGAGCAGTCTTTTTCAGATAATCTGAGTAATAATATTACAGATACCTCAAGTAATGCAGAATATGAAGATCCATTAGATGACACATACTTACCAAGTCAGAGTGTTGACATATCACCTGCAAATGAAACAATTATAAAAACCCGTCAGCAAAAAAGAAAATTGGAAACAAATAATGGAAGTTCATCTTTATACATTTGCATGAATGGTGAGTCTACATCAAGCCTTCTTAACAATGATCCGCAAAGCTTAGAAGAAGCTCTTGAAAGTAATGAATCTGAAGAATGGAAACAGGCAATGAAAGAAGAATATGAGTCTCTTATTCACAATAATACTTGGTCTTTAGTAGATTTACCTGATGGAAAGAAAGCTATTCCATGCAAATGGGTTTTCAAACGAAAATTTGATCATACTGGAGAAATCAGTCGTTACAAGGCTAGACTTGTAATTAAGGGTTACAAGCAGAAAAAGGGAATAGATTACAATGAGATATACGCACCTGTTGTACGATACACGTCTATTAGATATCTCATAGGTATAGCTGCAAAATACAATCTTGAAATTCATCAAATGGATGCCATTACAGCATTTTTGCAAGGAGATGTTGATGAAGATATTTACATGTCTCAACCACCCACTTTTGATCGAGGAGAGAAAGTATGCCATTTAAATAAAGCTATATATGGCCTCAAGCAAGCCAGTAGACAGTGGAATAAAAAGCTAAACTCCGTTTTGTTAGAAATTGGCATGAAACGATCAAAACTTGATCCTTGCATTTATTTTCGTATATTGAACAAAAATGATATTTTATTTATCTCAGTATATGTCGACGATCTACTTTTGTTTTTTAATTGTTCTGAAACTGGTGAAGAAATAAAGAAAAAACTCAAAGATAACTTTAGTATGAAAGACATGGGAAAAGCAAAACAATGTATTGGATTCAGAATAACACATGAAGATCAAAATAAAATATCACTGGATCAATCAATTTATATTAAAAAGATACTCAATCGTTTTGGTATGGATGATTGTAAGCCAGTCTGGACTCCATGTGATCCAAACACTCAATTAAAGAGAGCCAAAAGTGAGGAAGAAATATTGAGAAACATACCGTATCAAGAAGCTATTGGGTGTTTATTATATTTGTCACAAGGGACAAGACCTGACATAACATATATTATAAACTCATTAAGTCGGTACAATGGACAACCCACTGCAGAACATTGGACTACACTGAAGAGAGTCTTAAGATATTTAAAAGCCACCATTGATTATAAATTAACATATGATGGAAACTCGGAAGGCAATGTTACAGGCTATTGTGATGCTGATTGGGCCAGTCATTCTGAAGATCGTAGATCCTGTACTGGATACATCTTTATTCTTCAGGGTGCTGCAATAAGTTGGTGTTCTAAAAAACAATTAACTATAGCCCTGTCAAGCACGGAGGCTGAGTACATGTCTCTGGCCACAGCTGTGCAAGAAGCTATTTGGCTGAAACAATTAGATGAAGACTTTTGGCCTGAATCATCAGCTATTCCTATTGTTGTTTATTGTGATAATCAAAGTGCCATTCGCATTTCAGGTAATGAAAGCTATCACCAACGCAGCAAACACATAGATGTTCGCTATCATTTTATTCGAGAGAGGATTGCTGCCAAACAAGTCCTAGTAAAATATCAAAGAAGTCAAGACATGACTGCGGACATTTTGACCAAAGGGCTGCATAGACCAAAACATGAAGCTTTCAGCAGAGCGA
Organism: Helicoverpa zea; assembly: GCF_022581195.2. Lineage (NCBI taxonomy): Eukaryota > Metazoa > Arthropoda > Insecta > Lepidoptera > Noctuidae > Helicoverpa > Helicoverpa zea. The sequence continues at coordinate 570,577 of NC_061472.1, forward strand.
TGGGTCTGCGTTCAGGAGAGAATGTTGGGAGAAACGCAGACATGCGCATTAAGTATGTTTAGTAACAACTATACTAGTGTATAGTGATAGTCTATGGTCCAAGACATAGTATGGTCTATGGTTGTAATGTTGTTATAATAACGTGCTCTGTAATCTCTGTAATATTAATTAAGTCCCAATAAATAGTGTTCCACAGTTTAAAAGTCTTAGTCTTTTATTATTTCAACACGTATCTTACTTGTCAGCACGCAACTCTGACTTGACACCTTTTTTGTCAGAACTACTGAAGTCTGACTTCATAGATGTGTTTTGATAATATTTAGGAAATTGTAGTTATCATGTTTGCAGTTGTATTCAGCAGCATCCGGTTAGACTGGAAGCCGACCCCAACATAGCTGGGAAAAGGCTCGGGAGATGACGAGGATGATATTTGAATTATTATTTAATTTCATCATCATCATCAGCCTATCGCAGTCCACTGCTGGACATAAGCCTCTCCAAACCTCTCCTCTTTTATTTAATTTATTAAGGGTATTTTCATTGCTTGACTATTCCCAAGAGGGTATTTAAACTAGAAAGAAAAAATCATTAATATAATGTTAGTCAAAACCGGTAAACGACAAGGTACACTTGTAGGGGCCCCTGTAGACAGCTGCCTTTTATCTAAGTACCTTAAATAGTATATTAAGAACAAATAGTATACACAACCCAGTACTAAGATTATATGTTCCAATTCTTAAAAGCTGTGCCATCAATCACCAGTACAAAGTGGACTTCAAGTAAGTTAAAAACCCCATAAAACAAACGACAGTCTGTCGCCACCATAACAATGTCCCATAGAGTGACAAAGGGCCGTAAATACAAGTTTATCGATATTTCGCACAAACCACATCGATTTGAGTAAATAGTTGTTTGTCTGAAGAAATGCGCGTGAGTTTCGTGCCCTGAATGTTGACGCGTTTGAGGCTTTCAATGTTAAATTGTGTGCGGATTTTGACCTGCAGTTGAAGCTACGTACCTATACAAAATTACTACATGCAGTGTTCCCGTTGTTTCTTTAGGTACATGTGGTTCTTCAAACCTAATAGACAGACATGTTGCTGCTGAGTTGTTGCTGGGGAGTTTGTTGCGCTACTTCTTCTTCCCAGCAAAGCCATAGGAAATGGTATATAAACAGTACATGGCCATAGCAAAAGGGTTTTGGGGAATGTCTTTTTTATTGAAGTTAGAAAAAAATGGTTCATCAGCCCTGGCAAAAACGTAGAAGTACTTAGATTTTTAAAACTGCGCAAGGGATTTTAATATATTTTTGAATGATGGAGTGATTTAAACAATAAATTACTTAATCCTTTTGCTAACACTAATTTCAGCAAATTAAACACTATAAAACTACAATTTCAAAACAACAAACCGTCACAATGAATTGTAGTAATCCATACTTTCATCTGCGTCTGCGCATACCACCTCGACTGCGCATGCGATGCTTTCGCCGCATTTTAACTTGATAGCCAGCTATTAGACAATAGTTGTGCAAGAAATACTCAAAAAATATTCATTAAACCCATTGACGGATGGGTGGTAAAGTAATTTTGAAAAATTATGACCCGTAACGTTTATGTAAGGTAATATGTTGTTTATGACTGTAAATTCATGTTAACAGTTTTATGGATGTTAATTTTGAATAATTTACACGTTATTGTTGTAGATTAAGATGTATCTGCAACTGTATAACAGTGGTTCTCTAACTTTTTTGAAAATAGAGCAGTGTAATTTTCAATTTATCGTGAACGTTTGATAACAATTTTCAACATTTAAAGTCGAAAAAAAAGCATATTAATTTAAATAAAATACTTAAGTTTGCAAATAAGAAACTAAAAATTACGACTTGAGGAACCTTAAAGGTTTTATGGGTAATTAGAATTGTAAACATGTTTACATGGGAATTTATTTACTATTATATTCACAAGCTCTTTATAAACACCAAGAGAATCTTGTCACAAATACCTGCAACATTTCATAACATATGCAACACTCAAGAACGCAATTTTCATAACACAACTTTAGATGCATTAAGTTCTTAAGTTCTAAACAAACTTTAACTTAGGACCCAACGAGGTCTTACACAAGATTGTGTTCGTCGGACACATGGAGAATAAAATCACTAGCAGAGATGTCACAATGCAAAATCTCCTAAGAAACTAGCGCGCCAAAATGCGGGTGTTCAGGACACGAGGAACGTTACTAGCTCCGCCCTTATACGACTTCTATACAAGCTGCCCATTATTTTCAAAATAAAATTACGAATTAAACAAGACCAATCATTGATAGATTTGAAAGCTTCCTTTTGATTTGACAAGGAATCTGAACGCCTCGTTAGTTCTAGTTACTTTGGCCTACAAGAAGGCGCTTGACCTACCTACATTATGATATCTCTGCTATCCTTCCTTCCTCCGTGGTCAGATACAAGTTTGCCACTGTTGAACACCAACAGAAGTTTGCCGAACACGTGTGTAATTGTTGGACAACAGCAATTGTTGTAATGGGACATAATGCACTAAGTATGGGACATTCGTGGACATCGCTATGGGTATTACAGTGATTAACTTGAGTTAGGTGTAACTAGATGGTTAGTGCTAACTTTGTTTTTGTGTGATGTGGTAATTGTTTCTAGTGGGCTTTAGTTGTAGGATGTTATGATTCATGTTTTGATGGCGGTTTTTAGACTTGTTTGTTTTTTTTATTTTCAGACTTGTTTGTAGGTGTATTTCTACGATTAGGTTTGATTTTTCAATAAGAACAATTGAGGCAGGTTCAAAACAGTTTGTTTGTGTCTTTACCTAATTCGAACAAATGAACGATTAAAACTGAAATGACAAGGAAAAATTTAGAGTTTTTTTTTATTATAAACGAACTTCTGGAACGGAAAAATATTGAATTTTCAGGCTAACTGAATTTCGGATTTTAAAACTCCATTTATCAGTAAACTTTTTATTCTGTTTAAAGTAGATCATCACGCAATCCCATCGCTAAATCGATCCCCTTTCCACGTGCGTTCTGACCGTGACTTTTACCGATCGGCGCGGGCGCAGCGAGGCGTGACGCGTCATATGTTGTGAGTACATGCGTGCTATCATGTGCAGCAGATTAATAACTATTATTCTTGTGTGCGTGAAGGAGATTAAGTAGCGATAAATCTGACTGCAAATGTTCGAGAAATAAATGTATTTGTTTGTTATTTCAATGAAGCAGACAGGGCTGAGTTATGTAAAAAACGTATATATTTTATTGTTAATTTTTAAAAAGCTACAAAACTTCTTTAAACCATATGAAAAAAATATTTCGCTATTAGAAAGCTACACCGCCCTCGGTTCTCATAGGCTATATTTTATCTAGATTCGGAAGAGATTCCCCAGGGACGCAGGTGAAGCAAAACAATGAACAAAATGATATAAAACAAATGCCCTATTCTACGTACAACACGTATCATAAAAATTGAATTAACCTATTTCATGTCGCAAAAGAGAGATAAGAATAATTGAACTATTTAAGTACAATATAAAAAACATATATAAAGCATCATTAGAATTCTCACAAATATAAGTGAATCTCTCTGCGGGTTACACGGGGCGCTCTCAATTCACCACGGTTTACGTAACCCGCACATTCTAGAGTAACCTTGCGAGATGCCCGAGTACCCCATCACCCTGCGCATGCGACGTTATAGTTATAGTTTGAAGATGACCCCAATAGCTCTATGTGTAGTAGTTACTTAACTGTACTTTATAAATCAATTCGTTTCGTATGGACACTTTTAAGGTGACGAGTGTGTTTTAAGGTGACGAGGGAACCAATGGTCCGATTAAAAAAAAAAACAATGTTCAGTAGATTATACTACATTTTTAATCCAGGTGTGGGATGTAGTTCCTGACGAACGCACGCGAAACCACGACGGGAAGATAATTACAAATAAGGCTAGACTACTTCTATCAAGCTAGTCGAGGATTATCTAATTTTCTCACATCTCTTCGCTTAGAGAAGAACCATCTCACCACAAAAACTTTTAAACGTCAGTTTAACACTTGTCTAAAAAAATATCAGATTATGACGTTGAAATAAGGTCCATTTTGCAGCCACACTTTTTGTAGACAAGTGTTTGACACATGTTTAAGTGTTTGTAGTAAGACCAGAAATGTTTAACAACCACATAGTAAGCCAAGCCCTAGCTATATAAAGACCTATTCACAGGTATGATATTTTGACAAACCAAAGAGGTTGTCCAAATAAGACCAGCTCTAATAAATGCATTCACAATAGTTGCATTGACAACAACAAATTGAGTGTCAGTTTGTTTACGCACCGACTCAATCCAACAGCCTTGTGATCAGTAACGGTCGTAATGGTTGGAACAAGTAGGTATATTATGTATGAAAGTAGGTATGAATGTATATGTAGATACTTGTACCCTGACCTTACTTAACGCGAAAGTTATTGTGGTAGGCTGCAGTATTATGGGTATTTTTGTATTATATTCCTTTTTTATCGAATTAAAAATTAAAATGTCTCTCACTATAATGAAATAAATCTTTACTTAATGTTTTAAATGACAAAGTAAGTCGTTGTTGCGCTTTTCCGTCAAAAGCAATAAACCAACGTCAATGTTTGGTTTATAGTCGAGAACTTGAGGATAAATATAGGCTAGTTTATTTTCCGAAGCCTTGAAAATTTTCCTCGAAACGTGAGAAAAACAGTAACAATAAAAAAAAAAAAAACACAATTTTATTATTCAAAACATCACAATAGGCGTCACAATTCAAAACTTTATTATGAGCTTTTATTAAAAGCCAAAAATTACAGTTTCATCAAAAGCTTGCCACACACATACCATCGTCAATTCATTTGACATTCTTCAAAGTTACTAAAACTCGCGTGTAGCAAGCATTGTACAATTACAGTCAAATTGGCAAATACCTAGTTATTTAGTTATTTGTACGATGTTGCTGACAAAAGCTATTTATGAAAGAAACTGATTCACAAGACGTATTGGCAATTGTTAAAGGTCAAAAAAGATTACTTTACAAAAATATATGATAAAGAAACCTTAGAGTAGTGCAGTAGGGTTGTTTTTTGTTTGTTGAATGTGTAGGCAAGTTAATTTTTTTAAGAAATTAGACTAAATGCTAAGTATGTTGGTCACATTATCATTATATATATGTAGTAGTAAAGTAGGTATCAGTAGGTAACATAAAAATATACAAAGGCTTTTGAAGTGATACTTAACCAAGTAAAACCGTGTATTTAGTATTTGAATAAATTCGAATTATTGCGCCAATATTTCGACGTACTGCATAAATATCTGTCGTTTCGAGAACCTATGCAAAGCACTGAATGAATAAACATTCACTGACAAACAGACAATAATATAATTTACATACTGTCCCCCACCTCCGGCTTGCCGGAGTGAAGCATGACGGGGGATAGGTCTCCCGCCTCTTGGCTTGCCTTCATCGGCCGGTCAGAGTGGAGTCGCTAGAGCAAGGTTAGTCCTGCTCGGAGGGTAGGTGCCTCGTGGTAAGTGGCGAGTGGGCCGGTGATGCTGGACCCACAGGGAGCGCGTGATCTGCGTTTAAAGTCCGCCGAGGTATCCTCACCCTTCTCAGCCGCTCATGTCCCTGTTGCCCTCTTGTTGCTTTTCAGTGACTGATTCCCGGGGGCCCAGTAAGTGAGTTGGCGAGTCTCCACCTGCCATTTTAACATGTATTTAAAACATTGTCATCGGCAGGTGCCATAGTTCCCGTAGTTTCCCCATTCCTAGTCCATTAGCATCCCATCACAATAGCCTAAGTAGTTTTTATCCATAGTTAGCAATAGTTTAGCACAGAACCGGGGATTGTCCTTGGGTACATTTCTATAGTGTATACAGGGATAATCGTCGGTTTTGTGTTACCATTTCATTAAAGTTGTCTCAAAAGGGCTTCAGCGTGTTGGCTTCGGCCCCACGTTCGCCTTCCAAAAATCCGGGACTCTGTAGTCCCGTGGTCGGTTAGAGACGAACAAATAATTTACATAATCGTACCGAGAGCCAGTCATTGACAATTTTAGAATGTTGCTTAAAGTCCACGAAATATATATAGCTTTTGACTCAAAGCTTCGTTGCAGCCCAATAAGTACTACACTGTATAGTTCGGCCATTCAGAGAATGCGTTCCTGACACGTCGCGATTGAACTGACGACGTAACTTTGCAATGGCGTTGCAGTTACGATAAAAATATTTTTGCTGGTTGTTTACCGTTTTAACAATTGAGGAGCATTAAAACAACATTATTATATCAATAATCAATGAATGTTATAATTTTGTGCCAAACTGAGTGTCAAATAACTTGGTAAACAATATTTTTCTAAATCTATACTGCGCTATTACAAGGTTATGTCAGCGGTTTATATTTTGTAGTGCTGTGCTAAAAATAACAGGCAAGTATCGTAATCTGTTCTTATACAGTTATAATATAAAATAATACGTTTTGATTTTCTTTTTAAGAATTGGAAAATAATGGACTATAAGACTTAATTATAACGTTTATGAAATATAAAAATAAAACTATGACCAAACCGCATTTTTATACTTAGATTAAAAATGGTAACCCCAAATGGCGTTATGGGCCGCCATTTTGTGACGCTAAAACAGTCGTCCGTTGTCGTTTCGTGCGCATAGACCACGTTTTTCAAGTGTTTTCGATCTGTTTTTATTTGATTACCCGGCTTTTGTTAGACCGAGATATCAGGATTGATTCTGTTATTGATAATAATATAATTATACATGTAGGCGAAGATGATGATGAAGACACCACCTCCTCAAGCAAATCGGAGTCTGATTAATATTCTGTTCGCACATTCAATTCAATGTACTTGTAACAAAGAATAAATAAAACAATTTTATTATATGAATATTACCTTTTTTTGGTTTCCACTTAAATAACTAAAATATAAAACAAATGATTCCGCCAATTTAAAACGAAAATAATCTTAAAATAATGCGGCGGTTCATTTTGAAGGAACGGTAACGAACTCAGTGTTATGTTGTGCCCATCACTAGTCGTGACTAACTGATAGGTGTCAGGAACGCATTCTCTGAACGGCCGAAGTTATAGTTATTAACATTTTTAATTACTTACTGCTTTTATAAATACATGTACATATCTTTATATATATAAAAATGAAACCCGCTTTCCGTTGTCACGACATAACATGAAAACGGCTTGACAGATTTGGCTGAAAATTAGAGGTAACTTAGACCCGGGAGAAGGTTTTAGGAACGAAAGTTTTTGTCACCATCCGGCTACGGGGCCCGGGTGAAACCGCAGGCGAAAACTAGTTCTTAATAATTTAATAGCAAATTTTTTTTTCATGCTTGAAATGAAGATAAAATGTCTATGTAGCAAATAGCTTTTTATCTAAAATAGATTTACTGAATATGGTCTTAGATTTTTCAGAAATATTTTACCTACACTGACATAACTTTGCTATAGGAGTCAACATTACCTGCCTAGCCCTTTCTTTAGGTATTTAAGTTAGTTAGTAAATACACGAGAAAGGTAAGAAATAAAATTAATTACGGAATGCTTTCACATTCACGTCTGTCTCACTAATCCGCATAAAGATGCATCTAGCATTATGTAACATAACGCTGATGTTCGCTAGCACACTCGAATGCATTACACATTAAATTATTTCGGTAATCGACGTGTAATCACATGTCTTGCTTGTAATTTGTGTTGTTTGAAAGTTGTTAATTTGCAAAATCTGAAGATGTGTATTTTGATGCAGTTTATGTCATTAGAAATGTCTTAGTTTAACTATTTGTCTATTTTTAACTGTCTATAAAAAGGTTGCTTTTGGTTGTGCATTTTTTAAAGCACTTTATTTACCCAATGGCGCCATAAGAAGGGTTATGACCCTTGTATTGTATTGTTATTTTACAACATAATTATCGTGATTTTACAGATCCTGGTTTTTTTATGATATTTCAAATCAGGATACAGCATTATGGTATCTATATTTGGTTGAAAGGTAAAAAATTGCTCAACGGAATTTCACCAACATTACGAAAAAGCTTCATCTAAGTTAGCAATTATTAGCACGCATGCGCGGGTCGTAGTTCACTGTGGCGGCAACGTTGCGCAACTGTGGCGCCACCGGTAGTTAGCAGTTATTTAAAATCGATTAGTTTTAAATTAGATTTATTTATAGTCTAGTTGAAGTTGTTGAGAGCTGCTTGTTACTATATTGTCATTATCTTCTTAATTTTAGATTTATCGTTGCGATACTTATTTTGAAAAGATTGTTTTTGTACACGACTTCGCTCGTATTGGAAGCTCATAAACATTAATTTATTATTTAACATTACATTTAGCTTTTATTTGATATGTAAGTATAGCTTTGGCTTGCTCAATCCTTCTCTGTGTGAGAAGAGGCCTGTGGCCAGCAGTGGGATGATAAAAAGACTGTAACAGAACAGAACAGTTTTGGCTTTCTCTCACGTAAATAGTTACAAAATTATGTTATAACAGATCTTCATTATTGTTTCTGTTAAAAATTAATTATTAAATAACAATATTTCATATTTTTTACACCACATCTTCATTTTTATCGTTTTATTTTTCAAAAGAATATCATGTTTGATTATTATCTTCAATGAGAAGATAGCCAAATATTAAAAAGATAAATAAATCGGTCCAATATAGTTATAAACTTTATACTTTTTTATAATACCAATAGAGATAATATACGTTACGATGCAGTAATATGTATATTGTTACTATTGAGAGTATAAACTTTATGTGGAGATAAAATATTAAATTATTAATTCTTAAGTTTTACGACAAGCTTTTATATAATGATTAATAAAGTTTAGGAGGTCCAATAATAATAGACTATCTATGGGTATCACGTGGTATTGTTGTGAAAGATATTAGCTATATCAACGTGTTTTATGTAATTGTAATTTACATAAGTAAGTATTTCTTGTTTATGCAAAGCCACGGTATCGTTATATCAGATACCTCTAAAAATAGTTGTCTCTGTCTGATAGTTTTTTAAAAGTTAATTGTTATTATTAATGTTCTAGAAAATATAAAATACTTATATGTATTGAGTCCAAAATACATTTCCTCATATTTATCACTGTTTACCTACGCATTGGCCAAGGCTATATTTTCATGGAAATGGACTGTTATAAAATTATACTTTTTTGAGGTGGAAAACCATCAGATGACAGCGTTATTGTTAGACATTGACTGACTTACTGCGGATAATCATATAAAGCAACGTTATACATGAATGAAGCCCTTTGTGAACGCCTCTGTGAAGCGCATGTGGAAAAAAACGCGCCGACGATTATTTAATGTACCTACTTCGAATTTACCAATGTTTTACAAAACCCGCTAGTAATAAAATAAGCTCATAACCTGCAGTTAGGTATTCATTGCGTAATAAACACACGTTTTTGCATGTAATGAATAAATATCTCATTTCAGTCAGTTCCGGAGTTCTGAAGTCGTTAGCAAGAGTCTATTATTATGTCTGAATTTATTTATAGTTATGCCTTTTTAAGAGATGCTCGAAAGTGCAATTTTGAAAGAAATAAAGTTTAATAGGCTTTGCGTAAGCTTTTTGTATAGAAATCCGTTTTTCATAAGCCCACAAAACAATGCTAGTATATATAGCACTGAAGTTCGATTATAAAAACGGTTTCAGTCTAGAATTGTAATTCATGTATCATACGATAAGAATCTCGAAAACTCAATTTTTTACTTATTCATGAGCAAATATAATTAGGTGTCGCTTGAAAACTAAGAGCTTCCGCACACTGCAAACTTTTAATAGGTAGGCCGACAGTCTAGTTTGCAGTGTGCAGGTACTTTTAAACACAACTGGTGAAGTGAACTGGGAGTCCTCTGCGAAGCATAAAATAGTATGTAAATCTCCACTGGAACCCGTAAGCGGCGGGATAATGTGTGGAACGTAATGCGCTGTGGGAACTGAGACGCGTTGCGATATGTTCCGATGTGCGTATAGTATTGTAAAGGGTTAAGGTGTAAGCGGTAGCGGGCAATATGTATGCGTATGATATCTCAATCAATAAAATTATCCATGGCACAAGCGCGAGCCTCTTTCAAAATCTATCGTTTAGTAATTTTAAATTAAAAGTTTTGTATTTTAAAAAGACAGTGACTTTCAGAAGCAAGACAGTTTTTATTTAAGAAGTTCCTTTGAATCTATGTTAACTGGGTGTTAATTCACTGAGCTGATAGATTTACGACTTTAGATAGTAATGCTGTGTTCCAAAGGCTAGTATAGGCTATAGCTTTTATACCAAGAAAAATGTCAGCCACTGAATGCTACTAAAGCCATAAATTCTCTCATTTTTGACTTCACAAACTACATTTAATTCAACAATTAATTAAGGCTAATATCTAAGTTTTTATTCTAGGTTTTTCTAAAAACAAAAATAAAATTCTAATTCCCGCTCACCTCTCATACCTTGTAACATTCAAATCTCATGATGTTTTGCAATAATTATGTTTATTTAGCGCACAGAAGCGACCTTTAGGGAAATTGCCATCGCTTTGTACGCCTTGAATGGCAGCCATCATTACCAGCCTTTGAGTCTTGTAAGTCTTGTATTAGTCTTGCATGAGTCTTGCATTAGTCTTGTATGAGTCTTGCAAGTTATTGATGATCTTGTCAATGGTGTATGGTGAGTGTTGGCGATGGTTTTGATGAGGGTACTTTGATAGCCCTCGCTCTGTATTGTCGGTTAATGATTTTGTGAGTAATTATGTTGTATTTAGTTCGCGTTTGAAAGTGATGTCGTTTTGATGTAAATTGCTGGGTTTTGTGTAATGTAGTATTAGGGTGTTTGTTGAACCACATAAGTATTTCTCCTACCGTAATGGGAGTATCTATTTGTATGGTGTAATACAATTTTTAATGCTGAATTTGACAGTAATATTGATCTCAGTTATTTAAGCTGCTTGGTTTGTAAATCTGCTACAAATACACTGTCTAAGTTGTTTCTGAAAGATTATTAATAAAAAAATAAAGCACTTCAAGAACCTACTTAACTTACCACATAAGTTATAAACTAATGAATAATTTAAGTATTTAAAGTACAATCTATTAAACAATGAAAAACATGCAACATGAACATAAAACACATGTTTACCAAGAACATTAGCATATAGACACGAACATATAATATAAAGTGTGCATCTATTCACCACGGTAGGTGTGGACATGCGAGCTCAAAGGTCGCAGGTTCAGTTCTCGGCTGAACTTTGTTACACGTGAAGTAAGTGTTAGACAATAAAACTGAGTATTTTGTACAAAGTTCAAGTTGGTTTTAGCTGTAAAGATGTGCGATTTTGTAGTTAACATGTTGAGTTATTACTTTTTGTGATTGAGTCGTTGTGGTCGTTAGTCAAATTCTAGGACAAATAAATGTTATGGGGTTTGTTTATATTAAACGTCTAACCAAGCCTAGGGCCCCATATCGAGGAAACTACTTCCTGCATCTGGATAAAAAGTTACTTATACTATATACTGTCAAGTTTAATCATTATCCGTTCAGCCGTTAAGGCAACATTGATTTACCCTTCATTCTTACTACGTAGCGTACCTGCGACCACTGGACCAACGACACAATCCTTATAATAATGTATTTTAAGCTACCAGTCACCACATCCAAATAAAGTAGCATGAGTACTTACAGTATAAATAACATTCATAAGTACTTGTTTACACTGTCTGCCACGCAAAATGTAACAACTTATTACATCAAGTTCCTGTCATACAAAAGACATCAACGCGCTCGTACATTTCATTATTGATTGAATCAATTTCAATGTTTTATATTTTTCCGATATGTTTTTTTTTTACATTAACTTCCTGTACCTACTTCCAAAAATTACTGTTTTTTATTTAAATTGTTTTTGTCGTACAAATATTTCTCGATAACTGCAAGGTTTTAGCATATTTGGGATTTTAAGAGGACGAATTGGAATTTTTGGCGCCAAGGATCTCAGTTTTTCTCAGTAAATACAAAAGGGATCAAAATACAACTTGGTTACCTGAAAGTTCATGATATAAACCTTATTTTGTTAGACGTAGAAACATGATTAGGTAACTTTTATAACAGAGAAAAATATATCAAACATACCTCTTTTTAAAAAGAGATTCACATATTATGGGCAAACGGGACCGATTTAAGCCTCTTAACTTTTTTAGTAGTTGAGTATATACATACTCTTTAAAATTGTAGAAAGAATTTTTATCAAATTATCATTTCTAAATAATAAAATTACAAAACCATTTTGTCGCTTACGACTTTTAGTTATAAGCTAGCGCGCGTATTGTTATCCTCGCCCCGCTCAGACGCTCCGACCCCTTTTGGCGCCTTAGATGCGCGTGCCGGTTATGGAATTATTGTTCACCAATTCGTCGCCTTAAGCCAAAGCAATCCTGATTTTTAGCAGGCTCATTACATTTGGTTATATTTAAAACATACTCTAGAATAACAGGAAACATTCTCCTTAGCAAAACAAGTACTCCAATAAGCCTTTAAGCCTATACAAAGGACACGCGCAGTGAGCGTCGATCGAATGCGCGTACGCAGGCGCGTCGTCAAGGATAACACATAATGCCACTAGGAACTGATGTCGGTACAATTAAAAAGGTATTTTTTTATGTTTATCAACAATGTTATTAACAATCTGTTTTGTTTTTGTGTAATATTAATGTTTACATTAAAAATGACATACTATAATTGTTTTTCTGTCCTGTCACTTTCCGAGACAACATCGTAGTTCATTAGATCATACGAAACTTCTAGCCATGAATTTATTCATCTCTTTAATTTTCCCATTTTAATCTGCATGCTATAGGTATGTATATTTCGCACGAAAACGTAAGTACCTACCTAATTAACTGATTCTTGAGGTTTGCCTGCCTGGTGGACCTGCGTCCAGAGGAAAGATTTCACCGTAAGCCTTCCTGAATAAAACATAGCCTAGGTCTTAAATAACTTTCAAAATTTGTTCGAAAGATCAAAAGATCATACCCTACATGTAGCCCGTAACACTTTGTCTTTTTATAAATCCCGACCTAATATTAAGAATAAATTCTTATCGTCTTTGAAATTATAATTCCTTAATTAAATAATTGGTATTCAATGTCATACATATGACATAAAAAACTTTAAGAAAAATTTTATATTTCGGTGCCAGTACCAATGGTACCTCGCCTAGGTTGCATCAAGCGGGGAGTGTCACCTAGCGGCCTAGATTAATTGGCTCTGCGCATGCGCACACGAGCGTATTATTACATTATTACTACATTACGCTGGCAGTGAAAACTGTAGGCTATGCGTTGGTATTGTCATTTCTTAATGGATCCATTTTATAATCCAAACAAAGTACCAAAAAACTGGAGTAAAAACATCTTGAAACGTAATTAGATAATTATTTATATTGGAACAGACTGATGTTCTAGTAAATGATAGAAAACGACTCAGAAACATACTAATATTAATTTTGTGTAACTTGTCATTAAAAATCTTAGATATAATGTAATATTATAAAATAGACGCAAGATTGCAAGTGCATCTAAACGGAAAACCCCAACTGAGTTCGATACACTAGCTAAGTACCGCTGCTTTCTCCGCTAAACAAATAGCGTCAAGATATACATTATACATTGTTTTATTTACTTGAAGATACATAAATAAACATAAATATGAAAACATGGTTATTAACAAGAGCATGAAAATTAATTGTGCAATAGTTAAACAGTCGTGAGAAAAAATCCCCAACGAAATCAATTGACAACTTCCTATCTTTATTTAGAAGTAAGCTAATTAATATAATGAGTGCTAATTAAACAAACACTTACCAGAATCGAGATCTTCACACGTTACAAATATTATCACAAGTTATGTCACTGTCACATGCAAGCACTTCAGCTTTCAGACTGCTCTCAATTTGCGGGAAAAACTAAATACAAGACAAGAAAAATACGCATTTCAGACAAACGTACGCTGTGAGAAAATAATACGCAAAAGTACGCCGAAGAAAAATTGGTTCTCAAATTAAATCGAGAGGTTGAATCGGCATTTCTTCTAACGATATGTTAATTGGTAACACCTAATAGATATTATAGCACAGTTCCTAGATTGTATAACGGAGGCATAACGTGTGTTGGCAAGAAGTGCCGTCTGCGCACAATGCTTCCCACGGCGCTGCGAGTCCTACGCTTACGCAAACACGTAATTAGGTTCGTTTTTTTACATCAAAACATTTGGACATTGTCTAACATATTCGTCAAAGCAATGTTACTAGTCTTTGTGAAAAAATTAAACATTGACCTATTGTCAAGCGAGAGGTGAGAAGATTATTATAAAGGTTATGTAAAAACTCGGTCAAAGTATACACAAGATCTTTGAAAATGATATTCTGTATACAATGCAATGCCGCTGTGTTTCTTGTGAGTTTTCGTCTGAACTCATAACCTCGCTGTTGTACCTATATGATTCAAATATTTTATACAATGCACATTTTCGAGAAAGTTACGTCAAATTGCTAACTATAGAAGTAGATAAAAAATACTGTAAACTGTAATCTAACCGGCAATTAGTATAATTTTATTGTTTCGAAAAGTTTTACTTTCGCTCATGTTTTATGAGATCTTATCACGAATTTGAATGTTGGTTTAAACCTCATAAACTCAACATAAAATCCGAAAAACAAACAATTTAACAGCACTATTAAAACAACACCCCTAAATATTTAAAAACAAAAAACAACCCTACAATAAAATTTAAATAACAAAAAAAAAACAAATTAAAAGCAGTCGAAACGCCAACGAAAAAAAAATACGCAAACTAAAATATGAGAATAAAAAATAAATATAAAATTAAAAAATACCGAATATGTGGTAGCTTTAGCGACGCGTAAGGATGCGCTCGCGACGGTCGGCCGTCGACGAAGACTGCGAGTGTGCGCGCGCGCAGCTAGCTCGGAGGGGCGTCGGAGGCGGCCCGACCATCCGCGATTGTTCTCCTTATTACTCAAACTTTATACACAGATGTACTAACGCTCGAGAACGCTGATGTTGCAAAATTTTAGGCTTTTTAGCTTGTCATGACGCGCGGGTTCGCCTGTGATGCGAACTTTCGTGTTATAGTTCGGCCATTCAAAGAATGCGTTCCTGACACGTCGCGATTGAACTGACGACGTAACTTTGCAATGGCGTTGCAGTTACGATAAAAATATTTTTGCTGGTTGTTTACCGTTTTAACAATTGAGGAGCATTAAAACAACATTATTATATCAATAATCAATGAATGTTATAATTTTGTGCCAAACTGAGTGTCAAATAACTTGGTAAACAATATTTTTCTAAATCTATACTGCGCTATTACAAGGTTATGTCAGCGGTTTATATTTTGTAGTGCTGTGCTAAAAATAACAGGCAAGTATCGTAATCTGTTCTTATACAGTTATAATATAAAATAATACGTTTTGATTTTCTTTTTAAGAATTGGAAAATAATGGACTATAAGACTTAATTATAACGTTTATGAAATATAAAAATAAAACTATGACCAAACCGCATTTTTATACTTAGATTAAAAATGGTAACCCCAAATGGCGTTATGGGCCGCCATTTTGTGACGCTAAAACAGTCGTCCGTTGTCGTTTCGTGCGCATAGACCACGTTTTTCAAGTGTTTTCGATCTGTTTTTATTTGATTACCCGGCTTTTGTTAGACCGAGATATCAGGATTGATTCTGTTATTGATAATAATATAATTATACATGTAGGCGAAGATGATGATGAAGACACCACCTCCTCAAGCAAATCGGAGTCTGATTAATATTCTGTTCGCACATTCAATTCAATGTACTTGTAACAAAGAATAAATAAAACAATTTTATTATATGAATATTACCTTTTTTTGGTTTCCACTTAAATAACTAAAATATAAAACAAATGATTCCGCCAATTTAAAACGAAAATAATCTTAAAATAATGCGGCGGTTCATTTTGAAGGAACGGTAACGAACTCAGTGTTATGTTGTGCCCATCACTAGTCGTGACTAACTGATAGGTGTCAGGAACGCATTCTCTGAACGGCCGAAGTATAAGAGGTCCAACTTTGGTTTGAAGACGGATAAGCTTCTCCCATAATATGTATGAACATAACATAGAACATGCATGTATATTGTATCGTTTATGATACATAAATATCGGTAGTTGAAAAAAAAACTAAACTACAGAGTACAGTGTAGCTATACCTATCCATTAGTTTCACCATAGCATCCAATGAAATTTAAAATAAACTAATGCTAATTTTATTCCAATTCTGAATAAAATCTATGGAGCTTGCTTTATATAGAATACTAACATTCAAGAGGTGAGAGTAAGCACAATCTATTAATTCTCGATATCTGTGGTTCTACTTCGTTGTATTAACTAAGATAAGACGTCGAAACTTCAACGATTAAATGCACTAAATTACTATTAGGTATCGATTTATTAAGATATGTCACACTTTGTAATTTATATAATGCTTGCATAGAAAAAAAAAACTAGCCAAGTGCGAGTCGGACTAGCGCACGAAAGGTTCCGGACTACTAGTTTTTATTTTCAGCTAATTTGTATCTGTTATGTATAGCGGACAAATTCTGTAAACATTTCAATTTTCTTACTATAATCGTTCATGAGATACAGCCTAGGTAAATTAGCCAAGGAAAAGGCTTGACAGATGATGAGACACAGACGGCCTGGGCCTGTCCGCCTGTACAGATAGACAGATGGAAACAAAAAAACGTCACTATACATACTACCTCGACATATACTCCGTATTATTATCTTAAAACATTGTACAGCTTATTCGATTCCCGTGATCAACAAATGGTCAGCTAATTTGCGAGCCCATTCTTCGACATAACAAAATAAATCTAACATGCAAATAAAACGCCAATTAATACAAAATCCCACTTATTCATTAGGCAACAATTAGCAAGATTTTTGTATTGGAAGCACATTTTTCAGGCTCTAATTGCTTTCGGTTCCCACAGAAGGCACACAATAAGTTTCTTTGCAAATCTGAAAAGATTAAACGCACACGGGAGACTAAATAGTGGGCTGACCGTTGGCCCGATGTTTTGGAGATAAATATTTTTTAATAAAATTGTGAATTGAATCAAAGTTAATAGTATACTTGCCAAATACCTGATCGTAGTTCTGTACGTACTACTGACATTGAACATCCTTGGCAGTCATTACGCGTAGTTAAAAGCCAGTAAGTCTGACACCAGTCTTAGCAAGGGGTTTTGGGTTGCCCGGGGTAACTGGGTCGAGGAGGTCACATAGGGCAGTCGCTCCTTGTAAAGCACTGGTACTCAGCTACATCCGATTAGACTGGAAGCAGACCCCAACACAGTTGGGAAAAAGGCTCGGGAGATGATGGCCGGCCAATTGCCTGATCGTGGTTCTGTGCGTACCTAATACCATTCATTTCCATACTCTTTTATAAGCCCGAACAAACTGTCGGCCGCCTTAAAGTTTGCAGTATGCGGCTACTCTGAATAAAGAACAATGGTCCGGCGGGCGAAGGGTCGAGTGGCGATCTTGAGGTCGCGGGTTCAAGTCCTGACTCGGTAAACAATGATGAATCTACGTGGGGGATATGTCGGCTGAAAGATTAAAGGGTCACTTACAGATTAGAGTAGGTAAGTATTTTAGCAATAGTGCAGTAGCCGTTTTGCAAGGCTTGACTTGTGTGATTATTTTGATAATTTGTAGGTAGGTGAAACCTGAAATGAAAGTATTTTAGTATTCTGTACGTGATATCATCAGAGTAAATTATTATATCACTAATTAACTTAATTTTATAATTTCCAGTAATGTAGATTAGAAAATCGTGCAATCCTATTGATAAACAACCGACATAATTACTGCACACCCGTCTAATTATCTTCACACACAAATGTAAATAAATAAATCAATAAATAATGTTGTGCACAGTAAAATCCCTCACTCTCCCAGCCAATGAGTGGCAATTGTGTGCACTCGACAGCTGACGGAAATATCAATCGTTTCTTTACAGATATAGTATATAATAAGTGTACTATGGTACAGTTAAAACGTGAGTCATAATGTATGGACGATGTATTGTTGGGGAATATCATAAATAAGGAGTAAGTTCAGTGCTGTCACTTGTGTGAAAACTTGATGCTGAAATGGAAGTAGTCAATGTAAATAGTCAATTTGGTTAAATATTTATACTAGAGGTAGACAATAGTGATAATCAGGGCGTTTTATTAAATGACATGAAAAAATATTAAGACAAGGGCACAAACTTCTCATATAGAGAAAGATTGAGCTTCTAAATCACCACGCTTGCTAACGACGTATTTTCGATTTCAGTCTTTAGACGTAAAGTCCAGGTTTCCTCAAGATGTTTTCCTTCACTTAGCACAGTCAATGGTATCTCACATACAATTAGAAAGTACATAGGTACAACTTAGAAAAGTTACATACTTGTAAGACCTGGAATGAAACCCGCAAAAGGTACTTGACAGGCCGATGTTTTAACCATTAGACCACCACGACTTTTTTAACCCAGCAATTTAACAATAGGCACCCTCCTGCCAATAGTTAGATAACACCCCAGTTATCACGCCACTTCACTAACTGCACCTGATTTATGAGGTCTCAGCTTCAGTTCCCGGGTCGTGCAAACTCCGCACGTAACGAGCCATAGATTGCACGGTGTATATAGACTATAGACCTCCATAAAGTAAGCCATTGTTTGAGTTTCGCTATAAAGAGTGGCTGTCGACGTTTGTCTGTCTGTGGTACGTAACTTAGTGTGGCCCTTGTGTGGCTATCGTGTGTTAGATGGAAAACTTTTTCTTATTTCCTTTGCTATGTGTGGGTATATGTTTTTTAGGTATGATCTACTAGGTAAAATTCGAATAAATATTAACATAAGTATAATAACTGTTTTCAGGACTATCACACCTATATGCCAAACGTGAGCAAAGTAAAATTAGCGATCTAAGGTAAGGTAAGATCTGTGTTTTTCCCGAAAGGTTTTGAAAAATCACAGCGGTTGTGCATATAGTTCACTAACGGCTCAGTGGTATTTAACACGAAAACATTGATTTGTTCTTGTTCATATATTTTATATACCTACCGTAAATTATGTATTTTCCACAAAAATTGAGGTATAAAAAACTCCTGCATAAAACATGCTGAAAGAAAGAAAAGCAATTGCATCTATTGTTAACTACATAATATGTAATACAATGTAAATCTAATTAGCCGCACACAACCTTGAACCGTGACTCATGCAGATGCACCAATCAACTCCTCTACTCATTGAGAAACCCTTAGCTCAAGCACACTGAAGACTAAACAGTCGGCCGACTGTTGGCGGACCCGGTGGTTGGAAAAAACCTTTTTTAGAAAATTGTGAATTCTTCCGGTCTGATACCGGAAAATACCCAGGGATTAATTCTGCTAATTTTACTTAAGTGACATACGATTGATATCCAACTGAGATTCAATCACGACTCATGTACGATTGAAGCGTGTGTATTTTTTCTTTTAATAAACGTATTTATCCTATTCTGTGGTTCAATAATAATGAATCCTATTGTCGGCAAATGATTTACGATTGCAATATGATTGTAGAGCAGGCTACCCTATAGACCAATTTAAATGATAGACCAATGGCAAACCAATGGAACGTCATTGGTATACGATCGGTCTTACATTCGTAGCAGAATGCCCGCTAAAGTTAAAACTGCTAATGAAATTCAATCGTTATCCAATTGTCACATTATTAACTTAGCAGAATTAAACCCTGACTGTTATTACGCACGTACTTCCATTCATCTTCATACTGTTCAACGACCACAAATAAACTAAGTTCAACAAATAAAATAAGACTAAAAGTTTCTAGTGTTCGGATATTCCTAACGTCTAATGAGCCCATAGTTCAGGGCTATCGTGACACGTGTCCATCTGTCGCCGATTGGACACGCCGTGTCGTGGGCGCCGTTAGGAAACGCCTAGGCTAATCATCGTAATGTGTGGTTTCAATTTGTGAGTATGTGTTGATGAGAATGTCAAGGATTGTTTGTAACTACACATGTGTGAGTTGGAGTAATTGGTTGCATTTCTCCATAGAGATTAATGTTTGTTGTGACGTAGTAGCTATTATTATTTTCGTTAGTAGTTTGGGTAAGCTGGTGTACAAATAGTTAGGTTTCTCTATGTGCAATTTTTAATATAACAGCTAGTGGTATCCTACCGTCAATTTAAAAACAGAAAAATTAAGCGATACCGCCAATAAATTACTTAATTGTTTTTTATAACAAATTAATAAATATGAATTATAACGAAACGGGACATAGTTAATTTCATATCTTTTGTGATTCCTCTTCTTTGCTTTACATTTATTTCAGTCACTCCACTAGGCTCTACCTACCCAGCAAATAGCAAACTGAATTAAAATTCCAGCAGAAATTAAACTAAACGCAGTTTAACGCAACTTTAACTAAAATTTAATTAAATCGCTTTAATTTGCGGTAACCGCCCGTCAATGTCACCGCGTTAGATGCTCGCGAAACGTACATAAATTACTGTTATTATGCGAATTGTATTAAAACATCGCCGGCCTTGGTGGATAGCGTGACTTTTGTAGACGCTTTTCCTGAAATGGTTTGGAAATTCTTATTTATTTCGAAAAGCTGTTTTCAAAATTTTAATCATATTATTATTTATCATTTTACACCTTTTTATAAATGTACTATTTACAGCCATTAACCACATTCGATAAATGAACGTTATCCTACTTACTCGTAATAGATATAGGTCCGACATGGGTATTCAGATATCTACTTTTACTGAAAGGTTATTAAGAAATATTTTAAGCACTAGTCGGTCTACTCATTTATTTAAGGTCAACTTAATATTTACCTGGTAATTTCTAAAACCTGAAAAAGCGTTTATATTTAATTGTAGTTGACAAATCGTAGCGATTACGCAGCGATGTCGCAAATTAGTGGAAAGATGAAAATAAATATAGTACGCAAGCTGCGGTCGACGCAGAAAAACTGTGGAATTTTAATAATAGGTCTAACGCGTCGACAGTAATGGGAAAAGGAAATACTTACCTTGAATTGTGTTGCCGTGGAGACACGCATGAATGAAAGCACCTAAGTACATACTTTATGTAGTCTATAAAATATAGTATGTTACCTTATAATATAGGGAAATGAGCAACTTCTTAGTATAAGTATGATATGTATCATTGCCACCTAATATTCTGTCTTGTCAGATAAGAGTGTGTATAATTGTGTGTTAAGTTTAGTTTGATTATTTTAAAAAAAGGAGATTAGATTATAAATAGAATCCAAATGTTCCACCCAAGTTTATACCTTTATTTTAAAACTAGGATTATCTATACTAATATTATAAAGCTGAAGAGTTTGTTTGTTTGTTTGAACGCGCTAATCTCAAAAACTACAGGTCCGATTTGAACAATTATTTCGTTGTTAGATAGCCCATTTATCGAGGAAGGCTATAGGCTACTTTTTATCCGGTTAGTGCAGAGGTTCCCACGGGATGCGGGTGAAACCGCTGGCAGAAGCTAGTGTTATGATATTGTTTTTTCTTTGCATTCAATTATAATCCACATTTAGGCACTTCCTTAAAAATAAAGTGGTTACCTATACCATCCAATCACCCAACTTTTCATATATCTGCATTTCTCTTACCATAAAATCGTCCTTAGGTTAATTAATTTGCGACTATCACATCTCGCATCGTCCGGTAGGCTGCGCAGGAGTTGCGACATCGATGCGACGTGAGATCCTCCAACAATGTCTCTGCGCAACGCATCCGTTACACGGAGTAAGGAAAAATTAACAGAGGTGCCATATTACAGGTAGGTCAGGTACTTCTAGGTCATATATCTACTGGGTGAATGACCAAAACGAATTACGAGCGAACTAACGAGGCGTTCGGGTTCTTTGAGAACCTATCAACGGTGTTAGGTAACACAGAATATTATCGGGTCCAAAGAAAGCATGTAAAGGCGAAGACAGTAACGTTCCTCAGCCCCCGCACACCCGCATTTTGACGCGCTACTTTCTTTGGAGATTTTCCGTTATGTCACCTCCGCTAGTCATTTTGTTCTCCATGATCCATTACCTATCGGCGCCATCTTGGAAAATTCGGAAGATAAACAGATTTTGGTTCGGAGAAAGTTTTGGTGGTAGGTTCTTTAAATGGTGATACACCTATGTATATGATATTGTGTGGTTATGTGATTGCGAATTCTGAAAGTTTTACCCACTACTGCTTTATGTCGTATTTACATTCGTGGTGGGTGGAATTGCTTTATAGAACTGGAAATTCTAATAGGTATGGAAATTCTGTACGTATGGATATCTATGGTAAGGGTTTTAAACAACACAATTCTGTAATAAAGACAGGGAAAAGCTCAGGAAATCTCGACATATGCCATAAAACCTTGAACCTATAGTTATTATTCCCGACTGATCATCATCATATAAACATTTAGGTGTCCCCCTGTAGGGTTCAATAGACTCTTCTCGAACAGGGAAAGAGATTTTATACCTAATGATAATAATATAAGCCCCGCAGGGCATCTGAGGCGGATTACGGGGAGTAGCGACTCCGCGGGGCTATATATCTGAGTGCTCCAGGGAGAGTATACTGTCCCCCATCTCCGGCCTGCCGGAGTGAAGCATGACGGGGGATAGATCTCCCGCCTCTTGGCTTGCCTTCATCGGCCGGTCAGAGTGGAGTCGCTAGAGCAGGGTTAACAGCCCGCGCGGAGGTTAGGTGCCTCGTGGTAACTGGTGAGTGGGCCGGTGATGCTGGACCCACAGGAAGCGCGTGATCTGAAGATAATATAATAATAATAACTTTATTGCAGACCAGGGTCCATAAAAAATAACAAAATTACAATTATACACAATATAAAAAACATATACATACGATCACAAATACAAAGACAATAAGACAGGTACATAGAATTACAAAAACAGAACAAATACAATAAATACTAATAACAACATTTACTTGATATAAGTGAATGACGCACGAAGTGTCTTTTGTGTCTTTTGCACTGATAGGTGAAAATAATTAGGAAATATGCATAAGTACATAAGTGACTTTTCATTAAATGATTACACACTGTCCATAATGAACATGCTCCCATACCCCACATATAAATATTAATGATCTCTAACCAATTGACAGATTGATACAAATTGATAGACTTTTAATAACGACACGTAAAAAGTAGGCCGATGCGTGTAACGTAACGCCTAAACAAAGGATTATGTAATTTGTGTGATTGATAACAAAAGGTTCTCGATTGGACTTCAAATATGTGCCGATGTATAATGAATGTCAGGCTCAATCAGATATCTATTAAGACAAAAAAATAATTTTCTCTCTTGTTTCGCCCGTTTTGAAACGAAGATCACAAGAACAATACATATTTAAGTATGTTTTAATTACGATTAATTGTTAAGTACAAGGTAAGTATTGGTGTCATAGAATTATGTACTGGTTTTACCTGACTGCCAAGAAGAGGTATTTTTTCTTTGCAACTCATTCCTAGAACTTATAAGAGACATACCAAGATTTAGTTCATAGTCCTATATTACTTACTACTGGTACTACTGATACTTTACTAGTGAAAGTTCATTGTTTACTTAGTACTTATTTGAACTAAAACATAATAATACACATTTCAGCCCAATTATGGAAGCTTATTAGAGTGTCCCTATTGCTCGATAAAACCCTTTCAAAAACAAAACACATTCGCCCATTGTCTAACTTTCCAACCTATCAATCTTTTTAATAGCCAGTAAAGTTGAGCCTTTCTCGCGCCACCTACCAACTGACGTGCCCTCTGACCGCCCTAACTAGCTCCCTTGTTGATATTCAATCATGCAGCCACGGCTAGGAAGTAGCCACGAGCCACCATTTATCTTCATTGTCATTCATACAGGAAGATGAGGTGGAAATGTTTATTGAATCAGGTATTATATGGACAGGGTCGAAGATACTGGCGAGTGGATAGTGACAGCGGAACTCGTCAAAGGTATTTGTGTTCGTATAAAGCTTGCTTGCAAAGTCAACTCATGATGACATAAAGGATGTTTATTATTGTTTACTATGTGGACTTAAAATGGAATTAAATAAAATGACTGAAATATCAAGTTTCGAAATTTCTTTCTTATTTTCTTTCGCGTCCTTTTCATTTGAATTGATTATGTTTTACAGTTATTTGAGGATTTTATTGTTGCAACGTTTAATGCATTAAACTGTCTACTATGTAGGTACCTATAAAATCATGCCATTATGATTCGTTCGATGGGCGAGACAGTAATCAGATTCTCTTATTTAGTTTAGGCAATTAGCGCTATTAACCAGACAATTAATAAGAAATTCATCTGGGACTACCTACTACGAAAATTCACATGAAAATACCAATTAACACATCATCATAAAAGCTATTAAGTAATAGACTAGACTTCAAAATTTTCTCACGTGAGTATGTACCTACTTCCTTGAACTTACTTTCCTGAACTTCCGACTGAATGGAATATACTTATATCATATAATATAATTATGTTAATAAGTATATTATTATAGAAATGCGAGTGTTCGCGTGCTGAGATCTATGTAAATGATAACTAAAGAATACGTTCTGGTTTCTTATGCGCAAAAAAGTGTTCGTTGTTATTTTTGTGCGCGCACAGATGTGGGAACGTCGTGGTAATGATGGGAGAAGTCGATGGTTTAGTTGTCGATACTACAACCTTTTCATGTTATAAATGAAAAAGTAACTCTGTCAAGCTGTCAGTCACCCTGTCGAGCTAAAACTACTGAACCGATTAAATAAAGGTACACAGATGGCCTAGACTTCTAGAGCCAGAGAGCATCAAATGATGTGGGAAATGAGCAAACGATGTGGGTGCAGCGTAACGGGTCATCATTTTATTCAGCTACGAAAACGACAGTTATACGACAATTGAATCGACAACAGTTCCTAAGCCACCATCCATTTTGTCCTACAAGAACCAACCAAGCAAAGTATCTCAGCGGTGTCGGTCAACATGACTTAACATGACACATGCCAATACAATAGAGACATCGATACATCAGCCACATCCCTACACACGAAAACCTCTCTGCGTTGACACGGATCTCGTATGATCGTCATTATGACATCGTGACGCAACAGCGCCATCTTGCGGGAAGACGGGTTAACGCTTTTTGCTGAACGATAATCTGATTAAATTCATTATATTTTTGTCTCCACATAAGTATGCTGTTTTGGCGTGAGAGTGCGGGGGTTTTGTCTTAATTTGCGTAGATAATTGCCGGGTTATATGCTCGTTTACATAACTGGATAACATAAGGTACGTAAGCAGGTGTGTGACAGGTTTAACTAATGGATAAGTGCTATGTAGTCGGAAGTGCACCTTTAAGCTTTAGACGGATACTAAGCTTGACCCCGGAAAAGCCCCACAAAGCTCTTGATCTGACTTACAAGTAAACCCATACACAATTTGCCCAGCAGTCGCATTATTTTAATTGTTTAATTTAGTACTATACAGGGTTACTGGTAAGTAGACCGCATCCTTTCAGGAGGTGATAGTATAGGTCAATACGGACAAATTTGACCATGGGATACTCTGGCCAAAAGTTAACCCGTTTGAAGATAATCGAATTTCAAGATCTTTTCCATACAAGTCGACTAGGTACACGTATAAATTTTTATTATTAGTTAAGTCTCGTTTTTGCGGATTTTTGTGTATTTTGTGCCTTTTTGGATAGCTAGATAAATGTAGATGTTTTTTAAGTATTCTGCACAGAAAAATGATGAGTAATATTTTTGAGAAAATAGCTACTAAAAAAGTAACTGCTGTTGGCTATAATTTCCTCTGTGATTTGTACAGTTTTATGGTTTGTTATTATGAAGTGATTCATCTTCTATCCAAGAACACACAAAAATCCACAAAAACGAGACTTTTGACTAATAATGAAAATTTATACGTGTACCTAGACGACCTGATCTTGAAATTCGATTATCTTGAAACGAGTTAACTTTTGTCCAGTGTATGCCATGGTCAAATTTGTCCGTATTGACCGATACTATCACCTCCTGAAAGGATGCGGTCTACTTACCAGTAACCCTGTATACTTACATATAATAGGTGTACCTTTCTCCTATTTCATCTTGATCAACATCTCTCCAATTGTTGTAAAAATAGTTGAATGTGCTGAACTCAATAATGAAGTTCGTCACGAAGATAAACAATTTATTGTAAATCTGCGTGACGAATTGTGAATTGTAATTGATTTGTCGCGACAATTATAATTTCCAATCGGATATTACCGCTGCATCTGGTTAAGAAAGCACTTGAGTTATTCAAACATAATTTTTACACCAGACACTGTAGGTAGGTAATTTATTTTTAAGGTAGGTATATCTATACCTGAATCTTAAAAATAAATTATCACAGCAAGCATGTAGTGACTCTAGTCACGTGGATACAGTAGGATTGGTAGGCATGAATTACTGCTCTCAATTTCTTAAGACTAGGTATTTATTGAAGAAATCTTAGAACAGTATAAATTATTTCATTTTCGTGTAATAAATTTTCATATGTACTGATTTCATGGTAAGTACATAAATACAAGAACCCTAAACCATGTGCATATGCAACCGTGAGATGATAGATGTGTGTCAGACGTCAGCGCTCAGTGTGTGTGACTGACTGCTCGTAATTAACTATTACATGGTTATTATTAGTTAGCCATCGATACACATCCATTATGTCATCATATATTAATTGCTATTGTGTTGCTAGATTGATGAGTAGATGTATTTGTGGGAAGGTACCTATACCTCTTGCAAACGAACTATCGGCCGACTAAAAGTTTGCAGGGTGCTGGTCGATTTGGCACCGTGTCATATAAATACCTACTCGAATGCAGGTTCGGTATTTTTCTCTATTCCTAACTCCTTCAGTTAGTGTCTTCAAAATGAGTAAAACAAACTTTTCGATAAGTTAAATCGCTCTGGGTGTTACTATTCATTTACTATTTTCTGCAGCTGCGTCACATTAAAGAGTGTATGACGATACTCTTGATTAACACACACACACCGACCCATAAAATATTGCAATCTACACATGGCATGCCAAAACTTCCAGCCTTTGGCGCCAACAATAGCCACACTTGATATAATTCACAACGCCAGCTATTGGGTAACTCGCACAATGAGTCTAAGTTACTGCAGTGTTTGGGCCACGCCCAATTTCACCCATTTAAGTTTATGTGGGTGATGTGTTATTATTGTTTATTGTTTTCTTTTTAATTATAGTTTTAAGTATATGTAATACATGGCGATCACCTATGTAACCCATCGAATCAGGGCATGGCTGCCTTTAGAATGAAGTAATCGGAAAATTAATTTACATTAATTTTCAGTGACTTTTCGGTGAGAGCTGAAATGTAAGCGCTTTTCTAATTGTATTTTTTATTTTTATTTAACATTCATGTATTTGGTTTGGTGGCACCCATGAAATGATTAAAATAAGAATTTATTATGCATGCCTCTATTATCATAAATCCCCCTCATTTTCTCTAGAGTTGTCAGCGGTAAACATCGGCATTTTCTTCGCTTCGTAAAAAAAGACGATACCCACTCGTGTAAGTTATCTAATTAGATACTTATTTGATGACGAAACCTAGCAATTTAATCAATTAAAATTTCGAGGGGCAACCTCCACAAAAGAAATGATATCATCCACATACATTACTATTACTTAATCGAACACATTATAATTTCGCCCATTGACACTGCAAGCCTCATGTTCACAGCGGGCGCTCATTCATACTCCTCTAATTAATTCCGACTATCGTAACACTAGTTCTTTATAAACTGAACCCAGTAATGTCCGATAGCTTACATCATGAAATTGCCGATTGTTATACCAACCAACTTGATCTACACTTTCAAATGCTAAATAAAAATCTGTTCATGCAAAAATAGATCTTATTCCCTCACCTTAAGGTTAAGGTAGTGAACAATTTTTCGTGCTGGTAGAAAAAGGTCTTGTTTGTAGATAAATTATGGATATTTTGCTTAACTTTCGATTGGTGTTTTGGAGTGATGAGAAACTTTGGTTCCCACGGCCATCTTGCATTTTGTTACTACCGTCCTGCTTTGTGATTTGATTGATTTGGACTGAGTCTAGTCTAGGCTTAGACAATGAAGCTTTGAAAATGTTGCCTGCCCATCCTTACCTGCTGATAGTATCAGTACCTGTCAGTCAATCTGTCACACTCACCTTTTGTTGTCTAGCCGCTGAGACAATTCTGATATTTGGTCGTCAGATTCCCAATGGCAAATAAGATTCCGGGAAGTACCTTCTAGAAATTCTTGGACCTGCAAGGAAGCTATTTACTGAAACTCCGGTTCTCTCAAGGTATATAATTTCTTGTCCTGGACACAAACTGTACTTTACAGTAGAACCCTTCAACACTGCAATCGCTAGCTGCTCATCAGTTTCACGTGATAGGCAATAGATATTCAAACTAACCTTAAAACTTTATAATTGGTAGGCCTTATTTACAATTAACGTATATTGCAAACCTCAGTTAACGTGAGAATTTGCAGAAATCTTTTTATTTCTAAATGGTTTTTAAATAGCCAATTCCGAATACAAGCAATAGATAGTGATGATGAAATATTTGAATACAATTGGGGATGAAAAACCTTCTATCGTAATTAAGAACTGTAGCTTGTATATGGGCAAGCAGAATTTATGAAAGTATGCACCTATTTAGATTACTCTGATTTAGGGTTCATGTAGAACATTCCTTTACCTACATAATTTCATACAAAACATAGTCCGACCGTTCGAGGAGTGTCGATGGCCACACTAGCTCAAGGCGTATTGGCGATTTCATTATCCCAACCTATGGTAATTACGGTGGCGTGATCTGTCAACAGTTTTAAAGCCCTATGCCCTATGACTGATGTCCGGGTTGTATTGTGCAATGGAAGCCCTTTCTATCAGTAATTACATATGAACTTTGGCAAGAATAGTTCTAGTGTGACAAAATTGTTAAGGGCTCAATTATTTTTTATTGAGCTGCAGATGTAGTAAAGAGTTTTCTACATACTTACCTACGTGTTGGTACTTACTTAGTGAAGTTTCAATCGTAAACCCCCAGCATAATTCCATTTTTGCTCAAGATGACTTGAAAAGTAGCAATACGGAGATAAGATAACCACAACCCAAATAGGCTGTGAGGAAAACTTGATAGCATTTTTTTTTCGCAGACACGATATCGTAGTCCCAAACGAAGTGCCTCTTCAACGAGGTCTATCTATTACTTCTACAGTTATTTACTCCTATACAAAACCTGATGATCTCAAACAGCCAGTACCTACAGTTATGTCGAAACTTATCAAAGCAATCGCACTTTCCATCAGAAAGAAACAAAGCGTGGGGTCAGAGGTAGCGTATTGAGTGCGCCCGCGTCGCTAGCGTGCCCACTTCAATTACGTATATGCGGTAATCGATAGCCCACGACTAATTGCTTTGTTAATATTTTCTAAATAATTGATGGTAGTTGTTAGTTGAAGATGTTATGTAAATCGGAAACTGATATTTTTAGAAAATATTTCATGCTCGACTTGAAATGTAAAGACAATTAATAGTGCGATGCAATTCGTAGTGTGGTATTGGTATCAGTAGATAACAATGATTTCTTCTAGCGATTCGAACCCCTGGGAGCAGTAATACAGAGCTCCAACACTTAAGGATAGGTGTTTTAACTTAATATTTTTTTAATCTTATTTAATCTTATCACAGAACGACTATGATAGATACTTTCGGTAGGAACCATTTGGAAACGAAGAAAGGGTAATGAAATAAAACAACAATCTGTTCACAACACCAAGTTTATTTAATTGAGAATTAACTACAATTCTTACTAACTATTACATCAATCATCGTTAAAGTTAACCCTACGTTTAAGAAGAACATATTATGCTGACGAATATTCCTTATGAACACCACATATGTAAACTATTTCAATCAAGTAAGCTCCTAATATTTAAAGGTTTTTTTAATGAATAGAATTGGTATACCTAGATCTTAATATCTAAATACACTATTTCCAATAAATACTGGTAAATATAGGAAATAGTGTGTGTATTTCTCTACATACACGTGCAAACTACAATCATTTTTAATGCAGATTAAAATTGAAACATATATCTACTTTTATTACCTAACAATGGTATTGGATATATACAAGAGTACCATTGAAATATCTTAACTAATTAGATTTTGATCTCACATTCAAAATGTATCTTTAAGCATAGTTACTACAGTTATTATGTTTCTGAAACTACCAAGTATTTTATATTTACTATTGTATGAAATTCAGCATGCAGTGGACACAACTATGACGTATTGATTACAGACACCACTCATCACTTACTCATCATTCAAAATCACAGGGTTGCTGTGGTATTGACTCTTACTGCTAACTTATATTCTATTCTACTTCTTACAGTCCATATGGTTTACTCTAGACCATTACGTAGGTCACACGATTATCATTTACTCAATCATTAATGCAATCATCATGGATTACTTATTTCTTACTACAGTACTTCCAATATCATCAGATAATTAAAACTAGGTTAGTTTATATATTAATTGCATAAATACGTAAATTACTGAGATTGGTAGACTGTTTATCTGAATGTTGTTATAGTGCCCAAGCCATTTGATGTTAAAGTGCCATTATTTCTATATTACCATTGAATTTGATCATATATTAAATAAGATCCTTAACACTAAAATGAGTGTATCTCAAATCTCTACTCTAAACATAAATTATACGGAGAAACGTTGATTAAAATGAATCGTTATCAGTTAACCTAACTACTAACGTTAATGTAGATACTATAACCTATTTGTCAGATGTTTAGCTGACTTGCATGTTAGCCTGTTCTCAGACTCCGGTATTTTACGTGAAGAGACTGGTGCCTACCGTCTGATCTCCGCAACCCAGTGGGTGCACCGGTGTTCAAGTCAGACTAGTATCGCGTATTTTGGAACCTCATTTCGCCTCCTGACTGCTAGAAAAATGTGTACTCCTGTTCATAAACCTGTCATATATCTATTTATCCCTATGAATACGTACCTACATAATACGAGTATTGATCACGTGCAATATATACAAGTCACTAAGCACGGAATGTTTATTTAATCAAATGCTCCATTATGCTATGTAAGAGAAGGCTCTTTCGCATGTTTCATTTTTGCTTATAGCTAATGTTATATCTATGTTTTAACTATTAGGATGGGACTAGACGAGCTACACAAGAAAGTCTAGTCCCACATTAACAGCCTTATTCTATACAATGAAGTATCTCCATCTGGGTAAGCTACCCCGGTCGGGTTCCAACACACTCGTCAGTATATCGAGACATTTCCCTGACTCGTATGTGAATGTTACTAGGCTTCACTCGCGATTCCAGTAAATAACGTTAATCATAAAGATGAACGACTTCCGAGACCCGACTTATCGGTGCATCGGACGAGTGAGCCTAGTTGGGGGTAGTTACTTGTTAACTCGGAACTACCCGTGACGGCTGTCAGGTGTCCGTGACGGCCGGGACCGACGGCTTTACGTGCCCTCCGAAGCACGACGTCACGACTAATTATAGCAATAATTAAATCTATACACGTACACTAATGAATTAATGACAATAGTATTGTAAGCCAAACACACATAGATCTGTTATTCATTTGAACCAATTATTTGATTGATTTTACGACTATCGAGTAACCTATACACCTGTACTTTCTGTAGGTCAACGTACCATTCGGTTAATTTACACACGTTATTATATTAATGAATTAATATCGTCACATGTAACGAATTAACACGAATTTGTGGACGAGGTGGTGTTGTCGTATTTGTATTTGTTTACCACAGAAGTAGCAACAAACTGTACTCACTTTCCGATCACTATTCGTCTATAGGTATTAATCGCATTAATATCGTGTATAAATATGTTGGACTTCATAATCATCAGTATGTCGAGAGGACATTTCACTGACTCATATGTCACGTCGCCTAGCCTGTGCTCGGAACTTAGTATTTTACGCGAAGCTTTTGGAGTGTGGCTTCTCAGCTCCGCAACCTGTTGTGTAGGACTACCAGCTTCCGAGTGAGACTAGAGGTGGGTAGTTTTACCACCAAACTACCCAATACGGCTGTCAGATATTAATGCGACAGCCGGGACCGACGGCTTAACGTGCCCTCCGAAGCACGACGCAAATTGTATTCGAAAGCATCAAAATACATTGATTACGTGTTTGTTGATGTACTAAGACGTTGAAACATCGTTCCACTCAACTCATTGTAAACAAACGTGATGATGATGCCTAAGACTACATGTATCTAACGTTGCTGTCGCTAGGATGTTAGTCCAATTCAGCGACAGCAACCTTTTTTATGTGATTGTGTTTCGTCGAAATAAACGTAATTTAAAGATAAAGAAGCTGTTTTTGCAATGAATGAGTAAAAAAAAATCACAGAAATTATTAACAAAAAAGATTTTTAAATACCAAAGGTAAAGTACGCCCAAAAACCTCTTAAAACCTTCAATTTTGTAATGTTAATAAACAAACTAAAAACTTACCTACTAAACTAATGCAGTCATTAACATGGAAACTTGCAAAACTAGCTTTCTTACGGCTTTACGTTCTCAATCTCTATACACAAGTACTAATGAATTAATTACTATTAACAAATGAATGTCAACGTGTTCATTAATCGCATTAATATTGTGTATAAAGTGTAGCCTGCATGCGAGTCAGTATGTTCAACATTTCCCTGATTCGCATGTGACTAATAACTAGGTAACTTGGAACTCCAGTGTTTTACACGAAGCGACTGGCGCGAGCCGTCGTCTGCCCTCCGTAACCCTCCAGTGAGGACAGAAATCCCCATTTAGTGGGAGTACCGTTGTCCCAGTCAACCTAGTTGTGGGTAGTACGCGCCTACCTGTAACGACAGTCTGGTGTTAGTGTGACAGCCGGGACCGACGGCTTACCGTGCCCTCCGAAGCACGTAAAGGTGGACCCAAACATTGACCTGAGCTTATGTTGGTAAAACTTTTCAAAACCAATGTATTCCATTTGTGGCGCTTGCCTGGCAATTTCTGGATCCACCTTTATAATAAACCTAAGACTAATTTGCCGACCTGACTGACTAATACCTAATTGTTCCTAATACTACCTATACTTATACGAAGCAAATGCATACACACGCAGGATTGTCATAAACACGAATATTTGGTAATGAAAATGTACTGATTTATATTGCTATCCTTAGTTCTTTTAAGCTTTAAGAACGCCATTTAAAGACCTGTTTAGTTACCCCTGAGACCCATTTTGGGAATGCTATCCTGTTGTTAACCTTAATTACCTAAATACCGTGTTTACATTTAGGCGACCTACATACAATCAGTATGCCTTTGAAAGCATTTCCCTGACTGTTATGTGATGTCTGGTTGGCCTGTTCTCAGAGTCCAGTATTGATACCGACACCAGGTCTTCGTAACCCAGCTAGTAAGAGTACCGGTATCTGAGTCAGACTAGTGTTTCGAGTGTCTGAAGTCTTGTGACCTCAGAACCTATTGACGACTGACAAAGGTGCTCGTATGCCAGTCGGGACCGACGGCTTAACGTGCCCTCCGAAGCACGACGAATCATTTTGTTAAACTCCGTGGCTTATTTTCGAAATCAATTAGAACGTTAAAAAAATATAAAGATGAATATTGAATAGTGCCGTCGAATATTTGATATATATTTTTTCGAAAGGATGAGCAACAAAATATTATATTTTTGGAAGACTAATTTACTTTTACACTATTCTAAGTTTAACATGCAGTTTATACGTGGCTTACAAGCTTTTCAACGGCTGACAATACACGACATATTAATGATTAATTCGCACTTGATGAGCATGAAATTAATAACTTTAATAGCGTGTATTTCAATTATTCAACACACTCGTCAGGATATCTTGAGGACATTTTCCTGACTCCTGTGTGACTATTATAATCAGTACCAAGTTTCTATATCGGGGAAACTATTGGAGCCAGCTGTCAGATGTTCAGAAAACAGCCGGGACCGACGGCTTTACGTGCCCTCCGAAGCACGAAGATCTCTCGACGACACTAAAAGACCTTAGGAAATAAGGCCTCGAAGGTGGATCAGATGGTCAAACCACCGTTTGAAGGCATTGCCTTTTTGAGACAAAGCTGAAATGTCTCGTGTACTGGTTATTTCACCGGCTACCCTACTTTCCGAACAGTTTGCAAAGCTTCACGGTTAAAAAAGTATGGTAGAAGTACTATCCGGTTTAATAAGGAACATGAGGATCTCTTTCTAGTATAGTCTTATCTACATATAAGCTAACTTATTTATTGCGCGCTATATATACAGAACTTAGCACGTGACTTCTATTGTAATTATTATACATCGATCGTTTTCTATCGGATAGACTCCCGTGTTGTCTATATGTACATTTTACCTTCTTACCTAACTAAAATATAATAAATAAACCTTTAATAAATAAACAGCTTAAGTTTCTTTGGTTGTTTTGTAATTTCGATAATCGAACAATTCGATGTCTAGCCAATGAATTAGGTTTGTATTGGTAACATAGCCAGACAAAATGCGTGGATCCATTTCTTTAAATATTATCCCTTTCGGCCAAGATTCAGAACTCAATCTGATTACTATTGTTACAATGCTTTTAGAAATGGTTATTGATTTTAATGTAGTGAGTATAGAGTGGCATCTATCATAGAGCCTATTCGTGCGAAGATAGCAATGACACACGACGACAACACAAGTTCTTACAATCAGTACACACACCATTTGCACGGCAGTACCCCTCAGATGTTACTACTGCCAGCACATACATAGTTTGCCACTCTTTGCCACTCTGCCTCCGCAATAGGGCTACGGACCTTGATTTCAAATGAGTATACATAAATTGTAAAACCAAACTAAACCATATTGTAAAAGTTACATTAGTCGCTTTGAGCTCGGTATTTGGACTGTTAAACTCATATTAAAATTAATATACTTTAAAATGAAGAAATTAAACGAACTATCTATCTTACCTAGTTTTACCTAACGCTGGACTGTCTAGTCCGCGTAGTTGCTACATTATTTCCTTTTTTACGCCAACATCTGATTTACATAAAGCTATTCTAATATTAAACTTAATAAATAACATTGTAAATATAGGCTAATGTAAATTATATCCTTAAATCCGGATATGGAGTACACAATGTAATTTTAGGGATAATTTGAATAGAATGTTTTAAGCGATCTTAAGTAATTAATAATTAACAAATCGAGAAACCACAAAAGAATAGGTAAGCTCGTAAATTTCAATAAAAACATTGTTGAACATAAGTGTATACACTCAAATAAAAAAAAACTCCGTTTTTTTGCCTGAAATTAAAAATACAAGATCGCTTAACAAATCAACGTGTTTAAATTACCAAAAACTGTAAAAAATAAAGACTTTTATCCCCTTTTAACATTAGAACCACATACACGGACCTTTAGGCATCAAGAGACCCCATCGCCTTCATTACACAGACTAATCACAGTCGTCAGTCCGATACCCATTATCGGGAGCAACGGGGTCCGGATTAGGTTTAGAACTCGAGGCTCTAGGACGGTACCCGAAGGTCCCCGATCCTTGGAGCCGAGTTACGGCTGCACAGGTGCTCGCGTGCCTGCCGGGACCGACGGCTTAACGTGCCCTCCGAAGCACGAATTATTATTTCGAGTTATATATGGCGTGTGTGTGTGTGCGTGTGTGTGACTGAGTGAGCGAGTGTGTGTGTGTGTGTGTGTGGTATTCTAAATAACAGCTAACACGTAAGGTTGTATGTTACAAGTTACGTGTTTTCTTATCATATATTTCTATGTCATTCGTGTAGTTGTTCATTGTCGAGCGGATCACACTTCGCTGCTAAATAATACTTCTGAATTTATCTCTAAGTATATTATTATTGTATAGCAAGTTTTATGATACCAGTTGGCTGTGCTGTCTGCAAGTATATTTTTTCTTTAGAGAAAACAAATTGATGACCATTAATTGAAAAATGGTGTTTAGACTTTCAATATTATGAAGTGATATTATTCGTATCGAGCAAACACATGCATCACAACTTGCCACATAAAACTTGCTAGTTTCCACTAAAATTAAGTTAATTTTAAAATTATTTGCTTATCTTAGTAGTCGGTACTAATCTAAAGTACTTATAATCATTTTTTATTCAGATAATGCAATCCATTTTTAATAATGCAATCAACTTATACTCCTTAATATATTATCTACCTATAAATAAAATATCTTTTAAATCTAAATACTAGTTAATACCCAGTTTAGCGTCGGGATATATTTTCCTTAACCTAACATGACCTAATATGTACAGGGGTCATGTCTGACTCTTAACTATTCATGTCGCTTGTTTTCATTGAAATGTCCAACTTATTATTAAGGGGCGTTTATAAATTACGTGAGGTGTTTTTTTTATGTTCTGGCCTTGCTTCCTCCCTTGGTGAAATGTCGTGAGATTTTATTCAATTCCCTCCCCCTTCCCCCAACCTCACGTGAGACTTTTCAAAATGTCGGTTTTTTACGTAAACGCGTTAGATTATTATTGTAAAAAGAAAAAAAAATACTTCAGTAGATGTACCTCTATAACGTCGAAGTATGAATGAAATCGTTTTCTTTCGAACGAATAAGGGGATGATCTTAATTGTATTACGATTACGCTTAACATTAAATCCTAAGCAATCATCTCAATCTGGATTAAATGGACCAAAGTGGTATAACTTTTTTTTTGTTTCATTCAGAAAAAAAACTCTCCTTTTACGAGTCTGCTGGAAGAGATTTCATTAGACACAAGCAGTACCTTTGTACTATTTTATGTTACGTCTACTTCTTTTTTATGTGTGTACTGTGTACAAAAAAAATGCATGATATTTGTCGAGACCCTATCTCTAACGTAAGATTAGATGAGATTTAACTCGACGCTCTCCCCCCCTTAAATATCTCACGTATTTTATGAACTCCCCCTTATTTATTAACCTAACATGGCCTGATATGTACAGGGGCCATGTCTGACTCTTAACTATTTATGAGACTTGTTTCTTTTAAAATGTACACATTATTATTTATTTACTTAATACCCAGTGTACCATCGGGATATATTTTCCTAAACCTAACATGACCAGATATGTACAGGGGCCATGTCTCACTCCTTAACTATTTATGTGATTTTTTTCGTTTGACATGTGTACAACTTATTATCTATTTATTTACTGAATACCCAGTGTACCATCGGGATGTATTTTCCTTAACCTAACATAGCCAGATATGTACAGGGGCCATGTCTGACTCTTAACTATTCTTGTGTATTTCGCTTAAAATGTTGAACTTATTATATACCTATTGATTTACTTAATACCCAGTTTAGCGTCGGGATTTATTTTCCTTAACCTAGCATGACCTAATATGTACAGGGGCCATGTCTGACTCTTAACTAGTCTTGTCTTTCGTTTAAAATGGAGAACTTATTAAATATTTATTTATTAAGGTGTATGCTACCGGCAATATGTACGAGTGTGTGATATTTTTGAAAAACCTATAACAAAATGCTCTGTTTTTTTATTATCACAACGTAAGCTAAATAGTATTGTAAAATAAAATAGCATAAATAAATTATCTGTAAGTAAAAGGTGTGTTTTATCGCAGACGATAATACCACTGTTGCACATTTAACTGTGTCTAATAAGTTTAAATAACGTATGTGATTGATGTTTTAATGAAAAAGGCTTTTAGTTTTGTATATTACTGGAATAAATAAAGTATTTTTTATTTTAAAATACAAACAGATTGCCGGCAATATAACATGTTTAAGACTAGACTACATACGATATATTAATGTTACCTATATTTAACTACGACTGATTAGGGAAATCTTGCACCACTTTTTTGTGTGCTATTGGCGCATATTCTTTTCGATAAATTCAAAAACATTATTTTGTATGAATCTACTAACAAGAAATTATTTGGATGTGTTTTTGAAAATTGAGTAGGTACATAATCACAAGTGTGTGAAATTGGGCGCTGATTGATAGTGATCCCTTGTATTATTCACAAGAATGGTGCAAGATTTTTACATCAGTGTACACTAGGGAGCAATCACTTGGGTCGGTTAGAAATGAAATACTTTTGAAATTTCGGTTATTTTTAGTTGCCGCATGCGTTTTCTGCTGCGACTACAACGCAAAAGGTATCATGAGATCCGATGCTGATGACCATGTAAATAGGTTTTTTAAACTTTTTTTAATAGCGGAATGTTCTGAATAACACGAATATGAATTCACGCTCAACTATTGTCAAAAATATCCAATGAGAGTGTCGCTTATGTTAAACGATAGACTAATTGCTTAAAAGTAATTCAAGTGCGCAAAACAAATGCTGTATATTTTAGAGTGTTTTTATCTGGCCCAATTTTTTTGCCCTCAACTGTAAGTACAGACTAAACCTGACACGGATGTATGTATGTACAATCACCGTGGTGTATGTCCTTAACTATATACTCTCATTGCTGTAACTCACTTTTAAAGACATTCATATGAAACGCCTTTTTTTTTTTGTTGTCGCTGGGCTAAAAATGCTATTACGCATCCCCTTCCCGTCGGGGGACGGGAGAGGGGTATGTGGGACTCCCCGGTAAAGACGTTCCCGGTATACCCACTAAAAAGGTCCAGCGGCACTCCGACCTCGCCTGAGTGGAGGGGGTCTGGGAATCTATGGCGTCCAGTCCCCCACCGGCGATTGCCCGCCTCACGGCAGGCCCCTCATGCCTCCCTCCAGTGGGGAGGGGTCCTTATACCGGCCGGAGCACAGGGGGTGATCCTTGTGATGCAGGCGGAGGGGCCCCCGCGCCTGTCACCCGCTGATCACCCCCCAGGGCGGATGGGGACGGATGTTGTGTTCGCCGTCTTCCACCCCTTCTTCGTCTGCGGTGCGGCGCCGCGAGAGGGTCGCTCTCCCGCACGCGCTCTGCCGACTCCTTCTGTGACATGACGTCCTCACAGAAGGAGGCCACCGCTTCCCATGCCTCCTCACTTCGCAGCATGGCAGCAATCACGCTGGGGAGCGAGAGGTCGTCCCCGACTACTGCCACCAGGGTGCGGCGGGGTTCAGTCCACGATGGGCACACCTCGAGTGTGTGCTCTGCCGTATCCAGTGCGGCTTCACAGTGGTGGCACTGTGGAGTCTCCTCCCTCCCAATCCGGTGCAGGTACGATCCGAAGCAGCCATGCCCGGACAGCACCTGCACCAGACGCATCGAGAGGCACCCGTGCCGCCGATCGAGCCAGCCGTTCAGGACAGGCCCGATGGCATCCAACGTCCGGCGACCGAACGTTGCCGAGGCAAGGTCCTCGGCCCAGTGCCCAGTTGTTATCTCCCTCGCTTCCTCCCGAACTTCTTCCCGTTCTATTGGGTCCGGGTGCCGGTCTAGTGCCCTCTGCGCCGCCTTCCAGTCGTACACTCTGGCGAGCACCCAAGCCTCGAGCTCCCAAGGAGGGGTTCCCGCCAGAACGCACGCCGCCGCAAAGCTCACTGTACGGTACGCCCTCGCCACCCGCTGCGCAATGACCCTCTGTGGCCTTCGGATGGCAGCGGCATTTCTCCGTCTGCACAGTGAGACTGCCCAGATTGGGGCCCC
The DNA here is from genome assembly GCF_022581195.2 of Helicoverpa zea. Lineage (NCBI taxonomy): Eukaryota > Metazoa > Arthropoda > Insecta > Lepidoptera > Noctuidae > Helicoverpa > Helicoverpa zea. The sequence continues at coordinate 610,579 of NC_061472.1, forward strand.
ATACAGGGCCATACTCTTGAGTATGCCGGCGTATAGACGACGGCATTGGTCGCCGGGCCTTCCGATGTTCGGGAGGAGCCATGAGAGGGCGCCCGCGGTCTTCATTAAGCGCGTCGACAACCCGCTGAAGTGGGCGCTGAAGTGCCACTTGCTGTCGAGGACTATGCCCAGATATTTCATCTGGGGCTGCACCCCAATGCGGACACCCTCCACATGGATATAAGCGTCGGGCGGTTGATGCTGCCGAGGCCCGTGGAAGAACACAGCTTCGGTCTTTTGCAGCGCCACCGTCAGCCCTAGGCGGGAGATTCTGTCCACCACTAGTGAACCGCCCGCCGAGGCCAAGCTGGCCGCCTCTGCAAAATTTCTCCCCCGGGCAGTCAGAAGGGTATCGTCTGCATAGCAGATGACAGACGTGCCACGGGGGAGGTTTTCCCGCAAGAGCCAGTCGAATCCGATGTTCCACAGGAGCGGCCCTAGAACAGAGCCCTGTGGGACACCGGACTCGACGCCGTAACGTCGGAGCTGGCCCGTCTTGTCCACAAGGAGGACAGTGCGGTCCCTCAGGTAGTCCGCCAAAAGTCCCCGCAAATACGAAGGCACCCCATGGAAGCGGAGGGCCTCCAGTATGGTAGAGTGGGGAATAGAGTTGAAGGCGTTGGCTATGTCGAATGACACACCCAACAGTCCATCCCCCGCATCCATCGCCTCCTTCACCAGATCCTTGAGTCGGGATAGTGCATCAACTGTCGAACGCTCAGCTCGAAAACCGAACTGGGCGTCCGCTATATCTGGACCGATTGTACTAAGATGCCTGTTGATTCGGGCGGCAAGGACCCTCTCGAACATTTTACCGACTTCATCCAGTAAAACGATGGGTCGGTATGCCGATGGGGAGTCCACCGGCCGCCCTTCCTTACGAAGAAGGCACAATTGGCCCTCCTTCCATGGCTTCGGGAACCTCTCAGACGTGAGACATGTACTGAAGAGGTCCCGAAACCTTTCTCCCATCTGGGAGGTGGCGATGGCCATCAACTTTGCGGGGACGCCGTCCGGACCTGGGGCCGTCTTTTTCCCCCTGAGGCAGAAAGCTGCCCTTTCTACCTCGTTCTCCGTAACCAGCGGGACCTCCTCGGCCGACGGAGCAGCAACCCGCGGGGCGCTCATCACTGGTGGGGTGAAGTTATCCCTGCGCGGAAACAGGGACTGGACCACCCCATCCAGCAAAGACGGTTCGAGGGTTTCGGCAACGGGGGGACCGTACGGGCGCAATGCGCATGTTGCATGCGGCCTTGTACGGCCTCCCAAAGGGGTCAATGTCCAAACCTTCAAACATTTCCGCCCTCGCACAATCCTGGGCTGTGCCCATTCGCGCCGTCAGTGTCGACTTAGCCTCTATGTAGGCTGCATAGAGGCGGTCCTCGTTGTCAAGGTCGCGAAGGCGCCGCCGCCGGCTTCTTGTGTAGGCCCGCCTGGCTGCCACACAGGCGGCCCGTAGATCACCCAATTCCTCCGACCACCAATAAACGGCACGTCTAGGTGGCGGACGATGAGACCGAGGCATGCTAGAGTTGCACACCTCGGTCAGGGATACCCTTAACTGGCCCGCTGTGGCGTTCACATTACGGACTCCGACAGAAGAGGACAGCCAGTCCTGGACGAACGCCGCCTCTACGGCGGCCTCCCGATCTAGGCGGGAGAGCGCCCACCTTGGGAAGTGCGACCGACCCTCCTGGGTCCCCTGGGAGCCCGGGGTGGAAACATCAAACCGCACATATCGGTGGTCGGACAGCGTCTCCACCAGCTCCACCCGCCAGTCCACTACACAGGCCGCCAAAGAAGGGGATGCAAAGGCGAGGTCCACGATGGAGCCCCCCTGCCGCCGCACGCAGGTCATATGAAACGCCTGAATAAACTATATTATTTATTTAGGGCTAAGTATTTGTTATTTTAATAATTTTTCATATATGGATTTTAATATTTAGTGACGCCGTGGTCACTATATTTAAGCTTAAGTATTTATGAAACCTTACCTATTCTTAAATAATTATTATATACCTATCCTATTTTTTTTTTGCTTTCTTTGTGTTTTTTTTTTATGTTTTAAGTATGTCTGTTTTGAGTATTTAATACTATTGAAAAAAAAAATATGAGACTATTGAATAAAAAAATGAATCTATGATAAGTAACACAATTATTACTTACGTAGCAAATCCGAGAACTCAAAACAGAAAGCGAATTAATGTTAAAACCTAAAAAACTACAAATTGAGAGAAATAAAAGAATGAAACAAATTATTTATTTTTTAGAAAAATAAATCTGTCACAAAAATATATTTTTATAAGTATTTTATTACCTAAAGTTACTGTTTCCTAAATAATTACTGTACACACTACGAGTATGAGAATCAGCCGCATTTGTGTTCGTATTATACATCTTATAACGCTTAGCGTTTACAAATATCATACGAAACAATATATTAATGAATCCGGAATCTAAAAATTTTGATAATCTAAATTAAATAAAAACTCTTTTGAAACCTATTAACCAGGTTAACCACTGTTGTAAAAAGATGCAGAACGAGATGTAATGTTACACATTTACATAAAAGTAATTGTTATTTTTTATTAAATACCAGTAAGTTTTTAAATAATATTCAATAGATATATCAAAAGATATATGTCAAACACGGCTTACAAAGTCTAACAAAATAATTAAGCGCAAGCGAAAATTGTGTCGAAAGTCTCAATCAAGTCCTAACATCACCAATATTCTATGATACGGCAACTATAGGTACGTATGAACCGTAAGGCTGAAATAAACTGGTCTTTATTAAAAACATGTACAAACACAACACGTTGGTACCTACTGCCCTTGTTTACACCAACTGGGCTTAACAACATTAATTAAAAATTGGTTTAATTCTTTGCTCGAACTCTTAGTCGTGACGTGTGCCTATTGTAAGAAACTGTTCAAAGAGTTTCTTACCCATCCTTCTTGAGAAACTACGCACCCTTTACCACAAATCACTCCGAAGAAACATTATAAATATAGAGGGAAAAAAAAAAGGTTCCATCTCATCCCTTCTATTTATTACTATACAATACTAGGACAGAGACACCGCCAAGTACAGATACTTCCCCCTTTAAACAAAACACTCCCAAGAAATTACTAGTTTTAGTACTAGTATTAGTGAAAAAAAATTGTAAAGATAGTTTGTCAAATATGCAAGCGTTTATGTCAAACAAGGACGGAGAAACCGCACAGGTACGTCACCCTTTACACATACCACTGTATCATAAGTAGACAACATTATAAGTAGGTATGTTGCTTGGGAAAACCATCAAATGACGACGATGAATGAAAACAGAGGCATCTCTACAGATACTTCACTCTGCACACGGAAATCCATCACGTCCATGTTCAGGAAAATGCACAATGGGATATGAAATAGCAGGACAATATACTTCATGTATTTAATACGTGTCATCCAAAGCGCTTGAGCTCCTTTTAAATTCACACACATTATACTTTAACACAGGACAGGACAAAATTGTGACAAACGCACTATTGCATGCCGACAGACATAGAGATAGAAAGACTGAAAATTACAAATATAAAAATATCCGACGTTAAAATCTCCGTATTGCGTAAAGGAAGAACAAATATAACAGTCAACCAAGCTTGGACATTTCCACTCCTTTATTAAAAGACAACATTATATGTAACAATGTCAATAGGTACTTCAACCTTCAACTTTCAATAGATAACTTCAAATCCATTAAGAAGCATTGATATTACTGTAAAGGAATTCAATGCAGGTGCACTGAGACCGATATTCCAACTTTTGTCTAATTAGCACATATTTTATCGCTATGCAGTTACTTATCTACATAAGAACAAACTATGACATTCAGTGCTATGCTGTTCACGTAGACACATGTATGTGTGACATAACACTGAACTAATGTCGCGATGAAACAGGAGAGCACTGCCTCCGCTGACCCGGCGGGACACAGCACCAGCCTCGATACCGCTGTGTTCATCATACCTACTGCCAACACTTATGTCTACTGTGCATATGTAGGTATATGACACGACAGCGATATGAACAAAGCGAGCTACCTCGAGCTCCGCGTAAATGGAAAATCGTGAAATCATCATCATCAATAGTGGAGTCGGTTGTCTCATGTAAGGAGATAAGCTATCTCCCACACGACGTATTTCACACTTTACAAAAAATAACTCGTATCTTCGAGTTCTCCGGGCCCAACGCGGCACCAAAGCGGACCTCTTCTGCGTACTAAGTGAAAATTTTGACAAATGCACTGTCGCATTGCATTTACATATAGGAAAAAAAGTAAACAATAATCGATGTTTCTCAAGTGAAACGCTGGATATAATCCAATGACATTGAAACACGGAAGAGCAGCAAATGCCCATGCACCTGGACAGAGGTAGGTGTAATAGCATTGATATTTCACCCTTTACAACAAATCTGTGTAGCTGGGGAGTTTGTTGCGCCACTTCTTCTTCTCAGTAAAAACACATAGGAAGTGGTGAAGGTTGGGCGTTTTGTGGACTGTCTTTTGTAAATTTCTGACGTTCGAAAAGTGCTTAGTCGGTGCTAAGATATTACACGTGTAAACTGTGACAAACGCGCTATTACATGCCCTCAGACATACTGGATTGAAAGTCTGGAAATGGCAAATATAACAGTCAATCAAACTTGGACATTTCATCTAGCAAGAATAGGTAGCCAGTGTAAGGACAGAGAAACCTGCACGGATATTTCACTTTGATAACTTCAAATGCATTAAGTAGAATTAATATTACTGTTAAGTAATTCAATGCGAGGGCACTAACCAACCCTTAAAACCAGCCTTGGATTAAGGTGGTACCGAGGAAGCGGAAGGGGAAAAAGTCGGCTCCTGAGCCTCCTGCAGCCAAGCCTGCAGTTTTAGAGGAGGACAAGAGGAGGAAGCTCGCTCCTCCTCCAAGAACCAAAGCCATGGTAGTCACGTTGACCCCAGAGGCAGCGGAACGAGGGGAGACGTATGAGTCCGTACTGCGGCGGGCTCGTACAAACGTCGACCCTGCGGAACTTGGGCCTGGCAGAGTCACGTGCCGGAAGACCCAAACGGGGGCTCGTATCTTCGAGTTCTCGGGGGCTCAACGCGGCACCAAGGCGAACCTCTTCGCGACGAAGCTCCGAGAAGCTGTCGCGGACACGGCCAAGGTTGTGAGGCCCGTCAAGTGTGTGACTCTAGAGGTGACCGACCTCGACGACTCGGTCACGCAAGAGGAGGTGGTGGCAGCGGTTGCGGCGACGGGGGGCTGCGCCGTCGCATCCGCACTAAGACCGATACTTCAACTTTTGTCTAATTAGCACATATTTTATGGCTATGCAGTTACTTATCTACATAAGGACAAACTATGGCATTCAGCGTTATGTACTTCACGTAGATACATGTATGTGTGACATAACACTGAACTAATGACGTGACGAAACAGGAAAGCACTGCTTCCGCTGACCCGGCGGGACACAGCACCAGCCTCGATACCGCTGTGTTCATCATACCTACTGCCAACACTTATGTCTACTGTGCATATGTAGGTATATGACACGACAGCGATATGAACAAAGCGAGCTACCTCGAGCTCCGCGTGAATGGAAAATCGTGAAATCATCATCATCAATAGTGGAGTCGGTTGTCTCATGTAAGGGGATAAGCTATCTCCCCGCACGACGTATTTCACACTTTACAAAAAATAACTCGTATCTTCGAGTTCTCGGGGCCCAACGCGGCACCAAAGCGGACCTCTTCTGCGTACTAAGTGAAAATTTTGACAAATGCACTGTCGCATTGCATTTACATATAGGAAAAAAAGTAAACAGTAATCGATGTTTCTCAAGTGAAGCGCTGGATATAATCCAATGACATTGAAACACGGAAGAGCAGCAAATGCCCATGCACCTGGACAGAGGTAGGTGTAATAGCATTGATATTTCACCCTTTACAACAAATCTGTGTAGCTGGAGAGTTTGTTGCGCCACTTCTTCTTCCCAGTAAAAACACATTGGAAGTGGTGAAGGTTGGGCGTTTTGTGGACTGTCTTTTGTAAATTTCTGACGTTCGAAAAGTGCTTAGTCGGTGCTAAGATATTACACGTGTAAACTGTGATAAACGCGCTATTACATGCCTACAGACATTGTGGATTGAAAGTCTGGAAATGGCAAATATAACAGTCAATCAAACTTGGACATTTCATCTAGCAAGAATAGGTAGCCAGTGTAAGGACAGAGAAACCTGCACGGATATTTCACTTTGATAACTTCAAATGCATTAAGTAGAATTAATATTACTGTTAAGTAATTCAATGCGAGGGCACTAACCAACCCTTAAAACCAGCCTTGGATTAAGGTGGTACCGAGGAAGCGGAAGGGGAAAAGTCGGCTCCTGAGCCTCCTGCAGCCAAGCCTGCAGTTCTAGAGGAGGACAAGAGGAGGAAGCTCGCTCCTCCTCCAAGAACCAAAGCCATGGTAGTCACGTTGACCCCAGAGGCAGCGGAACGAGGGGAGACGTATGAGTCCGTACTGCGGCGGGCTCGTACAAACGTCGACCCTGCGGAACTTGGGGCTGGCAGAGTCACGTGCCGGAAGACTCAAACGGGGGCTCGTATCTTCGAGTTCTCGGGGGCTCAACGCGGCACCAAGGCGAACCTCTTCGCGACGAAGCTCCGAGAGGCTGTCGGGGACACGGCCAAGGTTGTGAGGCACGTCAAGTGTGTGACTATAGAGGTGACCGACCTCGACGACTCGGTCACGCAAGAGGAGGTGGTGGCAGCGGTTGCGGCGGCGGGGGGCTGCGCCGTCGCATCCGCACTAAGACCGATACTTCAACTTTTGTCTAATTAGCACATATTTTATGGCTATGCAGTTACTTATCTACATAAGGACAAACTATGGCATTCAGCGTTATGTACTTCACGTAGATACATGTATGTGTGACATAACACTGAACTAATGACGTGACGAAACAGGAGAGCACTGCCTCCGCTGACCCGGCGGGACACAGCACCAGCCTCGATACCGCTGTGTTCATCATACCTACTGCCAACACTTATGTCTACTGTGCATATGTAGGTATATGACACGACAGCGATATGAACAAAGCGAGCTACCTCGAGCTCCGCGTAAATGGAAAATCGTGAAATCATCATCATCAATAGTGGAGTCGGTTGTCTCATGTAAGGAGATAAGCTATCTCCCACACGACGTATTTCACACTTTGCAAAAAATAACTCCTCTATTACAATAGAACATTATATTTATATTGCTTGCGAAAACTATCAACAGGATGGACACGAAATGAGAAACAGTACTTACGTCAGTCCGCGTACTAAGTGAAAATTTTGACAAATGCACTGTCGCATTGCATTTACATAAAGGAAAAAGTAAACAGTAATCTATGTTCCTCAAGTGAAACGCTGGATATAATCCAATGACATTGAAACACGGAAGAGCAGCAAATGCCCATGCACCTGGACCGAGGTACCAGCTTAGATATTTCACCCTTTACAACAAATCACTCCTTCATGACAAGACAACATTTTAATTATGTTGCTTGTGAAAAACCATCACGTGACCGCGATGAATGAAAAGATATTAAGCACGTGAAAATTGTTAATGGTAAACGCACTATTGCATGCTAACGGACATACAGGAAAATGACAAATATGACAATAGCTGACGTCAAAATCTTCGTACTGCGTAAATGACGTACGAATACAACTGTCAATCTAACTCGGACATAATCACAGTTACTGGTAAAAAACGAAATCAGCATCGCTGCCAGCCAAGTAGCAACATCGGTACAAATACTGCTTACTTCTTTTCACCCTTCACAACAAATCACTCCTTTATTACAAGACAACATTGTAGAAGAAGAACCATACGTGTTTACGGAGGAGCAAGTTGCTAATGCATAAACAGATATTTTACCCTTCACAACAAATCACTCCTCCATTACAATACAACATTATAATTATGTTGCTTGTGAAAATTATCACGTGACCGTGATGAATGAAAACACCGTACGTCAGTCCGCGAACTAAGATATTCAACAAAGGAAAATTGTGACAAACGCACTATTGCATACCGACAGACAAACTGGATCGAAATACTGGAAATTACAAATGTAACAATAGCCGGCGTTAAAATCTCCGTATTGCATTAATGACGGACCAATATAACAGCCTTCGCGCCCTCATGCCTATGCCTACGTTTATAAAATGGCACAGGTATTCTACCCTTCACAACAAATCACTCCTCCATTACAATACAACATTACAATTATGTTACCTGTGAAAACCATCACGTGACCGTGGTGAATGAAAATATATTAAGCACGTGAAAATTGTCAATGGTAAACGCACTTTCAATCTAACTCGGACATAGTCACAGTCAGCGGTAAAAAACGAAATCAGCATCGCTGCCAGCCAAGTAGCAACATCGATACAAATACTGCTTACTTCTTTTCACCCTTCACAACAAATCACTCCTTTATTACAAGACAACATTGTAGAAGAAGAACCATATGTGTTTACGGAGGAGCAAGTTGCTAATGCATAAACAGATATTTTACCCTTCACAACAAATCACTCCTCCATTACAATACAACATTATAATTATGTTGCTTGTGAAAATTATCACGTGACCGTGATGAATGAAAACACCGTACGTCAGTCCGCGAACTAAGATATTCAACTCAGGAACATTGTGACAAACGCACTATTGCATACCGACAGACAAACGGGATCGAAATACTGAAAATTACAAATGTAACAATAGCCGGCGTTAAAATCTCCGTATTGCATTAATGACGGACCAATATAACAGCCTTCGCGCCCTCATGCCTATGCCTACGTTTATAAAATGGCACAGGTATTCTACCCTTCACAACAAATCACTCCTCCATTATAATACAACATTATAATTATGTTACCTGTGAAAACTATCACGTGACCGTGGTGAATGAAAATATATTAAGCACGTGAAAATTGTCAATAGTAAACGCACTATTGCATGCCAACGGACATACAGGAAAATGACAAATATAACAATAGCTGACGTTAAAATCTTCGTTCTGCGTAAATGACGTACGAATACAACTGTCAATTTAACTAAAAAATGAAATCAGCATCGCTGCCAGCCAAGTAGCAACATCGATACAAATACAGCTTACTTCTTTTCCCCTTCACAACAAATCACTCCTTTATTACAAGACAACATTGTAGAAGAAGAACCATACGTGTTTACAGAGGAGCAAGTTGCTGATGCATAAACAGATATTTTACCCTTCACAACAAATCACTCCTCCATTACAATACAACATTATAATTATGTTGCTTGTGAAAATTATCACGTGACCGTGATGAATGAAAACACCGTACGTCAGTCCGCGAACTAAGATATTCAACTCAGGAACATTGTGACAAACGCACTATTGCATACCGACAGACAAACGGGATCGAAATACTGAAAATTACAAATGTAACAATAGCAGATTTTAAAATCTCCGTATTGTAAACAGGTAATTGAATTACAAATATAACCGTGAATCCAGCTTGGACACTTCATCTAGAAAGAACAGGTAGCCAGTGTAGAAACAGAGATACCTACACGAATAATTCACATTTTACAACAAATCATTCCTCCATTACAAGACAACATTATATGTAACAATGTTCATACTTCAACCCTCAACTTTCACTATTGTCGTACGGATATAACTGTCAATCCAACTTAGACACAGTCACAGTCAATAAAGGCAGATTTTGACAACAACGTAAACGGTAGCCACATCGATACAAATGCTTAATTCTTTTCACCCTTTACAACAAATCACTCCTTCATGACAAGACAACATTTTAAACATGTTGCTTGTGAAAAACCATCACGTAACCGTGATGAATGAAAAAACCGTACGTCAGTCCGCGAACTAAGATATTCAACAAAGGAAAATTGTGACAAACGCACTATTGCATACCGACAGACAAACTGGATCGAAATACTGGAAATTACAAATGTAACAATAGCCGGCGTTAAAATCTCCGTATTGCATTAATGACGGACCAATATAACAGCCTTCGCGCCCTCATGCCTATGCCTACGTTTATAAAATGGCACAGGTATTCTACCCTTCACAACAAATCACTCCTCCATTATAATACAACATTATAATTATGTTACCTGTGAAAACTATCACGTGACCGTGGTGAATGAAAATATATTAAGCACGTGAAAATTGTCAATAGTAAACGCACTATTGCATGCCAACGGACATACAGGAAAATGACAAATATAACAATAGCTGACGTTAAAATCTTCGTTCTGCGTAAATGACGTACGAATACAACTGTCAATTTAACTAAAAAATGAAATCAGCATCGCTTCCAGCCAAGTAGCAACATCGATACAAATACTGCTTACTTCTTTTCCCCTTCACAACAAATCACTCCTTTATTACAAGACAACATTGTAGAAGAAGAACCATACGTGTTTACGGAGGAGCAAGTTGCTAATGCATAAACAGATATTTTACCCTTCACAACAAATCACTCCTTCATTACAATACAACATTATAATTATGTTGCTTGTGAAAATTATCACGTGACCGTGATGAATGAAAACACCGTACGTCAGTCCGTGTACTAAGATATTCAACACAGGAAAATTGTGACAAACGCACTATTGCATACCGACAGACAAACGGGATTGAAATACTGAAAATTACAAATGTAACAATAGCTGGCGTTAAAATCTCCGTATTGCATTAATGACGGACCAATATAACAGCCCTCGCGCACTCCTATGCCTATACCTACCGTTTATAAAATGGCACAGATATTTTACCCTTCACAACAAATCACTCCTCCATTAAGGCATGATTCCGAACGACGCTGCACGCAGCAGTGCTGCCGCAGCAGTGCTGCCGCAGCAGTGCTGCCGCGACACTACTGGTCCCCGTACAATTTCTATTGGCTTATATGAGATTACATTCCGAGCTAGGCAGCAATGTCGCGGCAGCAATGTAGCCGCAGCACTGCTGCGCGTCAGTGTCGCCCTACCGCCGCGACAGACCAGTAGTGAGGCGTCTGCCGCCGCAGCAAGAGTACCTACTTGAATGTTGACACGTAAATTGACAACAAAAGGATGAATTTCTCTGACTCAGACTTCTTCCTCTTCCGACAGTATAAATAAAAGTTGGTCATCAATCGACATCTTGTCAACTCTAAGTAAACTAACACATACACAACAACGCATCACCACGAACAGAGCGATACTGCCGCATTGCTCGGAATCAGCGCAGCAGGCAGCACTGCTGGGCAGCACTGCTGCGGCAACACTGCTGCGGCAACACTGCTGCGTGCAGCGTCGTTCGGAATCATACCTTTATAATACAACATGATAATTATGTTGCTTGTGAAAAACCATCACGTGACCGTGATGAATGAAAATATATTAAGCACGTGAAAATTGTCAATAGTAAACGCACTATTGCATGCCAACGGACATACAGGAAAATGACAAATATGACAATAGCTGACGTCAAAATCTTCGTACTGCGTAAATGACGTACGAATACAACTGTCAATTTAACTAAAAAATGAAATCAGCATCGCTGCCAGCCAAGTAGCAACATCGATACAAATACTACTTACCTACTTCTTTTCACCCTTCACAACAAATCACTCCTTTATTACAAGACAACATTGTAGAAGAAATACCTTTCATATTTACGGAGGAACAAGTTGCTAATGCATAAACAGATATTTTACCCTTCACAACAAATCACTCCTCCATTACAATACAACATTATAATTATGTTGCTTGTGAAAACCATCACGTGACCGTGATGAATGAAAAATAGTACGTCAGTCGGCGAATTAAGATATTATCATATTAACACATGAAAATTGTGACAACAGCACTGTTTCATTGCATTTATTAGTAAACGTGGAAAATTTGCAAAAAACTGACTATGTCAGTGCAAACATAAAAACCCTTAACGATTTTCATATTGAAACGTCTTTTAGAAAAGTGAAAATATCATGGCGAGAAAAAAACTAGGGTTCATAGTATCTCACTAGACAACCATCACCGTGAATTTTAGAGTAGTAGTATAATTATACCCAAACTCGCAGGAAAAAAATCTGCAGACAAAAACTGCAGGAAAAAGTTAAATGATAAAATGACGTTTCGACTCGACTCGATATGCGATATATGTATGTACATCGAGGGGACCCAATCAACTTTTGACGATTATAATACTAAACTTAGTATAGTTATCGGCACGAATCTTGAGCTCTGACCTTCAAATGCGCAGAAGTAATTTATTCGGTCCCTTTTGTGGTATGAAATGAGGCGCGGGGGCGGGCTAAAGCGGTGATTGGCCCGCAGTGCATCGCGTCATAGCCGTCACTCGGGATTGGTTCTTTGCTAATATATCACTTCCGCGCAGATGTAGGTCAGAGCTCAAGATTCGTGCCGATAACTATGTCTGCTGATTAGTTAGGTAATCAGGCAAAGTAATTGATACAACTTCGATATACAAAAAACACAATTCATGACCAGTTGGACCGGTTGATTTCGACAAAGTCAATTTCTGAGGCTAGTATAATGAATTTATGTCTGCATCTTTTTACAGCTATGTATTATGTGTTAGTACTCAACCCGTAAACTATTTGACCATAATGAAATTGCAATTTATTTAAACCCATGTAATATTTACCACTAGAGGTCTCTAAGGACCTTCGCTTATTCTAAACTACTTGTTATGTGCATTTTCCACTTTGAAGTGACTTTAAAGCCACAATATATGTACAATTGTTACGTTAATTAATGACGAGTTTTGTGTGCTAACTGAAAAGTTTCTCAAAGTTAATGACCAGAATTATGATTGTTTTGGATGTGATTAGGATGTGTGGCTATATTTTCTCTTTGATGTTCTAGTTGTTTGGTTGATAATTGTGGTTAAAGATTTTTTTGCTTTTGGCAATCTACAAATATTACTTCAATGTTATTCGTTTAGCATATAATTGCGTTTCTATGTTACAGTTTCTTTTACCCAACGTTTATCGTTTCAAAAGATTGTTTAATATTGTGCATATTTCGGCGTTCCTTTTGTTCTCTTATAAAACTTAAGATAGACTAACTAAAATAAAAACGTGCATAACCGAACGTGTTGAGTATTAGGCAGGTTTCTTCCTTTCGTTATTTTGTTCCTATGTAAAAGAGTTTATCTGAGATAAAGCATTTGTTTCGATACAGATCTATAGACCATCTCCAATATACAATTTAGCTTCTCTTTAAAACACTACTTGATGTTGTGCGCTCAGTTTGAAAGGATTGCAATTTTGCAATTAATATTAATTACCACGGAGATTTTTTAAAGTAAGTATATAGTGTTAACTCTTATAATAATTTCTTTTAAATTAGGTACCTATACTAGTCTCTAACAGCCAATTTCTTCATCAAAAGTAAAAGCCAAAGTAATGTCATAAAGTAAAAGTAACGGTCAAATTCGTTTTTCACGATTTTATCTATTAATTTTGCTGTTACTTTAGCCTTGAAAAAACGAATTTGACCGTTACTTTTACTTTTGACATTACTTTGGCTTTTACTTTTGATGAAGAAACTGGCTGTTAATATTGTATTAGTTGCTATTTCATGTACACTTTGAAGTCCTATATTTCTAATGTTAATTAAGTATTCTAAACATAATTGCAGCGACAAGCTAATAGACTCAAAATTGTTATTCATTTATCCATTTATTATTTTATGTGTGAGATAAATAAACATTATTTTAGTTTGGTTCTTCTTGATATTGATTCGCATATTTCGATTTTCAAAATTTTACTTTGGAAAACGTCTTTTCTTTAGTTTGTATGAAGGCAGAGATTAAGTTTTTTGGCAATACGTGATTAAAGATTTTTATTGATTGATTTTCATATTTGCAAATATATATTTTTATTTTCTTAACACATTGAATTTTTTGTACCATTTGTACTTTCTTCAATCAGGAATTACTTTTTAAATTGTATATTACGTACGTTGTACACTAAAATTAAGTTCAAAAGCTTGTTCATGCAAAAATGTCTCGGTAATATAACCGGCTCGTTTCTTCTAACGCATAGTGCAGATAATGCAGATTTTTTATATTAATTTCCTAGCCTAATAATTACATTCTATTGTCGCATTAGTACCGACGCGGTATCGACGTTTATAACCTAATAATCTACGCATCCGTAAGTACAGGCTCCATTGAATCTTATGTAGCTAGATATAAAGTACATTATCGCTAAGCATATAGAATAGACTTTATTTACTCTAAGTATATTAATTAGTCTGCAACTTAATTGCTAATACTATGGCTTAACTATTTATTTAACATATTATGCTAGTTTTTGTGTCTTACAGCCAGTTTCTTCATCAAAAGTTAAAGCCAAAGTAAAAGTCAAAGTAATGTCTAAAGTAAAAGTAACGGTCAAATTCAATTTTTCTATTAGTTTTGCTGTCACTTTAGCCTTGAAAAAACGTATCTGACCGTTACTTTTACTTTAGACATTACTTTAACTTTAACTTTTGATGAAGAAACTGGCCGTTAATTATATGTACTAAACTAAACTATGTTCTAAAGTGTTAAAACTAGATTGCTTGTAATTAGTTGGCATGTATTTGTTGTATAAAAAATTAAGACATCCCTTTTTCGATGCAAACATTATTTTAGATGAATTTGTATGTTGTTTGTTATTCTTAGTTAGTTAGTTAGTCGTTTAGTTAGTCACTGATTTGGCGTTTTGTCTTTTGTTGTTTTAAAAACATGTTTCATGTAAAAGTATTGTATTTCTTCCAATGTTCAAAATAAATATCATTTATCAGAGACTGAGGAGTATGTGATATTTTATATTTATATATGTATGTTTAGGTCATTTTTGGGCTACAATAATATTGATTGTGCTGAATTGTCATGCCAACTAATCAAAAGCAGTATTTTATAATCATAGTCACACTTTTGATTGGTCGCAGCAATTTAACTGTACTCAAATCACAGACTCCACAGATAGATGAGACAAATCACTTTCTACATACAGTTCTCGCCCAAGTTAATGGCGGTTCTTAACTACAAAATTTCAGTAGGTTGACATAAAATACGTAAATAAATCAATTGAAAGTACGGTATACGGGAATTAGCTGATTAGTGCTGCTTTTTTTGTTCTTGTAACTTAACAGTATTTCAGAATTAACCCAATTTTATGAATTACCGTAGCATATGCTTTGTGTTTACGTCTGTGTGAGAGCGCAGCGCGGTTGTAATGGTCCGGCTACACGCTCAGTCTTGCCTGCGCAGTTCGGTTTGTGCATTCATGACTGTGCAAAAAGAAGGCTAGTAACACACGCGCCGAGTTTAAATACGGCTGGGTTACATTGACGGATTTCCATTAAAAAAAATATTACGTACCAATTTTATTGTTGATTTGGATCGAGAATCATTAGCATAATTACATCCTTGGATTTTGCAGGAATACAAATCAACATCTTGTATATTCAGATTACAAGAACGCGAAAGTGGCCCATTTCCCTCCCGCACTTCCGTCACCCGCTGATAGATACCTAATCTTGTTCTCTGCGCAGCGACTCGCGCAAGACGGCAAAAAGTTTGACGAGAACCACACAGATGTTATTCTAACTTACCTACTTCTAACAGTAAAACGTAAAAATTTACGTTTTACTTTACCCCGTTAAGTTATTGCGCCTAATTAAAAGTGTGCCTCTGATTATTATTGTTTACCTAATGGCAGTGTTTTTCACGTTAGCTTAGTGGCTGCTTTAGAGCACATTAAATTATTATTTCTAAGTTAAAGTACTGGCGTACGACATGCGTTTTTTTTTCTCATATATGTACAGTGTTTTACTTACTTATTGCCTATCAAATTAATTTTATAGATAAATGGAAGTGGTTAGGTGTATGTGAGTTAGCCTTTTCTTTGAAACGATTTTCAGGGTTTTTATGTTTTGAAAACCTCTCTGATCTTTCTAAATGGCTTGAATTTGCCGTTGAAATAAACTGAATATTTTCGAAGCACGAGATAATAACATAATGATCTTTAAGGTTCGGTAGATCATGCCATCTCAAAACCATAACGTTCAATCCTTCTCCGTGTGAGAGGAGGCCTGTGCCCATCAGTGGGACGATAAAAAGGCTGTAACAGAACAGATCATGACATCTGCACAAGATGTTATGCTGCACAAGTGTTTGCGCAGACGCAAGTGTACGTATATTCCCTCACTCGCTTAGTCTGATGGGACTAAGCAGAGATGCATAGGTGCAGGACCGAATACTTTATCTGCGAAGCTTTGTAACTTCACACGTTTAGAACATTTTTATGGCTATGAAAAAGTAAATTAAGGGTTTTAACCTATGGTTTAAAATGCTTTTCCGGTTCAAGAATATTGTATTGTGAAAGATACGTAACTTAATACATACCTATTGATAATTAAACTATGAAACTAACTCGGTTTTCACCGATATCTACAGTATGGGTACTTCTGAGTAGCTAGGAGGTTATATATGCTTATATATTACACGTAATATGTTTTCTTAATAATTTATCTATATGTCATCGTATGGTATGCTTTAATTTGTATTTATTGATTACGTTTTTTTTTTTCTCGGATTTTAACTCCATTTATATTGTTATAAACCTAATAGGTAAAGATCATTATGTAGTCCTAAGTATATTTAACTTTACCCAAACATTAATTTGGCTTAAATATGTTTTATATGTCTCACCACGTAAATAATTTTCAAATTAATAGACTAATTCTAATTTAGTAAATGCATGTATGTTATTTTAGATCTTAATGCTATTTACCGTTTTTCACTAGTAGCTATGTAAAGTAATTTATGTAGAACACCTATCTATAACAATATAGCGCTTTACGAGATCTGTCGATACCTTATATTATAAGGCTTATAAAGATATATTTTATGTTTATACTTATTCCTAATTCAGCGCGCCGTGTGCGTATGAAGACTAAAATTAATAAAGCATATTTTCGGGGAGGCCTTTACCTAGTAGGAAAGTAGCTAGTAAAAAAAATATATTGTAAAATAAACACAGGTATCAAAGTAAAGAAGTTTTAGGGTGTTTAAGAATATGGCAGCCTAATCAAAGTGCCATAGGCTGTTTTAAACCTGCAACACCTTTTTGTTTTAGGTGCTTCAAAACTTAATAAATTACATGTCTAACTAACTAAGCTACTTATTTAAATCGAGAAAGTTTAAAAAAATATTTCGGCTTCTGTAAGCCCAGCAATTTAGGAGAAGTACACTTTTCATAATTTAATTAGATTCAAAATGCTGTCTTTTAGAATTTTTTAATTGATAAACTTAACCATGCAATAAAAGGTTCTTTCAACTAGCAAAAATCAGGTGCTTAATTAGGGCCATTGGCAGATGATTATGTTGCTGAAGCTGTTTTCTTTTTAATGTAAAATTTGCGCATAAAAGCACGGCACTTTGATCAGACTGCCCGGGCCTCCGGTCCCCATCACGTACCAAACGACAGTAACTACAATAGTTACATGCCGGCTTGTGAGAGCGTGGTACTTCCCCGGTCGAGCCGGCCCGACATAGTAATAGCTATATAGCTAGCTGTTGTTATATATAGCTTGGCTCTACCACGTGAAAACTGAGCCTTTGCTTAGAAGCATTACGGTAATTAGCACAATTGTATCATCTAAAAAGCTAGAAATATCGAACATCATCGTCATCTCCCGAGCCTTCTCCCAACAACACAAAAAGGTTTAGGATATTGGTAAAATAAAGACACTAGAAAATCGTGTACTTTGTCTTTACCTAGTAAGCATAAACTATTTATGTACCTATTTTTTTCCTTAGAAATACCTACGCTTAACCCTAACACTACGATTTTTCCTGTCAGCAGTCGGATTTATTAACGTACACATTAGTGTACGTTGCTCCTAAAGTTATAAAACCGAAAAAGAAAGAAATATCGAACCATTAGCCTAATTATTTTAGTTCTTAAATAGTATCTACCTAGTAAATAACTACCTACACAATTAATTAATATTTAGCTTATAAATACGCTTACTACGATTTTACCTGTGGGCGTTCGGAGTATTACTTACTCATAAAGTTAGAACAGAAAATGCAAAATTTAAACAAAATAGATCACGTTTTGCAAATATTCTGAAGATGATATTGGAAGATTTTTTGCGCAAAATATTGGCACATAGAATAGCTGCAAAGATTTGAGAAAATAAGGTAAACCTTATTTCTAATTAATTCCTAGAATTCCTATGTATATACACACTACATTGTTACTAATTATTAAACTCAGCGCACACGCGGTTATTATTATTATTATTTATTACATCTTAAATACTATTAACTTAATACATCTACATATCGTGCCACTTTCGGAACTGTTTCAGTAGTCAATATTATTGACGTACCTTATTATGTACACATTAACGATACTGATTAAAATTAGGTATACCATATAAGTATATGTTGTTATTCCTATCCTAAATACCTACATAAATATGTATTTATTACAATGTTTGTTTTATCGAAGTGTCAGTTTTAAATATAAATAGTTGTGTTATATTTTGTTTAATTATCATCGAATTTAGTTCGTCAGCATTACCTAATGAATCATATTATTCAAAAATATAAGATAACTGTTAGACGTTAATAGTTGTTATATTAAATTAATATTTAGGACGTACGTATACAGCAACCAGTAGATGTGATGTAGAGTTGTGTTAGCGTTGCTCTGAATGTTGTAGGCAATTGTTGTTTTACCTGCAAAAATACATTGTTATTAGTGGAAATGAGCTTTAATTTTTATTGGCACTAATAGATCAACATCCAATATAAGGAGCTTTTGTTTGTTTGTACTCTAAAAGCTTCGAAATTAAGATATTTGTGTTAATGGAAAGATTGTTCATTACTGTATCTTCTATCCAACCGTAACATTCGGGAGTCCTTTCCATTCGTAATTTTCAGGTGAAAAGTTGCTAATCTAATTAGTCTAGTTTCAATACATGATTTTGACGTTTAACTGTGGACGTTTTTAAAGTGTCACGACAACAGGACAAGGAGTGTCTTCGAGACGCGGGAAAATATGATAATGAAAATAGCTAATAGTACGATACTTACTTTAACAGTTTATATGAAGTAGAAAGAGTGCGGTTGTAGCTCCAACTGTGCCATCTTAGCCAGCAGTCGGTGCAGGCGGCGCTGAGCGGCAGCGCCCGCCGCGCCGTGCGCGTCGCCGCGCCCCCACGCCGGCGCCCGCGCGCGGCACGCGGCCAGGCGCTGCCACACGTGACGCGGCATCTACAGGGGAAAGGTTGACTTGTAATTGGGGAAACAATTGAGGTAAAATATATATATTTATACAAATATAAAGAAATATAATATATAATTTTAATTGTAAATTAACTATTCCTATTATACCTAATGTTTAAAACTACCGCCATAATAATTTAGAATTAGTTTTAAGTATTTTAAATGTACTGGCATTAAATGCCAAATGTTGCTGTGCCCTAACAGGGTCCACAAATGTACGTAGCTGTAAGCTTTTGTAACACCATGTGAAACTTGTGGAACGCAATAAATGATATGAATATGAATATGAATATAAAAGTTATTTTCTTGGGCGACCACGGGTGAAACTGCAGTCGCGGGGGTGATCGCTGGTTCAGAGTGCGGCATAGTTACTGCGTCATCGTCCGCGTACTGAGCGCGTACGCGCTTACATAATTCATTTTGTCATTCCTATACCCAGTCATTCGAACATCTTAGTCATTACGGCAGTCATGTGGTGTTTGCCTGTAATAGGTTATTATAATATCCCACCCAAAACAAAAATGTGAAAGGCTGCCAAGTTCGATAATATGGAAATCCTTCGCCTATAAAAGAAGTGAGATCTGAATAAGTACCAAGTTCCATACACATACCTCAGTTAAAAATAGTTACTTTTTAATGATGTTACTTGGCAAGTTTTCACACACCTTCTTATAAACCTACTAAACGCAATGAATCAAGTATTTAATTTTCTATGAAAACTTGCCAAGTAACATTATTAAAAAGTAACTATTTTTAACTGAGGTATGTGTATGGAACTTGGTGCTAATTCAGATCTCACTTCTTTTATAGGCGAAGGATTTCCATATTATCGAACTTGGCAGCCTTTCACATTTTTGTTTTGGGTGGGATTTCATTTATTTTTGTAAGGTTGTTTATTTTATTTTTTTCTTATGATTAAGTTAGTTAAGGAAATGTCTCATTTATACTATCTTTCAGATTTTTGAATATGCACTATGCTTCTTACAAAGAAATGAACTAGATTAACTAAATGGACTAGATTTACCAACTGACTGACATGACATGTTATCATATATTATGTTCGTGGATCAAAGTTACACATTCGTTATTTTCGAAAGTGACTCACACTTGGCCGTTTTCAGATTTTTACTTTGACTAAATACAAACCTTTGTAACGAATTTCAGATCGGTACCACCATTCGAAGATATATAAATATAGATAAATTTAGTTCGTTTTAGTTCCTTAGGGGTATAAATTTACACTGGGTATTTTACACCTTCATTATTTTGAAACCGACTCACACTTGGCCATTTTCAGATTTTTCCCTTTACCTTGACATAAAGACCTACCTCCATGCCAAATTTCAAGTCAATACGACCATTGGAAGTGGTCTAGGTTTTTGATGAGTGAGTCAGTGAGTGTATAGTAAAAATAGCGATTTTCTGACGTCAATATCTCAAGACCTACAATAGGTATATTAATGAAATTTTTTATTTTAGATAAGTGAGGGGGTCTCAACAGATACTAGAAATTTGAAATGTGTAAATAAAATAGATTTTGAGTTATAGGGGGGTCGAATTTGGCCCGAAATGGTTCGTGTAATATAACCCACGGCCGGTGTGTCGCTTTTTTTTGCTCGAACTTGGCGGACACACTGCCGTGTGTCTAGATAATAGGTTTAGCTTGTAACTTTTTTGCATGTATCAATTTTTCCTTTACTTAATGTAATAACTGTTAGCATCCCAAATAAATAAATTATGGGTAATCAGTGACCAGAAAACCTGACAACAAGTCTTAAAAAGAGGTGTTGGGTTGCCAGGGTAACTGGATTGAGGAGATCAGATAGGCAGTCACTCCTTGTAAAACACTGGTAGTCAGCTGCATCCATTAAGACCAAACCCAACACAATTGAAAAAAAACTAGGTGTCGTCTATAATGAAGTATTACTTACATTGAATAACGGCGAGTGCAGTATAGGAGTCCAAAGCGGCAGCAGCTTGTTGAGTACCGTAGAGTTGCACTCCAGCAGCGACTCCAACAGGCTCAGAAAGTGTAAGTTCACTGTCTCCGCCAACTAAACAAACAAGACAAATTGACTTCGTTTAGTCACAAAGCATAAACTTTCTATCTTAACTGAGCATTATAAAAGGAAGAGCTTGTGGGTAAACAAATGCATGAGCTGAAAAGTTAAGATATACTAAAGTCTGTCTTTGGAACATCTAGTATATAATAACGAGTACATACATGTATAAACTGTGTGTACAGGCTGTCATTTCTAAATTTAGCAATCAGGAACAGGATAGTTTTCAACTGGGGGGGTATATTCAAGGCTGCTGCTCCATATGGCACACTGGTATTTAGCTGCATCCAGTTACACTTGAAGCCGAGTCCCAACATACTCGTCTAAGAGCTAATAATTTAGTACTCACCACTTTAGACTGCACGGTGACCTGCAGTATGCTAGGCACGAGCTTGCACTAGAAGTCCAGCAGGATGCAGGTGGTGGTGTTGTGGAGCTCGCTGCAGGGGGGGGGCGGCTGCTGCCAGCTGCTCCAGGTATAAGGTCCACAGCTGACACAGTACGAAGGCGTGTAGGAGAACTACTGGCTTTGATAGAACTCACCACTTTAGACTGCACGGTGACCTGCAGTATACTAGGCACGAGTTTACACCAGAAGTCCAGCAGGATGCAGGTGGTGGTGTTGTGCGGCTCGCTGCAGGGGGGGGCGGCTGCTGCCAGCTGCTCCAGGTATAAGGTCCACAGCTGACACAGCACGAAGGCGTGTAGGAGGGCAGACATGCGCAGAGCTGCTGGCTTTGATTGTTCCACGTATGATGACATTATGGTCTGAAAGAATATAGTTGAATGGTGAAAAGTGTCAAATAAGTTTGCGCTTTCGAAGTTGGGTGCTAGTTGGGTGTTAAAGTCAAATGTACGAATACAATAATGTGCATGTGTGGGTCATAAAATGACTTTAAAAGGGTAAAGTTGTTAGTGTGTAAATGGTAGATTATAGAGGTGCTAAGAGGTGATTCCAGAGTCTGGACCACACAGTCCAGGTGTGCCCTGCGTAGGAAAGGCGCAGCCGAGTCCTCGTCGAAGCAATTTGCAGCGGCGATATTTTTTAAGCTATTGCATAGCTTCTATCGCAAGCCTTGAGCGCGGGGACCAAATCCAGAAATTCCGTAATGAAAAAACCTCACGCTCCCCACTCCGACGGGCACGGAGGTGTGGCTTGAAGGCCGTGCATCGTCTAACGTCGTGTCAGTTCGGCAGTCTTCGACACGGCGCTGTGTGTCGTGCGATTAGACGTATTGTACGACTTTTGTCAGTGACAGTTGATAGAGAATGCTATGCAATAGCTTTACCGCGGCAGTCCCCGAGTGCCACACGTATTTTTTTTTATTAATAAGTAAGTTTTATTATTCAGTAGCGGAAAGTATCTTACTAATTCCCTGACCTACCAGAAAATGATTGAAGAGGTAAACATTTACCTGTATATAGTCAGTGATGTGGCAAGTGGCATCCTGAGGTACAGGCTGGTGCATGTGCGGTGCATGCGGCTGCAGCTGATGCGTGCGGCTGTTGCACAGGGCGCCCATCACCAGCCACGAGATGAGCCGGACGCGGGTTACACACTCGCATACTTCGCGGGAACTGAGTAGGAAATAGAGTATGTTAATTACGACTTTTAAAGGGCTGTCATTTATTGTAGGTATCATATAATCGCACATATAAAAACGTGAAATGTATAGATAGAGGTAGGAATTGGATAAAAATTCGGAGGGAGAAACTGGGGTAATATAGGCAGAAAATTTTTAATTACAACAAAATAAAGCAGGTCTTATTGTTTCTTGCAACCAGTATCCTGGGGTTGGGCTATGTTAATTCTTCTACACACAGGGCCGACGGCATACCACTAGATTTATGTCGAGCGGCTGTTCTGCCGTGATGTACAAGAAGGAAATTTACACTCCACCACCAGGAAAAACTACCGGCAGTTCAGAGAGTAAATCTAGCGGCCATGCCGTCGGTACTGTACTTCAACTGGCACAATGAATAGTGACCTTAATTCAACAGAAAATGGAGCCAAGGAATAAAATGAACGCTTAAAAAGGAGGGAAGGGCGAAAGGGGAAAAACAAGATAGGACTTAGCAAATAAAACGGAGGTATAGATAGAAAAAGCCACTAAAAACCCTGACAGTAGTATACGTACCCAGGTAATGAAGCACTAAGCCACGGAGTCATATGCCGTGGCGGCTGCGGCCTGTCCTGGCGAGCTCGAGCATGTTCCAGCGCCAGCTCCATAGCCACGTACTGAGCTATGCCGCCCTTCACGATGGCGCCGAGTGTGTCCTCGTTCAAGCAGATCAGGTTGCGGTTCACGATTGACTTGGAGACTGAACCCTGGGGACAAGTGGAGGTTCTGAGTGTTATTTAGTAAAGGAATAATTCTAGAAAGTGGTCAAATTGCACTCTAAAGTATTAACGGTAAAAAAGGATTGTAAGGTGGTGTTTCCTGACCCCAGACGATAATTTTGTGAGAAATTGATTTCATAACAAACGAATTTCTCTGTTATGATAAGTTCTCAAGTTGCATTAGTGGGTCTGTCTCAGTAGTCATATAAACATCTTTGGCAGTTGTTGTGACTGAAAGCCAGATAGTTTGACACCCAGTCTTGCAAATTGGAAATGATCAGATGGGTAGTCGTTTCATGCTTCGCGGCACCCGGACAGGAATCTGGCCCCAACATAGTTGGGAAAAGCCTAGCCAGAAGATGAGCAGTATACCTTAATCTTATTAAGCAGATGCGGGTCATGCAGCAGGTCGATCATGTCGGGCAGGTGCGGGCGCATGCAGTCCACGGCGCCGGCCGCCACGTCCCGCGCATCCCCGCTGGCGGACAGCTCGCCGCCGCATAGGGCTCCCGGTAGCACTAGGCGGCAGCCGTGACCTGAGAGAGTGCCAATGTTGGTTTTAAACGGGTAAAAGACGCATGTATATACGGTTCGAACGAGATTTGAACGCAACCATGTAACTTCAACACGAGGAAGGATCGGGAAACGTGTGGTTACTGTGTGTAAATGTGCTGACACTCTACCCCTCCTCTGCCCCTTGGTAGACCATCAAAAGTATGAGAACGTGGTTCACACGCACGTTGGTAACCCGTTTTACGCGAATTAGAATCTTTCAAAACGTAGAAATAACCATTTATGTAAAGAAAAGAAAAGTAATAAATACATAGTAAAGTACATATAGCTCAGAAGTCGCGCAAATTTAATTATATGCTAGGCTGCTCATGTGCTCGGGATCTATATATCAATACAACTGACCTTGCAGCACGAACTGTATCAGTATGAAGAGGTTATCATCAGGGATGGTGGTCTTGGTCCGCAGCGCCTGCACGAGCTCGAACACGAGCACGCGGCACACGAGCAGCTTGTCGCGGTCGCGGCCGAACACGCGCGTGCAGGCTGCGCTCAGCTCGGAGATCACCGACAGCTTCAGCACGAAGTTCTGGACGCCGTAGCTGATGATCTTCGTGATTGGTTCCAGGATGCTCTGGAGAAAATAACGGTATTTTGAACATTAAAACAAATCCCGGTGGAAGAAAAAGCAAACGACATAATAAGTTGACTCTTCCAGCGTCTCTAAAGTTAACTATACAAGGGATACAAGCAGGCCTCTGTCCCTCGACGCCAACTCAGAATGGACCCAGCGCTTCGGGAGCTAAGCTAACCTTATGTTGTGCGGCAGCAGGTATCTTGAGCGCGGCAGTGGCAGCACGTAGCAGCGGCAGCACATCGTCTATCTGCGGCAGCAGCAGTGCAGCTGAACGCAGTAGTGCTTCTAACTGCTGCACTAGTGCTGCACACGCGGAGAGAGGACCCAGCGCTTCGGGAGCTAAGCACTCGAGGTACATTGCGATGTTGCCCGCTATCACTGTTATTTGCTGTAACAAGTATAAGCCTTTAGATATCCCGTTTCAAACGGCGAATTATTGTTTTTTTTTTTCGATCCTTTTCAGTATGTGAGAGATTAGGGCAACAAAACTAAATCAAATAGTAAAAAGTAAAAGTACATAGGATGAGTACATAAGGGAGTACACAAGGGTAGTACCTCGGAGGACAAAATAACTAGTTTTTTGTCCTCCGTGGGTAGTACATAAGGGGACTTTATAAGGAAGGATGATAGGGAGTACATAAGCGGAGTATGTTAGGTAGAACATAAGGGGAGTTTATGTGGAAGTGTATACTAGAGGGAAACATAAGGGGAGTAGATTAGATAATAGCAGTGCATAAGGGAGTATATAACGGTGTACATAAGGGCCGTACAGTACAACGGAGTACATATGGGACGTAGTACTTACATCAACCGGCAAAGTTTTCTTAGAGTTGAGATGTTCAACCACTAGCTGCAGCGGTCCGCACGGGTACAGCTCGTTGAAGTCCACGAACGCCTGTGCGATGCTCTTGAAGAACATCTGACGCTGTTTTTCTGTTCAACAATACGAAGTTTCAGAACTGCACGCAGTCAATAAAATGATCATGTTTTTAGATCATCGAGGAGCTCTCGCCAAAATAATGTCTCTTATGTTAACAATGACAACATTGGGAACAGCTCCCTAATCTTTCATACAGGAGATGGTAAATTAGAAGATCCTTCTGGAGCCTATTGTGTAACAGGGTCGCGGTAGCTCTGTCCAATAACCCTGCTGTCCCGGCAGGATTCGGTCGGGGTTCCCGCAGAGGATATCTGACGAACCTGGAGTTGGTGTTCGTGGTTGGTGGTCACGAGTAGTTGTACACGTGACAGCGTCGGGAACAGCTGACTGACCTGGAGTTCTCTGCAGGAATATCTGCAGGAAGACGTTGTTGGGCGCGAGCTGATGCAGCACACAGCGCAGGAACTGATGCGCCACGAACACGGCGCTGCCGGGCAGCCGGGTGTTCGTCTCCGCCTGCCACGAGTAGTTGCCTAGTTGTACCACCCTGCCAAAATAAACAGGTGTTTCAAATCCTGATTATGGTATGACACTAGGAAATCTCCCAGCGAAAAACAAAAAAAGGATACACTAGGATAAAGGAGAACAGTAGGAGTACCACAGTTCCAAGTTTCCACGACATGATCAATTTACCACAATCAATGGTTGATGGGGAGAATAAGAGAAATGGGTGGCGTTATGAGGAAAGGAAGTTTGAAAATGGCACCAGTAACAGAAAAGCTAAGGGGATACCGATTGTCGTGGTATGGGTGTTTTGTGTAGAGGAGGTGTTGTGCACGAATATATCCATATTAAAGGATATTGGGAAGAAAACAACTGACGAAACGACGGATGGACTATGTGGCTGCAAAGAATCATCATCAGCACTGACCTGCTAACATTATGCAGCAGTGCTGGCAGCATGCCTGCCGCGGCCGCCGGCTCCCGGTGCACGAACGTGGCCAGCACTATGATGCACAGCCCCAACTCCTCGTCACTGTATTGCTCCACTGCTGTGCCACATTCTGCACCTGGTTTATGAGGATTGTTATTGTTATATAACAAATATATATTATTATATATTTGTTTGTTTCTATGTTACCATATCTTTTTGTATATTGCATATGCGAAAGTTCCTATGTCTGTAGGTACCTGTCGCGATTGTCAAAACGTCAAACCGGATTTAAATAATACGGAGAACATATTTTAGAGCCTGACAAAGTACAAAGACTATTTTTTACCCAATTGCGGGAAGAGGTTCTTCCAGGAAGTGGGTGAAAAATAGCTAGTTATCAATAAATGTAAGAGGTTACCCCCATATAAGACAGGCACACTACAGTATATACAGTATTATAAGCTAGGTGTTACAGTGTTCACTCACAGCGGTAGCAGAGCTCAGCGTCGGGCCTGTGCGGCGCGGAGTGCGCGTGCGCGGCTCGCTGGCCGGCGCGCGACTCGCCCTCCCACCAGCCGCCGCGCTAGGTGTTACAGTGTTCACTCACAGCGGTAGCAGAGCTCAGCGTCGGGCCTGTGCGGCGCGGAGTGCGCGTGCGCGGCTCGCTGGCCGGCGCGCGACTCGCCCTCCCACCAGCCGCCGCGCTAGGTGTTACAGTGTTCACTCACAGCGGTAGCAGAGCTCAGCGTCGGGCCTGTGCGGCGCGGAGTGCGCGTGCGCGGCTCGCTGGCCGGCGCGCGACTCGCCCTCCCACCAGCCGCCGCGCTAGGTGTTACAGTGTTCACTCACAGCGGTAGCAGAGCTCAGCGTCGGGCCTGTGCGGCGCGGAGTGCGCGTGCGCGGCTCGCTGGCCGGCGCGCGACTCGCCCTCCCACCAGCCGCCGCGCTAGGTGTTACAGTGTTCACTCACAGCGGTAGCAGAGCTCAGCGTCGGGCCTGTGCGGCGCGGAGTGCGCGTGCGCGGCTCGCTGGCCGGCGCGCGACTCGCCCTCCCACCAGCCGCCGCGCTAGGTGTTACAGTGTTCACTCACAGCGGTAGCAGAGCTCAGCGTCGGGCCTGTGCGGCGCGGAGTGCGCGTGCGCGGCTCGCTGGCCGGCGCGCGACTCGCCCTCCCACCAGCCGCCGCAGCCGCCGCACCCCACGCACTCTGTAACAGTGTCTTATACAGCACTACATTCAGACTATCCGTCAGTTGCACAAAGCTTCACTAAAGTTAAAGCTTCATTAAATCTATTGCTGACACTTTTTATCTCTTTGACCAAGAAAGAGTCAGCAATAGATTTAAAGAAGCTTTAACTTTAATGGAGCTTTGTGCTACTGACAGTAACATAGGAAACATATGTAGTTATTATGAAGCCACGGAATAAGGAAATATGAGTTATTTTGTTTTCCATGCCTGTCATCTATACTAATATTATAAAGCTGTGTTTATTTGTTTGAAAGCGCTAATCTCAGGAACTACTGGTCCGATTTGAAAAATTCTTTCAGTGTTAGATAGCCCATTTATCGAGGAAGGATATAGGCTACTTTTTATCCGGGTTCGTGCAGAGGTTCCTACGGGATGCGGGTGAAACCGCTGGCAGAAGCTAGTCTATACTAATATTATAAAGCTGAAGAGTTTGTTTGTTTGTTTAAACGCGCTAATCTCAGGAACTACTGGTCCGATTTAAACAATTCTTTCGGTGTTAGATAGCCCATTTATCGAGGAAGGCTATAGGCTACTTTTTATCCGGGTTCGTGCAGAGGTTCCCACGGAATGCGGGTGAAACCGCTGGCATACAAAATAAGAAGACACATTGTAGATACGACGTGTAGGCGACGTATAAAAGTGTAAACTTACCTGTATTGTGTTGATGCGGAGGGGAGCCAGTCTGTGCTACTTGCCGCGCTAAACGCCGTGGTGACCTGTAAATAAATGTATTATTTTATAGCTAGGCCTATCTCCATATAAAAAATCTATTCTCATATGTTTGATAAAGCGGAAGATTTTGTTTGATAAATGCTTTCAGTGTTAGAAAGCTAAAAGTTTTTTATTAAGTGCACGCAATAATTCCCACGGAATGCGAGATAAAACCCACAGGCTCAATTAAGCTAGTTATAAATTATGATAAACATACCTGTTAGTCTCAGTAGAAGGCTTCTTATTCAAGTCATGAGGCCTACTGGAGGGGGTAGGAGTGGGTGTGACGTCACCCTCCGACCGGGACGAAGGTGTATTGTCCGTTGAGTCGTCTATGTATAAAACAAAATGTCTTACTCGACTTTTTCTAATTGATGGCGTAAGCGAGGCGGAAATAAAGCTAGTTATAAGGGATGCGGTTGTTATTCACGTCTCAAAAATTCCGCAGATATACCGTGTAAAGAGTTTTGTGGGTTATATTTAAAAAAAATATATAGTATTAATAAATAAAGCCAATGTGAGAAGGGCTTACCTGGTGGTAGACTCAATGCCTCTCTCACTCGGTCCACCAGAGCGTTGAACACTGGATACTGCTCCTTGTTGGGTTTCGGACCGATGGGCAATAACCTGAACATATTTTATTTTTTTAGCTTACACACTTCTTGATCTGTCAGTTTCTTTTGTCAACCTCTGGATCATCGTAGCTAATATAAGTCTCGCCCGCTGAGTGAAGAAAGATAGATAGCACAAAGGTACTGCTTATTTGCTTATTTCTAACGAAATCTCTTCCAGCAGACCCGTAGTAGGAGAGTTAGAATATACAGATGTAGACAGACTGTGTAAAAGAACTACAAAGGAAAGTAAAGGTATACAAATCTTACCTCTCAGGCGGCGGTATATTGAAGGGCTGATGCGAGTGCTGCTGCATGGCCGGCGGCGGGTTGTTCCACGCGACCTCCATCTTGGACAGCGGCGACTCCGGCGACGCGTACGCATACCCCACGGTCTTGGCTGGGAACGAGGTTACGCCTGCGTTCAGTAATGGAGGGGTCAAATTGTCTATTGTGGTAAAAGAGTGTGTTAGTGTATAAGGGAACTTATGGAATACTAAAATTCTAACAACTCCGAATAAATAATTCAGTTTCTATTCTAGAAGTCATGATTTTATCAGATTCAAGAGGTAAATTAAAACTTAATTACCTATGTAAGTTCTTCAAATTAAGACCATTAATTTTGGGACGGCGGGATTGTTCGAAAGTTACCGCGGCCCTGGTACATAAAGGGTTTAAGAAGGAACATGATGGGTTTTAGTCAGTATGAGTCTGGCACCCAGGCTGCATCCAAAGCGGGAGGGGGGGCGGGGGTCATTTAAAGCTTTTTTTTTTTTCAAGTAAAAACAAAGGACTATGTATTAATATTGATGGCATCACTAGTTGCCACGAAACTAACCTGGACTCTTGATATGGTGTTGTGGGGGTGAGCGCGCATTGGGCCACTGCCCGAACTGACCGTCACCGTTTGATGATGGAGCCGTGTCGGGAGAAGTACTGCTGCCCACTGACATACCATAATAAACGTTATTATTATTATTATACACAATCTTTAATTGTTGTTAAGGGAAAATATAGTTAAAATTGCTAAAGTTAAGGATAGTTCAACCAGTATGTTATGATGTATTTTTTTCAGTTATTTAGATTGCATTTTTTCAGTAATTGCATATATCAACCTGTATATAACATTTCCAAATTAGATCGACAGAGGGTGTAACAGTGATTTGGTTAATTCCTTACCAATGATTCTCTTCTGTTTGCCCAGAATCTTGGCGCGTGGAGACGTTTGCTGGTGAATCTGATCTGGCCAGATCTCTACTGACTGGCCGCTCATTGGCGTCGATTTGCTAAAAGTAAAACTTAATTAAGACTAATTTTAAATATAAAACAAATAGAATCATATGAGCATGAGGATTGATGAAGGAAAGAATTCTGCCAAGCAAATGGAAGAATAAGCAAAAAGCTGCATAGATCCTATTTCGTAGAAAGTAAACAATTAAAGCAAAAATGAAAATCATGAGGCATACCTTTTTCGGAATGCATTTGTGGATGGTAACATGGTCTGTGAAAAACAAAAACACACAAAAATATGATGATAATGAAATGGGTAAAACAAATGGGTGTTTTTTAAATATACTGATTTTTACTGCTAGGGGAGTCAAATTAAAAAAAAATATGTTGATGTTAAAACTGAATGAATCACAAAATGATAGGACATTGATCTACACACGACACGACACACTCAAGGACAAACAAACAAGTGAGACTATACCTTCTAATCCACATGTTAAGGTTCAAAATCACTTACAGGTTAGAGGAGTCACTGCCTATAGATACCGATGAGCTGGTGGACAGCTGGTGTGCTGAACGGGATCCCAGGGTAGGCTAGGTAAACAATATTCTCTTTTAAAATTCTTGGTAGAATAGTCTATACAAATATAATAAAGAGGTTTGTTGAAAAACACTTAAAGACCGATTAAAAATGTTTCACTATCCCTGGGTCAGATAGGCTATATTTAAAAAAATCACGTATGGAATCGCGGGAATCAGTTGGTCGCCATCAGCCCTTCTATCCAGGAGATTTTTACATTATTTGGACAAAATTGGTACGATCCTGAACAAGCAAGTTGATTTCTATGGACTATACAAATGGGGCTCGAATAATAACAAAATTAGTATCATATGTGGTCGATGAGCTACTTCTAACATCTTTAGACCCATGTTCAACGACAACAAAAAACATCAGTTTAATTAAAATAACTGTTTACTATGAATCTGTCACTTTCAAAGTACACAGTTGTTTTGAGAAAAGGGACGTTTATGTTGTTGATGAACTCGGGATTTACTCTAATTTCTATCACGAAACCTCTAGGCGAAGCTGTCAGCGTCTATTCTAATTGTTAAGTCTAGTAAGAAATAATAAGTTTCATGCAAAACAAATATTCTAAGGCTTACGATTTTACTGAGCTGCGGGTAAGCGCTAGTAGTGGCGGGCGTCTCTACCTTTGGGGGGTCCTCGTAATGTGACGGCTCGTCGAATGAACCCTGGAATTATCATGTAGGTTATTTATTCTTATACATAGTTCATTGACACACTTATATACCCATTAGTTTTGTTATTTTGATATTAGGTATAAGTTATAATTTAATAAAAAATCATCACACTAAAATTAAATAGTTACTTAGGTACTTGATCTAATGACAAGTGGAACTAACAATCCCAGGGGCCTGGTGACCCGTAACACAGGTATTTTATTTTATTATGTTAGGGAAAAACAAACAACTGTACATTGTTTCTTATATCTAGGTTTACAATAAAATTAGGTTAACGTACAGTCAACGACGTTTCCACATATTGCATACCTATTTCGGGCACCAGTCTCACAAAAAAATTTTGTACTCTGATTATTAGATTTTTTTGTCAATATATAATTTGTGATGAGAGAATAAACATTTTATTTATTTATTGAAGAGGCTGTCCAACGATATAGGATACATTTTGATGGTTTTATGCCCGGTAAGGATTTGATGAAAAAAAATGGTTTATTTAGAAAAAGCTACATCCATCTCATATTATAAAACGTGGTTTTAAAGTGTATGGGTTTTAGTGTTAGCTCTAGTCCATTTACTCTCTTTGAATGGAAGATGACGGTTTAAACCCAGCACTAAGCCTGTACCTTTTAAACCACTTTCAAAAATATTCAAAAAACTGACTTTAGTTTACTAGTATGTAGTCATTAGTACTCCAATGGGAACCTACTTATGTTAAAGCTTTCTTGCAGATATTGTTTCTAGAACAGTCGCTGGTATTTTTTCAGTTTTGGAATGCCACTCACCGGTGCCGTGCTCCCGTGGACGGTAGTGTCGGACTTGTCGCTGGTCTCCGGGATGGCGATCAGCTCGCTTTCCGAAGACTCCTGCTCCAAACTCCACTGCTGGTACCTGATAGCATAACCTTTGTTTACCTTTACCTGTACGCATGTCTTATCTCGCTACAGCGGATCAACCATACCTGTGTGTGTAAGTGTTCGTGCACGTTGTCTTTGTATGTGTAAGCTAGGGTTACGTCACACAAAGACAATATGCATGAACATTTACATACTAATATCTATCCGTTGGTTTGCGATAGGAGGTTGAGGTCATGTCAAAATTAAATCTCGCTAATCGGAAAACAATTGATAGACAGGTTATAGAAAACCACCGTTGGAGATGAAACATTGTAAATACCTTGATACCTACCTTTTGAAATATCTTAGTTGATACAAAAGGTAAGTACCAAGCATACTTACCTTACCTATAGCTAAGTGGTGAAGATCGAATTTGAATTGATGTCAATAAGAACTCGATTCGATTTAAATCATCGATACATCGAATCGAGTTTGGTCGCATTATAAACTAACATGCTGGCCGAGCATATCAGGGTATAATGCGAAGAGTAAACATATTACTTTTGAAGTAATATTTAAAATGGTAGTTTTTTTTTAACAACGATTATGAAAACAAACCCGTTTCAATATTATTTTAAAAATCAAAAGTTCCAACCGTAAAACGTTCTGTCACTAAAATCAACAAACCGTCGAAAATACCCAATATCTAAGGTCTGCCCGTGACCATGGATGCTGTAAAGGATCCGAAACGTCGGGAATATTAATATAACCGAAATAAAATCCGTAAAAATACTCAAAAGTCCGCTGTAAACCCATTTAAAGTAAAACTGTTGATCCGTGATTTCCGTGAATTCGGTATAAAATTAACAGGATAATCAATCAAACATATCATAGATAAGTGTAAATATTCAGGTAAGTAATTAATAATTATATAATTATAGTTCGGCCATTCAGAGAATGCGTTCCTGACACGTCGCGATTGAACTGACGACGTAACTTTGCAATGGCGTTGCAGTTACGATAAAAATATTTTTGCTGGTTGTTTACCGTTTTAACAATTGAGGAGCATTAAAACAACATTATTATATCAATAATCAATGAATGTAGTTACGTCGTCAGTTCAATCGCGACGTGTCAGGAACGCATTCTCTGAATGGCCGAACTATAATTCCGTTAACACCTTATACTAAAGAACCAAAATCGATTTCTTTTTATTCCGTACTTAACGGTTACTTTACTTATCTAAAAGACCTTAAGTTCTATGGATAGAAATAATAACTTCTTGATAGACGATTTAAAAATAAAGAAACAATTTCAGGAATCAGAGTTGGGGGATGTTCTATGGAACAGTAATACTCATTATGCTAGTACATTTAAGGTACACGTATACAATACCAGTCGGGATGTTGGTTTTCTTTACCGTCACGAATTAAAAACATTCGATTAAACAACAGAAAAACGCGCGAAAATTGAAACTCGGTACTTTAGTCATAATAACTGAAACTGTAAGTCGGTACTTTAGGTCTTATGAACTAAAATTGTAAGTCGGTACTTTAGTCATGATAACTAAAATTGTAAGTCAGTACTTTAGTCATATTAACTAAAATTGTAAGTCAGTACTATAGTCACATGAACTAAAATTGAAAGTCGGTACTTTAGTCATAATAATTAAAATGCCTAGCTAATAAAAATAATATGGAGGACTTGTTTCTATCTGAAGCACTGCAAAACTTTTCGCCTAAGTAGCACTGATGACTAGTGAGACAGTTTTACAAGGCTATGGGACGGGGCCGAGGGAAGAAAGGTACCTACCTAGAATAAAAATCAGTCAAACATAGTATTGTCAAACATGATATTGTCAAGTCATACACATTTCCTATTTCCGAAAAATGTTAAATGTATGTAATGTGTGTTACAAAAAACCACAGATGATGAAAAAAATAGTGTGTTTTAAGTGTCTGGTCGTTGATATTCACTAAGATATATACACGCGGATTGAAAACTTCCTTTTTGTGGAGTCGGTTAAATTCCCTTTTGATATCGCAGGCTCCAGAAACTATTGTTTGCTCTGTTTGCTTCTCAAAGATTGGATTTTGTTTAACCGACATTTTATATTGACGGATTTAATTTTCACTGATTATTTTGATCACTAAAAAGTCTTCAACAAGTAAATCTATTGGAAAAGAATGGCGTTTTAAATATTTTCTGTCGAAACCTGAATCACATAATTTTTTTAAAGTCAAATAGGGCAAAATTTAAATATTTGGAAGGAGAGAATTGGGTAAGTGAAAGTGAGGAGAAAGCTGTAAATAAAATGCGTATTATTTTATTTGTATATGTACTATATATATCGTTATTCAAATTATTTATTGCAAATGCTCAAAAAGTCATCTCAGTTAGTATCCTATAAAAGTATTTTGATGTTATAATGTTATTAGCTTGATATACTCACCTATGTAAGCTAGTTTAAATCCCACCAAAATTCTTTCAAGTACCAAAGTAGAGAGATGCGGTGTACAGTCACGATCATTTTTACATGTTTTAATTTTTTTTTAATTCATGTAAACAAATGACGGACAAAAAATATTTAATGAGAAGAGATTTTAAGTCATTTATATCCGTATATATTTTTACCATAAAACAGAAAGAAGGTTAGTTAATTACCTAATCGTAAATATAAGTACCCTGAACCCATTAAACTATTCTCCTTCATAGCTCTACGGTGTAAACAGTAAGGGGACATTAAATATACGAAAAAAGTAATATCAAAATAGAAGAGTCATTTAAAACCGATATTATACAAATAGTACATTTGTACAATATGGCTTTTCGTATAACATCATTCTATTTTGTATACTCTTCGTATGTAGAATGCGCCTTATTTTACACTTATAAGACCCAATTTCACCGACGTGAACGGTCGTTTATTTAAAGATTTATAGTTTTAAAACTAAAAAACACGCTCTCGTCATATTGTATTGTCATCAGAACTTAGAGCGTGTGCAAAATTTTGATCTTAATCGAAAACCGGGAAGTGTGTCAAATTATTACAAGTGAAGCTAATATTAGCATGATAAAAAGAAAATGTCACTTTGAAAACGTTACGTGAAAATATATTCATAGTAAATGGTTGCTCTAAGAAAACGGACGTTTAAGGTGTCGGTGAATTTGGGCCTTAACGAGTTAGAAACAGAGAATAGCTTAATGAACAAACAAAATATTCATGACAATATCTACAAAATTTTATAGTGAAGGGCTGGTTTTTATTAGGGTTCCGTACAAAAAGGGTAAAAC
This sequence comes from Helicoverpa zea, assembly GCF_022581195.2. Taxonomy (NCBI): domain Eukaryota; kingdom Metazoa; phylum Arthropoda; class Insecta; order Lepidoptera; family Noctuidae; genus Helicoverpa; species Helicoverpa zea. Next base: position 646,581 of record NC_061472.1, read on the forward strand.
GGGATCCTATTGTTTTCGCTCCTCTGTCCGTCCGTCCGTCTGTATCTTATAAACCGTGATAGTTAGAGAGTTGAAATTTTCACAGATGATGTATTCTGTTGCCGCTATAACAACAAATACTGAAAACTAACAATAAAATAAATATTTTTGGGAGCTCTCATTTGCTCATTTTTGTTCGATATCGATAAGGGCAACAGGTAAATGCGGTTTTATAAATAATGGTACGGAACCCTTCGTGTGCGAGTCCGACTCGCACTCAGCTGCCAGCCTTTAGGGAACATTACGGATCGACAGCAACAAGACCAATATTTTTAATGCTCTTTTTTAGTTTTAAGCTGTGTAGATAAATATATTTAAGATTATTTTTAGGCTCATGTAAATAGGTATTTGTACATTTGATTAATGATTACTGGTACACGTTACATAATATATTAATGTCAATTACTAAAATAATTAAATAATTTGATAGCGAATAACAGTAAAATGTAAACAATGCGACTTATACGATTTCTCTCAATTGGACCCAGCGACAGTAAATGTTGGTAAAATTATGTCTTCCGCCAACAAATGCTATAAGCTACAATAAAAACCCGAAGTTAGATAAATCCTAAGATTTACCAATTCTTAATGGTAGAAGTCCGAGCTAATCGATGAGTATCTTTTATCTCGAACTTATCCCATTACTCTGGCTAGTAAGTCTTAGAATTTGTCTCAAGGCTTGGGGGATAGTTGAAATTAATCATGACCAATATGTAAAATCAGGCATGCATTAAAATATTGTCATGTCAAAGGGACAGAATTTAATTTTCATATTTACTTTACTTTTGTAATTTTATTCTTTGACTCTTAGAGCGCGCGCACAGTGCAAACTATTTAGTCGGCTTTTGGTAGGAAAAAGGGTTTTTTTTTTGCAGATCGTGAAGTCAATCAAAGTTTTTAGTCGGTCTGATACCGAACAAATACCTAATAGTTGTTACGTGTGTACTCCCAATCATCTTCAAACTGATCTACAAGCAAGAATCGACTATCGCCCGACTAAATATTTGTAGTGTGCGCGCGCTCTTACTTGAAAAAAGCCATCCAGGCTTTCACTGTAACATACATATTTCATAGCTTCGGAAATATGTATTCAATTACGTTTCTTTTATTGCGCAGCAAATTCAATATTTGTTGATAGCCGCTCCGAATATCCTGTCTATACATTGATTTGCTTACCAGATTTAGATTTTGACATTACCCCATACAAGAAATATCAAATTTAAAAGTAAGCGAAGCAAAGATAGAATATAGGAACGGCCATGTGTAGACAAGTACAGACATGTAGAGTGTTTTCAATCTTCCTTCCCTTTCCTTAAAACATGTGAGTGACATACTCAGTCATAAATACAATGTGGAAAGAAACCCATACTACTTTATTCTTATTATTCAATATTTCTCTGAGATCTGAAGGATCGGACTGAATTGATTTATAAAAATAGTAAAAAAAAATTGCATGCATTCAACTCAAAGAACTAATACTACATAACTTCAATATCTTTGGGGATCAGGATATTCTTTCTATATTGTACACACAGTTTAATAAATACAATAATTAATACATTATCTTTTTCTTTAGAAGAACTTAATTGAACAATAAAACATATAATTAACTAAAATTAACATATGTCCCTAACATTTTGAGTGAAAAGGAGTGTCCTGTGAAATATAATCTACTGTCTGTATTACCACAATCTGCATCGTTTTTTTTTTCTAAATTATCCAAAAATTTAACAAACTTACAACACACGTTTAAAGAAAATGTATTTGTAAAAATATAAAACAATGCAAAACTTAAGATAATTTTAAACAAAAACAGTTCTGTTTAAAACAATTTTAAGTTAACTTTGTTTTATATTTAACCCAAATTCACAAACGTATAAACGTTGTCATAAAGCTTGTGTACATTTTAAAATAAGTTAGAGTAACGGAACAAAATATTTAAATTGTTGTGCAATAGTGAAACACAAAATTGTATACTTATATTTCAACGATTCTTGTAAACATTATTTAAAAAACATTTCTATACACTGTAGAGAGAAATCCAGTAAAAGTAACGCAAGTTTACATATACTGTCATTATATTGATATTGTCATAAATATTTCGATGCTGTTCAGGTTGAGCAATCCGGATTTCAAATTAACATTTGTTACGAATGGATGAAGAAACTTGTACTAGTGCACGTGACTGTACCTACCCACATCAGTGACACAGGATGACGGGAATAAGTACATATGTAGATTTGAAGACTTCAATAAATAATTTGAATTGAATAAAAACATTTTACAAGATTAATTTAAAATATACAAATTTTTAAAATATTGTTTGTCAAATAAATAAATAAAAATATCTTGAATTGATCTCTTCTAAAATCCCTAGTCTTCTATTTTCCAGTATTTACTCTGAAATGTGCTTATTTAGCTAATAAATTGATGAAGCATAATTGAATGAACGTTGAAATAAATAACTCACCTAGTATACTTCTTATTATTTTATAAACTTAAATTAGCGGTCCTAAAAAAAAAACGACTTGAAACCTGAAAAGAAAATGATGTACCACGTCGTAGAAATACAATGAGACAATAGACCCTATTACACCTATCACAAGCAACAGCACACATCCTTTAAAACAAAACATGAACTTTAGCGCAGTGGAAAAATCTCGTCTTTCGATTTATCGTGACTGTAGAACTAAAATGTAGGTATTCCTGCATCCTAACATTCCTAATACAAATCTTGTTCCTTAAGAGACACTCATCTTCCGAGCCTTTTCCTAACTATGTTGGGGTCGGCTTCCAGTGTAACCGGATGCAGCTGAGTATCAGTGTTTTACAAGACATTCCTTTAGAGACATTATCACGACGAAAGCTCTGAAGAAAATGCAAACAACCTACTCTTTTGTTTCATCGATATTCATACATTTGTGTGTAGCGTGTAGTGATATTGTTATAAAGATACATAAACAGTATGTTAACAATTTTACAAATAGGAAGATGAAGTGAATAAAATGAGAAGATTGTGAATGAAATGTATATGTGAATAGGTGTTGATAGTGTCAGTGAGAGTGACAATAAACTATGTCTCCAATACAGCGCAGGAAGTCTGATGGAAAAACCATTTGATTGCTAGATCTATAAAGGTCTTTTACTGGTACTTCAAAATATGGTTGTTTTGAACCAATAATAAGAAAAAAGCCATTGGATTTTACTTAAAAGCGCCATGTTTTTACAGATTATACATAGGTACCTATTAAGTTTATTTAAGCTTTCAAAATCGGCAGACTTTGCCACAGTTGAAACTATAGGTTCAATGATGATGCCATAATTTAGAAAAAAGTGAGGGAACTTGACATGTGGCAGGTAGGTATTGCATATACCTATTTATTTTACACGCAGTGAGAGAATACTTTATTGTGTATATTTGTGGTGTATGTGTTTTACGGAAATATACATAGTTATACAAAGTGTGTCAAACCTAATCACACTAAAATAAATACTGTATTATACTAGCCTACACTAAAGGCACCAATTAACGAAAAAAAGTATTAAATAAAAATCATTTTTTTAACAAAGCAAATAGAATAAAGGTACGTTTTGGATTCTTGCTATCGACCGTTACCATGCCATAACCGTAGAACACCATTAATGAGTCGAAAATCCTTGTTTGTATTGACTATACAATACAATAAAGGTATTTCCAATTGAAAACTAACAGCTGTCAGCGGCTCATAATACTCGTTGGTATATAATACTCGGTGGGTACCTTTATACTTTACTTCTGCTTTACATTTAATGTTGTAAATTATGAAAACTACACACGATTCCTGTGGATAAATCACTGCATGTATTAGATTTTACCATGAAGTATAATAAACAGATATAGGATTTAATATGATTAGGTTTGACACACCCGATATACCTACTTATGAATAAATAATGCCGAATGATCGTAGATGTTGCAATAGGCACTGATAGGAAGAATGAAATTAATAAAAAATTGCGCTAACCAACCATTTCCATGCAATTAAATATTTTAGGAATGGAAGAGATGAGAAAGTATGCCAGAATTGAATTGTCTCATGCAGGAATATATACATATTTATATCTTGTATACGTATATAATTAGTATGTCAATGTAGAATTCATGTAAGTATGCTAATAATATTAACCTGTTGGTCAAACAGCTATGAAGAGAAGAGAAAGAGTCAAACTTTGCCTTTTTAATGTCCTCTTCAGCGAGTAAAGAGGCATTTGGAGTTAAACACTGATAAAGGATCTTGGAGAATTGAAGATTTATCCGCTTGAGTTTATATAATGAACAGCTTACACCTTGCAAATGACACCATAACATTAGGAGAGTCGGAAATTAACTAGCCGAACTATTTAGCAGAATAAGTGTGAAAAGTAAGTTGACGATTGTAGACAGAAAATAAGCTAACAATAAAAAATAAGCTAACATTTTGTGTACTAATCGAGCACTAATGAGTGAGAAGAGCAAAAATGACAAAATCCGCGGTTAAGCGACTCGAGAAGCTATGACGAAAGAGGCATTAATAGCAGATCTAAATCAGACTTTTCTTCCCGATATTCCCTCATACACCTGGCACCTGGACGGAAGAAGACCTGATGCGCTGTAAAAGAATCTTCTTTATTGTTCATCCTGACAATACATCTACTTCCTACCTTTGGAAAAAGAAAGGAGTATGTGATGGGATTAAAGACTAGGTTCATTCCAATGATCACAGTGAGGACAATCGTTTGTCAAATATTAGTAAAAGATGAGTCTAAAAAAAGAATTGAACATAGAAACTTCACCTTGAACCTGCTTCCAAATAAAACAAATAGATAATAAAAAAAAATGGACACTTCCCATGTGAACCACAGATGATCTTGTTAGTCTTTAATTCATTAATTCATTCATTCAAATAAACGATACGAAGGAATTAATGGGTTAATGACCACCAAATACAGTTGCCGTGTCCAGTCCTATGTCACTGTAAACCCTCCCCGGAACATGTTTGACATTCCGGGCAGGTTGGGCACTCGGAACTCGTCACGGCAGCGGTTGGCAGCGACAGAGCGTCGGCATCGGGCGCTGCGCGTGAGAGCGTGGTACTTCCCCGGTCGAGCCTGCCCCGAATGTGCTGTGACAAGTACCAGTGCTTAACACAGCGTGGCTCTACCACTAAAATAGGTATAATGCCATATAGATACACAAAGATAAATTCACTGCCTCAAAAAGGACACGAATAAGAAGAGGCTGGATGGTATGACGGCTGACAGAGAGAAATGGAAGCGAAAATCGTACTACGAGGACCCCAAACACCTAATTGGGAACAGGGCAAAAAAGGCATATACGTAGACGTAGGATAAGACGTACAGTAAAGCCTGGACCGAATTGAAACCACTCGAAGATGAAACTTGTTTTGGATCTACGTCAAAACCTATGCTTATGTTGTCCGCATATGTGGACAAGGTAAAGACGACAAACCAACATGTTTGAGGATGACCAATCAGATCCCTAATTATCATAACTGACTTTGAATCTACAACAGAAAACCCAAGCATGCCATTTGCTTCCGTGGACAAAATAAACAGGTGACAAACGTGATAAGTGACCAATCAGATCAGCCACTCATGAGTGGCTGATGGCTTATCACCTGTAACCCTCCCCGGAACATGTATGATATTCCGGGCAGGTTGGGCATCGGAACTCGTCACGGCAGCGGTTGGCAGCGACAGAGCGTCGGCATCGGGCGCTGCGCGTGAGAGCGTGGTACTTCCCCGGTCGAGCCTGCCCCGAGTGTGCTGTGACAAGTACCAGTGCTTAGCACAGCGTGGCTCTCCCACTTTAATAGGTGTAATGTCATCTAGACAGAAAAAGATAGATTGACTGCTTCAAACAAAACCCGAATAAGAAGAAGCTGGATGGTTTGGCGGTTGACAGAGAGAAATGGAAGCGAAAAACATATGGCACCTACCCCAAATACTTGGGAACAGGGCAGGAAAAGGAAGAATGTCATATACATAGACGTAAGGTAAGACATATAGCAAATCCTGGACTGGATTGAAACCAATCGAAGATAAAACTTGATTTGGATAACGTCAAAACATATGCGTGTATAAGATAAAGATGACAAACAAGTATATAAGTAACAGGTTCTATCACCCAATCATCGAGTGGCTGATGGCTTGTCACCTGTAACCCTCCCCGGAACATGTTGGATATTCCGGGCAGGTTGGGCATCGGAACTCGTCACGGCAGCGGTTGGCAGCGACAGAGCGTCGGCATCGGGCGCTGCGCGTGAGAGCGTGGTACTTCCCCGGTCGAGCCTGCCCCGAGTGTGCTGTGACAAGTACCAGTGCTTAGCACAGCGTGGCTCTCCCACTATAGTGGTATACGTATGTCGGCGTCGCCGTAGAGTATGCGTCTATATTGTTCTGTTTTTATTTATGGCAATCCGTGTCGATGTCAATGTCGACGATTCTGGTATGACGTCTGACATAGAGAAATAGGAGCAAAAAACTTACTGCGAGAACCCCAAATACCTAACTTGGGAACAGGGCAGGAAGAACAAGAATGTCATATACATAGACGTAGGATAAGACAGCAAATACTAGACCGAATAGGGGCTACCGTTTTTTGTATCACCAGATGGCACAACTGTAGCGTGAGGTCTTAAACTACGGCAATCAAAGTTCGTATTATGAGCGCCAAAACTTATCTACATCAGATGATTATATTAAATCATATTTAATACAATAGAACTATAGTGTGAACGTATTGGCGATGCCACAGTGTTGCGCTGTGCCGTTTTGCTCGAAAAAGAAAGGCAGACATAAGTTTCCGAAAGATAAAAGTGTGTCAAAGCAGTGACATTTATAGATCCGTAATCTGTATTTGCCATAATTAAAGTATTGTTAAATATTCGCAATATTAATTTAATTAGAAATATAAACCCGCCCGCGTAAAAAATAGTGACATTTGACATTTCGAAGACCTCGCGCTACACAAGCGCCTCTAGCGGCGATTCCATACGCGGTAGCCCTCATTTAAACCATTCAAAGATAAAACTTGATTTCGATCTACGTCAAAACCGATGCTTATGTCGTCCACTTGTGTGGACAAGTAAAGATGACAAACAAGCTTATAAGTAACAAGTTCTATCACCCACTTATTGAGTATCTGGTGGCTTGTCACCTGTAACCCTCCCCGGAACATATTGGATATTCCGGGCAGGTTGGGCACTCGGAACTCGTCACGGCAGCGGTTGGCAGCGACAGAGAGTCTGAGAGATGGTATGACGGCTGACAGAGAGAAGTGCAAGCGAAAAACATACTGCGAGGACCCTAAATACCTAGCCTGGGAACAAGGCAGGAAAAGGAAGAATGTCATACAGGGTGTGTCGTTCCTAATCACATTAAATCTTATCACATATACTTTATGAAATTCTACCGCAAATTGTAAAAAAAAAACCTAATCCATTCAGTGGTTTAGCCACAGGAGTCATTTTTCGTTTTTAAAATTTACAACATCATGTATAAAGCAGAGATAAAGGTAGGAGTATCGAATGTTTTGCATAGTTGACAGCTGTCAGTTTCAAGAGAGAATTTCAGTTATAATGACTGACTCTTATATGGTGTTCTAATTTTTGCGCATTTTTAATGGGAGAAGGTGCTGATTCCTGACATACAGGTTATTTCCTAGTTTGGGTTTCAGAGGCTTCATATGTTTTTTGTAACCTCATATTATGTCAATAAAGAATTTATTTATTATTTATATTTTTTGCGCATTTTTATTCTATTTACTTTGTTCGAAAAAAAAACATTTTTTTATTTTTGCGTATTTTTCTTTTTTCTTTGTGTTAATCGGCATATATTAACCAGTATATTAACGCATTTGGTTTAAACAATGGTTGTGAACGACACATCCGATATACATAGACTTAAGATAAGACAAGGCTGTAGCAAATCCTGGACCGGATTGAAACCAATCGAAGATAAAACTTGTCTGGATCTACGCCAAAACCTATGCTTATGTCGTCCGCTTATGTGGACAAGGTAAAGACGACAAACAAGCATGTTGAGCATGACCGATCAGATCCCTAATTATCATAACTGACTTTGAATCTACAAAAGAAAACCCAAGCTTGCCAATTGCTTCCGTGGACAAAATAAACAGGTGACAAACGTGATAAGTGACCAATCAGATCAGCCACTCATGAGTGGCTGATGGCTTGTCACCTGAAACCCTCCCCGGAACATGTATGATATTCCGGGCAGGTTGGGCACTCGGAACTCGTCACGGCAGCGGTTGGCAGCGACAGAGCGTCGGCATCGGGCGCTGCGCGTGAGAGCGTGGTACTTCCCCGGTCGAGCCTGCCCCGAGTGTGCTGTGACAAGTACCAGTGCTTAGCACAGCGTGGCTCTCCCACTTTAATAGGTGTAATGTCATGTAGACAGAAAAAGATAGATTGACTGCTTCAAACAAAACCCGAATAAGAAGAGGCTGGATGGTTTGGCGGTTGACAGAGAGAAATGGAAGCGAAAAACATATGGCACCGACCCCAAATACTTGGGAACAGGGCAGGAAAAGGAAGAATGTCATATACATAGACGTAAGGTAAGACATATAGCAAATCCTGGACTGGATTGAAACCAATCGAAGATAAAACTTGATTTGGATAACGTCAAAACATATGCGTGTACAAGATAAAGATGACAAACAAGTATATAAGTAACAGGTTCTATCACCCAATCATCGAGTGGCTGATGGCTTGTCACCTGTAACCCTCCCCGGAACATGTTGGATATTCCGGGCAGGTTGGGCACTCGGAACTCGTCACGGCAGCGGTTAGCAGCGACAGAGCGTCGGCATCGGGCGCTGCGCGTGAGAGCGTGGTACTTCCCCGGTCGAGCCTGCCCCGAGTGTGCTGTGACAAGTACCAGTGCTTAGCACAGCGTGGCTCTCCCACTATAATAAGTTTTATGTCATATAGACACAAAAAGATAAATTGACTGCTTCATACAAGAAACGAATAAGAAGAGACTGGATGGTATGTTGGCTGACAGAGAGCAATACCTGGTTTGGAAACAGGGCCGGAGAAGAAGAATGTCATTAAGACATAGGGTACGTTGTATAACAAACTAACTTCAGCCCGTGATTTCGCCCGCGTACCGGGATAACTGCTTCCCGTAGCCGGATAGTATCAAGAACCATCCTACTTCCTTCCCTCCCCTCTCATTTCCAGCTTAAACAATTCTGTCATTCGTGAGATATAAGTAGTGTAAATAACACGATTTAATTTATATACTGGAATATTTTTTTTAAAGTGCGCAAATTTTGTCATATTGTAGTTAAACAAGATTTAAAGATACGTTTACTTTTACTTTTATGTTTAAGTACATTAAAAAAAAAGTTATCTATAGTAAAAAAATGTTTATTTGAATTGATTATATGGTCATTACGGCGAAGCGACCGGTCAGCGCGATTACGTCATACTTCGTAATTATTTAAGGTACCTTTTGGAAGGAAGGTGGCGACTACCAATTGCCGACCTCCCGTGCAGCGACTACATGGATCTCGCTCGAAAGATTTTAGAGCGGAAAAAAAACGAATAATGCAGATATGTTCTGTTTCTGATTCTGAACCACACATTTTTTTGCGCACTGTGTAAAAAATATCCTGTATATAAAATCTTGGCACGTATAGAAACAACTCAAAGATTGGACCCCTACACCAATATGTTATTGTCGTAAGACCAGAAGCGCCTAATTATCGTTACTGACTTACAACAGAAAATCCGAGCTTGCCATTTGCTTCCGTGGACAAAATAAACAGGTGACAAACGTGATAAGTGACCAATCAGATCAGCCACTCATGAGTGGCTGATGGCTTATCACCTGTAACCCTCCCCGGAACATGTATGATATTCCGGGCAGGTTGGGCACTCGGAACTCGTCACGGCAGCGGTTGGCAGCGACAGAGCGTCGGCATCGGGCGCTGCGCGTGAGAGCGTGGTACTTCCCCGGTCGAGCCTGCCCCGAGTGTGCTGTGACAAGTACCAGTGCTTAGCACAGCGTGGCTCTCCCACTTTAATAGGTAAAATGTCATATAGACTTATACTACAAAGACTGTCGTAATTATGAATGTGGAAGGAAGAAAAGGTAGAGCTAGACCGAGAAAAAGAAGGATTAACTAAAAGAGGACACGAATAAGAAGAGAGTGGATGTTAGTATTGCGGTTGACAGATAAATATTAGCGAAGAATAAACTGCGCCGACCACAAATAACTTGGGAATAGGGCAAGAATAAAAAGAGGAATTTCACATAGACATAGGGTAAGTGGCATAGCAAATTCTGGCACGAATTGAATCACTCGAAAATAGAACCCCTAAACAAAGGACTATGTCGCAGTCGTTAAACTAGAAGACCCTGGTCATCATCTTGTTTGGATATTATAATACAAAACTTAGGCTTATGTCGTCTGCTTATGTGGTTTGTGAAAAATGGTGACAAGTAACAAAATCACGTCATAAGTGACCAATCCGTAGACCCAAGGACAGATTGGCTAATAACCCTCCCCGGAACATGTTGGATATTCCGGGCAGGTTGGGCACTCGGAACTCGTCACGGCAGCGGTTGGCAGCGACAGAGCGTCGGCATCGGGCGCTGCGCGTGAGAGCGTGGTACTTCCCCGGTCGAGCCTGCCCCGAGTGTGCTGTGACAAGTACCAGTGAAAGAAAGAAAGAAAGAAAGAAAAACCATTTTATTTAACACACAAAAGACGCAGAAAACAAAACACACAAATACAAACAAATATAACAATGGACAAAACAAACAGTGAAACAAAAAAGAAAAGCGCTGCAGCTGCGTCACTTATGCGTGAAAAGGGGCAACGCTCAGCATAATGCTGTGTCTCGCACACGCAGGCACGAGACAACAGCGCTGGTTTTCAGCGCTGACCCACCACATGACTTGCCTCGGGACTATACAATCAAGACGCCGTTTCGGCACGAATCCAGTAAATTAATAAATATATATATATATATATATAATTAGTAAAATAACAGAAAAGTAGTAAAAGTTAATAGTAACAATGAATACAAAACAAACCATAGACAAAACAAAACACAATACGAGAATATCAAGAAAAGACATAGACAAAAACTTGTGAAAGACAGTGCTTAGCACAGCGTGGCTCTACCACTATAAATCGTGTTTAGTACAGGATGGTTAGTCATATAGACATGGGTACACTTAAAGCGTATGCTTCAAATGATAAAAAGCTTGGTAGGTATAGTCATCAATATCCCATGGATTGTAACTTGGAATGTATGTAGTTACATATAACGAGAAGTGACAAAGTATTAAGATACTTTAAATAAAATAAAAAATACCTATAGTAAATGAGTAAAGGATAATATTTTGATCCCACTTTTGATGACATAAATGATCATTGTCATACATTGAGAACTTGGTATCTTCACATTAAGACAGAGTCAAAAAACGTATTTTTAATAAACACGCAATTGGTCATTAGTTAAATGAAGCCGCAAAATAATTAAGATTTAATATTTCACGTATCAAATAGCTCAAAGAATATTTTTATCAAATGTAATTTATCCATATATGTCAGACTCAGGTCGTATCCAACAGGTATCTGTGGAAATTCAAGGGGGAGGCCTATGTTCAGCAGTGGACGTCCTATGGCTGAGATGATGATGATGATGTCAGTAGTACTAACTTGTTAGTCTTGGCGGGCTCCTCCCAGTGCGTGTGCATGTGCGCGGGCGACTTGTGGTGCAGCTTGGGCTTGGCGCGGTCCAGCGGCAGCGGGCTGCTGCCGCGCTCGCCGCCGCTGCCCGCGCTGCCCGGCGCCGGGCCCGGCTCGTGCTCCGTCTTTAGAGACGGCTGGCTCAGGTCTGGGGAGAAGGAGGGTATATTAGGTCCATACTATAAAAAAAATGGCTGTCAAAAAATGGCATCCTTGGCAGTCGTTATGGGTAGTTAGAAGCCAGTAATTCTGACGCCAGTCTAACTAAGGGCTATAGGCTGCCTGGGTAACTGGGTTGAGATCAAATAGGCAGTCGCTCATTGTAAAACACTGGTACTCAGCTGAATCCGGTTAGACTGGAAGCCGACCCCAATACAGTTGGGAAAAGGCTCGGGGGATGAGATGATGATGAGTATATACCTACCTCTAGCTCTAGCGGAGTGCGGCATGACGATCATGGGCGGGATGCGCTTGCACTGGTGGTACTGCGCCTCCACCGTGTTCAGCACCACGCGCACCAGTGACTGCACCATCGCACATACGCTGCCTGCGCCGTAGTGGTACTGCAACATGGCCGATATGTCACTGGGATACCCAGTGGCGGCCCTAGGGGTGTGCGAACTGTGCCCTCGCACAGGGCCTCGCGCTTGGGGGGGCCTCGCGCTACAACCCACAACTGGCTCTCGATCCAGTCACGGATTTTTTTTATTTTTGCTTAATTCCGAGTTTAATTTGAGAGTCCTTAAATAAACAATTTAAAAAAATTCGCGCTCGCTACGCTCGCGGCTGTTCACTTGACAGTACCTTTCCTTCTAAATACCCTTTAAATAACCTTTCTTTCCTGCTAAAATGTTTTGTAATATCTTTTACTCGTAAACCCAACTTTCTAAGCTACCAATATAAATTAAACAATATGGAACTAAAAAGAATTCAAGCTATGAGAGATTTAGGTGTAACATTTGACTCGAAATTGCTTTTCGACGCGCATATTGACAATATCATAAAAAAAGCTACTAAAGCCCTTGGCTTTATTTTGAGACTTTCAGCTGATTTTAGAAATATAAAAACATTTAAAATACTTTATTGTACGTTTGTCCGCAGCCACTTGGAGTACGCTTCACAAATATGGAACCCAAACTATAGCATATACATTGATAGGATTGAGCGTGTACAGAAACGTTTCCTTCGATTTTTACAATTTAAGACACGTAAATACTCTTCCAATTATATTGTCAGGTGTAAAAGGTTTCATATGTTACCTTTACACGAGCGTAGGCGTATAGCTGATATAACTACTCTCTTTAAAATAGCTAATGGTGAGATGGATTGTCCGGAGCTTCTCAGTAAATTAGGACTGGTAACACACACTGCACTGTTAAGGAACCCCCGCCTCCTTCATGTCCCACGGGTTAATACAACATACAGGCAAAATTCATTTATGTTAAGAGCAACCAAATCTTTCAATGTAATCTCGCGTGATGTTGTTGACTTAGATTTGTTCAATACCAGTGTTGCTCTTCTTAAGCGTTGTCTAGTTAGTAATTTTTTTATTTAACTTTTTTTTTATAATCACAGGCAATACGAGTTGTTACTATTTTTCCAGAAACCAATCGAAATTTAATTTTTTATTAGTATGTAAATCTAATTGTGAAAACTTGTAAATGGCCTTCAAGTGTCATATTATTTCTCTCATATTGTTTCCTCGGTTTGTTCCCACTAGTTCTACTGCTTAGTTCTACCGTAGAACTAATGGGAACTTTTTTTCCCACTAGTTCTACTATTTGAGGTGTAACAAAATAGTAGAACTAGTGGGAATTATGGTTTTTATTGGTATTCCCACTAGTTCCACTGAACATTGGCAGTAGAACTAATGGGACATAATTTTGTTCTACTAGGCAGAAGAAATACAGTCGACGGCCGATAGATGTGATTTTTTTTGGAGCATGAAAATCGATAGCAGGCAGAATAACTTAGATTTTTTTCATTACTTTCAACAAAAATCTAATGTTTTTCTTTATAAAAGTACTAGGATAGCAGAAATGAAGAGGAGCTAGTTAATCTTTTTGTTCTTCTGATTTTTAAACAGGTGGAGGTGTTATAAAATTGTATAACACCTCTATGGTGGTATTTGACACATTGATTAAAAAAACACACACTAAAGTTTAGTTAAAAGGTTCTTGTAACCTACAGACAGACATGTGTTGCTGGGGAGTTTGTTGCGCCACTTCTTCTTTCCAGCAAAAACACATAGGAAGTGGTGAAGGGCGGGCGTTTTGGGGGCTGTCTATTGTAAATTCCTAGCGTTCAAAAAATACTGTCTTGCAGCCAAGTTTGAATAAATGATTTTAGATTTTTTGATTTTGATTTTGTTAGTTTGATGTGAGTGTTGTGTTTGAAACTAACAGTAGTAATACAAAAGTTAACATCTGTTAAACACTTGTCTAAAAAAGTGTGGCTACAAAAGGGACCTTATTTCAACGTCGTTTGTCATTTATACAAGTGTTCAACAGACGTTTAAATTTTTTTGTGGTACGACGGTAAATGTCCGAATTATTGTGTTTTTTTAAACGATTATTTTTATTTATTTGTTATTTTTTTGCCTAAATCATAGGGCTGCAGTTCAAATAGTCAGTCTCTTCAAAGTAATTTTTGCGTTATTGTTTACTTACATTTCTATTCAATGTGTATTATTATAAACAATGTCTTTTAATTAGTAGTGTTGTAGATGAATATCAATGTCTGATTTTAAACACCACCTAGCTCCTCTTCATGTCTGCTGTCCTAGTACTTTTATAATGAAAAACATTTAATTTTTGTTGAAATTCATGAAAAAAATCTAAGTTATTCTGACTGTTATCGATTTTGAGCTCTGAAAAAAATCACAACTACAGATAACCACCCAGGCCGTCGACTGTACTTATTCTGTCTAGTAGAACAAAATGTCCCATTAGTTCTACTGCCAATGTTCAGTGGAACTAGTGGGAATACCAATAAAAACCATAATTCCCACTAGTTCTACTATTTTGTTACACCTCAAAAAGTAGAACTAGTGGGAAAAAAAGTTCCCATTAGTTCTACGGTAGAACTAAGCAGTAGAACTAGTGGGAACAAACCCTTAGCTGTAAGTTTTCCGAAAATGTTAAAATAAAATAAAAATTGATTAGAGTACTTTTATGTCCCAAAACTCAAAAATTTTCGCGCTCGCTACGCTCGTGACTTCACCTTGCACTGTTGTTTGTTATACAAATTTAGGTGCTTTGGTGACCCAAACCTTAAATTTTTTTGCGCTCGCTACGCTCGCGGGTGCTTTACTTTCCACTTGTTTTCTTTTTTTCATCCTTTTTTAGCCGAACCTAGAAGGTAGCGTCGCTTTAAGTCCTTTTATTTACAAGAAAATAACTCATAGTTTTCATATGAAAGTGATTGCACGGTCATGATTGCACCCGGGCGCTACATGAGCTAGAGACGGCCCTGAATCAGTTATACGAAGAGCTGAATATTATCTCGGTGCTGAAATATATATTAGAAAAGAATTTAACTGAAATTTGTCCCACTACCGAAATAGTCTTGAGAATTCGAATAATAAAATAATAATATCGAAAAAGCAGTTTTTCGAGGCTTAAAATTATTAAAACATGTTGGCATTCGATGACACAAGATCGACTTTCAGCCCTTGCTATTCTTTCGATCGAAAATGACGTTGCTCATTCATTCGATTATTCTGCTTTAATTAAAAATTTTAGTCTTAAGAAAAGTCGCAAGCATCAGATCATTTTTAACCGACTTCCCAAAAAGGAGGAGGTTCTCAATTCGGCCGGTATGTTTTTTTTTTTCTATGTATATATGTTACAGCCAAAGTAATAAGTCTGAATATTATACATATTATCTATAGTTCGGCCATTCAGAGAATGCGTTCCTGACACGTCGCGATTGAACTGACGACGTAACTTTGCAATGGCGTTGCAGTTACGATAAAAATATTTTTGCTGGTTGTTTACCGTTTTAACAATTGAGGAGCATTAAAACAACATTATTATATCAATAATCAATGAATGTAGTTACGTCGTCAGTTCAATCGCGACGTGTCAGGAACGCATTCTCTGAATGGCCGAACTATAGCTATTATTTGTAATATCTACTCAATTTGGATAAAGTGATAATTGACACAGAATTAATCACATTAACTAGCAATTTTATATAATATCTCCATAGACTTAGATAATGTAATAAAACAAGTACCTAGGTAAACATTATTATTTCATGTTAACTACGTGTCTGGTAGCTGACCTTAATATAAATCAAAAAAGGCCAGTTAGCCCAGTGCAGGGCACGCCATAATAGTAGCGAAAAGTCCCCTCTTTGAGGTGTGACTCGGACCACTATACGGACGTCCCGGAGGACACGGTGAACCACACAGTCCAGGTGTGCCTGGGAAGGGCACCGCCGTGTCCTCGTCGAGGCAATACGCAGCGGCGACCTCTCGTGCGTGCTCGATCCTGGTTCAAGCCAAGGTCCGGGGTGAGAGGTAATGGGATGCCTTCGTCTCATGCAGACGCTAGAAAAGTTAACACCTCTCATCCCAGCTGCTGGCATGGACGTGGAAGACACCACGGGCGCTGGGTGTAGGGTGACGTCTCACGGCCATCGTAGGCGTGGGTCTGTGGGCGGTGAGTTTCGGTTGGCTCATCGTCCTTCCGTCTCAAAACACGGGCCCGTCTCGACAGCGCGTTGCTCCACGCGCTCCTCGAAGAGATTCAGCAAACCCCAGTGGGTTTAAGTCACCAACAGACTGACACTCCATCACGCTGCTAACCCACAGCGGGAGGAATCATTTGATGATTTATCATAAAAAAGTCTACAATAACTTTAACCGTTTTTAAGAATTAGTCAGCAGTAAGCTGGTTATACCATATTTATTACTTTGGCCAACTTTGACCAGCTATAATGAATAGTATCCAGATAAAGTGATTAATTTATCACATTGTCAGGTCAATTTGGGTATTGTACATAATAACCAGTGATTATGTATAGTATATATATAATCACTATGGCTGTAACATATACATCGATTACTCCGAGGTTTATAGACCGATTTACGTGATTCTTTTTTTGTTCGACGCGGAATAACTGCCAGTTGGTCCCATAGTCATCAGGTCAAGGATCTGATGATGGAAACCCTGAGAAATCGAGGGCAACCTTCTAAAGTTGTAGGCAAACATGGGGTAAAAACTTTACACTCAGGTGTATGCCTGAAAGCACTATTCAACAGTGAAGGTTTGGAGCTGACCTGATGTTGGAGAACAGAGAGGGTCGAGGGAACTCGACAACTGAATATGTGAACTACCTCGTGTTTGGGCTTATATTATTTGTATTGACGAGACCTTTGCAACAGTGAAGGTTTTGAGCTGACCTGATGATGGAGACCAAAGAAGGTCGAAGGAACTCGACAACTATATATGTAAAACACCTCGTATTTGGGCTTATATTCTTTGTATTGATAAGAACTTTCGACTTATGGATAGTGACAACTATTCGTATCACTGAAAAGCTGTAAATAAAAAACTTTTTTACAAAAAAATTAAACCGCCTTCCAAAAACACTACAAAGCAAAAAAAGAACTAATTTTATGTGCATCGGCCTAGAAGTCGGTGGCAAAATTAACTTAGTAACATCCATTAGACATCGACTTCTAGGCCGATGCACCTAAAATTAGTTTTTTTTTTGCTTTGTAGTGTTTTTGGAAGTCGGTTTAATTTTTTTGTAAAAAAGTTTTTTAATATTTGTTAATTTTGTGATTCTTTAAATATAAACTGTAGTAAAAATAAAATTTTATTAATTTGTTTAACTTGACCATTTCTCCTCAAACATGACGTTTAGCTAAATCAAAACACCAGCTTACTCTCGCAACACATACTTTTCACGTAGGACAAAGGGCCTCGCATAGACCTGCCGCACGTAGCCTCGCAATGGCTAGGGCCGCCGCTGGGGATACCACAAGACCACAATAGACGACCTATGAATTGAGGAACGATAGGGGAGACGGCATAAAGATGGTAGGTCAAGCGCCTTCGTGTAGGTCGAGGTAACGTAAGGCAGGCGTGATCAAAAATATCAGTTACCAAGAACTATCGAGGCATTCGTTTTCCTTTTCAAATCAAACCCAATCAAATATCTTAATTGGTTGACGATCTTATTTTAAAATAAGAAGCGGGTTCTATAGAACATATCATAAGTATTACCTTATACAACACGACGAGTAGCGCCATAAGCCAGTGGCGCCTAACGTGGGGCTCCAGGGCCGCCAATGAGTGCGTGCTGGCGGGGCTGCAGGCGCTACTGCCCGCGCCGCAACAGTACTGCACAACCACGGAGGAATTATTATAAGTACACCGGAGATGCCATAAGGGAGGTAGGTCAAGTGAGTACTTGTAGGTCAAGTAAAAGATGGTTAGCGTGACCAATCCGATAAATAACCCGCCCAATGAAGCTCGAGAATGTTTGGTGCCATAGGCTTGGAAATTTGAAATTTTTTGAAATGAATTTGATTTTATCAGCATGTCAGAAAACTTTGAAAGTGTAACGGCATGGCGGACAAGTTTGAAAGTCGAACGGCTTTCCGACATCAGACTAAGAATTTTGCTAAAAAATTGAAACCGCAATTAGAACACTCACATACTAATTACCCAAACACTTCAGTTGATCTTGATTCTAATATCACTAAACCATGTCCCAATATTTACGGAAACTCACATAATAAATCAAATACCTTTATAAATGAATACGTACCTGCAAAAGTAGCAGCGTAGGTTCAGCAATACTGGCTCCCATGACATGGTTCTGATCCAGCACTTGCGGCAGGTTCGCCATGAACGCGTTGAAGATCGACGATTGCCTTCACGGATATGAGAGGAAAGTAACTTCATTAACTTTCAGTTGGTTAATGTTCAGTTACTTTACAGTCTGCCCGATAGATATTTAAGGAGACAGAAAAACGTCAATAGTAAAACGTAATTTTTTTTATATTGAAAGTAGCGAATATTTTGCGCAATTTACTCTTAAAGACTCAAATAATAAGTGGTGTATGTACCAACAACTTATTTAATTAGAAGAGATTTTTACAATAGAGTGAATAATTGCGTCTAACCAGAATAGTTATGGCATAAAATAATGCCATTCAAAAGGATAAAATTCTTAAAACGTACCGTAACGTGAATGGCGATATATGGAAGTACTTCTCTACACAGTTGTATCCTAACAAGAGGAATAGATGTTTTAACACCAACTCTTGCGTTTTGGACGACTGCTTATCTTCCAATGGGTGCGCTTGATCAGACCTAGGAAGAAACATATGTTCTTAAAATGTCCCAGTCCATTTTAAGATCATTAAATATTTTGAGTACATGATTGATATTTCAATGGCTTATAGGACAAGGTTCGAAATTTAACGACATGTCGAACTGATTTTAAAGTTGTAAGCATGTCGGATAAGTTGAAAAGTATTATTATTACATAGTTAATGGTATTTATGTCCTTTAGTAAATAATTTATGTTGAAAACATCTATGGAATTAATGTAAAAAACAAAACAAAATCACAAAAAAAACATTTATAAATTAAAGTAAAATAATAAGTTACCTGGACAAGAACTGCATGAGCAGAAAGACCAGCAGGTTCGTGGTCTCTCTGTCTGCCTCCTCGAGATCAACTGCCTTCGGTAGTATAGTGGTCAGGGTGTCTTCTGAACGACCCGATAGGGAATGGAATCCATCTACCAAAAAATCAAGAAAACTTGTACATTTAACACTAATATTCAAGTTATTATAAAACGAGATTGCAGCGTGCTGCAGAGATTTCTTTGGGTAAGAAGTGACTTTGGAAATATATTTATTACTAATTCATCTTTACTGGGGAGTTTGTTGCGCCACTTTTTCTACCCAGCAAAAACACATAGAAAGTGATGAAGGGTGAGCGCTTTTGGAGCTGTCTTTTGCAAATTTCCGAGGGTCAAAAAGTGCTATTTTGATTTTACATGTATGGTCATCCACGGTTAAAATTACATAATATGTAACAACTAACTGAAAACGTTATGAACCAGTGAGGAATTATTTTCTTAATACATGTAGTTTATGTGTAGATAATAAGTCATTTATTCAAAATAAACTGAAAATTAGCATTATCAAGTTCACAAAAGACAGCCTCCAAAAACGCCCGCCCTTCAACCCTTCCCATTTAACCTATATTTTACAACACAACATGTAACAGTCCACACAATACAATCACAAGTTCCCAGTACATGAATGAACTCACCATGCGAGTTGTTAGACCTCTGCGCGCTGGCGAGCGGCTGCGGCGCGGCCAGCAGTTGCCCCAGCCCGAAGCGGGACGTCTTGCGCTTCAGCAGCGGCGCCGAGTACTGACGGGAGTACACCTTCTCGCGCTCTGAGGAGGAAATATACAGCCTTACTTATAAAAATCTCTCATCATCTTCTAAGCATAATTTTAACTAATTACTACTTAAAGCCTTAAGTATTGATTAGATGTTAGTTAAGACATGCTTAAGCAACGTTTATAAGTAAGAATTTTCTTAAACAGCCCTTAAGTATTACTTATTATTCAATTCACGTTTATAAGTGTTTGGTATGCTGGAACTTGGTGAATATCTAAAGGTGTCATACCTAATCACATTAAATTAAATACGTTAACATACTAATAAATATGTGTCGATAAGTACAAAAAAAAATACGCAAAAATAAAAATATATAAATTTCAAATAAAGTAAATATAATAAAAATGTGAGAGAATTAGAACACCAATTACAAACAACGGAAATTCTCCCTTGAAAAGTGACAGCTGTCTGGTCAACACATTAGATACTTACTCCTAACTTTATCTTCGCTATACACACGATGTTGTAAATTATGAAATCGAAAAATGACTCCTGTGGCCAAACCACTGAATGGATTAGGTTATTTTTTACAATTCGCCATGTATATGTAATAGGATTTAATGTGATTAGGTACGACACACCTGATATAGTCATGGTGGCCCAGTGGGTAAAGAACCAACGTCTCAAATATGAGGGTGCGGGTCCGATTCCAGGTCAGGTAAGTACCAATGCACTGTTCTAAGTTTATATGTACTTTCCAAGTATATCTTAGACACCAATGACTGTGTTTCGGATGGCACGTTAAACTGTAGGTCCCGGCTGTCATTGCACATTCTTAGCAGTTGTTACGGGTAGTCAGAATAAAGTAAGTCTGACGCCAGTCTTACCAAGGGGTATGGGTTACTCGAGTTGAAGAGGTTAGATAGGCAGTCGCTCTTTGTAAAGCTCTGGTACCCAGTTGAATCCGGTAAGACTGGAAGCCGACCTCAACATAGTTGGGAAAATGGCTCGGGAGATGACGTAGGGCGACATATGTACTGTTTTTGTAGTTACCATGTCTAGTGTCGGGGTGCGGCGGCATGGTGGCGGGCGCGGAGATGGTCCGCTTGTAGGGCCACTTGGTGCCGAACGACGCGCTCAGCGTGTTCACGTTGTGTGAGCGAGCTGATACGCTTAACGCCTCGTGGGCACGACGCACCTTGTATAGGAACCACTCTGAACTTGTTTCGCTGCTTACTAGCTCTGTGGAAGTAAAGAAAAAAACAGCTACACCTCCTATCTTATCGAGTAACAAATGGGAGGTCTCTGCGAAACAAGGAGTGTTTGAAAGAGCGACTTAGGGTGCTTACATAAAGAAACAGGTTGCCGGTACAGACAAACCTGTACGGGTAGGTACCGATCAGTGCAGGTATAATATTTCAATACAATCCTATTGACTCACTTATAAAGAAATAGGTTGTCAACCTGTTGCCAAAACCGCGTGGACATAGCCCGGCCTACCTACTCGTCGCAAAGCGCGCGTGACGTCACCTCAAGTGGTCGTGACGTCAGCGCGACGCCCACACCGGCAACAACATGGACTATCCGCGAACCTGCTGCCACGCGCTCACAGACCCCCCTCGAGCATACTCCACGCATGCGCAGCGCAGGAGTTACCTACTTCTTGTGTACAATTTATATTCAGAATACGTAATATATTTTACCTACATCATCAACGAAGTTACTCAGTACTCAGACAGTTGTCTTCGAAAATAGAACGAAAGATTTATAACCAAGCAAGACAAAAAACGAAAAAAACTCACCTCTCAAGTTAGAGAAGTCGATAGTCTTATTAGAATTGATCTGCGCCTCCAAGAAGAGAGCTTCGAACCTATTGAGGAAGAACTCCCACGTGAGGATCTTGCGGTCACTGAGGGTGTTGTGCAGTTGGTAGATGGACTGCAAGATCATCGGCCGGTCTACTATCACCAGGTCGAACTGCGTCTCCAAGCAGTAGAGGAGTAGCTGCAAGTAAGTAGATTGTTTAGTCCGCGGCATATTGAAGAAGGGATCTTCGATTGGCAGTGGTGAAAAACTGAAGGCAGAAGGAGACAATTTTAAAGCCAATGATAGTGAAAAATATAAGAGACACTATCCAGGATTGCATTTAAAGCAGTGCGCAGAAAAAAAGCTAGTGGTTCCGAATCAATAACAGAACATATCTGCATCATCAGTAATTTGTTTTTTATATATTTTTATCCGCCCTAAAATCAGCAAAATATGGACCATACAAAGCTTACAAAATAAACATCTGTGGTTCTTTATATAAAAAAAAATTGTACTAAAACACAACAAAATAAAGATATACGTACCTATAAAAGTTATTTAACTATAAGTTGTCAAAGTTTGCGCACTGAATAAAATGCAATACTGCATATTTTTTTAATGATTGGAATCTAAGTGGGACGAATATTTTATAATCAAGACATTTTAAATGGCAGAAAATCATACAAAACATTTATATATCAAACCTGAGCGGCATGATTGTTGATAGAAGTCTTCTGTCTTCTGATTGCGGTAAGCGGTTACCCACTGTACCACGTTATCAATATCCATGGAGGCGACAGTGTCACCTTTTTGAATACTGATAACATAGTACAGGGAGTACCAGGGCACTTCCAGTTCTTCTAGATCCTTCTTCAATTCTTCTTTGTAATTTTTTACTAGTTCAGGCTATATATGTCACCGTAAGATTACAAACATCGTTAGATTACAATCTATCTCGAGAGATTGTAAACTGTCGAATTATTGTGAACCGTAACATCTGATTGCAATTTAACGCATTATTTTTCGCTATATTATAATCTATCAATGTAAAGCGGTCAAATTGTCAACTGGCGCAGAACGGAATGCATCTTGCGCGCTGATTGGTAGAACGTAATGTGCCCCCGCCGCTCCGGCTTTCGCCATTTTGTTTGTTTATTTCATTTGTTGTCGATTGTGTAAACAACTGTGTTTTCGTGATTATAAATTGATTTTCTGTTGAAAATAACTTATATCTTCAGAATTAGTTATATAAAAGTGTTGAGGATCTAAAATTTATCTGTGATTAACCAAAGTAAAGCAGTTTGAACGATAAACCAACATGTGAACAGAACGGCTGGTCGTGATTGGTCGATTTTACAAAAAGACTGACCAATCAGGGAGAGCTTTCGGACAGTTGACAATTTGACAATTTCTCATCGATAGATTATAATATAGCGAAAAATAATGCGTTAAATTGCAATCAGATGTTACGGTTCACAATAATTCGACAGTTTACAATCTCTCGAGATAGATTATAATCTAACGATGTTTGTAATCTTACGGTGACATATATACAACGTAAATGCTTGAAAAATCCCGACGTGCAGCTTCGAGTCGCTTCAATAATACACTCTTTTGCAAAGAAACGGGCACCTATGTGATTTCCTGGGTTGAACGGCTTTATGTTTACTTCAACGGGTTCTGATGACTGACATATGTTACAAGCACCAAAAGGGCTAGCCAAACATGCGTCAGAGAGTGTATTCTAAATTTGAATTTTGGAGAATTGCTAAGA
Organism: Helicoverpa zea; assembly: GCF_022581195.2. Classification (NCBI taxonomy): domain Eukaryota; kingdom Metazoa; phylum Arthropoda; class Insecta; order Lepidoptera; family Noctuidae; genus Helicoverpa; species Helicoverpa zea. Next base: position 670,358 of record NC_061472.1, read on the forward strand.
AACTTATTAAAGCTTTTTATTGCCCAATTCCTGGTAGAAAGTTCGGCGGTTTAAAATATCCCTTTCTTAAACTTTCGTAAACCGCACAGTCAGTTTTATGAAAATCACATCGAAAACTTTTCAAACTGCCAACGAGCTTTCTACCAAGAATGGGACAGGAAAAAGCTTTAATCAGTTTCTTAGCAATTCTCCAAAATTTAAACTTAGAATACACTCTTACGCATGTTTTTCTAACTCTTTTGGTGCTAGTAATTTACTCCAGTCATTAAAACCTTTTGAAACATACATAAAATCGTTAAACCCAAGGTTTCGCATAGGTGCCCGTTTTTTTGCAAAAGAGTTTATTATAAATTTGGTATTTACACTATTACATTTATCAAATCATATACCTATATAGAAATTCTGCAGGTAAAAAGTATTTGCGTCGTTACGGGTAGTCAGAAGCCACTAAGTCTGACACCAGTCGAACCAAGTGGTATTGGGTTGCCCGGGTTGTGCGGGTCAGATAGGCAGTCGCTCCTTGTAAAGCACTGGTACCCAGCTGCCTCCGGTTATACCTCAACATAGTTGGGAAAAAGGCTTGGAGGATGATGACCTAGTTACAAGTGAAGCTAATATAAGCGTGTTAATAATATTATAAGTAGGAGTGGGAACGGCAGTTAAAGTACACTTACATCAATAGCATTGTCATGCACAGTGCCGATGTACAAAGTGGCTCGCTGTGCCACGTACACATTGATGTCATCCATGCTAGAGATCAGGTAGCAGAACGCCGTAGCTAGGGCTGTTTGTAGCGGCAGGCTGGTTTTCACGGGAGAACCGTCCATGAACCTGGGAGGGGAGATAAGGGATATTGAGAAAGGTTGAGGGTAAACATGAAGCCACCATAATTTATGTAAACTGTGATGAAGGCGTCAAGAATTTAAAGGATCGGAAAGTAGTTACTGACAATATAATTTAGTCTTATGGGCGTGTCCATGGATGTGGTTGAAGACCAAAAAAATATGCGCTAGATATTGGCCAAATGATATAAAGGTAAAGGAAAAAGAAACAATGAATATTTTGAAATTTTTGATATAAACAAGTCATGATTTTTTAAGTAGTTTTAAAAATAAAAGCGACAGACATAATGATGACATATGAAAAGGGCATATAACCATACATTTTTTTTTATTATTTATTTACACCACTATCTACCATTACAGGTTCTTATCTTAACATAATGCGATAGACGGGACACAATACTACAAAATAATAACTGAAAACATATAGATAACGCCAAAGCAAATCATAAAAATTAAACAGGAAAATAGAACATACAAATAAAATTTATAAAGGCTTTATTAAACATAAAAAAAAAAAAAACAAACAAATAGCAGTAACAATAAAAACAACACAATATTAATTATTATAACACAAAAGATGCAATAGTTCTCTTGCGAATTCACTAAAGTTACACGTCAATACGTCTATCCTTATATGGAGCACGTTTATGTTGACTATCGCTCCGGTAATAGGCGACTTGGCCATGAGGTTAGTCCTGGCTGGTGGTGTGACCAGAAGTGGTGGGCTCCGGCGCCGCCACACATAACATGACAAAACTAGTCTAAAAGGACTTGTTGTGACACAATGAAACCGTTTTTTCTTGCATACCTGATGATAATAGTGACTCTCTCAACAGCAGTGAAGCGCACATGATAGTCGTGATGATGGAACTGGTCGCGGATGAGGTTGCAGAACACATCTGCTCCTCCGGCCAGGGTCACGCAGTGGAGGAGCACTGGTACTGCTACTGAGCAGATGTGCGAGTGACAGGCGTTGCACACGTTCCATAGGCTGGAAAAAGAAGGTTGGTTAATAAAAAAATATTTTAAAAACATGAAACGCCGCTAGTGAAACACAACCAATGATATGTATGACCTAACCATCCTTGGCGAAATTCAACGGACACTAATGCGGTAAAGATTATTGTTTGAAAAATAAAAAACCGGCCAAGTGCGAGTCGGACTCGCGCAAGATAGGGTTCCGTACCAGAGCAAAAAAATCACGTTAGTTGTATGGGCGCCCCCCAAAATATTTATTTTATTCTAGTTTTCAGTATTTGTTGGTATAGCAACAACAGAAATACATCATCTGTGAAAATTTCAACTCTCTAACTATCACGGTTCATGAGATACAGCCTGGTGACCGACGGACGGACGGACGGACGGACAGAGGTGCGAAAACAATAGGGTCCCGTTTTACCCTTTGGGTACGGAACCTTAAAAACATGAAACAGCGCTACTGAAACACAACCAATGATATATATGACCATCCTTGGCTAAATTCAACGGACACTAATGCTAAGTTTATTGTTTTGAAAAACAAAACAAGGGTTTTCCACAAATTGGGTCATGCCTACATTGTGATTGTTTGACAGTACTAAAATAACTTTCAGGAATCTGGACAGCATCTTTAAGGGTTTGAGCAGTTAGCGACATTATTTCTGGTGGTGTTCTATTTATACTGCGACGTTCATATACCGCTGCAACACTGATCGCTGCCACTGTTACTGGTAAAGGTGTTTCGCTTCATACATTGTGATAAGGGTTTATATTACTGCTTCCAACTGTAGCGAGGAAGGATCCGGCCACAGCAATTGAAAAGAGAGCCCTGAGCGAGGCATCGGCTTAGGGCTCTCTTTTCTATCTCTGTCGCAGCATCACTCAATCAATTGCTGTACTGCCGAAAATCTTGCCCATATTCAAAGTCGCTTTTTCTGTTCCTATGTCTTTTTGTACGCTTAGATCTTCAAAACTACGCAATTGATTTTCATGCGGTTTTTTTAAACAGATAGAATGTTTCAAGAGGAAGGTTTATGTGTATAATAACATCCATTAAATAGTGAGGAAATGATTTTATCCCTTGCGAAGCTGGGACGGGTCGCTAGTTCTCAACAAAGGGGGAGATGGGATAGTTCCTGTGGGTATACTGACTTGTCAATGAGGAGGTTCTCCTGGCACCAGATGAGGAAGCCGCGGTGGTCGGCCAGCGCGTCCGTGCTCAGTACTAGCACTTGCAGGCACTGCAGTAAGTGGTACAGCACGTCGGGACGAGACGTGCTCTTCAGTTCCTACAAGTACAAGAGTGCCGATATATAGCAGACTCAAGAATAAAATCGAATTTAGAAAAAACTCGTGTTGGGAATAATAAAAATATTGGAAACCATTCATTTTACGTCCAATTACGACTAATTTGGAGATGTTTTCTGGAGATCCTGAAAAATACCTCACGTAACGATTTGCACACATCTATACTAATATTATAAAGCTGAAGAGTTTGTTTGTTTGTTTGAACGCGCTAATCTCAGGAACTACTGGTCCAATTTGAAAATTCTTTCAGTGTTAGATAGCCCATTTATCGAGGAAGGCTATAGGCTACTTTTTATTCCGGTACGGGAAGTAGTTCCCATGGGATGTGGGTGAAACCGCTGGCAGAAGCTAGTATCAAAGAAAAGGCAATATGGGTACATTTACACGGAGCATGTAGCTTGAGCATATTGAGGCAGGTTACATGCATTTAAAAAACGTGCGGGTCCAGCGACTCAAGCATTTACCAAAGCAAAAGACCCACTCGCGTGCTCTTGACATTCGTCAATCGTCACTTGCTCCAGTTACATGCACCGTGTAGATGCATACTAAGTTCAAGAACCGTAGCAAAGTGCTACGCCGTAGCGCTCGTAGCAACATACCTGTAGCAGCTGATGTATGTACTGCAACTCCTGAGGCAACTCATCGATGCAGAAATGGAACTTCCCCGCAGACGTCGGCCAGAAGTTGGTCATATCATCCTCTACTGACTCCGCCATGTTCTCGTGGTCTCCCAGCAGGTTTGGGGTTGATACCTGGACCGAGTCATTCTATATTAAAATAAGTTAATACAATAACTCTGTACCCATAGCATTAAGATGACAGATTAGACGGAAAATTCGAGAGGCATTTTTCTAAGAAGAATTAAGGAATACGTTAGGGTCGCATCAATTTTTTTTTTTTAATATTGCAAAATTTTCTCATTAACTTTGATTATTTAGAGACATTAGAAACATTTCCTCAACTAGTCATCAAAAGCTAATATCGATATTTTTTTATCGAAAACTTGTTATCAATACTCACATCAGCAGTAGCAGTAGCCACATCAGTGTCAGTCAGCGTGACAGTATGCGCGGTCGCCATCGTGGGCGCGTCAGGTGGCGGCAGAGACACAGCCATGTCCAGTTGCTCCGTGATCGTCTCCACAGTCGCCGTCATTATCTGTCATCACCACGTCATCACACACTCATCACCATTGCTAAACGTTAGTGTGCTCTACAACTAGTACTAGTTATACTGCGTGAATGCTACTGCTAAATGCTATTATTTTTTGTTGTTGGTTATACTTTTTTTCGGGTTTTATTTTGAGGTAGCTCTAAGATTTGCAGGGGTTTAGCAGGCAGGCTGTTATATTGCCTTTAGTACAGGGTTATATAATACTACCTTAGTAAAGAGTTTATATATTTTATGGGATGGCTAATTGAGTACAACTTGATTGAAAATACATAACGTAATATTATTATAGTAGTAGTAACAGTGATATCTCGACAAAAACTCAGTGTTTTCTAATCAATTTTGTGATAATTATATGTATTTGTAATCAAGTTTTGACCTTGAACAATGTTACCATAATCAAGGTCATAAAACTACAGCACAACACCAAACTACAGACTACACTGTGTAGTACAACATTGCAAGCTAAAATATTAATTATTGTCTATAACTACTTCAGCTATTTTGTGTAAACACAGTGAAGTCCTACAAGAGGCCGATTTTATACTGTAGAATGTTATCTTATGTTATGTAAAAAAAATATCTAGAAATACAATTTTTTCACACCCTACATAACAGTTAAAATATTATTTTTTAATTTAGAAACAGTATACCATCGGCCCATATCTAACACCAATAAAACAAAACACGTCCACATATGAAAAAGCACAAGAGTTAGGTAAGACAGACGCTTTGCTTCCGAGATTTCTGACACTGAACTTCATATTCAACCAAAAATTCATGATAGCGACACCCACAATTTTTTTCGTAACAGCTAGCAACGCCATATTAAACAAAATACTTTAGTAAGGTCAGAAGATTTTTGCACAAGCTGAGCTGAATGAGATTTATTTGTTTTTTTTTTGTGCAATAACTGAACCTTCGTATTTTAAATAGCCAAGTGTAACTTTTATCCACTTTTGTGTAGTTTAAATTTCAGTGTTCTTTTGAAAGTGATGATAATCTTGTGGTAATCAATGTCAAAAACCTCTTCAGAAAGCTAAAATAATATCCAGTGACATACTTGTGTGTCGCCCGAAGATTTAGTGATCGTGGCATCCGAGCCGACGTCGCTTATGAGAGAGAGTTGCATGAAATGAACAAACTATACGACTACGTTACGATATAGTCGCTAGACACGGACTCACACGCCGCCCGTCAATCGTCGGTAACTTCAGAACTTAAAACGATGGTAACTTATTGTGGAAAACTTATAAATCCTTGTGCTAAGTGCCAAAACCAAGCAACTTGACACGGATGCAGCTTAAATCATCTCTTATAGATGTTAAAAAGCCATTGATGTAGTAAAAATTATCAAGACTGTTCAATGAAAACACACACAATAAATACCCATCAAACTAATTTAGCCCATGCAGAAATTTTAATTAAAAAAGGAAAAAATAAAAGCGAAGTTTTATGTTTAAATTACTTTTAAAACCCTACTCTGTAACACCAAATTGATTCACAGTAATAACATCGATATACTACTACAACAATTTTAGTTTAGTTTATGTTTTAGGTTTTGTTAATAACCATAGATATAGAATAGTCGATAGATTGGCAAACTAGTGATTTTAGTGTAGACAAAACAAAACTTAGATACAGCATTTGAGTGTCTTCTTCATGTGGGCAAATATTCGCTGCTTCCTTTAATTTCAATATTGGTCTTTATGGTGTTTTTGAGTGAATTTAACCATAAAAAGTTTTCAACATATCAGTAAACACAGATTTTACTTTAAACACCTGCGTTTGATAAATACACGGCCACTACAGGGGCCTTGTTCATTATTCCCCATATTATAGTTTCCCGTCACGTATTGCCAATCCATCAAACTTATCATCCCAAAACTATGGCAGATAACGACCGACGCTAACAGGCGGCGTGAAGGCGACTAGTACCCAGGCTACGTACATGCGGCATGTGCACGAGCACGCCGCCCACGGTGCGGTCGGGCAGCGCGGGCTGCGCGATGGACATCAGCGCCTCCACGCCGCCGGGGGCAGGCACGCCCTTGCTGCGCTCTTCTTCCGCGGCTTTCTTGTGGCAAGAGGGTTCGGACCACATGTCTTCTAGTGATGGCTGTGAAATATACGAACACCACATAGTATAAAACAAAGTAGCCTTTTCTGTCCCTTTGTCCCCGTATCACTTTGTACGCTTAAATCTTCAAAAGTTACGCCACCAATTTTCATACGGTGTTTTAATAGATAGCGTGATTAAAGAAGAAGGTTTACATGTATAATAACACATTAAATTTTGGGGAAATACTGTTATCCCATGCGAAGCCGGAGTGCATCGCTAACTGAAAGTTTTTTTGGGATGGGAAGCTATGAAGCAACTCCTCTCGAGGGTGGTAAAGAAAGAATATCAGACTTTTACCTTCTACAACACAGTGTACTATATCTCCAAAACGCCTCGTATTTCAGTTACATTTTAAGTATTTCTTAATTTAACCATTCCTTAACACCGTCTCTCCTGTTTTGCTCTCCCCGATATCTCTCACAAGTTATTCAGTTGTTAATTTAATAGTAAATTTAAATAGCACCTTTTCCCCTATAAATAAGAACAGTATTGATCTAACCTCAGGGGCGGGTTTATCAGGAACCAGCGCCCGCACCAGCAGCACGGCCAGCTGGTGCCACAGCGCCGCCGCCTCGCAGTACGAGCATGCACCCTCTGCTAGGCACACCGCTGAAATTATATATAATTAAAGCCAAATCATCATCCTCCGAGCCTTTTCCCAACTATGTTGGGGTCGGCTTCCAGTCTAACCGGATTCAGCTGAGTACCAGTGCTTTACAAGAAGCGACCAAATAAAGCCAAATAAATCTAAAATATTATATTCGAAAACTAAATTTTTACAAATGTAAATGAAACTAAAGTGCACAAAATATTCGAAAACGTCTACTGCAACAAAAGTTTTTAAACTTCCGCGACTTGTGCACATATTTAGAAACTATCGACAATTAAACGATACTGTAAATAGCAAGGAAACACAAGACTCTCTGGGAAAAGCTACAGCTAGCAATTTGAACCTCTCAGAATAGACAAGAACTTAAAAGAGCAGACCTTTTCCTATTTTCGAATACATCAGAAAAAAAAGTTATTTCAAACTGCATCTCATGATAAGGAACTTGGTGCGTCTTCACGGTGCATGCAGCTGGAGCAAGTTAACGTGCAAGAGCACGCGGATCGATAGCTTCCTTTGGTACATGCGTGAGTCACTGGACCGCACGTTGTTGAAGTGCATGTAACCTGCGCATGTGCTTCAACTTGTAACTTGCATCCTGTAGATGCACGGTTAAGAACTTAGATCTTACCATGCTCAATAGTGTTGGTCTGGTTGGACTTGAGCATCAGCCGCAGCAGCTTGGTGGCCTCGCTGCTCACGTTCTGACTGTTGATGCGTCGCTGTTGCAGCTCCATCTAGTACAATCATATTATGGTGAGGAAACAACACACATTTATTCATTTTTAGAAAGTTTATGCTCAAAGAAGAGCTTTTTTCCGATGGGAAATCATCAAAGACCCCTCCCGCTGTGGGTTAGCAGCGGTGAGGGAGTGTCAGACTCTTACTGACTAAAACCCATCGTGTTCCTTCGTAGGTCTTTTATGTACCAGCGCCGCGGTAACTTTCGAACAATCCCGCAGCCCCGGACACAATGAAGAGCTTGGCTCAGATTTGCGTTCATAAAGTTAAAATTTCATAAAAAAGTTTTACCGTAAATTAGCTTGTTCACTTGCATCTGCAGCTATCAGTTATATAGTCAGCGCTTGTACGCGCGTATACGCGCGACAACACGCGTACAAGCCGCGCGGTGGCAGATGTCGCGCGTATACGCGCGTACACGCTCTTACAAAGCTTTGTGGATGATCTTCTAGTTTGAAACCGCTTCATATAAAGACGCTTGTGCTTGAATTCTGAGGGCCTATTGCGAGTTTCGTAAGTTACCGTTCTCAATATGTAAATGAATATACAACCTAATTACATACCTATTACGTTTTAAATTGTTAATTTATTTTATTACAGCTGTCATCGGCGTTTGGTCGAATTCGACAGAATAGCATCGCTTGACCTGCTAGTTACAGAAGATCAACCGACGCTAATCTATAAAATTTCACAGGTGATAGATTTGCCGTTGAGTAGTGGAAACTATCGTGATAAGGTTAACTACCTATTGAAGAAATTTGACAGATTAGGATAGCAAATAAGCTGTCCGTACAAAAAATAACAGATCGTCAAACAAAATAGCATGAAGGCCTGAAATAAAAAAGGGATCATATTATAAACTAGCTTCTGCCTGCGGTTTCACTCGTAACCCGTGGGAACCTCTGCACGAACCCGGATTAAAAGTATACCCTTTCTCTATTACTATCTAACACTGAATGATTTTTTTTAATCCGACCAGTGGTTCCAAAGATTACCCTTACATACAGACTTACATATCTCCATATAATTAGCATAGATATAAACAGCAGTGTAACGGACCTGTTTGAGGAGTATGTCGAGCATCAGTATGCAGCAGGTAAGATTCTGCGGCTTGACCTGGTCATCCTTGTCCTTCTTCTCCTTGTCGTTGTTCGGAGAATCCTTCGAGTCCTTGGGTTTGGAGCCATCTGGGAGATATAGTTGAAAATATATTATTATTTAGATTGAAGATTTTAATTGTAAAAGGAAGTGTTAAATCGAATAAAATATTAAAAAAAAAAGAGTAGCTCTTAAAACGTTTAACGCATCGGAATGCGGTGTTATTTGGTTGAAAGCCGATTTATCAGCAGCCAATTTAAAGTTTTACGAATCCAAAAATAATTTACGTGACGTTGCAGTTTCACGTCCGGCTGTTGTACGTTAAGTTTAAAGCAATGTCTTTAGATGTCAGAAGTGGAATTGAATAGTGATATTTATTTAAATATTTATATTACGTACCATCCTAACAATGACTAAATAACTGTGTACATATAAGCTTACCTAGCGTAGGCGGTTTGAATATCTTCTCGGGCAGGTTGACGACGCAGTGGCTGAACAGGTCGAACAGCTGCGACAGCGGGATGCGTACCTCTAGCATCGATATCGTCTGACGGAAAGTGTACTATGTTATATACTGACTTGTGTTGTTGATAGTAAGGTACACACAGGTAAGTATAGATGAAACACATCAAGTTACTCCAATTTGTAAAATTGACCCTAAAAACTTTGAACCTTATAGGCATTTTCAACTATATAACTTTCCAAAAACGAGAAGGTTCTCAATTCCTCTGGATCTTTTTTCTTGGGTAATAAAATCAGATTTTAGTAGTTTGATGTGCTGGCACACCACCTTTTCGAAATGCAGAATAGATCAACAATAAGATCAACTCTGTTGCAGAACGCCAATGTTATTAATTATGCAGCAAAAACTAAGAAAAAATAATAAACTTTTTTTCTATTAATTGGTGTCAATTAAAACATAATTGTCCATGTTTAAACTGGCCGACTCATAAGTAACTTGTGTCATCACATCAAACAATTAAAAAAAAAAAACTGTACTACCCGTGCCGATAAAGAATGGGATTAGAAATCGCGACAGCTGTATTCAACTCTCGCTCATGTGCTACAAGTGTATGAGCGAGAGGTAAATACAGCTGTCGCGATTTCTAATCCCATTCTTTATCGGCACGGGTAGTACAGATTTGGTTTGTACATACCTGGAACCACTCAAGCACAGGTAACACAGTATCAGGTGTAGGTGTGTTAGTAACTTTCAGTACAGCGAACTTGTACAAGTTCTTCTCATCCACGCCTACCATCGCACCTTCCGGCTCCAGGATCTTGCCTAGAGGTACTTTCAGCTCCATCAACTCCTGAAATAAGAAATCAAAAGGTAAGATATATTAGTCTGGACGTTTTTTAATGCAGTTGACAGTTGCTATCAATCAGTACAAATGACGGCATTTTCCCTTGAAAACTTACAGCTGTCAACTGCATAAAACATTTGGTAAGTAACCTAACCTGCATTTGCTAAGCCTTCTAACCTACATTCGGTAATCCTATACTTGCAACTGCAGAAAGTGAGTTTTGGGAAAGGAAAGTGACAAATTAGATTACTAGCTTGTGCCGCAGTTTCCCGTGTCCGGAATTACTTCCTGTACTCAGATAAAAAGTTCCCCTATGTGTATTAATTCACTGCGGCAGTTTGCACACTCAATTTTTTATCCCTATATTCTAGCAATCCCGATCAAATTCGGGAAGAAATATTAAAGACACACACAAATACATAGTGTTCATATATTAGTGTGATGGTATCATACCTTCTCCGGCACATCAGTGCATATGGCTTCCATCCAGGCCGGCATGATGTAGTCCCAGATTGACTGGGTGATGATGCCGTACGGAATCAAGCAATATAATCTGAGGATAAAAAAGTTAACATCATTTATTTATGGCGCTGTTTTGAAGTTAAAAATATAGTTTAGAGTATCCCATCATGTAGTGATGCGATTTGATGTATAGCTAATGACTCTTTTTTAGGGGGCTTTTAACTCGCTTAAGGCTGCCCGATTTTTTGTAGGAGAAAAATAAAACACACTGATCTAAGAGGAATTGATCCGATTATATCTTCTGTAAAAAGTCTGACGTGGGCGTTTAGCTCTAGGCCCGAGTCTACTAACTAACTTGGGCCTTATGGGTATTTTTGTAATTTCTTGTATATTTTTCTTTACGAGTTCGGATAATTGCTGAACTGATGTTCCCTGTTTAATGTGTAATGTACCTGTTCAGTCCGTCCTTGAGATGATGCGTCTTGGAAGCGAGGTTGTCCCAGTGTCCGGCCTGGCGCGTGTAGTGCGGCGGGTGCGGCAGCAGGCAGGCCACTAGTACCGAGCGGTGTATACACTACTGTACCTGTTCAGTCCGTCCTTGAGATGATGCGTCTTGGAAGCGAGGTTGTCCCAGTGTCCGGCCTGGCGCGTGTAGTGCGGCGGGTGCGGCAGCAGGCAGGCCACTAGTACCGAGCGGTGTATACACTACTGTACCTGTTCAGTCCGTCCTTGAGATGATGCGTCTTGGAAGCGAGGTTGTCCCAGTGTCCGGCCTGGCGCGTGTAGTGCGGCGGGTGCGGCAGCAGGCAGGCCACTAGTACCGAGCGGTGTATACACTACTGTACCTGTTCAGTCCGTCCTTGAGATGATGCGTCTTGGAAGCGAGGTTGTCCCAGTGTCCGGCCTGGCGCGTGTAGTGCGGCGGGTGCGGCAGCAGGCAGGCCACTAGTACCGAGCGGTGTATACACTACTGTACCTGTTCAGTCCGTCCTTGAGATGATGCGTCTTGGAAGCGAGGTTGTCCCAGTGTCCGGCCTGGCGCGTGTAGTGCGGCGGGTGCGGCAGCAGGCAGGCCACTAGTACCGAGCGGTGTATACACTACTGTACCTGTTCAGTCCGTCCTTGAGATGATGCGTCTTGGAAGCGAGGTTGTCCCAGTGTCCGGCCTGGCGCGTGTAGTGCGGCGGGTGCGGCAGCAGGCAGGCCACTAGTACCGAGCGGTGTATACACTACTGTACCTGTTCAGTCCGTCCTTGAGATGATGCGTCTTGGAAGCGAGGTTGTCCCAGTGTCCGGCCTGGCGCGTGTAGTGCGGCGGGTGCGGCAGCAGGCAGGCCACTAGTACCGAGCGGTGTATACACTACTGTACCTGTTCAGTCCGTCCTTGAGATGATGCGTCTTGGAAGCGAGGTTGTCCCAGTGTCCGGCCTGGCGCGTGTAGTGCGGCGGGTGCGGCAGCAGGCAGGCCACTAGTACCGAGCGGTGTATACACTACTGTACCTGTTCAGTCCGTCCTTGAGATGATGCGTCTTGGAAGCGAGGTTGTCCCAGTGTCCGGCCTGGCGCGTGTAGTGCGGCGGGTGCGGCAGCAGGCAGGCCACTAGTACCGAGCGATGTGTCTCCGCTATACCCCGCACCCATCCACATACGTGAGACCATTTTAGTTTTTCCACTGTATTTGCCGTTTCGCCTGAAAACAATAGACACATGGATAGATATATCCACATAACGGATACGTTCAAGTCTCCTTGGACAGCTGTATTTAGGAGTACAGTCGACTACCGGGTGTACACTGGACGATCCTTCGCGCTCAGATACCGTGCGGCATAGCGACAAGCAATAATGCAGTTGATCCGGTGTCCTCCGGTATTGTGTCCAGACAGATTGTGTGGATGACCCGGCTTGAGGTAAGAAGGACCAGGCAGTTGTAAAAATACTTCAAATACTTTAAGTTAGAATGGCGAACAGGAAAAGGTTAACAAAACTTAAAAAAGGAGACATGATAGAATTGCCAAACTTCATTCTTACCTGTATATGAGAAGGATGTGACATGGAACCAGTGGAACAGCACGGACAGCAAACGCCCCAGGATCTCGTCTGGAGTGTCAGGGTTGGGAGTGCACAGCCCAACCATCAGCCACACACCATATCTTGAACCAAAACACAATTCGATTGACCATCATTTTCAATAACAATTGGCAATTCGAGATAAATACTAGACAACCACTCCAGGGGCAAAATGCGATACTTTGATTTTCAGGTTAATAAAAACCTGCAATTGACACTATAACGATCAATTCTGCCTTTTCCTTAAGGAAATCCGATAACTGACCTGCCCAAAAGCTGTCGATCTTCAACAGAGATGGGATCTGGCAAGTCCACGCTGAGTGGAGGCTTCAGTTGCTCGGTGGAACTGTCAGGGTCTTCCATATTGATGGGCTTGGCTTCTTTTAGGAGGCTGCGGAGAAAAGTGTTTTTGACAGATTTTTAGATAGATTTTAACATAAGGAAGTGAAACCATTACATTCTGAAATGCTTTATGTGGTATATGACCTTATGCCTTACTTCACATTGGTTCAACGTGATACGCACGTTCCAAATAGGCCTTTGCCGTTCGTCGTCCAATTATACTAGGGGGACCTGGATTCCTTTGACTGTACGTAGATTGAGCCGGTTGGAGTAGCACTGCTGGCAGTAGCTGGTGCCGGTGCAGCATCAGTGTGACAGTACCTAATGATGGCCTCGACGAGGTTGGTCTGCATGTCGCTGTCCATCTGCCAGGCGAGCGGCAGGCGAGTGTGAACCACGTGGTCGCCGCCGCGTCGGCTGTTGTGCCGGTTGCCGTGACACTGCTGGCAGTACCTGGTGCCAGTTCATCATTATTTAACCTCCAATATACATCCAATAAGAGTGGAAACCAACACCAATTCAAAAGAAACCTAAACTCAAAATCATTTATTCAAACTTGGTTACAAAAAAAAATTGCATTGACCGTCAAAAGCCCCCCAAAACCCAACATGAACTCTTTACAAAGTTGGGAAAAGGCTGAGTAAATAAGATGATGAGGTAATCTTTACACGCAAAGAAGATATCTGGTTATAAAACTATACATACGAGAAAACCAACTATATGTTAGTACAATTCTTTTAATGTAAGACCTACCTGATAGGATGGTTCCCATTGTAACTAGCGCATTCGTTGGAAAAGCAGATCGAATATGCTGCCTTATCTGTAGACCGACAGTTCTGAAATAAAATAACTTACTTAAAAATACCTTAATGAAAAGAATACATTTTTAGAACAAGTTTTCTCATTACCTTGTTCTCACAAACCATGGACACCTGTTGTTGTGGGTGTAGGATATCGAAGAAGCGCTGATTCGGGTGCTCTCTGGAATTTGAATTAAACTTTTACCGTGTTACCACAAAAACTTTTAAACGCCAGTTTAAGACTTGTCTAAAAAAATGACAAATTATGACGTTGACATATGGTTCATTTTGCAGCTACATTTTTTTAGACAGGTGTAAAACAGACGTTTAAGTTTTTGTAGTAAGGCCATTAATATCGGCATATACGTGTTATGTAAGGATATAAATGTATAAAGTAATGACATAGGTCTGTAATGTTATGACTTAAATGTATGGTAAAGACATTAGTGTGTAATGTAATGACATAAATATATAAACTAACGAAATAAATGTGTAAACAAAGATATGCGTATGAAAATTCAATGATATATGTGTGTTAATGAATTTTCGACAGCACAGAGAGGGAAAACTGGGGTGAAGAACGTTCATCAATGTGGTAAAAGTGCCAAAAAGTTATGTTAAGACAAGTGGATGATAAGTTTGAGAAACTTGACAAATACACACCTGTGTATCTCATTAGCGCACTCAATGCAGAGGTAGAGTGGTGGTGGACTGTCAGACGCGAAGGTCACGCTGATGCAGTGGTCGTAGCACACCTTGGCTGCCTCAGCGCTGCCAGCGTTGGGGCACATATCACGCTGGCAGAGGAATGGGACCAGGTCATCTGCAATGTGCAGATTTATAAGATCCTGCTTCAGGAGTGTTACAAAGATAAAAGAAGAGCTCTTCTATTACCGGCAATCGAAATTGATTAATTTGCAAGGTTTAGTTGACAAGCAATATTTTTTAACGGCCCAAAGATTCAAATCTTTAATGCTTCTAACTTCATTCGATGTAAAAAGGCGCTGAACTCCGTATTATTTTGCTTACTCTTAGTGAGAGTGAGTTGTTCCCGATTCAAATTAAAGTTAAAGGCAAATCACTCAACATTGATCGATTTAATTAAGGCACAATGCTATGCTATCTATCTATCCTAACGTCTTTCTTTCACAAAATGATACTCACTAGAAAACTTGCACAGCAGTCCCTTCCGATCAAAGAGCTTGGCATCAAAAGGCGGCCAGTAGTAGAACAGCAACTTGGCAGCCGACAGCCGTGCCCCCCACGTGCCATACGCGATGACACATAGTATGTCCTTCACTACTGACTGCTTCATTGACATCAGGCATTCTAGGAGCTGGCAGTGGTGTGCTGGGAGGTAACCAGATTGCATATATTGTAGTGACGGCAGTGTTGAGACTTGAAGTTAACTAAGCAGTTGAAAGCTTAAAGTTAAGGTATGAAGTCATGCTTATTTACATGGCTGGTTGAAATTGACATGCATGAAAACATAATTAATTGAATTCAAGTTTAAGCTAGGTATATCAGTTAAATAAAACATTAAAATACTGAAGTATACTTAACACTTATGAAGGAACACAACAAATCAAAGAATGAAAGACAAATTCCAAAATTAAACAAGGAAAACTGTTCAAATTCAAATTATGAATTCATAATAAACCCTATAAACATGAATTGAATAATTTACCATAGTCACTCAACTAAGCCAACAAGTGAAATTATGTTCTCAACAAAGGTAGGTACACCACAATTGGCCGAAACGGCTAAGTTCCTGGAGGGTGAACAAACTCATAAATCATTTTTACGACCGCGCTTGTCACCGCCAGACGGCGCCACTAGAGAAACACTGCCGCAATGCGACAGTGCCTCTAAAGTGCTGCCATCTATTGAACATTATCGCCACTCTTATTCTAGACACAAAAAAAATACTCTTTGTAACACTAGGTGGCGCTTTATGCCGCGCCATCTGGCGGTAGATTTAGGGAGACATTACAGAATTGCGTAGTTTTCTTCCGTCAGCTAGGTGGCGTTACTGGTCAAATTGCGCAATTCGGTAGTATTACGTCACTTCTTGAGCGCAGAAAGCTGTTTCAATGCGACTAAACTAGTAGCGCCATCTAACGATAGTCTTGCGTTAACTTGTACGGACGCCATTTGCTTTTTGTTTCAGGAATTTCTTGTCGTTTCGATGCGTGACAGGCTGATTCGTCGCATAGGATAGCGCTTGTACCCGCGTATACGCACGACAAATGTAAATGTCACGCGTATACGAGCGTACACACGCTTACAAAACCGAGCTCGAAGTCTGCTAACTCGAGAGAATACTGTTGCGTTGGTGCTGTGATGATGATGATGAGAAAGTGCTTTTCACGTCTAGCTACACTGAAGGAATAATAATGTAGGGAGTTTTGACATAGTTCACGCCAAACTTAATGGCACATTCACACATACATGCCGGCTCGTGCCTTGTACTCGGCTTCCCGTTGATAACTAAAACAGGTTCCTCTTCAGCGAATAGTGCCATGTATCGCTTCCGCCATTATGTTTGGCACGACCCACGTTTCATGAAGGGCACCTACCTGGATTGCTTGAGTGCTGGAACACCATCATGATGATAGCGGCAACTGACTGCGACGCCTGGCTCTCTTCTTCCATACCCGCGTATTTGCGTGCTGAAGAAACACAGAACATTACTGTCTTGTACTTTGTACATTTTAAATGACACTGCTTTTGTATTTCGATCTGCTACATGAAAAAATGGGTTGTTGGTGAGCGTAAAAGAACTTAAAAGATCTTGATGGGCTTGACCCATAGTGTTGTTACTACTACATACACCGAAAGTTGCAGAAGATTCATTAAAAATAAAGCTTCGTTAAATCTATTGCTAATAATTTTTATCTTGTTGACAAAGAAAGAGTCAGCAGTAGATTTAGAGAAGCTTTTACTTTAATGCATCTTTTTGCAACTGACAGATAATCAGATAAAAACTATATATTTTACCAAGAAATGCTATTTTACACATCTTTTTTTGGCTCTTCGTTATCAAAGCAAAAAGAATACTCACTGATGGTAAACGGCAAGATGTAATATGACAGCAGATGGAGTATCTCCTGATGCAACGCCACCGGGAACATGGCGACGCAATACGCCACCAGGAAGGGCAGGTTGTCGATCATGTCGTACTCCAAGAACGGGAGCAGGCAGCCCAGGCATTGGAGGATGGCTTGCCCGAATGCTGGGGACGAAGTTGGAGTCGTAATTTGAATTGTATCAGGTCTACCGAATATACTCGTAATTGGCGACGACATAACTTTTTCTATTTTTATTTTTTCGTAGGTATTGATTGGTAAAACGTTTTGGAACTATTCTTTTGATTTGGCAAACTACACTAAAATGTTTACTGAAAATTGTGAGACTATGAAACCGCTTCTAATAATATTTAAGGAACTTTTAATCCTGAGGCTAGTATACTAAGAGGGAATGAAAAGGCTCGGCAGATGAGTTTACTAACCGAAAAATCGATGTCAAAGTTTACTCAAATCCACCTAGTAGTTTCTTACATTATTATTTTTGCACCCCTGTAGTTTTGTAGGTATTAGGTACTTACGTAATGTCCCATACTGCAGATGTGGTGTGGAGTCAACGAGCCCCGAGAGCGCATTGAACAGGCTCTTATAGTCCAGGTTAGGGTACAGACCCATTCTCTCGCTATCATTGTCAGCATCCCGCAACATCTCAAGTGGTGACCGTGGGACATCTTTGAGGACGCCTACACAAGTTTTGGACACATCAGAATATGTTTTCCAAAAATCGATAGCTAATAGGCGTGACCACTGGGGTTTTCTAGAAGAATTGGTGGAAGGCTAAATAACATGGAACTGCTAAGTCAAAGATTTGACTTCTTTCATCTGATGATGGCAGAACAGTTAGGGTACTGATTACTCAGGCTTATTCAACATTCGTTTTGTAACAAAAGCATTATTTGTGACCGGAAATAATAGGCCTCGTAGGAGACCAATTCTATATCATGGAAAGACTGCATGCTGTATCCCTAAATGGTAATCTCCCTAAAGACCTAGTATTCCAAAATATGGATGTACTTACTGAGAAGGGTCTGTGAGAAGTACTTGACGGTGTTGGCAATGTCAGTGCCGAGTGGTAAGGGCTGAATGTTGTGTTGCAGCCGCAGCTGGGCGTCGTAAAGGCTGCGGATTTTTGCTGTAACTGTATGACACGGCTCGTTATATGTATCCTGTTATATTGTATCGGTAGTGGCTAGAGAAGATGCCTTTACATTTTCAGATAGGAAAGTTGCTATGTCATTACTGTTTACGTCTAAAACATAAGTTAATATGTAGGTTCCTATTGCTCCTAACTGCTGAACACGTCATCCTTATTTAAAAGCTTACGTTGAGACTCCAAATCTGGACTATATTAAATCGGCTTAGCAGTCACGTTCATGAGTTATTCCGTTAAGCAGTTAAGCTTGACACGGATAGACTATTAAACAGAAAACTCCTCAAGAACCATTTTATCGTGAGTTAAAAATCAAATAATTCAGTCTGAAACAAGAGACCAGTCAAAATAACTAAAAGTATATGAGACTACGTGACACCCATCAACTTTTTAATTCTAAAATGCAACCCTCAAAGTATCCAACGAATTAAGTCCCCTTATGTCCGATCTTATTTAATGTCTAGTACATAAAATAATGTTTTGAGAATTCGTATATAAAGCCACCCTTATGAAGAGGGGCAATTGCAAATAGCAACCCCAGTGTTGCTTCTGTTAAATATTCGACCACCTCAGATGTCTACGTGTTCATCTATTTTTTTCATCGCGTAGGTAGCTCAAAATGCTGTTTAATCATCATCATCAATAATCTCCACGATAATGATACCAGATTAAAATGATTGAACGTTTATTTCAAACTCTGGTATTAAAAAATTACGATAATCCGCTACTTAGCGACGCTACAAATATCGGACTACCCTCAAAATATTGAAGTACTAAGAAACCGTCGAATTGTGTATAGGTGTGTAGAACAACGGACGGAAACAAAAATTCTAAAGTAGGTTGTTCTTTATTCTTTGTCAGGTTCTAAATGCAGCACCATCGGAAAGTAGTGACTAGTGAGAAAGTTTAGTTATTACGAAAGGTTTTTTCCATTTCAAAGAATATTGTGCTTGATCAAAATGTTATTAAGTGATTGTGTATTAAATAAACCTTAAGTCAGTACAAAGGAAAACGTTAAAGAGATCTTCTTAAATATCGCGCGAAGATAAGACGCATGCGCGTTTCTTACTGAAATGTCACGTCAAACGAAAAAGCGTTGAGTTCGAAATGAAACCAAATACCGGATTGTCTTCAATAGGAAAGTCATTGATTTATGTTAATCAAATAAACTAGAAGCTATTCATTAAACTGCCTGATATCAAAAATGGTTTCCAATTTCCAATGAAGTTGTAATAATAATCAGAGTATGGCACATTTAAGTAGGTGCGCGGGGCGCATGCGTGACCCGTGTCGCGTCCTGGGCGTGGCCACAGGCTCCGGCCGGGCCGCCATCTTGGCTTGGCACGGATTTTAACGGCGCGGGACGCATGTGCAGCAGCCGGGTCAATCGATCGGCGACCCAAGTACCAAGGGGGATGCTGTAAGGGGAGAGGGGAGGCCACGCATGCGTCCCGCGCGTTGTGCCAATGTGCCAGAACCTTCCATTTTTGCTCCTTAAATAGATTTTTTTATCGATTTTCTACATTTTCCGGATTTGATTTAGATTTTGGTTTTTAGATTTTTTGCCAATACCGATTTAGATTTTTGGAATGTTCAAAAAAGAATTTTCCATTTTGTCCTTTGTTCGATTAAAGGTTTATTAATGCTTGAATAATGTTCAAAGTTTTGTTAAACAATAATGACATAGTTTTTATTATAATTTTTAAATAGTTTTAGAGGGGCAATCATCATATATTGCAAAAATAGAGCTTGCCATAAAATAGGCAAATAATACAATTTCATAATACAGGTAATCATAAATAAAAAAGCATTGAATACATATTGTTTATTAATATATTCATTGACTAAACAAAGATACATCATGCAAATATCCATACAATCTACCATAAAGTACATTGACTACATTTCCAAAAAAAAATGCTAGTACATATAACTAAAACAAACATCAAACTAGTCTAACAGTTTAGAAACAAATTCTACGACAGACACACAATCAAGTATACAATGTGTAACAATAGATAACTCCTAATAAGGGAATGAGACTGGTTTAATATTACTTTGTTAGAAAATGAACCTTATTCTCTTGAGCATAAGGCTCAATTTTTGTAACTCTACTGAATGGGAGAAAATTCGGAAAAATTCCAGTATTCCCACCAAAGTAACAAAGGAATTTGAGCTTATCATGTTACACATTGTATTGTTATATATTTTAGGCAAAAAAATAATTTGAGAAGGTCAGCAAATGGATTGAAGACAATTTAGTCTTTGTAAGCATTTTAATAAATTATAAGTAGGAAAATCTTAACTTGAAAAATTATTTTACAAAGTACAAAAAATAATATTTTAATTTAATTTGAAAAAGTTACATTATATTAAACCCGATTTTTATTGTTACATAATAAATAAAAAATAATACAAGGTAATAATTATCAAAGGATAGGATTAATTTAATACAATTTTAGAAAGTTACCGTTAATTTCCAAGTCAGAAAAATTAAAAATAAGTTTAGAGAAAATATTTTTATAGGCACAGTATATAGAGAACAAATACACACAGTTAGGACATTTACATACATAGACATACACAGAAGGGTAAGATCAGATAAATAGAGTATATTTATTAATATGAAAGGTATGATAGACAAAGCCGCCACATTAGGATAAGCAGCGGGATGGTACGGACAGACATACTGGTTAAGCCAACATTTCAGAAAGGTGAGCCACACAAACAGGGAACCTGATTCTGCTAAATTAATTAAAAGGTCAAACTGCATTTAATTAATTTTAGTTAAATATAAAAAAATATCATAATTGAACAAGAAGAGTTGAAGCTCAACGAAGTTAATAAGTACCTAGGCAGAATCCCAGCTACGGCTGCAATGGATGCTGACTGGTCTTCAGTTCATGATGTCCCACGGCCGGTAACACGTCTTGCTTACACAAAGGCTGAGCGGAGTCTGAGGCGATCCAGGGGTATCACAAAATGGCGGACTGCTTACCTGCGCGCATGCGTACATCTCGACTGCGTCATGGGCGTGGCCCGAATTTTCCGGAACAAAGCCAGATGTGCCACGTTGCGTAACCATCCGCCATTTTGTTTCCACCCGCCCGCCATTTTGTAAGCCATATATCTAGGGCCCAATTTCAAAGATATTATCCCACTACTCTAACCCAATAGAATACAGTTTGACCAGAAATTAACAGAATCAGGAATACATATAACATTGAAACAACAGCAGGATACTTGTCTCTGTAGAACTAAACACGCATTGTATAGAGAACATTCTAGGATACAACGGGGCAGAGCGGAGATACCAACACCAAATACCTAGGAAATGCACACATGAAACCTAGAAGGGGCAGGGTTACCATCTTGAAGTATTATGTCTTGCTATATAGAAATTACCCTAGCACCTAAAAGTAAAATTACTAGAAATATTAAATTTTATATCTAATTGCATGCATATTGAGAGGAAATATTTAAAACTATGACCCAATTAATTTTGTCATTATTCAACATAGTGCAAGAAAGCGATCCATTCCAAATGGTCGCTCAATTAAAGACTTATTATCTGATGCAAAGTTTAAACAATTTAATTGCAATTTGCATTTTATATCATCAACAGAAACGCAATATAGTACCCAATATTTGTATTAAAAATATTAAAAAATTGCAACTGGATGAGCAATAAAAAATATTAAGTTCTGCTGCTAGCAATTTTTCCAGAACTGTTAAGTGAACGATTTTATGTTTTTATCAGGAAGCTGTAATAATAGTTTGTACTTATTTAATTACTTACTCTAATTATTCGCAAGCCCCACCCATTAACAATTAAATATATTTTTTTTAATAATTAGAATTTAATTATAAAGGAAGCTCTAAAAGAATTTAATTGAATTATATAATATGTGTAGATTTAAATAATGGTAATTAGAAATACTATTACTAACACAACTGTCAAAAACATATAAAAACCTACAACTGCATTGGCAATAAAAAATAGTTCACTAGCGCACAGCTTCTCCGAGTAGCTTCAGAGAAAGCGAGTTTAAGTAAATTGCAGGTTTGGAAAGTCACTAAAAATTATAGATAATGATTATATGACAGAGGCTAAGAGACACAGATGGCAACCCTAACAGTTGAGGGGGCAAGGCAAGCTAACGTGCCGGAACAAAAAGTGCCACAAAATGAATAGCTCGCTTGTACGAGCTCACCTTTCAAGCTCAGCTCAGAGTCCGAAACCGAATACTGCATGGTATCCTGTGGTCCCTGCATTTGGACACATATAAAGCACTACTCAACGACGCCCCTCATACAGCTCTGAAAAACAAACGCGTTAATTTCCATGCAAGGCGTTCACTGAATTGAATGTAAAGCGCTAATCAGGGCTAATACTCACATGCCGCCGCCCGAGTTCCCATGTTGATGAGCTGGATCTTGAAACTGCCCTGCATTGGAGTGCCGGGTAGAATGACCCGCTCGCCAAACTGCACTCAAATCAATAGAGCCGGCCGGGCCGCGAGATGCACGCCCAAGGGTAGGGGCACTAGGAAGGGGTAGTTCGACAGAGACAAGACCTGAATCTAGATATCCTGTGCTCTTCAGGCAATTGATTATCGACCGGTTTATGGCGGTCCGCGCATGGGTAATTCACGTCAACATTGTTATTGTTAAGTACACGGTACGTCAAATTGATGATGTCCGGTCTAAATTAATGCAAGTCTAGTGCATCCGGAATCGATTTAGTACTTTTTCTTTTGTGTTTTATAACATTATCTAATTATTTAAATAAATATGTAAAACAAAACCATCAAAATTAATAAAATTCCAAAACTTGCAGGTTATATTTATCTTTTTTTGATAACAACAAGCAGAAAACAATAAAATCACTGAAACAAGTAAGGGGTAGGTTGATGTTTATGTTAATTAAAACCACCAATTTGCATATTACACTGATTGAGATGTTTTTTCGTCCTAGAAAGCTCAATTTCCAAGCTAAGGCGTATTTTTTTGGCAAATAAGAATCTTATTTGATTCGTTCTCAGCTGTCATTGAGGCTGCGCGCGAAACATAGGGGTGGGAAGTAGCAAGGGGTAAAGGGTGTCTGATGAATGGCGCGTAATTTAAAAATTGCGCATATTGAAATGGACACTGCGGAGTATCTTTTGTTTTATGTTTGTATGCTTACGACTATCTTATGAAAGACTTACTAACACCTTTGTTTTGATAAATGTCTATAAGAATGCCGACTTAGTGTTTCCATGTAGTTTAAAAGTGCGCGAAATTGGTAATCATCTTGTATCTAAATATGACACATACAATTGATTTGTTTATTTATGGCAAAGGCATGAGCTCATTGTTTTTGTTTTTCTTTAAGTTAAATGTGAGATTCTCATTCTTCTGCAATTAGGTAGGTACGTGCTGAGCCAAGAGTGAGAAATTCTTATTGTATTGTTTATTGCAGAAATAGATAGGTACCTAACTATATAACTTGGTTGTTTTATTGTGTGGTGAGATTTTATCTGGCATTACGATAGATTATGTTAATTTTATATGCTGCAAGAGTTGGTAAACGTTATGAGGAAAACAGCGTTGGAAATGGAAAAATATTTTTATTGACACGATTAATATCACAATAAAATCTATAATACCTACAATCACAGTGTCCAGTGCGTTTTGCAGCAAACAATTTAAATATGTCTTTTTAAGACTCCATTCATTTACAGTTTAAATATTACTTTACAATACCTAATACCGCTTATAAGGTAGGCCTAAACTCAAGTTAATAATCTGAAAATAATAAGGTATTCAAAACTTAGTTAATAATTTGGGACCAGCCCTTAAATTTAGTTTTTTTTTTTGCGAAACAACACTACTGTTCTTGAACGAAGCCCTCGACTCCCTACTCTACCGTAATTACACCGAAAATAACAACTAAAACTCTCAATATTATTACAACTATCATCTACCCTAATTAAAATGTATGACGGTGTAACAGTGGATTATCTAGGTAAAACAAACGAAATAAAATATATCACCACTCAATAATAATTTAAGTCAGCCAGTACACCGAGCTATGTGGTACAAAACACACTGTAGTTTATTGACTTGTGTACAGTGGCATTGAAAGTAAACGGCAGCCATTATATCATCAACGCTCCATCGCGCCGGACAACGCCTGCTGTAACACAAGCTGCTGTGCGTTTATCAGTTTCTTTAATTCTCTTACTTCCTGAGTCAACTGGCGCACGTTTTCTGACGTCTCGTCCAGCCTCGCCTGCAGACTGCCCAGCCCTGAGGAGTAGCCGTACTCTCTGTACCCTGAGTCATTGTTGTTCTCGTATTTCTTGAAGCAGGAATACGCGCCCGTCGTCGAGCCGCTCGAGGATATCGTGTGACCGTATTGCTTCCTCATTTTTGCGATGTCGTAAGCAGCCATCATTATGTCTCGCGGCAGTCGCTTCTCGCTCGGGTTTAATGGTTTGACGCTCAAAACGACTCTGTAAGCTTGCGGCGATACTAACGCTGAGGAATGAAGGATTTTTAACAAACATTTGGGTAGATAGCCATTGAATAGGGCTAGTTCCATGTAAGATATTAACTTTGTTTGCCTGACAAGTTTTGAAAGCCCCGCGGTTTTCCTCAAACCCTGTATGTCATGGACAGCTATACCTACTAACAGGTTCATAAGTACTACTGTCACGAACATTAGGAACAGCACGTAAGTGATCTGCGCTGAGAACTCTAACAGGACAGGGGGGTCGTTCCCATCCGGCTCGTTAAGCAGCAAATCGAGGTTCAGTTCGCCAATCATCATGGTCAAGACCGTTATAAAGCCCATGAAAGGGTTTGCGAAAGAAGATGAGTCAGGAAATATTACACAGAAACTTATAGTAAAACCGATTAAGATACAGGAGTAGGCCATCAGTAATTTGGCAAATTCCTTTTGAACTTTTTGGTACATTGCCACATAAGTCCCGAAAACTGGTAGCTGTCCAATCATCATCATTAAGTTAGTCCAGCCGGCGAGCACCGCGAACGCGCCTACGTGATTCTGCCAGGTGTACGTGATGTTGGTGTAGATATACGATATGAGAAACACGCTCACAATCACGAACCATTCGATAATATTCTCCGATTGCATCAAATATTGTTTCACAGTGGAGTAGCCGGCTATTCCGTAAACTTTTCTGAATATCTCAAATATCGTGATTCCGGCTAGCACCCACCATTGCATTTCGATTACAAATGGATTTTTCCGTAACAAATCGCCAAGAATGGACTGTTTCTGACAAAGTTCTTGCTCTTGTATTGTTTCTTCCATATCTTTACTGCCGTTGTAACAATTATGTGCCAGGGCAGTTAACACGTACAATGTTAGGCACAATACAAAAATGAAGCTTAGAAACAAACGAGCTACGTAATATTTACGTATTTTTTCCCACTTTATGTATAGAAATGCTGAACAGAGTGGATGTAGGAGAACCTCTTTTTGCCCTTCGTCGACAAACGTATTCAAATAACTAATCTCACGCGGATAACAATGATGCAGTATGCTACGAAAGTCTAACTCCAATTCAACCTCCCTGTTGCTCGTCTGTGAGTGTCGCAGTGTGATCGCACAGTCCAATTTTCGAGTTACCATCGCCAGAGACGCCGGCGTTTTTCTAGCTATTACATTAAGCGCCGAGTTTCCTTTTTTAGACCTTGTCGTGACGTCAGCACCGTGGTAGATTAATGTCTCTACGCACGCAGACAGGCCGTCGAGGGCGGCAAGGTGCAGCGGCGTGAAGCCGTACTCATCTTTTTGGTTCACATTCGCTCCCCAGCTTATCAAAGTTTCTATTATATCGCAAGCGCTGTCGGACTTGCCGATAGCGGCGTGTAATGGGGTCCTCATGTCGAAGTCGTTAGCGTTCGGTTCAGCGTTTCCTTTTCTTAGCAATGATTCCACACACTCCAAGCTCGATGAGCGCGCCGCCAGATGCAATGCAGTGAAACCTCTGTGATTCTTTAGACTGGCCTCGGCCCCCTTTGATAGCAATAAATCTACACATTCAACGAATCCTCCGTCAGCCGCCAGATGCAAGGCAGTGGACTCCCTGTCGCCGACGCGCGTCCGCACGTTAGGGTCCGCGCCGGGCGTCTCGAGCAGTATACTTAGACACTGGAACATTCCTAAATCGGCAGCGAGATGTATAGCATTGGTACCGCCCGGTTCAATTTGATTCACGTCGACACCGTGGGATATAAACAATTTAAGGCATTCCACGGAGTTAGCTCGCACTGCACAATGGAGCAGGCCACCTTCACAGTTGACATATTTCACTGCGCAATGTACGGATGCACCGCGACTGATTAGCAAATTAGCCACTTGCACTGAGTTCCCGAATGCGGCACAATGGAGCGGGGCGAAGCATCTCGGCATGTAATTAGGGTCTGAGCCGCATGACAGCAGATAATTGGCGCATTCCGTGGAGCCGCTGAAAGCTGCTACGTGAAGAGGGGACAGGCCCAAGGCATCAAAGTATAGTGGGTCGGCTCCGACCTCTATCAGAGGCTGCAGGTAGTTGGTGAGTTTCAGGAATGCTGCCCAGAACAGGCATATGTTCTTCTCAGCCTCCGATGCCGTCGAGAAAGTGGTGGCGGCGGATTCTGCGGTAATGACCCCGGTCTCTAGTTCGTCCAGTAATCGCAGACGTCCGCCGAAGGCGCGCATCTGCTCGTGCGCGCTCTGACGTAACGAGTCCTCGCAGATGTGCGCAGTTAGGTCGAGGGGTGGCTCTTCGAAGCTGTCGTACATGTTAGGGGCGCTCTCGGCGGGGGGCGAGGAGCCGGCGTTGACGTACTCGAGGTGTCCCATGGAGGGGTAGGCTCGTTCGAGGGACTCTTCGTCGAGCGGGGGATGCGTCTGGTGCTGCGTTCTGGCGGGGGAGGAGAGGACGCGGGAGACGCGAGGTCTGCGGTCCATGTCGGAGCGCGGGAGGGTCCTAGGGCGGGCGTCATCTTCGTCGGGCTGTCGGCGGCGCGCGAACCAGCGCGCGGTCAGCAGGCGGCGCGTGGCGGGCATGCGGGCGGCGACGCGGCACTGAGCACCGAACGCCGCTATTATGCGCCAATTGTGACCGCACATGAATCGCGCGCACCTTTTCGATGTTAGGCTGGTTGCAGACTAGCAACTATCACTCAACTGCGCCAACGCACGATGATAGTATATTTCATCGCCGATACGATTTTTACATTGCTTATGTGCGATCTGAAGTCAGGAAACCTTTGGTATTATTGAAAAGGTTGCTTATTTTATTTCAGATCATCATTACATAATAAAAATGTCGTGATGAAAAAATACCATGATACATAAATTTTTCATGAATAGTATTTTATGATGCGCCCGCGCATGGATACATTTTAAACTCGAATCTAGCAGACTTTATCAGCTAGAGAGGGAAATCGCCCAATCTGCACCGAGACTCTTCAATTTACATTTGTATTTGACATGTGTCAAAGACAACGATAGATTGGACATCTAAGTAGTACTACTTAGTGACCAACAGTTGTCCGTCGCGTAGCCAGCCTTCGGGAGGCATCAACAATGCCACTGACAAATGTGTGTATTTACTAACATTTCCCGCGGTGATATCATTGTGGCCAAGACTTGATATCTGGCATCTCGCAAGATCGCGGTCATTATCGCTACTTACTCCAAATGGCACGTTTTTGCTCAACCAGTTAGACGCCATTGGAGATTATGATCAGTATTTGGAGTTGCGTGAGTCAGGTCACTTTGGATCAACAGGAATCAACTGAGTCACTTGAGGCTTGAGGATCTCTTTGTTGTCCATTATTAGCCCTATTCGGCACGTGGCGGGAGTAGACTACTGACATGTGATTGGTTTCAAGAGTGGCCTATCTCAATACTGATTATCTTACCATGTACAAAAATAGTGCTCAGTTAGAGTCCAATTCAAACAAATGTAGTCAATTCACGAACGTTAGAATTCTATATCGGCGATAATCCAACAGGATCATAGAACAGGCAATATTATTTTAGGTTTTCCCCACAGACCAAATTGTTCAGATTAAATTTTTAGAGTTTCGGAGGTACCCAAAATGTAGAACGGTACCCTTACTACAAAGACGTCGCTATCGCTCCGTCCAGCCGTCTGTCACCAGGCTGCTAGGCAGTTGCATTTGTCATAGATTGTGTATTTCTTGAAGACTAGGAAAAAAAGGATTTTAGGGGGTTCCCATACAACAAACATGATTTTTGCTCGATATCGAGTTTTTGCTAGATAGTGGTGCGGAACAATTGGTGCGCAAGTCTGAATCATCATCATCATCATCATCTCAGCCATAGGACGTCCACTGCTGAACATAGGCCTCCCCCTTTGATCTCCACAGATACCTGTTGGAAGCGACCTGCATCCAGCGTCTTCCGGCGACCTTTAACCAAGTCTGAATAGCTCTTAGTTTTTACATAAGGAGCACAGATGTAGCCCAAACAGGAAACCCTTTCTCAATGAGAACAATACCTTCAGCTATGACAGTGTATGTTTAGATTATGACGTCAAATATCCTCTAACTAGTACCTAGACTAATTAACAATCCAGTAAAAATTCGCACCACTCAGCGCGTGAGAACGGAAACAATCAAAGTTCTTTATAAACAATGGGACTAAGAACGGAGATAATTATGCATATTATATGCAATGTGAATAGTTAAAATGCTATGTAACAACATTTAAATGTTATACCTAGGTCGAGAAGACAATGGAGCAAAATGGCAAAACCCTTTGGTTACCTAACCGGCCTATGTTTTGCAAACAGCATTTTTGTGGCTTATTGGTTTTTTGTGCTAGAGTAGCAGCATTAATTGCTTGCTTACCATGTACTCTTTGACACTGTCTTATCGACTTCAAAAATGACAGTGTGGCTGCTGACTATCGGACCTAGAAGGCTTTCAGTTCTCGAGTCGGAGAAGTTGTAGGCACTTAGTAGGAGTCCCTCAGTCTGCAGATCGAAGTATGGATATTTTTTTGGTTGATAGAAGCATAATATTATACCAGTAAAGCATCGAAAGCCACAGCGAACTATTAGTACAGCCCATTCACAAAATTGCATGGAACGAATTCTTTCAGCGAATTCGATTAGCCGTTCCAATTGATTACCGGCCGGATTTCCAGTAGACCGGCTTCGCACAAAGCACCATGCCATTGCGACTGATGGCTGTGAAGAACTGGACTTCTCATGGTGACCACAATAGAGGTCAAAGTACAAGCGGACACGAGGATGTTAGCATAATGAAGATTACTTACCTGAATTACCTGTACCTACCTGAACTATGTCATATAGTATCTACCCAGCTGATTTCATTAACCGTCTTAATTAACTAACTATTTTGCTGTGCCCATCAGGGTCCATAATTGTGACCAGGTACCTCTATTATTTTATATTTTCCCACCAAAAGTACATTATGGAATGCAATAAATGATATGATATGAATTCTTATTATTTACAAAGTTTCTTTGATATTTAGGTTTCTTTGATTTGATGTGGAGGATAATTAACAATAAGGTAACACCCAAGAGATGAGTGCAAGATTTACGCCGCCAAGGTTTAGCGACAAGTCTGTAGTATTCGTACAAGAAGAGGTTTGTCTCACGCAATGGTGCATTGTTTTGTAGATCAACTCTTGTAAATAAAAGCAAAATTAGGCATCGGGTACAATTTACGATTCTTGTTAGATCATCTTTGATTGAAATTACGCCACCTTACATAACAGTAGCTAAATATTATGACTATTGTTTGTTAAACAAAAAGACACACTTCGTAAAAGATTTAATACTAAAGTAGTAATCTTCCTTCATAAAAGATTTAATACTATTACTTATCGACTGTATAATTTACGTAAACATTTAGCTAGTGTACAGGGACGGTAATACAATTTAGATAGGTACCTATTTTGATCGCGATGATCAGTGTCCGTATTTTATAAGTTGTCAAACATTTAACCGTCTCGTCTCATCGTCAGTCTGGGGCCCGATTCTCCTAAGTTAATAATGTCAAAATTGAATAGAAATCGAATCGAAATCGAATCGCAATAGCACTTTTAACCATATCGGGCATTTTGCTACTAATATAAGACCAATCGTATTCCAACGTAATTAGATTGGTTTGCGATTGTCTATACCAGTGGTTCTTAACCTTTTTGGCATGAGGGACCACTTTACCAAAAGTTTGTCTTCCCAGGGACCACCGCAATGGTTTACCTAAATTGAGGGTTCTTTGATAAAAAATACGAGCACACTTTATAATTAGCACTCATTTCTTTATTATTTAGCAAAAAACTAAAATTTACAGATTTTAATGAAATTTTTGTTGCTGCATTCTCTTAACTAACTTCTGAATTCTTGGTTCAATACTACTCAAAACTAAACGCATGTCGGCAGTGGCATCCAACAGATTTCTATGCTTGTTTTTAAAAATCAGAAGCTTCGAAAACCCACGTACGTATTTAAATAGCTTTAACTAAATTCTTAATTTACAAACTAAACATTGCGTTTACAAAACGTAAGTACTTACTGTCATACTTATGCATTCAGTTTCCAAATGCGCGAGCGAAGCGAGCGCGAAATTTTTTTTCGGATTCAAACCAAACATTACGTAAAATGTGGCCCAAATGTAGTTTACTTTTTGTTTGTTGACAAATCCAAAAACAAAGGCACACACTTTTTAATGCGCGAGCGAAGCGAGCGCGAAATTTTCATTATTTTTTAAGACTCAAAGCCAAAATTACGTAAAATGTAGCCCAAACATATTTTTTTTCTGTTAGGCAAGTAAGATGGATCTTTTATACGTCCATGCGAAAACCCCTGTTCGCATAGATAAGTCGTTAAAAATAAAGTTAAATTAGCAACGTCGCGAAGCAATGCTTCGCGGACCACTTGGAATGCCTCCAGGGACCACCAGTGGTCCGCGGACCACCGGTTAAGAACCACTGGTCTATACGGTAGTTTGCTCTACAATCATATTGCAGAGAAAATGATTCATTATTAAATGACAGAAAAGGATAAAGACGTTTATTTCCAAGAAAAAATTGCGGAATGCCACATACGCTTCAATCGTAATCGAGTCGTGATTGGATCTCAGTCGAATCGAATCGTATGTCGCTTAGTAAAAATAGAAGAATCGGGCCTCTGTTAACTATTCATTAGAAATGTCAATAGAATTACAATAAGTATCATCAACATTCCATCCCATACAACGTCTCAGTGGCGTAGCGTGGGTATCTGCCGCCCGGGGCAGTTGTCGATTTTGCCGCCCCTTCCCGTGTATTTTTTTTTAACAAGTGTTACTGGCCGTTTGTCATTTTTAACCGACTTCAAAAAAAGGGTTTTGTTTTTTGTGTCGACGCTAAAAATCATCAAATGACCCTTCCCGCTGTGGGTTAGCAGCGGTGAGGGAGTGTCAGACTCTTACTGACTAAAAACCGTCGTGTTCTGTCGAAGGCCTTTTATGTTCCAGAGCCGCGGTAACTCTTTCGAACAACCCGCAGCCTCGGCAGAATGAGGTTCTCAAGTAGACTTTTCTTTTATATCTTTGTTACTTGATTTCTTGAAGGTTTAAAAATTTTTTTAGGTACGCAGGCTAGCGAAGTAGGTATCTATAAGTATATATGAAATTGAAATAATTTAAAAAGCGGGGCTACTTTAAACTGTTTAACAAATTAATTTAATTTACGGGACTAACACTTAAACTAGTTCCCATGGAACTATACCTTAGCGTGAAATTTGGTTTGTATCTACGTAAGTATTGCTTATAGCATTCAAGTTTATCTAAACCAGTGGTTCTTAACCTTTTAGTCATGAGGGACCACTTTAACTAAAGTTTGTCTTGCCGGGGACCACCTCATCGGTTTACCTAAATTAGCAATCTGCTAAACGCATGTCGGCAGTTGTGTAGGTAAGCAAATGCAAATAAAGAAAAACTTTCCTATGTAGTTTCCAAATGCGCGAGCGAAGCGAGCGCGAAATTTTTATCGGACTTAAACCAAATATTACGTAAAATTTTGCCCAAAAGTACTTAACTTTTTGTTTGTTGACAGATGCAAAAATAAGAGCATATCGATTTTGAATACGCGAGCGGAGCGAGCGCGAAATTTTTATCGGACTTAAAACAAAAATTACGTAAAATTTAGTCCAAACGTATTTAACGTTTTGTTTGTTGACAAATGCAAAATTAAGCGCATACAGTTTCTGAATACACGAGCGAAGCGAGCGCGAAATTTTAATTATTTTTTATTTAAGACTCAAAACCAAAATTACGTAAAATGTAGTGTCACGTGTGTTTTAAGTACCAAATTTTAACAATAATTAATTTTAATTTTAAAACGTTTCAACTTTCTTGTTTAATGTTTTGTTATTGTTAGACAGTTTTATGTAGCGGCGCAGATACTAGTTGCGAACAATTTTTTTTTAATTGGGTAAATTTTGCCGCCCCCTAAAAGCTGCCGCCCGGGGAATTTGCCCCCTCTGCCCCCCCCCCACGCTACGCCACTGCAACGTCTGCACCACTCCATTCAGACGACGAGCGTCTCCAACCCCACACTGCTTACTTAAGGGGATGTATTCTCGTAACTTGCCAGACGGTTGCATAAAAGCAGCTTCGTCGACTTCGAGGTTGCGATTAAATAAATTGGGATGCAAATCCCAACTGTTAAACTGTCGCTATAAGTAGTCGTAATTTGGTTAGATAGGGAAGAGGCATTCGAGAACATCTCATGATAATACCTCTTATGATGACCTCATGTACGTAACAAGGACTAGTATACCTTTAGTTAGGATACCTTCAATAAGCTGTAGGATAATGAGTAGGGTTAATCAGATAAATATGTATATCCGTTGACCCCTAGACATATTATGTATAGTCGTGCAGTGTTATAGATACAGATGATCTGTCGATAGAAGTACACCTAATTTCAGTGCGTCACTTAAATATTTTAACGATTTGTTATACGGCACGTAGGTAACCGAAAGATAATTAAAATCGTGACCATTAAATAATCCTAAGTATATACCTACATATTTCCCTGCGTTTATAACTCCACACACTTAATAAGTACTTACTACGTACGTAGGTACGTACCTAGTAGCTTAAAATATTTAATATTAGATACTTAAAGTTTTATCTCAGTAGCATGAAATCTGTGAAACATTTATTCCCTAAAATTGTCTCCAGAAATTACATCTCTTAATAAAAGCCCATGGCAGATGTAAACCATATTAGGGTAGTCATTTATAAACATTCTAATAGACTGGTAAGGCTCAACACACACCAAAAGTCCGGCGAAGGGCAGCGAAGCGAAGCGCGGTTTGAGTGTCATTTGAATTTTTACTTTATTCCCATTACTATAATGTATATTTTCGCATGAGAAACTCGAACGAGTCGCGCGGATGCCCGCGGCGCCGCGGGACTTCCCGCGAATTCCATGAACGGAGTATATAATACGGAAAATATACATTATAGTAATGGGAATAAAGTAAAAATTCAAATGACACTCAAACCGCGCTTCGCTTCGCTGCCCTTCGCCGCTCTTTTGGTGTGTGTTGAGCCTAATACCAGCTCAGAGATAACTCTGTCATGGTCTTCAACAATTTTGGCGAAAGGTTTTTTGCTCTTGTATTCAATGCAATTGTATGGGCCTTTTCAGAATTGTATTGATATGGATATGATTATTGTACTGTTGTATTGAAATCCCTCATATTGCAGAGTGGTTTAGTATGAATGAATGCAGATTCCATTCAATCATCTGAATGGAGGATATGTATAAGAAAGCTTGTAATAATTTCGTTTTCGTTTGTTCATTCTTGAAGCCGAATTTGACCCTTTAAACCCAGTCTGTTAAGGATAGGCACAAATTCTTTTCTTGTCTAATGATAGTAAGTGTAAAATAAAAACAAAACGGTTTGTATAATTCAAATATTTAATGTTATACAATTTGCAGCTTATACACATAGAGAATGTACATTTGTATCAATATAGTTAACATAATTACAAGTAGGTGCAATCCAAGTTATATTCAACACGAAGTTACGGCTGTTACATAGTGACGCAAATATATTTAGATTTACATAACATCACTACATGAAATGGCTTAAATAATATTAGGATAAAGACCTCAGGCCAGTTTCGAAGCTGCCATGATTTTATAGTGAGAATCGTAAGAGATCTGTTAGTATAAAATTTGAGATTTCACAGTTTTACGCTACTTAAGCCATTTCACATTGAATCAAAGGATAATAATATTTTTATTAATCATACACATTTTTGGATGGATTATGTTCTTCATTTTAACTAAAATAATAACTATTAAAGCTAACCATTAAAACGTACTAAAGTATAAATTAAAAACTATTTACAAAATATTACAAATGTTTATTTTCATTACACAAAACATTATTTTGTTTATTAGTAAAAAAATATTAAATCAATGGTATTCTTAAATATATTGTTTCTGTTAATGTACTTGTTGGGAACACAAGACAAAAATATGACATGGCACAAAATAGTCCGAAATTATGTGACAAACGTATAATACTGTGACAATGTCGAAATGTTCAAACATGTGGGAGTTAAACAAAAGCGTGCAGTAGCCGACTCAGAACTCAGCTGAGCCGCTTAGACGTTTTGGAGGTTGCGCATACACATACTGACAGACAGCGTGGTAGGTGACTATCACGCCTATGCCAATAGGAGCTCGCACTTATGTAGGTTATATCAATTGCCTTCACCACGACGAGTCTGGAGACTGTCTAGTTGTCTACAGCCAACCACTCGATACTAAAGTATAATTATTTGGCCATTTTATTCTTAAGTTATGTTAAAATGAATCACTCAGGCACACTCGTCATATAGAAATTAACCCACCATAGTTAAAGTATATTTATATGAGATATATTAAGATGAGAGGTTTAACAATAGTTGTACATTACATAACTTTATGGGAAAACAAATATATTTGAATAACAGTATAAAATTACTTGTGGATCGTTAACAAATATCAAATTGTTAAGAATTACTTGTCGACTCACTCTTTTTTCATAGTCTTTGGACCAGCCCCAGTTATGTACTTTATTTTACACGAAACCGAAAATGAAACTTAAAACAGTTTTCTTTCACTTTTTGTCCCACCACTGCTATCTTAATTTACAAGATTTAAGATTGCATTGTAATTTTTGACAACACTTTACTAAAGTCTTTTTCAAAAGTCTGTCCAATGTCATCGAATTTCCAGCTTACTATATAGAGAGATAAATTTCATTACATAGCACAAGCTAGTACTCCAACAAATAATCTTTGTAACTTTTATGTAGTTCTCTCTCAAAGATTTATTTCACTTTACGAATATTTTAATTATTATTCACCATTCCTTTTCTCATAGACCATTCTAGAGGTACATTCAATTCAAGGATATTCTTGCTTATGTACTTTCCATCCCAACTGTAACTTCCTTTAAAGAGGTAACAACAACCTGTATGTTATAAGGGCTCCTTTTAACATACAGGTTGTTGTTATTCCTCTTTCTATAATACAGGTTGCTGTTATTCCCCTCTCCTCTTCATAATATACAGGTTGTGGTTTCTTAGACAGACTTTTCCATTCCAATCGTAACCTTCTTTATAAGATACAGGTTGTTGTTATTCCCCTTTCAGGGTATGAAGGTTGTTGTTCTCCCCCTGTTCTAACATAGAGGTTGTCCTAGACGGCGGAGTACTTCCGGCCGTCGTCGGAGGAGTAGCAGTGCTGGCAGTGCAGGCGGCGGGCCCGCACGCGCACGTCGGCGCCGGCGCGGCCGTCGCCCAGCGCCGCGCCGCACACGGCGCACGTGAAGCACCACACGTGGAAGCACAGCCCCAGCGACTCGATGATCATGGCGGCGCCGCGACCTGGGGACGGTAAGAGAATATTATATTGGTTATGTATTATATCAGAATGGGGAAGAAAATTAACCATATACATAAGGGATAACGTAATTCAGTTTATGAACTGTAGGGTGAGTAGTAGTGAGGTAGGCAGTAGGTACTATAAAGCAATTAGAAACTTCTTAGTCCATAGGTCTTATTTATTATTTGGTACCTGGCTGGATAACTATTTAAATGTGTTCTATGTAAAAAGAATAGCATTAGGTTTTTATATTGAAACACTTCCTCTTACAGTCAGTAGTACCTAGTAGTATATACAGCAGACGACGCGCGCGCTTTATCTCAAATTCCCATATTGGTGAGCGGTTACTATGTGTGTATTCTTCGAAAGGGCAATAGTTATTTGTTATACAAGAATGTAAAGTTGCCTTTTAACCGCGGGCTCAATTTTGATGAACGAGCAAACATAGGATTCTAAAATTGAATCCTGAGCGATAGCGAGGGAATCAAAAGAGCATAAGGTGAAAAATCTTTGCACTCGAGGGCAAGCTTATGTTTATGCAGCTTTTTTCCTATTTCATTTCATATTGTAATTATTTATTGTTACGTGAATTGAAATTGTGAGGTTTTCTGTGACAGTAAACTCATTTCTTTATTAATGTTCATTCGCACCTAGTTCGTCCCCGCAGTGCGAGCACTTGCGTCGGCCGGACACGCTCAGCAGCTTGTCCTCGCGCTCCGTGCGGACGCCGCGCTTCACTTCCGATAGCTGCTGTTGGCTGGAACATACAGGGAATATAAAGTTAGTATATAATATTTAAAAATGGGAATTTTGGTATCATTTGATAAATGTTATTTTAGGTATATGAACTAATTTGGCGTCATTTATAGGGGTTCCTTACTCAAAGGGTGTAACGGTATCCCATTGCTAAGATTTTGCTGTCCGTTTATTTCTCTATCTGCCATTAAGTTACATGTCATAAACCATAATGGTTATACAGTTCATGTACATTGTATTTATTTTGCTACTATGACAACAAATACTTGAACTAATTTCGGGGCCCACACACAACAGACGTGATTTTTTATGGCGAAAACTTTGATGCATAAATGCGAACTCGCACTTGGCCGGTTTTTACCATTTATTAGGTACTTAGGCTTGATATACTTTTTGATTGTACTATGGTCATATGTTTCTCACCTGGTACTAAGCGCGTGCATAGCATGCAGCGTGTGCGGCGGGGCGAGCGGGGCGGGCGGCAGGTGGGGCGCGTGGGGCGGGTGGGGCGCGGGGTGTGGCGCGGGGTGTGGCGCGGGGTGGGGCGCGGGGTGGGGCGCGTCGTGGTAGGAGTGTCGCTGCGCCGCTCGTGCTTTGCTGCGCTGCTCTTCTACGCGGCGCTGCTCTGCTTCCTAGAATGTTATAATGGAGTTGGTAAGTACTTATTAAATAAAGATAGGTACATTTATTTGTTTTTAGTACCAACATTACAAGTACCGTAACTTAACTGGTCTGAAAGACGATTAATGTCAAAAAAATCTTCATTTTGCAATCAAGTCAAAATATCTTGTGAAATGTTATGGATTGAAATAGTTAGTACGAGATGTCTACAACATTATATACTTAAGTCAATCCCCATTGAATTGGCCAAACGAAACACTTTTGAAGATACTTTTCTATTAGTATTGAAATTTCTAATCAAACTGTTCGCTTCAGAAATTACTGAACAGATTTATTTGATATCAAAGATTGTTTATTACCTGTATAAGCCAATGTTGATTATAATTGTAGTTAGCAGGTTTTCTAGACATATTCCGCGCCTGCATCCAGTCTGTGTTGGAGATCAGCTTCGGCGTCGGTGCAGCGCTCAAAGCCTGAAATTAGTTTATCAAAGACGATGTTATTTAAGATATTGTTTATATGTAGATAACTAGCTTTATGTATCAAGAACCCGACCTTGCAGGAGTTGAATATTCTTAATTTTCTGTCCATATCTGTTTTTTCCGCCATTTCTTATCCTACTCATGTTATAAATGTGAAAGTTTGTGAGAATGTATGGATGTATGTTTGTTATTCAATCACACAAAAACGGCTGGACCGATTTGATTGTTGAAATTTGGTATGTAGATAGGTAATGCCCTGGATTAACACATAGGCTACTTTTTATCAACACACCACGCGGGCGAAGCCGCTGGCGGAAGCTAGTAATACATACGAACTTAGGGTGCGCAGGTAACATGCATTTAAAAAACGTGCGAATCCTGCGACTCGCGCATGTACCAGAGCAAAACACCCACCCGCGTGCTCTTGTCACTTGTCAAATGTCACTTGCGAGTTGCGCATGTTATAGTTCGGCCATTCAGAGAATGCGTTCCTGACACGTCGCGATTGAACTGACGACGTAACTACATTCATTGATTATTGATATAATAATGTTGTTTTAATGCTCCTCAATTGTTAAAACGGTAAACAACCAGCAAAAATATTTTTATCGTAACTGCAACGCCATTGCAAAGTTACGTCGTCAGTTCAATCGCGACGTGTCAGGAACGCATTCTCTGAATGGCCGAACTATAACTTGCTCCAGCTACATGCACCGTGTAGACCCTTACTACCACTATAGTTCGGCCATTCAGAGAATGCGTTCCTGACACGTCGCGATTGAACTGACGACGTAATAACATTCATTGATTATTGATATAATAATGTTGTTTTAATGCTCCTCAATTGTTAAAACGGTAAACAACCAGCAAAAATATTTTTATCGTAACTGCAACGCCATTGCAAAGTTACGTCGTCAGTTCAATCGCGACGTGTCAGGAACGCATTCTCTGAATGGCCGAACTATACCATCTATTCTTCAAAGGCTAAATAATTTATCTACCACAAATTCCTTTTCAAATAAAACATATTTACGCATGGATACGCATTTTCACTTTTCCGTCCCGTGTTTGTTTTATTTTAACTTTTCTGTTCTCTATTCGCATAAATTCTACAGGGCTCTTAAGGTTTGTTTTTTGACTACTGAAAAACCTACTCGTGGTCCTGAAGACCTAAGTCTTACTTAATGAAAGATATACATAAGTACCCACCTGCAGCGTATGCCTTGTCATGGGATGGTAATTGGCGTTGCCATTTGTCACGGGCTTCTGTCGCAGCTGCACGTTCGCGTACTCCACGGCTGACGGCACGCGACTGCTCCTGGAAATATCAGTGGTAATTGTTAATTATTTAAAAAGGAAATATTATAACAAGTTTGAGGTAAGTGTGAGACTTAATTTTATTGTGAGTGTTGTGAAGGGGGTTTTGGGGGCTGTTTAATTTTTAATGTTTCAGCTTGATTTTGATTTTTTGCATTTACTTGGAATGGTTTAGAGAAAGAGGGTGACGAAAAATCGACTTGTTTGCGTTTCTTTTTTAAACGGAATTTATAAATTAGTTCTCCTAAGACGTTAGTACAACAGCGGGCCGCGGAGCACAGCAATGATAAATTCAGAGAATTTCAATATTTTTATCCATTACCTTGGGGTTACTGTAGGACTGGGATGAAAACTAGACAGCCAGCCATGGCGAGATTTCTCCATGAAATATCTTTTCACTGGTTTGCTCGTAAACAATAGACAGTCAGGTTGACAGCTCACTACTTTTGTATTCATCACAATAAGAATAGACGTTAACTAACGCACGATTCAACTGATTTTGTAGATAAGAAACATTCCCTTTTTATTAATTTCAATATTGCGTTATTAACATGGCGTTGTGATAAGAAAAATCTTCATTATGTCACGTAACAACGCAATATTCTACTTAATTGTTATTGATTTGGTTTTTAATCTAATTTCTTGTAAATAGTTGCCTATTAGATACTACATACGTTAACTAGTTTATCTATTTTATAAACTATTTATGTATAGTTCAATGCATAATTGTCTTATGTTAAATCAAATTTAAAATACCGGTTTGAACTAGTATAAAAATGTTATAGGATCTTTTTTAACCGCGTGTAATTTATTTCTTACGAAAACTCAATTTGAACTTACCTCATAGTAATTTCCCTCTCAATAGACTCCCGAGTCTTAGGTTTCGGAGGCAGCACAGGCTGTGGGACCCTCATCGGCTGAGCTCTGATCTCCTTCCTCTCATACAACACCCTGCGGCTTTCCTCCACTCCAAAATGCCTCTGCATATGTTCTTCCGACACGAACGGCTTGCGTTTCTCATCCACCACTCTCTCTTCCACCTGCCTCTCAGGAACCGCAGGAGGAATAGATGGGAAATTCTCATTTAGCAGCAAATTCGGCATTGAATGCCTATAATGAGGGTTGACCTTGGGTCTTGTCAGTGGAGGTTTCTCAGGCGATGAAGGTATGGTTGAAATGTCCTGTACGGATTTCTGGATGATCCTGGTCTGGTCTCGAAGGAGGTTTTCTCTCTGTCTTCGGAGTTCCTCTTGTTCTAGTTGGAGCAGTTCTCTTTCGAAGCGGAGTACTTCCTATTTTTTGGTTAAGAAGATGTTAGTTTATAGGTTTTTTAGAAATTGGGAAGTTCAGGGTGTGGTGTAAAGTCCTATATAAGTTAGGTAAATGTACAAAGTTATAGAGCTTAGATTTATTTTTATTGTAACTTAAGTTGTTATGGTTAACTTATGCATAACGCGGTGTCCTGCGTGAGCGACGAACGCGACGCGACGCGACGCAACACGACGCGACGTAATGCGACGCGATGCTATACGCGACAGATGTCCTACGTGATTTTGGTCATTACTTCTCAAATCATGGAGAAGTTGTGTTACAATTTTGCTTGAAAGTTCATATTTAAAGTACAGACAGCAACAATCTTCCAACTTGTTTGTACTAATAAACGATTTCTTTAATATTTATGTTTTTTTTGTCCCACAACAATCAACGCTTCTGAATAGTTCGCGGTGTCGCGTCTGGTCGCCCTCAAAACAAGTACGCGTTACGTCGCGTCTCGCCGCAGACTGTCACATAGGCCGCATGTAGGGAATTCCTTTGAGTTGATCGCGTTCGTCGCGTTCGCAGCGTCGCGTCGCGTCGCGTTCGTCGCTCACGCAGGACACCGCGTAACTTAGTTATGATCCCAAGGTTAGTAATGAAGTCTTAGGAGCAATATAGGACCTTACAACTTAGGGTTTTAACTTTTAAATGATAACTTAAGAAATTAAATTAGTTTCTTAAACATTTAATTTTAGTGACAATAGCATGGAGTGCAAAGGCTTTAAGCTAGCGTGGATTAACAACATTATAACACAAATTGGGAAAAAGTTTTGACACAATGAGAGAAAAGTTTGGTTTCACAAAAACTCATACAATTTTGCTATTTCTTCTTTATCATTTTTTATTGAGTATTGCCATACTGTTTAATGTTTTTCATAAAAAATAAATATTATTTTTTACTATTACTTATTAAAAGTTGCTGTAAACCGAGATTTTCTCTCACAAGGTAGGTAGATATTAAGTGTAAAATGTCATTCACCTTGGTATGAGCGTCATCAGACGCGCCGTCAGGCCAGTCCTCGTTAGTGGTTCGCGCCTGAAAAGTCACGCCACGCCGCGCTTGTTATTTACAAAACATAGGCTTGGAACCATCATATTTTGCTTTTACTTTATATTTAACCACTTATTTGACAGCCATGTGACCAGAAACTATTTAAAACAACTCCAAAATATGTTTTGTTTGTTTTGTTAGATTTATTTTTGCCATAACGAAAGAGATGCTGTATGTTTATGGGTTGACTTTCAAACTGTGTAAGTCATTATTTATAACTGAAAATAAGCATTAGCTAGATAATAATTGAGCAATTTGATATTTTGATTGTATTTGAGTTCTTTTTAAAAATGTTCAGCTGTAAAATATCTTTAGTCATCTTCACTAAATGTAAGAGAAAATTTATTTTCTTGTTATATTTCCTTGATTCAAATATCATGGTTCCAATGTTAGATGGAGTTAATTTCCTGAGCGTTTGATAACATCAGTTATTTCACAAATGTAGGCATAAAAATGTTTAACACAAAATTATTAAAAAAAAAATGTATGTTTAAAAAAATCTTTTTGTAATAAAAACCAACATATTCAAGTTTGCAATTAGAAACATGCATTATCCCCTTTCAATGTAAAGGTACTAAAGAGGTTTGCCCAGTACTGGGATAAGATAGATAAAAGTGCATCATGCCAGTGCATTCTAAATTCTAACTAAAATATTGCAGTGTAGAAAATAAAAGGCAAGAAAATAATTTTAAATAAATAGTATTTATTAAAGGAATAAGGTACATACATAATCAATAACTACTTTTGTGACTAATTTAGGTATTTCTGCATATATTGATAGTTTAACTTTTTATAATTCGGACCGGCAAAAGCGTTAAAAAAGCAAAAGTGTTAATAGCAGCCTTTTAAGTTTTGAATACCACATTGTTTTACAAAAAATATTATTACCAATTTCAAAACAAAATTTTTATCAAGCCAAAAAAAAATATGATTCAACCCTTAATTATAAATCATGTACTTTTAAATCAACTATAACTTAGACAATGCTTAGTTTAATTACTTTTAATAAATAATCCTTATAGCTTATACCTACCATCTTTTTGATGACTTATTATGCTTCTAGTGGTATTTAAAACGACGTAAATTAATCACATATAATCAACCTTAGAACTAAAGTGCTTGCAAAGCATAATCTGTGCTAGCCCCCTACTGCCACAGGCGTGAACTTAGCTCTATATAAGTGCAAGAATCATAACTGCTTTTACTTATTAATGCAATATTTATATAAACATTGGTTACCAATACAAATCATATTTACCCATAAGTATCGTCGGTAAGTAGGTAAACCATTATAATTTCAATCAACCAATTACAAGATAAAGCAAAAGCAGCTAAAGTAAATTGTCCGCAATAACTGAAGCGGAGAATTCGAGAAACAACCAAATATTTTCCCATATACTTAACATAATAATATAACTTATAAAGAATATATTAAAGAGATCTACAATTTGTACAGTGCGACATTATTATACATGTTGAAACTCAACCTTATTTCTCAAGTCTTAAGGTAGGTTTTAAAAAATCAATGTTTTCAGCATGTATTCAGTCACGCTACAAAATGGAAATAGGAAACAGTGCTTAATTAAATAAATAATTGACTAATAAATATACTCTTCTAGATAGCATTTCATAAGGATGAAATGAAGAAGACTATTTAAGATTATAATTTTGTTTTGACACTAGAAATCTCTGTGAAACTGATTTGGTTAGGTAAAATGAAGTTTTTAACATTCCAAAACCTTATTACCACCACCACAGATGTTTTATGTCGACTTATGGTATATTTGACGTATATATGTGCGATTGCCATGAGATGTAGTGCCAAATCAAAAATGTTCTTCCAAAAGGTTTTTGAAAAGTACAAAATTAAGAATGTCTGATTAAAATATTATCACTACTAGAATTAGAATATAGTTTTGTTATTATTTATCTTGTAATGTGTAAGGAAAATATGTGTCACAAATTATCTTTGCAACACTAAACCTAATCTTTAAGATTTTAACAATCTTGTCTATGATTTTATGAATCATAGATTAGTTATTTTTAATTTCGATTATACAGGCTGTGTTTTTTATGCATACAATTTTTTTACCAAAACATTTGGACATTAAATTTTGTACTTTTCAAAAAAACCTTCTTCTAGTTGTACTTTCCCTCGCTTTTCTACAATAACAGTTTATAATACCTGTTGCTGCTGTATAGTCTTGTCAAGGTTGTCGATCTTGTCAGCCGGAGCCTCGGTCAGCTCGCTCAACTTGGAGCTCAGGTTATTGGAGAAGGCTTCTTGCTTCTTCACTGATTCTTCCTCGTCTGACGTCACTGTCACGTGTGTGTAGGGCTGGAATTGAGAAGTTAGGAAATAAGTATTTTGTTTATATGAGATACATAATTTTTCTTGTTTCATATATTGCTTAGGTACTAGAAAATATCACGAGTTTGAAGAAGGTCTAAGATTTTGCCTTTAATCTGGTGTTTCCAAAACCATTTTAAGTATTGGTCTTTCTTTCTTCATTGAATTACATTTCAGAACAGTATCTTATGTTACACTAACTAAACTACTACATGTTTGTATGTCAAGGCTGATTGTAAAGTCATTAAACCATATTCTTTTATGACCGTCTACGGCACTGGTCTAATAGATGTTTACAGCATTAAACATAG
The DNA here is from genome assembly GCF_022581195.2 of Helicoverpa zea. Classification (NCBI taxonomy): domain Eukaryota; kingdom Metazoa; phylum Arthropoda; class Insecta; order Lepidoptera; family Noctuidae; genus Helicoverpa; species Helicoverpa zea. Next base: position 714,588 of record NC_061472.1, read on the forward strand.
GTAATAGTAAAATTGATTTACAGTACTGTTTTCAGCCTTTATCTAGTTAGATAAACACGTTTATCTATCCGTGTATAGAATTAAACATAGGTAATAGTAAAATTGATTTACAGTACTATTTTCAGCCTTTATCTAGTTAGATAAACACGTTTATCTATACACGGTAGGCTTGTCTATGGAAGTTTACGATGAGTTATAAAAGGCAAGGTTTTAAGGAAATACTTATCTACATACTTAGATGATTAACACACTTACGTATTTAATAACTAAAAAATGTTAGTCACGATAGAATTCCTAAGATTTCTCATTATTTGAACAACGACTGTGTCTTAAAACCAGCCTCTTAGAATACCTAGACTTCTTTTATTTGGTCTAACAATACTAAACTGTTAATAATTATGAGTAATCCAATATTTTCGCTTATATTTTATCTCCACGAGATGCGCCTTGACCACGTTTAGTACTTGTGTACAAGGCTGTGAGGCTCTATCTAGGTATCTTAGTGTTTACAATGAGATAACGACCATATTGTTTGGTCAATGACCTAACTGTGCCCTCAAAATTATAATCTCCTGACTAATTTTAGGTACAAACTCGAATTAAGCAAGTGGTTTTATTCCTACACTGTAATAGCTGAACGGTATCGCGATTTGTGTCCTGTAAGGCAATACATTCAGAAGATTCTAAGACCTTACCTGGGTATCTCACCCAATGGCCACATGTTAAGCAGCTGCTTTTAAGATCCCAAAACAAAACATGGCTGTAATGGCAATCATTTTTTACATACATTCTAAACATAAAAAGTAAACATACCTCACTATTCTGTCTGCTATGCTGATTAGGGGTATCGGGAGACGAATGTCCCTTGTACCACGCCTCAGCCGACGGTCCCCTGTCCACATCCACTCCCGAATCCCTACTCTCTCTCAGCTTAGCATCCATATCATGTGACAGGGTCTTCTTGTAAAGCAGCTTCTCAATCTTCGTCTCCTCTTGTAGGAAGGAGGTGATGTCAGGTCTGGGAGCCAGGGTGAGGTCCACGTCGAGGTAGCTGTCGTCTTGACCTTCGATGCCGAGGAAGCTGGTGCGTTTGTTCCGGATTTCTTTCTTGATGCGTCGCGCTGAGCTCGTGTGTTTGAAGTTGCCCTGGAGATTGGGGATAGTGGGTTTTAGTTTTAGGGCTACTACAATTGTACTGTTTCTTTCCTCTTCTGTTTATTTTGGATGTGGTGTGAAGGCCAGTAGGTATTATAAAGAATAATGATAGTACTTAAACACTTCACTGTCCACGAAGCAGACACAATAGTAAGTCAATCGGTGTGTATCACATATGACTCATGAGACAGGGAAGTTATTAATATAACAAACGTGAGAGTTTGGATGAACACTTTTACCCAAAATGTACCTACTAAAAAGATTTTGATGCAACTTTAAAACTAGTATATCAGAATGATAGACGGTGAACTTTTTACGTGAGAACCAACACATAACAATAAGGACGAAGGTAATATAAACACGGAATTTCATCATAAATATCGAGATAAAAGCTACCATATCATCGTGACAAACACATAGAAATACACAATTTTGCCTGGGCCTAAAACTTATAATGTAAATAATAATATTTTGTACTCACATTGCCAAGAAGCTCATCCTCAGGACTGTCATCAGTAGGTGGTGGTGGTGGCTTCTCCTTAGGAGGTTCCAGAACATTCGACGGCATATCCAGAGGGAAGGCACTCTCAGCTGGGAAGTCCGCAGGGTTCTGATAGAACAGATCCATGTTCTCATACAGAGGAGTCACGTCTACCTTCTTGTTTAAGAATTCCTCATCTTTCTTCTGCACTTCGTCAGTGTCATCCATGGCTGCACTGTCTTCTGAATCCAGCTCCTTAAATGCCAGTTCTAGAGCGTCCAACACCTGGAGATTCAGTTATAATTTTAACGCCAGTTTTGGAGTGAGATATAACAGTGATATTATTTAATTTGTTGCATTGTAGAAGCATGCTGCAAGTGATTTTATTTTTGTGGAAGCTTAATGTCTTTATTGCGAGGTTATAAAGCAGTGTATAATAAACTGCGTATTTTTAAATTGATTTGAAGTGCTTCTACAGTGCATGTAAAGAAAATTAACACATTATAAAAAGGCTTTAATTTATAGGAAGCTAATTCCAATCAAAAACAAACGACAACACGAAAAAGAAATTAATTTAAAATTAATAATTTTTTAGGTCGAAACTAAACTCAAAATTAAATATTGTCAAAAAATAAACAAAACTTCGTTGTAATTTGGTTGTTTAACTATAGTTCGGCCATTCAGAGAATGCGTTCCTGGCACGTCGCGATTGAACTGACGACGTAACTTTGCAATGGCGTTGCAGTTACGATAAAAATATTTTTGCTGGTTGTTTACCGTTTTAACAATTGAGGAGCATTAAAACAACATTATTATATCAATAATCAATGAATGTTATTACGTCGTCAGTTCAATCGCGACGTGTCAGGAACGCATTCTCTGAATGGCCGAACTATAAAACATAATTATTTTCACTCTAAAAATCTATTACATTAAAAAAAAACGAGACGAAAAAGAAGGCCAAATATTTATCACAGGATCGTGCAAAAAGATACATGCAAAAGCGTAATTGGTTAGATGCAAATGGAAATGAAGCGACACCCACCACTTGAAATCAGTTCTTACCTTATTAGCCCATCACCATTTTCAAATATTAATATCTTTTAGCTCGCCTACTCTCTGAGAAGGATTTTATCAAACTGTCATCATGTAAGATAAAATTGTTTGTTTAAGATACGAGCAAAGAGATAACATTGTACTGATTTTATAACTATTTAAATTTAATATCATTTTCATTAATGATTGCGAGGGAATTATGATAAGTGGGTATATATTACATATATAATGTAACAGATAGTTATAATATGGGTTTGGATACACAAATACAAATATATGTTTGGATAAAAAGATTGGTGAATAGTTTAGGACTTGTGTGTGTCTGTTTGGCAGACATACAAAAGGAATATTGATAAAGATGTATACTAACTCTTAATACAGGCTTGTTTTTTTTCTTATAATATTGGAACATAGTTTAATTTAAAGAGTAAATGCTTATTTCATAAGGACAATAAATGATTACTAAAACTACGTAAATAAATAAAACTCATACAAATAACTATGTAACATGTATTTTGATATAATGACATTTACATATCACGTTAATTAAAATGAATAAATACTGGGGTTCTACGTTTAAGTATATGAATATGGTAACTATACAGAAATGTGTGACAAAGTACATAACCCTGTATATCTAAGGGCTCGTCTACACGAGCTACTAATTGTGCGACGACTATTTGTCGCAGCCCTTAGTACCGTTAAAATAAATCGCACATTGAAGACTTGTGACATGCGTTATAATAATTGCTAAAAATATATCCGACTATAAAGTTTTATAATTAGACATTTATTTAATTCGGTCTGCAATGTGCGACGAGAGGTAATTGATCAACATCGACATAACGCTAATGACTCATGACTTACGTTTGCAGGAATCCTAAATACGGCGGAATTCTTTGGTTTTAGCACAGCGGAGATAGTTTAATGTTTTAATCGATGGTTCTACTTAACACAGGTGGTATTAGTGATGACTGACTGGGTGAGATCAATAGATCATAAATATACAAGACACAGACATCCATGGTGATTCTCATCTAAACTTGCTAAGCAATCTATGAGAATGATATGGATATGATTTTTGACATGAATATGTACCTAACTTAGGCCTTATTGTTTTCACATTACGACTTTTTGTCGACTGTCTTGTGACAAGTCGCATTTTGCAAAGTCGTGTTGTGAACGCAGCTTTATTTATGTTATAGATTCGTCACGTCCCGTCATTACTAACTTTATCAATCCTACTCATCAAGTTAAATCAAATAAAAGATCGATCTAGTTCTTATGCAATCTACGCAATTTCAAATTGACGTTAGATCAAAGATGATTATGACTTTAAATATTCCGATGTGTAGCAGTAATTAACTACCCATGCACTCAGTAGGGAGATGATGGTGCAACATTAAAGCTAAACCTCTTCGTTGACAACGGAATTAGTCATAGTTTTCGTTGTTGTTATCTTATTGTTAATGAACAGTATAGTTTTCCGTCTATTCGGCTCTATCCTACGCTTAGTCCGCTTCTCCCAAAACGGGTTCTCGTCCTGCGAGCTACTTACCGCTACTTCGCCACTGTTAGCTGTAATATCACGAGGTTCATGTATATCTTTACATATATTATGATTAGATGGATCTAATTTTGCAAGTGAGCACTCTGATGTACAAGATAAGTCGGGAATTTCGTTATTCTTTAGCGATTTAACTGAGTTTTTAGGTGAAATGTTAGTAATAGTTGTGATATTAGAGACAGTTACCATTGGCATGCTGTTAGTTGTGTTAACATTGTTAGTAGTCCCGGCACCGGCGTTCATATTGTTGCAAATTTCGTTCAGATTAAGATGTATGGTCATTTTCCCCTCGAACACCACTGTGTCGCTTTCCGACCCGGTGGAGACAGGCTCATTCAAACTTACACTGGTGTCCTGGTTTTCCAAACTTTTAAGAGTGTCTTCGTCGTCTTTGTCGAGTTGTATCTCGGTAACTTCCGTGACACTCAGTTCTTCGGGCTGAGAGACGGCTTGAAGGTAATTGCTTGCGCTGTCGTCATCAGTTTTTATGTCTTGTTCTTCAGTTTCTTCGACTATGATGTCTTGTATCAGTTGAACAGGTTCGGGCATCTTGTCAATCTCTTCAATCTTCGCGTCCATACCTGTTCCGTCTTCATTTGATGACTCATATTCGGAAATTTCTACCATTGGCTCTCCGACAGGTGACGCCACTTGGGTCAGATCAGCTATGTCGTCAGCAGGTACGCAAGAATCTCTAGCTGTGTGGATACCGCTGTCTTCCGTCTCAATATCACTTGGAACTGTGTTGTTCTGCATTTCAGCGCAATCAAAGTCTTCTAAGCTTTGCACTCTGTCAAATGAATTGGGGGACGATTGTCCATTGATGTCCAGACTGTCTAAAGAGCGGCAGAAACTCTGCATTTGGCTTTCAATTCCGGACAAACTTGACTTTAATGAGTTGTCCATCATTGATTCTTTAGTCTCCTCGATCTTGATTTCAACATTTTTGTTATGTGCCATCTCTTCTTCAACTGATATTTTTGGTATATCTTTGTTCTTGGCCGCGTCAAGACAAGACAAGCGCTCTTTGAGGCTCATGGAAACTTCTTTGACTTCTGTTTTAGTCGCTTTTGTTTCTTCTTCTGAAGTTTGTGATTTTAGACTGGAGAGGCGTTCCTTCAGAGACCGTGTGTTGGTCAGGTCTCCGTTAGATAGCCTTTTTATCTTCTCAGGTTCTGTAGATTTTACTTTTTCGAGTGAAGACAGACGCTCTTTTAGCGGTTTCACTTCAGTGGGTAACTTGGTCAGGTCGCTTGTAGACTTTTGAACGTGCGTCTCTTCTGTAAACTTTTCTAAACTAGACAGTCTTTCCTTAATAGATTTTTTGTTCGCAATTTCGGGCAGTTTCGGTTTATTCGTCTGTGGTTCTTGAGAGTTTTCCCTCTCAAACTGTTCTCTCCTCTTGTGGATGTCAACCTTGGGCAGGTCTTTCTGTTGGTTGTTGTTCTTCGCGTCGTTGGCTCTCTCTTGGAAGGAGGAGAGTTTCTCCTCAATTTTGTTGCTGACGTTCGTCCTGATTCTGTTGAGGTCACCATTTTTCTCTGGTGACTTCTCTTTGAAATTGTTGTTGACGACAGTTTTGACGATAGTGCTGTTTGTCTGTGAGATGATCCTGGACTTGTAGCCCTCGATGGCTCCCTCGTATGTGTACTCCTCGGGCTCAGGGGAGCTGATGGTGGTGGTCGTGCACGTGTCGTATTCGTTGGCGCTGGAGCCAAGCTTGCGGTTTGTCTCGCAGTTAGACAGGTTGTCGACATCTGAATGGTTCTTATCCAGGTCGATACCGTCACTCTGGAAAGTCAGAAGAAAACATGAGTATTATTGTCAATTTTTTATTGATCATTATTATATCAACTTAAGGATTTGTTAAAGTGATTGTATACTTACAGCGAGGCTGTGTGTATCGCAGTCTTCGCTGAGACTACTCTTGGTGCTGGAGGTGCCGATACCAAGGTCGCTCAGGTCGTGACCGTCGTCTTCTGTGTATAGTGCCAGGGGGTTCCGCCTTCTGCGGCCCGCGCTGTAACAGAAGGTAAAGAAGAGTTTAGTTAAGATCCCAAGTATATAACATACAAGTGCTTAGTGACAGATGTCGTCTGTTTCTGCAAGTATTTCATAAAACACATGATGTTTTTGTAGGAATATACATTGTTAACAAGACTACCACATTTGAGGCATTTATGATGAAGTAGGTAGTACGTATTACAATAGACAGGAAAAAATATTTTGTCATTTTTATTCTTATAGTTCTCGTCACGGACATGGTGCAAGTCGCGGCGTAGAAACTTAACAAAGTTAACGTGGTGGGGGTGGTAGAAGGTTATGGGTTATGTAGTAAAAGTATTTATTCGGAATTTAGTTGCAAACCACAGTCAGGTTTTACGAGAACTGTACCCTCTTTCTCAATATACATCCAGTATATTTCAGTGCACGTGTATTTATAATGGGTCCTACGATCCCGTCCGTCGGCACTTCTCGCCTATTCGCGGCTATTAGTCAGATCTGTTAGTCATTGAGCTCCTAGATAGTGTTGTGACTAAAACACGAGTTCCCAGAATAGAGGTGGGACATGTTTGTGTTATGATTTCAGCTTATTATTTTAGAACACGTCCGTTTGTTTATTGATAGTCTGGTGTTAAGATAATATTTAAATTAGCGGATAATGTGGTAGGCAAATGTAGCGTGAGATCGTGGGTCCTATAAGTGTTACGCTTCGTTAAAAGGTCATGTCATGGGTCAATGGCGTCGTTGAAGATGCAGCATTGAATATGCTTAACGTAGAATTATTTGTTAGTTAATATTTACTTTTATTTCTAAGATGAGTAGGTATGTGTTTGATTTATGTAAATACAGGAAAATAAGCAAACATTTTGTTATGACTAAAATCCATTTACTTATACAAACGAAATCACAGTTTGCCAAAAGCTAAGAACCGGCAACCAGCGTTAAGAAAATTAAATTCAAGAAAAAAAAATTACACACAAATATTATTTTTCAAACCCGTTCAAATTCAAGGTGAGCATGACGCAACCGTACTGATCACATCATTACAACTCATGATATAACGTATGAAAAGTGAAAACATGACGGAGTTAACTTTCTTCGTAACACTTATGCACATTTGAATAGAAAGCAGTTAAAATGGCCGCCACTGATAGTGTTATGATTTACGACAGATTCGCGTGAGATATAGTTTGTTTTCTCATTTGTTAATGAATCCGTTTGACGTGTCGTGTTAGCGGACATTGACATTGAGGATCATGGGAATCTGATCGGGTGATGCCGTGATCGACGATTTGATTGATGATTAAATTGTTTAGAAGATACTGCCAGTGTTGCATGTTCAAATTTTGTTTTATCTTCAGTATCTGATGTAGACAAGATTATAATATATTTATTCATAGGTCCTTCATATTTCGTGCAACCTTTTTCTAGGGATTTTGACACAGTTGCAAAACCAATTGAAACATTAAATACCATTGCCATTCCTGAATTCTAGTTATACTCTAAAAAAACACAAGAGATAAAAAAAAGACGCAATCAAGCCTAATGACCGGCGACAGTTTTTCTTTAAAGCACTTTACTGCGTTCTTAATCACAGCAAAAGTTGACTTTATATCTAGATTTCATCTTAATTGCTGTAATTACGCCTACCAGCTGCCGTTGCCTACTAGGCGAGATCGTAGGAAAACCGAGCGTATTGTAGTCGTAGGCGATAGCTTATGGGGCCGTGTTTGTTAACTTTCAAGTAGTTATTCCTTAATGAAAAGCGCCTATTGTTATTTACTGTAAAGAGTATTTCGCTGTTTGTTAAATTCTTATTTGGGACTTAATTATCCAATGGTTAAAACAAGGGTATATTGATCGTCTTACGTGTCGTAACATTTAAGCAGTTTCGCAGCTTTCTTTGCTTCTTTTTTTCTAAAAATAGTAAGGTTATTACCAAAGGTTAAATGACGCGAAAGCGTATTTAGCATTCAAAGATTTATTTTCCTAAACTTTAAACTGGTATTCTACGTCAGCCATAAATCAAACGGCCAATTTCTTCTTGTACCAATAAATCACTTTTCAACATCCGTAAAATACTATCGACAAAGTTATCCCAAAATACGAGTATATTTTAAAGACTTTCACAAAAGTAAAGTCAACCTCATTATCTGCCTAGCCTTTTCCCATGAGCAGTAAAGAAACATTGCTACTAATTAGAAAATTTCAAAAATATTTTGACGGCGGAGAAATAATTCCGTGTTTCAAATTACCCAGAGGTCGTCGGCCATCTTGTGTCAACTGACCCCGAGGTGTGAACTCACATATGACAGTAATGTCGGCATTACATCAGAGTAAATTACTTTGGCGAAATAATGGTTTAATTTGATAACCCTGCTCTTGGACATTCATTTCTATTACTGTTATTATTTCTTGGTAAACTTGATGTGATGTTATTATTACTTATGTCATATTCGTATAGCGTTTTCTTGCGCTGTTTTGGTTTTCATAGGGTAATGTTTAATTTTCACATTTAAGACAGTAGTAAGTTATAGTAGGCCTTCTAAAAATCATTGATTTGAAATGTTAATAAAATTACTAGTGGAAATCAATATAATTTATGAAAAAATAAACAACAAAATACATTCGCTATCTACGCTGTAATTGACTTTGTACAAAATAGACATACTTACATAAATTGCATAGAATAGACGACTTTTTGCTCATAAACACATATTTGTATTTGAGAATCTTATTTACGATAGAAATTGAATTCCTCATTTCAGTCTTGCTACTTGTAGGGAGAACAAAGCGTAAATTCTTAATGGAATCCCGGTGTAGCTTCCGAAGTAATAAAACTCCTATCAGCGGATTATTACTAGAAATTGAAGAGGAAACGTGAAAGTATTATTACTAAAATACACAACATTCTTTATATCTCACGGGAAGGAAATATGTATAGAAAAAAAGTTCTTGGTTTTCATACTATCTACAAAATACGCATGTAGGTTGTACGCATGGCGAGTTGTCGTCTAGGCTATGTAATTTACCAAAATAGGTTTTCATTGCTTAAGTATAGTGCATTTATAGCAGTTTTGCAGTTATCGCTAGATATGACTTGGCGATATTTATTTGGATTTTTAGCAAATAAACTGGACACAGGATAATTTTACAATAATCCTCTTTTTATTCCTCTCTGATTTCCCCAACAGTTCCCACATGAGAGGGGATAATTTTCACAGGATCGAGTCCTGCGGCTCACGATGCGCGTGAGCCGAAATCACGAATCGATTTACTTCAAATGTATTTGAAAAAATCGTGTTGTTCCTTATTCCATGGCAAGAACGTGTAATGCGAGTTCTTATGTTCTTAATAAAGCTTATATGAGGTAGAGTTATGTAACATTAGTGAAGTTAACCCGATATTGTGGTATTGGTGCCGCCATATTGTAAGGTTTCAATCGATAACGTTCAACTTCCGCGTGTTTAAATCTTTTTATCGATTTATGGGATTTGAAGTGGTTTTGTTCTGGTATCACGCGGCTATGCTCGATCCTAGTTTATATACTCCTTTAGAACTTATAAAGGTACTACTTTCTATAGATTTCTATCAACACTCAATTTAGAAAATATAGCTAAGTTAACTTTTAGTTCCACAGAATTAAGAAACTAAAGATGTTTTCATCAAACAAATGACTCACTTTATTTACCACATAAATCCGCTTCTATTTATACAAAAACCAGTTTCGGCAATGCTCACAAAAGGCCTCTATTACCTCAAACTTCTGTTTAAGCCTCAAATATGCAAACAACAGTCAATTAGCTATGTCCAAGTCGTTCATAAAACGTAACGACGCACGTACGATCACGTGACGGTGCGCCGGCGCACGATCCTCAGTTATTCGTGGATTTTTGCACGATATGCCATTTGTGCGCATTCCGGTTGGTTTTGGGGCTTGGTTACGACAAGTGTTAATATGAGGCACAGGAAATATTGGTGGTTAGGTACTTTACTGTTAAGTTGTAAATTAGAGTCACGGGTGCCATGCTAAAAGCTTTGTTTGGGGACCTATGTGATTTTAAGATTTTATCATACATAAAACTCATTTACAAAAATTGGCTGCAAATTAAACCATCTATTTAGTATTGCTCTTTCCAATGGGTATAATTTTTTGATGATACTTTCCCTCGGAAGTCGTTGGGGAGTCCCTACATCAGCATCTGACTTGCCTACCGCCATTCTTGGCCCTTCAATTATCTTCACTTTGGATACGAAGACCGCGACAATTCTTACAAGTTTACTGAACGCTGCATTCACTTTACTGAAATTGTGATATCCAAAATACTCGTTTAACTGAATAATCTCAAGTTTAAACAATATTAAGCCACTTGTCAGCGGCAACATGTCCAAACCGAGTGGGAATGTCTCGAAACATGAACATTGTCGAGTATTGTCGGTATTCAGCGATTATGTCGCAAGAGGCGACGTGTGCGCATGTCACAACTTACAACTTCATGTACATTGTACATGTCTGTTTGTACGTGTTTCTGTTCGTACATTTTTTACATTCTGATCGTGAGACTTTTTACGTGTTTTAGCGTTGAATGATGTCAAGAGTTTTTGCATTTTGTGTTAAAGAGACTTAACTTTATCACCAAAAGGCCTGGTACGCCGCTTTTTGGCTATATTTTCAAACGTGTTTTGAAGAATACCTTATACAGTATTTATATCCAAACTGACTTATATGTCAAAAGCAATCAATTAAACATACTATTAAAGCCTTAACCATCCAGCCAACTTTCAAGGTGGGCCCATTCATACTTAATATGATAACTACGCAATTTTTTACCCATAGACCCGAGGCCTACTTTTGAGTAGCATCACCACCATAGAGTATACACATACGTGCCTTATCAGAGGAGACATTGGCTTTCGAGCCGCACCCCACTCTTTAATTGGCAAGGAACCGGTGTGGCTCGCTATGGGAAGACGATGGGGTTTTTTGCCGTCACTATTCCAGTAAGACACATGCGTCGCTGAGGGCTAGGACTTGCTACTGTAGGGTTGGCACGAAATATAGCTTCATGTAAGTACCTAAGGGAACAATTGGGATTGACTAATCTATCAAAGTGTCTACAGTAGCTGATGTGGAGTCTGCTAAGAATGAATTTCAACGTTTATAATAAAATCTTTAGTGTGAGCAGGAGATACAGGTGCATCAATTTTGAGCTCATTACTAATTCATTTTATCCAATTGCTGGTTACTAAATTAATATTTTTAAGTCATAGAATTTAAATGACGAACGTGATATTGTCTCAACATACAAAGATGCAATTACAAGATCTAGAAAAACAAATAAAATAAAATGCTTGATCACGACAACTCAGTTCTTTCAATGATCTTATACATATATTGCTTTGTACATACATTTCACTGAACATTGTTATTCGATCAATCGATTCACAAGAATGTGCTGACGTCTGTAAAGTTGCATCTTTTTATCGATATCGAGATATGCCTCAGTTTACCGATAAGCCGTATTGACGCGAATACTTTCAGGATTATGACGAGTCATCTACGCATTTGAATAAGGCTTAAGAATTTAAGTGCTATTTATATCTGTTTTAATCCTTCTTGATGAAAGGAGTTTGCAAAGATTACGATTATATTTTTATAATTATTTGTTTGTTTTTTAAGTGACTGCCAATAAAGTTATGTTTTTGATTTTTTTACGACATGTCTTTCTTTTGAGTCACAAAACCTGTCACTGTACAGTGTACAGTCATCATCATACACGCCGTTGATACTCAAGATTACTGAAGCTAGTAATATCAAAAGGCTTTTCAGAACCTGCCCCGTCATTTTGATTATCCACTGAAATCTGACAAATAGCAAGATTCTATTTTTTCCAGATTACTGTCAGCCCTAGACCGCATGCCAGCGTCCATCGTGGCGACCAGTCACCGCGACGCTACCCCGTCTAATATGAGCAGTCCTTAACGCAAATGTTACCAGTCGTTTTGTCTATACTTCGCGTTAACGGCAGTTTCATTATTCATAACTTTTTTAGTCTCCCCTACAAATGCGTACAAGATCTTTCTCTATGAAATGACTGAGAGAAATATGCTTTATGACGGTTTGAATTATGAATGGATTTTTTGTAGGTGCTAATAAAAGGTGGACATTTAAAAGCTATTTGGTTGATCTATTAAAACTTTTTATATGCTCTACAACGTTCATGGATTGGACTGCTAAAATATTGGTCCTTGGATACGAATTGTCATAAATTACTTTTAGGTAGATATGAAATTTCAGTTTTTGAGAAAGAATAGTTTACCGTAAAAAGTCGCAACGTGACCCGAATTTATTACTCTCAAGTATACCACTCAATACACTTGTAGTACTTAAGAGAACAGCACACAAAGCTATAAACTTTCCAGTGTTTACAACCGACACATTTGCATGGAATGCACCTATAAACTTCTAGTACATTTCATTCGGTGCTCCAGTTCTTACATTGTTATCATCCGTTTATCTAGGTGATAAAAACAGGACTTAAAGTGGTAGACAAACGTCGATAACTTAACTGCCAGTTAACTTATATTTGAATAGCAAATGAATTGCCAGATAGAAATATTACTAATGTTAATTTATGTAAGTGATCTGTGAATAGGATTTGAAGGGTTAAGAAAGCTGATGAAAGTGTGCAGTTTTAGATGGTGTTATAGTTGTGTTTGTTGAAATTTACCTACTTTATGACGGTAAGGCATAACTTTATAACATCTCACTGGCTTAACCCAGTAGATATCTGCAGAGGTATTTATGTAAGCAAGCATATAGGAGAAAAAAAATTCAAACTGCTAGCACAGAAGATTAATAAAGAGATCCATATATTTTTAAATCATTTATTTTAGGGGCTTTTGTTGAAAGAGGACAATTTTAGTTCTCTGTACGAGACCGAGGGTCGACTTGGGAGGGGATGGCAATTAAATACTGTTATTATTAATTTACAAGTATATTGCCTATTTCAATGCTCGCGTTTTGATCTCACAAAAAAATAATATTCTAACTTACATACGTATTTGCTTGTAACGAAACCATAGCGCGATCTAATTCGACGACAACGCCATCTATCGAGGTATGCGACAATTTTATTGATTTAAATACGAATGTGAATATTTCACGCTATGATTTCGTTACCCAAACATCTCAATATTACGATACGTTACTTATTGTATATTCTATTCTTCGTTATTCTATAGAATGAATACCTAGATGTTTATGTTAGTTAACACTTATCGTACCATTACCGGGTGACCTACATGGAGTTAACATCTGTTTTACCTAACAGATAAACAATAAATTCGCACTAAAACCTATTTTCCACGTAAAACGACACTACCATCTTTACCACAGCACGCTTATTCTAAACCCAACTCTATAATTAAGGTCATAAAGTACAAATTCGTCTGTCAAACAAATGAACTACTGTGAAAACCTGACATGTGGACGCGATTTTCTTCCTTGTTTCAAAGGTGTAAGGTACAAATTAGGTTGTCAAGTATTTCGGCCTTAACCAACATATCGTATGGACAGGTAACAGTTGTGAGCATTCAGGAGACAGGTCGGAATACGATATGTTGGTGTAATTCAGTACTTAGTAATTATAGTGGTGTAATTAGAACTACCTGGGGACTGAGGTTTAACACTTGGTACATGGGGTTTTTGGTCCTTTTGGTCTTTTAAATGTCAAAATAGTGAGTACACAAGACTGAATTTGGGCAACACTAGAGTACATCATGAAAAAACTTGGACCTTTTATACGTTATGTAAAAGTCGTAATGTCTTATTATTCACTATCGTTCTCTCCTTTTTAATTTAAACATCTAGTGAAAGACTTGCAAGTGTCAACTAAAGAGAAAATGTAACCGATGTTCTAGGAAGTAAACAGCCAATCAAGTAATTTAAATAAAATCATTCATTTAATTACCAACATGGCAACACTTCAGGATCAATTTGGAATGCTAATCTATGGACACTTAATGTAATACCGTTTTATTTCACCGTATCGGTTAACGAGATCTTTAATCAAGTTACAGGACTACCTAGTTGGTACTTGTCGTCTTAATCAAGACTAAGGGAACTCCACATTAAAAATACCGCTTTCAGGCCCACGTTCACCGACAACATAAACGTCAATTTTCTTAAAACAACTGACTACTATGAATTTTCACGTTCAAGTTTCAAAATTAACAGTCGTTTTAGAAAGAACGGGAGTTTTTGTTCTCGGCGAACTCGAAACTTTCCAAGCGAACTTCTAAAGATTAAAAGACATACATCTTCCAAAAGTGCGTTGGCAAAAAAACAAAAGAACAACAACAAAACGTGTACAATGTGACTTAATAATTGTAAAAACAAATGCATAAGAGCATGCGCCTACGCAAAGCTCAATACTAAGGCCACGCCCACTCGTGAGGCCTAGTTTGGGCATGTAAGAGGATTAATGTGTTGATATGATTTGCAAAGTTTATATGCAAGTTTTGTAAGCTGGGGAATTACCAGGACACTGTGGTATGACAAAGAATATGTTACATTTTTATTCACGTTGGTTGGTTTCATAAATCAAAACCAATACCTATTTTTATCCTCAAATATGATTTTCGTGTCAAAAAAAAATCTTACCTAATTACAACATTATCGTCTGTATCTAAATTAGTAGGCAGAAGCAGACTTTTTTTTCCAAATTCTACTCAAACATCTGGTCTTTCAATATATCTAAGTATGTCAAGTACTCCAAGAACAATCTACTTTACTATTTACAAAGCTTTCTTCCACGATTACAGCAAAAGGAACGCGTTTATCTCAAGGATTGAAATACAATACGTCCTAATCTCGAAGGTACAAGATACGGCTGAGAAAGTGACGGTTCTATCGGAACCAACTCTAAAGCCACTACTGTTAATGTTCTCGGATTAGATAGTACGAGTACAAAACAATAAACTGTTTCAAACAGGAATTAAATCGTTAGAATTGTAGTCGAAGTGATATGGGGCATTGTAAATTAATTTGTTGGGCGTAGATACTAATAATGCTTTTAGAGTAACAGATAATCGCGGAAAGGGTTTAAATTTGACAAAGTAAAACACAAAATTACTTACTAAGCATGTATCGAAAGTGTGCTAAAACTACCGAGGAAAATCTCCACATGATGTTTATTTCGACATGACATTAATTAAAGACACAAGCAAAAGTAACATGATTCATAATAATGAAGTACCTAATGATAGTCAAGAATTAAATTGCCTTGAATGAACTGAACTCGTGTCGTAACTTAATTACTTAACTTAACAAAGTAGGTACTGAGCTTGAAGGAGGGACTTCGATAGTCATTCATCAATACCCACGCAAGCGATGTTTGTCAAGCAAGCAGCTGTTATCATGAGAAGTGTGGAAGTTTGTTCAAAGCTATAACCCTGGGAATAGATTAACAAGTAAAAAGAAAAAGCTTAAAGAAAATAAAGTATAGTGACCATTTCAAAGAGGTATAGGCTAAACAACACAGTTAGACGAAGTTTGTATTTAAATTCGGGAAACGCAAAAGGACCAAAATTTGAGACTACAAAGACCAAAGCATTGAGAACAACACGAACCAAACAATCGGAGTATTAATCAAACAACAAACAGACCAGTGTTTAGGTTTCAAAACATGTGACGCTATCGTCCGCTAATCAATCAACTGCAAACATGCGCCTACGCCTAAATATTTTGGTTTTATGCTCACTTTAGCAGGCGAAGGTTAGGTGTTTTAGTGCATGTTTTGAAACTAGCACTACAGATTTATTGTCTTTTGTAATGTTGATTTCGTCATATTCAAAGAATTTTAATGATGACAATACGCCACTTAGTCTTTATAAAAATATAAATGGGAAAACCTGAACAAGAAGATGTAACTAAATGTGTTATTTAAGTACGTCTTACTACGCAATTTAGCATCAAGATAAAAATCCTGGCTGCTTAAAGACGACCTCACAATTACTCAAATTATTTCCACCTAAACATTTCTTGGTATGTTCTTAATGGCCTGCCCACCTTCAGTACAAAGTCACCGATGGATACTTAGCTACTTCTAATTTCCCGACAGACGTAAGTAATAGGTACGTAGTGTTAGAAGGCACAATTACAAGACACGTAGGCACTTACATTCTTGGAAAATATACTCGTATTTGCGTGCAGTTAAAACGTACGTGTAATGAACTAGTGGCTACCGATCGGTTATGAGCTAGAAAATATCTTAGAACTAACTCTCACTTCGATCACACTTTTACATGTAGGTTAAGCATAAGTATCATTGAAAGTAGGTAAATCAGTGGCATTTTGATAGAAGTTCTAACAGACATAGCACGACGAAAAAATAACTGAACTCAATTCTACAATTTTACAGAAACAGTAACTAATCCAAATCAAATGGTAAATAAAACAAACTAACACAATTTCTTAAATTACATCTCAGTCCGTCTGCAACTATCTCCATCGAATCCGAACTATTACAACAATCTCCCTGAAATGGATACAAGCATTTACGATTGCGTGAGACAAAAATATCAAGTCGGCTGTAACAAAAATGACGTAAACTCATTCCCCATGGCGTATGGTGTACACGATCTAGGAACATAGACTGTTGTGTAAGACAAATATGGAATTAATTACAGCTGCTCAAAGTATAGACTACAGCGGTTTGCAGAATCGTAAGACCCTATTGCGTATCCAAGGACCAAAGATTGGTTCAAACGTGGCTGTTACTGAGTATGCCAGTGATAGCTCATTTAATAAAGTTTATGGTTTACTGTCAAGAGGAAACATTATTTAAGTTATTGCCTTTATTTACAGAACTTATACAATAAGCTACTTTATAGCTTGACATTTTCGCAAGGGTGAAGTGGGCGTCTATTTGTAAGATTTTAAGTACCGTTTTACGAGATGTTTCAATCTTAATTGATTTAATAGTGACTTTAGTATCTTTTATTGCTTGTATTCTTGTTTCATGATTTTAGATATCTGTATTTTGTTCTTGTGCGTCATCTCCAGAGCTATTGAAAACTCGCGTCTTCTCTTGACTTGTACCATTAAAGTTGTACCAAATAGGGTGTTCTCTAGTTCGTATAAGGCGTACTATCATAACACCATGCTGGCCACGGAGTGCAATGCCATGGTTTATGGGGGGATAGCACGTAAGAACTGGCTGTGTAATGTCCTGAACATTCCCGTGTTTTGCCTCGGAACGTGGGATGTCGGAGAAATGGATAACTTATGGTAACATCGCATGGTTTGTTTTGTTACATGTTTGTTTACTTTAGGAATTTGTGGTTTATAGTTGAGATGTGATATCGTCTATTTTTAGTTAACATACCTTCTTTTTAAATAGCTTCACGATCTGAAACATCTAGATAATTATAAAGATTTTCTTAGCATCTCTTATCATCGTAAATATTATATAGCAAAAAAATCTAAGGTCACTAAATTATCCCGCCCTAAACACACCTGCAGGCTACCCATAAATTCTGGCGAGGTAAACAATGACCTACCTCAACTAGAGTCCCCGTAACCATGGCAACAGTCGGATATTGGTCGAGAAAGTGGCAGGTACGGCTATCAGGCATCACAATTACAGTGCTTACCCCCGAGCAAACCGTAATGATAGTGTTTGTTTAGAAAGTCATTTCAGAGGGTAAGATATCGGTTACAAAATGTTTTTTTTGCAAGAATGTTAAGTGAAATTCGATGTACTTGTTTTGATTGGCTAATTAGATGAATGGAATAGTGAATGTGATGTGTCATGTGTGAATAAGATTTTTGACACTCTCCTTACTCTCTACAACTCTTTAGTAATCATTGCGAAAATACTTATGGTTCTACTATAAGGAGTACCGTGAGTCAAAGGTCCAAAATAAAAATTTTAGTCTTTGCAGAGCAGCGAAATTTTTTATTGACAATACCCATCGATAGCCTACACAAT
This sequence comes from Helicoverpa zea, assembly GCF_022581195.2. Classification (NCBI taxonomy): domain Eukaryota; kingdom Metazoa; phylum Arthropoda; class Insecta; order Lepidoptera; family Noctuidae; genus Helicoverpa; species Helicoverpa zea. The sequence continues at coordinate 732,847 of NC_061472.1, forward strand.
AAAAAAGGTTTCTCGATCAATCCCAACCTAATAGAGGTCCATTTAAATGAAAAGCCCCAGTGGCCGTCAGTCAGGCAGTGCTTAGGCCGTCCATCGTGGTCGTGCATCGTACAACTTTCTACTAAACAATTAGCTGTATACTTGTTCCCTATTTGTTAAGAGTTCAGCGTTTCCGTGGGATTGTGTAAAGCTGTAATTATGGGAATGAAATGGTTTATTTTAATGTATTTTCAGATAAATTGGGAAAATGTGGGGTTCCGTGAACTATCAATTGTACTGTCGACAAAGGTTTACTACATATTACAATTTTGAAGTAGTCATTATTATATAGGTAAGAACGTTAAAATACAATGTCCTCGACGGTTTTAATGTGTCGTATAATTTAGAAAATAAATCGATTTTACATAAATAAAATAATTTTACATAAACAGACAGCCTGTCTTGCAGTAAATAATGAGCTTGATTTAATAGTAGAATTCAAAGTGAAAACATTAAAATTAGATTGGCAAGTAATTACCTTCCCTCATTATTATTTAAGCGAACGTTTTGAATGTAGATCAATAATAACATTTCATAGTAAGACAAGCATGAAAATTGACGTAAACTCAGACAGGCAGTTAAATAAACGTTCATTACGAATAACACATAATCTTTGGAGAAATATCGCAAACTGTTGCAATGCTAATTTCGTTAAACCAATTATTTTGATGATCATTTCAAAAGTGACTCTATTGCAACAGTTTAGAGATGGTAATCGTTTGTCGTACCTGTCAATCTAGCTTATAATAGCCAGTTTGTCATGATCTCTCGCGTTGTGTAAGAAGTATTGGGGCATAGATCTGATTATGTTGGACAGCAAGTGATGGAAGGAATTTGATAGCGCGAACCGTGTCATCAGGCGCACGACAGTTGCATTTCACAATTTTTACTTGAAGTGTCGTGTTTGTGAAAAACTTAGATATTACCGATAGGTAGATCTAGATAGATAATGATGGAATATTCTCGATTTTAGCGCAATACTTGAAGTAATGTCGTCTTTGAGAGGAAAAGTTGGCGGTAATAATGAGATTTTACATTATAAGCATTTAGAAGCAAAATCCCAAAAGTATTTTTCTTACACCAGTCGATGAATCAGACGTTTATAAAATAATTCGCAGTTTAAAAAACACAAACTCAACGGGATATGACGACCTGAGCACTAAAGTATTGAAAATATGTTCAATGAGTTTAGTGTCTCCCTTAACGTACATTATTAATCTGTCTCTAATAGAAGGAGTATTCCCAACACGTTTGAAGAAATCAATTGTTAAACCGCTATATAAGAAAGGCATAAAAACTGACATGAGTAATTATCGGCCAATAACTTTAATACCAATCCTATCTAAAATCTTTGAGAAAGTTATGTGCATTAAAATAGAAAACTTTTTAAATGCTTGTAATGTCCTTAAAAAAGAACAGTTCGGCTTTATAAAAGGCAGCTCCACTACTTTAGCATGCTTCGCGCTAGTAAAACACATAACTGAAAGTTTAAATCAGAAATCTAAGATAGGTTGTATATTCCTAGACATGACGAAGGCCTTTGATTTTGTATGTCATAAAAAACTACTGTCAAAGCTTGAACATCTCGGAATACGAGGTAAGGCCAACGAATGGATCCAAAGTTATCTTACTGAGAGAGTACAATGCGTAGAAATTACAAAAAAATGTCAAAACGAAATAAAAACATATAGATCGGAATATAAGCAAAATAATTATGGCACGCCACAGGGAGGCATCATATCCCCACTTCTTTTCCTAGTCTACATCAACGACATTCCAGATGCAATAGGCAAAGATTGCATCCTATTTGCTGATGACACTACAATAATAATTAAGAGCGACAATGACATAAATTTAAAAAATGAAATCATCCAAGCTCTGGATAACGCAATCGATTGGCTACAAAAAAATAACCTTAAAATAAATATGACAAAAACAAATATAATACAATTTCAGACATACAGGGCTAACATAAATAAACTTGACATTGATTATAGAGAATCTAAACTGACCACAGTCGATAATTGTGTATTTTTAGGTATAACGGTTGATAAAAATTGTAATTGGAAAACACACATTGATAAAATCCTGACTAAAATAGATAGGTTTATATATGTCTTGAAAAGAATCAGACAAACAGCAAACTGCCATACTGCGATGCTGGCTTACCATGGCTATGTATCATCTATACTGAGATATGGCATTGTGATATGGGGCAATTCAGTCAACTTTGACAGAGTCTTTAAGGCTCAAAAAAAATGTATTCGAGCAATTTGTGGAGCTCATTTTCTAGATAGCTGTAGGCCACTATTCCAAAAGTATAAAATTCTACCTTTACCATGTTTATATATCTTCGAAATATGTATTTTTGTAAAAAGGAACTACAACTTATTTAAAGAGAACATGGAAAGGCCAAATAGCCGATCACGCCATAAAAATAGACTTCAGCTGCCACCGATAAAATTAGAATTATTTAAGAAAAATGTTTACTGCATGTCAATTATTATTTATAATCATTTACCAAATAGCTGGCAAGAGTTACCGCTCACAAGATTTAAAAAAAAACTTTTCAATTTATTAATACAAAAATGTTATTACGCCATTAAGGACTATTTAGATGACAAGACAATAGATTCTTTTGACAAGACCTAGATTAAGACATTTATAACGCTTATTTTGACATTTGCACGCCATGTTATGGCAGGATATGCTGAAACAAATTTATTGTAACATCTTATGTACCATATTCTAGCAAATAAATATTTGAATTTGAATTTTGAATTTAGGTAGGCACTTATTTATATAGGTACCGTTCAATGTAGTACTTGATATTATCACTGAAGTACTTCGGTACTTAAGAAGACCGAAGTAACTATTAAAGAAGACATTCTTGGTTAAATGGAACTTTTGATAAAAATAAAGACATAACTTCAATTACTAAAAGGCGGTTACTAATAAAACTTTTCAATAACAACTCGTTAAACGTAAATAAATAACTTTCTCACCTCTTGATCACATTATAATATGACATAAATACATGTAACTGATACTCACTGGGTTCTACGACCCGATTGCGGTTACAATTAGGGTGACCAGCCGACTGAGACGGATTGTCCTTATAGCAACCAAAAAGTCTATTATACCATGTGGTCTTTGAATTTATTATTATTATTCTTTTTAACTGACTCCCCAAAAAAGGAGGTTCTCAATTCGGATTTTTTTTATTGCGATTTTTAAATTAGGTATTACGATAGGTCGGGACAATAATGTCGGGACAATAATGTCGGGACACCTTTTTCACACACGGTTGGTTAGCCCCATGGTAAGTTATTTATTAACTTGTGTTATGGGTGCTAACACAACTGATAAACTACATATAGCTACATATATACATATTTATAAATAGATATCATAACACCCAGACCACAGCCAACAAGCATGCTCATCACACAAATGTCGACCGAACCAGGAATCGAACCCGGGACCTCAGGTTCGGCGGTCCGGCATGATGACCATTACGCCATCGAGGTCGTATCGAGGTATAATCTTTTTTCATTATTTTATAACAAAAATAACACCGAATTATCCCACATTAAAGATAAATCTCTAAAAGCGGAAAGGATGCGGTTAAGGTGACAATAAAAAGACCCAGTTAAGATCGTGTTACGTGTACAGTTGCGGTCTCTTTGTCATTACGTGTTTGAACCGAGGTTTAAACTAACACACGTCATTTTAACTGACGACACGAAGTTTAACATTCGTTTTATTTTGGAAATACTTCAGAACGATTAAAGTAAGAAACAGTGAAATGGAAGAAGCGCGGTGGTGTTCAAAAATATTTAATTTACCACTACGATAGAATTTGATATTGTACATAGATATAAATCATTGCTTATAAGAAACGAAATAATAAAAAAACAATGATACTATCTTTCGACTGTGGATTCGACAACATCAAGGGGAAACTGCTCTCACCACCCGGAAAAGTATCCTATGCCTGGCTCCCGGGTATCACCTATCTCTGCGTCTAATTTTATCTCAATCAGTTCAGATGTTTCAAAGTAATAGCGTAACATGTTTCGGATGGCACGTTAAACTGTAGGTCCCGGCTGTCATAGAACATCCTTGGCAGTCGTTACGGTAGTCAGAAGCCAGTAAGTCTGACACCAGTCTAACCAAGGGGTATTGGGTTGCCCGGGTAACTGGGTTGAGGAGGTCAGGCAGGGCAGTCGCTCCTTGTAAAGCACTAGTACTCAGCTACATCCGGTTAGACTGGAAGCCGACCCCAACATAGTTTGGGAAAAAGGCTCGGAGGATGATGAGCGTAACATACAGACATACTTACTTTTACCAAGAATACCAAGAATGTCTGGATGACGTAATAAAAATCAAGACAATTCAGTTAAATTGGTATTTGCCTGTTCATCTTTGATAACATCAGAGTTAAGTTATGATGTCATCGGCTTGTTTAATCTAACGTTAATGTTTACTGCGGTTAGGTCATCTTTTATCTTTTACGAAGAATTGATTAAGTTTGATATAATTATGTAGATCATAATGAGCCTACATTTATGTGTCGGAGACTGTCATTAGTACGGACACTAAACGTCACGCAAGCGCGCCATCTGGTGGCGCTTCCGGTGAAACAACATTTTGGCGCACTTGGCAGAGTCGTGGTGGTCAGCGTGGCGTCGGCGGAGCTCAGTCTTCGTTGAGCCGTCGTGTTGCACACATCTCGAAACTGCCCTACGTCACGTCTAGTGTACCTAGTGTTATTACCTAGTGTTGTAGTACCGTTGTAGATCCATATTGTAAAGTGCAAAGATTATTGTAACGTCTATCGTATGGTAAGGTTCTTCTAACCTAACAGACAGACGTGTGTTGTTGGGGAGTTTGTTCCGCCACTTCTTCTCCCCAGCCAAACACATAGGAAGTGGCGAAGGGCGGGCGTTTTGGGAGCTGTCTTTTGTTCTGACTAATTTGAATAAAAGTTTTGAGTTTCTTTGAATTATCTCTTTGCTTGATTACCCTAACTGATATCGGACGATAGTGCCACCCTGATGACGCCTCCGACCAGTGGCGGATTAAGAGTATCCGAGGCCCTAAGCACAGAGCCTGTGTAGACCCCCTATTACTTAAATGGAAATAGAAGGTTGAAGAAATTGACCGAGCAAAGCGAGAGTGATGAAATTTTTTTCGGACTCGTACGGAGGTAAAATTTATCCCAAACGTACTTAATTTTTTGTTTGTTGACAAATGCAAAAACGAAGGCACATAGTTTCTGAATACGCGAGCGAAGCGAGCGCGAAATTTTAATTATTTTTATTATAAACTCAGAACCAAAATTACGTACAATGTAGCCCAAACGTACTTAACTTTTAATTTGTTGACAAATGTAAAAACGAGAACATATAGTTTTTGAAAACGCGAGCGAAGCGAGCGGGAAATCTTGATTATGTTTTAAGACTCAGAACTAAAATTTCGTAAAAGGGCTACATTTCAAACCTTCATTTCTTTCTGTTGGACAAGTAAGATGGATAACGTAAGATCGATAACAACGTCCGCGGACTTAACCGGTGGTCCGCGGACCACTTGGAATGCCTCCAGGCACCACCAGCCCACCACCACCAGGACCACTGATCTAAAGCATCCAAAATTTTCGGATATGTTTGTTATATTGCACTCGTAGTTACAGCGTGAGCTTCCCAACGACTGTACGATAGCGACTTCGGAACGCTATCGTTGCCTATTAATTCTTTGCCCAACGATGAGTAGAAGCCGAAAAAAAATTGTATAACAACTGCACAATTGAAAAAAAAATCACTGCGATCGTACAACAATCTACAGCACTGCGACCAATCAAGTTTAGAGGCGGGGGTGTATGAAGGGTCACTCCCGAACTGCTCGCGCCTTGTGATTTCGGATATATTGTGGATGAATCTCGATAAAATGTAGGTATAAAATGAAACGCCAGCAGAGGATGGAGGCCCCTGGAGAACAGGGGCCCCAAGCACGTGCTTGTTGTGCTTATAGGGTTAATCCGCCACTGCCTCCGACATATGTAATTGATCGATCGAATTCTACAAATGTGAGGCTGAAATCTAGCTACAGTATAGTGCATACTTCTTGCATAAATATAAGAGGTAAGTAAAGGTCTTCAAGATTACCACGATTTGCGAGCATTCACATTTACTTACTTACACTAAAAACTTAAACTCATAGAGGAAACAATTTTTTGGTTGTTTGTACCCTAAAGGCTCTAAAACTGCTGAGCCGATTTGAAAAAGTAACATTGGCATGTTTTTTCCAGATACGCGAAGAAGTTCCCACGGAAAGCGAGTGAATCGGCTGTCGGAAGCTAACGTACTATATTTCTTATTTATTTCTGGTGAGTAGTTCATATCTATAGCTCTCCATTACAAAACACATAAGTATCGGTATTGTCCTTTCGACACAATCACCGATTGGTCACACTACGTACAAACACTACAGTTACGTATAATTACAAATGGCTTCTCCGAATGGTTGTTGTAACCTCATGATAAGTAGGCCACGAACACTGAAAATTACCTTCTAATTAATTGAATATATTTATTTTTATTGTGCTATCCTTAAGTTTGATAGTTTTAGTCATAGAACTTGGCCTTTGAAAAAGGAGGACTTTCTCAATTTTACCGCGGATAAGTTTATCGTTTATTAACTTATTTCGTTGCTTTTTTGTATATCTAAGGGTATATGTTGTCAAGATGGTCCCATATACCTACATTTTGCCATCAGGTTGTTAGACTAATATTATCCTGTGTTGTTCTGTATGTTATATTCTCTTTTCATACATTAAGGAACTATACTATATTTACCGAAGTATACTAAATCATTTTAGTTTTATACGGACAACACTACCTCTACTGTGAGGACAACACTAAAAAGAGATTTTGACAGTTAGAGCGCGCGCTGCCCATGCGCTTCCTTCGTGGACTGATAAACTATATTTTCTTACGATTGATATTAAATTGTGTTTTAAAAGTGAATACAAGAAGTTATTGTGATACGAATTGACGTTTTATTTCTGATTAAGCCTAGGAGATCATACCCTAGCTTATATCAGAAGCGGGAAGAACAGAAAACGCCTAATTACCAATGGGGCGCGAATGCTCCGAATACAATAAAATTAATGATCACGCCACACTATGCGAAACACTTAAACGAAGACGAGATGACCACAGCACTGATTGCTCAACCGCAATAATGTATCAAGGACTTATCTACTCAAGGAAAACAAAGCGACATGGTCAACAACTTGTGGAGCCTATAATGACGACGACCAGACAAGATTCTTGTGTGTAGATTACTGCTTGACACACACTACGCCTGATGGCGATTAGACACCTTCTCCGCCGCGATGCAACAGGTACCCGAGACATTGGACAATCAGGTATAAGCATTAATATTTTTTTTTTCTCATTCCAATTAATCCATGGAATAGAAAACAATCATTTAATTGCCCAAACATGTGTATACATGCATACACACGCAGGTGCATGCATGTAGGATAATACAATTATTAAAGGTATGTGCTTAAAACATGTTTGCCACTTGTCATGGCATACAAATATAAAACCAGAAACATTTAGCTCTATATACTAAAAACTATTTGAGCTGACATTTCAGAGCTTCGGTACTGAGTTTCCTCTAGGTTATAGATATTTTGTTGTACACAATGGGTGCCATTCAAAATATAATTTAGCACATAAGTGCAGTTTTACATGGATGTAAACAGAGTTTGCTATTGATCCATTTGATGCATACATTTTTAAGGTGAGTAAATGTACAACAATATATTTCATTAGACATCCATAAACCAGCTGGGAACATGGCAGATACTCTGAGGTAAACATTTATATCCTGAGTAATTATGTATGGTGTTATTTTTGCTACACATTGAATACATAAAATATTCATGAGAAAAGAGTAAATAAAGCAAGTAAAGCTAATTGCATAGTTCATGGGGATGATGGCCAAACGATTTGGTGTTAATGCATTATTTACATACATTACTGAAATAGACAAAGGAAGTACCTATAAAAATAAGTAAATAGGATATAACAATAGGATATTCATGATATAAAGCCAATATTACAATAATTAAAATTGAAATAATCATAATCACTTACAAATAGAGGTAGAAAATAAAGTGGTTAATTGACAACCAACAAAAACCGTGCGACACAGCTCTTGACTATTCTATGTACATCCAAAGCGGTGATAACAGGTATTAATAATGGATAATCAAATACTTTAAAGTACTATAAACACTAAACTGGTTTTTATTAATAAAGTAACTATGAAACTAAATGCTTCAAGCCAGTATGTTTCAGACAGTAAGTATGTTTTACCAATATCTTGGTACTGCCAATAGCATACATCATTGTTAAGTAAAACTTCATTCCAAGCAAATATCATTGCTTGTTATTATTTTAAAGAGTATCTAAAGTGAAAATTATAAAAATGGTAATCTTTTTAAATGATCTTTTCCATATTATTAACTGTAAATTGCCTCACCTAGAAAAAGTTAAACTGCTTATTCTATCTGAATGTTGGATGATATTACAGCTAACAGGTACATTATAGGACTGTAACACATTAAGGATAGTTTAATCACAGTAAAGATGCAGCAATTGTAGTAAATATTATTTACTTAAAGGATTTTACAGACTGAAGCATAATAAATAAATATAAATCAGTAGTGTCAATTAATCAGAAGAAAATATAACTCAGTAGTGTCAGTAATCTGAGTAGCCAGATCAGATATGTTCTTTTTGAAAGATTTCATTTTAATTTGGAATCCACCACTTGATGCTGAGACCAGTTTTCTCAACCATTAAAAATAACCCGAAGTGCTTAAAGATATGTATACTAGAATCAAATAAATACAAAATAAAGAAATTTCGGCTTTGAAATCTGAATCGAAAGCAGTCTATATATTATTAACTTAATAAATGAATATGGCAATTGGGTCAATAAGAGATAGGTTTGAGTTGGAACAAAACAACATTAGTTATACATAAAATTGTCTGATACTACACAGGAGCTATACCATCAGAATACATTATACCATACTGAAAAAGAAGTATGTGAGACAGTTAAAGAATAAAAGACTAGGCAATTAATAAGTAATTTGTCCTAGCCCATTAAAAAGTTGAATGCATACCAGGGCACTCAGTAAAACATATAGATTATTATAAATAAACTGAACCTGAACTTTTATGGATGGTAACGATACGAGTTAACATTTCTCTCTATAATCTCTTTATGACAGGAAATCTTGTAATTTCCTGGGAGGTAAGACATTTTATTCTGAGACTAAATTTCAGCACATATTGTATGTTAGACCTTCTCTCACAGAAAATTACATGTACAGTTTATGATGATTTTCTTGATTGATGTTGTGAGTCTATTCTGACCACTTATAAAATAGGAACCAAGATTGTGGAGGATCAGAGGAGTGAATTCAGTGGGGTGTCAACAACATCTTTAACAAGTCAGTAAGTACAACCACAAGTGTTTTACAGTCAACAACTAAGAAAGAGCATTGCTTAGTATCTATTAGTTTTGAACCATTAATTAAAAAAAAAACTGACTGATAAAGAACAATTTATATGGTGATCGGAACTTATATTTAAAGATGATGACATCTGGTTATGTTTATATTCATATATATTTATTTGCATTCCATAATGTTACAATAGATGTTGAAGAGGCTTAAAACTAAGTAGGTACCATTATAGGCCCTGTTAGGGCACAGCTAAAGAAGGCAATACTTTAAGGCACCATAAATAAAGAACCATGAGTTAAACTAGGCTCAGGGGTACTTTGTTGTCACTTTGTTTGTATTAAAATTGTTTCTACGGCACCACCTTCAATTCTGCTTTCGTATCCCTCATCAGGGATATAGTTCCGAAGGAGCAGAAAGCTTTTCCACTCACGCTTTACAACTTGTAGAGTTATAATTTGATTAAATGGTATTAACTAAAAAGAAAAGCTTAAATTGAGAAGTGTAGTGATTTTAATGAATTGTTAATTAATAAAACAATACCAGACGAAGAAAATTGAATGAATAAATTAAAGATTTGTACAATTTTTACCTTGATTATCTGTTATTAATTCTTACGAGCCTCTGTATTGAGATGTGAAATGAATTGAAAGATTCATACTAATTCAGTTTGGTTGTATTGTTGAATTATTGAAATAAGACTACATAAATAAACTTTTTATAAGTTCATAGGTTGGAAGGTATGCACTATGTACTGTTTTAGCTGGTTATTTTGTTTGTTGCTTAAAAAAAACGACTCGAGGAAGAAAATGGATATTATGTATTTATATATTTTAACCACTACAATAAGGGATTAACAGAAACAATTGTAATGTTGTAACAATTGTATGGTCTGATTGAGTTTGATTGTGTTGTTAAATAATAATAATAGAAGACATGTATTGATTTAGTTCAACCATAGGCATTGCTCTAATACAAATAAGAGATGGACAGAGAAAAATGTAATTACTTGTACATTTCTCATTTCATTATGTTGTTAATTATTAAAAACTAGCGACTGGAATGCTAATAAAGAATTGAGTATTGAATAGACAAGATATATTGTACTAGTTGTGAGATAACGAATATAAATAAGAGATGGGCAGAGAAACTGACTAAAGAATTTGTATTAGCTACTTTGATCATATTGATGATTAATGGATACTAAACGAGATAAAATATGTATACATATATATTGTAGTCAGAGATAGAAGATGTAATAAATTGAGAGATTTGTATATTGTCCAGTTTGAGGATATTGACAATTACGAGTCATTTATGATTCTGAATTTAATACACGAAGGAATTGTGTAAGGACGGTTTTGTGTAAGGAGCCGCTTGTGATAATATTATTAATCAATATTTATAGAGATCTTCATTGACACATACCTACTTAAAAAGCTGTGTATATTTATCATAGCTCTCAATTCTTCGAAACTAAGTCCTTAAAAAATAAATTGTATATATTGTGCCAATAAAGTGTAATTGTGAAGTATATAAAATAAGACAGGATATTAAGCAATTGTATATTGTATTGAAGATCAATACAAGTGTAGTGACGCAGTTTATGAATCTAAGGCTGGATATTAAGAAATTGTATATTGTATTGTTAATGTACAGTAGTCCAGGTACTGGATAGAAAGAAGTTGTTTACTGTAATGAGAATTATATAAGCAGAAGCAATGTGTAAATACTGATTTGCACTTTGAATTATGATAGTGATAAATTTTAATGTGTTAATAAGGAACATAAGTTCAGAGACTTTGTATAATAGAAGTTTTCTATTGAAATGAGAAATGATATAAGTATTTTGATGCCAATATGGTGATGTTGACTTGTACTGCTTGAATTTGAATGAGGTACACAAATCCAGAGACTGGATACATAGGATTCTTTATTTAATGATTGATGATATAAGTATGTTGTCGTCGATATGTTCATATTGACTTGTAATATTGAAATTTGAATGTATTGATAAAGTATGTGTAAGATAAGAACCGAGACTGGATATAAGGAATTGTTTATTTGATGGGGAACTATATAAATGAATTCATGTCAATATGTTGATTTTGACTTGTATTGCTTGAATTTGAATGTATTGGTAAGGTACCTACACAAGTCCGGAGACTGGATATAGAGAATTGTTTATTTAATGGGGAATGATAAAAGTATATTGATGTCAAAATGTTGATGTTGACTTGTAATCGTTGAATTTGAATGTATTTATAAAGAAATAAATCCAGAGACTGGATATAAAACATGTCGATTATTGAAATAGGAAATGACATAAGTATATAGATGCCAATATGTTGATGTTGACTTGAAATGGTTGAATTTGAATGTATTTATAAAGAATATAGATCCAGAGACTGGATATAAATAAAGTTGATTATTGAAATAGGATATGATATAAGTATATAGATGCCAATATGTTGATGTTTACTTGTAATGGTTGAATTTGAATGTATTTATAAAGAAATAAATCCAAAGACTGGATATAAAACAAGTCGATTATTGAAAAAGGAAATTATATAAGTATATAGATATCAATATGTTGATGTTGGCTTGAAATGGTTGAATTGGAATGTATTTATAAAGAATATAAATCCAGAGACTGGATATAAAACAAGTCGATTATTTAAATAGGAAAATATATAAGTATATAGATGTCAATATGTTGATGTTGACTTGTCATGGTTAAATTTGAATGTATTGATAAGGTACATAAGTCGAGAGACTTGATAGAAGGATCTTGATGTCAATTTGTTAACATGACTAGAAGGCGTAGATAGCTCCAAATAGGAATGAATTCCTCGTTGCAGTCACAGTGATAGTAAGATTAACTTACTCTGTTAAACTTGAATGTTTTGATAAAGTATACAAGTCCAAATACTAGACGTGAAGTTGTTTACCGTAGTAAGAATTTGTACAAGTATATGGTTGCCAATTTGTTAAAATGGCAATGTACACAAGTCACAGTTTGGATTCAAAATGAAATGAAATGAAAATATTCGCAGAAATTGTTTATCGTAGTGAGAGTTTATGCAATTATATTGTTGACGATTTGTTAGCATGGCTGGAAGGCGTGGATGGCTCCAGTTGGAGTGAAGGCCACGATGCAGTCATAGTTAGAGATGGCTGGAAGGCGTGGATGGCTCCAGTTGGAGTGAAGGCCACGATGCAGTCCGTCCTAGTTAAAGATACGACTCTGGAAGGTTGGCACGATCGTGAAGCCTTGTTGGTGGACATCCTCTTGGCTTTGCGGTGAGGGGTCAAATGCAGATGTCGTGAGTTGAGATTGGCTGGAAGGCGTGGATGGCTCCAGTTGGAGTGAAGGCCACGATGCAGTCCGTCCTAGTTAAAGATACGACTCTGGAAGGTTGGCACGATCGTGAAGCCTTGTTGGTGGACATCCTCTTGGCTTTGCGGTGAGGGGTCAAATGCAGATGTCGTGAGTTGAGATTGGCTGGAAGGCGTGGATGGCTCCAGTTGGAGTGAAGGCCACGATGCAGTCCGTCCTAGTTAAAGATACGACTCTGGAAGGTTGGCACGATCGTGAAGCCTTGTTGGTGGACATCCTCTTGGCTTTGCGGTGAGGGGTCAAATGCAGATGTCGTGAGTTGAGATTGGCTGGAAGGCGTGGATGGCTCCAGTTGGAGTGAAGGCCACGATGCAGTCCGTCCTAGTTAAAGATACGACTCTGGAAGGTTGGCACGATCGTGAAGCCTTGTTGGTGGACATCCTCTTGGCTTTGCGGTGAGGGGTCAAATGCAGATGTCGTGAGTTGAGATTGGCTGGAAGGCGTGGATGGCTCCAGTTGGAGTGAAGGCCACGATGCAGTCCGTCCTAGTTAAAGATACGACTCTGGAAGGTTGGCACGATCGTGAAGCCTTGTTGGTGGACATCCTCTTGGCTTTGCGGTGAGGGGTCAAATGCAGATGTCGTGAGTTGAGATTGGCTGGAAGGCGTGGATGGCTCCAGTTGGAGTGAAGGCCACGATGCAGTCCGTCCTAGTTAAAGATACGACTCTGGAAGGTTGGCACGATCGTGAAGCCTTGTTGGTGGACATCCTCTTGGCTTTGCGGTGAGGGGTCAAATGCAGATGTCGTGAGTTGAGATTGGCTGGAAGGCGTGGATGGCTCCAGTTGGAGTGAAGGCCACGATGCAGTCCGTCCTAGTTAAAGATACGACTCTGGAAGGTTGGCACGATCGTGAAGTCTTGTTGGTGGACATCCTCTTGGCTTTGCGGTGAGGGGTCAAATGCAGATGTCGTGAGTTGAGATTGGCTGGAAGGCGTGGATGGCTCCAGTTGGAGTGAAGGCCACGATGCAGTCCGTCCTAGTTAAAGATACGACTCTGGAAGGTTGGCACGATCGTGAAGCTTTGTTGGTGGACATCCTCTTGGCTTTGCGGTGAGGGGTCAAATGCAGATGTCGTGAGTTTAGATTGGCTGGAAGGCGTGGATGGCTCCAGTAAGAGTGAAGGCCTCGAGGCAGTCCTAGGAACGCAGCTCTGTAAAGGTGGCACAGTCATGACTTCTTGCTGGCGAATAACCTCTTGACTTTGACCTTTAACTTTGTACCAAAATATAAACCAATTTGTAAATGTGAACACCATGTAGCATTTTAATTGTCACTTTACTCTCATTTGTCTTTGCGATTCTACATGATCTTCGCATGCTTTTACTGTATGTATCAATACATACAAATTGTAATACTATATTATTTTTAAAAAGAGTAACCATGGAGTTTCTTGCCCGTTCTTCTCCATAGGAAGCTACTTTTGGAATGGGCAACTAGAATCAAACTTAGTTATAATTTTGACGTCCATAAGTGCTTGTAAAGGCCTAAATGAAATAAATGATTTGACTTTGAGAAGTTTGAGGACAAACTTAGTGGTCAGAATGGCCGAATGTTAGACTAATATTATCCTGTGTTGTTCTGTATGTTATATTCTCTTTTCATACATTAAGGAACTATACTATATTTACCGAAGTATACTAAATCATTTTAGTTTTATACGGACAACACTACCTCTACTGTGAGGACAACACTAAAAAGAGATTTTGACAGTTAGAGCGCGCGCTGCCCATGCGCTTCCTTCGTGGACTGATAAACTATATTTTCTTACGATTGATATTAAATTGTGTTTTAAAAGTGAATACAAGAAGTTATTGTGATACGAATTGACGTTTTATTTCTGATTAAGCCTAGGAGATCATACCCTAGCTTATAAGGTCAAGATCTGATGACAGAAACAGAGTGACAGAGAATATTTCACGAGACCTGTCAGCTTACACTAACTTTCAGGGTAATTTTAAGTTAAGAAAATTCCTTCCATCAAATCTTAACTACTTACTAGGTAGGTTTATTTACTCAATGGTTTAATTCAGCACAAGCATGCAGTTATTTCTCAATAGTGCCAAACTAAATGCATCACAATGTAGCCGTTCTCTGAATAATGAGCAAACATCCTCTGCTTTTCAAAAATATCGCCAATTATGTGCTCCGTGCTAACAATACACTCGTGTTTAGTATGTACGTGCATGCATAAATATCGGGAATATATTATGTACATTGCACATTTATATCTTTTACTGTGTATACTGGGCCACTAAAATAACTCTTTTTTGGAGTTTGGTTACTAAGAAGTCTGCCTACGGAATTTATATACCTACTTACAAGTGATGTATGTATATGCTTTCAATAAAAAAATAATCGCAGTTTGAGATTTAGTCTATCAGAATTGTTTAGGTGAAGATTAAATTGTATCTGCAACGTGAAAAATGAAACCAAAATTAAAAAAATACGCAATATAACAAAGAAAGAATTACTATAGCAACTGTACCCACAATTTCGGGGAACAACCTCTATTTATATAGAAGTTGTTCAATAAATACTCAACAAAGCGTTACTTGTGCCTGTTTAACTAACAACTAAACGCATTGTATTGACTAAAGCGATAACAAACAATGTGGGCTATTATTTTTGGATATTATTTCACTTACGTAAGTTTAACGAATACCTACGTATGTAATTAACGTCATTCAAACACGAAGCTACGTTATGTGAAGTTTTTAGTAAATATAAAAATATTGGTAGTGTAAAACCGTAGTTTCAAGTTTCTACAAGTCATTATTTCCCTTGTCTTTGTTTAATATATCGGGGGTCGGTTTCCAGTCAAATCGGATGTAGCTGAGTATCATTGATTTACAAAGAGCGAATGCTTATCTACCCTCCTCAACCTAGTTACCCGGGAAACCCATCGCCCCTAAGTAACACAGGTTGTCAGATTTTCTGGCTAATTAATGTTATCTACAAATGAGAAAAGGAATAGATGTATGTAGATTATTGACAGTGAGTAGGGTAAACAGTTTTAAAGCTAAATATTTGTCACGTTTTCATTACCAAATTGAACCCACACCATGCAACAACAGCCTCTGCTTCCACTAAATTGCAACCAAGCCTCAAGCGTAGCGGAAATAAGGTTCATCCAAAGCGTCGTAATTACAACGAAAGTCGATCATCGAACAATAATCGATTTTACTATTACAAGCATTATGTAATATTAATTAATTGGTTTGTTTGAACTGTAATTACAACTCGACCGTCATATCGATGAGTTTGATTAAAAGATATTTATGCTCCGTTGACCGATAAATGACAAGACAGAATATTTGTGTTGCTTCAAAATTGCTGTTGTAATGTCTTCATAATTACTAAGTGGTTGTTAACTAAATGATATTTATACACTACCTACAATATTGTTATCATTAGAACTTCCAGTAAAATAACATAATCTGACTACAGGAGGAATGCAGCAAATAGCAACCAATTTAAGTTCTTGTCCAATAAAAGAAACGTTTGATGCAATTTCTTGTAATAGTTTTTATCTATTTAATTTACCATTTATTCGCTTCCATGCTACTTACGTAATAACAAAACCTAGCTTAAAATGTAAACGCATAGCGCCACGCCTTGCTGCGCGCGCGCATGTACTCGCGTGCACTCGAAACATGATCAGTCGCGCCCTGCCCGCCAACCGAAACGGACGTGTAATACACACCCGCCTTCGTCACACGAAAGTCGATTTCCTTTGGGGGAAATTAAGATTTGATTTGTTCATTAGTTTCAAATTACTGATGGAGTAAATCTTACTCCTTGATATAGAATATATTTATCAGATTATGGACTGAACTTCTTATTTTTTAATCGATTTATTACGAAACTAGTTCCCATGTTACTTCACAAAACAGTAAAAGACATTAAAGCACATATTCTCATAGTTAAGTTAACTCGATTCTTGTAACCCGTGACCGCTCGCAATCGATTTTATATACTAACTGGCGAAACAATCGATTTGAACTGACCTCTATTTGTGTAATGATCATCATCAAATATCAATATGGCTTAACTTTATAATAAAATAATATAGATACAAATATCTATTTTTATGTACTTATTTTTCAGTTTATTTAGTAAATTCTCTGTAATTTGAGCTTAGACATCTGAGAGTTTTAACGTAAGTTAATTCTATCAATTAACAGTTTAATTGTGGCAAAATGATTGGTTACTTTCTCTTTTGATTATTAAGGTAGGTACATACTTAAAAACAAACTAAACAAATGTTTTCACGTTTAGCTTCAGATAACAAGTTTATTGTGATTACCTTCTAATAAAATTAAACTCAAGTATGAAATACAGAATACAGACCTATAAAACATTTAAAAATGATCTGAATATTTTGGCACTTCTGTTTAAGTCCATATGAAGTAAAACACTAACAACCTACTCGGTTACTATATCGAAATCAAAGTCAGTAACTACTCGATTTAAAATAAACCCGAGCAATACGACACTGTATATCGAGTCAATGACATCGATATTACATTACAAGCATTGCGAATCGATAACCTTACTATTCCACCGCAACACTAGTATGTAGGAAACCTCCACATATGTACAACCAAAGTTTAGAAAACCAACCTTAAATTTCGTGCAATAAAGTTGAAATTCAATTGAAAATAAAAGAAAATCGAATGTCAAATATTGTGTTACTGTAATTTCAAACTTATTACGTTGTCGTAAGATATACATTATGTAATGGATGTAGTATTACCAAATATGACGTTTTTTGTAGATCTAGTTATTGACTAGTATTTCAACGACAATACGTGCTTTAAATTGTCATGTTTCATACAAAAAATGATTGATTTTCCTTGAAATGACAGTTTTATTTTGTGAAACGTATTTCGATATCAAACCGATGACAGACCTTACCAGTCAGTAAGTAAAAGTAAATTCTCAAGTAAAAAGGCGAACCATTTCTTAAAAAAAAATAAGGAATTAAGTAAAATTTTATAATAATAACAATGTATAACTAATTGCTGAATAATCACGTTTGTCTCACTATTGCATAAAAAGTAATAGAGAGTTCGTTAATAACATAATTTTAAAATTATTCAAGGGCATTAGTAATAGTAAAGCAATATATTGGCTAATAATTGGATTATTAATGTCCGTAATTTTATTTATCTATGGCGTAATGAGATTATAGGATCATCTGTGGGAACTATTAGCTTGAAGGATGATCGCTAAGACATTAAAACGATCAAATAAATCATGGATGTAAAGGTTAATGAAAGAATAAAGAGCAAATGAGGCTGATTGAAACACGGGTATGTTGCAACATATTAAAAAAAAAACATTAATAGGTACATGATGTGTCAATTAGGGTAAAAAGAAACTATTTATGTTGGTCTTGCTTTATGGTGGTTTTATATGTTACCATGGTAAATAAATCTAGTTGAAAGAGTAGGTTTTTGTACCTAATTATCTATTTTAACAACACTAAATCAATCCCCCAGTCACAGCCAACACGAGACAAGAATCTATCCATACATTATGTTTCTCTTTCGTTTCGCGCTAAGACACACAGACGTACATACATATACATACGAACATATATACATATTTAACTGGTAGTTGAACCCGAGTGTGTCAAGTAATGCTAATGGGTACTACGCCTTTGTTTACTACGAGAAGAGGACTATAAATAAGTTAACTGCAGTGTTAAGTATGGAGAAAGGACAATGAATAAATGTCCCTACCTTCCAATAGGGTTTTGTTATCTCATTTAGTAGATAATGTCTTATAATGGCAGCTTACTCTAAATACGAGGGATTAGGTTAGGAGCTATGATATTTTCATGACCTTCATAATCGATTTACTAAGTTTGTTCACAAATTACTCGGAGTCCGGTAAGCCAACCTGTTTTTTTGTAACGATGCTGGCTCAAGGGTTTCATCCGATTATATTCCCGCGTATGTATCGCTACGCCAAAGCCACGGCGCATTTTAAACATTGGTGTGCAGAAGCCCTTACAATTAAGTGTCTTTTTTTCTGGAAATCGTCAAATGACCACTCCTGTTGTGGGATGCACCGTGAGGAAATGTAAGCATCTTACTGAATAAAACCTATACGAGGATTTACAGTGTCTTAATTAGTATAATTTAAAGTGTAAACAGTAAAAGTGTATGTTAGTACCTATGTACTGACCGTTCCTCCAGCATCTCG
Source organism: Helicoverpa zea (assembly GCF_022581195.2). Lineage (NCBI taxonomy): Eukaryota > Metazoa > Arthropoda > Insecta > Lepidoptera > Noctuidae > Helicoverpa > Helicoverpa zea. The sequence goes on from NC_061472.1 coordinate 752,050, forward strand.
TTGAAGGTCTTGGACTTGGCTCGGGGCTGGCTCGGCTCGTGCTCCATGCGGCGCACCTCCACGCAGCGCTCGATGATGTGTTCCACCCTCTTCCGTCGGGACGACTTCCAGTTGTCCAGGTTCTAGAACAAGACATTGTAGGTTAAGTATGGAATACTATTGTATTAAATTGAACAGTCTCTGAAGTAGACTATGTCATAGATGGTTACAAAAGTGTCCAAGCAAGACTCCTCCTTAGAATTTGGAAGGTAACAAGTGAATATGATAAGCAGTATAGCCATTGGATGTAAGTATAGGTCAATCTACGTAGTTGCATGGTCAGGCTAAAGTACATTACTTTCAGACTTTCCTTTTCAGACCAGAATTCACGGCAGCTATAGTTCGGCCATTCAGAGAATGCGTTCCTGACACGTCGCGATTGAACTGACGACGTAACTACATTCATTGATTATTGATATAATAATGTTGTTTTAATGCTCCTCAATTGTTAAAACGGTAAACAACCAGCAAAAATATTTTTATCGTAACTGCAACGCCATTGCAAAGTTACGTCGTCAGTTCAATCGCGACGTGTCAGGAACGCATTCTCTGAATGGCCGAACTATAGTCACTCACTTCATCTAACTTTATGGAACCCCTCTGATAAATGTTATCGTCATCAACTTAAAACTCACAATCAAAAGCCTGTCCCTTAACTTTTGGATCCTTTCCTCCATTTTGAATCTCAGAATCCAGAATCGGAACAAATAAATCAACAGTTAACTTATTACTCCACTAGTTATGATTCAACTGAGCACATCATCTTGTTTACTGATGTATCTCACCCCTGAACTAGAGGTGAACCCAGGTTAGGGACGGAGACGAATGACGACTACTTATTTATATAAATGAACTACCTTCCGCCCGTGGCTTCGCCCGCGTAGAGTTCGGTTATATCGCGTTTCCAAAAGAATTCTTCAAAAGTCTGGGATAAAAACTATCCTATGTTCTTTCTCATGGTCAACTCTATCTCTGTACCAAATTTTATTAAAATCAGTTCAGTGTTTTGACGTGACATGACGTGACAGACAGACAGAGTTACTTTCGCATTTATAATATTATAATAGTAGGGATGCTAGTCTAGAATTAATGATGGATCTAGATATTCTAGATTAATTGGTATGTAAGTTCGCGGATGTAGGTTTAGACCTTGGGATAAATATTCCAGTTATTGATCGATTGATTGGATTATGAATCATGTGTTTCCTTATTAATTCTGTAGACGAAGAGAAAGGTTTCCACTGTTTACACTGAATTTAGAATTGCATACTCTTGTGGCTATTTAAAAACTGCAGTTTTTAATCGCCTAATAAGCCCTAGTGTCACAGTTTTCTGAAATATGACTGGTTTCTCTTCTCTCTCTTTTTTTGGCAACTCCTCATGCTCTTTTCTTTTAAGGCTTGTTTTTTTATTTACTTGGATATTTTAGTTGTTTATTTTACAGTGTTAATATCGACGGAATATCGAAAATTATTATATTTTATGGCATCGCACACAGGCTCGCATCAAGACGAGTTTGAGTACATTCTCTTCATATTTGATCGCAATGAAACATAAATTCCTACATAAACAATATATTGTATACCCGTAAATCTATATAGAAATAATTTTCTCTGCATTTACTATACATATTACGTGTGGCGGTCACGCTTTCTTCATTTATGGGCGCGGGAGAAAACTTCGATAGTATGTTCTTAATTACAATCGAGATTGTACCTTCTCGATTTGTCTTATGTGGAGTGATCAGGTGTTGACGATGTAGCATTGCTTATTACTTAACAGAAGATAAATATACTAAAATACACTACTCCTGTAGGAACTGAAATGTTGCAAGATAGGTCAGCAGTAATTGTTTTTATATCACTCTATTCCTTTTACTATCAAAAAGTATTGTAGTACAATCTGCATCAAATCAAAGTCAATCACGCCATTCATCATTAACAAATGTTTAAGGCAGTAATATCCAGTTAAAAAAACAGACATGCATGGTGTCTTCTTTGTAATAACACTGCTGAAATCTAAAATAGATCTACAGCACTAGATCTAATTCCAGATAAAAAATAAGCTTATGTAAACAAACACCAAAACGAAAGTCGGTTTTAGTGTTAACATAAGGAAGTAGACTTTCCGTCTGACCTCATCAAACTTCATAGCATACTCGACTATTTATTTTAACAGTCGAGTTATCGATAATCGTTACAGTTCTCGATACATCGAGAGAGTGTATCGTTCTGGCTGGCATGTCAAACATCGCGTGCGACGGTAGAATAGGTTTTTTTTATACAATTTCGCTTGCTACAAGTTAAACGCTGCTGTTTTGTGTGTCTTGAGTCATGAACGAAAGCGGGGATTGTAATGACGATAATTATTTGAACATGGTACCTATATTCATCGCCCTCTTGACATTAAGTATCCCAATTTTATTTAAGATCCGCGTAGCATGGTTTCTCCTTCCAATTTGAAGAAATATTTTAGATGCATATTAGATAGACCATTTATGGAGAAAGACTAAGCTATATCTTTGATACGTGTGCGCGATACAGTCCCCTGGTAAAATAAACCACGTCTACTATTGGGTAGGTACGTGTATTATATTTATATGTGATATACTGTACTGCCTAATTTTAACATTAGCAAATAATAACGTATGACATTAATGTAGCGACTCTTTCAGTTTATAACTTAAACCAATCAACTAGCCTCGCAGAACTTAATAGACCTATTATTGAGTAGCCGCTAGGAAATACAGATATTTTTAAATCGCTCACCAGTTGCGCAACAGTCGTCTTAGCTAACGACGGCTAATGTCGGCTAATCTATGTAATGACCGCAAATAATGGTCAAAGTGAAAAAAGATAGAATGTAAGAAAATGTTAAGTTGTAGTTTGGTATTCTACGGAATGTTCAGAAGATGAGTTCTATTGGTATTTGGTATGTTATAGTTCGGCCATTCAGAGAATGCGTTCCTGACACGTCGCGATTGAACTGACGACGTAACTTTGCAATGGCGTTGCAGTTACGATAAAAATATTTTTGCTGGTTGTTTACCGTTTTAACAATTGAGGAGCATTAAAACAACATTATTATATCAATAATCAATGAATGTAGTTACGTCGTCAGTTCAATCGCGACGTGTCAGGAACGCATTCTCTGAATGGCCGAACTATAAGCGGTGGTTTATTTTTATCTCGCTGTTAAGGATGGTTTGGAAAATATCTGATGGTCAATTAAAATGTTGAAGGTTTGTTGATTTTGTATGTTTGTTTTATCACTTTATCCAAGATCTGATTTCACAAAAAAAAAAAAACAGCATCAATTACCAACAAACAAACAAAAAGGTTTAAAATAAGAATCCCGCGCATATCCGACAAAGGGCGGCTCGTTAGTCCGGCGGAAGTCGTCGCCTTGCATGCGTATGCGCACAACTTCCTCCCACCGGAGCCAGCGAGCCCTGTTATTGTTTTGTTGCGACGATTGAGGGAAGAGATAAGGGGAAGGTGACTTTATACATATGTAGAAAAGTGTCATTTGGAGAGTGGTTAATTGTTGGCGCTACTGTAGCAAAAGGGGTAAGTCTAGATTTGAAAAAACTTATTTGTAAAATAGTTCAGGTGTACCTTTTAGTTTATAAAAGTTCTTAAGAAAAGTCATCTGCTGTTCTTCGTATTCCTTCTCAATAAACAACTTCTATTTTTATCCGAAAAAGGAGGGAGCTCTCAATTCTGTTTTTTTGCATAATTTTTTTACATCTCCTTTGCCAAGAGCTGCATATTTTTTAATTACCCTTCACGACTCTTCCTAGCTCCCTACCTTCACCCTCCACATATCGAATAACCTCCACCCTCCATAGCTGTCGGCAAGATGGCGGCGACATTCCCGCCAATTATGACATGCCTCACATGTCCGAACAATCTGTCAACTTAATAATTGCCTACAGAATGGTAATGGAGGAAAAAATTAACTATGTCGGCCAGGTGAGATGGATGTTTTTTGTAACAAGAGTTGTTTGTTTGCGCACTGATTTGGAAAAAGAGATTCTGTACTTATGAATGAAATATTGAGTCCGCTCAACGCAGTGGAGAAAAAGTGATGTATGTGTGTTGTCTGTTCTCACAACGAGTCTGATATAAAGTAGTTAGGTACCTACTGATTGACTTTAAGCCAAAATACTTGGTTCTTGATTGAAAAGAATCTTACCTCAGACATTGCACATTGTATGTTAGATATAATTATCGTCGTAATGTAAGAGGGCGTTAAGTAGTAGGACAGTAATTATTACAAGAAGCATGGGTGTATTTAATTAATGTACGAACCTACATAATGTACCTTTAAGTACTCCCACCAGCGAATGCATCAGAACACGTTACAGCCTAGCCATATCTGCGAGTCATAAAATGTACCAAAATACGGCCGAGCAATTTTCGAGATACGTGGGACAAAAATAAATGTACCTAAATATAAAGTAAGTACAGGTGGATTTTAAAGCAAGTAAGGGTGGTTTAATATGAGAAACTTTAGTAATATTTGACTACAATTATTTTGCAGATGATGATGAATTATTTTAAGGTGTGACAGAAATAGCATGATGTTCGAACAGTCCATAAAGAGTGGTGTTTCAGCATTCGGCTGTCTCGTTATTAAAAAGGAAATTTTTAATTTTGGTATTTATTTATTTTCCAGCATATAATTTACATTTTTAAATATTAAATATAAAAATAAAAAACATTTAGACAAAAAAAGGAAATAATTATTACAGAAATCCCCAGGCGTTGTGGCGTCATAATGGTTAGGGGATTAACCAAAGTATGATTATTAAAGAATCATTGTAGCTCTGAGTTACTAATTTGAATGGTATGTTTTGGTATCGAGATACATTGAAATATAAGGCAGGATATTACTAAATGCAACCGGATAAAATATTAAATAGTAGCCCCTCAGGAAGTGAACGAAACCTTATAAAATAACGGGAAGGTGATGTTGTTCTTTCTAATGAAAATATGCCTTTTTAGGGTTCCGTAGCCAAAATGGCAAAAACGGAACCCTTATAGTTTCGTCATGTCCGTCTGTCCGTCTGTCCGTCTGTCCGTCTGTCACAGCCGATTTACTCGGAAACTATAAGTACTACAGTGATGAAATTTGATGGGAATATGTGTTGTATGAACCGCTACAAAAATATGACACTAAATAGTAAAAAAAAGAATTGGGGGTGGGGCCCCCCATACATGTAACTGAGGGATGAAATTTTTTTTTTCGATGTACATACCCGTGTGGGGTATCAATGGAAAGGTCTTTTAAAATGATATAAAGTTTTCTAAAAAACATTTTTCTTAAAGTGAACGGTTTTTGAGATATCAGCTCTCAAAGTCGTAAAAAGTATGTCCCCCCCCCTCTATTTTTATAACTACGGGGTATAAAATTCTAAAAAAAATAGAGGTGATGCATGCTAATTAACTCTTTCAACGATTTTTGGTTTGATCAAAGTATCTCTTATAGTTTTTGAGATAGGTTGATTTAACTGTAATTTACGGAACCCTTCGTGCACGAGTCCGACTCGCACTTGGCCGGTTTTAATTTTAATTCTACATAGATGCAGCCAAAAACTTGGATACCGTACATTCAATCAAAACAGAACTTTGTCCCCCAATACTGTAGTAACTTTTAAACTAACGGAAAACGTGTAAAATATTTGAAACATTAATGTCAAAATACACAACAAACAAAAACACGGTACTTTAGAAGATTTACGAGACATAAATCAATACCCACAGAGCTATTAACTAAGGATTTTGAAATCGCTACATGTGGAACTAAATAGGTTTTTGACAATGCGCGGGCGCTTGATTCTGGGTCTGACAATATGGCGGAAAAAGGTTGCTATTCAGATTTTTAAATGTCAATAGCTAAATCCAGCTATTTCTACTGATACAAATGACATTTTTATGAGGCACGGTTTTACCGAAGGAGTGGGATGGAGTTGAATAGGTTATCTTATCTGTTTGATAATGTCTGATCTGAAAGAATATTTCCAATTGGACCAGTCAGTTCCTGAGAATAGTGCGTTCGCGCAAACTGTTTAACCTCATAATATTTGGACAGGATAGCTTTCCTACATAGATTGAGCAATGAACATATTAATAATGATACCTATCGTAGGTCTAATGCAGAACCTTATTTTCCTAGCTCAGTCAACAAGGAGACACGCTCAACAAACTACCTACAAGGGAATAATATTTGCAGAAAACTTGGAGTTGAAGTAAAAACTGTAAGTATGGCGATTAACCTGGATTGGGCGCTTTCCAACTTCATCGGAAGCCGACCAATTAACCGCCATTAGGAAAAAAGTGAAAAACTTCACTCAAAGAGAACACTGAATTATTTTAACTGCATCCATGCATCCGTAGGGCTGTCTAAAAAGGATTTTATTCCTTTACAATGTTCTAAAGTTGAGTTTTTAAAAGTTGAAGACGATAATTTCAGGATTTGAAAAAATCTTTCCTCGTTAAATTAGCTGTTAGCTATCTGAACAGGAGGAAGGCTTTTGGCTATTTTATACTACTTTGTGGGACAAAGGGTCAAAGATGGAACATCAAGATCACGTGTTTATTTACCATTAACCTACCTACACACAAAATAAGTAAATTACGTAAATCAATAACCATAGTCACAAACACAAACAGTAAGTAAACTTGGAGCAAATGACCGCGACGACTCAAGCACAGCCAGGCTATAAGCAAGTGATACTTAACCCAGTACTTAGTTATAATTACGTAGGACTGGTAAGCAAAACGGTTGACCGATGAGTTTTCTAAGTATTTGTGCTAGGAAAATGCTGAGCTGAGAGGCTAATGTATGTAGACCGAGATAAGAGAATTAAACTAGTATCTTATATTACGATTGCAATGTATTGAATGAAGTTGATGTTTGGAATAATTTGGACCATGAATCAGCACTTATGCAAATGAGGATTACCAATGGTCTTGCCCTACTTCCTAAAACGTTTGTGGAGAAGATGAAGTGGCCTAATATCTGTGTTTTATTTGAGAGTGTTGTTGGATATATTTTTCATCCCACCATCTCGGAAAGAGTAGTTTTATCCTTTGATATCTGAGCGCAAAAGCCGTTTTTATCCTCTAGAGCGGCAAAGTGATTTGAATTTAGAACATCGTGTGCAATACTCCATTTGTGACAATCTTGATAAGACTTTTCAAACAAATACATATTAAACAAATAAAATACTGCTTAAAATAATTATTCAATTAATTAAGTAATTTTTATTATTGTTTTTACAAAGATTTTTAACGTCGTTTCATTTTTAAACTGAGTTTTCAAATAAATGAACTTTAATAGGTACTGCTTTTTAATTTGATACTCATATGTGCGCGCCATTTTGTTTTTTGCATTTAGTAATTTCCTCGATGAGGTGGGATGAAAAGTTACGTGTTGCACTCGAGTGCAAAGATTTTTCACCTTGAGCTCTTTTGATTCCCTCGCTATCGCTCAGGATTCTAATTATTGAAACACTCGCTACGCTCGTGTTTCAATTTTAGAATCCTTCGCTTGCTCGGTCATCAAAATTGAGCTCGCGGTTAAAAAGCAACTTTGCACTCTTGTATAACAAATAACTATTGTTGAGCGCGACAGAGGGTTGCCATTTTTTAACCGACTTCCCAAAAAGGAGGAGGTTCTCAATTCGTCGGGATTTTTTTTTAAATTTCAAAACACCATGTTAATCAGTAAGGGTAGTTTGGTCCTGAAAGGTCACCGTAAGTGCCAAATTCAATTTTTATTTCTTACAAAAATTGATTCCAACACAGTCGGACAGCCCTAAGATTGGCACGAAAATCTCGCTTCCTTATTGATTCACTAAAACTGTCGGCAGAAATAAAACTGTGGAGAATTTTTATGGTGATTCGATGTTACTGAGATATGCTGGCATGCATGCATGTTGCATACCCAATACGTTCCCATGCTTTGAATATAATGGATTTGTCATCATCTTAGTCATGGTGATTTTCCTTTGTAGGTAAATGGTGCAGCTAGTATTGGATATTAGAGATGTGGAATTTCCTAAAGGGCAAAGGTAGACCATAGTATAGGTTTCCTAGGATCTTTATTTCCTATGACGAAGAAGTTTCAATCACGTAATCATCATCTCCCGAACCTTTTCTACGAACTATGTTGTGGTCGGCTTCCAGTCTAACCGGATTCAGCTGAGTACCAGCGCTTTACAAGGAGCGACTGCCTATCTGACCTCCTCAAACCAGTTACCCAGGCTAACTGATACCCCTTGTTTAGACTGGCATCAGACTAACTGGCTTCTGAGTTTCAATCACGTAATCCAAAAGTAATATTTTGAAACGAACTCAAAGTCATCCTGAGCGTGCATATCTGCAATGTTTTTCAAACTTGTAGTCATGCATTCCGTAGATACGGATCTAATATTTTTAGGCATCAAGGTCACTTGTTGCATGTCTACTTAGGCTCATTCATTTATAAAGATATAATCGAACATTGCCAAAATAGGTCCGGTGGGAGTTAATGATATAAATTGGTTCCTTACGTAATGGAATGTCATAAGAACGAAAATGTAGATCAATTTAATGCTTTTGTCCGACTCATCGTCAGCATGGCTTTTTCTTAAATATATTGAGGTCGGCTCACTTGATACCTACAGCTGAATACCAGTGTTTAACATGGAGCGACTGCCTAGCTGACCCCTTAGCTGGTTACCTGGGCAACACAATACACCTTGGAAAACTGGAGAATGGCTGGCCTTTGTCCTACTTTGGGACATTACTGGAAAATTTCGCTCCGGAAACTGCTTACTGTTAAGATAAGATCTACTCACCGACTGCCAATCCTCCTGCCTCTCAATGCGGGCAGGGTCAGTCCGCTTCGCGAGCTCTGCTCTCCTCAACTGCTCCCGAGCCCTGCTGCCCAGGTCAGCCGGCCCCACGCGCACGAACTGCAGCGGGTTACCAGCTGGCTTGCCCGGGATGACGGCTGCTGTGTGCGGCCTTGTCGCCAGGAAGTCGGCGCTGTCTGTTGTCTGGAAATAGCAGTTTAGTATTGTACATTTTACATAAATAAAATTGAGTGTTTGAGCAAATAATGCTCATACTACAAAATTAAATGCGAAGACAAAGCTTGGATCTTCTACATAACAATGTGAACTTTGAAGTGGGAAGGGATGTTGAGTGTTTAATTTGGTCAAGGTTTAGACGGGATTATATGGGAATTAATTCGGTTTAAACAGATTCGTATGAAGAAAACGGTCACTAATATTATGTAACCTAAGCTTAGATTATCTAGTTGATCTTTCAATTTGAATAGCAGTTGCCTAACAGCGATTACCACAAAATATCATACGGTAAATAGATGTAACATTTTACTAGGCAATACTGCGCAGATTATTACAAACAATTTAAATAAGAGAAATGTGTGCTCAGTCAGAAGATGCTGCGACACAAGTTGTACATGACAACTAAGAGAAATGGCCGGCATAAGAACACCTGATGCTAATACTAACATTTTAACGTTGAGATTCTACTCGTACGGAAAGAAATCGAAAGTACCGTGTTTTACGTAATTCACTCATCTCACTTCTAAAGTACTTTATATTATTCAAAATTATACCTACATACGTGTGTATGAATGTAGGAAGACAAGTAATGGTGAAGAAAGTAAGGAAATATTTTTGAAAATAGCTGCTCATGCGTTTATGGACAGAGATGGCAAATGTATTGATAACCACATGTTGCTCGCGGTTTTACACGCGTTCCGGGAAAATACTTCTTGGTGCCTATAACACAATATACAACGGGGTATTTTCAAAATTGGTTAAGTGAATTCGTACGTTACTCTCTGCCCTTAACGTCACAAACTTTTTTTTTTTTTTTTAATTTTTAATGGCATGGCCCTCTAGCGTCACAAACTTTACCTCTTAGTAAGACAGATAAAAACAAACATGTTTTAGTATGAACGTTAAACAACACATTTTAAATGGTCGACAATCAGTCTAATAGAGGTGTGGTCAAACGAAGATTTAATCGATAAACCGCTATCAGTAATTACAATGCATCATTACCACGCGTCCAGATAAAAATAATCACGCAAGTCTGACGAATAATATTAGGAGTTAGAAAAATATGTCAGACATTTCCGATAGAAGGATAAAACAGGCGGATCTGAATCATGAGGAAACGAAGGTATTTTAATGGAGTCTAGCATCATGACTAGATGATTATATTTCAACTAAAGGTTACTTTGAAGAATGTTAATAGTTTTGCAAAGCTATTTCTTAATGATTGCTCATGATATTTGCTTAGAAATTCTATTTTTGGTAGTTTGGTATTACTGAACTTAGTCTCTGAATGGGCACATATAGAGGCAAACCTTTACTTGTGAAGATTTTGCAATAGGTGCAGTGAATTGGCAGTTTACTGCTGCAAAATGTATTTTAGGTTGTTTGTTTGTCCATATTTAATATGCTAATAGTTTTTGTATGTCAACTTTTATTTGCTAGACATTCTGATAGCTAATTGTTATATAAGAGTTAATCATCTAGGTCCAGGTAATTAACTGTGTGGAGGGTTAAATAGGCAATCATACTACGTAAAATAGTGGTATTCAGAACCGTACAATTCGACTGTTAAACGATCCTAACTAAACTTAGGAAAAAGCATTATGATGATATCACCACTGGCTGAAATTCATAACTGGACCATCTCTAGTCTTCTTATATATCTACATAGTTGCACTCGGAACAATTATGTAAAACTTCGTAATTATTACTCAACAATTTTACGGTACGCCACAGAGTTAACAAGCATGTAGACACGAAATTCGGACATAATTATTTCGATGTTATCATAAGATCATGACAACGGGTTTTCTTGTAATTTTTTATCTCGATTCGTAACGTCTGGACCGTAGTTAATTAGTAATATTCTGAATTTGATAACGGTAAAACAAAAATAATGATAAATAGCGTTAAATTGGTATTTTGTGAAAGTAATTACTTGTTTTTAATTTTAATCGTAATTTGCATGAATCGATTGCATTAGTGAAGGGTATCGTAAAGTCGACAAGTTTGCAATTTCTGATTATTTATTTCAGGTGGATCGAGTTAAAGATGTTCAGTTATAAAATCTTCATTTAACACCTTTATATAACTATTAACATCGCAAGCTGTCAATCAATATCGATATAATAATATCGATTACAGTATTTTCTTACATGTCGCGTAAGAACGCGAAACTGTCATGGCGGCGTTATAAATGACACGAGCTTCCCTCAATTATTGCACATTACTTTCTATGTGTACTTACGTAAACTAATGACAGGAACTGGCCTAGTTTTTATGAGCTGTAATCTATATTATTATTTTCCGTATGAGGAAGAATTTCTTTAAGAATCTCGAGATTTTTTTAATGAAGTTTCTACTGCGTTCCTAAGTCGGCTTGTCAGACCTGCAGAGCAATTTTTAAAGTCACCTGTATGTATAAGTATAATACGTAAGGTTTCATCATCGGGATCTATATTTGCTAAGTCTAAAGTCACATAGAAAGAAAGTAAAGTAACGACTGATGTAACACTAGTATTCCAATCAGACAATTTAATACCTACCTACACCGAGTGATTTCTCAAAAATGATGTCATACAAATTGCACGGTTTTTAAATCACGTCCAATTTAACGTGTTAGGTCAAAGATCCAATGAAAAGTGTCTGTATTGTATCACAGCACCTAGAAAACTGACTTCCATTTGTCAAAGCATAAAAAATACATGTTTTTATATTTCTTTAACTTTCTGTTGAGTGGCAAAACATGGTACATGCATTTAAGAGTCATCACGAAGCAACCTTTATTTAACAAATGGGAAAGTCTTAGAAATATCTGTGCTGACAAACTGTCAATAATATTTTTGATACGCGATATTGTGTCTCTTAAAGTATCGAACGTGTTATTGAGTATTTTATTACGTCTATTAATAGATCTTTCAAACTAGCTTTTTTTTTTTAATTTCAAATAGGCTTATAAAAAATCTTTCGAAAAATCGAGCTAGTTGCACGGATCCAAGGAGTGGGTCACATCGGAAAGAACTGGCAAGAAACTCCATAGACATACTTAAAAAAAATATATTGTTTGCAATAAAAAGTTTTTACATACACCGTGACTTTTTAGTCGTCTTACAAAGGTGGTCCACTCAATCTATCCGACATAAAATACCACTAGACACGATTATTAATTTTATAGCCTTACTTAATTAAGATAATAGGTGCAAAGAAAAATACTGAAAAAAAAAATGTTTACGTATCAAACGGTAGGTATTGAACGATTAAATTATTCAAATCTCATAAATATATATATATTTTTATATGAACGTTTACTAGTCATTGGATACATGAAGTGGGCTGCCGTTGTAAGACGACTAAAACGTCACGGTGTATATCTATGTTTATTAGTTGCATAAAATTGCATACTTCAATAGCCCATTTTTAAACTCTTTCCACCTTAAGAAGCTTTAACCATAGCATCGTCCCAAACAAAGTTAACGGTCTAAACTTGGTACTAAAGCAACTAGGTACTTTTTAAGACCACAATTTACAATAAAGTGGCATAACACCACCACGAATTACAACATGTTACCACGTTGTTAAAGTCACCAATAGATAACGAGGAGAATATCAAACAGGCAACAATAGGTAGTCCAAATCTCCGCCATGTTTATGCTACAACCACAACTTCCTACAGCGCACAGTGTGTTATTTAGCCTTAAAAGTTGGCCAAAAATATTTTTTGGTTTTAGGGCCTTATATATATACTTTTTATTCGATTTAACATGAAAACACAATAAAACAACCAATTATTTGCATATATAACTATTTATTCGTCATCACTACTGTTGTCAACAATATTAATATTTGTTATGTCACTTTCGCATAAAAGATTTACAACATCTGGCAATAATTTCTTCTTTTTTCTATTTGAGTTACATCTCATACCAGTTAATAAAGGATCAGAAGTCAATAAAAGTCGGTTTAGTATGTCCATGTTGCACTCTACTCGCGAGAACTTTCTTGTGAAGTTTAGTCTGAATGTCCTAATATTCTTGTTGCGAGCTTCTGCTGCTTCCTCTGACAGTTGCCCAATTGGTAGTATTGCTTCCTTGATGACAGCTGCTCCATGAACAAGAACTTTGTGTAATGTAGGGGACATAGGGTAAAAATTATATAACGACACATAAAGTTCGGCAGTTTCTTTGCAATATTTTTCAAATTGTTCCACATTTATTTTCATACCGGAACATAATGCATCTAGAATTACTTTTAAACGATAAATTAAATTTTTATCGACTCCTGTAATTTCTGCTGAAATTTCATATTCCTCGAAAAATCTTCTGCTTGTGTTACCGTCATTTGTGTTACCAAAATTTGCTTTAGGCGTGTCTACTAAAAGTCCAAGTTTTTCTTTGAACTGGCTTTGGATTTCTTTTTTTCTATCTTCCACCACTTGTTTCTCTTCGGCAGAAAGGCGAACATTCCACTTTTTAATGGGTAGCCTATATGCCACATGCAGCATCGTTTCAAAAAATCTTATTCTAGCATGCAATAATGACAGCCCAAAGCTGAAATTCTCTTTTTTGCATGGCCTTTCCATTGATAAATCATTAAATTCTGAAATAGTAGCTTCACAAATGTAGCACCTCATAGTTGATTTGGTATGTGTTGCTGCATTGCATACCTTGCCATCCACCATCGTAAATAGCATCTTATGCTTTATAGAAATGCCATTTATATTTGTACTAGTGAGTGCTGATATCTGTGATTGGATATAATTTATTTCTTCATTAGTTACGTCAGTTGTTTCTTTCACAAAACGTATTCTTATAGGGCGACAGTAGCGAGGTGACGATGGTGTTGGGTTTTGCCACAGAATTTTTTTTTCAGAGCCGTAAAGTAATTGGAGTGGAACTGTTGAACTTTGAAATATATTGGCATCAGAGTCATCTTCAAACTCAAATTTCATTTTATATTGTATTTGTTGCGAGCCGTCACAACCCCACTTACTTATTAATATTAATGAGGATTTCTCTTCTTCACTTAAATTTTCTACAGCTTTTCCCAAAAACTGTATCAGTCTTGATCCTGTGTGATCCATCAACTTCTGAACTAGAACTTCAGCACATGTCTCGGTCACACGATGAATTTCCGGATAGCTATCTTTTTTTGCTTTTTGAACAATAGAATAACACGGGAAAAAATTTGGGTTTGTCTCACGGACTCTTTGATATTGAGTTTTAGTTAATTCTGCTTCTGTAAACATTGACAATGCTTGTAACGGTGATAATTGACGAGGCTGATCTTGCTTTTCAACACTTTCTTTAAAGGCTTTGATGTATTTTTTAGCTCTTCGAGGACTTTTCGTAAGGTCTTTAACAACTTTCGAAGCTTCAACTTTGCCGGCCTGTCGCATTTGCATTTGTGTTGCATACGTTAATTCTGCTAAATCTTTTGACCTCAGGTCTTCGGTTTTCCGTCTTTTACTTCTTTCACTTGATTCTTCAAATGATTTTTGAGGACGCCCGGGGCTAACTCCTAAAACAAACAAATAGAAATATGTTATAAAAAAAGTTACATTAGTCATAATGTAAACAATAGCGAGTTTGCAATGTATTGTGCTTCACCTACCTGCGCTCGGTAAAGTTATTGTGTCTCTTAGCCACGTGGCATTTTTTTCTTCGAATCTCTTTTTGTTTTTTTGAGCTGCCAACCATTTTTGTTTAAATTGGTGCTTAACAATGGACAATTTGTGTTTAGCGTCTGCTATTTTTGGATCGTCTTGAAAATAGCCTTTTAGCACTTCGATTTCCATAAGCTTAAGTTTTTCGTCAAATGATGACCCAATTGAGTTTTGGGCAATGTCATATAAGTATTTCCGAGTAATCATCTTCATGCCAGAAGGTCCTATAACAATTAAAACGTATAATGTTAACAAAATAAAGAAGATGGATCAAAATTGCCCCACGTCCTATAACAATGTGACGTATCTCAAAAAAAGATAAAAATGTTAAAAAAAATATGGCATACTCTCTAATTTATTTTTTTCACACCTTCATACGAAAAAAATGCTTTAAAAATGGTTCAGGCGCTGTTATGAAAACATCGTTCATATGGACCATTTTATCAAATATTTTTTTTGTTTGATAGGGTATACCACACAGTTGGTCCCATAATCATCAGGTCAGGATCAGATTATGGAAACCCTGAGAAATCCAGGGCAACTTTTAAAAGTTGTAGGCATGCGCAGGATAAATACTTTACTATGAGGTGTATGTCTGGTAAAACTATGCAACAGTGAAGGTTTGGAGCTGACCTGATGATGGAGACGAAAGAAGGTTGAGGGAACTCGACAACTGAATTTTTAAACTACCTCGTATTTGGTCTTATATTATTTGTATTGAATAGACCTTTGCAACAGTGAAGGTTTGGAGCTGACCTGATGATGGAGACGAAAGAAGGTCGAGGGAACTCGACAACTGAATACCTCATAGTCAAGTTTTTATCCTGCGCATGCCTACAACTTTTAAAAGTTGCCCTAGATTTCTCAGGGTTTCCATCATCAGATCCTGACCTGATGATTATGGGACCACCTGTGTGGTATACCCTATCAAACAAAAAAAATATTTAATAAAATGGTTCATAAATAGTCCTATGAACGATGTTTTCATAACAGCGCCTGAACCATTTTTAAAGCATTTTTTTCGTATGAAGGTGTAAAAAAAATAAATTAGCGAGTATGCCATATTTTTTTAAACATTTTTATCTTTTTTTTGAGATACGTCACATTGTTATAGGACGTGGGGCAATTTTGTATGGATTGTGATCCGTCTTCTTTGTACCAAATAATATAGGCCGCTAGAAAAAAAAAATAACACAAAAAGGAGCGGTTTCGTGCGGCTACTTTTCTTATGAGTGGATAATGAAATAACAACCTCATATTATAACACAAATTTTAATGTTTAGAAATGTTCAGAAATACAACAAAACCCTTTTTGAAATGCACCATAAATTATTTTTACAACAGTTAATTAGACCTGTGTTTACGGCTATAAATACAAAAATCTACAATATATTTTTTTATAAAATTATGTAAATCAGAAAGTACATACCTGGAGTAGACCCATCCATCACAAAAACTGACACAAAACCACTCCACCAAACAAAAACAAGAGTATGGAAAACACCGAAATAACAACGTATCGCAAAATCACACGTCTGGCGTAAGCGAGCTGTAACTTCCGACTGGCCGCACGAGGCGCTGTATTAAGCTACCGCTTTAAGTGTTTTACTATTGGTTGCAGTGACTAATAAGCTTTTTGGCCAGATACAATTCTAGGTAGTTAGCGGAAAACATAAAATTCCATTATTGGCCAACTTTTAAGGCTGAATAACACACTGTGCAGCGGATGAATACAAGTTATTTCATTTTAAGTGAAGTGATGTAACTGCCTACCCCGAGTTGAGGATAGCGTAATAATAGGCTTAGGTGCAGTACATACTGTGGAGGAGTTAGAAAAAATTGCAATGTGTCTTATGTTAAAGATTTACCCCCTTACTTATAAAAATCTCTAATCACCTTCTTAGCAACATTTTAACTAGGTAATCACTACTTAAAGTCTTACGTAGTGATTAAATGTTAGTTAAGACATGCTTAAGCAACGTTTATAAGTAAGAATTTTCTTAAACAGCCCTTCAGTATTACTTATTATTTAATTCACGTTTATAAGTAAGGCTGCTAATGTTAAAGAGCTGATGAATTTGATTGTATGAACGCGCTAATCTCAGATACTATTGGACTGATTAGAAAAAATATCTGTATCAGTTGGCCCATTTATAAAAGCCTGTTAATCTTCTAATAATTTAAACTACAGCGTGGAGAAGTTAGCAATCCGCTATAGCTAGGTAATTAGAAAAAGCTCACGTTTAGTCTCTGTAAACGAGTAAGCAGTATTTTCAAGTTCAAACTGTTCCAAAATAGTCTACCATGACTCGACCCTAAATGAGTCAGCTCAAAATTGGCAGCCAAAGCTATGCACATTGTGTAAATCGTCCTTTACTTGTATTACATAAAACTGTAAAACAAATACGTAAAGTAACTAAACATTCTTATCACGCGAGTAGTAAGGAGGTCGACTCGATAAAACTTTACGATGTTCTTATTTATTTATTTTACGTTGTTAATAAATATTTATTACTGTTAGTTTGGTGATTAATTGTTTACTTGTTGACCTCTGTTGTAATTGATTATTGTGTGGGAGTTACACACTTATTTTTTCTCTTAGATAACGTACTGCGTTGAAACATTAAGTATATTTTACAACCTTATACCAATTCACTTTCTTAAGGACTCGCATATTGATTGATATATGCTTCAGTGTTACTCAATCTACCAGTATATTAATAACTATAGAATACAATAATACAAGTGACCATCAACTTTAATACATTGTCTTTACTTTACCGTGGATTACTAATTTATCGATGACGTTACTACGTATCCTACAGTTAGAAGTGTCGAGACTGCATACAGCAATATTAAGTCTAATGATTTCATAAACAAATGCATCCACAAAAGGCAGTGATATGGTTGGCGCGTCTCATAAAACATGTGATGTCTTCCACGGGCCATTTAACTTGCAGATTGATGCGTGATTTAAGCCTATATATCAACCTAGGTATCTAATCATTTGCCTGTCTTTAGAATAAGTAATTTTTGATTAATTTTTTTAACCGATGGTAAAGAAGGGTTATGTTTTTGGTGGAATATTATCGATATTAGATCGATTGTTTAAGTCACAGCTCATCATGTCATTTGCGGTCTTAGGCCACAGACAAACGCCGGCAGTGCACGCTACTATTGCGTAACAAAACAATTTCTTTGAAACAACTGTTTGGATACCGCGGTACTAAGAACAGTGAAAGTCCATAAAATGTTAGAAAATATTTACCAACAATCTGACGACGGCCGTCAAACACGACACTTTCACTATCAATGGCAATTACGAAACAATAGATATCGCTTCGATCACGCCCCTAGATCACGTTCGATAATATCGATTTAAATCATACGCGGAACTTTTAACTTACTTTTAAAAAGAAAGCGGAATCCCGTGACAAAGTTCACACTGGCAGCTGCATTGGGGATTTTAAATTTAGAACATGCAATCCGTTGGGCGTTCTATATTTCCGTTCGGTATGCGTGTTTAAATTTAGAACCAGACTTAGTTCACTGTTCGACACTGTCGTTTGTCACTCGCTCGTTCTATTTTTAAATAATCAATCGAATTATTAAATCGATTTTCAGTAGATCGTTTTGTTTCATGTATCGGGTGCGATGGTTGAGCGTAAACTGAGTTGAGAAGTGACTTTCGCGGTTTTCCAAGCTACCGAGTGATGGGTTATGGGCAGAAAACAAACGATATTTTAGGATGACCAGGGATTTAATACAATTAAAGTAAATACAGTATTGTCATGATGCCGGCAGAACACAGAAGGGCAGAAACAATTCCATAGAGTGACGTTTTTACAGAAATGTCAAACTCGAATGACATAATAGTTTGCGTTTACAAATAAACTTCAACACTGGCCCTTAAACCAATACTATAATGTCTAACAATGAAACACTAAAGATTCTAAACTAAAGATTCACTAAATAGAACACTAAAGAAAACATTCATTATATGCACACAGAAAACAAAGTTACAACTTCTTGCAAACCATATCTTTAACAATATCTCATGACAAAACAATGTAACAGTACATAAAACAAACTTAAAACAATTTCAACTTCACAGTAAATTCAACTCTGTTACAAACTTAACATGTAATCCACTAGACAAAGGTTTTGTCAGTATGTCTGCTAACATTTCTTTTGTACACAAATATTTAACATCAATAGAACCCTTAGAAACATGTTCCCTAATAAAGTGGTGTCTAATATCAATGTGTTTAGTTCTAGCATGAAACATTGAATTACTACACAATTTCTGTGCTGACTGATTGTCATTAAAGATTGTGACTTTAAAAGGTTTTTGGAACAATCCTTCTAAAAAGTTACATATAAATAGAGCCTCTTTACAGCTGTCAGAGAGACACATGTATTCAGCTTCTGTACTCGATAGAGCTACAGTGCGTTGTTTCCTACTCTCCCACGACACTGTAGAATTTCCTAATTTGAACACATATCCTGTGTAGGAGCGTCTATCTTCGCCACGTGCCCAATCAGCATCAGCATAAGCAGTGATAGTTAAGTCACCTTTAACAAAAGATAATCGCAGGTCCTTTGTACCTTTTAGGTAACGAAGAATTCTTTTAGCCGATTTCCAGTGAACTTCCGTAAAACAGTTGTTATATTGACTCAAATAACTTACGGCGTGTGATATGTCAGGTCTTGTACCAACTGCAATATACATCAGGGATCCTATTAAACCTCGATAGTCGTATTTACTGTTATCAGTAAGTTTCTCAGACTTCGTTAACTTAACTCCTGTTTCCATGGGAGTGGATGAAGGTTTACAATCTTCCATCTTATATTTCTCAAGAACTCTTTCTATATAATTTATTTGATCAAGAGTTATATTGGATTGAGTTTTAGTCAGTCTCATTCCCAAAATATGACTGGCTGGTCCCAAGTCTGTAATTTCAAATTCCTTTTTAAGCTTTTCTTTAAATACAGTTCGCTCTCGCGATTTTGGAGTAGAGAAAAGTAAAATATCATCAACATAAAGAGCTATTATTATAAATTCACTCTGTATTCGTTTATAATAAACACATGGCTCTGAAGCAGATTTCATAAACTTACAAGTTTCACATAGGACTTTATTGATCTTTTCGTTCCAAGACTTAGATGCTTGTTTTAGACCGTAAATTGCCTTATTAAGTCTGAATATTTTATTCTCTTTTCCACTGGAAACAAAACCCTCAGGCTGTTCCATGTAAACAACTTCCTTGAGATCACCATTCAGAAAAGCTGTCTTCACATCGAGATGATCAATGTCCATATTGTATTGAGCTGCAATGGCTAGCAATATGCGCAGACTGGAGTACCTCACAACAGGTGAGAATGTCTCCTCATAGTCAATACCATGTTGCTGTGTGTACCCTTTTGCTACTAATCTTGCTTTGTATCTTAAGAGCTCACCATTAAGTCCATATTTCTTCTTGAATACCCATTTACATTTTATGGGCCGCCGTCCTTCTATACGGTCAGTAAGAGTCCAGCAATTATTGGAAATAAAAGATTTATACTCATTTTCCATTGCTTCTCTCCAATTCTCAGCTTCCGGACCAGATAGGGCTTCTTTCACAGTCAGCGGCTCGCTTGCGACTCCGTTCATACCAGCGATATGAAGAGCAGACAGCATGGAATCATTATCTTCGTCTGTCTGTGTACTAGAAGATGTGCTTTCTTCTTCCTCATCTGGAACGTAAGATTCATCCGCAGCAGCATTTGATGTAAAGCTCTCATCATCACTCTCAGAATCATTTATTGTAATCATACTAATTCTCTGTCCATCCTGGTTAGTATCTGTGTCATCAGAATTACTATCCAAACATTCATCAGTATTCAATGATTCTGTTAGTGGCGATAGTTCAATGATGGATTCATTCTGCAATTTATCATCATTTGACACATTCATAAACTTGTTTTCAAAGAATGTTACATCTCTTGCTTTTATACACGCTGTTGGATTATCAGGGTTTATCAATCTGTAACCCTTGCTCTCTTCACAGTAGCCCACAAATATTAATTTCTCTGCCTTTGGATCCAACTTTGTACGATTATGTTTTTGAGAATATGCAATACAGCCAAATATACGTAAATTTGAGAGTGATACCTTTTTATTAGTCCACTTCTCCTCTGGTATACATCCCTTGACTGCTATGGTTGGTGAACGATTTTTCAGATAGACTGCCGTGTTTACAGCTTCAGCCCAATATCTCTTTCCAAGGCCAGCATCTTGTAACATGCAGCGAGCTTTCTCGAGTATGCTCCTGTTCGCCCGCTCTGCAATGCCATTCTGCTGTGGGGAGAAGGGTATGGTTGTTTGATGACGGATACCATTTGCCTTCAAATAATTCTGAAAAATCAAATTAATATATTCACCTCCATTGTCACTACGTATTGCTTTTAGGTTTTTATCTGTTTGGTTTTCTACCAAACATTTCCATTCTTTGAATTTACCAAAGACCTCTTCTTTTCTTCTCAAAAAATAAACAAAAGTTTTCCTACTATAGTCATCTATAAATGTTAAAATATATCTAGATCCACTAAAAGATGAACAAGGCATTGGTCCACATAAGTCTGTGTGAACTAATTCTAATATATCAGTGGCTCTGTTGAAACTTTTCTTAGGGAAAGGTAACCTAGTTTGTTTTCCCATCACACATGCAACACATTTCTCGAAATTACTATCATTAGAATAAGTAATATCAGTAGCCATACCTTTATTCAAAAGCTGCATGCTTCTATGGTTAAGGTGCCCCAGACGACGATGCCAGACTTCCTGTGAAGCCGTGCTACATTGCTGTGTAACTAAAGCCTTTTCAGTAGTATTAGTAACATCACTACTTGAAGTAACACCTGACTCTGTTTCAGTAGACTTTTCTACTAAGCTGCATCGTATGGGAGTGGATTCAACAACATCTAGCTGATATACACCATCACAAAGTGTAGCAGAGGCCACAACTACCTCACCATCATATATTTGACAAGTGCTAGTACTAAACACCACTTTAAAACCTTTTCTAACCATTTCACTAACTGATAACAAGTTTGCTGTTAAGTTTGGTACAAAATAAACATTAGAAATTGTCTTTACATTACCATTTCTCATTTGTACATGAACTGTCCCTTGTCCAGCAGTTAATAACTTGTCACCATTGGCTACTTTCACTTCCAATGTTTTATCATTCACAAAATCACTCAAGACTGATCTGTCATGACACATATGGCCTGTTGCACCACTATCGATGTACCATGATGTACTATTGATGTTTGCTGAAAGTGCGGTAAGTAATGCCTTCGAATTATCTGTATTTGTTTTAGGATTCTTCTTGTTTACATTCTTCGGGCAATCCTTGATAAAATGTCCCGTCTTTCTGCACTTGAAACAAACAGGAGGCCGTTTGCGTGCAACTACAGCTAGAGCACTCTCAGTCCTCTCAGTCTTATCATCTCTTCGGATGTTTTCCTGCAACAGTTTCCCTTTGACTATCTCGCTTAACAATTTTACATTTGAATTTTCCATTGCCATAATCAGTGGGTCATAGTCCGCAGTAAGTCCGCTCAACATGATGACTGCTACGAAGTCGTCTTCCAAAGGCGACCCTATCTCGCTCAGCTGTTGTGCCATTTCCGTGATTCTGTTTAAATATGCTTCCATGTTCTCACTATCAGACAGTTTGGTCGCGAACAGCGTTCGTAGTAGACCAAGTCTCCGGCATAAACCCTTATCCTCGTATGCTTTCTGCAAATTTGTCCACGCTTCGTGTGCAGTCTTCGCGTTTCTAATGTGTGGTATCGCTGTTGGCTGTACATTCAATGCAATTTTAGCCAGCGCTTTATGTGATTTCTTGTTATCTTTGCCATCGTCCGATTCAACGCAGTCCCATAACTCTTCGTGTACCAAAATCATTCGCATCATGAATTTCCACGAGCTATAGTTCTCGATGCCTTTAAGTTTCTCAATAGAAACAAAATTTGAGGATCCAGAACCCGACGAGGCAGCCATGTTTTTTTCTTTAGTGGACATTTAGAAAATATCCATGAACCGGTCTCAGAAATCTCGCGAAGTACGTGAAAATATATTGATATAATTTATCAACAATATCCCTGGGCCCATAACCTGATGGGTTATGGGCAGAAAACAAACGATATTTTAGGATGACCAGGGATTTAATACAATTAAAGTAAATACAGTATTGTCATGATGCCGGCAGAACACAGAAGGGCAGAAACAATTCCATAGAGTGACGTTTTTACAGAAATGTCAAACTCGAATGACATAATAGTTTGCGTTTACAAATAAACTTCAACACCGAGAGAGGGGAAAGTAACGTGTTGTGATAATTAATGCATTATTTTAGCTGTGGAAACAAGCGCACTTTAATTGATACGTGGCTAACCTTGCGTGTTTTCTCATCATAATTTGTAACGTTTTGTTCATTTTGACTGAGTGGCTTTACGTTGATGGTTTATGATAACGTTCAAATTGTTTTATGAATGAAATTAGTTCGAATTATTGGTGTATTTATGAGAAATATTGATGCTGTTAACTATATTGTTTTCTAATCATGTAATAATTAGAGATTGCGTGCGTACTTGTTGAGTTTTCTGTTGTCAATCAACGCAGCGCCTTGACTATCTTAATGAATGCAATTATTCAATTAAATCGACTTCTGACTTCAATCAGTTTATCTTAATCAGGTTTTCGCATTCTACTGGTCATAGGCCTCTCCCTAGTTTTTCTTCCGCATTCTGTTTTTAATTGCCATAAAATGATACTTAATTAAAAGATTAAGCTAGATATACTTTTTCAGAAATTATTTTATAGTGAAATAATTTGCTCCTTCATGATGAAAAAAAATATGACTTTTGTAACCACTGAAACTCAAATAATAAAACTACTTACTACTTTTATATTTTTAAATGTTTTTTTTTTCTAAATTAAATATTTTAAAATGTACAAAATATGTTGAGAAATAAATAAATGAACTAACCCAAACTACTACCTAACCTTTGGAAATTCTATGTGATTAGAAAACGAATTATCAAAATTTTTCTTCTAATATATTAAACAGCATTCTAACCAGCCAGCTCTCTTTCAGCACAAAACAAACAATTTACCAACAAGTTTATAATTACTTGTACAAAATAATTGAATTCCTACGCGACAGAAAACCTCATTGTTTAAGTCCGTAGACTAGTTCTTATGATACTTTATATCTTGTTAGACCAGTCGGCATTGTTATAGACGACATATTGACAGATTTATATATAGCTGCCTTGTTAGTTTGTCTACTCATATTTTATGTTATAGTAAAGTTGGTAACATTGTTTACTACTTATGAATATTTGTGACGGAAAACCCTGTAAAATCTAGCGTAACCGTGTCTTATTGTGACTATTTGGCTGTAATATTTTTATGTAAATGATTGCGTCAGCGGCTATAAAGTATGGAAAATTACGTGGCCCGAACCATTACTATTCAAATAAATAAAAATCTCTTACCAATAGACAACAGCGACACAACACTAGCAAATCTTCAAATATCGACTCTAAATTCAAATATTCAAATCCTTCGAAATTTAAAACAATTGTCTTCTAAATGCAATCGCTCAAATCCTTCGAAATTAAAAAATAGTGTTCCAAATTCAAACGTTCAAATCCTTTAATTCGAAAAAGGTCTGTCCTAAGCCTAGTGCACACTCGTACTGGTGGTATTACCGCTACCCACTGCGTGCACTTTCTCCAAAATCGTGAGTGTTTTGTTAAAGGCCGCACGTAATGTACATGTACACGGCATTTTCATACCGTGTATTGTGAACGTGGCTTTACTTACAAACGACTGTTATGTATCGACTTATTGGTCGAACTGAATTTGAAGTGGCGTTAGCGCATAATATGGGAATTAAATTTTAAGTAGGTAGTAAAGTTGTGCTAGATTTATTGGGTGAGAAATGAAGATTAATGACGTTTAAAATAGTAATATTTATTAACATTCAGAACACTATAGTTAAGTATAGTTTTTTTTTATGTTAAAGCTCAATAAAGGTAAAATATTACCACTACCAATGAGTTACTTCACTAAATATTCAATTAAAATATTCAAAAGTTTATTAAAAATAATAAAAAACACAACTAACGAACTAAAAACTCATCAAACACACAATAAAATCTACGTGCGCATACGCACCCATGGGCCATGCGACAACTCTCACCGCGTAATTTTTGTAATAACAAACATATTGATTACATTGATTAACTCGAGAACCGAAGATAAACCATGTTTATTACTTATTGGCTGATTAAACATTATTATGAAAATATTTTGAGAAATCTTGTGAGTAAGAGAAATTATACATACAGACACACGAAATGGTTATGATTGTTGTAGTTAGAGGCGCAGTTTGAGAACATTGTGTGTTGAAATAAAAAAGTTGCCATGCTCAAAAAGAAAATTAAAAAATCTGAATTGTAGTGTTGTACAAGTACGTACGTTTGTATGTTTTCTACTTTGTATGCTAAATCTACTGGATTATTTTTTATGAAACTTGGAAGTAATTTAGCTTATGCATCAGAGTAACCATATTAGGCTTTTTATTCATGTGCGGGGTAGTTTATTTTAGTACTGACTAAAAATCAGGCAGTCAGCAACCTTTCTTTACTTACATTACATCAAAAATATTGTTTTTATATTGCCAGACCAAAAATAGGTATTTTGATTTCACACTTTCTTTGTGTCTTATGAGTTCCTGTGCTAATTTTCTTGGTGTACAATAAAATCTATCTATCTATCTAACGTGTCAGGGTCAGTAACTTCGACTCCTGACCCGTGCGTTACGCAAGCGATGTCACCGCGTGGGCGCACGCGCATAGCGGCCGGTATTAATGAGCCGATGCACGGAGATAGCTGCGATATGGGCTGGCTATTTTAAGAGGAGATATATTTGGACGGATGAAAGGAAAATTAATTATAAGATCATAATTTGTGTTATTATTTAACGAACTAGTGAGTGGTCAAATGGGTAATAGGCAATTGTTCTAATGGGGTAGTTTGTTGCGCCACTTCTTCCCAGTAAAATCAAATTTTATGTAGATAGTGGTGAAAGACGAGTGTTTTGGGAATGATATCAATTTGACATTTGGAAATGGCTCTTTTTCCGCATATTTTGGTGATCTGACGGTTGATTTTGATCAATGCACCACATAATGTATCTATGATCTATGAAAATCATTCATGACAATCAAGACTTTTCCTTAACGTGTCATTTCCATCGAGATGTTAAAACATTACTTATGTAATATTTATCATACAATCAATACACCATATAAACATATTATACAAAAGGATATATCTACATAAATAAATCTACGATAGTACATCACATATGAATCATGACCCCACATCACTTTGGGGGTCAAAGTTCGCCAGCTGAGAAAGTGCAGGCTATTGGAAACTGCAGATATCAAATATCTACTTGCAACAGAATTTGATACTTTACGATAATTTTGATGTAATATTCAGATATTATGGATATGTTTAAGGATACAGGAAGTTTGTGAACCTATGAACTTAAATTTCCTGAGCAAGGAAATATGGTATTCATTACCTCGATAATGTTTGAATATTTTCATAGGCATAGAATATTGTTTATTATTATAACAAAAGCATGCATAACTAGTTAAATTAATATTTCATACTAGCTTCCGCCAGCGGTTTCCACGCTGCATGAAAACTATTAAGGCGACGAATTGATAAACAATAATTTCATAACCGGCACGCGCATCTAAGGCGCCAAAAGGGGACGGAGCGTCTGAGCGGGGCGAGGATTACAATACGCGCGCTAGCTTATAACTAAAAGTCGTAAGCGACAAAATGGTTTTGTAATTTTATTATTTAGAAATGATAATTTGATAAAATATCCTTCCACAATTTTAAAGAGTATGTATATACTCAACTACTAAAAAAGTTAAGAGGCTTAAATCGGTCCCGTTTGCCCATAATATGTGAATCTCTTTTTAAGAAGAGGTATGTTTGATATATTTTTCTCTGTTATAAAAGTTACCTAATCATGTTTTGAAATCTAACAAAATAAGGTTTATATCATGAACTTTCAGGTAACCAACTTGTATTTTGATCCGTTTTGTATTTACTGAGAAAAATCGAGATCCTTGGCGCCAAAACTTCCAATTCCTCTTAAACGCACCCAGATAAAAAGCAGTCCATATTTTATATTATGGCTGTTAATTTTCATAAAAATCTATTCGGTAGTTTAATTATGCTAGAAACAGAAACAAACTTTCCGATTTCTAATATCAGTTTGCGCACTATTTTATTTTATCAATACAATCCTAAACTATATGCAGCCAGCCTTTAAGGCACGATCCCCGCTGATAGCGATGCGGATGTATATTTTGATACTTAGTTTTAATGTTCCCCTCTTTTTTATTTTCGTAAATATGTAAATGTAAATATAATTGTAAAATACTAGTTTGAAAAACTAAATAAAGAACTATATTAATCTTATAAAATCAAATCCCTCAAATTGCCAAACCAAAAGTCCATAAGTGCCTAAGATACAACCAATACAAGAAGGTAATATTTTACAAGAACACATAGAGCAACTTATGACCTTTTGTTGCCGCGAGGTAGCAGCGATCAAGCGGTCACATTTTGCTATTCACCACGTTATTACAATAACAGTTTTCTACGTAGTGTGTTATGCAGTAAATCAAGTATAAACATTTGAAAAAACTTGAACCAGAAATAAATTTTGAACTGTTATAGTAAAATTTGAAAATAATAAATGTTTCTTTGGTTTATTCAGAGGGATCGATCTAATTTGTAATAAAAAAAATACATAGATCTGTGCAGTCGCGTAAAAAACATTTTCAATTACAATTTTGCAGTAGGCAGTCAGGTAAAAAAAGAACATGAACTTTTTTCATAATAAAAACTTAATGCATTATTTTTATCCTTTAATTGAAGCCTCTCTGCCTGAACTTTTTCATACCACATATTAATCGATTATTCCGATCATCGATAACCGACCACATGATCGAATGACACCGCTAACTTCACCTACTTACTCTACCTACACTAGGACGAAGTTATTCAACTCACGCGCAAGACAGTGGCGGGTCATTGACCTCCAGCATTTCTCTGTTTGATAACAAGTTCATGTTATTGATTACACGGCGATTCTATCAATCAATTCTATTCTTGGGATTTACTTTGTTTATATTCTAGTGCGGTAATGGAAGATAATGTTTAGATTTTTTTATTTCAAAGATAGACGTGCCATTTATTGTCGTGGTAATTTTAGAAATCAATCAATGCTTTTTCTGGTCAGGTGATTAACGGTATGGTCTTATTTTGTGAATCAAAAAAATTGTTATTTACAATTGAGTGTCATATCAATTACGCGCAGGCTACTCGCTACACTAGGTACTTAATTTCTATAAAACGTCAAAAAAAGTTTAAAGGTGTGTAAGTACTGGACATTAACTTCTTTGACAAATACTGAATGCTTTTATTACTTCCATCATCATCCTCCGAGCCTTTTTCCCAATCATGTTGGGGTCGGCTTCCAGTCTATCCGGATTCAGCTGAGTACCAGTGCTTTACAAGAAGCGACTGCCTATCTGACCTCCTCAACCCAGTTACCCGGGCAACCCGATACCCCTTGGTTAGACTGTGTCAGACTTACTGGCTTCTGACTACCCGTAACGACTGCCAAGGATGTTCAATGACAGCCGGGACCTACAGTTTAACGTGCCATCCGAAACACAGTCAATGGTGTCTAAGATATACTTAGAAAGTACATACAAACTTAGAAAAGTTGCATTGGTACTTGCCTGACCTGGGATCGAACCCGCGCCCTCATACTTGAGAGGTTGGTCCTTTACCCACTAGGCCACCACGACTATGAATGCTTTTATTACTTCCGATTACACTATTTCAAAGACCAACTCAACTTACACTACTGCATCACTCCCCTACACGACACAACGAGAGTGGGTGCGGGGTCACCGACCTCGCTATCGGTCAGACAATATTTGCTGTGCAGCATGATTGTCGCGATAACCAGCTCCTGAGATTGTGCAGCCAGCTAGGGTACTAGCTAGACTTGACATATTTAGCGGTCAGTCTAGAAATTCATAGATAAAGGACGGGGACGACTAAAGAAAGGATAGATGGATTGGGTGAAAGGAAATGAGTAAAACGATGGATAGATAGAAAGAGTTGGCTGGATAGAATGTTATTTGTGAAATAACGTCAGATAGAAGTGGTAAAAAGAAGAAGACGATGCACATAGGTACATTAAATTACATAAGGAAGAGCAGAAAGATGATGAATGAAGAATGATTGATCGATTCACTGAAGAAAATCACTTGATGAAATGGTCACCGATCCTTCTTGACTCAATTCCGAAACAAACCTTCGAAGGCCATTGGAAACCACGAAAGGATCAACATATTTTGGATTTCTCAAGTAGTTCTTCAGGATCCAAAAGAAACACCATACACAACTAAAACTCATCACCACTAACATTCAGATTTCAGATAAAAATCTAAACAAAATGACATGCAATTGACACGCAGTTTTTATAATATCTCTATTTCCCAGAAGTGCAAAGAAACGCAAGTACTCACAATTGAGTGTGGGAAACACAGTGATTAGCAGTCACGGTATTAGATATGTATGTGAAAGACAATGACTTGACTGTTTGTGGTAAATGACTTGTGTGGTAGACAATGTCGCGTGACAGTGTATAGTGGACGGGTAATGATGTTTATTTACAAAGGAAGTTAGTGTGTAGTATTATAAAGCTGAAGAGTTTGTTTGTTTGATTAAATGTGATAATCTCATTAACTAATAGTGGGATTCGATGATTTTTAGCTTTAGATAGCCAATTCATCGAGAAAGGATGTAAGCTATCTTTACTTGTTGCTAAAATTTTAACTACCTACTCCTGTGATTTTGGACTCTTTTGGGAATCGAAATGACAGTAAATTGCCAATTTACTGTCATTTATATCTATACTAATATTAAAAAGCTGAAGAGTTTGTTTGTTTGTTTGTTTGAACGCGCTAATCTCAGGAACTACTGGTCCGATTTGAAAATTTCTTTCAGTGTTAGATAGTCCATTTATCGAGGAAGGCTATAGGCTTTTTATCCCAGTACGGGAAGTAGTTCCCACGGGATGCGGGTTAAACCGCTGGCAGAAGCTAGTTGATGATATAAAAGACTGCATATCATAAGGGCTTTTGAAAACAGCGATCATAATACTACATCAAACAAAATAGCTTTACTTTCCTTACAAAAATGCCTATGTATAACAAACTCCCTCTAACAAGTACCTCACGTTATCACATCCACATGTTTACCTCCGCATTCCTAAACCCTTAACCTTAAGTTCTAACAAGCCGACGCTAACTAACATCTGTTTAACTAATCACATCTTATCATGCAGTTATGAATGACTACATACAGTCACCGCCTGAACCAGATTTAATGAGGAATCAAAGACGCATCTGTGGGAGGTATTATGTTATGAATATGAGTTTTGTATTGAGACCATCGAGATTTTCAGCTACATATCAATGCATAAAGTAAACTTCAATATTATATCATGATAATTTTGCCGTAATTACCGGCTCATTCTTTCGAAATCAGACGTATTCGTGCGAACATACAGTACCTAACTTAATTAAGGTTATCTATTGAAATACATATTAAGCTACACAGACCTATAAACGCAAAACAAACACCCACAACTACCGCCAAGTTACCACAGATTACTAAACGTTATTATACCTACCATCACGCACCAAAAGGGCGTATCTACATCACGAATAAAGCCCATTCAACACAACTTTCGCTCACCATCAAAAAGGAAAACTCAAAAACATGACATAAAAAATGATAGCACACAATTTCACAATTCACTAAACGCTGACAAAATGACAACTATTAAGTACATTGTATGGTATTTGTGTAACAGTTTCGGCGCACACGCATGTGCCCTACTTGCTAACTTTTACTGACAAGTGACAGCTGACACTTGGGCAGAAGGTTCGTTTTGACGCGTCAAGTGTACATTGTTGTTGAATAACGTGACGTTTTTGGAGCAATCGGTTTCAATTATGAATGTAATTTTTATGTTTATCATCAAATACAAGGCTCCATTATCACAATTATGTATTTTTTGTTAATGCATACTTTACTTTACAATCGTAATTCCTACATTAAAATCTACACCAGAATCGTTATAATTACACACAACGTCCTATTTTCCTTTACTTTAATTTAAGGATATTTTCAATTTGCAGAAAAACTGCACCTTCTATACTTTCCATACTCTGTGGCAACTGTCAGCTCTTCACTCGTGTATCACTCGACTTTCGCTCAGGGATTTAGAGGGAATTGAGACCTCGGGTCTAATCCCTGGACGATTTATAACTAGCATCGAGTTAATAGTCATGAGCCAACTTTCTACTTCGTAAAGAGATTAAAATAGTTTAAGGATATAGTGTAGTGAAGCCTTTTACTCAGAACTTGAGGAAAGTTAGGATTAGTAGTAATGGAATACGGTGATTGTGGTCCTTGAAAGTTGATACTTCGAAGGCAACTTATCAATCGATATTTGTCAACTTGTGCTCTATTTGTCAAAAAAATCTTCGCTGAGAAAAATCGAACTAAAAACTTGAATAGTAATTGACATACTCAACCCAACACGATGTAATTATTGTGGATTAATTTGGTATATTTAAGGCTAACAAAACATAGAGACAAGAAATTTTAGAGAAGCCACTAGGAAAAGCGCTTATACAAAACAGAACATCACCATCACAGCCCCATAAACCACTTCCCTTCCCTCATCTTCATTACTTGATAACCTTCTACACCATGAACAGTTGATAACCAACAGTTCCCACAGATTCCCATAGGCAACAATGCACAATGAACAATGGTGACACACGACCGACCTTGGCGGGAGAAAGTCGACAGTCAAAATAAATATGGCGTTTGTGTCATATGCTGAGGGGAATCTATGGGATTTTTTTTAACATAGATGCTGTAGGTAAAATAGGTGAAAGATGATATGGCTGGAATTAATGTTAAGTCACGTAGATTAGTGTGAGACAATGAGACATGGACAATGAGGTTTCCCTATCTATCTCAGGTATTGGGGATTGAATTTTCAGAGGTTTTCTCTCATTTAGAAAATGTTTGGTAATTCTTAAATCGTTGGAGCAGGGGAAATATAAAGTCACTGAATTCTGTCAGGTAACAGACGTTCTTCAGCATATTTAATTGCATATAACGTTAGATAAAACCGGAGATAGTTTATAGGAAGTCAATAATAAAATACTTCAAAAGCCATAGGAGTGTCTATCTACTTAGGCATTGATAAAAAGATTACCGCTAATGAGCCCCATAGATTCAAAAGCGAACCTCTCAATGAAGACCCCTTTATAATACCTACAACAGTAAGTATAGACGTTGATTAAATTACAGAAACATCTAATCAAACATCAGTAAGTCCCTTGACCCGATGAACCAATTTCTTCAGACATATTTAAACAGCTGGCTTCACTCACTACAGACGTTATTAAAGCATTATCTTCATCTTTCTTATCGGTTAGTCTAAATATTTTGGCAAAGTATTTGAATGTAGGCTGTAGGTCAATGTGCTGGTAGTCAATATTTGTTTAGTGAGTCAAGTAACATTTGCTTTTCATCCTTACTTTGATGTTGTAAATGCGAAAGTAGCTCGTCTACCTGGCTTTAAAAAAACGTTTGGTTTCAGACACCCTGAAAAATGACATAACCTTTTTTGCTCGGTTGCGGAAAGCGGTTTTCTCAGGACAGCCTGTGTTCAGAGATATTTGACGTGAACTTTAGTATTTTATCTAAATCATAAGTATTCTATACCTTGGAATTCGTGAACTCATATTAGAAATCTCATTCATACACCTAATCTTAAGCAGGTCAGTAACTCCGTGATCGAGTCGGCCTTAACAGAAAATGGTCTATTCTTCAAGTTATTCGCAGTTAATCGTTTTGTATCGATTACCTAATCGATGGCCTTCGGACTCGATCGCTTAAGAATTCCGATGATTGCAATTAAATGATTAATTTTATAGCAATGCTCGCGACACGATTATACCGAGTACCTAGTTCATTTGGTTTTTAAAGTCACAGCAATTTTTTTTTTATTCCGTTATGCAGGATGTTGTTTTTATACGCGTACCTAGAATCTTAAATTATATTGGGTTTGATTGACCCTGAATATTGTGATTGTCGTATTAATTTAATCGGTCAATGATTGTCGAAATTTTGAGATTTGATAAGCAACCACAGTATGTTTTACATGTGCAATCCTGAAAATAGTGTTTAGTGAAAATAAAACATGTAGAAATCGAAAAATTACAATATTATTTGTGGAACGAAATACAACAGATTAACTGGAATAATCTCAAATCATTCCGACACACTCAACAGACACAACTAACATCAGTAAGTAAGTATGATTGTGCAAATTCACAACAGACTACTTAAATGTATCTCCTACCGTAAAAAACCGTCGATTCAATTAAAAATCAATATTAAAAGCTTCGAGCCGGTAGCAACAAAACGAGCGACCCAATTTATAATTTTGTATTACAACCGGTTCTTTGAGGATATGTTATGAGTGCTCTGGATATTAATTGTACAAGCGTTTTATGTAAATCGTTAAAGGAGGCCATAAATGCAATACTGTTGTAAAGTTAATGCATGTTTTATTATGTTATAGTCCATTAATTAGTAGGGAAGATAAAAATATAGATAAGTAACAAAGAAGATATCGATTTTTAGAGTTCAGAAATGCCTGCACCAAAAATTATATATTGGCTACCACGTTTTAGCGACCACCAATGTGCCGTTTCAAAATTCGAACGTCCTTTACAATGACAGTCGATGTTCTTTTGTTTTTTTATAAACTGTATCGATCCACGACCACATCCAATATTCTATCTGTTCATTTGCTTACAAGGGATAGAAGTTTGACACTAGCCCTTAACAAGTAATTTCTAATTCCTATCTCCAGTAAGCAAAACAACGGATAGCTTTAATAGTGGGAACTAAAGGCCCTAAAATAATCTCAATGAGTGCTGGTAAAAGTGGTATGTGACCAGTCCCAGTGCCCTAGGTCTCGATAAGGCCCGCAATTGGGCCGGCGCGGGCGCACCGACGGGATCCGGTTCATTTCACTCTCAGTAACTGTTGCTTTTAACTGGCAGTTTTTTGTGCGAAATTGTGTAGTATGAAAGTTTGGTTACTGCTAATTGGATGCGTTTTTGGGGACCATTCATATGTGTTGTTGAGTGATTGGTTTGTTTTTAAGGTGTCGTCTTGGGTGTTGTTGGATGCAGTTATTTATTTCTTTCTTAGGTCATTATCGGGATTCAAAATTCTATCAAGTTCATCGAGTGGTCATCGTTTCTAGAAATTAAATTATCTTTGTAGCAATGGGTAACTAACTTAAGTTTAATGTGTACTGAAATTTATATTTTTTGAAAGATATAAATAATAGTTACACCCTGCAGTATTCCTCTCTGGTTGAATTAGGAAACCTTGTGTCCAAATAATACCTTATCCCTAGCTAAAGAGCCTGTGAGAAAAATATCCTCCAACACAAAAAAAAAAAAAACCAGATCAATTCCCGCAATGACCTTTGCAAACAAGCGCTCTTAATAAGCACAAAAAGAAAGTCAATTGACTCCTGCGCACGTTTGAAGATGGCCGATGTCAATTGGATGAATTGAGAGCTTCCGTGACCGGGGGCAGATGTTATTGAAACAATAACAGGATAATATCGGAGGAAGGATGTTATGGGATCGGGTTGCGTAAGTTTTGGTTAAGAGTTTTTGCAAATATCACCAAGTTGGGATGAATGAGATTGATTTTTGAGTTCATCATTAATTAAAACGTCCAAGGAAATACTTCAGAGGGATACTCTACAAACTTTTAGTCTGTTAGGGCCCACAAATCAGCATGAAGATGGATGGAACTAAATGATGCGTAAATTACAACGATCAGGTATTTATCGCCGGTATAGTAGTGATTTTTATTGGAAACAAAATATGATTAAAAAAAAATTACAACCATAAGTCAACTATCAGCCGACTGTTTAGGCAATGTACCACTAACCATGTAAAAACCACTTTATTTCAATTAAAATCCATCTTAGGCAGAAACATCACACTTTAACAAAATCTACGTTTCTACGCAAACGCGTACAAAAAGTGCACGGTGCAACAAAAAGGCCATTACAGACGACCTCAGTACACGTCACGATTGCATTGTTTGCTAATGCCGCTGCCGTGCCCAATCTGTTGTCGCTTTATACTTAACTATGGAGTTTTTATTACATCCCCATCAGACTATGGTAGTGAGGGAGACTAAATGGCTTGCAGGTTCTATTGTTTTAGGATTTTGTTTTGACTATTTCGGGTGTAACCGCGTGGTATTTCTTTTTGTAGCAATTGTTTTTTAGAGGGAACAAGATAGCGACTGTCGTCTGAAGGATGCTAGGATGACGTGTATGAAATGAGAATCTCCTTTTTTTCAAGTCGGTTAATAAGTTACAGTCGACACATTAAATTAAGGAACGATGTCTAGTTCTGAAATGATTCATTGAAGACTGTTTAATTAGTATTGAAATCGTACCTTATCTTGCAACATAACTCTAAATATACCAAACAGTCTTATTAATCTTCACTTAATTAATTACACACTATTGTGCAATCGAAATTACTATCGAGGAAATTAGGTTCGACTTTCAATTATAAATCGATCAACAATTAAGTTCCATTAATTAGTGAATATTAGTTACTAATTGACATTAACGACTTATTGTTAGTCTGTGAGCTGGTTTGTAAGCAAGCATGTTTCTACATAACTACAATTTGTGCCTGGATACCTATTAAATAATAAGCTATAGCTACATATTAATAAATGAATACCTTAAGAAACAAATGTGGATATAGACACCCTTGATGGAGAGGAAGAGGTAGACCTAAGAAAGGAGTGACAGGGGAAAATGGAAGAGGATGACATATTGCGCCGACCCCAAATAAAATTGGGAACAGGACAGGAGGAAGAAGATGCAGCCGTAATGATAGGTCTCTTTTGTTTCTAACTTTTAATATAGATCAAGAGGGATTATTCCAAAATGTTTTTCTTGCGTGTGTTCAATAATTACTGACGTTACTTACGGTCATATTTAAAAACCTGCATATTAAAACACAATTTGTATAGTAACCTTCATTACAACTACCTCTATATAACTTCACAAAAACTGTCCCAAACAAACAATGGACCTTATTCCGAATATAAAACAGCTTTAGGTACAAAACGAGTCCGCAATATTATACTCAATTTTTTGTTGAATGTCCACGAACGACCTTCTTCATTCATTCATTCACCATGATACATATCTCACGATTTATCTTAAACAATACTTAGTTAAACCTTTACTCAATGATTTATAAATAAATTACGTTCATTGGCAATTAAAAATTGTACGGCCATAGACATTCATTTGTTTTTCTTAAGATTCATAGCTTTATAATAGTATATTCAAGGTTAAAAATAATGCATTAGCTGTTTTTCCGATTTCACCCCGACTCCGATAAAATATAGCCTATGTTACTCGTGAAGAGTGTAACTTTCCAACAGTGAAATAATTTTTCAAATCGTTTCTGTAGCTCGGAGCCTAAAGGTACACACAAACAAACAAAAAAATATTTGATTATTATTATCTAAGTGTAGATATAAATGCTGCGGGTTGTTCGAAAGAGATACCGCGGCCCTGGTACATAAAAGGCCTATGACGGAACACGACGGTTTTTAGTCAGTAAGAGTCTGACACTCCCTCACCGCTGCTAACCCACAGCGGGAGGGGTCATTTGATGATTTTTGACGTCGGAAAAAAAAAAAAAAAAGTGTAGATATAAATAGTGTAGATTACATTGATTGGCTATTAAAAGTTGTAGGTACGGCTATAGACATTCGTTGGTTTTTCTTGAGATTTGTAGCTCTATACAATAGTATATTCAAGGTCAAATATAATGTATTTAGATCGGTTTCACTGTTTATAGTGTGGTTAATCATTGAATAGGTGTGCCAAGGTTTTCTATGTGTAAAGTTATAATAATAGTTGTTGTTTAAACAATCAGATGTATTTGTAAGAGTATGTATAGTCTGTAATTTGTTTTTATTTTGTAAAAATAAGCATAATAGATGCGAGATGTATAATGAGGGTCTCGAGATAGTATCATTTACATAAAAATATGTTTATTTCTTTTCATTATTGTAACCATTCAAGTATCAAAGTTTCCACGTCCATTAAAAATATCATTTACAATTTTTTGCTGTCATATTTTTAATTACATATCAAATTCCTTCAACCTTCAAATGATATTCACGCCAAAGAAAAACTATTCAAAGGTACGCATAAAATGACAAACAAAAACATATAAATAAATGACGCATTGACAAGTCTGAAAAAACCATACACAAAGACACATGACATAAAGGTGAGAACAGAACAGACAAAAATATAGGAATCTTGACAGGCCATTGGCATTTGTTAAACACAGAAAGACAAAAACATAGCAACTGAACATTAAATAAAATACAAATATGTAATTAAACGTCTAACACATTCTACAAAAGCAATTTACAATAACTTAAAAACATAGACAACTGCGATTGCGTAAAAGACACTTTGAACAAGTGTGTCTATGGTCACATTAAATATGGCGGTTTTATGAGACAATTTGTCGCAAACCCGTTAAGTCATTAGTCTGGAAATACTATTATTCAACTGTCTTTTAAAGAAAATATAGCGCATTCAGAACTTTATAATATATTCAGAATATATAGTTGAATTGGGATAGAAACATACATTGAACATAGTAGAACTTATTTACTTCTTTTCTAAGGTTTACTAATATTACTATTAAAAGTCAGCCGACAGTTGACTTGGTTAGAATTTTGTTTTCTAAGAAAGTCTTGATTCCAGTCAAAGTTTGCAGTCGGCCTGAGACCGATCAAATAGCTGATCGTCGTTATGTGCGTACCACCAATCATCTTCATACTGATTTATGAGCCCAAAAAAACTGTCAGCCTAATAAAAGTTTGCATTGGGTACTCTTAATTGAACTATCAAACCTTTGTGATAAGTTTCATACGGAATCTCTTCGAATGGAACCCACGTCTTTTACGTACTCACTTACTACATTGTAATGTAAGGATTCAGGATGCCATTCATATCTATCAGTTTCAGTCTATACCTAAAGAGTCTGCATGTAACACCGGCAGTTACACAATACAGCAAGTGGTACTTCCTTCGCTGTATCGCTATCTACATCTAAAATATACATCATACTTACATGTGTGTTTAGAAATATGGCTATCTTTCTTTATCTTAGTTTCTTTGAAGTTTTGAAGGGCCTTTCAAAGCAAACTTTCTAGTCTACGGTTTGGTGATGGACGCACTTTTTTGGGAAGATGATGAGCCAAGTTACAGTTACGTCGTTGCTTTTTTTAAAGTTTATAGTGTACCATCTAGCTTTCTTCATAGTTATGTATTTTACATAAGTGAAATGAATATGACTGAACATGTTCTTGCATAGGATAACAAGAACGCATTCTGTAAATACCTAATGCTTACGAAAATGGCAAGCATGAGTCCTGAAGTTTATCATTCCAGTCATTACAGATTTATTCCAATTCATAAAACAATACCAGTCTTTGATATCTCACTCGCCAATACAAAGAAGCTTAAAGCAAACAATACAAGTCGTCAAACGATTACGAAAATCATAAATTCGTAATGATAAGTATATTTATGACGATACGCGACTCACGACAAATCGTGTGCGCACTCCACCCTACGGCGGCTCTTGCGCATACCTCTTGCAAACATTAAAAAAGTCGCTTCAAAACTTACAAAAGCTACCAATTAGCGTTTTTGATTGATTTATTAGGACAGACAATAAGGTTGGAACGACGTCTTAATTACGTTTATCAATAGCAATAGCAAGTGATTTGATAGCCATAGCCTTGGTATTTAAGCTTTGTAATAACTTGTACTGTAATGGCAATTGTTTGGCATTCAGATATTTCTGTTTGTGTATTTCTGAGAGCCACGCCTATATACTGTTTGTTACTATGATTAGTTTATAATGAATAAGTTTTACTACGAATGCCATAGTGTGCCTAAATATTTATCATTCACCTTTAAGAGCAACAACTAACTAAAATCTGTAATTACAAGCCTCCATTACAGTCGTAAATAATTCAACAGAAACCAAGAAATTAATGATCAGTTCCGTTCCAAGTAAACACCAAATGCAAATACAGAACTTTCACTTAGTGCTCCTATCATAATTAACTTTAACTTAATGAGTATTCCCCCATACAAGGAACTTCCTAACACAGAAACAAGCGCTGCATAACGAATGGTTAGTCTAAAAACTAACTGGACACTAATTGTAGGCAAACACGCGATTTGCTTACAAACCTGTTTCTATTGTAACCAAATAAGATAGTAATTAGCGTAATTACGATCACGCTTGACCGTCGGGTTCAGTGGTCATCGAAGCATTACTAGCAACTAGGCCTTGTGTGAACGTAGATTCCAAGTACAGCAGGCTGGTAGAATGGTTAAGGATAAATCTTAGAACATTTAATTGCAAATAAGTCTTTCTAATACAAAA
Source organism: Helicoverpa zea (assembly GCF_022581195.2). Lineage (NCBI taxonomy): Eukaryota > Metazoa > Arthropoda > Insecta > Lepidoptera > Noctuidae > Helicoverpa > Helicoverpa zea. The sequence continues at coordinate 791,655 of NC_061472.1, forward strand.
CTTAGTTTAAAGATTCTACCTATATGTTTCAGATGATGTACATGAAGATTGATAGTTATTCCTGGCTGAGGACATTTGTCAGAATGGTTAAAATTAAGAAATATTATGGTGCTCCAGGGACTCCTATGGTTCATAGAAAATCTTACAGGAGTGGATAAGGTTAAAGAAACTGCGTATAACAGAGGAATATTTCCAGACTGAATAAAAGGTACCCATGCTTGAAAACCCACTGAATGAATAGAAAAACCCTACACAAAGGAATTAACTACAAAAGAAGATAATAAAGTAAATAACAAGCCAATGATAAACGAAGACAACGCAGAATAAAATACTAAAACAAAATATTAGACGAATAATGAAGACATGATAGAAAGACAAGTTGCGACATTGACGGGTCACGTACAAAAGCTGCAGATTTGTCACGTAGTCAAGAAGATGAGGATGACGTGCACAAGGCTGCAACATTAGCTAATAGATTGTTATAACAAATTATAGAAGGAGTGGACGTTAAGAGTCAAGAGGTTCAAGCAATTGGGCACTTTGTTTAGGTGTTAGATAGATTTGACGTGACCGTGGGTTTTGTTATTGATAATTCTAATTTTTTTGGATAAGGTTTAGAAGTTTAGCTTTGAGCTGTCATCATTCTTGTCTTATGACACGAATAACAAACGTAGCTATCTTAGTCGTGCTGTTGTAAGGTTTAATCAAGTATTATCATTTCTCAGTCTCTTGTTTCTTGTCGAATACCTATAACTATGACGTGTATGGATTAGAACAGTTTAGAATTCTTCTGCATTGTTTATTAACGGAGGAAAATCGATGTTTGAGCGAGGCATTTCCCTTGCGTGTTCGAAGCTATGATTACATCTTCATTTCAGTTTTATCCTTGTTATACTTCGACAGCCTTGAAATTAAAGATTAAGATATTAAATCAAGTAGCTAGCAATTTTAAGAAGCATCATTATCTTTGTAGAATTCAAGAACCAATCTTAAGTTACTCTGAGGATTCCAGCGTTTCAGAATAGGTATTTTATAGCGTATGACAAAATCTTATTGATAGTTTCATCTCTGTAGTGTCCAAATACACTAAGTGATTATTGCGCTATTACTTAATACTGGTTCTTAATTCGTAATTAAGTATTCTCAGATACGTTGGAGTTATCCGTGTTATTGTCAACCTTTAGTTCTTCAGCATTATTATTCTCCATCCCACAGTTAAGAACCTTACTTCAGATAAACTGACATAACACAAATCAGCTATCAATAATATTGATGTCCCAGTTTATTGCATAAACATTTCCATGGCCAGTTATAAAGTCAGCTAATTTAAGCAGAACTGGCTTTGTCTCATAATTGGCTTCATTTGTCTCACTTACGCAAGTCTTGTTGGGAATTAGTTTCATTTTATGATTCACTTTTGTTTTTTTGTGCAAAAGTTGTGTTGTGGTGCATCTTTGGTTAGATTTTAAGTCGACGTGACGAGACGTTGAGATTTTTACTCTGCAAGTCGATACGTATCCACAATTGATTTCATCAATTTAGATAGTATTTCATTTTTGACATCCATGAGTGCTTGTGAAATCCTAAGAGGAATACAATATCGACTGCAAGCAAGCAATACCTCCTATCTGACTCCGGGTGGATTTTAAAGGGGAACAATAAAACTTAATAAAATCCTTATTCCGAGGAAGGTATAATGAGATACTGAAAATCCAAGTTTTCTTTTTCTAAGCATAGTATTGATTAATAAAGTTTTTTGTTTTTATTTTGAATCTAAAGGTAGTTTATGGTAGATACAAGTTTTTTGGTTTTTTGAAACAAAAATGTCAGATAGGAGGTATTGCTTGCTTGCAGTCGATATAAGAAATACTTTTACTAAAATTAAATAATTATTAAAGCAAGATTTAGGATAAGAACATTAAACAGTTTTTATTTCCTCAACAGCCAGCAAATGTGTGTCGCATTTTATTGAACGGCAGTTAAATAAATCAATCGGTATGCCGTAATGAGTAAACCGCAGTGATCTCACGATTGCACAATATAACGCCAGTTCTTTGTCTCGTGTCAATTATCTCACACGATCACGTTGCTTGTAGGTAAGGGAAAATGTGGTTTTATATGTCATGTGTGCTTTATTCTGGAATAAGGAAAAATGGTGATAATATTAATCCTTACAAAAATATACTACATATGTATCCTAATATACAGATGGCCTAGCTTGAGGCGATGATAATCATTCAATGGAACATTTTGTATAAGGTTCATAGCTATTAATTCTACATTCACCAAATGACAAACCAGTCGTTTGCAATACCATATATACCAATACGTTTGCATGCCAGTAAAGGCACCACTAAGTTACGTCCTCATCACTTCAGTTTCTTCATATTAATTTTTGAAATCTTTAATTTTGTAATGTCAAAGCCACAAAAAGACCTCAAGAGCAATATTGCAGGCTGCCGTTTCAGTCTAACCCACCAGACAATTCAGCCCACGTTTTTGACCATCTATAACACCTTCATAGGTTTAGTCATAAACCTGCACATTCTAGTCTCAGGTGTTCTCTCAAGGTGAACCTATCAGTCATCACGACGTACTGCAAACAGTGAATCATTGCAGGATGCAACGTTAGTTGTCTCCCACGGTGTCGCTTGCGTTTTACTATTTCTGAAGTTTTAAGATTAGGCAGATTTTTTTAAGTTACTCCGAAAAACTTCGGGTGAATGGAGACGAAAATTTTGAAATAGAGATATTAGAGGTTAGTTAACAAACATCATCTGCCTAGCGTTATTATATTGGGATCGGCTTCCTATGTATCCTGACTCAGCTGAGTAACATGGGGTAAGGCAGCGGCTGCCTGTCTGATCTCCTCAACACGATTTACTTTGCTCTAGGAAAGACTATCATCAGGCTTTATTATACCAATGTAAGTAAATAGCGTAGAAATTATGTAAGCTATATTAAGATCTGAGATCAGATGATGGTGAAAGAGAGGTCTTTGATATTATTTTGACAATACAAAAACAGTTCAATGTTGTTGGGTATGGCACAGTTAATGAAGCATCTGAGACGCAACATAATTAGCTGAACACAATAACTTATGTTTATCGAGATATAGTGTGTGTAATTAAATTTTATTACAAGTTGACAACATACGGCGTTTATAATGTGTGTAGTTACGAACAGTGCTTAGTTGAATTGATTATAATTAATTAAGTAATTATGGAGATCGATACTCTGCTGTATACGTTTAACTCATTAAATATAGCGCATGGTGCTTGTAAGTAAACTGCAATAATATATGTATGTAGAAATTAAAACGGTATGCAATATATTGGCAAGGCTGGAATTGTAGAAATTAGTAGGTAATGTAGTATCTTAGTATTTTTTCTTAAAGAATGATTGTCTGCTCTTTGTGAAATCATGTAGTATTTATGCTTATTAGAAAATGTTATTATTGTTTTGCTTCATAACCTAGATAGTTGATATTGTTACAAAAACACGTGGCATTGTGATTTGTGAGATAACATTATGATAAAAGGACATACTTAATACTGAACAATAGGCATGTTGTTATTTCTATTGCTAACTCAAGTGTTAATAAGATTGCTACTTATATAACAGATATTAATAAGTGTGACATCAATACAATAATAACCATACAAATCAAACCTTCTTCTAATTCTGAAAAATAATATGCTGAACCCCTCATACAATCGGGTCAAGTAAACTTTAGATAATCACAATCATATATCTACATTTTAAACTGAAAAGTTCGTTTTTTTGAAGTCAGTTAAAAAAGTAAAAATCATTTTTTAACTACCACTGTATTCAGCTACGATATTTCATTTTCCATCACAAAGTGGAAATGCAAGAAAATTATAATTTTCTTGTTATAATTTCACACTAGTTGTGAAGGAAACGCCTTCAGAACTAATAGTGGAATAAATTACTGCTTACTATGGTTCTAGTTAATTGGTAACGGTTTTTAAATAAACCTGTGAACTTGGGAGAAGGTAACATTTAATTCCTCGAAGCTGGAAGACATTTACAATTTTGTATAGGTACAGCTAAAATTTATGGAAATTCTAATAATTTATGACCTAAAGTATCTTGATAAATTCCACGTTCTACGAAACGACGCAATAGTTCACCCAAAATAAACTTTATAAAAACAGAAATAATATTCCTTACCTATATCCTTTTCTACCCAAACCACAAAGCCTAAAACAACAAAAAAACTGTTGGAATTGGACCACAATACAACTTGGAGATAATTTCGATAATCTTCGACAAGGTCACGTAAAGAAAAAAGTCGAAAACGTGACTCTGATTCTTGGAGTATCGATTTCAATTTCATTTTGCGGTTTATCATCGATATCGCCAAGGTATTCTGCGAGTTCATTTTCAAGAGAAATTTTAAGTTCAATATTCGTTAGAGAAAACTCATAGATAATTTAAATGGCTGGAGAAGCCATTACCGTGCCTTCCCCATGCTATCGGTACTAGAAGTGGTTCATACTCATATGTTTTCGTCAAGTTTATGCCCGTGTTTGTCAATTTCATCGTGCAAGATATAGACGCCAGCAGGTCAACCTACCCGAATTTGTCAAATTTTACCAATCAGGCACATGATCAAATACATGAGTGAGATTACATAGAGATTTGTGTTTATAACGTATCCGGCAGGTTAAATGCTCTTAGAGAAAATCTGATAATGCTCTACAATTTGGGAACATTACAAGCAGTTTTTGAATGCAAAAAGATTGAACATTCGTATTGCTAAGGTAGCTCTTTGACCTCGTTCAATGAATAAATGCATTTGTAAAAACGGATGACAAGCAAATGTTTCAATGCATTATTAATTATATGGACGGTAATGTGAGTTTTAAGAATACAGTATTTAGTATGATTTAAGATGTTTGGAATGCAATAAGATTAAGAACTAAGAGACAAGTGAACCATATCGAAATAATTAGCCATACATATTTATACGATTCTAATCTAAACCCATTCCTACTCACAATGCTGTCGAATAAGCCATTGAATGTTGCGATGTTTACCCCTAAGCTATTTTAACATTATAAAGCTGAAGAGTTTGTTTCAACACGCTAATCACACTTCTGCACCGTTTCGAAAACCTTCAGTGTTAGGTAGCCTATTTATCGAGAAAGGCTTTTTATCCAGGTGCGCGGAGTAAGCAGTACCCAAGGGGCGAGGATGAAACCGCTGGCGGAATCTAGCATCATGACAAGCATTACTCATTCACCAAACAATTTAATACAAATCCATCTTCCTTCAACTAAACTTAAAGCCACAAAAACCGACCACCTCAACATTCTAAGCTATGACTGTTCTAAACTAGACATACAAGTATATAACCAGGCACCACTCGTTGGGCAAACAGAAGCCTTAGTACACACAGGCTGGTATTTAGCACGGCGTAAGTAGGGCACGCCCCGAGTCTCGGACGGTGTTAGAAAACCATTTTGTGACGTCACTAGGAGTAAGTACTTAGACGACTTGTCAAAGGAGGAAGAGGTCAGTTAAAAAAAAATCTAGTTCATGTTTATTTTCGTTTTGAGGCGATCCAAGTTTGCTGAAAGATGCTCTTAGTAAGTGCGAGATGCAATGATTAGGGTAGATGCAATGGTTAGGGAAAAGATGTTTTATTTCACGAAAGCGAGTGTTCTATACTTGTGTGTGTACGTAACTATATGGTGCATGTATATTGTCTGAAGCTCGGAAGTACACAGTAGTGGTCAAGTCGCCGAGTCATACAAAGACAGTATGCATGAGCGTGTATGGGTAACGAGTATGGGTCATCCGCTTTCGTATATTAAAACAGCGCTTAAGGAAATAGTGCTAGACCTGAGGATGTCGTACTAACTGTTATCAGATAATGAACTAAACTACGTTATTTTATTACGTTCAATTCAAGAACGCGACTTGAAACACTTCCGCATATTGAAACTAATTGATCGACAGTTCCTAGTACATATTGCATTATAGAGTTGACTACACGCTGTTAACACAATGAATCGATACTTATCGATAAATCAGTCGATGATCGTTTCTATTCAATATTGGGTCACAATATGGTGAATAAGTAATCATGGCATTTGATTAAGTAATAGAAATGTCAGTTTTAATTATTTAAATAGTAGTTATTTTCAAAAAAACTTCGAAATTGATGTTTTGTCTAGTCTAGATAAAAAGTGATGGTATAACTAAACTATTTCGTCAACAGCTGATATTTTATTCGGAACTGATAAAAGAAAGTATTAGAAAGGTAAGGGCGATATTGACTTTTTCAATAACTGAAGAAAAAGAATGAAAGTGGAAGGCGCAAGTAACGTGGCGTGAAAGGAAACACTAAATTGAAATGACACGACGATAATACTTTTTGTAGGAACTGGCCCGTTTTATTTGCAACTTGTGTTTGCTTATAAACCGTTTTACTGTACAGTTTATTTGGTACTAAATATTTACTTCCTTTATGGTTATGGATATAACATATATTGTATATTTTTTTTAATAATCCAAAACCATCAAATTGTTATGTTACCGTCAACTTGACAGATTCAATTCTTCAGTTCCAATTTTAATATTAGCAAGAATTATTTAAATGGTTCCTTAACCAACAGATTAACTTTTAATCATCAATTTAAATCAGCACACTTAAAACAAACGGATACAAAAGAAAAATTCAATCACCAATAACATGAATCAATTAAAAAAAAAATAACCAATATCACTTTCAACCTTATACAAACCAATTTAGAGTTCAATCTCACATAACAGTGCATAACAATAAAGACTTTATGAATGCAAATATATTGTTGTATAATAATAGTGTTGGTCTAAGGAGCGTTTTGGTACAAGTCTGGTATCGATACCGGTTGCTTTTAAGGTCAAGTGCGACATTTCATTGTTACTTCCTGATCGATTGAGTATCGGTATCGGTCACCCGGTTTCGGTATCTTGAGAGTGGCACGGAAATGATTGTACTCTTATCTATTCCGAGGCTTTCACAATGTGCAATTAAAATGGCGGTTCTAGTTTAGCGCTTGAATGTTGTAATTTGGGCTTGAATGGTATGGTATTTTGTAGTGTAAGGAATGTTAAAGGTTACTTACTATATTTTTAATAAGCCTCAGTTTAAAACCAGCCTATTGCCTGCAACGATAATCGGGCTATCTGACACTGAAAGATTTTTTCGGTCAGTAGTCACGGGAACCGGGTAAAACCGTGGGAAATTGCCTAGTATCTTATATAATTATGTTAAAAACGTCTCCAAATGATCATATGATATTTTTGCATATATACTTTTTCTACCTATTTCAAAACTGTAGTGAGAGTGTAGGCGTAGAGGCAGGTCAAAAGTTATGACCATGATTTCTAAATGCCTATGTCCATTACCGACGTTTGATAGATGGATGATGCCTATACATACACACATAAACATGCCAAAAAAGATTAAATAACCACAAATAATAATCAATAAACATTTACCGTCTTACCACAAAAACTTTTAAACGTCAGTTTATGCCTTGTCTAAAAAAATGACAAATTATGACGTTGACATATGGTTCATTTTGCAGCCAAAATTTTATTAGACAAGTGTAAAACAGGGTTTAAAGTTTTTGTAGTAAGGCCCTTAATTTTTAAAGATGATTTTACAATGAAGTCCATACTGTATCTTCACGCTTCTATATTTCGCAATAGGTATTAAATTGTGAAGTATTAGCTATAAATTATGATTTACTAGAGCCTAATGTGCAATGATTGGTTACGCCTAGCCTGACAGGTAATAACTTCTAAAGGTTGTAATGGACGAGGTCAATGCTTATAATTTGATCTGATATTGTTATAAAAAAGGTTAGCTTAGTTTTTTTTAGAAGAATTTTGCACTACTCATAAAAGAAACTTAGGTAGCTTAAAGGCTACTGAGCTACTAAAAATTTCAGATTGACAAATCTAAGAAGAATGATTTATTTGGTCCTAAGAATTAATAAGTATGTGAGACAAAAAATGACAAATATTTATTTTTCTAGTACTTATTTCATCTGGTTATGTATTCACGTTTTTATTCGTTCTGAAATTCCTTAATCAATTATTACGCCTACCAAACACAAATTCTCACGTATGCGATAAAATACTACTAAATAGGCATAAAATAATAACTCGATAACCAAGCGATTTTATTCACTCTCCATTAGGATTAGCATTGCAAATATCTAAAAGTTATTAACAAAAAAGTTCATTCACACATGCCTCGCGAGATGACACGCAACTTTCTTTCAAGACAAACTAGTTATACCACGGTTATAATAAGTATTCATGCATAATATATCATGTTTCTTTTACTATTGAAATAAATTGGTATAATTTTGTGAGCATTTCGTATTTTCCAAAGAAGAGGATTCGCATATCGAAGGACCATTTGACGATATTCATTCTGTTTTCGGAATTTGAATTTGGTTCTCGTTACGGTAAAGTTTTGCTGTTATTAAATACGGTCACAGTTAATATAAGAGAAGGGCTTATGATTAGAGCCAAACAATATCTTGGGCAAAATGTATTAAGGTCTACACGTCCTTGAAGTATGATCTCATCTTAACTTTAATATTGACAACTTGTTACTTGATTAAATTCTGACACATTAGTCACACTTTATGCTCCCACGGTAATATGGAAGTAACTCAATCAAATGAGGAAAATATTGGCAATATGTGGGAGCATTTTGAAATATTATGTTAATCTTTATCCTGGGAGTTGAATAAAAGAGAAAGAAAGAATAGAAGATAAGAATAGAATAGAAGAGAAGATTAGAGAAGACAATGAAAGAGTGTAAATACTACAATCGAAAGAGTAAGTTAAGGAAATATGCATTTTTGTAAGTTTGTAGAACCATTATTGTTTATTTTACCAATTATGTTCCTAGATTATATAGGAATTAGTTTTTAATACAATGATTTAGCGAAAGTTGTCGTGTTTGTGATACTTAGCTGAACATACTTATATCTAATTAGAAACAATTAGTATAATTAAAACTATACATTTTACCGTCACGGAAGACTGTGTTCTTTTTACGATCGATTAAAATGTCATAAATTAATAGGACTGATTATTACTGTTCACTCTTGCTTACTGCGGCGGAATCACATCACGCGAATTCGGCTCGATATTTCCGATATTAAATAGGAATTCCGTTAGTATTTCCTACACATATAAAAATACGGACAAACAACTTTTATTTCATTGAATAAATTACACGATCATATTAAAGAAATACGAAGAAATGTGTGAAAGTCGCAAATTATTTAAAAATAGATTAAAATGGTGTTACAATAATAAAGAACGGCTAAAAATGGACATTATTTCAGAATGTCGTGCCTCTAAAAACTTTAGTGACTTTTGGAAAGCAACCAACAGTTTAAACCATAAGACTGGCCTTCCAGTGAGCGTGGGAGGTGCGAGTGATAGCAGAGACATAGCGGAACTGTTTAGAGAACATTTTACCACTAAGTCTCCACTGGGTCCCTCGTCTGCAGATCCTGGGTCCACCGTGACTGGTGATTTGTATAGGGTTTCTGCTAAACAAGTACGACAAATTGTGAGTAGCATGTCTAGGGGCAAGTCACCGGGTCACGATGGACTCAGTATCGAGCATTTAAAACATGCTGGTGTGCATTTACCACGTGTGCTCGCAATGTTTTATACTTTGTGTCTAAATCACTCGTACTTGCCTATGGATCTTATGAAAACCATCGTGGTACCAATTGTAAAGAATAAAACTGGAGATTTGTCTGATAAGAACAATTACCGACCGATTTCATTGGCTACAATCTTAGCCAAGGTGTTGGACAGTGTGCTCGACTCAGAACTTGATAAACATCTCAATATCCATGACGCTCAGTTTGGTTTTCGCGCGGGACTTTCCACTGAAAGCGCAATTCTGAGTCTGAAGCACACTGTTCAATACTATACGGAAAGAAGTACACCTGTGTATGCATGCTTTCTTGACCTCTCCAAGGCATTCGACCTTGTGTCGTATGACGTGTTGTGGGAGAAACTCAAGAAAACTGGCGTGCCTACACAGGTGCAAAGAATTTTTCACTTCTGGTACCAAAACCAGAATAATTTTGTAAGATGGGCAAACACCTTCTCAGACACGTACAGGTTGGAGTGTGGGGTGAGGCAAGGTGGTTTAAGTTCTCCTAAGCTCTTCAACCTGTACGTTAATGAGCTTATAGTTGGGCTCAGCAGCAATCGAGTGGGATGCTGGATTGACAACATTTGTATGAACAACTTTAGTTACGCGGATGACATGGTGCTGCTGACCCCAACTGTAAGTGCAATGAGGCAGTTGCTCGCAATATGTGAAGCATATAGCATTCAACATGGTTTGATGTACAATGCTAAGAAGAGCGAGTACATGGTCTTCAAGGCCCCCGGTAAATGTACACTAAATGTGCCCGCAATAAAGCTAAATGGCATTGAACTAAAGCGGGTTGACAAGTTCAAATATCTCGGACATTACGTTACTGAGGACCTTGAGGACAAAGTTGACATGGAAAGGGAACGTAGGGCATTGGCAGTTCGAAGTAACATGCTGGCCCGCAGGTTTGTGCGTTGTAGTGAACAAGTTAAAGTCACACTTTTTAAAGCCTACTGCCAGACTTTCTACACGTGCAGCCTGTGGTTCAGATATACACAGAGAACGCTCAATGCCCTACGTGTCCAATATAATAACGGATTTAGGATGTTGTTGGGGTTGCCCCGTTTCTGCAGTGCCTCCGGTATGTTTGCGGAAGCCAGGGTAGACGGCTTCCATGCTATAATACGCAAGCGGCTCGCATCATTGCTGAACAGAGTCAGGAGCAGCACCAACAGCATCCTACAGGTTATTGCGGAAAAGCAAGACTCAAACGTCCTGAAAGCATTTATACGTGCTCAAATTTTGTAAACTGGTTTCTTTATGTTTTTATGTATGGACATTGGTCTGAAATAAAGATTATATTATTATTATTATCTTGTATGTCTCTACCAGACCTCGGGACTATAGAGACCCGGATTTTTGGGAGGCGAACGTGGGGCCGAAGCCAACACGCTGAAGCCCTTTTGAGACAACTTTAATGAAATGGTGACACAAAACCGACGATTATCCCTGTATACACTATAGAAATGTACCCAAGGACAATCCCCGGTTCTGTGCTAAACTATTGCTAACTATGGATGAAAACTACTTGGGCTATTGTGATGGGATGCTAGTGGACTAGGAATGGGGAAACTACGGGAACTATGGCACCTCCCGATAACAATGTATTAAATACATGTTAAAATGGCAGGTGGAGACTCGCCAACTCACTTACTGGGCCCCCGGGAATCAGTCACTGAAAAGCAACAAGAGGGCAACAGGGACATGAGCGGCTGAGAAGGGTGAGGATACCTCGGCGGACTTTAAACGCAGATCACGCGCTCCCTGTGGGTCCAGCATCACCGGCCCACTCGCCACTTACCACGAGGCACCTACCCTCCGAGCAGGACTAACCTTGCTCTAGCGACTCCAGTCTGACCGGCCGATGAAGGCAAGCCAAGAGGCGGGAGACCTATCCCCCGTCATGCTTCACTCCGGCAAGCCGGAGGTGGGGGACAGTATACTCTCCCTGGAGCACTCGGATATATAGCCCCGCGGGGTCGCTACTACCCGTCATCCGCCTCAGATGCCCTGCGGGGCTTATTATTATTATCTCTTGTATGTCTCTACCAGACCTCGGGACTATAGAGTCCCGGATTTTTGGGAGGCGAACGTGGGGCCGAAGCCAACACGCTGAAGCCCTTTTGAGACAACTTTAATGAAATGGTGACACAAAACCGACGATTATCCCTGTATACACTATAGAAATGTACCCAAGGACAATCCCCGGTTCTGTGCTAAACTATTGCTAACTATGGATGAAAACTACTTGGGCTATTGTGATGGGATGCTAATGGACTAGGAATGGGGAAACTACGGGAACTATGGCACCTGCCGATAACAATGTAATAAATACACGTAAAAATGGCAGGTGGAGACTCGCCAACTCACTTACTGGGCCCCCGGGAATCAGTCACTGAAAAGCAACAAGAGGGCAACAGGTACATGAGCGGCTGAGAAGGGTGAGGATACCTCGGCGGACTTTAAACGCAGATCACGCGCTCCCTGTGGGTCCAGCATCACCGGCCCACTCGCCACTTACCACGAGGCACCTACCCTCCGAGCATTGCTCTAGCGACTCCACTCTGACCGGCCGGTGAAGGCAAGCCAAGAGGCGGGAGACCTATCCCCCGTCATGCTTCACTCCGGCAAGCCGGAGATGGGGGACAGTATACTCTCCCTGGAGCACTCGGATATATAGCCCCGCGGGGTCGCTACTCCCCGTCATCCGCCTCAGATGCCCTGCGGGGCTTATTATTATTATTATTAAATGCTAGTACCACAATACTGTATGAACTTTATAATTTGTGTCCGACCTCTGATTGTATCAGTCATTTTTCTCAGAAGAATAAAGAAATAATACCATGCCATTCAGTTTAAAAATACAATGTCTTGAGATCTTAAAACAGATTAAAATATAATTCCATAAATTAATTCTTAACTTATCTACGAAAGAATGTAGGACGGAAGGCCGTTTGTAATCTGCCTATCCCATAAGATCAAAATCGTGATATTATCGTAGTACTTAGTATTGAAGGCATATCAGTCTTCGAATGTGGCCTGAAGGTACACCAGATGGTTCCCAAGTCATGACCCTTAGCATTTCGGAACGAATCGAATCGAACTATACGTTCGAAGGCCGACCGGCGCGGGCGCAGCAAAATGTCAGATGCGATAGGGCTGACCCATCGTGAAACGTGGAGTTATGAAGATTGGGACTACGATTGTTATTTAATAGCTTTTGAATAGCGAGTAAGTGTTTTTTCATTTGGATCCGAAAGATAAATCCTGGTTGAATGCAAAAATTTTATCCTAATCCTTTAAAAAATATCGGTGATGCGCATATAAAAATAAATATCTGACACCTGCAGTTTAATTATGGAAAAAGCGTATCATAACTTTCCATTGCATCCGATTATTATAATTTAATTACCAATTAAGTGCGACTTTACGACTAGTTAAGCACCTTTATATCCTTATCATGGATATTCTCTCTCAGGTCAGAGATTATTTCAATTAATTTGCATAAATCTATCGCGTCATTGCATGGAAATGCCAATTTAATTACTTAAATAGCAGCTGAGTAAATATTTATAGCACTTGCAGAATGATACAAAGTTTACTTTGATAAAGAAAATAATCATACTGGTATTCATACTTTCGATGTCTGTCAATATTGAGCTCGTTAGGAGAGAGGGTTATTCTATTGCTGTTATAATAGTTTAAATCATTTCAGGAATTTAACAAGCTAAAACATATTACCGACATAAATCTAAAGCCATAAACATTATAAAACATATTACCGAGCAATTTCCAAAAACAGTCTCCAACAACACCCAAAAAAGTACAACTTTTTTTCCAAAATTTCTCTGACAGCCCTACCCCAGTCCGGGCGACAGGTGCACAAAAATAACAGATGCCCGGACATTGCTACGGGCCGAGATTGGCCGTGGAGCTTGCTTACTATGTCCAGAGATGTACCTGATTGCTCCATGAATGGGTTTGGTTTGGTATAAGGAAAAATGCAACCTGTTTGCTTCGGTTTTGCAGTAAGGATATTTTTGGTTCTTTGATGTAAAATAGTGTCTTGGATTGGTAAGCAGATTCTGGGTAAAAGAGATTAAATCTACATATATTGATAATATAGCAAATCGTATATATTACAGTTGACTGAAGAGTCAATTTGCTTGAAAGCGATTTGAAAATTTATTTCGGTGTTAGAAAAACACATTTATGGAGGTAGGTTACTTTTTAAATGGGGACACGAAGCGTTTCCCATAGGACCTGGGTGTAACTGCTGGCGGAATTTAGTTTAAAACATTCTAGGCGTAAGTTCGTTAAATATTGTCTCAATTAAAATCCTGACCTTTTTATCGAAGCAATCAATTCTAAAAATAAAAATGTATCACCGTCTTAACGTTTACGATAAAAGGAACCAATTTTTCACCAGCAACGCGGAACTTAGCTTCAGACCTAGAACTTACGACCAGATCTAGAATTATAATCGAATTTTAGTTTTGAATGCAGATTGGACTATTATTTTCCCACGAAGCTGGTATGAACAGGTGTGGCTTAAATGTTGTTCAGTCGTAGACCGAATAGAAATCTGTCACGACTTTACGACTGGGCGCGATGGTTATTAACTAAATCTCCTATTACTAGATGTCACCAAATACATTTCGTTTATAGTAACTTAGTTTATAAGCGGTCTGTTTTCTTGGTCATGAGTTTCAAAATTGATTTCTTTGAAAGGTCTAACAAGATAATGGGTAGCCATGACAGTATGCCGAGAACCGCGCGTAATTTCAGAATTCCACTTTCAGATACCCTATTATAAAAGCGAAAGTTATGGGTGTTCTTCACGCGCAAAAGCCTCAACCGATTTGATGAAACTTGGTAGCAATAAAGCTACATCAGAATAACATATGGGCTACTTTCATACTGTGCGATAGTAATAAAATACAGAAGATAGATTCTGTTCTCAGATCCGTATTTCAAATCTATGAGCTCTAAAACAAAAGACTAATATTTTTTCACTACCAAAGGCATGTGATACTAATGCACTTACACACACACTTGTTTATATAACACACAACCTTGATTCAGTATCAGTAATCAGTGATAATAGGACCGGTATTTTGCCCTTGCGTGTAGAAAGGACCTGCGCCCGCGCATTCAAACTCGATGACCTCTTCTAAAGATCTTGTCCTAAATAGGCGATGTTTGTTTGTATGTCAGATTATTCTTAGGTCACGTTTTTAATTTAGTTTTTGGTATATGACTTGGTTTTTAAGAACTAGTTCTATATGTTGTTCCGTATTTTTTAGGGATTAACAAGGCTATGCTTGATGGACTGTTTTTAGTATTTCCAATATTTAATCGACAATAATTATTTCTAATGATTTTGTCGTTAACGTCTACGTTTAATAGTTTTTGTGTAACTCATCAATCAATTCATAAAATCACTCTACTCATAAATTATTTTTATGTCGACGTATTAATAGTTTTCGCATAATCAGAAGCTCATTTCCTTTTCGTTATTATAACTTTATAAGTAACTAATTTGAATACAATTACTTGAACATCATTATAGGTAAATCGATGACAGACGACAATACATTATTAGTTATTGAAAATAAATTATTCTTTATCCTATAATTCACATATAAGTAAATAAGTTACTCACTACTTCTTCATAAGACACTGCCACTGAAAAACCAACCTAATTTATAAAGTGTTAAGAGTAATTATCACTCAACTTCACAAACCGTGGGAAATGCAAGGGAGAGTGGTGGTCTAATTGTGATTGATCGCGAACATCCTCGATTCTCGATATAATTCGATGCGATGATACTACGATTATGAACGATTATCGATGTCTCTCGATTCTCGTATCGAGAACCGGCGGGTTATTTTTGCAGAGGGCGACACAGTGGCGCGATAAGCCGGGTCTGTCTCGTGCATAATGCTATGGGGAAACCAGTGGCCAGTCTATGCATAATTGATGCTATTTAGTTGAATATCTTGTTATAGCAAAACAACGGTGGTTCTATGAAGGTGTGTCGAAGGAAACTGTATTCATATGATACTGAATTGGAAGCTTTATCCGGCTCAATAAAAAATGGGTTTTTGTTTAAAGGATATGAAAGTTAACCTTCTACTAAGACCTTGAAAGAGATGAATGCAGGTACGTATATAAATACAACTGAGAATCTTTTCAGACGTAACTAATTTAAGAAGACCCGTAAGTAGTCTGTGCTTCATTAAAATTAAAGAATGCCTACAAGTCCACATAACACATTGCTTAAGCAGCGGTTCCCAAATGGGGTTCCGCGGAACCCTGCGGTTCCGTGACAGGCCCTCAGGTGTTCCGCGGAAAATTCAAGATTTCTATATGGTAAATCGTTTCACTGTTGACAATATTAAATTATTATTCATTTTCAATTAAATTGTTTTAAATATTGCATTCCAAAATTCCATTTAGGCACCATGTAGCCTGTAGGTGGGTACTGTACTCGGGAGTGTAACTCTCATACTTTCGCGACAAGTGGCGGGGGAAGGCCACGGCAGCAGATAATTTAATTCCGTTTTTTACAATTTGTAGATTAACTTAATACCTCCAGATCTTCGGCAATCGGCAAAAGTAAGTAGCGAGTCGGCCAAAAATCACCGCATTTTTTGGGCTTATTTCATCGCCAGGATTATACGTTTTCCTACATTTGACAGGACGTGAATTGACACGGCATACAGTATTGCCAGTGGCTATTTTTACCATGAATCAAAGTGTGAAATTATTTCCAATTTTTGCACCTCCGCGAATCCGAAAATTTCGCGCTCGCTTCGCTCGCGACTCCATGTTGCGTGTGATGCTTTTATGTTCGTTTAATTGCTCAAGTATCCAACACCGAAAAAAATTCACGCTCTTCCGTCGAGGTTTCCTTTGATGTTTATTTTTTATTCCTCTGGTTCAGAAAAAGCAATAGCGCTTTCTACTCTAGCTGCTTCTTATTCATTTGCATAATTTGCTTTTTTGTGTGGATATTATACTTTTTGAGACCTTATTAATTTACAGTGGTTTTGTTTATTTTGTGTATGTAGGTACTTAAACTAAAAAAAAAATCGCGCTCGCTTCGCTCGCGATACCGGCTACCACTGAATGTCTTTCAATGCTAGCGGGTGCTGAGAACTTCTTCTTATAGTTAAAAAAAATCGCGCTCGTTCGCCTCGCACCTGTACAAACCCAATCTATTTCTTTTTGCGTTTACTTTGTCAGTCTTCAAACTGAAAACTATTCACATAATACACACAAAGTCAAGGGCAGCTAAATTGTTTTCTGGCCCGTGTGGCAGATAGCCATGCTACGTCTGAGTATAATGAATATGTCTCTAACCATATAACCATTTGGTGCGCTACCACACGCCACGAGCCGTACCTAAGTGTATTTACGTCTTTAGTTTACTTCTTACTTAAGCTAAGGTTCCGCCGAAAAATGGTGAAACGAAAAGGGTTCCGAAGCCAAAAGAATTCGGGAACCGCTGGCTTAAGCATGCAATTAGACAACAAACGAGTGTTAAACTTGATAAGCACTTGTTCGAGTCAGTATCATTAGAAACCTTATAACATTTGCGTAAAATCTGGTTGTTAATAATGCCCCTAATTAGCAATACTTCTATTACAAACCGTTTTTTATTAATTATAAGAGGTACATTAAGTGATGTTATAAACTTGCATGTTTGTTTGATTGTTAGGTACTGTTATTCTTTCTCGCGCAACTACTGAAAGGATTTTCATGAGTCTTGGCGGTTAGCTACATAGATAGTTTATACATCAGAATAACATTCATATGGACTGAAGTCTGGAGTACCTAGTATCTTGGGAATCTTAAAAAAGCGACTAAGTATATAATATGTTTAACGTACCTATATGTAAATAATTAATTCTACAGTATACCACCTAACTTTAAACTCATGTCTGGCAATTCTAGAAAGTTCCACACAGCAAATTACCAGAACAATCTACCCATCAGGTTTAGAACGAAATAAACACGTAATCTAAACTATTTGCTACACAAGCAGTAACAGCAATATTATGAAAACAATAGATTTACACACACATAAATAACGTTATTTCATTATTATTAACTAAAGTAGCATTCGTACATTCTTTCTATATTTCCGTGTTTTGTATTGAAAATGTTTGTAAACATGAAATAGTGGTCAGACAATATTTAGTCAAGTCTGCCAAAAAGGTGTCGAATTGACATGACACTCCATTAATAGAACTTCATGCAAAATTATTGCATAGGTAGTTACAGATAGATTTTTTAAACAAATCCATGCGAAAACCACACCTAATAAAAATGGCAACTTTTCTCATAATAAATGATGTATTTTTTTCTTGTATTTTGCAGAAATTATTGCAAAACATTTGTTTGAAACATGACGCCTGTTCGGTTTCGTAATCGGAATTTCACTTGCTCATTCATTTTCAAGGCTGTTTCTACATGTGTCATTTCGGATTTTAGGTATTTTTCAATGGACCTAACCTGTCACTGTTTTATTCTAAATTTTGTGAAGGGTATTCGCTTACTAACTGTCTAAATTAATCTCGAACAAAGCGTGTAGTTTTACAGTGTAATTGATAACTGTCATAACTGTTATTTAGCTTACAAAAAGATTAAAATAAAACACAAATCAAAGCAAACTGCTATTGTATTATTCCACCGAATAGTGCGTAACAAGAGAGCGGATAACGGATTATTTTATAAATAATAAAAATAAATAAAAAACGTAAAAAATAACAAGTTATTCACGGCGAATAACGACAGTGAAAGTTATCGTAACGCATCACCGCTCGCTATTTACTTTAGCTAAAAGTTATTTTTTAAAATTAAATATTAGCTTAGTCCGCCATTACTAATCAATTGACAGCTGACAAAAAAACTCTGGCGTAAGGCGCGAATGTGATATTAAATGTGAAAAATTACGTTTTTTTTTGTCACAATTTTTTACACGTTTATAATAAAGTGTGTGCAAATAGTTTGCGGAATAAATTAATTGAGTGAAACTGGTTTCTTAGGCAATAGTGCTCATTGGTTGTTGATAGTGATTTATGATTTTACTGCTTAAATAAACATAGCACTTTCTTTTTAATTACCTTGTACCTTTTACCTTGTACCTACCCAGGCAGACCTGAGGACACTAGGCCAGATTTTAACTATTTGAAAGATTGTGTCAAAGGAGTTTACTAAGTGGGTTTTACAAAGGATTTTACTAAGATCATAATTTTACACAATAAGTACCTACTTACCTATGAAGGAAAAACTAGTGAATCTGCGTAATGCGACTTACGTGAGCAAAGAAAAACGTTACATGTACCTACATTATATCTACATAGTAGCACAAAATATAGGTTGGTATTCAGTATGTTGATCGATGTTTCATTATTTTGGTGTTTACGACTTTAATCAGTTAGCTTGCAGTGTTATCAGACAAAGCAAGTTTTGAGTAACATAGGTAGCTCTAAATACATACAATTATGATTAGTCTGACATAGGTACTTTATGTCTCACTGAAGGCGAATGAAAGAAGTTTCATGATTGGGTATATCTTATGAGCATGTTTCCAACCTACCTATTGTTTTCTTAGTTCATAAAAACTTAAACAATAATAGTGTAGGGAAATCATTATTTCTAAAAAAGAAAGCAAGCATATTTTCTCATATGTAAGTGTGGTCATGCATTACCATTTGACCAGACGCACATTGACCTCGCGTTTTATAACACGAGATTACAAGCACGAGCACAGACTATTAAAATCTCGCATGTAATACAGTATTGCACAAACAACGCTTTTGAAAGCTCAGAGCACGTGAGGCTGAGTTCTGTAGTAGTGTTGTATAAAATAAACATAAACTTACAGCTTTAGAATATCCGCTCCCGGCGCTCCCATCTGACGAGTTGCTCAACCTTCTCTCACTGTTGGACGCTGGCGGCGACCACGCCGATCCACTGTCTGACGGCATCTTGACAAGCACAAACTGTCTCACATCATAGCTATCAACCACTATTAACTCGTTATTAACCGTTATTCACAACACTAGCACATCACTATCGGTGTTCCGCGGTCCATTTTACTTGTCCCGTTTACCTGCGGAAGAAAAAATATTCTTTTAGATTTTTTAAGATACAATGTCTATTCACTATCTGTTGTAGAATATACTAGATAAAACATAAAATCGGACGGGCGATAACAAAAACATGTGTTAGATCCCCGGAGATAAAGCACTTGAAAATAATCACGAATATCTCGGCATAAGAAAAACTTACACAATAACTGGAAGTATACACGAATGTTCGTATAACGTTAACAGTAGTAAGTTTACAATCGCTCGGTTATTTCGGAAATAACCGTTATTGGAAACTGACGTCCGTTCGGTCGCGCGCGCGGCGGAGCACTGGCGACGCGAGCGCGCTTGCGCGACAACACAGATAAATTATATTATTTCTTAACCTATAACCAGTTATTGTAATAAAACTATTTTATTTTGCACAACGTTATTTAATGTTTTTGTTGGATTATTAGTTCTGATGCGTGAATGCATTAAGGGCAATTAAAGAAACGTGCTATTAATGTTATTACATTGTATTCTTTATATAACAATGCTTGTATTACTAAATCGCAAATGCAATGACCAATATTTGTATTGCCAAATTCAGGTTTTGATGCTACGCTAAGAACTTTTATGAACATTTTTATTTCAATGCACGCTAAAACCCACGTCTTATTTCAAAGTTCTTAATAGAATTTCTGTAGCTATGAATGACGATGTTAACAATGCCGTTTCGAGCAATTTACAAACGGCCGTCACACGATACTTTCTTCGTAAAAAAACTCGACACGAAATACCGATGAAACTTGAACTACATTTAAATATGGCGTACAATATGGCCTGAATACTTCATATATCTGATCGGTTCGCATTTGTTGACATGCGATCAATTACCCATTCAAATGACACGGTGCACACATGACGATCTATCGGATCGGCGCGGGCGCAGCGAAATGGGAGGCATTGTACTTGTAGGGGTACCATCTTACGGGGATTAGAGAGACATTCCTGCTAAAAAAAGTGTAAAAAATTAAGAATAAAATCGTGTTTTTTATTGGCTGTGATCTGGAAATCATAATTTACATTTTAATGAACGCTCATGATATATTGTTGATTATGTAATGTTTATTCAATGAAGCTCACAGTATGTCATGGTTGAATGCTGCATATCTATGCAAAACTGTCTTTAAATATTAATAATGTCAAAATGTCTTTATCTAGTTCTACTAGACTTCTAGAATTTATCCTTAGTGTGGAAATATTTTAATACGATGCAGATTTAATGGCATTTGAATAATTAATAGTGATGATACGCCAAATGAAAATAATTCAGACGAGCATTTTTGTGTTGCAAGTTACATATTTATCAATCGACATTTTTAAATGTTAAGGATATATTTTAGTGTTCAAAGGCCAAGGCATTTAATGCAAAAACTTCATCTTCCCAAAAAAATAAGTTTATCGATTTAAAAACGAAAAAAAAACTAAACGATGCATTTAATAATACACAGGCGTGCTAAATCAGAGGCCTCTATCGCCGTTAATTATATTATCGAATGGGGAAAACCGCAACAAAATTGGTTCAGGAGTTTACGAGGTTATGCTACTCCAGACGCTATTGTTTTTTTTATAAACTTACAGATAAGTGAATTGGTATTTAGTATGCTTCCTCTTGTCTACAAAAACTAGTACTTATTTAATTTAAAGAATCATGAAATAAATTGAATTATTGAACAATGCTCAAATACCTAAATGTATGCATTTTTATATAATTATGAATAATGGTTAAGGTCTCTGGTTAATTATTTAACGCTGGTAAATAATGATAATTATACGTAATGGGTTAATTTAATTGTTCCTTGCATTATTGTCGTGTCTTACATTTTTTATTAATATTTCTTCTGAGAACTGCATTATTGTTAATATTCAGTTAGTCATAAAGTTAGGAATTTATTGTAGGTAATGTTTCTTATGGTAGTTTTTATTTATTATATAATCACCAGATTAAAAAGAACACACAAAAAATGCGAGCCATCATTAAAATACCGTTACGGCCAGAGGTCATTTTAAATAGCTTTGTAGTTGTTTATACGAGAAAAAAACCTCTTTTTTATATCATCGTAAGACATAGTTAAAACTAAGAATTTCTTATTAATTCTTCGAGTCAAAATAACAAACAGAACTCCTAAATAACAAAACAAGACACTTTTATGCCGAATATGCAAATATTTTCACCAAAACACATTTTTTTTTGTCTACACCAAACTTTGATTAAGCAAATTATCACCAGGCACCTAAAATGGTGTTACCCGGCGAACCGGTCATGATGTGTCAAGAGGGACGATCCTGCTAATTGCGTCATTTTAGTGGCATTTCTGGTGGAGTGATTCATTGTAGGTATTAGATGGATAGTTTTGACCTTGAACTTTCGAGATGGCGCTGGAGTTATATTCTGACGGAGCTATAAATATTTGCGCTATGTGTTGCTAATGTACGAACGTTTTTAGTACTTAGGAAAAACTGTATTGTTTAAAAGAAAGTAACTTTTCACTAAAATAGTGTCAAGTGCAATGAAATCGCTTTTCTGCGAATTTCGCAATTGTTTATTGCAAGCCTTTCATTAATAATATTAGTGGTGAAAAGCAGTAAAAGTTATGACAATGTTTCCGCTAGTGTATTTGTTTAGAGAGTTAATTGTATACTGATTGTCATTTAATTGGAAATCAAATTAAATGAAACACAAGAAATGAAAGACATTACAGAGAAACTTTTATCAATTATTTTCACAAACGTCACCTATTAGAGATACTTTGACCAATACTTTGATAATACAATTTCTAGTATTTTCTTTATTTCTTATTCCTAAAACATGCATAACTCATGGTCACCCTACAATGGGACACTTTCTCGCTTACACACCGTGCTAAGATAACGGCGAAATTGTCTCGCAGAACACAATGTACGGACACAGTCTTATTCCTTGGACCATAAGGTTCCAGTTCGCAAGTAAAGGGCACTTTGGGTCATTGTAAGTACAGACAAAGGGCTAACAAGAGAAATCGCCTGGCCTGGCCTTATTCATAGATTTATGTAATAGCGTATATTAGCAGGACTTATGGGGTTCTGTTGTCTTATGAAATATTTTGTTGCAGTTTCTTGGTCAGCCTGTTTTAAGGTCCCTTCCTGGAGGTCTATGGCTATATTTTGGCTGTCGTTAATACTTGATTATTTGCGAGTATATCCAAACTAATATTATAAATGCGAAAGTAACTCTGTCTGTCTGTCTGTCTGTCTGTCTTTTCTTCACGCCTAAACTACTGAACCGATTTGTGTGAAATTTGGTACAGACATAGTTTGAAACTTGAGAAAGGACATAGGATAGTTTTTATTACAAAAAAAAAAATAAAAATAAAATTATTCCGGACATATAGCGCCATCTATTGGTCAAATCAAAAATCTGCTGGTAGTCACTATTCCACGCGAACGAAGTTGCGGGCAAAAGCTATACCTTATAAATTACATGATGAGTTGTTTGGTTTTACTGTCCTTTCCTGAAGGGAGGTTTTTATCTTGAATGCGATGAGACAATTTCAGGACATAGATAGACAACATTCTAAAATGATTATAATGATATGTACTGTTTATGTGTTATATTATGTGCAACGTATTGAAACAAAAAGCAATACTTATGTTGTAAAATTAGCGGTACCTAAACAAAATGGTGATGGAAACGACTGTTAAGTTATTATTTCTCTTGCATAGAGATGAATTTTCATATTCTTCTTATACACATAATTATGCCTTTTAATGAATTTATAGCTTTTTCAGTTGCATAGGTACTAAAGATGTGTTATCGTTGTCTTATCAATAAGCGAGATGACAGAATATGATCTAATCTCGGCTGATAATAATAAAAGACGATAAGTAGCTGATACTTAGTCTTTGTTATTTTATTCTGTGAACACTTCATTGATATCGAAGATAATGTTTATTACAGCATTTTGTGAAATACAGTGGTCATTTCTCTAGTAGACTATCTGTGTACTTCTGTCTACGAAATCGGTTCAGCAGTTTTTTAAAGGAAAGCGCGACAGATTTCACAATTACTTTTGTATTCATAATATTATGTAGTAAGGATTAATATACAGTTTTCAAAGAATACTTTATCAATTCCATAACTGTCCATAAGTCAAACTGTCTCATATTAAACGATTTAACATCACGTTAACATGCAGTATCTTGTATCTATAATATAAAAATGAATCGCAAAATGTGTTGGTAAGCGCATAACTCAACAACGCCTGGACCAATTTGGCTAATTCTTTTTTTTGTTGTGTTTGTTATTGTCAGGACACGGCTATTATGAAAAAAAAAATAGGGTAAAGTAGAGAAGTCAGTTGACGGGAGCGAAGCCGCGGGCAAAAGCTAGTTGCATATAAATATCTCAACAGTGCCATAATTCTAGTGGAATCATTAATTAATGAAACACTCATTTAATTATACAATAAGACATTAACACGGCAGAACATCTGTTTATTGTGTTTTATTGTTTGTGTTAAGGTGGCCAGTTAAATATCATGTAGTATTGCAAAAGTTTTGTTCAATAATCTGAACTTTTCCCTATGACTATTTCTACGCCGATCGATGGTGGTAATGAAGAATTGTACATATACATATACTAATATTACAAAGCTAGAGTATATTTGGATTGCGCTAATCCAAAATTATTTTGGCATTTGATAGCACATTTATAGAGAAAGGATCATCGACTTCTTTTATAGGACACGGATAAAATTGCTGGCGGAATCTAGTAGTATAATGGCGTCCACGGCCGATTTCGGCCACGGCGGCTGTTCTCATTTAAGGAGATCAGCCAGCTGCGCGGGACATATTATAGTGCACGAGCATTTGCGTAGACACAGGTGCACTCATTATTCCTTCACTCTCATAGCCCGATGGGACGGCAATCCGACACGACCGGAAAGAGATCAGGCGCAGGACCGACATTTACGTGCTCTCCGATGCACGAGTGAATCAATCACCAACTTCTAGACTACGGGCTGCTTTGTGAAAGCTTAAGAAAACCCACAAAGCGATTTCGGCCCGACCCGGGAATCGAACCCGAGACCTCGAGCACAGTAGCCGCGCTTGCAACCACTAGACCAACGAGGCAGCCTAGTAGTAGTAATCTAGTAGTATAATAAGAAAATAAAATACATAATATACCTGTAAAGTATAACAGGTAGTTAGTGCATAACAGGTAATGCAAAATATCGACAAAAACAATACAAACTCTCAAATTGAGAACCTCTAGCCCTTTGAACACTTATTATACAGCATATCAGATCAATTAATAACAGCTGGCATTTAAAAGAATCTCAGCTGAACAGGAAGACTGAAGACTGAAGGTCGACCAGTGACATATAAACGAACTATCCCTTCGTACAAGGATACGGAAATTTAATTCTTGTCCCCTAAAAGGGAGGCTCGTTTCCCTAAGTGAAGGATTGTGAAAGTAATTGTTGATATCGCTCACCTAGCAGTATAATGGCACATTTACAAAAAAAGCGAAACTGGGTTTTTACGGCCTAAGTGTTTAAAAGTGTATAATTTATAAAGTGGTAAAACGGTACGGCATTAGTTGTTAAAACTATAAAATCTAAGATAAAATATAAAATGAAATCATAACCTCGTTTCAAACGTTTGCAAAATCTTTGACCCTCATTTCTGTAAAATAAGAAAAAAGTAGATGTGTCATTATACTGCTAGGTGAGCGATATATTTATTTGTTTGTTGGTAAAGTTACGTGAAGGATATAAATTGTATAAGATATTGTTTTTGATTGATATGGTAAGTAACTGAAACTGGTGATCCTTTGATTGTTCCCACCAATTAGGGTATTGAAAGATTATTATTTACCAGCTGCGGTTTTACTCACGTAGTAACTGACTTTGGGCAAATACAAGTACAGCCTATGTGCTATTTTTATGTAGGAACTTGAGAAATGTAATTGTGTAAAGAATCGAATTCAGTATTTTGGTGTGAATGAGTAACAAACACCAAAATTGCACTCATCCTTCCATCTGTTTCGTTTGTGGAATGTGTTTCGAAATGTAGGTATTTTTTTATTGTAAAGGCCAAAATTCTCAGAAAATCTGAATTCCAAGCTTTATTTTGGTTAAAAACACAATTTCTGCGATTCTTTTGAATCGATATCATTAAAAATTAAATACCTTTCCTTCACGGAAAGTTTTGATATTCCAACGACTGGCAACAAAATACCCGAAGGCCTACATAGTGACACTGACCACAGAGAACATTTACAATCAGCCGGTCGGATGCGCAAGCGCACCGTTACCGACGTTTTTGCCATTACACGAGCAGCTATGCTGTCTCACTCTAACTTTACATAATGTTCGGCGATCGAACGACTTTATTCGATTGGTGAAGTAGCCAAATCAACTTTGTGGAAGAAAAAAGTTCCATGATTTACCAAAGATGTATAATGTACGTAAATAAACTGTTTAGCTCCATAATATTAGTACCTATGAAGCAAGGGGACGTTTCGCGTTAAATAATAATAGTCTTTGTTAATTACTTATGTTAAGGTTCATTAATCAGTTACAATCACCGGTTACTGTGTCACCGTAGCCTATCTTATGCCAAGAGGCCGATTTCTTTGCCTATCTTTGAGCTACACCTTTGTCATGAGGTACCTACCTATATACTCGACCTTATCAGAAATAAGAACAAAAAAATAACTTATCTCAAAGTGACAAAGCTGGGCATGAATATTAACGAGTAGCGATCTAAAATATGTCAGGTCTACACCAAACATACAGGCTATAAAATATACTAGGATGTTTACAAAACTGCATACTACAGTATAAATAATACACGGAAACGCATCCCAATTTACACGTACATACCACATTATGATAATATCCCAAAGGTTTTCAGGGCGATATTAAAATGCGTGGCTTACACTTTCCCGTTTAACATGCAGAAGACGTTATATTGTGCAAGGATAATTTAAGACTTACAAGTTATTTAGCATATACATAGGTCATGTTGGTCGTAAAATACAATTTAAAGTTTGCTTGAGATATTAAATTCCAGTCCGTGTTATATCTGGGTGCAGTTTTACAGCTTGTTTTGTAAAACCATCATTGTTTAGTAATAATAGAAGATAGACTAGTGTTTAGTGGCGGATTCATAAATATGTTTTTAACCTTCACCTTTAATCATTGGTGTCGAAAATATATTTAGGAAGTACATTTGTATAACTTTGAAAAGTTGTACATTTTTCTGACCTGGAATTGAACCCGCATATATTCGCATCTGAGAGGCAGGTGCTTCTATCATAAGACCGTCACGACTTATCACCTACAAGAGATCTAGGACTTTGTAACTGAATGATGTTCATTGATCTTGATAGAGAGAAAAATCAAGGTGGATTGAAAGCTGTGAGTAAGAATGAAAATATAACTGGTATAGTTAAGTTAGTACATATTTCAGTTACGACTTACTTATTCTGGGTATGCAAGTTAATTTGCAAATTCGTGCACGTAACATGTGGGTAAGTGGGTAATTTTACGAATTAATTGTTAAATAATGGTGAGAGTGATACGCATGGTAAATTCGCTACCTTGTTGTGTAACTTTAGTCTTTTACGTTTATTTTACAGTTTTTGAACCTTTGTTTTTACTGTTGATTTAATTATAAGTACACTATTTTGCAATTTTACGCAACGACAGTAAGACGCACAATGAATGCGGAAGACGCAGCGTGGGCAGACCCCCCACTAAATGGATGGATGATCTGGCCAACATCGCCGGGAAGCAGTCGGCTGTGGGTTGCTAAGAACCGCGAAGGATGGCAACCTTGGGCAGGCCTTTGTCTAACAGTCGACGTCTTTCTACTGAAATGAAGAAATAGCAGTAGTGGACACGGAAGAAGACATTAATGAGTACATTCCTGCCAACCGGTACCATAAAACTTGGAAGCATCGTTAACAAGAACAATTTTATTAAAGTAAATGCTTACAAACAAAAGAATGTCAATAAACTGACATACCACAAATAAACAGCAATCACGTAAACGTGTCATAATATAAAATTGCTTATACATTGCTGAGCAATATTGAAAGTCATTTCCTAAAGAATTTATCTTGCGTTAGACGATTAAATAGCGTTCATGTATTGATTTGTACTAGGTGGAAGTTGTGGGTAGAGTAGCCATGATCGCACTGATGTCTACTTTGTGAATAAAGATGGAAGAAAGAAGATGAAGATGGACCAGACTTTATGTTGAGAATCCTTGTTACCATGTGATATACGTCGATTGTGAAATCTAGCCTTAACAAATTGTTAGTTATTGTAATGTTAAGACAGTAGTTAGATGTCAAATATCTGTCACCAAATGATTGACCGTCTCTATGTCACAAGATCTCAATATAGTTAGGCATACTAATAGACATGCTTGTCAAAAAGATGACGAACATATAACTTTGAACGCACTATTTATAGAACAAACTACATATTACGCAGTTACAGAAGTAACAGTTGAACTAACTGCAATAGAAGCCAAGCCATCAACTAACAATAAAGATGCAGTAACTGAAATCAGTTCACTGAAAAAACTGTCCAATGTTACTTGACCAAAATTGGTCACGGTTATACATAGCAAGTTTTTATTTGAACACACTCTTACAATACGGGTTGCTGATGACTTGTTACCTCACCATAATATGAAGACAGATCGCCTAGAAAGAAACTAAAGCACATCTTTTGAAATCTTTTGGTAGCATGCCTCAGATGGTCAACTGGTATTTCTTAAAGTTTTTGAAATAAAAAAAAACACACTAGTTCAACAAGTAACATTTCAAGTAAAATTGAATCTCGTTTTTGAAATAAAAGCAAAATGCAAGCAATTAAGAAATCCGCTGACGCAAAAACGGTCTACGAGATTCAATCTAAACATAATTTGGTCTTTTGGATCTCAACTAAACAGAAAACGCAATGTCGAATGAATGGTATTTTGAATTTAAAATACCATTTGTTTAAAGGTAAGTAAAGTAGGCTTATGTATAATCTTCATTAACCGCTTGTATCCCGCTAATTAAAGAACAATAGAAAATCAATTGTGTCTCGCATATATCTGCGCACCGGCATACAATAGGTTAATGGCCGTATCAATTTAATCGATGACTCTAAGCTTATAATTTCAAAATCAGGGTTTGTAAGGGTGCCAAAGCTGAATCATAGCAGTTGACAGTAAATTGTTCACCTTCAAAACATCAGTAAAATTAACCAGCTTTAATTACACAGAAAGCCAGCAACATGCAAGCATCCATCCCATTACCATCGCATCTAAAAACACCAGCCGTGCCCACATTCCGGGGGACTTGCAAAACAAACAAGTTGCATTTATGTGCCTTAAATGGTGTTAGCACATGTCTTACCGTCCGGCTAGCGGGGCTTGCAGAACTGCTCGATTTAGTCCAACTATTTTGGATATTGTCGCTTGATTATTGCTGATTATTAGTCTGAGGATGTTTGTTTATTTGTGTAGTTGCACCTGTGTCTTCAGTTAAAGGGATTGTAATTTATCACGTTCTTGACAAGTTTGCAGTATTGGATTGCCGTAGATTTTACTGTGTTCTAACATAAGCTCCATTTGGGTTTTATCATTTTCGTTTAGAAGATTCAACTTAAAAGAGTTATTCCTGAATCTATCTTCAACAATGCAGGTATATTGTTAGCTTTGTTTACCTATATCTATTGAGTTAGGTTTTTCAATGTCATTTCCATTAAGTAATCAGTTCTAGAATCCTGAACTTTAAGAAAGGAGTCTTGGGATTTTCCGTCATTACCTTTAATAACTTCGTCTTACACATTGTTTACAAAATGGAGCAAATCTGTAATCGCCATAAGACACATGTCTGTCGAAACTAGAGCCTCGACAGATGGCCGGTTGTATAACAAGCCAGTGAGATTGTAAAACTGTAACTTTATGCGAACTAGCCAAGCGTGGAGGAATGAGGAAAGATTGTGACTCTTCAGTGTTGGGTTTCCTTTGTGATAGTTGCTTGTTTACTTCCAGGGTGGGATTCCCGAACAATAATAACTGAAGTATGTCGGTATGCATATGCTGTAGGCGTAAGATAATAACTTCTCCAAGCGAAATTATTTCCGATCTATGTAGATGAATGTGCAATAATCAATCGCAAAAGCAAACAAATCGAAGATTACGGAAATGTATTCAATTTTATGATTTAGGTAGACCGCTAAGAATGAGCTTTAACCACCACATAGGGAAACTTCAAACAATAGGAAAGTTGTAACGATATTTCCTGAGCAATCATTTCACCAATCTGTTAAAGAAATCGATCCCTTTTAAAATTCTGTAATTTGCATGTATTCTTCTAAAGCATTTCTCGTTCCAGTCTAGAAATTGAGAATGATTGAACGGAAGAAATTACACGATTCGTCTCAATAATGAAACTAACGGACATAAAAGCCAAAGTTTGCAGACTTAACAAAGACATTTCTAATCATTATGAAAGCATTACAACCAGTCAAGACTTAAAAGAACAGCTCGCTGTATTAAAAACTAATACAGATACAATCAGAGAGATAGCGATCGAAACAAATTCAAATACAGCCAAGCTGTTTGGTACAGACATCACAACCTATCATTTAGAAGTCCAAACGAAAAAAAACTTTTTTACAAAAAAATTAAACCGACTTCCCAAAACACTAAAAAGCAAAAAAAAAAACTATTTTTAGGTGCATCGGCCTAGAAGTCGGTGTCTAATGGATGTTACTAAGTTAATTTTGCCACCGACTTCTAGGCCGATGCACCTAAAAATAGTTTTTTTTTTTGCTTTTTAGTGTTTTGGGAAGTCGGTTTAATTTTTTTGTAAAAAAGTTTTTTATTTAAAGCTTTTCAGTGATACGAATAGTTGTCACTATCCATACAAGTGAGAAGTTCTCATCAATACAAAGAATATAAGTCCAAATACGAGGTATTTTACATATTCAGTTGTCGAGTTCCCTCGACTTACTTTCTCTGGTCTCCATCATCAGGTCAGCTCCAAACCTTCACTGTTGCAAAGGTCTTGTCAATACAAATAATTTAAGCCCAAACACGAGGTAGTTTATATATTCAGTTGTCGAGTTCCCTCGACCCTCTCTGGTTTCCATCATCAGATCAGCTCCAAATCTTCACAGTTGAATAGTGCTTTTAGGCGTACACCTGAGTGTCAAGTTTTTACCCTATTATGCCTACAACTTTCGAAAGTTGCCCTCGATTTCTCAGGGTTCCCATCATCAGATCCTGACCTGATGTCTATGGGACCACCTCGGGAGTATATCCTATCAAACAAAAAAAGAATCATCAAAATCGATTAATAACTGGCGGAGTAATCGCGTAACAAACATACAAAAAAAAAAAAAAAAAAAATACGGTCGAATTGAGAACCTCCTTTTTTGAAGTCGGTTAAAAACTTTTGCAAAAACGAACACAACACATGGCCTGGACGACCTTTGAAATTCCATTAAAGGGATGGATACAAACGAAAATGCACTTTAAGTTAATGAAGTTGAAGTTGATGTTGCAATGGGAGATGATTTGTTTTATGATGTTTTGGTTTAGTAGGGAAGAAAGGTAGTACAAAAAGAGGAAGATAATTGTGAAGCGGTACCCCAACGACCTTGGATTACTGTAGGCCGCATATCGGCTGTTGCTCCGCCGGGTTCGGAGCCGGTTGCGTTTTTGTAGAACCACTTTTGGGTCGAGTTTGATCGATGGGTTTTTGGGGTACTCGGTTTGAAGTGGTATTCAGTTTGTGTTAGGGATATGGGCTTGTCTTTAGCGAATGTTGTGTTTTTTTTTGCATTTTTTGTCAAGTTTTTATATTTTATTATCTTTATTTACTGCGCTTTTTACCCTTATCTCAGAAGTTCTCCAGTGTCTATCCTAACCTTAATAATCTGTCTTCAATTATCTTATCAACTTTCTATACTTCTTCCAAAAATCCAAACAACTGTACTTTAATGAATTGCTCAAGTAATTGTAAAACCATATTCATATTGCTTCGAAGCTCGATTTAACTTACGGTTATATTCAAACCGTTGTACAATTTACGTTAGTACTACTCATGGTGGTACCGTTTTGAGGTCTACTTACCCCCTTACGGATGAAGCATTAAGCTACATGCATCTACTTTCATTCAAATTATGTCTTATGAGCCTGAAATATCTGCTGCTTAAACATTGATTACTTTATAATAAGCTGTCTCGATTATTTTTGACTTCTCTATAAGTGATAGTTCAGTGACCATCACAACATATCAGTTCATTTAAACATGAATACATTATTAAGACCTTCTCAAGGCAGAGACATATGGATGCTTTAACTACCAGTTTTGTAGCAACTTCGGAGCGAAATTTATTAGCTTCAAAAGTCGTAACGTTATCGAATAAATTAATTTGATTATACATTTTTAGGCAAAAACTTTCATTTTCACAAGTATCGGAGTTGGCATACTTATCTCTCTGCCCTGTACCTTGTCTGTCCAGTTCGGCGCATCTATGCAATTATTCACTTTTACTTGTTCTTTTTTTCTTTGGTTTCGATGCAAATGCGATTATAGAAAGTTCTGGGAAGGTAGGCGGTGAAATTTGTGGCTGTATTTTGATTAGCATCTAATGTTAATAGTTAGTTTTTATTATGTGTTGGTTGTAAATATGGCCCTTTGAATTAATTAAAAGGGCGGCCTTGAGATGACGCACCCAGTGGTGAAAGACGATTTACGATATCTATAATGTCATCACAAAATTCAACATCCGTAAGATAATTTCTATTATCGACTGTATTTAAAACATAACAAAAGGTAGAAACAAATATATTCAATTTGAGCTGTTAACCTTGATAAATCAGTTCCAGTAAAGGTTACTCTGTAAAGTGCATTAAATAGATTAACAGATGCATCAAGTGTCAAGTTCACCACGAATGAGATGCGTCGTGCATTTTTATTATTAACAGTTCGAAGGTTTAGCTGATATTGTGATCGTATTCAGATATATTCTGCGCCAATTACATATTTATTAGATTCAATCATAATCATATCATTTCAACCAGAATTTCATCTATTTCGTCATCATTTCTAGCTTCACTAATAAATATTCCGTGTTCAGTCTGATCAAAATCACTACCTCCATAGAGTACAGCTATATCTTGTCAGGTCAGTACCATAGCCATCAGGCGTGAATCGCCACGTTCACCAAATTGTATAATTACACAACTAGAGCGTAAACGTTACCGGTGTATGCATGTAACTAAATTATAATTTTGATAATCATTACCTTTGAAGAAGGAAAACTTATTACAGCTACGTATGATAAGCTAGTCGAGGTTAGTGACTTCGTAGTGTATAATATTAGCATTCGTTTTATAATATCTTGCACTGAAACTCAACAATTTTAGTATGTAGATCAATGATTCCTTTAGTTGTTTTATCATTAATTTCCTAGTCTATCCATCGTATTCTCAGTGTTATATTATGTTAGAATTTTAGATACATAAAAATAATTCACATTTGTCTCGTAGTAAATACAAAATTTCAACACCTTATGAAGTTGGCCCCGGTGTTACAGAAATTACAAGTGTTCCCATGTGTCCCCATTCTGCGTCCACTCGAAATATTTCTGTCGACATTGAAGATCAAATTCTTTAGATTTCTCAACGATCAGCTTTGAAAGACCATATTTATTATCACACAAGTTCTATGACAAACTTAGCATGATAAATCTGAAAAGAAAGCAAACACGTCCTAAACACAAACAAACAAACCAGTTACCAAACAAAACGTATAACAAGCCTTAAAGTTGTCAATCTCACTCCGAATCAGAAAGTCAATCCTGACTGGAAACTACTAACACCTGATAGTTGCCCTTTTGAAATATTAATAGAAACCCAAGAAACCTACGCGATACAGCACACAATCATTTTTACTGCAAACGCAGGAACGATAGACATGATAAGAAAGACCTTTAACACTATTGACTAACATAGAAGAGAATTCAGAAGTCTTACAGATGACAAATGTGGCAGAAAACTATATTGTTTCTCAAAAATCTCCTAAGCTGGCAGAGATGCATGCAAATTATATATTACATGATCATAGAAAAAAAAAACAATATCAAGGACAATAATGCTTTCAAAGCAATCAAAATTACGCTGAAGGTAATAAGACAGTTGAGAAATAGCCAATCGTCATTGATACTGGATTTTCTGATATTCAATCTTCAATGGCCGAGGTTTCAATTTAGCCTCAGCTGGTGGCAATATCTCACACAATAAAGGCAGTAGATACCAATAAACAATGCACTCTAATGAAGTGAAATGTCTTAAACATGCCACATTAGCTGTATTGATGCTTTGACTGAAACCTTATGGTTCCTATAAATCGTTTAAGAAAGTGGTCCAGCCTGAAAACGTTGTTGAGGGTACGAAAAAGATTTATTAAACGGTAGTTTATGATGAATTCTTTGTAGGAAAAGGATGGGGCTAATACAGGAGAAATTAAAAAACAAATCATCGGTATTTAGAATTAATACTGGTGTATCACAATTGGTTTTTAACTTTCTAGTTATTTGTCACAGAAACCCACAATATACACGCACGAAACTAATTTGAAAAAACAAATTCCTTAAAAATGATTGGACGTGGGTGTCAATTAATACCACCACGACCATTTAGAGCAAGATAAACCATTAAAGGCAAAACACGCGTTTATGCAAATTACATTAAAGCAGGAAATTGAAAGCGATGAGCACCAAAATATTATTCAACATTCCTATAAAACTTATAATGACAAATACATAGCTAATGTAGAAAACACTGATGGTAGAATGTTACTAGAAGTTCTCTTTTCTGCTTCACAACAGATAAATATTTAATCTGCTCTCAAATCGGAAACGTAACAACAACGTAACAACGAAAAACAAGGAAACACAACAACACATAAAACATCGACGCATCGATGTTTTATGTGTTGTTGAAACCAAAGATCGATGTTTTATGTGTTGTTGAAACCAAAGATTGCAAAAGCTAAAGACGATAACATGCCAGGTTATCGCTGACAGACATCTGAATAATCCAATTCCTTCAATCCACAAACATGTACAGAATGCCAAGTAATTGACTGCAGTTGACACACAAACTCCTCAAAAGCATGTCTCGTTACAATTTAAATAGACAAAACATGACCATTTCAAAAAAATCAAGTTTCTATTTCATGACTTAGATAAAATCGTTGTACAAAGGGTTTGAAACAATTTTGTAAGTGCCTGTCCCCTGGTATCTCGTGTTGCGTCAGTTGATACACAAACGTAGCCTGAATACTAAGTGAAGCCTCCGCTATTGTTGAATATTTCATACAGAGCTTTTGTAAGTGATGCGAGGCTTACGCAACAGCTGAGATAATTCGAGCCAAAATAATTGGTACGCAACATCATATCGATATAATTGTAACTATAGCTAATTATTATGATACACTTAATGTTTAAATTCTAGTGGCAATTAAACTACATTCGCAAAAACAAATATTGCCTCTATCTGCGCTAATACACCAATCAAAAATGATTGAATAATTACCAATCCCACATAATTGAAACCGTGATAACCATGAGGTTATCGGAGCAATAAAATACAAATTAGGTGTATCGGTCAGTGTGAAATTAGTGTTTTTTTATCTTCAATCTACTGACACAATTTTAATATAAATATTTCGAATCAGATTCACGTCCAACAATAATAAACGCAATCGTAGAAAGAGAATCATACAAGATTGCAATAGTTAATTAGCTATGAAATAACAAATTTGAAATAACAGATGAAGGCTGGACAGCGAAAGGGAACGATCGGCGATGGTGTGAAATAATCATACCGTCGACCCAGCCATGGTATAGCAACTGGCACAATTCTACCATTACGGTAGCATTTTGTAACGGTCCGCCAGTTTTTTGTCAGATTTGAATTGTACGTACAATGCATCGTGATTATGGCGTGTCAGCCACTAAATTACACTAGATACCGAGAACTGGTTCCACCAAATACAACTTAATGTTGCACGGGAGCTGATGAAAAGTTACAGCCGTCATAATTCATTCGTATCAAATGATATAATGTATTAGAATGCAACTGGCTTACGTAAATGCAATCGTTGGACAATACATCAAATAAAATTAATTCAATGGACCGAATATTTGACAATACGAATCTATCAGTGATCGCGGCAGACAAATGAATGCGGCTGCAGATAGAAGCGTGGCTGAGATAAAGAATATAATAGGCGATCTTTGACTCAATGATATTCAGACAACTGCGGCTTCAAAGTTCAAAAGTAAATTTCAATAAAGCACCAAAGAAGAAAAGCTTGGTTATTTGAAACTCATATTTGATCTACGCTAATGACGTTAAAATAACTATAGTGAATGTTAATTTTCGCCGTGTACGGTTGTCTGAGTTCGTTGCCCTTCGTCCGCCATATTTGACCATAGACTACGGAGTAGTGTTGTCGGTTAACAGAGCATGACCATAAATTACAAAAGCCTATTTGCCTGTTAGTGAGTTTTGTGACGCATCACCGACTTTTTATTTTGCATTCAGTGATTTTGTTTTTGGTACTGTAAATTATTCAGACATATTCGTCTTCATATCTACATTGTATAATTTTACCTTATGCAATTTGCTACCAGTCTATATTATGTGAAGAGTTAGACATTACGAATGAGGTGCTATTTAATTCGAATTTTATATTAGTAGTCTTAAACAAAACGCTAGCAGATTTGACATAGTTTACTAAACGCAGACACGATAGGACAAGGCTAGCAATAATATAGTTCTCACAATTTTGAAGTTTGCAAATGATTAAGATAAAGTTGTAATCATTGTTACTTACAAACCGTTTCAAGCCACACATTATGATGAAATATATATTTGTAGTAAAGCAACAAACGAGAGTGGTAACCACATCGTGTAGTTTTTTTACATTATTTACAAGAACCTCGTAAGAAATAACACGTTTTGAAATAAGATCGTATCGGGAACTGCAATCATTCGATCTGATTGATCGACAACCAGATATAGCAAAATCAATATTAGTATTGAGAAATATTGTATCCAAGAGAATTTGTAAAACAGATACATATAATTATATCGAGGTGTTAAGACTTAATCAGCTCAATCTCTCCGTCAATAAAAATTCTCCTGATGAAATAGAATAATTATGTTGATTTTATCTCTCAATTAAAAAGTTCTTTGATTTAATTTCCTGTTCGTTTGGGCATTTATTTAACAATTTATGAAAGTAAAACAATCTGAATCAATATTAATTAACAGTGGTTTCAAAGATTAAATTGGAACGATCAAGGTGATTTTGGACTAGAATTTCTGACATTTGACCTCCAGATAACCTGGGTCGATAATGTCAAAGCAATTTCTCTGGAATTGTAACTGTAGCGAGTGATAAGAACCGGTCCTCAGATGAAATCTTGGAGAATGCTTGCGGCTATTATGCAATTTAAATAGACAGAAAATAATCTCTGAAGGATCAAACATGTATATCTCAACAGTCATGACATATTTTTGGAAGAAAATACTTCAATTCTTTATAACGCAAAGATGATGATGGCATTTTAAGAGAAGGACTTTCAGTAGGTATTTTCGTTGATGACTCAACAAAGGCATTGAAGTACACTTCACACCTGGCGATACCAATAACATCTGACAATGATTAAATATTTTCAATAGGAACAATGAGAACAATCAGAGACTTCGATAAAGAATTGATAGTATTAGGAAAGTTAATGGACCTATTCAGCAAATGGTAGCTTATAATTATATTTTACTAGTACGTTTTCCTATACCCATATAAATACTGCTTTGTCTATTTGAATACTAATAATGTCTAAGAAATTGATGGCTGATTGTCTGAAACCAACATAAATAGAAATTGTAAAGTTATTCATTTCAGTAATATCACTAACATGTTCTAAAGCTGCAACATATTGATATTTACTACAGTCTTCATCAGGGAATGCGGGACTGTCAGGTTAATCTTCTAAGATCAATGTGTTTTCATCTGAATCTCGTTCGTTGTCCTTTCCGACGCGGGATGCTGTGCCAATAATAATTGCGTTAACATGACCGCACGCTATATTTAGCATCGATTAAGAACACGATCACGAGATTAGGCACACTAACCAAACAGTTAATAGATTCTGAAGACGAGATATCTTCAGTCTATTTCTAATTCTGAAACCAACCCACGATCCTACTCAGATTTATTTTAAGGGTTTGAGATCCGATGGTATTACTCATACTTGTCTTATTGCTTGTAAATGTGATCTTGTTAAATTTATAGATCAAGATAATCGAGCGTATAGGGTTCGATCTATTTGCTAGTTCCATAATAACAGACTCATTTACCTCTGTAAGTTATATGGAATTAGAGGCATTACCAATTACCATATCAAATGATTTCACTAGGTCACCGTCGGTACTGGCAGTTATAAATCAAATTTAAGACGTCATTGCGCTGCGGTCCACTTATATTTCATGCCATTACTATGTTATTTCCATGAATATTAATTTGAGCTTACCAATAGAGATGTGAAGTAGAAAATGCTTTATCGGTTCTTTTGTCCGTATATCAGCATTAATAGAAATGTTCATGGCACGGTCAGTACATTCCATGACCAAGCTTTTAATCTTGACTTCAATTGCCTCCAGTAGCTTTTCTGTTTGGATATACTTATTGAATTCTATTTCATGCCTCAAAGGAACTTTAATGATAGTTTTTGTTATTTAGCTATCGGAATCGACGGTTAAAGCAAGGCCTCTAATTAGCATACATTTAGTAAGAATACTGCAAGAACTTGCTTTCATGGTATTTTTTGCTCTGAGTCACGCAACACATGCTTGTGCATATCCTTTCTAGTCCTCAATTTGCATACTATCAGGTAGAGATCTTAGATACTGCAATTATGTAGAAATGCAACCATATTCGTAATAGATTGAAGATCGCCACACAACTTCCAATCTAGCAAGCAACATTGTGAGATGCGCTTGGAATTCCATTAAAATACTCTGAAATATTATTACACAAATAAATATTATAAATTTATTTGACAAAATGATGCAAGCTTTGAAATTCAATTCCAAAATCGTTGATTTACGCATTCAAATGTATATGTGCAAATAGATTTCCATTTAATATGTTATGTATTTATTTGGAAATGCTAAGCAGACATATCATTTACATGCAAAGACTACAAAATTCAAAGGTCGTTCGTACAGTCTGTAATGGCTTCATATATTATAATCTTGCATGTATGATGAAGTAAAGGCTGTATGACATATTGTAAAGGAAGCGAACGCTGGTTCCCAACATGCAATGAAGGATAAAAAGAGAGAGAACAAGAATTTATGAAACAGCCTAAATTTTCAGCAATTGAAGTAGTTGAGTATGATTAGAATGATTACCAACTGATAAACCAGATAAGTTTGGAAAGTTTGTCATTCAAAATTGGTTGGTAACTCGTACCTAAGTTAACAATGCAATTCCAGTTCCAGAATTGCAAGTCTCTTTTAGCAGTTCAAAAGATAGTCTTAAAAGCCACTAAAAGATATCGAAACCCTTTTACCAACATTAAAATTTTGCAACAACAATTAAAACATTCGAAACGCGTACCCATAATCATCCTTATGGCGCAAACAGATACAAATCAAAACCAACATCTTAAGGCTACAAAGATATAATCTGGCAAACACATTGAGAACCACTCGCGTCATAATTAATCGGCAACGAAATCATAAGTGCGTTCCATTACTCGCCATGCACTAAGGCTTATTACCGAGGATGGATTATGAAAGGCAGTGGGCGTTGCATTTGCTTATCTGTACGAACGCGAAGCTAATACAAACACCCACGGGTTCGCATGAAATATTACTCGAGGTGTTCCATAGGTCAATGCAACTAAGTGTTTTTGTTCGGCTCGTTTTGATGTTTAAGTAATTAGGGGATTTTAATTAGTAGGACTATTTTCATTTATGACTAATATCGTATAATTTGGTATTGATGATAAAATTATTGCCAGTATAAAAGGGATGAATGAAACGCAATAGCGCGTGGCTAAAATGGGAATGTTAAGAGGGATCTGCGGTGTTACGCGAATGGATAAAATTAGAAATGAGTATGTAAGAGGAAGTCTGGAAGTGGCGCCAGTGACCGAGGCGTCGGATGGAAATCATTTGCCATGGTATAGGGATGTAATGCAGTCGGATAAAGAACATTTGAAATTGAGAGAAGCTGAAGGGATAGACGGATGAATATCATGACTTAAACATGTAATTCCTGCAGGTGAAACTGATTAATCTATGACATAGCGAGTTGCTGCAGAAGATAGAACTATCACACGGATTCTATCAAATGACAATAAATAACTACATAACATTAATATTGGATATCAAATTCCAATCAATGTCTGGTAATCAGATTCGGAATCTAAGTAGCTTTCCTATAATATACAGTAAGAAACCTATAAAATGCTAGTTTTATCTTGGACTGAGTCACACTGTCTCAAAACTGTAGGACAGTTACTTCGATACAAAAATAAAGATAAAGCGATGGCGTAGGAAGATAAACTTGTCTAATATGGAGATAAGTGTGACATAAATAATTGTAAAACCCTTTATGTTTGCTAAAAGTATACGGAAATTTCTTGTGTATGTTTTAGAATTAAGTTTCTTTGGATAGGCAATTTAGGGATATAGGCAAGCAAGATTTGGAATTTATCTCCATTTCAAGGGATGCGAAGCTACCGAAATATGAAATAGAGTATTGGCCAGGCCATCATTTAAAAGCTGATAGAAAATTACCAAACAAGTATATAATTTAAAATGTATCCTGCTAACTCACATATAACAGCACCAATACCAAGAATCCAAAAATAAACGGTACACTTAAAGCGAATTCAATAAACGCATTTATATAAGCATTGAGTATTAATGCAAAACCGCTATTAAGTAAAACAATAACAGCGCGTAACGAGGTCAGTGGATAAACAGGTTCATATGCCTTCACCTCGTAAGAATAAACATTCTAATAGATTAAATATCCTTATCTTTGTGTGACAATGTCAATATTATTGAATAAGCTTGTAGATTTTAAGAAACTAATGATGATGAAGATTTTCATGATTCTGAGCGTAAATCAGGATAATGTGTCACATGACATGAATTTTATGTATTTGACAATAGTTAAACATTTAATGAAGAATTAGATGAAGCGAACGGTAGTGAGACACAAGTAACAATTGAGTAAGTATTTAAAGATGCTAGCCATCTCTTAACCTTTCTTAATTGTCTGCATAAGACTGGTGTTGAATTTCAATGTGGATCAATCATAGCTACTTCAAAATGTACAAAAGTTCCAAGGCCTTGATTTATATTTGGATTTATTATGTTTCTAGATCAGCATAAGAAACACGGTCGGAAATCAGACAACATTTTATCATAACCGATACGCCAGATTTGTAACAATCAAGATTAGGCCAACAATAATTGTGTTTATTACAAAACAGATAACAATGTACAATAAATCTGAAATTGACCTTATAATAAATAACAAGACAATATCTTTGTTGTAAGAATGTGGCGTAGTTCCCGGTGATTCATTAATTAAAGTTTTACAATGTATGGTATTCAAACACTGTTAGGAAGTATGGAATGAAGATGGAAATGTCATGGGAAAAAATCCCGCGATGGTTTTTATTATGCCTATGTCCAGTCAAGGACATGAGGCAAGGGCTTGGTTATAGGTACATACTAATGGCGTGTACGGCCGATTTCGGCCACGGCGGCTGTTCTCATTTAAGGAGATCAGCCAGCTGCACAGGACATATTATAGTGCACGAGCATTTGCGCAGACACAGGTGCACTCCCTATTCCGTCACTCTCATAATGCGATGGGACGGCATACTAATAGATAATAGGAATTCAACAAATAAGAATTCCTGGCGCCATCACATCTTCCTAGCACGGCAGGCTGTGCTGGGGCGGCTGCAGCTTCTGCAGAGACCACCAAGCGGCGCAAATACAATAACCTTATTGGAAATTATAG
Organism: Helicoverpa zea; assembly: GCF_022581195.2. Taxonomy (NCBI): domain Eukaryota; kingdom Metazoa; phylum Arthropoda; class Insecta; order Lepidoptera; family Noctuidae; genus Helicoverpa; species Helicoverpa zea. Next base: position 833,660 of record NC_061472.1, read on the forward strand.
TTTTGAGCCGTTTGGGGTCGAAACGCTCGGACCGTGGGGCCCGAGTTCGCGGTTTGACGCCTGATCGATGCCCTTTTATTATGTTTTATGTTTATATATATTTTGTATATAGTATTTTATTTTTAGTTTTGTATAAAGATAAGTAGATTAAGTTTGTATATGTATAGTGTGTACATTGTATAAAATGAATAAAACTTGTGGATTGCGAAAAAAAAAAAAAAGAATTCCTACCTTTCTACGATCAGAAATAAAAGTGATTTCGTCAAATGCAATGGATTTCATATCGATGCTATAATGATGACAACAATGGCTAATATAAAAACGTGAAATCATTTAGTGATCATTAGTGAACTTCATTATTCATAATTATCTCAAGAATGTTTTTCTAATTAAAGTTTCATCAGCATCAACAGCATCAGCATTAAATCCGAGCTCGCGAAAAGCTAGATTTTGCACTTACGATGATATGATACGATTATGCGATTGACAAACCTATACACATTTATGACATTATCAAATTCTGCTCAGGATTAAAGGTTGAATACATTTGCTTAAATTACGAGATTTTTCTAGGCCCTCATGTCTTGTTTTAGCGAATTCTTATTATAATTATATGTTCATTAACAGCTTAAACGGAATCAGATGAATTCCGAGAAATTGACTTCTGAATATTTTATTTGGAATTGGTTTTAGGAATTTGTTATTAAATCCTAATGAATGAGTTTATTTAATTTAATCCTAAGAAATACGTTCAAGGAATTTAGGGGCAGAGTACCTTTTAAGAGTTTAGGTCAGCTGAGTTACGAAGTTTAAATGTAATATGCGAATTTAAGTATGTAAGTAATATATTTTGCGGGATTGTTCGAAGGAGTTACCGCGGCCCTGGTACATAAAGGGCTTAAGAAAGAACATGGTGGATTTTAGTCAGTAAGAGTCTGACACTCCCGTTGCATCCACAGCGGGAGGGGTCATTTGATGATTTCTCATAAAAAAGGACGTAATATCTTAATAACATAATATGTTTAATATTATAATCCTTACACAATCAATTTCACAAAACTTCATCTTCAAGCCTTCGGATTTAAAATTGCATAAATGTCGTCAAAAATTTGCGAATTGCGACATAGTTACGCGATTAATAATCTTTATTCATACATTTTAAACGCAATATCCTTTGTTTGGTAAAACTTTAGCTAATGAGATATTTTTGATTGCTTTAGGCTTTTGTAATTTATTGATGATGGGGAAAGAAATTGCCCTGTTGGACTAGATACATAGGATTTCGTTATTAAGCCCTATGTATTGTGTAAACCTATCCTGATTATGTTTTCCAAATAGGGTTATACAATCAATCAATCGAAACTAAATTAACTGTATATTTATTCAGTGCTAAAACTTGTTTGTCACCTCTATGACCAGCTTATGATGACGATGATAGGCTAATTTATGATATTCACAACGATCTAGTTCAAGATGACATCATCATAGGCTTTTGATTAGATTAGAAAGACACAGTTTTAAATCTATGTATCTGATAGACCCTGCTACTTTTCAATACAAACTTTTACACGGCTGATAGTTTGTTTGGGCTCATAAAGCAGTGTGAAGATGAATGTTAGTACCCATATTACAAAGATCAGGTAGTTAGCCGGTATCAGACCGACGGAAAACTTTGATTGGAATCAAGATTTTCTTTAAAAAAAATGGGTAGGCTGCAGTGTGTTTATTTTTTGTTAAAATTAAATACGAACACAATTTATGACACGAAATGCATTATAATATTAGAATATCAAAGACATTTTTATGCATTCTAATCGCTTTCTTATAATAAATTAAAACATTTTGCTTCCCCGACAGTTGCTTGGACATACATCCAAGTTGTCATGTAAAATACGTGTTAAATTAATGTACTGCAATTTACTTTTTCCGAGTCCTTATTTACGCAAGAGGTCAGTGACCTGCAATGTGTATTTTTATCTTTTCCTCCTTACGAATGGAGAGTACAGATATGAAGTGAGACTGGGTTTCGAAATGGTATGCTCCGAGATAAGATTTGAGAAGTAGGTTCTAGATTTTTCGAATTGTTGCAAAAAAATATGTATTTACTATTGCGTTAGAGGTTCCTTGTAAGTCACGTAGTAAAGAAGGTATAATAAGGACACTGTCTATGCCATGCCATGATAATTATGTAATCTATGTATCTGCATACCCGATAGAGAAGGAGATTTCAAGAGAAAATTAAGGAATTTTGGTTGCTATCTCACGATTTATCTCATCATCGAAGTAATTACTAACAATGATTGAAAATTAACCAGATGTTTTTCAAAAACATCCACTATATTTTAACTATCCTTGTAACTTTACCGCTATTAAGTCAGCCATTTGACGCCTTGCGCATGCACAGTAGCCAACTTCACAGTGCTAAAATTTACTTGACAAGAACAGTAGGGTACATTTCAATTGTTCTACTGACTTTCGAAGCAAACACTCCACACGACGCTCATCAGACGTAGTGTCGTAACCCGACATTTTGTATTATTATCAATTCGCAGTATGACAAGTAAATGTACATTTAATGGCTTCCCTTGCTAATTTTCAATGTTCGGGTGTTCATATCCGCGTGAATAATTCCGATTTTGTTTGCTTTGATTTGTGTTTATGGTATATCTACTATGTTTTTGTAACATGTTACGAATTTACTTAATGCTTGTAATGTAATGTGTTATGTGTTTTTGAGTTATGTTTTTTATGATGATTTGTTTGGATGTTATGTAAGTAATATATTTGAGCATGTATGGGAGTGGTTAACTAGAATGTTTGAGGAAAATCGTTACCTTGGTCTTTCGGGCGAATGTTGATTAAGCCATATTGAAGTTCAAGCAATTAAAGTCGTAGCCACACTGCAATTCTCTTTATGTTTATTAATTATCATATATTTATATCTTAGCAGAGGTAAACAGTCCTTGAAATATAGGATATAACCACTCGTATTTGCTCTTTTATATCAATGTATTTATAGTAGTACTTTCCCGAACAAACACTTTACCAAGCTTTACTTTTATCGAAAGGGACACGTTTATAAATATCCTTTTATCGCCTCTATTCGCGACGCACAAATATGTATATACTTTAGTTACGCATGTTTACATGTGATAGAGAATGTTATTACAAACAATAAGTATTATAATTTTATATGATGGCTTCTCTGTGTGAGAAGAATAATAAGGACAGTATAAAGTCAACTCTGCAAGGTTTTGGATCATCATCTTCCGAGCGTTTTCGAGCGTTTCAGTAAGTCTGACACCAGTCTAACCAAGGGGTATTGGGTTGCCCGGGTACAACTGGGTTGAGGAGGTCAGGCAGGGCAGTCGCTTCTTATAAAGCGCTGGTACTCAGCTGCATCCGGTTAGACTGGAAGCCGACCCCAACATATGTAGTTGGGAAAAAGACTCGGAGGATGATGATCTTCCGAGCGTTTTCCCAACTATGTTTGGGCCAGCTTCTAGTCTCACTGGATGTACTTTTTACTTGGAGCGGCGGCCTATCTGACCTCCTTAATCCAGTGAACATTTTCCAATTGTACAGGATACTACTTCTAAGTTAATAACATGCAAGATAGTAAAATACACTTTCTATGTTCTATGACTGCACTGAAAAGGACCAACCTTTTACCAAACAATAGTAATCAACAAATACTCATTCGCACTCACATTCACATCTCATTCGTTCATTTAGTATAATACAAGAGTTTCGACAGTCTGACGTAAGGATCGTGCGGTGTAACAGCTGATTGCGAGTGACATAATGCGGGTTCGATGCTCGGATTGTATTGTAAGTTAGTAGCGGGATGTCTTGTACCGTGTGTAAAATAAAATGTTGCAAAGAAATTAAAATTATTCACACACGGGATGATTATGGTATACTTACCTTGATGTGGTATACTTACATATTTTTTTGCTTATGCTAGCCTGTACACCTGTATAAGCCATGTAAACTATTGTTTATGAAAAAAATTACCTACATAAATATGTAAATGAAAACTTATTGTGGTGAAGGTAGCCCAGGAAATTTGTTGCAGCACATTGAAAAATATTTTATTACATCTGACTTAGCAAAAAATAATGATCTACTAGAAAACAATGTGTAAACACTCTTATTAGACACTATAAAATTAATTAAACGCATAATTGTATTTAACAAATTATTTGAAGTTATCTACATGACAGTATAATATATGTATCTGTCTTGTAGTCTATACGTTACACTGAAAACAAACGTGTGAAGTCAAATGAAGATAATTAATTAAGTGATGTGGAAGGATTCCGAGAACTTTGTAATAAGCTTGCTTTGTTTTTTTGAAAAGCGTGGGATAGTTTTCTTTAGTTGTTCGTGGCTAATTTATTTTAGAAAGAGAAATTATAGCATTGACTAATGTTGATTTTTATTTTCAAAAGTTATTAAATAACGGAAAATGTAAAATGCGTTTTTATATTTATTTTAGAATTATTAGGAACCATTTTATATTTTCCATTTATTTTCATGTATCAGTAATTTCATAAGAATTTATTTCTAGGCAAAAAGTAAAGAGATAAATCCCTCGCAATATTTTATAACTTGTACCACAAACAAATTGCATTGCTTATATTATAAGACCGAAACTTGTTAACTTTTGTACATGTACCTATGCCACACACATGTAAAACACAATAAAATTGTTATGTGTACACAAATTATGTCAATGTGTGAGTGTCAATACGTGATGAAAGGCTACAGATACAATTGAGATATCGGTTTAGAAGATCTGAAAATGTCAATTGTTGTATAATCGATTCTGTAATGGTTTAATTGTTACATGTCAATACCGATTGAAACCAATGCTATAAAATTTATCAGTTTGTTCGCGTTCTCAAGAACTAAGAGTTATGCCCGATTCGTCATTTTAGTGATTTGGCATCCATAAAAAACGTGTCCCAGTTTGTCATTCAATAAAATATTTTATTTTGCTTAGTCCCAATTGGTCATCCGTACTTTATTTTGTAAAAAGTACTGTCAACAAGATAAGTTGTACAATATTGTATTACGTTTTTTTTTTATTTATGTTGGTTATGTTTTTTCCGATTATGGCAAGACGCTATTAATAAAATCGCGATTTCAACGGCGTCACACAACGCATGGCCAAAACCAAAATACCAGGATCGCATAAATCAGATGAGTAATATACCAATCAACGAGTGTCCATGGAACTGCCCACCATGTACTAGGACCGCATAACTTACAGGAGTATAGCAGTCAAGAGTGTCAGGATTTTACGTTTTTTTCCTAATTGTAGATAAACATACCAATTTACACCATGTCGATGAATTGTATTTTATGTATGTGAACCAATTTTTTGAAAATCCCGGTATAACTCATTTATATATAAAATCAGGTAATAAAACAGAAGCCTTTTATTTTCTAGAAAGAGACAATATATAGAAGGGGCAAAGTATGGTCCGGTTTCTATTGTTTTGTGTAAGTAAGTATTTACTATTATCGGTATTAGCAAAAAAACATGTGGTGTAAATGCATTATTAGTTGGTTATTGAGTGCCCTGGAAGTGTATGTGACTTGTGACCAAAACTTAAGCACATAGGTATACATAAATAAAATAAATATATTTTCTCAATTGTGTATGGATAGTAAAGCACTGGTACTCAGCTACATCCGGTTAGACTGGAAGCCGACCCCAACACATTTTGGGAAAAAGGCTCGGAGGAAGAAGTGTATGGATAGTAAGAACAAGAAGTTTAAGAAGATAATTGAACTGAAACGTTCTGTTTAACCGAACAAGGACCAATTTAAAAGAAAAACTGCAGTATGTACAACACAACTGCTGACTACATTCAAATTATTTTTGTTAATTAAATTTTATATTTATGAATACTTTTATGTATACAATCTCTTTGCTAGTTATGGGCCCCTGGTACTTTTGTTACCGGTACAAAAAGTATCGAGTCACATTTTCGGGTTTATAAAATGCCCATGTTGTCTTCACCGTGTTTTAATGTAAACTTTATTATATGTATATGATAACTATTAAAACCTTTACCTACATTGAAGTTTATCATTTAAAATTTCTTCTAACACTTTTATTTCTGACGGTACTCTGATACGTGAAATTTTATGCGGGTGACGAATCGGAACTCAAAATTTAAATATTAAATTATTTATTTTGCTCGAATGACCAATCGGGATTTGGTGTATGGAAAAAATAGTTGGTGACCAATCGGTACTAATGACAAATTGGGAATAACTCGAACTATATGACCCGATTTGTATAATTGTTTCAGTATTAGATAGCCCATTCATAGCTGTAAAGGTTACCGTTTTTCCGGGTACGTCCTAATTCTCATGGGACACGGATGAAACCGCTGGCAGAAGTTTCTAAATATGTATGTACCTTCGCAAAAAAAAATTACATATTAGTGCCTATACATTGTGTAATTAGGTAAACTCATTAAAACCTGTTAATACGTAATTAGCAAGTACTGCTGCCAATCGCATTACTTTCGATCTGAATCTTATCATCGATTGCATTTCTGACATTATTAAGACTGTACTCGTATTCGATTACAAAACATTATGTAGGGCACTTGATATTTTGTTGATCATGAAAATATTTCGGTTTGTTATAGGTACTTACAATGATGGTATCTTTGTGACAATCATATCGGTTTTTTGTGACGTTACATCAGCTGTCAAATGATTGTCATTTGTTTAAAATTTCTCGAGAATTTTCTCCTGTGGCTGCGCAAAATGTTTGTGCACTAGAAAATGTCCTGATGACGTTTAAAAGGTTTGTAGTATGACGGATTGAGTTAATAAGTTCTATTAATTATCAGAAGAATTACCGTGTATAACTTCCAATTCAATAGTGACAACTTCATTTAAAATGGTAACAACTAAATGAACAATTCTAACAAGTACTCTCCAAATATTTGTATATCACAGCTGTTGATTAGAACTGACAGAGTGCGTATTTTACCATTACATAGTGTTCACAATGTGAATGTGACCTATTTCTCTCAATTGACCATATCGTAACCTGAATAAGTCGCTAAATAGTAACTAAGTGTTGGTATTTTGATTTTGAAAGAGACGATGCCAATCTATTAAATATTGCATATTCGTCCAACTAGATTTTGATCTTTTTATACAGAATATCTAAAGAGGCAATTTAATAAGTCTTTATTGTTAAGATAGACAGGGGACCAAAAGTTCCTAAGTAAACCTAGAAGGGTTATTTAGTCAGGCTAAGGTCCCAGGTTTGGTTTCAAGATGAATCAGCCTCATTTGGTTAATAATCTGGATTTTTTTAATGGGAGCCCGAACTTAGTAGAGGTGCTCGTTTCGTGACTAATCATCTCTAAAAATAACCTCTCGCTAATTATGTTCTAGAATCGCACAAAATATAGACCTATTTCTTACAATATTCTAGTGTTTTGTCCCGAACCACCAATTAACACGATTTAAAAATTGTTATTAATGACTTTAACATTAAATATTATGAAGCAATCTTTTCATTCAAATTGGCAGCATGACGTTTGTAACTAGAAGTTAATGACCGGCCTACATCGTGACAAACGTATATTCATACATACATATTATATGTACCTACATAGTTGTGTTACTATCTTATCTAGAATGAGACAAAATAAACACAGGTCTAATTAAATATCGTTAATCTAGATCCTGAGATGTGCCTAATTAGCTTTTGCGATAATTTTCCTTTGTTTAATGTCTAGATTCTGTAAACATAATGTTTAGTCTGCAATTCTATTTACTTGGCTCCTCAGATTTTTTATCAGAAAAACGATGACTATATCACAACTAATATCTTACATCGTTGTCATCATGTACCTTTTCGCGTGATTATTTTATTTCTTGTTTAAAATAACTATTTCTATGTATGTACACGGCACGTTTTTTTGAACGTAGGACCCACACAAAACTGACCTACATACGGCGAATTTACCGTAGATTTTCACGGCAACAGCGTGCCTTGTACAAGAGGCATAATACCACAGATTACTATAATAGTTACTACGTACTACGTATAATACTCAGAAATTGAACTTAAAACCTTGACTGAGTCAAACTTTCTTCCCTTACATAATGTAATCCCCTCTTAATCGTTGTAGAACAATACTGCTAATTAAATACATACCTAATTAATACTCACGTCATAAATTAGTACTGTTGTACTAAATATGAGTTCACGAGCCCACATAATGAATTATGACGCAATTATTCAATGCCGTGTAATTAGCTAAGACATTTGTCTTGTTTGTGTTTTGAACTGGGTGTAGTGTCAAAATAATGTATTGTGACATTACCTTAGAGATGGTTTGAAATGGAAATCGGTCCTTTAAGTTGTGATGAGGACCAAAACATTGTACATCATGTACTTAGCTACAATAGTTTTAACTTAAAAAAGGTTGCCTATCAACTACTTACTTAGGTGAGGAGACCCAGTAGTCATAAATTACTAATAGCCTTATGTGGTGCTTACCCTAGTAAGTAATTGTGACACTAGATTAAGTACTTATTCTTAATTCTTAAGTCTAGATTAAGTTCATAAGTCTTCCTGTAAACTCATAGATTTAACAGTAGTTTGTGAGCCAAATAAAATAAAAAAATATATTGGTGACGCTCAGTCATTCATCCATTAAAGCAGAAGAAAGAAATAACGCAATCTCAATTGACGGCAAAGATTATCCAAACACACTTTTGTACTTATTCGAAAATTACATAAAGGCATCTCAACAAACAAATTCGCGAAAAACAAGGAAAAAGTCCAAAAAACAAAGTAAAAAATAAAAATGGCCGGCCATTACTTCTATGGTTGTGCAAGATGGCGCCGCTGACCTACGACATTCCCGCCAAAATGTTACCGGCTACCGTGGCGCAACTTGACTGATGTCTATAGTCTATGGTACTCAACACTTATTGTTGGTATGCTTTGGTTGAAACCTCATTAGTAGGTACAAAGTCTTTGTTCTTATGTCATTATTTGAAATATGGCTCTATTTAGATATGCGTAATAGGCAATTAGTTACTGCGTTTTTTCACATATTCTAAAGGAGTTACAACTACAACTTGCACCAGTTTAAAAAGTAGCCTATATGTTATTGTGACGCCGATTATTCTGAGCTATATTATTACCAAGTTTCTTCAAAATCCGTTGAGCTGTTTGCACGTGGAAAAGTAAAAAACATACACACAAACTTATTAGTGTGATATCTACTAGCTTGTAAGTCGTTTCATGACAAAACTCCACGTAATCCAGTTCAGTTTTCCCGCGAAAGCGTGACAAACAGATAGACGGTTCTATGCACATTGACCGTCTTACCACAAAAACTTTTAAACGTCAGTTTATGCCTTGTCTAAAAAAATGTCAAATTATGACGTTGACATATGGTTCATTTTGCAGCCAAAATTTTATTAGACAAGTGTAAAACAGGGTTTAAAGTTTTTGTAGTAAGGCCCTTATAATATTAGCACTAGTTTAATGATAGCAATGTTTAGCGTTTGTAAGCCCGGGGCGGTCAGCAGCTGTTACCTACAATTAACTTGAAAGTAGTTTACATAGCTTCTTGGGCAATCAAATTAGCCAATGCGGGAGTTTACAGTCATGGTTTTACGAAAATGGTGAACCAAAAGTTCTGGAAGGCGTGTCTTTCTGATATTTTGGGACAAAATGCAAAATACAAAATGGGCGAAATGCAAATGTGGCTTGGAAGCTGGCTTCAGTGATTCTCTGTAAATCTATCACCATTGTGATTGGATAGGTAGATTTTGGCAGCTGTGTCACCCGGTTCTTGAGAGAACTACTTACCGCAGTAGAACAAGAAATAGGTAGCTTATAATGTTGTTCTGATATAAGCTATATTGATTGCCAAGTCTCATCGAAATTCATATAAGTAGTAGTTTTGTGTTAAAAAGGAAGCGTCTACAATAGTAAGTAGAATTAGTCAATTGATTCCACTGATCGACATTCAAGCATATAGTTTTGACAACTGTATGAATAGTTAACCAGTTCATATGTTTTGTCAACAACAAATTAATTGTGCAACATTGTTTGAACGAGCTGAGAATTAACAACTAATGAACGTTTATTTATAAAATAGCTTCCGACAGCTTCACTCGCGTCTATAGTCTCCGTGGATATATACTCTATCTAACTGTAATCTGAATCAATTTTACAAATCAGACTAGTTCCTAACATGAGGCATGAACATTCAAACACTTTTTAGCTTTAAAACATTAGTGTACCAAGCTACAAAATTTTACATCTTGGTCCTTTGCACCGTACTATGATCATGATGTTATTCGGTATTGGTCTTTCATACCATTGGACTTTCCCGTGTCAAAAAACGAGGTAGGTGTTATTTGACAATTTCATTTCTTTCTCTTATATTTACATTCAGATATAAATCCCCAACAACATCAATATAAATCTAAATACTAACTACAACTGGATACCTTAACTACCTTACAAGGAAGGTATCAAAGGCCACGTTTGCTTGTAACACAGACAAAACCGAGGGGCGTGGAAATGTTAGCGATTGCAGTATTACTATTTGTAATAAGCTTTACAAATGATTTATACTGTTTAGATATTTTGTAGGTTTCATATTTGGAGAGAAATTAACTACGTATTTTCGTTCCGGATTCTACATTGTCCTTCGAAGTATAGATCAAATGGAACAGGGATATTGATAATTTACCAACTTATTTATTTACAAGTACATATAAATTTACTTTTTGACTAAACATTCAATGTTAGGATTTCATAGTACAAGGTATACAGGTATCCCTCCAAGTATGGATCAAATATAATAAGTTTATTGACAGGGTTATTTACCAGCTTTCTGACTTCAGGATGAGGACCAAAAAGTTGGTAAATGATGCCTCATGCCCCTGTTCTATTTGATCCATACTTCACAGGGACACTCTGTAAATGTCAAAGGTTAGGCAGTAACTCTAAAGCAACCGTGTAAATTAAAGCCTTGTTATATTTCAATTCAGAAACTAATTGACATTTACGGTGAGTGATCTATTAAGTACTATTAGTACTGAACTAGTGGATTAATTGAATTGTAGTGCTCTTTGTATCCGCACTTCACTTTCTGATCGTAAAATTCCTTTCTTTAAAACTGTTATTGTGCCTATTACACATAATTACTGCATTCTCAATGAGAAATCTTAGTCTTAGTGGCGTTTATAGCAATCTAATTCTAATGAATAAGCAACGTGATCGTAAAGTTTCTGACATCTAGAGGTAATATAATTAATTCGCATTAAATGTCGGTTTGTAATGTCAAAATATCAGGTTTTGATGATTGCATATTTTGCATTTTATCGTCGTATCATCAGATTGTATATCTATACTTTCTTAGTATATCTTAGACACCAATGACTGTGTTTCGGATGGCAAGTTAAACTGTAGGCTGTCATTGAACATCCTAGGCAGTCGTTACGGGTAGTCAGAAGCCAGTAAGTCTGACACCAGTCTAATCAAGGGGTATTGGGTTGCCGCGTAACTGGGTTGAGGGGGTTAGATAGGGCAGTCGCTCCTTGTAAAGCACTGGTACTCAGATACATCCGGTTAGACTGGAAGCCGACCAAAACATAGTTGGGACAAAGGCTCGGAGGATGAGGATGGATGCAATGCAGATAAAACCGAGAAATACCTTGTTAAGTGGTTGTAGAGATCATAGAAGATGCGTTGTTAAGTTGTTAGCAAACTAGAGGGCACAGTTAATTAACATACAACTAACATGCCTGAAGTAGTTACAGTTATAATAATTAACGTCAAATTGACTAACTCAAGTACCCTCGGTAATACAGGTTAATTCCTACACATAAAACTTGATGAATACGCGGTTAATAGTGTTATAAACATTACCTGAATAAATGTCTTAAATACCATGAAAATATAACTGAGATTTAAATGGGTTTATTTGCTCAGGAGTAAAAAAATATCAGCAGTCGGGTGAATAAGCAAGTGCAAAAGATTACTTTTACAAAAAAAACATCTAAAAAAAAAAAACAAAAAGTTAAACAAACTATGCAATATAGTAAATATTTGTCACTATAACAAAACGAGACAAAATGGTGACCTCGGACCCTCTAACAATAGCATATCAAATTCACGTCACAGTTGCTAGGCAACGCACCAACCGTGACAGTTGACAATTGTTGGGCACCTCTGACCGTTTGTACTTTCCCTATACCGCCCGCGTAACAACCAATCAGAGGATAGCGTGACGTCACAAAACCAGGTGCCATCAACAGTTGTTTTATAGAAATAAATGTTGAATTTAATTTAAAGTTTGGCTGTCACTTGAACATCTTAAGCAGTCTTTGCGAGTAGTCAGAAGAAAGTAAGTCTAACAACCACTCTTACTTAGTGTTATTGGGTTGCCCGGGTTGAGGAGGTCAGATAGGCAGTCGCTCCTTGTAAAACACTGGTAGGTACTCAGTTGCACCCGGTTAGAGTAGAAGCAAACCCCAACATAGCAGAGAAAATTCTAGGCAGATGATGATGTTGAATTTAACTTTAACTAACAAACTAATTCAATATTAAAATAAATTATGCAAAACTTTAATCAAATTAGTATTCTTTAGACATATACATTTCTTCTCATTAACGATCTTTACAGCTTCGTATTAATAGTTTCTGTTCCAATTTGCATATTTAACGAAGTTAAGTCTACATAATTAACATTTGTAGTGGAAATATTTCAATAATAATATGCGATTCGTAACCAAAAACTATTGGGATCGTGTGACAGACATTATTATATTACCGGAAGCCTTACTAATAATATAAAGCCTTGGCATATAGGATTAGTGTCGCAAAATGCTAATTTTACTAACATTTCTCAACTGTATATTTTTATGAAAGGATGTGTAAATTGTGAATTGTATTCACAGATACCTACATAAGACACGTATTTATTCATAAAATAAAATCATTTTTTTTATTATCCCAGAAACTACTGAACAAGACAAAATCTTATGCAAAAAATATTGGAAAACTGGATGTAACACCACCGTAGATTTATTTACCTACTAGTAAATTTTATTGAATTTGCAAGCAAAAACTGATGTAAAACATATGCCTATTGTAGATAAGCTGTGATGAAACATAACCTGTTATAGATAACTGTTATAGATAAGGTGTTAATTAATAGCTATTCGATGTATCTGGGCGACCCCATAAATTGTGCGAATTTCTAGGAATTTCTGCTGAGTCTATAGACATAGTTTATGTAATGCTTAGGGCACGATTTCCATTTCAACGAAGTTATGTTGTCAAAATCAAAAGTGTTTCGGTGTCATCTGAACGTCTTTGGCAGTCGTTACGGATAGTCAGAAGCCAGAAAGCCTGACAGTCTTACCAAGGGGCATTACCTTGCTCGGGTAACTGGGTTGAGGAGGTCAGATAGACAGTTGCTCCATGCAAAATACTGGCATTCATCAGCATCCGTGTTACACTGGATTCTTTTAGTTTTTAACACGTGACGATTACCATACATTCTTAGGATTTACTAGTAATTTCCTATAACTGTAGAAGTGAAGGGTTTGCAGTTATTTCCCTAGTAATTATCAGTATAATTAAAATCTAGTTAAATAGTCTGTTTGTAGAGAGCACATTAGAATGAATGCGAGTAATATTAATTATGTTAATCGCTGTAATTGGTGTAATCTTCAGTTCAAGATAAACTGCTTTGAATGTTTTATTTATTGCGGAAAATATGTTCTAGTACGGTAGACCGCACATCAGTGGTAACTGTCATGCACCTTAACTCAATAGTAATAAGTACGATTTCCTTATAAAACTGTTACCACTGACCTGAAGTTGACTGTACTAACAATCATATTTTAAGTAAATTGATAATTTTCCACGAAGTGAAAATCTGTAGACTAAACTTTCTAGACTGTTCTTAATGGCTCTTAGCTTTGGTGGTATCCATAAAAGTCTGTTGATACAAATATGCCGCAGCAAGGATGCACAAGGCTAGTGTCAGTTTTTTATCCAAAAATATGATAAGTAATGCGGCATTAGAAGGCTTTTGCCAAAAGGTCTTTAATCGTAGGTATACTGAATGTATAGGCAAAGTCGAATCAACTTGTATTATCAGTTGTTCTAATTTCAATGATATATCAAGATGTCGGCACTATTAAGTTGACCTGTCACCCACAATAGTATAGATCCATGTCATTCTACATCAATTTACTGCAGCTTACATCAATTTGTAACAAAAGTCGTGGTGGCCTAGTGGGTAAAGGACCAATCTCTCAAGTATGAGGGCGCGGGTTCGATCCCAGGTCAGGCAAGTACCAATGCAACTTTTCTAAGTCTGTATGTACTTTCTAAGTATATCTTAGACACCATTGGCTGTGTTTCGGATGGCACGTTAAACTGTAGGTCCCGGCTGTCATTGAACATCCTTGGCAGTCGTTACGGGTAGTCAGAAGCCAGTAAGTCTGACACCAGTCTAACCAAGGGGTATCGGGTTGCCCGGGTAACTGGGTTGAGGAGGTCAGATAGGCAGTCGCTTCTTGTAAAGCACTGGTACTCAGCTGAATCCGGTTAGACTGGAAGCCGACCCCAACATGATTGGGAAAAAGGCTCGGAGGATGACATCAATTTGTAACAAATACTCATAAAATACAAGGTGTTGATTTGCATTTGTGCCATAGTTCAGGAGGAGGACATACAATACGTAAATAATCGATTGGAATTACAGTAGATGGGAAATAACTAATATGCACTGCTTTTTTTGTCATTGTAATGTCGTGGTATTTCAGATGTAATCCAATTTTATGAATGAAATTTATGAGTGATCGTTGCGTATGCTTTGTGTTTGCATTTGTGTGAGGGTGCAGCACGGTTTTAAGGCCAGTAACATACGCGCCAAGTTTAAATACGGCTAGATGACATTTACGGAATTACGAAAAAAAATTAAAGAAAAAAAATTACGTACCAATTTTTTTATTGATTTGGGTCGAGAATCATTAGCATAATTACCTCCTTGAATATGGCACGGATGCAAATCAACAGCTTGTATAAACTAACTAAACAATATCATGTTTCATTAATACCTACATAACTGCCTAGCCCTTCAATTAATAGAAGCGTGAAGATAAAACTTAACACAACGCAGCAACATTTGACATTACCAATGCACATTCCAACAAACGTCCTTGCGAACATTCCGACTGATCTAAGCAGGTATATGGGCGTAGTTGTCTATAAATTAAGTTTAATTTTATGTGAGCTTAGAGCATTTAACTAACTGGAGACGCTGTTGCTGAGCCTTCTCGTCGGCGAAAGGTGTAAGACCGCCAGCGGTCGTATTGGTAAGTTCATGTCATGTGTGTCTGTTTGCAATTTTGTCGTGCGTGTAAGTAATAATGAGATAGAAACTTCATGAATTTTCTATCTGGATTGCACCATTTAATTAAAACGATCACCAAACTATAAGTAGTCGTGAAATTGCGGCCATTGGTCAAATCAACCATTTGATGGCTGGTTATGGTTACATGGTAAAACAAACCCTTAGTTAGCTATTACTATTGGTTGCGTTGCCTCATCCCTAGCGCGAAAATTGACAGTATTTTTCGCATAGAGATTTGTGTGTGTCTTCTGGTTGGATCAATGCTCTAAGTATGTATGTATGTCTCGCAATTAATGAAATCGTGAGTTCGAATGTAACTCGGTAATCTGTTAGATATCACATTATAATTGTTTTGATATTTATTACAAGTGTTAGGAAACAGGTGGGAGGAATTTTGATAGATTTAATTAATAAGGTTTTGGCGCTAAGACACTGTTATAAATATTTATGATATGCAGAACATGTTGAAAAATTTCTAATTAGAAAATGAATAGGTAATTATCAGCCATTCATTTTTAGTTTTCTTTTTGCAATGTTTTCCTTAATAATTAATCGGTGAACAAGGATAAATTAAGGTTTACTTAGATATGCATCTATGTATAAGTCTATTAGCACTGACCTACTGAGTTGATGTATCATTTATGTAAATACCTACATATTGATTTTCATTATGGAGACATTTTTTAATTAAACGTTTTTTTTTACTTTCAAGCAAGAATATTCTGCAGTAGCCTTCCTTAATATTTGCCAATAAAAAACTTTTCGAATCAGTTTAGTAGTTCCTGAACGATATTTGTGTAATTACATAAAATCTACTATCCAATTTTTTAAAGTTTGCTATAAATAAAACATCATAAGGTAATTTTCTCACCACTTATCACGGCGGTCTTTCTTTCATAATAACTATCATGACAGGCTGACTCAGAGTTAACTTAACCGCACTACAAACAGAGTTAGTTAAACTGTGTTATCTTTAACCCAATTGCCGGGGTCAACGTACCTCCAACAAAAGGAAAATATACATTTGAGATTATTATGTAAAGTTCATAGCAAGGTATGGATGGTTTTAGGATGCTGAACTAACTGATAAGTAAGTATCGTATAGTACAACTTTTCATACTTATATAAAATATCCATACAAGCACACTGCACTTCACTTTTTCGTGTCAAGTGAAAACTACTTTGGACATCCGGATAAAAAACCCATAACTTTCCTTGAGAAATGGGCTATTTAACAATGTAAACATTTTTTAAATCAGACCACACAATTCAGAGACAGAGAGAGATTTTGAATTTGAGTTCTTGAGATTATCGAATTCAACCAGCAATGCAAACAAACCCAAAGAATCTTGACCTTAAGGAATATGTATCTACAGATTCAAGTTCTTGATTCATCTTTCATCATCATCATTATGCAACCTTTAGCTAACTAACAGACACAAGCTAGTCAGACAAATAAACAGTCAACACTTGTGTTTATTAACAACATAATAAGAACAATAGTATTATCAGCATTTGTTTGTTTGTCTGTCTGTCAATATACAAACGTGGGAATATTCAAACAGGAACGCGGAATCTGTGTTGAGTAAACAATTTGTTTAAAAACACGTTACTTATTACTCTTTTATCATGTGGAATTAATCCTAATTTTAATATGGCTTAATAAGGTTATTTTTACAATTTTGAATTTGCAGCAAAAGAAAATAGTCTATCACTGAAGTAAGTATATAGGTATCATACCACCCTATATAAATATGATATTCCAATTGCATGTAATACGATAAAATCAGTTAAGATTTATGATAATTTGTAAATAATTAAAAAAATATGCAAAGACACTAAACAAATAAGTAGGTAAAATAGCGTGTGAATAGCACTTCGTAATAAATAACATAATTACGACAACTGTACTGTTAACCGACGTTATAAAAGGCGAGTTATGGTATTACCACTTAATCTAACAGTAAGCGTAATGGTTGACTTTTAATGGCTGAACAGTTGTTACTAAGAGCCATAACGGATTTGAAATTAGAAGTTTATCTACATAACTGATTTTCTGAGTAAACAGAAATCTGCAATTACTCGTCAAATAACTATTCTAGTCCGAAATTCCCACGTTCCCACATTAATTAAATACACTCTTTCTAACATATGTAAAGAAGAAATGATAACCTAACTGAATATTATTACATTCAAATCAAATCAAAATCTTTTTATTTCACATAGTCCATTGCAGGCACCTATGAAACGTCACATTAGTTGCGCAGTTCCAAAAAGTTGGTCTCATGGAGAAGAGCCGGCAAGAAACTCCAGAACTCCATTACATTTCTTTGCTCACACTTTACATGACAATTATCACACTTATGCAAGTGTTACCAAAGAATTTCATTTATTTGTCACTACATAAAAAGGTGAAGAAAAGTAAAATGCACACAAACGTGGTCATATCGCTCAATATAATCGCTAAAGATATCATTCTATCGTATCTGATATCGTATGTCAACTTTCTATCTAGAACTTTCCAGCTGGTAGGGTTGTCCATGAAATATGATGCGAGGGAAAATGTTTTAATTTCACTCAGTATTATGTAGTGGCTAGACGGATTCGCGGTAAACCGAGGATAGGTAATTCATCCATATTAATATTACCAATGACTTTATGTATAACGTTTGTAAAGCCTTGTCTCAGGCTGTGTTAACTAAATACTTTTATATCAATGATACCGCTACAATGGGATTTGTTAGCGAATGATGACAAAAGTGTTCTCAATAAGGAGTTCTAATAACATGATCTTAACAGGCAAATATCAGATACAGTTTCAACTTACTCTTCGAATAGATAGTCTCATCATCTCCCGAGCTTTTTCTCGTCATGCCTAAGTTTATTAGTAGTAGGCACTAAAGCCCTGAGATATACCTAAGGCTCTTGTCATAAACAAACAATACTGCAGTACCGTCGACCAAGCTACGCTTGAACAACAGAAGTCATGCTTCATAAAAAACGATTTCAGTACATTTACCACCCCTACACATAACAGGGGTAGAATGAGCCAGACAGACGACAGACAAGGGGTGGTTCAGATCGATAGTGGCTGTGCCTACCCTCCGTACATTTTTTATTACAATCATTCAGGGTTGCTTTCCCTCTGAAATCCTCTAAATGGGAGATAACATTCCCCTAAGCTGAAGTGTGTTGGGGTAGGCTCCGTTTAATATTCTTATTCTTGAAGATTTAGCGTCAATGGCCCACAATCTTTACTTAAAAAATATTTTTGAATAGCTGTTAAGTACGTTATACTTAACGGCTTGGGTTTGACATTATTACTCCTTTTAAAGTAAGAGCATTTTCAAAATTTCTAAGTACTACTGTCAAAGCTAAATCTATAAGAAAATATCATGACTAAGTCTTCCTAAATAAAATAATATACAATACCGTTATACTTAACAGCTTCAAAGCAATTCATACAGTACTGTACAGTATCATAAACAAGCCTTCCAACTCATAAATATTTTCCCCCTTATTCCTCTTTAACAGTTAACCCGAATTTATCGTCAGCTAAACAAGTCTTCAAACTCATAATTATATACCTCCATGCATCTCTGTCATAGTTTACCTGAACTCATCGACAGCTACTTCCATAACTGCTGCAAACAATACACAAAGCACCATAACAGACAAACAGACATACACATTTAAGATGAATTAGACATAGAATGCACAGGATGCAAGCCCACTTAACATACGCCATTTCCTCTAGCAAATTAGCTACCTGTCAAATTTACAAGAAAGGAAGTGTCAAACGCATTAAAACTTGTTTGAGAGAACTGTTGTGTTGGCACAATATTGAAATGGGTATGGTACCTCTTTGGAACAACGCGGCAACGTTTCGATGTGCATTTGTTTGTGGTCAGCAATTTCTCATAAGCCTGACTATGACCACCAAATATTAGGCCCTCCTGCTATAATGGATCTTACATGGGTTGGCTGGCTGGCTTTTTGGTGTACTTAAAGTTTGACTTGTCATCATTTAGGAAATTAGGACTTACATAGGTACAATTTGGACAGGATTTATTAAAGTAGCTGAAGAGTAGCCTGTAACTGCTTCAACACCTAGTTTATTCGGTTCAGCTATTTTATTTTGAAAGTGTAACATCAGAGTTAGAATGATATTAGTCATGTCCTGCTCTGACCGTCATTTTAATACTCGTAGCTGTCAACCCTACACCAGGGAAGCCAGAAGCCAGACAAACCAAGGCCGTAATATAATGCTTTTACGTAAGCCAAATCCGCTTAAGTAATGCTTATTAACGCTTGTGGAAACTGGGACGAGTTGGTGCACTAATATGTAGCAATGGCTGTTAGGACTGTTTGGAAATCATCAACACCATGGTTGGAGCGGAAAACCACATTATGTGGTTTGGTAGGAATCTTATGGCATTTCCTTACGGGGATAAGGTGGCTTAGTGTCTGTTAGATTGAGGTAGACTGGTAAACGTTGTGTCTTGGGTTATGTGAACAGATGAAGAAGGGATAATTTGGTTAACTCAACTAATGTAAGCAGCTTGAGGTTTCGAAAGAGCTGAAGATGGTGTGGTCTATTTGAAATATAAAGAATTTGACTCCTATGGATGTAATGGCAGCAGAACTCCTTGGTTAGGTAAAACCTTTTCACTGTATTAGATTATACGATCAAAGTGTGCTGTTCTCTTAACCTCTTACTGAACCTTCCGCAGGCAGCAGAATTTCTTGAAATAAAATCTATAAAGGTATATAGGATACTTATGTGGTGACATACATTTTAGCTTTTAATTTCGTGCAGATTCAACAAACCTTTCAGTTTTGTAAAAATATGGATTCTACAATATACCATGTTTTTAACTGTAAAATCTGTCACACATACGAGCACGTACAAAACATCCTCCTGTTAATTACAAAGATGAAGTTGATAACAGTTTCCTTATTAACAACATTTAATTTGTGAAAGTTCAATAAAAAGTAATTTTATTTTTGCGAGAAAGTGATCATAATTGCAATCAGATTCGGTGCACTTCTTATGATTTTTGTAAAATTTCGATTTTACGCTACATTAAGGTTGTTTGCAGAATTAAAAACATCGTGTTTAATTTCGACGGTTAAAAGCTTAAAGAAATTTGTCGCTCTACTCTCTCTACTCGTCACACTATGTTTCAAAATTCTCAAATTCAAATATTGCTTCAAAATTGGTAATCCCAATAACAGCATAATTTCATTGAAGTTCCTCCATACTCCATACTCTCAAACCAAAGGCTGTAAATTCTCTTTGCTCTTAATAACATCTCTTGCCTTTCATTCATTCTTCATGTTCCTAAATTCATGATCATCCTACTCAATTTCTGTTTAGTTAAATATACTTTATTCCATTCCACATGGAACTAGGCAAATAAACTTTTAACTTCTGCATTAACCTATCGCCCTTCCACCATATTTCCAGAACCGTTAATCTATATTCGTTCTCCACAAATATCTTGACCAAAACAAAGCTGTTAAAGTATCAAGTTTATCGTACACCGAACTGTAGTAGGTACTTTACATTTAGCAGACAAAATTAGTCAAGGGCAACGCACCGCCGCTATATTTAATTAGACTACCCGCAGACTGCAAACTTTTAGTCGGCCGATACTTTTTAAGGCTCAAAAATCAGTATGATGAGTAGCGAATGGTGGGCTTGCATTAAACTTCTTTGGCAGGCTACCCGTAAGATAGCCTGTAAGTTTGACAACCACTCTTAAGGGGTACTGGGTTGCTCGGGTAACTGAATTGAGGAGGTCAGATAGGCAGTCGCTCCTTGTAAAACACTTATTATACTCAGCTGCATCCAGTCCGATCATCAGCGACCCCGCCATAGTTGGGAAAAGGCTCGGGAGACGATGATGGATAGTAGTACGCACATTACAAAGTTCATGTATCAGCTGTATCAGACCGACTGAAAACGTTGATTGGATTGAAGATTTTCTTAAAAAATGTCGGCCGACTGTTTAGTCTCCAGTGTGGGGGAACACTTAACAACCAATGGTTGTTGGTTGGTCATAACAGAAGCTGGTCCGTTTATAGAAATATGAGAACGGAAATATGTACTGTGGTTGTGTTACCTGTTGTTTGGCGAATTTTCTAAAGTGGGAGTATAAATAGTTGTTGTGGGAGTAGAAGAGTTGTTTGACTATAAATAGTTGTACGTATAGCGAAGTATGAAGGAACTCTACAAATTGGAAGGAAAGGAAGAAAAATAAATTCAAATTGGGATAAGGGCAGAGTTTAGATGATGAAATGAAGTATGACGGTTTTGTGGTGGTGTTTCTTTTGGTGTTTTATCCAAAGGAATGCTTATTTGAACCCCTACGCTCGCTACTTTACGCCCCTATACATATCATCTTTCTGTGAACAAACAGATTTTTGGTAGGGTTTTGTGAAGAAATTTAATTTAAAAGCAATTAGAAGGTAATTTACCTTTCGTAATAAACTCTTCAAATAAATCAACAACAGGTAGTCATGTACATCAGTTAATGACAGAGAAACTAAACGCAGCTGCGCGGGCGCATAATAGTAAAATATTGCTATTTATAGAAGTACATCGCGTGTGCTAATCTGGGGGTTTTTTAATGATTTCCCATACTCTTGCTTTGATGCTTGTAGTTTGTGATTTATCTGCTATCAAATAAAAGTAGGTATCGGTAATTTTAATTCGGGCATTTTTAATGTAGTCCAAGATAATTGTGCTTTTGATCCACCAGCTAACGTTGTTTGGATACCATCATTAGCCTTTCTATCGTGTCTTTGCAAAATTGCAGTAAATTATTTGCCATGCTGATTTTAAAACTATGTAACTCTCAACCTTTTATCAGTTGATTAAGATGAAGAAATAAATTTAAACAAATGAAGAATAAATTGCCTACGAACCTGAAAACTATTTCAATAACGTTCAGCACCTGAACCAACAAAACCGCTATGAATTCACTATCACTTCATTCCACCAATTCTACGGAAACACAAACTGCCCAATTCACCTTATTTTAACCAAAAAGTGTACCAGCCACGGAGTAATGAAAGATGAGCGAAGATGCCATAGTGCAGGTAGGTCAGGCGCCTACTGCTTGCATAAATACGTACCTACAGTAGGCACGACCGAAATAAGGCGTTCGAGTTCTTTGGACATCTGTCAGAGATTTTTAGTATTACTAAAAATGATCTGGTCCAAAGAAGGTGTACAAGGGCGAAGACAGTAACGTTCCTCGTCTCCCGCATTTTGGCGCTGCTTTCTTAGGAGATTTTCCGTTATGGCACCTCCGCTAGTCATTTTGTTCTCCATGGTACCAACAGACCTACAGGTCAATAAACTTTAGCGCTAAACATTAACACCGCCCACTTCGAGCACAGAGGTTTTTTTATGCGCTAAATACTGTTTGTGTAAAGTTGCTAAAGTACCGATATTGACTCATTTTGGCCTAGTATTTAATGGTAACAAAACCTTGATTTTGCGCCTTGAGTTCTGATAGAGGATCCTTAACTTTGATGGTGAGAAACGTTTTAACTTTGTTTTCGTTAAAATTATACTGTACTATAAAGCTCGAAAGTTGGTTTGTTTCAGTCTATCTAACAATATAGCCTATTTATCGAGGAAGCCTATATACTTTCCATCGGGGTGCGCTTATCTGCGACGCACAAAGCTATAGCCATTTGCCTTTAATGTCTCGAAATTAATACGTATGATCGTGATATCCTCTACATTGTAAGAGGACATCATTTTAATATACCTTCCTACCTGGAAATGAATACTCGGAATTTTGTAATGAAACCACTTAAACATGTCCTGTATCGATCAGTTTTGGAAAGTGAAAGGAATCACTTTGATACTCAAGTAAAATTACTACCAGTATGTGTAAGTAACGGTAATATTTTTCATGTAAAAGAAACTAAATGACAAACAAACATCTTCTACTGAAAGAAAAACATAACCAGTTTTGGCAGTAGGGTAAAAGCTTCTAGCAATTTCATAATAAGTGTAATCGAAACGAGATTAGCTTATAAAGAGAAAAAAGAGAGAGAAAAAATAATTCAACCATTTGAAATAAATAACAACATATCTGTCTAAACTAAAGCAACATTTTATTAGCTTAATTGAACAATTGCAATACACAGACGTAATGGCATATTAATTGCATAGCGCCGACAAAGAGCAACTCTTGCAATTGACTCCAAGTAGCGTGGTAACATTACTAAATCATCGTAGCTAATAATAACATATGGACTTCGATATTAATCATAAATTAAATAGAGATGCTATAAATGATGTTCTTGAAACTGAGGCAACAAGAGTATTGATCGTTAGACCGACTTTTAATCTTAATGAGAAGGTATTTCAAATTGTAGGTTCACCATTTGATTACGTTGGCTCAACTGTTGATGTAAAACGAGAAGAGTGTGCTAATTAAATTCATGCAAAAAAGACAATATAAAGCTACATTGTGGTTATTCCTTGACTCATTCACCAATTCATTAACTACAGGAAATAATACGAATTAAAAAAAACTATTACAACAATTAAAAACCCCAAATACATAACTTGCTCTAAAACTGTCAACTCTCGTCTTCATTACTCATCGTCACACAGATATAATAGAACTCATAGTTAAACGAAACAAACTAATTTCAAATCTAAATTCTGTTAGTTACTGTAAGTCCCTCAATCAATCTTTCGCAACATTTGTGCAATCAATCACTACCATTGATTGAGTCGGTAATGTTACTAAAGTATTTATTCTAAAGGCTAAGACTAGGGGTTGTCTTTTTGCTGAATCAATCATATAAACAACTGAGTTTGAAAGATGGATTGTAATTAGAGAATGTGAAAATGGTTCTGGAAAACCGAGAGAAGTTAAATACTATGTAACTCGAGGGGAGGAAAAGGTTGTAGATGATTCTCTGAAGGTTTTGTTTGAAAGTGGCTCATGAGTTCATGAGGTAGGTAATGATATAAAAGCGTTTAATACCAAAATGATGAAACTCGATAATTATACAAAAGTAATAGGTGCTGAACCCATAATAGCCAGACTCTTAAAGGGGAATACCTACACAGTCATTTTACTTG
The DNA here is from genome assembly GCF_022581195.2 of Helicoverpa zea. Taxonomy (NCBI): domain Eukaryota; kingdom Metazoa; phylum Arthropoda; class Insecta; order Lepidoptera; family Noctuidae; genus Helicoverpa; species Helicoverpa zea. Next base: position 858,233 of record NC_061472.1, read on the forward strand.
ATGTTTATACTGTGAAGGATATTAACTCTTTCAAAGTAGAGAGATTTCTTAATGCACTTTTGAAATTCGCCTAACCACTATTGAATGAATCATCCAATAAATTGAATACACCCAGAGTATTATCACGTCGCATAATGAACTTGAACATTCACAATCAATGCCGTAGGCCTAATGATAAAACTGCCCAATAAATCTTCATTAATCAGGACTAGTTTAACCCAGATTGTGGAAACTGTAATCTTGTACTAGCTCGTTTATCAATGACGTTGAGCCAAGAAACGAGAGGAATAATTGTGTTAAAGCAAACACAATTTATTGGTGGCAGCTACTAAGTGTTTGTTCTCGGTCATTGTATCAGGGTGAGTACGATTTCTAATGCTCCAGATTTTAATGATAACATTGCATTGTCATAGGGTCTGTGTTAAAATGTGGATCAGTTCTTTACTAGGTCTGTTTCTCTGAGATAATACCAATATTTTTTGAACCACACAAAATGAAAGAAGAGGTATCAAGATCAATCAAAACAACCCAAAAAGACCCAGTATCTGCATACACTTAACCACGAATTCAGTACAACAATAAAAAACTGTTCATTCTGTTCCTCTCAACGCTGTTTCTATCGCCACAAGCGTAACCGCGGTTGCATTACACAAATCATTGGATCTATGCAGATGAATGAGCAACAAAACCGACGGGACAGTTTCGAGACGGCCATTAGATAGCCGGGGGGCGAAGGCCTAAGACGTATAGACGTCGCGTGCTAAGCTCTACGTTATTTGATTACTTCTGGAAGTAGCCAACTTTATGGGCCTTACGGAACTTGGAGAACTTAATTCACATCAAACAAGATGTAGATGGAACAGATTTCTATTAAGCGATTTTGTCTCAGAGATAAAACTGACGGATTGATAAAAAGGTACCTGCTCTTGTTTCATAGCTGTGAATGACTAACAAAGGGAATACAGACATAAAAAGGACTGATAAAGATATGACAGGTGTAAGAACAATCATTAACGGAGAGAAAACAGTTCTTTGAAGAAGTAACCATAATGATGTCATGTCAACTATACATGTCACAATAGTAGATAGTTTATATCCTATGTATTGTTACGTAGTTAGTACACAAATAATAGCAGAAAGGAATATTGAAGATAAAAATAAAAATGAAATAAATCGTATAACACAAATCGTGTGCTTAAGTTCATCAATATCAGCATAACTAACTAGGATGAATGTAAAAGATATCAAGATACAAGTAAACCTTCAGCCGAAGCCGTTAAGATATAGATAAGACGCCGAATGATATCAGAGCAATGTGTATGCAAATCTGCGCAGTAAAGATTTCCATAGAAATACAAATGTTACAGCTGTGGTTAACACCTACAGAGTAAATAATGTGGAAACATTCTGCTATTGGAATGTCTTGTAACATACTCGCACTCATTCGGTTAGGAAACTTATTGGGGATTGGGAAAATATACATATGACACACAGTAGTAAGATTACAAGAAATGTAGACATAGCAGACGATAAATAAAATGAAACGATAGATAGCCCGAATGATAGATAACAGCTTTTTCACATTAATAAAAACAAATAGATCATTTCAACTTAAACCAACATAATCATTTCTTTACTAGGTCAGCCCACAAAAGTGACGAGGTGACAATAAGACAGAAGTAGGAACTCCAATCAAGACGTGTCCTCATAATACAGTATTAGAAGAAGTAGCAACAAAAGTGTTTTTCAATATATCCCCAACGAGATATTAATTCCCTTGGGCTATAAGGCTATAACTCAGGGCTCAATTAGGGCCACTGGCGACAGTTATTGAGGAAATGCTTCTACTGGACACAGTCACGCATCTGGGACATTGTTTGAAGATGTAGCTTCTATAAATTGATACATCAAGCTCAGATAAGACATGAACTTTGATTTCGAGAATGGATTAGAAATGTCAGTAGCTGAATCATCTGCAATTTTGATTTGAATGACCTTAACCTAAAGTAAGTAGGAGAAAAAGATTGAAAATCAACTGAATGAATGTGAAATGAAAAATGCAATGACGATAAGATTAGCATGACCTTGGAATACCCTTACACAGTCTAGTTAAGTTCTAACTATACATAAGTTAAATATTGTATCAGACGTTCCACATAGTTCATTAATATAATGAACCGTTCAAGTACGGCTGAAAATAAGAAACGTGATGAATTTCTTCTCTAAAGGAAAATCCTTTCGCATATTCCAAGGTCTATTACCAGCAGTCGTCACATTTTGTAAAGTAATGATGCACTTACAATTCCTGAGGCCTAGGAATGCCATCGCGGTGACCTGCCATGGCTAAGTATAACGGTGCACATAAGTTGCACATATATGTGTTATATTTCACCGGCAAGGTCGCACCGTGCGTCCGTCACGCGTTCCTTACTTTTTGCTTTGGTTTAAGTTGTGAGGAATGGCGTTTTTTGTTGATAAATTTCCATTTAATATGCTGAATATCTTAATGCCTTCATATGTATATTTATGTTGAATGAGTTTATTTATTTTCTTCTTTTATTTAGGTATGTGGTATTGCTAAGGGACATATATTATTCGACTTATATTTCGTAAATTGACCAAAATACCTGGGCATTATACCTCTATGTATGTATATCTTAGACTACAATGCTCAATTATGAAATATCCAACATTAATTGAGTTAACATTTCAAGATGAAGATTATGCACTGTTAAAAAATATGAACAGGCTGCTTTGTCTCACCAAATAATGTTAATACCAAAGAAGAATATTAACATTCCGCTTGCGCTAATGACTTAGGCCAACTGTTCCACTACATTATAACCGTGAAAAATAGCAAAGAATAATGAATCGCAAATACGTTTAGTGTATTTGTGACTATATAGTGAATGCTTGACCAATCAATGCTCTACATACGGTTGGCATCTCGCTTTTATGACTTTTCAACGTTATAAACGAGTTTCATTAGATTTGCTTCTGATAACCTTGGCATAGGTATATTTAGGACTAGCTTCTGCCAGCGGTTTCACCCGCATCCCGTGGAAATCTCTGCACGAACCCGGATAAATAGCCTATAGCCTTCCTCGATAAATGGGCTATCTAACACTGAAAGAATTTTTCAAATCGGAAAAGTAGTTCCTGAGATTAGAGCGTTCAAACAAACATACAAACTCTTCAGCTTTATAATATTAGTATGGATAAAGGCTTGTTTTTTATATGATAGATATTTTCCTTTTAATAGTGTAGGATGGCCACCAGCGAGATGGTCAAACGATTTTACGTAGGCCGCTTCCAATGGGCTCTTATGGAAATCAATTGGATAACATAGGCCATTAAGACTTGGCAGCCGACAAGGGATGATTTTTGGCTGAGATGATGAGTATGACCCTTTTAATTGCCCTTGGAACAATAAAATAAATTGTCTAAGGGTAAGTACTTATATTTCTAACACTATAGACCAATGAACTGTGTCAACACTCTCAAATCTTATTTGATTACCCGAATCCAGTTTGAACGTTTTGGCAATAATAATAATTGGATTACGAGGAGTTCTATCATGTAAATGATTCGGTGGACAGAGAAATCTTACTACTGAGTGCGAACTACTTAACATTACACGGCAAACGTTGTCACTGTATACGGCTTCTAGGAATGCTTCAAAGGTTTCTATTCTGGTTCTGTTATGCCTAGTTTTGTTATTTCATCTTTCACTGTGTTTTTCAAACGACTCGACTGTGCTGTTAGGATCTCATTTCTAACATTCTTGATCTTCGTTATTGTCTAAACGTCTTCGCAAAATGAGTTCATTGGTTACGACAGAATATTGCCATCAATCAAATACATATTAAGATTAACAACTGCTATAACATTTCCATATTAATTTTGGTCTCCGAGCCTTTTCCCAACTATGTTGGGGTCGGCTTCCAGTCTAACCGGATTCAGCTGAGTACCAGTGCTTTACAAGAAGCGACTGCCTATCTGACCTCCTCAACCCAGTTACCCGGGCAACCCAATACCCCTTGGTTAGACTGGTGTCAGACTAACTGGCTTCTGACTACCCGTCCATATTAATTTTGGTTATTGACGGAATTACTGACAACTGCATTCTGAGTTTCTTAGTTAATAATACATTGTGACTTTCTACCTTAGTGAACACAAGCCATTATCTACCAGTATGTACAAGTACCTTATCCTAGTGGTATTGTATTTCTTCCAATAACCCAATTCCTTCAGATATCAGGCCATAACCAGGCCAAAACCAGCACCATAGAGTTAATTTCACAAAATTATCGAGTAGCTCTAATTTACTATTGAATTTATTACTATTAGTAATAGACCCCGTACATAGCAGACTTAACTGTAGCCCGATGGTTGGTTGACAGATTATTTCCATGGTGAGCTGGGTACTCACTTAGCAGTGTAGCACGTAACTTATCGGTATCAAGTGAGTACGTAGGCACGAGCTCGCTGCGAGCCGCTCGCGCGTGGAGCGCTGTAAGCTCGCAGTGACCCGCCGAGTGGCGGTTTCACTGCGAACACAAAGGCGGCTCGCAGTGTGTTCGTGAGGACCGTGGACGAGCCGTACCCACTTGCAGGTTGTTACCGTATCTGATACGTTACGTGCTACACTTCTAAGTGAGCACCCAGCTGTGTATTTGGAAGATGAATCCAATCAAACTTCGGATTTCAATAACCGATCCATCTGCTGTTGTAGATTGGATTTGACTTTTTTGATACAAACCTTTTTAATCTACTACTACTGCTACTAGCCGGATACTTGATCATTGTAATGTGCGCACAACCATTCATCTTCATACTGATTTATGAGTTCGAACAAACTATCGGCCGACTAAAAGTTTGCTGTGTGTTTCAAGCTTACACTTGGTCGAATGCTGACCGTTATGGACGGTAGTTCATTGTCACAGTTTAGAACAATTATGTATGCTTGGGTGGTTCTTACATTGGATATTGAACTAGTGACTTATTTGTTTGTAGTAGCTCTTGTTATTGGTGTATTAGCTACTACAACTTATTTATGATTGTCAACATGATAAGTAAAAATATTATAAGATGTCAGTGTTTCAGGTTCTGTGTTATCGTCTCTTTGTAATTGAGGATGATTTTATTGAGTTTCTATATAAATTGGTTGTGATTTTATTCTGACGATATCAGACAATAGCGCTGTAGAAGTATGATGTTTATGTCCTGTTTAAGAATTCATTTATCATCATTAAAAATGCGTTGCACGATAAATAGGTCTTCTCACAAAGAGACGGTCGTTGATTTCTGAATTACCTTAAACCAAATTACCTTACCTTAAAACTAGTCTAAAACATTAACATTAGGACAATACTATTTCTAGACATTTCAGTTGTTTTCCAATAATTTACATACAATTAAATTATTTGCACCGAGGTAATCGCTGCGACCTTAGTCACGCTTTAGTATTGTCTATACACTTTGTTTATGGTCTAGAATGTTCCTTTCTCCATAGGTATTTGGTTTTGGAATAGACAAATAGTTTGGTACATTTTATTTCGAAACATGCCCCCGTACAAGGAAGCTAGGAACGAGTAATAGTCAAAGTAGAAACAATAGGTAGTGATGCATATTTGCTATAGTTCGGCCATTCAGAGAATGCGTTCCTGACACGTCGCGATTGAACTGACGACGTAACTACATTCATTGATTATTGATATAATAATGTTGTTTTAATGCTCCTCAATTGTTAAAACGGTAAACAACCAGCAAAAATATTTTTATCGTAACTGCAACGCCATTGCAAAGTTACGTCGTCAGTTCAATCGCGACGTGTCAGGAACGCATTCTCTGAATGGCCGAACTATAATTATTTTAACAATGAAAAGGCCTACTATAAGTTTTATTCCTGAATTTGAATCTGTTCAAGACCCTTCGGGGGATCTCTAACACCCAGTATACACTCCCATAAGAGACTCCTTTTAAGACGAAAATCATTTGTTTCTAGAACTTTCTCAAAACAAATGAGAACTATTTTAACGTCGCAAATGAAAGTCACGTGAATACCTAGCCAGTGGCGTGATAGTCAGGCTGAAATCCACGTGATATGTTTGAGGCTAATTTGATTAACTATGGACAATCCGACACGGTTGCCATTCATCAATGTTTGCTTGTTAACTAGGGGCTATGTTTCAGTGGCTTGTAGTTTCTGCATAGGAAACCCTATTGAACGTTAATTTGGATATTAGGACTTGTCCGAAAGGGGGGTATTTTGAACCCTGGTTATAATTTGCCTCAGTCAAATCGACAAAGTAGGACCGAGATGGCTATGTTTTGCATTGTCGCCACCAATGGGGGGCAGATTTACAAAACAACGAGATGTGCTTGTTAGTATAGAAACATAGAGGGTTAGTCAAAAGCATTTTCTTTTACAGTTGAATTTTTGCTAGCTTAACTGTAGCTGGTCTTTACCCTGGCTGTGAAGAGGTGGGTTTTTCGTGTGAGAACGTGACCATGATGATTATGTCACATACTGCTCACTGTTTCGTCAAGCACAGCGACTCGTCTGGCTTATTCTACTTGGGGTCGTTTCCAACTGTGGCTGGCTTATGTAGCAACCGACTTCGGGTGCCTACGACTTTTTCAAATCGCCACCAGATCGGGTACCATCGTGCACGTGACGCTTACGTCAGATATTCGCTTAGTGGCTGACTAAGGGCCTCCCTAGACGTCTATGCCCGTTTTCACCAACAATCTCTTAACGTTTTCCTAACTAAGTGTCATTTAGAATAAGGGCTCCCCCAATAATAAAGGTTATAAGGAACACTTAAAGTTTGGTGAAAACGAAATTCGTATTAAGTGTTCCCTAAATGCTCTTAGGGGATCCTTAAATTTAGGTATTTGTTGGTGAAAATGGGCACTAGCATTTAGCTGTTTGGCTGAGATCCTAACCATCTTCGGATGCTTCCAGCCTTCAGTTTCGGATGCCTTCGGCCTTTTTCGGGCACCATCGTGCCCGTGACGCTTACGTCAGCTATTCGCTTAGTGGCTGTAGATCCGCGCTATAAAGGTCGACGCGCAGTGGCCGCACGCACCGTTAGAGGCGAGTATTTAGGTCGGCGCACGCGCCCGCTACAGTATGCCACGCTGGCTGAGGGTTGCGGTATGAGAGGTAGCGGGTTTGAGCTGGTATTGAAGGAAAAAAAAAAAACTTTTGAATAATTTCACTGGATTATATAAAGTCCTTTAGTGGTTTAATTAGAGCCATGAATTCTACTATAAGTAATAATAGCCAGCCTCAAGAACAAGAAGTAATGCATTGTCAAAATACGCTGATTTTACGTGTTCAGGATTACAGAAAACATTCAGTTAGTTGTTTGAATCAATATCCACAACCAATTTCACTTTAATCTAAGTTTTTTAAACTTTCTCTAGTGGCCTGTGTAATTAATATTAATTAGTCAAAATTTTCCAATATTTTTGCACCCACTTTTGAAAACCCGAGTACTTTGCGACTATTAAAAAAAAAAAAACCGCTATAACCTTATGTCACGCACCACACTCGCAGAAACAGTAATCTAGGATGTTATGTGTTATGTACGTGACATGTCAGCGTTTGTGACGGAATGTTACCGATTTTACGACTTGCCCAGCCGTGGGGTATGCTGGGCAGCCAGTCAATGTACCTTGGCTGCTGACTCATTGAAGACGCCTGCAATTTTCTTAAAAAAAATCTGAAAGGAATTTTATGACCCACCCAGAAGGTGTCAAGGGTAATATTATAGGGTTCTTTTGTCAGTTACCTCTGTAACTGAGCCTTTTTATTTGTCAGTTAAGTACCTATAAGCTACAAATATTACCATCATCATGTCGCCGTAGGACATTCACTGCTGAATATAGGTCTCCCCAATAGATTTTCAAAAGGACCAGTTGGCAATGGTTTGCATCCACAGGCTACTTGGGACTTTGGTCAGTACAAAAACCTCTTAGTATCTAAAACAAACCAAAGGCTACTAGCCCACTGTAATGATAATTCTAACTACAGACGTAAAGAGTAACATTACAAGAGTATTAACATAAACAGCACTGGTGGCAAAAATAGTAGCAGAACCAATAACAGTTGCAATTTACATCTTTAAACAGGCCCCACTTAAACTATTACACGCATATCAAGTTTATCATGAACGTGGGTTCAAATCTCTCCCGCAAAGTTACTGTATTCGCACGGCTGGCTCATAAAATTCAATGTCAATTGTTTTAATTACTCCATTTAATTTCACGGCCACACATAAGCAGTTACATAAAGCATGTACTTCATTAGATAATGAGTAAACAAGTGGGTTATGACTAATTTAGCGGAACATAGCTGTTTTTATTAAAGCCAGTGACGGTGGGGGTCCCCTAACAACCTAGTTTGATATAGGTGGGGCGTTTGGCTGGGCTGTTTATAAGAAAGGTCTTTGCGTTATGTCTTATAATTATGTAGAATTATTTGAAGTTGGTATTTTTAATTGAAGGAAATAAAACGCAGGAGGCTTTGGTTATAATATTGAAGTAGCTTATAATAACCACGCGTGTATATATGTAAACGAAAACAAACATTTTAATGATACAATGTTTTAAGCTACTTCAATATAATAACATATTTTAACACTTACCGCTAAAATCTGGTTTCAAATCTCAATGAAGGGGCTGACACATCTGAAAAAGATACAAACAGACCATTAGAAACTCATAAAACAAATACAAACAAACACACATCAAAGGAAACAGATTAGATCATAGCTCTAGAAGCAGAAATTATAGTACAGCCATTGAAAATACAAATAGAGCAAGGCCGTTTGAGAAATGTTCGCGGAAATACGTTGTTAATCGAGGAACGTTTAATAAATACCTCTGGCTATGGGCAGTCACGATTTATGAATCCATAATCTACAGGCTTTATTGAAGAAAATCCAATTAGAAAGCTTAATCTTAAACTTCAGATGGTTAGGTTTAGGACAGTTTCTATTTAGGGTTAGATTTTATTTTATAATGAAGAAAGTAAAGAAAATTATGATTGATCATTAGGATAACGAGTATTGAGTATTATGGAGGAAATTACCTATTCCATAAAAACAGTAGCACTACAACAGAATGCAACAAGCACTAAGTCTTAACAATGTTGGTTTAGGGGCTTTTTACTGTATAGAAGATAACAAATTCACCATTCTAACTCATCCACACAAAAGCGCAGAGTCAGAGGTCAGTCACAAACTGTTCTTCTCGAAAAAACGTCAGGCCAATTACTTAACGATGAGACAAACAAAAATGCAAATTGACGAATAAACAAAAAGCCGGATTCCTCTATCCATGTCACTACCGTAGAAAATATAGCCAAGGGTCATGGCAAATATGAAAATAATGGGAAAATAATAGTAGCCACATAATTATACGGTAATTTCAGAAAACAGAAAGTTCAAGTTGAATTTAAAGATGTTGGTAAAGAATTTCAAACGATGGCTAAAGATGCAAGCAAAACATTGATTTACGATGATAGTGTAGAAAGTAAGAGTTGTGTTGTACCTTCTAATCAACTTCTCGAAGCTGGGTAATAATTACAAAAAGATCTAGCTGACAAGATACGAGTATGTCTAGCTTGAAAAGAATCATTAAATCCAAACATTAATCATAATAAAATTAAAGTTGTAAATGGACATGTTTATAGACACATAAAATTAACAAAAGCTAATAGAGAAGCAGACTCTCAACTAATCGAGTCAGACTGAATCGATAAGAATCATAAACAATACAATTTAGGAGACATAAAAACTGAGTTTAGTGATGATTTTAGCGTTGAAGAATTTCTGCCAATGCTTTGGTTATGACACAATAGAATCTAAACAATTGTGTAACAGGGGCGTTGCTCTAGTAATTGTCCTAATGTCATTTATGTTAGTTTACCAAAGCATCGTGCTCTTTCAATCATAATTAAAATCTGTCTCAATCGTGTCGTCATGTTAAACTGAGTTCTGCTGTCATCGTTATTGTTTGAATGCATGTTTATTTCAGAAGGCATATTATTGATAGTGACGGGTCTATCGGCTCCTTTGATACTTGTTATACGTTCAATTACTTCCGAAGACACTTCACCTTAATTTCTGTCATATACATACGTATTAGGAAGAGTATATTAATGCTTATGCATTTGTTTTTAAACTTCTGACGTCAGACTAAGTCAATGACTGATCTTCAAATAAAGACTTCTAAATAAGGAACTCTAGAAGTCATAACATAAGACTCCGACAAAACAATCTAATTTGCCAGCACTGTATTTAATTTTAATACTTTTACGACCATCTTTAATAATTCATTGCCATATTAAATGACTACCCGTTCTACTTTTTTTTTTTCTTGTCTTTTTTTTCCATTTTTTTTTTTCACACACGGTCGGCTAGCCCCATGGTAAGTTATTAATTAACTTGTGTTATGGGTGCTAACACAACTGATAAACTACATATAGCTACATATATACTTATTTATAAATACAAATTATAACACCCAGACCACGGCCAACAAGCATGCTCATCACACAAATGTCGACCGAACCGGGAATCGAACCCGGGACCTTAGGTTCGGCAGTCCGGCATGATGACCATTGCGCCGTCGAGGTCGTCTACTAAGTGATGACATTTATAGTTCGGCCATTCAGAGAATGCGTTCCTGACACGTCGCGATTGAACTGACGACGTAACTTTGCAATGGCGTTGCAGTTACGATAAAAATATTTTTGCTGGTTGTTTACCGTTTTAACAATTGAGGAGCATTAAAACAACATTATTATATCAATAATCAATGAATGTTATTACGTCGTCAGTTCAATCGCGACGTGTCAGGAACGCATTCTCTGAATGGCCGAACTATAATTTAGTGCCACAAAAAGCGAAACTGCTTGATGATATGTATTATGCAATTTGCTGAATTTAAACTAACTCTAATTGACTCATAGTTAAGAGCAATGATTGTCTTAATTGTTTTGGAACTTGTTTCATATCTAGAGGTAGATAGCAATATATTAACTGATGTTGCTATTTATAAATCTCTTTTTCATAATCGTACACTCTTGAAGTGGTCGTGGCTGATCTATGGTCTTCTAAGGCATTCTTGGAGAAATACTCTTCTGTTTCATTTCTAAAATGAAGTCAGCTTAAGGAGTTACCTCATTAAAATTCCTTCTTTTCATTTTCTATCTTTTATTATAAAGTAATGCTGATCAATCACTTCAGTGTCTGAAAGTCTATGTAATCTTTAAACACCAAATTATACCGCCCTTAAACTTAAAAACCTTAACAAACCAAGATCCGGGAGCCAACCTCCATACGACGCGACTATTAAACCAATTACGCGACAATTGCGACAAAAAGTGCGCCGGCGCACAATATGAGCCACGGGGCTGAAGGTGAGAGTGACGCGGTGATGGGTTCCCGGTAATGGCGTTAATGGTGTCCCCATGGGGTCAATGTGTGGACTGGAAATGTATGGTGTTGAGTATGTGTGTATGGTAAAGTTGTGTGTTTGTGTGTAGGTATGTTTGTTTATATACTAATTTATAAAACTGAAGAGATTGGTAGTTTGATTGAACTTGTTAATCTTGGTGAGTACTCGTTGTTTGTTTGAAAAAATATTTTAAATAACTAGCCTTATTTCAGTGGAGCGGGGAATTTTGTATTGAGTTCAAGATGATAATTCGAGCAACGCACCAATATGATGTGCCATACAATTCCACTTAATTCAATACGCTATTGCAACAGACCAACAAACTACCACAACACGAATATTTTCTAGTACTTTACCTAAAAAAATACAATACAATTCGATCATCCATTTAACAAGATCAATAAAAAATCTCAAGGAGGCGGAATATTGTTCGATATAACAATAAATATAAAAAGTAAAGTGTTTCTGCGCACGCGTCGCAGTGGGTCAAGCCGCGTGACGAATGTAGTGACACGAGCGGCCCACAGGCCCGGTTACCGAATTCTATGGGGTTTGGTCACGAAAACGGAGAGAAGCGAGTAAGACAAAATATTGACTAATATTTTCTTCTTAGCGTTTATCCCGTCTTGTGGCGGAGCCCGCTTTACGTATCTTCTGCTTCCACTTCGCTCTATTCAGGACATCTTCCTCTTCGAGTTTGCAGTGTCCAATATGTGACTAAATATTGTCAAACATGAATTGAAATAGGACCTTTTGTAATGTTCTTTCGCAAAACTGTGGTGTTTCGCAGCTGTGGTTCTTATGTGACCATAGAATTTTGACAAGCCCGTATTGTCAGACAACGAGTAGTGTGATAGTTTGATGTGTTTTCAAAAACATGTTATACTTATAATGCCACTATTTTTTTATCATTTCTCAAAATAAAAAGTCTTCTTGTAAGGTTTTTTTGCAATTTTCATTCCCTATTTTCACTTAGTACCCGCTTGACCATCAAACTTTGTACCACAACGCAGAAATCATTCAAATTCCATTAGACATAACTGCGTATGACTGATGCATAACAGTTATATATATTGCTGCCTTACGTCCGTCTGTCACGACAACAAAAACTGTACTATTAGATTGTAGTCTAACTGTTTTGTGATTGAGACTTGTAATAACAATGTTTGGACCATGTTTACTATGGTTTCCGACGAAGTAAAGTAAATTATTTAAAGTGTTTTTCTTGAATTTGGTTTTTTTCTTGAAATTCAAATTTTCATTTACATATGCATTCAGTGTTCATATGAGCTTGAGACCAAGGAATTTCAAAGGTCCCAAAGGTGTAGTTCAAAGATAGTGTCACATACATAGTAGGTATAGGTATCGGTATGTATGTCGTAGCCATATCGTAGATTTGCGCACTTCTTGAAAAGCTCGAGAATTTCATAAAATGGTCGCGTTTCATACCTGGATATAAAACCTAGAACTTTACACTTCTAAGCCATGGAAAGTTCTCAAATACCTTAAAAAATGAAACTGTTTTTCCTTCAGTAGCCTAGCTAGAGAACCCATAGCACCATAGTATCAATTTATATTTTGCTGACTATATATTGAAAGAGAAAGCCACATAAAGCAAAGATGGGTTTCCCACCCAGTCAAAGCTGTAGCAAATATAATTAATATGCGCCAGATATCTTTAGAAATGAATGCAATTGCAGGTTATCTTCCAGTTAATTGCAATATATGGCTTCGGAAGCCGTTTGGTGATAGCTTAGTTAACGTAGTTAGCTTATCATATGGTTATGAAAGATTACTGCCCCATAATCTAGTAAGGTGAATAAAACAAAACCAATCATACGTAAAAATAACTTATGGATACCAATCTTATGGTAGTAGTAGTTACTATTATATAATCTGTGGTAGTAGGAAGTAAAAGATAGTAAGCCTTACGAAGATTGTAAGACTTAATCTCAAAATATGGAGATTAAAACATTGAAATGCCTACTAAACAGAAGTTTTTAAAAAGTGGTATAATCTAACCTCTAAATCACGTCTCGGCTTCAATATACATCATGATCCCCCGACAGACAATGTTTTTTGGAGATATTACTTATTAAAACCAATAAGTTTAACCCATTTATTACGAAGATCCTTTGACCAGCAATCAAACAAGAAGAAAGTATCCTACCAAAACACTACAAAAACTAATCCTATACATCACACCACTTCACCTTATCAGAGCCAGTCACGATTCTTAATTAATAAGAGCACAGTTTTTTGCTTCTCGTGACATCAGCGCGTGACTCGTTAGTCTTTACCGACTGCGGAAAGTAAGGTAATGCGTTTGACATTTTCGTATCACGGATGATCACGAACTTTGATGGTTGTTGCTCAAGTTAAGTTTTCTTGTGGTGTTGAAGTTCCGTTTGAGATATGGGGCAAGATTTAAGTAAAAAAAGTGTTAATCCATTACTGCAGGAATATAAAATACATGTATATTGGTTTCATATTACTTAATTAAAAAAATATTCAAGAAGAAAAAACTGTCTGTACCAGGTACCTACCAAACTTTTTAACGACGTATGGAAAACTGACGACTTTTCTATTTTAGACGAATTTAGGCATACTTATAGCTAAAACTAACACAAAGACCGTGCAGCTCACTAATTTTGGCTAACACCATTAAAACCAGAGAAGCTCACAATAACACATCAAGAACCCAAAACATCACATAATTAAACACTCCTAATTCAAAAACAAAACGACATTCACAGTACAACATGCAAATCTGACAAACTCAATACCTGACCGTGGGAGGATCTATCCATCGACAGACTGCGAGATTAGAACTAACGTGTTAAATAATGTTAATCTGTGCTAACTGGGGCACGTGTAATCAGAGCGAGAATAATCGTGATATGTGTCACAGTTTCACTTCTCATGTGTAGACTTATGTGGGAAAGATTGAATAAATTACTAAATGACCAAGAAGGGACACTTACAGAAGGGTTGTTTGGTAAAGATATGCAACATTTTGCGGATGGATTTTGACAGTAGCCGCATACAAGTATCCATTATAAGCAAATCTACAGATGATGATTCAGATGGGTTATTGAAATCCATCCTCAGGTATTTCAATTTGGTCCATTGACCGAATTAGGATAAGCGACATCAGACAATGTGGATCGCCATCTTACCGCCAATCTTCATTTTGACGATTTTATTGTTTGATTGAAAGTTTCAGTAAGATAATTGTCAAAACATTATCTATTTAGCTATCGTAGGTCTCCTCACAGTGTCTCCTTTTCCCATGTCCGCAGGTAAGGCTTGGGATAGGTATGTAAACAGAAGTGTGTTCTGCTGGCTGCCCTCTGGTTCTAAAGCCATCCACCTTGTTTCAATAACTTACACTTCGCAAAAAGAATGTAGCAAGTACTACTAAAACGTACGTAATAAATCAGACTAACAGTAAACAACCCGAACTAAGATAACATTCAATCAGTAAGTTCACCTTAATTCCTCTGTCCTCTAACTAATATTCATGTCCGCTGACTAATATTAGCCGTCAGTTCGAAACTAATCCCATTCAGATAAGATCTAGACATATTGAGTCCAGTCTAGCCATAGATATTAATGGGAAACGAGTTCCAACTATAGGAAACTTTTATTGTATTTATTTTATGTTAATTTGTTGGATGTTTTTTGTTTAGTCTACCGAATTAGTAATTAATAATGCTCTGTTGAAGTTCTAACGGGGTATCGATTGTGTGAACGAATTTATTTACTTGTTACAGGATGTGACACCATTTATAAGTAGTGTGGTAACAAGACCAAAAATTATGTTTGATCAACCTCGGCTTGACTTCTTGCTAATTTAGTAGTTTTGTTAAGCTTTTTTATAGATTTAAAACGTGAACTGGACATTTTAAAGTTACAAAAATATCAATTTTCAATCGTCACTATTTCAGTATATATTTTCTGTATATTGTTAACCTGTTATCTGTATCTGTTACTAATAAATAAAATAAAATTCCTACATACATAGTAAAATTGCAAACAAAACAGCCTTTTCCATTCCATAACTTCTCATAATACTTCCAAATTATAGTCCAAAATCACTCACACAAAAATCAGTCATCATAATTGGTCCTTCAATCCTCAATCTCGCGACAGACATGTCCAAATGTTAGCAAACTTCTCAATAACCGCTGACAGCCAATATCAAACACACAGACACATTGACGGATTGGTATCCACATTATTAATGCATGAAGATCAACCAGTTTGCCACAGAGAAAGTTTAGACCTAATTAAAGTGACATTACGTACGAGAGATTAAGATCTGGAGAAATGTGTGCTAAGTTCGCGAGGTTTGTAATGTGATATGGAATTAATAGAATTAACAATGTGAGAAACGTTTAGTGATCCGGACTGGAGGACCAAAAAGTTTAATGTAAATGTGGCACACTTCATTGGATATTATGTGTTCGAATTTGGTCCTTGTCTTAGTCTTAAATAGGTATAAATACCCTTAATTCGTTACAGCCTTTTTTATCGTCCTACTGCTGGGCACAGGCCTCCTCTCACACGGGGAAGGATAGACCGTTAAGAGGACGAATTGGAATTTTTGGCGCCAAGGATCTCAATTTTTCTCAGTAAATACAAAACGGATCAAAATACAACTTGGTTACCTGAAAGTTCATGATATAAACCTTATTTTGTTAGACGTAGAACCATGATTAGGTAACTTTTATAACAGAGAAAAATATATCAAACATACCTCTTTTTAAAAAGAGATTCACATATTATGGGCAAACGGGACCGATTTAAGCCTCTTAACTTTTTTAAAATTGTAGAAGGATTTTTTATCAAATTATCATTTCTAAATAATAAAATTACAGAACCATTTTGTCGCTTACGACTTTTAGTTATAAGCTAGCGCGCGTATTGTTATCCTCGCCCCGCTCAGACGCTCCGACCCCTTTTGGCGCCTTAGATGCGCGTGCCGGTTATGGAATTATTGTTGACCAATTCGTCGCCTTAATCACCCTAAATTACATAATAATACACCCCAAATTCACGGACTAAAAATGGTTAAATAAAGAAAATTTTTCTTAGTAAAAAAAGTGTCTTGTATGTATTTTTATTCTACTTAAGTTATTTATGTATTTTCAATGTTAAGTTTAATTAAAGACCACAAACAATATTAATTAACCGATTCAACATTTCGCGACATTGAGATCAGAGTTCCACATGTCAACGACTTTCGACACAATCTGTTTACACTAATAAATTAACGATGTCACCTAAGACGAATTAAATTAAATTAGCTATAAATTTTGCTAACCCAATTGTTTTGACATGCTATTAAGACCGATATCGTTTGAAGATCTTATCGAGTCAAAACATCAGACCACTTTTGGACACCCCGGATCGTGAAGACAGATCATATTTCTTAAGGACAGATCGTCTAAAAATCTTGTGGTTAAATATCTTGTGATTGGCAATTAACATTGTCAATCAGGATAATTTTTTTGAGATGTTCTATTTTCTTCCAAATGTTTTTTTTTTTATATTTAGAACAGAATGGAGAAGAAGTGGTTAGAAGCAGCCCGATTTTTTTTTCAGGATCAGACCAATTGACGACATTGTCAATTTTAGTACCTTTACTAGAATTAAGAATATGATCAGTTTTTGCCATTAAATGTTATTTCGAGAAATGAGGACTGTTTGACGTGTTCACAATACAATTAATTTATTAATTAATGACACTAGGATGCGTGTTAATTATCGTGAATTCCATTCCAAATCTGTACCGTTAGGAGATCAATTTTTACGATCTTGTGTAGCAACTAGAAATTGGATACTTCACAGTGTCCTGTGGTGTTTAAATATGTCTCAATATGAATGTTGATATTTTGCATATTTTAGATTTTATTGCAATTTGTACGGATGACGCTAATTAGGTGTTGGTTAAATCAGTAGTTAAGTGTTAACGTTGAGGCAATAATGATTACGGTAAGGATAATCTTTCAATTAAAATTCTTAGGTATTACTTTAAGTACTTTATAGTTCGGCCATTCAGAGAATGCGTTCCTGACACGTCGCGATTGAACTGACGACGTAACTACATTCATTGATTATTGATATAATAATGTTGTTTTAATGCTCCTCAATTGTTAAAACGGTAAACAACCAGCAAAAATATTTTTATCGTAACTGCAACGCCATTGCAAAGTTACGTCGTCAGTTCAATCGCGACGTGTCAGGAACGCATTCTCTGAATGGCCGAACTATAGTAAATAGGTATCCCACCCAAAACAAAAATGTGAAAGGCTGCCAAGTTCGATAATATGGAAATCCTTCGCCTATAAAAGAAGTGAGATCTGAATAAGTACCAAGTTCCATACACATACCTCAGTTAAAAATAGTTACTTTTTAATGATGTTACTTGGCAAGTTTTCACACACCTTCTTATAAACCTACTAAACGCAATGAATCAAGTATTTAATTTTCTATTAAAACTTGCCAAGTAACATTATTAAAAAGTAACAATTTTTAACTGAGGTATGTGTATGGAACTTGGTACTTATTCAGATCTCACTTCTTTTATAGGCGAAGGATTTCCATATTATCGAACTTGGCAGCCTTTCACATTTTTGTTTTGGGTGGGATTTCATTTATTTTTGTAAGGTTGTTTATTTTATTTTTTTCTTATGATTAAGTTAGTTAAGGAAATGTCTCATTTATACTATCTTTCAGATTTTTGAATATGCACTATGCTTCGTACAAAGAAATGAACTAGATTAACTAAATGGACTAGATTTACCAACTAACTGACATGACATGTTATCATATATTATGTTCGTGGATCAAAGTTACACATTCGTTATTTTCGAAAGTGACTCACACTTGGCCGTTTTCAGATTTTTACTTTGACTAAATACAAACCTTTGTAACGAATTTCAGATCGGTACGACCATTCGAAGGTATATTATATAAATATAGATAAATTTAGTTCGTTTTAGTTCCTTAGGGGTATTTTACACTGGGTATTTTACACCTTCATTATTTTGAAACCGACTCACACTTGGCCATTTTCAGGTTTTTCCCTTTACCTTGACATAGAGACCTACCTCCATGCCAAATTTCAAGTCAATACGACCATTGGAAGTGGTCTAGGTTTTTGATGAGTGAGTCAGTGAATCAGTGAGTCAGTCAGTGAGTGTATAGTAAAAATAGCGATTTTCTGACGTCAATATCTCAAGACCTACAATAGGTATATTAATGAAATTTTGTATTTTAGATAAGTGAGGGGGTCTCAACAGATACTAGAAATTTGAAATGTGTAAATAAAATAGATTTTGAGTTATAGGGGGGTCGAATTTGGCCCGAAATGGTTCGTGTAATATAACCCACGGCCGGTGTGTCGCTTTTTTGCTCGAACTTGGCGGACACACTGCCGTGTGTCTAGATATGGATTTTATATTTAATTTGAATCTGTTTTACATCATCTGTGACGACCTCAATGGTGCAATGGTCACCACGCCGGACTGCTGAACCTGAGGTCCGGGGTTCGATTCCCGGCTTGGTCAACATTTGTGTGATGAGCATGCTTGTTAGCCGTGGTCTGGGTGTTACAATATGTATTTATAAATATGTATATATGTAGCTATATGTAGTTTATCAGTTGAGTTAGCACCCATAACACAAGTTAATTAATAACTTACCATGGGGCTAACCGACCGTGTGTGAAAAAGGTATCCCGACATTATTATTATCTGCCTAGCCTTCTCCCAGCTAGATTCGCGTCCAGTCGTAGCTTCCAGTCTAACCAGATGCAACTGAACACCAGTATCCATCATTTACTATGCAAATCATACTTATTGGTCCTTTGAATCGCTTACTCATTCTACATAGCAAGGTCGCTGCAACAATCCGCACTAATTCTTTATGACTTAATCCATCCAATATGTACTCCATTTATAATTAGTTTTACAAACTAGAACCTGAATGTGACTCGGTCAGAGCCTGTCCCTTTGTGTCCTCCATTGATAACCATCTCAATGTGCTGGACGGAGCGTGACGGACGGCCGCCATTTTGAATTCGTTTGTTAGCAACTGTCAAATCACGCCCATGCATGGGTTATTTTTAATGCTGCGTGGGCAATGAATAATAAAATGCCATATTAAGTTCGTGAATTATGGCTGGGGTATTAATTAAGCGAAGATTTTTATGTTTTGGGTATTTCTTTCCATAAAATGTTCGGAATGTGATCGAACCTATAGAGTCTTTTTTCTCCTCCGTGGTAAATATATGAATTCGAAATTCAAACTAAAAGAAACATTCGTATATAAAAAAAAACCTTGACTAGCTCTAGCTTTAAAGGAAAAAACTTGTCAATGAAAATTATTTCTCCGCAAAAACTTCCGATAAATTCCTTCAGCTTCCCATTCCGGAGAAACAAAAATAAAAACATGTTAACATGTCAATGTCCCGCATTAACGTCGCATGCGCATGCCAAAACAGCGGCCTTGAGTCGGCATTGAACCTGATTACCTGCTCACACATTTTATACTGAGTCTTAGTAGCTTCGCTTGTAATGGACGGATCTTTGGTCGAGTAAAACAATGTTCAGAATGGTGATTGTATTGGTAATAAATTTTGTATCAATTACTTGGTTGTTAATGAAGATTACTGGTTCAATTTATGTGTTTACTTTCGGTAGATGGATTCATGTTTTCTTAATTGAAAACAGTGTCATGTTTAATTTTATACTGTAGGTGTACAAAGACCAAATTTAAAATTGGTCCTTGTATCCGCAAAGCCAGTTCCATGCTAAGGATTTTCTAGTACATTTTATACTATCCAGTTTCTCAAAAACAAGTTTTATTTCAATGAAAAGCCACACATTACCTACAATCCAGACATTGCTTGAGTATGGAGTGGAATTGTGTAAACGTATCGAATTGTAAGCCGGTATTACTGGTCATAGTATGTTCAGTACGGTTAACTCGACTTAACTGGACTATTTAGTTCTTTGAAAAACTTGTGTAACTGTGAGTTTGTTGCAACTTAGCGACATAGTGTCTAGTTATACGTAGAAGGGGTTAGAAACTTGCCGATGATTCTTTACTTTAAGATATTTAAAAGGATACTTTCTTAAGTTGTAAAAATGCATAAATAAGCTTTATCGTTAATTATTGCTATAATGGATATTTTACAACTTTCTATACATTAAAAAACTTTTTTCCCCATTCCCATATCTCTACGGAAACATATATGATAATTTACGTGTCATAAAATTTGTTGATATCTTTATAGCTTCCTGTGTGCAATTCTTAATGTCCTATGTTAATTTTTAAGACATAATTAATTGCAAAAACTAGTTGCAAACATGCATTTATTTCCATACATGCTTCATGATATAAAAGGTTGAATTATGTATGTAATTTGTTAAACTTTCTATACCATTTCCATTGGGAACCCTACTTACCTATTCAATCAATTCAAATGTTCTCAATTCTTAAAGGCAGCGGACCCTACAAAAGTATTGCAAAAAAAACTGGTCCGGAAAAACATTTAAGAGATTAACAGGTCATCGTACCTATTGACCGGCGATTCGGTTACAATTGACATGTCGTGCCCAATCGGCAATGCCCATTGTTTGCAACTGTGCCGGACACTTACGAAACCATTTAATTCAATAAAGGAATTCGTTCAGCTGCAAAATGAGGTGTAATGTGCTGTGGAAATATTAATGTCACTTCTAAGAATGAAGCTTCGTGGCTTACGTAATCTTTTTGGCTCAAACACCTATTAGCATTTACCTCAAAGGGTCGACTATACGCAGGAATGCGTCGCCTTGTTTGCGTATTTAAATTGTGGTCCTTTTGTACTTTGCACGAATTTGTGTAAAAGGACCACGTACGTGCGAGTATGGCGTCAGAATTGCTATTGAGTCATCTGGATAGTCTCCAGTTGAGTCACAATTTCCCATATGCATTCCAATCCTATGGTGAAAATCTAGGTGTGTTAAGTGTCCGCGATATACATCAGAGTGACATAATAATCCTGTCACATGCTCTTTTCGCCGAAGACATGGCTCCTTTCCATAAACACTTAACGCAAAGCCTTGAGGTGACAGCAATCTCTTACAAACGACCTTAGAGTATTCTTGCAATAGGACTTCAGGGAACTATTCGCATATTTCAACCAATTGGCATTCAATAGGTATCTCTGTGAATCAGCGTCCCACAAATACCGAAAACAGTTCGAACACTATCTCCCAACCATTGCGCCATTTCTTCGCAAGCTTAGAAACATCTTGCTGAAAACCCGGCATTGGAACATTCCAGGGCATTCGAATTCTCAGTACATTGAAGGAATTAACGCAGTTAGTTGGAGGTACATTGTGGAACGGGTTTTATTTGAAAATCTGCCAATAGCCGTGCGTGCGACCGAAAAACGACAGTTGAAGGTTGTGGGAACTATTAAGTAATCGTTCGATATATTTTGTGTGAAAACACCGTTTTTAACAGACGACCTTGCTCGGGTTTTGCAACACATTCGCCAGATTGATGAATGAAAGCGTTTACGTGTGTTCCAAATAAAACGTGTGACTTCATCGAGGTTTTTTTGTTAAATGTATTTATTGGCAAATGTAAGATTGCGTGGGATTATTTGCATCTTTATGTTTTCTTTTATCTATATTTGTGAAAAAACTGTGTTTTTTGTTACGAGATGTGCCAAAATAAATGATGAATAAAAGATGAACTCAGCCTTTTAAAATATCTTTCTAATCCATTGCCAATTAAGGTAATGTTGTGTTTCATATCCTTAGAAGAGGCGTGTGACAATTGTTCGTAAGTTCAGTAGAAGTAATGAAGGGTCATGAATAGAATAAAATTAAAAAGTAAATAAAGTGTTAATAATCATTGCAGTAATGGAGTGGCATAAAACCCAGCGAATGCATGTCACTGAACAACTATCGCAGACTAAAGGAATGAATATGAATGTACTCCCTTTAGAAAACGTACATGCGAAGACAGATTATAAACGCAAAGATAATGTCTCCAGCATAATTAATCTTACGAAAACTTTCACTTCTTATTTACAAAAACCCCTTCATACATATCTGAAAGATTATATCAAAGCAATCGAAACTCAATTAAACGAAACAAAAACAGGTGTTACAAATACGCTAGAAAATGGTGAAAGAGAAATAAAATTCACGTCTAAATATAAAGTCAATGAAGTATTCAATGCTAATGTTACACTAATATAAGCAGCACATGTACGCTTGAGTAGACTAATTAACGACGACGATGTAGGAAAATATACCACAACATAAATTAACGCTATCGAATGTAAAACAGCGGCAGTAGATAATAAAAATGATCATCTACATACTTGATCTGTATCAGATTACTGTGCAAAGGAGCTAAGTGAAAACAATATGGCTTCTGAATAATAAACTTAGATTTGACGAATAAAACTTTACGATACAGCAGTTGAACTACTGAGATCAAGCGATAACCGAAGATATAAAATATCAGATGGGGTTACTCGTCTCATAAGACTAGATGCAACTACCTTGCATAATGCAAACAATCCTTAGAAGAGTTTTAGCTCCTTATCCAGAAATAACATAAAAAAAACGGTTACATACAAGCGATAAAGGTCCAACGTGATAAAAATAAAGATTAAAATGTTGGAATTTAATTTTGTAATATGTAGTTTCACAAGTAGGACAACACAGCCTTGCTATTATCTAGACAAGTGGATCCGTCCGGTTGTTCATTCTAAAGGGATGTACTTGTACATACTTTGAATATAATAAGGAACCTGCACCTGGCTTTTATGTTGAAATACTTTTCAATATCGATGTCTTGTTCAATAAAAATCTAAGTAGGTAGTAAATGAGTGCTATTCTCTACATGCCATCGTTGAGATATTAAAAATATGAGTGGAAATTATTCATTTCAAGAGATAATACTTGGGATTCCAAACCCAACTACTGTACTAAAAATATCAGCTAAACAGAATGGAACCTTACAGAAAACTATTATAGAAGCAGGATATGTAAGAAAATTGCATATGCGACAACTACAACTAAAAGTAGAAGACAATAGCGAACAGTCAAATAGAAAATTAAGTGTTAAACCTAACCAATTGAATTCCCATGTCCCACGCTGACAGGCGACCATTTCGCAAGATCGCAACACAAAATAAAACCCACAGACAGGCCGTTCAATATTCATAACGTCATCTGTGGCAAACACAAAAGGTATATAATAAGACGCATTCAGCACCACATTACCGATGCAGCACGCAGATCCATCATTATGCATTCCTCACGTTGCATGCTTTGAAAATGTCCTTGCGTACACAAACTTAAAATTACCGTAACGAAGGACCTACGTCAGAGAGCATAAGGACCAATTTAGAGATGCATTTGGTCCTTCTAAGTTTGCGGAATCTTTCTCGACTCTCATGGTTCTGCATGACAAGGTGAAAATAATAACGGGGTAATTTTATCACAGAATGTTTAGCACTTGTATTCATATACATAGTTGACAATTCTGAGTGATTTAACACTGATTGTCGTTGGTAAATGTTCTGGAAAGTCTAAGCTTTCTTGTCTTGATTGTGAGGCCGTTAGGACTGGGTTGAATGTTTTGATCCGCAAGATAATATAATAGACGCAAATGTGAGCTGTGATTTATCGCTCGACTTTGTCACGGAGAAAAGTAACTTCTAGTGACCTCTTGTTGGGTAGTGTAAAAGGTACGCTTGCACATCCAGTCTTACCTTCATATCACCATTCAAGTCTCATGACTTGATATTGTAAACATTTACCCTCACAATTAGGCCTGTCTGTCGTGCTATTTTCGCCGTCAAAAGTACTTGTAATAACCATCATCCGAGTGACAAACCCGTCTGTCTGCTCCACAATTGTCACTTTAATGCAAAAACCAGACACCTATCCTTTCCGGAAGGGTGCCTCGGACGCTGGTTTCAGAGTAATATCAACCTTGACTGCTAACAATACAGTTCAAAATTCATTGGCTTGATTCATCAGCTGAGTTCCATGTAAAGTGAGTCGTATTGCTGTACAGAAAGGGTTGAAAATTGAACGTGTTATCTCAATGAGAGGTGATACGTGCCTAACAGCTGTTTTGTGTGACTAGGCCCTTTGTTTTACAATTTTTCGTCGACGCCAAGGACGGACAAAGGACCTTTTGTGGGCTTTGTGAACAATGAGATGAGTTGGAGTACTCTAAACAAGGGAAAAAAACAATTGCGGTGTTAGTTTCTGTGTAATGATAATGGGGGTGAAGGTGTAAAGATGTCTGCGATAGGGTTGAGATAAGAGAGTATTCTGGGTTCAAATATGCCTAGAGATGGATTCTTGGAAAGTCTGGTGATGCACAGATTACAACTAATGAGGATAGTATATGTACCATTTAAACGAGATGAATATGACGGTAGTGAATTGAATTATGATCGATAGATTACTTCGGAATATAAAGCAGATGCTGCTTTCACGCATACACAAATAAATGAAACACGACATTCTTACGCAAGTTAACATGCAACAAGTTATCAGGGGGTTAATCTCGTATCGTTAATGTGAGAACTCTTAGACAATACGAGTAAAATCAGGAAGGCACGGCTCATCGGTCTAATGACCAGCGTTTTTACTTAACCAGCTTAAGAAGACCCCTGGCACCTCACAATATACCCCTTAGAGAAGTCCTGATGTTCAATCAAAGGGGGAAGGAGAAGGTCTAGAAGTTCTGGTCATGGATACCACGCGAGTCGACCATTTCTCGTGCGTGATTACTTTTTAACCTGTGGGAACACTATAAATAGGATATGGTGTAATTTGTAATGGAAAATATTTGTTTGTTTCCATGGTTTTATCGAGGTGAGATGATTGCAATTAAATTTCTTAGAAAGCTGGCTCCGAGACTCTTGGATAGACTGCATCAATCATTATATAGTGCTATATCTGGTAGATACTTAGTGAATAATATACATTCCTATGTGTTAGAAGGACCAAATCAATGGTTACAATAAGTGTCCACTTTTTACATAAATACGGAATTGGAATTTTACAATAAAAGCTCATAAAAAATATTTACTGTTACCGATAAAATGTTGAATGCCTGTCAATAAATGAAATAACTGCCATTGTAGTAAATAATTGAAGGTATTGATATCAAGAATTAATTCAAATTCAATGAAATTCCTTTCTGCTTACGACCTTACACTTTACTTTTAAAAAGGTTTTTCTGCATCTATAATTGAATTTTGATAAAAACTTGTTGATGAACCATTAAAAAGGGAAATATGAAAATATTTAGAACATAGAAAGTAAGAGTGTCAAATATCTATTTACACTTTCTAATGGAACAAAAAAAACCTAAATCAATTGAAACTCGACTATGTATTACGCTTACCTACAATATTTTGAAGTATTATCACCGGAAAACAAACCTTCAACATTTTCGTTAGCTACAGGATGAATCTGGCCCTTTTCAGAAGGACCATTTTGTCATTCAGGTCTTTTGAATATTACATCAATGATTTAAGCACCATGCCCACAATTTGCTTTAATTTTTAGGTTCTACGGTTCACACACGTCACGTAGGTACTTATACCAAAATAATATCAAGACAAATGTTCACACACCAAGCAATTGCTTCAAGCTATCAAATAACACATTAAGGCAATTACAAATAATTGCTCACATTACTATTGTGGTACGGGGCGCGACAGGTTGGATAACTTAGCGATGACGCAACCAACTTACCTAATAACTTAAATATACTTAGGACTAGTTCCACTGGCTCAGATCTAGGCGTTAAGTTAACTCCTAAAGTAATGTTACACGCCTGATAAAATCTTTATGGCAATTTATTGAGGTGTCAATTTTGCAGTGAAGATTGTGTCTGCGACTTTAATAGCGAGAATAAGATAATTAGTTTGTTGGTATAGGGTATGTTTATGAGAGTAATTATTGCCTTTGTGATAAGAAAAAGATGGATAAATATGTATAAAGTAAGTTCTCACAATAGGTTACCTTACGACCTTAAAGGAATACTCAACCAATTCAATATCCCTCATAGCATCGAAAAACAAACAGTAAAGTTCTTTACAACGCCATCTATCGATCAAACACCAAAACTATCTACAACCTATCTATCACCACCAATCTCAAAAACACCTGAACCTAATGATCTTGAACTTCCAACAGAATTAAATTAAACGATAATCCGCTATGACGAAAATAAACCGGAACCTTTGAATTGAAACAAGTTTAATAATCATGTATTCATAGCTTTACACTTGAGGTAGCAAGGCGGCCTTGTGGTCTGGTCACCTCTCACTCCAATACCATTTAAATGGGTATGGTATGTGATAAATACTTCAGACTGTTAATATAAATGTAGGTACTCGTGAAATTGCAGGTCTAAATGTTACTTGAGTACCCTCGGACAACGCCCTACAAATTATAGTGAGGAACTCTTAATGTAAGCTGTAATTATGCTTATCGAGTTATTTAAGTGTTGATATTTTCCATTTGCTTGAAGAATCTCAAAATGGCAATTAGAAGAATTTTGGGGAACATCTTCAATCTTTTATTTTACCCAGTCCTTCTCTATAGTTTATTCGTCTATCCCAAAATTTGCCACGCCTGTGAAACCTACAGCACCACAAGATTACTTGGTTATTATGGCACAAACAAATAAATATTTCACAGTCTACCTATTCACAAATAAGGGCCTACTAAACATGGCACAGTAGGGAGTGTCTGATACCACAGTTATAATTATCGAAGGTTGATCTGGAGACATATATACGAGCACCATTACTTCGCAAATGACAGGGCTACATATGCACTTTCTACGCCCAAAGATACCTAATACCTAGTATCTAGGAGAAAGCCTGGCTGCTTATTAGAACACAATGTGACATACGCAAACCAGTATTTAGTTCACAGCAGCTTTTTAGATAGTTGATATACTTGCATCAGATGATTAAGCTAAAAGTTTCTTAATGCCACAACATATTTTAAGTATCCACGCTTCAAAAAACACTTCTCTCAATATTCGCTATAAAGTAATCAGAGTTTCGCATCGACCAAAATGAGGTTGCACAGTACACCATTCCTTGATTGAAGCCATCAAAACATTATACAGCAATTTATTGGTCTTAGTACCTCAAAAACGGTATCACTTGAAAACGGTTCTCATTATTGCAATGCGGTTGTCGTTTACAAGTGTAATACTCGTAACAACTGATTGCAGGCATAAAATTATATCTGCATGTACTACATTAACATTCTAGTTCAGCACTGATTGGGGTATGAAGGATATTTGTTTACGATCCACAATCTTTGATGAACCAATTCGAAAGGTCTCAAGAACATAATCATCATAAATATTTGAAAGGTGAATAAATAAAGGTACCTCTACGTATCTATGGACCAAGTCTTGAATTTGATTGAATGTTCTATGTATGACAATGTTACGATGGAACAAAGAAACGTGAACAGATTGTGTGAAGGACGATATGGCTGTAATGTCAGTTAGGAAGGTATGAAAGAAGACTCGCTGTGAAGAACAAATAATACAACTAGGAAAAATGATAATAAATGATGTAACAGAAGCCTCAAATACAGCCTAAGAACAATGAGTTCTATTAAATCAACTTTACAAAAGACAAGAAGAAGACACCTCGTAATCAACCATTTTAAAACTCAACACCGAAAATAAAAAGGCCGTCACACGATCCAAAGTAAACACAAACTATAAACTAACTAACTAACTATTAACTATAAATAATAAAATCTAAACTTGCACGCAGGATGTTCAGTGTAGCTCTGTTTATGCGCGCGCGCACGATCTAAATCTGGCAACACCTGGTTTGGGTGTAAACATGGCGGTGAATGGTCGAAATATTTTGGTGAATGATGGATTCTTGTTCAGTAGTAAATTAGGCTTGTATCCGGTTTAAGTGTTTAAACGCAAAATTGTTTTGGTAAAAATAGAACTTAGCAAACAGGTCCTATTAGGAAAATAAAAGGGGATGTCTTTGTTTTAGCAGCTTTGAGCTTCTTATCGAAATACAAAACATGACCAGCATGAACTTAGATCCAGTTGATCCGGCGTCAGACACTAACTGTCTATCATAATGCTGAACTGGACCTATTTGGTACGATCATCTATTGTTTTATGGCTTATTATTTCCCATTTGTGTTTGTCTTGTGGTGAGTCAACATGTGTTTATTTTTTCTTTCTTTATGTCTCCTTCTGGTAAAACATGTTTCACACGAATATCATCATTACTTGTGACACCTTCCAAAGAGGCCATAATTTCCTCTTAATCAATAAAACAGTGATATTCACATCCTGGCTGACTCACAAAGCCCTTGACTTCCAATTTAACATACTCACAAGGTATCCAGATCCCCTGTACAAATATTCATTACGTCCGGGACGGAGGTATCATGTTTGCACAAAACAAGTCGCACTTATTGAACGTAAATATAGTTTCCATTTATTGATACAAAGGTTTTTACTCCATCTAGTTCAGTTATTGATATGGGTATTGTTGTATGTCATTAGAATAACTTCATGCTTGTAGTTAACGTTGGATTCTAAGGTTAACTAATGACGTTAACGAAGCTCTGTATGTATCCTTAGCCAACTGATAGAAATATCCGTTCAACAGTTAGCCCATTTACTGGACAACGTCATCTTGTTTGAATGGCTATTTAATCTAATAGGGAGTTCTTATTTCAAAGTTTTAACCAAATCTGTCTATGGCTAGGCATTATTTAAAGGGGTTAAGCAACGATAAATATCGAGCTACAATTCAAAATTGTCTCAAAAGAACTGATCACTGACACAAACAAATTAGAGCTTAACCCACGTTACAAGGTTTGCGAGGAACAAACAAACAGACGGACAAACAAAGCGCCCACCCCTTCCGGCTTCACGTATGCGCGTACGCATAGCAACCGCGCGTTATTGCTTGATGGTCGGTCGATAAAATAGATGTCACCATGTGATTTTAGTATTATTTAAGGTAATTAATGGTCGTGAAAAGATTTATGATCTATTGTCTCTATTCTTTCAAGCTATTATATTATTGTTAGCAGTCGATGATGTAGATGTTAATACTGATGGATTTTGTTTTAAAACTGATTTGTTTGTCAAAGTTAAACTAAATCCGAGTTTAGTTAAATTAAATACTGATCTGATCACCGTTTGAAGAGGTACTTAAAAGCAAGCCTAGAATATTTCATATAATTTCCTAATAATGACCAGACGTAAATTATTTTATAGACTCTAAAATAAAGCAACGGTTTCACCAAAGATTTTATTGGTCCACATTAAACCCTTGGATGCCATTTATTATCAAATGTATGATAACTCTCAGTTTGTGACAAATTAACCGCAAATATGTACTAAAGTGAAACATAAAATTAATATTTATTGGTCCTTTGACACTGAATCTTTGGATTTTGTGGGGTCATTATCCTGGTAGGACCACCATCATTGACTAACAGAGAGTTACTTACTGTTGTTTGAAATATAGGAATAGTTCAAAAATATCTATTAACTTCCCCAAAACATGGGATGGAGAACTCAAAAAGGAAGCCCCCTGGGGTTTTGCAATAATCTAGAAAAAAATATACTCTAAAACAAATTATACCTATGTTATACATAGGTATAATTTGTTAAACCAATTTCGTCAGAAAAATATGATTTTCTAGACCACCGGTTTTATTTTTAGGATCCAAAACTAAGCGACGCAAGAATTGCATATTTTATCATTACAAAATTATGAAGGAATTAATAAAAAATGTCTCAAGTGATAAAATACAGGTAGCTATAAAGTATAAGGAACATAACTTTTATGGTATCGCCTTAAAAATTAATCCGGACATGAAGCGATCGTAAACGTTGAACTAATAAAGAATTATATTAATTTCTGACATCAAATGTTCCAATAATTTAGTTAAAGTTAACTTTTATGGTGTTTTAAGCAGTAACTATTGCTTCATTTTAGTACCTGTATTTACTGTACACGGTAAAATAGTTATAAAGGACCCCCATCTTAACTGAACCTAACACTAGTTAATGGAAATTCTCAACTTATGGGAGAATTTAGCCACAGGAATATCATAAAATTGGTCTACACAATTATATTCTAGTGACTTGGCAATATTTTGTTTTAAGGTGGTGTAAAGCTGTAGTGAACTAACATTATTATCAAATAAAACATAACGTGTGTGTCATTAACATGAGCCAAGTTCCAAGTGCTAGATTAGCTCCATAAAAATCAAACTGTACATATTTGCTCAATCCACACAGTCCGAGACTTACAAAACTAACATAATGCCCTACAATTATGGCTCGCTATGGCGAAACCGACAAGTTCCCACAACGTAACAAACATACATACGAACAATGCTTCTGTACTTACGTCATTGTTCAGTTGAGGTTATAAAGTAACACTAATGTACTGTGAAGATACTGGCTCGGGAATTAATGGAACTGAGAGTGCAATTGTAAATAAAGAAGATACGATAGATAATGGTGGTACAGCAAATAATGATTGTTTCGATATAACTCCAAGTTTGGCTGTAGATAAATTGCTTAACTTGCAAAGGTTTTATGACGTAAAGTTCTAAGAAGATAGGAATTCTATTACATCTGTTGTGAACGGCTCTGACAGTGAACATTCAAAGAAATCAGTAACCAAACAACTGGTTATCCAAAAACATAACGAAATAATTTGCGGGTATGTGTATATCAATCTGAGCAGTTATTTCCTTGAAATAAAATGAAGAATTGAAGACACACCGTTATTTATAAAACAAGACAGCATAAATACAATCTTGTTAAAATAAAACCTTATTTTTTAATGGAAACATCGTTAACACAGAAACTGAAGTTATGGGTAAAATATTGCCTTTCTCACTGGCTGATCTGTACTCGTATGGTCATAATATTCGGATTGGTAATTGTACCAGGAAATCGTCTTGTTACACCATGTTGGAGAACAAGACAATTTGCTACACATTAAAAAGGTAATTCAAGAAAAAGCAATTGGAAATCATAAAAGCAAGCATGCACGACTAGATTCTCCAAAATCACATGATTATGACGCTACCAATTTTGAAGTTAAAGAAAAATTACACCCGATAAAGATAAACGAGTAAGTCCAAACCTTACATTAGTCCTTGTCCAGATACTTCCAAAGCCTCGCCTTCGATGCATCACACTGTAATCATGACTAAGAGTACCGTATAAGACAATATGCCGCGAAATTGGTCCAAGTCGATATTTTACACCGATTGGGATCCGTAGGCGTTGTCTTGACACGGGTTAAGCTGGAAAGAGGTCAACGAAAGGAGGTACGCACCAAATTTATTTCTGATCATATAGAACAGTTGTGCTCGAAATGGTATCGGGCTCATTGAGCATGTATCTGATGATTGTACTCGGGTTTTGGTAACTACATTAAATGTATCAGCAGTTTTTAATCTATTTGTATGGGTTGGAAGAACTAATGGTTGTTAAAGAAATACTGAATGGCAACATGAGCGAATTTGAATACAATAATTTCCAAAAAGTCATGTTATCATTAAAAGCGCATAAAATTCCACAAACGTAAATGTTAATTTCAATACAAGCGGTATCCAAACACGTAGTTTGTATTGTTTCCAATATGAACAATTAATATTCTTACACCGTCCTTTTACGGACGTCAATAAAAAGCACTCACTGATGACAGAATAGCAATTACTTAGAAATGTTCAAACACCAGCGATAGCGGCCGAAGATATAGATAGTGATAGATATTTTGTTGTTTTGAAAATTCACGACGCAACGGCACGATGGCTGCTAATTCAAATTTCTCAGAACGCAGGAGATGCGTTAGAAAAGAATAAACTTCAAGATCAAGACAATAGGCAATACTTTCGTTTGCAAGCCATGGAGCATGAAATCGGCACAGATCCATAAGTGATTTATCGTGCTACCGTAGGCATTCTGGCTCCATAAGATAATTAATCTAGAACTGGCATCCGTTTATAAAGAAAGTGTTAAAAATAATATAGCTTATGATTTATGTGCCAGTGAAAGCCGAAAGATATTGTATGCAAAAATAGTTGACGATATGTAGGACTGGAGATTAAAGATTAATTTAGTGTATATTAAATAGCTTATGGTCGTGTATGGATACTGCATGCGTTCATACTACTATAAACAATGTCACTTGGTGTTACGGTCTATTTTTGCGTGCATTCCAGTGCTCTGCACTTATCAGAGCCGTCAACCCCTTTCTCTTGGAATTGCATCAAAGAAAAAGTAAGTCCATTTGAAAAGATTGACCCAAATGCTTGGACAGGTTTAGTAACAGCTACACGTGAGCTTGTAATCTGCGGATAATTGAAATTCAGTGGGCATCGAGACGAATTAAAGTCGCCTGTAGATCTTGCACTGTTGCCAATTTAGAAAATTGGGATAATAAGAGCAACTTTTTTGTAGCATTATTAACGCTGACGATTAGAGATGGATTAGCGTAATAACAAATGCTACTCGATGTTCTTTATAGGTACAAGTCTCCAATAAAAATAATATGAAACCGTATTCGACAGTCACAATACAGACGACCCAGCTACAAAATTCCAACAGCGAAACAATTAAGCAATCAACGCAACTAACAATTAAGTGAAAACAAAGACAAACGACAAGTTTATTTGCCATTGACATTGGAAAAATTGCCCCACCCTGCATGGGCAATATTTTTGCCTTAAACACTGGGTGTGGGCAACTAGTCGTTACGGAAAGAAACATCGACTTACATTTGCATTTAATCGTTGTCGTGGCATTTGTTGGTGAAAGCATTGTAATTTCATAGGAAACGTTTCATATGGATGGTGATACATAAAAAGTATGAGCGATTCATTTTGGTACACGCATTGTTTCATGTCTTGATACAAAAATGTTAAACGATAAATATCACTCAGCCAATACACCTAATGAATGGAAATGTAACCTAGATAATAGAATCGATTAAAATACTTGTAGCTAGGTTCATGCTATTATTGTCTCATGCCCACTTTCAACACCAGCACTGAACGGTGTTGTAGCAAATTCCATAAACATTATGGAATCATAATAATATCCGATATCAATTTAAAATGAAAGGAAATGCCAAGCTAAACATAGCGTAGAAAACTTATGAAGGAAGCAAGTCCAGTTGTAGCAGATTTTATGATTAACAAAAAGTAGGTTTGTATTACCGCATTAATCTAGAATACCGTATGACCTAAAGATAAGAATAAGCGCTACTTCCTTTAAGAGGCAATATAAGAGCTAAACAAGCAGGACATAGCATTAATAGAAATTGCTGATTTATTGAGATAAAAACATAATACTCGTAAGTTAGAATAAAGCAAGCAAATCTTGGTAATGGGCTTGAATGACTCGGCAATGAATTTCATGTCGGACGATAATATTAAAGTAACCTTTTATTAAATAAAGAAAAATATGAACAGAGCAAAGCAGAATTTTGTAGAAAAACAGTCAAAAACAGGTATTATGTATCTACGACATTACTCAGATTATCTCAAAGGCAAACACGAGTTTGATGAGTGCTGTTACAATGAAAGTCAAGAACGAGCAAGGTCGTAAGCAAAACAGTAGGATAAAATATGGCACAAAAACTAAGGTTGAACAAGATTGAGAGATTGGGTTACATGGTAATATTACAATGTACGACGTTGAATATGTAATGTTGCTACGTGAATTATTTTTCAAATTTAAGTCTGAATGTGAGAAAAAGTTGGACGACATTTAGCGTAAGAAATGGTTTAGAAAATTGTTTAAATTAAATTGCTACTCGTGAATTTACGGATGATCATATCATGATATAAAATGAGAACGACACAAAAATTGCTAGCACTAAAAGCATTGTAACGCTAAAATTAATGGTCAGAAAAGATAAGAAGACGAAAATAACGAGATCATAAACTGTGATTGGAGGACGAGCCATAAAATAAGTGATTGTCAATTTAATATCTTTTCCAATAAAACAACATCCAAGTTGTTTAAAAAGTAAAATATCGACCTTAACCTGGCGAAACGGGCGTATAAAATATTTAGCACAAACCTCGAAGTCGAAAGAATCACATTCTTTGGTTTAATTCAATCAGTTTAAACAAATAATTAAACAATTTTTTCTTGTTAACCTTACTTTGTTCTTGATTAGAACTTCAAAAACCTTGCAGGAGTTCCTTTAACATTAGAGCTATAATGGAATCCATTAAAAGATCAATCGTTAGTATTAATATTTGTTTGATCAACCCCTGCACTCAACTGTTCTGCAGTCAAGGCTCCTTTAATCCCTATTTCTTTATAGGATTTATCATTACTTTGCTAGCACGTGGTATTATCAGTTTCTTATTTAACTACGCTATCAATATTAACAGCCATATTGCTCCCGGCTGCTTTGACTCTTACACTAATAATTATATCAGTAGCCACAATACAAATTACCTTATTCACCTTGAATAAATCATTTAAATCGTTTGCCTAGACATTGTTTTATGATAGTGTCACTGATCACTTTCAAGTTTCTTGTACCTACTAATAAATTGCTTTGACGTTGTAAGTGTGTTTTTAAAGGCATCACATCTTTGTATTTAGTTTCATCTTAAATGTGGTGTATATTGCTACCTTTACCAACAATTTGTATTATAAAATCTGCAGGTATTTTAATATTCTCATCTTAGGCTTTGGTCATACTTAACGTTGCAATAGCAAATTACCTATTTCTGCTCCACTGATTTGGTTGACGTCATTAAACGTTTTTGCTTTATAGACATTTTTATCTATAATGGGCAGTGTCTGAAGCTCATTATTGATTACATTTTTTCATCTAACAGAACCTAAAGTTTTCAATAATTAAGCTTGAAGTAAGTGACGCGAAAACAATTGGCTCAAGGACTCGTTTAGTTACATACAATTAGGTTTGTCACGATTTACCCTCGATTAAAGTTTAATTACTGTATAGTGCCAACTTGCCACGTGTTTAGCATATTATTATGCTCATTTCGTAACACGCAATGCATTTATGCAACTTGGAATCTTAGAAACTGACTAAGCATACCGAATGGAGGAGTGGTAATTCTCAAAATGGATTCACAATTTGGTATAATTTAAAGTGACTCTGGTACATGAAAAATCAACGTTTATTGAAATGTTAAGGAATTTATGTACGATCGGCTTCTTAAGATTCACCTTTACATGATACAAGGAACTAGACTCGTGATTGCCAGAAGGCATACAAACACGTTGCCATTTAGACTCGTGGCAGGTCCAATAAAATTAAAACTTAATTTTGTAATAAGGAAGACTTCGACCATACATCACGTCACATATGCAATACTTAACCAGTTTTGTTTCACTAATAAATAAAACACAATCCTGGCACTGCATTCTTGTCCTTGATATTACAATATTAATATAAATAAGTTTAAGAGAAAGGAAGCCTTGAATATAGCTGCAGTTATTAAATCACATGAAATCGATGTATTTCTGACAGCTGAACATTAGTTTGTTGTTCGTGAAGATATTAAGGCGATAAAGATGGTAATTTAAATGTCAAAGGATGATACAAAAATGCGAAAAGTGTTAGCAAAGAAGAATCGAATGCCACATAAGGCTTACTAATGGCTACTAACCAACATAATGACTATTCTATATGAAAACTGCCAGTTCCCCCGACCATGTGGCACCGTTTATTTCCGTACTCACTGCTACTCTGACACTGGTGTTTACTCCTGGCTATTTTAGGAGATGCATCCAACACATGTATTTACCTTTGGAAAGGCGTTTACTCGGAATGCGTGTTGCTCTGTTTTCAACAAAGAAAGGAAATCATTGACGATTGTATTCGTGGTTATCGTCAACATCATCATCAGTGAGACGGAGATTTGTAAACAAATAGCTGATTGACGGCATGCATTAAGTAAGTAGAACTCTTGAGAATGCAAATCTTGACATATTCATAATATTTTTAATATTATTTTTTCTTTACAGATAGATAAAAAACTATGCAAAGAATATAATATTCTTTATTGTGCACAATGAGGAACAGTAGGCTTATCGTTAAAACATAATTTCTTTCAGACAAACTTTAGATCAAAATAAACTATGGAAGAATGTGAGTATACACAGCAATAGGAGAAGAATTGAATCTTCTCAATCAGGTACTTACTATAATGGTTAATGATCAGAGATAAATCATAGCAGATGACACTTACATCACAGATTATTTCACAAAGACGAAATAAAATTATTTACAGTCCATTCAAATAACGGTAGCACAAATTAAAGTTGCAAACGATTGCAAAATGGCTACCACCAATTTAGGCGGGATAGTTAGCGCCATGTCAAGGCGATTTTAGAATAGTTTTTTGCACATTGCAAGAATTTCGTAAATGTCGTCGGCAAAAACATTCTATTTGCTACAAAACTGTGTTGTTTCTTTCTATTCTTCTAACGGAATTACGAGGTATAAACTGGCATTTAAAAAATAAATTCATTCTTTAATTG
Organism: Helicoverpa zea; assembly: GCF_022581195.2. Classification (NCBI taxonomy): domain Eukaryota; kingdom Metazoa; phylum Arthropoda; class Insecta; order Lepidoptera; family Noctuidae; genus Helicoverpa; species Helicoverpa zea. The sequence goes on from NC_061472.1 coordinate 895,340, forward strand.
ACAGTTGCTAATTTATTGGACGACTATAGTTTTTGAGATTTCCTTTTATGGTCTTGTTGCTGTTTTAATAGGGAAGGGGAAAAGGATGAACGGAACTAGGATTTATTAAGGCTTGTTTGTGGGAAGTTCCTATTATGTGAGTAAGACATGGAAGAGGGGCAGTAGTTCCTAATAAGAACAGCGCTGAGCAAACTGATAAGTCCCTTGATTGCGTTGCTCAATTAATGTTACGAATACTGCGATCTGAGATAGTTTCAAGAAGGTAACATCGGCCCTGGTACGGAAAGGTTTTCAGAAGGAACAATGATGGGTTTTAATCCGTAAAAGTTGAAGCTCCCGCTGCACCCACAGCCGAAGGGCTTATTTGATGATTTCCCCAACCCAAAGTCAGTATCCCAGCACTTGCCGTATGTAGGCATGTCAGTTACAGTGATTCATCATCACCAGTCCTTACTTTAAATAATATTAGAATGATGGTTTAATATAAATCCTGAGCAAGGTATTAAGATATTTATTGATTATCAGATATAATATAGATGAGATAACTGTGTTTAGACTAGTAATGCTGAAATGTGACTAAGCCATTATTATATCGAAAAGAATAGCCATTGACACACTATTAAGTTACAATATTAATGCGGTTTTTAAGCAGCTATAAATGAATGGGTAGTCAGTGGTAGTCGTAAGATTAGGGTTCAACAACCTCATCTCAGATTCCATGTTAGTAGTTTTACCTAAAAACCTGGCTACCGCTATAAAACAGTCTGGCTAATGATCTGGTTTTTGTTTTAGAAGTTTTTAGTAGGTAGGTATGTTGACAATGTTTTAATGGGCGATTATGCTTATTGGATTGGTTTTGTGATAGTTTTCCATTCATGATTGTGATGTCTTTAAGCCTCTGTTTTGGAATTTAGAATGGCTATCGACTAACCAATGTAGGCCTACATTGCCTATTAATGCAGACACGAATAGGCAGGGTATAATTTTAAGTTTTTTGAAACAAGTAAGAGATTGCTTTGGTAAACCTTTGCTTTACGATTGTAGGTCATCTTGGTAATTTCAAAACCTATTGACGTAAAGGCATTTTTACTGTTTTTTTTTTGTCCGTTTTTGCTGTTTGACACAGTAACATAGTCTATCTAAGTAATCCCAGCAACATAACAGATGAGATTATCCCCACCTCGAACCTCTATACATCGGCATATCTGAGAGTTATTCAACTGCGAATTGAGATTATATTCCGCACACAAACATACAGACGTATCTATACGTAGTCTGTGTATCACAATAGAGGATTTCGGAATGTCGAGTATTGTTCGATTCAGGATGCATATTATAGGGATGCAGACCCCAGTATGCGTGACAACACTATTGTTACCACAGATAATGTAGCGTATTCTACCGTCAAATAATAATATCTGACGGCAGAGGCACTATCATTAAACATAAAAAAAATTACTTTTTTAACTCGCTAGTAATAGGGTAGCCGGCAACTTTTTTACCTGCCTACCTCACAGTAGCAAAGATCGTTGACGCTTACCAGCAAAGTCTCACAAAACAGTCAGAAACAGGGGACAAAAACCTCCCAAAACTCTATAATTAGCGAAAAAACTCACGCCTTTGACCACAAAATGCAAATTCCACAGCCAACCGGTTTGGAACGCAATGTTTTTTTTAAGAACCAATGTTTAGACCAGCCGTCGTCTAAATTCAGCCAGGTAATAGATCGGCATACGACCTACTTCGAGTTCTAGATACAGATTATACAATAGCAGCCGGTGATACAACACGAGATATTTTTTTCCGCGAATGGCTGTATCTAAGCGTGCCTCAGCAAAGCATGGAAAGTACAGTTAAAATAACTAAAATACTCACGAGTCTCCGGACAGCACGCGGCGTTGCTTAGAAATATTACGTTTTTTCAAACGTTTGTAGACACTGGTTGATGACACACAGATTGTCCAGTTCACTGTTTTGGTGCACTAAAAGTTTTCATTTGTTTTTTTAACGTGTTATTTGTGTTTATTCACAGCTTAGTTCTATATGCGGTTGACGGTTTGGGTCGGCGAGGAGCGACAGTCGCCCAACGTGCGTGATGACGACGCGGCGCGGCGCGGCGAACTGACGGGCCCACAGGCAAACGTCATCTGTGCGCGCGATCTCCCACTCTCCTGAGCGCCCGAACGCTCAGATGGTTTGTGTTATTTTCAAAATATTTTTGTTTAAAAGTCTTGTTTATCAGGAAAAAGCGTTTTGAGAATATTCAATACCTTCCATTCACATGAAAACTAAAATGCGCTGTTTACTTGTGTGTTGAAACAAAACAGATACCTACCTATTTCAGGGATGGCGAAGGTTCTTATTCCGGATTTCCAGCCTATTTTAATAAGTATATATTTTTGTAGGTAGACTTTCAAATAAGATTTAACCCTTGTTTTGTGATAAATGTCAGTTTAAATACCTTTCTAATATTTAGAGGGTCCTTTTCTTTTCGAGACGAAACATTTCTGAGTAGGTAGGTACCCCCTTTTTCTTGTTATGTTGGTACATAGTGTAGGTCGACGTCTGGGTCAATTAAGACGAAAGACCTACTTAAAACAAACTGGGAGTGTGGCTAGGTGGCCACTAAATTATATAACTCATGCAAATCCTAGGATAGGTACTAGTTAAGTAGTAAAATTATTTTTTACGTTGATAATCCAATCAATAAAGATAATTCGATAATGAAGAATGTGCTGAACATGAACGTGGTTGCATAGAGAGGGAGAGGAAGACTGATGAAAAAATGGATGGATTGTCTGAGAGACGATTGAATAAGAAGGGAGTGAATATTAGTATGACAAGAGCCAGAGAGGAACGGAATCGGAAACATGACACAAACAAGAGATGACGAAACTTCGTTAGATCATTCATTAAAACAAGCCTGTCGTATTTATGTTCCGATTGTTTTATATGGGAAATTAAAATATACAACCTGCATTATCCATCAGCGCCTCTAGCGGCAGAAACGCGAACTACAAAACATTAATGGCCTTACTACAAAAACTTTAAACACTGTTTTACACTTGTCTAAAAAAATGTGGCTCCAAAATGAACCATATATGTCAACGTCATAATTTGACATTTTTTTAGACAAGTCTTAAACTGACGTTAAAAAGTTTTTGTGGTTTAGACGGTCTGTCTTCGACTGTGGTCTTCCACGTAACGTACATGATTATAAATTAAATAATATCGACTATGTTAATAGCCTGGATTGCCTTGCGGAGGGAGCGGAATATAATGCCTACGCTTTATAAATACTTAAATATATTCAGATATTCGAAGTGCATTGTATTAAGTTATGCAATTGGTGCTTACATTACTTAGTTAAGTAAGTTTAAATGGTTTCTTAGTTTTGTAAGCGCCTACCCCTTTATTATTTAGGCTTGAAGGTTATTAACTTTTAAAGGTCTGCCAGTTTGAGGTATATTTGCATTGATAACTTAGGTGCGCTTGATTTGCGTCTTGATTACTTGAATGAAGTTTTAGGTCAAGTAAATCAATCTGTACCTACTGCTACTTAACTTATTTTTGTTAGGTATTCAGTCTTTTACAGATAATTCATTGTTATTTGGTTAACAGCTAACTAAATAAAACAAATCTTATGAGTGAAATTGAGATCTGGAGTTCTGCGACAGTCAACACTTCATGTCTCCGTGAACGAAAATGTGTAATGGTCCAATATTTTGAGCTTTCCGATAGGTACCTCGGCAACTTAAGACCGGCAGCTGCAGGCAAGTAGCTAGGAAAAATGTCTTTCAAGCACACGTTTTTTCAAAAATAGCTTCGTCCCACGTCCAAAAGGAAGCTACGAATATAAATTCCGATATAAAATTTACGAGGCGGTATTAAAACTACATTAATATGATTTATGCTCCTGTTTACACCGGCGCCCGCATGCGAAACTATTGTAACTGGAAATTATGTCTATTTTATATGAAGCTAGCTGTAACACGCGGTTTAACTCGCTTTTGAAAAGGAACTACCAAATGAAAGATAATCTTCAAATCGATTTTTTTTATGGGTTTTGTTAAGCTTAGATCTTCAACTATACTCTAATGGGTGAAAGAAAAAAAATGGCGTCCATGGCCGATTTCGGCCACGGCGGCTGTTCTCATTTAAAGAGATCAGCCAGCTGCGCAGGACATATTGAGAATCAGCTTGCCTAAAAAAAACAGTCTAGTGAGATTAATTTTACCCAACCATCAAACTTCCAATCTAGTTTCACAGATTAAAAATTAAACGTCAAAGCTCAGTCAGCGATCAAAGGGCCGCTTATATTACCCTTCTGATAAGCAACTACATGTACAGTTAAATCCACGTGTATTACAGTTAGAGAAACCACACACTAAGGCCTATAGTTTGCCGACAGTCTCGATGCTTGGCAATTTTTTTTTCTCAGGAAATGATTCTGTTCAAAGTTTTTAGTGGATCTGTACCGGCTAAATACCTGATCTTTGTAATGGGCGTGTTACCATTCATCTTCATACAGATATATGAGCCCAAACTATGGAGAACAAAATGACTAGCGGAGGTGCTATAACAGGAGAGTTCGCACCTCTCATTCCGGCCGCCGCTCTGGACCAGGTAGACACCATGGGCGCCGGGTGTCGCGAGATGACTCCCGGCCACCGTAGGCGTGGGTCTGTGGGCGATTAGTTCGGGTGGCTCATCGTCCCTCTGTCTGCTAAGACGACAGACCCGTGTCGACGGCGCGCGTTGTTCCACGCGCTCCTCAAAGAGATGTCAGCAACCCCAGCGGGGCCCAGCTAAGGCCTGCCGGGGCTGCGGGTTGTTCGAAAGAGATACCGCGGCCCTGGTACATAAAAGGCCTATGACGGAACACGACGGTTTTTAGTCAGTAAGAGTCTGACACTCCCTCACCGCTGCTAACCCACAGCGGGAGGGGTCATTTGATGATTTTTGACGTCGTTAAAAAAAAAGGTGCCATAACAGAAAATCTTCTAAGAAAGTGGCGAGCCAACATGCGTATGTGGTGGCAATGAGGAACGCTACGCATACCAAAAATCGTTGAAAGATGTTTCAAAGAACCCTGAGGCCTCGTTAGTTCACTCGGAGTGATCATTATAGTGACGCCCACAGTACCTACGTATTTGATAGGAAAAGGCGCTTGACCTACCTGCATTATGGCATCTCCGCTCTTTCCTTATTCCGTGGCGAAACTATCGGCCGACTAAAAGTTTGAAGTTTGCTTCTCTTAGCAGGACACTAGACGAGTTAAATATGGCGGTAATCCAGTGGACACGCCGTTTCCTTTATTCGTTACTAGATACAGATTGCTGTGATTGGATTGTAAAAGTGTTTTCCGTTTTGTACGACATTTGTGTAAGTTCGCATTTTGCAGTACCTACAGGATAAATTTTATTGTCGTTCATCGTCATCAATGTCGTTATTCTGTTTGGAATAAAACGACATTGATGTTGATGTACTTCGACGTCTTAACAAAGTTTTGTACTAAAACCTTACTAAGTTCATCACTGCAAAATTAGTTCAGTATGAGATACCTCTTACCAATGCGAGTGTCTTCAGTCACCGAACTAGGACATTACATGACACACTAAGTCATCATCTGCCTAACCTTTTCAGAACATTGCTGGGGTCGATCAGCTTCCAGTCTAAGCAGACGTAGTTGAGTACTAGTGCTCAACATGGTACTCATCATGACAAGACGGTCACCCATCGATACACGGTTGCTCAGTCTTATGATCGATCGATCCGGCTGTTACTATCCCCATATAAATATCACATAGAAATTCCAAACCCGCTACCATTGGAAAACGACAAGAATTTTCACGTCTCCATCTGATAGGCCGGCGCCACCCAGGAGTATAGATATTAATGGTCAGTAATACCATAACATCCGATGGTCGATAACGGGATATTTTGCTCAAACTATGCAGTCACAATGTTGGACAAGTTAATTTGTATTGCCGACTGTATCGTCGCTTGAATGGTTAATGAAGTAGCTCGGTAGCTGAACAACTATGTTAGGCCTGTTGCCCGATTCTCCTAATTATACTTAAGCGACATACGATTCACATTCGACTGAGATCCAATCACGACTCAATTACGATTGAAGCGTATGTGGCATTCCGCTATTTTTTCTTTGAAATATACGTTTTTATCCTTTTCTGTCCATTTTGTGATGATATTAGCCCACTTGTCCGGGGTGGGCCAATATCACCACAAAGTGGATCCCGGAGGATGGAAGGCGACCGAGAGGGAGACCAAGGAAACGCTGGAGGGAAGACTTGGACAGCTTCCTCTCGGACTGGCCTCAAGCAGCGAGGGATAGAGAAAAGTGGAAGGCTTTGGGGGAGGCCTTTGCCCAGCAGTGGGACAGCATAGGCTAATTAAAAAAAAAATCCTTTTCTGTCATTCAATAATGAATCATTTTTTCTGCGAATGATTTACGATTGCAATATGTTTGTAGAGCAAACTACGGTATAGACCAAAATCACTAAAATGGCAGACCAATCGCAAACAAATCGAATGTCGTTGGAATACGATTGGTCTTATTTTAGTAGCAGAATGCCCGATATGGTTAAAACTGCTATTGCGATTCGATTTCTATTCAATTTTGACATTATTAACTTAGGAGAATAGGGCCCCTGTAGATATTAAGGTTGTGTAGGTATTAATCAGCCTCTTTTGCAAACAAATTGTGTAAATTTTTCCTCATTCAGTCTTAGATGCATGAGTGATGGGATAAAATAGCTCATATTTATGAGTTCAAACAACTGTGCAATATAGCTGTCTGTCTTTTGCCAATCAAAAATTAACCTTCCATTATTGTAATAAGGTTGAAAATCGATTGAAGACATTTGACAGGTTGAGGTAGGTTGATGTGCTGCTGTAAGTAATAAAAAACAATTCTAAATGCGATGAGTGAGAACGAGAATTTGTGGTTTTACATTTATGTACAAACCATTAACAAACAAACCAAGTTTTAGCAGATGATCACAAACAAAGAATAGAATACTGTACAAAACATGATGAAAACGGCACAGTTCTATCAACATAGAATGAAGTAACCAAGGCCATCGAATGATCCCATAGCACTAATTAAACGCATTACTACAGAATCACAGTTTATGCACATTGCTCACTTATTACATTAGTTAGAACAAAGTATTCTCACGGTATTATCTTTATACTGTGGCAATTTAAAGATGGCTGCCACTGGAATTTTGTTGATCGTTAATCTGATAATGTGTTTTAATACTGTTAATTAATTTGTTGGTTTTGATGATTGCTGGTTGTCTACAAGTCATGGAACGCTATGAGAAGAAGTTATGGATGTTACGTTATGGGAAATAATTTAGAGAGATTTTTTGTGTACAAGTTTCAAACAAGCTTCTACCAACGGCTTCATTCGCGTTTCGAGGGAATTACTTCCTGCACATAGATAAAATGTAGCCTATATGCCATTTCGATATATGAGCTAAATTGCTGATAAGTTTTAGCAAAACTCATCCAATACTTTTTGCGTGAAAGGCGAACAAACATACCGACAAACTTTCACATTTATATTCGTAGGATACAAGAACCTTCTCACTATCATACATACTGTAAGTATGTAAACTTATTATGTATGTATACTGTGTATGGCTTAGTTACTACAGTTCTGGGCACCTAAAAATCATTCTCCTGCCCTTATCCCAATTTTATGCATAATGTTACGTCTTCTACTTCAACAGTCTATAACATAACCGACCACAACACACAATAGATTTTCTCACAAGACTAACTAGGAAGGCCACCAATAGGTACAAACAAGTGACAGATCGCAGCACCTGTATGCGCAGACGCACGACCAAAGTGAACGAGCGGTAATGACCTTCACGTCACTGGTGGTGTGGGCGATAATTGCTTGGTTTTCATGCTGTACTGGATATGGGGTAGGCAGAAGAATAGTTATGAAGGAAATAAAAATGGGTGTTGTCGCCCTTTTTAGGGGAAATCGGGTAAATCGATTAAACTTGATATAATAAAATTAATTATTGCCTAAAATATGTTGCTTCGAAATTCAAACTGTGGACTATGTAGCTTACTACCTACTAATTTCTAATACTGTTAAAACGACTTTTGAATTTTGGGACTTTCAGCTTAACTTTGTAAATTATACCTACTTATCATAATGTTACCTTGCATAAAGTTTTTTTTTAACACTTCTTATTCTCAACTTTGATTGGGTTAGGATGCTTTTTTCTACGAGATAGCCTTTACGATAGACCACTCATACAATTTTCTACAAATACATAGTTTCAACTTTGTAAAGCCACGAAAAGAACTTGTCAGATTACAAACCTACAAACTAACATGCTGAACACAGGATACGGAAGACTAGTACTTATCGTCCCAGCAATAATTCCATTCGATTCGCCTTAATTCAACTCATAAGCTTTTCAATTACTGGACGTTCGCTAATTGAATTGCCCTCTTGCGGTCTTATTGGAGTCAATAGTTTGACTAATATTAAAAGTGGTTAGCCCTAAGATCATCTAACCAACTGGATACGCCGTTGCCGTGCCATTCAAAGTGCCAAAAGTGGAAAAGTTCCACTCATTCATCTGTCAATAAATTAGTGTGTTAAGTTTATGCTCGTGTTTGCCAATTTTGTAGTGTGTATGCGTAACGATGTGATAGAAATTGCGTGAATGAGCGACGACTATTCGTTGCGTTACGTAAAATCATAATCAAAAGTCATTTAAGTATTCAAAGTAGGCTCACCACTTTTTGAAGGTCAACAAAAGCCCCCAAAACGCCCGCCCTTCACCACTTCATATTTGTTTTTGTTGGGAAGAAGTGGTGGAATGAACTCCCCAGCAACACGATTCTGCCGGAAGTATGGTTTGAAGAACCGTATACAGACAGGTACAGGTAATTTGGCAGATTTCTTCCCATGGCATGTCTAGTTGGCTATATGGTCCAAGGATTATCCGTACTGCCGATATTAAAACGATATTCGCCACAGGCTGTATAATTGCGAAATACTTAGAAACGATTAGCATGTCACTGTATTATATAGCTGTTGTTAGTTTAATATTCGCATTGACATTGTAATTATTATAGGGCATTATGTTGGAATTAGTATAATTAAGCCTATTTTGGACTGTCAAGGAATAGGAAATAGTGTGATTAGGTTTGCCTACTGTGTTATTTAGTGCTTAGCAAGTTAGGGGACTATTGTGGATTACTGGTTTAGTTAATTCGCAGTTAAATGGGATTAATCAAGCTTTGTATTATAAGTTCCTTGAATAAAAGTGGTTGGTATTAAGTGAACGCGTACTCTGCAAACTTTTAGTCGGCTGATAATTTGATTGGGCTCATAAATCAGTATGGAGAAGAACAGTAGTGTAGTACACATAACAATAATCAGATATTCGGCCAGTATCAGAATTTTAATGGGACAATAAGAAGACTGAAGAAGGCGACACCTAATTATTTATTTATTGAAAAATCTCTTAAATTACATACTTTAATTTTAAATTGAATTACTACGCTTCAAGATCATTATTAAGATAATTTATTTTTAACGGAATATAGTAATTTATTGCAGTTTGATTACTGGTAGTCATTAGTTCAGTCTAGGGCGACAAATTGCCTGAGTCTAGATCTAGGTGAACCTAAAGACCTACTTATTTCAATGACCGATGATTTTCTTTAATATGATTTAATTTTTACACTTGGTTGACAAATTAAAAGGGTAGCTTTACTTTACGACAGACACTAAAATACGTTTATTTCTTTCAAATTAGAATATATTAAAATGAAAGATGTAATGACAATGTTATTTTCATTAATTTTGTCTAAACCAGTGGTTCTTAACCTTTTTGTCATGAGGGACCACTTTACCAAAAGTTTGGCTTGCCGGGGACCACCCCATTGATTTGTCTAAATTGAGGGTTCTTTGATAAAGAATACAAGCACACTTTATAATTAGCACTCATTTCTTTATTATTTAGCAAAAAACTAAAAGCTACAGATTTTATTTTAATGAGATTTTTGTGACTGCATTCTCTTTATTAACTTCTGAATTCTTCGTTCAGCCCTACTTACAAATGCGCGAGCGAAGCGAGCGCGAAATTTTTTTCGGACTCGTACGGATACGGACGTGAAATGTATCACAAACGTACTTAACTTTTTGTTTGTTGACAAATGTAAAAACGAGGGCATACAGTTGCTGAATACGCGAGCGAAGCGAGCGGGAAATTTTAATTATTTTTTAAGACTCAGAACCAAAATTACGTACAATGTAGCCCAAACGTACTTTAACTTTTTGTTTGTTGACAAATGTAAAAACGAGGGCATATCGTTTTTGAATACGCGAGCGAAGCGAGCAGGAAATTTTAATATTTTTTTAAGACTCAGAACCAAAATTACGTAAAAGGGCTACATTTCAAACCTAATTTTTTTTCTGTTGGTCAAGTAAGATGGATAGCAACGTCGCGAAGCAAAGCTTCGCGGACCACTTGGAATGCCTCCAGGGACCACCAGTGGTCCGCGGACCACCGGTTAAGAACCACTGGTCTAAACAATAAGCCAATAATAGCTTCAATTAGTTTCTAAATATTTTTTTCAGTTCACCTTTGTGATCACCATCTTTTAGGTAGTATTATAGTAATCTGTGGTAATAGTTTGATTTTGTATCTGAAGTTTTCTATAAAATAGAAATATTATATGCATGTAAGCAGGTATTAAAACGTAGCGCCATATAATCGTAATGTAGTTACAGCTGATTATTTCTAGCGGATGAGCATGACTGACTGCACGTCGTATTAAAATAATTTTATAGAGTATACTTCTGATTTATTTTATGTAGAAAAATAAATATGGCCCAAAGTGTAAGAGCGAGCGATTGATAAAGCATTTTTCTTTTGACTTTTTACCCCTATATGTTGTGCAACTATGTACTTTCTTAATTTCTCCCATGCATACCCTACCCTTAAGTACTCTATTATGTACTACCCCCATGTAATTTCCTATGAAGTCTAATATGCATGTAATGTGGATTTTTGTGTTGTTGTTTAGTTTTTTCAAGTATTATTGTTATCTCAACTTATTATTTGTAAAACCATTACTCTTTTTACTAACCATGCTACCAATTTTAGCTTTACAAATACGATCCGCAATCCCCTTCACTTTGAACCACACAGGATATACCTCTAATCCAAGCCTGCACAGATGTCAAGAAGTTGCAGATAAATCAGGAACGTCAGATAGATGCACAGGAACAGGATCAGACCATCACAGCTGATACCTGATAAGGCCAGCATGTGTATCTGACAACGGTAGATGGCGCTAGTTGTAACATTTGATTTGTGGTCGGTTTTGCTGCAAGATAGTGTAAATCTTTTAAATGAATCTTAAGCTCTCATGTTAGAGATTAGCGTTTGGTATAGTTTTGACAAGTTTAGATCGGTACTTCTATACTAATATTATAAAGAGGAAAACTTTGTTTGTTTGGTTGTAATGGATAAACTCAAAAACTGCTGGACCGATTTTATATATTCTTTCACTATTAGAAAGCTATATTATCTGCGAGTAACATAGGCTATATTTTATGCCGGTGCGGGCAGTAGCTCCCACGGGACGCGGGTGAAACCGCGGGAAAACGGCTAGTAATATTATAAAGCTGAAGAGTTTGTTTGTTTTTTTGTTTTTGCTGGAACGCGCTAATATAAGGAACCACTGGTCCGATTTGAAACATGTTTTCAGTGTTTGATAGCCCATTTATTGAGGAAGGCTACGGACTTTTTTCCGGGTTCGCGCAGAACTTGCCACGGTATGCGGGTGAAACCGCTGGCAAGAGCTAGGTTTATAATATTAGTTTATTTGTGATAGTAAAGCTGTGATATCGTTTTGATTTTGACAACAAGTTTATAGGTGTTTCCATGTTTATCTAAAGGTGCATTTTAAGAGACAGTTAAGGTTGTGACGTTTAAGGAAGTTCAGGAATTGGCACTCGATAGGCGTAAATGGAAGGAGCTGCACCGACAAGTGCTGGGCTCTTAAATCAAGGAAGAAGCGTTTAAACCAATTTGTGGTAGATTTTAAAAGTTTGTAAAAGTTTTGTTTGTAAATTCAGAAGTTCAAATAATGTTTTTTAGACCTTTGAAAAAAAGATTGTCACTAGTCCCAAATGATAGTAGAGAATTGCTCAGTGTCTGCAATAATTGAGTTCAGATATATTTCAAAGAATAAACAGCTTACAATTTGACACTAATAAAAATTATAAGCCTATATTTCATTTGTCTTCACAGCCTAAAGGCTCAGCTAACTATCCGCAAAGCTGTCTAGACGTAACTGTGAATGATTTACAGTGTGTACATCCCCTTAGGCTAATATCTAGCTAGAATTAATGACTGCTAGCAGCTATCTAATGTTTGTAGCTAGTTAGTTACTTGAATAATGTCTAAATCTGTGTTTCCGTGAAAACGGAGTGTTATAATGCTTCTGTACCCGCTTTCCGGTGGAACTACTTTCCGCACGTGGATAAAAAGCCCATAGGTATGCTATTCTGATGTATACCTACCCTTAGCCAAGTGTCATCAAAATCCATCAAGTGGTTTGAAAGGGGAACAAACATCCATACGAACATACAAACTGTGGCATTTATAATAATAGTAGCATTTTATTTTTTTTGGTAATTCTGTGTTGTTTAACTTTTGCAGTAAAATAAGCAGTACTGTCAGGATTTCTTCTTCCTTCATCGTCATTCTGCTGCCCTTATCTCCCTCTATCTAGTGACTAGTGTCATCTCATATAAGTTAAAATCTTTCCAGCCATGTCTTGCACACAAGATTTATATCATGTTTCTAAGTATGTTTCTGTATCTACTAAACACAGAGTAAAATTAACAACATCACGCTCATTTGAATTTAAATTAAGGCTTTAATTGATATTGCTGTAATTAAAACATTTGTTTCATAACTATTATTTGAGGATTGAGAGAGAACCCGTCATGTTAATATTGAGTTTATTTTTACTGCAAGGTAAGTAAAGCTAAAATTACTTCAATAAGGTTTTGTAAGCTCAGCCCTCCATAATTCGTTTCATGTAAAAAAGAGACGTATTCCTGTCTTAATAAGGTTTATTATAATTTCAGCTTTATCAAGTCTGGACTGCTATAATCCAGATTTGGACGGCGCTATGAAAGTCGGATTAAATTCATACGAGAAAGGATTTCAGCCCTCAAGAAAGCTTTTATCAATTAACTTTATATCACAAGAAAAGGATTCAAAGATGAAAGCGCTTGAAGATCCAGAGGTGTTACAAGTACTAAAAGAAGCACAGCTAGCAAGGCAAAACCCATCAAATTCAGAACAACAGGTCATTAAAGACCTTATTAGAAAAGCAAACCGTATACTGCAAAACATGGGAACACAGATATTAACTGATCTCAACATAAAGAAGAACATAACGTCAATACTTGAAGTTGTTACGGACGACTTTGCAATGATGATGCAAAAATATTATGACGTCATAAACTCAGACCGAATTAACTCGATTGACGACAAATATTCTATATACGTAGATTTAGTTGACACATCGGGACGATTGCTTTACAGTGAAGGTAGAGCGATGGTAGAAGAAATAATATCGGATCAGAATCTAACCAGCCAAAACAAAAGCATCGAACTATTGAACGAAAAGATTTTCAAAATGAGTGTTGAAGGAAAAAAAGAGGGAATGAAACATGTTTGCGAGGTATATAACATTTGTAAAGAGTGTCCTATGTTTACAGATTATGCAGCAAATCTTATGAGTGAAATCATTAAACTTTCCGATGATAAATTTCGCAAATTTGTTGACATATTAGTCAGTATATTAAAAAATCATGAAGATTTTTTTGCTAGTGTCATAGAAAAAGAAGACAGAGAATTCATAATTAATGAACTTCAACCATTATTGACGGATTCAGTCGCACTAAGAGTTTATTTCGTTTCTGCCAGAGATGTTATGGAGCAAAAATTTAATGGTGATTTAAAAGCTGAAGAAGAAAAACTAAACATTAAGGCTAAAGCTATTCGGATACTTCTAGAAATAATAAACAAAGCTTTAAGTAGTGAAGAAGATCTTCTTACTATCGATTTCGAACTTTCACTATCTGCTCTAAAAGATATGAATGATAAAGAAGACAAAGTAATTAGCCGTATTTGGGAAGTTTTTTTGAAAAAGATTATAAAAATATTAAATCATAATTTGAGTAGAACCGCTCGGACGGAAATGAGTGTTTTAATCAAGGCCATCGCGAGGGAAGTTGCTGATGATGATAATTTGGTTATAGATGTACTTATGAGAGGATCTAGGTACGTAGAAGACGAACAGTTGCCTCTAGACATGGGCGTTTTTGTGTAAACCAAATATACTCGTAAAACAAGACAAAGTATTTTTTTTATAAACGGTTAATGGTTGTCTGACACTCGAACAACATCCCCTGAAGATATTAGATGTAGATAAATGAAACACGTACCGACTTTAGGTTCGGTTGCTTAACTGTATCCTTTGTGCACCATACCCTTGCTGCATGTCCATATGCATATGCATGAAAGTAGTCTTGGGTCATCTCTTCGATTTTTTTTCGTCTGGCAGAATTAACGCTACATATCTATTTTTCCTAACATTTAATGTCATGGATTTCCTCCAAGTAACGCCCGATTCCATAATTATTTTTATTATTGAAAAACGGCAAATTTAAGATACAAAAATTAATGTGATTTTAAAACACATTTCAATAGTAATTTTATTGTTTTCTCGCTTAGCAATCTTATCAATCAATTAGCAATTTTAGTTCCTTGTTTTATGTTGAAGTAACCGTAGGCAGGTGAACATTATGTTATTATTCTATTTGCTTGTTTTTCAAGGTATATATATTAACAATTGTAGCTATATCTTAATGATTGTAATGTATGTATTGAAATTAAACTGCCACTTGGACCCCATAATATGATATATTTTTTAAAAGAAACACCTAATGTGATAAACAAAGATTTGCTTAATTTTATATTGGATGGTATTTATTTTGTTTGTTACTTATAATTTAGACTTCATTGATTAGGTACATGATTCGATGCCTTTATTAAATGTATTCTTTTCCAGCTTTCTGTGGAACGTACTGCCATTATACTAGGCCACTTTCCAACATAGCAAAAACTAGTAAAATTGTGTGCAAAACTACAATCACGTGTCATATTTACCGACTTAAAATAAAAGGTGAAGAAAATATCAAGAAAATCGGAAAGCAAATAAAAGGTGATCTTCATTCTGACGTACATATTACTCGCTTGCTTATAAGCGCAGTCAAAGATTATCAAAACATGTTACAAAGTTATTATGAGTTTGCCAGTAACGTTGGAAGTGACTCACTCTTAGACGAGCACTATGCTTATGTAGATCTAATTGACGCCTCCCATCATCTGCTTGCCACGGAGTTGACGTGGCTGTTGAAGAAAATCGCTATAAATACAAATCTGTACAATAATAATGAGAATGTTGTGGACGTACACAATAACATTACAAAGGCCCTAGCTAATGAAAAAGGAAAAGAAATGAAGTATCTCTGTAAAGAGCATAAAATCTGCAGACCATATCCAGCGTTTACCGATTACGTTGCAGACCTTCTTGCTGTAATATTAAAACTGTCTGACTCAAAACTGAAGAAGCTCGTAGAAATAGTTACAAAAGTTTCACAAAGATATTATACATTCTTACTTAGGCTTACAGGGGAAGAAGATAGTGAGTTGATATTGACAATACTACAAAACGCGTCGGTTTGCGTAAAAACCATGAGAGAAAAGCTTAATTCTTTGATGTTAACACTGAGTAAAAAATTTAAGATTATTTTTAATGGAAATGATGACGCTATCATGAAGTCGAAACTACAAAAGATTCTTATGGATATTATAGATAAAGCATTAACATCTGATCCTAGATTCGTTGCTGTTCATTTTTACCGAACTATATTAGAAATGCAGGGTTGGGCAGTTGGCTTAAGGCCTAGAATAGATGATATTTGTCAGGAATTTGCAAGTACCTGGGTAAAAATGTTGACATTAAATACAACAGAAAGTGCTTTAAAGGAAATGAAAGTATTAATAAGAGCACTTTTAAGGGGATTTGAGACAAGCGATAAGCTGTTGCCATATTTGTTTCAGTATGGATCCGATTATGTGGGACACAATTTACCTGGTCAAGAGAGAAATCACGTTTATCGAATAGGAATAAAGCAACATTAATACAGTTTACTTTTTATTTGATTCTTATTAATATTCAGGTCAGTCACGCGTTAATTCTTCTAGTGCTGGCTTGGATATCATCCTCATCCTCCGAGCCTTTTCCCAAACTATGTTGGGGTCGGCTTCCAGTCTAACCGGATTCAGCTGAGTACCAGTGCTTTACAAGAAGCGACTGCCTATCTGACCTCCTCAACCCAGTGACCCGGGCAACCTGATACCCCTTGGTTAGACTGGTGTCAGACTTACTGGCTTCTGACTACCCGTAACGACTGCCAAGGATGTTCAATGACAGCTTGGATATCATCCTAAAATTCGGATATCTTATAGTAGTTGCTGCTAGGGAGATTGTTGCGCACTTCTTCTTCCTAGCTATAATATATGTACTTCCAAGGCCGATAGTGCACAAGCATTTGCGTAAATCCAACACGACCGGAGAGAGATCAGGGGCCCGATTCTCCTAAGTTAATAATGTCAAAATCGTATAGAAATCGAATCGCAATATGATCGCAATAGCAGTTTTAACCATATTGGGCATTCTGCTACTAATATAAGACCAATCGTATTCCAATGACATTTGATTGGTTTGCGATTGGTCTGCTATTTTGGTGATTTTCGTTTATACGGTAGTTTGCTCTACAATCATATTGCAATAGTTAATCATTTGCAGACAAAATGATTCATTATTGGATGACAGAAAAGGATAAAAACGTTTATTTCAAGGAAAAAATAGCGGAATGCCACATACGTTTCAATCGTAATCGAGTCGGGATTGGATCGCAGTCGAACGTGAATCGTATGTTGCTTAAGTAAAATTAGGAGAATCGGGCCCCAGGCGCATTAACGTGCACGGGTGAATCAATCACCGAATTCCAGACTATGATACTGATGAAAGCGGTGGCGGCTAGTGCGTTTATAAATGGTGCAGTAATAGTTTTTAAATATTCATATGTGTTGGTGATGGGTTGAACCCTTTGTTCAGTAGTGGACGTCCTCAGTTTGTTCAGCAGTTGTCGTGGTGATGATGAAATTCTTTTGTTGAATAGTGTGTTTGTTATTTCTTCTTCTTAACGGCCGGGCAGATTGTGATGAAACCAAGCAGTAATATAATTTATGCACCAGAATAACATATAAATATTATAAGCTTCTTTTTTCTCAGGTGCAGGAAGTTGTTCCTTCAGCAAGCAGGAAAGCTAATAGCTCATAAATGTGTGCGTATTTGGCTGGTTTTGCTGAATCGCCGACAGATAATTATTTTTTTATATTAATATGTGTATTCTCCGAAAGGCATTAAATTCACACTATTTTTTATAGCTACAATTAAATTAAAGTGCAAATTAAAATACCACTAATCGAATTTCTTTATGATGTGAATCCATTAAATTCATTTTTAATGTTTTATGTTTAAACCAGCAAAGGTTTCATGGGTGAAACTGTGAATCAAATAAAAAAATGTTAATTAACTATTTTTTGATTTTGCAAGGTGAGTCACTTGAAACATATAGGTTAAATTAAACAACCATGCCTACTGAAAGTCACGGTTATCATTTGAACATCTTTGGCAGTCTTTATCAAAAGTAAAAAAACAGAAAGTCTGTCAGTTTAAAAGGGAGTACCGGGTTTCCCGGGTAGCTAGGTTGAAGAGTTCAGGTAGGCAGTGGGGACGGCTGACTGGAAGCCGACGCCGCAACATTAGGGAAAAGCCATAAGCATCATGACATCTTTCAGTGACTAAAATAAACTCATGGAAACATAAGTATTAACACAATATCAGAAAAGAAAAAATATTATATTCATAAGCTTTTTTCACTTTTTATTTTCTAATTATAAAGTATGTTTTCAGCGGCATCAAAGATTTACTGCTATGATGTAGAGCTCGAAGGGGTTGTGAAAGTAGGAAAAGACTTTCTGAAAGCCTTAGACGATGGATCAGCCTTTGTGAAAAAGATGAATTTACCTTTTAACTTCAGGTCCAAGGGTAAATTACCAAAGAAGGCCTTAGGTTCGGCGGTTATGAGAGCTATCACAGCAAACCAAAATGAGGAAAAATTTAGGACTGATAGCAACACTCCACCAGACATTCAAATTGAAGAATGCATAGACCACTTTAAGAAAATAGGAAACGAGAGTCTTTACGCAATCGGCAAGAAAATTATAACTGATCTTGCTATAAATATGGACATCGGCTTAATGCTTAAAACTGCATCTGGTGACTATTATACTTCGATGCAAAACTATAACGATGTCGTCAGTAAAGAAAATATTAAATCAACATTAGATAGAGAGTTTGTATATTTAGACGTAGTTGAAACATCAAACGCACTGCTTTACAGCATAGAGAGAAAACTGCTAAATGATATTATTGCAAATCAAACTGATGGCTTATTTGATAACAGCGTTGAGGCTATGAACGAAAAGATTTATAAGCATAGCGTTCAAGAGAAAAAGAATAAAGTTAAATACATTTGCGAGAAATATAAGGTTTGTAGGCATTATCCTGCGTTCACCGATTACTGCGCAGATCTTATAACCGAAATATTAAAGCTAACTGATAAGAAGTTTACTGCAATGATTGAAATATTAAGAATAATTATAATGGAGAATAAAGGTTTCTTTGAAAAAGTCATGGAAAAGGAAGAAAAATATTTAATAATAAAGAAACTTGAATCTCTTTCTACAGACTTGTTTCAAATGAAGGAATTTTTCGCCGTACTCAGAGGAGTCATAACGCAAAGATTTAAAGCCGTTTCAAGCAGCGAAAAAAGCTTAAAATCAAGAACTATAGCTACGCGAATACTTCTGGACATAGTGGATAAAGCTCTGAGTGGTGATGAAGATCTGTTAGCAATTGACTTTGATAATTCTGTATCAGCATTAAGAAGTTGGGAAGACGGCGTGCGAGAAAACATACATGGTATTTACGAAGACTTCGCGAAAAATCTCTTCAGAATCATGCAATTTAACTTGACTAAAAACGCACGGAAAGAAATGAAAATATTAATTCAAGCTATCATGGGGAAAATTGATGAAGACGATAAATTTGTTCAGAATTTGTTTGTGAATGGGTCAAAGTATGTTAAAGGTGAAGATTTTCATCCTTTCATAGATAATTTAGATGCATAACATTTTCGATGTAACTCGTCGTAATAAAGTATCTACACAAGCTATTATTTATTTCTACGTAATTGTGGAACAAGCTTAGATAATTTTCTTTGAGGCAAACCCGTAGCCCCAGTAGGCTTTCTTACGTAGGTTTACTTACACCATGCTTTTTGTATACTCTTTTACATACTCCCTTACATTCAACCCTATGTACTGCCTTATATACTTATTATGAATAAATTTCACCTACTGTACCTGTATGTATGCCCTTTTGCATACTTCCCATGTACAGTCCTTCACTCACATGTAACTCCCTTATATAAAACCCCTATTTACTCCCTTATTTTCTCCTTTATTTGAAGAGTTGGTTTGTATGTTTTTATTGAATATTTATACATTATAATCTCACCAATGACTGTGTTTCAGATGGCACGTTAAACTGTAGGTCCCGGCTGTCATTGAACATCCTCGGCAGTCGTTACGGGTAATCAAAAGCCAGTAAGTCTAACCAAGGAGTATCGGGTTGCCCGGGTAACTGGGTTGAGTGGGTCAGATAGGGCAGTCGCTCCTTGTAAAGCACTGGTGCTAGCTACATCCCGTTGGACTGGAAGCCGACCCCAACATAGTTGAAAAAAAGGATGAGGCTCATTTCAATAATCTATCTCTAGTAAACAAATCCACAGATATAATACAGAAGGAGTAAATGTAACATATCGTATCATCTACAAAAAAGCTGGTATTCAGTAACTATTGTTTTAGTTGTCATTTTCCCAGGCCGATCAGTTTCTCCAGGGGCTTACGTAACAATTTCGCTTTTACAACAATTAACACATACAAGTGACGAGGGTTTATCTTCTAGACAATAATGAGCTCTCTACAATCAGCATGACTATTGATACTTCAGTTATTAGCATTGCTATACTTTATTTTTTAGTATAGCGCGACAGATGTGCTGCACAAGTATCGGTGTGATCTCAAAAATAGCAACAAAACCAAGAAAAATGACACTCTAATCAATACCATTATGATATGCGTTCAAATAATATGAAAAGGCATTTGGCAGATTATTAAGACGGCCCAGAAAGGTTAAATCTATAAGGAACAATCAAGGCTCTGGGTATATAGGGAGAGTAACAAAAGTTTGACTCGTGAAGGATTTGAACCTCCGCCCTCCGATGGTCAAGAGAATTTGTATATCGGTGCTCTCACCTACTGAGCTAACGAGTCTTGTTGCATTGCACCAAAATTTTGATGCGTTTCCGAAAAATTACGCAATTTTTGGCGATTGTCCATCAGTACATACTCTGGGAAATGATATAAACCTAAAGTTTTTCTAACATCTACGTAATTGCTGGAAAGTTACCAACATCACGTCATATTAATGGTAGTAATTCTAGATTTGAGGTGCAGTGCAACAAGACTCGTTAGCTCAGTAGGTGAGAGCACCGATATACAAATTCTCTTGACCATCGGAGGGCGGAGGTTCAAATCCTTCACGAGTCAGACTTTTTGATTCTATCCCTATCTAAAAACAACCTGCATTATTGCCGTTAGTACAATCATTTTTTTTCTCGACCTTCAACAAGAGTTGCATTGATCTTGAATGTTAGTTACTACTGGTTGATTTTATTATTCCATATATGTACTTGCTTCGCAAGGATGTTCAATGACAGCCGTGGCCTACCGTTTAACGTGGAATCGAACCCGCACCCTCATACTTGAAGGTTGGTTCTTTGCCCACTAGGCCACCACGACTTTTAAAGATTCTAAATCGGAATAATAAAATTGATCTTAATAACTAACATTCAAGCGAAGTTTGAAAAAAGATTATCCTTACAGCATTAATGCAGGTTGTAGTCAGATAAGGACAGTATCAAAAAGTCTGACTCGTGAAGGATTTGAACCTCCGCCCTCCGATGGTCAAGAGAATTTGTATATCGGTGCTCTCACCTACTGAGCTAACGAGTCTTGTTGCACTGCAGCTCAAATCTAGATTGACTATCACGAATATGACGTGCCTCCTGGCTTCTTTCCAGCAATTACAAAGACAGCAGATATTTTTTTTCGATTAAGTTTGTTTGATATACTGGAAAAACTCCAGAAAATTGCGTCATTTTTCAGAAACGCATCAACATTTTGGTGCAACGTAACAAGACTCGTTAGCTCAGTAGGTGAGAGCACCGATATACAAATTCTCTTGACCATCGGAGGGCGGAGGTTCAAATCCTTCATGAGTCAGACTTTTTGATTCTATGCCTGTCTAAAAACAACCTGCATTATTGCCGTTAGTACATTCATTTTTTTCTCGACCCAACAAGAGTTGCATTAATCTTGAATGTTAGTTACTATGGTTGATTTTATCATTCCATATAAGTAAATAAACCCATTTTTTGTCTAAGTCATATGGAAAATACATTTGAATATCTCACATATAAAATCACTTTTTCTGAACCCATCTTTTGCAATCAACGGTTAGAGATCAATGATGATGTCGTGGACTTGTACCGATAATCATTATCAACATAATAACTTAGATGGAGCAGTTTGTGGAAGAAGGTTCAATTAACGTTCGCTTTATTGTGGAGGGAGCTGTTTATTTAGTGTAGTAACAACCGTTGCTTGTCATCAAATATCACCAAAAAGTCTGACTCGTGAAGGATTTGAACCTCCGCCCCCCGATGGTCAAGAGAATTTGTATATCGGTGCTCTCACCTACTGAGCTAACGAGTCTTGTTGCACTGCAGCTCAAATCTAGAATTACTATCCTGAATATGACGTGATTGTTGGTCGCTTTCCAGCAATTACGTAGATGTTAGAAAAACTTTAGGTTTATATCAATTCCCATAGTATGTACTGCTGGACAATCGCCAAAAATTGCGTCATTTTTCGGAAACGCATCAAAATTTTGGTGCAACGTAACAAGACTCGTTAGCTCAGTAGGTGAGAGCACCGATATACAAATTCTCTTGACCATCGGAGGGCGGAGGTTCAAATCCTTCACGAGTCAGACTTTTGTTATTCTCCTTATATATCTAGAGCCCTGGGTGTCCTTTGAAAGTTCCGTGTTCGGCCCCTCTTTTTGTTACCAATTTTTGAGATAGTTGTAAACTTAGTAGTAGTACTTTTGAAAAAAAAAAAACACTTTACATGAAATCAGGTTCAGGAGACCTTTGAAAAAAATAAAGACCAGTAATAATCAGAGCCTATGTCCAAAAAGTCTGACTAGTGAGTAGGCTCACACTAGATGCGTACGCTGAGCGGCTGACTATTCTACACATAAAAGAGCTCAGTATTTGAACCCCCCAATCTTTATACATAACAGATGCTATGTCTTCCCAAGCGCATCTTCGTAAGTTTCTATCACTAAATTCACATTCCAAATACATTCTCTAGAATGTACTTCTGCAATAAACTTTTCGGTGTCGAACATCGCGAGGTGTCACGTGTCACATCTGTCCTCATTGAAGTTTGTTTCTCGAGTGTATTGCGGCCGAGGCGCGCGGCGGTGCTGGCGCGGCGTAGCAGCGCTATTCGGCAACTGAAAAGAAACGGCAACGGAAAAAGTTTTTTATTTACAGCTTTTCAGTGATCCGCATAGTTGTCACTATCCATATAAGTCGAAAGATCTCATCAATACAAAGAATATAAGCCCAAACACGAGGTAGTTTACATATTCAGTTGTCGAGTTCCCTCGGCCCTCTCTGGTCTCCATCATCAGGTCAGCTCCAAACCTTCACTGTTCAATAGTGCTTTCAAGCATACACCTGAGTGTCAAGTTTTTACCCTATGTATGCCTACAACTTTCGAAGGTTGCCCTCGATTTCTCAGGGTTTCCATCATCAGATCCTGACCTGATGACTATGGGACCAACTGGCAGCTATTCCGAGTCGAACAAAAAAAGAATCACGTAAATCGGTCTATAAACCTCGGAGTAATCTATGTACATACATAGAAAAAAATATATATATATACCGGCCGAATTGAGAACCTCCTCCTTTTTGGGAAGTCGGTTAAAAATGACGCAATTTTTCTGGGGTTTTTCCAGTATGACAATCAAATTAAATTTAAAAAAATCCTCTAGCATTTACGTAATTGTTGGGAATCAGCCAGGATGCTCGTCATATTCGTGATAGTAATTCTAGATTTGAGCTGCAGTGCAGCAAGACTTTAGCTCAGTAGGTGAGAGCACCGATATACACATTCTCTTGACCATCGGAGGGCGGAGGTTCAAATCTTTCACGAGTCAGAATTTTTTTAGACATTTTTTAAAAATAAGATGCTATTGTGCCAATGGACTAAGCATGGATTGTCTAAATACTGATCTTATCGATAGCTGTTACTATACCACGAATCTAGTTCAATCTAGTTAGCAAAATTGTAGTGATAATGATTTTTAACATAATAAAAACAAGCTTATTTGATCGTCAACTGGTTGGCATAATAACCATGATACATTTTATCACCGTGATTATAGCACTTCTTTTGTTTCCACAAAAAAGTGTCATCAAGTCCGATTCGCGGATTTACGACAATTATATCATTATATTTATATTAAGAGCGACATTTAGAATGTTGCTGGTTGAGACAAAATGTCATGTGGCAAGTTTTGCACGTGACTCATACATATACTTGGATTTTTAATACTTTTTGCATTCCAACCTTGAATGAATGCAAACGACTTTTTTGCAAAAGTGTACATGCAAAACTTTATTCGAAAGGGAAATCGGAAATTTCCATTGATCTGCCTAGCCTTTTTCCCAAATTCCATTTATAGAGGTCAGCTTCCTGTCTTAATTGGATGCAGATGAGTACCAATATTTTACATGGAGTGACTGAACATTTGTCCTCCTCAACTCAGTTAGCCGCCAACGTAATACGTCTTGGTAATACTGATTGTCAGACTTCGGCTTCTGACTATTCGTAACTACTACTGTGCCTTTCGATACCAGCGGTTGTTACTTACCCACGAGCTTCTGTTAAAAATCGGAAAATTTCATTGATGAAACCAAAATTGTTGACCTATATGCGTTGGACCTGGTTAGATTTAATTCTCCAGTCAGAAAAGCATCATTGAAAGTATGTTACCAACTTGTCATTCAGGACTTGTTTCTGGTTGATAGCAATATCAACCTAGCTGACAAAATGCTGCAACACTTTTACGTGCTTTTACTTTAAAACGAACCTATTTTAAAATAAGTATAATACAAAGTTAAAACAAATTATTAACTTAACTAAATATGTCTTTCTCTGCAATAATATAACTCAAACAACAAAACTGTTTAGGTATTATGGATACTAACGCCCACATTTGTCTGCAGTGACCTCTGATGAATCATGCACATCTCATGTTTGAATCAGAACTTACTTAATATTGCCATTTCATCGAGTTTTACAATATATAAGTAGGTACGTAGTATATTAAAAAAACAGCAAAAATACATACATAGGAAATGATGAAGCGTGTGCGATTTGGGGGTTGTCTCTTGCTATATCGTTGGCCAAGAGGTGATGTAGCAGCCTAATTTGAATCAACGTTTTTGAGTTTGAACTTTTACTGGCATCCAGTAAACATGGCAGAAATTAAAAAAAAAGCAACGAAAGGAATTTTAGAATTGCTATAAAACACAACAGTTTTCTTGCTGGTATTTTGTAGTTCCTGTCAAACGTGGTCAAATATTTTTTATTTTTTCATTGAGTTTAACCAGTAGAAGCAAAGGGTGTTGAAGTGAGCATGTAAGTTGAGGCCGGCAGTAAACAAGACGGCTGGTATTTGTGGGCACGTGCGACTAACAATGCTTTACGACCGGCAATCTTGCACTTTATACGTAAATAACTAAATGGTTAATAGCGAGGTGTAGGGTTTAGGGTAGAAGGTTCATTCAGGAAGTTGAGGACGAAATAATAGGATAATCTGATAATGACGTTTTATGTTTGTATGTCAGATCCATACATTGTTATCTCTGCTACATTGTATACATCTTTGCTATTTAATGTTCCAAGTTTTTTTTTTGTTTTATGTAAGAGTTTTAACCCGTTAGTTTTAACAAAAAGACTAATATTGATTCGTAGGAACGATTGCAGCAATTTTTCTGAAGATCTTTCTTTTGAACAAATTAAACATTTTCTGGCCCTGTTAAACCACGAAAGCCATTTTCCGATTATTCCAAACTCATAGACAAAATGAATGATGTCAAACATCGAAGTCGGCATACTTTATTGTCTAAAAAGAGCAAAGATTAAGTTCGAAAACGTAACAGAGTCGACACTACCATTATACCTGTACTAGGTACAAACTTTATTTCGAGCAAACCGTAGGAATGTAAGGTTTTGATTGCTAGTCGGTTTTACAGTCAATTGTTTATTTTTCGACTTCGATTCGGTCGGCTAGTATTCGAACTCATGTTTTTACTCTCTACCTTTTGATTAAGTCGTTATTTAGAAGTATAAATAAGCTTGTTTTGGGCTCGGATTTAGAGCGAGTTTTGATTTGGAATCGATTTTACGTGACCGTGAATATATTTGAGATGGTTGCTAGATCATTGTGAATATGACAGATGGTTCTATGAAGTAGGTCCCTAATCCACAAGTAAGTAAGAAAGAAACATTTATTTGCAGTAGTAGGTTTAAGCACCTAGGTTGTTTCAAATATGTTGAATGACAGTAATCAAATACATACTTACCAACTTTAGTAAATAAAACACTATATTTTATTTTTTAAATTAAAACAGCACGCCAATGACCCTCAACATTGACTTGCCCGTCTGGATCTGATCCGATACGCATCCCCCTTGTCTGAATAAAATTTACGAACAAGAATGTCTATTAGAAAACTCAATAGAAATCTAATAATATCTACATGCCTTATAGAAAATTCCAGAAACATTTTTAGTACACTATTTGTAGTATAAAGATAAAAATGTAAGTAGATCAAAAGTCGATAGACGAAGTTACCTACCTCATTTGAAGATTGCCAGCCACGCTAACTGTCGAGGTAAGGGCACTTCAAACGTAAGTTACCTACATCATTTGAAGATTGCCAGCCACGCTAACTGTCGAGGTAAGGGCACTTCAAACGTAAGTTACAGAAAGACTGACTTTGAGCGATCAATTACCTATTATAGTAATGACTTTCCGGATAGGTATATTTTCATATGATAAATGTACCTAACTACTTATAGTAAAATTATCCAAACTTAATTTTATAAAAAATGAGAAAGTAACTCGGTCTTCGTGTCACTGTCACAATCACTCTAAACGGCTGAACCGATTGAGATGGGTTAGGCATAGGTATCAATAGACGTACTTAATAAGGCTATTTTTATCCGAGTGATGGGATTAGTTACCTAGGGACGCGGATGACATTGTCTGTTTGAATGATGTCTGTAATAGAATTAATTAACACTTACGCTATTAGAATAAGTAGTATATATAAAGTTAAGCAGTATAACTCAAACTGAGCGCGCTCAGAGTCGGCTACTCCACTTTCAGTATGAATCGTCCCTAACCAGCAAATATATTATTAATAGTATTCATTCAGATTTAAATTACGATACCATACATCTTAATGCTAGGTTCGTAATAAATGCAAAAACTACATCCCGTGTGAATTTAAGCCGCTCCACTGAAAGCTACGCTATGCTATAATTAGCTGAATGGATTAGCCAAGCTAATATGACGCGGATGAAAACGTAGGTATTAACCAGTATGTTACATATAGACTGAAGAACGTAATTACAGAAAACAAAGCGCCTGCAGTTATTTTAATAACAATATTTCCTTATCTGTGTTAACTCAGGCGTTATGCGAAGAAAGTTGTAACCGTCTTACCACAAAAACTTTTTAACGTCAGTTTAAGACTTGTCTAAAAAAATGACAAATTATGACGTTGACATATGGTTGATTTTGGAGCCACATTTTTTTTAGACAAGTGTAAAACAGTGGTTAAAGTTTTTGTAGTAAGGCCATAAATGTTTAAAACGTTACACTTTACATACCTCTTGTGTAGCACATTAATTTGTTTCGACTGGGATAGAAATAAAAATACCTTAAAAGCTTTGAAACTACTGAACCAATAGAGAAATTATTTCACAGTTGGGTAGCTTACTATCCCTGGGCTTAGTATAGGTACGCCCGCTATACTTATCGGATACGATTCGGATAGGTTTACTGGGTTGAGGCAGTCAGATAGGCGACTGCTGATTGGAAAACACTGGTACTCAGCTGCTTCTGGTTATACTGGAAGCCGACCCCAACATAGTTGGGAGATAGTTGCAACATAGTCATCATCATCATCATCATCATCTCAGCCGTAGGACGTCCACTGCTGAACATAGGCCTCCCCCTTAGATCTCCACAGATACCTGTTGGAGGCGACCTGCATCCAGCGTCTTCCGGCGACCTTTATAGGGTCGTCTGTCCACCTTGTTGGTGGACGTCCTACGCTGCGCTTGCTACGTGCCGTGGTCTCCACTCCAGCACTTTTCGGCCCCATCGGCCATCTGCACTGCGAGCAATATGGCAACATATGCAACATTATATACAGGGTTACTGGTAAGTAGACCGCATCCTTTCATGAGGTGATAGTATAGGTCAATACGGACAAATTTAACCATGGGATACACTGGCCAAAAGTTAACCCGTTTCAAGATAATCGAATTTCAAGAACTTTTCTTAACAAGTCGTCTAGGTACACGTATAAATTATGATTAGTTAAAAGTCTCGTTCTTGCGGATTTGTGTGTGTTTTGTGCCTTTTTGGATAGCTAAATAAATGTAGCTGTTTTTTAAGTATTCTGAACAAGAAAATGAAGAGTAATATTTTTGAGGAAATGGCTACTAAAAAAGTACTCGCTGTTCGCTATAACTTCCTCTGTGATTTGTACAGTTTTATGGTTTGTTATTATGAAGTGATTCATCTTCTATCCAAAAACATACAAAAATCCAGAAAAACGAGACTTTTGACTAATAATAAAAATTTATACGTGTACCTAGACGACTGATCTTGAAATTCGATTATCTTGAAACGGGTTAACTTTTGCCCAGTGTATCCCATGCGGATGCGGTCTACTTACAAGTAACCCTGTATATGCAACATAGATCATACTATTATAATTATAATGTTTATAATTATAATAGTATGATGTTGGCAGATGTTATAATGTTTTTACTAGCTTTCAGTGTACCACCAGTATTATCGAGTCCTATAACCAGACGTTTATCGATCTGGTTTAATTAAAATCTACGGCAGATGGTCCACAGGCTATTCATCATCGAGATAGATTGATGCTGTACTCTACAACTATATACGTTACATTGTATGGGAAATTAATAGATACAGGTGTTTGTAACCTAGTAAATCTTTAGTGATATTAAAAATGCGAAGGTGCCTCTGTCTATCTATCGCGGTTGCAAAACAAAACTGACTGAAATATTTGTCAAAGTCAAGGTTTTTATTTCTTACAGAGGGACGTTTGTTTCGACGCTTCTTCTTACAAGAAATAAACACATGGGCAGTGGTGAGGGGTGGGTTGTTTTTGGGACTGTCCCAAGTAATTCTAAAGTTCGAAAATTGTTGTTTTTCAGCCTACTTGGAAACGTCAATAACCAGATTACAGTGTGCATAAGAACCGACAAGAAACTCCATAAACTCCCTTATAAAAAATAACATATCTAGATAGGTTTTTGGACGTGTAGACAGTCTAGCAAAAAAGCTATCTTTTATCCGGGTGAAGCAAGTAGTTCCCTCGGCACTACGCAGAACAATCTAATTAATACATATGCGTCTTGCTATAAATACGAACGTACCTATATATAAAGTTATTTATGTCTATATACATCCCGGTTAAACCCAAACAATGTTTATTTTGGACCGAGAGCGATCAGCCGTTTAACCTTACAAAGAGCATTGAACTGAACCGACTGCGCAAAACGAAGTTATGTTTGCTCCATTGAGGAATTCACGTAATTTATGCTTTTGTAAATACAAAGGTTCCAGGGATCTGTAATTCAGGAATTACGATCGTATTTTTGTTTTTCAGATTTGCTGAAGGAAGGTGGTAAACTGTTTTTTACGTGATTTATTTGGCAAATAAGCTTGTGACCTTATAAACATTACTGAACAGTGCCGTATTATCGGTATAGGTCCGTTTGGACAAAAACAAAAAAAAGTAAGAGTTAGAACAAGTCCATTCGTTGGTACGAATTTAGGATTCTACGCGTTGGAAGGCATGGTGGGTATCAAAAGTCCTTTGAATGTCATTGGCAGTCAGAAGCCAAAAAGTCTGACAACAAGTCTTACAAAGGGTTATCGTCTGGCCCGGGTTGAGGAGGTCAAATAGACAGAAAGTAGCTCCATCTATCACACTGGTACTCAGCTGCATCCCTACATAGTTTAGGAAAGGCTAAGCAAATGATGATGATTTGTTTTCGGGTCATTTAGAAACTAAATATATTCTGCCTTTAAATACTAATCTTGATCCACTGTATACATGAATACAATAAGAATACTATTAATAAAATAAGCACAGCAGTGGGCGTGGTATATAAATGTCATAATACCTCTCTACAGTGTCGGGCAAGGCCAAACGACATTTCTATTAAAATTCCACATTATGCTATAATCTGGATCTAGAATTTAGACGTGTTTCAATTGTGACCTAACAACTGGTTTGCAAATGTCAGTGTTAATCTGTATAGGTACAGTGAGGCAAAAAAATCTGAGGGCACGGCAGTGCCCCAGCCAAGACTCGAGCAAAGCGGGCACGGCCGTACCATCTTTTCTCGAAGCGTTTCGCGGCTATTTCAGCCCCCTGTATCTTCCATGTGAACAAAGCTAGGAGTTTAGGTTTTCGATGACCAAGAGTAAGTATTAGAACAAGCTCAGTCTCAAGATTACAAGACATTTGAATAAATAGTTTACGAGTTATGAGCGATCAAAGTTACACCATTTTGTCACTGACTCACTGACCGATCATCAAAAGTCTAAGGTACTTCTAGCAAACTTAGAACCTTCAAATTTGGCACCAAGATAGGTTATTAGCTACATATAAAGGGAAAATTATAAAAACCTTAAAACTTAATAAAAAAATAGGAAACAAATTTATATTTGCGGTTTTTCAAGAACATTGTGTATGAATTTTGACTGCATTGATAACTTTGTTATTTATTTATGTACAAAATGTTACTATTTGTTTTATTGTTACGTAGTGGTATATTGTTATTATGTATTAAATATACAACATATGAATAAAAAAGCTAGGTTTAAATGAAATGAATAATGATAAAATCTTTCATATTAATGCAGTGCGATAAACATTGCATGCTCGCTCGATAGATGGCGTTGTCCTGGTCTAAATCGCGCTATGGTTTCGTTACATAGCTTAGTATAAGTAGTACTTAAAAAAATCAAATAATTTCATCGCGCGCCCCGCCGCGCAACCCGCGCCCTCGGACGCAGTGCCGCCGCGTTCCGACGCGCCGCTCGCGCGTTCCGCCACGCGCCCCGCCGCGAGTGACATTAGTGCGCGAGCCGGTGGGCAAGCTGTGTGCTCAGCAGCACCCCCCGCGCGCCCCGCCGCGCAACCCGCGCCCTCGGACGCAGTGCCGCCGCGCTCCGACGCGCCGCCCGCGCGCTCCGCCACGCGCCCCGCCGCGAGTGACACTGGTGCGCGAGCCGGTGGGCAAGCTGTGTGCTCAGCAGCACCCCCCGCGCGCTCCGCCGTACCACCCGCGCGATCTGCCGCGCCCACCTCGCGCACGACCGCGCCCGCCGCGCGCCCCGCCGCGCCCCCCGCGCCTTCGAACGCAGTGCCGCCGCGCTCCGACGCGCCGCCCGCTCGTGCTGTCGCGCGCCCTGCCGAACCACCTGCCCGGCCTGCGCCGGGCCCCTCTGTACCTGCCGCCGCCACCCCGGCGCACCCGACGCTGTGTTACAAGCGGACGGTGACGCCGCAGCGGCTGTGGTTTGCATCGAGTTTCTCCCCCCCGCCGCCGCGGACCTCTGCGCAGGACTCACCGGCGGCCATGCCGGGAAGTTTCTCGCGCAGCGGGTCGGAGATGTCGGTGGCATCGGGGGAGTACTCCCCTCTAAGAGATCAGTCGCCGCCCTACCTGGAGGACGCCTCGGACCAGGAGGAGGAAGAGAGCGCCGAGCCGGGGACCCAGCCTGAGAGAGCACAGCGCCGCCAGCGCAGCCCGGACAACGACGATGATGCCGCCGCGGAGGGTGAGTACCCTAAACGATATTGCATAGAGGTTCCGCAACCATCCTTCGCGGAGATGGCACGCCGCACCACGCCCCCTAGGGACACCGCCGCCGCCACCGCCACGGCCAACGACACCACTGCCACGGCAGCAGCCCCCCCAAAGAAAAAGCCTCGCTACCCGCCGCTGGTAGTTGAGAGGATGCCTGACTGGGCCGCCCATTTCCGGGTGCTCAGGGACAGGCTGGGTTTCCCTCCCCACGCGCGCCCCTACCAAGCCGGGGTGCGCTTCAGCCCGAAATCGGAAGAGGAGTACAGGGTGGTCCAGCGGTACCTGACCACCCTAGAAGGAGAGTGCGGCCTATCCTGGTTCGCCTACTCGCTGCCAGCGGAGCGCAGCCTGAAGGTAGCCATAAGGGGGCTGCCTGCCGATACGGACCCCGCCGACATTCAAGAGGAGCTGCGCGAGCTGGGATACCAGCCGGAGTACGTCCGCCACATCAAGGCGCGACGCGGAAGACCCGGCTGCGTATTCCACGCGATACTTAAAAAGACGCAGAACATCAGGGCTATCTATGACACCGCCGTGTTGCTCAACATGCGCGGTGTCAAGATAGAGGCGTGGCGCGGAAAACGCGGACCGGCCCAGTGCCACCGATGCCAGCAATTCCGGCACAGCTCCCACAATTGCCACCGCCCGCTCGCCTGCGTACGTTGCGGCGAGGGCCACCACGCACGCGACTGCCCGCGGCCCAGGGAGGAGCCCGCAACGTGCGCAAACTGTGGCGGGGAGCACCCAGCGTGCAGCATCAGATGCCCCGTCTACAGAGAGGAAACCAAGGTGAGGCGGGCGGGTACCGTCGCCATCACCGCCCCTCTACGCCGGCCGGACGCACCGCGACACATAGACGCGGAGCGGCCGCTAGAGACGGACGCCACCACCACCTTGATGGCGGCGGCGAACAACCGAACTGGGCCGCGACGCAGGAGGCGCGGCGGCAGGAGAGGAAAGAAGCCTCAAGGAACCGCCGCGCCCCAATCCCGGACACAGACGACGCAGCCACCAGAAGCCGTCCCAGAGCAGGAGATGGCACCACGCGGACGCCGGGCGACGCGGCGCGCTGAGGCAGTGGAGGCACAGGAGCTGCCCCCGGCGCCGCTCGCGCCCACATGCCCACAACCGCTGCAGCAGCGCGACGCCGCGCGCCCCCGCCGGCGGCCGCCGCCACCGCCGGCCGACACCAGCGACTCCAGCGGCCCAAGCCGGACGGCCCGGGCCATACACATCCTTCTCGGCGTGATCAGGGCACTCCGGGAAGGAGCCAGCCCGGAAGAAGCGGTCCTCGACGGCCTGACGGCAGTGCTCGCCCTTTACAATGGCTAGGCCGTTGAGGATCTTACATTGGAACGCCCGCGGCCTCCGGAACAAGGCCGCACCACTTCGCCATCTCCTGCAACAACAAGATATCGACGTGGCGCTCATCAGCGAGACACACCTGGGACCAGCGGATCGGACGCGGTTCCCGGGTTACATCGTCTACCGCCAGGATGAAGAATCGGCATTCCTGCATCGGTACCGTGGTCTGGCAGTACTGGTAAAGAGAAGAGTCGTCCATCAGCAGATAGCCCCATTACAGCTTGCTTCCCTCTACACGCTGGGAGTCCAAGTGCACGTGGCCGGCGAGGACGTCGACCTCTACGCGTGCTACAAGCCGCCCGCGACCCGCCTAGAACACGCGGAGCTGCGGGCCCTCTTGCCGCCGCACGCACCAAGGCCGGCGCTCATTGCCGGCGACCTGAACTGCAAACACCCAGCGTGGAATAGCGTTCAGACGAACCCAGAGGGACGACGGCTCTTCGCGGACGCAGAAGCCCACGGGTACACGGTGTCCGGCCCAGAAGTGCCCACCCATTACCCGGACAATGCCCTACACACCCCGGACGTGCTGGACATTGTGGTCCATAGTGGGCTCACGTGCCAGATCACGCAGCAAGTCTTGGACGACGAGATGCAGTCCGACCACCATCCTGTACTCGTCGTCCTTTCAGGAATGCCGACCAGACAGCGCCTAGGAGCGCCACGTCGGAAAATCGATTGGGACGCCTTCACCAAGAAACTGGAGATCACCACGCCGACTCGGCCTATCGTCTCCCCCGCGGACGTGGACGGTCTGGCTGAAGAGGTCACCGTTTGCATCCAGAGCGCCTTAGATGAGGCGACAACTGTGTCTCCGCAGGGGGCAACCGCCTACCCCCCCCTGCCGCGCCACCTGCAGCAACTGGTCGCCCAGAAGAGGCGCCTACGCAAACGGTGGCAAGTTACCAGATGCCCGACGGAGAAGGCCGTCGTAAACCGTCTCGCGGAGAGAATTAAGGCCGAGCTCAACGCACACCGCAGCGAGAGCTGGGAGGCCCGCATCGACGCTGTCGACGGCGACTGGCCGTCTATACACAGACTGTGCCGACAGCTGTCGAACACCCCAGCTCCAGTGCGGCCGCTGCTGGACAGCGGCGGGGCACTTAGATACACCGCACCAGACCGCGCGGAGATCTTTGCCGAGCACCTGGAGCGTCAATTCCGCCCGAACGACACTCAAGACGCAGAACACGTCGCAGCAGTCGAGAAACACCTTGGGGACTACTTCGCATCGCCGATAGCCTCTGAGGAAGACCCTATTTTCTTCGCGCCTGGCGCAGTCAGACGCGCCATCCTCCGGACCAAGCTGAAGAAGGCCCCCGGTGCTGACGGTATCACCAACACAGCGCTGCGCCACCTGCCGTACCGTATGGTTGCGGCCCTGGCGCGCCTGTACACGGGGATACTGCGCACGGGGACCTTCCCCCGCATATGGAAGGAGGGGCGCGTTATCATGCTGCCCAAGGCGCAGAAGAACGTGCTGAAGCCAGAGAGCTATCGGCCCATCACTCTCCTGCCCACCATCTCCAAGGTGTTCGAGCTGCTCCTGCTGCGACACCTCACCCCGCACCTGACGCCACGCCCAGAACAGTACGGGTTTCGGGCGGAACACAGCACGACGCTCCAGCTGACGAGGGTACTGCACCACTTCGCCAACACGGTGAACAGGCGTGAACACGCGGTTGCAGTATTCCTCGACATGGAGAAGGCTTTTGACCGGGTCTGGCACCCCGGTCTCATATACAAGATCTCCACGTCGGATACGCCCCGCCGCATAACACAGGTGATCTCCAGTTTTCTTTCAGGACGCACAATACGTGTGGTGGTCGACGGCGCGCTATCAAGCGCGCGCCCGGTGAGAGCGGGAGTGCCGCAGGGAAGCTGCCTCTCGCCCGTCTGCTACTCACGGTACACCGACGACATCCCCTCGGCGGAGGACTCGACACTTGCGCTGTATGCTGACGACGCCGCGTACATCACAACGTCGATGAGCGCGAAGCACGCGATCGTCAAAATGCAGCGTGTCCTCGACCTCCTCCCCGAGTGGCTGTCCAAATGGCGGCTGTCGGTGAACGTGGGTAAGACGCAGGCGATCATCATCGGGGGCGGCCCCGCACGACCACCCAAACTGGCACTACAAGGCGCCGAGATCGAGTGGTCGCCCCGGGTCAAGTACCTGGGCGTCACCATCGACCGGCGCCTCACCATGGCTGCACACGTCCGGCAGGTCGCCGGTAAGGGCAGGGTAGCCCGCGCCTTGCTCAAACCAGTGCTCTCATCTCGCCTCCCGCTGCGTACCAAACTGGCGGTGTACAAGACGTACATCCGGCCGGTACTGACGTACGCCGCCCCAGCGTGGTTCGCCCTCACTAGCGAGAGCAGCCGCAAGACGCTGCGCTCACAGCAGAGCGCATGCCTGCGGCTCATCGCGCAAGCTCCTCGCTATGTGAGGAACGACGTCCTCCAGCGGGACCTTAAGATGGAGAGCCTGGACGAGTTCGTGCGCCGGCTCAGCGAGGGCATGTTCGCGCGTGCAGACGCATCTGCTTGGCTTCACGTCAAGCACCTGGCGCCCTTGCACGCGCGCCCGCCTGACGCTAAGGCCTTACCGCGCGACCTCCTGCCGGACGTGCCGCCACCACCGGACTGACGACACCCGAGCTGGCTGCACCCATCTACACGCAGCCAGCTCACACAACAGACACTCCACACACACGATATACACTCGGCGAGCGTCGTGTGCTAGGTTAATATAGGCACGACGCAACCCGCCACACAATCACGACTCCACAACATTGTACTCACGCAATACCGTGTCGCGCAAGCGCGCACACGGTGGCGCACACACTGAGCGGCGGTACACACACATACAAGCCGCTCATACATACATAATCGGCCCGTCGGCTGGAGCGTGACCGGCTAGCTCTGGAAGCGTTACAGTCGCGGGTCTAGCATACCCGTTGTGCAGGGGCGCAGAGCCGGCGTCTCTGTCGCTGGTCGTCACCCGCCGGGCCTCCCCCGGGTAACCGGGGGTCTCACCTGGCGAGGACTGACCGCCGAGACGCCGTGAAGAAGCGGCAATGTGCTGCCGCCAGCGCACCTGCAAACAAACACACGACATATTAACACATAGGGCAGCGTCGCACAAACGCTGTCCTAAACTGCCGCGCCTACATCGGCAATCCAAAGACCTGCCCGTAGTAACGGGCAGCGATTGGACCCCGCGGGAAAGGGGCGTAGCCCCGCGGCCC
Source organism: Helicoverpa zea (assembly GCF_022581195.2). NCBI lineage: Eukaryota > Metazoa > Arthropoda > Insecta > Lepidoptera > Noctuidae > Helicoverpa > Helicoverpa zea. The sequence goes on from NC_061472.1 coordinate 931,607, forward strand.
GCCAGCCGCGCCCCCTTGCGGGGGCGCAGCGACAACCCGAGACGAAATAATTTCATGTGATAGCGTCATCTACCTCTGAAATAAATCTCTTTTATTCTAAAAGATATTCGATTAAAAAATACGACAATTTCGAATTTTTTAGGTAAAAAAAAATATTGTTTACGTGCTACTTTAGGTGTACATATTTAGTTTGTTATATATTGAGTTAGTTGCATGTCAGTTAATTTAATTTGTTATACCTATACTTAGAGAAGAAAGAGACCTACAAAAAATAAATTAGATCCCACCAAAAACATTAAATGTATAAAAAAGCCAATCCTCTACGCAATTCCTCCACCGTAAAAAGTTTTGAGATCGCATAGAAGCCAAGTCCTGTTCAACTTTATTTGTAATAATAAATCAATATTTTGTGACTATATCAATAGTTTTGTTCACATTACAATAATACTGTCTTGGCCATGAGCACAAGTTAAAAGTCGCTCCTTGTAAGAATGTGTAAATACCATTGAATTGATAAATTCTATATGGACATGATTTTACGATTGGACTGATTATGGACTTGTTGGAATTTGAGATCACCATGCACTAAACATGCGCCATAGTACATGTGCAGTTCATTGATGTTGGATGATACTGACTGTCGGTAATTTAGTAACAATTGAATAAACTAAAAGTATTTAATTCTGTGATATTAAACTTCATGTTTGACTTTCACCTCTCCAAGATATGCTGTATTATATTTGTAGTTTATTGTGCTCATGGCCAAGTCAATATTATTGTAAAGTGAACGAAACTATTGATATAGTCACAAAATATTGATTTATTATTACAAATAAAGTTGAACAGGACTTGGCTTCTATGCGATCTCAAAACTTTTTACGGTGGAGGAATTGCGTAGAGGATTGGCTTTTTTTACATTTAATGTTTTTGGTGGGATCTATAAGTACATTTTTTAATCGACTTATAAAAAAGTGGGTTCTTAGTTTGACCTGTGTTTATGATTATCTCACGTTTGGCAAAACCGATCATGACGTGGTTTTCAGAACAGAGTTAATTTGTCAGGATTGGGAGAAGATTCCTTGTATATCATAGAAGTTGGTTTAAACTAACCAGAAAGTCAAAATAGCCAGAGTATTAGTGAAATGCATAGTTCTTTTCAAAAAACAACCCCTCAGTAATGTGATGCCTTGCCCAAGCGCTCTTGGAATATAGTTTTTAATATTATACTATATAAATTATTTATAATGTAAAAATAAATACCTACTATAAAATTTCTATATAAAAAAATTACGCATATCTGTACCTACAAAGTGCAAGTTTATCGAATACCTTAATTAATATTCAATTCAATCGCAGCTTATATAAAATGCAATGCATTAATTAATTGTTGTGACTGACACATTGACATTTTTGCTATTGATATTTTAAGTAATGGATTATTGATTTAGATGAAACATTTATTTATATTTCAAATAATAAATGACTTTGACTGCATGGCACACAGATTTATCTCTAAGTTAATTGGTATTATAAAGCTGAAGAGTTTGTTTGTTTGATTGATGATGGCAATCTCAGTAACTAGTTTGTTTGACGACGGTAGCAGCAGTAAGTAACTAGTTACTGTTATTTTTTTTTTCTTCTGAAAAAGCATGTTATCAATAATAGTAGTAGTTATGTATATTTTATCTAGGAATGCTGTAGTCAAATTTTTATTCGGGTGTTCAAACTAATTGAAACCGCGAGGGATAACTAGTATTCTCTTTCATATACCTTATTATTTACTTTTATAGAGTCTCACATAACTTGCCTAAGTACCTAATCTATTTTGGTTCCAGTCTTGAGGTAGGCTTAATATTAATCCCGATACATGAAGAAGCTCCCTCAAAACTGGGAAAAACCCTCGAGCAACAAAACTCAGTTAATAAATCTGACCAAAAAACATTTCTTTACAAACGGATTTACAACCAAAACAATAATTTCATTAACCACTGAATTCAGCATAAGCAAACATGCGCAAGAGTTGTAATGACATAAAACAACTGAGCATTGTGCGTACTGTCAATTTCTGACAGCTAATAATTTTGGTATCGAGGGCGGTTAACAAGGTTAATCTTTGTTTTTAATTTGTGTGTTATTTTGTACTTATAAAGGTCAGTTCGTTTATTTAAACTGATCTTTTATGGTGGTCCTATGTGCGCGATCTTGATGCGAATAAGAAGCGGCGCTGCGCGACGCAAAAATAATCAATTAGACATACAATCTACATAATATTTCTGTCGGAGTAACGCAGACTACATATTTGAATTCGCTTTGATTCGCTTCGCATCGCGTTCTCATTGATTCGCTCGCGCAGGATGCAATCTTACAAATATTAAAAATGACAAAAATAATTGTCAAAAGTACTAAACTGATTGAAATAAAAGTTTCACAGATAGTCTGAGAGCCTGAAAAAGGACATGGTATGGTAAGTACATTACTTTTATCCGCATGCAGGAAATAGTTCCGTTTCATCCAAATTTGTTGTGCCATTAATATTCTTACACACAAACAACCTTTCACATTTATAAAAGGTCCCAGGTATTTTGTTTCACAAATCAAAAAGCAATAAATAATTTAAAACCATTTTATTATCTCATAAAATAGTAATATCTATAGACTTCACCGTTCTAGTAAGCTAGTATGCAAATGTGTTATCAGAAATAAATTTGTGCAAATACTAATGTGCATTACAAGATAAAATGGATGCTATCGACGCCATTTTGTATGTTATAGGCATCGTTAAAATGTTTGGTAGGCTTGCTGATAGAGCATACTGATTAAAGAGAGTGTGTATTGGAAGAAGTTTTTATACGAGCTATTAATATCCTTACTAATAGGTACTTGTACAGTAAAGTGCTGGAATGGAGACCACGGACTAGCAAGCGCAGCGTAGAACGTCCACCAACAAGGTGGACAGACGACCTAATAAAGGTCGCCGGAAGACGCTGGATGCAGGTCGCCTCCAACAGGTATCTGTGGAGATCAAAGGGGGAGGCCTATGTTCAGCAGTGGACGTCCTATGGCTGAGATGATGATGATGCTGACTGTAATTGTAAGAGTAAAGCTGTCTGTCTGTGGCACTTTCACGCCAAAACGATTTAATTGTTACTCGGACATAGGTAGTCTAAAATAGAGCCTGAAAAACCGGCCAAGTGCGAGTCGAACTCGCGCACGAAGGGTAGGGTTTCGTACCATTATTTATAAAACGGACAGAAAAATCACGTTTGTTGTATGGGAGCCCCCCAAAATATTTATTTAATTCTAGTTTCAATATTTGTTGTTATAGCGGCAACAAAAATATATCATCTGTGAAAATTTCAGCTCTCTAACTATGAGATACAGCCTGGTGACAGACGAACGGACGGACGGACGGACGGACGGACGGACAGAGGAGCGAAAACAAAAGGGTCCCGTTTTACCCTTTGGGTACGGAACCCTAAAAAGAGCCTGAAAAAGGTTGTAAGCTACTTTTTAGTCAGTTGCGTAAAGAATTTCTCTCGTAGATGAAATTGCGGAGAACGGTTTCTATTATTATACACAAGCAGTTTGTTAGTTTATAGGTACATACCTATTAGGTTTATGGAAATATACTGAAGTAATTTCAATTTCAAAGTATGCAAAATCTTCGCTAGTAGATTATCAGTAAAATATTACGCGTAGAACATATAAAATGAGCATTTTAAATGTGGTCAACTTCTTTCTTATCTATGTAGGGGAATATTTACATTGGCGCCAGGGCAATAGATTTATAAATAAATGAAAAAGAATGAGTACGAATTAAGTTTTAGAATCGCTTTATTTGAACTTAATAGGTATTAAATAAAGGTGATATTTGATTGGAATTTCAAATATTTACGATATACTTTTATTTTTATAGGACATTCATTGCATTACATTAATAATTCTTTTTGTTCACTTTCTACCTCAGTCATTCAAAAAAAAATTGTTGTGTTTTTTATGTCATCGACAATATTTTTAACAAATATTCTTGTGCCTCCTGTACGTTGAATAAAAGTGTTATCTATCTATAGTTTATTTGAAGACTGACAAACAGTTACGAAGCTTCGCAAAACTATTTTCCTCAAACTCAGACACAAATATTATCCTCATACACTAATCTCTTATCACAGTCTAATAACCAAAGCAAGCAATATCAAATATCCTCAGAAAATAGCGGCACTAACGGAGCCGTCACCTCGGGGCCGTCGGTTCGATTCCCGGTCGAGTGAGCCGTCTGACTAATTGTCGCTGATCACCTGATAAATACTGCGTGTACTGTGAACTTGATTTTTGTGAAAGGTCATAGAGTAAGTTGTTGGTAGAAGTGGTCCTCTTAGAGGCAAGTAAAAAGTCTCCTTAATTTCAGCAGAAAAATAAATCTAATTTTCCACTACCATTCCATAAAATACACATACTCGAATAATTTGAAAGGTTCATGATATCTCCGTACAAAATTACATTTCTATTAGTCTAGTCCTGTTTCCGGCAAAAGATTTGACGTACAGGTAAGAATTCGATAATACAAAGCTCGAAAGCTTTGATGAATTATCTTCTTTCCCAATATAGGTAAAAAAAACAACTGCAGGCGAGGACCACACCTATACCAGTGTTACAACTTTGAAAATCCCTAAATTCAAACAATAAGAATGCCAAGACAAATCAAACTTTACTATTATTATCCCAAAGCTGCAAACATAACAATAGTAAGTAGTATTTAGTAATCTGTGGTCTTATTTCCAAAATGTATCCAAACAAAGCAAGTATCAGAGATTATACAAACCAAATTGAGAAGTCACAAATACCAGCTTTCGAATAATGTCACAGTCTAATCAAAGTACACTAAACAGTATGACCAAAACATAACATTTAATGTACAGCAATAACCATTGTCTGTGTTGGCCATCTACATTATTTTAATCTATATTATTTTGCTAGCTACGAAATGTAGAAAGTTCATTGGTATTTTTAGAAGCGACGACTATTTCATTAATAGAAATAAAATATGTAAGTACATATAATATAAATCTTAAGATGTCTTATGCGTTGTAACGAAACTTCTGCCAATAATTGATATGATTTTCAAGCCGCGTTTATTATGAGATTTAATATATTTTTTTATTTCATATATGAAAGCAGTTAACAAAACTAAAGTACGACATGGTTTTAATGAATAGGTTCAATTAAAATTGCTTATTTATTTTTTAATAGCTAAAAGTTTTCTTGAAGAGTTTCTAAGAAGTTATATTTGTTGAGAGAAGAAATAATTTTCTTTAAAATCTATTCGACAACGACACGATCACGACAAATCGCCTGTACTAAATAACTTCTAAAACTAGTTTAAATTCACTGGTCTGTTCGCAACAGTCTACGACTATTGACGTGGTTTAATAAAGTGAAATAAATACGATTAAGTGCACGTAATGATGCTGTAAATACTTTTACGGTAAATCTTCTATTTGGTTAGGGGTTGTCCATTTAACATGACGTTCTTAACAACAGTAAATTTATAAGTATCTATCTACTATCATAACAGTTGAGATATTTTTTAGGGTTCCGTACCCAAAGTGTAAAACGGGACCTAAAGTGTGGACGGGATTGTTTTCGCTCCTCAGTCCGTCCGTCCGTCTGTCACCAGGCTGTATCTCATGAACAGTGATAGTTAGAGAGTTGAAATTTTCACAGATGATGTATTTCTGTTGCCGCTATTACAACAAATACTGAAAACTAGAATGAAATAAATATTCTGGGGGGCTTCCATCCAACAAACGTGATTTTTTTGCTCATTTTATAAATAATGGTACGTAACCCTTCGTGCGTGAGTCCGACTCGCATTTGGCCGATTTTTTTACATAACTGACAATATGTAAAATTATTCTCGACATATTGTTATTTATGTGGTATGAAGAAACAGTTGTAATATAAACACCTATAGTTCGGCCATTCAGAGAATGCGTTCCTGACACGTCGCGATTGAACTGACGACGTAACTTTGCAATGGCGTTGCAGTTACGATAAAAATATTTTTGCTGGTTGTTTACCGTTTTAACAATTGAGGAGCATTAAAACAACATTATTATATCAATAATCAATGAATGTTATTACGTCGTCAGTTCAATCGCGACGTGTCAGGAACGCATTCTCTGAATGGCCGAACTATAGTATGTAAGATTTCGTATTTTTTTAAACCTTTTCCTTCTTTTGCGTGCCTTTCTTTCCTATAAAGACTTCCTTCTTCTTCCCTCTGTGGGTTTAACCTGGAGGAGGGGAAGTATAATTTTACCAAAAACAACACATACATGTTCCCTAAATAATCCCTTTTATAAGCCTTACGAAAGTAAGTAGTGGACGATTCCTAATCAGACGTATCGAGCTATATCGATGGAATCGATTATGTAGGTACTTAAAATCGAATATGGTGTATAACGTTCTAGCTTTCTAAGTCCTTGTCAGTTTAGCTTAAAGCTGCTTATTATGCCCATTTATGGAGCACTAAGTGAAGAAAAGTGGGTGCTCCTAATCAGGTCCTGTCAAAATAATGTAGGCTCTTGTTTTCAAGAAAACTAGTAGACGTTTTGGGAACTGTTTGTCTTAAGTAGGTATTTTTTAAATACTGGGTCCATCCGGTTAGACTGGAAGCCGACCCCAACATAGTCGGGAAAAAGGCTCGGAGGATGGTTTTTGAATACTTAACTTGAAACTGTGCCCCAAGGGAATTTCTTCCCACACATGGATAAAGAGTACCTTCTGTAAACATATTACTGAATAGTTTAATCTAAATATGATGAAGTAGTATCGAAGCTTTACGTTTACAATATTATATAGTGCGATGTAAAAAAATATTTTGACGTTTGATAGAATTGATGACGTATTCTTTGTGTTACATATTTGACGGCGCTTCGATAAATCGTGGTGGTTCTCCAAAGAGTGTTAGGTGCAATGGGAATAGTCCAAGGAGGTTTATTGTAGGTTCATTGTACCTCTTGCTCTTGACACAACACTGAGCACTGGCAGCCTAGAAAAGTAATGACAGCCGTTCCTTTTGTTTCTTATGACAGTTAGATTGGTTCGGGCTTTGCGAATGGTGGTCACGTGATCTGTGGCGTGTCGATGGAGTTCTGTATTTCCTATTTTACATGATTATTGAGAATTATTGGATGTTAAGCTTCGAAGTGTGATTAAAGCGCTGATTGTATTGTAACAGTGAATTTTATTCTCCTCGCCCGATATACTCACGCCTACCATGATGATTCTATGACGAAACTGTAACACATTTCTAGTTCCTAACTCCTGATGTGGGGCTACTCCCTACATATTTGTTTCTGCAATTCACAAACTGCTACTGCACTTAATGTGGTGCAATTATGTTTAGTATATATATGTAAATAAGCATAGAAAGTGATATTAATCAAACAAGTGCAAAGTCGTGATATAATTGACACACGGCCACGCCTCCGTCGCGTGGACTAAGAGACAATGCATACTCTCGTATGCGATGTCGGTTAACGCACGACTAATTAGTTAATTGACGCAGATTTTTAATTATTTTGAAACTATACTATTGTAATTAGTCGTGGAGCTTGAAGGTAAGTGACAGCCGCACGAGTCGATCGAGTTTAAGTAATTCTAAGCGCGGTATGTCCATGGATTGGTGACCATGTCATGACTAGTTCCTGCGTGTTTCGGAAGGCACCATAAATTGATGGGTCTCCGGCCAGGCTGTCTTCTGAACATCTTCGGCAGTTGATGCAGTTAGTTAGAAGCCAGGAAGTCTGAGACAATCAGTCTTACCAATCGGTACCGGGTCGTTTCTATTAGAAATGTAATATTGCAGGACCCGCTCGAAGCTGATGATTGAAGCAGTCTGTCGAAAGAAGGGATGACCATTCTAAAGTCAATGGAGTAATGATTGTCCCTTTTTTTCTTTAGAGTTTTGGCCTATTTCAATCTCAAATCTTCTTCTTAACTAACTAGGCTTAAATATAGGCTATCAGAATGGTAAAAACATTTGGACAAATGTAAAACATCCCTAACTAGCAAGATAACACAAAGGTAACATGGTAACAAATATTTGCGCGCGCGCAGTATCGCAACACGAGGTTGATGTACTGACAACCGTCACGGTTCTCGGTATTGTAGCAAATGAGAACTATTGTCATTCATTGTTATGAATATAATGTGTGATTTTCCTTCATTCGAAGAAAAATGAGGAAACGTGGTATGGATGCGAGTATCAAAATATTTTTTTGGAACGATGTCATACTTATATAGATTTTTAACGGAACTTTACAGTCATTATTATCTTGTATGTCTCTACCAGACCTCGGGACTATAGAGTCCCGGATTTTTGGGAGGCGAACGTGGGGCCGAAGCCAATACGCTGAAGCCCTTTTGAGACAACTTTAATGAAATGGTGACACAAAACCGACGATTATCCCTGTATACACTATAGAAATGTACCCAAGGACAATCCCCGGTTCTGTGCTAAACTATTGCTAACTATGGATGAAAACTATTTGGGCTATTGTGATGGGATGCTAGTGGACAGTCATTATTATTATTATAATGATAGACACCTTTTTCTTCAGGTACGGGAAGGAGTTCCGTCGGTAAGTGAGTGAATCCGTTGTTGGAAGGTTGAACTGTTTTGGGATACTCGAGGGCATTTGTTTTTTTTATTACATGACTTACCTTTCTAGTGTCATTAGAAAAGTATTTACTTAAATTCAGCCAAGTTTTTAGAAAAACACTTAAGCACACTCCTGTGTATTATTGGAAATTCTACGAAAATATTCCGCCATAATATTCCAACAGTAAAAGAACCTAAATACAAACTCATTAAGTATACTTTGAATAAGAAACGTGATGTGTTTCACTATTATTTCCATGTTCACTGTTACAGCTAAATTATATAAAGTTAATGACGCGAATCCGCAATCTACACCAGCAGAACAAATGTTTTTAAGCCCAAAAGCCTAAAAAAATAAGATAACTTGATGAAATTCACGTGTCTTTGTTAAAACATGTAGTCAGTAGATAACATCCTTAAAAATAATTATACAGAGATTGCTTTCTTATTATTAGAGTATTTTTATATACAAGTTTTTTTTTTCTTAGTTTGCTTGTGTCTTGTTAAGTTTGGGTTACATCTTTTATAATTTGGTCCAGACCGTCCTGTAGGAATTTCAAAAGGCTAGACTGTACTAGCCTTTTGAAACACAATGCGATTGGTGCTTATTGCTGCAGTAAGATATTTTTCTGTATTTGGATCAACAGTTTAATTAAAGTTTCTAATTTATACTTGTATTTAAAAAAAAAAAATTAAATACAAGTATAGATTGTCTTGCTTCTGTTCTTCTTTTTGGATATCACTAAACGATCGTGTTTTGATAAGACAGAGGCTTACCATGACCCTCATGTATATCGCAAAGTAAGACACGACCCAAATGTTACGACACAAATGTTTGATAAACATTTGTCTAGCCGTTACATTCAAATCGAGATTCTGATATTTCTAAGTTCTAATTATTGTTGAGATACCGCGAAGTAAACTAACACTTCCGATAACAATAGAGGAGGCAGAACTCACTATAAATAAAATGTCGCATGATCACTTCAAACAGAAAAATACTTTGCTTCATTTGAATACGAGCTTATATGGCTCATGCAGTACAGTTAAATAATACAACATAGGCTGCCACAAAAACATGCAAAGAAACTAATCTTAATATAATTGCGCGTCGCAATAAAAATAGCTTCATAAATCATGATGTCAGGCACATCTCACTGTGTCTGAGCTCTCAAACATGGCAGATAAGATAACGCGCGCGTCGGTCGTCAGTCACGCTCAGGCGATGGACAACTTCGGATACCGCGAGATGGGGTGGCCTTCTCCCCTCCAGACGCCCTCCCCGACCTCGCCGACCACGCCCACGAGGTCCCGCTACCGAGCCAGCAGCATCAGGTCCAGAGCACCCAGAGAACCTGAGGAGTTCCCACTAAATACTAACTACAAACATGTCCGCAACATCGATTTGTTGGAGTCAGCACGAGAGCCTGGGAAAGCAAAGGAATATCTCTTTGTTGGTCCATCACCACCAGCTGAAGATGCGCCTAACATGTACCACAGTTTTGATGTCCTCGCGCCAGATCCTGAAGCCAGGCTGACAGAAGACGCAGCACGAAGAAGTTTGTGTGAAAAAGCGTTGACACTGGGAGCTGCCAGATTTTTTGATGATGTCGAATGTGGATTGATTACAACGGATAATATTGAGGAGCATATAAGTTCTGCGCCTGAAGTGGTAGTGAATTTGACATTGTTGTGGGCCGCGTTATTAGCTCGAGATGAGTTATTACCAGCTATTTTGGAAGCTGGAGCTGATATCCATTATTCGGAACCCGCTGGATTGACAGCGTTACATCTAGCAGCGTTTAGTGGTGCAGGAAGAGCCGCAGTTTTCTTACTAACCCGCGGTGCTGACGTTGATTTTGCTCCAAAATACTTCGCACCCCTCCATTGTGCTGCATTTGGTAATTCACTGGAAGTGGCTGAATTACTGATAGCTAACGGTGCTTCACTACACGCTGTCGTGCAAAGAGCTGGCTGTGAAGATAATCTAGTGCATTGTGCAGTACGAGCTGATGCTGTCGAATGTATGGAACTCTTCATAGAGAGAGGTGTAGACCCTGCGTATGTTACATCAGGAGGATTAAATGCTTTACATCTTGCCGCTGAACTGGGTGCTCAAAGATGTCTATCATTTTTGCTGAAAGAAACAAAAATAAGTGTGAACGGTGTAACTAAACAAAGAGATAAGGAGTGCACGGCAATTCATTTAGCGGCGGCTAGAGGCTACGCCGAGTGTTTAGAGCTTCTGTTAGCAGAAGGTGCAAAAGCAAACACAAAGAATTACAGAGGATTCACAGCGTTGCACCTTGCAGCCCGGTGTTCAAGTATTGAATGTGTTGAAGTTCTTCTCAGAGATGGAAATGCTGATCCCAACGTTGAGGATTACGATAAAAGAACACCATTGCATGCAGCCATCGGTCGTGCCGAGCGAGCCTGTGACATCATCGACATGCTTGTAAGTTGGGGAGCACAGGTAAATAAAAAAGATGAATACGGATACTCACCGTTACATCTAGCAGCCATGGATAATTTAACGCAATGTGTCGAGACTCTTATATTTCTTGGTGCTGACGTGACATCAAAATCTAAAAAAGGTCACACAGCCTTAAGTGTTATTGCAAGGAAAACGCCAAAATCCCTAGCGATACTAAGACATAATTTAGATTGTGGAATATCCCTTAACCAACCAAGTGAAGCCAACGAAGAAGTGCAAATTGAGTTTGACTTCGGTAGAATGTTGAAATTTTCATATCCTCGTGAGATCACATATTTGAACAGTTTGATAGATGAAGGTCAAAAAGATATATTACTGCATCCGCTTTGCTCCGCATTTTTGTTTATGAAATGGAGGAAGATAAGGAAATTTTATTTGGCGAGACTCATATTTTGTTTTCTTTTTGTGTCATTTTTGTCTATTTATGTGTTGACTGCTGTCGTCAAGACGTGCAAGGGAAAGTATGCAGAAAAATATGGTGTTCTTAATGAGCTTTGTCAGAAACAGTCGCTATTAGGTCTCATACTCACTAACAATCCCATAGAATTTGAAAGGTGGGTTTTAATGGCCATCACAGCATTTGAGATCCTTCGAAAATTAACTGGCATAACGGGATATTCGAGTTTCTATCAGTACTTCACAACTTTCGAGAATTTGATGGAATGGTTTGTCTTGCTGTCTGTGTTTTCTCTGTACAAAATACATAATGACTACAGTTGGCAGAACCATGTTGGGGGGTATGCAGTCTTAGGAGCCTGGACCAATTTGATGCTAATGATGGGCCAACTACCCATGTTCGGTGATTACGTGGCCATGTACCAAAAAGTACTGACAGAATTCTTGAAGCTACTACTGGCATATATTTGCCTTCTCTTAGGATTTACAATTTGCTTCTGCGTCGTGTTTCCTAACGAGGAGATGTTCTCAAATCCTCTGATGGGATTCATTAGTACATTATCCATGATGGTCGGTGAATTGAACCTGAATATTCTGATCAACGACCCAACGAAAGATGACCCGCCTTTGATATTCGAGCTGTCGTCGCAAATCATATTCATCCTCTTCCTTATGTTCGTCACTATTATTCTTATGAACTTGCTTGTTGGTATTGCTGTCCACGACATTCAAGGCCTTCGCAAAACTGCTGGTCTCTCCAAGTTAGTTCGTCAGACAAAGCTGATTCTATTCGTTGAAATGGGCATGTTCAGCGCTTGGCTTCCGAAATGTCTTCACAAGTATGTATACAGGACCGCTCTTGTATCTCCCGAAGCTGGGAAAGTTATTCTGAGTGTGAAACCACTCAATCCTCGTGAAAAGCGACTGCCTACTGACATTATGATGGCTGCTTACGAGCTAGCGCAGTTAAACAAAGTGAAGTCAGGCAGATCTATAAAGGAGATTTTGTACAAAAATAAGTACACATCGAAATTGAAGAATGAGGGTCAGTTTGCTCAGGATCATAACTTCAGTTTGGAGATAAGAGGGATGCAGGAGAAGATAGACCAGGCTACTTTTAATATGAAGAAGATAGACCAGGAAATAAGGCACTTGAATACTCTGTTGATGGACCAACAGACTCTTCTCCATAATTTCTTCAAGAACACTGATATCATACCTTATCGGGCTCCTCATGTGTCTACTCCAGCTTATTCTCCAGAGTCGCCGATATTCTTCTCCAGTAATACAAGTCAGAGCCAGTATTCTGATAATATGAAGTATGAAAAATGAGTTTGTTGGTATTTTCCTAAGGGAACATTGAAGCAGGAAGCTTTTTGCAGGTCTGATGGGATGGAAGAAAATATTTCAGATCTGTGCATGCTTTGAAAAAGCTTAAAAAAGTTATCCTGATCATTGTAAGTTGTGAAAGAAAGTGTAGATCAAAATTGTATTTTTTTAATGTTTTTGAAAGAAGAGAAATTGTCATTTAAAGCCAGGGTATTTTTTTTGTGATAGATTTAATATTGTTTTAGACTGTAATCTCACATAATTAAGCGTAGATGTAATTTATTTTTAATTGACTGCCAGCATGTGAAACTTTAGGTACTTTTTAAATAATATTTGTTATTCATTAGTAGCCAAGCCCGTTGGTTATATCAAAAATAATATCTTATATACTTTTATAAATATTTTTTTCTATTTTCTCGAAACGTGCCTGTTATATCTTATCACGGAAACGACAGTTGTCACATTCTTAAAATTAAGTAACTTGTTTGGTTAATTTTGATGAGATGATAATGTTAAGATAAAGAAGTAAATAGTGCCTTATGTACTTTACATACAATTCGTGATAAAACTAAGGACCGCTGTCATGTTGGTATGTCATTAAAAATTATTTTTTTATACCTTTTGTTTAACTGTTTTTCCTTATAAATTAGAAAGGTGTCATATTCATAGTACTTTGTAGTTAGGTAATTATCTCTCTTCGGTATTTTCTGTTAATGAATTTTTGAATAAAATACTACTAAACTAGACTAAAATATTTATGAAGAAAGTTTATAGACGAAGTACCTATGATTGAAGATCAAAATTGGCACTTATTTGAACAGTTACCTAGGCTAGCACAATAATTGTTTTAAAGATCAATTAGCACCACTTTATCCGCGTTCCTATACTTGACCTTGTTTCTCTGCTGACGTTAATCGAAAGGGCTCGATTTATCACGGTTATAAACACACAGGTATTTAGAAATTGTGGCATAAGCTCTACTATTATGACTCTATTCTCTTTATCTTGTAAACAGGATCCCAAAGTCTGCTATTTTTAACAAACTTCTCAAAAAGTAGGAGACCCTCAAGAATATAGTTTTGGTAATCTGTTATTAAAAAATCTATGAAAATAAACAATTACAAGGTCAGTGATGTGACGGTAGTAAAAACGATCCTTACTAATATTATAAATCTGAAAGAAACTGCATTATTTGGAAATCTAGCTATAGCCTAAGAAAGGCCATAAATAACTTCTTATCCGAGTGCTGGAAGTAAGTATTTATATCAGAACGCGGGGAATAGCTATTTCCTACTCCAAATTAAAATAAAAAACCGGTACTAAAACATTGCTCGCATTAAAATGCTATTTTTATGCGCGAGTGCTTTGTGACAATAATGCCTGTTGATTGAAGTGCATAGCAAGCAATTAATTAATATTTATAACTAACTTTCGAATATCCTTACACTTAAATAAGTAGTATGACGAATAAATAAATATAATTAAAAAGGTATGTCGAATGAAATTCTCATTAATTTCAATTAAGTAAGTTTGTTCCGCGTCCTACTATTATAATATATATTTTTTAAATTTATATTATTTTATTTTGGAAAAATGCATGATTTTTTCGTCTGTCGCGCTTTCACCCTGAAACTAATCGATTTGAAACATATTTGCGACACGAAGGGCCTTACTACAAAAACTTTAAACCCTGTTTTACACTTGTCTAATAAAATTTTGGCTGCAAAATGAACCATATGTCAACGTCATAATTTGTCATTTTTTTAGACAAGGCATAAACTGACGTTTAAAAGTTTTTGTGGTAAGACGGGAATAGTTTAAGTTTAGAGTCTAAGAAAGGACCATAGTATTAGATTACTTTTTACCGCGAGGATAAGTTAGTAAGAAAATAATGTAGAACTAACTTACGATGGTTTTAATTATTACTTAAATACAGCGTTATACATAGTATCAAAAGAATCTCAGCAATATCGAGAACTTGATAAGTAAACCGGGCCTTACTAAGGCTGGGTACACATGTGCGATTTATAGTGTTACATTGACATTACCGCCTCTCCAAAACCTCCCGGGTTCCAAAACTGCTTTTCTTCTCTAACCGACATCAGAAAAAGAAAGAGGTATGTAATCTATTTTGACTTATGTTTCTGTAAATGTTTATACTTAATTGAGGCATTGATCAATTCAATTTTAATTTTGTAAGCGATTGTGTATTTGTGTAAATGACAAAATAGAATAAGACAAGAAAAAACATTAAAAATGTTTGCAAACTTCATTAAAATTGCAAGTAAAGGCACTTTTGCCTACAATTCCCATTCTTACGAAAAGTCGCCCGTGTGTGCTAAGCCTAAGTCGATAACAATTAAAACGCAATGCAGTCGCAGGCGCGCCGTCCGACCTTGCGCGTACGCAGTACTGTCGCGCACGCAAGTGATTGCTGATATGTAATACAGATTCTCATATCTTACAGACAATATTTGATATGTCAAAAATAAGTAAGTATTGGTATTTATGTTAGTGCCAATGCTTTAATTAGTTGTCATAGTTCAAATAAACGAAAACTGTAATAACAAATACATAGCCTTACATAAAATATGTATTGTATTATATCAATATTCTCAGTTATATTTCAGTGCGAGTAATTTTATGAAAAGTCGTGGTGGCCCAGTGGGTAAAGAACCAGCAGTCTGCTCTCTCGAGTATGTGGTTGTGGGTTCGATTCCAGGTCAGGCAAGTACCAATGCAACTTTTCTAAGTTTGTATGTACTTACTTTCTAAGTATATCTTGGACACCAATGGCTGATAAAAAGGTGAAGGAAAACATCTTGCGGAAACCGGGAACTATAGTCTGAAATCTGAGAGGCTGTAACAGTAACATATTTATGAAGATGCTAAATAGGTATTTTCTGTGGGATATGGAGCCTACGATAAGTATTTATTTATTTATTTACAAGGCACACCAACAACTTATTTACAAATAATTTCGCATATTTAAGTTTACAATTGTAATAAGTCCTGCGTAAATATGTTAATTACAGGTGCGCACAACGCTCAAATTAAAAATAACTCAAATTAAACCAAACTATACATATCAAAAGTTTGAAGTACAACATGATAAGCTAAGACATATAACAATGTTAGTATACTAATGCCCATTTTCACCAACAATCTCTTAATCTAAGTGCCACTTAGAATGAGGGCTCTCCCAATTTTGACATAAATAACTATGGATAAGGGATACCTAAACTTTGGTGAAAACGAAATTCTTATTAAGTGTTCCGTAAATGCTCTTAGGGGATCCCTTAATTTAGGTATTTGTTGGTGAAAATGGGCATTACTTACTTACCTACATCTATTCTAATAAAACAGATTAGCGAACACTCGAGCCCCCGACTGTACCGTTTACCATCGTTCGTACAAACACGGTCGGCTTCCATTCTAAATGTTTTTATTAACCACATCAAAAGCGCCGCCGCATAACCTATGCCTACCAGTACCACTGCCGGTTTGAACTAAATAATAACTGTTTGAGCTAAACTACTGGTCAGTAATTAACTAAGCGATCTGGAAAAGCGGTTAAGGTCGGGTTTAGCGCATTTTGACCGACTTGTGAGAAGGAGGAGGTAAGTGTATTTTAGTGATATTTTGAAATAATATGTAATGGTTAAAGTCTAAAACTATATTGGCTTCCATTCTGCTGTACCTGAGTGATGATGTCCTCCTAGCCGATTTTCAGCTGCAGCGGCTGTTGTCATGTAAGGAGATTAGCCAACTGCGCAGGACATATTATAGTGCACAAGCATTTGCGCAGACACAGGTGCACTCACCATTCCTTCACTCTCATAGCCCGATGGGACGGCAATCCGACATGACCGGAGAGAGATCAGGCGCAAGACCAACATTCACGTGCTGTCTCTTTTAGATGCTTGGTCACCCACCTACAGACTGACTGCTGTTACTTAGCCACGAGCCACAGAAATCTATGATAAATATGATATATTATTACCGGCCTACTATGCCTGGTATTTAAGTCGGCGCCAATCTATTTGAAGCCGCGGTGGCATGTGTGTTAATCAAATGAATGCTCAATTTAATCACCGCGTTGACTCCAAAGTATATACTGACCTGGAACGGTATGGGAACTTTCAATTACTGCTGGTTTATTTTAGTTAATTAGTTTGTTGTTTAGTTTTAGTTTTGTAAAATTGACATTCTAATCTGTGCCTTTTAGTTGAGTACTTGTGGGTTTGTTAACCAAGCAATAGTGGCTGAGTAGCAATCACACAGGTCGATCGATCATATTTGGTTAAGTAACGCGTGGTGAGATCGGTCCATGGAAATGTGATCATCTTGACATGAAGAGTCCCGGTTGCCAATTAAACATCTTTGCTAGTCATTATGGGTAATAGGAAGCCAGTAAGTTTAGTACCTGATCGTTGTACCGTGCGCTGTACAATCTTTCATCTCCATACTGATTGAGCCCGATCAAACTATCGGCCGACAAAAAGTTTGCAGCGCGCAGAGCTACTAACCTTTGATCAATCGATTCATGCGACTGTTATCACGCCCAAAACAGGTGTTTGTCTTTGACTAACTGAAAAAAGAAAAACGAGATAAAAATAAATTCAGTTATTTATATTAATAATACCTATCTTCGGAAGTCTGCAAGTGATAAAGGGATTACGACTAATTAGAGTTATCAAATATTATCAGTTTATCAGAAAGACGGTTTTCCCGACAGGATTTTTCTTCGACAATACTAATTTATAAATACTGAAGTTTGTAAAGATGAATCTATATATGATTGCATGGACGGATCCAGCCTTTAAAATAGGCTGTGGGTACGTCCATTTGATCTGATTTTCAGCCAACAATCGTTTTTTTTTTATCATAGATGTACTAAGCGCGATTTAATGAAACTACGAATACCACTACAAATGACGAACTGAACCGATTCTGACCCTAGCAGAGTACATAAGTTAGGTCATTGGAGCAGTACATGAGTACATTAGAGAGTATACATATAAGGGAGTACTTGAGGAAGTACACAAGAGAGTGTATAGAGCCACTGTTTGATTGACACTCTTTCACGCTAAAAGTACTCGATGGATTTTAATTAATCTTGGCAGCTTAAATATGTAATATCGAAATAACGTACAGGCTATTGTTTCCATATACCTACTTGAAAAGGTCCCATAGGGACGTGGATGACACCGCGGGTAAAACCTTGTTATAATAAAATGTACATTTGTTATCTAATCAACTCTTTTACCTTAAGATTATTATATTTTTACTTCATTTAGTCACAATTATATAAAAAAAATTAACCATACTTCAAAAAGCTTCCTCCTAGCAATTCCCCTCAAAAATACCAGAAGCTCATAAGTAATTACTGCCATATTTCTGTCTGACCGTCAATAAGACATTCCTGGGCTATTCCTGAGCTAACTAATGGGACAGGTAACACATAGCTCGTGCTAATACCTATGCATCATCACGGAATGTTTTTGAAGATATTATGAGACATTTCTTGCATTCCTCACAGGTTATATGGTACTAGTCATTTTAGCTGCAATAATAGAAGAAAAGCTGTATTGGAAAAGATGGATTGATTGCCTGAAAGAGGACATGAAGCAGAAGGGAGTGGATGTAAGTATGACGTCTGACAGAGAGGAATGGAAGAAAAAGATTTTGAACAGGGCAGGAACTTGGGAATAGGGCAGGAAGATGATGATGAACAGAAGAAAAGCTGTAAATTTTAAACCAGTATTTTAGGAGATAATTCATGAAATAGGCTTGGGAAAGGACGAGACATATGATAGATCGGCTGTATTTAATTAAATGTTCCATCGCAATGTACCATGAGCCACGACATTTGCAAGGAAAAACAATGTACCTAACCACAAAATTAATTAAAATGATCTAATAAAGTGCTTCGCAATTTGTTGTGATCATAAATCGGCCGGTACATACTCGTTGTGTCTAATTATAAAGCGGGGCGTACACTGAATCAGTGAGCACAAATAGATGCGAGTACGCATCAGACTCACGCGCCAATTTTAGTGTCCCTAACTCGTTACGATACGTTTATAAATCGAATGCACTTGGTTAAATATGGTGCGGAATGTCAGATCTAGAAATAAAAACAATTGAGGTTCTGGTAGTTCAATGGGTTAGGAGTTGGGCTGGCGACCAAGAGGGCGTGAATTTAATCCATACCCATTAACGTTAACTGTTGACGTGATTTCACCCCAGACACAAGTATTATTAAGTTCACTAAAAAGGGATTAACAGAACATACTTTATAGTATAAATGAAAAGATGAGTCTGTCTATCTGGTTAATCACGTTTTCCAAATTGGACAATGAAAAAACGAAATAATTTTCATGAAGGATGAAGACGGATATACAGATTTTAGAAGAATTCCCATTTTGGAGTAACTCTAAAATCATTATCGAACGAAAATCATTTTTTCTTTCCTTAGTTTCAATCAAAGTTATGTGAAGTTTTTTTTTTATTATTGACATAGTGTTGAAACACGATTTTACCTCATGGTAAGCGATGGGGTCGAAGATGTTGCCTAGCAGTAACCTATTCACTTTTGACTTGAAAACACCCTGGTTTAAGAAACTGGGAAACAGGCTCAAGTAGGGAATTCCACTCCATATCTGTTTGATTTGAGGTGACATTTAATGACACGAATTACGGTAATTACGATTATCGTAAGGAATTACATTTAATCTATAGGTATTTCGTAATTTCGAAGTACCTAGTACTGTTTGACTGATTCATCAACGTTTAGCCTAAAGTGTACGTAACACCCTTTTTATGGGAAATCATCAAATGACCTTTCCCGCTGTGGGTTAGCAGGGTTGAGGGAGTGTCAGAATCTTACTGACTGTAATCCACCATGTTCCTTCTTAAGCACTTTATGTACCAGAGCCGCGGTTACTCTTTCGAACAATCTCGCAGCCCCGACAGGCCTTGTCTCGGAACCATATTGGCCTCTATCGACCAATACGGTAGTTGTCAAATCGTCAAATTTAGTATACTTGCATTGAACTGTCAAAAACGGTTACTTTCTATCACATTCTATCTCTAATCTATCATCACTAATTGTTCGCAAGAAGCTGCATAAGCACAAAATTTGCTTATAGATTATCTACTTACCTAATTTATTTTTCCCACCAAAACGACAAGTAAAAGTGACATTATTTTGGGATGCTTCAAAAATAAATAAGTTATATAAAAGAATAAATTAATTATGTATTGCGTATTTTCGTCTAACATCCACATAGTAGCTTCATTGAATGACATTTCATATTTTTGTCAACGGATGTTTACAACATTTAACTGGGTTTCACCCAAAAATTCACACGTATAGTTCTTCTATATTAATCTGAATTACTTTATCAATCAATTACGAAACTATAAAGCTGCAATTCCGAAACACACGAGTATCGCACGCGGCCGATAGACGTTACGCAGTTAAATAATAAATAAATTGTTTATTACTTCACTTTGTACATAATTTTTACAATATTTTGCTTAATTCTAAAAAGTTAAGCAGTATAAGAATGTAAAGCGCCGAGACATCACAGAATTGTGCAGCTGACATCAGCCCATTGATTCCCATGCTTGATAGAATAGGTGTCAGCTTTAATGCTTTAAGGTCCATTTTCAACGATTACATAAACATTTTCATAAAACAACTAATTATTTTGAATTTGTACGTACAAGTTTCAAAGTAAACAATTGTTTTAAGAAAAAAAAGGACGTTCATTTTGTCTCGTAGATTTAAAAGACTTCACATAGTTTCGGCACAAAGTACCCAAATAAAGGGATCGTCGTCGTGTCAACTGACATAACTTGGGCCTAAATTAGTTGAAGAGCACAGCGAATGTATGACTGTCCGAACATGAAAGAATCACGCGGTAGCGATTGTCCGCGTGGCTCGAAAATGTACCTTTACTATGACATACAAGATTTATACTGTATGGGAAACCCTAACTCATTATCGTCTTCGGGTAGCTAGATGAGGATTTAGCTATCATAATCAATTTATGATATTAGGACGAATATAAAAGCGTAGGGGGTAGTCCCACATTCATTCTGAATCAAACATAATGGCAGTGTTAGCCCTTCTCACAGTCGCCCTTTTGGCAGGTATGTGCATATTTTGTTTTTGTTTAGAGCTTTGAAGTTGTTTTTATTTGCGCAGTTAGTCATCTGAATTATACGACTCTTCGTAAATAAGTCTTTATAAGATTGGAGTTCCATCGATATATAATTTAACCACAAAATTTGGAGTCCATTTCAGTCCCATATGAACGTTTAATACTGTGCCAAATCTGAATTTTCCAATAAGCACCTTGGGTTCGGCGTCTAGTCTAATCAGATGCACCTCAGTTTGCACGTCTTTTACAAAAAGCGACTGCCTATCTGATCTCCTCAACCCAGTAACCTGGGCGGCCCAATACTTCTTACAAAATTTGGTTGTTACAACTGCCAAAGATATGCATAATATGACAACCTGGATCCACCAAGTTATTGTGCCTTCCAAAACACGGAAGAACTCGACATGACAAAGTCACTATTCCGCGGACCAACCGCATCAAGGCCCATACTGATTTGGAACTTTGTGATCGTTTGCCCCAAACCACACAGTGACAATTGCTTATACCAAAACATGCCTTTTTAGGATCTGCCTACTCCACGCCTAATGCCTCCCGTATCGTCGGAGGCACGGTGACCTCAATCGAGAAGTTCCCGTCCATCGTAGCTATAGAACACTATAGCATATTCTCTGGGACCTGGGGCCAGTCCTGTGCTGCCAATGTCCTGACCACCAGATATGTTCTGTCTGCTGCTCATTGCTTCGCTGGATTGTAAGTATTTAACTGTCGTTATTCTTGTAATGAGATGAGGCCGATAGTGAGAGACCACGTTTCGGTGCCGTGCCACGCTGGATGCAGGTCGCTTCCAACAGGTATCTGTGGAGATCAAAGGGGGAGGCCTATGTTCAGCAGTGGACGTCCTATGGCTGAGATGATGATGATGATGATGATGTTGTAATTTCCTAAATGTTTGAGTTAATTTGTCTATTTATGTACTAGGGAGTTGCTTAGTTAGCTGAACCGAGAGAATATTTTTGTCACATATATAGGTTACTAGCTTCCGCCAGCGGCTTCGCCCGCGTGATGTGTTGATAAAAAGTAGCCTATGTGTTAATCCAGGGTATCACCTATCTACATACCAAATTTCAATCAAATCGGTCCAGCCGTTTTTGCGTGATTGAATAACAAACATACATCCATACATTCTCACAAACTTTCACATTTATAATATAAGTAGGATATAGTGGAGAAAGAGATAGGCTACTTTATAAAGTGGAGATGCAGTTTCTTTGGGATGTGAACGAAGTCATGTCAAGCCTACTCAATATTTAAAGCATCTTCGGATGGGCGTCATTTGTGTTTTATACTATAATATTAATATGCTTACATTGTGAAATGTAGCTGGTCACACAACAATCATAGAATAGAATATGGAACTCCTCGTCAGCTTAGTTTGTCTGAATATCCTTATACACTTCATCATCATCATCATCATCATCATCAGCCTATCGCAGTCCACTGCTGGACATAGGCCTCTCCAAGTGCACGCCACTGAGTGCCTTATACACTTAATGACTATAAATAGACAAATGAATGTTGCCTTCGTAATCACAATTTTAACTTAATGAAAAGCGTGAATTTAATTATATTTTGCCACAGAAATTAACCAGACAATTTCTCATTGCAGATTCTACCACATCAGTTACCGCCGTTTCCGTGCCGGTTCCTCAATCCGTCACAACGGCGGTGTGGTGATCTACGCTGAAGCGGCCTTCAACCACCCTAGCTATGGGCAGTTGGGTGCCGATGGTGACATCTCTGTCGTCAGGCTGATGGGGCCACTGACCTACAGCCCCGTCATCCAGCAAGCTGCCATCCCCCCTCAGGGCTTCCAGATTCCTGATAACCTACCCGTCGTTCACGCTGGTTGGGGCCACACTACTGTAAGTTTATAGCAATTTATTTATTAGATACAAGCTTTAGTAGCAATGTAATTTTGAGGAGCCCGTGGCTAACGTAAATACACGTTGAACAACGCTTGGAAAGGTCATTCTTTAAATTGGTGATCATCATGTCGTGACAAGATGTTCATCTCCGTCTTTTGGAAGACACGCTAAATTGTAGACTGTCATTTGAACATCTTTGACTATTGTTCTGGGTAATCAGAAACCAAGTCGTAGTTTTTCAAATCAATTTCTATTTATGTATTGAAATCCTAATATACCTTTTCAGGAAGGAGGATCATCTTCCGAAGTGCTCTTGGAGACCACGATCTTCACTATCAACAACCAGCTATGTGCTGCTCGTTACTTGACTCTGGATCCCCCTCGAGTGGTGACTCCGAACATGATCTGCGCTGGTATCCTGGACATCGGTGGCAAGGACGCCTGCCAGGGTGACTCTGGAGGTCCTCTGTACTTTGGAGATATCCTCGTGGGTGTCGTCTCCTGGGGTCACGGTTGCGCCAATGAAACTTTCCCTGGAGTCAGCACTGCTGTCAGCCCTTACACTAACTGGATCTTGTCCACAGCTATTTAATGTCTTAAAATAACTTTTGAACTTAATAACTTGTAAAAAATATATTTTATGTACATATCAATTTTCGTGTTGATTTAGTGATTTAGTCATCCTATAGTTTGTAGTAATGATAGGTACTTATTTATACAAATTAAAATCTGTTTTTTCATATATCTCTCGATTTTACGCATAATTTAGTAGAGGTTATTCATTATGAAAACTGAATCTCGTCAAATTATTAAATAAAGTTATATTTACTATCACGATTATCTTGCATACCAGTGATTGAGGAAAGGTAAAGGAAAACCTCCTGAAGAAATCTGAATGAGATTTCAAAAGCGCTCATTAGTTTTCTGTATGAGAAGATTACTGTATCCCGCAGTAAGCCAGTAAAAAAGGCTGATGATGATGAATAAGGCTGTATTTACAAATAATCAGTTCACTAGGAAAAACTACTCCTGACATGAGAATCATAAAATATTGTTGGCTCATTATAAAACAGACAAATAACGTTGATGACGTAGAGAAAAATCTAGTTATATAGAAAAAAATAGAAAAGCGGATAACCTGACACAGATAATTACATTAGGATATTGATAAAATTATTCGATAATCTATTTAAAAGACTTAACTGTTATGCTATCTAATTCTTTGAACATACTCTTATCTTTTATCTTTGCTTCAAAGTGCGGTAGTTCTAGCCAGCTTTAGCTATCTTTATTGATTTACAACGGATTTATTCTGGGTTTACTGTAGTCAATATATATTGGTTGGGGGATTAATAATCTTGCAGTTCATACAGACACAAACATGGCGGTGCTACCCCTTCTGACTCTCGCCCTTTTGGCAGGTATTTATGTTCTTTAACTATTTTTAGTTTAGGATTATCGATTTTCTAAGGAATATCTTCATCTTTATTATTATCATCTTCTTGTTCATACGTTCCCTGGACAAACGTTTTGGGTTTGATGCAACAATTGGTTATATTAATTTTGACTTTATATCATCTTATATTTTACACAACCTTGCCATTTTATCTTTCACACCTCATAAGTTGTAAATAATCAACTAAAAAAATACCTAATCCACGTAGTTACTTCAAGAACTAAAACAGTGGCAGGTATCATAAAAGCGATTAACACGCAATACCTAAATAAACAGCTTTGATATGCTGTCTTAACTATTGAAGTGTAGTATTTAGATAGAATAAAAAAAAACTATTTTTAAGCCAATAAATCGCCGAAGATATGGAAAAACCGAATATCACTGTCACAACTGGGCTATATTTTTACATGGAGCATTAAAACATATATCATGATCAAAAAGTTAATATTTCAAATAGACACACTACCAATTCTTGTAAAACGACAAGGCAACAACCGGCAAGGAAATCCATAATAATTATATCATCAGCTTTTTCCTTATCCCTTCAATTCAAACAATAAGTAGGGTCAATATTATACGCTCTGGTCACTAAGTTATTTCATCTTTAGGCAAAAGACAGGGTAACATCATCTTAACAAATTGTATTGTTCTCAGGCTCCGCCTACTCTTCTCCATCCCGTATCGTTGGAGGAACAGTCACCTCCATCGACAAGTTCCCCTCCATCGTATCGGTGGAGTTCTACAGCATTTGGTCTGGCACCTGGAGTCAATCCTGCGCTGCTAACATTCTGACAGCCCGTTACGTGTTGTCTGCGGCTCACTGCTTTGATGGATTGTAAGTATGAAGTAAAATTTCAAATTTTTCAAGATAATGTGATGATTTTTTTTTTACTTTGAACCAATATTGCACAATGTGACGAAACTGTCAAAAAATGTGGAAAATGCTACTAGTATTAGATTTTAGATCTGATAACATTCAATCAGAACGATAAGCTTGCAATGCGTAGAAGTGGGTGAAAGGGTCTTTTGCGCCTTAAAGATTGTCCTCCTGAGCCTGATCTCCCTTAAGGTATCTTACGTTGGCCATACCCGCGTTCTAAACGATCCAAAATGAAATGTAAGTGTATCCATGCCTGTGCATACTCATACTTAATGTTTAGCCGCCGAACGCTGGAATGTTTATGACTATACAGACATTTCTTTACAGCTTATTCGACATCAACTACCGTCGTGTTCGCGCTGGCTCTTCTTACCGCAACACCGGAGGCATCTTGGCTGACGCTGACCACGCCTACAACCACCCCACTTACGGTCTCAATGGATACGATGGTGACATCTCCGTCATCAGGCTGAGGACTCCCTTGGTGTACAGCCCCGTCGTCCAGCAGTCCGTTATCGTCAACCAAGGATTCCAGATTCCCGACAACCTACCCGTCGTCCACGCCGGTTGGGGCGCTATTTCGGTAAGCAATATTGCATCTGTAACTATATTGTGGCAAATTAGAACGAAAAGTGGAAAGGGACAGAATGTAACGATATCTCAAACTAATCCTCATGTGATTGTAATAATAACTACGTAGATATGTTACATGTTAATAATTTCATAATATTATTTTTTACAGCAAGGAGGACCCTTATCTCCAGTGCTCTTGGAGACCACGATCTTCACTATCAACAACCAGCTATGTGCTGCTCGTTACTTGACCCTGCCATGGCCCCAAATTGTGACTGAGAACATGATCTGCGCTGGTATTTTGGACGTCGGTGGCAAGGACGCTTGCCAGGGTGACTCTGGTGGTCCTCTGTACTATGGTAATGTCACCGTGGGTGTCGTCTCTTGGGGTCACGGCTGCGCTAACGCTACCTTCCCTGGAGTCAGCACTGCTGTCAGTCCTTACACCGACTGGATCATCCAAACCGCCGTCTAAATTATTCTTTATGTTCCTGTCTAATTTAAATTCTATTCTTCCAACTTTTTTGTACAGAACGTCTAAATTTATATTACCAGCTGCCGGAAGATTTTTTTTTTGTATAAGAGTTGATTAAGGATGTTTTGATATTTCTTAATAAAAACTTTGAAAACATTTATCTTTATTTATTTCTGTACCTGTGAAATGAATTCACTTTAAATATATTAGTAGTCTGTCTCAGAAATCTGGATGAACATTCCAAAAAAGTGGTTTAGAATTAGGCTGTCAACTGTCAACACAGTAAGCTATGCTATCTACACTGACTATTACATAGAGTATTTTTCGTATTTGTTTGTTTACTCAAAAACTACTAGACTGATTTTAAAAATTCTTACACCATTCGAAAGCTACGTTATCTGTGATTACCTTAGGCTATATTTTATCTCAATACGGGCAGTAGTTCCTAAGGGACGATTAGTGGTTTTTATGAGTATGTTCTCCTCACCTACAAGAAATTATACGGAGATTTTCTCATTTCCAAATCAAAAAATAAAAGAGAAAATACATTGGCAAACACACTATTCTCGAAGCAGCATTTTAAACGATTTGTGTGGATTCATACGATGCTGACTAAGCATTTGATTGCGTTGATCATGACACGCAATTTATTATTTGTGCGCTAGGTACGGTACTACACAATAATGTTGAAGCTCTCGCTTACCTTAACCTACCATTAAAAGGAAGTCGTGGTGGCCTTGTGGGTAAAGAACCAATCTCTCGAGTATGATAGTGATTAGACTAGGGTGTGGGTTCGATTCCAGATCAGGCAAGTACCAATGCAACTTTTCTAAGTTTGTATGTACTTTCTAAGTATATCCTGGACGCCAATGGCTGATAAAAAGGTAAAGGAAAACATCTTGAGGAAACCTGGACTATAGTCTGAAATCACCAACCCGCATTGAGTAAGCGTGGTGATTGATGCTCAATCCTTCTCCTTGTGAGAGGACGCCTGTGCCCAGCAGTGGGACGATAAAAAGGCTGTAACAGTAATCAATTAGAATCGGTCAGCTGCAGTACAAAACCCTAAGCGGCAGAAATCGATATGGATATGCTTCAGGGTTCAATACTTGGCTCACTTTTATTTTTAGGGCACTATATTAATATAAATGTTACATAAGCTCAAATATATCTTATCCTGAGGAAGCCTATCTATACAACTGTTATAAAGCTAAATATGTTTTTGTTTGTTTGAATCCGCTCAGAAACTATTGGTCCGATTTGGAAAATTATATCGGTCAGATAGCACAACTTATCGAGGAAAGCTGCTTTTTATCCGGGCGCACGGAGTAGTTCCTACGGACGCTCTTAAAAATAAGTAGAAATGTTTTTTTGCCTTTGGATATAAATGTGAGAGTCCATTTGCACTGCTCGCCTTAAGATGGTTCTAAAATGAAACTCATATTTCTGTATTTGAGGTGAAGAGCTCCCGACTCCCGACTAGGTCAAAACCACTCAGTTCAATCGATGTGACAACATGTGACGCGGTCGGTCCGTGGGTGCTGTCCATGATACATGTTTCCATGACGAGTTCTTCTGTGTTTTGGAAGGCACGATAAGTTGGTACCGGCTGTCATTTGAACGTCTTTTCCAGTCGTTACGTGTAGCCAGATAACTTTCAATCCTTGATTTCTAACATTTTGTTTCACATTGCCATTAACGGGGGTACCGTAGATGACTAATTTCTATTGGCTGATTAAGTCGTTGCCATGACAGAAATACATCTTCAGAAGTTATCAATTAGGATAGCTGACTAACGTAGATAATACCTCTCAGATAGCTACTTTATTACGGCGCACTTAAAGAACCCGTGTGGCAAAATCTAACAAACCTACTGTTTTTATTGTCATCTGTTTAGACAAAAAAGTACTAGAAAGAACCGCTTATCGTTAATCAGTAGTGTTCCAATATTACGACTCCTGGGGCTTTGGTAATCTTTATATTTTTACAATGACTATTATCAGGTTATAAAATTGGGTGAGGACGTACTGAGTGGCATTTGAGTTTGACATGGCAACGCAGATAGTTCTGGTCTTCGCCCTCTTTGCAGGTAATTATCATGTTAATCTTTAAGTCCTTATACTTCCAAATTCAAGTTGAACGAAATTGGAAAAAGAGGGAAAAGAAACGTTGTCTCCCAGATACATAAAATTTTTGGTGGTACTGGTAATCCATGGAAAGAATTCATTGATTGCTTATAGCAAGTCTCTCTCTTACACTATCCTGCAATACATTTGGCAGGCGCTATTAAAGTCGCTATCCAGCTAATGATGATTATTATGAACTTATTTCTTAATGTTTATTCTAGTCAGGTTTCCTTCATCAAATATCCTCTAAACTAGAACACAATGGTTTCTTGCCAGGTCTGGCGTGCGCCTCGCCATCGGCCCGCATCCTGGGTGGCACTCCTTCCTCCGTGGAGAAACACCCCTCCATCGTTCAGGTGGAGTCTATGGGCTCAGCGTCAGGTATCTGGGCGCAATCCTGTGGAGGCAACATCCTGACTGCCAGATACGTTGTGTCAGCTGCACACTGTTTCCATGGAATGTGAGTTTCAATAGATCATAGGTCAAAACTTTTTACCTGTTAAGCTAGGTTAATTTGCCACGACCACAACCTAATTGTCTTGGAATTTGGACTTTATCTAGAGGTAAACATGTAATAATTAGATGCAAGTGTTGATACGTATAAATAGACGAACTATGAGCTAAATATTATTAAAATCCGTGTATACCTGCGGCGTTACACAACTATGGTATAACAGCTATGGTTACAGTTATACGATGTTATACATGATTATATTCATATACGTACCTGTAGTTATTAATACCAGGCATAACTCCCCATTCGTTATTTTTTCATTCCAGTTTCTACGAGCCTAAGAACCGCCGCATCAGGGCCGGTTCCTCAGAGCGCAACACCGGCGGTGTGGTCATCCAAGTAGACGTTGAGATCAATCACCCAACCTATGGCGTCAATGACATGGACGGTGACATCAGCATTGTCAGACTCCTGGGTTCTCTGGAATACAGCCCTGTGATCCAACAGGGTCCCATTATTCCTGCTGATTTTAACTTGCCTGATGGGTTACCTGTGGTGTTGGCTGGTTGGGGCGCTACCGAGGTTAGTGTTTTCGAAAACTTGATTAATTCAATTATGTTGTACTTGTAAATATCATCACTTATGTAGAGATAAAGCATATCAGTCAAGTCCAAAGATACTGTCCGTCTGAATATCGTCAATTTCTCATTTGCACTTTGACAGTTTATTGTGACACTGTGAAAGTTTTACTAAAATACTAATCAATTTAGTGGAAAGAAAATGGAAACTTAGGTACGATAATAAATGAAACTTCGTTTATATAGTTACTTATATCCTTGAACATGAATCAATCAGCAAATTAATTTCATCATTCTAATAAAACACCCATTTCTTCTTTCAGCTCGGCTCTTTACCTTCCAACGAGCTTCTGGAAACTTCCACCTACATAGTGTCCAGGGAAGTCTGTGCTGAACGTTATGCTAGCTTATCCATCCCTCGCAGTGTTACTGAGAACATGATCTGCGCTAGTCATTTGGACGTCGGTGGTAGGACAGCCTGCGCAGGTGACTTCGGAGGTCCTCTGTACTATGATGGTATCCTTGTCGGAGTCTTATCCTGGGGTGAGGGTTGTTCCAACAAGACCTTGCCTGGAGTCAGCACTGCAGTTGCTTCTTATACTAACTGGATTATTGATACTGCTGTTTAAAGTGGGTCTTCAAATAAAATAAATGATGAAACATGGTCTTTGGGGAGGTATGTGAATGATGAGGACGTTTTGTGGACTTGCAGAGTTTGGTGAATAAATTATTATTTAATACATAATTGTATTTTCTTATTTGAGAAAAGTGGAAAGAGTGGGATATGTATTCCAGTTGAATTATAGTCTTTATCGTGGTACTTTATGCCCGAATGAAGATGCGCATTCCTTCATACATTGATTGGTCTTTATCTATAATCGTCTAGGTTGCCTTATTGAATCGGCATATAAATGAAAAATAATTAGGTAGGTACCTACATTACAATAACATGCTTACTGTATGTACCTAGATAAAGGTTTTTTATTTTGTAAATGAAGGCATCAAAGGCTTATTCATTTCCTGCATTAACTATCTTTATCAAATTGTTAAGATTGATATTATCTGAAACAGTGTAAACGACTAATAAGTGCGTGTTGTGTGTCATACATACATAGGTATTTTTTTATGGAGGCATAGTTTTAATGTAAATAGGTACTATTTTTCAAGATTAATTTACAAGGAGACAGCAGATTTAGAAATATTACCTATCTAGCCTGCCTATTTTAAAAGCTTTGTTTCTATTTCATATCATCTTAATTAATGCTTTTCCAGTTCCTAATTATTTCGGTTCCCATTAGTATTGACGTAGCTTCTTTAGTTCCGGTTAAAAAGAATGACATAATGTTCTCCGATTCATGGGATATGTAACGGGGAATGATTTAAAAAAAAACATGGACTAGTACTTTCTGAGATCAGCGCGTGCAAGCAAACAAACGAACTCTTCAGCTTTATTATATTGGTATACATGTAGGATGTTAAAGACAAGAGATTTCATAGATACCCCTCATGTTCCCGTAGTTACCATACTAAGGAACGCTGGTGAAAGCGTTCTGGTGGAATAGCCTAAAGTATATGGATATTAGGACCTATTCAGTACCTACCTAGGTACTATACTGAACATCAACGGTTCTGTGATTCGTAAGGATACGTTAAAGAGTTCATTGTTAGGTTAAATTAATAAATTGGACCTTCTTCTTTATACTAGACTAGCTTCCGCCAGCGGCTTCGCCCGCGTGGTCTGTTGATAAAAAGTAGCCTATGTGTTAATCCAGGGTATCACCTATCTACGTACCGAATTTCAATCAAATCGGTCCAGCCGTTTTTGCGTGATTGAATAACAAACATACATCCATACATTCTTCATCTTCATCATACAAACTTTCACATTTATAATATAAGTAAGATTGTAGATACTTATATTTACTAGTCTAAAATAAAACTTTGCTATCATAAATAATAAATGATGATTGATTATGAAACGACTTGGTCAAGTACTCTTTTTGGAACACTGGTTTTTGTAAGGCGATTATCACACTGCCCCGCATGATGCAGCGTAGTGCGTGGATGCGTTTTTTTCCGTTGTATGGAAATATCTCCGTTTGTATGGAAAACACGCATAGTCCAACACACTGAAAATGCATCCACGCGCGTTCATGCGGATCACGCACATACATGCGGAGAAACACGCACCCCCGCGCGTAGGTGCGGGGCGAGACGCAAGGTATGGCACACTGAATCCCGCAATGCCGCGCGTGATTTTGAATGGGCGTGACGTGTATATTTGAAAATGGAACTCGCTGTGCGTGAATTTACAAAACGCACCTACGCGCGTGAGTGCGTGAAAAACCCGCACGATGATGCAGATCTGCACTCCCGCAGGAACGCGCGTAGGTGCGTCGACACGCAAGATGCAGCGTGATGCGGGGCAGTGTGAAGATCACCTAAATGTAGATGATATATAATAAAACAAGTGAATTTTATTATAAAAAAAATGTTTGTTGATTTAATAAAGCGCTATCTAGCAGCGTATTACAGAACTAATTGTATACGACGCTTACTTACATGATAATGTTGTATACACTACAAGCTTGCAGGTTTTTTGAATAGATGGCTCTTACTGAAAACTTTCAGGCAATTGTAATAAGCATGATAGCAGTTCCTACTATGGGTTAAGATTTTTGTTTTTTTTTTTGGTTTAAACAGTTTGATGCCTGCTTGGCTGAAAGATTGCCTGAAAGATGACATGAATAGGAAGGGAGTGCGTGTCAGTACATCGAGCTTAGAATTATAAGGAGACGCCGTGTTGTTATAGACGTATCTATAGTTATATAAATATGAAACAAACTATGCAACATAGTTCTGTCTCACTCTTTCTAAGCAGATAAGTGTATTTGAAAACAGGGACAACAATATTTTTGTGATTGCGTAAAATGGTGACATTTTACTTTTGAATTCCTCCGGTCTGTAGGTGCGTGCCATATCTGGCCATATATGTCATGGTAGTTGTGCTGTCAAATAGGTGCTCTTCGTGACTTATTTTTGCTATTTTATAGAAAATCACTCGTGTTTACTTTTAAGACTTTACTATTTCAATAGTGAAATAATCAACGAATATGCCTATGTGTTGTATTGTGAAGTGTGGTGCTAGGAAGCACCAAAATCAAGCTGGATTGTCGTTACACAGGTTAGGAACCTATTTTTGCTAGAAACTACATAAAATAATTCACATTGGATAAAAAATATGTTACGGGAACATGAATTGATTGTGAAAGTACTTATATTTTGGTTTATTTCTGTATAAAAACCTATATTTAGAAATAAATGTTGTTTACAATAACATGTCATATTGGCATAGTGCTGTACAGTTGTCAAAATAGTATCGATATATTATCCACTTAATAAGTCTGCTTTTACAAATTTTAACATCAGAACTTACTGTCCCTTCTTCTTAAGACCCCTGTTCTTCATAAGACCGAATCTTTGGCACCCTGCAACTAGTCTGTCGTGAAAGAACTTTCATAGGGCTATTTGAAATAATAAATAATTACTTTGCCTGTGTTTTTTTTTTAAAGGTGACCCTACTGAAATGACTCCTCCCATTTGGTTGATGTTGTTGAGGTTATTAGTATCAGTGAAGTTAATGTGATAGTTAGTTCTATGACGAAGAAATTATTTATACTCGGTTATTTTTATGCACCCAGTAAGACTCGTACGTACTTCTAACTAGAATACAATATCGATATTTGTTGAATCCGGTAGCGGTACAACCCTAGTAATGGCAGCCATTTTAGTTACTGCAGGTGTGCACGTTTTTTTCATAGACATTTCCTGTCCCTATAGTTATATGTCAATGGTGTCAGTATGACGAGTGACAGGGGAAAATGGAAGAGGATGACATATTGCGCCGACCCCAAATAAAATTGGGAACAGGGCAGGAGGAAGAATATGCCTGCTTGGCTGGTTAGAATTTTGAAATAAGTAGGCTACATAAGACCTCGTCTCTATTTGAGAGCCGCTGCATCCACAGCGGTCATTTGATAACTTCCTACAAACAAGGACGAACGATTTTCGCCCATAGAGTTTTCGCCATACAAAGAGATTGATAGCGCCAGGTAGTTGTTTTTTTTATTGAACGATTCTTTATCGTAGGTAATGCTGAACGGGCCCAACAATCTATGCTCATAAAACTACTTAAATTATCGAAGGCGTGTTACATTATTATCATGAAGAATAATCAAGCAATCTAAGCAATAAACAAACAATAAAACGCTGATAACTGATAATTTACTTAATTCAGTAGCGCATTATGACGCGTTAATGTTATCAGTACAAAATTGAGTGATTGTTGTGCGTAACACGCTTGGTCATATCTTGTAAACTAAGCCTAATAAATCCTTCAGAAAGAAAACAGCTTAAGGGTATAAGGGTATGTGCACATTGTTAAGTCGTTAAAAGAAAAGATTGTTTTTTGTACTCTTCTTCTTTATTAACCAATAAGCAATTTAACTGCATGGCCTTTTTTATGAAAAATCATCAAATGACCTCTGCAGCGTGAGGGAGTATCTAAAACCCACCAAGTTCCTTTATAAGCCCTTTGTGTACCCGGGCCGGCGGTAACCCTTCGAACAATCCCCCCGCCCCGGCAAGGTTTGGCCCTGATGCGGCCCACTAAGGTCAAATATGGAATTACTAGCTTCTGCCAGCGGTTTCACTCGCATCCCGTGGGAACTACTTCCCGTACCGGGATAAAAAGTAGAATATGGCCTTCCTCGATAAATGGGCTATCTAACACTGAAAGAAATTTTCAAATCGGACCAGTAGTTCTTGAGATTAGTGCGTTCAAACAAACAAACTCTTCAGCTTTATAATATTAGTATAGATTATATCGATCGATAAAATACTAAAAGCAGAACCTAAGCAAAATACTAGCCACGGATAATTGACCTTTAATCCAGATATTTTTTATCAATATAATTTAGGCGCTAAGAGAATTGCACACAGAAGTGGTAAAAGGGGGCGTTGTTGGGGTGCTGTCCTTTGTATTTTTATATTATTGACGTTAACATTTCTAATATAAATAATGAACCTAGTATCAAAAAAATAATTGATCTTTAAGATTCTTCTCCACCGGTCGGTTAATAAACTTATTGTATAGTCAGCATTACTTATGTATCAGTGCAAACTCCTAGTGCATGATTATCATCAAACTTAGAAGTGTAGTAGGCTGTTATCACAGTTTGAATAATTTTAGGGGTCTGCTTTTGTATAAGTTTAATTTCATAAAACCTAATAAAATTGATTTTGATTCATCTAATTCTAGCTGTGGCTAGAACTAAATTCGCTTCTAGGCAGTGTACTTATCTATTACCGATGAGTCTTTTTAATGATTATCTATGATTCAGTAATCTAGTTAGATAATTATGTTATAGTTATAGTACCTATCTCTACGATACGTATATAATATTTAATAAACATATAGATATGTCAAATGCCGAATGAAGTTTTGCAGACAATCTGATACACAGATTTGAACCTGTATTTTACAAGTACTTATTGACTTTTTATTTGTTTTTGACTTGTTTTTCCTTTTGTACTGTAACTTTCGATCACTTATATAATAAATAGACTGCTTCAAAAATTAAGTATTATTCTACTTGTTTTAACTGTTTTTCTTAGGCATGGAGGTACGGGCCCCAAAACCAAAAATTACTATCGATATTTATTTTTTTATCAAAAACTAAGTACAATAGCGATAATTGTTATTTATGTTCCAAGTTAATTCCTTATATAAAGTGAGCAAGCAAAAGATTAAAGTTACATTCGTGGTGGAACAAAGATGGCGACTCTGTGCTGGGCTGTTCTTCTATTAGCAGGTAATAATTAGAAATAATATACAAACATTGAGGTTAAAGAAAGCTCGTGGATCAGAAGAAATCTGATTGCTTTACTTCCAAAGATAGGTGTACCCAGAATTCGTCCTTGGAGAACACTTTAAACTATTCCTTGAATTGAAGATAAAACTGGAGTCAAATGTAGTAACTAGGGTCTAACGACAATTTATAGCTGGGTGTACTCCATTTAAAAGAGGTCAAGAAGTAGTAACTTAGGTCAAGCTGCAGTCGAAACGGTAAGGTAAAAGTTATTTACGTTCTACAGTTATCCAAGAGCCTGACCTTACACATGAATAGATCTACTAATGTGCCTATGGTAAGTGACTCTTTACCTTCTATAATGGCCAACTGCTAGCCCTCAACATTCACTAAAAAAAAGCTCTAGTTGTTACTATTCCGTGTAGTGACTATCTTCTACTATCTATACTGAGCTTAAAAAAAACATATGACCAAAATTCTCAAACTAAAATTGTCTAAATTCCAGGAGTAGCGTACTCCTCAGAACTGGGTACCCAGACCTCAATAGAGAAGTACCCGAGCCTGGCGCAGGTGGAGAGCCGAGCTGGTCTGCTGTGGCTGCAGCAGTGCGTCTCCAGCGTCCTCACCTCCTACCACGTACTGTCCACCGCTAGGTGCTTTTCTGGAGTGTAAGTATTTCACTTATGATCATGTAGCTCTTACATGCGGTTGCAAAGACAGAGAAAACTTAGTCGTCATGCTGATGGCATGCGTAGTTTGCAGTCAATAGTGTAATGATGGACTTGGTCGTCCACACTACTGCAATATTTTGTGCATGGTAACATACAAACGAGCTTTGAACTGGACCAAAATATAGCCTATAATTAGGTATGAGTCTATTAATCCACATTGATGAAATAATCTCTTTGCGTACGTCATATATGACGCAGATAATTAGTCAATATAGCCATTCAATTAAGCCTTTTGACTCGCGAATTCAAGCGAATTCGATCCCACAACTATGCGCGGTTTAGCCTACCTGTTGACTAAACATTGTACATAACAACTATCTGAAGCTCAGCCAACTGGATAGTTCAACATTACGATAGCATTTGCTTTTGTGGTGACGAAAACCTGAAGAAATGCTATGTCCTTAATTAAAAGGAGTCCTAGTCTCCCTAGGCTCAAGTTGCCTTTAGTTTATCTCTGTTCGAGACTGAACAACAAAAATCTGGAAAGTAGATAAAACTAATTGAATTCCAATCTCATTCCAGCAACTACTCAGACAGCAACCGCCGCATCAGGGCTGGTACCTCCTACCGAGGCACCGACGGCCTCGTGCGCGAAGTCCAAAGGGTTTACTACAACCCCTCCTGGGGTCTCCTGGACAATGATGGAGACATCGCCGTGGTTCGATTGGAGACAGCCCTGACCCTGGGCGCTAATATCCAGCAGGCTGCCATTCTTGGAGAAGGCATTTACCTGCCTTATGGACTGAATATTCAGCTCGTTGGATGGGGAACTACAGCTGTAAGTACCTTTAGATTTATATTCAAAGGATAGTTTTTGAGAGTACCATTCATGGGCTTAGAAGTTTTACTGTCGTTTTATTAAAAAATCAAAAAACATACACAACATATATTTACAACTACATCATAAGACGTTATATATGGACGTTATATAAGATGGCCAGCATATATCGAAAGAATGAATAAACCGGCCAAGTGCGAGTCGGACTCGCGCACCGAGGGTTCCGTACAAATGCTGTATAGATAAAAAGTGAGTTTCGCGCCAACCGTTCAGTTTAGAACAATCATAGTTATGGTAATTTCGTGAGAGTCAAAATAGTTAATATTTTTTATTTTATAATATAACTAAAATAGTAGGCCAGTACCTTGTAACAGTTATTTTATTGAAGTTATTTATATACAACATTTTATAATCATCATTCAGAAATCTGATTGAAAATAACTAATTATGTCTTAAAGGTCATGGGGCATATCTGACCCGCTTTGTAAAAAGTGTCGGACATGAATCAAAGTAGTTTTAAATCGTGGAGAATGGTATGACGTTTCTTTGAATATAAATATTTTATTAAAATTCCATGGAGACGAATGTCCAGGATCGTTTGAAAAATATAAAAGACAAGCAGTTTCAGAGGATTGTACAGGTTGCAATGCTAGTTTTTATTGTTAAAGACATTTCATAAAGAAGGAAGGTGCCAATCCGGATGTCCAGGATCTGATGAGGATCTGGAAACCCTGAGAAATCGAGGGCAACTCTTGAATATTGTAGGCACGCATCGAGTCATAACCAGACATGTGTGTGTATTTTTGAGGGTACTGATAGACAGTGAAGGTTTGGAGCTGATTTGATTATGGAGATTACAGAGAGTCAAGGGAACTCCCGAACGGTATGTTGCAACTACCACGTGTTTGGGCTTATTTTATTCGTATTGGCGAAGACTTTCCACAAAGATAGGTTTGACTGCCATTGTGGGTTCGACAGCTAAGATCAGATATAGTTATGGGAACTCCTTTACAATTTATAACGTAACCTTGTGTTGGAGCTTATTTTATTTTAGGTGATGAGAATTCACTACTAACTTGGGTTAAAGCAGCCATTGCAGGAATGGGATCTTTTATTTTTGAGGGATTAATCACCTAAAGAGCCCCAGTTTCAGGTTTTTTTCGAAACCGCCTGACGACTTGTAGCTGTCGAATTGTAACAACGACTTCTAGAGAGTAGGATTCGGGGCTGCTGGCTTTACGTTTCTAGAGCCTTGACAAAAGTGTAATTCTGTCCCTTTCTTTGTTTTATAAAGTCGGCATTATTTTATTTTGTAGCATTTTACAAACAAATCCAACTTCAAACATATAAAAAAGCAACAAGAAAACAAAAGCAAGAAAGAAATTAAAAAGATGTTAGGTGCATCGGTCTAGAAGTCGGTGTCTAGAGGATGCATCTATATTTATTTAACCACCGAGATCTAGACCGATGCATATAAACAGTTTTCTTGTTGTTTTAGAAGTTGTTTTTTTTTTTTTAAGTTTTTATTTTTAACTTTTGTGAAAAGTTCTCGTCAATACGAATAATATAAGTCCAAACACGACGTAACTAAAACATACCGAGTTCACTCGACTTTCTCACGTCGCGTCGCCATCATCAGATAAGCTCTAAACCTTCACTGTTTGATAGTATCACCAGACATACATCTGAGAATCAAGTTTTAATCCTATGCATGCCTACAATTTCTGATAGTTGCCCTCGATTTCTCAGGATTTCCATCATCAGATCCAGACCTGATGACAATGGAAATAAACGGCGAGTATACTCTTTCACTACAAAGAAATGATTTCTCAAATCCGTCAAACTTGGTCGTTTAAATTCCCCATTGAAATGAGGAAAATATTTGATGTTTACACCTGATTTTCTCTAGATTCCCATGGTTCACATTGATGCGACTAATGCCATAGTAAATCAGAGCCTTTATCATTATACTGTGCTATATTTCGTTCGTATCCGCCGTGGGTATGGTTTTTATACTAAGGTGCCCAATGACCTTTGAATGATTTAAAATTTTTCACAGTTTAGAGGCCATTATATTTAAGAAGTGTTTGATATGAATTTCACTTTTTATTCAAAACTTTAATATCTCTACGCGTTCATGTGAAAAAGGGTAGGTAGTAAGTTTATAATTATTAAAAAAATATTTTATGTCATGTAAGCAAAAATAATATTTTAATATTTTATGTAACTTCAAATTTATTATTTTCGCAATTTTTCCTTTATCTGTACTATATAACGTTGCTTCGTGCCGAATTTTAAGATTCTGAGTTCACGGGAAGTACCTTGCAGGTTTTGATTCCCTAGCGTGTGACGGAAATTCGTCTAAGGTGTCGGTAAAACTGCTGTATCTTTTGATCGCGTTAACTTAGAAGTTTGATTTTTTCATTGCTTAAAGGGACAATAGACCTAGGTATTTGGTATAAATTTCAATTTGGTACCTTTATTCGTTCGTGAGAAATAAGGTAGTAAGTTTCATTTTATTAAAATATTTTTATTATATTATATAACAAAAAAAAATGAGATTTTCGCAATTTTTCCTATATTTGCATTATATAACAATGCTTCATGCCAAATTTCAAGATTCTGAGTTTACGGAAAGTACCCTGTAGGTTTTGATTCCTTTGCGAGTGTCGAGAATTTGTTGAAAATATCGACATAATCGGTTGTATCTTTTGATTGGCTTGGCTTAGAAGCTTGATATTTTCACAGCCTAAAGGGACAATAGACCCGAGTATTTTATGTGAATTTCAGCTTGATACGTCCACGCGTTCTTAAGATAAAGGGTCTTGACAGACAGACAGACAGACAGACAGACGGGCAACAAAGTGATCCTATAAGGGTTCCGTTTTTTCCTTTCGAGGTACGGAACCCTAAAAAACATTTAATCACTAGAACACGATTTTAGAATAGATAACACAGAATGAGAAATACAGATGAAAAAGGATAGCCAACAAAAAGATGAAAGAAGGTTAACATCAGAGAGTTGACAAAAGCGACCAGATAATTGGAAACATAGAAAATATGACATCATAAGTTTAACTGAATGTAGACTGAACAGTTCAATAGTAGTAGTGCTTTATACAAATCCTTATTTGTTAAGAAGTATATAATTTTTCCTTTATTAAAGTTAACATATCGTTTTACAGGAGGGCGGCAACCTTGGAAACAGCAACCTTTACGAATTGGACCTATACACAGTCAATACCGACGACTGCCTGGAAACCTACCTCGGTTTAGATTTGGAGAACAACACTATTACAGAAAACATGATCTGCGCTGGTCTGCGGAACACCCAGGGTCGTGACCTTGACACGAGAGATGAGGGAGCTCCTATCTTCTATTCTGGAGTCACTGTAGGGGTGGTTTCTTTCGGAGTATCAAGAGGAGATGACAGTATACCCATCGTCAGCACAAACATCAGTACTTATAGTAACTGGATCGTAGAAGCAGCTAGATACTAAACCTTCTTTTTTAGGGTGGCTAATTTTGAGTTGTTAATCTGAATATTTGACGGGAATCAAGAATTGGTTAAGATTAATTTTAAGGTCTATGTTTATAGAGTTTTGGAATATTAAACTTTTGTAAACGAATTTGTTTTGTTTATAAATCTATGAGATGTTTTCACGTACGATTGTAGGCAATGTTTTGTAAATATTTATTTTATAACTACCTTCCGCCAGCGGCTTCTCCCGTATGGTGTGTTTATAAAAAGTAGTCTATTTGTTAATCCAAGGTATCACTTGTTGTGACCACAAATCAGATTTTTTGTTTATGGACTGATTACAATCAATATCGCCATTGGTTTTTAATTCATACTCCCCTTATATGTATACTCTCTTATGTACTCCCTTATACATACTCCTATTTACCCCCTTATATACTCTCTTATGTACTCCCTTATACATACTCTTATTTACTCCCCTTATATACTCTCTTATGTACTCCTTTATACATACTCTTATTTACTC
The DNA here is from genome assembly GCF_022581195.2 of Helicoverpa zea. Lineage (NCBI taxonomy): Eukaryota > Metazoa > Arthropoda > Insecta > Lepidoptera > Noctuidae > Helicoverpa > Helicoverpa zea. The sequence goes on from NC_061472.1 coordinate 972,479, forward strand.
CCCTTATACATTTACTCTCTTATGTACTCCTTTATACATACTCTTATTTACTCCCCTTATACATATACTCTCTTATGTACTCCCTTATTCATACTCTTATTTACTCCCCTTATACATATACTCTCTTATGTACTCCCTTATTCATACTCTTATTTACTCCCCTTATATACTCTCTTATGTACTCCCTTATACATACTCTTATTTACTCCCCTTATACATATACTCTCTTATGTACTCCCTTATACATACTCTTATGAACTCCCCTTATATACTCTCTTATGTACTCCCTTATACATACTCTTATTTACTCCCCTTATATACTCTCTTATGTACTCCCTTATACATACTCTTATTTACTCCCCTTATATACTCTCTTATGTACTCCCTTATACATACTCTTATGAACTCCCCTTATATACTCTCTTATGTACTCCCTTATACATACTCTTATTTACTCCCCTTATATACTCTCTTACGTACTCCCTTATACATACTCTTATTTACTCCCCTTATATACTCTCTTATGTACTCCCTTATACATACTCTTATTTACTCCCCTTATATACTCTCTTATGTACTCCTTTATACATACTCTTATTTACTCCCCTTATACATATACTCTCTTATGTACTCCCTTATTCATACTCTTATTTACTCCCCTTATACATATACTCTCTTATGTACTCCCTTATTCATACTCTTATTTACTCCCCTTATATACTCTCTTATGTACTCCCTTATACATACTCTTATTTACTCCCCTTATACATATACTCTCTTATGTACTCCCTTATACATACTCTTATGAACTCCCCTTATATACTCTCTTATGTACTCCCTTATACATACTCTTATTTACTCCCCTTATATACTCTCTTATGTACTCCCTTATACATACTCTTATTTACTCCCCTTATATACTCTCTTATGTACTCCCTTATACATACTCTTATGAACTCCCCTTATATACTCTCTTATGTACTCCCTTATACATACTCTTATTTACTCCCCTTATATACTCTCTTACGTACTCCCTTATACATACTCTTATTTACTCCCCTTATATACTCTCTTATGTACTCCCTTATACATACTCTTATTTACTCCCCTTATATACTCTCTTATGTACTCCCTTATACATACTCTTATTTACTCCCCTTATATACTCTCTTATGTACTCCCTTATACATACTCTTATTTACTCCCCTTATATACTCTCTTATGTACTCCCTTATACATACTTTTATGAACTCCCCTTATATACAATCATATGTACTCCTTTATATACTCTCTTTTGTTCTCCCCTTATACCTTATCTTATGAACTCCCGTTGTATACACCCTATGTACTTCCCTCACATACACTCTCATGAACTCGCCTTATATACTCTCTTATGTACTCACCTTATACAAACACTTATGATATATGATGAAAATACATTTATGAACAATTGTTCATTGCAGCTTTCACATTTGATTTAAAACGCCAACTACAGTACGGACACGCGGCAGTAGGGACATGCTTTTTCAAAAGTAACATCTTTCGATACCCATGACCTACAGGTTTTCCCGACCCGGTTATCGACTAAAAGTTCTGCAGACACAATTGTCATCCTTTTAGCAACATGTTAATGGTTCTCTATTTGCTATAACTCCGGCTTAAAGTCTGTTTGAGAGTCAAGTTTTCCTTGGCGTTGGTTTTTAGTTGTTCTCAAACCTTGACTTTAAAATTCGAAACAAAAGACACGTCAATGACGTCATGCACGAAATGAAAGAGATGGACTGATGTGAGAAAGAGTAAACAAATGTTTAATGAAACAAAAGACACGTCAATGACGTCACGCATGAAATGAAAGGGATAGATTTATAAATTAGATAGAGATAAATATTGAAAGCAATTTTCAGGAAACACATAGATAATAGTTTCTTTTGCACAAAACTAATTCTAAGTTTGATGCATAGGGTTGATATTTCCTAGAAGGGCTCTCATAGGCAGCACAAGTTTTGGATTGTGTACGCTAATGCTACCACTGTTATGATCATGTTTCAGAACTTAGATTTATTTAGAAACCAGCCAGCTGGTCCGTGCGATAGCGGAGGTGTTTTTAATTGCACTGCGATTTTTTTACATCAATAAAATTGATTTTTAATTATAGTAAATAACATAAAAGACCTACGAAGGAACACGATGGATTTTGTCAGTTAAAGTCTGACACTCCCTCACCGCTGCTAACCTACAGCGGGAGGCATTTGATGACTTTTGCCATCGTTAAAAGAAAGTAGTCACTTACCTAAAAGTCTTGATAGGACCACAGGTTATGTTAATAGTAACTATATGACTTTTTACATAAGTATCTACATATGTATTAAGCAATTAAATGATAATTCCCGCCTTTTGGGCACGCTCCCAGACGACAGCGATATGGACGCATTTTTCTTTTTAGTTTCAGCTTTTTACTGGCTTAGTTTTTTATTCTTGCATTGTCTATGTAAATAAGAATTTATGAACACTCATTAATGCCTGAAATGTATGTTCTATTGATTAAAGCATGTTAAATTTACATTGAAATTTAGCCAGTTAAAAAAAAAAAAATCATAATTTTAACATTATTTTTTTTAAGTAGGTACGAGCTATAAATTTATTTTTTAATTTAATGTCAGAGACATGAATGCTTTACCAATTTAACTTACCACTGATTAAATACTCGACAAGTAAAAGCTTATATACATCCACAGTTATTTATTTACGAATAAATGCCTATCGTTAGATTGATTGCCCAGCTGCAAAGAGCTATAAAAGATTAACATATTTATACAGATAATTTCTTAAGATCTGACAAAGGAGCTCAAAATATTTTGAGACTATAAAGGATTCTAATTGGTTGATACACTCGTACCATGCGAGTCATCCGATGAACATTAATACAAATAATTCTTAATTGGATCAAGATAATGATATCGGATCGATTCTCGAAGTTTTGAATGAAATAATCGCACACCTGCTTATCCTTACTAAATCTATTTCATAACAGATGATAAGAAAATTAAATAATCCTGTGAACTGGGCATTGCTGGCCTTTCTTTGAGAGATAATTGTTGTTTGTTTTTAATTGATATCTCGTTTTTTTGCTAAGCAACAATAGGTGGCATACACCAAGCTTGATGCAACAGTAAGGCCGTTTACACATTACCGATAGTCCGCTTATAAGTCCACGCCGTTTTGGAAGCTTGCATACTCTTGCGTATTAATGAACACAAAGGGTCATAGGGTTGCTCCTAGAATGCTTTGTATGCCAAAATTTTTCGTCATCATTTCTCTCAATCATCCGTGTATCATGTAATCTTACATACGTTTTTCTTCAGTCTTTTCATTTTGTTGTCCGTTTCGTTTTCTTGAGATGGAAAATCATCTGGATGACCCATAGGAGTCACAGTTTTAGTAATTAAACCCAGCTTTATTTCTACTTCAAGTTCGCGGCAACACTTTCGAATTTCCCGTGGCTCCGGCAGGCTTCTTCACAGTCCACATGGAATGACCAATGAAAGGAAGACTTTCCTTTTCCATCCATTATTCATTCACTATTAATGTATATTTGCATTTTACTCACTATTAATTAGATGGCCATTCTAGCTAGTTTTCCTTTAAAATTTTTGCACCCATTTTCTTTTATCGCTACTATCATCATCTTCCTAGCATCTAAATACGTTGGAGTCGGCTTCCAGTCTAACCGGATGCAGTTGAGTACCAGTGTTTACCAAGGAGCGATTGCCTATCTGACCTCCTCAACCCAGTTACCCGTTCAACCCAAAACCCCTTGGTAAGACTGCTTATCAGACTTACTGGCTTCTGACTACCCGTAGCCACTGCCAAAGATGTTATATGTCAATCACTAAATAACTTCTTTTACAGTCGAAAACGACGTCAATGCAGTTTTCAACGGATGACTTACCCCACTGCGCTAGTTGTAAAAATAAACTGTTTATCTACCGATAACATATGGAGCCATAATTTACACATAAGTTGAGGAAAGTTACCTACTTCTAGAACCTGAAGGAAATGTCTAATAAATGTATTTAGATAGACAATTTAGTCTGCAGCTGCAACTAGATATAATGATAATATTTTATCTTAAATTCAGAGGGGAATAATTGACAATCGTTATTATTGATATGACGTCAAAGTCATGTGCTTCTTTGATTAATACTTATTTTGTTTCTGAAATTATCCCTGTTTGCGGTATCGAAGGGCTTATGCGTGTGGGGTAAACAGTCTAATAAATTATTGTAAATCATTATTTGGTGGTGAATTCTGTCAAAGCCAACAAATAATATGAGACTCCTTCTTAAATAAATAAATAAATTCTTATAATTTTATTTTAAGTGACCTAAGTACTACTACTAGTTACTACATAAAAAGTGTTTAAAATAATGTTCTTACTTTCCAATATCATATTTTAGTCAATGTAGAGAAAATAGACAGGAAGCCAACCCCAACATAGCTTTGAAAACTACGCAGATGATGATGAATAGGCAAACAATTTTCCAAAGTAACTAATTTTTCTTAGTTACTTTATAAATTTTCTCAATCATTTAAGATTTTGGTTAATAAGCAAAGACACCTTCAGTTAAAAGAAAATCTATTTTCAAAAGGTTTCCACATTACACACTTTTACATTTGTAAAATTAATAATTACTACTTTAAATAGCTTTTAGCTTGTAGCTAGAAAAACAAGTAAACAAAATATTTTTTCTTTTAATTCCCCAACGTAATAAAGGCAGTTTAATATTTATCTGACGTTTATTGCAGATTAAAGGCTTCATTACGCTGGCTGAGTAACTGAAATTAAAACTTTGTTATTTTCTAGAATCTGCAAAATTCTTTACAAACACAAAAATAGCTTTAAAGACCTCGATTTTGACGACCTCATTTGCGCAATGGTCCATGCTGCTGGACTGCCGAACCTGCGGTCCCGGGTTCGATTTCCGGTTCGGTCAACATTTGTGTGATGATCATGCTTGTTGGCCGTGGTCTGGGTGTTATAGTATGTATTTATAAATATGTATATACGTAGCTATATGTAGTTTATCAGTTGTGTTAGCACCCATAACACATAAGTTAATTAATAACTTAACATGTAATACAACCGACTGTGTGTGAAAAAGTGTCACGACATTATTTAAAAATAAAGTGTAATAGACTGGTCGTATATCAAGGACAATGGGCGTACTGGACATCATTTCCTTTTTCCGACTATGCTGGCATCAGCTTCCAGTCTAAGCGGATACAGCTGTGTTTTACAAGAGGCGACTGCCTATCTGACCTCCTCAACCCAGTTACCCGGCAACCCACCCTTGCCTTGGTTAGACTTGCTGGCTGCTGATCATCTGTACCACTGCTAAAGATGTTCACTGATAGCCGGGACCTACCTACTACCTATGTATAGGTAAAATGTAGGTAACACATTAATGAATGATTATTTTTAGTTATTGCCAGATTAGGTTTAGGCTCGGCAGTAAAAGAGAGTACTGATGACTATAAAAAAGATGAATATGGCAATAAAAAAGACAACTGCGTATTAGCCTTTATCATTCATTCATTTTTATTATAACCAATTTCATCATTTACGTATCGGGTATGATATTCTATGCCGAATTGTAAAAAAAATTACATAATCCATTCAGTGGTTTAGCCACAGGAGTTATTTTTCGTTTTCCTAATTTACAACAATTCAATTCATTTTATTTGGAATCATGGTGTAAAGCAGAGATAACGTTACGAGTATCGAATTTTTTGACCAGTCGACAGCTGAGTGCTGATTTCGAATTTTGTAAGTTTACGCGCTCGATACGTAATTATAACTTGGCTGAAGTAAAGAGTCGTATGCTGCATCACCAGATTAGAATATAGCACGTTCATTCATTTTTCCAGATAATGACGTTTACTATTTCGCAAGTGAGCGCGTTTATAATACAACCAAGTGCCGATGACAGCCTTTATGAAATAAACATGTGAAAAATGAATACTACGTAATTAAGTAGTATGATAATTTACGCATCGAGAAAGTTAACCTGCAAAACTCGCACAAGGTACTCTATCAGTTTTCAAGGGAGAATTTCAGTTGTTTGTACTGACTGACTCTTAAATGGTGTTCTAATTCTCGCACATTTTTATTCTTTTTGCTTTGTTCGAATTTTTTATTTTTTTATTTATGCGTATTTTATTTATTCCTTTATGTAAAGTTATAGCTATATATTAAACAGTACATTAACTTATTTAATTAACATACAAAGTATATACACAATACATTTTTTTTCTTTCCCAGGCATATTAAAACAATTTTTCTTGTACTAAGTAATCTGCTTACTTGCAAAACGTACAGAAAACCTCAGTTGTAAGTTACAAAACCGAGGAAAACGCTAAGGAAATTAGGTCATAAATAAAAAGAGCGTATATTTCTTTGTTTTCTTTGAACAGAAAAGAAACACAACAAAAAATATCGTTTAGGTCCCGAATAAAGAAATCCTACTAATGCTGTGAATGTAAATGTAAAAGGCCACGCAGATGATGATGATATTCTAAACGTGAAAGTTTGTATGTATGAATGGTTTGTGCCACTTTTAGGGTATTGAATGTATTTATATGAAATTTAATATTAATATAACTATATAGCAGGATAACACATAGGCTTCTTTTTACATAGGTGCGGGAAAAGGATAATTTAGAGAGCTGGTGAAACCCCACAGACTCATCGTTGGTTAATGGTCACTAATGCACGGATTCAAGTCATAGTTTGGACCGCGATAACTTACCATGACACCCGGTCCATGTCAAGCACCAATACAATCTTGATAAAAGTAATTGTTATAATTTTAATTTTAAGAGTTGTTGTTGGTGGATTTGAAAGATCTTCGACCCCACAAGGCTTGTTAGTAAACCAACACGACAACGAGGTGCAAAAGACAATAACAAGTACTTAAATATATTGTAAATTAATCATATTGTTACAAAATTATGTTTATTAACCAAAGAAGCGACCAAACAGAAAGATTCCAATATCTTTATTGGCCCACATAATTATTCAATTTGCAGCAGTCAATATACAAGCTATTATGCTATTTCTGATCTGATAAAATGCACCCCACTTGCAACACGAAGTTAATATGTCAATGATACCATAGATAAAGCCAACAATGAGCCTTAAATTACAATTAATAAAAATATAGGGTATGATGTTTGAGATAATCGCGATAGGAGGTGCAAGGAAATTGGTATAAATAATCGTGCTGAGACTTCTTCGGCACATTCGTTCGAGACATCGAGTTGTCACCTGCAGAACTACAATGGCTTCCTACGCTACCTTCACCCTCCTCGTCCTCGCTGGTAAATATAAAGTGATCTTAAAGCCCTATTTCAGTTCTTACCTTACTCATATTTGTGGAATTAAATGTATGAGCTGATGGCTGAAATGTGCTTACTCATGATTCCAGGCCATTCATATTATACATTCTCTCATTTACTCCTTATAGGTATTGAATGCTCTTGTAACTTGGTCTATTGGCCCGAATTGTTATTCAAAGTCTCTCTCACTGTTCTAAAGAAAAATCTAATTTTACTGTCTCCGACCTTAAGTCAAAGTCAAAGACAACAGCCATTTCAACAACTCTTCATCTCGTATTTTCATTTTGAATCTTAATCTTTTGAAGCCAAAATAAAAAGCGTGTAAAATGGAGCTATCCCCCAATATTCTTCCTGATTTACTTATACAATTCTTCTGTATTTCGTCTTGCAATATGTAGGATTCCTCGCCAGCGCCTTCTCCAGCAGCTCTCCTGCCAGGATTGAGGACTACCCCAGCACCGTTCAACTGGAGACTGGAATCGGCCGTGTCTGGCTGCAAACCTGTGTTGGTTCCGTTCTGACCTCTCGCCATGTTCTGACTGCCGCTCACTGCCTTATTGGAACGTAAGTACCTACTATTGCTTTCATAGTATTTAATATTCATCATCAGCCTCCTGCCCTTATCCCAATTTTATTTCGAGTCAGCGGAGCATGTTTTCATATTATTGAATATTATAAATTCGAGTTTTTCGAGTCCAATTGAGATGAAAATTGATTCTAATGTAACCTGATCCATTTTGATTTAAGAGTATGCCAATTATAAAAACTCTTTCCGAATTAAATAACAGTTCTTCACAATACAATTAAATAATACTGTTATCATAAAGTAGAGGAACTTCTTCGGATGACGATCAAATGTGAGATAATAATGCATGTCTCGCACAGATAATTCAAAACTTGGCGTTAAATTGTATCAACTTTTTAAGTATCAGTGTCTTGTCAATTATCATTTTAAGTACTGTAGCATCGATAAAACAATCTTACCCTTGTAACTAATCTAAAGTAACCTGCAGCTCAAACATATGTTTTTCATTTCAGCGCCCTCACCCCTCGCATTAGCCGTGTCCGTGCCGGCACCAGCGAGCGCGGCCGTGGCGGCGACGTCTGGGAGGTCAACAGCGTCATCAGACACCCTGACTACAGCTTGAAGGCTTTCGAAGGCAACGTTGGCATTGTTCGTCTGCAGACCGCCCTCTGGTTCGGCGCTGCCATCCAACAGGCTAGGATCACCGCCTCTGGTGTCACTTTCCCCGCTAACGTGCCCGTCACCCTGGCTGGATGGGGCCGCACCTCGGTTAGTAGTATTTTCTTTAATACTTCAGTTTTATGAGTTGGTGAAAATAGTTGTAAGACCAATTTTGTCAACATAGAGGATAAAAAGTCCTTACCTGAGGATAAAAGATTTAAACGATTGACTCAGGATTTAAATTTTTTGATACTGACCAGCATTATGTATTTTTGGTTCCACATATCGTTGCTTACTTTAATTCTTATCACATCATTCGACTGATTTATATTCCCATCACTAAAATTTTCAATTTACTCCCACCAACAGCAAGAAGACCTCTGGGCTGACCGCGACCTCCACAGCACTCAACTTTACACCGTCGACCATAGCCTCTGCGTCGAGAAGTACGGAGACCTCAAAGTTCCCATTGCCGTTACTGAGAACATGATCTGTGCTGCTACCCTCGGCACTACTGGCGCTAACTTCGGAGTCAGGGATGGTGGTTCTCCCGTCTTCTACGACGGAATCCTTGTTGGCTTCGTCTCCTTCGGCAGCCCTCTTAGTGCTACCGAGTACCCCTTGGTCGCTACCGCTGTCTCTCCCTACTCCGACTGGATCGTTGAAAACGCTGTTTAAAGTCCTGGTTAAAATGATTGTCTCATTTTTTATTTACTAATATATTTTTCGGTTATTTGTTTTCTATTTTTTGGTTTTTAATTTTTCTATTCATTTAATGATACGTCTGACCGCTAGTGGTGTGAAAGTGCCCTTCACGGGTATACCCTTCACCACTATAATCTGTTTCAGTTTGTAATGGTTTTGGTTTGAAAGTGCATTGCTACAGAGGAATAATATGATTGTGTGAAAGACGTTTGCCCGGAAGAATGTAACTTCTGGGATAATGTCAAAAGACAAGATGTCAAAAAGACATGACTACAAATAAGAAATTGCGATACGGGCAGAAGTATGCTGACATTTCAATATATCATCTACAATCTCACGATCAAAACAATTTAAAATCTCGAAACAATATGTAACCCATTCATAGACAGGTGAATAGATAATTGTGTTGCAAAACAACCAAATGCCTTGATAATAACATCGCACGATTTATCAATACATATCTTAATATTATTTCATTCATGAAAATATAGGAAAATACGCGCAGCTTGGCAACTGCTATAAATTAATCTACTGATTAGTAACAATTAATTGACAATAATAAATAATAAAAAGCAATCAATCAAACAGGTTTCAGAATACGAAGAAAAAAAAAATATACATAATAAACATAATGATTACTTTAAATACATATTAATATCGAATATTTGGGAATATGCAAAGCTACTAGCAGTCGGAGTTCCATAGAGTAAAACCTTCTGACAATGCGTGCCGTTTAGTAAAAATTAATTTCTTTTTGGTCTTTTTTGTTAGTGCAACCATTTTCTGGGATTATGTAAGTCGTGAACAATACAACTAAACCGGCAAGCTACATATAGGTAAAATATTGATGCCTGCTACAAAATAACAGCAATATGATACGACGCAACTTTGATATATTTATTTTGCTAGGCGTTTTAAACTTAACTTTTTTAAGTAACATAATTTCACATATTTATGCGAGTAAATAATTAATTGTAATAATGGAGAAAGAATTTGCATCAGTATTTTTATGTGAAGGTTTTTGAGAGTAGTTGTCCACAAAACTTTTCTTCAATTTCCTTATTTATCTTATTTTCATATATCGATAGTAACTTATCACACAACATCGATAAACAATCGAATAATAATAACAATCATCGTTTTACTTTTGTTTTCCGATTCACTGAAGCATCGCTAAAGTAATCGGCCATTTTGTTCGGCCTGTTCAATTCCGACGAAAAATAAAGCTCTCCTGAGATTTGGCCTAGAAACTACGCAGTTTCGGAAAACCCTTCCAAGAATCTACTAAGGTACATAAAATAAAAAGAAAAATAATGCTGGACTCTCTTGATTCAGAGAACGATTTAAGCAGAATAACAGCAAATAAGGCATAATTTGTAATACAATTTATAAAATTCTTACTAAAACACTAGCTTTTGCAATCAATTTCCCCCGCGAGACGTAAGGAAACTACTTTTCGTACCCGGACAAAAGTAGCTTGAAACCTTTCTCGATAGCTATTAGCTAGACTGGGTATCTAGCACTAAAAGAATTCTTCAAATTGGTTCGGTAGTTCCTAAGATTAGTATGTTCAAGCAAACGAACTCTTCAGCTTTAAAGAAAAAAAGAAAGAAACATTTCTTTGCGTAGAACAGTTTTTACAGAGGTTAAACGTTCTAGCTTTATTCTGCCCAACTTGGCATGCAAATATTTTTACTTACTTACATAATAATTTAACGGACGGAACTAAAACGGATTTTAGTGTTAAAAAAAATCCGGACATATAGCGCCATCTATTGGTCAAACCTCCACGCGAACGAAGTCGCGGGCAAAAGCTAGTTTTATAATAATTACCTAGTCCAAATTCCAAAGTTTTTGTTGCAATAGACCAGTAGTTCCCAAACTTATTTTTCTCGTGGACCACTTTCAAAATTTTACTGGTTTCGGTGGACCCCCTGCTGCTACATTTCTACCACATTCTTAAAGTCGCCAAAAAATAAAAATTGTGTCACTTCTGAGTTCTGTTCCTATATTCCGATATGTAAAATAAAAACGAAAAATGGTGGTGGTAAGAAAAAAATATTAAGGTAATATAGGTTCAGGTCATAATTTTAATTAATGGGAAGGATGTATCTGATGGAGTGTCAGCAAACGATCAATGTTTGGCTTTATTTTTGTGAGCAATAACCGCAAATCCCCCCGCTCTGTGATGTTTAATTTGCTCCTTTATTTTGTTAAGAGGTTTGTAACGGCACTAAAACTCCTTTCGACAAGGTATGACGAGGGAAAAGCTATTAAAAATTTCCTTGCGATTTCCCACAGTCCAGGATATTTTTCGGGTATATCTGCTTGCAGCCAAAATGTTGGTAGCCTTTTCTAAATTTCACCTTCAGCTCCTCATTAGTGCTTAGCTCGAGCAGCTCCTCTTGTAATACAACATTGGCCACTTCCGTTTCATCAAATGGATTTATGATCCATGGTGGTATATCCATCGTCAGTATATCTTCAAACCTGGTTTTGAAGTCATCATGCAGGGCACTTAGATGTTGACTGTAGGTATGGATATCCTCATCAATACATTCTACCTGCGACAAGTTTGGAAATTGAGAGAATTCGCGCCGACTAATGTTTTGCTTCATACAATTTCCCAAGAAAAGCAGAAATTATCCCCTTTGTTTTTATTAAATTCAGGCTGTCCCCTTGTAACTGCAAGTTAATATCATTAAATTTTTTAAACAAATCTGTCAAATACGCAATGTCTGCTTTGAATTTGATCAAGTTTTCTTTTAAATCTGTACACGTACTGTGCGCTTTGCAAGTCTGTACACGAAATTGTATTTGTGCATTTGATTTTGTGTTATTTATATATGTATTAAAGTTTATTTAATATTATATATATATGTGTATGTATAATAAGTCTATGTACGTTTATATATTTTCGATTTGTCTCATATACATATTTAGTGCACCTGCCATGAAACTTCTCCTCCACCTAAAGGTTGACTGGTAGAGAACGCCTAAGGCGTTAAGTCCGCCTTTGTACATTGTTTTTTTGTAAAATGTGTGCAAAAAGTATAATAAATAAATAAATAAAAAAATTGTACGTAATATCGAATACGCAAGTTTGGACAAGTAACAGTCGCTTGCCTTATTAAAATATTATCTGCTTAGATAGGTACTTAAAACAATGTAGGTAGGCCCTTATAAAAACTATGCTTACATTTTTGCTCTTTACTATCAAAAGCAGATAAATTTTCGTGGACCCCCATTAACATCTTATGGACCCCCATTTTTTGTTCACGCCTACGTAGACCCCCAGCAAGTCTCCCGTGGACCCCTGGGGGTCCACCTGGACCACTTTGGGAATCACTGCAATAGACTAACGATAATTTCTACGTATAGGTAAGGTAGCTAATTATAATCCTTGTAATTAAATACAATAAAATAATTAACAAACTAACGTTCGGCCATTCAGAGAATGCGTTCCTGACACGTCGCGATTGAACTGACGACGTAACTTTGCAATGGCGTTGCAGTTACGATAAAAATATTTTTGCTGGTTGTTTACCGTTTTAACAATTGAGGAGCATTAAAACAACATTATTATATCAATAATCAATGAATGTAGTTACGTCGTCAGTTCAATCGCGACGTGTCAGGAACGCATTCTCTGAATGGCCGAACTATAATAAGCCGCAAATCCTGGTGGTAAATTATATTGATACGAAGATAAAGTCAATTGTAACGAGATAAGCAATAAAGGTTCCGTACGATAAAAAAACAAGTGTTGAAGGATAATTTTCTCAAATTCAAATTCAAATTCAAAATTCAAATTCATTTATTTGCAAAAACATGTGTAGATAATATACATAGATAGTGTGATGCTTATTAAAGGTGTTACATAGTCTTCTTTGGCTCAACATGTTTGACCATAGCTGGTGTACAAATTAGTTTGAAACTACCATAAGATTATTAAAACAACAAAAACAAAGAATAATAATACAAATAACCCAAAAATTAGGAATTAATTTAAAAAAAAAAATGGTATAAATGTCATGCAATTCAAAATACTTAAAATAGAAACGCTTCAGAAGGTGCATTTAGAGCGATTTGTCTGTTAAAAATTCGTTGACATTGTAATAGGCTTTTTCTGTCAGTATTTTTTTAAACGTTTTCTTAAACTGGTCTGTCAAAAATTGCAAATTTCTGAATAACTTGTAATAACGAATGTAAATGCAATACGCACGAAATCTTTACATATACGTCTACGCCTCTAAAAATAACATTATTTAATCAATAACAACAAAATATTTAAACACATACAAAAATCGAACTATTTTTTGACCGTTTGCCTCCTATTCTCCCTGTTACTCAAAAGTAATTTAAAAAATCTATAAACATAACTACCTAACTCAACGTTTTTTATTTGAAATAAGCCTATAAAAGTTCTTTCAAAACGCCTACCTAGATGCACTGCAATGGGTAGTTTTATCTTCAAGGATGGAGGATAACATTATAGTTTTAATATCCGCCGACGGAACCCTACAAATCGTAGTACTATAAAAAGGAATCTGCGTTAATTAGTTCATTACGTTTTCTAACAAAATGGCGAAGCTGGCTTTTGTACTGTTATTGGTAGCAGGTTAGTAGTAATTTGTTTTCTTAATTAACATGCAAGTAATTTAATTAGTATATTTGTATGAAATAACTTCGGTAGTGGGTTAGGTACTGCCAATGCCATATTTACTTAGGGTGGGTTGCACCATTTGACTGTAACAACAACTGAACCATTTTCAGCTGCCAAATTGCTGATTTGACCATTGGACGGCAATTTTACGGCTAGTTATTGTTTGGTTGTCGTTAAAAGGTGCAACTCTTCCTTACAAACATCCTTCTCGCTATCAAGAAAATCGCGGAAAAGAAAGTCTAAATTAAGATTATTCTGTAACTACAGTGTTCGTAGGACAGGCAAAATTCTGAAATACCACTTGTGGTCTTTTTGCAGTAGCTCCATAAATAGTAACGATAATGGTGAAAACCTCAAAACCAAGAAGATTTGTCTATATAGGGTGTATTTCTATTACCTATCTCTCTATTTGCTTAAGAAAATTAGGAATTTGACATTCTTTGTGTGGGGCTAATTACAAACTTAAGTTTATAATCTAGTAGGCAAATCAACAGAACGCAACGCGAATCGAGATGCACTCGTATTTTATACATATACCTAGAGACATGCAGCCTATATGACTTCCTCTCCAATACCTGCTAGATATAATACTCCTTAATATTTTATTTTCATTATCATAATCATTAAAATTATCCTTTACTTTTGCAGCGGCGGTCTGCACGGACGCCGCGCGTATCGTCGGTGGCAACCCTACGACCATCCAGGAGTACCCCAGCATAGTCCAAGTGGAGTTCCGCACCGGCTTCCTGTGGGGCCAGTCGTGTGCTGCCAACATCCTCAACAGCAGATATGTGCTGTCTGCTGCACATTGCTTTGATGGATTGTGAGTATTTAGTTTAAACTGCATCAGAAGAATTGTTACTTCATTGACTGGTAGAGAATGCCTTGTGGCATTAAGTCTGCCAAAAGCAATGTTAAGAAAAAGTAATGGTGCGTCACCACGGTGCATGTATCTGGAGTAAGTTGACATGCGCAAGTGACCCGCGCGCACGCAACAAAACACGCGGGTGGGTATCTTGCTTTGGTACATGCGGGAGTCGCTAGATCGATAGATAACCTGCGCATGTGACTCAATATGCGCAAACTACTTGCACCGTGAAGACGCACCCTAAGGCGCGGTCAGCCCGTAAATAGGTGACGATCTTGTCATGACTATTTTCTCCGTGGTTCGGAAGGCACGTTAAATTTGTAGGTCCTGGTTGTCATTTGAACACATCTGACATTCGTTACGGGTAATCAGATGGCAGAAAGTTTGATAACCAAGGGGTTTCGTGTTGCCCGGGTTAGGTAACTCCGATAGGCAGTCAATCCATGTAAAACGCTGGTACTCAGCTGCACCTGGTTAGACTGGAAACCGACTCCAACATGGTAAGGAAAAAAGCTTGGCAGATGATAAGTAAAACGGATTTAAGTGTTAATGACGTCAATGTTTTAGTTAGGCATTAAAAACTTTACTTGTTGTCATTGTTCGACTAACCCTAATTCAAGGAATTAACGTGATAAGAATGACCAAAAAACAAGGGATTTAAACATGCCAGTGATGTAAGCAGATAGTCAGACTATGTTTAGACGATTAATTGATAACTGATAAGATAGTTCGCACGCGACTGTCGGTGTTCTACTGAATAAATAATTTTTACAACTAAAGCATGGTAGGTTTTTTTATAAACATTTGTTTGAGTTAGATTGCTATTAAACAGGAAAAAGAACTGTTTGAATTTTCCAAGAAAATTTCTAAAATGAACTAGGATAGTGTGAAATAATTTCATGAGATTATCGAATCAATTTCAGTCGTATCCCTATTAAACGAGGAACCGTCCCCAATATAGTTGGGAAAAGGCTAGGCAGATGATGAATTTATTTCTAAAATAAACTTATAGATATTACTTTTAATTAGCTTCATTAGAAGGGTTAACTTTGTGGCTTCATTTCTTCGTTATAAATACTGCCACAGATTACCTAGTTAATAGTTGGCACTGCTGTTATTTAACGTACCACTTTAATCTTCCATAAATACCCTCCAATATACATTCCACATTCCACGTTACATTATCTTCTTAAACACCCTTTTCCTTTCAGACTCTTCAGCATCAACAACCGTCGTATCCGCGCGGGCACCTCCAACCGCGGTTCCGGAGGCACCGTGATCTCCCTCACTCGTCGTATCAACCACCCCAGCTATGGGAGCCTCGGTAATGACGGAGACATCAGTCTGGTGCAGCTGAGCTCGGCCCTCGTGTGGAGTGACAGCATCGCTCAGGTGTCGATCTTGCCGCAAGGCTTCCAGATGCCTGATGGCTTGCCAGTTGTCCATGCTGGGTGGGGTACTACTTCGGTGAGTTTCAACATCGTATATTTTTGTAGTAGTATATTTTATCCCAAAAAAAATTGCAGGTAATTTAAGAAAGAAGAAGAAAGAAATAAATTTTGTTGCCATGTATTCCACTTATTTGTAAAATACATTTTCAATGATACAAATGCTGCAAAATAAAGCACGCATTTTACAAGCAATAAATTCAGCTTGCTTTTATAGCCATTTTAACCGCTTGATATTTTTTAAAATAAGCTTCATTCACAACTACTAAATTAAATCCGCTTCCATCAAATAAAAAAACACCTTTAACTACCTATATTATTAACACATTTCTTTCTGTCCTTACAGTCTGGAGGTATCTCATCCTCAATCCTCCGAGACGTGCAAATCTACACCATCAACCGTGACCTCTGCACTGCTCGCTACGCCAGCCTCTTCATCCCTCAAAGGGTGACAGAGAACATGATCTGTGCCGGTATCCTCGACGTAGGAGGCAAGGACGCGTGCCAAGGAGACTCGGGAGGCCCCTTGTATTACGAGGGCATCCTCATAGGAGTGGTGTCTTGGGGTCGTGGGTGCGCTGATTCGCACTATCCGGGAGTGAGCACCGCTGTGTCTTCTTATACCGACTGGATTGTGTCTAATGCTGTCTAAATGTTTGTTGAGATTAAAATAATATGATTGTTTAATTTGTTGTGTTTTTATTTGCACCTATAGCACAGACTACTATAATAGTTACCTATAGGTACCTACTGTGAAAAATTAAGCAAGTTCTACATAGGATTGGCTTCATTTTGCGAAAATAACGCAACAACATTACATGGACCTCAAAAACCACATTGGTAATTGTTATTAATTAAGGAGTTTGTTTTTGAGCTGTGTTTTTCATTTAGACCTTCAAGTTACTTAAAAATCATAGAATCAAAGTAACTTATGCATATATGTGACTAGCTTAATTTAACCAAAATAAATGCCAAAGTAAGTTATAACATCAAAAGCAAAATCTCATTTTAATAATAAATGATTTTGCCTAAACAATTTTGTTCATCATCAAAGTAATTTTTTAAAAGCTTCATGTGAAGTGTAAAATAATTGCTCAATGGAAAGTTGATAGCGTTACAGATAATTTTTCAAAGAAATATAATTGTAAAGGCATAAAATGATTCGAATTCGAATTTTCGTGGAATTCATATTTTCGAAACCGACTCTTTATTTTCTTGTATTTATCTATATTTCAGCATGGAAAGCTAAAACATTTTAACATTATTTTTCGTTTATTTACCTAGTTGCAACTCGGGGTTTCCCAGTTTTTCACAAACGGGAAACCACAATTCCCCCATGCCCACTAAATGCTGGTCTATACACATTTATAAATAATGTCTATACGAATTTTTCTAGCATTTTTGTTACTAAACGGTTTGATTGAAAAAAAAAATACCTATGCAAAAATCTTTTCTAAAACAGTTTCCAAAATAATTCAGCTAATTGATAACCTAAACAAAAAACATCAAACAAAGGCAGCAGGAATCTAGACTCAAATTCCAGGTAAACCTCCCGGGCGCGCGATCAATAGTTCCCGCCTATCCCGACGCGCACCACGCATGCGCGGCGGCCATCTTCCTCAGTCCCGGTGCGACGGGATACACATTGCAACAGTAAAAACAAAATATTGACACGGTGCGCGCTAAATATTACACAAAATGGGTAAAATTAATTCTGACAGGGACCCTGAAGGTAAGATTTAAGCTAATTAGTCTTTATTTCTATAGATATTTCGATAGTTGTGTTCATGAAGTGTGTTTGCGGCGTGTTTGAGTCATTTCTGACAGGATTGGGGTTGTTTTCTATGCAGAACATTTTTTACGATGCCGTAGTTAACCTATCTTTAGTTTTGTGTTAAATATCTTTTTTATGTAGTTAAAAGGTTTCATATAAGTAGAAACGTTGTGTTGTTCATTATGTTGTTTGTTTCATAAGGGTTGTTGACCTAGCTTGCTAATAAGTGAGATTGGCTTAAGGGGATTTTTGTTAGCTACAGATAGGTACCATTATGAATATTTTCTTTTCTATGTGTTATTTGTTTCTGTTGGTAAGTATATCTTCTTGGCATTTTCTTTCATTGAGTTTACCTTGCTAACGTAATGAGTTACTTGTGGCCTTGTGGCACTGTGAACTACCGAGCTCAACACTGCTTTTGCCAATAAGACAACACTTTTACTAGTGTGCACTATTTAGTTACTACTACTATGTCATACAACTTTTTGATTGTCTATATCTTTTGTCTATGTCTTTTGTCTAGCTATTTAAGTACTACTCATCAACTAAGTTACGTTAATCTATGATTCACAGACAAGATCTTTTAGTAATCATTAGTTCACCGGACTAATCATTTATTTCCGAAGTTAGTAAACCAACAAAGTTGATACAGAAGTTGAGAACTAATCCAGACTCAGTTAAATCAGATTTAGAAGTTAGTCTTAGTTAAGCTCAACTTTGTAATTTAGACTGACGCAAGCTTTTGATTAAGAGAATAATAGAAATGCGTTGCGAGTGGTTTAGTGTGACACAAATTGCAACTAACTGGAGTTTAAACTAACTTTGCACTTAAATAAATTTTGCAAAATTCGTTTAAAACTCGTCAGTTTCGTGAACATTACTGTTATTTTAGTTTGTAATTATGCAGGTGCTGTGTTTCTTGAAAAACTGTACTTATTTAAAGATGAAGAACTTTCGTTTTGGTCTTACAAGAGGGTCCGTGGTCTTGCAAAGTGGCCATAGGTATTTCAGTCAAAATTTTGTAGGTATATAGGTATTTTATGTCACAGAGATGATACCTATCATCTCCCAACCTTTTCCCAATATTTCCCTATGTTGGGGTCGACTTTTATGTCGGAGACGATACTAAAATATTCAATTTGACAGTTTCAGAAGACATGGTGGAATCAATAGACGAGTTAAAAGAAAGACTCTCAGTCATGAAGAAGATGATGGAAGAAAGGAAAGCGGCTGGCACTGGCACCAAGGAGTTGTTCCAAGGCCAGGCTTCCAGTCTTCAAGGAACCACCATGATTGATGGCAACTTCCTCAGTTTTGTCTTCGGAGGGTCCCTTTTTGTGATCATCAGTGTGTCAGTATATGCCTTCTACAATTTATACCACGCGGTCCTTAAGAAATTTCCCTCGACCCACACGGAGTTGTAATTTGAACTCTATTGAAACGCAACAAGGTTCATTTGTGATTCTCGTAAATTGTGTGAGAACGGACAATATGTTTTCTTAGTTCGGAATGATTAAAGTGTGAGTAACTTTTTGGTGTTGTTTTATTGTTATTAATTGTGAAGTTTTGTTTATTCTGACTGCCAGTCTGCCAATTTAGGAACTGACTCGTAATAGGTTATGTGTCAAGTCTATAACAATATGGTTGAATCCCTGTTCTAGGCATTTATTTAGGATATTAAAATGTCGCATAATACATATCACTTGTAATCAAAATAAGTAATTTTTCAATTTAAGTATTTAATTTTTTGACAAAACATGCCAGTATAATTCTTAACGGAAGGTTCGTAACATGTATTTAAGCCCTGTAGTTGATAAAATTATTATTAACGAGGAATAATAATTACTACAAAAAATGCTACATTACCAAAAATATTATACCTAAAACAACTTCAAAGCTAGTAGAAGGCTTGCCGAAAGTTCCAATACAAAAGTCTCTTAGCTCTCCCTCTACATAAATATCTGTATTTAGGAGAAGCTAGTCGTGACCAATAAGTTCCCATAGCTAGATACACACATGCATCGATTTATGCAAATAATATCTCGCTTCAATACCAGCCAATGCATGCAGAAGAGAACCAAACACACTGTTACCACATTCATTTATAAACTCAGTAATAACAGAGTCGTGAATAAAACCTATTTCAGCTTCTGATGTTAAATACGAATTCACCACTATATGACATAAGTCACAGTAAAGACACAAGCAAAAATGTACTCTAGAGTCTAAAAGATAAGGTTGAAAGTTGTACGGTGAATGTTCATGTTAAAGTTGAAATAAGCTATTCTGATAAATGCATAATGCATTTTGCAAATTCGTCTAATTTTCAGTATGATGTGAATGCTGTTGGTGTTGCGTTTAACTTTGTATTCCGTTTAGAAACATTTTAGTATGGGTATAAGCACCTTTGCACAGTGGTTTTCGTGTGTAATATTTGGAATTGGCTGTTTGAGAGAATTTATTTTAAAACTTGTATTACTATGCAGCTGTTAAAATTGTTTTAGAGCATAATATAGCAACTCAGTTATCGATATGGTATATCAGTTGAAAACCTGAAAGTTTTAATATGCTTTTGCACTTTCCAAGTGGTAACTTAACATTTTAGAGACTTACGGAAGAAATTACTTATAGCGAGGAAACCTGAATTTTCGTAAGTATATGTCCAAAGTAGCTTGAGTGATGTATCGGAGATTTTCAACATTTTTTTTAATTGAATTGAGAATTGAATTGAAAAATTTATTTCAGACTAAGCACACACAGTACATAGTCCATATTATGTTAGTATATGAGAAACTTAAAAATCTATGTTAGTAAAATAATAATTATTTTGAACATGCATCGACGAGCAGTGCCTGGAGCATCTGACCGTCAACTCTGTCCGGCAACACACTCAGAAGCGTGTTGCTGCTCCCCTTTACCCGAGACCACAGGGCGGCCGTTCTCTTACGAAGTATTCAGCGAGTTCTCAAAAGATTTCTAAATTACTTAGAGATTAGTTCAGGTAAGATGGGATAGTTAAAAAAAAACTATACTTGCAAAGTAAATACATTTTCATACAAAGTGATTTTTTATTTAGTTCTCTCTGCTAACCATAGCAGATAAACTAAGTAATTAAAAACAGCAATAATAGATGAGAGTTATTCTATCGCTACAGTTTGCAAAGCGTTCACTGTTACTGTAGTTGTATCGCAGTTACTAAGCTTTAGATAGCACTGTTTTAATAACTAGCTAGTTTACTAAGTTTGAAATCTGCAGATAATATGATATCCAAGAATTTCGTAACAGTCTTTTGTCAGCTTAAAAAGCCTAGTGGTTAAAACATGTCACTCAATTACGGGTGTGTTCGATTCCTGATCAGGCAAGTTTCAATGTCGGTATCTTTTCTTACGCGCATTTTCTTTATGAGAAAAGGTATGTGCCCTGCAGTTGGACAGTAAACAGCATTTATGATGACGATGTTTATAAGAAAAATGGCATATGTGGCCGCTATAATTATTTTTAACAAATATTAAACATCAGTACATCTATCTACAGCAGTTATTTATATCATATTCCATAGAATATGGTATCTACTACGATAAACTAATTATAAACTCAGAACATTTTAGAACCACACGAGCAGAACGGGGATTGAATATAGTTGTAAAACAATTCGGTTCTCCGCTTGTTATATTAGTAGGGTGACCATTAGTGAGGATGTCTTGGTTCAAGACTATTTTCTTAGCCTTTTTATTAACACGCTTATATAAGCTTCACTTGTGACTAACTATGTATGTAAGAAAATCTTGGAATCTTAATTTGACCTACTTCCCGGTCTTCGATTAAGATAAAATTTTGGACACACTCTGAGTTCTGATGACAATACGTGACTAGCTAAGAAACGTCATTACAAATCCAATATGAAGACTTCCCCAAGAAGGCTGGCTGACTGTTTAAAATCCACCCCCAAGTATATTTCAATTTAGATTTCACTTTAATTCATCCCTATCTTACTTTTTAGATGTTAGCGATACGTTACAAGCAATAGAATCATTTGAGATATGTACCTACGAGGTCTTGAATATCAAGATTTTTTTCTCGTTTATAGGTACATATTGTGGCTCTTATATACAAAATCCATCAATAATGAGCAAAGCTTCTCAAAAACCTGTAAAGAGGAGCAATGTGGCAGTTCTGTCAGTTTGCCAAAGAATGGTACCCAAAAAGAAAACAGGTACAAAAAAAATATATTGTTGTTTCTTTTTCCTTTTGCTTTTAAATAAAAGTAAACAGCATTATTTAAAAATATATAAATATAAATATTCAGACATCATTTTATCATATAGTCCTCGACACTTTAATAGATGGTCACCCTACTTATAAGCATAATTTAGTAGTAACAATTGTAATAACTGCAAAACTTAAGAGATTCTGAATATATTGAAATAAAGTTCTGAAACAGTTCTAACTCTGTACTTGCGGCGTCACACATAATTTTTCTCGCAAGTTTCACATCTGTAGGTATTGTCTATTAAGTTATTAGAAAAAAGATTTAAGTCACATAGCCGCATTTTCATTTATTAGTTTTGACGACATATATATTTTTTTTTATTATTATCTTTCATTAATTTAGGGGCTTTTGGTCACTACATATTTTTTACAATATTTTAATATTCAAAGATGTATTTAGTAATAAGGAAGTTAAAAAGAACCTATGCAATAGATCCCAGTGGAGGAATGAGTATCATGTTCTGAGGAATGTGCTGAGTATGAATGTGAATGGATGAATAAAGAGGAGGAGAAGGGAACGTCGAAAAAAACGAAGAAACGATGAATGGATCGTGTGAAATGAATGAATACAAAGAGAGTTTGAGCGACGCGACGCCAGATACAGAAGTAGATATGGAAGAAGGAGACACCTGCGCTGAACGGAAATAAAACTCGCCTTAAAAACAGAAGAATGACGGGATATTATTTACCAATACAAACATAGAAGCTATCATTTCAAACTACCAGTAAAATGCAATTATACAAACCATGTTTGGTTAGTATAAAGAGCCCACACTGTTCTAGGAACTTCATAAAGTAATAGTTTTTCCTAGAGCATGTAGGCGTATTGTAGGCGAGCTTGAGAGAATGTAAATCTGACTGGAATTTATTAACTTTCTGCGGTTAGTTTTATTCATTATTTGCAAGAGTTGGAAAGTTATTCTTTGATAGTAAATAACTCAATGTTCTCTCTTCAAGAAAACTTTATATACCTGCACTTAGGTTTTTTAGGGTTCCGTACTCAAAGGGTAACACGGGACCCTATTGTTTTCGCTCCTCTGTCCGTGCGTGCGTCCGTCTGTCACCAGGCTGTATCTCATGAACCGTTATAGTTAGAGAGTTTAAATTTTCACAGATGATGTATTTCTGTTGCCGCTATAACAAATAATACTGAAAACTAGAATACAATAAATATTTTGGGGGCTCCCATATAACAAACGTCATTTTTTATAAATAATAGTACGGAACCCTTCATGCGCGAGTCCGACTCGCACTTGGCCGGTTTTTATTAAAAACATACCGTCATTAGCAGTCGATTTACTCGAAAAATTCGAAATAATTTTCATTTTTTATAAATTACATATATAAAGTTTTTATAACTGCAATTTATCTAGACACACGGCAGTGTGTCCGCCAAGTTCGAGCAAAAAAAGCGACACACCGGCCGTGGGTTATATTACACGAACCATTTCGGGCCAAATTCGACCCCCTGTAACTCAAAATCTATTTTATTTACGCATATCAAATTCTAGTATCTATTGAGACCCCCTCACTTATCTAAAATACAAAATTTCATTAATATACCTATTGTAGGTCTTGAGATATTGACGTCAGAAAATCGCTATTTTTACTATACACTCACTGACTGACTGATTCACTGACTCACTCATCAAAAACCTAGACCACTTCCAATGGTCGTATTGACTTGAAATTTGGCATGGAGGTAGGTCTTTATGTCAAGGTAAAGGGAAAAATCTGAAAATGGCCAAGTGTGAGTCGGTTTCAAAATAATGAAGGTGTTTTATACCCGGTGTAAATTTATACCCCTAAGGAACGAAAACGAACTAAATTTATCTATATTTATATAATATATCTTCGAATGGTTTGTATTTAGTTTAGTTAGAAGTAAAATAGTGTAGTTAGAAGTAAAATAAAAATCTGAAAACGGCCAAGTGTGAATCACTTTCGAAAATAACGAATGTGTAACTTTGATCCACGAACATAATATATGATAACATGTCATGTCAGTCAGTTGGTAAATCTAGTCCATTTAGTTAATCTAGTTCATTTCTTTGTAAGAAACATAGTGCATATTAAAAAATCTAAAAGATAGTATAAATGAGACATTCCTTTAACTAACTTCATCGTAAGAAAAAAATAAAATAAACAACCTTACAAAAATAAATGAAATCCCACCCAAAACAAAAATGTGAAAGACTGCCAAGTTCGATAATATGGGAATGCTTCGCCTATAAAAGAAGTGAGATCTGAATAAGACCAAGTTCCATACACATACCTCAGTTAAAAATAGTTACTTTTTAATGATGTTACTTGGCAAGTTTTAATAGAAAATTAAATATTTGATTCATTGCGTTTAGTAGGTTTATAACAAGGTGTATGAAAACTTTCCAAGTAACATCATTAAAAAGTAACTATTTTTAACTGAGGTATGTGTATGGAACTTGGTCTTATTCAGATCTCACTTCTTTTATAGGCGAAGCATTCCCATATTATCGAACTTGGCAGTCTTTCACATTTTTGTTTTGGGTGGGTTTGAATATTCAGTATGTGTTAATTCACCCTATAACACATACATATTTTAATACAGTGCGAATCCTAATAAAAATCTAGTCACGTAAAAAACGCCCAGTGTGACAAACGCGCCCAGAAAAAAAGATGTTCAAACAAAAACGTAAATTAATTTACATAATAAAAATTAAATGAAGTTATCATAACAATTGTTTGTGTAATTCTACAATTAGTTGAACAGCTGGAAAATTAGATTCATACAAGATTATAAGCATTCTGAGTCACGATCAAGCATGGCCGCTGTTTCCGCGGGATTTTTGTAATTAACTAATCTGACGTTCATAGAGAGAAAACTGTTATCCCCGCCCTGAATCGACATGTGCCTTACGATACACAGGGTTGATACTTCCTGGAAATTTGCATTTAAATAATAATTTTAATGCTTCAAAAATAGTCATCTTTCTAATGTAAAAAAATTGTTGACTGATTGTGACATCCATGTTAAAATGGTACCTAATAATCTAATAAATCAGCCCACACCCATAAAAATAAATAATTTATTACAACAACAAACCCAATATTCGTATTGCCTAAGTAAATGAAAATACGTGGGCACGAAATTCGATGACTAAACTTCCCAGAAATACCGAAATCCCAAAGGAAAATGAGTAAAAGCATTATATTTAATTCAATCCACAATATCTACTTACAAAACTTTAATATTATTTTGGTAACTAAAATAGACGTGGCGACAGAAAATTAAACGTAGTAACAACCCTAGCAATGCCTGACTCACGCTCTCGGCAGTTAACGACAACATTAATGAAGTATACCCATCTCTCTCCCACCCATACAAGCTGCGTCTTAGTAGCACTGCGCAGGAAAAGGATAGCAGTAGGTTAAATTATGTTATAGGGTGGGAAAATGTGACGTGAACGGAATAAAAATATGGCCAGGGCGGCAGATGGCGTACAATGATGGAATCGAGAAATTAAAGAAAATGTTACTGTGTTCAGTATGACATTTTGAACTGTTATTATCACTGATATTTTATGGAATCAGATAATTATATAATCACTAATAATATTTTTAACAAATCCACGTTACAAGGGGTAAGAATAACTGTTTGCTGTCGTAATAAAAAATAATTTCCAATAACTTTAACTTTCGTGTCCTAATTATAAAACAATCATTCTAAGTGGGTTATAGAAAACCCCAAGTCACCATATAGTTTTACAAACCCTTTAACTACGACCTTTTCTTTCACAACTAATTTAGAAATCAACCCAGAATAATATTGATACAATTAATGTAGTTCCTCCAATATCGAACGGTTCACCAAAAATAACAGTTACGTTCCGTAAAGTTCCCACCCCTAATCCACCCCTAGCATGTAACAGGTAAAGGTACTAGCAACTGTATTCAGGTCTTCGCAGTTCGGCTCCGACGGCCCGCAGGCACGGACGCGCGGTTCCAACGAACAATATTACAAAATAAATATATTTTGTCTTTGAATGTTTTAAAAAATAACACTGTGTACTATTGCGGTCCGTGCGAGTTTTGGTGCCCAAATTAGAGGTAAGTTTTAGTATAAATAATTTACTACTTTTATTTATTAAAAATTGGAAGGATTTTTTTTATTTATGATTATTAAAAAATGTTAATGTGTATTTGGCTCCTGAATTTGAATTTAAATATGGATAAATCAAACAAATAAAACCTTTAAAGAGAATGCAGTAAAAGACGTTCGTTAATTTTTAATTATTCATTTACAGAAAATGCGTTCAATTATGTGTTGCATTCTAAAAAATATAAAACCATTCAATATTGTTATTTATTACGTATATAACGTTCAATGAATTCATCCTTTATATTATCTTATTTCACAACTTTTGTAAGCCAGAATAAACAAAAGAAAATCTTCCAAGAAAACTGGATAAAATCTTAAATAAATACTGAAGAGAAAAATGAAGAGAAAACGTCCGTAATCTCGTCTCCCGATAACAAAGAAACCGTGATAAAACTGTTGCGCGCTAATCAACAAGTAACTTGGTATTTTTGTCCAAAAAATCACGTTTTTTTTGTACCACTGTGCAGATGAAAATCTTTTTATATTATCTTTGTTTGAAGTTTATATTATTTCATCAGAGTTTTGGATCGGCGATACAGTATTTTCTGGTGTTTTTTCGAAGGAAGAATTCTTGCGACGGCTTTTTACTTTTCAACATTTCCATACCGCAGCATTCACAGGCTTCAAAAAAAGTATTTCATTCATTTGACAATACGTTATATCATCATATGTTTGAAGCTGAAAGCAATGATTTATGTGTCTTTTTTATGTTTCCATTAGCACTAACGAACAAAAAATAACAGCACTGTTATTTAATTAGCTTAAACAATAATATGCACTAACATCATATGATATTTATAAATAAGGTTTATATTTTACAAAAATATCAAAATTCGCTATAGAAGCCAAATTTTTTTACCACGAAAACATTTTGAATCCCTTCAGAAACAGTATTTATTTGGCTACGTAACAAAATTATAGATCTGTTAATTTATGAATCATAAACTTAAGTATCTAAAAGATTTACACACAAAGAGTAATAAAATTACTGCGGAAATTAAAAGAAACATTTTTCCTCTCAAATGGTTTTTCTGTACCCAAATCACTTGTCAAAAGAGACGATTAAGGAAATTTTATTAAGAGCTCTTCCAAAAGTACTTATTCACTACTTACATTTTATTTTTACCGAAAAAATTGGACCTTTCTAAGCGTCTTTAACGGACTTGTGAGTTTCAGCGTTCGTTCGAAGCTCTTTTATTAAAAAAAACTTCAAGTTGCTGAGAATTTGAATAAAATGCTTGTACGCTTTAAAGAGAAATTTTTGGTCACTAAAAGCCACTTTAACTATAATACTAAGTACGACATAAAAGTGACTTTTTTTCTATGTCTATAGAAATGTAAAAAAAAACTAAAAAATTTGCTGTTTATAAAAAAAATTGTAGGTCAATACTTCATCAGCCTAACCTTTTCCCCAACTATGTTGGGGTCGGTTTTAAAAATTCGTAGGTACATACATTTTACAATGATTGAAACAAAAGTGCACATACCCGACGACAATTATTTTTAATTAACAACCTTTACAGATTCTTCAGCACTTTTCTTCGTAGCTGGAATCCCACTTATTCGCTAATACACGTCTACAAAATTCAAAAACATCACGTTGTAACCATATTTCATGGTTGTCAACATAAAATATTTCAAGTCGTAATATAAATTGCATGGTGGGACGTTATTGCTTGACCCGACACGCCATGGCTTAGCGTACTCACACTGCAAACTTTTAGTCGGCCGATAGTTAGTTTGGGCTCATAAATCAGTATGAAGATGAATGGTAGTACGCACATTACAAAGATCAGGTATTTAGTCGGTATCAGACCGATTGAAAAATTTTAATGGAATCAAGATTTTCTTTAAAAAAGAAATGCCAACTATCGGGTTAACTGTCGGCCGATTCTTAGTCTGTAGTGTACTCTAAGTTTAATTTTGAATAATTACTAGTCTCATGGCTATAAGGCTATGTTCAGTGGATAGAAGTTTTGTCCATTTTGTTGTCTGTTTGTATGGGGTGTTAAGTTTAATTAATTTAAGTAAGCCTTAGTTTCCTGGTTATATTCATGTCCCGAGGGAGCTACTGGATACTCCTAAAGAACAATGTCAGACGTCCATAGTAACTTAGGCTCAATAAAAATATTTCATGGACAGTGAAAATTCTTACAGTTTTTTGTGTAATTTAATGTCAAAAGCTTTTCTATGTTTTCCACTTTTGCATTGAACTTCTCAAAACCAAATTATTCCAAATTATTAATAAAACGAAAAACCTGAACTCGATAAACAAAATAATTATTTATAAAAATTATATTTTTTCGAAAAGTTCTAGATAATAATTAAATATTTTATAAGAAGTTAGTATTTTATATTTAAATTGTTGTAGTAAAGAACTTTGTGTCCGTGAGAATTTAGTTTTAAAAGTTGATTGGGTGGGCCGAAACCTGACATTGTTCTTTCCTTTCTAGTGATAATTTGAAGTGGTCAAAAGCAAAATTCTACCGGCGGGCGGTGTGACACACAAATGTCCACTCTCTCTAGCTGTAACAAATTGCGAACAAATGAACTCAGTCAAAGGTGAAGTCTTCAGTCAGAAAGTCATTAGTAGGAGTTCCAATCAGAATAGTAGGTTTTTCCAAAAATCAAAGTGGTACAGCCACTCAGATTGCCACTCTTTCGAATTTATCTTGGAATATTTTCAATAAATATTAAGTTTAGTATAGTTTAAATTAAAAAAAAAGCGATTAATGTTACCTTCTTCGCCGTATCAGAAGATTCTTCAACCAAACAATAGAAGCTTATAGATAATATAATCTAGGGTAGTTTATTATGCAAGCGTAGTTAGGTAGATACCGCTTTTGTTGCGTGATTGATTGGTTCGGTTAAAGCCTGAAGATATTAAATTATATACATTTATTATGTATGACGGTCTAGCTTTGTGATTAGTTTGCTATATACCTATTATAACTAAGAGTAGGTACGTAGATTGCGGTACTATGTACATTGGCGGTCAGAAATACAGGCCGTTTCTATGAACTTTATTTATCTGCCTTAGGATTCAAACTGCCTCTATTTTCTTGGAGCTTATGAACAGAGATTCGTAGATCACTTCTTTATAAAATTCTTACATGGGCTAGGACGGATCATATGATATGGGATTGCAATGTTGAATAATATACGGGAGAATATTAGGTTTTGATACAATATCCTTAAACTAAATTGCTAAATTGCGAACATACCAAATAAACTGACCCATTTTGTTTGCCACAAGTGTACAGTCCACTATACACTTACTTGCATTAATTGGATGTCTTTGTATTAACAGATGTGTCCATGGATATGCAGTGTCGGCTAACAGATCATTTGAGGCTGTTGTCTACATCTAGACAATAGACTGCTGATTGACTTAGCAGAGTTAAGCTGTGTTGGGTGCTGTCTGTTAATGGATGGGTGACTGTTGGTAGCAGTTTGAAAGTTAATGAAGTTTATAAAATATATTCAATAAATAATAATGTTTAAAAGATAAAGGCTTACACTATCTAGATTAGTAACAACACAAGATATAATGGTAATTTCACTATACAAAAATACCTACCAAAATGTAAGCTATGCAAGGAGCTAAACTCCGTAGAAAACGATGAAATGAATAAATAAAAAACTCAAGCATTTTGTAATATGATTTTTTTATAATCAACTCTAGGTACTGCAAATATATAGGTACTAATGTTTCAACCCTTAACTTAATAAATATTCAAATGAGTACCTACGTTGAAAACTCTTACTATAATTGATGAATTGAATTTCTAAAAGCTCCCAAATTCCCAGCACTAAAGTTTCAGAGCCATATTGGAACTAGACATTCATAATATCTAAGTTAGGCTAGCATAGTGGTCTAGACTTACAGAATAGAAATAGTCTATTGATCGGTCTAAATACAGCATGCCTGAGGCAAAATTCGAAGGTTTTCATAAGTTGTTAAATGTTAGTTATCTTTATATAATGTATATTATGTTTAACAAATACATATAGGGCTTTTCGTTTACGTACCAATACAGCTATTTTATTTATTACAATTATAAAACATACACAATAGTAAATACAATTTTCTCTATAAACTACATACGTAAAACTGAAATGTTCAAATAAAACACATTGTGTTCGTAGTCTTGTGTATTTAAAATTTTCAAATGAAAGGCTATGTTTGAGGACAACATTGATAACATTATAATTCTAAAAAATATACTAACTCCAAGTAATATTACTAAAGCTAATAAGAATCTTCTTACAAAAGTCCAGTTAACCCTAAACGCGATGCTCAATTCATTGACATTAAAATTTAAAAGGTCTGCCACTGTAGCTCGTAGAGTGTGGTGTAATGAAAATATAATTCTAACATTTGGACCCGGCTTCAGAGGTCCAAGTGCCCTCAGGGTCGCCCCGCCCAGTGGGCCATAAATACAAAAATAACACGTTCAAATTGAAAGACATGACCTTTTTCGGTTAGGCGTTCATATTTCATGGACCTTGTTTTATTAGCAATTAAATCATAGTTGCGTAGGTTCCTATATTTTTTTTGTGATTTGTCAATGTATATTTTCGTATATTTTGGGCAATTGTGGTGAATTAAAAATGGTTTCTATGTAAATAAGTATCACCACAGATTACTAAATAGTTATTACGGTATCCTATCCTAGATTTGTTTTATAGGACCGAATAAGTTTTTTGATGGGTAAAAAATATTTTAACATGCCTATAATAATCGAACTAAAACCTCATAAATAAAAAAAAAAATCTTCCACGTGTAAAATACATAGCAACACCGTCTACCATATTACAACTACCAAAGGTAACTCACGTCACACATACATATTTTATGAATACCTGTATCATGGAAGTTATCGATACATAAGTAATGAGTACAACCTATTTATATATTTGTCCTCCAAGCTGAAATAGATTTAGCAAGCTTACGTTAAGCTTAAGAATGATTGATTCTGATTTGTTCTAGTCTTTTGTTTTCGTGACAAAACAAAAGAATGCCTACTTAATGCGGATGGAACACGAATATAAGTTGATTGATTGAAAGAAAAATTGTTATATTTTATTACTAAAGCTTTTGCGGGTTAGGTAAGCCTTTTTCTTTGATTTAAATCTTGATGTTTTTTCTGCGGATTTAGAGGTTGAAGAACTAAAAAATATTTTTAGTACGATTTGTTTTATTATTTGCCTAGCCTTTTCCCTTATAGTTAGTTAGTAGTGTTGCTATGTACCTATGTTATCTATGTTAGGTCCGACTTCCAGTCTAACCCGATGCAGATGATCTCCAGACCCAGAGTCTTGCATTGCGCAACTACAATCTATTTGACCTCTCCATTCCTCAATCCAGTTACCCAGTCAACCTGATACCTCTTGGCAAGACTGGTTGTCAGACTTTCTGGCCTCTGACTATCTGTTCACATAACAGCCGGGACCCACCAGTTTAGCGTGCGTTCCGAAACATAGAAGGACTCGTCATATCAAGGTGGTCACACATCCACGGACCGACCACTCTAAGCATTGCTTAATCTCATGACCTGTCGATCCGTATGGCTCTTACTTAGTCACGAGCTCCCTCAAACGTCTCCAACATATAGGATAAATATATAATGTTCATGTGGGGTAGAAACAGGTAAACTCAGATTATCAAACCTTTGATCCCGGCCTTCATTCGGTTAACTACCAATTATGTCAAAGGATATCGTGTTACACTGTCAGTAAGTGAAAGGTCATAGACTGCTTTACTGTGTTACATAGGGAGAGATATTTGACTGCTCCTTTATATGCGAAACCTACACATACAAGGTTAGGGAAAGGCTTAGCAAATCATGATTAATTATAGGGCCGCTCTCGTGCATCAATCTACTTGCAAAAATTGTCGTTCTCTTGTTTGGGCGCATTTACCTCACGTTTAGCTGAATGAATTTTGATGCGGTTTTTAGCATAGTATTTATCGGACCTAAAATAAGGTTTTAGATGTTTATTATTGATTATTGAAGCCGGTTTTATCTTTTTGTAAAAGTTTTCGCGTAGTGAATATACAACTATCTTTAAATATTCATTCCATATTCAAATCATATTTTTACTATCCATAGTTAAAGCAAAGGCAAGCTAAAATATTCAGCCTAGGTCTCGAGGCAGCCACTCTAGCTCTCAACTCGGGCTTGAAAACAAGAACTCTTTTCAAAAAGAACCTTTTGTTTAAGCACTTAGTTTGAAGAACTTGCCCTTTTTAAATCTGGCTAACATTTATTTGAGGTCAATAGTTTTATAGAACTGGCTGTAGGAAATCTTAGTTTGGATGAAGAGCAAAATACGTGGTTATACTTAACTTGGCTACTTGGCTTTAAATAGATTCAAATTAATATAAAAAACTTATGATTTCATACAAGAACATTTTCCAGAGATTTTGGGTTATGTACCTATTACCATTTAAAGGCAATGTTACTTGCAATTAGTCTAATATTTTCAAGGGTTTCACTATCTCTTAATAAAAAATAACATAATTATAGCGAAAAGAAAAAGATACTCTACCACACAGAAAAAAAACTGACACAAAAGCAGCTCCACTTAACACCGCTTGCACATTTAACCCTCTGTCTATCGATTGTAAATTTTGACAGTGGCCTCACAACCCCGCCCTTGGCCCACTGGCCGACTGCCACGGTATTTAAAACATTGCATTTATAACTCGACGCCTGCAACGGGGGATTATTCGACCCCGGTTGCATTGCAAGGGTTAATGGTAAAGAATAGGTGTTTCGTTTTAAGTGTTATGTAGTAGTTTTTAACGCAAATTTTATGTTTGTAAATTGATGGTTTTTGTGCTATGAATGTTGGACTTAAAGTGTAAAGTTTTTAATGTTTAGGTATATTTGACAAAAATATACGTAATGGTATTTTTCTGTTTTTATGACATTTTTATTTACGCAAAAGAAAATTAAGAAAGGTTATGATGGCGTACGGCCTTTACTTTAAGTAACTACAGACAAACTTTCACATTTTATATTAATCAGACATTGAACTCCAGAATTTGAACATAAAAGTCAAATAAAATATGAGAAAGATAGGGTAGTACTAAACCTAAATCTGAAACCAGAACCTACTTTTATAACTTGGATATTACAAAGGTGTTACAAAGTAATAAAATAAACTTACTGATAAAACTGAAATCGTTATAAAGCTACTTTTTAGAGCTCAGCTGTAAGATAGGTAATTTCCTACCTAAGTGCTTAAGCCAGATAGGGCTGTCAAGAAATTATGAAAAATGTCTCTAAAAAATAAAAAAATCGAGTTGCAATAAAATTGGCATCCAAATAGCGATTCAATATATTACGCATTTTTAGAAGAGAAAAATTACCGGTCAACAGTATCGGTTGTTCATACTGGCCAGCTCGCAAAACCAATTAAATAATGATGAATATTGAGCCAAACTTCTGTGTGTAAAGGTAATTGTGTAACTTAAATAGGTACGTTAACCTCGGGAGCGCTGAGTATGGGTCGAGTTACAGAGTCAGACATAGACAATATGCATTCATGTACATTTACACACATTGGTATGTTTCACATATCGGGTGTGTCGTTCACAATCACATTAAATTCTATCGCATATACTTTATGATATTCTATGGCGAATTGTAAAAAAAATAACCTAATCCATTCAGTGGTTTAGCCACAGGAGTCATTTTTCGTTTTTATAATTTACAACATCATGTGTAAAGCAGAGGTAAAGTTAGGAGTATCGAATGTTTCGATCAGTTGACAGCTGTCAGTTTTCAAGGGAGAATTACAGTTGTTTGTAATGACTGACTTTTATATGGTGTTCTAATTTTCGCACACTTTTATTCTATTTACTTTGTTTGAAAAATTCATTTTTTTATTTTTGCGTATTTTTCTTTTTTCTTTGTGTTAATGGACATATATTAACCAGTATATTAACGCATTTCATTTAATGTGATTATGAACGACACACCCGATATATATGTCTAAGAAACCCGATCTATATCTAATAACTAGTATTGTAAATACAATAACATCAGCCTACTTCAGATGCCAACCCTGGAAGCTTTTCATTTAGGCATTCCCCAAGATTGTAGGCCATTATTACAAGAAATAAAGCTTACTTTATACAATACCTATCTACCTTATACATCTACCGACATTTTCTACATAGCTAGGGGTGGTACTCCCGACCTACTCGTACAAAATAATTCGATTTATATTCGGAATCGATTGAGCAGGATATATGTTTTTCCCAGTGAGTTTTCCGAATGCTCGTTATTATTAAAATGAAAAGCAATTCTGTTGGGTAAATAATGAATGTTTTTTGAGTGGAATTGTTTTTGTATATTGGGTGTTGTACGTATTTATGCTACATGTGTGTATGATTTACAAAATTGTTGCCATTTTCGTAAGTATTTGAAATACATAAACTGATATAATGTCCTTCTCACGCTTGCAATGGCCAGAAAACTGCTCACAAAATAGTTTCGCATTTTTAAGTAGATATTCATAAAAAAACATATCTTTACTGCAAAATTATTGTCATTTTCATCTACAGTACCTACATATTATACAGCTAATATCAGGCACTAATATCAGGCACTAATATCAGGCACTAATATCAGGCACTAGGTATTAGTCGAATTCTTTCAGTGTTAGACAACCCATTTTCTACTAGCGGACTACTTTTACCAGGTTGCGCGGAGTAGTTCTCACGAGGCACGTGTAAATGCAGGCTGAATTCAGGAATAAAATAACCACGAAGAAAAGATAGATAATAACCTGCTCTTAGCAAGAATTTGCTCGCCTAGAGTAACTATTCAGTAATCTGTGGCCTAACCAAGTTCATCAATCCTACCTCAATCCCACATTATTTCACAAATGGCTGCTATCTAAATCACAACTCCTAATTCATTATTTACTAACAAATGTTCCATATATAACCAAATATATAGCTTCAGTACTTCTACCAGAGAAATAGGCATTTTCTTATGTACCTACCATTTGTTTTCCCTTTTGGTCTCAAGGGAGTCTGCAACGTACTGGGTCGAGTTTTCATCTTAATTTCGGAAAACCTAAGGGAAAAGTGTTGTGTACATAAATACAAATATTTGTATACCTTTTCGCACGGTCGGGTGAATGGAGTGAATGTTTTGTTTTGTAATTCATATTGAATTGATGTTTTTGTTGTAAACTTTTTTGTTTTTGGTAGAAATAATAATTGTATTAATTTTGAGGTTTGATAAACATTCAAGGAATGGTGTATTATGAAATAAAATACACTTAAAGGGCTATTGTACAAGATCGTGTCTGTTTACCTTATCATTTACATAAAATTGAATCGTGTTCTGTATGCAACGTGAATTTGTGACAGATGAACATAATAACTTCTATCATATCTAGTATCCTTTACAATTATACTTACAGCTAAAGAGTTTGGCATATTGTCATTATCTCAGGAACTCCTGGTGCAATTTTGAAATATTCATGCATTATACCTATCTGGTTATCTTTTGTTAATTTTTGTAAAAATACTAAGTAGAGCATTTATTGAGAAAGGCTATAGGCTACTTTTTATGAGGGTGCAAGAAGTACTTTTCACGGGACGTTGGACAACGTTACTTTAACATATTACTCTAAAGGTGATAAATGTTAACACATCCCAAACATGGGTATCAAACGAAAACACATGCGCAATCTGCCGGCAGGGGACAAAACCCCATAAAAAGGGTTTCGCTTACATTACATTTGTGTTGACATATGGGACGCTGTGACACGGGGACACAGATAAAGTCACTACAGGGCATTTTAAGACGAAATATTTCGCATTCGGGAAAAAGGTGACATTTTACCCCATATACTATTTTTTTCTATATTATAAACCACTTTTCGGGTTTTTGTCCTTCTTGTTGAAACTACTAGACTACTTCGATCAATGGTAGCCCATTTAGAAGGTAACACTAAAATATTTTTTAAATCTGCAATGCTTACGAATAATCATCATCCTCCGAGGCTTTTTCCCAACTATGTTGAAGTCGGCTTCCGGTCTAACCGGATGTAGCTAAGTACCAGTGCTTTACAATCCTTACGAATAATGCAATCAGGTAAACAAAGAAACAAACTCGTCAGACTATACGAAGTGTGAAGATTCCATCTTAAAATAGTAGCCAGAATATTGTAAGGCTTAACTCGCATTTTGAAGAAATCGATTTTCATTTAAATAAAACTACTTTTACGGATTTTATCGCGTTATATTAATATTATTTAATCCCGACGTTTCGGATCCTTTACAGCATCCATGGTCACGGGCAGACTAAGGTGTTGGTCGTCTTGATATATTAGTTACAAACAGCTACCCTACATTTTGTTGATTATTATTGACAATCCGATTCACGCAAAACGAGCTCACTGTATCCATAGGACGAGCAGTTGTAGGCTTGGATTTTGATTTAATAGTTTCTATGATGGGATTCCAAGCAGGTGGTATGCACCAGCCATCTTCTCTATTGAAATTTGGATGTTTTTTAATTTCAATAGCCTCGCGAATCATCCTAGGTAGGAATCGGTTTTCTCTTGCAAGGACTTGTGGTTTATCAAATCTGATGTAATGCTGGGCCTTGTCTAGTGTGTGTTCACAAACTGCTGACTGTCTGGAACGGCGGTGTTTGACATCGGCGATGTGTTCCAGACAGTCAGCAGTTTGTGAACACACACTAGACAAGGCCCAGCATTACATCAGATTTGATAAACCACAAGTCCTTGCAAGAGAAAACCGATTCCTACCTAGGATGATTCGCGAGGCTATTGAAATTAAAAAACATCCAAATTTCAATAGAGAAGATGGCTGGTGCATACCACCTGCTTGGAATCCCATCATAGAAACTATTAAATCAAAATCCAAGCCTACAACTGCTCGTCCTATGGATACAGTGAGCTCGTTTTGCGTGAATCGGATTGTCAATAATAATCAACAAAATGTAGGGTAGCTGTTTGTAACTAATATATCAAGACGACCAACACCTTAGTCTGCCCGTGACCATGGATGCTGTAAAGGATCCGAAACGTCGGGATTAAATAATATTAATATAACGCGATAAAATCCGTAAAAGTAGTTTTATTTAAATGTCTAATATTCGCGTAAGTGTCAGAAATCAATAAATCGATTTTCAATTGTTTTTGTTAGTTAAAAAAATGTCGCAATATCAATCACCTTGATATCGGTTTAAAATCGAAATTCACTTGTTTTTTAGTTACAATATTGTTTCTATGTCCACGAAAATGCAATTTAAAAGAGAAAAGGCTAGACAAATTATGTCAGCTGTACTGAAGGGATTTGTCCTACTCGTACAGGATAATGCTTTTATTTCACAGCCCATTTAGTTGAACAGAGATAGTTTTATGCTCTAAATAGGTTTTCGCATGAACTAGAAAATACTTTATTTTCCTAAGGCGCTACATTATGTCGATAGAATTTCTTTCTTGTTATGGGACGTTGACTAAGACAGTGAAGTATTGGTATTGAAGTAGTAAAAAAAGTTTAAGCAAGCTTCACACACCTGTATAAAACGTAACCTATAGCCCTCCTCGATAAAAGAAAGATTTTTTCAATCGAAACATTTATTACTGAGATTAACACGGTCAAGCAAACATACAACTCTTCAGCTGTTTTATATTAGTATAAATTACGAATCCAAAGTTATTTTTAACAAACCATTATTTGTAAAACCTTTGTAAAATAAACGGTCCCCGAAAACGTTACACTTGGCGACACAAAAAAAGGGACAACAGCAAAGCTTCCATGGGCTTAAAATTATATTTACACCAAGTTCTTTATGGAGAACATAAAACGCTAATGGAGAATTTTCCATTGTTCCACGAGTTTCATGTTTCTTTCCATCCCGGAAAGGGAAAGTTAATATTATGAAACATGGAAGGACCGTGTTAAAATGTATATTTTATTTTATTAAATGATGTTTTTAACATAAACTCTTACAGTAAGTAACTTTTCTTCAAGAATGACAGTTAAAATAGGACAGATAGAATTTTAAATTACAATTACTATAGAATAGAATAGAAGTTATTACACCGATTTACCTATGGATAATATCTTTTTTTTGAAGATACTAAAGTTTTTTAAAGACATCTGCAGCCTTTGTAATTGTTTTGGTAATATTTTGTGTACAAAGTTTTATTTATTAAAACCTATAAATAACTTTCTTCTCTCTAAACAGACTTATTTCGGTTATTCACAAGGTGTTAGTAAATAAACATTTAAATACCTACAGTGTTCATACCGACATGTACCACGCGGCGTACTAAACCGCTTTGCAGGCGCTTCTCTATGAATATTTTACTGAAACCGGTTGCGAGCTACAAGCGTTTAAACAAAGACGAAAACCTTAGGAATTTGGTGTTTATTTCTGTAGGTAAAACTTACTTTAAAATTGGTACACAGCCTAGAACAGAGACCAGAGTATAGTGCGTAATTTAAAAGAATTGTATCTATCTTAAGCTACAGTTTTTGCTCAATTTTTTTGTACCTGTTTCATTTACTTAAAAATAAATAAAAGACATACTTAGGCATATATTTATTTATAATTTTTTTAAGCAAATCACTCTAAGGTTGGCTACAAGAAGAGAAAATAATGATCAATAATGACTCCTGTTCAAAAAAAAAATACAAGATATAAATTGTTACAAAAGGGCCCTTTTTTTCCGCAACGCACTTTATAACCTATTTTTTTCATGCATTCTATACGAAAAAAAATGGTCAGCCAGAATAAATTTTTGACCACTTCACAGTCCTATGTAGTCACAAATAACATAGTTAGGTTTGGGGTCTGGACCCTGAATACTGAACATGTATTACGTATGCCGATTTCTGTTGACACCTGCCTTTAGATTTCTTTATTTTGCAAACGTACCGAATATAAATTCAGGGTAAAGTTGATAAAGGCGTGTTTTTTTAAAGAGTTCGATTTGATCTGGTATTTGTTTAGATCCTAGAATGCTGGAGACGAATAACAAATAAATGAATTTTATATGTAGACAGATTTACGTGACTGTCGTCTATAATGATGACGTTATAGAAGTTTTTATTCAGTCCAATTTAAATACAATGAATAAGTTCATGTCTAATATTAATTTACTGTATGTACATATTTAGATGTTAAGTTTCTTTAAGCCCCCTAATATAGAAACGTATTATGTCGAAAGTTTGCGAGTATGTATGTTTGTTACTTTTTCTCGCGCTACACATATAATGCTCAAAGTCAAAGTCAAATAATTTATTTCATTTAGGCTTTCACAAGCACTTATGAACGTCAAAAAATTTAAATAAAGTTGATTCTAGTTGCCCATTCCAAAAGTAGCTTCCTATGGAGAAGAACGGGCAAGAAACTCCATGGTTACTCTTTTTAAAAATAATAGGTATTACAGCTTGTATGTATTGATACATACTATAATAACATGCGAAGATCATGTAGAATCACAATAGACAAAGAATATGAGAATAAATAATAAAAAAAAAGATTAAAATGCTACATGGTGTTCACATTTACAAATCAGTTTATATTTTTGTACAAAGTTACAAACAAACAATCAAAAGAATAACACAATCTTACTAGCGGGTGTAATTTTAAATTCGCTAAAATTTGATACTGTCGTCGGCGTCCTATGGAGCAGGACCAGCATGTTTCCAAGCATTTTTATCTTGAATATAATCTTCTAATTTATAATATGCGTTTTTACAAAGTGTGGCTTTTATATGAGCTTTAAACCGCATGTCATTTAGCTCAAAGATTAGAACAACATATTATACCCTACCTTTTATCCTCGTACGGGAAGTAGTCCTTCAGGAATCGAGTAAAACAGATGGCGAAATCCATTACATAATTGATATTGCTCAATCCTCCAATTCAGAAATCTCTAAACTGCCTATCTTTACTTCACAATATCTAACTAACATTTCAGAGCTGTAGCAGAACTAAAGACTCTCAGGCTTCGACTTCCGATTGCCTCGTTACGTCATATCCGGTCCAATCGGCTTTGATCGGTGACCGGAAACCGTTGTGCCCGACAATAATAACGTGATCAGCTGAGCGGTAGGAATAATAGCTTTTGATGGTTTATTATTCGTTTTAAAGGGGAGAATTTAAGGAGTAGTCTTTTGAGAATTAAATGGAGTGAAATCAGTGATTTAGTATTTTATCTTATCCTACATTACAGAGAACTATGTTCAGTAGTATAAAAGTAGCCAATATGATATTTTGATATATGAACCAAGTATAGATTTTATTTTCCTGTCACACAAAATATATAGAGCGCATTTTTAAATAAATACCTATTATAGGTAGATATATCGGAGTTAAATAAAGGGTACAATTTATCTTGGTGTAGGATGTAGTTGACCAAGGCGGGTGAAACAGTTAGTTACTTGAAACAAAGCAACATTATCCCTGATTATCATAGCCTGAAGTCTTCCAAAAAAGGGCGGTGACATCCTTAAACTAACTTGGCAAAAACCTCTAAGAAAATAATGAAAAAAAAAAAACTGAAAAAAAAAAATTCAACCAATAGGCAATTCCACTAAGCGACTGCTATCGACCAGCTGACTACGGAACCTTACAATAAATAGGGTTCCGTTTATTATTCAAAACGCGGCGCAAAACTTTTAACAAGATCCTCGGGTCGGCGCATAAATGTTATTTCTTTGCGGTGACCGGATTTCAACGAGGTTGGGACGAGCTGGCTTTGGGCCGCGGTTTCGGCTGCGTAGACTTACAAAATATCCTATTCAACATCATCGGGCGTTTTTTTTTTATATTCTCCCATTTGCCTGTACATAGGCCTCCTCTTATACATAGAAGGAATGGTCAAAGTAAGAGTCAGACTTTAAAGGTTTTCTCAAGATGTTTTTCGTCACCTTTATTTACACACCTCATTAACCTTTTTTTCACCATTAACCTTTCACCTCATTAAGATGCAGGACTTACGCTTAATGTTGTCTGGCTAAACAATTCGTTTTATGTAAATATCATTTTTTTATATAAGGTTTAAATAAAAGCAGTAAATAGGTACTTTATAAATTAATTGAAATTGAAAAAAAGACGGTTGGCTTGAAAGCTCATTTTGAAATTCTGATTAAAATAAAACATAGCTAAAACGATAGGTAAAGTTTGTTTTATTTATTTTATACTTCATATTAAAGGCAGTTAAATTATCAATTTTGTAAACTAAAATAATAGATACACATCACTTTCAAAGAGATATTATTAATTTTGTTACAAAATGAATAGCTGAAAGTTTTTATCAAAAGCGTTTCGAAGTAAATTAAATTCAAATATAAAATAAAATAACGTCGTATTTTCACTAAAATACGTGAACTGAATAAATATGAAAGGGATTTATTATTGAAATGAAACATATTGTAGAACAATAGATGTTTGTACAAAATAATGAAGACCATATTTATTAAAATATGCATTTCAATATAAATTATTTATTTTTTATTATCATACACAGACCTTTTTTTTTTAATAAAAGCAAGGATTGATGACCAATCATATCATGTCTTTATATCAAGCTTCAATACTTGGCAAAAATGTCAAAGATATGCGTAAGAAAAACGGGCCCTACTTACCTACTTCGTAACTCAAAATTACGAAGGGGTCCTTTTTCGGGACGACATATACCAACATTATGTAAATTTTGAATACTTACTGCCAACTTGAGAAATGTTAACGATGAACATAAATTCATAAAGTTTTCTTTATAAGAGAGTCTGCAAAGTTCTTGTATCTGTAGAAGTTTGTCCTTATCATGAAGTTTGACATAACAACCTCGGTTGCTTGTAATTTCTGTTTTTCTTAGGACTTCTTGAGTTTTACTGGCCTTGAGAGTTGACAGTATAAGTTAGACTTTTGTATTGTAAAATTCATTATTTCAGTCAGTCGTACCAACTACATAATATAATAAAGCTGAAGAGTTCGTGTGTTTGTTTCAACGGGCCGGTTTTAAATATGTAATCTACAGTGTTAGAGTCCATACATACGAGGATAAAGGAATGCATAGTAGGAAGGCTTAGGATATATTCTACTTACATGTAAAGTTGGTATTTATTTACCAAAAAACATATGTAGGTACACATATTTACATAGACAAACACCTTAAACTTATATATTAGGTTACTGTATTTTACTACAGTTATTGGTAACTCTCTATCCTAGTGCGCGATGTAGTCCTCACGTAAAGTTTTTTTTTACAATTGGCCTGAAAAAAAAATGGACGGCAAAAACGGACCCCAATCTGCCCATCTGCGTGCTTAGAGCGTAAAATTTGATAAATTACGGTCTCAAATAATGTAATCTATTGCTTTCAGACAATTTAGTTGTAAAGGCGGAATTAAGTAAGATATTAGGATTTATTGGAGTTTAGCAACGATTTATAGATAGAGTTTATAGAATAAATAGGTAAAGGGAGATATTTATCTGGCTAAGTACCTATATTTTTTCTTTCCTGATGGATGTTTATTTGTTTAATTGTAAAAAGTATTCTTAAAACCCTTCAATATTATTCACCTATCCGACTGTTCTTAATTCTACAACAAACAGCGACCATATAACATAAGAAGGTACACGTCAGATACCATTAGATGTATTTTTCAAAACTCTGACAAAAGCATTGCAAAGTATGACTGATCAGCTCACTTGATTTCAAGATTCCAAGACTGATAGAGACACCTGCATAGGATTTACCAAATAGGCAGATATATTCTCTTACTCCTCTCATAATGGGACCAATCATTCATGGATGGGAAATCATCAAGTTTTTCAACCATAAAAAGCTCTACAAAATTAAATTGAACCAAAATATTATTTCACAATTTATTATGAAAGGTACTCCCAACACATAAAGGACCGCTTTATTAAACATACAAAATCAATTCGCTGATTACTGAGAGAGGCAATCAGCAATTTGCACCTTGTGTTTGTATTTTAACTTCTGTTTGGAGTTTCGTGGTTGTAATATAATGAACTAGTAGTTCGATGAGGTTTCAGCCACGTGCCAGAGAAACTACTTCACGCAACTGGGTAAAAAGCCGTCTTCTTACTATATCCTCTCTTAAGCTCGAGATTTATTTTGATAATGGCCAATAATAGGTATATTAACTACTAATAATTAGCTATCCACAGTTATTACAAGCACTACACCTTAAATTAAACAAAGTAAAACTAAATATTACTAAATCAAAATAAATAGCTCTAGATTATCTATGTACTTTTGATTTAATTCGGTTCAATAGTTTTGGCGTAAAAACGTGCTGACGGACATAGTAACTATACATATGTAACGGAATGCGTACGTTTAGAATATATTAGTAAAAATATCGGATCATACATA
The DNA here is from genome assembly GCF_022581195.2 of Helicoverpa zea. Classification (NCBI taxonomy): domain Eukaryota; kingdom Metazoa; phylum Arthropoda; class Insecta; order Lepidoptera; family Noctuidae; genus Helicoverpa; species Helicoverpa zea. The sequence goes on from NC_061472.1 coordinate 1,016,355, forward strand.
TATCTTAATTGTCATAATTATATCGAATATGAGAAGCTCTGATCTACCTAATAAATCACCCACGTCTATCAAAGGGTGTCATACTTTAACCACGTAGTGTCCACCCCCTGCCTGGACTATACCTGATCGATCATAAATCAATGTGGTCAATTTGTAGAATAGACAGCAGGGCTGACAGACTGTCAGGGTTATGATAGATGGGTGGCTATACTTGTGGTTTGAAGCTGAAGAGGTTAAATACTCAAGTATTATGTACTGTTATTTCAAATATTAAATCTGTGACGCTATTATTTACCTCTATTATAAGGACAGAGGTTGAGCATTGCCATCCAACGTGGCAATGCTGCCAGTCTTTTGGGTACATTACCCAGTGACAGCGATGAGGAGCAATTTTTTGATGCACTGTATTAGTTTTAAGTTGTATATATTATAAGTTTATTTTATTTTTTTTCAATTAATGTAAATATTTTCTGAATAAAAACCAAGTTTTCACTAGAGCCTGAAAAAATATTATAAGGTATTTTAAACCTATACTAATGTTAAACTTGAAGAGTTCGTTTGTTTAATCAAATGCACTAATCTCAACTACTAGACTGAATATATATACGCTAAATTATATACTGATAGCCCATTTATCGAGGAGAGCTATAAGATATATTTTTTCCGGGTGCATGGGTTAATTCCGTCGGGACATAGGTGAAATAATGGGGAATTAATAGTATAAAAATATGCATAGGTACCCTATTATTGTAGGAACATTCCCAAATTATTCATTGTTGTTTATACACATACTTTATTCCTCCATAATGTTACATTACAATAATAGGCTCGTGAAATTAAACAGCGATACACCTAGCATTACACAGGCCTGCAAAAAAAACTACCCCGTTGTGAAAGTACAATCAGTCTAAATATGACACGAGAAAGTTGAACGACATAAAAATAAATTAGATTAGCAACCACTCGCGTTAATAACAAGAACATTTTTCATTAAATTGAGTGTTTCAACGTGTTAGGAGGTGTCCCACTGCGATGAGCGATGGACGATAAGCCTGTCGACTCAGCCTGGTTTTTGTTAATTTATTCGCGTTTTTCATATAGGTTTGCCAATTTCCATGTTTTGTACATGCGTTTTTTTAAAATAACACTTCTGTTTTGCATATAATGTTTCAATATTTCGTCATGCATATTAATATTCCTATCATAGTAAACTAGTTGCTGGGAAGTTTGTTCTTCGTCGCCTCTTCTTCCCAGTCATAACACTAGGAAGTGGTAAAAGGGGAGTGTTTTGATCGTCCTCTCCGTTTGTAATTTTGACGTTAAAAATGCTAAAAACTAGCCTACTCTCAGTACAAGTTTTTGAATTTGAGTAACTGACTTTATTGTGATTGTACAATTTATATCAATTATATCTAACAAAAGACCTTGTCAAACAAACAAACAAAAAAATGTAACAACAAAAATTTTCACTCAAAAATCCAACTCTGACATTTTAATTAAAACTACACATAAAACGCATGCGAAAAGTTTTTTCCGGTTTTCCAATTATTTCTGCCAATTAGTGTACAATCTCGCCGACAGGTTGGCCGAGGTTTTCTGTTGTTTTTCCAAAATTTTTGGCTGAAAACCTGCCTGTTATCTGTCGTCGCTAGCCTGGAAACTTTGATAATTTTGGTCCGTAGATAGGGTGAGTAAAATGTCGCTTTTAACTGCGTAGGTTGGTTTTGATAATGTCGTTTACTTTAAGAGTTTTTAGTGAGTACTTTTGTAACTATTTATACTGGTTTCATCTAGATCAAAAAATTTTGGTGTGTTAATGTTTTTGTAAAACCATTCAACAGATTTAAATATGATATAGGATAATGGATATAATATTCAGTTTAGATATGATTTAAACCCGACTTTGTGGGTGTAAACAAAACTACTTATTTCTAAATAAGTAGTTTTACTTTTGATCGATCATACATTCACATCTGTCAAATATTTGTAAATGATATCTAATGGCATAAACCAGAAAGTTGGAGAGCATTTTTACAGGCTTTTATTTAAATAAAACCTCTAAAGCCTACACACATAAAAGATACCTCTTACAAACTTTACAAAAGTATAGCCTACTAGAATGTCTTCTAGTAAGTATAGATTCCACCAGTACACTAATACTTGCCTAGACTTTGCAACCAACTAATACTCTCCCCGATCGATCAGAGCCTTGAACTCAGCCCTTGTGTCAAATGAATTAGTATTCACACGACTCGAAAAGGGCAAAGCCATTAGGAGAATTGTTATTTATTATAGACAATATAAGTACGTATGTATCAGTAATTTTGTTCATCACGATACTAAGGGTAAAGTTTTTTGAACGATGGCGATGACTTTTAATTTTTAGTAGTACGTGAAAATTTTAATATCATAAATCGTAGTCGAACGTCAGAAATACAAATATTATTTTCACGAACTGTACTCACGCCTATGAAAAAACAATGCTGAAATTCACATTACAAGAAAATATCATGACCAGGACATAATATGCGACAAGTAAAAATTTTGTAAGTACCTACGACGCATTCATCATAAATTCAAAATGCTTGAACATAAAATCGTTTTAACGGTCATTGTGAATACATAAAATGACAGGTTACCTATAATTTTGGATGATAAGGATCAGAACATTCCGATCAATGTTTGATTTATCAAATGACCTTTGCTTGACGATATACATACCTACATCATTTATTATAGATACTTCTTTTGTATAAAAAGGTAATACCTTTACCTTACCTTACCTTTACAACACCTGACCGCTGAAAATATTATATTTCTGTACCTCATTTTGAAACCTAAACAAAATCTTTAAGTATATAAGTAAATATTGACTTATCATTCTCTCAAGAAACAAAAAAAAAATGCTTTCAACATCGTTAGACATGTTACACATCATTATTCTAAAAATATACGTACCCATGAAACCCAATTAAGAACATAATTTCTTTATAAAATTCTCTCCACGTAATTCTAGGAATATTTAAATACGCTCAGCTTTTGTTTTAACTCAAAAGCTTTAGAACAAAGAAAACACATTAAACATTGTTATAATATAGATATAACGATAATAATCTTGAATAAAATGGCTAGATTAGCTTATAAAACCTAAGAAAGAGTTAAAATTTTAAATGGCTTTTAATAAACAAAAGAAGATCGAGCTATTGTTTACTCCAAAATAATTCGTTCGTTGCCTTTTCAATCTTCATAACTTAGCATAAAAATAATTGCATCGTTTTTCAGCCAGCTATTTTTAGGGAAATTTTATGTGTCGTCATCAGCATCATATTCCTAGCCTTATTCAAACTATGTTGGGTTAGGTTAAGTACTCGACGACTGGCTCGGGAGAGGGCACGGCTCCCTGTCATTCAGGGTGACGCAGGTACTGTCGGGGCATGGGTGCTTCGGCAAGTTTCTATGTCGCTTAGACAGGGAGCCGGACGCTCGGTGTCACCACTGCGTCCATTGCGGGGAGGACACGGCGCAACACACGCTCGCTGAGTGTGTAGCTTGGGAGGAGCAGCGCCGTGTCCTCACAAACGAAATCGGAGACGATCTGTCGCTGCCGGCTGTGGTGCGGAGGATGGTCGGCAGTGCAGAGTCGTGGGACGCGGTGGTTTCCTTTTGCGAGGACGTGATGTCGCAGAAGGAATCTGCGGAACGGGAGAGGGAGATTTTGACTCCCTTCCCCGGTCGCAGAAGGCGCACCGGGCGCAGGAGAAGGGCGGACAACGCCCTCTTCCGCCCCCCATGAATGGGTTCAAGGGCGAGGGACTTGGGGAAGTTCCCGCCCCTACTCAGTGGACCCGAGGCGGTGGCACGCGCGTGTGTCGGCGCGTGCCCCTGAGATGATGCACGGGGTAGGCGAACACCTCACTACCCCGTGCAAGAGACGAGGCCCGTGCGAGGGCCAGCACTAGTGTGGGGCTGCGGAAGAATCTGGATTCCCGCGGCCCCGTGCACACGCGCAAGGAGGACACAAGGGGGTTTTAGCCGGTAGGAGTCCGGCATACCCCTCCGCCTTTCCCCAGGCGGAGGAAGTCCATGAGGATTTCCCCCTCCCAAAAAAAAAAAAAAGGTTAGGTTAGCTAGGCGTAACGATACCACTTGGCAAGACTGGTTGTCAGACTTTCTGGCTTCTCAGTACCCATAAAAGCTTTTAATGATGTACAAATGACAGCCACAATGGTATGACGTAGATCATAAATTAATAATTACAAAACCTACGCCTTGACTTGCAAAGGCCTTCAAATGAAAAAGATTACACCATTTTCCACAGAAAAATTACTGTAACGTAAAATTAACATTTAAAAGGCGAGTAATCGATAGTTTAATATCCATAATGAATGAGCACACATGTGCTTTCAGTTCGCGAGTGAAACAAGTCATGTAACTGAATAATTCATTATGAATATTGAAGAATTAATAATCTTCATGTTTTATATCAAGGCCTTTTTATAACCTTACATTTAATTATGGGATCATATAAAGTATTCAACTGGCGTTGATCAAGTTTGTCTATCACCGTCATTCGCGGTAATTCTTACATTTATTTTAGAGAAGTCAAGTGTTTATTTACTGAACAACTTCAAAAACGGAGATTCTTAGTTATATCTCGGTTGGCTGAAACGATTTTGCTGCAGTTTTTTCCTTGTTAGGAGAAGGTTTTGCGTTAAGAATTGAAACGGTTTTTTTGTAATAAAGTGTTCATCACGTATTTGGATCCTTGGCATTTTTCTTTTCATACAATAGTTGTAGTATTAATAAAATGTTACTTTATAACAAAGAAAAGGCAGTACCAAATAGAGCAATCGGACTTATGGGACAATCTAAATAGATAACCAAGTGTTCAATAAAACATACAGTTATCTCAAATACACATTGACCACAAAATAGGTTCCGATAAAGCTAATAAACTCGAAACTCTAAAACCAATATTACACTACAAGTAAATAACAATAAACATTAATTTAATATTGCGCATTAAACCGCTTCGGAACTAGTATTACAACTTTACAAGCTTGGTATAAACTTTATAGAGGCTATTACAAATTGTTAGCACTTGTAAACTAGGGTTTATAAGGCCACCTAGGCCTTAGTTACGTTCCTATATTGTAGCTAAATGGTTTTATTTTTCTCAAAAACAACCATCTGTTTACATTGCAGGGGAAAAAATACTCCGTTACGGAGTCAGCTGCCTAACCATTTCCAAACTATGTTGGGGGTCGGCTTCCAGTCTTATCGTATGCATATGTGTACCAGTGTCTTACAAGGAGCGACGGCCTATCTCACCTCCTCACCCCAGTTACCCAGGCAACCCGATACCCCATGTTAAGATTGGTTGTCAGTTTTTCTGGCTTCTGGACTACTCATAAGGACTGCCGAAGATGTTCAAATTACGAACATATTTATATGGGCTTTTGAAACATGAAGGAACTGTCGTGACAAGTTGATCATCCCAGGCCGAGTGTTGCTTAACCTTATGATCGATTGACCCTTGCAGCTGTTACATAATTGAGTTAGTTACTTACTCTAGAAGTTGGTAGCAAAGTAACCAGCAGAAAATTCAAGGTACCGACCTATAAAGTATCGCGTTTTCTCTGTCTTTATTAAGTCGGTTTTCCAAACTGCCACGACCATACTATGCCAACAGTTACTTTAAGAACAGTAAAAGGTTGTCCTTTGCCTTTTAAAGCACATGTAAAGTCAATAACCTTCTAAAACATAAAAGATATATCATTACCTAACGTAGCCTAGTCTTTATTTCTTTCTGCACAAACGCTTCGTAGCAAAAAATAAAATAACATACTAAAATATAATTTTATGTACACATCAATATTTTTATGACCTTCAGAAACGTTCATATATGCCTTTATGTATAAAAAAAGAACGTGCAAATACGCTTTTTACACCTCAGCTAAAAATTGTTAGGTAGGTACCTGTATATTTTAAGTCTTATTATGTTGAAAATTCTTTTGTTTTTGAATTTTTTTTTTATTTAATTAAATAATGTTTTTCATAAAAATCACTTTTATACCTACCTAATGTACACAGAGGAATGTAGGAGTAAATCATATTTAAGTCTCTCTTAAAATATCGTCTACAGTATTTCCAAAATAAATAAGACGATGCCCAATTTAAATATTCAATTTATTTTTTAGGTCTTTTCATCTTGGCTAATAGTAACGTGCCTAACCCGTGAGGGGCAGTTACTCAGTAAACGAGACATTTTAAATTCTAATATTATCGCCTTCTTAGGCTTTTATAAAAATATAAAACTCCTGTTTTTCCCAACGGACTACTCACAGAAGATGAAATTAGAACATGTACACATTTTTGCAATTACTTAATTGTTTATTTTGTTTTTTTTTTCATGTAAGTATATGAACAATATCGAGTTTTTTTAAATAAATATAAAATTACTTAGTGTAGGCAAGGGCTCGCAAAATCAAAAAGTATTTTGTTTACATAGAATAACTGGAATCCAACCATTTCGGATCAAATACTTTTACCTATATGAATATGAATTACCCAAAATCCTGTCTTTGCTCAAAATGTCAAACCTTTTTAATTAACCAATCAAAATAGCAGCTCCAGGTATGGACTCCGGACACAGAATGGACCCGCCCGCCAGAAGATCTCGCACCACTGCCCATTTGACACACCAAAGCGAATTGACCATAACGGTCGAATAGCCAGTGCTAACAACCTACGCTAGGGATGGTAACGATATATCGATTGAATTTTATCGATAAGGAGTGTAATTTATGTGATGATGTTACGATGATATACAATTTATGAGATTCTTATCCGGTAAGTATGATTTCAATTCGATAAATAAGTTTTTTTTGCTTGGTAAGTGGGACTAATTTTCAACAGAGTTGATTTTATTTGTCTAATGTGATTAGTAGATTTCATTTTTCTAGACACAGTTATGTTTCAAATCAAAATGAATTTTGGGTAATGTTTCAAATGCAATGCCATAACAACACAATGCGACTGTGCTTATGACATTTTCAAAATTTCTGTCGCATGAACAGGATAGAAATTACTATTTGAAAGCAGCTGCGTTTGCGAAGCCGACATCAGAAGGTACAAAAATCTAATACAAACGAGTAATTTACTTAATATTGCTTACTTAGTATGAATTAGATCTTATAAGCACCATTACATCCCTATCATAATCCACCCGACCTTCAATATTCCACCAAAAATAATCGATACCTATATAAAAAGTATCGATTAATTATTCGGTCACACATGGCCTACACCAATTAAACGAGTCAGAGTCCAGAGTGGACACAGCACGTGTATTGATTTTAGCTAGCTGTGTACTGACACGGTCCGTAACTTGGATAATTGAACCAACTGGAGAAACGTCAAAGGCAGGCGTAATTGTCATTAGAGTCCGGTTTCAACCGCTTCCCGAGGCTACTTCCAACATACAGATAAAAAGTAACCTATATCCATTCATGAAGAAGTTTTTAAAGGTTTTTAAACTTTCGTGGTTTGTAAACTTAAACAATCAGGACTTTAACTACTTACGTATAAAGTACTATCTTCCGCCAGCGGCTTCGCCCTCGTGGTGTGTTGATAAAAAGTAGCCTATGTGTTAAACCAGGGTATCACCTATCTACACACCAAATTTCAATCAAATCGGTCCAGCCGTTTTTGCGTCATTGAATAACAAACATACATCCATACATTCTCACAAACTTTCACATTTATAATATAAGTAGGATAGGTACAAGTAGTTTTGTTTAAAACAGAAGCAAACATCTATTCGTCCATGCTCACAGAGAAGGCAGCTCCGGTTGGTTTAATGCTCTAAGATGCGTAACGATGGCTTTGTTTAGCTAGGTCCGACGCTCGTAGAATTGTTAATTAGTAGGTACTGATTTAATGTACGTTTTATTTGAAACTTTGATGTTTATGTATTGTTGCGTATTCAATATAAATACGCTTCATGATTACTCTTCTGCCTGAATAAAATTCTAGTCATGATTTAATAATTCTTTCATCCACTGTTTCGCTCGTGTCTTAGTGGACTACTTCCCGCACAATGATAATAGTAACCTTGCACTGTAAGCTATTCTGATATGTATATAAGCAGCAACATAAACCTTTTAAGTGTCAGCCTCTTGCAAACAAAGAGATTAAAGCCACGTATGTGTTTGCATTTAAAATACATCAACAAATACCTGTAAAAGTAGGTATTATCATCAGACTATTGAAAACAAAGAGATCATTTATAACCACACGTATTAATTAATCTATTGTACTTTAAACATCTCTAAAATACTTCTAATCAACAATAACCTTCAACATATCGTACACCAATAGGTTATATTTTAACAGGTCATCTTTACATTATTACATGGACACATATGAATTTTTATCCTTATTACAAACTTTCACCTTTACAATATAAAATTCACGTCTAGATACTATCGAAACCAGTACCCAATTAAATTTTAATAACCACTTCAAGGAAACCTACTTCTTAACCTCTCGAGTTCTTTTTAAACTACTGAACAAGTTATACCTTTTAAGTTAGCTCGTAACTTTGATCTTCTTGTTAAAAGTACTAAATGGAATAAGTAATATAAGTTTGTAGCCTAAGGGCCGACGCTTTGGTTAACCTAACCTTAGCTGTTCTGAGTACATACTTATGTTAACGATTTTTGTATAAACTTTGCCTGAAACGCTTTTTGTAGATTTTTTTTTCGCTAGAAAAGATTTTCCTCGTTTATAGCTAATTTTATCAACGGTATCAGAAAATTGGAAGTTAATTTTTAGCTGAATCTTATATTATATTATAATAGCTGTTGCCCGCAACTTCGTCTGCGTGGGCAATATAGAATAGTCAAAATACTACTTATCCCGTAGGTGCATTCTTTCACGTGATAGTATAATTAGGATTACCACTTCGCAGTCGCATAGATTCAATGACCAAGGTTGTGTTGTGGATGTGACCATTTATCTAAACAAAAGAAGTAAAGTTTGTGACGTTGTGGAAATCTCTGGATCTAGTCAGCCAATTTGGAAAATTATTACGTATGGTGCGTAAGTAATTTTCACAGGAAATAGCTATAATCTATGTCTATATGCTTTGAGTCTGACAAAGCTGTCATTTGTACATTTTCTGCAGCTGCTGCGACTAATCAGAAGCCAGAAAGTCTGTCAGTCGTCTTGTGTAGTTGATTGGATTGAAGATAGGTAGATAGGTAGTCGCTCCAAGCAAAATATTGGTACTCAAACACTTCGGTGACTGGAAGCCCAACACCAACATAGTTGGGGAATAGCTGGATGGATGATAAAATGAGTCATCATCATCAGCAGGCGCATAGGGTAGGATAGTTTCACTACTGGGGAGAAACACTTGTATGACTTGCATGAATTGGGGATTTTCTGTGCACTTACTCACTATGGTAAGGCTGACCCCACATTAGGCGTGCGCGATCCTCGGGCGTGTGAGTAGCGCGGGCGTCGCGAGCGCGCTGCGTGAACGTCGCGTTTTGCTGCCCTGCGGCATGTGTGAAGAGTGCAAGCGACGCGCTCGCGGCGAGCACGCGGCGCTCGAGTTGCGTTCTTACCCCTTCGCCCGCTATCCCCGCCGCCCGCTAAACGCCTTAGCAGTTAAACGTCAAGTCGAGCGCGCTGCAAATGCCGCAGGGCAGCAAAACGCGACGCTCACGCAGCGTGCTCGCGACGCACGCGCTACTCACACGCTCGAGGATCGCGCACGCCTAATGTGGGGTTAGGTCTAAACCGGGAGGGACTCCACCGAAATGTTTGCATTAGTTCACGAATAGGCAAAATGTACGTATCTGTGAGAGTCCACTTCATGTGTTCGTACTTGAAACCTGCAGTTTTGCCAAGATTTTCAAAATGTACGCTCGCAATTTGTCATTTCTTGGTGGAGCCAGCAAATCAAAAGAAACAGCAGTGTTGTATACTGTGCGTCACTACCACACACCGGGAAAATTTCGCTCTTGCGGAGGACGTTTATATACCATATTTTGTGTCACACGTAAACAGGACGACAGTAAGTATCCACCGAAACACTTTCAAAGATCTGATGAACCAACAAATCAGACCTGAGTTGGTCACCTGGGGCCAATCAGAGCTCTATGAAGCTATCATACGCTTTGGCTCCTACTGTTATTATGGTTTCTGAAAATGTATTCACCTCATTCAACGATGAATGTAATTCTGATGGTACTATTAAGAACACTTGCTTAGCGCAAAAGCTGACGTTGGCAGGCCGACTCTTTTGACTTCTCTAATAGGATACCATTGGTTTTTGTGCAATGCACACCTGCAATGCATGCTGGATTAGGATAGGTTATAGGTGGATAGGATTTGCAACAGAGAACAATTCTGTCTTTGTAATTGAATGACATCAAACGTAGTTTTATATAAAAGGTGTCTTTTTAGACTTGGCTCGGGTCTTAGTGAGACTGTTCGTAATCGTGAACAGTGTATTTGCGATCAGAAGTTGAAAGTAAGCATGTCTCTGGTATGCGACGCGTAATTTCTACGTTTCCAGACGCATAAAGCATTTTACGTGTGTATGGTATTAAATCGAGAAAGCTCCCATTTCTTATCTGCTCTTTGTATCTGGGCTTGTTTTTAAAGCTACAGAAGCCTACATTACCTACCTCACGCTTAGCAGCGCTTGCGAGAGATAGATCTTCCTTTCTTCTAGGATTAAGTTCACATATTTTGCATCAGAAAAAATAATTAAGGTCTACTTAATACTACTCACTCAAAGTAATTTGTTTTAAGGCCACCACATTATTTAGTTTAGCTTATCTTCCATTAGTGGAAGATAAGCTAAACTATGTTTATAAAAAAATCCTGATATGAACTCCATCTGTAACTTTAAATGATAATTAATTGTTCCACTAAAGTCATCATTTTTGACATAATGTTCAAAAAATAATTTAGATGGCACCGTTTTAAATTTGGCTGAGAACTATTAATTTTCCTTTCATCAAGGTAATCATAATTATAGTTGGATTTTGATGTGGCACGGCAAACTGACAAACACTATTGAAATGTCTATCGAAAAATTACACTACGTGTTAAAATATGGTGAATTACGGAAAATACACAACTCCATCTGTTGAAATAATAATAAAGAATGTATGGTAATTAATTGTCATTTACCACCTCGCTCCTTTGACAAATTTGATGTATTTTTACCACAGATGGAGCTACTTTAACCTTGGCTAAACAAAATTTTTATATTTTTTTTTCTTCCGAAGTTACTTATAAAGGTTTGATTTTCTGTGTAAAGATTAATAATAGGCCGAACAACTAATATAAGTACAACATTCAAATGTACAGTTTTGACAAACAGATTGCGTGTCGTAATATTTTACATCTTGAATTCACAAAATTAATCATATCTTTTGATAGAGTGAATCGATTTCGATGAAACAAAAACTAAGTAATACCCCAAGTTACGTAGAATTTTTGTATGTAAGCATTGTCTGCATTGAATTCGTAGATTTTACGTGAATCGCGAACAAACAAACAGATAAACAGACAAACAGACAAACAGACAAAAATGACAAAAATGATGGAAATGGGTTCTGTTAGTTATCCTTTAACATACTGGCTATTTTTTTTGGCAATTTCTTCAATGTACAAAAATTACTTTTCTACAGATTTATTATATGTATAGAAGATTAAGCAAGTATACCTATAATCCTGATCTCTCTTTAATGACTTCGAATAGATTAGATTAGATTTTTTTCACACACTTTCATACATTTGTGAGTCACTTTCTGTAGATTTTAAATTATTTCAGCATATATTATGTAAATTCTTCTATATTATGTATGTATTCATATATTATGTAAATTCTTCTATTCAAATACTCCTCTTAATAACTTCTATATTAGAGACAGATACCATTGCCTTCATAAACTAATCTTCACTTGACATATTATCAACATCTTTACCGTACCGAGAGCCCTCACTTCGAGCTGCATTCGTCCCCCTGCATTCAAACGTCACTAATGCACTCATCATGCATAATGCATTCATTCACCGTGAAATGGTATGACTGAGTGCTTTCTGACTTCGTTAACCTTTTCACGAGTCGGGTAACTAAACAGATGTTCTATCTCATGAAAGCGGATGAATCATATTTGTCTGTGTAAATATATACTTACTAGGTTTTGCCCGCAACTTCGTTCGCGTGGAATAGTGACTACCAGCAGATTTTTGATTTGACCAATAGATGGCGCTATATGTCCGGAATATTTTTTTTTTTTTTGTAATAAAAACTATCCTATGTCCTTTCTCAAGTTTCAAACTATGTCTGTACCAAATTTCACACAAATCGGTTCAGTAGTTTAGGCGTGAAGAAAAGACAGACAGACAGACAGAAAGACAGACAGAGTTACTTTCGCATTTATAATATTAGGAATCATTAGGAATCATATTTGTTTGTGTAAATATATACTTATGTACCTATATTGTCTCTGTATGAGTGAGCTCTCGAGAGCGCTTGACAGAGCGCATAGTTTTTGTATGTATGTATTAAGATTCTGTAGTTAGAATATAATATCTATGTCTGCTAATCTAGTCATGTTAAAAGGAACTTAATATGAACTTGAATTAGTAATATCAAATTAAACTCAAGTCAGAGTAGGTACTCATTTGCTTTCAAATAGAGCAACAGCCTTCTCCGTGTGAGAGGTGGCCTGAGCCCAGCAGTGGGACGATAAAAGGCTGTAACAGTTACAGTAACAGAGCAACAACAAAAACCATTTGAAAAGTGTTATAATCAGACTCTTGAAAACAAAGGGATTAAACCATGTATTAACATAATATGTATTTGCTTTTAAAATACATCAACAAAAACCTTTAAAAGTAGATAATACCATCAAACTTTTGAAAACAAAGCAATTAAAGCTTAACTCATCAAAATTAATGAATCTATTACGCTTTAAACGTCTCTAAAATACTTCTATTCAACAACAATCTTCAACATAATCATATACCAACGGGTTCTATTCTTGACAAAGCTCTGTCCCGCCCTTCAGAGCACAAAGGGTTAACCTAGCATAATCCTAGATGTGTTGTAGGTAACCCATTGTGGCTTATTGTAATGTAAAGCAGGGTTAGCTTAGATAACGTGTATGTATGTATTTGTAAAGGTTTAGACTTGAACCGAATGAAGGATTGACGTTTTGATAGGCTTATTTTTTTTTATAATAGTTTGGGAGTAGACGTACGTGGTCAATAGGTTGTTTTTGAATTTGTATTTAACAAAAAAGTTGGGTATTTGGGGACTTACAATACATCAAAAGTTTATTCAGTGGTTGATGCCGTGTTCCATGGCACGTCTTTAAGCAAATTCGTTAGACAATTTCACATGCTTTAAATTATGGGTAAAATCAAGCGGAGGACTTCTAATTTTAATCCCTATATTGTGTCTAAGGTGTTAACCGACGTAGTAGTAGCAGGTAGTAACCCTTCTCTAAAGTATGGCAAAGATTTATTTTCCACTATTTTGTGTATTTGAAATCTATTTTCTTTATTTTATTTCTCACCCACACATTATCTAGCTGCGCAGAAACGTTTATAAAAGAGGTACAAACACAAACCGTTTAGTAAACTGTTAAGAAAACTGCGAAATAAAAGTGGAAACAAACCTCGTAACATATACTGAAGTTATAAAACTTTTGTGCCTCAGTTTGTGAAGTCAATTTTCATGTACTTACGTGCTGAGGTTTCGATACAACAGTGTATACTTATTGTTGCTTTATTGAATATTGCTGTAGTTACTAATATGTTTCAAAGTTAACTTAATCAGTTCTTGCAAAATTAGGTAATCAAAAATAGCATTCACTTCATTACAGACACACAAAAACGCACAACATATTTATAAATAACTACCTTCTGTCAGTGGTTTCCAAGTCATTTCAAAAGTGACCTACCAATATATGTAAGTTTAATATATAAGTTATATCACTGCCAATTATTCCATATAGCATTTTAAGCGTCACAAAGCGTAACAAACACACATATTTACAAACACATTTATATTAGTCTATCTTTCTATACCTATAGTAAAAAGCCTACGTATTTACAAAACTTCTCTCGTCTGGCATTCGCACTAACTCCGACGATTAAGTTCTGACTTAAAAACTTTTGTTATAACTTAGTTTATTCTTTCTTTCTTTTGTATCTGCAATGCGGTTAGACTTTCGTGTGAGCCTAGTTAATACCAGGGTTAGAAATTAATAAAGTTCAGAATTTTGCTGGAGAAAATTTCAGGTTTTATAGCTACGGTTTTCAGGTTCGAAATACGTAAAACTGAGGCGAAAACTAAGATGTGAGTTCGTTAAAATCTGCAGCGTAAAATGGCTGTGATGCAGATTCTGAATTTAAAACTTTAACTATTTTTGCAATGAAATGTATGAGCTCTCGTTATCAAAAATATTCTGAACATAAGATGATTATGATGATGTCCTTCTAGCCAATTATCGATCACGGCGACTCTTCTCATATAAGGAGAGAACCCAACTGCGTAAGACATATTAGAGGTTTAGCACACAAGCATTTGCTTCGACACAGGTGCACTCGCTATTCCTTCACTCTCATAGTGCGATGAGACGGCAATCCGACACGACCGGAGAGAACAAACATAAGATATAACTCTAACAAACAACAAAATCTAAAAAAAAAATCATTTTTAAACAATTTCCATATTTGTTAATAAAGCCAATTAAAGTCTGAAATTAGATATCCCTTCCGCTGAAAATAAGCGATAAAAGATGAAACAAATGGCAAATTATATTTAAGCAAAAGGTTTTGTCGAAAGGTTTTATATAACTTCTGGTAATTCTATATTTCTGGGATCAAAAGGGACCAATTAGAAAACTCTTTACGTTTTGCATATTTAATACTTTAATCATTTATTATTACTTCAGACTATTTTTTTTTCATTATCCTTTCTTATTATATCTCTTAATGGTTACGAATGGATCCCACGTATTTTATATTTAAGAAGGTACAATCTCTTATATCTTACAACTCCAAAGTTACTCAACTGTAATTTATATTCGAAAAATGATAAAACGAATTTGTATGGTATTGCACAATACATGTCATTTAAAATTGACACAAATACATTTTATCGATAAAGTTTTCCCAACACTACACAACGAACCCTGAAAGCTAATGACGTTAAATCCTCTGCGGAACGTAAACAGGACATCCCTAAAGCCCGATAGAATATTAATGAAGCAACGAATTCCAAGCTTTGTTCGATAATCTGTATTAATACCATAGAATGCTGAAGCTGAATCTAAGCGGATGCAACTGATTACCAGTGTTTTGTATGGAACGTGTGCCTGTCTGACCTTCTATACCCACTAACCATTCAACCCGATACCTCTTGAAAATACTATAAAACCATTATAGTATTTTATTATGAGAAAAATGTTAAACAGACCGCGCCACGTGTTTAAGAAAAAACTACACTAAGAATTTTCCTTGAACACGTGTCGAACGCTTATTTAACTTTTTTTGTAGTAAGACCATAATGCTTGAATATTAAACTACAACCTTTGAATTTTGCATTTGCAAAGTTTTTATAAAAAATATTTTAAGTATCCATCCACTCCATTTCGAAATGCGAGGACGATCTTAGTTTTCAGCCCCCACGCGACTGAAAACTCGCTTGGTATCCATTACATCTAACTGTTCTAGAGTTTGCCTTTGACCTACAACTAGCACGTGTATTACTTTATAAGGCAATTTGTGCTGTTTTCAAACTAGTTAGGGTGTACCTTTTATTTGGAAGGTAAAAGATGTAGGTATTAAATGTAGGTAAAATGTTATTTAGTAGATTTTTTTCATGAGTCTATTAGGTGGGTATTTTTTAAGTAGTTCCCAAATCCCATGGAAATGGAATAATTCGATGAATAATTTTACAGTGAACTTAACAGGAGAAAGTAACGCTTTAGTCAATTGTAGTGATCTTTCAATAAATTTTTGACCAGGAATGAGTCAACTCTTTCGCACAGCCCCGCAGCCCCACTCCCAGTCAACTTAATCATCTTTTTAGGTCGACATTTTACACAAGAAATTTTCAACTCCATAAAATTTTAATATCCAAAATACAGCCTTTGTTCTAACCGACATAATCTCAGCGAGTCGTAACTCGTAAAAGCTTCGCGCCTTCAAGCTAATGAGTTAGAGTTACTACCAACGCTTTCTAAGTAGTTTGTACATAGTAATTAGTGCGAAGTAATTACAATACAGATTTATAAACTGTGTGTTTTTGAGTTTTGCAATATTAAATTGGAACTGTTTAGTTCGGAGTTTAATGAATTGCTGTTGAGTTTTGTGGTTAGAAATGAGCTGAATTTTGTGGTTTATGAATAAATGGTAACTGATTTACTGGTTTTAGATTAGAGAATGTGACATTTATATGAAGCTAATGATAAAATTCAATTTCCAATCGCAAAATCACAAAACTATAGTAAAATTGAATGTGTCTGTTTTTTTAACACATTCATTGTACTGTTACAAATACATATATACATATACCTACTAAAGAACAAACAGAGGATAAAAATATTTCAATATTCGTTCAGTATTTTTCAAATGTCAGCAAAAAACACACTCCTTTCATTTCCCCTTTCACACACAAATGAACTTTCAGAATATTCAAATGAGAATTCATATTCCCGAATAAACGTCAGTTTCCTAGTAAAGTTTCACTCGCAATAGTTTTATTGTCTTCCCGAAAGTTCCTGAAGGTTTCGTGCTCATATTCGCCGGGTTATCATCAAGTATTCCTTTGAGGATAATAATATACTTAGCACGGTATGAATCCTTGAATAAACTTGTGCAAGTATCTCTGGAGAATATTAAGATTTTGAATATAAGCAGCATATTTTAAACTATGTGTGTGTCGGTGGATCCGTTAAATTGGCTGTCTTTTGAATATCTTTTGCAGAAGTAAGAAGCAGGAAAGTCTGATAACTACTCTTACCAAGGATATTAGGTTACCCGGATTACTGGGCTGAGGAGGTTAGAAAGCCATGCGCACACATGAGACCCTGGTACTCAACTGCATCTGGTTAAGAGTGGATGCTAGCCTCAACATAGTTAGGGAAGCTAGGCAAATGTATATCTCAAAAACTGGACATTCAATTACTATATTATTTTGTCAAATAACGAAAAACTTCTGTATCCTAATTTAAAACTATGCGAATTAACTCGGCCATGAAAATGTACCTACAGTGAAGTAAAAAAAATACTTTGGCAATAATTTTAAACCACACGCTAATAATTATTTATTCGGCATTTTATTAGTCTGTACCTAATTACGAGAGTAAATCAAAAAGAAAAATTCTTTTGATATCAATAAATATTTATTTTTATTGAAAAAGTCTTCGTTAAACCTTATTCGACCTTGTGATCGTTCTAGTTTCCATTTACTTTTTAACATTTAATAGTCTAGAGTCTTAACATTTAATAGTCTAGAGTCTATTGAGAGATACGTTTTTTTTCTACTAAAAAAATATTATTTATTCCATCTTCAAAAACGAGTTCTTTAAAAACCATTGAAATCTCATTATTAGTTATTTTAAGTGAGACTCATTTAAAAGCTCATAATAAGATTTATTTGTAAAACAATTTTCTTGGAAACCGTGGGAAAATTACCACTTGAGATATTGTTGATCTTTCATTCCATAGAATTTAGACCTATTTCAACTATTATATTAAATGCCCTAAACTAGTCTGGCAAATAAATTAATTACTTGAAATATAATTAATATAATGTCTGTATTATTAAAGTAAACTCAACGTGGTCTTGGGAATATTAATTTATACAAGCACCTTGGAGTCTCGTAGCACCGTAGCACCGTAGCAAATATTTGTGTGCTTCGTAGCAAAGTGCTACGGCGTAGCGGTGTTTTTATTAAGAGCACTTTATAGACTAAACAGTCAGCCGACAGTTTTTGTACAGAAAAATTTTATTCCAATAAGGGTAGCTTCATATCTGACGGAACATACGTCGCGTATTTTCGGTCGCGTAACGCCAAAACAGACAAATATACGATAAAACATTCAATCATTCACACCTAACCGATGATGCGTTAGTACGTCAATCATACATTTACGATACGCTCGACGCATTTTCCGTCAGATATGAACCGACCCTAAAAGTTTTCAGTCAATCTGATACCGGCTAAATGCCTGATCTTTGTAATGTACTTACTACCGTTCATCTTCATACTAATTATGAGCCCAAACAAACTATATCGGCCGACTAAAAGTTTGCAGTATACTCTAAGTGCGGTGGATAACAGATGTGTTACTGTTATTACGGTAAAATACAGCATTTATTTCAGAATTTACGTTCTGTTTAGTTAGCCTGTATTTTATACTGTTTATTACGCGGTTTGTGAGTTATTGAGAGCGGTAATAAAAATGTACTTATCGCATACTGATATCATTTTTTTACTGTTTTTGTTAGGTTCCCATTTCATACACACTTATGAATAGAACATAAAAAATACTCTACCAATTGATTATATCTAGTCAGAACAATAAACACATAAATGTGTACATAGAACTAATTAAAAACAGTACAAATAAAATGATCATAAAGCGTCAAACAAAAGCGATAACCAATCGAAATAAAATAAATATCGTACATTTTATTTTCAATTAATTTCAATTCCAAACAATGGCCACTATTTCAATCAATTGAAATATATGGAAATAAACCAATTGTTTGTATTAAGTAATAAATCACACACACTCTTATATTTGTTTGAAAACTAATTTGTAAGTAAATTATTATATATTCGGCTGTATTTATTAATTGGAAATAGTTCAGTTCAGTACAGCACTAATCAGTTTTAATAATAATAAATAATAATGTTTTTTATTTTTATATATTTTTTTTGTATTTTAATATTTAAAAATGTAATAAATATGTGCAAGAATAAATAAATGAAAATGAATAATAAATAAATACAAAAACAGTTTTATTACAAAAACATATATTTAAACATGGGTGAATGTGTGCTTAACTAAATAATAAGACTCTGTTTAGCGTTTATCTTTGCATATTACAAAACACTGTCAAAATCATATTTAACTCAACATTAGTTAACTCAAAATAATTGAGAAAAGACAGGCTACTTATTAACCGAGTGCGCAAAGACGTTTGGATGAGACGCAGGTGAAACCGGTGAATCTATTTTTATATGCCTCATCTTAAAAAAGATTTCAGACCTGCATCATTAGCAAAGCAATTTTAAACTCTTATAATGAAATCTCCTCTCCAATATGAACATTAAAAAGCACTCTCGTATCCAACAAGCAAAAAACTTTGCTTTTAAATAAAAATAAAAATGATTAAGAGTCGAATGACATTTCATATGAAATCGAGTTTACTGCAGTGTTCGTGTGGTAGTTTTTAATGCACGTGGGTGTACGAACATTGTTATCTGTTGTTACTGAGAAAATTTGGGAATTTTAAAGGTCGTAATACAGTGGGTAGTGTTTTGGGAGATATTAAATGTGGGCGTTTTGACATTATGCTACAGTGTAGCAATATTAATGCAAGACTGCATTGCCTAAAGCCTACATAGAGATGTGTATGTCAAAATTGTGTGGCCTATTCAAATGCTTGATATATGTACGAAGTTAACCCTTTTCCTCGCCAGTAACTATACGTACTATTAACTACTACGCACATACATAGGTTCCGGCTGTCATTAGAACATCTTTGACAGTCGTTCAGTTACGTGTAGTCAGAAGCCAGTGAATCTGACAACCAGTCTTGTCAATACCTACCGTATCGGGTTGCCCGGGTAACTGGGTTAAGGAGGTCAGATACGCAGTCTTTCCTTGTAAAACACTGGTACACAGCTGCATCCTGTTAGACTTTAAAAAAAATATAATAAAAATAAAAATAAAAACTTTTTATTGCAGACCCACAAGTCCATAGAATGTTAGTAACTTGAAAAAACTTAAAACTAGTGTTAGTAAATACAATAAAAACATACTTTAAAATAAAACAAAAAACTTAAATCTATTTTATGGCATGGGCTCTGACCCAGTGTTGGACGTAACAAGAGTCCAGCCTATCCGCTATAACGGCCAGGATGGTGTTGGTTTAAGCCGACCCCAACAAAATTGTGAAAAGGCTATGCAGATGATGATGCAGGCCGAATAGCACTTATGTATATCTGGTTCAAACAACACACAACTGCGTAGGTACTAACGGTTGTCATCTACATACTCCTACCAACATTGTATAGAACTAATGACGTCATTAGGTCACGATAAGCTACATTATGATGTTGTCACTACCCTCAGAGGGACAGTTCTGTTTAATGTCTGTTTTCATTTGAATTTTCTATTTGTGTTTGTTTGTTTACGTGTATTTTGTTTTTGGATGGCTGCCTACAATAAGGTTTATTTTCAGTGTGTTTTTCAGTTATATATTTCTTTTATCTTCTCCTTTTCTGAGTCCGTCCAAGCAGCACATTTACATAACTTAGGAAAGTTGCATTGATACTTGCCTGACCTGGGATCGAACCCACACACTTGTATCTGAGAGACTGGTGCTTTAACCACTAGACCAGTAATTAGTAGGAATACTGCGGAAATACGGTATGTCTAAACAGGACCCATGTAATTTCAATCTGCATAGTATAATTTTCT
Source organism: Helicoverpa zea (assembly GCF_022581195.2). Taxonomy (NCBI): domain Eukaryota; kingdom Metazoa; phylum Arthropoda; class Insecta; order Lepidoptera; family Noctuidae; genus Helicoverpa; species Helicoverpa zea. The sequence goes on from NC_061472.1 coordinate 1,037,118, forward strand.
CAGAGTAAACCCATATAGTGTAAGTCAAATATTGTAAACATTTTTGTTTTGAAAAGAGTGTATATGGAGTTTTCTCTCTCTTCTCTATTATACCAACTCCTTGGAACCCTGCACTTAGCTATTGAGGTTTCCTAAGAAGACTTTGATTTTGATTCATTGCTTTAATGACTTTCTACCACCAAAACACTCACATTACCATAAGTCTACATTACTATTCAATACTAACCAACATATTAATGTATTCTCTATACTAATTAGGTACGTGTTAATTACCGTGGTTAGATCATATGACGTATGTCTGATGACGTCACACTAGTAATATTGCGAATTGTAGTCTATTTGAGATAGGTTTCTGTTTCAATTAGTGAAATGATGTGGTGATAACAATTTTGGCTTACTTCTGTGAAGTAGATAAATTGGTTGTTATTTATACAAGTTATATTAATCTGTTTTATTTACATAACTATCCTATGTGATTGAAATATAACTATATTCTTTGCAATAATTGAATATCGTAAATCTTAAAATTACCAACAAAAAACTTATATATTTATAAACTATTGATTTACAAAGAGATAATTATTATAAAAAACGGATTTTTTTTCTTTAGTAACAAACAAATAAAATCAACACATATTTTTACATTCCCTGATTGTATCCCTAAGATTACTTAATTATCATTTTACATACAAAAATGATTTCCACATTACATTTACAGTCCGCAAAAATGACCCCACTTTCATACTAAAACAACAATTACTTTTCTAATTGTCATCTCTTCAAATGTTCAGTACTAACAGTCTTTTATAATGCAGAGTGCGAACAAAGCCACGAGCATGTCATATAGCAAGAAAATTAGTCGTAAAAACTAATGATGTCATTAGGCCACTCTCGGATTTTGACTATAGGTACTTTAAGTGGCGCCCATTTTAACTGGTAAGAGGTGTAATTAAACTTCATAATGACTGTATCAAAGTAAAGATTTTTATTTCGTTTGCTGTGTCCCGCGGTTTCTCCTGCGTAATGATTGAGTATTTTTTCTGCACCCGGATAAACCATTTGAGACCCATTTGATGACCATTTCATGTCAATTCGCTCAAACCACAAAACGACTTAAAAGTGAAAAGTAAAGTAATATTGAATTAAGTTTTATTCGAATTCCCACTTTAAAAATAATCTGAATTTCTTTTTTACAGACTGCTGGAAAAATAGAATGAAATATTTCTCATGTTAGAAAACCCAGTAAACAATAGCTAAGCTGTGTTGAATCCACTGCACCAACAAATCTTTCAAATATATAGCAACTACCCTTTCTATTCGCTCCACAATATTTCATCGCACTTTTAAAATGGAACGCTAGTACCAATTTTTCTAACGTTCGAATTTTCTAGAATGATTTAAATGGCGCGAAAGCTTTGTACCTGTTACAAAGCGATCCCGCAGACTGTAGACTAAACAGTGGACCGACAGTTGACCCGATGGTTGTCAATTTTTTTTTAAAGAAAATCCTCATTCCAATCATAGTTTTCAGTCGGTCTGATACCGGCTAAATACCTGATCTTTGTAATGTGCGTACTACCATTCATCTTCATACTGATTCATGAACCCAAACTAACTATCAGCCGGCTAAAAGTTGGTAGTGTGTTGGTACTCTAAAGCTCGACATAAGCTTTTTCACAATTCTTTTGTGTAATATTTTGACCGTCAGCTGAAAATATGTTCAGTAAAATCCCTTTCAGGTAAATTGAACTCTCCATTATGTTTATATGTTAGAACATTAATCTTAGGAAAAGGTTTTCTCGTGATTTTTAATCAAAAGTGCGAGTTAGTTTTTATGACTTCTTAGCGAAAATGGGAAGGCCTAATAGCATCAATCTGTCTTTTGTTCGTGTATTTGTTAAAACCCTTTATTTTTTTAACAAAATACATAGTGTGATTTTTGCTGTTGTATTTATTTACACAGACATAGCTTTTCATGATTCATTAGTTTATTGATCCTTTGCTTAGTATACCCTGTTTAAAATTCTGTTCAGTACCTAACAGCGCTTTCACAATAGAAGGGCTTTCTGAGTACTAAAACTAATATACAAGTGAATCCATAGAAATAACTGCTTCAAGCCTATGCATTTCCAAGTTACCAAAGCCATGTTTTCAGAATTCATATTTATACAACATATAGAAGTGGCTTCATGTCCCATATCTTTCAAGTCACGTGATGATGATGATGTCCTCCTAGCCGATTATCGGCTACGGCGGCTGTTCTCATGTAAGGAGATTAGCCAACTGCGCAGGACATATTATAGTGCACGAGCATTTGCGCAGACACAGGTGCACTCCCTATTCCTTCACTCTCATAGCCCGATGGGACGGCAATCCGACACGACCGGAAAGAGATCAGGCGCAGGACCGACATTTACGTGCTCTCCGATGCACGGGTGAATCAATCACCAACTTCCAGGCTTCGGGCTGCTTTGTGAAAGTCTTCTAAAACCCACAAAGCGATTTCGGCCCGACTCGGGAATCGAACCCGAGACCTCGTGCTCAGCAGCCACACTTGCGACAACTAGGCCAACGAGCAAGTCACGTATGTCAGTGTCGTACATACATATCCTTATAAATGTAATTCTAGACACGACTATAACGACAAGGCAAAGAGAGTGCGAATATTTTACTTACAATCAAGTTTTACTGCGAAAAGTAGTATTGTTTGGATAATCAACATCTTTTTATTACATTTGGAGATGATCAGCGATTTATTTGAAGATTTCTGTATTATGCGTATACTTGTGCATTTTGTGGTGTGGTTTCGTCAATGAGATTCATATTTTATGAGGTTCCACCCACGATTTTGCTTGAATGCTTAGATTAGTACTAGTTTATTTAAATGTTTGTTGTGTTATTGGCAAGTTTCTTCAAAATCCGTCTAGCCGGGCGTGAAAATGTATCAAACTAGTACACAGACCCACAAACTTTGTCTGTGTAATATCAGCGTGGTAACGATAGACAACAAACAATAATTAAAATAATAATAAAGAAGAATGTATTTTATTAATATGTTCTAAAACATTAATTAAATCACTAGACAAAATATTGTTCAAATAAAGAAATAAGTAGATAAAGAATCTTGTATATGAAATTGATGAGTATAGTACCTACCTACCGAAATCATTCACTACAAACATATAATGGTCAAAGGTCATATCACCAAACTCACACAAAAATAAAACCAATAAGTACAAAAGTGAGAAAATATAATAAAAAAAACTAATATTTCTTGCGAAGAATTTTGTTATATTTCCTTCAAAAGTTTCAGGGGATGTTTCTTTGTAATATTTTCGGAAGAATTCTTCCGAAACGGCCATTGTTGAGTCGTCCCACTCGCTTCAACTGCGTCTACGACAAGTGGGGGTGACTGTGACGTCGTGGTACAACGGCTCGCCGCGTATGCGCCGGGTCCAGAGGTCAAATCTTGCTTATGCGCACCGGCCGCGCCCACGCGTTCTTACTACTTTAATTCTTATTTGCTTAATTGTACTATATTGTTATATTTAAAGTCATTATACGTATTTACATGTTATACAGTCCACTAGTATTATTTACTCCACCGGCTGAGCTATCGTCGTTACATATGGTCCTTCTCCCAAGAAAAATTGAACTGGACAAAGAAGACAAAGGACTTTGGTGAACGTCGACCACGTCATCGAGTGACTCAGTGAATATTATCAAGTTTCTTCGCTGTGAACATTGTTACGTCGTGATATATCGGCACGGCTTGAGACTTTTCGGCCGTCTTAGCTGACGTCACCCAACTGACACGAGAAGAAACGGAATTTGGGCTACTAATTATTCGTCATCATAACGGACAGCAAATACACGTGTTCAGATTGTCGTCGTGCATTGAGATATCTGACCAGAATACTCCTCGGCGCAGTCATCACCAGTGGTTTGCACCGGAAAACAGTGAGCTCGATCCAATTCCTTATTTAATCATCTCATCATCTTTCCGTCATCATAATCACATTCATTATCATCCATATCCCACATTACATTCATTTTTTACCTCATTTTAATTAAAGAACGGTGTTACATTTTTGCAAGTCATCTCCACATTATTTCATCATATTTCATCCCATTTTACCATTTATTTCAACTGTTTCATCTCTTCATTCATTCATTTCACTATAATTTAATCATATCAATTGCAGTGTCGTTTTATGTTTCAGCTAAAATCTAATATTATAATCTTATAACGTTAACATTACGCAGCGATTATCAGTGCACAAACGCCTTGCATTTTTAAATAGCAATACACATTCTGCTACAATTTTGCTCGTGCACTTTATCTTGCAACTCGTTGCTATTATTTTATGAGAAGTGTTTAACTTGCTGTTAGTTAATATATTTCCTTAGTGCTTTATTACAAAAATCTATCGCCTTCTCTTAAAATGTCTGACATTAAAAGCCTTATGAGGAAACGTGCTTCAATTAAAGCAAAGCTTACGCAATTCTCTTCATACTTAAACATTGTTAAGTCATGTGAACAGTTGAGCGAAGTTCAGATTGTTGAGGTTGAGTATAGACTTAATACTATCGAAAATCTATATGATAAATACGACGTGTTACAGGCCGACATGGAAGAGATGGTGGACGACCCTAGCGAGCAATATGCGGAGCGTGAGGAGTTCGAAAAGCAGTACTACAGCTTGGTGGCTGCAGCACGTCAGCTGATCAGCAATGCTCGCAAGCAAGCTTCAGGGAACTCCATAGCCGAGGTTGATGTTTCTTGTTCTAAGCACACACACAAACATAATTCTATCCGTTTGCCTAAAATTGACCTTCCTAAGTTTTCCGGCAACTATCATGATTGGTTAGAGTTTAGAGACACTTTCATTTCTATAATACACGATAACGACAGCATAGATAACATAAATAAATTACATTATCTTCGTGCCTCCTTAAAGGGTAGTGCTTCCTTAATTATTGACAATCTTGACTTTAGATCTGATAACTACGACGCTGCCTGGAAGTTGCTCTGTGATAGGTACGATAATAAAAGGTTGCTGGTTAATAACCACGTTCAATCACTTTTTAATGTGCAGTCCATCAGAAAGGAATCAAGTAAGTCACTAAGACATATTGTTGACACCACAAATAAAAATTTAAGAGCATTATCTACACTGGGTCAACCTGTTGAGTACTGGGACACACTGATCATTTATATAATGACATGTAAACTTGACCAGGTGACAAACCGAGAGTGGGAGGAGCACAGGAACTCATTGTCAGAACCTCCAACATTGGCTGTATTTATTGAATTCATTCGTAACAGGGCTGATTTATTAGAAACGCTTGAGGAATCCAAGTCATTGTTTACTAAAGGCGAAGGTGTACATGTCAACAATATTAAACAATATAAACATTCTTCGGGTTCAAGTGAAACGTCTCGCAGTCCTTTATCATGTCCAATGTGTCAAAAAGATCACTTCATTTTTCAATGCGATAAATTCAAAAGCTTGCCTGTACAATCACGTATCAGTAAAGCTCAAACTTCCAATGTATGTTTAAATTGTCTTCGACCAGGTCATAATATTTATAGATGTAAATTGGGTCACTGTAAGTATTGTCGTGAGAAGCACAATACATTGTTGCACTTTGATCGCGATACCGTTGTTCCTAACCAACCGACTAGTACTTTAGCGTCTATCAATCACCTTTCTACATCTCGAGTTGTCTTACTTTCCACAGCGCTGGTGAATGTGTCGGATGCTGAAGGCAACGTTCATACTGCACGAATCCTGCTGGATAACGGGAGTACGACTAACCTTATGTCACAGGAGTTGGCTCGTCAACTTAACATTTCCACCTATACAGTCGAGTCTAAGGTAACAGGCATTAATGATCAATCCTCTTATTGTACACAAGGTTGTTCGATTTCATTAAAGTCAGTCAATAGTGAATATGACATCGATATTGATTGCTATGTCGTGTCCAAAATTTCATCGTGTGTACCAAATACATATATTGATGTGCACAATATAAATATACCTACCAATATAGTCCTGGCTGACCCTCAGTTTTACGTTCCATCTTCTATAGATATTCTTGTAGGTGCTGAAGTCTTTTGGAACGTTTTAGGTACTAGCCGTATAGACTTAGGTAAATCCATGCCTACTTTATTTGAGTCCAAATTGGGATGGCTGTTATCAGGAGTCATCAAGAAATCAAATTCTTCTTCTCATTTATGTTTGCTGGCTGATACTTTGCAGGCAGACTTAAATTGTTTTTCTAAGCCAGACTCAGTTTCAGCAAAACATACACTCACGCGCGAAGAGCGTTCTTGTGAGGAATTATCTTTGAAGTCCACTTACCGTGATGCGGATGGACGCTTCGTAATTAGCATACCACTTAAGGAATCTCCTGACATATTAGGTGATTCCTATAACATGGCTAAGCGCCGCTTAGCATTACCCTACACATTAGGGCTGAACTGGAGGTGCTCATCAGATACCTTTTCTTTCTCCATGTCAAATGCAACTTCCAGTAACATTGCCACAAAACGTAAGATTTTGTCTGTCATTGCTCAGATCTTTGATTCTATTGGCTTGGTCGTTCCTTGCATTGTGGAAGCCAAGATAATCATGCAGCAACTGTGGCTGGTAAAGTGTTCCTGGGATGAGCCTGTTCCCGAACATATTCAGCATCCATGGGACAGCTTTCAAAATAGCTTACCTTTTTTAAATGATTTTAGGATACATCGGTGGATCACGTGTGAATCATCATCTTCTATGCAGTTGCATGTGTTCACCGACGCATCTGAAAGGGCGTATGGTGCTTGTTTGCATGTCCGCAGCGTATCGCTTAGTGGTGAGGTTCATGTACACCTTCTTACTGCTAAAAGCAAATTAGCGCCGGTCAAATCAACGACCATCCCCCGACTCGAACTCTGTGCTACGTTGTTGGGTTCGAGATTATACATAAAAGTACGTCAGTCACTTACACTACATATTGACGGCGTCTATTTCTGGTGTGATTCCACCATAGTCTTGGGTTGGTTGTCCGCCTCACCCACGCAACTTAAGACCTTCGTTCGCCATCGTGTCTCTGAAATTCAGGAAACTGCGGAGGGTAGAACTTGGCGTTACGTTCCGTCACAAAAAAACCCCGCAGACCTCGCTTCGCGTGGACTCAGAGCAGATAAGCTGCTTTCTTCTTCGCTATGGTGGTCGGGACCACAATTTTTATTCAAGGATTCATCTACTTGGCCTCAATTTCCTGAATCGCATCAACCCACTCAAAATCTACCAGAAACAGTAACTTCTTCTTTTCTTCTTTTCATACCTTCAATCATAACGACAACATCATTTCTAAATTATTTACAACATTTAATAAAATACAACGTTTTACCGCATACTTACTTTTCATTAACATTAAAATTAAAAAACAAACAGTTTGTCCTGGTCCACTTACATCTTAAGAGTTGAATAGTGCATTACACATTATATTAAGATTTTGCCAACAGGGTTCGTTTCCTTCGTGTTGGAGTTGTAACAATTCCTTTTATGATTTCAATATATTAAACTCTATTCTTTAAGCAACTAAACATATTATTTGTAAATTCTTATTTGACATGTATCACCTACGACTTTTACATCTTTTACCGAAATTGCTTCTTACAACACTTCGTCACCATTCACCCATCATGATAGCTGACCGTAGGGACTTATCAAGTGCTTTACATGTGTGTTTGTGTGTTTAGCCACGAGGGCCGTCCATCTTGAACCTTTATCCGGCTTTTCTGGCTGCCATGAACCGCTTTATTGCTCGTAGGGGGAAGCCAAGCAACATTTTCTCATGTCTAGCATTGTCCGCAGTTAAGTCAACCAAACACCATCTCAGACGCATCCTTGTATTAACGAATTTAACTTTTGAAGAGATGGTAACATGTTTAATTCAAGTAGAAGCTATCTTAAATTCCAGGCCCTTAACTCCACTTTCCGATGACCTTTCCGACCTTATTCCCTTGACGCCTGCCCACTTCCTTATTGGACGATCGCTCATCTTGTTGCCTCACCCACAGGTCCAGAACGATAACGTAAACAACTTGCAGCGGTTCCGTCGCATCGAATGTTTGAAGCAACATTTTTGGCCACGCTTCTCACCTGAGTACATTTTGTGGCTCCAACAACGAACCAAATAGCTCAGATCGTCAGGGGAACTTACAGAAGGAACCCTTGTCGTCATTAGAGATAAAAGCTCACCTCCTCTGTTATGGCTTTTAGGACGGATCGTTAAGGTGCTTCCTGCTAGAGACGGCATTGCACGAGTCGCCGACATCCGCACACGTAAGGGTGTCATTCGGCGAGCGTTCAACACAATTTGCCCGTTACCCGTCGCCACTGCTGTTGAAGACACTTCAACGGGGGGAGTATGTTGAGTCGTCCCACTCGCTTCAACTGCGTCTACGACAAGTGGGGGTGACTGTGACGTCGTGGTACAACGGCTCGCCGCGTATGCGCCGGGTCCAGAGGTCAAATCTTGCTTATGCGCACCGGCCGCGCCCACGCGTTCTTACTACTTTAATTCTTATTTGCTTAATTGTACGGTAGACCGCACATCAGTGGTAACTGTCATGCACCTTAACGCCATAGTAATAAGCACAATTTTCCTATAAAACTGTTACCACTGACCTGAAGTTGACTGTACTATATTGTTATATTTAAAGTCATTATACGTATTTACATGTTATACAGTCCACTAGTATTATTTACTCCACCGGCTGAGCTATCGTCGTTACAGCCATAAAGGGTGAGATTACAGAGCACAAAGCAAAATATACACTTCGAGGGACACAAATTGGGTCAGCAGAAATAAAAAATATGTCCTGTGAATATTATCTTTGTTAAATAAATGATATAGAAGGTGGTCGTTTTTTTCTTTAAATTAGTGCTTTTATGAAAAGTCTGTACTTTCTTTGCCAATGTCAACGTTGCTTTAAATAAAAATATTTACCATATAACTTCTTATAATACATAGGTACATCAATAAGTTGTACTGAGTCTATATATTTAAACCGGTTTAATAATTAATGTTTAAAATATAAGGGTATTTAATTATTATAAAATCAATTGTTTACAATATACAGTTATGTGCCACAATAAATCAAAATGTGCGTGTATTTAAAAGATTCGAAACTGATCCAGATTTTATGCTCTCAAGTGTATTTTTCAGATATAAATTAAAAGGACTTTTTGTTAAGTCAACCTGGGAGAGCGAAAAAAGAATTGGAAGTATTTTTCGTTTGTCCAATTTGCATTGAAATTATTTCTGGGCAGGGTTAAGTGTTTCGCTGCCGTGTCCAATTATTTTTGTATAAATTAATGTTGTTTTTTTTTTTGTAGTATTCCATTACGAGATTAATTTATACAACTTTTCTTTTACTACTAGGTATATCGCAAAGATCAATTTTTGAAACCTCGTTGAGCGGCCTTTTTATCGTCCCACTGCTGGGCACAGGCCTCCTCTCACACGGAGAAGGATTGAGCATTAATCACTACGCATTGCTCCATGCGGGTTGGTGATTTCAGACTTCCTCAACATACGTTTGAGTTACGGTACTCGGTCCAGAATTTTCTCGTAATGATATTTAATTCGGTTTTAAGCCGTAACAATAATAAGAGAAATATAGTAGACTCTTACATAAGTAGCTGCTAAGAGATTATCATTTAATAAATTTCGAACTGGATTAACTTCAAAGGATTTTAGTTCAAAGCAAGTTCAATGGGCAAGATTAATGTTAGAACTATAATCGTTAACTCTTGAAGGAACAAAGCTTGGATTTCAGATAGTTTTGTATAACAGAGGCTTTCATCTTAATGAAAATATTTATGTCTATATTGCTACTAAATTAATATGAAACTTTCTATTAGTAATTTCTCTTGTTAGCAAATTAAAACTTAAAACACGATGAGTTAAAACATGGCTGGAAAAGAGCTTTTATCGTTATTTATAATCCTATACCTATGTTTAACAAATAAATTATTATATTCATAAAATGAGAAATACAGAAATATTGCTTATATTATGTGAAAAAAATAATTGTACAGTTTTTAAATCTTGAATATTTTTTTAGAAATAAGCTCGAATAAAAACTGTAAATAAAATGCCTAGTCTTACGAAAACAAACTTGTCTTATGTCCTTCAAACTGTCTCCTTCATAATTTCCTACTTACACAACTTATTTCAAACTAAAATATAAATTAAAAACTACATAAAACTCTTTACTTGAACATTTTCGCTGAAACACTAATTTCCTAGCGCTTTAGTTTAGTCCTCCGTGGCTTTAGAGCTTTAGAAAGTCCTTAATGAAAAGCTCGCTAAACGTTCAGAAAGTTGAAGCAAATTGAAAGTAATAGAGTGACTAGAACACGCCCCGGTACATTTGCATTCATTTTATATGACCTGCTTAATGTTAGTGACGGATTTTTAGGGTTCCTTATGTTTAAAGCCATTGACAAATACCAAAAACAAATATCCGTAAAAAATTGTCTCAAATAAAAATTCATCTGTCACTTCGTGAGCATTTTGTTAAAAAAAAACTATAACCTAGAAAAAATACCAATTAGTAAAAATTTAGTTACCAAAAACTTTTGAACGTTAATTCAAAGCCACACAACATTGCGCAACATATTTATTTCCATGAAAAAACACATGAAAAACGAACCTCTACAGACACCCACACAAATATTTATTTCACTACATACTAAGACTTTCTCCCACTAAATACCTTCTCAAAGATAAAACTACGCACATTTAGCGTCAATGTCCTCATAAAGACAGCTGTCCCATCCAATCAATGTGACATAGACACGCAATCCAATCCGAACTCATTACTGACATCCGACGAATGAGGATCACGTATCGATAGAGTACAAAATAACTAGCGGAGGTGACATAACCGAAAATCACCTAAGAAAGTTACGGGCCAAAATGCGGGTGTGCGGGGGACGAGGAACGTTACTGTTTTCGCCCTTATACACCTTCTTTGGACCCGACCATTTTTTGTAATACTAAACATCCTTGAAAGATGTCTCAAAGAACCCGAGCACCACGTTAGTTCACTAGTAACTGATCGTTTTGGTCATGCCCGCTGTACGAATTTGACCTAGAAGAAAGCACCTAACCTACCTGCATTATGGCATCTCCGCTTATGTTTCCTTACTCTGTAGGATCACGTATGACGGAGTAACGGTTCATTACTTCTTGTGTACTTGTATGATTGTTCTCGATTGGGAACGTGAGGTATCTATGGTTCTTTATTTTGCTTTGATGATTGATATTAAGAGAAGGTTAGGCGTAAAGGTGTGAGGATGTGTACGCTTATAGGTCTAATGTTTTTAATAATATACTTGCTTACAGTCGCCCGCACAGTATTCGGCGGATAATCTATTGAAAGTATACATAAATTAACAGCAATTTTCAGTGCCTATTTCAAAGATCTGCATATGAAGAGATATGAGGATTTATAAGACACGGTACAACGTTTGCCATATCATATCTCTTATGTTTTTCAGAATCCATTATTACATGCCTGTAGCCCATACTCATGAGCAAAGAAAGAGGCTGACTACATTTAATTAGATCGTTTAAATGCATCAAATGAATGTCACGTACAAATTCAATCTTTCTCTGAAAGAACTCGTTAGTAGGCGATTTTGATAAGTCGTGAATATTTAGGTAACGCTTCTTGTAAGATTATGTTTTAATGTTCTTTTATAATAGAGTTTTTTTATATGTATGGCCAATGCCATGACAGTATATTATGTTGTTTATTTAGATCTACCTAATTATTATAAAAAAAAGAAGTTTTAGCATAGACAAATCTAGCAATATGTATTTATTCCGAAAATAAATTACTAGAAACAATATGCAAAACTTATTAATACTTATTGCCATACTTAAATTAAACTGTTAAAATAAATTAACAACTGAAATTCTAACACTGATTAAATTATCAAAACTTTAAGTAAATGAAATAACTTGGTAATAAGATTTTCTTGTAGCGTTAAAAACTTAAATTGTATTCTCATGTTTTGTATATTAATATTAATTAAACAATTTTAATATTTACCCAGCCTTAGAAATAAAGAGATGTAGGTATCAACGAATCATATTCCTTTTCCAAACCAATCTTTTCTTATGTACTAGGATAGCTGTAGATAATTTATTACTGTTGAAAGATTTTTAGCCTACCTCTAATATCGAGTATTATTATTTTTCCCAAATTTGGAACTGCTGAAAAAAAATAAAATGTAGGCATGTAAATTGCGAATTTCTTTTTTTACAGGTTTTGAAAATTGTGTGCCATTAATGTTCTATATATTCTAGAAAGTATATTTACATGACTTAAAAAATAACTTATTTGTACATATATACAACTAAATACAATTAAAAAATGGCATGTAAATTAGATTTTGAAACGAAAAGTAAATATTATACAGCCTTAAATTAGCTTCCTTTTAACATCAGCACTTCAGACACGTAACAATTTCTCAAGAGCGCAAACTTGTTAGGTTCCAAACGAGAATACGAAACGCTAAAACGGGTAAATTAATTTACTCTTAGTGTATGTCACGGATGAGGTAATAAATGGAATACTAAACCATTGAGTTGGGTGAAGCAGAGCTCGTATCACAGAATGTGTCATGTGTGAGCATGTACGACTTTCGTCAAATAGCTCTGTTTTATATACTTTTGAATAACGTGGCTTCATTAATAGCCAACTTCGTAGAGACAAGTTATTTGACAAAAGCTTTGAGTTAATTATTTCTGAACATGGATTTAAAACTTTACATGAAAACAGATGATTTAGGAAAAGCATAAAATAAGCTTTGTTTCACTGTTTTGTGGTTACACAAACTTTTATTTGTAACAGTTTCAAAACTATTGTAAAAAATACAAAAGTAATTCTTCGTATCCACATGATTCAAGTTTACTAACCTAATAAGTATGTTTTCTCACGTTAAAGAACCCTCCATTTGTTAATGCTCCTTGTCACATGAAGTATCTCGTTGAGTAAGCAGTGGGTTCTCGTTATTTTGATTAATTAATGCCATTCTGTTGAGAGGATGACTGCGCGTGAGTGTCAACTTAGCTGGAATTCTATCTACAAGATTTTAGTAGAGGGGTTAAAACATGGCTTTTTGATACCAATTATAATGATTTTTGATTTTGGGACTTTTGTGTAAAACTTAAATTGCGATGTTTCAGTGCTTTTTTAGTTATATGGCAAATTATTCTTGGGTTAGAACATCAACATTAGAAAATTTCGGCATAAGTTAGATGGCGATAGAAAACATTAATTAATGCTCATTATTTATTCACCAAGCCGTATAATGAGATAAAAGGATTGGGCAATGTAATTTTATACCATATAGTAAAACTGAATTTTAGCAGAAAGCTCATATTTTTACTTCAATTTTCATTTTTGTGATGTTGTAAATTATATTCCACTTCAATTTTGTATGTTCGTTTGTGAAATAGTCTCATATAATCCTACTGATGATATTATAAAATGTGGAAATTTTTATATAAGAAGAAAATAAGTCAATATGTGCCTGCCTCTCGACTCATAGTAATTTCATGAAACATAGATACCTCTAGTACAGCTTAATAGTAGCTACGCAACTAGAACCGTATACATCGAATATATTTTTAAAATAAATAAACAAAACAGAAATCGAGCACCCTTCCCAGAAACAATCCTTCTAGGTTCAAAAATGTTCTTTCGGAATAAAAGATGGAAGGTAGAAACGCTTTCGGATGCGGTTTTTCGATGTAATTCAGTCGGTACGTCCCAAACTACGTCAGTGTTTTGGGACCGAAATATCTTAAGTTAAAAGTTGCTATTCAAAGAATCATGACGTCAGAAAGGTTAGAAATAGTGGTACCGAAGTGCCTTGACAAACTACAGAATTGAATTTGGTATTCTATTTATACTTGAGGAATATCGATCGGTAAAAGTGACTATTTAGATCTTGGGTTGTGATAGGACAATCAAAAGGTTCTTCAGAAGATGTATTATATTTTTGAACCTGACATATTCATATTTGAGGTCTGACCAATAAATAAAAGCCAAGTTTGAGAAAAACTAAAACTTAGAATACCAGTATTAGACCACAGAACAACAAGCCAAACAAAATTAGAATTCCTACCACATCATCGTACTAGATTCCGCACGTACCTATATTTATCTGCACACCCGGATAAAATAAGCATATATCCATCCACTTCTAGGATCACACTATATAAATGGAAAATTTTGCTATCATCGATTCAGCCGTTCTTACATGAAGGCATAACAAAGTGACTTTGGCATTGGTCGACCACAACGTATTTAAATAAAATATTTTATATACCTAAAAACTTTGGAGTTTCAGATACATATATTATGTAGGTATCAAACAGAAAGCCAAAAGTTATATTATCGATTTCGTGTCGTTATTCCCTTTAGATGTAACCTTTAAGACATTCTGTCGTATCAAATGTCTAACTGTGTTAGTAACTGGAGAATGTTCGAGTGATCTAGTTTCAAGATGGATCGTTAAAGTTCTTGTCAATTGATATACTGCTCTAGTGGGTACATACATTTTGTATGGCAATCATTCGTCGTTACTATTTAAATTATATATCTAGACTTAAGACTAAAATTATCAGGAGGGTATTTTTTCTGTAAAGGCTCCAAAACTACGGAGCCGATTTGCAAACACGATAAAACAATTTTTAAATCATTTCAGTAATTGCGAATACAAAAAAAATACAAAAAGTACCTCTTTAAAATATAAAATTAAACGAATATACCCAATTTCCTCCCATTCGTTATTCTCACGTATTTGTCAAACTTATTAACCAAGATAAATATTCATACACGGTTCACATTTTTTTTGCGTAACAGAAAATTCCATTACCGCTTATTGGAACCTACTGTTCTGAAAACAAGTAAACGCCCACACACCTTCCACGATGAATTTAATCCATATACATAAACTTTGTACCAGTAAGTACGTCCCACGCATACCTGTGGTACATACCTATGTACCCATTATTTTGTATTTTCATTGGATTATCCGAAACATCTGATATTAACGCTTTGAATATTTATGGGGGATTTCTTGTTAAATGTTGTGGAAATATTTTCTGATATTTTATCTTCTGTTCTGTTGATCCTTTTACGGACACATTTTAAAATGTTTTATAAAAAAAAATAACGTGTAAAAATAGAGTAAACCTAATGAAAAAATATTATTTTATCTGTATACTTCTTCAGACATAACTACTCTAGAATGTCAAAAGGCACTTAAGCGCTTTTTTAATAAACTGGTGTAAAAATATTCAATTGCGTCCAACATATACACGCCTAAATAAAAACCTTATATACTTAAAATTATTTATTCATTCATTGTTCATCAGACAAGAAACATTTATCTTCTATGAAAAGTTCGACGCGAAGATTTCATAAAAATAAAACATACTTTCTTAAGAAAACTTTTACAGAAAAGTAATAATATTTTGTTCACAGAAAAGCTTGTTTATCTTCAAATTAAAAAGATCTGACAGGTAGCTAATATTAAGGATTATAATTTAATTAAATTCGTGACCAAAAGTTTATTACGAAAATGGGCCGTGAAAGGAATATAAAAACGTATTTACTTAAAATAATTCTAAAAATAGTGTAAGAGTCTTTGTTCTATTATATTGGTCTGTTTTATTTTTTAGTTATATATTTTAGGGTTCCGTACCCAAAGGGTAAAACGGAACCCTCTTCCTAATACTTCGGTGTCCGTCTATCACCAGGCTGACTTATGAACCATGACATTTTCACAGATGATATATATTTCTCTTGCCGCTATAACAACAAATACAATAACTGAACTAAAAACTAGAATATAAGAAATATTTTAAGGGGTGCGGATCCGATTCTCACTTGGCCGGTTTTCTACCACCCACGGGACGCAGCTTTGGTCAGGACGGACCACTGACCAAAGCTACCATAACAGGTGATTTAATACTGAATTCACCTCACAAAGAGCTTTCAACTATGACTGACGTGCTTGCGAAACATGGTATTGACGGCGTGTCACGTTGCTGCAACGTGATTGACGCGCAAAAGCCGCAACGTGCAACACGACGTGACGCGACGAGTAACGACATCGGTGTCAATTGCACGCAGTGTAAGCTGACTCGGTTTTCATGATTTACGGTGTACGTGCGTTTTTGTGTGTGAAATTATGAAGTTTTCATGTTTTTGTGTACCTGACGTGTGGTTATGATGTTTACAGTAGAGTAAAGGATGAAATATGTTATGCGGTAGGTAAATTAAATTCGATGTTTTAAACTTTCGTACTGCAGTCGCTCCTTGTAAACCACTGGTACTCAGCTTTCTCGGATAAGACTGGAAGCCGACCCCAACATAGCTGGGGAAAGGCTAGGCAGATGATGATTGAGATTATTTCTTGCATTAAATCTATCTATATATATAACTAGCCGTTTTCCCGCGGTTTCACCCGCGTCCCGGAGTCCCATCGGAGCTACTGCCCGCACCGGGATAAAATATAGCCTATGTTACTCGCAGATAATATAGCTTTTTAATGGTAGTTCAGTCCAGTAGTTCTTGAGTTTATCCATTACAAACAAACAAAGTTTTCCTCTTTATAATATTCGTATAGAAAATGAAACCCGCTTTCCGTTGTCACGACAAAACATGAAAACGGCTTGACCGATTTGGCTGAAAATTAGAGGGGAGGTAACTTAGACCCGGGAAAAGGTTTTAAGATAGTTTTTGTCACCATCCGGCTACGGGACGCGGTTAAAACCGCGGGCGAAAGCTAGTTCTAAATAAAAAAACTACATCTAACGTCAAACCAAAAAAATACACTTGTTGCCAAAAAAACTGAGACACTCAAACTATAACTCAGACCATTTTCTGCGTAAAAAAGTATTCTGGACCCCAGCGTCGTCTGACAGGCCGTAATTTGTGAAAGGAAAAACAATGAGAAGAAAAACTCACCCTGTATATAGTCGTGACGTAATGTGTTCCGAGAAATATGGTTTTGTTTATACAGGCTGTTGTTATTGTGGTTACATAGAAAATTTATGGATCCAAGAAAATTGAAAAGATAGATTTTTGATTTGTTCGTCTATTTGAGTTTATTACTCGTTTGCGTTGTTGGAAATTTATTTGTTTTTATTATTCTTAACGTTTGTAATATTTTATGTTGTTTCTGCAATATTGTAGCCGGTAATAAGGTTTTATAAATTGAGGTTAAGCTTTTGTGCTAGCAAACATAAATCTGGAACAAAACTCAGACTGCTTGGTTAGATTAACGAGAAAAGCGAGATTATTTAGACACAACAGATTATTATATATAGAATACGCCACTTTTTTGTCTGTAAAATACTTCAATACTGACTATGTTTTCCTAGAAGTTTCACTTAGATAAATGGGCCATCTATCACTGAAAAAATATTTTAAATCGGAAGTGCAGTTCCTGAGATACGCTGTTTTCAAAACAACATCCCCTGCAGCTTTATACTATAGTATAAATAACTTAAACAAACCGTACCTCACTATTTATTGATATAAAGATACTGTTGACACTCCATATATTCTATCACTTTATGGAAGGAAATCTTTATTTGACAGTCACACAATACTTTATAGACACAGCTTCACACCAGAGACTTTCTCGTAAATAAACAATAGACTAGAGTACCAACACACTGCAAACTTTTAGTCGGCCGATAGTTCGGGCTCATAAATCAGTATGAAGATGAATGGTAGTTCGCACATTACAAATATCTGGTATTTAGCCGGTATCAGACCAACTGACCACTTTTATTGGAATGAATATTCATATTCTTCAAAAAAAAATGCTGATCATGGAGAAAACTGTTGGCCATCTGTTTAATCTGCAGTGTGCAGAGCACTCTTACTTGAATAAAAAATGGCTCATAGAAATGTCTACCTTACATTTATAAAACAAAATGGTTCGCACCTAAGGAAGACGTGAAATAAATTCAAAGTTTAACAAAAAATATGATGGGAATGGAACTTACGAATAACCGGTGGAGTTAGGGGGTCAATACCCCACTCAAATGAATTGTATGTCAGTCTGAATGGACACAATTTGTTACCTAAGTAACGAAGTTGACTTTACAAATGAATTGAACCTTCCATGTTTTATTTAGGAACGCGGAAAAACGTTTTGAAAATTTGGGTCTTTCTGAAAATGTACGTTTAAGACATTTTGATATTTCATTTTTTTCTGTTTGCGAAAAAAAATCCTTATTGTTTCTATTCTTTTACCAGTTTATCATGAAAACATCCATCCATCAAGTAGTAACGTTTTCTGTGAATATTTTAACACGTTTTCCATAACTCACGAGCCTTACAGTCTGTCAGACTTTCAGACAGTGTAGGCGTATTAATAAGTTCCCGACCCTTTGAGCAGGACCCCTAATATGAAAAAATATGTATGTTCCATTTGTTAAAACCACCTGGTCGGCTAGACGGATGCTAATAAATTATTTGAGCTCGACAAAAAATGGTTGTAACAACGTTCCCGGAATGAAATATGGCGAAGTGTAGGAAAGAAGGTTAGCTTAGATATTTATTATGATTGTAGAAGAATTATTGCAGGCTAATTTGTAGTTCGAAGATAAAAGATCATAAAATACGCCTTAGTCATTTTGTTTACTAGCGACTAGATTAATCGAAATACATATTGAAGAGAATCGCTATCCAGCTACCAATTTTTATCCTGTCAGTTTTGATAGATCGCCGATCATTTTGGCTATGGTTAAAAAATTGCGGAAAACTGTTGAGTTTTGTTTGAAACTAAGTATTGTAGAATTTAATTTAAATAGACCCTAACAAAACAGTGGAATTTATGAAACAAGATTCATTCAACATTATTATTTCTATCTTGTAAATGTTATTGTTCTTGGAACCACACGCGTTGCGTATGTTATTAGAGGATAAATAGCTCGAAGGAATTTTTGATTAACCTGTCAGAAACATTATATAAAGTTTAACGTAATAACGATCTGTTTTCTTTAGCGTTTCGTCTTCTCAAATTATTTTAATAAATAATATGGCAGCTATATTAAATTTTCATTTCTCAGTTATAGAGATAGTGAAAATTTATTTAAAATAGCGATTACACCATTTTATCTGCCCGCGACTATTTTTTGCCTGCCGACATATAATATACCTCTACATTTTGTTTCACAGTTTTAACCGATTTCGATAAAAGAAATATACTTCTAAACAAATTTATAGTTTTTTTCGAAGTCAGTTCTTTGTAATTGTTTTTTTATAAAAAAAAAAAAATAATGAAACAAACACCACTTTCTCAACCACCATAGTTCCAAGAAACATCCTTTTAAGATCTCGAAAGCTACAAAACATACGTTCTACAAAGCACTTACAGTAACAAATACATCCGCCTTGGGGAGCTCCTAAATCTCTCAGGACATCGATCGATGAAGCTGCGCACAGATGCATTAGTTTCCCACTTGAAGGAAATTGGATTTGTACCGAGAATTCGGAACTTCGCAAGATTTGGCCTGGAGCTGATATATGCGTTGGAAATGCATGGAATTGCTGTGATTTACATGGAAATTGTAGGACGTAGTGTGTTTATGTTAGGAGCAATGTCTTGAGATGGTATGGTTTAATATAGGGTATGTGCCTATGTGTGCAAATGGTATGGATATCGTATGATTGTTAAAATTAATATCTTGAGATGGTATGGTTGAATTTAGTGTAGGGTGATATTTGTAATTGGTATGGATAATGATAGTTAAGATGTTGAATTGTATTCAGGAAATGTAGCGATTGATTTCACAATTTTTTTTTTACTTTGAAAGCTGGCGTTTTCCTACTGATATTTTCAATATTAGTAAGTTTACTAAAGAACTGTACTTTATTGAGGAAACGAAAACAATACAAGCCCAAACAGAATAGTCGGTTTTTCATTGAGGCCTCAAATTGCCCATATTATTTATTTTCGTGGCCTAAGCGTGTTAGCAACATTTAAACAAGAAACTCAAACGAATAATGAAAAAATCATCTTCCAAAAACACTTCAACACAATTTCAAAACTCAAACTTTAAACAGACAACACGAGTATCTACTCTGTAAGTACAAACTCCTCATCATCTCGTCTCGAGAGAGATCTGAACTCGCAGCATCCAGATACAGAGAGCAAACTTATAATTACTTTGGGAAGTACGTATTAATTAACGAGACTAGGAAATGAATGGTAGAGTATCCGTTTTAAATTTTGCTTTTTTTAATGGCTCTATTCATATCTTGGTTTGCGAGCAAAGTTGAATTAAAAAGTTAGACTGTAAAGTGTATAGACATACCTACTTTTTTGTAGGTAATTCTTGTTTTTAATTTAAATGTCTATAGTTGGTACTTGTGGCTAGATATTGCTTTTGTTTGTAGTTTTATTGCGATTACGGTTTGTGACTTTTTATTGTACCTGGGTACTGTTTTTACGGCTTCTGTAGTATAATCACTTTAGTTGTTTTCCACACAAACAACAATAACTTTATTTATCCCAAGTTAAAAGTGAATTAAACAAGGGTTTTTCACATGTCATTTAAATATTCTTTACAGAAACAGTTTGTAAAGCACATCTAAAATATTCTAAAAAAAATACGATCCAAGCTTAGCCAATTATTTTTGCAAACATATGTATTTAAAGCTCGCTATTCCTTTAATCTGAAACTGAAGAATGCAATGAAAATACGCAGAAAAAAAGAGAAAAACTCACCGTATATTCGTTTTAAGCGCGTAATCCGTAATTAGGCATATTTGAATAAACTCTGCAAAGATAAGCAAGAATAAATATGCAAACTATATAATGATATGCAAATATACTGAATATATCTGAAATTACATGAATATTTGATTGTCTATTTTTACAAAGACAATTCGTTCTTTTGTTTCTTTGTACAATGAGTATGTATTGACAGTCGCAAATGAAGTTGAATACAGCCGAAAATCGATCTCAGTGGCGTGCACTTGGAGAGGCTTATGTCCAGCAGTGGACTGCGATAGGCTGATGATGATGATGATGATGACAGTGTGGTTTTACTTTACGAATAAAAACATGATCTCAGAGAAGATTTCGGTCTATCTGAACACAATAAACCAGTACGTCAATAAAATAAAACTTCATTTTTAATAAAATCCAAAAATTGCTGTTTTTACTGTTGTACAAAATACTAAATTAAACCCTGACTTAAAAATAAGAAAGTAAATTAATACCCATAAACTTTGTCCCTAGTCACCAAATACGCTAAGTAATGGAACCTAAAGTCTAACAAAAACAGATAACCTCAGCACAAAACCCCACTAAACTAAAACTATTCAAAGCAATACCTTCAAAATTTCGCAAGAACCTAAAACATTATACCAACAATGTTATTAATTAATTAACTATGCCAAGTTTCGTATAACCTTAAGTTTTCAGCAAAGTTTTGTTCCCCAAGTTATCGGTTACAACCAAGTTTGTAGGTTCAAAGGTTGCTTGATACTAAGTATTGCTGAAGGCCGTCCCAATATTCAATCTATCCCTTCATTTGCTACCTAGAGATAGAATTTTAACATGAGCTCTCTCAAAGTCAAAGTCAAATCATTTATTTCATTAAGGCCATTACGAGCACTTATGAACGTCGAAAAATATAAATAAGCTTGATTCTAGTTGCCCATTCCAAAAGTAGCTTCCTATGGAGAAGAACGGGCAAGAAACTCCATGGTTACTCTTTTTAAAACATAGTAGGTATTATAGTTTTTATGTATGTATTTACAATAATAACGGAAACAAAAGAAGTGTTTACAATATTTTATGGGTTGACTCTGAGAAAGTTATACAATGCAAGTTGAACTAGGAAGTTATAAGAGAAAACTATTATATTCTATACAAGTATGTAATGTCGAATGCCGATCTCTGGTAAGCAAAACAGCAGATAAGATATTGGGATCGTCAGTAAGTAAACGAGTTATCTTGTTAAGCGTTGTGTCGCAAAGTTGAGGTTTTTGTTTGTTTGACGTTTATTTTGGAAATTCTGTTAGGTGTGTGGTGTTTTTGATGTGGTGAGCGTGTGTTGTGGGGAAAATTTGTGTATGTTTTATAACTTATAAAATTGGTTAACATTAAATTACATACCTCATCCTTCGTATAAATTAAATATGTCGTTATTTTATTTTTGTAGAAATGACTTGCCGACTTGATTTTAATTTACTTGACCGCACAAAATTCAATTCATCTGCTAAGACAGCGTAGCAGGCGTAACTACGGCGTAGTAGTTTCGTAGCAATAGCAAGTATCTGTGTATTCGGATGCGTGTGACCTATGATTAGATTCACACTAACTAACTCAAGCAAAAACTCTGTTTCTATTGCACGTACACTAAAAATAAATATAAATGAAAACTATTTTATACTAGGTAGGTAAATCTACAAAATCGCAACTGTAAACTCGGAAAATTCGAAGTCTTTTTTGAATAAGTTTTTTTACAAAGACTAAACAATATTTTAACTCAATTTTTCCTATTGTCCTCAGCGATGTCGTCGTGCCGTATGGCGGCGTGCGTGGCTGCGCTGGCGGCGGTGAGCTGTGCTCTCCCGCACACGGTGCTCGCTCTTGACCTCAACAGGCTGTATGGGCATCATACTAAGCGCTCTGGTATGTATTACTAGCTTATATTAACACTAACCAACTAGCTTATTAGGAGACATTTAAGATAAATTTTGGAAATATTATAAAAAAAATGTTGATGTTAATTCCGCAAGACAATTAGTCTACTCTCAAGCACATGCGGCAAAGGTATCATGGATATGCATAAAAGAGACAGACTTTGACTAAGCAGATGTTTACTCGTCGTCGTTGCATGCACTCAAATTCCATTGTGGAAAATCTGCTCACGCTCTTACCGCCTCAGCTGCTTAGAAAGCCGTGAGCGGTGCACGTGTCAGTTTTCGGGGACACAAGGGACATCTACGATTTCTTTATGTGTAGAATTCAGTCTATTTCGTCTTGTGTCAAGGCTCTTATTGTATAACTCATAGATGATTCAACAAAGAAAACACATCAAAACACTTAACCATCCACAGATTAAAACTGTACCTATATACCTGGTTTATTGCCGACATATAGTAAATATAGTATAGTAGATAGACACATAGGTAGTTTTACCATCGACACAAATAATGTATAAATACTGACGATTAATAATGAAAACTGAAAATAATTATTTCCCAGAAACCGCTCAAAGAAAAATACAGGACAGTGATTTATTCCGTTAATCACAATGATTCGGGAGAACATTTATTAATAACCACATACTCAATTTTAATTTAATTGATTCACAATTCCTTTGAGCATTGAATCAGTTCCATTTATTCAAACTGAAGGGAAATGAAAATGAATTTATCAGAACTCGCCATTGTTCTTTTGTTTCGTATAATTATTTATTAATTAATACCTCGAATGTGGTAGGAACGGTATTGAATTACACGAAAACGGTTAGTTGATATTAATAAGCTGTAGGAGTTAATTTAATATTCGCATGTAGGTATGTGTTTGTGCTTTGTGGTACACGGCCATTCTTATTTTATATTAATTTACACTACAAATATTGCTGCAAAACTTTTGTCAAAATACATTTTTGGCAGCAATGTAAACTATACAAATATTTTCTATCAAAAGCTCCCAAATAAAACCAGTTTACAAAAATAAACACAAAAAAATAAAACTACAATAGCATAAAATCTGTCCACTCCACGAAACAAATACATATTTTATAACCTAAACAAAACACATTTTATATCATCGCTCCGTTCCACCACTCAATTTCGAAGCGTTCCAATTTTAAAAACAGCGGCCATGTTGTTTCGGTGCACTCGTGTATCTACATCGTGATTGGTTATCACGGCGATTGATTGCTGAGCCCCGCTTGTGCGGGAATCAGTTTACCAATCAAGGGAGAAATGTTGAAATAATTTCGGTTTAAGCTTGGTTTGATGAGAATTTAGATCGTTTAGGAGTTGATATTTGCGTAGATATGTATATGGATTCAGTTATAATGAAGTAACTGTTGTGAACGTGTATCTTTTTATTACTTTAACTCAGTAACCTTTCAAACTTCGTACCAATTTCAACATTCAACTACTTTATTTCGGTACTTTCTTACATATTAATGCATTCACCAAAATATTTCGCAATTACTTAAAAAATCCATTCCATTCAAGTAAAAAGTTCCATTTTAAAGCTCAAGAAGTACCTAAGTAATTACAATTTCGCACGAAATTATTCCAGTCAGCTAGCTATTTACTCAATCTCAAGATCTAATCTGGCAACAAAACCACATTTTTGTACAAAATAAATGAAGCAGATGCTTTAATATTTAGAACAAGGTGTACTTACGAGGTTTTACAGTCTGCCATTTAATCTCAGAGCTTTCAACTGAGTCTGAAACGGTCTGAAACGTTCTGAACAGTCTGAAACAAGGTGTTAATTTGTGAATTTGTTTGAGTCGGGGCTGTGATAACGTAATATATTCTGAATACGAATGGGCCAGCGTGTTTCCACGATTGCTTCATTTTAGTAAACTAGCAGCGGAGATACAGAAGGTTTGCTTTATAAAAAACAACCCATGTAAGTAGGAATACAAAAAAATGGAAAAAGGTATGATTAGAAATTGTAATAATATTGGAGCAATAACTTACTTTTTTACTGACAACCCTATTGTTTCATCATCATCAGCCTATCGCAGTCCACTGCTGGACATAGGCCTCTCCAAGTGCACGCCACTGAGATCGATTTTCGGCTTCTCGCATCCAGCTCCTGCCAGCCGTCTTGCGCAAGTCATCACTCCACCGTGCCTGAGGACGTCCTACACTACGTTTGCTGAGGCGTGGTCTCCACTCTAGAACTCGTTTACCCCAACGGTTATCGGTTCTTCGGCTAATATGGCCAGCCCACTGCCACTTCAGCTTGCTGATTCGGTGTATTGTTTACTTTGGCTCTATTTACGAAATGTTTCGCACATCCGGAAAACAAGCCTTTAACCATCCTCAAAAAATAATTTATATCTAGAACTGAAAGAGTTATTCACATCGATGCAGTTCTGAGATTAACTCGTTTTAGAAAACAAACAATGTCTTCAGCAATAAAATGCATATTAATATACAAGTGTTATCTAATAATTCTTTCAGACACGCAACATGTATCAGTTAAATATTTTATTACATTAGCCTTCTTCTCTTTCCTATTACTTGTTAGAAAGTTAAATTCGTCGAATATATTATGAGACCTTTGCCTGGCTTCACGGCCGCTCCTCTTGGTAGGATCCAATATGTACTTCCTTACTTATAGTATTATAGAGTATGCATTCATTAGTACGTAACAACAAACAAGTATCTATTAATAGACGGACTCGTATGAATGTTCAAAACTGCATAAAACCTTTCTTTTAAATGTTATATCGACTGCAAGCAAGCAATACCTCCTATCTGACATTTTTGTTTAAAAAAACTTGTATCGGTAGATACAATATAAACTACCCTTAGACTCAAAATAAAAACAAAAAAACTTTATTAATCAATCCTATGCGTAAAAAAAGAAAACTTGGATTTTCAGTATCTCATTATACCTCGGAATAAGGATTTTATTAAGTTTTATTGTGCCCCTACCCTAAAATCCATCCGGAGTCAGATAGGAGGTATTGCTTGCTTGCAGTCGATATGTCGTCTCGTATCATTAAAAAATATATAGTGCGCCAGGATATGGTGAGTCAAATAAATAGCGTCTACAACGATTCTATGCCAACTGCAATACGAGCAAAATGAATTGCGTATATCAAAAATAAAATAAACATATTTTATATACCAATCATTTCGTTTAAGATCTATTTATAAGAATAAACATTTCTGACGCACCCTCTTTCTTAGCTTAAAATTCCTTTTCTAAGAGTTCTTAAGAAACAATAATAAGTGATTAAAGAATTAGTCTCGGCGCCATTTCTCACAGTTTAATCCCACAATTTCTGAGAGAAATAAAACGGCTGAGATTCAATGAAACACCGGTGAAACAATTACAAAAAGTTTGTATTGTTTTCTATCATAATGGAAAGATTAATCTTTTCTTTACGACCAGAAAAGATTATTTATCATCTTTTTGATACAATAAAAGGATTAAGACATTGTTTATCGGAAAAGTTGGGCAGAAATGGCTTTCCTTCAGGTACAAGATGAATGATCGTAATTTGTAAGGAAATATAAAAAGTTGAGAAAGAAGAAGGGTTTATGAGGAAGTAATAAATGAGTTCAAAGTGGAAATATTTTCCATTAGGTTATGGCCTGGTTTTTCTCTCTTTGTTCAAGCATGACTGAAGAGTAACTTAATGCCTTAACCTAAAAAATCTGTATGTATGAAACATGCACCTATTTTATAATTATGATAAAAAATATGGGTGGTGATATTTTAAAGCCTCCGTTTAATATAATAACCAGACAGCCAGAACAAAGAAAAAACTGTAAAAATCACCGACACTCACAATTACAAAGTTAAATACCGCCAGCGAACAATTACAAAGAAAACTTACATTTTCCCACAAAAAATATCTAGAACAAATTCATTTCTCCACGGGATGCCAAAGAAATGCTGATATCGTCTTTAACCCAAGGGGATAAGGTCTAAAATCGCTAAAAAGTGTAGAAAGTCGGGCTCTCATTACTGTCGTCTCAGGGGGTAGTCGCCATTATCTTGCAAACTGTATTTGAAATAATCGTCGGTTTGGTCCAAGTTATAAGACGCAGCGGGAAACGTTTTTATAGCAGACTACTAGTTTAAAAGGTTGGGAGTAGAGTGTTTTTATTGACAACATTTTTCGTTTCTTTTTTTTTAATGAAATGGTAGGTTATCGGAGAGGTTTGTGTCGTACAATGTATTGGCTAAGTATATCGGTACCACCTTGTTGTAAGAAAAATCTGTATGACTACGACGACTTTTATTTAACATATCTTTGTTCTTGATAACGTTTTCTTTTTATCCTAGGTCATGCTCTCAGCGGTAAGTACTTCTTTTTTAAATATTTCACCACAAACAAAATTCATTAATTTTAAAGTCCTCTTTTTGAATAAATTGATCTCTTGAATGTTTGAATCTTTGCATTTTTCTTTTTTCTTGCACACTTTACTTTTTTCCTCTCAAACGTTACTTACTGTCCTTTATCAGACATTAATAATAATAAATAATAATAAAATACGTAAAAAACATTAATGAATGTACCTACTACAAAAGAGCAACCCTTCTACTTAATATTCCTCGCACCAACATCGCTGATCACTCTTCTCATAACAAATTCACTAATAAAAAAGAACCAGAATTAATGGCTGTAATTAGGCACAATTAAAACAAGTATCTCATTTAATTAATCTAAGCTCATCAAATGAAATTAGTGTCCGCCTCTTAGTTTAATTAAGGTGACATGATAAAAATATTTTTTTCGTAAAAATGAAAACTTGGATAATGGTACAAAGACGGCCATTTTGTTTTGAAAGGGTAATACAGAATGTAAATAGAAGAAATCCTTTTAGAATTAATTGTGTAGTTTATTTTTTGTCTTCAAAATTCTTTTTTCTGTTTGGGTAAAGGACACTATACTTTGGTGAATTAAAATATATCCTTTGTGTGGAAAAGACACTATACTTTGGTATGTATATTTAAACTAGAGAGGCTACTCAATTATTTAGGCATTTATTTCATGTATACAGTTGAATATTATCTTTAATAAAGAATTTGAATTTTTTGTCAAATCTAACGTGATGATCACGTTTAATAGGTATCACCTTTACCTTTAGTATAAGTTTCACGGATGAGTTATTGATCGCTTCTCGTTCCTACTTGTACCATACACTCTATTCTGCAACGCAATTGAAACATTCAGAAACTGGAATTATTATAACAGTCTGTTGAATGTTGGTATTTTTTGTAGTTTTCCTGATGTCAGAAACACGCCAACAAATAGTAAACACTACATTTTTTGCGTAATAGTGTATTGTGATAGCCGAATACACAGTTTTTTAAGGAAAATCAATTCGCTTTTTCTTGTACTTCATGCTTTTTTTAACCTCAGCTGGATGGGGAATGAATATGTATAAGGACTTGGAGTTATTCGTTCAATCAATTTGAAAATTCAAATCAAAGAGATAAAATTAACAAAATCTTCAAGTTTCGGATTGACAAATGACTTTCAACGGGCTTAATTGATCTAACTTTTTTTCAAATCACACCTTGAATATGAAGAGATATTAGATATTTTGTGACTATGTTTACGCTTAGATAACAATGTATTTTTGACAAAATAAACAGGAGTTTTCAGTGAGACCGTGCCTTAAAACTGGAAAATAAAAATGCTTTTCAAATATTCAGCAAACGAACGCTGAAAATGTTTCACAATTGAAAAGCTTCAGGTACAGAGCACGTTGTTATTTTCTCGGAAACGAGAGGAAATTGATACTCATAGCTAAGTTTATTTGTTTGTCTGTTCTCCTCACATTTCCTCTCCTTTATGTAGTTTCATGCAAATGCTTTCAATACTCTTATTTTATTAAGATAAAAGTAAATAAGTCTGTCTGTGGTATACAGTTGAACTGTTGATTTGATTCCGTTTACATTTCAGCATAAATGATAGCAGTAGAATCGGATATAAAAAGTTCTGAACATTCTACAAAATCATACATTAACGGCCGAATACGTTCCGGTATATACCTATAAGAAAATAAGTATATGTAGGAATACTGGAACATATTCGGCCGTTAGTACTGAATGCAAAAGACTTAAGACTTTTGTGTAGGGAACCTTTATTGACAATACCGTGGAGTCATTAGGTACTAGTGTTATGCCATCACCTATATCAACAGTCAAACAATTTTTACTCATACCAAAAACATGTTCACATGGCCCAAAAAATCGTCAAAGCCATGTCTATTCTTGTCACAAGAATAGACAATGCCCACAGAGACTATAAACGTACCTATGTCCTTAACGAGGCCTGAGGGTACAGCCGTCCTTTATAAATGACAGCATGAAGTATGTAATGTACTTAATAAAGGCCAGACGTACGTGGGCAAACATTATGACAGACGTATGTTCTTGTGACAGATCACTGTAGGCTTAGATGTCTAAATGATGATATTATTTAATAATATTAGAGATGTGTGATGTGGTGTCTGTTTTTCTTGAGTAAGACAGATGGCTTGGTATATTGTGACTATATTCTAGCTATTAAGTGTTATGTATTCGGAGATTGTATATAAGACTAATATCTATGTAGATTACTGAAATATTTTGCTATATTAAAATGGACATATGAAAAATGATAGTTAATCAGTATAATCGTAACATCGATTGTACATAAAAGTACCTTATATTAGGATGGAAATATGCATTTTAGATATATTTAAAAATCCGAAATTAAATACAAAGCTTAGCGATAAAATAATTATTTCACATTAAGTCGTAGAATACGTATGTCTACGCTAATGCTTACTACGCCGTAGCCAAATGCTACAACAATCATTTGTAGTTAACTTTGCTACGTATTAATTCTCGTAGCAATGTCTAAAAATAACCAAAGAAAATAAAACTAACAAATATATCCAACAACACGTACAGCCAGCAATATTATAAAACAATACATACTCACACGAGCTTAACTTTATATATACATATATAAACGTATATATTACATAAGCTCAGAATATCAGAGAAACACGAAAGGTAAAATGAGGAAGCTTGTATAATAGTTGGAGTGTAAAATCCAGCGAAATATGCAATATATCGCGGATACCTGAGAGTTTGCTCTGCGGAATATTTTTATACTACCTCTTTCTCGCGGTTTCACTTGTATAAGAAACTTAAGAGTAATATTTATATAAAATACACTTAAGTTTTATTCTTCTTTCTGAAGGATACAAAGTGTTTTTCCTTTAAAGAGAAAATTTCCCAAAAGTCAATAAAAGTTCAGCCATTTTCGTGAAATTATAGCAAAGGTGACCATGACGCCTGGTTTCATCTTGTTAATTGTGCTTTTGCCTTGTTCGTACTTTTTACTTCCCCTCGAAAATCATTTTATGACATACAGAATCAGACTAATATTTCCAAACTTACATACAAATAAACAAACCTTTAAATATCACTTCTAAAATATATAGCAGATACCTGAAACCATATCCTCTCAGGAAATATATTTATATTACGTAACGTAAGTACAATATATCCAGCGTTGCTGAAAGATTTGCCGATGGAACGTGGCAGCCTCGGGCGGTGGTGTTTGTATTGTGAAAACAATTCTAATACAATAAAAACGTATACAGCGGCAGCTAGTTAGATTTTCTTTTGTCTGGAACGTTTCTGTTTCTTATTATGAATTTGTTTTATCATTGAAAATTACTGAATTCATTGAATTGAGGAACTCAGAAGTTCTAGAGCCGTAGAAAGGACATATAGGCTGCATTTATTCGTGTAGGGAAGTTGTTTTCTTGGGAGCAGCGAGAAACAGCTACCTAGATGAAAAATATTTTCATTAATTTATTTTTACTGATCTCACTTCAGCATAAAATCTTTTCTTAAGTAGTTTTTGTGTATTTTTGCATTTTTTTTCCAAACACATATTATGAAGTAAGATTGCTTTTATTACTGTTTCTTAACACCAAGCAACGGCAGTAACCTCTGCCATATAATGTTACTCCATCAGTCTTAACTACCGCCCTCACCATAATAATTACCATAGCAGTATGTTATACGACCCTATATATCATGGTGTAAGTAACGATGTCTCGAGGCAATCAATTATAATGACGAAACACTACCTCGTTCTACGCAGTCGGCTATAACGATCTTAGTTTATTGCGGCTTGTAACCGGGTGCTTTATTGTATATTAACTGTTTCCCCTGGTTTTACCTCGGGTTTTAAGCCTCTTTGAATGAGAATACAAGTAGGTATAATTTGTAATTTACCTATTATCGAGCTTAATTAGAACGAATTATGAATAAACATGTTTGTATATAACGTGAGTATAAGTACGTGATCAATATTAATTAATGTTCAATAGACACAAAAATAAATATACAACCTCAAAAAGAAATGGAACACGAAAAAGGGAAAGTAGCTAAACCTGAACCAAACAAAAACAATCACCGTAAGCATACAATTTATGACATTAATAAGCTTGCATAAACCACAAACAATAACCACAAATAGAAACTAGTTAGTACAACTAAAGTACCAACATCATAAACATGATCTACCTGCCATAAGGCAGTAACATAACTAGCTCAAAACTCATAAATCTTATTACAACAGGTACATTCATGCATATTAATTAGTAACAACATTTCGCGAACTATATGTTTAGCCAGTTCTGCGAATATGGTATGCACGCGAATGAGGCTTTTATCGACGAAACTGGTGGCATAATTTGACATTTTTATACCTAAGTGCTACAAAAAGTCACTTTTTAGAGTTTTAGAGAATGATTTATTACGCTTTCCAAGTAAAGCAAGCTTGTTGATATTTGTCTGCGCAGCAAAATCAGTGGCAGGTCGCTCGGTTTTTAGCGTCATTCAAATCCACTGGTCTGAAAACGCTGTTAATCATGCGTGTTCCTTCAATCAATAATAATAATATCTTGACACTTTCACACATGGTTGGTTAGCTCCAAGGTAAGCTATTTATTAGCTTGTGTTACGGATGCTAACACAACTGATAAGCTTGAATTAGTTACATATAACTTTATAAGTAGATACATATTTTATGTATTTATAAATAGTTCTCTGAATGTTCTAGGTGTTTCTACGATAGGTTCGAAAGGCATTGCTGGGGAGTTTGTTGCGCCACTTCTTCTTCGCAGCAAAAACACATAGGAAGTGGTGAAGGTTGGGCATTTTGAGGGCTGTCTTATGTAGATTCCTGACGTTCAAAAAGTGCTGTCTTACAGCCAAGTTTGAATAAATGATTTTTGATTTTGATTGATCACTGCAGTTTGGCCAATCCAACGTAAGTCCACGTCTTAGCATCGCTTGTAATAATAACCTTCAGTCAGAGATCCCAAGAAAATCATGATTAACTTTAGAATAATTTCTAAATTAAGACTTAATGAATTCTAGCACTAAGTGCTACTTGAGCTTTGAAATTCCAGTCAGTGCTTGATTAAATTAGGATCTGAAATGGGATGAGTCTTGTTACATTAGGTACTAAATTATTTACTGATATATCCCTATGTATGAAGGTAATATCAACGTCAGACACCTGAGCCCTTTGAAAGGTTACGTGTAAATTATATTATCAATATGAGATAGCGATTCTAAATGGCATAACGATATTATGTCTCGGAGAATACGCTGTACCTATTACTGATATTGGGCTGTATAATACGTTCGAAGGTAGAATACAGTAAGTACTTAGATACTGGTACAAAAGAGACGTTTAATGTCACGAAACCGGGTGAGTCATAGTTGTATGTATAAATGTACATGCTATACGTATTAGGTATGTACAGTAAACTGCACATTAGTGGTAACTGTCATACACGTCAACTGTATGGTAATAAGTACGATTTTCCTTTAAAACTATTATCACTGACCTGAAGTTGACTGTACTATTTATTTCATCAATATCCAATAGAGCAGTCTTTGCGTGAAAGACGAACAAAAAAAGGTAACTGCATCCATAAATGCAATTTTTTTCGTTTATAATATTACTAGGACTTACACGTAACATTTCATAACAATGCCCTTAAAAGTTAACACGGCGAAAAATTTAAAATACTCCGTGAAAATGCCGATGTATTTTAAGGTGACATTTAGGAACATTTTTCGCTCGCTTTACCTGCGAAGCCCTGTTAAGTTAGACAAGTGTGTAATCGCGTTAATGCCTGAAGTTACCTTATAAAGAAGCATTTTAATAAAGCGTTGTTTGAAGCGTTTTGGAAGTATTATTAAAGGATCTTTGTTTCTTTATTTTTTTTTATGAGATTTTTCCTCGATGGAGTTTGTCCGTGATTTTTGTTTCAAGACTTTTGTTTGAGTTTCGATGTTCCAGGTTGTTTAGACGTTCAAATATTGATAATTAACATAATATAAATAAAGTAGATGAATAGTGATTATGACATTGTCTGGGTACCTTAACATATATTTTTTTATTACCTAATCTAGGCGTTGGTAATATTTGTGTATTTACCAACTACACTATAATTCACACAGACAAGCAGACAGAGTTAGTCTTTATAAAACTTAATTCAGATAAAAATTCAGAAATCTCCTTTAAAATATACCTAATTGAATTAAAAGTTCAACGAACATCTTCAGGTATCGACCCACTGTCCATTTCCCACTTGACCCCGCTAACGGCACTTCACGTAATTACCACGACGAGAACTCAAAATTAAGTTTTAGAACACCCGCCGAAACTTAACGACAAAGCGACGAATT
This sequence comes from Helicoverpa zea, assembly GCF_022581195.2. Lineage (NCBI taxonomy): Eukaryota > Metazoa > Arthropoda > Insecta > Lepidoptera > Noctuidae > Helicoverpa > Helicoverpa zea. Next base: position 1,070,684 of record NC_061472.1, read on the forward strand.
TTACGAGTGTCTCAGTAAATTGTATCGTAATAAACGAGAATACGGGCTTTACCCGGAGAATCCTGATATTAGCCGGGTAAAGTTATGCCCTAGGTTATTTGTTAGGTGATCGTAAAGTTAAGTAAAGTGGAGCTTTGGATTGGAAATTGATGATGTGCTCCATCGGGCGCGTAATAAAATTGCCTCTCAATTACGTAAGTGAAGCTGTTGGTTCAAATTAGGGTTGCCCGTTGTAGGTGTTTTCGCTGATCATGAATTTATTCGTGGAAGCATTTACTAACAGGATATTACCTAGGTTTTAAACTGAGAGCACTTTGACCCAATTATCTTGACAAGTATCGGGCGGCAGTACCTAACATTTTTTCAGGCTCTGAGATTTATGAAAATCGTTCTCACTTAGCTAGATATCATGCTTAACTAAGCTGCGTGATCGTTGCTAATCATGGCTATTAGTGTACCTTTTCTTCATTTTACAAAAAGTTAATAATTAATTAACTCTCTCAGTGATATACGTTTAATCATAAAAGACATGTCTACATATCTCTTAAAGAATTTCCATGTAAAAACAAAAGACAGGCTCTGAATAATTTATGACATTATCGTTACCAATATCTCGAGACGCCATCTTGTTTCTGCTATTTGTTACACGTCAACTTTTTTTGACAAACAACGTTATTAGTGTCATTGATAACATCCTTTAAGTTGTTAGAAGGCTGGTTAGCTATCATTCTATATTTATCTTGTTATACGTTTGAGGCTGCTTTTAAAGAAATGAAAACAAACTTGGGAACAAAAAAGGCTGTAGAGTTTGCTTAGTTTAACGCACTTAGATCGGGAAATCTTGTCTGATTTGAAAAAAATATTTCATCGTTAGAAAGCCCATTTATTTGGGAAGGCAAAACGCAACAACTTATCTGCGTAGTTTCTTTGGAAAACGGAAAAAACTGGACTGGGAGCTGGTTAACTGATCGTATATACCGCTTAGAATTTATTGAGACTTGACATTCGATGATTATAAACATAGTTGCTTTACATCTCTTCACACAACACACACTTCACACAGAGTATGTAATTGTTTATAAAAACCAAACGTTCGTTTCTAATATCAGCGGAAAAAAAATAACAGAATATAAATAATAAAGGCCATTTGCAAAACGGAGGTATAAAAGAAAGTCAAATGGTACCTATTGCCCAGGTAGTTACAACCTGTTTCCAATAAAATAAGAACTTCGGGTCCTTTACGAACATTCGGGCAGGTAAAAGTAGTTATATATTAATTAGGAAAAGTAACGTTTATATTTTCTGTATAGAAATTATGATTTAAGTAGCAATACATATAATTTAGTGAGTACAAAGTATATTGGCTAAAGTATCGACGAACTTAATATTTTTGCGAAGCTCGAAAGACATTATGTGTAATAATACCTACAGTTGGACGTAGGTACCTACAAGTGGACGCCTTTCAGCCGAAATAACATCCATTGATAGGGATAAATCTCTTTCCCAATACAGCATAGCAATAGACAAGAAATAATCATCTCTTAAAACAGAAACAAAAAGACCTAACCAATCCCTAATACGATTTCCCAAATTAGAGCTTCCACAGAAACAATAATTACCAAAGAGTTTCACTAACGAGGGAAAGCGCCGAACGGAACGTAACTAGTTTGTGGAAGAAAAGGAACGGTGAAACTTAGGGTTGCCAGGCGTAATATTGTTTAAATTTAGGAACAAAGTAAATAATTATATTACACCTTTCGGTTATGTATGAATTATTATAAGTTAAGCTAACTAAATTATTATAAGTTAGCGTAAGCTTTCGTGAATCGATAGAAGTGAAATTCCTATCGCAGATACATATTAACAAACATGTACTTAGGTATGAGCAGCCATATATAAAACGTAAATGCCATTAACTACCGTTACGCCCAAACTCCTGTTACATAATTATGTAAATATATCTGAAGCACTGTTAGCATAATAACATGATATGAAACCACATCTTTCTGTCGACCGTGCAATCCTCGCTTTTTACATCAATGTAGTACTAAAAAGGGCCTTCAAAACATTAGCCATCTAATCGGGAATGTTGCCATTAGGAATAATTACTCCCCAAAAACTGGGGATTTGTCCGTAAATGAGATAATGCTCACAATTTGGACAGGCCTAATTGATATTACCTCTAATAGAATTGGATTTTTACTGAAATCTGTCGGCCTTTAGAATCTGTGAAAACATTGAAAAGTTTATTTAGGCCCTGTCACACTTTAGACGTCACTTAGGGCAAGTTCATCATAAACGTCAGTTTGCTTAAAACAACTGGTGACTATGAAAATGGAACGTAATAATTCATAGTAAACCATTGTTTAGGAAACTAATGATTATTTTGTCAGTGAGCTTGGCCCTTAGAAGATTCAATTAAATACGATTGTTCTAAGGATTCAGCTAATGCGATACTTTTTATTTACAAGATTACCTATTTCTTTCTTTTGTTTTATTTTACTTCTTTTGTTTGGATTGTACCTTTTCTAAATTGATGAAGAGATTTTCGTTAAGTGTTTTCAGCGGATTTATTTATTTGAGCAAGTTTTTTGTTTTGTTTTGCTAAGTGCCCATAAGTTATTGCTAGCACTTTAGTCTTTCTGTGATTTATTTTTTATGCTTGTCAATTTCTTACTCCGCAAATAGCGTGTTCAGGTATTTTATCTTCACAGCGAATTCTATTACTTAATCTTTATACAGGCCTTTTATAAATATTAGGTACAAGCCTACAAGCATTACTACTGTTCAAGATAATCAGTGAAATCGACGATCGCGAAATATAGTCATCCATATAGGTCTATAGGTCTATAAGTCTATAGGTCCCCAAGATACAGGCACAGCCTAGTTTGGGGACCACAGAACTGATAAAAATGACTCTAGTAATATAGTTACAGTTTACCTTTATTGTAATCTACCTCATAACATTAAGAAGTGATTTGTGAATGTAACTGTGGATCAATAAACGAATTTATTATTATTATATTATTATCTTGTATGTCTCTACCAGACCTCGGGACTATAGAGTCCCGGATTTTTGGGAGGCGAACGTGGGGCCGAAGCCAACACGCTGAAGCCCTTTTGAGACAACTTTAATGAAATGGTGACACAAAACCGACGATTATCCCTGTATACACTATAGAAATGTACCCAAGGACAATCCCCGGTTCTGTGCTAAACTATTGCTAACTATGGATGAAAACTACTTGGGCTATTGTGATGGGATGCTAGTGGACTAGGAATGGGGAAACTACGGGAACTATGGCACCTGCCGATAACAATGTAATAAAAACACGTAAAAATGGCAGGTGGAGACTCGCCAACTCACTTACTGGGCCCCCGGGAATCAGTCACTGAAAAGCAACAAGAGGGCAACAGGGACATGAGCGGCTGAGAAGGGTGAGGATACCTCGCTATATCGATCCCTACTAGTCCGATCACGCGCTCCCTGTGGGTCCAGCATCACCGGCCCACTCGCCACTTACCACGAGGCACCTACCCTCCGAGCGGGCTGTTAACCCTGCTCTAGCGACTCCACTCTGACCGGCCGATGAAGGCAAGCCAAGAGGCGGGAGACCTATCCCCCGTCATGCTTCACTCCGGCAGGCCGGAGATGGGGGACAGTATACTCTCCCTGGAGCACTCGGATATATAGCCCCGCGGGGTCGCTACTCCCCGTCATCCGCCTCAGATGCCCTGCGGGGCATATTATTATTATTATAAATGTATGTCTCTTCCAGACCTCGGGACTATAGAGTCCCGGATTTTTGGGAGGCGAACGTGGGGCCGAAGCCAACACGCTGAAGCCCTTTTGAGACAACTTTAATGAAATGGTGACACAAAACCGACGATTATCCCTGTATACACTATAGAAATGTACCCAAGGACAATCCCCGGTTCTGTGCTAAACTATTGCTAACTATGGATGAAAACTACTTGGGCTATTGTGATGGGATGCTAGTGGACTAGGAATGGGGAAACTACGGGAACTATGGCACCTGCCGATAACAATGTAATAAAAACACGTAAAAATGGCAGGTGGAGACTCGCCAACTCACTTACTGGGCCCCCGGGAATCAGTCACTGAAAAGCAACAAGAGGGCAACAGGGACATGAGCGGCTGAGAAGGGTGAGGATACCTCGGCGGACTTTAAACGCAGATCACGCGCTCCCTGTGGGTCCAGCATCACCGGCCCACTCGCCACTTACCACGAGGCACCTACCCTACGAGCGGGCTGTTAACCCTGCTCTAGCGACTCCACTCTGACCGGCCGATGAAGGCAAGCCAAGAGGCGGGAGACCTATCCCCCGTCATGCTTCACTCCGGCAGGCCGGAGATGGGGGACAGTATACTCTCCCTGGAGCACTCGGATATATAGCCCCGCGGGGTCGCTACTCCCCGTCATCCGCCTCAGATGCCCTGCGGGGCATATTATTATTATTATTATATATACATTTTTTTTTATAAAAAAGTCATTTAACACGTTGAACGTCAAGTGTCCTACAAACAATAGTTTTTCACTTGTGTCTTTGACCCCGGACCGATAGCGTTCAATACCTTATACCTTAACTAATATGCTACTTTCTATGTTCCAGAATACTGTCACCCTTACGAGCCGTTCAAGTGTCCAGTGGATGGCAACTGCATCTCCATACAGTACCTGTGTGACGGAGCTCCTGACTGCATCGATGGATATGATGAGGACTCCAAGCTTTGCACTGCTGGTAAGACACCATGGTCTATCTTTAGGGTTCAGTACCCAAAGTGTAAAACGGGGCCCTATTGTTTTCGCTCCTCTGTCCGTCCGTCCGTCTGTCACCAGGCTGTATCTCATGAACCATGATAGTTAGAGAGTTGGAATTTTCACAGATGATGTATTTCTGTTGCCGCTATAACAACAAATACTGAAAACTAGAATAAAATAAATATTTTTGGGGGCTCCCATACAAAAAACGTGATTTTTTTGCTCATTTTTGCTCTGGTACGGAACCCTTCGTGCGCGAGTCCGACTCGCACTTGGCCGGTTTTTTTGTCCTTAAAGTCCTAGCTGATAGCCGGTCACGGCAGCTGTTCTCATATACCTAAGGCGAACACATAGCTGCGCAGGACATATTATAGTGTATGTTGGCAGACACAGGTGCACTCCCTATTCCTTCTATCTCATAGCCCATTGGAACGGAACGGCGCAGGACAAACATTTACGTGATCTCCGATGCACGCGAGTCTTGTTAATGGAAATTGGACGTAAAGGACATAATAGTCATCCCAATTGTATATAGTCCATGATAGTCTTTATTAATTTTGGGCAAAATGCAGAGATCATGAGCCAGCTTCCATATTATTTCCCAAATAAAAGAATTACAAAGAAATACCCAAGACACTGTTATACTGACTAGATAGCAAGATATAGGAGGCAAGTACGCTAAACTGAGATGTTTCTAGTGACAAAAGTGCACATCAAAGAAATAGCTGCACATACGGCACTGCTAAAAGCAATCCTTAGTACTAGGTACATATCAACTTCTGAAACGTGTTACGAGATTCCGTGTACGTGAGCTTTTGACATTACGAATGTCAGCGTTTGTCTTTTGTCTCACTACACACGTTTAGTAAAGTTCCTAAATAAACATAACATATTATCAGAAGAACAGAATGGATTCCAGAAAAATAAGTCTACTACGCTGGACGCATTTTCGCTTATAAAAAGTGTAACCGAATCGATCGATAAAAAGAAGCGTGTTTCAGCAATATTCTTTGATATGTCCAGCGCGTTCGATTTCGTAGATCATAAAATTTTAATACAAAAATGTGAATATTATGGGATTAGAGGAAATGCTCTACAGTGGATTGAGAGCTACTTAAGTGACCGGAAACAATGTGTGGAGATTACTGGTATTGATAGTAACTTAAACTGTGCCTCAAATAGATCAACCTACGAATTTAATAGATTTGGAGTTCCCCAAGGGAGTGTGTTGGGGCCACTCCTTTTTTTGATCTACATAAATGACATTCCAAAAGCAACTAAACACAAATGTACGTTATTTGCAGACGACATATCAGTCATTATACCCGATCCTAACAATGACATCAATAACTATAAACTAATACTAAAAAGTGCAGTAGAAAACATAATAAAAGGGCTTGCTGAAAATAACCTAACCGTAAATATACATAAAACAAAATTTATACAATTCCGAAACTACAAAAGTACACATCAAAGTTTAACAATAGATCACTGTGGGCAAGGTATAGAAGAAGTAAATGAAACAAAATTTTTGGGTATATTATTAGACAAAAATTGCAATTGGAAAGCCCAGGTAAATAATGTGTGTACACGCATAAACAGATTTGTCTATGCCCTTAGAAAAATAAGAAAATTGGCAAGTGACAAAATGGCTTTGTTGGCATATCATGGATATGTGGGATCTGTTTTAAATTACGGTATTTTGTTATGGGGTAATTCGACGGACATAAATAGGGTTTTGATCTCTCAGAAAAAATGTATACGAGCAATATGTGGGGTGGGGCCACTAGACTCTTGCAGGCCCTTATTTAAAAAATTAAAAGTTCAGACTGTTATTGGTCTATACATTTATGAAATCGCTGTGTTTGTTAAAAAACATGGCCATCTTTTTGAGAAAGCGAGTCTTAATAAAAAATATTCATCAAGGGATCCCACCAGATTGATTGTCCCAGGTAAATCCTCAACTCTGTTTAAAAAAAATTGCAGTTGCATGGCAGTTCAGATTTATAATAAAATTCACAGGCATTTCCGAGAGATGACACTTGCAAAATTTAAAATTAATTTTAAGAAATGGCTAATTGACAAATGTTTTTATTCAATAGCTGAATTCATGTCTTGTACGTCGAGAAATATAGAAAGTTATTTGTAATTTTTTTTTTTGTTAAATCGCATTTATTTATATACATATAATTTGGTTTGTCAAATATGCCTAATGACTTTGTTTTAATATTCAATATTATTTTAGATTTTTTAAATTGTAATTCCACATTATGATAATGGTCATAATAATATTTGCATGCCGGTTAAACGGCGAGACATGTGAAACACATACCTACTGTAACATCTTGTAATACCATACCATGTTTCTAGCAAATAAAATTTCTGATTTCTGATTTCTGATTTCTCACTATTATTAATTTTAAAAACAGAACCCGTCACGACAGACGTGCAGGATGGGATTTCAATACAATGCGTTTTTTTTTCTCTAAAATACTTGTAAAACTACGAACCAAAAAAGCGGCAGTTTGAATTTTTCCCTTTACACAGTTTCCTTATTTTCATGATGGCTATTTGGTTTCGTCCCAAAGTCATGGTAGGTGATACTTTTGAAAGGTCAACGCAAATTGGGTTCTAGGGAACAATTGAAAAAACGTGTTTAGTTACCGAGTTACGCTTCAGAGGTACTTAAAAAAAGTATTTACAGATACACACTTAAGTTTTTTTTATATAACGTCAGCTTGAAAAATGTGGATTCGAGACTTAACTGTGAAATGTGCTTGAAGAGTTTTTATACCATGTTATAGTCATTGATTTTCTGCAAATATTACCCAATCTATTACCTCCTTATTCCAGAGACTAGCTGTTTCAGATTCACTGTTCATGTGTAGAACCTACACATCATACTTAATGCCTATTAGTGAAAAATTATGCGTAATTAGAGACATGGTTAATTTACTTCAAACGCCTGATCAGACCTAAACAAAACTTAGTAGATATAAGGTCAATTTATTCCTCCCATGTTGAAGTACCTACGTTTATTCTCCGTAAGCTTTCAACCGTCTAAATTCCAGTAACTCGATGCATTTTAAATTAGGTATTGAAATAACTCGTATTTCTCGTATTTCGTATTAATGTAAAATCAGGCGTCTACAGAATAATTAATGAACTTTTCATTACGGTAAAATGAAATTAATCTTTGTAAGGTTTCAGGAATGATTTCACAATATAAGTTTTGCTTCTGTGTAGCTTTATTCTATAGTAGCGGGTAACTTAATTCAATTAAGCAACTATTACTATGTAGGTAGGTAGGTAATCCTGTCTTTCGGAGGGAGTACACAAAAAGTGATCCTCTTCAATTGGAAATATGTACTACAAAAGAAGCAGGATAAAGTTTATTCCTGGATTTTATCATAAAGTGATGTTTGTGCAAAATTATACTAAAAATGAACACCTTTTTAGGTACATTTTGGTGTAGGTATAAATAAAATGTTTGTCAATATATGTACGTATCTCATTCCTACCTACATTTCATCATTTCATTCCTACCTGCTTATGAAGGTAGGTACGTGAATTATCGTTTCGTAAAGCATACAATATTTACACAATTCTGAATATTTGCTCTCTGCCTTTGGGCTAAAATTAGGTACTAGAATTTACGTCATACACCGACTGAGTACTATTTTAGTTTCAACTGTTAAGTTAATTCACGATCTACCTCATGAATTACCTAATTAAACATGTTTAACGCAAAATGTGGGTAACTGGTTGTTCAGCATTGAAGGTAGATTTTAGATGCTGGGTTGTGGTGAAACATTTTTAGGGTAGGTAGCCAGCCAGTAATTTTAATAAAATATTTGTTCTTTTTAGTTAACTTCATTTCAATAACGTTATTGTACCTTGTATGAACATGAATAATCATACTAGGTATAAGTGGGCTGTATCTGTTGAAGGATGGCAGTTTAAATTATATATTTCGTTTCAGGAGTTGCTATAAAATATTGTCGTTCAGATTTTTGACGTTGAAGCTAGCAGTATTAAACATGAACATAACATTGCTTCGTACATCTGTGGCCCACATTTTCTCTTTGAGACTCGCTACGGAGTTGAAATCTACGGCAGCTGGTTTCAAAAGGCTTCATTTAAAAACATCTGTAGAAACTTTCTTAGGTTTGAGGAGAGTATTAACAGCTTTTGAAGAATAAATAAAACTGTGACCTTCTTTGAATATGGAATTAGCATTGGGTGTCGAGTGAGCATGTCTTGAAAAGAGTTTCTTGGTAAGGATCAACTAGCTAGATCATGAATAGGTTTTATGCCACAGTATATCTCCTCAAAAGCTCTTGGACCAATGACCCCGAAGCAGTTCTTTTTTCCTAAAAATAGAAGAATAATGAAAAGAGAAAATGTTCATCGTTGATCTACAACAACAATTTGATAGACAAGTTCATTGTTTTCCCTCGTTTTTATAAAAAAAAAAAACCTTTGTTCCCGGTTCACGTCAGTAGCATGAAATGGAGGAACAAACTCACAAAGCGACCCGTGAACAATGAAAAATAATGAACAACGCTTTATTAATAGCTAACAAATTCATTTCATAGAATAGGGATGAAAGAAAGTTAAGCTGAATAGAATAATTACAGATTTTTAACTTGGGGAAAGATATTTCTTGAAGTGGCCGTTACTAGGACATAGGAAGGGATCCGATATATTACTTTCCTGTATGGGATAGTTTAATATTCGCAAATCGAAAATGCTTAGATGTGTTTTTACACATCTAAGCATTTTTTTGCTTTTCAATGCAGAAACAGAAACATTTCCAATGTAAATTGTATGAATTTTATCGAAGTGGTACCAATATGCCTTACAATTACGGAAGTGAATATAGGTAAGGAAGTGGTGTTCGAAGCAATTTCTTAAGAACAAAAACAACAGTTTATCGTTATTCCGAGTACAGAAACTGTAAACGGCTGAAATGTCCAGACGAGTGCTTAGGTACTTACATTTACGAGGGTTAAACTTTCTAAAAATAACCATTTAGTCACACCGCTTACTTAAGTAATGAAAAATTATCGATTACTAAATTGTACCAGTCCAATGACGTAATATTAATGCTTTAATGTGTTAATGTGTATAGAATCTACCTACATTTTATAGTGACTGTTGTAGTTTATTATCAAAAGTACCTATAAATTGAGAAACCTTTTAACGTCAAAATCACATCAAAATGTCCCCGCCAAAAAGATTACAAATCTAAATTCCATTTATGTTATGCTATCGTAATCATAATATACATCGTATCAATAAAAATATTTTCGATTTTACAGCCAAGAGGCCACCTGTTGAAGAGACGGCATCGTTTCTCCAATCATTACTGGCTTCCCACGGGCCTAACTATCTGGAAAAGTTGTTTGGAAGTAAGGCGCGAGACGCTCTCGAACCACTAGGCGGAGTCGAAAAGGTCGCTATTGCGCTCTCAGGTAATATATCATCCTTTTACGACCGACACTACGGCTCTTCAAAAAAATTATAGCAATGAGAAATGTATCGTTTTAGCTACTTCCCTAAAAGGATGAACTCTTCGTCCTAAAATGTTTGGGTAACAATTTCATCTTACTTGAAATATTGCTCGTAATTTTGTAAATTGTATGGCGCCCAACTGGGACTGACATAAACCATGTTGGGTGCCAATAATAAACAGATATAATAACGTAGACGTTTTAATTATTTCTGGTTATTCAAAACAAACATTTACAAATATAAACAACATTGAAGTCTAATATTATTTGCTTTTCATTTCCAGAATCCCAAACGATCGAAGATTTTGGCGCCGCACTACATCTGATGAGGTCGGACCTGGAACACCTACGCTCTGTATTCATGGCAGTGGAGAACGGGGATCTAGGCATGCTCAAATCACTCGGCATCAAGGACTCGGAGCTCGGCGATGTTAAATTCTTCCTGGAGAAACTGGTGAACACCGGATTCCTGGACTGAATAGGACCGGAGTCTGCCTCTGATTACTATCACGTCGTCCAATTTGCCCCGATAAGCTCATCCTTCTACAGTTACCTTCCTTACGACTCCATTAAATATAGGAGAAAGTAAATCATACCCTTTACACTTCTGTCCCGCGAGATTGTTGAATGTCTGTGTACTACAAAAATGAAAACCCTTTCAAGAAATAATTTTGGAATTCAGAATCGATTTCTACAACCGGCCACGTAGACTTTTCTGAAACTAAAAATCATTTCTTTTGGAGTAGAATCACTTTTGCTTACAGTGAATCTTTAGGTAGAGAAAGAGGGTATTAATTTTCGATTAGGATAGGTATATTTTTATATACATATGCTTCTTTAGGTTATAAACCAAAATTCTTTTTAAATTTATATTTATTAAGATTATCAGGGCCCACCACTCGCGTCTATCATTAAGTGTGAAATGAAAAGAGGCTAAGACTGTGACTTTAGTATTATACTGGTCAAAGTTAGGCTAATTATCGCATCTCACTTCATGATGACCCTGATAACTTACAGAATGTATGTGGTTTTTGAATGTCGCCCCCTAAAATTTATCCTTCCTTACTTGGACTTATATCAGAGGCGACTCCATTGAAACGTCAAGCGTCCATTCTAAGCGAGATATAAAGCTAAAAGTTGGTTGATATGAAGATGTGTGTCCTTAGATTAATAAAAAATATAAGAATCGTTGAAAGAATGCATACGCTTTATATCTGGCTTTTGGAAAAATCCAGAATAGGACCATGGAAACATATCATTGTAAACTTAGATGTAGGTAAGAAATACATATCATAGATTATAATCTGTAGCGAATAAAGTACAATTATTTTAATATGATCGGTATTGTAGTGTACGACATTTTATAGACCCTTTTAGTAGGTATGTTCTTTTTCGCCATTGAAAAGAATACTATCAAAATAAAAAGCATAGTTATAACGGTGCTGCACTTGAATCCAGATACATATCAAAATTAATGTGATTATTAAATAAATGTTAGATTTATTGTATGTTACTTATTCTAGAGTAAGAAGTAGCAAAAAAAAATAACATCGTAGATATAAAATTCGAACCCATTAGATTCCAAATTCTATCGTCACTCATTTTTAACATCTTAAATCTACATATTGGTGTTGTAATGATAGAACTTTTGTCAAATGCGGGCTAATAAGACAACGAATTATTAATATAATGTCTCATTTCGAATGAGAGGAGTAAGGTACACGATGTAATATTGGATGTTCATTAAGACAAATCACACAAAATAACGCATAGTTTTTTGCATAAGCGTAACGCTTTATTTTTTAATTACTAAAGTAAGCACACTTACAACGGTGCCAGCAGATGTATTGCATAATACACTGACATTTGAACAAATGGCGGGAAGGAAAAGGAACATGGCCGTTATTAATTCGCAATGTTGCCAGATAAAAAAATAATAAACATGCAGCCTGTATTTGTCAGAAGTTTATATACGCCACAATGAATCTTCTAGTATTTTCAGTCGCCAAATTTTAGTCTCAATCACAATGTTTCAGTGTGTACCTATCAGTAGTAAATATATTCTCTCTCCGTTAGATCTAAAATTCATGTTACTATTTTAACTAAATGTAGTTAGCATAAGTAAATTTTTATGAATATCAATGGTTTTAGTGATATACCTAGGTTATTAATTTTAACTTGCGTCGGATTCTCTTAATATGCAACAAAATGGCGATCTTTGAACTCTGTTAGATGATATTATGTGTTTTGAACTAAGTATAAATGGCTTATTGTTCTTAAATAACAAACCAATAAATGAATCATCTTGAATTTGAGTTTCATTTAAAATTCTTCAAGTCACCTTAATTTCCTAAAGGTCATTTATTGGGACATTGGTAACAGTATAAATATATTGGGTAAACTGTTTCTAAAAGTCAGTGTTCTAGACTAGGCTGCAACAAAAAAAATATTCTTACACTTATTGGTATTTACAATCAGAATCGGTAACAGAATAGCCACAAAAGGGATATAAAATATTTCCTCAGCACTTCTGGAACAGTTACGTCAAACCTAAGTGGCATTTTCAGATCGAATTCAAACAGTAATTTAATATACTTTTTATTTTTGATGAGAAATCATCAAATGACGCCTCCCGCTGTGGGTTACCAGCGTGAGGGAGTGTCAGACTCTTACTGACTAAAACCCACCGTTCTTTCGAAGTACCAGGGCCAGGATAACTCTTTCGAACAGTCCCGCAGCCCGTAATCAAATATACTTAGATCGAAATCTATACTAATATTATAAACCTGAAGAGTTTGTTTGTTTGTTTGAACGCGCTAATCTCAGGAACTACTGGTCCGATTTGAACAATTCTTTCGGTGTTAGATAGCCAATTTATCGAGGAAGGCTTATAGGCTTATATACTTTTTATCCGGGTTCGTGCAGAGGTTCCCACGGGATGCGTGTGAAACCGCTGGCAGAAGCTAGTACTTAATAAGCCGATGAAATAAAACAAAAAAAAATGTATCATGTAATGGTTAAGTCCACCACATTTATTTTATTTACGTTTTACTTATTAACTACATAGTAACGTCCACATAAGAAATAAAAATAGAAATTAAAGCTTCTAAGAACAAAAACACATAATAATTATGTTACATTCTCAAATAACGAAATTAAGATAAATACTTCAACTGGTAGCGGGAAATTCAAAACAAAATGGTTTTTTGATGTTTTAATTAAGTAACAATAGAATGAGGTGTGATCTTATAATTCGCGGTAATAAAATACGTTAATGTAATTTTTGTTTCAGTCCGAAAGTTCTACGATTCAAATGATATCTGATAAACTTTTTTTATGCAATATTTCGGACTACATGTCAATTGCAAGAAGTTTTGGAGTAAAACCAGATTTATGAAATCACACATCATCGAAAGTTGACTTTTGCAAAACATCTAAAAGCATTTTGTATTTGAATTTCCCGCTTCAAAATTAAGCATCCAACTGCATATAAAAAATTAACGAATTATTTTTGTCAATCAATCAAGTTTCCATTCGTAAACCTATCGGAGGATAAATTATGAACAGTGTGGAATGATACACTTGTATCTAAATGAAACAGTTAATAATTATTTTAATTATTACTATTATAATCTAAATTAATCTTAGAAATACAATAAGTTCCACATGCACATTGCAAAATGTGTAAACATTAAAGTATACTTTAAATATTTGTATAACGTGTACCTAAAACTTTCCTAAAAAGTGGCCCTTTCTATAGTCTGTTTTTTAATCTCGTAGACTAAACTGACATTAGGAGTGTGGTCAGTTTATTGCAAATTCTTAAATAGTGATGTGGCACGACCGAAACTTAGCGTTAATAAAATCAAGTATCGTTTTTTTACAATAAGTCATCCTGAAATAATGGGCTTATTCTTGATGATTACGCATGGCGTTGCGTGGTCAGATATCCCTGGCAGTTTGTAGCACGTCGTGCAGCCGTGTGTACGTACGTGAATTGTAAATATAAAACTTTGAATGAATTTTGAATTCGTCTATTATAGATAAAAAGTTACGATTCAACAAACCGGTATCGTAAGTACAACACTGCCCAAAAAAGCTAGCAACATTATTTGTAAGTTTGACATTTTGCAAGTGTCAATTTAGTCTACGAGATTAAAAAACAGACTATATTACGGAATTGATATTTAGTTTGATTTTCAAACAACTTAAAATCAAGAGGTCCTTAAATTGACTGCATTCAATTCAGTCTCAGCGACAGTGAAAAATTGCAAAACGAAAAATATGGTAGAAAAAAGTATATATAGGTATAATAGAAAACTTTTTTATTTGAATATACTTTTTTCTACCATATAGGTACTCATTTTAGATCTGGCAACACTAGAAATAAACTTTTATATAAAAACTTAACCAAACTACAGTACGCCCGATGCAATTTGGAGTCTAAAGTGAGCTGTATAGATGGACAGTAGGTTTCCAAATAACTATTTACAACACAGCTAGTCGGCCCACCTAAGACTCACCAAGATACATCGGACGCAGTATATCTCCCAGCTAACGCCGAAGTGATTAGTTGGGTCCATGCCTGAGGAGAAAATGCCCTGGGGATAAATCAGGACTGAGGAAATTTAGGGCGACAAGACTCGAAGCTTTCCCCTTACCCCGTCCCCGATTGCTGTCCTATCCCCGCGGCTTTGTACGCGGCCAACGAATACTCAACTAATCGTTTAAAGTAAACTGTGAATATTACAACAATTTTACAATCGACGCATTACCGCAAGTTTTAGGGAAAAATAAAATATTTCCTATCATGCTCATGGCTTAACTTATTTACAACATTTAATAGAATTAAGGTTTTACCGAAATCTTGCTACATTTTCGCAACAACGGCATCTTGTAGTTTTTAATTAGATGCTTGTCACGTGAAAATTGTAATGATGAAAGAATTTCGGAACATTTGCACCACTGTAATCATAAAGGTAAAAATTTAGGTGAATGCTTCGCCTGTTAACGGAATATACATAACAAAATGTTTTTTTTTTAAGTCTTACGAAATACAACTATCTTTTGCATTAAAATGTTTACCGGGTTACACAATCGGATTAGAAGAACTTTCGGAGTTAAATATCAAAAACTACTTTGAGGTATGTTATTACTGCGAATGATAAGATCTTAAAAGTAAAACATCAAAAAACCATTTTATTTTTGGATTTCCCGTTAACAGTCGAAACGTTCACATTGAATTATTTATTTTGTTGGCAATATCTCACAATACTGCGCGACAGAAAACGTAACTCTGAGCCTACTGCTGTGTCCTTAACAGAAGCTGTAGTCACAAGTAATAAATCTCACTGAAAGGCTTTTAAATTTCCGGAGTTGTATACATATTCATAAACAATCGGGACTTAAGCTTGATACTAATATTTGTAATAAAGAGGAAACATTTTTTTTATTGTTTGTACCGTAAAGGCTCCGGAACTACTAAAACGATTTCAAAAATTCTTTTACTGGTGGGAAGACAATTCCCGAGTAAAATTGACGTCTGCGTCAGGACCGCTGTCACAAATCACCGATCCTCTCGAAAGACATAATAGAGAGTTGCTACCTAATTGCTACCAGCTACCATTAGTTGCTACCAATTGCTACCCTCGTGGTTTTGAAGATATTGCTAATTTATTTTTGTTAGAAAATGAATATCTTTAAAACCAAGGTACTAATGGTAGCTGGTAGCAATGAGGTAGCAACTCTCTACATGTATTTCGAGAGGATCGGTGATTTGTGACAGCAGTCCTGATGCAAGCAAATTGACTATATTTTGTCGACGTTTTGGAACGCGGGTGAAATCGCGGGGAAACAGCTACTATTACTATAAAAGTACGAAACCTTTTTCTTTCGGTACAGGTATTGTATCTTTTTAGTAATATATCGCGCCTAAGGCCCGATTGTTTATAAATATGAATAAATCTCGCTTCTAATAATAACCGCAAAACTACCGCTTTTATTTTCTTGATCTCTTCTTGGAAGAACCCTTCTCCGCTCTTAAAAGATCCTCTTCATCCATCTTCGTGTAATGAAGCTGTATATGGGCGAGCAACTTTTTCTCCCTTGTGAAATTCTCTCCACACATATTACATGAATACTTGTCTTTATCTTTATCTTTACTTTCTTTACTGCTTTCTGGAGCATTAAGAGCTGTAGAAGTAGAAATTTGTGATTCTTGGATAATATTATCTGTGGGTAAAACATATGATGGTTGCAAAAGAGGGTCTACATTAATAAAGGTAAAGAAACCTGTGTCCTTCGGATGTGCCACGTCTTCTAACGTGACTCGAAACGGTTCTTGCTCTTCCACATCTTCTCTTACTTCAGGTTTCGTTTTCCTTTGGCGTTTTTTAGGCACTTCTGCGGGGGGAGCTAGCGCTTTCGTTGATATTAGTAATTTACTGGGATTCCCAGTCTGAACTATAGTATAAGACTGTTTTTTCATGGCGGGCGTTGTAAATGAGGTCGGAGGGGCAACATTTATAGGTTCACACTGGCGGGCTACAGTTTGAAATAATCCGACCGGGTATGGCTTTGGTTTATCATCATCTGGACTTTTAGATTTTTCATGGTAATCTTTTTTACGCTCTTTTGATTTTAATTCACTTTCGCTATCAGATTTTCGTTTCTTGCCAGATTTTTGGTTTCCTGTAGCAGGCGCTACTGTGTCTTCAACCAAGGTAAATATGTTATTCGGCCCAGGAACTAATTTAAAGCGACCATTCAGATTAGGCGCAGAAGGAATGTGTACCGATGGTGACTGAACGTTAGATGAATGTGATTGTTGAGAATCGGAATCATTTTGAGCAGACCCTGAATTCGAATCAGTTTCGAAGCGTCTGATTTTGCTTGCTGGTCCTATTCTTGGCTTAGGTTTTACTTTTGGAACAGGTTGAACATTTTCTTCTGGTCTATGCTCTTTTTCTATCCTGTCATTACTATCGATATTTTTATTGCTATTTGTAGTACCTGAGTTATGATCACTTGAAGAATGACCATTTTCATACGAATAGGACTTCCATGAGTTTGGCTTTTTCAAATCACCATCAAGTTTTATATATTTAACTGTAGAAACACGAGGAGGTTCTGGAATAGGGTCAGTCTTAGGCATCTGTTTCGGAATTCCATTTTTTGCACAATTGTGAGATTCGACTACTTCTTTTTTCAGGAAGTTCCTATTGCAGAATTTGCACTGAAATAGCACACCAACTTGATTTACTTTAATAATGCTTATGTGGTCCATTATATTAAAAGGTTTTTCGGCCTCCACCTCCTTGGCTTTTTGTTCTTTTTTGGATGACTTTTCTTCGTTTGTGACCGATTTTTCGTCATCACTAGATGGTTTTTCTTCTTCGTAATCAAAGCTTAAATTATTTATGAGTGAATTGTTTTTAACTTTCACTACACTAGGTTTTGCTTCACTTTGTGGTGTATTTTTATTAATGCTGGGTTGTATTGGAGTACCAGAATTCCTATTACTAGATTTAGGTGGCTTAGAAGCGGTTGGTTTAGAAGGGGGTACTTTTGTATTAACTTTTTCTGGGGGCACAACAATTCTTTTAGTATTTTTGTCACTTTCCTCGTCTTCTTCAGACGTAGATTCTTTTTTAAATGCAACTGTCTCAGATCTTTGAGCAGTTCTAGTAACCCTTTTAGGTGGTGGAGGTGAATCTTCTTTTTCAGGTGACGTAAGAGGAATTTCTTTTATACCTTCCATTGCTTTCTTTATCAAAGCATCACAGATGTCATCATTGCTCATATTAGTTTTATTCAACTTTTCTTCCCAAGCTTTTCTAGTTTTGGTTTTAGTGAGAAATGGGCCAGTCTTACCTATTGATGAGCGCAAACTCTCTTGTGTCTTGATACATTTCTGAATAAATTCGTAAAGTTCTTCCAATTTTGCTGAACACCGGAAACAAATTTTGTGTGGAAGATCATCATTTTCTGTAATCTGCAAAGAAAAAGCTTTTTAAAAACCACTGTTGTGACCACATTGTGACTTGGTTGTAACAATTTTTTTTTGAGTAGCCTACTGAAGTTCAGGGGATTTCACCATAACTTTTGTTCATCTTCCTGACCTATATTTATTATTCTTATGAATTTAACACTTGAAAAGGCACAAAAATTACAAATGTACATAATGAGTCTTTAAACTACCAGACGATTTATTTTCCGTTTATTTTCTTTTTTCATTCGACATGTTTCATTCAAAATGAAATGTTTGAACATAAAATGAAACAAGAATGTGAATTAATTAAGCAATCGAACAATGGTGGCTAATCAAAAGAAGTATGAACAGTCTGAATACAAAAAGGTTTGGCTGGGTATGTAGTTGAAAACATCTTTGGGAGACCTGAGATTGATCAAAAGTATTTAATGGAGTGAACATTCACTCGGGCAAGTGGAGGATTTGATATCAGCTTAAGCAAATGTGCATGTAGATCATTTTTCATCAGAGAATTCCTTACTTAGCTTAGATAGATCATTTAATTTTGACCTTTGTATGCTGGAGTGCTGATATACACAAGAAACAATTGATTTCCTTATAAGTTATTATTCAACACGCACACGGCAAAAGGATTTCTTGTATTTTATTGTAAATATTATGCTGTTAACTCGTAACATTATATTTATTTATACTTTAGAAATTTTGTGACTGCAATATTGATGAATATTTAATTTTAAATAAGTTCATCATTTTGTAGTTTTAACTTTATAACATTAAATTGGTACCTATGTCATATTATACCATATTTTATTGATTCAATGGATCATATAATTTCTGTTTGAAAAAAACTTTGTTTGTATTGTTGCAGCCTTTTTATCATCTCAGGCACAGGTCTCCTCTCACACTTTGTTGGTAAAATTGGACTATAGAGAATTTCTTACAGGCTTCCATGTTAGGCAACTGTTTACTATGCATTTTTATATACAAACTTCAAAGTAAACAATAAATTGTTCTAAGAAAAACTGACATTTATGTTATCTGTGAACTTGGGCCTCAGTCTCTCTAGGTAGATTCTAACCTAGGTTAGCAACATCAGTCAGCTATTTTATAAAATAATAACTAATAGATACATCATCAGCTGATTGAGAGCAGTGCAGGTATGTAATAAGGCCAAGATATGAAGAATGTGTATGAGGAAAATCATTACTATTTTGATAAATGTGAACAGGCAAGTTAAACGCAAAACAAGAACGCAAGAAAATACAATTTAACTCACCCCAAAAGGCATCAATTCGTCAATCTTTTTGGCAGTAACTTTGTCAGCGTCAAAGATGTTGAGAAAGGGCCCATCTTTGCTTTCGCACAGGCGACAAACTTTCATGAAAACTGGTTGGGCAGCAGGGCTATAAGCCGCAGCTATTACCTCCGAACTTATGTTCTGGGCTACAGATGATTTCGATGGTTGTTTAGCCTTAGATTTCACCTTTTTCTTGGCCATTGTAATTCAAAGATTACTGTAGCTACAACACCTTCGTAATAAGATAATGAACTCTTTGTGACGCTTTTAAAATGTCTGTATACACACAGAGAATGCTATTCATTCAATATTCAACCATTTTAAGTAACACTCGTAGAAACTAGAGGAAAATTATTACGAGACAGAACAACATGGCTGGATACACAGAGTACAATTTTAGCTGGCGAAATGTCATTAATCAGTCAAAATATGACCATAGAGCAAAAGTAAATAAACAAGTGTAGATTTTGATGAATTTTATGACATTTAGGGCATTTTAACAGCAGTCAACGTCATCGCTCTCGTTAACCCCTCTGCTCGACAAGATTTTGACATATGACTTTACCGTTGA
This sequence comes from Helicoverpa zea, assembly GCF_022581195.2. Taxonomy (NCBI): domain Eukaryota; kingdom Metazoa; phylum Arthropoda; class Insecta; order Lepidoptera; family Noctuidae; genus Helicoverpa; species Helicoverpa zea. The sequence continues at coordinate 1,090,842 of NC_061472.1, forward strand.
TTCGGCGGGATATTTTGAATCGCGACATGGAAGTCAAAAATTTGTACTAACTTTCAACACATGAATTCTAAGTCCGTAATGCCTGATCAGAAGTATTTTAACTATAACTTTAGAGCTCACTTATTTGACAACAACGTGCAAAGGTCAAATGGGGTCAGTTAATTCAGAAAAAGATAATAATTACGGTGTTTTTAAGTCTATCGAAAAGTTAGGCATTTCAAATTTGGTGAAAACTTACCAATAAGTAATCGCATCACTTTCTCAAACACAACACAAACGTCATATTTATAACATTTTCAATCCGTTGCAATACATTTCGTGCACTTATTTATGTTCAATAACTAAAAAATCAGCACATAAAATACACAATAAAAATGAACAATTTACAAGATCAGTCAAGTCACAGACAAGTAGAGTTTGGAATGGAGTATTTTTTTTTTTTCAATCAGCGGTGTGCATTCGATACCAAAATCGGAAATTTATTATAAATAATCGAATACCAATTTTATATATACCTATTTTTTAATAGCAACTTATTTCAATTTTATTTATTAATTTTAAATTATAGGTTCAATTTGTTTTTGTTAAGAAAAAAGATATTTAAGTTTTTAGCATTAAATTTTTATATGTATTATTTATTTTGGTGTTGCGTCATTCGTAATAATTTTTAACTTTAATTGAATTTTTATTACCTATTACGGAATTTTAATTTATTCTTATATTATTTCTCAACAATTCTAACATTTTTGTTTCGGCGGAGGGTATGCGGGTGTTCTGAAATATAATGCAATTTGTAACTACCAAAGGTATGTACTTATTTGATGATGAGAAACAATAATAATAATTGATTGATTTGCCCCGCAGGGCATCTGAGGCGGATGACGGGGAGTAGCGACCCCGCGGGGCTATATATCCGAGTGCTCCAGGGAGAGTATACTGTCCCCCATCTCCGGCTTGCCGGAGTGAAGCATGACGGGGGATAGGTCTCCCGCCTCTTGGCTTGCCTTCACCGGCCGGTCAGAGTGGAGTCGCTAGAGTAGGGTTAGCAGCCCGCTCGGAGGGTAGGGGTCTCGTGGTAAGTGGCGAGTGGGCCGGTGATGCTGGACCCACAGGGAGCGCGTGATCTGCGTTTAAAGTCCGCCGAGGTATCCTCACCCTTCAGCCGCTCATGTACCTGTTGCCCTCTTGTTGCGATTTAGCGACTGATTCCCGGGGGCCCAGTAAGTGAGTTGGCGAGTCTCCACCTGCCATTTTTACGTGTATTTATTACATTGTTATCGGCAGGTGCCATAGTTCCCGTAGTTTCCCCATTCCTAGTCCACTAGCATCCCATCACAATAGCCCAAGTAGTTTTCATCCATAGTTAGCAATAGTTTAGCACAGAACCGGGCATTGTCCTTGGGTACATTTCTATAGTGTATACAGGGATAATCGTCGGTTTTGTGTCACCATTTCATTAAAGTTGCCCCACGTTCGCCTTCCAAAAATCCGGGACTGTAGTCCCGTGGTCGGTTAGAGACATAATAATTGATTGATTTTAAAGTCACCAAATATTTTTAACCGAATCCCAAAAAGGAGGTGGTTCTCAATTTGGATGTTTGTTTTTGGTCGAAAGGGTATATTCCCCATATTTGTTATTAGGTCCAGGATCTGATGATGGAAACCTTGAGAAATCGAGGGCAGCTCTCGAAAATTGTAAGCATAGATAAGGTTATAACTTGACACTCAGATGTATATCTGATAACACTATGAGACAGTAAAGGTTTGGAGCTGACCTGATGATGGAGACCAGAGAAGGTCGAGGGAACTCGACAACCGTACTTCTCTCGTCTCCATCTCCTTCACTGTTGCAGAGGCCTCGTAAATACGAATAATATAAGCACAAACACGAGAAAGTTTAAATATTCAGTTGTCGAGTTCCCTCGACCTTCACTGGTCTCCATCATCAGGTCAGCTCAAAGCCTTCACTGTTGAATAGTGCTACCAGGCAAACACCTGAGTGATAAGATTTCAACCTATGTATTTCTGCAACTTTCGAAAGTCGCCCTCGATTTCTCAAGGTTCCATCATCAGATCCTGACCTAATGATAATGGGACCACCTCGGAAGTACACGCTATCAAACAAAAAAAGAATCATCAAAATCGATAAATAAATGGCTGAGTAATCGCGTAACAAACATACAAAAAAAAACGGTCGAATTGAGAACCTCCGCTTTTTGGGAAGTCGGTTAAAAATAAGTCGGCGGCGGCCATCTTTCCATCTTGGACCAGCTTTCGATGAACAGCGAACTATTTGCCCCTTCAAACAATAAAATCGTCATAAAATTTTACGATAACTACACCTAACTACGGCTCTCGTCAAATAGCTTTGCCGCTCAGTTAAAAAGTTGGAAGTAACGAATCGCCATTAAGTTTGGCAGATCTACAGGAATCCTGCACATAAAACACCCGAAGAATAAGTCTTCATTTGCCGTCTTCAGAAACCCTAAAAACCGAAGATTTTTTTTATTCCGGCTACAACGTATTTTCTACCACTGATTTTCTAGCATTTTTTTTCAAAATAAATTAAGTCATTTTACTTTTCCTAATTTATTTTCAGATTATGGTAAGTATACAAAAGTGCAATTTAGTAATATTATAATATCAAATAATATAAAATTATTAAATCGATTCTTTATTTTAACGAATCGGATCATTCGATGCAAAACTTCTATCACCGTCGCCATCTTGTCTATGCGTCTTCAAATTTAAAAAAACAACTAATGTAAACAAACATGGCGAGTTCGATCAGAATTCGCGGTAATTACGATTGGATTTTAAAAAGGTATATTTCTAACGGGATGCTAAATATGAAAGGTTTGAATGCGTAATAATAATTTAAATTTATTTAGTTATTTTATTTAGTACTCACAAATGTGGTTTGATTGGAAAGAAAATAAATATGAGCGTAAATAATTAGGAAAGTGTATGACTGATTCGCAGACCCCAATTGGGGTCTAAACCGAGCTTACGGTGACATTGATGTTCAGACCCCGATTGGGGTCCGCTACGGATTTGACGGTTAATGACCTTTGTGCCTTTGACTATTACCAATACTTTTGTATTTATTTCAAGTTCCGCATCAGTTTTAATTTATTTCTTTAGTAGAAAATAGATTTTGACATTAAAAAACTATTATAGGTTAGGTAGGTATTGATAAATAAATATTTATAAAGAAACCATAGTTCACGAAAGGTCATAAATGTTTCATAACCACATGAAATCTTAAAAAACAATCGACAACTGTTTAGTAGCTAGGTACTGGTTGTCAAAATGCCGGTTTGCGTTATTTACACCTGCACTTGTTATCAATTTATATTAATTCCTACTTTAATTATTTTTTTAGACGCTGACATAAAAATAACTATCACAAGTTTGAGCCAACCTTTTGAGTGAAATGCAACAATAAAAAGTCATTGAATAGAGAAGGGCTCAAATGACCAGTTTCTGAGATTTGGTGACTTATGTTTAAATAAATAGTTCTATTCTATTCTATTTTTGTATATGGCAATCCGTGTCGATGTCAATTTCGACGATTCTGCCAATGACAAGTGGGATGAGAAGCAAGAAGTGCTTTTAATTAAAATAAATTTAAAAATATATATATATTGATTTAAGATGGTGCTGTGGCCGATCTTGTGTAACTTAATGTGTTAGTAGGACGGCACTGAAACAAACAGAAATATATTTACATATATAAAAACAACAACAAAATGTTAGTAACACATAACATATAATATATACCACAACCATACAAACTGTGGCCTAAATATAGGCCACAATTTATAATTTAATATTGTTTTGATTAATGAACATCAACAGCATCTGGAGCAGTTCTGGACAGGAGTGGGATAGGAGGGAACGGAAGTTAGTCGGGAGAGGAATTTTAAGTTTTTGGAGACGACCATATAAATCAAAGGATGAGTTGATAGGACAGTCAAAAAATATATGGTCCAGGGTACCTTCATCCAGTCCACACTCGCAGAGGGATGAATCCTGCACCCGAATTTTGCGCAGAAAGACCGGTGTACAGCAGTGACCTAACCGAATTCTGCACATGACTGAAATTACCCGTTTAGGGTATCTTTTGAAATTTGAAAACCACGGTTTTGGTTTTACAACCGGTTGAATGGCGAAATAAGAGCTACCCTTCCTTTTGCCTGAGATGTTCCACCATTCCTGCCACGAGGTCTCAAGACTCAATTTAGGGAGGTTTAGCAGGTCATGCCCTTGAAGGGAGAAGTGTGCAAGATCAGCGGACTCAGATGAACACGCATCTTTGGCCAATGCATCGGCACATTCATTGCCCGCTATACCGCAGTGGCTAGGGATCCAGACTAAGTGTACTTCTTTCTCTTGCCTAGTGCAGGAGAAAAGGGACTTTTTAATATCCAGGACAATAGGACAATGGAGTTTAGTTCTAAAGGGATTCTGGGATATGGCTTGGAGACAGCTAAGGGAGTCAGTAAAGATAACTCCACAGCTAATCTCATGGGACTCTATAAAACGACAAGCTTCCAATAGTGCCACACACTCGCCTGTAAATACTGAAGACTCCTTCGGACATCTGAATTTCAAAATTATTTTAGAGTTCTGATAGTAAACCGCGGCTCCAGTACAGCCACCATTTGATTTGGAAGCATCCGTGAAGAACTTTTGAAACCCAATCCATCGTTCACCCAAAACCGCATTAAAGGCCGAATTTGCAGATGGGGAGTTTTTGGATATGCCAATGTTATAGAATATTTTAGGGGTGAAGCAAAGTACTTCATAAGGGTAATTAAATAAAGGAAGTCTGGGATGTGGAGCAATGGGGGATTCTAAATTTTGAAAAAACCGATATGCTTTTAGGAATAGGGGGATTTCTTTGTGTTCCCAATATTTGGAGCTGTGACAAAGAGAGTCAAGCTCTCTGAGTTTTGGGATGAGGGGGTGAGATGACTTGGGAATAACCCTGGATAGGAAACGGGAAGCGAGGTACTGACGTCTCAGGGCTAAAGGAGGTTCAGCGCATTCGACCTGCAAGGCGTTAATAGGCGACGACTTCATGCAACCTGAGATGATTCGAAGGCATTGAGACTGAATCCTATCTAAACCGGCCAAGGCACCTTTGTTGCTTGGAATCACCAAGTGTGACCCATAGTCCAGGATACTGCGGACTAAGGCATTGTAGACCAGTTTCATAGTGAAGGGATGGGCCCCCCACCAGACACCAGCGAGAGCTTTTAGGATGGAGATTGCTCTTTCGCATCTTTTGATCAAATAATTAAAGTGGTGAATCCCGGATAATTTTGAGTCTAAGAAAACGCCTAAAAATTTTGATTTGTTACCTATGGGAATATCTTGTCCTTGAATGTTAACTGAGACCTGAGGGATCAGTCGTTTTCGGGAAAAAATCACTACCGAGCTTTTTGGGGCGGATAACGAGAGACCATGGTCCAAAAGCCATGTGTGCAGAGAGTCCAGGGAGAGACAGAGAGATGAGGCAGCGTCCGTAATAGATGGATTAACTACATACAACACTAGATCGTCAGCGTATTGTAAAAGGTGGCAGTCAGCATTAAGGCAGGAGCCAATGTCTGCTGTATACAGGTTGTATAGTAGGGGGCTTAGAACTGAGCCTTGGGGAAGGCCCTTCCACGTCTGTCTCACCTCAAATACCTCCCCCTGCACTCTGAGCATCAAAGAGCGAGACATGAGGAGTGCGCATATACATTGTACCATCTTACCCGGAATCCTCAGCTGTTGCAATTTTTGCCTGAGAACTGGAAGAAGGACGCTGTCGTATGCGGAAGAGATGTCAAGGAAAGTGGCTACAGCGGATTCATTTTTGGAAAAGGCTGTACGGATATCAGTAACCAAAATTGCCACACTGTCCATGGTGCTAAGCCCCTTTCTAAAGCCAAACTGACTACTCGGCAGTAGATCCCTAGACTCCACCAACCACTCAAGTCTATTTTTAATTAAATGTTCCAATATCTTGGCCAACACTGAGGACAAAGCAATTGGTCTAAGGCCATTCGGATCATCAGCAGTCTTGCCGGGCTTCAAAAGGGGAATTACTATCTGAGCTTTCCACTGTTCAGGAACCCAACCAAATTGATAGCAATAATTTATTATTCCTAAAAAATATTTTTTTGCTTCAAAACCAAAATGAACTGCAAATGAGTACGGTATGCCGTCTATGCCTGGGGCGGAATCCCTAACATGACGTAATACCGTATCAAGTTCCTCTAACGAAAATGGTTCATTCATAGGATCATCCACAATATTTACAGGCGGGAGCAGAAGTTCTGAGGAAGAAGGAACATAGGCTGGAGCTATTTTGTCAAAAAAGGATTCAGCAGTTTCTCTCGAGATAGGGGAAGAGATAGATGGGGAGCAGCCTCGCCTGAAACGATTAATGCTCTTCCAAACTGCTGAAATGGGAGTGGAAGGGGATAGAGAAGTGCAAAACTTAACCCAACCGCGGCGTTTCTTCTTGCGAAGAAGCCGCCGAGATTGAGCTAACACTCGTCTGTACCGTATAAGATTGTCGCTATTCATCGCATCATTGTACTGTTTTTCGGCCTCTTTTCTTTCTTTAATAACCGATGTGCATTCTTGATCCCACCACGGGGGTGACGGGATTTTATTTCTGGCACAGTTGCGCAACGGAAAGGTAGAGTCTGCGCTTGAGGTAATGGCCGAGATAAAGCCATCGTAGCAGCTCTTAGCATGGCAGTGACCAGAAGAATCTTGAAAACTTGAAGTTAAATTTGGAAGCATACTAATTTTCTCCTCCAGTAAAGATGCAAACCTCGACCAATCAGGTTTGGACAAGTTGTACTTCAATAGTGGAGGAGACGTTTTCTCTAAAAAGGTTTTATTAATTAAAGTTACAACAATGGGGTAATGGTCGCTACCATGCGTCAGAGTAGTACATTCCCAATGAATTGATGCCGCCAACTCTACTGAACAGAATGTGAGGTCTACACAACTCTTTTGCTGTCCTGGAAGGGATCTACGAGTAGGGCTACCATCATTTAAGATGCAAAGGTCAAAATCATCCAAGATTTCTACTAAACCTTCCCCAAACGAATCACAACGATTGGAACCCCATCTAAAGTGGTGACAGTTGAAGTCACCCATGACGAGCACAGGTCCCACTATGTTATTCAAAATGTCCCTAATGGTGGTTAAAAACCTACGCTGAGGATGGGAAATATACACGGATAAAACAGTGATACCCTCAATTCTACACGCAACTATATTCATATCACCATCCAGAACCGGAAGAGTCAAGGTGGAGAGGGGGACACGATTATTAACAAGGAGAGCCGACCCTCCATAGCCATCAGATCTGTCACATCTGAGAATATTAAATAGTGGTATATTAAAACTGAGACTCGGGGTGAGCCAAGTCTCAGCTACAGAGCAAGCCAGAGGCTTGAATTTATTGAGGAGGAATATGAGGTCGTGCTTTTTATGCCACACGCTCCTCACATTCCATTGAAGGAATACTTGGCGAGGCGCCATTTCTAATATTTGATAAAAGGTTAGTTAGTTGGTAGGCAACGTTGGACGGTAATTGGGTATTATTGGTGGATAGAATTGTAGAAAGAAGTTTAATAAGTATATCTATTATTGAGGAAACATTACTATCAATGAATGGGTTATTCAGAGCGCAGCCATCAGGCTGTGAAGGTGCAGGGGAGTTAATAATCTGCTGATGGGCAGCTTTATCATAAGAGGGAGATAGAGGGGCATGGGTCTTTGGCTTAAGGAAAACAGTTTTGCGGTATGACTGAGTGGGGACGGGAATAGCTTTTGCAGCATTAGCATAATTGCGAGAAGTAAGTGGGACAGATTTGCTAGCTTCAGCATATGAAAGGGACTTCTCAGCCATAACCGTCTTAATGGCCTTCTGTCTACCCAACTCGGGGCATGATTTGCTATTTGCAAAATGATTCCCCGAGCAGAGCACACAGAATGCCTCCGCCTCAGAAGTGCTGCAACCATCACCAGGGTGATCATGGCCGCACTTACTGCAGCGAGGCTTGGACCGACACACTAGTTCCACATGACCAAACCTGCAGCACTTACGGCACTGGATGGTGGGATAAACATATTGCTGAACCGGAAGGGAGGTGTAACAACAAAATACTCTTTGAGGTAATACTTGGCCATCAAAGGTAAGTACACATGTCTCTGTTGCCTTGAATACAGTCACTCCATCAATAACTACTTTCCTGCTTATGCGACGAACTTTCAGGATTTCACCACAACCTGAAGGGACCTGCAAGTATTTTTGGGCTTCCTCTTCATTTAAATCTGTGGGAACACCAGTCACAACACCCATCCTAGTTATATTAAAAGTGGGGATAGAGGCAACATAGCAGTTCTTATGTAAAATGCTGTTGATAATAAATGAGTTTGCATCCTGAGGGGATTTAAACTCTACAGACACACGGTTCCTACCAACTTTTTTAACACCATCACGGACAACATTGGTAATGTTATGTTTTTGTAGGAATATTCCGAAAGTAACAGGGTGTAGAGAGGTACCGGCGTTAGGCTGGGGCTCCAATCGAGAGACATGAACGATAAAAGGTGCCTTATCAGTAGCAGAGTACCTGCTGCGGCCAACTAGGTTTCTTTGTTGTTTTGATGGCGGGGTTGACACGCCAATGTTGGCATCATCTCCGGAGCGTTTCCTGGTATTCGAGGTTGATAGGGTCTGGGAGTCCGCGATGCTGCAAGCAACATCAGCGAGTTGGGAAAGCGGATAGTTGGGGGAAAGTGGAGCATATGCAGAGATGTCGGGAGGATCGGGATCGGGGGGTTTATTTTGATCCATTATGCTTGTAAAAAACTGGTTAGTTACCGAAATAACAACACACCACTGGTAACAAACAAAAAGACAACACACAAACACAAAACTAAGTCACAAAAGTTCACCAAAACACTTAAAACAGCTGAAAATTCTAGGCACACGTGCTAACCAAAGACACTCTGTGGCGAGAATCAAAAATAAATAGTTAACACCGATAAGTATAGGTGCTGAAAAAACTGGGCCCCGATTCTCCTAAGTTAATAATGTCAAAATCGAATAGAAATCGAATCGCAATATGATCGTAATAGCAGTTTTAACCATATCGGGCATTCTGCTACTAATAAAAGACCAATCGTATTCGATTGACATTTGATTGGTGTGCGATTGGTCTGCTATTTTGATGATTTTGGTCTATACGGTAGTTTGCTGTACAATCATTTTGCAATCGTAAATCATTTGCAGACAAAATGATTCATTATTGAATGACAGAAAAGGATAAAAAGGCTTATTTCAAAGAAAAAATAGCGGAATGCCACATACGCTTCAATCGTAATCGAGTCGGGATTGGATCTCAGTCGAATCGAGTCGAACGTCAATCGAAGGTCGCTTAAGTAAAATTAGGAGAATCGGGCCCCTGGCCATAAGTATTTCTCCGTGTTTCTAAAGGCCGTTTGAATCATTGTCCTGTGTTAGACAGAGTTAGCATAATCTGAACGACTGAATTATAATATACCTACCTATCTTGTTATTTTCTTGAGGATGGATGACCGGCAACTGACTCCTTCAACTGGGCCGTCCATGAGCAGGCTGATTCTCACTATCTTAATATAATTTGCAGAATAAAGGCAATTCTTATAAAAGGGCCTTGACAATGTTTGGATGGGCTTGTACTCTTACTGGATGAGCTGAGAAGATACCTACCAACCACTTCTTTCATACAAGCAGACCAACTGCCTTTCTGGTATCAGGTCAAAGTATAGACCTTAACACCAAGACGGATTACTAAACTTTCTGGCTTCTGAGTTTTGACTGCGATGACCTGTTGGCCACAAGCTTCCCAGATTTAAAATTTTAATGGAAGGTGCCATAGGCAGTACCAGCCAGACATGGCAAATGTCAGAAATAGGTCGAACAAAAACAATATTGCTGGAAAATGAATCTGTGAAGGATCCGAATTATACGAATAAGAAGGTAAGTTTCAATAATTTATTTAACTCATAAGTTCAACATTTTTCAATATTTTTCTACATTTTCAATAAAATTACTTAGACGCTTCCTTCAAGTACGCGATAATGTCCGCGCGCTCTCCAGGTTTCTTCACACCAGCAAACACCATCTTCGTGCCAGGAATGAACTTCTTCGGGTTCTCCAAATATTCGAAGAGGCTTTCCTCATTCCAGGTGACACCTTTAGCTTTATTGGCGTCCGAGTATGAATAGCCAGGAGCTTGGCCAGCTTTGCGGCCGAAAAATCCGTAAAGGTTGGGACCTACTTTATTTCTACCACCAGATTCAATTGTGTGGCATTGGGCACATCGCTGGACGAAGAGTTTTTTTCCGTGTTCAGCATTGCCAGTAGGTACACCCATTTTCCATGATTTTGTAGTATCAGGAAATTAGAATGCAACTTGACGTTGGCTCACAACACTGACTTATCCACTTACCATATTTTCATTTTTTTCATGAAGCTTCTGACAGCGTAAATGTGCAAAAAGGTTTAGATTACTAAGTTTCATAAATAAATACCAAAACGTACCTTCTCAATAGTATATAACTTCCAACTGCTTTGAAGTTTAGTTTGCATATTGAAGATTTTGTGACATGTGTGTGAATTTCGGCTAAACTTCGTTTACCTTTTGTTTATCGTTCAATTATAAATGTAGTTATTATGTGAATTTGCAGAATTTTATTTACTTTAGAAAATATTATTTTTATGATACAATATTTGATCTGATAATACTATTGCCTCGGTAGTTTTTATATTTTGCAACACCTAACTTATCCACGTCCGCCATCTTGAATTTAGTATTGTGCCAGTCGGGGGGGCGGTGACATATTTTACCCGTCATCGTCGTAATTTTGTGAATTTGTTGTAAAAACGCGAAAATAAGTGTCGTTCCGTCGTGTAAATAGTTTATGTCAGGACTGAACGTGAGGATGGCGGGTCAGACTATAAACGATAGGCTGTTGGCCGCCCGCCACAGCATCGCCGGGCAGGGTTTAGCTAAATCCGTTTGCAAAGCTACCACTGAAGAAATGATAGCACCCAAAAAGAAACATTTAGATTGTAAGTACTGTTATGGTAAAACGCATCCGTTGGAGCGTAAATCTCTAAACACACATGTTTTTTTCGGTCAATAATCATGACGACGTCGTCGCCACAGCGACTCTGGCAATGGTCGATAACATTTCTATGATATTGAATGTAAGCCGTGACGACCGCACTCAAGTTCATAGAACGCGTATTCTCTGACAATAAAACAATAATAAGATAATAGCAATTGAATTCGCATTTAGTATGTCGAAATATTTTTACATAATGTTGTTTCTCAGTATTGTGTGGCTTGACACACATTACCTAAGTTATGTCATGTTAAACTGGAATATAACGTGTTGGTTGGCGAAAAAAACTAACTACCTACTTATTGATTTTATATAAGAACCTATAACTATCTGTTTGAGCCTCTGATTTGTATCAACTGCATAATGTAATTATCTAGCATTCATTTCTTAGCTACATTGCTACTCATATAACTTACTATCTTACCAAAACTAAGATCTATGAACTTGTTCTAAAATTTTGCCTGTTCATGTGTATGGACATTTTTAAAGAGGTGTTGTCACTATCTTCAGCCACTATAATGAAGATAACAGAAAAAATAATTTTCTAGAAAGATAGGGTATGTGTAAGTAGTTTATCTTACCTTCAAAAATAATATATTTTTTACATAAATAAAATTCAGCAAATATTTTCATATTCTAGTAGGTAGCTAGCCATGTGGTCAGAAAACCATTCTTTGTAAAATTCCTACACTACCTAGAATCTTAAAAGACAATACATTAGTATGAATCATAAAAAATTAAAACTGGGTCTCACTTTTATGATGGTCTGATTAACAAAATTATCTTGCAAGAACATAACAAAAACAATCTGTCTGCTTTTTATCAGTTAATAAACATAGATATTTCAAAATAACATAGACAGACTAAAAGTAAAAAACATCTGTTTTACAATTAATTTTTAGTTCATATTGTGGGTAATAGGATTTTGTCATTTTATTAAAACAAAAATCCTACTACCTACTATTTATTAATTCGTTTTATTGCATAGTACCTGCAGTCCATTAAAAGTAAATGTCAAAGTTATCCAAAAACATCATCACAAGGCCATCAAAACCATCATAAACTATGTTCCTGGGGCCCGATTCTCCTAAGTTAATAATGTCAAAATCGAATAGTAATCGAATCGCAATACGATCGTAATAGCAGTTTTAACCATATCGGGCATTCTGCTACTAATAAAAGACCAATCGTATTCGATTGACATTTGATTGGTGTGCGATTGGTATGCTATTTTGGTAATTTTGGTCTATACGGTAGTTTGCAGTGCAATCATTTGGCAATCGTAAAACATTTGCAGACAAAATGATTCATTATTGAATGACAGAAAAGAATAAAAACGTTTATTTCAAAGAAAAAATAGCGGAATGCCACATACGCTTCAATAGTAATCGAGTCGGGATTGGATCTCAGTCGAATCGAGTCGAACGTCAATCGAAGGTCGCTTAAGTAAAATTAGGAGAATCGGGCCCCTGGACTGTGGCTAGAGGACAATCTTCTGTCACTGTCTTACACCCCATCTACAAATGCAGACAGGTTACACCATCTACATTAATGTTTATAAAGAGATTTTTTTGTTTGTTAGTTGTCAAAAACAACTGGGTTAATTATAAAATTTCTTTCACTGTAGGAAAGACACCCTCTTCCCGAGTAACATAGGCTTTATTATCCCGGTATGGGCAGTAGTTTCCACTGGACGTGTGTGAAACTGCTGGACAATGGCAAGTATTACTACAAAAAATTCTCTGTTTATTATGTTCTAAGAGTTTTTGCTGGAAAGAAGCATATTAGGCTATACAAACTCCCCAGCAACACATTTCTGAAGAGCACTTTTCTGAAGCCATTTGCATGCATGACAAAATAATAAAATTCTTCTTCCATACATGAGCAAACTATTCATAGAACATGTTCTATTTAAATATCCTTGCATTAGCATTTTATTGTGAGCCTATGAGTCAGCGTTTAACAGAGAGTCTGGCTTAATGTCTAACACCATGCGTCCAGTGTAACACTGATTAATGGGACATACGGCTGCATTACATTTACACAGTAATTAATGGCCGTATTATCCCTTGGTAGATGACAATGCTTCTAAACATATATATATATTTATTAATTTATTTCCTGAACATGATTTTTTATATGTGCCATTAGTAGTTGTCTGTTTTTTTTTTTGAGGAGTTCTGTTGTATGTAAAATTCTTTAAAGTATCTTGAAGTACATATGTATCATATACTAGCTATTGCCTGCGACTTCGCCTGCGTGGGCAATATAGAATTTCCAATTTTCCAATTTCGTTCATTTAATCGTTCATTGCTCATCCTCCGTAGGCGATAGCGTGATAATATATAGCCTATGTGTTGAACCGGGCCCCAGGTAATAGTCATGCAAAATTTGATTTAAATCCATGCAGTACTTTTTGAGTTTATCCTGGACAAACATACAGACAAACAGATAAACAGACATACAAACAAAAATTCTAAAAACTACATATTTTTGTTCAGAATCGATTATGGATCACCCCCCAAGTATTCTTTTAAAAAAATATTCAATATACAGTTTTGACTTTCCTATCATTTTATTATATGTATAGATGAGTATACAATATCAGATAAAAACTGCATTAATTCTAACTTGTGCACTTCTTATAAATGTTACTTAATGGCAGGTGTATTTTCCTGTTTAATGTCTTATCAGATTTTGAACTGGACGTTTCTGATAGCAATCAGCACTTCAATAAACGATAATTAAATATCACCTTTCTGTTACTAAAAGATATTTTTTATTTGTAAATTTTTCAGTTAAATAAAATTACCTATAACCAAACAGCTTCCTAATTTGATTCTCTTTAGATATAAGATAGATAAAATTAATAGGAGTAGATAAGTCTTGTAAATAGTTTTCTTCACATTCAAATGTCAGTGGGTTGTTGTTATTCAGTTAATAATAATTATGCATTTGGTGATTGCATAACTCTCCACTTGTGGTTACATTATATGTGCTCCCTCAATAGTTCGAGCTATCTAATTGCTGACAGGCTATTATTTTTGCATTTTAAAGCAATAGGCTTCCCTTTCTAATTATGTAGACATACATATACTCATCTTTAAACAATTTCTATCAATGTGGTATTGGTAATGGTGTGTCTGATCGTTTCTAAGACCCGTCCAAATTCTATTTGAAACTCTTATGGCCAGTTGCTATAAGTAGAAACTTTATTTTCCTGGATAGTAGCTTTTTGACCTTTATTGTGAATATCAGATATATAGCTTTATATCAGAATACTACTGTTAAAATGAATTATTTAATAGAAACCTAGATGTGTAAATTTTAGATTTTAAAATAATTAATGAGGCTGAAGACCAGATTAATGTTTCAAGAATTGAGTCAATAGGATATAACATAAAGACCCAACATTCAGACATGAAAAAATTCGAAGCAGTCCCTTCTAATACCCATTCATCCAATTTATGTTAAATTATAGGATAGGATTAACAGAATTACAGGATATCAACAAAACGTTCCGAAGACCAGTTATGACTAATAACAATAAGCGGGTCAGTGAAAGGATTACTATGTTATGTCTAGATGTAGTTATGTGTATCGCATCATTTGTTAGCTAGAGAGTACAATGTTGTGAGGCTACTTCTTTCGTTTTTCACCATAAAAGGCAATGCTGTGGGGTTTGACAGGTTCTAGCTAAATTCGATTATATGATTAATGTGAATGCATTTCAAGTTCTGATGGTGAATCGGGAATCCGGGACGTCATTTCGCGCCATGGAAAGACTGGTACTCAGACGCATCTTTTTACATAAAAAGCCCACCCAAACGTAATTGCGAAAAGGCTAGGCAGATGAATCTGAACATCACAAGGTACATTCATATATTACATAGATGCTTCGTATTTTGGCCCTTTAAAATAAATAGTTCTATTATCTGGGCGACCAATATGGTTTCAATAATAAAATAATACAACATTGTATTGTGTTCGTTCGGGACGTTAATTGGTGTGATTGGAGTGAAATACGATAAACAGGACAGACTCGTTTCCTGCCTAGTTATCATATCAAATTGTCGTCGCATTGTACTCTGGAAGCTTCGGAATTTCACGCTATTTGTTAGATATTATGCAGCTTGATATTAATCTAGACTCTGATTTATTTTTTCATAGGCAGAATATGAATATTGTCGGGTTAATATAATATCCAGTCCATCAACTATTTG
The DNA here is from genome assembly GCF_022581195.2 of Helicoverpa zea. NCBI lineage: Eukaryota > Metazoa > Arthropoda > Insecta > Lepidoptera > Noctuidae > Helicoverpa > Helicoverpa zea. The sequence continues at coordinate 1,106,261 of NC_061472.1, forward strand.
AATTTCGTGGTACCCGTTCTGATGACAAAGTTCTTAAGAACTTAAATTTCAAATAAGTCATCCTCAAAACGAAGAATTACAATGGAATGTGATATGATCAGACATTCGATCACATAACATGAAGATTTAGATAAAATTAACCGCAAAATTACAATCAGTCAACCGCAACATGTTGTAGGTAAATGGCTAATAAAGTAAACACTATGTTTTTTACTGAAAAACAAACATCGGAGTTTCATTCTCTTGTAGTCTTAAGAAAAAGTCACTGTCATGGCGGCTATTAATCGTGATATATAGGTACCTAGTTGATGAACATTTCACTAATGGCTTTCTTTCCTCATGAGATTGGCGCGCGTTTGTTAATTTACTATTGTTTTAGGCGTGTTTTACATGAAGGTAGTTGTAGGAGGATTACTAAATCTGCCTTAAAATCGTAAAATACGTGTTCTCCCGGAAAGCAGAAGTGCCTTTCGTTCCCGCAAAATGAAGTTTAGTTCTTACATGAGCCAAGCATATTGTCATCAGCGGCTTTTATCATTAGATAACTTGTAAATTCGGCATTGTAACATCATAATTATGCACCAGCTCGATGACATTAGAATGCAAATCGTGAGAACTTCCACTTAAGAATATGAAATGTGCTTACTCATTTAAATGTTCATATTAAGTTTTTAATGCATGTCTTTATGTCACCGGTTACGTTTGGAGGTCACTTCATTGAGGTCGTGTTGGTTGATGGGAAAAAAGTTTACAGAGGGCCTAGATAGACTTTAATTATATTCTAAACAAGTACAGGATGTACTTCCTTAATAATTATGAAAGGGAAAGTAGCCGCATGTGGAGTCTGTTTCGCAGTCACATGGCTGGATGAATACAGTTGCGATAATGTACGGAAGACAGATTGAAGCCTTGGGAAAAATATAGGATAGTTTTTATCAATGGTGTCTTATGTTCCGAGCTAGACCTGAGAAGAGAGCTTGTAGTAGAAATATTTAGTTTATTCCCATTAGCAATAGCGAACGTTAGTACTCAGTTAGAAGGCAGACTACATTTTAATTGCTACTCTAAAATCTTAGTCATCGTGCCGCGAAATTTCCATGTTGGTCATGCTGTCAAATTCTATGAAATATAACACATTGAATCAATTAGGCGCAGTAATTATTTTAGAGTGTGATCCAATCCAGTTATAGGCATTATGAACTCATGAGGAAATAACAATAATTAATTTTTGTACTTATGAATGGTTCTATAAATGGATTTCAGTTATATTCGTTACCATAATCCTTATGAAACGTCGTCCCACATTGATTTTCAAAATTGTCCGTAAGAATCCCTAGACGTTTTTTTAACGTCAGACAAGTGGCGACGCGATGGCATCTATCGACAACTCGTTAACTTCTTGCTGCACTATACTGGGCTTTGTGCTATTTATTCCCAATAAAAGTCAATTAGTTTGCTGTCTATAAAACTTATTTTCTCACTGCTGTAAACGATGCCGTTACTGGGTCAACGGATCGAATCAGATCATTGTTTCCATTAGCATATTGTTGTGAAGCTCTGGAAAGTTCTTTTGTAGCTTTAAAAATATAATTGCAATGTTTTTTTATACCGTTTAGTACCTACCGGAGCATCCCAACCCTTTCTCTGAGCTTTTGATTCTGTCTGCCACACAAAGGGCTATCGTATCTATAGAACCGTAAAAGCCAGTTGCTATCTTGAAATATGAGCAATGGTCAAATCTGCCTACGTCCGAAGATGCGAAATCTTCAAGGTCAATACCCAACTCTTACTTCGCTGGTTTTTTACAATGTATCTCGTTTAAAGGTCAGGGGACAGTTATTGATTTTCCTACCGTTAGTGTAATCTTCTGCCCACAAATGTCATTAAGCGTGTTCCTATATTCCGCAGATTAAAGCCTCCGGAAAGTTGGACCGTTTTGATAAATGAGGTGTTTATCGACCCGTCTGCCCCTAGACTAGGTCGCCGGAGCGCTAGACTAAATAGCTCGCAGCTTTAGAGAATCTTGGAACTAAACCTAGCCAATAAAATATCTTACTAGTCGCTACAAAGGTTTTATCGAATTTTGGATGTCCCCGTGTCAGACGATTTTCTGGCAGAGTTGCATTAGGCTAGACTGTGACATCATGCGCCTTAGTATAAGATTACCATAAAAAAGACATTTGTTCTCTAAACAAAATTGTAGTATTTGCTCGTTTGTCATTTTTATGGGCACGTCTTCCGTTTCATTTTAATTATTTTATTCTTTCCCAGACACTGCAATGGTCTCTTGAACCTAAGAAAGCTATTGTTTGTTACGCAGATTGTATTACAGTTCTCATTAAATAAAACGTTAGTTTCTATCAGATATGGGTTTATTCTAACCCCTTATTGCATTCTTTTAATTCTAATTAAGGAAAATAAATGTTATGAATCTCACCAAGTGTAAGCAATGTAAAATAGAAACACTCTTATCATTCTCAAAACTTATTTGCATTACGTTTTGATAAGCAAAAGGCATACCTGTCGACCGCATAAAATGAATCACTCATTAGTTCGACTAAATAAGGATAAGACGAACTGCGTCATTTGACGCGAAATTCTATGACGATGATAATGTAAATTCTGTGACGTCACAAGTCATGTAATCTTTCATGACAAGGTGTCGTTTGTTCTCGATTCACGCACGCGACACATTCGATTAAATTTTTGGTCAGCGCTTTCGTAACAAAATGGTTTATTATCAGGTCAAGTACGGTAAATAATAATTTTGTTACGCTGTCCGACCCGACCTTCGTTGCGACCTGGTGTAATTGTCTTTTTTTCTATAGCCGTTGTCTGTAGCTAAAATGCGAAAGTGCTTATTGTGTGCCATCACGCACGAGGTGACTGGAATTTGTGGGATAACAAAGCAAAAGAATGCTGGGAAATACACTATGTCCTTATTAATAATATCAATGGGCTTGCATGCCTAGCGTGCTTGTCAAGCGGGAGTGAAAAACCGATTTATTTACCCCTCCTGTTTTCGCCTGTGACTAAATTCGTTACGAGTTGTACGACATTTTAATGAGATTTTCGGAGGCGGCAATTGCTGGCTGCTCGGTTTACACTATTGATTTTACCTTGAAGGTCGTAGAGGTAGTATTCACAATCTACAAAGAAAAATCACAACAATTAAATTAGGAACTAATAAGACCCATTGGAACTTGATTTGCCTACTGCAAATATATTCTGTACTTTTGACACGATTTTACGATAGATAACTTAGAATACTTACTTCGGTATCCACGTATCAGAGAAATCATCAAATGCGTTGAAGATTTCCAATATTCTGATCTATATGATCATTACAAGCTGAATTGAGCACGCTTTTGCGATAGCTCGATATTATCTGATGGTTGATAGTTTTCATCATATGAAGGAAAGCGTGAGTGCCTACTACCATTAGTTGAATGAAAGCATCAACTTTGATGACAATCTGTCTTTCCATTCAAACAGTTTGCATCCAAACAATTTTATCTATTAGACTGACAGCTTTTGCGGAGGACGAGATAAATAGAGAGGAAACTTGAACTGGTTCGTGTTTCAAAAACTCTTGTTGGTACTGAGTGGGCGTATTCGCATTAAAATGAATTATTTGTGTCGTCCTTAGAAATTATTTTCATTTTACGCTGCGATATAACTTATGCTTTAATTTCAAAGTTGAAATAAACCAGATTCCTCAGCAAAGTCATGACGTCCGTTTGCCCTTGAACTCGAAAACTCAAATATCTCCGGTTACAATCTTAAACGAATTCTTCATTTAACCGACTCAAGAGGTCTCAGGACCTCAGTCAGGAAGCTATGGCAACGGCCTTTAATCATGGATAAGATTATGTCGTTGAAGATATCCAAGATCGAATTACTTAGAGATAATTTGTTAAGTCTTAAGGACAGACCCCTCCAATGCCAAAGGTCGCCGCAAATGGCAAGATGTTGCTAATTTTTAGCTTTGTAACAACTTTTTTTTCTTTAGAACTCGTTATACAGTTTCTGTTGTTGCTATGATGATGCAATGGGGTTTCCAAATGTTTATAAATGTAAATATGTACATATTTGTAGCTGTTTTGATTTTTAAGTTGGAAATGACAGATTTCGATTTTAGTATCGATCATTCATTAAATGTACCAGTCAGTTGTTAAGGATTCTCGATTTTCAAGTTTCATACTGCGAATCGAGATAGCGCGTTGAAGTTATGAATGATGATTTAATTTTATATCTTTATGCAACTTCCGTTGTTCAGATTTTTTTTGCAATTATTCACATTTATCTCGCTTAACAACCAACAAATCACTAGACAGAAAATCGATTTATTTCCATTGTTGCTTTAGAATTATTAACTCACAATGCCAACGCTAATGGATATCAATTAGTGCTTTTACAACGTATAAGTTTGCTTTGGAAGTACAAAGTGACATAATTTATTCTACCCTGTAAATAATTTACGAACTAGCTTTCAACATGGGAACATTTTAGATCGATATAAGAGGTACAGAGCCAAAATTTATAGGCTTGGAAAGCGTATTGGTGATCAAAGTATAGTGGTATTGCGACGCAGATGGTTGGTCTATAACTCCATAATATAATCTCCTAGATAGCTCCGATACCCAAAATTGTAACGGAGCAATAGATGGAAAAGGTTCCGAATAGTTCGGAATAAATGAATATAAGGAAGGCTGAAGCAAAATGGAAGTCTGCTTTCAATATTTACTGCAAATAAAGTAGGTTAAATATTTAATGATACTCGTGAAAATTAATCTGACGTTATTAAAATAATCATATGACATGGCCAAAATGTGTCTGGTTCTGCTATGAAGATTATATTACTTTAATTATTTTACATCTGTTTTTATATCTTTGACCGATAAGCGAGGGTATCGAGTTTACCACCATGGTTACAATTAAAATTATGATAAGGCACCTTGTTGGGGAGCAATTGTGCTGTAAACAAATGACTGATAAGAAATCAAATTCACTATCGTTTTTCCTGGACATCAACTTATCCGCTTTACCCTTGGGTCTTCGACGGCAAAATTTTTGAACATATTGCCCAAACAAAATGGAGTACCAATAGGAATACTGCAGTTGTCGAATAACCTTGAATACAATTTTGAATTTCAACTAGACATCCCCACACATTTCAAAAGAACACTTAGCTTCCTCAGAACCTTTTCTTCATAGAACAGTAAACTACATCTTATAAATGCGATGAGTGTTATGTTAAGTGTAACCCAACCAGCGATTTAAGAATAAACCTGATTGTTGCCTCTATCTATGATCATCAAAATACAAGCCATAACCTACCTTGTTTCTAATTTATTTCTAATTTAATTTTAATTGTTTTTTACAGATCTAGTCCACTGCACAAACGAGCCCAACGTGTCGATACCACAGCTCGCCAACTTGCTGGTTGAGCGCACACAGAACACCAATTGGGTGGTGGTGTATAAAGCTCTAATAACTGTTCATCATCTATTAGCATATGGGAATGAGGTAAGACCACTACTTTTACTTTCGCAAGCATATCAAGAAATAACGATTGCTCCAAAATATGAACCACCCGTCCTTCATTTATAACTTTGCCGTTTACTACTGCTAGTGCCTTTGCGCATGAACATGGTTACAAATGGCTGACTTCAAAGGGGTTTAGTTAATTTAACGAGTACTGTAGGAATGAACCATGCTACTTTGCGAATACTTCCACAAGCGTCCTGCAGTTTTAAAAAACGTCCTGCGTCTCTAAGACCTCTGGTCTCTATGGAGTCAGCAAAACTACTATTGAACTTTATCAGCCCTTGGCATTGTCTTCTTTATCGTGAATGTGTTTACTAACATCAATTACACAAACAAATATTTGGCCTACGATTGACTACGTAACGAATATCTGATCCATACGAGTGTAGGGAGTGAATCACGAAAGTAGTGTAATAGTAAACAGATTACTCTTCTCTTCTATGACCAGTTCTTAATAGAAGTATCAATGTGTTATTTTAGGGTCTTGTGGGTATAGGATCCAGGCCTTCAAAGATAATTATGCTTTAATGGGTATATATTTTTGATTTTAAAACTGATTATAGGTAACATAATGGGCGATCGTTTCACCAAGAGCAATCTCTTCCTGACCAAAACCTTAGGATAGATTGAGACGAGATGGAAAAGATTATGTGGTAGGCAGTAAGGTAAGCTGTTCAGAAACAATAGATAGGTCAGCAAAGTCTCTAAACTAGCAGATGTTCTTTGTTCAGAATGTTCTAAAATCAAGATGAGATCCTTGCCGACAAGAATGTGTGCACTGTTTCAAACGAATACGTATATCGGATGGAAATTGTTCACTGGAGTTACGCCGAATTTCCAAAGGAGTGCACATCAAATGGGCATTTGTGTACAAAGCTGTAGTTGATGCCATCCATGTTCAGAATTAGATGAGACTTTGGTTTGAAGTTTAGGAATGTATTAGATCAATTAGAATAGCGTGTGACGTACGTAATTTACCCTGACGTGGAATGGGAGCTTAAAAACTGTTATTGCGTTCAATAGTTAGAGAAACTAAGTGTAATTTTAATACTGTAACATATTCTATGTTTGTAGGTCTTTAGGTAATAACTTCATGTAGGGAACCATGTCCATTAGCTTTCCTTCTTAGTTGAAATGAAGTCACAGAATTTCCATCCCATTCCGGAGAGTGGTTCAAGTAGCGTTATCAAATGGATGATTCCACCTACATTTGCATACAAACATAGCTTACATAAATCCAAGTGCATCGTGTCTGTAGCACCAGAATGGCGCCTTTAAGCCCTTATCACGGGCGTCACCCTACTGACTCACTAGTAGGGACAGAATTTATTCCTGCAATTTTTTGCTGCGGAAAAACCCCAAATGTCACTTACCCTGCTTCGCTTTATAATTCAAGGGCCAATAAAAAGAACTGCCGGTGAAACAGCCAGCATAGAAAATGATTCCCGCAAAAGAATGCCATTGACAGCTATGTGAGGTAACACCTTATACAGTCCATAAAGTATGGACAGATAACTGTTTACGCGTTCTTTTTAGTATCAACACGTTTTTCTCCAAAGAATTTCACAGGGCTTCCTTTTATATCCATCGGGCCATCTGTTTGTGTGATGGCAGCATAACATTTTTATGACTTACGTTATTATTGGAGACGGACACTGTGAAACTCATGAGTTTACTCGTTTTTAGACTTTCAGTATAAAGTCTAAAAAACGTACTTGTAAGAGAAAAACAGGAATTAACTGATTCGTTCTGTTGCGCCGAGTGTAACAGGAATGATGGAAAATTGTAGTCTTAAATCTGTTAAGGACTACATAGATGTTGGTTCTCAAAGATATCCATTTTCAAGGCAAAAGTTTTCTCAAAACGTGGATTATTATTCTCATAAACGTAAATGTAGGCATTGTTTGATTGTTTGTCACTTAATTTATGTATGTATTCGTCTTTGTATTCCCACGTTACAGCTGTATATACTCTGTGTATAAAACTGAGTACTTATCAATGAGTCACGATATTGCCATAACAGAGTGTTTTAGTCTTATGGGGGTATTGCTTTACATAGTAAAATTGTTTTAAATAGTTACTATAGCCGATGCATATTATACAGGTTAAACAATCAAGACCACATTGTACCTTCCGTCTTTCATCATTACTACCGTCTCAAATCGATTCGCTTTATAATACGCTCTGATCCAAAATAGGTTTCACTTCTGATTCAATTCTAGCTTTCAACCTGTCTCACTTTGATGTTCCACATGTTACATTAATTTCGTAAGCAAAGAGATATTGTACTTCTACATCTTATTGCTTATCTAATTCCGATGTTGTTTCATCTTCGCTTTTTACGACACTCAGGGGACGTCCTATCTACTTTTGCTGAGTAATTCCTTAGTGGGTGTGACTACACAAAACGGGACTGCGGCTTTATCATTTCTTGGAATATGAAGGCTAACCTATTTTTTTCAGGAAAAGGTAAGGGACGAGTAATATTCCTACCATCTATTTAATTTGACGCTTACCCACAGCAGTGGACTGTGATAGGCTGATATGATACTCAATTAGGTTCCTCCCAAAGAAAGCAATACTTTCTAGTACGTCACTCCAGAAGTAACATCTTACATAAGTATCCTTTGCACTTGACCTCAATAATTTAACGAAGAAAATCAATACATAGTCTATAAGAGATCAACATGTGGGCCGTGAACTCGATACTAATTAATGTGAATCATTCAATTTCTGGCCCATCAAATCACTGTGAGGTCACGGCGTTTATCACCACTTCGGCTATCACTTAAAAAGTAGGTCATACTAACTTTGGGCGTCTTGAGTCGAAATATTTGTCTGGTCTGAGTGGACACTTGACAAAATTAGCCTCAACTTTGTTTCATCCCTTCTTAGTTGATAAAATCTCGGAATCGATCCAGTAGTGCCTAAGCTCTCCATATAGGACAAACATATCCACTATGCCAACAGTGTAAACAGAAACGGGGATTTTTCAATGCCGTTTCATGGAACACCGGTTTTTCCTTATCTGAATGTCACAGCCCAGCTGGCGTTAAAGAGCTGGAAATGTTAATGAAATCACCGCGTGCGCATAGAACTGATTAACATGAGCTTATCAAACTCCGGATATCGTAAAGTTTTAATAGTTTTATTTAATTGACTTTCATTCATTGTAGAAAGATAAAATTCCTTCTATTGATGACGTAAGTGACCTGGGGAAGGCCGTTTCCTTTCATTGAAGAGTAAGCTGAAATCGATTCGGCTTACACTTATGATGACCTATTTTTCATGCACACTGGAGTCGACGATATCAATAGCTGACGTTCAGACGAGAATATCTCCTTTTACAACATTGAAACCTGTGAGGCTCAATGCAGTATAAAATAAAAATATTTATTCAAATGCCCACACGGTGTCCTTGATAGAATGTTGACACGGTTTGTAAAGAGAACGTGTTTAATGATGCAGTATCTTCTCTGTATCAATCAGATGCCTCTCCTGACCTCTGCCATACTAGGTAGTTAATCAGGCAAACCGCAGACGTGTCGTAATGCAATGACAGACGAGAGGCGGGGCTATACGTAACTCACTCGACATCTTTACGAAAAAAAAGTAAAACGTCACAACCACTGACAGATAAATGCAACGTTGCCAAATGCGAAAAAAGTTGACATGCTTCTGAAGCGCTGAATACCTGCGTCACGTGCGGAAATAAAGTTTTTTTCTTATTGTTAGCCGTATGAAAAGCAGCGTTCTATTTTGCGCTTTTTATTTACGATAAGATATGAAACTTCCCACACAGCGCTTGTTTACGAGAGAATGTACGTAACTTGTTTATTGTCTGTACATTGTAACAGTCGATGCGTTTACTATGCCATATTGAGATGATACGCCTTCATGATCAGTATTAACATTTGAAAGATCTGTTACATCAGCTCTGGTTTACTATCAGAGATCGAATGTATTGTATGGGTTATGATTTAGATAGGTTCCTAAATATCCTAAATTATGCGGCTTTTGGTCTTCATTACTATCCTGCTGTGTAACACTCCATAAAAATCCATCAAGAGGTAGATATAATATCTGCTGCAACATCAGTCTTATGCGGCCATCGAGTTCCATGTCAACCTGACTGTAACAGAAAATTTTCACTGTTGTTATACAGATTTTTTATCCATACTCGTGCCTTATCAAATATTAATTTGTCGCGTCACGCTACGGCTATTAATTTCCCGTGCAAATAGCTGCGCGAGCGCAACGAAGTACATAATGCTATTATGTAATTTATTTCAGAGGATAATTTAATAGTTATGTAAACATTTCTTTGTTGTCACCAGTATAGCACTTTGAAGCTTGGGATGAATGGAATCTGGTCCAATTGGGTCAAACAGTTTGGGTTCATTAGGGAGCCTTAATTTGGACTATTCATCAACCCTTTTAGACTTATTTGCCATTGAAGAAATGTTCAAATTAACCGTAATCTGGTAATCCATATGTAATGTACGCATTACCAGTAGAGGTATCTTAGATTAAGTAGAAGTCTTACCAACAGTCTTAACATAAGGAAGAACGGCATACATACGCAAATATGGCTATATAGTCTCCCCATAAGAACGTCAGACCTAGTTCCCACGTTGTACGGCGTGGCAGTCACTTGAGTACGACAGTGCTTCTAATACAATTATAAAGGTTATCTGGCTAGCCTCATCAGAAACTCCAACCTTCATTCCCAGTTATTGTCGCATTCACTTTGGAAGCAACCTGCTATGATAAATAATAAGTCAATATTGGACATTAATTTTTTTTTTAATGAATTTTTTACGTTTTCCGTGTTCATCTTTGATATTTATCGGAGTTGTGGTTCATGGAAAGTCTTCTAAAATAACTTTTGAACTTCAATTATGACCCTTCTGCTTTTGATTAAAAGTGGTGCAATCAAGCCCTTAAATATTAAGAAGAACAACTTTTACATATAATGTTCTAGCTATTTGCCATGGTTGCACTCGCATATTGAGGGAAGTATTTCAAGTACCCGGATAAAACAGAATTTTAAAATTGGCGTAAATTCATTACCTCTTTACCATATAGGTACAGACTACCATAATTATGTATAGTTGATACAATTAGGTACATTTATGTAACCAATTTACTGAAATACCATTCATATTTTTCATGTTAATCAATAGTTTTGCGACAACAAACGTATCAGCTTGAAATGTGAGGTTTCATTGGTGGTCATAATTGAGGAAATTGTAGCTGTTTAGTATGCTTCTGATTTTGTGGTTAGGCCAGTTATGATACGTAATTTGCTTTGCTTGTTTCATAGTCAGCGGTTCCTGAATTTATTACGCTGTAATTTCATCGATTCTGAATGTGGTACAATTCTCCCTTTGGTGTTGATAAAGCCAAGTTAACTTTTCCAAACTCCATTATCGTTTCTTTATCATATTTTATAAAACATATTTTCTTGTAATTATTAGAAATTATAATTTCTATTTCTTCAATTTTGTTTGACAAACATTGTACCCGAACTGTTTGTCCTTGACCAACAAGGAATACTGAAGTATCGAGTCAGAAACATGGAATACCCAGGAAAGTGTTTTTCGTAGTGCCTTATCAGAAGGAAAAGAACATTTGCCACACTTCTATAAAGTTATCGAATATTCATAACATCATACAAATACTTTAGTTCAGTTAGCAACTTGCGTAGAGGAGAACGATTTACTATAACGACTATAGCAAATAAGAATGTCAACAATGTGCCTTCCACTTGTGTCAATAGACGATGTCTGTACTCTGTAGTGAAACGTAAAGATACGGTGCTACTAAGGTATATCGAAAACAAACACGATATTCTATCCTACTATTGAGAAAAGTCCCACACAAAAACTGCAGCACTATCAAATCACTGGAGACCTAACACCTGGATGGTCGGATATGTTCAGCAAATGACGGCAATTGGCTGAAATAACGATAAAAAGGATCCATTTTATCCTGCAAGTTATAGATCCAATTCAAATACTAAACAGACGAAATAGTTGTAGCTGGTATTATCTAGATATTCTAATAGAAGCCTTGATGTACGAGTAAGGACTGGAGATCATGTCGTATAAGGCGAACGAGTGATTGATACGCGGATGGCTAGCGAAAACTAATCGGCATGGTTAGTAATCGATCAATTGGTATACCATGATCTACAAACGACTCACGAACCAATCGAATTATTCAGAAGTGTCATATGTGACAATAAATCTCTATTGATACAACTACCTCAGATCCTGACCCAGTTTTTCAGAAACTGCACTCTAGTGTAAGAGCATTATACAAGACATTTTTATCCAAGCTACTTATGTAGTTTTCCCAGGATAAAAGTTACTACGAGCCACAGTTAGTATGAAATATAGCTGTGATATTTAGCTAGAAGTCTCTCGTCGCTGTGAATCTTAAAGACTTGGGACTTTAAAGGAACGCTACGGTACGAAAAGGAATTTCCCTTTCTTTGTGACAGAAATAGCTCGCTGAATCAATTTGAATGCTACAAATAGATTTTCTTACAAGCAATCAATCAAAATGGAAGTCATATTTCTTAAGTCAAAGATTCGAGTTAAAAGAGTTCCACTGTGTAGCAATGTCTATGAGCACTTGTTATTGTTCGAAGCGTCACTCTTCGTTATAAAAATATAGTGGTGGATACCTACGGCGCCAATTATTGTGTCTCTGTATCTTTTGTTGATGAATTAGTAATTGATCTATCTGTCATTGAAGGAGATTGGAAAATTGCTGAGGCCCTTGTAAAGGACGTTTGATAGAGGTTAATCAAATCATTTTGATACAAAAATATATCCTTTACGTTTCATATTCGGAATAGGTGACCCAATCTCTTTGCCTGTGGGAGGGATGATTATTTCGGGGATGGGGCTCTCTCCACCCACGTGCTGTACGTGTTACAATTACAATACATACATTATTGAAAAGGTTTCTAAGTATAAACGGGCACTTCAATTTGGAAATAATGTAGGTGGCCTGGCTTGTATAATTGCGTGGTGATACAGTTTTCCTTAGTAATAGACTGAAAGTAACTTTTTTATTTACTGGTTTGGAAGGATCTAGATTCTAGTATGATGACGGGTAGACTGTAGTCAGTCTCATCAAGAAAGGGTTTAATTGATCTTATGTTGCCACATTGTAATTTTGATGATATTAAGAGCGCCACTCTTTTAATTGATATGTGCCAACTCAAACCCGGGCCGACCTAAATGACATAGAACATGAACAAAATGGAAGTAAACCTCTGCCACATCTGAAACAATTTTAAGACACAATAAACCCTGTTAATCCTGGGTACATAACAAAAGCTACTTCCCTAAACAAAAACTTGGTAGACAAAGGAATTGCAGCTTATGAACAATTCACAACTCTATTATCATCCTCAGTAAAAGACGGCTTTAAATATTAACATGGAAACTGCAGGAGCTTATTTAAAAAGACATGATGCATTTGACCTAAAAATGTTTCCGGAAAATAGGGCCGTTGCTATATTGTCGGTTAAAAATAACAGCGTAAGACATGCTCTTGCAACGAAGCATGTTTATGTTATCTATGTATCTATTCATAGTATGGGATAGGTTATAGATTGTATGACGTACGTACGTAACTCGTATCATTGATGATGGATACTGTTTCCAGAAAGTTCTGAATAGTGGTCTTAGGTCCAGGTTTTATATTTGGGAAATGCTTCTTCATAAAAGTACGAGTATTTTTGTAGTATCTCCTTTGCTAAAATTCCATCAGTTACTTGATTTTGACCGATAACATTCCTAATTACCTTATTTTGTTAAAGTGTATTCATCGATACTAATGTTATTTCTCTCTATTTTTCAGAGGTTCACACAATATCTAGCATCGAGTAATTCAACATTTCAACTTAGTAATTTCCTAGACAAAAGTGGAGTACAAGGTATGTACAAAAATTATAAGAATCATGATGTGATGATAAGTTATAGACTATATAAAATACTGCAAATGAAATGACATTGTAAACCTAAATTTATAAGCAATTATGTCTAGAATATCATTTACAATCGATCTCCTTTGCTAAAGATTATAAAAAAAAAATGTTACTAAACTAGTTTATGTCTAGACATTGTTACGGCCTTTTCAAATATTTGAATACGTCATACTACACCAGAGCACTTGACGAGACCTTGCTATTGAACTGAAGAGTTCAGGACTATCCATTCAATGACCTACATACTCGTAGACCAATAACCGCTCCCCAAAAACATCTGCAAGGCAATAGTATAAGTCAACTTCATAAGTGCGAAGATGGAAGATGTAGGGACGTCTTTCCATGTCGAAGATTATTGGAGACGGATATAGGGCTCGATAACCCTTACCATAAGATATGTACTCAGAAACATCTCGAATTTCGAGCAAAACTGGACCCGCATTATGATCCCTCTTGTAAGGGACAGCTATTTGTCCTATATGACCCCTATTTATCACTTTCACTGGGATCTGAATCGATGTATTATAGTACGGAATTTGTAAAATCAAATCGTAAAAGATCGACTCGTGTTTATAAAATTGTAGCGTGTTTCAGATATATCTAAATTGTTACAATGCATGAATTGTTTTTCCTCTATTACGTGTAGTTTATGAATGATGTTGTTGAGAGGAGTTACGCGTGTACCGGAATGTGCTTACGAAAATATTACGCGATCGGCCAGTATTTTGCCCGCAAGATTCTTGATTCGTTTAATCAATTTCATTATATTCTATTAGACCGCTCCATTTTGCGGTTATGATAAAAAAGTGTAGCAGTTTCATACTACTGTTACATGATCTTCTACGTAACTATGGATTTTTATACAGTTGCAGGTTCAAAACGGTTTTTGTTAAAAATTGTTTTAAGAGTGCTTATATTCCGTTTCGAAGTTCTTAACTTCTGCTTCTAAAACAAAAGTTATTCCATCAAAAGCGGCAATTTTTCTACTTCCACCACTATTTATATCACCAAGACACATATCATACGCCTTGACTTAATTTGCAAGCCTACAGATTCACACTCTAGAAACCATAGTAATGTTGCCATTATGCAACGGATCCACAAACTACGGAGTATTTCTACGTCATTATGTGCGCCATCGGTGCCAAGTAATCTTGGCGCCCTAGTACTTTATATGGCGAAACTACTATTAAACGTTCGTTGCTCTATATAAGGATGGTTCTGTCTGGTTTGGAGATGACTGGCGAAATTTTTCGCTGTCTGAGATGGTTTTAACTGCCATGGTATATGAAGTATAGTAAGATCGTTCTTTGCGAAAGTAGAGTAATGAACTGCGAAAGGCTGCAATAAGTCGGAAAAGCAAATCTCAGTGAAACACTTACATGGTCTGAAAGAAATTAGATAGATCAATGGAAGTCGATGTATGCACCCAGTCTAAACTGGACGAGAGAGTAGATGTTATAAGGATGACTAATCACATTATCCGTGTGAACGTATATGGGGGAGCATCATATGCATGATCCCTTCGACGATTTATTCGATACTTCAAAACTGTTTAGTTAGGTGCTCTAGAGAAAGTGTTTACAGAGAGATTAAAACTCTGTACAAATTGATGTAGTTATTATACGAGACCGCTGTACCTTCGATACCAGGTCTTGCCAGTTGAGTTAGTA
The DNA here is from genome assembly GCF_022581195.2 of Helicoverpa zea. NCBI lineage: Eukaryota > Metazoa > Arthropoda > Insecta > Lepidoptera > Noctuidae > Helicoverpa > Helicoverpa zea. The sequence continues at coordinate 1,121,492 of NC_061472.1, forward strand.
AAATAATGGTTCCATAACACCGTAATATTACCATAACCTTCTGTATTGATGTGTACGAGTGCATATCGGCTCAGTTCCGGCTAACGTATGAACATGTGGGTACTTTACTCTGGCCGGTGACCTTAGAGGTCATTGACCTTACGACCTCGACAGAGTGACTATGATTTTTCTCTTGCAAATATTTTTCGAAAACTGAATAGGTACCTATTAATATTTTTTAGATACTTTTATATTGTTTAGTTTAGAGATTTATGTGATTGTTTTGTTGCCAAAGTAATAAAAATAATACTTTAAAATAAATAGAAGTACATTAGTTGTTTATGCTGTGATAAAAGTATTTGCACAGTTGATTACTCTTTATTGGCCGTGGAGTGTTGAAAACAATTATATTTATTTTTATTGTTTCGTTTTATACATACTTTGAACTAAGGTTAACGGGACCTATACTTTATCGTAATTCCTAACTATTGAAATTATGTTTGTTGAATAGATTGCATTTTTTTTGTCTATCTATAACTATCGACTAAACTGTGGCCACTTTTTGATTGGAGTCTAAAACTACATCCAATAACGGCAAATCATCTTCAGCAAATTTTAATATAATTTGCGAATGCATTTTTTGCTACTAATAAAACTCAACAGTCGAAGTCTGACTCATTTGAGAAACTCGATAACACAATTTTCAAAATAGAAAAGGCATAAGAACCATACAATTGTATAGCTTATTTACAAGCCAGTGGTATCAACCACGTCCCGTGGAATCTATTTCCCTCGCATCTAGAGCAGAGAGCTGCCTATATTTTATTGTTGTGATTGAGCTTGATTACCGCTAAAGTCATCAAAATCCTGTAGATTCTTCATGAAACAGGAACAAAGTTTCGCATTTATAATATTACTAGATTTCGCCCTTTAAAATCCGGAATTATGTATTCCTAACTTTAATATTATTGCTCGGCTTATTGAAGACGTTATGGTCATATTACGGTTGCTTTTAATACTAAAATTTTACGCAAGTTGCTCGGACATTTAGTAGCCGTTCTGTTTGCGTTGTAAAATAAATTTGAATGCGGTTTTAACCGCTTCGTATCTCATTTTAACACGAAGCTTTTAGCAGTAAGGATTTGTTCTGTTGAAGATTAAAGCAAATAGCTTGGAGATACTTATGGGAATATATAAGGAGTATTTAAATACTGCAAGTGGTGAAACTGACATTGAACATCTTTGGCAGTGGTTACGGGTAGTCAGTAGCCAGAAAGTCTGACAATCATCTTAACTAGAGGTTCTGGGTTGCCCGGGTGACTGGGTTGAGGAGGTCAGATAGACAGTCGTTTCTTGTAAAACACTGGTACTCAACTGCATCCGGTAAGACTGGAAGCCAACCCCAACAGTTGGAAAAAGGCTGCGCAGATAATGACTTGTGATCGGTTATGGAAATGTATAAGGAGTATTGAAATACCACAAGGCGTGAAACTGTGGTTTCTCTTGATAAACTGACATATATGCCATTTTATAGGACACCAATTTTTACACGTTGTTCTTAAAAACGAATTAATATAGATGTAAACTCATGGCTCGTGTAAAGCTTCTAGGCGTTAATAAAGGACGATATCAGATTTCAGGTGAATGACCTCAGAAAACCCTTTGTGAGCTTGACGATTTTCACACCGCGATAATCGTATGGTAGATTGCAATTATTGTTAATCGGTGGTTCAAGTTACTTCCTAACCTTTGTCACCTAATAGTTCTTGTGTATAGATTAGATTCTGTCTTTACTTAAAGCAGCAGATGATTAAAAATACTTAATTATAAAAAATGAAAAAGTTACTGTCTGTTTGGCGGCGATTTATAAAAACTACTGAACAGATATAGATTATTTTCCGGGTGCGGGAAGAAGTTCTCGTGGTTTGCGGCTGGAACTTGCGGAGAGCAGCTAGTTTTGTGACATAATACAATGAATAACAGCAAGGAAAATAAATATACATTAGGAATGCACTTTATACAATGACTAATAAAAATAAAGCATTCAATGAGTCACAAGGAAGTCAAAACCCTTCAAACAATCTGGCGTCGAAATGTCCCGACGCTACTTATGTAATAGAATCGTTTTAATAAAACAGGCTCCAGTCCACTGAGTAAGGAAATATAAGTGGAGATGCCATAATGCAGATAGGTCAGGCGTCTTCTTCTAGGTCAAATAGGTACGGTGGGCGTGAACAAAATGATATACAGCTTTCAGATTCTTTGAGACATCTGTCAAATATTTTTGGTATTACAAAAATTGATCTTTTCCAAAGAAGGCGTATAGGGGCGAAGACAGTACACGATAACGTTCCTCGTCTTCACACACCCGCATTATGGCGCGCTGCTTTCTTAAGAGATTTTCCGTTATGACACCTCCGCTAGTCATTTCATTCTCCATGCTCCAGTCTATGCCTCGAATTGTTAGGAATATTTAGAGCACTACGCAGCCAGACTTCATTTTGGGGTTAATGAGGTCCTGAAATTGAGGGTTAGATGTGTAAAGAGAGTATTTGATGATACGGCTGTGTGTGGTTTGGTGATTATTATTTTGTTGTGCCCCATATAGGGTTTTTTTTTAACGACGTCAAAAATCATCAAATGACCCCTCCCGCTGTGGGTTAGCAGCGGTGAGGGAGTGTCAGACTCTTACTGACTAAAAACCGTCGTGTTCCGTCATAGGCCTTTTATGTACCAGGGCCGTGGTATCTCTTTCGAACAACCCGCAGCCCCCCATATAGGGGCTTAAGTTAGGTTAGGTTAATTATAGGCTGTTGGTAGGGTAAAGGTTGTGTTCTAAATGCCAGTTTTATTCATAAAGGCTTGTTGTAAATGAGAATGACATAGGAATATAAAGGATATGAAGGATTGATTCTGAGATGAAATATTGTATTTTTGTTTGCAATATTTTTTTTACTAATTAAAAATAGAAAATTGAATTGTACTTTAACTGGCGTTGTCATGTCAAAGTGTTGTTAATCTGACTGACAGTAATTAACAAATCTTCAACAGTTTATAGACAATCTGTTAAGTATCATTGTGACAGCAATTATGGAAAAATTACTTATTTGACACTTTACAACATTAACACTACATTTTCATAATTTATACCACACATTTCATTTGCAGTATTTTAATGTCTATCTAATTTATGATTATTAAATTATGTACACAGTACTTTATACACATATGTATGAATGCATATATATGCATGTAAGGGTGCGTCCACATCTGGCGAATGCGCCGCGAATGCGCAGTACGCGAGCCGATCGCGAGCTGTTCGCGAGCTGCGCGCGTGCATTTTTGTTCGTGCGCCGCTTCTGCGCCGCCCGCGCGCAGCTCGCGCGCGACCTAAGCGCCGCACGCGAGCGGCGCGCAGGCGGCGCGCGACGTCTGCCATCTTCGATAGTACTGAGCCAATATACGGAACTGTAAGGGCGAGAACTGATTGCGCGCAGATCGCGCGCCGCTCGCGCGCCGCTCGCGCGCTCTATACGAGCCTTGCGTGAGTTGCGCTAAAGAGGCGCACCGAACTATTGCAGTGACTGCACGCGCGCAGCTCGCGGACAGCTCGCGATCGGCTCGCGTGCTGCGCATTCGCGGCGCATTCGCCAGATGTGGACGCACCCTAAGAAAACCAGTGTATAAATTGTTATGCGTCACTAAACCTTTTTAGGTCTGGGTAAACCATGTTATCCTTATTTAAATAATAGAAACGGTTTTATTAATTAATGCAAAGTATCCATTGATGAATACTTGCATATTTTGTAGGTATATCACTATATAAGTGTTAGGAACCAAAACATCTAATTTTCATTGATTATATTATTATTTCCTTGTTATGCGAATATAAGAATGTTTGTACATTGCAGTTTACTCACACCCTGATAAATGATAATTATGACGTGCAAGATAAATATTGAGAATCGAATTCAAAATCAAATTTTATCAAACTCACTATAAACTACACAATTGGCAAGACTATTTCTATAGCTTTGCGCTATTTGGACCTTACTGCCTTTTGTAAAATATGGTATAGTGTAGACATTGTAGATTAGGGATACTTACAAAGTTTTCTTTACCAAGATTAGTATGTTATAAAAGAATTGCATCGTATATGTTGTATGTCTCGAGCACATAGTCTTTGCCTTGCACATGCAGTTCTGCACTTACTGAATGTAACAGCATATACCAAAATTAGTTAATTTTAAAATCTACCTTTAGTACTATTATCTGGTTTTCTAGGAATCTAAACTGTGTAATTTATTTCGTAAAATTCTACTGTCTAACTGAATTTATATTTCCCTATTGCTTGGCAAGGCGCGGCCGGTGCCCGGATTGGTGAGTTAAATATACAAAATGGCGGCTTTTTGTCTGTCTGTCCGTCTGTTCACGTGTCGTAGAGCTACACGCTTGGATTGGGTGCAATTTTACGTTTTGTTTTTGACGTTCATTTTGCACTTTACTGCTGCTTGATTTAAAAGCTTTATTTGCAGCACCATTTTTTTGTGTGTGTAGGGATCCTATTTTTTTTTTTATTAAAAACAAAGTTTTATTTATTTTTCTTGTTTATTTAGTGTGATAGTTTTTTTTTGTTCATAGGCATGTATGTGCTTGCAATTTCTTTTCTCGGATACGGTATCACAAGAAAACACGATACCGACGAATTGGGTTAGACAAACTCAAGTGTTTTTTTTTCTCGTTTATTTTAGAATTATTTTTGAATAAATAGAGATTAGCATACGAGTTACGATTAGGTATAGTTCACGCTTTTGTTAATGTTTATGCACTGTGTATTGTCGGCACGAAAGTCATGAATGTGGAATTGTTTCATTATACAGATAAACTGCCATTTTTATTGCAAAATATTTTCTCTAATCAATAAATATTGGGCAATAATAACAGCAGTTAATACCACAAATCACTTTTGTAATTATTAATTCACTGATTGTAATTTAATCGACACTATTAATAGTTGAATCAACTCATTTAAGCGTAGGTTATACAACACAGATAATTTTGTAATGTTTGCACTTAATACATTCAATGTACACAGGGGTGACATTCTTCGTATTATTATGTATTTTTCATTGATATCTTATTACTTACTCATTGAGAATTAAGATAAACGTAATAAAAATGAAAGCTTTAAATAGTTCTCATTAATTCTTCAACAAAGTTATTGTGCTTATAAATGTCTAGTACCTAACATAGTTTAAAATTGTCTTCTAGTGTGATATGTGTTCTATGGAAAGAATGTCACCCTTTATTGCACATGCACTGTAAATCGTTGCATGGTTTTGAATTTTTGAAATAGCTTAAGCAATGCATTTTGTTTTTGGCCCCAAGAATTCCGGGCGTAAATTATTGGCCATAAGCTTTGATTGTGAAAAAGGCCCCAAAAAATTAAGAGCTATAAATGTGAATAAAAAAGTATAAATAGTTCTATTATTCCACCATTGGTTTTGGAAATCATTACGAGCTCTGCGATCATATCTCATGTCATTTGAGATATAAACACAGATAAATTGATTTCTATAACAAATGGTATGTGTTCAGGTTAATCTGAAACAATAAATTGGCTTACTTAGCAAATCAGTCGAAAAAATTGCATTAGGTACTGAATCACTTCAGCAAAAAGAAAACTCACTCATTAATTCATTACGCGTAAGTACATTTGTAAGTGATTACAATGATCGCAAAAATAAAAGAGTTCAAAATTGTCCTTTTTTGTGCAGTGGCAGTGGGCACAGATTATTACCTCATTTCATATCTTGTGGATAAAAAAATATAATTCACTTTTACTAGAAAAATATTCACAGTAATTGCTCACAAATGTACCAAAACCATGCATGTTCGCTATCACTCGCTTGCTACAACTCATTTGGAAGCCGTTTTCATACAAACCCTATGTGTCCAGGATATGACATGTCCCCGTTCATCCGGCGGTACGCTAAGTACCTCAATGAGAAGGCGCTTTCCTACAGGACTGTGGCCTTCGACTTCTGCAAGGTTAAGAGGGGGTGAGTTGGACAATATTATACACAATGTAGTTTGTTTAAAAATACACCTTAGGATTAGAGTCATAAAGGTTATAATCACATAATATAATGTCATGTTCAGTCTATTTGGGCCCAAGTTCACCGACAAGATAAAAGTCAGTTTTATTAAAACAACTGTTTACAGTGTTTACTCTTAATATTCACGTTCAATTTTCAAAGTAACAGTTGTTTTAAGAACGGTAACGGTTGTGTCGGTGAACTTATGTCTTGTAGGAAGAAATATAAATGGGTTTGGTATTTACATCGATATATTTACATAATATTTACAAGATAAATTGAGACAATAAAAATATACATTTTCTTCCTACCAAAGAGAAAAAACCGACTGCCGACTGGTTTGACAAGTCTTCATTTTCGAACGTAGCTGCCAAACCAGCCGGCCAGTACCAATAAGTGGCGAAAGAGGTAGGTCACCACATCACCCCCCCCCAGAGACCTTCAAGGGCGACAATAAGCTGGGAAGTGGACGCGACGTCCTGACCGCGTCGTTCTGATGACGCCATCGTCAGCCGAAGGTAAGCCTCGGTTATCCGCGTCAGGTGAGTAGTGATGAGTGTTATTGTCGAGTGGTGACTGTGGTGAGTTATGTGCGATAGTGTTGTGTGGTGAGTGTGCTGTGGTGTCAGGGTCACGCAGTATGAAGGCCGGCTTGATGCGGTCTATCGATACTGTGACCTGTTTACCGTTCACCAGTAGTTTGAACACCTTGTCACCTCGTTCGAGCACCTTGTGAGGTCCAGAGTATGCCGGTTTCAGACCACCACCAGCAGTGCAGTCCCTAAGGAACACGTGCGTGGCTGTAGCCAGCTCCTTGAAGACAAATGTCTTGAAGCGGCTGTTGTGTCTGACTGCTGGTGCTGGCTGCAAACTCCGGACAATACTCCGAAGCCTAGAAAGGTAATCGGTCATGTCGACCGTTTCCTCGACCTGCGGGTCGAAGAACTCGCCTGGAAGGCGCAGTGGCTGGCCGAACACTAACTCGGCAGCGGAAGCCTGTACGTCTTCCTTGAAGGCACTGCGCACTCCTAACAGCACAAGTGGAAGAGATTCCACCCAACTGCTGCCTGCGTGGCAGGTGATTGCAGCCTTCAGTTGACGGTGGAATCGCTCCACCAGTCCGTTGCAGGCTGGATGGTAGGCAGTGGTCCTACGATGCTGAAAGCCAGCAATGCCGGATAGGCACTTAAAGAGGGCCGATTCGAACTGCCTACCTCTATCGGTAACGATATCCGATGGGCAGCCGAATCGGGCAATCCATCCACCCAGTAAGGCCTTTGCCACGGTTTCTGCAGTGATGTCTGCCAGGGGTATTGCCTCAGGCCATCGCGTAAAGCGATCGACGGCGGTGAGACAATACCGGAAACCTTGACACAGCGGCAAAGGTCCTATGAGGTCAATGTGGATGAAGGCAAATCTCGCCTGGGGCAACTTAAAGGTCTGCAGTGGTGCAGAGACGTGCCGTGTGGTTTTAGAGCGCTGGCAAGCCAGACAACTCTGAGCCCAGTTACGACAGTCCTTCCTAACCCCAGGCCACACATAGCGGGCTGCAATCAGCCTGGCAGACGCCTTAGTACCAGGGTGACTCAAGGAGTGCAGGCTGAGAAAAATTGACCTGCGCAGCTCCTTGGGTACAAAAGGTCTAGGCGTGCCGCTGCTGAGGTCGCAGTACAGCTGCTGTTGTGAACCTGGGACGCTAACCAACTGCAGACGCAGTGAGTTGTCCCCGGCGAGCAGCTGCTGCAGCTCCTGGTCATCTTCTTGTGCTGCAGCGATCCTCTCGACGGGCACAGGTTGAGTAATCTCCTCAACCCGCGAAAGGGTATCCGCCACGACATTATCCTTCCCGGAGATGTGCCTGATGTCAGTAGTGAACTGAGCAATCAGGTCCAGGTGACGGAACTGTCGTGGGGAACAGTTTTCTTTACGAGAGGTGAAGGCGAATGTGAGAGGTTTGTGGTCCGTGTAGATCACGAAGTCACGAGCCTCCAGCATATGCCTGAAGTACTTCACGCTCTCGTAAATAGCGAGCAGTTCACGGTCGTAAGGAGAGTACTTAACCTGCGCGTCGCTCAGCTTCCTGGAAAAGAATGCCAGAGGCTCCCATGCTCCTCCGGTACGCTGCTGTAGAACTGCACCTATAGCCTTGTCAGACGCATCCGTGACCAGCGCCATCTTGGCGGTGCAGTCAGGATGCGCCAACAGTGCTGCTCGACACAGACTGTCCTTGCAGCCCTGGAACGCCTCACGTTGGTCCGCTGTGAAATTGACAGGGTGCGAACCCTTCACGGAGTCGGAGAGCAGGCTGTTGAGAGGTGCTTGACAGGCTGCGGCATTCGGGATGAACCTGCGGTAGAAATTTAGCATCCCGAGGAATCTGCGCAGCTCCCTGACCGTTTTTGGCTCAGGAAAATTCTGGACAGCCTCAACTTTGGCAGGCAACGGTCTCGTCCCTTTGGAAGAGATGTGATACCCTAAAAAATTAACCTCCGACGCACCAAAGACGCACTTAGCACTGTTGATGACCATACCATACTCTCGCAGTCTGGTGAACAGCTGACGCAGGTGCAGCTCGTGCGTCTTTTGGTCTTTCGAGAACACCAAAAAATCGTCAAGATATGCGTATGTAAAGTCCAAACCCCTGAGCATCTCATCCACGAAGCGCTGAAACGTCTGTGCGGCATTTCGAAGCCCGAACGTCATGAACGGAAATTCGAAAAGCCCGAACGGAGTCGTGATCGCAGTCTTCGGGATGTCATCCGGATGCACTGGAATCTGGTTATAAGCCTTAACTAGGTCAATCTGCGAGAAGATGGTACAGCCAGACAAGCTGTGCGCGAAGTCCTGGATGTGCCGGATAGGGTATTGATCCGGGACAGTGCGTGCGTTCAGCATCCTGTAGTCGCCACAAGGGCGCCATCTATTGCCCTTTTTAGGAACGAGGTGAAGAGGCGACGACCACGGTGACTCGGATAAACGGCAGATACCGGACCGCAACATGTCATCAAACTCAGCCTTCGCAATTTTTAATTTGTCCGGTGCTAATCTGCGTGGGGATGAAGATACTGGTGGCCCTGGCGTAGTACGAATGTGGTGTACTGTATTGTGTTTGGATGTGTCGTGTATGCCGCGAGGTCGAGTGATGTCGGGATATTCCCGCAGTATGTGTGTAAACGCGGAATCACCGAGACTCACCCTCACCGAAGACACATCATCAGAGCGGCGGACAGGCGACGCCGGGGTGGAGAGCGTAGTATGGTTGTCGATGAGGCGTTGGTTCCTGCAATCGACAACCAAATTATAATAAGACAAAAAATCCACACCTATTATCGCCCTTGTAACGTCTGCAACAATAAATCGCCAGGCGAAGTCGCGGCGCAACCCTAGGTTTAATGTTAAGCTCACAAAACCGTAAGTGTTTATCACAGTGCCGTTTGCTGCACGCAGTTCATACTCTGTTTTTCCTAATCGTCGCGGAATCGCCGACCGGGGGTATACACTGAGGTCGCTGCCGGTGTCAACCAAAAACTGTATCTTCAACCTTTGGTCGGTGACGAAGAGGCGACCAGCGCTCGGACAATCATCGGCCGCCATCACAGATTGCCCCGCGCATTTCCCGACGTTGTGTAGCCGCACGGTTTAATACACTTCTTAGCGTTATCACCGAACCGCTGGTGGTACCAGCACTGCGATCTTCTGGAGCTGGACCGGTGACGTGAGCGACTACGGGAACGGCTTCTGTTGCGGGATAACCTCTCGAGCTTGAGCGCCATCTTCTGCATCTGCCGGTTTAGCGCGGCGATCTCGGCGTGCAGACCGCTGGTGGACGACGACGGTGCAGTGGCGACGGCAGCTGTTGATGCCACCTGCGCGGGACCGGTGATGACGTGGATACGGTCCGCTAACTCGGCCAGCTCGGCCAAGTCCAGCTTGGATTGCGACGCCACTATGGTCTGCGTACCTGCTGGCAGACGGCTCGTCCACATCGTCCGCAGAAACTCCTCGGGAACACCTGGACCGGCGAGGTTGAGGAGGTGCCGGTAAAACTGCGACGGCTTCCGGTCGCCGAGCTCCTCGTGCATGAGAAGCTGCTTCACCTTCTCCTCGCGTGAAGCTGACTGCCTCTTGATGAGCTCGGCCTTGAGCTTTTCATACTTATCGCTGGCGGGCGGGTTGGCGATTATGTCTTCGACGACGTCGGCGTATTTCGGGTCGAGGTGACCCGTGACGTAGAAGTATTTCGTCTCGTCGGTTTTGATGTTCGCCAGCGCGAATTGCGCGTCCATCTGCGCGAACCAAAGCGCCGGCTTCTCAGGGTAAAACGGTGGAACTCGCACGCCCACGCGGCATGCCTCCGCAGCGTCGATGCCGACTTTGCTAGTCTCAGCACCGTCAACGTCGGCTTTGCTGATCGACATTGTTGTCGTGCTCAGACGGGGTCACCAAATGTAGGAAGAAATATAAATGGGTTTGGTATTTACATCGATATATTTACATAATATTTACAAGATAAATTGAGACAATAAAAATATACATTTTCTTCCTACCAAAGAGAAAAAACCGACTGCCGACTGGTTTGACAAGTCTTCATTTTCGAACGTAGCTGCCAAACCAGCCGGCCAGTACCAATAAGTGGCGAAAGAGGTAGGTCACCACAGTCTTAATGTTTCATTGTAAAACAAGGATTTATAATGCAGAGAAGCCTGTCTTCTCATCTCATCTTTGATCACGATATAAATGAAAAATAAACGCGAAAAACAAATTATGTTAAGTGTCCACTTACTTTGGTGTCAAAAATATTTTATTTTTTATACTGAATTTTGGGAAGTACAAAATATGTATTACGTTGGACAGAATCCCACATTTCACAGGAACGACCCTTACATATAAAGTTATAGGTACCTAATCAAATATTGCCTCTCGATCCTCAGCAAGGAAGAAGGGTCCCTCCGCATGATGAACGCGGAGAAGCTTCTGAAGACCCTGCCAGTGCTGCAGGCACAGCTGGACGGACTCCTGGAGTTCGACTGCACCGCCAACGATCTCACTAATGGCGTTATCAACATGTGCTTCATGCTGCTGTTTAGAGATCTCATCAGGTAAGGCATCAAGTAACAGGGATAGCCTTAAATTAAGGAGCTACGTTGCCATCCCATGATTTTGAGACAAATACGAACTGAACAAGAGGATGAGTGATCTATTTATCCTTTTTATTCCTTCCCTTTGTAAGATTTACTGAAGTAAATGTCTTCTTAAATATTGTGAGCGGTCTTTGCCCTGTATTGGTACAGCAAAGAAGAAAAAAGAGTTCATACCTGGCGCTACATTTAAACCAAGTTGTCTATAGCCGTTTTAGTTCAAAGTTCTAATCACCCTCAGAATTTTTGACTGCTTTCCAGTTACTTAGATGCCCCCCAATGCCTTGTACCTGGGTTAGTTTACCTCTAAAAGCCTACCACTTTAGAAAGAAAGTAACTAATATAAACTCATCCACATTTCAGATTGTTCGCGTGTTACAACGACGGCATCATCAACCTATTGGAGAAATACTTCGACATGAACAAGAAGAACTGCCGCGAGGCTCTCGATCTCTATAAGAAATTCCTCATCAGGATGGATAGGGTCGGAGAGTTCTTGAAGGTAAAACTGATTTTTTACTATTAATTTCTGACACTTACACGAATCACTAAAAATGTTATTGTATCAGTAGTACCTAACCTGACTCATACTAGGATATTTTTAGTAAGTACATGTACAGTTCACTTTAATTTGGATTATTTAATTCTTAAAATGTTAGTAGACAACCAAATTGGTGGTAGGTTCGGTCTTACTCTACAAATTCTTACGTTATGTTTTCGCAAAATAAGTGACGAATTTTCACGCTATAAATAACGTTACGTTTTATACAAATATAAGCCACCAAAAACACATGAAGCTACTCATTCAGTTTTTCAACTCTGCCATGACCTCACATGCTTGTAAAATAACTTAAAAAAAAAAAACAATATGTAAATAGCTCATTTACGTAGAAAGATAAGAGGTGGGGCGCCACGTAATTCTTATTCGACATATTTACTGCTGTATAAATAACATTGTTGACGTCACAAAGCACCTGTGTTGCCAAGTTTTGGGAAAAAAATGTTTATAATTTTTCAAGAAGCAAGTCAAGGTTATTGATATGTTTTTGTTTTAGTGAAGTACCTACATATTTAGATAGTGTATGGTCTGCTTTTTTCTCTCTCTTGTTTTATAGTAAAATGGCAAAACATCTAGTTAATTTTTGCTCCGTAGATATAATAATAAAGAGCCTAAAACGCCTCTGTCGACATTGGAAACATTATCTATATTCATTGGAAGAACTCTTTCAGCGTTAGATAGTCAAGGGAGGCTATAGGCATTTTATGTCCATGAAATACTTCCTACGGGACGCAGGTAGTTGAAATCGCTGTTAGAAACTAGTCTTTCTAAAATGTAAAACTTCCACAATATAAAATACATTAAGCATTGTTAAACTTAAACGATGTATGACTTAGGGTCCGTTCAAACAGACCGGCTCGGAGAGCAACGGCGCGCATTTTTCTTTTCATACAGACCGGAGCCGATCGGCTGCGCGAGCATTAAAGAGTATGCAAACGGAGCCAAACGTCAAGAAAAAGTACGCGATCGGAGCCGGTCTTCTCCTCTTATTGTTTCACACCGAGCGCCTTCGAGCATTTTTAATGACAAAAGCAGTGCGCATCCAAAAATAAACTTACTAAAAATACTAAGTACTCGATTTGCAACGTGTTAAGAATTTGCTCTTCTCTTCGAGCCGGTCTGTCTGAACGGACTCTTTAACTGAATGAATGTTTCCCCAGGTGGCAGAGAACGTGGGTATAGACAAGGGCGACATCCCCGACCTGACCAAAGCCCCCAGCAGCCTGCTCGACGCGCTCGAGGGACACCTCGCCACGCTCGAGGGGAAGAAGGGATCCGCTGCCAACACTCCCACACAGACAGCTAGGTGAGCTAAGTTAAAGTAACAGTCGTCCTCCGAGCTTTTATCCCAACTATGTTGGGGTCGGCTTCCAGTCTAACCGGATGTAGCTGAGTACCAGTGCTTTACAAGGAGCGACTGTCCTATCTGACCCCCTCAACCCAGTTAGGCCTCCCCCACATTTGGCGCTTGCGATCCTCGTGCGCGCTGCGTGAGCGTCGCGTTGTGCTGCCCTGCGGCATGGCGCAAGCGGCGCGCACGGCCTCCGTGTGACTGACGTGACTCGCGCGCCGCCCGAGGACCGCGCACGCCTAATGTGGGGGCGGCCTTACCCTGGCAACCCAATATCCCTAAGACTGGTTGGTTAGACTGAGTTATAGTAATAGTGTCGTTATTAAAGTATGAATGAATGAATTGCGAATTGTTTAATATTTCTATCAAAATTGCATCATTTATTAAAAAGGTTTATAAAACCAAACCTAACCTAAACTAATGCAAATAAGAAAAATAGCATTGCTTTTACACTGTAATATGTGTAAGGATGCAAGGAATATTAAGAAATTATAATATGACAACTGCATAAAATATCCCACTTACTTGCACCCCTATGGTCTACCAGGAGGTACATACACATCATACAAATAATATAACCAAAAACATTTTCCTACTATTTCCAGCGCCCAAAAGAACGTAGCAAGCGTAATGGGAGCCCTATCTTCCACATCGTCGTCATTCGGTAACGCGGCCGCGTCCACCCGCCTGGACAACCAGCCCAACGGCGCCTCGCCGCTCTTCATCGACGACACGCTCAAGCAGCAGGCACTGGCTGAGGAGGAAGCTGCCATGAACCAGTATAAGGTAATCATCTGCTTAGCCTGCACCCAACTATGGTGGGGTCGGCTTCCAGACTAATTGGGTAAGCCACGTTTGGTAATGCGGCTGTGTCCACCCTGCTGGACAACCTGCTGAATGGCCATAGTTCATAGACTCGTTTGATTACCAAAGGATATTATGTGAGTGCAACACTTCTTAGTGTTTTATGACTGGGAAAAAGCGGTGAAGAACAAACTTCCCAACTACATAGCTGTCTATTACAATTAATTTTTCGATTACAGTGAGTTTTACAATACATTATTACTACTATAGATTTATTTTAAAAAATAAACACTAATTGGTGTGAAGAAGATTATGTATAATCAAATAATTTGGTCCATAAAATCTTTCTCATAGAGTTTATTATGCAATCTGCCAACTATTGTTACGTGTAAACGGACTACTTAATAATTTTCTATGAACTTATTCCAATAATAGCATGCTACCTTCTAACTATCTGACCTAACAAATAATAATAAGCAATTTTGTTTACCTAACGATGATGATACCTAACGATGGTTTATATACATAGGGCATACGGGCTTGGACAACTAAAGGAATATTAGCTAGATGTAACATCCAAACTTTTAAAGTGAGTTCTTTCTGTCCACTGTGACTAATATAGGCCCAATTTAGATATTAACCATAGACAGTAGGTCCATGTTTTTAAAATTGGTATGTATAACCTTTTTTGTACACTGTACTTATTCATTTGTTAAAGAATAACTTTAGTTTGTTTTGCAATAGCAATTCACCTTTATGCCATATCTAATCTTATGTTTTGTGCAGTTGCTAGCTGTCATTTTTCAGTGACAGCAACTGTCAACTGCTCCAAAAAATAATATTTAGTCAATGGTGTCTAAAATACACGTAGAAAGTAAATAATAACATAGTTGGAAAGTTACATTATTATTTGCCTGCTCTGGAGTCGAATCTGTACTTCAGTGAGAGGCTGGTTCGTGTTTTGACTACTAAGATCAGCAGGAAAATTTTAATTTTACGAAATTTCAAACGGTAACAAAATTTCAGGTTCGCTTATACCAAGGCGAAGAGTGGACGGGGGAGGAAGACGTTAATGAGATAGTAGTAAGATATACACATTAGGGGTTGCTTTAGGGAACGCTTTGGGCTCTGCGGTTATTGTATGTCTCATATTTGTTACAAGTATTGTGAATATTGTCTATTTTCAACCTGAGGGAATTGCGTCGTGCAACTGGGTAAAAAAGTGCTTATGGTCCCCATTCATCTTCATGTAAAATTTCATCTAAGGTTGAATTAAGTTAAGATTGATAACCCACGAATGGGTTTGAAAGAGTAAACTTGAAGTTCATATCATCACGAAGGGACAATTTTCTGTGAAATAAAGTTATTTCAATCAAATGTTGGTATATAATGGTGGGCAATGTACAGTATTTGACAACTTTTAATAATAAACTTTCTGCCTTATGCCCTAGCATAAATTAAGATTACGTATATTTGTGTTATAGTAAGCATATTTAATAATAAGTACATATTTGTCCATGTCTATTCTTCACATAGAAAACATTCCTTGCTATACTTATCTTCATAGAGCTTTGAGTATTTCTGTTTGTGGGATTTATCCATATTTATGTGACATCGTTACATTACATGTTTTACTTGAAACACACCTTCATACATTGCACAGTTTTCTGTCTCACGCAAATTATCATCAGCACACACAACATGATGTTTTTCATTAACGTCTCTAAGGTTTACAAAAACTCATAATTCCACACATTGTTCTTTTATAAAAGCTGATATCTGTTGTGCACATATTCAAAATAAAACATTCTGTCATTTGTAAACATATTGAAAAGCCGAAATACTGAAACGTTACTTTACTTAAGGATTGTCTTAAAGTATTCCTACCACAGTTATTTACCTAAGTGTGACAGAGATAGAAAACAGTTTGAGCATTACTTTAAAATGACTGACGTTCCAGTATTCTGCCTTCCACTGTAAAAGACAACATTCTATCACACCATACGCTTACCGGTGGCGGTTACTCCCCACTATTCCCCCCAACAACTAAAAACCACCCTTACTCCCACAGAATAAGGTGCAATCTCCAACGAACGCGGCGAACAACCCGTTCCTATCATCGGCGCCGACCAATCAGAACGCGTCTATTGTGGACCTGTTTGGGCCTTCGCCGGCCGATACCACTAGTACTACGAGCAAGGCGAGCGATGATCTGTTGTCTCTGGGCAATCCGTTCGCTGATAATATGTTTGGAGGTAAGGATATTATAAAAAAATAGGCTTAAGAAAAAATACATAATGTATGATTATATAGTTCTCGTTAATGTGTATGAAAGGATAGTGATGAGAATTTATCGGTAAAATGTATCGATTGTACAAATGCAATTAAAATCGGTTCGAGTGTTTCGCTTGAATTTTGTATATGTGGCCGTAAACACGGAACAAGAAAAGAACTCCTATAACAAATATGCGGAAGAAATTAAATTATTAAAGAAATGCTTCTGAAAGTATCGATATTGTAAATACAGTTCAATTTAGGTTTGCAGATTACTGTGAAAATATTGTCTTAACTTAATTGAACCAATATTTACTTACAACTAATTCAAAAGTAACTAAATTAAACAAATATACGTAAATTACCTAACTGACTAAAATTATGACTAACTAAAAGTAATTGTAATTGTTTTATACTGTAAATTAATTATTAATTTTCCTCCACTAAATAATTTTAGTCGGACACAAAACTTTAGAAACATATTATCAAAACACAATTTTATACAAGTTTAAATGTACAAATTGTTACACCGTTTTGTAAATAATTTTGGTGCTTATAAAAGTATTGGAAAAGGGAAAGCACCACACCTATTAGAACCTTTACACTGTAATATAAAGCACATCCCTTAGCTTAATGGGGATGGTTATAGCACAATACACTGTATTCACACAGAAACAAGGTTTAATATCACATGTCGCCACAACGAACTGAATACCGATGCAGTACACAACTATTGAAATTTATTAAGACCAGATTAATTGATACATTGTGATGCCCCTTAATAACGTAAGTTTTGTACTATTCATTACCTATAATACGTACATATATCTACTGAAAACTTATTCATTCAATAAAAGTGGAACTAAATTTTCGATTTGAGCGTAATTAGGGGGCTAATAAATAATACAAACTAAACTACGCAAACAACGTTAAACCATCATAAATATTCATTTCACTCATAAAAAAAGAAAGCTACCATTTTAGTAGTACTGCATTGTTATTAAGTGCGGCAACACTTTTAGCGGCGCCTGCGGGGACAGCGCCGGCGTGGCCGCAACAGCCCAGCAACGGCTTCGCCGCCTTCCCGGCACAACCACAGAACAACTCCTTTGTGTCCGAGGCTAACTTCTCTAACGTTTTTGATAACACTGACTCGGCAGGTGAGCTTCCACTAGTAGTTCTTGTGCTGGGGTTGCCGTGTTATTTTGGGGAGTTCTACCATTTTGGTAGTAACGTTAAAATTAGCAATTAAAAAACGGTTATTTGCAAATTATATACTCGTTACAAGGTAAAAAAGCGATAGAAAATTTGTGTGCGTAACAAATAGCACGGCAGCCCGAACCTTGCTTAAAATAAAAATCTATTTCTGGTGATGGGATCACTATCAATGTAAATTCTATACTTATG
This sequence comes from Helicoverpa zea, assembly GCF_022581195.2. Taxonomy (NCBI): domain Eukaryota; kingdom Metazoa; phylum Arthropoda; class Insecta; order Lepidoptera; family Noctuidae; genus Helicoverpa; species Helicoverpa zea. Next base: position 1,139,102 of record NC_061472.1, read on the forward strand.
TACAATGTTTTGTAAATTTAAATGTCAAATATTTCTTGTGCAAGCTGCCGCGGCTAATCCGTTCATGGGTATGGGAGACCTCACACAGCCGATATCCGCGTCGCCCGCCCGTCCCCCTCCCCCCGCCATCCCCCCGCAACCCAAGTCCGCGTTCGACGACCTCGAGGACGCCATGCGCATGTCTCTGGGAGGCTCCCCGGCCAAAGCCCCGCAGCCAATCACGCAACAGCCGCAGCCAATGGCAGCCCAGCCTTTCAGTGACGTCATGTCCATGCCGATGTCTCAGCCAATGATGTTCGGCTCGCCAGCGCGACAACCCATGATGCCCATGGGAGCGACCGGTTCGATATTCAAACATTTAAATGGACCGTTTTCATTGTTGTTGTTTTTTTTTAATAGCTTGCAGAGTTGCCAGTAATCTCCGTCGTGTGCGCTTTTTTAATTTCGATTCACAGGACTTTTAGTTTTTAGTTACCCCTTGCACAGGTTTTTGTGTCGCATTAATTTGTAAATAAGCCAGTGTTTAGTTATTCTATTTGTGTATTTGTTTGTCATTTTATGTTAAAATTTTGCTGTGACACGTCCATTGTCCTTATGTATGTTTATGATAGCACGATAATCCATGTCATCTGTCTCCGAAATCAGAACAATTTTATGCTCATTGCATAGTATGCTATGATTAATTCAAAACCATTAAAACACCGCATTAATAACTAAATAATATTTACGTTCCGCTTTCTGATTGTTTTTTATTTATCGACATCAAACACAGCTGAAATTCCTTATATATTATTTATCTCATATATCATAAGAATCAAGCAAATATGAATGTTATGTCGACTAACTAAGGTGTATTACAGGTCAGCAACCACAGCAGCAACAAGGCAAGGTGTTGACAGGTGATCTGGACTCCTCGCTCGCCCAACTGGCCAACAATCTATCTATCAACAAAACCGCTACAGCTCAGAAGTAAGTTAAAACCTCTTTAACAAAAAACCTTCTTTTTATACTCCTACACTCATTGTCTTGTGCTAAAAGTAGTTTGGTCAAGTTTCAGTCAAAAGTTTAGATTAAAAAAGAAGATTGTTCCAAATTCAAATTGTTATTGACATTACTTTCAATGCTTGTCACTATGTGCTTACTCAGATACACTTGCCTATGCCAAAACATACTCACTTTTGAATTCACTTTAGCTTCATGGCCTAACAAACACTCACTACTTAGACACTAGACATACAAAACTTTTTGACTGAAACTTAACGCGTTTAATAAGAGTGCTGTCAAGTGATTATAGCTAGTTCGACGCCATGATACCTCTATGGATGTACCATGACGTTCTAAGCACCAGTTTTCCTTTTTATAATAATTCTACTATAAAACAAGTTGCCTTGCCAAATGAATTTATGAGTGGTAGAACTCTTGGATACATTTTAGAAAGGTAACTTGTAAGTATTGTGAAAGCATTACCATGGCCATAGACATAAAGTTTTCAATTCAAATAAAAACGCCATCTTTAAATTCGTTAACAAATGTTGCCATACAAAAAAAAAAGAATTACCTAAAAGATGCGTTCATAATTAAATCTTTGCGGTACAATGTGATGCTTTCACCCGTACGTCGGTACGTCGCATGTACTCACACCATTGTGGTGTCGACTAGACCGATGCAGTGGAACTCGCCGAAGAATGCATCCAAACCTGGACAAACGTGGACGCCGCAGCCGATGCAGGCCACCACGGGCGCCGGGTACCGACCAATGGTAAGACACCGTTTTACACACACGTAGTTTTATAGTTGGCAGAATTGTTCACGCCATATTTAGCTTATAAAATATAGTGAAAATTTTATTTTATTTAAAATATTTTTTGGGGATGGAGGGATATTTTTTTTCATAGGCAACAATTTATTTTAAACTTTAGCTTTAAAAGGTTTTTAGTACTTACTTTTTTGTTGCAATTTATAGCTTCTATAGTTTTGGCACAGCAAAGCAAGCGAGGTGTGCACGATTCTGGCAATTTCCACCCTCGGTCCATGATCTCTCAACATACAAAAAAACTGAAGAATAAAAACTAGTGATATATGCAGTATTTTTGTCCCCATTTTTATTTATACTATCCGAATATAGAACTTAGTAGTTGTATTCATTTCTTTGAGAACCATTGGACCTTTATTTTAAACAAATACAAGCAGCATTAGAGCAAGTTGCTTTAAATGTCGCATCGTTATGCTAAAACCTTGTTTGCTTTCAAAGCTCGCTCTTTTATGTTCTTTCTTCCCGTAGCATGCGTTCCTTTTTGCGTTGCAGGGCCCAGGCATGAATCTTCCACCAATGCCCCATACTATGCCCCATGCATATCATCCCCCGCATTATATTATGGTAAGTTTGCTATATTTTTTGTTTCTTTTTTTTATTTTTTGCTTAGCGTAGTTTTTTGTGTAGTTTAGACTTTTTAGTTTTTTTTTGATGTTGCAACACTGTTGTGTAACTGTTTAGGGAACTGTGATTAAGATGATTTCGTTTTCCGATTTGATTTGTTCAGTATGGACTTGGTTCTATTGAGTGGTTTGCAAATTACTAAATTTATTATTTTCATCTACTATACTCTTCGAATGTTCACCAAAAGAGCAGAGACCATACAAAAAGAATCCAATTTACCAAAAAGGTTTGAAAGATGTCTTGCACGTATGAATGATAGTATGAAACTTCTGCATGAACTGTTCTCATGTCACCTCATCTTTTGTCTGAGAATGTTAAGTGTTGTCATTCAGTGTTATTAATTTCCTACGAACACACTCTTGCTGTTTTCTTTTTGAACTTGAGAAAATTTCAACAGCACCTTTAGACAGCTCTACTCATTCAAGATTGTGTAAGGTAAATTCTTGTAGGATACTTCTAGTATCTTTAAATTTCACAGCAATATGGTAAGGAACGTTTTGTTCTAGTTAAGTAATGTTCACAAAAAAATAAATTCCTACCCACAGCAACAGCCAGGCATGGTAATGGGCATGCAAGGAGCGCCCATGATGCCTATGGGGATGGTACAACCTATGCGGCCCGCCGTGCCCCCACAACCCACCACTAACCAATTCAGCTAAACACCACACATCATTTTGAAGGTTTACGTTCAAAAACGACCCGACTGCTTAAAACTAAACCTTAATATAAGACTCACAAGTCTAAATATAAGATTATTTTGATGTAATAGCGAAAGTATTATATTTAGTAATTTTTTAAATAGGTTTTTGTTGGAATTGAAATTATGATAGGGTTTTTGAGCTCAATTTTTTTTATTTAATGTGAATGAAATTACTAATCTTATTTTTAAGATTTTAGTCACTTCTGTAATATTGTTTTTTATGTGAGATCACAGGCTTTATCTTGAAATTACAATGTGTTTTAGCTAACATCTTCACAAAATACTTGTTTTGTTGTCAAGTATGTTTGTGAAATGATTAAGCAGTCGGGTCATTGTCATTATAGGCTGACATGTAATCGGTAGGTCGCTTATGATTTAAGTGCACCGTTCTGTTGCAATTTCTAAACGGAAGATATCAATGTCAATCAAGATGCGTTCATCGGAAGTTAGGGTTGCAAGTCGAAAAAAAAACTAGTTATTTTTTGAAGTTACCTGTATTTAATAGTTTGGTGGGAAAATCTATTGAGTGGTATTGTTCAGCTTCAGATTTTAATAATTTGTTTACTATCCTATTAACTTAAGAACTTTTTTTGAACTTAATATTGATTATTATGACAAAATTTTAGCAATGTTTTATACGAATATATTTTGTCTATCAATTATGATTATTACATTATGAATACTTAGTTTTGAAACAAACTATGTTTATGTATTTAAATTAAATGATTACAGGTTATCTTTACTTCGATGATTTCTTTTCAATTAAATAATTTTTATTTGTCTTATGAATTATAAATTTCTTATGAAAAAGGTGCGCAAAATTTTTATTTTTCAAAATTATACACATCACATTCCATAATTTTGTACAAAGGAAAAATAATTTATTGTAAAGTGCTCGGTTATTTAGTTTATTTTCCTACCTTCGGCATAGTCAGTATTTATGAATTGGAATTGAAGTGAGTTCTAATTTTCTTTATTCACTTGTCTAATTATTCGGCTGAAGTAAGTTTAATTTTCAGCATCAGATGCATAAATCGTTAAAATCATAGTTATATCGGGTAGTCGTCACATAGGTACCCTTAAATAATACTATTCTATAACTTTAACTATGTACTAAATAATTATATTATGTGTATAAAAATGAATACTTGCATATTTAGTCATTTACTAAGCCTACGTGTTTTGAATGCGATGTACTTTTAGCCTCAAACTGGTTGAAAATACAATCGATTGTCAAATACTTATTTCCATATCCTCCAGTTATCTTATGTAAAAACTGTATTTGTCATATAGAATATTATGTATAGAGGGTTATGCATTAGATTGTTATAAAATTAGATGTTACGGGTGTATATTATAAATGTATGACTGTTGTGAATATATGAACTAGGTGCTTGCTTTTTCAAGGCCCCATGTCACGATTCAGCAAAAAACTAAATTGAAAATATTAATTGCAATGAATTTTAAAGGATCAATTCGATAATCCTGTGTATGGGACCCAAAATCAGCTTGAATATTCACTCGTTTATCGTTCTAAGATGATTCCTGTTTTGGAGCGTTAAAAATTTGAAAATCAACGACTTAAAATACAGTTGGATATTACCAAATATATCGGAACATTAAGTCTACGCCCTTACTTTATATAGTCTTAACAGTTATTAGCAATACTTTGTACAAATGTATTAGTCGAAGAAAAAAACCGTTCGCTTCTTGTGATATTTCATTTTTAAAGACTGCATTCTATATTTTGAAGTATTAAAATATGCTTTATTTTTATGAAAACATTTCTTATATCTATCGTTTGGACAAAGTATTGTGTGATTGTTGCCATCGTGAACGCGTACATAATAAAATTAAATCACCCGTGATTTTCGTATGGCAACACCTTAAATATTGCTGCACTAATCAGTGTTACTCGTAAAATATATATTCACAGGTATATGTAGCTGTATAAACGTGGTTATACTATAGAATAGAAGCAAGGGATAATGTTTGAACTTGAAACAGCTCAGCCATGTGAAATAGGTAGATGGTGTATGTAAATATAGGTGTTGCATAGTACACAATGCTATCTAAACCTAATATGTTACTCCGCTAGCTTATTCTACAATATAAAGGCCAGTGACCGTCTGTATTCCGTTATTAATAGTATTGCTAAAGTCAGATTACTCAACACTGATTGTAAGCATGACTTGTAACGTCGATACATTTTCTTATGCAGCTGATTTTAGCAGTATTACGCAGTTATAATGCTGGCTTCGTAGGCGTGTTTTAGTGAGCAAAGATAGTGCTAAATGTTAGGCTAATTTGATAATCCAAATTAATGATATATGATATCATTTGCAATATATGTTTGAGATCTGTTGATTATTTCATCAGTTGAAATGATTGCTAGTATTTTTGTGCAATATTTTTTCTTTTTTTTTTTCATGGCAACACTTATATTGGTATAATAATCTGTTACTTTAATGTGTACTTGAATTAGATATCCCAACTACAGGCTTATGGCATAGTAAAGACAGCGTATCCATATAGTTTTGAAGTATTATGATTTGAACGTAAAGGACCAGTGAATTGGTAGATGTTTCAGTTGGCCATACTGTACTTCTTAGACGCATGCTGTGATGTCAGATGGATTCGACTGACTTATTTCAAATAGGTGAGATTCCCTCTTAGTTAACATTATAAGTTTCTTTTTATAAGAGAATACTAGTTAAACCACAATTTTTGAATTAGGTTTTAGTACTCATAGCGGCCTTTAAAATTTTTAAGTTGTAAATTTTATTCATTTATTTTTATCAATGTACCTACTGAGTTACGTTTTTATGTAAATATCCCTTCTATGTTATTTACTAGCTCTGTCTTTAGATATTCAATTTAGTTTATTTATGAAAGTAATAAATAAATAAATCAATTAATATTATTTTTTCGTTTTTTATTTAGTTTACCCCTTTGTTGCTTTAACCCAAGGGTCCAGATCAAGCCTATCCAAAGTGGAGATATAAGTTCAAAAAGCCCTAGGATTTCCTTTAAAATAGAATAGTTGATCGGCTATCAATAGATCAAAGAATATATTTGTCTATATACTAGAATATTGCGTGTCTGTTTACCTCTTATTCCTATGACAATACAATAAATTATGTAACGGCCTGTTTGTGTCTAAGAAAATGATTGGACTGTCCTAGAGAAATATGCTTGAAGCTTGGTGTCACCGTTCGCAGTTATACACATTCATTCCTAGGACAGTCCAGATTTATGGTGAACCTAGTCGTATATTCAAGATCACAGTATTAAAGTAGCACTTCATAGGTGTCTTATCAGAAATTATTGTATAGCTGTTAAAAGCAATTTAGCTCGATAAAGTATTGAAGGTGACTTTGTGATCCCCAAATAATTTTACGTATCAAAAATGTATGGGAACTAAGCACTACCCAACTCGTAATGAGTTAAGCCGGACATAAGATTTATTTAGGGATTAAAAAGTGACCTATTGGAAAATATATTTTTGTTAGGAGCGAAGTGTTCTATCTACTTGTATGAACAATAATTTATTGTAACAATGTTTCTCAAACGAAACTACCTACTTCTAAAGCTTTCGAAAGTTGTGTACTTATCTTGTTGAATCTCAAATAGTGGGGCGATTGATCTATCTATAAACACAATAAATTAATAAAAGTTATTCATTAGTGTTTCATTTTCTTAACTAATATAAGACTACCGATAATTTAAGGTACCCACTTACTTTCTATATGGCAATATCAAAGATTCTGCGTATCATACTATGAAGACTGGAGTGTCCTTTCCAAAACCTAAGTAAATCCTCGGTAAATATCAAACAGGACACTATAGTTAATTAACATACAGATACAGGTAAAATTACAAGCCAAATCAACCCTTCTGTCGGCTAGTAAGCCCAACAATATTAAAGTTTTTTAGAATAGTTTTTTTTTTACTTTACTAAGACAATTATTAGTGAGTAATTCCTTAACTAGCTAGAGAGACGCCAAGTGATCTGCTTGGTTATTCCCGCTCGGTAACACCCTTTCGTCAACACTGTTGACGATCGGGAAAAAAAAGTTTCGTCGTTCACAGTGTTGACAAACGCTATTTATTATTTTAGTGTAAAATGGTTATTGTGCACATGATAAGGGCACTTTTATTTTCTAGTTAAGTGTGTTTTAAAAGATCTAACATAATCCATTAAAACATTTAAAAAATCCTTGTCATTTTATTTCCATATTTTAAAAATAAAAACCAGCATTCATGGACACTGAACGAACAAAACTTTTTTCCCGATCGTCAACAGTGTTGACGAAAGGGTGTTACCGAGCGGGAATAACCCCCATCTGCTTGAAATAGAATTTAATTACTCATTTATCACGACTGAAATAGACAAGCAGCTAGCCCTCCAAGTCCAAGTGAGTTCCTGCGATTATGGTCATGGCAAGATGGGGTTACTCTATAGGTATGCGAGGTTAAGGCCAAAAGCAGTATTGTTATCTCCTTACCTTACCAAGTTTCATCTAACGTTGGACCTAAAATTATATTATTATTAGCTAAGAAACAAAATATACCTACCGAACCGTGATAATCCTATTGAGAAATCGCGGGGCTCGTAAAGGGTGACTCATTTATTTGAAATTGATTAAAATGGGTGGTAGAAAATACCTTGTGAAAATTGTAAAAAACAACATTTTTAGTTATATCATTGAGCAACTGTGTTTGAAATGAATGTTTTCTAACAATTAGTAAGATACTTATACGAGAAAGATTGGAATTCACCATTTCCGTGAAAATGTATTTGCACAAAAAGTTAAATTGCTATTGAAATCCAGATATAATTTCCGTTACTAAGCATAGTTTTGAGTATATCAGCAAGAACTATGCCTAACTAGTTGCAAACATCGATGCGTTGGTTACAACATATAATTACATGTATTACATGTATTATGTAGTAGTATAATTACATGTATTATGTAGTAACATAACAAAATATAATTTGCGAACGCAGCCAAATTATTAAAATCTATCTTTTGGAGCTGGCAACACGAAATCAATCGATGACAGCGACGGATTTTCTCCTATCGTCGCTGACGACATTTTGTCAATAAATTGTAAAATTGAAGAGAATTTAGTAAACTTTTCGTAGTGTTTAGTGTTAAATAAGCCACAAAGATGGCAGACAATGAACAGAAAGCTATGCAGTTAATGGCCGAGGCGGAGAAGAAGCTGAGTTCTTCGAAAACTTTCTTTGGATCACTTTTCGGGTGAGGACAATGAGTTAATCATTATTTTGTTGATATTGTCCTAATTGCGATTTAATTGACTTCGTTACAACCTTCTGTATCTCCCGATGACCTGTGAACATGAAATTCCTGCATGAATAAACATTGATTAACCAAATTTTTTTTGGCAAATGTAATTTCATTGTTGAACCACTTACTCTCTCTGGGTATTCTGATTAAGGCAGCCTGTTTAAGTGAATTATGTTCGCAATTAAACACGGTTTTATTATTACACTGCAGCCTAAAATACTGTCATACGATCCATGAGTAATGCTGGGATCTAATCTAGAATCTTATTAGACTATGATTCAACTAGGCGTGAAATCGTGGATGAAGGAATAAAGCACTTATTATGATAATTCCCCAATTAGTTCAAGTATCCTGGATTATTAAGGAAACAATGTCAAAGAGCTCACTCCCACATGTGGCACTATTATCAATACTATCTTCTTTAAAAATATAATAAAAAAAATGTAAGATGATGATGGATTTACTAAGCCTAATAGATAAGGTAATAAGCTAAATTTGTCCACAGACATAACAGTGCAATGCTGGTCCAATATACATTACACATACATATCTATTGTCTAAAATTCTAACTGCTATAAACAAATAAAGGAAACTACAATAATGATCTCATTTAATGTAACCTGAAGGCCTTTGCATAATAAGTTGGATAACAGAAAAACACTTCTTTTCCTAACCACTCTAACGTCCGGGCCGCGCGACCGTTTCTCTCTCTAACGTCCAGCCGCGCGCGGCTCGGACGCCGCGCAACTTCGCCGTAACAAAAAACCTATACAGCTACTGAACCGTAATGGCTAGAATAAAGAAAAAAATATGAAAAAAATGATAAAAGAATACAGATCAAAGTTAATGATATTTTAAAATCGTTAGTTATAATCTTTGATACTAAAATCCGGGTTAAACATGATTTTAAGAAGAAAAAAACACATTTATTTCTACCATTTTAAAATATAAGGGACAACTGTTGCATATTTTATCAATAAAATATTTTCAGAACAAACTAGGCTTATTACCCTTTCTTTTGATGTATATTTGATTATATTCAGTTAACTCTAAGTATTTTAATTAAATCGAAACAAAACACTACTCTTCGTAATTTTACCGCGATGTCTCCCGCGCTCTAGAAGGCTATTACGAAATTTTCAATGAATTTAGTATATTTCTGTTTGAAAAATGTATTATTTTGCTTATTACGATACTAGATATAATATTTTAATGCAAAGTATGTAAAATATGCATAAACAAAAGTAAGATTGGCCTATGACCTTGACCGGACTTTTTTCGAAACAACAATCGTTTGAAGTTAAAATTAGACTAGATTTATCAGCTAAAACTGTGATATTTAAACATCATCGTAAAGCCCAAATCTTCTAGTTTATTTTGATGTATAACACTTGTAAAATATATAAAACAAAACGACATAATAGTTGACACTTATAAAAACACTTAACGAAACGAACGACAAACGCGTCAACTGAACTTAAAAAAATATTTTTTTTTTTGTCAAAAGCTTATTACACTACCATCTCTTATTTTTTCGTCGAACTATTTCATCAGCTGTATAGATAATCTGTCAAAACTCAACAAATAATACTGAATTTTAAAATAGATGGAGTTAAACACAACTCGTCGCTTTGGATACTATAGTATCCATGGGCGTATGACGCTACTTTTTTCTTGGATACTGTACTATCCACGGACGTCAGAGTGGCTAATGTAATGTATTAGTAATTGATAGCTCGTGAACAAACAATCCTTGAGACTGAATTCAGTATGCAAATGTTTAGGCTTTGTTTGTATTTTATTTTTTACAATTATACTGCTTAGAATGTTTGTATTATATACTTATTTATACATAATATTCTAATCTCTTTAATTAATTAAAATAATGAATATATGCCACAAGAAATTGATAGGATTATTCAAACTTTTGTGTATTTTTAGCAACTGGGTATTGCAAAGTCAAAACGTCTTTTTGCTGGGATTTTAGTGCCTTTTAAATGTCTAACACAAACTGCATTCATATCTAATTTCACATCATACTTTGTTTTATCTCTTAAAACACCATATTATTTGCACATTTCTTACGGTTTCACCCACATCCCAGTAGAACCACTTATTCATATACTATGATAGAATATAACCTATGTATTGCAAGAAAACATGGTTTTCTATTAATAAAACTATTTTGAAAAATGTTTTAATAGAGCCATTACCTCCTACAACCTCACAAACACAAAATTGTACCTCATTCTTGTATGTATTAGGAAGATTCCATAAAACAACACCTCTATAAAAACACTTTGTTGATGTACCTAATAATATGACTAGTTTAGCATGTGTAGCATAAAATTCCTATTAATTATCACTTTATCAGCATGGTGGTAATATTATTAGCAACATGCTTTTAAGGAACTATTTGCAGCAACATTAGTTTTGACCTAGTGGGATAATCAAAAAATATCTTGTATTATCAGGGGGTGTCTTTTGTTCATGATATATCAGGTTCAAATGATATTCTTCAAAGGTCTCAGCATCAGCTACCGCACCTGAAAAGTTGAAACAGTTATTTTATCACACAAAAGTTAATAACTTGCAACTTAGGGGTCCTATCCACCACATCTATCATATTATCTAGAAACCCCCACAAAGCAAATTATACAGTTTTGATCAATTTGTAAAAGTCACGTCATTTCTCAGTGGTTCATCGAAAGTTGAAGAGGCAGTAGACTGCTACCTCCGGGCAGCAAACCTGTTCAAAATGGCCAAGAAGTGGGCGCAGGCAGGTCAGGCGTTCTGCAGTGCAGCCAACTTGCATCTGAAGGCTGGGGTCCGCCACGATGCGGCTACCAACTTCGTCGACGCTTCCAATTGTTATAAGAAGTGTGATCCTAATGGTAAGTGACAGAATAATCTTTAAAATATTCGTCATTTTTATTAATCAGGATTTTAGCACATTGATTAATTCACCTACATTGATTAACTATTATTAACAGGAAACACGATAATATTAACAGGAAAGTTTCCTGTTAATATTATCACCTGTTTCTCACAGTTTCACTTGTGGCCAAAGGAACTACTTCACTCAGCCATATAAGAAGAAAGCCATATTATTATGCCAATCTTTTCTTTCATGGGCTGGAACATATTAGTACATTTCACTTATTGGTTTACCAAAATTTAAAAAAAAAAAACAATATCTTTTAGTTTGGGCAATCGAGATTTTGCAATGGTTGTACACCGCATTTAAAACAATTTAACGTTACAACGTTAAAAACAAGTTCTTGATAGTTATAGCAATAACATTTTTGCGTGTACTTTATGTTGTAATGAGTTTCACTCGGCGACCTGAGTTAAAAGTGAAATTACGCTTAGCTTATCAACCTTATCACATGCGTCGATGTAACGGTGACTGGGAGTTAGCTTTTTAATGGGCGTAATGTTTGCACGTAGGAGACTGATGACTCATGGTTATTATAGTAAATAAATGTTAGTGGCTAATTGAAGTCTTCCTCTATGTGTATTTTTGGAGGCAGTTAGAGAGGGGCTTGGTAATTTTGGCATAAAAAATCGATCAATGACGGGCAGAGCACAAATTGACTCAAAGCTGTAAAAAGGGAGAAAAAAAGAGGAAATAAAATAACACCTTTCCCACAGACATGAGAAAATATGATAAGTAACAACATAACAGTTGTTTACCAAAAGAAAAACTATGTAATCTTTGTAAAACAGTTTGAACGCCATAATAAAACGAGCTGATTCAAAGTCATGGAATTCCTCTTGCTCAACAAAACTATAATGTAGTCCTACTGTTTTGGCATAAACGTTGTCTCGTAACAAGTAGGTTTGACTGAGACTGTGAGTCATCTAGCAACTCAGATTAGATTATGCAGATAAGTTTTCTTCATGGTAATGAATCAGTAATATTTTCGGTCCTGTTTTTAATTAGACGTTTTTAGAGACTACTCTACGTTTTTAGAGACTACTCTATCCAATTGCGCGAAGTATTTCCCCTATTACGCGGAAAAATGTGTGTAGAAGCTAGTTATAAATAACAACACACTTGTTCACAAGGTTATTATTTGAGAACTTGCTATACTTACTTATTTATAGTTTACAAAGTTTTCATTCATGTAACAATAGAGCCAGTACTTTGTAGGGCTTGTAAAAGAATTACATGAAAAAATAACCTTTTTTTGGTCCTAAAAGCCAGTCTGAAGTAGCCAGCCAAACAAACAAAGCAAAAAATACTTTTAGCTTCGATAAATCAAATAGTTCCCAAAGGATATACAAGAAAAAACATTCGAAAAGAGAAACGCGAAAAAGCCATTTCGTATTTCACCGTGGGAACCAAAATGGTTGATGACAAAGCTTTAATATTGGTATTAGAAGACAAAATCAATATTAACTGAAGGCGTCTAGACCAGTGGTTCTTAACCGGTGGTCCGCGGACCACTGGTGGTCCCTGGAGGCATTCCAAGTGGTCCGCGAAGCTTGGCTTCGCGAAGTTGCTATACGTTATCTAACTTAATTTTTATCGACTTATAATTGCGAGCGGGGGTTTTGGCATGGACGTATATCGGGTGTGTCGTACTTAGTCCCCCCATTCATGAAAATGTATGTTTGGGCTACATTTTACGTAATTTTGGTTTTGAGTCTTAAAAAATAATTAAAATTTCGCGCTCGCTTCGCTCGCGTATTCAGAAACGGTATGCCCTTATTTTGGCATTTGTCAACTAACAAAAAGTTAAGTACGTTTGGCCTAAATTTTACGTAATATTTGGTTAAAGTCCGATAAAATTTCGCGCTCGCCTCGCTCGCGTATTCAGAAACTATATTATGGCCCTTATTTTTGCATTTGTCAACAAACAAAACGTTAAGTATGTTTGGGCTAAATTTTACGTAATATTTGGTTTAAGTACGATAAAAATTTCCAGCAGTGGACTGCTATAGGCTGTTGATGATGATGATGATGACCCAAAAATTCAGATGTTTTTTGATAAATAATAAACAAATGAGTGCTAATTTAGGTAAACCGATGAGGTGGTCCCCGGCACGACAAACTTTAGTTAAAGTGGTCCCTCATGTCAAAAAGGTTAAGAACCATTGGTCTAGACTTTCAGAAATTACTGATGCGCTGTAAGCTAAGTGTTCATTAAGTCGAGTTAAGTTGGTCTGTTTACTTAATTACCGACAATTACCGGAGTATACAATTTCAAGTTGAAATTACGCAATTTGTGTATGAATTATAAATGTAGTAGTAAGGAAATCCATGCATATTTTATTGTTTTACATTAAGTCGTAGCGGAAATCTTATCATTGTTGTACTATAAAGTATAAAAACAATAGACGTACAATGTGATGTAGGTGCAGTGGTAGAAATTACTCCTAGAATTCCTAGGACTTTCTAAACGTTATTATCATTAGGTACTATTGATACAAAGCTGAAGAATTATTGGTGTGATTTCTGTATATTATTAAGTCTATGGGCTACTTTAATGCGTATTCCCATGCTGGACGAAAGTAGCATTTTATATAGCTCAATTTAATACAGTAATAAATTCAAATAATCCTCGAAACTCGAAATAGTCAAGGCAGAATATACAGAGATAATTTTGTATTACGTTCGCTACGCCCAATTCGGTTCAAAATTATAATTGGAATCGTGTAAGCTTAGGCCTTCCAAAGACCGCGCAGAAAACTTATTACTTGCAAAATTGTATTAATTTTTGTGGTTATTTAGTGTTTTTTTGTGGTACATAGCCATCCATATATCTAGGAAGAATGGAGGCTTTTTATTTTCGTTTTCGGAGGTTTCCCCACGGAACTCGAATGATATCGATGGGAAATCAGTAAAATAATACACACGTTAGAGATTATCCCACATCCTAGCTAGTCATACATATCTATATACATAGCTTCGGAAAATCCTACTATACACAATAAATAGTACATCCTTCCTAGCATTCCGGATGAAGCCTACATTTCGTGTAGCTCAGTTCAATCTAGCCAAGCGGAGCTACATGCTAAAACATAGTCTACGATGTACGATGTGTTTGGATCATCGCCAAACTGTCCTTTAGTGAACATTTGTTTTTAACTTTGGCTGAAATGTAGGTATACTTTGATGGTAATACATCGTTAAGTTTCTTTGAAATGTATGTCAGAAGGATTCATTTTGTAATTGGCTTATGAGTGGCCATTTGGGGACCAATTATTATGTAAGACATAGATTTCATTGATTTCATTGATGAAGACATTTATTTGTTATCTACGATTTTTTTCTCGCAATGGGGTGCATACCCCCTGGGACGTGCTCCAATTACTTTTGCCTATACGTTCCACATTTTTCTTGTCATGGATTGTGAACGATGGTGTTTCCTTATCTGTAGAATGTTTTTTAGCTTTCGCATTTAATTCTCTCATTGAACCTACCATTTTATAAATGAAGGAATAGATTTTGATACTTGACGTGGAGGCGTAATTTATCAGTATTTTATCGGTCTACGAGGGGTAAATAATTCCGTGCCAAAAGGTTTTTGATTCTTATTTGTTGTTGAAGCATATTATTCTAAAGATTAATATTATAAATATAAAAGATGAATCCTATCCATTTAGTTCTAGTTTAAACAGAAATCGTTCACAATCGAAGCAAGATGATTTGCATCTCTGAGCCCAACTTAATAATATGACAAATGCAAGCAATGGTATTTCCGATGCCAAAGTTGATCCGTTCTATACGTTCGTCACTTTGATAAAATTCCTGGATCGGAAAATGAGTTGTCTAATAAGTTAAGCGTCGCATGAAAACTATCCATCGGATAAAAAGAAGCTTATAGTCTTCATCTATAACTGGACAGACACTGAAAGAAACCTTCTGAGATTAGCGCGTTCAAACAAACTCTTCAGCTTTATGAAATTAGTATAGATTTCAAGTAACTCCATGTCGCAGCTTTTTGTGTCCCATGGAAAACAACTATTTTTACTATAAACAACGTAATACAAATCTTGACTGTTTGATGAACAACATTACACGTATTACATCACCTTAGTTATCTGTGTTAATGTTGCTGATAACAGATGATCAGCTGATATCTTAGTAGCTTATCTTTAATCTATTGACTTCAATGTACACAATAGCAAGATAATATGGCGTTACGATTTTTTTTCTGTACTTGTGTTTGTAGAAGATTATGTATGCCAAGAGCACCTCATGAGGCTCTCGCTAGGCGGTTGGATCAAGGGACTGCTTCAAAAGACAGTACTCCTTGATTATGGCACGTGTTGTGAGGAGGTTCCTATCTTTTTGGTCCTAACCACCGGTACCTTGGACCATGTGCCCGATATTTTACCGTCGTTCTTCTTTGTCTCATCTTATATTCATAGTCCTTTCACTGACCGCTAACGAAATACGTATTCATAAAATGCGTCTGTATCTACGCAGTAAGCTGAAAAACATTTTTTACGAATAAACAAAGGTCACATTCACATTGCAAAGATACTCGATGTATTTTAGAACAAACTAAACTAAAAAAACATTTAGTAGAGAAATGATCTTATTCGTGTCCTTTGCCTAAACAATTCATAAGAAATAATTACCATTTATATCAGGATAAACTCGGTAATAATATAGGTAGACACAGACCTAAGTGTTAGTAATGAATATAGGCCGTCTGGCGCGTGGTGAAGTATGCCAAATAATGGTGTCAATCGATTTCCCTATGGCGTTTAATAGCCTTAACATGACGTAATTGGCAGTTGCCACGCGCATATCAATATTAGAAATGATTTGACTGTAATTTCCTACGTGTTAGTATGTAGATAAGCGCTGGCGCCGCTGGATTTAATGATAATACTGGTTTTAAAAATAGTAACATGAGTTGGGGTTCCACAGGGAACTATTATTGGGCCCGATTTATTGTTTTACTGTTAAACGTTGTTTTATTATGCATGGAGATTATAATAAAACAGGTTATTGAGAACCTTGAATTCTTCTTATTTTAAACACAAGTTGGGGTTTATGATCTAATTTTTTTAAATAGTTTGTGTTTAATTGCAGAGGCTGTCTCGTGTCTGCTGAAGGCCATTGAGATCTACACCGATATGGGACGATTCACCGTAGCTGCTAAACAGCATCAGGTAAATACTTCTAAATCTGCAGATTTTAATTACACAATTTATATTGCAGTATGTATATGAAAATGAGGACAGTTTAGATACATGGCCGGTACTATCCTGAAGTTTATATTTTCATTATTAATGCTCAATCCTTCTCGGTGTGAGAGGAGGCCTGTGCCCAGCAGTGTTACAATGAAAAAGCTGTAACGTAACCCCAAGTATTAACAATACTTCCCTTCCTACAGAACATTGCTGAGCTATATGAAACCGAGTGCGTGGACCTGTCCCGTGCAATGCAGCACTACGAACAGGCGGCTGATTACTTCCGCGGTGAGGAGTCCACCTCCTCCGCCAACAAGTGCATGCTCAAGCTTGCCCAGTATGCGGCCCAGCTCGAGCATTATGATAAGGCTATACAGATCTACGAGCAGGTGAGTGATCTTTGCAAGGTCCCATTAACATTACTCTTTATTAGATAGAAATAAAAAATATTTAGATAACACAACATGAGCACAAATAGGGAGTAAAAGTACAACAACAATAGATAATTGTGCCAAATAAGTCCAGTTCAGCATTATGCCAGACAGGTAGTGCCTGACGCTAATTTTTAACGCTTTCTACGAAGATACCATGAATTTTGAAACCTTTTAAGGCTTTATTCTAGTAAGCATTTAGAGATCAGCACTGTTTAAAAACAAATATATGAAGTCAAATCCAGACAAAATTGATGCGCTTTTTCAAACTTTAGTATCAACAACTGAAAATGAAAAACCGAAACATGTAAGAAATTAGAATTGGTATGGTTATCTTTTTACACTCTAATTTCACCTTTCAGATAGCCAAATCGTCCCTGGACAATAGCCTGCTGAAATACAGCGCTAAAGAGTACATGTTCCGCGCGGCGTTGTGTCATCTCTGCGTCGACATACTGAACGCTCAACACGCCGTCGAGAAGTACTGCGGCTTGTACCCCGCCTTCGCCGACACTAGGGAGTGTAAGCTGATCAAGGTGAGGCTGTCTCATCATCTGCCTAGCTGTTTCCTTACCATATTGTCAGCTTTTGATAACCAACTAGGACCAACAACTACGGCTCTAAATTTTACGTGTCTCTGAAATAATTTTGGATCTCGTCGGCTAGTTGGCAAATGTTTAGGGCCATTGTATGGTACAATCTGGGTTCTGGACTTAGAAGCTCCATCGGAAACGTGGAAATCCGACATTCAGATTCAATACAATTCTTAATGATAGGTACTAAAAAGCATTTGAAATAATATAACTCATTTTCTAAGAGCACACAGCTAAAGCATATCTATTTTCTGTTCTGACAATAACTAAGCTTGTCATCTATCTATTCCAGGAGCTGATTGAGCATTTGGAAGAGCAAAACGTGGACGCTTTCACCGAAGCCGTGAAAAACTACGACAGCATATCTCGACTGGACCAGTGGTATACGACCATGCTCGTTCGCATCAAGAAACAGATCAACGACAACCCCGACCTGCGCTGAGTCACTCGCCTCCCGCCTGCCGCAGCCGTGTGTCCAGCGTGAGTGGCCAGCATTATTTAATTAAATCCAACCTTATTATGTTTAATTAAAAAACTACATTTATTATTTTTATTGGCAATTATGTCTCTTGTTTCCTTTTTTAAATTTGAAATCAGAATCTTCCAATTTTGAATTGTGATTCGAGTCGTGCATTGTTTTTCTAGAGAGTGTTACATCGCAATAAATATGTTAGAAAGGAATCGAGTTTGTTATGTGAAGGGACAATGCATGCTCGGCTGTCAGTTTAGCTGTCCTAACAATATAACTTATTTTAAGTTGATTGTAATGCAATTTTCTGTTAATGTATAATTTAATAAAACTACTTAAATACAACAAGATCTACGAGCGTGTCAAAAATCAAAAAGCAACTTGACATTTACCATGAAATGACATTTATGACGTTCCAGTCATGACAGCTGCTGTCATTTTGACGTTGTCATGACACAATTGTCTATAGGTAATCTATAGAGTATGTAAGAAGACGCGATTGATGCTCAATAATGCTTGCATAACGGTGAGCGGCGAAGGGCGATATAATGTTTCCTTTTTTATCATAAACTCTGTAGAATATTTCATTATGCCTATTTCATTGTAACAAGTTAGGCAAATCAATGTTTGTGTCACATTGTTTGACAGGCTTTTAGTTTTCTTTGGTAGTAATTGATAAAATGTTGACTGATAGCGGTAGAGAGAGATTGATACTCGTTTATTTGGTAGGTTTTAGTTTTCAGAGTATTAAGTGATGGCTGTTGGTTCACGAATCCTATTACTTTTCATAACTTAATTCCGCATTCATTGTAACAGTGTCTTCTAAACACTCTGTCAAATCCATATTATTGTTTACAAGGATTGATTCCCATCACGGGCATTTAAGTCTGATTATGTAAGCCCCAAGTCTTATTGATCGCATTCCGATTAGTTTAAATGAATTTTTGATTAAAGAAAGATGTACTAAGTTACGCAATCGTGTTTGAGTATTTCAATTGTCAAAAAATGTGACACAAACACAATATTTAGTATTCAAGATTTAGTCGGTATAATTAGAATATAAGTCGGGAGTAAAATCATTATCGAAAAATGTTTTTTATCTGTACGTTAAAACTGTAACGTTCCAATTTACGCAGTGATTTCGTTTGAGTTATATACTCTTTATTTATATTTATTTTTCTTGTATTGCGAGGCCGGCGTGGCGTTTATTGTATATATTATTGTTTTTAAATAGCGTTAAAAGGATTCCCCCGTACAATTTTGTTTGATGCAGTGGTATTGCCAGCTGAAAAATGTTTTATGTATTTTTGTTACTTGCAACCTGTTAAAGAGTATGGTATTCTTGATACTTTGGAGTTCACGTTGTTACCTTCAACATAAGATGAATCCTATCAGATTATGCATTATGGTTTTATAATTCGTGTTATGAAATAGTGAGACATTTCCGTATTAATTTCTAAACTAATATTCTTTCAGTATGTTTGTTCTAATATGTATTATGGCATTACCACTAGACAATTTTGTTTCCCACAAAAGTTATTTGCAATGGGGCCTATTCTCATTTAGAGTTAAAAAATAATATTTATAACATTTTATTTTGTTGTTGTAAATAATGTCTTGTTTCGTTAATAAATTTTATATTTTTAATTTCTATTTTTTTTTTACCCTTGATTTTCTTTTCTTATTGGCACAGACATGGTTATGTAAGTAAAACATCGAAGATTATTATAACAGCTGTATTACATGATCCGGAAACGAAATTAATTTCTTTACTTCTAGTTTATGTTTATGCAGTATGAAGAAGATAACATATTGAAATTCAATAGACAAAAGATTTTTACGGGTTTGATAAAATAAGTCTTTCACAAAATTCATAACTATGTTTGTGCTACTGACTGTATTCACACTACGATTCAAATAGGTGTTTTATAGAAGACTAACTAACTTGAAAGTCTTTTACAAATCGAAGACTGTGTTAACTAAAAAACGGCACTATTCCAGGATAGTTGCATCTTTCCTTTGCAATGGAACTAAACATCGCATACCGCTCATGAAAATCAGTATTTATTCAAGTGATATTTTGATGCCAAGGTCAAAAAAATCGTAGTGTGTATTCAGAGCTTATAAGGCTTCCCAATTTAGCTAAGGTAACTTACGCACTTGCGTTTTGTCGAGAGCGTTTTAGATAAAAAATCGTACGGTAAACAGTCGGGTTTTTAATTATTGTAAGAAGTTCACCGAATATGTCTAAAATTCGCCTTAATGTTAGGCTTACATTTTTGGTAATTAATATATTGTATGCCACATCTATTAACTAAATGAATTCAATTCAATAAGTTATTTTAAAAATTTGCATTTATTTAGTTCATGACAGTAATATAGTTCAAGTTAGTCAGAATAATCGAACATAACATAAATCACTTTCTATAAAATGCGAAAGGTATAGTAATGTTGAAATTACAGCATCCATTTCGTCTTTAAAGATTCAAAATACTAATTAATAAAATATCTATAGAAGGTTACAAAAAAACCGTTTGTTACATGTAGTAGAAAATAGGTAATGGTAATTTTTGTCCACATTTTTAACTTCTACATTAGATCAATAATATTATATCTTAGATGTGGCATACCGTAAAACAGTCTAGAGTTAAAGTTTCGCAATTATCCGTAACCATAGCAACGCCAGTTATGTATCGCATTGTATGGCACACTGATATTCGTTTAATGTAAAAATAAAATGTTAATACAAAATGTTTTTGTGTTTTATTGTGCTCCCGTCCTTAGTTGAACTTTCCCTCATCGCTGTTCATGTGTGCCTTGACCTTTACTACAATTTCTTTCACCTTCCGACCAAAACTTATAAAACTAACCAATTCATTTTGTAATTGGTTTAAACTATCAGAATTTAACACTTTGCAATCACCGGCCACTTTTGTATCAATTTACGTCCATTATGCTAAAATTAACCAATAATTATATTGCTCACAATACCTATACCTACACTTAAGTACAAAACGTATATTTTAGAATATTAATTAGTACCTCCCTATCGCTAACTGTAGCCATGAAAATCTACGTATATTGTTTAAAAACTCACCGAGTGCCGTATTTTAGCATAATGGTCAGTTTTGTACGGGTCAGTCGCTCCTTGTAAAGCGCTGGTACTAGGCTGCATCCGGTTAGACTGGAAGCCGACCCCAATATAGTTGGGAAAAGGCTCGGAAGAAGAAGAAGACTAAGTGGTTGCCGGGAAGCATTGGATGCGGGCTACTGAAGATCAAGTAAAGCGGCGAACCTTGGGAGAGGCCTTTGTCCTGCTGTGGACGTCTTTCGGCTGATAGTCGACATTATGTCATAGACGACTGTAAAAGAACGGCAAATGCGCCGTATGTTAAAAAAAAAACGTGATGTTAAGTGGTGGCATGTGCGTGATTCAAGGGTCCAATGTTAAAATTTAATTTAAGCGTTAAGTTTCTTATGTCATTAAAATGTAAAAGGAAATTAAGAATTAATTAAAAATTATATTTTTCCTTATTTCTTTTTCTTCAAATATAATTTACCATGGTTAAAACCGTTTGAAAGTACAAAGTGCCACGCGGTTTTAATTTACGATGACTACATTAAACTTTCCAACAACATTAAATAAATTGGTCAAAGTCTATCCGAAATATTCAGAAAATTGTTGGTAAAATATCAATTTGTAATTGTGATTAAAATAACAGGAAATCCCTTTAATTTACATAATCTTCATTTTCATCTACCGTACAGTGGGCACTGTGGTCTACAACCCTAATTTGCTAATGACGTCACTTCATTATCCTCACCCTTCAGCCGCTCATGTACCTGTTGACCCCTTGTTGCGATTTAGCGACTGATTCCCGGGGGCCCAGTAAGTGAGTTGGCGAGTCTCCACCTGCCATTTTTACGTGTATTTATTACATTGTTATCGGCAGGTGCCATAGTTCCCGTAGTTTCCCCATTCCTAGTCCACTAGCATCCCATCACAATAGCCGAAGTAGTTTTCATCCATAGTTAGCAATAGTTTAGCACAGAACCGGGGATTGTCCTTGGGTACATTTCTATAGTGTATACAGGGATAATCGTCGGTTTTGTGTCACCATTTCATTAAAGTTGTCTCAAAAGGGCTTCAGCGTGTTGGCTTCGGCCCCACGTTCGCCTTCCAAAAATCCGGGACTCTGTAGTCCCGTGGTCGGTTAGAGACATACAAATAAAATCATAATCATCGTTTATTTGTTTAACATAGGTAGATAATACAGTTCTTAAATTAAAGTAAAAGGTCGCTATGTTATGCTCGGAAGCGTACAAATATTGTGGTTGCATGCAAAAAAAACTTATCGTGCAAGAGGTATGCAAAAATTATTATTTGTATGTCAAAAATTAAAAATAATTATCTTCTTTCGTATGTAATCGCTCGTGGAGACCCGTATATACTATATAGTCCCCCTATGTACTTAATTATGTACTCCCCCTATATACTACCTTATGTAATCTCCCTATGTTGATTCTTTACTTATACCTCCTCATAAACTTCTTTAGGTACCTACTTAATTACCTACTACCGGGTACATGATTATGTATATCCTTCCTTCCTTATGTACTCTCCCTATTAAAATACAGAAGTCAAACAGAATATAGCGGTAGGTTTCCATAATTTCGTTCCTGTTTTGAAGACATGATCAAAGGGTGATGAACATAAGAATAAGAAAGGCTCACAGAAACAATTTATTTCTCCAAAAAGTTACACATGTACATTATTCAAAGGTTTCCCAGTAAAATCTTCGGGCTTATTGCTCGGTTGCTTATGGTAGCCGTACAAATGCATCTTTTCTGCATTGTTCTGCAACATTTTGTCCAACACGGGAGCATTATCGTCCTGTGTCGCCTTATCTTTTCTCTTGACCTTTTTTGTTTTGTCATCGTAATTCTGTGCACCATCTTCGTGTCTATCCCAAAGTGGTGCCTTTTGCTCCTGATTTTCTTTGTCCTCAGAATCTTCCTGGTCCTTTTCTTTGTTCATAATGTTATCTACCACCTCTTGGGGTACAATTCCCTTGTCGACCAATTGGGTGCACAATTCATTGAAGGCCCTGGCAAGATCGTTTCCTAATGAAAATTTTCCTGAAACCTTCACTTTGTACGCTTGGGTCAGTGAAAGACCTGTGGAATAGTGAATCATACTTACAAATTATATTTATGTCTAAACTTCATAAGAGATGGTTATCGGTAAAGTCTCTTATTGCCTTGTTCATTAATATGTTTTGACGCAGATAAATTATATGCTTGCCAACCACGGTCATTTCAATTAAAATACAATATAAAATAAATATTAGTTACTGACTAAGCTCCAGTAGGTATGCTACATAGATTTCATTGACTGAAAGAATCGAAAATATGTTTCCATTATTTTTTGACAGAAAGGATTTTAAATATATCTCTTCTCAAAATATCTTTGCATTTTCTTTACGATGAGATCTTTTTAACAAACAAAATGGCTATTGGGTTAAACCTTTTTTTGGTAGTTTCGTTACCGACTGCCGTCTTGTTTATCTCCCGTAAAATGATACATACTACCTCTGCCTAACTCTTTACGTGTGATTTACCTACTTTTTACTATCTTTCACTCGTGTGTTTTGGGACTTTCACGTACACAGAAACGTAGCCTGTAGCCTTCCTCGATAAATAGGCTATGAACTTGGAAATACATTTTTTCTTTGGACCAGTAATCCTAATTTAAAACACTCTTTAGCTTTTACACTAGATTAGTTTTCTTACCATATAGAAGAATGAATATACGAAACATCTTGCCTCAAACTTACATACTTAATGGACAATACACATTACAGTTATTAATTTTATTGTTACCTGCAAATTAAGTACAAAGCAATAAAATATGCAGTAAACTGTTAATCGGTTGCAAAAATGCATGAATTTTAATTTAAGTACAAGTACAATGTTTATTGTATTACGTTGCAGGAAGTCCTTCAACAGAATTAAAATAAGTAGGCAGGTGTATTTACAAGCCTAAAAATATGACTGATATGAATGTATGACTAATAGCCATACATGCTTTGTAGCCGTAGGCAATTTAAATAGAAGTCCAACCAAGAAAATCAATCAAGACATTCCTAGCTATTTAAATAAATAAGATATTTTATAAAACTTACCTACTATGAATTTGTCAGGTTATTGGGTTTTTGCTTAAATCCTAGAGAACTAATTATTTATGTTAAGAAACATTATTTATCTTTAGCCTTGGTTTGTTGACGTAAATAGGTAATGGAAGATAGACAGATAAAATTTTTTGATAAATCTTTTAAGTTTCCCACAGTCATCTAAATGGACTAGACTTAACTAGACCATCTATAAAAGTATGAATCTTGATTTTATATTTGCCAAGTCTGCTTTCAACCAATCAAAATAGTATTTATTTTTAGCCTAATTTTTTAGGCTAAAAATAGCACTTGACGTCACAGTTACAAACGGACAGCACCCCCAAAGCGCCCCTTTCACTATGTCCTTGTGCCATGGCTGGAAAGAAGAAGCGGTGAAGAATAAACTTCCCAGCAAAACAATCCCGCAGCCCCGGCAAGTTTTGGCCCTAAAAGGCCCCGCAGGGTTCGCTGACTGGTCTTTCAGAAGCGCGTGAAACGAAACACGTCACCTTCAAAAGAAAGAAGTTACCTACCTACAAATTAATTACTAATCGATACCTATACCTATTATAAACTTGGAGAGTTTATTTGTTTAAACCCGCTAATCTCAGGAAGTACTAGTCCTATTTGAAAAATTCTTTCAGTTTTAAATAGCCCATTTATCGAGGAAGGTTCTAGGCTTATTTTCATCCGGGTTCGTGCAGAAGTTCCCACGGGATGCGGGTGAAACCGCTGGCAGAAACCAGTTAAGTATAAATCAGATATCAATGACCGATTTGGCAAAGAAACATTTGTACCTGGTCTTTGTCTATCGGGCGAGTCACGTGTGATGTGCCACGCGGGGTCTTAGGTCAAACGTGTTTAAATGCATTAAGTATGTAAGTAACAAGTTACTATTTGTTCTGAATATAGAACTGGATTATTGCAATCACGCTATTTATTATAAAGTACATTGTGATGAAAACCGTGGAATCTTGGAAGTAAATGAAGGATATTAATTGTATAAAATAGCATTTAGGATAAAATTTAAAGGTGCTCTCAAACATCACTTCGTTGTCCACCTTTTTTTCAAAACCCTTTTTTCAGAAACTTGTAACATTATCTTTGTTTCTCTCAGTATCGTCCTGTTCCCGGGGAAACTATTCCACGCATCAGGATAAAAAGTAGCATTCCTGAGTAAATAGGCTATTTAAGTAACTCTGAAAGAATTTTCAAATCGGAATTGACAGTAGATCATTTCTGAGATTAGGGTGGTCTAGCAAATCCTAAAATCTTCAGCTTCAAAATATACAGCAGCCCAACAGCCCCATGTGCTTTGGATAAAAATAAAGCCTCTATATCAAATTGAAGAGAAAAGTGTGTTTTGTCGAATTTTCCACACATAACACCAATAGCGCCAGTAGTTTCACCCGCGTCCTGAGGGATCTTCTTCCCGCTAACGGATAAAAAGTAGCCTGTATGTTATTCTAGCGTGTAATCTATATTGCTATCAAGTTTCATCAAGATCCATCCAGGGGCCCGATTCTCATAAGTGAATAATGTCAACATTGAATCGCAATGGCAGTTTTAACCATATCGGGTATTCTGCTACTAATATAAGACCAATCGTATTCCAACGACATTTGATTGATTTGCGATTAGTCTGCCATTTTGGTGATTTTGGTCTTTACGGTAGTTTGCTCTACAAACATATTGCAACGTAAATCATTTGCAGACAAAATCATTCATTATTAAATGAAAGAAAAGGATAAAAACGAAAAAACAGCGGAATGCCACATAAGCTTCAATCGTAATTGAGTCTTGATTGGATCTCAGTCGAATGTGAATCGTATGTCGCTTAACTAAAAGTTAGGAGAATCGGGTCCCTGTAGTTTTTGCGTAAAAGAGTAACGTACCTACATCGTCACAAATCGCATGTATAATATTAGTAAGATTTTGTAAGTACGTATAATTAATTATATACTGCATCGTGCAGGCCGAGGTATATTTAGGTATTCTACGTGGAAAGAAACTACATCGCACTCATGGTATATACTAGAAGCCAACTTCTGCATACGTACCTACGTAGTAAGATTTTGCATATGATCTAATCGCCGATAATGACGTAGGTACTTAATGTGTTTTTAACAAATTATAATAAACAGTCATTGCAGGTAGTCAGAAGACCGAAATTCTGACAGCCAGTCTTACGAAGGGGTATCAGGTTGCCCGGGTAACTGGGTTGAGGTAGTCGCTCCTTGTAAAACACCGGTACCTACTTAAACAGCTGCATCCGGTTAGACTGGAAGCCGACCGACCCCGTCGGGAAAAGATTAGGCAGACGATGAATTAGCATAATAATATGATTTAAAAACTGATGATGACATAATTTATTCTACAAAATACTGTGAAAAATAATGAAATATATTAGTCTTATTTCATTGTTATGATGACGTGCAAACTCAAAAACCTTCTGCAGATTTACTATCTATTGTTAAAAATGGAAATAGTTTAGTTGTTATCTTTTGAATCTTTCTAAATAATTCATATTTGTAACAAAGATTTTCCTACATTAACATGACCAAATAATAACATTATAATTTTGACAACAATAGGTAGGTACCTAGTTTGTTTTTCCACGAAAAATCTAAAATAATGGGACACTTAACAAAATAGTAAGCAGAGTCTCTACCTACATAATAACATTGAACTATTTCCTGACATAATATGCTATTTATAAAACTACAGGCAAAAGAAATATTCTTGTTATTAGCCTACCTCGTTACCTACTTATAGTTCGGCCATTCAGAGAATGCGTTCCTGACACGTCGCGATTGAACTGACGACGTAACTTTGCAATGGCGTTGCAGTTACGATAAAAATATTTTTGCTGGTTGTTTACCGTTTTAACAATTGAGGAGCATTAAAACAACATTATTATATCAATAATCAATGAATGTAGTTACGTCGTCAGTTCAATCGCGACGTGTCAGGAACGCATTCTCTGAATGGCCGAACTATAATATTCTTTACTTCACTTGCCATTTGGATGCCCCAGGGTTCAACTTTAGGACCGTCTCTTATCATCCGCCTAGCCCTGCTCCAACTATGTTGGGGTCGGCTTCCAGTCTAACCGAATGCAGCTGAGTACCAGTGTTTTACAAGGATCGACAGCCTATCTAACCTCCTCAACCCAGTTACCAGGGCAACCCAATACCCCATGGTAAGATTGGTTGTCAGACTTTCTGACTTCTGACTACCCGTAACGACTGCCAACTATGTTCAAATGACAGTCGGGACCTATAGCTTATCGTGCTTTCCGAAACACGGAAGAACTCGATGTGACAGAGATATTAGTTTCATCTCTGTTACCAATTAAAGTGTCTATCATTTCTAAACGTGTTGTCTTATAATTTTTCTGATTTAGCTCCTAGGCAACGAGTAATTACTTCTTTTAATTGATAATAATTGCCCTTAGGCATCATAAACAATAGGTCAGGGCATATCATTTATAACCGTTGCTGTAAAACAGATTGTAAAACATAATCTACTTAATTTTATAAAAACGATGGAAGACCTGTCTCAGAACCCAAAGCATGGGACAAGCTTGCTTTCATACCTAAGTTGTATGGATGTTTGTTGAATGGGTGGTTTTTCATGAAACTATACTCTAGCTTAACAATTAGAATAACGGACCCGAGTGAAACCGCCAGAAGAAACTAGTTTATGCTTAGATGTTTGACTACTAACTGGTCAATAAATTATCCTTTGTCGTAAATGTATCTACCACGGAGGAAGGAAAGATGAGCGGAGATGTCAAAGGCAGGAGGTCAGGCTGCTTGTTGTAGGTCAAGTAACGTACTGAAGGCCTGATCGGTTACTAGATCTAACGAGGCACATGGATGATTTGGTTTTAAAAATAATGGACAGGTTCTAAAGAAGATGTAAGAGGACAGAGCTAAGAGCTAGCAAAGCTCCTCGTCCCCCAAACACCCGCATTTCGGCGCGCTTCTTACTTAGAGAGAGATTTTGCGTTATGACATCTTCGCTAGTCATTTTGTTCTCCTCGCCATCTACATATTATATTTCTCTAACTAAATAAAACAAATACAATACGATATTGGATGGCCAGTAGGCAGAAAAGTTCTCTAGTGGCGACCACGAAGACGCAGTGTGGGCAGGCCCGCAACTAGATAGGTGGATGATCTGGCCTGAGTCACCGGGAAGCAGTGTATGAGGATTGCTGAAGATCGAGCAAAGTGGCGAACCTTGGGGGAGGCAGCAGTCCAGCAGTGACTTTTGGCTGAAAAGAGGAAAGCTATATATTTATATCCCCACTTAAAGGTATGTATTTATTTATTAAATTTATTTGTTTACTGTGTCGTTTATTACGAACGTGTAGTCCTATATTATGAGGATCCTTTAAGCCATCATTTTCAGAAATCGATTAAGTAGATTAATTACTTAGTTCTAAGTATAATATTTCAGGACAATTAAAACAGAAAATGATCGTGTATTCCAATTATTATAAATATTACATAATTTATTAAATTATACCTATAACATTAATGCAAATTGCGGGGGTCTTGTGTCAGATGCCATTCTTATTGTCTCAACGATGGGTAGGATAGTACAAATATAAGTGTGGTTGCTTTAAGAGAAGGTTTAGTCGGAATTCTATAGATATGCTGGACACTACGTACGGTTTTGATGAAGATTTTGACACCTTTGAAGGTAGGTCCTTCTATATTTTCTACATGCGTAAATGCGTAACCAGGGACCAGTGAAAAGTAGGTCAAATGCTATTAAATCTGATGTGACCATTTCTTTTTTATATCTGTCTTAATTGAATTAAATTAATATTACCTAGAGGAGAATTAATAGTTAGTAGGTTTTCTTTCTACAACTTCAATTTTATAAATTCTATGATCTTTATTTAATTTAGCTTTCTCTGTACTGTAAGTTACTTTCTGTAAATCCTGTAATTAATCATTAAACAGGGATTAGTAAAGCAAAATTGGGCCATGCTCGTGTATATAATTTACACATTGGGGTTACAACCAGGCCAGTGTCCACTGCGTTTCAAATTGCCCCAAATTATGTAGGTTTTTGAACCCAAACGAGTATCTCAATAATAGTTTCACAACGTATGTGAAACGAATTACTCATTTTGGTTTTAAAGAAAATAGTGGGGGAATTTAGATTTCTAGAAATAGAATGAATTCGACATATCTAGCACTTAAGTAGGTACTTTAATTTTTGAACCTTATTGAGATTTTATACGATGCCTCATTGTATATTTTGTAGGCTTATAATTGGTTTCTGATTGTAGTTTCATGCTGAAATCATATTTTTAAAGATTGCAAAATCGATTTCAAAATCTGGTGTATTTATGCAATCACTAATCCAAATAAGCAGTGCCTAATGTACTATGATTTCTATTTTTCTTCTTTTCTGTATTCTGTGTGTGTATCTGTACCTACATGAACTATTAAATAAATAAATGAAAAACACTAAGTCCAAAATAAGTAAGCTGTAGACGACAATTCTAATTTAAAACAATAGGTAAATGAATACACAGAGGTACTTCTTAGTGCCATATCTTTTCGCCACATAATAAAATATAAAAAGAACTTTTTGTAACTAAAATTAAAATACTGTGCCTATTTATGCCATCCGGTAAAGACGTGGTGAATAAACCACAGGAAAATAACGGTTTGCTCGTTGGTTCTGTACAAAGTTCGGAGTTCTGAAGTAATTCATGATTCATTACTAAAATAGATTAAGTCCAGTTTAGGCTAAGGTAAATAAGCTATTAAATTATTTAATGAACCGCGTGGCTAAAAATGTTGATTGCATTTTTTTTACTCTTAAGTACCTAAATGTTTAATTGTAGGTAAATGGTATTGGACACACCCCCTCCAAAGTGTCTATATCTTCAAAATAGAAACTGTTCACCGATCAGGGATCTCCAACCACTTCATATTCAAGTTCTCTCAAAGCGATTTATTTTTATTTCGTTTAGAACGGTACTACTGCGTCATGATCTTTATCAGCCAGTATTTAACAATTCAATAAGTTCAGAGGTCTTGCATTTAAATTCAAAGACATACAAACTCCTTGGCTAACCAGTTCATTTGTCACGGTACCACACCAGTGTCTTCCCGTAACTCCCGAGGGAAAGACGAATCGAAGCCAGGAGTTTGTACTTTTTATTCTCCAAAAATGTACCAAGACAATGAAGGCGGAGCTAAACTGGAGAAGAATAGGTTCGAGTCTACTATCAGTGAATTGAAGAAGAAGACTTTTGTTTCTGCTGCTGATATTGAAAGTTATGGTGAGTTCAAAATATTTTTTTGGCGAAATTGTGACGCAGTAGAAATAACGTATTCCTGAAGATGTGAAGAGTTAAGTACGTTTACGTTTCTCACTCTTTTGTTTTCATTCTTATTTTGTAGTATTTTCAGAGCATCCCGAATCATATAACAGGCATTTTTCTAGCCCCTTTCCATATTTTTTTCTGTAATTTTAATTAGACTTTTAGACCCGGTTTTCCTTCTAAGTGAAAGCCACAATCGTGGCTTTGTCTTCGATGCTTCCGGTAATCCCAAGTAATACATTTTCCTCAACAACAATCGTATAATTACTTCAGATTTTACCAATATATCTATAGTTAGCTTTTCTTCTAATTTTGTCGCTTTGGAAACCTGTCACGGTTTTCAATGCACTTATATACAATGTAGTGATTGTCGTCATTGTGAGTTCCTCAATTTTACAATATATGAAATAACGTACTGGCTTCGGTTAGTTATTTCACCCTTGTGCCGTAGGCACTTGTAGACATGGGCTTTCTATCACTGAAATGTTTTTTTCAAATCGAACCTGTGTGTGTGTGATTCAAACATTTAAATGAACTCTTCAGCTCTAATAATAGAATTTTGGATATTCCCAAGATTTTCTATCAAGTTTTTTGATAAGTTTAGTGTTTCATTCAAGTTGAGTGACGCTGCTATTGTAAAAAAAAACATAAAAGTTTTTTTTGTGTTCGCGTGGGTTGTTTCGCGGATTTTTGTATTGATTTTGGCATTTTATTTTGCATTTGATTTTTCAATATTAATTTATTAGTGCTCAAACTGATAACACGTTGGAATATAAGTAAATGGTATTGAATACATGCATTATTATTACACATGGCCATAGTGTAAACGCTGTGAGACCTATAATTTCAACTTGACTATTTTCAATATTAATTAGTATGTTTTAATTATCATTTAATAATGTTAATGTCTCATATGATTTTGTACAAGTAAGGCACATGTCATTATTTAATTTAATTTTAATTTCATGTTTTTTCATCAATCGATCTAAAAGTTAAAACAGGTTTTTGTCCGTGTTTCATTGCTTAGTAAAAATATAACAA
The DNA here is from genome assembly GCF_022581195.2 of Helicoverpa zea. Lineage (NCBI taxonomy): Eukaryota > Metazoa > Arthropoda > Insecta > Lepidoptera > Noctuidae > Helicoverpa > Helicoverpa zea. The sequence goes on from NC_061472.1 coordinate 1,170,776, forward strand.
TAGCAGGTTATCCGCTCTAAATTTTGAGTAAAAAAAACACATTTAAAGGCTTAAAAAACATGTTTTCAACACATATTGTGACAATACTTATGTAAAACCGAACGGTGCTTCAATTTACCGACGTAACTTATTTTCACGAATCCGCATTATGCTGTCAATAACGTCTAACAAAAACCGGGGCCAAGAGGTCTTGAACCGTATTGAATTGTAAAAAGGGGTGGATTTGCTTCGACAAATATTTAAAGTAGATACTTAGCATGTCAATGGTGCATGCACCTTTTGATTTTCGACTAAGAAAATCCGTATATTGCAGTCTAAACAGTTTGTCGGAAGTTGACAGACCGGCAAATTTTTATTTTTTTGAGAAAATCGTGAATTCAATCACAGTTTTAAGTCGGTCTGATACCTACCTGAACAAACTATCAGACGACTAAAAGTTTGCAGTGTGTTGGAATCTAAGTTAGTAGCATGTGCAGTGAAAGAAATAGGTTTAAGTACAGACTTTTTTGAAAACAAACATACAATCGGAACCTATTTAGGGAAATGCAGACGCGCGTACCATGTGCAACCACGGTGCATAAAGTTTTTTGTTTGCATACATTAGCATTCATAAGTTATCATTTAATATGCACACGTGGTAAATAAATAATATTTATTACTTATTTTAATGATTACATTCATAATTCTCAACCTATTTTAATGAACTAAAAAAGGAAGTTCTAAATTCGAATGTTTCTTTTTTCATACTGCAGCAAGACTTCTTTTCATAATTGAAGAGGCCCTAATCTGAGTGGAATAGTTATTATTCAAATATAAATAAATAAATAAATAAATAATGTCGGGACACCTTTTCACACACGGTCGGTTAGCCCCACGCTAAGTTATTAATTAACTTGTGTTATGGGTGCTAACACAACTGATAAACTACATATAGCTACATATATACATATTGTACTGCTTAATATGTCTGCTAAATATGTCTGCTTTATGTAAACATTGTGCCTCAAAGTAAATAGATATACATACCTACAACATAAATGATATATGGAATAACTATAGTTTTATGACGTACATAAATCCATTACTATACCTAGTATTATAGGTAGGTACACTCCATAGTTATTTATTCAAATCCTGAATGTTCTAGATCAAATAACTTGCACTGAACTCAGTACTGCATCATAAGCAAGCACTTATCTATTGTCGTTATTCACTTGGATGACTGCACTATAAACTCTGAGTTATTAGGCAGCATTTAACCTGTGATTAATTTATAGGGAAGATCGTTCGTGGATAATTAACAATTATAGTCGCACGTGTAATTCGATAAGATACAGTAACTGGTAGTCAGAAGCCAGAAAGTCTGACAACCAGTCTTACACAAAGGGTATCGTTGCCCGGGTAACTGGGTTGGATTCAGTTATCATTTGCATCAAGTTTAAAAAACTAGGAAGAGGCTGAATTCAGTAATGTATCATTATATAATTGCGATGGCATAACAAACCCTAAAAGGCATTATAATTATTACATTTAAAACACAGACATCAGCTGTTTTCAAGTGAATAGGTTGGGTGTCTCACAAGAAAACGTCCTGAGGACGCTCTTACTTTTATCATTTATCACACGGATATAATATTTACATCTCACTACATTGGTATCACTACTAAGAGACAGTATTCAAAAATGTATAATTTCCGATTTGTTATAATTTCTCAGGTGAGAGCAGTGTCACTCCGGAGTTCCAGGAGGCGTACAGGCGCTCCATCGATGATCCTGAGGGGTTCTGGGGCGAGGTAGCCCAGGAGCTCGAGTGGACTAAACCCTGGGAACGAGTGCTGGATAACAGCAACCCACCCTTTACAAAATGGTTAGTAGATGCTGTGTTTGGCAGCTGTGATTTTGATTTGATTTTAAAGTCTTCTGGTAATAAAGTATGCTGATCTCAGGAAACACTGGACCGATTTGATTTGACCGACTGGACCTTGATAAAAACCGGCCAAGTGCGAGTCGGACTCGTCCACGAAGGGTTCCGTAAATTACAGTTAAATCAACCTATCTCAAAAACTATAAGAGATACTTTGATCAAACCAAAAATCGTTGAAAGAGTTAATTAGCATGCATCACCTCTATTTTTTTTAGAATTTTATACCCCGTAGTTATAAAAATAGAGGGGGGGGGGGACATACTTTTTACGACTTTGAGAGCTGATATCTCAAAAACCGTTCACTTTAAGAAAAATGTTTTTTAGAAAACTTTATATCATTTTAAAAGACCTTTCCATTGATACCCCACACGGGTATGTACATCGAAAAAAAAAATTTCATCCCTCAGTTACATGTATGGGGGGCCCCACCCCCAATTCTTTTTTTTACTATTTAGTGTCATATTTTTGTAGCGGTTCATACAACACATATTCCCATCATCACTGTAGTACTTATAGTTTCCGAGTAAATCGGCTGTGACAGACGGACAGACGGACAGACGGACAGACGGACATGACGAAACTATAAGGGTTCCGTTTTTGCCATTTTGGCTACGGAACCCTAAAAAGTCTATCCGATGAAAAATAGTCTACCGATGAAAAATCGGATAGACTATTTATCAAGGATGGCTATGGATAACTTTATATCTGGTTGTGAGGAGAACTTCTCACTGGATGCAGATAAAATCGCTGACTGAAGCCAATGTTCAAATGAAATATTGTTGTCGACCTGACCTTAAGTCCTTTCAGTTTTAACTGCACAGTCGTGTTCAGTGAAAAATTTGAGCTCTGTACAGTTGAACTGCATAAGTTCTTGTCTATCAATGATATTAAAGTTATATCTCCCTTATCACAGGTGGGTAGGCGGCGAGATGTCAGTATGTTACAATGCGGTGGACCGACATGTAGCCAGCGGCAAGGGCGACCAGGTGGCGCTAGTGCACGACTCACCCTTGACCGACACCGTCCGCAAGATCACTTACTCAGAGATTCAAGACCAGGTCAGTAAACCGTTTTAATAACTTACCTGTCCCACGAGTCATCAGTGATACACTCCGGTTGTTTAACCGGACCGGTTCCGGTTTAATTAAACCTCATTGTAGATTCAGACACTAATGAAGCGCTCATTAGTCGAGCCCAAGATTAATCTGATCCAAGCTTGAGTATACAAAGACAATGTGGACGTAGGTATATTTCCGCACACAAGTACCTATGGCTCCTAATGTCATGAAATAACATCTATACTTTCTCCTAGGCTAGGTCTCTTATTTTTGCTATGTCCCAGAACACTATGAAACGATACTAAAATAACTCTTTAATTCGCAGGTATCCCGCCTTGCTGGTAAGCTGGCTTCTCTAGGCGTGACTCGTGGCTCCAGGGTGCTGATCTACATGCCTCTCGTCCCTGAAGCCATCATCTCCATGCTGGCCACCAACAGAATCGGAGCCATCCACTCCGTCGTGTTTGGAGGTAATTTAGACATCATTTAACTACCAAAGAATTTGTCCGGGTAACTTTGTTGAGGAGGTCAGATAGGGCAGTGGCTCCTTGTAAAACACTGGTATTCAGCTGCATCCGATCAGACTGGAAGCCAAACACGCACCAACGCATAAGTACACAATTTTCATTGTCCCTACATCAAAACTTCACAGATGCAATTCAGAGTCCAAAACTTTTTAGAATCATGCGCCATTATAGAAGATTCTAAAACTTCCTAAGATACAGCTTAAGATGAGAAATCTAAAAACCATATCAGATCTCTATCAATAGCTATATCAGCTTTACAATTTTGCCTCTGCCAAGTGTTGTTGTTTCGTCTCTGTCATTCCTCGTCTTTGTAATATTTAATTAAACTAGCTAGGCTAGACAATCCTATCAAAGTGATACAAACGCTCTAACGCCTTTTTTGACATACTTGTACTAAAGTTCATTAATACAGGGTTATTGGCCGCTTATTCTAGAAAGTTATAGTTGTCTGCCACTACCAATAAGTAGGTACATATTTCGCTAAATTAATTGTCGAACATACGCCCGTATTAATTTAAATCAATTAGTTAACGTACGTAGACGACTTTTGAGTTACCTAAAATAGTTTTTGAATTTTGAATTTGTTTGAGGGAACCCGTCGGGTTGTAGATAATTTACATTGTTTGGCGATAGTTTGAGGTAATACCTAATATAGGTTCCCGAATTTACCTATTTCATTACTTACCTACTTATTTCATTATCGATATGAATACCAGAAAGAAGGCTGATCTATACTAAACTATAGAGAGGAAAAATTTGATTATTTGTTTGTATGTTTTGATAAATAAGGTACTCAATACTCAATACTCAATTCTTTATTGCATTCCACAATGTAGGTTTAGGTGGTAAACATTTATTTGGTAGGTAACAATTATGGACCCTGTCGGGCACAGCAAAAAGATATTCTTAATATACGTATGTGGAGAGGACTTTACATTCAAATAACTTAAGTATAATTACAATTCAACTTATTCTAAAAACATTTACATAACACTAACATTACAATTAAAATTATAGACTTTATTTTTCTAGTTTTAGAGATTTATCACTTAAATATTCATCGACACTATAATAACATTTTTTTAATAATAACTTTTTTAATTTCTTTACGAATAGATGGAGTTTTTTTTCATTTTTTATTGTTTCTGGTCTCCAATAGTTTTTAGAAAAGACTGGCTCCAGCGGTTTCACCCGCATCCCGTGGGAACTACTTCCCTTACCGGGATAAAAGTAGCCTATAGCCAAATTAGCCTTACGATTTGAAAGAAATTTTCAAATGATTAGCGCGTTCAAACAAACAAACAAACTCTTCAGCTTTATAATACCTATTAGTATAGATATGACTATAAGAACCAGAACTTACATAGACATAGACATTACCTCTATTTATATATCAATTTAGATCACTCTGGCTTCAACTGTAAAGGACCAATGTTCGTACAGGTTTCGCGGCACGAGAGCTAAGGACCAGGATTGAGCATGCTGAACCAACTGTGATCATTGCAGCCAGCTGTGGAGTGGAGCCTAACAAAATTGTCAGGTATGTAGAGTTTTCCAACATTATTATCCATGTATTCCTGAACATATCATATGACACCGGGTCAATCAATAGCTTTAATAGCTCTTTCTCATCTTCATCCTAATCCTAACTAATATTATAAATGTGAAAGTAACTCTGTCTGTCTGTCTGTCTGTCTGTTTTATCTTCACGCCTAAACTACTGAACCGATTTGTGTGAAATTTGGTACAGACATAGTTTGCAACTTGAGAAAGGACATAGGATAGTTTTTGTTTAAAAAAAAAATAAAAATAATATTTATTCCGGACATATAGCGCCATCTATTGGTCAAACCAAAAATATGCCGGAAGTCACTATATCATGCGAACGAAGTCGCGGGCAAAAGCTAGTATACCATATACCATATACCATCGATGATCGAATAGACTTCGTTTCTGGAGATGTTGATTCTAGAAAAACCTTCATTTCATTATTCATCAATCATCACTCATGATTTTTTATAAATTTCCGAGTCATTAGATTTTCTGACAAGACTTACTTACTTTAAATTTTTATCAGAAAGGAATAATTAATGTTGACGTAAAAGCAATTTTATTTTAGATTTATTTATTTATTTTAGTCTATTATCTTTCATCACCCCCAACTTAAAAAAATAGTATTTTTCCCTAGATATAAAGACATCCTGGACGAAGCTCTCTGCCAGTCAGACTTCCAGCCGAACAACTGCATCATCTTCCAACGGCGCCGAGTTCTGGAGTGCACCTTGGAGCCTGGACGTGATATCGACTGGAAAGAGGCGTTAGAAGCAGACCCTGTGCCCTGCGTACCTGTAGAGGCCAATGAACCCCTGTATATTCTGTATACCTCAGGTGAGCTGTTATAACAAAACTATAATAAAAATTTGAGTAGACACTTAAGAAAAGGGGAACAATCTTGGTATTTAGGATTTTGACACGTATGTACGTACATATTAAACAAAGTAAAACGTGTTTAAATAATGATTCAATTAATAACGAAACTGTTGTTATTGTATCTGTAATGTTGTATCAACTTACATAGATTTTAAGCTGGACTTTATTTTTTAATTGAGTTAAAAAGAAAGTTGTGTCAAGATTGTTTATTTATCTTTAGATAACTGCCTACTGATTTTCTGAAAGACGAATCTAAATGAAGACTATGAACCGTCGAGAGTTAATATTGGAGATACCCTAAATACGTACCCGACCGTATACTTAGTTTTATCGGAATAGGTAAAGACCACTTTAAATTCAGTGCCTGTTAGTAAATTAGCTTCGAGTTCACTAGGACCTAAGAAGGTGACTGGAACAGTCACTGACTATTGGTAGAGGATAGATAGTAGACATTACGAAAGGTTAAAAGTAAAAAAAAATAAAATTTGGACTGTTTTTATTTTGAGTACTTTACTTACCGACTTAAACATTATTTTTTTATAAAAAGAACCCCATTTCGCACCCTTAGAATGAAAGTGACCGAATCCAAAAAATGCAATTTGTGGGAAATGAGCAAAATCGTCATCAAAAAATTATATTACTTAATACATCTTAATATATCTCTTCCGTTTTTAATGGCTTACTATTGATTTTTACCAGATTTGTGGATTAGCCTTTTGAGATCACAATGACAATGCAAATTTATGTTTATAGTATTTTTTTATATATATTTTAACATAAAATATAAAGTAGTTTCAAATTAAGTCACTTTATTTCAAAATTATGTTTTCCATTCTATGTTTTTTTAAGAATTAAGTCTGTTTATGACACATATTGGTAATAATTCCGTAGACACAATAAATAATAAGACACTGTCATACTGAAAGTTATTTGGACATAGGGTATTAAATTAAAATGCAATGTTATAAAAATCTGAATGTATTTATTTATTTCAGTCTTAATAATATTTATTCAAGTAACTGATTCGTTATCAGTAATTGAGAAAACAAAATCTACGGGACCTTTGCTTGTGTTTGTGAATAAAATAACAGAATGTATCCAAATGAGCAGGCAATGTCTATTAACCTCCTGCTTCTATTGTGGAGCCTTGTGTTGGCTATAAGTAGAACAGAGGATCAAATTCCTACTTAAGTCTGCACAAAATAACAAATCACTTCTGCAATGAAACCTTTAGTGGCAGAAAAGTGATAAATATATCTTTTAAACAGTTCCGTTAAAAAGTCTACAATTAGCGTCTTTATGCAGTTCTAACGCGTACATCAGCGGCAATAGAAACTTTTTAGCAGCTTTAACCTTTAACATAATTGTTTGAACTCTCTTTTAAAGATGTAGGCTGCAAATGGGTTGTAGAATGATCTCTTGTAAAACCCAGAGTGACATTTGGTTCAGTTTCTGCTGCCTTTAGTGATATTTACAGCTATGAGCAGCTATGAGCAGCTACGGAAGCAATAATAGAACTTAAAGATACTTTCGGAACCCCTAAAGCACTACTGTACAGCTAACAGTTGCCAAATAGGCTGCTATTTCCACTAGTGTGCTAGTTGAGATGGTTCTACTAGTTGGTTAGACCACTGCGTAGTGACAGACGCGGCGTGGAACACTGTTAGGGACGCTAGTGTGCTCTATGACGTGTCTTGGTCGGACCATTTGCCTCTAATTATAAAGTGTGATCTTAAGTTATTAAGGCCAAAAGTTGCACCTGCACTTCCTAAATGTAACAAAGTAACATGGGGTGACAGAGCTTTGCAGCAGACTGAGTTATATAGCAATTATTGTAATGATCTCTTGAAAAATGTAAACTTTCCCTTAGAATTTACTGAATGTAGTAAAACTAGATGTAGAATTAAGGAACATTTTCCATAGTTTTGACTGCAGTAATGGTATAAATAAGTATAACTCTGTAACTTATTGTAAATGGTGTGCATACCTGTAAGTGACATATTGACACAGTAAATACTTACGTAAGAAATTTTGTAACTATACTTGTTTTTGTGTATATGTTGTTGGTTTGCCTTAATAAATAAAATAAAATAAAAATAAATAAAACATGAAACTATTTTAGACAATATTTATGCGGAAATTGTGCTATACTCTATGAAGGTGCAATCGCAAGTAACTGTAAGAACGGATTACAGCGCAAAAAGAGTTACATAACGGGCTGGAATAAGCATGTGAAGGACGCACACAGACAGGCTCGGATTTTCAAACCTGGACGTTGTTTGGTAGACCGAAAAATGGTATATATGTATATATATATATATATATATATATATGTCTGGACACTAAGGAAGGTTACACGAAAGTAGAAAGGTTTTTAAAAGTAAATTGAAATGGTGCCAAAATAATAAGGACCAAATAAAAATGGACATTATTGCAAGTCATCATGACGCAAAGAATTTTGGTAGTTTTTGGAAAGCCACGAACAGGTTGAATCAAAGGTCGGGTCTGCCTGTGAGTATTGATGGCCTTATTGATCCTGGTGATATCGCCAACCTATTTAGTAGAACCTTTAGGGTTGGGTCTCCCCTGGGTACGTCGTCTGGTGGGCTTGAGGTGGTGGGGGGGTCTGAAGACATGCCTATTAGGTTTACGGCCAGGGAGGTAGCTACTGTCATACGCAACTTAAAGAGAGGCAAGTCGCTGGGTCATGACAGCCTAAGTATAGAGCATTTGCTGCATGCTGGTAAGCACTTACCGCGAGTGCTAGCAATTATTTTTAGCTTGTGCCTGAGTCACTCGTATCTTCCAGCGGATTTACTTAAAACTATTGTTGTGCCTATTGTTAAGAATAAAACTGGAGATGCGAGTGAAAAGAGCAACTACAGGCCTATATCCCTGGCTACCATCATTGCAAAGGTGTTGAAAGTCTGATTGACCAGCAGCTGGATAAGTACTTAATACTTAACGATGCCCAGTTTGGTTTTAAGCCAATCTTATCCACGGAAACAGCTATACTATGCCTCAAACAGACTGTTCAATACTATACAAGTAGGAAAACACCTGTATATGCATGTTTTCTGGACCTCTCCAAGGCTTTCGACCTCGTATCTTACGACTGCCTATGGAGAAAATTGTGGTGAAAATGGAGAAAATATCAAGAACTTCCCAAGCGATATCATTAGGATGCTAAAGTATTGGTATAAAAACCAATACAATTATGTTAAGTGGGCGGGTGTCCTGTCGGATGCATACGGGTTGGAGTGCGGTAAAACGGTGTAGGAAAAAAGCCACATCAGGTTAATAAAATCTTATCATAACGTGTTGGAAAAGTTTAAGGTGAGCATCGATCAATAAATTGTAGAAATTCACAGATCTGAATACACTGATGTGTGGCTCTGTGTACCTAAATATCTTAACATACCACACAACTTTAATATTATAGGGGCATATTCCAAAAAAGTTACAACTTAAACTTTTTAATTTTAGTAATAAACAGGTTCAATATTAAGAATAACAAAAATAATGAATATGCCTTTAGTCATAGACAGACCTATTATTATAAGTGTCGTTTGTCTTTTATAATTATTTTTTACTAAATAGACCTAATCCTTAAAAGGTCACTGAATACTACCTACATATTTTGTTTTATAAAGACGTATTAATCAAAATGTCACTTTATGGCAAAAAATATTGTGTAACTTACCGTGGCAGTATTCGCAATAAACGGACACTTTTTGAGATTCGCCGATGTTTTACATGTTCACTCGCAAGCGCATCTGACGTAATACTAGTTCTGGCTCTTTCACACAATATGCGTAAACGAATAGCGGAACGAGTGAAAGAGACCGAAATAAGCGTAGTCTCTGTTATAGTTAGAAATAGGTCTCTTTTTATTTACAGGGTTATAGATTATGCTTTTTAAGGTCAGTTTATTGTAAAAACGAGTATTACAGGAATTTTGAATTAAGTCACTTTCATTCTAAGGGTGCGATTTGTTATTTTTACAACCATACACACAAACACTTATCCATACATCCGCATTTCATTTATAATATTATTTATTAGTGTACGTAATACTTACCAATATTTTTAACTCATTCAGTAGGTACTGACCTTCCTGGTACCAAAGATCTGCAGTTAACAACACTTAAGTACTTACCTTTGCTTGTGGCTATAAAACAAGTCTCGTATTACATAAAATTACAGTTCGACAGCAATTGCTTCCCTTTAATCGTGTCAATTAGGTCTCGAGACTTTGTTCAGTAGTCATTATACTTGATAATTACCTACTTTAAGTCTATTGTTAATGAACTTATAATATATTATGTGTCACGTGAGGACACCGTGTTGACTGTGGACAATTAGGTATGTATTGTTTTATAAGTAGAAAGTAATTAATTTTCTCAGGGTTTTATAGAGAAAATCACTGTTTTGTCGTTAGAGTTATAACTAAGTTATTATTTAGCATCCGCAAGTGTTGCCACGCACTAACTTTAATAGATGTAGGTACTGTTTATTACAAAATTAAATTAAATTATTTAAAATCAATAAAAAATAACTGTAATCGTGTACATAGGCTGTAAGGATATAAAAATAACAAAGTAAAACTATTTTCCTTTTTGGATATCAACTTGCATTTCAGACGAATTAGAGAAAACTCTGACACAAAGGCTTCTTAGGATAGGCACCATTTAATTTCAATATTTCTTTTACGCAGGTACCACAAGTGCCCCCAAAGGTATCCAAAGACCTTGTGGGCACGCAGCTACTCTCTGCTGGTCCCTTCGAACAGTCTACGGGCTGAAGAAGGGCGTGTGGTGGGCAGCATCAGACCTTGGTTGGGTGGTCGGACACTCCTACATATGCTATGGACCTTTACTCGCTGGAGTGACTTCTATTCTTTATGAGGGCAAGCCTGATAGAACACCAGACCCTGGACAGTATTTTAGGTAAGGCTTTTGGGTTTTTGGTAAGATCCTATTCTACCAATTTGTTTTCAGTGCAGCACTTGCTTATGGGGAACGGTGCTCAATTATTATGCTTTTGACTAGCATCCACCGGTAGCATCATCAATAAATATGTTATCAAACACCGAAATAATTTTTCGAATCGGTCCAGTCCTTCCTGAGATTAGCGGGTTCAAAGAAACAAGTAAACCCTTCAGCATTAAGTTATCTAGTATGTAAATACCTAAAATAAACTCGTTTTGACATAGCCTCGTTTCCATTTTGTGGGTTCTACATAATCAAATTCGATTTCGATTCAAATATTCAATAGATTAGTTATATAAAGCTTTTAATATCCCATAATTTCTCATCCTTTGGTCTTATAAATTCTATTTCAAGCCTAATTCACGTTTTCAATATTTTCTTTCAGAATCATAGAACAACATCGTGTAAACGCCCTCTTCACGATTCCAACGGCATTCAGAGTGTTGAAGCGAGCTGACCCCAACGCGAAGTACGCCAGGAGGTACTGCAGCAAGTCCTTGAAGACTGTCTTCATTGCTGGAGAGCATTGTGACCAAGATACCAGGGTTAGTACCAGATATCTTTTTTATGCCCTGTCCACAATTTAATTTGGGATCAGCGCATTATGTTTTCGGCTTCTTTTCCTCACTTTTAGTTAGTGTCAGAAATATCATACAAATAAATTCCTTCTTCCATCGAGCCGACCCCAAGAGAGTTAGGAAAAGGATGGCATATTTTTTATAGTCGTAGTTTTACAAGTATGTAAATCACTTTGCTTAACTTTGTTTTGCAGTATTAATTAGTAGGAAATTTAGCCGGGTAAATAATAGGATATTAGATATATGATTTCAAAGTCATAACAGAAGGTTATTTTACTTATTTACACCGAAGAGTTTCCTAGTTCTTACAATAGTTCTCAAAACAATCAATAATGTAGGTATGTTACTAACTAAATTAAGTCAATTAATGCACGCATTGTCATGTAAGCACAATATTGACCTTCGACATGCGTACGCGCACCGCTAACGCTCGCGCGACCATACGGGTGTGGAAAACAGTACCTACCTAAATTACAAATACATAGTTATAAGTAAAATAATATTTATCATTGTTGATGTCTTAGTACTGCAAAAAACTGGAAATAAAGAAAAGTAATTTTCATAAATCCCATCATAGTTATAAGCATAATGATAACTTAGTTAAAATATTTAAAAAAACCGGCCAAGTGCGAGTCGGAATCGTGCACGAAGAAAATTAGCAAAATATCACGTTTGTTGTATGGGAGACCCGCAAAATATTTATTTTATCCTAGTCTTCAGTATTTGTTGTTATAGCGGCAACATAAATACGTCATCTGTGAAAATTTTAACTCTCTAACTATCACGATTCATGAGATACATCCTGGTGACAGACGGACGGACGGACGGACGGACAGAGGAGCGAAAACAATAGGGTCCCGTTTTACCCGTTGGGTACGAAACCCTAAAAAAAACAACAAACCTACCTAAAGGTAAAGATAAAGGAAGGTTTGTTGTGGTTGTGTTGTTTAGTCGGAGAATTTAGCTTTAAGACATCTCGATCCAATCAGTATCAGGTATTCAGCTACGTTCAGTTAGACTGGAAGCCGACCTGCAAAAAGTTGGGAAAGGCTAGGCATACGATTATACATAACAGCCTAACTACATTAGTATCCGTTTTCTCCTCACAGCAATGGGCCGAGCGTATCTTCGGAGTACCAGTCCTGAACCACTGGTGGCAGACGGAGTCAGGGTCCCCCATCACCGCGCCCTGTATCGGTTACAACGTGAAAGCTATCCCACCACATTCCGCTGGATACCCTGTTCCTGGATATGACAGTAAGTAAACATTTCATTGATAAATAGGATGAGAGAAGTTCTCGAGTGAGGTAAACAACCAAAGCAACTAATCGGTTTTGTATGAAGCAGAAGAATTCCCTATGTGTTGGTCCGTTTAAAAAAAAGAGATATTTATTACCTACACTCTTTGCACATGTATTGTAACAAAGGTACAAAGGCGGACTTAAAACCTTAGGCGCTCCTTATCTGCAAGCTTTGGGCGGATGGGGTTCGTCATGGACGAAAAAGATGAACGTGAAAAACACAAAAATAATCCTTTTATCCAAGACTTACGTTTCTGAAATGATTGATTACTAAACAAAGTTGCAGAAGAACAGCTTTTCCGCTACTCAGTAAAAAAGTTATCTTTAACAGTCTGATTACGTGGACGACTGTTGATTAAATTGGCTCATATTAGCCTCAAACAAATGCGCGGAGAAAATTATCAGTTATTCTGAGTAAAATATCAGCAAACACTAGGCGAGGAAGTCCCACGAACTTTGAGGTCTCTTCGAATCTAATGGCAATACTGTTTTGCAGTTCGCGCTCTCAAAGAGGACGGCTCAGAATGTCAGACTGGCGAGGTCGGCAGACTCGTGGCTAAGCTACCTCTGCCACCAGGCTTCGCTTCCACCCTGTGGCAGGCTGACAAGCGCTTCAATGAAACTTACTTCTCTACTTATCCGGTGAGTAAATTATTAGATTGGTACCAGCTTTCCTTCAGCACACGCATCATGTGGGAAAAACTTCCCGTACCAGGATAAAATACAATCTGTCACCCGAAAATAGTGTGGCTTTCCAATTGTAAAATTATATCGGATCGGGGTACGAACAATATAATCCTCTATCTAGATTATTATTACATTGATTATGTAAGAAATCTCACCATGAGCTTTGCGCTCACACTTTTGGCACACTACTTTAACCAGATAATATGACAAGCTAAGAAAAAACTTAAACTATTTGTCATAAATCCTTACTAATATTATAAATCGGAAAGTGAGTTTGTTTGTTTGTTTGTTTGTTTGTTCCACTTTCACGCCGTAACTACTGAACCGATTGCTTTGAAATTTTGCAGACGTAAAGTTAGAAGTCCGGATTAAATAATAGGGTACTTTTTATCCCGAAAAAAATAGATATTCCCGAGGGAAAACAAAAATATTGTTTGCTTGATGGATGGATTGTAGATGGCGCTGTGTGTCGTTTAAAACAAGGTAATATATTGCAAACGAATATAAACATGTAAATTTAGAAGCTAAATGATACGATAATGAATCCCCGAAAATGAGGAATTCCCGAGGGATGATGTACAATTTGTTTAATCGTCTAAACTGTTTTTTTTTTACATCTACTTATATATTGCAAACGAATATGAACATATAAATTTAGAAGCTAAATGATACGATAATGAATCCTCGAAAATGAGGAATTCCCGAGGGATGACGTACAATTTGTTTTATCGTCTTAACTGTTTTTTTTACATCTACTTATCCTGAAATAACTATAATTCAACGAATTATAGTTCGGCCATTCAGAGAATGCGTTCCTGACACGTCGCGATTGAACTGACGACGTAACTTTGCAATGGCGTTGCAGTTACGATAAAAATATTTTTGCTGGTTGTTTACCGTTTTAACAATTGAGGAGCATTAAAACAACATTATTATATCAATAATCAATGAATGTAGTTACGTCGTCAGTTCAATCGCGACGTGTCAGGAACGCATTCTCTGAATGGCCGAACTTATACTAATTGGTATAAGTATTAGTTAAGTTATTTAGTTCTTGAGGTATGCGATAGATGGCGCTGGGTGTTTTTAAAACGTGGTAACGATGTGTTTTTAAATACGTAAGTGGAATGATAGCTTTTTAAAACGTGGTGACGTTGTTTTTTTTAAGATACGTAAGAAGTGCAATGATATCTCGCGCTTTAACCTGTAGCTCATCGTATCCAGCGTTACATCGCGCTTCTTAGATTTTTCCGTGGGAATGAGAAGTTTTCTTATAGTTGTGATTTATACCGCAATATAACCGAATTCCACGCGGGCGAAGCCGCGGGCGGAAAGCTAGTCAACTATAAACTACCAAACCAACCACAAACTCCTTAACTAACCACAAACCAACTATTCCAGGGTTACTACGACACACAAGACGCTGGCTGGATAAGCTCAGAAGGCGCCGTCTGGGTGGTGGCCCGAGCTGATGATGTCATCAACGTGGCTGGTCACCGTCTCTCCACCGCCGCTCTCGAGGATGTGGTGCTCCGACACGCCAGGCTCGCTGATGCTGTGGTGGTTGGAGCTCCGGATCCTACGAAAGGAGATGTCCCACTGTGCCTCTATGTTATGAGGCCACCACAAGATGGTGAGTGTTTTGGTGGAATTTATGTAGACGTTACTTGTTATTAACTTACACAACTTTATTCATCTCCCGAGCCTTTTCCCAACATGTTGGGGTCGGCTTCCAGTCTAACCGGATGCAGCTGTGTATCAGTGTTTTCAAGGAGCGACTGCCCTATCTGACCTCCTCAAACCAGTTACCAGGGCAACCCCTTGGTTAGATTGGTGTCATACTTACTATCTTCTGACTACCTATAACGACTGCCAAGGATGTCCAATGAAAGCCAAAATCCATCCTAGACTTTTAGTGTGCTATAGTGCCACACATACCTACATTTTTACACATTCAAAAAATATTAGCATGATTCTATACCACCAAACTATTTGTTAACAGATGAAGAAATGGTAGCAGAGAGTACAGTCACCCAAGAACTGATTGCCCTAGTACGACACCTCATTGGTCCCATAGCAGCATTTAGGAAAGCAGTAGCCGTTCCAGCTTTACCCAGGACCAGGTCTGGGAAGGCACTCCGTGGAGCCATAGCTAAGTTGGCCAGGTCTCAACTTGTCAAACTACCATCGACAATAGAAGATCCAACAGTCTTCGGTGAAATTAAAATAGCTTTGCAAAAATTCGGATACGCCATTGACGCACCCGATCCAGAATTATAATTTAATAATGTAGTTAAAATGATTAGAAAAAAACTGATTTCGTTGTTGTATTTTTTTTTTTGTTATTTTTATTTTGTTTTGTCACTGTGATAGAAACTTGCTTTTTGTTTTTTGATGTGTACTTACTGTAACATATTTGCATACCAAATATCTGTGTTATGTTAATGTAATAATAATTTAGGTAATTTTACATTTTTGGTAGATACATACCTACTTCGCTATGGCAACCCAGGACAGTTTTATATCAGTTTATCATCTATGGCCAAGAATAAATTAAACAAATATATATATATCAGTTTATTGTAAATTACAAATGCATATTGCGTATAGTATAATTATTTAAGGGACTTACCTATAATGTTTTATAGTTAAAAACATAAATGTTAACATATAGTATAATACAAAGATATATATAGATTAAGTATATTTTATAGAATTTATGTTTTCCGATTTATATATTTTAAGCTATGTTCCAGTTATATTAGTATCATATCTAGGTACGATAGTTGCACCTTTGTTATCATGTGCATAAGTGCATTAGGCGGCCCTTACACTTGAATGTTTTGCTCACATACCTTGATTAATTAACTTACAATAAATTTATGTACTTACATGTTAAAGAACTTTTAACCTCTTCGTAGTACTTTTAACAACTTACTGAAGTTATTTCATTTTTATGTAAGTAAGTAACTTACAAGTATAAGATCGGGTTCATATTTATTTAAATTATTTTATTCTTAGGTTTTAGTCGTAAGTTGATGAGTGATTTGTAAATGAATGAAAAACGGACAAGGTATTTTAATTTGTCATTAGTTTTATTTCATTATTAAACCGTGTTTAGTTTATTTAAGTAATTTGAGTTATATTTATAAAACTTATTGTAATTAAAAGGAAGAACTTTAAAAACAGCATGCCACTATATCTAATTAATTAAAAGTTACTTATTGGATATATCCATAGAGAACAAATTACTAGCAGAGGTGCCATAACGAAAAAATATCTCCTAAGAAAGTAACGCGCCAAAATGCTCTGCTCATCTTTGCTTACTCCGTGGATATATCCAATGTGTATATTCGTTCAAAATTATGTTATTATATTTAAGTTCTTCACTTAAACTTGAATTGGTGTGGTATGGAAAAATATCCTTGTGATCTTAAAGGAACCTATAAATGTAAAGTGTGAAACACCGAAATACATTTCTGATCGCAAACTGAATTTACAAACCTGTATTGCTATTAAATATTATATTACACACTTATCGAGTTATTCTTTGTTGCCTGTGCCTACTTACAAACGTAAACATTTTATAAGGAAGCCATTTTTCCTTTTCTTCACAGAGGGGGATTTTCTTTTTCATCTTTTCCTAGCTGATGTAATGCCTAGATGGCGCTGATCTTAGTACGTTACTGGAAGGAACCAAGCATCATATCTTAGCAAGTCATATCATTTTGAGGCCTTATTACGAAACTTTCTTCTCATCAACAGCAGGCCCGCCGTAAGCGGGCGTGCAGCGCGTGCACAGCACGCGGGCGGCACGTCCTAGGGGGCGGCAAATCTAGCGAGTTATCACGTAATATTTAAAAAATACAATATCTTTTTACTAATGATTTGATTTCAATATTTCCGAACACAGCAATAGCGCTGAGAATATTACTTACACTGCCGGTTTCAGTTAGGTACATCTGTTGAAAGGACATTTTCAAAATTAAAGATTCTTAAAAACGATTTAAGATCAACCAGTGGCGTAGCGTGGGGCAAATGCTATTTAGGGGGCGGCAAAATTAAACCAATAAAATTTCAGAAAAAGCCGCCCTAGCTTTGGTCGTCTCCTATCAATTTTGACTGTTTCACCCTTTGCATCCCCAAAAAAATTCGCGCTCGCTGCGCTCGCGGCTCCATGTCAGATGTCGCGTTTTATCTTTGTTTAATTGTTGAGGCATTCAATTCCGAAAAAAACATTTTTCGCGCACGTCCGTTATGGCTTTTTATGATAATATGTTTACTTCATGAAAACTCTAAGGAAAAAAAATCGCGCTCGCATTGCTCGCGGCTTTTGCACTTCACTTCTGTGCATATCTTACTTTTTGACTTTGCTTTGTTAATTTACAGTGGTTTTTATTTGTTTTGTGTCCTTAGACTAAAAAATTTTCGCGCTCGCTCCGCTCGCGCTTCCTTACATATGTCATGTGCCTTATAAGTTTTCAACGGGAAACCCACCAAATAACATATTTTACTGACTTTAACTTTAAATTTAAGTGCGTTAGTTTAAGTTAATCACAATCCTTCAATACATAGGGGCCACTTGGGTAATGATTGCACTGCATTGATGCCCTAACCCAGGACTGCTTAGGTTACTCTGAACATTACAAGTAAATAAAAAGTTATGTGTAATGTATGTTATGTATTGCAATAGTTATTTATCCAAAAGTAGGTGCGTTTTCTGCAATCAGAGCGGTGCATGTACATATTTTTTTCTGTTGGACAAGTAAGATGGATATGAATTGGCGGGGGGGAGGGGTCCGGACGCCCTGGATCCGCTCCCCCCCCCCTCATATATTTTTTGTCAAAACGTATGTAGTCGTAGGGCGGCATAATCAGTTTTGCACGCGGGCGAACAAACAGCTAGCGGCGGGCCTGATCAACAGTATATAATAAAAGGAGAAAATAAGTTAGATTATTATCCGAATTTAACTTGTAACTTGACCGGAGGAACTTGTATGACAAGGTATTCATTAACAGATGCTACAGTGCACCTTATTGACTTACATTTTTTATATAAATTGGATCAATTTTCAGAAAGTATTCTATGTCACTGCGTTACATTAATCTGTTAGTTTAACAGTAATAAATTATAAAAGATGAAAATTTTCTTCGATCAACATTTTTGATTCATAGTGATGATGATGATGTCCTCCTAGCCGATTATCGGCTACGGCGGCTGTTCTCATGTAAGGAGATTAGCCAACTGCGCAGGACATATTATAGTGCACAAGAAATTGCGCAGACACAGGTGCACTCCCTATTCCTTCACTCTCATAGCCCGATGGGACGGCAATCCGACACGACCGGAAAGAGATCAGGCGCAGGACCGACATTTACGTGCTCTCCGATGCACGGGTGAATCAATCACCAACTTCCAGGCTTCGGGCTGCTTTGTGAAAGTCTTCTAAAACCCACAAAGCGATTTCGGCCCGACTCGGGAATCAAACCCGAGACCTCGTGCTCAGCAGCCACACTTGCGACAACTAGACCAACGAGGCTGATTCATAGTAATAGTCATGTAAGTATATTACGTACTAGCTTCTGCCAGCGGTTTCACCCGCATCCCGTGGGAACTACTTCCCGTACCGGGATAAAAAGTAGCCTATAGCCTTCCTCGATAAATGGGCTATCTAACACTGAAAGAAATTTTCAAATCGGACCAGTAGTTCCTGAGATTAGCGCGTTCAAACAAACAAACAAACTCTTCAGCTTATTAGTATAGATAAGTTAATAAGTGATATAATAAATGTATGTCCTTAAAGACAGTATTTCTTTATGTCTTACCTTTTTTGCAGAGTGATAAAGATTGTATCTGGTGATGGAATTCGAGTATGGGTGGAGCAAGGATGGTTGGAAGGTGAACAATCGGACCTAGTTACTGGAGACGGCACATTCTATAGTTTTAAAGGCATTCCATACGTGCAACCTCCTATTGGAACTCTGAGATTTAAGGTACCCTCCGTACGGATCGCGAAGTATGTATTCGGCTTTCTAATCTTGAAATCTGCTTTAATTATTTTTAGGCACCGCGACCATACCTCTTCCGTGGACCGGAGTTCTAATTACATCAAAGGGATCTAATTACAAATGTCTTAATTCCTGGCAGTGAAGACTGTTTATTCATAAACGTATACTCGACAGATTTAAAGCCTCTCAATCTTATGCCAGTCGTAGTATTTATTCATGGAGGAGGCTTCAAAAGTGGATCTGGCAATGTCGACTCTTACAGCCCTGATTTTCTTCTTAGAAAGAATTTGGTTGTAGTCACATTTAATTATAGATTAGACGCACTCGGCTTCTTGAGTCTCGGTACAGAGGATGTTCCTGGGAACGCGGGAATGAAGGACCAAGTTGCAGCTCTGAAGTGGATGCAAAACAAAGACTAAAAGAATATAGGATATTTCGGAGGAAATGCGAAAAAGTAACCCTCATGTAACCATCATTTTTTTAATAAATAGTCACGTTTTGTCGAATAAATTTTTGTTTACTAGCTTTTGCCCGCGACTTCGTTCGCGTGGAATAGTGACTTCCGGCAGATTTTTGGTTTTACCCACATAGTTCCCGATCTCGCGGGATTTTTGAGAAGTTCCCGCTCCCGCAGGATGAATTAAAACAATAACATGAACCGAACACGTGTAATGACACCATTGCGCGATTAACGCCATCTATCTACGGAGCATAGGAACAGCTCGACATTTGACCAATAGATGGCACTGTATGTCCGTAATAAATTTTATTTTTTATTTTTATTTTTTGTAATAAAAACTATCCTATGTCCTTTCTCAAGTTTCAAACTATGTCTGTACCAAATTTCACACAAATCGGTTCAGTAGTTTAGGCGTGAAGAAAAGACAGACAGACAGACAGAAAGACAGACAGACAGACAGACAGACAGACAGAGTTACTTTCGCATTTATAATATTAGTTTGGATAAGTCCAGTGTAACGAGTTTTCCGTTACGTGGCAACATAAAATTGACTGTCAACTCGAGATGTCATTTTCTGTCAACGTCAGTTATGTCAAAAACGATTTACGAGTGACGCATCGCGGGGTATCGCCCTATTTATTCGCAAAAATAAATCGAAATAATACAAGCTGTCGTATTATTATTGATTAAAACACAATAATAAGTATTTCGTCTATCGAAATCAGTCAGTAACTTTGTAGTTTGGGATGTTCATGGATTGTTAGAAAGAGGTGAAACTGCATTAGCGTTGAATTGCAAAAAAACCGGCTTAAGAAGGTGAGTTTTCGCTTTCTATTTCATAAGTTTTCTCTGGTTATGAATATGCTATTGTTATAATATGATATAGTGGACTGTTTTAACTTCCCCTGAAACGTATTGTATAGTTCGTTTTTATTATGGTTCGTATATGAAGAGTCTTTAAGCGTAAAAGTAACGTACGTAGTCGTTGCTTACAATATAAGTTTTTAAATAAAGTGCCTTTACTCCACCTTAACGCTACGTCAAGATAATAATAGATAGTGCGATAACTTCAGTCTAAAGAAACGCTTTCGTGATATAATCGTGGTCAGCTAAATCAATATTTATCAAGATGGTTAGTGAATCATTTCAATAATTCATATTTCATTTGTGTTATATTTGCTGCCTAATATTTCATGCTCAATAGGTTTTCATGAGCTATCTATAAACAAGGTGCTTCCATGATTCATGCCTTCAATTGATTGTCCAAAATCACAATAATTCATTCATTAAAATTTTTGTTTGTTGTTTGTGGGAAAAATGCTATGCAGATGTTGAGATTTTTTTATTTACTCCCAAACACTGCTTTGCATTCAAAGTTCATATTTTCAATTTCATATGTAAATATTTTTGGTATAGAAAAATAACCAGAGTCATCTTTGGACCTACCTGCCAAATATATGGTTATTTCACCAAAGTAGTTTGCATGAACAGTTTTTCTCCAAATGGAGCTTGTGAAATTGGTTTATAAGTGGTGTATCAATTATTATATAAAGCCGAGGTAGGTATGTCTTTTTCAGTGATTTCGAGTTTTTCAACTTCGTTTTTTAGCTATTCATCCTCCATCCTCCAAGCCTTTTTCCCAAACTGTGTTGGGGTCGGCTTCCAGTCTAACCGGATTCAGCTGAGTACCAGTGCTTTACAAGAACGACTGCCTATCTGACCTTCTCAACCCAGTTACCCGGGGAACTCAATACCCCTTGGCTAGACTTGGTGTTTTTGCTATTGTTACTACTATTTATTTATTATTTTGAGCAGTTGTTTTAATTACAAGTCAGAAAGTCTGACAACCAGTCTTGCCCCTTGTTTTGGATTTTCTGATCTGAGTTGAGGAGGCCACCTTAATAATAATCTTCCACGCCGATTTCGGCAACGGCGACCACTTCGACCCTAATGGCGTGCGTGTGCTCTCATGTGGCTGGAGTATCCAATTTTGTGCGTGAAAGTCCGCGCACACTGCGGACATGTCAGGGTACCAGCCACAAAGTTGTAGTTGATAGCTACAGGTGGTCGAGCTTTCAACTCATCTCGTTCGGCATCCAACTCAGAAAGCCGGCGTGCTTTAAAGACTTTGGCTTTAACGCGGCTTCTCCAGTCTCTGCGGTTGGATGCCAGATTCTCCCACTAAGACGGGTCAATGGAACAGCTTTTCATGTGGTGCTTCAGCACATCCTTGTATCGCAGCAGCTGTCCGCCACGTTTCCGCTTGCCCTCCTGCAACTCGGAGTAGAGGATGCGCTTGGCCACTCTAGTATCCGGCATGCGCAGTACATGCCCGCACCAACGAAGCTGTCTCCTCATGAGGTATGCTTCAATGCCACCTACATTGGCTTCCCTCAACACTTCTGTGTTACGCACACGATCAAACCAACGGATATTTAATATTTTGCGCAGACATTTGAGGTGGAAGCGGTCTAGTTGCTTGATGTGGCGTCGGTACGGTGTCCATGTTTCCGCTGAGTAGAGTATACAAGGCAACACAACTGCCATATACACATAGACCTTTGTGGATATCTTTAGGTCATGGGAGCTGAAGACCTTCTTGTCCAATTTGCCGAAAGCAGCACCAATTCTGCTATTGATTTCGGCGTCAAGGTCGCACTTTGATGTTATAGTGCTCCCCAAATATCGAAATTTATCGTCCTGCTTCAGCACATCTTCACCAAGCATAATGGCCAGTTCTTGACGTCCGTGATTGTCTAAAGACATCACTTCTGTCTTTTTGATGCTGATTTTTAGACCAAATGTACAGCACTGCTTGTGAAGGTTCGTGACTAGCTGTTGCAGGACTTCAGGGGATTCAGCCACGAAACAGAGGTCATCTGCATACATAATGTCCTGTATATGTGCTTAGGACACCTTTATGGTCGCCTTGAGTCTATTCAGGTTGAAAAGTTTGCCGTCAGTCCGATAACGAATACGAACTCCTTCAGGAGAAGTCAATACTTCCCGGACTACAACTGCGAAATATAATGCAAACAATGTGGGAGCCAGGACACAACCTTGCTTCACTCCACAGGTGACGGAGAAGAAGCTCCACCTTATGGTTAGACTGGAAGCATTTATAGTTATACAACGCTCAGCTCATGGTGTGCACAGCAATTTTGAGCTGAAAAGCACACATCAAACGTTTTCCACAGTTATTTGAGGACAACGGCAAGTTTCAAGCTAAATCATTATTATTTCAGATGTGGAAAGCATCAACAGACGTGGTTCCACCAGCTCTTGCTGAAGCTGATGACTGGGAGACAGACCCGGACTTTGTGAACGATGTCACGGAACATGAACAGAGATGGGGACCAGGCGGAAGGAACGTGGAGGCTATTGAGTGAGTTTGATTTACCATTCTATTTATGAATAGCTGTTTATCTGCAGTTTCGTCCGTGTCCCGTGGGAACTTCTTCCTGTACTGGGATAAAATATAGCCTACATGTTATTTAGGGATAGTGCAGAAGTCCAACAGTGAAAAAGTTTTTTTAAATATGTTCATTCAGTAGTGTCAGAGTCTCTGAGCTAAAAATATGGTTCTTCTTTGTAATATTAATATTGACAGAGTAACGTAACCCATATTTTCTGAGATTTTACTCTCTTAAATCATTACATAAATCTAGAAAACCCGTTTCAGAGTAAGCTATAGTTCTTCTGGTATCTTGTTTTACAAATGTGTAACTTTGCTTAGTATGTGTAGAATATAATTTTATAAACGTAGTGATTTTGTATTGTCAGTGTTAGCTAGTTGTTTTATTTCGTAAATACATTCACATACAACAGATGTTACAAAATAGATGTTGCGTGCAGGAAACCCACTTCAATATTATAGCCCAAGTGTGTGTTTTTCCTTAACTTATATAGATTTAAATAGAGGAAAAACTAACTAAACAGCATTTTGGTTCATAAATGGTGAAAATATTTTGAATAAAAAACTGTTCTATTTTGTATAAATACTTCTCGTTTCCGGATAAAACATAGCCCATGTTTAGCACAGATAGTGTAGCTTCCTAACTGTGAAAGCATAATTCAAATTGGTTCATTAGTTCCACAGTTTTTTCGACTCAAACAAATAATCAAATTTTTCATTTTATATATTAGTATAGGGTGTAGATAGTGTTTTAATTAAAGCGATCCAGTGAAAACTAGGCCTCGCGATGAGCCGCCATTAAGTTTAGAGCGACCCACACAATGATAAGCATAGGAAACGGCCCCGCCGTCTCGTGGCAATGTCCCACAGTATCAATCGATGCTAATTATAATAAATTGATATTAAACGCGAAAGGGAAGCTTGTGGGCGATATTTTCTTTCATAGTGACTCATTTTTAAACATTGTAAAACTAGTATGCGAAGAAATGTTTCTTTCTTTCATTTGCTGGTCTGATTTCTTTCATGTGCATGTTTATTTGTTGGTCAATTGGTAGTGTACATTATTAGCTGTTTTCCGCGGGCCTGAGAAAACTTGTGCCTACACCTGGATCACCTGGATGAAATATAGCCTATGTTGTCAGGGACACCGTAACTGCCCTTTGCCTCGGAGCTTGTAGGATACCAAAAAAAAACTACTTTGTTATATTAGTATAGATTTTTGCGTTTTCCCTCCGTTCCGCCCGCGTCCCGCGGGATATTCTGGGCAGATTTGAGGAAACTGACACAAGGGCTTGTTATTTAATCGAACTTGCAGTTTACTTGAACATTTTGAGTGATTGAACAAGAAATAAAGCTAATTCATATTGAAGTATTGGGTATTATCTAACGTGTATTATGTATTTCCAGCATGGCAAAACTACGAGAGGAAGTATTAGAAGCAGATTCACAGTCCAAGAAGAAGCAGTATGAAGCCGGACCCAAACCTTCTTTTGGGTTTGTATTATTTATAACTAGCTGTTTCTCCCGTATTTACCCGCCTATCCTGTATCTAACAAGTAACAATGAAATAATTTTTCAGAAAACAATAGATTACACACACAAAGTTTCTACTAGCTTCGCCTGCGGTTTTAACCCACGGCTGAACCGATTAAGCTGAAGGTGCCTCGTCAAGCCATTACGCCTCTACAGGCCTGATGGCGTGACGAAGGGATATAGAGATTATTTTTTATGTTTAGAAATAGATTATGTATACCTTCCATTTTAAGCCACATCTTGAATGAATGTATTTTTTCTTCCATTTCTCTCAAATGAAATACTTAATGATACCAGATTTAAGATTCATTTTATAATTAAATATGTGTATTACAGTTATGGCGGCAAATTCGGCGTGCAACAAGACCGCATGGACAAGTCGGCTGTTGGTCACGATTATATCGGCAAAACTGAGAAACATGTCTCACAGAAGGATTATGCTCAAGGTAAAGCCATTTTATATGAGTAAAGATTAAATATTAAAAATACATGCATGGAACCCAGTTACCCGGGTTACCAATATAATAGATAGATAGAATACTGGAAACGGTAGTTAGCCTCGACCTTCATCATGAGTATACAATCAATAATATATTTTTCTTTTTTTTTTTTTTCCACGTCTCCTTCAGATAAACTCCATTCAAAGGTTGTCTGGAAGATCGCTGTTTAGCGATAAGATCGCCAATTATTAGGTAGTATATGTTTATTTGTAAACCCTCTCTAAATTAGCGCCCAAGATACAGGTTTTGCCTAGTTTGGGGCTAATGATACAGAACGTGTACTTTTTTTGAAATGAAATATATTAATCTTAAAAAAAATTGTACTGTTCTTTCTGTCTTATGATTTCCTGTGTTGTTAATTTGCGTGGTGTACAATAAAGAATATTACTATCTATCTATTTTCGCAGGTTTCGGCGGTAAATACGGAGTCCAAGCGGACCGCATGGACAAATCAGCTGTCGGTCACGACTATGTAGCCCAAGTAGAGAAGCACGTGTCGCAGACCGACTACGCGCAGGGCTTCGGCGGCAAGTATGGCGTGCAGACCGATAGGGTCGACAAGGTTAGTTTGGGGGTTTGACAGTTTTTGGGTTTGGCAGTTTGTGAGTTTCTCATTTTGGCAGTTTGTGGGTTTGCTAGTTTGGGAGTTTGTTAGTTTCTGGGTTTGTGAGCTTGTTTGTGCCGGACCGCATATACAAGTCGGCTGTAGGGCACGATTATGTAGCTCAAGTTGAGAAGCACGTGTCGCAGACCGACTATGCGCAGGGCTTCGGCGGCAAGTACAGCGTGCAGACCGACAGGGTCGACAAGGTTAGTGCGGGAGTTTGTGGGTTTGTCAGTTTGGGAGTTTGGCAGTATGGGGGTTTGTCAGTTTGGGAGTTTGTGGGTTTGTCAGTTTGGGAGTTTGTCGGTTTGGCAGTTTGTAAGTTTGTGGGTTCGTTTGTTTGGGAGTTTGTCAGATTGGGGGTTTGTGGGTTTGAAAGTCTGTGGGTTTGTCAGTTTGTGAGTTAAGGAATTTGTAGGTTTCTGAGTTTGTTTGTGACGGACCGCATGGACAAGTCGGCTGTAGGGCACGACTATGTAGCTTACGTAGAAAAGCACGTGTCGCAGACCGACTACGCGCAGGGCTTCGGCGGCAAGTACAGCGTGCAGACTGATAGGATCGATAAGGTTAGTTTGGCAGTTTGTCAGTTTGGGAGTTTGTGAGTTTGTCAGTTTGTGCGTTTGGCAGTTTGTAAGTTTGTGGGTTTGGCAGTTTGTGGGTTCGTTTGTGACGGACCGCATGGACAAGTCTGCTGTCGGTCACGACTACGTAGCCCAAGTTGAGAAGCACGTGTCACAGACCGACAATGCGCAGGGCTTCGGCGGAAAGTACGGAGTGCAGACCGACAGCGTCGACAAGGTTAGTTTGTTGGTTTGGCAGTTTGTGACTTTGAGGAGGTGGCTACAATTATGACTGGTACACAAAAGGCCTGTGACGTAACATGATGGGTTTTAGTCAGTAAGAATCTGACACTCCCTCACGCTGCTAACCCACAGCGGGTCCTTCGATGATTTCCCATCGAAAAAACGTGTAAATAGGGGCAATGTCGGGCTTTTGCGCTTCACTCTCCCATAGGACCCTGTCTTATTTTATTTACAAAATTTATGTGTTAAGAAATTTGCGTGCCAGCAGACACGCTCAAGGAGTCTTATTACCATTTTTTGTCCTCCTCAGAGCGCAGCGGGCTGGGAGCACAAGGAGACGATAGAGAAGCACTCTTCCCAGAAGGACTACTCGCAGGGCTTCGGCGGCAAGTTCGGAGTGCAGGCCGACCGCAAGGACGCCTCCGCCCTCGGCTGGGACCACCGGGAGGATGCTCAGCATCACGCCTCGCAGACAGGTACCGACGCATCAGTAGCTATGAGGAACAGGAGCATCAAACCCAGAAGGACAGCAGTAATACATCACCTTCGATAGCCATCTAATTTCAACGGTTCAACTATAATGGTTATAGTTAGACAGTTGAAATTTCTCATGAGACAGATGAAATAGTGGACAACGAAGTGTTAACAGTAGGCTCTCCCGTATTAACCCGACTGCCAAAAAGGGTAATGTTCTTCATCTGGGGGAACCTTAAAAATTAAAAATGGAGTTTGAGTTCCTCACCAATTTTCAGCCCAATTGATTTAGCTGTTTTTTTATACAGAATTTTTGAAGATTTTATCTTTGATGCAGACAAACCACTATTTATAGTATTGATACATATTATATTATCGCAGACTACGCGTTGGGCTTCGGCGGCAAGTTCGGCGTGCAGACGGACCGGCAGGACGCGTCAGCAGTGGGCTGGGACCATCAGGAGAAGACGCAGGCACATGCTAGCCAGGTCGATCATAAGAAGGTAAGAGAAAGGGTTTTAAAAAGATTTTGATTTCGTTTGTTCGCCATTTAGAAACGGCTCTTTAGTAATTAGAGGTTTAGTAAATGTTTCACTTTGTTGATATAATTGGCAAAACTGCAAACCGTTAGCAGGTGAAATATTTTAAAAAATCTTATGATTTTCGTAAACTAATGTTGTAACTTTTTTAAAATTGATATAGCCAAAAATACAAACAAAAAAATTAATAAAATGATTCTAGCAAAAGCACAATGTAAATATTCACAAGCGTTCATTAAATATAGTTACTTTAACTTTCGCTACATAATTTTAAAACTCAACTATAACGATAGCTATAGTCTGTTTTTTAATCTCGTAGACTAAATTGACACTTGCAAAATGTCAAACTTTCTAATAATTTTGCTAGCTCTGTGGTGCAGTGTTGTACTTACGATACCGGTTCGTTGAATCGTAACTTTTTATCTATAATAGACGAATTTAATATTCATTCAAAGTTTTATATTTAAAATTCACGTACGTACACATGGCTGTACGACGTGCTACAAACTGCCAGGGATATCTGACCACGCAAAGCCATGCGTAATCATCAAGGATAAGCCCATTATTTCAGGATGACTTATTGTAAAAAGTTACGATTCAACGAACCGGTATCGTAAGTACAACACTGCACCACAGAGCTAGCAAAATTATTAGAAAGTTTGACATTTTGCAAGTGTCAATTTAGTCTACGAGATTAAAAAACAGACTATAAGTATATCTTAGACACCATTGGCTGTGTTTCGGATGGCACGCTAAACTGTAGGTCCCGGCTGTCATTGAACATCCTTGGCAGTCGTTACGGGTAGTCAGAAGCCAGTAAGTCTGACACCAGTCTAACCAAGGTGTATCGGGTTGCCCGGATAACTGGGTTGAGGTGGTCAGATAGGCAGTCGCTTCTTGTAAAGCACTGGTACTCAGCTGAATCCGGTTAGACTGGAAGCCGACCCCAACATGATTGGGAAAAAGGCTCGGAGGATGATGAACTATAACGATATCCAAAACATTTTTTTAAATTGTCAAATCGCCGATGTGACCAAGATGCGGCTAGTTATCGTTACAGTTAAATGATGCATCCTTGAATGACCTTCAGAATACCCAAAAATAATCTCCAAAATGTTGTTCAGGGTTTCGGCGGTAAATTCGGTGTAGAAACAGACAGAGTGGACAAGTCAGCTCACCGCTTCGACGAGGTGGAGAAAGTTGGTACTAACTACACCAAGCACAAGCCTGACATCGGCGGCGCCAAGCCTTCCTCGCTAAGGGCCAAGTTTGAGAACATGGCCAAGGAGAAGGAACAGGTGAGTTTATATATGGAATTTTGGCGACAAGTAGGTAGTCAGAAGCCAGAAAGCCTGAGAACCAGTCGTACCAAAGGTTGCCTGGGTAACTGGGTTGAGGAGGTCAGATAGGCAGCCTCTCCACGGTACTGGTACTCAGCTTCATCCACCTAGGCTGGAATTCGACCCCAATCTAGTTGGGAAAAGGCTAGGCAGATGATGATGGAATTTTTGTGAATCTTAGTCACGATTTGATTTATTTCTCAGGAAGCTATACAATCCGTGCAGAGGATAAGACAACAGAGAGAAGCTATCGACAAGGATTTATCACAAAAGGTAAAGAATTTACATTATTATCGCAATTTTTCATATATTCAAATATTATAAAGGTTTGGATTGGGATCAAAATAAAATATAGGCTACTTTTTACCCAGGTGCAGGTTAATCAATAATTGGGTGAAATCGAATAAGGAAGCTACTTAAATTTATAAACTTTCAATATAATATGTATTATATATATATTTTTTTTAATTCCACATACATATAATATTGATACATAAATCTGCTGCAAAGAAATAAATAAATATAATATAATAAGTATTTACATATATTTTTATTTTTTATACATAAATATTTTTTTTGTCAATGTCAAAAATCTTTTCTCCACAGAATTCTATCACAGATTTTTTATGCAAAATAACGTATTTCCCCAGGAAAAGGTCCGCGTAGACAAAGAGCAAGCGGACGCTCCTCCCCCGGACAGCGAGCCCGCGCCGCCCGCCAAGCTGCCCGGCAAGCTGCCCGGCAAGCTCGCCAACAACATGCCCGTGCTGCCCACTGCTGAACCTGCTAGTGAGGTGGTTGCTTCTCCTATTATGCAGAAGGTTAGTCTTTATTAATATTACCGCAACTTAACACTTAATTTCTTTAAGTAAGTGTTGTGCCGAAGCAACTTCCGGAGGTTGTAAAAAGTCCTATCCAGTAAAATTACTATCAGCAACTTAAGATGGGCTTTTACATTTGTAATTTCATCGTTAGTTAATTAAGATATACCTCCGATATACCATCCATACACGAAAGTTTGCATGTATGGATGTTTATTTCTCTTTTACGTAAAAACAACTAAATGGATTTTTTAAACTTGGCAGAGATACAGCTACATATCAGAACAGTAGACAGGATAAAAGTTGTCTGGGGAAGCGGTGAAACTTAAAAAAAAAAAAAACAGAAACAATATTTAAGTTTAAAAGTTTAGGCGTACGCTAAAAAAACTTATTTCAACATGCACCTTCGTTAAGAACTTTCCTTAAGCTTGGGTTTCCTAGGTAAGCGGTGCCTATTATTATTACTATTGGCGTCCGTAATATTACGGCCGCTATGTCATATAGCGGCCGTAATATTACGGACGCCAATAGTCGTCTTTACGGTGATAACATGTGGAAAGTCCCACGGCCGTTTTAACACACCGTCATAAACTTTTTGTTAGTTGTATTGTACTTACTAACCTGTTTTATTTAATATTTCTAAAATTTTACGACACCAATTCTGTTTTAGTTGACTTTTTTCTATAATCTTTAATTTTTATATTATTTATTGCTTCGTGGTTACGAACGAAATCCATTAAAATTTCGTCGTCCTCGCTGCACCAAGAGTTGGAACTCATTTTTTACATTGTTCCGAAAAAAAAAACACAAATACGGATTAAAAAAGCTTCACCGCTTTCAATAAAACGTTCACCAAACCATCTGACACCGACAAGACGGCCGTCATGCAAATGCCGGCACCGCTTTTTGAAGTTACGGTGTCAGTTACCGCTCTTTACGAAACCGCCCCATTTCGTTTACATAGACAACGTTCTAGTGACGTCATTCACCGCTGTATTACGGCCGCTATATGACTTCACCGCTTTCCTAGGAAACCAAAGCTGTACAAGTTCTTAGACAATGTCTTAAAACACGATAGAATTTACATCCAAAAATTCGATAATGCCTACGTTTACTTAATAATTTTTTTCTCTAGGTAATGCCGGATATGCCGTCACCGGTCGCGGCAGCCCCTGCGCCCGCGCCGGCCGAGGTACCGGAGATGACGTCATCTCTAGAGAAACAAGCCAACTTGCCCGATGTTACTCTCGTTGGTGAACCTAAGGAGGAGAAGGAAGAGGTATGGAGTTGAGAGTTATTAATTTCAGATTCATTTTGTATTTGTTACTTGGTGTCATTTCAACATCACTATGTTTTTTTTTCTTATAAAAGTGTTCGGAAAAAAAGAAATATGTTTCAGCCATTTTCAAAAGATTAATTATGCGATTCTCGTTTTCATTTCCAATATGTAT
The DNA here is from genome assembly GCF_022581195.2 of Helicoverpa zea. Lineage (NCBI taxonomy): Eukaryota > Metazoa > Arthropoda > Insecta > Lepidoptera > Noctuidae > Helicoverpa > Helicoverpa zea. The sequence continues at coordinate 1,202,221 of NC_061472.1, forward strand.
ATTTATCGATCCGTACCTATAGTTCATTGAAACACAACCCCACTCCTGTTACTAAACGAGCTAGATCAGGGGTGACTAATATATATTTTTTTATTAAGGAAAGGATGCCCAAAAATGTATGGCTCTAAAATCCGGATACACGAAGTTCAGTCATAAGACAAGTAATTGAGTGCTACAATAATATTATAAAGTAGAAAGTATGTTTTGTACCATTTATTTGTTGTAGCTCTTCTTGTACGCCCGTTTTTCCTTGTAATCTATAACTTTATAATTATCATTTTCCCCCGCAGTTAACCCGTCAGCCCACGATCGTGGTGTCCCCGGTGGGCTGGGAGGGCGAAGCCCCGGGCGGCGACGAGGACGAGGACGGCTACACGGCGCGGGCGCTGTACGACTACCAGGCCGCCGCGCCGGACGAGATCTCCTTCGACCCGGACGATATCATCACTAATATTGTCATGGTGAGTTACAATATAATAAAGGCAACGTTTGTTTGCTTGTTATGGCTCCTATCAGAAGGTTAAGCATCGTTTAGCACCGTAAGTCCGCGGAGGGATGACCTTGGTATGATGAGTACCGCCGCGACTTTCATAATCGCGGCCACACATTGGATTCAACTTTGCGCAAATATCTCCAATGTATGACCGCGGCATAAGGTTAAGTTGATGGGTCCCCGCTGTCATTTGAACATATTTGGCACTCGTTACGGGTAGCTAGAAGATAATAGTTATCTTCCATACTCTTCTGTCTGGCGTCATTCATCTTACAAGTAACGTATAAACTATTTTGCAAAAAAACTTTTGGTTTTAATAACTGAGAGTATATTACTAACATCAAAAGGGTAAGTCAAGCATGCGCAAGAGTGTAGTTAAATAGCTAGAAAATTTGACAAACAGTCTTGCCAAGATTAATCGTTGCCCGGATAACTGGATTGTGGAGTTCCAATAGGCAATCACTTTATCTAAAACACTTGTACTTAGCTGCATTCAGTTAGACAGGAAGCTTACCCACCATATTTGAGAAAAGGCTACACATGAAATCCACTCTTTAATTACTTTTTATATTCTTATCTACATTACTCAAATATATTTCCATTCTCAGATCGACGAAGGCTGGTGGCAAGGACTATGCAAAGGCGCTTACGGCCTTTTCCCAGCGAACTACGTGCAATTGCAAGATAAGTAGGACATTCCCAAAATAACATTAATTTTAACATTTATTCATATAGAAAGATCATGTTGTCTGTACATTGGATTTGGTTAATATTCGTGAGGCTTTGAAAATATATTTTTTTTGTGTAAAGCATCGAAAATTGTTTAGCAATTCATGGGATTTACGTATTATTTTCGCTAAAATTGACATTTATTTTATACTGTCATGTATTTTATAAAGCTATGCCATAAGTATTTGTCTCAACGCGAGAATCGAACTAGCTATTACTAACTCGAAAACCGAAACTCGGGATATCGCAATTATAACTATTTTAAAATTTGACATTATAAATAATTTTCGTACCTTAAACAAACGCTAGTTTAAAAATATAGATGTATAATATTAATTAAATAATGTAAGCTAGATATTATTGTTATAAAAGACTTTAATTTTGATAAATGAGTAATTTTGATATAATTATAATGTTAACTGATAATATTGACAGTTTAGAACATGAGATTTTATTCTATAACATAACCATTCAAAAGTAAATAATTAACACCAAAAATAAATCAACTGTCAATATTATTTCAATTATTTGCACAAAAATATCTTGTTTATTTTAGAGTTGCGTATTTGCGCAAAAACTTTGCGCATCTGCTCTACGATTGCAATACAATGTTGCTTTTCAGTGAACAATATGTTTTTGCGCAAAAAAATAGAAATAACAAAGAGGTAAGCGCACCTACAAATCTTTAATTTCGACTTGAAAAATAAGAAAATATTGAAGTTTTTATAGTGTGCTTATTCATATAGATATAATAAACTTTTAAACTCGATAAAGTACTTATGAGACGAAAACGCGAGAAACCTCAATATTTCGACATAAGGTGAATTTGAATTATTTAGCTATTGCCTAACTTGGGCTGTTCGTAAGAGGTAGGAATATAGCATTTTGGGACTTATGACTTGGATATAAGGTTCAAATTAGATTGGCATCGTAAAATTAATCTTTAGGTGTAATTTACGAGGTGAATTATCAATTGAATGATAAATCGAAAATTTTAAATTAAATTAAAAAAGTATTTCACACTCAAGCACTGATGGGCTAAGCAGAATTACACTTCCCATAATAGTAAGTTTACAATATCTATGCTAACGTTATAAAGAGAAGAGATTTGATTTTTTTTTTCCTACATTAAGCCACATTATTTGTGAGTTTGTTAAATTATGCTTTATTTTATCCTGATACGGGAAATAGCTCGGGGAAAACCACATGTTAGCGATTTTTTCGAAATTATAAAAGTTCACATCGTAATTTACGTTATATTTAGCATATATTGTAAAACAAGTAGATCGCGTATTAGTTTTTCAATAGCTTAAGATATGTATCGTCTTCCAATACCTACCTCTTAACAGTTTTATTTGAAGCACATAAAATATTCTTACTGCACGCTTTAACATTAAATTAAATTAAAATGCATTTAATTTGAGTATCAAACTGTTAGGGTGGGTTGCACCATTTAACTATTACTATATCCAGCCATGTAATCGCAGATTTGACCAATGAGCGACAATTTCATAGCTGATTATGGTTTGGTAATTAATAATCATACTACGGATTGCGATAACCCATCCTTGCCATTGAAGAATGCATTTTGACATAAGCTTCATATAAATTATGTCAAATTTCAATATGTAATCGAAAAGATCGGATGAATCAGATATTTAAATGGTGCAACCCATCCTTTTAGTTTAACGCTAGCTTATAGGTAATTATAAACTTTGTCTTGAAGTATTTTATTCCTTTTAATCTGAATTGACACCGAAGAGATGTATTTGTTTGTAGAAATCTATAATTCTGCAAATATTAAATTAGTTGTTTTTATTATGTCTTTATTACAAAATACCTACGCCACGAGCAAAATCTATGATGTAATAAATAGCATTTTTTTTTTATTTCAACGAGTTGTATGCCAAATTATTTAAATTTATATGAATGTGTTTCATAAATTTATAACCCTATTAATTGTAGGATGTATTTTAATTTCTAATCTATCATTGATTTACAAAAGGGCCGCCGCAGATATGTCGGAGCGCATTGAAAAGCAATTTTTAGTGACAACTTTCGATACTTGTCAATTTATTAGTCTTTACAGCATGTCTTTTTCTTGACGTTATAGTTAGATAGGTAGCCAGAAAGTCTGACAATTAGCCTTACCAAGGGGTGTCAGGTTGCTCTGGCAACTGGGTTGATGTGGCCAGAAAGACAGTCGCTCACTGGTACTCAGTTGCATCTGGTTAGACTGGAAGCCGACCCCAACATGGTCGGGAAAAGGCTAGGCAGATGATACAAATTGCTTTTCGCTGTGTTTCGCTATATGTGTGGCGGTCATAGCTATCATAGGTATAATTATCCCTTGAAATATCAAAATGTTTTAATTTTTAATAAATATTCCATATCTTATAGATGAGACTATCATGGCCTTACTACAAAAACTTTAACGCCTGTTTTACACCTGGCTAAAAAAATTGTGGCTCCAAAATGAACCATATGTCAACGTCATAATTTGACATTTTTTTAGAGAAGGCTTAAACTGACGTTAAAAAGTTTTTGTGGTAACACGGTCAGGCTTTAGATTTAGATACATAGTTATAACGTAGTCTCAAAATTATTCATATTTCATTAAATTGTAAGATTTATTTTAATATGACGTTCATTTTGAGAAAATATTTTTAATTCAATGAGTTTTTTTATCACTTGACATTAAAATTTAATTTATCTGGTAATTTTAAAATGTATTTTTTATTCCAAAAAGTATTTCTTGCAATTAATTTGTATTAAAAAAATATTTCCCAACTAAAATAATGATGTTATTTGTGAATGATTTTTACAAATGTTGACATTAGAATAGCTTAGACTGTACCACATGTTCACAAATATAGAATCTAGTATAAAATAGATATGGCAACAAGATTTGCTTCTAAAACATATATGTATTAATCATGCAATCGATTAAATAAGCTGCCATATTTTTTTGACTGAATTAGAGTCAGTCAAAAAAATATCGATAAAACTGAATTTCGATAACGTATCGATAATTGTAATCTTATTTGTGACATGTGGACTGGTCAAATTAGTTTATAAGTAGTAAGTATGGGTATCTAATGCCGAACTATGTTTTATATAAAACAATTTATTGTTTAAAGATGAATAAAATAATATTTTATAGCTATTACAAAGTTTTATCTATAAATCCTAATTAATCCTCACTAATATTATAAATACAAATGTCAGTCGGTTGGTGACACTTTCATGTCAAACCAAAGGACAAGAATATCGTGGAAACCATGAGTTACGGCCCTTTCACACGGCAGTCCAGTTTTTTGCAGGATCCCGTTTGATCGCAAAAGGTATTATATGCTAGTGTTCACACGAGCATACCGCATGCAGGATCCTGCAAAATGCAGGATCAAAAGCGGAATCCCGTTTAATGACACATATATTTCTATAGCAGTGTTCACACGGTTTCCTGCGTACGCTTTTTTGCTGGATATTGTTTTTTGCGGGAAAGTGATTTACAAAAATACCTAGAGTCGAGCGTTGTGTCAAGATAGGATGAACCCAGAATCTTCTATTTCGCTGCCGACGACGTCGATAATACCAATAGACTAGCAAAGTATTCACGGCCATTTCGTCATCACTAGCGTAGGAATGGTCAAAAAACCCGCAAAACTGGACTGCCGTGTGAAAGGGCTGTAATTCTTTTCGGATGATGTAAGGCATCTCGGAAAAATATGTATGTATGTGAAACAAGATGGCGCTGCAAGCAAGGCTGTGCTAGTTCTGTTCACGCTACATAGATGTCGCTAAGAGCATCAACTTGGTGACAATTTTCTTTCAGCTACTGGGATCCACTTTCAGATTCGAAACTACCATACAAACTTGTTACGTAAACTAATATTGATAAATAAGTTCATTGTAACCGCTATGACACTTTTTTTGCCAGAAAATTCATGTTTTATGAAAATCTTTCGAAGGAATAAGCGTACCAAAAAATAAAAAGAATCAATAAACGTATATAACACAACAATGTATTCAACAGACACAAACTGACTATAAACTTCGTCGGTCCACAAGCACACGCAAAATTTTTCCCATCAGACTTCAGCCAATTATTATAAGCAGAGACCCTGGTGAATAGCGTAGTCTTGTCAAAGTTTTTACCACTAACTATTCCTACCAGGATATCTCTGCCCCTTTGTTCAGTAGGATCCAAAGTTCCGTAACAAGCCAAAGGCCCTCCCGAATCGCCTCCACCGACATCAGAAGCCTGAGAATTCGTGCAAATAAAAGTATCCATATTCATTTCCCACCAAATATCACATTGCCTTCGTGACAGAATAAAAATATCTGCCCATAACAACTCAGGTGCTAGTTCAGGACCAGGCCCCGTTTGGCCAAATCCCGCAGCTAAGCAAGTTCTTGGATAGTCTGTTAATTTCGCTGCGGGAACAATGTAGTCCACTTTTTGCGTGTAGACGAATTTCTCGTCGAGGAATACTAAGGCTATGTCGTGTGATGGGAAGTGGAAGTTGGGGTGGAGAATCACCTTCACCATGGAACGCCATTGGCCTTTTGGTGTTGTATGTGTGCGACCTGCGAAGAAATTCGGATATTAAGTCAAATCATTTATTTCATTTAGGCCTTTACAAGCACTGATGAACGTCAAAAATATAAATAGGTTTGATTCTAAGAGCTGCTAATTCAAAAAGTTGCTTCCTATGGAGAAGAACGGGCAAGAAACTCCATTTCCATTAGTCGTGTTCATCGGAAAATATAGTTTTTGAATGAAGATAAGACATTTTGTAAAGGGCTAAATAGTTGATGATGTAAAATTCATTTTTCTATTTAAGATTGAATTAATATTCGCCTTTCTAACTCTTAGGTGCTACCTTGAGATATTCAATACTGTTTTCAGTTACTACCTCAGCGCTGTCCGCTCTCAGATTGCTCGTTACTACCTATTTACTCCTACAGTCTATTTACCTCGTTATAAACATTACCTGTGTGAACAAGTTCATTTTTCAAATTGCCAGCAACGACCCTCAATCGCTTAAAATGTTTTGCATAATAAAAATGTCTTCCTTCGAAGCAATGAGCTGCCGTGAGAATTTTAGTTTGTGCTATAATGCTTCCTCCACACAAATTCGCCCACAAAGACTTTGTTCGAGATATTTTCTTAGATTTTTCTTTGATAGAAACTAAGTATGGTATCTGGCCGGTCAATACTGGGTTACCGTGCACAATAGTTGGTTGAACTCGGAATGTAGAATATTTAATCGTAGTTATAATTCGTTCTTGTGCAACTGTTGTGGCTATTGTAATTAGGAACAAGAATATTTTTAGGAACATTAATTTTTGTTAATTTTGATTCTGTGTTGACAGTTGTGTTGTGAATACCTTGTTAGGTTAGAATTGTTGTGGATGAGGTTTTATTGAGGTAGCAGGAAGTAAAAGGAGGGTGAATAGCTACCGCTATTTTTGGGGATTTTACTCGGACCATGACGCGTCCATATTAAATTGTAGGTACCTTTTTGTTTACGTGTGTTTAGTTTGCAGCTATGTGATCTATGTGTCGAGTAGTTTTTTCTGGTCTTTTAGAATACTGAATATGAAAAATAACATATGTAGGTACCTAGTATGTATGTGGTATCAATTTAGTTATCTGCTCTAGTTATTAAAAAAATTGTCTCAATCAAACGCAATTCTTAAAAAAATCAATCTACTATAATTAACCATCTCAAATTACGGCAACTTTTCTTCTAAAAAAAACTCCAATTATAAGAGAACAAGCCTACAATAACCAGAATAAATCTTATCTATAAATTAAGCGTTAATTGCGTATAAATTGTCTGGCTTTTATAATAATAGGGTGTCAGGACTTTGATTAAGATCCTCCCTTCAACAGTTTGTCAGGATTATAGTACGGAGGGACGGTTGTCGTTTCAAATATGGCGGACTGCTGGTCTGTTTGTTCAGGCCTTTAATTATTGAACCCAATTGATAGTATTGTTTCATTCGAAAGAGATGAGAGAAGGTACCATTTTTTGGAGTCGTTAGAATTATGGATTGTCTCATTATAATGGTTCCTTTTAGTCATTTAATATTAGATAGGTTCCGCCAGATGTGTTCAATCAAAGGGAAATACCTGTAATAATATTTTTGATGCCCATATTTCCATCAAGAAAAAAGGATGATTAAAACTTTCATGGATACTCTCTTTTAATATTTGACAAAAAAGACGAGATCTTTATGGTTTACTCCTAGAAGTGAAAAAATAAAATGTCCTAGAACTGTCAGTCAAAATCTATCAACAAAATTCACACAATTTTGGAAATGAACAAAATTACTAATGTATGTCCACACGGTCCTCACTGTTCTCATTTTTGTCATCCAAAGTGTAATATGCGAATATGACAGGCGCGTGATTACGACTCTCAAATACTCCAAATACAGCATAACGCCGACCATCGTCAATGGAAAACCCGCGGCTACTGGCCAATTCCCATTCCTGGTCTCCTTTAAGGAGCCGGTCAAAAGAATGGAGCCAGGTAAACTGGTTTGGAAAAATTTGTGCGGTGGCAGCATAATTGGTAAGTCCAAAGTCTTGACAGCAGCTCATTGCTTCGAAAACAACAATTTCTACTTCGCGAAATACCCTAAAGTTCTCCGCGTGGTGGCAGGAGAGAAGAGCACCGACATCATACACAGCGGAGTGACGGAGACCACGCCCGAAGCTCAGTGGAGACAGGTCATGAAAGTGCGCATCCACCCGCGTTTCAGTTTCCCTTCAAACGATATTGCCGTAGCATTCGTGGACAAACCATGGCTCTTTACCAGAAAGGTCAATTACATAAAAGTAGCGAGGTCCACTAACGACTATGCGCATCAATGTGTGTCAGCTGGGTACGGGAGGATCGGCCATCGGTTGAGGGACTCCATCTCGCCTGTGCTGCTTGCTGCTCCTATAACTACGATGCCGAGATGGCGATGTTCCTTAGTTTGGGAGATGAATATGAATTCGTTTATTTGTACGGACTCTGCAGTGACGGATGTTGCTAGGGGAGACTCGGGAGGTCCCTTATTGTGTCAGCACACTGGTGACCCCAACGAGAAGAATGACGAAGGAATATTGGTAGGCGTGGTCAGTGGGAAGAACTTCGACAAGACCACCCTGTTCACTCGTGTGTCGGAGTACAAATCTTTTATAGCGGATAGTTCTAGTGAAACTCTACGTCATAGTGTTGATGCCTGTTTGGTTATTATACTGGTCGTTTTAATATATCTTTTGTTTTACTTAATTCGTTTTCTGGGGTTGCAATTGGACATTGTTCTATTGGATTCGAGGTTTCATCGAGTTTTGATAAGGTTTAGTACAATCCTAACCTTTAAATCTCTGGGGTAATAGCATTATACGTGGGTGCTCTTACATAAAAGAGCAAAACCAACAAAGCCTTCTATTATCAAAAAAACTACAACTAGCGTCTTTGACAAACTTTCTCGCCAAGATGTTGGCAAATTAAAAAATTAATAGCCAAGCTTCGCATAAAAATGAGCCGGCTATTATTCTATGTTAAACAGACGGTTCCGTATTATACTTGATCAAGTCATTTTTCATTGTGAAGCAGTTGTCAGCTTGAAAAAACATTATAAAATGGTGTTTTTAATTAACGTGCTGATTTTTGCGCTGAAAAAACCGAAGGATTAGACAAAAATTATAAAGAGTTATGGACCTAGAGATAGTATATTCACTATTCAAATTCTGTTAAGCCTTAAGAGCTAGGGCGCACTTGACTGGTGAATTTATCACGCCTGACAAGAAAAAACTCATAGTTTAATACACCTGGCAAAACTTTCATTTTCTCCCACCAAATAAACCGCCAAACATAGGTACTGACAGTTCCCCACGAATGCACAAAGTATAATGTGCCAATTGTAATAAATCAAGTGACTCTTATTACTTAACAAAGAACAGCCTTTCTCAAACTTTCGGATAGTTGCATGGGTTTGACTGATTAAACCCGAATCAGCATTTACTCAATCCTCAATCCTTTTCGGTGTGAGAAGAGGCCTGTGACCAGCACTGGGATGATAAAAAGGCTGTAACAGTAACAGCATTAAAATGTACAGTCCAAATTAATGTTTTTTATAAATAATCTATATAAATAAAAATGAATTGTTATTCGTTAGTCTGTTTAAAACTCGAGAACGGCTGGGCCGATTGAGCTGATTTTGGTTTTAAAATATTTGTAGAGTTAGTCCAGGGAAGGTTTGAACGATACGAAGTTCGCGGGATCAGCTAGTAAAAAATGAAAATAATCAGAAAACCTGAATTTACAAGAGAAAGGTCTACATTTTTAAAAGCACCTATACCTGCTCAATCTCCCTTTGTGTCTTTAAAAATATACAGTTTTAGAACCCCCTCATAACTTTGAGAATATCTGCGAACCCATAGGCGGTTTTAATGAAATCTTACGCGCGGATATTTTTCCCCATACGTCGTTTGCATGGTGTAATTGCATGGGAATGAAGTCGGCGTTTACATTTATATTGAACAATGAATATCTTGACGAGAACTCATGTGGGATAATCGATTGGATACGTTCTTGTTTTATATATGTATGTTTTATAATTTGAATAAGTTTTTTGAGTTTATCTTGAGGTCTTTTACCATAATTTACCAAGAAAATATTCGTGCGAAATGCTTTCTTATAGATCATCTTTATAAATGTCTTTTCATATAAATCATCTAGCCATTTCCAAACAATGCCAGTACCAGTACCAATGTTTTACAAAGAGGTAGGTTCTGCCTTGCTTAACACAGTAACCTGGGCAACCTGATTTCCGTTGGTATACCTAACGGTTGTCAGACTTTCTGGCTTCTGAGTACCCGTAACGACTGCCAAAGATGTCCAAATGACAGCCGGGACCCACCAATTTAACGTGTCCTCCGAGACCAAGAAAATCTTCATGATAAATGCGTTCAAGGTAATTTTACTTATATAAGAAATATTTTCGCTACGGATCCCCAACTTGTCATGTAAGTATCAAATAAAAATATTTTCAGTGTCAAATATATCGAGTATCTACGAAGGTGTTCAAAGAATTCTTAATAAAGTAACAAATCGAGATATCGACGCCATATTAGAATCGTATCAGATGAGAAATATATCTGTGCCGTACTTAGAGTACTGAACCAACAGGAGACGCCATTGCTGTACCTTAAAAAGTACTGGCAAAGTACTTACAAAACGATTTACTTACTATACATGTGTGCGTTAAGTTTATGCTTTGGTTTACCGTTTATGCATAGGTATGTTAGTCAAATTGGTAGTGCATTTGGAAATATATTTTTAAAAGAACAAATTATAAAATCTCTTCCATTCTCAAATAAATAAAATTGTGTATATTCAAAATTCTTCTATTATATTCTGAAAATGTATGAGTGAAGTATTACTATTTATCGCGTAGCCCACCGTCCCTATACTACTAGACTACCCAGACTTTTTCACATACTTACAGATTTTCGGTCATGGCGGTTCTGGCGGGTTATATACTCTAAGATACCATATATGGAGAAATAAATTCTACAGATGTAAAGCAAGAATCTTGTAGAAATGCGAGGTATTTTTAATGTAATAATTTGATGCTGCATAATTATATTAGATACCTATGTTATTGAGATAGGTATGATCGGAACGAATTTCGATTCGATTTCGTCAAAATATTAAATACTAGATGTTTCTCGCGGTATTACTCGTATCTTGTAAGACCAGTTTTCTATATAATGTTCAACAGGTACTACCTACCTATGACATCCCCAAGGGTATCTTCAAGATGTATCATGGGTACTGAAAGTCATTAAAGATACTCAATACTCTAAAAGTATAAATTTTCAAACTACACTATGTTACTATTGTTTCACTTGTCAGGAACTACTTCTCGTATAACTTGTCAGGAAACTATATCTTATAATGACGCATAAATTATACCTACCTACAGCCAAGTGTCATCAAAATCCGTTCATCGGTTTACGCTTGAAAAAGTGACAAACATACACAAAAATTTCGACTTATTAATATTAGCGTGATTAGTATATTAGCGGGCTTGTTTTACACGATGTTAACATGTGTAATCATTTCATTATCTCGATATTATTGACAAGCTGTTAGCAGAAGTTCAGTGAATTAAACACTTAGATAAAACAATTATCCGTAATGGAAGTCTGACGTGTAAGATTATAATATACTTACTACTCACTGTCAGATAGCAATGGATACCTGCTTCCGTTGAATGGAGATACTAGCTTAATCCTTCCGCATATGGTTAAAAAGTAGCCGAAATGTTTACTATTTATGTTTTTTAACAAAATCAATAGTTTTAGTTTGAAATAGTAACAAAAATACTAATATAAAATAGTGTATAAAATCCTATTGTGGTGAATAGAATGTGAATAGAGAATTTGTACATACTATGTATGTTTGATCCTTGATCACACTTTAACGGCTGAACTGATTGAGATGAAATTGGTGGTACTTAGACCCTAAAACGGATAGCGAGATAACGCTTATTTAATCCAAATTATTGAATTTTTTTTTGTGAAATCGCGGGCTGAAACTAGTAAGCTCTATTACTGCTTTAACGCGGTTTCACCCGCGTCCCGGGGGAACTTCTTCCCGTACCTGGATAAAATGTAGCTTATTCCCCGGGGATAGCGCAGCTTCCCAACAGAGAAATAATTTTTCAAATCGGTTCAGTAGTTTCGTAGCTTTTAGGGTACAAACAAAAAATTTTTTTTTTTTTTTTTTTTTTTTTTACAGTACGGATGACCTATGTTAGCAGTGTATTATCACTGAGTAGCAGCTAATGCAACTGGTTGTAGCATTTATATGCACTGCGAGTTGTTCACTAGGTAAACTTATTTCCATGAATATTCATAACACTTGATACTCGTGGCTAGGGCTGGATTTTGTGTGAATGCGGCTTAAATTTTGACTATGTGTAATTAGGTAGGTATAGAATTTGAATGGACATGGTTTTGAGAATATACGTAATTAATGTAACACAGTGAGGTATAGAGAGTACTCGCTTATGTACTCTCTTATGTACTCTCTTATGTACTCTCTTATGTACTCTCTTATGTACTCGCTTATGTACTCTCTTATGTACTCTCTTATGTACTCTCGTATGTACTCGCTTATGTACTCTCTTATGTACTCTCTTATGTACTCTCTTATGTACTCTCTTATGTACTCTCTTATGTACTCCCTTATGTACTCTCTTATGTACTCTCTTATGTACTCGCTTATATACTCTCGTATGTACTCTCTTATGTTCTCTTATGTACTCGCTTATGTACTCTCCTATGTACTCTCTTATGTACTCGCTTATGTACTCTCTTATGTACTCTCTTATGTAGTCTCTTATGTACTCTCTTATGTACTCCCCTTATGTACTCCCTTATATACTCTCTTATGTACTCTCTTATGTACTCGCTTATGTACTCTCTTATGTACTCTCTTATATACTCTCGTATGTACTCTCTTATGTTCTCTTATGTACTCGCTTATGTACTCTCCTATGTACTCTCTTATGTACTCGCTTATGTACTCTCTTATGTACTCTCTTATGTAGTCTCTTATGTACTCTCTTATGTACTCCCCTTATGTACTCCCTTATATACTCTCGTATGTACTCTCTTATGTACTCGCTTATGTACTCTCCTATGTACTCTCTTATGTACTCGCTTATGTACTCTCTTATGTACTCTCTTATGTAGTCTCTTATGTACTCTCTTATGTACTCCCCTTATGTACTCCCTTATATACTCTCTTATGTACTCTCTTATGTACTCGCTTATGTACTCTCTTATGTATTCGCTTATATACTCTCGTATGTACTCTCTTATGTTCTCTTATGTACTCGCTTATGTACTCTCCTATGTACTCTCTTATGTACTCGCTTATGTACTCTCTTATGTACTCTCTTATGTAGTCTCTTATGTACTCTCTTATGTACTCCCCTTATGTACTCCCTTATATACTCTCTTATGTACTCTCTTATGTACTCGCTTATGTACTCTCTTATGTACTCTCTTATGTAGTCTCTTATGTACTCTCTTATGTACTCCCCTTATGTACTCTGTGAGGTAAGGTCAAATATGAAATGTTGCAACCTCTAAAATACACATATTTTCATGCTTCGGGATTTATTATAAAATCCTACTTCTTGTGGACTATTGACCACCACATGCCTCCGACAGAAAAGTATGTAAGAGTAAGTATGGGAAAGGCTAAATAAAAAAAGAATAGAGAAAGTATATTTTATATCCATTAAGTAAATAAAGTTCCATTTTTATATATTTTTTTTCAGATTAAATAAAAAAAAAACACATATTTGACATTAACATAGTAATAGTAAGGGTCTGGTAACAAAAAACAGTAAGATTCCTTTGTTTTTGTTAAATAAACAAAACACAATAGTGGACGGTGTTTAACGTTAACCTTTGACTGTAAAAGAGTAAAATGTTATGTTCTAGAAACCGACAGAATGTGTAACAGTTTACCAACGTCGCTTAAAGTTGAACTGCCTGATTATTCGACTGTCAAGAAGGGCATAATGTACTGTATGCTAACTGTTGTTTATCTTGATTGTCTTAACCTGCAGTCTGTCACTGTACTTATTAAATAAATAAATAAATAACCGTTTTCACATATAAAAAAAATATGAACTCATTTGATATGATAGATAGATTTAAACAAACATTTAAAAATTTGGACAGGTTTATCTGTGTACATTGGTTCTTCGAAAATGAGGGGTGAATCACAGGAGTCAGCTGTCGGAAACCGGAGAACATGGTAGACCTCAGGAGAGCTACTGGCTAAAGTTAAGACTTCAAGATTGTGGCTTTTTTAATAACTGTACTGAATGATGTCGGGTGAAAACTGTAGAACGGATTTGGTCGATTGTGTGTTACTTTTGATCCAGTATCAGCAGGGCCCATTCCCTCGACAGACATTGTCACGGGCAAAACCTATATCATATACCAACTGAACTCCCACAGCCCTGTAACAAACGGACATGCATACAAGAACACACAAAACTATAATTACCTACAAGATTAGTTGAGAACTTTAATTATAAATTGCTTAAATATTTATTAAAGTTCGCGTTATTCGAAGCGAGTTTAAGAAAACTGGTGCATTTTGAATGTTAAAACTTTAACTTCTGTGCTTACGTGTACCTACTGCTGAGAAACATTCTTACACGACTGTACAAAAATATAGAATCACAGTAGCACTATTTTGATTAGGTATATTTCCGACGTCACTTTAGTCAATTTTCTTTTTTTATATTTATCTATATTTTTTGTAAAAGGAATATGTGTATTTTTTGTAAATAGGCACTTTACTTACAAATAATGAACGAGTTATCCTCAATAACTTGTTATTAGAATATAAAGATATATTTGAAGAAAATTCAAGTCCAACTCCATTTGCACAGCACAGTATAGATACAGGCAATCACTCGCCTATTAGTATAAAACCATACAGATTATCACCTACTAGATTAGAACAGTTACGAGAGAAACTTGATCAGATGATTAAAAATGATATTATTGAGGAATGTGACTCCCCATGGTCATCACCTGTTATTCTTGTACCTAAGGGTGAAAATGACGTTAGAGTCTGTATTGATTACAGAAAATTGAATGAAATTACGAAACCTGATAGATATCCTTTGCCACGCATTGATGACTTGCTACATCAAGCAAAGGCTATGCCGTACATGACCACCATTGATTTGCAGTCAGGATACCATCAAATAAGGGTCCGACCAGAAGACCAAGACAAGACAACATTCGTTTCTCAGTTTGGAACTTTCCGTTTTAAACGAATGCCGTTCGGGTTACGCAATGCACCCGCAACATTTCAAAGATTAATGGATAGATTCATAAGGGGACTAAAAGTGGACTTTGTACTGGCTTATCTTGACGATTTGATAATAAGATCTGTCTCTTTCTCCCAACATATGACAGACTTACGAGAAGTATTTGATAAACTGAGAGAATATAAACTATGTGCAAATAGAAAGAAATGTAAATTCTGTTGTTCTGAAGTAAAGTATTTAGGACATCTTATTGTGCCTGAAGGCATAAAACCCGATCCAGGGAAAGTTTCTGCCATTTTAAATCTACAGGAGCCTCGAAATCTGAAAGAATTGATATCGTTTCTTCAGACAGCATCCTGGTATCGCAGATTCATACACAAGTTCGCAGAAATAACGAGACCATTGACTAATTTAACACGAAAGAAAGTTAGTTGGCGATGGGCTACAGAAGAACGCGAAGCATTTAATAAACTAAAAATTGCGTTGACAACTGCACCAGTATTAAAACAGGCAAATGTAGACCTACCTTTCATTATTAAGAAAGATGCGAGTCAATATGCTATAGGAGCAGCTTTGGTGCAGGGGGAGGGTGACAATGAACACCCATTCGAATATATAAGTCGGTTGCTTACTCCTGCTGAATGCAACTATACAGTGACAGAAAAGGAAGCATTAGCTATAGTATGGGCAGTTTCCCGTTTTAGAGGTTATATAGAAGGCTCTCGTTTCATAACTATAACTGATCATCAGCCCTTAAAATGGTTGATGACTCTTAAAACTCCCACGGGTCGATTAGCAAGATGGGCACTACAATTGCAACCATATGAATTTACAATACAATATACTCCAGGTCGCACTAATGTAGTTGCGGACACATTATCGCGACCACCGTGTACAAATCACAACGACAATTGTATGATATGTAGTGTAGAATTAGAGTTGCCAAAACTGAATGAAAAACATTTGCGAGAAGAACAATTAAAAGACGAAGAATTAAAACCAATTATTGAAACATTAGAAGAAGGAGAAGAATCTGAGAACTACATAATGTGGACCAGAAAAGGTTTTCTATTATATAAAGGAGTCTTGTATCGTTATATTCCCGAACAAGAGGATGAAAACGCAAAGTTATTAGTTCCAAGACATGAAATACCAATATTCTGAAATCATTCCATGATGCTCCTACTGCTGGACATATGGGTGTAGAACGAACATTTCAACGCATAACAAATAAATTCTATTGGAAAGGACTCCGAAAAGACATAATACATCACATCAAAACATGTACTGATTGTCAAAAGTACAAACCTTCAAATCAAAAGCCTGCTGGATTATACCAGTCTTCACTAAGTTATCAAAGATTTGAGGCACGGTAAAAATCACTTATATTTATTTTAGCAAAAATATACGTAACGGCATTGATTAGTTTACATAGCTTTAAAAGCCGACCACTCGTTCATTGCACTGCAGTGCAAAAACAAAAATTGCTTTTCAGTCAATTACAGTTTATTTTTAACAAACTTGATTGCGGCTCCTGAAAAAAGCATCTAAATTAAACCAAAACAGAATCTAAATTTTTTAACTTTATTAAATAGCAACTGCATAGTTTACTTTTGTTATAATTTTATGCTGCACACTTTGATCCAGGTATAGAAAACAATAAAAAAATAGAACTATCTAAACAGTGTTATTATAAAAAAGGTAAACAGACGTTTGAAACGTGTTTAAAAAAAACGATTAACTACAAAACATATTTAGGCAGTAGTTAAATTTAAAAAAAATATACCTACCCACGGCAGACTTGACACTTGTCACAAGAACAAACCATCAAAAACCCCATTAATTGATCATATCTACGCATTACATTCAATTCTACTGTCTTACACACACAAAAAATCTGGATGGATCTTGGTGAAACTTGACGATGATAGCTGATGATGATGAGATGATGATAGCTTATATATCAGAACATCATATAGGCTACCGTTTATATTTATTTTAACGTGCTCTACCGAGTGCATATAGTTTCTATCTTACCAAATATATTATTTGTATAACGTACATACCTATGAAATGCCAATAAAGAATTGAGTACAGAAATACTTCCCTCGGGATGCGGGTAAAACCGCCGACTAGAGCTAGTATTTAATAAAACAACCGACTTATATTAACGTGTATCACAATAGCACCTTTTGATAGCACCCCGCGGGGATAAGAGTGCTCCCGAAACTATTACACCAATCTGTTAACATGTGTTAATGGCTTTACTAAATGGTTACAAGTACCAATTTATCGTAGTTATGTTGATTTATTTTCATGTTTATTATCTTCAAAGAAAAATCTTCAAATTGACTAGTAGCTTCCACCAGTCTTCCACTTTCTGAGGTTGCCAAAAAGTACCCTATATGTTCTTCTAATGTATTAGCTATATCTATATTACCGTCAAGTTTCATTAAACCCATTCAGCCTTTAAAGGGTGATTGCACGCACGACGCAACATCCAAACTCACAAACTTTTATATTCTTAATACCTATTATAAGATAAAGATGAGATAAGCAAACAATGAGAATTCATAATTTTTCGACATAAGCTTAACTTCCTGGGTCTCGAACTTTCGCCCTCATTCTTACACATACTAAAACTATATGTACCTATTTAATCTACACTCCTTTTCATCTATCAAATCGATTTCAATCATGCAATAATATACAAACCGATTAGTGGTTCCCAATGACAGTTTAACAAATAAATATACTGTGTTCCCTTCGTATTTTTTCGTTAAATATATTTATAGTATGTTTGATCTTTTTATTGCTTCAAGAAAAAAAACCCTTTTCTTGAAGTGTAAATGAATTGGTACCTCACGTAAAGCCATGCCCAGACGTCGGTGAGCCTCTAATGGTTTAATTTTAACCAATAGCATTCGTCTTCTTTTAGTCTACCCACGGGAAAGGTACGAGTGACCTTTGCTATCTTTTGCTATCTTTACGTAAAGGTTTCTTTGAAGAAATGAAGATAATGTCTCTGTTTCTTGAAAAGAAATTATATTATTATTACAAAATGTTCGGTGGTTGTGTAACTATGTGATGTATGATTTAATACTCAAAGGCGAAATCATACTAATCTCATGATCTATATTGTATTAAGAAATACGGAAACTTTTTTGAAAGTATTTTTTTCATATTTATTAATTTTAGTAATGCTGTAACACCAAACTTACTCGAGTAAAAATTGAATCAATATTGTTTTTATATGACACATTTAAAAATGTAATTTGCGATTTAATAATTATAATAAAACCCTAATGTATCCTAAAGCGAACAAAAAATATACAAAAGTAAAACCACCAAAACAGCCTACAAATGAACACTGAAATCCTTCTAAGTTACCAAAACCCAGAATAGACAACACCGGCCTGTCCCCTAATTATTTATTTACCTGTCCCCAAAAATAGGACAAACAATATTCATTGCTTCCTTAGTTTACACAAAAAATAACAATTAATATCAATGAACAGCAATATATTTGCAAATGCAAGTGGGCGGGGCGCGGGGAGGTGCTACGGCGGATATAAAGCTCGCCGCTCTGCTACGAACGACAGAAGCGTAGCAGCGTAGTCCCGTAGTACCGTCGTAGCAAACACAGCAGCAATGGCTTTGGGGTAAGTCGGTTTTTTTTTTCGTTTTTTTTTTTTACATGGATTTATTTACGGGTTCATTTTTTTGGTAACACTAACTAAAGTTATGTTTGGTAAAAAACTATTTTATTTGGGTATTTAGTGTTTCATTAATAATTTTTGCATTTATTTTTTCAAATAAAATTATAAACACTTTTTTCTTGGTTTAATAAAATTATTTAAAAAGTTTACATTTTGTAAAACAATTTAAATCAAATATTCGGAATAAAAAACTATTATCTATTTAGAAAAAAATATATACTTTTAAACTAATTTAACTAGAGATATAAATACATCTGTTTTTTCTCTTTGATGTCGGATTAGATAAAAATACCAAATAATAAACTTATAAATATTAATACCAAAATATACCTTTGCTTATTACATAAATAATTTGTCTACAAAACAATTTTTCAATAAAACTTGTTAGGCGTGGGCTGATTTTGCAGACCATACGCAGCTATTAAAAAGCCAGTGAAGAAGCGTCTTTATTTAAACTTTCAATTTCTATAGAAAACCAAAATTACCTTTTTTAAGTTTATTTTAGCGTCATCGGCCCATTTTAAATTGGTTGACTTTTGTCACTGACATACATACATTTCTTAAGAACTTCGGTCTTTAAGCATACAACTTCTGTCGTTAGATAGTCACTCCATTTTGCAGGGTATCTTACAATAGAAATGTTCAAAGATTTCTTGAACGAAAAAATAAATGGGTTAAAAAACCTAAAAAATATCACATAATTTATCAGTTGATGTGACATTTTTCTCAAAACCGGTCTTAACTCTAAAAAAATAAGCGTGATGACAAAAGGAACACTAACAAGCGTCGTGTTGACTTATATTTAAAAAGTTGATAAAAAATTACTTACCATAAAATACATAACTACTATTTTACAAGAAATAACAATATAGCAATGTCCACTGCACTGAGTATACACATATTTCCTTTGCAAACCGATGCTCGATTTTCCCTATGTATTAAAAGAAATTACACAATCATACAAAGGAAAACTCCAAAGCATTGCAAAGCAAAGGCATGTCTTTTAGAGCACAAATAAATGTGGTTTCAGGGTATTCTTCCGACCATTACAACTTGAAATTACCGTATATAGAAGAAAAACCTCTAATTTCGCGAATAATATATGTTTTCAGATATACATTTTATTAATATTTACAAGTACTTATGGTTAACATCTCATTCCACAAATAATTCTTTACTACATACTTACTTTTAGATTTTTTTATACAGGCACAGAAAACCTTTAAAATACACTGATATCAAAATGTTGCCTTTCAAATATTTTATCACTAGAAATTCATTCCTTCTTATTCTTTTTTGGCATTATTTAATACATATTACGTATAGATTACGACTACTCGAAGTCTCATACACATGAAAGTAAAAAACAAAATTTGTATAACTTCGTCACCAACAATATTACATCATTCTTTACAAATTGGCAAAAATCTCAAAGACTTCTAGATTATGCCAACAACTGCCACTAAGTCCATATAGTGGTCTAAATCCCACTTTAAAAGTCTCAACAGTGGGCGTATTGTAAACCGATTTAGTTAACATGTTCTCATCCAATAAAAAACTTGTAAAACAAAGCTTTAAAGTAACTTAACAAAGTTAACCAAAACTCTTCAACGAGGATCAGTCTCTCGTAAATATCATTTGACTTACTTATCGTCAAGTTTTTCGCTTTATTTTGTACTAGATAACAGTTGGAAAAATCTTTTGAAAATGCTTGCAATCTTAATCAGCCTTTTTCTCGTCCCACTGCTGGGCTGCGGCCTCCTCTCACACGGAGAAGGATTGAGCGTTAATCACCACGCTTGCTTAATGCGGGTTGGTGATTTCAGACTTTAAAGTCCAGGTTTCCTCGAGATGTTTTCCTTCACCTTTGCTAAGTCATTGGTGATAAAGATATACTTAAAATTATTTGAAATCTTATCTTGAGGGAAATCTTGTAAGTTGTTTATTGCGTAGAAGTAGTCTGCGGCTTATGGTAGTTACACCCTTTGGGATAATTTCAGTAATGTGTGTGGAAAACATTAATCATAAAGTTTTAAACTGTTGACCTATTATATATTTAACTGGTCTTAGGTCTAGTAGCAAGTAATGCTAACTAACTATAACCACTACTTTCAGTGTTGGTAAAATCAGGATATTTTTGTAAATAATACATTATGATTAACGCTATAAAGATAGACAACATATGTAAAAGATTATAGATTAGATACTTATGTATTATATTATTTTTGTATTTGCGCGGCATGACAAATCTTTGATATTCATCAACTCGTCATTTCAATTGGAAAACGCCTCTCATTTTCAAATTGAAAACTTAAAAAACAACAAAATGAAATTACTTACGTAATGCGCCGTTCCAAGACTCAGTCAATCTATTCTATAATATTAGCTTGAAGATAGTAATTACTATGTTAATATCCTGGGTGAAGAAAAATGGTAATTGGCATAGTTCCGCGTCGCAAGATGACCTAACTAAGACTCGTATTGCCTTTTAATTTAACATCTTTTGTAAAAACTACAGCCTGACTATAAAGTACCTACTAACTACTGCCGCGTGAATTCTTTTCTTTGTGTTTTTGCTTAGTTTAGAGAATAGTATACTACGCGTTGCTTAGTTTCCGCTTTCACATAAAAAGTAGCCTCTAAGTTACTTTGAAGTTTTAGCTATCAAAAGTCATAGAAATCCGTTCAGCACACGTCACGCTTATACATATTATTAATATTTTAGTACAAGTTTCTGTTTTATTTACAAACGAAGTGAAACTTTCTTTCTTTTTTCTTATATAAATGAAAAATCTTCCTTGAATCTTTTTGCCAATTGCAAATTGAGATTTGATCCACATCAAAACTAAACCAAGATTAGAGGCAAAGCCACTGAAAATTTTTGAGCAATATCAAAACAAAAAATACATAGACCATTGGCTAAAAAATTAAAAGTCGAAACCAAACACAAACCAACAAACAAAAGATGAAATCAACCGCTGACCCGTACACCCGTGGACGCAAGTTCCGCAATTTTTCTCCTCAGACCCGGTACAAACACCTGTTGCCTTGTTGCCCAGTATACGCTGAGCTTTCTCATATATATTTCTTATTCCCTAGTCGATGGTCAAGTGGGGAAAATGCTTGGAATTAAATTGTAATTGTAACGTTAGCCTTGTGTTTGTGAGAAAACATCTGTGGAATGAGTTATTGTTTTTATCGTTGATATTGTTTTTAATGTTTTTTAGGATTTTATGTGTAGTTGCGTTTTTCTGCATGTTAGTAAATTTTAAAAGACGTAATGGTATCATCATCATCATCTCCCGAGCCTTTTCCTAGCTATGTTTGGGTCGGCTTCCAGTCTAACCGAATGCAGCTGTGTACCAGTGTTTTACATAGAGCGATGGCATGATAAAATTACATAGTCTATGTAGATGAAAAACTTTATAATTTAGGTAGGTACTAAAAAAATATTTATTTACGAATACCACTATATTCTCAAATACAAAATAACTAGAAGATTTTAATTATCTTGTTAATCTAAACTTAATAATTTGAAACGAAATTGATAATACCATAAAAGTTAATTTCGCTACAAAAGACAACAATTTTAAACAAATAAAATTAAATCTAGCCTAGACACAGATAACTTTAATAATGTCTAACTTTTAAACCAATTATCCTAAAGATTTTTTAATCTTTAAAGATAATTGTAAGTTTTCTTTAGAACAACGAAAAAATATTTTTTCTTTTGAGAGTTTTTGATAACGCTTTTTCGGTTAAACGAGAAGGAAATTGCGATTACCATCCTAACTTTGCCGTTGATGTACAGGGTGTAGAAATTTAAGCTACCTCCTTTGTGGATAAGTGGTCATTACCGTGAGTTTAGGACACCCTGTATATTTAGAGATGAACCTTTATAATATTTTGGAGGGAAATTTTTGAAGAGGATACGTTTCCAAAATTAGTTTTTGTTGATATTGTAGTTTTAATAGCATTGGTGTTGTGTTGCGAATGGATTATAAAAATTAAGCGTCATATTCAGTTAAGTTTAAGCCAAAAATATATCAAACTACTCTTTAGTTTTATCACTAAACTCTGGACAGGAGATCTACCACAAGTAAGTTACTATACTTACATTACTTAATATTTTACCATCCACAAAAACCCAATACGTGGGACTTAAAACTACATATATTCGATTGCATTTTGTTAAGTGCAGCAGCAAAAGATAGCTGGCTCTGTAAGTAAATACCTTCGTCCTCTAGATTATCTTTGTATCTGCATGCAAAGGAATATTGCATTAAAAGCAAAGACGTAGACAGAACCAATTGTAGAAAAGTATGTTATCTCCGCATCACCTTAAGGTTGACTGGAGAGAATGCCCATGGCATTAAGTCCGCCTTTGTAATTGTATGATTGCATAAAGTTAAATAAATAAATAAAGTATGATCAGACCAATTTGTCGTGCGAAAGTTATGGTTCAAACTCAAAATTTATCATTTATCATGTTACGGTGGGAAAAAGTTAGTCCTTTCTTGTGCCCCGTTTGAAAAGGTTTTTAGTAACTTTAGGATCTAAGCAGAAATCAAGTACCTTAGGCCAAGGGCTAGTGAAACCTCGTAATTCCTATCGTTTTGTCATGTTTTTTTTTTACTTTATAAAATCTATTAAGCAGAGGTCATCACATACTTACCTACCTACTTATACTACCGGAGTCCATTTAAAGTTAATCTTCCAGAAACCAGTTACTTTTATTCCTAATGCTATTGCAATGCATTGCAGTAAATGCAAGGATTATTGCACATTTCACTATCAGTACCTACGTGCAAATTGTCTGTTTAAACATTTTATGCTTTACCTTAATGCTATCGTAGTGTTTAGCCGTTTTTATTTTATCACTTATGTTTTTACCTTACCTACTCTGACTAACTTCCGTCAGTGTGCATGCGTCAAAGGGGAATCACTTCGTGCACTTGGATAAAAGTAGCCTATAGCCATCTTCAATTAACGGGCTATCTACCGAACTCTGTTTTTTTTTTTTTTTTTTCAAATCAAACCAGCAACTAGCATCTCTCTACATGTATTTCGAGAGGATCGGTGATTTGTGACGGCGGTCCTGACGCAGACAGTAATTCCTGTGGTTAGCGAGTTTAAACGAACAGATTCTACAGCTTTCTAATATTAAATAGATTCTTGCAAAGTTAGGTGTCATAGACTACTTACCTATTAAGTATATAAAATTAATAATACGTTAACAGTTAAAAAAATTTCTACAAATAAAGTTCAAACTACATTAATCAACAGTTAATTTAATACCACAAATTCCTTCAGGCTGAAAATTTTAATAAGTTAAAATATTTAATGAATAATAACATGATCGGCCTTGTCGCAGCGATTGACACGCGGTGTCAGTTGCAAAAAACACGCGGCTAATGAGACATCGGTTACGTGTCGTGTGTAGTAACAGGGGTGCACAACTTGCGTGTCATTTTGTGTGTGGTCTGACCGTTTTTTGGTGCCGTTGACAATTCTGTCAGTCAGCACAAAAAATGCTATTTTTCCTTTGAAAATTGTCAGCTGTCAAGTACAAAGATTCGGTACCCCTAACACTACGGTATTTATCGCGATTAAGTGGCAGTTTGGTGAATGATTAAAGACCTATATAACTGAATGAGGTAAACGAATATATTCTGTGCTTTTATTAATTAAGAGTGAGCACATTTTGTGTGCGCACAGCTGTGGATGCCGCTTGTGGAAGATCGAGTTAAGTAGTGAACCTTGGGAGAGGCCTTTATCCAGCCGTGGACGTCTTTCGGATGACACGACGACTTTTATGACGGTCGTCACAATTTTTTTTTTCCAGTAGGAATGTAGTTACTTCGTGATAAATAAGTCACAACTTATTTAATACATACCACAGAGTGACACCCCTGTACCACATTTACAAGGATATCGGTAAAATTGTGAAAACGAATTTTACGTTCGTCATTGTTTACTAGTTTTTTCATATAAAATTTGTTTGAGTAAAGTAAGTGATGTAAGATAAAAAGAAGACAAAATGCGACAACAGATACTTAGAGAGGAATTCCTTTCTGATTTCATATTGGCTTTAGGCTTTACAATACTATAGAGTTACATATTATAGTAACTACATATTTATATATCTTCAGCCTTATCCTAGGGCAATATTGAGAGGCTGCTATAAATAGCATAAAGCCACAAGATAAAGAAAGACATTTTGCTATAATCTGAAGGCGCTTTGTCGGAGTTCTGTCTGTTTGACAAAACCTAGATATACAGGAATGAATTTTGTCCAGTGCGCAAACTTTGTCAACTTATAGTTAAATAAGTTTTATAGATACGTGTATTTTTATTTTGTCGTGTTTTAGTACAAAAAAGAAAAGTTATTGATATCGAAAGATGTTTATTTAGTAACCCATTGTACGGTCACAGTCGTCATTGTAGGCACGGCGGCGACGCGAAACCGGTTTATTGACGCCAGCGCTACTCGGCGCGCGTAAGAATAGTTGGTATCCATATTTTGCTGATTTTGAGGCGGACAAAAGAATGAAAAAAAAAAATTTTACTGATGATGCAGATATGTTCTGTGAATGATTCTGGACCACCAGTATTTTTTTGTGCACTGCTTAAAATTAATTCCTGTATAGGACATTTACACAGAAAATAGATTTAGAGCTAGACTTACATATGCTATATATGTTACATATGCTAATATAAGGTGCTTTAATATTACCTGCCAGGACTTGAATGGGGGGTAGTATTGCGTTTATAGATTACAATAGTGAAGAAATTTCGTTCCCCGGAACAGTCAATTCAATTTGAGACATTAAACAAGTTAAATTAACATGGCAACTCTACTGGATGGTTTTAAACTAATAAATTAGGTCAAATTTATACGTATTTTTTTTGTATGAAAAAAATATGACAAATAATCAATTATTTATCTTTACTATTGTAATCTATAAACGCAATTCTACCCCCCTTTCAAGTCCTGGCAGATAATATTAAAGCACCTTATATATCTCAACACCATAGTATTAAAAAGCTGAAGGATTTCTTGCCCGATGTCAAAAAATCTGTCAGTATTTGTTGAGGAGGGCCCGACTACTTTTTATTCGCGTGTGCCAAGAAGTCTGTATGGGACGCGCGCGAAGACGTAGTTGATTCTTTAAATAACTTACTTATAATTTAAAAACATTGCTTAAATCTTACACCTACATTTCTACAAATCAAACAATAATTTTCATCTAAAAATAATTGAACAAAATATTATTTCAACCTTTTCACAGCTGAAGTGGAAACGCTCTAGAGACCAGTCCGCCATTACTGTGAAATAACTTAAAAACGTAAAATAACACAGGTTATAGGTTATTTTAACCTGTTTGAACTGTGACCACAATCAGACCTGATGTCCCAGAGGAAATATATCGGTATTGAATCCAATATTGTTTCTCAAAAGGTCGATTTGCCGCGGGTAAAGTTAATGAGGTCTAAGGAAAGTTACGAAAGAGGTTCACATTCTTATAACTGATTATTATCTATGCAGTTTTTAGCGATACTTATTTTTTGTCTTTGGGGTTATTTTTATGGTTAAGCCAATTTGTTTTCTTTGTAAGTAAAAGTGTGGAAATACTGCTAATTATGGATATAGGATCGCAATATTTATTTAATGAATTCATTATCGTTTTTTTATAGTTTTGCTCCATGAATGTCCTAAAAAGTAATTAATCATCGGCCACTTTTTAACCCCAGGACTTCCACTTAGAAACTAACAAACCGGTTTGTGACCATCATTTATATTGTAAAAGTAATTAGCGGAGATGTAATTAACAAGGCTGAACGCGTTCGTGCCGTTGCATAATGCCCGACCGTCATGGCGGACGTACGTCAACTGTCACTTTTTGGAAAGCGCGCGTTGACTCCTAATCAGATTTTCGAACGCGGTAATTAACTGACTGGATTCTAGTTTGGGGTCGAATCGGGCAATCAAGCGAGCGTGGAGTGGACATTGTGCACGTTGCGATTAAACCCATAGATGTAACAAACCAACTGTGCACGATGGCAGAATAGAAACTACGAGGTCCTAATGCTTTGACATGCCTACATTTAGTTGGGTCTTGGGTCCGTAATACCTGATGATGGGTAATTGATTCACCCAGGACAAAATACAATTAAACAGAGGTCATTGTACTTATAAATTTGAAATAATTTCATAATGAAGTCAGACGTAGTTGCTATGTCACCTAATATTTCCGTGATGCGCTACAAAAAATAACAAATCTGTGGATGTACCCTTATTATAATTTGAGAAGTATTGAAGATTCGTTTTATAGACAGTCTCTTTATTTTTAACTCCAGTTTTTCTTGGGCGATGCTTCTGAAAAGCAAATATCAAATCAAAACTATCGGCGCTAATCGACTCAGTTCTGTACAGTTTGTACCTCCATGTTGGTGTATTGTGATGTCACGTGCGGCTCAATGACGTTTGACTACATCGGAACGTGAATTCGAATTTCAAAATACTAATGTTCTATTTTTAAACCCAAACAAGAAAATTGTTTCTATTTAGAAATGAAATCGTTGTCGTTTTGGTATTTTTTTTGCTCAGAATTACTTATAGACAAAGGAATTGCTTCAGGGCAAAAGGGACATGTGGGATTCTGTACATTTTTTTACACATCGCGGAGCTTTGCGCGTCTGTCATGTCCTTAGAGAAGATTTAGATATTTTACATGGTAATTTGTTCGACCTTAAAACCTAATAAAAAATAAAATCTTTTTTTCAGGTTCCAATTATAAAACTAATTTTGTGTTGCCAAAAAAAAAAATGATAATTCAATTCAAAGGAGGTGTTACCAAAAAGGTTAGACTATGAATGTTAATTGGCGTATTTTCTAGTGGACACTAATTGCGTGGTAACTTATGGCACCGGTATTTACATTTCAAAGGGCACACGTGCAGACGCGTGTTTTGTTTATATATTATATTAAATTACCATGATTTGAAATTCATGGCACCTTTACAGCTTTTAATGCTTTTTTGGGAAAAATAATGTGGCTGTTTTTGTTGTCACTGCGCCCCAGAAAAATTTGCTCAGAGTATCTTTGAAGCTATATGAGCTACAAATATTTTTTTTGTAAAGTTTTTGGTTCAGACTTAGTGCTATTTGATAGATGAATCTATTTTACGACGTTTATATTCAACAGTCATTGTTTGTGTCCCAGACGTAAAGAATTATGGCTGCTTAGTGTTTCACAATTCATCACCTTTGATCTAAAAAAACAAAATCGGTTCATCCGTTTAACACATGCATTTTTTTTTTATTCTAGACTTATATAACAAATGAATGGATGCATATTACTGGTTTCATCCTATTCATCGTTTTCGTTGAATTTGCCTTCTCTTACATCTGTAATAGATGCAACAATTAACAGTGCAGTCACGCGGTTACTTCTATTAAAGACAAGATGCGTCTGCATTCACTGGAACCTCCTTTGACCTATTACTGAGTACTCTAGCGTGTACTTACAGTGACCATAGCTCTTGACTGTCTGTTCATTGCTTACGCTGTCATGCATCTATTGTATACGTGGGATATAATTGAATATGTGGATGTATAAGGAACATGTAGACTAAAGGTTTTAGAAATATAAACATGGTACCTAACAATGAAGAATAATATTAGACACAAAATTGTTCGTTTCATTGTTAATCCGACACATAAAATAGATCAAATAGGTTAGGTACATTAATTGTTTCTACGGCTCTACAGTTTCACCCATATCCCGGGAGAACCACTTCCCGCAGCCGGATAAAAAGTAGGTATGTTATGTCTTTTCTCAAGCTTTACATAGGCTGTTTGCCAAATTTGTTTGGTGCGGTAGTTTTTGGTCATACAGAAATATTTTATTGTACCATTTGTTAGGACTGCTTACATAAAACCGGGTACCAGGGTCTCTTTTCAAGCAAACCTGCCTATACAAGAAGGCTTTACCCTTTCAAATTGTTATTCTATACAAAAAAATCCTTACATACATTTTGCTAACTTCAAAAAAAGAACTCAGGTACCGATAAAGCATAGTGCCCACGTATGCACATCACGAGAGTCTCCATTCTTTTGTCACTTCACACGGCCGTCACTTTAGTTTCAGAGCAAAAGTTCTGTGAATGCCGCTGCCGATTCACGTCGTTCACAACTGTCCTGTATGGAGGACATGTCATGTAGATGGTATCCTATTTTAAGGACTGAGGGATATGCATTGAAGAATCGTGGATTGTAGATTATAGGACAGTGCAATTGATGGTGATATGCATTGAATAATAGTTAGGCTATGGATTGTAGTCAGTAATTTTCACAAAAGAACGCCTTTAAAATGTGCAGATGTTGAGGTACTTTGAATAATTTTATTTTTATTTTATCCTTAATGATAATATCCTTCTTATCGTGTTTCCTAAAGTTATTTACCTGGCTAGCAGAACACTAGGAATTAAAAAGGACTTCTCTCAATACGGGCCGGAGACAACGAATTAACGCCTAAACACAGACACTCCTAATCAGAACAACTGCGCAAAAATCCACGTACGCAATAACGTTAGAATGACTAACGCAAAGTCAGATGTCTGATCTCCATCGGAAATTACGGTGGTTCAGACAAATGGGTACCTGTCGCCGTATATTCGGTTTATTTAGTTTCAGTAATCTGTCCCCAACATCGATTTGTTACAATTATTCTGACGGGGAACTATTTAGTTTTCAATTTGTTGTGTCTCACATTATTAGGGTTTGTGGGGGGCTGTGGGGGGCGATTAGTATTGCTTTGCAAGGGGGGGGGGGGAAGGTTTGGTATGTAAAGTCTGGTTTATGGTGTGAATCCTTCTCTTTGATTGATTTTGAAATTGGTGAAAGTTTTATTAAGTCATACTTTTTTTTTTGTTGACAAAGACTTAAATAGTAATGGTCTTTCCAATTTTTTTGTAATTAATTATTATGAATCCTGGTGTTACAATGAGGTTTAGAATATTAGGAAGGGCCCTAACGACATGTTTGCAATTAATTATAAAAACATGGCATTTTAAATGCGAAATGATTGCTGAGGTCTTATATTTTAACCGGAATAAAATTATACAAGGGTGCGTTTCACCTAATTACTTGTTTGTCCTTGTGTATCATGTTTAAAGCTGCAATTAAGTTACATATTTTTATTTTGTTATAAGGACACACAGAATCTTTTTCTAGAACTTTTTGCGACTGCTTCTAAGTAATTTTGTAAAATATGCTGAGGGTCATAATCATGAACTTTTTATTTTTCTCATTATTTTATGCAAAACATACCTCAAACCTTTGTATATAATCACGTGACTTCAAATTATTTTGCGCGGGTAAGAAGATATCTACTGGTGTGTAGTAAACGACTTTCAGTTTAATCTTTTTTGTTTTGACCTATGCTTTGTACCATGTTTTACAAAATAAAGTATCTTTATCTTTATCTTTGCGAAAGAATGAAGCAACATACCTACAGCTTTCAAAATAATGCTTTTTCGTAAGTCTCGGCACTCGTCACGGGTAGTTTGGAGAAACAAAGTCCGTCAACCAGCCTTAACAAGTGGTATCGGATGATTGACAAAGGTTTGAGGAGATCTGGAACGCAGTCGCTCCATGCAAAAACTGGTACTGAGCGACTCCAATATAGTTGGAAAAAGGTTAGGGATATGATTAGTACTTCATTATAATTTAATGTCAACGATAACATACCTACATATAAAATACCTACAGACTTAACACTATCTTGTAACTTAAATCTATTGTAGACAGAAAAGGGTCGCGACAGAAGTGTTCACCCGTCTTTGTGTTCACATACAAAGCTTCTGTCACTTAGTAGTTACGCTTTTGATTATTGAAACAAATATAATTGGGTAACACGTTCATGTACAAACAAACGCCTTTTACTAGTTGTCTATGTTTTAGGAATTATCAAACTATCAGTGTAAGTATTGAAGCTGTCAGTAATTTTGTACAAAATTATGTTTATTCCTCAATTTGCTGACTGCACCAACTTTTCGAATTGATAACCTCCTCTTTTTAGGGAAGTTGATTATAATGAAATAAGTCATATATATTGATATAGATCTAGTTCACAAAGGGTTTTAGAAGGAATACGCATGGGCTTAAGTCAGTAAAAGTCTGACATTCCATTCAACTGCACCCACAGCGAGATGGGCTATCTGATGATTTCCCATCTCAAAGAAAATGTCGTGTGGCTTGAGTTAATGTTGAATTTGAATTTCTACGTAGTATCTTAAGGTCTTCATTTTTATTTAATTTATAGGGATGGCAATCATTACAAACCTTTGAACCATACATTTCTTAAAAACTTTTTTGTTTTCTGCTGTCTTTTCTCCTAATGTAATCGTTGCGATGATGATAATGATAATAACACTGAACAATACACGATTAACTGAACATTATCAAAGTATTTGCAGTACGGAAAGCTTCCAGCGACCTTCACCCCCTCTTACCTCATAGTTTGAATGACATGCCTCAAAGTTGGTAACTTCATATCTTGTCAAACATTTGCTTTGGTGCTTAAGTTAATACTAAGTATGTAATTGAAGTAAGTTTACTTTACTTAGGATGGTGGGTTTTAAATATGGTGGAATGTTTAAAAAGTTAAACAACGCATTTATTATCCGATTTTTTTAGTCATATTTTTATCAAAGTACCCATGTAATAATAATGTCTCAACAATTGAAACCAGCCCAAATGAAAATCCGAGTTTTTCAAGTTCTTTACAACAATTGTTTTTATCAGAACCTTTTTTGTCACACTCAGATTTTTAGTTTGAAAAAAGTTACGTAAAAAACTGAGTGATGTAAGTGAAAATTTGTAAAAATATTTTATAGAGATAAAGTCATCATAAACTCAGTGACGATATAAGATTATGAAATAATTCGTCATCATCACATTATTTAGTTCTGACGTTTTCTGACGTCATCAAGATTTGACGTAAAAAATAGTAAATGTTTGTCCTTAACCGAGAATCGAAGGCGTGACTCGTGGCCTGGACAAGGCCACGAAAATAAAAATTTCTGCTTAACCCTCTAGAGCTATATGGTTGTTTATTTTATAGTGCGTCAATAATAAAATCAATATTTAATTTATTTCGTTGGGTTTACGTATTTATATTTAGTCAAATTATAGGAAGTCAGTTGAGTAATTTATACTTAATCTGTTTGTAAAGCAAATAATTCCAAAAATACGGAGATTTACTTTATTCTAAATAAACATGTTTATTTCTCTGGTTATACATACATAGTTAATTAGCAATTACATAGTCATTAGCTCTAATATGGAACTGGTAATGCTAAAGCAATAATTCCGATGTTTCACAATCTCAAGTAATTTAAACAAATATTTATACAACAAATATATTCTATTACTTAAATATGAGCAGACAAATTACTGTCAAAATTATAAGACACATAAATTCTCTCAAAAGAGGTGCAAAAATGCATTATAGAAACTTGCAACGATTGTAATAGAAAGAGTTTTTTACAATATTTTTTTTAAAAAACTCTTAAACTAATACTTACCCATTTACGCCTCTTACTTAACTGTTAATGGTCGTCTTTCCCGTGTAATTCCCGAGTCATATGTCAATTAGTCACTCAATCCCGGACTGTCGGCATTAACGGGTTACCTTACAATAAAATTGCAGCTTCAACGAGGTCTTAGGATTTTATCCTAACTAAAGAGGAAGGGTGGAAAAAGGAGGTAGCTTATATTTTTATTATTAACTACGTAGGTACTTACATTTTGTCGAGGTCAGCCGTGATAGATGCGTTCAAATAACAAGAAAATTGCAAGAAATAATGATGGAGTTGTGCGCGAAAAAATATGAACATAAGAATTAAAGTTATTCTTTTAGGAAGTGGGTTAAATTTAACATTCAATAGCTTTGTGATTTTTTTTTAATGGCATCTATTTATTTGCAATGCTTCAGTTATAAAAAAAATCAATGAAATCTTAAAATGTTTTAATCGTATCTCTTTAGATAAAGAAATGTAAAGGCTATTTAATTAAATGACTAAGCCAAGAGCCACAGCATTAAAAGGTTAACTTTCAATGGTGTTGAAATAACCCGCTCACTACAGACTAAATAGTCAGCCGACTGCTTGTTGGTTAGCAAAAAACATTTTTAAATGAAAGTCTTGTATCCAATCAAAGTTTTAGTCAGTTTGATACCGGCTAAACAAACACCTCAGCTCTTGAGTACTGATTTTTGAGCCCAAACAAACTATCGGCCGACTAAAAGTTTGCAGTGTGTAACTCTCAGTTTTACACAAGCTTTGTTCTGAACCCTTTTAGTGTACCTACAATTTAAACACCTTCCTTTTACTGTGCTGTGTTTACAAGAAGCAAGCGTGTTTGTTTGTGGTCGTACGTAGGTACAAATTAATTTTGCAGTCGGGCCCTTTATTAAAGTTTAGTGTGACAATGCTAGTTTTGTAAGTCGCATTGTTTAGAATTTTTATTTGGTTTTTAATGAAAATGTCGTGTATTTTATGTCAGTTACATGTACCTAGACTTAGACCTTTACCTAATATTTAGTAATTTAAAGGGAAGTATAGGTATACTGTTACTGTTACTGTTACTGTTACAGCCTTTTTATCGTCCCACTGCTGGGCTGCGGCCTCCTCTCACATGGAGAAGGATTGAGCATTAATCACCACGCTTGCTCAATGCGGGTTGGTGATTTCAGACTTTATAGTCCAGGTTTCCTCAAGATGTTTTCCTTCACCTTTTTATCAGCCATTGGTGTCTAAGTATACTTAGAAAGTACATACAAACTTAGAAAAGTTGCATTGGTACTTGCCTGGCCCTGGAATCGAACCCACACCCTCATACTCGAAAGGTTGGTTCTTTACCCACTAGGCCACCACGACTTTTTACTAGGCCACCACGATATAGCGTTTATCTTATTCAGAAGAGCCTTTAACAGCCTTAATGTTGTTTATTTATACTAGTACTAGCTTTCGCCCGCGGTTGCACCCGCGTCGCGTAGCCGGATGGTGACAAAAACTATCCTAAAACCTTCTCCCGGTTCTAAGTTGCCTCCCCTCTAATTTTCAGCCAAATCGGTCAAGCCGTTTTCATGTGATGTCGTGACAACGGAAAGCGGGTTTAATTTTTATATAATAGATTTGTCAGCTTCCTGGAGTATTGATCGAAAGTCTGGAATAACCCAACATGCTATTTACCTCATAGGTACCGGAAAAGAGATATTGCAAAGTACTTAAAGATGCATTCTGAACAACCTAACACAAGTATAGGGCAATGAACTTTAGTATAAAAGGTTCCATGCCGCTTGTATCATCCGTTTCTTAAAGTATTATAACTTTGAAATGACTGTGCACATTTTGATGAACCTGGTCTAAGGTCCCTTAATTTTGCGTAGGGAGTTAGAAATACCTACTACTGGCGTAGAAAAGGTCAGGCATGTAACAAAGAATCCGCTTTTTTGTCAAATTGTGTAGGAGGCAGGTAATTCATTACACGTTAACAAATACTAGTGCTTCTGTGGTCTACGCGGTGAATCTCTGTTAAAGAATATCTCAAATTAACTGTCTTTTAAAACAAGAAATTTTAATAAACTGTGATGGGCCCTCCTCAGTTATTATAATTAACTATTATATCCAAGGAAATCAAAATAGTCAAACAGTCCAACATCTCTCACTTATTATATTATCCTGGGAATAAATAGATGAGAATGTTTTCTGAGAAATTGTCACACAGACGGACGTGTATCAAAATATTATTGTTTTAGTACCGACACGTGCTGCACTGATCAAATAATTTAGTACAACAGTTAATGATTCACGGAAAATCACTTTTCATTTGAATTTTGTACTGCTAACACAATTTCAACTTTATTCACAGAGCTTTAAGTTCCAAATTGTTACAGCGAAGAGCTTTCTTTTCTTTTTCAATGAATCAAAGTGATAGCAACATCAATTAAATTTAAGGATTAATACCCACAGAATAAGGTTGAAAATAGAATGATGTACCAAAATAGAATCGTTTAAGAACGAATGCGTTGCCAAGATAAACACTGCACTAATTGTTCTCATAACCTTATTACCAGGTCATAAGGTTCATATTGCACCACTTTATGCTGTCAAAATTACAGTGCATAATAGATAGCGCGAGAATAGTGTTGTGCGTTAATAGCTCTATATGCGTGCGAACTCGCACGTACGCATGCATTAGGGATGTGCAAAACTTCCAAAATTGCGAGCCCATGTCGATAAAAACTGGCCACTTCTGTCATTTTTGGGACCTCCCGGTACAAATTATACGACAAGTTGGTTTTTCCAATTGGGATGAGTAAGCTGTAGTCTGAATGATTTGCATTTATGAGGGCGCCAGTGTTTTTTTTTCTACCATTCAGAGTTAAAATTCAATTTTGATTTTTTACTAATTTAGCCTTCCAAAAATGTCCAGTCCTTCAAAAATTTCACTTCTTACATACATTTCCGCGTATCATTTTTATTTAACAATAATCTTTTCTCAATGAAATTGGGCCTTCACTTCCTATTACAAGTAAGTTACTGTGACAAGCAAATTATCTTCGATACATAAATAATGGAATATTGAAATAAGATGTTCTTTATAAGGCACGAACTTCTCGTTTCATTGTATAATGTACTCGTATGATAACATGCAAGAAAGTGCTCATTATTAAAGATAATAATACTCTTTGTGAGAACAACAATTCTATAAGACTTTATCATTATGCTAATTATGCAGTTAAGATGATACAAAAAGCTTTATTTGTCATGTCAGATAAGTTATGAAAGGTAATTACTGGGGAATAAATACATTACGATTTATTTTTAGTCCGAGTGTAAAAATAACTGAGAAGTTCAAAGGTGGAATAGTAATAAGTTATTGATTGAGTCGTCATCCTATTTTTATTTAATCTTGAGGCTATTTTGAGCCTGAATTACTTGATAGATTTAACTGAATATTAGAATGATGCAAGCTTTATAAAAAAAGAATACATTTTTATGATTTTTTTTAAAGTCGTGGTGGCCTAGTGGGCAAAGAACCAACCTCTCGAGTATGAGGGCGCGGGTTCGATTCCAGGTCAGGCAAGTACCATTGCAACTTTTCTAAGTTTGTATGTACTTTCTAAGTATATCTTGGGCACCAATGACTGTGTTTCGGATGGCACGTTAAACTGTAGGTCCCGGCTGTCATTGAACATCCTTGGCAGTCGTTACGGGTAGTCAGAAGCCAGTAAGTCTGACACCAGTCTAACCAAGGGGTATCGGATTGCCCGGGAAACTGGGTTGAGGAGGTCAGATAGGCAGTCGCTTCTTTTAAAGCAATGGTACTCAGCTGAATCCGGTTAGACTGGAACCCGCCCCTAACGTAGTTTGGGAAAAAGGCTCGGAGGATGATTTTTTATGCAAATTAAAATTGTTGTGTTATTCGACAATTTAGAAAATCTCTTTAAGAGTGTAATATGAGTCGAATATAAAGATTAATAATTACCAACAGAATTATGTTCCAACAAACAAATGATCTCACCTATTCTAATTCTGCTACAATTCATCTTACACACCCAATATCCGAAATATTTCAAAAAACCCACTTTCGCAACAGTTATAAAAATGTAGTAGGATACAAAAGTCATTGATCGCGTTTTGAGTCAGATCCTCGGCTGGTCAAGGTTCTACAGTCATTACCGCATCTCACGCAATGCCTGCAGCTCCGTCCGTCATGCAAGGACAGGATATTGACACTTATTATGTCAATATTGTGATGGATTTATTGAACTTTGTACCTATAAACTTTATATATTTGACTTATGTCAATGTATGGGTATGTATGGCTGTTCGTATTTTTTTAAAAATTGAAAATGAGGAGTATGAGGCTTTTTTCAAAATGTTATAAGAAGTCATATTACACTCTCCTGTATAGTCATTAGTCTTCATAATGACCTCCAATTCAAAAGCTCCAATATAATTATTTTTTAGGTAGGTATTAAAGATTTTAACCATTAGGTATTTTATATACACATCGTCATTCAAAAGTCACTGGCCTGGCCTATGACATCAATATATTCCATCATAAAAACAAAAAGAAATAATCAAGGTATCTTTCCTTCCTCAACGTCATCCGCAAAAAAACGGAACTGGACAACAAATCATCGTAGCCTAAAAAAAAAAACTTTCGGAATTTCTATCGACCGCGAAGTGAATCCCTATACGATGCGTCAGTTACGCCGAGATAAAATAATGCGTACTCCTGCGCAGCCTCCAGTGCCCATCGGTCAAGCGTACACGCAACATCGATATGCCATTCGACTATCGATAAATTTTAATTTGCACGAACGCACATCACTATTTCTTTTTGTATTTTAAATAAAGAATAGGTACAGTCGAGTGCTTAAAGTTAGTGTGACAAGGAATATTTTGTGAAGTTCTGTGAAAAATGTGAAACGGTGCTACGATTTTTGTGAATGACTGTACTCTTTTAAAGGATTATTCATGACGAATATTTTGTGAGTATATTTCATGACATAGGTGTAACACTTTGATTTCTTTGAGAAGTTTTAAGCATGGTAAATCATTTTTTTAACTTTACTCAAACAATAAAATTATTTCTTAACCAACCTCACAAAAGCACAGTTCAATACATTCAGTGTTCAATAAGACCACGAAACACATGTTTTCCGCATTCCCCGATTTTCTTAACATATTATTGTTCCTCGCAAGTCACGTAATTTGAATAATTCCCTGATATTTGGGTTCTACCACCGTTTATATATTTTTGAGGTCACTGATTTGCCAGAGGTACACAGGCTTAACAAAATCGGTACAAGATTCATTTATCGGCAGACAAGTTGCTAAGTAATTGATGCCATGACTATATCCCTAAAAAGCATGGTGGCACATCCTTTAATTTATAGAGGGCTACGACTGAATTTAATTTATATACATTTCAGCAGGAGGAAACTTAGGTATTAATAAAAATTACATACCTAAATACTTATCTGATTTCAATCTATCCCTTCCAAGCATGTATTATGAAATAGGCAAAACGTAAACATATACATCAAATTGTCTTAACCGAAATCTAGACCGATCATTGTTTACAAACATGCGTATATTATGCGTTAAGCTTTAAAATATATGTACTCATACTGTAGTCTGAAACTGTAATTATTATTAGATCAGATTTTGTTATTGTGTAACAAACATTAGACCTAATATAAAAAAAAAAAAACATTAAATACATACTTATAAGGATTTTCCAAGAAACTAACGAACACGTCACTCGATCCAAAGTTAAGCTATGCTTGCTGATGGGACTGCCTCGCTACTGCAGCGCATCGGCGATGTTTGCAGAGTCGAATATAGACGGCTTCCATGCCATCATCAGAAAAAGAGTAGCATCGTTGATGCGTAGGGTGCGGGACAGTTCCAACAGCTACCTGAGGCTAATAGCTTGTAAGATTGAAAGTCCCATATGGAGGCATTGGATATTATTACATACATTAAAATAAGCTTACTAACATAGATCTTAAGTATTATGTATTACTAACAAAATATGGACAAAATAAGTCTGAAACAAAGAATTTGAATTGAATTGAATATGCTTGCTGCGATCGGTCTGT
Source organism: Helicoverpa zea (assembly GCF_022581195.2). NCBI lineage: Eukaryota > Metazoa > Arthropoda > Insecta > Lepidoptera > Noctuidae > Helicoverpa > Helicoverpa zea. The sequence goes on from NC_061472.1 coordinate 1,240,733, forward strand.
GGATGGGTGACCGTGTGATAGAAAGCCTGTTATTAAGTTCCCCTATTTTTACATCTGCAGAACTTATTTTAGTTTAAAGTCTGAAACCTAGTTTTTCGAAGAGTAGCGCGTTATCTGGTAATTGGGTTTAAGCACCCTGGTTAGATGTGAAACATAATATTTACACGATTGCATCCTTTTTAATTATATTTGACCCCAATATAGGGTAAAGTCTAGGCAGAAGATGACTTACATATCTAAGTTGTAAATCTATGTTTGGTTTGGATGACGTCAATACTAATAATGAATTAATTGGTGCACTTCGTCAATTAGAGAAACATTGATATATTCCGGCAGTTACTTAGGTACTGGAGGATTAATTGAGATATGAAAGGCCAGGCTGGAATAATTTAAGCAACGCTTGCATACCTATTTAGGTTGCATACCTATTGGTATTTACCAATACCACGTACATGTCTTTAGAAAATGTATATAGCTAAAAGACTTTTTTACCGTCGAAAATAAAAACTATGTAAGCTACTGAAAAAACTACTATCACTATCCATTTATGCATTAAAATACATATTTTGTACATTTTGATATATTAAAAAAGAAACACACCCATTTAAAAAATTTAAGTCCACAGATAAAACTACCGTAATATTAGTAAATAATCAGCCACGAAAGTTTCAGGAGTTATCCAAAAGATATGAAATAAGTTAGAGAAACAATAGCTTATACTTTAGATCACATTACAATTCATGAGGCGCAATATACATTTCTAAAAATTAAATTAATTGGAATGTATCGTCAATTAGTGCAGCACAACGCCTTTATACTGCACCGCAGTTCATTTATAATAGAGCAACACTAATTGATCGATAACAGTAGTCAATTGGTCACGATAAGGTCAAAAGGAATACTATATTGTTGGGGCAGGCCTAGCTATCGATAAATTGTACACTGCACTGCAATAAAATCGGGTCACTGATGAAGTGTTAAGGAACTTCAAGACTCATTGTTTGCTTTTTCGAATAAAACTATCGGTTTTTATCGTCTATTTTCGTCTGAAAGGCACCTGCCGCAATCAAAAACAGTTCTGTATCCAGATTATTAGAAGTTACAAAAATTATGCAAGTTAATGTTTAAGAAAATTTAAGAGTTAGTGAACTTTATTCGTTTAAATTAAACTATAAAATTAACACAGTAACTTAAAACAGTTTTAGAAACTCACTCTGGGTCTTAAACTACGCAAAAGTTTTTGGAATAAACTTAAAATATGCTTCATACAAAGTTTTCATATAATTAGGTTTGCTATAATTCCTAGCGTAGAACTATGATGACTGTCCCTATTTAATTGGCCTTCAATGTACTTATCTAACGACCGTTTTCACTTTTATGATAACGATAAGAGCAGAAACATAATTTATAAACACAATAGTCCTTTAGAAACATGTTTATATAATTATATTTTTGATAATTATGCCTAGACTAGACGCGAATAAACAATGGTTGGCTTTCAAAGCTTATGTCTGGTGTGTTATCAGTAAATACAGAGAACACCTTATTTTTGTCTGGATCTTATCAATAAGGATAACAAGGTGACTTTAAAGGCAGGTTATTGTTTATTAATAACTTATTCTTTAGTTAGCTATTTCCGGCTGCCTCCCAGGGTCTCTTCTCCAAGTTTTATTTTTTTTTAAGTATTTTTTGTTTTCCCAAAAGTTATTTCATAATTGTTTTGGCAAAGCTTGGCAAACGGTTACTTGTGACTTGCCCCCGGTTTAAGGGTTTACATGTTCCGAAACATTAAACATTAGTTTTATTATACTTGGGTAGAATTTCTAAGAAAAAGGGTTTATCTCTAATCTAAATATCTAGGTATGTGTCTATTCGGGTAAACTAATTATCGTTAAACCATGACTAGTTATGCATTTAAGTTAAACAGCTTTCAACACAATCACTTGTGCAAATAAAAATGTTAACACTCCAAATAACCGTAGTTATGTATCATCTGCTGATTCACGGGAATAACCCTCTTGATGTAAACCCCTCTTCATTGTCTTTGCCTAAACCAACAGTTAAGTTATCTTTGTATAGTCTTTTGTAAATTCAAAGAAATATTAGGTATACATGCGTGGTGTACCCATTCCATTTTTGAATACAAAATCATAATCATCTTTCTGGACAATAAATTGGTGGGTCCCTGCTGTAATTTGAACATCTTTGGCAGTCATTACGGGCAGTCAGAAAAATGAAATGCTGACAAGCATCAGTCTTATGATCATCAGGTATCGGGTTGTTAAGGTTTAGGTAGTCGGATAGGCAGTCGCTCTGTGTAAAACAATAATACTTAGCTGCATCCAGTTAGACTGGAATACGATCCCGACAGTCGTGAAAAGGCTAGGCAGATGATAAAATGAGACATTACGTTTCTCCCTAAAATAAATAATTAATCCTACACTTACCCACATAGCTTAAAGTTTATAATAAGCTTTTCTAAAGACATCTAACGGCAAGTTTAAAAGGAGTACGACTCTATTAATAGGGAGTGCATTTCTGAACGGAGTTGTTCGTTAAAAACTCTTTGATCATTCGTTTAGTGACACTGAACATGTCTCCTGAGGCTGGCAGGCTGCCAGGACATGTGGAACTCCTGGAATGATCGCTCAAGCGGGTAATAGTCTAGTCTAGATGAGATTGTCAACTTAGGGCTTGTTAAATTGCTTAAGCAGCTGTAGTTAATATGGTAGCATAATACTTCAGTTTTGTTGTTTAATTTTGTTTGTAAAGTTAAGTTAAATATGTGTTTAAAAATAGCAAGGGGTTCATTGCTTGCTTTTTTTTTGAAGATATCGTATTAGTTATTCGAAAAAAATTGTAAGTAAAAGTGTTAATTTTTCTCCTCATGTATTTTTATCACTAACAAATCCGAAATTGTTTTTTTGTCTCTATCGTCGAGTAAGCTATAGACATTTTTGTTTTAGGACAACGTCTTTATTTTGCAATTAATTGGTCTCCTTTTCAGTACAGTTACTTTTGCAAAAAGATTGATCACCTCTGATTTAGAGATTCACCAAGCACCAAAATACCACTTGAAACGGTAACAAGACCCAAAAATACCCAAAAATCAAAATAACTTCCCAGAAAATTTGCTACAGATAATATTTAAACACTACTTAATTTGAAGTGAAATGCTTGCCAAATTAATGGGATAGCTTGGCAACAGGTTGATCGGTATTTAAGTAAAAAAAGACTCGTTTGAGCTCGTCTTGCTTGAAGAGCTCATGACTTGTTGCATTAAAAATGACGTGCGTTTCTCGAATTTGTGATATGACGTTGTATTTAAAATTACTGATGTGATTTTCGGTTCAGTAAGCGGCATCTCTTTTGTTGTGATGTATGAAACGTAATTGTTTTTTGATTGAGCGTGTTCTGTTTTCATTTTAGCGGGTCAAAGTGACGTTTTTAATTTGTTTCTCATGTAAGCAAGATTTTGAGATAGGTACACCATTCACTGTAGTAAGATAGGCTTGTTATAGTGTCATGTAGGAAGTGTCCCTATTTATCAGTTCTATTACGATGTTCTACCTACACACTTGAGACCTAAGCATAGCTGCTTCTGCTTACCCCTTCAGAAGTAACAGGCTCGATATAATATCCTATAGTAGGTTTGTAACCATGAAAAACGATCCGCTTGTTTGTCCCAACTTTCGTCCCACATAATATTAATTAACCAACAAATATCGTTTGACAAAGTTTTCACAAAGTTTTTATTATAAAAAAGCTCTTTTTTATTGGATAACGGTCTCCCTCGGAATAAGCTCGGAACAAACAGACTACCCGCAATCCCTATATAATCTGTTTCGTCAAAGTATCAAACTTTTGTACAAAACAACCTATTTCTGTCTTTTATAAGGATTTGTGGTACTTTAGTGTTGACAAATATGTCTTTGGATCTGAGGCTCCTTTTTTATTAAACGGCTAAATAGAAATATATCTTAAACAAGATAGAGGCATATCTAATCTCTGATCTTATCTTACTTATATTATAAATGTGAAAGTTTGTGAGAATGTATGGATGTATGTTTGTTATTCAATCACGCAAAAACGGCCGGACCGATTTGATTGAAATTCGGTATGTAGATAGGTGATACCCTGGATTAACACATAGGCTACTTTTTATCAACACACCAGGCGGGCGAAGCCGCTGGCGGAAGCTAGTATGATATAAAGATATAACTAACTGACTTCCTTACTTGGATTTTAAGCTTAAGTAGCTTCGTGGCTACCGTAACCGTACGTATCATGGGGTTAAGAAATGTTTTGCAGCAGTTACCTATGCTAAACCGTTAAGCTGGAAAGATATAGCTATCTGATCCAGCCTAGACCATAACCTTTTTTTTTAATAAATCGTACTTTTACTACAGCATACCACTTGCATATATCAAATATCAAAGAAAACGTCCCCTAATACCTACGTAGAAACTCCAAATCACACTTGTGGATAAAATAAAACCAATAAATGTTTTGTTATTTATGTCTGTGTGTGTGTGTGTGTGAAATTCCAATATGGAGGACGCGGGTTGTGACCCGTTACAAATACCAACTATTTGCTGTTCAGACGACAAATTAAATATATTACAATCCTTCAATAACATAGTTTTTTGTTCAATTTATTTTTAAGAAAAATGTTGGGTGGTTTTAAACCGAGATGGAGCGTAGAAATCGAATTCGTTGTGTAAAAAATAGTAGTAGGTATAAAAAAGATAAGAGAATTTTCCTGTTATAGAACATACATATAATCGTGAAAATTGGTCATAAATAGGTAGTCAGATGACATAATATAGAGGAAAAACTATAAGTACCTACCTAATAGCCAGTTTTATTTAAGTTTTAATTTCGTTAATTTATTTATTTATTGAATACCTTTTGCACATTTTGCACAATGGCAGACTTAACGCGTTAGGCGTAGGTAGGTACATCCTACTTTTAAACCCCAGAAATAGGACACATTGAGATAAATATTCCCAGAATCCCTCGGATCATAATGTTACAAATGAGCGTCATTCGTCGGTCAATACATGTGCATTTGTGCCATAAACTGCGTACAAAATGCATGCATTTATTTAGACTGCAAGTGTCTTGTACCGCCACGTGTTTTCGACAATATCTTGTAAACAAAACTATTTATTTATTTAAGAGGACGTTTTTAATTGAAGTGAATTATTAGCTTTGAGCTAAAAACCCTCATCCAATTTGGTTCATCTTTTTAAGAGCTACCTACTATACCACCTACGTACACACAAAGACACAGAGCCCTCGCACTTATAATACCCCTCGGGAATATTAGTAGAGGAATAATTACCTACATCTATATAAATCTATATATGTAAAATAAACTCATGTTAGTCACACATTTTATAACTCGAGAATGGCTGAACCGTTTAAGCTGAAAATAAGAGAGGAGATAGCTTAGACCCGGGACAAGGACATAGGTATTTGTCACCATCCGGGACGCGGGTGAAACCGCGGGCAGAAGCTAGTAGGTATGCATATTATATATGGCGCCGCGGGTTTAGCTAGTCGGCTTAGCTTGGCATTTCCCCAAATTATTTTAGTAATAGGATGGTCATAATCTCACTAAGTAGATTTTAGAACCCGCTTTATGAAACTCAAAAGGGGATTTATTAAGAGAAATGTCTTGACATATTTACTACGGCTAAAATGCGGTAGTTACAAGGATATTGCCCATGATATACGAACTTACTGTCTTAGCTGAATAGTTGTTTTAAAAATAAATCTAAATAAGAAAGTAGTTAGAATGAAAGATCTTAAAAACATTAAAATTCACCCTAAAGCTACAGAAAGCTTAAGCTTAGAATTTTCTTGTCACTATTAGCATTTAATAAATCCAGTAGATGAAGAAGACCCTATCTCTGTTTACTAAATCAATGTAAATAATGTACCTAGCTAGGTACTATTTAATATTGAAATAGTTATAGCTAAGTCAACATTTTCACGTCCAATACACGACCACTACCAAACCCTACTCTGAAACTACAAAAAAACATACAAAAAGCTAAAGTCCGCAAATCAAATTCCACACTATTTGTCCCCCACACTTTGTTCCCCCGGACTCTCTTTGTGACGACAAAAGATGTTGCAATACTCTTTATCATAACGCGGGACGCTTTCTCCTTTGCGCAGATATTTTTTGAAACCAGATACTGTTACAAACCTTCATAATACATACCACTAGTTGGAAGCATCTATAATAATATGTTTGTATGTATTTATTTCCTTTAGAACTCACAAGTTTATATCGCGGCAAAGGATTGTGTTTCTATCATTAAAATGTGCAACGAATTCTTTATGCCGTATTCACTTACATAAGAAACTGAATAGCATTGAATTGCTTTTGTATTTTTTATACGACATTTGCACACAAGATTTCGCAAAGAAAGCTTCATAGTATCAAAGAATGTGAATTAAAATGAGAAAGTATTCAAATGGTGACAAATTGTTTCTTTCGGGGGACCCCCGTCAGTAAGGTTATAGACCTCACCTAAGGATCTTATCGTTTCAATAACCAGTTTTGATGCCTCATTTTCCTTTAACTGTAAATATTGACTACATTTTAACTGTAAATATTAATTAATAGTAATATCGTTGGAACTTAGGTACATTCGACAAAATTGTTTTACCCACACAATTCTAATTTAACGCATTAAGCTGCTCTCTAATAGCATCTACTACACAATAAAAGTCAAATAAAGGATCTTCTTAACCACCTTCGGCAGTTTGGCACAAAAATAGCCTAGAACAATTCCATCATCAGCCTACCTAACATTAACCAACATAACTTAGTTGTCACCTCTATCCCACGTATAGGTAATGCCCCCCGAACCTAGCAACTCGATCCCTGCTTGCCGATGCAAACGATATAACTCGATTGTCGCGAGTAAAGGCTAGTCGGAACACGTTTGTAACTAGTTACCGAACTTAGTAGCGTATCGATAGGTAATGCAGTTTTAAGTTCATCGGGCAAAGGTGGGACAATGTATTGTGATCCATTTTTAGAAAATAAACGATCGCTTTTCGTCTAGCTATAACATTATTGACATGGATGGTAGCTATTGCAGCTTTTGTTAGAATGGAATATTTGTTACTTAGAGCAAAATTAACAAACGGAACTGTAAATTTCACCCGTTCCCCCGTTCCCACGTTCCACGGATAAAAAGTAGCCCATATCCTCCCTCGGTAAATAAGATCTACCACTGAATGAAATTTTCAAATCGGCCCAATAGTCTGAGAATAGCGGTTGCAAGGAAACAAACTCTTCAGCTTTAAATATTATCTTAGCTAAATAGATGGGTATTGCTCTTACCTTTGGTATTTACAAAAGATCACTCATAAAGCACTAGATCCTGAAATGCTGAAATATTTAAAATCTGTTTACCGTAGGAGTAACACGGTTTGCGACTTATCCACAAAATGCAGCGATGTTTTCGCTTTTAGATCTGAAGTGAAGAATAACATCGGTCAAGCGACCAGTATTTTTAAAATGTGGGTGTTATTGTTATGGGTAGAGTAGTGGCTATCTAAATACAAGAACACTAGCCGTTTTCCCGCGGTTTCACCCGCGTCCCGTGGGAGCAACTGCCCGCACCGGGATAAAATATAGCCTATGTTACTAGCAGATAATATAGCTTTCTAATGGTGAAAGAATATTTAAAATCGGTCCAGTAGTTTTGGAGTTTATCCATTACAACCAAACAAACAAACAAAGTTTTCCTTTTTATAATATTAGTATAGATTATGCTTATAAGTACACAGCTACTCCGCAACATAGCTGGAATGTTTTCAGTTACTTAGTTGCTTTTGAGTTAATCCCAGTCCTTTAAACTTTTAGGGCATTTCAACTATTCTACTAAATCGCACGAAGAATGCCACACACACAAATAATGTAAGCACATCAAGTTCTCATGACTAAACAAAATATTTGTACTATGCGGAATAACGTACAAGACAACATTTAAGTCTAAACTCTAAATTATAGTCAGTAACTAACTGGGTCTATTTCCAGGGAAGATTCAACACTTAAATAATACTTAGCCAGTTCGGCCTTTACAATATTTCAACCAACCTAACTTCTATCCTACCTAATATCTACCTACCTCGATTTTCAATTGAAATGCAACTCTTTGACAATCGAAATGGAAAAGATCAAAGCTGCAGCCTTATTATATTGCGAGCAAGATATTAAAAACGAAATATGACGCAGCTTTATTCAACCTTAGTTGAGCACGATCTTTTTATACACGGCTTTTGTTAGTACATATTTTGTGAACCTATTGTCAATATTTATACTTTTCTTTCCTCTTAAGAAGCCTACATTTTTGTACTATCAGGATTCAGGCTCGGTATCGAAAAAAAAAAAAATTAAGGTTTTCTTTTATATCCATGTCAGTTAATCAAAATCGATACAGCCGCATTACCATAAAAGAGAAAAAGTCCCAATTATACCTGATTGAATTCGATCATTGCTTGCCAAAAAGTCTGACAACCAGTCCTACTAAGTCATATCAGTACAATACAGTAAGTCATAGACAAAGCTCCATTCTTTTAGACTGGACCCCAATTAATGGAGATATCCCCATACCTAGTCAATATACTACTTTTTCCTCTTACTAAATAGCATTTTATGTTTCCCCCCAGCAGCAATGTTCATCACTTGGCGGTAGTGTGCGTGGTGCTGGCGTGGTGCGCATGCGCGGCCCGCAGTGCGCCGGCGCAGCTGTGCGCGGGCGCCGCCGACGACGACCCGCGCGCCGCGCGCTTCTGTCAGGCGCTCAACACCTTCCTCGAGCTGTATGCTGAGGCCGCTGGTGAACAGGTGCCGGAGTATCAAGGTATGATGATGGGTACTAGGGTACCTATAGTACGTAGTGCTTTTGGGTGTCAATATCAGGTTGGATGCTGGTGTTGAGTCCAATAAGATGTCTTTTTTTGCGGCTGTAGTGAACTAAGGATAATTGCTGAGCTATCTGAACACGAGGCACTTCAGTATGGATGTAGCTGCCTACCCAAAGTTCTCATGAGTTTCTAAATGAACTATCTGAACGAAACGAACTCTCAAAAGATTTAATCAACAATGGCTAGAGAGGTCGATATGCAATTTTAGTGACAGACAATATGAAATGTGAAACAATGATTAGGTTTAGGAAAATTATTCAAATTAAGAACTATACTCATGTAGTTCCTCCTCCCCCAGCCCTGGTCCGCGACTATCCACAACTGCTCGACACCGGCATGAAGAGGCAAGACGTAGTGCACTCGTTCCTGCGCTTCGGCCGCCGGCGCTGACGCGTCGGGCCCCCGCAGCGACCACGCCGCGTCCACGCCAACACACCGCAACCCACACGCAGCGACCAGGCTTAGATTCTTTGCTAATATAACATACATTTAGTTCTTTACGTTATTTCGTCCAAAATATTTAAAAAGTTCCTTTATAATGTAAGGCCGTATCCCAAATGCTAGGTATCCGAACTGCGAAATTAAAAAAAAACTCATTCAACGTAGCGATGTCAACAACAGCAGACGTCTAAACCTCTCTCTCCAAATTTAATAGACTAGATTTAGAAGTTATTATAATGAAATGTACTTATTGCTAAAAGTATTAATAGTGTTTAAGATGTAATTAAACGATCTTGTTGTCAACATTTTTGTGGCATTTCATTTGATAAGGATAAGAATATTTAAATAATTATTATGATGTTTTAAATAAATAAATAAAGTACGTATTTATGACAAGCCTTTTGATATTTTCTTGAAAATAATTTGATCCTAGCTCCTACCTACCCTTCTATCCTATAAAACTTACACTGTTGCATGCTTCTTAATACACATTATTTTCGCATACACTGTATTTAATGAGAATACTTCGCCATCATAGTCACATAATAAGTTCTAAACTTCAGAAACTCATTGATTTTATGGTCTTTAGCAAAGATTTTAGTACGTTGTACTATGCCGTGAAACGTTAAGGGCAAGCACTCTGAACTTAAATCAAACAGTCACCGGGAAAGTGACTGCATTCAGCCAAGGCCATCATTAAACTGAATTATTGCATTATTTTAGAAATTCTCAAATGAGGTTAGTCAGAAAGGGTGAGATAGAAAAATGAAAGTCAAGAAGTTAAATAATTGTCATATATTTCGCCCTACAACACACATTGTAAACATACATAGACAAAATACATAAAGACATCCAAATAACTGCTAGGTACTGTATTTTATAATTAAAATTACGATAATAATGAACTCTAAGTACTTGTCGAACCAAACTGGTTAACGGCCGATCCCAATAATTTACATATCTGATGCTTTGCCTACCAGAGATAGAATTTGAACATATTTTATATGGAGCTAATTACAATATTCTATCTTTAATCGCAAAACAGCGGATGGATCAGTTATAGAAATCCACCGTAAGTGTTCATACAATGTCTCTTTGACGCAATGTTTTAAATATTCATGTGGACGTTAAATTCTATCAGGATAGGAATTTTATAGTGTTTCAAACTTCAACTAAGTTAGGCCATTTGGAAAACTTATAATAGCTTCTTTGATAATTATTTATATACATACGGGTTAGTACAGAGATTGCCTAGTAAGAAACATAAAGGAGATTATTTTCACTACTAAGCTTTTGTTCTAAGTGTAAGCCAATCTACAAGGTTCTGCAAGTACTTTTAAACAAGATATATGAGCACACGACATGCATAGTAAATTCGCATAAAATTGATTAAAAATTATGGAGGATTATAAAAAATATCAGTGACAAAATACGCCATAATTACGATGTCTTTTGTTGACGATTACGCCTCGCAAAGATGGTAATCCACAAGTACAAACTCCTTGCATAAAATATATAAACATCTCTTTAATATTGTTTATGGTCGTGAGTGAAAAGGCGGGAAACGATATGTCAATCGGAAGATTATTTGTAAGAATGCTGGAATATGTAAGTGCATTTTTTTAAATAGAATCTAGTCAAGAAGTCTAAAATAATCTACACTTGTGAAATATGTTTTGTGTTGTTCCATTTAATTATTTCAGTGAACTAGGAGTGAATAAAGTTTAATATAAATAAAAGGCAATATTTTGTCACAGATAATGCAGAATTAAAATAAAATAACAAGAAACTTTTACGTAGCACCATACATTTCCACTAACCGTCGAGTTATACATATTTACAAAAACAAATTCATTAAAATGAACTAAATATTTACATGAAGCTGATAAAGCTTAAAGTTGGATCTTCCACGGCAATTTTCAAAAGTATCTGTGCATTGTACCTACTTGAAATACTGTATAAATACCGTTATTTATTTTAATACCGTGTTTGTCAAATACTGTATTTATTTGTTAGTAAAAATGAATGAAGTCTTGCATATATTTTACAATGTGATACTTATTTCGTTTTCGGAGCTTTGTAAAGAACAAACAAAGTGAGAAAAAAATGTTTTCTTTTTATTATATTAGTATTTAAAAATGTAATCAGTCAGTTTTAAATATTTATCGAAATTAATGCACAGATACTTTTAAAGAACAATTTAAGCAAAATTTTGTAGATAGAGAGTACATTCGTGGCAAGTTTTTTTCTAAGTTTTTTTTTAACTACAAAGATTGGCATGTCTATGGCAAGAAGTGTGATAGAGTAATACAATATTTGAAGTACAATTTTATTAATATTGTAAATATTACAAATACTCTTCCATTTTGATGTCAAACCCGAAATAGGTTATTTATTATACAAAATAATTAATTAATTAAAAAATCTTCACTTTTTCGGACTCGGACGATTGCTACTTTAAAATATGATAAAAACTTCAAGTTCAAAATATTAATAACGTTGTCAAAAACAATTCATACATCAGATTTGACAGAAAAGTCGTATTCATAAATAACATGCATAAAATAAAACAGTAAAAAATAATTTTGTACGATTTACATGCAATTATTTTGATAACATTTCACATATTTATTTTTGATTTTTGACACTTTTCGAAACCACAATTAAATAATTATATTATTTACTATAACATTTTATTATCCTATTAAGTAAAATTGATTGAAAATATCGCGAACTTCGGGTAAAGTTTTATGTTTTTTAGCTCTCAAGATATACTGGTGGTCATACTTTCATGACACTAAAGTATTTTGGTTGAAAACGATCTTTCAGATGTCTCTGGCAAGTTTTCAAATATAGTATAGCTGCCATTTTTATACAGGTACTTAATATTTCGTTTGCTATTTTGTATAATAATTTTTACATCGATCTGTTTTCACCCTTCTTTCGAGATATTTTCTAAAAATTATAAATAACACAGAATTTCATAAACAGTCTGTCTTAATTCTAACATGAAATATACGTTTAGGAAAGTTATTTTGAGTTTGTAAAATTGACATGATTACAAGAAAAGAAGATAGGCAACAATGGATTTAAATATGACATAATACACTAATGACCAATTTTATCAGTTACTGATAAAGTTTCTGATAGCCTATCAGGAACATATCGCTGTCTGGAAGAAACTATAAGCAGCCTTTATCTGGTAGATAGCATTAACTATAAAAAAAACTAACTGACACTTTATCAGTAACCAGTGAAACTGAGATTGAGTCAAATAAGTGTGCATTATTATTTAAAAGAAAACTTATTCAATTCGATACAGAATAAGACAAAATTGGATATTTAAAAATCGATTCTCGAATCGCATAATCGGCCATCTTGAAATCGAATAGAGCCATTAAAATTACATTTCGTTAAAAAATACTTATAATAAAAATCACATTCTTGGAACACAAATCGCGAATATATTTAGGATTATTAATAATTCAAGTCTACATACTAAATAATAAATATACAGTTTATATGTCCTAAACGTGCATGTCATAGATATGTCATGTAAAGTTATATAGTAATAGATAATAGACAATTCAGTATGTTATGTGAACGATGTCGCCGCCTACTGACAGGAGACATTGACCCTGGAAGAGAAAATACAATACAGAAAACAAGGAATATTTAAATACCATGGAGGAGCTCGTAGCTAAGTTATAGTTAAGCAACGCTTGGCGTGGTCTGTCGTTAAGCCCCGGCTGTCATTTGCACATTTTCGGCAGTCATTACGAATATTCACAATATAGAGTGTCTAGCAACCAGTTGTATTAAAATATTGAGTATTGTGTTGCCCGGGTAACTGGGTTGAGGAGATCAGATAAGCAGCTAGATCAGATAAGAGTTTCGCTCTATGTAAAACTCTGGTACTAAGCGCCATCCGGAAGATTGCAAGCCGATCCCAATACAGTTGGGAAAAGATAGGCAAAGAAGTGGATTTCAACTAATCTTATTTATAAATTTCTACTATACTTATACTATTTCAACTAATCTAATATATGAAAATCTTCATACCTGATTTTTATGTGCATTGTCTTGAAGCATGAGCTGTCTGATATAGAAGGAGGTGAGCGCGTTACCGCCTAACGCCGCCGTGTATGCGCGTACTATTGCCATCACCTGTTGATAAGGTATGTAATATGTCGTTTTTCATTAAATCTTTACGAATAGAATAAATGGTAAAGTAACTTTGTTTTTCTGTCGCTTTTTTGTCAAAACTGTACTTGAAATTAAGTGATCAGATGGTCTAGCTAGAGCCTACAAAATAACACAGGAACTTTATATAAATCAAGGAAGGAAGGAGTCTTTATATAAATGGAATTTGTTGCTCAATTAGAAGTCAGAGCACAATTACTTATGTGGCATACACCCCTACTTCACCTCATCACCCGATGATGCTACTTTAATAGTTTCTACGCAATGACGAAAAGTTTTGCGAGAACTATTCCCTGGACCCTTGTGCAAGAAGAGACATCAAGGCGGCAAGAATCCCTCATCCCCACATCCCCATTTCCTCCTCTATAAGAAAGTGATAGTCATCAGTCACCTCGCACGTGAATGTATGCAAGAAGCCGCTGAGGCCACCAAGTTCGCGCACGGCGGTGGTCTCCCGCACGAAGAGCAGCCGCAGTGCACACAGCCGCCGGGACACGCGACCGCCGCTTATGTGGCTCAGTGTCGTTAGGGATACTGTTGTGGGGACCTGGGAGAAAGATTCGAAGCCTTAGGTACACTTGCTGTAGTAATTTGGATGTGGTTCCAAAAAGAAGTGTTAGCAGATTCATTTAACATCAACGTTTGTCAACGCCACGACTCAAATCTGGCAGACAATTTTATTATAGATCTAATTACTTATGCATTTGACTCTACCGATTCAACCACTGCACCAAATGTCGGAGTATGTCAAATACAAACTTCAAATGCAATATAGTCTTTATGCGCTGTGCCTTTATATCTAATGTTGCTCGTGTGATTGCAGAGAACATTAACCAAAGGACCATCATTATGACAAAGACATTAAACAACGCGAATATCGAAGCCTGCTTGCAACCACAGGCCCTTTTTGATTAACCAAATGAAATTCGTAAAAAGAGCCTACCTACAAAAATTACAAATTCTAGTAAAAAACGACCACAAACCTGTCCCGTAATAAATCCCTTTTCCTCCGGCACTTCAGGCGGACTTTTCACGAGCTGCTCTTCATCCAAAGCAAAGATATCATCATCAGCATCACCAGTTCCATTCCCATGGCTTCCGTGGCTTCCATGACTTCCGTGGCTTCCGTGACTTCCGTGCTGGCTTTGGGTGTGGTGGCCGTTCTCCATGCCGTTGGCTTCGGGACTGTTTGGGTCTTGGAGGGGGATGGCGGCTCCAGATACAACTAGTTGGATCTCATCCTGTGGATAATGGGTGTTTTTGGAGCAAAAATGTGTCATTTTGGCATGTGAAAAGTTTGTCGAAAATTGGTAGTTTAGGTAGGCAAGACATTTAAAGAGATTCTATTCGTGAAAATGATTATGGCAAAATTTTATTGGTAAGTTACTGGGTTAAGTGAGAACCTTTCACATAGCGGCCCAGTGTAGAAGTTGGTGGTAGACCATGGCTATGTTGGTCATTTATCTCCGGTCGTACCAGATAGCCATTTCTAAGGATTTTAAGAGAGTGCCTGATTTGTTCCCAGAGAGCACACCTGTGTCTTTAAAGAGAAAAGCCGCTGTGCTGCTGCCCGCCCCACCTGACAGCACCACACCTAGTAGTGAGGAGTGATGCTATACATGATCTCACCTCAGGCAGTTCAAGCTGGAAGCGTGGTGCCACAAGAGCGCAGGGCTGCAGGCGCCGCAGCTTGTACGCCACGCCGTCCAGCGCCCGACGCACGTGCCGCTCTACTGCGCTGCTGCCCGCCCCACCCGCCCCACCCGCCCCACCCGACAGCACTAGGCGGCCTCGCCACACCTGGGAAAGGGGAGGATAACAGTTGTTGAAGAACAGATTGGAGCTGATAGAGTGACCCCAGTCACGTGACGTATGCGAGTTTGAGGCAAGCGAGTTGCTACATAGTTACAGCTCGATGCATTAGGCAGACTGCACCACTGCAGCTCACGCGGTCAGTAAGATGAATGTTGGAACGAGAACAACTTCGGTCAGACGAAAACATTTATAGATCACTCTGTTTTTTTTTTTTGTATTTCTATAAATAAATAGAACGTCACATAAGCATAATAATCTTCAAAGCGCTATCACCACAAAAAAAAATATTAAAGTTTATGAAAGTAGTTTTTAGATAATTATTTTAATTACTAGACACATACCTGCGCAAACGCTTGCGGCGGGGCACCGATGACAGGCTTCAGTCCGTGCGTGTACACTTGCATGTTCACGTGACGCTTAGCTAATGCACGTGCCGTCTCCACCTAAGATACCAAATTCTTGTTCATTTTTGTACCCAGACGGTTTCGAAATTAAAAACCGATTTTAATTGATATTTCACTGTTGGGAAGCTCATCTACTAAGTAACTTAGGATACATTTTGTCCATGTACAGGAAATAGTACATAAAAATGAAAACTGAAACTCTGACAACATAAATCTTTGTTTGTTGAAGTTGGTCAAAACCCTATCCACTAAAAAATTACATCTATAAATCCCCCCAACACAGCTATGATTTTCTTTAGTTTACTTACATCTTCAGCCTCATCTAACTCCAGTACGCATGCGTCCTTATCGGCACACAGGTCTAGCGCCGGCGCATCCTCACCCTCCACTTCCGGTAATACTCCATTTGTGTTGTGTTCTACACCTGATGACATTATGTGACACTTCAATTAGAAGTGCTGTTTACAGCGAAAATATATTACCCTGGTGGGTAATTTATACCTTTGAGCCGTTTGGGGTTTAAACCCCTCGGGCCGTGGGTCTAAGGGCTCATGTACTACATGGTATAAAGATCAGGCCAACCGATTTTTATTTTGGTCAAAAAGTGAGCATTGCCATCCAACGTGGCAATGCTGCCAGCCTTTTGGGTGCACTCTCGGTGGGCATGAGGAGTTATTTTCTTAGTGAGTTCTGCGTAAGTTGTATGTTTCCGTAAATGTCTGGGAAAGTCCTTTTCCCCCCATTCTTTACCTTAGTTTTAGTTTTTGTTCAAATGTTATATATGTGTTTTCTGTCTCATTTCATATTTTTTACCAAAACAAAATTAATTATTTAGGGTTTGATCCTTTTAAATTGTAAGTCAGTGGCCGATTCCTGTTTGGCTACAATTTGCAAAATACATACCGACATCAAAACCGTTCGCCGCTCGGTTTGCTGTGAACGAGTCCCACAGTGCTTTCTGTATTTCTAATGCATCTTTGTCTTTTTCTGACGCCTGAAAACAAAAGGTTTAGTTAAACGACGAAAATATTATAAGAAATCAATAAGTTTAATATCATATTTATTTGTCCCAGTACAAAACATATTATGGAGATATTCTGAGAATTTAAGGAAATACAGATTACTGAAACTTTCTCCACGACAAAAATAACCAGCATCTTTATCTACCTAACCTTTACCCAAATATGTTGGGGCCGGATTGCAGTCTAACCAAGACTGCGTGCAACTGAGTACCTACCAGTGTTCTACATGGCTCCATGTGCCTATCTGATTTATCCTCAACCCAATTAATCAAGCAACCCTAAAAGGCACCAATACAAGAATAAATTAAAAATAAATAAAGGATATTTTTACATTACCTTAATTCTAGGCGGCGTAGGTGGCGGTAAGGCGGCCAGTCTACACGCCGTCCCGCTCGCGAGAGCCATGACACATCGCTCGCCTATCGATATTTGTGTCTGCAGAGAGAATAACGCGTTCGCACCCTGTGGAGATAGAAACGTATTATTTTAAGATAACAGATATGTTAATAAATCAAAATACTTGGTTAACGCAACAAGCAACATGTCTATATTAATAGCTACTGGGTAGGTTAACAAACTTCAGGTGTATTGAAATGTATAATACACTACTGCTGATCAGTCCATGAAAGGTTGTGATGAGTGTCTGTATTGATAAATTATGTTTGGTTTACCAAAATATATCAAAACTGTCTTGAAAATATAATTAAAAAAAAAGACGATTAGTTTAGAAGATATTATTTTGAGTACATGTTTTAGTAACTGACCTGCATCCTAAGCTTGGCTAGCAGCAATTTGTGCAGTTCATACTCTAAGAAGGGAAGCTGATCGGAGATGTCTCTCGCGCCCGGCTCTGAAGTGGGAGGTGCTCTTCTAACTCTCGCCGCTAAGAAGATAGATAAAAGAGATTAGTAAAAGTGAAAAATAATAAGCTCAGTACATATTTAAAATAAAACCTTCCGTTTCGTCCGGGGTAATGAGAAAGCAACATACTCATATTAATTTTCATAATTTTCTAGAGCGGTATTTTCTTTTACCCTTTTTTTAAACTAATATTGATTTATTCAAAGTTTTAGGTTCAAAACTAATAGCATTTTTATTTATTTTTCAGTGGAAATATTGTTTTCAATAACATAAATATCCTAAGTGCATTATAACGTAGGTATACTCACCGACGGCTGTGAGCGTGACGGCTTTAGCGTATGAAGTCAACTTGCTGGGCTTTGAGCAGGTCGCTAGTAATACTGTGGGCACTCGAGCTCTCCTGTTTAATAGCAAATAATATTAATATTTATACCTACTATAAATAATAAGACGTCGATGATAACTAGATAGAAACTGGAGCGTCATGTAAGACAATGTTCCTCTTTAGCGGTAGGACATTCACTTAAGCATTCACAGACTTTCAAAAATGGGACTGGTAGGTAATTTTTATCAACAATAATTTATTAATTTACAGAACAGTATACTTAGCCACCAACGACCACATTTTGATGCATGACATTTAATCAACAGAAACATCATTTTTCTTTTCTTTTTTAAATACGTATGTCAAAAACTGGTCAATAATTTTGCCAAGCGGTACAACATACCTACAGCCGCCGCAGGTAGACAACTCCGCGCGATAGGGTCCGGCGCCGGGCGAGTACGGCACGTGCGCCATACTACACCATTCGGTTTCACCATCGTCTATCGTGTTCTTAGAGCCTGAGGTTGCTGTAACCAAGTAAAATAAAAGGGTTACATTGTCAATAAAATGGTTATATACAGTTTGTATGTATTGATACATACAGTAACAGCATGCGAAGATCATGTAGAATCGCAAAGACAAATGAGGATAAAATGACAATTAAAATGCTACATGGTGTTCACATTTACAAATTGGTTTATATTTTGGTACAAAGTTACAAAGAAATAAATCAATCATCGTAATCGGACGTAGGCCTCCTCCAAATCTTTCCATTTCTGCCTCTGCCTCTCTCCTTGCCACTTTCATCATCAATTTTTATTACAAAAAATAAAAATCTTCTGAACTCTCTTATGTACTGTCTTATGTACTCGCTTATGTAATCTCTTATGTACTGTCTTATGTAATCTCTTATGTACTGTCTGATGTAATCTATTATATACTGTTTTATGTACTGTCTTATATACTCT
This sequence comes from Helicoverpa zea, assembly GCF_022581195.2. NCBI lineage: Eukaryota > Metazoa > Arthropoda > Insecta > Lepidoptera > Noctuidae > Helicoverpa > Helicoverpa zea. Next base: position 1,259,730 of record NC_061472.1, read on the forward strand.
CTTGTGTACTGTCTTATGTACTCTCTTATGTACTGTCTTATGTACTGTATTATGTACTCTCTTATGTACTGTCTTATGTACTCGCTTATGTAATCTCTTATGTACTATCTTATATACTCTCTTATGTACTGTCTTATGTACTCTCTTATGTACTGTCTTATGTACTCTCTTATGTACTGTCTTATGTAATCTCTTATATACTCTCTTATGTACTGTCTTATGTACTCTCTTATGTACTGTCTTATGTACTCTCTTATGTACTGTCTTATGTAATCTCTTATGTACTCTCTTATGTACTCTCTTATATACTGTCTAATGTACTGTCTTATGTACTCTCTTATGTACTCGCTTATGTAATCTCTTATGTACTGTCTTATGTACTCTCTTATATACTATCTTATGTACTGTCTTATGTAATCTATTATGTACTGTCTTATGTACTCTCTTGTGTACTGTCCTATGTACTCTCTTATATACTGTCTTATGTTCTGTCTTATGTACTCTCTTCTATACTCTCTAATGTACTGTCTTATGAACTCTCTTATGTACCGTCTTATGTAATCTCTTATGTACTCTCTTATATACTCTCTTATGTACTGTCTTATATACTCTCTTATGTACTGTCTTATGTACTCGCTTATGTAATCTCTTATGTACTGTCTTATATACTCTCTAATGTACTGTCTTATGAACTCTCTTATGTACTGTCTTATGTAATCTCTTATGTACTGTCTTATGTACTCTCTTATTTGCTGTCTTATGTAATCTCTTATGTACTGTCTTATGTTACAGTGTTATGTACAGTCTTATGATGTACTGTCTTATGTACTCTCTTATGTACTGTCTTATGTAATCTCTTATGTACTGTCTTATGTACTCTCTTATATACTCTCTAATGTACTCTCTTATGTACTCGCTTATGTAATCTCTTATGTACTCTCTTATATACTCTCTTATGTACTGTCTTATGTACTCTCTTATGTACTGTCTTATGTACTCGCTTATGTAATCTCTTATGTACTGTCTTATGTACTCTCTTATATACTCTCTTATGTACTGTCTTATGTAATCTATTATGTACTGTCTTATGTACTCTCTTATTTGCTGTCTTATGTAATCTCTTATGTACTGTCTTATGTACTCTCTTATGTACTGTCTTATGTAATCTCTTATGTACTGTCTTATGTACTCTCTTATATACTCTCTAATGTACTCTCTTATGTACTGTCTTATGTAATCTCTTATGTACTGTCTTATGTACTCGCTTATGTAATCTCTTATGTACTGTCTTATGTACTCTCTTATATACTCTCTTATGTACTGTCTTATGTAATCTATTATGTACTGTCTTATGTACTCTTTGTGTACTGTCCTATGTACTCTCTTATGTACTGTCTTATGTTCTGTCTTATGTACTCTCTTATATACTCTCTAATGTACTGTCTTATGAACTCTCTTATGTACTGTCTTATGTACTGTCTTATGTACTCGCTTATGTAATCTCTTATGTACTGTCTTATGAACTCTCTTATGTACCGTCTTATGTAATCTCTTATGTACTCTCTTATGTACTCTCTTATATACTCTCTTATGTACTGTCTTATGTACTCTCTTATGTACTGTCTTATGTACTCGCTTATGTAATCTCTTATGTACTGTCTTATATACTCTCTAATGTACTGTCTTATGAACTCTCTTATGTACTGTCTTATGTAATCTCTTATGTACTCTCTTATGTACTCTCTTATGTACTGTCTTATGTACTGTCTTATGAACTCTCGTATGTACTGTCTTATGTACTCGCTTATGTAATCTCTTATGTACTGTCTTATGTACTATCTTATGTACTCTCTTATGTACTGTCTTATGTACTCTCTTATGTACTGTCTTATATACTCTCTAATGTACTGTCTTATGAACTCTCTTATGTACTGTCTTATGTACTCTCTTATATACTCTCTTATGTACTGTCTTATGTAATCTATTATGTACTGTCTTATGTACTGTCTTATGTACTCGCTTATGTAATCTCTTATGTACTGTCTTATGAACTCTCTTATGTACCGTCTTATGTAATCTCTTATGTACTCTCTTATGTACTCTCTTATATACTCTCTTATGTACTGTCTTATGTACTCTCTTATGTACTGTCTTATGTACTCGCTTATGTAATCTCTTATGTACTGTCTTATATACTCTCTAATGTACTGTCTTATGAACTCTCTTATGTACTGTCTTATGTAATCTCTTATGTACTCTCTTATGTACTGTCTTATGTACTGTCTTATGAACTCTCGTATGTACTGTCTTATGTACTCGCTTATGTAATCTCTTATGTACTGTCTTATGTACTATCTTATGTACTCTCTTATGTACTGTCTTATGTACTCTCTTATGTACTGTCTTATGTACTGTCTTATGAACTGTCTTATATACTCTCTAATGTACTGTCTTATGAACTCTCTTATGTACTGTCTTATGTACTATCTTATATACTCTCTTATGTACTGTCTTATGTACTCTCTTATGTACTGTCTTATGTAATCTCTTATGCACTCTCTTATATACTCTCTAATGTACTGTCTTATGTAATCTCTTATGTACTCTCTTATGTACTCTCTTATGTACTGTCTTATGTACTCTCTTGTGTACTGTCCTATGTACTCTCTTATATACTGTCTTATGTTCTGTCTTATGTACTCTCTTATATACTCTCTAATGTACTGTCTTATGAACTCTCTTATGTTCCGTCTTATGTAATCTCTTATGTACTCTCTTATGTACTCTCTTATATACTCTCTTATGTACTATCGATAGTCGATGGTCGGCATTTTATCGACATAGCCCTCCGCACTAACACCTATGCAATCGCGGTGTGCAAGCGCACTCACACGTACGCCAGTCAGGACCACGCCTCGACGCGGAGCGCATGCTTGTCGCTTTAATATTTCTAACGCTTGCAATCACATGTATGCTTTCCCTATTGTGCCTTCTGTTTAAACTGTATGCAAATTATATGCTGTGAAATAGTGAGTGGATATTTATTCGAGCAACCAATCAACTCGTGCACACATCCAACAACTATACTGGTGACCCCGTGAAGAGCTATGGAAGGGAATGCAGCAAAGGAGCCACGAGGCGCGGCAACGTCACCGCTGCCCGGCACTAGTGATGGGGTGATGTCGATCGACCCGAGCAACGTGTTCAAAGTCGGCGTACGAGTGCCTCCGTTTTGGGCTGAAGAGCCGGAAATTTGGTTCGCACAGATCGAGGGACAATTTAGCATAGCAGGTATTACTAGTGACGTTACCAAATTTAATTATGTCATCGGTCATCTCGAGAATCAGTACACCCGAGACATAAAGGACATTATTATTAACCCGCTTGCTGCTAATAAATACGAGAAGCTGAAGACCGAGCTGATCAAGCGACTCACCGCGTCCAATGAGAAGAAGATCAAACAGTTGTTGATGCATGAGGAGCTTGGTGATCGCAAGCCCTCTCAGTTCCTTCGCCACCTAAAAAGCCTGGCAGGTCTTAATGTCCCCGACGATTTCTTGCGGACGATATGGGTTAGCCGCCTACCACATGGCATCCAGACGGTGCTCGCAGGTCAGCCAGTAACAGCTGCTCTCGAAGACTTAGCTGACTTAGCCGATCGAGTGAACGACCTGTCTTCCCGTGTGGTGAGTGGTGTCCCTAGCTCCGTCCTGAGTGAACTAACTAGGGAGATTGCTGAGCTTCGTCGACAGTTCCAGCAATTGTCTGCTCGAAACAGCCGTTCGCGCTCCGGTTCTACCAGAAACACTCGCAGAAGTTCGAGGCAGCGCTCTCTATCGAACTACAGAAAATTCCCAATCTGCTGGTACCACAACAAGTTCGGAGATAAAGCCAGCAAGTGTACCCCGCCCTGTGACTACCGGTCGGGAAACTCCAAAGGCGGTCGGTAATGGCGACTGACGATTGCCCTTTGTCTGCTAGTGGTCGCCTGTTTGTCACTGACCGATCTTCGAAGACGCAGTTCCTGGTCGACACAGGGAGCGACCTCTGCGTGTTCCCACGGTCAGCGCTTCATGATCGTCGTGCGCGTACGGACTACAGTTTGTGTGCTGCTAACGGGTCTAGCATAGCTACCTACGGCTGTATCAATTTAGATTTAGATTTTGGTTTACGTAGATCTTTCCAATGGCGTTTCATCGTAGCCGATGTAACAAAACCTATAATAGGCGTGGATTTTTTGAATTTTTATAGCCTTATAGTTGACTGTCGTAATAAACGCCTAATTGATAATGTCACTTCTATGTCTACGATTGCTGCTGTAGCTAATTGTAAAAATATTTTTTCTGTGAAGGTCGTGACTGGTGAGACTCGGTATCACGAAATTCTCAACGACTTCCCTGAAATTACTCGACCAGCTGGTAAGCCACACACCACACCACACCAAACTGTACACCACATACGCACGACACCAGGCCCTCCAGTTTGCTCCCCACCTCGCCGTCTAGCACCGGATAAGCTGAAGATTGCCCAAAAGGAATTTCAGTCTATGCTGGCCCTTGGTACAGCTAGACCTTCTGAGAGCCCGTGGTCTTCACCTCTTCACCTGGCGCCGAAGAAGAACAACGGCTGGCGTCCTTGTGGAGACTACCGTAAGTTGAATGCCCGTACCGTGCCTGATAGGTATCCGATTAAGCATATACACGACTTTACCCATAGTATAGCTGGGTGTAAAGTATTTAGTACGCTCGATTTAGAGAAAGCATATAATCAGATACCTGTCAGTCCCGAGGACATTCCTAAGACCGCCATCACAACACCATTCGGTTTATTTGAATTTCCTTTTATGACATTCGGTCTTAGGAATGCAGGCCAAACTTTTCAGCGGTTCGTAGACGAGATGACGAGAGGACTAGACTTCGTATACTGCTATCTCGACGATTTTCTCGTGTTCTCTAGAAGCCCGGAGGAGCATGAGGATCATCTGCGTCAGATCTTCAACAGGCTGAAGGAATACGGCATGTTGGTGAACACCGCAAAGTGCGTTTTCGGTATGGAGGAGGTAACGTTCCTAGGCTATCGCATTTCTGAGAGCGGTTCTAGGCCACTTGACGCCAAGGTTCAGGCGGTCAAGGATTTTCCCCCTCCAACCAATGTTCGCCAGCTAAGGGGTTTCCTGGGGATGATAAATTTTTACAGGAGATTTCTTCCCCACGCAGCCGAAATTCAAGCCCCACTTCACGCGTTGTTAGCAGGTCCCGTCAAAGGTTCTAAGCCAATCACTTTGACAGTAGACGAACTGGCTGCTTTCGAGGCTTGCAAGGAGAGTCTGGCCAATGCTGCTCTACTGTCCCATCCGGACTGCTCAGCGCAACTTGCAGTTGTGACAGACGCCTCCGATAAGGCCATCGGAGCAGTCTTACAGCAATTCAAGGAGGATGCGTGGCAGCCCTTGGCTTTCTTTTCAAGAAAATTGAGCCCTTCACAGGTGAAATACTCACCATATGACAGGGAGCTTCTAGCAATATATGAAGCCATTAAATATTTCAGGCACATGCTAGAAGCTCGCCATTTTATTGTCTATACTGACCATAAGCCGATCAGTTTTGCCTTCGCCGAGAGGAAGAATAACTGTTCGCCCAGGCAGTATAGGCACTTGGACTTCATTTCGCAATTCACGACCGATATCCGCCACATTTCTGGAAAGGACAATGTGGTTGCCGATACCTTGTCGCGAATTGAAGAGCTAGCAGAGCCCGTAGACCTCGAGAAACTAGCTCAAGCTCAGACTTCTGACTCAGAACTCTGCAAGCTTTTGAGTGAAGGTTCTTCTCTGCGGCTCAAACAGTTGAATGTCCCCGGAAGTCGAATTCCCCTGTACTGCGACGTAAGTACTCCAGCTTCCAGGCCATATGTCCCAGAATTGTTCCGCAAGCCAGTTTTCGACAGCTTGCATTCCCTAAGCCACCCGGGGGCCGCCGCGTCAGCCAAGTTAATAGCCGAGCGGTTCGTATGGCCAGGCGTCAGAAAGGACTGCAGGAACTGGGCGCGTGCTTGCGTACCGTGTCAGAGGGCTAAAGTTAATCGCCACGTGACTTCCCCTCTCGGCACATATAACCTACCGCGCGCTCGGTTCAAGCAGATTCATATCGACCTGGTGGGTCCCCTCCCACTTTCTGAAGGTTATCGGTACTGTTTAACAGCCGTGGATAGATTTACACGGTGGCCCGAAGCAGTACCGATACAAGATATCACGGCAGAAACCGTAGCCAAGGCGTTGCTGTCCACTTGGATATCTCGATTTGGTTGCCCGACAGACATTGTAACCGACCGTGGTCGCCAATTCGAATCGGCCTTGTTCCAATGTCTGTTGAAGATAGCCGGTTTCGAGCATAAGCGGACAACAGCCTACCATCCGGCTTGCAACGGCTTGGTCGAACGCTTCCACCGTCAGCTAAAGGCCGCGATTGTCTGCCATGCTAACGATAGGTGGACGGAATCATTGCCATGGGTTTTATTAGGGGTAAGATCAGCCTTCAAGGAAGATCTCCAAGCCTCATCAGCGGAACTGGTGTACGGGGAGCCGCTAAGATTACCCGGCGAATTTTTTGAGTCTACTGTCAACGGTACAGCAGACACAGCCGAATTTACGGCAAGGCTCAGAAACTTCGCCGAGAAATTGCGACCTGCACCAGCTTCACGACACTGCAAGCCAAAAATATTCATATACAAGGAGTTAGAAACCTGCAATCACGTTTTCCTTCGTGAAGACGCATTGCGTGGTGCTCTCCAGCCTGCCTATTCTGGGCCATACAAAGTCGTCGCTCGAGGAGACAAGATTTTTAAATTGTTAGTGAAAAATAAGGAAGTTACAGTGTCCATTGACCGACTGAAGCCCGCATTCATTTTATCCCACCAGGTGGAGAAACCCCCATTGGACGCACCGCCAAGTTATACAACACGTTCTGGGAGGCGAGTTAAATTTACCGACTATTATCGCCCTTGACGGTCTCTGGAGGGGGGTGGTGTAGCCTACTTCACACATATTTAATTTATTTACATAATATTTATATACATCTTAAACCTAAAATTTCAAACTACACAATCAAAAACACACAATTTATATAATATATACATATATACAATTATCTATTTACATATAAACAACATCACTACACTCACATGCATACTACCTTAACAGTTGGTCGGGTAAAGAAGATGGATCAAAATTGCCCCACGTCCTATAACAATGTGACGTATCTCAAAAAAAAGATAAAAATGTTTAAAAAAATATAGCATACTCTCTAATTCTTTTTTTTTACACCCTCATACGAAAAAAATGCTTTAAAAATTGTTCAGGCGCTGTTATGAAAACATCGTTAATAGGACTATTTATGGGCTATTTTATTAAATTATTTATTTGTTTGATAGGGTATACCTCACAGGTGGTCCCATAATCATCAGGTCAGGATCTGAGGATGGAAACCCTGAGAAATCCAGGGCAACTTTTTAAAGTTGCAGGCATGCGCGGGATAAAAACGTGACTATAAGGTGTATGTCTTATAACAATATGCAACAGTGAAGGTTTGGAGCTGACCTGATGATGGAGACGAACGAAGTTCGAGGGAACTCGACAACTGAATATGTAAACTACCTCGTGTTTGGGCTTATATTATTTGTATTGAATAGAACTTTGCAACAGTGAAGGTTTACATCTGACTTGATGATGGAGACCAGAGAAAGTCGAGGGAACTCGACAACTGAATATGTGAACTACCTCGTGTTTGGGCTTATATTATTCGTATTAATGAGAACTTTCCACTTATGCGGATAGTGACAACTGTGCTTGTCACTGAAAAGCCAAAAAAAAAACTTTTTACAATAAAATAAAACGGACTCCCAAAAACACTGAAAAGCAAAAAAAAATACTATTCTTTGGAGCATCGGCTTAGGTACATCCATTAGACACCGACTCTTGAGGTAGTTCACATATTCAGTTGCCGAGTTCCCTCGACTTTCTCTGGTCTCCATCATCGGATCAGCTCCAAACCTTCACTGTTGCAAAGGTTTATTCAATACAAATAATATAAGCCCAATCACGAGGTAGTTTACATATTCAGTTGTCGAGTTCCCTGGACCTTCTTTCGTCTCCATCATCAGGTCAGCTCCAAATCTTCACTGTTACATAGTGTTATAAGACATACACCTTATAGTCAAGTTTTTATCCTGCGTATGGCTGCCACTTTAAAAAGTTGCCCTGGATTTCTCAGGGTTTCCGTCATCAGATCCTGACCTGATGATTATGGGACCACCTGTGAGGTATACCCTATCAAACAAATAAATAATTTAATAAAATAGTCCATAAATAGTCCTATTAACAATTTTTAAAGCATTTTTTTCGTATGAAGGTGTAAAAAAAAAGAATTAGAGAGTATGCTATATTTTTTTAAACATTTTTATCTTTTTTTTGAGATACGTCACATTGTTATAGGACGTGGGGCAATTTTGTATGGACTGTGATCCGTCTTCTTTATCGATAGTCGATGGTCGGCATTTTATCGACATAGCCCTCCGCACTAACACCTATGCAATCGCGGTGTGCAAGCGCACTCACACGTACGCCAGTCAGGACCACGCCTCGACGCGGAGCGCATGCTTGTCGCTTTAATATTTCTAACGCTTGCAATCACATGTATGCTTTCCCTATTGTGCCTTCTGTTTAAACTGTATGCAAATTATATGCTGTGAAATAGTGAGTGGATATTTATTCGAGCAACCAACCAACTCGTGCACACATCCAACAACTATACTCTCTTATGTACTGTCTTATGTACTCTCTTATGTACTCGCTTATGTAATCTCTTATGTACTGTCTTATATACTCTCTAATGTACTGTCTTATGAACTCTCTTATGTACTGTCTTATGTAATCTCTTATGTACTGTCTTATGTATGGATGGATGGAGAGGAAGAGGAAGACCTAAGAAAAGATGGATGGATTGCCTGATAGATGACATGAATAAGAAGGGAGTGATTGGCAATATGACGAGTGACGGGGAAAACGGAAGCGGGGCAGGCAGAAAAAGAAAAATCTTACCTGAGTTAGGTTCGGGCTCAGCATTAAAGTCACAGTCTAAATTAATGACAGCTGCCGTTCCCGAAGCAGACAGCACGCACACATCCTCACTGCAAATGAAATACAGTTTCAGGCAAGCAAATCGTAGTTAACGGTGTATATTGTTTTTGTAAATTAAGAATTATTTAATGCGCTGTATCTTACTGAATTATGTTTTTTTTTTAAACGAAAAACTTGGTACAGTTTCCGTAAAACTCGATGTCATTCGGGTGTGCTTACACGGTGCAAAGTAGCTTGCGTATGTTGAGGCACATGCGCAGGTTACTTGCATTTTAAAAACGTGCGGGTCCAGCGACTCGCGCATGTACCAGAGCAAAATACCCACCCGCGTGCTCTGTTGCGTGCGCGAGGGCCACGTGACGCATGTTAACTTGCTCCAGCTACATGCACCATTTACACATCCATCCGCATCCTCCGAGCCTTTTTCCCAACCATGTTGGGGTCGGCTTCCAGTCTAACCGGATTCAGCTGAGTACCAATGCTTTACAAGAAGCGACTGCCTATCTGACCTCCTCAACCCAGTTACCCGGGCAACCCGATACCCCTCGGCTAGACATGCACCATTTACACGGTGGAATTTAGGTTGAAGTTTTAGGTGCCGCCCTCGCTGTCGTCCAACAGCTGCACATGAGTACTCACCAGATGGCGGTAGTCTCGGTGTATGCGATGACGGCGTTGCAGCGCAGCGCTCGCGCATGCGCACGCAGCTCGGTGCGCAGCTCGGCCCACCACGCCGCGCGAGCGCTGCCCTCGCCGCCGTCCGCCAGCTTCACGGAGCGGGCGCAGACTGTGCCGCCTGAGGGACACCGGTCAAATTAGGTGGGTCAAGAATAGTGCCGTAAAGACCCCGTAAACAGGTGTGAACATTCACCGTCCATAGTCACATGTGGACAGTTTTCACGGGGTTCAGGCACAATCACGCCACGATCAGTGTCGGTTTACCGTGAAGTCGCGCGTGAATTCACGGCACTAATGTGGACCCGCCATAAAATATAATATGATAACGAAAATACAACACGTTTCAATTTAATGTTATGTCGCTTTTGAACTGTGTTGAAACTTTTGACTTGTACATTCTAGACATTCTAGTATTGATTGTAACCGAGACTTTAATACTCGCATAAAAAAAAAACAAACTTTAAATACAAAAAAAAATATGTATGTTATGATATCACCGAATATTTACCTAAAACAGAATATTTAGTTTTTGTCCCACCCATAAATGTAAAGCGTGAAAATTAAATTAGACTTGTTATCGAATGGCTCTGTACTGTCAAAGGCCTAACTCTTTGACTGACCATCTATTTTAACTAATAGGCTACGATATACGTACCAAGATGCACAATAAACCCGGGCGGGTACTCCGTCATGGTCAGGAATGGATACTCCAGCATGTCAAGGTTGTTGCTGTTCATGGACGGCCGCAAGATGGCGCCGCCGCCGCTGCCGACGTTCCCGGCTGACGTGTTCAGTGATCCGCCTAGAATTTGCTGTGATTAGACCTAATTCACTTTGGAACAAGACGCCAAATGAAGATAGCCATAAAAGGAGATTATCACAATAAAAAGACAACGTGGACAAAATAGTGTCATTTTATTTGGATTTTTATTTAAAAGGAATAACAAACAGTAGTATATTACACAGTAGGCACACAATATCATGGTTCATGGTCATGGTTGTGCCTAATAAGGCCAGTATCATGTTTGACTGCTCACTGATTTTCAACTGTTTACTAGATATTGGTCAGTCTTTACCTGTAGACCTACTTCCTAACTTAAATCCTTAACAAAAGGACGCACGGACTTTAGGAGTAAACCTCTTTTATTAAAGAGATCAAAGGAATCTATAAAATCTAAAATCAAATAGAAAATCCGCACAGAACTTCACTAACCTTTAGGAGTAACACTGAGATCAGAATCTGAAGACCTCCTATGTATCCCCATCGGCGTCGACGTGGCATTCAACGACGAATTCTGAGCATGCGCGGTCTGCACTGGATCCCTTCCTCCGTACGACTCGTGGCGAGCATGTCTCGGCGATCCCCTATCCCTGTCGCGGTTATCATCCCTCCTATCCCTCTCGGTCCTGTTGGCATCGCACACAGCATGCGAGTTATCACACACACTATTGTTAGTCTCATCTACGTCTGCCGTCTCAGGTAACGAAGGTATGGTCTCTAACGCGCCAAGAATGGGGTGTGAAGGCTTAGTGACGTCACAACATGGTGAATTAGCTGGTTTGGACATTTTAGGCGTTTCGTCTGTTATTGAGTGAACACTATCCTGGCGGGTTAATGTTTTGGACTTTTTCTTCGGTTCTGGTACTGATTTGCTTTTGTCGATTGACTTTGTAGGTGTATTAGCATCTCCTGTCGTTTCTGCGTTAGTCATTAACTGTATGTTAATCACTTCAGGTTCCACTTTTGGAATAACTAAGTTAGGTGGTTTATTATGTTTAGCTTTTCCACCTGACGTGTTATCAGTAGTTTCAGCAACAATTGCTGGTTCAGCAGGTATCAGAGTCTGTACTTTATCTAAAAGAACAGTCTCGAAAGCCGTATGAACCAGCCCAGTAGGCTTAAGATTTTCACGTGAATGTGATTTATCAAATATTTCCTTCAGCTTTTCAACTGCAATTTCTTTTTCTTCTTCTAAAGTATGCACTTTATCTAGCAATATGTTCTTTACTACATTTTTAACTAAGCCAGGAGATTTTAAATCATCATTCAAATGTTCGGCTTCTTCCAATTCATCATCAGTAAATGTTTTTGGTTCTACAAACGTCATGCCAGGTTGACCGACTAAAGATTGGACTTTATCCATCAATATAGTTTCAATAGCTTTATGAGTGAGACCATGAATCTCTTCTTTTTTAGAGTGATCTTCCTCAGTCGGTACTACAGGCACTGGAGTTCCCAATGCAGTAGCTTGGACTCTATCCAAAAGCATAGTTTCTACAGCGCTATGTATTAACCCACTTGGTCTCAAATCATCTTTACTAGATTTTTTGTGATCACTTTCACCACTATGTTTAGATTGTGTACCATGTTGTCCTATTAATGAATGAACTTGATCCATTAATATAGTTTCCATAGCTGAATGTGTCATGCCACTACTTTCATCTTTCTTGTGAATTTCTTTGGTAGATTTTTTATTATGATCACTTTCTTCACTTGTATGCGTAGGTTGCGTGCCATGTTGTCCTATCAACGAATGGACTTGATCCATTAATATTGTTTCCATAGCTGAGTGTGTCATACCACTGCTCTCATCTTTTTTGTGACTTTCTTTGTTAGATTTCTTATTATGATCATTTTCATCACTTGTGTGTGTAGGCTGAGTACCATGCTGTCCAAGCAAAGAATGTACTTGGTCCATCAGAATAGTTTCCATAGCTGTATGGGTCATACCAGTTGAACTGTCATTCTTACGCAAGTCATGTGGTTTCTCTTCAGTATGTATCACAGGATCTGGTACATTTGCACCCAAAACCGAAGCTCTATCCAACAGCATAGTTTCCATAGCAGTTTGGAGCAAACCATGTGGTTTCTCATCTTTCTTTTTATGCTCGTCATGCCTATCATAGTCGTCAAACACAGAAGTGACCGGTTCAGGAGTTTCAGGTCCAAGAACCGATTGGACTTTCTCCATTAACATAGTTTCCATAGCAGTATGAACAAGACCACTTGACATGGAATCCCTCTTTTTATTCTTACCACCAAAGAACTTTTCGGTTGGCGAAGTAGGATCAGGTGACTTCGGCCCTAACTTAGACTGAATATATGTAATAGGATTTTTTACTTTGCCTTTTGATCCGTCATAACTTTCTGGTCGATTATTGCCTTCAAAGAATTGTTCAGGATGCGGCGTTTCAGGAGTAGTAGCCATAAGCACGGATTGTACTTGATCCATGAGCATAGTTTCCATTGCAGTTTGCATCAAGCTTGGGGGTTTTGTTTTATGTTCATGAGCTTTATCAGCTTTTCTTATACCACTTACAACCACCGGTTTATTACTTACTGGCGGTGATTGACTTTTCGCTCTATTTACAGGCGTAATACTTAAACTACTTGCTGTCGATTCATTGTAAGTTGTTCTATTCTTCTCCATGTTTCCCAATTTTTCGTTCACATCATCGAAAAACTGTTTGTTTTTAACTGAATCAGGTTCTGGTGATGTAGGCATAAGTAAAGATTGAACTTTATCCAGGAGGATAGTCTCCATAGCAGTATGGACTAGGCCAGTTGGCTTGAGCGATTGTCTCTTTTCGTGATGATGTTGTTCGTCTTTGTAGAACGGAATCGATATACCGCTTAAAGAAGTTCTAGAAACCGGCTCCGATCCGATATACATGGAGACTTTCACGCGGTCAAACTCATCGCTTTTGTGAAAGAATTTATTGGTATCAATACTTTCTTTGTCAAGACTCATCAGATCGCTGTACGACAAAAATGGAGAACCAAGTACAGTTTCACTAGGAGCTTTCGAACGCACATCGGAAGACGACCCAGGTTGACTCAAAGGCGTTTTAGTTTCTTTCTTTTTGGGGTGCAAAGAGTAGTGGGAAATACTTTTAATCATATTACTTTTAGACAGTTTAGATAACTGGCGTCTGATTCGTCTAGAAGAGCGATGGACGAAACTACCTTTATCTACAGGCGAAGAAGGCTCACTAATGCTTTTAGCAGGTTTTTTGTGCAAAAAGGGATTGTGGAATTTTATATGGTGGCTACTAGGCTTTGTTACACACGTGTCGTCTTTGACCGATGACGTCGAAGCTTCATTTGACCTGACTGGCTTCTCTACTACTATTTTATGTTCAACTCCTTGTGGCACAGATTCCAGTGATTTACATTTATCAATAAGTACTTGATTATCGAACACTTGTTGTTCTACTTCAGCTTTTTTATCGATCTCCTTTTGAGTTTCTATTTGCAAGATTTCTTTTATATCGGGACTGCTTCTTTCAAGGATGTTTAGTTTTTTGTCCAAACTTGCCATTAACTTGGGGTCAATGTTGTGGCTTAGAACTGATTGTACTACTGAGCTGGTAGTTTCAATGGACCGTTCAGTATCTGTTTTAGGATCAGAGCTTTCGTCATCTTCTTCATCACTACTGGACTCAATTTCAGAGCTTTCAGCAGAAAGAGCGGATGACACTGATCCAAAATAGCCAGGTTCCCCAGGTAAAGTGAGAAGATTTTCACTTCTGTCTGGCATTGGCGTTGCAGGACAAGACTCAGAAATTTTCCTTTCTCTCGGCGGAATAGCTTCTTCAGCATTTATATTGCTCAATGAAGTGAAACGTATCTCTGGCATTTTGATGCCTTCTTCATTTATAGATTCAATTTTAGCTTTTTCATCATCGGAGATGTTGATAGCTGGCTCTGACTCACTTGTTCGTCTCATAGTAGAGCCGGGAGAGGCTTCAGAGTCTTGAGTCTCAGCTATACAAGCCAGACTTGTTTGAACATGTATAATAGACCTGGCTAGAATAGATGCCATGCCCTCACCTTCGTCTTCTTTATTAACAAAAGGCTTGCGGAATTTAGGTTTCCTCAAACTCTTGAACTTTCTCAATTCGTTTTTAATTTCTGCTAAAGAGATTCGCGAAGTTTCGGATGTATTCGACTTAATAGATATCGAATCGTCTTGTTTATCGATCGATGATCGTTTACTACTTGGGCGCCTATTAAACCTTCTTGTAAAGAAGTTCGTTTTCATTTTCTTTAATTTTTCTATTGGTCCGGAAGAGTCTGAATCATCACTATCTTTGTTCAGCAGTTTGTTGAGATCTGTTTGATCTTCAGATAGATGTCTCAGACTAATCCTATGTGGGTATTCATCTCGATATATGGATACACTTCCAGCATAGCTAGTGAGACTTGATTGCCTCGTCATATCCATACTTTTCTCATCTTCATCAATTGCGTCTGTCACGTCTAGCAATGCTGATGCGTTAGGATTTAAAATCATGAGAAGCTTTTGTAACTCTTCTTGGTGATTTTGATAATAAGTTGACATTTCTGTTATGCTTTCGTTATCCGTCGCCAAAATGTCCAAATACTTTTTTAATTGTCTGATTTAGGTTAGCGGACACAACAAACCATGCAAAAATATACTATAAGTAATTTGTTTAAAAAAAAAACTCACTCGGCTTTAACTAAGTTAAAGTTTTGTCAACATCTATTACGAACATTTAAAGCGTTCAGAGCATAAAATATTCTAGATAGACTTGATAAATACATCAGATTAAGAACTGGGTCGATCGATACTTCATTAAAATGTAGCTTAATATAGCTAGGAATCTAACTCTTGCTTCTTAATTTTTCAGTAAAGGGTTGATAGTATTTCTTTTATTTTGGACTTTATAGCTGAACTCATAGAGTTGAATATTGCTTTTACTCACTGTTGCGTGCAAGGCGGCATGTTTAACGGTTGGCTCGGCATCGGCAAAGGAGATATGCTCACGGCAGTGCCTGCAATCGATACAAGAAATGATGAAAATAACCTTTAAATGGCAAAGGGTTTTACATTATTCAGAAAACGGCATCAAAACTTCTTGAATATTTTAGCATCAATATTTATTCTAAGATAATTTAAGCTGAGTACGGCATTCATGACTTCAAAACATGCGAAACTATCTATATTGTTAATTAACTATTTCCTATAGTTTTCGATATTTCCTGAGGCAACTATTGGACTCATATAAGAACCATGTTGTTCTCTAATTCTCATGTTCTGAATTAGCAATTATTCCCACATAAGGTGGAAATAATCTGTCTACTAGTGAACATAAATTATATATAGTAATAATTACACATACCAATAGCTCTAGCCACGACGCCCGCCTCCCCTTCTAAATCGAAGTCCTGCTGGTAGCCGACGACTGCGTTCGCGCCGAGTTCAGCTGCTTTCAAACCTACTAGGCGTTGTACCTGGGACACGAGATATTTATTGCGTTTGCACTATTTCTTTGTTAATATTTGTACGTCTTCTATAAAACATAGCACACTTAGTATTTTAAATTAATAAGATCCTTATGGAATACACCTATGTTTAAAAAATAAATATTCTGATTCTGCACATATTTAGAGAAGTTATAAAAAACAAGCGTCCATTAAAAAAAAAATACTTTTAATTTTTTTTTGGCTGGTGAGGATTGCAATTAGAAATGATGAGGAAAAAAAAGAGAGCTCGTGGAATTTTGTAAAGATACTATAGGAGAAAAATAACATAATTTGATACTTTTCAAACGTACCTGATTGCTCAACTTAATGAAGGCCACCTGCCTCGCTTCATTAGAGGCTCTAGGCGTCCTAATCTTATCGATCCACTGGTATTCAGGGTCATCATTCACCACCAGCTCTTCAACAAACCCATGGATGGCAGTCGCTCTGTATCCTGGAGGTATCATAGGACCTGGGAATGTAAGATCATTGCATGGTACAGAGGTGTATTCAAATTGATTATCATTTGGAACAACGCCAGATCTATGTTATGCTTTGGGGTCAATTGCCAAAGCTGAAGCATTTAAATTGGTCTGTATATCATCTTTTATCTGATTATTATCTCTAAGTGAAATATGGTTGGCTATAATTTAGACCGAAAGTTTTGCCACGTTTAACGCTACAGAGAATGGCCGAAGCCTTGCTAGATATTCCAAAGATACTGAAGATTATATGAGGAAACTTACAGTGAAAAAACTGCACTCCACAGCTGGAAGTCTTGTATTTATTGAAGTCTGAAAACAGCTCCACTTTGACAATCACGTTCAGTTCGCCGCGGATGCCATGCATTGTGTCGAACACTGGGATCCAGCCTGACATTACCGCACCTGGAAAAAAACATTCACTTAAGAAAAAAGGAAAAACAAAAAAAAACCCAGCTGATGAACAATGATGATAATGATGAACAATGGCTGATAAAAAGGTGAAGGAAAACATCTTGAGGAAACCTGGACTATTAAATCTGAAATCACCAACCCGCATTGAGCAAGCGTGGTGATTAATGCTCAATCCTTCTACGTGTGAGAGGAGGCCTGTGCCCAGCAGTGGGACGATAAAAAGGCTGTAACTGTAACTGTAATCCCAGCAGCGCTGTCACAGTTAAAACAACCATAAGTAAGTATGTGGTGGCAGAAATCTAGGATCTTTTCCCTCGTTAGGCCTCAATGTTTTTACCTTAAAACCATGAAAGTTTAGTCAAGAGTAAGAGGATATTTTATAAAATTGCAGTAACTATAAAATTAAAGCAACGTGCAAATTGGGGATGTTTCTTCGTATGGCTTTGTATGGCTTTTTTCCGCGTGGAATACCTTTATATGGCCTTGACTAATGCTCTAGAATGTATTTTTGGGTCTTCAATTACTATTAGCCCTAAAGGCATACGATAAAGTATTTTTACATAACGCCGTGGTGGCCTAGTGGGTAAAAGCATCAATCTCTTATGTATGAGGGTGTAGGTTCGATTCCAGGTAAGGCAAGTATCAATGCAATTTTTTTAAGTTTCTATGTACTTTCTAAGTATATCGTAGACACCAATGGCTAATAAAAAGGTGAAGGAAAACATCTTGAGGAAACCTGGACTATGAATTCTAAAATCACCGACCCGCATTGAGCAAGCGTGGTGATTAACACTCAATCCTTCTCCGTGTGAGAGGAGGCCTTTGCCCAGCAATGAGACAAGGAAAAGGCTGTAGCATCTTTCTACATACCACCATGAGGAGCAGCAGTACTCTTAGCATTGTTGGCTTCCCTCGCCAGTAGAGGCGCGAGGCTGATCACCACCTTGCCTATGGCATCGTTGGCGGAGTACGTGTCGTGGTCCATGAGTCGGAGTTGGAGAGGTTCATCTTGCAGTTCTGATTCGTCCACCTGGGGGAAAAAGGATATGTTATTTGCATGGTGTTTAAAAATGTGCATGCTATAAAAAAGAAAGAAGAGAATTGATTTCGGTGACGGGTGGATGTTTTGGGGTCTGCGTTTTGATTTCGATTGTTTCTTTTGTTGTTTAGTTTTGATTTGATGACGTTTGAAAAGTGCTGTTTTATCAGCCTTATTTGAACAAACGTTTTTGAGTTGCAGTTTGATCGTTGCAGGTGACATTCAGTGGATAACAACAAATATTACAAATCTTTATACCTAAATGTCTTAAATGAAAGTACTTAGCTGATGAACTTTCTCTTCTCATCATATGATGTCGAGGCCAATTTTATAGCAGCTTATTGATTTTTCCACGTGCAGTTACCTACATTTCTGATGGAGCAAGTCAACCATGTCATAGAGCTGATGAACTGAACTTAGTTGGTACCAACCTCGTCCCCATTAGATAACGTTCAACGTATTTCAGTCGTATTAGAACGTATTGGCAAACAATGGCCATCATTTCAGTAGAATAGACATTGCATTAACAAATAATGTCTGTCTATTTATGAAAGCTTTGCGGATTGAAAGGAACGTGCATAATATTATCGTTTAAAGCATCTTGAAGGTCATTTGAATGTTTATGAGTTATCTATATTTACTTCTAGAGAAGTCTTCTAAAGTGAAGAAGTTTGTCATATGGTAGGTGAATTACCTTCCAACGGCGGTTTCTCCCGCGTTTATGAGGACTATTTAGCGCACCCGTGATTTCTCATCATCTCAAAAAAGTATTTCTCGGTATATATTGGCTTTGGTTTTCTAAAGTTGAAATAATGTTTCAAATCAGTAATAAATATTCACTCAGTACTTTCTTAAATCAAAAGGAAAGTTCCTAAACGAGCAGCTTTTTGCGGAATGACGTATATTCTGTACGACGAACATTTATAATTTCTAACAATAATATTTTCAATTTCACGTGGCGTAAACATAAACATTAACTATTATCGCAGTCCGGAAAATATGCGCATCAGGTCCCGTGGCGCGCCATGAAAACATCTCGCGAAATTACACGCGAATTTGTTGGAAAACAAACGATGTGTAATGAAAATAGAAGGACAGGTTCCAAAAATACTCTTTGTATTGTCGAGAATATTATAGTTCATTTGGGAAGAGATAAAACCAGTTGAGCGAAGGAAAGAATCTTAACGTGAAGAAATATAAACAGTAGCTTAAAAACAGAAGATGACGAACATAACTTCTTCAATTTCATAGCCTATTCTCAAATTTTCCAGCCAATTGAGCCAGTTTCTTTTTGTACCGATTTAATTGTCTTAGGTCTGCGAAAAATCTTACGCTACTTATTACTTATCGGTATGCGGGAAATAGTTCTCTCGCGAGGCGGGTGGAACTTATGTGACACATAAGAGACTGCAGTTGAACTTAATCAAAATAAATGAAGTAGTTTCGCGTAGGTACTTAGTCGCACACATACCCATTCATGCGTTTAGGTGTTTGATGCCAATACATTTTTATATGCGTATGGTATGAGTCGAAATGGTCCTCAATGAGTGAGGTGGCGTAGGTATGGAAGTGCGTAATTACCTATTTAGTTCAGTGATTTTAAACCCAGATTTATGATTGGACACTTGATTGCTCATTTGGGAATCTGACTGTAATAAAAATACGATAATTAATATTCGACGTTAATCCCTCCGAAGCAATGAATCATACTCTTTGCACAGCCAATCAAAAACTGCGCAAAAAAGGCGTACTTCCAATAAAACCCCATTTGGCGTACATCCAAATCAATATTGAATCATTGGATACTCACATTGTGGAAATGCACAAACAAATACCCAAGTAGACGATCGCCAGACGTGGTCGTCGAGAGATATTGCCAGAGACACAAGGCAAATGACAGTGTGACGTCATCGTCCACGACGCCAAATATTCTGGCACGTTTCGGCGATTATGAAAATTGTGAGAGTATTTGCAGTATGTGGGATCTTCTTTATCTGAAGAAACTATTAGGAACAAGGACTGTTATGTAGCCATCTGATATTTTTATAATCCCATTTATTTTTGTAGCCTTTTTGATAAGCCTCTAAAGAAAATAAAAACTAAGGTAGACAACAACATGGTAGTAGGTAAGACTGGTGCAATGACTTTAGTAGTTTTTGTTAGCATCATTGGCATTACGATATTGCTACTATTGGTAATTTGGAGTGTCAGCTAGGGGCAAGGAGGGACGCACAGACCATCATCCTCCGAGCCTTTTTCCCAACTATGTTGGGGTCGGCTTCCAGTCTAACCGGATTCAGCTGAGTACCAGTGCTTTTACAAGAAGCGACTGCCTATCTGACCTCCTCAACCCAGTTACCCGGGCAACCCGATACCCCTTGGTTAGACTGGTGTCAGACTTACTGGCTTCTGACTACCCGTAACGACTGCCAAGGATGTTCAATGACAGCCGGGACCTACAGTTTAACGTGCCATCCGAAACACAGTCATTGGTGTCTAAGATATACTTAGAAAGTACATACAAACTTAGAAAAGTTGCATTGGTACTTGCCTGACCTGGAATCGAACCCGCGCCCTCATACTCGGACGCACTGACCGAATATGTTTTTAAACTGCAATGAAAACTTCTTCAAGCGATGTACCCACAGAGTTTTTTACTGTCTTTGTGGCGTAATTTTAGGCGTTAGCGCCAGCATTGTCGATCACTGTCGCACCTTCCGTAATTTAAACATAACGCTAATTCGATTGACGTCAATTAAGTTGCCATCGACTCGCCAAGAAGAAGCTAGCGTTCAAAGAGTCATATCTGGAGCCTAAACGTATACTGGACATAAACAAAATTATTTAAAGTGCTTGATATTATCATTATTAAAGAGCTGTTTCAAGCTTTAAAGCACTAATTTCGGGAACTACAAATCCAATTGGCAATATTATTTCAGTGTTAGATAGCCCATTTACCCAGGAAGGCCATATGCCTGGGAGTATAACTGTTTGCAGAAGTGAGTAACAGATAAAATCCCTTTCTCCACTACCCAACACCCACGTGCAGAGACTAGAACAATTACATCTACTATTCTTAGCTAATAGACACATGGGACAGATTTATCAGCTGTCTGTTAATATATGTGCTACATTGTTATAGGGTTAATGATTACAAAACGTGTCCGAAGGTCGGAGCTGACACCTCTTTGGTCAATTAATTTGAATGTTTCATTGTATGCTGCCAGTTTGTGAGTGTTGTCGCTTTTCTTATGTTTTTGTTTACAGTTTTACAGAGTACTGGCTTTGCTTGAAAGACTTGGGTTGGTGGAACTGTTGGACTTGGGAGAATGAAGCATTGTGAGTAAAGTTGATCTAACATTCGGACATCTTCTTTTAAATTAACATATAAATCCCAAGAATTTTGCAAAATAATCAATAACTGTTACTAAGTTCCAAATCAGATACAACAACAAATAGATTATTTTTATTCAGGCTCTTAGTATAAAATTCTTCAAGATCTCCTGAATAGAATAATAAGTAAATTGCAATCTACAAATAGGTAACTGAAATAATTATTTTGCTAAACTGACAAACTGGTAACAAAATATTTTTTTAGGTATTTCTTTTTCAAGCTGACAAACTACTACCATCTGTTAAATGAGAACTTTATTGAGCAATAAAGAAACTATAATTTAAACTCTTGTGAGTAACAGTGAGGCAACTTGATGGTCATTGTTATTGGTCAATTAATGTTTTATCTACCGAGTTACAGTCTGAGTGAGTCATCCGAAGAGATAAATCATTAAATACAACCAAATGTAACATGTTAATTTATTTTTGCACAAGTTTATGTAGGTATGGCTAAAAATCCTTAAGCATTTACTACATTTGGGAATACTCAATTATTAAAAGTTATTCCTGTATAATTTCTTAAATTGACAGACTTGTTTGTACCTTGGTTCAAGCTCAGGCTCTGAAACTACTGCCTCTATTTAAAAAAATCTTTCACTGAAAGAAAATACACTCTTCCAGAGTAACATAGGCTATGGTATAATCCGGTATGGTCAGTACTTTCCACAGGATGCAAGTGAACAGCTAGTCTATAGATAATGGACCATCCTAGAAACAAATCCTGAAATTAGTGTGTTTAAGGGAACACACAGTTTTCTAATAAAATTATAGACTAAAAAAACACAACAATGTAGCTATTTTGTGAGTATATTAGTGGGATCCGAGCATCAACAGTTATCAGGCTTATCTTGAATTACATGATGCCACTTAAATATGTGGTACCTATAGGTGTATATATCGCACTATCTACTTTTGTTTCATGATTTAAAACTCTTTGCTGTATGTATGTGGTGAATTTTGGCAAGTTTTATTCATAATCCAATTTTCATCACAATCATTACCCGCTTTTTTTTGTCCCACTGCTGGGTAAGGCCTTTGAGAGTTAATCACCATGCTTGCTCCAACTTTATATGTATTATTTTTTTTCAAATTTAGCATCTTGGATTATGTATTTCATATAATATATTTTTATATCCAAAGGTATATTTAAGGTATAAGATATTTTTGTACTAATCAAAAAATAACTAACGAAAATAAGAATAGTGTCTATAAATATATTATTAAATATTTACAAGAATCTTATGAGAAAACCACCTGTTTCTGTCAGTTCCGTTTGTTATTATTTAAACAGGAGCCCAAATATTTATGTTATTGATATCAAAAGTATTGAAAGTCACATTTGGGAGGCAAAGTAGGTAAATAAGCACCTATGGGTACTCCATTTGAGTAGGCATAACTGAAGGTATACTAGTTTTTATACCTAGATAGACTTTTTACATAAAAACATACTGATCAAACAATTAATTGTAATTATTGTATTTACATTTATTTATAAAGTGAGTTTTAAATAAATTTATGTTATCAATTTTTTTTATCTTAGTCAGGTGCTTACTTAGATGAAGTATAGTAGAGAGATGGAAACTTACCTCAAACCGGTACCACTCAGTGTTGTTCCAGTGAGGGTTGAGAGACTTGCGGCACACATCGGTCTTGTGCGTGATGCTGCCGAACTTTATCTCCACGAACGCATCCGTCGTGTCACTAGCCCGGTCCATCACCGGCAAGTTCCGACCCGCCAACACCTTCACCTTTATTTTCCCAGGCATTTTCACTTACTCTTACACACACTTAACACTTAAATACACCAACAACTGCTAACACAACATTGCACTGCCTATTAACACGTCTTTCATACCAGATTAACACTTCCGAACCATCCTAATCAGTCCGAAAACATAACATAATATCTTATCAATACACTGATTTGTATAGATCAATGATATGTGATACGGTTATTTCAAGCGCACAGATATAACCCAACCTTTGTCTAGACCACATCTTCACAAGAAAAATTAGTTATTACACTCAAAAACATGATTTCGGTACTTTTTTACACACGAAATATTCGCGCACCGAATATTATTTAATTACGCGCTTGTGTTATAAACACTGCACCTTGGAGCGCCCCTGCTGTATCTAAATGTTGATCTAAAAGTATTCTGTCGGTTTATTAATAGACAAAATGTGATATTTTATAAATAAATTCGGCGAGACGAACGACACGCACTATCACCAACTGTCAAACGAAATGTCAACAATGGGTTGGGTGCGTTTAGTTTCAACTAATCAACGTTTAATTTTATGATGATAGTCTTTTTTTTACATTTTAGACTTATATCATGAATTGAACAATGTAATATGGAGGGCATGATAAAAATAATGAACGCAAGACTGAGTTTTATTATCTTATTCAAAAGACAAAACAAAAGGTTAAGAGGGATTTTGAATTTTGTGTACGGTTTTTGCTAGCTCAAAAAATACTTATACGCTCATGAATCTAGTACATACAAGTTAACTAAAAACCTAACTTTATACCAAAATATCGGACGATATATGGCAACCTACAGCTAGGGCCGAGCCGGCCGCGCCCTCACTACCGATACAATTACATTACAGTGTGGTTACGGGCAGCAATACCTGGGGATGCAGGTTAAACGGCGGGAAACAGCTTTTAAGAATAAAACGAAAAAAAATCATCATCAATTCATTTTATTACATGATACTTGCAGTCTTATTTTCATAAACTATACACATAACTTATTAACACCCAATATTTATATATTATGTTTTAAAACACCGAGGTTCACAGAACTGAATGGTATTCATACGATTACTTTATACATACAGTATGATGGGCCATTTAAAAAACGAGTAGGTGTCAGGACCAATATTTTTGCGATTAAACACATTGCGCATTAAAAGGTTTTTATTGCACTTAATTTTATTATATTTTCTTTTATGCTCCAGTGGCAATACAAATCCGATGTTGGCAACACTATTCTATTTACCACCAATCAGTTTTTTAAACAACCACATTTCACTGTAGTATTAGTTCTTGAAATAAATAATTATAATAAATATGATCTTTACAACTAACGGAGCATGGCTTAGGCTGACATGACAAGATTTATGAAAAGTATGATTTACAGATTTAATAAAATAGACACTAAAGACCTACTAAAATAAATTCGCTTTAATTACAAAAATATACAAAGGCTTAAATAACTATTAATGTGTGGTGGCCTTATCGTAGACTTGACCACTTCATGAAATGACTCGACCATTTCATGAAATGGTCCCGTTTCATGAAATGTTTCACTGTTTATTGGCCACATCATGATGTGACTTGGGCAAATCAATGATGAGAAATCGTTTCTCGATATGTGCAACTAAAAGCTCGGCTTCTTCATGAAATTATCAAAATTAATTGATCACATCGTAAAATAGTTATGTAAATTGCCCCTAGGGGCGCTGCCAGCGCTTTATTTACGTTTGAAGATGGCGGCCGTTGACTGCATTGAAAATTCTCGCAGCGAAAAATTGAATAATTCGTTTGAGGAAGAAAGTGACAAAAGAGTGTACGACGAAAATAATAATAATATTAAATAATTCTACGTTGGTGAATTATAACGTTTTTAATTATAAGGTTATAAAACAAATCAAGAACAGTAGGGTGACCACGCCAAAGACGTCCATGGACTATTACTGGCTGTCAAAATATGACGTTATGGAAACTGCAGATGAGGAATATCTTATATTTAATAAAAAATGCGTCGACGATCCTACTATGCGTATAATTCCGATGGAGAAGTATTTTGAAATATTAAAGGAAGTTCATAAAACTGTTGGATAAGGTGGACGACTAAAAATGATTCAATACATTAAAAATAGGTTTATATCCCAAAGAAACCCATTGAGCTATTTATTGACTATTATTGTGTTATTAATAATAATATATATGACAGGAACATACTTTTCTGTTTAATTTGCTTACTCCAAACCCCATGGAATTATTTACCAGCGATGTAACCCTTATAACTTCTTGCGAGTAGTAGCGAGTGTAACATCCACCAGATACAAGAACCCACCGCTCTCAGAACGCATCCCAAACGAGCCAGCTGAGCGCAGACCTAGGTAAGGTGGGGAAACTCGTCTACCCCTATAGTCTGCAACATAGTATGCAACAATAATGTCCTCTTAGCCAATTATCGGCTACGGCGGCTGTTCTCATGTAAGGAGATTAGCCAACTGCGCGAGACATATTATAGTGCACAAGAATTTGCGAGGTGACACACAGACACAGCTGCACTCACTATTCCTTCACTTCCATAGCCCGATGGGACGGCAATCCAACACGATCGGAGAGAGATCAGGCGCAGGACCGACATTTACGTGCTCTCCGATGCACAAATACCAACTTCCAAGCTGCGGGCTGTTTCGTGAAAGTCTCTAAAACCCACAAAGCGATTTCGGCTCGACCCGGGAATCAAGACCTCGTGCTCGACAGCTGCGCTTGCGACAGCTAGACCAACGAGGCAGTGAACCTACAGGTTACGTCATTTAAGATTAAGTGTGTTCTATTTTAAGATTCCTAAAATGTTACTAAAGTTCCTATTTTATTTAAATTATTATGTATGTCGGACTTAAAGGACAGGTACAAGTTCTTACTCTTTATATTTGCAATCGAAGTTATGAAAAAAACCTAAGTGTTTTTGCCTCCTGACAATTTTGAGCTGTGAAAAATTTCACAACTACCAGATTTTATGAAATTAAACTCCAATGGGTCGAATTACCTATGCTACGCGAGTTTCCCCCTTACCCAAAATATTGTGGATTTATATTAAATATTTTATGGATACCCTATTATACCATACGGCCAGACGTGGATGACAAAATCGAGAAATGTTGACGATTTAACGATCTGGTCAAATTAACATGAACATTTCATGAAACGCAACCATTTCATGAAATGCTCAAGCTTTTCATGAAGTGGTCCATTCTACGATATGGCTACGACAAATGCATACAGTACTTGGATAATACGGCCAGTAAATATTTACCAAATATTAGGCCCAGACCTTGGTGGACCAAAGCATAGAAACTTTTATCAGACGAACAGAATTTCTCCTATCAAGAATGCTACTCAGAGAATAACGAAATCCTATTGGTTGTTTCAAAACTTCTCTACTCCGACTTATTATCATGTTGCTGTGTAAATATCCACTGGTCGAATTATTATTGCTTGTGATAAGATCCCAAATACGATAAAACAAAATTATTTCTCCGATGACAATTTATACGCCATATTGGATTTACAACTAAAACTATGTGGAACTATAAGGAATACTATGAAGCATACCATACCTAACAAGCATAGATCGGAAAAAAGTCACTTGAACGGTTATACATCCAAAGCTTAATTTAGTTTTTGCAAAACATTTCTCGTTAAAATGTCAGTCACAACTATCCGTCCTAGTCTACCAAAGTCCCATATTGTAAAACCTATCTCAAGTTGTTCACAACCTTTCATTTAGTCACTCAACCTGCTTTTAAATATATTCGTATCAAAATATCGCTCTAACAAGCTCTGTTATCATATCATACCACATTCATATATAAGCGACCATTCGATTATTACACTTTCTATACAATTCTTTTTACCATTGGCTCAATGACACTACTCAAAACTGAACGCTACTATAGCTGAATTTTGATTAATCAATATGACCTAAGGCCAAATTGATTAGTGAAAAAATTGCAAAAAAAAATCTTGAGAATAAATATTTAAGGAGGCTAGTACTTTCAGGCCTTCATAAGTCCAAAATGAAGCGAATATTTCTGAAAAAGAGTAAGTCAATCTGTCGACTCTAAGTAATAAATAGACACTGAATGATTACATGGTTACTGATAAACGCAAAAATGTGTAATTTATAATACTGGACTTTAGTTCATTTCAATAAGAAACTAATAACGATCATCGAAAATACATTACAAGTAGAATATTGTTGGCACATTTTGTAAGATCACTGGTTGTACACGCAAATTGATTTATCTGTCGTGGCCATAATATAATAGATTTGCGCTCTATATAATATGTTCCATAGTTCCATAAAATAGTCACATTTCATGCATGTGTAAAATTGGAATTTTATGGACCATATTTATATGATTCGGCATTTTGAATTAGCTTTTCGATTTAATCAAATTATATAATATAATGAAATGCGTCTATTTCGTGAAATGATCCTGTAAATCTACGATATGGAATCTACGACAGACACTCAAAGACTTATTTCTAAAGCGGTGGGTAACTTTATAAAAATGGTAATTACACATGCATATTAAAAATGCATCCTAAGTTTATGTGATAAAGCTGATTTTCGAGGCATCTCCGGTCCCTGCGGTTTTTGCCCGAATCTCTTAAAATTCTAAAATTTCCAATACATGGGGATGGATGTAATATACCTAATTTTAGCATATTTAATATATAAGGCCATAACTAAAAGTATTTTATTATAAGCTTACAGCTTTATACCTACTTTCACTTTTTATTTAATTTCTAATACATTTAGACGGTGAGTTTATGTAATATTAATATGATTAGTATATGTGTGATGACTTAATGAGGCCCCTTATTTTTTTGTAAAATTAAATAATTCAAACAATAATATATTATACAGATAACTTAGATTTAGAGAAAACTTGATACTAAAAATAACTTCATCATTTTAATTATTATGTTAAATGTTTAACTGGCAATACTGAATCAGTGTTGCCATTGTTTTTAAAACACAACCTACCATTTCATTTCCAAATAAATACTGCTACACTACAAGTTAAAAAATAAGGGGCATGTACTTACAACAAATTCAAAAACATCCAACCTTTATTTATTCTTGACCTTTTTGAGCATTTTCTCGATATCCTGACTACCTGTCGGGTTAGGCCGTTTCAACTTATGTTTAGCCGACAACTTTGGTATACAGCTTTTGACCGGGGTTCTATTGGGTACGGGAAAGATGTCTGGTTTGGAATGACCTCCTAAACCGTCGTAGGTAATATCCATACTACTGGTTACGTTGTCGTCACGTGCTTCGAGTTTCATCGGCTCCTTTTTGTGGAAAATGCTGTGTTTCGTGCTCAACGTGTTGGATTTTTCTCCTAAACGCTTCTTGGTGGCGTTTTTGATTGAGTTCAAGTAGAGTTGCTCTGATGGCTGGAAAAGGTAAATAAGTTGTTTAGGAGTAGATAGTAGTATTTTGAGAGGTTTGTTTATGAGTATGATCTTGAGAGGCTTGGATTTAGAATTAACAAAATTGCCTTATGCAAAAACGGGAAATCAAGCTCCTCCACCTCAAAGACAGAGTGGAGTATAAAAAAATACACATCATTTTTTCAACTTAAATTCTGGAGCAATGAGGATTTTTTTTATAAAATATCTGTTTTTATATATTTTTTGTTTTTATACTTAATCATTTCATAGGAAACTCGGCTTACCTTGACTTTATCAGGTAGCTTGAGAGGAGCTCGCTGTAACGCCGTGAGCGCGAACATGTTGCCTTGCTTCAGGCTCAAGTATGGAGAATCTGATGTCTCTATGTTATTCACCATTGTGTTCTGAAATAGTATGATATTATGGACATTAGTGGAGTGTGGTGTTAATTATTTCGTATCGGAAATCATCAAATGGAATCATTTGATGATCTTCGATCCCACAGTGGGAGGCATGGCGCGGGAAGAAAGGCAAGACTGTGGTTCGCTAAAAAAAACACAGATGTTTTTTTTGGAGAACTATATGGCCTACATGCACCAATAGTCCAACCAATAATTTCTACTCAGTGAAGGAAAATTTGTTCTCTTTTATTCTGATATAGCAAGAGTTTCGCAAGTTTTCGAGTACCTCAGCCCCTGCAGACTTTGGCACTAACTAAGCGATCAAGAATGTAACACATATAATAATACCGCTACTTTAACAATAAATATCTCAACTTACAAAACTATTATTGCAGCTATCAGTGTCCAGCACCACGTGTTTCTCTTTAGGCGGCGACTCGATCTCCGCCGTCACCACGTGCACGCGCTTGTCCTCCTGCCGGGAGTTGCGTTCTTGTACTTCTGCGTTCAGTTGCTCGTACTTTGATTGAGCTTGTACGAGTTCGTCGTGTAATTCTCTGTGGAGATGTGTGAAATAATGAATGGTAAAAAAAAGCTGTCAAAGTCAAATTATTTTATTTCATTTAGGCCCTTACTCGCCCTTTGGAAGGTAAAAATATAAATAAGTTTGATTCTAGTTGCCCATTTCAAAAGTAGCTTTATATGGAGAAGAACGAGCAAGAAACTCCACGGTTAGTTAATTTATATCCTCATGTACTACATTATGTGCTCCTGTACAGATATAGTATCACTGTGTACCTCGTTTTCTTCCCCTATGTACCTCCTTATGTAGTTCCTTATGTATTTCTTTATGAACTCTCTTATCTACTTACTTGTGTATTTATGTAACAGACATGTACTCACATGATTTTGTTCTGTAGATCGTCATTATTTTTCTTCTCCAAAGCGAGCTTTTGTTTGGCCGCGTGAAGTCGGTCACGAGTCTCATTCTTTTTCGCTTCGGACTCGCAAAGAGCTCTGGAAATATTTACCATTATGTCAAACATACACACACATTCTATATAATTTTGTAATTTAATTTGCTTTAATTTTAGAAGGCACATACATAATATAGTGAAGTGATTGATCACAATATCAGAAATGGTCATTAACAATTCATCTTAACGTTGTCCTATAACGTTAACCTATAGCCATTTAAACATAAAGATACCTGTAGGTATCTTTACAGCATAAAGTTTAAAAAAATTATAAAATTCCACATCACACAATTATTTTATAAGCCAACTAGCCGTTTGCCCGCGGTTTCTCCCGCGTCCCGTGGGAGCTAAAGCCCGCACTGGGGTAAAATAAACCTATGTTACTCGCAGATAATATAGCTTTTTAATGGTGAAAGAATATTTAAAATCGATCCAGTAGTTTTTGAGTTTATCCATTACAACAAAACAAACAAAGTTTTCCTCTTTATAATATTAGTATAGATTTTAAAACAGATCAGTTTATTTTTATAGCATTCCTCTTCACTTATAAACAACATTTACCTTTTAAGTGCAGTAGCAAAGGTAGCAATAGTGCGTGCATCGGAGTAGCTGTGTAACATCTGCTCCACATCATCACTAGTAGCGTTGAGCACCTTTTGCAGACTGCAATAAATATTCCACATACATTCAAACAATATTTATTACTACTTACTGGCTTTCGCCTATTTCTCCAGATCCTGAGAGAATTACTTCAGTATATATGTTATTCTGATAATGTATGTTTTCTTACATAGATTTCACACAGCATCATATTACTGCCAAGTTTTGTTACAATATGTATAATCATTAAACCCACAGCTTGTATCAATAACAAACTATCGCAGTATAAGTACCATTAGTGGAATATTTAAATGTTTCATATAGTTCAGTCTATAAGAGAATTAATAAAACCCAAGTTTAATAAGAATATGTAATGCGCAAAGCACAGAGCCTCTTATAAACTTTCAAGAAAGGAAAAAAAAAACTATCTAGCTCTTTGTTTAGCTAAGGGCTGATTTTTCAATCACAAAACAACTTTTAACTGAAGAACATGTTTGTCCTTTTGACAGCATGTATAGAAAATATGTCAAACAGCCATATTTATTTCTCAGATAAAAATCTTATCTGATGATTGAAAAAATTGCCCTTACTTAAACAAGTCCAAACAAGTCCAATCTGTCGAAAATTAACTAGAACAGGTTCTTACCCATTTAACGTCTGCATATTCTTCTTCAAGCTCTCATTTTCCTCTTTAACCCGCTGCATCTCCTTGTTCTGTATGTTGGAGAACTCTAGCTGTTCACGCAGAGCCAGCACCTTTGAGTCAAAGCTTACTAAACGCTTCTCATATGATTTCAGAAGGTCACTGAAAATTACAAGTTAGGAAACAATTTGTAGGGACAACCGAGCAACAAGAACAAACGGTTTTTGGGTCACCTCTAGATCAAAAATTCTATGTTATAATTCATTCAATTAACGAAAATGTTCAAATCACTCAATTTACTAAGCTTACTTTTAGTGTGCTACACTGTTTATTTACATCTAGTTTTTGCATATTATACTGCCACAGAATTTAAGTAATGAGTGTGTACTTAATACACACATGAAAATGTATTTGCTATTAGAAATTTAATTTTAAGGTCTTCAAAATTCACAGTAAACAAGTATCATAGCAATACTCACTCCTGTCTCTTCAAGTCCGCATTAGCAATCACAAGCTTATCCTCCTTCTCCTTATACTTGACTCGTTGCTGCCTTAACTGCAGCTCAGCATCGTCCAACCTCGACTGCAGTGTTGCCGCATTTTCACTATTATTCTCGTTGGAAACTGTTGGGTAAAGACGGAACATACACTTGTCCGTCACTTTGTTCCTGCATTGTGGGCAGGTTTTCGATCTGAAAGGTTTGGTTTAGTTAGGAATTGATGCTGTCAAGTTGATTGCATTCAATAAACATTGTTATTTAATAGGTAATGCGAGAATTGCTTGAGAGTTGATTTAAACCTAGTTAAAATAGATATTGCCCACAGCCATTTGTGAAAGGGCTGGGATTATAATCAAGAGCTTATCATAGTAACAAAGTGGCCTTTACTAACTTGTAAATAAGAATTATACCAACCATACACTTTCCAAACAAAAGATTTTAGTAAATACCTTTCTATCCACTGAGAGAGACAATGATGGTGAAACACGTGACCACATTTTGTTACATATATGCTTTCAGCTTGATTCACTAGATCACTGCATATAGTGCATAAAATATTCATCTGAAAAAGGTTTTTTAAAAATTTATTTTCAGGTTATGTTTTGATTCGCAAACTTTTGGCGCTAAGTCAGGCAAACTTCAATAAATATCAATTATTTAAATGCAGTTCTGAGTAATAAATACGTTTTAATTTAATCTTACCTTGATTTTTGATAAATAATGAAGATTATACTTTAAATCCTTATAAATATGTCGGAGGCATTCTACCTACATTTTATTAACGAAACAGTCTCACAACTTAACAGTCTTGCATAAGAAATTATTACAACAAATTATATTTCTAAACATATCACTTAAACACCAACTAATCGAGTATTTATATAGATTTCGGAGTAAAACAATAACAATAGAAAACATTAACGCAAAATCTGATAAATGTCAAACAAATCTATATCTTATCTGTGGTACAGATAGTTTTGCTAGCTTATTTTAATTTGAAACGATCGATTAACATGCAATCTCTTTGGTCCAGTGGCAGAGAGTAAATAAATCATATGGGATTCCAAACTAAGAGTAATTATTTTTTTGGCTTCTGCATCATATTTTGCTTAAATCAAGCTAAAGCGTGGAACTGCGAGGGTATGACATGGGTAAAACAAAATGAAGCCTTGACCAAGCAATCGAAATCTGGAAAAGCTAACTTTATTAGCCCAGTTTTAGGGTTGATTTATATTAGGCCGGGCCGTGCCGTGTACGTGGCTCGTACGGGGCACGGACGTGAAACGTTACATACATTTTGTATGACGAGCGTCGTTTGTGGTCCGGACGGGCCACGGCCGGGCCATGTCCGGGCTTTTACTTCATACAAAATGTATGTAACGTTTCACGTCCGTGTCCCGTACGAGCCACGTACACGGCACGCCAAGTCCAAAACTTCAAAGTACATAATTTCAACTCATTGTTTATTTTAGTAAAGTTATTTTCTGAGTTGTTTTGACTGTAATTAATAAAACTAGCATTTCTCACGGTTTTATTATGAATTACCCATTGCAGGTAGGTATTTATAATAAATAGGCAAGGGCGGATCCACCGTTGTGGGCACGATGGGCATGCCCACAACCTTATTACCTAGACTTGTGACATCACACTTTTACGGTTTTTTTAAATCGATAGGCTGATGATAACACTAGGCAACAAAATAATACTTTTTTTTGTTGCATTTAATTTTATGACTGTTGTTTACTAATTCGAGATCACCATATTTTTTTTCTTACAGCTTTAGTTTTTGAGGTACTTTTGTGTCCCAAAACTCAAAAAAATTCGCGCTCGCTACGCTCGCGGCTTTTTCACTTTGCGGTGGTTTAAGTCCAATGTCGAAAACGTTAGATTAGTTTAAGTTAAAATTGAAAGTAGAAAAGGATAGCACCCCCATAACGCCCTCTTTCAGGACTTTCTGGTTAACAAGAAGCGGTGAAGAACAAAACAAACTTCCCAGCAACACAGCTGTCTATTACAATAAAATTATTATTATTTACAATAGTCACTATTTTACATTTTTTTTGTACAAAACAGTACCAAAACTCAAAAAATCTCGCGCTCGCTACGCTCGCGGTTTTTTCACTTAGCAGTGGCTTTTTTTTACTTGTTTCTGTGATTTCGTGTCTCAAGACTCCAAAATTTTGCGCTCGCTACGCTCGCGCAAATTTATACGGTTTTATACCACGTCTTCGCTTTTGGTTTTATAACTTGGTAACTACGACGAAATCTAAAAAATGTTCCGTCTTGCTACGCTCGCGCAAAAAACAAAACTACTCACAATCTTTCTATACATAGGGGTGCTTTAGTAATGATTGCACCCGGTACATAAGCTAGAGACGGAACTGATAGTGAGCATAATATGAGTTTAGATATATTAAAAAAAAAAAACGTTTTTTTTAGCATTATTAGATTGGTTCGTAATTTTATTTTGTCGTTTTTTTTTTGGGGTGCTCAATAGGTAGCAGCCCGGGATGCCACCCGATGCTATGCCGCCACTGGTAGTTGAGAAGTGCACCAAATGCGTCAAACCCTCCCTATATTGGCTTACTGGCTACTAGAAGTTTTGATTGAAATAGGTTTGGATCGAAAATATTTTTTTTTATCGGGTCCAACTTCCTCCTAAGTTTATTTTCATTCCTAATGCCAAAGTCCTGATGCTCAGAAAAAAGGAAATAATTTCATTCAAAAGTTCATAAACGACTTGCATAATTTTTAATGAGCATGTTCATGCTCCGACTTTTACTTTTCTAGTAGCCGCTTCTAGTTCCGATTTTCTAGTAGCTGTGACCACAACCTTTTTTGAGGGCTGGATCCGCGCTTGTAAATAGGTAGGTACCTACTTAGGTACAGTTTGTTTACATTCATGGGTGAATTACGTACCTATGATATATTGCTTTGTGAAAGTTTCCAATCTTTTACTTAGTTCGATGGTACAATAATAAAAGGTGATATAATAGGTAAGCTATGTAGTTGCTGGTATAACAAATGCTGGTAAAATAATAAAACATCGAAGAATATTCATTAGGAATATATTTTAAAATACGAGTTTCGTACATAGGTATCTTACATTTGAAACTATAGTTACTTACCGTAAAACGATAATTTATAAGAAAATACAATACGAGAAGCCTTAAACATGGAATGTTAAAAAGTAAAGAGCAGAGCTCATTAAAATACAAAGCAAGGCATTGTATAATATAAAACTAGGATTTTTACTAAACCACTATATAAAATAATAAAGTAGATATTTTATGGCATTATAATTTGTTTGGCATCCAACATTAATTTCGCGTCCACATCAACACATGGTAGAAAAAAAATCATACCAACATTCAGGCCCTATTCCTCAATTTCTTCCATCTTCTTATAGGCCTTCTTGAGTTCATCCAGAAGGGTTTGTGCCTGACTCTTCTCAATGAGGAGTTCTTTCTTCTTCTGTTCTCCGGTGAATACGTCGTCGCTGTGCATCGTCAGGGTGAAGGTGTCCACTGTACCTTCAGGTCCTGGGGCCACTGACACGTCAGTCAGTTTGTTTACTGGAAGTGGAGAAAGAAGTTCTTTACTCCTAATAAAAATGCCGGTCCAAGACTCGAAGTAGATATCTGTGTAGGTAGGTAGGTTAGACTTATGAAATTTTTCTTTGGTTTACCTAAGTATAAAGGAAGTTAAAGATTGATACTAATAACACTATGATAAAGACAATGCATTCTCTCTCCAGTTCGCGTCAAATAACTTTGCATTTCTGAAGATAGAAATCTGACTCTTCCTCCTCCTGTACGAACAGATTCGCTAGTTCGTATTTCTATTAGTTTGTCGTGTTTTATTCTATTCGTTTCGTTCGTCGATATTTTCGGGATGCTGTGCTTCAAAGAATTTAGTACCTAACTATTCATCACAGAATAATACAAAATAAATAAGAACAAACCCCTCTTGGGCAAGAGAGGCAACAAGCTAACTTCAGAAATGCACATATTTGGCGCGGGTCTGTACAGTTCTCTTTACGATCAGATACTTACTCATAAACCCATTAGCCTGCACATGAGCCGCATGTTCCGGCCTATAGTTATCCACAGCGTCAGCTAGAGCACTGGCATGACTCCTTGGCACTCCCAACACGAGGAGATCGCGCATAAGTTGCGCACCCGTGCACGCGCAGGCACAGGTCTGTGCTACCACCCAGCGGATGACGGCAGCGGCGCGCGCGCATTCGTCGCGAGAGGCTGGGGTGGAGGCAAGTATTTAATAGTTATGTGGGCTTATAATTCTCAGAGCTTTATTATATGAAAACTTT
Source organism: Helicoverpa zea (assembly GCF_022581195.2). Taxonomy (NCBI): domain Eukaryota; kingdom Metazoa; phylum Arthropoda; class Insecta; order Lepidoptera; family Noctuidae; genus Helicoverpa; species Helicoverpa zea. The sequence goes on from NC_061472.1 coordinate 1,295,804, forward strand.
ACTTTTTAATGCTTAAAAAATATGATATTACCTATGTACGTAGGTAACAAATATTCACTTTGATATGTGTAAGTAGGTATCTGAGTTAATAAATAAACTTACATAAACTTGTATCTTTCAGAATCTCCATGATGCCATCGTCCTGAAAAATAGAAGCTTTATTGATTGATGATGCATAATTTTATGATTGCAGGTATCAACACTCAGGCGAATAACCAATAGGTTTCTTTGATCGGAGTAAACGGAGACGAGATGTTTGTATAACGGAATTCTATTGGTTGTTTAAAAACTTTTCCACTTCATACCGATTTGGTGGAGTCTGGACTTAAAACTAATCTATTTTATTTTATTTTATTTTATTTTATTTTATTTTATTTTATTTTATTTTATTTTATTTTATTTTATTTTATTTTATTTTATTTTATTTTATTTTATTTTATTTTATTTTATTTTATTTTATTTTATTTGGGAAAACAAACGATACCACATTACATAGTTCTGTGTATAAAAAGTAACAAGAGGTTGTATTAAACAAAATCAATGCAGTAACAACAACATTTTCCACATATTAACAAACAAATATATGCTATGAGAAAACCTTATTGCTAACTTAGTAATAATAACTAATCTAACATCTTTGCAGTTTCAGACCACTAGACCAATCAGGCTCTACATAAAAACATCAATGTCGTTCAGTACATTTATAACTTTTATGCGAAAATCATTTCTCTTTAAAGTAAATAGATCAATATCCATGAAATGTACAACGAAGAAAAACAATAGAAGAAACACATTATAGTTCGGCCATTCAGAGAATGCGTTCCTGACACATCGCGATTGAACTGACGACGTAACTTTGCAATGGCGTTGCAGTTACGATAAAAATATTTTTGCTGGTTGTTTACCGTTTTAACAATTGAGGAGCATTAAAACAACATTATTATATCAATAATCAATGAATGTTATAATTTTGTGCCAAACTGAGTGTCAAATAACTTGGTAAACAATATTTTTCTAAATCTATACTGCGCTATTACAAGGTTATGTCAGCGGTTTATATTTTGTAGTGCTGTGCTAAAAATAACAGGCAAGTATCGTAATCTGTTCTTATACAGTTATAATATAAAATAATACGTTTTGATTTTCTTTTTAAGAATTGGAAAATAATGGACTATAAGACTTAATTATAACTTTTATGAAATATAAAAATAAAACTATGACCAAACCGCATTTTTATACTTAGATTAAAAATGGTAACCCCAAATGGCGTTATGGGCCGCCATTTTGTGACGCTAAAACAGTCGTCCGTTGTCGTTTCGTGCGCATAGACCACGTTTTTCAAGTGTTTTCGATCTGTTTTTATTTGATTACCCGGCTTTTGTTAGACCGAGATATCAGGATTGATTCTGTTATTGATAATAATATAATTATACATGTAGGCGAAGATGATGATGAAGACACCACCTCCTCAAGCAAATCGGAGTCTGATTAATATTCTGTTCGCACATTCAATTCAATGTACTTGTAACAAAGAATAAATAAAACAATTTTATTATATGAATATTACCTTTTTTTGGTTTCCACTTAAATAACTAAAATATAAAACAAATGATTCCGCCAATTTAAAACGAAAATAATCTTAAAATAATGCGGCGGTTCATTTTGAAGGAACGGTAACGAACTCAGTGTTATGTTGTGCCCATCACTAGTCGTGACTAACTGATAGGTGTCAGGAACGCATTCTCTGAACGGCCGAAGTATAATAAAATCAAACATAATATCCTCTGCCATAACATATTAATGCAAATAACACACATTACCGTTGAAAAGGTCAAATAATACATTAAATGGTACACAAGGCACTCAATTATCTGAGTACGGTGTCAAAGGGGCAGTGGGCGAGACCATCAGATGTTGTAACTGAACAAATTGACAAAGGAACCAGTGGTCTAATGTTATTTTTCGCGGAAAACATTACCTACTTCAGACCTCTATAACAGGGGCATGTAATATGTGTTTTTTTTTGTATTTTGGTTTAGAAGGGATGGTTTTTAAATGTTGCAGAAAATTGTTTGTGGGATAAGAGAGATTTGCGTAACGGACACGCAAAACTGCAGATGAGGTTTTTGAGTCGGTTAAAAATCCTATTCTAATTATAGACATATCATTGACTTGGGTCGGACCGCGGGAAACAATTAGTTTACTTGTATATAAAATAGTACCTTCTATAATAGAAGTTACTTATTTTGGATCGTAGTCTTGTAAAAAATTACTATGTAGGTACTTGATTGCATTACAAGATGAATTTGGTAAATGAATGTGGGAGGGTGTCCTCATTCGGTTGCAGGTACACCTCTGCCTACCTGTCGCCGAAAAACAGCTGTAACATTTATGTGATTCATAAAACTTTAATTGAACATAATTAGAGCATTACTCTCAAATCATATGATTGCGTCCCTTTTCTATTAGCAAAGCAATAATAACTTTTACAAGGTATCTACTCTGCAATTTGTCCTAACACGTGGCGCCCACATCCACTAACATTATTTGGCGATTTATTATCTAAACGTAAGGATACATTAGTTAGTTAACTATTTACGCCTACAATGAGAGAAAGTAACTCATCTCTAAGTTGTAGTATTTGAAATCGCGGCACTTGATTTGGGAGTTAGATTGAACCCAAGAAAAATCTGTTCTTGGTTTGTACAAATCTTAGTTAGGTACAGCTTGGCAAAAAAGAGTCTGACGCGGTGACAGTTGGAACTAAAAATCAAAATCAAATAAAAATTGTTAACATCGTTAATACTGGACATTGAAGTGTCCAAGGGACATCGCCTACTTAGGATTGAATATCTCCAAAAATAACAAATATCAAAATCTGTGAGTCGTAGTATTCCGGGTTGCCACAGGTGCGATAGTGCTGACCTCATTTACTCCACACTCTTTTTTGCCAAGCTGTAAGTAGGTTAAAGTACAGTATACTTGTTTCAATGAGCGAAAACCAAAGAATTTGAAGAAAAAATTAAGGTAGGTCGAAATATTGTCTAAAACTTACAAAAATCTGAACTGAAAACCTCCTATTTGGTAAGACGGTTCTTAATTTTTTTTTTTTTACTTGAAAGTACTTTCCTATGCTTCTAGTAATTCAAAAGCTCACCTGAAAACTTAAACGCTGAGCTTTTCCGTGTAATGATGGTACCTAACTAACTTACCACGCTATTTTAACTTAGTTACAGAAATAAGTTGCAGCACTGCACACGGAACTTATTAACTACGAATATGTCTAAGTATTGAACTCGTAAATCAATGTCTAAGTTATTTTCTTGGTTTTGAACTACACTGGACAGCAAATAAACCGAGCCACCCGCTACTATGGCACTCTAATCCGATTTTCTCAAAAAGTATAAAACTTACAAATATAAAAAATAAATCTATAGAAAGAGCATTTCTTAAGGATTAAAATGACTGTAAATTTAATTAAAAGGACCATCAATTCACAATGTTATCAAGCAGCAAACACAATGCTATCAATTTTCTCTGTTTTGATTAGGGTTTGCGCTTAGCGTTATTTTATTCTATAGTGAGGGAAATTCCATATTTCTTTAGTTTTTATCCATCGTTTGCTTAGACGCGTGTATTTTTGTGCTCGTTTATTGGTAAATAATGGATACGACCACTCAGGAAGCAGCTCAAGCTGTAACACTACTTCGAGCAGACCTTGGGCAACGTGAAGTCACTTAACGACTTCCAATCAGCAAATTTTCGGTGTAAAGAGTTTACAGACGATACTTGGAGACTGGAGCATTCGATTGCAGCCCAGGTATGGGCAGACCTAGGGCTACATTAGCAGCAGATGATCGTTATATCCAACTTTGTGTTGTATGAAATCGTCGCCTCAACGCCGTTTAAGTCCAACAAAGTCTGCATGATGAACGCCAAGTTATCATAAGTTCAGATACCATCAAAAGAAGACTTGCTGAACAGAACCTGATTCCAAGAAGAGCTGCAACAGGCCCCGTATTAACAGTAGCTTGCCGTAGAGCACGACTTGAATATGCTCGAGAACATAGAGATTGGACATTAGAGCAGTAGGCTGACTTACTCTTCACTGATGGGACCAGTCTGAGTCTACATGGAAGTGATCGACGTCAGAGAGTATATCGTTGCCCTGGAGAACGTTACTCCCAGTGTTGCATCGAGGAAACTTGCTTACGGAGGGGGATTTGTAATGGTCTCGAGCGGCATATCATTACCCACACATACAGCGTTAGTTTTCAGCGAACCGACGGGCCCCACACGTGGATTGACTTCTCATCGCTACATCCCTGAAGTCCTCGCAGACCATTTGGTACCTTACTCAGGTTGTATCGGTCTGGATATGAATTAATGCGTGATAATGCACGGTCTCATGTTGCTCATGTGGTAACCCAGTATCTACACGACGTCGGCATTCGTACAATAGTGTGGCCAGCTTGTAGCACGGACTTGAATCCGATAGAGCACTTATGGGATGAACTGAAACGTCGGGTTCGTGCCAGAGTACCTGCTCCAATAGGGCTTCCAGAGCTGAAAATCGCTATCGAAGAGGAGTGGGACGCAATCCCACAAGATTTCATCGTCAGACTTGTTAGGTCTATCAATACGAGGATGCTAGCAGCTATTCGAGCAAGGGGAGGAAACACTCAATACTGAACAAAAACAATTTTTCATTTTTTCCTTTGTTTTCGGTTAAAATTTTTGTTTTCACTGGGTGATTGCCAATGGTTTTCGCGGCTGTAAAATGACTTTTCTTGATAAATTGATTAATATACGCTTAATGAATTGATCAATCCCAATGTGTTTCCATTTGTTTTAATCCTCATAAAACGTACTTTCTGTAGGTATAATTTTGATATTTGTATGTATTATAGTTTTTGAGAAAATTGGATTAGAATTCCAAAGTAGCGGGTGGCTCGGTTTATTTGCTGTCCAGTGTATATTTCGAACACTGTGCAACCATTAGGAAGTGTTTGAAGGAAATCTATGAATAGGTGAATGAATAAGAGAATTCGCGCACTGTGTCGCGGGTTCAATACTGCATTAAATAATATTTAAGAAATAGAAAAAGAGACAGTAGGTTTTTATTTATTACCTATGCGTGCAGATGTCAAAGGGTCGAAAGATACTTTAAAATGAACACCTATTTATCGCGAAAAGGCTTGTCGACGCTTCGCGTGACCAGAGGGCTGGCTTATTCTTTGGACAAAGTATTAAAGTATTGCCATTCAACGTGGCAATGCAGCCAGTCTTCTGGGCACGTTTCCGGAGGACAGTGATGCGGAGGAATACTTTGACGCCTGATCGATGCCCTTTTATTATGTTTTATGTTTATATATATTTGGTATATAGTATTTTATTTTTAGTTTTGTATAAAGATAAGTAGTTTAAGTTTGTATATATGTATAGTGTGTACATTGTATAAAATAAATAAAATTGTTAAGTATAAAAAAAAAATTAAGTAGTAATTGGAAAAATGTCTTGACTTCGGCATTTCAGAGATGTATAGGTATCTGCACTAGATAAATAAAGGGTTGTATATATGAATGTATGTTGAATACAATGCCTTTCTGTAATATTCTTAATTCTCTCAACTTCAGCTTCATAAAGAATAAACTCTCTTTAAGAATAGGTAAATACCTATATTTTTCTGAAATGATATAGCGTTATAAGTATCTGCACTAAGTAGATATAATTTGATTAATCAAAAAAAGGAAAAAATCTGTTGAAGTACATTTGCAGCAGTTTATCGCATACTTGACTTTTCGAGGATAGTTTACGCTTACCTACAGATAAAAAGTTATCGTAAAACTCTTAAATAGCCCTCAAATTCTCAAATAAGAGTTAGATAAGTAGAGTGTTATCCCTCCTTTGCCTATCCTTTCCCAACTATGTGGCGTTCAAGTTCCATTCTAATCTGATGCAGCTGTGTACCAGTTTTCCTAAAAGAACGACTGTCTACCTAACCTCTTCAACCCAATTACCCCTGGGTTAGGACTGGTAACTCCATGAACTTCCTATATACCTACTCCAGCGGAATTGAATAGTGCTAAATGATCCTTTAATTCATAAATTGGTATAAAGTCCCTTATAATTAATCCAACAAATTTTTTCTTCAAAGTCCATTACAGGATTTCTACTTTTGCAAGCATACCAGTGGATCGACACTAGTAGATACATTGTAACGTCATGATATAATGTCACAATTGGATTTACGATAGGTACGTGTTGAGAAGACGAGATGAGGGCCTTCTCTAACGCGATCTGTCTATGAACAATATCTGGCTGTTATTATATTTTGTTATTTCTATTTTTAAATATCTAATATTTCTCTGGAAAGGGTCTAATTTTAGGACTTAAAACTTTAAAGTTCGAAAACGATAACTACCTACATTTTTGACTGCAATTAAAGGCCACTCTGTAGTCGATAGCGTTGCAGACTAGGGTGCCCAATGTTATGAAAAGTGCGACGACTGGTCGACTGACGTCCACAGCGGGCAGTCGCCTTCCGAGCAGAACTTGTGACTGTCACTCACCGGCTGTTCCTCCATGACATGCTGCAGCAGCGTGCGGAACAAAGCCGCTGGCAAGCTGGACAGCGCGTGCAGCGCTGCCAGCGCCCACAGCGGGCAGTCGCCTTCCGAGCAGAACTTAAACTTCTGTATAACAAAAAACAAGGGCTTGGCAATTGTCCACAAAAGCTAAAAATAATCAAAAACGAGTCTAGTTATGCCATTGAAAAATTACCTCAAAAAAAGGGAAACAAATTAATAGTGTCACAAACTATATAGCAACAAGAAGTATTCTTATAAAACTCCGAGGTTAACACGAACCATAATTAACTAAAAGGATATATTATATTCAAAAGGACAATGGGCAGACTTGTATGGAGTCTGGCCCAACACTTGTAGCAATATATTTTCAAGCCGATGGGCCATCTACAACTACGTGACGCACTCTTTAACCTCTGACATTGAAATCATAATCAAAATCACTCACCATAGTATCTTCAAATCACCAGTCCCTGTAACAAAACACTGTCGCTATTAAATTAGCATGGGAATCACATGTACCATGGCATTCTACATCATACACTACTCTGTATGGGGTTATAAGCACGGCCCGTTGACTTTTACATGGTTTTAATGGGGTGGCAAATCTATGATCTTAGTGAATGTTAGTTTTAGTGAATACTAATGTTTAGACGTCATGTTACTACACAGAATTTCACTGGTTAAGTTATGTAGGTAGGTATATTCAAAAGTAACTCTGTATGTCAGTCTGTTCAATTTTCACGATTAAATCTCTATATTGAATTCAGTGGAATTTGATTCTTACTACGCCGAGGCAAGTTTAATATGCGACAAGCATGGAAGACAAAAAGGGAGTGAGAAAAAAATTATGAGCCTTTTTCCAATCCTATCCAGAAACCTATAGGTACAATTAAAAGGTACATTTCCTCAGCACCCACTGAATACCTAAACAATCTTTAAATACACATAATAAAACCTCATTCTTCCAACAACCCTAGCATTAGGAAGTGGAAAAAAAAACAACTTCATAGAAAAGCCAAGCGGAGAACAAACTTTGCAGCTATAATGTTGGCATTACGTCTTGTCTATGGAGCTACACAATGCCGCCATATTGACAAGCGACACAACGCGTTTATATTAAACTTCGTGACGACCTACGCTTTATGCTGAGGGGTTCTAGTACTGAGGGGTTTGTGGGTAGCAGCTAATATTGATTATCGATGCTAATATGCAGATTTTTTGTATGGATAAACCATCCAAAATCTCGAAACTAAAACTTGGCTGAAAAACAGCCGTTTAAACGTCAACATTTACAAAAGCAGTCCAAAGATGAATGCTTTATCACTTTTTATGTTTTGCGGGGGGAAAAATACCACGGAAAATTAAAGACCCAGCTTAATAAAAAACTAAATACGAGCTCACAGGAAAAAAGGTGGAAATTTTCGAGAGACAATCTTTCAGGCAGGCGCCAAATCTACTTCTAAATACATACCTACATATTTAGTATCTAGTAATATTATTTCGCAAATATAAATAAACAATAACTAACAGTTAATGATGTTCTTATAATATCTCAATATAAACATGTATTTGCTTTGCCCTAAATGTATATTTGTGAAACCCTTGTTAACCATTAACGATTAGAAAGAAAGCATAATATACCTAGGTATTACAAATAGATATGTTAAGTACAAGGCTATTGTTTAAATAACTGAAGGATTAGCCGAATATCTGATGAGAAAATTGTACGCAAGAATACTAATACTAGGTATATACGAGTTAGTAACACAAACATGTTTAAATGAGTATACAATTTACCACTGCTAATTATTACCAGGCTGTTTTACGGAATTAGGTACATACCTAACTCTGAAACCTATACCATACGCAAAGGCATAGAAGTCTTTAGATATTAAAAACTTGAACACGAACAAAAGAGCATTTGACGTAGCTTGATTAAGCAATACAATTTTAAATTCCACTAAAGTTATTAAAAAAATAATCTAGGTTTAAGCTCAACATGAGAGTGGATAGAGCTCAGACCCGGGAGAAGGACATAGGATAGTTTTTGTGACCATTAGCTATTGAAAGCAGTTATCTTGGGACGCGGGCGGACGCTAGGGTAGGGAATAAATAGGTAAGTCCCATATTAAAGGACCTTTAAGACAGCTATCCTACACCGACGAATAGCGTAAACATAGAAGACGTAGATCTGAAAATATCTTATGTGGGTTGCTCGCCCTAACGAATGAATTAAAAAAGAAACGAAATAGTTTTAAAGACAGTTCACACTGTTTCTAGCTAAGGTGGAAAATATAAAATTTTGTACAAAAAATGTTTTAAGGGGAAGAAAACTGTAATTAGTCATAGTACATTTTCTGAAAGTTATACATACGTTGTTAAAATGAAGTTTGGTTTCAGTGATGGTGTATTTCTGAACATCCTCTTCAGCTGTTTTAACTGTTCATTTTTAGAGGAATTTGCAAGTAATAAGCACCCGATAAGAGTGATCAGCAAACAAGGCCCATACCGTTGCATCGAGGAGTGAGACAAGGGGATGTTATTTCCCCGAAACTGTTCACTAATGCAATGGAGGATATGTTCAAGACGCTGAACTGGAAAGGACGCGGCATCAACATTAATGGCGAACACATCTCTCACTTGCGATTTGCTGACGATATCGTCATCATGGCGGAAACGCTGCAGGACCTACAACAGATGCTGAACGACCTGGCTGAATCTTCTCTACGCATCGGCCTACGGATGAACTTGGACAAAACCAAGGTCATGTTCAATGAACATGTTCTACCGGAACCGATTGCGATACACGGCGCCGTTCTCGAAGTTGTTCGGAAATATGTATACCTCGGGCAGACATTGCAGTTAGGTAGAAACAACTTTGAGGACGAGGTGAATAGCAGAATTCAGTTGGGTTGGGCTGCATTTGGGAAGCTACGTCGAGTCCTAATATCGTCGATCCCACAGTGCCTAAAGACAAAAGTCTTCAATCAGTGCGTCCTACCTGTCATGACTTACGGAGCCGAAACGTGGACACTGTCGGTACGGCTGGTCCACAAGTTTAAAGTCGCTCAGCGGGCTATGGAAAGAGCTATGCTTGGCATTTCTCTGAGGGATCGCATCAGAAATGAGGTAATCCGTCAGAGAACCAAAGTCATCGACATAGCCCACCGAATCAGCAAGCTGAAGTGGCAGTGGGCTGGCCATATTAGCCGAAGAACCGATAACCGTTGGGGTAAACGAGTTCTAGAGTGGAGACCACGCCTCGGCAAACGTAGTGTAGGACGTCCTCAGGCACGGTGGAGTGATGATTTGCGCAAGACGGCTGGCAGGAGCTGGATGCGAGAAGCCGAAAATCGATCTCAGTGGCGTGCACTTGGAGAGGCCTATGTCCAGCAGTGGACTGCTATAGGCTGATGATGGAAGAGTGCCTAGAAACCAGCCATAATTAAATCCTAGTTACAAAGCAATATGTATCCAGTCCAATATGTAAGAAAACATAATATATCCATATTTTATTTATTCATTGGTTCCCCATTCAAAAAATAATATAAAAAATAATAACGATACAGATGTTGACGATTGATGTAGAAACGTCCAAAAACATTGATATAGGTAATAGGTATGTTAGAAACGATCATTGTTATCTTTCATAACAATACAATAATACAACAATTTAGTTAGATTGTACATAAATAAGTAAAAATAATGTCTGTCTGTGAATAAAATGCATTTAGGAAAAAATCTATCAAATCGTGTAACTGTTCAGAACGTCAAGAATTAATTTAGTGAAAACACAAAATCCACTTAATAATTATGCAAAAATACTTATTCTGCTTAGCCTCCTCAGTGACTCAATCTACTATATAAATTAAAACTTTTCAAGGATTTTGTAAACAGTTTGAACCCTGCTATAAATTGTAGCCAACCCTTAAAGAGGGTCGATTTTGATGTCCCACGTTCTCAGTTAATACATTTGGTATGTTTTCATTCAATCAACTGGCTATCAGGTGCTCCCCCCTTCCCCCCATTTCTCTTATAAACGTAACTTATCTAAGTTCTGCTGTATCACTTATAATACAAGTCTTTGTAGAACCGTGGAATTCTTTTCCAAGTTTCTTATTGAATTTTTATTCTGTTGCCATGTTGTTTTTGTGGGTGTTTCCAATTGTAGCGGAAAACTATGTTTTCTTTGCATTCTTGGACTAAAAAGATAAATCAATATATCCAATCTTTAAATCTCTATCCATCATCCATAGATCTATCATTCATTGACAATCAATCCATCAATGATGGCGCCAAAACATCATTCACACAGCCACAGATAAAACCAAGACATACAAAAAGGTTGTAACACAAGACGCGACCATTCAACACCTCATAAAACATATTCGAGCTCATAAACACATGTATATCGTAAAACCCTGACACTTGATGCTAGTCCTACGCGTTTCTTTTATTTATACACTATTAGGTATTGTAATGTTTTCTAAAAATATTCTATCAGACAACAGGTGTGAAAAAATGGAAACTATTGCCTCGTGCATATCTATACTAACATTATAAAGCTGAAGAGTTTGTTTGTTTGAACGCGCTAATCTCAGGAACTACTGGTCCGAGAAATATGGCTCGAAAATTTTAGCCGGCCGATAGTTTGTTTGGACTCATAAATCGGTATGAAGATGAATGGTATTACGCACATTACAAGATCAGGTATTTATCAGGTACCAGACCAACTGAAAACACTGATTGAATTCATAATTTTGTTAAAAAAAATGCTACCATTGGGTCAACTATCAACTATGTTAAATTTTCAGTTACAGTGAGCTGTTACACGATAATGAATTCGAGATATTTCTAAGAGACTAAATCTGGACTTCCCTACCAATTAAGTTTGGTAGTTACAAAATGTTGAGAGCAAAGATATTATGCAGGTACTTCCTATACCTACGTGAAGCATTTTCGTACCACATACGTAAATATATATAAAGCTTGTAGATTGCGATAATTTTCAAGTAAACGATAAAATTTCGGCATTTTCAAAGGATTTTCATATTGACGCAACTTCAAAAGATACGTGCACTGTTCAAAGGAGTGGGTCTTATGGAGAAGAACCGACAAGAAACTCCATAGACACTCTAAGGTTGAAGGACGGTTGTATACGCAATTTTTTTTGAACAGGGAATGAAAAAATAGTAAGGCAAGTACCAATGCAACTTTTCTAAGTTTGTATGTACTTTCTAAGTATATCTTAGACACCATTGGCGGTATTTTGGATGGCACGTTAAACTGTAGGTCCCGGCTGTCATTGAACATCCTTGGCAGTCGTTACGGGTAGTCAGAAGCCAGTAAGTCTGACGCCAGTCTAACCAAGGGGTATCGAGTTGCCTGGATAACTGGATTGAGGAGGTCAGTTAGGCAGTCGCTTCTTATAAAGCACTGGTACTCAGCTGAATCCGGTTAGACTGGAAGTAACCACAACATAGTGGGGAAAAGGCTCGGAGGATGGATGAATGAAAAAATTGTTAGAAGATGCAATACAAAAGGCATCGGATGTAATGACTATGCCAGCAATGTCGGCCTTCTACAATCTTCATAAACACAAGTTGTTTGTATGTTTGTACACAGAGAACAGAATGAGTTTGTCCAAATTGTATCTTCAAGGCATCTGAGCTGTAAGTTATTTGACTAATTCTAACTGCTACATATTTTAACTAGGTACTTATAATTTCTCATCGATTGAATTCAATCTTGTAAAGCGTGGAGGGAAATACTTAGAAGATGAACAAACAAACAATGGATGTGTTGTGTGAAAATTTACATGGCTGGAAAAAATAATTATTTATGAGATGACGTCAGACAGAGATGAATGGAACAAGATATGCTGCGCCAATCGCAAATAAACATTGTTAGCTCTTCGAAAAGCGAGTAGTACCGAGGATGAGGTTAACATTATAAATATAATTACAAACCCACAACACAAGTTAATAAATAACTTACCATGGGGCTAACCGACCGTGTGTGAAAAAGGTGTCCCGACATTATTTATTTATTTTATTTATTTATAATTCAGTCTGAAGTTAATTTATACCTATCTGTCTATCATTATAGTTCTTAGTTACTACCTACTATATATTGGGTGGAAAGCTTTTATCATATTTTCAAAAATGTATTTGAACCGCTATTTCGTATCTCATATAATTATAATAGGTACATGTATATAATATAATAAAAAGTATCTAATAAGAGTCTTAACTATATGCTCACACCTGCAAGGCTGTTATTAAGTTGTACTTAACACCTTAACAAGCGAACAAATATTTTGAGTTTGTATGTGAAAATTTCACTTGCAGTTTAAAGAAAAACTGGAGAAAAAAAAACGCAAGAATTTACAACACTTGTGGGTCTAGATTCATGTTAACTCTCTGGGAAAGTTTACAGTAAGGTGTCCCTTCTTCACAATGTGCTACCCGGACATATTTCAAGTTATTTACATAAAATAGAAAAATACTAGTTCATTCAGAATATATCAATAATATTACATAAACATTTTCATTTTCTCATTGAGAAAAAACGTGACCACATAATAATATACGACGGTAAGTAACTACTATGAACAATGTTTATATGAGTGGAAAGCGTACTTAAAGACCATATATTCACAAATAAATAAAAAAACTTAAATAAAGAAATAGATAATACCATAGGTACCTTTACACACAGCATAGCGTTTAAGTCCCGATTGTTTATAAATAAATACCTATATCTTTGTAACACAATTTCATTAATCAATGATAAGCTTAACAATACAAGATATATGCCTGCTAACGTACACAATTTCCACTAAGGGTGTAGTTACACGGTGCAAGTAGCTTGCGCATGTTGAGGCACTTGCGCAGGTTACATGCATGTTAAAAACGTGCGGGTCAGCGACTCGAGCATGTGCCAAAGCAAAATACACACCCGCGTGTTCTTGTCACTTGCGCTTGTTAACTTGCTCCATGCACCGTGTAGACGCACCCTAATAGACTTCCAGGTAAACTAAGAACGTACAGAGGCCACTGGGGACTTTACACTGGAATCACACAATAAAATGTATTGTCAAAGTATCGCTAAGCTGTTTAGACTTTAGAACAGATTTATTTTATGCTATGACTTATTTGATGTTGGCATATAATATGGAAGTAAGTTTGTAACAGTTTATTGTAATAATTATAAATTGATCTGACATGCATAGTTATTTGAGAAACCAAAAATATTTAGGAATAAATAAAAAATATTTAGGGATAAACCAAAAATTTGAGTTCGATCAATCGGTTCTTCAAATTCTTCAAAAAATTGTTTGGATGTCGAAGTAACAGCCTTCACTACTTTTATCCGTTTAAACAATACGCTTAAGTTTTATTGTGTAGCTTTCAAATCAGACAAAAAGCGTCACAACTTCCTACGTTTCAGAAACCTTTATGAAATTAAAATGAAGTAAGAGAATACAATTGTTTAAATATTTGTCGCAAGACATTCATTTTAATTACCTCAGAAAGAAAATGTCGCAACACGGAAAGAGGCGGAAAAAGTTTTAATTAATAAAACATAGAAGATTTAAATTAGATGCAAGGTTACTAAAAACATCTCATTTGAAGGAAAACCATCACACAAACACACACACACACACCTCCAAAAGGCGTGAAGACAGTAAAAAGACACATTTTAGATTGGCGAAAAATATTTTACATGTATTTTTTATTTTAATAAAACATTAAATATTTACTAAGATGTAAGTAATACAAGAAAGATTGAGAGAGGGGGCTCGTGACGTCACGTCTATGTAAAATTTATACCTTTAAGTGACGTAACATGAAATTTAATCGTATTGTATCTTCGTTGTCATTTGTTTTTGAAAGAAAATAAAAAATACGTCTCCATTATTTTAGGGTTAGGTAAAGCACTAATTACTTCTTTTCATTCGCCATGCCTATTTTCCTAAGCCAATATAACTTTGTACTAAATACTTATTATAAAAGCATTTAAATATCAATTTCATCGTCAATGTTCAATAATAATATTCGTCCCTAAAAGCTCAATGCAATACTAAAATAACTCTTTCAATAAGAAACACAAATTGGCGGGAAACGTCGCGGCAGAGAGCTTTCAATTTGTAACTCGGCAATCCGATAGCGATGAAAACATCTTGCAATTACGTCAAAACAAAGAGAGAATTTAATTTTATACATTTAAACAAAGTAATTATTAAAATTATATAAATAATAAAAATAAAGGTTAATAATTAAAAAAAAACAGAAAAAATGAAATCGACTTCAATAATATAAATAAATAAATATTGCGGTTCCTTCACACTAGGTCGGTTAACCCCATGGTAAACTATTTATTAGCTCGTTTTATGGATGCTAGCTAACATATACCCAAAACTTTCTCTTACGTCTGAAAAATACTATGCTGAAAATCACATCGAAACCGGTTCAGCCAAACGTGACAATAATTTCGCACAAAAATACATGAGGGTCAAACTAAGAACCTCTTTTTTTAATAGTTTGAAAAAAAGAAGAAAATCAGAAAACAACATGGCGACCTGACACAGTGGAAAGCTTTTAAACTTGTTAAAAATAAAGTTTTCCGATACCAATGGTGACCATAAGTGGTGATAATTTCGCGACAGGACCAATGAATATGAAGTTCCAGGGGAAACAAAGACGTTTCGTCCTACGACCGCGTACAGAATGTCCTAATGCAAGTCAACAGTTGGTCGCACTGGTTACAGTATGTAGCGTGCGCAGACAAATCTTTGAAGAAATTGAACTGGGAAAAATTGTAGGTTGATTTATATTGTGTTATGTGAAGTTAACAATAAATAATTCTATTTAAAATATATTTAGTTGGGAATTAATATGATTTTGAGAATAAAAAATAATTTTGGGTCTTTGTTTTCTGCATTATATTAATTAGATAATGAATTGAATAAGCAAAGTTACCAAAGATAAGTGTAACTTAAGCACTTTTGTAACGTAAGCATATTTTAAATTGCTATAGCTTTATTATTTTTTTAATTACATACTTACTGTAAAATGATTTTACTTAAGATTATGTGGGATGAGTGCTAAGATAATAATAGGGTTGTTTTCCTAACATTTTCAAATGCAATCCAAATTAGCACGAACACCAGTTATCTTGCATTTAAAATTGAATTGCCGTTTGAATATTCAAATATCATACGTTACATCTCAAAATGTTACTGTAATTTAGGTTGTTCATAACGTAAACTTCAAATAATAATTATTATTACTTCACGTAATTTTTACAGATTTTTATTATTTTGACACATTTTTATTTATTTTTTGTCTTTGTGTTTTTGTGCAGAAATCTTTAAAAATGTTTGACGTCCCCATATTATAAGCAGTGGCCATTTTAAGTTAATAATCAGCGATTGAACATGATGTCTTGGTAACTTTTTGATAGCTGGACCGACGAATATGGGAACCAACATGTTAAAATGTTATTTTTTTATATCACACTAGCCGTTTTCCCGCGGTTTTACCCGCGTCCCGTGGTAACTGCTGCCCGTACCGGGATAAAATATAGCCTATGTTACTCGTGGATAATGTAGCTTTCGAATGGTGAAAGAATTTTTAAAAACGGTCCATTAGTTTTTGAGCCTATTCATTACAACCAACCAAACAAACAAACAAACAAAGTCCTCAGTTCCTCTTTATAATATTAGTATAGATATGGTTGAAGTGTAGTTGAATCCGAGTTTTTCAAGTACCCAGTTACCCAAATACGTCTGAAACTGCAGAAAAATGGCTCTTTCAGTTCAATAAAACAACGCTATCGGATGATCAAATACCTCATAAGATAAGACCCTATCATAAGGGCTCACTTAATTATGCATTTACAAATTTCAATCAAAAGAGTAAATATTGAGTAAGACGTCAATCTCAACTGGGGTCAGAGATCGCCAGTAAATGCTACATTATACATAAAATTGTGGCTATTTTAATAACTTGGTCAATTGTGGGCTAGTAACCAGAAATAGAACGAATATTATCTTATTTATTACTATTGCGTAGATCCTGGGGGTAACTACATAATGACATATATAATATGTTGCATATAGTGCGAAATCTAGAAGATATTTAAGAGCTAAGGTCTTCAAGCAGTGGTAGCGCGTAAAATTCATATTTATTTTTTAACACTCTCTAGGGAAATGTCTATGAAATTATGTTCAGCTTAATTCAGAATAATATTAGGGAATACTTAGTCTAAGAGAATGAAATCCGTGTTTACTCAGACTATCTTTCAAAATACATATAACAAAGGATACAAACGAAATTTAATCAAAACAGTATACATATTGGTAAAAACCCTTGACTTTAATATTGTGTTTTTGGCTCAAGTATGATTTAGCTTTTTCCACTTGACTAACAATTTATCTATCATAAAATACATTTACAAATTGGAAACCGCGGATCAAAAAATCTTCAGAATCATACCTTCTTCACTTCACCAAACTTTTTTCTAAAAATTGTTTGTCATATTACTGTTACAGCCTTTTTATCGTCCCACTGCTGGGCATAGGCCTCCTCTCACACGGAGAAGGATTGAGCATTAATCACCACACTTGCTCATTGCGGGGTTTGTCATGTACCAAAAACTTTTCTTACCAACCAATAAAAAATCTTAATTCTACATACAAAACACACAACACTAACTTCTCCTGGAAATATATTTTTTTTGGAGTTAAACCAGGGATTTTCAAATTAGTTATGATTTTATTTTTATTTTTAATTATATGTAGACAGTTAACGGCAAGATAACTGATCGGTCCACCCCAGAACAACAACTTATTTAAATTACATTATAACAATATTTCTAGTGCCAAAAAAAAACTCAATTCTTCACGCAAAACACACTAACTTCTCGTGCAAACGCTACAACAGTCGTCAGTTTCCTCGCAGTATAAAAGGTTCGCGCGCTCGGTACACCCATCAGAACTAGTCCAAGTGTCACCCAGTAAGCAAGTTGAGCACCACACATGTGTCTGTGATTGTTGCACGTCAACACTTTTCATTTTAGTTTCGAATTATGTTATGCTATCGGTTGATAAGGTGAGTGGAAACAATTTTAAAAGATTTTTTAATATGAGAAGTTAAGTTAGGCTGTTTTTTGGATGGGTGGCAATGGGATTTGATTGTTGTGTTTTGTGAATTATATTTAAAAAAATATGTGTATTAAAAAATGCGGAGGTAGTTATTATGTGTCTGTCTAGGTATAAATGATAATTTTTAGATAAATTGTTCACATATGTTTTCACTTAGAAGAAAATGTTAGGTTTCTGAAATTTAGAATCAACAGTGTAGAAGGAAATAATTTAATATTTTTTTGCATTGAAACAATGTAATCATAAAACACTTACCTAACTTACAATTAATACAGTAATTTTCAGTAAAGTGTTACATTATGATTTTAGATCTGATAAAATACTTAGTGCTTGTTGATACTTCCAGTCAAAAATGAGTATCACAATTATTTATGTAACTGCTTAACAACAAATCTTATAATTCGACTGATCAATTTTTAATTGACTTCCGAATAAGAAGAAGGTTCTCAATTGTATATTTTTTCAAATATTATTTGGTGCAAAATAATATCTTGAACGAATAGGTACCTTTTGGGATTGCATTATTATCTAATATGATATTTTTACCTTCAATTTAAGTAACTTAACAAATATAATATGAATTGTTCGGAAGAGTTACCGCGGTCTTTGGTAAATGACGGTTTTCAAAAAAGTCTGACACATAAAAAAAAAAAACAAAACAATAATTTTTAGTAACGAAAATGATAAATATCACCTAATCACTGTCTACTGTTGAACATAAAGCTCGCCCCTAAGAAGGCTATACATCTTGTAGATGTAAGCTAAGTCTATTCACAGTTTTCTTTATATTAGTTCCTATTTACAACAATAATAAAAAGGAAAATTAAAACTATGTATCAAAAAAAATCATCCGCATCGCTGTCAGCGGAGATCGGGCCCAAAACGCTGTCTGCATTGCCAAGTAATAATACTGTCTTAGTTACTATAGTTCGGCCATTCAGAGAATGCGTTCCTGACACGTCGCGATTGAACTGACGACGTAACTACATTCATTGATTATTGATATAATAATGTTGTTTTAATGCTCCTCAATTGTTAAAACGGTAAACAACCAGCAAAAATATTTTTATCGTAACTGCAACGCCATTGCAAAGTTACGTCGTCAGTTCAATCGCGACGTGTCAGGAACGCATTCTCTGAATGGCCGAACTATATATCAGCTAATCCAAATTCCTATCACTGCACTGTTCACAGTCACACTATTTCAAAATATATTTCGCTATCGGACTTGTTTAAAAATACCTCAAGTCCCCTTCATATAATGTCCTTTCAATAACATCATTCAAAACACAAAAAGCTAGAAAAACCTAGCTCTTGTCTAATCGCACGGATACATTTTTCATCGAAATCTTGATTATAAGGTTAAGCAATACTTGTCCCGGTTGATCCAAGTGTGAATCATGGACCAGAAACTCTGACAACCAGTCTTATCAAGGGGTATCGAGTTGCCCGTGTAACTACGTTTAGGGGGCCAGATAAGCAGTCGCTCTACCCAAAACTCTGGTTTTCATCTGCATGTGATTAAACTAGAAACCAACCCCCTAGTAAGGAAATCGCTAGGCAGTTGATGACTCAAAACAGAAAAAGGATTCATTTAATCAAAACATAGTTGCAAAAAAATCGGCAACTGTGTACGACTTGTGCATAAAAACTTTCTTACACACGCTAATCAATCACAATTTACCGTAAAACTTCAATGTTTACAGTTTGCTAAGAACTTCAAACTTCTACTGTTTACACGTTCTTTAAGATACACAAACACATACACACTTGAAAAATCATTTTTGTTTGTAAAACAGATAAAGTATTTTCCAACTGAAGTTTGTTCAAATCACTTGAACTCATCAAGGGATGACATTCGACGTTTAAGTTCGTATATCATTCTGATAGAATCAGTTTGAAGGGAACTTAAAGTTAACTTGTGACATAATATAATAGGTGTAATGTTATACATAGAAATCGGGATGACAACTGATATACTTAACTGTCCATAGTTGAACTGTTATACTGAATCAAATATAAATAAATTGTATAACAACTTTATTAGAATTAAACTGTAAATCGACTGCAAGCAAGCAATACCTCCTATCTGACATTTTTGTTTCAAAAAACCAAAAAACTTGTATCTACCTAAAACTACCTTTAGATTCAAAATAAAAACAAAAAACTTTATTTTTTATTTTTATTTTTATTTTATTTTATTTGAAAGGAATAACAAACAGCAGTATATTACACAGTAGGCATACAATATAGAGCTTATAATAAAGTAACAAATATACTACTCAACACGTTATCCACAGATTACAATACAGAATAACTAGCTATAGTGGAATACATTAAAAAGACTTATTAGCTAATTACCAGAGTTATTAATCAATACTATGCTTAGAAAAAGAAAACTTGGATTTTCAGTATCTCATTATACCTTCCTCGGAATAAGGATTTTATTAAGTTTTATTGTTCCCCTTTAAAATCCACCCGGAGTCAGATAGGAGGTATTGCTTGCTTGCAGTCGAAATAATTATCGTAAATAATAAGTTTTTTTTAAAGAGTGTCTATGGAGTTTCTTGCCGGTACTATTCCATGAGACCCTCTTTAGAATTTTTGGAACTACCTAACTTTGGAACCGTGCAACTAGCTTGACGTTTCGAAAGAACTCTTATAAGCCTATTTGAAATAATAAAAAATACTTTGACTTTGATCAATGTAATTAAGTTAAGTTGTGACATAAATGAAGGAATTGTGTAACGTATTATATTATGTCGATACATATTGTCATGAAATTCAATAGAAATGACGCCGATCTTGTTAGACATTGTGGAGCTACATAATATTATGAATTTGTTCAATATAGTTGAATACAAACTGAATAGAACCTGAGAGGTTTTCGTAATTCGTCTATGTATTAATTAAAAAAAAATACGAGTGTCTTAGAAATAAAAAAAAATACCGAAAGAAAACTACAAGTCTTATTCCTTCTACAAATATGTATATAAGTAGCACGCGCACACATACTTACTTAATTATTTTAAGTAAAATATTTCAATCAGTTCAAAAACAAAGCTTTTCGTAAAACCGTCTTACATACGAAGTTCCAAGCAAATATCAGCCTTTAAGGGGAGGAATTTCTTAAAATTCATTCCTGTCTTATCTCCCTTACACATAAGACACACATTTTAAAATTTTACAAGCATTAACTTTTTACTGCGATATTTTGATGAGAATTTTATTTATATACTGGGGAATATTGCATGCACATGTATGTCGATAAAGTATTTTTTTCTAGCTCGGATTGGTTAAAACTTAAAATGCTGGTAAGATGTGCTATCGTTAATACTCTCACCTGGCTAAAACTAAGGAAAGTTTTGCTAGTTCTTAATATTTACAAGTAAGCAATCAATATTTATTCCATTGCCGTTGTCCCCATATAGACGATTTTACGCGTTCCTAACAGGTGAAATCTATCAAAAGATTTTCTTTAAGGAGCACTGTAGAATGTGAGCTCAAAAAACTGTAAGTTGTCACGGTAAGGAGTCTCCGGTACCTAAAATGGAATTCAATATAATATTTGATTTCGGTATAGATACGGCTGTCATTGAACATCCTTGGCAGTCGTCACGGGTAGTCAGAAGTCAGAAAGTCTGACGCCAGTCTTACCAAAGGATATCGGGTTGCCCGGGTAACTGGGTTGAGGAGGTCAGACAGGCAGTCGCTTCTTGTAAAGCATTGGCACTCAGCTGAACCCGGTTATATTGGAAGCCGACCCCAACATAGTTGGGAAAAGGCTTTGGAGATGATGATTTGAATTTGGTATAGATAGGGATTTGACCACCAATCCATCGTGAGCATGGGCAAATCCCCCTAACTTGGGGAAGGCCTTTGTCTAGCAGTGGACGTTTTTTCACTGTGACCATTACGATAGATTTCACCCTCAAGAAGATATAAAAATATAGACAGTATTTATTCCTAAGCGTCAAGTATAACCGCAGGAAATCGCCAGTAATTATGACACATATTATCTATACTAATATTATAAAGCTGAAGAGTTTATTTGTCGCACTAATCACAGAAAAAATCTCAGAAACTACTGGTCCGATTTGAAAATTTATTTCAGTGTTAGATAGCTCATTTATCGAGGAAGGCTATAGGCTACTTTTTATCCCGGTACGGGAAGTAGTTCCCACGGGATGCGGGTGAAACCGCTGGCAGAAGCTAGTCACGTATAAAAAATACATTGTCAGAAACCCTACACGTCCATATTAGTTTAAACTTTGACCTTTTAGCACGGAAGTTATTTTCAATACTTTTACAAGTAACTGATAGGTGTAAAAAGAAAATTATATTTTCCCTTCAACAATATAAAAAATAGTGTACCTCATTTCGATCCAATTTTCTTTTTTTGGTCTGTCTATGGTTTCCCTTTATCCACCCACGTTTAGTTTTGATAGTCTATTAACTTGTGGTTCTATTATACTATATAGGAGTCTAGTTAAGTACTTGTTTTTAAAACAAATGTTAGAAAGAACTATTTCATACATTGTTTTATAAATAATTTATCAGCAGCTCTTTAGGACTTATTACTAAAAAAAATATGCGATGTTCGTCTCAAGTAGAATGACATAGATTACTTATGTAAATTTAAGTACATATGTATGTTAAGAATATCTATAATACTATACCTATGTACATTTATTCTTGGAAACGATATGATCAAGTTAGGAGCATTTAGGTACCCCTCTTACGTTGGATTAAGTATAAGATTTTATGATGACGACACAGAATTTTCGAAAACCACTGGTCAAAGGGATGATTTTTTTTCAAATTCACAATACGCCGTAGCACCAAAGCACGGTATTCTTTTGAACGGCCAAAGCATTGTGTTGGTGTGACCAACAGCAAATATTTACGGAAATAAACCCCTCTTGTAGTGAACTCCTCTGCAAACTAAAAACAATAGAATTGAAAATACCACCAATGTCTGCGAAAGGTCATATCATAACGAAATATTTGCCGGATTGAAAGTTGATAAAACACGTATTGTTTTAACATTATCCTCGGTACTTAAGAACATTGATTTTCAACCATCTGTACAGATACATACGTTGTAATATTCATACAGATTCTGACAAAGAAAACTACTATGGGTTTGAGTCCCATTTGGACGCCAATAGCGAAGGATTTTAGCGTCAAGACATTAGCGTCAAGTAGCAACTAATCTTATTTATAAAAATGAATTGATGTTCGTTAGTCTCACTAAAACTCGAGAATGGCTGGACCGATTTGGGTTATTTTGGTTTTAAAATGTTCGTAGAGGTCCAGGGAAGGTTTAAACGATACCAAGTTTGTTGGGTCAGCTAGTAATGAATAACATGAACCACTGTCAAAAACGTGAATAAAACAGCAATTCTTATAAATATTATAAATTCAAACCATATTCTTTGATAAAGAAAAACCTTTCCTTTGAATAATCAAAAGTCCATAATTATGCACCTGCTTTAATCTAAAATAACGTTCAAACGAGTGTTAATGGCCTATGAAATCATAATGACGTGTTATGAACAAATGTTATGATGCATATTGCACACAGAATGCACAAACGCATAACTTTGCTATAAACCTCCGTTTGAAAATAACCGCAATATGCGCAAACGTCAATGACTAACCTACAGTCAAATAGCTGTCATCAACAATCAGCGAATATTAGACGTTACAATAAAACTACTTTAACGGATTATATTGCGGTTATATTAATATTATTTAATCCCGAGGTTTCGGATCCTCTACAGCATCTGTGGTTACGGGCAGACTACAGCCACCATAGAAGTCAAGTCAAAAGCGTTTATTGAAAGTATGCTAGTTTTTAGCACTTTTTCACGTCAAATTTACAAAAGGACAGCATCCCCAAAACGCTCCCCCTTTCGCGAATTCCTAGTGTTATGGCTGAGAAGAAGAAGAGGTGAAGGACAAACTTCCCAGCAACGAAGTGACCGTGACCATGGAGGCTGTAAAAGTAGTTTTATTTAAATACTAATACTATTAAACAAAGTTGTTTTTGAACGCGCTAGTCTCGGGAACTACTGATCGATTTGAAAAATATTTCATTGTTGGATACACCTTCTATCAAAGAAGGCAGAACAACTTTTATCTGGCTACGCGAAGTTATTTCAACAGAACCGCTTTCAGATGAAACCGCTGGTGGAAGCGGTTTGAATAGAAGATTAAGCACTTTTTCTAGCAGCAGATACTATAAACCATAGTAATGTTATTACTACTGAAAATCTAAAAGACTGCAATTACAATTGACTGCGTTTAATGCAATCTTTAGACAAAATATTAACACCAGAACATATGCCTTATAAAGTATCATGGGTGTTAATCACCACGCTTGCTTAAGCGGATTGGCGATTTAAGACTTTAGACTCTAGGGGCGAAAGACGTGTCGAGTATCCAAAGCCTGCTGCATATTTTTTCAAACATTTTATTTAGACCCCATTGCTTAAGATGTTTTCCTTCAAAACTCAGTTTTTATCGTCTAATAATATAGGTACTTAGAAAGCAGATATAACTCAGTGATATTATATCAAACGCGGACGTTCGTACTTGCTTTAATACATGCAATAATCTGAAATAATTTATTTGAATTTACTACTAGGCTACCACTGTTCAGAGAAACTATTTGGTTTAAAAATCTAAAAGATCCCTCTCTGACGTGTTTTAGTTCAATCGATTACAGATTATCAGAACTTTCATTTCCAATTAATTTAAAGTTCTCTTTGATGTGGTAAATTAGGATTTGGTTCCAATTTCCTGAAATTAGGCGGCATAAGAAATATTTTGGTAGTTAAACCAATACATTACTAAACAAGGGTGGCGTTGCACTTATCAAAAACCTTTGTCTAATCTACATTTGATAGGTTGACGACTTCATCAAGTCATCATCATGTGTATTGGAAACAATATTTGATGAACATAAAGATATTTCAATCTCCAAACGGAAAACAATGGATGGACCGATTATTGTAATCCACAGTTAGTAAATGTTCATAAAAGTACAGATCAAATTCAACTAAGATTTAACAAGTCATAATACCTACTTGAGCACATGTATACAACGTTATTTTTTGTTTGTGCGAAACCTGAATATAGTTTGTTCAGAATCAGTAACTGAATCGATTCCAATAGTTTTTACACCATGTTATATTTTTTCCCAAAATTATCTAAAAAACTTTGAATGTTGGACACCACAAATAAGTATTTATTCTCGCACAACGGCGGTCACGGCGAGTTCATAGCGGGCGCGAGCGCACAGTGCTATCGCGTTGCGCGGCATGTGTGCGTTTTGTGGTGATTATGTATTTTTACGGACAGTCCCGTAACTTAACAAGCTTATAACTTTGTGATTTTTCATGATACGGTTTTGAAATTTCGTACATAGATTCTTTACATAAAAATACTAGATAGGTGTATCAGGTTTCGCATAAACAAAAAATAACGTTGTATAACGCCTGGTAACTAATAAGCACTAATTAGTCCAACCTTTCTCTGGGCCTGTAGAAACTAAAGACTAGATCTTTAAAGCACCTTCAACAAGGTACCAGTAAGTCGGTAATTTAAATGATCTATAAGCTTTCAGGGACTTCAGTGAAGTCTTATCCACTTGGTTATTTAATAGAAGTCAACTGGTCCTTGCGGATCTCTTGTTGACTTTTACGACTAGGTAACAGTTTGAACAATGTCGACATTTGAAAAAGGTTAATTTTGAAAATGATAGGTAATTTTTAGATGATCCTACAGAGTAAGAAATGTAAATATGAGTCTGATTGTTTGCTCTGGTATTACAGTAAATTAATATATTAAAACTTCATTGACTTATGATTGGTGTAATTTTGATACAAGAAGAAATTATTGCCAGTAAATGGAAAAAAGTAAATAGAATTTAGATTTGCTCTGATTTCAAATGTGTGCAATTCCTTTAGTATTTCCTGGTTGACTAGGAACAATTACACACGTAAAAACATTTATTCCTAGCCAATTGTAATACAAAGTCGTTTGCTTAAAATAACAACGTGGTGAGCTGGTTCAAACAATTACCTATCTAGTTTTTAAAATAATTTGAATTCTTTCAGTAATATTGTTGCTACATATTTCTAATTTACAGTAAAACTACAAAAAGAAGAGAGTATGTTACACTGTATGTGTCCAATTACTTAAATAGAATTTAGCTTGAAGATAATTTGGAGGAAAATTCCTTGCTTAAATAAAGAAAAGCTTGGCGCAGCTGTCTTATGGGTCCCAAGTTACCGAATTTATACTTATAGTGTGAACTATTGATGTACTTATGAATAGTCCGCCCGTTATATATGTATTTAGAAACAATATAATAATTTTGTCACCGATAAAAAAAAAAAAACTCAGAGCAGGTTTACTTAAAATTGAGATTAAAATACGTGTAAACCAGACAACTAATTTTTTATTCAAATCGTACTTAGATGATCAGTTACAAGTGTTTTTGGAACACTATTATGAACAATCTATACAATATACCTAATATATTACAAAGCCAAAGAGTTTGTTTGTTTAAACGAGCTAATTATATAAACAGGAACTATTGGGCAGATATCAAAAATGATTTCAGTGTTTTAGATATATCGAGGTTGGCTGTAGGCTATTTTGTATCCAGCTACGTAGCCGTAAAGCCGTGGGCGAAAACTAGTACATGATATAACCTGGACCCGTTTACGTTATTAGATACCCATGAAATTCGATAGAGGTATGGATGAAGCCAAAAATTCCGGATAGGTTATCTGATTTTAAAGTGAACCATTGGTTCGGTTATTGGTAAAGGTCAAAGGGCAAACCAATGGTTGTGGTTTTGTTTTTCTAACTATATAGTATTTACTATCCCTCGAAATTACTATATGGCTTGGTCGTTGACTAATATTTTGCAACCGACTTTCCAAAAAGAGGTTCTCTATTCAGATGTTTTAATTTTTTTATTCGATTTGTAGACCTGCATTCAAAAATATTAAGTATCTCAAATAAATAAATTTTGGAAATTTCTGAGCTTTGAAAAATTACACAAGCGTGGAAAATAAATGTTTTTCTTTTATTTATTTTTCTCTCTTGCTGAACACAGAATCTTGTGAATGTTATCCTGTTTCTACTATTTCAATGCTAACAATATTTCTAAACAATTGCATAGGAAAACGATTCCTCTTATATATATCTAGTTCCCATTATATGTATATAGTTACGGTAAATAGAAAACATTTAGATACTCAGGTTATTTTCCCGTAGCCTGATGGTTAGATTTCTCACAAATAATAATATAATAGATGAGTATTGTTAGTTCTCAATCGACTGTGAAACCTGAATCTATAAGATTTCATAAGCGGAATAGATTGTTGACTGCTAAAAATATATTCTACTAATTCATTATGTACACCATTTGTACTGATTTTATGATTGATTGTAAGTTCGGGTTCGATTAAAAAAACTTTAATTTTTAGATGCTTCATTTGTAACGGAAGGCTACACACAATACTATTTATCCGAGTGCGGGCAGTAGTTCCCTTGGTACACGGTTGGAACCGGGGAACAGCTAATATCTTCTCTTATGATACCTATTAAATAAGAATATTACTTAAAACAGTTTTAAGTATATCCTGAAAATTATACACGTTCTAAGGTAGACTTTGAAAAAGTCGTGGTAGCCAAGTGGGTAAAAGACCAACCTCTCAAGTATGAGGGCGCGGGTTCGATCCCAGGTCAGGCAAGTACCAATACAACTTTTTTAAGTTTATATGTACTTTCTAAGTATATCTTAGACACCATTGGCTGTGTTTCGGATGGCACGTTAAACTGTAGGTCCCGGCTGTCATTGAACATCCTTGGCAGTCGTTACGGGTAGTCAGAACCCAGTAAGTCTGACACCAGTCTAACCAAGGCGTATCGGGTTGCCCGGGTAACTGGGTTGAGGAGGTCAGATAGGCAGTCGCTTCTTGTAAAGCACTGGTACTCAGTTGAATCCGGTTAGTCTGGTAGCCGACCCCAACATGATTGGGAAAAGGCTCGGAGGATGATAAGGTGGACTTTGAGAATTATCAAGTAACCTGTTATAAACTTTAAAATTGCGGTAACTCGATTAAGGATTTAGGGTGTTAGTTAAATTAAAAATAAGTAGACACGTTTAAATTTTAATTTTAATTTATTTTACTAGAGTGAGTGTAAACGTTTTTGTTCGTAAGCCACGATTCAGGCTCTGCCTAGTGTGGTTTCACTGTTATTTTTGTAACTTGTAATTTGAGGTACTAATAAAGATTTATTATTTATTTATTATTATTTACTGACTTATTTTATAATGGACACAAATACAAATCTTTGCTCTTTATAATATTAGTGCAGACTAAAAACCTTACCTTCCTGTAAAAATTCTTGCTCTAATATTTTGCAGTAACATTTGCAACCATTAGACTAATATTTAAAGAAGTGCAGTATACTGTAGCAGCCATTTTCACTAGTATTTTTTTATAATTATCTTATGTCACAGCAAGAATGTTGCCAGCCACTGACGAAAAAAATGATTAGATTTTACAATTTTTTCTTTAAAAGTTCATATTTATAAAATTATCGAAGGTTACATAATTTTTTACTTATGAACAGAGCTATTACTATTTTCGTAATAACTTGAAATATCGGTAACCTCAGAACTAGGTACTGCTGTTGATATAGGACGACCGCACCTTAATGTTATCTTATAATCTAATTTGGTTGTTCCTGAATTCCTCAGTCCAGCTGTGGGCCAACTTATTGAGTTTAGCGCGGAATAGATAATGTTTATATTATAATCATCGGCAAGGATACTGAGCCCTGACCTTTGCCTGCGCAGAAGCGATTTATTGGTTTATTGCCATAAGTGTACGGTGCGCAAAGCGATCCCCACTCTTCCGCCGAGAGCTCACTATCCGTGCCGATAACTATACACCGTTTTCAAACTAGCGCATTTTCCGCGGGCAATCCACGTACTGGACGAGTGATGTGCATATATGCTACCGGTCCAAACAATACCATCTGGAACTTCGCGACAGGTTTTTCCGGGTGGATTATATCGTGCGTAGAAAAACGTAGCGTAGGTATAAGCGCGACAATATCTGATAATGTGTAAACGCTCTTAGTTTCCTGTATCATATACATTTTGAGCTGATTCAGTCACTAAAGGCATTACAAATGCAGACAAACCTTACTGTACAAGTTTTGCCACTATGTAAACTTCGAATTTTATAAATCAAACGCTTTAACATTAATACAAAAAAAGTATGACGCTTAGCATTTAACGTAGTCTGCAAAAAAGCCGGCGCATGTGTATGTATCTAAGTTCTCATACATATTTGATTACAAAACAAAAGTGAAGTCTCCTTAATGGGTTTGAAACTAAAATGTACGAGGCCTAAGAACTGGGAGATAAAGTAGGGAGGCATATAGGGATGTTAATAGATTTATATCAGATTTAATATTATTTTTATTCTAATTTTGTCACAAATAACACTAAAAACATCTTAGTTTAAAATCGAATTGTTACAGCCTTTTTATCGTCCCACAGCTGGGCACAGGCCTCCTCTCACACGGAGAGGGATTGAGCATTAATCACCACGCTTGCTCAATGCGGGTTGGCGATTTCAGACTTTATAGTCCAGGTTTCCTCAAGATGTTTTCCTTCACCTTTTTATCAGCCATTGGCGTCTGAGATATACTTAGAAAGTACATACAAACTTAGAAAAGTTGCATTGGTACTTGCCTGACCTGGAATCGAACCCGCGCCCTCATATTTGAGAGGTTGGTTCTTTGCCCACTAGGCCACCACGACTACTTTTTTCTTAATAAATCGAATTATTAAGAAAAAAAAAATATGAATCTTGTAGTACCTGATCACATATGTGCCTATACATGTAAATACAGGCAAATTGAACTTATCATAGTAACAAAAAATAAATAATTTTCTAATATCCTCTTAACAACAAGAAGAATTAATTCTTAATCATTCAAATTGATTCAGCGGTTTCGGCGCCGGCGTTGATTTTAATGACCAATAAACGCGTCGCATTTGAATATCACCCATACATGTATTGAGGTAGGTCAAGGACCTTGAAGATTTCGCGAACCATCACTTCGCAAGTGTTACGAAAAAGGGCCACAACTTATTTGGCGAACGAGGCCTATTCCTAGGCATGCCTAGGCATATGGATACGGCAAGTAACATACCTACAGCTTAATTACGCAGCATTTACTTTTAGAAATATTTATTCAATAAAGCTGTCATGTTCTTTAGGTCGTACTATAAACGCAAAATTAATGGAGGTGAAATATTCATATCATGTGATGTAACAGCTACTCTTTATTTCAGCCGAGTTATCATTCATCAGTTCATCTCGTATCGAGAGATTCGGAATCAGCACTGATCAATCAGTCAATAATGACGAAAAACTATATATTTAGTGACTTCGTTCGTCATGCTACGTAGGCGTAGCGTTGCGCGTAGTTTAGGGCTACGCGGCTACGGCGCGGGCGTAGGCTATATTTGGTCAACAGTGGGTGCAAAATAATGTTACTTGTAATAAGTTGTGCAGGTTATGGTTGAAAGAACTTCGATTTATTGAAACAAAAAAGTTTTGTGTTCCAATTTGACCAATAGATGACAAATTGTACCTATGTATTTTATTAGTTAGCAAATATATGTATTTGCAATCTGTTCTTTTTCAAGTTAGACTGTTTCCACAGTAGGCAAACTGTTAGGATGTGTTCAAACCAAACTGACTATCAGCCGCCAAAAGTGAGCGAACGTTACGCAGTTTATAGTTTTACCATACATATTAACTTTTTCGATCACATCTAACCGGTGATACATTATGCGTAATATGCATAAACGCATTCGGGGGCTGACAGTCAGTTTGGTTTGAAGGCAGCCTTATGGTAACATTATAAATGAAAAGATAACTTAATAAATATAACCCAACATAATCAAACTGAAACCCACCATAGGATCAAGAAACACCCTCGCCAAGGAAAGATAATCTTGTATTACCATTAATTACACACATAAATAAACATACAAAATATTCCGATGACAATAACAAAACGATTAGATAATCATCGGGACAGATATATCGAATAATACCGGGAAATAAATAACAGTTTATTATTATTTATTTATGAAGCATCAAGAGATTATCCGTGGGTGTAAGAATATTTATATCTATGGAAGATAGGAAAAATTGGAGAATAAACAATTTGAGTTGGTCAAGTTATGGCTGAGGTTAGGAGGTAGATGGGTGACCATACATTTTATACTGGTAGATTTTCTTAATCTTGTGTCTATGAGTTGTGAATAATGAGTGAATAATTATTAATTATGTGTTTAGACTAAAAGAACAAAAAAGTAAAGATAGAACATCACTAGCCTAGCCAGTATAAACGGATATGTTATGGACCAAGTGATAAATTGAGCAGTATACATAATGCCCGGTCATTATGAAAAATGCCCAATATGAGAGCGCAATTTGATAATAATTATTCAAATAATCAAATTGACCGGGCACTATACATATTGCCCGTGACCTTTTGGGCAAAGTAATACAAGCAAAGTAATAACATATTTATATATTTAATTTTTTATTGTTATTGCCATTTAATTTAAAATAAACTAAATATTAAACCACTTAAATAATCAGCCTCATGATTTGGATTAATTATGAAGGACTTCTGCCTTAAAAATCCACTAGTTTTTGCATTTGAAAGTTAAGGAAAGTCATATTTAAAGGGTGCTTATTAAACAGGCTCCTTTTTAATATAATTATTCGCCCCGAATAATGTATGTTGCCTTCTAAATTACTAAGTCAGCCACAATTAACGAGCATCTAAATAATACTATCTCAGCCACTCGTTATCTTCTAAGTAAACCGCTCTAAATACAACTCCGCATGATGGTTATTTTTTAGCATCTAAATTTGTAGCATGCGTTCTAACAGTAAACTTCTAAAATACTATGAAATGACATCATAAAATTTATTTATTTAGCTTCTAATTTTTTAACTCAGTACGTTTAAAATGTAAGCAAGCAACATGCAGCAAGCATGGCTTCTGTCACGGCTCCGGTGCTGCGGGGCTCCGGCGGTCCCATGCGAGCTTATCGTCGCAGATGGTTTTCACGCTCACCGCCGCAGCTTCGGCTTGCTGGCCGGCTCAGCCGGCCAGCCTCAGCCGCGTCGGCGAGCGTTAAAACTACCTGCGCCTCAGCTCGCAGGCCGCCTCGCCCCTCCACACTTACGCGGTTTTGAATTGCACTCTAGGGGTAGGACAGACAAGACTACGTGGAGTCGGTTTTGCAGCGATACGTTTTCGTCACATCATCCTCCGAGCCTTTTTCCCAAACTATGTTGGGGTCGGCTTCCAGTCTAACCGGATGTAGCTGAGTACCAGTCCTTTACAAGGAGCGACTGCCTATCTGACCTCCTCAACCCAGTTACCCGGGCAACTGTTACGTGGGATACGTTTTCGTCACTAACTTCAATTTTTTGCTTTATTATCAAATTGCCCAACTGTCATGTAGCAATATAATAATGCCCGTGCAATGTGATAAATAATGAAGTTAAGATAGTTATTAATCACTTGGCCCGATAAAGCTAGACATTATTCATAATGCTCGGGCATTATTAATAATGCCCGAATTAATCACATGGTCCATAACAGATACATCTGATTAACAAAGTATTGCATGGGGCAACAGCCTATCTGATCTCTACTATGGGATATAATGAGCAATCACGCTTCTTTGTATGTAAATGCGCCGTAAAACTCAAAGTTTCAAGTCTCAAGTAATCGTTGTTTTGTAGAGAAAGCCTGTGAGATCAGGACTACATGATTAATGAGCAAAATCTGCAAACCAATTAAAGATAAATATTAATGTTTAGCTAATTATCTCTACTGATCACGTCATGAAAGGTAGGCACTATGATGCCTGTATTGTAAAAAGCAAAGATTTTCCCTGAAAACTTTTCTGAAAATTCTTACTAGAATCAGACAGTCTTTGGAGATTTGCTTGCTTCCTGAGCAAAAATCTCAATGAATAATTAAAAACAATAATGGAATAACATCATAATAAATTCTATTTGCTGTCTATTTTTTATCAAATCTTGTTTTTTTTGCTAATAATTCTTGCTTTTATTTAAATTAATTAAGACATCGGTAGGTACTTCGAAGCATTATGGTTCAGTTTCGGCCAACGCTCGTCTTAGTAATGTACCCCAGAGATTTTTAAATATTTAAAACAGGGATATTAATTGATGTCAGTCTTCAAACTAGAAACCATTACAGGTTTTACAATATACTCGTAGCTTGATGTTCTTAAGAAATCACGCATTTCCATTACATAAGAGAAGAATATGATTGTAATTTCAGTAGTGTTCCAATTAATAAGTGGTTCACTTGAATGTAGTATGTACAGATAGGAAGTAGGCATACATAATTTTTAATTTTAAGTGTGTTTTAGATTAGATTTTTGTTTTTTAGTTAGTGTATTTAATTTTTTTTTTTTTTTTGTTTTTGCATGCCAATTTGGTAAAATATGGCAGAACCCTATTTATGTGTAACTCCATCATGTATGTACCCATATTTGCAAAATAAATTATCTTTTATCTTTTATCTTTAAGATATAAAAAATGGCAGTCCTTACCAAGTTCAAAAGATATCTAGATCCCAGAATATTTGCCCACTACGCGTAGACAGTGAAAGAAATAAGTATTCATGACATACATAAATAATTAATCTTATTTTAATGAGGATAGCTATCAAAGGCTGTAAGAATTGTTAATTGAGTCGAAAAATTATGTGACCACATCAGGTAAAATTACCTAATATGTACAAAATATAAAGAGCGTTGATCTAACCTTATATAATTACTAATGCTTTATTAATGAGTAATTAAAAGTACGTAACAGGTTTGACTTATGCCCTTTCTTTTTATTAAAGAATGACGCAATTTATGTGGAAGGGAGAATCATGCCCGTTTTCACCAACAATCTCTTAATCTAAGTGCCACTTAGAATAAGGGCTCTCCCAATTTTGTCATAAATAACTATGTATAAGGGACACCTAAACATTGGTGAAAGCGAAATTTTTATTAAGTGTTCCGTAAATGCTCTTAGGGGATCCCTAAATTTAGGTATTTGTTGGTGAAAATGGGCATCAGACTTTACAATCCAAAACATGCCCATTATGTAAGGAGCCTATAATAATATGTTCTGCGACCACAGTCACTCTATCGAAAAATCCGATGCAAAAGTTAGTTTGTTTCTTCATTTTATTTCTACGGTTCAACATTACTTGTATGAGACCAATGTTAAATTATATCGCTTATAAGCAAAACAACAGATTAATAGAATATTGAGAACGGGTGTTAGATGGTACGGTTATCAACTTTTGGTTCAGTTCGAATTAAAGTTCAAAATCCTTCAATGTGATTTCGCTTTCGAAAACAGAAAGTTAATAACACCAACAAAAAGGTGGCTTATAAAATTATTGAGAAGACCTTGGAGGAGGAGCAACGCAGGGTCGGTAATCTGGTCGTCTTAAATCTTTGAAAAGGTACCGGTAATTACCATCCGGCAATGGAAATCGGCTATTGTCTTTAGTATGATTATGGCTTAAAAGTTTGAAAATTAGAGCACGCATTGAAGCCATGATATTCTTACAGTCTAAACTTTGCTTAACCAACTGACACACTTATTAAAAGCTTATTTAGTGGAGATGCAATTTCTTGGTGTTTTAATACAGGCACCTACTCGTATTTAAAGGATTACTTCACACAACATTATGTATCTCTGTAATACTATAGAAACCTTTATCTTTTTCAAGTTAACCGATAGTTTAGAATCTCAACATAGGAATAGGTTCATTAAAATCGGTTTAGCAGTTTCCCCATGTTATGATTTTTATAGATAGACAGAGTTCCTTTTGGATTTGTTTTTAGAAGGACATCGAATTAAGTCTCTTATGAGGTCTAACATTTCCATCTAGAGAGAAAAGATGCTAGCTCTATTCAACCCATTTCCATTAAAGATATTTGCAGCAGTCTTATTTGTTCAGATGAAAGCTATGCTAACAATTCTCATGTTCAAATAACTTAACTTTCATACTAAAGATGAGTGTTTTCATGTTTAAGTTAAGCAGGTCGCCTTTTGTGCAGTTTAGAAACTTTGCGGTTCAACTGTTTCCATTATTTTCTTATGGAGCATACGCTGCATTATACTGTAAGAAGTATGAATAGGTATTGAGTGTTATGAAAGACATTCTTTTAAAATATTTGCTGAAATGTTCGAAGTACAAAAGTAATTTGAACAACACCTAATGCGACGCAGCAACTGAGCATTTACTCGAATTGAATCTGATTTCCCTCACCTAACTTTAACAATCTTGGTAAGCGAATGTAACATGAGTATTAACAATATCTTACTATATTTTCCAGAAGCATGTCTCACCACTGGCTCCTCATCGCGATCTCGTGGCTCGGCAGCGTGCGGCCCCAGTACATCAACAGCGGGGGCCCCGGCAACGACTTCGTGCTCGACTCCCTCGACACCAACCTGCAGTTCCCTCTCCCCTACTACTTCCACATCCCCACCACCAGGAACGACTATGAAACAGCACAGAACGAACCCGCCTCACTCGAAGAAGCCCAAACTGACATCCAGAGGAAACGACGGACGGCTGAAGAGAAAGAGGAAACAAGAGAAAAACGCTGGCTCCCAAACATTATTGACTCAGACCAAGCCATGTACTTACAAAATGATGAACTAGTTGGAAGCCCATTCACTAATACGATCGAAGGAGTAGTCGACGACAATGCCACGAATATTCTTCTTCCTAAGGATAAGAAATACTTCAGTCCGTGGGGTGGGAAGAGAGATAAAGCCAGCATCGAACACATGTGGTCGTGGAAACGAGCCAGCAATATCCGCGAGCCGAGCATGCCTAAACGAGTGCGCTTCAGTCCTTGGGGCGGCAAACGCAGCGGCCAGATGATCTACAAACCCGGTTCAAAAAGTTCCAAAATCATTTTCTCGACTACAATACCAGAACTAACGCGAATCGTCTCAAACTACTCCCCTAATGGAAACGAAGCTTTCAACTTTGCTGGCTTTCAATTTATCCCGACGCTGGACAAGAGGCACCCGATCAAGATCCTGGCTTTGAGCACAAAGACAAATGAAAGAACACTGCGAGAGGCGCTACCGTTCAAGAGCTTTCTAGAATCTTTGCCAAAGATCTTCAAGCCTGGGCATCCGTACCTGGATGTGAACTTGAAGAAAGATGGAAAGAGGAAGGTGAAGTTCAGTGCCTGGGGTGGCAAGCGGTCGCCGCCCATCATTGGGCCCATTTGGACTCCTGCGCCGCAAAACCTCAAAGAATCAACGTTAGATACAATACTTCTCATTAGAAATAGTCAAGACAAAGATGAACCGACGTTAAAGGCATTGTAATTTGGATCCGATCTACTCCCGAACTTTGTATTAGTTATGGTCTAATATAGTGATAAGTTCCTTCATAGTTATGTTAGTGCCATATTTGTAACTGACGTTAGAAAATGTAAAAAAAAAGCTCTCGAGTTCGGGGGTCCCGCGTCCTTGACGACTGGCTGGGCTCGTCAACGGCGCAGTACTGATGTATTTAATATTAAGACTTTGTTATTCTTATTTACTGTGCATCTTGTTAGTAAATATAAATAAAAATAATAAGTTAAATGTTGAACTCATTTCCCCCAACTCTATGGTGAACAAATAATAAAATATTATGTGAATCAGAAAACAAATTTATTTTTATCCTTTTAGTTAAAGATGTATAAACGGTGGAGATTATAGTAGTTTCTTTACATTTGAGGCAATAAACATTGTCTTTTACAATTTCATTGGATAATTACTGTAATAAATGAAATGCAAAATGAATATTAATTGCAAGTTTATCTAATCAAAATCTGAATCACAAATTAAGTCATGATATCACTGGTATACAATTCAAGGATCTGATAAACTTTTGAGTTTAAAATTTAAATTTCCTTAATCAGTATAATACAGATTATGCAGTACATATAAGATAGAATCAATTTATTGCAAACATTCAATAATACTTCAGGAATTTGAGCAAAAACATATAAATATATTATCCAATGTAAGATTTTACAAATTCTATTTTTAATAAGTTTATGACAATCTCAGCATTTTCAGTATTTGTGTAACAAATTGAATCAGCTAGCTTTCTAATATCCATCAAATTTTACTGTTAACAGTTTAGGCAACTGAGGAGTATAAGATATTTAATAAAGAACACAATTAACACTTAAATCTAAGCAGTCCTCAAGATGATGTGGACTCCAGAGTCCGTCTCCACGGGCCGGCTGAGCTGCCCAACCTTCAGCTTGAAGGCTTCTTCCTCAAACGGAGCCTGCATCTGACCTCGTCCAAACATGCCCAAGTCTCCGCCACGCTTGGCAGATGAACAGTCTGAGTATTTAGAAGCCAGGTCGGCGAACGTTGCATCATTTGCCACAATCTGCTTACGGTACCCCTTCAGTAGTTCCATGGCTTCATCCTTAGTACGGGTGATGTTTTCCTCCCTCCATGATGATGGACGCCTGCTCTCAGCGTGCTTGACAAGGAGATGGCTGCAGCGGATCTCGCCAGGGTCGGCTGGTGCCTCCGGCCTCTCCCACTGAGATTTCTTAGTGTACATATTGAGAAAATACGTCATTCCTGTCGACCGGCTGGTCCTCATCTCCCATCCTTCGGGCAAAGGCGCTTCGTTCTCCTGACTTGACATTCTGCAACCATTTTCGCAAGTTTTTGGTCGATATACACAGTAATTACAAGACAATGCTCATTGTAAAAAGTGATTATTCAAATTAGTTATCATAGTAGAAAGTTACAAAAGTAGGACGTTAAAACTAAATGATATCGCTGACAAAGTGTTTTCAAACTATTTAAACAATAAATCTGCTGTCTGTTCACCATAAAATTAGGAAAAAATTATGCCAACTTATACAAAATTCTTGTAACATAACCTATTGAATGCTGTTTTTTAACAGTCAATTGGAAGTAAGATACTTGGTTAAACTTACCTGAAATATTCACCACACGTTTATTGAAGAACAAACAATGAGAAAACCGACGGTTTATAGTGAAAGTGAGTATAAAACAATAACAATTAACAGTTTTCAAGTTTATGACGGCGCTTTCTATCGTTTGACAGTTTTGACAGGACGCCGATTTGGATTTGATGTCAATGGATTTGACAGCGCCATAGTGAAACGTCAGTTGCGTTTTATTTATAGAGGAGAGAAAGTCCGATCAATAATTAGGATTAGTATTAGTAGCTCCGTGATTAATAGCCGATACTTAGTTCCATTTAGAGTTTGCATAAAAATCAAATAAGTGTTCCTTTATAAACTGAGATATAAGGAAGTTTTATATTTTATGCTACTAATAATATTTATGCTACAGAGGTGGCTGCACCTCAAAAAGATTTCGAGACAGTTCAGGCTCATTATAAATTACTCTGATATTCTGGTTTATAAAATACTACACTTTTCACATCTCTATTACCATAGTCCTAGATTTTCTTTTCGGCTTAGAACCAAGGTTTTTGAGTTTAACTTTAATCTCCTAATAACTGCCAATAGATGGCGCATACTGCACGTATCCTGTTCATGAAAATGAACAAAATAATTGTTTGAATATGAATAAAATGTAATGTAATTAAGGATAATTTTGTTTTACATGATAATGTTATTTATGTCGTTAAAATTTTCATTTAACTTATGAATTAAATGTTGAGTGCTTTTTAGTATATAGTGACATCTTACGTTGGCACGATAAACTCAAAAGCAGCAGTGGTATGTGAAAGTTTTCCTTTCAGGGTGAGGAAAACTCGCTAACCAAACACATTGATCCGTTTGTTTTACATAGTTAGAACATTAATAAATTAGAGATGGCACACCATTGTACTATCGTGAACAAAGGTGAAGCAGAAACATTATTCAAATAACGTTCAATAGGAGTAGAAATTTGGTTAAATAGTACCCAGGTAGAATACCTAAGTATGATTTTTATTCAATAGCGCCATTGGTATTGTACCAATTTGAAAGAAATCGAATATAAAATCATCAAATTAATTCCTTTTGACGTAGGTCAGGTTCAGAAATAGGTAAGGGCGCTTTAAGGAGGTGTGGTCCAGTGTAATTGTCGTGAAAAAGTGCTTATATGTACAACTTAATTTCAATAGTTTCAGACTTAAACTTCGATTTTAATGTTAGTTTACTTAGGTAATTACTCATTTGAACCGTATCAACCGTATTCTTTCATCAACACCACATTCAAGTGCAGGAAGGTGATGGATAATTTAAATTGTACTGTTCGTTTAAAAAAGTTCCTCCGGTTCTATATAATAATATACTTTTCAGCCGCTTTTCAGCCATGCCTTAGCCTTCATGAGGCTCCTTTTTTATTTTTATGATTATTTCTAAATAATATTATAATCCATAGCCACGTTATTTACTTATTAACAGCCAGCAGGTATCTTTTCCGTAAAAACTATAGTTTGTATATATTTATGTAGATAGGTAGGAACGCCTACGTACTTCAATGCTCATAGGTACTTATCAGCAATTATTTTATGACATAAAACTACTATCCATTCAAAACAGCCACTAAGTAGTAAGAAATGACCTCGACATTTGCATGGAAAAACATTCCCAATGATTCCGTCGAATTCAATTTACGGAGCTATTATTTTTTATGATTCATAAAAACATCCTGTAGGGCAATATGGCAATATTCATTGGGGCATTACAGCCTTTTGTATGAAATGTTGCATACAACGACGGTCGGCCGGTCAATCAGGTTAGCTGCCAACATTAATTGGACATTCATTAGCTGAATACAGTGTTTGTTTCATTTGATCGTCTGTCTGGCTGAATGCTACATTACCTGTGCCGTGCATGCAATTTTCTGAAAGCAATAATAATTGTCTCTGGCAATCAATTAATTAATTTTATTGGCTTCAAGTGTAAAGTTGCATATTGCAAAAAAAGATGTTAATGTTGATCTTATGTTTTTAGGAAAATAATGAAGTAATATTTTTGAAAAAAAAAAAAATCGAATGTAGAACCTAGATTATTAAAAGTTAGGTATTTTATTGATTACCTTACCATTACATTTTTGAAAATCTAAACTTCCATCTTAGGTAAAAAATTTCATTTAAGACAAGATCAGCTAGAACTTATTTAATACCCACAATAGACAATAAGTAATTATTTATTATAGAAGTAATTATTTATAATATGTAGTAGTAATACAGTTTTATTTTCTAAATATTACCTACCACGTGGGAGATAGGTAATATTCATTGTCACGACAATATTATTACATACTTATATTATCGGAAAATATGTAGGTTATTTCAATACAAATAACTGTCAGTGCAAACCGTTCTTGAGAACAGTGAAGACAATGTAACACATACCACAATATTATTTATTTATTTATTGCAAAAATGTATCAGATGCATCCTTAGCCTTATTACATTGTAATATAGTGTAATACCACACATACATTTACCACAGACGAATATTATATCATCAGCATCATCTCAGCCATAGGACGTCCACTGCTGAACATAGGCCTCCCCCTTAGATCTCCACAGATAGGTACCTGTTGGAGGCGACCTGCATCCATGGTCTTCCGGTGACTATTATATAGTGACTATATAATAACAGCAGCAGCAGCAGCTTCAGAAGGAACATGATGGGTTCTGGTTAGTACGTGACTGGCACTCCCTCACGCTGCACCCATAGCTGGAGGATTCATTTGATGATGATATCACATAAAAACAAAAAAAAAAACTGTGAAAGGAGGCCTGTGTCCAGCAGTGATACCATAAAAAGGCTGATGATAATAAAATTAATGGTATTCTATCTATATTTATGTATCTGCAAATATTGTGTAACAGTACTTATTGCATCTACAAATCTAGATAGCAAATCAGGTTCTCTTTGTGGTTAACAGTATAATCTACCTACTACAGAACACAGTTAAACCGTCTTTGTAATCGAGAGTCCACAAGGGGTACTGCTTTAACTGGATTACTGCACAGTTGTGCGTACAATTTGCTTACTATCCAAGAGATGCTACTGAGTTCCTATTGAGTTAGG
Source organism: Helicoverpa zea (assembly GCF_022581195.2). Lineage (NCBI taxonomy): Eukaryota > Metazoa > Arthropoda > Insecta > Lepidoptera > Noctuidae > Helicoverpa > Helicoverpa zea. The sequence goes on from NC_061472.1 coordinate 1,336,815, forward strand.
TGAATGGTGATACTCAAGTTTCTTAGGAAATGTAAAAATCGGTAAAAAAACTTTTAAGTTAAACGGTTTTATCTCATGTGCACTGAAAACTAGAAAAAAATTGTTACTTACCTACCAACATATGTAGGTGGTCTCGGTTATTGGACTAAAAAAAAATCTACCTATGGCAAAGCATATCTTTATATCCACACTTAGTATAGAAGAAAGTATTACAGCAATAGTTAATGGGCCCCACGTTTTTATTAAAACCGTTTAAAAACGTGGTTTTCTGATTCGTCAAATAACTTTGCATTTCTGAAGTCAGTAGTGGCTAAAGTGAAGATGTTAGTAGTCAAGTTTGGAGTGCCAAAGTTTTTAAACAAGAACTCTAAGCATTTATGTACGCCTCTGAAAATAAATGTGTTCATCTTGGATTTCTTTGCAGAATTATTGCTAAAAGACCGAAAAGATACTCTAAAACAAAAATAATAGGTAATCCTATTGTCCATTATTGTGATATTTTCATAATTACACATTTATTTATTTCTATTCTTCGACCTGTATGTAACTTCAACACTCACGGAACTTGTCCAATTGGGTTAGGTCTGCTATCTGTCTATTTGTCTCTACAGTGGCAAAATAATTAAAGTGGTTTTCAACCGTAAGCACATAGGTCTTGCATTGTCCATCTAACAACTAGATTTCCACAGTAATTAAACTGACCGTTTACATAGCCGAATTAATACGAGACTCGACTTTACAAATAGTCGGGGAGCCCGAACTTGTTTAATTGCAACATTGTCGAGCTCTTGGACTCAATGACTTGTAAATATGGTCTTCTTTTGTGCTCGTTTGTGTTTTGTTATTTACTGGCTGAAATAGAAACTAGCAGTAGGAAATAGGATAGTAAGAGGTAATTAATGGTCTTTATATTGTCAGCATAAGACTGGGTGACAGAAAAATGAGAAGCCAGTGTTTGTATGGGCGTGTGAGAAGGAATGAAACAAGTGCTACAGTGAGTATGTTGAGTATGAGTTTAAATGCATAGATTGCCTGAAAAAAATAAAAGGTGGGAATATGAAGAGGAATGGAAAAGGAAAACATATTGCGCCGATCCCAAATAAATAGGGAGAAGGGCAGAAAAAGAAAAATAAATTAAGATGAAGAATAAGAGTGCACATCCCGGTTGCAGAATAGAAAGTTAGGTAACAACTATAAAAATTACCTACTCTTAATTTAAGTCTAACACAAAATAAATATTAATTTGTGCATAAGCAGCTTAATCAAATAAGAACAATAATTATTTCGGCGTCTGCTCAATTGATTACCTTATGCTCAATCCTTCTCCGTGTGAGAGGAGGGCTGTGGCCAGCAGTGGGACGATAAAAAGATTGCAACAAAAACAATGGTCCGAAATAAAAACCAACATCAAACGTATTTTCTTCCAAATAATTGCTTATTTTTATTAATTGTCACAATTACGTAGGTGTACTCCTGATCATGAGAACCGGTCACCATGTAATACGGTGGGTTCCAGTCCACGCACCAGTAGCTGCAATTCCGTTCCGATGCCCGACAAACAAAATTAACGTTTTCATAATTACCTTTGTAATATTGTTTTCGGAAATCATTTAAAGGTCGGCCCATTAAAATAACTTCAATTGTGATGTGTTAAATGTGACTTGTTATTGTTCGTTTGTGGTTTATTTCAAGAGACATAAAAGCCTTGTTTCGTCACGTCGAAATCTGCAATTTTGTGAGATAATTGATATACATAGGCACCATGTACAGTTATAAAATGATGACATAAGCACGAAATGCTAAACTGAAGCATGAAGTGGGAGGAATCAACATATAATACGTACGTATAGGTCGAGTTGAAAATCTCGTTTTTCAAGGATAGTTAATATTTACATGACGTAAAAATAAACTTATTTATACATATATACAACTAAAAACAATTATAAAATGGCATCAAAAAACTCCTCATCGCTGCCCACCGGGAGTGTACCCAAGAGGCTGGCAGCATTGCCACGTTGGATGGCAATGCTTAATTTTTGACCAAAATAAAAACCAGCCTTTGGGTCACTTGAAGTGTCAGCAAGTCGCTTTGCCAGATCTTTAAAAAGCTCATCTGAGCACTTGGACCCCACGGCCCGAGGGTTTCAACCCCAAACGTCTCAAAGGTATAGTTACCAACCAGGGTGCTATATTTGCGCCGTTTGAGGTTCTCTGCAGCCGCAGCAGCGGAACCAGCACATCGCGCCGAGCTAGGAAGGTGGGATGGTGCAAGAGTATCGACACAGGTCGCGTCTCATACTAAAGACCTACCCATCTTCCACGGGAATAACGACATACCGTCTGGTTTCTTGCCATCGTCGCGTGCCAGACCACTGGGTTCTAATATGATAGTTAATTGTAACATTTTCTTAAAAATAAGACGAAAATCAGCTCCTTAAGTTGAATGGTTTTAGGATTCCCAAATAACTACCTACCTTATATAAAGTGAACAAAAATAATCTAGGTATTAATAAACTTAGACCTTAAAAATATTCAAGGTCTGCCATATTTTTTTAGACAGATAAAATAAAATCAAGGCACACAAAGTTGCCAGCCCGTTGTAGTGAAACATTTTTATCTAAAAGTTTTGACACACAACATCACAATGCTATGTGACTGATGAATAGTTGTGGCAAAATGGATGCTAACACGAACAAACTTTCATATTTTATGCGCTTCCGCGGGAAATTTTGTTATCGTTCATTCGTTCTGAACGTTTTTGTTCATCTATCACAACTATAGTGAATGAATGATGAACGATTAAAGTTTTGGAATCAAAAGAAAATTATAGTTGCTTGTTTCTTGTGTCGTTCTCTGATGATGATTCGCCCACCTGTTTTTTTTGTTGGAAAATGGGAAATCATCAAATTATCATCAGAAACGAGAAGAAATGTCAGACTTACTGACTAAAAGACACCTATTTTCCTTCTGGTACCAGGGACGCTGATACCCCGATACCCCTTGGTTGTCAGACTTTTTGGTTTCTGAATCTCGAAAAATATCCATCTATATGAATAGTAGCAGGGTGTTGATTGAGTTGTTTTCATAATATTTCATAATATTTAATATTTCATTATTTTCATCCTATGTTATACCAACTACTTCGTAATAATTCCTGCATCAGACAAGCTCAGGCTAAACTAAGAAAAATGTCATCTGCCCGTAATAACTACATATTATTACTGCATTTTATGAGCTTTTATTTAACTTTTCTCAAAGGATATTAGTTTTTTTGAGTTGACTTTGCAACTTGCGAGACGGAAAACAGCGAACACTCGTGTATTTCTTTCAGGCTGAAAGTAAAACGAGGTACTTGTGAAAACGAAAGATTAAAACATAAATAGAAGTTTGTGAACGAGTTTCTGAGTTCATGTATTTGTGTTGGTCCAAAAATTTACTTTAGGCAAGAGTTGCGTATGTCACAAATATTGATTTATTATTTTTAGAAATATACTGGAACGTAGACATGAAACTCTAAAAAAAATATATGTTAATCCTTTCAGATGTATTTAGTGCATAAGATAAGGAAGATTCTAAATAGTTTTATCGTGATTATTTAAATGAAAATGTGCAAATGTACCTCTATGAAAACTGTATTAAAAGAACACTGTTCAAATCTTTCTTACTTTATTAATAAAGATACTCACAAACCCCGGGCCTCACAAATATTTGGGCGATCAGATTCGAACCCACGACACGTATCGCATCCATCCATTGCTTACGCCTCTGCCTCTACGACAATAACGCGCAAATATTTCAGCATTTACCACGATTTGTATAGAAAACTACGTGACAACTTGTTTGCAAGTAATGTTCCAAAATATTTGCCTTTTTAGGGTTCCGTACCCAAAGGGTAAAACGGGACCCTATTGTTTTCGCTCCTCTGTCCGTCCGTCCGTCCGTCTGTCACCAGGCTGTATCTTACAGTTGAAAATTTCACAGATGATGTATTTCTGTTGCCGCTTTAGCAACAAATACTGAAAACTGAATAAAATAAAATATTTTATTCTAGTTCTAGTATAAAATAAATATGTTATTCTAGTTACAACAAACGTGATTTTTTATCCGTTTTATAAATAATGGTATGGAACCCTTCGTGGGCGAGTCCGATTCGCACTAAGCCGGTTTTTCTCGTTATTAAGAAAATATAAAGCCTAGATAAAATTAGCACGATAATTTGGGAGCGAATTAATTAACGTAGGTTGTAGGCTGTTTCAATCGATCCCTTTGGCAATGAATGACGGAGGCTTTTGATCAGCAGTGGTCGACATTGTAATTTTTTTCCATACAAAGTTTCCAAGCATGAAATAACTGGATACTTACTGAGTTAAGTTTAATTTATAATAAAAAACATAAAGAAAACAAAACTGGTGATGACGTGATGAACTACACATTTTTTTATGTTTTTATTTTGGCTCTGTAATTTTGATAATGGATTAAAAGTGGATGGAAGATATTTCTTATTCTTTTTTAAAGTATCGTGTTTAAGTAAAATACAATAAGGGTAAATATAAGAGTTTGCTGTTTGTATAATTCAGCTTTTTGCAAATACTCTAAATTGGCGAGTATGACACATACTTGCTTAATCCTTTATGAATGGCCGTGTAACATGACATTTACTATGACACGTCCACTTAACAAGAAATAAAATGAATGGCATGTAGGCGTTTTTGATATCCCCCAAAAAAGCGTAATAAATAGTCGGAACTTTCATCTCGCTATCACAACACGTAACATAATGTTATTTAACGTAAAAGCATTACTATCTAACGATAATGATAATTTTTTCCAATAATTTGAGAGCATTTCAAAAGTGTCAACATGAAAAACCTATTAAAGTTTTTAAGTGTTTCCCCTTTAACGTGATTGGTGGGTTGAGTTTCGTGGAGGCGTTGGGGCGCTGTGATTGGCCGGCGAAGTGCGTAAGTAGCGGAGTTTTGGCGCGCTTTCCATCAGTTGAAGGAAACTTTCCCGCGCGTTACATCGTGACAGTGACGTACCGAAGTTATGAGTGTGTAACGAGGTTGCTGTTTCGAGTTCTTCTGCTGAAATCTAAGGTAAGAGTAGTTTAATAATTTTTTTTTTTTTTATTGTAAAATTATTATTTTTTGGGTTTTATGGTGATTACTATTTTACTTAAACAGTTTTCTTTTTAATAACTAGTTTTTTATAAAGTGGCTTAACAATTTTCAAATTCAATTAAAATTCATTTACAAGTAGCTAAATTAAATTACGATTTTTTATTTTTCTTCAAATTGTTTAATTAATCTTTACTTGGATTTTATTTATAAAACAGTGAATTACGTCCGCAATCTTAAAAAACGACATTTCATTATCTCAGAAACTATACTTATTATTTAAAAAAAAACACAGCAGCTATTTTAATAATTACTCTCAAAAAAATAAGTTACTGTGAACTTACATATAACTAATAAAAAATCCATAGACACGGATACCATTATTCAAATTCCTCAGTCTACACGTCAATATATAAATAAAATAAAATACGTTTCTCTTTGATCATACGCGTACGTACTGTCAATCTGTCAATTACATTTATCAATTTCCTATATAATATTACGCGAATCATCCGGTTTTCCGACAACAATTTTATTAAGTGCTTTTTTCTTTACCTTTAAATAGACTTAGAGAAAAATATATTTCTGATACTAAATATATTCTTGCCGGTTCTTCTCCATGAGACCCACACTTTGGAACCGTGCAACTAGCTCGACGTTTCGAAAAAGCTGCTATACTTTGACGTACTATAGACTACTTAATTTCTTAATAAAATAAAGCAATAGTTTATTGGAAATTATTGCATTAATGCTTGTCGATAGTTGATAAAGTGTATCGTACAGCATAGGTGTCCAGTGTTCTTATAGATAATAGTTCATAGGTCATCAATATTTAATCGACTGCACTAGAAGTAGTTATGTATTTAGCAAGTTATGTCTCAGTTTCAATGGAAGGCACACTATTGGTTCTGTCTATAAATCCAGACTTCGGACTGCTACATAGAACTTTAACATACTAATATAAACTTAGAGCCAAAGTTAGACCCTCGTCTGCTAGAAGTCAGAATTTATAGTTTTATATTACACTCGGTCTTTTTCTATCTTTTCCCAGTATCATATAAGTACCAATTTTATCATTCCACATGTGATTAATTAAAACATAACGAATATCCGAAACCATTGTTCCCTAAAAATCTAATTCATGTTTTGACCTATACTGAAATAATCAAACTGAAAAAATTAAGTACTGGCTTTTAACTAAGCGAACGTATACTGAAATCACTAAAAGCTTACATGTTTTGTTACTTACATGTTTTAAACAAATAATTTCCCAGATTATTTTTTATTTATTTATATAAAATACTTCTTGCACAAACAGTACAATGGCGGACTTAGCGCCTGATGCGTTCTCTACCAGTCTATCTTACTGTAAAATATCTACTGCAAGTCACAAAACCAAGCTTACACTACTGTTCTAATTACCAACTAGATCTTCAAATTAATGACAGCTAAATATACACCCGCTTAACTCTCAAGCAAGTGTACATGAAAAAGGGTCGTTAAAACAAGGAACCGTTTTGTTCCGTCTTACACCAAATGACGAAAAAGAGTACCTTCTAACATTTAAAGCATCGCACACTGCAAACTTTTAGTCGGCCGATAATAAGTTTGAGCTCGTAAATCAGTATGAAAATAAGGGGTTTTGGCTTCAGGCACTACCGTCATCAAACATTGGCACCATGTTTGACGATACAACTTTCCGCCTCGCTACCTGTTTACGTATAGGAGCACCGTGCTGCTCCCCTCATCGCTGCCACTGTGGTGAGGCTGTCACCAGCCTCGGACACCACGGTCTGTCGTGCAGCCGTAGTGCGGGCCGTATTGCGCGGCATGCAAACATCAATGACATTATACGTCGAGCTCTTGTTGCCGTCGGGGTACCAGCTGTATTAGAACCAAGCGGCTTGGCACGCGACGACGGTAAGAGACCAGACGGCATGTCGTTATTCCCTTGGAAGATGGGTAGGCCTTTAGTATGGGACGCAACCTGTGTCGATACTCTTGCGCCATCACACCTTCCAAGTTCTGCGTGCTGTGCTGCTGCTGCCGCTGCGGCTGCGGAGAACCTCAAGCGGCGGAAATATAGTGGCCTTGTCGGAAACTATATTTTCGAACCGTTTGGGGTTGAAACCCTCGGGTCGTGGGGTCCGAATGCCCACATTCTATTTAAAGATCTCTCTAGGCGGCTGGTTGACGCTTCTCGTGACCAGAAGGCTGGCTATTACCTCGGACAAAGAATCAGCATGGCGATCCAACGAGGTAATGCTGTCAGCTTCTTGGGCACGCTCCCAGTTGACAGCGATGGGGACGAATTTTTTGACGCTTTTTAGTTTTTTGTTTTACTAGGATAGTTTTGATATTTATTGAAATATCTATGTAAATAAAGGTACGTATGAAAATTATTATTTTTTCCAACCATCGGGCTACCTATCGGCCGATAGTTGCCTCGATAGATGGCCGACAGTTTTTGAAAGAAATTGTAAATCCTATCATACTTTTTGGTCGGTCTGATATCGGCCGGATTTTCGTAAACGTCTTAAAAGCCTGCATAGGTCTACATGTAATAAAATAAAAATACTTGACTTTGAATTGACGTGCCACCATTCATCTCCATACTAATTGATGAGCCACACTGATATTAAGCGCGATCAAACAATCGGCCGACTAAAAGTTCTCAGTATGCGGGGTCTCTTAATTCAGTTTCTAAATTATTCATTACAAGATAGGGAAACTTGTTAAATTTCCCGTTTTACATAATCGGTTTTGTATCATATCAGGATTTTAGGCAAACGAAGAGCTTTAATATGTATACTGTCGAACTAGGAGAGTATTCTAGACTAGATAGGTCCCAAATTATTATTAAAAACATATCAAGCGCCTTTGCGTCGCACAGAATAGTAAAGTAAGTTTAAAATAACAAAAGAAATTCATGTTATTGAGATAAAATCTGTTTTACATTATTAAGATATAATCTAACTTGGAACGAATCTATAAAAATGTAAGTGTATTGTGTAATAGAATCTGAATATAGCACTTTCAATACCTAAGCATATGTTTGTACAAAACAATGATAACAAAATAATACCATTGTTATCTCGGCCCTACTCCTAATGTTAGTCAAAAAATGCCAGTTATAAACTTAGCCTTTTGGGGTTTTTGTACCCAAATGGCGGCCACGGTATCCTATTAATAAAGATTCCCTTTTTACTGAAATCTATAAATTGGGACTGAACTTAAAAATAAGCAGGCATTAGAACAGTAAGTAATAATTATTGGATATACCTAATTTCTGATTGATTTGAGATATGTAAGGTTGTTCCGAAGCCAAAAACAAAACATATAGGTACATGATCAGATCCAAAAAGTATTTACAGTAGGTAATATAACATTTTGTCCAGTATTGCTTGTTGAAAATAACCAAAAATATCCTTTATTTTTGTGAGTACCTAGTGTACTTTTATAATAAGCGAGGACTTTTAATTGGCTCTCTATCGACTAAGACTTCCTTTTTTATTTTGTTTTTGTTTAGCTGTAAGTTCTCCATAGTGTACTAAATAAATAAATAAATAAATAAATAATTGGACAGAAATCACAATAAGTGGGCAGAAAATGCTCTTAATAACGATGAGTACCGTTGACATGATTTCAGTTTACAAAATGTCAAGTAAAGCTTAATTTTTCCTACCCCAATAGTCTAGTGATCGCAGGCACTATGTTTAAAGGGGTTCGAAGCCGGGCTTGGGTTTTTTAGTTTCACTAAATAGCCGGGAAGCTGAAAGTAGTCGTGAACTGTCGTTCCTGCATATATTACAAGCCTTGTATAATATTGATACTATAGATGAAAAGATTTTGTATGTGAGTTTGTGACGTTTGTTATACACAGACAAAAACTCTCTCAGGATTTATTGAACCGATTTTGAAAATTATTTTACAACTGGAAATTCTTTATCAGCTAGTCTAATATAAGAGGCCGTCTGGAGAACTTGACGGTCTCCCGAATATAACTTCCTTTTTGATTTAAGTGCCATAAGAATATACGGTCTAAATATCTTGGACAAATATTAGCCTTCTTCGTAAAAGACCTAAAAGATCTAAGTGCTTATCAGTAAACATTCACTTCTTTAGAAACCATTAATTTAATAAAATTTGTTGTAATTATATCGAATATTATAAAATGGACAAATTTTGATGTAAGAAATATGAAAAGAAATATGAAAAACGAACCGAGATGTTTAGTCAAATAAATAAGTCATATTCTTTATTTATTCATTTCAAACATAAACATGAGTAAACATCCATACTGTTTTTACAACTATATTTACAAACAATAATTGTTTTTACAAGAAATCGTAGATCGTGCTACGAAATTTGCTACGATGCTACGCGGCTACGACGCTACACCGCTACGAAATTTTGAACGGCAAACAAAATACAGGTTGATAACTTTTTTAATTTTAAACTTGTAACTATTTCCTGTTACAAAATTTTCACAAAAGAAGACGGATCAAAATTGCCCCACGTCCTATAACAATGTGACGTATCTCAAAAAAAAGATAAAAATGTTTAAAAAAATATGGCATACTCTCCAATTCATTTTTTTTACACCTTCATACGAAAAAAATGCTTTAAAAATTGTTCAGGCGCTGTTATAAAAACATCGTTCATGGGACTATTTATGGACTATTTTATTAAATTATTTTTTGTTTTGATAGGGTATACCTCACAGATGGTCCCATAATCATCAGGTCAGGATCTGATGATGGAAACCCTGAGAAATCCAGGGCAACTTTTGAAAGTTGTAGGCATGCGCAGGATAAAAACTTGACTATAAGGTATACGTCTTATAACAATATGCAACAGTGAAGGTTTGAAGCTGACTTGATAATGGCGACCAGAGAAGGGCGAGGGAACTGGACAACTGAATATGTGAACTGCCTCGTGTTTGGGCTTATATTATTCGTATTGATAAGAACTTTCCACTTATGCGGATAGTGACAACTGTGCTTGTCACTGAAAAGCCAAAAATATAAAAAAAACTTATTACGATAAAAAAACTTCCAAAAACACTGAAAAGCAAAAAAAAACTATTCTTAGGAGCATCGGCCTAGAAGTCGTTGGGGAAATAAACTTAGGTACATCCATTAGACACCGACTTCTGAGGTAGTTTAAATATTTTGCTGTCGATTTCCCTCGACCTTCTCTGGTCTCCATCGACGGGTCAGCTCCAAACCTTCACTGTTGCAAAGGTCTATTCAATACAAATAATATGAGCCCAAACACGAGGTAGTTTACATATTCAGTTGTCGAGTTCCCTCGACCTTCTTTCGTCTCCATCATCAGGTCAGCTCCAAACCTTTACTGTTGCATATTGTTATAAGACATACACCTTATAGTCAAGTTTTTATCCTGCGCATACCTACAACTTTCAAAAGTTGCCCTGGATTTCTCAGGGTTTCCATTATCAGATCCGGACCTGATGATTATGGGACCAACTGTGAGGTATACCCTATCAAACAAAAAAATAATTTAATAAAATAGTCCCATGAACGATGTTTTCATAACAGCGCCTGAACAATTTTTAAAGCATTTTTTTCGTATGAAGGTGTAAAAAAAATGAATTGGAGAGTATGCCATATTTTTTTAAACATTTTTATCTTTTTTTTGAGATACGTCACATTGTTATAGGACGTGGGGCAATTTTGTATGGATTGTGATCCGTCTTCTTTGTGTTACCTAGTATAATTATAAATGCAGTTTTTTCATTGGTTTAGATTATGTGGTCGAATCTATTTTAGGTTTAGTTTCGAAAGAGGTAGTTTTGATAGTGACTGGTCCTCGAATCTGTTTCCAAAATTTTGGCATCTACATGAATATTTACAGTAAAACTTTCTCAAATTCGTCAACGAGTAATCTATTTTCAATAATCATATTATACGAAAACTTTAAGTCAGAAGTGGCTCGTTTTAGATAGCCGTTATTTTAGAATTTTTATAAAAAAAATGATTTGTCAAAATGAATAAAATAAATTCATATCACAGCCTGACACACTCAGAACTGTAAATAATAATTAATTTTTCGTCTGTCAACACCGCCAATCGGTCAGCATTTGATTGTCAAGTCCCCGATGTGGCAACCCTTGTCAAATCAACGTGACGTCATCGGAGTGGCGCTCGCTGATTGGGTAAAGCTAATTATTATGAGCTAACCGTTTTCCCTGAAGGATTAGTCTATGATATCTGGTCTTCCGGGGTTTTGTGATCAACAGGGTGGATAAATAATATGTAATTTTTCAAGTGCCTTATCTATAGTGATATTATTTAAAGTTTTTTTTTGTGCCCTAGGCTAGAAATTACTAGTCCATTGTTCAAAATCTTTCACTGTTAGGAAGCTAGGCTAAACCCAAGTAAAATAGACTTAGTGCGGGAAACTGAAAAGTGAGGAAATTGAAACTGTGGAGAACAACTAGCTGTATCTGGATAATGTTCTAACGATGGAATATTTTTAAAAATATGTAGTTCTGGAACTCCTCAATCTAGTTACCCAGGTAACCTGATATTCCATGGTGACAGACTTTCTGGCTCTGACTCCAAAAATAAAAATGCATTTTCATATATGAGAGCAAACATCTTATTCAATAACCATTCTATCAATTTACTGTACCCGGTACATTGCACACAAATTGTTCCGCTCGACTAGACTGTAAGCCGACCGCAATGCACTCGGGAACAAGTGAGATGTCGACACATTAACTAGATTATTGATACTCACTAATAGACTATTACACGTAAATAGATTATAAGGGATAGATCAAATGGCTTTAATGTGATATGACGGGCTTCCGTCAGCAGTTTCAATGGTTAATATAAACTCTTTGTGTTCCCAGATAAAAAGTTACTTTTTAGCAAATGGGCTACTGAAAACTAAAAATCCTTAACTATTAGTAAAAGGTGGCAATGTTACCTCTTCTGTACACTCCCGGCGGGCAGCGATGAGGAGTTTCTTGATGCATTTTTTTAAATATTTATAGTAAGTATACATAATATGTATTATAGTAATATTTTCAATATGTTAATTCTAAATATTGAAAAAAAAAACAGTGAATACAATTAGTTAAACCGTGTACTTTTAATAGACTCGCTATTTTAGGAACTATTAGTTAGATTTCAAAAAATATTCAGAGTTGGATAGCCCATTTATTTAGAAAGGAAGACGTTATGGACTCTAAAATATTTCAAACACAAATTGTAACCAACTTTTAATGTAAGTCAAATTGATAACTCATGGGAACGTAAGTAAAGAACAAAAGTAAGAGATGAGTCATACATTTTAAAAATAGGACTTATTTTGTGTTTGTGGGCGACAAACCTTTATCGGAGGTGACAAAACAGTAGGCGTATTCTCTGTTACATTATAAGGGTGTAAGAAACGGCTTCTTTTTGTTCCAAGTAAAAATAAATAAATAAAAAAACACCATGAAAACCTTTCACGGTAAATAAACAAATAATTTATTTACTCAATAAAAAGCTTTTCTTTCGCTAATAGCTGTGGTTGTAAGGGTACAAAAATGTATACTTTTCGTATTTATAAAGGCTATAGGAGTGAGGAAGGATTCTATTTTTGAACTTCATTAAAAACATACTTTAATTATTTCTGGTAGAGTTTGTTTAACGAAGGTTTTACATGTTTTTTTTTTTTCAATTTTTACAATGATTTGAAGAGCTGAATTTTTTTTTGGTGGAGAATATTTTTTTGTTACATGAGTTCATTTTTATATTTGTCAATATTCTATTTTTACTATAGTATAATGTATGCTGCATCCCAACGTAAACACCCCACTGATATTAACAAGAAAAAAGTTAAGAAAATATCCCGGAATTATCGTAATAATCTTAATAATTTTATGTGATGACCACAAAGTTTCCTTTAAAGGTCAATTTTCAAGGAAATCTTTGTTAAATTGCTGTTTTTGGAGCACGTAGCACCCTTTTATCCTTTAACTTAGGATAAGTAGCCACTTTGTTTTCATTTTATGTTAGAAATCATTGTCGACATTCTTAGTATGATTATATTATATTTATTTTGTTCTTTTCTGTAATCTTTCCCACCATTGAAAAGTATTTTACATAATTCTTACCTACATAATAGAAAGTAGTGCAATAATAAAGATATTATGTTCGACGGATGTATGAAGTATGAAAATATTTACACACCCCTGGGAAATTATACCTTCAATTATAAAAGCCGGAATCGGGTAAAATATCTTAACAATTCTGTTATGTCACTGTGTAAGCCTTGCTATTTAATGAATTGCTTTTTAAGCATTCATCCATTTCACGATATTTTAATAGGTATACAATTTCGTCACATTTTGCCAGTCTATTACATGTTCTTATTATTACAAACGCCATTGTATGTATGTATGTTCCTCTTTTACGCAAAAACTACTTAAAAAAACTCGATAGTAATATAGGCTATTCTTTTAAATTAAATATAGGCTACATTTTATCCATATACGGGAAGGATTTCCACTGAACCTTGAAACTGCGGACCGAAGCTAGATTTCCATATTTCTAAATGCCGAATTAAATCAATTTCCAAACGACCAAAATGGTTCGCCACAGTCTACAAACAAACAGACAGTCAAACTTTTACTCTAGGCCAGTCATTTGAGCCGTCCGTCGTGCAAGTCAGACTGGCCACAATTCAGCTGTCAGATTAGTCAGACCCTGCTGGTGACATGTCTAACAGTCTAGATAGAACCACTATGAACTAGTAGAATTTGAGGGAAAAACTATTCGAGTAGTTGTTGGTGAAGGATTTTAAATTGGTGTTATTGAGTTTTGATATGATGTAACATAGCATGTGTTTTGTGAAATTACTTAAATATAAGGTTACAAAAGGAGGTTCAAGAATAAAGTTAAATTCATGAAATAGTAAAAGTCACTCAAGCCTACTTAAAATAAATCCCTTCGATGATTACACCAACATACATATCAATAAAGGAAGATTTTATCTAAAGAAAACTTCTTGTTAGCTCTATTTGTAAAGTAATTGTCGCCCAAAGCCATGATACACTCATAAACTAATCTCCTACGCTAATTCAAAACCATCAAAAATATGCGTAGAATTTTAACAATTCCACAGTTTGACCCACAACCAGTAACTACAGTTAAAACAGAAATTATTCCCCGCAACATACAATGGTACAGAACTTACTGAAGTTTTAATTGCTTAAGCAATGTACCGTGATTTCAGTTCTAGTTGATATTGCTTGTAAAATTGTTAGACGGATCTCGAAAGTGTCCTAAATTCTATGGGAGTCGTTTAAGTACCCGTACACTGAAGACTAAACAGTCGGCCGAGTGTTAGTCCAAAGTTGGTTAGAAATAAATATTTTTAAAGGTTTTATGCCCATTTTCACCAACAATCTCTTAATCTAAGTGCCACTTAGAATAAGGGCTCTCCCAATTTTGACATAAATAACTATGGATAAGGGATACCTAAACTTTGGTGAAAACGAAATTCTTATTAAGTGTTCCGTAAATGCTCTTAGGCAATCCCTTAATTTAGGTATTTGTTGGTGAAAATGGGCATTAGTCGGTCTGATACCAGCCAAGTACTTGATCCATGTCATGTGAACATTTACATACATCTTCGTACGTATCAAGTGCATCATCAAACTGTTGATCAACTAAAAGTTTGCAGTGTGTGGGAACTCTAAGCAATATAGCTTTCGAGGTTAGTGGGGAAGGTATGTTTGACTGAGTAATTGTTTTCTTGAGATTGAAATCGTTAGTATGTCTATTTGAAACGGTATTATGATTGTTACAAGGGAGACTGTTTTTGTATGTTGGCAATCATGTTTATAATGTATTTGGGTAGGGACAATTAACTGTGAGTTTGAATTGTCTGTGTGTCATTTCTACGTGGAATTAAATGTTATGTATACCTACTTGGAAACCAGGAAATCTGGAGTCGGGTCGCTCAGGTAATTGGGTTGAAGAGATCAAATAGGCTGTCGATCTATGTAAAATTCTATAACTCAGCTGATCGAATTACACTGGAAGCCAACCACAACATAGTTGGGAAAAGGCAAAACAGACAACGATTTGAGGAAATCATTAATGACTTAGGCTATTTAAAAAATATCTAATAAACATAAAATATTATTGTCCGTAAGGAAGAAAAACATAACCATTATTTCCAGAAAAGAAAATCTGACTTAGCTTGCGCGTACGTCGAAATGATCTAATCACAACTATAGTTAAATATAATTTCTCAATTTCATGTTTATTTTCGTAGGTAAAACAAAAGAAAATAAGTGACAATTGTTTGCCTCGTTTCGTACTCACAGGGTGTATATGAAGAATGAGTTCATACGGATATTATCAATAGCTGTTTAGTGTTGTTATTACGTCCTTATTATAAAAGATATAGTAATTATTAGATCATCTATTGTACGAAATGAATGAGAATTTATCAAAATAAGGTGCAATCTTTCTCATAATATAAATGTGAAAGTCAATGTATTTGCTGCGCTTTCATGCTAAAACTGCTGAACTAATTTAGATTGGTTGTCATTTAAACATTTTAGACAGTCGTTACGGGTAGTCAGAAGCCAGTAAATCTGACGACAAGTCTTACCAAGGATTATTAGGGTCACCCAGGTAAATGGGTTGAGGATGTCAGATAGGCAGTCGGTCTTTGTAAAAGTCTGGTACTCAGTTGTATCCGGTTAGACTTTGAAGAAAGATAGTACTTTGAAGACTGAAATAGGCATTGTGAGACTTTTTATTCATTTTCAGTTACCCAAAAATCTATGAGGCCCTTTACAATTTATTATTCATACTTTACCACTGACAAGTTTACATAATATTGTGTACATAACGGGACAGAGTAATGTACACGAAAAGAATTTCGAACGTTCATGCATTATGCAAGATGTCCATTATGAAGTGGACACAAAAGCATAACGCGCAACCTGCAAATTATTCTCCACACTGTGAGAAGGTAACGCAATAAAAATTCTCCATATTTTTCAGATACAATCTTTTATTTGTCAATCGTTAAATAATGAAGTTTGTTGTTTACTTTTGCTCTATTTTTATTACAAAATGTTGTTAGACATGATATAAAAATAAAATGTTTTTTTGTCATTTAATTACTTTTTAGTATCATAGATATAACTGTAGTTGGACAAGTTAACGAGCTCGATAACAAGTTACTTGTTACGTTGCTATTGTTTTAAAATAAAACTAAAGATATAGTGAGTTCTTTGTCATTGTACGTAATTGGGAAATAAATGAGAAAATCAGACATTACTGACATCATTTTTATTAGAAACATGAAGTCAATGTTTTGTGCTTGATTTATTTTAAACATGCTGTTAAAATAAAGCATTCATTCACAATATTTGACTATTGTGACTCTACAATATAAACAAAAATACTAACACTGAGGAACATTAACCTACTTAATATTAAAAAAAACTCTTTTAAAAAAACATAAATAAACCTCCTTTCAACAACACACAAATGAAGTATCATTATTCTCCAAACGAATCGTTTTCACAAATTGTCATTGTAGACAAAAGTTCTTCCACCCTTTACAAACCTAACAAAACGAGACACCAATAAAAATAAATAAAAAAACATCGTACAAACGATAACCCCAAACTGCTGTCGTTATTCAAAATATTCATGAGATTTCAACCCCGTGAATGCCACATTCGAAGTTCGGCGTCAAATTCTTGTCGCGGTCTGAGTGACCGTGGTCAGTGCTCAGACTTCGATCTGGCTAGATTTAGGGTTAAACTATAAATAGACGTCTTAGATTTGTGTCGTAAATTGACATTATGTCTGTAATACACATATGCAATCTTATTATTTATTATAAAACAAGGTTTTAAAAGTACCGAGTTTAGTACTAGGTTTAGAGCGTCACTTTGTTCGAGACGTTGGTTTATACCCAGTACTATTGCCGGTACTTTCTTAGTTGGTTGAACTAAGGTGGATAATATTTTTACTAAAAACTTCAACATCCTTATGGTATGAATTGAGAATATTACGCAACAGTAATAAAGAGCAGAATTGAACAGACCAACACTTAATGAATCAGGAACATACTTTTGAATATTTTATCTTAATTACGCAGCAACTCTTGAATCAGAAAATAAATTTCTTACATCTGCACCCAATAAAATTAAACAAATAAAGCCGGACTGAAACATACATATTTATATAAACCAATCAAAGAAACAGTTGCATATGAAAATGAACGGATGCAAACTTTACATAAATCTCGAATTAAAATAAACATTGTTTTTTATTAAAATGTACATGATAATTAATTTAATGTTATGAATAAAATTAATAAGTATTATCCGCTTGCATAATATTACGTTAAATAGGCAAGTATGGAGATGTGGTGGTTATTAAAAACAGCCTGAATTTTATGTAAATGTCATCGAGTATTAAAAGTATTAAATCGAAATCAAATAATATTAAGGGCAAGCAGTATTAATCTCAGTGAATTATTATAAAGTAACAAGAAAAATATTTAGGTAGGTGTAATGTTTGTAGGATAACTTAAGCAAAAATTCTTCTTGATGTTTTTGCTATGGGGCGAATAAGCATGATGACAGGTTAAAAAATAGTGATTCAAATTACCTATTCCGTCTTTAAGGTTACCGAAAAATATTTAACACGGTTGGTAGTGGAAGTTTGTGACGTCACATTTATGTACAATTTGTACTTAAAAGTGATGTAACACCAAATTCAATTTTGTTGTATCTTCAATGTTATTTGTTTGAGAGAGGAAATAAAAAATACTTTTCCCTTATTTCAGGGTTATGTAAAAGACGAACTAATTATTTTCATTTCCCATGCCTGTTACGATGGCGAAAATGTCAATAACAAGACAGAATTATTATTACAAACATCAATTAAAAATCTTCCTGCTAATTGACGGAACGCTATTCTCATAGAATAAAAGCTTGTTCTAAAAATATAATAATTATTTAACATTAAAATGTTGAGCACGACTCGCTATAATTACGAGAAAAGCAGCAGAGGGTTAAAGTCAATGACAATTTATTTATTTAAGGATTTTCTCATGGTTTAATTAAGGTTTTTCGAGCTTTGGTCATGTTTAATTACTATTTAATGAAAATGTGAAAAGGAAACTCAACTTTTAAGAGGTCATTCACATTGACGAAATGTCAATTGTTGTTTCGGTTGGGTAAATCAAACGAAACTTCACTTATGTAAGTATAACGTTTTTAGCGGCTTATATGATTTCTTAAACCAATTATTTTTACCTACGTAACACTAAATAGGTAAAGTACATTAAAAAAATGATTTTATCTCTTAGAGTTATTATTCTACACCTACATAAATAACACTGTCTATTCCCCGCGTTCCGAGGGAATATCTTGCCGCACCGTGATAAAGAGTAGCCTACAATGTTTTTCTCATGTCTTTACTGTTCTACCTCCAAGTTTCACAATAAGCTGTGCAACCGTTTGCGCATAAAGAAGTAACAAAAATACACACTAACTTGCTTTTATAATGATGATGATGTCCTCCTAGACGTTTCCGTCGACGGCGACATCCTGGCATATATCGGCAGTTTGGTTTCGTTCATGGGCTCGTACATGACTAGCGAAACCAAACTTTGCCTTGAACACGCGGTCACAAATAGCGCAGTAGAGTTGCCCTTGCGCATTGTAGGTGTAGTTATAGGAGGGCTTAGGGCGGGATTTTTGGAGCTGGCGTTTAGCGTCTAGGGCTTCAAGACGCCGCTGTTCAAAATCCTGTACGCTCTTATGAACAGTTCTGCGCCACTCAGGTCTTTGGGTCGCTAGTTGTTCCCATGAAGTTGGCGATAAGCCAACTGATCTTAGGTGGCGCTTTAGTACGTCCCTGTATCGCAAATATTGCCCTCCAGATTGGCGTTTGCCAGTACTAAGCTCAGAGTAAAAAACGGTCTTAGGCAATCTGGAGGACTCCATACGCACAAGGTGACCGCACCAGCGCAATTGTCCCTTCATCAGGAAACTCTCTATACCTGACATAGACGATCGACGGAGAACCTCCGTGTTGGAAATCCGATCTTGCCAGCGAATGCGAAGAATAGCTCGGAGACATTTAAGATGGAAGACGTCGAGGCGTTTGATGTCACCTTTGTAAAGGCACCAAGTCTCCGAGGCATACAAAAGCAAAGGGAGTATAATGGCTTTGTATACAGCTAGCTTAGTGACTAATTTGAGATCATGGGACTTCCATACACGGTGATTAAGTCCGCCAAATGCTGCTGCAGCCTTAGCGATCCTTGCAGATATATCAGACTCGAGACGGTTGTCGCTGCGTACGAGACTGCCAAGGTATCGAAAGGATCCCACTTCCTCCAGAGGTTTCCCGCTTGGGTAAACAGGCGTGTCGTCTGCAGATGTTTTTCTTGCAGGCTGTTTAAGAATCTGAGTCTTTGATGCGCTGATTACCAAGCCAAATTTGTGACACGATTCGTCCAGATAGTCAAGACATTCTTGAAGATCCTGGACACTGCTGGCCATAAGGCAGACATCATCAGCATATTGAATCTCCGCAACAGGAACCGTGGAGATCCTGCGTTTTGCTCGGAAGCGTGAGATGTCAAAGACGCTCTTGTCCATGCGGACATTGAGGATGATCTTATTCCTACATTTAACTAGAGCATCGCTCATTACCGCAGAGAAATAAATGGCAAAGAGTGTCGGTGCCATGACACAGCCTTGCTTGACGCCGCTTGTGACCGGGAACTGTTCCGTAAGTTTGTCCTCGTGGCGTACGCGTGCAAACATGCCTTCGTGAAATTGGCGTACTAAGTTAACAAATTTTGGTGGACACCCACGTTTTTCAAGGACAACCCATAAAGCGGACCTTGGAACCCGGTCAAAAGCTTTCTCTAGATCCACAAAACACAAATAGAGGTCACGATGCTGTTCAAGGCACTTTTCCTGAAGCTGTTTTAACACAAAAATAGCATCAACCGTGCCTCTATTTGGGCGAAAACCACACTGGCTTTCTGGCAGGAAGCTCTCAGCTAGCTTGACGAGGCGGCTATTGATGACATGCGCCAGTACCTTGCCAGCCGCAGATAGCAGGGCGATACCTCTGTAGCAACTACAGTCGGAAAGGTCACCTTTGCCCTTGTAGAGTTTGCTTATAAGAGCATCCTTCCAGTCCTGCGGAACTATTTCTGCGTCCCATATTTGCAACACAAGTTCAAACAGTCTGGTCTTAATATTTTTCCCGCCATATTTGTAAACTTCTGATGGAAGACTGTCATAACCTGGAGATTTGCCATTCTTTAAACGGTTTAGAGCATTATGGAATTCCTCATAGGATGGTGGAGTTTCGAGATCGGATGAAATCGGCAATGCATCAAGAGAATTGATGTAATTTAGATCCGCTCCTTGACTTCCAGGATTGAGCACTTCGTTGAAATGCTCCGCCCATCGAAGAAGAACTTCTGAGGGATCAGTCAGCTTGGTGGTCTTGTCGCGCGAATATACCGGGGCTGTTTTCTTACAACGGGGGCCATATATTGTTCTGAGGCTTTCGAAAAATCTAGCAGTTTGATTGGTATCTGCCAAACGTTGTAAGTCTTGGGCCTTAGCCAGCCACCATTCATTTTTCAATCCACGCACTTTTCTCTTAAGGACTTGATGAAGTGCATTGCGCTCTTGGTTACAGTGGGCACTTCTCAGAGAGCGTCGAAACTCTCCAACAAGTTGTCGTAATTCCGTATCAGAATCATCAAACCAGTCTTGATTCTTCTTTTGCACCTTACCAATAACCAGTTTTGAGACCTTGTGCAGGTTATCAGCGAAACAACGCCATTCAGCGTCAATTGTCGGATTGTCTACAGAGTCAGAGTCAGATGCAGTATTCCCAAATTTTTTGTCAAGTTCTTTTCTAATATCCACGTCCAGAACTAGTTTCGAAAACGCCAGCCTAGCTGGTATCTTATGTTCTGCTCTATGTGGAGGTTTGATATTGAGCCTCATTTTGCATCTGATAAGCCGATGATCCGTCCAGCCCTGAGCACCTCGCATTGCTCTGGTAATAAGTACATCTTTTAGGTCATTCCTTCGGACTATGACATAATCAAGGAGGTGCCAGTGCCTTGAACGAGGATGCATCCAGGATGTTTTATATTTATCAGGCAACCGAAAAAACGTATTGGTTATGCTGAGTTCTAATTCTGCACATAAGGCAAGTAGGGCATAGCCATTAGAGTTGCATTTTCCAATGCCGTGCCTCCCAAGCACGTTTTTCCAGGCGAGATACTCTGTTCCGACACGCGCATTAAAGTCTCCGAGAAGAATAATCTTATCACATTGAGGGATGCTAAGGAGAACCATACGGAGATGGTCATAGAACTTCCGCTTTTCTTCATCAGAGCAGGTCATGGTTGGCGCGTAGACACTCACTAGGTGGACGAACTTCTTTGCTGATGTGTGAAGTCGAAGAGTAATGATTCTATCACTTAAGCCTTTCGGAGGTTCTATCAGGGAGCGGGCAATGCTGTTCTTAATCGCGAACCCAACGCCACTTGAAGCGCGTTCTGAAGAGGGTTTCCCTGACCAAAAGTAAGTGAATCCACCTAGTTCCTCGCAAAGTTCTCCACTGTCAGCTAGATGAGTTTCGCTTATTGCTGCAATGTCGATGTTGTATCGGGAGAGCTCACGAGCTATTAGCGCTGTCTTGCGCTCTGGGCAAATGTTGTTATCGTTGTCCAGAAGTGTTCTTACATTCCAAGCCGCTATATTGATTTTCTTATTGTATATTTGACTATTCTTTCGACCGCATTGATTGGTGACCAGACGGTCGCGGTTAATCATCTGGATAAAGGTGAGATGGGCTTTGTTTAGGCCACCTTTTCTAGGCCTCTCCCCGGATTGGGGAAAGCAGTGCTATCCCTAAATAGGGCTGCTTTGTCTTTGAACGAGCTGCCGAGTCAGTCCTCCCATCTCATCTGAGTCCCGAAACGACCATCACCGTCCAAACGCCTACGTGCAGAGAGCCAGCTAAAGACCGAGCTCACCCGCTCAATCCCCACCACCAGTCTCCATCGCCGCAGGGCTTTTAAATTCAGAGTTCAAGGATATTGCCAGGAGTCATCAGCGCGGGAATATATTATAGTGGGTAGATATGTGCGCAGATACATACCCACTCTCTCGTCTCCTAGATCTTGTGTCCAGTGGATCGGATGACCGATACGACTAGACAGAAAGAGGAGATGCAGTGAATGGCCGCATGCCACTTTGTATCCTGACATACGCCCTACAAGCATATCACATATGCCTTGCTGCAACGCAACGATGGCCGGGTGAGTTGTCATACTGACAGAACCCGCCCATCGAACCGCTGCAGGCTTTACAAAATATAGGTGGAGGATCTGCCACTTTTGTGAATGGCCGCATGCCGCTGAAGGATCCTGACATGCGCCCTACAGGCATATCACAGGCCTTGCTGCAGCGCCACAATTGCCGGGTAACTTGCCATACTGGCGGGCCCGCCTCTTGAGCCGCTGCAGACTCTAAGCACTGTGTGGAGGATCAGCCACATAAAACTAAACTACAATGCGTAGTTATAGTTCCCCTTCACTGGGTTTAGCCCGTGGGTCGACACGGTTTACCAGGGCGTGGCCACTGTGTGCTTAACAAGTTTCTTGGAGCCACCAGTGAAGAGATTCATGAAGTATAAGCAGTACTTTGGACTAGCATCTAAGATAGATCGACCACTAGAGAGTTGGAAAAAAGAAGAAAAGACGGCACTGCAAGATACTCCACTTACGCCCTTTAATATTAATGTAACTAGCATCTCTTTGTGATGTTAAAACATGCAGGTCTAGTACATTTCAGTTTTTCGTAAATTCATTTCAGCGCGGCAGTAAAAGGCTTTGCTTTTCAGAACTACTTTATTGAAACACAATTTGACTTGCTACGGGACGTTTGGGTGCATCGCTAGCTTCCACCGTTTTCATAGAAAAAGCTGAAAGTCATTTCGTGTTCGTGCTGTAACTGAATTAAAATGATTTTTTTTTCTTTTTCTACTTTTTTTTTATAGCTATGTAGATAATTTGGGATTGTTCGTTCAGAGGGAATACTTCTCGCACCCGGATATAAAATTGTATTTATACTATTTTTACTGACTTCTCAAAAAGGAGGTTCGTAATTCGGATGTTTTGATGTATAAGTTCACGCCTATAATATTCAATTAAGTATTTCATGCACTGAATTTCTACCAACACTTTGAATTTCAAGTAAACATTGCCAAGATTTTTTTTTTCACACACTGGTACTCAGATGCATCCAATTAGATGGGAAGCCGACCCCAACATACCTAAGTGGGAAAAGGCTAGGCAAATCATTACCAAGATTTTTTTCTCAAATTTTTCAAGTGACAAATACCTCCCTACATTCCTACTACATACCAAAAGGGTGTAACACCCCCACTAACATTTGTTCAATCAGTTAAAATGCATCATATCGTCGCCAACAATCTCCAAAGCCTCAGGACCTTTTGACCTTAGCGAAACTTTCACATAAATCCTTTTACACGGATGTTCCTGAAAACTGTATTTTTTGGGGGAACAGAAGAAAGTGATTTTTATATGTATATAGATATATCTAAGAGATGTTTTTGTGTCTAGCTCTTACATAAATAGTTGATTGTAAAAGGGGGTCAAGCTAAAAAATGATTTTTATAGCTTGGTCAACAATTTTCTTTTTTCCAGCCTGAAGTTAACTTCTGCTGGTAAAAGCCTTCCCATTTGGTCCTCAGATCTCCTGAGTCTTTGAGTGTTCGCACCATGGTTGTTTACGTCCAGTTAGTCTTGCCATCTCGTCCGGTGCCTACCCTGTCGGCGGTGGACGTTTTGAATTGAATGACACTTAGGAATTTATGTCCAAGTACATAATTAATCAATAGTTAGGTTTGATGAAAAAATCTTTTGTCTACATTAATGGGCAGCAACAATTATTACTTTACTCATACTGTATTATATCAACATCAAACCACTACTTATACATACGAAAATAATTCCATTTTCAATATCACAACACTCTACGTATATATCTTCAGGTGAGCAAACTGCGATGCCGTCACGTTGTCCGCGCGATGAGTTCACAAACTCTATTATACGTGCAATATTGTGCAATGCATGTTATAGTTTCACGATTACATTGTTTGTCAGAATTTGTCGCTTGAAATCTGAACTTATCTTTTGGGAATTAACGTAGGTGTAGCTGGTTTAGTACATTTGAACATCTTTTTTAGTCATTACGAGTAGTCGGAAGCCAGTAAGTCTGACAACCAGTGTTACCAAGGGATATGGATTGCCCGGGTAACTGAGTTGAGGAGGTCTGATAGGCAGTCGCTCCTTGTAGAATGCTGCTACTCAGCTGCATTCGATTAGACTAGTAGCAACCTAGTTGGGAAAAGCCGGTCCGGCCTCTTGGTGAGCTTATATATATATTTAAAAAAAGATATAGAAACATATCTCATATTTGTTTTTCTTCTCAAAATACTAATCAAAAATAAAATAACGTCTGCCTATTCTTTGTGAGTTGTCTAGGTACTTAGGTCTAGGAAATTGAAACACTTCGTGACTGAAATTAAATTAGATCGGGTCTTAAGTGGTAGCAAAATATTATTTTAGGTTCCTATAAAATAGGAAAAATCCTATTAAATATTAATTTGATGTAACAACAGGAACAATGAAGTAAAAATAAGCAATTAAAAATCAATACCACAATTCACCCTTTCCCAATGAATTTCGTAACAAGCCCATAAAATTTAACGTAATAAAACCCCGCTAAGTTCAGAGTCAGGATTCTGACATTGTCAAAGTTGGCCACTAACAATCAGATAGAGATAATTTATACGCCTACCCGTACTTTCTTACACTTGGACTTCTGGCATTCAATGCTCAAATATATTTCAATCTATAGATACTTTTGAAAGAAATTGTTTTCAAATTGGTCGATGGGATTTTGGTATTCAGTTACCTACTGGAACTTTTTCAACTTAAATTACATTTTAATAATATAAAAATATTTTTGAATTCTTGCCATCGTTAAGTAGTTTATTAATTAAGTTATTTAAAAGTACCATGTATTTTTTTCATATTCTTACGCCATTGGTTGATATTAAGAAGTATTTACAAAAAAGAACATGAAAAACATACAACACGATTTCTTTCAACTGTACTAATAAATAATAATCAAGGGTCGCTCAATATTTTTTTGAAAATGTTAAAGGTTAGCTTATTTCAACAACCACGAAAAAATAAGTTCATTTAACCAATTAAAAGAGCAGTAAGTAGCTTTACTTAGGGGATAAAGTATCAAAGTGCCGGTTAATATTTAACTTGAGATTCAGTTTATTTTTTAATTCATCCTTTGATACCACTTAACTTTTTCTAATTGGGGTTATTATAAAAACGTTGCCATCTTTTAAGAGGAAATTTTCCTTTTCGGAATATTTTTATAAGTAATCGGGGCTTTTCCTGAGTGCGTAGATACGTCTACGATTTTTTTAACATGACCCAACTGACCTAATTTGATTGTTACATACCATTAATATTGTTCACCAATATAGAAAACTTAACTAAAAACTATACTTACTAAACTAAAGAGATTAAAATACATCTGCTAATCAAAATGTTACACTTTAAAATTTTCTTATCAAATCACTTTAAAATCACGTCAAAATCTATTCACATAAATAAATACTTTGGTCCAAAATCGATACTTTCTGTTCGACTGTTGAAAATCAAATAAACTGGAAGGCAATTAATGAGTTGGTTTCAGCAAAGTAAAATCAACAATATCCGCTAATATGTTTGTAATCGTTAAAAGGTTTACATATTGCAAACAGGTATCTACTTATTTGCAATATTCGATATCAATAATAATAATTAGCGAATTTACTTAACATTAATGCCTATGATTTGAGTTCAGATTATCAAGTTTTCAAACACATAAAATTACCTAAACTCACTAAAACAACACAATACAATATTAAAATCTTAAAACAAAGAATATGTGTGCGTGAAAGTCTTCTCTACATAACTGTCATAATTTTTGACAAAGATTGACAAAGGAACATACATGATATTTTCCTTCACCTTTGTCAATCGCTGTACATCAACGATCCCTGCCTTTTCAACGAGGAAAGAGGCTTGTATTAGTGGGACAGTAAAAGGCTGATGATGATGTATGAGCTTAGAAGAAATATTTTTGATCTTACTTTCAAATTAGGTATCTGAAATTATTATCTATTGCACAATACCCCAGATTATCTAACAATGCATATTATAAAGAATACATTTTTGTTTCGAACATAAAACCAATTGTTTGTCGGTTTAAAATACTGAAGTCAACATAATTTTCACTGTCCAACATTTTTGTTAAATCCTCTCACTTATTAATTTACACTCCATAGACAGAAAAGCCTGCAAAAACCAATTTGACCAAAGTCTATTGGCATTTGAAGTCAAAGTTTCGAAAACTACAAATTTTTTGCAATACAACTTCACCTCAGCCAATTCGAGTTTGCTCTCCAACTTGGAGTTTGTTCTGCATTTAGAGCCAACTAGCAACTGGTACAATTAACAATTGGCTACACAAGTATACACACACACACACACACACACACTCATACAAACATACACAATATAGTTACATGTAACTACCGTGGAGATTCACTAGAAATTAGGATTGCTCTTATGCGGTACAGCATCGTTCCGCTGATTAAGAATTACACCCCAAGTACTAAGTATTTGCCAGTTGTAAGGAAAAATCTTCTATGGAAACAAGATGAATATTTCTGTGTTGAAATAGAGATACGCGGATAGAGATGTTCGTTCCGGTCTGGAAGTCATGCTCCATTCTCTATTGGCAGTCCATATCTTATACCGTTGTTTAAAAATATTATAGGAACAATATGGACCCAACAGAGCACAGCTTAAAGAAGGGCTTAAAAAGTTGGAGGGCTTTAATTTTTTTATCATAATGTTGATATTAATTTTAATAGGCTTCAGTGATTTTGGTGCTCATTTAATCTTTGACTATTGTAAAGGAACGGTCATTTCAGATTTTAGTTTTTTTGACCACAATATAACAATTTTGAAAAATCCTATATCTTGATTGATTTTCGACATATTATTATTTACATCTAGTATTACTAAGGCGAAATACTGTATGCATGTCTTTCAGTCAAACATATTATTACATATTTTTACATATTATTACATTTTTACATATTATTACATTAAACATATTATTACATATTATTACATATTTTTCATTTATATCCAAAATATCTTCAACACAGCGACAAATAAGACAGCATTATGACGCAGTATTTATAGTATCTTATTTTAGAATACATAATAAAGTATATACTAATTTAAAGATACTTTTATACACCTACCATTGTGTGAGTCTCAATCATTATGTTTGTATCAATAGCTGGAAAAAATATTGTCATTTTTTAAATCGGATATATGCAGGCATTGTCAACACTTATAATACCTGAAAACCTACGTAATCTCCAAATATTTATGTTACATTAAGCGTAACCGCACAATGAAGACTAAACAGTCGGCCGACTGTTGATCAGATGGTTGGCATTTTCTTTTAAAGAAAATCTTAATTCCATTTAAATTTTTCAGTCGGACTGATACCGGCTAAAAACCTCATCATTGTAATGTGCGTAATACCATTCATCTTCATACTGATTTATGAGCCAAAACAAACTATCGGCCGACTGAAAGTTAGCAGTGAGTTTCTTCATACATGTACGTTTGCTCTGAAATATTTTTGAATGTTGACAATATAACTCAGAGCCATGTTTTGATCGAAAGATTTTATAATTTATTTATATCTTACGTCTTTATTGTAATATTATTGACTTCTACAGCATAAACACTCCGATTAAAACTATTCATATCCTCCCGTGATAAATGAGCTTGCAACTGTATTAGAAGTTTTGAAACCAGTAGTTTCTAAGATTAGCGCGTTCAAACAAAAACATCTGTTCAGCTGCATGAGTATAGTCATACCGAGAATGATAGTGTGGAACTGGAACATTTAGTAGGTAATGTGAGGAGGAAATAGTTCAGCCCAAGAGTTGCAGATTTTGATTGCGAATTAGTAGTTTGCCGCCAAAGCTACCGGAGGTAGACAGCTTACTAGGTGTGGGCTATGAAATAGGACCTTGTCGTTTACCTGAAATAGTCACATGTATTCCATAGCTGCACATGCCCTTTTGTACGGATTTTTACGTATCTCCAATACGAGGCATTTTTGTCACATTTAATCTTATGGAATCTTTGTTTCTTTTAAAATTAAGGCCACCATTTTCGAATCGATAGATGGTTTTAATCTAGGAACAATACAGATTACACTAACTAAACGAAAAACGCACCGCAGCTAGGCGCAGATATATTACTTTTAAAGTGAAATCATACACAAATGTTCAAAATAATATGAATGAGGGTTACGAAATCGGGCAACATGTATTTAGTGAAATGGATCATGTAGCCTGATTTCAAATGTAAAAAAGTAAAATTAATGACTTCTTCGTAATATTATACAAGTCATATAAGGGTAGTAGGTATTTTGGGATCGCGAAACAGCTATTTTTATCATAAACGCAAATAGGTGAATAAAAATAGCAAGTATTCATTTTACAATAGATATTATTTTTCGTGGGTACATGGAATTCGTGGAAAAGCCAACTACGGTGGCGTTTTCAAAATTTTTATAATAATATTTTCGCCTCATTTTTTATTCTTAGAGGTTACAACTAGTCTCTCAACTAAGAGTGTGTGGGTTCGATTCCAAATTAGGCTTTGAAGTTGCTCGAGTACTGATCAATGCTTATTCCTTCTTCGTATGAGACGAAGCATGCAGTGGTATAATACAAAGAATGATAATCATAATGACATTTGCACTGCTTTTCTTTCCTATAAAACTGTACAAAGTAGACTGGCCTTTACTTTTTTGCAGTACTTTGATATCTTTTAGGATAAGTCGAGATACCCCGCAAATCTAGTGATCCATGAGGGGTTACCCCTTTTGGATCACTTAGTCGATATCAGGCTAATTTTATATGAAATCTATTTCGGTGCAGACAATGACCGCGTGCGCTCTTTCAGGATTCTTTTTCATGAATTAATCAATGACGTAAATTAGTATATAATAGTAGGTTGAAGTGCAGACGGGATAATTAGGCGAAGCGTTACAGGATTAAGTAATTATTTAAAAAGAAAAAGAGTTATTTTTGTTTTTAGGATTTAAAA
The DNA here is from genome assembly GCF_022581195.2 of Helicoverpa zea. Lineage (NCBI taxonomy): Eukaryota > Metazoa > Arthropoda > Insecta > Lepidoptera > Noctuidae > Helicoverpa > Helicoverpa zea. The sequence continues at coordinate 1,366,289 of NC_061472.1, forward strand.
AATTGTGTGGATGTAGATTAATACAGCTTAAGATTTCAGACAAGCTCTCAGAAGGTAATTTAGGCAAACGCAGTTAATTATAATTTTATATCGTACTTAATTAAAGAAAATGTCCAAAAATATAAGTACTTACGTATTAGCTCCTGAAATATTTTATGACGTGACACGATACAGTTACGTCATATTGGTGACGAGATCCTGCGGATATCTTTAGAATATGTTGCTATCTAATTTAGTACGTACCTCTGAGGTAAGCTATACCTAAGTCTGGAGTGCCTAAATTACGTCAAATCACTTGCGATCACGATACTCTGTATTTTAACAATAGAAGTATATAAATTGCGTTATGCCGATATCATCATCAGCCTTTTTGTCGTTTCACTGTTGTGCAAAGGCCTCTTCTCACACAGAGAAGGATTGAGCGTGATTTCAGATATTTATTTATTTTTATTTATTCCTTTATTTCAGGCAACTAGGGCCCATAAAAATACAAATACACATATATCGTACATTACAATACTTATAAACTAATACATAAAAATTCACCATATCAATAAATATATACAATACTATATCTATAAAAACTTAAACATACTATAAATACATAAAAAATATTCTTAAAAACTAATGCACACGATGTGTCGGCGTCGTGTTTCGCTGACTGGTAATTAATAGTCCAGGTTTCCTCGAGACGTTTTCCTTCACGTGTCTTAGGTCCGTATTCCAAGATATACTTTAGAAAGTACATAGAAACATAGAAAAGCTTCATTGGTACACTCAAGAGAGGTTGGTTCTTTACCTAATAGACCGCTGCGACTTAACCCTTGAATGTCGGAGCGCAGATATACGCGAGACACAATTGATTTTCTATTGTTTTATAATTAGTGACATACACGAGGTTAACATTTATCGTCGATTCATTCATTGCTCTTACGTTCATTGACAAAACATACGCGTATAATGTATGTTGAACTTCTTATAAAAGGTGTATCAATTGGAAATCTTTTACGTAATCAAGGTGCAGATACAGGGTGTGCTTAAGTGATCGGCGTGACGTAATTATAGAAGGGACGTGAGGAAAGAGTGGACCTCCCGGGGAGACCCATGTGTAAGTGACAGGGCTCCTGATGAGGTCGTTTGTACACTCATAATGCACAATAAGCATTCTGTTGTATTGGTCGAAGGAAAATGTTATGTGATACTCTTTCTTGGTATGTCCGAAAAAAGGTTTTTTTTGGCTTAGGTTAACAGGTGTGGGTTGATAACGTTTGCTGTGTAGACCAAAATACTTATCAACGAAATCGGTGGTTATCGCTTTGATAGTGAAAACATTGACATGTACTAATTTAGATATAAGTCATAGTACAAAACAGTGTCTAGTTTTGTAATATTGAAGACTAAAAGTATAGTTATACATACAAACCTATGTAGAAAAAAGAATATAACAGGCTTAGAGTTCAATTTGATAATCTAATTACTCATACAATCAATCCTTACCTCTTTTGAAAAAGATACCACATTTAAAAAAAAGTGTCATGAGTAACGTACAAAATATGTCCCGAGAAGAAATTCACCTCTCGGCCAACCCTAAAAATCCGATGAAAAGTAAGTAAAAAAATAATAACATCCGACAGGTAACACGAGGACTTCTCCCGGGGGAAAGGGGGGCTAATAGATACCCCCGAGTCCCCAAACTCGGTGATATAAACCGATTTGTGCACAAAATGGACCATTGGTCAGTGGATTAGTTTGTAAGCTTTTAGGATTAAAAGTGTGTGCCAAACAAGAAAATTCTTATTTGAGTTGTGATGGAATTTGCTAGTTGAAGTGTCTAAAGGACCGCTGCAGAATAGGGTTAAGTGTAGGCATTTAAAAATAGAAAATTATGTCTTTTGTTGGGTTAACGTGTATTTCGGTTGTAAAAAATTAACGCATAGCACTTACCAGCAAATGTTTTTTTAAGAAAAAAATAAGCAATAACAATTTTATTAAGTACAAGTTTTATATACGCGCTAACAGAAAGTTTTAAACTGAAATTGCACAAAAATAAAATGATGGCCGTCCATTCAGAACTACTAATTTCAAAACAAAAAAGAAGTGAAATGTCAAGTTCCATTGCAGGGTTAATCACACAATTAAATACTTGAAGCTTAACCCTAACAATATAATAGACTTGTAAACAGAATAATTATTGTACCTACTTATGTACGAAGCTTAATAAATTAAAATTGTTGCAATCCACCAGTCAAGTGTTTGAAGGATCATTTGAACAGTTTGTAACTGGGTTTTTAGGACTGTGACATTAAAATATTTTAGTTTTGTAATGAACATTATTCTTTTCGTACTAGTATTTGAATGTGAGCGTAACTTTGTCTGTTTGTCTGTCACGTCAAGACTACAGAACCAATTAAAATGGATAAACAGATATAGTCCTTTATTAGTAGTCTGAAATGTAGATAGTCTGAAAAGTCTTACAGGCCACTTGTTATCCGGATGCGGGAGGTAGTTTTATCGGGTCGCGGGTGGAACTATGAGAGACAGCTAGTATTCATATTATGTTTTGATTTAATATTGTGTGCTCAAGAAACTTTATCTGTGCTTCTGTAAGAGTTTCATAAATTGATCAATTAGCTTTGATGAAGCCTACCATTGAAAGAAGTATATAGCTTTGAGCAGGTTTAAAAAGTACATATAAACTGAGATTTTAAGGATGTAAATTAATGTAAAAGCAAGAACAAGTAGTAGGTACGTTACAATGTAAATCAACAGCACTGATATATTCGAATCAATAGGCAGTATTGACGCAGGTAAAACGGTTTCAGTTCACTGGTACAAAACATTGTGCCTTTTAGAGTTCAGTCAACACTCGAGCGCTGTTTGCGTCTCAGATTGTCCCATTGTACCAGCCAGGGGTGCTCAACATTTTCCTAACAATCACGATCTTTATTTAGGATGTGCTAATTTAAACCAGAGTCCTGTACAAATATTATTATCTAAGAAATTCTGTTTGATCGTTATTCGTTTGTAATTGAGAAATTTTCGGTCAAGTTTGATTTGATTGAGTTTTTTTCTGATGGTTTTAGTTCGTTGGAATATCGTGAATGTCGTGTTGGATTATTATTTATTTAATTCCAATATTTCAATAAGTAATCAAGAGACCAAAAGCCTGTTAATGTAGCAACTAAGCTACAATTATGATGCCCTCTTATTTATTATACTCCAACGCTGGCCAACTCTAATTATAATCTACTCTTTTTGTGGTAAGATACCTACGCAAGGAAATACCTTTTATATTTGCACGATTTCGTTCACCACCGTTGTAACAAGGAGGTAAATCCATAACGCCTTATATTATTTACTTATATTAACCCTTATGTTCAATTATAGTTATTGAGAGCTCTCACGCACACACGTACACATTATCTTGGTAGATGATATCCATTGATATGAGTGACGGTTGCTTAGTTATGCATGTGTGTGTGTCTGAGATTTCTTCTTAATATTATTGACGCTACTTATAAAGGGCAAGCACGTGATAAATTATTACCTAATTTACCTACAATCTTCAAGGTTTCGTATCTTTGATTTTGCATATTTATAACGACAGTAAAATTCTCACAGTAACTTACACAATATAAAAAAAACAGCTAAGTATTTGTGATGCATAAAACAAATTGCTTGCAATCCGTATACAATATTAGGTTCTAATCTATAGATTCGCATCAAATAACTTTGCCATTCTGAAGTTACCAGTTTCATACCTATTCTTTCTGTGCCGCTGTTACCTACTTGTAACTAACTTCAGAGCTTTTTGATGAGACCTAAATATTTTAAACATCTCAAAAAGTTATAAAAGTCTAAGTTAAGTCTTAAAACAAATTAATGATCTGATGAGCGAATTAATTGACCTAAACTTTCGAATTTATGATCTGACTAAGAACGATTTAGTCAAGTTTTACTTTGAAGAAAACGTCTGGGTTACAGTTTATGTTGTAAAAGTGGATAGTTTTCAATTGAAAACAATAAAGTCCCCAAGAAAAATTAAGGTTGGCACCATTTTACGGACTTTTTAACTAACAATGTGAAACAGAAACGGCGGATGAGTTGTGTGAAAGACATGGCTGGAAAGAATGTCACTTGTAAGATGACCTTAGACAGATTTGTGTGGCGACCACAAATTATAACATTGGATGATGATATCACAGTTTTCATACTTTTTTAATGTGTAGTTATTAAGTTTGTCTGTTTGTCTGTCTGTCTGTAACTCGAAAAAAGAGCTAATGTGATTGATAAAATTTTGACAATGTGAAAGTAAACCAAAACTTATTTTTTTTGCGAACATCTGACGGGCTCTAATAGCATTTGAATCTTGCTGTTATTTACCTAGAAATCATCATATACATAATATATATCTCATTTATTTTACGGATACTACAATATAACCCCATAGTTTCATATAGAGACATAATATTTACTCACAGAAGTACAAAACGATATAATTCTCCATTAATTATGGGAGTGACCCGTACTTTAACTTGCTGGCTTACATTGCACAACGATATATATTGTAGTCTTAAAATGTTGGCTACGTCTGACATTTGCGTAAAACTATTCCTCTGTAATATTTAAGATTGATACATAAGTGCATGGGAAAAGAAAAACGCATCTGTAAACTGCGTATATAATGAACTGCTAATAATAATTGTTTTATTTGAGGAATCACTTTCCCCTGCGGATTTGCAAGCGTCCCAAAAAGATACTATTTTCTATGCTCGGATCCTAAGTAGCCTACATGTAATAAGAAACAATAACTGTCACTGTCAATATCAATGAATATCCATTGAGCTTCTTGCACGTGAAGAAGTAGCAAACGCACACACTCACAAACCTTTCTAATGTTAGTGTGTCATGGAAATCTCCAACATAACATTATATATAAACTCCTCGTTTAAATCAATCCATCGTCGTATATAGTGAAATCTAACAGAGCCGAATGATTTTTTTATTTATTAGAACTACATCCGAAATATATTTTTAATTCAATTAAATGTTTCTGGAAAAATATTCAACTGCATTGAATTAAACCGACTTACACCAAAGTTACAAGTTTAAACAACGAATAAAACTTATGACAGTTAAAACTTAATCTCTATTAAGTTACGTCTAACTTAACTAAGTGTAACGTCATCAAAGTTACGCTGCATACGAAGCTAATATCACTTAGTTATCACTTGAACTTATTATTAACTTAACTTAGTTATTGTGATATAATTAGTCTTTGCTAAGTTGGAAACAGGTAATAGGCATAAGTTCATAAGTTCAGGATTTCGTGGAAAATTAAGACTTTGTTTGTATTGAATAGGTGTCTCAGATAGTTAAGTGGGTGTGTGGGTAAAGGAAAACTTTGTTTTGGAACAGCCTATAGTTTATTCTATACCTACCTACTAGAGAGTGGTTAACCACGCTATATGAATATGTAAAAGGTTCAATAACACTTATAATAGAAACTGGTTTTCTCTGGTCTTTTTATACGTGTCCTGTGGGATCTATTTCGCGCACCGGGCTAAAGAGTATAGCTTACGTATTAAGGGGCTAACCCCGAAATATTAATCAAATCGGACCAGTGGTTCCTAAGGTTCAAGCGTACAAACAACTCTTCACCTTTATAATATAGGTTATAGATTAAAAATGTCCTTAGGTTAAAGTATTTTAATTTTTTAAGCCGTTCAATTTATGGATATAACCCTCATCATTATGTTCTCCATGATACAACCTAAATTAATCTAAAAAAGCGAGATGATAAAACTAAAAAAAAAACTTCATACAAAAACCAAACACGCTGGAATCGTCATTGAAATCGGACCGTACTTGATTATATTTCGATGCAAATACATAAATCAGTATTAAAAGGGTTTCGTCACGATTCAGGTGTCAATCAAGTGTGTTTTCAATCATTTTTACAATATCAATCATTCGGGATTTATGTATATAGCGACGTGTAGGAAGAACCGACGTTTTGTTGAAAAATAAACACGTTTGCAAAGATCAATTGAATTAATGATGTGTGTGAGATTTATAATTGGGTAGGTATATAAAAGTAAATTATAAATAGAACAATTTATTAGAATGAATCAATATAACAATATATTTATTTATTTTCATGCTTTTCACGAATATGTTTGGTTATAAAATTCGGTGATTACCACACACCGTGAGAATTGCAATTTGTGCAAGTGTGAGTGATTTATTAGATAATTATGCTTAGGTCAATGGCCAAAAAAAGAATTAGTGAAATATAAAGTTTTTTTTCCAAATTGTACTGAAAATCAGTACTTTTTGAAGGTTTACAAGTTCACAAAATACAGCCCGAAAAACGCCCTTCACCTCTCTCTCTGTGTTTTGGTTAAGAAAGACGTAAGAGACATCTAAATTATTATTTAGATAAAATAGAAGTTTAGACTTAGTACAATTAAATTAAGATTTAGATTTGGTCTACTGGCGGCGAATGTTAAATTACACACAAAATTCTACAATAGGTAACTTTAAACAAACGATTTTTATTTCCATTGGCTAACTCTGACATCAAAAATATATGCCTCTTATTAAGTAGGACTTACCACTAATCGCTGATTAATTGACAGTATTGAGAACCAAGCAACTTTCTAGAAAACTGGTAAGTAGGTAATTGAGAAACTTACCAGGAAAGTCTTGCTTATCACAGAATACTTGTCAACCACACAACTTCTTGTATACTGATTTCTGGGAATATGAGATACAGGGAATTTATAGACTCTAACATCAAGTCAAATGAGATATAGTATCTGAAATGTATGAATAATTTATTTTTAAAGAGTAGTAGAGGTTCCCATAAAATTGATATAAAGAAATGATTTGTTATTTACTCTAGTAACTTCTAGTTTTAACGTTTACTGGATGTTCCTAATAATAATTATTTTGAGGTTGATTATAAGGTTCTACGTATATCCTGTATGCATGTTTGTGGACGATTATCACACGCCGGTTTTCAGCATAGTATTTGTCAGACTCAGGAGAAGGTTTTAAATAATTAGTCACTATTATATTTTTCCTGTTGTCGCATTAGGCGTAAAAGTGTTACGATGAAATGTTAAAGTAAATACATAAAATAATACCATCGCACCACAAAAACTTTTAAACGTCTATTGAACACTTGTCTAAAAAATGTCAGATTATTTCGTGTTCGTTTTGAAGCCACACTTTTTTAAACAAGTGTTCAACAGATGTTTAAGTTTTTGTAGTAAAGTCAATATTGTTTTACTGTGAGACCTAGAGATTAACTGCCACACTCAGAATGGATACTTAAATTAGTCTTAATGAGTCCTTAACTAATTATCATTAAATCTGTTAATGAACGATACATCCCAGAGACGAAATTTAAGGGTTCATTAGTTAATGACAGCTTTAAGTATCCGTAGGGCAGAGTATCGTCAAATTGTCTTTGATAATGCTTATCGATAAACGAAAGGTGTAGCCGCACCTTTAAATGTGAAATTATTAAGTAGCAAAAACTGTTATTTAAATACATTAAAACCTTGTATATCAACAATAGAAATAAGAATTTGTTAATTTCGGGATCGTTTTTACGTAAAAACACCTATTTTCATGTAAATGATATAAAGTACATGGAAACTTTTTTCTGGTATCACTGTCAATATTGTATTCTCAGTGTCAAGGTTACGTTTAAAATTCTTGTTCCGTTAACCGTCAGGAAAGAAAAGTGTGTGGAAAAGTGTGATAAGCTCTGAAATAAATAGCTTTATCTTAACATATTATCATGGTAAGTTTCGTTTCTATGTACATTAGTAGCTGCACATATGTATTTGAAGAATTTAATTTGTGCTTGTTTCATTTTAGGAGTCTTCAGGAACAAGAGCCCCACGCAAACGTGTGGCTAATTTCACGGCGGACGAAAAAGCTTTGTTAGCACAATTAGTTAAAAAGAGACCAATCGTGGAATCTTAAATAACAGATGGCAAGTCAGTCGCCAAGAAACAAGCAGCATGGGATAGTATAACACAGGAGTTCAATCAGGAATCAATCACCAACTTCCAGACTACGGGCTGCTTTGTGAAAGTTTAAGAAAACCCAAAAAGCGATTTCGGCCCGACCCGGGAATCGAACCCGAGACCTCGAGCACAGCAGCCGCGCTTGCGACCACTAGATCAACGAGGAAGTCAAATAAACTTTGTACTACATAATTGGCCTCTTGTTCAACAATTAAAAAAGTATTCCTCTTATTTTATGGATTTTTATTTATTAAAAATTATATTATGAGAAAAATCTATCAACTATAGATTGTCGCACCAAAAATCCATTGCTGTTGGTTGTGCTTTCACGCCTTTCACTCAGGACAACATCATCTTTCTCAATATGAGGAGATTCCCAGTTCTTTGGAACCAAATCATCAACCTGTAAAGAAATATTATGCAGTGTCGCACAAGCACATAAACAGCCACAACTGTATCCATCTTAATGCCCATGCCAAGTTGGAGACAAGGAAACCTTCTTTTCCAAATGCCAAAGCATCTTTCCACAGTATTCCACATTATATTTTATTTGGCTTCTGTTGTAGTTTTCTTGTGCAGTTGAATTTGGTGATAAAAACGGTGTATTTATATTTGTATTTGGTGATAAATACCCTTTTATATTCCTATAGACTTCTAATGTTACTCCTCCTGGGCTTCTTATTTGGCCCCACTACCCTAAACCTTCTGATATAGTCTACAAAATCAATAAAGTCAAGCAAATCACTCATCTTTACTTTATTGTTAAAACACTTCTATTCCTGAGACTTTTAAAAATATTTTATTTACTTTTATAACCTTAAACATAAATGTCAAAATCAATCATTAGAAAGTTAAGTAAAGGTTTTGCTGTACTTAACTTTAATTGTCATTAAGGGATGGTAACGGATCATTAAGTGTCTCTGAGAGTGAGCTTTTTTAAATCTATACTAAGGAGCCACTTAAGTAACCATTAAATGACTCTGAGTGTGGCAGTAAGAACTACACATAAATGAGATTCATGAATGAATTAAAACAGTCAGAATGACGTAAAACAAATGGGTTTCTCAGGTAACATGTCAAACTGCATTTGACTAAAAGCCTGGCTTGCATCTGATAAATTATTCACGGCGTATAAGAGGGTTAAAATCACACTCATATGCTGGGAAATGCGGTAATGTATGCTAATGTTACTTAATAGGTTTATAAATAGTGCTTTTTTGTTCTGGTTTTGTGGGAGTATTTGGGGGAAAATTTAGCCTGTTGTTGTTCTATTACACAATGGTAAAAAACCCATTATTACTTATGCGTTTTTTTATATTGAGTCCTATCCTCATTCAAACCAGCTCGAGTCAATTTTACAAATATTAAATTGATACCTTCACAAAGAACTAATTCGTATTTTTACTACTAATACTATTATGCAATACGACAACTACAAGAAATTAATATGTAAGCTTTACGTTTTAATATAAAACTACGTATAAAAACAAACTAATAAGCCCAGATTCCAATAATATTAAGACCTATTACTCTATCCGTCCCTATATATAAAACAGATCTCACTTGTTGCTTTCCCCGAACAAAATCGCGACTTATCCAACTTACCAACTGTCGGCCATTTCACAAACTACTTCTATAACATTACACGAACTTACCCCAAAAGATTTCAACGTTAACTATTAAATGTTTTAACTAAACTTTGTCCAAAGGGTTTCTTCTTTATGCGCCTAAAAGTTAAAGTTGAACTTTAGATTTATATTAGCTAATAAAGGTAGTTAAGGTTAGTTTAACTGTGTGTTAAGTTGGAGTTGAGAGTAACTTTATGATCTGTGTTTGAGACAAGTTTGTTTGGATTTAAATCGTAAGGAAGGGAAGATCTAGGTAAATAAATTAATGATATATTGACGCTAAAAATAAATACTGGATAGACAAAATACATTTTTCGAAACGTTTTTTTTTAGTAATTCGATGAATGTAAAAAAAAATGGACGACGATTAATTTCGTTTTTAGAACTTCATTTTTATTTGGAATTCGTTTGGTATGATGTAATATAATATTTCCTGGTATGATGTAATATAATATAGTCATGATTAGTTAAAAACAAAGTGAAAATATATGTTTGTATACGCATATTCGTCTGAAGCTCTCTTAAAGAACAAGGCTAAGTTCATCAATATATCACTTTTCCCCTGTAATTTTAAGGGTCCGTAATCAAAATGTAATGTTGTACTTTAACCACCTCCGACTGGAGGTTAAGAGGTCGCATCATAAATTCCCCCCAATTGAACAACTGTCAGGCTATATTAGCGCCAACCTCAGGTAATTGAACTGAGCAGTCAGGGGGAAATATCGGTACATTTTATACCCCCACAGCTTTGTAGGGTTGACCCTTATTTGTAAACCGCGCAGTTTAGGGTTGAGTTTTTAAAGTGAGATTAGGTAGTATAACAACTATTTGAGGTATTAGTCTTATGTTTTGTGACATAAGTTCAGTATGAATTTCAATTAGATAACTGAAAGCAGTAAGGTTTCTTTAATATATATATTTTTTTAATAATGTTACGAAGAGGGTGTGCTAAGTATGAATGTAGATGGATGGAGAGAAAGAGGAAGACAAGTGGGACTATGGCAGAGTTTAAATATTTTTCATGTTTAATAATGTACTTTAAGATTTGGTACCTACTATTAAAACGGTTGACTCCTCCAAAGATCCGGGTCAGTTTACATTTAAAATTAAAACTTGTGGAGCCCCGGGCTTACCAAGTTTACCATATCGGTATTTAAAAATAACATTTTTGTTTCGAATATTTTTATTACGGGATCTCTTTACAAATGAGTAATAGTACGATACATTCTAATTTTAGACATCTCGCATTTGCGTAAATGTTTTAAAGAGGAATTAAAAAATAGATATAATAACGATATGGAAAAATACCCCTTTCAAATGTAGCTGTAAGAATAACGTACCATGCAATTTGGTGTTCTGATCAAACAGCCTCACCCGGGTTGCACACCTACTTTCTCTAGACCTTTAATTACCTGAACAACTAACGGTGGATTTTTATAAGATATCTATCCGCATTTTGGGATTAGAGATTGAATATTGGTAGCTATTTGTTCCATTAACTTAAGTTTACCGAACACATAAAAGTCAGTTGTCTTGAGAAAAATGACGTCATATTGCCGGTGTACTTAGGCCTAAGTACTGATACAACCAGCCCTGTATTAATGCCAATAAATATTTTGTCGAGTTGCGGCAGAACGCAATAAACTTACCTGGTGCCTGTAAACCAGGGTCCCGTTACATGACGGCTTTTATTTTATCGCTGTAAGGCTGAAGTGCCACTGAAAGCGGGTGATAGGTGAGTAAATGTGTGAATTTTATGTTAGAAGTAATATATTTTCTTAAATGATAGTCACGGTGGCTTTTATTAGCTTAGTAATGTTAAATCGAGGTTAAGACATTCATTTATTAATTACCAGTTTCTGAGCACCGTCTTGTCTTGTAAACTGATCATAAATTGCTATTATACGAAAATTTATATGATTTAAATCTACAGTAGAGATTCGATAAAGAAGTAGCTGTATAAAGAGTAGGTATTTTGTATATTACATACATTGATGTTACAATTTATATGTATAAATAACATTGTTAAAATATTTGAAGCTACCAACAGTGGCACAGATAAATAACTTTCCTTTCAATATTTTCAACATTAGCATATTACTCACTAGCGGACTATACCCGCTAGCAGTGACGCCTCGCTCTCACGACGGTGGTTCATCTTATTTGATTTCATAAGGGCTCAGGTTTTGAATTACGATGTTTTATATCGTTTGCCTCTATTGCTATATTCCGAACATCCTTTAACTCACTATTATAGCTTGTTTAATTTATTGTGGCTTACTTTTAGAACCAGATTTTAAATATTTTGCGGACTATATATTTTATAACTGACTATTTTTCGTAACATGTACGTATAGTTGATATTTGTATTCTTGCTTAGTGAAATAAAAGTTGGTATACTTTATTTACCGTAGAGAAAAAATATATACACACTATATATACAAACTTAAACTATCTTTAAACACAAAAATACTATATGCCAAAACAAAAAACATAAAAATGTTCTAAAATTACCCGAGTCCTGTGATAAAAAGTAGCCTTATAACGTTTCTCGATAAATGAGCCAACACCGAAAAATTTCCTGAGTTTAGCACTTCAAGCAAACAAACAAACTCTTCAGCTTTATAATATTAAGATAGATAGCAAAGATAGACATCTTAGCAAGAATTTTTGTTTGCGAAACTTACGCTACATTTTAACACGATTTTATTTTACATAACAATAGTGAAGGCTATATCTATAAAGTATGTAATGAAACATAAAATAAAATTCCATATAAAAATCTTCTTTTAAAAGGCAGTCAAAAGTCAAAAAGGCCAGTGGTTTCATGCATATATTATTACCCTTAGTACTAACTTACAATTCTTTGTATAACAATACGAATACCAGACACAACAGACTAAATAGTCGGCCGACAATTGACCCGATTTATCACATTTTTTTTTAAGAAAATCTTGATTCCTATCAAAGTTTTCAGTCGGGCTGATACCGGCTAAATACCTAATCTTTGTAATGTGCGTACTACCATTCATCTTCATACCGATTTATGAGCCTGAACAAACTATCGGCCGACTAAAAGTTTGCAGTAAGCTCACTCTAAAAATAGTAGAATATTTGAACAATGGCTTTTCGAATCATTAAATAAATGAAATAAAAACTTCAACATACTGTCAGCCTGTTGACATAGGTCCGGCCTGTCATTTACAATTTTGAATGAAAAGTATTCAATTATAGTCTCAACACTTTGCCTTTCTTTTGCATATTTCAGTGCATTTTCTACCCTTTAAAATTTTGCTTTTATTTATACTGATAATAAAAGCCAAACAGTTTGTATATTTGAACGTAATAATCCCCGGAACTATTGGCACTATATTTGACAAATTCTCTCAGTTTTAGATAGCTCATTTATTGAGACATCCGGATAGGCCGATACTTTTTACGCAGGTGCGCGAAATAGTTCTCACCGAACGCGAGTGAAACCCGCGGTAAAAGATACTTTCAACATATTACTTACATTTTAAAAATAAAATTAGAATTTAGTAGCGTAGCCGTAGCTCGTAGCGCTACGGCGTAGCAACTTGCTACGAAAAATTTGTGCGAAACTTATCTACTTAAAACAATTGATATATTTATGTGGCTCAGGGGTGGTGTACACTTTCAGTAATTATAACCTGATTTTTGGGTTTAATTAAAACCTTGTATTTAGAGACAATATCCTTTTTAACACTTCACCAATCTTTACTTACTAATATTCTAATTTCAAGGGTATGTTTTTTTTGGTAGATTTTTACAGTAAAACGGCTGAACCAATTTGGATAAAATTTGGTACGGACATCGCATAAATGCTAAGAATGTATCTATATAAATAAAAATGAATTGTTGTTCGTTAGTCTGATTAAAATTCGAGAACGGCTGGGCCGATTGAGCTCATTTTGGTTTTAAAATGTTTGTAGAGGTCCAGGGAAGGTTTGAACGATACGAAGTTCGCGGGATCAGCTAGTTTTAAATAATTTTCACCTCGATATACAAAGAATTCATTCCAGAAACCTGAAAACAAGTAGTAACAAAGAAAAACCTCAATTTTACCTCTTTTCTTCTAAAAATACATATACCAAATGTTATCCTTTACCAAACAGAAGTCCACTACGTTCACTTCATCCGTGCTAAGACAGTTTTCTAGTAAAAACATGAGTTTCCCAGTCTGTTCTGGTCGTCAAACATTGACTCAAGTCTCGGTTCGTTCTCAAGTTTTCTCATAACGACCGCGATTGCTTTGTGCTTGAATCTCTCTTTTATCTTAGTGTGTGTTGTGTTTAGAGGATTTTTAATTGAGTAAAAATAAAAAATATTATTTAAATTATAACTGGCGTTAGTATTATCTACTCCGTGCATCTGGATAAAAAGTATGTTACAGCCTTTTTATCGTCCCACTGCTGGGCACAGGCCTCCTCTCACACGGAGAAGGATTGAGCATTAATCACCACGCTTGCTCAATGCGGGTTGGTGATTTCAGACTTTATAGTCCAGGTTTCCTTAAGATGTTTTCCTTCACCTTTTTATCAGCCATTGGTGTCAAAAAGTATATCCTTCGAAAAATGGGGCACAGGGCAATAGCTATTTACACTTCAGCTAGCATAAAAATATATTATGTTCAACAGTCATGATTAAACATATTAAAATGTTATTGTAATTTAAGTAAGGTAACTTAAATATTTTAACATTTCATAATATGCGTATATTTACAGGTTTTTATAAAATCTAAGAGTAATCTTTTGTATAAAGCTTAAAAATTATAAGTCAAGATTCAAGTACCTTAAAAATCCTTCCTTCAATTAAGTAATTATTTCGCAAAAATACCCCACCGCGTAACCTACCGTGTCAATAGAAGAACTCTTTGCTAATGATAATAATGGACGATCTCTATTTATATTTAATTTTATTTTATTAACGCTGTTTTTAAATCGTGGTTCAGGAATAAGGAGATTTTTTTAAAGAATGTATTTCAACGAAATACCTGAAAAAAGATCAAATCGTAATCTCAGCACAAGACGTTTAGCAAAAGGTTTTTTTTTCAATTAATGTTTAAAATAGCATCACAAAAAGGACTAAGGTATTTTGAAAGATCCGACATGTTGTAGTGTAAAGTTTTTCTAAGTATACAAATATCGACCACAGAAATATATGAAAGTCACAAAAAATTACGATATAACACAAAACATTAAAAACATTATATTAGTTAGCGGAAAGCGCCAATAGCTATAAATTAATTTAAAAAAAACATAACCACCCAAAATAGGAGTAGAATTAATACCTAATCTCTTAATTACTGTCAACCAAACTCTTATGACAAAAAATATCCTCAAAAATTAAGCACCAACAAAAAAAACAGTCCGTTTTAAGTGTACCGACGCAATCTTCTCTGCGATTGAGTTACGCCGCCGGCCGAGTGAGATTACCGCGTTAATGACTGCAATATTACTAAGCCACTCATTAGGAATGCTGAAACAATCGTACTCGGCATTTTAAGGAAAAGCTCAGCTAGTTTAAGTGGTAATTAATTCGATTTTTTAAAGTGATATATGTAAGAATTTTTATTATGTATTAGCATTACATTCGATTCCAGGTCAGGCAAGTACCAATGCATCTTTTCTAAGTTTGTATGTACTTTCTAAGTATATCTTAGACACCAATGGCTGATAAAAAGGTGAAGGAAAACATCTTGAGGAAACCTGTACTATAGTCTGAAATTACCAACCCGCATTGAGCAAGCGTGGTGATTAGTGCTCAATCCTTCTCCGTGTGAGAGGAGGCCTGTGCCCAGCAGTGGGACGATAAAAAGGCTGTAACATTAGCATTAAATGCACAATGTTGCTGTGCCCTAACAGGGTCCACAATTGTTTTTGGCTATAAGCGTACTATAACACCTTTTAAATGCTTGTGCACTATAATATGTCCTGCGCAGTTGGCTAATCTCCTTATATGAGAACAGCCGCCGTAGCCGATAATCGACTAGGAGGACATCACTATAACACTTTGTCAAAAAACCTTGTGGAAAGCATATAAATATGGGTTTAATTTACCTATAAAATCAGTAGTGTAAAATAATATTGTCAGTGTTATCACAACAAATGACATCATGTGTTTAGAAAAAAACTGACCAATTTTTGAAATAAGTGCTGTATGTGTTTACTTCCTAAGATTAATTAAAAAATATGAATATTAATGCTTCTGTAATCTTCGGTAAATTTGCCGGAACTTGTTTGTTATTTTTTCACAATGCGATGGAGCATGTATTGAAGTAGGTTGGTCGGTAAAATCACAATTTGATAAAAATATAAGGTTATTCTAAGACCCATTTTAGCCTTTCTTAGAATAAGGTAAGTAAATTATTTTTTTTTTTTAAGTTATTTTTAACCTTGTTTTGTTCATAACAAAAAGCAAAAAATCTATTTTTTCTTACCGTGAACCAACTAAAACAAAAGGTAGTATCATTATAATAAATATTCACATAAATCATTCAAATTAGCCGTTCTCAAACTTCAGCCACTTCGCGAACTAACCACGCTTCAACCGGTTAAAGTAAATAAACTAAAAAAGAAACAAATAAAATAACTTTTTTACATTACATAGACAATTTGTTTACTTTGTCAATATTTGATTTGTAAAGTTTAATTTATGAATATAGAGAGGTATTTTGTTATACAAACACGTGTTTTGAAACTAACCTTATGATGGTACATTGTACTGAGACGAACTTTGAGGTTAAGCGATCGTTAGCGAGGTCGGTTCATGGATGGGTGGTCGTGTGAAGTAAAACAGTCTTTCTAGCTGTCGGACGTTTATCATAGTGAACAGACGCCGTTGCGTTTGGCTGGCAATGTAGCATCTTATAATTTTTTAAACACTAGCTATTCCACATGGTTCCACCCGCGTCTTAAGTCAACAACCTGATGCAGCGGATAAATAGTAGCAGTAGCATACACCCTTTCTCAGGCTCTAGCTATAATGTCGCGATAATGTCGCGACACCTTTTAACACACGGTCGGTTAGCCCCATGGTAAGTTATTTATTAACTTGTGTTATGGGTGCTAACACAACTGATAAACTACATATAGCTACATATATACATATAGTAACACCCAGACCACGGCCAACAAGCATGCTCATCACACAAATATCGACCGAACCGGGAATCGAACCCGGGACCTCAGGTTCGGCAGTCCGGCTTGGTGACCTTTGCGCCACAGAGGTCGTCAATTAGTCAAAAAAGCTAGACTATCTGTCAGAATTTTTGGTGTGAAAGCCCGACAGATAGACAGATTTGCTTTCGCATTTGTAATATTAGTAGGGATCCTTAGGAAAGCTTCCGTAAAAATAGGACGAAGCCTCCTGCTGTGTTGAATTGTAGAGGCTATTCTTATTAAAATATTTCGTGAATCGGAGTAGAAAGTGAAATGTTATATCGTTTTTTGTACAAACTACATATTTTCATAAAACTACGTTAGATCGTCATTACTGTTTAAATATATTTTTTTGCAATCGACTTAATTGAAACTTTTAAACCGATTCGTTCCAAAAAATTATAGTCCAGGAAGCCAAAAAATATAATAAATTCATTTAAAATATTCCCGTCATGTCTTTCCAAAAACGTCAACGAACTAAAAAGCTACTTTTAATTCACAACACATTATTTAAAGGGCAGTCTACATTATTTAATATGGCCGTATTTCGGCCGGGTTCTCCGAGATTTAGGGGCCGTCACTAATTGAGTTAAACTCACACGGACACATTTAATAAAATCAAAATTTTCTAAAAACCTTCATACGAAATCTGAGGGTTAAGAAAATCTTTTTGTCTGTCAACGGATGTCTATTTATTTGGGTCAAAAAGGAAAGGCGGAAAATGTTGCCAGATTAAAGCTCTCCTGATCGCTTAAGGCCGTTTCTAATTGCGGTTTTTGACACCCCTGTGTATGCTTGTTAAGAATGTTTTTGTACATAATTGTTCTTAATGTATAGGGAATTTATAATTGTAGCATGGGACTGTAATGTGACAATTATTTTTATGTTTTTCTCCTACATTTTTCTTATGTGTATGGATGATCTTTGCATTTTATTTTTCAAATATGTACATAGGTATTCTCGTAACTACATAAATTGTCATACCTATATGCCATAATAAATCTTATGACTAAAACACAAAACTTTAAATCCACGAATAAAAATCAAGCAAATACCCAAGTAATATTGGATGCAATAACACATTTTATTATAAAATAACCATACAAATCTTATTGCAAATACGCATACAAATGTAAATGCATTTCTGCTCCATTTGCCGCGAACGGCCAGCGACCAGTTTGAGGCGGTTATAACTGGTTATTAGATCTGGATTTAACTGGATCTTTGCTGAAATTTCCTTGTAAACGAGCTTTTAATTCATGAGTATAGAAATCATGTTTGTATTCATGAAAAGGAAAACAGAAAGTGAACTTTAAAGTTCTTGTAGTATTTGTAAGCCTTTCGTGCTGGTTAAGAGAAATGGGTTATTTTAGAAAGACTTCTAGAAATGTAGGTAACACCCCACCACAGCATCAAATCATTTAAAATATAATGAGACAAAAAATATTGTAAAAAGTAACCATATCCACATTTGGTCGTTTACCTCTATAATCAAATCGACAAAAAAAAAACACAAGCTTTGACATTTCACAAATTTAACACATAACCTAAAAATAATTCAAAACAAACGTCAATAAGGGTCAGGTCTCTAAATCATTCGTTACCCAACCTGTAACGTACGACACTGAAAAATGGTGTCGCACACAAATTCAAAACTGAAAGTAATCCCGCTGAAATATGAAAGAGGTTAGATACGATCTCTCCCGATTGAAATGTTGCCATTTGATGAATGTACTGAATAATACCATTTTGGTAATGTTTGCGAAATATCGATAAACAGGAATTGAATGTTGATTTGGTTTTATGTAGGTACCTAATGTTTGTATGTAGGTACTGGGCAACCTTATTACTAATACCAAATTAATCTTAAATGGTAATGGTAGGAGTATCGGGTTGCCCAGGTAACTGGGTTGAGGAGATCAGATAGGGAGTCACTGATTCTCAGCTGCATCTAGTTAGACTGGAACGTACTCGTAACCCCAACACAGTTGGGAAAAGGCTAGGCAGATGATAACGGGAATGGTACCTATGCCGTCAATAAATAAAAAAATACTGTATCAATGGATTTGAATTGAAGAGATTTATTACGGATACATTTGGGTACAAAAGAATATTGATATGACGTCATGCTGTGCTGAAAACCACGTATTCCGAAAAATTGCAGAATGACGATCGGGCCTGAAAATCATCAAAAAAGTACGGCCTATGTCTAACAAAAAATAATACTTAATAGTTAAAAAAAAATCATATATCATATATCTTATTTTTATAACTCGGAATTTGGTTTATTTTTTGGTATTAGTTGTACGGAGAATTGAATAAAATTGATAGGTCTTCGTATCAATTTCGTGTATAGCTTTGACGGACCAGTTTTGACGGTTATCCCTTAATTACTATAAAAAGCATTAGTTGAGTAAATTTATAACCTTTCAAAATAGGTATAGTTCAATACTTAAGCAATAGACTACTTAAAAATATAACATTTATATACCTACAACAAAAAACAGTCAACTAGAAAAGCAAGTTTCTTACAAACCAACAGTTTCTTCGGTTAACTATTAGCAAGTAGTTGACTTGTTAGCGAGTTACCGGTAACTGAGATTCAGTTTAACTGGAACTCAGCTGCACCTGTGCGTTTACGTTTTAAACCACTGAGCCGGCTAACTAGTATAGACAGGCACTTGATTGAACTGTGGAGAGTTAAGGTTAACTCACATTGTAGAGTAACTGTTTGAGTTTTATTTATAGCTTGAGAGCTGTTTGAAGAAATCTGCTCTATACATATTGTAAAGGTGAATATGTAGTTTATTTATTAGGTTGACTGCACCAAAAGATTCTACAGAATCCTGGATCTATCATTTACCTTTCCAGAGCTAAGTCCTGGTCCGATTTGTAAAATTATTTTAGTGTTAGAGATACGCCATTTATTGACGAAGGCCATGGGCTACTTTTTGGATAGTATATTCCACGGAAAATCAGCTAAACTACTTGTGGAAGTTAGTACCTTATAAAAGATTATAAACAAAGTCCATTGTAAATAAAATTTAAACCCTGTACAAACTGTTATGTACAAACTCTTCAATAGAACATTTTAAATTCGTTTCCAAAACAAAATACATATTTAAATACACAGAAATGGTTTTAATACGAGTATGTCTCCAGCTGTGCAGTTTCAACGCATTGCAATACAATAATATAATGTATTATAAAAAAAAACGATATACATATATTTCGATTACATTAAATTATTATCTATCTTAAACTGTCAATTGCAAACGTACTTATGCTTTATTTTGTCGAAAATGTATTTTTCATTTTGTAATAGGTATGCAATAATTAATATACTCTCAATGAATGAATACACAAGCTGTTGATTTGCATCCGTGCCATATTCAAGGAGGTAATTATGCTAATGATTCTCGACCCAAATCAATAAAAAAAATTGATAAGTAATTTTTTTCTTTAATTTTTTTTCGGAATTCCGTAAATGTCATAGCCTTATTTAAACTTGGCGCGGATGTTACTGGCGTTAAAACCGTGCTGCACCCTCACACAAACTCAAACACAAAGCATACGCAACAATCACTCATACATTTCATTCATAAAATTGGATTACTTCGGAAATACCACGACATTACAATGACAAAAAAAAGCAGTGCATATTAGTTATTTCCCATCTACTGTAATTTCAATCGATTATTTACGTATTGTATGTCCTCCTCCTGAAGTATGGCACAAATGCAAATCAACACCTTGTATTCTTAGATGATCGCAAAATACATTATTTCTTAAAACATACGTCATAACGTTGACACAAGCAAAACATATTGTTTCGTACAAGTGTGCATAAACCTTAAAACATGGCTGAATATGACGCGTGTCGCACATTTACTTTTAAATTACTCTTTTCATTCAATATTATATTGCGTACGCGGCAGATTAAATTTCCACTGTCTTAGGTTTACCTTACTTATAATAATCTGCTACAAAGGGCTTCTGGTATGTTATACTTGTGTTGGTTTTCACTCATAAATATATAATGATAAAAAAACATGAAGATTAAACTATTTTGTTTTCAAACTCATCTACGTTGATGGGAGGGACAACCAACTCTTTTCGTTTTCATATGAACATCACCTTCATTCAATTGGGTTTTAAAAGGTTAGTTGATTTTTAATCTCGATTTTTTTCTAAGCGTAGGATCTAATATATTTGTTGTAGGGTTGGTAGCAACTTTATTGGCAAATTACCTAAAAACCTTAAACACTTCTGATTACTACATCTATAAAATTGTTGGGATTTTGCTACTTTACAAAATCATATAATATCGTTTATTGCATTCCATAATGTACTATTAGGTGGAAAATATAATATGATAGACACAATTATGGACCCTGATGGGTACAGCAAAATAATTAGAACAGAAGAAGGCGTTACAGACTTATAATTTACAGACAGAATTATAATTTAAGCATGGCGCAGAATAAACCATTTGATGACTTCCTATCCTAAAATAGATTTACCACTACCTAAGAACCTGTCTTTCTGTAACTTCCTCAGCAAAGTTACTCCTTTCATCTAAAGACACAATGTCTAAGCAACTAAGATCTAATGCAGCTTGCATCTGCACTTAATCCAGCAGTTAACTCACTACACTTAACTACTATATCTCTTAAGTAAAGTGGACTGCATAAATTTAACTGTGAGACAGTTAACTTTATTGTATTGGCAGGTTTTTACAGACGTTTTAACTGTACCTTTTCCCATTTTCTTTGACCACTGTTAAGTTGTGTTGCCAGTTAATTGACAAATACAGGGAGATGGGTGTTAAGTTTTATTTTATAGGGGTATCACTGGTGGAAAATTTTATTTTTAGTATTTTGGCCTATTTACAAAGTTGGTATTTTTGATTGCTCGTTTCAATTTGATGGTCGGTTACAAGGCTGTTGACCTCGAGTATTTATTTGTTTTTTAGGTAAACATTTGTCATTATGATGACTTATTGTCATTTAAAAAGTTGGTGATCAAAATAACAAACCATATTATTACAAATTACAACACGATTGAAACTTTCAAAAACCCTTGTCCAGGAGCTGATCTCTCTAGACAGAACCACTTCTGTATCCAAGAATCCGATTATTATACTAAATCCTTTTACTATAAAACGTCATTTCCAAGGTTACACCATCGACATTTTTGACCAGAACTGTCAGTTACATAAGTCCACATAAGTGGCTTAGATAAGTGAAGAGCTATGCAATTAAGTATGCATTAGTATTATCCGTTGTTAACATCCAGATTATGTTATTATAGTTATTATCAAGCCATTAGTTTTTGTATTATTTTCCTCGATTATGTTATAATCGTTAGAAATTCAAGGTCAGATTGTATCGTTTGCCAAATCTAGGTTTAAAGGACAAAATATTTAAGGCCTTATGATGATAAGGCCTTAAAGGCTTAGCCTTTTTTCAACTATCGGGTAATATCGGGGTCGGTTTCAGCTGAGTATCAGTGTACCAAATAAAGCGACAGCCTATCTGACCTTCTCAAATCAGTCACCCGGGCAACATGATACTTTGGTAAGACTGACTTCAATTCTAATAAAGCATATAACAGCTGTTTTCGGATGACACGGTAAACTGTAAGTTCCGGCTGTCATTGAACGTCTTTCCAAAGTTGGCACTCGTGACGTATAATCAGAAGCCAGTAAGTCTGACAACCAGTCTTACCAAGTGGTATCGGGTTGCCCGGGTCAGATAGTCAGTCGTATCCTGTTAGACAGGAAGCAGACGTCGACATAGTTAGGAAAAGGCTAGGCAGATGATAAGCTGTGAGCTTTATAAGCTAGCTAAATCTCATCATCATCATCTCAGCCATAGGACTTCCACTGCTGAACATAGGCCTCCTCCTTAGATCTTCACAGATACCTGTTGGGAGCGATAGTTTTTTGGAAGATTAGTTTAATTTATTCATGGGTTTTTCCTAATCAGATTATCATATCTATCAATGAATCATAGCAATGCCACAAAACCTGACATTTGATGGTGTTTGCGTTTCAACCTGCGAGTAGGATGTGAATGGTTATTTTAGTACATCAAAATTATCTAAAAGCTAATCCAATATGATGGATAGAGTAATGTAACGCTATCTAAAATCAACATGGCGGATTAGAGGTACGATTGCGAACAAAAGTGAGATCGTAAAATACGAATTAGTTTTATGATTTGTTCGTTTTTGGTGAGTACTTTTTTAATTGGGTGTTAGGTATGTATTTTATATTTATTGTTATTTACGTAGTGAATATGTATAAACTAGATGGTTCCGTCTTTTTTTAAATTTTAAACCAGTGAAATTCACGCGATTAAAAAAAAAACTGATGTAACTCCTTCCTCATTTCATCGTAATAGATTAAGTCACGTTTAATATAGTTTAATACTTTGTGTCTACACTTTAATGCGAGTATTAACGAGTTACTAGGAAGTGTACTATAAATAAACTAATATCTAAAATTTGAATGCACAATAGTAGTTAGAATGGGCTAATAGGTAAATAGAATCAGGCATTGATATCAAGATATCTTAAAATACCTCTTTGCATTGTAGGATGATATACCCACAACCAACTTGGGCAACATAAATAATAATAATAATAATCCATTAGCATCCCATCACAATAGCCTAAGTAGTTTTCATCCATAGTTAGCAATAGTTTAGCACAGAACCGGGGATTGTCCTTGGGTACATTTCTATAGTGTATACAGGGATAATCGTCGGTTTTGTGTTACCATTTCATTAAAGTTGTCTCAAAAGGGCTTCAGCGTGTTGGCTTCGGCCCCACGTTCGCCTTCCAAAAATCCGGGACTCTGTAGTCCGTTAAAATCTGTGCATTTCTGTGCGTTTTATTTCTGTGCATTTCATCTGTGCATTAGTACATCTGTGCATTTCTATAGTGCATATCTGCGAGAGTATGATTATTTTCTAAAAATGATTCGTGCTGTGCTCAAAGGACTATAGTGCCTTTACGCCGCCGGCTTACGTGCTTGAATATAAGACAAATAATAATAATAATAAGCCCCGCAGGGCATCTGAGGCGGATGACGGGGAGTAGCGACCCCGCGGGGCTATATATCCGAGTGCTCCAGGGAGAGTATACTGTCCCCCATCTCCGGCTTGCCGGAGTGAAGCATGACGGGGGATAGGTCTCCCGCCTCTTGGCTTGCCTTCATCGGCCGGTCAGAGTGGAGTCGCTAGAGCAGGGTTAATAGCCCACTCGGAGGGTAGGTGCCTCGTGGTAAGTGGCGAGTGGGCCGGTGATGCTGGACCCACAGGGAGCGCGTGATCTGCGTTTAAAGTCCGCCGAGGTATCCTCACCCTTCAGCCCCTCATGTACCTGTTGCCCCCTTGTTGCGATTTAGCGACTGATTCCCGGGGGCCCAGTAAGTGAGGTGGCGAGTCTCCACCTGCCATTTTTACATGTATTTAATACATTGTCATCGGCAGGTGCCATAGTTCCCGTAGTTTCCCCATTCCTAGTCCATTAGCATCCCATCACAATAGCCCAAGTAGTTTTCATCCACAGTTAGCAATAGTTTAGCACAGAACCGGGGATTGTCCTTGGGTACATTTCTATAGTGTATACAGGGATAATCGTCGGCTTTGTGTCACCATTTCATTAAAGTTGTCTCAAAAGGGCTTCAGCGTGTTGGCTTCGGCCCCACGTTCGCCTCCCAAAAATCCGGGACTCTGTAGTCCCGAGGTCTGGTAGAGACATACAAAATATAATAATAATAATAAATTCGTTTATTGATCCACAGTTACATTCACAAATCACTTCTTAATGTTATGAGGTAGATTACAATAAAGGTAAACTGTAACTATATTACTAGAGTCATTTTTATCAGTTCTGTGGTCCCCAAACTAGGCTGTGCCTGTATCTTGGGGACCTATTTTCTAATTACATTGTGGTTTTTATGCGTAAATTCTGATTATAGGTCAGATAATAACATTAACATTATTTTGTATGTAATCGGTGGACACTTAGGAATATAAAAAACTAAATTAACATATATTAAAGGAGATCAGCAACTAAAACATAAATCGCATTCTTGCAGATAAATAGTTCTCTCTCTGGACATTAAAGTAATAAAAATAAAATAAAATTTAAATTAGGTTAATGAGGTCAAAAACTGAAAACATAAGTTGCTTTTTCGTGCAAATTAATTGTTTTGTTTCTCTGGACAATTCAAAAAAAAGAAAAGGATAAAAATAAAATAATAACATGAGTAAAAGAAAAAGAAATGAAATCCTCTTCTTTTTAGCTAATAGGTAGATCTTTGTACCTATGTTTTTTGGTGTTTGTGTGTGATGTTATGTGTTTGTGTTCGTGTTTTGTGTGTGATGGTTGGTTTCGTGTGTGTTTTGTGTGTGGGTGGTGTCTGTGAGGGTATGTGTGAGTTAGTGTGTCTTTTCAAGTGTTGATGAAGCGGTGAGAATATTCTCGGTTTCTTCGTATGTGAGTTCCATTAACAATTTCTTGATCACCTTTTTGCATGCGAAATACGGAAGTTCATTTGTGCTGCGGGATATACTACGGTTGACGTTGTTGAATATTGTAGTGTGCAGGTATGTAGGGCATCTTCTGGCTAGGAGGGAGATGGTGCGTGGTACTGGGACTTGGTTAGTTCTTTTAGATATCAGCGTTTGGTAATCCGGTCTTTTTTTTAGTTGTTTGAATGTGTGTAGGTATGCATTTAGAATATAGAGTTGACGGACTCGAAGTACACCAAATTCGTTGAATAAGGTGTCTGTGGGATATAGGAATGGTTTCTTGAGGAGCACCTTGATGACAGCCCTTTGGGCTCTCTCGAGTTCTATGAGAGTGGTTTTGCCAGCTCCTCCCCAGATAGATATTCCGTATTGAATTATAGATTGACATATGGCGTAGTAGACCATGCGCTGTGTGTCTTTAGATGTCCGATCTCTTAGTTTTTTCATAATATAGGTGAGCTTTCTGACTCGCGTGGATAAAGACTGGATGTGCTCTTTGTACGACAGATTTTCATCAATAATTAAGCCGAGGTATCGAATAGAGTGAGTGCGTTGTATTTGTTCGCAAGAGCAGCTATCTTTTGGTGTGTTTGTGTGGCATGTGTGGAATTTGAGTGAGAGGTTAGAAGGCGGACTGGACGTCATGGTTTTGATGAATGTGATTGCTTTGGTCTTTTTTATGTTTAGAGTTAATAGGTTATTGTTGAGTGTTTGTGCTACTGTTGACAGCCCCTCTTCTGCTAGGGAGAATAACTGCTCCCAGGTTTTTGCTTGAAATAAGATAACAGTATCATCGGCATATGATATTAGTTCTGCACTGTGTATGTTTAGGTTGAGTATGTCGTTCATGTATATAGTGAAGAGTGTTGGGCCTAGTAGACTACCCTGCGGGACGCCAAAGTTTATGGAAAGTTTGCTGCTAGTGAGACACTCTGATTTAACGTATTGGCTACGGTTAGTGAGGTAACTACGGAACCAGTCCAATGGTATACCTCTAATGCCGGAGGCGTCTAGTTTCTTAAGGAGAAGATCAGTAGAGATGGTGTCGAAGGCTTTAGCCAAGTCTAGGAAGACTGCCATGCATCTGTCCCCTTTTTCTATACAGTTTGCAATCGATTTTGTTAACAAAAGAGCGGCATCTTCAGTAGATTTTCCCTTCCTAAAGCCGAATTGCCTTTCTGAGATTATGTTATTTTTCTCCAAAAAGTTAACTAGTCGGGTATTTACAACCTTTTCAAGAATTTTAGACAATATGCTAAGAAGTGCTATGGGACGGTAGTTTTCCGGTTTATCAGGTGGTCCTCCTTTGTGTATAGGGCTTACTGCAGCGACTTTCCATTGTTCTGGAAATACTCCTGTTTCTATGCTAAGGTTAATGATATAAGTAAGAGGAGCGACTATGAATTTCTGTATTTTTTTTAAGAGTTTGGCGCCAATTTTGTCTGGTCCGGGACTACTGTCTTTTTTCAATTGATTAATGAAGAGAGATACTTCTGTTTCGTCAGTGGGTTGAATGAAAAAAGAGAGAGGTAAGTTTTTTTGTGGCGTGTATTTGTTTGTCAGGGATGTCTGTGTTTCGGATATTCTTGTGAGTATAGTGTCCGCGAGGTTCTTGCCTACTGTTGTGAAATATGTATTGTATTTGTTTAGGCAATCAATTGGGTCTGGGCAGTTTGGTGTAACACTGGATGTTTTATTCTTCTGGGTGGAGCTAGGATCGTATATCGATTTTAAAACTTTCCAAAGAGTTTGAGGATTTTTACTGTTTTCTTGCAGCTGTCGACTATCGTATTCAATTTTTATTTTTCGTAAGAGGTCGTTGCAGAAGTTTCTATAGCGTGTATATATCAGTTTTTTGCTGGTGTTTTTTGGATCTGCCCTCAGAGATAGATGAAGCCTGTCTCGGTGTTTGATACATCTCATGAGCCCAGGTGTGATCCAAGGTTGAATGTTGAGTTTGCTACGAGGTGTTTTGATTTTACGGGTGTGTTTTTCAATTAGGTCTACGAGGGTTGTTGTGAGCAAGGTTGCCGCCGTGCTCGGGCACTGTTGGGTTAGGACGTCTGACCAGTCCTTGTTGGCTAAGTCTAGGATAAGGTCGTCGTCATTAATTTTGTATTTCCAGGCATTTGGTTTTCTCCTTGATGCGTCAATATTTGGTAAACAGGCTATTGCTATGTCATGGTCTGTGATGGAGCTTTTACATATAATGCCCCTGGGCTTCGGCTTGCTCTTAATGAATATGTGGTCAATACATGATTTGCCTCTGGTTGGTTTGGTTATGACAGGAAGCAGGGAGTGTGAAGCCATTAAGCACAAGTAATCATGGTGTTTGTTATTTGTGGTGTTGCATATGTCGATATTTGTGTCACCGGAGATAATAATTGTGTCGTATTTGTTCATTGTGGTTAGGAGATTGTCTATGGAAGCGATGAAATCTGATAAGTTAGAAAAAGAGGGTGAGCGGTATAGTCCTATTAGTGCGATTTTGTTGTTTAAGACTAGGAGGAGACTATCGGTGTCTAATAGGCTTGTGCTGGTTATAGATACATCATATTTGTTTTTAACGTAAATTACTACGCCGCCATTTTTGTTTTGTTGTTTATCCGATCGGTAAACATTGTAACCGGGAAGGTTATCGATTATCGATCCTTCGTGTAGCCAGCACTCGGTTAGGACAATGACGTCAAGGTTCACGCCAAGTCGTTGCAGCGTTATGGCAAAGTCATCGAAGTTTCTTTGATAACTTCTAATGTTTAAGGGTGATTCTTTTTTTTCGTGCATATTACGCGTCCAACCTAAAAATCTTAATTTACTAACTGAATACCTATGTTTTGTATACAGGAAATCAAATGTTATAAAGTTAGGCTTCTGTGCATGTAATATTTACTGATGAAAGTAACCTAATTAACAAAATATAAATTAAAAACATAATTAATTCTCATTTCCTTCGGTGTCCATATGCTATCGTCCTAGATATACTTGTATTTTATTCAAAAGTATCATTATTAATTATTTATAAGTAACCGTACTAAAAAACTACATTAAAAAGTACAACTTTTTCATCTACATAGACAAAGCTAGCTCCGCAATTTTATATTTTTTTTATTTCATAAATGTTTCTCATTTTTTTTTGTCATTACCATCGGGTTGGACGGATCTATGAATTATACTCTGCGTATTGCCCTTAACGCTGATACACCGACAACACACCCCGCGCACATCCCTCAGTCGGCCAGTAAACGTCTTAGCAGGTGCACGCATGCTTATGATAATAAAATATGTTCGTGTAAAGTGGCGCAGGAGGTGATTATTCTGGAATTGTTCTCTCTCCTATCGTTGCCATAATTAAGTAAGTATTTATGACTTAGTTTATTATGTTACTAATTATAGATTCTAATAATAACCTTCGATTACTAAAATATTTAAGATTTCCGTAAGTTTGATATCCTATGAGATAAATTGAAAAAAGGATTGAAACCTCATTACCTTCTTCCTCACCACCTTCGTTTACCCTCGTTTTTTTTAGCGATGGTAATGAGATTAAAACGATGGTATTTAGAATCTATAAATACTTTAATTGCAATTTGTGCTTCATTTTTGTTTTTAATATAATTATAAGTAATTTTAATTACGTCATAAATTACCTTTGATAAACTTGTGAATCTACTTACGTGTAAGGTATTTATTTTCGCAGAGGACCAAGAATTAAGAATGCCGAGAAAAACTAAACACAAACGAGAGCACGATAGACTTCAAAAGAAAAAAAATATGCAGCAATTAAGGCAGGTCCTGAAAAGTATAAAGAAGATCAGTGTTCGAAAGGGCCGCAGTCACCGAAAGTCAAAAAATTATCTGATATTAATGTGACTGATTGGGAAAACAGAAAATTTTATGTTGATAAAAAGGAACCCGTTGACAAAACTTTTCAGACCGATTTAGGGAAATTTATCATGTCCAATAGCGAACCAGAGCATGATACCAAAGAAAATGTAGAAGGAGTATACGCAAAGAGAGAAATTCAAAATTTTTGTGATGATGATTCCGATGAAAATATTTCCTAATACTATGAGTTATTTTAATTCATTTGTTTTTGATATCATATTTTCGAAATATTTTTTTAATAGTATATAATTACATTGCGAGAAGTCTAATTTTAGTTTTGTAGTCTGATTCTTAGGTTATCTTGCCCTATTCCCAATTTTATTTGGGGTCGGCGCAATATGTCTTCTGCTTTTTTGTGTCATCTGTCAGACAATTCATCCATCTTTTCTTAAGTCCTCCTCTTCTTCTCCATCCATCTACATTTATACCTAGCACACACTTTGTTGCATGCGTATCATCCCTCCTCATTACATGCCCATACCATGACAACCTTCTTACTTCTCATCTTTTCTGTAACAGGCGCTACTTTCAGACTTCCTCTAATGTAACCATTCCTCACTTTATATCAATTCTTGTCACACCACACATCCATCTCAACTTTCTCATTTCTCAGTGGCCAACACTCAAATTCACCCTTGTTCTTAAAAAAAACTATTGCACCACTCGTCTGGTATTGTTTCCTCTTGCAAACACTTATTGAAGAATAAAGTCAGCCATTTCCATCCATCCATCTTTAATACCTTCCACACTTTCACTCGTATTCCACCTGGCCCTAACGCTTTTCCAT
Source organism: Helicoverpa zea (assembly GCF_022581195.2). Taxonomy (NCBI): domain Eukaryota; kingdom Metazoa; phylum Arthropoda; class Insecta; order Lepidoptera; family Noctuidae; genus Helicoverpa; species Helicoverpa zea. Next base: position 1,396,361 of record NC_061472.1, read on the forward strand.
ATTATACTAATTCTTAGCTTATAGAAGAAAAATAAAAGCTTCTGATTTTTTGTCTCATTATTCTCAAAGATTATGATTATTATGTAGAAAAATAAGTAAAAAATTAAAAAAGGCAAGAAAAATACCCTTATCATAAGTATCCGATCATTTAGAAGTCTAATTTTAATTTCTTTATTTAGTTTATTGAATATAAAAATAAATCTTTCTTATCCAAGTTTTTATCAGTCGATTCTTTTCATTTTCATAACCTTAACTTCTCGATTTTCCTCTGGAAACTAAACAAAATCATTACCATCGTTGAAGTTCTCATTACCATCTCACTCCGAAAAGTTAACATGATTGTAATTCCATTGTTTTCTATCAAAGGAAGGTAGAAACTACACAACGTTGAAGGATTACCTATATTTTGACGATATTAGAAAAAAAAAACAAAGTTATTTGACAATAATTTGAAATTGCTAAATATCACAGAATGTGCACGAACTACGCGAAACACCCTTAAAGTAAGTAGTGTAAAATCGTTTTCGTGGTTATTGCTTTTGCAGTAATTCCTACATTCTTCCAGTTCATTTAAATCATGACATTCTAGTGTTGTTATATCGTCAATATTTTGTATTATGTCATCCAACGCCATTACTAACGAAATTCATAAAAAAATGTTTGTAATTTTTTAATACGATGGTTGTGGTCATGATTTGACGAACTGTGAATTTATGCAAGGAATTACATTTTGTAGAAATAACAGGTGGTAGGATGTTTAGTTTACGTGTGAGTGTTGATGTGTTAGAGCGTGTAGCTAGCTTTTGTGTGATTTGTGGTATAATATGTTTGTTAGTGACTTTTGAAGTTGATATGAAGGTGATGTTGTTTGATTTGACGTAAAAAACAGTGAGAGTCATTGTCAAGACTCGGCTGGCCGCGGATGTATAATAATATTGGGAGGAAACAATTTTCGCATGTATGAACGAGTGTGTTAAAGTGTTTGAATTATTGAAATGTGTGCCTTTTTTATTTTTGTTATTTTGTATGTAATTATTAGATAGTAGTGGTAGTATTTTATTTATATGAGTTGTTTGAGTATCATGTGGAGTGTATGTATGGAGGTAATATGTGTTTTTCTGTTTTGTCTTCATTGTCTGTGTGTGTGTAAGTGTGCGTTTGTGAGTGTATTTTGAGTAGCAAAATATTTTTATCAAACAAAGTAGGTAAGAATAATTATGATATTCTACAGTTAAATCACAAGATATAATTTTAGGAAAAAGAAAGATTAAAATTAAATGAGTTATTTTGGCTTTTAGTAAAGCGTAACTAGGCACTAAAGTAAAAATTGAGAGGTACAAGTAACCATAACAAAAGAATATGAAATTAAATCTGTACTGCTTAATATCCTGGTGCGGCGTCTTATTGTAGGCTTGCTGGCGCGGGGGAGCGCTCGGCCGCCGGAGCGGTCGGTGCGCGTCCCATATGACGTTCCAGATCTTCCATGTTCTGTATGTGTATAGCGGGGTTGCCCTCTTGCTTGCGTATAAGAATGGCGCCGTTTCTGATCCAGCAGTATTTGTATCCGTGTACCTTTGCAGCGTTTCTAGCCGCACGAAATAACTGCCTATTACAGAACGTAAGTCTCTCGTTCACAAAGATGTTTCTCGTAGGTCCAGCTATTTCGATGTCGGTAGAGGTCAATGACCTTCTCATTTTTGCCGCTTTTAAAAATTCATCGCGTTTGTATCGTCGAACAAAACGCACGGCGAGATTGCGAGGCGGGGTGTCAGATGAGTCCGTCTTCTGGCGGCGAGGTCCCACACGAGACACGAAGTCGATATCATGTTCATCCACGGTTACGCCTATTTTGTGTGCCATTACCCGGATAGACTTGTAAATCTGGATTTAATTAAATTGGAAATAGAACCAGCTAGAAGTGACACTTTACATTTATCAGAGTGTCAAACGTGCTGCGTCTACTTTATAATTCCATCGGTTTCTCATATAGCATCGCATTAAAAGCTCAGCCATATAAACCATGGTAGCGAACTCAGCCATAAAATTATCCTGAAAATATTCATTTTTCACACGATATTTTCATGCATACGTAATTTCATAAGGTTTATTCCATAGAGGTTTAATAGGTGCTGCATGTTGTAAGTAAGAGTGATAATTGCATGGCTAAGGGATTTTCTGAAAGAGTTACCGCGGCCCTGGTGCATAAAGGGCTTAAGAAGGAACATGGTCGGATTTAGTCAGAGAGTCTGACACTCCCTCACGCTGCACCCACAGCGGGAGGGATCACTTGATGATTTCCCAACAAAAAAAAATGTTGTAGAGTGAATTACATCATCAATGCAATTATATAGAATACAGGCATTTGTGATGATAATTTAGAAATATAATATTATGACATAAATGATGAAGTCATCGCATGAAATCTAAATAAACTAGCAAAATTCAATTGAAGGAATTCATTTACGTTTAGAATTAGCACAATGCTGGACAAGTCAATATTTTTGATAAAAAATGATAATAGTTTATTGAAAAAAAATAAACATTAAAATAATGAATGACTATGATGAAATTAAATGGTCTTTATGATATAATATTGGAAGACACTTGTGTGCATCACGTTACTAGTAATGACGTGTTTGAAGTGGGTAGTATTCAAAAATAAAGCTTTATTCAAAGCCTAGTGAAGGAAGTTGTGAGTGGATACAGGCAGCAGATAGTGCAGTAAATATTTTGGATTTTTACAAATTCAGCTGACACGGAAACAGTAAGAATTGTGATCCCACTAATATAAACGCAAACATGTATGTAACCCTGTCACGCAAAAACTGTTGAATGTGCTTTGCGAAACTTTGCAGTGTTATCGCTTATATAGCAGAATATTTAATTTTGAATTGCAATTTTTTTTTATATTTTTAATCTCATTATCATCAATTTAATTGGTGGATTTTAATAGCTAAAATAGAACAAAAGGTCATCCTTACAAAATTGTATATTTTTACACTGTGTTGATTTCATAAGTCTTTCGATACAAAAAAAATATATAATTTGTTTATCAAATATACCTAATAAGAAAGTCTATAAAATAAGATTAAAAGCTTATTTTCAGATTTACTAGATAAAAAATAGGCGATAAAATTCGGTGTAAGTAGGTGTTTTATTTGAAATTGGGATTAAAATATTACAATATTATTAACATTTTGTACAGCAAAAAACTAACAGTTTTTATTTTAATCCTATTACTTTATACTTTACAAATTGCATGTAATAACTGGCAATTAATAATGTATATTAATATTATAGACTCAATTAGAGAGTCAGTTTGTTTGCTTTGAATTTTGAACCCGAATTGGAAACTTCTTTCAGTGTTAGATAGCCCATTTATCGGGCAGAGCTATAGGCTGCTTTTGTCCGGGTGAACGAAGTAGCGACCACAGGAAAAATCCGAAAACGTATTAGGGGTATTTATCTACCGAAATTCAAAAAATTCTTTGTAAACAAAAGTCACAATAACAGCAGATCGGTAATTCATGTAAAGCATAGACTAATATACTAAATGTAAAGTAATATTGACATGATCATATCAATTTCTTCATATTCGTTTGCAAATTGCATTTTTAAAGCGAGCAATTTGTAAGTATATTTTATACAAACATCAATTTACGTATACCAATACAATTATGTTTATAATATTTCGTGAGTACTTGCGTTATATCGTTTGTTTTACTCGATCAGACATTCTGTGGTAAAGTTCATACTTATTTTTTGCACAGAACTTCAAATGTGTGGGTTTCTATAATAATAATAATAAAGCCCCGCAGGGCATCTGAGGCGGATGACGGGGAGTAGCGACCCCGCGGGGCTATATATCCGAGTGCTCCAGGGAGAGTATACTGTCCCCCATCTCCGGTTTGCCGGAGTGAAGCATGACGGGGAATAGGTCTCCCGCCTTTTGGCTTGCCTTCATCGGCCGGTCAGAGTGGAGTCGCTAGAGCAAGGTTAGTCCTGCTCGGAGGGTAGGTGCCTCGTGGTAAGTGGCGAGTGGGCCGGTGATGCTGGACCCACAGGGAGCGCGTGATCTGCGTTTAAAGTCCGCCGAGGTATCCTCACCCTTCTCAGCCGCTCATATCCCTGTTGCCCTCTTGTTGCTTTTTAGTGACTGATTCCCGGGGGCCCAGTAAGTGAGTTGGCGAGTCTCCACCTGCCATTTTAACATGTATTTAATACATTGTCATCGGCAGGTGCCATAGTTCCCGTAGTTTCCCCATTCCTAGTCCATTAGCATCCCATCACAATAGCCCAAGTAGTTTTCATCCATAGTTAGCAATAGTTTAGCACAGAACCGGGGATTGTCCTTGGATACATTTCTATAGTGTAAACAGGGATAATCGTCGGTTTTGTGTCACCATTTCATTAAAGTTGTCTCAAAAGAGCTTCAGCGTGTTGGCTTCGGCCCCACGTTCGCCTCCCAAAAATCCGGGACTCTATAGTCCCGAGGTCTGGAAGAGACATACATATAATAATAATAAGCCCCGCAGGGCATCTGAGGCGGATGACGGGGAGTAGCGACCCCGCGGGGCTATATATCCGAGTGCTCCAGGGAGAGTACACTGTCCCCCACCTCCGGCTTGCCGGAGTGAAGCATGACGGGGGATAGGTCTCCCGCCTCTTGGCTTGCCTTCATCGGCCGGTCAGAGTGGAGTCGCTAGAGCAAGGTTAGTCCTGCTCGGAGGGTAGGTGCCTCGTGGTAAGTGGCGAGTGGGCCGGTGATGCTGGACCCACAGGGAGCGCGTGATCTGCGTTTAAAGTCCGCCGAGGTATCCTCACCCTTCTCAGCCGCTCATGTCCCTGTTGCCTTCTTGTTGCTTTTCAGTGACTGATTCCCGGGGGCCCAGTAAGTGAGTTGGCGAGTCTCCACCTGCCATTTTAACATGTATTTAATACATTGTCATCGGCAGGTGCCATAGTTCCCGTAGTTTCCCCATTCCTAGTCCATTAGCATCCCATCACAATAGCCCAAGTAGTTTTCATCCATAGTTAGCAATAGTTTAGCACAGAACCGGGGATTGTCCTTGGGTACATTTCTATAGTGTATACAGGGATAATCGTCGGTTTTGTGTTACCATTTCATTAAAGTTGTCTCAAAAGGGCTTCAGCGTGTTGGCTTCGGCCCCACGTTCGCCTTCCAAAAATCCGGGACTCTGTAGTCCCGTGGTCGGTTAGAGACATACAAATAATAATAAAGGCCCCGTAGGGCATCTGAGGCGGATGACGGGGAGTAGCGACCCCGCGGGGCTACATATCCATAGTGCTCCAGGGAGAGTATACTGTCCCCCATCTCCGGCCTGCCGGAGTGAAGCATGACGGGGGATAGGTCTCCCGCCTCTTGGCTTGCCTTCATCGGCCGGTCAGAGTGGAGTCGCTAGAGTAGGGTTAGCAGCCCGCTCGGAGGGTAGGTGCCTCGTGGTAAGTGGCGAGTGGGCCGGTGATGCTGGACCCACAGGGAGCGCGTGATCTGCGTTTAAAGTCCGCCGAGGTATCCTCACCCTTCAGCCGCTCATGTACCTGTTGCCCCCTTGTTGCGATTTAGCGACTGATTCCCGGGGGCCCAGTAAGTGAGTTGGCGAGTCTCCACCTGCCATTTTTACGTGTATTTATTACATTGTTACTGGCAGGTGCCATAGTTCCCATAGTTTCCCCATTCCTAGTCCACTAGCATCCCATCACAATAGCCCAAGTAGTTTTCATCCATAGTTAGCAATAGTTTAGCACAGAACCGGGGATTGTCCTTGGGTACATTTCTATAGTGTATACAGGGATAATCGTCGGTTTTGTGTCACCATTTCATTAAAGTTGTCTCAAAAGGGCTTCAGCGTGTTGGCTTCGGCCCCACGTTCGCCTCCCAAAAATCCGGGACTCTATAGTCCCGAGGTCTGGTAGAGAGAGACATACAAGATAATAATAATAACTTTATTTCACAAAAATACAGATTTTACATGTTTTATATGAACACAGTTAAATGACCTTCGGTAGTAACACAATGTTATATAAACTTAGACTTGAATCTGTATACAAAACGGGAAGCCCTGCCTCTCAAACTAGGAAACCTGTATCTTGAGAGACAGTGATTCAGCTTAAAAATGATGCAATAACATTTTATTAGTAGACTGTGTCGATCTACCTGCTTCTTCACGAAAACTGCTTGCTCCGTCAGGTATTTGTGTCTGTTTATAGAGTTTTTCATGTTTTTCTGGTAATGGAACGATTGTTGACTAATACTATGTAGGAAGAAGAAGACGGTCTCTGACAATTAGTAATTGTTACAATGAGTGCTTTTTTATACCTCACTTAGGTAACAGTTGAAGACTATCAGAGTATATAGACCAGTACCACCAGATAGAGATATGTGTAAACTTAGATATCCTCCTATAATTTACTTATAACAATACTGTTTATATCCTTACAGTTATAAAAGTAGAGAATTCTGAAGAACACATTTAAGTTGCATCGTGCAACCTGTGTTTATGATCGTTGTGAACTGCGCTCGAGAGAGTGAATCTCAAAAATATACACAATCTTTGATGAATTTCAAATTGAACGCGCTTATCAGGAATTACCGGACTAATTTGACAATTGCAGTCTTTCAGTGCCAGATCACCCATTTATCGAACAAGAAAAACAAAATACGCGATTGAATTCAGAACCTTCATCCTTTTGTAAAGTCGGTTAAAAATAAGTTGACGTGGCCTTTAATCGGCTTCCTGACAAATTGTTGATGGGATACTATCTTGCCGATTGGCAATCTAACCTTATTATCTGAAACTCATTTCTCGATGAAGCCTCGTTCGCAATAGGAGATGTCTAGGGGACCTACAATGGAAGATCGATGAGCGATATTTACTAAAGTTCCTATAGACTGACGAAATTCGTGACTTTCCTTTTTAAATGAAATACCTCTGATATAATACTTTGCAATAAACCTACTGGCAAATTGTCAGCTACAACACAAATAAATCTTACGTTTGAATTACTGAGGGTGGGTGGCAACGTGTAGAAAACTAAAAATGATAAGCAAACCATTTTCAGTTTTTCAAAGCGCCGAATTGACCATTCGGCGGCAATTTGACGGCTTATAGTTACATGGTAGAACATGCTTCTTGTACCGAAAATTCGTATAGCAACAATTTTCATTAAAATTGTATACAAACTATAACTCTCTAATTAACCGTGAAAATTCAGTATCATTTTGCAAAGGACCCAAAACTTTATAGTTTTTGGTAAAACTAGGCGGAAGCCAGTATTAATAGTTTCGTTAAAGTTACGATTTTAATACATACAGCTTATGTTTCAATACAGGCTTTACCTTAGTTTTACAAATGCCAATTATGTGGTGAAGGGTTCATAATAAATTGACCCGAGGTGAAATTCCAGATAGGAAAGTAATAGGAAGGTATTAAATGTGTTCTAGCTTATTCCTAAATATTTACCCTTATTGTTTGTGACAGTTAAATAAATAGAGTAACTTGATTGTGCCGTAATGGACTATCGGTTAAGGAATCCCAGAATTAAGCACTAGCTTCTGCCCGTGGTTTCACCCTCATCCCCAGAGAACTGGTCCCTGTAACATACTATCAAAATCTATCCAGAAGTTTTTGTGCAAATTTTTACTAATTTTCTTATTTATTAGTTCTTTGCACCTACACAACTTTTTCAAACGATTGTATAATTTGTGTGTGAATGAGAGAACCAGGGCGTAGAGGTGCAAGTTAAAATGGCCTCCTCGTAAATGCCGAACTTATTTTAATATTTTAACCACGGTTTATCATAACGAACATTATAAATTCAGGAGCAGAAATATGTAAAGTATGTGGCGCATATTATAATACTCAATACTATGCAAACTCACGCTTCTTTAAGCTTGTAATTAATTGGATATTTATTTTTATTGTTAAATAATTTGAATGGTTTTTAAATGTCCATTTTTATTCATCACGATATTGAGTTCTGTTTAGTATGTTGACAGCTGTCAAACTAATGTCAATGTCACTGTTCGTAACTTCGGCTGCGGGGTGGTTTGAACAAGTTACCGCGGCCCTCGCACATGAAGGGCTGCAGAAGGAACATGTTGGGGTTTAGTCAGAAAGAGTCTGACACTCCCTTACGCTGCACCCACAGTGGGATTCGCACCACAAATATGACTGAGTTTCGCGTCCAGCTGGGCACGCGTCGCTAAGCTGACTTAAAACAGGCTAAGAGTTAATAATTAATTGCTAGGTACTCATTGGATGCTGGGTAACATGGGATCACCATACGATATCACTGTTAGTCGTATTTCACGGTATATTTTATGTTTTACACCGCACGAATAGTTATTGATGCCGGCCGGCCATTGCTTTCGTTCGACTTTTAAATTCAAGCTACCTTCAAAATTCGAATACTTTTTCCTTTTTTAAAATGTCAATCATAGTTCTACAAAATACTGTTCGTCTACGCGTACTACGATGTTTCGATACAACTATTTATTATTTTTACGGCCCATCGGATACGCAAAGAACGATATCCTTTGAAATCCTTTTTGGCACAGAAAAAAGTGTTTTTCAATAAAAATATTGCCATTGTCAATTTTAAGCGTGAATGTATAATTGGTTCCTTTTGACGACAGCTTCAAACTTTATAATTGTTTGTTGTAAAAAGAGTTGCCAATGTTTTTATTTTCCTGTTATTTTTTTTTTTAATTTTCCTGGTATGTAAACTTTTTTTATGTATGGCAGTTAAACAGCTTCATGAACGAACTGAAATTACTTCCATGTGATTGCCCTCTAGTTCATAATTCGTTCGCTACAAATTAGCCTCAATCATTCAAAGTTATCTAAAACGTCTAAACCAACCATTCACGTGAATCACATTTTATCGAACCGTTGGAACAAATATACAAATAACGGATGTTACAAAAAAGGACCGCTTTCAAATCAATCAAACAAACTAGTTATTTCAAACGGAATGCTTTTCATTACGACTGTACGTGCCGTGCGTACACAATGTACACTCATGTACACAAGTTTTGAATGTTTTGTACCTGATGTATTTTGTATTGGACATAGATTTGTGTCAGTGTCTAACTTTTTATGCTGGATATTTTTATTAGCCAATAGAAATAGATCTGTATTCGATGTATTAATGCCCACAAACGGGTTAATTTCATTACGGTACTTACATAGTATAAGCATTAGTAAGGTGCAATGGAATAAATAAGATTATTGTTGGAACTCTGGAATCTTAACAGCACGTGGGTTGATGTTAGTGCAAAACGTTATCTGAACCTTTTTTGTGACCTGTTTTATGCTGTTATTCATGGATTAATAATTAACCACTAAATAAGTGAGGCATATAGGCTTGCTGTAAAATGCCTTATTCGTTGTTTTTAAAACAAAATAAAACCAGCCCGCTTTTGCTCAGAAATTTTTGCAAATCAAGACCCGACAGCCAATTTAGCTAGCCAGACAATTTGGACTGATATAGTTTCTGGTTTCTGATAGGTCATACCATATATTTACGTAGATATAGTATACAATGTAAACATGAATGATTACTGTAAACTAACTTGGTACACATTGCAACGGTCTACGTGTTAATTAGTTGCCAATAGTAGTTAAGATATGTATTGAAACCAAATCTGTGTTTACATATATGTATCTCTAGGCATCTCAATCTCCAGAGAGTCTTAGGCATCGTTAACGTCCGACTGTAGTTGGATGATAAATCAATGGATAAAGAAATTTTAAAAGCCTAAGCTTTGAATTTTAACTGATAGGAGAACTCGGAACATTTAGTGGACGTAAATTCCTTTTCTGTGTTAGAGGAAGCTTATGCTCATAAATATTGATAGATAAGAAATAGGCTTTATTGTGAAAACTACTGAATTATTTTCTTCTGTAACAGTGATCTATAAAAAACCAAACTGAAAAGAACCTTTTTCCAAAACCTTTTCGATTTTAAATACTTATTCGCTCTACAAAATAAGGCAATCAGTATTATCGTTAATTAACATGCATTGCATCCTTCACGTGGTCATTGACCTCCCGAAATGCTGCCTGAAACCTGAAAAGTTGTGGAAAAACGCAGGTACCTGCCTCGCTAGTGCAAACTGTCGATATTAATGTAAGTAACAAGGGGAATTGGGTTCCAAAAAGGTAGTGTGGCACAGAGACGCAGTTGGGGAAGTGGGTGCGCAATGTTTAGAATATTTGCCATAGTTGTCATTTTCTACTTTGTAAAACGTAACCAGGTACAATTTTACTGCATTACGAGATTTTGAAAGATAAAATTCACATAAACAGTTCCAAAAGTTAAAATAAATCTTTACTTCTGAAGATACTTAGATGAAAACGTGTTCATTGTATGTGTACGTCTACAGTAAGGTCTTTCTCCAGATTCTTTCTACATATTTACGACAAGTTGGAGATCTACAGAATTTTAGTGCCAAACTTATTTCTACTATTTCGGCAGAATCATACAAAGGTTTGGGTGTCTCCGCTATTATTCCTCGATAATTAAGTCAAGTGACTGTTCTGAATATTCAGTGTTACAGACTAACACAATCTTATTTTATTAAAAGCCCGCGGACTTGCTCCAAGTCCATCCCTGTACACAAATACGTCATTGGCAATTCTTGTACGCGCTGCATAACACAATGCAATATATCCGCCGTTTCCCTAATGGAGGGGCAATGCTTCAGATAAACAAATTTGCGGTCACGACTCGCCGGCCAAATGGCGGATATTTCGGATATAAATAGAGGTGCGAAACTGTAGTTAAGTTGGGTTAGACTCTGTCTCTGGTCTCAGTTTCATGAGCATTTTTAGGTTTGATTGCTGGAAAAATAACTTTTTTTTACTGACGTATTTTGAGTATCCAAAACTAAAATAACCATCTGGCTTTTAATGGTGTTTTATTTTTTTATAAATTTAATGTTGCCATTGCACAGAAAAAATCACAACTCACGGATGACAAATTTAATAACGCGCCATCTAGTATCAATCAACTATATTAATACCACCTGGCTATAGCGCTGTACACGTTTAAACCGAACGATGTCGTTCGGATACTGTAGTCACCATGGACGCTTAAGGCAAGAATTTTTTTGGTGACTGTTATCACCTCGGACGCTTGAGTGGCTAATGGAGGGGCAATGCTTCAGATAAACAAATTTGCGGTCACGACTCGCCGGCCAAATGGCGGATATTTCGGATATAAATAGAGGTGCGAAACTGTAGTTAAGTTGGGTTAGATTTAATTGTTGTTTTGATTGACTTAGATATGTTGTGAGAGAGTTAGAGAATTAAATCTTATTTAGTTGTGAGTTTAATACTGGCAATGTTATTTCATTTTTACCTAATCTAATGAGGCAGACTACAAAACTCTGTCTCTGGTCTCAGTTTCATGAGCATTTTTAGGTTTGATTGCTGGAAAAATAACTTTTTTTTACTGACGTATTTTGAGTATCCAAAACTAAAATAACCATCTGGCTTTTAATGGTGTTTTATGAATTAATCAGCGCCTTAATCCCTTAACAAGAGATTGAATTTATGTTAATTATATAAACCTTAGAATATTTGATACAAAAAAAAACATAATTTATAACTTGAATTCAATTTTAATTGTATAAAGTGACGTCGCTAACGTTAGTGACGTTAACCCTTTCAAACTCGTACCTACCTTTTAAAGAAATAAACATGCCTGCCTGCAATGCCTCATATTCCATATTTTATAAATAGCTTCCGTTTCCTTAATATTTCATGGTACGTTCACACGCGCGCGTTCAAATCGACATTCAACGGGCACAGTCACGTTCACGAGCGTGTAAACGGTACGCCCGAGCCCGTGAACGCGCCCGTGCCCGTGAATGCCGCGAACCGGGCGAGTGTCGGTTTTTTGGCAAAGTTCAAAGGATGAATGTGCGGGCGCCCGGCGACTGTTTACACGCGCGCGGGCAGTCAGTCTCTCCTGCGCTTTCGTGACGATTAAACGTTCTAAGAAAGTCGCTACGATCGGAGATTACAACATGGCGGAATTGTTAACGTCGTTCATCATTTTGATTCTTTTTCCAATAAAAATAAGTTAAGCCAAAGGCTATGACAGCAACAACACCGAGATCCTCGCTGCTCGCCATTCTTGCACTGACTGACACGACGGCGCGCGTGTGAACAGCTTGAATGTCCGCCTGCCCGCGACGGGCTGCACGCCGCGCTGCCCGCCAGGCAGCCCGCCGGGCTGCGCGGCGCGCGTCTGAACGTAGCATCACAAGTAAACCTCCACACTTGAAGCTCTTCACCATTGTCAACGTTTCATAGAGGCGCTCATTAGCAAGTGTTTTATCTCTTTCAGTCTTACAGGTTTCAGCTATGTTCATCTCGTTTGACGCTTGAGTAGATTGCAGTTGTTTCAGACAGTAGGTTTTCTTTTTTTATGCGTGTATTGTCTTTTGTTGTTATTTGGTACCTACTAACTAGCTTGGACGTTTTACAAGTACCTTTAACAGGTTTACGTAAAAAAAAACTTATTTGACTAGGCTATTATGATGCCTAAGCATTGTTCCATAGGTACAGAGTCTTTTCACTAGTTGTTAGAGCCGCCACGCTGCTGAATAGAATCTAAGGAACACTTTAAAGAAAGAAAAGTGTTTTATTAAATTAGCTTATCGGTTGGGTGCCGGAAATAGGGACCTCCTAGTTCCCTTGAGACGAGACAAAGACCACGGATAACCGCTAGTACCTACAGTTTCTATTTATTGCGCCATATTATAACAGTCATACTAAAATTTTAAATTCCTTGCGTAACTACGTTGAAGTTAAAGTCATAATATGAATATTGTAGTAATTCTAAGTACCAAGCACTAGCTCATTTAAGTCGCAACGCACACAAGTCGTCTCCCTGAGGAAAACTGACCAGGTGGAATGTTCCCAAGTAAATACTGCCCTGACATTGAACTGAACAAGTTTTTTAATGGCGTAAGTCATGAAAAGACAAGGTCAGCCTTATTGTCTTTGGCTTGCGAGTATTATAAAGAAATAATATTATGTCATGTACTTTTGTTTTGTACTCGTAGAAATCGAGGCTTTTAGTTGCAGCGATTAATAATCACTTCACTTATTAGTTAATTAAATAAAAATTAAGAATGAGACCGGATGAAATTATGATTCTTTTCTTCGGAAGCACATACGGACATAAAACATGTCAACCAACAGTATCTTTCTACCCGCTTATTTCTCAACTTTTCTCACATTCATTTTATCTCGTTCCAGATCATACAACAATGGGTGCCCCACGAGCCTGTTTAATCTTCATCACCCTGCATCTGGTCTCCTACGTGTACGCACAGGAGGTGTCCAAGCGAGTGCCGCAAGGCTTCCTTGGCATGCGCGGCAAAAAGTACTTCGAAGAAGACGGCACCGAACAGTTCTACAAGCGAAGACCCCAATTCTTCGTCGGCGTTAAAGGGAAAAAGAGCCTTCATGACATCCTCGAAACACCCGAGGCATACTACAAGAGAGCACCAATGGGCTTCATGGGAATGAGAGGCAAAAAAGACCTGAATTTCCCCGACATCTCAAGCACTGAGATGCTGAAAAGAGACGGCTCTCTAATCGGCCAGATAGACTACTCCTCAAATGAACCAACTACAAATGACCCCGACTTTCCCTTACTCAACGAACTGCTGATGCATTACTTGTCTCAAGTCAATCTCGGCAAAACCGATATGTTATCAGACAGCATGATGTCCGAAGCTGACCCCGGCTCCAATGATATTGAGAAACGTGCTGCTAACATGCATCAGTTTTACGGAGTCCGTGGTAAGAAATCCTTGAACAACAAGCGACCTTATGACCTGACCTTTCGAGGCAAATTCATCGGTGTGAGGGGCAAAAAGGACGTGAAAAACAGCGGCCCGCATGAAATTAAGTTTTTGGTGGACCAGAACGGACCCCTGCCTAAGAGAAAGGCTCAGATGGGCTTCTTCGGTATGCGAGGCAAGAAGTGGACTGATGGTGAGTTTTTGTTATAACTCGTTTGTTTGTTATCAATATTTAATGAAAGGGCGTACATGTGGATAGGAGTATATCACAGTTACATTCTCGGTCTGTTTCTATGGTTGGCCAAATCGACGAATACACGTTTCAATCTAAAAAAAAATTACGACGTAAAAGGTTGCACTTGTGGATAAAAAAATACTTACCACCAAATGTCTTGGCTAAATAAATCTATTAACTTATATGTTTAGTTCTAGGTAGGGCTGCCATCCGTCCGGGTTTCCCCGGATTTGTCCTCGTTTGGAGGCCGTCCGGGGGCCGTCCGGGCGGGGTTTCAAGAAGTGTCCGGGGAAAACCCGGACACTTTTCATGTAAGAAAGCACCTCATTGAATTTAAGTATATGTTAATAGTACCTAAAGGGATTACAAATTAGGTTCGGGGGAAAAATGCGATTTACACCAAATGTCCGGGTTTTTTTAATGTTTGTCCGGGTTTGGCGAAATTCGAAATGGCAGCCCTAGTTCTAGGGAATCAATCATATCATTCATTGTCATTGTGATTCATTAATTTTCAGATATGTTGTCATCTATAGCGTCACGCAGGTTAGCGAAAAGGTACTAAAAATATATATTTTCGCGTTGAAAACTACAATACCAACTTACTAACAAATTACCGACTTATATTAAGTTTAATATGACCCCGTCCATTAACAAATTACCTACCTGCTTACTTATTCTTGAGTATCGAAATGCCGGCATAACTTTCAAATAATTTCTACTTTATTACCTACCTACTATTCTCCAGTTTCAAGAAAAATTTGGACAGCAATCAAGCTAGCACTGTCCACTATTATATTGCGAATTTAGCTACATAATCACTTACTTGATCTCACTAATACTTTAGTAGGTATCGAATCATCTTGTAATTAAATCTTCTTTTTTTCATCACCTTCATCATCATCCATCATCATCTCAGCCATAGATCTTCCAAAGACAAACCATCGAATGTCAGAAAGAAGCCTTGTGTATGTATCGTACTAATCATTAATATTATGTGTACTTTTATTTTATTCGGTTTAATTTGTAATACTTAAACGTGTTTTTTTTTATTTTTCAGAGTCCAGCCTGGAAATGGATATGCCAAACTAAGTGTCTTTAAAAATTATTGATTATAACAAAAACTATTATATAATAATACACATTAAATGCTACCTATTTCTTGGGAAAGACTTGCCGTTTCAACATATCCTATATGAATTAAGAATTATTGCCAATAAATAATGAGGCTTATTTTAGCGTTGTTTTCACAGTTAAGAGATTCTAGTCAGTAAATTATATGTATTGAATTGTACCTACTTAAATATATCAAAATTAACTTTTTTGTAAATTATTATTTAAGCATATCTTTTTAAGACATATTTCATCAATATTTTTGCAGGCTTTATGTATTTCAAATTGCGTATTTTTATTGCATATATTACTTATGTATAATAATTTAAGTACAAAACGATTGAAAAATCACTTTTTATTTTTTAATACCTTTATTTCTATTTCAAGGTAAATAATACTTGAACTGTCGACGACTCTCTATGTGCTTATGTACACGATTATTTATTGTTATTAATACTTATAACAAAAAATATAAATTATGACAAAGGTATAACAAGATGTTTATTTAACAGACATTGTTTCTGTCTGGGTAACTTTATAAAAGCGAACTGTTGAAATATGTTTTTAAAAAAGAAACTTAACTTTCCTACATATAGTAAATTGTTGTAACTCTTAATATAACGACTAGAAACAATTTTATTTATATTTTTATCGATGTCGGATCAGAATGTATTTCCTAATAATTGTTAAAACAATATAAAAAATTAAAATGAATTAGTAGATAGCTCGCAACGAGTATTTTCAATTATAAATAATAAATGTAGATTATATTCGTAACTGTAATTAATAATATATCTCTTTAAAATAAACTTTAGGTTTATATTTATATCTATGACCTTTATTTTTTTCTGAATAAGTATAACTTTTTTTTAACACTGTCTTCACCAGATAGGTACATTATTTATTTATTTATTAATACATTTTTGGTGAGCTGATTTCAATGTTTATTTTTTTATAATTTATAAGTAGATTCAATTTATTTCTACAGTATTCTGGAAATTATATAGGTATTGGTAGTTTATTATAAAATTGTATTACTATTTATTGTTTATGTCAAAAAATAATTTAAATAAAAATGCCTATTATTGTTATTAGATGCAGTTAACTGTTAATTTAATAATTAGAATGTTTGTAAAAAATAAAGTACCTATGTTTACTGTCTTCACATTTTGTAAGGGCTGGCAAAATGTAAAACTGTATTATAACAATAGTAAAAAATTAATATACGCAGTTGTCAATTTTAATGTTGCTTCATTTTAAACCCACCCCTAAATAAACAACTTCTCAAGTAGAAGTGTGAGAGTTCGATTCCAGGCCAGGCGAGTATAGCTTAAAGCCAAATTCATCAATCAAGTGCGTCACTTTTCTTTGGCTTCAAAATACCTAAGATGGGTTGAATCCAAACCGAGTTAAAGAGATAGATAAAATATCCCCATAAAATGTGTTAAAGAGACGAGGTATTAAAGAAAAAAAAAACACCAAAATTAACTTCTTTGTATTTATTTTTCGTATTAAAATTGTTTCATTTAATAAATCCATGATGTTTATAAACGTAATACAGTAGTTATATAACGCGTTGAAGCCATGTCCATCTATGTATGATATCAATTACATTATTCCGCGACGACTACAACGTACCGAATGGACTGCTCACTCACACACACACACTCACGCACACACGCGCGGGCGAGTGTGACAGGCCGCCATATTCACTATAGCTAAAGGCTACACAGTTCAACAATTTAGTACATCAGAATTGGAAAATAATTTAAATAGCACGATTTCTCTTCAATAATTACATAACATTTTTAGACTAGCTTATTTTGGTATTTTAGTCGCGTTTTGAAAGTTATTGGTTCAGCGCAACTAGCGGCGTTCGTCAACTCATTTAAACTTAATATTATAACAATCAGACTGTGGAACATGATCGACTGGGGTGGGCGACCTGTCACACGAGTTCTTGTAATAAAACATTACAATTATACATCGATAAATACTTGAGAAAACATCTCATCATAAAATCCTACTAAACAATCGGACGTTTTTTTACGGTGAGTACTTTCTAAAATTTCAATTTCATTGACAACAACAAATTGATAACAAATCTCACTTTTTAGTCGAATTATTTAGCAGTATCTTACAATGATAAAATGTCGTCCCAAGTACACTTAGGGCCAGGAAAAGTGACCCATCCAAAAATATTGTAGATAGGACATTCCACTAAAGTATTGTCTAAATATAGGAGCCAATATAGTAGTTCACTCTACTAAAATATTAGTTAGGGTGGGTCACTTTTCCTGACCTCAATTTCATACATATTTGTATAATAATTAAGGCCGTGAGACATCTACATGATTTTCATATAATTTGAACGATTAAGAGTGGATGGATAAGCAAAATAAAAACACAAATCGTACAAATGTTACCTACAAGCAAAAATCGTATAATAAATTTGTTAAATGACATTCACGACAATTGTTATAAGAAGTATCTTTTGAAAAAAGTAGTTTATAAAAGTTGTCGTGATTGTTTGTCTGTCGTATGTTGAATATACCATCCTTTTCTTACTTCCACACACAAATTACATTCTATATAGTTTTTATTGCAATTTCTCGCCTTTCAAAACGATTGGACAAACTTCAAAACACACACAACAATAAATTCAACACACAACAGAAGTTAATTGGAAAAACTACTATTATTATTATGTGAAAGAAAATATTATGGAATAATATACAGTTAGGGCTTCCCCAAGCCACGAAGTTTTAGTTACATTTTCATAGAAAAACATTTCTAAACAGGCAATGATAAGTGAAACGCTAATAATTTTAAAATCTTAACACAATAATAAAAAAGAGACTTATATGAAAACGTAACTACAACTTACGGCTTAGTAATTAATTTATACAATAACTAGAAAACGGTTAGAATCTTAGTTCAGTTGAAAATTAGTATATTAATGCAACCCATTTTAACCTTGTTTATTTACGAACCGAAACGGCTTCAAATAACTAGTTTTCTTTAACATCCTATAAAAAAGAAGCTGAATAACATTGAATGCTATCTACTTATCATACAAAAATTTGTATACATAACTTGTTAAATAACTTAAATTACATTATTGTAACTTTATTAAGCATAACTTCATTATCAACCCCCAAACATCTATCTGTTCATTTGATTTGTTTTCTATGAACAATTTTCGATAAAGAATCGTCGCTTTTAGGGTTATCTAACGTCATTTTATCCGTATTCAGCAATAATCCTGTGCGTTTTTCATTATTTAACTGGGCAAGACTAACTCATAGATGTTTGAATTTCATTTATTATGTTTGTTCCTCAAAATATCAATTCATTTTCATTCTAAACCCTTTATTTCATTATTGAATACGGATAAACACATCGATATGAATTTCATAACAAAAAATGTTAGAATTCTTGTATTTTGCTGTTCTATTTGCAAATACGGCATTTTAGCAAATGCCTCGGTAATTTTCTAGTGTATTTTTGCAAACCAGGTCTTAATGGTGTTAAATAAAATGCCTGATAAGATGATTAGAAGGTACATTCGACCATCAAAAATTGGCCAATTATGTGAATAAGTGTCCACGCAAATGCTTGAAATCGGCAAGACTTTACTAGCAATTTTTGTCGAATAATAAAAAATATATTAGCATTTTACTACTTGACTATTATGATATCGTTTTAGTAAAGTTGTTATTACTTTAAGGTATACTTCCATCCCATATTTCTAATCTCAATAAAAATCTAAAAGGTGTTATTTCATTATTTTCTGATTAATAAAAGGTTCACAATTAACTCTATTCACACTAATGATCAAAATACGCGTATTCAAAAATTATAATACAATTAAAAATAAAACTTATATAGAACGTATCACACAACACCAATCCTTATGAGACGGAATTTTGAATATCGAACATCATTTACTAAAGGAAAATAAGCTTTACGAACCATCAAGTTATTTTCAATGGCGTAAAACTTTTTTTATTTGATAAGTAGGTATTATGCTTATTTGATAGGCTCTTTATTACAAAATATAGGATTATTTACCACCCATCTGATAACCACTCTTATATTTTGAGATCGATCTTATGAAATCAAATCATCTTGAGATATCAATTTGACAATGACGTTTATATTTTGACAGTGACATAAGGAATGTCACGCAGAGCGGAAATGGGCTAAAGAGGTTACTCATAAGATGTTTTAAATAATTTCTAGCGGCCTGGCATCTAAATACATTGTCATTGTTTGAATAAATAAATGTTCATATTTATATCTTAATTCTATATTGGTTATCGAATCATGTTATAGTTCGGCCATTCAGAGAATGCGTTCCTGACACGTCGCGATTGAACTGACGACGTAACTACATTCATTGATTATTGATATAATAATGTTGTTTTAATGCTCCTCAATTGTTAAAACGGTAAACAACCAGCAAAAATATTTTTATCGTAACTGCAACGCCATTGCAAAGTTACGTCGTCAGTTCAATCGCGACGTGTCAGGAACGCATTCTCTGAATGGCCGAACTATAGGTGAATTTTTACCATCAATTACTTTACATGAAATCAGTAGGTGTTGTTTTACTAGCTTATATCATGATATATTTTATTAAGTAACTGATGATAATTATTTAATATTGCAATTTGATGGCTATCGGCTTCCGGGTTTAAAGCCAAGATTATATTGGAAGCGAAGCTACTATATGCGATATAAATCCCATGATTATGCTACTAGAAACATAATATTGCTTACTGACATTCTAAAGAGCGGTTCATAGTCTGTGCAAATGCTATAAATATCTTTCGCTTCACTTTCACCGGACTGCCATCAAAACTGTTCACAAAATAAGCTTACTATTTCCAATATATCGGTTTGTTAGTAAAACCAAGTGTAATCACTTGCGATAATTTACAATAAATGCATTAATTATATTATTATAATATTTATTTTTTTATAATAATTTAGTGCCTTCCCGTTGTTCCGTCACTCTCAAAATAAATTGATAATATTGTTATTTTATATCTGTAATTGTGAATAGTATTATTAACAATTGCTTAGGAACAACATAAGATCTTTGCGAATTTAATAAGCTACATGATTTTAAATAATTTCTTGTTTAAGTATACTATACGCCTGTATTTTTTATTTTAAATTATTATTGCGTTACCTAAACTATCCCCGCATTGGGCTAAGATATGGTCACTACATAAAAATGTGACGGATTTTTGCATAAGATATATGGATTGAACCATCGTGTTATGTTTCTTACTTTAGCGCATTTCTTCTAAACTTGAAGTTGTTCCTAAGCAACATTTTGCCTAAAAATAGAACAGGGAAGCGTGATTTCGATATTTTTTGATTACATATTGTTTTATAAATTTTATAGAGTTTTTACACTGGATTAGAGTGACAGACACATACCCTGTTTTCACGCATACATATTGGCTTTGTAAGATCGCCCCATTTTACAATAGATTGTTATCCTACCTACAAGTCTGCTCACCACATTTGTGACATAGAAGTAAAGATTGAAGATAGAAGATTTTGAAAATTTTGAAGTATTCTGTAATCTTGTTATTCACGTTTTTAAATAAATAACATTTTGACTACGATGACTAATAATTATATTTCATACAAAAACCGATTTGTTTTATATAATGTCTATGAAAAGAAAAGGGTTTTTATACAAAATACAATTTAAATCCTAAGGTAGAATGGTGACCTATTAGGAAGTGCCTAGACTGAGTTGGTTTTCAGACTAGATTTTTCTCGAGCTGAACAATTTGTTACTTTATTACAAGTCTATCTAAAAACATTAACTAGCACCAACGATGAATAACAGAAACTTTTGATATTTTTATAATAAATTATAATTTATAATGTGTGAACATAATTTAATTGGAAAGCACCAGGACACACAATTTTTCAATTATTTTCTTATTTTGGTGTCGTGAAAGGATCAGTCGTAAGTGCTGCCCTCTATAATTTGTGTCTAATCCGTGTATTGTTTGAACCACCACATTTATATTGAGAGTTCTGGTATTAAATATTCTCGCAAGTAAAGGGTGTCTAAACAAATTCCAAATCCAGTAAAAAACCCGTCATACGACTAATAGCTTGCCATAATCACAACCTGACGACCGTCAGCCAATATATACGCAATGAAAACGCGACTGCATTCAATAGCAAACCTTACTTACATACAGTTAGATCGCATTCTGCAGTGTCAGCGGGTGGCTGTGGGCGGCGCCGTGACCGTTGTGCGTGGTGAAATCATCTTCTAGAAGTTTCGGTACATCGGCCAATTTTTGGTTCTCGTTGGACAAACGTTCGGTTTGTATGAAGTTGGCGGATATGTGGCCAATGTTGGTGATGTTGCCGTTGTTGGCCTCGCTTGGCGTGTTGGTGATGGCGTTGTCGTTGTTTGGGAGTTTGTTCGTCGTCTGCTCTGCGGGTTTGTCCTCAGTCTGTAACGGTGAGATGTTTGAGTGGTTAAAGATTTGTATCATAATGTTTATTTATTAAACCATTTACGTACGTAATAAATAGAAGAAGAGTACAAAGTTGCTGCTTCTGTATAAAAAAGTACTATTTGGGTCATTCTAAGTTAAGAGGTAATTCGTTGTATGAAATGGCGGCACGAGTTTTTTTTAATATATTTTTACTTAAGTATACATTTTTAAATGTAAACGGCTACGTTGAAAACGTTTACAAAGGGGCCAGTCAATTTTTTGGGTTTATCTCGTTTTATGAGTGACCAGGGGAAATACACAATACAGGGGAGAGACAAGGTGTACAGGGGAAGATACTTCATGAACAGGGAAGAGATAAAAATATAACAAGGTTAATTTTAAGAATCATCTTTATTTATTTTAATTATGAATTATTTATAATCAGACTTTTCATTTCTTAGCAGTCTTATGTGCTAGGTACAAAACATGAAAAACAATAATAAAAAGAAACAAAAACAAGAAATTCTCTTTTGAATAACAGTAACTTGAAATATGGAGAGAAAAAGCAAAAATTCGTAGAAGACGTTTAGCACTCCAAGATATAAGTAATGCTTTTGTAACACCACCATATTCAGATAATGAAGGCCCACCGCCTCCTCAAAATATAAACAGGCGAACGCAGGCAGCACAGCAAAAGTCAACTTTTTTTTTAACGACGTCAAAAAGCATCAAAAGTCGCAGGCCTTTTATGTGCCAGGGCCGCGGTATCTCTTTTGAACAACCCGCAGCCCTGGCAGGCCTTGGCCCTACTGGGCCCCGCTGGGGATGCTGACATCTCTTTGAGGAGCGCGTGGAACAACGCGCGCCGCCGACACGGGTCTGTTGTCTAAAAATAGACATGAGCGATGAGCCACCCGAACTCACCGCTCACAGACCTACGCCTACGGTGGCCGGGAGTCATCTCGCGACACCCGGCGCCCGTGGTGTCTACCTGCTCCAGCGCGGCGGCCGGGATGAGAGGTGCGAAACAGTCATGCTCGAGAAGGAGGCGACGGCATCCCATTCCCTCTCGCCCCGGACCATGGCCTGAACCAGGGCCGGACGCGAGAGGTCGCCGCCGCCTAAAGCCTCGACGAGGACCCGGCGGTGCCCTTCCCACGCAGGGCACTCCTGGACTGTATGGTCCACCGTGTCCTCGGGGCTGTCCGCACAGTGGTGACACCCAGGCGCCTCCTCACGACCGATTCGATGCAGGTACCTCCCGAAACAACCGTGTCCGGTGAGGACCTGCGTCATGCGGTACGTGAGGGCGCCGTGACTCCTCCCGAGCCACTCCTCAAAGAGGGGACTTACCGCCACTATGGTGGCGTGCCCTGCACTGGGTTGCGACAGTCGTTCCCTCCAGGCCACCATGAGATCGCGCCGGAGCTCCGCCCGCTGCTCGACAACTTGCCGCGGCAACGGAGTTCCCTCCCGGCCCTCCTGAGCCTCCTCGCGCCAGTAGTACAGGCGCAAGAAGACTCTCGCCTCCAGATCCCACGGTGGCAGTCTGGCAGTAGGCCAGCTGCTTCGCGGGAGATCGTGCAGCAAAAGTCCACTCGAGCAAGAAAAGCAAGAAACCTGAAAATAAAAAAACAAGCGGAAGAAATAGATCCACTTAAATCTGTGCAGTCCAACGCTACAAAAAAAAACAAGTACAACGATGAAATACTTATCCGGGTCATTTTTAATTCTTTGATATCGTAATCGTTTGCTATCCTCTTCTTTTCAAGCCATTTTTCTGTAAATAAAACGTAATATTGTATTGTAAAGCTAAAATAAGCATAACGCCAAGTAAAGGATTAGAGAAAACTAGAAGTATTAATGGAAACGCGTAAAAATGTATCTCCCCTGGACATTAAGTATCTCCCCTGCCATCAAAAGAGCCAGGGGAAATACGCCAGGGGAGATACATTTTCGATAGAAATCTAAAATAGCCGTAAAAGTATTTCGCGCACGTCATTCACACACAAACATAACAATGTACACACTATTCATAGTAAATATTGAAGTATATGTTAGTATTTTAACAAAAAATTGCAATGTAAAACTTACCAGAGGAAAGACTGCATTCACATAACTCTTCTGCACCCAGCGAGTAGCGTGAACGAAATGGCCGACAATAAAGGCGGCGCAGTTGCTTATGCGCCGTTTGCTGTTAACTTCACGTTACACACTATGCATTCAAGGTCACAACTTCTACAGACTAGGAGAGCAAAACTGATTTTTGAACGAAAACAAAAGACCAGGGGACGAGACACGAAACTCGGTGGACAAATTTCGGTGTTCATATTTTTTTTAAAGAATTGAAATAAAAGCACTTTTACTTGTAAGATACTATTACTAAGTTTACTGTCCCTATAAAATGAAAGAGTTTATAATAATTATTGAATTTTAATACATTCATAATTACTGATTTACAAATAAAGTCGGTTGGGGGACAGACCAGGGGAGAGACATTTTTCATATATTAGAGCTTATTGTGACTTAATTACGTACATTTCTGCAATAAATTTGAGTGATCACATAGGAAACATTTAGTTTTAAGTGATAAATAGGTTATTTGTAAAGTTTATTGAAAAAAAATGTATTTTTTTGTTGTTGCCGTCGAAAGTACTTCTTAACTTAGAATGACCCATTTATACTACACTATAGTCTGTTTTTTAATCTCGTAGACTAAACTGACATTACGAGTGTTGTCAGTTTATTGCAAATTGTTAAATAGTGATGTGGCACGACCGAAACTTAGCGTTAATAAAATCAAGAATCGTTTTTTACACGAAGTTATCCTGAAATAATGGGCTTATTCTTGATGATTACGCATGGCGTTGCGTGGTCAGATATCCCTGGCAGTTTGTAGCACGTCGTGCAGCCGTGTGTAAGTACGTGAATTGTAAATATAAAACTTTGAATGAATATTAAATTCGTCTATTATAGATAAAAAGTTACGATTCAACAAACCGGTATCGTAAGTACAACACTGCACAAAAAAGCTAGCAACATTATTTGTGAGTTTGACATTTTGCAAGTGTCAATTTAGTCTACGAGATTAAAAAACAGACTATAGCTGTTCCCAGCGGTTTCTCCCGCGTTCTGGGGAAACTTTTTTTTGAACTCAGATAAAACATATTCAGTCCAGATACTATACCTTCTTAAGTGATTTTTTTTTTCAAACCAATTACGTAGTACATTAATAATATAAAGTTCTTTTCCATTTTATAATATGTTGAATTTTATAATACTAATTTTTAATATTAATGTAGAGCTGTATCAATTAATTTAGGCAATAATGAATGTATTATATACTAACGGGTCGTTGTTCGGACAGCCCCAGTAGGTCGGCAGTGACGTTGCCGTTGTTGGTGCTGTGTGCACTCTCTGTCGAGTTCGTGACTTCCAAGGGCGCTGGCTGTTGTGGCTGAAAACACATTTTAATAAACATTAAAAATACATAAAGTTTAATTTTGTTTTATTTTACAAGAAAAACTAACAGATAACAGTTTGGTTTAGGAAAATACATAATAGAAAAGGCCAATTATAAGTTTTCACATATGAATGAAATGTGTTAAACGCTGACTGATTATTGGTGCCCAATCAGGCCTGCCTAGTTTGAGGCCAATTGAAAACCTTCAAGTACTTAGCTAGTCCTAAATAAACGACTTTGATATATTTTTTTTATTGTATTACCTGCGAGAAGTCTAATCCGAGCAAATCAGCTGTTGAATTCACATTGCCATTATCAGGCACAGGCGCGGGCTCCGACACAGGTGCCGCGGCCGCGGGGGCTTCTACCGACGTCGCTGCAGTAGGCGCGGGGGCTGCGGCTTCCACAGGCGCAGGAGCTGCAGGGGCCTGCACTTCTGCAGGTGCAGGTGCTACAGGCGCGGGTGCTGCAGGCGCGGGTGCTGCAGGCGCGGGTTCTGTAGTGGCTGTGGGTGCAGCGGGTTCGGATGTTTCTGTAGGTGCAGGCGCGGCGGCTTGCTTGTTCTTGTCTTCTTCTGCTTGCTGTAATGTTATTTTATGATTAATAAAATTACAATATAGATGGATTTTTAGATTTTTAAAGTTTGGTATGTTTGATAGCGATGTACGGCCGTAATTTTATGTAATTTTTTGCTTACGTAAAATTTGACATAATCCTAATACAAGTTAAGTTTTTTTTTTTAAGCAACTATCAACACATTCGCCAAGCCTGTACCGTTCATTACATTTACATACTAGAAATTAATAGGGGATATAAAGTCTACACGAAATAACATATCTTTTTACATTTTTATCTGTCCTCTCCATTCAGTTACAAGTCAAATACGAAATCTTAAGGTTCAGCTGAAACATACCTTCCTAAGCCTAGTCCTGGCCATGATAGCCTCAACTCTCTGCTTCCTGGCGAGCCTCTCCTTCTCCTCCCGCTCGGCCTCCTCGCGGCGCAACTTCTCCGCCTCCTCGGCCGCCTTCCTCTTCTCTTCTTCTTCTTTGAGCCGCGCCTGCTTCTCTGCTTCTTCGCGGGCTTTGCGTTCTGCTTCCTCGCGTTCGAGTTGTTGTTGAGCCTGCAAGAGTTATTTGAATTTTATCGCCTTTTCCCTACTAGAAACTGATTGAAAGCAGCTGAGCTCACTGTTTTATATGGAGCGACTGCCTGTATGACCTCCTCAAACTGTTTCCGTTTACCCGGAAGACTGCCAACTGCAGCAAGGACCAACCAATTTAACGCGTCCCTCACAAAACACGGAACTTTTCCTTTGATTGAATTGTGCGTTTTCATTTAGTATTTGTGGGCTGTTTTTTGTAATTAATTTTTTTATTATTTTGAATTGTTTTTTTTTTAGAATAACAAAATTAACAGCAAATGCTTTCTTATTTGTACTTCAGCTTCATAAACAAATGTGTACCTCGATAGCCTTCCTAAGCTTCTCCTCGTCCATCTGTCTCTGCAGCCGCGCCAGCTCCCGCGCCTCGTCCTCCTCGCGCCGCTGCCGCTCCTCCTCGGCGCGTTGCCGCTCCGCCTCCTCCTCGGCTTCGCGCTGTAGTCTGCAATATTGAGGAAAAAATTCACTTGTTATTTGGGATAGATTTGTTTGTATAAGGAAGTGTGACGTGTAGCGTGCAACATAAGATATCCGAGAGGTTAAAAAAAATTGCAAAATATGCTTTTCTTAGCTCGAATCGGTATTTATCAGTTGTTAGACGACTCTAGTCAAGATATTATTTAATTATGTTTTATGCACAATGTACAACGGCGGACTTAACGTTTTAGGGCCTTTACCAGTCTACCTAAGGGTGGTGGTGAATTAGAAGTGGTAGGTGGAGCTTTGTTTAATATTTAGTGCATGGAGCCACGTACCATTACTAATCTAAAGCGTTCTCTACATAACTGGTGAAGTTTCTCAGCGAAAATTTTCTTTGAGAAAATTTATCGGAGGCAAAATTGTCTGAAATAAGTTGAAGTGCCTTTCTGTACCTCCTTATTCGCCTAAACTCAGCTAAGTTGTAGAGTATTCTGGAGCACGTTTTAGATAAAAAAGTCGTCCAACGTTCAAGGCCGATTTCGGCCAGGGCGGCTGTTCTCATATAAAGAGATCACCTAGCTGTGCAGGACATATTATCAGCAAGCGCAGACACAGGTGCACTCTTTATTCCTTCACTCTCATAATCCGATAAGTATGTAAAAAACCCAAAAAGCGATTTTGGCCGGACCCGGGAATCGGACCCGAGAGTCACTGCAGTCGCGCTTGCAACCGCTAGCTAGACCAACGAGGTAGAAAAAAAAGTATAGTAGGAAGTACAAGAAGTTATAGTATGTACCTCTGCCGCTCGAGCTCCGCCTGGCGCTCCAGCTCCTCGCGGGCCCGGCGCCGCCGCTCGGCCAGCGCCGCCTTCGCCTGCTCCTCCGTCGTGATGCGCCGGGACATCGACGCTGCGGACGGGTACACAACGTGATTAACATTACTCATTCTAAATAATTAACACATTTGCGTGGAAATGCATACTAATATTGCTAACCCAAATTCAAAGTAATTTATTCAAAGGTTTTGTAAATTTATAAAGATAAACGTACTACTATTGCCTAAGCGAATGCACAGAAGAAATCATGACTAGGTATATTTATTTATTTATGGAGTATGGAAGACTTACAGCTAAGTACAATATAATATTCTTTACCTACTCAATAGTTAGCTGCGCTAAACCAGGAAATTACGTATGTAGTGAGCGAAGTAAATAAAGATTTCGTCAACAGACACATCCTTCAGCACTTTCTTTGTTCATTTACTTGGAAGGAGTAATATATGAAATATGCCAGCAACACTGTCTGCACACGTTTGAAGAACTAGTTTAAACATAACATTTTCCATAAAATATATAATTATAAAAAGAATATAATCATTTGATCATTTAAATACCGGAATTTTAAAATCGCCTTTTCCCAAAATTGGAGGAAGGTCCTCAATTCCTTTGCTATTTGAATAAAACATTTTCAAAAATGTTCTCACCAGTCATCTCATTATCTTCAGTCTTTTCGACGGAGGGTTCCTTCTTCTCGTCCTTGTCGTCCCTCTTGTCTTTGTGTTCGGGCCTGTCGCTCGCTGGAGCCTCGGCTTTCGTATCTTCTGTAACTTGATGCTCGATTTTCGTTTCCTGCTTAACTTCTACTACTGTTGATGTTTCTTTGATTTCGTTTTCCTGAAATTACGAAAAAGAAGAGATTTATTGAATAGAACTAACTTAAATAGTTCATGGGATGCATTATAGACTTCAGGACTTGAGCTACAGTATTGTAAAAAACTTTTTCATGTATTAAATACACACATTTCAGGTAACATGTAACTAGTCTTCAAGAATAAGCACCGTTTCAATCAGATTTTTAGTTGTGTAGGTATTCAGAATACATACCCACGCAGTAAAGCACAACTTTTGCACATTTTTAGGAGGGTAAACAGATTTCAAAAAATTCTTTCATCTGCAGCAGGTGAAGCGCTGCTTTAGCAGGTCGGGATATGCCAAATATTGTTTTCTATAATAAGCGGGATATGGGGCTAAAATACTAGCTGAAAAAACCTAGACTAGTAAGTATCTGTGTAAGCAGATCTTAGATGTGAAGTAAAGTAATACAAGGCCATACCTTCTCGCTAGTGTGCGTGTGGTGCACCTGCAGCGCCTGCAGCTTGTGCGTCACCGCCGCCGCGTCCACCTCGCCCGCCACCGCCGGCTGCAATAGCATATACGTGTTCATTTGATTATTGACGTGATGGCATCTTGATGATGATAATATAAAAGGAAAAACATTTTTAACCGAGTTCCCAAAATGGAGGAGGTTCTCATTTTATGTGTTTTTGTAATAATTAGACTTGAGAACCTCCTTCTTTTACATAAAGACACTCCGAATCCGATTTGGAAAACGAATTAACTGTTGGAAACTGCACTATTAATAAAAAATTCTACCGGGGGGCGGATGTAACAGCGGTCAACAGCCAAATTTGAATAATTTTGCCACAGCCCTTTTTCCCAATTATGTTGAAGTCTGATTCCTTGTTAATACTGGTCTGTCAAAGTTTCTTAGCTACTGACTACCCATAATAGAGACAGCCGAATACTTTTAAATTAGCAGATTTTTTAAGCTCTTGAATGTGAAACAATTCTTATTAAAATGAAGTCAAGTGCAGTATTTACCTTAGCAACGTCCTTGTCGACGCTGGGCTCTTTGGAGACGTTGGGCGACGGCGACAGCGTGCGGCCCGGCGACGCCGACACCGACTTGCCGCGACCCGCCTGCGGACACACGTCGTGAGATTAGAACTCGATCGTATCGGTCCCATAAGCACCGTAAAACATTTTGGGAACGGCAAAATTTTGCTTATGATATTTTCGGTACCATTATCTATCGTAAATGGGATTTTTTAACACTTTGGGGGCAGAGGAGGTGCGCTGATTTAAGTGATTTTAAATTGACCTAGGTATATGATAATAAAAGACTAGACTACTTAAATAAATACAATTAAATTAATGTTTGGCGCTTACATTTTTGATTAAATAATGATTGGTGCAACGGAGAAAAACTAATAGAAACTTAGGTTTTAAACAGTTGTAAACTGTAAAGTGGCTAATCTGAGTACTCATTTACCTTATCGTGATCTTTGGATGGCTTTGGCTTTCTGTGTACAGGCGGCTTGCCCTCGCCCGGCGCGACTGGCGGCACTGCTGTAAAGTGAAATAGTTCATTAATATTTTGTCATTTAGTACGAGTTTATAGCAAATGTTACACCTTTGTGTAAAACATTTCCATATTTATTAATGGATATGTTTTGGAAAGTAGAAATAACAGATAAAAGTAACTTGGTAATACAATCATTTCTGTGTAAGTAACGAATACTGTTCCGGTACGGGTAGTAGTGCCTTCATGACGCGGGTGACGCCGCGAGAAAACAGGAACAATTACACCGACAACATAAAAATCTGTTTTCATAGGGTGGGCGTTTTGGGGGCTGCCTTTTGTTATTTTTATTGACTTTTGAAAAGTGCTTTTTTGCAGCCAAGTTGAATAAACGATTTATATTCCCACCGGGCTTAGCACTGGCATGCCGCGGACGCGGGGCGCGGGCGGCGCGGCGTGGTGTGTGCGCGGCGCGGCACGGTGTCACGCCTGCTATAGAGTACATACCGGGCTTAGCACTGGCATGCCGCGGACGCGGGGCGCGGGCGGCGCGGCGTGGTGTGTGCGCGGCGCGGCACGGTGTCACGCCTGCTATAGAGTACATACCGGGCTCAGCACTGGCATGCAAGGACGCGGGGCGCGGGCGGCGCGGCGTGGTGTGTGCGCGGCGCGGCACGGTGTCACGCCTGCTATAGAGTACATACCGGGCTTAGCACTGGCATGCAAGGACGCGGGGCGCGGGCGGCGCGGCGTGGTGTGTGCGCGGCGCGGCACGGTGTCACGCCTGCTATAGAGTACATACCGGGCTTAGCACTGGCATGCAAGGACGCGGGGCGCGGGCGGCGCGGCGTGGTGTGTGCGCGGCGCGGCACGGTGTCACGCCTGCTATAGAGTACATACCGGGCTTAGCACTGGCATGCCGCGGACGCGGGGCGCGGGCGGCGCGGCGTGGTGTGTGCGCGGCGCGGCACGGTGTCACGCCTGCTATAGAGTACATACCGGGCTTAGCACTGGCATGCCGCGGACGCGGGGCGCGGGCGGCGCGGCGTGGTGTGTGCGCGGCGCGGCACGGTGTCACGCCTGCTATAGAGTACATACCGGGCTTAGCACTGGCATGCAAGGACGCGGGGCGCGGGCGGCGCGGCGTGGTGTGTGCGCGGCGCGGCACGGTGTCACGCCTGCTATAGAGTACATACCGGGCTTAGCACTGGCATGCCGTGGACGCGGGGCGCGGGCGGCGCGGCGTGGTGTGTGCGCGGCGCGGCACGGTGTCACGCCTGCTATAGAGTACATACCGGGCTTAGCACTGGCATGCCGCGGACGCGGGGCGCGGGCGGCGCGGCGTGGTGTGTGCGCGGCGCGGCACGGTGTCACGCCTGCTATAGAGTACATACCGGGCTCAGCACTGGCATGCAAGGACGCGGGGCGCGGGCGGCGCGGCGTGGTGTGTGCGCGGCGCGGCACGGTGTCACGCCTGCTATAGAGTACATACCGGGCTTAGCACTGGCATGCAAGGACGCGGGGCGCGGGCGGCGCGGCGTGGTGTGTGCGCGGCGCGGCACGGTGTCACGCCTGCTATAGAGTACATACCGGGCTTAGCACTGGCATGCAAGGACGCGGGGCGCGGGCGGCGCGGCGTGGTGTGTGCGCGGCGCGGCACGGTGTCACGCCTGCTATAGAGTACATACCGGGCTTAGCACTGGCATGCCGCGGACGCGGGGCGCGGGCGGCGCGGCGTGGTGTGTGCGCGGCGCGGCACGGTGTCACGCCTGCTATAGAGTACATACCGGGCTTAGCACTGGCATGCCGCGGACGCGGGGCGCGGGCGGCGCGGCGTGGTGTGTGCGCGGCGCGGCACGGTGTCACGCCTGCTATAGAGTACATACCGGGCTTAGCACTGGCATGCAAGGACGCGGGGCGCGGGCGGCGCGGCGTGGTGTGTGCGCGGCGCGGCACGGTGTCACGCCTGCTATAGAGTACATACCGGGCTTAGCACTGGCATGCCGCGGACGCGGGGCGCGGGCGGCGCGGCGTGGTGTGTGCGCGGCGCGGCACGGTGTCACGCCTGCTATAGAGTACATACCGGGCTTAGCACTGGCATGCAAGGACGCGGGGCGCGGGCGGCGCGGCGTGGTGTGTGCGCGGCGCGGCACGGTGTCACGCCTGCTATAGAGTACATACCGGGCTTAGCACTGGCATGCCGCGGACGCGGGGCGCGGGCGGCGCGGCGTGGTGTGTGCGCGGCGCGGCACGGTGTCACGCCTGCTATAGAGTACATACCGGGCTTAGCACTGGCATGCAAGGACGCGGGGCGCGGGCGGCGCGGCGTGGAGTGTGCGCGGCGCGGCACGGTGTCACGCCTGCTATAGAGTACATACCGGGCTTAGCACTGGCATGCCGCGGACGCGGGGCGCGGGCGGCGCGGCGTGGTGTGTGCGCGGCGCGGCACGGTGTCACGCCTGCTATAGAGTACATACCGGGCTTAGCACTGGCATGCAAGGACGCGGGGCGCGGGCGGCGCGGCGTGGTGTGTGCGCGGCGCGGCACGGTGTCACGCCTGCTATAGAGTACATACCGGGCTTAGCACTGGCATGCAAGGACGCGGGGCGCGGGCGGCGCGGCGTGGTGTGTGCGCGGCGCGGCACGGTGTCACGCCTGCTATAGAGTACATACCGGGCTTAGCACTGGCATGCAAGGACGCGGGGCGCGGGCGGCGCGGCGTGGTGTGTGCGCGGCGCGGCACGGTGTCACGCCTGCTATAGAGTACATACCGGGCTTAGCACTGGCATGCAAGGACGCGGGGCGCGGGCGGCGCGGCGTGGTGTGTGCGCGGCGCGGCACGGTGTCGCCGCCCGCCAGTGACGTGCCGTCGCGCGACACGCTGGGCGTCGTCGCCGCACTCTGCGCTAACGTGTCGCCGCCTCCTAAACACATACGATCAGCTACAAACTTATATACTCGGTGAAAAGTTTTAAAAATGTAAAAAAAATCCATGTATTCTATAACCTATGGTGAGCTTTTTTTCTTCTACGGCCTATTTGGGGGAATTTAGTTTCCGAGGTATAACAAGGTAAAGATTTACTACTGTCGATTTTGAATAGCTGACAATGAAAATCTGACTCATAATAATTTTGGTTACACACCATGTCTAAATAAAGAACATGCTAAAGTGAGTTAATAATAATTCTATTTCTATTCATGTGAATACATTCAAATCAACGGTGTATATGTTACGTGATTCCTATGTTAGTACCTATTAATATTGTAAATTATTATATACACAAGCACACACAATTATGACATTGATATGTTAATAACATCGCTGAACATTGAATCGGCGACACAGAACATATTATTTAATTAAAAAAACAAAATACCCGACTGCACACTAAAAAAAGAGTAAAACAAGCCCCACAATAATATTGATCAATACAACTTTACTGAATATAATTTATAAATATTGATGGAAAGCATCGCAGGCGGGGACCAACAGAGGCTTATTTATAGTCATTTCGGTTGTGCACCATTTAGCAGAATTTTCGTTGGTGGCGGTCAAGGTGGTCCCCGCCTGCGATGCTTTCCATCAATATTTATAAATTATATTCAGTAAAGTTGTATTGATCAATATTATTGTGGGGCTTGTTTTACTCTTTTTTTAGTGTGCAGTCGGGTATTTTGTTTTTTTTAATAATAATTCTTTTATTTATAACTTTTTAGCTGTTTTTATTTAACGAAAATGTTGTAGATGTAGAAGACTATGTATATGTAAGTACCATTTTAAATTATTTCGACGACATTTGGCTTTAGATTACGAGTGATGTTACTCCGCAACATAAATTTACCGCCAATGCGACGTTCAAGACGATCAAGACGACGTTCATGCATTTGATCAAGACGACGTGATTGTATCGCCAAAAGAATCGCTTTTTGCTTGCTAACGCATGAGTTGCTTTGCGTTCACGCAGAATTAACATGTTCCCGTGGGAATTTTGAGAAAAAACGTATCCTATATTAATTACTCCCGTGATTGAAATGAATCTAATGATACCGCATACATATTTTTTTAAAGGGAAATTTAGAAAAAATATCCCGTGGGACTTTTAGGATAAAATGTATCCTATGACACTCCCGTAATCAAGACAAATCTAACGATACCTCATACATCAAAATCCATCAAGCCGTTTAGGCTACAGGAGGTCACAAAGGAACAGACATACATACATACATACATACTTACATACACTCGAAAAACATTACCCTCCTTCTTTGGCAGTCGGGTAAAAATATAACGAACAAGCAAAAAAAACGAACCTTAAAAAATAATAGTCACAAATTAAAATTTTCTAGTTTTCGTCAACCTAAATAGGTATGGGTTACACAAATTATTATTTTTTTGTTTTTGTCAACCTGTATATGGGTCATACAAATTAAAATTTACTTTTTTTTTTCTCAAGACTGTTTTGTCGTCCATATTATTTTCAACACCTATCCTACTTAACACACACTTATCATCCTATCTGTAAGTACATACCTCTAGGCGTATTAACGCCGGTGCCAGCAATGGAGGCGGGTCTCGGCTTGCGCGGCGCGGCGACGTTGCGGCGCGGCACGGCGCCCGATAGCGCGCTGCCCGGCCGCGAGCCCGGCGTCGTGTCGCCCGACCGCGGCTCTGCGTATACACATGCTATGTACAGCGGGGAGGACGGTATCGTGACGTACGTGGATCATTGCGTATATGTGTAATGGGGTAAGAGTGAATGATAGTATGTATACAGAGTGTGTCCCTAATCACATTAAATGTCAACTTGTCAAAACATACGATACTCTCTGCTTTACACATGATGTTGTAAATTAGGACATCGAAAAATGACTCCCGTGGCTAAACCGCTGAATGGATTAAGTTATTTTTTTTACAATTCGCCATAGAATGTCATAAAGTATTGTGATAGGATTTAATGTGATTAGGTATGATACACCTGATATGTTATGATGGTATTAAGAATGAGATGAAAGATTATGATATATACTTATATGTGTACATGATATTTGTTTTGTCGTCGTCTTCTGTCAACTTTTACTAATCAAAGATTAATCTTCCTTTATTGTGATAAGGTCGAAAATCGGTTGAAGAAATTTGACGGATTGAGGTACGGTGTTGTGCTGTCATCTATCGTCAATACACATGTCCTATACATGTGTATACGGCGTATGTAGAATGATGTAAGTGGTGGATGACGAAATTGTATGTCTGTATGATACATGAATTTATTTTGTACCATTCTATACGTAATAATACATGTGTGTATGTCGTGTGTCGAATGGGAGAATAATATGTAGAGTATGTGCATGATGCTTGGTATATGGTACTAGTATTTGGGATTTAGACCTGTTTATTTTATAGTGGTATGTAGAAAGGGTGGGAGGCGAAGTTAGTTTATTTATGTGTGTGTGCATGATACTTATTAAAACAAATGAATTTATTTTGTAATTCATTCTACACGTGTGTATACGTCGTGTATAGAATAAGTACCTATGTTTAGAATGGGGATAGAGAGATAATATGGAGTATGATAATTGTTGATATGGTAAAGGTTTGTGAGATCTATAGACCTGTCTTTACAGTAAATAATAATGTGTTATTCGAACATTAGT
Organism: Helicoverpa zea; assembly: GCF_022581195.2. Taxonomy (NCBI): domain Eukaryota; kingdom Metazoa; phylum Arthropoda; class Insecta; order Lepidoptera; family Noctuidae; genus Helicoverpa; species Helicoverpa zea. The sequence continues at coordinate 1,431,877 of NC_061472.1, forward strand.
TGTCAAAGTTTTAATAAATAAATGGCATATAGAATGTACGAAAGGTGAAGACTGGATGGAATCACCTTGTAAATTGTATATGAAACTTTATAAAGTCTCAAGGTGTAAAGAGAATGAATTTTATGAATACCGATTTTGTTTCCTGCGGTTATACAGGGTGTGTCGTACCTTATCACATTAAATCCTATCACATATACTTTATGATATTCTATGGCGAATTGTAAGAAAAATAACCTAATACATTCAGTGGTTTAGCCACTGGAGTCATTTTTCGTTTTCATAATTTACAACATCATGTGTAAAGCAGAGATAAAGTTAGGAGTATCTAATGTTTTGATCAGTTGACATCTGTCAGTTTTCAAGAGAGAATTTCCGTTGTTTGTAATGACTGACATGTATATGGTGTTCTAATTTTCGCAACATTTTTATTCTATCTACTTTGTTAGAAAAATTCATTTTTTTATTTTTGCGTATTTTTATTTTTCCTTTGTGTTAATCGAAATGTATTAAGCAGTATATTAACGCATTTCATTTAATGTGATTATGAACGACACACCCGGTATATGTACTTTACTGTATGTATATCACGTGGGTAAGTGATGATGATTTTCAAGATATTTCACCATTTTTAACCAATTTTCAAAGCCGATTATTTACAAAATTCTTTTCAAAATCAAACCATGCTAGTAATAAATTGTAGTTTTGTGTGTATACCTGAATGCTCAGTGATGAATGATCAAGATGAAGGGAAGTGCATTTGTACACGTTTTAGTTTGAAAGCTAAGCTGTTTGTTATTCTCACCTTTTGGAAGAAGCTGGTAACACCACCGGGTAGGCTAGACCAAGATTGTTTATGCTCGGGTACATAATGGCTCATTTTCGCGCAAGTTGTTTTCAAAAATAAGTGAGAGAGATGTCTCCAAAAAGTCCGTTATAAGAAGATAGCATGACAATTCAATGCTTTTGCAAAGTTGCGACTACTGTCCAGTATACATTTATGTTTTCATATATTTTAAAACCCAGGTATACCTGGATTTTCAGCATGATATGTGTCAGACTTTGGAGAAGGTTTTAGATATAAGTATTATTGAAGTGGGTTTTAATTTGTTTGCATTTTTTATTGATTAAGTTACGATAAGCCATTATGTAGACGAGCAAATAGAGGTAGCGGTAAATACCTTTTAGCCCGTTGTTTTCATTGTAAAATAAGCCTAAAGCTGTAAGGAATAAATACCAAAATGGAACGAGGATTGCCCAAACCAAGCGACCCAGTGAAAGACGATGGAATAAGAAAATAATGATAGTGATAGAAGAACAGTTTTGAATTTGGAATAGTGAAGAATAGATTTTCGAATAAGTAATAAAAATGATAAGAAACGACATTACATATGTACAAAACCTTCACCCAATCCAATTTTGAAAACAAGTGAAAGGCTAGTTGTAGTATATCTTGAATAATGTAGGTAAGTCCAATTTTATTTGGGGCTCATTAATAATATCATACAACTATGTATGTCATACAGTTGGATAAAAGAAGAATAATAAAAGAGGAAATAAAGTAAATTAAAAACAACATGAACAAACATATGAAATTGTTCATTGGAATCTGTCAATATCCGCTCGAATGTATGTTGTTTTCCAATATAATGTTGCAACAATACGGCTGATTATAAACAATAATTTTGTTGACAGTTATTTTGTATATCGACTATACACATTATAATTATTATATTATTTATACTTATTTAAAACTAATATTTAAATTATAACACTAGTTTACAAAATCAAACTTTTTGCCTGTTGCCGTGGATTTAATGGCTGGTAACATTCACTTATGTTTAGTTTTTATTAATTACACCCGCAAAAATTTTTTTGTAGCTCGACTTTACTTGTTATTGACTTTCTCTTTTCTGAACCTTTTTCAGTCGCTGAAGTACGTATTTTATTGTAATTATACAAATATGTGAAGTTTTTACAACACGAGTAGTTCAAGGAGGCGGTGTTTGAACAATCCAAACCATGTTTGTTACTTACGTGGAGAATATGTGTTTGAGAAGAGTAGAAATGTCACCAGAGACGCTTAAAAATACTTATTTTTTATATTTTGGAATGTTGTTAGATAAAAATGACAAATCTTGGGCTCCTGATTGTGTTTGTAAATCGTGCGTTGAATATTTAAGATTATGGAAAAGTGGTAAAAGAAGTACTTTTCAACTTAAAACACCAACTATTTGGAAAGAATCGAAAAATCATCTCGACGACTCTTACTTTTGTAGCGTGAACATAAACAGCTTAAACACCAAAAATCGAGCTAAATGGCAAAACCGAAGTAGAACATGTGTTTAGCGACCAGTGCAGCATTCACCTGAACTTTCAGAGAATAAAAATTATATTGAATTTTGAAAAATTATAATGAAAATTATGTTGAACTTGTCGAAGACCTGCTTTTACAAATAAGAGGTATGGGATGCAATTTGAGCATAAACTCACTTCCTCTTCAGTCATCTGGACAGATTTTCCAGAAAATTTAGGAGATATGAGCGAAGAGCAGGGGAGAACGTATGCATCAAGATTAACGTGTCATGGAAGAACGTTATCAGGGTTTCTGGGATGTAAATATGATGTCTGACTATTGCTGGTCTCTGATACGCCATTTCCCAAAGTCTACACATAAGAGAAGAGCTTTAAAGCCAAGTTTTTTGGAACTTAACAATTAATATAATTTTTAAACAAATATTCTTTAAGGTAAATCCACGTTTTTTCTCTTTAAACCGCACTTAGCTGAATCTCAAAAACTAGAGCTGATAAAAAAAAACTACTAATAGTTTTAAATATGGTTAAATATGAGTAGTCAACAACAGCTTAAAAAATCCCGGCAACAAATGTACTGTAAACTAGTGTAATTAAGGACTAAACATTGTTAGTGACATTTCCCCCAACAACAAAATTACGTGTGTCGACAATTAGTGACAAGTTTTCTTAAATTAACAAAAATAATAAGCTGTTAATGGCGTGATAACGAAACCCTGCGACAATAAGCAAAACCCTCACAATATTTTTCAAAAGCGCACCTTAAATAAAAGCATAAAAACCTACGCCAAAAAGGTTGACAAAGCCAAATCATGGCAACACTTAGTTTAGGACAAGATTGCCAGAGGCAAAAAGACCTGATTTTCACACAATATATTTCAATCGTAGTAAACACTTCACAATAGACTGGCAGAAAACACACACTCGGTTACTAGCAAACACTACATCTATTTAATACCACACTTCAAAATAAAAGCTTGCTTCACACAACCCTTTCTAGGCGTAAAGACTACACAATCTTACGGCAAATCTCACATAACCCACAGACTCGGATCAACCCTTAGTAATATCCATTTTTCGCTTCGTCGTTTTTGTGTGCTCAAGCACGACTACAATAGAAAGCAAAGCACACACCTTAGGCTAAGGCCAATCAAAAGTTATATTGCCAAATCCTCCATGTATTATACCCACTTTTGATTATATCGAGGAAAAGCAACCAATCAAATAGGCATAAAACTTTCAAGCTTAGCTTCACGCTGCAAGTAGCACACATTTGTTCATCACCATATTTGTGTTTGTTCCTCGCACTCATACAAACTTTGTTTAATTTGTGACAACCCCAAAATAATGTTAACACAGAATTATGACATAGGCATAATATGACAGACATTAGTAGAAGACCCTGTTAACACCGAGATCTTGCAAAAACCATTCGCCCATTCCATACAAGTACAAGGAGCTATATAGAGCCTCATTTCTTTCAGACAACCAGTTATAATTCTGATGTTTAAAATATTGACTTTCGAAAATCGCTCGTATTCCTTTCCATCACTCTCTCTCTCTCTCTCTCTTTGCAGCTATTTATCCCATATGGTGGTGGGGTTAGCTTTCCTTATTTCTTTTCCACTTCGCTCTATCTACGACATCGTTCTCGGACACCTGGCACTCCTTCATATCTTTCGAAACCACGTCGTATTCCTTTCCATCACTCTTTCACACAAACCCCTTTCTCTGCCAAAAAGCGAAAACTGAGCCTCCCAAAAAACCCGAAGCGAAGCTCTTACGAAGCAGCGACGTGATATATCTTACGGGCCCTGTTGAGGTGATGCATGGACGGCGAGGCGGAGTGCAGCGGGCGCGCGGCGGGCAGGCGGTCCAGCCGCGTCATGGAGTAGGCCCTACCTGGCGCGCGCGGGGCCGGCACTGTGGGCACCAGGTCCGTGCGTCGCCGGGCCACTGACGACCACACCACCGGGGCTGTGCGCTCGGGTTCGTCTACAAGCAGAGGGTGGTAATGTTGGTCATTTTGTTCATTATAATAAGGAAGGAAGGCAAGTGATCTTTTGATATGTCATATAATTATAATTGGTCTTCATTAAAACGCATGAGTAACCATTAGAAATAAATATCACAAACAGAATAAATATCACAAAGAGAATCTAAAAATAAAATTGGTGAGCTACAGATTTTATCACCTAACAAGCCTCAGTATTGTCGGAGTTTTCTCAAATGCTGATGATGGATTTTTGTTTATTTATTTATTTACTAGCTTCTGCCCGCGACTTCGTACGCGGATCCTGTCCCTTATGCCAGCGACTACGGGGTCAGCAAAATCAAAGATCTGAATAGTCGCAATAGACGTGAACATACGGATAAAAGTAGTGATTCTAATTAGTCCGCATTTAAGTTGTGTGTGGCAAAAATATTACGTAAAAAAACATTAAATAGATGACAAAGTCGTGGTGACTTAGTGGAATTCGTGGTGGTTTAGTGGGTAGAGAACCAATCTCTTAAGTATGAGCGTGCGTCTTTAATTCCAGGTCTGGCAAGTGCCTGCCAATGCAACTTTTCTAAGTTCGTATGTACTTTCTACGTATATTTTGGATACCAACGACCGTTATTTGGAGGGGATGTTAAACTGTAGGTTCCGACTGTCATTGAACATTCCATTCTTGGCAGTCGTTATGGGTAGTCAGAAGCCAGTAAGTCTTACCAAGGGGAGTTGGTTTGAGCGGGTAACCGGGTTGTGGAGGTCAGATAGGCAGTCGCTCCTTGTAAAACACTGGTACTCAGTTGCATCGTGACTGGAAGTCGACCCTAACATAATTGGGACAAAGGCTCTTGAGATAATAACGACAATAATAATGAGATATAGGCACCGCAGGACATCTGAGGCTGACGACGGGGAGTAGCGACCCCGCGGGGCTATATATACTGAGTTCTCCAGGGAGTGTATACTGTCCCCCATCTCCGGCCGGTCGGAGTGAACCATGACGGGGGTAGGTCTCACGCCTCTGGCTTGGCTTGGCCGTCCAGAGTGGAGTCGCTAAAGCAGGATTAGTAGCCCTGCTCGGAGGATAGGTGCCTCATGGTAAGCACAGGGAGCGCGTAATCTGCGTTTAAAGTCCGCCGAGGTATTCTCACCCTTCAGCCGCTCATGTCCCTGTTGCCCTCTTGTTGCTATTCAGTGACTGGTTCCCGGGGGCCCAGTAAGTGAGGTGGCGAGTCTCCACCTGCCGTTTTTACATGTACCTAATACATTGTCATCCACTAACATCCCATCACAATAGCCCAAGTAGTTTTCCTCCATAGTTAGCAATAGTTTAGCACAGAACCGGGGATTGTCTTTTTTTTAACGACGTCCACCGGGGATTGTCCTTGGATTCATTTATATAGTGTATAAAGGGATAATCGTCGGTTTTGTGTCACAATTTCATTAAAGTTGTCTCAAAAGGACTTCAGCGTGTTGGCTTCGGCCCCACGTTTGCCTCCCAAAAATTTGGAACTCTGTAGTCCCGAGGTCTGGAAGAGACATACAAAATAATAATGAGATATAATGCAACAAAGTTAGAGAGTGGGGGCTCGTGACGCCACGTCTAGGTATATAAAATTTGTACTAAGCAGTGACTTAACCCGAAAATCAAGCGTTGTTGTATCTTCGTTATTATTTGTTTGTGTGAGAGAGAAAAGAAAAATGCGTCAATAGAGAGTGCTTATCAGATTGAACCACTTTTGCTAAAACGTCATATCTTCATATGCTTCATATAGTCTAGCAGGGCTCCTGGAGTTCCACATCAGGTGTTTTACATCTTCAATTTTTATAAGTCAACAGAGAGTGCTTATCAGATTGAACAACTTTTACTAAAACGTCATACCTCTACATGCTATAGTCTGGCTGGGCCCTGGAGTTCCACATCAGATGTTTTAGATCTTCAATTTGTATAAGTCAATAGAAAGTGCTTATCAAATTGAACAACTTTTGCTAAAACGTCATACCTGTATATGGTACAGAGAAGCTTGGCTCTTGGGGTTCCACATCAGGTGTTCCAGATCTTAAAATTTATTGTCTCAGCTGAAAATGCTCATCAAATGAAACAATTTTTGCCACGGCACCATATTTGTATCTCTTATAGTTTTATTGGTCTGTTGGAGTTCTGCATCAGGTCTTCAAGTTTCGAAGATAAATTATAGCCTATATGTTGACCAGGCTTAATACTAATACAACAAAGAAAAAATCATTGAAATCCGTTCAGTAGTTCGGAAGATTAGCGTGTACAAACAAACAGACATACAGACATACAGACAGAATTTTTTTTTGGATTTGTGCTCCATTACTGTTTCTAAACCCCACCCAATTATTATTTTTTTAATATATTCAATGTACAGACACAGTTTTTTTTACAGATTTATTATATGTATAGATTTATTGTGGAATTGTACCGGCTGATAATGAATGAGTAGGTAGCATACGGGGTGCTTAAAGGACCCTCTTAGATACGGTACAAGGTCAAGAAAAGAGAAGCTTATGTCGACCTGACCTTATATTAACCATAAAACTGCTAAAAATGAATAAAATGGGTCTTAACATTTTATACTACAACTTGCAAATCGTGAATTGCACTTGTGAGCTCATGAGAAATCCCAAGATGGTCATCAACTTACGTATCTACAATCATAAATAACACTTAAACGTATATCTTATTGTAAGTTATAAGTTTATAACAACTGATGCAACTCCCAACAAAATAAAATCCTGCATTTAGCACAATAAAACTGCTAAACCAAGTTACACATACGTGCAGATCACGAGTAACGCTTGAACGGCCAGCTTACACAGCGTATTAGCATAATCTTTTCTTAATCTATAGCGCAAGGCCGCGACGTACTCGATCTCAATACAATAGCCGACGCTTAGAAAAAAAGATAATTATAATGTGGGGACAATTATTTCGACCATTAGTGTAATGTATGCGACAATGGCGGGCTTTTTTTGTAGTATGTAGGTATACAAAGTTAAGTTTGATTGCTGATGATTATTTTGTTTGTTTACGAATAAAATTATAAAATATGACTTACAGAAACTCATGAACATCACAGCTCCGGCTAGCAGCATGAATAAGAAAAATAATCTTAGAAAGTATAGTTCGTGCAAAACTTAATGGAGAAACATGCAAGGCACTGCACTGAAACCATTTTTAGGTATCAGTAGGAGAGACAGAGGTGCACAGGTATGGGCTATATGCGCTTGTGCTCGGATATAATTACGTTGCAAGACGCCATTAAGTTTGGCAAGAACTACACCACACAAGAAGAACAGTAAAAGTTATAGCTAGTAGGAAAAGGTTTTGACAGAGTTACTCTGTGTTGCAGATCCATTAAAGTTAAAGCTTCTTCAAATCTATTGCGGCCTGCCATCAAGGTAAAAATTGTTAGCAATAGATTTAAAGACGCTTTAATTTTAATGGATTTTTCTGCAAATGACGGTTAGTATTATGAAAATGATATACTTATATATTATATTACCTTTATTATCAGTGTCTGAGGTATCCAGCTGCAACGCGGAAGCGCGTCTCGTGAGCGGCGCAGACGCAAACATCACATTTGTTGTTGATGCCGCCCTGAAAACATCGTGCAAACCATATTAGACAATATTACTATACATTTAGGTACGTAGTTAGGGTTAATATTGCATGACAGATGCAACGAGCTACTGTTATTTTTATAAGCTAATTTATAAATGTATGGTACATTTATTTGCACTGAAGTGTAAACCTATAAAACAATGCGACAATCACAATTTACACCTCTAATCCTTAATTCTATAAATATATAATTTACAAAAAATATTCACTTGCACCTTTGTTGACTAAACTCATTTGCAGCTGAATATTTCAATCATCAGTCTCTTATGAAAAAATTGAAATTATCAAAGACAAAACGATGTTCTAAATACCCAGCTTCAAATTATTAGATAAAAATGGTGCAAGGTCTCATAATATTTTAAAATAATATTCCTGAAATTGTCAAAAAAAGTCAAGTGCAAAGTTTCTATAAGTATTACTATTCTGTAAAAATATTAACAAAATTGGTACACAGAAGAAGTGTTATGTTACATCTAATCAATATTCAACATATATGCAACGTGTTATGTATCTACTTATAGAGCAGGCTGTTATATTGCGTATCTACACTTAAAAGCAATATGCATTAATATTTGTTTGTTCTATACTTGCTAAGTGTTCGTAATTGTGGTAGGTTGATATATACTATGTGTTGATATATGGCTACTTCCTTATGCTATAGATTCGTTTATGGTATTCTAGGTCATGCAAGGTATACCAGTCTTTTCTACTGTTTAATAATAAAGGTCATTGAGATGTTTTCATGGAGGTTATAATTTAAGATCTATAACTTAGTCTCATATTTCAATTAAATCGTTATGAGAACCTAATCCTAAAACCAACGTAGGTATCCAATCCAATCTAATTCCAACTTTTTTATTCGGTTGTTGCAGCGAGTAAATGAAAAAGTTAACTTTAATATGACCATGTAAAATTTACTTCTTTCGACACCTCTCTATCTAGGTATATCGGGTGTGTCGTTCACAATCACATTAAATGAAATGCGTTAATATACTGGTTAATATATGTCGATTAACACAAAGAAAAAAGAAAAATACGTAAAAATAAAAAAATGAATTTTTCAAACAAAGTAAATAGAATAAAAATGTGCGAAAATTAGAACACCATATAAAAGTCAGTCATTACCATAGACATAATATTAGTAAACAGGACTGCGCATATAAACCCAAAAAACGAGCCGAGTGAAACAGTTAGTACGGAGGCTGTCTGTCCCTTTCTAATAGGGTGACTATGAGATTAAGCTATGTGAGACAAATCCGAATTTGCTAAGATTATTAAACACAGATTAGTATTGAAGTTTTAACTTACGCAGTTTGTGACCTTAAGATACTAATAAAGGCTTTTAATAATTAGCGGAAATTAGCAGTATAAAAGCAGGAAGATTCGAAGTGAAGACTGTTTTTTTTTTGTATTTCTACTTCATATATAGACTGCTGAGCCATTTATGTCGCCTTTTTTCATTTTTTGGGAAGCTATAACAATAGTACAACAGTTTTAAAATCCATCACCGATATTTTGACTCGTTACAAGAATTCATGGGCACCCTAGTTGTTTGGTTTACGAAAATGTTATTATTAGCTAACCTGTGGAGCGATATATTGCAACCACCATAGGATTCACTTTTGTAAGTAGAAACGCAACACTTTTTCACCATTTTAACAGTTTAAATTGATTTAATACAAAAAAATATAAACAAAATTTTAAATGCTGATTACGCGCCAAGAATGTTCAGGGTTACCGCTAGAAAATAAAAAAAAGCAAAATAAAAATTTATGTTGTTTATGTTTTAATAATAAATACGAATAAATTAATGCGATTTTTATTAATTTGTTGACTTACAATTGTTAAAATAAGATAAAAATATAAGTGATTCAATTGTTTTTTGGGAAGACAAAACTTTTGATCACAACATTTTTTTATGCTGGCAAGGTGTTAGAAAGAGACAAACAGCCTCCGTTCGAACTATCCCGCTCGGCTCGGATTTGCCTCTGTGTATTATGCAACCAATTTAGTACCTTATTGCGTTAAAATAGAGTTCATTTTCGTAAATATATATTTTGAGCGTGCGCAATCTTGTTTAGTAATATTATATCTATGGTCATTACAAACAACTGAAATTCTCCCTTGAAAACTGACAGCTGTCAACCGATCAAAACATTCGATATTCCTAACTTTATCTCTGCTTTACACATGATGTTGTAAATTATAAAAACGAAAAATGACTCCTGTGGTTAAACCACTGAATGGATTAGGTTATTTTTTTTACAATCCGCCATAGAATATTATAAAGTATATGCCATAGGATTTAATGTGATTATGAACGACACACCCGATATAAATGTTATATAGCCAACAAATTATTGACGAGTTTAAGGCTTTATGCACGTAATGGAGAGTGACCTTTGAATAACAGGGATTGGTCACACGAGCTACTTTTAACACGATATCATCATGGGGCGGGTCGCTAGTAAACTATATAAGTTATACCATCGCATATGTGCTCTGGTATGTCTGATTTTAATCTGATGTTGTGGTAAAAAGACACAAGGGTCGGTTGCATCACTTAACTTTTAAGATGTTTAATCTCATGGACGGAGTGAGCCATATTTGTATGAGTAAATGTGTCTATGCAGGTTACTTACACGACTGATTGCTTATCATTTTCATACTGATTACCTTCTATACACTTAAAACATCCAAGGCAAATCAAACATTAAAAATATTATGCGTGGTTTGACATTAAATATTACGCCAGCAATTTCAAACACATTTATGATTTTTTCCGTATTGTATTCCGTATTACAACATAATGAATGATGATTGATGTAATATTTATATCCATCCATAAATAGGCAGTTTCAATTTGTTTTACAGCCATTTCCCGTAACTGAACCTATTTACATCTTATTTGCTCATACCATATACTGGTGTACCTCATAATGGTCAGTTTATCAGAAAATATCGATATTGCTAACAGAATTGAACTTTAAAAGCTATAAATACTTAATGGCTATGCGATGCCCTACATTATGTTAGCGATAAAATAGATTCAAGTAGGTACTAAAACTGATATTGTATACGCGAAAGGCAAGTCTGTTTTTATAACAACATCAAGGTTGAACAGCTCAATAATTTTAGGTATATTTTTTAACCGATCTAGCAACGAAAAGTGACTAAACATTTCCGTTTAATTTTACAGCCAGCAAAAAAAAAAAATCTGCGCAAACGCATCCAAATCCGGTATTTCAAACTAGGCCAGTCAACAAAGTTCTCGAACAGTCTCCAAAACGCTGACATGATCACGGACCGCGAAATTGCATAATTAGTAGGAAAAATTTCGCCATTGACAAATTAGCCCGATATAAGGCCATTGTGTGGCAAAGACAATGAGGTGATGACGTCATGAGGTCAGTAAACCACGACGGAAGCAGCGGACGTGGCCTGGATGTCGCTTGGACTTAGTTTTGCAAATCAACTGTTGAAATAGGAAGGTGATTATAAAATTGTCTAGGTGATATCATGGATAAGGCGTGTATTTCCGATTGTCTAATCCTATATGCCATAATACTACATTTTTTTTGCATTGTGTATTCTTTTAATTTTACTGGTTAACGAAAACCATAAGCACGCACCTATTCAGTTTAAACTGAGCCAACAGTCACCCATCCTGTCTACAAACAGCGGTAAAAAATAAATCCACAACCCTTCAAAGATGAAGCCTGAAACCTTTTCGTCGAATGACAAAATTATACCCGATGGCAGAAAGTATCTTCCGAAATACATGAGACTATCAACTACAAATTCGACAAACCAATCAACAGTTAATATCGAAAAGGCTTACAATTTTCGAATAGTGCTGATTGCATGTACTCGTCCAACATTCAAATCGCGATGACTTAACCAAAGCGGAGTAATTTATTTATAATATTTCTGCAGTGAGGATTATAATAAGACCAGAAAGGATCGTCTAGTGACCCTATATGGTACTGTACCGCAAATTACATATGAATTAGTGCGAAAGTAATGTCAAACTGGTACACTGTGGGCGCGCAATATTGACCCACTTCCGTCCTTTGACTTATGACAAAACGGGAACGTTCCATTACACTGTAGGCCAACAAAATGTACAACATTTTTATTTGTTTACTTTCAGTGGTTTTCCTATTGTTTACAATTTGTCTTTATGTTTTGTTTTTGTTGTTTGTTTGGCCGTTTCCTTTGAATAAATATGTAATGAACAAATATGCATGCCTTCTTGGTGACCGTATTGCTGTTTCACAAGTCACCTGAATTAAATTTTAAACAGATGGCCACTCTGAAAAACATCCTTTTTATCAGTCATTTATATTTTTACATGACTACAAAGTTTGAATACTCATAAATATCGGTGAAATTCTTAGTACACGTAGGCTTCCTGACATAGATCTATTAGAAACAGCTGATCCTTTTCGTAATGGACTAGTAACAGTTCATTACTCACATCCATTCTAAGAACTTAAGATGGATTACTTCATACATACAAACATCAATTGGAATAACCATTCGGACAAACAAACAGACAGACATACATAAAAAAGCTTCTCACATGCACCTTAACACCTTGACATAAAGGCTATTTTTGAGAAAATATCACGCTGTATATCTTTGTATTTCATGTCATAGACTAATTAGACTCGTGTCACATGCAGAGGGGTCGTATTGTTAATCTAGTTAACGCCCTTGACAAGGCCTCGAGTTTGTTCGAAGGGCGGTTATGGGATTGTTTTAAAGTGTTAATTGGTGTTACGATATTATGAAAATTGATTTGGTTTGTTTATTTAAAGTAGTGTTGGTAAAATTGCGTGTGAATGTTTAGGAGCCCGAAACATAAAGGACACAAATTCATAAAGTCCGAGGTCCTTAATAAATGCAAAGCACGAAAAGGATTTCTCTAATCCAAAATGTTCAGTGATCGAAAACAGTTTCTTTGTCAGCTCTTAAAGAAGTTGGGGTTTTTGAAACTGCACTACCTCGATGTCCTTCTGCGAGTTAAATTAGCTAGCTAATAGAAATAAAAAATAAACAAACTACATAACTTCGTAACACATGCCGCCCAGACTTTTAATTAAAATCCGCTGAACACTAAACACAGTATAGGCATGTGACCTAAATAGTTCTAAGTCTAGAATCCGGAATGTCAGAGTTGAAAACCAAAAATAAACTGAAAACAGGCTTAATTGTTAGCAAGCACGATACGCGTACAGATTACTTGGTATTATAATTACTACCAACACATTAATGAGTAATTTGAGCTAGACTGTTTTTTGTTAACTTTTTTGCCGAGTGAAGGCAGAATTCATTTATCTTTTTTGTCGCTTCTGTTTTGATTTAAATATTCAATGAGCTTGAATTAATTGTATTTGTGAATCAGAACCTTCGCATTGAATGTTGTTTTAGATATCATAAAAGGTCAGTGAGTTGGTGTGGTCTGTTTAATGAACTTTCAGAAACACCACACTTTTATTAAAAACTAGAGATATCTAATGGATTTAGATAAATATCAAGCTTAGGGTAGTGGCTACATGTTAGCAGATTTGTTCCCGATTATATGAGCAGCTGTCATGCGATTTTTCTATCTATCGCGCAAATGCGAAATTAGTTGAATGGGAAACCCTTGGAACTTAGTACAGGTATACAATAAAAATAAGTTTCTTATCACTATCCGATTATTAAATAAGTACATGAAAAAACTGCAGATATCATTGATACCTGTAATTATGAAAGTCAATAATTAAAATAAATTCAGTTGCAAATCTAATCAGACGATAAGGATAGGAAGCAGATAAATGTAGCGGAAAATTTATTATCAAAATTATTTTAGTACTTAGTAAACAAAAACATATGGAAACTATTTTAAAATTATAAATATTTGTTCTTAAGGACCAAAGGCTCCGAGGACATCTAAAAAAGGTACCAGGTGTCCATAATAACTAATAACAGAATAAATTGGACATTATTATCAATGTAATCATGCAAAAAACAACTATAAACAAAAAGTGGTTTTAAATTCGTGTTCCTTTTATTTTGGCATGCAGTGTAAGTTGAAACAGATGTCCTAATTTCACGCTCAATATAATAGTCAGTTTAATAAGTCGCGGCTCAGATCCTGACTGATGAATGGGAACGTCATAAATGAAGGCATATGATCAGTTTATGCTTGATATGGTATGATGCTGAAGTGATGTAAGCGAAATTTTGGTATGGAGAAAGATGTAACCGGTACGTAAGGCGGGGGCAGCTAGTACCTATACTCATTAAATCAGAAACTGCAGCGTAATTTTATCAATAGATTGAGAATTGATCATTTTGTGTTTTACTAAGCAAATAATTCCATATAAAACGTGACCAAAATATTGAATCTAAAAGACCATCACCTTAGCCGTACAAGATTACCCCAACAAAAAATGCCCATATAAAATGGTCCATTATGTTTGACCATTTATTTTTGCCACCAGGTGTACTTCACGTTATAGGTACACCTGCAATCAACAGTTTTTGTTATCAATTAACAAACCAGTTTTTAATCATATTAATAAAAATAAATGGTCTACTTATGAGTCATCATGACATGCCTTGGGATGTTATTTATAAAATAACTTTTATTATTAGAAGATTGATCTTTTATAATGGATCTGTAACCAATTACGGTATGTTTGAACATACCCAGTAATTCGTGTACCGAAAATATTGTTTATCAACTAATATTTGCTCGAAGCATTTGTGTTGAGTAAATACAAGCTTCTTAGGAGGCAAAATGTTTACTTACAGCCAGTTTCTTCATCAAAAGTTAAAGCCAAAGTAAAAGTCAAAGTAATGACTAAAGTTAAAGTAACGGTTAAATTCAATTTTTCTATGAATTTTGCTGTCACTTTAGCCTTGAAAAAACGAATTTGACCGTTACTTTAACTTTAGACATTACTTTAACTTTAACTTTTGATGAAAAAACTGGCCGTTAGACATCTTTGGTTTCAACTAAATTAAATACACATAGTTACTAGGAAAATACTCCTTCATATGTAGCTCTGTATTAAATATAAATTGGTATTAATCAAAATATTATTGGTTCCACATGCATACCCATTGACGATTTAAAACGGCTGATTCAAGTGTAAGGTATTTCACTTTTGACGCAACATCACAGATATAAGACTGACGAAAATCACATAAAAACAATCATCAACATTTTCCGAGATCATTGTCTACAAGTCTAGCATACATTCCTGCGAGGTTTATAATTAGTTATGTATGACATTCTTGTACAAATGTGCTCGGAATTTATTATTAAGAATATGATTTCATGCATGGATTTACTCTCAAGTTATGTGATATAAATATTCAGATTTCGTTTATTAAGTTGGTTTATTTACGTAAATACATTGTTTTTCGTTGTGAACACAGAATATTAAGTGGGCCGAAATTAAACGTCAATCAGGGCTTTTTCAGGAGCTGAAATGTTTTCTCAACAGCCTGGTGTTTTTTACATTACTAGATGAGACTTGTAAGACCGACTTACCGAACCTTTAAGCCGTACGTCGCACTTCACACTTCACTGTCATACTTGATATTTAACACGAAAAACGTGTAATGCTTTTTATAAAATTAGGGGTGTCAAATAAACTACAAGAGATTGTCTGTAAACTCAAGAAATTACAGCGCAAAAATTCCCTTCACATTCCGCGACCATTTTTCAGAAATACAGAAACGCTTTTAGCTGTAATAAAGTTATATGAATCATCCCTAAGGGCTAGGCCGTCTGTATATTGCACCCAGACATAAGGGTTTATTGACATTCACCCTTAACTACCCTTGGAGGTATTAATGCCTATGTATCGACTATCGACCAATTTGACCGTCGCGGTCGGGGTTTAAAAATGGAACAGCCCGATCAAATGGGTCGTAGTTTTCCACTGAAATGGGGTTAAGAAATGGTAGAATTTTCCGATCAATATATTGCAGATGTAAGTTGTGACTTTCATTTAAGATATGTAGGATTAATATGTAGAAGGTAAGAAGGGAAAATATGTATCAATTTTTAAATTCTAGACATAGTGTTAGGATGCCAAACGGTATGATCAATAGCGCATGACATTTAATCAAGTAAATGTCAATTATTTACACTCAGCTGACATCGTTCGTGTCTACATTTTAATAGACAACTATGTACCTACTTGTAATTATTTTTCAAAATGCAGTTCAGCTTTCTCCTTCATTGTAAATAAACAATAAAGTGAAGTCCTTTGAGACGGACGAGAAATTATCAAGGATGTTTTTAGAAGAATAACTTACTTAAGAATTTTATTGCTTAGCGAAAGTTTTCTAATACTTCTTGTAAAGTATTTTTCCTTTTTTTTCAGTTTTACACTTCTCCGTATATTCTTATATTTCTTGCAATGCTTTTGGCTGCTATATAGTTCCCTGGTGGTCGATACAGACGTCAGTATCAACTACAAGTCTCAAGTTCAAGAACCCTATACTAGCAAGGTCTTGATTTCAAATAAAAAAGAAACCAGTACTAAGTAAGCTCAAGCCATCAATGAACACTAAATCTAGTAAGTAAAAAAAAAATACTAGCAAACAGGACCATTCTCAATACGATATTTATTTATTCTTTATTCAAGTTTGTTGCAAAATTATCATAAAAATATAACAGACGGAACCGGTCGCATTCGTTTTGTTATGTTTTGAGCACATTATTATGTTAGTAAACCCGACCTTTTGTGCGTTTTGTTGTCAACTAAGTTGTTTGCGGGATTTTCTCGTGTGAACTTCGGCTAAGATATTACTAATCGCCTTTTAGAGAATTATTATTAAAAGAAGTATCGACTCATCGGACGATAGCGAAGTACTACTTATAAATCAAAAAGGTGATTATTCAATGGCCAACATGTTTTATTTCTTTGCAATTACCCACGTCAATTAGTTATGGCATGCTTTCCTTTATGGAGATATCAAGTTTTTTGCCATCATCTTCTAGAAAAATTTTATAGCACCCATAATTTTCATTGAAATATCTACATTTCATGATTCATGGTAATTTTATTCTCCAATTTAAAGTAGTCAGGGGAAACCCTACCATATAGCTAAGATATCATTGAGTAACTATGTACACAAGTATATCTGCAATTCAAACTAGGTGATTTATTATCATTGTCCTTCAACGAACGCTATCATAAGTCGCGTCACTTCTGGTACTTATGTTTAATCTATTGATAGTTTTAATCATATTGTAGTGACATAAAGGAAACAAACGCTTGAAGTTATCATAACAAAAAACATTGTTATAAGTATGCTCCCTAATACTATGCTGCGACAATAGATTTTTAGAAGATTTTGCGGGCACAATACTTCATTTGTATTTCATTGCAAATGATTTCTTAAGAGAAATTAATTATAGTAGGTTCACTGAAGACTTTCAATTGTTATTCTGGGACGCGTTCTGCGACTTTTTTCTCTGTTGATTCTTTACATACCTTAATCGCACTGGGGTATTAGGGGTACCCTTACAGGGCTTATGGAGAAAATATATACACATTTACGCATACTTTCAATATACTTAATTTCTTATGGTAGGTCATAAAAACAACACAACACAAATCATGCTTCAATCATGCAAACTAAGCTACTTACTACACTATTTTAGCTTCTTTCTCTACCTGCTAAGCTATATACAATTTACACTTCTAGCATCGAAATGCGGGTCAGATTAAAATTAGTAAAAAAAACTCAACATATCAAATTAGTAACGATTAAATAAAAATAAACATCAACATAAAGTTCAAATAAAAACTGCTTACAGTGATTCAAAAAAGTTCATCTGATCTATGGGGTTGGTACTGGTGGTTGAGAAAAATAAAAAACACAATTAGTGCACAACAAAATAAAAGAAATTAAAATAAAAAAATAAGGACTGTTATTTACTGGGGTTCCTTCGCGATTTGTGTAATACCGACACCCGGTGTGAACCCAAGAAAGCTAAGCGAGGATATTCTAGAAGCTGCTTACTTTTTCTAATAAAAATAACCCAAAAAAATACATCTTAAATATTACTTATACCGGTAATGCCTCATTCGCATTTATTTCCAATAAAATTTGAAATAAATCGCATCATTAATTAGGCATCCACAAAAAATCGTCCTACACAGCTTCGCCCTTCAAATGTTTTGTAAACAAAACCCGCCGATGTCCATTGTTCACGAAAACAATAAATACAATTGTATCGCTGAACCAATTGATACTTTTTATATTGACATCGAAATGTCCAATATTGTTGATTAAGTTATTATTGAGCCGACGTGATACCTACGCAAACATAAAAAAACACATTTTCATGTAACAATGGATATCGGAAAAGTGTGAAAATGTAACAATGTAGTGCAAAATGACGTGTTCTTAGTGCCCTTAACTAATCGAGGAGCCAAGAGGCCTCAATTAGGTCCAATTAGTGATTATACAGATTTTGATGAGCCCCTGTTTTTCACCACGATACCTGGACTATATAGTCTGAAATCACCAACCCGTATTGAGCAAGCGTGGTGATTAATGCTCACTCCTTCTCCATGTGAGAGGAGGCCTGTGCCCAGCAGCGGGAGTGGGACGATAAAAAGGTTGTAAGAGTAACAATTGACAAGTTTAACATATGAGATCTTACCTGCGCGCGGCCCAGAAGAAACCAGCCGAGTCTACCGGCTCCAATAGCCGAGGTGTGGACGAGCCGAAAGCGAACGCCGGCCGGGGAGCGGAGCGAGCGGCCCGCTGTCGCTCCAACCGCTCCGTCCGATCGCGTTCCCGTTGCAGCAACGCCTCGCGGCGCGATATTGATGCCTCCCATATCGCGCGCTTGCGTTCTTCAACCTGGAACAAGATCATAGTAAAATCTTAGTGTGTTAAAAACTTAGAAGGTATAAAGCAGGTATCAAGCGTTTTTCCATCGAGGAAGATTTTTTCGCTGTCCCTTTTCTAGTTCTGCTGTCTTGTCATTTGGAAAGCAAATGTGTCCATGTTTATGAACCCTATTATATCCTTAAACGTATTCACACATTTGGTCATACCCATGTTTAGACATTTCCGAAGAATTATTAACTTAAATGCATCCAAGCACTTATTCCACACCCAATCCGGTAAAAGTAGCAAACCAGACATATCTTTTGCAAATAATCAAGGTGGTTAGAGCCAGATATTCAGAAAAAGGAGTGGCCGATAAACATCCAATAAACTGCATTTAACAGTTGGCTTAATCGATTTTACAACACGAAACTGTTTCGATTACATTTATTTACTTAGATAAATATTGGATTAGGAAATAGTAAATTTAATGCAGTCTTTATAAGACATGGTTCTACAGAAGCTTGTTAAAGTGATCTGGAATATTCCAGAATTTTGGGCGACTGCGGTTGACTTAAGCCGTACATATTGCAAAGATTAGCTTCTTCAGGGTTGTGGGTGCGACTTGATAAATAATAGTGAGCTTACCATGAACGATTACATCAAGGCAGAGAGTAATCATGTTAGATCTAACATTACTCTTAGGAAATAAAATGTTTCTAGAAAAGTATTTATGCAAAAGAGGAAATGAGAGTAGATTGCTTGCTACCATAAACTTGTTGTTGTTACTAGAGACCCGACCCCGACCACGGATAAACTGAGAAAACTATTGGACAAAGAAGGAGAAGTTACTACATTGGTGGTCCATGTTGTATGGAAACTAACTTAACTCTAAACAAGTAAAATTCTAGAAATGCAGACAAAACTTCAGTAGGTATTAGCAACAACATTAATGAGAACGGTAGTTTTATCAGCGAGGAATTCTATGACAACATTGCGAACAAATTGACTGTGAATTCAAATAATTAGTTTCATACAATATAGACTTCGTACCGAGTTCTAGTCTATTGTCCTAGTCGCATATTCATCATTAATTTATTATTAGAATTGACAAGACAATACGTTTCTAGACTGTAATAAGTAATTAGTAGAAGAGTCTAGACACAATAAGGCGCTACTGGTCATATAAGAAACAATAAAACATTTTTATTTTGAGTTATGACCTTGACCTCCATTAGGAGCGCCAGTCAAGGTTGCCCAAGGTTGTATGATATTGAAGTTCAAGACTCTACAGAAGCTCATTATAAATTTTAAGCTTCCTGTGGTTTTAGGAAGCGTAATCGTTTTAAGTTTGGCGTATAAATGATCGTTTTAAAATACGCTAATCTTTGTCTATTATATCTTCTAGTGATTTTATTCTAACAGAGACCTACACAATCGGTTCAAGGTTACTTTTGTAGGCAATTACACAGTATTAGTGTATTGAGATCCTCATTAGTATTCGCAATTCATACAGTCAATTGCTTTAACTCTAAGTAAATTTCCATACATAAATTAAGGCTAGTATATGTATAATTGAAAGAAGACTTTAGACTCTGTTTTGAATGATATAGGATTTCACAATAGCCACTTGAAGTAAATCGTAAAAGTGACCCAAAAGCTTAGACAGAAATAGGTAACATTTGTGCTAAGAAGTGCCAAGTAACACGTCGTGAAACAGTCGTTTAAGAGCACTTTGCTCACTATTTTCTCAAGTGAGCAACTTTTACGAGAAAATGAGAATACAATAATTCCGATTTCCAGACATAAAATAGTGAACCGGTTTTCTAATAATAGACAATAGGAAATGCTATAATTGTGTTCCTGATTTACAATGTGATGTTAAAACTGAAGATGATTTATATAAAACTGTAGCAGAGCATCATTGAGAGGTTACTCATCAAAGTATTCCTAGACGGGCTCGTCAGCAGCCAGAACAAAATATATAGGCCCAATTATGTCATACACAAGAAGAGAAATTCAAAGATCCACCATAAAAAGATCATGATCTCATAAGTCCACGCTAGATCTTGACGAACAATATAAATTACGTAATAAAAATACCAGCCGGTACGAATAAATCTTGGTGAATCACTTAACAAAAACTGTCCAAGGGCCTGATAAGGAAATAGCGCGTAAGCCGATATCTCCGTTCGGCTTGACCGGACGCAATCGCTGATCCAGCGACGTCGGCTAGGCAAACAATGTAAGAATATAAACACGCCTTTCGACCTATCAAGGCAGGCGAAAACTTTATGAAATATAGTGTTATTTTTAGAGAATTACTGGAAACGGCAAAAGATATAGATGGGGAACTTAGACATGACCTACAGCATAAAAGATATTAACAATTTTGATTGAGAGATCCCACACTGTCTAGGAACAAATGGCGTCATAATTAACATCTCAGATTTTAGATTAGCCAAACAAAAAGCCGCTCTTCCTACACATGAAACATTATGAGATATTGCAGGTTATCTGAGCGCCTGACAGTCGACAGGCGTGGATAGATGACCTTAGCACGTTATTAACACACAGGTGAATGCCCCACCTCTGCCGCATAATCCATTGTAGCAAGAATAATGGTAAAGGACAGGTTGGCCTTGGCCCTATTCATTACAGGGACCACCTACCAGAAGCTGTTTTCCAAGGTACGAAATTCATTTCTTAAAATGGATGTCTCCAAGATTCGGAACAACAGGAAGTATGCATCACCGCTCGTTCGGATCGCCTGGCACGCCACGAGCGCCGTTTAAACAACATTATTAATGCAAAATATTCACTGTATCGTTTTTATCACACGTTTTGAACATACTGAATACGGGTAATGAATGTTCGTGAGAGAAATGGAACAATACGACGAAATATGTTGGTATAATGAGCTTGACATGCAAGGTTTGGGATCGTAAACTTTTTATTATATAACTAACATGAAAATAGGCTTACTATAACATTTTAAGTACCTTTTCCAGATCGATTTCTCCGTCTACTGCCAAAACATGTCTGATTACAGAATCATGTTCTATGATAATGTTTACGTCGTTAAAATTTAGAGCACGCCTCATCAGCGGTCTTTCCGAACATCAAGGTAATTAGCATGGCTGCTAATTCAAGGTCATTGTCAGACACATGGTAAACTTCACGTTATTTTAGCGTACCGACCTAATTTGCCAGCTATGTCAGCGTCATGTCTTTCTCCACGTAATATTTGTCAACTTTTTGTAATATTGTGGCTCCCATTACGCTTTGGATCCCTAAGGACGGTATATCCTCAGTTACAGACAATATCAAGTTCCAGGTAGGGTGAGGGCTTCCAACATTGTTTAGTCATGTTTGTGGGAGATTAAGTGTGAGTTGTTTTAAGCTACATAGATACAATTTTCCTCAGAACGTCTCAGAATTTGTCTTCAGTCAGTACATATAACATCACATGCTCAAACGTTTTTATTATCTTGAAATCGGCTACCCAAAACTCGGCACTCAAGTAGACCAACGCATCGATTATTTATTTTTTGAGCTATTTTAGGATAAGGATCGTTATAAAATATCGTTCTGAGAATGTACTGAACCACTTATGCTATTAAGAAGACACGCAGGAAGTCCGACTTTCATTTGATGTTCATTGAAAAATGCGCCGAGATTCGTCCAGTATGGGCTTGTGCATAAGATATTTTATAAAACCTGTACGACATTTATAGATCAAACTGTTAGTGTTGATTTAATTGGCTTTTTATGAGTTCCGAAAGATTAATCGTGGTTCAACTTTATTGTTGGCTGTAGAATTTTTATCTATTTTCGGACATAACACTGGCGGATTTTTAAACATAGCTTGATTTATATTAATCGAAGATGTGTTTACTTAACGAAGGGCACCCTAATAAAGTGTATTTGCTATTCGAACCGACAGTTTGCATTATAAGCATACTCTAATGGTCATAGGCATAGTTCGATCCTACTACTATCAAACATTAGCAATTACTTTCGTATACGGGATTAACCTATCTGTTGCCGTATCTTCCTATCACGTGGGTTTAGGAACTGTTACCGACGTTATTACACCTGTTTTCAACACGGGATTTAGGGACAGTTAGGTGACATGCCAACCCACAAATACAAATGCTTCAACAGAGGCCTAAGACGGTTAAGCTTAACGGTCGTCGGTCTAACGGCTCAAATGTGGCTAACAGAATAAAGAAGCTATAAACCAGTAGACAGATTTTGTCAAAAAACAATCACACTGTTTGTATAAAGCAGCCAAGAATGCAAGCACAGAAATTAAAGCCTAAGCACAATAAACAGACAGAAATGACGACAGCAAAACATTCTAAAAACGGAAGCAAGCGCGTAAAGTCAACAAAACTTTATACGATATACGTTTAACTACAGAACATCGGATTGTGGTGAGATACGTGAATAATTATGAATACCGGGTTACGCCCACGAGGGTTAACAACTGCGGTAAATCGCTGGGACTAGATGGAGTCAAGAACACTACATTTCAAGAATGCGGTGTTTTCTTGCAGAATCGGATGACGTCAGTCTTTTCCAACCAATATTAGCTTTATCATCATCTGGCTTACTTTCTTCACAACTCAACCTGGCTTGCTGATCTTTAGTATCCGGTATTTGAGCAATGTTCCCTTTTGTTGCTCCGGGTTCGTGATTACGTGGGTCCTTCCCAAGTCAGGCGTTTTCATCAAAATGAAATTTCTCCGCCAGCTGTATTTCGGCGACGATATAACTTGTTTCTTGAATTGACTTTATCTGTGAGGTTTCGTGCCAGTTTGTACAGCGAAGCGACTGATAAGTACACTACATTTTCTGCTTTTCTGAAGTGGCATTCACGTCATAAAGTTTATTTAGAATACTAGAATAAAGATGGTAGTTTATAATATAGTTTCCTTTCTTTGAAAAAACCAGCACCAAGCAATTGCTTTATTAGAAATCATGTCTACTCATATCAACCCTTGATATATGTATACTCATTCTCCTCAGTATTTACTTGATAACAATTATGATTATAATGTTTGATTGTCATTTGATAAAATTTTTTGATCCCGATTGCGAAAAAAACAAAATTGCCATAGCAAGAAAAATAATCACTTTGTAATTAACGTGAAACTATACCTCAGCAGTTTTTATAAATAATGTTTGGATGAATCAAATTCTTAGGTAAACGTTGCTAATTTCTGCAACGTCCCTGAGACACTTTCTTTTATCTCGGACTAAATTCATCTTATCTTAGTTTGCTTAGAACCAATACAAATAGATGTTACTTTCAAAGATAGCTGCATTCAAAGAAGATCTAAAACATTTATACATCTTTTCTCACATTTTATAACTTTAGTAGCAAAAAATACCAGACTGTTGAAGTTTGTATTTTCAAGTCAGACAATTTCTCTTTTATTGCTTACCGTAGGTTTGAATTCTTCTTTATTTTTAGTCCAGTGCATGTTGAAGCTTTTTTAATGTATAGAGTTTTCTTCTCGCTATAATCATTAGCAAGTCAACTCGCGGGTTGATAATTCTACATCAGGACATTATCTTACTGCTTTATATCACTTACACTCGGCACAGAATTTTGAACTTCACCAATTTTACAAGTCCCAATTCCAACACCAACACACACTGAATTTACAACGCCAGAATTTCACTGAACACAGCCACGCCAATAAACAAAACCAATATCGGACAATATCGCACTTCCTACTTCGAATTTACAACTACAGTGGCAGTAGCAAAACTTCTCTATATATAAAGCAACAATAGAAACATTGCTACAGCTTCTGCGGTATTTTATATCGTCATTGTATCGACGTAGTCAATCGGAAAGCCGGCTTAGCGGCTCAGGCGCGCCACTTTAAAGCCACACTGCGGCCACAGAGCAAAACTTGCCCATTAGCAGAACTGAATATTCAAGTGTACTTACTGCCGTATGATTTACCTGCAAAGAGATTGAACATAATCAAGTCATTTGTTAATTTTACACTGTTTGAGACAGTTTTTCTGAGTTTGTCTATATTTTTATGGAATTGGGCACCGGATATTTGAATGAATTTAGAACCAACTTCACTCAAACTATAGGTATCTAGATTTCTGTTTGGTCAACATTTCACTAATATCTCTTTTACACATAAGTGTGAAATAAAAACCAAACGCTATAGTCGCACTGGCAAAACACTCTTCCTCATAAGACTTGTAAATACTAATCCATTATAAAAATAAGCACATAACGGAACGTTCTTATTCACAGCAGTAAACTAACCATAAAAATCCAATCAAAGAAGCTGTAACACTCAATTAGGCACAAACCACGCCTCGTACCGCGGTGTCGCCTCTGCTACCAACTAATCCGTTACCCGAGCAGTCCTGAAGGAAGTGACTCCCTATTTTAGTCGACTCCTTGACGCATGGCGTAGAGTTAATTTTAAATTATTTTTGATGCTCACCCGGTGTATTTTGTTTAACTCTAGCTTACGAATGTTTGACTTTAAGTAGTTTGAAGTAAATTGGATTTTGTATTTAAGAGTTTAATGGGAGGACGACGTGTGGGGTCTGAGTACAATAATGGATTTAAATTTTAGAATCTACAAACAGCTTATCATGCTATTATTGAATAGAAATATGAAGCGTTCAAAGATCATAAGGTCAATTGGTCGTATTATGACGGGATCTTCAATTTGCAAGTCAATGATGTAGGTAATACGAATAACATAATGATAGATGACCCAGTAACATTAGAAAAAGTTTGATGGATCGATTTAGATGCAATTATTTATTTACAAACGCGACGTAACCGTGATTAATTTAGAGACCTCATTATAGGAAAGAGGACAAAATATACGGGCAGTTGAATTTGTAGCAAAACCAAACATACCATGACAATATTTTAAGAAGTAAAGACATTAAGGATAAAATCTTCCATTGTAGCCTTGTGGTGTGACTTCTTTGTATATTTATTGCTGTTATTATGATTTATGACATTTAGGTACTACTTTTCTTAGATTAGATTTCCTTATGTAGCATCATGTCTAATGAAGTCTCTATCTACATTTATGTTGGCGACTAATTCTCAAGTCTCTTCAAGTTTATGGTGTAGGTGTAGTGTTTATATGCTTCGCTAATAAAATCTGTGCTAGTTTTTACTAAGATGCATTACTCTATGGATGGGAAGTATTAATAGCAGTGTTTGAACATAAACATTTAAAGAGTCGACTGATAAGTAGGGTGCGTAAGTAAAGTGGGGTAACGTGAGATTTGATTTATAGCAAATCGTTAGCCAACTGTATTAACCGCAATATCGGCATTGTCAATATAATAATGAAACGAAATAAAATATTTTCCTCGATTGCTAACACAATAAAATCAAACACTATTTTCCCTTTAACGATTGCTTTTATTATAGCAGAAGAACAAAAACCATAAAAACAATACCAGAAGTTGATCCCATCAAAACACGGTCACTTGCGCACGCGCACCGTACTCCACTCGTAGCGTGTACGAGTTGGCGTATGACCTCATTGACAATAGAGCACTTATGTAACGCTGACCTGGTCACCTGATGTAGCATTGTGTGCGCAGATAACGTGTTCAGATCAATACGATATGTCCAATTTAGTGGGAAAACGTGGATTTGTTGGAGAACTTTAAATTAGTTTAGCTGTCTGAGATTGAAGACCGTGATTTCCAGTAAATTGGCAACAACAATGTACATGTACATAGATCACTTTCTCAATCAATCGAAATTGTTAGACTTAATGATGTTAACTTACTTTTTAAATATACGTTGATATGGTTGAAAAAGGAAAAGGCGGACCTAAAAATTGGAATGTCGCATTTAGTGAATTCCGCCAACCATGGTGGACATAGCGTTACTTCTCGGAGATCATTAACTGCAGCGATTAATGGGGAAGGCCCATGCTTGCTCAACAGTGCATATCCAGTCGTTGCAGGTCATGGAATTTCAGTGAAATTAACTAAAACGCCTAAATTGTACTTGAGTGTTGAAGAACCCATAACAGTCAGATTTTCTTAAAACCAAGTTATAGCAGCACCAGATCTCTGTGATAAAAAGATTTATAGCATTCGAAACTTTATACAACCTTCAAAAAAACTAAAAATAACTCCAAATGTTGAAAATAATACGTCGGATGCACAGTCGACAGTTGCAGATCCATATCAGAATAACACGGTCGATAAACATGCGATACGAGTGTTTGATAAGACAACACCATACACCAACCATTACGTTTTCTAATTATTAAATGGCTTTATGTGAAATTCTAACGAGACAGCTTTGATGGATTGTATTTTGTTAGTGGAAAGCGGATAATCTCTTAAAGAACTTAAGACTATTAACGCATCTTTTGACACCAGCGAAACGAATTAAGCTGATAAGACTTGTATATCCGACTATAAGACACTGTGAAAGTAGGTTGAAGAAAGGAACAATATAAAAAGGAAGATAAATAAAGTATGATAGGATAAGCAAACGAATACAAGTTATAATTTTGCCATTAAATACATAGAAGCGGCTCCGCCCACATGACATTGTACGTCGGAAAGGTCATAAACAAATTACATAAGGATGACGAGTAATATTCACCTGTACATACCACAGCTAACTGAAGCGATATAAGCGGCACCAATATACTCGTACACGATCCTAAGCATGACTTGTTCCTTTCGGAAGAGCGGACTTTGGCAATAAGCCAGTAACGTGTTCCGGATGCAAAAGAAACGAAGGTGACTACTGCATATCATCAAAATTAGTAAACAAACATCTCATAAATGACTATCTCACAATGGAATTCTTAAATAATAAACAAGAAATCACAAACAGGTTTGCGAAATTACGAGCCGTCAAATTAAAAGAACCTTGAGATTCCACGAATGATTTATCCAATGAATTGATAGAAAAAGGTGTGCGCAATTGGAAATTTCCTTTAATCCTTGCTATGTAGGACAATTTACACGATCGTTAAATAAACGATAAAATCATAATCTGTTCATAATCAATATTCTGTTGCTCATGTTAAAACAATCAGCGGGTGTGCGTGGGAATGTGTGACGTCACTTAGCAAGGACGTGTTATGTAAAGGTGACGTGCTTGTAACTTAACCATTCAGACTTACTGATGCGGATCTCACGAATTTTAGGAGAATATGCAGTAGTATTGCAGATATTCGGTACACTGCTTTACGATCTCTGAGTTGTACTGAATAGCGAGTAGTTTGACCAGTCTTTAGCGATAATTACAGTCCTCTTAAGAATTACTGCCAAGTACTGTTTCTATTGTACCTATACAAGTTTACGATTTCTAACCTGTCCGACACAGGAGAAACAAAGTCCACTCCAGAGTAGTAGCGTCAATTGATACTAGAAAACGTCAATCTCTCAACATCCATGCCAATTTCATTTGACCCAAATATTTTCTTCCCAGACCAAATATTTAAGCACATCGAATAAAATATAGATTTCAAACGAGCATTCAGGCTCTGGCTGGTAAAAGTCGCTAATCAAGCTGCACCGGCGGTTAGAAGTATGCTAATTGCAACTCGTAATAAAGGTCTAAGGCAGCCTGCTCACTAGGCTGTTGGACGCGTTTGTTAATGCCACGGCCGACGCGCCTGCATTATTCAGTAGAACATGTTGTACGTCACTGTACCCTCAGTGTCTCAAGCCGTCTGGACTGACGACCAAAGGATTTAATCTTCCAAGTGCTAGCTGACTTGCTTCTTAAAGGAATGGGATCTTTGCTTGCAATTTACAAGTAACTTTGGTCTGTCACGCTTTAGATTGAAAAGGCAAAATGGCTGAATCGATTGGGATTATATTTAGCATAAGATAACGTAGTAAGCCTTAAGAATACTTTTTACCCAGGAGTGTAGTTGTAACCCGAGGTAAAAAGCAAAGGCAAAAACAAATCAGAGTAAAATCAGGTGCAATCATTTGCAGACGGGTTAAAAGTTCCAGCCAATTGCACAGGACAGAAGCACAGCGGTTTATTGACCGCAGCTAGCACAGTCCGTTATCACCCTTATTGATTGCACAGACTAACCGCAATCGATATTGCGGAACCCGTGTTAATATGTGAGAGAAGATTGTGTGAATGGCCATATTGGGTGCAGGCACTGCAGGCTTTGCGTCTTTAGTTGATGATGTGAGAATATATTTTACTTGTAGGAGAAAGTTTGTGTTTTCGCTTGATTTCTTGTTGGACATTTAATTTCAATGAGAGTATATTAAGAATGGTACAGTACAAACCTTATAGGCTGTAATGCAACTATCTGTGTATGAAATAATTATCGTCTAAATTCTTTGCTTCCACTTTGGCTTCTGAATCCTACTCAATTCTTCGGATTCACAAACAATATAATTGCGACTGACATCAAAATTATAACTTTAAGGACTCGAAAGATACTTTGCTACTTAATATCCACTTAAGCATTCTCCCTTACAATTTCATTCCAAACTGGCTTCAGGAACACAATAGCCTACGCTTGTATCAAAAGATTTCCCTGTCGTACTACAGAGTTTAAATAGCAACGCTCTCATTGAGCGTTTCCTAACTCTCGTATGACGTCACTACCAAACTATTACTACGAAAATAGCCCAGCGTCTAGGGCTTCTACAGCTATATCCAATACATGTTGTGCTATTGTGTTTAACTTGCTATTAACACGACCCCAGTGGGAGGGGTTAGTGGGGGATCCATATATAGCCAGTGCTACATTGCGTCGAGAATAAGCTACAACTCTACGCCATGTTAAGACCAATGGCAGCTTTTGAGGCTTTGATTTTGGGATTCGATATTCAGAGCAACTTGGTTCACGATCAACCAATCTCGCACACGGTAAAGACCTATTCATACATTATCAGGCGTTCTCATCAAAATACCTTCTATCTTTGATGAGGTTACGCTTGGTGTACTGGAAAAGCCTTAATCCTCTCAGAGAAAGTACAATTTTCGACTTAATTAACTTAAACTCACTTTAATGTTACTTAATTTGGTCACAAGAGTTTTGAAACTCATTCGTTGAGCCATAAGGGACGAATAACGTAGACATGTAAGGTACTATTTATTCATGACTCCATAGATTCAACGCAACAAATTACCGCGAAAGCTTACCGCTATACAAGGTCGAATAAAATCAATGGATTATATTGAGATAGGTACGTATAAAGCTAAACATATACATATTCGCTTTCACGCATAATATTCTTTACAAATAATAAGAAAAACATATCCAATAACTGGGGTAGAAAATATTCGCTTTAATAGAGAAGGTTATTGAAGATAAATGCCTTTTGTTTAGGGATAAGGGTAGGCGGCTTCAGCCATCTTTTACGAGCACGTTTGCATAAATTCTCTATTTATTCTAGCTGAGATATAAGTTATGTTAGCCTTTGTATGTTCTAGCGGTATGTCTTCATAAAAATGGGTGAGGCAGTTCTCCAAAGCAATAATAAGGAAACCCACCGACTAGTAGAGGTCAAACCTAAGAGCAAAATATTAAGTTCCGGGCTAAAAATGTTGAACACCAAAGCAACAGCAAAATTTTCTTAAAATTGTTACTTCTACAGCAGAACCTAACAAGATTAATTTCATCTGCCGGTCCTCCGACGTTCGGTACGTGATTTAATCCTAAAAACTCCGATACGAAGCAAGCGTTCGCTTAACCCTTGTCTACTAAATCTTGATAGACGATTCAGAAAAAGGTAAAACGATATACCTTGAAAGCTTTTCCAAGGAAGTAGACGAGGTAGAAAAACAAAACAAGGTCACTGAAATCACAAAATGACCTTTAGTTTTAGCCAAATGAGAACAAATATCAACCAGATGCGACAGCTGGCACTTGGCAGCTAAGTTACAAACAAAAAGAAGCCAGAAGAATAAAGTTGCAGCGTTGTGAAAGTTCGCGTTTTTTGTAGTGCTTTTTATGACCAAGCGTTTTGGATAAATGTTATTTGGTTAAATGAAAATCGGAGAAATGAAGTGGTTGTCTAAATGGAGGCGAAAGTTAAGATATTCTAAGTTCTAGCTCGAAGTCCACTTGAGTAACTGAGGTTAACAGCAACTTATCGAGTACATACACTTAAAGAGACGTAACAAACAAGATTCTTCAGGTACGCAATATCTTCTCAAAAATTAAAAGAAAGAGAAATCATTCACAAAAATCGACATTTCATGTTGAACCAGATTAGGTCTGATTTGCAATGAGACGTCTCTTTCAAAAGCTCTTATAATTTGAGGTCAAATTCGAGACTTTCGAGGAAGACCAAATTGTATCGCCTGCGGTAAGCCCTACATCAAATGCCTTTCAGCGAAATTGCGCTCTTGAGCCGTAATCCTGTCCAAAACGCGACGTAGACCCCAAATACGATGCCTTGGAGATTACATAGATCTCCATTCACCCAGAAATAGTACCGAACAATGCTATATAACATAAAGTGGAAACACGAACACATACGTTTGAAACGTAATCGACTGGTGCTTACCTTGAACTCAGACCTGACAAATGAACCATGTTTAATGTGAACAAGAATAGCACATCCGAAACTCATAATGTAAATAGTATATTTAGCCTACCTTGTTATTTTCCTCAAATCATTGTTAGGTATTTACCTACAGTCTGGTAGTGCAACAGTATACTTTCAGTGTAATTGACTGGGAATTTAGAGGTCAGCTAATTTGCAAGTCGGTAACGGCTATTTGTCATCGTATCGATAGACAGCTGTTCGTAATAGAAAACTGCTTGCAAATTGCAGGTTTAGGTCAATTGATACTGCATTATTTGTTTAGAAGACGACTTGAATAGGCAAGCTATTCTTGAACCGGAAGATTCTTTGAAATTCAATGTTTTTGTCAAGTTTATGGTGTGCATAACAGCAAATCAAATGGCTACTCTTTATATGAGAGGAGGATTCATTATGTATCAACAGGCCTATACTTAGAGATTGGTTGATATTGAGGTAAAATCAATTCTAGACTTCATGTTTCTCTTAGATATTTTCTTATTAATTAGGAAAGCATTAACTATTGATTACAATACCCTCATTAACCTCAAAAACAACAACATAATAACAACAAAGTTTTTGTTTTGCAAGTTAATTTCTAATTTTCACCGTCTCGTGTGTTACCGTAACCATTATTTTGCTCGCACAGAGAAAGTAGAAGCCCGGGTTCAATTGCCGGCTTGTACAAGACATGATTTGTAAAAACTGTAAAACATGCTTAAGTGAATATTGTTTTGAAGTTTCGTTTAATATTATACTTTGACGTTGGGTCAAGTGGTCTTGGAAGCCGTTATCAAAACATGTTGTCATCGTTTCTATTTTTAAATCAAAATACGAGACACTTTTGGGTACAAAATAAAGGTTTGGTACCTGGCTGTCTAATATCGGGGCATATGATATAACCTAAAAAACCTTCCGATGGTAAGAACTGACTACAATAAGAGAGAAAACTGTCGTAGCCATAAGCGAGTTTCCATAGCCATAAGTTAGTTCTCGAGAGGAATCAAAACTTCAAACATCACTGAGCATGAATATGAATAATCATGTCAAAAAATATAAGATAATAGTGTAACATGAATATAGAGTGTTCCATCCACGGATGAGTACACATGAAGCTTTACTGTGGCTTTACACCAACTTCGGTTGATATCCAATTTACCCAAAACGTTGTAAGCAGGTTTCCAGCAAAAAGCGGTTAAGTAATTCAGCCGACCCGTCTACATGTACTCAAAAAGGCGTTCCGGTCATCATTTATCAAGCGGATTTAGACCCTTACAATGTCTTTGCTAACAATTTATCTCTCGAATCGTTAGAAATTCATTTACAAATAGTTTTGGGCGAAGGGGACAATTTGTATTGAATCAATTATTTATAGAACGTGAATATCAGTTGTTGACCACTTAGGATATTAATATCGATCACAACTTGGCGCACTAATCAAAAATTTGTTGTTGGTTGTTGTATAATCGGTGTTTCAATGCATGAATCAGACTGTACACGCTTGTTTTCCTTTGAAATATTAAACAATATGTATTTTCAATTTCCTCTAGATACGAAGTATCGACAGGTTTTCAGATCTGAATTCTATTTATTGAATTTAAGCAATGATGAACATAGTAATTAGCGGTAAAGACATGACCTGTCTACAACAGAAATGTTTGTTCTGTTTTTCTTCCTACTGCTTTTCACAAACCACAGTGCAAACATTAGGTTTGTGAAAGGCGATAATGATCGAAACAATAAAGATGGCCATAAGACATTAGCATGGTTATCAAATTTATTTTACTTTTCGAATATTCTGGGTGATGTTAGATTAGTAGTGTTTGTTTTTGTTAATGATGTAACGTTGTACGTTAATGTCAACGTTTTAAAATACTTGCCTTTTGTTTTTAATCAAAATATTAATATAAGGTGGGTAGAAAAATAAATAAATAAATGTAATGTCTACCTACGGTTGCGTTTAGAAACGCGTACAATTATTTGTTTCGTTAATTAAGTATTATTTATTTCTTTTACTAAACTGATTAACGTATTTTTAAATTCATATTTATTATAACAACTTGGGTCTAGAAATAAAAATTGTAACTTAATCAAAACTTAAAAACAAACAGTACGTAGTCATTATCTGTATCGGTGCAACGGCAAGTTAAACCAAATTGGACTTCACGTCATTGTGATATGGTTTCGATTCTTTTACCTGGACTGCTGTACCAATGCAAATCGGATTCGTTCGCTACTCATTCACGGGCGTGTACCGTGAGGTTGGTTAGCTGCTTTAGCGACTCGACCATTTTTAAAATATCATCACGGAAGACACACGTTCACGCGCTCCTTACAAGCACTCACTTTTGCCAGTCCTTAGTGCGTGACGTTAATCGTGGTCTTAACGGTTTTATTTTATAATTTTGAAAACATATTTTTCAAATTTCGTTTAACTTATTCTCTATATTGTAGAATCAGTGCATCTCCCCGTATTGGGTAAGTGTTGAACAATTCGTGTAATTGCTACCACCCACCTATTGGGTGACCGTTGGCAAATGACTTGCAGATTTCATCTTTTCTTGCTTTGCACATTGTCGCATCATTTGTAGCCTTTTTCATCATCATAAGCAGTCAGGGTTATTCTTTTCATTTGCTTATCCCTGCATCTTATTTTTTATATGTTTTATACATTTTATATAAAAATTACATTTCAGCTGTTCTCTGTAAACTCCGATTCTGACTGTGAATTTGCACACATTCGCCTTAAGCGCACTGAGCTTCTGCTTCCTGCTTCCGCGGCAAACACAGTCAGAGGAGGACAATCAGAAATGGACATTTATTTGAATGGATGTAAATTCCAGGGTCCAAAGTTCGGGTTCAAAGTTCGGCTTAAACTCCGGGCCACGGCTGATCCGTTGGCCGAACGTCGACAGGCACCGAGAGGCACCGTGCACCGATTACCCTCTACCATACTGCATCACCATCTGCGGGTCGTCCACCCTGAAGCGCCTCCTCGGCTGAGCGTCATCACCGGACATCTCTCCACGTGAAGCCAGGACAGTGCTAGCGCGCTTTACCTCCATATAACAAAATTAATTTTGCTGACGGGCATTCGAATCGCGACCTTGGAAATAATTTTTTATGTTCACAATGTGGGGTTTAATTTAAAATCTAAACCGTCCACACGCTAAACGTGACAATGATAATGATTTATGGCCGATTTTTCAACATTTGTATGTAACTTGCTGAATAAAAAATATGATAGTTTGACAAAGTGTTTAGGGACTATTGAAACACCGGCCCTTACTCTATTCGTCAATTCTCACCTGTATTCGCCTCTCATCATCCTTAGCGCGCTGCTCCGCCTGTCTCCGACGTCTATCTTCGTCTCTCTTCTCCCTCTGCGCTTGCGCAGCGGCGGCGTGTGCGCGTAACTCGTCCAGACGTTTCCTCTGTTCTGCCTCGCGCCTCTCGCGGGCTAGTCGTGCTCGGTCTAGGGCTTCTTGAGACGCTGTTAAACAAAACATTAGTAAGACTCATTGAAATTGTTAGGACATTCATATTAAAGGAGAAAGCCGACACCAAATAAAAATTGGGATAAGAAGAGGATCATGATATTGAAGTGGAATATATTATTGCTTGTATGATGAGAATTTGAGTCTCCAATAATTCTCTTCAAGACTTCTATAAAAGGAATTTGATATTTTCGAGAATGTAGACCGTTCTGAACAAAGAAACATCAATTTGGAGTATTAAGCTACGTTTGACATTTAGGTCGATATATCTTAAACGACAAAACCAATAAGAAACCCAATATGGCGGAACGCTCGCCGAGTCTAAGTAATGGTCCCGTATTCTGTTACTACCCCTCAGTACTTGGCAACGGGATGAATTTAGGTAGCTCAAAACTTGAACTAACAAACTCGTGTCAGAATTTTAACGAGTTTCATAAGCAAGTTGGCCCTAAGGCCCTTAAAATCTTAGTGGCAACAACTTGGCTGAGGAATTATTGAATTAACCGTACTTGGGGCTACTGAATTTTTCCTCGAAATAACCTTCAAACTCCTAGACAGATGATACAATCTTTTCTGCTGAAATAGATTTTATGATCGCCTATACAAGAGTCAAGATGGTAATAAAGCCTTCAAACTCGATCAATACGACGTCGTAAACAATGTACTGCTTGAGCAAGCTTATGTAAACTCGGAAACCTTCAACTAGCCACAAAATGTTCGAAAAGTTTCCCAGAAATATTCTACCCGTAATGTATTTAATGGGAACAAATATAATGACCACCATAAAATGCTTTGATACCCTAAGTTTTGCAACCAGAAATATCTACTGAACACCAGAAAAATAAAGTCTAAAAATGTAATAGTATCAGCTATTTTAGTCACGACTTCACTTTAAATTGTATTCGACCACCAAATTTAGTAAATGATCACCAACTCTTGACGACCAAATTAATGTATTATTTTTGCCTAAATAAGTCACCGTGATTGCCATAAAATGTAGGCTTATTACCAAATAAAGTATTATGATGCCATATTAAGTTATGTGTCCGGCTTGCAATGCATGCGTGAGTGTCAGTATGACGAGTGACAGGGGAAAATGGAAGAAAATGACATATTGCGCCGACGCCAAGTAAAATTGGGAACAGGGCAGGAGAAAGAAGAAGAAGAATGTGTTTCTCAATACACTCTTATCGCACTGTTTAGAGGCATGCAATAGACAATTTTCCACGCTAGTGCAGGAAAAGGGTCCCCAAAATGTTATTACATTTATTTTATCAGGCCGAACTTATTTTTTTGGAGTCAGTTTACTTAAACAGGATAGCAAGATGTAAAAACTTTTTTGATGATCATTTACTACTTTTGGTGATCATTTACTACTTTTGGGATAACAATGATTTTTTTGGACTCATTTTGCTTAAATAGGATAGCAAAATTTAAAAACTTTGGTTATAATCTTACTTTAAAATGGTGGTTTAATTTTGGTGATCATTTACTATTTTTGGCTTACGCATGATTTATTTTGGAGTAATTTCACTTAAATAGGATAGCAAAGTGTTAAAACTTTGGTGATAGTTTTACATTAAAATGCGAGTTTCATTTTGGTGATCATTTACTATTTTTGTCTGCTGTTTGTTACTATATCTGGTGATCAGTTAAACATAAGCCGTATTTAATTTGCCAGAAAATATTCGAAAATTTTCCCAGAAATATTTTTCCCGTAATGTATTTAATTTACATAATTCCTTTCAAGAACTCAACTTGGGAAAGCACTAGTTAATACGTCTTCCAATATTTTTTTCGATTATTGGAATTTCTTATACCTATTAGACGATTCTCAATAAAATCCATTCTGGAATTCCCAACATCTTTATTATTGTAGGATCCATTAGGAAGGCTATTAGAACCACAATCTGACTAATTGATAGACATAACAATACATTTCTACTAATCGTCCCTTTCTCCAAGTATGAGTGAAGACTCAATTCGATGCAGTCCACTTCTAAAGATCGTATTTAATGTCTGTAAAGCGGTGTTCTACACTTGGTGCTCAGCATGTTGGAGAAAGTTTCTTATATTTGATTATAGTTTACAACATATGATATGACTCAGGCCCCATTGTTTTCGGAAGGTAAAATTATCACATTTTTGACGAAGACAGTAGCCATCTGGTTGATGTTGACGAGGAAAGCAAAATTACCTCAGGAAATGCATATAAGGAAGGATAGGAATTTCCAATAAAATAACAGATTCTCGTCAGCTTATCACCGCTAATAAATATGAGCGATTTAATGACAACTCTAATGAAGACGACGCTATCCAAGTGTTGAAGCGTAGATATATCAGTATAGCGCATCCAACTCGAGCTTGAGATACAATCAGGCAGCCACACGAGCAACATGCTAACGCACGCTTAACCACGTCTGGCCGACGAGCTGAGAAAGGCCATTTAGGAACTGTCGACACGACATGCAATGAAACGGCATGATACATCTTCACTACAAACAGATGACCAGTAATTGAAAAACAACTGAATAACGGTATAATTGTCAGCTCGATTACTAACGCTTCAAGTATTTTTAAATGAAACAATGATAGATAGACTGATGCAGTTAATACAAACAAAAGTAATGAAATTGTAGGATCTAGAAAATCTTTTCTAGCTAGGAAATGAATTCATTCAGAAGAATGGCACGAACAAAACGAAACAAATTAGCAACTAGATAGCAACTGACAGTTTAATGACGATGAGAAAAAGGCCTTTGTGCACCTGTGTGGCCATTAGGTCAGTAATAGGGGCCACGACAAACCGCTTCCTAAGCGGCTAGCCTAGATCATTCAATTACAAGTTTCCTTCAGTTAACTCTCATTTGCGTGGGATTCCAGCGTATTAATAAATTATATTCCTATTTACGGCTTACGGAATAATAAATCAGCTGATTATGACGTGTCGTACCATGTCCTGAGCATTGACCTCAGTTAAAGTATTTCCTACATGAAAATTTTGCTCAAGTCTTCTTAGTCTCTCTCATTTACACAGTTTGATTAGGACTTCAGAATTTTCCTGCAATCACTTGTAAGTATTTTTGCATATGCCTTGAACTATTTATCAATATGTATTTCCAATTTTTAGAATTCACATGTAGACTCCATTTTCATTTCGCAACTTCAGTTGATGTCGTGACTTTAAAATAACATGCAAATTGATGGCTGAAAATGGTAATGCTCGGAACAGAACAAGATACTGTGGCGCCATCTGCATTAATTATGATTCAGAACTATGTTCAAAGACAGACTACAAGGTGGCTTTATTCAATAAAGAAGTTGATTCTATCAGCATAATGCAAGTACAACGAGCGGTGTGCATTACTATTATTAGAATTACCATTAACTTACCATGCAACTGGAGGAAAGGATAATGAGAACACTAAAGAGAACGAATTAATTGAAATAATATCTTGGAATACTGTGACATAACATCCAACGAATTCAATATAAAAGGCATGTTTTCATTAGCAAGTCTTGACAAAATGTACATTGAAATTTCCATAGCCAGAAAGGTAATCCAAGTTCGATAGTTCATAATAGAATTAGGACAAACTCGAGTACAGCTGAGAAAGCTCACTAAATTGAGTTTAACGCAATCCATTTCAAACTTACCCAGTGAAGTAGCTACTAAACTTAAATTAAATGAAGATGTACTTGCAAATGACGACCAAAAAGACCAACAACTTTGGATACAAGAAAGATGGCTAAGTATAGGCAGGATTCCAGTATCTTCCCTAATTTTAAACACTAAAGTACATTTTAGATTCGATTATTTATGCGTAGACCCAATTTGTCGTCCTAAATTCAAGCCAGGTTATTGCACCCTTTACTATCGACGACACAAATTACATAATCAATTCTGTCCCACTGACATACCAAACGTAACACATACCGAACCCTTAAACGCGTTGACTTGACCCAATTAATTCAAAATGCGTACTACTGCGTACACGTCACGCAAACAAATGTCGAGTAATCAATAATAAAGTGAATGAATGTTTGAATCAATTGAATGCAGGATCAATAGAGTTAGTAAATAGTGGGACGTCATCGGCCAGGAATGCAGCGGTCTAGCACTTGCTGGCTCGCTATGTAGCCGCATTTGGAATCTGGGCAGATATTAGAACAGCTTCTGTATTGGAAACTTGAAGCGGTCGGATATTAGACCTGGCGTCGAAATAGCCGACGTCGCATCCACCTACCGAGTATTAGACACGCATTCCATTTAAGTGTTAACATGAGATGATTTAATTTGTGATCTCTGTAGCAAATACTAAAATAAAAATAGTTTATAAGGAAAATACTTCATCTTTGAGAACAATTCCAGTAATAATTCAATTTAAATGTCTCCATTAAGAAGAAATACTTCAAACTATTCGTAGAATCAAATCGAAATCCACTCTCACGCGACTATCAAATTGATTTCCGAAATATAATCTTTGTCAAACATCACGAAAATTCTAATAACAGTTCCGTATGCGTGATGGACGATCGTAATGTTAAAGCAACGGGTAATATTATATAAAAACACGAGAGCACCAAGGTTTCTCTAGAGCACTCCATTCGATCCACTTTTACTAGCAACAATAATATAATGGCTAGTTTTTGTCCACAGACGGCTGTGGTAATATCTAGATTCGCAATGTTCATAAAAAAAGTGCAAAGATATTGCTCTTGGAAACAAATTAGATACCAGTCTCTTAAAAATATCGATTGAATGGGGCTAATCAGAGAATTGGTCGAGCACAAACAAAGTGAGGTCAACGTATCGCATCAAACTACTTGAAACTTGAGCTATTGCTTGTTAATTGACAGATATAATTGGTCTCGAATTTCTAAACAAAATATGCGCAAACACCGAATTGGTTGTAGGCGTGACTGTTTCTAATTTAAACCATCTAGCGGTTAGAAGAGTTTCAATTAACTAAAATACGAAACATATTTGGTTAAACACAATTTAAAAATTACGTAAATTTTAAATTATCGTCACTTAAAACTTTAAGCAATGACAAATAACTATCTAAATCCCAACAAAGACATGACAGATGTTTTTCTAGATTAGAAGATTAATATGGCGTTGTAGAGTGGGCGTATTTATGGAACCTGCGATGGACTTAGTCATAATGAAATGATGATCACAGCTGACATCACATCTGAGGCTGATAATAATGATATACTGTAAGTGAATAAAGTTCAACGCGTGATTGTAAAAGGTCGTAGGACCCTTGATTCTGGAATGTCAATACAGTCGATGATCGATAATAAATAGTTTGTACATAAATGGAACGGCAAGTCCATGCTGATTATTTGTGGCCTAAAGCAACATACCTAGATAACATTAACCGATGAGGACTTCCTATTACTAATTAATAACGGGTTCTAAAGAATAAGGTTATCGATCAAAGCGGCAATCAATTAGCCATTTAAGTGTTTGCGGTTGTAAGGCCTGAGACAGCACTTTTACAATTTAAAATGATGATAAAGATGAAAGCATTTGTTGATTTATGAAATCCGCACGTGGGAGTCAAGCAAGCAAAGAGGTCTCGAAGGAATCGATGGTTGCCTTTTACGCCAAAAATAGAAGACCTCTGGCATTAGACGTGATGAATAATAAATTAAGCGAAGGCAAATTTTAAGGTCTTAAAATGTTCATCATTACCGAGTTTACGAGTAATTTATTCCTCCGGCTCCTAATCTTAAGTTAGATCAAAACATCCTCAAGAAAGGTAAAGATGGAAGTTCCAGATAGTCAGGAAAATAAAACTTATTTCCACATTCATTACCAAGTTGAAGGCGACATTGTACAATGATTACATACCGGCAGAGCGGAAGACAATTGCCAATAGCACAAGAATTTATATTGCCGGAAACATTTGGCTAGATTGTATGTGATTGCCTTACGTTACCATAAGTAAAAGTGGTGATTCTGTAAAGAAAACTATGTGCAATCAGATGAGACGTTGTTGAATGATGGGGAGAAAAAAGTGACTTCATTGACTAACAAAAACCAAGAGAATCTAAGAAAGTTGAAAGAGTCAGCAACAATATGTATAAGTTTAGAAAAAAAATTTTACTGTCAATGACCAGGTAATTTGCAAAGCGTAGAATATTAAGCAGATATGTAAATTAAAACTGACTGAATGACTTCTAAAATTATGGTAGGTACATGAATTGCAGTTTGTGAAATATTTCTAAATGTACTTCAAATAAGAGATGCGTAGATTTTACTGCGCATTATGCGACTGCAATCTCTTACAAAGACACAATGGAACTAACCTATCTCTATATTTACGTTGACATTGACACTATGCGAGAGAGAATGATGAATGATATTATTATTAGTTGGGAAGTCAAAACAGCAAAACATTTCACGAATATTCTACATACTATTCATATTGAACCGATAGAACATAGTGTTACAATGTTTATCGATCACGATCTAAATACAACTGATAAGCGAGATGAAAGGAATGCACTTGCGTAAGTATAGACTTTCGTTATAAACACTGACAATATGTAACGGCAAATATAGATTGCTTATCTGAAGATTGGAGTGGCAAACGTGTGTGAAATCATGTAGGACATTCGAATAGGTGAAATTTTTATTGAGATCTATTAGTTGTCCCATATTTCTATATTTTATCATCTTTTAGTTTCCCGCATGACACGCATATACAACATGTAACGTAATTAACGCACACCCTCAAACACCCCAATTAGAATATTATGTTATAATCATAATACATACACTGAATTTTTCATTTAACATGTATAAGCATTGTTATTTACCAAATTAGTTATACCAATTCTTGGAGAACTTTTTGGTCATACTACTACGCACGCAAATATCGCGCCGCGCGCCGCTCGACTCGACACAACATAACGAAACTACGGAAAAAGCCGACAATACACGAAGTCTTATACTTTGAGTTACGGTCTATTTGAATTTGTTTTCACTGTACAGGGTTAATATGACAATAATTTCCGTAGTTTTAATTATTTTTGGGATAAAAAATTACCTATATTAAAAATGATGTAAATCTATTCAGTAAACGATTCTGAACAAAGTAATTTCAGGATGTGCGTTAATTAAGTTACATGTTGTAGGTATCCCGAAGAATGAAAACCTGAATTTACTAAAAACCAAGGGCAAGGGTAAGTATAGGTAATGAAGTTTATAGGAGCCATGAATCGACCTGGTTTTTGCTTCGTTACACAGGATGTTTTGACTGTAAAAGTAATCTATGACTATTGAATAATATTGCTATAATTCTTAGAAGGATAAACGCGCATTAGCTAAGATTAGCTTGTCTAAAGATTAGATTCCATTGAAGATGAAGTAGCTATAAAGACAAAATTAAGGTTTCAAGAAAGAACGTAAAACGCTATTTCTATTCTAATGGACCATTACACGCTTTGGTTCTAAGACTTTAATCGAACAATCACGCAATCGAATCAAGTGCCCTACGAGATCCATCTAACTGATGACCTCGACAAGTATTGCTTAACCGTTAGGCCGCTGCCTCGAATTTTGCGGGCAGCGGGGCGGCAGCGGCGGCGGCGCGGGAGCGGCAGGATCTTACGCGTATAATAAAAATGGACCGGCCCTCGAATACAGCGGCGCGGGAGCGGGCAACGAGCGGTGAGCTCCATTCAAAACGGTGACCGAACGCGCCGCCGCCGCTGCCGCCCCGCTGCCCGCAAAATTCGAGGCAGCGGCCTTAAACGACGCCTACATCTAACGCCTGCTGGAATTCAGCTATATTTCACATTCTTTAATAGTTTGAGGAAAGAAGATAGAGATCTAAGAATTTTGCATTAAGGTGAGGTAAAGGGTCTTGACGAAAGCTAGAAAAAAAAAACTATGAAAAATCTTAGCAGCTCTATTCGTTTTTATAACCTTTTTGGAAATTGGGAAAATCCTTGCTTCTAAAATTTTGAGTTAGGTAGAACATCTGCATGTTTAATTAGTGCACCGAAAGCAAGCTCAATACTTCAGGGAAATTGAAAACCAAAATTGAAAGTTTTGGGAGTATTCCAGAAACCAGAGGTCCAAAATTAAATAATCATCATAATATCTAGTGCTTATACAAAATGGACCTTGGCAATACGCCAGAAGGCCCAAATTAAAATACCAATGTTTGTCATAATTGCTTTTAAAGAAAACTTATTTGACCTCGCCAAGTTGGTCAAGTGCTCGCCCACTAATGGCCACGAAAAGCGCTAGAAAGTGATATAATATAAATTATTAATTTAGAAATATTACCCAATGGTTGTGGGTGGTGGCATCAAGTCAAATATTCAAGTAATATAACGACATCCGTAGGTTTGAGGCTACATCCGAATTTTCGCCTACACTGCATTGTTAATACAAGGGAATAAAGACTGTTTTCGTTTGAAAAAGTTTTTGTGGAAACTCATCTTGAAACTTGAGGATTTTCACTAATTTGGATAAAAATGACGAAGTGAGAAAATATATAAATTTTAAACAAGGTCAAATTACACTTGTAGATTGAGTTTTTTCTAACAGTGTTTTTCAGAACAAAAAAGGCCCATC
Organism: Helicoverpa zea; assembly: GCF_022581195.2. Lineage (NCBI taxonomy): Eukaryota > Metazoa > Arthropoda > Insecta > Lepidoptera > Noctuidae > Helicoverpa > Helicoverpa zea. The sequence goes on from NC_061472.1 coordinate 1,475,346, forward strand.
TAGGCGGGCCGTGCCCGCAAATTAATTGCTATTTTCAGTGAAATAAAATGTATTAAAAGGAGGTATTACAATTTGATGTAAGAAAAAGTATGTAAAGATTGCAGTCAGTTGTTGAGAGATTCCACTACCCAATCTGGGAATAAACACAGGCTACAAACAAAGTGATTATCATCAACAAAACGCTATGAGAATAGATTACTTAATTATTGTTACAAATCTATTGAACCTTATTGTACCTAGAAAGTTAGTAAAACCATTAATGAAGAATTAGATAATTATTCAATTGAACTGGACCAATAAGATTGTTCTTAACTGTTTGCAGGGCAAAGCCCTTTTCAAAAGGTATAGAAACTCAACATCAGCTAAAATATTTCAATCCACAAATTCTTGTGTAAATTGTCAAGGTAATTTAGTCTTTAACGCTAAGACTTAAAGGTCAATGTCCTATCTGAATAAGGTGTGCTAGCTACCACACCAATGTTTAACGTCTGAGCGTGGTGATTCATACATTAATTATGTATTATGATGTCAATCGTTTACACTTATAGTCTTTACTTGAGATTCTTAAGGTCTTTCCTCAGTTGTAGGAAAAACTGAGGATTTTCCTTAGCTAAATGTTTTTTTCTTAGATCTGTAAAGCATGACTGCTGCAGACAGTCTGTAGAGAGACAACTATTAATTTATTTACTTGAATCATCCTCCGAGCCTTTTCCCAAACTATGTTGGGGTCGGCTTCCAGTCTAACCGGATTCAGCTGAGTACCAGTGCTTTACAAGAAGTGACTGCCTATCTGACCTCCTCAACCCAGTTACCCGGGCAACCCGATACCCTTTGGTTAGACTGGTGTCAGACTTACTGGCTTCTGACTACCCGTAACGACTGCCAAGGATGTTCAATGACAGCCGGGACCTACAGTTTAACGTGCCATCCGAAACACAGTCATTGGTGTCTAAGATATACTTATAAAGTACATACACACAGTACAGTAGGCGGAGTCTCAACTTAGTTACCAAAAGCCTGTGGTCTGTCCAGCAGTGCGCGCCACGCATAACGCGTGTGATATGCACCTGGGATATGTCCCTTCGTCGCGTTATCGCGTAATCGAGGAGGTGCCAGTGTTTAGAACGCGGGTGCATCCAGGTGGTTTTGAATTTGTCGCGAAGCCTAAACAGAGTGTTTGTGATGGTGAGGTCGAATTGGGCACAGAGTGTGAGTAGTAATTGTCCGTTACTATTCATATTGCCCACACCATTATTTCCAATCACGCCCGGCCACGACTCAGAATCTCTGCCAACCCTCGCGTTGAAATCGCCTAGCAGCAGTATTTGTTCGCTTGAACGTATGCTGGTAAGGCATTGGCAAAGTTCTTCATAAAACTGATCTTTGACACTGTCCTCGTTACTCATTGTTGGTGCGTATACGCTTATCACATTCAGGTAGTTGTCGTTTGGTAGGTGAAGGCGTAATGTGATAATGCGGTCCGAGATGTATTGTGGACATTCTGGCAGCTTTCTTACGATGGTGGATTTGATGGCAAACCCTACGCCAGCTAACCTTCGTTCACTTTGGGGTCTTCCTTTCCAGAAGAATGTATAACCACCGCCGATTTCCTCAAGTTCGCCTTGGTCAGCTAAGCGTGTTTCGCTTAAAGCTGCCACGTCTACATTGTATCGAGCAAGTTCACGTGCTACGACAGCAGTTTTACGCTCCGGACAAAGGTTTCCGTCATTATCGATTAATGTACGCACGTTCCATGCGCCAAATGTCATAAATGATGTTTTTATCTTATTTTTCTTGTTACGTCGACCGCGAGTAATGGGGTGCCTAAGCAGCCGCGGTTGCTACTCCCCCAATTTGACGGGACAAGCATTTTTTTAGGACACCTTTTCTAGCCCCCTCCCCGGCTGAGCGGGGGAAGCAGTGCCTCCCTAAATAGGGCTGCTTCATCACCTAAGGTGCTGCCCAATCCACACTGTTGTCCCAAGTGCAGTGCAGAAACGACCACTCTCCTTAGGCTGCCATACGTGCAGGCTTCAGACAAAGCCGGGTGTGCACCACCACCCAACCTCTCTACTTCAGCCCATCGCCGCAGGTCTTTTATCAGGATCCAGTAACCAGAAGCAGTCAGTTGCGCGTGAAATATTTAAGTGCGTAAGTGTTTGCGCAGACACAGACGCACTCTCTCGTCCTCCACCCTCTATTCCCAGTGGAACGGAGACCATAGGATACAAAAAACGAAACAACGAGGACTGGTTTGACCAGAATGATAGGGCCCTAACTGAAGCATTCAAACAGCATCGTGCACTCATAAAGCGTAATGAAGGAAATCATAAATCCAGTCAAGAAGTCCGAAGTAGTGGTGATTCCTTAAGGAAATTAACGAGGAAGATGAAAGATAGATGGTGGCTTGAAAAGGCAAAAAAGATACAGTGGCTTGCAGATACCCACCAACTAGGCGCTTTCTATGAAGAAATGCGTAAGTTGATTGGCGTTTCCATAAAAAACTGCACTCCGTTAAGATCCCTAGATGGTTCCCAAAAGCTCACTGCTAAGCAGGATATACTTGATCGTTGGGCAGAGCACTTTAATCACCTGCTCAATGTAGATCGATCAGCAGATCTTGAGCATATAAGGCGTATCCATCCTCTGCCGCCGAATGAGTCGCTTGCTGAACCACTAACTTTTGCTGAAGTTGTTCAAGCCATCAAAGAGCAGAAAAATAAAAAAGCAGTTGGCGTTGACAACATCGCCGGAGAACTGCTGAAATACGGAGGGGAGCAACTTCATACTTACATCTGGCAAATTTTTGATCGCATTTGGAACGAGGAAACAATACCACCTGAATTTAAAATATCCCGTATACAGACACTGTATAAAAACAAAGGAGACCGTTCCGACTGCAACTCCTACCGGGGTATATCGCTCCTCTCTGTCCCTGGGAAGATATTTGCCAGAGTTCTTCTCAACCGGCTTTTACCAGTCTCCGAAGCCATATTGCCAGTAACTCAGTTTGGGTTTCGACCTAACAGGGGCACCGGCGAAGCCATCTTTTCCATCAGGCAACTCCAGGAAAAAAGCCGAGAACAAGGCCAACCTTTGTGTATGTGCTTCGTGGACTTAGAAAAAGCTTTTGACTGCGTGCCGAGGGAAGCCCTCTGGACTTTACTGGCAAAATTAGGTTGTCCTGAGAAGTTTGTGAGAATGATTCGCCTTCTGCACGACGAGATGACCTGCTGTGTTACCTATAATGGTGATCAGTCAGAGTTCTTTCCTGTCACCTGTGGGGTCAAACAAGGTTGTGTGCTTGCGCCAACACTGTTTGCTCTCTACTTTTCTGTCGTTGTCAGTGAAGCGCTCAAACAAACTTCTGCTGGAATCAAAATACGTTTCAGGACTGATGGGGGACTTTTCAACCTGGCCAGATTAAAAGCATATACTAAAGTATCTCATGCTCTTATAACGGAGATCATGTACGCTGATGATCTGTGTTTTGTTACCAACTCTGCACAAGAGCTCCAGAACCTGATGACTAACCTTCAGGGAGTCTGTTGTCGTTTCGGTCTAAAAATCAGTGTTAAGAAAACTGAGGTAATGGCAAGCGACTCTCAAGGAGCTACAGAACCTGTCAAGGTAAACATTGGCGATACTGAGCTGAAGCAAGTGAATACCTTCAAATATCTGGGCAGCACAATTACATCCAAGTGTGACCTTGATACCGAAATAAACCATCGCATTGGCGCTGCATCAGCGGCTTTCGGTAAATTACGAGCCAAGGTCTTACACACACATGATTTGAAGCTTTCGACAAAAATCTCCGTTTACAAGGCCATAGTCCTCCCAAATCTTTTATACTCGGCTGAAACATGGGTCCTCTATCGGAAACATATACGGGCGCTGGACCGATTTCATCTAAAGTGCATAAGAGACATTCTGAAAGTCAAATGGTCGGATCGGATTAGAAATACCGAAGTGCTACGACGCGCGAATGTCTGCGGCATAGAAGCGTACCTGATGCGGCGACAGCTCAGATGGTGCGGTCATGTTTTACGCATGGATGATGATAGGGTGGCCAAGCGCATCTTCTTTTCTGAACTCCAGAACGGCAGACGGAAACAAGGTGGCCAGTTCTTACGCTTCAAGGATGTTCAGAAAAGACACATGAAAAGGTGCAACATTGATCCTCAGAACTGGGAGACAAAAGCCATTTGCCGCCCTGAATGGAGAGGCCTACTTAAAAATGCGATCAAAGATTTCGAAGAGCAAAGGAAATCCGCACTGGATGCGAAGCGTGATGCTCTTAAGGCTAAAACACCAGTAGCCATTCATTATAACTACGTGGACGGTATCCTAACGTGCAGCCAATGCTCGCGCACGTTTACACATAAAATAGGGTACTGCAGCCATCAAAGGGCGCATAGAAGAGCTGATCATCCTAGTTCTTCTCTCAATGATAACTGAAAGCAGTCACCATAGCCGAAATCGGCAGGGAAGAGTATATATAAAGTACATACAAACTTGGAAAAGTTGCATTGGTATTTGCCTGACCTGGAATCGAACCCGCGCCCTCATACTCGAGAGGTTGGTTCTATGCCCACTAGGCCACCACGACTTCGAACGACGAATTTATTTACTTGAATATTGTAACATAAAAATTCTGCAAGTATTGTGATGAGTTGAAATTTTCAAAATAGATTGTGATTAAGAGAGACCAGGAAAGCTGACCGCACCACCATTTACTGTGCAATAATATTTGTATGGAGGCTTTTCCTTTTTATTAAAGTTAATGTTCTAAGACTTAGAACGTTAAAATTAACGTTAAAGTTAGCTGTGTCCTGCAGGTTTAGGGAAATCATGTGCGGGGAAATTACCTGGAAACCAGATTGCATTGGCATTGGTTCAACAGTTTTGTTAAGAATTATGGATGGACAAAATTATTATTAGCTAAAGATCTCAAATGATACATCACTGGTTAGTCTTACAGTTTTGGGTATATGACTACTCCTACACTTTATTATAATGAGACAGGTACATAGTAGAGAGGCGGGTTTAGCATAACAATATTGATTTACATAACCTTGGACTAATGGTAGTGTAAATAATAGCTTAAATATGTGTCTATTTAATTGTTCAAAGATACACAGTGAACCAAAAATTAAAATATATATCTTAAAGCGATTTAAGACTATACTACAAAATATCTGAACTAAAAATGAAAATCTGAAGAGATTGTTTGCTTGAACATATTATTAAGAAAGGACGACAACTTTAAACACTGGACATATTTGAAAAGTTATTTTAATCTTCATCCTCCTGCCCTTATCCCAATTTCATTTGGGGTTGGCGCAGCATGTTTTCTTCTTCCATACTCTTCTATCTGCCGTCATCTCACAAATAACATTCTTTCTTACCATATCTACTTTCACACAATCCATCCATCGTTTTTTTGGTCTTCCTCTTCCACTATATCCGTCCATGTTCATACTCATCACCTTCCTCACAACATGACTCGAACATGAAAAAAGTTATTTTAATGTTAAATAAATATATTTGATTTGGGTTCTCAGAGCAATGGCCATGGGATGCGGGTGAAACCGCTGGCAGAAGCTAGACTAACCATAATACTTTGGCAGTTTCATTCCACTATTAGCAGATTTATACTTTAAAAATATCTGTTTACATAATAGTTTATCTTTATAAGAAAATACCTATTGCAGAGATCAAGTATAGGGTCAAGGTTTTTGTCATGCCACCTGCAATAGCTAGCAAAATAAGGTTTAAAGTCTGATATTGTACTCTGGTTGATATGTGTTTATTGTGAATTTGAGACAGACTGTTAGTAAGTATTGTGTAAATTGTAATGGCAACAATAGGTGCTAATATTGATAGCTAATCTGTGAATGATTTCTTGATAATATCCTTCTATGCTTTTCTTCCAATGACAACACATTATTGACTGCATCAACAACAATCATAAATATAAAGTAGCTTTGTTGTATATCATGCTAATCTACTGGTTTTATTCCTCTCTTATCCAACAAGTATAATATTATCATTACTTACGTACTTATTGCCGTAATACCAGGCAAAAGTTTATCTTTTATCAAAGGTAGATTATGAACATTTCTCTGAACTTGTTATGATGAAAATTTTCATTTCCAATGCAATTCTCACTTATTACGCATAGATACAGCTGTGATAAGATAAACAGGTAGAAAGTTACCTGCAATGTACGTGCGGAATATACATTATGCGGCTAAATGTTCGTATTACTAATCATTTAATATGACTCAAATTACACATCATACAACCAACGTATCATTACATTTACGTCACTAACGGGGAATTTACCACACAAATATCTCCTGAAAGTAAAATAAAACGACCAAATAACGGTAAATATAAAGCTAACTTAACAAAAACCAAGTTATGTACGGCACTATGACATTACGGAGGCCTAACGTTTCGGAGACATTCTCGGCCAACTATTACCGTCTGGCGAGCGTTTTTCTAATTATAGAACATACCACGACGTGAAAAAGACGTCCAAATATAGGTAAAAAACAAAACACACAATTGTGAGAATAGTATCACACTTCGGACATTCTCGAAAGCGGTACACGAGCCCACTACGTGGGGCCACGACACGATTTAGGGTTAGACAATTTTTCAATCACATTTTAACACTAGAACGCCACATTTCAACTATAATTGCACATATACCTTTACTTTCAGCGGTTTCGGTAATATCTTTCACGTCATCAACCATCTTGCTGGATGACAGTCACTCACTACACACTTTTTATTCGAACATATTTCGAAAACTCATACTTTGGTTCACTATTTTCAGCCAGCCAGCCAGCGAGCGATCTATACGACGACACTTCGTTCCGTTCACTGCCAACGACGACGTAAAGACGTAAGCGATGGCGACCAACCTTCAAACCGTTTGTGGTATTATATTGATGGCGTCATGAGCTCCAGCCTACTATTTATGAGCAAATAAATTATTTATTATTTTCCTTTTATTTAATTTTAAACACTCAGCTGATTTATATTTTGAGTTCGGATCTAGGCATAACGATTAATTTACAGAGTCAATGCAGTATTAAAAAAAAAAGTAAACGGCGGGTATTCTCGTTATATATTTTGATACATGAATTATGTGGAAGTTCAAACTATACACAATAAAATAATCATTTAATGCTTTAATGGCGGTTGTTGATTGTTATTCATGAAATGCATTAATTAATTAACTTATTATTAATCTGTTAATGATACGAGAATATAAGTGATGCGGTAGCGCCATCTGTACTTTTCATTTGATAACTCGGGTTTTTATAACAGCGCCATCTGGATTTATTGCTTTGAACAACTACGTCTGAGGCTGTAACACTGAGCTTCGCAACACATTTTTCATAGCGTCATAATAGATGGCGCTAAATTACTTTTTGTGTCATTACCGTTCATTGTGTCATTACATTTATAAACAGAATAGGCAGAGAGAGAGAGAGAGAGAAAGAGAGAATTGGACAGGATTAGTTCACAAAATAACGGTAGGCAAGGAGGAGTTTTTAACTTTTTGTTAGTGTCCAACAAGTATTAAAATAAACATAGGTAGGCATAAATTATTAACTGATGTGAGTTACTCGGCTTCTGCTATCTATCACTATAAACAAATAATGGGTTTAACAAGCGTGACGAAGCTTAACCTACTCAGAAACATCACTAAGTACCTAACAGTTAACTGTTTGGAAACTGTAGGTACATTGCGAAGGTTTTTACAAACAGAAAGATAGACAGTTACCTATTTGGGTGGTAGGTAGATACTTATAAGTATAAATTTTAATTTGAACGTGTTTATTCCTCTTCTTCTTGCCCTGTTACTTACCATTTTTATTAGGGGTACCTAAGCGCAATGTTTTCCGCTTCTCTTCCTCGCCGTCAAACATTCCTTCCTTCATCCGTAGGTAATCCACTTGTCACCTCTCAGGGAATCCATTCATTTTTATTGTTACTCTCGCTCTCCATCCATACTTAACACAGTCTTGGTGTCAGCAGATGTGTTTCATCCTTCTGCATTACATTGCACCATTGCACCTTTTGCACTACTTATATTAAAATAAATATCCTGTATCCAAAAACCGAACACAGTCAACGAAAGTATATGTCCATAAAGAATTTTTGAAATCATCACATATTTATGTAGTTCTTGAAATTAGCGCGTTCAATTCAAACAAAAGAACTTTTGAGCTTTAGGTTTATTGTTTCAATATTTAAGTTATCTTCTACCTTATTGACCATTAAATTAACATCTTTAAGAACGCATGACGTCTCCATGACCAAAAGCTTCATTGAAATCAACGACAAAATGATTAAATGACCCTTCACTAATACTTACAAACCCGACTAACCAGATACTTACTTAAGTAATTCGTTAATTTATGTCAGGTTTGTACGAATTAGTTTCAATGACAAGCCTGCAGGCAGGTCGTCCAATGGCAATGTTAATATCTACGTGACGATCGATTTGTAGCGAAAACTGCAGATTCGCAAAGCCGTGTATTTATTGTAGGCTAGGAGCCGGATTCTGTGTTGTGTTTTTTATTAAACTTGATTAAAGTTCTAAAAGATACCAATAAAGATAATTTATTCTGTGAAAACACGGGTATATGTTTACAAAAATAGAGGTATTTAATATGTTACATAAGGTGGTAAAATAAAATCAGACCCAAACAAATTTTGCCTGCAATTGGCGTAGGTATAATTTTCTTATAAATAGCGAATATTTAAAGCAAAGCGTCACAATAATATAATAACAGTGTTAGCTATTGCTATCTCAAAAATGTTCTAATTTTCTGAGCAATTAAGCAAAGGGACCATCCACTGCTTTTGTATTTAGGTACCTACCTATTTATTTTTAATTGTATTAATCATATCAATCATTTGTTCCCTCAGGCTATTCCTGGACTAAGAATAGCCTGACGAGTTCCACCTAAAGGTTGACTGGTAGAGAACGCCTAAGGCGTTAAGTCCGCCTTTTTTCATTGTTATTTTTTTTTTGTAAAATGTGTGCAAAAAGTATAATAAATAAAATGAGTTATGTGTGTGTTACATTATTCTTAGATTTTATTTAAGTAATTTGAATGAGGATGGTATAGTTTTTTCTCAAGCCCTTAAAGAAGATAGTTGAAATTCTACCATAGCAAATAGTACTTAGACGGTTAGGCTTCAATAGTATTAGTAGGCACTAGGAACCATTTGAATTTTAAGTTTTAAAATTAATGATCTGTTATAATTAAAAGTTCTGCTAGTCAAGCAATAAACCCATGTAATAGTGTTCACCCCGATAGTTCAAGTTCATTTAACTAATAAGTTTAAAGTGCTGACTTTGACATACATAGGTACAGTCATAAACAAGTAATTAAAGCGTAGGTACTTCGTAATAAAATTACATTTCTGTGATTATATGTATAGTGGTAGCTACTGGAAAAGCGGAAGTACCCACTAACACCCTGCTAAGATATGTGGAAGAAAAAAACTTTTTGCCTAAGCAAATTAAAAAAGACGATGCAAAAAATTCAAATATAATATGTATTTTCGAATTCATAATTTCCTTCATTTTTTATCACGAAATCTATTTTCATGCACATACAAAATTATAACGTGCAATTACCTGGTGATGCACCTAATAAAGTTTTTATTGTAAGCAATTTTATTTCAATTAACGCTACATTTAATCGGCGATAGTTTAGTTCTTAACTAATGACATCACGCAAACTGTTACCTCACAGTTACGACGTGATACACAAGAATTTACAGTGTTGTGCTCAAATTAAAATAACTTACACGTAATAATTTGAAAATAACTATAGAAAGTCTGATAACGCAAACTATCCGTACTTACGCTCAACGCCTACAAATTATAACACGATTAAATCAGCACGTCATTCAATTAGAGAACGCGTAACTAATTTAGCAAGTTCTCGATTTGGTAGGGTTATACGGGTCGTTTACTCTGCCGGTTTGCGCACCTGTTTCGAAGCCGGCCATGCGCAGTTAGCGCTTGACTTTCGAACGTGATTCGACGCGCGCTTTTAAAAAAACGATCTGTCAAAAATTGGCGGCATTCACCGTAAATGAAAAATTTTATTTTTCAATCGTGTTTTTGGTGTTAGTGAACAAAATGGGTGTGGAATAAATTGATTGTTTCGTTAAAACTATTTTGCGTTGCGCGTAATGCAGTGAAATTAGTGTTTTGGTGAAAGTGTAAGGATTTGAATTTTAAAAAGTTACAATGAAGTCTACGTTTTTATTTGGCGGATGTCTGCTTTTATTGGCTGTGCTCATAGGTAAGTTTCAATTTAAAACGAATATTTCACATTCTCTCAATGTTTTCTCAATGAATCCCATAGTTTTATTTTTAAAAAAGTTCCAATTATAATGCGGTAGTTACTTACCTTAGTGTAAAGCTTACTTTAAATTAATAAATAAACTCGTACAATTTAATGTTACGGTAAAATTACGACTGTGACCTACATTTCAAAGGTAATCAGCTGTCCGTATAAATTTAACGTACATAAGTACATTATATCGAAATGCGTCATTCCTACGAAGGTTTTAAAATATTATTTAAAAGGCGAAAAGCTTTAAAGTCGCTTGGATAAAAATATGTATGCAATATATTCTTCATCACAGTGGCGTAGCGTGGGTATCTGCCGCCCGGGGCAGTTGTCGATTTTGCCGCCCCTTCCCGTGTTTTTTTTTAACAAGTGTTACTGGCCGTTTGTCATTTTTAACCGACTTCAAAAAAAGGGTTTTTTTTTGTATCGACGTTAAAAATCATCAAATGACCCTTCCCGCTGTGGGTTAGCAGCGGTGAGGGAGTGTCAGACTCTTACTGACTAAAAACCGTCGTGTTCCGTCGAAGGCCTTTTATGTTCCAGAGCCGCGGTAACGCAGGCTAGCGAAGTAGGTAACTATAAGTATATATGGAATTGAAATAATTTAAAAAGCGGGGCTACTTTAAACTGTTTAACAAATTAATTTAATTTACGGGACTAACACTTAAACTAGTTTCCATGGTTGGTTCCATGGCATGTTTCCATTAACTATACCTAAGCGTGAAATTTGGCTTGTATCTAGGTAGGTATTGCTTATAGCATTCAAGTTTATCTAAACCAGTGAGTGGTTCTTAACCTTTTAGTCATGAGGGACCACTTTAACTAAAGTTTGTCTTGCCGGGGACCACCTCATCGGTTTACCTAAATTAGCACTCTGCTAGACGCATGTCGGCAGTTGTGTAGGTAAGCAAAAGCAAATAAAGAAAAACTTGCCTATGTTGTTTCCAAATTCGCGAGCGAAGCGAGCGCGAAATTTTTATCGGACTTAAACCAAATATTACGTAAAATTTAGCCCAAACGTACCTACTTAACTTTTTGTTTGTTGACAGATGCAAAAACAAGGGCGTAGTGTTTTTGAATACGCGAGCGAAGCGAGCGCGAAATTTTTAGCGGACTTAAAACAAAAATTACGTAAAATTTTGCCCAAACGTACTTAACTTTTTGTTTGTTGACAGATGCAAAAATAAGGGCATATCGTTTTTGAATACGCGAGCGAAGTGAGCGCGAAATTTTTAGCGGATTTAAAACAAAAATTACGTAAAATTTAGCCCAAACGTACTTAACGTTTGTTTGTTGACAGATGTAAAATTTAGCGCATACAGTTTCTGAATACTACGCGAGCGAAGCGAGCGCGAAATTTTAATTATTTTTTAGTTAAGACTCAAAACCAAAATTACGTAAAATGTAGTGTTACGTGTGTTTTAAGTACCAAATTTTAACAATAATTAATTTTAAGTTTAAAAAGTTTCAACTTTCTTGTTTAATGTTTTGTTATTGTTAGACAGTTTTATGTAGCGGCGCTCATACTATAAGAACAATTTTTTTTTTTAATTGGCTAAATTTTGCCGCCCCCTAAAAGCTGCCGCCCGGGGAATTTGCCCCCCCTGCCCCCGCCACGCTACGCCACTGCTTCATCATACTTAAATATTTTTTACTGTGTAAGTACAGGTACAGTCAGGCAAAAAAAATGTTTTAAAAAAACAACAGATTTTACTCTCATAATCATCATATCAACCATTTGCCATACACCGCACTGCACGTAGGCCTCCTCCAAGGATCGCCAACCATCCTGGCCTTGAGAAGCCTTCGTCCATCCGCTGCTTAATTTTGACACTTTCTCTTCTCATTTTTTTACATAGACAAAATTAATCTATCAATATCATAGCCAAGCCTATTATTATTTATTATGATAGAGCAGCGAACGTCAAACTATTAAAGGAAATAGGATACCATTACAATTTATTAAATGTTCGGACTTTCTTTTCATTTTCTCTTTTATGATACAGTAAAAGTTTATGGGTGCTTTCAGTCATTCAAGAAACGTCTGAGTCTTAAATACGAAACCAGTATATAATATCACTTATTTTCTTTGCACTCAATGAAATCTACGTAAAAATATAGATGCGCGAAAATGGTTGTCGGATCTGAAAACATATTTCAGTTTTAGACAGCCAATTTATCGAAGAAGGCTGTACTACCTTCCTTTTATCCTGTTGCGCCAAAAAATAGGAGACGCCAAAGGGAGGGATGCTAGTGTCAGATAGGCAGTCGCTCCTTGTAAAGCACTGGTTCTCTGCTGAATCCAGTTAGACTGGAAGCCGACCCCAACATAGTTGGGAAAAGGCTCGGGGGATGATGGAGGGACGCGAGCGAAACTATGGGCAGAAGCTGGTATTTCATAAGCATCCAACCTTACCAAAATCAACTGGAATAGGTAATAACTAGAAGCAAAAACTATTGAGATATCACTACCTTAAAAGAATAAAAAAAACTTCGACAGTCGGAAACAGCAATAAAAGTATCAATAAAAGATATAAGTTAAAATATAAATATGAATAAAAGATAAAAGATATAAGCTGAAAGATATAAGTAGCTGCCAAATATCAAGCTTATCTAACTTCTAACTTCTACAACGCAGTTTACGTTGATAATGAACTTCTCAAAATTACGTAATATTGTTCATGAATAGTTTTTTGTTTTGTTTGTTACGCAAAACGTTTATGTAGGCTTGCTATTAAGATTAGTATCGCATATTTCCTTCGTCGTTTTTCGGCTATTTTGTGTACTTACTTATCTAATATTCTTTAAATGCGGAAAAATATGTAACTAGAAGGTTTTCAAGTTGACCTTTTAATTATCCGACTTTATCAATGCTAATGGGAAGGGTTATGATTTGCAGTTTGGTATAAAAATACTAGTTACTTAAGTACGATAGTAACTTCAATCTTATTTCAATTACTGAACTAGTACACAATAGGGTAGTGTCCAGGGTCGAAATAATGAAATAATATTTAGTCCGCTTTTTAGATAATCAAAAAATATTGGATACGTATTTTTTCTTTTTTTAATTAAACATAAAATGACAAAGATAATACACTTCAAAAATTAGGAGTGGGGGCCTTTTACGTCACAGTGTCCTGAAAATTGTAGCAACTTGTGACGTCACACGCAACTTTAACACGCTATATCTTAACAAGTTCTGATCCAATTTAAAAAAGAAAAAATACGTATCGCTTAATTTTGGACAATCTACAAGACGGACTAATTATTATTTTTTAGGAAACTAGCCTATTCTAGACATTATTACGTCAATTAGAAGAAAAGTTAAGTGGGAAAAAAGTCGTGGTGGCCTAGTGGGTAAAGAACCAACCTCTCGAGTATGTGGGTGTGGGTTCGATTCCAGGTCAGGCAAGTACCAATGCAACTTTTCTAAGTTTGTATGTACTTTCTAAGTATATCTTGGACACCAATGGCTGATAAAAAGGTGAAGGAAAACATCTTGAGGAAACCGGGAACTATAGTCTGAAATCACCAACCCACATTGAGCAAGCGTGGTGATTAATGCTCAATCCTTCTTCTTGTGAGAGGAGGCCTGTGCCCAGCAGTGGGACGATAAAAAGGCTGTAACAGAAACAGAAGAAAAGTTATCTTTCAAAACTATTCATGTTATTACTAAACTATAAGTATAGATTCTTTCCACGATATATAGACAATTACTTAATTTAAAGAAACAATGATGCACAATTAGCCTAACGAATTGGTAATTATTTAGCAGTAAACGCAACGGCCTAATTAGGAATGTGTATTTCGAAATTCTAATACCTACTTAATCGGTTTTTGTGAAATACGACGTTATACCCAAGTTTTTATATGTTGCATACTTAGGTACCTATTTACTTACTATCACTCACTTTCAATTAATTTTGAAAGTAATAGCTAATCATGAATTTAAAAGCAAATGCATCTTTATGTTAAGGAGAAAGGATGACGTGGTTTTTTCCACCTAAAAAATAATAATCCATTAAAAATACTGCATTAATACTTTAAGCCTTATTGTAGAAAAAAACTGACTACGCACAAACTATAGAAAACAGGAAGGAACCATAGTTATTACAAGTAATGAGCCAGCAAGATTTCTAAAGGATGTAGGTATGTACCGCCAAAATACCGATTGAAAAAGAAAGTGCTAACTGTCTATGGTCAAGGAATGATTAATGTGAATCGTTTCGTTTCGGCACGAGGAAGTCTGTTACTGATTTTAACCATGTAATATCTAGATAATTTCCTTTTGTACATTTCTCCTCTTGTAATTGTTATTTTTGAGTCACTTGTTTTCTCACACCTTTTATTTGACCACGGCTACGAGCAAGTAAATTATGAATTTTATAAAGATTTCGTAACACTCTTATTAAAGTAATATATCGAAAAAGAAAGAAAAAATAAAACAATATCTACCTAATTACTTAGCAATAAAATATTCATATCAATATACAATGCGATACCGATGTATCGATATATCGTTAAAATTGTTTTAAAATGCATAACTAGTTGTGATACTTTCCCGACGGAGAAAGTGGTCGCGTTCAAAGTTGTTTGTAATTAACTACCTACCACGAATTTTTGAATCGCTTCCTTATGGGATTTTTTTTAATCAATCTTTTATGCCTGCTTATTTATGCGAGAAGATTGTGGTTTGGAAATCATGCGATTAAACCCATTGATAGGCTATCAAAGAGGACATTAAAAAGTGAACTACCATTTTAATTAAATCATATATGTACATACATATTTATCTATCGAACGCCTTTCATTTTTTGAAACTGATAGCACTCGTGTAGAACTTAAAGAATTTCCGACGGTAAAAACAATAATATTACTTTCATATAAAAGTAATAAAGACATTCTCACCAAACATATTTATTGATAGACAAACACAAAAAGTTTACACTCTTTTAGCACGCCAGTGTTACGCAAAGGTAAAAAAACCCAAACATTCACGGCTGACCACTGGCCAGCGAGTCATGTCAGATAAATTGTAACGTCCAATTGCTTTAGAATATTGATTTTAAGCTACCAATTAAATAAACGAAGAATAAAAGACTAAATTGAAGGAAATTCTTCGGAAAAAGTGTATTTTACAGTTTATGATTCACTACGATTACCAGTTGAGGAGATTGTAAAACACTGGTACTCAGCTGCATCCATTTAGACTGGAAGCCGAGAGCAACATAGTTGCGAAAAGGCTAGGCAGATGATGATGTTACCCAGAAAACAAAGTTTATATTAAATAGATTTAATTGCAATCACCATTTAATGCGACATGACATCATCTGTCGTCTTGAGAAGGAATCGTAGCCCAAGAATGTTACACTCTTGGTGAAAAAAACTCAATTACAATGCACTTCAAGGCCGAAAACCTCATATCATAGCATACCGTTAGTCCTATAGCTCCAATCACCAACAAGAAACCAGCTCATGCGAATGTTTCCAGAACAATCGATGGCACACTAGGTGCCCTTCTTAACGGCACCTGATAGCTGACACAGATAAGTTCAGGTCGATTACAATCCGGTCCCCAGAGATACGATGATCCAATTCTTGAGTGTATGCTTCCGTGATATGGATTTTGAGGTATTCTGAGTTTTAATCAACTTTTCAATCTGGTTGGGTAATGTGATTTATATTTTTAAAGAGTTCAATCCACATAATCTGTATCTAACCGTTGGCATCCAAGGTCGAACAGATGATGTCCTATAATACAAACTTTTGTATTCCTATACTAACTTTTGTATTCTTCCGCACTTCCCAAATCTTTGATACTCATCGTTATATTCTTTATATGTGATGTAATTAACAAAACCGAAACCTACATTAAATGAATCCTCTCGCATAACGTCTCCATAAAACTTCTCTTCCAAATTCCCCAATACCTGTAGCTCTGCTCTAGATCATCTTCCTTAGACACGCGAATACAATCTAAGGTCACGGCCTTACCGGGCCCTCGGGCTAACGGTACAATGCACCAGACATCTGACTATCTGACATAGTTGTGTCAAGTTGATACTTATCTCGTCTGGTTGATCTTCCTGATTGTGTGGTGTTGAAATTGGTAGTGATTGTTTGTTTTGAGGATGAATAGGTACATTATTTTGTAAAGTTTTAGATTTGATTGAACATGATCATTATTTTGGCAAGATTTAAGGGTGTCAAAATATCTTCAGCCTTTTTTCTGGCTACTGAAGAACACTTATGATGAGATAGTTATCTTCAACTAAATTAAACATACGTACTGTATTTGTTTCTCTTTACCTTCTAATATATTTAAAAAAAGCGTGTTAAAAAGCTAAAAGATACACATTATGGTCTCTTCTTACAAGTTACAATTACATTTACCAAACTTTTTAAATCCTGTTCCCAAAAAACGCTCTCAGCTCTTCAGAAAACGGTATTGGCCGTTGCAATAACATTGGAAGTTGGAACCTTAATTCAGATTCTGACATACATACAACCGGTACCTCCGTGGTCAACGCACGAGTCGACTCAGGCTTGAGAGTCTTGCGATCCGTTACTTCATACAAATGCAAAAAAGCAATGAACAAATACAGGTAAAGGTAGACAGATTGAGACTGTCAAATGGTGAATTAATGAATGTTGCGTTCTGCAACAATCATTTACTTATATATTTTTTTATTTGAATTCCAAATACTACTACTTTTATATTGACAGTCTTTTGTAAAAGTAATTCTCTTACTACATCCGCAGCCCGGTCATTTGAAAATTAATCTCCCTCCCGCTGCTCATTTGATTATGTCAAAATACCGAAAAAAGACCTCAAAGTTCAGCATGTGTCCTTACATCGATTAATAAAAATGTAGCGGATTGCAATATGATATTCAGTGTTCACAATCCACGAAAACATGCTAATATTATTCGTGTAATAATTTCAAGACATTCCAAACTTTCAATTTCATTAAATGCATTCATATTTATGCACGTAGCTGTAAAGGTGTTGGATATAAAGATATTAGTAGGTAACGTTTTCACAACCTGGCTGCAATTATGCTTAGAATGCATTGCAGGACTAAAATTAATAGTTTTTACTTATGCAAAGCACGGATAATACGTCCGCTGTCGTTCACGTTCCAAATGATAATGACATCAAATTGTCAATCGACTAGCTACTTCCACCAACAACAACTTTTTTTTTAAGAATTTTGGAAAGATGTCCTCGACATGAACATTATTCTTCCAAATCAGTCTTAAAATCTAGACTAATAAAATTAAAAGGTTTCGTTTAGCATCCAAGGCTGACCACACAGACATTAATTTCGCGTCTTGCGGTTAATTTTTTCGTAACGTATCATGTATGTTATTTAGATAGATCCCCATTATTTTTCATGTGATTTTTTTATTCTCGCTATGGCTGGTCATGGTTGTATGTTGAAATATTCTGTCGTTTGGTTGGTAAACGTTTTAAAATTCTAAGCGTTGCATTGCATTAATGGATGTCTCTGGCATAATAGCTTAGGCTAAGGTTCAAAGACTAATGCTACCCATCACTTGGTGATAGTGAGTTAAGTAACAGTTCAAGCGATAGATTTCAGTGTCTTTTGTAATAAGTAACGTTACAGTAATATCCTAAAATGCATCATTTTACTATACATAACTGAGCAGCTTAGTGCATACATACAGTTCAATAAAATTTATAACGCTCGCTAATTAGGAAACGAGTTAATCAACTGTAAAATTCAGTGTATTGGGTAAATTGGTAAAATCGAATTGGCAAATTCCTTCCTAATACACTTTTGCACTAAAATTGTTTTTATCCTGTTCTTATTAAGACATACCTTATTCAGCATGAATAATTTAGTCATTGGATTAAGGACTCAAATTCATAAAGTCAGTAAAGTTTTTCAAATATGTAAGAACAACAATGGGACCAATTATGTCTGTTTTCAGAAGTTTTTAATTCTACAGCCAAGCGAAGTTCCACTCAACAATTATAAATGCATGTAGGTAAAACCAGTAGTACAGTCAGGGTCATTAATCTGGCTCATTTCTCTATACCCAGTGACGCGTTACGATGTCTACCGTAACATTGCGATAGTTTGCGTGTAACTCGATGCGTTTTATTGATACTCTTGCTTTTTGCTCGACTGTACTTTGTTTAGGTCTGAATTTTACGAGGGAAGTTTAAAAACCTAAGATTATAAACGAGAAAAATCTTTACTGTTGTTTGTTTGTCAATTTCACCTGATGAAAATTGTTCTTTCAGTTGCATCGAATTACCTGCAACATTTTATTGATTTTATAAATTTTATTAATTGTAAATATCAAGGAAAGCTAAATAACACGTTTTACTATCTTGAATAATGAATTAATTAGTATTGCAATTCACCGTCTCTATCTAAAAATAAAAATTGTCACATTGATTTATTTACAATCGAAATAAATAATAAGTAGTTTTCGCCACATTATCTACTTGGAAAACGCGATGCATGACTTTATGTAAGCAATTAAGTATAAATTTATACAACGAAATCGAAATTATAACAACGTCTACCTTTCTCTGTTACATGCGAACCTAGACAATTTCAGTTATTATTTATTTTAAGTTTGGGCTCAGTTAATTTCGCTATAATGTTAGGTATAAGTATTGAGTAGAGAAATCTCTGTTTTTTTTTTAACTAATTCTTACGAGATATAATTATAAAATAATACGAGAACAACCTTAGAAACCTTATAAAATGTATATAAATAAGTATTCAATCACAGAATAAAAACATTAATTTGGCTAGAATTTATGGCATAACAATAGTTTAATCACACTGAGTAAATAGAGACAGTATAATTGGTTCTTAATTGTTTAATTGATATTTATTGATTAGATATGCCTGTTGCCTACTTTATAATAAAAACAATTATTTTGTAACGTATCTATTGGAATTTCGCATGTATAAGACAAAAGTTTAAGAAATTAATTAAGTATGCAGTATTTTTCAAGCTCCTTCCAATGTGTCTACCTATGAATGTGTGTGAAAATAAGATAATATATTTTACAAGATAGGTAGGTACATTTGATGAAAAACAAAACGACTTAAATCAATCAATTCAAAGCTTGTAAACTGTTGAAATATCTAATAACAATGTTTACTAAAATTACTAGCTATATTATTCCTTTGAACCATAGAGTTAGAAATCTTAAATAGGTATATGGCAATCCCATTTGACTTAATGTAGTTCCCTATTAAGTTCATCAGAAAGAATTTTTCAGTATCATGTCTGCTTAGGACTAAGAACCCCTTTATCATAGCACAAGGGTAAGTAAACGGTTTCCATCGTTGGGGTCATACGTCAATTTAACTGCCGAAATAGAGATTGCGTTAACTGCAGTGTATTTACTAGAGATTGTAATGTACCCATAACTTGGGTGTCTAACCTTGTGGCTACGAATACCATTCCGACGTGTATGTTTGCTCACGTGTTTTACTGATTGATAGTTGTATGTTGACCCTTTATGCAATAAAGAGACCTATAAAAATATCGAATTGCTTTGGGTAAGGTCGTCCTGGGTTCTTCTTATCCTTGAGTACATACCGAGAAGTTTTAATTGACCTGTAAAATGTACGTGATAACAAGTTCAGCTTATTCACAAAACTTTGCCACTATGAAGTTAGTCACTTGTGCCTACGCAACAGTAAAAATATTTGTACAAAATCTATTTTACTAATAAGCTAAAAGGACTTAGGTAGGTAGCATGGATGGCCTATTAAGTCATAACCATTAGAATTTAGATTTTTATTTTTTATTCGAGTTTTAAAGATTTTGAATGCTACTAGAAAGAATTAATAACTGCTTTATACTTTTTGTTTTATTTTCCTATTTACGTAATTCAAATTCAAGTCTTTATTTGCGTTCCATATGTAATACAGGTGGTATTTTTATAAAGTTTAAACAATATATTATAAACAATATGGACCCGGTAGGGCACAGCATAAAGATGTAGGAGAGGTTTGCAGTACTTATCATTATTACCTAGTTTAGTTTTATTAAATCTATACTTATTACTAAAAAAAAACTGAAATATATTAACATGTTATATTCTTATCTTATTATGTGTGCGTGAGAGTGTGTATGCACTTGTAAAGTTGTATGTAAAGGCTTTTTTATTTTTTTTTATTCGTTATATTTTGTTTTATATAATTGTTTGTATTGGTGTTTATTATTTTTACGTATCTATGTATACATTTAAATAAAATATATGTATAGACTATCACAACGAAACCAAGTCATAATAAATCTTATTGCCACACTGTCTCACGGATCACAGACCGCATGCGCTATTAAACGAACATTATCGTCTGTAAATCGCGGCCTTGTCTATGAATATCCGATGTCTGTGGTAATAGGAAGCTGAAGGTGTGGTGTTTGTAGTTTAGTGCAATTGATTTGATATGAATAGG
The DNA here is from genome assembly GCF_022581195.2 of Helicoverpa zea. Lineage (NCBI taxonomy): Eukaryota > Metazoa > Arthropoda > Insecta > Lepidoptera > Noctuidae > Helicoverpa > Helicoverpa zea. Next base: position 1,496,209 of record NC_061472.1, read on the forward strand.
AGAAATTAGCTGTTTTCTGTAGTTTCTGGGGAACTTCTTATTGCATCCAAATAAAGAAAGGCCTTTGAGTATGTTATTCTATGTAGACATTATTATTGCTGACACCTACCTATTACTATTGCTCCTATTAACCTACACTAATACATACTTTCACACTTCCATACAAGTTTATTAATATGATGACATAAACGCTTTATAATGCGTCAAACATTAATTTCCATAATTCCGGGGAAAATCATAGAAGTTATTTTACTAAGAAATTCTGGACACAGACAAGTTTAGCCAAAATTCTGTTTATAATACCTATATTAATAGTCCAAAAGCGAAATATTGCATATTTGTTTTAAATAATAACAGGTAAATGTATCGACATAGCCCAAAGGCACGTTTCCTTTTCTACAGTTTATTTATAATTCTAGTTCCAGTACTAACCACTAACAACTACCTTAGAACTACCTGACAGTTAACTATACAATAACTAGGCTTGTTCAGAACAGTAGACGGGTGTGGTTGATAAAATATGCCTTTCTACCGGCTAAAATATAAGTCTGTTATTTGGTATTATTTGTTATTAAAATAGTAGATACTCTAAAAAGCACATACGAAGCGATGAGAATAAAATACTTAGGTACGAGGCAAACCAGTATTTTTTTTTTTAATTTTCTGGAAAGAAAATATAGGACATAGATAAAATTAAGGACATCATAATACTTACTTAGCTGCACAGTTACCTACTGAAGTCTTACTTATCTTACCCATTTTGTAACTCATGCCAGATTACCTACTTCTATAGAAAATCAAACATATTTCTACGTGGTATCTCATAGTATTGAATATAAACAAAGATATTGACAGACGCCATTAATTGCACATAGATACGTACGTGTAGGTAATTACCTAATAGTAATTAGGTACCTATTTACCTACTCTGTGGATTGCCATAGGGCCAATGAAATATGTATTTTTTAACTTGCACAATGATTCTTGCGTGAATTCACAGTTCTTTATCTACACAAATATAAAAAAAAAAAACTGAAAAAAATATTTGTTTGTTGAGAAACTTCGACATTCCATGGCAACTGGCTTAAGATTTTAACTGTCACGTTCCACCCAGTATTACATTGAAATGATATAAATTGGATCATTCGATGGTCAACAAGTTTGGTACTGTTGAAAAATAAACCTTACATATTTATCGTACGAACTCAAGTACTCAGTGACCACAACCTTGTACCAATGAAGGTGTAATTAATTTATTTAAAGTTACTTTACTTGAATTTTTCTATGAATTCTTTTGATTACTTACATCCCGAGTCATAATTATGATTGCACCAAGATCAGCTTGATACTACAGTTAAACTCCTACTATAATCGTTTTATAATAAGTTTCGTTTTAAATGGTAAGTTTCAGATATAGTTAATTGAAAATATTTTAGCATTTACTATATAATTTTTCTAGGTCTATTATTTTTTCTACACATTCAGACGTGATAGATAAGGAAATTCGTTTTATTGCATAATTACTTAATTTATTTTAATACGTTCTTGACCTGCTTATGTTATGTCTTAAGGCCAAGTTTTGCAGGAACATAATATGTCACATTACTCATAGATATATTTTCATCATCATTATCTCAGCCAATGGACGTCCACTGCTGAACATAGGCCTCCCCCTTAGATCTCCACAGATACCTGTTGCAGGCGACCTGCATCCAGCGTCTTTCGGCAACCTTTATGAGGTCGTCTGTCCACCCTGTTGGTGGACGTCCTAGATATATTTTAATTATTTATTGAAACCTACTAAATCTAAATAAAACTTATTTCTTATTTTTCTCACTATACTTAGTAAAATAATTACGTTCCGTGCCACGTAATAGAATGACATAGGAACTTACACATATTCCGGTTTTTGGTGAAAACGCATAAACATCTAGCATAGTTATATATTTAAACCAGTAGTCACTTGTAATGAAAGAGAAACATTGTAATTTAGAAAATTGTATTATTACGTACAACACGAACGAACGAACTCATTATATCTGATGTAAACCAGTTCGTATTTAATCATTGTGTAAGTAATTTAATACTAAAATAATATCAGGTGACGTAACGTAGCATTTTTCAAAGGTTTCCGACAAAAATTAATGATCATGTCTTAATTTTAGAATCTAAAAAGTGCATTGTTATGATTGAAATAGGTATTGTGAAGGTCGGATTTGATTTATTCAGTTTATATGTATACGAATTTACAGTTGGACCATCACCAATGGTTTTGATATATCATGGTAATAATAGACTGATCATGACTTAAGAAAAGACGATTTCGAAGCTCAGATTGCTAGATAGATCAATCTTTGATATGCCTAAGTTACAAACAAAGTTACATAAAAGCTGTTAATATAATCATTACCACAAACATTACACTCACTAGCAACAATAAGTACCCAATCACGCATAACACATACATTTCAGCATTTAGAAACTTACCTAAACATTTAAGCCCACATATTACCTCAGACTCACTGAAATGACCGTTTCGTTACAAAAGTCCGGCCTTCACAAGTTGACACATTATGGATTCTATTGATTTACTCTGCAATGTATTAGGTAAGAATTTCAAAAGGCTATAATCATTTACTTATGGTGAAACTCTTGATTCATTAAGGTTTTAAATGGGGACTAATTAGGCGCTTGTTTGTGATTCGTTGGCAAGGTTAAGGGTCTTAAGTTTATCCACTTGATTGTAAGTGGTTAACACTTATGAAGATTTGCGATATCAAAACATGACATTAAGCCTTCGATAAAAACGTATTTTGATAGAACTTTTTGTTATGATTATTATGAAAGCTTACTGTCACTACCTTGTCACTCTTAGTTGTGCTTGAAGTTTGTTGCAAGCTAAATGTGAAAAGTTGGGTTTAATTGATCCAGGACTCGGTAGAGTTTACCTTACTAGTACTATTTATTATTATATTTACTTATGCAATAATTTACAGCAGAATTTCACTGTTTGTGCTAGGCTAGACAACTAAGTACATATTAAGAAAGAGTTAAACTGCCAAGTCAGGCAAGTTACATAACTTTAAGTCATGGTTATTTATTGGTGACCCATGACTCAGTAATGTCTCTAAGTGAACTGTGACATCTTCACAACTTATTGCTTATTACAGGCAAATTATGAGCTAAATAAAAATGGACCACAAAACCAATGAAAACAAATAATATTATTATTAAGCTAAAGAGTTTGAAAGCGCTTATCCCAAGAGCCACTGTTACGATTTAAAAGAACTTTTTGAGTTTTATATAGGGGGGCGCGGGCGAAACCATGAGTGCAAGCTAGTCTTATAAAGGCACGATTCCACTGACCCCTAACGCTCATGAGACACAAAAACAGCTTGAAATGATTTGCGCCTCGTTCAGGTTAGTCGACAATTGACATTACTATTAACAATAACGGCCTACATGTGCACTATTGTTGTATTTTAAATAGGAACATAAGTAAAACTATTGTTTGCTTTAATAAAACTTATAAGTAACGGCTCGTTGAGAGCAATTGTGAATGACAGACAAGTGTTATTAAAGTTACATAGAGTAGTACAAAAAAGCTTTTTTCATATTAAGTATTTTCATTAACTTAAAGTTATCGTTAAACTTGACTTGTTTACCTTTATTTCTGGAATAGCGTCATAAGTTCTAGAAGGTACCCTTTTAGATTTTAAACTTGAAATATTCAAAAAATCTTATATATTTAATATGTTAACCTTATTGTATTATTTATTTAATAGCTAACTTAATTATATTTTATACAATGTACACACTATACATATATACAAACTTAAACTACTTATCTTTATACAAAACTAAAAATAAAATACTATATACAAAATATATAATAAATAAAATATATATATTTTATATTAGGTATTCATAATTGTAAAATATGTTATAATGGTTAACCTATTTCAATCTCGTAGCGAGTTCGTAGACTTCGTAGCACAGTTGTAGCTAATCGTAGTAAATCTGCGCAAGGAAATTTCGTAGCTGAGAAACTATATATTCTATGTTTCAGTATGAGAATAATGTTATTTATGATATTTGCTTTCGATGTTGTATAAAGATAAGGGTACATAATTCTTCTTTCTTGTCCTTGGACTCAAATCCTAGAATCTTTTGTCCTTGTAACATTACCTAACGTATTTTTTCTGGCATCCCAAACCGGTCCTAGAATTATCATATTTACGGAATACCAATTTCTATTGCACACCACTAAAACACGGTAACGTACAGACTACAAGTGAAAGTCAATGTCAAACATATTAACATACGTCAAATTTGTTTGTTCAACTCAATATGTGATTGTGAAAGTCTTCAAAACGGTAAGAATTCGAGATGTCGTTAAGAGTGCAAATTGACTCAAGGTCGGTAAAGTGTGATTATGATTTTTGACACTTTTGGTGGCGACTGTACCTACTGAGGAGTTCGTTAAAGTTGCTTACCACGTTTTGTTTCTCAATAGTCGTAATGTGTCATCAATAGTGAAAAGTTTGTTATTTACTTGTAAATAAGTTTCGATATATAGATTTGAAATAATATGTCAAGGTATGTTTAACCCTTTCTGTGTTAACGGCTTGTCAGTCAAATAATATATACGTGATTGTTAAGTGCGATATGGCTAAGTATGATATTACTTACGGCTAAATATTTTGAAGTATCTACATACTTCATAATGGATCAGTGATCGAATGATCATTAAATTACAATATAGGTTCATAAAATAAAATCATTATTCATATTATCATTAAATTAAAATATAGGTTGACAGTATTAATTTTCTGCACTTGCTGACGAGTTTACTTTATAAACTTATGAGAGTTATCTTACTATTTCTGTTATTTTTTTCATATATGAAAAACTACGACATACAACATTTATGTCAGGGAATAGTCAGGTATAATTTTATTATCTACTCTATTACAAAAGCTCGCTTACAAATTATCAAAAAAATTACTATTATGTTCAGTGACTAAGTCACAAAAGTATTTTAATGTATGTAATTAAGTACATTTTATTTTAATTACTAACGCTAACGATTATGATTCACAAAATGTAACTTCTTCTCTAATTATTTCTTATTTGTTGCAGGTATGAAGCAGTGCTGAAAAAGTTGAAAAATATTGTGGTAAAGTAACGATATATTCCCACCAGTTTAAAAAAAAAAATCACTTATATTATGCACTATACGAAGGTATTCTACAAGAAAATTAAAAACAATATATTATATGGTATACGTCACTGTTAGTAGTAGCAGCAGTCAAGGAATTTAATTCAGGATTTAAATCTTCTTAGCTTCAATTCAGTAAACACGGATCTATACTTGAATTTATTTTGGGAGAACCAGGGTTAAATGCTTGTTTCTCTTGTGTAGGTACCGTAAAAGTAGTTTCGTACAATGCCTTTCGTTTGACGGTAATACATATTTATAACTGGGTGACCTTTAATGTTTTAACGTTTATAAATCTTGTATAATTTCCGGAGTTTAATTTCGCATGACATCCGTCCATGGACTATCTTAGTAGTGGATATGTCGCAGGGATATGATAAAAACGGGGATTTGATCAATCCCCTAAGGGATTTGATCAAATCACGGAGGATGTTAAAATAACAACACGATTTTATCTTTTCCCTAAACAAATCTAGTGAATTGAACAAATCCCTAAACTGGTTCAGTGAAATGACAAAAAACATGTCAGTTCTTATTTGTGTCGCGCTTGCAAACACTAGGCAAGCCGTAGGTGTCTGACACGCAAGATGCAAAACGAATAGACGTGCCTGTAAGAAAAATAATGTTTTATGTAATTCACGATGCCACAAATCAGCTACATGTCTTAATAAGTGATTATAACAAATAGGCACATCATACGCAACTAAAATATTTTTTAAAGAAAATTTGTAAATTTTTTCAAAAAAAAAATATTGTTCTGAGTAATGGTGATTTTATATATCAATATTTCCTTGTATTGCACACACCTGATTATCATAATTATGTAGGTATATCTTACCCAATAAACCTTTAAAATATCAAAGCAAAATTATTTTTGTCATTTCACTGAACCAGTTTAGGGATTTGTTCAATTCACTAGATTTGTTTAGGGAAAAGATAAAATTGTGTTGTTATTTTAACATCCTCCGTGATTTGATCAAATCCCTTAGGGAATTGATCAAATCCCCGTTTTTCTCATATCCCTGCGACAGATATAGTAATTCTTACTACGATTTCATATAATATTTACTATTTTATATTTATTTAGTATAAATTCTTCAAGAGCTCTTCAGTAGGTAGGTAGATAGGTAGGTAGTTGGTGTAAAATGCGTCCACGATTCCAAGTCCAGTATGCTGCAAACTCTAGTCATATTTCAAGCTATAGTGGTACCGAGGTTTTTGTGCGGTTGACAGCTGTCAATTTTCGAAAGCAAATAGCAATTTTTTGTACTGACTGACAGGACTGCAACAAAACACGGTCCGACCATAAGTTCTATTGATCGACTCAGCGCCATCTTGGACTAGTCCCGGAACGTAGAACTATAAAAACCCACAAGAAATTCCTAATGTATTTTTCCTCGAACAACAAACCAGTTATTACAGAGAAATGTTGTCACAGCACGACAACTAGAGCGGGCGACTGAAATTGTCTGTGAAATTGCCTCTTTATCGATATCGACGCGACATTTTATCGATCAATGCCCGTGACTATTGTCAGGGTTAGTGTTGTTATTTTTCGTTATTTTTTTACAATTCATATTGGTGTTTTTGGTGAGGTATGTGTTGTAATCAAGCTTGTTTGCTTTGTAATTGCGGCGCGAATAAGCAACTCGACCTAGGCATAGTTTGACGCCGGAACGTGTTGGTTTGTTTGAAGAAAAGACGGCTTTATTTAGAGTGTAAAAAATGTGTACTCATGGTTAGTTAACAGTTTTGGAGGCAAACATGAATTTATCCAAACTTTTTATTCGGGCTGAAAATTGTGATATGCGCAGTACTTACCGTTTATCATATGATAATTAGGAGCTCCATCATATTATCCGATGACTATATAGTGAAGAAGAAGTGTGCGTACCTTTTAACGTATGTATTTCATTGAAATATTGACGTCATCTACATCAATACATATCTCCTTTATTTTGATCAAGACCCAAAAACACAGTACCATTTAAAAACCTAATTAAACAGAGTCTTTCCTCAATTCACACTAACACATCAAACAACAGTTTAATGAATATTCATCGAACTATAATTATTATTAATGTGAGATTCTCTCCTGACTACTTTCACCTATTTCACGAACAAAACGCTAGCAAGCATAATGAATAGTTTGTCTTGTTTGTCTGTCTGTTTCTCACGTTTAATAACTGAATGGATGATAGTTAGCGTATTAAGATTGTCGTTAACTGAACATGTGCATTGTATTGTTAGGAGTTAACTGTATATAAGTTATAAGTTAAGTATAGAGGTAAGGAAAGCAAGGTGTTAGGTTATGATGGGTTAATTTGCTACTTTATTATGATAGTGTCTATAACATTGGTTTAATAACCTGTTTGTATTTATAGTTGTATTGAAAGAGAGAATATGATAGTTGTAAGAAATCACTTTGACTGCTCATGGCAAACTAAGAGCAACGCCAGATGACCTATGATTGGTAAAATCTGAATTTTGACACAAAATGTCACATTTTGTTAATTAAGAGGCAAGGGAAGATAAAATATTAAAACGCCTACTATCAAAATGCAGTATTAATACATTCAAGATCAAAGTGGAAAGGTTGCTATTGCGACATCATTGAGAAAGAATTTCAAGATGGGCCTGATAAAGATTTGAGTGCGTATTCAGCTGACATATTAAATATGGTAATAAAATACGATTTCACCAAATATTTCTCTCGTGTCATCGTTTTCAACATCAGACTTCTGTCCTTTTAGCAATTTATTTGTGGTCGGCTCAGTTGTATTGAAATCTTGAAAACCTGTCATCGTGTATATATTTATCATATATTGATATATAGTCGGCATCTTCTTAGCTAAATCCTCTTTCACACGAGTTGCGGAGTTGCTTTCTTGACGTAGGTTTAATCTCACAGAAATTCACATTTACTCCTTTAAATAACTTGCTTCATTCATAAAGATGTTCTTTGAGAAGAGAGAACAACGGGGTTTCCTACAAGAAGGCAGTTAAAGTTAATTAGTATATGCGAAATCATAGACTCCCATCTGCCACTAAGAAACGGGATACCAAAAAATCCGATGAGTACCATGAGTGACCTTAAGTATCGCAGATCTAATCTCTTATCTTATTTGTTATTCCATTAACAAGATACTATTTAAATAAGATCTCCATTAGCTTACTAGAAGACTTAAAACCCCGGTGTAAGCCATGTCCTCATAACCTTTCATCTCAAGTAGGTGCGGTGGTTATTTAGCATTGTTTAAACGGTCTGCATCCTTGATACACCCACTTATATAGTTAATTTGGACTGCATGTCGTAAAAGTGAATTTCAGACTAATATTATTTTGTAAAGGATATTTTGTTAAGTAGCCTTCGGTAGTGCACCGTAGGGTTATTTAGCTTTCTGAATTTATTTTCTTTAGGAAGTGCCTTAACAACACATAGTGAAGCGATGTCAGGCAATAGAAGTCCTCTGTTTGGTTTGATAAAACTACTGTTCTGTTTCTCCTTTCAAGTCCGTGATCTATTTTATACTTGAAAGATTTTAAACGCACGCAGTTTGATGTTTTACACCAGCATTATAATTTGTTATCATTTAGCAATCTTACGCCGACTCTTGCCAAGTATTCATAGGTCTTATATTCTTAAGGTACGTTTTGAATGCTAGCTGCCGAACGCACTGCCGCAATTGCATAAAAAAAAACAATTGATATCTAAGGGCTGGATGTGCTGCTGCCACTCCGATCCAAAACGAATTCATGTAAATACTTACAAACCAGTACAGATACCGGCACGGATATTGGGCTCTCGGCGGAAGAGTGGGGATCGCTTTGCGCACCCGTACGCATAAGGTAATAAGGCAGTAAATCGCTTCTGCGCAGGTGAAGGTCATGGCCCGATATCCGTGCCGATAACTGTAATTAATTAATGGCGTCTACGGCCGATTTCGGCCACGGCGGCTGTTTTCATTTAACGAGATCAGCCAGCCGCGCAGGACATACGTATGTATTATAGTGCACCAGCATTTGCGCATACACAACTGCACTCACTATTCCTTCACTCTTATAGCCCGATGGGACGACAATCCGACACAACCGGAGAGAGGTCACACCAGTAGACAAACCAGTAATGCAGTTGCGGCCGATTCAATTCAGTCGCAGCATGTGCGGTCGGCAGTTGCAGTCGACAGTTGGTATTCAAAGCGTACCTTTATGCTACCACAGCGAGAACATTTATGACTTTTTACCCACTTGTAACACTTATAAGGAAATTACAACGTACGAACATTTCGCCATTGAACGTGGCAACTCCTGCGCACCCGTGAGAACTGAACACTGGCCATGAATAAGATATGAGGAATTAACATAAGTCGTAGGTCGTTCGTGTGCAATGAGTCAAATCTAATTGATAATTGTGTCACTGTTTACTTCATACGGAGATTTTTGAAGGTGGACCCAACCAAACCTGCAAAGTAACTGAGTTATTTTTTAACTAATACCTATCGGGTTTTCCAACTTTCAATTGACGTATGTACATAGATATTTATAAAACTAAAAATACGATAGTAAAAATGAAAATTGTCTAAAAAACAGCAGCCAGAGCCAGAGAGATTCTCCTGGGCACGCTCCCAGTCGACAGTGATAGGCACGAATTTCTTGACGCTGTTTAGTTTTAGCTTTTTCATCTAACTAATAATTATCCAGAAGGCTATCATCAAGTCCAGAGGCTATATCTTTGACTTCTCTGTCATGGTACAGATGATTAATCATTATTGATTTCATTAGTCACACACAATCAATCATAACGCAACCATTCTGCAATGAGCAGTCTTTGTGCAAAGTTTTATTGAATATTGTCTAGATCTTAGTAGTGATGTAGTTGAAGGCACAAAGGTAAAGAACAAACAAAATAAACATTTTGCTAAATAATATAGTTCTTTTGTCCCAATATCTCACGTCGTTGTCAGAATATTAACATCGTACTGCTCTCGTCAACTTAACACTGATGAATACGCATTCAATGCTTGTGACATCCAGGGACGGGGGTGTTACAATGCCAACTTCTAGACTCAGGGCTGTTTGGTGACAGTGCCTAGAACCCGCAAACAGATTTCGGCCCGACCCGTAAATCGAACTCAGATTCCTACATAGGTATGTTCCTGCTTACGTCATTTGGGACCTCTGTAACGTAGTGACTAGATCAAACTTCAGAGTGCAAAGTTATTTGACAATAACTGCTTTTCTACGACCGGTATAGGAACAGTTGGCTCTTAATCTTGCACTGGTTATTGCTTATGCAGCCCACACATTTATCTATCACGTCACCCGGGGCAATATTGGACTCGACCAGCATATTAATAACTTAGACTTGACTTTCTTCACCATTTGAATCTATTATTATAAGCTAATCTTTTATTCCATTATTTGTTAAAGGATGTTATGAAATCGACAACCGTGAAACATGCTTAATTAGGGGATTTAACCATAGATTAATTAATTATGTAATTCTGAAGATTCTTGCTTGTTGATCATTGATATGCAATCGATAAATCTACGTTGTTGTGAAAGGTGATTTATGTTAATAATTTCTTAATACTTGAGACTTGCATTGACTATTAAAAAAATACTGTTTGGCTGTTATGGGTGTTGCGTATTTGTGGTTTTGTTTGCAAGATTAAAACCATAGAAATAACTACATATGTGTCGTAATTGAAAGGCAACTAATCCACCACTGTCGTCAAATAACTTTGCCCCTCTGAACGTATTCATATGCTTCGGCAAGCGCTGAAGTGTTTTAATCGTACATTTAGAATAGCGTGAAGTCTCTAATTCAAATATTCTCAAATTCCAAGTCACTAATAACCGCACATAAAAAAGCAGCTTAACAGAAGTTTAACAAAAAACTAACTAGCTTTCATCATCATCATCATCAGCCTATCGCAGTCCACTGCTGGACATAGGCCTCTCCAAGTGCACGCCACTGAGATCTATTTTCGGCTTCTCGCATCCAGCTCCTGCCAGCCGTCTTGCGCAAGTCATCACTCCACCGTGCCTGAGGACGTCCTACACTACGTTTAACCAGTGGCTATTAAATTAAAAGATCAAGGTCACGATTATTTGAACCCCAAAGATATGAGAGGATTTCGGATAGTACGACTTTCACGACCGAGTGCAGTGAAAGGTCCGTTCAGACTTTATAGGCCAGTGGACTCGCCTACTGATGCAAGATTTTATGCAGTGCTATGTTTAGTGTGAGTACTTATGTAGCTGTTAATATTGTTGGTGTTGCTACACTTTTGCTGGTAACTTTAAATTGAAGGATAGAAGTAATGTATTTGTGGGTTTTGGGTGTTGAATATGAAGAATGAGTATGAAAGTTGTGTAAACAATTGTCTGAAATTTTAATAGTGGCGTGGTCTATTTAGTATTGTTTGTTTATAATTCATTACTTTATGACTATACTCGTATGTAACGATCTGAAAGATTAATCAACATAGATTGGCTTTTTGTTTGCGTAAAAGTACCTATTCTGTAAGGTAATATTTGTCTTGTCTTGCGATATTTCTATAGGTCAGTGCACATATAGTAGTATTACATAAACAGTAATAGAATGAGACATTCCTCTCGTTATACATGATGCATGACGGTATTATTGCCTCTCAGTTGACAAGCTAGATTTGATTCTTTGCGAGTTTGTTGCTTCTCGAGAACAATGTACTTAAAACCACTTCTTAGGTTTTTATGTCATAGATTTCATTATCATCATGATCTGTTATAGGATGTCCACTGCTGAACATGAGCCTAGTCTGTGTTCTACATCCATATGAATCTGCATGGAGGCGTATCTACGATCTTTGTAAAAAATTTTAATCACCTCTTTGGTGGCTATCCCATATTGTATTTGATTGAGATGTGTTCGAGATGAATATGATGTTCATTTGGGTTGGGACAAATCTGTAGAACATTAAGAAAAATATCCTGATATTAGACTACTGGTTTGCTCACAAATCAAGCGCAAAATACATGGAATAAATTAAAACTGAGTTACTAGCGATTACAAAGCCGTTGCTCTAGGAAACATTAGTTAATCAACTTCTTATAGCTGCATAAATTAAATCCAACAGTTTTTGCCTCATCACATTAGCGGTGAACGCGATATTAACTGTATCTTTCACTTGGTGTTCTTTCTAATTCTTCATCACTAAATGCAATATTGTCACGCGAGACACCTGAGCGACGAATTCCATTCTATTTGTCGTTTGTACTGATACATTTTGTTATTTTATGACATATTTTTTGCTCTGTATTGTTAGGTCGGTAAATTAGTTTTTGGTTTTATTGAAAAGCTACTTGTTATCTATACTAATATTATAAAGAGGAAAACTTTGTTTGTTTGTTTGGTTGCAATGAATAGGCTCAAAAACTACTGGGCCGTTTTTTAAAATTCTTTCTCCATTCGAAAGCTACATTATCCACGAGTAACATAGGCTATATTTTATCCCGGTACGGGCAGTTACCACGGGACGCGGGTAAAACCGCGGAAAAACGGCTAGTCTTGTATATGCCTATTAGATCTGGGGATTATAATGTTCCTGTTTTTTTTAAAAAACGAAAGTGGGAATGAAACCAAGACGCTGAACCCGTTTGAGACAACCCTATTGTTATTAAAAGAAATTGTAGTAAAATGTTCTAGTAAATAACACAAAAAGTATGATAGGCACATACTTTTTGAGTTATTTATTTTCTTTTTAATTAGTTAGGATCTATACGGATTGTAGTTCTGCATAAATGGTGCAAGAACTAATGCTCGCACGTTTAACCTCTTGCAAATCATTAAGCGTGCACTGTTAGATGATCGATACCCGTTCTTATGCAGAGGTGCATAATAATAGTCCATTCAATAATGGTCTATCGCAACTTACCATGCAATATCTGCATAGCCCGTGGGTGGTCAATATCATAAAGTCCGATCGTAATTATGTTAAACACCATTAGCTATATTATTTCAACAGCATTAACTAGAAGCTTTCAAAGGTTAATGAACAATTATTTCTTGTTACTTTTGAAAAGACACGAAATAGTCGTCCTCATCATACTATTAAGCTTCTCTTGTCTTAAGTTTGAAGGACTAACGTCAGAGGACTTCAGGCGGGTTTGAGAAAACTCTGACACTAGGGCTTGTTAGGTGATTAAACCAGCAGCTCACTCGATAAAAAGAAGGACTAAAGCCTCAGATAGTAAAAAAATAAATTCGTTTTTATTGCCAACTCCCTTAAGTAGAAAGCCACACTTCAAAATGTTACTCAACAACAATAAATTATTGAAGAGAGAGAGATAGGAAACAAGAACTCACAAACGTCACATAAAAAGCCAAAAACATAACAACTGTAGAAAGTGTTTTGCATAAACATACTCGCAACATATTTTGTAATACAACTGACCAGACGGAAACCGGTAAGACTCGTTCAAACGAAGATTTTGATGAAATTATTACCGCAAGTGACATTGTGTTAGTTTTATCGTCATATTTCATAGAACATGTCCAAATTACAAGTTGTTACATAAAGCATTTCATCATGTTAAGTAGTACTATTGTTTTTTTTTGTAATGGAACCTGGAAGTTACTGTAGGAGATTTGACCAAACATTTTTTTGGTCAAATCCAAATAATCCAAATAAGTGTATAAAACTTTTTAAACGAAGTGACTGACCCTGACGTTTATATCGCTCTTATTTGGATTTAAGCTCCTGGTTTATTCGAAATTATTGGTTTTGCGTATAATGCAGTAGCATCTAAGATAATTGCTTGATAGACCTTCGTTTTCTACAACCATATTCATAAATAAAAATGCGATGAGGCAAGAATTTTGATACTTCGCTTCCCACAGCTCCCAAACATATCTTCTACATTCTTTATAGATTCTGTTAACGTATTAACCAATTTTATTCGACCAACGGTATCTGTTGCAATACCGCATGCAGTTCTATTCGGTGATCTATGCGTCATGTTTGACTGAGGCTTGGGTCTTTCCAGATTGTTAGAGATAGGATAGTTGGCGTTACTCAATACTTGGCACACACGAAACCGGAATTAAAACTGTATTATTCTAGTGTTTGACAGATTTATGTTCTACAAGAGTTACAATTGGGCGCAATTTTAGGCCTGCTAATGCTTTTAAACTAGTATTGTGTGTAGTTGTTAATTGTAAGATGGTTACGTTGCTTGTAGTTTTAGAAAACATATCTATATGTTTTGTATCATCTTCTCGTCCTATCTTCTATTGTGATTTCGTCTTCCATTCTTGTCTTTTGTCTCTTGCTCTACTATTGACTTCCTGTCACATAATAGAGTTTCATCTAATATATCAATTTCATCATCATTAACACAATCTTTGGCTTTCAGCTTCTCATCTTTACCTACTTCAGCCAGCGGAACAATACCCACTTCTCATTCTTCAATCATAATGAATGATTAATTGTTTATTATTGTTACCGTGTTCAAGATCTTGCGCGTGCAGTTATGTGGGCAAGAAATTCGCGTGCACAGTAATCTCTTTACGTTTCTCCTTCCTTTACTTTCATTACTCTCTTAATGATTAATATTAAATTATTTGTATTCTGTTTTACTGCCAATGAAAATTGTATTATATAGCGTGTATTGAATTATATAGTGGGCTTGTTCGCTTCACATAAAATGCACCACACGACATCTTCTGAAAAGGGGGTAAATGACGAATTCACATTATTTAGGATATGTATTTACATTTAATTAAGTAGTTAATAGAAATTCGGTAGACAAAAATATAACATATTGATGCTGTTAATAAAAATAATAAGTAGGTCTTAATTTGGCACTATAACGCAAAATTGAGCAACCTTGCAAAAAAAATTAACCATCACCACTGAAAATTAACCGCAGCCTCCTCAAAAAACAATTCGGTATAATATCACTAATTCACATAAATTGGCTGTAACGAACATAATCGGGCGGTAATCGCACAAATGTGCGGTGGTGTCGTCGAATTAGATGCGTGCGCGCAGTCATTATTTGTCATTATGCGCGCGCGCCGCTAGACGGTTATCGTGTGCCATTGTTGCGTTTGGTAAAGGTTAGGTTATAGTTCGTTATGGATACTATATTTATTAATTATACCAGCATCTTCAGTGTATATGTACCTACAGCAGTAGGTATGTTATGGTAAGTAAATTACTACTACATACCATACATTACAGTATGGATACACTAAGTATTAGGGTAAGTTACACGTAGTTTGTAAGATTGATTTCAGGGTTTTTCAGGAATATTTACGTAAGAAAACCGGTAACTTGAAGTAGCGCAAAATCTAAGATTACCTACCTTGCCTTATTATATAACAAGTAACCACAGTTTTTTGCGCCCAGATAAAAAGTAGTTTATCGATCCTCGATAAATGGGCTACCTACAAGACTTATTCAAATCAGACCAGTAAAAGTTCCCGATGTAGCGTTTCAAACCAACTCCTCAGCTTCGTACCTAATATTAAGTATAGGTACATAGATACACATAACAGATACCTTCAGACACTGAACACTTTCATGTATTTCACAACTCTCTACAGTTAATATCGACTATTGTTAATAGTGAAAATAGTGAAAACTGTTTGTACATTCACGCGGAATAAAACAATGGGTTTCATGGGAGAAATGGCGGTTACCTGCTAATTATATTGAGTGCTTTTTATTTGGGATTTCACTGCCACGATGATAGGTAATTTTCATTAAATTTCTTTCAATATGAAGTGTTGAAGGAATTTTCTGGACTGGTTTAGGTATAAATAGAAAAAATCCTGAACAAACGCCGCCCCATTGATTAGTAAAGAAGAAGAATTGTATTTCCACTAGAATATATTTTCTTACTATTTTATTTATAGCTGTTATTAGCATTTCAATGTTGTTTTCTTAATCCCGCATTTATGATATAAAACTAATATTAATTATCATAGCATTTGAATATGATTATTGAAGTAATAAATATCGTAAAAGCGATTGAATAATTTATATAACTGCATTTTTGATCGTATTTTTGCAATAGGTTTCGTAATAGGTTATGCGTTTTCAATGCAAAAATTGACGCATGCATTAAAAATCTAAATAAAACATCCGTTCATGGAGGCCAGCTTCATACTTCCAACTGCAAAATTAGTCATAGTACAGGTAACTAAATACATAGTTAGAAATAGTAGCATTTGCCCGCTCTTTTAAACTAAGAACCAAACAAGTTAATTGTGAGGGTAATTAAAGCTTGAGGTGGAAAATGGTAGCTAGGGAAGTCATAATATGGCAGGCGGAAAATTCTGAAATAAAAAAACAAAATAGTAGCTGGCGAAATTTGTTTAGTGCAGGCAACTACAGCTAGAAGTTTTATCGATATCGATAAATGACATGTAATTTTTTGTCAGCAAAAAGAAAGCATTTCTACATTTCCTAGAATCTCTCAACAATTAGAGGTACACTATACTTATTGATGACGCTTTCATACATTAGCATAAAGCGTCCGTTTGTTCGTATCCGCTTGGTCGGTCATGTGGCGTATGTTCTATTGAGACTATAGCAAACTAGGTCAAAAGCATGTTTGTCTAAGTGATAGTTATGAAAGTGCTTAAGTTTCACATTTCATCTGTTGGTACTTTATTAGAAGCATAACATAAAATACTCATCATCATCAACTTCGTATCTTGTTCTGATTTCAACGACATTGATGTTCTTGTATTTATAAAATCGGATAGAGCTTACTAATATACCTATCTAAAGATTGCAAGCAAGACCTACTCAGACTTAGAAAGGTCATGTCATAAGAAGACTGTCAAATGTTAGAGAACAGTAGCCATGATAATCTCAGAAGAATGTTTATTTCAAGTAAATCACAAAATCAACTCTATTACTATCACTTAAGGCTGAATTTTAAACGTGTTTTGTGTACCCAGGTACCTAATTAAGTAGTCTATTAGTGATGATCACACAATATTAAGACACACGTTTCCTAAGCCATGGGCTAATAGGGCACAGCACTGACACAGTTGACCAATATTATCAATGATTGATCGATACTACATAAGAAATGACAAGCAGATAGGCCATGCATAAGAAAATACACTCGGGAGCAATAAAATCGCACACTCCGGATTTTAACAAAAAAAGCTGGATTTTCTTATTATAATTGCTAAAAAATTATTAAATTGCAATGGACACTTAAAGATTATTTCATTACCTTTCCAACGATACTACTGAAGTGCATGTAAGATGCTCAAAGGATCTTTCAGGAGATAAAATGAAACTTGCATGTAAAGTTGTGATTATTGCATTTAGCGGACAAGACATTGAATTGAAACAAATCAATACATTTTCAATAAAATCTTTATTAATATGGAGTGTTACCCCCTCTAGCTCTAATTACGGCTCTTAGACGGTTTTTCATCGACCGTATTAACTTAATTATGAACTCTTGTGGTATACCGTTCCACTCTTCTTCAATGGCTGATTGCAGCGCTTGGAGATGTGTGGGAGCTGGACTTCTTGCTCGAACACGCCTTTTCAGCTCATCCCATACATGCTCGATAGGATTGAGATCAGGACTACGAGCTGGCCACTCCATCACGTTAATACTGACGTCTTCCAAGTAATCGCGAACTGTCCTAGCAACATGTGGCCTGGCATTATCATGCATAAGTAGGAATTCTTCCCCCATAAGCCACGAAATCGGCCTAACATGATGTTCGAGGACTTCTTCCACGTATCGCTGGGCTGTTAATCCTCTCGATCTAGGGCCAGTTTTGGCCCCAGTAATGAAGACAATGACGGTTTTGGAATCGAGCATTATGCCACCCCAAAACATACACGATCCACCGCCATAAGCGACACGTTCGCTAATGCAGCATTGTGAAAATCGCTCTGATGACCTTCTATAGACTCTTGAGCGTCCATCGTGGCCGTGTAAAGTCATTCTACACTCATCGGAAAACATAACTGCCCTCCACTGATCGAACGTCCAATTTAAATGCTCTCGGGCAAATTGAAGCCGGGCTTGTCGGTGGGCTGTGGTCAATTTCGGACCATTTGCGGGTCGATGTGCAGTCAACCCCGCTTCAGACAATCGTCTTCTGACTGTCCACCGACTTATGCTGACATTGCGTACTTCTCGAAGCTGCTGTCCTAGCTCAACCGCGTTCAGCTGTCGATTTCGCAAAGATCTTGTCACTAGAAAGCGGTCATCACGGTCTGATGTAGTACGATGGCGGCCTGATCCTGGTCGCCGAATATAGCCTCCAGTTTCTCGAAACCTCTGGTATACACGTCGAACTGAATATCGACTTAAATTCAACTGTCGAGCGACTTGACTTTGATTTTGCCCAGTTTCCAACAAGGCTATAACTTGAGCAGCCTCTGCAGGTGTCGTGTCCATGTTTTTCAAAGTTTTCCGTATGTATTCACAAGAGGGGTTATCACGTTAGAACTCAGTGCACAAATGATTTAAAAAAACCTTTAACTGACCCTTTTATACCTGCGAGAAGGGGCGCAAGTAGTGCCTACCTGAAACGAGTTAATTCGAGGAATTTTGTTGTTTTGATGTTTTTGCGCGTAACTTCCAGGAAAATGAATTTCTTTTTACATGACATTTTAAACAAAGTGTGTATTTTTATTAAAAATACCTTTCATTTACTTAAACCAAAGAGTTTTAAGAATATCCACTGTTTTTGGTCAAAATCTAGGGTGTGCGATTTTATTGCTCTCAAGTGTAGTTTATCAAGTTTACAATCGATTTATCAATGGTTGGTAAAAAGTCTAATAAGATTTTAAAGAAAAACCCATTTATTTTATTCAATTTCAATGTAAATCAATCGCATTATATATTTTCAAAATTTAACTTAAGTCCATTTACCAGCCGTACTTAATATCACTAGCGCAGTAGCTACTAAATAAATATAATAAGGCATACTTACTATAGAATATAAGTTGCGAAATTCCAAAATTGTAGAGGTCCTGACCCAAAATGGAAGCCTCACCTTTGTAAAGACAACCTTCGCTCAAGTTTTCAGAAAGTATCGAAGCTTATTATGAATCTCATAATATTTTTAATCTAGCATTAATATACGTTAAGGTCAAATTTTAATCTGTTTGAAATCTCTTGAAAAACCACTAAAATCCGTTCCAATCGAGTGAATGGTAAACACTACATGTAGGTATGTATAGTTTGCGAAATGTTGACTCATTAATGATGAAACTTTGACGTTCGATAGATGGATTTGAAGCTGAACTAATTCAGTGTAGCTTATAAGCTCATTATGTTAAGAATAACCTTAGATAATCTGTAAACGTTTATATTATGCGATTTCTTTGAACATTTTGGTGATTGAATTTTGATATTGCAGTTTTGGATTTTGGAATAGGTAACCTGAATGCATAATAAATTGAATTTTTAATTAGAATTTTGGTTTTATTTTCAAATGCCTTAAATTAGACTTTCAAATGAGTCAAAAAGAAATGAAATGTCAGCCTATTCTCACATAACCAACTCAAAAAGTAGGTATCCCACATTTCCACCTGACTGCACTATATTAATTTTTCATCAAGTACCTATAAAAAGCAGCAGAAATTCCTACGAAGAAGAAACAACAAGAATTTTTTCGCCATTTTTAAATATGTGTTACCATCTGTGGCAACCTTGATCGGTCGGTCAATGTCATGTTGTCGCGGAATTGTGAAAGATTATGGTTTGGAAGAGCCACATTAAATATTGAGAAATTACTGGTGATGGGCAATTAGTCAGTTGGTAAGAACAAACATAGGGTGTTTCGCCATAGGTACTGTCACAGACATATTTTACTGTAATAGGTTTTTCAATTTTCTAAAAGAAAACAAAAAAAAAAAAATATTAAATTGCCATGGCGTATAGATCGATATAATATTTCTAATATTAAAAGGTTTTTAACTGAACTAAGTTATTTGCATTTAAATAACTAATTAGTTTTATGACATTTCTTAGCGACCACTCCGCTTTTACCTAAAATTATTATTAATTAACACACTCAACATTCTACTCTCACCAAAACAAACAACAGCATAACATCTTGGCATAAATTAAAAATACCGCATCCATATTTCACATGTCCGCGCTCACTTTCACCACGGCTGCGCAGACGCATGTGACTGTCGGACATCCGAATTCTATTGGACTCATGAATCTGCATACAAATCGAACTTTACTTGTATTTGGGTGGAAGTCGTGAGGCGATGAAATTCGTATGGCAGCAGGGTTGTCAATATATATAACTGAAAGACAAAGTACCTACTAGAATTTTTCCAGTACTTTGTCTTATAGTTTGTGTGATGATGACGTTTTGTTCAGTTATTTCTTTCTATTTTGAAATGTTACCATGTACCTTATCAACAAAGTTTAACCGACTTCAAAATAGGAGATTCTCAATTTGACTTGCAAGAATGTTTTTGTGTGATTAGTCACGTTTGGCTGAAGCGATTTTGATGTGGTTTTCAGAATGAGCAGGAATATTATTGAATTCGGTTTAATGAATAGAATAGCATTTTTTCTTATAAAATATTTCAAAAATAAATTCGTTGTTGTTTAGGAATACGAGATTACAATAAAAGCAGGCTACCTTCATAATTTCTTTAAGATCACTTTATTTTTATCATTGATGATGATGTTATCATTATTGAGATCGTGACAGCCCTACTAAGAGTTTGTTTGTGCAAACTACAGGTGAAAAGATGGGCACGTTCAGTGAGAGAGAGTAGACCCTTGACCGGGCGGCAGTCTGTTTATTTATACGTAGATATCTTGATATATCATGCTTATCTGTCATAAAATCAATTGATTTATAAGTCAACAGTCTTCTGAGAGAAGATGTATGTATATCAGCATATGAAGAAGTTTTCCAATATATTTAACAGGTTTACTAAGGATTTTTTACAGCTTACCAATACTGTCACAATCAACAATTATTTTCACTGATGAAGGACTTTGAAGATAGTGAATGGCGCGTATCTCCAATTCACTGTCTAAACATTTCTACAATCGCGTGTCTACGTACTATTTTGCCAATCAAATAGCAAAAATAACAAACGTAAACAATTTGTTTTAAAAGTGTGGGAACTTGGTACAAACAATTAAAAACAAATGAAGTAAGAGCAAACTTTGTTTCGAAATATTAACTTTTTTTTTAGCCTTTTTATCGTCCCACTGCTGGGCACAGGCCTCCTCTCACACGGAGAAGGATTGAGCATTAATTAACTTATTACGAAATAGTATCTAATTACCAGACAAAATAATTAGTGATAACCAAGAAGCAACAACTAATCGATCCTTCTCGAAAAGTGAGCCATTCGACACCACGCGCATAAGCAGTAGGTAATATTTTGTTTTATTAAATACACATTTTGATCAGCACGAAGTCACCAGAAGCCAACTTGGGACAAGCAAAATTTCTCGACAAGACCAGTTATCGATATGAAAGATCGAAGTTTTTAATCAGCATACCATAAACCTTAATATATGATACCGACCTAAGTTCAACAAAAAATCTAAAGCGCATTTTGTGGGTGACGAAGCCAGTGAATGTCGGCATATGCCAATCGTTCCACATACATCCGTTACCCGGACCTGAACACCTCACGGACATTAAGGCTCATCATAGGCCAATGTGCTGGTTTCTTGCAACAAAAACAAAAACAATCAATATGCTACTGCGAGAATTGAGTCACTGGAGCAATGTGTGAGGACAAAAAACTTAGATCAACTGTCTTTAAAGGCCGCGCTATATTGTAAGGTTGCAGTCACATTAGTGGTATTTTACACTTAATGAGCGCTGATTACAGGTACCTAATAATTAATCACGAGACATAGATTAAAGAACCTATTCAAATAAAAAATCAGATAACAAAAGTCAGAAATTAAATGCATTAATTTTCTTTCTGCAGAAACTAACATTAGTCTAATCGGTTATAGGTACTGTTTTGCCAATTAGCAATTTGTACTTCTGATATTGACCTTCAATATCAGAAGTACATGTAACGTGAGAGGTTTGTTTCTTCTCCAATATGAATCTATCCTAAGCTGAATGTTACTCTAAGCATTTGCCCGTGGCAATGCTTGGGTAAGACGTATTTTCCGAACATAGGTTTAGTTGAACAACACATTGGTTTAGTTGCAAAATCATTTGTCAGTTGAATATCTGTGAATTAAAGTCCTGTCTCTTAAATATGTAAATCTATTTCTGACACAGGCCCTGATAGGTAAAAAAAACGCGGAACCATTTACATTTTTGCTATGAATAAGGTCATATTTATAGCTAATTATGTCAATAAACTCGTATACATATATGACTGCCAGTCGAATTTCAATGACAGAGTGATTAATTACGTCGAAAGCAATAACTAAATAAATTGCATATATCCATCTTATTTGGTTTTCTGACGTCAAAATGTCTAATATAGGCAATCCATGTTCTCCAATGATACATTGAATAAATTGTGCAGTATCTAACTATATACTTCGATATCTTTGGTTGTAAGTCACAAAACGTCGATTTTTTTAAAATGAATAATTCACACAATTTACAGACTCTTTCCATTGCTCAAAAATGTTTCACTAATTACTGCTCAATTGGTGGTCTTAAGTGCTTATGTAAATCAGTGAAAAAACTTTTTGTACATTTATGTATGACTAATTCCATTCTCTTTTCTTTACAGGTAAATTCGCGTACTTCAGGATGGTTTGAATGCAGCTGAGTAGCAGTTGATTCGTACGGTGTTTTTATCATTTTCAATAGATGGTTCCAAAATATGACTTTAAAAAAATTTGACAGAGAGATTGAAAATAACCATGTTTTGAACATGTCATACATTATCTTAAAAAATATTCGCTCCGTATTTCAAATAAATATGTACCTTTACCTATTATAATAGTGCATTAGAAAATAGTCAGTGTTCAGCAAGAATTTCAAAGAGTTTTTGTATGAAATTGGTAAACATGTTGACTCATACTTTTCTGCTCAGCAGTGCGTAATAACTGCGTTTATTTGACATTTTGTGAAACTGCTTGTATTTTAACTACTATACTTAGTCTATGACTATACTAATGAAACTTGGACGTAGTTATGCAGAAACGTTCCAACCCACAAGTCACCCGAAATCGAGTTATTGTGATTGAACAGCCTAAAATTTAGCATATGGTTATCTAAACTCAATATAATTCAACAATAAAACCTCTAGTACCTTTACTAGTTAGAATAAAAAAGAATAAAACTGAAACGCGTAAATGCTTATATCTCAAATTCAAGTTTAATTTGAGATATAAGCATTTACGCGTACAGTGGGTTGGAACGTTTCTGCATAACTACGTCCACTTTTTGTCCGTTATTAAAGGGTGGAATAAAGCAGAATTTAGTGATTGAAAACTTTTTCTTCTCGTAAATTGTAATATGAAAGTTTATAAAAAGTAAACCGTTGCAAGAGTCTGGGTTTAAGAAAAATATCTATATTTGATACTATTTAATATGTTAATTAATTTGTGCATCGATATGTAATTCCTCAACGGAGTTAAAAATAGAAATAGTTAGTTAATAGTTTTTTTTTGCGAATCCGCTAATTCATTTTAAAATTAGTGGTTATTATAATTGAACGAACCGGATCTTGACGTAAAATTGGCAAAGAATTTATTTAGCGATTAAATCACTGCTTTTGCAATCTAATACATAATATATGCATTTGATTCGAATGAGTGAATTGATGCTACTAGTATATTATGTTTGAATTTCAATTATAAATGCGTCAAAATATTGCAACAAGTCGGTATTCTTTTCGTAGATTGTATATTTTGGTTACAGAATCGAAAGATTGATCTTGGCCTTTCATATTGGTCCCTACGAAAAACTTCCTCTGGAACACAGCTGAAATCACGAGAAACAGTTAGTCTATTTATATATCAGCATTTAGATTTCCATGAGTCTATGTATGATAAAATTTATTCATCACTTTAGGAAGGTAAGTATGTAGGTATGTCGGCATTGAGTTGCGTATTAAATGTTTGTGGTAATGACGGGGATGACAGTAGCAGCCTGCAAACCACAATACTAATTAATACTGTTTAGCATTTTGCATTTATATTACCCATAATAAAGCTATTATTCATTTATCATAGAGCTAAAGAATTTTTGTTTTGTATCAGGAATACTACCATGTATGCTGCCCTGCTTACGTAACGTGCCATATTTGGTATTCCGTATTTCAAAACCTAAGTACCTACCTATATCCAGCGGGGCCCAGCAGGGCCAAGGCCTGCCGGGGCTGCGGGTTGTTCGAAAGAGATACCGCGGCCCTGGTACATAAAAGGCCTATGACGGAACACGACGATTTTAGTCAGTAAGAGTCTGACACTCCCTCACCGCTGCTAACCCACAGCGGGAGGGGTCATTTGATGATTTTACGTCGATAAAAAAAAAAAAAAAAAAAAGTACCTACCTATATATCGGATATAAAAACCCAGTCGGCACTTAAGTATTTTAGTGACCGGAACAAAATTTATATTTCCGGTTGTCAGCCTCAGGCGATCATTTTCTTGATCCAAATGGTACGTATAAAATTGAATCGTTAAAATATACATTAAAATAGTGTAGTGTGATACTTTTATATTTTGCCTGTGGCTTTTTTCATTCAAACTTTATGAGTATTTGCTCAGATAATTGCAATAGTGTATTTTTATATCACCTTACTAATTGAAAAAATCACAAAAGTCTTTAAAACATTTTGCAAAAGTTACGTGACATACTAACAAAGTAACCTCTAACCCGAGTTTGTGTAATAAGTTACCTAACTTTGTTGCAGTCCGATATAAAACGAAGTCTAGTATTTATAATGTGACCTATTGGCTGGTGAAGAGTTTTCTCACAGGGAGCATTCCTCTGCAACGTAATATCAAGTAACTATTAAATTAATCTGTGGTAATATTAAGCCGACTGCTGAGAGCATGTGCAGATTATCTAAAATCGTTAGAAGTATTACAATTTTGGGAACAATACTAAACAGCAAAACAGTCTTGATCTTGTCGGTTTGTTGATTGATGCAAAAGGTTGCTTATACAATGTAAATTGATTCGGTGTGATATAGAGTGATTCGGTTGCGTTTTCAACTATACTTACCCCTCGAAAGGTCTTAGGTCAAACTATCATCAATTCACGTATTTATTAGTTGCCTAATGAAGTCATATTACGTAGGAAGACGTACATAGCTCCTTAATCTGATGTTTATGCTTAACACGTAGAAAACAATAATTGCCAATCTTGTATTCAGAAATCTCGTAGAAAATACCTCTTAACGGAGAGAGGCACATGACTAATTTTACGATCCATTGTCCCGTGTGAAGTCGCAGGTTTTTACGATGTAAAATCTTTAACTTACATGCGTCTGCGCAGATGATGACCGTACTTTTGTCAAGTTATGGCTGTCTTTTGTTCGATGAGCCTTTGTGATCTAGGGATAAATTATGCTTTTGGAAGGAAAAGCCCTTAAACAGCATAAAGGTTTGAGATAGTATTGAGTCATAACCAAACCTTGCAAATCTTTAACATGTTTTGTATTTAGTATAATTATAAGTATAGGCCTCACACCATCCATCATCATAGACGTAATTCGCAAAGTCGTCAACTTGAAATGATAACTGATTTAGTTAATTACTTAGCAGGTCAGAAACCTAGTCTAATTTTGATATCAGTAGGTAGTTCCGTCACTGTAACCTTCTTTTGAGATGGAAAATACTAGATGACCCCTCCCGATGTGGTTGTAGGACAGACTTTCAAACTCATTTTGTTCCTTCTGCAGCTCTTTGCAGTGCCGCGGTAATTCCTTCGAACAACCCCGAAGCCACAGCAGGCGTTACTTAAACCTGCAGTATAATATTTTAAATTGTACATATCACTAACTACGCTTACAACCAGTATTTAGTGAGTTATTGGCCTTTACACAACGCTGTAGGATCATTAGCCACCATTACAGTGTGTTCACCCGGTGATCCAATGACCGTAATCGCAGGGTAACTATCAACACGAATGTAAACGTAAACTATATTATTTCGAACATATACATACTGAGAAATATATTTTGTAGTTTGCTTAAGAAATATCCTTAAGAAAACTATGCACGCTCTAAAATTTTGTTTGAAACGGTCCTAATGTATCTGTTTGTTTCCCTAATAAAATAAAATAAACCGAATCCTATACTTACTAAATATTGTCTTGATCGATGTAGCGGTCACACTCACTTATTAGGTACTCGGTAAGGGACTAGCAAACTTCTAGAGGGTTATTTATGGTAGAATACTACAAAGCTATTGAACGAATTCTTAGTTTGTTTTTGGTGCTAAGTATATCATACAAAATACTCCATATGTCGTAATTTTTTTTCCATAAGTCCACTTACATCTCAGGTGACCGATTTGTGTAATCCAAAACGATGACAAAACTATTATCCCAAACATTGCACCATATACCCAAATCACAAACATTATCATTACAAAATATATACCACCGTAATAACAGCTCATCTAAAATCATTTATACCGTAACAATTATAATCATGAGCAACATTATAATACTGTGACCGTTGACATCCGTGGCAATGACTTTCCCATTGAAATGGAAAGTGACCCCGCGGTATAAACATGATATTTTAACGGCTTCCAATGTCCAGTGAAAGTCGTGATGTCATTGGAATAATTCCAGTGTGACTACTGAACTTATGTGAGACTAGCTGTTGCCCGCAACTTCGTCTGCGTGGGCAATATAGAATCGTCAAAATACTACTTATCCCGTAGGTGCATTCTTTCACGTGACAGTATAATTAGGATTAGCACTTAGCAGTCGCATAGATTCATTGATCAAGGTTGTGTTGTGGATGTGACCATTTATCTAAACAAAAGAAGTAAAGTTTGTGACGTTGTTCAGCCAATTTGGAAAATTATTACGTATATGGTGCGTAAGTAATTTTCACAGGAAACAGCTATAATCAAATAAATATATGTCTACATGCTTTGAGTCTGACAAAGCTGTCATTTGTACATTTTCTGCAGCTGCTGCGACTAATCAGAAGCCAGAAAGTCTGTCAGTCTTACCATGGATATCGTCTTGTGTAGTTGACTGGATTAAAGATAGGTAGATAGGTAGTCGCTCCAAGCAAAATATTGGTACTCAAACAGATTCGGTGACTGGAAGCCAACACCAACATAGTTGGGGAATAGCTGGATGGATGATAAAATGAGTCATCATCATCAGCAGGCGCATAGGGTAGGATAGTTTCACTTACTCATGGTAAGGCTGACCACACATTAGGCGTGCGCGATCTTCGGGCGTGTGAGTAGCGCGGACGTCGCGAGCGCGCTGCGTGAACGTCGCGTTTTGCTGCCCTGCGGCATGTGTGAAGAGTGCAAGCGACGCGCTCGCGGCGAGCACGCGGCGCTCGAGTTGCGTTCTTACCCCTTCGCCTGCTATCCCCGCCGCCCGCTAAACGCCTTAGCAGTTAAACGTCAAGGAGAGCGGCGCGTGCGCGCCGCGAGCGCGCTGCAAATGCCGCAGGGCAGCAAAACGCGACGCTCACGCAACGCGCTCGCGACACACGCGCGGCGCCCGCGCTACTCACACGCCCGAGGATCGCGCACGCCTAATGTGGGGGAGGCCTAAGCCGGGACTCCACCGAAATGTTTGCATTAGTTCACGAATAGGCAAAATGTACGTATCTGTGAGAGTCCACTTCATGTGTTCGTACTTGAAACCTATAGTTTTGCCAAGATTTTCAGAATGTACGCTCGCAATTTGTCATTTCTTGGTAGAGCCAGCAAATCAAAAGAAACATAAGTGTTGTATACTGTGCGTCACTACCGCACACCGGGAAAATTTCGCTCTAGCGGAGGACGTTTATATACCATATTTTGTGTCACACGTAAACAGGACGACAGTAATTATCCACCCAAACACTTTCAAAGATCTGATGAACGAACAAATCAGACCTGACTTGGTCACCTGGGGCCAATCAGAGCTCTATGAAGCGATAATACGCTTTGGCTACTACTGTTATTGTGGTTTCTGAAAATTTATTCACCTCATTCAACGATGAATGTAATTCTGATGGTACTATTAAGAACACTTGCTTAGCGCAGAAGCTGACGTTGGCAGGTCAACTCTTTTGACTTCTCGAATAGGATACCATTGGTTTTTGTGCAATGCACACCTGCAATGCATTTTGGATTAGGATAGGATATAGGTGGATAGGATTTGCAACAGAGAACAATTCTGTCTTTGTGATTAAATGACATCAAACGTAGTTTTATATAAAAGGTGTTTTTTAGGGTTTTTAGACTTGGCTCGGGTCTTACTGAGACTGTTCGTAATCGTGAACAGTGTATTTGCGATCAGAAGTTGAAAGTAAGCATGTCTCTGGTATGCGGCGCGTAATTTGTACGTTTTCAGACGCATAAAGCATTTTACGTGTGTATGGTATTAAATAGAGAGAGCTCCCATTTCTTATCTGCACTTTGTATCTGGGCTTGTTTTTAAAGCTACAGAATCCTACATTACCTTCCTCACGCTTAGCAGCGCTTGCGAGAGATAGATCCTCATTTCTTCTAGGATTAAGTTTACATATTTTGCACCAGAAAAAATAATTGAGGTCTACTTAATACTACTCACTCAAAGTAATTTGTTTTAAGGCCACCACATTAGTGGAAGATAAGCTAAACTATGTTTATGAAAAAATCCTGATATGAACTCCATCTGTAACTTTAAATGATAATTAATTGTTCCACTAAAGTCATCATTTTTGACATAATGTTCAAAAAATAATTTAGATGGCACCGTTTTAAATTTGGCTGAGAACTATTAATTTTCTTTTCATCAAGGTAATAATTATAGTTGGATTTTGATGTGGCACGGCAAACTGACAAACACTATTGAAATGTCTATCGAAAAATTACACTACGTGTTAAAATATGGTGAAATACGGAAAATACACAACTCCATCTGTTGAAATAATAGTCCTCTATAAAGAATGTATGGTGATATTGTCATTTACCACCTCGCTCCTTTGACAAATTTGATGTTTTTTATTTACCACAGATTTAGCACAGATGGAGCTACTTTAACCTTGGCTAAACAAAATTTTCATATTTTTTTTTTCTTCCGAAGATACTTATGAAGGTGTGATTTTCTGTGTAAAGATTAATAATAGGCCGATCAACTAATATAAGTACAACATTCAAATGTACAGTTTTGACAAATAGATTGCGTGTCGTAATATTTTACATCTTGAATTCACAAAATTAATCATATCTTTTGATAGAGTGAATCGATTTCGATGAAACAAAAACTAAGTAATACCCCAAGTTACGTAGAATTTTTGTATATAAGCATTGTCTGCATTTAATTCGTAGATTTTACGTGAATCCCGAACAAACAAACAGATAAACAGACAAACAGACAAACAGACAAACAGACAAACAGACAAAAATGACAAAAATGATGGAAATGGGTTCTGTTAGTTATCCTTTAACATGCTGGCTATTTTTTTTGTCAATTTCTTCAATGTACAAAAATTACTTTTCTACAGATTTATTATATGTATAGAAGATGGAATGGTTCTATACTCCAGAATGGTAAGATTGGATTTACCTTTGATAGGACACTGCAGTTTCCAAATATTTCTGTGACACTGAAATGTTACTATATTGATATGTTATAAAAGATCAATGTGTCATAAAGCTCATTTCGGTTATAAGCACGTCTGAAGGCTATGTGAGTGAATAGGATTAAACCATTTTAGATCAAGTTGCTGGAAAAGATTTTAGTATTTTTTTATCGAAATTCTAGATAACAATTAAAAGCTAGTGAATCTAAGGATGACACATCAATTAAAAATATTTCGCAATCTTATATTGGAGTTATAAATGTCGACTACGACGTTATCTTTGTAGCGATTGCATCAAAATGAATACAAAGGAATATTAAAAACTTCAAGGGTCAAGGGATGGGCCACTTGCTGTCAAAAGCTACTATTTATAATACCTATCAAATGAAACTTTGTAAGCCAACATCCAACAAAGAATGAAGCCGAAATACAAATTATTTGACACCATTCGATGAGAGATCAAAGATCGAGTATCATTCAACTTTAACGGTAAAAATTGACCTCTGAACCTGCAGTATAGATTACACATTAATCAATATCTATAAAAGATGCCATTTATAAATTGTTGGGTATATGAAAGTGTGATTAAAGTCAAAGAGAAAAGATTGGAAGAGTTAAAGTATAAAGAATCAAGATTGGAATTTAGATTCCTATTAAAGTCCTATGATTAAATAGTAGGTAAGTTTACATAATATAGAAATACAAATATACGTAAAAATTATAATACACATTCTTTAGATGTTTTTAGCGACCTAAAATGACGTGATTGAAATCTGAAATGTTAGGTTACATAGCCAGATAGTAAGCTTTAGCCTTCCTGTTTTCATTTTTGTTTTTTTGTTTTTTTTTTTTTTTTTTTTTTTTTTGCATAGAATAGTCCAGACAATAATACCTCCAAGCTAACCGTAATGTTAGCATCATATTTTAGTCAAAACCTAAAGAATGACTCGTCTTTCCCATTGACTTTGTAATCAAGTAAGATATAGAAGACACCATAATTTTCTATTTTCACCAAATTAATTTCCGTTCCTATCGACTAAACCAGTGAAATTAAATCACCCATTGTTTCATCGCTCTATCATTTTTGTCAGTTACAATTTGTGTAATTTTGAAAAGAGTGGATGTATCTTTGAGTTGTTGGTAACAACTGTCACACAATTGATAGCATTATACCACAGTTTAAATATATTATCTTGTAAACAGTTGTGAAGCTACGTATACTAACGTTCGTAATGTCACTCACACATGTGCTCGATGCACGACACTCAGTACAGACCTACTGACAGCACCGATAGCGCCGATAAAAGCTCGTCGATGCACATGTATGTGTGAGTGACATTTTTACGAACGTTAGTAGGTACCTTCATAACTGTACATCTTTATGCTGTGGTGTATCTTTGGCTTGTTGGTAGCAACTGTCACACAGTTGATAGCATTATACGCTGATATGAACGCGATGATTCTTATTGCGATCGTCATTGTGGTTAGTGAGGTTAGCCTATGTATAGTACAGACTTCTGCTGATTTTGGGATTTTGAAGATTTCTGCCATTACTTGGTATAAAGGATCCCAATTTCTTATGTCGAAGTAGATCACGCATCTCGATGAGAGGCTATCAAACGATTTTCTGTTTGTGTTTTTGACCATACAAAATTTTAAACAGTTTCAGATACACTGAAAACAGAGGTACCTTTTTTATGCATTTGTTATAATAACAAAAAATATTACTGATATTGTTTGCTTGAAAGAGCTACTCTCAGGAACTTCTGGATCAGGTATAATAATGATGCTATCTGTTAGATCGTTCGTTTATCAAGAAAGGCTACTGGTTTTAATCCGGGTAACGGGGTAGTTCCCACGGGAATAAGGTGACACCACTGGCGGCATCAAGTCATTACGCTTGTGGCCAATGAACTTATTAATCTCAAAGCCTTTATTTATGGGAATCATCAAATGACTCTTCCCGCTGTGGGTGCCGCGTGAGGGACTGTCAGACTTACATTGACTAAAACCCATCAATTTCCTTTATGTACCAGGGCTGCGGTAACTCTTTCGAATAATCCCGCAGCCCCGGCAGGCTAATCACAAAGTCTGGAAGGTTCCTCACTTAAAATCTATCTATATATTCCACTTTCATCCTTTTGTATAGTTTATCATACAAGTCTAAAGCCTCAATGGTGTACCCTCTAGCACATATTTCACAGATGTCCGTCGGCACGCTTCGTCAATCGCGTTCACGGTTATTTTCACTTTTCACTCAATATACCTAATTTATACTTATTTCTGAACACCATGCTTGTTCAACCGGTTTCTATAAAGTAGAAATTTTGTGACAGCTGCCTTACTGGCTATTAAGGGCGTTTGGAAAATCCGTGTGTTTTATGTTTTCTTTTTTTTATCATTAGCATAGAGCTTAGCCAATTAGTTTACACATATGTGTTTTGGAGCAGCGGTGGTTTCTTTATATACTGTTCCCTCAAAAGTATCATTAAGTTGCATTTTCAGGCGTTGAGCTATTCAAGGTGAAAGGTCAAAAAGACAAACATGCGATGAATTGCAATCTTTGGTTTGAATCCTAAAAATATAAATGCAAATCATCGTAAAATAGCTGTGAATGGTCCGTGCATGGTAAATCGATTCTCTGTTATCGAGCAACATAGTAATCGATAGTAACTGAATACCGATTACTAAATCGAATGGATGTGTTGACCTCACAGTCGAATTAAGTATCGAAAAATCGGATCCGTCTTGCTGTTTGAAATTCGCACAGCTGTTTATTGCAAAATTAGGTATTCTAGGAATCACTATTTATTGTTTTAATTAATAAGAATGCCACGTTAAATGATTAAATCACGCGAGTTTAAATATTCCCATGTCAATTCCCATTCAATTTTATAGCTCTTACCTGCCTTTATTTATCATTACAAGAGATAGGGAATAAGTCTATGTACCTTCGATCAATCATTTAAAAACAATTTTATTTAATAGCCATATTATAGTTCCTCCAACCTCATACCTCTCTCTTCAAAACAAAACGCCTTTTACCTTAAATATATTTGCAAACGCTACACAAACAAGTGAGCCGCCTTTCTCCCAGACATCCGGCAAGCCACGTACCGTACCATTGGTCAGACATTTTTGACACATACATACACACACTACTGTTATATAGGTAGTTAACGTGTCCATATGGTAGTTAGCCACGGATCAATGGCTATAGGCTAGAAGTGGCTGACGGGTGATGTGCAATTACTTCCGAGAAATAATAAGGTGCGTGTGAGTCATCAAACAATTAGGTAAGTTGATAGGTTAACTTGTTTGGCTAGATTTTCTTGCACTGTTGTATGTATGCCTATGAACATGTCATATTGATAGTATGTTAGAGAGGATATCGAATTTTTATTTACATAATATAATTAAATCACTAATTAGAGGCACCAGAAAAACCGGACGTAAACGAAAGTGACAACATCAAGGTAATAAGTGCCTATGCCATATTTGACTCATCTCTGTCAAGTCCGGTCTGTCTCCGGATCCGGATTTAAATCCAGACAGATGAATCACAATCATTGTTATTGTTGCGTGGTTCTTATGAGTCAATAACCTAGGATTTTTGGTTTACAAAACTATGTAAAAAAAAGTCGTGGTGGCCTAGTGGGTAAAGGACCAATCTCTCAAGTATGAGGGCGTGGGTTCGATCCCAGGTCAGGCAAGTACCAATGCAACTTTTCTAAGTCTGTATGTACTTTCTAAGTATATCTTAGACACCAATGACTGTGTTTCGGATGGCACGTTAAACTGTAGGTCCCGGCTGTCATTGAACATCCTTGGCAGTCGTTACGGGTAGTCAGAAGCCAGTAAGTCTGACACCAGTCTAACCAAGGGGTATCGGGTTGCCCGGGTAACTGGGTTGAGGAGGTCAGATAGGCAGTCGCTTCTTGTAAAGCAC
The DNA here is from genome assembly GCF_022581195.2 of Helicoverpa zea. Classification (NCBI taxonomy): domain Eukaryota; kingdom Metazoa; phylum Arthropoda; class Insecta; order Lepidoptera; family Noctuidae; genus Helicoverpa; species Helicoverpa zea. Next base: position 1,530,095 of record NC_061472.1, read on the forward strand.
TGGTACTCAGCTGAATCCGGATAGACTGGAAGCCGACCCCAACAGGATTGGGAAAAAGGCTCGGAGGATGATGAACTATGTATCTACCTATATTTAAGTTACAATATTTTGTCATCTATTACAACTAAGTTAATTACGGAGTTTTTATTTTCTATTATGTACTAATTGAATTCTGCGGTCCTCTTGCGTCCCGAGGGAACTATTACTTCTTTGGAAAAAAGTAGCCTTTCTCCTTTATCAAACTTAAGACTATCTATGAGTGTGTACCAAGTTTCATCGAGATCGGGTCAGTAGTTTTGACTTGAAAGCGAGACAGACAGAGTTGCATTAAGTGTTAACTAAATAGACGGTTTTATGACATCTTCAAATTGTGTAGTCATTACTTTTCCTTTCCAACGTTTCATTTCACGTTTTTGCAACATTCAGATTACAACTTCTATAATAATAACTAGTTAAACCCACTTAGATTCAGTGATTACTGGCGCGGTTCACTCGACGCAACGTAATTAGACTTATCACATCGCCAGACTGTTCAAGTAAGAGTGCTCTGTGGTAATTGTTACAAGAGAAAGATGTCTTTCACGGTAATACCCAGAAATCTTAAATTATGGTAACAAAAAGATGTGGGCATCTGATGCAAATATACAAGCAATACAATGCAGTACCTACACACAAGAATGTACCTATTATTTATTTACAAGTAGTACCTAAAAGCGATAAAATTAAAGACCCATATTTCTATGACAACTTTAGCTTTATATGATAGAAGGCCAAAGTTCCTCTTTTCACAATAATTTGCAAAGATTTTTCTTCGCCTAACAAGTTTTCTTCTAACAGTTGGTGATCATTTCCAATTAATTAACTTTAGTAGCGAAAGTCTATTATATATTCCGTAACATAAAAATATTTCTACGGCTACCAAGATTCATAAAAAAAAAAACATTCCTGCATATTTCATTTCTACTGCCCGCCAAATTATTATTATCCAGCAGCTAATTAAAAGTAGCCAATATTAATTAATAGTCCCATTATGATTAGCATATAGATTCTGACATTATCAATTTTCCATTCAGATAGCTATGACGATTGCAATATATCCGAATAAGTTATTGGGTAAGCAACCTTGAAAGATGTGCTTCTTGAAAGTATATTCCTAACACTATGTCAACACTGTCTATGAATAACATTGCAATGCAAAAATACTAAGGTAGAATCATAAATAATCATTTAAAATTATCTTCAAGGTTAAAGAGTCAAGAGGTGTTAATATTGCAACTGCAGCTACATTGTAGGAGAAAACCGCTATCCTTGGCTTAAACAAAACTTTTGTATGGGTACTTTTTTATATCATGGAAGTCGGGATCTCTAGGTTCCAGATAACTTCCACAGCAGGACAAAGGCCTCCCCTAAGCTTAAAGGATTTGCCCATTCTCATCACGTTGGGAATGTATTTTGGTGAGATACTCAAGTTATGTAGAAGGTACTTCTGATTTTTTTTTTGCCACCTACAGAGAACTTTTGGATAACTAAGTAACTAACTGGGTACATTCTTGTTTATAATCAATCTTCTCTGTAGGTTGTAGGCAACAACCGCTAATTAATGATTGCAACCAACACAAAGCTCTTGAATAAGCGTGCAGATCAAGTGAGCTAAGTAGATTATACTCTATTATAATACTAAGAATAGTAGTAAATAAACAGCGCAATCGTGAGCCGAGCCTATAAAGGCCTTTACAAAGTGAATTAAATAGGTTAAACTGTAGGTGAGTAGATACAGTAATGCCAGGCTGCATAAACTTTGTTTAATTACCAGACATTGTACTGCGCAGCTGAGTAAATGCCTTCGCATTTTTCATCCAAAAACTGTTATAAAAGACTAACACACTACCATTATTAAATACGGTTTTATTTTTTGTCTGTTTGGTTTTCCCGGGGTTTCGCCCGAGTCCCAGGGAAACTTTTCCGTATCCGGGGATAGTCTAGCTAATGGAAGACTTTTTCAAATCGTTTAGGTTATGAACATTTAAAAAAATTATAATAAAATTGGAAATATCTTAAACAAGCTTTCTACAAATCTCAAAAGAAAGATGCATAAACAGTAAATGACATCACAAGCTCATAATATAACCATCTGTATGCGGACGCTTCCCACTGCCCACAAGACACCGTTAGCCACCATTTTAAGAAAGTAAAAGCCACTAACAACGTTATCTCACAAGGTTAAGGAAGTCACCATAAGTTACCTGCTTTAAAATTATACACAAAATAGTATAAAAAGACAGACAGACAGTTTCCGTGTCAGACCTTAATTCTCAGAAATTAATTACATTATTGTTTATTTGCACCATACAGTGTATGAAACTATAGATAATCTTTTGTGTTCCAGTGAATGTAAAACCAATTTGCATTTATCAATCGCTTTACGGTATCTATCATCAGATGATAAGATTAAGAATTCGACATGAATTCTATGGGGTTTATGTTAAAATTCTATCTCTAGTAGTAGTAGTTAGTAGGCAAAACAACAGATAGTCAGGTTATTGAAATCCGTTTAAAATTATTGGGAAGTACCTAGTAACCAAGTCATCGATCCCTCAAGGTACCACGGAAGTGAAGGTTAAGGGTCTGTAAATTGTAACACAATACCTATAATTAAACGGACAAAAAAATGAAACAATTCGTAAAAGGAAGTTAAGGCGTTAATGAAAAAACAAACCATTTATGTAGCCGGCCAGTTGACGAAGGTTTTGTGTGAGTAGGTATTGTAGGCTTTAAAAATGGAAATAGCCTATCTTTGAAAGGCCTACATAATAGACAGTACCTATAGAGGTAATGCTTTACTATAAAACATTGTCTATTCTCTCTGTTTGTGTTTTTAAAGTGAAACTTCTTACCAATTAAGATATTATTTTACATGGAAATTAAAGTGACAAAATAAATAGTTAAAACCAACAATTCCTTTTTTGGCCATCCGCAGTCAGAGTAAAATACAAACAAAACGTTAGTACTTCTCAACCTCTCCTACACTATGACTCAAACTATAGGACGAGGAGAAATCTAGGTCATCCAATATCCTGGACTTGCATACCGCCGGAAAAATGTTCCGTCTGCAATTACCACTTATTATGTTAAGCATTCAGCAATAGGATGCGCGTGAGTCGACTATGTTTTAAGTAGCGAGAGATGATTTAATCAGAGATGTATCCTTGCGTGTTTGGGCTTAAATTGTTGTTATGATTAGAGGAAAATGTAATTGGTTTATTTTTTTAATTGGATAAATATTTTTTAAAATTTATAATAAAGCTATAGTTTGAAAACTAGTTGTTTCGCTCGGTTTTACTTGTATGTTCTTGTATCCTGAGAAACAGTTCCGAATGTTGTTCAGGCATTTTTGCACCTCATGCGGATCAATAAAAATAATAATAAATAAAAGACCAGAAAATGAGGTTTCTATATATCGGGTGTGTCGTTCATAATCAAATTAAATTAAATGCATTAATATACTGGTTAATATATGTCGATTAACACAAAGATAAAAGAAAAATACGTAAAAATAAAAAAAATGATTTTTTCAAACAAAGTAAATGGAATAAAAATGTGCAAAAATTAGAACACCATATAAAAGTCAGTCATTACAAACAACCGAAATTCTCCCTTGAAAACTGACAGCTGTCAACTGATCAAAACATACGATACTCCTAACTTTATTTCTGCTTTACACATGATGTTGTAAATTATAAAAACGAAAAATGACTCCTGTGGTTAAATAAACCACTGAATGGATTAGGTTATTTTTTTTACAATTCGCCATAGAATATCATAAAGTATATGCGATATGATTTAATGTGATTGTGAACGACACACCCGATATACTTATATTACTTCTTCCTCTTTTGTTCTCTTCCCATTGTACATTTATTTGTAAAGGCGGGTCTCTTCATCGTTCTGTTTAATAAAACTAACGACAACATATACATAGGTGTACTCGTACTATCATTTAAATTATCCTACTACAAGCAATAGCAATTGTCTACATTTTTCGACGAATAACAAATTGTTTTTGTGCGTGTTCCATGATAGAAACAGTTAGGTTAAATAATAAATTCCTATTAACATTACGATTTGAAGTGTAACAGCCGATTTCAAATGTTATACAACTATCCAATGTTGTGATTCAAGCAGTTGATGTTCATTCAATAGCACATGGTATGAAGAACGAATACGCAAATAGCTAATTGACTAGCAAAACCAATCATAGAATTTTGTGCTCTAATTTTCTTCATCGAGGTATAAAATTAGGATCTGAAGCAAATTATATAGACGTACTTAAAGCAATCGGCACAAATTCGTGTGATAACTGCCTTTATTGACTTTAAAACTGGTTCGAATTCTCATTGGACTAATCAGAAACAAGGTTTCCTTAATTTTATCCTACAGATTTATATATGGCACTAGAGCTGATTTTTGAATCGTCAGGTAACTTTTATCTAAAAAATATGTTTCACGTTTGACAGGTTTTGTGTAAAAAATATTTCAGACTGCCATATTTATTCCTTACTAGCTTCCGCCAGCGGCTTCGCCCGCGTGGTGTGTTGATAATAAGTAGCCTATGTGTTAATCCAGAGTATCACCTATCTACATACCAAATTTCAATCAAATCGGTCCAGCCGTTTTTGCGTGATTGAATAACAAACATACATCCATGCATTCTCACAAACTTTCACATTTATAATATAAGTAGGATATATTACTGAGATAGAAGTCAATTGATGTTTGAAAAATTACCAATCTTCATCAAATTAGGTAGAGTTTCTATAAATTCAAGCTCAGATCTACAGTAACAGCGCATTGAGTATGTTACTATAAAAATATACCATCCGCTGTATGTTCCAATATGAACGCACCCTCAAGGAAACTGCATATTAAAGCAGACTTCTTAAAAAGAATGGAAACCAACGACCTTGTAGCCTAAATATGTAATTACATCAAGCTATGATTAACTGGGCAATTTTATGCCTACTTTATTACGTTGCTATCATAATATTATTTTTGCTTGAGTGATTATAAAAATAATTTTATTTTTACTACATCAATTACGTTATGACCCTCGAGATTGGAAATTAATTATGCAAAGATTTTTAAGTCATATTATTATGATACTAATTGAAGCCACCTCATAATTATAAATAGGTATTTATTTATTTAATTGGCCCGCAGATTATGACACATCTATCTGTAAAAAATGTTTTTTTCCCCGCGTTACAATGATATGAAACTTCTTGAAGATGAATTTATTAATGGTTTTTTGTTTGTATTTTCAGAAATAGTGCAGCCAACATGTGTACTGGAATCAGATTTCGGTTTCAAGATCAACTGTGCCTTCAAGAAATCTGGCCTGTTCAGGGTGCGGAATCTTGGAGGCATCAAAGCACATGCTAGTTTAGGTGAGTTCACTATAGTAAAATATTTAAAGAAATTAATTTTCGTAGGGAATGGATGATAGTATGACCACTGGCAGAGAGGAATGAAAGTGGAAAGCATATTGCAATGGCACCGAAAACCTTGGGAACACGGCAGGTAGAAGAAGAAGAGGTAATAGACCTCTGTGTAAGTTTTATTGCCATCAAAGACCAGATTCTGAACTCGGGATAGATTTCGAATCTAGTTAAAAAAATAATGGTGTAAATCTAAAATATCTGGTCCCACCAATCTATTGAATTGATTCTATTGACCCATATACCTCCTTGAATGACTCCTATAACAAGTCTAAATCTTTTATCTACAGTACTCATGGTAGTAAGTAATAATCGGCAGTACTCATGGTCACATCATCTTTGCAGTGAAAGTCGGAGGCAATTAGTGGTTTTTGGCTTCTGTTAAAACTTTAGCTGAAATTATGCCGGAGGATATTATATATGAAAATCGTTGTGAGAAAAATAAAAAGCTCGTAATTTTAATCCCGCACGGTATTAACAGAGTTGACGAGATTCTGAAATCATACGTGAATAGCTAAATCACTTCTGAATCTACATTAATCACTAGATTCAATAAAAGTACGATTGGAAGGTTTTTTTTTCTACCATAGTTGCATCATCAGTGTTCTAGTAAACATAGTAAAATATTTACAATTTATCAAATTCCAGGTTTCAGCCTTGGTGACGAGCTGGGTTTCGAGCAGTCTCTAACAAACTTGGACCCCAGCAGAAGAAGATCTGTCAGTGTGAAGAATGGGCCCCCTGCCAACGTGCTTGCTGACCCATCCAGAACTAATGTTAAGCAGGAGGTAAGGTCATTTTGATAATATATTATGAATTAATACAATATCTTAAACTTAATGATTTAATTTGAAACGTCAACCGTTCAGAAGACGAGTTGCAGTCTACACAAAAGGGTAGTAGCCAAAGAACCTTATGTCAAGCCTACGTCTGTCATCTCTCTTCATGATTATCGTGGGAAAAAAATACTCATAACTCTCAATCAATCTTGATTATGTTACTCAAACAGGAGATCCACAAGATATATCAATATTCTGAAAGTTTGCAACGGCTGTTGAATATTAATAAACAAGTCGTTCCCAGATAACATCTGCAAACCATTTTGTAACTTCAATTGATACTGCAATAAAAAATCGATTCTGACTTTGCAATGAACTTTTACATGCGATTGTTAATATTAAACTATTACTTGCGGAATGATTTCGACGCATCGTTAAGAATTGTTATCTTTTGCAAATAAGTCTGTCATTAGTTTAATTATATTAACCTTGACTTATAGAATTCAACTGCAACGAAAAAATCAAGACTATATAGTAAATATGAAAATTATACTAAAAATAACTATCATTATTTAAACCGCAACATGCATTGCAGATTTCAGCAGTACTAGCATCATGTCTAAAATAAGAAGAAATCTCATTGCATTTGGTACAAAATGTGCATCAAGGATTTTACTATTGAATAAGACAATTGTTGCACTTTGTGCTAATGATAGGTCTAGCCAAATGACCTTTAGCTACAGCAATAATCACATTTTTATTCTTGTCTTTTTCTATTTTTAGACACCTTGACCAATTTAGTATGTTATGCATCGGAATGTCAGTTTGTATGCAACGTAAATGTGTAATCAAGAAATGGTATCCTCTCGATCTAGGTTATGTAATTCTTCATACGTAACTGAAATTTTGATCAATAGTAAAGATATCCTTACTGGGTTTACATGAAAATACAAATTAGAGAATACAAGTTTAAATTAGCCTTGTCGCATCATTCATTTCGCTTCGTTATTTTAATTCGAATATTTCTGATTTCAGAAGCGCGGTAAACAAAACAGGATCATGCGTCCAATGGCGCCCACTAATAGGCCCAACCAATCTGCCATGGACAAGCTGACCAGTCTGCACCGAAGAGTTTCTACCACCATGCAGCCCATCATAGTCCAGGCTCCTGTAGAACCGACCGTTGCCAAGCCGGCACCAACCATCATCAAGCCAGTACCTACTATCACCATGGCCAAACCTATGCCCATGGGAATACCAGCCTTTAAACCTCTACCGCCGAAAGAAGACACCCTCACCGTTCTACCTATAACACCAACAAGAAAAGTCTACACACCACTGCAAGTCCCACAATCCAAGGGCCCAGGACTCGCATACCAAAGTGAGCTATACCCATCACACAACCAAATATCAAAAATGGTATCACAAATGACTGCAGACCAGTTCTCACCAATCAAATTCACACAAGCCCCCGTCATTGTAGAACCTCCAAAAGTTTACTCCATGACAACCGTCAATCCATTCGTACCCATGCCACCTTCTCAAGCTATATCACTCATACCCGCTCCAATATTCAAAGAACACAGACCTTACTCACCTAATTCTATCATCCAAAAGAATCCTCTTTCTAACTTTGTAGATCCCGTTCCCCATCAAGTGCACGATATCGCAAACAACGTCGTGTATAACACGAAGAAGGTTGACGACTACAATTCTATAACTGGTTATGGAGACGACACAGTGTTGAAGTTTAATAAGGAGGAGATAAATTCGAAGATAGCAGAGATTGCTAAAGCTGGGAATATTTCTATGGAGGCTGTTGAGGCGGCGATAGCGTTGAGACAGCAGCAGCTGCTGAGCAAGTACGCGAACATCCCGGTACCGGCACCTACTACAACGTCGTCGACGACTACCACGACGACGGAACAGCCCTTCGTGTTCCAACAGGAGCCTGAACCTGAAATATTGACTGCGGCGATACCACAGAAGCCGCCGAAGAGGTTTGTATCCGTGTCGATAGTAAAATATTTGAGTTGTAAAAATGATCATTTTGAAAATAGTTTTAGATGATGTCAGTAACGAAAGCAACAGGCTTTGAGCCAAACCCATTTTAATTATAGACGAACGTTACCTATTTCCAGCATGTTAGTATGAAATGTTGTACTGTTAATCTATAACTTTTGTTGTATTTAGTTTCAATGGAGGATCGACAAATCGAGTAAGGTATACTTAGATTTCAAAGTGGTAAAATAGGGTACATACATATACAAGCTGTTGATTTGCATCCGTGCCATAGTCAAGGACGTAATTATGCTAGTGATTCTCGACCCAAATCAACCAAAAATTTGGTACGTAATTTTTTTTAAATTATTGTTTTTCCGAATTCCGTCTATGTCATCTAGCCGTATTTAAACTTGGCGTGTGTGTTACTGGCCTTAAAACCGTGCTACGCCCTCACACAAACGCAAACACAAATAATACGCAACGATCATTCGTAAATTTCATTCATAAAATTGGATTACCTCTGAAATACTACGACATTACAATGACAAAAAAAGCAGTGCATATTAGTTATTTCCCATCTACTGTAATTCCAATCGATTATTTACGTACTTTATGTCCTCCTCCTGAACTATGGCACAAATGCAAATCAACACCTTGTATAACAATGCTTGCAAGTACCATGGTATAGTTTGTCTTTTACCAAAATCACAAGTGGTACGCTGCAAAGGGATATCTATAGTTCTTATCATTTTTATCCGTAAGAAAAATTGATTGGAGCAACTTTATATTTCTATAATATATTATGTATGTTTGTGTTTAATTTATATTTATGGTTTTTTTATTGTTTTATGCTTATCATATAAATCAGGATATATGGAATATTTGTGCTGCATGCTCATCATCAGCCTATCGCAGTCCACTGCTGGACATAGGCCTCTCCAAGTGCACGCCACTGAGATCTATTTTCGGCTTCTCGCATCCAGCTCCTGCCAGCCGTCTTGCGCAAGTCATCACTCCACCGTGCCTGAGGACGTCCTACACTACGTTTGCCGAGGCGTGGTCTCCACTCTAGAACTCGTTTACCCCAACGGTTATCGGTTCTTCGGCTAATATGGCCAGCCCACTGCCACTTCAGCTTGCTGATTCGGTAGGCTATGTCGATGACCTTGGTTCTCTGACGGATTACCTCATTTCTGATGCGATCCCTCAGAGAAACGCCGAGCATAGCTCTTTCCATAGCCCGCTGAGCGACTTTGAACTTGTGGACCAGCTGTACCGTCAGTGTCCACGTTTCGGCTCCGTAAGTCATGACAGGTAGGACGCACTGATTGAAGACTTTTGTCTTTAGGCACTGTGGGATCGACGATGTTAGGACTCGACGTAGCTTCCCAAATGCAGCCCAACCCAACTGAATTCTCCTATTCACCTCGTCCTCAAAGTTGTTTCTACCTAACTGCAATGTCTGCCCGAGGTATACATATTTCCGAACAACTTCGAGAACGGCGCCGTGTATCGCAATCGGTTCCGGTAGAACATGTTCATTGAACATGACCTTGGTTTTGTCCAAGTTCATCCGTAGGCCGATGCGTAGAGAAGATTCAGCCAGGTCGTTCAGCATCTGTTGTAGGTCCTGCAGCGTTTCCGCCATGATGACGATATCGTCAGCAAATCTCAAGTGAGAGATGTGTTCTCCATTGATGTTGATGCCGCGTCCTTTCCAGTTCAGCGTCTTGAACATATCCTCCATTGCATTAGTGAACAGTTTCGGGGAAATAACATCCCCTTGTCTCACTCCTCGATGCAACGGTATGGGCCTTGTTTGCTGATTCTGTACTTGGACGGACATTGTAGCGGCTTCGTAAAGACATCTCATCACTTGGATGTATCGCCAATCTACTTGACAACGCTGCAGGGACTCCAGAACAGACCAGATTTCAACCGAGTCAAAGGCCTTCTCATAGTCCACAAATGCTAGACACAGGGGCTGATTATACTCTTCGGTCTTCTGTATAATCTGCCGCACTGTGTGGATGTGGTCTATGGTGCCATATCCGCTCCGAAACCCAGCCTGCTCCGGTGGTTGGAATTCGTCGAGTCTTCGCGCAAGTCGGTTCGTGATCACTCTTGAGAACAGCTTATATACGTGGCTTAGGAGGGAAATGGGTCGATAGTTCTTCAGCTGGGTTTTGTCTCCCTTTTTGAAGAACAGGACGACAACACTCCTACTCCACGCCTCTGGAGTTCTCCCTTCAAACAGGACGGCATTAAAAAGCTTCTGGAACTCCCCCAGTACGGGCTTACCTCCTGCTTTTAAAAGCTCTGTTGTAATGCCATCCTCGCCAGGGGCTTTTCCATTTTTGAGCTGTCTCAGAGCGATCTCGATTTCGCCACTGCTGACTTCTGGCAGGTCTTCGGTGAAATGGCGTGTTAATGTGGCTCTAGAATCCTCATTTCCGGGATCAGGTCGAGATGCATGCGATGCGTATAACCGGCCATAGAAATTTTCCACTTCCGAAAGGACTGCCGGCACCGAAGAAACGACTTCTCCACTTGTTGTGGTCAGCTTCGTCAAGTGGCTTCTTCCAAGAGATTGTACGAACACCTTTGACCCCCGATTCAGCTCAATTGCTCTTTCAATGGCAAGAGTATTGGAGCACCGGAGGTCGCGTCGTACGTGCTTGTTGATCTCTTGGTTTAGAGCCCGCTTAGCTGACGAAGTGACAGGCGGGTTTTCACGTCGTTTCTTCATAAGCCCTAATGTCTCTTCCGAAAGCTTTGATTTCTTGCCCTTACGCTGCATGTTACAGAATCGCGAACCTTCCTCCCTGAGGATCCGAACCACATATTCATGGTTCTGGTTAACGTCTGTTGTGGTTTCCACGGCGGCAAATCGGTTCTCCAGATTTGACTGGAACGTTTCAGATCCTGTCATGGTTTGGAGCAGTGTTGGTCGGAGCCTGGCCTTCACCAGACGGAAACGTTCGGCCTTGAAGTTGATATTCAGAGAGCCTCGGACAAGTCGGTGATCGCTCCCGGTATTAAACCTATTGATCACGGAGACGTCTCTGAATATGTGCTTCTTGTTCGTCATGATGAAGTCAATCTCATTTTTAGTCATAGTGTCGGGGCTTTGCCACGTCCACTTCCTTTGGGGCTGCTTTTTGAAAAAGGAGTTCATCAAAAAGAGCCCCTCGCGTTCGAGGAAGTTGACGAGCATTTGCCCCCTATGATTCCTGCTTCCAAATCCATGGGATCCTACTGCCGATTCGCCGCAAATCTGTACTCCCACTTTAGCGTTAAAGTCCCCCATGACAACGGTGTAATGGGTCTTTGTAGTGAAGTGGAGGGCCCTTGATATATCATCAAACATATCCTCCACTTCATCGTCTGAATGTGTCGAGGTCGGTGCGTACACTTGCACTACCTTGAGGCTATACCTGTCGGTGAGCTTTATGATAAGGTACGCTACCCTGTTCGACACACTAGACACCTCCACAACGTTATCAGCTAGGGACTTATTTACCAGAAACCCAACGCCACCTTGGGATTGTTGGTCTCCCTCTCGGAAGTACATTAGGTGACCTGATTCGAGGGTTATGGTGTCCTCCCCCTCTCTTCGAACTTCACATAACCCTAATATATGCCACCTAATCTTCCCAAGTTCCACCTCGAGTTGCGCCAGATGCGAGTCAAGCCGCAGCGTGCGGCCGTTGTACGTCGCAAGAGTAAGTTGTGTTTGGTGGCCTCCCGTAACCCGGAGATTCTTCGCACCCCCTGTCCCGCCGTAACCACGGTCGCCACCGTGACCGGGAATAGCGGGACTGCCGGGAACTAGGGGCCGTGGCTTTTTCGTTCTGCACATTGAGGAATTTAGCCTACTGCTATCACGCTGGCCAGACGGGTTGATAGAGGGTTTTTTTCGAGTTTTCCTTCTCTCGCACGGTGTTCGGTGCATTTTTGACGACTTCTACGACACCCACTGGAAGAAGGGGGTAGCGACACATGTATTCTTAAGCCGTCGCTGCTCATGGGACACAAAAGGTGTTAAGTCCTAATACTTAATTATTATAAGTATAAAATCTGAGCAATATTTTATAATCCTTTACAAATATTTGGGACGATGACACAAATGCTTGCCTCCAAACAACCAACAGTCCTAAAATAATTAAAATAAATACGAACAAATTCCCAGATTCCCAATATCGGGCAAGGTAATGAACGCTCCCCGCGAGTACTACCCGGTGGGCTACGAGAAGAACTTCGATGACCACTTCCAGTCCAAGGTGGATCTGCCGGAGACCAGCTTCCACTGCGGCGACCAGAAGTACTTCCCGGGGTTGTACGGCGATGAGAGTCTTGGGTGTATGGTGAGTGTGTTATACAGAAGTAACTAGATGAGTAAATAAATGAGAGAAACCTGGTACATATAGTAGGATAAACACGATTCCAAAGGGCAACATTTCATTCATAGTCTTAAATAAAGATACCCGAATAACTAGTTCTAGTTCATGGACTTATTTAATCTTAAGCTGTTACCCACAGTTCCACCTACTCAAGGTTCTTTTTCAGGTTGTAGGCTATCTATGTACAAAATTTTATTTAATTCTGTTCAGTAGTTTTGACGTAAAACTGGACAGATAGATAGTTACTTACTTACTGGACAGATACTTAGTTAAATTTATACATAAGGATCCAAAAATATACATTCAGTATTAATCCCTCAAAACATCTAATTTCTCAATTCCAGGTGTTCCACGTCTGTGCCCTTACAGACGATGGTCTCGTCATGAAATCCTTCCTCTGTCCTGAGTCCACACTCTTCGACCAGACCATCCTCAAGTGCAACTGGTGGTTCTACGTAGACTGCAAGAATACTAAGAAACTCTACGACACGAATATACCCGTGTCTAAGAGCTACCAGCTCATGAAGGCACTTACTTTCTTCTCGTCTTATAAGAAGGAGATGCAGGAGGATGGTAAGAATACATTTTATCTTATTATATAGCCAAGATTTTTTCAACTGGTTGTGACTGTGTATGCATTTGATCTCCAGATTTCAAAGGCTGAATGAAACTTAGTTCAACCCTAAAAGACTGTCCGGAACGACAGTCAAGCTTCATCACAATTTTAGGAATAGGATGGCCCTAGTTAATAAATTATCTTGCTATATGAAAATACCTGCCTTATGTACTACATGCCATAAACTTTAATAATCAGTCTATGTTTTTTTTTCTAGGTCAAAAAACAAGTCCTGAAGACGTGGACGGTATTAAAGAAGCTATGTCTATTCTTCAAAGTCCTGATGCTCCGCTGCCAAGCGCATCAGCTCAACCTAACGGTGCAGATGTAGCTGCTCTTGTTAATTCTGCAGCTGTTTCCAACACTGGCAACACACAGAATACTGCAAGCTCAGCAAACTATGTTCAATTCGTTACTCCAACTCCACTCATTGATGAAAGAAATCGTAAAACAACCACAGAAGCGGCCCCCGTATATAGGGGCACAAGAACATTTGGTGCAGCAAAAACTGCAAGGAGAAACACAACCTCAGCTGAAAATACTTCAGACTTTAAACTGATTACTGTTAACGCTGGTATTAACATCGCTAATGGAAATGTAACAGAAAATGATTCAAGGGAAAAGAAGCATAGAAGACGTATGACATTAAAAAATAATAACCCTGTAGTACACACTACTACACCTTCTACTACTACTACATCAACTACGACAACACAAAAACCTGTCGTAACCACACCAAGCGTAGAAATAATAAAACAAGATATACAACCAATAGAAAATGTTGAAAGACAGGAAAAATTAACAGATCAAATTGAAGATGTGAACCCTAACGAATCTCATACAGCTCCAATCAGAAGGTTTTATAGATCAAGTGCAGAGAAATATGAAGATAAAGAAATGGCTATAGTGAATAATGAAAAAGTACAGATTGTAAGACCGACATCACATTCAAGATTAGTGGGAGCCTTCCCTTCGCCCAGTGCGGCGATAGCTAAACTTGACGAAGCAGTTTTAGGTAAACTAAGGACGAAGAAACACGCAATTACAATAGTAACGCCTGAAAAACATAGTCCAAAAACGTAGTCGGAAATTAGTCAATTTGTTAAGTGTCATAAGTAAGTTATTTATTTCGCCAATACGTGTGGACATGTGTTTGCTCAATTTTTGTACTTTTATAGTAGTCTAGTTGAATGGAGTCAAGTGATATTACGGTGTATGTTAGTTATTTAGTAAATTTTCCTAATTTCTACGAGTGTTTCATTTTAACTATCAATTTTATTTACACTATTTGATTTCAACTCCCGAAAAATTGTACTGCGGATCTAACAGATATGTAATGAGTAAGGAATAAAACAAATATCTGGGTAAAAATATATCATTAACAAATTACTTTATTACAAAATACAAATCACATTTAACAAAATCATTTTTGAGGACCTATTTTTTAGATTTTACAAGACAAGATAGTAATTTTTCACAAATTAAGGGGCCGAAGACAATGATACCAGCTGCCGCAAGGGCGGTTGCACAACTCATACAAATCATTGTAAATGGTGGAAATAACCAGTTTAAACCTGCGCAGTAAGGTTCTGCAACCCAATTAATTTTAACAACTAGACTACCCAAATTATTAGACTGAGACACGAAACAATAACTGTAGTATTCCCGTCCTGAGCACTAGTCAACTTAAAACTTGCCGTTTACCATAAAATTCTGGATCAACCAAGGTTACCTGTGCGTCCAATTTCTACTAAAATTGAGGTCTCTTGAAAATTAGAATTCAGAATTTTGGTATTCTTGGTCAAAACCAGCTTCTTGAATCTCCAAGTATCGTTTAGAATTGTAAGACAAGTGATCAGAACGGCATACCACAGTCAGGACACACGGGTACGGCAGGACAGTTGCATTTATTGCGGAATATTGTTCGCGACCATAAAGGTATGCACGAGATCAGTGCACACGCTCCGACAACAGTCAGCAACGATATGCAAATCATGCATCCGTATCTTCAGGTCTCCTCTGAAACAAGAAAAAAACCATGAAATAGATAAACGAAATAAAATATAACAGTATCTTAAAGAAGAACAGTTTTCAAATAGGCAAACGATACTTGCTTTACACAATTTTAAATGAATAGGTACAGACGATTTTTAAAACATCACAATATTTTAGTTCTCGTCACGTTGTTTTTTGGTTTTCAATGTTTTGGTTATATTTTAAAAGGGGGCTTCTAATCTAGTTTACGAATGTTTAAGTTTGAGAAAATCTAGAAATTCATTCGCCTACCTAAGATAGAAGATAAAGCTAAGATATTCTGTTGAACAACAACAACAAGCAAATGTGTAAAGAGAAGTTTTATATTAAAACCGAGGGAGAACCGAGTTCAATTTAGGCCCGCTAAAGCAATGATATAGGAGCTAACCAAAAAAAAAAAACAACAATATAAAGTGACATCAATTTATTACATTACAAAGGTACGGGCACACACAATTTATAATGGTAATCATCGTTTACTTTTGACGAAACATTTTAGAAGCTTGTCACAGAGCAGAGGACCGCATGCTATACAAGTCGCTGCCACCAGGGCTGTTGCACAACTCATACAAATCATTATAAATGTTTTAATGACACACTCGAGAACAATATTATTCCATCCAAAGTATCTACCTAAGAAATAGACAACTTAACTTCTCTTGGTTTTTTTACCACCTGATTTTGAATCACACGCGCAGGTTTTCAACCAATAATGCTGGGTGCAATAGCCCAAAATTCTCAGGACTATAGCAGCGGCAATCAGGATCCGTATTGATATGCAAATCATTGGCTCTGAAACAAAAGAGATTTATATAAGGAGAGACAGAATACAAAAGAGAACATAATGACAAATAATTTAATAAGCTTGACGAACTTAACGTAAGCGTCATGCGGGACGATGCTTCAGACATATTCAACACAAAGTAAATTGATAAAAATGTTGAAACAGATAAAAAGGTATTTGGAGCACAAAAACGGAACATAAATCTAAAATAAAACAGACGAAATTATTTCATTATTGAATATAATTCAAGATGAGCATACACAGTCATCATGTTCATGTACAAGTGAATCCTTTTTGGGGGCTCGTTGTCAGGATTTTTTCCTTTTACTAGTTAAACAACACAAAACTCTTTCACATATTAAAGGTCCAAGCACAATCAGCCCAATCAAAGTGATGAACGCTCCACAACTGACACAAACCATCTTGGGGACTTTTTACGTTATCCAAGAATATAATCTTTCGTAATAAAAGGCTTAGTTAACGGCAGCTTGAGATTTGCTTTTCATACCACACTCTTTGCACTTTTTGCGAGGCCACAATAATCTCGCTATATAATTGACAGCGAGTTTGGCGCCGAGAAAGAGCGCCGCGCCGCTAACCACAGCAGACACTGGGCCGTAAACCATACAATCTGAAACAAAAATCGAAGTAATTTTGGAAAACGATAGGATATTACAAAAAGTAGTAAATGGTGCTTATCTTGGATCTTGTTGGTACTTTTCTTCTACAGTCTGAATACACTTCACAAGTCAACGAAATGCACTGACATTTTCAGAGGATTAAGCAGTTGTCATGTCACAAAGCTATATCCAAATCCCGGTTTAAAAAAATGTGTTATAAGAAAAGTTCAGCAATTTCTTGGCAAAGTTTTGCTCTTGTAACTTGTAACAAAGAAAATATTTTACTTACTTACATGCAAAAGCCAGTTATTCTTTGACAATTTTGCTATCATGGGATAAACTAGACGCCGAAAGATAATCCCGATATCAAGATTATCCTAGCGACATTCCACAATAATTTAACACGCATATTGTTTTTACGAGTATTTTATTCACATGAAAATTTTCGCTCGATTTATGACACAAATGGAAACATCACACCATTTTCTAAATTTAAAATTTCTTCATAAAACTCTGTCAATGTCATAGCGTCATGATTTTGAGAAGGTTGGTTAAGAATTTGTTAACATAAAGAAGGACTAACTGTCCCCCGTGGTTCCACTCGCGTCCTTACGGAACTTCTTTCTGTATTCGGTTGGTCTAGTGGTCGCAAGCGCGGCTGCTGTGCTCGAGGTCTGGGGTTCGATTCCTGGGTCGGGCCGAAATCGCTTTGTGGGTTTTCTTAAACTTGCACAAAGCAGCCCGTAGTCTGGAAGTTGGTGATTGATTCACCCGTGCATTGGAGAGCACGTAAATGTCGGTCCCGCGCCTGATCTCTTTCCGGTCGTGTCGGATTGCCGTCCCATCGGGTTATGAGAGTGAAGGAATAGGGAGTGCACTTGTGTCTGCGCAAATGGTCGTGCACTATAATATGTCCTGCGCAGCTAGCTGATCTCCTTAAGTGAGAACAGCCGCCGTGGTCGAAATTGACCGTGGACGCCATTTTTTATTCGGATAAAAAGAAGCTTATGGCCTGTCTCAGGCTCTAGGTATTTAAATCAGTTTAGAGGTTTTGTTGTGGAAGCTTAACCGACAGACGAAGTGTCTTTCGCATTTACACTATTAAGTAATGACAAGGATTAAAACCTCCTTTTCCAAGTATTTAGAGTGTTTATCGTAAGGGTGCGTCCACATCTGGCGAATGTGCCGCGAATGTGCAGCTCGCGAGCCGTTTGCGACCTGCCCGCGAGCTGCGCGCGTGCATTTTTGTTCGTGCGCCGCTTCTGCGCCGCCCGCGCGCAGTTCGCGCGCGACCTAAGCGCCGCACGCGATCAGCGCGCAGGCGGCGCGCGACGCGCTCTTTATTAAATAATAAACGGAACTGTAAGGGCGAGAACTGAGTGCGCGCAGATCGCGCGCCGCTCGCGCGCTCTATACGAGCCTTGCATGAGTTGCGCTAAAGAGGCGCACCAAGCTATTGCAGTGACTGCACGCGCGCAGCTCGCGGGCAGGTTGCAAACGGCTCGCGAGCTGCGCATTCGCGGCACATTCGCCAGATGTGGATGCACCCTAATGATCACATACTGCGATTTTTGGGTTAAATGCTGATAGAGAACAAGAAAATTTGGCCTGATTAAATAAAAGCTGTCTATACCACCTACATAAGATCGGAGGTACAGTTATCGAGATTAGCTGGTTATCGCACCGCCTCAACCGAGTCCTGGGAGAATTTCTCGCACCTGCATAAAATACTAATCCCATCCAGGAATAATCTAGGTTTCCAACAATGACTATATTGCCTACACCTATATTTTGAATCGGTTCAGTCAAATCTTCTCCCTTTATATAATTTATTTTATTCCATCTTATATGTTTCCAACTGCTAAAAGCCAAAATGACGAAGTCTTTACAAGGCTAAAGGAAAAAAGTTATGGCAAGAAGTTATAAACAAGCCCCTTTTGATAAGCATTAGCAAAATATAGCTCGAACTCAACTCCATCTACACAAACCCATACTATCAAGCAAGCTCAGGCTCTACCAAAACGGAACGGAACGAAGTTTATAATCGCCCAATTTTTAGTTATTCACTCCCGATAATAATCGGTGACCGATTTGTATTTGCCCTTATAAAGGTCGCCGGAAGACGCTAGATGCAGGTCGCCTCCAACAGGTATCTGTGGAGATCTAAGGGGGAGGCCTATGTTCAGCAGTGGACGTCTTATAGCTGAGATGATGATGATGATGATGATGATGATTTGTTGTAGGTAATAAATGGAACACATTGGTAGGAATAGTGCAACACAAAGTCGCTCACCTCCTACAAAAAGTCGGTCAGAAAATCTTAGAACGATTTACAATAAATCGCCTTATAACTATTCTCGCAAGTTTGTTTAGTACTAATAGTTATGTAGCCTGTAAACAAAGATCTCTGAACTTATATCTCAGGTTCTAAATATATTTATCATAAAAACAAGAAAAAAACTCGAGTCTAAAAGTATGTGTGTGGTAAATACTTCAGGCGATTATTGTCTATCCTATCTAAGTCTTCAAATCTCCAGCAAATAAACTAAAGACAACAATAGATGATGATACAGATATTTAATACAACTTAAAGTAAACAATATACAAAACAATTTCTCAGCTGTTGTGAGATCGTTTAGGACAGCAGGGGCTCTTGCATGGTTGCGGCATGTCAGCGTTCCTGTTAGGGCACTTCGGCCAGAGCGCGTCCAACAATATGGGACCACATGTGATACAGCCAACCGCAATGAGCGCCGTCACGCAACTCATGCAAATTAACATAATTTCTTATTTCCGGAGACACTTAACGAACTTGTGCATCTCAAACTGTCTGTAGCAGACTGGAACGCACGCAAGGATCGTGGCAGAAGCGATCAGGGCGTACAAAGAGAGGCAAATCATTTTTCACAAGTCCTGGCTCCTGCAGCCAGCTTAGTTTTTTACGTTTACGGATTTTGAGGCCAGCAGTGCTGTGGCGGTAGCTCCTAGGAGTCGTAGGAGCCAAGTGTGTGGTTGTCTAGATGATGAAGTCCGTGGAGGGAGCTATGATACGAGGTCCTCCACGCAATTCTGAAAAATAATATAAAACAATCAGTCATTTATCTGCAAGAGGAGAATTCTGTTACATCACAATCTGATCTGAAATAGTTAAAAGTTATCTAATGTACGATAGAACAAGTATAGTGAACAGGTAGCAAGTTGTTTTTAAAGTTAGAGTTCAAACAGAATGATGGCCAACTAGTTAAAGTTAATCTTAATATCCTAACACGATAGTTACTATCTGTGGCACCAGAAGGTAATGATAAAAATAAAATGAGCGGCAAAGATTCCAACTGCTACATAAATAATAATTTAGATGGGTTGGATCAGGATAATGCTAAGTGATAAGTCTTCAAAACATTTGAAGTTGACAAGGATGAGAAAGTCAAAACCATACTGACCCTTGAAACACAAAATCCCAAGAAGAAGGTGAGCGATGTGCGCTTAACAAACGAATCAGAGGCGAAAAATTCAAGCCTCAGTCACGTGGCTATCCAAACTAATGGTTAAAATATAAGCACACATAATTTCATTGGGGTTCTATAAAACACAAATTTTCACACAAAATTTAAGCCATGACAAGTTGTTGATTGACGGAGAGTAAGGACGTCATTATTTGAATTTTCTGTTCTGTGATCAGTGTGAATTTGCTGCCAGTTAAATATGTATGGAACCTCATGTCATCAGGAATAACTACAACCTGCTTTTATCCATTGTCACTGAAACTAAACGAGTTGCGTTTGAGTTATTTAAGAAATCTTGTTAGTTGTACTTCTACTTGTCTTATAAGTTAAGTATTATCAGCAACACGTGTCAATCAACTGCTGAGTATCAGGTTGTTTCAAGGCACCACGCTGATATATTAGACCGTGAAGATCTCTATTTTTGTATCTCTATTATTGCCTAATACCTATGTTTTTTATTCAATTTATTTTATCTCTTATATCGATGTAATTTGACAGACCTGAAAGTATACCCAAGATTGTTCGAGCGGTGGTTACTACAACATACAAAGCAATGATCCTCTTTTCCTTCTACCTCCCACAACCGTCTTGACATTTATTAACAATGGTTTAAAAAATGATGATCGGCTAAAACATGATAGTAGCATTATGGTAAACTTTTTATAGTATATTTTCTTGGATAACATCATCAGTCGAAGTTTCAGTTTACCTGTGAGATACTTACTTTTTATTCTCTATACCCTTACTCTCATACAATGTGACGCCAAACCAACATGACCAGAGAGAAGTTAGGGGCAGGACGCGGATTTAAGTGCTCTCCGAGGCACGAGGGTATCAATTCCTCCTTATTCAAGGCTGCTTTGCGGAAATGTATTCAAACCCAAAAGATATTTCGAGCCAACCCGGGACAAGACCTCATGTATAGGAGTTACACGTTATCTTGCATAATATTAATGTATCTAAGATATTTTTGATCCTTATGCTGTTTTCTTTGTTCAATTTTTCAGTTCATTTTGAGCTTTTGATTGATTCTCTGCATAGGTCGTCTGTTCACTGATGCTTGTAGATTTTACATAGACAAGATCGCATTTAAAATCAATTATAAGTTCAATTAAAAGGTTTCATTATCAATTAAGAAGAAATGGTGACCAAAAAGTTGTGATGAAAATATCTTTGATAGAAATTAAAATTTAGAACTATCAATGTCAAACTGTCATCCAACCTGATCGTGATTTGTTTGTGTCACAAGCCTTGATGAAAAATTTCTTATCCACCATTCTATGAAAGGAAAAAACTTATGTAGTCATTTAGGTCCGCGTGGGCAATATAATATTGCCGATATATACTTGTAGGATAACAAATTGTGTATAAATGAGACTGTGGGTGTGTTTGTTGCTGACTTGTGCGTCAGTGTGGGGGTTCCCGGAGAGACGATCAATCGACAAGCAGCCAGACTTGCCGCAGCTGGCTCAGCAGCTGCAAGGCAAGAAAGACAATAGAGTAAGGGAAGCTCCGAGGGACTGTAAGGGGAAGTGTGCCTCGAGTATAGCTCAGAAGGCAGCTGCTGAAGCGAAGGCAGCACAAGCGGCACAGAACGCCGCGGGAGCTCAGGCGGCTCACATGGTAAGATTTATACTGTAACTATTGTGTTTATTTAAACCAAGTGTCAAGTGCATCTGACATAACTATCAGCTGATTGTGTAATGGAAGATTTTCATTTAACTATTGAAGATTTCATAACAGATTGGAGTCTACAGTGTTTTGTATTTTGATAACTTCAACAAGATTAACCGGCTTCTATCGTTGATAAATTAAAAATTTCAGCGTTTGAGCCATGTTGTGATGTTTCAGAGAAAATTATTTTGTCCATTATTTTATTATTTTTTCAGGTTAAAACTCAATTAGCGGAGAAGGCACTACAAGCAGCTAAGGCAGCCGAGGCAGCGCTCGCTGGCAAACAGGCTGTCGTGGAACAACTACAACAGGAGGTGAAGGAGGCAGAGGCTGTTGTAGCTGAGAACACAGCTGCGGTACACCAACAACAAGGAACTGTAAACGCTGCTGTGCAAGCTGCACAGCAAGCCACTGCTCAGGTGAGCTTTTAAATCATGCTTTACATACACCTCTCATTTACTCTCCATTCCCTTAATTTTTTAAACATCGTCGATGTCTGTTCTTTAACCATTCTCTGTAACTATCAAGTATCATCATCTAGTTATCTTCAGATTAATTCTTTATAGCTAAATCAATTTTCCTTACATTATTTTTTTTCCTATGCTGCGTATCTTCAACAATTCCTACCCCACCAGATGAAAAGGAACGCAAAGTTTTACGAAGTATTTAACATTAAATGGCGAATTCATTGCGGTTACTACCATAATCCAGATTATTTCAATTCCAAATTTATTTGGTAGTAATTGTTGAAGTGCCTGATTTACTACAAGGAAGCTTCGTAAAACTTTGTTTTCTCTTTTCCCATAAGGTCCATACGGGGGCTGGGCGCCTTTCATCCTAATCAAGAGAAAATAATTTGAAGCAAACACGTCGTCCCAACGATGATTTGCATGTCATTGTGCACATTTGTAGCAGCGGCAACAGTATTGTCTTGTGTCCCAGTCTGCTTCAGAGCATATTCAGGAAAATTATTACAATGTTTCTGCACAGGCGGTAAAAGGAAATAATTTTCAGTCATAAGAATGGTGGATAATCGTTTATAAAATAATAATAAAATTTTCTGGAAATATACAAACTAAGACACACAATTTTATTTCGTTGTTTTCTTTATTTTTATCATCAAGCGGTAACTCTGACATGTAGATACACATCAGTTAGTATAAACAGTATTTTAAGAAGTTATTTTTTGTATTACATTTTACAGCATAAACTTATGGTACAAGCCACACAACTAGCGGCACAACTGGAAAAGTCAGCGCACTGCGTTTTAGAGAAGACGAAATTCGGACTACAAGAGAAATGTCATAACCTATCGGAAGCGAGAGCAAGACTAGCACACTTGCAACACAAGCTACAATGCGCCTGCGCTGAGTGCGCGGCGACGAAGCAAGCCGCGCATTGCGCGTGCGAGGCGGCGCGGGCGGCTTGCGGCAATGCGCGGAGGAAGAAACACGTCATGAACCAGATTGCTGTGGCGCCAAAAGACAGCAAGCGAGGACGATGATCCAGAAAGTAAGGAAAGTATGGTTAAGTGATTGAAACATCAGCTCGGGGTCGGAAATTCGGTTTTGTGGCGGAGTGAAGAAAAAACAGTGGATTTTATCATACGACTCATCGTTGAAACTTAAGGAACGCAAGGCTTCATGGACAGATTTGGCATATTTAGTTCAAAAGTTCTGTACTCAATTTATCAGATATGGATTTTGAATTTGAAATACTGTTACTCTGCTGCAGTGTTTTTTCTGCACCATTAAAAGAATTTCCGACAAATATCAGATCTTCAAGTCCGCCACTGATTCTGCGACATGAAATGAGTTTGATATCAGTTCCATCGTTATTGTCTTAAGAAACTTGTTTAAATGCACTAGCTGTCTATTTTAGCGGTTTAGCAACTGTAGTAATGTCTCCGCCTGTATTAATTCTTTCTTGACCTTGTATTGTGCAGTTTTTTTGAATAATTTTACTTTTGATGTCAACCAACTGTAGGAAATGCCACACTTCCTGGAAATTCCTCATCAGTTATGATTTCTTGATCATTGTGCCTTTCTATAGATATTGCGACAAAATTTTCACAATCATGCCCAAAATTATATTTTAACTTTACATCTATTTATTATAGTTTCCAGTCTTAACAGTCTCAGTAGTGTCCGTTCGTAGGTTAATTTTGTATAAGCTAGGTAATTCACAATTGGGTACTTAACAAATAACCACACAGGACATGAAGTTTATATTTTAGTTTTGATTTCTAGTGTTCACAGGCTTCTCAAAATGGATAACAATAGCAGCTTTTGCATTTCATTTTTAAAGGAATGTAAATATACTCTTACCGGACATTTTATTTTCGAGAATGCGTGGATTACGACGAATTTACGATAATTTTGATTAGCTCGATTTACTGTAGTTTTATAATATTGTGTGTTAAGACGTTCGACGTATAAGCTTTTGATATGATGGATTTCGTTTAAGCTTCTGTTAATATAGTATGGATCATGATAATATTGTTTTATTTTATTACTAACTAGCTGCTCCCGCGAACTTCGTATCGTTCAAACCTTCCTTGGAACTCTGCAAACATTTCAAACCCAAAATCAGCTCAATCGGCCCAGCCGTTCTCGCGTTTTAATCAGACTAACGAACAACAATTCATTTTTATTTATATAGATTATGCTTACAATAATTAATGCAACACATTTTGAATCATGTTAGGGTGCGTCCACATCTGGCGAATGCGCCGCGAATGCGCAGCACGCGAGCCGATCGCGAGCTGTCCGCGAGCTGCGCGCGTGCATTCTTGTTCGTGCGCCGCTTCTGCGCCGCACGCGCGCAGCGCTTAGGTCGCGCGCGACGTCTGCCATCTTCGATAGTACTGAGCCAATATACGGAACTGTAAGGGCGAGAACTGATTGCGCGCAGATCGCGCGCCGCTCGCGCGCTCTATACGAGCCTTGCGTGAGTTGCGCTAAAGAGGCGCACCGAACTATTGCAGTGACTGCACGCGCGCAGCTCGCGGACAGCTCGCGATCGGCTCGCGTGCTGCGCATTCGCGGCGCATTCGCCAGATGTGGACGCACCCTTAGCGACAGAGAATTTCACAAATAGTTTTAATCGAATACTTCCTACTGGAAAGTTGGTCGCAACACGCTCATTTGATCACTGCCGAAAACAGTATAAAAGGCTCCAGTCTTGCTGATGCTCCATTTTGTCCTGATAACCTAAACATTAAAAAGAATTCTTGATATCATGTGGAAATCGAAAAACATTTTTAATTTATTATATCCTTTTAATATATAGTTCATATAAAAGTAACTATCGCTAAACAACTTATGCTAGTATTGGGTTCCCCAATTCCTAACATCACTTCTGTTATCTACAAATTACAATTACTTAATTTAAAGAAGGCATACGGTGGATAAAGTTAATATCTAGCTCGTTGTACATAAATAATATGGAACGAGACTGGTAAATTGATGGTAAATTGTAAGAGGCATTGTTACCAATGAAGCTTGAAATGAACCACACATAAGAAGTTATAATTTTGGAAGAATTATATCTCAAAGAGAATCGAAGATTGTCAGACCTCTAGGTACTTAAAAAAACAACTTTGTGTACTCCTCCATACCACAGTGGGTATGAATGATTGACTACTGACGAAGTCTTTGTAGACAAAAATCTTAATCTCGCGATTTTTTTTTGCTGTTAATCCTGCTTGAATTTTAAGATTACATCAACATGGTCCAATGTTTATCATAGCTCATCAAGTGCGTCCAAATTTTTCCTCCTGTAAGAGGTGAACTGTCAATAAATAATCCGCACAGAACGTTTCAGTCTCTATAATATGGTATACGGAGGTCTGGCAGTCGTTCGCTCTTGTTTATTTTAATTTAATCGAGTACTTTATCTTGGCTTACATTACTTTTCTAAAGTAAAATATTTACGATAGTAGTATGGTACCAAAATATTAATACTAACATTATTCTTCGACAGCTCCAACGGTTGTTTAGTCTGTCCATTTTTGGTAGAATTGGAAAGAATACTTTAAATAGTCCAGTTTTGCGTAGTCACGTTAGGACACATAAATATAATCTTTATTTTACCTTTGTTCATCAAGGGGGAATCATTTAACACCTATTGAAGATTCATTTCAATTTTGTCACTTCACACATATAATATCACACAAACTCTCGTATTTTCACTAGCACCCACTCTCATTTCATTGCCCAGATAAGATCATAACATTAAGTTAATTTTATTTGTCTACTATACTGAATGCATCATTCAGGTTCTGCGGACTGAACGCCAAGTTGCTGTGCTTGTAATTCACGTACGGAGAGTTGTTAGATGAAGGCAAGTCCATGTCCACGTAGCCGTGCAGCGGAGAGAACGTATCCTCGTCTTCATCATCATCGTACATCGGTGATTGTTGTGTCTTCGCCAGGAACCTCGCCGGAGGCTCTGCGTACTGTCCACCCACAATAATGTCATCTTCAAATTCATTCTGCTTATTTGGCTTCCATGGCCTATTCACAACTTTTGAATCAGCAAAGTAAAACGGTCTCTTTCTTCTAAAGAAGAATTTGTTATCTTGCATCACGTTATGCTTTTCAGCCGCATCTGCATCGAATGTGTCGTCGTTGTAATCTTTGGGATGTGGAGTTACATAAACAGGCTGCTTTGCAAATGCAGGCCTATTCTTACTAAAAGCGTAGTCTGTGTCAGACTGTTGTACAAATTTATTGTTTGACCATTGATAGTCCGGTCTGTTGTACTCTTGAGCTTCGTATGGTGGTGATGTTTCTTGGAAGTTTTGGGGCGTCGAATACACTTCATTGATGTTGGGTTTCACAGGCGCACCATAAGAGTCAACAAGTGGATCTATATAACCATGTTTCTGCGATGGCTGATCTCTTACATAGGGTGCTGGTGGCTCTCCGAAATTTCCGTTTTCAGGTACGAAGAAGGAATAATGGGGCATTTTCACAACATGTCCAAAACTCGGTCTGCCATTTGGTTTCGTTTTAGGAATACCGTATTTCGGTTTAGGTTTTGATGCTCGCTTCTTATTAAGATTATTTACAGCTTTGTAGTCATGTACCCCAAATTTAGGAATAGCGCCTTTTTTGGGTTTTCCTTTACGGCCTTTCTTTCCAGGCTTCTTGGTTGCTTTGGGTGGCTTAATCTTTGGCCTTGGTGGTCCATATTTTGATTTCGGAGGTCCATATCTTGATTTCGATATTCTTCTGTAGATGACTTTAGGCTTCTGAAATATTCTGTCCATTGGGAAGTTATCAAGAATAACTGTCGCTTCTCGTTTGCTGATTTTTTTGACAGCTTGCGGTTCTTCTACTTCGGACTTGTTTTCTTCTGCTCTTACGCATGATGCTGTCACTGTTATCTGGAATAGAAAATTTTGGATTTTAGAACTTGGTTGAAAAGGTAGCCGATCTGTCTAAAAGAGCAGAAATCACTTAAAGTTACTCAGTCTAGCATCATACATATTTCGAGCATCTTCTAATTCAATTGAAGGACATTCGAATCATCTGTCTGTCGGTCATTTGTCAGTTTTTGTATGACTTCTTATATTACTGCAACCAGCCCCAATATGGTCGCAGAATGCAAGTTTTTACGTGACGGTAATGATTTAAGAAAGTATGTGTATGCGCCGATGCGATACACACTTGATCTCTAGTTGCTAATGCTAGGATCAACTTATCTGGTTGATTTAGCTTTGAAATTGTGATAATACTAGAAGTGCCTTCAATAAAGTAAATACTACCAAGTTGTAGACTAAACTAACTACCTGGACTGCGTATCAAATTAAAAATAAATGGTTCTTCTATTGTGATGAATGTTGATCTAAGCATTGTTCATCGAGATAATTGAATAATGATCGCATTTAAAAACAAGCTGTCATCTTATGTTTAATGTTATTTATTTGATTTTGAGCACCGTCGAATAGGTATTTATTATTGCGGAAAGCTAAATACAAACATTAAGAGTGGTTAAAGCACCATCCTCTCAAATATGAGTGTGCGGGTTCGATTGTAGGTACCTCAGGAAAGCGCCAATTAAACTTTTCAAAGTTATATTTCTTGAATAAGAGGAATGAACAAAAGTGAAGTAAAACATTTTAAGGATTCTAAGACATAAAGTCTGCAATACGCATTGAGGAAACGTCATGTACCTGGAACGCTCACTCCTTCATTCAGTTACCTATGTTACCTTTTAGAGAAAACTCAAAAACTGAAAAAATATTGCAAAACCACTCTCACAATTTGAAACTAAGCCACGTAATACACAAAAATTTGCATACAAACGATGGCTCATAACATCTTTCTATGCAAATCCTGATCCCTAAGGTCTTAAACACTGCATACAAAGATGTATGAAAGTATGGGCACGCGTCACTTTCCCGTGCGTGATCTTGTAATGTGACGGTAAATCTCAACTCTTGCGCAGTTTGTAAATGGCGATAGAATGTGGGCAGATAGCAGTTTTTGCTACACAGCTTAACAGATGCTAGGAAAAGTAAAATGTTTTATGTGCGTGCCGTCTGCGTTGACGTTGATAATGTCTTTAACGTGGATTTATACAATGCCTTTTTTATGGAAAATCTCCTATACTTAAATAGTCTGTAGGAGATAGTCCGCCTGAAGTTAGCATAGAAACTTGTAATCAAATCCTGCAAACAGTGTGTGATACAATTCTTCACCCGTAAATGAAACCTGCGTTCAAAACAGCCTCTCATATTACGGTATTCAGCAACATTCACAGTTCCATTGTAGGTCAAAATGCAAGTAAAAATTCTTTAGACTACTTTCTAGGAATAACAATGTGAGGTCAACTTAAACTGTCAGTTTTTGACCCCTATCTCACAAACATACTAATGCTAATATAATGTTGTTATGAGTGATTTGAATATAAAAACTTGTTGTGCATAATGTAATATTTGTTTAAAGTGAAGTTTCTATTGTAGATGATGCAAATTAAGACATTTACAAACATTTTTATAAATTAATTCATGAGATGCTTATTTTGGGCTACTCCCAATTCTTGTTTGTTTTAATTATAGGCGTAGAAACGATAAGGATCACGAGATTATGCGAAAGTGCTTCAGAAAGAACAAGTTGGGTTTTGGTCAGTACAAGATTGATACTTCGCTCCACTCAATTAGTAGTGGTCATCTTATATAAAAAATCTGTAACCTACCTATCCTTTTCCTACAGATATGTGTATTTCTGGCACAGGAGAGCACATAAATGTTGGTCTTCCACCTGATCTCTCCCCGGTCGTATGGGATTACCGTCCCATCGGACTATGAGAGTGACGGAATAGAGAGTGCACTTGTGCTGCGCAAATGCTTAGGTACTATAATATGGCCTATGCACCGTTCTATTCTACTTATATGTATGAGAACAGCCGTTGTGGTCGGAAATAGGACTTGTACGCCACCAACCACCATTTACTATTCATAATTAAAATAGCTGAAGAATGCCACCTAGCATTATGAAACCCATTTCCGTGAAAACAAAAATGCTCATAAAAATAAATAAACAATGAAACGATTATACCTACATATCTTTCTGATGACGATATTTAACGTGTTGCAGAGTTAAACAATGTCAATAAGTCATCTGATCTGGTATACAATATAATAAACAGACAAACATACCGGTGCTGAAAGGAAAACAAATATGCCAGTTCATCATACCTACTAGTATTATATGCTATGATGGGAAATCCTCAAATGACCCCTCCCGCTGTGGGTTAGCAGCGTGTGTCAGACTCTTACTGACTAAAACTCATCACATTCACTTCTTAAGCCCATGTACCAGGGCTGCGGTAGCTCTTTCGAACAATCCCTCATCCCCGGTAGGCTTCATCCACGTTCATGACCAAAACTTCATCAAAACATACCCTCTATCAATTCGTGCCTAAGTTAATTATGAAACAGAAAAATCTGTTTTCGAATCATTGACTGATGCCGTACAGAAGCATTTTTTAAATGAGGAAACGATTTTAAAAGAATTTGAAGTCTAGAAAAAACATATTTGCCTCATTTGGGCGCCAAAACAATACTACAGTGACACTTTTCGTAGAAGTAACATATCCTAAGTAATTTATTTTATAGCCATTGCTTTTGATACAAATGTACACAAAATCCCAAACCAGCTACGCATTGTTCTGACAAACAAGATAGGTTTCCGTTAAGAAGACGGAAATAAGAGATCTCACAAGTTCACTGACATTGTTTTAACCGCAAGTTATTTACTGGATAGTGAGAATAATAAATTGCCTATTAATTCCAAGGGTACATTCTCGTGAACGGCTGAAAAGTTGGCTACAAGTCAACTTCATTGTAGATAAAATAAACAAATGACTGCGTTAGAGTGATTGAGCCTTTGCATTGGTTAGGCTCCGAAACTGTTGAACCGATTTGACAATTAGGTATATTTTACTGTTAAAAAGGCACCTACGCTACCACCAGATG
Organism: Helicoverpa zea; assembly: GCF_022581195.2. Classification (NCBI taxonomy): domain Eukaryota; kingdom Metazoa; phylum Arthropoda; class Insecta; order Lepidoptera; family Noctuidae; genus Helicoverpa; species Helicoverpa zea. The sequence goes on from NC_061472.1 coordinate 1,560,495, forward strand.
ACAAAAGCTATGTAGGTATTGGCTATGTGCAAAGCGAGTAGTGGCGGACAGATAACGACCTCAGCGCACAACACGGCAGAAATTGGAAACAAATGCGGATGTTTCAAACCCGGTTTTTATTATTATGTATATTCATTTTACAGTAAAACTATAAAATAATAAATTGCATTTAAATAATGTCAACAATACTATTTTAATCTTTGGTTTTATTTATATTTGCAAAGAAAATTATAATGTTTACATTGTTACTATTTGACAGCTTCCGCAAATGTTGTAAACGCTACGCGTCGCCACCGTCGCGCACATAGCCAATATTATATCTGGGTAGGGGAAGAAGTTCCCCCGGGGCGCTGGTAAATCTGCGAGAAATTGTTAGCATGTAATAAATATGTTCATGTATTAGATGAATCTAAATTAAAAATTCTAACTGGATAAATTAATGATGATGAAGTAGGTGTCTAAGATATTTTACTTTTATTTTCACAAAAATGTTAATTATTATCGTAGACGTAATCTATTTTCTCGTAAATAAAAGATGTTAGAAAGGAATTTCACTATCACTTTGTTAAATAACAATTTTGCAAAGATTGTTTGATTTTTATTGTTGGTAATTTAATTAAAATTGTTTTCGCATACCTGCCCGACAGAAAAGATTGCCATTTCTAAATCTGAATATTGTTAATTTTAGAATGCCTACCACAGTTAAAATGTCTTGTAAAACTTACATAACAACTGAAGATACACATTTTTTTTTTTCTTATGGCATGCGAATGAAAAACGAAAGTATACGATCGTCGAACAAATAGTGCGCATAATATTGTTTTATCACAAATTATACGGTACTCTTTGCTAATGAGACATTTTTTTTTAGAACTTAAACAGTCAAACAGTTAGATTTCCCGATTCGTTTACCCGCCTTTACACGCAAATGGTGGGTTATATTTACCATGTTTGTAATAGTGGATCCATACGATACAGATTTTATTTTTTTACAAATATCTGTACGGACCGAACTCAATAAAAATCTACAGCCTTACTACAAAAACTTAAACATCTGTTGAACACTTGTCTAAAAAAAGTGTGGCTGTAAAACGGACCTTATTTTAACGTCAAAATCTGTAATATTTTTAGACAAATGTTCAACAGATGTTTAAGTTTTTGTGGCACGACGGTTAGTGGAAATATTATGTCAAGATGTTTGTCACTAGACTTATTATTGGCTCAGACTTTTATATGCACCGATTTGTTACGCAGACAAAATTCTATAAAAGTCTGTGTGAAGTTGGTATAGTGATATGATGATATCCCAGCCGATTTATCAGCTACGGCGGCTGTTCTTATATAAGGAGATTAGCCAACTGCACATGACATATAGTGCACAAGCATTTGCACAGACACAGGTGCACTCACTATTCCTTCACTCTCATAGCCCGATGGGCCGGCAATCCGACACCACCGGAGAGAGATCAGTTGGTATCGTGGGGACCCAACATAAGTCTACGCAATTAAGGTGGTCTATGCTTAGTAGTCAATCAAGCAACTAATTAGTCGAAGGCTAAATATGCTTTACTGATCTAAACACCGTGAAATGCTTTCAGTTTCTCTACTTGAAAGTGGAAGTGCTTTGAACTAATTATATATTACTGCCCCGTTGGTCAAGTGGTCGTTAACACTTAAACAGCTTTGTAAGTTTTCAAAGACTGACTTTTTTTTTGCCCATCTCATAGATGGTACGGAACTCGTTTTGTCGTCAAGTCGCACTTGGCTAGTTTTTTGACTATAATGTGAAGGTACTAACAGTTAACTTTGAAGAAGCAAGGGCTGTCTAAAAAAATTATATTAGAAATGCGCAAAATCTCAAAAGTCTTCGGACTCAAATTGTTGTCTGCAGAATAACATCGCTGTCTTAAAACGACTTCTGGTTGGCTGGCATTCTACATTTTACTCGTATAAGTGAACTCATACTCATGAGTACCTTACCTGAGCCTATTATCTATGTCATAAGATCCTCCTCACAAATAATCTTTTAATTCAGCATCATAAAAAAAAAACAAAACAAAACTCTTAACCCACTTCTCACAACAATAATAAACTTTACAATTACAAAGTAATCTTCATAATCGGATTAAATAATATAATTAGGTACTACTAACTACATACGAGTTATTACAATGAAAACAATATGGCGACTAGCGAAAGTCTTTGTGGTAACTGACGATAGAAAAGTGTTTTGAAATCATGACAGTGATTCTGTTTAATATTATTATAAGCCATTTTCTTTATTGGAAAAGTATTTTGCATGTAGATATGAGTTTTCGATATTATTGGCTCGATTTAAGTTGCTTAAACTAATACTCCATGTGGCATAATTAGTATTTAGTTTTTGATGATATAAGTTACCTTAGATATTAGGACGCGAAGTGTTAATTTTAATATTTTTAAAGCGGTTTAGTTTAGAGATGCCGTGTTGGTAACCTGTTAAAAACTAGAAATCGGTATAGTAATAGGTTTCATAAGCAATCTAAGCAATATTGTTTGAGTTGAAGGAGTTACAGCCCCTAGGCCTAGAAAGTCGCCCTAAACTACTACATTAATAATTATAACAGTTGTTGAGAGAAAAGCTTTATTTTGAGTACAAATCAACCTCTCTCGTAGTAGATATTGATTTACAACACTCAATAGCATTCTGTGCAATAAGTAATTTACTGATGAAAAGTAAATCACCAAAATCTTCAAATTACATCGAACTTTATATAGGAAAGAGTAATGCAACTAAATTAGCATCATCATCATTATCATCATCAATATTATTTACTACTTATCAGACTATCCGGCTGACCCAGTTCCCGTGATAATGTAAAATACCATGAAATAGATCTGGTGTAATCAGTTTCTCTAGGTCAACTGTATCATGTTACAGAAGTGAAAATTTACATGAAAGTTCAAGTAGCTTAACCCACATGGTATCTACTGTGTAACTTAGATCAGTTTATAATGATGATAAAGGATACGCCGTGCTCTCGCTGTGGCGGCATATTGGGCTGACAAAGTGTAGTATCAATATATGACATGTCATCGACACGAAAGAAAAAGATGAAGGATTGGTGGTCGCAAAGCACGACAACTGTGTCCAAGACCCCTCGTATTCGATACCCGGATGAAGTTGAAATCGCTATCAGGCTTTTAACAAACTTTCACGAAGCAGCGCTGGACTGGTCGAAGTTAGTGATTGATACATCCGTACATCGGAGAGCACGATGTCGGTCCTGCGCCTAACCTGTCTCTGGTCGTGTCGGATTACCGTCCCATCGGCCTATGAGAGCGAAGGAATAGGGAGACCTGTGTCTTCGCAAATGCTTGTCCACTATAATATCTCCTGTGCACCTGGCTGATCTCCCTTAAATGAGAACAGTCCCCGTAGACGACAATCGGCGTGGACGCCATTATTATGTCATGGTATTGTTAGGTACTTAACGTCTTCAAAACTTTGGGCCGCCTTTAAAGTCATAATTACCATAACGTTAGGTAAATAACGACCGAAGCTCTCTTTATATGATATAACCTATTCATCATTTTACTGCTTTACAGCCAGTTTATCTCGGACTTTATTATGGGAAAAGTATTTTAGAGTCTTCTATTGAAATTCAAAGAAATGGCAATTATGACAATAGGTACTATTGTTGTATTCTTCTTTTTAAGTCATAGCAAATGTACTCGATTATTTTTATTTTATTATTATTAATTACAATAAGATTTCCTGTTTTTTCACTCGCGTGTTGAGGAAATTACTACCGGAACCCAAATAAAATAACAATAATCCGCGTTACTCGGGAATTATATAACTTCCTAACAGTGAAATAATTTTTCAAATTGGTTCAGTAGGTTTACTGCCTTTACGGTGCAAACAAACAAACCAAAAAATGTTTCCTGTTTGTTATATTAGTATACATAGAAGTATATATTTCCAGAATCATAATTTTAACAAAAATCGAAACCAAAATTCCCACACATACTTAAATCTTTAAACTTTTCGCCACTTACCGATTCGAATCGATATCAACTTATACTAATTACTTATGTGCATATTATTAATCGTTCAAACGCCTCTTATGGACACGACAAAACAACTTCTAAAAACCAGTGTTTCTTGAAACGTTAAATAAAGTCGGTAAATACTGGAAAATAATGGTGTCTCCTCTTGTACTAGAGATATAAAAATACTTCGATTTTTACTAGAAAACTTCAACTTTCCCAGGAGCTAAATTAATGAGACATGGATAGGAAAGACATAGGAAGGACTCTCTAGGAAGACATGAAACGTTTTAAGTTCACTGACCCATGAAAATGGAAGATTCTATAATGGTACCAAGATGGTACTGAAATGGAACATTTATGAAAACTGAAGTGGAATAACAGATAGAAAACTGGTGCGAACTAAAATTGTCATATCTACATAGGTACTAACTCTACAGTGTTAGACACATTGTCGGACTTTAAGACCGTCTTTTCTAAAGTCAGTTGAGTAGGTGTTAGAGACAAACACGATAGGTACTTATATTTGAAAGTGAATATTCTTCTCTGTAGGTAATATTACGCGTGTCTAGTGACACTGGCTTTACGCAAACAACATTAAACATTTTCTATCACCAACAAGAAACATATTAACTTTTCAATCGCTTTTTCAAATGACAATCGAGTAATTTACGAGATGAATAAGTGATTCGATTAAAGTTAATGCATTTATTGAATCGACTTTAAGTATATTATACAGTCACCCGGGCAACCCCTTGCTAAGACTAGTTGTTAGACTTGCTGGCTTGACTACCCGTAACGACTGCTTAAGATGTGTCAAATGACATCAGATATTATTGTTTATTAACTGATGATTTTATCTATTGATATTTAATTAGGTAGCTGTTATGTTTATTCAGGAAACCTAAATAGATGTTATGATTTGGTCACGAAAATTGTTATTGTTTTGTTTTTAATATGCGTCCGTTTGGCATTTGTCATCTTTCCTTCCTCTATGGGCATGTGTTTATAATATCAGAAGTATTGATAACTGAGATTGTTTAGGGAATGTAAACAATACTGTTTTAAACATTTATGAGACATATATCCGGGAAACACGTAGAGCGGCATCCAGACTCACTCCTCGCCAGCCAGCCAGATGCGCAGGATATGTACTTTCTATTCCTTCACTAGCCCGATGGGACGGCAATCCGTCACGACCGGAGAGAGATCAGGCGCAGGACCGACATTTACGAGCTCTCCGATGTACGGGTGGCAATCATCAACTTCAACCAGACTCAGGGCTGCTTTGGGAGTTTCCCACTTTGCTCTATACAATGGAGTAGTATAGATACATTTTCACTTCCTAGTAACTGCTAAATCTAAGCCTCAAAATATAAGCAGTTTGGCAAATGATATGATATATATATATACAAATGATGGCGACAGAACTGCAGGTTTAATCATGCAGGAAATATTGCTAAAAGCTACTTAATTATTTCTCGGGGAAAAGTTTCCAAGGAAATGTCTTGCTGTGATTAATTATTACAGCGAAGAAATGATTTTAATGTGCTTTTAATAAGAGTCAAGTGCAAGTGTTTAGGCAATCAGAGCCGGAGCAAATTAGAATCTGACATTCTATTGTGAATTCTATTGTTTCTGGTACTTGAATATTATTATTCGAGATTGGATGGTTATTTTCTTCGCTTGCCGTTGTGCTATCTTCCGTCAAGCTGGTAGGATTGCTTTTTGGTGCTCTGCATTTTGCCAGTAAAAAAAAGTAACTATGCTACGAAATGTCAAGCAAATTTCATGGGCTACATTTGAAAGTTCTGTCCACCTTCATCTATCAATTGTTGTCCGAGTGCATTAAAAGGATAAAAGTATGTCCCTGTATCAGTGTATCATCATGTGTCCCATTGGTATCTTTAATTAGACTGTATTTTTGGTGGATTTTCCATCCAAATTGTGCCTTCTTAAGTTGCTAAAGCTCTTCGTATGTTTATGTTTACTTGAAGCTTCGAAGCCGTATTAGCTGGATATTCATCTTAGGTACTTAATTAGTAGATATTATAAACTAGTTCTCCGGAATGTACACAACGTCTTATTAAGGTATTTGCTAGAAATTCTATATTCCTGATCAGAATGAGACTAGTTTTTCTAATGATATAGGTACTCAACCATGTCTAAACGGTATTATTAAAGTATCTTGTTTCTCTAGAAAAATATATATAATGTCAATATACCTAATTAGAGTTGTAGTTATTTTATTGGTAGAATATTTTTTTATATGATACTTACATTAATTTTAACTGCATTAAATATGCTTAGTTTTTTCAAGATACACGGGCTTTCAGCTGTCTTTAAATTCATCGTCATCATCCTTCGAGCCTTTTTCCCAACTATGTTGGGGTCGGCTTCCAGTCTAACCGGATTCAGTTGAGTACCAGTGCTTTACAAGAAGCGACTGCCTATCTGACCTCCTCAACCCAGTTACCAGGGCCACTCAATTCAGCTGTCTTTAAATTATCAATCCAAAATGAATAAATCTAAAAACAAATCTTTTGTAAATATTTAAAAGTACACTCACCGTCAAAACAATATAACACAAAACATCAGCCAACTGCATTATCACAACACAAATTTTCTCGGCGACTGTACGAGCATGGACGCGACTGTCCAAGTCGAAAGCTTGTGAACGAGTGGTTGAGCCCAACTGGATAGTGGATAACTACTGAGTATCCGACCGTGACGGATTCTATAGAGGTGATGAAACCGCTTAGCAATTGTTTTTTGTTTGTTTTTAGTTTAATTTTGCAGTGATGTCATTGATTAGGATGGTAGGTGCCTAATGTTGGTATATATCATAGAAGTGATGTTAGAAAGGCTTTCAGTAAAATAATTTGGGCTTATGAAAATGGTGCCTATCTCTAGGGGAAAAAGACATTATCATGATCGTATCAGGCAATTGCCGTCCACAGCTGAACATAGTCATAGAAAAAAATAACATACCTATCTAAGATATTTACATTAGCCCTTACAACTCTGTGCTATTTTGTCAATTTATTTGGCAAACTGTATTCATACAAAGCATTTCTTGACATTTTCTTGTAATGAACATTCCAATTATTGAAGAGGAAGACTTTTTTAATCATCAACGGTTATTAAGAGGCTTTTTATTAGTCTGTTAATCTTCGCCATTACCTTATCTATGAAAGTCCCTTCCCTTTGTAACTTAACATTACAAAATGTTAATTTGTTTCAGTAAGGGAAATCATTGAAATTGTTGATTAACAGAGTCTAATTATGCTTTTTTCTGGTGAGGAGTTATTTACAATAGAAAGTTTGAAAAAAATGATAAGTAACGTATGTTACAATAATGTTGATTTTATTGCTGTTCTGATACTAACAGACATAATTATATACTTGTACATATTTTTACCAAAAATCAACCCTAATTCCTAAATCTTTCTTAAAAACCTTCGGGTGATTCATCAACTCTATACAATTCCTAATGAAGTACGCGCACGCGCAACTCTCACATTGACTTTGTTTATTTATTGTTGATTTATTATCTTTATAAACAATGTCTTCGAATTACTCAACGGTTCCTTTGTAATTATTATTTGTTTTTCAATATTTGACGGACGACATAGTTGTCTTACCTACATATCGTGAAAGAGATACAGTTTCTGTATACTTTTCATTATCTCATTTCCCGCGGTTTCACCCGCATCCCGGAAGAACCTCTTCCGTTATCCGGACAAAAATATAGCCTACTATAAAAATATAGCACTCGGGAATAGTCCAGCTTTCCAACAGTGCAAGAATATTTTAAATCGGTTCAGAATTTTTCAAATCAAATCAAATCTCTTTATTTTCAGGCTGCATAGGCCCATAGATATAAACCTTAAAGACTTACTAATTTTTGGAGCCCTTTGGGTACAAACAAACAAACAATAAAATCTCATCTTTATAGATAGAGAGAACTAATTGCCATCACTCTTCGTCATTTATTCTCAAAGACTGATGCGTCTCTGGTGATGATAACCATCTATCAACTATCAATCAACTGTCGCATTCTTTGCCACATTAAAGAGATAATGTATTTGCAGCGATTTGCAACACTGAAAGAAATTATAGGTATGGAAACCTGATGGGGAGGCCTTGCTCAGAAGTGACAACAACACAGTCTATGCAAGAAAATTTAGCTGCCCCACTTAGTAACATCATAATGATCATGGGGAAATTATTTACTCAGGGACCTTTGGGCGCTACGTATAAATAATAATTCAGATATAATAATATAACAAAGAGGTAGAAAAATATGTATATTTCACATGTAAAATGCTTATTTCTATCGATGCTATTAATTTGTTTCATTAAAAATTGATTATAACGCCATCTACGTTCAACGTGCAGAACTTAATGTATCTGTTACATAAGTACATAGAAAGTAGTTAGTGAAACGTAAACTAGATGGCGCTGTCAACTTCCAACAGTTTTGGATTGTATTATGTAATCAATATAACAATTTAACTTAGGTAGTTAAATAACTGCGTTTTTTTTGCGTTGTAAGGTTAAGAACGAAGATTGCATAACTACTTATTTTTATTTTGAGGAAAGTGTACACCCCTACTTATTACTTACGGAGTATTAAAAACTCTAGATTGATCCTTTAAACAAATCATGATTGTCATTACTTTATATAACTGTGAGGACTAGTAACATTAATTAGGACAAGGCAGGAAGAAAAAGAAGAAGAATAACTTTGAACATTATAATAATTATTTATTGTGATTTAAATGTTTTAGGTATTAGTAGTTACTAACACTAGTTTATAAGCTTGTAATTTTACTAACAAATATGGATGTAATTTTAGGATGAATCCGAAATAAATGATTTATTATTATTATTATTATAAATATCCTAATCTTAGGCATTTTAACGAAAGTGGTACTTTTACATTATCATCAATCAGTAAATAAAAAATCATGTCAGTGTCATGAAAAATTTATTTGATTTTCTTTTAATTACATTATGTATTACGATATGCTAAAATAAATACAGAAATTGTTCGGATAACTTTATCTTATTTATAATTATGTTCATTTAAATAATTATGAACAATTATAATTAAATTCAATAATACACGGTTACGCTTCTAAACCTAGTGATTTATTTACAATTTAATTAATAAATTAGAGTAAAATTATGGTGATTTTTAATTAATGGAAAATATGTTGCTTGAACACACGTTTTGTTTAAGTATTAATGTCTGTTTATTTTGACAATTCCATCATTGGACTTTTAAAAACTAATAAGTGTTATTTCAAAGCTTTGCAAAATTTAAATTCTAAGAGATTTTGCTACAAAACCAATATTTTTGACATAATTTTCTGTGGCAATATTGCAAAAACTCAAATTGCGAATTCTTTCTTTTTTTTGCATAATTTTTATGTAAGTATTAAAACAGTGAGCAATAAGTGACAGACTTACGTACAACTGTTTGTAACAAGAAACAGTTCACATAAGTCCTTCAAAACTTTAATTCAATAGCAAGTATTTTTGTGTTCATTTGCGAATAATTAACAATTTTTCAACTACCTATTCAATTTAATTATTGGCAATTTATAACTGTCAATTTTAAAGAAAAATCCATAAGTAAGTGGTCCAATTTTGATATGTATTTTTTTTAAACTAATGATTTCAAAATGTGAATTTACATTTTTATATTATTCCGTATTGGAATCGAAAGTCACACATTGGAAGATTAAAATCGATTAGACTCAATACAATACAAAATCCTATAGTCGTACGACCCGTATCGACAAAACTATTTTTATTTTACAATAAGAAGACGAAATATTTTTTTGATTCTGGTTCCATTGCGAATGACACTGATTTTAAGATTTTTTTGCTGCTCAAAAAAGGCCTGGGACATAGCTATATTTTTTATATTTTGCAATAATTCGATAAAATTCGATTAGGTATTTGGAAAGGCGTTTAAAGTCATAGTAATATTTCTGTAGAAATAACGTGTTTTATTATTTGCTCTGATAAAAAGGCACGAAAAAAAAATCGATTAAAAAAACTGTTAAAACATTATGCCTCTTTGTAGATATGGTCCATAATATGTACCTAGCTTTAAGCCCCTTGTAACCAAGGTGCCAAGGTGTGATTCTATCCGAGACCTGGGCGTTTACCATGATAATAAGCTCATTTTTGAAGCTCATATTGACGCCGTTGTAAGGAAAGCATATAAAATGCTTGGATTTATAATGCGCGTTTCTAAGTGCTTTAGAAATGTCAAAACACTAAAAATTTTATACTGCACCTATGTTAGGAGTCACCTGGAGTATGCTTCTCAGATATGGAACCCGCGTTACAATAAGTACATCGACCGCATTGAAAACATACAAAGACGATTCATAAAATTTCTCTGCTTTCGTCAAAACCTTACATATCATTCAGTCGATTATCTCCAACTCTGTAAGAAACACCATCTATTACCACTCAAAGACCGGCGTGATATTGCCGATTGTCTGTTTTTGTTAAAGATATTGCATAATGATATTGACAGCCCGGAGTTGTTATCTAAATTGAAATTCAACGTGCCGAGTAGAGTATTACGTTTTAATCCTCCCCTATATGTACCCAACTCATACACGAATTATAGGCAAAACAGTTATGTTGTGCGTGCGAGCAGGCACTTCAATATGATTTGCAAGCAGCATGATTTGGATCCTTTCTCAATAAGTGTGGCGGCAGCCAGAAGGTTGTTGTGCCTTAAGTTCTTCAAGTAGTTTAGTATCCCAGATTTAATTTATTATTTTGAAATTTAGATCTACCTACTCATTCTTTTTTCTCTTTGTGTTTAAAAATGCTATTGTTTTTTTTATATTATTGTCTCTAAAAACGTTGCACTGATGTGTGATCACGTTATTGCTAGGCTGTTATTATAAGCGAGGACTTTTAATTGGCTCTCTGTCGACTATGACTTCCTTTTACTGTTTAGTTTTTGTTTAGCTGTAAGTTCTCCTTAGTACACTAAATAAATAAATAAATAAATAATTTCATCAAAAATCTAAAATCCAGTGTCAATCACAATACTCCATCAAAATTTAAGCTATCTTAATACTAAGTCGACGGCGGAAGAGTCATTTGAACGCAAGGTCACCGATGCCGTACCAACGTCGGTCACTGTTGCACAAATTACATTAAATTAATACTTTAGCTGAATTTCTAGAGGTTTTAGAAACTTTCATACATCAAGAAGATCAGTTTTAGAAGAGATACAAGTACAGGTGAACATCAGTATTACATTAAATAAACAAGGCTTTAAAAATATCTAAGAAATTATTGAATTTATGATGCGTTAATTGTAATAGATGATATAAAAGATGTTAAAGTAGACCATATCCGTGTCATCAAAGGAAGCATTCCATTTTGATAATAGTACAAGTAAATTACGCTAATATTCAATACTCCTGATCTATATAAAATCACTGGCATGATCCATAGAAAAAGTTTATAAAACCGCTAAAACTCCAGCACATAAAAATACAGTAAACAAAAGAAATATAGTGGAAGGCACGACAAGTGTATATACATTGCTACGTGGCGTTGGTTCGGCAGTGGATGCAGTCGACCAGAAGCTTGAAGACACAGTGCATAAGCAAGAACAAGAAACTAATAAAGAACTTGATTCAAAGTCCATAGGCTTAGATGGTTATAATAAAAAAATTGACAAAGGAATAGCTATGGAGCCTGAATAAAGCCCATCATTTGTTGTTCTGTGTATAGAAGCCTCTGAAGGCTTTAGTTTCCATGGTTTTCATATTTGAACAAAGGAAGAAGAATTTGATTACAATTTGATAATAATTGAGGTTCAAATAGTCAAAGGCTACTGTTGGGTCGACTGCTGATTTCAAGTGAAAAGTGAACTTAAATTGCGTGCGTAATATAATGATATGTATTGCATAAATATTTCACTTTGATTTGAAACTGAGTGAAATTGAAATATAAGTTAAAATGTACCTTGTTTATACGAGGCTTGCCGCGTAACTTAAAGTACTGTGAAGTGCCTGCAACGATAGTAACACAAATTATAATAACAAACATAATTGTAAATAAAGATTTGAATGTACTAATTCTCAAAAAAATGGAATCCTTAGAGAAAAAGATCTGGTATTGCATCATGAAGATTTGAGAAAACATAATAAACATGACCCAAGGTTTGGATGTTATTATAGAGATTGTTTATGTGATTATTAACTCATATAAACAAGGCATTGAATTTAAAACGATCACCAGAATATACCACATAAATATAATAATTTAACAGAGATTTTGGAAAACAATTGCCTAATTATACCCTCAGCGTTTGCGCAAATATCCAAAGGATTCTTCATTCAAATCAAATGTTAAAAAAATATTTACAAAAATAACCTAGACCTATGCTGTAACATTGCGTCGTGATCCGTACAATTTAAACTACTAAACGACTATACTTTAATATATTTGGATAAAATTCTCGAATTAAATATACATCAAGAAGTATCTACAAGGAGATACTGGAAGGACCCTGTTTAAGTCTAAAAGACCTAAAGACCGATTCGGTCTCACCACTGAGCGAGGTACAAGAAAATCAAGCCTTGGTAACAAAGATTGCAATATTTTTCTAAGTATTTACGTTCATCTATTATAATAATTTTGTCAAGATTTCTTCGATGCAGACCGAAAAATCTGTTCCAAAGTTTAAGTCAAGTTTGGAGGTCAAAGAAAATTCATTGAGTGGCTTCAGCGGTATGATAATGTGAAGGATGGTAACGCCAAACCTGGGGAGGGGAGTATTCGACGGGGACCTCTTGCGCCGCCCCGCCGGCACCCCACATGAGCACCGTCTGCCGAGGCATCTCCGAGGCTTGCGGCTGCTGCATCCGTTCCTGCTCCGAGTTACTCGACCCAGCAGGACTCGGCCCGGGCACTACGGACGGTGACCTCCTCTCCTGTCCCGTCACAGGACTCATGTACCTCCCACTACTGTCCACGTACGTATACTCTCTCGAAGGCGGCCGATGGTATGTAGGAGCCACTTCGTATCCAGGCGGAGGGGCCGGTTCGAGGAAGCCATTCGGCGCGTAAGGAGTGTAATGATAAGATAGAGGTTTATATTGGTGGAAGAGGTTGTCTGCTGTTAAGAATCTGTCGTCTAGAGGTGGCGGGGCGTAGTGTAAGGTTGGGGCTGGAGGATACTCTCCGTAAGGGGCAGTGTAGGCGCCATTTAAATTGGTGTATGCTGCCGCAACTGCGTCTGCTGCTAAATAGTCCACGGGAGGTGGCGCAGGAGTTGTGGGAACTCTTCGTTTATTCCTACAAGTTGATAGGAAGTCTCGGAGTTGTGTTTTGTATCTTCTGGCGGTTCGTGGAGGAGTTGTGACATTCGTTTCGCAGCCGGATAGCTGTTCAGTTTCCGAGAAGTAGAGGCTTGTGAGACCAGTGTCGAGGTAGCTCACTTTGAAGTCCATTGTTCTTTTACCCAGTAGGTCTCTACCTTCTTCTTCCCTGAAAATAAAGAAGACAAACAATTACAGATTTTCTATTTTATACCTTTGTGAATTTCAACATTTAATGTCTCAATGCTGGCACTTACATGAGCGGTCGATGCGTACTGATAACGAAGTCAGGTTTAGAATTCTTGTAGACTAGTCTGGAAGAGGTCTGCAGCCACTGCCACTGACCATCCTTTGTTTGGAAGCGATAAGCGATCATTCCGGAAGCACCTGTTTTTAATACTGAAACAAACAAAACAAACATCATCATTGTGACTAATGCAAGAAAGACAATTGACAATAAGAGAGTAACTATTTTGTCAAATTACTTACATTCTTGATGAGCGCTAGCGACGTAAGCCAGATCATCATAATGTACTAGATCATAGCCACCCATATTCGCCAGCTCAGCATCTGTGTAACCTAGCAACATTTTACCCCTGGAACAAAAAATACATTTTATCAATACATACATCTTTTTTTTCATCAGCAACCTTATGTAAAAAACGTCGATTTACGAACTTCTATCTCTCTTTTGTGTGTATTTAATTAGGCCTAACAAACTGGTCTACTTAGATTTTAAGTAGAATTCAATATCAATTATTTCAGATAGATAGTTCAACAAAGAAAATTCAAACTCATGATTGCATTAACCTTAGATCTATTGTTGTCTAAATATCCATTTTTTGTTATAACCTTGCGGTATTCCCATTAATTAACAGAACCATTGTTCAGACACCATTCGAGTGTCAATTAACAATTTAATATGGTCCATATAAAATACTTCCGATCATTGATGATCGTTTATTGTTACCGTTTTTGCTAAATGTATCGTTTCTGAATATCGAGGCATCTTTAGTGTTAAATGACATGTTATGTATGTCTAACGACTTATTGTGTGTATCACCTAATCCTTTTTTTCATGTTTCATGAGAATCTTGTTATTTAAAGAAACTAACTATGCTGACATTAATATTTTTAGGTTCAAAAATATTTAGCTTAAAATAATGGTAGTTGTAGAGACACAACTCAGTTACGAGTGCCTGCTATCACACTGTATCACGCTGTCTTGTCTTGTGACGTGGGACTGATGTTCTGATGATAACATAACCCCCTCAGTCATCAGATCCTCAGTATTGTCACATGAAAACAAAGAAAAATCGTTGTATCTTTTGCCATCTATCAAAAAACTGAAAAATAACTTGGTTTTCCTTACCGTTGATCCATAGAGACTAGAGACAGGTCGAGCTTGTGTTTGCTCTTGAACATGACTTCCTTCTGAGGGATTTCCAGAAGGCTGGGAGGTCCGAAGGGCGCACATATTGCAAAGAGTGCTAATGGAGGTTCTTCTGTTTTCTTGTTCTGCCCGTGTAGCACTTTAATGCGACCTCGGATGTCAAGCCTCTGTGGAATTAAGAATTACGATCAGTCATGATATCGTTATATACATTTAATCGTTTTTTCATAATTGTGTAGCTGCCTAACTACTGATAGGCTTTGACTGAACTGAGATAAATTCAAAACAACTTCAACGGCCTATTTTTAGGTTTAAATCATTTATTCTCAAAAAGACACTGTCACTTACATGAGAATACAATTCAACACTTAGCATTACTATAGTTATATTATAAGTACCCATCACCAGACAACAACAAAGATAAAATATTAATACATAATTACACGTGTAGTTTCAGATACTATTTCGCCTCCCAGTCCTTCCAATCACACACTGGACATCTACTCATAGTAGTTCTCCAGTATGTGTTTGGACAGCTGGGATTTAAAACTGCGGAATGAATTTATATTTTTTATACGAGACGGTAAATTATTAAATAGCTGTGCTCCTTCATATGTGACGCTCTTTTTAGCATAATTAGTTCGTATTCTTGGTAAGACAAGTAGGCTAGGTCGACGGAGGCTGCGTTTAGATATTTGTGATTTTTTGACAAACGATATCTCAGTATGAATGGCTTTATCTATTATTTTCCTAATCAGAACGCAAGTGTTATATATATAAAGCTGTTTAATATTCATCAATTTGGTTTCTTTAAAAATGGTTCGAGTCGGTGTTAAGTAGGGATAACGAAAGAGTACCTTTATGATCCTATTTTGTATTCTTTGCAATTCCTGTAATTTCGTTTTGCCGGCACTTCCCCAGATTTCGATAAGATATAAGAGATGTGATTTTACAAGAGAATTATAAATTGTATAACGTATATTTTTGGGTATACAATGGGTAATATTATAGAGTGAGCCTATAAGAGAAGATAGTTTATTTTTAATATGATCAATCTGACTGTGCCATGTTAATTGACAGTCCATTCTAAGCCCAAGATATTTTTCACAAGATTTTTGTTCTATTTGGATGTCATTAATGGTTAGTGCATCATGTACGGGGACAACTTTATTTTTTGCTTTGAAAATTACGTAACAGGTTTTAGAAATGTTTATTGTGAGCAAATTATATTGAAACCATTCAAATAGGACGTTTAGATCTTCTTGAGCCTGTCTTATAATATCGTGAATATTGGCACCGAAATAAAATAAGCACGTATCGTCCGCGTATAGTGTAAGATGGCCATGTAGATTCAAGTCTGATATGCTATTTATATAGATCAAGAACAACAGAGGTCCAAGTATGGACCCTTGCGGAACTCCCTTTGTGATCGCTAAGGCACTACTTTCAAGGTTATCTATCCCAACTTTTTGGTATCTATTTGTTAGGTAAGACTGTAGCATTTTAAGTGCATTACCCTTGATACCGCAGTCGTTTTCCAGCTTATGTAGTATTTGACTCCATTCACAGCCCTTATGTTAATCAGCGTATCAGAATTTTCGGATTCAAGCTACCTCTTAACACCCACTAGCTAAAATTATAATTAGTAATATTGAAGAATTCAACTTACCAAGAACCCAGAAGTATTGTCAAGTAAACATCTAAATCTGACAGTGAAGCTCCTTTCTAAGAGATGGGCCCTGTCTGGCCGCAGAACATCTTGCAGCGTCAGGTTGCTGACTTCTGGAGGTAAGAAGGAGTTCCACAGGATCTGACGCTGCAACTCCTCCCGGTCTTCTGAGTGGACGAGCTCGTAAACTGACTGGTGGACTATGTCCGACTGAAAAAGAAGGTAAATCATTGTAATAGATTTATAAAAATATACTCAGAAAAGTTTACAGCCATTAAAACTAGTTTTTCTAGTATTTTTTTATTAATAGAATCAAAACTTCAAATCATTGTTTCAGCAACAATGTTGCGATAAAAATTAAATTTAAATACAATGCAATAACAATTAACCAAAACACAGAAAAAAACCTCTCAATTAGTTAATAGCTTCTATTAGTGGAACACTAATAAGATTCAATAAACCAAAAGATAACAAGATAATTAGTTCAAAAACACAAGCTTTACAATAGAAAAAAGAGCAAGTCACAATCAAATCGTAAATCAATGAACCACAGCGAGCCCTAGGAATCGATTTAAAGCTCAATCATTAAAGAATCATCTGTAACGAAGATGGACGTGTTAATTCCGGACCTTCGACAAGCTAATGACTACCTTAACCATATACATATATGTTATAAAATTCTCTGCATCTCTTTCTTATTCATTTTGCCACGCATCACACAACAATAGGACCGTGTAAACAGTGTAGATAATACAATAGCATATGATACCAGTACAAAACTAATTGATAATCAATGGGGTTACCCAAGGCACGAACTTCGGCCCCTCTAAACATATAAATGAATTTGTAAAATATGTATGGGGCTGGTATGAGTAACAACATATTGCGTTGGCATTAAACGTCAAAAGATGATTTGTTGGGTAATTGGTTTTGTTCTCATTGGGGTGGGGGGTTGCTAAGGTACGAATCCGTGTTTTGTTGATATTCCTTTGTTTTGGCATTTTTTCGGCGTACCATTGTATTGATGGATCGTATCACTTTTTATATCAGTTTTGGAAAATATAGCCATAATTTGTCTCCGCTTTTAATGGGGGAGATAGAAAGTTTTGATTAACTGTGACTCAAGTTAGGGTCCTACTGTTTTTTGGTGGGACATTTTGATTAAATCACGATTGTTTTATAAGCTATAAAAATACAACTTTTTAATAATCCGAACGTCATGCTTTTTATGACTCATATACTAAACAATAAAGTTTTTTATGAACATGATAACAATAGTAGTTTAGTGAATCTTGGAAACGAATGCTTCTCCAACCTTAAATCTATCATTAGTTTGATCTGCTAAGAATAAAACATTAAAGCTGAACCCTTAGCCCAAAACGCTATAAAAGAACCAAAAAACAGCACAAATGAAAAGTTTCAAATAAAAATGATCTCAGTATCAGTTGGGGCCATTTACCACGAAGCTCAGCCATTAGCGATCGATACTGCCAGCACCCACCTGGCGCAGATTGAAGTTAATGTTGCTATTCATTCACCCCTCGGTTCAGATGCATTTGTATTTAGAATTATTATAGTTTCGGTTTTGTTTTGGTTTGGAATTGTAGATTCATTTTTTTCTGGTTTAGTGTCTTTGTGGTATTGAGTTGCATTTGTTTTGATTCTACATTTCATGTTCCTACTTAATTACTTTTTAAAAGTTTCAGTTTAACTAAGAAATAACATCAGTACTGTTTATTTGTATCATTAGCTTAAAGTTAATGTAGATTAAGATATCAAATTGGGTTGTCCATGTATGTAAATAATAACTTCAGCTGCTTATCTTCTCTATCTAGAAATAGTATTGTATGTTCTATTAAGTGTAGGTACCACATAAACGGTATCTTACGAAAATACAAAAGAGTAAACAGAAATATAACAAAGCATACTTCTCAAGTTCACCGTTATTAACTTCTTAATTAACACCAAACCCTGTACCAACTTCAATTCTCCGACCTTTCTCTCCATTTTTACTTAAAATCGTATGCTAATAATCGGCTTTAATGTCCCCAATGTTATTTACTCTGGAAATCTTTACTACCCTCATTTAAGCTCGGTGTGGTTCGGCACGCGCCAGTCAGGAAGTGGCAAGTACCCGGACCGATTTAATGATTTATAAATCGATTTGTTTAATCGAGTCCCACCCTACGCACTGGCGTAGAGTAATTGGATAGACAGGGGAGTAGGTATAAACAGAATTGATGTAAGATTTTTTAGATGATTAGATGGGAATTTTGGGTTTGGGGATTTTAGTCATGTTTAATCTATTTGTTTAATATGTATTAGGTTTCATCTATATTTTGACTTATGTGCAGAAATCTGGTAACATCTCCTCTTTTCTCAATTGTATCCTTCATGACTTTAAATCATCAATATTTATCATAACATACTAAGTGCTCTATCAAATGACAAAACAATATTCGTATAGTATCACGAAGTTCCTAAGTAGACGCAACTTTGGTAATACATTAGGCTCTTACTCAAACCCAATCACTCCACTCTACTCAATAATCTTTGGTCACTAAAGTAACTCAGGTAACCGAATTACTCGCTCGCTTTGAGCATAAACAAAACAAAGAGGAGAAAAGGGGGGTTTTGGACGTAAAATTTATACGCATACGATCACTGCCAACTGTAAGTTTTATAGCGGGGGTCGAAAGGGGGTCGAAAAGCGGGGTTTTTACATTCTAAAAGCAATATTTCATCGGGGACTTTATTAGCCGTAATGCGGAGGGCATTTGTTAACGAGCAATTTTAATATGCGTCGCAGTTTTTTCGTTCAGGACAATCTTTTTGGTTTCCCTAAATATGTTAATTTTGTTGCGTTGAAGATATTGGTATATGGAAATGATTTATTTTTGTGTGAGGACGTACGGTGAGTTATTGCTTAAGGAAAACCCCCAATGGGAAGCAACAACTTTTGGAATATTTTGTGAGTTGCGGTATTTTAATGTGAATATCTTTATGTAACCACATTATGTTTGTAGTCAATAAGCCGATCATCATTAAGTTTTAGCACTATATATGCCCCAATCAACCCACTTCAAGCTTAGATTGATAGATGCTAGAATTATATTTCGATAACCTATAAATACATTGCAGAACCTAGGACTTTTAGCCAGATACATAAATGTGCTAAAAGATAGCCACAGAAAGCATATTATACTAAGATTCTGCTTAACATTTCTTTTTTCTTTCTACCTATTATGGAGAATTTCATATTTTTATCCTAAGCTGATAAAACTAACCACATTTTCTCTTATCAGGACCATTTTTTAAGGTCTCCCCCTTCCACCCTCTAAAGAGGAGGAACTAAATAAGGGCCCAAAAGGACTAAAACGTGAAAATATGTAAATACCCCTGAGATTACAAAGCCATTCGTTGAAAGTCCGATAAGAAGGCCTCTGATAACGCTAGGGCCGTACTAAGTTCACTTATCGTACTTCTAATTAATATTTTTATAGCACATTTTTATATTTTATGAATAATTAAATTTTGGTCCAAGCCTTATCTTATGTTCGCTAAGTGATTAATAAGGTTAATGCGGCCTTTCATAAGGAAAATAGGGTAATTTTTATGTGGAAATAATGTAATTAATTAAAGTGAATTTGTGGGCAGAAAATGTCGTGTATTGGCGTCGGCTGTTTTGTTTGTAGGCTTTTGAGCATAATTATGGAATTAGGAACAAAAGTTCATTTAGAATTTATAAAGAGTCACAAGAGTTTGTTATAATTAGACGTATAAATAGGACGTAAACGTCAATGTGTACAACGTTGCTGCCTAGATTTTTACCTTTCGAATAATACTATAACAAGAATGTCCTATAATACTTGCAAATTTTCCCTTTATGAAGCTTTATCCTAGGTAATTCGGAACATGTTCAAAGTGTAGAGCGGTTATTATTGCCTATGATACGTACGATACGTTTTTATTTACGAGAGATGAATGTATAATACGGATCTACGATTACGACGATTACGATTACGGATTACGGATCTTACCTGATGGAAGCCTAAGTAACTTTCGATGCTGTGTGTAGCGAAGAACACCTCGCCTTCACACGTCAGGATCATCAGGAAACCGTTGAGTGCCTGGAAATTAACACAAAAGAATCAATTATATAACAAAAAATAATAAGCCAATATAATGTCACATAAAGTAGCATGTTAAAACAAACACTAAGAAGTACGTAGTTAAGTACGCAGTCGCCTATGTTTAAAAATACAGCAAACTTCTACTGAGCTAAAGTATTCTAGAATTAGGCTACATTTTGTAGGCTTAACTTAGGTTTCTTTCATCATTAATCAATCATTTAGTAGCCAATCAAGCTTTTAAGTACTACTAAAATGGCTGTGATTATAATTTAGAGTACCAAAGCTTAGGAAGGGCTTTCCTTTACATTATCAAAGTCACATAGTTATTTTTTCCAAATAGTATCTGAAAAATTCCAAACTCCATCAAATACAAAAAATAATCCCCAAACCGATGCACGAATTTCAAACTAACAAAGAAAAAAAAAAATACAAAAGCAAAAACTTTTTCCGAAGTAAAATCAGCCGCGACGTGGGGACCGAAATTATTCCGTCGACAATAAAGACTTCGCCAAGTTTTTCCCTCGGTTTCGTAGCTATTTCCTCAGCCAGACACATTGCTGAGTTACGAGCCAAGTTCTACGGAGAAATGTGGGAGCGTTCGCATTGACGTACGATAATTCAAAATAACGGATCAAGTGGGCTGTATTATTCGATTTTTTTTTGCATGATATTTATTGTTATCCCCAGTTTCGAAATGAAAACTTAATGATTAATTAAAAATAAAGGTCAGTTCATAGTTATTAAATTGTTAATCAAATACTTAATAGGTATTTTTCCAATTTTACTTCAATAGCATTCGATTTGGGCTCCAATATATTGGCTTAAACAATTGCTGACAGTATTAATAATTTATGCAGTATAGTTTATAAAACTGACATATAATGTCAGTCCAAAAAGGTAATTAATATGCATTTTACTACATGATAACGAAACTTCTGTCTAGTCCTGACATATTTATTACGACGACAAAAAAATGCAGTCATTTCTCGTACCGTCTAACAATGGAAACCCACAAAGACTAACTAGAGAACATAAAATAAGCACATAGTACTGATTATTTATTGCATCGATACTTCCTATTGATTTATTTTGTAACAGGCTAACTATTCATAATTTATCACAGAGCCCTGACATCTCTATAGGTCTTGTTATACCGAGTTATGCAGAATTTTATAATGTAAAAATAGTCGGATATAATGTCGTGGGTATCGATAAAAAAGATTAACAGTTATGATAAAATTATATTATGTTATAAATCCTTGATAATATTATAAATAAATGCGAAAGTGATTCTGTCGATATGTCTGTCATGATTTCACGTCTAAACTACAGAATCCATTAAAATAAAATAGTAGGTACACTGATTGTATAACAATGATTTATAAGATAGTCTTAACATAGCCAGAGGTCTATTTAAAACAATGTTTTTTTTTTAAATATAAATCCATTTTCCTAGAATTACTGAATGCCTTGAAAACTTAGGTTCCTAACGAAAAAAAACCTAGCATTCCACAATGGGTATTGTGGAATGCTAGGTTTTTTACCTTTTCTACCTATATCAGTAAAAAAATATAATATTTACCTTCATAAACAAATCAAACAAAGAATGACACAATTGGTAAGCAATTTTCTTTCATAAACAATATTGCATACCCGCCATAAATAGGGAAAGTTAATAAAATTGAAAAACTTCAGCTTTGCTCAAGGTTCTGTTGTTTTGTAACCTTGGATCTGAAGGTTATAGCTAATGCTGTAATGTTATGATTATAGTAAAATGGTTCCGAGAATATAGGGAAGTCAATATTTGTGTAATCTTTACTATGTATATTGTAAATGCGAAAGTAATTCTGTTTGTTTGTCAATGAGCTAGATTTTCTTTCTCCGCACTTCCCAACGGGATGTATTTAAAAGTGGATTTAGTGTTAGGCCAAGCCCACTCTATGAAGGAACATTTAACAACATGGTGAATTTAAACTAAATTGGTAACAGTAAAAAAACAGCCTACTCTTAACGAACCCCTTTATTACTACCAAGGTTGTAAGAGAACCCAACGCTGGGTTAAGCTCTTAAAATGTCAAAATGAATTTGTGGGAAAATCACTCACGCAGAAAGAAGAAAGAATGCACTATGAAAACGAGGCGTAGTATTTTGCCACTTTTGAGTAAATAATTTTCATCCACCTCTCATCAGTTTAACAATAACATTGTTAGGATAAATACCTGTAAGAACATTTCCCCATCAGGCATGGCGTGGTCATAAGGTGAGTGTTCTCTCCGGTGACCGTGGATGTCTTCTTTTTCTTTGTGCATGACCACTGGAACAAAATAAACAATATTTAATATATAACAATAAAAATATCAGCTTAGATATCTCTATAGACAATTATAGAACTCGTTATGAAATAGATGGTCACCATTGACGGACCAAACGCGCTAACAGTTGCTATTCGATCAATTGAAAGTCGCAATACCGTGTTTTAGTTATACCTTTCGAAAGATCTTTTATAGTTAAGTAAACCTTTATTTTACGGTCAGAAGTCGAATTCGCAAATAAATTCCGTTAATTAAAGTATAGGAATGTACTTATATAACAACAATACGTTTGTTCTATTTCACTGCATTCTTTTCTTTCATATAAGTCTGCCTACTGCAAACTGTAAAAAAGGCAACTGGCAAACATTAAATGTAGCAGTTTGTATCATTTCACTATCTTTACAAATAGTCCAGACATTAACGTTGGACATAAAAATATATACTCAAAGAAATATCAGTCACTAAATAAAATTAACTGTACGTATATAAAATAAATATATATATAATTTTGTTTGTCCGTTACGATTTTATTCAACTTCAGATATTATCAATTCGAGTTAAAGCAGGTGCAGATGCGTCTCAACAAATGTGTTTATAACAAGTAATTAAAAAGATATAGTTATTATTTTTAATTACTAAACAAAATACTATGTGATATTTACAAAGTACAACAGTTGATATTAAGAATGCGCCGCAATTAACACTTAAAGGTGGCAGAGATGCAGATAAGAACTTAATTGTAATTATATAAAATTTTAATTATGATTATTTTAAGTGGCCTGATAAGAAATAGAAATGAATAACAATTTCGAATTACATACGTATGTATACTGATTATAATTATAGCGTAGGTACCTATTAAAATAGTTAAAAAAAAAAACATAATATTTCAGGCTCAATAGTTTCGTGTATGAAATAATAAATTAGTAATACGTTTGTCTAAAATCAATTGCATTCAGCAAGTACAAAAAAATATATATATTAAAATTGGTACTTGCCCAAACTCTCAATTATCTTTATCAAATGTAATAACATTGGCGACAAGGGCAATATTTATTCGTTTTAATTTATTTTTTATGTAAATAAAAATTTACTTTACGTTAAAATAACGAACACAACGTAAATAACAAATATCATATCAATATGAATTATTTTTAAAACCAATAAAAATGCATATATTTCCAAATAACATTTTCACTTACTTCAAAATATCACACTAATACCCCATCCTACTACTCCCGTACTACACTACATTATATTCAAATAAGCTACGAATATAATACACATACTTATCAATTTACAATATCAGTAAGTATAAACAGCTACACGTACCACTTGCGCCATCTAATGAGATGGGCGTGGCTTAAGCGACAAATCAGATCAAGTCAGTAACGGGGGATGCTGGGGTACCGAGGGATGGTTTGTTCAGTTTGTTAAGGGATGATAGACCTTATTAATGTAGCTACTGTTTTAATAATAATGTTGGTATGATTATGTTGTTTTACTGGGTATATGATGTTTAGAATCAAGTTCATCGGCAATATTAACGTTAGTTTTCTTAATAAAGCTGTTTAGATATTATGAATTTTCAGGTTTAGGTTGAAAAGCTGTTGTTTTAACAAAAACAAACATTTGTTGTAGGTGAAGTTGAGTCTGATTTTATTTTTGAGATAAAAGGACGTTTAGGTGCATTTCATAAAGTTCAAGCACCTACATTGAAATAAACCGTTCGGAAGGAGTACTAAAATTAATAGGTTTGGTTCTTCAACACTTTTGAGAAATCTTAAATTAAGAATCAATATTACTCATAAGAGACACCGCAATACAAACAAAACTTTGAGTACCATAACAACGACAGTTAAATTCAAAAGGTTAACCTGTTCTAATTACAGTTAACATTTGATCGGTCAGTTAATAATACTGTAACAGATAGTTAGTGTGAACTTCAGTTACCTATCGCATATGACATGATAATAGATCTTATCATGATGTAGAATCGTGTAATAAATTGATCATGATTCTATAATTATCGAAGAATTTTGATTATTCTTAGAAGATCGTTGATTATATACCTAGTTATAATTCTGAGCGGACTTCATGTCGGCTTGAAACTGACTTCTGAGCGAAGCTAGTCGTCTAATACACCTTGGAAACCTTCGCCATATGAGTAGATAAAAAGACAGAAGCAGAATTACTTCTATTCTTTTTATATAAAAGAAAATCGTGTTAGACACACTTTTTAACCGACTTCCCAAAAAGGAGAAGGTTAACAATTCGGATGATTGTACTTTTATTTATTTTTTATGTTTGGTCGCCCATATCTCGGTTCTTTACCTACCAATCGCTTTGAAAAAAAAATAACTCAAGAATAGCTGAACCGATCTCACTGAAAATTGGGAGAGAGATAGCTTAGGATCAAGAGGCAGGCATAAGACATTTTTTTTATCCCCAACCGGATTCGGGAAGTACCTAGTGCCTCGGGAAGCGGTTAAAATCATAGGTACATAATAACAGTAATATACTAAATAACACCAAAAACTAACAACAGCTAAAACATATTACAGCTAATATAAAATAAATAATAATTCTCAACACAATAGCGTTGTCACCGACCAACGGTACGATACATTTTATGACCAGCCCGGCCAATTACTGCGCCTGGGAGACACCATGTGGACGCTAGTGATATGATAGTATCGATAAATTTATGTCGATAGATCATAGTTTATCGACGTCACTTTCAATTGGTTGGAAGGTAGCTGGTTGTGTTTGGTTTGGTAGATTTTGTGTGTTTACAAATAATGTTTTTGGGAATGTTAAATGCTTATAACGAAGGCAATTTATCAATTGTTTTTTATTAATAATGAAGATATTTGAATAATGAAGTAGGTAATAATATGCATTAATATGCTTTATTAAAAACAAGGACGATGTAATTATTTCATTATATTTAGAAATCTCAACAGCAAAAATACATACTTACATAAATAACAAGAACGTATTTACAGCACTTGGACAGCTATTTTCTCAAGGGCACATTTGCAATTATTTTCTGATAAATTGTAACACACGTCCTACATTTACAATTCATATAAATACACAGTACACAACATCTTAATACCTCACATAATTATTTAAACACCGCAACATGAAGCCGCTTGCTTTATAATAAAAACAATCGCAATTATTTCACACAAGGGCCTTCATTACTTTTCTTTGCACAACATTTTAACTTTTTAATAAAAAAAGGCAAAGTTATTGTTTTGCGGCTCACAGATCAAGATAGCGCTGGCCGGCAATCGAATGGATTTACCGATTTATCGATAATGTCCGTGGGTACGTCACTAATCGAATGCGCGGTGGTTTATCACCCTCTATAATCGTCATTACACTATCGAGGGTTTCTTTTTTTGTTTTTGTTATAAATTGAAAACTAAAATTGATGACAGTAGCTGTTGCCGTTTGGCGAAACTCGTTAATTTCGTATTTTAGCGCTTGGAAGATAGTGGGTCGATAATAATAGTACTTATGTCTATATAGGGCGTTGTCAATTAAGGAATACTAAGCAAACTATTCTATTTATCAATGTACTTTTTAACTCTTTGGGGTGTTGAAGGTGGTTCATTATAGTGTAAAAGAATACCGTGCTTATGGTAGACTTAGACCATGCATGGGTAACAATATTTTGGATACCAGTCAGCTTACAATTTTATAAAAAATGGTTGAAAAAAGGTTTAAATGCATGTTTCAATACAAAATTTTAACAGCTCTATCTTTGAAAAATGAAAATAAAATAATTGCTTTTTATTGGTCGTTTCGAAATAAATCATTTTCAATTAAAACGCCGCTTAAAATTATTCATAGCACCGTAAAACTGTATTTCCGGGACAACAAAAATATGCGACAATTGGCCTAACATTCCAATTAACAGAACTAACTCTGCCTATCCCGGAATCACTACAATTAATATCAGGTATCATTCCACTGCCATATTAAATTGAACGGCAAAAACTCCAACACACTACGGAAACGTAAAAGTCTTTTATCGAAAAAACAGTCGCGTGCGCACAATTTGTCGTGTGTTATCATTAGGCGAATAATTTTGCATTGATTTACGATATATGGACGCTAATGTTTAATTGACAATTAGATGCACATTATTGTTTAATTTGTCTCGGTAAAAGAATTTGCTTTCTATCCCCTCATTTGAAAATAACGGAAAACGTAAATGAAAGAAACAATGATTGGTAATTGGGATAGTGCGAGAGACGGTATTGGCTGGCAAGAATGTTTCTTGTAAGATTATACCAGATAAAAGAGTACCTATAGAAAAATACAGCAATGTCATCATCTGGCTAGACTTTTGGACAATTTATAAGCTCATAAGGATATCATTCTATTAAAAATGTTACGGTCATAAACTAAATAGCAATGATGAATATCATAATGATGAAAACTCGCCTCAAAATATTCTTCTTCTTATCGAGTGAGCTGCAGGTTCAATCACCAAAGAAACCATAGTGCCAGAGTTTTACCAAATCCACCTGACGACCTCTGACCCGTAATTGTAAGATCGACTACTATTGGGAAGCCAACATTAATGGTGCACTGCCAATTTGCAAACATTTTGGACTGATTTTGCGAAAATTTCCAAATCACACAGCGATTTCACCAAGCATCAACCCCGGGACCCCGTGCCCAACAGTCACAGAGGGACAGTTGTCTCAAAATATTAAACAAACTTCAAACTTCTTAATGAAGCCTAAAGGCAAATAATAATGGCGCGTATTTTTAACATCAATATGAATATTCATATTACGGAAAGGTGCAAGCGACATGTTCACAGCTGATTAACATACGGAGATATCGTTGTGTTATTGCAATTGCGTATGCCGATTTTATTATTGCGATTTTAGGTATTTAGGTTTGTGTATGAATGTTACAGCTGTTTGGGAGTAAATATTTTGATACAACAGCCATATAAATGTTAAAAATAATTATGCAAGTCTTTTGGAGGTTTCAAAAATACTTTCCTAGCGTATGTCTTATTTTATACCTAAGTAGGTACGTACAAACTGAAATGCGACTTTGATTCGCAGATATTCAGAGACTGAATTACATAATTATCAATAACTTACTTTAAGTATATTTAATTGAAAGTTAAATTAATATTTGTAAGAAATAAAGCAACCTAAAAATTACAATCTAATGGACAAATGTTTAAATTACTCTTAATATCGAGCACATGCGTAATACGATAATTTAATTCCTAAAATTGGCTGAATTGGAGCACATTTATAATACGATAATTCCCAAAATTGGCTACATCGATCTCAAAATAAAGACTTAACATCAAAATTTTCACCAACAACTAAATTGACCCGCGTATATTTGTTAAAGTAAAACGTATGTTAATTTTGAACTAACAATGGTCGGGTTACACTGACCATAACAAGCCCTTCGTGATAAACTCCTATAAACTTAGTCGAACCACAGAACTTAAGGTTTACCTTACATAATGGCCTTGTACGTGATTTTAGAACTTAACTTTACAATATTTTGTGCGGTTTCTGTAGCTTAATTTTTTAACATAGTGTTAAATACTATGAAAATAAATTGGAGGCATTTTTGGTGCTGCACAGAAAATATACACGTCAATATTTTTTACTGACCAAAAGAAGGTAGGTTGTTGGTTAAAGGTAATTACCTCACCTCGATAAGGCTTTGATTTCTCGTTAAGGTCAAAAAACTAGAAATATCTACTTTACATACTTTAATTCTCTTGTATGCTGCAATGTGCTAAATAATGTTATCTACAGGGACTAATATTGCAAAGCTAAAAAGTTTGTTTGATATTTTCATTATTTTACGTATATTATTATTTAATGTGCTTGAATGCGCTTATCTAGGACCCAGTGCAATGGTTTGAAAAATATTTCACTTTATAAGTACTTGTATTACTTGTATACTTGTATAGTAGTAGATACTTTTTTTCTGCATTGAAACCGATGGCAAAAGCTACTTATGTGAGAGAGTTGCAAACCATTCCAACACACACAAAAAAAAGCCTCAAACTACAAAACACATCATAATTCACGGAAAACAATTAAAAACGTATAATTTAGTCTACACATCTGTTGTAACCGTTTCACAATATGGCACGTGGTCGAACCCCATGCGAGGGTAGCGCACCGTGACCTGGTAATTACTGGACATGTGGAGAATACCGTGGGTGAGATATTGCTGAGGTGAAACATACTGGTCCTTTTACTTTTGGGTTGGTGTGTGTTGGATAGAAGGACCAATTTTTGTTTTGTGAGGAACAAAGGACTAGGTATTTATATAGTACGCGCCAAATAAACTTGCAATAAAGGTCATTCAACCGCCCTGCCGTCAGGGGCGTATCACCTGTCCGCCATTTTGTAATAATGTCCTTCCGTCATTTCGAATTTGGAATGCGCTTGGGATAAACTACTCAACTTGTGTAGGTACTCTACTCGGAAAGTTTTACTGACTGATCATACTTTTGACCAAAGGTTTGTAATCCTTTGCGACAAGGACGCCTCTTACCACGATACACTTGTTTTGATCGTGTTACCGACACTGCCCATACATTTTTTTCGTATCGTTTTGGAATATTGGGATACATTAGTAGAAGGAGGTGAACAAACTTTATTGCACGTTTATTTGGCGCGGACTATAGTATTGCATAGTTTAGAAGGTGCAATTTTTTATTGATTGCACGCTTTTGACCACTATATCATTTATTGTAGACTAGCCGTTTTTCCGCGGTTTCACCCGCGTCCCGTGGTAACTACTGCCCGTACCGGGATAAAATATAACCTATGTTACTCGTGGATAATGTAGCTTTCGAATGGTGAATGCATTTTTAAAAACGGCCCAGTAGTTTTTGAGCCTATTCATTACAACCAAACAAACTAAGTTTTCCTCTTTATAATATTAGGTGATGATATACTGGAAGTAAGTAATGCTTACCTAGCATTAATTTCCTTTTATTTATTTGTATTATGCATCTATAAAATATTATCATATTAATATTATTTTTGTCAAATAAACTCTAGTGTAACAATTCAACTCTTCATAAAACAGGCCACATCACACCTGATGATGTCCTCCTACCCGATTATCGGCTACGGCGGCTGTTCTCATATAAGGAAATTAGCCAACTGCGCAGGACATATTATAGTGCACAAGCATTTGCAATCACACTTTCATTACAATCTTCACACCTTTTTAACACTTCATTATACCAAACCCTAGACTACCCTAAATATCATAACAACACAAAACAAGCAAACAAACAAACAATAGAATCAGTTGAATCTTAACACTTCTAGCGACGTGACGCGCTCGCTCGCGTGTCACGCTCCTTATTATAATAGTGTCTCGCCAATAGACTGGTATGTATGTCTGTATGTCTGGATAGATTTAGATGACAACTAGGTTGACTAAACCCAGTTTTTCTGGGCAACTCTTTGTTGACAGTTCTTCTTCCCAGCAAAAACACATAGGAAGTAGTGAAGGGTGGCCGTTTTCGGTGCTCTTTATTTTTTGAGGTTTAAAGAGCTGTTTTGTAGCCAAGTTTAAAGAGTTGCACCATTTCACTATAACCAGAAACACCTGTACATTTGATTTGACAACTGAAAATGATTATGGTCCTTTGTATCTTTAACGTTAAATGATACAACTCACCGTAAGAAATCTTCTATTTTGGCATGGGTTTTAGAAGTTAGCTTCAGATCCAGGGAATAAGTGCATTTTAAAATTGCAGAGTGAAAGCATTTTTGAAAGGTATCGTTATTACAAAAAAACTTTGATGATATAATCTGCACTAATTATGTAGTTCCAAATAATTTATTAGTAATTTTGTAGTGCCAATTATGTCCAATAATTTGATGATATATTAGTTATTTACGTTCCAGAGACATGCTCCTAATTGTGATAATACGATGCAAAATTAAAGTGTAAAACTGTCAACGTGGCAATTAGGTAATTTATTAGCAAATCAGTGCTGAAAATGGCCATTTCACGTCTTATAAAAAGTAGTTTCATTGGGAAAGTCTTTAATTACCGTAATTTTTATATGCTTCTTTATTAAATACCACTAAAATAAAAAGTAACTTTAAAATATGAGACGCTAAATCAATAAACATCATCAAACGAAAGCCGAAAATAAATAACTCGCCTATAATTACAAATACAATATAAAGTAGACTAAAAAAATGTTTCCCAAACCTTTTAAAACTATAAACAAGTGTGATATCAATACGGAATTAACATAGTTACATAAATTGCCAAACGTGACGCAGCTACCACTAATTCTTTAAGTAAACATATTGATAAAATTTCTTACCGACTACCAATAAATCACGTCGAAGCAAGATGTCTCAATATACCACGAAGCAATTTCACTGCTAGCACAACAGAGACGACAATACCAACTCCTTAAAATTCTATAAGAAAGAGGGAGATAACTAGCAATCCCACATTTCGTATTAATGAAGGAGTGAATGCTTTTAAATCATTTGCCGTCATCGCTCCCTGTGGGAATCCAGAAGAGTTATAAGACCCTTTATTCTAAATTTAAAATTACAATTTTGTAAATGTTTCGAATATTTTAAATCTTGTGTACTCGTTATTGGTCTTTTGGGATGGAGAAAAAAAAATACTGGCCTAAATATCGATACTTTATGGTACGAGGTTAATGGTCTTTAAGAGGAAGCAAAGGGACTATTTGTTTTTGGTTTGCATTGTATTTTATAGTCATTATTTTTCCCTTCTATGTTAGAATTTGTTGAAACAACATGTAATTTATTCTCACATGTCAATTTGAGAAGTATGAAAATAGAGGCTCCTGTAGTATTTTTAGTAACATCTGAACTTTTATAGCAGATGCAACTTTATATTCGCAATAACAGCCTCATCCAGTAATCGAGTAATTAGAATATTATAAGGTCTATTTTTGGCACTGACTTTTATCTTTATACCAATAAAGATATTTATACTTTTGAATTAAAAGTAAGTAGTTAAGTTTCAGAGCTTTTTTTCTTTCAATCATCTAAGAAAGACGTCAAAAAAAGTCGTGGTGGCCTAGTGGGTAAAAGACCAACCTCTCAAGTATGAGGGCGCGGGTTCGATCCCAGGTCAGGCAAGTACCAATGCAATTTTTCTAAGTTTGTATGTACTTCTAAGTATATCTTAGACACCAATGACTGTGTTTCGGATGGCACGTTAAACTGTAGGACCCGGTTGTCATTGAACATCCTTGACAGTCGTTACGGGTAGTCAGAAGCCAGTAAGTCTGACACCAGTCTAAAAAAGGGGTATCGGGTTGCCTGGGTAACTGGGTTGAGGAGGTCAGATAGGCAGTCGCTTCTTGTAAAGCACTGGTACTCAGCTGAATCCGGTTTGACTGGAAGCCGACCCCAACATAGTCGGGAAAAGGCTCGGAGGATGATGATCTTAAGAAAGACGTATGTATTGTTGTTTCGACCAGTATAACAAACTGAAAAAGCCATAGTCTAAACATTTTATAAGATCTTCTACATATTTATGTTCCTAAGACTTCCTTTATCAAACCACACTTAACAAACTAACCATATCAATATTATGCTAAACACTACAACAATAAAAGTCCAATAATCATTATATTAGCACAAAATCTATATTCATAACAACAGGGCCAATTAAAACCGTTGGCACATTATCTATGCGACCAACTGTCCCGTCGCCAGTTGCGTGAATCGAAACGTCACGGGCGCGGTGTGTGAAACGAAACGTCACGGGCGCGCTAATCGCGAGATTGGCTCATTTGATATGTGGCTGTCACGCTGAGTAGACGCGTGGCGGTCAATGGCTAATATTAGTGGTGAGGAATGTGATATTGAAATTGGCGTTTTTGATGTTTTTTTTTTTTGGATTTATTTTAATATTTGGTTAGATGTTCGAAAATTAATGGCCTTTTTCATATTTTTGTTAAAACTATTTAGAGGCTTTAATAAAGGCATTCATTTTTGCAAAATAATTGACCGATTACAGTAATCTGCAAGAATCTGCAGAATAAAGAAGCATTTATAAAATAATATTATTCAATTGACCATTTGTCAAGAGACATTTTGACGAATAGTCCAGGTTTTCTCGAGGTGATAAAATTCGTATATATTTGCCTTTCTCAACTATGTTGGGATCATCTTCCGTCTAGCCAGATACAGCTGAGCAGCAGTATTTTACAAGGAGTGACTGCCTATCTGACCTCCTCAACCCTGCTACCCAGGCAACCCGGTTAGCGGAACCCCTTACTGAGACGGGTTGTCAGGCTAGCTTTTGACTACCTATTACGACTGCCAAAGATGTTCAAATGATACAATATTCGTTTATACCTACTTTGCAAAAAAAACTTATTCTCGCGACACATTGTCCATCGATCACAGGCTAATTAATTAAACTACCCGTTACGGGAGCGAGTGAACCAATTTCAGTCCGCTTTAAATTTAAAAGTGTTGAGATTGCTCCGTCCATTTAATTGATACAGCCGGCAAGGAATCCCGGTCCGTTCGGTCGTTAGCTTATCAATATACTGATTTCACACTCGGGTGTGTTTGGATACATGGCGGAGAAGTTGGTTTGTCAATTGTTTTGGTGTAGGAAAGTTCGGTTGTATATGTAAGAGAAATTATTTTATTTTGATTTTGGATGACTAGGTATTTCTACGCGTTGCATTGATTAAGATTAATTGATTGCTCTTATAAATTAATATTCCAAAAACAATACTATACCTACAAGATTTTTTTTTTGTTTTCAAGAACTCACTAAATCTGGGCCAATTAGAAAAAATATTTCAATGTTAAATAGCAGATTTATTGAGGTGGAGTACTTGTAGGATACTTTTTATTAAGGTGCACGGAAACGCGGGTGAAGCCACTGGCGAAAGCTAAGTTATGAACAAAATTCTTCTACTGTGCAATGCCAAAAAAATATAACTAAATAATTTTAAAAAAAGCCATCCCTATCTCTAAACAACAATAACACTATTTAATACCCCAAAAAAAAAACACCTTAACAAAACAATAAAAATTATAAACTAAAATACCCGTACACTCGCAGGCATGTAATCCAGTCGCGTGCACGGGAGCCTGCGAGTCACGATGTTCCGAAGGACCAAAAAAAAGAACCAAAAAAAGGACCATATTATCACATCTCGGTATGTCCACTGCTTTGTGCGTCCACATTTATAAAACGCGTTTGTATTATTGCTTATTTAATATGCTTTTGATTCGTTTAAACGAGGGATTACGGTTTAATGGGAAAGGGTAGGTTGGATTTGTGGTGGTCATTTTTTTTGTCATCGAGTGTAATTTTATGAAGTATTATTGTTATCTCTGTGTTCGTTTTTTTTTTTGTATTTGTTTTTAGTAGCAATTTTTACGATTAACATAATATTTACATTAATTTTAAAAATTAAAATTAATACTAAATTTTTACGATACAATGTAATATAATTTAATTTATGTTGTATTTTTTACATATTAAAGAAGTTGTGGACATTATGACCATTATTTTTTAATCATAAGTTCATAACGCAAATATAACTGTGTATTTACCTAGAATATAGCGAAATCAAAATACCCACTAGTACTCTTAAATGTATGTTCCTTAAAGAAAACCCATAATTCATGGGAGTTTACTACATAAGATGCAGAGGCAGCTTAAGAATGATATATCTGTATAAAAGACTGCATTAAAGCATTTCAAGTGTACATAAATTACTTATAAACGTACAAAATGATGGACTAGAACAATTAGCCCATGTATCATGCGGGATATTATAAAATATGCTGCGTATAAATTATTGAGGATTAAATCTAATTATACTCAGGTTTTTTTGTTGAAGTCCTAATATAAGTTCATTATTTAACTATTGTGTGTAACTTGTTATATTATTTACTAGCTAGTTTTTCAGGTGCTAGTTAATATATATTTTTTGCTAGCCTCCGACCGAGGTTTCACCTATGTCCCGTGGAAATTATTCCTCACAGTCGGATTAAAAGTATTTTACAGCCTTCCTCAATAAATGGGCTAAGAATCTAGCATTGGATTAAAAAAAAAAGTATTGTCGCACCAACAATTGTGAACACTATACATTTACAAATATAAAGCTCATAAAATACTTAATCTAGTGTCACAATTACTTATGGTAAGCACCACATAAGATGTTTAAATAGGTTCATTGAAATATAAAAAAAAAAAATCTGTTTAGTAGTTCTTGACATCGGCACGTTCAAACCAATCAACAAATTCTTAGGCTTATACTCTTAATAAGATATCAAGAATTCAAGAATGGGAACAAAAACTATATGTAATTTTCATTTTTCAACAATAAATTTTACAAAAGACCGCTAAAGAAAAGCTCATACATATCTAATACGTTTATTGACTAAATGGGAACTTGGATAAAATTTATGTTTACAAAATTCCTCTTTATTATTCAATATTGAAGAAAAAACTCAATTACAATGAAGAATAAACATGACAAATAAATACATTATGAAATATGCAATATTTAGCGTTAATTTTACGTTTTATACATATATAAATACATTATATGCCTCGCCCTTTCCCAACTATGTTGGGGTCGGCTTCCAGTCTAACCAGATGTCAGTATCACTATTTTACAATGAGCGAATGCCCCATCTGACCTCCTCAACCCAGTTACTCGGGCAGCCCAATACCCCTAGTTAAGATTGGTTGTCGGACTTACTAGCTTCTGACTCCGTAACGACTGCCAAAGATGATCAAATGACAGCCGCGACCTACAGTTTATCGTGCCCTCCGGAACATGGTAATTTCATATAAAAGACTATAGCTTAAAAAACTATATTGCTATCTCATTTTATTGTTTAGAAAATAACAAGGAGAGAAATTTATTACGAATGCCAAGTTTTTGCGACGAAGAGCATGAAATAGGGTTAATAATAATAAGTAAGCTTGAAGGACCATAATAGTATGATAATGTGTAAACCTACAAATTATATTAACGTATTATTAATGCTTTTAATAGTGTTCTAGTTGACATATTGTATTAACTTTGATAGACATAATAATGCTATAAGACTCACACTGCTGACTAAACTGTTGGCCGATATAATTAGTTGAACTATAGTTCGGCCATTCAGAGAATACGTTCCTGACACGTCGCGATTGAACTGACGACGTAACTTTGCAATGGCGTTGCAGTTACGATAAAAATATTTTTGCTGGTTGTTTACCGTTTTAACAATTGAGGAGCATTAAAACAACATTATTATATCAATAATCAATGAATGTAGTTACGTCGTCAGTTCAATCGCGACGTGTCAGGAACGCATTCTCTGAATGGCCGAACTATAATGGGTGATAGTTTATTTTGAAAGTCATTGTGAATCCAATGGAATTTGGATCATTGTAATGTGTGCATTTCTATTCATCTGCTTACTGATTTATGAGCCCCATCAAACTATCAGCCGACTTAAAGTTTGCAGAAGTACATTGTAAGTGTTAACAATCGGGCAATAGAATATAGAAGACTAGCTTTTGCCCGCGACTTCGTTCGCATGATATAGTGACTTCCGGCATATTTTTGGTTTGACCAATAGATGGCGCTATATGTCCGGAATAAATTTTATTTTTTATTTTTATATTTTTTTTTTGAAATAAAAACTATCCTATGTCCTTTCTCAAGTTCCAAACTATGTCTGTACCAAATTTCACACAAATCGGTTCAGTAGTTTAGGCGTGAAGAAAAGACAGACAGACAGACAGAGTTACTTTCACATTTATAATATTAGTTAGGATTGAATTATAAAACATGTGTATTATTTAGAAAAACTAGATAATATGCAAAAAGAATCAGTAACAGTAATCAGTGAATTTTTTTTTTACTTATTTTATTTTTTTCTTTGTGCTAATCGACATAAATATTAACCAGTATATTAATGCATTTAACTTAATGTTATTAGGTACGACACACCCGATATAGGTACTCCCCTGTGGATTGCTGATTCGAAAAGATTAACAACAAAACATAATTTTAATGCCTTTCTTAATCTGACATCTTAACTCCAAAAATGCTTGCTTACAAAGTACCAAGCAATCACAATAACTGTATGAAAACTTCCATTGCTGCATCACCACTAACAAGCTATTCTCTCTCAAAAAACAAACGAGCAATGGACGTGCAAACCGAATAACAAATGACAGCCGTTAATCCTCCGCCCAGCTCTGAATAACCATTTTAATAGTTTAATTTACACTCTATATTCATTGAAAGATATTAATAATCTGTCAACAAGTTATAATAACATCACGTCTGATCCATAAGGTGATGAAAATTCAATCGAAATGGGGATATATATTATTTTGGATGTGCAATGAAGGATAAAGTTGGATGCAAGGGGTGGTGGCTGTGTAGTATCGTTAAGGAGATCTGATGTGTGACACACGGGTTGGTTGGAAAGCGAGCAGTTCTGCTTGAAATGGTCTCTAAGTGATGTAGGGATGTGAAAAGATATGCAATGTATTATCGACATTTTATAAGTTTTTTTTTTTTGTAATTTTATATGTTTTTATTTAAAACCTAAGCTACAGAACTTAAAGGCGAGTAATTTTGCTTATGCAAAGTTGGCTGATAGTGACTTCATGTCAATATGAAAAAAAAAGACTATAATACAACATGGTGCGTCAAAATGAATAGCTTCGTATATGCAAAATTATTTGACGGAAAATATATAAGCTTTTATTTTGTGTCACATAGAACTCGATTCCTCCTTACATCAAGGTAGTTTGTAAAACTACTGAAAACTACGAACTAAGAAGCAACTTAACGAAAATCGATTTATTTCTAGATTCTCGATAAAAACACAAAAACTCTACTTAACCTACATGTCCGTATGACTCGATTGAACCAGCAAAATGGGAATAAGTTTTGGCGTGGTACCCACATAAATCAGAAAGCCCAGTGTTGCTCAATTAAAAACTCACTATCTGATGTAGTCAGTGCCTGGTGTCATTTATTCTGCCTCAGATATGTTATAGAGACTGGAAATGTACACATGAGATTGTATGGGGAATATGTCTGTAGTAGAATGGCAATAAGTATGAAATTTTAGATAGAGGGAGTTGATTACCTATATTTGGTAATTATTATAGTTGTTTTCTATTCTTTATTTTAACTAGCTACCATCAGTGATGTCATACGCGACCTGTGGCAATTTTATCGTCCACCCAAATAAAAAGTATGCCTTTTTAGGTAAATGAGCGGTGTAAGACTGATGGTGTAAGACTGGTGTTTTCAAATTAGACCTGAAATTAGCGCGTCCAAGCAAAGACGTAAACAAACTCTTAAGCTTTACACCGTTAATATCAAGATGATATTATAGCGTTTTATAGTAGTTTAAGTGAAACAAATACATCGCTTTTTCTTAAATAGGGAATATTTTCAGTATCATTTTCTCGTGATACAAAGACGGATGTTTCACAGCCGTTAATCATAAGCAATGCATCTAGAATTCTTATTATTTTTCCGGATCTCCCCCAAGAAAATTATGAGGAAAATTAGTGAAAGTGAAGGCGGCAGTTTGAAACGAACTTTTTATATACTTCGCTCTAAATAGTAGATCATAAAACACCAGTTATGTCTATCCGAGAGTAACGTTATAACGATTTTTTATCGATACGGTCGCGATTATAATCGACTTTCGGCTATTAACATCGATATTTTGATTGTTTCGGTTTCTTGAAGTGTGAAATAATTTTTAAGATTTATAGCATTTCAAGTGAAGCAAAAGTATATATAGTTTGACACAATGAAAATATTACTGACAGTTAAATGTTGAGAAAAAAATCGGTTTATGAGTAACTAATTACGGATAAGTACTTTGAGAAATACGAAAGTGAGCTAATAAAATTATTGCTTATGTTTAAGTACCAATTACTTGAATGCAATTTTTTGTGAACAAAGAAACTATTGAATAACTTTAGCAGTAACATATCAGAAACATATTTGTGTTTATTATTGTTCTTAATCTGTATCTCAAAACTGATCATCACATGACCTTTAAAACAATGCATTCCTTTATTCCTATAACTATTTTACACCATCACTGCACCAAAGAGATCACAAACTCATTACACATTTCTCAGATCAGAGTTGCCAACGAAAATAATTTCTCAATGATATGGCAACACTGGCCATTACGGCAGTTACGGTATTTTGCGAGAATCGAGCGCCCGTGCGCCGATCAATTATGATCGATATCATTTTAATCGATGGTAATCGCTAATGATGCGAGACACTGCAGCTGTAAATTTTATTTATATCGTTGACTTGGTGAATTAAAAAATATGGCCACTTTTCTGGGTTAAACTTTGTCTTATGGTAAATTAACTGTTATAATTGCTTTGTTAGGTTTTGAGAAATTAACGGTCCGAGCGTTGATTACACAACATTAACGTCTTAATATTTTTACCATTACTGGTAAACATTTGTATAATACCTGAGTATTTAAAAATCAGCCCATTTTTTATTTGACCATCTTTAAGAGGTCAATCTTTTTATTCTCGATCTTTCTGACGTCTGATCTGACAGCTGCCTATCCTTTTCCCAACATTATTAGGTCCAGTTTCTAGTCTAACCCGCTGAGTTTCTGTGTGCCACATAGAGCTACTGCATAAGTGGGTCTCATCAACCCAGTTACCCGGGCAAAATCATTCCAAATTGACAAATGATGCATTCATAAATTTCCTGTCAAGCGCAATCAATTTCAGAATAATTTTCAGGTATCCTGTGTATTTAATAGAATAATCAATA
Organism: Helicoverpa zea; assembly: GCF_022581195.2. Lineage (NCBI taxonomy): Eukaryota > Metazoa > Arthropoda > Insecta > Lepidoptera > Noctuidae > Helicoverpa > Helicoverpa zea. The sequence goes on from NC_061472.1 coordinate 1,600,275, forward strand.
ATTTCCTATCTCCATGCTTTAGGGTTATTGATATAAAACCCCACTGCCCTACGGCACAAAATAATGCCTTCACCATAGTAAAACCATTTATTATTAAAATAGTGTTTACATTTTCCAATGAATTTGGTCCTGAATATAATTGCACACATCCCATTATAATAATTATGAAACACTATATATCATGTAAGCGTTTATCGATTCTGATAGAAATCGATTTTAAAATTCATCTATACTAATTAGGTATCGATATTATCGACGCTTCGAATTACAAGCCCCCACACTATTTACGCAATACTTGTCAAACATGATGCAGAATTTTAAATATATCGATAAAAATGGCCTTAGTCATGAATATTTTTATGGGGCTATGAAAAATATTAAACAGAAATTGTTTATCAAATATAGATTAGATTTTTATTATTAATTAGTACTGAATGATTTTATTTTTTCAAATTAAGGACGTTATACGATTTATGGATAAAACCTTCTTGTATTTTTTTATTTTTTTACCACTATAAATGGTCTTGTAAAAATATTTATTATGCTAGATAATATGGGAATGGATAAAGTAAAAAATTGATTAAAACTAATTGTTTATTACGACCGCATTGAAAGCTAAAAATAGATAATATAAATCTTATATAAAGAATTACCTACCTAACAATTGCGAATTTTATTAAATTAATAAACTAGACTTTACTGCAATTTACACTAAATTTATGAACTATACTCCAATATGTCTTCTAAATCGACTTTCACCATAAACTATTATAGAGAAAAAAGCACAAAATATCCATAAGCAATTTTCAATTAATTTCGTAATTGAATTTCTCTCGATTTCCATACAAACACGTCGTTAACTTAATGTTAACGGCGGCATAATGGCTGCACCTTTTACTTACATTATAACAATTTTATAATACATTATAATTTCAAATGAATCAACAAAAACATTCACAGTTTCATAGATACTTCAGAAAATTAATCGCGTACTCTTCAATTTATGTCTCATTTCAGTCAAAAATACGCACACAGAAAAATATACCTAACTCCTTTAAAATAAAGTCTAAATTCACTTGTGTAAACTGAGCAAAGAAGGCGATATTGTGTAAAGAGCCTAAAGGTACAGTCGGGCGCATAAATAACTGTGCGCAAGATATGAAGATGTCGAGTGGTTTAATGAAACGTCAAAGTATCTCGCTCATTGATTGCTCGCGAGAAAGCATAAATCGTGTGCGCTCACGGGTACTTGCGACGCTTAAATCATTTTGTGGCTGATTGTACGTGTTTGTTTATGTTGGTCATGATACACGTGGTGGCTTACTCATTATCAATAAATTGCTTGGTATAGCGAAATGAGATTGGAGGTTCGATCTCATACTTTTTCATGCGTTTGCTTGCATGATTGGGAAGGAATAGCTGCTAATTCTGTTTCTAAGAATAGAACATGTCACATAAATGATTAATGTAGTTTTTAACGTTTTTTCCAGTCAGTACCTATATTAAATACTGTAGAATATTAGCCTATTTTTATTTTGATGAATAATGATGTTCAAGTTCATTTTTGCCAAGAAAATATTTAATTGAGACGTATAAAAAATCTTGGTGATGTGAAATATACTACCTTTCTACCTTTACCTAGTAAGTAAATAGAAATCTAGAATTCTCTACGGCCCAAGAATCGAAGTAAAAAATGTCCGTCAATGTCCACGGTTCACGTTTTTTAAACATGTGAAATAAAAAAATACTATCGAAGTAACATCTATAAAATCTACATAAACTTTACTATTGTGAATTCGATGAAAAAATTAATATGTAAGTACCTAGATAATATTACGACTTCACACACCTTTTTTATTTCTTTGACTTTCTCTGTCCTTCAAGCGTCAAAACGGATGCATAAAATTGTAAAAAAATACATTTAACTTTTTTATTAAAGTGTACTTTTTGCCGTACAAGTATTGGCTTTTTACCGTGGGAAATAGTATGTGAAATAAAAGAAACAGCACTTTTTTAATAATTTTATTGGCTGTATCTTCTAAGGTACTATGTCATTAGGGTACGTATAAAATACCCCATATTAATGTATATACCTTCCTCTAATGTAAGAACCTAAGTTAATGTAAATAAATAGGGAAATATAAAGGCTGTACCTTATGCATTATAATGTACGACGAACGAGTATATTCTAAAACTAATAGAAGCCTTCTAAAAAAATATTATTTGTTATTGAATACTACAAAAAAAATCTTTGCAGGTATTTTAATTAAATTACCTAATTAATCGTTTTACATTCTCAATTCCAACAACAACAAACAAACAATCTAAACCAACGACAGAAGAGTCATTGATATCCAAGATATACGTAGAAACTTAAAAACTTATAAAAGTTGCATTGGTACTTACCTGACCTGGAATCCAACCCACAACCATACTCAACAACTCTCTAAATGAGGGCTACCGCGTATGAAATCGCCGCTAGAGGCGCTCGTGTAGCGTGAGGTCTACGAAACGTCAAATGTCACTGTTTCTTTACGCGCGCGAGTTTATATTTCTAATTAAATTAATATTGCGAGTATTTAACAATACTTTATATTAATTATGGCATATACAGATCAGGGATCTATAAATGTCACTGCTTTGACACACTTTTATCTTTCGGAAACTTATGTCCACCTTTCTTTTTCAAGCAAAACGGCACTGCGCAACACTGTGGCATCGCCAATACGTTCACACTATAGGTCTATTGTATTAAATATGATCTAATATAATCATCTAGTGAAACAAAAAACGGTAGCCCCCATTCCAACAACAACAACAATCTAATCAACGACAACAGTCTAATCAACAACAACAGTCTAACAACTATCAACGCTGAAGTAATCAGTAGCCCGGTGTTTTCAAATCCTTACTGTTAATTATAAACGCTTATAATTACCGCGTCCCCTTCGATAAAGAATTTCTTTTATTTTTGCACTTGCACCTGTTAAAGTAATTGCTTCTTTCACCAGTTTTTTTCGCTTTAAATATAAGTTTTCAACTTGATATGGTAACAAATGCTGACAGCTGTCACTTTTGACGGAGAACGTTTTTTGACTCAGGTATGTAGAGGTAAGGATTTAAATAATAAGCTGCTTAGAAAATACTCTTCTTGAGTACTTGTTCACAAAGAATTTCGCCTACGGTAGTTGACATAACCAGTCGAAACGTCAACCATGCGAAAATAACACATTTAACTATTAATCATGGTGGTGTAAAATACCCCATGTGACCGGAGCACATAAATATAAATTAATTATGTAAATACATTTTAATTAAGCCTTTTTCTATAAATAAGTATGAGACGTTAGAAAATACAAAACGATCTGATTATTGCCAATTGAACTTTGAACACGGAGCCATAACTCGTGACTGTATCTAACATCCAATAAATATAACTTTTTTGCTATTTTCATTGTAATAAACGCGATGCAAAGTCACCATAATGTATTCCATCGATGCGAGACAAAACAAATAATGGGTTATACAGGCTCTTAAAGATTACAAGCTCCTATAGTTGATGAAGCAATATTTTATCATCGATCTTTGTCATAACCGTTAATTATTAGAATTATTCCCCAATAAAAAATACCTATCAAAGTTACACACACCATTTAAAGGATTCACAACCTCTAAATTGCCATTATGAAAATTTTATAGTGCCGTCCCACACAAAACCAGCAATTAAAAATACTCATTTAATAATTTCTTCATTTCGTACTTCGCGTTCGAACTTCAAATTAATGATCGAATTCAACAGCTTGACGTGTCCTTTACTCGATTATTTAAATTCAAAAACTGTAATTATCGAATAATTATTGTTCTTTATCATCGATTATTCGATTCCTTTAAAGCGTTATTGCTTACGCCAAGTGGTTTTTCGTAGTGTTGTCGTGTAGTTATTTGCATACAATGTCGATTATAGATTGTCGACATCGCTCTTTATGATGGGTATTTGTTTTGCGTTTATTTCTCGAACACATGGCGTTCGGTTTTAGTTATGGCGGTCAGAGGCGATATGTCATCCTTATATGAAGAAATATGCGAAGTTAATTTACATTGTACATTTGTAATTAAAAACTATTGTAACTATTTGTATTTATTAGATACTGGAGCCTGGTTCTCATTTTTATGGCTGGCAAGTAAGGTAAAGTTTTGTTAGTCGAAGAAATATTGAAAATTATGCAATTGTTTATAGACTTTCGAATAAATGAATAGTTGTTATCAGTTTTATTGCTTTTCATTTCAGAATATCAGTGAGTGTTTCCGTTTCAAGTGGTGCCTTGTTTTATAAACATCGATGGTTTATGCTTTCGAGTTATCCTCGGGCAAAACATGCCTACCAACAAGAGATAATTCGTGTACTCTATACAAGGTGTTCATAATAAAGCATTCGAGCCATTCCGAGAGAAAATACGTTCTGAAGTCCGAAGTTATCTATTGTAATGTCGGGAGAGAACAAAAACGTTTGCAATCATACCGATTTCACTTTTCATCAATCAGTCGAGTCGTAACGTTCATTATATCAGTATTCATCATTACTACGTATTTTAATTGCGAACGTATGTATGCGAAAATTACTTACATTTGCTGCGAAAAAAATTCTTTCGGATAAAAGTGTGTAATTGATACGAATGGGTGATTATCGATACAATTAGAGTGGTTTATGCAACGCCCCGTCACTATTTAGTCGTAATAACTGTAATTCGAGGCATAGCGCTGTACCTATTAGTTACTATTATAGGATTGTTATTAATTAGTTGCGCGGAAAATATTTTCCCTTTACTTCTTTTCATTTTTTATATATTTTTTTGAATGTAACGGTAAACTGATAGGCTTAATTATTTTTAAGTCATTTTAATTTTAGCCCAATGGTACCTTGTAATAAAAATTGATGAGGTTGTGTGTAAACGTTTCAACATTGTTGCCTCAATTTTTCATTCTAAAGCCTTTTTTATTCAATAAATAATTTATTTAAAAAACAAAATAATGTGAGTTTAATAAAACTAAACTGTTGCAAATTGCTCCAATAATAATCCCAACTACCCAACGGGTTATTATGAAACCAGTTAATTATAACAAAGTTTAATAAAATACATTATTGGTAAGACTTCAATTGGACCCATTTGATAGAAAAGGGCGGTACTATTAGAATTGATTATTTTGTATCTTTACTAATATTATAAAGTCGATAATCTCCGGAACATCTGTGGTACTTCCAAACTAAAGCAGAATGAATGAAAATACACATAACGATAAGGACTGAAGTATGTAGTCCATTTAAAAGCATTATTAACAAGGCCACAAGATTCATTCATGGAAACAAATAAACAAAACTACAGGAATCCCGAATTTATCGCAAAACAATCTCAGCACATTAGTCAAGATCGACATTTCCAACTCGCACGGTTGTCCAACAATTAAAAATATTACACATAGCCATAATTCTTTTTCTTAACAAACAAAAAAACTCAATTAAACCAACGGGAGCCGCGAGATAAAATTAAAACTTAATTAAAACTCCATAATGGTGAGGCTGGTTTACAAACTCCTTGGTAACAAAAAGGTTGTGAACAAAAAGTCTGGTAGCGAGGCGTAAAAACATTTTGTCACTAATACTGAGTTCGTGAGTCGTGATGTCCGTTTGTTTTGCTCAATGTGAAACATGGGATTGTGGTCGTTATCGGTGTCCGTTTTAATGATCCATTAAGGGAACGCTTTACTTATAGATGTGGCTGGCTGGAGATTTGATGTAGAAGCGTGAAAGTAGGTTTTGCATATTAGAGGTATGGTGTTCACGTAGCGGAATTCTGGACCTTTAAAGTAAAGGATATAAATAAAAGATTGTTTTGGAATGCTTATGTTATGCTTTAAACAATCCAGCAAACGCAAGCCTGCCACAATCACCACGTTCGGTCCGTATGCCTGAATATAACGTAATGTATTTATGCAATCCGCGCCAAAATACATGGCGATTAAAAGACCCAATACAGGACTCTGTAGCTTACCTCCCCACTCAGAGACATTTAATGGTTACTTAAGCCATTCCTTAGTGAAGGATTTGTATGACATTCCGTCACTAAGGAGTGACTTAAGTACTCATTAAATGACTTGGAGTGGGGAGTTAAGACATTTAATAAAGTAAAAGATATTTGTGGAAGAGAAATACTTACGACCAGTTTCTTCATCAAAAGTTAAAGTAATGTCTAAAGTAAAAGTAACGGTCAAATACGTTTTTTTCAAGGCTAAAGTGACAGCAACACTAATAGAAAAATTGAATTTGACCGTTACTTTTACTTTAGACATTACTTTGACTTTTACTTTGGCTTTAACTTTTGATGAAGAAATTGGCTGTTAGATATATTTTGTACACTTACACATACAAGTAAAATTACAATATTTAACATAGTGAGTCACGTTTTTCAACAAAACTTTCTTTCTAATTTTCCTAACACCTATGCATTTATCAAACACCGACCCTTTTCCATCAACACACATAACTGTGTCGCTTTCATACAACATGTACTCGTGGTTGGTTTTATTTTGACACAGTGGTGTGGCTGTGTTTAATTCCAGTTATCGGCGACAATGTCCACGCGGCTACCTGTTAAATATGGGATTCGGTTCAGCTTCGAGTGCACGCAGAGTTACGAAGGGTTTAGACTGGACGTACGTTGTTTTTAATTTTGAAAAAAACAGTTTCAATTTGTTTATATAAAATATGTATTAGTATATGATTGAATGTTATGATAGTTATGTATAGTATTTTCTTTGGGTCCTAGAAGCCTGCGTTAAATAAATTACATTGTTAATATACGTGGAAGTGTTCTAACTGCGCCAGTTACATCTTGAATTCCTCCAAAAAGGAAAATACACCATCCTGTAACGTTTCCACCTCAAGAGCGTACAAGAGAATGGCTTTAAACTCGCCCCCTCAAACAACCATCGTGACCCGTGAAGATGTACGTGAAATCATCAAGGAAGCTATCCAGGAGCAGTTTGCTTCTATGCTTGAGCAAATAAACTTTTCAATACTCAAAGTCGTAAACAAAGAGCTTGAGCCGATAAAGAGTGAGTTCGCTGACATGATGGCATCAATGAATTTCCATGCAAAAGAGCTTGAAGAATATCAGTTAGAACATAAAGCTTTGAAAACCTCTCTGAAAGATTTACAGACTGAGAATACTAACCTCAAGAAGTCAGTGGTAGATATGGGCATTCGAATTAACTATTTGGAGCAACAGACGCGTTCAACTAATCTAGAACTTCAATGCTTGCCAGAAAATAAACAAGAAAATCTCTACACGGTTATTAAGCAACTGGGAACCGTCGTTGGATGCAAGTTGAGCGACGCCGATATTCATCACTGTACCCGTGTAGCCAAACTACAAAACTCTGGTTCCCGCCCGCGATCCGTTGTTGTTCAATTGGCCTCCCCTAGAGTTCGTGACCTGCTCTTGTCCTCAGTCATAAACTTCAATAAGGGTAAGAATAACATTGAGAAACTTAATACTTCGGACCTAGGACTAGCTGGTGAAAGGAAGCCAATATATGTGCAAGAACACCTGTCTCCCTCTAATAAAGCACTGCATGCTGCTGCTAGGCTAAAGGCAAAAGAAAAAGGATTTAAATTTGTGTGGGTCAGAAATGGTAGAATCTTCGTAAGAAAAACAGATATGTCCGAACACATCCTCGTTAAAAATCTAGACTCACTAAATAAATTAGTCTGATAGCAATATATAATTAAATTAAAGACACATGTTATTATAAGAAACATACTGTAAAATTCGATAGCTTACATATTTATTACCAAAATTGTAGAGGCGTAAGAACAAAAACGCATACCATATTTCGTAATGTGTGTTGTAATAACTATGATATTGTCATTTTTACTGAGACGTGGCTTGATTGTACAGTACTGAGCAGTGAGTTGTTCGACGACAGATATATTGTTTACAGAAGGGACAGAGAAAGTTCTTGCCTACAGAGTGGTAAACGGGGTGGGGGTGTGTTGATAGCTGTAAAAAAATCTATGAACTCCAAACGAGAGAAACAATTTGAAAGTAATTGTGAAGATCTTTGGTTAACTTTGGATCTGTCTGTGGCACGATCTGTTCGTCGGGCAGCTTTCTGTTCTGTATACCTGCCACCACCTGTGCGAGTCCCTTACTTGGAACAATTCTTGGATAAATGTAATGAAGTGTTTGAACAGCTAAACTGTTCATATGTCTGTATCGCAGGAGATTTTAATATCGGTGGCATAGATTGGAGCATTGTCAATACTCCCGATTGCGATAAGTGCCCTAAATTGACCAATATAGATCAAACATTAATAGATTTTGCGAATGTAAATAGGCTTAAGCAATTTAACAATGTATGTAACTCTTCTGACCGCATTTTGGATCTTGTGCTTTGTAACAATTCAATGTGTAGAGTGAGTCAAAGTGAGGATCCGATTAGTAACATTGACCAGCACCATCCTCCCCTTGATATTGTTATTTCTCTGAATAAGGAAGACAGACTACCATATAACACAACTGATGATAGACCTAATTTCCGGAAAACGAGTTACATACCGATCCGGAAGTACTTGAGTAGTATTGAATGGCATGAGTTATTTGATGCACAGGCGGATGTTAATGAGATGGTAGAGCTGTTTTATGGCGTTATTCGTGAAGGTATAGAGAAATTTATAACGAAGCGAGTCCCAAAAAAAAGTAAATTTCCACCATGGTTCAATCGAAGTCTGATCAAATTACTTAATCGCAAAAATAAGATCAGGAAACGCCACAATATTTACCACAACCCTTTAGATAAAATTGAACTGCAGATTTTAACAAAACGCTGTAATGACCTTGCAAAACTTTGTTACAACAATTATATAAAGCAGTTGCAAGACGAACTCAAAGGTAATCCGAAGTTATTCTGGAGTTATGTTAAAGCTAAAAGAGATGGGTCAAGTTCATATCCTATTTCAATGACAAATGGTTGCGATACATCGTCTGATCCCGCAACCATTTGTGAATACTTTGCATCTTACTTTTCCTCTGTTTATAGCCCTTCTCAAGATAATTGCAATAACGGCTACACAAAATGTTTGAATAATATTGAAATTAATAGCTTATGTCTATCAAACATATCTTTAAATAGTGAAAGTTTACACGAAAAGCTTAAGAAATTAGATATCAATAAGGGCGCTGGACCAGATGGGATACCCCCAATTTTTATCTCTGAGTGTGCTGCTGAGTTGGTCACCCCATTGTTGCTTATTTACAACAAATCCTTAGTCTCAGGTGTCTTTCCATCAGAATGGAAGGTAGCAAAAGTCGTACCCATACATAAAGCTGACGAGGACAATCTGATCTCTAATTACAGACCCATATCAATTCTATCCTGCTTTGCTAAAATTTTTGAGTCTCTAATTTGTCCATTTATTCAAAAGCACCTTAAACTGTACCTAAGCGACGAACAGCATGGGTTTGTAGAGGCAAAATCGACAAGTACAAATCTTTTTTTGTTTACCGAACTGATATCAGAGGCAATGGATTCAGGTCATCAAGCCGACGTCATTTATACGGATCTCAGCAAGGCTTTCGACAGAGTATCGCATGAGATACTGATACATAAGCTGCGAGCGTATGGTATCACTGGAATGTTGCTTTCTTGGTTAAATTCGTATCTTAGAGCCCGATCTTTTTATGTAGTAATTAACGGATTTCAATCCGACAACCGCTATATCTCTTCCGGAGTTCCACAAGGTTCCCATCTGGGCCCGGTATTATTTAATTTTTTCATAAATGACATTCCAAATTGTTTCCTACATTCTAAAGTATTTATGTATGCCGATGATCTGAAATTCGTCAAAATTATTAAATCTAAACATGATGCCACTCTCTTGCAGACTGATCTCAATAGGCTTGTTGAATGGTGTGAAGACAACTCAATGTTGTTAAATCCCAGTAAATGCTACCATGTCAAATTCACTAGAAAGTATGATTTGATAAGACAAGACTATTACATAAATGAAACTAAAATAGCAGAATTAAACACAATAAAAGACCTTGGTGTTACGTTTGATGCTAAATTAACTTTTATCCCACATATGGATTGCATAATAAAAAAGGCTTCGAAAATGCTTGGGTTCGTCTTAAGACATTGCAAACAGTTTCGGTGTCCAAAAACTAAAATTATGCTTTACAACAGTCTCATTCGGAGCGGGCTGGAATATTGCTGCGTGATCTGGCGTCCGCATTATGCTACACACTCGTTACGCCTGGAGAGAATCCAAAAGCGCTTTCTATTTCACCTGGCATTTGCTGGCGGAATAGCAAAAAAAACGCGTTCATATAACAAGCGGTTAGAACATTTTAAAATGATTTCGCTGGAAAAGCGCCGTCGCCTTATGGACGTACTGTTCGTGGGTAAAGTAATGGCTAACAAAATTGTTTGCCCACAGATACTGAGTAGTTTTAGATTTCGTGTGCCTTCAAGGATTCCGCGTAAACCCATAACACCGCTCTGTCCACCGCTCCGACGAACGGTGCTAGGTGCTAACTCCCCTGTTGCGAGGTTAAGCAAGACCATTAATGACTGTAGCGATCTTATTGACCTACACTTTGACTCTCTGTGCACTCTAAAGTCAAAGACTTTGAAAAGTCTAGAAAAGGATTGATTATGCATACTTTATGTGTTTAAATTATTATCATTTTTTTTATATTGTTAAACTCGTACCTAGTTTTAGTATTCTTTTTTTTTATATAATATGTAACTTAGTAGTAGTTCCTATATAATGCATCGTTTTACTTTTTGCATACGTACAACTACCATATGAATGCTGAGTTTACCTGTAACTGGTTGTGCACTACTGTTTATCTGTTTTGATTGTTTTTTATGTCTATGTTAGTGTATTCAATTGTTGGTAAACCAATAAATAAATAAATAAATAAATAAATAAATTGAGAATTTCAAGCCCTAATTAAAGTAATTAGAGAAGAAATATAATGTCAAGAATATAAATTGAAAAAAAAAAAATGGCGGTATTAGGTGATGGTAATATTTTATCTCTTTGAGAATATGATTGGTATCAGATATCATAATGTGCCTTCGCAATAAATGATAAACTTGTTTTAAAAATATTGACTGTAGGCACAAATAATTGCACTGGCTTGATATACATAACTATACATTTTCTTTGTCGTGAGGAAAGTCTGAAGTTATAGTCTTGGGAAAGGCTCACCTGAATTTGACATTCATTTTATATCATTTAATATTCAATCCTTAGGTACGGCTTACGTCCATTTTCACACTGAACCTTCTAGCACCATCATAGATCTACAAGAGAATGTCTTACTCATCGGGTGCCGAAGTCATAAATTCGGCCGGCAGCTCATTTGAATGCGCCCGATTGTGATCGACGGCTGCGCGAGCGCACCAATTTATAGCTCACGCCCCATACATACGGCCCGTAAATATTGAGAGAAATACATCCAGTATTTATTTCGATAATTATTTAAATATTTAAAGTTATTAGGAGCCGTTTTAGGCGTTATTAGGGAGGATTTTAGTGGCGCTGATAATAAATTTATTGGTCACGATTCATTGTTTAGGACAGTCGGTTATGAAGAGGTTGATGACATATTTATTTTAAAGACATTGCCTTTGCTTTGGATTTTATTGGATGAGAACGCAAATGATAGAATGTGTATTTTACTGTGGAGTAATTTTACGATTTTCCTAGTCCAGGAATTTTATTTAACAGTCTTACTCCCGCACTCAGAGACATTTAATGATTACTTAAGTCACTCCTTAGTGACGGAATGTCAAAGAAATCCTTCACTAGGGAATGGCTTAAGTAACCATTAAGTGTCTCTGAGTGTAACTATCAGAGTAGAACATCATAGCACAATAGTCAATGCAAAGTATACATATTATTACAAGGTAGTGCAGGACCTCAGTCTTTCTGAGCCCAATCTAATTAGCAATAATGGCACTTTCTAAAGAATTTCAGAATTTCTCATCAATCATTCGTATCTAATTACTGAAATCGATCTCATTACAGCCGACATTTCTTCAGCAAACTTGTGTTTTTTTCATTGACTTTCATTTTGCAGCGGCTGCAGCGCTGAACCGTCTATTACTTTGCGTACAATAATTGTGATCGCGCACACTAAAAACTTTTAGTCGGCCGATAGTTTGTGTAAACTCATAAATCAGTCCTCTCTCCAGTCTCAGTATGAAGATGTACAGAAGTGATGTCCTCCTAGCTGATTATCGGCTACGGCAGCTTTTCTCATGTAAGGAGATAAGCCAACTGCGCAGGACATATTATAGTGCACAAGCATTTGCACAGACACTGGTGCACTCACTGTTCCTTCATTTTCATAGCCCGATGGGACGGCAATCCGACACCGCCGGAGAGAGATCAGGCGCAGGACCGACATTTACGTGCTCTCCGATGCACGGGTGTATCAATCACCAACTTTCAGGCTCCGGGCTGCTTCGTGAAAGTTTCTAAAACCCACAAAGCGATTTCGACCCGACCCCGGGAATCGAACTTGAGTCCTCGTGCTCAGCGCTTGCGACACCTAGACCAACGAGGCAGTTGTGTACACACGTAACAACGATCAGATATTTGTCTGGTATTAGACCGACTGATTTTTAACAACCACTGGGCCATCAGTTGGCCGACTATTTAGTCGCCAGTGTGCCCATACGCTAATTGTGTTAGAAAGCAGAAACGCGCTGTAAGAGAAAACTACGTTTTGTAGATACTTCGACAATTATGTAATTATCTAGCAATGGTTTTTTTTTTTTTTTGCAAAATTATGTATATCTGTTACGGTATTAACTAGTAGGGACATTATGGTAAGTATGAGGTACTTGAGCTATCTGTGTGGGATGTCTGTGTCTAAAAATATAGTTTTTAAGGAGTGTCGTGTCATTTGACACTTAAGTTTGGCAAATTAGAGAGACCTGAATCTTACAAAAGCGCTTTTCTAGCACAAGATTTTTTAGGAAATATTTTTCGTTAAGAATGATCTTTTTCGTTAGTGCTATTTAAGGTGCACCTCTATTTTTATTTACAACGTGCAATCTGGTGATTAAAGTATACGCATGATCGGAAATGAAACCAAACTCAAACACACCATAAGATAATTAATAAAACCAACTTCTCAAGAATTAATTGACACAAGTTTTCACTGAGTTCCTGTATATCTTGTAACGGAAAAAGAGCGTAAAGATACCACATCTATGTGTGGTAGTAGGTTACTTGCTACCGGGACTGTGGCCGACGGCCGTAAAATTGTTACTATTAGTAATCACCTTGACACAGCAAGCATTGGATAATTGCATACACAAAGTATACTTGGCGTAGTGTTGTCGGTATTTTGGTGTGATGGATTATGATACTTGTATGAAGTTATTTTGCATGATCATCTCCCGAGCCTTTTCCCAATCATGTTGGGGTCGGCTTCCAGTCTAACCGGATTCAGCTGAGTACCAGTGCTTTACAAGAAGCGACTGCCTATCTGACCTCCTCAACCCAGTTACCCGGGCAACCCGATACTCCTTGGTTAGACTGGTGTCAGACTTACTGGCTTCTGACTACCCATAACGACTGCCAAGGATGTTCAATGACAGCCGGGACCTACAGTTTAACGTGCCATCCGAAACACAGTTATTATCCAAGTTATTTTGCATGATAAGTATGTAAAAATGGTGTGAAATAATGCCATGCTTTATAAGGGTTGGTTCTAGAATCTGATTTTTTACAGAGAATAATCTGGTCTGTCCGTGGATGGGTGACCATCTTGTCATGGCGAGTTTTTCTGTACACACTGTTCTGTCATTTGAACAGTCATTTGGTAGTCGTTAGGGGTAGTCAGTTTCCGGAAAGTCTGACAAATAATCTTACCCAGATTAGTGGATTGTCCAGGGTACTGAGATAAGGACGCCAGAAAGGCAGTGGCTCCACATAATATCCTAGTACACAGCTGCATCCAGTTAAACTGGAAGCCGATCCCAACATATGAAGAGGATTCTAAGCCAATATATCTGATTTTGGAATGCAATTAGGTAATCCAAATTCGGACAAATTATTGGGTTGTGGAGAAAAAGTTAAACTTAGGTTCAGTAAAATCTATTTAATCAAGGCTACTGAGAAGTAAAATTAAATGATTGTTGCTATGGGTAGAAGATAGTCATATTTCATTAGTAAACGTTTAAAAGTCTAGACAGCCAGTGAAAGTGCCACTTGAAAATAAAACCGACCATTTATAAGCTACCTTACACCCTTTATCAAACCATCGGTACTACAATAACAGTTTCATTTGAAGCAGTTTTTTCAACAGTTAACCCTATCTATCGTACAAAGGTGCCGCCGCGAAGTTAAACACATACAAAAAAGTATTTTTCCCTCGTGTTGACCGCTTTTAACCTCAGGTTAATTATTTAAGGCTAAGAGCACATTTATCACACATCGGTTGGCGTCGGTAGTGTGTTATTTATTACTGAATATATATGTTTATATAGTATATGTTTGTGCTGTGACGCCGCTCGTAATTTTATGAGAGTTATTGGTGACGAATTTAAATACTGCTACTGGTGCTTCTGTTTTCGTTGGTATTGAGTTAAGATGGTGTAATTTTTAATGGCTATCGTTAATTATTATTTGCTTATCTGAGAAATCTTTATGAAGTAGAAAATTACTTATTTTGTTTAAATTGTTGGAAGTCTCTGAGGACTAAATAACTTTGCAATTCTGAAGGTAGCCATTTGACAGAATTGCAAATATGTATTTTGGAGCGAACTGTAATTAGAAAGGTACTAGAGGAGACTTAGAAAAAGGTCTTAGTGCAAGGTATTCACAAAGTACATGTTTTGTTTGTAGATTTTGACTATCATTAGAAGTAGCCAACTTAGGGGACAGCGAAGTTATTTGACAGAAACATGAGACAAAAGCTGTAAGGCATGTGTAAGGCTATATCATTAGTCAAAGGAGAAAAGTATCTTCCTAAATCCAACAACGACACAAGTAAACTACTTAAAGCTCGAAAATATTTCAGCAAAATACATTTTTCCATTTTCAGCGAACGCCATAAGACATCTAATTTATTATCTACAAACACGGTGTCAGTTACGATTACCATAAAGTCATTAGTACACTCATGTTATAAATTACAAAAAATATGTTAGAATTGTAATAAAACTGGCCAGTCCCTCTAGGGAGTGTTTTTTTATGTGCCCGTTTGTTTTTTAGGTTATCATAATATTTTAGATTAAAAGTTTTTTTTATTACGTACTTTGGGGTTGACATGAATTATGCTTATTAAATGGTGGTTGAAACGATTGCTATGGGTAAGTTTAATTCTAGGTTTTGCATTTTAAACTGAAATTAACTCTTGCGTAATTCATACGTTAATTTAGTGTATATTATATTGTCGGCTGTTTAATTTAGTTGGGTCCATATTTAAAATTTTTGTATACAACAATAATAGTCAGAATATAAATATTTTGTGTGTATGTAGGTATTACAACGTCTTTAAATAGAAATACCTACATTAGTTTTTTGGCTAGGTGACGTTGTCTGAAGATTTTCCATAGCTTAACTTCACTATCGGCCGAACAATGAATCGTCTCTCAATATCATGGACAACTCAGATATGTGGCCATAAAGTTTAAGTATACAAGCCTTAAAGCCAAGTAACGTTTAGGTATTTCGTATACGTAGTAACACACCGAACAATAAATCCAAACACACAAAAATAAATGCCATAATTATGCAAATGACGACCAATAAATTAACAAACGATGTACCAAATGATTTATTGCTTCGCTGTACTTTACGAAAAATTTACATATTTCCGTAGAAAATCGACTGATTTGTATCGACGATGATGGTTTAATAACTCCCTGTTTTGGTTGCGAAGCTTCCTCTGGATTTTCCATTGGATAATTTGTTGCAATCTATAAATTTATGTGACCATTGTAGGCATAAGTAAATGCTTAACATTTTTAGGAACACAATATAAACCTATGTCCTAATTTAGGTAATGATCCGCCGATCTATCGAATAGGTACGTATCAGCATCTAAGACAAATAAAATACCGTATTTGGGGGGCAAGACTGATATAGTAAACGTTATTTGGCTGAATATACAAATCTTTATACAACTAGAAGAATACTTTCTAATTTTATATACTTGAATAATGAATAATATTTATATTTTTCCACAATGAACACAAAATACTAAACTAGCTAGTAAAAACAATAAAAAACTAAATGAACCTAGTGTTTTATTTTCTAAGAATTGAAAGGTTTATAAATTGCGTTTAAAGAAATAAAAGGCAAACAACCTTTAGTTTCTTTTATTCGCAAATGATCACATAAATTAACATTACAACTTATCTATACATAAATTAAGTATTTACGTGGGTTTGTGTACCGTACACAAACTGGTCTCGTTCGAAAATATTTACGAAAATATTGTTCACAATTTGGTTATAATAAAATTTACCATAGCGCGCTGAAATGTTGAGAATTGTGAAGAGTTGGTAATACCTCCTTGATGTTTGTGATTGTCTTAAATGGTGGTGGTTTCAGTGGTACCCAATGATATGAATATTAGTACTAAAATAAGTAAAACAATAAATTATAGACTTTTATATAAAAAGTGAGGTTCGTTGTTTTAAAGAATTACAAATCATACCTATACCACATGTACTTTGCTAGTTGCTTCTACTAGTTGAATACTTTTGTATTCGTATTAGTAAATCTGTTATACTAAAAATGCTGTACTAAAAAAGGCAAGAAATCACTTAAATGATAAATTAATCAATTCTCAAGTTTTTCTTAAACGTAGAAAAATAACTATTCTATATATTCAATGTTAAATAAAGTTACATAAAACTTATGTAAATTAAATTAATATCATAAAACAGAGCGATGGTCGATTAATTTATAATCGTTTCATTGAAACGGTTCCAGCGGTCAATTTCCATTGACGGTTCACGTAAATAACAATTACCAAGATTGTGTGTTTAACGAGAAGTGTAATTAAAATATTGATAGTAAAAACTGTTCTCAAGTGAAAATTGACTATTATGAATGGCGAAATAAAGAGCTGTTTGATTAAATACGATAAATAATTATGGACAGTATTGGAGGTGACTTTTTCGTGTGAAAAAATTAAAGTGAATTACTTTTTAAAGATAATAAAAGGAGATGAAGATGAAGAGATTTAATGATTAAAATATAGAATTAATTAAAGTCATTTCCAATTATCAGCCATTATCATAACTGGTTCATTGTAATGTATGCGTTACGTAACAATTACTACTTCAATAAAGCCATTAAAAACACTAATCAAAAATCGAAAACAAAACACACACATCAAAATATTTTTAACCAACAGTATTATCAGCTCTAAATAGATATTTTCACTTTCACAGGCCAACTCAGGTCACTGCCGAAATTCTGTCACGCAATGCCGCCATTAAGGGTTGTTTCTACCCCTCATCACCCCCCTCCGGCAGTCGGCAAATTTTACAAACTACCCCGCCGTAATTTCGTAGGTACCTATAGCTATGGGGGTGCCTTTTCGAGGGGTATAAACGACCCCATTGGTTGGGGATGCCATGAGGATTTTTTTATGGCATGCAGTTTTTACTGACGTGATTTTTAATGACAGTTTTTTTTTGGATATGTGGCGGTGTCAGTGAGTTATGATGTTTCAGTGGGTTATGAATAGGTTGGATTTGACTTGTGGCTAAAAAAGTTTTTTTTTTTTGTTTTAATGTAGCAAAAAAAAATGTCACCAGCCCGCATTATTTTATCTTTTGTTCGTTTTTTATTTAGATTTCCAAAGACACATTGAGGCACTGTTTTTTATTGCAATTATCATGTTTAATATTGGTTACAGTTTAATCAGTTTATATTGGTTATTTATTATTTATTGAACAATAAATAATCAATATAAACTGATTGCTAATAAAATTAATAGTTTTTTATTCTCTATTTTTCAGGTTACGACTAAACATGAAAAAAAAAAATATTATTCGTAAAGTAAAGATTCAAAGATTATATTTTATAATGTCTGCGGTGAGAGGTGAATGAAACTAAATGTGCAAGGTCACTATAGGTCAACTAGTTCTAGACTTGTAGACGCAACGTTAAATTGGAACTTTCCTTTTATTTTACACGTTAACTCATCAAAAACTTTAAAGTAGTTTAATTAAAAATTGCTGTGAGTTGATGAACTTTAACCAGCTAGAACTTAAATATTCTATATTTTTACCCTTAGATTTGCTCGCATTTTATGGCAAATGGTTGAAATATACCCTATGTCACTCGATAAGAGTTAGCTTTCCAACAGTGAAAGAACTTTTAATATCGGTTCACTAGTTTCGGAGCCTTTGGGGTACAAACAAACAGCAAAAAAGTTTGCTCTTTATTACATACGATAAGATTCAAGAAAGACATATTGGCTAATTAATTGAAGTTGATTTACTTGTGAAAACTGCTTTTAAATCTGAACATTTACATGTATGTACTATGTGAAGAATTTCTACCTAACCCTTTAAGAAAATCAATCACCAACTTCTTGGAAAACTACCCACTTTTCCAATACAATACTGAAGGTTTTCCTACATATATATACTTATATCTAAACTTGGTATAGTACCCGCCCTTCAAGGTAACAATTTCCTTCGGCTGAGCGAGCTTCGATGCATAGATTGCGTACAATGTAGGCTTATTTATATTTTATAAGTGCGAAGCGCAGGGCGGGCGGGACTGAGCCGCCCTACTGTGTACAGGGTGATCTGTTTTGGTCACGAGGTTTTTTTTCTGTTGTTGGTTGTTTATAGTGAATATTGCTATGGGGTTTTCAATGTAAAGATGGACAGTTTGGGTTTAAAATGATGTGATAATTGTAATACTTATATTAGCTAACAAGGTAACAATTTCCTTCGGCTGAGCGAGCTTCGATGCATAGATTGCGTACAATGTAGGCTTATTTATATTTTATAAGTGCGAAGCGCAGGGCGGGCGGGACTGAGCCGCCCTACTGTGTACAGGGTGGTCTGTTTTGGTTACGAGGTTTTTTTGCTGTTGTTGGTTGTTTATAGTGATTATTATTGTGTTGTGGTACTCAATGTGTGTGTATGTGTTCGTGTGTGTAGTTTAAAATAAAATGTGTGGTAAATGTTAAACTACAAAATTTTCCAAAATATTTATATCAATCCTATAAAGCGTAGTACATAATTTTGGAACCATTTTGGATGAATAAATTTAATTCAAATTAGTTCAAATTATTAGATTTGACAATTTAAGCCCACTTTTTATCAACGTAACCCAACAAAATATTCTAACTCCTACCAATACAAACTTCAAACACCCTGTAAACGTGGTAGTGTTTACACAGCCCTTACACTAGTGTGCGTGCCGCCATAGCAACGTTTTACGAGTTATTTCAACTCGTTAACTCGTTTTACTGGGTTCATACAGAGTGGCTTTTAATTTCATTATTATGTACTACTTTGGTATACAAGGGCTTTTTTCTTGGTTGAGGATTTTGGTGTTTAAAGGAATATTTGTAACTTATTATTATTTATTTATTTATTTATTTAATAAATATTATTGGTAACTTATTATAGTAAGTAATATTTCTTAACTTCATCGTTGATCAATTTTATATAGGTACTTAGTTGAGTTTTCAACACACTTTTTACTGTCCTACTGCTGGTCACAGGCAAGAAATGAGCGTTAATCACCACGCTTAACGCTTGTCCAAAATAGAAAGGCCATTTCAGACTTTAGATTCCAAGTTTGTCATGTAGCTCCTTATTGAGTTCAAATAGCCAAAACCATCCAAACATTCTCTTTACAATATATTAATTTTAATCTGATTTAAATTAACCGATCATTCTTTTTTAATTTTGAATTCAACACCTCAAACACGTCACTTGAACAACTCCAAAAAGCAATTTTTCTTCCATCCATTTTCTCAGTAACAATTTCATACGAAGTTTTTAGGCTTTTAATCAACGATATTAAAGATTTCAACTTAAGATTACAGTAAGTAAATGTACTAACTTAGGAACGTTAAACTGGCTTACTTTGTGAATATTCTGAGTACCTACATACTGCAAACTAAACAGTCGGCCGATAGTTGAACCGATGGTTGCCAATTATTTTTTTGTAAGAAAATCTTGATTCTAGTCAGAGTTTTCAGTCGGTCTGATAACGGCTAAATACCTGATCTTTGTAATGTGCGTACTACCATTCATATTCATACTGATTTATGAGCCCAAACAAACTATCGGCCGACTAAAAGTTTGCAATGTGCGGTTACTCTAAACTAGCTTACTTTGTGAACATTTGAGTGCTTTTACTACTTAGTGCTTATTTTATGATTAAAATCTAGAGATTACTACCGAAATAACTTTAATGTATTTGAGTTTAGTTTTATTTTTAAATGGATTAGTAAGAAGACGTCGTAATTTTACTATGGCTCGTTCATTCTTTTTGCTGAAGAAATATTTTTACTGTAAGATTAGAAGTTATTGATTTGGCTCTACCATATGGGATAATCCTATAAGAAATATTGGCACATTATTGTAATAAACTGATTGGTAACGAAAAAATATTAGGTATATAATACCTGAGATAACATTAAGGTAGTAACTTCCTGTAGGTAAGCACACTAAATGTGTTATTCCCATTTTTCTTATGTGAACTGCAACCACACATACGACCATTTATTTTTTACTCTTAGAGAATGACATAAACAAGAAACTACCATAAATATTCTAACAAAATACAAACAAAACTACCGCAAAAAAAAAACCCTGATCGTAGAAAAACTACACCATCAACCACGTATTAAGGTAGAAGCACATTTTCCTAGCCTTACTTTATTCAGCATGATTGATTAACCTTATCACACATCATTGTTTTTCATAAACCACTCTTTTCTATAGAAAAAAAGCTAATTTGTCACATCGACCATGCTTATCGCACCATAATTGATTTCGAAATATAAAAATCTTGATAAGAAATTAATTTGTGGTAGAACTTAATAAATATTGTGACTGTGATTTCTTTAAGACGCTTATGGTAATTATGACGGGGTTTTAGCTTTATAATGTACTTTAGTTTTCTTATGTAGACGCTTTTAGATATAGGTACATTAGCCCTGTATAGCTTTTACCTGGTGAAAACCTTTTAAGCAATTTTAGACAAGCTTTTAAGGGAGTACAAGGACCGACTAAAGGCTGTATTAGATTGAAGTAGTATGAACCTTCATCATCATCATCATCAGCCTATCGCAGTCCACTGCTGGACATAATAAAGAAAAAAAATAGCCTCTCCAAGTGCACGCCACTGAGATCGATTAAAGATCGAGAATAAATACCTTATTTACGTAAATTCATGTAATTTTATTTACGTATTTTAATAGTATTGGTAGATCATGTGACTTTTTTTGCGTTGTAAGATAGTTTTTTTTCACAAAAGATTATTACATAGGTAAATAAATCAGGTCCAAAAATTAAAAACTTCAGTTTCGTAAGTATTACACCATATTTTTTTCAGCACCCTTCCTCATGTAACCAACTTTGAAAAAAATAAACCGGCCAAGTGCGAGTCGGACTCGCGCACCGAGGGTTCCGTACAAATGCTGTATAGATAAAAAGTGAGTTCCGCGCCAACCGTTCAGTTTAGAACAATCATAGTTATGGTAATTTCGTGAGAGTCAAAATAGTTAATATTTTTTATTTTATAATATAACTAAAATAGTAGGCCAGTACCTTGTAAAAGTTATTTTAATGAAGTTATTTATATACAACATTTTATAGTCATCATTTAGAAATCTGATTGAAAATAACTAATTATGTCTTAAAAGTCATGGGGCATATCTGACCCGCTTTGTAAAAAGTGGCGGACATGAATCAAAGTAGTTTTAAATCGTGGAGAATGGTATGACGTTTCTTTGAATATAAATATTTTATTAAAATTCCATGGAGACGAATGTCCAGGATCGTTTGAAAAATATAAAAGACAAGCAGTTTCAGAGGATTGTACAGGTTGCAATGCTAGTTTTTATTGTTAAAGACATTTCATAAAGAAGGAAGGTGCCAATCCGGATGACCAGGATCTGATGAGGATCTGGAAACCCTGAGAAATAGAGGGCAACTCTTGAATATTGTAGGCACGCATCGAGTCATAACCAGACATGTGAGTGTATTTTTGAGGGTACTGGTAAACAGTGAAGGTTTGGAGCTGATTTGATTATGGAGACTACAGAGAGTCAAGGGAACTCCCGAACGGTATGTTGCAACTACCACGTGTTTGGGCTTATTTTATTCGTATTGGCGAAGACTTTCCACAAAGATATGTTTGACTGCCATTGTGGGATCGACAGCTAAGATCAGATATAGTTATGGGAACTCCTTTACAATTTATAACGTAGGTAACCTTGTGTTGGAGTTTATTTTATTTTAGGTGATGAGAATTCACTACTAACTTGGGTTAAAGCAGACCGCCTGACGACTTGTAGCTGTCGAATTGTAACAACGACTTCTAGAGAGTAGGATTCGGGGCTGCTGGCTTTACGTTTCTAGAGCCTTGACAAAAGTGTAATTCTGTCCCTTTCTTTGTTTTATAAAGTCGGCATTATTTTATTTTGTAGCATTTTACAGACAAATCCAACTTCAAACATATAAAAAAGCAACAAGAAAACAAAAGCAAGAATGAAATTAAAAAGATGTTAGGTGCATCGGTCTAGAAGTCGGTGTCTAGAGGATGCATCTATATTTATTTAACCACCGAGATCTAGACCGATGCATATAAACAGTTTTCTTGTTGTTTTAGAAGTTGTTTTTTTTTATTGTAAAAAGTTTTTATTTTTAACTTTTGTGAAAAGTTCTCGTCAATACGAATAATATAAGCCCAAACACGACGTAACTAAAACATACCGAGTTCTCTCGACTTTCTCACGTCTCCATCATCAGATAAGCTCTAAACCTTCACTGTTTGATAGTATCACCAGACATACATCTGAGAATCAAGTTTTAATCCTATGCATGCCTACAATTTCTGATAGTTGCCCTCGATTTCTCAGGATTTCCATCATCAGATCCTGACCTGATGACAATGGAAATAAACGGCGAGTATACTCTTTCACTACAAAGAAATGATTTCTCAAATCCGTCAAACTTGGTCGTTTAAATTCCCCATTGAAATGAGGAAAATATTTGATGTTTACACCTGATTTTCTCTAGATTCCCATGGTTCACATTGATGCGACTAATGCCATAGTAAATCAGAGCCTTTATCATTATACTGTGCTATATTTCGTTCGTATCCGCCGTGGGTATGGTTTTCATACTAAGGTGCCCAATGACCTTTGAATGATTTAAATTTTTTCACAGTTTAGAGGCCATTGTATTTAAGAAGTGTTTGATTTGAATTTCACTTTTTATTCAAAACTTTAATATCTCTACGCGTTCATGTGAAAAAGGGTAGGTAGTAAGTTTATAATTATTAAAAAATATTTTATGTCATGTAAGCAAAAATAATATTTTAATATTTTTTGTAACTTCAAATTTATCATTTTCGCAATTTTTCCTTTATCTGTACTATATAACGTTGCTTCGTGCCGAATTTTAAGATTTTGAGTTCACGGGAAGTACCTTGTAGGTTTTGATTCCCTAGCGTGTGACGGAAATTCGTCTAAGGTGTCGGTAAAACTGCTGTATCTTTTGATCGCGTTAACTTAGAAGTTTGATTTTTTCATTACTTAAAGGGACAATAGACCTATGTATTTGGTATAAATTTCAATTTGGTACCTTTATTCGTTCGTGAGAAATAAGGTAGTAAGTTTCATTTTATTAAAATATTTTTATTATATTATATAACAAAAAAAATGAGATTTTCGCAATTTTTCCTATATTCGCATTATATAACAATGCTTCATGCCAAATTTCAAGATTCTGAGTTTACGGGAAGTACCCTGTAGGTTTTGATTCCTTTGCGAGT
The DNA here is from genome assembly GCF_022581195.2 of Helicoverpa zea. Lineage (NCBI taxonomy): Eukaryota > Metazoa > Arthropoda > Insecta > Lepidoptera > Noctuidae > Helicoverpa > Helicoverpa zea. The sequence goes on from NC_061472.1 coordinate 1,624,354, forward strand.
GTCGAGAATTTGTTGAAAATATCGACATAATCGGTTATATCTTTTGATTGGCTTGGCTTAGAAGCTTGATATTTTCACAGCCTAAAGGGACAATAGACCCGAGTATTTCATGTGAATTTCAGCTTGATACGTCCACGCGTTCTTAAGATAAAGGGTCTTGACAGACAGACAGACAGACAGACGGACAACAAAGTGATCCTATAAGGGTTCCGTTTTTTCCTTTCGAGGTACGGAACCCTAAAAACAACACTTATGATGCGCTTTTTCTTTAAACACATCACCTCCTACATTTTAAGTCGGTTTTAAAAGACAAAGAAAATTACACCAACCTATACTCAGACCGGAGTTTGTTTGGAATGACGTCACAAAGTTTACATAAACTGACGTCATGCCCATTTGGGTTGTCTTTGTTTGCTCAGTTGCTATTGGCTGAAAATGTTTGCTCAATTTTTACAGGATTAACAACTTTGATGGCCATCTTTTTTAATGCTCTCTTTTTGTATGCTCTTTGGTGTGTTTAAAGGTTTACTTGTTTTTATACATAGGTAAGGGTAGTAGCTTTTGCTAGTGGTGGTACCCTTACCCCGCTGGAATTAGGTACTTCTACTTCTGCATCTGGATAAAAAGTAGCCTGTTCCCTTTCTCGATATGTTGGCTATCTAACAATGAAACAATTTTTCAAATAGAACCAGTGGTTCCTGAGCGTAGCGGGTTCAAACAAATGAATGACCGAGAGAGTTATTTTCAGTATTTTTTTGGATATTATCAGTTGACGCGTATAAAACTAACTTTTTTTCCTTCTAAATTTAATTGTGTATCAGGATTTTAGTTACTCATGCTTAGTGAGCACGTCAATAATTTACTTCATTGCGAGCACAAGAATTTTACTACGCCAAAGTTACCTAAAGAAAGTATAAAATAAAACAGAGTAAGCCAACAAAATATTATGAGTGAACAAAACCATAGGGTTTTAGCATGCTTTTATCAGATCAATTATATACGTCGTTAGGACGAAGCAACCTTCAGCTAGTTGCACGCAAAATTAGATTTTAATTCGTTTCTTATAAAGGTTAATTTGGCTTATGAGCATTATTAATGTGGTGACGGAAAATGTTTGTGAAGGAAAAAAATTAGGCTAGAAAAGTAAATGGGTTTTAAAAGAAAAAGCTTCTGCTTACTTATTTGAATTGTATATTTTAAACGATTTAGCTTTTGTTTTGTGACTTTGCTCGTATATATTCATAATCATTAAATTCGATTTTGAGAATTTATTAATTGTGGAAATCATCCTTCGAGCCTTTTCCCAACTATGTTGGGGTCGGATTAATTGTGGAAATGTGGTCTGGAAATATGGAATTTTTAGCATATTTGAGATTACCTAAAACACAATTCTTTTTTATTTTCAAACTTTTATTAATTTATTCTAGACAAGTAGCCAACTTAACAATGTTTTGTCACATTTCTGTAAGCATTTAAATTAATATATTTTAACCCAATAATTTACCACACAGTAAACAGTCACAAATAAAACTGTTTAAACCAATAAACCTATCAGGAAACCGAACCTTAAATTCCCTAATCTTAGACTCACTTTACGTTCCCAGTTCCCAGTCGTCGATAAATATCTGCCTGGATTTTTGCCTAGCCCCGTAATTCCCGGGAACGAGCAACACTTTTGCCTCAACTAATGAACTTGCTTAGAAAATGTTGCTACCGACTTCTAGGAAATGGTGTACGAATTTAAGTAGGTAGGTATGGGAAAAATTATTATTATTTGGCCTATGTCCAGCAGTGGACCACGATAGGCTGATGATGATGATGATGGGAAAAATAATGGGAATTAGTTAATTTATAGTAAAGTTGTTATAATATTTCTTGTTTATGGTTTGTTTGTAAATACTATTTTTTTTTAATTCAAAAATAACGAAAAAAGTCTAGGTACAACATTTTAACTTGAATTAAACAGCAATTTATTGAGTCGATCTGACTAAACGTCACAAGACAAATTACTGTATTATCTTTGTAAAAGACTTCTTTACAGTAATGTTGCGATTTCTTAGTTCTGACGATTATTTGCTTAGTTCTGACGCCAACCTTACTATATAACCTAGTGCAAACATTACTGTAGTAAAAAAAAATCTCGACAGTAACAATAAAAAAAACTATTACCCAATCACTACCATAAACATTAACTACAAACACTATACTCATAAATCCAAAAAAAATGCCCTTAAAACAAAAATCCCGCGACTTTTTTATTTAATGGCGCCTTTTATAGTAGCTATAGGAGCGATTTCCCATCAATAAAGAACTGTTACTGTGTAAGATTAGCATTGGATCGATATTAGGTTCCGGAGCGTACCGGCCGTAGCAGGCACCACCGAGGTATAGCAGTTGTTTACTTTGAATAAATATTTGTGGGTATAGGTATATATAGATTATTTTGTGGCGGAGTTTTGGCTGTGTCTGTATATAGGATGTATATAGTGCGGGTGGGTGGAAGTTTGTGTGGAGTTGGGAACAAAATAGAGTTGGAATTGAAAATGTAATTGGAGTGTTAAAGCTTACCTATAGTGTAAAATATTTTGAGTCATGGGTCAATATTTTGAGAGATAAGTTCGAAGGATTAATAATGAAATTAGTCTTCAATAAATACCTGGTTATCATAATTTTAATTAGGTATATTCTATACGTTAGTACATAAATAAAATACATAGAGTAAAGTCAACGTAATTAATTGAAAACATAGAAATTGCTATTGTTTTAGTGTGAAGAACTACTATTGAACTTAATACAAAGAATAATCTAAGTGCAAGTCCCTATTATCTATGTAAACTCTACAAAACACTTTAAACAAAACCTCAAAAAAATATAGATAAATCTTTACTTCGTATTTCAAGAGAAAGCAAGATGGATAACCCGATATAAAGTTACATGAAAAATTAACTTTTCGAATACATTAATCAAGCATTATGATCGGTACTAAGAATAAGGATATAATTTACAGGCTACCGGTACTGAGCGGTAATATTTTTTTTGTCCTATAGCCAAAGTACCCCTGTGGTGTAGGCCGAAATCGTTTTGAATCGGAATAACCGCTGTAATCGATGCTTCAACAATCGATTTAATTAGAATTATCGGTACTTTTTTGGGTACTGTTAAGGTCGGTTGTGTTAGGACAGTATTTAATGACTTTGTTTATTATTTCCAGTTTAGTGTAACAGTAAAATTCTGGTCCAAAAAAAAATTGTTAAATAACAAATTAGTTAGGAAATATTTATTGAAAATAAATAAGGTAAGTACCAAGATTTTTTTCATGATTCATACCTTAAAGTTAGAAGACCACTTTTTGGTTTATGAATGACTAAAAAATCATCCTTAAGCGTACCTTTATGCTTAACTTCCCCTTGTAAATTAAACGTTTCCCAAAATAACTATTATGTATTAGCTGCATAATAACACACATGAATTGTTTTAGGAAATGGAACCAAAACGTCTTGGCACCGCCCGGGAATCATAATGTGTGTGGCTAAAATGCAGCCATATACCAACGTGAAACATGTGAACTTTGTTAGAATATTTTCACGAAATTATACCAAGCATTTCCTGGTGATTTTCATAGCTTACGTGCCATCCTAACTCACATAAAAAACAATGTCTAATGTTTGTTTAGTTTGACTATGTCAGTTTTGGGGAATGGGACTTCTGGTGACAATTTTTTTATTAATTTCAATTTGTTCTATATTTTACTGAGAGAGTTAAATGAGTGAAGTAAGAGAGAGAGATTGAGAGTTTTTCAATATCATCAGTTAGCTTCTCTTTGATGAATAAATATAGCGGTTTGAAATATTTTCTATACAAAAGCTGTAAAAGGGTAAAACATATTCTTTAGACAAATATTATCCGGCGATTGAAAACTCGGCCCTAATATCGCATTGAAATACTCGATAAAAAATAATTATAGTAATTACTATCAGACAAAACACTTATTTTAATTGATCCTTAAAAACTTGTGTCCCCACCAGTACCTTCAGAACATAGTATACGCGTCGCCGTTTAAACACACGTTCGGTTCACAATAAAACAGAACCAGCCCCCTACTGATTTTTATATCTCATCGGTACTGAATAAAATTATACGCAGTATTCATAATTTACACGCTGATGTATGCACGGGAAGGCAAAACGAGGCCTTTTTCAAAAGATTTACGCGTCCAATTAAGAGTTTGTATTATGTTGCATTTTTTTTAGTTTGTTTTTGGAGTTTTGTTGGTGACTGTACTAGATTTTCGTGGTTTTTGGAGTTTGATATAGGTACTTATGAAGTGTTTAAGTAACACTAGAGTATGTATCCCATTAAATGGTACGTTTTAAAATTCTGTAGTATGGTGTAGTGTTCCTAGATCTCTCTATTAACCAATATGATGTTATAAATGTAGGTATCTCAGATTTAGTTGGCGGCAGACAGAAAGAAAAATAATATTTAAAAAACAGCTTTCACAAATTACAGCTTTTGCCTAGAAAATCATATTATTGAGACTTATAGAGGTGCTTAAATGTCCTGTTTAATATGCAAAACTACAACTAGTAAATAAGGCACCTTTCCCACTTACATTAAATCTCAAGTTAACCTTCCAATTAAAATTACCGCATAAGTCGACCTGTACTAGATCACTCGAAAGTACATCTAAACAACATCGATTACATCAAAATCGAATGCGGTATCGATTCCACAGAATCGAGAACACGGTGAGACGGTACATATATTAATACGCTGTAGTCCGTAATAAAATTGGCTGACAGCGTTAAATAAGTGCCGGGAAAGGCATTTATAAGTAATCGATACATCGGTATGCAACCGATTCTAAGATTCGATTTATTAAATTTTGCGTCAGGTGTTGGGTTTAAAATGAGAATAGATCCGTTGTTTGTGGGTTTATAGTAGACAGTCTTTTGTTTTTCATTGTTCTGGCGCCAATTGTTAAACTAGAGTCTGGCTAGCTGTTTGATTTAAAGCAAAGAGTCTGTAGTCTGCGGGATATATAAATGATCGCGTAGATGATGATGATGATGATGAAATTGTTCGAAAAGTGTTGATTTATCAGCCAAAGAATAAACGTTTTTGAGTTTTGTTATACATGTTCAGCTATTGCTATCCTAGAGTTTAAAGTTCGAACTTATTTTTATTGAACAATACAATATGTATTATTGTCTGATAAAAACAACACTGAGTTTATCTGTTATATGTAATCACATATTTTTTGCATGAAACTTTGTATGGTACCAAGAACCAAAACAAAATGAAGTAGAATTTTACATAAAATGCACAAAACTTAATATAACAATGTGTAACGAGAAATAACAAAAACTTGCAACAATTTCCTGAAATTCAGGCAACTTATTACGAAACCAATTTCTATGTAATTATTTGAGCCTACCCTATTTCGGGCTACTTCGTTCTATTTTCCGGGACAAAAACTTCGCTGCATTGTAGTTTCCATAAAATGTGTTAGCAAGTTTTATAGAAGATCGAAATCAGGGAATTCATTGTAATAACTTCATGTTTCAAGTTATTTTCATAGATATTACAATACTGTAATTATTTACAACAAAACTTAGTTACCTATTTTAAAATTCGTTGTTGAATGTTATACAAAACTCGACTTTGTAAGTCCTTCAATAAATTGTAAGTTGTGAGTGATGCATGTAATTTGAGATCAATGTAACATTATTTAAGTATTTAAGTAGTACCGCAATAATACCAGGTATATAATAACTAGCTTGATTAGTGAAAACTTTAATTTGCAAGTTTTCAGAATTTTAATCAGTAAATAATACACAACTTCAATACTTTGTTACTCAGTAAGTACCTTTTGTACCGGCTAGTAATATGTATTGAAAAAATGAACATCTTGAATACATGATGTGACTATCTAACTGAGCTCCTCTACTTATACAAGGTGTTGATTTGCATTTGTGCCATAGTTCAGGAGGAGGTCATAAAATACGTAAATAATCGATTGGAATTACAGTGGACGGGAAATAGCTAATATGTACTGCTTTTTTTGTCATTGTAATGTCGTAGTATTTTAGAAGTAATCCAATTTTATGAATGAAAATTATGAATAATCGTTGCGTATGCTTTGTGTTTGCGTTTGTGTGAGGGCGCAGCACGGTTTTAAGGCCAGTAACACACGCGTCAAGTTCAAATACGGATAGATGACATTGACGGAATTCCGAAAAAAAAAAATTACAAAAAAAATTACGTACCAATTTTTTCGTTGATTTGGGTCGAGAATCATTAGCATAATTACCTCCTTGACTATGGCACGGATGCAAATCAACAGCTTGTATAACGAGACGTGAGTGTCAGTCTTTTTGACTTCTGACTGGTTTAAATACCACACCTTCTGGGGCCCTTTCTATACTGGGATCACCGTAACTCTTTCGACCAATCTCACAGCTCCGGCAGGCTTCGGCCCTGAGGTGCTCCTTAAAATTTGCTGACATCACGTTGAGGAGCGAGTGGCAACCAAATATGTAGAAATGATGATTTAAACCTAATCCCGCAATACAACGCGCCTTCCAAAATACAATAAATACCCACTAACCTTGAAAGTAGCTCTTGGTCCGCAGATAGCTGACGGACAGCCGCAGTATAGACAGTCTGTCCAGCTTGCTGAGTATGTTCTGCTCGAAGGGCAGTAGGGAAGCCAGGGTATCCAGCTCAGCGTTGAGACGTTCTCTATGTCGCTTGCTCGGGTTGCTCTTCGTGACACCGTCTTTTGATGGCGGTTTGATGCTGTAACAATAGTTGTGTGGTTATTTTTTTTAGTAGAAGAAATTGACATATGTCAATGGCCTACATATTATAACGATAGTTTTATCATATATTTTTATTAGGTTACAGTTCTCGTCAAATAAGTTTGCTACTCTAAAGTTTTATTCTATTAACTTTACGATAGTCAAGAAATATTACAAAAAATATTCATAAGGACAATTCGGTAAGAATTTTAGTTTATTGTTAAGTGTGATTTAATATGCACACCAGTATCCTTAAACTTAGTTATAATGTGCTAGAGGGCTAGAAATATTCGGAAGTTCCTATCAACAACGAAACTGTCTATTTCGTTTTCCGATGTTAGATTTTTGACATAAATACCAGATCAAAGAAACGTCAAGAAACACCGTCTGTAAGCAAAACGAATCGTTTCTTTCAATAAGAACCAGAAATAAGTCTGGCCGCATCATGTACTAGCTTGTATCGAATTACTTACAAACTTATTTCGCATTTAATATTAAAATTCTTCACTACAGATTATCAACGGCTAGGGTTAAAAGCCTTAGTAAGTAATTAAAAATAAAAACTAAGTTATGGCAAGCTGATGTTGTAGGCTTGGTCTTAATATTGTCATTACTTATTCACCCGTAGGTATATTATTCTTTTGGGGAGTTGCCATAGTATTGCGGAAATAATATTACTATAGACAACTATTTTTATGTTTTTGTGTGGTTATCTCTGAAATGACTAGAATGGTCTATAAATATAAAGTTAAAGGTGGTAAACACTTGGAAAGTCAAATGTTTGAGTTTGACATGGACCTAAAATAAAATAATGATGATTGATATTCTTTTTCAGTATTCAACACGGGAAACGCCGTGGGAAACTAGTAGTATAATTTCTCATGTACTTTGATGTATTTATTAAAATAAGTTAAATATTCATTTTACTTCAAGCGATTTATAATTGCAATAATAACATGCAATTGTTGCACATTTTTGCATATCAAGTTTTTGTTTAGGTACTTTGAACCAGTATTTCCTTGTAACGTTCACGTGTATGACAGGGTATAATTTATCATAATTCTTTTTAAATATTAAACAAAAATCTTTCTTAAGAAAAGTCAATTTTAAATAAACCATCATTTCAGAATCAACAATTTTATTTTCTGAGCAAAGACACAACGAAATATAGTTTGAAAAAAAATTAAGCCCAAAAAAAAACCAAGCTCAAAAACTTCTCCAACCTAATTCATACGCACCCTACTCACAACACCATTTTATTTCGGATCATTCATTTCTAAGAGGCTATTTAAAATGACACATCACATTACTGAGCTGTGTTACGGTAGCGTTTGGTCTTGCAACTAACGAGGCTCAGGTCACGCAAACTAACTTGTTAGCATAACTTGTGCCGACGGATAAGGGGTGAGCTTACTGCATTATTGTGCTTAGTTTTTTAGTGAAATTGTGCTTAGTTTTTTAGTTGAGCTTGGAGCGGCGGCTTTTTGATGTGGCTTCGAGTTTTGTTTTTAATTGTTGGGTTTTTGCTTGAAATGCTATTTTAATTATCTTCGTATGGGGTCTAGAAATTGTTGTGTTATTTGATTGTGCTTCACCTAGGTATTCAACTAAGGGGTGGGCGTTCAGATCTAATCTAACTTTTCCGGAATTGTCGTTTTTATATTTGATGAAAAATTAACTGAATCAATATCGACTATTTTAGGCAAACAAATTCAACACGATTCCTAGTATTAATACCGTCTACAAACAAAGGTAATAACATGCTATAATGAGGCAGCTTAGCCCTGTCTCAACAAAGTGCAATTTATCAACTGTCAATCCGTTTTAGCGAAAAGTAGTTTCTGGAAACTATTGAACATTCATTAGATAGCCTACTAGTGTAGATTTTATCGATAACTGTAGTGTTTACTTAAAAAGTGGTCTATTTTTGCTTGTTATGTTAAAATTGGTATAATTTAGAGGAACCCTTTGGTGTAGTCGATGATTTACAATTTTTATGTGACAGACAATGAATACTTAGGTACATACATACCAATGTATGTAAAGACTAGGCAGACGATGATAATGATGATAGTTAGTTTGTTTATTAACAGTCTCCTAGCTGAAATGATACAGACAGTGATTTTGTAAGATGTGTCGATACACTAATTAAATAATCGGGACAAAGCTTCAATATTTGGTTTGAATAGGTGAAACCGTTTTTGATTTATAAATGACAACGAAAAGTGGCATTATTTTTTATATAAATAGCGTTGTAAACTACGTAGTATCACATAATTTTCCAAATAAAGTAAACGCAGAAGTTATCCCACCTCATACTTCACAGTTTTGTCCACACACAATATAACAAAGTATCTTTCTAGACAGGTATAAAAAGGTTTCAGAAAGAAATATTGATGTCGACCAATCATCAGCATTTACCTTCCTACCGACCATTACTCGGTATGCTTATTATGTCATTAAATGACGACAAATTGTATTTATCGAGATTACAGTGCTTTAAATATGTTACTTGAATATGCGACTGGATTTGTATGACTTTTCTTGAAAGTTAAAATACTGTCTTGCAGCCGTGTGATCGGGACGAGGCAGGTTAAATTTTTTATGAAATATTGTGGATTTATGTGGCTACCACAACGATTTAAGTAGACAGAACCCTTTGCCTTAGAAAAATGAAGAAATAGAAGAAGAAAAAACAGTTAACAAAACACAAGATAATCACACAAGGGGAGTTAAAAGTATCAAAAACAATAGACTGTCGCTCCATGTTAAACACACTGGTACCTATTCAGCTGCATCCGGATAGACTGGAAGTCGACTCCAATATGGACGGTACAAGGATAGGCAGATGATACAGAGATAATTTGCTCATATGATTTAAATCTGTTTTACACTTGTCTAATAAAATTTTGGCTGCAAAATGAACCATATGTCAACGTCATAATTTGACATTTTTTTAGACATGGCTTAAACTGACGTTTAAAAGTTTTTGTGGTAAGATGGTTACTGTTATACTAAAATACAGAGTAAAAATTTTCTTGTTCGTTTGTATTAGAGACTCTGAAACTGAACCAATTTTAAAAATTCGTTCACTTTTGGACAGCGATGTTGTCCCCGGGTAGTATAGGCTATATTTTATCCGGGTGCGGGAAGTAAATTTTATATGGCACGATTGAAACCGCGGAAAACAACTAGTCAGTTTTAATATTCTTATCTATACATATAATAAAATGATAGGAAAGTCAAAACTGTACATTGAATATTTTTTAAAAAGAATACTTGGGGGGTGATCTATTATCGATTCTGAACCCAAATATATAGTTTTTAGAATTTTTGTCTGTTTGTCTGTTTGTCTGTTTGTCTGTATGTTTGGTCTCACTGAACTCGAAAAGTACTGCATAGATTTAAATCAAATTTTGCATGAATATTACCTGGGAGCCTGTTCAACATATAGGATATATATTATCACGCTATCACCTACGGGGGATGAGCAATGAACGATAATTTCTGTTAACGTTTCTGCAACAGCGGGTGCAATAATGACACATATTTGAATGTTGAACTTTGTAAGTTTATCGGCCTACTAGCTGTTGCCCGCGACTTCGTCTGCGTGGGCAATTTGGAATTGTCAAAATACTACTTATGCCGTAGCGTAGGTGTATTCTTTTACATAACAATATAATTAGGATTACCACTTAGCAGCAGCACAGGTTGATCAATCAAGGTGGTGTCGACGGTGTGTGACTATTTATCTAAACAAAAGAAGTAAAGTTTGTGACGTTGAGGAAATCTCTGGATCTAGTCAACCGATTTGGAAAATTATTACGTAATTCTCACATAAAACAAAGGTCTGACAAAGTTGTCATTTGTACATTTTCTGCAGCAGCTGCGACAAATCAGGAGCCAGAAAGTCTGTCAAACAGTTTTACTTACCACGGATAACGCGGTGTCTAGTTCACTGGGTTGAAGAGATCAGATAGGCACTCCAAGTAAACATTGGTACTCAAAAAGATTCGGTTTGACTGGAAGCCAACACCCACACAATTGAGGAATAGCTGGGTGGTTGATGACTGAGTCATCAGGCAAGCGCATAGTTTCACTACTTGTATTTTGGGGATTTTCTGTGCACTCACTCACTATGTTATGTTGGAATTCCACCGAAATGTTTGCATTAGTTCACGATCAGGTAAAGTATACGTCCGAGAGAGTAAGTCCAATTCGTGTGTTGGCACTTGAAGCCTGCAGTTCTTCCAAGATTTTCAAAATGTACGCTCGCAATTTGTCATTTCTTGGTGGAGCCAGCAGATCAGAAGAAACATAAGTGCTGTGTATACTGTGCGTCACTACTGCACAACGGTAAAATTTCGTCTTTATAAATAGCACAAACGTTCGCTCTCTTGCGGAGGACGTTTAAATACCATATTATGTGTCACACGTAGGTAAACAGGACAACAGTATATTATCATCGAACCGCTTTCAAAGATCTGATGAGCGAACAGACCAGAACCAGAAGAAAAAAAAAGACACATATATTTGCAAACAAATTGAAAAAACTTCTCCTAAGCAAATGCTACTATAGCGTCAAAGAATACCTTGACGATAAAAAGATAGTCGAATGAATAACTTGTGTTTTCCTAATCTACTATTGCATCTACTACTGTAATTAGACTTTCTAGCCTTCTTTTGCTGTACCCTAACAGGGTCCATAATATGTACCTAGCTTTAAGCCCCTTGTAACATCTTTATAACTTTATGGTATGCAAATAAATATGAATATGAATATGAATATGAACTGACTTGATCGCCTCGAGAAAATCAGAGCTCTATGAAGCGATCATTCGCTTTGATTCCTACTGCTATTGTGGTTTCTGAAAATGTATTCAATTAACCAACGATGAATATAATTCTTAGCCAGCCGACTCTTTTGACTTCTCGAAAATCATAACGATGGTTTTTGTGCAATGCACAAACGGAAATTCGATATACTACACATTCGATATTCACACTTCTACAGAATTGATATTAAAAGGTTTGACAACGGGCTATAGTAGCGTAGTTAAACTAACTGAAACAATTTTAGTGATCCTTCAATAAAGTTAGAGAAGCAGGTGTGCATGATGAACATTAAGAGTTGGTAAATACGTGATGATGATGACCTAATTCATTACTATTCTAATTTGTTCATGTACCACAAAACTCAAGTTAAGGTGGAGAAAAGGATTACCAAGCTCCCAAAGGCCTGGGCATTTGAAACACGTTGCATGGCATCCTGGAAAGTTACGTAATTCTCAGCCATCAGTTTGAGCAGTGTGAGGGAGTGTCAGGCTTTGGCCCTAGTGGGCCTCACAGGGGTTTGCTGAATCTCCTCGAGGGGCGCGTGAAATAACGGGTCTCCCAGAAGCCGGAAGGTCGATGACCCACTCAAAACTAATCGCTCACGCCTACGGTGGCCGGGAGTCGTCTCTCGACATCCGGCTTTCGTGGTGTCTTACCGCAGTGGCTGGAATGAGAGTTGGGAATTTTCAGTCGCTCCGCTGCCTCATTCTTTGTCATCCCATTTCTTCTCGCTCCAGATCATAGTTTAAACCGGGGCCGGGTGCGATAGGTCGCACAGTCCGCACAGTGGTGAGATCCGGGCGCCACCTCCATGAGATCAGAGTTGGGAATGTATGTTTGCAAAAACTAATAGAACATTTAGCAAAAACACGTTTGATAGTAATTCTGTCTTAGTAACTGAATAATATAAATGATATAAACGTAGCTATATAAAAGATGTTTTTTTAGACTCAGTCCGTGGGTCTGACTGTGACTGTTCGTAATTGTAAACGGTGTATTTGTGATATAATTCTTAGCTCGATGATTTGTGATCAGGAGTTGAAAGCAAGTATGTCTCTGGCCTGCGACGCGTAATTTGTACGTTTTCAGAACGAACGAACTCTTGTCTTCTGTTGACATCTTGTTGACGTATTGTGACAGGTAGTTATTCCCATTGATGTTAATTTTAGAAGTGACACAATGTTTTCGGTCGTATTTTGCCTACATTCTTTATTACTCAAAAAGTATATTAATAAGGACCTTCTATTTATATGTAAGTGAATTCAAAATAATGTAATATATTAAAACCAGGAACTTATTTTTAAGGATGTTTGAATATTAATTACAATGTTTTTTTTTATAATAATAAAATCTTAGACTCGCAATGCACTTTCAGTGTGATGCATGTTTGTTATTGGATGAAATGAATGGATATTCATGTTTATGAGAGGTATAGCTTATATTATGTCAGAACAACATATGTAGACTTTTTAAGAATGTGGGGAAGTTCATAATTTCTTCGGGACGTGGGTACCGCTTCCCATGGGAACTACTGCCCGCACCGGGATAAAATATACCCTATGTTACTCGCAGATAATGTAGCTTTCTAATGGTGAAAGAATTATAAAAATGTCCCTGATGATGCGCTGATATTTCTTGTAGTGTTTTTATAGTAGCAAAATACACAAGTAGTCATATATTTTTTTCTTGAAAGTAAGAACATACCATGACAAAGTGAAGTCTGTTTTCATTGATATTTTACCTACTACCAGTTTTATGGCACATCTGTTTCTGCATGATTTTCTTCATCTATAATTTTAGGATATCATTTCTTTAAATTCAGTTTTTTGCTCAAGTTACTTATAAAAGCGTTATTTTCTATGTAAAGATAGATAATCTATACATATAATAAAATGATAGGAAAGTCAAAACTGTACATTGAATATTTTTTAAAAAGAATACTTGGGGGGTGATCTATTATCGATTCTGAACCCAAATATATAGTTTTTAGAATTTTTGTCTGTTTGTCTGTTTGTCTGTTTGTCTGTATGTTTGGTCTCACTGAACTCGAAAAGTACTGCATAGATTTAAATCAAATTTTGCATGAATATTACCTGGGAGCCTGTTCAACATATAGGATATATATTATCACGCTATCACCTACGGGGGATGAGCAATGAACGATAATTTCTGTTAACGTTTCTGCAACAGCGGGTGCAATAATGACACATATTTGAATGTTGAACTTTGTAAGTTTATCGGCCTATTATCTATCTTTACATAGAAAATAACGCTTTTATAAGTAACTTGAGCAAAAAACTGAATTTAAAGAAATGATATCCTAAAATTATAGATGAAGAAAATCATGCAGAAACAGATGTGCCATAAAACTGGTAGTAGGTAAAATATCAATGAAAACAGACTTCACTTTGTCATGGTATGTTCTTACTTTCAAGAAAAAAATATATGACTACTTGTGTATTTTGCTACTATAAAAACACTACAAGAAATATCAGCGCATCATCAGGGACATTTTTATAATTCTTTCACCATTAGAAAGCTACATTATCTGCGAGTAACATAGGGTATATTTTATCCCGGTGCGGGCAGTAGTTCCCATGGGAAGCGGTACCCACGTCCCGAAGAAATTATGAACTTCCCCACATTCTTAAAAAGTCTACATATGTTGTTCTGACATAATATAAGCTATACCTCTCATAAACATGAATATCCATTCATTTCATCCAATAACAAACATGCATCACACTGAAAGTGCATTGCGAGTCTAAGATTTTATTATTATAAAAAAAAACATTGTAATTAATATTCAAACATCCTTAAAAATAAGTTCCTGGTTTTAATATATTACATTATTTTGAATTCACTTACATATAAATAGAAGGTCCTTATTAATATACTTTTTGAGTAATAAAGAATGTAGGCAAAATACGACCGAAAACATTGTGTCACTTCTAAAATTAACATCAATGGGAATAACTACCTGTCACAATACGTCAACAAGATGTCAACAGAAGACAAGAGTTCGTTCGTTCTGAAAACGTACAAATTACGCGTCGCAGGCCAGAGACATACTTGCTTTCAACTCCTGATCACAAATCATCGAGCTAAGAATTATATCACAAATACACCGTTTACAATTACGAACAGTCACAGTCAGACCCACGGACTGAGTCTAAAAAAACATCTTTTATATAGCTACGTTTATATCATTTATATTATTCAGTTACTAAGACAGAATTACTATCAAACGTGTTTTTGCTAAATGTTCTATTAGTTTTTGCAAACATACATTCCCAACTCTGATCTCATGGAGGTGGCGCCCGGATCTCACCACTGTGCGGACTGTGCGACCTATCGCACCCGGCCCCGGTTTAAACTATGATCTGGAGCGAGAAGAAATGGGATGACAAAGAATGAGGCAGCGGAGCGACTGAAAATTCCCAACTCTCATTCCAGCCACTGCGGTAAGACACCACGAAAGCCGGATGTCGAGAGACGACTCCCGGCCACCGTAGGCGTGAGCGATTAGTTTTGAGTGGGTCATCGACCTTCCGGCTTCTGGGAGACCCGTTATTTCACGCGCCCCTCGAGGAGATTCAGCAAACCCCTGTGAGGCCCACTAGGGCCAAAGCCTGACACTCCCTCACACTGCTCAAACTGATGGCTGAGAATTACGTAACTTTCCAGGATGCCATGCAACGTGTTTCAAATGCCCAGGCCTTTGGGAGCTTGGTAATCCTTTTCTCCACCTTAACTTGAGTTTTGTGGTACATGAACAAATTAGAATAGTAATGAATTAGGTCATCATCATCACGTATTTACCAACTCTTAATGTTCATCATGCACACCCGCTTCTCTAACTTTATTGAAGGATCACTAAAATTGTTTCAGTTAGTTTAACTACGCTACTATAGCCCGTTGTCAAACCTTTTAATATCAATTCTGTAGAAGTGTGAATATCGAATGTGTAGTATATCGAATTTCCGTTTGTGCATTGCACAAAAACCATCGTTATGATTTTCGAGAAGTCAAAAGAGTCGGCTGGCTAAGAATTATATTCATCGTTGGTTAATTGAATACATTTTCAGAAACCACAATAGCAGTAGGAATCAAAGCGAATGATCGCTTCATAGAGCTCTGATTTTCTCGAGGCGATCAAGTCAGTTCATATTCATATTCATATTCATATTTATTTGCATACCATAAAGTTATAAAGATGTTACAAGGGGCTTAAAGCTAGGTACATATTATGGACCCTGTTAGGGTACAGCAAAAGAAGGCTAGAAAGTCTAATTACAGTAGTAGATGCAATAGTAGATTAGGAAAACACAAGTTATTCATTCGACTATCTTTTTATCGTCAAGGTATTCTTTGACGCTATAGTAGCATTTGCTTAGGAGAAGTTTTTTCAATTTGTTTGCAAATATATGTGTCTTTTTTTTTCTTCTGGTTCTGGTCTGTTCGCTCATCAGATCTTTGAAAGCGGTTCGATGATAATATACTGTTGTCCTGTTTACCTACGTGTGACACATAATATGGTATTTAAACGTCCTCCGCAAGAGAGCGAACGTTTGTGCTATTTATAAAGACGAAATTTTACCGTTGTGCAGTAGTGACGCACAGTATACACAGCACTTATGTTTCTTCTGATCTGCTGGCTCCACCAAGAAATGACAAATTGCGAGCGTACATTTTGAAAATCTTGGAAGAACTGCAGGCTTCAAGTGCCAACACACGAATTGGACTTACTCTCTCGGACGTATACTTTACCTGATCGTGAACTAATGCAAACATTTCGGTGGAATTCCAACATAACATAGTGAGTGAGTGCACAGAAAATCCCCAAAATACAAGTAGTGAAACTATGCGCTTGCCTGATGACTCAGTCATCAACCACCCAGCTATTCCTCAATTGTGTGGGTGTTGGCTTCCAGTCAAACCGAATCTTTTTGAGTACCAATGTTTACTTGGAGTGCCTATCTGATCTCTTCAACCCAGTGAACTAGACACCGCGTTATCCGTGGTAAGTAAAACTGTTTGACAGACTTTCTGGCTCCTGATTTGTCGCAGCTGCTGCAGAAAATGTACAAATGACAACTTTGTCAGACCTTTGTTTTATGTGAGAATTACGTAATAATTTTCCAAATCGGTTGACTAGATCCAGAGATTTCCTCAACGTCACAAACTTTACTTCTTTTGTTTAGATAAATAGTCACACACCGTCGACACCACCTTGATTGATCAACCTGTGCTGCTGCTAAGTGGTAATCCTAATTATATTGTTATGTAAAAGAATACACCTACGCTACGGCATAAGTAGTATTTTGACAATTCCAAATTGCCCACGCAGACGAAGTCGCGGGCAACAGCTAGTCTATACATATAATAAAATGATAGGAAAGTCAAAACTGTACATTGAATATTTTTTTAAAAGAATACTTGGGGGGTGATCTATTATCGATTCTTAACCCAAATATATAGTTTTTAGAATTTTTGTCTGTTTGTCTGTTTGTCTGTTTGTCTGTATGTTTGGTCTCACTGAACTCGAAAAGTACTGCATAGATTTAAATCAAATTTTGCATGAATATTACCTGGGGGCCGGTTCAACATATAGGATATATATTATCACGCTATCACCTACGGGGGATGAGCAATGAACGATAATTTCTGTTAACGTTTCTGCAACAGCGGGTGCAATAATGACACATATTTGAATATTGAACTTTGTAAGTTTATCGGCCTATTATCAATCTTTACATAGAAAATAACGCTTTTATAAGTAACTTGAGCAAAAAACTGAATTTAAAGAAATGATATCCTAAAATTATAGATGAAGAAAATCATGCAGAAACAGATGTGCCATAAAACTGGTAGTAGGTAAAATATCAATGAAAACAGACTTCACTTTGTCATGGTATGTTCTTACTTTCAAGAAAAAATTATATGACAACGTGTGTATTTCGCTACTATAAAAACACTACAAGAAATATCAGCGCATCATCAGGGACATTTTTATAATTCTTTCACCATTAGAAAGCTAGATTATCTGCGAGTAACATAGGGTATATTTTATCCCGGTGCGGGCAGTAGTTGCCATGGGAAGCGGCACCCACGTCCCGAAGAAATTATGAACTTCCCCATATTCTTAAAAAGTCTACATATGTTGTTCTGACATCATATAAGCTATACCTCTCATAAACATGAATATCCATTCATTTCATCCAATAACAAACATGCATCACACTAAAAGTGCATTGCGAGTCTAAGATTTTATTATTATAAAAAAAAACATTGTAATTAATATTCAAACATCCTTAAAAATAAGTTCCTGGTTTTAATATATTACATTATTTTGAATTCACTTACATATAAATAGAAGGTCCTTATTAATATACTTTTTGAGTAATGAAGAATGTAGGCAAAATACGACCGAAAACATTGTGTCACTTCTAAAATTAACATCAATGGGAATAACTACCTGTCACAATACGTCAACAAGATGTCAACAGAAGACAAGAGTTTGTTCGTTCTGAAAACGTACAAATTACGCGTCGCAGGCTAGAGACATACTTGCTTTCAACTTCTGATCACAAATCATCGAGCTAAGAATTATATCACAAATACACCGTTTACAATTACGAACAGTCACAGTCAGACCCACGGACTGAGTCTAAAAAAACACCTTTTATATAGCTACGTTTATATCATTTATATTATTCAGTTACAAAGACAGAATTACTATCAAACGTGTTTTCGCTAAATGTTCTATTAGTTTTTGCAAACATACATTCCCAACTCTGATCTCATGGAGGTGGCGCCCGGGTGTCACCACTGTGCGGACTGTGCGACCTATCGCACCCGGCCCCGGTTTAAACCATGATCTGGAGCAAGAAGAAATGGGATGACAAAGAATGAGGCGGCGGAGCGACTGAAAATTGCCAACTCTCATCCCAGCCACAGCGGTAAGACACCACGAAAGCCGGATGTCGAGAGACGACTCCCGGCCACCGTAGGCGTGAGCGATTAGTTTTGAGTGGGTCATCGACCTTCCGGCTTCTGGTAGACCCGTTATTTCACGCGCCCCTCAAGGAGATTCAGCAAACCCCTGCGAGGCCCACTAGGGCCAATGCCTGACACTCCCTCACGCTGCTCAAACTGATGGCTGAGAATTACGTGTGTTGCAAATGCCCAGGCCTTTGGGAGCTTGGTAATCCTTTTCTCCACCTTAACTTGAGTTTTGTGGTACATGAACAAATTAGAATAGTAATGAATTAGGTCACCTTCATCACGTATTTACCAACTCTTAATGTTCATCATGCACACCCGCTTCTCTAACTTTATTGAAGGATCACTAAAATTGTTTCAGTTAGTTTAACTACGCTACTATAGCCCGTTGTCAAACCTTTTAATATCAATTCTGTAGAAGTGTGAATATCGAATGTGTAATATATCGAATTTCCGTTTGTGCATTGCACAAAAACCAACGTTATGATTTTCGAGAAGTCGAAAGAGTCGGCCGGCTAAGAATCATATTCATCGTTGGTTAATTTAATACATTTTCAGAAACCACAATAACAGTAGGAACCAAAGCGAATGATCGCTTCATAGAGCTCTGATTTTCTCGAGGCGATCAAGTCAGTTCTGGTCTGTTCGCTCATCAGATCTTTGAAAGCGGTTCGATGATAATATACTGTTGTCCTGTTTACCTACGTTTGACACATAATATGGTATTTAAACGTCCTCCGCAAGAGAGCGAACGTTTGTGCTATTTATAAAGACGAAATTTTACCGTTGTGCAGTAGTGACGCACAGTATACACAACACTTATGTTTCTTGTGATCTGCTAGCTCCACCAAGAACTGACAAATTGCGAGCGTACATTTTGAAAATCTTGGAAGAACTGCAGGCATCAAGTGCCAACACACGAATTGTACTTACTCTCTCGGACGTATACTTTACGTGATCGTGAACTAATGCAAACATTTCGGTGGAATTCCAACATAACATAGTGAGTGAGTGCACAGAAAATCCCCGAAATACAAGTAGTGAAACTATGCGCTTGCCTGATGACTCAGTCATCATCCACCCAGCTATTCCTCAATTGTGTGGGTGTTGGCTTCCAGTCAAACCGAATCTTTTTGAGTACCAATGTTTACTTGGAGTGCCTATCTGATCTCTTCAACCCAGTGAACTAGACACCACGTTATCCATGGTCAGTAAAACTGTTTGACAGACTTTCTGGCTCCTGATTTGTCGCAGCTGCTGCAGAAAATGTACAAATGACAACTTTGTCAGACCTTTGTTTTATGTGAGAATTACGTAATAATTTTCCAAATCGGTTGACTAGATCCAGAGATTTCCTCAACGTCACAAACTTTACTTCTTTTGTTTAGATAAATAGTCACACATCGTCGACACCACCTTGAATGATCAACCCGTGCTGCTGCTAAGTGGTAATCCTAATTATATTGTTATGTAAAAGAATACACCTACGCTACGGCATAAGTAGTATTTTGACAATTCCAAATTGCCCACGCAGACGAAGTCGCGGGCAACAGCTAGTTAGAAGTAAACTTGAAGTAGAACTCCTAAAAACATACATGTAACGTCAAAAAAAGTAAAAGAACATAAAAAATACATTGTGACGGTGTTCTCATTCAAAATATCATCAGGTTTAATATAATTACGGTATAATTTATTATAATTACTGCATTGTTGATGCGTTATATATGTTATTTGGTTTTTCTGTTTGTTTTTCTATAATTTGTTTATGGACCTCTCTCGTATTAGGTTAAGTTATATTAGTTAGGGAATAGAGGGAGGTGTGGAGGCGACTTCATTTACTTATTAAGTTTTTACTTTTGAAGTTGCTGTAATGTTCAAAAACTGGTATGTACCAATAGTTGTTATATTGTATAATAGATATTGTAATTTTTACTAAGATATTTACAAACTACATAATAAAATAAAAGTACCACAGAGGTATTTGCAGATTACTTTCATTGCCTCATCCATTTAATGTCTTATAGGATTTTATTTGTTTGTAGACAGTTAGTAGTAGTACAGAAAACTAAAAATTAGTTTACTGACTAAATAAGTCAACATATCAAATGCTGTGAAACTTTAGAACCAAAGCTCGAGTGCTATACATTACATCTACCTATCATGAAAATCATCAACACCATTATTATTTAAACCAAACCCTGAACCGGCAACTTTCATACATATACATAGATACATTAACATACCCTTCATAAACTACCAAGTTTCTACTAAACAATTTGATATCTGTATCAAGGGGTCTATTCTGCGCATTTCTCTGTCCAATACAAATTATAAATAGTACATTAGTCATCGCCGCCCGTCGTTTTTGTTGATTTATTCAAACTTTAGTACCAAACGGCGCACGCGCAGGCCTTTGATATTACTACCATACAATTTGTATTCATACACCAGATATCACTCAGAGAGAAATAAACCTTATTCCCTTAACTACAAGGTTGGTTTTTGACTGAAGTCCCAAAGTGCAAGTGCAGTATAAATCAAGTCCGATTATTTCTATAAATCGTAACTCGATTAAGTTATAATCGATTGGCGATTGTGATAGGTATCGTTATTATTATCGATGGATATTTTTTCATCGTTTCCTTTTTGTTACATTTCGGTTATTTGTGTTGACAAATTGTTATAAGGTTTATGTGAGAAACGATGAGGAATTTTTGTTTAGGAGTCAATTAAAATTAAATAAGTTTTCACTTCATTCTGAAAGTTGGCGATTATTTTCTTTCTTTACTGCAGAAGATTCTTGTGAAAGTCTATCTGTCATGCTTTCAAGCCAAAACTACTGAACCAATTTAAATGCAATTTGGTACATAGATAGCCTAAACCCTGAGAAAGGCCATCGGGTACTTTCTTATCCGGATACGGTAGGTTATTTCCTCGGGACGCAGTTAGAACCACAGGGACCAGCTAGTAAGTAGGTAATATTCTAATCTCTAAAAACAAAAACAAAACAAACAAACAAAACCTGCCCACTATATTGTAAAGATTTTTATCACAATACAACAAAACAGTTATATTCAAAATTGATGAACCATGGGAACTACAGGAATCGTTTATTACATTAGACATAACGTAACGAATATATAATTGAAAAAAACTTATATATGAAAAACTAAAATATCAACTAAAGTGATTAACAATTTCATTGCGAAATCATGGGCGTACCATAGACAATGGATTTAAAAGTAGGTACGTACAAAAAGTTTTTAATGCAAAAAAAGTAATAACGTTTTGTCTATGCGTTGTGAGGTTATTTTCTACTTTATACGGTTTGTGATTTTCGTTTAATTATAAATTAGTGACAATTTGATTCGCTAGTTTTATACGGAGGTGATGTTTTTTTTTAATTTGCGTACACGGAAGTTGATTTGTTCTCACAATTATATTTTTAAATATTTTTTTGTGAATAATTTATTTTCCTCGAGCCCATTTGTTTACAATAGAGCCTTTATAAATAGAAAGGTAACATAACTAAAGATTCTAACACAACGTATTATAAATTAACGACCTCCACGTCGCGTCAGTCTGTATGTTTGACATAAACTCAAAAATTACTACACTGATCTTCATGCCATTTTGCACGAAGATAGAGTGATCCATGTGGAAGTGTGAAGCACACCTTACACAGTCCTGGCATTGTTGAGGTGGACGGCCAGCAATTTCACAAATATTTCCGACGAATACTTTTATACTTTTCTTAGTAAATCCAAAAATTTAAAGTGCATATAAATAGCAGGACTATTAAACAGTCGTTAGCTTAACTGTAGAGAATTACACTTAAACATGTGAAAACGTTTGATGTTACGTTTGTTCGTAACTATTTAATGGTTCAGTGTAGGATAACTCTTTAACTGTTATGGTTCAGTTGTTGTCGAGGGATTGCTTCACGCGGTTTGATATGGATGGGTGACCGTGTTGCTTAATGACTTAAAGGTTCAAAGATGAATGCGAAAAAGTAGCAAATACAATAAAACCGTAGCGTAGTTCTAGTGAAAAGCGAAAGTCAAAAAAAGGACCAGCTTTTCCTCTTTGTTTATGTTTTACTAGCTTCCGCCAGCGGCTTCGCCCACGTGGTGTGTTGATAAAAAGTAGCCTATGTGTTAATCCAGGGTATCACCTATCTACATACCAAATTTCAATCAAATCGGTCCAGCCGTTTTTGCGTGATTGAATAACAAACATACATCCATACATTCTCACAAACTTTCACATTTATAATATAAAGTAGGAAGTAGGATATTTAAGACTTAACTTTGGAAGCTTTTAGTTTGACAACATGTATGATCCAGTGGTCAAAACTGTCTGACCATTTTGAAGTTAGGTATAGATCGTCATCATCAGCTTTTTTAATTTCCCATTGCAGGACACAGGCCTCTTCTCACACGAAAAGCAATGAGCATAAACGCACCTAAGAAGCATTAGAATTTCTTTTGACCAACTTCTTTTTAATATCTCGACATTTAGAAATCTTCAAAATTTTCTCAAAAATATCTATACACCCACTTGCATACAAACAGTAACAAGTACAAGATACCTGCTAAAAATAGCCAGCGTTCATGACCCGGTACGTATACAGATGCGTGACATTCGTTCGCATGTCAGCACGTAACAGTCATTCAGACTGTCCCTAGTGTTACCGTTTTCTTGGCTGCCAGTGTAATTGTTGTGACGTCACTGGCTACGTCATGTCTTGAGGAGTGACGTTTTCATAGTGGGGTTTGAGATTTTTTTAAAGGAATTTTGATGCTATCTACGGTGATCTTGTTTTTTTCATATATGTATGCTACTTGGGTCTAGGACAAAGGGGTGTATCGGGTTGTTTTTCTTTAAAATATAGGAAATGAGATAGTGTATATATTATGATTGCAAAGACCGTAGACTCAAAAGGATCACACACGATAGGGTATAGTTATTTTTTTAAGTTTTTTTCATTTTACGTCACTGTTTCAGAAAAGACATTTCGACATATTATAGTCAGAAATACAAAAAAAAATGATTTTAGGGTTCCTACAGCGACATACAAAGAAGTGATCTTACAAGAGTTCCTTGCCTTTGTAGCAACTCTGAAAATGATTCAATTTGATAGTAACATACCTAAGACTAATTGTTCTGTAAGGTTTTTCCCTATTAGTCACCCAGTTAAGGATAACCCGAATCTATTATTTCTACAGAAAATATTATCATTAAATTAACTATACAGACATTATTATAATATAACATGACCTTTTGCGTTCCACATAATACTATAGTTATTTACAACTAGCTTCTGCCCGCGACTTCGTACGCGGATCCTGTCCCTTATGCCAGCGACTACGGGGTCAGCAAAATCAAAGATCTGAACCGTCTGATATTGAATTTTAAGGGCCCGTTGACTTGAAAACAACGGAATACGGATAAACATTAGAAACGTTCCATATATTTAATTAAATTGGACTAAACAAAACGCTGAGAACTGAACCGCAATAGGCGTGATCATAGGGATAAAAGTAGTGATTCTAATAAGTCTGCATTTAAGTTATGTGGCAAAAATGTTACACGTATTATTACGTAAAAAAACATTAAATAGATGACAAAGTCGTGGTGACTTAGTGGAAGTCGTGGTGGTTTAGTGGGTAGAGAACCAATCTCTCAAGTATGAGCGTGCGTCTTTGATTCCAGGTCTGGCAAGTGCCTGCCAATGCAACTTTTCTAAGTTCGTATGTACTTTCTACGTATATTTTGGATACCAATAACCGTTATTTGGAGGGGATGTTAAACTGTAGGTTCCGGCTGTCATTGAACATTCTTGGCAGTCGTTATGGGTAGTCAGAAGCCAGTAAGTCTTACCAAGGTATGTTGGGTTGAGCGGGTAACCAGGTTGTGGAGGTCAGATAGGCAGTCGCTCCTTGTAAAACACTGGTACTCAGTTGCATCGTGACTGGAAGTCGACCATAACATAATTGGGACAAAGGCTCTTGAGATAATAACGACAATAATAATGAGATATAGGCACCGCAGGACATCTGAGGCTGATGACGGGGAGTAGCAACCCCGCGGGGCTATACTATATGCTGAGTTCTCCAGGGAGAGTATCCCCCCTCTCCGGCCGGTCGGAGTGAACCATGACGGGGGTAGGTCTCACGCCTCTGGCTTGGCTTGGCCGTCCAGAGTGGAGTCGCTAGAGCAGGATTAGTAGCCCTGCTCGGAGGGTAGGTGCCTCATGGTAAGCACAGGGAGCGCGTAATCTGTGTTTAAAGTCCGCCGAGGTATCCTCACGCTTCAGGTTCCCGGGGGCCCAGTAAGTGAGGTGGCGAGTCTCCACCTGCCATTTTTACATGTACCATTGACATCCACTAACATCCCATCACAAATAGCCCAAGTAGTTTCCCTCAATAGTTAGCAATAGTTTAGCACAGAACCGGGGATTGTCTTTTTTTTAACGACGTCCACCGGTGAATGTCCTTGGGTTCATTTCTATAGTGTATAAAGGGATAATCGACGGTATTGTGTCACCATTTCATTAAAGTTGTCTCAAAAGGGCTTCAGCGTGTTGGCTTCGGCCCCACGTTTGCCTCCCAAAAATTCGGAACTCTGTAGTCCCGAGGTCTGGAAGAGACATACAAAATAATAATAAGATATAACGCAACAAAGTCGGAGAGTGAGGGCTCGTGACGCCACGTCTAAGTATGTAAAATTTGTACTAAGCAGTGACTTAACGAAGCGTTGTTGTATCTTCGTTATTATTTGTTTGTGAGAGAGAGAGAAAAGAAAAATACGTGTCCATTATTTTAGGATAGGATTCACCATACCTATTTCATAACATTCATTTCTATACATTTCAAGTGTAGTATTGCTCTTGAAGTTTCATATCAGGTGTTCCAGATCTTCGATGTTTATACATCAATAGAGAGTGCTTATCAGATTGAACAACTTTTGCTAAAACGTCATACCTCTATATGCTATAGTCTAGCTGGGCACCTAGAGTTCCACATCAGGTGTTTTAGATCTTCAATTTGTATAAGTCAATAGAAAGTGCTTATCAAATTGAACAACTTTTGCTAAAACGCCATACCTGTATATGGTACAGAGAAGCTGGGCTCTTGGGGTTCCACATCAGGTGTTCCAGATCTTCAAATTTATTATCTCAACTAAAAATGCTCATCACATGAAACAATTTTTGCCATGGCACCATTTTTATATCTCTTATAGTTTTGTTGGTCTGTTGGAGTTCTGCATCAGGTCTTCAAGTTTCGAAGATATATTATAGCCTATATGTTGACCAGGCTTAATACTGATACAACAAAGAAAAAATCATTGAAATCCGTTCAGTAGTTCCGAAGATTAGCGTGTACAAACAAACAGACATACAGACATACAGACATACAGACATACAGACAAACAGACAGAATTTTTTTTTTGGATTTGTGCTCCATTACTGTTTCTAAACCCCACCCAATTATTATTTTTTAAATATATTCAATGTACAGACACAGTTTTTTTACAGATTTATTATATGTATAGATAATCTAATTTTAATAGCACCTAATTCAATTATTGTTTTATTTATAATCCGGACACCTATAATTTTGTAGGTATGCGTCACCAGACGATGAAATTTTCTTTTGTGACTCTATCTATGAATATTTTTATCGTTGGTATGTTTGTGTGACTCTATAAGTTAAAATAAGGGTTGAAAAATTTAATATGTTTTAAGAAATTGTATTGAAAGTAGATTAACATGAATAAATCGAGGTAGGTAAGAAAGACGTAGACGTGACTGCTTGAAGGATGAAATACATGAATTAGAAACAGGAAAGGTTTAAAAACGAATAGAGAAGAATCATTAACAGCCTTTTTGTTGTCCCGTTGCTGGGTACGGCTTTTTTCTCATAGAGAGAAGCTGTACCTAAGCTTTTATCACAACGCTGGCTTAATATGCTAGCTAGCTATGGACCAATGCGGCCTGAAAATAAAGGTTTTTGATTTGATTTAATAGGAGTTGGATGTTCAGACTTTTTGAGCCCAGGTTTTATGAAATAAACAATGTATTAGAAAAAAAACAGCATTATTATGGAGCTATATGTTATTTTTCTTATTGCTTTCATGATCATTAGCATATTAGCATGTGCCATAATATTTCCTTCCTTCAAAAAAAACAGCGTACTTTAGTTAAAATCAAACTATAGTCAAAATGTATCCGTGTCTACTCACGCGCAGCCGCGCTAAAGCCTAGTTTATAACAACAAAAGAAACAACACATGATTACGTCACAAGCATGTTTACAAATGTGGAGTGTTGTGAACTATAATTATAAATATATTAGAAAGGTCGGCGGACGGGTTAAGGCCGAACGTTGCTTTGTTTTAGAAACTACTTTTTTTGGTTATGCTTTTGAAGTTTAAAGTTCGATGGTTTTTTGAGTGTTAACATAACTTTTGATTGTTTCCCATATAGAAAGAAAGAAAAAATATTAATTGGCACACAGAATAAAAATAAAATATACCTCTATAAGACTTTAAGCACAAGAAAGTATGATAGAATATAAAACAAATTGTGATGTCAACACCGACATAGTTGGTACTTCTAAAAATTGATATAGGTACTTAACTATTATAAAATCCTTCCAGTCGGTCCTTCCAACCGCTTTTTTATTTGATACTGTTCAAGGTACTATTTGCTTGAACAGTTTCAAATAAAAAAGCTTAATTTAAAATGTCATAAAATAGCACAGATAGGTAAACAACGAATTACATATCATAAGACTAGAAGTGCCATAGAAAATGATAAAGATCTTCTTATTACGCGTAAACTCGTGTAAGGACAAAAAACTGAAAAACAAGCTTTGTTTATCACTAAAGTAAATACATTTTCTAATCTGCATTGTTTACTTCTTATTGTTCGAAGATTGCACCTGATTAATAATCAAGAAAAATAATTTATTGCTTGACTTATCAATAGAATAGAGTACTACTATTATTTTCTACACAATACGTATAATAATTGATAGCAATTAACATCTATAAAATACATCAATAAAAAATCTTATGTCCATTAACTGCTTATTTTTCTCAATAATATAAAAACTATGAAAAAATATTTTTCGCACACCAAACGGACATATTTATAATTGAATAATCGGCTAGATTTAGGACGTATAAACAGTAATACTCATCTTTTAGTTACACCAAAGAATTTTCAACTTTAACTCTTTGTAGCAAAACTCAAATTCCAGAATTAAAATCTGCGTATACGACGTTTTGTGTTGATCAAAAGACTGGTAGCATAAAGGCGTAAGTGCATGAGAATTTGTAATTGAATTTCAATCTTTGGCTGTAGATGATAGGGTCAATTTTTGATTGGTGTGTAGTTGTATGTTAAAGTCGGATGAGCATGTATGCCAAGTAAAATTAAGTATGCCAATAGCATAGTTCGCGCATGATCGCGTACAACCTTCAGTGAACGAGCGTTTTCCTACGATTTTTCTCGTAATGCTTCAAGTATGTTTTTCTATTTCTGTCAAGGCTAGGATGGGAAGTTTAGCGGTTTAGGTGCATCAAGGTTAGATATAATACAACCTTTTAGGAATTCGTTAAAGGATTTCGTTTACTGTTTAATTGTTTGCACTGGTATGTAAAGAATTGTACTTCAGTAAGAGAGGCACACTACAAACTTTTGTCGGCCGATAGTTTGTGTAGGCTCCTAAATCAGTATGAAGATGAATGGTAGCACGCACATTACGAAGATCAGGTTTTTAGCCATTATCAGACCGACTGAAAATTTTGATTGGACTCGCGATTCTCCTTTTAAAAAATCTTTGCCAACCATCGGATTAACTGTAGTTCAGTCTAAATTGTGCTAGTACCTACTCTCACTAGATATCAAACAGGCTAATGATTATGTCATATTTTTTCAACATTAATTAATACGTTATTTCTAGTTAGCTGATAGTTCGTGAAAATAAAATGGAAAATAAGGAAATCATTCTCCGATCCCGTATTAACACGATAAACACAATTCACATACATACAGTCCAGTAATAAGTTGACATAACAGTCGGCCATGATTGCAACAAATCATCGCAATTTGTGTACAATTGGACTTCTGTACGTCTATACGGTAACAACGTAAACAGATCTGTTAGGACTGACATTTTATACGTTTTATGTAACATACGGTTAGTGGTGAATGGCAATTGGTTTTGTTGTTAATGGGAGTTTTTCTTTGAAGATATTAGCTAATACGTTGCTAATATACCCGGCTGTTTTTGAAGATTTTTGGGTACGGGTAGTCAGAAGCCAGTATGTCTGACAACAAGCCTGATATAGTTATCGGCACGAATCTTGAGCTCTTATCTACATCTGTGCAGAAGTGATTTATTGAGTCCCTTTTGTGGTATGAAGTGAGGCGCGGGAGCGGGCTAAAGCGATGATTGGCCCGCAGTGCATCGCGTCATAGCCGTCACTCGGGATTGGCTCTTTGCTAATAAATCACTTCTGCGTAGATGTAGGTCAGAGCTCAAGATTCGTGCCGATTACTATATCTCATAGATGCGAAAAGGCTAGACAGATGATGTAACTAATAATACCTATTCACACACATAATGCATCACATACATA
This sequence comes from Helicoverpa zea, assembly GCF_022581195.2. NCBI lineage: Eukaryota > Metazoa > Arthropoda > Insecta > Lepidoptera > Noctuidae > Helicoverpa > Helicoverpa zea. Next base: position 1,653,650 of record NC_061472.1, read on the forward strand.
ACCGTATACACTGTGACAATGCTTACCTACATTTTTATTTTAATCATATAATTAAGAGCTGCTAGGCCGAGGGGTTCCTTGACATTACTAAAAAAAACTTAAGTCACTGTGTTTAATATTGATTTTTTCTATTACACCAAAAGACCACCAGACAGTTACCATACCTCTTCAATAAAATCAAATAAGTACCTACCATCCAAAATAAACGACCCCAATTTTTCCAACAAGTGCACTTACAATTTATCTAACCCTGCAAATGCAGACAATACGGCACACGTTCCCCAACAGGGGGTCTATTGTACCATTCACGTCAGGTAGAGATGTCAGGACCCCCAACATTAACTCCTGTCACAATATAAAGCGGGGTCTCTTTGTCCTCAGACATCGATACGAGGGTTGGGTGAAAAGGAATTGATCGCATTACAGGGTTGGGCGTGAAAATCGAATTATTGTTGCTTATTTATATACCTATTATGGGATAATGGTTATTGTATGGGAAGGATTATTTTGCTCATTTTTTATGGACCGTTAAGGGGCGTTTTGCCTTTGAAGATACTATATATGTGTGTGTGTAAATGTCGAAGTACCAATTACTTGAGTCCTTAATATGATAACGGGAATGAACAACCCATTGGTACCTTTCATACCTACCTTATCCATTTAGGTACCTTATCCATTTCTACCTTCTTGCTGCGAATATAAGAGTACTATTTAATTTTAAAGATGTATGGCCAACTATCTGGTAAAATTAGTAGATACATAGTTGGCCGACAGTTTAGTTTACAAGGTGATCGTGGTCGTGTTTCCTATAAAACTTTTTAGGGCCTATGCACACCACGTTTTTTAAACGCGCCGTCGACGCGCGTTTGTAGCGATACAGACGCGATACCCACGCAAGACAGACGCAGCCTGTAGACCTTTGCACACCTATATACATACAGACGCGCGTGTGTAGCGATACAGACGCGATGCAAACTCGCGTGTGTAGCGATGCAAACGCAAGTTTGTATCGATACAGACGCGCCGGTGACGCGCGTTTGCATCGATACAAAGGACAACAAACTGCTCTGCAGGATAAAAACGCGCCGTCGACGCGCGTTTGTAGCGATGCAGACGCGATGCAAACGCGCGTTTGTATCGATACAGCCGCGCCGGTGCCGCGCGTTTGTATCTATACAAACGACAACAAACTGCTCTGCAGGATAAAAACGCGCCGGCGACGAGCGTTCCCAAAACGCGCGTCGACGGCGCGTTTAAAAAACGTGGTGTGCATAGGCCCTTAGTCGGCCGATACCTGATCTGCAGTAAAGTGCACGCTACGGTATATCTTTATTAAGAAGAGCTCGATCAAACTATGTTCTATGATCCCTATTAAATTATCTGGCCGACTTAAAGTTCGCTGTCTGCAGAGGTCCAATAATATGGTAATTCTTACGGAAACCATGTTCCAAAGACATTTATAAGTGTTTCGACAAAAACATAACCTACGTACCGACAGACAAACAAACAGTTACTACGCCATTAACAAGAATATCCTGGAATATGATCTGATAGTTAATAATTATGAACATTTCACTTGAACTAGAATTACAACGTCTAAGAAGTTATTAGCTACTCACAGTTTGGCTTGCAGTAACAGCCCACATGTGGTGATAAACTTTATTATAGAGATATACTAGTTTACGCCTGTGGTATCGCTTGTTTTTTGGTTTACTGAAAAGTTTACTATTACCTGGGTCTCTAGGGGACCTGCTTCTTGATACTGGATAAAAAGTAGCCTATGTCCTTTCTCAGGCACTAGACTCATCTGTGTACCAAATTGTCATAGAAATCAGTTGAGAAGTTTTGACTTGAAAGTGCGACAGACATACAAATATATTTATTTTTGCACTTATAAAATTTGTTGGAAATTCTAATTGTCTAGTATTAAATGTTTACTCGTATATGCGGTTTCATGACATAAGCTGAGATTTCTTTTGAAACGATAGTAGACGTTGATTTAATTTTCACTATATGTTCCTGTTTTACTGCATAACCTAAAGATTTCAAAGAAAACACAATCAAATAGGTACCTTAAAAATTACCAAATCAAAATTTCGTTCTTTTGTAGCCCAAACGACTCTAAATTCAAAAACGAGTTTGAAAAAATGGTGTAGTCTCAAGATGTGCACTCTAACAGTGCTTATTAAAACTATATTAAGTGCGCTTGGGGCTTATGATACATAATGGAGCGTCATCAAACATTGTCCAAATCACGGGCAAGTCAGATGGTAATCTATTACTGTTGATATCACTAGCTTTGGTTCAAGTTTTAGATAGAATTGTTGTCGTTATAACCTTGTAAGTACTTAAGACACGGACTATGTCCTTTTTGAGACAGTGTGTACAGGAGGAAGTAAAACTGATTGCAGGAGATGGTAGGGAAATAGATATTTCTATTTCATACAATAGTCTGGTGGCTAAGTTCATCAAGGATAAAAATACAGAATCATAACTACAATCGGGGAGTCTTCAAGTCAAGAGTAAAAAAATTTCTTCTGGACCAACGTATTCTATCTCCGACCATATTGTCGCTTAGTGGGTGAGATAGTGGTTAAGCGTATGCTAATATCAATAAATGGTAAAGATAAATGGACACCTCCATAATATGTACCTAGGTAATAGGGGTAGAATAGAATAGAATAGGCGTAGTGCTCTATCGTCTTAAGTCTAAATATTTTTTTTTCATATAACCCTCAAACGACAAACAAACCTAAATTCTACCAAACTGCCATAACCTTCCGCAACGACATCATCTCTTAAACACCAATACAAATTAAACAGACCAATTGAAAATGAATTCAAACCATTAACCACAGCTATCAGTTAACAGGTAAGCCAAATAACCCCCGCAGCGTCATTGTGATCGCCACAATACGGTCTCTGTGACCACACGAGCGTAACTAATACGGTTTAAGTGCCGCCAGCGTTGGGGGGGTTAAATTGTTAATCGTGCGATTTTGGTTCTGCTAATGGATACGGGATTTTGTGCTTAGAAATTTGGGATTGAGGTATTTGAAAGTAAAGAGTCTCTCCTCAGTACTCCTCCTTACACACTCCGCACACAGCATTTGAGTAAATACGTTGCTGAGGAGGTCAGATAGGCAGACGCTGCTTGTAAAACATCGGTTCTCAGCTGCATTGGGTAACACTGGAGGGCGACCCAAACATAGTTAAGAAAAGGCAAGTCAGATGATGATAACTTTGATGTGGGTGATTCTAATAATCGTCATCACCGAATAACAGACAAAACAAAAGTGTGAATCAGCCGAACAATAACTACAATTAGAAACAACTAATATTTATCAAGAGATGCACCTATTCACCAGTTAAGAAAGATTTATCTCAAAGTATATTTATAACATTCTCACCAAAAAAAAAAATACAAGTTAACCTCAACTAGAACGCAATAAAACTAAAAAGGTTATAATAACTCAACGATTGATTAATTGACAGAAGAAAAAAAAGCCTTAATTTCAACGGTATTTTACTCAAGTGCAAATAAAAGGACATTGCTCATGAATTTTATACAGAAAGGTGTCGTAAACTGGTTTGTACTAGATCAATACGATAAAAGTACTCATTAAAGTACGCATTAACACTTGATATATTAGATTTGAGAGCGAACAAAGAGAGAAATAAATAATTCAAAAAAAGAAAAAAAAAAGAAAAAAATTATTACTAAAGTTTATTTTCTCACTTACAGTATTTTTTTGTAAAAAAAGGACAGTAAAAAATTTAATAAAATGAGTAGGTTTTTTTGCAAGCTAATGTATACAAATTCATTCTTCTACTGAAGCAGCAAAAAGTGAGTTCTAATTAATATTATATTTTTATGAGGACATTCCCTAATATGGGGTTGGTGTGAACACGTTTGTGACAATAAAACCGTGTGGGACTATTATTGCTTATGGCAACAAAAAACTAGTGTAAGCGACTTATTAATAACTCGATATACTTACCTACGTACTCTGAATACCTAATTCAAACGGCCTCTTTCCAAGAGCTAAAAAATATAGAGTATTTTTTGTACAAGAAACAATGCCTTAACAGCAATAGGGAACAAGCCTTGAGTTAACAAAATATGCATGTGTGTACAAGACTATCCGAATGAAGTAATTTTTAAAAAGAAATCTTTATATTTTGTCTTGTTAACCCTCGATGCAAAAACCCCTCTTTTTGCCCCCTGTACAAGTTTGACCATGTTTTGTCTCCTGTACCGCTGTAATTATGGTACATAATACTCTACAAGAAGACACACATAAAACTAAGCACAATAATAATGTAATCTATGGCCAAAATTACTATATTTTTTCTGTCACACATTATTACACAGTAATTATATAACATTAGTATTACTAGTTCAAATACCATAGCTGTCTATTAAAACTATGTTTTACATTGAACAGTAAAAAAAACACATTTGACAACATTGTAGTATGTCTAACTTATCTGTAAATATATTTAAGGCATTGTTATATAGTTTCATACCCATTAGTGACGTCATACTTATCTTTTCGTACACTTTAGTGATGTTCTATTTATCTTTTAGATATACATTAGTGTTGTGTTACTAAGTTAAAGAAAGAGGTATAAGGCAGTTTGCATAATGTTAATGGTTTAATGAATAAATGCAATAGACTGTTTAATGTACTCTTTAAGTTCTTTAATTGTGTTATTGAGTGGTTTAGCCTAGTAGTTTTGTTTATAATGTAAAATACCTAACAGATGATTTAGTACTACATGGGTAAGTAGACCCATCCATATTCCACTACAGGTTAAATATAGTTGATATAAGTATCTAACTATGGCCCAAAAAATGACTATGTATTTGATCCAATGTCATCTTAGACTGTTTAACTTCAAAAGAAGAGGTTTTAAAACAACATCATTTTTTGTTAGAATTTCCATACTGAATGTGGGTGTACTTAATTGACTAAACATTAAAAAAAAAACAAATGAAAGATCAGCGACCAAAAAACTCAAAATAAAAGTTCAACACAAAAACTAACATTTAAAAATCCTCGCATAGCTTAATTAGTCCGCAATTTCGCGCGGAGACGAAATACTAAAAACAAAAGAAAAATCCAAAATGGCTGCCGCAAAACAACGACATACCGTAACGCTCGATTTGCGATACAAGGAAAAAAAGTCGGTCTGAACCGGCTCGAGTCGAGTCGGGCCAAACAGTAGTCAAACAGAGCAACTTGATATGTAGATGAATTGGCGAGATTGTACACTACACGCCCGCACTAAAATTGGATTTTAAAATTAAACCTTTAAATGTATGGGTTTGGTTGGTTTTAGGTGGGGATGAATGGTAGGTGTTGTGCTTGATGGTGTAATTTGTGCAGTTTATAATGTTTTGACCTGTAAAAAGGATGAGGATGAAGGTGATGGTATAGGGAAATCGTGGATTGGCCAGATGCAAGAGATATGGCCGTAGATTACAAGAAGTAGTAGTCAGTAAAATGACGAATATACAATAAAACTAGAACTTGGTTAAGTGTTTCCACAATACTCAAAAAATATATAAAGACTAATGGCCTTACTACAAAAACTTTAACCACTGTTTTACACTTGTCTAAAAAAAATGTGGCTCCAAAATGAACCATATGTCAACGTCATAATTTGACTTTTTTTAGACAAGTCTTAAACTGACGTTAAAAAGTTTTTGTGGTAAGACGGTAATGCTCTTGCGCGAGACGCCAAATGGCTGACTTCAAGGATCAACATTTTATTTATTATTTATTTGACGAGAACTGTAAAAAGCTGTTATTATTTGCTTTTGAATTGTAGCTTTTCAATCATTTTGCTCTACCAATACGTTGAATAACCAACCAATTTATGCATTGATGACCCAATTAATGAATAAATATCTGTACCATGAATCATTTGGGATCTGACTCTTGAATTCCGTTCTAACGATAAGTTGAGCAAAATTATTATAGCACTAATTTTCACCCGCGACCCGCGGAACTACGTCCAGCACCCAGACAAAAGTAGCCTAGGTATATCTCGGTCTCTAGGATTAACAACTACCTATCTTAAATTTTTTTATCTCAATCGTTTCAGTGTTCTTTTGATAAATTATTTCTGACGAAATAATTATATTCTTTCTGTTAATTACCCTTGACAAATCGCAGCGATTCTTCGAATATACTAAACGGTCCCTAACAATAAAATTGTTCGCATTCTAAGAATAAAGTTTGCTCGAGTGCACATTTCGTTCTAAATCATAATAAAATGCTGCACTTTTTCGATTGGATCGATACTAAAATAATAGCTATACTAGCTTATTCCTGCGGTTTCTCCTGCATTTCGGTGTTTTTTTTCCCGCATTAATATACTTAAAATATAGCCTACTATGTTAACGAGGTGGTATGTGAATAAAAGTAATTTATTTTGACTTTTAGTCTACCCTATTTATGTAATTTCAATAACTTGTCCTTCGTAAAATATCAGTCAAACTACTATATAGTAGATACTAATTTATACTTAATATGGAAACTCCAGCCTGATTTGAATAGTTTTTGTGAATCTTTTTGATTGTGAAATATCTTCGTCATTTTGTGAAATGACGAAGATATTTGTATGTAATATGTTTTTTCCCAATAAAATTTTCGTCTTCAATACTATATTTTCTTACAGATTACAATTTCTATAGTCATTTAACATTATCTTGCACTATTTAGTATATTGAATACTAAGCATACCGATACAGAATGGTATATACAAGCAACCCTGCCGCTGCAATCGGGAAATGCGGTCACTATAATGGCTTTGCCCGGATCGATTACACCCCGGTGAAAGAAAATTTTCAGAGCGCAGAATCAAGCGTTTTTCTGTAACGATTCTAAGATTTTTTTAATTTCGTATCATAGGATATGAAAAAATATAGCATTGTAGAATGATTGATATAAGTGTAGAAATATTGATTTAATATTTTCGGTGGTCTTGTCTTCGAAGTTACTTGGGGAAAAGGCCACCAACCGCGCAGAATCGCAAAGTTTCGGGGCGTTCCGTTACCATAGCAACGGTGTCATCTGATTTAACCCTGCGCGAGCGGAGGTGTGGTCTCTAACACGATTTTCTCACTAATCCGATTTAAACACACAATTATTTGTTAAAGGCGTCACTTTTTACACCTTTCCCCGTTGTTTATTCATGTTTTCTAGCACTGTTGACCTATGACGTGACAACCACGCCCTGTTCGCAATTCAAGATCAGCAAATCGTGGGCATATGGAAGGGTATGTAAAAATGAGTGTATGGTAAAATAGTCGTTAATATTTTGGGATAAGAGCCAATGTTACTTGTAGATTCATAGTTAAGTACCAAATATATGTATAAATATAGATAGGACACTCGTAGGTATGATTACTGCAGCTTAAAGATGGCTGAAACAACTTTTACTGGTTTTCCAATACGGACACATTACAGTATGTTATAAATAACGGTCTGAGCTTCGTAGGTATTAGAGAAACTCGATTTTTGACGCATATCTTTATAGTTTATCATAATCTGTTTCGTTTTTCGCGCGTGACGTTACAGAAGACACATGTAGCGTTGACTAAACTTAGAAAAAACTCAAAAACGAACAACAAAACCAATTTTTCGTGAAATAAATGTTGAAAAATGTCTCACAGCGCGTAGAAAGCGATCGATTGCCACACCTTTTGGCGTCCACCGACTTCAAAAATTAATTAATATTAATTTAACCCTTTCAATATCACTGTGGCTATAAAGTACCATACAAATAAGCCCTGTAGTCCACAGAATGCTAAGCCAGCAAGCTATAAAGCCGCTAAATCTGAGGTAAGCCAATAAAAGGGTTTTATTAAATGAAAACCTATTGGATTTGCCGGCGGCGCGTCGGCGATGCATTTTGTGGTGCGTTAGGTGGCGCTTACACTGGATAGAAAAACTGCACGGGTGTTGGGCTTTATTTTTGTTTTTATGTTGTGGTTTTGTAGACACTCTTTGTATGGGCAATAAATAGGCACGGAACGTAAGTAATACGAAAGTTTTCATCAGTTAACTGTTGGAATTAATCCATGATTTGATAAAAATTTAAAGATTTATTAAATAAAATGTGAATGCAGTAGCTGTCTTATATGTACCAGAGAATATTAGAATATAGACAAAGATAGAGCATAACTTGAACTGCTTATATGTATAAAACCTTTCAAGGCCAAATTTAAATAAGCCAACAGTATATTATTATATTCTTTCTTCAATTTTCAAGTTCGTAAAAGACGTACAGAAAATGCCAAGTCATAGTGTGAATAATGATATCCAGTTGTACTTTTATTATTCTGCTATAAGACACAACATTACTTGTCACAAACATTCAAAGAACCGTCACACCTCTAAATGTCGTAAATACCAAAACGAGTGTCACGAACAAAAACACAAAATACCACTTATTCTGTCAATTCGCACCCCTGAACTTAACCATACAGAATTATAAATAAAAAAGCTTATTATCATACATTTTGTACGTGAACCGCCAGTCAGTATGAGTCAGCGTTTTATCAGCTCACTGTGCGCTCCCCCTAACCCTTTCCCTAGCTAGTTGAGACGGCTTATTCGATTAGTATACGTCGCTGATTGAATTAAGGTGAACGCTCCGGATTAGTTCCTTATATGTGATTTATTTATTTTAATTGTTGTATGTATTTAATTGAATTTAATTGTATTTTTACAAAGGGGCTGCAGAGAAAGGGTTAATTTGACTGCCTCGTTTATCTGAGGAAGAACAAGGCATTTTGTTCTAAAAATCTATGTTTTTCAATACGGACATTTTCAGTTACATGTCATGTCTTAATTTCTGAAGGGTAGTATTTAAACGCAAATCAAAAAACATCCTTTTTCTATGCAATAAAATTCCTAATTCCCATCAAAATTACTGATTGCACAGCAAAATATTCAACTCAAAATATCACTAAACACACTACAATTTATTTTCGCAGCGTACAGCGATTTTTCCTAAAGCAAAAGCTTTTTCATCAATGCACAGCTAATAATCTTAATGCACATTATACATGTTAACTCTTTTTCTTTTAAATATAGCTTCTATTTTTATATTATTTACAGCAGTTTTTCTGAATAAAACAGCATTTTATTAGTCACAGTCATCTTATTATTTATTAATTACCACATGATGAGATCAGCAAAAAAATATAAAATTAAATACAAAATTGTAATTTATTGAATTATTAATAAGCGTCCACGCTTCCTTTTTTGCCCAAAAGGCACATTTTTAACCTCTGCAGGTGGCGCCACGTACTTGAGTCGGATCGCAAGTCCGATGATATGCTTGCACATATAGTTCTTAAAAAAATGGGGCTGGTGCATTTTTAGTCATTGTCAGTACTTCCTTTTGGCATACATTTCATATAGTCATTAAAAGGCAGAACTATCATATTTCAGAATGTTTATAGTCAGAATCATATTTTGGCATAGTTTTGGAATTTTTATTGTCCTGTAAAAAGCATGCAAACAAGCCTGAAGCATGCAAGCAGGCATGCAGCATGTAAGCAGGCATGCAACATGGAAGTAAGCATGCAACATGCAGCAAGCATGGCTTCTGTCACGGCTCCGGCGCTTCGTGGCTCCGGCGGTCCCATGCGAGCTTATCGTCGCAGATGGTTTTCACGCTCACCACCGCAGCTTCGGCAGCCTCAACCGCGTCGGTGAGCATTAAAACTACCTGCGCCTCAGCTCGCAGGCCGCCTCGCCCCTCCGCGCCTACGCGGTTTAGAATTGCACTCTAGGGGTAGGGCAGACAAGACTACGTGGAGTCGGTTTTGCAGCGATTCGTTTTCGTTACTAGCTTCAATTTTTAAAACAATGTTTTTAATTGAAGGTTATAAATGGCAATTTGCTAAATAAATTGAATCTTAATAAAATTCTACCATATTCATAGTACGCTGAATGAGATTTCAGTTAATTTGTTCTGCTTTTAGAAATAACGCAATGTGACAGGATTTTTTTGTTATAATAATCATTAAATTTGCCAAGCGTGGCTTCTTGAAAATTAAGACAAATATGATGAACAGGTTTTGTTGTACTTACTGGTTAATATGCGACTGGGATAGATATTTTGCTATGAAATATGGAAAATTTGCTGTGCATTCAGTATTTAATGCTTGTATGTAGTATTTTTGTACAAGAATAAATTTAACTGTATTGCATTATAAGGAAAAAAGTAATGTCATATTGATGTATAATTTCGAATTATCTGCAGTTTGAGTTTTGTTAAACATTTAGTTTATTTGTAGTGAAGTAAGTTATTTGATGTAAAAAAGAATATAAATGATGAGTACTTATTGATAGGCGATTATTTATTTGATATGCAATTTATAATATCCCATTTCTGAATTGGTTTGCGAGCAAACCGCGAAGATATACCTTGGTTAATTACATGGTAAAGGCAGATTTTTAAGATTACTTGCTGCACATAGGTTTGTGCTTAAACAAAATCGAAAAGTATGTAAAAACCTTGATATTTTTTAAGATTATGTTCCTGCAACCGAGCAGACATAATACTTTAACAGAATCTTGACACTACCATCACACTAAATCATAAAAAAACAACTTTCTTTTTTAATTCTTAAGCTTTTTACCTTTCAAAGAAATTGTTTATCACAAGCCCATAGCCACAACTCTACCATGAAACCAAGTTTATCACTCTTTACACACACAAGCTCACACTTCAGTTGTTCATACACACTCACACATACACAGACAGACAGACGGAGAGAACACGGTTGCAAAAAGCTATTATTTTAATGAGTGTTAGCCGAAGCATGGAGGGTGTATTTTTTCATAGCATCGCATCAACAATCTCTTGGATTGTTTAACATTTATAATTTACATAATTCATAATCATCCGACTGGTGAGGCGTGGTAATACCGACAGCGTTTTAATGTTCACAAAACAGTGACAGCTGAATTAATTGAAGAATATAATTAATTTGTAATTTTCAGTCAACATTAATTTAAAGTTGCGTTTAGCGAGAGTTTAGACTTCGAGCTCAAGATCATCTTGTAACCAGTAGGCCACTGGAGCCTATACATTTTTACTTACTATGAAATGAAATAATACTTAGGTATGTAATGATTGAATTAATTAAATATGTATAATATCGGGAACTCCTTGCTTCATATTTCAAACTGCATACTAGGAAATAAACCTCTCAACTAGTGCTAAAACTTTGAATGTATTACGTTACTCGCTCCGCTACCATCCCCGCTCACAGTCGCACCACACCCCAGTACCTAATCATTTTAATTGCTGACACAGTTGCATCGTCTTGATGCACAGCAAACTGAATAATACCTTTGTTCGTTTTCAGTAAAAAAACTTAGCCGACCTAGAATCTGAACAATGCTATTAGGCATTTATTAATTATTATCAATCAATGACATTGTGTTAAAGATTGAGACGCTGTGGGAACGGTGTTTTTGTTATATTGTGGTGGTTTTATGGCGTTTTTGTGGGGCGTAGTGCGATGTGGTAATGGGGTCGTGGTTAAGGATTTAAGAGCCGTGACCCATGTGGTGTCATGTGGTACCTACATGGTCGAATGGCTGAGAAAGAACTTGCATTTATGTGTTTCGGCTTAAACCGAAAAGTATGTGGACGGATCGACAATGTGTTAGGGATTAAAACAAACTTAGCTTATCTTGTGGACCTGGGAAATTAGCGAGTGCCTCATAGGATCAGTTTAATTTTACACTTCCTATGCCTAGATATTCTTCAGTTACCTGAAAGCCTTACAATCAGTTGTAAAGAGTTGGAATGACCAAGGTATACTTTTTCTCCATTTAGCCTGAGAATATATGTATATGGTAACATTTACTTTTTTATCAGATAATATTATCAATCAATCTTATCATCACATTATATGTATTGTCATACATACGCACATAATTGACAGCTAACTGCACCACAATGCATCTATGAAGTCATTGCTAAAGTTTCCAAACGTATAAAAACCGTTGACGCACAAACTGACAGTTGCATGTGTCACCGTGATGACATCAGCCCCTATCATGATGTCCCATCACTTGAGGAGTACACTGCAAACTTTTAGTCGGCCGATAGTTTGTTTGAGCTCATAGATCAGTATGTAGATGAATTGGTAGTACGCATACTACAAAGATTAGGTATTTAGCCGGTATCAGACCGACTGAAAACTTTCATTGGAAAGATTCTCTTCAAAAAAATGCAACCATCAGGCAAACTGTTGCCCGTCTGTTTAGTACTAAACTAATGAAAATATTTTTTTAAGAAAATCGTGAATGCAATAAAAGTCTTCAGTCGATCTACTATGGCCAAATACCTGATCATTATTATGTACACATACATCCGTACTTATCATGCACCCAAATAAGCTGACGACCGACTAAAACGCCTACAGTGGTAGGTACTCTAATCCTCCAATGAAAAGCGAGTATTTTAAATAGCAAAATAAAAGTGAAAAGTCGACAGAAACAAAGTGATTGTGCAAAATGAGCTTAGACATTGTACACAAAGTGTATGCCAACAGTAGAGTAATAACTGGCGTTAGTTAAGGCAAACACTCATTTGTGTGGTTTAAGGTGTAAGCGACAGCGTGTGGCATATGTAGCGGATGTTGTTAAGAGAGTAAGATTGTTTCAAAGTGCAAGTATATGAACCCTATCCTTCAGGAAGAGGATATACAGATGAAATAAATTACTTTTTAATTGCCTTTGCAATTATTATCTGCGTCAGAAATATCATAGGATATTATTGAACTAAAATGGGACTGCAACAGATGTCGAGTGTTTTACTGAAAATGTGACATGTATCAATAAATTGATTACCAAATCCTATATTCTGAAACTGGGATCAATTAACAATATTTCCTAAAGTACACCTTATCAACAAAATTGAAAACACTGAAGTAAAGAGTAAAATTCGTACCACACGACAAACAATCATAACATAACTACAACAACTACTACCAAAAGTTCTAAAACAAAAGACATTCCTATCATTGTCTTCATCAAACTAACATAATCATTGACAATTACATATAATCGCTTCATCTTACGCCTTGCACCTCAATATTATCGGCCGTAAAATCTCGATAGCACTAATCGCATAAAGCATCGCGAATTCGCATACAAATTTGAATAATTAATAAACTAATTAATGGTAAAAAAGCGCTGTTTGTAATCATAGTGTGGGATTGGAACGTTTACTTGATCATTTTAGGGTTAAAGATATGAGCGGGTTTTTATTTTAGTCTGTTGATGAAACACTTAGATCATCATCATCATTTGGCTGGTAGACCTTGATTCAATTTAACATAATATTTTTTTAAGAGTAAACGTGAATCTGCTGTAGTTTTATAATAATGTTGTTTATTTAGAAATCCTACAAAAATATTAATCTATTTTTACTAAAAAAGAGGAAAAAGTTTTTTGTTTGTTTGTATTCTGAAGGCTTCAAAACTACTGATATGATAAGGAAAATTCTTTGCGATGCTACATTCTTTCCGAGTAACATAAGCTATATTTTGTCTCGGTACGGGCAGTAGTTCTCACAGGACGCGTTTGAAACGGGTATTAATATTATTAATGAATACTTTCATTTTTCTTTTCATACAAAAAATAATTTTGGGACCTTCATGACCTTTTAAGATTTTCTTTTTGAGCGTTTAAAAGTAAACATTAGAACTTTTTGTAAAAGACATACGTCTTTTACTTATCTAAGTAAGGAAACGATCTATCACTTGGTTATCTTTGTGGGGAACCCGCCCTGGAAAGAACAGTTTCAGGGTGTACTGGCATTCTTCGTAGAATAGAATTGGAATATTCTTGAGTATGCACAAATTCGTTAGGTACTAAATACATGAAAGAAATGAAAGTGTTTCAATAGTATGTCGGCTGTCATATCTATTTGCTACAGAATCAATTGAAAGCGTTGGGTTGATAAAACTCTAGGTTGCTATGTTTATTACAATTTATTTCACCTGTGTCTTGAAAGTACAAAGTATTTAATTCGGTTCAGTAGTTTTGGCGTAAAAGACGGACAGACATATTAAACAGATTTATTTTCGCATTTCCGATACTTGTGATTAAGAATTAACCAACTGGTTTTTTAAAGAATTTCCTGTTTTGGATTATTTTATAACCCAGGCAAGGTTATAGATTTCTCAAATTGCTTTCACATACATTAAGATGTCTCGCGATACACTTATGTATCATCAACGACATCAAAAACAAAAGAAATTTCCTTCAGTTTTCCTCAATGGCTGCTTCATTAACATAATTATTATTTACATTGGGTAATGAGTGCTTATTTAAAACTTCCATGTACGGAATCTCCAGTCGAGCAAAGACTGCTTTTTCTAAACTGCTGTGGAAAGTTACATTCTTTGCGAGAGAAATGATATGACTCTATAATAATTGTTGGGTAGTACAGTTTAGATAATGAGTTAGAACATTATGATGTTTTGTCATGATAGATGTCTCTTTTAATTGATTGCCTTTTAATTGGTGTTCTTTTATTTGCCAGGAATTGATTTGCGTGTTTCTCTTTTTTTTAGTACAAATTATAGTGTAAGACGGGGAACGGTTGATGCGTTTTTTGTAAAAGTGTGACTGCATTGTAAAAAATCGCGGCTTAAATCTGTAATTTGTTGTGTTAGTATTGATTGGCATTGTGCTAATTGATTAGCCTGTTTGATCGTATAAAGAATTGTGTAGATTAACAATAGTTTAGTTACAAAAAACATTTCTGTACCTCGACAGCTAAATTATCTACTTTCATTAATCAATATAACGTTGAGATTCAAAATTGTTATCAAATGAAGATTGCTCAAATTACACTTAACTTATAATCTTTGTATAGACAAAAATAAAAGGCATACAAAAAGCGAGCTACGACCAACAATCCTGCAGAAATTCACGAAATCCCAAATTGTGGTTCACAAAAAATCGAATGCGCAGTCCTGAAAAAATTCAATAAATAGACGGGAGTGCGAGTGAGATGGCTGTTGCCACCCTAGTCTGGCCACGCCCCCTTTCTTACTGTTAAGAGGGTAGTCTAAGGGTAGTCTCGGGGGTACATGCTTATTGTTATATCTGGGGGTGAACGCACGGGGGCTGTAATTGGGCTGCACGTGGACCCGTTTTTGGGAACGAAAAATTGGGGTTGGTGCGTAAAAAATAGGGTAGGTTTTTAGGGATTGTAACTTATTTTTGTACCTACTGTTGTAGGATAAAATTACGTAGATTTGCCGATTTTGAAAATGCATCACTATTATAGCTACATACTTATAAGGTGTTTATTTATTTCGAGATATAGTTCGGAGAGCAATTTTCAACTCTTCATACGTTTTGACTTTATATTATCATTACATTAACAAGCTCATATTTCCTCACAAAAAAGCAAATAACTAATTACCACAGCAACCCTTCGACGTGCACTTTCAAAAAATTTTATTTCCAACATCATTCAACCCTCGGCGTGCGACGTGTGCCCTTTAAGACCCCAACATAATGAAAGTTTCACCAATACCCAAGATAATTACTAGTCACGCAATGGTGTCCGTTCTGAATAGTGATTCAGACCACGATTATAATATTAGGTGAGTCAGACGTACGATTAGTTCGATTTTACGTCAAATTATACTAGTTTATTGTTATTGAAATGTAATGAATTGTTTGTATCGGTTACAAATTTCGGATTATGGAAATTGTGTCTTAAAAGCATTTGTTTGTATTTGTATGTATCTAGATCGTGTTAGACTTGAAGAGATTTGAATAAATTTATTGTAGGTAAGCTTCTTTCCTATGAATATTGCATTTATTTGAATATTTTAACATTACAAATGAAAATGAGTACTTTAAGGTTTGTTTTGAATCAATTGGAATTATGGTAATTATATTGAAAAATACTTGAAATGGAACTTGATTATAATGCTGTATAATTTATTAAGGGAACTTGAAATTAAAACGTCATTGTCGATTATAAACAAAACTTAATAATAGTGACAAGTTATCGTCTGATTACATAATGACAATATCATTAAAATATCATCACTTTGTCTCTGTTATTATTTAATTTTGAAAAGGTAACACACCTGTAGTTTTTTTTAATGTTTGCTAATGGGGCCCGATATAATTTAATAGGGAACAACTCTATTTTGAGAAATAAATGATGCGTGCACATTGACGGGTTAAACAGTGATCAGGTGACAGAATGTCATATACCTAACCAATTTTTATTTTTAGATTAAAAAACAGTAGTATTTCTCTGTCATTTCGACTGCCTGGAAACATTTTGCCTTCAAACTTATAATTTAAGATATTGTGAAAAGTCTGATGAAACGCTGAACTTCCTTGAAACTGTTTTATCAAAAATGAATACATAATGAAAGAGACAGACAGAAAAATATGTTTTGAGTTACAATGCCCCATGTTACAATACAATGATATTGTTGAATATCTCTACTATGCAACTACATATGTGAAACTATAACTATTCTGGCAATTATAGAACCTATATTCACAAAAAGCTATTTAAATTTTTAGCTAGAAATATCGAAGGTAAAAACTTATCAAATTGCAATAGGCCTTGTTGCAAGCAGGTTAATTGTTCGTTCTATCTACTAATACTTACGATGACTTTTTTAGGTACAGTTTTAGAACTAGCAATATCTTTGAAATGACAGACACGAGATAATTCACAGTAGAAAGCGGTTCCTGAATTCACTTTTAAATGTTTATACACATTTTCATTCGTGGATAGCGTCGATTTTATCTCGTGTCATCGCTAAACCTTTAACTAAATATATGAACTTCTTAAAAGAGGACGAGGTTCTCAATTCAAAGTGTATTTCTTTAGTCTTCTAGATGTTTTCTGATTCAAATAAAATGTCTAAAATCTTCTCTAGGAATCGTCGAAATCAAATGAAATCTAAAAAAAGTTATGCTTATTAAACTAAAGATAGTAATGAGCGCTCTCACTTTCACAACATTAAAATTTTATGGCAAGGCTACTTGAGAAAACCTGAATTTAAATAAACATCTATAATCCTCAATGTTTAGAAAATTACCATCTTTCAAAATAACAAAATACCCCCAACAATAGCTCTAAAACAAGGTAAACACCCTAATGATTATCCCGGGAATCGAACCCCCAACAGCTGACCGCAGCGTACCGTGTCTTCGTGACAGAAGCACATTTAGCATCAGACATGAAACTATTTAGTGTAACACCGACAGATAGATACTATATAGAGATATAGATAGATAGATGTTTGTGTGAGATAGAAGGAGATAGTGGTCTGTTTTGAATTGAAAAGCCTCGGCAGTGTAAAGGTTGTAAGTGGCGACTTGAGCTTGATCCTGTGTTCGATTCCTGGCTCATGGTAAATAGGTAAAAAATATAGAAGAAAGAAAGAAAAAGTTAAAAAAATAAGATTATAATCAAGCCTGTGTTTATTGTATATACCTAAATTCATAAAATAAATAAAGACAATAATTAGTTACATGAGTAGAATTAATTGGAAAATATACGTAATTTCCACGAAAAACAGTCCACGCTCAGTCTCTCATCATCCCCCGAGTCTTTTCCCAACTACGTTGGGATCGGCTTCCAGTCTAACCGAAAGCAGCTGAATACCAGTGTTCTACAAGTAGCGTCTGCCTATCTGACCTTCTCAACTCAGTTACCCGGGCAACCCAATACCCCTAGGTAAGTAGTCAGTCTAACACACTATAGGAAACAAAATCCTAGCGCTGATTTTAACCGAGAATCGAATTTGTACGAATGTGTGTTTGTTCCATTCATACATGACAGTTGTTTGTACGGTACAACTAGTAGCAATTTCTGGGAACACTCATACATAACATCACTATGTCTGCTCAAATACATACCAAAACAAAACTAAAGACACCTACTGAAAAATGAACAGCGTACCTTTGACTAATTAAAAAGATTAATTCCCTACCTTCGTACCTATTTATTTAGCGGCGGTAGTAAGCTCATTAAGTTCATAATTTATTATTAGCCGACAACTTATTTCGCTAGTGCACCCTCTTCGTCAAGTGCAATAAACTCTCATGCACTTGCAGTATCTGCACAGCTGTGGTTAAAGCCCGTGACGTATATGGTTGCACTTTGAAGCTTTTTTTTTAGTTAAGGTGAGAGTGGTAAGATTTCTGCGGTTCTCGAAATCAGAAAATGTGTGTTTGTTTGTAATCTAAAGGCTGCCAAACAAATCGGTCTAGCGATTCGAAAGAGTTTGAAGCTACTGTGTCGTGAGTAATGATATGGGTTATATTTTATCTGGGTTCTCAGCGATGTGGACGAGACCACAATTATGTATCAGCCAAGTAGTATTAAATAAGTCAGCTTTGCATTCTACAAAACATATTATGTATCGTTAAACAAACGTTATAGAACCACGAGGTGACCTTTTCCCCTACAATTCGCCATGACACAGATACCTTTTTATTCCCAAAATCAGGATAGGTATATAAGTAAACATTTAAAAAATGTTGCCAGCAGCAAAAATAGCAAGTCCACTAGAAGTAGTCCGACACACTAAGCCCGTCCGATGTAAAGATGGAAAGTTTATTAACAATTTCTTTTTATCCATTTACCTCGCTTGGCTGCGCCCGCGCAGATAAGCCGAGAACTGTTTACGTCCATTTTAAAACAATACAGACACATTAAAACGATTTTCTTTGCAAACTCGACTGTGTAAGAAAATGTGTAACGTTTGAGAAAGAATATCGTCTTGTGTTGTTCAAATTATTTGTTAAAAACTACGCGCATAGGACAATATACGGAACATTTGACAGGTCGCTGTACCTGTCATTTTGACAGTTCAAAAAATTCGACGTCTACAGATTTACGAGCCTGTCTTTCGATTTGAAGAAGTTTTAAACAAACCTATTCTACAGTAGATAATGAATATACCAAAATGCAATTTTTCCATAGTCTAAATAGTTTTGATAGCGTCCTCTATAACTCAACTATCAAAAACCATAGACGTTATAAGCCAAGGTTTAAACCACGTTTCGTTATTACTGAGAATTTATGGCTGTGCTAGATTTAAGTAAAAATCAATACCTAGAGCAACGAACGGTTGAAGTAGTAAACTGTAAGTTTGTAGTAAGCACCCTCGCTGAAGTCAAATTGGTTAAAACTACTTGAATAGACATCTTCACACTTTCGTCAAGAGCCACACTTCTTTCACACTTTTTCATCCTTCTTCATCTTTTTACCTTTTTCTTCCCATAAAATCAATCAATTTATGTAAATATACGATGAAAATATGTCTTATTGCAATTGCTAGAACGATTTAAAATAAATGTGGACTGCCTCGATGCATGGATGCACAGTTTTGCTGTATATTTGATGCATGTGATGCATAATCACTCAAAGTTTCGTTTGTCAAACGAAAGTGCTGATTTCCAATAACGTAATAACTATTACTTTACAAATCAAGGGGTGTCTTCAGGGCTGCAATGTCCAAACAGACAGTTCTCATTCATATTACAGTAGCTACACAACAGCATCTCAAAGAAAACTAGCCCACAAACTATCTCATTCATCGAAAAATCATCAGCATCATCGACCTTCCCCAAGGCGTCACGCAAAGCAGCCATTCTTGCCCAGCCAGGCAGCCATGATTAAAAATCTACACGCCATCCATTGACACAATGTTATCAGAACAGTTGTACGTCGGTTGCGTGCTGGTTACCACGTGTTGCGTCACACGCGAAGGAAAGCACGCGACTCCTACACGCATTGTGAGAGCTTGGACGAGCAAGCTTGCTAAGATTGGTTTTGTTTACGTTTGTGGGTTCTAGGTTACAGTTAGAAGTGGCTCTAGAGATACTGACTTGTTGGTATGACAGTCGTGCATTGTAAGCTAGGACGAGCAAGTTTGGCAAGATGGTTTCTTGGTTAGATTTTACACAGACTGGCTATTTGGCGGGAGCCATTGTGTCGGTTGTTCATGACAGTGCTGTTACTTTAAGACATTGCCTTGATTTTTGATGGCATTTTGAGACTTTAAAAAGAACGGTAATTGAAAGGCAAATGACGTCGGTATCTAAAGATGTTTCTTTTGGCATTGCTCATTTCGTCGTTATGGTAGACAAGGAGTAATGTTCAGGTTATTTAGTTGCCATGTTTAATTTGACATATACCGAGATTAATCTCGGTATTATGTATGTAGAAAAAATGTTACGTTCATTCATGAGTATTTTTCTGTCTTAAATCTTAACACATTTTGTGGCGGAAAATAATCTCATATTCTTTACAACATTCTGAATTATTACAAAACCCTTTCAAGTATCAAGACCTCTCTCTCCAACATGACCGACGGCTTTCAACGCAAAATACGTAAATCCCAATTAATCAGGCATTAACCCCAGAAATGGGCTAAACTCTATAATAACACAAATGCTCATATCTTAGACGCCAGCTAATACCAGTACAAGGTTCGACTCCCCGGCCGATTTGCATACCTCATTGTAGGTTGCAAACCACCATTTTTGATAAGAAAAAAAACTACGGAACCAAGTAATAAACGGTTCGTAGTGGGTATTAAAGATTTCTTATGCTTTCTAATTTGGCTATCGGTTTTAGGGTTCAGCTTGTATTTAATTGTTTGATGAAGTTATTATTTTGATCTGTTTTTCAATTGTTTTTTAAGGCAATCTTATTAATACGACATGAAAGTGACGAGTTCAAAATTAAATGATTCTTGTTAATTCTTCTTCTGCCTCCTGCCCTGTCCCCTGTACATTCTTGTTAATTGAATGATGAAAATAATTACAATTATAATAGCAACAGTATTTTTTATTACAGGTAGTAATGACCCAAGTCTAAATATTTATGAAGAGGGCAAACACGACCAGTACAATTTCTTTCAAGTATTAATTACTTTTATTATTTTTATAATGTCAAAATGTGAAAAATGGCTTCTTACAGTCATATTGCAGATATAGTTCAGTTTCAGTCACACACTAAAATATTCATTAATTTTTAGCTCCAGTAATTGATTGCTCTGTACTTAAAGCAAACGTCGATGTTTTATACACCATTATTTTTATCTAATTACTGCAAAATCAGAAGGCGATCTTCTTCTTCCTCCTGCCCAATTTTATTTGGGGTCGGCGCAATATGTCATTTTCTTCCATTTTCCCCTGTCACTCGTCATACTGACACTCACTCCCTTGCTATTCATATCATCTTTCAGGCAATCCATCCATCTTTTCTTAGGTCTTCCTCTTCCTCTCCATCCATCTACATTCATACTTAAAATCAAAATCAGAAGGTGATAATTGTAACAAA
The DNA here is from genome assembly GCF_022581195.2 of Helicoverpa zea. Lineage (NCBI taxonomy): Eukaryota > Metazoa > Arthropoda > Insecta > Lepidoptera > Noctuidae > Helicoverpa > Helicoverpa zea. The sequence goes on from NC_061472.1 coordinate 1,675,049, forward strand.
CTATCTTCATATTTATTGGAGTCTCAAATAATATAGCTTTCATTATTTATTTTATGTTTTTTACTTTGTTTCAAAGGTTTCATTTCTCTTATAACGAAGACATCTTTATTGTTAACACTTTTGAGAAAGTGGTGTAAGTCAAAAATAATGTTTTCTAAAATTAAGTTCATTCAACTGTTTTTTGTTATATTTATCGCTTTTAACTCATAATTTTTTACATTGAGTTTTTGAGACTAGTTGTGTGTGATGTGTGATGTCTGTCTTCCAGTGGCAACTATAACATTAAAAAAAATATAGGTAGACTAAAGTTTTTGTTGTAGACTAAATTAGGTGAATTCCACCTCTACCTTATAAAATCAATCAACTATCGCCTTTTCGCTATGAATTACGATACACATCTATAAACTGTTTATTCTTAAATACGACAGGTAATCATTTCAGACACACATCTTAGCCTTAAAGCATACCCATAATTTATAACCTATTAAGGCCCGGCGCTAAAACCGAACCCAAAAAAACTATCAAAAAGCAATAATTTTATTACTAGACAAACGCAAACAGCCAGAAGCGTCAATTAATTATCAATATTTATGATATTCCCATTAATTTATCGAGAGAAAAATATTTAAATTAATAAGAGTATTGGACTTGTACTGTTTTGCCTCGCGGCGTTGTCTGAGTGAACGTATTGCGTTGATATATGTCTCAATTGCTTCGCTCGTATGCGTGTGCGCAGAGGGGGATTGTATTCAATTTTGCGGAGCATTATTTTGCAGTTTTGTCCTCATGGGATGGGTAGAATTTGATCCTCATTATAAAACTGTGAATAGGCGTTATTTTGCCCTTCCAACGAGCTGCTTGACGACGTTTGTTATTTTTACTTTTAAATAATATGATGAATACAAACAATTTGGTACATGGCTACCCCTCTGCTTCAAGGATAGAATATCGTGACGAAAACATATAAAAATTCTGTGTAACACACCTTATGCCGATTCTCAAAACTGATACAACCATGTCTGCCGAATATGAAAACATGTTTAATTGACCAAGAATCGAATTTTGGACATCGAAACTCAACGTACAAGTAAACTGACACTAAAACAGTAGCTTATTTACACTTCTTGACCAAACCCTCACTTCATACTAAACTCAACCTTATCATTACAGCTTTAAAGTCGAAATTCATTTAAAAAATCTCCTCAAACGGTGCTAATTGAAATTGAACGTTACCACTCAGATTTTAAGGTGCATTGTTGTGTATCAAAAATAAAATAGAGGTGTAAAGTATAAAGTTTCAAAACCAAAGTGTTTTCCATGCCATTAATCAGCAAACATCTGTACGTCAAATCGTATTAGTGCATTTAACGAGACGAAATGACGTGATTTTCATCAAGAGTTGTATCCAAGCGGGTTGGTTGGTTGGTTGGCTGTAGGTTATGGGGTCACTGAACTGGGGTTTCTGAGAATACACTTATGGTGCTATATGAACTCCAGGAATGATGGTGTAGTGGATGCGAACTTCTTAAAATATGGATAGGATTTTCAGTTGATGATCGCTGAAAAACCAGCGCTGGGACTCTGTCTCGGATCGGGTCGCAGCATTATGCTATGAGAGGGCAATTTTTTTTCTTTCTACTATGTTCATATTGTTCAATATATGCGTCTTTTGCACGTGCTATTATAATTATTTTTCTTTCTTTCTATGTACCTACCTTCTAGATTTAAGCAAGTGTTCCATACAATTGTAAGATAACTGCTACTGTGCAACATGTTCTTAGAAGCAGTCTTTTGTTTTTGTATTATTTTCCTTTCAATTTTCTGTGTATTGAAGCTGAATCATGGATGGTCATCGCTGAGACAATTGAAATCAAGAGTAGTCATACCTGCAGGATATGTTTTGACAAGAAATAGTCCATGACAGACTTTTTTATACATCATACAGTAACAAAGAAATAAAACTTGCTCCTTTTCATTCCTAACTCCTATCACTCCATAATCCTAAAACCCTTACAATATTTCAATATAAATACAGCAGAAACTAAAAAAACTGCTGCTCATTTAAAAGCCATTTTAACGAGAGCCCTCGTGGCACAAACCGACCGAACAGCGAAGCACGTAGAGCTGATAATTTATCGATAAATTCCTTCATCGTACGTCAAACTGTTGGACTGTGGTTGGACGGTAGGAATAGAGAAAGCTATGGAGCTATCTGCTCAAAAAGTTGTGTATTTTTTTTTTTCATTTTTGATTTGAGAAAATACACTTGTTAAATTAACAACTAAGGCTAGGTATCCGCATTTCAATTTACGCAACAGTAACTGTTATAGATATTTCGTCAGAAAGACGATGTTAAATAAAAAAAAAGCTGTACATACCAAATCGCGTATTCCTTACAGAGGTATATTAAGTTTGTGTATCATAATCCTTTTGTCCTTATCCCAATTATATTCGAGATTGGCGCAACATGTTTTCTTCTTCTATACTTTTTTATCTGTTATAATGTTCGCGTGTACTAAGCATTAAGAATTTTTTATTCTTAAAAGCCCTCTCCAACCAACTCCCTGTTCTAAAACCCAAAGATAAGAGTCCGTTCAGAGATAGCACAGTACAATACTTATCCAATTAAATTAGCCGACTGCTGCAAGAGCTGTAATGACTTAGACCTTATTTATAATAGCCTTTACTCGGTATTTTAAATGTCATTTAGAAGCCGCTTAAAGTTTTATTGATTTCGCACTTAGCAGTAAGTTATTTAGAGCTTGGATCGGTACTCGTTAATTTACGCTAAGAATATAAAAATAGTAGTTGCTTTTGCTTGGGTAAGTTTAGACCAGATGTTTTTATATAGTTTTAAATAGTTATGTACAGATTGTTCAGCGATTGATACCATCAGACTGTGGGGTCAATTTACAGGTCGGAAAAGTGTTAGAACACACTTTTCTGTCGTATATAATAATCTGAGAGAGAATCAGATTTTTCTCAACCTTTTCACCCGGGCAACTCCTTAATACGACTGGTTGATAGACTTTCCAGCTCCTGACTACCCGTCACAACTACCATTGATGTTCACTTGACAACAGGACCCACAAAACGTGGCCAGCCAGAACATTTTATGACATACATAGGTATAGTTACCCATCTATATACCGACCGCGCCAAGTCTTTGCTTAACCTTATGATCGTTGGACCCTTGCGGTCCCAACAAATCCAAAAAAGGTTGTACAATGAACAGTCATCGACCTACACTACTAGTAATTATACCGACTGTCACAAAGCAGTTATAATGAGTTTGATTAAACTTTATTCGTTTTCTGGGAAGCGGTTCAATGCTTGACTCAAAGATGTCACTATATATAAACAGTGCAGAAGGGAAGCAATTTAGTTTTCTATACTTCTGTGGTAATATAATAAAAAGAAAAAACTAATAATTTCTTCGAACTCTAAAAGCTCCCAAACTTCTAAACCGATTTGAAATAATCTGTCACTGTTAAGAGCTGAACAATCCCCGAGTTATAATTATGTATTTTGTCAAAAGGGGGTTCCTCCAGAACACGCGGAGAACGTTAGGTATAATGATATAGGTACGATGTTCGATAGAACTAATAGTTCGGCTAATGTGAAAAAAAAAATGTATTGTTATTTATATAAAAAAAAAAAAAAACATTTATGAGATGTGGAAAAAAACGTTCTTTCTTTGTATGAGAAGAGGCATGTGCCCAAGAGTGGTACAATAAAAAGTCTGATGACGTCAGCTAACAGTAATTTCCTCAAGTTATACTTCTGTATATTACATTTATTGTCAATGTTGACTACTGGGTAATGTCAGTAATCTTGATTAGTAGATTTGATTGGGGAACCGTCAATTATATTGTTAAAGATATTTATGTAGCTTAAAGGAGATGGCCAAAAAAACACCCAGAGTCGACAGAAACTTCATATGTACGATTGGATTCAGTATAATGTAAGGATTAAAAAAAGTATTTCATATCATCTAAAAACCATGGGGTTCTCTTTTTATAACGTTTTTTCGATCATGATTTTAGTTCACAGAAAAGTTTACTTTTACTGTTTCATGTTCATTAGAAGTTGAATGCAGACTCATGATTGGACCGTTTTGCATCGCTAAGTCATTTGTTACATTTGACAATGTCACATGGCGCGATTTTCAAAGACAATTTTTAAAGACGTTTCATAGCCAGTTGTGAAGGTTGCATATAACTGCGAAACCTCTCCAAGTATGTAAGGTCGGTGCTTTCGTGTTTGGAGTGGTTAAATATAAGACCTTTTAATCACCAGGCAATCTCAGTAACTATGGGGATATTACTGTTGGCTAGTATAATCTTAGTGTACATAGATTTTTTTTATGTTCCCTGATGTAAATGATCTTTAAAATCAATATAAATTCAACGACCTCTTTTTGTGAAAATATGATATAGCTCCTATACCCCATGGATTTCAGGCTGGAGTTTTTGGCACCATCAAAGGTCTATCATAATGAACCTATTGGTAAGCATTTCATTGCTGTCGATTCTGGGTTTTTTTACTATGAAAATTTGGCCATCTCCTTTATGATACTAGAGCGAAATAATTTTATTTGTCCGGGTGAGATAAGTCTGGTCCTTTGAACCCTTGGCCCTAAGTTGCTCAATGTGAGTATTTAAATATAAAACTATATTTGCAATTGAATTGTGTAGAGTTTTTTGTAGGAATAAAATTGATCTTTAGTTGCTACGAATTTACGAATACAGAAGTCTGTCTATTTCTGTCTGCTGCAACTTCACGCCAAAAGTATATAGGAACCGATTTAAATGTTTGTTAGACAGATAGTTTAGGGTCTAAAAAATATAGGCTACTTCTTACCAAGATGCGAAAAGTGGTTATTTTGGGACGTCAGCGAAACTGCGGGAAACAGCTAGTTTAATAACGTAAAATTTTACCGTCTTACCACAAAAACTTTTAAACGTCAGTTTATGCCTTGTCTAAAAAAATGACAAATTATGACGTTGACATATGGTTCATTTTGCAGCTAAAATTTTATTAGACAAGTGTAAAACAGGGTTTAAAGTTTTTGTAGTAAGGCCATTAATGTTTTTCTTCGTTGACTTTTTCTAAAACATAAGTCCATTTCCAGTAATTCCACATATTTTGGTTTCTGAACTTCATATAAAGACCTACACCTAAAATCCATTAGGTTATCTAAACCACTAACCGTCATAAAACATTAAATTAAACCGTAACCCTAACTCACAAAATAACAGTTAACTTATAACTTAAACCACATTTTGGTCAGCCATTAACACCACGGCAGGACATGTCTATTGATTCGATTAAATCTAGACTGAATTCGTAAAACCTAGATAATAATTTACTAGATTCATGACTTAGCTTAGATTGGGCGTTAGTCGTGAATTGTTGAAAAGTTTAAGATTTCTAAGGACCACTTAAATTATGTTGTTTGGCGTTTATTGTGTCATAATTTGGTCCTTAGTTAAAGTTAGGCATTATTCAGTTGAGATATTTGGTAAATGAGACTTGAAAGTTTATTGACCTTAGATAGGTATATGAAAAGGCTGGTTCAAATGGTCTAGGCTGAAAGAAATAGTGCGTTGATTAAACCTACTAGTCAAGATTTAAATAAGTGAAAAACAGTCATATGTTCCTGAAAAAACATATTAATATTATACATTATTAAAGCAATTTTACTAAATACCTAAATGCATGGTAGAATGACATCTTAATGTATCTTTTGATTCCTTGACAAATAATGGAAAACTTCAATGGAAACAAAGTTAAGCTTTGAATCGGATTTGAACCAAGAATACACCACTAAGTCACCCCTTTCATACAAAATCCATTATCCTGGTCACCACCATCCTGGTACATTACGCACCAATTTTCCACTTAAAAAAAAAAACAAAGAAGAAACACAACCCCTTCACAACTGCCGAAATACACACACACACACACAAACAAATGAACACCACATTTAAATAAATCGCTTATATCCAAATCCAAACTAATATTATAAATGCGAAAGTAACTCTGTCTGTCTATATGTCTGTCTTTTCTTCATGCCTAAACTACTGAACCGATTTTTGTGAAATTTGGTACAGGCATAGTTTGGAATTTGAGAAAGGACATACGATAATTTTTATTACCAAAAATAAAATTTATTCCGGATATACAGCGTCATCTATTGGTCAAACCAAAAATCTGCCGGAATCCACTATTAAACGCGAACGAAGTCGCGGACAAAAGCTAGTCTTTCTGTAAATGTCGAATCACTTATGTGTGAAAGAATTTACGCGCTCATTTGCATGTGTGAGTGTTACAAATATGTGTCGATGTGTGAGTTCTGTGTGTGGACGAGTATTTTTGTGTTAGTGTGAGTGGACAATGATAGTAATTACATAATGATAAGTCATTTAAACGTTGCCCCGCGGTGCGGGTGTAGTGGACTTAATATGGATGTAGAGTCAGCAAAAAAATTGGTCTAGATTTGTTGGTTAGTGTAAGGTTGTTTTAGACCACCAAAAGTATTTGTTGAATATTAAAATTATTCAAATTTTAAATAAACTCTGATGATGATCATAAAAAGGAAAAATAAATTATTAAGAATAAAATTAATATACCTAATCACTAAACTGACAAAAAACATCTTGAGGAAACCTGGACTATAAAGTCTGTAATCACCAACCCGCATTGAGCAAGCGTGGTGATTAATGCTCAATCCTTCTCCGTGTGAGAGGAGGCCTGTGCCCAGCAGTGGGACGATAAAAAGGCTGTAACAGTACCTAATCACTGTACATATATATAAATAGTCCTCAGTTAATTTATTTGAATAGGTATATAAAAGTACTTAAAATGAAATGAAAATGAAATGACTATAAACGTATGGTCAGTAAGCAATCAGGTGCTGTTTTAGGGTTTACGTATGAGTGTCAGTCGTTAAATATTTATAGTATCGTGAACTAATAATAGAACCTAATTGCAGAAAACAACACATATGCTTACGCAATAATATTTTCTACAACAACACTACTTATCTATAATAACCTCAGAAGAACTGATTACATTAATATCCAATGCCAAACACCAAAATAACATAATAGACGTTTAAATTATCCTTTCCGAAAAAATAATAATACTATTTCGGTTAATAATTATTAATAATTGTCGTAATTATACTAGTAATTTTGTTGCTAACCGTACCACAGTTTTCGTGGAACAAATTCCAAAGCATTTGTTTGATGCGCCATAATAAGGCTCAATTATGAAAAAAACTTACGTTTGTACTATATACTCTATGGTTTTTTGTATTCATATTGTAGGTATTTATAGTTTTGTACAAAACCTATAGTCATTTTAGGCTTTTGAGCTGTAAAATTTGCTTCTATATGGATTAAAGTCATTTTTGCCTAAGATATTGCAGACTCATGGTGTTCATCTTAAAAAGACATAGTCATAATAGTTTGAGTTGGCGAGTCTCCACCTGCCATTTTTACGTGTGCAAACATTGTTATCGGCAGGTGCCATAGTTCCCATAGTCTTCCCATTCCTAGTCCACTAACATCCCATCACAATAGCCCAAGTAGTTTTCCTCCATAGTTAGCAATAGTTTAGCACAGAACCGGGGATTGTCCTTGGGTACATTTCTATAGTGTATACGGGGATAATCGTCGGTTTTGTGTCGCCATTTCATTAAAGTTGTCTCAAAAGGGCTTCAGCGTGTTGGCTTCGGCCCCACGTTCGCCTTCCAAAAATCCGGGACTCTGTAGTCCCGTGGTCGGTTAGAGACATACAAAATAGTAATTTTATGACTGTATACTCATGTTATGAAATAGTTCATTGACTTAAGAAAAAGTAATATAAAAGAAAACTAGTATCTATCTATAGATATTAGAGATGCAACTTTATTTTTACGTAAGCCAAATTTTCGCACATAACTACAAATCTTTGTAATTACTATAGAACAAAATTCCAGTCAAAACAAACTCAGGAACATCTGCTATTACAATATAAACAAAATACGTCTAGTACAAAAATACACAAACATTTAAAGACTTTGATTCCTTCGAAGCAGCTGACAATAATCTCAAACATACCACAAATTCAACTCATTCATACCATACAGAAAAAACCGGCCAAGTGCAAGTCGGACTCGCGCACATAGGGTTCCGTGCCATCCAAACTAATATTCTATATATATCTATGGATATCGAGCAAAAATGAGCAAAAAAATCACGTTTTTTGTATGGGAGCCCCCCGAAATATTTATGTTATTCTTGTTTGTTGTTATAGCGGCAACAGAAATACATCATCTGTGAAAATTTCAACTCTAACTATCACGGTTCATGAAATACAGCCTGGTGACAGACGGACGGACCAATGAGCGAAAACAATAGGGTCCCGTTTTACCCCTTGGGTACGGAACCCTAAAAAACAATAACAATTTACGCATATCTGCGTAATTCTCATTTAATTATCCGAATAAATTGCTCGCGGTAATTATTATTAGACCACACGCGGGTACATATTTAAAAAATAATTTTTAATCCAACCGATTACTGGCAGATGTTACGTTCCAGTTTTTAAATGTTAAGTTAAACCTTGTTGAAGACAGTCGACTAATTTCTACAGGTTAACATCCAAGTTTAAGTATGTACTTGGAAAATTAAAATATCATTTAGTTTGTGCACTAGTGGTTATCATGAACTTGGTTTAATAACGAGTTAAGAACTTACTGCGGTTGTTTCACGGATCGGTGCTTCAAAAGTCATTTTCAAGAGAATTCTTGTTATTTTATTTTTAGTGTTGTTATGGGAAAGAAGAGATAAAATAAAAGAAGAAAAAATAATAGTCCCTAGATTGGTTGATATGGTTTAGTCCAATGATTTCTTCTACTAGACTGATAGGTTTATGAAAAGGACAGTGGCTGATTTATCAGTGCGTTGCATACATAGCTGCATTTTCTATTGTACCAACAAATATTCTTTCTTATACCTACCTCACGTACTCATCATATGCCTATCCTTTTCCCAACTATATGTTGGGGTCCGCTTCTAGTCTGACCGGATGCAGCTGAGTACCAGTGTTTTACAAGGTGCTAGCCTATCTGACTTGCTCAGCCCAGTTAGCTGGGCGACCTCATACCCCCTACTATAATAAAGGAAAATTATACAAAAGAAATCGTGGTGTACTATGACAAAACTGACTTATGGGTAAAATCTCCTTTATTGGATATCAAACCCCTTTTAAGGGCTACCTATGTATTATGAATAAATTATTATTCATGATTATTCATACTACAGTTTATGTACTACCATAACCATAGAAATTAAAAGAAACCTAAACAATAATGTAACTTAACACGTAATACATTAATTTTTATTTCGAAAACGTTGCAAATATAACAATCTAGGTAAGTAATATTGATCATAAACAATAATACCTCAATGTATTGAAATTGCTTGGTTTTTGCGTTCCTATACCGTGCTATGGTCAAGCCTCATTAAGTTTCATAGCGTTATAGACCAATTTACTCAGACCTCTGGCTACGAATGTTGGTCAAAGAACGGGAGGTCAAGAAGAATGGTGGTAAGTGGCTATTTTTATACTACTGTTATACATTGTAGTAATTATGTCTTGTTATGGGATAAAAGCTAATTGATATGGGCAGATATAGTATAGCTGGAAGGTAAAATTGAACGTTTTGAAGGAAAATGTTGACTTGATAAAGTAATTTCATTAGTTGGTGATGAAAAAATGAGTGTGGATGATTATGGGGGCCAAGAATTGACGGATGAATAGCAGTTCAATAGTAATTTCCTAAGAACTTATAGGGCTAGGCGTCTTCTTACTGGCTGTAGACGATTATTTACGTTCAGACGTATTTCTTTTGTTTTTTATAGTGCTTGAAAATGAAGTCTCTATCAGGGCCTGCCATTAATCGAAGCAATATTTAAAAAATGAACGGATATTTTACGCATAGGTCTTTTCCAGGTTATTTTAATACTGCAAAATAATTTCAGAAATCAAGCCTAGAATATACCTATTGCCTCGCGACTGGACAAAGGGGCTCATCCTCTTGCTTGTATATCATTCAGATTTACAAATCTTCCGAATACCTATCAATACGAGTACGAATAAAATCTAGCTGCTACATAATAAGCGCCGGCGCAGAAAACTGCATCTTCCAGTAAACAATATAATCCACAGTTTCAACTTGCTTGCAAATAAAAGTAGCGTCTTGTAACAGTATTCTATCTATATCTTCACACTCCATTAGGTGTTCGGAATGGTCAGAATTCCAAGTAGTGACGCTTGGTCGGTTTATTTGGCAAGCAGTGTACAGCAACTACAGTGCCTTGCTGAGTGCTACTGTTGTACCTGATTTAGTATCCATGTTGGATAGATCAGAGGTTTTTGAAAATATTTAATCAATATTTAATGTTACGAATGTGAAAGTCTGAATGTGTGAATGTTTTTTACTTCTTCAGTCTAGACTATTAGGTAGGTACATGAATTTTGATGCATTTTGGCAGTTACATCTATGTATCGGCTTTGTGAAACATTATAACATACAAGTGGATGTGAAATGGGGAAAGCTTCTCTAAGAAGCGGACGAATTTGCGGGGAGAAGTTAGTTAGACCGTATAGCGTGCAGATTTGTTATTCTTTTAATACGAGTAATATAACCAAGAGCAGACAAGATGTTTCATGCTGTCAAAGCATTCAATGCAACCTACATTTAAACAAAAGAAAATCAGACAAACCTAACAAGCTTCAGGTTTATCTCCAAAACTGTTAAACCACATCAGAGATTCCATCACCGATAGCCAGCTTCCCAAGAAAACTGCCAAAAACTACCGAAATAGCCGGAAATAACCAGTTTAGTAGTCGCCCGGGAGTCGACTAAACAACTCAAAAAAACTATAACCATTATATGAACCTACTATCTACGTGGGAGACGCAATTATTTTCCAATTTTAATCAAAAATATCATTTTCTCAGCCTTTCACTTCCACTTAAGTATTTAAATGTCAATCTTTTGCTCTTAAAAGAGCTTCGCCTTAAGTTGTTTGGAGAACACAAAGGAATTTGAACTTTAGCTTCATGGAAAGAAGATTGAAAATGGAAAAGCGGTGTGAGTTTGATCTAAAACAATTTGGTTTCCAATGATTAATGTGAGTAACACTAGGTATTGTGTTGAATTTTTTACTTAGACTTATCTGATATTGGATTATGGACTTTGCTGTGTACAATTTAAGGTATAAATTGGATTGGTTTTCGTCATTGGCTGGAAGCTAGAAAGTACAAGAAAGAAATTGATAAAATAACATTAGATTGCAATAATGACGATACATTATAAGATGCAGTGTTAATAAAAAGCCTTGGGTATTTGTTTCAAAGCGTATTTTTTTCTGTTACTAGAAAACTTTGAAATAATCAGTCAATGTCATATATACCGTAAAAAGTACGTTTCTTATTACATTTTAATATTGCATTTTGGAATAATAAATTAGATTCGTAGTATAAATTGCATTTTTTTTCGGAACCGTAGCCGGAAAAACCGTGTCTAGTGAAAATAATGGTTGGATTTTTACATCATGTATTTTAAATCTAATTTTGCCATTGTAAAATAACCATTTTTGTAGTGTATGCAAAATAACTTTAGTTAATGTTGACAGGCAAGTAATAAATAATCTAGATTTTATTTATGTCTTTGAGTTGATTTTTTATTTCCTGAAAGCCTGTTAGTCATACTTGTGTCTTCTTCCTCCTGCACTGTTCCCAATTTTATTTAGGGTCGGCGCAATATGTCATCCTCTTCCATTTTTCCCTATCACTCGTCATACTGACACTCACTCCCTTCCTATTCATGTCATCTTTCAAGCAATCCGTCCATCTTTAGCCATACCTGTGTATGTTAATGTTTAATAATGCATTTAGCATTTAATTAATTTCCATGTATTGCTTTATCCACAAATACCTACATAAAAAGGGCTCCAGAAGAAACATGGTAGGTTTTAGTCAATAACCGTCTTACCACAAAACTTTTAAACGTCAGTTTAACACTTGTCTAAAAATAATTCAGATTATGACGTTGAAATAAGGTCCATTTTGCAGCCACACTTTTTTTAGACAAGTGTTTGATACATGTTTAAGTTCTTGCAGTAAGACCATCAAAGTCTAACACTCCTTTCATCTGCACCCACTGCGGAAGGGGTCATCTGATAATTTCCCACCTCAAAAAAAGGATATAACTTTTTTATTTGTTGAATTTATTGTTTTGTATTTTATTGTCTAACCTCTTAAGAAATTATAATTCAGACTACACATAGATATCTTACATTAACAGTCAAAGAACAAACAGACATGTTTAAACAATACATTTTCATGAATATTCCTACAACAGACTGCTCATCATTCTGCCGTACACCAGTTGAACTAATGTGAGCACATTACCCATTAACAACCGTACATGGATGTTAATTAACATAATACATGGCTATGTATGTAGCGTGAATTACTAAGAAAGTTAAATATTTTACTGTGTTATACAGAAGTTTAGTTTAACCTTTGAAATGGTATAAAGAGTTGTTCTCGACAGTCTATCTTTCAAATGTTGACCGTATCGGGAATCGAACCTAGGACCCCCCGTTCGGCATGTTAAACATTGCGTTAACTCAAATGGTCAAAATTACTTCATTTCCTTTTCCTTATAAAGTCAAAGTCAAAGTATCTTTATTGTAAAATATAGTTCTCGAAATCATTGAAGACTTTAATCAGGATCTAATAAAATGTTATTCAAATACCCTTGTAAGTCTTACCTTTTCCAATATTATGACAAAATTTGCTTTTCAACGCGGTTCCACCTGTATCCCAAGGGAACTACTTCTCAAACCCGCACCAACATCAAAGTAGCCTAGATAATTTTTCAAAAATATTTTTTAAGGGATTCAGTAGTTTTGGCATCAGAGCGCGAAAGTCTTTCGTATTTATTATAGTAATACGGACCCACTAAGTCTGTTAGTAGGACCGATCACTGAGGCTACATAATAAAATCCTTCTCAAAAGACTAAATGCTGCAGATTGAATCTAATATCGTCCACTCTCAGACCAGTAATGTTTATAATCAAAGCGCAGTGTGCGCCGGTCCTAACGGCGTCAGTAACCGTGACGCCTAGTCGTATACAACAGTGAAAATTACAGAAAATTAATTCATTTATACGATTTAGTTATACAACTGTTAAAGAGTATGGCTGATGTCGTATGAGCAGGATTAAATTGGGCAGACTTGTTGATGTAATCATTGATGTTATTTAAACATCTTTGGCAAACGTTACGGCTAGTTAGAAGCCAGAAAGTCTGACTAACAGTCTTACAAAGGTATGAGCTTCGCTTACTGAGTTGAGCTAGACAGCTAGGAAGTCGCTTCATGTAAAACATTGGTACTCAGCTGCATCCGGTTAGACTGTAAGTCGACCACCAACATAGCTGGGAAAAGGCCAGGCATATGATGATGATGATGAAGGAATGGTGATCATGACATCACCTTTAAGGAATGGTGATCATGACATCACCATTCCTTAACGACTGCCAAAGATGAACAAATGGCAGCTGGGACCCACAATGTAACGTACCTTCCAAAACACAAAAGAACTCGTCACGACAGACATGGTCACCTATCCATGTGCCGACAATACCAAGCGTTGCTTAACCTGTTACTTAGATACGAGCTTTTCCCATATTTTCAACAAGTATTTTCCAGCTGTGAAGCTGCATGTCTTACAATATCTTAATATCTTCACCCCATCACAATGTCGAACAAACGCAAACTATCTCAAATTGATTGCTCTATAAGCGTAACCCATAGAAAACGTGTCACATACCACCAGCGCACGCGTACAAAAACGCCTGTTATATTGCCGTGTGATCAAACCACAATAGCTGTTAATAATCTTTATTAGTCGTTATAGAATCTATCTGAAATAGCGTTTAGAATAACCAGAGTGGGGTTCCGTGGGAGTGGGAGGAAACTTTGGTTGGTAACGAAATGTAGGTGGTCTTTAAAATGTTAACAACTTCTTGACTGTCCATTATGCAGACACAAATATAAACCATCAATATGTATCACATATAGGACGTGGGACGTCATGGGACGGGGAAGTTGTTAAAATTATGACCTCGTCCCTGAGTTTTCTTGGTCAGGAGCACTTCACCGGTAATATGTTTTGTGTAGGTACCTACGGTGTTTGTAAAGAATATTTATGCTTCTAAAATTGTGATAACAATTCTTCAAAGTAAAATGTAATACAGTATAGGTATACTTTGGATGTCGTGGTGGCCTAGTGGGTAAAGGACCAACCTCTCAAGTATGAGGGCGCGGGTTCGATCCCAGGTCAGGCAAGCACCAATGCAACTTTTCTAAGTTTGTATATACTTTCTAAGTATTTCTTAGACACCATTGACTGTGTTTCGGATGGCACGTTAAACTGTAGGTCCCGGCTGTCATTGAACATCCTTGGCAGTCGTTACGGGTAGTCAGAAACCAGTAAGTCTGACACCAGTCTAACCAAGGGGTATCGGGTTGCCCGGGTAACTGGGATGAGGAGGTCAGATAGGCAGTCGCTTCTTGTAAAGCACTGGTACTCAGCTGTATCCGGTTAGACTGGAAGCCGACCCCAACATGATTGGGAAAAAGGCTCGGAGGATGATGTAGGTATACTTTGGATATATCAAAGCTATGTTACAATATTTTATCGTTTCTTCAAATTAAAGCATTCTTTTTACTCCAGCATCGATATCTACATTTACAAACGGAACCCAACATAGAACAATTCAATTAAACTTTGTCGTACATTTTTTCCGTTTCACGCCTTTATTACCATACATCGATAGCTTTCCATTGTCTTCAACAATAAATGTCTGAGCAAAATTACGCGTGAAACGATCAATAGTTAATAGGCGTTAGAGCACCGTTAGACGATCGTTTAAAAATCGCAGCGATTTTACGGCGAAATGTGTGCGAAAGTTCGCGGTCTTGGGTTGCTATGGTCGCTCAGATTGAGTCATGGTAGCTGAATTTATTGGTGTTTAATAATTTTCATGGTTTGTCATGGTTTATCACACTCAAATTAAGGAAAGAGTGGGTGAAAATAGTCACATGTCTTTTGGTTGGCTCTGATAGTCAACGATTTGAGTTTCTTTCAGTGCAATTTTCAATCTTAAATCGTAGGTTTTAGGGTGACAAGTTCTAGCGTTCATAAAAATACTCCTAGCTGCAAGTCACAATGAGAATGAGTTTGCCTTTATTTTGGAAGAATTATACATATTTATGTGATTTTTGATCGTAAATACAACATGTAGTAATATCCCTATTTACTGCTTGGAATGGTCTTAACTTTTTTTTTCACCAAGTGTAATAATTATCCCTTATTCTTGAGCCTATCAATAGCCCCAACCCACCCTGTCACTTACAATCATAATTTTCATACCATCTTCTCTACCATTTGAAACATAAACGCACATAGCAAAAACGTACGCTTGTCATCGTAAGCGTAATAATGAGCAGACCAGCCGATAGTTTGTCACGTATTTTGATTAAACTATAAGAAATGCCAGTCATCCATTGCAAGCAATTTTCATGTCATGGCATTGGATCGCTTAATACTGTTCGAACATTTAGTGCGGCTATTATTGTCAGTGTGAAGGTGGGCTTAAGGCTGCGACTTGAAAATAGGCGGGGCGGTTGACAAATCTCCTAAGAGTTATAAATATTGTAAGTATTCAAGTTTATGAAACTTGAGTGTTTTTGAGATAATTAGTACCAGACTGTTCATATTGAATTACATCGGCAGTGTATTAAAAAAGGGTCACTAACATGAAGTACTGATATTAACTATGATAATCGGCATTTACATCTCAGTACATCATACGTCATTGTTCATCATCCAAACACAAAATTTTATACAAAAAAGGTGTGTTATTTGTATTATGCCAAGTATTTTTTTTAATCTGAACGTATAATTATTGTCAACTTTTCTATCTGTTAGATAAAATATAGTTAGATATAATATAAAATAACAAAGTTTAAGATAAACAGGGACATAAATCAGTACTAGGCATAGGGACAACTCCCGCTACCGCTCATCACCAAAACATGAGCGTACCTTTCAAAAAACATCTAAACTTCACGCCACGCGTAGCAAGTATAATCGCACGTGAGACTCAATGCTTTTTATAGTAATTACGACAGGTGACAACCATGAGAGTTGATACCATTCCACCATTGTTGCATGATGTTTCCTTTAGATAGAGCCGCGGGTGGAATACACGGGAAGGAATAAGGAGCGGGAACGCTATTGTTTTGGATTGAATACAACTTGTAACGAATGGAAGGATGTAGGGGTAGAGGGTATGAAGGAGAACCGAGTGTCTGAAACTCCAAGAGGAGAAGAAAGATCAGGAAAGCTGACCCCACCATAGTTTGGGATACATAGCAGGAAAGAGATAACTTGCAACGTGTCCAGAAAGACTTTTGACTTTTATTAAGTCTCTTTATGTTTTCAAATGTAATAAGAAAATTTAATTTTATTAAACACAGTTGACCCTATTATATTCTGATTACATAAAGAAACCAACTTGCGTTGTGATATGACCAAATGTAGGCAAAACTGAAAGGTTGACGAAACTGCTTCATTACATTTATTAAAGTAAAAATAATATCCAAGTGTTATTGATAACCTAAGTCTATCCTACAAAATGGCCGAAAGTAGAGTAGTTATTTTCCCAATCCCAGTCATCCGGGAACGCACAAACTTTAAACCCGTATATTCCACCAAAGAATTGCTGATATTTTTATTGGATCAGCGCGCTATGAGCGCCATTATTATCGCGGATGAACAAGTTTTTCTAAATACATAGGAAATAACAGTTTACCCATATATGTACTACGATAACATGTGAAGTATACAATACTGGATTACAAGGATTTACAAGTAAAAAACGGGATTCTTTGACGGTAAAAAAGGGATTAACAAAATGGTGAAACAATGCACACATTAATTTTACCGACTTACTGTAAAAGTGTGTGAGTTTTTGTTTGAAGTTGTAACATCTGTTCTTGTAATGGGCCTAATTGAAATGTTGGTATTTTGTTATCCTTCTGTTTTTTTTTAAGTAAAACTGTTTCATATAGCAAGCTGTTTTTCTAATCTATTGGATGCCCAAAAGCTGAAAAAAACTACTTACATAACCTCATATACCTCATTCATTCCAAATTTTATTATTGATATTGAAAATACACACTAGAATATAACGCACAAACTTAAAACCAAACCTTAAAAACCCTGAATAGGTATTTGTAGATACGGAAATATTTGTTTTTGAAATATTTCTTTTGCAATAGGTACTTAAACAGCGTCGGAGTAAACTCTACAAAAATGTTTTAATTGTACAAGTACATATAGCTTCTCATCTCATACAAGCAAGAAATATGATATTTTCACACTCATAGTGCGAAGGCTTATAATGGTAATAAATTGCAGTATCTATAGCGCAGTTATCTTCATTAGTTTCGATCCAAAAATAATAATAACAATTGCAAATGTCGCCAACATATGACGACCGCGCAAATTGTTACAGGGCAAAAAACTGGAAAAGAGGTAGTAGACTCGTGCACGAAGGGTTCCGTACCATTATCTACAAAACGAGCAAATGACTAAGCACCTGATGGGAGTCCCCAAAATAAATTAAAATATTCTGTCATCATTCTCCTGCCCTTATCCCGATTTTGCTTTTTTATTTGGGGTTGGAATAGGACGTTTTGTTCTTCCATATTCTTCTATCTGCCGTCATCTCGCAATGTTCTTTCTAGACATGTCGACTTTCACACAATCCATGAAAGTTGGTCCATGAATTTTGGTTCTTTGCTCATCCTCTTTCACTATTATATCCATCCACATTCATGCTCATTATAATATTCTAGTTTTCAGTATTCATGGTTATTATAGCGCATATATAGAAGATAACATCATCAATCGAATTTAGACTGTCTTGTCTTACTCATGGTTCATGACAAAGCCTGGTGATAGGTGGAAAGGCAGAAAGACAGCAAAGTCTTAGTGATACGATTCCGTTTCACCCTTCTAGTACGGAACTCTTAAGCCAGGCCAAGTATGTCTGGAGCTTATGTATTGAGGGTTTCACACATTGAGAATTCCTACATACAAATGCACGTAATAAACTATGATTGTCTTATGTTTTTCCTGACAGGAAAATTGTGCTCTTAATAGCAGAAAGTGTGAGATATAATTACAAGTGTAGCTTAAGATTTATTTAATGTTTGCGGATCTACGGGAACTAATCGTATAGATTTGAATAATAGCACTATTTACAAGTTTTTAGCTTTAGTTTGACTCAGGGAGCCTTTAAAAGGATATAAGTAGATAGAAAAGTCCATCAACGGAATGTTCTTTGTTTCTTCTTACAAACGATTCATTTTTATTACAGAAGGTAGATCTTTGATGTGTATTCCGGGAATAAGAGTTGCTTTCCTCATTGAGTTACAGAACCCTAAAATTTAACTACCAAGTGTTAAAAACGCATCCACTTAATACACCATTGATCTGCTTTTTCAACACCAACGAAACACGTTATGAAAATTAGCGCATGGTTCCGTAGGTCTAATTAGATAGTTAGGTATAGGCTCGCTAATTCAATACATCTGTTTGCGATCAAGTTGTCCTTTTATGGTTAAATATTTAAGTTATTTGTGGTGAAGAAGTAGAACATTTGAATGGGATAATTGACACGGTATGGGATAGGTATATTGTTCTGTTTAATTGGTTTAACGTGTTAGTATTGTGGGTAACGATAAATCACCTGTTTAGCTCTTTTGCGATTTACGTTGGGGTTGGATTCCAGTCTAATAGGATGTAGCGGAGAACCAGTGTTTTATATGGAGCAACTGCCTATATGACCTCAACCAAATAACCTGGGCAAGCCAATTCGTAATGGTAAGACTGGTTGTCAGACTTTGAAAAAGTGCTCGTTGGAACTTAAATGGTCACCTACCCTTAGATGAACCGTGCTACGCGTTGCTTAAACTTCTAACTATCAACCAGGGCGGCTGTTAGGTACTTGTCTATTTACATCGGATTCAGATGATCATTACAAATACAATAATACTTACTAAGAGCAACACAAAAGTGAGCATGTTTGTGTACTCCGCTTTCTCGTTAAAACTCTTGAACACATGTAGCTTAGAGCCTGCCAAAGGATATAGTTTGTTTTTTATCCGGTTATGTAAAGGGGGAAACTGCGGCTAAGGGTAATAATTTATATTCCACTAGCTAATTCAGATTACTATCCAGCTACAATGTATTCACTTATAATTCAAAGCAACTGTTATTGGTGTGAAATTAAAGTTCTTATCATAACTGTTTCGCGTCGGTCACCTTTGATCTAATTAGGACGATCGACATGACAGTCACGTGCGCACGCGTCGATAGCAAAAACTAAGCCTCGTTTGGTTGGGCGAGTTTAGAGGTTAGTCAATGAATATTAGATTTAGAAGTTCATAGTTAGAAAGAAGTTTTATTAGTTTATATAGGAGATGTGTTTTTTTAAACATGACATAGGTGTGTGCGAATTGTCTAATAAGTATACATTTTTGAAGGGGTCAATTCGCCCATTTTATCATTACATTCGTGCGAGTTGCCTAGACAAAAAATATTTTTCTTTTAAAGTCACGGTTGGCTCTTGTTAGGCTAGTTAAATTCGTGCAAATTGACTACTAAACTCGACAGACTAAGAATAAATTACACACATAGGCAGAAAATACCAAATTTTACGCTAGTTCGTAGTATCAAGTTACATAATAATATCTCTTCATTTAAAATAGTAATAACGAGGTTTGGATTATGTAGATATCCCACCTTCTTACAAATATCAACTCTTGCACAGAGCTTACTGTCCCATCACAACTTGCAGCCCTAACTAGCTCAACCACTCGCCCCACTGTCCCGTTCAAACGCAGCACAAAGCGCATCTGCCTCAAATTAACCAACCTTGTTACCGGACATTTAAAAATCTTTAATACTGGCGCGATACGTTAAAAATGTAAACGGGGCATCTTTAATTACTGTTCAACTGATAATCGCAAGTATGATTATGTGCCTGTGTTTATTATATTTTTATGTTTTTCTGTAATGTTGTATGAAAATTAGATTTTAATTTTTCAACGTGGCAATGCAGCCAGTCTTCTAGGCACGTTTCCGGAGGACAGTGATGCGGAGGAATACTTCGACGCCTGATCGATGCTCTTTTATATATGTTTTATGTTTATATTTTTAAACTCTACAGTTCAAAAAAAAAAAGTTTTTAATGAATCAGGTACCGAAAGATATATATTAAAAATCATGAAGTTTAAACTAAAATACTGTAAATCTCATTAAGTGTACATATTTGCATGTTCAGAAAAAGTATATAACTCTGTATGATGTCTCATCATCCCTAAGAGCAAAACAGGGACAACTTATTAGAAATATAAAACTCTAAGAGTTAATTAATTAAATAAGTTTATACGAATTGTTGCTCTTTCGAAATAGAGATATTGGAGGATTTTGAATAATTACTTTTTCTCGTTAATACTCTATTTTACAAATATCCCTTTATCTTTATACCTAGCTATTTTCTAGGACCACACAAACTATTCCGCTGAATCTAATGGTAACTAAAAGGTTATCGTTACAGTTAAAAGTACTTTTAACTGTATCTATGACCACCATTGACCACCCAGACCACCTAGACGTCATAAAAAACTTCCAGCCGCCATGAATACACAGATAGACAGACACATCAGCATCGGTCTAGTAATTTTATATGTGGTTTTATAATAATGAACTTAAGTAGTATGTAGTAGTAGTAGCAACTGTAAAATAAAAATAAATTATAGTTTAATTAATTTAGTTATTCTGGAATGAAACAACATCCCCTGATATTGTTTACAATCGAGACAGTTAAAAAATGTTTGGTTCCTTATAAAAACATTTGCTTTAAAACACGAAATAATCTTATTAAATTTTTCTCAAGTTTATATTGCATTTATCTCACTAAAAATTTATCTTTCATTTTCAATTCTAGTTTAATTTCCGATTTCAGTTTTACCTTTTTTGCACATTTACTTAAATAATATTTTTAAGGACTTCCAAAAATTATAGGATTCAATTCAGATAGTGAACATATACCTAATAGAGTAAGTAGGTAGTAGAGCAGTGTGTTGCTCCAATAATAATTCGTTTATTTTTTGTGGTACTTACTTACTTAGGTACCTCACAAAAACCGATCATAGACCCCAAATCAATTAAACAAAACCACACATCACCATTAACACTTGATCATCGATAAATAACAAAATCAATAAGAGCACGCGACACATCGATGTTCGGGAAATTATAGGCGCATTTCGCCTCCAGCGATCTCGGTCGATATCGGTCGATAATCAAGGGTTATGGCGCTCATTTAAACGCGATCTTTTATGGGAAACTAGTCTTTTGTTTGTGACTTCATCTGCTTGGTTTTTAAAGTGAATTTACTACTTTAGCAGTTAGTAAAAAAAAAAACGGAAAATGTTCTTGCGAAATAAAATTTTTAATTAAGGCATTTGCAAAGTCTTGTCAAAAATCATACCTAATTGTTGTGTGCTCATGCTATTTCCCAAAGTTTAATTTGTCTCTATATATAAATTCCATTGAAATCAATACAATGGTTCTGATAAGAAAGTGCAAATAGCGCCAGAAACAGAGACAGGCCTGCAAAAGATGAATGTAAACTTTAGGTGGATGATGTTGGTTTCTCTTTCACGTTTATAGCCAAGATCATTGCTGTGTATTTCACACTGTATCTCTATGTACCTATAGTAGCTACAGGAGAATGCCTAACCCGCAGCTGTCAAAAATATCGAATAACTAAAAAAGACAATCTTCTTATAAATGGTTTCTCCGTTTTTTAGCCAATCAACGCATCTGTTGTTGATATTGAGTACTGCCTATTAAAAAGAGTCTTAAAACAGACAATACTATGAAAAAATGTTGTATTTCTAAACTAAGCCCTATAAATACTTATCCAGAAATGTCCAACCATATTAGACACTGATGATATCAACTTATAGTCCACATTATTTTAGTCATTAAATACAACATTATTAAAATCTACGACTACTATTATCTTAACATCCCTATATCGATGTCTCCACAGATAACACAAAACTTATATGTCGTCAAACAAGACTAATATAAAACAATTCGAGTTTTGAAAACTAAGAAATCGCACAATTTACCATGCTTTAGGGTTCAAATGGCGAACTTATTATTTAACATACTGACAGGCCATCTGCGCACGCGCAGGTGGTTCCGTAACTGCGCGCGCGCAATTTTGTATATTTCGCTGTTTTTATTTTCAATTTCGACGGTTTTATTTGAATTTACGATTGTGTGGTATGTTTTAGTTGTTGTTTTTTTTTTGTTATTTATTGGTGGGAAAACTATGTTTCCTGTGAGCAAAGGAGAGCGACAGAAGAATGGTATTTTTTGTTAAAAAATAAAAGAATGGCGTAATAGGTTTTTAAACTAGGCAGGATAGAAGAGGGGAGGTTGTGGAATTATTCCACAACCTCCCGCATTTTATAACAAATCCTTCTTAGACCACTTAAATAAATAAAATAGCTTGTTCTACAATCTCAAATATAATATAGGTAGGTAACTTAATATAACGCTTAATAAGCATTACCTTTGTAAATTCTTTCTTTCCTGTCATCTTTCTTTATTATATGTGTGTGCAAAAATTCGTAAATATATAAATAAATAAATAACGCATTTGAATGAAATGATGATGAGAGTTTACTGGTTATTGAGAATTCATAAAAAGTTAAAAAAGCGACAAAGAGAAGCCTATTTTAATAATATTTAGGAATAAATAATTGATTGGACTGACCAAACAGTTTCATTCAATATTTTTATATATTTTATTATTTATTAAAAGAAAGATAGTCTTTAGATATAAGTAAATTTGCTGTACACTTTGTACAACAATTTCACAAGTCAAACCCGCATTTCTATACGATATAAAAAACAGTACCTACTTACATCCCTAGAACGACAAAAAGATTTACCAACCGTCATGCTCACCAAACAGACATAAGAAAAATATTAAAATTTCCTTGTTACCAGCATCTTTTTACGAACAAACAAACATCGGAATCTTATACATTAAACATCAAATTTCTAGCGTACATACGTTTTGTTTTTACATTGTTTTGTTAAATAAATTATGAATGTTTACAAAAAATCAGCAGTTGCATTGACAGCTGAATTTAACGAAAAATTGTTCACAATTCAACGTTACGCCATTTTCTTTAGCACTTAGCACAGGTGAAAGCATACTTTAATATTTTTGATGTTGTAATAAGGAGCTCGAAATATGACAATTACTGATTATGTGTTTTTCGTACTCATGTAGGTATGTCCTCAGCAGAAGAGAAGTTCACTAACTGACCAAAATGCTCGTATACACTCTGTAGCCCCCTCGTGTTCCAAGACCGCGGTAACTCTGTCAAACATTCCCGCAGCCCCTAAAGGCAGCCTATAGGAGATAGTTGTAACATCTGAAGAGCGCGCGTGGAACATAAACGCTTCTTTAAAACGAGAGTGTACGAGGTACCTACGTTTGTTATTTTATTTTATTTTAGTCTTCAATAATCAAAGGCGAAGTAAAATAGGAGGAAGTTTGATCTTCAATTTTAAATTGCAAACCAAGTCAAGGTATTTATGAAGAAGATTTACTTAGCTCTTAATCATATCAGGCCAAGTAGAATCAATAAATAGAATAGGCATCGAAAAAGAACTCCGTGGCTTGCTTAATGAATGGAGAAAATTTGTACCTTATTGATATTGTAATTTACAAGTTTGTTTTTTATAATTTACACACTTAAAATAGGTCCCCTTTTTTAATGAGTCATAAAACAGGAGTTTTCCACAAATACAATTTTAGACAAGTTGCTATTGAACTCATAATTACTAAGACAACTTTTTCAACTTCAAGAGCCTATAAACGCAATACTATGTTTCTTTAAATTTCCTTGGCGTTATAATAAAATAGTTAGTTCAACAATTAAACGGTCAACTTTAACAGTAACTATGTCTTACTTCAAAACACTCAATTTTCAAAAGGTAACTACGGGTACATTGTTAAAAGTACAGTCGGCAACGTTTGATGGTGTCCAACTTTGTTAATAATAGAATTATTAAGAAATGGTGAGATTTAAATTTTTAATATGATAAGAACCTAAAAAGTTTTCATTAAAATTAGAGAATTATTAAATAAAATTATAGAATGCAAATAAATTGTGAATGTAATTGAAAAAATGTGAACACCGTTTATAGTGAAAAGTATGGAAGAAATATTTTGTCGTAATTTCCTTGTTTTTTTACACCTTGGCAAGTGCAAAGAAATATATGTGCAAAGAAATATATGTACATAGAAATATATGTATATCACACTAGAAATTAGCCATATTCGTTCAGGTAGCCATACTTAGTCATTCAAGTGAGTTTCACTCACAATAAACAATACCAAAGCTCAAAGAAAACAATAATTATTCACAAACAAACTGTATTTAATAAACTGTCCACAATTTTCTGTCGCCGTCAGTACTCAAATAAATTACACACTATGGATCCATGGTTTTTAAACACAATAGTTGTCTAATAAAGTACTGTTTGAGGGAAGATAATTACATAATCATTACGTCACACATACGTCACGAATAATGTTTTAAAAGTGTGAAGTTTTCTGCCTTTTTAAACAGGAATAGTTTTGACAACTGACGGTAATTTAAGGTTATAATAGAGTTGGTGAAAGGGAAAAGGCCTTGTTCGTAATGTTCTAGGGTGTAATTCGCTATAGTCATTTTTACAAACTGTCTTATGGGTAGGTATAGTTGACCGGAAATCTTGTTACATGTTACCTTGTTTTTGTTAATCGCGGTAATCTCAGAAATAAATGGTTCAATTTTAAAAATATGTATTTTAGTGTTAATTCGAGAATCAGGTGTTTTTATTTTATTTATAATACTTTTTGCACAATCAGTACAATGGCGGACTTAACGCCTTAGGCGTTTTCTCCCAGTCTACCTTTGGGTGGTGGGGAAATAGCAGTGGTAGGTGCAGTATTTAATATAGTCTACATGCGAAGAAAAAAAAATATATATATATAGAATATATGGATAATAATATATAATTATAATATATATACATATATACATACATATTACATTTTGCCATGAGAGACAAAGAAAAGAAAACAAGCTATGGTAGCGATTCTGCCAATTTCCTGTGGATGTGGTCACGTAGCTTCTTTTTAAAGGAATAACGACTGTTAACCATCCTGATTTCCAGAGGAAGCTCATTCCAGAGAAGAATGGATTTAACGAAAAAGGAAGAATGAATAATGTCTGAACGGTGAGTAGGGCAGTGTAGCAGACGATTATTTGAAGAGCGAAGATTTTTGGAATGTTGAGAACACTTATATTGGACTTGAGGAGTTAAATAAGAAGGTGAAGTGGGAGAATGTAGAATAGAGAAAAGAGTAGTTAATGCCCTCATTACACGTCGTTGTCTTATCGGTAGCCATTTAAGTTGCGCTCGATACGCTGACTCATGTTCGTACTTGCGGAGATTAAAAACGAATCGAATGCAATTGTTGAGAAGCCGGTCCAGTTTATTCAGCAGATCTGCATTCAGGTCATAGTAGCAAACATCACCATAGTCGTTTTTTATCTGGGCCCGTTTATCTAGAAAGGCTGTAAGGTTCTTTTATCCTGATGCGCGAAATAGTTAACTGCCGGAAGCCAGTATTGCTATAAAAAACGTCATACCTCTGCACAATAAACAAAATTAATAATCGTTGATACCGTCGCACACCTTTTGTAATGGAATTCTCGGATTTTGCTCGAGTTCCTTGCACATTGCTTTCAATTTATTGTTTTCCTCAAAAATCTCATAAAAATATCCACTTATTGTAAAGTTATAAGTACTAGTACAAAGCTTATTGCGAAACAAATATAGGTACTAGTTGCAAAAACGCTGAGTAACTACAAGCATTGTACGGTACGGTGACGTCATCTTTAAACCCTCTTTCCTAAGGTATGAGTAATAAATAAATAAGGTTCTTATAAAAACAATACTTCTACCAAAAATTTGTTTTTTTTTTCTGAAATTGATTAATTTGAGGAGCGTTTATTAGTAAGACAAAACGCATACGATCATTACCTACACAAACCGTGGTGAACAGCAAGCTTAAACGGTCTCCTCAAGTAAGCCGGATGATAAATGGATAGGTACGTTTTGTCATGGTAAATACGGAGATACTTAAGTATTTAATTTATAAATCACTAAAAATCATTTCTTTGCTTTTAAAATCACAGAATACAAGGAGGATAAAACACCAAAAAATCGAAAAAACATTCGAAATCCGTTATACGATTGAATCGCCACGGTCACACCGAGTACAATCGATTCAACTGTATCGATATACGGCTATTATTCACCTCATAAATTAATAATCGAATCAATCTAATAGGCCAGCACGGATTTCTGAACGGATCATTCGAAACGCTCGCGGTTTTATGATGATGTCGAAATTTACTAGATGTGATTAGAAAATTTAAATTTATTGGCAGACATGTTTATTTAAAAAATGTACTTTTAATTTGAGGTTGTTGAGCTGAAATAACGGTGTTTCTTGTTTGTAACGGGTGGCGCAATAAGTTCAATGATTTTGTGTTTGTTGCATCATCTAGGCAAGTAAAATAAGTTCTACTTTAAGCATTATTTTGTGCAGAATAGATATCTTAAGACCATCATACTACGGTTTTTGTGAATAATTTGCCAAATCTATTTATTTAAATTAAAAACTTTCTTATCATTCCGAACGAAGCCATACAAAGAATCAATACATAGGTATTTTTCAAAATAAATAGCGTCGGTGTTGCTAGTCTAAAATAAATACAAAAAAACATAGTCAGAATTGCATTTTCTAGAATAATTCAGCTTATTTTTTGCGTTAAGTATACCTATTATTTTATGCTGAACAAAGATTGAGAAGTTTAGTTCTATTTTCACATGTGCATCAGTGCGTCGCATAGCAGCATTAGTGCAAAAGCATTGAAATGTGGGACAAATGCATTATTCGTTTAGAGTTAGAGTATATAATATATAGGTAGGGTATTTTTCTAAATAAGGCACTTCTAGTTATTCAAATTCTGTGCCATGTTGAACATAGGCGTTAGATTTAACACATCGCATAATTTGAATTTAAGACCCTATTCCAAGGGCTACAAAGTACATTTTCATAAAAACGCCAAAACTCATAGGCGAAACGCGTTAAGAATTTTGATGTTTCCGAAAATTATTAATTGTTAGTAATCGATTTGTTACGATTATTGAACTTTTTTGTTTTGTATCGTATATCCGGCTTTCTGGAGATAGAAGTGTTAACTTTGTGACTTATTGTTTCTTATTGAATAAAACTATACACCTATTGATTTTGATATACAATATTAGTAGGTAGGTATAGGTAACCTACAATTCTGATCATTATTAATACTTACGTAGGTAAGTATAGGCAGGTGTCTATTTTATTTAAATAGCGCAACTTAGTAAAAGAGAAGGTGAAGGTTGTGACGTATAAGGAAGTTCAGGAGTTGACGCTAGATGGAAGAAGCTGCACCGACAAGAGCTGGGCTCTTAAATTAATTATGAAATTAGTAAAAATATTCATCGTAAAAAGTAATATAAGTACCTAACTTAAAAAATAAGCAAACTTTTCTTTAAAATTCAAAAACTTTACGTTTACTAATTGATTTACGTTTTTGTTAGTAAATAAATATCTATTTACGCAGGTTCTAATTTATTCAAAGTCCTAATCTACTGCACTATGATATCGCTAATAACTCAATAACTTTGAATAAAATTATTCAAAACAAAATATCTTTATTCAAGAATTGGTAGCCATGATTAATATTACAAAATTATTCATTGCTAACACAACAGATGGTTTGAAAATCTAATGAGACGTCGATTTATATCTTTTGATTAAAATTAAAGTACGTATTAGTTCCGAAATTAATTTACTAGGATTATAGCCAAAAGCCCTTTCAAAACGTGTGCTAATAATTTATTACGCTAAAAATTGCAGTCTTCAATAAGTTTGTTTTCTTCTACACTTGCTATCTCCTTATAAAAATTTATAAGTACCGCGGGCATGGAAAAATATGACCTTAGATCACTAAGTACATCACTGACATTAATTAATCATCATCATCATTATTTTGCCCTAATCCCAATTTTTATTTGGAGTCGGCGCAGCATGTTTTCTTCTTCCATTCTCTTCTGTCTGCCTACAACTCACAAGTAACATTATTTCTAGCCATGACGACTTTCACGCAATCCATCCATCGTTTCTTTAGTCGTCCCCTTCCACTACGTCTAAACAATGCTCGTCATCTGTCAATATAGTCCTCAACCCTCCGCATCACATGCCCATACCATGACAGCAGGTTTTTGCATAGCGTTTCAGTTGCCGGTGCTCTTTCAAACTTCCTCTTATGAATGGAGAACGAAAGAAGCAGATAAATTTTATTCTATTTAAAAATTACAATATCACTAAACTTGGAGACCGCTCGACCGACGCCAAAATTGGCGTAGGTAGTTGAAGTTAGGTTTAATATTTAAAATCAAGCTTTCGCTAAAGCCAGAAGAATATAGGCAAAAATCCAACCTATTTCAACTTGAATGTACCTAATAAATATGATGAACATACACTACAGGTACTAGAAGCCAAATAATTAGATTACAGTAAAGACTAACCTTTTCCCATTCCGCCTCCTCCTCTTCGTGGCATAAACAGTACCAAGTTGGCTGGAGTGCGGCTGCGGCGGTGGTCTGAGCAGGCCAGCATCCACGCATCCATCCAGCGCGTAGCCAGCCTGCCCAGTCCAGCCCCCGCACAGCTGCAGCTTCGACTCAGTGGCTATCTTGACGGCTTGCAGCTCCAGGTATGCGAACCCTCAGGTCAATGCGATCGGTGGGGTGACGACATAAGGTCAGTGGAACATCTGATTGCACTCGTAGAGAACGCTTTCAATGATGAACTGGGTGAATCAGTTCACCGGGCTGATGTGGATGGTAGGATTGTCACTGGTGATAAAGGTAATGTCAACGCAACAGCATTTGGAGGTGGTTTCGTTCGTCAAGGAGATCCTGATATTTTTTACTTTTTTGTAATTGATTGGATTGTCGATAATTAATGAACGGAGGAGGTCTTAGTCATAAATTCGACGTTTTCTATGCCGACTATTCCTAATTGTGCAAAATTCGATAATTTTCGTGTCGATTAAAATTTATGAGCAATTCTTTCAATTCTTCTTTACTGTGTTTACTCCAAATTTAATTGCCGGCACTTAAAATCTTGATTGTATTGGAAACTCGTAAACAAAGACCTCGAATTAGATCTTCCTTGTTAAATTAAGTTTGATAGCAATTAATTCATCCGCTTTTAGAGGTCGAACGTAAATTATAACTGTTCCTTTGTCTGTATCTATTATTCAATATTTGAGATCTGCAATATCTCTTTAATCCTCAATGTAAATGAGCTCCGATTTATTTGTTTTAAAATCGTCATCAACAATATTTCAATCTTCTTCAACAGTAAATTGATCTACTATATCACTATTAATGAGCCTAATATTTACACTTAAACGACGCTTAAATTCGATCTAGACTGAGCTTTTATTTACACTCGTTTAACACTGAGATATCTTTGTTTTAATATTGCACGAATAAAGCCTAAAACGGCTGTCACGAATTTTGAAGAAAATAAAGGAGAAAATCTAGAATTATTACCGAATTTGGTCTAAAAGCGGGGCTTAGAAGAGCTTAATTTTTTGGAAGAATAATTGAGCTTTAAAAGAATTCGGTCTTATTGGAAGAATTTTTTGGCTCAAACTTAAAAAAAATCGTCGATCAACTGAACATTATGACTCCACAAAATAGCTGTATTGTTACTGTTTTATGTAACGCGGCCAATTTCACCGCCAGAGGTCACTTTTCAGCCGATCGATTTCACAACACTAAACACAAAACATTAGTTTCCACACTTTCCATAACATCAGTTGTTTATACTTTCATATTTTTAGCCCATAACACTGTTTGGGCTGTATTGTCTTGTCGAGTCACATTCGAATTCACCACATTGTTACTGCACGGGTCTTTTTCACCTTTTTTTTATTTTTTCTCTGAGTGAGCACGTGTTTGAAGGTTATGCTATAGCGTGAGAGTACGCGTGGCGCAACCGGCAAGCGCCCGATGACGTTTGGTGCCTCACAATCTAAGACCCTTAACGGAGGTGGGAGGGGCTTGAACAAACCACGCCCGCCACTTCTCGCACACCAATCAGGAAGCCCCGGCATCATCAAAGCGCACACGGGGACGTACTGAGCGAACATTTTTATTTTTCTTAACAATTGCGCTCGAGTTTTTCTTTTGCACGGTTTTTTTCTTAGTTTTGTTTTAAATTGTATAGGTTTTGTTTGCAATGTCAGTTGCAATGTCGACGTTCAGGAGAAAGGATAACTGGCATTTCTTAAGTGCATTGGTTTTTAAGTTTCGTGGAAAATTATATTTAGTTTATTTGGTACTGCACCTATGAATTATTAATTATGAACGTTTGAACTTTTGGAACGAATGACAAAAATAAGTGCTCTGTTATGAATTTTTGTATCGTTAATCTACTTTTATATCGACATAGTTGGTAGGTATTTTTATTGATATAACATTTATTAAGATCATATCAAAAATGGAATTAACTCAAATAATATTTGTAAGCTATATTTTAACGTAAGTAACTAAAATGTATATTACTTAAAAGTCATCTAAACAAAAAACGCAATTTTAGTAAAAAACTAAGCTCTATTTTTTATAAAAAAGCTAGCATCCAAATGCGTCCCTTGCGGCCAGCGGTGACGTCACAAAATGGCCGCCGGTCGAGGGCGAGTTTTCGCATTTTCCCCTCGACAGCATACACGGTCGGACGACCCTATGTTTAAATTAAAATTTCATTTTACTAATTTGAACTTATGCAGAGAGATAAAATACTTTCAGATATATCTTAAATTAAAATTATACTGTATTTATTTTAAGTTATGAAATATGTAAACAATTTTAAGTTTTTGTGGTTTTGTTTTAAGTTTACAACGGATGCAGGCGTCAGCTGTTTCCAACTTGACCTGGTTTTTGAAAGGAAAATTAAATAGGGACTTTGTTCTTTGCTTAGGTATAAAATTAGATATTAAGAAGATCAAAGAATCATTTGGGCTACCTACCTTTGCATAGTGAGATGATGTCGAAGATAGAGCGAAGTGGAGAAGACAAATTAGGAAAGCTGACCCCAATACCATGTGGGATAAATAGCTGGGACGAGAGAGAGACCTTTGCATCTTAGTTACTTGCCTATTCCTTGAACCTAAACTTTCATAATACTGTCACTCTACTCACAAGTTAAGCAACTTTATATTTTGCATGTGCATTGTACATCTCTAATAAGAACTTATAAAAAATAGAATACTTAGTCAGAATGCCCAGACGTAGGTACTTAAAACACTTTTGTCGAGGTACTTACGTAATGAACTAATTTCATTTCTATTCAAATAATTAACAGTTTCTACCATTCTCGATAACTTAAATTAAAAAATTCATTACCCACAAATCACATTTAATTACATTGCAATAAACCGCTAAAGTTAACATTATGACACAATAAACAATAAACTTAGTGGTTCAAACAATAAAAATCTTGCCGACTTCATTTTTATTCTGCATTGTAAAAAAGTAAAAGTACCTACTTTTTTATGTTTTTTTTTTTTACTTTTTTGTATAATTGTTATTACTTGATTATGGTTATGTTTGACCTTTAGACATGGAATAATTCAATTTTTACCCATTTTGAAATAGAAAAAATCGTGATAGTTTCATGTTATGTTAAAAGTTGGATTAGGTTCTAATTGCATTCAATAATAGTTTAAATATCACGGCTATATGATCAGCAATATTTTCCGCTGTGAAAAATACCTAATTAATGAATTTCTATTAGCTACATTAATTCGGAAAAGTAATTGGTATTTATTCTGAGAATATTAACATGGTTAAATGAGTATTATAATGTTAATTTATGTTTTCCAAAGGTATGGTATCTTATTTAATATCAGTTACAAAGAGTATTCTGTAAACCAATCTGTTGAAGTTTATTTGTAAACGCAAACTATTATGTCATTCGAGTTTGACATTTCTGTAAAAACGTCACTCTATGGAATTGTTTCTGCCCTTCTGTGTTCTGCCGGCATCATGACAATACTGTATTTACTTTAATTGTATTAAATCCCTGGTCATCCTAAAATATCGTTTGTTTTCTGCCCATAACCCATCAGGTTATGGGCCCAGGGATATTGTTGATAAATTATATCAATATATTTTCACGTACTTCGCGAGATTTCTGAGACCGGTTCATGGATATTTTCTAAATGTCCACTAAAGAAAAAAACATGGCTGCCTCGTCGGGTTCTGGATCCTCAAATTTTGTTTCTATTGAGAAACTTAAAGGCATCGAGAACTATAGCTCGTGGAAATTCATGATGCGAATGATTTTGGTACACGAAGAGTTATGGGACTGCATTGAATCGGACGATGGCAAAGATAACAAGAAATCACATAAAGCGCTGGCTAAAATTGCATTGAATGTACAGCCAACAGCGATACCACACATTAGAAACGCGAAGACTGCACACGAAGCGTGGACAAATTTGCAGAAAGCATACGAGGATAAGGGTTTATGCCGGAGACTTGGTCTACTACGAACGCTGTTCGCGACCAAACTGTCTGATAGTGAGAACATGGAAGCATATTTAAACAGAATCACGGAAATGGCACAACAGCTGAGCGAGATAGGGTCGCCTCTGGAAGACGACTTCGTAGCAGTCATCATGTTGAGCGGACTTACTGCGGACTATGACCCACTGATTATGGCAATGGAAAATTCAAATGTAAAATTGTCAAGCGAGATAGTCAAAGGGAAACTGTTGCAGGAAAACATCCGAAGAGATGACAAGACTGAGAGGACTGAGAGTGCTCTAGCTGTAGTTGCACGCAAACGGCCTCCTGTTTGTTTCAAGTGCAGAAAGACGGGACATTTTATCAAGGATTGCCCGAAGAATGTAAACAAGAAGAATCCTAAAACAAATACAGATAATTCGAAGGCATTACTTACCGCACTTTCAGCAAACATCAATAGTACATCATGGTACATCGATAGTGGTGCAACAGGCCATATGTGTCGTGACAGATCAGTCTTGAGTGATTTTGTGAATGATAAAACATTGGAAGTGAAAGTAGCCAATGGTGACAAGTTATTAACTGCTGGACAAGGGACAGTTCATGTACAAATGAGAAATGGTAATGTAAAGACAATTTCTAATGTTTATTTTGTACCAAACTTAACAGCAAACTTGTTATCAGTTAGTGAAATGGTTAGAAAAGGTTTTAAAGTGGTGTTTAGTACTAGCACTTGTCAAATATATGATGGTGAGGTAGTTGTGGCCTCTGCTACACTTTGTGATGGTGTATATCAGCTAGATGTTGTTGAATCCACTCCCATACGATGCAGCTTAGTAGAAAAGTCTACTGAAACAGAGTCAGGTGTTACTTCAAGTAGTGATGTTACTAATACTACTGAAAAGGCTTTAGTTACACAGCAATGTAGCACGGCTTCACAGGAAGTCTGGCATCGTCGTCTGGGGCACCTTAACCATAGAAGCATGCAGCTTTTGAATAAAGGTATGGCTACTGATATTACTTATTCTAATGATAGTAATTTCGAGAAATGTGTTGCATGTGTGATGGAAAAACAAACTAGGTTACCTTTCCCTAAGAAAAGTTTCAACAGAGCCACTGATATATTAGAATTAGTTCACACAGACTTATGTGGACCAATGCCTTGTTCATCTTTTAGTGGATCTAGATATATTTTAACATTTATAGATGACTATAGTAGGAAAACTTTTGTTTATTTTTTGAGAAGAAAAGATGAGGTCTTTGGTAAATTCAAAGAATGGAAATGTTTGGTAGAAAACCAAACAGATAAAAACCTAAAAGCAATACGTAGTGACAATGGAGGTGAATATATTAATTTGATTTTTCAGAATTATTTGAAGGCAAATGGTATCCGTCATCAAACAACCATACCCTTCTCCCCACAGCAGAATGGCATTGCAGAGCGGGCGAACAGGAGCATACTCGAGAAAGCTCGCTGCATGTTACAAGATGCTGGCCTTGGAAAGAGATATTGGGCTGAAGCTGTAAACACGGCAGTCTATCTGAAAAATCGTTCACCAACCATAGCAGTCAAGGGATGTATACCAGAGGAGAAGTGGACTAATAAAAAGGTATCACTCTCAAATTTACGTATATTTGGCTGTATTGCATATTCTCAAAAACATAATCGTACAAAGTTGGATCCAAAGGCAGAGAAATTAATATTTGTGGGCTACTGTGAAGAGAGCAAGGGTTACAGATTGATAAACCCTGATAATCCAACAGCGTGTATAAAAGCAAGAGATGTAACATTCTTTGAAAACAAGTTTATGAATGTGTCAAATGATGATAAATTGCAGAATGAATCCATCATTGAACTATCGCCACTAACAGAATCATTGAATACTGATGAATGTTTGGATAGTAATTCTGATGACACAGATACTAACCAGGATGGACAGAGAATTAGTACGATTACAATAAATGATTCTGAGAGTGATGATGAGAGCTTTACATCAAATGCTGCTGCGGATGAATCTTACGTTCCAGATGAGGAAGAAGAAGAAAGCACATCTTCTAGTACACAGACAGACGAAGATAATGATTCCATGCTGTCTGCTCTTCATATCGCTGGTATGAACGGAGTCGCAAGCGAGCCGCTGACTGTGAAAGAAGCCCTATCTGGTCCGGAAGCTGAGAATTGGAGAGAAGCAATGGAAAATGAGTATAAATCTTTTATTTCCAATAATTGCTGGACTCTTACTGACCGTATAGAAGGACGGCGGCCCATAAAATGTAAATGGGTATTCAAGAAGAAATATGGACTTAATGGTGAGCTCTTAAGATACAAAGCAAGATTAGTAGCAAAAGGGTACACACAGCAACATGGTATTGACTATGAGGAGACATTCTCACCTGTTGTGAGGTACTCAAGTCTGCGCATATTGCTAGCCATTGCAGCTCAATACAATATGGACATTGATCATCTCGATGTGAAGACAGCTTTTCTGAATGGTGATCTCAAGGAAGTTGTTTACATGGAACAGCCTGAGGGTTTTGTTTCCAGTGGAAAAGAGAATAAAATATTCAGACTTAATAAGGCAATTTACGGTCTAAAACAAGCATCTAAGTCTTGGAACGAAAAGATCAATAAAGTCCTATGTGAAACTTGTAAGTTTATGAAATCTGCTTCAGAGCCATGTGTTTATTATAAACGAATACAGAGTGAATTTATAATAATAGCTCTTTATGTTGATGATATTTTACTTTTCTCTACTCCAAAATCGCGAGAGCGAACTGTATTTAAAGAAAAGCTTAAAAAGGAATTTGAAATTACAGACTTGGGACCAGCCAGTCATATTTTGGGAATGAGACTGACTAAAACTCAATCCAATATAACTCTTGATCAAATAAATTATATAGAAAGAGTTCTTGAGAAATATAAGATGGAAGATTGTAAACCTTCATCCACTCCCATGGAAACAGGAGTTAAGTTAACGAAGTCTGAGAAACTTACTGATAACAGTAAATACGACTATCGAGGTTTAATAGGATCCCTGATGTATATTGCAGTTGGTACAAGACCTGACATATCACACGCCGTAAGTTATTTGAGTCAATATAACAACTGTTTTACGGAAGTTCACTGGAAATCGGCTGAAAGAATTCTTCGTTACCTAAAAGGTACAAAGGACCTGCGATTATCTTTTGTTAAAGGTGACTTAACTATCACTGCTTATGCTGATGCTGATTGGGCACGTGGCGAAGATAGACGCTCCTACACAGGATATGTGTTCAAATTAGGAAATTCTACAGTGTCGTGGGAGAGTAGGAAACAACGCACTGTAGCTCTATCGAGTACAGAAGCTGAATACATGTGTCTCTCTGACAGCTGTAAAGAGGCTCTATTTATATGTAACTTTTTAGAAGGATTGTTCCAAAAACCTTTTAAAGTCACAATCTTTAATGACAATCAGTCAGCACAGAAATTGTAGTAATTCAATGTTTCATGCTAGAACTAAACACATTGATATTAGACACCACTTTATTAGGGAACATGTTTCTAAGGGTTCTATTGATGTTAAATATTTGTGTACAAAAGAAATGTTAGCAGACATACTGACAAAACCTTTGTCTAGTGGATTACATGTTAAGTTTGTAACAGAGTTGAATTTACTGTGAAGTTGAAATTGTTTTAAGTTTGTTTTATGTACTGTTACATTGTTTTGTCATGAGATATTGTTAAAGATATGGTTTGCAAGAAGTTGTAACTTTGTTTTCTGTATGCATATAATGAATGTTTTCTTTAGTGTTCTATTTAGTGAATCTTTAGTTTAGAATCTTTAGTGTTTCATTGTTAGACATTATAGTATTGGTTTAAGGGCCAGTGTTGAAGTTTATTTGTAAACGCAAACTATTATGTCATTCGAGTTTGACATTTCTGTAAAAACGTCACTCTATGGAATTGTTTCTGCCCTTCTGTGTTCTGCCGGCATCATGACAATACTGTATTTACTTTAATTGTATTAAATCCCTGGTCATCCTAAAATATCGTTTGTTTTCTGCCCATAACCCATCACAATCAAAGCTACTGGAAAATGGAACTTAAAAATATAACAATTCCAAAAATAAATGTTTGTTTTTTAACTGTGAGCTAAAACTCACTTCCTTGAAAATAAACGTCCCCGAAAATATTTTCCTGCAACGAAATAGTGACTGACCAGTTTTTTTTAAATAGAAAATCATCATATAACACAATGAGGAGGGTCAAGACTCTTACCTACTGACTAAAATCCACCATGTTTTTTTGCACCTACCAGGGTCGCGGTAACTCTTTCAAATAATCTTGCAGCCCAACTTAAGTGCCTGAAGCGTACTTACTTATTAACTAGGTATTTATATAGTAAAAGTCGTGGTGGCCCAGTGGGTAAAGAACCAACCTCTCGAGTATGAGGGTGTGGGTTCGATTCCAGGTCAGGCGAGTACCAATGCAACTTTTCTAAGTTTGTATGTACTTTCTAAGTAATCTAAGACACCAATGGCTGATAAAAAGGTGAAGGAAAACATCTTGAGGAAACCTGGACTATAAAGTCTGAAATCACCAACCCGCATTGAGCAAGCGTGGTGATTAATGCTCAATCCTTCTCCGTGTGAGAGGAGGCCTGTGCCCAGCAGTGGGACGATAAAAAAGGCTGTAACAAAACAAACAAAACATTTAGTAAACTGTAGTCTTAGGTGTCTCAAACCCTCCTGATACGACTTTTGACATATCATAATGTTGTTTTATGTATATCGTAATGTCACTTATGAGGTGTATATTAATTGTGTAATTATAATAGTTAGATCCAACACGTCAAGCCATGATACCATACTTCCTGTACATGTCAAGTGAAACCAAGGTGCAAACTACAGCTAGGTAAACGTATTATTATTCAATTTATTTATGACTTTAATT
Source organism: Helicoverpa zea (assembly GCF_022581195.2). Lineage (NCBI taxonomy): Eukaryota > Metazoa > Arthropoda > Insecta > Lepidoptera > Noctuidae > Helicoverpa > Helicoverpa zea. The sequence goes on from NC_061472.1 coordinate 1,712,930, forward strand.
AATATGTTATTCATTTATTTAAATAAATTGTAAGCGTCACTTGTTTTTTAATTATGAAGTAGGCAGACATTTCAATGGAGTAAATGACTTCATAAAAATATTTTAGACTACTCTTTAGGAAATTTTAGGAAACTTTGATAACAAGCTTTATTACTCTTCCAACAGGGAAGGCAGACGCCTTAAAGCAAGCTGCCACAAACATTATAAAAGAACATCCTTTTTAATTTCTTGTATTCTTCTGTTAAGGTAAACTCAAAAACTACCCGGATTTTCATATGATTTTCACCAATAGACTGACGGATTCAAGATGAAGGCACAGGTTTGCATACAAATCCCGGGAGACTTAATTTAAAGCTCTTTAGAGATTTTGCAAAGCGTGCGCCGCGTATGATAGCTCAACCCGAGCACATGTTTGTATAATTTTTCTACACGTCTCAAGCCGAGACTGGAGCACGCCTCATAATGTTTGGATCCAATGTCTACGTCAAAGCTCTTTATTCTATAGTCACAGGCTACATAATATTAGGCTTTATATTAGGCATAATATTAGGCATAATATTAGGCATAATATTAGGCTACATAATATTAGAAATAAAGTGTAGTTCATATTATAAAGTTAGGACCCATCCCTCAAACACATCGCTACAAGTAAACAAGCCATACGAAAGAGGCTCAAATCGTTAAATATGAGCTGGTATGATTTACATTCACCCCTCCCCCCCTCCACCTCGTCCCGCGTCCACGCCGCTCAGTAAATCACGGGCGAACTGCCAAAACTCACGCATTACGAATATCTGTGTCTGGTGTGGTACAAGTTTGGAGATGTTAGAGTTTTTTTTATGGATAGGCATTTTTTTTAATTTTAATATTTTTTTTTTTTTTTTTTTTTTTTTTATTTTTATATAGGTATGCATATACCACGCTCTAGCTGTTGCTTGTAACTTAGCCCTGCTCCAAATTATAACAGGCCTTTCAACCAAGTGCAGAAAGTTGTTACCATGCGACACGGATGAACATAACTAGCTAACCCTGCTCCATTTGTGCCATAGGCTAGGTTTTATATTACCTAGATGGTCTAGAGCCTGAGAAAGGACATGGCACACATATGACATGGGACACAGGCAATTTATCTCAGGCTTTTTATCGGAATACAGGAAATTGTTACCTCGGAATGCGGATGGAACTGCGGGATGCAAGTATGTATGTATTATGCGATACTTTATTTTGTGATCCATTTCAGACTTCTTATCCTGGCTGTAAACTGTAAAAACAAAATTAAACTCACTTCAGCAATTAATCCGTATTTTTTGCAAGGCACCCGTTTACTTCATTTATGTAGTTTTAGCTTTTGCTCGATTAAACATTATTTGAAACCGTTAATAAATCGGATTAGACAGTAATTACCCCGTAAATTACCGGGGTTCACTAATTACGATGTTATGTTCATTAGTTGCCGTCCAAATCGCAATGAGGCATTAAATTCTTTTTACATTTCAATTAAGTTTTCGTCTTAAATGGTGTTGCAGTTTTGTAGTTTTACATTATGTTGAAAACAATATCTTGCACCATTTATATGCACAGTTGGGAAAATGCGGCATGTTGATTTTTCAAAATTAAGTACAGTTTTCCGAAAATGGATATCGCATTTTTCCTATGTGTTAAATGTTTAGTGGAACACACTTAAGATATTTACAAGACATAAAAAAATAAATTCAAAGTCAAATCATTTATTTCATTTAGGCCTTTCCACCACAACTACATAATTATGAACGCCAAAAATTATAAATAGGTTTGATTCTAGTTGTCCATTTCAAAAGTAGCTTCATATAGAGAAGAACAGGCAAGAAACTACATAGTTAATAAATATATTGACATAAGTAAATAAGTATTTTCTATACTCAGACGTGAAAAGAGTTAGGTATTAGAGCTACTTAAAGCGACAAGAATAATATTTTTCGAAACAAATGCTACCGCTTATCGCTTGCACCACACGCAAATAGTAAAATTTTAGGTTACAAGTGAGGTCATAAAAAGCGCGCATAATTTTTTTATTATTTGAATGTCGTCGTATAAAAATATTATCTTCTGGTAACCATGATGTCACCTCTGCGTAATGTCACTTTTGACTTTGTTTAAGTTTTTTCTATTTATTACTGAATATTTTGTCTAATATAAGTCGTGGTGGCCTAGTGGGTAAAGGACCAACCTCTCAAGTACGAGGGCGCGAGTTCGATCCCAGGTCAGGCAAGTACCAATGCAACTTTTCTAAGTTTGTATGTACTTTCTAAGTAAATCTTAGACACCATTGACTGTGTTTCGGATGGCACGTTAAACTGTAGGTCCCGGCTGTCATTGAACATCCTTGGCAGTCGTTACGGGTAGTCAGAAGCCAGTAAGTCTGACACCAGTCTAACCAAGGGGTATAAGGGGTTGCCCGGGTAACTGGGTTGAGGAGGTCAGATAGGCAGTCGCTTCTTGTAAAGCACTGGTACTGGTACAGCTGAATCCGGTTAGACTGGAAGCCAACCCCAACATGATTGGGAAAAGGCTCGGAGGATGATTTTGTCTAATATTATGAATGTGTTTGTCTGTTACTTTCACGGTTCTGAAATTGTTACTGCTTCTGCAACTGAAGGAATAGTATCATTAAAAGTTCACTAGTGGACTAAAATAGGCTGCTAATGACACTAAACTATATTGAAAAGACTGACACTCTAGACATAAGTATTGCCAGACAGAGAAGTACCTATGGAAGAAGAAGACATGCTGCGTCGATCACAAATAAAAATTAGGATAAGGGCACGAGAAAGTCAATGATAATTGATAAAATTGATAGTGTTAGAATCATGTTTTATTAATAAATTTGAGCGTTTAACACAGCTACTTAAGAAAAACTATTGTCCAACATTGAACGCTATGTTAAGCCCATCACACGCTCCGTAACTTTCTATATCCAACTGTCGTTTACACGTCTACTTTCTTACTTAACAAACAATCGCAATTTGTCTAGTTTCGTCGTCTTACATTATTTATGGAAGAAAACCATTAACAGAAACATACATAATTAATTTGAATTGGCTAATTGCATGTTGTTTCAATTTCTAATTTGGAAATCGCGAGTATCTCAGATTATACGTCGAAGTAAGTCTTGTGGTCACAAATTCGACTGTTCTGGACAGAGTTTTGGGATGTGTATGTGGTTCATAAGAATCTGTCACAAAGCAGTCCCGAAATATTTAAGATGTTAACACAATCGTTTGTCGGGAGAGCACGCAAAGACCCTCGCATCTGATCTCTCTGTAATTGTGTCGGATTGCCGTCCTATCAGACTATGAAGAGAGTGAAGGAAAACCACGCGAATAAGTAGAAATGCAACTATGTAAGAAGCCAGCATTAAAAACGTATAGGTATAATACTTATAAGCTACTTATATTATTTCACTTAACTTGTTTTTTCTACGTTTTCGAAGTCTTGCAACGCCATCTATCAATAAATCTTGGTACTGTAAACAGGAGTGGCCTCGTATCCGCTGCATAGCTTTTGTAGCTAGGGGTGGACGTCAATCGATAAAAGCTTCGTGAAATTGAAGGTGCTGTGGTTGTTTTAGCAACTATTTATATTTAGAGTTTTGTCTTTTTTATGACAAATCTAATGAAATAATTAGATAGGTATATGCCCTTAACGTAGACAAAAGAAGGTTTCAAACTTTAAGGTCTGTAATTTAGGTAAATATATCCTATACTCCTATAGTAATAAAGGCTCCAAACTGCTAAACCGTTTTGAAAGCTAGAGACTATGCCCGAACAATATGGACTATATTTTGTTAGGATGAAGGAAGAATTTCCTCTGGGACTGGGAAGAATCTGCGGAAAACAGCTAGTAATTCATAAAAAAGGTCTATATAAACCTAGCTACGTGTACTATCTACTCCAAAATAACTCAAAAACTTCCAATCACTCACAATAGTACAAGGTCTATACCCAGCATCTCAAAGTACCGAATTCTGGCATCGCGTGACGAATGCGCTCTATCGTCAATTTACTTATTTAAACTGATTAGTTTCACGGAACCAAATCCGGCCGGTGGCTGGGAAGGAGAAGGGAAAACTGTGGAGAAGGAATATGTGTTTTTTGGGTTTTAATGTCTTTTCATGAAAATGGTTGAAAACAGTTTCATCATTTCCCTCGTATTTCACCTTAAGTTATCAAAGCGACAAAACAAAACCCTGTTAGTCTTAATTTTTTTGCCTTAAAAATACTTCAATTGGGAAATATATAAATGAAATGTTTAATGCCTGCCTACTTTAGTATAAGCTTTACGTGCGCTCTCTAGATTCGTCAAAATTCTAATTACAATACTGATGAAAACTTTCTGACTATAGTTTTTCCATTATGGAGTTTCTTGCCGGTTCTCCAAAGGACAATTTTTTCAAACTGTTTATAGCTTCGACGTTATATATAAACCTATTTTAGGTCTAGATAAAATAAAAATCCATTAACTTAGAATCTGACACTTTATCTAAAACATAAACACGAATAAAAATTCTCAAAAATATTTAGTCTGAAGTCGTCTCCTTGCCTCTCAAGACAGATCTCGGACGTTACAATATTTTGGTCTCATTACGGTGTCAATATAAGATTAGGGATAAGCCCAATTTTTGTAAGAAACAAACCTCCGGGCCCGATAAGTGAGTTTTTTTGTGTCGGACCTCGATTGTGGCCGCGAGACACAATTAGCTTTTCGGTAACGGCCAAGTGTGAGTTGTTCATCGTAAGCAAGTTCTATTTTTAATTTGTAACGATGATAAATATTTCAAGGTATTTTTAAGTCCAAAATATTTCCACTTTAGCAGTAAAAAATCTGTAGTTTTATTTATTCAGGTTAATTAACAAAATGCCAAAAAGAAATCTAGAAAGTTTCTGCAATAGGGACACCAGCAGATTTTTACGGTAGTTTTTCCTCCTAGGTATAAAATACCTTCTATATAAAAATATATTTTTTTTACGGTAAGCATTAATAAATTGGTTATCATTAAATCCATAATATTATTATGAAAGCAAAACAAAATATATTTTTTGCATTCACAGAATCGAATTATACTAATCTCATAATTTGATTTTACAAAAAAACATCTGAGACTAATACCGCGCTCCTACTAGAAACTAATTATTTCAAATCAAGAACTCTAAAAAAACATACGTTCCAATATTCGAAATTCAAAGATTTCTTTTATTTTCAAATTACAATACCTTAAATAATAATATGCAACGGTTTGATTGACAGTTTTCGGATAGCGTCGGCGTCGAACCGTCGGCGAGCGAAAAAAACCGAACAAATTCGACAACAATTTAAAATTGGAATCGAATTAGTTGGACGATTATTGACGGAATTTTCACGTTCCATATGTTCTGAATTTGAATTTGCGGTCTTGAATTAATAGCCTCGGGGACTTTGAATTTCGTAATTCGAATTACATTATATTTAATTCGAATAATGATGTAATTTAAGGATGTAAGCTTATTTTTAGTTAATACCTAAACATTATTCTATTTTATATTTTATTTCTTAAAAAGGCTTATTATTTTTATTAAAAAAATACATATTTATTTTTATCTTTTTACTGTTTTCTGTTATTCTTTTTTTAATTGTTATTAACAAAAGTACAAAAAATGATTATAAAAGGACAATGGGCACTTTGTATGGGATTTGGTACCCTCTCCAACAGTAACGTATGATATATCATTAGAAAGGTATTTACGTGAAGAATAATAAAAACTATGCCTCAATTAGCTGTCCGATCCGAGTAACGATAAAAATTGAATCGACATAGAAACAAGTATGTCATCCAAATATGCAAATTCATTAAGAGGCATATGTCGTCAGTGTTATAATTTTAAACGGGAACAAATATAATGACCACCATAAAATGCTTTGATACCCTTAGTTTTGTAACCAGAAATATCTACTGAACACCAGAAAAATAAAGTCTAAAAATGTAATAGTACCAGCTATTTTAGTCACGACTTCACTTTAAATTGTATTCGACCACCAAATTTAGTAAATGATCACCAACTCTTGACGACCAAATTAATGTATTATTTTTGCCTAAATAAGTCACTGTGATTGCCATAAAATGTAGGCTTATTACCAAATAAAGTATTATGATGCCATATTAAGTTATGTGTCCGGCTTGCAATGCATGCGTGAGTGTCAGTATGACGAGTGACAGGGGAAAATGGAAGAAAATGACATATTGCACCGACCCCAAGTAAAATTGGGAACAGGGCAGGAGAAAGAAGAAGAAGAATGTGTTTCTCAATACACTCCCTCGAAAACACACTCTTATCGCACTGTTTAGTTAGAGGCATGCAATAGACAATTTTCCACCCTAGTGCAGGAAAAGGGTCCCCATAATCTTATTACATTAATTGTATCAGGCCGAACTTATTTTTTTGGAGTCAGTTTACTTAAACAGGATAGCAAGATGTAAAAACTTTGATTATCATTTTATATTAAAACGCTGGTATAATTTTGATGATCATTTACTACTTTTGAGATAACAATGATTTATTTGGACTCATTTTGCTTAAATAGGATAGCAGAATTTAAAAACTTTGGTTATAATCTTACATTAAAATGGTGGTTTAATTTTGGTGATCATTTACTATTTTTGGCTTACGCATGATTTATTTTGGAGTAATTTCACTTAAATAGGATAGAAAAGTGTTAAAACTTTGGTTATAGTTTTACATTAAAATGCGAGTTTCATTTTGGTGATCATTTACTATTTTTGTCTGCTATTTGTTACTATATCTGGTGATCAGTTAAACATAAGCCATTTTAAACTCAGTTAATAGACATCTTACATTGTTTGAGATACACTCTATTATAATCTAAAGTTTGCAATATTCTATGGAGTCATACTACGGAAACACAATCGTCATCTGATTTGACAAAAGTTCAAAACATTTCTATTCATCTTTTTTTAAGAAGAAATTCATCATTATCTCAGCACCTCTTGAGGAGCAAGATTAAGTCGTAATATGTACTATGTTAACATCGTCTCCTAACTTTTCAACCTTAATTGATTGTAAATACTGAAAGACTTTCATCAAATACATAACCTAGTTCTGCGTGAACTGCAAAGGTCTGCACAGTCTTTTTTTAAAGCAGTCGGCAGGCAAACATTTTAAGAAGGCCTAATTCCTGTTTTTTGTTACTTCACCAGTTTTTATTAAATACAGTTCGATTTAAGAACTACATCTACGTTGATGATTTATGAACATTACACATTCTATTAGTCGATGTCACGCGAAATCGACAAGGATTTGGGACTAGTCGTCATAGTAAACATTTTTTGCCTTGCCAAGACCTACGCAATGGTACTAGAATCAACACTGTTGGACAGGGTACCAAAACGCCCATCGTCCTTTACTTTATGATTATGGAAACATAAGAATTAACTCCTACAATAATAAACTAAAGTAAGGTGTTTTGTTCAATGGTCTGTACTGTAATATAGCGCATTCGAGTTGAATATAAACTATTTTATTTTTAATGTAACATACGTTGTAACTATTTCTCGGTTTTAGTTGTTTATTTTTGAATTATCACATACTTATTTATAAAGTTTTTTTTTCCATTATAGAATAAGTAATTAGTTTTATATAAAAAAACAAGAAGAAGAAAGAACTACAGTGTCAGACTCCTACTGACTAAAACTCACCACGTTCCTTTTTAAGCCCATTATGTTCCAAGGCCACGGTGTACAAGTCATTTCAGTAAGTTTTAGAAAATAAGAACCATCTAAAACATAACTTAAATACAATGAAGATTGGTTTTCATTGCCATCAATTGGTAGTATACCAAGAGGGCTGAAAAAGTTTGCTACATTGAATAACCATTCTTGTTCGTATTTCTTTACCTAATTGCAGATGACAAATTACTGACACAAGTTGAACTCACCCTTCAAAATTATAACAAATTATATTCTTCAGCTACCTTTTAAAACTATACCGGAAACATTGTACTCAATATAGCAACAATTATAACGAAAATTATACGATAAAAAGTTACAACTAGATATTTATAATTTCATAGAAATAATTAATTATTAATAATTCTTGCCATACTTTGTTGAAGTGAATACATATTACCTTATTAAAGTATAATACATGATCCAGGTGTATGGTAGTTTTATTTAAGTGTGTAATATGAAATTACTTCATTTTTAAGTCAAAATTATAAATTATGGTAGCTCTTCTTGTCTATTAAATACTTATATTTTATAACTGTGTATTTTTGTCGGAAAAGGTTGTGTAAAATTATATGAAATCGCTCGCGGCTTTACTTAACTCTATTTTTATAGTATTTCCTATTAGAGGTGTATTTGCATTTTTTATTAATATTTATTATTTTATCATATTACTTTCTTAATAATTATCTAGCCGTTTTCCCGCGGTTTCACTCGCGGCCCGTGAGCACTTCTACCATTACCGGGATATAGCCTATGTTACTCGGGAAGAGTGTCCAACATCATCATCCTCCGAGCCTTTTTCCCAAACTATGTTGGGGTCGGCTTCCAGTCTAACCGGATTCAGCGGAGTACCAGTGCTTTACAAGAAGCGACTGCCTATCTGACCTCCTCAACCCAGTTATCCGGGCAACCCGATAACCCTTGGTTAGACTGTCCAACTGTGAAATAATTTTTCAAATCTGTTTTTTAGTTTTGGAGCCTTTAAAACTAGAAAATGTTTTCTCTTTATTATGTTACCCCATGGATCGCAGTCACCAAAAATGAGATGCCATTTTGTTTTGTAAATATGAATCACTCTACGTAAGTTTCATCCATATACGTTTGTAAAATATTCAGGAATAGAGTCATAGTTGACAAAACACTGGTACTCAGCTAAATCCGGTTAGACTGGAAGCCGACCCCAACATTTTGGAAAACAGTTGGGGAAAAGGCTCGGAGGATGATGACGAGAGTCATAGTTGCCAATATGGAATATGACTTCTTCTTGTTAAACCACACTCTTTAAACGGTAAGTTATCAATAACATGGATGTTAAGTAGCATAACAACTTTACTTTGACTATTTTATCTTATCACTTAAGTGTTTAACTAGAATTCTTACAATATTTGCCTTGTTAGCTTTGAAAATTATTTATGTATGTAAGTCAATGCCTGTTGTATTTTCAGAGTACCTACTAGTGCGGGAATTACCGCAGCCGTGGTACATTTAATGTAGGAACATTTTTATTTCAACCCTTTAGTTTTTGAATGGCTTTATTACAATACATAAACATTTCCTTTTAATAATATCTAAAACGATTAAAGTTTTAAAAATTCACACAGATAAATTACTCGGTGTAGAAATATGTTAGGATCACTTTCTTACAATTTAAATTCAATTTAAGTATTAATATTACAAATGACAAATGAAGATCATGTTCCGATACCATACAGCTCCCAGTACAATATTTTATCTTTACAATGTAACTTACATTATGACTAACCTAATTGTATTCGTCGGCACAAAAACTTTCAATCATAGTTTTTGCGAAGTAATTTAAACAGACGTACCATTTGACGATGAATAAAATACATGAGCTATGATACATTAATAGTAACAAGTTGATACATCGCTCTAAAATTATATTTATCATACTTTATATTAATTTGAAGTGGTCAAGACTATGTTTTCTTTTTGCCCCTTACTATGAAATTGGTATGAATTATGGTTGTATCATGAAAAACGTGAATATATCAATTTATTTTGTTGTAACATTGTTGTATCTTGCTTATTATGAATCTTATAATGATACAGATGCTGTTAATCTTCTGCGTTACACTAAAAAACTGACAGAACACGAAATGAAGTAATATGAAAGTTCAATATTTTCTTTATTTTTAAAATATACACGCTTTTTAATTGAAACGTCGTGGTGGCCTAGTGGGTAAAGGGTCAACCTCAAGTATGAGGGCGCAGGTTCGATCCCAGGTCAGGCAAGTACCAATGCAACTTTTCTAAGTTTGTATGTACTTTCTAAGTATATCTTAGACACCAATGACTGTGTTTCGGATGGCACGTTAAACTGTAGGTCCCGGCTGTCATTGAACATCCTTGGCAGTCGTTACGGGTAGTCGGAAGCCAGTAAGTCTGACACCAGTCTAACCAAGGGGTATCGGGTTGCCCGGGTAACTGGGTTGAGGAGGTCAGATAGGCAGTCGCTTCTTGTAAAGCACTGGTACTCAGCTGAATCCGGTTAGACTGGAAGCCGACCCCAACATAGTTGGGGAAAAGGCTCGGAGGATGATGACACGCTTTTTAATTCACTTTGCCGGCAAGTTATTATTGAAGGAAGTAAGAGTATCTAAGTTTTAAGTAAGTTCCTATATACATATGTAGAAGTTATTTTTCTTTTCTTACAAATAAATCGAAGCCACAAAGTAAATAGACCCAACAGCCTCACAAACGCCTGGAGGCTGATTTATTACACTCAGAACATCTAACAATATTATAACCACAATATTTATCACTGAAAACCATCCCGTTAAGTCATTAGCATATTAATGTAGCAATTAAAGCATATTAATTATCGACAGATCATGTATTAAGGCGCAATAAACTACCATTAGCCGGATTACGTATAAAGGGTACCACCTGCTGAACTTGCTTATGGGTTAATTGCTTTTAAATAATGTGAAGGTAAGCGGTAATCCAGGTTAGAACATAGATGGGTGACCTTAAGACCTCTGTATGTTTTTAGAACCATGTTAGAAGATGACCGTTCTAAAACGACCCTTCTGTGTTTCGCTTTGAGCGTTTCTCAGTTTTTCGGAAGGCTGGTTAAATTGGTGGTCTTCTGTATATCTTTGGCAGTCGTTACAGGATCTAGAAAGTCTAACCACCAGTCACAACCGTTGGTGTGTAAACCGTGTTAACATAATAAATAAGTAAATAAATAACAACGTGTATCGGGGTTACGGAGGTCAGATAGGTAGTCGCTTAACTTCAAACACTGGTAAACAGCTACTTCTATTAAGACTGGAAGCCGACCCCAATATAGCAAAGAAAAGCTTGTACATATGATGAGATATTTAATTTCCATTTTGTTATCCTAAAATTTTAGCTGAATAAATAAATCCCAAAAGCGTTTCAGACGCCAAGAATATGCTCTTAAAAATCATTCATTTTCAAAGAAAACAGCAATAATTTCACATCATTCTCACATCCCATTAATCCATAAGAAAATCGACCGTAAAATTACTATGAAAAAAATATCTCCTAATGTCATTTGGCCACATAATTTAGTTTTCAATTTATGTTTCAGAGCGTGCTGGTTATAAATCAACAATACCTCATGTTTGTGTCATATTCGCTCGGAATATGGAATTATAAATAGCTTGTGTTTCTCCAAGCAGTTACCGTGTAGCGGTATAAGTGTTAAATTGGGAGGTTTTTAAAATGGCTGTTTAGATTTTTAACTCAATTTTATGCCGGCAGACCCGTTTATGCTTCGCATCGATTATGCCTCGCAATTTGTCATTTTATCTTTTGTTCTATACTAATAAAATAAAATAAATATGAATTTTTTTTTTTTGTTTTTCTGTGTTTACCCTAAAGGCTCTAAAACTACTGAACTGATTTGAAAAATTCTTTCACTATTGGAAAGCCACACTCTTCCTGAGTAACATACTATCCTGATGCGGGCAGAGGTTCCCACGGGACGAGCCGAAGCCGCGGGAAAAAGATGGTATGTTTTAAAATATACCTAACGCTTCGCCGTATGAAACAAAATTATGATGCAGGTAGCGTTAATAGGTAAATGGTCTAAAAGGCAGGTCTCAGTTACATGGATTAGCAGCAAAAACACATTTGTCAGACTCTTGTAAGGAAACATTTTTAATATGGTGCGAAGGTCAATCTAAGAGACGACTGTTTTACTAAGTTGTTTCACTATTACTTATGCGATACACAACGCATACTTCACAGCTGACCATAGTAACAGCTGATAAGGAACACGGTCCGTTAGGGTTCCGTAGTCAATGAAAAATTCTTAAGTTCCAGAGAGTCAAAACCACGAGGAAGCTGGAGTATGGAGTTTGACATTATGCTAGAAAAAAAAAATGCCCATTTAGTACACCACTTAATAAAACCCACTTAGTACTTACTGACATAATAATGTGATCCTTATCCATCCATCCATCCTCCATCTTGAACTGAAAATGGATTGAAAATAATATGAAAAATCACTACTGATAGTGAACTGATAGCAGAAGTTCCTGACCAATAGGAACTTAAAAAAATGGTCATAGCTAAGAAGGCCGATATTCAATGTTAGGTATGCATAAAATATTTTACGGAACCGTAGTTAAATTCCAGATGAACTTGATGGGAGTTTTAACATTTATTCCTTAATCGTATAAATAAGACCATGAACTTTTGACAACGTCTAAGAAACAAAAATATGTTATAATTTGATGTAAAACTATCGAATTCGCATATATACATACATGAAAGTCTTGTTATTTAAATTATTTATTGTTTAAAGGTGTATTTCTCAGGCAGATGAAACTCGGTATAGTTTATCTCATTTTGATGTAATAAAATCGATTTTTATGATATTTATGGCAAAAATGCCGCTAAATATATCGATGGCTTTCCTTTTAGATGTCTGATAATCTTGTTCGCGGAATATTTAAACTTTTTTTGTATTGATAAAATGATATACAGTTGTAAGCAGTATGCCTAATAAATAATACAACGTTGTGAATTTGAATACATTGTATTTAAGTCAAAGATAAGATATTGATATAATGAAAGAGCATTTTATGGACATTTTGGGAACATTAAATTAAATATGTGTTTCTTAGGATTTATTCAGTTTTTTTAAATATTTTCGTAGTTTTTTTTTGCAAAGTTGTTTTGAAGTATTGTCATGCAGCAGTTTTTTATATGTCAATTTCTAGGATAAATTGCAAACGCCTAAGTTTTAGGTTTAACCACAACATAACTCATCCTAGTTGACTAACTTTCATGAAAGTAAATGTTGTCTTGGTAATTAAACGCGTTACTACTTTTAGTTATCGTCAAGTATGAAAGCATACTGATAGTTTATACTAGCTTATTTCCCGTGGTTTCACTTGCATTAATACTATACTAAACTAGTTTAAGCCGGATAAAAATATAGGTACTATTTCCTTCCACACGTTGCAATATAGGTCTTTGTAAGAATTTTCAGAAACTTTTCCAAAGCAGCCTGGAGTCTAGAAGTTGGTGATTGATACATCACCCGTGCATCAAAAAGCACGTAAATGTCAGTCCTGCGCCTGATCTCTTTCCGGTCGCGTCGGATTGCCGTCCTATCGGGCTATGAGAGTGAAGGAATAGAGAGTGCACCTGTGTCTGTGTATATGCTTGTGCACTATAATAGATTCCACGTAGACGGCTGATCTCCTTGGAGAACAGCCTCCGTGGTTATCGGTATATCGTTTAGATGTACATTATTACGTTTATCTAAGCGACAATTTTGGTCTAAATATGAGAATTCTTTAGAATTCTTTAACATTATTTCACTTGGAAAAATAATTATTTTTTCCAAAACAATAATGAAATTGATACTGTCGTCTTGAGGCCAACAAACAAAAGTTACTTTCTTTATAAAATTAGTAATTGTGTACATACCAACAATTCAAGTAAAAAGTCATATTGATAAATCGCCAGTACAATTGTCGGTTTGTTCGTTTAAACGTTCGTACAATGTAATTTCGCGAAGTAATTGCAAAGTTAGTGGAAGGTGAAATGAGTGTCATTTGTCATTGATACTCTGTGGCTTTGTTGAAGGTTTGTGACCTCTGTAGACAATGTAAGCTCTGTAATAATTCACACTAGTGTTCTATTAACAACACTAGGTAAATATGTAAATACAATGAATACTTGTACATAAAAAATTAAAACAAAGATCTCGATGAATTGAGAACTTCCTCCTTCTTGGGAAGTCGAAAATGTATTGAAAGGCAGCTAACAATTTCTTGCGCTCATTGAAATTTCCTTTTATTTTCATTAACAGCTACTTGTCTAATTTAGGGATTGTTGTTAAGTTTAATTATTAATTGGTTGAATGCGCTTATTTCAGAAACTATAGGATCAATTTGACAAGCGTTATTATCTGGATACGCCAAGTAATTCCGATTAGAACGGGAGCGAAATCAAGGGGTAATGGTACCCTGATGGTACCTGTATGAATTATTCGCAGAACGCGAAAAATCTGACCGATACACTTCTATATCAGTTACAAAGAAACAGTTTCCAATAAACGCATACACTTTACACACAGCAGTAGCTCTGCTTACCCCACAAAAATTATCATAATTATTTCCACCAAGCAGCCAACAATTAATTCCCGTAACTACAGTTGCACGTTAACTCATAAAACTGTGTGTCTTGTAGCATTTTTTATTTTCCATTAAAAATTCGTCCCGCGTCGCATACACCTGCGCGAGCGCAACAATCAATATCTTAATTATATCCATTTTTATACCTTTAACTCTTAATATTGCAAAAAAATTGTGCAACTTTTGAGTTATCACCTCTAGCTTCGTGTTCGAGATGGTTTTTTTCTTGGTCTTGTTGTAAACATGGATGGTCATCAACCTTTGGCGTATGGTTGAGGGCACGACCTAGGATGTTGTAATTGATGTGTTAGTTTACGTTTTCTGAAGTGGACTGCAGGTTTGACCACCTAACAAGCTTTAGTGGTTTTGCAAATCTGTGTAACAGCTTGTAATATGCAAAAACATTAACAACGAAGAACGGTGAAGTTATTCCCAAAGCGTTTAATTCCGCGATTGATGATTAAACTGAGGAAGGATGTTCTATGAGTTCCAAATATCACATCAGTTTAACATTTCTGCTCTTAGTCACTTAACCTAAAACTAACATCGTTGTAAAACCTATGAGCTTGAAATCACCAATCCACTTTGAGCATGAGTTAGCAGGCATGGTGATCATAACTTATGTCTTCTCTTTATAAAAATAAAAGTCTTTACCCAGTAATGGGACAATAATTGCGCTAATTAATAAATATCGTTATAAGGTTTATACTTTGTCAGTTTATTAAAGACGCTATTAGTAGACCATGTTGGATAGTTTGCAATGACCCACAAAATATGAAATAAAGAGCCTATAAGCACAGTTAAATACTTTCTTCGAAAATTATTACACTATTAAGGTTCATTCGACATAGTCCAAAGAAATGTCTGATGTTACAAAACCTGTAACCGACCTCTTTAATTTTTATCACTGGCAATAAAATTATCAATGTTGCCATTCTTAAGTATTTGACCAATAGTGATTAGTAAGTCGTAAACTCTGAGTGGGGCAACGTTGTGTTGTGAGGTCTGCGGTCTTAATAGACCACCTAGGTCTAGATACTATAGTAGAAGCGAAAGGGCAAACAAAAATACCAAAGAACAAATACTTGCTGTGGACACATGGAATGTCAGTAAGAATCTAGATAGATGTAAAGGAAAGGGATGATCAAAGAAACGATGGATGGATTATATGAAAGACGATGTGACTTAAGAGAATTTGATATCAGATAGACGAGTATGGAAGAAGAAATGTTAAGCCGTCTTTAAAATTACTCATAAAAGCATATACCAAAACCAATGGAAGCGGACTAATTTATGGATGAATTAGTTTTTAAGATTTGCAAATTACCTATTGGTGACATTTGTCATCATTGATATAAGATATTTGTCATCTACTATCATCATCATACTCATTGCCCCTGTAGGGCTCAGATCGTTAACCACCGTATTTGCTGAAAACAGATTGGCGATCTCAGACTTCCTGGTTTCCTCAAGATGCTTCCTTTCTCGTTTACGTATATTTGTTTACACCTAATGATTTATCCTGATCAAATATTGTTAAAGTTTACACCATATTTTTTTCGCTTAATTTTATGCGTCCTAATATTGTTTATTAAACAGTTACGTTCCTATAAAGTTGGCTAATGCCTTCATTATCATGTGTGTCTAGATAATTTATAAGCACAATTATAGAAACAAAACTTGCGATAGTACCGACATAAATGGTTTTAGGGTCATGTAACATTTTAATATTGAGATAAGAATGAATTAAGTTTGAATTTTAAATTCGTTAGGTATTTATTTAATGGAGTGATAATAATGAATACGATAATATTCTTTGGAAACTGGTTTGTCTCTAGTGGCCATTTGGAGATTCAGTTTATCATATAAGCAGAAGTTATGAAGATTTCATGAGTACTTTCAAAAGTAACTTAATAACTTCCTTGACGATTGTTTAACTATTGAGTAGATATGCATTCGACAGTGAAGTGGTAATAAAAAAAAGTTAAGTTCTGATTAAAAGTCACGTTTTTCTTGATTTAGATTAAGAAAATCCCTGGTACATAAGGAGCTCAAGAAACAAGGTTTTTTTAAAGGAATTCAACTGGTGGAATGGAGTATACATATATACAATTTCGTAAAGTATTACGTATCGTTGGTAGCATTTTTAATTATTGGTTATCAGTGAAAATAACATTAAGATGAAAGGTTTGGAGTTAATCTTATCAAACTGGTATCAGACAAAGAGCCTTACTTATGTTTGTGTCATAAAATTAAAACGTCTCGATACCTTCCTAAGTAATTAAGCCTAAATTATAGTTCTAATCTTGTCTGTTCTGATCTAATAAACTATAGACAAAGTATCTAACAACTATAATCTTATCCACTATTTTAGCATAGCTAATGTTCTTTTTGCAACGAATACGTTTTCAAACGATAAAGTTGTGTTGCTTATGTTAATGTCGTAATTACATAGTCACTAATTATCATGTTATTTTAAATGGCCGATGTATAAGACAAATAGATAATATGACTGTCTAATGGAGAAGTTAATATTGTGGGAAATTAGCTATTGCTAACGGCTGGTGTTTTGTCATTAGGATATTTTGTATTGAAGTAATGGTCCGTTTAGATATGTTTTAGTTGTTTGACCACCGGGGTTGTATATCGCCCTTTTTCATACTTTGACTGCAAAAAAAAGGCCAAGTACTAGTCGGACTCCCGCACAAAGGGTTCCGTACCAGAGCAAAAAAAAATCACGTTTGTTGTATGGGAGGCCCAAAAAAATTTTTATTTTATTCTAGTTTTCAGTTATAGCGGCAACATAAATACATCATCTGTGAAAATTTCAACTCTCTCACTATGACGGTGCATGAGATACAGCCTGGTGACAGACGGACGGACGGACGGACGGACGCGGGACGGACGAACAGAGGAACGAAAACAATAGGGTCCCGTTTTACCCTTTGGGTACGGAACCCTAAAAATACACACTTTAAGTATTAGCAGTAAGCTGTAGTTTTATAGTTCTTAGTTATACGCGAGTTTCTTTGATCGTAGAATTTTGAGATAATACTTTTATTAACTAAAAAAATATATCTAAATGCCAGCTTATTTTAAAAACAAGTATTGCATGCCCTATAAAAAACCATAAAAATGTAATAAATAACAATTTTTGAAGGCAACAGTATCTTTTATCTAAAAACATAACATAAGACGATATCTACCTATATATTATAAGTATTTGACATTTAAAAACGATCATACTACGGTATATATCAGATATTGATCTGAAAATCGAATAAAACATATAAATTGCAATTGAAATAACAGACAATCATAAAAATATAAAGGAATTAAACAATGCGTTATGAAGCATGGTTTTCAAGATAGTTTATACATACTTAGCTAACGCTGGCTTATATTAAGTATTATTATAGAGTTGAAGAGTTTGCTTACTTGAATGTGCTTATATCAGAAACTATTGTAGGTACTGATTTCATCTTTGACAAAAAGGCGTAGGCAACTTTTTTTCCGGGTAAGCGGAGTAGTTTCCAAGGGATGCGGGTGTGACCAGTGTCTGAAACCAATGACTACAATATTTTAGTTTTTGACACGGAAAATTTAACTGGTTTTAAAAATATCGTATCGTCGAAAATGTAGTAAAATGGTTTGAAGGGTCTCATCTTACGTCATGCCGTACCTACCTACTCATTATTTGGTGCTGTTTTTTTTACAAAATACGAATATTACTATTAAAAGTATGTGTACCTACATTTCTTTCAGCATACATTTTTTACTCATCAAAATTTGATTATTTAACAATTAATTCAACAAATTAGTACACAAAGATTGACATTCGATCCATTTTGGGTGACAAAACATGACGGTCTCTTTAAAATTAAGCCCGTATAAGGAATGACGATCTATTCAAGTATAATGAAACATATTGTCGTTTTAAATTCAATTATGAGCATAAAGGTATCAATTACAAAAGTCGATGTTTCACAAGTTTTATTGTAACGCCTCCACGCCTCGGGGTTTTATGCAAAGGTGCGTACTAAATAACTAGGTATAGTTTCCCCATAGTTTTTAATATTACCTACGGAAAATTGATACTTTTTTCTCATGATATTATTAAAATGCAAAAGTAGCTTGCCCTATCTTTAACGTGCATTTATTTTTATTATTATTCAAAGAATTTTCAATAATTTTTAATTATTTGTTTTATATTAAGTGTATTCTGCTATTAATAAATATGTAGTTTACTGATATTTTTTTTTTTCTTTTTTATATATATTTTTTTATTCTCTTTTTTGCCGTGACGTATCATAAGCATAAACCCAGCTATGACAGTGCACGGTATGTTGACAGAGACCTTTGATGAACCTAACCTTTCCTTCTCCACATAAATTCTTCCCCGCTTTGAAGAATTGTGACAGATACGATACCGATCGTCATCTATGCAGTTGGTATTTAATTACGGTAAAAATAATAAGTGTGTTTGTCATAAGTGTTATAGAATTTTAGACAATTGTTTTATAGTTATTCAATTGATTATATTTTATAGTTATTGGCATGTTTGAATTATTGTGTTTAATGTGCATTTTTTATTAAAAAAAAAAACAGGTTGTTTTTGTTAAGTGGGTTTTTCATTTGAAAATAAACCGTACGACCACTCTCGCTGTGGTTGCAACGAGAAGGAGCGACTAACTTTTACTGACTTAAACTCACTATGTTCTTTCTGGGGCCCTTAATATACCAGGCTGATCTTACTATCTAAAATAAATGAAATGAGAAATAAAAGCGATGGCACCAAAATCAAGCAGCCTTTAGACCAAAGGGGAAGTCAGAACAGAAAAAAATAAACATCGGGTAGCGCACACATTGAAACTCATTGACTAAGTTCTAAACATAGACTCAGCAAGTAAAATAACCTAAAAATAGCTCACAAGTACACAAGTCGTCATAAATTCACCTGGCGTTAATAATGACGTACAGATGTCCTATATTAATTAAGTAAGAGATAATCCTACTGTCATGGCGGGCATGATAAAATAATCTCGTTCGGTTCACGATTAAAATAACGAATTGTTAGTGTTTAGTTGGTACTTAATAGTAGGTAATAATATGGTGATAAGAGTAGTCTGTTTGTTAGTTTTAATTACTTTTAATCTATACATTTACTAATAATAAACACTGTGCCGATCCCAAATGAAATTGGGATAAGGGCTGGAGGATAATGATGATGACCTGAAAACAATCATCAGCAGACAACGATGTATTTTTCTTAAGACTATTACGTTTGTAGCAATATCTATACCTCTTCACTAGGGTTGGTGAGAATTTAACATATCTATGACTAATTTATCATTACCAAAAAAATGAGAGAATACATAGAAACACTGTCCGTCACTCTTTTACGCCAATTCCAATTGAAATGAACTTTGGTTCACGAATTATTGTCTAACTAGAAACTGAGAAAAGACATAGTTAAGCTACCAACTTTATATCCTTGTACAGGAAGTAGTTCCTTTGAGACGCAAATGGAACTGCAGGTAACAGCTAGTATTCTATCCAAACTCCAGGCAAAAAATACTAATAAACAATTCCTTAAGGTGATCTTCACACTGCCCCGCATCACGCTGCATCTTGCGTGTCGACGCACCTACGCGCGTTCCTGCGGGAGTGCAGATCTGCATCATCGTGCGGGTTTTTCACGCACTCAGGCGCGTAGGTGCGTTTTGTAAATTCACGCACAGCGAGTTCCATTTTCAAATATACACGTCACGCCCATTCAAAATCACGCGCGGCATTGCGGGATTCAGTGTGCCATACCTTGCGTCTCGCCCCGCACCTACGCGCGGGGGTGCGTGTTTCTCCGCATGTATGTGCGTGATCCGCATGAACGCGCGTGTATGCATTTTCAGTGTGTTGGACTATGCGTGTTTTCCATACAAACGGAGATATTTCCATACAACGGAAAAAAACGCATCCACGCACTACGCTGCATCATGCGGGGCAGTGTGATAATCGCCTTAATGGTTGATACTAAGCCATGAATTAACTGTTTTGCATGTAGGTTGTCTAGTCTTAATTCAAATACGCGCAATGAATGTGTAATAAGCTTTATTTATTCAGACATATAATATTTCTCTAGTGATGAAATTGTAGGTCGGTTTAGCTGTGGATTATCATAATAATTGTCTATGATAGCTTCCAGTTTGGAATATAAATAAGCTTAATGATACAGCACTGTGTTTAAAAGTTCAGGTGATTCAGTACAGTTAAATTATGAACTTTACTTAGTTGAAAATACGTTTTGGTAGAGGTTCATAAAACTTAAAAGATCTCCTCTATTTTTGTTTTCTAAAACGGTGGAAAATAAATAAGTGTCTTTAGTATACATATATCTTCATTCATTCATCATCAGAAAAAAATGTATTTTTGTTTGTAATGGATAAACTAAAAACATACTGGATCGGTTTTAAAAATTCTTTCACCATTAGAAAGGTACAAGTAAAAAATTTTCCCCGATACGAGCAGTACTTCCCACGAGTGAATGTGAAAACGGCTAGTTTTCACATTCACTCGATTCAAATTAAAGAAACGAGAGACGACCTTTCGCAAATTCTGTGTGGTCTATACATATCATATTAAAAGTCGTTTGTAAGGATAACTATTACCTACATACTTATTAACTATCGACGTGACGTATGTACAAAATTACTGAACAAAGCTGCAACGCATTATAAATACAAAAATTTCTAATGCATTGAACATTGATAGATAGCACCCAGTCTAGCATTACATACATTACCCATAGAATACCGGGCATTTACCATAATAACACCATTACACAAATGAACTAGCATGAAGACAAAAGGACAATGATAAGTTAAGGTGCTCTCACACTATTATAAGAAAAGTAATAAAATACCTATTACTTTAAAAACATTATTGTTGAATTTGGCAGTCGTTACGGGTAGTCAGAAGCCAGAATGTTTGACAGTGTTATCAAGGGGAACTAGGTTGCCCGGGTAACTGGGTTGAGGAGGTCAGATAGGCAGTCGCTCTTTGTAAAACACTGGTACTCAGCTGCATCCGGTTAGACTGTAAACCGACCCCAAAATAGTTGGGAAAAGACTGGGCAGATTATGTCCTGATAACCAAATGAAACATTAATAGATTTGCGAGCTAAATAAATTTCAATACGAGATGACAACTTGTGCTCATTACCATTCACTCCTAAATTGCAGATAACTGATAATACGTTAAAAACTTTTCGAATCGGTGTACCAAAACCTTTAAACAAATAAAATATTCACCACAATAGGTTCTCATTGAAAAAGGACGTAACTTACATTCGCAAGATAAATGTTCGTACAAAGTTTGTTTTTTAAAACTACTTACACCAGTTAAATGTTACTTTTATCGACCATGGATATCTCATTGAAGTCAATGGTGTATTATAAATAATTTTTAAATAAAGTGTTTGTCTGCTTTCGTGTTGCACACTGGAAGCTAAGCTATTTGTAGCATAAGCTAGGTAATTTTAAATAAGGATTGTAATAGCATCGGAATGATTTCCAAATTACGCTTTTTCTTCTATTCATTGAATGATCTGAGAACAGTTTTATCGACTAAAAAAGATAACAATTATCAACTGAATTCTCAAAAAGCAGAAGATTAGACAATTCCGACTCGGTATTCGGTACACTTTATCTTTGATGAAACAACAAGCTATTGAATAATATATCTATGTAAGTCGGATACATAGCAAGGATTTTATTTATTTATAGCCTAATTGTGTTGTTTGCAAATGAAAACCACATAATTATTATCAGACTTAGGTTGCGAATCAGATAATATATTGGCAAAAATATCATCGTATCAACTACAGAACAGCCTTTAAGCCGAAGATAAGACAAAACAAAAAAAAAGCCGACAGAGGCAGAATGCAGCACTTTGTATTGAAGTGTCAAAGTGACAAGTGTCCATCGCATGAGCAGATGCGCAGCCAATCGCCACGCGTTCGGAATTTAAAAATTGGCCGTTCCACGCGCTTTTCGAATTTCGAATTTTAAGGTGTTTTGTTTTTGTAACGAAGGAGTTTTTAATGTTTTTAGGCCCGTTTCATTGGTTACCGATAAAGTATCTGTTACCTAGTTATCTGACAGTTAATACTATCTGCTAGATAAAGGTTTATTAGAGGTATACAGCCTTACGTATAAACGTGAATTAAATAATATGTAATACTTAAGGGCTGTTTAAGAACATTCTTACTTATAAACGTTGCGTAAGCATTCTTACGTAAGCATGTCTTAACTAATATTTGATCACTACTTAAGACTTTAAGTAGTGATTAGAGGTAGTTAAAATGTTGCTTAGAAGGTGATTAGGGATTTTTATAAGTAAGGCTGATAGTTTCTGCCAGATATTGCTATCCGTGAAGCCAAATGTTAGAGTTTATCTGTCAGATAAGTTTTTGTCAGGTTTTCAGAGACATTACCAGTAAACGATGAAACTGGCTGTAACAATAATTTATAGTTTAGTAAGTATGTGTCATAGTTGTAATATGATAAATTGTACAGCATTTATGCTTGTTTTATTTTAATTTTATTGGTAGAACAACACGTCCAATTGTCATTGAGTTTTAGTTGCAAATGTTCATGCTCTTGTAAATCATCTAGTTTATGAGTTAAAACTTAAGCAGGAAGGTATAAAATAAATATTTTATGTGTTATGTTGACTTTGACTTTGACAGATTTTTGGCCTTTTCTGTTTTGTATTTAACAAGAAAAAATATGAAACCAATAAAAAGTAGTATTACTTAGTCTTGAACTAGCTTCCGCCTGCGGCTTCGCCCGCGTAGAATTCGGTTATATCGCGTTTCCAAGAGAATTCTTCATAAGTCCGATATAAAACCTATCCTATGATATTTCTCAAGGTCAACTCTATCTCTGTACCAAATTTTATTAAAATTAGTTCAGAGGTTTAGACGTGAAAGCGTAACAGACAGACAGACAGACAGAAAGAGTTACTTTCGCATTTACATTATTAGTAGGTATGATTGCAAATGGGACCAACTATTATATCCAAAGAAAACTAGTTTTTAAGTTAGTTCGTTAAGTCCATACAAAAATGGACTTAAAACATACTGACATACATAGTTACATAACGACGCCTTAGAGTGAAAACCTCGTAAGTGCAAGAGATAACTTTTCAGGATAAGGATTGGTATTCGATATTTTTTACGATTATCTTCCAAGAAATGCAATAAAAAAATATTGAGAAAAAATGCATTTCCGAAGTTTTCATTCTAAGACGACGATAACAAAATAAATACAAGAAGTCATATCGATAGCACCACTTAAGTTACAAAGTAATGAGTTTGAAAAATATGTTTTCTAGCAAAGCAGTTTAAACATAGGCTGGATTTAATTGTGCTACTCTTTGCTAGTGGCTGTACAGTCAGGGACAAAAGTGTATATAAACGTGCATATTTTATCCCATAGTACTAAAATTTGCACTTTAACATTTTATTGTACATTCTTAGAATTTACAGCAAAATTACATGAAATACCTAGTCCGAATTTTATTTTGGGTGTATACTTTAATATTCTTATCAAATGCCCATCATACTAGCTTTCACTTTCTTGTCATTCATGTCGTATTACAGTCATTTTTGAAAACATTTTGAATATGCTTAGTTTTACTAGTTAGACCATTTTAAGAAGAAAAAGAATAGGAGTTCTGTTCACCATTTTTGGCTTCAAAGTTCGTGAAAAAATATGAAATCGTTTTTTCAAGCTCATTATAACCGTGACCATTGCAGATAACGGTCGAATGTATAAAAAATCATCGATAATGATGGATAGATGCATTCCTTCAAGTATCGTTAAGGGGCTTTTTGCACCCCAGTTGTATTTATATGTATTTTCTATTTATAGTTAGTAGTGCACCAAGGGTACATAAAGCTAATAAAGCAAAAAGCTTGTGTGTTGTTTGAAAAGCTCTACCTAACCTCTAAAATATTAAAAGTTGTTATTTTAAACCTTTATCAATATTAGATAACAAAATATTCTGTATTGCGGGACCATCAAAACTGCA
The DNA here is from genome assembly GCF_022581195.2 of Helicoverpa zea. Classification (NCBI taxonomy): domain Eukaryota; kingdom Metazoa; phylum Arthropoda; class Insecta; order Lepidoptera; family Noctuidae; genus Helicoverpa; species Helicoverpa zea. The sequence goes on from NC_061472.1 coordinate 1,737,422, forward strand.
CCGAAAATAATACAGCAACATCTGAATAAAAAATCTCCTCATTTTTTTGAGTCAGTTAAAAACTGTGTACGTGGTTGGTTAAAATTAAATACACGAGTAAAACCGCGACGTAAAGCTTATTTCCATACAACCCTGTTTCAAATTATATTCAAGAATTTGGAATACCATTACATAGTCGTAAGTTAAATAATGCTTTCTTAACTTAGGTGTTAAACGCTAGGTGACAATACCTTGATACTCAAGTTACCCAAGTTAGACTGACAAGTGACAGGCGACAACTCATTATTAAACTGTCCTTGGACCCTTGAAGGGTATTCTATTCATTAGGCGGCCATCCCTTTAAAAACTAGCGTTGCTAAGTAGAATTAGGTCAGAAAAATAGCCATTGTGTTAGCCATTTTTGGTCATATCCACATGATTAAGCGTAAGGAGGATACAATTTGGAATTAAAGAGAATTGGAACTTAGATGTGGATTATTATTTATTAAGTACCATAACCTTGATATTTATTTTTCTGGAATTATCTATTAACTGCACAATGTACAGTTCCTATCAAGTAGGATGCAGGTTTAAGCCTTGGTGGCAGAGTCTTTCCAAATCCGCCTGATGTGAAATTTTTACACCTACAACTACCGGTAACTGCCAGGGATGTGTGCCTTATAACATATAATGATAGACTGAATTTCTCTATTCTATTTATCTATGCGAGCTGGATGCGAGAAGCCGAAAATCGATCTCAGTGGCGTGCACTTGGAGAGGCCTATGTCCAGCAGTGGACTGCGATAGGCTGATGATGATGATGATGATGATTTATCTATTCTGAAACCCACAAACCCCTTATTAATAAACAATAAGAACGGTTGATACAAGTTAAAAAAACATGAAAATGTACGGCTTTTTTCATGTAATTCTTTGGTGTAACTTTGATCCATGTTCATAATAAGAGGGAAATCGATTAAGCATGGCTTAACAGGCACTAAACGAACAAGGCAGCCTTCCATTATTATATGTATAGCCCATCTATTTACTCTAGTATTACAACTAATAACTAGAAAATTAATACAAGTCAGTTTTAATCGATCCCTCATCTTTACAATATCTATCGTTCTATTAGTTATTTCAACTCAATTACTATGAGCGCCATTATTTTCTTCAGAGCAATATCCAACCTCTTTTAAGGGTTCCGTACCCAAAAGGTAAAACGGGACCCTAATGTTTTCGCTCCTCTGTCCGTCCGTCTGTCACCAGGCTGTATCTCATGAACCGTGATAGTTAGAGAGTTGAAATTTTCACAGATGATGTATTTCTGTTGCCGCTATATGCAACAAATACTGAAAACTAGAATAAAATAAATATTTCGGGGGGCTCCCATACAACAAACGTGATTTTTTTGCTCATTTTTGCTCGATATCCATAAATATATATAGAATATTAGTTTATATGGTACGGAACCCTACGTGCGCGAGTCTGACTCGCACTTGGCCGGTTTTTATTTACCCAAGTATTATGTTACTGTCCACATATAATTGGTATATTAAACCCTGATCAAGTCAAGACAAATTATAATAAAAACAGTTGATCGATCGGTAATTGTAGCACACGCATGATTGCTGACAATTATTGTGGTTCGCAATTGTATTGTGTATGATAATGATATAATTGTCTTTTCTTATCACGTAGTAAGAATGGTTGACATGGTGTAATTTGTCACCTTTTTTAGGAGAAGAAGAGTTAGAGTGGCTGCCTAGTTTGTTCGATTCTAGGTAAGGCAAGTACCAATGCAAGTTTTCTTAGTTTGTGTGTACTTTATAAGTATATTTTGGAGGGTGAGATACAACGACCGTGTTTTGGAGGGTGAGATAAACTATAGGTCTTTGGCAGTCGTAAAGGGCATTAAGAAGTCTGATAACCAGTCTTAGCAAGGGGTAATTTGAACTCAGAACATAGTTTGATGTATAAAATTGCGACCGACCACGGTAGGTACAACATGAAAATGAAATATATAATCGACAAATAATCATATGGAAGAATTCACTTAATATCTCAAAAAACTATAATATTCATAAATCTACAACAATGCATATTAATATTAGAAAATAAAACATTATTTAAAAAATCATGAAGAGAAACTCCACATTATTTTATTCGACATTTATTACATCCTTCAATCAATAAATCAGATTTAACGCAAAAAGATTGATATGTCGAAATTTAATTCGCGAAAAATATCCGTAGATAATAATAAAATTTTAGTGTTCATAAAATAAAGTATGCGACTGTACTTTGGTGCAATTATGCAAAGTCCGCGTCAAATGTTGACTCGTGAAAATATGTCAGCAAAATGTATGCAATTAATGCTTATGCAACTTGGGCCTGTTATGTGGACGAAAGCCGATCATAGTAAAGGTTTTTGTTGGGATTATGGGGTCGAAATACATTTATTAAGGAGTTTTCTAGTTTGTTGTTTCTCGGGAAAAATTAAATTAGGTACTGTTTAAAATGAAGAAGAGTTGTCCTTGTGAACTTAGCTTATCTGATTTATCCCTTTTTGAGTAGGGGAGAGTGTCTGACTTGTACTGACTTATCTTTGTTCATTCTGAAGCCCTTTCCAGTAGTAAAATTGTCACGGTATTTTTTTCGTACTAACGCATAGCTCCGGCCGAAATAAAAATTATGATTTGCCACATAAAAAAATGCAAAGTTGTATCTTTAGTTTACATAATATTCAATGTACCTATAGTAGGTACGGCAAATGTTCAGCAAATGTCTGTAAACAGGGATGCCTCTAATTGTGACATTTATTGTGACACATTGATAAATGTCAGAACCACTAGGCGGCTGTTTGAACACGTTGTTAGTCAAACCGTGTTATCTGTCCTGATAGGATCAGTTCTAGCTGTAAAATGCTTAATTGATATGTAGCAATGTGAATACTTGGGTATACCGCTATGTCAATTTCGTCTCAAACTCGATACAATGTAAGTTCTCTAAGTTAAAAGTCTATTTAGTCTAGACGCTACGGACCAATGTAAATATGAAGGAAAATCTTGTTCAGATATCCAGACCAACAGTTTAAAATTGCTTATCTTCAACAAGTAGGTGTTTTAGTAATAGTGATGTCTTCAGTGTAAGAAGAGGTAAAAAGACGGCAACATTTAGAAATACAAGTGAAGAGGAGCTCAACAGTTAGAAATAAATAAGCCAGTGATGTAGTGTCGACCGTCAAAATTATGTGACAGATCAACCAAATTCCTCACACACATATATAAATACAGACAAAACCCGACTATGTAACACAAAGCCCGTAGGTACCTACACAAAGTGGAAAGTACGGTGGTTGAAGACATCGAAGACAATCAAAGCATAGCAATATAATGCACTCAAAAACCACAAACATGTCCCCAGAAACAACTGTCTGTCTGTTTGAACATGATGATGGTGATTTGAAGAATCTTAATACAAAATTAGGTACATCATTCTCAATGTACATTGATACTTGTCAAATCATTCTCGTATCCTATAAGGTGGGTGGCACCTTTAATTGTAACAACCGATGCCAGTTCGACATGCGAGCATTATAGGCACAGGTGTATGCGCAGACCTTTATTTTAGTACGTTAAAAGTTATTAGTTGTAGCGCTATCGTTTGAACTGACTGATGGCGCTTAGGCTACCGGCAAAGGCGACTTGTGATATAATGCCGCCGCGCAGAAGGGATGGCAAAAAAATGAAGCAAGTTTTTTTTTATTTTTTTGCGGGATTGAAGACTTTTTATTTGGGTTGTGTGGCCTAGTGGGCAAAGAACCAACCTCTCAAGTATGAGGGTGCGTGTTCGATCCCAGTTCAGGCAAGTACCGATGCCACTTTTCTAAGTTTGTATGTACAGTCTAACCAAGGGGAATTGGTATGCCCGGGTAACTAGGTTGAGGACGTCAGATAGGGCAGTCGCTCCGCGGTTCGCAGTGTGCTCGTGAGGACCGTGGACGAGCCGTACTCACTTGCAGGTTGATACCGTATCTGATACGTTACGTGCTACACTGCTAAGTGAGTACCCAGCTTTAAGCACTGGCTGCATCCGGTAAGACTGGAAGCCGACCCCCACATAGTTGGGAAAAAAGGCTCGGAGGATGATGTAATGATTTTTTTTGTCTATGAACTGTTTTATGATTTACTGATGTATTATTTTGACGCAAGTAATGAGAAAAAAAATCTAATGAGTGCTTTTTTTCCAGAAGGGGTTGAAAACGGCTTTTAAGATAATGTGTGCTGAAAAGTGTGTTTATAAAATTTTAGAAATCCTAATACTTATCCATTTTTTTAATTTAATTTTATCACCTCATCACACACTTTCATAAGTGAATACAATAATGCAATACTGTACGCAGTAGGTCGTTTTATTGAAATAAAAAGCATAATCTTTATTTTTTCAAACATTTACAAAACACCTTAAACGGAAAACAAAGTGGTATCATAACGCCTCATTCATTCTATTGCTAGCAATAAAAAATAATCGCCCATTACAATAAACAATACAATAATAATAATAGTCTTAGACAAACCACATTACTTAATAAAAATAATTACAACTACAACAGAACAACATTTTGAGTTCTTACAAGTAATTCTAGACTTCTAAGCAACTGACCTTTTAATAAATTTCGCAGCTCAATAAATATATTAAAGTTCCTTTTTTATATTAATTAACATACCATTTATACATATGAGTGGAAGTTAAAAAAAAAAAGAAAAAAAAAACAGAAAAAAAAGTTTTTTTTTTATGTTTTGCAATCGTTACTCGATAAGAGCCGGATCGTCGAACCGGACCGATTTCCTGCCGGCCTGCAGAAACGTTCATACAATAAACTTGCGTCATTTACATTTAAAATTTCACCTTTTAAAATGAGTTTTATTGGATATTCATTTGAAGTCTAAATATCTATTTACTTGGACCGATGTCTATCTAATTGTATTAATATATTAATATAAATTCGGTATTTACGACTTTTTTCTAATGAGTGATGAGGTTGGATAAAATGAGTTTGAATTAATTTTAAAAAGGTGATTCTTGATAATTATGGATGATTAAAATATGATTAAGGATTACGCAATAAGTAATTAGCTTTTAATCCGATGTAGAGATCGAATTAAAAACCTATTTTTTATACCTCTAGAAAACGTCTTCCCATAATTATGGTACAGAAAGATGTATATAATTATATTGCTTGAACAGTATCAAATAAAAAAACGTGCAAATTAGTTGTAAGAAATATTTACAAGTTGCAATATACATAGTTTACTGTTTTATATAAAGTTATTATGTAATAAAAGAACATAAAGTTAAAAACTATAATTAAGATAAAACGTGCTAATTACACAATGCTCACACTTCTTTGGTTTATCATTATTCTAAGTTTGTTATATGAACAATTGCAATTTACTCGTATACTTTTGTAGCACTTAAAGGTACAGCTTTTTTTATAACTATCGATCACTCAGTAATAGTTACTGTTCATTTCCATCCTAAAAATGGTTCGGTTAACATTACAGTTAAACGGTGCGAGTTGCGACCTGCCTAAGTCTTTGCAAAGGTAATTAAACATGTACCTTAAGATAAGAAGAATACTGAAGCTTGAATCTATTCAATCCAGCATACTTCATATAATAATGACAATAAGAATTAAATAAATTAACCTATCTTACTGTAAAATCGTAAAAAAGTAACCAAACTAGATGACACTAGAAGCCCTACATCACATCAATAGTAAAGAGAAAGTCTATCCATCACTTTCATTCCTATAACAAAAACACATCAACACAAAATAAACTCGAATAAACGAGCGATAATCGAATAAAACCGTCATTATAGAAAAGTCAAATCGATAACAATCATTCGAATGTGAGCTGTCACACAACAAATATCTCTCGCATAAACCTATCGAATTAAATAATACAATCATTGTATTTACAATGCGAAAATAAGGCTGTAAGTTTGTTACGAGTTCTCTGTAGAACAGGTGAAGGTTTGTGACTGAAATCTGCAGAATTTAATTTTATTTAGATCCCTTTAGTTAAATTGTCGGCCGATGGTTGGTCTGATGGTTGGCTGACGGTTTATTTTGAAGGTAATCTTATGAATGTGATCCAAACAAACTCTATAGTCGGTCTACCCAGTAAGTGCTAATCGTTTTATGGTCTCTGCACACAGCGGGCGCGGCGCGGCGGGACGGGACGGCGACGCGACGCTGAGCAGTTGTAATGTACTAGATATTACGGAGGCCGCCACACAGAGCCGTCCCGCTCGACGCGACGCGATGCGACGATCTAGTACATTGTGTCGCGTCGCCGTCCCGTCCCGCCGCGCCGCGCCCGCTGTGTGCAGAGACCATTAATGTGCGCACTGCCAATCATCTCCGTACAATCCATCGCTTTTAAAGGAATAGGTACCTATTTGAAGACACACACACACTGAAGTTTAGCATAGATTGAAAAGCAAATACACATAGGTATGCAGTTACTAGAAAGAGTACTTATTCTTCGACCTACAAGGAGAACAATTTATATTTGAAAACTAAAAAAAAATATCCGAATTATTCTTTCGGGTCTCGGAAAGAGTCTGAGGGCATTTATACCTCCTAAGTTTTGGAGACTCAGGCCTTGGTATGATATATTAAGATATAGTACGACAGTCCAGGATCCATTTTTATAGTTGGAAGGTATAACTCTCTGAAGGCGAGTGAAATCGTGATAAACAGCTAGTATTAAAAACTTCTTACATTTAATAACGGTTTGCGATGATACCCATCTTAATCGGTGACGCATGTGAAGACCGAATGCGTATTAGCTACTTGCGCACGCGATTCGAACGGTTTTTTCTTGAACATTTCGTGGTGCAATGTATGGTAAGAATGGAGGGTCAAAGTCGATCAGGTCATGATGGATAACGATCAGAAGAAGTAGGCTTTATTTCTTGTGTCATAAGGTTTATTTTTGTAGTGTCTTCTGATGCTTGGTAAGTTGCATGGAAGTAGCTTCTTCCAGCCCTACGCTCATTGCATCTTTGGGATCTATCAATCCATATTATTTGAATATTCCTAATCTTATTTATTTTGTAAAGCTGGCTTTAATTCATGAGCTACATGATTCTAGACTTTCTTAATACTGACCAACTTCACCTAATGCGCAAAGACTTGAGAGCAGAGGGTGAACGAGCTATTGTTGTTTGTAAGTCTGTTTGTTGTTGCTTCATCATACCATTTGACGCGTCAACTTCAGTCCGATTTGAAAAAATCTTTCTAGGTTAAGGTAGGCCTTCTCGATAAATGAAAACTATTTAACACGGAAAGACTTTTTGCTACTTTTGTCTGGGGGCTCGAAATAGTCTCACACCACACGGGACGAGGGTAAAACCGCCGTCGAAAGTTAGTAATATTTCTTAGTTCCAAAAAAAAATACGTCCTTTCCTTTTGAGCGCAGTAGTTCACTAAAACGGCGGGATACAGCTAATTCTCCATAAAAGCAACAACATCTCAGAAAATATGCAACTGACTTCATTTTTATATAAAAGGCAATTTTAACCATATGCACATAGAAAAAGGGTACTTAAAAGTTGTCTGTTTGAAGACTTTATTCAGAAACTGAATATTCATATACCCCCTGTGGGATGAAATACAAGGCTTAACATTTTAGATATTCAACCGGTAATTAAAACGTTGTGTGACTATTAAACTATACTTACAGAATATTTTATTTTTCGCTATATCTTTACTTATTTTGTTTTAGGGGTCACTCGCATGTTGAAGTAAAAGCTAGCCTTGGGATATCTACAAAAACACCTAGCTCTGAAGTTAATTGTAATAGGATACTGTCATTTTGTTCTCATTACTCATATTTGTCATTTAGTATTAAAAAAGCACTAGCATTAGAAAATAAAATATTTTTATTCACAAAATGTTCTCACTCATTTTATTTTCGGTGGTCTTTCACCCATATGTTTATATTGAAACTAGACTATTGGAATACAAAAATACCCATCTTCAGAGTTATTGTTATATTAGGTAGTTCAATAGGAAGATGTTTTTGCATTACAAAATATGACTATAATGAAGCAATCTGTAATTATTATATCATTAATCACGAGCTTATTTCACGTTCGAGCGCACAGTAAGTTCCCGTCAAATTAACCGACGGATCATTTACATTTTTGATATCATGGTGGAAGTATGGTGGTTAGCAATATGTACCTACACTTAATAAAAACCATACAAGCTACGGTATATTTTGCAAAAAGAATTTATATTTTTCTTAGAAACATGGAAAAGGAACATGGAAAATGCATTCTTTTCCTATGGTGTGTGCCGCCAGTCTACAGGCTGATCAAGCCCTATTGTTTTAAAAAAATCGGCAATAATCTGCGATTGAGATTATTCCTCTTATTGTAGATATTGGGAACTAAATTGAAAGACTAGAAACTGCTGCGTGGTCATCATTAATGCGTGTGCAACACACACTTGACCAGTTTTTCAATTACCAACAAAAGCCATAGAAAGCAGCGGTAATTAATGGTTTAACTCGCAATGCGTACTGTATTTATAATTCTATAGCAGTTAAATGTAAAACAAAACATTTGATGAAAACGACCTTTTTACCAATATCTATCGTACTCAATTTAATACTCGACCAAATTAAGATGGTCCCATAAATCCATTTTCGTCACCCATTTATTTGTTATTCAGACCCCATATTAATAATTCATCAAAAATTCCCAACATAACTAATAAATTAAAACAGATAGCCGATAAAAATAAATTTAAAACAATTAACAAAAGTCAACATAAAGCGAAATTATTCTTTTTTCGCGTCTCACAATTTTAACACTTCAAGAAACCCATTTAAATTGATAAAAGTGCAATTCAATTATCATTGAACTTTTATACAAAAATGTCTTTTGTCTTATTTTATCAATGCGTTTGGTTTTTATCGGTTTTTATGTTTTGTTATCGGCTTAAAGGCTTTTTAGCACCTTTGAAATAAAAAGATGTTACGCTTAACATTTGCCCTTTTCCATTTATACCGGTAATTAGTCGGTAATCTGTGAATTAAAGGACCTTATCAAGACGTCTTGGGGACGACTCCTTTCAAATGGCTGGCTTATCGTGTTCAAGGGCTTGAGTCGGACATAGCCTTTCTTTAAAATTCGCAATTAGTAACGAATTGAATAATACGGTTACACCCTGTTAATTGTCGGTTAAAAAGTTGTTGCTAGATTCTTTGACACTTTGGTGTCCATAGAATTACCAAATGGTTCTTTAAATCCTTTCTTTTCTTCTATCAAACGGCTCTATGATGCCTGGGCGTTATTTTTAAAGAATTATATTTAATAATAAATTATTTTGTGCTTGTAACTACTTAATATCTCACTGCTGGGCAAAACTTTCTTGCATTCAAGAAAGGGACAAATTAATATGCAATCTTCCCGAAAAAATTGCAAGTTATTTGGAGCTCAGCGTGTTATAAGCTAACCTTACCTAAGTTTTTTTCCTTTGCACCTCGAGTTTCGGCTTTATTTTAAGAACTACTTAATTACAAAACAACAATTATCAAGTGACATCATCCAAATACCCTCATGCACCTTCGAAAAACCGTTACATTCATACCGCCTCTTCCGTGTTTCCAAATTTAAAATTCGCAAATCGCTCGTTTAATTTGTTCGTATTGTCAGCTTGCCTTTTGATCAGATACGACGTTCTTTCAAAAACTTCCCACATGGTTTAGTAATGAGATATTACGAATTATCAAAATTATTAAAGTGCCCTTTAATTGTTGTGTGTTGATTTTGAAATTATACCGCTGTAAAGACATTTGGTGGGTTATTTTTTTGTTTGGTGGTTAAAACCAGTAGCTATGTTATATCCTGGTTGTAAATAGCCAAATGACAGAACTCCTTGCCGATTGTTTTCACCCTTATATTGTTAAGTATAAGATTGTGAATTGGATGGCAGGTTGGCCTGGCTGGACCTTATGTCTATGAAAAAGGCTTAACGTTCTTCAAACATCAAAAATAAACAAATGACAGTCTTTGTATCAAAGATCCGTGTAGTTTATAATAAAAATAATAATTTTAATATTCAACTTATTTTTTTTTGTATTACATATTTTAAAATGTTGAAAAATTATGTATAAAATTATTTATTTTTTTAAAAATAATTAATGAGTATAGTAATTAGAAAAAAATATGGATATCGAATAAATGACACTTTAGCCATAAAAATTATTGCTTTAATTAAAAATACAACACATATGTGTAACAAAATAATATAATAACTGCAAAGCAATTAATGTAAAATGGCCATCGCTTGTAAACCAATAAAATTTTAATATCGGTTCGTAAAATATAAAAATTATTACAAAGATTAGATAACGGGTATTTTACTACTTAGCACGATGAGACTTATCAGATTGTCTGCGAAAAGAACTATCATTTAATTAATATCACTATTTATTAATGTAAGTTATTTATTAATCGGATAAAAATAAATACCAAAATTTTGAAAAGAAAAATACCAAAATTCTGCATGTATATTTTGTGTGTTTATTTAAAAGTAGGCTAATAACATTAATATCATAATCAAATAAAAAAAAACTATACGATATTTAGAAACAGCTGTTTTTTTTACCGATAGCAAAAAAAACAACAGTAGATGCAATCTACAGAACCCAACATTTTTCTCGCAGTACCCAAAACCGTCGACACCAATTACACGATTCCTTTGTATCACCCGCTTCGAACATCAAAGGGGCCGCCCTGAACGATTCTTCATACTCATTTACTAAAATTAAAGCACTATACTACGACCAACATATCTTGAGCTCTGACATTTCATACAGATAGTGAAAATTGTAGAAAAAAATGGTAGAATTTTCTGGAGCAGAGATCTATAATTCTGGTTGGCCTACCACAGTGTTGTAAGATGTCAAATAGTCAAAGATTCACCGACTTATTATCTCATTAACAGTGTGTACATTTTTTTATGAGCATTTAAATTGACCGTGTAATGTGTAGGTGTGTGTGTATGTGTGTTCCGTTACAATTTTTCTGGCTTTTGAGTTTTATATTCATTTGTTGAAAGTAATTGCAATTCATATTGTTTTAATTGATTCAATCCTAGGAATAACATAGAGCTGTTCGACGGACCGAAAAAGTACACCTCTTTCCAAAATAGTAGGAAAAGTTTATTTATTTATTTATTCACAAGACACAGCTATCATTACAGGAATACCCCATGGCGGTAGCGTGGTAACATTTTCTAGAGACACAATATAATCGGCCATTGCTGACCAAATCTCATGCGATTATATTTTGTAACTTCAATTGAACTTTTCGAAAGAACAATTCAATTCAATCGAAGTTCAATTTGCTGACCAAATATAAATTGTGAAAATACTTTTAAGTATTCTAGAATCGAAGCACAATCGGACCACCATAAAAAAATTACCATAACAATTGTATCAAAGTTACCAATCAAGCTCATACTTTGCATGATCAGTCAATACAGTCCCGTTGCGCATACCGCTCGAGTGCGCCGGCGCATCCGAACCAAGATGTTCGCGATAACGTACTACAATTAGCGTATGCAAACACTATAATTATATTCCTAGTATTGCATATGGTACTGCGAGTTTTTGTGATAGAGAAAATCTTGCGCACGTGCCTTAGTTTAGAGTTCTGTGGGCCGGTTTTGAGAGCCTTTGGCAGATATGATGTTTTTTGTACTTTTGCTATGGTTTGATGATTGCTAGTGATATTTGGTCATTGCTGAAGGTTAAGGAGCTATTGAGCATAAAAAAAGATCCCAACGAATTGAGAACCTCCTCCTTTTTGGGAAGTCGGTTAAAAAGCAGCGTTGCGAGAAAAAACGTTCATGATTTTGCATGCTGAATTGATGTCAATGAAATAAGACAAGAGGAGAGGTATTCGTCTTTCTGAGAAAATAATGCTCCAGAAAACAGATATAACACACCAATGCCATATCCTTTCCATGCTATTTCATATGTTAAAGTCATCTTACAAAGTTACATTATTTTCTTTCATTCAATAACCATAATGCAAACTAAATTAAAAAGCTTACCTATTGACACCTACCATAACAGCTTTTTGAAACTTATCCCATAAAAAATAAGGTCCATTTTAAAACCTACGGAACACCCAGAGATTAAAACGTTACAGAAACCAAGTAAGCATGTAAGTAGCTAGCATGCATTTGATCAAGCATGCGATTCAATCGTTTGGATATTTTTCACTGCATTAAAAACTTGACCACGGTCATTATTTGCAATGAAGTTTAACTTGTTATTGTTTTCTAATTGTAATTGAATATAAACGGGGGATTAGTATCTAAAGTGATCTCTGGGAAAGCAAGAATTTGTATATTTTATTTATTAACATATACCTCAGGTATTCTTTCAAAGTTCAAAGTGGAAAATGTAGAATTATAGTTTTCAACGTTATACTCAATCTTACAGTAAAATGCCACGTTCAGGTTGTCTTTTCAAATTATCCGGAAACCTGTTTAAATATGAGCATGGGCATACACAAAATTACCAAACCGATAGAGGCGTTTGGGAGAAGTAAGGTGACACGCAAGATTTTCACACGTAATAAAAATATATTTATAATTCCATAATTTATTGTATCACGAAAAAGATTAGGTTCAATTCGACCTGTAGTTTTCTGTTTAGTGTGGTAATTTTTAGGGCACTTTTTAAACGGATCAAAAATGCATATTATAACTTCTAGGGCTTAGACTTATATTTTTCTATCAGAATGACATGAATTTGAAACATAACTGGCACTACGTGGGTGGTATGATAGACGCATACCTACCTAAATATTTCTAGGAAATAAGCATGTGTATTATTCTTTATTAAAAAACCAAGGCTTAATGTAAATAAGTAGCTTCTAGAGCCTCATAACTAATTAAAATTTGTCGAGTAAGTAAAAAGAATTTGCATGCAATTAAATTTCATGTTCGCATAATTATAATTTTAACATAATGTTGCATTATGCAGAACAACTGGTCACTCAGGTTTGGGTTTGAACACACCTTTTGCGTCTGTAGGGTAAAAATGAGCTTGCTCCTGTTATATCATGGATGGGTGATCATGATTTATGTAGGGAATTAGCAGTTTCCCGCGTCAGTTAAGTCATTTTCCAAGAAAAATCCAGCAAAGTTACGTTGCTATTTATGCGAGTACATGCTATTACTAAACTAAAACGTGGAAAGTCGTGGTGGCCTAGTGGGCAAAGAACCAACTTCTCGAGTAGGAGGGCGCGGGTTCGATTCCAGGTCAGACAAGTACCAATGCAACTTTTCTAAGTTTGTATGTACTTTCTAAGTATATCTTAGACACCAATGACTGTGTTTCGGATGGCACGTTAAACTGTAGGTCCCGACTGGCATTGAACATCCTTGGCAGTCGTTACGGGTAGTCAGAAGCCAGTAAGTCTGACACCAGTCTAACCAAGGGGTATCGGTATCGGTTGCCCGGGTAACTGGGTTGAGGAGGTCAGATAGGCAGTCGCTTCTTGTAAAGCACTGGTACTCAGCTGAATCCGGTTAGACTGGAAGCCGACCCCAACATAGTTTGGGAAAAAGGCTCGGAGGATATGCTGTTACTAAACTACGCTCGTTTGAGTATTTTATGCTTACTAATATTATAAACTCTTTTGGTAACCTACACAGGGGCCTAAGAAAGGACATAGGCTGCTTTTTATCCAGATGTGACGCGGGGAACTGCTGGTTTGTCAATACTTACGTGCAGATTTCTTTCAACCAGAAAAGATTTGCGTAGAAACCTTTACTTACGTTTATTCCATGAAGTTTATGGCAAAAAAACTACCATAAGTTTGAAAAAACAAAAAGCATTACACATGAGGGCAAAGAAACTTGGTCAATCACTTTTTTACCCACCCTCTATACCTATATTTTGTAGTTATGTTACATACATTTCGTTTAGTTTTGGAAAGTTTTTTCTAGAATTTAAAGTTCAGTAAATACTTAGCTCTTAAAAGAAATTATCAATAACATTTAGATCTTAATATAAACTAAATATGTAATATTAGTTATGTATTATCCCGCTTACCGCAAGGTTGCCCTTTTCGCGGCGTTCTCATGTTTTTTTCATAGTTTCTTTGCAAATGATGATTTATTGTCCATGGCATGTGTTCATGTTGCTTTATGGTGATGCACCACAGTATATAAAGGCCGATAATGTTAGCTCTTTAGTTAAATAAGTTTTTTTTATACCCATGTTATATTATAACGTTAGGAATAAAAAATACGTATAGATACTTCGTGTAGGTAAGTACCTAAGGTTTGAACAGGTTTTGTGAGATTTTCCAAAATGCGATTAACAATAAATTATCTTTTAACCAAAAATTGTAGTTATACCTAACACTATTTGTGTGTGTTGTGTTTTGTCTGCATTGCTATACCTAATTAGATTGCTATGACAATACTAACCATAATGACAATAACTTTGCTGTAAAATACAGGTGTTCCTAAAATATTAAATAAAATAGCTAACATAAGCACTAGAAATTATGTCTACCTATGTCTATTATATACTTATCTCTTTTATTTTCATGTGACCGTAGGTATTTATAAATGATTAATAGCCATGAAATCGTCTGTCATAAATTGTGTGTTAAAAATATATCAAATTATCTCAATTTTAAACTATCCGTAACCTATCTTAGAAAAAGCGTTTATTTCAGAACATAACTCAATCAAAAAATAACATCATCATTAGCGAACATTTGCTTAACAGATGCTCTTAACATTAATTAACAAAATGCGTCTTTTGCTCATAATTACAAACCCGACCAATTTATCTTTCATACTGTTATTAATATTATACAACTTGTAAAACGGAAGGACACATCACAATTTAAAAACTATGTACAAAAAAAACATATAAAAAACAGTTTTTATCTAAAATCTAGATATGTGGATAATTACCTACTAACACCACAAAGTAACGTTCTCTGAATATTAAAAAAAATATACACTGCGGCCGCCATTACAAGTATAACGATTATACACCGTTTGGCGAAAAAAGTTTGTGTTAAAAATTATACCTGCACACTTACAATCCAAAACGTTATATACGACAACAATTCTACAACTGAAAACTAACCTTAGAGGTTACTAGCTAGAATTGAGTTTGGAATGCATGATGCAAGCATTAGAATGCCCTAAAAATTTATTACAGCGGACGCGTAGAAAAACATTAAGCCATCTGTAATTTGTATAGTACGAAAGACAGGGAGCTCCGATTATTCGTTCATAAAATGCAACGCGTTAGAGCGGGATAGTCAGTATTCCGTTGATACTTTTCTAACAATGTAGTTGATAGCCAATCCGGGGGCAGTAATGGGCGGGTCGGCTTCTGTTTTCAAATAGATTGATGAAAATTGGTTCCTTATGTTGGGTTCAGCAGGATTATAGTGATAAAAAACTTATTTGAAACAGTTTTTTTAAGAGTTCTCTGAATTTAAATTCAGTGGTTGTCCGAAATGTAAATTGGTTGAATGGTAGACAAGGTTAGGTAGGATTGTTTTTGTAATAATCATTTTAGGTAAGTATAGGATATGTTGCTTTTTGTTAAGTAGGTTTGTATCTATAGTTTTTACGTTTTTTGTTGCATTTTAAATTGAAGGATTCCCTTTTATAAGTTCCTGATTGCAGTTTTTTTAATCCCATTGTCCGTGAATTTTAATCGGCTTTCAACCTTCACCTTTGAATAGTTATTATGACTGTGAATATCAAAAATCTATTATTTTTTTCATCATATTTTGAAAATCCTGCAATAAAACCCTTCACAATGCACAGATGTGGTTAATTGTAAGAATCTTAAGCGGGCTCTATTTTATTGTCCGCTAGTGTAGCTCACCGCTAGTGTAGCTAGTAGAGCTCCAAATTGTTGTTGAAGTCATCGACGATTTCCCGAATAGGTACAAACGTTGAATTGTGTGAAATGAATGCTTAAATCTTCTTCATCTTTAAGGTTTCAACGCATAAAACAATGAGTTCACTAAAGTCAAAATATTTAATAAAATCGTAAACCCTGGTAGGAAGATAAATATATTCTAAATGTATGAAACGAACACGTGAATAAAATGATCAATCTATAATGTCATGTCACAATTTTTTCCAGCATTAACGATTATACAAAAATATCAAAGATACTGAATTGTTATGACAAATTATTGCAAAAAAAACAAACCAATAATTTATTGATTGTTTATTCATGTTACATATATTGTATGTTTAACGTTTGTATAGGGCTACTGGGTGAATTTTGATGAGACACTTTCGTTCAAACATATCTTGAAAGTGAATCGAAAACACGCAATTCCAAAATGAATTTGTAACGACTGAATATTCCAATGTGAACAAATATTGAATTTTTTGAGCTTCCTTATTTTTTTGTTTTGTTTCTTCAATAAGTTTGAACTTCGATGGAAATATGGAGATAATTTAGATACGAGACTAAAATTATTTTTCTACATATTTAATTTTCCTTCGTCATACTATTGTGAGTTTAGCCAACGACTAAGGATTTCCATATTGTACTTCCAGCGTGGAAATTCTGCTAGCCAGTTGAAAAGGGTTTGTTTTTGTCATCGACTACACAATTGTAGAAAAAAAATATTATTTACCGCAGAATAGATCGCAGTAAAGGTAAAAGAATTAGGTATAAACAATTAAAATCAAAATGCACTGTATAAACCCAAAGTGATAAGTACCTACCTAAAGGTACAAGTCAACTCCAACCAAATGTTAGAAATTGCCTTTGAGCATAATTTGTATTATTTTACATTTTCCTACTGAGGTACCTATGATAAATACCTATCGCTTGATAAGTTTGTTTAATAGAAACACAGTCAATAATTTCTTTTCAAAAGCTACCTAGAGCGCTAGATACCTAATGCTCAAAAATAATTATGAGTTTGAAAACTAATGGGTACCAAAAAGAAAGATAGGCATCTGATAACACAGAAAAATAAAGATATATTTTTACATTGTTCGAAAAGTACTAATTGTTAGAAAAAACGTTTTCGAGTTGGCACAGTGGTCTAAATAAAAGTAAAAGTACCAACAAAACAATATTTAGCCGACCTCCATTATAATAATATAGGTACCTACAACAAATTACACCTATTAGATAGCAACTATAATAAAAATGAGGTAACTTCGTAACAAATCTAGCAGCCATGATAAACAGAACTATTAGTTTTTGTGAAATACAATGTTTTTGCATTGTGATATCCATCGATACGTTGGTTGGCTCTCCGACTATTTATGTTGCAGGTAAAGTTTTGTTCGCAGGATTTTACATAATACCTAGTAGGTATATCAAGAATATTCAAGAGTGCCTAATAGGAATAACTACAAAAAGACACAGTCGCTTTTAACGATGTGAGTAAGTATCTTATGCTGATCTCACTCCAATCTTACTGAACTGATGCAAGAGAGAGCTTCCATATCTGGGCGTAGGTACTTATACTTGTGAACTAAGTAGGTACCTATAATGCATTTAATTTCATGTGGAGCTGGTTGATCTCCTACGAGACAAAACAACAGAGAACAGACGCCATAGATGAAATCGAATTGGTCTGGTCAGAATTAATAATCGTTTGTATCATCAAATCAGACGATTTACGACAAAGGGAAACTGATTAATTCCTTTACTGAAAATATATTCTGAGGGCCACTAAAAATACTTACAGCTAAAAATGTTCTACCAATACCAAATTCAAACATTGAAAGCGACACATAAATAAATAACAATTTAATATCCATCATAGTTGTGTAGCGATATGATTGTGCCACATACACACACACACACAAACAGACATACCTACACACACACATTTGTATGTCCCATACAACACCATGAGCCATACAAACGCGATGGTAGTTTAGATTGTGGATAATTGTGGCGACCTGGTTAAAAAATATTACCTACCCATGGGTTTTACATACAGTTGTATTACGTATCTAGCTAAAATTATATGTTTTGTATCTTTGCTGCATGTACCTATTCGTATTTTGGCGTTTTTCTATTGGCCAATCCTCATTGCGTAGGTACCTACCATTCATTTGATATTTTCTTTGTTATATAAGTAATCAACTTTAAATGCAAATGTTACAATAGGTGCTTCATGAAGTTTGAAACGAAATCCTTACTAATACATATTATAAGTACCTACTTTAACGCGAAAGTCCATGAAAGCCAGACAGACAGTCAGTTATTTTTGCATTTATAATAATAGTAAGAATTAATTTCTACCTGGCTTGTATTGTATACCTACTAAGAAACCATTATAATTCAAATTCTATTAAGTACCTATCATTATATCATTAAATTACACAGAATCATTCATATTTTAAATACCGTCAATTCATAGAAGTAGATTTAATTTCCCCTGAAGCTATCTTAAATTAGAACTTCTGAAATAATTTCTAAAGCTGAGCTTCAATGTCAGAACAAGGTTATAATTTGTGCGTCTGTCTAATTTTGGCTATAATTATATAAATTCGCTAATAAGTAGTTGGAAAGGAGGTAGCCACTGTAAATTAAGAACCATCTAATAAAAAAAGGTAATACCTGATTATTTATATTATATAATGACATATGTACTCAATTTATAAATTTTTTAATTACACATACAATTGTATTAAGACATATTAGGATAGGAGGTTGGAGTGAATAAAACTTCTCAGAAGATCCAGCTACTTAAATGCGACATTTACTTATTGAAACTAGCTTTAGGGTTACCCAGTAAGTATAGGTACCTATCCACCAGAAAAGCGAAAAGAAAATAGCAATCTTGTCTTGGATTTCCTCCAATTTATTAAGCTTTTTAGAAATGAAGGCAATTTGGTTATTTATTTTACTCTATAATAACTCTATGAATCCTCTGTAAGTCAACTATAAAGCAGCTTTATTAACCCATCTCTATGTACAACGTTACGAAGCTTACAAAAGATCTTATAAATTGATTTACAACCACGGCGTATGTATATGGTAATTCTGACTAGACGAACACCTTCAACAATGGCGTATGTATTATGATACAAAAACTATTGTCTGCAATTACTGGGCTGGTTTATACTGGTCTACCGCTATGTAGGGTTCTCTAGAGAAATGGGTAAAACTAGAAAAGTGATTTAAATGAATTCGAGAAATAAGTGACGCCTTCTAAGAACTTTAATGCTAATCATATAAAGCTTAAATAAGAGTTTTTTACATGCTATCTAACTATCTAAGGAAATACTAGACTGAACTGAAATATCATTTACCGAGGAAGCTTATAAACTAATTTTTATTTGTTAATGTGGAGTAGATATCTATCAAAATTCTGACAATGTAATGGTTAGTCTTTTTATATCGCTTTCATATACTGCAAACGTCGTTGCCAACTGTTGATCTTGTACCTAGATGACTACATGATTGGTACCTAGGTACCTATTACACATTATTTACCCACTTCTTGTTCCCAGCAAAAACACATAGAAAGTGGTGAACGGCGTGCGTTTTGGGGGCTGTCTTTTGTAAAGAAGATGGATCAAAATTGCCCCACGTCCTATAACAAAGTGACGTATCTCAAAAAAAAGATAAAGATATTTAAAAAATATGGCATATCTACTCTCTAACTTATTTTTTACCCACGACGGAACGGAGCAGGTATATGCGTTTAGGGTGAGAGATGTGCGTTTGTGTCTTTGTGAGTTTGTGTGTTTGTGTGTGTTTTTACACTTTCATCCTAAAAAAATGCTTCAAAAATTGTTCAGGCGCCGTTATTAAAACATCGTTCATAAGACTCATCGTCATAAGACATCGTCCATTAATGGACAATTTTTTTAAATTATTTTTTTGTTTGATACCTCACAAGTGGTACCATAATCATCAGGTCAGGATCTGATGATGGAACCCCTGAGAAATCCAGGCAACTTTTGAAATTTGTAGGCATGCGCAGGATAAAAACTTGACAATGAGGTGTAGGTATGTCTGATAACAATATACAACACAGTGAAGGTTTGGAGCTGATCTGATGATGGAGACGAAAGAAGGTCGAGGGAACTCGACAACTGACTGTGTAAGCTACCTCGTGTTTGGGCTTATATTATTTGTAGTGCTGATTTTCAGCCTACTTTAAATAAATTACTTTTGATTTTGATTTTTTAATATTCATATTGTTCCACCCTACTTCATCTTCACGCCCCATTCCCAAGTTATTTGAGGTCCTTTCTGTCTTTCAAAAGTCATTCCTATTATTATTTACCAATATTAATTACAGTCCATGTTCTATATGATAACATACGTACATTTAACGGTTTATAATGACTTCAATCACCAGTGTTTATGCGCATTACATATCTTAACAACATACACTTGATGTGCAAATTAACGACCAACATCTGCCCTCATTATTTATGAACACGTGAGTACTTATTTTTGGCTTTTTATCGAACGAATTTCTTGTGATATCATGTGGTGAATTTGTGAGGATAATGCGGAAGAAATGTTTTAATTTTATTTCTAAGTATTAAAAAGACATTAACCTGTAGGTACCTTACTTTTCATTATACCTAACACGGGTCTGTCATATTTTGAATGGTACATCTCTCAATCTCAGTACCTATATTCTTAGCACCTGCTTGAACGTCAAATCTTTCGATGTTATGTACCCAGTCTACTTATAGTCCGGATGCATTTGAAAGCCTAGTAATTTTTCAAAATAGGTAAACCAAAAATCAATAATTAACACTTGTATCAAATTCGGTACTGCTTTTTTAAATTCTACAAGAACTTAAATAAGCATAAAGTATTTCTATTTTTATCGATTAACAAATCTTTTCTTATATCCTGCGGAACCTGAGTATTTTTTTTTAAATAAGCTTATAACTGAGTGGCGCTACGCTGCCCGCAAGGCTGATTGTTGAACTAGTTTTTTTCTCATATCTATTTACTTCTTAAATAATGTTGGTAGGAAGATAGAAGCCTAAATAGAGATAGATAGAAGGATATATGCCGCTTTGATTAAATAAATGCCTAGGTATGTCCTCTTTTTTACCGACATTCAAAAAAGAAGAGAGTTCTCAACACGTCGTTCAGGTCCCTACATGCACAATTTATATTAAGTATATGCTACAGAAATAAAACTTATTTAACTGTTTCATATAATATTTTATTATAAAACCTACAAATCAAATAACATAACGATACTCTTAATAAAAAACGACAATAAAAATAATTATCGCAAGTCATCTTATAAGCATAACTAAATATAACGCCATCTACACCACAAGCTAAGAACTATTGTTACTATAAGTAAACTGTGACTGTAAACTCACATGACGTACTTGCTAAATAACTGTTGGATGGCGCCATTAAGTTCCATTAAAGTTCGCTAGATGTCACTGTTTTCAAAACACAGATGTAGTGAAAACTGCCACCACTAGATGGCGCTTTCTTAAGTTTTATTAGAAAATAGATACCGTGTAGTTTGCATTTGTTCTTTGGAAGCATTTTACGAATTCGTAAGCAATATCTGGTGCAGGAATCGCTTTTGTGCTTAGACATTTGTCTATAAGCTTCTCAGCATCGTATCTTTCTGAAAGAAAAGATCGGAAATCAAAGTTACACAAAATATTATGACTTGGAACATAACAACTTTGGAACCAAACTTGTACACTCGTACATGAGAAACAGGTGCTTTAACTTCAGGCCACCACTACTCAGAAAGACTGTTTATGATAAACCGATTCTGGTAGGTAAAAAATAATGTTTTTCTCAAGAGCTCATCAAAACTTCCAATGTGTAGGTATAGATAAACGAGCCGTGAGGGTTGGGAGCGGGTAAACCCTCATAATAACTATAGTCTGGTATAAACTCCAGGTAAATTTTAAAAGTAATGAAATCTTACGAGGTCTGGGCACCTTCTGCAGAGCCACGTCAATCTTGTAGACCCCTTGTTTTGTCATGAGTCCAGTTTTTATCATGGCGCACAAGGCCCATTCCTTCAGCAGCGGTAGTTGGGCCTGAAATCACACAGTTATTCCACTTATAAGACCACTAAATAGTTATTAAGTACATCACTTAAGAATTTAGAATTTATAGTTAATTTTTCAGGTAGGATTGTTTAATCAGACTTGAGATGGTAATAGTGGCGTCCAAAGCCGATTTCAATCACCGCTGCTGTTCTAACATAAGGAGATCAACCTCCGTGCATGAGCATTTGCGTACACTGAGTATTTCTTCACTATCATAGCCCGATGGGACAGTAATCCGCCACGACTGGAGAGAGATACTAACTGTAATAGAATACATACTTTGGGTACAGTCCAGTACCCTCGTCTAACTGCAGAAACAATGTCTTGGTCTACCCTCGTTTCTTCAATGCACTCCATCTGAAATCTTTTCTTCATCTGGACTATGTCATTCTTTGTGTGAGTCTGGAAAAAAACAGGCATATACATTCACTATTGGTATTAATATGTACAATAACTTGCAGCAGGTGTCACTTCACGCATCAGTTTAAACTCTCTTCTCCTGACCTGAGATGCGGGATTGTTCGAAAGAGTTACCTCAGCCCTAGTACATAAAGGATTTACTAGATAGATAGGTACTCCCACACTGCACCCACAGGTCATTTGATAATTACTCATCAAAAAAAACTGGGCTCTGCCTAAAAAGGAGTTAAAGTTTCGTGAAAGACATCAGGCAGACCTATTGGCCCCGTGATCGGTAGTAATTTTTACTATTTTGATCGAATTTCCGTTTTAAGTTAATTCACAGACTAGCTAAGGGCTACCTTAAATGTTTTTCTTCACAATATGTACTCGTTCTTATATAGTCGTATTAACTTGTAACGTTACATACATAGGTTCATTTATGACCAGGAATTTTTTGAGATGTTATGTAATAAAAATAAACCTACCTTATTATGACCGTGAACCAAACCAACAAATAAGAACACGACAGCTAACTCGACTCTACACATTTTTGAACAGAATAAGTTTCACACTTTGACCAAGCAATGTGACTGACGTACAGCCTAATACACCAACCTTTTTATATCAGTCACTAATTTAAAACAATGGTATTACAGACAAAATATTATTAGGAATAGTCGTCATGTTAAGAGTTGGTTCAGACGGCGCGTTCAAATTGATTGGAACTCCAGTTATAACTCTAAAGTTTCTCTAAGTAACTGGTTCTGCTCCTTCCATACTTTCTTTCTGACGATATTTCATAAGTGACACGCTTAGTAGATCTATTATCTTACACAAAACCCATTCGTCGTTTCTTTGGTGATCCTATTCCTCTATATCCATCCAAGTTTTTGTTCCAGATCTTTCAGTCTTTCTTTAGTTTTACCTACTCAGATTTTTTTCTCTTTATGTTCCTTTCTTTGTGTTTAAAATGCTGTTGTTTAAAATGTATATTATTATCTCTAAAAACGTTGCACTGATGTGTGAGGACTTCTAATTGGCTCTCTGTCGACTATAACTTCCTTCTATTTCTTAGTTTTTGTTTAGCTGTATTTATGTAGTCCTCCATAGTGTATCAAATAAATAAACAAATCTTCACAATATAGGTATTATGACCGTTATTCTTCCACATCACTTGCACAAGCACAAGAGTCTACCTACGTTCCTTTGTCATAGGATGAATAAGTCACTTTCTTTGGTAAGCCGGGTAACACTGATATGAGGCTTTTTTGATCATCACAATGAAGCTTGCTTGTTTGTTTGAATGTGCTCAGAGGACCGAGAATTTAAGCAGGAGGCGGCGGAAAATGCTGGTGGACTTAACATGGAAGTAAAATATAAAAACCGCGACATCTGAACAAAATCTTATAGAAAACTAAACCACTAGGAAGTGATAGTTTATTTTATTACTATCACAATAGTATTGTATCGATTCAATAGACAGTTGGTGTTATATTGTAACCTATAGGCAGTTTGTGTATGGAGATAGTAATGAATGTTTGTACCTACATAATAATGATTAAGACTAAACAATATTGTAACAAATGTTGTGTATCAAAAACATCATAACAGTCTGTTTTGAAAAGTGAGAATTGTTTTCTCTAGATTACCTTGTGCAATAGCACACTGCAAACAACGACAATGCAGCAATTTGATCGTAGATAATCATAGTACGGAGATGAATGGTATCCAGAATGTATCAGACCGACTAAAACGCTTTTGGTTGTTGTTAAGTTTTGGTGAGAACGGTAATAAGTAATTTTTGGATTTTTGAAATCCGATTTTCGATTCTTTATTTTGATAGGCTGGAAGTCATCAAAGCCATTTGAATATTTTGTATCTGCATACACTCTGTATATGTAGAGTCTTATCTTGAAGACATCACAGGCACCATTTCCGACTGTTCTTGATAGATAGACCACCACTTTACAGGTCTTAAAAATCTTATTCAGTGGCTAGATTCCAGTTAAAAATCTAGGAGGTACTCAATCGTATTCTGTTATAATGGAAACTCTGTCTAATATACTTAGTTTATCATGACTAGAAGTAAATAGGTGACAGAAGAGTTAAAAAAAAATAAAACGACAAATCAATGATGTTCTTCATTTATTGTTGGTCTAATTATTAAATTCGTTAAGGCAGTTTATTTTAAGTGCATTTCTTACTTCAAATTGATCCCTGTATTCCAAATTATTCCTAAACAGTACTTTGCATTTACAATTTTATTTTTAAAGCGAGGGTATTAAGAAAAAAAAACAATATCTAACCACTTCTCAATTCAAAAATTGACAGTTGCTTATTAACCGTCGAACAGTACGGACGTGCGAGCGTTCTTCATTTAAATTACAGAATCCGTTCAAAAATTGAGGTTGTAACAGAAAATTCTTTGGAAAAAACCAAAGGCTGATAATGTTCTGCAATTACAAAAATATCGCGTGCTTAGGGTCCTTCTCGTGGTAGCATTTGACGTAGTTCCAGGCAGTCTGGTGAGGGGTGTTACCCTTGTTGGCTAGGCAGGCGTCAATCAGCTTCTCTACGGTGGGTTTGTCAGCTAGAACAAAGTAGAAATTGCGTTAGAATTTTTACCAATTAAAAACCATTTGGTCATGTGGAAGACATTCATATCTAATTTTTTTTTGTGTGAGGCTGATTGTGAGCTGAATGAACCTAACAATCACCTAAAAGCCCTCCTTCGAAACCTCGTCGATGTACCTACACCTTAATATATCAGTACCGAGTCGAAACCTCGGTTATGCACTTTTGCTTATTTATTTATTAAGTGTCTGGATAATAATGTCGTAAAACGCATCCTATTTCTTCTCACCGAAAAGTTACCTAGGTATTTCAAACTTACGAAATTAGCACTTCAAGGCGTTGCTATACCTAGTCTTGCCATAAATATTGTAATAAAGAAAAAAGAAAATTGTTAACTGCAAATAACATTTATTACTTTTACAGTGTGTCAGTTTAATACATAAATATAAAACAATTAAAAATATAAAAAGCTTATTCGAAGTGGTCTCCATTGGCTGCAATACAGTCCTTTAAACGATGAGGCCAGTTATCAATAGAAGCACGCACTCTTTCCATGGGAAAATTCTTCACTGCCAATCGTATAGATTGTTTTAGGGACTCCAAATTATCATGGCGTTTAGAGCAAGCTGTACTCTCTAAAACTGACCACAAATCATAATCCAGCGGATTAAGATCGGGACTAGACGACGGCCAGTCTTCAGCTCTGATGAAGTCCGAAACGTTCGATTCCAACCAAGACTGCGTGGACCGAGCTTTATGACCCGGCGCCGAGTCTTGCTGGAAGGACCATACTTGGTTATTGAACATGGTGATGTTAAGGGGCTTAACTACCTTCTCAAGAATGGTATCTTGATACACTTGTGCCGATGTTTTGATACCTTTTTCACAAAAATATGGCTCAGTCACTCCTTCATAGCTAACACCCCACCAAACCATCACTGAAGTCGGATAATGTCCACGTTGCACTCTGTCGACTAATTGGGAAGCTTCCTTAGAGCTTTGAGCATAAATACGGTCATTTTGTTTGTTAAAATGTTGCTCAATTGTAAAAATTTTCTCATCCGTAAACAAAATTTTTCTGTGACCTCCCTTTGCGTACCGCTTCAGTAGTTGTTTCGATTTTACCACCCTATTCTTCTTTAAATTATCAGTTAAGAAATGGCCAGTGCGTCTCTTATAGGCTGCAAGTCCTAAGTCATCTTTTAAAATACGCGACATGGTTCTAGGTGCTATCTTCATTTCCCGAGATAAAATCTTTTGCTTTCGGACAGGATTTCTTCGAATTCTTTCCCTTACTGCTTTGACCACCTTTTTCGTACGAACACTACGTGGACGGCCAGATCTTTTTCTGTCACAAACAGAGGAGGTCTCATTGTACCTATTAATAGCCCGGTACACAAACATTTTACTAATACCAAGTGTATGGAGAGTTTTAAAAATTGCATTTGGCTCCATACCTACTTTGTGTAATGCTATCACAGCGATTCGGTTCTCTTTATCACCCCACACCATTTTAATATCGCAAAATATTTTACAATGTATTGGCGCCAAAATGAGAAAACACAATGAACAATCATATAAAAATGACAGATTCGAAATTCAAATGTAATATTTTTTTATAATTAAGTGTAACAGTATTTATGGCCAGACTAAGTATATGTATATATGTTGTTAACGTGTAGTTAGTTCTCACCTGCGTTAGGGACCTTGGCCAAAGCGACGTCCTTCTTGAACTTGCCGTCCTTGGTCATCAGCTCAGACTTCATCATCATGCATAAAGCGTACTTCTTCAAGGGCTCGCTTTCCGTCTGTGTAAAACATGACGTACTATGTTATGATACTTTTGAATCTATAATGTTGAAATTGACTTTTTGGCAAGACTTAAATGCCAGAAAACCTGCTGATAGTTGTTAGAAAATAGTATAAAGAGCTATTTTATTTGAGTCAGTATCAGTTTGGAATTGGTAGTGTACTACGCTTTCGCCCACGGTTTTACCCGTGTTTCTAGGTAACTATTTCCAGCACATAGAAAAGAGTAACCTTATGTTGTAATACGCTATATTACTGCCATTTTTCATCAAAATCAGTTCTGTAACGTCAAAATAATAACTAAACATATACCGGCATCCCCAGACATGCATACATCCTTACAGACTTTCGCATTCATAATATTGGTGATGATGTTGCTAAATCTAGCAAGATAATTGGCTACTTCATAATTGGAACAGTACCAAACTAATAGCTGTTATATAAAATTATACACAACCTTATAGTCTCCTCCTTTGAGCTTGTTGACCAGCTGTTCGTCCACCTTGGTCTCCGTGAGGCACTCCGAGCGATGCTTCTTCAATTTCTCCTTCTGTTCATCAGTCAGACCTGACGCCTGCAGAAAAAGTAGACGTCAATAAACTTGAAAGAAAAGATCCTAACGGGGCCACAATTATTGTCCTTAGCTATAAGCCTACTGTAACAGCTTGTCAAAAAAGTGGAGCGCAAATAAATTATATGACATGAAGAAATCTACGGACTGGTCATAAAAAGCTGTGTACAGATTATTGTATAATTTTGTTATTTTAGGCTTCTACAGGTATGATAAGAGTTTATGTAGTGAAGAAATCAACACCACAAAAATGAATCAAAATTTGAAATGGTTTCGTAGATTCTGAAACATTAGATTTTTCCATCCTAAACAAAATAAATAAGATGGACTAACTTATGACTGGGAACAGGAACAGTTGTGAGTAAACAACATTATGAAAAATATTTACAGTAGGTACCTAATAAACATTATCCAACAATAATGCAAATTTTCAAAATTACGGGAAAAAAGTAGTTTTTTAGCTAGGCAATTTTAATTGGAAAAAAATTACCACTAACCTGAACTAACATAACGCAAGCCGCCAAAACCACAAACGTCTTCATCTTGATTCTTAAACTTGCAGTAATCTTAGATGTCCTAGCTGCGCAGGAGTTGTGTGGCGAGTCCTGAGGGCTCCCGACTTATATAGCAGCCAGCAGTAAGATTCAGTGTATTGATGATAATCGCCGACGGATTTAAATGGGGTCGACAACATTTTCTCGGTCAATACCTAGGCGGCCGTGATTCACTTGAATATCGTAAAATCTTAAAGTAATTAAATAAAATTAACGCAGGTAAATAAATTGAAACTGGTATTAAATAAATTCCTGAGGGAACTAATGCCCGCACCTGGATGGAAAGTCAGACATTTCACAGGCTCTTTACTAACGGGCACCTTTTGTTTCCAAGTAGTTTTGGCGTGAAAGCGCAAAGACAGACCAAATTACTTTCTATTTATAAAAAAAAAAACAAAAACAAATAACTACAGAGTTCCGGATTTTTGGAAAGCGAACGAGTCGAAACGGTCGAAGCCAACACGCTGAAACTCTTGAGACAACTTTATTAAAATACTATTATTAAGGATTTGACCTCAGGATTAATATTAATCAGTCTCCTCTAGGTATTTTTCTTGTGATCTGGAAAAAAAATATTTTATTTGTGATGTAGCTTCTAGAAGAAACAGTTCTCCTCATCGAGTCTCTTTCATCAGACAATCAGCCTATCCCATACCTCTAACTTCCCCTAAGGTGCTGTGCAAAAATAAATAAATTATAATTATTTTAATTAAAGGTAATCATGGTGAAAAGTTGTTTACACCTGTAAAACACGTGGGTTGTTCTGGAAAGATCCGGGCGTGTCTTGTGTGTGAATATAACGACGCGGTCACACCGACGCCATCTTGTTTTTTACTATTTTTTATTATTTTTTTCTTCAGATGTTTGATATCGGATATTATCTGAACTATGTTTGCAATGCCTTGCAGAAAAAATTATGTTTTTGTTTGGGTTGTAGATTCTTTGAAATGGCATTTGATGTGATTTTCATTTTTGTTGGAACCTTATTTATAAGAATTATTAAAAATAAACTACATGTATATGTTTCATCTAAGAATGTCTGTCCAGTTGTTAAAATGAGTAAATCTTTTTTTTCTTGACATCAATTAAATATTTTTATTTTATTTCGCCAATAACAATAACTGCTGCCTTTTAATTAAGACTATACGTCAGATAAATACTTGCCCTTTAAGTGCTTAAGAATATTTTTTTGTTAGCGATAAGATCACTAGGCCCGCTTTATGCCTGCGTCATTAATTTTATTATGACGACATTTATCTGTTTTAAATAATTATTGTTAATT
The DNA here is from genome assembly GCF_022581195.2 of Helicoverpa zea. Lineage (NCBI taxonomy): Eukaryota > Metazoa > Arthropoda > Insecta > Lepidoptera > Noctuidae > Helicoverpa > Helicoverpa zea. Next base: position 1,766,734 of record NC_061472.1, read on the forward strand.
TATTTACCCGAACATGTTGTCCGCTACTGGGCTACAAAGACTAACATGCTTGTGGCAAACGTTTGACGCGTCTAACCACTGCTTACCTTTCGTAGATTTTCATCCGTCTTGGTGTGGTCTTTCTAATAGCTTCCTTAGCTAACAGTCACCCATGATTTTCAATAGTCCTAAAGTTAAGTGTGCACACCCAAGTTCGATATGTAAAATAGAGGAAAAATGGTAAACACAAAAAGTGCTGCATTGTTTGTAGTGTGTCATCTATTGTCGTCAGTGTAGCCCCATCTAGATAGGTTGTCCTTGCATATACCGACCTGTACAATGTACACATACTAAGATAGCTATAAGAACCACGACGGCTAATTCGTAAAAATATAAAATACGAAAAAAAAAGACCCAGTATGTTAAGACCCTTACCGCTAACTGATAAATTGCGAGTGAACAATCAGTCTAACGACATAATGCAATAACCGTCCGACCTGCTGATTTATGTTGTACGTTGACCCTTATGCCCTCTGTTGTTCACTTACTTTTGACTACATTTCATTTTCTTCCTAAATAATTGCTTTGTTTTCGGTATTTACACCAACTGTACATATTATTTAAAGTAAACGAAATCTATATCTATCTACGTAATATATAAAAGAGAGTCGTGTTAGTTACACATTTTATAACTCAAGAATGGCTGAGCTGAAAATTAGAGGGGCTTAGGTATAGATAGCTTAGGTCCGGGAGAAGGATATAGGATAGTTTTTGTCATCATCCAGGACGCTTGTGAAATCGCGGGCAGAAGCTAGTTTATGTAAAAGAAACTTAGAACTTATACCTAAAGGGCGTTTAAAAATTGGTCCTCATCGCTGTCTCCTGGCAGTGTACCCAACAGGCTAGCTGCATTGCCACTTTGTTCCTTATTTTTTCATTCCAAGTATTAAAATTAGTTTTCAAAGTATTTCAACCTTTCTAATAATGTACAGCAAAAAAGCAACTTGTTATATTTTTAGGCAATTCAGGTAAAACGGGTAAATCTATAAAGATGTAAGGCATAGAGATAGGTACATAGATAAAATTCATAGTTATTGTATCTCTATAAAAGGTTCTTGTATATTTAAAGGACGTATTTTTACGATATATCTGGCTCTTTAGTACCTATAAAGTAAAAGAGTTATAATTATAGCATAAACTATAAAATTAAAAGCAAATATAAAGTAAAAACTAGTTTGGCTTGAGTTTTCAATGTTACAGCCTTACTGAGATTAAAAATGCAAAAGTGAGGTTATTTTATTAAGAGATGTCAGCAACCCCAGCGGGAGCCAGTAGGGCCAAGGCCTGCCGGGGCTGCGGGTTGTTCGAAAGAGTTACCGCGGTCCTGGCACATAAAAAGGCCTACGACGGAACACGACGGTTTTTAGTCAGTAAGAGTCTGACACTCCCTCGCCGCTGCTAACCCACAGCGGGAGGGGTCATTTGATGATTTTTGACGTCGTTAAAAAAAAGAAAAGTTATTTTATTAATATTTCTCTATAAAAAAGTGTTTATAGGATATTACTGAGCTTATACATATTAGCCAACTATTTCTAGCTAATATGCTATGAAAGATGAGCAGTCACTGCTTATAGAACATTGATACTCAGCTGCATCTTCTTAGACTGGAATCCCACTAAGTTGGGAAAAGGCTAGGCAGATGATGAGAGTAGGCTTATCATCATCTATATAGTAATATTCTGTATTGTTGCTCGGGAGTTTGTTGCGCCACTTCTTCTCAGCAAAAATACGTAGGAAGTGGTGATGGGTGGGCGTTTTAGGGACTGTCTTTTGTTTTCGACGTTCAAAAAGTGCTGTTTTGCAGCCAAGTTTCAGTTAACTATTTTATATTTGATTGGATCTGAAAATATAGGTGGTATTTTGAATATCAATCTCAGGCTTACAAGCCCTTGGTACTAGTTCCCACAGTGTTGAAAACATTCAACAATGATTAGCCGGATTAGATCAATGAAACGTGAGGTAATATAAGTATACAATACTCAGATGAGGGTGACATCCATTGTTAACGGTAGGAAATCTTAGTGTTTTTATTAATAGCTATAGTTCTAAGGAATAAGGGAGTTGAAGAACACACGATATTTGTTTTAATGGCAATCAGTATGATTCTCGGCCGCGGCGGTTATTCTCTCTTAGGAGATCAGTCAGCAGCACAGGACATTATTGTAGTGCACAAACATATGCGTTGTGTTTACACATACTCTAAGTATTCATAGACCGCCATGGAACGATAGGATGGCAATTTGTTACGACACCGGAGAGAGATTAGGTGCAAGACCTATGTGAAAAAATATTTCAGTATTTGGTAGCCCATGTATTGAGGAAGGACACAGGCTACTTATTATCTTGGCAGTTTTCACTGGGCGCGTGTGAAAACGCAAAAACTAAGTACTATAGGTACAGCCACTTGCGATAGAATCTTTCCACGCTATCATAGTCTGGAGCAATCTAGTTAATAAAATCACTAAACACTGTCAATGCCTTGTATAACAATATGGTTTTATCTAGTTTGCTACAAGGTCCATTTTACCAGTTTAGTAGGATTCATCCAGTAGGTACCTCTTTAAATGTTTATAATACTTCCTTACTCACTATACGTACTAGTATTATAAAAATGTGTTGGTGCTTTTGTGGAAGATCGAATATAAGAACCACATGTACCCATATTTGCAAAAATAAATAAGTTTTGAGTTTTTGAGTTAAATTGTGAAGTGACTGCAGATAAAAGAGTTCTAGAAAATATACTGCGTCAATATCAAAAATCTTGGGAAATAACAATATTATAACATCCAATACTATTTGTCACACATGCACTGTAAAATAAATGAATGTGATTATATTTAGTACTAATGATGCCTGAGAAAAAGGACGCAGGATGAAACCATGGGTTAAATGCTAGCTTATAAAGGAAGATTTTATAGTTAACGTCTAGATTCAAGATTACTGCAAATAGGCTGTTATCGGCCTACGTTTGTAACGGAGGCCATCTTGATTGTAGTTTACTGGCTTCGTGTCGGTATTAAATTTTACGTTTAAATGTGTTGCAGTTTCTATGAAATTGATTGAGTGGGGGAGTTAAAGTTCAGTGGAAATGTACGCCGTAAATAATAGAAGATCTTTACGACCGAAGTTCTTACCTCAGGCCGTGCATAACAGAAGTAGTTTTTGTAAATTAAATCATTAAAAATAAACAGGTCTTTTATTGACGAAATATCAAAATGAAAAATTTTAAAATTACTAACTTTTAAAAGTGGAAGTAATAATTTATTAATTTTAATAATAAAAATAGACATGTTTTTGACTCGTCAATTTTTCCTTTTTTTACCTTTCAGTTTACATGTTTTAATAACTTGTAAATAACTACGTAATTGATTGAATTTAAACATGATTTAATTATTTTTTTGATTTGAATAAACAATCTAAACTATAGAAAATAAATTGTTAAATGATTAAAATAAAAATGCATCAATTTACAAACCCAAAAAATTGCAAACTCATACAAAAAAATATCTTCAAACACCACATCAATACCAATATATCTTCCAACTGCAATATTTTGGAGAAAGTCGATGAAAACGTTGCAAACCAAGTAAATACAACCGTAGGAAATTTTGGCACTGTACTACGCATGCGCAAAGGAATCCAACTTTAACCTTAAAAACATAAACTTTTGGACATCGCGCTAAAACGGTGTTCCGGTTCCGAGGCTAAAAATGTAAACAAATAAATTTCGGAACTAATTGGAAATTCCTATTTTTTAATTGGAAAATAATAATTGGTCGGTTAATTGGAAATTTTTGTGATGGCTTCGAGTGTTTGTGTTGTGGTTCGTGTCAGTGGTGAGTATTTTTTTTTATAGGTATATATTTTTGTTGCCTTTTAGTCATTTAATGTACCTATTCGATTTTAGTTAAATACCACACCAATGGTTAAGAACTCGTTCGACCCATTTTTTGAAGCAATTTTAAATACAAATACATTTATTTAATATACAGCTAGTGTGCTAGTGTCAAAAGGCATAAACGATTTATTAGTACTTCATACTTCTTATTCTGATAAATCAATAACAAACAATTTAATGTACATATATCCTAATTGATGCACGAGTAGAGAATACTCTATTTCAAAATTCGCTTTGACAGAGATGAGCCCTTATTTATAACCAATTTTGATTACCTCTTATTTAATTTATTATATTTTTGTCTGTAATAAATGTTACAAAGGACTTCTACTATTCTAAGAATATTTTACGCAGTAATGTCAGGGCAAAGTAAAAAGCAAAATAATTCCATTTCCTATAGGTTAAAAAATCTTCCCAGCATGTTATGACCATTTTAATTGAAGAAATACTTGTACCTAAAAACTTTAATTGAATAAAGAAACTTCATAAACTCAGCTCCAAGCTTGTATGCAGTAAACAGACAATACCCAACTTCAGTCTGGTACAGAAACTCCGCATTGCGCAGCTCCATCTCTGACCAACTTCACGCCAGTAGAAAATAACACACAGCAACGCGAAAAACGTACATTTTTAACAATACAAATTAAACTAAGATCATCTGTGATAAAACAATAATACTCAAGTTTTGTAAAAGGTGCGATTTTTGTAAAGAAGTTGGTATTTTAGTCGTTTTAAACGTTTTTCTATTGATTGTTTTGGTGTCGGAGATCGGGTAGCGTGTTTGCTTGGTAAGTGTAATTTTACTGTGTCAATTTACTGTTTTATCATGAGTGTGCATCAATTCTACAAAATAATGATTGTGCAAATAATATTTTATATAAAATTATGTATCTGTAAAAGCATAATGAAAAGTAATGCCGTAATATGTAAGAACCGTCAGCTAAAGCGGTTTTATAAGGGCTTAATCCGAGAAATAAAGAATTTCACTATGAAACGACCAAGAAATACTAGAAAATTATGGTATACTATGGAATTATGTGTAAAATTATAAACATAATGTAATATAACAAAAACCTGTTGATTGCGACTGATTGCTATTAGGCTAACTAGAATACGCGATAAAATATTTCCGAAGCATAAGAATTTCGTAATTAGTAAAAACTACAGTGGAAAATATCTAGCTCTGAACCGTGACGCATACTTTGTTTACAAGTCCTTTGAATGATCAAAACTATCTTCCCATTCAGTATATAACATCCGTTCTAAATTTAGACTCCAATCAACATCAGTGCTCTCAATATAAATTGCACAGGAGTTCGCCTCATTCAAACCATTGCGTGAACATATTTTATAATTATACCTTCCGAACGTTGACATGTTTATAAAAAAAGTCCCTACCACCGAAGTTGTCCGCACTGCAGCGTCAAATCGATCGCACCACCACGCATGCGCAAATAAGCAACATTTACGTCAGTGGTCATAGAACGCGGGTGGGAAGTCGACGACATGCCGAAACCGACACCCGTCGAAGATCTCGTGGTTCCTCCACAGGATACAAAAATATGTGGAACAATATGCATCTGTCAGATGACAGCAGTGCTCAGTGCAGTGTCCTTAGTATACCTAACTGTGGCCATCTACATGCCTTACACTCGAGCCATCGCGTCCGGAATCGATCCTACCCCGATTATGTGCACAACAACACGGGCGATTAACAAAGACAACTGTGACTGGGGATCCTGTGGTGAGTGGTGCCTCAGCAAGACCTCAGGCGCCTGCATCCAGATCTACGTCAACGTCAGGAAGAATGGAACGTCTTTACTTTTGTCTGAATGTGGAAGTGCTGCGAACAAAACCTGCTTTGGTATCGATCAGGAAAACGCTAAGAAGTACCACTGCATCAGAGATGAATGTAAAAACTTGACTGGTACATTCAACTGTACTGAAGGGAAATGTATCAACATAACAGACGCCTTCGAGTGCGCCTTCAGAGAAACGGATCCACCATTAAAATGTTCTGGTAGAAGAGGGAAAATTACTTGTATAGACGTACATGGACTTTTCTCGTGTAACAGAGGCACTTGTCGAAGGATAAGAACACCGTACAATTGTGACCGCCGATGCGTCGACATTCCTACCCGTAACAAGAACGTGATAGTTTTAAGTGGGGACAGAGTGTTTTTAGCAAGATGTGCGAAATTAGTTCAGGAAGATAAAGGTGAAATAGTTTGGACTGATTCTGGTGAAGAAGTTCTTATGTTATCATGTCATGCGGTTCACAATGGAACTCAGGGAGTAGTTGCTATTGATTGTATTAATGCTGCCTTACTGCCTCGCACTGATATCGCTGATTTGACTAACTTTACATACTTACAGTACCTATATCAATCCAGAGCAACACCAAATCGAGTAATCGCTCCATCGGAAGTGGAACTGACTCTAGCTAATGACAGCCGCTTGATGATAAACCTGGAAGGATGTGTCAATACTCTGGCTGATGAATGTAAAGAATTCTTGAAAGATTATGGTCGTGATGGGACTGACCACAACGCTAAAGCAAGATTCCCTTGCTTTTATATGGAGAATAGCCCTGACACAGTTGTAGCCCGATTTGATCTAGAAACTACTTACCGCCAGTTCTTAGTAGCTTTGGTGCTTCCGACAGTGCTGGTTGTGGTGTCTTGTATAACTCTGATGTTGTGTCAACGGACCATTGAAGTTGGTGATGACGCGAAGATGAGATTTAAGGGTTGCGCTGGTGGTCAGGCTGATATGCAATTGCATCCAAACGATCCTGTTTCTCCACTCTGAGATCAGTCACGTGAGATAATCATATTAATCCTCAATTATAAAACATGCTACTTTAAAACTAAACTACATTATGTAAAACGTATACTTATATCCATTCGTGCCATGGCGTTCATTGTTACATAATTAAATCTGAGCCTTTAAGCGCTTAGCTAGAAAAACGTAAAGGATCAATGTTAATGCATAATTCATTAGCAAAAGTCCGTATACTCTTGTTTTAGCTTAATCAATAGCACCAACGACAAAATACGTAGGTACTGTCCTTGACATAGTTTCGTGACTCAGGGTGTTTTTGTGCTGAATATTTTAAGTAACAGACTTAATGCGATAATTTGGGAGATTTGCGGCAAACATTTCCAGTTAAGCGCCTAAGATTTTTGATGGATTTGATTTCAGTCAGTAGTAAATCGTTGATAGGTGTGGTGGTTTCATTTATAATCATATGTTTGTTCCCTAAACATTCCCTTTACGATATTAACTCTCTGTCAAAAATTAAATTCGTAATTCTGTTATTGTTTTTTTAAATAGAAAATTTTATCTGTTCCAGGCGTTCCCCTCCTTTGTGAGGGTCCGGCTAGTTCACTAAGAGACGATTAACCTGCTTGCAATGCTTTCAACTGGCTGACACTCCCTCCAGATGTCTACTATGAGCAGATCCAGGGCGAGCCTATCACCAGCAGCCTCAGAAAGGTCGACGTTACCTATGGGAGCGTCTGCCGAACCAGGTAGCCCGGACTTCAAGTCTTTGGAACAACCAACGAGGGAGCAGCTTCTAACCCACTTTTTTGAAAGATTCAAGTTCTACACATCGCTCTGTCTTGGAACGTCAGCCATACTCGCAGTCTTCGCTTTCCTCTTCTTGATACCCTTCGTCGTCGAGCCTGCTATACAGACAATATTAGCAGAGTTCGTACCAGAAGCTGGTATCTGCTCCGTATCTGAACACGTTCACGCTGAAACTTTGACTAATTGCACCTGGGCGTCGTGCAGAGAAGGATGCACGACCGCCCACACTAAATGTCATAAGATACGTGTTAATTTATCTAGAAGACCGTTTGTAGAGAATGCACCAGTGCCGACTGAATGGGACGAGACTGATTTGAAGTTTCTGATAAATCCTGAAGGTTGTGGGTATCCGCCGAGGGTGAATTGTTCAGTTTTTGCGACTGATTACGCGGGTCCGAGGGCGCCGAAGATATTTCCGTGCTACTATAGTTTGACGAGGTCGGACCTGGTGGTGGCGAGGTACTCGTGGGAGTCGACGGTGAGGGGGCTGATCCTGGCCCTGGTGCTACCCACGACGGTGTTCGTGTTCAGCCTGAGTGTGCTCGCGTATTGGCACTGTCGTTGCTGCGACAGGGCGTGTAACAGACGGGTGCACGCCGAATCCTTCGCGAGTAAAGAAGAGTAAGTATTCTTGTCAGTTGTTGCCTTTTGTAGATTTTTTACTGTCGGAAACAACCACAGTTTTTTTTTTTCATATAAGTTATGTTTTCTTTTGTATCACATGCAATATTGCAAGAGCTTATCAAGAAAATAATTAATGCCGTTTGGTTTGGAAATGAATGGGTGTTGACGAGACTTATTTACTGTACTACAATAATGTTCTATTTGTTGATTTCTGACGGTTTTTTTGTAACTTAAACATAAATAGTGCAAATTACTGGACTTTCAGGTCCTACCTCAAGTATGGTGTTGGAACAACATAGTTTTAATGGATTATAGTTTTAACAAGTACGTTTTATATTAGAACTTTGCACTGTGCTGTGTGGATAACATACCATTTTAATTACAATTTTCATAGTTTTATTTTCATCAAAATGTTCACTGGTACTCTTGTCCTAGAAAATGGTCTTTCTATATCACCCACAGGAAAAATCACTGCAAGTAGGATTTTAAATAGTTAACGCAAATATTAGCACAACAAGTAGTAGAAAAAAAAACATCAATAATACCTACTTCCTTCAATAATTTCGCATTTTGAATTCCAAACAGCTGTACTACTATTTTACCTTCCAATTTCAATTTTAACTCCAGACAAATGAATAACTGTTTCGCCTTTCAATTTCGTCTTTTGAAAACCTTTCCAATTAATATTTTGCTCAATTTGCTTTTTTCTAGTCTAAATTCAAATGTAACCAAAAACCATGTAATGGAAAAAAATCATAAAAATATTAAACTTTTATATTATTTCTTTTACAGCAGCAAACTGTTATGCGAGTTGGACGACGATCCGAGCGATGATGTGTTCTGACGCCGAGCTTCAGCCGCCCGCCGCCGTGCCTCCCCCCGCAACCCCGCAGGCTACACACAGCTGTAGAACTACGAGGTTCTGCGTAGTCACTACATTGTTCTCACGTAAATACTGCATTTTAAGCAGCTGCTACGTAATCCTTACAAGGTTCTGCGTAGTCACTTCGTAGTTGCTACGTAGTTCTTGCATGGTTCTGCGTAGTAGCTGCGTAGTTGCTACGTACTCCTTGCATGGTTCTACGTAGACATTACGTAGTTCTTGCGTGGGGCTTCGTAGTCTTCTCGTAGTATTTACGTGATTATCCTCTAATGTCTACGTCATATTTCCGTAGCCTTCAAATTTTATCAAGATCTATCTACTAAACTCGAGTATCTGACACTAAAATAACTTATTCTATTTACTATCGGTTGAAACGTTTACCTGATATTGGAAGGTTGTGAGTAAACTATAATTATGCTCATTATAGGTTCATCTGTAGTTTACCTTCTTGTATTAATAAAATTGGTTTTAGAGTAGGATTATACAATTCGTCAGTTGATGTAAATCCAACGTTTCACAGTTCTGATGACAAAATCCATTTGGCCTTTGATCTTTTTAAAGAGCAAACTATTTAAAATAGAAGTAAAATAAAAGTTTTGACCTTTCAACCGATAGTGTTTCCAGTATTCTTATCTTATAACATTTCAATAGAGCATTTGCGAAAATAGGAAAGTGCAATTACCTTACAAGGCTGCAAATATAGGGGAGGGGTTAATATCAGACCAGTATTACTAAATAACGACTTTTGGCGGGCAAAAGGCTTACGCTTTAAAGCATTTAAGAATATCTATGAAAAAATAATAATAATATAATGTAACAACGTCTCTTTATTCTAAAACTGAGCTATGCCGGATAATAATTAAGTCCTTTTTTATATTTTTTGCTTCCGGAAACGCGTGATTATTATTTTATTTTTTACTTATAATAATTATTAAAATTAAACATAGATAGAAAAAAATATCATTCAAATATCATGTTCAAAATTGTGTACCTTAATAAAATAATGATGTCATAAATATTTTCGTCGGCATTTTGAAAAAAATATTAACAATAAATAAAGAAAAGATAATAAGCATAAATTCATTTTTGAAATAATAACGTAGAAAACACTTTCAAGAATTTATCACACGCCTAAAGTAGAAAAATATAATAATTATTGTACATACAATAATAATTTATTGTGAATGATTCAATTATTTGTATTTTATTTAAGTAATAATTATGTTTTTGTCATAAAATGTAATTTAATTTTTAGAGTTCACTGTAAAGAAATTATTAGAAGCTTATAAGTGTGACATTATTTTAATTGCATCTTTGAAGTGGTAGGTTTATAAGTAAAATAAATGGATATAGCACAACTGTTATAAAAATAAAGTTTCTCTTGTATTTTGTACTTAAAATAATTATGTTTACAGAAATATCTAATTATTTTAAAAACTATTGTTAAGCTAATTTTAAAATACTCTTGTATGTGGACATTGTTTAACCATTTAGCTTATTATTCTCTCATTAGCCAGAATTAATTAAGATTAAGTTAAATAAAATAAAAATTGTTGTAAATAATCTGCCACGTTTTGTGATATTACATTTAAAATTATATTGTTCAAAGCTTTAAATTTAAATCAATCTCTTGTGTGTAGTAAATGTGTTAAAAATACCTTAATATTTATTTATAACTATCGTTCTAAATATAAATTATTTATCCTTACTGTTTTGTTTTCCAAAAAATATTTTTTATTGAATTATAATCATTAAAATTGTATTTGTAAAGTATAATCGAAATGTTATTCAATGTGAATTATATGTAAATAATTATAATTATAAATGTTTTGTTGGAGTCTAATGATTAGATTTTAGGTAATAACGCAAGTGATGCATCAAACTGCAACAAAACACAAAGTGTAATGACAAATAAAGCTTGTTTTGTAATTTTGTTTTATTTTGTAATTAACAGCTTATTTCCACTGGTCCCTTCGATTATGGTTTATCTACAAAAAGCCTATGCTTTCAAATATTTAACATAGAACGACCGGCCAGTCTGACAACCTCAATACAGTTGCAAAAAAACAACTTCAGAAATGTTCAATTTTTGGGTGGTGAAACATGGTAGATAGCAAATAGTCAGATAGCATCCGTCGTATTTGCAGGTGGTTAATGGATATGGTTACATAGTTCATTAAAGTATTTATTTTATTTACATAGATATTTACAATACATATTTACAATAAATATCAAAAACTATCCTAGAAAAACAAACAACTAAAAAGCGTCAAAAAATTCGTCTCCATCGCTGGCAACTGGGAGCGTGCCCAAGAGGCTGGCAGCATTACCTCGTTGGATCGCCATGCTGATTCTTTGTCCGAGGTAATAGCCAGCCTAATATAACGAGTAATTTACATAGTTGTATCCAAATAAATATTACTGTAGTAGTCTCACGGAGTAGTCCTGTGTCAGTGAACTATATAATTATGTTCAATAGAATTTTAACAGATGTCACTGTTTTAGCCAACGTATTCATGATCAAGAGTCTACTATGAGCGAATGCCTCTGATCTCCTTAAGCCAATTACTTGAGCAACTCGATACATTTAATAACTGTAAGACTGGTTACCATTCTTGTTTTGACTATCCTAATCAGATGTCCAAATGACAGCATTGACCCATCAGGTTAACATGTCTACCGAAACACGAAGGAATTCGACGTGACACGATGGTCTTGGCCCATAAAAGTGCGGGAAAGGATAAGAGTTTCGCCAGTCAAATCCTAGCGTAATCCAAATCCAATAGCTAATATCCCCAAAGACTGCCAACGGTTGTTGATCCCATTCTGTCTATAGGAAACAATGGAACGCCAGTAGGAGCTTTGATAATGATAATTTCAGGTACTAGAGATAGGTACCTCATTATGCCTACAATAATGAAGAGATTTTAGTATCTTTCCTCTATATGATACAAGTTCAAGACTCGATCTTCACTGTGAGCATGACAGTTAAATTATTTATTCATAAGAGGTCTTTCTATTATTGATAAAGAACATAATTTAGCAGTGAGTAACCCTTCCCCCTAGCTTCACAAAGTAGGTATAGTCCTGAGGAAACGACTTCCCGCACCAGGAATTAAAGTAAGTATAGCTAGCTTAATCAATCCAGTAATTTGACGTGAAATGATATCATTCAAACTGTCACGTTAATGTATGATGTAGTTTAGCATTTCACATAACATTTATTTACCATTCTAATATCATCCAGTACTGAAAATACCGTATAATGAATCCAATAGAAATCAAATAGCCTATTTAAATAAAATAGGTAAGTAATTCAGTATTCACATACGTAGTTTAATTCATTATTTATTTCTGTAGATAGACATCAAACAATTTACTAGTTTACCGGCCTAGGCAAAACTAGGCATATAAAAATGCCTGCCTTGGATCGATAAAAAGTAATAATTTAGCACCTTTGGGCTCATGGCAGGGTGATACACGGAGCGGTTAAGAATTTACGCCTATTGTCTCGAAAAGTCTCAAGAGTGTATGTATGGAAGAGGAACGTAATAGTGCACAATATTGCCATCCAATATGAACGGGACTATTTTGTAGCCATGAATCAGCCAGTTCTTGTTTTTCGCAGAACTTTCGCAAAGTTCTAAGAGTAATACCGAATGGTGAAATGAAAAATGAAATATTTTGCCTGATTTGAAGAACATTAAAATATTTCTTTGGTGACTTTATGGGTGACTAGTGTGGGTAAATGATTTCAGATAGAAGAAAGAAGAAACAATGCTGCTGCGCCGACCTCAAATTAAAAGATGATGAAAGCAGGACGATGATGATCATGATTTCTCTATCACCAAGGATTGCTATAAGATAACTCATCTTTGGGTTTAGCTCTGACCTTAGAATAAAAATACATGTGATCACGTCTGTTTTAAGCCAAAATATCTTATACATAACAGTTACTGTAACAAGCTCATCCAACAATAAGGACCCTATCTACAGCTCTCCACGTCGGTCAAAATCGCTAGTCGCTCCTCTCCCCCACAAAAATCAAACCCTTAAACAGAATTGCCAGTATTTTAAAAGGGTTGAACGACCTCACATGGCACGGCGGCTTGCGTTTCACTGCATTGCCGTGGGTCTACGTAACGCCATCACATTATGTGGAAATATTCAGAACATGGCAGAACTGGTGGCATTTTGGACTGTGCCAACAATTTGTGGAGACAGCTTCATGATGTATAGAGGAAGGAAGACACAATGGATGTATTGTGTGAAAGATGATATGGTTGGAATGAATGTTAATTGTGAGATGAAGTTAGATGGAGAAGAGGGCATGCTGTGCCGACCTCAAATAAAGTTTTGCAACGATTTCGAATAGGGCAGCAGGATGATAAGCTTGATAATGTCTTTCGCTTTTTTGGTGGTGGTTGTTGGTCAAGAGCCACGGCTAACCATGTACATTCGGAAATGACTCTCAAGTCAGACTAATTGAGGTCACGTAACGAGTCTGCATTCTCCTCCACCTTTATTATTTCCCTAATTAAAAAAAAAAACAGCAGATAGCCAATTACACCTTGATGTAAAAATATTTCTACGAGAAACTCAAAGATTCCTTAGAAGGACGTTATTAATGACGCAACTCGAAAACACAAACCGATAAAGCTACCATAAAAAATAGAAGTTAATTAAAATCAAAACATCTAAAAAGACGCAAGTTTCCTAAAAGTATTAAATCTAAATGAAATTCATGGGTTTCACAATGAGGCCGACTGGTAACTGATACATATTTGATTGGTCAGCCACTGAATATGTGGCCTTGACGATTGAAGAGAATTATTTAAAGGTTCGTTTAGATAATTCTCGTATTTTATATAAACGAAAATTGGAATGATTCAGGCATTTTAAAGCACATGTTAGTAGCTAAACGCTCACTAATAATGCAAAAGTGCTTTTCTTTGTCAGTCGGTTCCACTATCACGCCAAAACTACTTCATCATCATCATCTCAGCCATAGGAAGTCCGCTGCTAAACATTGTCCTCCCCCTTAGATTAAACTACTTAAACATTTTAAATGAACAGGAATCTAGAGTCTGGGAAACAACATGAGCTGAAATTATGTATTTGTGTATTACAATTTGATTTAAATCAGTTCAGTAGTTTTCTGTTGAAAGCAAGATAGACAGACAAACATAGCTACTTAGGTACGTATTTATAATACTAGCAAGGATTTTAACTTGAGACAACTCTACTAATGACATACAAAAATACCTTATTTCCTGCAAACGTGAATAAATCCGTACTTAGTGCTTACTAAACGTTTTTCAGTTGCATGTAATTCAGAAATGGGTCACAGGTATAATTACAGCTTTTCAGCAGTCACGGCAATGCAATTACTGGAAACCGACTTTTCAGGTTGTTGAACCTATTTCATACTTGAAGTTGCTGAAATTAGGAAATGTAGGCACCTTGATTGGTAGTTTGGAATAAGTTGGACCACGATTCTCCGTAGTCTCACTCGAAACTCGAAAAAAGCTACTTCCCATACCCGGTTAAAAGTAGCCTATACTTATTCTGTCTAATATTATAAAGCGAAAGTAATTCCGTATGCCCATCTGATGCACTTTCACGCTAAGGCTGGAAACAGGGCTATATCTGTGCAAGTCTATGAACGCGCAAACAGCTACGCTGACGGTACGCGCGTGATTCGGTCTGGACGTAGGGTCAGCACTGACCGTCGGCCGAGCACTGCTTCCAGCCTAAAACTACGCCATCTATCTGTCACGGTCGTTGGGTTGTATTTTTTTCGCATGTTGGCTGTCTAAACTACTGGACCAATTTAAATCAAAGAGCATATCATTTAGAGTCAGTGAAAGGACATAGTTTACCGGGACACGAGCGGAGCCAAGTGAAAAAACTAGTACTTAAAATGTTTCTTTCTATCCCTCGTCGTCCACTAGGCTAATAGCCAAGAATGACCACTAACACAAGAGGCTATCTCACAAAGTGCCTAATATGTGGAAGTGCCATCGACAGCCTGAGATAGAAAGCTCTCTAGTTATGATACTTGGCGAACCACTTCATCTTTGGAGGTTGCACTTTTCAAAGAGTTGATGAGACGAGATGACTTGTAGCTTCGACATATTGGTAGACTAGGTTTCGCTATTGGTTTCAATTGCATCTGGAGGAAAGTTCTTCGTGCATCCGGACAAAAGTATTATTAATCTATAAAAGAATTTTAAATTATTTTTCTAATGGTTCAAGAAGTTTCCGAGTTTAGCGCGTTCAAATAAAACTTTACAGCTTCATAACATTAGTATAGGCACAGATTACTTAATAGTTAGATACTACTCGACTAAATGTTTTGACTTAGACTTTGATTACTTAAAAAGAGTTTGTTAAAGCCATGATCTTCGGATCTTATTTAATCCAATAAATTCTGGCAGCTGTAGATTTATTGAGAAAGGCTGACCAATCCCAGCAGTACTTTCAGAAATATAAATATGAATAACTGAAAATATCATACAACGGTTCTATTTGCTTAACTTTAGATATTCCTTCAAGAAAAAGCAATGCCTACAAAAAAAGCAAAGCAATTTGCTACAGCTGCATTTCGGAGCGTTCTGAGCGAAATTAAGCTCGCTTTACGAGCGATATAAAATATCTCATAGTGGCTTTACGAATGGTTACAGAATATGGCTTATTTAGATGTGTCATAGTCATAATATTAATATGGTGGGTCTGTTTTATTGTCATACTGATCTCAATAAACCAAAATATGTTTTTAATTAGGAGCATAAGATACAAGCTTAATTGTGTATAGTCCTTTGGCTAAACAATGTAGACTAACTGTAAAATTAAAATGTATCTAAATTCATCAATATCCTACTAAATGTATCAAAATCTTTATATGCGCAGCAAGTCTTCTTGTGTGATTCTCCTCTTTGGCCCGTGATCACACAAGTAGGTACCTTTCCACTAGTAGTCTTTCAAATAATCCATTTATTGTTTCTTTGGTCACTCTTTTCACTCAGCCGTTCTTCTATAACATCTGACCATCCACATTTGAGTCACAAAACTTATTTTTGTTGGAGCATCGGCAGATTTTATTCAAATAAGGTGAGCCTGTTTTTTTCATAGCTCATACTCAGACAAACGTATTTTGCATTTATGAAAAAAATAGGATTTTTACTCTCAAATATTCTACAGAAGACAAAGATTCTACGAGCTTCAATAGCCATAAACTCCATAATACTTGACCGGTATTTTCATTGAATCATAACTTGGCTCAAATCCATAAGAATATCAGGATAAAGAAGTGCTTTCAAGTATTTTTATAGGTCAACATATTTTGTAGGATTCATATTTATTTGTAGCACTAACAACATTACCGTCTTTGCTAAATTGTCGGCAAAAACAGAACATACAATGGTAAATTACACTGATCTTATTACAGCAAAATAATCTCATTATAGAACCTATTTTTTGCATAGACATCATTAAAATAAGAAACCTTATTATTTTCTTTTGTACAGTATATTTTCTTATTCTTTATTTTTTATCAACCTACCCCAAACAGGAGTCATTAACCCATAAAACGGGAAAGCGTCATTCATTGCACCCCAAGTACTATTATGAAGACAAAGTAACCAAACGAAGCCAGCACTGTTCCCAAAACACCCGGTATTTACTATAAAGGCTATATTTGAACAACATGAAAGCACGTTCTCTCCTTAAAATTGTATAGGAGTAGTAGAAGTTGGTGCAAGGGAAAGTAATCTTAATAACATTGAGCATTGGGACCTCAGAATTGTAAAACAAGACTGTCTGTCGCCGTACAACGTTGGAACACATGATACCGCTGTATCGACCGGACAAACCGACGCGCGCACTCAAATAACTACATCTAAGCACCAAAAACATTTTAAATTAAAACTAAAAAACAATAAATAAATATTTAAAGAAATAAAAATATAAAATGAATTTCGATTTTTTTATTCGACACTTTTATTCATTTTAATTTCTTATTTTAAAATGATGTTCATTTTTTTATTTTATTGAAAATGATTGTGATTTTTTTTCTTATTTTTAGTTTTGTAGAGTGAATGTTTAATTGAAGGTTTTTTTATGGGATTTTTATGCGTTACGTAGTTTTGAGGTGGCTACGGGGCTGTCGGGGAAGGCCTGCGCCCAGTAGTACTCGAGTCGCGGGAACGCGTCGACGTCTGACTAAAAACAGACGTCAAAGAAAAAATAATTTTCAAAAATATACGTTTTTTAAACTCAGAACATAATGATATAGTGATAAAAGACTAAAGTGTTTTTCAAAATATTGTTTTCTTCGTCGTGTTTTGTTTTAAATGGTAACAGTGAGACCTTAGCTTTAATGAGGCTGGTTAAATGAATATAGAGACCTTTATTTATAGTACACACGATACATTTAATTACCGTTTACATTTCATTAAGTGTTTTAGTCGATATTTCGATAAATAACTCCATATTTCACGAGAAAAACGCTGAGAAAGTATCGTCAAGTCATTGCTGCATTATGTCAATATGCGTAAGGTATTTTGTTCGCGTATTTTCGTATTTCAATTCTACATTTGCGAAACTAAAATATGTTTCATTTAAAATGAGGATTTTTGAGCAAAATTATGTAACTTGAAATGTTTATTTGATTTGCGTTATAATTGAATGATCATAACAGGAATATTTCAATACCTTTTGATTGCATGTTTGGTATACATTTTCGTGTTTCTATTCAGTGGTAATATACCCTTGTTTTAGTAGAAAGTGACGTCAAACCCCTATAGTTTGAGGTTAGGTTATGTAATAGTGCTTTTAACGGTACAAAAGTCTAAGCTTTTTAGGGTTCATTTTATTCTAGTCGCTCGTAGTAATATTATTAAGTGTCCAGTGAAAATTGGTATCTACGCATGTGTATCGTGAATCTGAGAGTGTGTAGCTGTAAATACCAGACTTTGATTAGGTTTTCACGCACATTATTAACATAAGTCTTTATGCTTCTTAAATTAATAAGATCTACGATAGAAAACTATTTCCATTTTAACAGTTTTTCACATAAAATACTTATTGACTTACTGTCAGGCAATCTACGTTTGAACGCTTGTGTTGTTTTTTCAGACTTTTAGAGTGAAATGACACGAGGTCATCATGATCTGCCTAGTCATTTTCCTGACTATGTTGAGGTACCAGTGTTTTGCATGGAGCGACTGTCTATCTGAACTCTTCAACCCCGGGCAAGCCTGTACCTATTGGTAAGACTGGTTATCAAACTTTCTGCTTCTTTACTAGCCAAACGTGTTCAAATGACATCTGGGGCCTATCAATTTAACGTGCATTGCGAAAACAGAGGAACTCGCTAAGCTGAGATGGTCACCCATCCACAGACAGACCTCGCTAAGCATTGCTTAACGTTATGAAAGATGGCACCATGTGGTTATTACTTAGGGACAAAATCATGCCACAAAATATTGGATGTATCTAACATTATGTAATTCATATATTGTGATAAACCTAAGTTTAGAGAGCATTCTTCCATAGGTATCTACTATACACTACTACTTTCTACTATATAGTAGTATGGGGCAGTCGGACTCCAGAAAGTCTGACATTCAGTCTTAACAAGGAAACTTACTCTTACTGAGAAGATGTCAGATAAAAGATATTGAGTAATTCCATGTAAATTCTGGTAATTAGCATTTTGCCCAGAAGCTGATTTCAACATAGTTTTAAAAGGCTAGGCATATTCAAGGCCCACCATTTTAAAATGGTTCATGAATACCACTATATAAAACAGTTTTGTGGGTCTTAGCTTAACCTGGACCTACTTTCTTTGTAATAAATAATAATAAATAAATAAAATACGCAGTAACTCGTCATGATAAGTTGATCACCCATCCGTGGAACGGCCGCGCCAAGCGTTGCTTAACATTATGATCGATCGTACCAGCAGCTGTTACTTAAGCCTCTCCTGTATGGTATGTCTCAATTATTGGTAGACTTCGAGTCTTATTATGGGGAGACAGCCCACCAGTAACGTATGGTGATTGGCGGGAAATCGATATTGATTAGCTAGTGTGGGTACAGTTGGCAGAAAAAGATGGTGTAGTATTTTTACTTAAATAAAATTAAAAATATATATTTTGAAAACAAACTAAGCAAGTTTGTGTTCAAAATATTTTGAAAAAAGCTGGCTGCCCGCGATGTTATACGCATAGGTGTAAGAATAGGTGTAAGCCAAAGTTAGATAATATAGGTAGGTACTTAGATTCTTCCACGTTACGCCATATTATTAAGACTTTAACAACTGCTAAGCTTTTGATTACCTACGTATTTTTTTGGGATCGTTTTCAGACATTGAATTATTTTCTATATTACAAAACGTGTAATAGATAAATCCATTAACTAGGTTTTATAAGATACAATGAAACCCTTAGAGGAATACGAAATCTTTCAGTACCTGATTGATCTTATTTATCTCTACTTTTTGACTTGAGCCCATAATCACTACTAGAAAAGATTTTTAAAGTCACAACTACACAAGTATTAAAAAGTAAAATATTGTTTTTTCAACCATTTTTGATGTGGACTGTACTCCATGGGACATGGCAGGTAATGGGTTGACAAGCTAATATTATGTTCCTATTTACCTTTGTCAGTTTATAGTAGAAAATGCATTGTTTGCTTTGATTTTTTATTTCAATAGTGCTTGGAAGGTTACTTAAAACTACAAGGTTTTAGCCGCTCCCTGAGGGATTTTTTTTCTCGCACCTGGATAAAAAAGTAGCTCATACAATAATCTCGCGCTTTTTCGCCCAAATAACTTAACCGATTCATAGGTATACAACTTAAAAATATACCGTCTTACCACAAAAACTTTTAAACGTCAGTTTAAGACTTGTCTAAAAAAATGACAAATTATGACGTTGACATATGGTTCATTTTGGAGCCACATTTTTTTTAGACAACTGTAAAACAGGCGTTTAAGTTTTTGTAGTAAGGCCAATATAGTCTAGAGTCTGAAAAAGGGTATATGGTACTTTTATTCAGTTTCTCATTAAGTAGTTTCTCAGGGACGATAGTGAAACGCTAATAATTAAAAATTGATAGTTTATTAATCAATCAATGGAAATTACTTTACAATTTCAATTCTTATCTATTTACCGTGTCACTACAAGAAGTTCTCCCGGAACTCTAACGAAACCGGGGCTAACAGCTAATAATTGATAATGCTTATCAACCATGCCGTATATATAACAATGACATGAATCAATCAATGCCCAACGTACTTCTTATCAACATTCTAGCAAAGGCATTATAACAATAAAACCAACATCTACCGTCGCAGATAGAAAATAAACAAAAGACTACCACGACACGGTTCCGTCTACAGAGGAAGGAAATATAGCGGAGATGCCATAAGGAAGGTAGGTCAGGCGCCTTCTTGTAGGTCAAGCAACGTGCGATAAGCGTGATCAGTTACTAGAACTAACGAGACTTTCGGGTTCCTTATCAAATGATCATCAATCTGTCAAATATTAGTCTTGATTAATAAATTGATGATTTTATTTTAAAAGTAATGGGTGGGTTCTATAGAATGTGTGTAAAGGCGGAGTTAGTAACAAATTCAAATTCATACAGTGGACATGACTAAAACGATCAGTTACGAGTGAACTAAGGGGCTTTTGGCTTCTTTGAGACATCTGTCAACGATTTTTGGTATTACAAAAGATGGTCGGGTAAGGGCGAAGACAGTAACGTTCCTCGTCACCGCTCACCCGCGTTTCGGCGCGCTGTTTTCTTAAGAGATTTTCCGTTATGGCACCTCCGTTAGTCATTTAGTTCTCCATGGTTCCATCCGACTCAATGACATGTGATGTCTTCTCCATACAAACAGTGTCCTCATTTCATCTCTACGCTATTCTTGAGCTTTCAGAACTGAGGAACTCTGTGCTATCGGCAAAAATGGGTCTTGGTATTCTTTGGTGAATAGTAATTAAATTGTTCATTACAAAATAGTACTTTAATTTAAATATTTACACTATTACCTACATTAAGTCAGCGGAGATCATGCCCAAAAGGCTGGCTGCATTGCCACGCTGAATGGCAATGCATATTCTTTGACCGAAGTATAGGCCAGCCTTTTGGTCACGGGTGGAGTGATTATATATTGTTTAATTTGTATACACATAACTTAGAGCCCTGTAAACAGTAGTTTTTGGTCAGCTGCCGTGTCTAACCTCTGTACAAAATATACACCATCCTCATTATCCTGTTAACCCTTATTCTAATTTTAATTTGGGGTTGGCGCAGCATGTCTTTTTTCAATATTTCTCTATTTGACATCGCCGTCGTCTTAAAAGATACATTAATTATAAGCCATATCTTTTTTTACATAATCCATTTATCATATCTCATATCATAGTCGTCACCTCAATTTTTTTCTTCATCTAAACACATTTATACTCAACACCTGATAATATGATCCTCATTCCTCTGGTTTCGACATAACTTCGCACCACATAGGCATTTCGTAATCATTGATAATACGTATCATACGATATACGTATAAATGGTCAACATAATTTTCACTCGTGTAGCGTATAAATTAATAATAGATCTAGTGTCACTAACATGCGTATGTATTTATAAATAAAATCGATAGTTATCGGACCGCCCGCTGAAAACTATCTCTCTAATGTTTACACGCATATTGACCCATAAAGTAATACAGCATACGCAAGGGTCGATCGATCATAAAGTTAGGAAATATTTAGGGTCAGTGGATGGGTGACCATCTTATTACGACGACTTCCTCCGTTCTTCGGAAGGTACGTTAAGTTAGTTGGAGAGCTGTCATTAGAATATTTTTGGCTGTCATTTCAAGCCAGAAAGTATAACAACCAATCTGACCAAGAGTATTCGCTTGTTTGAATAACTGCGTTGAGGAGAATAGCCGCAGCAAAGCCTATAGAAGCCGATCCAATATAGTGGAGAAAATGTAAACTTGTTATTGATGCAGTTTTTGTTGTACATTCATTATCTACAATACTGAAATAAATCATTGCAATTTGCTATCAACATCGCTTCCGAGCAAACTTCCTGCTATTGCACGCTATGATAACATTTTAAGATTCAGTTTAATAATTACATTATTTGGAACAGACAGATGCATCGAAGGACTTTATTTATCATGGTATATGAGATTCAGTATATAGAGATATGCAAACATACCCAAAATGGTCTAATTTTACACTTTGAGAAGTAAAGCTAAGCAGTATTAAAAGAGCAAAAACCCAAGGAATATGTAAATAAGCTCACTCGTGACCTTGAAGTAAAGCCTCAGGATCTTAACCTGCCTCGACTTATGGTTTTGATTATCCATGTTCCGAAGGTCACAATGTCCTTTCATTGTAATTAATCTTTCAAATAGGTAGATACAACGTTTTATAAATATACTGATATCGGGATACACATATTTTAATTTTTATTTGATTTTGATTTCTAAAGAAAGAATCCTTAATTAAGGTAATGTACTGCAAGCCCTTCAGGTTTCCTACTCAAACTTTATACGCAAACTCAAGGCTGCTCTCGATTAGGAAACTATATATTTTACACATGGTACTCAGATATCACAAAATACTACCTTTTGACCGTGCCAAACTTAATAAAAGACGATGTGATATAGTAGCCCCTACATACTCTGCCCGCTCAACATTTGCTAAGCGACAAAATATAGCTCAGGCCCCTCGCGTTTATAACAAATTGAATCGCATACTTAATATATACCCTATGCAGTTGCGCGAGTGTAAGAGGACCCTGTCTAATTGGCTCCTCACACTAAAGTACGATGACGTTGAAGATTTCTTGGTTACACAAGGATAAACTAAATTCACCCACGCCGATACTAAATTAATTACAAACCTATGTTGATATTTACGAAACCCATTCATACCCTTAAGCATACATACAAACATACACACACGCACACCCACACCCAGACAACACACACACACACACACACACACACAAACACACACACACACACACACACACACACACACACACACACACACACACACAGACAACCTAACACACACTCAAAAATGTAATTTGTACTTTTCTGTGTATTGTCTTTCTTTTATTATATAAAATGTGTAGTTATAATTAGCACAACGATACATTTGTATAACGAGAAAGAGCGAGGTTTATCCCAACACAAGTATCTTCGGATTACTTTTTGGGAAGCCCCGGCAACTAAATTGTAAAACTTTTTGTCAATAAACACATTTTATTTTTATTTTTTTATTTTAAAGAAATCTCTTTCAGCAAACCCGTGGTAGGAGTTTTATATTTTTATTATTTGTACTGTCAGAAAAATTACATTTATTAAACACACTTTATATAATATTTATTATACACACTACTTTAAAACAACATTTTTCAAATAATCTACATTGTTTTTGCATTCCATATTCATCACAAATTGCATCACTGTACGTTCCTATTAAATATTTTAAGTCCTCGTCTCATATTTGATATTTCTGCCAACATTGCATAATTTCGGGATAAAGTGAACTCAATCCTTGTTGAAGTTAATTGTGTATTGCAATTTAAACTTTATCTCGTACAGAATTGCTTGCATAATAAATTGGCTGGCAATAAATTATTGTGTGTATGTTTACTTGAGATTGTGAATAAAAATGCATCCGCTTTGTATGTCAATTTATGAAATAAGATTTGCTATCGGCATCTTTTTACTGTTGGGTAAATAGAGTTGAGAATTAATGATTTACACACATAGTAAAAAAATAGTTACTTATGAAAATCAATTCTCATAGTGGCGTTTGATAACAAAACTTACTAATTACTTCATATTAATTACCATTATCTGAAATGAAAACAGCGATACTAGTTATCGGTGTTCTCATAGTTACAATTTGGGTATCATAATAACCAAACACTCATTATTTTCCAATCAGTGGTGTCACAAACTCGTTGATAAAAATGTAAAGGTTACTGTTGTCGTGCATCCACGACGCATTTACTACGAAATGCCTTCTGGACAACACTATTCAACAGTGGTAAGATTTCTTTGACTTAGTAGTTCCCCAGAGATATGGGTGAAACCGCGGATATCAGCTGGTAATAATTTAGTTATCATGCTGAGTAACACATGGTAACTTTGCTCTATAATTTTGTGTTTATTTGTGGTGTAGATAAACGATTTGACGTTAAAACGTAGATAGGTTCAGTTTTCCGGTTTTCCGGTCGCGCCTAAGTGCCATCAATCAGTCGATCAAATTCCGTTTTTTGACGTAAATCTCTTCATGTTCAAAATACCTACTATATACTCAAGATTTTTGTTAAAATTGGTGTTAAAAACATGGTACTAATTAGCTCACAAAAGTTCTTAATAGGCAAAATTCAAAAGAAGAATTGTTTTCAATAAAAATATTTATTCGAAAAATAAAGTGTAATTGTCCAAATAAAATTATTTATAGTAAATTTATTTATTTATTGGAAACTCAACAGCTTATTACTAATGAGACATTTTTTGTGAAATTTCACCCCTCTGTTTATGACCAGCGCAATGCAGTTGCAGAAGGCGAGGACTTTATAACCAAACGGTAACTGGGATCTTACGTATACGCTGATCATTGACGGTGTGATGATGACAATAATCTTTTAAGCCAATAACAGAGTTTCACGGCATTTAGAACAGAGTTTTACGGCATTTAAGCATTTAAGTAAAAATTAATAATTATTTATTCACAATTAATTTTTATTCAACAAAAATAGAACACGAAATAGGTTAACCGTGAAATAAATTTCAGATTCTTGACACGAACAGGCATGATATACAAAATTCATGATATAATGGGCCTCATGATAAGTTCATGGTATCTTCATGAATAATAAAGCTGAAGCCTGAATTTAAAAATATTTTAGTGATAAAGGCCAGTTAAAATTCATGGTGCCTATTGTGGTGTATAATAATAGACGTATCATTATAGGTAATTATGTTAGTATTCAATAATTAATGATGAAACAAGCTGCCCAAAACAGAGCTTGAGTTTGTCGTTTTCCCCCTTTTTTAACTGACTTTCTTGTCAAAGTAAGTTGAAAATCTACCAGACTCTCTACCTAGAACTTAAGTATACCATTGAGCACTACACTATCTTTTATCAAATTAATCATTTTTAATTTCCTAAAGTCTTTTTAATAGTCTCTTCATGAACGTAATAAAGTGCTCTTTACATGATAACATATTTTCACCGTAATTGCAATTAGTTAATAATATTTATAGACATTTACCTAACGTGCTGTATTTGAAGCGCTATTTTTTTAGCCTCATCGAACCTGTAGTTACAATCAGAACTATATGAAATAATCCTAACCTGAACTGGGAGGTGCCATAAAAAAAAAAATAGGTATTGCATAGGTATGTAGGTTTAAATATTTTGTGTTAAGGTCATCTGAAATATAGTGTATCAATTTTACTGTTAGATGTTTTGCAAAGAATCCACAAAATTCGTAGGTGAACCAAAGGTCCAAAATTTCGTAGGCTCTCTGCTAAATAAAGCTGTTATTAGTGTCAATGCTAATTCTAGCCCAAATCGATATCTGGATACTGTATTGCTGGCCAGACAGTCTGGCGTCCCGGTTTAATTGTGTGTGGTGCTAGTTGTCGCGCCTGGGCCTTCAAAAGGCTGTATTTTAGTATGCATTATAAAGATAACTGAGATTTTTATGTTCGACGGAGCTTTGGAAATATTATAATTTTTCAATTGAAAAAGGTACCTACAAACTTTCGGATTTAAACGTATCACACTTTTCAACTCAGAAACGGATCCTAACCTACTATAGTTCGAATTGTAATGCTTGATTCGATCTCATACAGTTGACAATATCACTTAGAGTGTGCTACCATCACAAAGCGTTTATTTTTTCCAATAACTCTTCAATTTCTTCACTGTCACTCAGACCATACCAAGACTGTCGTGTGTCAGACCAGACCGCGCCGTAGTTATGCCTTTCGCTGTTAGGAATGTTCCGCCAAATATGTCAAATGCCAATCATGTTATTTAGTCTGCGTACATTCTAGGAATGGCTCACTGGATGTTTTCGTTGTTTTACATAACTTGACTTATATAACTTTTTGGGATACAAAAAGAGATTTTGTTAGATCGTTGATAACATCGTTTATTTTCGCTGCAGTGTTTATTTAGAATAATTTTATCTTCAATTCTTATTGAAGAAGTTTGAACTATAAATAAATAAGTTGACAATAATTTTAGGATGTTTAAGTAACCAAGCCTCATTAAAGCTTTATCAGTCAACCAGCAGATATGTAAAAAGATATTGAAAAATACAAAAACGTATAAAGACTGAAATGGGATATAAAATGATATGACACAAGCGAGCTGAGACAGCGCTATGGTCGCCCGTAGCGCTCCCACACCATGACAGACGAAGAAATTGTACCCCCAACCTTCGCTGAGAAACTTCTATTTTACACAACAGCAACCTTTGTTCTACTGGGAACATTCAGCCTGTTTGCGTTCCTCTTCCTCGTGCCATTCGTCATAGAACCAGCCTTTACTACAATATTCATGCAATTCGATCCAGTCGCAGCACTATGCGTCACGACAGGAGTGCAGCATCTCGTTGGCGCCAGCAACTGCTCCTGGGCGTCCTGCCGGGAAGGCTGCACCAAAGACCTGTTTGAGTGCACTCAAATTCGCGTCAACTACAAATTGGGAATATACCCCAATGTTACTCCAACTGACATGGAGACATTAATCAGGGCCGAGAGGGCATTAAGGAAGGACTATGAATACGAGAATTATGAAGTAACAGCTGATAAATCGTATCCAGAAATGTTAGACGACGAGCTACCCGATGCTTTACCAACAGGATTACAAGGCAACGATTCAGAATGGTACTTCACAGGAGCCAGATTGTTCCCGAATGTTAAAGGCTGTGGATATCCGCCTATCTTGAACTGCACGGTCTTTTACGCGAAGCACAAACCAATTGGCAACAACTACACATGCTACTACAGCCGTGTTGACCCAGGGTTGGTCATCACTGAACTCGACATGTGGCAGAATACATTGAACCTGGTGTATGCGATGGCCATACCGATACCGTCATTCATAATTTCGGTGATATATTTGACATTTGCGTACTTTAAGATATATAATACTGAGGAAGAGTCTGAGCAAGCGCCATTGAAGAGTGATGCTGAAGCAATGGCGACGGGTGATGATGAGAAGCCGACGACCCCAGGGTCTGATACGTTCAGGGAGGATCTGGCGTGTTTCGGACATCAGCTGAAGATGCAACTGGCTAACGAGAAGTCTAAGGAAGGCTTTGAATCCAATAGTCCGCCAATTTCCAATTCTGCTTCTTTGTCTGGGTAAGTGCATCTAATATCACTTGTCTTAACACAGGTTTAATAAATGTTGTTTTATGTTTTTTCTTCAGATATTTTTTTTTACGACAAGAAAACAGTTTTCGCTAAAATGAATTGTCAAAACAAAAGAGGCTCCAAACCAAGGCTCAGTCAGTCATTAATTATTAAAAAAGAATCTTCATCATACAAAATAATCCTAAAAAAAGATTTCACACTGATATCCCAAGAATATATATTCTTCAGTTTCTTAAATACAATTCTCTGCACCCGACAGGACCAAGTCATCGTTCGTGAACGCCTAACGTGACTTACATCAATATAATACAGAGGTACGTCTCTGTTGGCTTGAGCTTTATTGATTTACGCTTAAGGCACAAAATCCTATGGCACAAATTATATTGCACATAAATATTATGAAACAGTTTATAAAAAATAGAATAAAAAAAATATCATCGACGCTTTATGCTTTGAACAAATTAAATTATTATTCAATATATTATTCGAATAAAATTATTGTACTTTTATTATTCGAATAAAAAAATATTAAAGTACACTCGAATAAAGTATACAACTATTTTACAAATAAAGCATCTAAGTATTGCATATTTTTAGTTTACTCCGTATTTTGTTCTGCTCCGGTACGTATTAAAATATATTTCCCTGTTACATACATTATAAATCAATATGAAACTTTTATGAAATAAGTGAAAAGTTCTCCTGAGCCTTACTCATGACGTTCCCTCGTGAGGAAAATATGAAACTTTTGAAGGAAACTCGCAAAAGCTACGCATCAGCCATAATGGTTTCTGTTGACATGATTTTTTATCAAAAGACTTACAGTTTGTCCTTTGTTTCATGTTCAGGCTTTTTGACTTGCACAAATTACTTGTTCCCCGACTTTTATTTTTTTTTTCTCACATATCCCTATGATTTATTTACACAATGACTTTAAAAATATCTTGAGCTTGATGCTTTCTAAGCCCATAAGTAAAGTCCATTACATTAGCCCCCAAACAAGTATGATAGTTTTATTTTTGCTTGCCAGCCAATTTTCCAATAATTAAGAGATCCAAAATATTCGACACCCATTTCGTTATTTGCAGCTTATTGGTAATTTCAGAAGTCAATTGAAATGTGTTTTATTCTCTTTTCAGATGACAGGATTCCTGAAGAGGTGGCTTCGGATACAGAGTGCATCACGAGATGAGCTGAACACTATAAACGAACTATTTATGATCTATATTGTGCTCGACATAATGTGATTTTAACACGCTTGAGTATTGCTGTTCCCCTCATTCTATTCTGTAAGAGTGCAAGAGTGAGAAGGTAGGATAGACACAGTATGAAAGCACGACTTTCAAAAGGTCGAAAACGGGCGAAAGATTTTTTTTATAACGCGTTGTGAAATAAAAAAGTAATACTGAATATTTTGGCGGTGATATCTTCTGCTTTTTATTGATAATTATAATTATTGATGAAATTATTACCAACTTAACTTTTCGAATAAATAATACCTTCATGATGACAATAATTGTTTCTATCCAAAAACGTTATTTTTTGAGCATTAAACTTGAATTAAATTACATTGTTTCTTAATTAATATTATTCATTTTTAATCATTTTTGAGACTAACTTCCTCGGAGAATTATTGCTCAATACAGAAGGGTTTGTAAAAGGCAGAAGACATTATCGCAAAAACATTTATATATTAGTAATAAAAGAATTTTATCTCCTAATAGTAATTATAAATAAGGTTTTAATGCTCGTACGCTAATGTGTCAAAATGCACGCGTGCTGTTAAAATATATTGAAAATATAAATTATAAAAGGTATTGTATATTATAAAAGGTATATATAAGAAAGCAAGCTGTTCAAGAATAGTGAAATAATTTTATGAAATTGTTGATTTTGAGATACATTAGTCACGACAAAAACAAGTCGAGGAATAGAAATTATTTAGAAAGAAAAAAAGTATATTGAAAGAAAAACAATATGTTTAAATACATCGACTAATAATTATAAAATAGAGTTATCCCATCAGTACAATTCATTGATATCATTTTAGTTGATAAGCTAAATTAGTTTATTTGGAAGTAATGATGCACTTTCTATTTTGAATAGCAGTTTAGTTAGCTGAATTACCCGATGCTTGACAGAAGGATTAATTTTTCAATATATTAAAATCTCGATTAAAATTAGGTGAAACGTATGTGTAAATCGATGATACATAAATTGAGATTATCGAATTCCTTGCCACGCGCTACGCGGTATCGATTCTCCGTCCCGTGCCTCGACTATTCAAAAATTCATTAACACTGTCCATGCCGATCCGAACCGACATTGTACCATTAAACTACCACAAATAGAATACATTAAACAATTATAACGAAATTAGTTCCACTATTTCACCACACTGTTAAATTTTTACCGAAATTTTCAGCCCGACAGTAATTACACGGAAAATTTCGAAGTAACTTTTCAAATGGCCCATGGTTGTAGGAGAAGCATAAGATTTTTTCGAAAACATATACCTACCATGAACAAAAAAGGCTTGTGAATATTGCGTAAATTCTAGATTAATAACGCCAGTCGAGTTCCATTTTCTTCAATTCTGATACTTTATTACTTCTGTAAATATTTTTTTCCTGCTGAGAGCCACTTTTGAAATTTTTACCCATTATTTTTGATATTTTTGTGTCCCAGGCCTATTGCCAGGATCCAGTTTGTGAAGAGGAAATTGATCAGGTTACATCACAAACGCAAGATAATTTCCTCAAACAAAATAATTGTTTTTTATAATTTATTTTTGTTTTATATAAAATATTTGGATAAATTCACGTAGACTGGATGAGTATTGAGTATAATAGATATCGCTAAAATCTACGCACATTGTCTAGTATATTAAATTCGATGAATATATCATAAGTGTTTGTTTGAAATCCGATAGTAAGATACGCCTTTATAGTTTTACTATATGTTGTGTGGTGGTTTTTCCCGAATAAAATATAAATAAAATTGTAAAAACAAAAAAAACATTATTTTATTGTCGAGGGAATAAATTGAACCCATTGTATTATTTTAATAACAGAAAAGGTAATATAATAATTAATAAATAGCAGCTATGAATATAAAAATCCTAAATTATTTTCACGAATTAATAAATCTTTTGTCAATTTAAATTGCAATTGTTTTTACAGATAAAGGACTTCGGTGATCTGTTAAAACCAATGTACTTTTGTATTTGTGTATTTTTAAAGAACCTTTTTTATGATATTGATGTTACATACAAAATAAAAATACATTTACCTACATGGAAAATAATTATCTCAATAAAATAAAATAATTGTAATATAACTATAGTTAGCGCAAAAGCAATTGGTAAAATATATCACAAAATGTAAACGGAGGTCAAATTATTTTTTAGCTCTAATTTTTTGCGTTTCCCTTGTGAACGTCAGAATTTCGGTTGTGTATAGTTTTTTAGTAATTTTAGTATTAACAATATGTACGTATTTTTAATAATTCCAATGATATTGTTGTATTGCAATTGTATGTAAAATGCTTTAATGTGATCGTAATATAATTAAGGCACCTTCGTATAGGTTTTCACGTCGATGCCATTCTTCCAATAACTGTAAACTTGAGGTTATATTTCTGTATTAATTTTGTAAAAGATTAACATTGCATATTTGAACGTTGAACGACATAAATATATCTGTCATGTTTATTATTGAGTTCAAAATCATAATTGTTATTGAAAATAATTATTCGGAGAACTATGTAATTATTGTACGAATAAGAAATATGACCTCGCCTCATTATATTTCTCATAAATATCACGTCTACGACACTTTTGTAACACTCTTACACTATCATAATTACTTTCGAATATTTTTCCGTATACCAACGCCTGTCTTTAAATTCGAGCAACAATAATTTTATCACAAAAATGTTGATGAAATGAAAATGCTCGATTTTTTGTGTATTTTGTTAAATTGTTTAATGGAGCGATCGCTATTTCAATGCTTTTTGGCTTGAAACAAAATACTTATATGTATATAAATATATAAGAATGATATATTAATAATAAACATTATCATCAATCTATCGACACAATTGTAGTCGATATCAGAATAGATGAAGTCCACCTAGAGGTATTTTGTAAAAAAAAAACAATGAGATTGGTTTCAAAAATTTAGATATTTGTAAAGGGATTAGGTCTTAAGAGCATAACTAATTGTAGTTACGCGTGTAAGCTGGCTACACACACCGAGTTTATCAGAACCTATTATTTAAAAAGTAAACACAGAAATAAAATCTTACAATAAAGTAGCCGTTATTTTGAAAAGAAGTTTATGTAACGTTTTCTTTTTATTCAGGGTTACTTAATTTTGATGTTATACTTGTTAAAATGATATTATAGTTACTTGCTTGAAAAAAATACTAGGTGTCACAGTTGTCAATATGAAGGTGATATATCAAGATTTACAGTAAAATATTCAACCCACTGAAATCATTATTCAGAGGCAGTATTATTGCAAAGGTTAATTGTTTCTGGCTAGCCTCCAGAAAACCTTGGATTTTGTCCAATTCTAAAGTTTTTAGCATTTAATATGTTACACAATAAATTTTGAAATGGAAGCGAACAAGAAATTCGATTTAGTTTCGAATAATAAAAAACGTTAAACTTTTATACGAATATTTATAAGTTATACTTTTTTGTGTGAAAAGCATGTTTACATAACTAATCTGAAACTGCATAAATTAAATAAGTGCTATGCGCTAGCCGGTACTGCAATATCGAACTACTTAAAAACTTAGGGGTTTCTTCGAAAAACATAATTTATTGATGCAGTGAACGAGAATGTGACTTTTGTGTTATTGGAATAATAAAATCATGTTATGAAGATATTATTATTTATTCGAATAATAATACTTTTATTCGATACATTATTTTTGGTATTGTGTGTACCCAGTTTAACATTTTGAAGTGTGGCGCAAAATTTTCTTGCTAAATAAAATAAAAAACTAACAAATGCGAAATGTTTGAATTATTAATATTCATCGTAATGTGCGTTTTCATTCATTTGGAACTGTTGCCTTATAACCGTTTTGTACATAAAGAAATAAATAAAAAATCGTTAGTAGGAAATAAAGTACACTCATTGGCTTCAAACTGCGTGTTTTATTTGTTTTAACTTACTTTACCTTTTCAAGTTGATCGTAAAAAAAAAAGATCGTTGATTAAGTGAACGTAAGTAAAGTTAAAAGTTGGTTTCCTGTGCAATAACTAATTGTCAGGAACACACTTTGTGTATTTTGTTATGTATGTATGTACTTATTATGTACTATTTTTAAAGTCTGACCAGATTACCAATGAACAAAAAACAAGTTTCCAAAATAACTTTTATTCATTTAAGTAATATACACAAAATATTTACTTTTCATTGCACATAATTATTATCAAGAATATTTTTTGCTATAGTAAAGTTGTTGATTTTTCTCAAAAGTGCAGTAACGATGTTTACTACTAAGGGTCTTTTGTAACTAATCCAGCTGGACCTTGTCCAATAACAGGAGCTAGACCAGCCACAGCAACAGCCTTCAAGGGCCTGAAAATAACAAAAACTGGTTACAGCGCCATCTCTAATTTACACAACGAAACATGTTCAACCCAGCATAAGTAAAACTTCAATGCACTTCACATAGATGGCGTTATATACAAGTAAGGTACTATTAGTGCATCTAGTTTACGATAGATGGCGCTTATTTCAAAGATCTCACTTGAAACCGAGTTCCTCTTTAGGTACTCCAAGTCTAGCAAGTTTTGCTTCGTAGGTTGCTAGAAGATCATCATGGGCTTTGCGTAGTCGAGCTGCCTCGTAACGCAAATCATCAATTTGTGTGTCTTTTAATTTCAGAAGTTCCTGTAATGAAAAAAAAACTCAAAAAAGAAAGAACTGTAAGTAAGCAAAAATCTGTTATTCTTTTCAAAAAATTAATCACAATTAAAAAATATGACCTATGTATAATAAAAAATATATATCTTACGTGTATTTCCCTTGGTCCAGCATCTCGTCCTTCCATATTCTTCAGCTTAGCTTCCAGTAAAGCAGTCTTCAAGGAAGCTTTCTGCTGCACTTCTAAAACAGCTCTTGAGAATCTGGCTTTGAGTTCATCTCTCTCTGCTTGAACTCGATCGAAACGAACTTGGAGAACTTCATATTCCCATTTCAAGACTTCGAATTGTTTTTCTAGTGATGTCAGTTGTTTTGTTTTAGCCTAAAATGACAAAATATTACTTTGTATCACCAGACCGTAAAGCCACGTAAAGCCGCGACCCCAAATGCTACTCAGTAGCAGTTGTTGTTACAATTCCAGAGGCCGTCAGGCGGATTTAAGAAAACTGATACCAAGGTTGGCTAGGTGATTAAACCTTCAGCTCACAAGAAGAAGACTACTAGACATTTCAAAGATTTTTCTACTCACAGCTAAAGCAGCCTTATCTCGGTCATAGTTAGACATTTGCCGCTTAAGTTCTTTGTTATCTATAATAGCTGCTTCTAATGGCTCCCTAAGACTTTTAGTTTCGGCTACTGCGTCTCTAGATATTTTCTCCGCCCTCTCTTTTACTTTTTGCATTTCCTCCATTTGCTGTTTCAGACTACTTATCAGACCTGTAAGCCGAAATCAACACGTTAAAAAAAAACACTCGTAAATACCTACAGAACATATTTCATCTTGTCACTTACCCAAATTATTCAAAGTGATATCATTATAATAGTTCTTTAAATCCGAAAACGCTCTTTCATGATGCTGAATTAATTCCGAGAGCTGCTTATTTTTCCTTTCTTCGACCTCAGCAATTTCTGTCCTATGTTTTACTGTTAATTCTACTTTAGTTTCATGTAGTTTCTTATCTGCTTTATCTTCAATCTGACGAGCTCTTTCCTCAAACTCATCTCGGACCTTTGATACTTCTTCTGCATGTATTAATTTAGCTCTTCTTAGTTCATCTTGAGCTGCCAGCATTTTCTCTCTTATTTCTTGTCTTAATACTCTTTTGTCATTTAGTAGTTCAAGTTCCTGTTCTGCGTGTTCTTCCTTAGCAGCTTTTAGTGCAACTAAGTTTTCTGCTCTCAAAGCAGCTGCAGCAGCTTGCTGTTCATATTTCAAGTGCTTTATCTTTTGCTTTTCAGTTTCCAAAAGCGCTTCATTTTCTTCCTGTGCTTCCTCTGTGGCTCTTTCTCTGTTGCGCAGTTCTGCTTTCGCTTCTTCAAGCTGTTGTCTGGTGATCTCCCAGAATGTTCTAATTTTGTCTCTTTCCAGTTGAAAGTAGTTGCGTTCTTCTCTTTCTTTATCCAGTTCCTCTTTAACTTTAAGAGTGAACTGCTCGAGTTTTTCCCGAGACATATCTGAAGTATCGACGCCATCGATGATAATTGCTGGAAATACAAAAATTGTATGTGAATGTGCTGCTATCGGATATTGAAGGTTTGAATGACTATTTGATTATGATGTATGATGAGATTATGTGATATTAACGAAACAATACACAATGTCTATAATATTGTCCTCGAGTTTTTCTATTATATCTAGTTGTTGACTCACCTGGTGCCTTTTTAGCCTTTTCTTTTCCCGCCTTTGGTGGCTGCAAATTAAGTAACACTATATTAATAAACTGTAAATGCATCACTAACAGTAAACAATTCACTACACCAAACGGCAAATATATAATCCAAGAGTAGCCTGAAAATACCTTCGTACAAATTCACCACTACCACAAAAAGTACACACTGAAAGTAAAACAATGAAAATTCAGTTCAACCACTTTAACAGTTAAACAATACGTACCATTTTCTATTTTTATTGAATGGGCAACTGAAAATAAATACTAAACTATACGTCGAAATGTTTGCACAAACTGAAGGAACTGAAGTGTCCGTTTGTTAATTCGATGTAATTCAACAAGTACGTCGCCATGGTAACTATCGCAAAGAGGATTTGCTTTGTTTTCGTTGGTAAGCTTACCACTGCGCCACTGTCGTCATAGTATATTACAATAATGATTTAGGATTTTATGTGTAGGAATATCATGTTTAGCTCTTCAAATTGTAAAATTGTGTAATGCGTAGCTTATCATAAATACTCAATACATAATTAGCTGAAACTTGTGCACCTTGGCAAAGAAAAAAAAATGTTTTCGGTATTCGATACACCAACCTCTTCCACGTCTTCATTGAAGACAATGACAGAAAAGAAAAAAATCACAAAACACAATCCGTCAATCCCATCAAGTAACGGAAAATTTGAGAAATTGAATGTGTTACAATAAATGATGTGAAACAACACCAAAGATTTAACGAACCACCACGAACATGTTACTGGAAGCGTTTAGTGCTGTGCTCTACGGTATAGTGTTTTTGAGCCTCATCCTGATCGACTACGTTTTAGGTCATGGGTTCGTTGATATGTTTCAAAAGCTCTTCTGTAAGATTGCTTGCTTTGTGAAGAAGACTGTGAGAGAAGAGGCTAAGCAAGCGGTCTTGTTGCCAGAGAATCCGATCAGTTTGCCGGTTCTGTTTATGGAGATTTTGGTGCTGAGTTTGACTATCGCTGTGAGTATATAAGTATTTTATTAGGTACTCAGTGCAGTTTTTGTTAGAGGTTTTACTTGTGTCCTATGGGAACTACTCCGTACTCATAAATAAATAGCCTACATAACCTTCCTCGATAAGTGTGCTATCTACCTCTAATCTATATATATAAAAGAAAGTCGTGTTAGTTACTCCACTTATAACTCAAGAAGGCTGAACTGATTTAGCTGAATTGTCAGGGAGGTAGTTTAGAGCCAGGAGAAGGACATAGGATAGTTTTTGTCACCATCCGGCTACAGGAAGCAGTTATCTCGAGATGCGGGTGAAACCGCAGGCGGAAAGCTAGTATGAAAAACAAATCTGATCAGGCCAATAGAACAAACAAACAAACAACAACAAACTCTTCAGTATAATTATTAGTTTACATAATACTTATTGGCAAATAAGCAAAGCCATCAGATCTGCAGACCCTTATGTTAGTCAAATATGATTTATTTTCCCTCTCAATATTTTGTAAAGTCGGTTTTTATATAGTATTCAATGATCACTTTATTGAAAGAAGATTGTAGGCTAACATGAGCAGATTATTTTCCAGTTCCTAAACAAATACAAGCAGTTCCGCAGCAAGGATCGCATTGATGATCTTCTTCACGAAAGCAAAGAGGCTTTGAGGCAGACCAACGAGTTTCTGGAGAAATGGAGATTAAGACGGGTAAGATGATAAATGAAAATGAACCATAAGTTTAGGTGGTTATGGATTCGATTGTTGCAAGTTTAGTTGATAGCTTTAGGAATATGGTTTCTATCAAAGTGGTTAGTTTGTTTTGGTGTGGCTGGCGTGAGACGGACAGTAAACGCACAGTTGCCGCACTAATACAAAACATCCAATTAAAAAAAATGTAAAACCCACTGGTTACTTTTCCAAGATTTAGCTGCCAATAATTCAAGTAATACTATATTTTTTT
Source organism: Helicoverpa zea (assembly GCF_022581195.2). Lineage (NCBI taxonomy): Eukaryota > Metazoa > Arthropoda > Insecta > Lepidoptera > Noctuidae > Helicoverpa > Helicoverpa zea. The sequence goes on from NC_061472.1 coordinate 1,803,773, forward strand.
TGCTGTATTAAAATCTACATGTACCTACATGTATTGATTTACGGATGCATTTTAACTTTTAGATAAATTGGCAGGTGCCCACTGAGTATTCATACTTGGACGAGGAGCCTCAGGAGATCAAACCGCTCAAACTGGAAGTGCCGATCCTACACATGGCTATCATAGACGTAAGTTGAAAAATTAATCATACTGCTAGTAGGTCAACTCCTAAAGAAAGTTTGTCGTCCCAAACGGCTCCCAGGAAACTTCAGATTAGTATTGATAATTGAAATAGTTTTTCGAAATTAAAGTGAACCAAAAAGGATGGTTATTCATGTAGAAAATTTACAGGCGCTTGCGAATAGTCGACAATCTGTCCCAAAGAAGTCTAGCCACGGAGATCCACCGGCAAGTATTGTTATAATTTTGAATATATCGTTCATATATGATATATCGTACTTCTATTTGGAGGCACTATCGCGACGTCAATTTTCTAAATAAATCTCTTCAGTCTTCTTAGGTCAGTTACCTATCGACATAATAGCGTGACATTCGATTTTAGACATTATCAAAATGAGCTCAGCAGTCCGCCATTCTTCAAAGATTCTGTCTTCTTGCAAAATATTTTATATATTTATTTTTTTAATATCCCTCAGTTAATAAGCCTAGATTTCGGAATAGTCGTCTCTAAAAACAAAATATTTCCATCTTTCCAGACCCTGGGCACGACACGTAGTCAGCCAGAAAGAGGGGATGCTGGTGACACAGTGAACATCACAGACTCAACGCTACTCTCAGTCACATCCCTCTTGGATGATGACCTGGAATCGATTCCCGATACACCAGTTACTGAAGAAAAAGTAGAGGAGACCAAAAATATCGAGTTCAGAAATCGAACCCTGTGGGACGTTATGGAAGAAGATGCAAATAATCTTGAGGATTGAATGTTTGAATGCTTGCAAATATGTATGTAATAGTTTGGTTTTCTAAAATGCCGGTTGTTTAATAAAGTGTGTTGTTCAGTATAAACTTTACAATACTCTGTTTTACTCACGCAAATGTCTAGAATATTTTAGAAGAGCCCAAAATATTTTTTTACATATCCATGTAGATTCATCATTCAATGACGTCACTTTACACATCATACTCGACGACAAAATTAAATTCCTAAGTCAGCCTAGAAAATAATTTGAACCACACAATAACTAACCTAAGTACGCACTATATTGTCTCCCTAGCTCATTTGTCCTTTAATCCCTACAAAGGTCTTTCTTCATATCGCACACTTATAGTGTCAAATGCTCATAATACTGTTCAAAGAGCCTAAAAGCTGACAGATATTAATTCCAAACCTCAATGCCAACTTGTTTTTGCACCCAGAATCACCATCACGTCCTAATTTTCAACATTATTATGTAAGTCATAAGGCCTATATTGAAGAGAGAAGGATTATTCGAAAGCATGGATAACGTGGCCCAGGGGTGGCTATCCGCATTTGCTTTGATGTCATATTATCAGCAGGGTGTCTGAAATGATGGGATGTAATTAAAATTTGCAAATAGCACGGTAGTTCACTTATAATCTTAAAAGTTATAGTACTTCTAATCCGCGTATCCCTCAAGAAGGTAATTAAAATTCTGATAGCTCGATTTTCAATACAGAAAAATGTACATATTTTGATTTGTTTTAGTTATGCCTATTTGATTAATAAACTTTTCGTGTATATGTAAGTTGCTACAAATGAAGATTACATTCTTTAGAAAAATCAAAAACTGCTAAAGACAAAGTATATTCTTTTTATTTTTAATTAAGTAACACCATTTCCATCTATAAATCAGCATCAAGGAAATACAGGAACAATAAATAAAAACAAATCTCCCCCTTCGTTGCCGCTCTTATACGGATTATTTTAAATAGGTGTCTTCTTTGAGGGATCAAGAGCTTGTATCTTAGAATCATCCTGTATCTCACTGGTGGTTGGGATTACTTATGCGACTGTGATAATTAGTTATTTGCTGTTTTTGCCTTGTTTATTTCTACAGGTACTGTTACAGCCTTTTTATCGTCCCACTATTGGGCACAGGCCTTCTCTCACACGGAGATGGATTGAGGTATGTTTTGTTTATCTACAGGTATATTTTGTTTTATTTTTTAACTATTCATTTGTTGCTATGTTTTGCGGTGTTGTTTGATTATTTTTTGCTTATATATCGGAGTTATGCTCAAGATATGCTCACACAGGTAATATTGAAAAAATGACTTACAGATTCGATGAGGCTGATATCTCGGTGATAAAAGCTCCTAGAGGCATATATTTCAACCAACAAAATCTGAAAAATCCTATCAACTCCCAGACAGTTTTATAAACACAACGACATTAAATCGCCCATACCTACCTAACACAAAATCATCGACGTATATTCAAAACCGTAATTTGGTGAAGAGCAAACAATGGTCACGTGCTTGGTGAATTTCAACCCTTGTCCTGATATCATTATGGTGTAATCATGGTATACTATGATGGATTGGGGCACGCCTTTCGGTTTTGTGGGATTTTTTAGGGTTACTTAACTGTTTATTGTGGGCAATGATTTTTAGTGCTTGGTAGCAGATACATGCGTAGCAGGCTAGATATTGCGTCACTACCACCGCTTAGTTTAAATGGGGTTCAGATCGACTACACTAATACAGCGAAAAACCTAGGTGTTATTCTAAATTCTAACTTATCGTGGTCAGCTCAGAGTGCTTAGTGCGAGTTTTCGTGAATTTTTTTACGGACTCACATGAGAGCGCGTATACTAAGATTTGTATGGAACAAAAACAGCTCCACCTAGTGTCAAAAATTGGAACCTGTTTTTGTTCCATACAAACAGTGTTGCCAACAGTTGTAGAAGCTTACCACCAGAGTCAACTTTTAAAACCACCAGAAAACCACTAACAAAAATTTATCCCACACTTAAAATCACCAAATTCACCACTAAAAAAATATTGTTTATATTTTATTGTAACCTAAAACAATTTAATCATCCAAAGATGTAACTCGGCAACGATAGAAAATTAAAACAGACAAAGCATTACATCTGTTTAGCAATTCATCCGACCCGATCCGAATCCTTCACAAATTATAATCGGCGTAGTAGTTTCACAAATTGTTTAGTTACGCATTTGACCAATGAATGAGTACTTAATATAATTATATAGTAGTCGTTCACCTTTTTGTTTTGTAGATGCTTTTTTGACATTCCGTGAGACTTCAAATCTCCATAGTAACTCCTTAAAGTTGTACCACAAAACTTACATTTCGCTACTTGACCCGCAGTACTTTCAACATTTCGCCACTAAATAGGGGACTTAAACCACCAGTATTAGTGGAAAATCCACTAAGTTGGCAACACTGCATACAAATCTTAGTATACGCGCTCTCATGTGAGTCCGTAAAAAAATTCACGAAAACTCGCACTAAGCACTCTGGTCAATGAAGTTAGTCGCAAAGTTCACTACACTTTTCATACGCTAAAATGTCTTCAACACTTTTTGCCCTTAAAAACCAAAATTTCTCTTGCTCAGACTCTCATCCAACCTATTATAGATTACGCTGATGCCTGTTATCTGGATGCCACAGAGGAGCTTTTAAATAAACTTGAGCGCTTGCAAAATCTTTGTATTCGTTTTGTCTTCAATCTTAAAAAGTATGATCATGTTTCACAATTTCGCAAGGATCTCAAGTGGCTCCCTATTCGTCTTCGCAGGAACACTCGCATTTTGTGTCTTCTATTCAATATCCTCTTCAATCCTAAATCTCCTTCGTACCTGCGGGAACGTTTCTCCTTTCTCCGCTCACCTGATGCTTCCTGCAGGACTCATCTCAAATCCCTACTTAAAATCCCTTCCCACTCCACTGATTTCTATTCCTACTCCTTCACCGTGCACGCTGTACGGCTGTGGAATAAGTTGCCGCCTGAGCTGAGGAGCTGCCAAACTGTTGCATTATTTAAACGCAAGTTGAAGGAACACTATCTTTCCTTGTCATCATAGATGCTTATAGTATTTATATATTTTTATACATATATATATATATATTGATATATATTTTATATATACATATTTAGGTTAAGTTAGTGATTATTTTATGTTAGTTATAGCTTCTTTTCTTTTTACGCACTCTATCTGCATCTCTTTCTATTCTAACTCTCTCATAACGGGCCAGCTGGAAGAGATTTCTAATGAAATAAGCTGTGCCTTTGTACTATCTTTTCTATTTTTCTTCTTCTCTGTATTCTGTGTGTGTGTACATAAATTGTTAAATAAATAAATAAATAAATAAGAATGTTAATTTTGATCTACCTTATAATCTTTTAAAAATCGCTAATTTAGCGTAGGAACTATTGATCGGAAGGTAGTATTTCTCGTTCTTTAAATTACAATTGTATACTTCCACTGATAGAGGTAGAAACTGAGACACTTCGAGTAATATTTACAGTTCCAAAAAAATATTGCTTTTATTTGTAATCTCGATTACCTTCAAACTCATTTTCAATAGCACTATCATGTTTCCAGTCCAGGAAGTTCAGTTCGTTTACAACAGAGCCTGAATTGACGGGGCCATCATTTATCATTATTGTGGATGGTTTCGACTTCGCTGTGTGAAGTTCTGATATCTTTGTGCCTGTTTTTAGTTCATGGTGTTTGTTTTTTAATACTGCATCTACCTCTTTTGTTTTGTTAAAGCTTATTTGATTATTTGCTAGAGCGGTTACTAAAGGCAGTGGTCATAATAACTGTGACAATGATCGTGGATTTTATACGGAAATGAAACGGAAACTCCAACAGTTATTCGAAAAGTAATTGAATCGAGAAAAAATAAGCATTTTGTACTTTTTATAATACAGAACAATGAAATATAAAAAAATCTGACCATCTTTACCTTTCAATCTTAAAAGAAATTAATTAGCAAATACCCAAGAAACTAAAACCAAAACGCGAGGCGACGGTGATCAGCATCCATTTATCACTTCAAGCCTTTTTGTCCCGCTCTATTCAATACTTTTTGCGCGGAAGATTAAATTTCACGTCTCACCCAAGGTCCAAAACCATTAATACTGCTCGACCAATTTTAGGAGACCTTCCACGCCCTCCTTTGCTTGATCAGAATCAGAAGCTTCGAGGGTGTCTACTGAAATTTGAAGGGTAATGTTACATTGGTCTTTGCTCGTCCCCATCTTGTCATTGAATTTTTTATTCTATTTTGCTCAACACGTCTGGTCGCTGTAACACTTTGATTATGATTTTTGCGGGTACCTAAATTACTGAAGGGATGAATTGATATTTGATGACATGCGACTGACTTTTTTTAGTTGTTTAGTCCTATTTTTGTGATTAAGGGGAACCTGCTTGGCGTTTAGGGTTATTGAAATTGTATTGAGTGTTTTTTGCTTTTGAAAGAGTTGGTTCAAATCGGGATTGTGTTCAAGTATCCGCAATAATCATGCCGTGCCTACTTTCTGTCTTGTTCATCGAATTTGTCTCCCCAATGTTTTATCATTTATTCATTCTTCAACGATTCAGTGGCCATCAATAATGCAACTTAAACCCAAAATTGCCTATCATTAACACCTAAACAACGGACGCCACGCTTCTAGCAAACAATACGAAACAAAATCACTAGAATCATCGCCCAGTAACCGCCTAAACATTTTACAACTACCGCACATATTTGTACTAGCTCCCATACAATCAAATTGCTTAAAACTTTACCAAGATAAAATGCACTTAACACAACCCTTAACACGTCTACATAAGTTCTATAATTCGTTAACAAAACAGCAATCGAAAGTTCTATTCGAATTTCTAATTCAAACGGTTGAAATAATGACCGTTAATTCAACCATTATACTGAGACCTATCATCCCGAACATTTACATATCACAGAGAGGTCTGATTAAGTTGGTTTTTCTTTCAAGATGGCGTCGGTTTAGGCCGCCACGTGCAAGTCACGTGGCTAGTAAGAAAAGCAAACGCGTTGGATTGGAATAACAGCGTAAATGCCGTCATTAGTGATTTGATTATATTTTTTGTGTGCTTTGTTTGAAATGATAGGATTGTAATAGATAGGGGTATGACTGGAAATAGGATCTATGTGCTTTATTATTTACTGGTAGACGAGGGTTTGGCGGTTATCATTAAAAACTATAGGTATAGTCAACCTATTTCGCCTACATTTATGTCGATTTGGAATCATCACCTTTGTAAAAATAAATTACCTATTGATAGTTTTACAGTAAGTGACATATGAGATGAAAAGCTCATTTTACCATAAATAACACAAAATCTACGTAAACCTACACTTTAAGAAAAGTTGTGACCAAGAAACTTTCAATGTTATGAACTCTTGGACTAGTTAGAAGAAAGAAGGAAAATAAATTTTATTGCACAACCAAAGACGCATACCACAAACTTAAAATTAACAAAAAAATCTGAGCTTTGACCCAATGTACTTCAGACTTCAGATATGTTAACTTCTCGTAGTATTTTGTTCCAGTATGACTATTCTCCTAATGACCACCTACAGGGACCCACCCTTCACCACCAAATTATTCTCTCATCACCATATTCCCACAGCCAATGACTAAGCAGAAAGTTATTAAATATTTTCGACACGTGCCCAAAAATTAGCCCTTTTTATATTTTTTTCATAAATAATTTTCGTGAACCACACCTCTATAGATTGCCATTGTGATTTTGTTAGGTGCGCAAGCGACGAAGGGATATTAATTTTAATATTGTAATCGGCATGTAATGGGATTAATTATTGATCTTTTTAGGTTATTATGGGTGATTGATTAATTTTGGTACCATATGGGGGACGGTTTTTTAAATTATTTTGTTCATTTTTGATCTTATTATTTTATTTTATGCAATTTGCTCTCTGGTAAGAATAAAATAAAATAATTTATTTGTTTAACAGGGTCATTCCACCTGTTATTTTTTGAGCCTTTGCAGACAAGGAAACTTTTAATTTTATAAAGTTACATGTAAATAAGGCGGCAGTAAAAATAATGTTACGTGCATATTTGAAATTACAAACCACACTTGATACATACAACAATTAGGTATCGTGGTATACATGCAAAATAAAACATAATAGATATAGCAAGTGCACCCCTTTGCAAGCGAGACATTTGCATTGATATTGAATGTCCAGCCACCGCTGTCGACAATCAAGGGATGATTTTACTGCGCAAAGACTAAAAATAATCAGATGAGATATGATAAGGTACGTTGATATGTTTTTGTGACAACTGTCCTTGTTTTTAAGCAACAAAATGTCGATTGCTTGAAGTAGAAATAGATTATTTCAGCTTCCAGTCTCGGAATGCAGCTGAGTGATGATGATGATGATGATGATGATGTCCTCCTAGCCGATTATCGGCTACGGCGGCTGTTCTCATGTAAGGAGATTAGCCAACTGCGCAGGACATATTATAGTGAACAAGCATTTGCGCAGACACAGGTGCACTCCCTATTCCTTCACTCTCATAGCCCGATGGGACGGCAATCCGACACGACCGGAGAGAGATCAGGCGCAGGACCGACATTTACGTGCTCTCCGATGCACGGGTGTATCAATCACCAACTTCCAGGCTCCGGGCTGCTTTGTGAAAGTCTTCTAAAACCCACAAAGCGATTTCGGCCCGACTCGGGAATCGAACCCGAGACCTCGTGCTCAGCAGCCGCACTTGCGACAACTAGACCAACGAGGCAGCTGAGTAACAGAGTTACATCGAACGACTGCCTATCTGTCCTCCTCAACCCAATTACTTGGGTAACCCATAATAACACTGGTTGTCCAACTTTCTAGCGTCTGACTGTCCGTAACGTCTGCCAAAGATGTTCAAATGATAGCCGGAACCCACCAATTTAACGTGCTTTTCAAAACACGGGAGGAATTCACCATGACAAGATGGTCGCCCATCCTCGGACCGACCGCCAAGCATTGCTTTGCCTTATGATCGGTGTGGCTAGTCCATAACATTTTTTACCTAAATGTAACTAAACAACAAGCCCAGCTTACTCTATGTCCCGAATATTATTAGGGCTTCATATAACGCAGCGTGCTTAAGTGATATTAGGAAGCATGTCTGTGTCACGATTGATTCTACACTGCATCACACTGGTGACTGCAGTCTAAAGTTACCAGTGGTTACCAGTGTTTTGGAGTCACATTAGGTTGGAGACAGTGATGTGATTAGTCACGTCAATGGCGTTAGTTTAGAACTTAGACGATAATTTTCCATAGTTCTCTCCATTAGGAGCATTTAGCAGAAACGTGGCGAAAATAAGATAAAATAACGAATGAAGAAGCTTGTTGTTACAGTCCACAAAAAATAACTTTACACTTTTGTAGTTATTCATTTGACCTCATGTAGTTTCTTAATTTTTTTTTATATTGTATTAAAATACGATCAAAGCTTCTCAAAAAGTTCTCTAACTACAGTTTAAAACTGTTTGACACGAAATGTTCAACGATGTCGTCAACTCAGTGTCCTAACGGAAGAATAATTTTAAAAAGAACCAATCGAACCACTTAAAAAATTGTTTATTCAATGTGAAAACAAAATAGACGCTGCATGTATTTAAGTATAAGCTTACTTTATTTATGAGCCAACGAGCAATAAAAAAAGTTGCCACCAGAACTTCGGAAACTCTATGGAGGAAAAACAAAGAAGATATCCCTACATAAGTACAGCACAAATTAAACTGGTACCTATAACACATTGGCAGACCAGAATACAATAACGGACCGCAAATAATAAAAAAATAAACTTTCGTTCTGCATATAATGGCATGTAATGAAGTAATATGACGCGCCAATGTTGGACACAACCCCTTTTTATTTTGATGGGCGCCTATTCTGGAAATAATGTTATTTTTCAATGGCTTCTTGTTATTGTTTTGGTAATTATTAGTAGCGGTTTCACCCGCGTCCCGTAGCCGGATGGTGACAAAAACTAAAACCTTCTCCCGGGTCTAAGTTACCTCCCCTCTAATTTTCAGCCAAATCGGTCAAGCCGTTTTCATGTTATGTCGTGACAACGGAAAGCGGAAAGCGGTATACTAATATTATAAAGAGGAAAACTTTGTTTGTTTGGTTGTAATGGATAAACTCAAAAATTACTGGACCGATTTTAAATATTCTTTCACCATTAGAAAGCTATATTATCTGCGAGTAACATAGGCTATATTTTATCCCGGTGCGGGCAGTAGCTCCCACGGAACGCGGGTGAAACCGCGGGATAACGGCTAGTTTTTATATAAATAGATTTATTTTATGGTTAATTGTTTGAATGGTTAGGGATTGCTTGTATGTAATAATGACAATGTAAGTATTAAATTAAAATATTATCCTCTACCAATTTATTTTCTTACGAAAAGGTAACATCTCCCTGTTCGTGTCTTTTGTGTTTTAACTGCATCAACTTTTCATCTGTAACAGAATGTTAAAATTTATTTACACTCGAGACACCTCTGACAAAAAGGTCCAAAATAAACGAATATGAATATGCGACGTATGTACTGGTATTTTTATTCAAACAAACACCGGAATAAAAAACATAACGTTAAAATAAGCAATAAAAAATACTTTTAGAATACGCCCGCGTCACCCAGTCGTCATCGACTCAAAAAAGCAATATGTAACAAATTTGTTTTTCAATTTCGTACCAATTTTGCATACGGAACCCCGTCGTATCGAGCAAATAAAACCCTGTATTGTGGTTTTTACGAGGCGTAAATATTTTTTCTTTTCTATTTTCTCTTTTTATAGGTTGAGGTAGAAATGAAAAGCGGATTTGGTGTTATAACTGTATGTTGCTGTCGCCAATATTTTTGTTATAATATGTCTGGTTATTTTTTTTTTCTTATTTGTGACCGCTTTGGTTAACTTGATACCCTTGATGAGGTTGGCGTGCGATTAATTTATGTTTCAGAGGGTAATACTTCTCTTATTGGTCATATTTGCAAAGTATATACTGCGCAGATATTACAGGTTTATTTTCACATTGGATGTTTTTATTTGTTTGTGAATTTCGTTTATTTTTCACACCTTCGCATTTGTTGTGTTTATGAATCTTCCCAAGGTACTTTACTCACATACAGTTATTATGTTTCTCAGATTAATTCATCCAATGCTTTCCCACTTTTAAAAAGGGCCTCTTACATTTTGGAGGTAGGTATCTTTACTTCTAGGAGAACCAGAAACTAACAGCTAACCTCCAGGTACAAAGGCGCCTTAAGAAGAAGTTAGAGTCTTTGCTTCAGACTGGCGTGGAGACATAAGTATTATAAAATTTAAAACTGCCTCGTTGGTCTAGCTGTCGCAAGTGCGGCTGCTAAGCACGAGGTCTCGGGTTCGATTCCCGAGTCGGGCCGAAATCGCTTTGTGGGTTTTAGAAGACTTTCACAAAGCAGCCCGGAGCCTGGAAGCTGGTGATTGATACACCCGTGCATCGGAGAGCACGTAAATGTCGGTCCTGCGCCTGATCTCTCTCCGGTCGTGTCGGATTACCGTCCCATCGGGCTATGAGAGTTAAGGAATAGTGAGTGCACCTGTGTCTGCGCAAATGCTCGTGCACTATAATATGTCCTGCGTAGTTGGCTAATCTCCTTACATGAGAACAGCCGCCGTAGCCTATCGGCTAGGAGGACATCATCATCATCATTATAAAATTAATAATTTACCCGTATTAATGTCTCAACCCATATTATTTCCTTTAAAGATTATGGTAGATGCTTTCATTCATTTACACCATATCCTACGGCTTCCTATAAATGCACCTGCATACACTACAATCCACAAAACGCATACTTTACTGCAAATAGCTGGTGTTTGACACATATTGAGTGCCATAACGCATCTGTCCCTAATTGCGTTCCGATTAGCGTCCGAGATGTTAAACAGTTATTGCTAGAAGCGACATTACTTATGTAATATGTGGACTGATTAGATGGTTGTTGATGTCCCATCTTGATTACGTAGTTTGGTATCTGTGTTTGGTAGTAATTAGTGTGGCGGTAGAAATGGTAGTATTTTTTCTGGTTTTTGGGTATGCAGAATATCGTGATGGTTAGCAATAAGATTGAGAATTAAAGGAAGAAATCTATATTTTGACAATAAAATTAATTATGTGTTTTGCAGATGACTTAATTAGTAGAATGTAGGTGTATCCTTATGTAATGTCTATATGTAGGTAATCCCCTATATACTGTCCTATGTACTCCCCCTATATGCTCTTACTACGTACCTTTGTTTTTTTTTTTTTTTTTTTTTGGCAGGGGGAAAATCCTCATGGACTTCCCTCCACCTGGAGTCGGTGGAGGGGGTGTGCCGGACTCTTACCGGCTAAAAACCCACCCAGTGTTGCCTTCTATTACCTATTGTCGAGGGCACGGGTATCGCCAAAGCATTCTTCCGCACCCCCGACAGGTATTGGCCCGCCAGATGTTCAAAGGCGGGCCCCGTCAACCTCTGTGGCCGTCACCCAGCGGCCACAGCAAACTCTACTAAGAGAGGCGCGCGCAACACAACGCCACCGTCTCGAGGCCTGTTTCTGATCGGACGACAGACGCCCCTAGTCTGTCGCCCGCAGGCCGCGCCCTATGGTGGCCGGAGATCAGCCACCCTGCGACGCCCACCACGTCTGCTGCGGGCGGGGAGAGAGGAAGCAGTTTCTCTCTCCCTTTCCGCCGCCTCCTTTAAAACCATCACATCCTCACAAAAGGAGGCGACGGCGTTCCACCCTTCTTCGCTGCCGACCATGCAGGACACGACAGCCGGCAGCGAAAGACTTCCCGCAGCATCTACCGCTGCCGCTAGGTTACGGCGCTGCGTTGCCCATGCTGGGCATTCCACCAACCTCTTACTACGTACCTCCCCTCTCCTCTCTCCCCTCTCCCTATGTATACTATCCTAATTTACTATCACTATGTATGTTCTCCAATGTACTCCAGCGTGTACCTGAATTTTACAATTTAATGTGAATATTCAAGCAAATCAGATTGATCCGCCTTTGGCTAATCCTGACAACCAAAACCGATAGATCGATCAGCCACGACTGTTGTCATTCAAATAACTACCAACATACATCCATTACAATATAAATTGCAAATCAAAAACTTTTTCATTGTTAAAATGTGTGAAAATAACAACCCCAAAGGATTTAATCATTTCGGGAACCCTACTATTAATATTATCGGTGATTGACGATCACTGCTGTCTATATGCAAATCTCGATTCAAAAATTTGAATTTCAAATAAAACATATTATTTGTTTATTTTTCCGATACGATACCTAATAGTGTGAACTGTTCGAATATTGTATTTTTTTGGGATACACTCTTTGATCATGTAACTAAGTGGACACACTATTGCCCATTTGTCAAAAGTATGAGACCACGAGTCACACTCAAACATATCATGTACTTATATCAATATTAAGCTTGCCGATATTTGGCAATTTTGTTTTTAACGGCGTGATCGAAAATGCATAAGTGAATGCTATCACTAAAAGCTATCACACTTATTGTGCTGCATTGCTTTACCTCAGCTTTTATGTAAAGCCACACTTACCATCGGCACTGACAGCTACGCGCATGGTTGGTCTGAACATCATCTGCGCTGATAACAACGACATTAAAAAACGTTAGAATTTTATAATAATATTTTCTGCCGTCGGCGCTTATAGTCAAAGTGTCAAAAACAGCCTAAATTGTCCGATATTTTCGTATTGAGATTCGTTCCTATTTCAGTTTCCGTTGTTTCGGTGCTCCAAGTATATGCTTTGCGTATCGGTGAATTTAGGGTTCAATGCGATTTTGATGGATGCCAATCATTGTCGGTTTTGGTCACAAAATTGATTGATAAATTGAAAAGTATTGAAGTCGGGTTGTGTATGGTAATTTTGCGTTTTGCATGCAGCTTATTAGGTGATGATCAATCAATCAGAGTTATATAAAACAGAACCCTTCTAGGCAATCGGGTAAAAAATACTACACCAAGTATGCATTTTTTGTGGTTCTTATTAGTATCTTGTTTTTTTTTTTTTATATATATATTCTAAGCCCTACATAGCATATATATTTGCTTAGCCCAATTTCCAAAGCAGAATTTATTACCAAACAAACGCGACAAAATTAAAAATGCGTAACAATAATATTGTACTAAGTAAAATCTTCAGTCCAATAGATCCAAATTAACTTAATTTTCTCTTCACCCTTAACTTTAGCACGTGATAATCTCTGTGAACAGCTAATAAATAATAACCACTTAAAGCCCTTTTTACTATACAAAAACTACTTAAAAGATACAAAGTTATGCTCACACACAACTATCTCTTTTTAAAAGATGCAACCCTTAGTTCAAAATGTCGTCTGTGCTTAATCTTCAATTAGATTTTAATCGACAATGCTGTTTTTTAAGTATTTCCCACGATTCTTATTTTTTTTACATTAAAGTATCTTGTATTTGTTATCAAGATATTAAGATATTAAGGACTTTTGAAATAGCATTTAATCACACACGCACACACACACATAACCACACACAGACAAACGCACACGTTTACAAATACACAAGCGCGCTCTAGGTTACTTAAGATTAATTTAATTTACTTCTACTTTTAATGTTTCTCTTTTATTTTACTCTTACCTGAAAACTATCAATAACTATAAAGTTATTACTTGGAAGAGCGGAATTGCCCTGCCACAAGAAATTATATTTTCTTAAAAGGACATTCCCAACCGTAAAAATTGTAATTATTTATAAGGTATTGAAATAAAAAATAAATAAAAAAATAATTATTATTAAGACTATTCAAAATTTATTTTACTCACCATATGCTTTATATCTTTATGTAGGTAGGTACATGACTTTCTATTTTCTGTAGTTTTTCGCTAGTATGGGTAAATTTCGCGTACCCAGATAAAGTACCTATAGATTTTATCACACAGGAATAGAGGAGCTTCAAAATAGTTAAAGAATATTTGAAATCGGTTCTGCATTTTTTAAGACCTTAGGGTACAAGCAAACAATCATTTTTTCCTCTTTATATGACTCGAACTGATTTCTTAAAGCTTTCAGTGGAAAAATTATGAACCGAATTAATCTCTTCAATGTAAAAATAAACACCAAACAAAATAATAGGGTGATTAATATCCGAAACTATCTTCAAACTGCCGCATACCACAAATTCTTTACTTCTAGTTCAACGCGACACTATAAATTGCCTTAATTGTCCCTAACATCAATTAGTGGGATATTTACTAGAGCAGTAAGTTTATTTTGGACAATTGTAAGGTAATAAGAAACATGGGTGGTATATTATTTCAATGTCGGTAAAATAAATTGTTATTGTTTTTGTAAATACTTAACAAAAATAAAGTAAGACTTACCCATAATGGCTGCTCTAAGTTTCTCTCCATTGTCGCCGTGGATCAACTTCTTGCACCTCGATAGGACTAGGTAAATACGTATATGTATTAAAAATAGTATAATTCTCAAAAAATCCCAAACCTAACTCGGACAAAGGATGGCCATCCCACGAGGTTATGCTGCAATCCTCTTGGGGACGCTCCCAGTTGACAGTGATGGGGATGAATTTTTTGACGCGTTTTAGTTTAACTGTTTTTTTATTATTTTCCTTTTACTAGGATAGTTTTTACATGTATTGTAAATAAGTAACACTATCTAAATGTATAAGCCGTATACATGTAACTTAATTAACGCACATCCTGAAATTAGTTTGTTCAGAATCGTTTACTGAATCGATTTATATCATTTTTAATATAGGTAATTTTTTATCCCAAAAATAATTACAACTACGGAAATTATTGTCATATTAACCCTGTACAGGCAAAACAAATTCAAATAGACCGTAACTCAAAGGCTTTTTCCGTAGTTTCGTTATGTTGTGTCGAGTCGAGCGGCGCGCGGCGCGATATTTGCACGCAAAGTAGTATGACCAAAAAGTTCTCTAAGAATTGGTATAACTAATTTAGTAAATGCATGCATACACATGTTAAATTAAAAATTCAGTGTATGTATTATGATTATAACATAATATTCTAATTGGGGTGTTTGAGGGTGTGCGTTAATTACGTTACATGTTGTATATGGATAAGCCTAAATCATAAGCTCTGCCGAATAAGCTATTGCCAAGTTTCATTCAAATCCTTTCTGTAGTTTTTCCGTCTCAGGCAGGATAGACATGGACTGTTGTGGCAGAGGATGTTTTAGAATAGAAAACTAGTGGTTCCCGTATCTCAAGTGCATTGCTTCCCAAGCTCAGCTAAAATGACACATATGTCCTTTCTTAGGCTCTAGATGTATACTAATTTCATTGAAATTTTAAGCACTTCGGAACAAATTCAAATTCTTTTTATCCACTGTGCAAACCCATCCAGGACTCCAAACTGCTCAACTGCCATTTTGAGAAATAAGTAACATTATCTAAAGTTTAAGTTATAAAACTCATGTGTCTGAGCACATCCATCTAAGTTATGTACTTTAACTTAGAAAAACATTATCCGGAAGAGTTGCGGCTAACTTAATGCGGTCAGTTAAACTTGATGTATTTCACTTAGAACTAACTTAGAAGAGTTTATAGCTTCGATAAAAGTTAGATTTTAGAAGTGGCTCCTTCTTATGTTTCTCGTTAATGTCGTTGTATAAAAGTACGAAGTTGTGCTTGGAAATTGTATTGAGACTGGGAAATATTCTTTCAGGAGTATCGGTTTATTTTCGAAGGGTTTGAAATTTATTATAGGAAAGTTTAGAGGTGTGTGTGTGTGTGTGTGTGTGTGTGTGTGTGATTGTTACTACCATTATATCAGATTTGTCAAAGTAGACATAGTAACTTGAGATATTTACAGGGCTCATCAAGGCTCATCAAAATGAAATAATGAATGAAAGTCAAAAATATTTATAAAAAAAAGTATATTTTCAAATAAAGAAATATCAAAACACAGAATATAATAAATTGGCAGTTGATCTGAAAATAATTACAAAAAGAACTTAATTAAAGTCAATTGGTATGACTGTTATACAAAACATGCTAAATAATAATGTTTAAAAACTAAAAAAAAAACTAATTCACTAAAATCTTAAATTAGCTAAAATATACAGGCCATTTTTATACACAGTGTACATCACACGATTTTCACTAAAAATAAACTACAAAAAGAAAATTGTTTTTTAATAAACAATTTTTTCTTTTTTGTTCGTAAAATAATTAAGAAAGGCTTGGTAGTGAGATAAATCTTACACACTATGAGTAAATTACAATTATATTGCTTAAAATTTTATTATAATTAAAATATCATTATAGTTATAATTATGAGATTACAGCAGTAAGCATGTTTAGTTTTTGGAAAATCTATGTGGAAGTTGCAAAAAAATATCGCATTTTGTCTCTATAACCAATAGTTTGACTACATTTTTTCGAAAATTATTTAATAAATTTATTTTTTAAGATTTTTAGGATACCTTTATTTCTCTTATTGTGCTACTATAATAAAAATAATTATATTTTTGCATCTTCCATACAAATTTTGTTGTTTTCATGTTAAGCATTATCACTATGGAAATTTAGAAATTTTCGCAACTACAGATTATATTCTTACAAAAGGAGCATTAAGCATACCAATTTTAATTTATGTACAGAACTCTTAAATGCATCTTTTCTGTTTGATTTTCAGAGTTTTTGTTGACAAATATATTTTCAAAATACTTTGGTTTTCACTTTCACTAACACCACGTCTGTAATTTACCTTTTGATTAAAAATATATAAAAATAAAAGAGAAAATAAAGGATGAGATTTTATCTTCCTAGTAGATTAACAATTTTATATTACCTATATTTGTCAACAAAAATCGAAAATATGATCAGCAGATAAGAGTTTCCAAGAGATCATTAGGAAAACTTGTTTTTTACTTTAATCGTTTCCTTAAATAAATACATATCACATTTGAACACATTCTTCCGTATATTTTGTTATCTTAAAATAAAATTATTGAAATAAAAAAATGGCGTCAAAAAAAAGTAATTTACGAATTGTTCCCAATAACGTTTTTGTTCCCATTTTTGTGTACAAAATTAAAACAAAACTTTTTTGGTTTCGTATGGATCAAAAACTGTTTTCTTTTCTTTTTATCGAAGCCTCGTTTGTAACTTAAAAGTACCTAGGTATGAGTTATCATCTAGCAGAACTATGGGAGTATTCTTATTTACAAAACTATGAATGCGTAAAAGCTAAATATATCCATATATGAACTACTCATGTCAGTTTTGTTCCTTTGTGAAAATACCAGAGCAAGCACGTCCAATTTTTTATCAGCAGTGTATAAAAAGTGTTTTTTCATTAGATTTTTACTTTTGCCTATTCAATGTGTTCAAATACTTAACTAATTTAACTAGTTTACAAAATCCGAATCGTAAACAACCCATCAATTTTGCATCAATTTAATTACAAATTGATTTAAAACAATGTGTCTTTATCATTCCAAGTAATTGAATAGATTTTAACAAATTGCTTGACGATCAGACGTGACAGAGCTTATCAATCATTCTTAACTAACTTATATACAATTAATGATAATTAATTATCAAAATATACCATCTTATAAAATCTCCATTGAAATAACTTGGCACTCACCACAATGGTTTAACGCTACAATATTTAAAATAAACATTTTTATTACACAAAAAAATAAAAAAAATGAGATCAATCGATAATAATTTTTAGGCTGCTCTCTTTGGAACAATTTATGGGAAAACGGACTTTATTAATGTTTTAAATAAAATCTATTTTTCTATAACATCGCTGGTCCATTCTTCTGAATACTTCGAAATTCCTTAAATAAGTATGTTTATTATAACTAGGTATAGTTATGAAATATTTACGGATATAATATCAACATCGAAAGCGGAATGTAAATTGACACTTTAGTAAACTTTTTTTTTAAATATTATACGGTTATTTTCAACATAATTAATTTAATTTTAGAATTACTTCCAAACGTGTTTTTTCTACAACAGCAATATTTATATTAATTTTGTGCATTTTTTGCTTATTGGAAATTGATTATAATGTCTTAACCTGAAAAACAGTTATAACATCGTGAAAAAGTGTCTAACATGTTTTTTTTTTAATTTTCTGTTGTTTTTTTACAAACAATATTTTGATTTACAAAAATATGTTCTCTCACTAAAAACGAAATTTTTTAAATCAGTTTTTTCACTACAGAGTTTTTTTATATAAAAAAGTAGCAGCAAGTCTATATTTTGCCATGGACCAAACATTTAAATTTATAAATATCACTACGTATTAACATATAATTTTAATATACATGTGTGCGTTCGATAGACGATACACAAACACACAACTTTACATTAAAGCCGTGTATTATTACGTCTAATAATAAAAATTATTTATTCAAAATTTGGATTATTTTAATAATCCTCAATAAATGTACAAATACAAAAAGCGTAGCGCAGAGAATAACGCTTATTTATTCGTCGTACGCTTAAGAATATTATGAGAGAAAATGTTTTATTGAAATATGTTAGCCGTCATTTATATAGGTAGTGAAGATATAATATAAAATTTCATATTTTGTCACTGAATTAAAAATTATAAAATAAACTTTTTATATGTTTATTGAAAATATTACTTTAACTAATTTAAAAAGGTTTACCGTCCTATCACGAACACTTTTAAACGTCTGTTGAATGCTTGTCTAAAAAATGACAGATTATAACGTTGCAGTCTTTTAGACAAGCGTTCAACAGATGTTCAAGTTTTTGTAGTAAGGCTGTTAATGTTAAATTTTTCCTTGCAGGATTTTGAAAATGTAATTTAAAAGAGGCTAACCATAATTTCATCAAATCTCCATTTGTTACATTATTTCAAATAAAAAATATATTATATACAACGTCACACATCCCTATAAAACATTTCCCCACCAAGAATATACCACTACTCCTGCCTCCCTGCGTTCACCGTTTGTTGGAGAACAGCTTCCAACCCAGCACGAAGAGTACGGCCGTGCAGATAGACCCGGACAACTTGTCCGGTATTATTGAAGAGAATATTGAAGTCTCTGCTGCTTTCTCCGTAGAGGGCGCGTCCGTCTGGAATTGGAGAAAATAAGATGTTATTATTTTTTTTAAAAGATGAAGAGTTTATTTGCTTGAATGTTCTAATCTTAGGAATTACTGGACTGATTTTGAAAAAAAAAATCTGTGGTAGATAGCCTATTTAACGCGATAGGCTAGAGGCTACTTTTTCGGATGCTAGTTCCTTAAATTGAAATTGTTAAATAACATTAAACTTAAGTGAAAGCTATTGAAAGTGAGGGTTTAAAGATATCTTATTGAAAAACGGATAACAAAGACAACAAGAAGTATTTAAATTCATAATAAATTGTGGGCCCATTTCTGCACGTATTTTTATTGTTCAAAGCATACCATAATTTTATTGACAACTAAACAAACACCATTTAAATAATTATGCACCAACAAAAAAAATGAAACTCAGGAATACCAACAACGCCCCTAAACAATAATAAACTTAGCGTGTTCATAAAGATTGCAAACACTGAAAGCTATAAGACATTCTCAGTAAAACTAAAGTGGGAGCACTTTTTATAGATATTAATAAAACAATACTGCTATAAACTTTAGTACGTAAGACATTTAGTTTATACGACACGACCACGATACGATTGCAGTATTAGAATTATTTTATTCATTTATTGAATCTCTCTCTAACTATTAGACAGCATATAAAGCTCGTATTATTTCTATAATTAGGAATTTTGATTATTGGCAGTAAAGTATAAGATTTATTGTGGATTATAAACGATATATCACAGGAATTCTGGTTGATTGTTGTAGTAAAATAACTGTACTCTATATTCGTCTATTAGGATGTAATTAGATGGTAAATGTTTATGTTTATTTTATATTTCTTTCGTTTATTGGTGAATGAGGAAGATTCATCAATTAGGAAGTAAAGTGTCTTATTAATAAACGTTTCTTTTTGGAAATAAACTGATATATTTCCACTGTATCTTCATCATCATCTACCGAGTCTTTTTCCAACTATGTATGAAATAATTCTAACGCGGTGTCCTGCGTGAGCGACGAACGCGACGCGACGCGACGCGACACGACGCGACGTAATGCGACGCGATGCTATACGCGACAGATGTCCTACGTGATTTTGGTCATTACTTCTCGAATCATGGAGAAGTACAGTACAATTTTGTTTGAAAGTTCATATTTAAAGTACAGACTTTTAAAAAAATATCGTAAAAAGCACAGAAAGAAAACAAATATAATATTTTTACAAAGAAACACATTTGGCGAGTTCCATCATTTATATCCAAAATTAAGAAACGATTCTAAAATGTTTAAACAATATTGTGGAGTGTTACCGACTACTTTCGATTACATTATTTGTTATATTATGTCTGAATTTCAATTAAAAACAACAAATTTTCAAAAACCCATTTCTATTGAAGAAAGATTACTTTTGACATTGCGGTGAGTACATGGAAATAAAACTACATTATATTGTATTATTGAAAATGTGTATTTTAATTATAATGAAATTATCACTGAGATGAGTCACCAGAAGTGAAGTAGTAAAACTGAATACCCCATCAAAAACAGAATCTTCAATGAGGGGTCATTGAAGATTCTGTGTTTGATGGGGTATTCAGTTTTGATATTTCGTTGATGAGCATCTCTTGAACCTTAGTCCGAAATAATAATTTATTCAGAGATGGTAGTTTTTTCACATACGGCATTATAGACTTGAACCAGTTCAAGTCGTCGTCGTCTTCATTTAAATTTTTCTTCATTAGGTCTATCTTTTCTCGTTCGAGTGTTATTAAGGTTTCTTCAATACTTTTTGCTCCACCTTCTTGTACCTTTTGGTTAGCCAACATTCCAATAGCTCGCGATGGGGTATACGACGGTCCAGGTGTCGAGGTATCATGTAGTATCTGTGCCGTAGGGCCATCAATTGTTTCCAAATTGGTATCATCTGTATTGAACTGCGATTCATCGGTTTGCGTATTGTATGCCGATTGCTCAGAAAGAATAGACATCATTGTATCATCATCAATAATGTCATCTTCATCTAATATGTTATTTTGAATATTACTCGTCGTTTTACGAGGTTTCAAAATTGTCTTCAAAAATTGCATTGATTCAAAATGTGGCCAATCGCCTTGATATTGACCATTTTGATCTGCGTCCGAACCCGATCTTGGCTTTTCTACTTTTTTAAGCTCTCTGTTATACGAATCTCTTAAATTCTTCCACTTCTTTTTTACATCATCAGCTGAAATTAAAACAATATTATTATTTACAGATATTTGGTTACTGGAACACCATATAGAAAGTTATCATTCAATTTCCGTATATCAAAAACTGCCATTTCAAACATAGTGAAAGAAGTGTGTACTGCAATTTGGAAGACTTTAGTAATAAAACATATGCCTATACCTACAACGGAACTGTGGAAAAGTATCGCAAAAGATTTTTGGGAGAAATGGCAATTTCCTAATTGCATTGGTAGCCTTGATGGCAAACACGTACGTATTAAGAAACCAAAAAAATCTGGTTCTATGTACTACAATTATAAGGGATTTTTCTCTATTGTATTACTAGCCTTAACTGACGCAAACTATAAATTTATAATGGTTGATATTGGGGCCTATGGAAAAGATAACGACGCTGGAGTTTTTGACGCATGTACTTTAAAACAAGCAATAGAACATCAAAAATTACAAATACCGGAACCCGACTTTTTACCTAATACCCTCATTAAAGCGCCTTTTGTATTTGTGGGTGATGCTGCATTCCCATTAAAAACATACCTTCTGAAGCCTTACGCACAAAAAAATGTCAGTGAGGGAGATATTAAAGAGCGGTTCAACCATAGATTGTCTCGAGCCAGGATGGTCGTTGAGTGTTCTTTTGGTTCAATAGCGTCAAGATTTGGATTACTTAATACGCCAATTGAGACAGATATTGAAAATACAATTAACACTATAAAAGCTATAACTCTACTTCACAATATAATACGTGATCTTGAGAGTAATTGCGAAAATTTGGCGTCAACTTCATCCCCTGATCTTCGAAGATCAAGAAGATATAATGCCTCAAGTCAGGCAGCCATACATACAAGAGAGATATTCGCGAATTATTTTAATGAACATTGAAGGTTTCGTCACTTAGCGGAAGCGGCAGGCCAGAAGAACAGCCAGTAAAGATTAACAAAATGATTGCAAGAGTCAATTACTAAACTTGTTAATAATGTAATTAAAACTTACCTGTGCATTCTACTGCTTCGGCAACATTCTTCCAACTTCTTTGTACTAATAAACGATTCCTATAATGTTTATGTTTTTTGTCCCACAACAATCTTTGCTCACGCACTGCGGCGATCAACGCTTCTGAATCAACCATTACAATATGTACGATGTGGGTCACTTGTTGAAAAATAAACACTTCTGTATTGTTTATTCTAATCTTACAACCTATCAAATCTTGACAACCCTGCCATGACATTTCTCAGTTTAGAAAACAATACTAAAAAGTTACCAATACACAAATGAGTTCCTATTCCACATACGTTGTAGTTCGTGTTGTCGCATCTGGTCGCACTCAAATCAAGTGCGCGTTACGTCGCGTCTTGCCGCAGACTGTCACATAGGCCACATGTAGGGCATGCCGTTGAGTTGATCGCGTTCGTCGCGTTCGCAGCGTCGCGTCGCGTCGCGTTCGTCGCTCACGCAGGACACCGCGTTATATACAGTCAGGGTCGACTGTATACAAGAATGCTCACTCATTATTTTCCAAAATTTTAAAGATATTTAGTGTAATATATTTTTTATAGTTCTGCCTAACTTCATAAAAACTAAGCTCTATAGTACAGTGTTGGCATAAAATTATAGGGAAGTAAATGGTAATTTTTAAGTTTTACTTAGAATCAAATATCTCTCAGTTTATAATATTTTGTCTCCTAGCTCTTCAGAAATACCTACAAATATAACAATATAAACAAACAATAAAAAATCGTACACTATAAATATCTCCAAGGTAATTCAAGTGAGTGATACACTCCTATTTTATTGTTAGGATAATTTGAATGGGATTTTTATTAGAGGGTACAGGCGATGCATGTTATGACGGTATTAAACTGTGTCTGTATGTTTTGAGATATTGTACTAAGGTACTCTTATAAATAGCAGTTCAATTTTGTGGATTACGTATGATTTTCACAAAAATATGTAGAATTTTGTTCCTTTAAAATAGATTTTTTTGGTCAATCTCAATCAGTTTTGTTTGTAATCTGTAAGAACATTAGCTATATAAACACACTTAGAAAATTTTGTTACATTGTGGTTATTTCGAATTGAAGTTAATAAACTAATGGTCCACAATGATAAATTGTAAAAAATCGTATGGAGATGGCTCGGTTTGTCTGAACCATTTGACCAGATTAGTCCGTTATGTTGTATCTATAAGGAATTAAAATTAAATACTTGTGAGCTCTTTGAAGCAAATCCGTAACAACTGTTGGAAGTTTTCTTCCCCCTAATTTAATGAGATTACCAGCCACAGGTAAAAGGACACCCCTATGCATACAAAATTAGAAAAAATAAAATCCTCTTACAATACACATTTATACGAAACGTTAGCGAGAATCTGTATAATTTTATTATACCTAATTTTGCTTTGGCAAATTGAATACGGTACCCACAAATTGCTTTCATTATTACGAGACAGTACAAAAGAGAGGCAAATACAGACCTTTAGAAGAAAGGCAGGGACAGACATACATACCTGATAATCTAGCGACAAAGCATCAATCGCAAGGAATCATTTGAATTTGCATACATTTTAAGAAGTAAATAAAAAAATAAATTGCGATACCAGGAAATGGTAGCTCCCTTATTTGTGCATGCAAACGACTTTGATTTTTATCTCTTAACTAAGAGGGTTCATATTACAATATTTATATCACCATTAGATTAAACAAAATACGGTCTAAGGAATTTGTGACTTATATACTGGAGTTTAGATTGAAATTTCAATAGCATGATAGTCGTTTGTTGCTCAAAGGTATAAAAAGGTATTATTTGTAAAACTATTTCGTGTTTGTTGTACTAATATTATTGTAGGATACAAGGAAGGGTTTTCTAATGGTATTGGTAATATTGGATAAACATTTGAATGTATTTGTAGGTGCTTTGGTTTTTCTTTGAACTTTTATTTGTCTTGGTTCCTACTTCACGTGATCCAATATTTTGTTTGGAGTTTAGGAAATCTTTGATTGATATTTTATTAACCGTAGTTTCTAAAAGTAGAACCACAACATGGACAAATTAAACATAAAAATTCCCCTTTTAGGGAATTATAAAAAGCGTCAATGGCATCGGTGTATATGCATCTACCTACTCATATGAAAATTATCTATTGTCACTTGTTTCTTAAAAAAGTTCCAACAATCTATATCTATACATATAATAAATCTGTAGAAAAGTAATTTTTGTACATTGAAGAAATTGACAAAAAAAATAGCCAGCATGTTAAAGGATAACTAACAGAACCCATTTCCATCATTTTTGTCATTTTTGTCTGTTTGTCTGTTTATCTGTTTGTTTGTTCGGGATTCACGTAAAATCTACGAATTAAATGCAGACAATGCTTATATACAAAAATTCTACGTAACTTGGGGTATTACTTAGTTTTTGTTTCATCGAAATCGATTCACTCTATCAAAAGATATGATTAATTTTGTGAATTCAAGATGTAAAATATTACGACACGCAATCTATTTGTCAAAACTGTACATTTGAATGTTGTACTTATATTAGTTGATCGGCCTATTATTAATCTTTACACAGAAAATCACACCTTTATAAGTACCTTCGGAAGAAAAAAAAAATATGAAAATTTTGTTTAGCCAAGGTTAAAGTAGCTCCATCTGTGGTAAATAAAATGCATCAAATTTGTCAACGGAGCGAGGTGGTAAATGACAATATTACCATACATTCTTTATAGAGGATTATTATTTCAACAGATGGAGTTGTGTATTTTCCGTAATTCACCATATTTTAACACGTAGTGTAATTTTTCGATAGACATTTCAATAGTGTTTGTCAGTTTGCCGTGCCACATCAAAATCCAACTATAATTATTACCTTGATGGAAAGAAAATTAATAGTTCTCAGCCAAATTTTAAACGCTGCCATCTAAATTATTTTTTGAACATTATGTCAAAAATGATGACTTTAGTGGAACAATTAATTATCATTTAAAGTTACAGATGGAGTTCATATTAGGATTTTTTCATAAACATAGTTTAGCTTATCTTCCACTAATGTGGTGGCCTTAAAACAAATTACTTTGAGTGAGTAGTATTAAGTAGACCTTAATTATTTTTTCTGATGCAAAATATGTAAACTTAATCCTAGAAGAAATGAGGATCTATCTCTCGCAAGCGCTGCTAAGCGTGAGGAAGGTAATGTAGGATTCTGTAGCTTTAAAAACAAGCCCAGATACAAAGTGCAGATAAGAAATGGGAGCTCTCTCTATTTAATACCATACACACGTAAAATGCTTTATGCGTCTGAAAACGTACAAATTACGCGCCGCATACCAGAGACATGCTTACTTTCAACTTCTGATCGCAAATACACTGTTCACGATTACGAACAGTCTCAGTAAGACCCGAGCCAAGTCTAAAAACCCTAAAAAACACCTTTTATATAAAACTACGTTTGATATAATTTAATCACAAAGACAGAATTGTTCTCTGTTGCAAATCCTATTCACCTATATCCTATCCTAATCCAGAATGCATTGCAGGTGTGCATTGCACAAAAACCAATGGTATCCTATGTTATGTTATGTTTCTTTTGATTTGCTGGCTCCACCAAGAAATGACAAATTGCGAGCGTACATTCTGAAAATCTTGGCAAAACTACAGGTTTCAAGTACGAACACATGAAGTGGACTCTCACAGATACGTACATTTTGCCTATTCGTGAACTAATGCAAACATTTCGGTGGAGTCCCGGCTTAGGCCTCCCCCACATTAGGCGTGCGCGATCCTCGGGCGTGTGAGTAGCGCGGGCGCCGAGCGTGCGTCGCGAGCGCGTTGCGTGAGCGTCGCGTTTTGCTGCCCTGCGGCATTTGCAGCGCGCTCGCGGCGCGCACGCGCCGCTCTCCTTGACGTTTAACTGCTAAGGCGTTTAGCGGGCGGCCGGGATAGCGGGCGAAGGGGTAAGAACGCAACTCGAGCGCCGCGTGCTCGCCGCGAGCGCGTCGCTTGCACTCTTCACACATGCCGCAGGGCAGCAAAACGCGACGTTCACGCAGCGCGCTCGCGACGCCCGCGCTACTCACACGCCCGAGGATCGCGCACGCCTAATATGTGGTCAGCCTTACCATGAGTAAGTGAAACTATCCTACCCTATGCGCCTGCTGATGATGATGACTCATTTTATCATCCATCCAGCTATTCCCCAACTATGTTGGTGTTGGCTTCCAGTCACCGAATCTGTTTTAGTACCAATATTTTGCTTGGAGCGACTACCTATCTACAATCCAGTCAACTACACAAGACGATATCCATATTATGGTAAGACTGACAGACTTTCTGGCTTCTGATTAGTCGCAGCAGCTGCAGAAAATGTACAAATGACAGCTTTATCAGACTCAAAGCATGTAGACATAGATTATAGCTGTTTCCTGTGAAAATTACTTACGCACCATACGTAATAATTTTCCAAATTGGCTGAACAACGTCACAAACTTTACTTCTTTTGTTTGGATAAATGGTCACATCCACAACACAACCTTGATCAATGAATCTATGCGACTGCGAAGTGCTAATCCTAATTATACTGTCACGTGAAAGAATGCACCTACCGGATAAGTAGTATTTTGACGATTCTATATTGCCCACGCAGACGAAGTTGCGGGCAACAGCTAGTATATTAATAAGGTCCTTTCAGTAAATATTTTTGGCATTTACGTATCAGCTAGGGTGCGTCCACATCTGGCGAATGTGCCGCGAATGCGCAGCACGCGAGCCGATTGCGAGCTGTCTGCGAGCTGCGCGCGTGCAGTCACTGCAATAGTTTGGTGTGCCTCTTTAGCGCAACTCATGCAAGGCTCGTATAAGGCGCGCGAGCGGCGCGCGATCTGTGCGCACTCAGTTCTCGCCCTTACAGTTCCGTATACTGGCTCAGTACTATCGAAGATGTCAGACGTCGCGCGCCGCCTGCGCGCTGATCGCGTATGGCGCTTAGGTCGCGCGTGAACTGCGCGCGGGCGGCGCAGAAGCGGCGCACGAACAAAAATGCACGCGCGCAGCTCGCGGGCAGGTCGCAAACGGCTCGTGAGCTGCACATTCGCGGCACATTCGCCAGATGTGGACGCACCCTTACACCAATAAGTACCTATTTTTCAACCTGTAACTAGTTTGCCTATTAACTTTACATTAAAAAATCCATCCAATCTGTTTCCCTAATAACCAGAAATCCAATACAAATCTATCTAAACACAAATAACAATCGTATTACCAACTCCGACTTGCCAAGCGTAATAATAAAGTAGGAAAAAAACTCCTTTGAAGATGAACAATACAACGGTTCACGACAAATCGCTTCAAAAAGATTCGAGCATATAATTTTCACTCGATACCGATCCTGCTACTTGAAAAACCCACGGCAATTCGAACTTTATTGTGAAAGGAAGAAGGTTGAAATTCAACTGTGGAGTTCAGTGTGACATCGATACGGCTACTGGAATTACGCTTCGAGAAAACAAGCGAATTTGAATTTTGTAGCAATGGGTGGTAGGTTGAATTTCAAATGGTTGGATTTCAGTAATCCATCAGGTTATTTACAATGTCGCATAAGAAAAGATCTCGTGAAAGGAGTTCTGAAATGAATTTTTATTTAATTTTTCTTTTTTTGTTTAGTTCAGGGATGCTCATTGATGTTTGCAAATTGGAAAGGGTGTGTCTGTTTGATTTGAGTTTTTAATATTGATGAATGAACTTCAAACAGGTAAGTCTGTCTTGCTTTTGCAATATCCATATAGTAAGTACATCAGGCATTTTACTATGTCTATGCTAACACTATAAAGCTGAAGAGATTTTTCGGTTGGAGGGGCCCATCCATCCCAGGAATTAAAGACTGATATAAAAAATACGGTACTTAGGTATAATTAGATAGCCTTGGTTTTACTACAAAAACTTAAACATGTGTCCAACACTTGTCTAAAAAAAGTGTGGCTGCAAAATGGACCTTATTTCAACGTCATAATTTGTCATTTTTTAGACAAGTCTTAAACTGACGTTTAAAAGTTTTTGTGGTAAGACGGCCTATGTTTCAAAGAAGGATATAGGTACCTAAGGTAATTTCTAATTCGGGTGCACTAGGTAAGTAGTTCACACGGGATGCCAAATGTTGAGCGAGGTGGAAAGTTTATGTAACATTTTGAAAGAATGCGTGAACCTTATGCTGTATGCAAGACAAAACACAATAAATACTGCGCAACCACTCGGACAGAGGACCTCCTCACAAACAGACAATCTTGTTCAACGACTCAATCTGACAAAGTTCAAAAACAACCAACGCAATACATTTTTAATACCAAAATCACACAGAAATAAAATACAAAAGTCTATGTTAACAGTTTCATAGAGTAACACAATAAAACGTACAAAGTAAGAGCTATCTTCTGAATAAGTTTGGGAATAAAATTTTCATATCGATAAACGCGATCATAAGTATTATATTGTTTAAAGTCAAACGGTTCAAGTTATGGCTTTTAAAGTTTGTGCTGTTAAATATTTAGCTTACCTATTACAATTTTGTCGCGAACATGGACTTTAAAATTAACTTCATTACAATACAATTTAACACTTCTACAAGAAAATCTATATGTAGGTAAATAAAATATTCTACAGAATTGAATTCCTTGTTGTTATTTTTTTTATTTTGTTTGTATTACCTACTCTAAAGGATCCGATACTACTGAAGTATTTTGAAAAATTATTTTACTGATGAGAAGCTACAGTAGGTATCTCCGACTAAGATAGGCTACATTTTATCCGAGTACAAGACGTAGTTTTCCTGGTTCGCTGGTAAAACCGCGGAAAAACAGCTAGTACAACATAATTTCATTGATGTTTTTCACGAAAATCTACAAAGATTTTCTTCTTGATTAAGATAACACGTAGTAACGTTTAACTTTATCAGAAATCACTTCTTAACCTAAACAAGGTTGCACAAACCGAGGTAATAAAGCTACAATGTGGCTTCAATAGTTCTTGCTATTGAATCGACACTAAAATGTAATGTCACGTCTACTGGCTCATTTTACCAACGTCATTGAAAATTTTATTGTCCTATGAAGGAGTTAACGGTAGTGATAGATTTTGCTGATATTGAGCTAATCTTTGTAGTATTGTCGCTATTTATTTTAAGTATATAGCTGGTTGGGGTGTGAGGGGGCAAACCAACGTCGTCCTACCCCAATTGCTATAAACACGACAACACCAATCATCCTCCGAGCCTTTTTCCCAACTATGTTGGGGTCGGCTTCCAGTCTAACCGGATTCAGCTTAGTACCAGTGCTTTACAAGAAGCGACTGCCTATCTGACCTCCTCAACCCAGTTACACGGGCAATCCAATACCCCTTGGTTAAACTGGTGTCAGACTTACTGGCTTCTGACTACCCGTAACGACTGCCAAGGATGTTCAATGACAGCCGGGACCTAAAACACGACAACACCAAGTGGAATATTAAACGTCTTGGACGAAGATGGGTAGCAACATCTCTGGAGCTAAAAATATCCTACTAATATGGGTAAACGACTCAACATGCCTTTGAGGCTTGAAGCCAGAAATAAACGTTTTTCGCGACGTTTATGACAATAAAGACGATGAGCTCGACAAGAAACATAGGATGGTGTTAGTCAGGTGCTTGACATTTTCTCCTGTCTGACTACAGCGGGTAAAAAAAAATGCAATACGCATTTAGCGATGCGATTAAAAAAAAACTTGTGCGAATACTAATTTTAAAACCTCTATTATTACAACTAAACTTCGACAACATCACACAAGAAAGTTTCATTTTTTCATTTCGCTAATAACTTCAAGCCAAAAAAAGGCCAAAAAATGCCATTTGCAATCAAGTAAGAGGGTCGTTAAAAACCGCGTGCGTATATAATATCCGACATATACGTCAGTTGACATTTACGAGGACACAGATAAATTAGAGTCGATCATAAAAATATATCGAACCGTATTGGAGCGTGGCACGTCACGATTAAAATGTTGTGAGAGATGATTTTGGTTCTGTAGAGATTTTTTGGGTATATACAATATTATGGTTATGTGATACAAAGGAATGAACATAATTTTAGTCCTTTACAATATTAAATATACTATCTATTCACTCGCTCTTATGGCTGCTTCGAATATTCACTTTACCTATTCAAGATTAGTTTATCTGTCTATTTTATCACAAAAATATTGGGTCGAATATTGACGCAGTAAATTCAAAATTCTTTCCGATTTGGAAAGAACAAAACGACCTTGTATGTTTATCGAAAGTTACTCAGTAAGAAAATGGTAAATGTCTAATTGATTGATACCTATTCGAACACGTAAACAAACGTACAATAAACGTGCCATTTTTTGAACGTCTATAAATATAGGTATGTAGTACCTACCTACGCTATGTATTTTCATAATAAATACATCATAGTAAAAATTTGGTATACTGTGTCTGCATCTACAATAATGTTGTACGTCTATCATCAATATTAATTGATTCATAAAACATAAACAATAATCCTAACAGAACCACAAAACGAAATAAGTACAGTCGCACACATAAATGCGATACTATAAAAAATAGCATCATTCATTTTGTCAGTTATACTTTTTTACTCACATTATTTACGGTCAGTCGTAAGCATTTGAGTTAATCGCTGATCCGTCATATCGAACGAAGTAATAAAATTACGGAAGTACGATTGTGTGGATTTAGTGATTAAAAATATTAGATTGTAACATGTTTTGTGCTTATTAAAGAGACATACATCTAAAAAGTACTAGGTATTATTTAAGAATATTTGGGGCAATTATAACCTGCACGTGATAAATCAACTTAGGAAATAATTAAACACCTATCAATAAAATGTATGTCATCATCATCATCCTCCGAACCTTTTCCCAACTCTGTTGGGGTCGGCTTCCAATAATCAATAAAATATAAATGTAATTAATTAATTATAAAAATAAATATAATTAATTAATTGTTTTATCAATAAAATGTAAGTACCTAAACGAAAGAGTGAAAAAAGAAAAAAACTTTGTAACTTACTTTGGGCAAGTCGAAGTCAAAAATTGGACTTCAAATTATTCGAAGTTCGTTTTGGAGATTCATTTTAGAGAAAATATATAAATATAGCAAACAAAATATAAAAAATAGCTCGTCGCGTATAACCACGCAACTGCAAAATCCCACAAATGCATCAAACAACCAAATGGTCAAAACAGACTTCCATACAACCCCAACGTAAAATACAAAGTACCAATAAAACTTAAATCTCATACACTATAAACTATCGAGGAGTATCGTAAACTGTTTATAGATTGGAATACATTATCTGTTATGCCCTTATTCATGTCACTCGTGTAGATATTGTGAAATTAATGTACGGTGAATAATGAAGTTTTTCGAACGTTTTAATTTTATTGGATCGAATAAAAGTTTGATTGGCGTGTTTTGCGAGATAAAATAATAGAAAGGTACTGCGTATAAAAAAAAATATGTCTATGTATTGCATTATGTGCTATCTAAATAATGTTATATTCGTTTAACTTACTTAACATTTAAACTGGTATTAACTGTTATTTATGTGTATTAACTGTTACTTACAGTAGAATGCTTTCCACGATTTTTGCGATGTGTTCCAAACAATTAAGAATTTTTCAAAATCTTCTCGGAATATATGAAAACTATATCCAAATTGTATTGAAATCAAATCACTCCTCTTAGATTGTTACATATGAGTAAGCTGCATTGTATTTTAAATTAAATGCCTTCATATAGTTTAAGCGACAGTGACTTGTAACCCACCCTGTATAACAATACAGTCATAACTTAAAATATTAAATACAAAATAAAATTCCTCATAAAACGAAATGGTCTGCACAGCAATAAAAAACACGATTAGCATTAAACACCAAATAATGCTTTATCACTAATTTGAGACTTACATTAAATTATTTACACCCTGTATGACATAAAAAGATGTCCCGATATGCGCACGCGACGACTATAAACGTCAAACTGAACTGTTAATCCCAGTAACATGTTACAGAGATATGACAGAAGAATTACTAAACAATAAAATCCAATAAATAATAATTAAATAAAAATAAATATTAAAATTAAAGCACTTCAGAAAGAAATATACATAAATATACAAAATGTTTTTTTTTCTGTCTGAATATATTTATTTAAAAAAAAATGCCAACCCATCTGGGACAAGCATTGATCAGTGTTAGTTACAGTAAGTTACAAAAAAGAAATTGCAAAAAAATGTACCTAATTTACAATTATATTGTACAATTTTTTATAGAATTCGAACAGTGTTTTTGAGCCATTTGTATTCGTGTGTTGAACTATGATTTAAATTATTTTATTTTGTTTGTAATGTGAATCCTATCCAAGAGGTCAACGGATCAACGGGGTATTTTTGTAAATGTTTTCAAAACTTAACATGAGTCTTATTGGTACTTTTATGGTATTTCTCAACCCCTTAATAAGTACCACCAATGCCTTTATGACGTCATTCTACTAATTCTTTTTTTAAACCGTTAAAGCGTGTTTATTGACAGTTAAAATTGTGTAATGAGTTCCAATTTTGAAGAGGTATTAAATTAACTTTATTTGACGTTAATTTTTATTATTTGACAGCCATGATTTCAATTGGTTTCGGTGATGAAGTTAAAAGTTTATGTTACGAGTAAATGTATGAATGTCTGGATCTTTGTGTCTGAGAGTTACAAGCAATCACTGCTTCAAGAAATAACGCAAAAAATGAATGAAAAATATTTCTTACGTTCGAAATTTTTGTGAGCAGAAAATATTATCTGGGCTTTTAAGATATTTCATAATAAAAGGAATCATGGTATAAGCTTCTCAAACAAATAATATTTTAGATCTAATAGATATTTTTATCGAAAGAATCCGTTGCGTAACAATATAATTTTTATCATAATAATATTTTTAAAGCCCACCCCATCACTTCGCTAATAAAAAAAAGATATCATTAAAATACTTTTTTACAACGGTTTTATTTCGAACTTTTTAAAATTCGAATCTTCAAACAAAATGGCGGGTGGAACAATAACTCGAATTACGATTACCCAACCGATAAGGGGGAGGTTGTGTTTTTCTTAAGAGTTTAATTTTTATAACAAATCTTTTATATCCCGGTTAATGTTAACAGTAAATTTTCTATGGCGAATGTAAAAGGTACAATAAAATAGGTAACATTCGTAAGGAAATAATAATAAATAAATGTAGGGCCGGATTTAATTCGTTTCGCCCGTTATTTTTATTAATGGATTATTTTAATGTTTGAAAAGCGGATATTTTGGAGCTTTTCCTGTAATTGAAGTGAGAGAAAAGGTACCTATGTATAATATTCAAAATATGAAAAATTGGTTCCTCATTCGCTGATTGTAGAGATCAAACTGTACTGTTAATTTCAGTAGACATGTTACAGACCAATACCAGAAGTCCTATTCAAATAATATTTACTCCAACTAGTAAATTAAATATTGTTAGAAAATAGACAGAAAAAAATTGTGTTTGAGTATATTTTTTCAGTGTTTCCAACAGCCAAAAAGTTTAATTTAATTAAATTTTTCTGCTATTTTTTTCCAATTATTTTTTTTACTTCAAAAACACATTGCCATTTGTACAAATTTTTTACAACTAACTGCAACGATTTTTTACAGATATATCGCAATAAAACGATTTTTATATACTAAGATATATTTTTATACTACACACGTGCCGCAGCGTCGTCTAAATCCATCGTTTTATTTTAACAACTGATATGAAATTCTCGTTTTCCATCTTCTGTTATAAAAAGTCGAGTCTTAAATTTAATATCGTTTTTATAACGCAGATTACAATACTGTTCCAATGGGGTTGCACTTGGTTTATTTTGTTACGAAGGTGGTTATATTTATTTGGTACTGGCGTTACTTTTTTTGTATGGTGTGGTTTTTTTTAGATACAATAGGTTTTTTGCAGCATACTTACTCTATTATTTGAATGCAAGAGATACCACGTATTTTTCAAAATGTGTTCTTAAAACTGTTTGATAAACTTATGAAACAAATTATATCTATCATAATCATCATCATCATCAGCCTATCGCAGTCCACTGCTGGACATAGGCCTCTCCAATCTATCATAATAAACTTTTAAAATTAAGTATCTCGCCCGAAAACAAACAATGGTTTTATAATATACTACCATCCCCCCACGCTGTGGTGTCACCCACTTGAAAACTACTGAACCTAGAAGAACCCATATAAAAAGTAGCCTATAAGCTGCGTGATAAAATTACCACCGAATAGTGAAATAATTTTTCAAATCAGACCATTCTGAATATTTTCCGCGTTCAACCAGCGGAACAAAACTCTTCAGCTTTCCAACATTAGTAAAAGATTCCCATACCCTACAAACATCAACGCTACAATATAAGTGCGAGTAAACCATGTTGATATGACAAATGGTGCCGTATGCAATTTATTGTTCATAATAACTCGCGACGCATTTGTTATCAAAATATTTTACACAGTCGACGCCTTTAAAAGTTTTATAGGAGGTGCGTACGGGGGGTATATGTTACTGGCTGGAAGGAATGTTTATTGTTGAAATAAGGAATTAGGAATGCGACATTTAATAATGTTTTGAATTATGAAAAGAATTATTTTTCAGATGACTGTTGCAAGGTGTCCTACGCATCGTCATCAGAGCTACTACTTCTAGACAGCGTTACAAGTGTAGTTTCAAATTTCTTCGCTGTGAAGAAATGTGAGAAGATGTAAAAAATAGTATGTACATTTTTAAATGAAAAGATCATTTAAAGATGACCGAATTTTTATACTGCTACGACCAAAAACAGATCATAACGAAGTGAATTACTTTATCTAATCTACAAAATAATATATACAACAAAAGAACCAATAACACTCTGTATAAACCATCTCCATTCAAAGGTAAGAAATTGATCTCGCATATTTTCCTTACAATAATTAGACTTTATTATAAAATTCATATGAATTCCACCCCCTTTACTTATCTGATGGGAAACGTAATAAAAACACCGTGTACCAGGGGAAATTTGAATGGCTGTCTTTTTATCTTTTTTATTCTTTCTCGACTTCGAATTATGATGTCTCACCCGTGTTGAGTTTTTTTTTTTGCATCTTTTTAAGACCTTTTTTCTGCTTTCTCTAAGTTGGTGTTAAGGCGATGTGGCTTGCTTCTGTTTTATGGAATTTGTAGTTTTTTTGTTCACTGAAAGGTTGAAGGTTAGCAGCATCATTGATTGGCCAGTCGTATAATACTTAATTACTTAATATTCTGTCTTACAGTCATTCAAGTGTTGTCGTCTTGGGCGAGCTAGTCGAGACTAATTTAAGGCAACTATCTCAGTATCTTTCTGAATTCTATGCCTATTAATATAATTAAATTATTGCTACTTATTGAAGATTTTGTAATAAAGTTTTTTTTCCAAATTGTCGGAAATTATGAGTTTTAGTATTATCTTCACGAATAAGTAGCGTAGGTACATTTAAGAACTGGGTACGTTTTCGCCAACAGTGAAACTTCCCCTTTACAATTCTTCATTCGAGCGATTTCATTACGATACGCAAGAAATGTATGATTTATATTTGTTGGATTATTTGCTTTTGTATTCCCTGTGTCATCCAATATCTTATTATGAGCTCTGATGATATCTACACGCTACCGCTACCTGTCTAGGCTCATTTGACAAATTGCATCTTACATATATGTTTTCTTTTTTTTATTTGAGTATATATTTTTTTGCGATTTCTAGAGATATAAGACAGTATATAGATACATTATATATTTTTTTTATTTTATTCCAAGATTCGCAACTTCTTAATCTTCTTCGAATCGCAACTTAAAAGTAAGTACATTTTTAAAGCAATGTGATGTTTTAAAGATCATTTTTAAGAACGCTTTTATGTATCACCAGTGCCAATATGAAATAGTAATTTCGGGCTTTTTTACGAATTTATATTTTTAACGTTTAATTTTAATTTATATTTGTACAGTAACAGTCACTCCCACGCTTCTTTCATTATTGTAAACCAATGTGTTGCCTCATTTAATTTCAATAAAGCCATGACACTTGATAATAATTGAAAACAATATGGAGAACAAAAGGAAACCTTCTCCAATATAACCCTCTGCTCATTCCCATGAAGAACAACAGGTGTTGACTGTTGAAGGGTTAAGGGTCATTTTTTGCCCACTACCGTGTATTTGGTACTATTAATGAATATAAATAAATGTGTTGATGATTTTGCGTGTCAAATTGTTAACTATAATGAACAAAAAGGCAATTTGATAGGTGTTGTGGCCATGGATAAGGTAGAGTTAATTAAAGGCACCTATGAAGTATTATACAGGTGTTTAAAGAATGATGATAGTCCTTAGCACTATGTATATGTTACCGTAAGATTACAAACATCGTTAGATTACAATCTATCTCGAGAGATTGTAAACTGTCGAATTATTGTGAACCGTAACATCTGATTGCAATTTAACGCATTATTTTTCGCTATATTATAATCTATCGATGAGAAATTGTCAAATTGTCAACTGTCCGAAAGCTCTCTCTGATTGGTCAGTCTTTTTGTAAGATCGACCAATCACGACCAGCCGTTCTGTTCCCATGGAGTTCCCGTAGAGTTAGGAATGAAATAGAGGTGTCAGTTAAATAAAATAAATGCTCTTCAAAAATTCTTCAAGTATTAAATTTATATAAAAATAACTCTTATAAAAATACAGTTAGGTATTTTGTCTTCAAATACAAACTAATATTTAAAAATAAAATAAAAGGGGTGCTAATTAAACAGGCTTCTTTTTAATATCATTATTCGCCCCCAAAAATGTATGTTGCCTTCTAAATTACTAAGTCAGCCACAATTAATAAAGCGTCGAGCATCTAAATAATACTATCTTAGCCACGAGTTATCTTCCACTCTAAATACAACTCAGCATGATGGTTATTTTTTTGCATCTAAATTTGTAGCATGCATTCTAACAGTAAACTTCTTAAATACTATTAAATGACATCATAAAAATATTTATTTACCTTCTAATTTTTTAACTCGTACCTACTGAGTTTTTTGTTTAAAATATAACACATCCCATATTAATTGACCCAGCATGGAAGTAAGCATGCAACATGCAGCAAGCATAACTTCTGTCACGGCTCCGGCGCTGCGGGGCTCCGGCGGTCCCATGCGAGCTTATCGTCGCAGATGGTTTTCACGCTCACCACCGCAGCTTCGGCTTGCTGGCCGGCTCTGCCGGCCAGCCTCAGCCGCGGCGGCGAGCGCTGAAACTACCTGCGCCTCAGCTCGCAGGCCGCCTCGCCCCTCCGCGCCTACGCGGTTTTGAATTGCACTCTAGGGGTAGGGCAGACAAGACTACGTGGAGTCGGTTTTGCAGCGATTCGTTTTCGTCACTAACTTCAATTTTTAATACAATTTTTAATTGTGTGTAATTTGAGTCTTAAAAATTAAGTACAATTTTTGATTTTATAAAAAATTAAACCGTCACTTATTTTTGCACGTCAAAGAGCTGTGACACCGGGAGTTGCAAAGAACATTGTCTTTTTTGACGTTCTACCAATCAGCGCGCAAGATGCATTCCGTTCTACGCCAGTTGACAATTTGACCGCTCTACATCGCTCTCGATCTTACAAAAAGACTGACCAATCAGGGAGAGCTTTCGGACAGTTGACAATTTGACAATTTCTCATCGATAGATTATAATATAGCGAAAAATAATGCGTTAAATTGCAATCAGGTGTTACGGTTTACAATAATTCGACAGTTTACAATCTCTCGAGATAGATTGTAATCTAACGATGTTTGTAATCTTACGGTGACATATATAAAATAAAATTATCCTTTGAAGAAAACAAGATAAGAATTGAAAAGTATTGTATAAAAATCGATGTTAGAAGTATTGGAAAGTTTCAATAACAGCAGAAATAATAAAAACTCAAAAGTTAAAAAAACAAACATATCTAAAATCTCCTGAAATTAAAAATAACA
This sequence comes from Helicoverpa zea, assembly GCF_022581195.2. NCBI lineage: Eukaryota > Metazoa > Arthropoda > Insecta > Lepidoptera > Noctuidae > Helicoverpa > Helicoverpa zea. Next base: position 1,842,265 of record NC_061472.1, read on the forward strand.
TAATTTTGTACCATGAAGTTGTCTCCCCAATTAATTCAACGTAAGCGAATATTAAGCGCGTTGAGTTTACCTCTTGAGAATGCCAGCGGTGACACCACTCACTTTTTTTCATAAATAAAGAAAAAAAGATTAACGTTAAAAATTCTAAAAAATCCGCCATCCACTTCGAGTTAATGATACGGCACGCTGAGTGGAGAGAAACAAAGGTTCGGGACCTGTTTACACCGAACTGTAACTAAACAGAAGATAGATAAGTATTGTAGACTCGAGATTCTGATAAAGATTTAGGATTCAGCAATAATATAGCTGTTCCCAAGAGTGTTGATGATGCTTTTTAAGATGCTGGTAGGGCTATAGGAGAACTGATTAATCTCAGGCCGAAGTATAATCATGCCCAGTAAGTCTGATAAAAAGCCATTTCCTTCAAATTATAACACAACAGCAGCATCAACTACACACATAATATTTACAGCACCTATTATTTCATTATTTGAATATCTTACTCTGACTTTATCACTTGCTACTAGTTCACTACCTAATCAAATTACCCCATCATTTCATTACGGTGTAACACGATCCCTCTAAGACTTAAGGTTTGGCGCTTGAGACCCGCTAGACATGTCTCGATTTTTTTCTCCTCTATTTTCGATCCGTTTCCCGAAGGTTTTCGAAAGCGTCTGGCGTTCCACTTCAGGGTATGACTTCAAGGCTCGCCTTGGACTGGCGACGGCTTTGTCCTGCCTTTTTGCTTTGGTTTGAACATGAATATTTATGGGTGTGAAGATCTTTTGGTTGTTTGGTGTCTATTATGGTGTTAAGGTTGGCTGTATCTCTTGATGTCACTTTTGGCGTTATGAATTTTAATTTTTAATTACTGATTTGTGCTGAGTTAGAAGAGCACATTCAGGAACATATAAATACAACTTTTATTTATATCATCGACATAGTTTATGTTTCATTCCGAGCCAGTATTTTATGGCAAATGGTAACATTGCGTTATCAGTAACAACTAAAGGGACCCCAGAAAATGGTTATTCATTGCTTATTAGCTCTCTCCTCAGACGTTATCTTCCATTTAAAAATTCAGTCCAATCCAAAAATTCATTTCGACGTCTCTCTTGACTCATCCAAGATTTTGCATCTACCCTTCAAAATGAGTATTAAAAAGAAAATGTCATCCCATTGTAAGACCCACTTATACACAGAGCAATCATCCGAGACGCCGGCGAAACATAGGTAAAAGATATAAAAGAAAAGATATGGGGGTAAAAGAAAAAAGGGAAAGAAATGGCGACTTTTGAGGGAAGTAATGGAGATCGCAAAAGACGTGAGAGGTTGTTACTGTGTGACAGATTTCAATGATTTTAATGCATGGAATGGAACAAAAGTTTTGGAGGCAAACTTGTACTGTTGTTTCGCCTATAGTTCGGCCATTCAGAGAATGCGTTCCTGACACGTCGCGATTGAACTGACGACGTAACTTTGCAATGGCGTTGCAGTTACGATAAAAATATTTTTGCTGGTTGTTTACCGTTTTAACAATTGAGGAGCATTAAAACAACATTATTATATCAATAATCAATGAATGTAGTTACGTCGTCAGTTCAATCGCGACGTGTCAGGAACGCATTCTCTGAATGGCCGAACTATAATTATCACAGAAAGCTTGTGAAGACAACTGACTGATAAATTATGAGACTATGTTGGTTCATAGTTTATCTATTTAGTGCAGAAATAAAGTACAATCATGCTACTAATTTGGTAATTGAGAACCCATCAATATATATTTTAAATACATATTTTACATCTTCAGCAAGTACTGCAGCAACTTCGAAACGATATAGCTATCACCTCACCAAATAATCTTCATTATTTCTTAGTCCTGTTTTTCAGCATCTTGCAAAATAAATATTCCTAAGAGCATACCTTTCTTTTCACCAACTTTTAAAGAAACCATTTTCCGATTACTTTCCTTCTTCAGAATACAAAGACGGTACGACAACTTGGTACGATTGTCATTGAAATCCGATCCCTTAGAGTAATTTACTTATGAATATTAATACAGATGATGCGAAAATAAAAAAGGAACTCGAAAACACGGTTCACAAAAATGGAGGACCCTTCAATGTTACCCAAAATATGAAAACACATTAGACGGATGACGGAACACAAAAGGTTATAGAAAATTGTCAAAGTAATTTTATGCATGCTTTAATATTTGTGAGTGTTCCAAGAGGTTTGCTTAAGGATTATGTTTGCTTAAGCTTTGAAGAGGATTTTGTTGTAATTCTTTAGGTATGAAGGAAAAACTGAACCGGAAAATAATAAATGTAAAGATAAAGTTTTATATGCTAAAACCTACTCAGATGTTACTGTTTAGGCTGGGTAAAAAATACTATAAAGGTATAGTTGTAAAAATGATGCTGAAATTATTGACGCATACATACAGAAAATCACTTTTGACGAAAGGTGCAAAATATTACTCTCGTTTTAATATGATGAACGTAGAAGTATATATAGATAAGTCCCCCCTGCTGTGATTCAGTGAGGACAAGAATAGCCAAGCGTGATACAATAATATTCGAGTTTATTTTGCTTTGTCGGTTTGTAGTGAACTGGCCTAAATTACAATATGACTGCTCGTGTTTGTATTTATAATCATAAATTTGAAATTGTTGACTTGAATATTATCTGCTTGCATTTTCGTTGAGTGCGGGATTTGATGTATTTTAGCTGAATAGTTACTGACAGAAGTGAGACTGTACTTTGAGTGGTGAGATGCTGAATTAAACATGCAATAAAAATATTCTTTCCTTCTTTTATCCTAATATTTTTGTTTAGAGTTGGGGTAGCATGTCTCTTACTTCCACATTGCTCCGTTTGACATCGTCTCACAATGTACTGCTCTTACATACGGGCGGATTTTCTAAGTGCGGCTTAAAATCTGCCGCGCAGTTCCAGCAATTGTCCTTGTTTGTACTGGTAGTTGTCAATTGTTTGTTTGGACTACTTCCGCAGAAAAATCGATTGAAAAATCTGCTACTGGTAAAGCTCTATAATATTCTTACCAGTCATATTGTCTACTAAAATAATACCTACGCTTAAACAAGTTAACCCTAAATAATATTTTCTCAGTGGCCAATGTACTACTGGCCTACAATACACCGCATAAAGGCCGGCCCAGACTTTAATCACGCAGTAAAGCGCGCACCGGCCTCTGTTGTTACAGTTGGCTAAAGCTGACTTACACCAGTTTATTGCCTCAAACGTTACTACAACTATATTCGTTACTAGCAAGGTCATTAGTTTTGTGCGAGTTAAGTATAGTAACAGAATTATGGTCTGAGAAGAGACAAACATAATATGCCTTTTTAGGTAATAAAGATTTTTTTTCATGAGTGAAATAGGTGTACTTATTAGTAACTCATGAATTAGTTAGGTTCAAGACTTAACGCTAGACACGGTGTATATTAGATGGGTGACCATCTTCTCAAGTCGCGATCCAAGTTTCAAAGAGTTTAAATTTGTATCTTTGTTACTTCTTCGCGGGCAAATGCCTAAACGGGTTCTACTGAAATTTGGCAGCAGTACAGACAGAATAGCTCATTTTATAGTTTGCTTACGAAGCTGGTGAAACTTTAGGCGTAATCTAGTATAAAACAAAAGTAAAGATTTCTTTCTTTCACTCATTTTTAGTGATGACAAAGTACCTATGTGTTACCATATCTCAGTAAGATCGTCTCTTCACTACATCCCTCCCAAAATCCTCATCGAAACAAACAATAAAAACCAATTTATTCATCACTCAATTGTAAAGAGTATCGTTAATTTTATTACTAACATTACTTTTTGACTCATCCTACTTTAACGGTGGGCTAATAAAATTCATCTCTCTTCGCAAAGAGCTTTAACTTGAGCGCTTAATAATGTAATAAGTTACAGTTTTATGTTTAAGTTAAAGCGTGAAGGGCTAAGTAATGAAAGAGTAACACTATTTGTTGTCTTTTTTAAAGTCTGACTTGAGACTGAGATTATGTGCAAAAAAACGGTATCATCATCATCAGCCTATCGCAGTCCACTGCTGGGCATAGGCCTCTCCAAGTGCACGCCACTGAGATCGATTAAAAAAAACGGTATGCGTGAATCTAATTACTAAATTACGGATAAAGGATTGTTAATTTGTTGCTGAAGCAATTTAGACATTTTACACTCTAGTAATTGGGCCAATTTTTTACAATCTCCAGATTAGTTTTATTTAAAGAATATGTTTGACGTTTTGATAAACTTTTGTATAGAGAATATCGACATATTTATTCTTGAGATAGAAATTAACTGATGATTGAAAAATCGACCGTTAGTAAAATAAAAGGCGTTCTTGTAGGACTCATCTTTCTATTAACTATCTCAAATTGTATCAACTTTTGCACAGTTCCTTTACCTTTGTATTTTCTTTGTGCCTAATAATGAAACAAATACTTAATAAGTATTCCCAACGCAGACGAATTCTCAATCACCAGCCATACTCTTTACAAGGAAGAATTATGACGAAATAAATCGTCTCACAATATCTGTCAAGCTGTGACCCAATTGTGTCAAATAAACCAAGTTTATCGAAATGCAGCTAGAAAACACGGCTATTTATACATTGCAGCGTTGCACAATATTTAGTCGGATTAACATTGGAGCGTATTGAGTGCTTATTTAAAATTCAGAGCTGGTCGTCTTTTGTTTTCAGTGTTTATTTGTTAGAGAATTGGATTATTGAAGGAATAATATGTAAAAAGCAATTATCATAAATTGAATTGTATTTAGAAAAAGATGATCAATAAATAAAAATTGGACACCAAACCATTAGAATTAATTGTGTCATTTATTTTTGCGTTGCCCGGTTAACTGGGTTTTGGAGATCAGGCAAGCAGTCGCTTATTGTAAAACACTGGTACTCAGCTGCATCCTGTTAGACCGCAAGTCGACCCAACATTATGTAGTTTGGATAAGGCTAAGCAGATGATGATTTTTGAAGTAGCTATGAAGAATGTAAATGAATACGATCGTAACTGCCTGTTTTTAAGTCTATTTTCAAGTTTAAAATTAAATTATAAAGACTATCAGGTGCATGAGAAAGTGCCTTCGCGGGTACTTAATACTCTAGTACATAGGCACATCATACTATAATACAAAGTAGTTATTATCCTTAGCTGGAAAACATTTAAACGCACATGGCGACGTGCCAAGCTATGTCCATTGGAAGTTTAAAATACCTATGATCTGCCTATATTTATTTTGGCTTTTCTGTTACGAAATCGGCAAGTACTGGTTCCACCACCACTTTAGTTCATTATTTATGAAGTTCTAATGTAAACATAATATTCCAAATAATATACGATGAAAATCTTTGTTGAATCTAACTTCAATACCATTGAAAGACTAGGCAGGTAATACTATACTTTATACCTAAGTCCACCTTATCCTTATATTTAAACAAAAAAGTGTGAATATATCCTTATTAATATGATAAATATGAATAGTTCCTGAATACGGTATTCATTAGAAAACTTACTCACTCCAAACTTTACAACAAGGAAAGCTTAAACTAGCGCCTGACAGTTTTTAATAGCAACTCGCGTTATGCATCTTTTATTTTTTCATCAGGCGTCTCGTACGAAGTGCTACAGAATACAATAAAATGCTTTGTTTTCTGAATGCAGTAAAATAATTAAATTAGTTTTTTAGAAAATTGTAGTTTTTATCTTTTTTAGGCAAGCCCTGATTTTAGAACTTATGATGTTCTATGTAGTTTGTGATATAGAGCTTAAGTATACATTCTACTGAAATAAAGAAGGGTAAATATAGTAATATAATCAAGTGATCAAAGTGAACTTGTTGAGTTGAGTATTTTTCCTGCAAATCGAAATCCTATTATTTTAATGAAATAAATATTATGCAATGTTGGTACAAATTACAAAATATTCTATCACAACAATATTTCATATTCTCAATTATATTTGTATTGTATTACCTATTACGTATTTACAACTATAAATAGACACTACAGTTTGTAATGAATCATGATGTAAACAAAGCATCATAATATCGAACACGTGCGGAATTTACGAAAACATTACAAGTGAATAGGTACTTATTTATTTTTATTTTTAAATATTGTGTTTGGTTTAAATCTAATTGCGCAATATTTTATAATTATTTTATTTGTATCATTATGTTATTTATATAGTGTTAATTAGATTAATGGAGATTGCTGAAATGCGTAATTATTACACATATTTAATTACAGTTATTACAAAAATCTATTTCAATTGTAAAACTGTATGGTGTTTGTTTCTGTGAACCAGTTACTAACAGGTACTGTAACCTCAATTAGTACTTACATCATACTTGAAGATATAAGGAAACGTTTTACTAAACTCAGCTAATGCTGAAAAAATGTTTCCTTCAAGAAAACAAGTGCAAATTCAATGCCCTAATCAGAAGCAAAAAAAAATATTGTTATCAGACTTACCTCATCCAAATCTCTATCACTATCGGTATCACTGATGCCATCCCCCCTACTAACGCCATCCGCCACATCCGTCCCCCCCTTATCCCTCCAATGCTTCTCACTCGTTACAGAAAACGTAAACGTCCTCTCTCTTCTATGACTCAGAAGAACTCCTGCTGGCGTTCTAGGACTCCCATAACCGAAAATGTCCAGATTCCTAGTGGCGAAAAGGTCGTTCGTTCGATCAGATCTTGGGGCGAAGACATCGTCTTCTAAGTCTGAATCCAGGGTTAGAGTGAGGGGGGGTGATGATGCTGATCTTCTGCACTGCTGTGTCTGTGGTGGTGGTTGGGGTATGTCTGATTCGGAGTAGGGTCGTTCTGTGGACAAAAATGTTGATGTTAGTCTGAGGTACAATGATGATGTTAATTGCGACGTTGTGTATTGGTCAATACCTAGTTGGCAAGAAAACTTTGAGTGAAATCAGAAGAGTTAGAACTTAATTGGGCAAATCAATTAACAACAATATAATCAAAATAAATTATTACAACAAGCTTATTGTTGTGTATATGACTGACCTATTCCGACCTACAGAAGCACTTACCACGAAATTTTCAATCACAGTTTTGTCTACACACTGCTGCAACACTATCAACTCACGTAGAACTCTATTCCTTTCGCAAATCAAAACAATAAAACTACCAAATTCAGTCTATCTGCAAACAGAACTATTAAAGTGAAAAAAGCGGCCATTAAAAGCAATATCTCTTGTAATAAATCTAAATGTTTATTAGCAATATCGCCTACGTTGCGGTTTATAAATGTTCACGTGGGATGTGACACGAGGTACGTTTTGGCCTGGTTATTTTTAGACTGGTAGAATTGAAGGTTCGTTGGTAAACCTTTATTTCTAGAGGTCCACTAATAGGCATGATGACAGTAATCAAAAATCATTAAAATAATATATTTATTAAATTAAACTTGAAGCTTGGAATATAAAACGCGCATTGGTTTCTTTATTAATAATGTGATTAATATGTATTTTTATAAAATAAAATTACGAAATAAGGCAATCCGCCATGATATGGGCTCTGCAGATAATTTTTATTCTAAAAATATAAATCTAGTGCTAATTTAAGTTAATTGTGCAATTAAAATAGATAAAACTATCAAATTATTGTTAAACTTAGTTTTGTTCTCGTGTTCGTGACGACGTTTGCAATTTCAAACAAGTTTATAATCAGCTGTTCAATGTGCCGGCTGTCAAAAGGATAAAGTTTGAATATTACTTCAAACCCGGGGAGTATAGTGTTTTTATTTTAATAACATTGTCGTGTACACAACATTACACCAACAATACACTACACCCAAAGCAATACACGGCTCATTGTTATGAGCTACTGTCATTGCAGTGCACACCGGCACAGTTAGTGTCTCATTCTGCCTTCAACTTGTGAAAACAGAATTGACGACGATAACGTTCGCCTACACACAATAACATTACAAATTACTCTGCCACCAATAAATTTTGCTGTAAAACCTTGACATTGCTGACCTACAAGATTGTACTATTTGATTGACCTTTATTACAAAAATCCCAACTTTGTATAATGTTGTTTACCACACTTATGCTTTAGCCTAGTATTTTGCATAACTGTGTAATCAATATCTAATTGTTGCGAACCTTCCATATCATATACTTTCCCCTTTCTTTATTTAAAAATTAATAAAAAGCTTACCCTCCATTTTGATATAAAAAATATAATCTTATAGTCCACTTCTATATTTTCCAAATTTCACAAATCCCTATACCTTTACAGTCTATTTCCTTTGTTCACTAACACATTAATCAACATCTTTAAAGCTATTCTTTAACTTTTTAGGTACTAACAATACAACAATTAGAGATGATGACCCGTAGAGCCACAGTCAAAGACATGGAAGAAAAACTCAGAGCTGCGCTGAGGGAACTCGAGTCAACTAAAACCTTGTGCAAGCAGCTACTCCAAGAGAGGGATGACAGTGAAGTCGAAGTGAAGAACATAATCGACAAAAACACTTCCCTCAAGAGTGAGTTGGCCGAGCTGCACATACAGTACATGGATGTGCTCGACCAGTACACTCAGCTTCAACAAGAGATGTCCTCGTTCCATCAGTGCAGTGACACCCATGAATTGGCTTTACAGCGCATCACAGAATTAGAACAGGAGTTATGTAATGCCCATAAGGCTTTATCTATATTAGAATGTAGTAAGATTAATGAACAGGTTACTAATACTTGCAACCTTTTTGATGAGTTAGTTGCCTGTAGGTCAGATAAGGTACCATGTAGGTTAGCTGAAACTATTGACTTGACTGGTGATGATACCATTCCAATATGTCCTGTAGTTATGATGAGTCATAATAAATTAAAGAAATATATTAAAATCAATAAATTCATTAAACGGTCAAAGAGATATTTAAAAAAACAACATCTCTTAAAATTAAACATTTCTCTTAGGAAGGACCGTATTAGCTTAACTAAGACACTGAATTCCTGTACTGCTGAATTAGAATATTATAAATCTATTTATGAGATGGAAACCCAGCAGCTCCAAAACGATTTAAAATACAAGGAGTCTTTGTTAAAGGATATTTTTAGTAAATATGAGTCTTCTCAAGAACAACTAAGCAAGCGGTTATTTGAGGCAGTGGAGCTGATGGACCTGGTGAAGTCCAACACAGAGAGGTATGAGTCTCTGACAAACAGCCTTTCATGTGATAGTGCAAGCCAACCATCACCTTCAATACCATTGCCTGATATATCTGTACCTACAACTGCTACAGAGAATATTCATATGCAAAAATGTAATACTTTGCTCTTCACAGATGCATTGGGTGCTGGCTTTGGAAAAATTTTACACAATTACCTTAGCCATCACTTTACTAATCACAGTTACCATGACATAACTTTTAACCAAATTGTTGAGAAAATTAGCAGTACAACATTAGATAGTAATTCTATAATAGTTCTATTGTTAGGCAGTAGTTATGGTACAACAAAAGAGGACATTGTGAAAGGTATTGACACCTTACTTAGTTTGAATATGGGAAAATTAATGTTATGTGCTTTTCCTTATTCTGATAGTTTTTCAGAATATCAAAATAAATGTATATTTAATTTAAACTGCACATTACACATGTTGACATGTTGTCATAGCGACAAACTTTTATATTTTGACACTAATAAGTTTATTAGTGATTTCACATTGATCAAGGGAGCAGTATCTGTTCCTGGTAGTTGCAGACACACTATTGCTATGTTGATAGCCTATAATATTGACAATATTATATCTAATATAATAAACTATAGGGTAAGGGACGAGGGTATGCTGTATAGTTACACTAACAGCACACTGATAGATTGTTGTATGATGACGTCGTGTACGAAGGGGGGTCCACAAATACTATCTACCACCACTACCACCACCACCAATATGTTAGAACATTCTAACCATATTGAACACACCGGTAACATAGATTCTTCTATGCAAGTTTTATCATTTGTGGAGAACACTCCTGATATAAATAATTTAAACTAATTATTAAGACAACAGAAGATATTCCAGTATTTAATAATTTTAAAGATAGTAGCAAGTTATCTTCTGGCGACTTAGTTAGTTGTAAAAAACATAAGAGTGAGCAACATATTTTAAAACTTTTCAACCAAAATATTCAGAGTTGCTCTTCTAAACTTCTTGAAATAGAATTAGTTTTAGAACAAACCAAGTTTGATGCAATTTGTATTACAGAACATTGGCTGAAAGATTATCAAGTAGAATCTATTAATTTTGAGAATTATTCTGTAGCTAGTTACTTTAGCCGGAAATCCATGATACATGGTGGCTCCTTAATATTAGTAAAAAATCCTATTAAATATAAAGTAAGAAAAGATATAGTTGATATGTCAGTGGAACATAATATTGAATTGTCCTGTGTTGAGCTAGATAAGCATGTGTTAGTGTGTGTCTACAGACCACCGCAACACCAGAATCTTGGTGTATTTGATTCTGTCATGGAAGATGTCTTGAAAAAAGTCAGTAGCAGTAGTAAGTCAGTCATTATATGTGGCGATTTCAATATTAATATTTTAGAAAGTAATATTGTAAGTTCGAGTTTCTTAAATCTTTTTAAATCATTTAATATGCGTAACGTTTTCGAAGAACCTACTAGGATAACACCAACTACTGCTACTTGTATAGATAATGTTTTTTGCAGCTGTGAGTACCTACATAAGGAAATAGTGAATTACTTGCCCTCTGATCACAGCGGACAAGTTGTCACTTTTCGCACTAACTCTCCACCAGAGAAAACACAAATAAAATTTAGGGAATATACTTTAAAAAAAATCGATAAATTCAATCAAACTTTAGGTGATAAACTGTGTGCACATAGCTTAAATCTTAAAAATTCAAGTGATATTTACGCCGATTTTTTCTCTATATTAAACAAACAATTCAACTTAGCTTTTCCAGTTAAAACTAAAATGATTAAGTCCAAGTTCTTATTTAGTGACTGGGCAACTCCTGGTATTCGTAAAAGTAGACAAAAGCTGTTTGAACTTTATGGTTTAAAGCCTTATAGCACCGATCCAAGTTTCCGTGACCACGTCTCAAAATATTCGAAAATATTTAAAAACGTTTGTAAACAGGCTAAATCTATTCATATTAGAAATAAAATAAAAAATTCTAAGGATAAAATAAAAACAACTTGGACAGTAATTAATAACGAAACAGGTAGGCGAAAAGTTCGCAAAACTGATTTTAGCCTAGAAACTCATAAAGGCCTCATCAACGGTAACCTTGAAGTAGCTCAAGAGTTTGAAGCATTCTTCACCAAAATACCTTTCGAAACTACAAAATCATTAAATTCTTCAACCGCCGTATCTATCGATTTACTCAAAACAAATGTAAAGCCATGCAGTTCAGTATTTAAATTTCAACATACCAGCCCCGAGGCTGTTGTTAAGGCCTTTAAAGATCTTAAAATAAAATCAACAGAAGATCTTTGGGGTATGTCTGTCAAGGTGTGTAGGTCAATTATTGAAACTATTGCACCCTATTTAGCTTACATCTTTAATGTTAGCGTAGACCAAGGCGTGTTTCCTGATCTAATGAAACACAGTAAAGTAGTACCTTTATTTAAATCGGGAAATAGCAAAGAATCAAACAACTATAGACCCGTTTCTGTTTTACCGGTTCTCAGCAAGGTATTCGAAAAGTTGATGCTTGCACAAATGTTGCGCCATTTCAATAAAAACTTCATTTTTCATAACGAACAATACGGTTTCACCAAAGGTCGCTGTACAACCGATGCTGGTGTAACTTTGATCAAGCACATCTTTAAGGCTTGGGAGGAAGCTGAAGACTCCATTGGAATTTTCTGCGATCTCTCAAAAGCGTTTGACTGCGTAAATCACGAAACGCTTTTGCAGAAGCTAGAGCATTACGGAATCAAAGATACATCCCTCCAGTTATTAAAATCGTATCTAAACGATCGGCAACTTAAAGTTCAAGTAAACGGCGTAAATTCACTAGGCTCAATGATGGCAATGGGCGTACCACAAGGTTCCATATTAGGTCCGTTCCTCTTTTTAGTTTATATTAATGATTTGCCCTATCTATTTGATAATCAACCTAGGATGGTGTTGTTTGCCGATGATACCTCTCTTATTTTTAATATTGATCGACGTAGACGTAACCTAGACGACGTAAACAATTCCATTATCCAGGTTCAAAATTGGTTCAACGCAAATAACTTGGCTCTTAATGAAAAAAAAAACAAAATGCATTCGATTTTCATTGCCAAATGTAAAAAGTAGTGAATGTGACATAATACTCAATAGTCAAAAACTAGAATTTATAAATCAGACAGTTTTCCTGGGAATCACTCTTGACAAAAAACTACAATGGGGACCCCACATAACATCTCTTGCGGGTCGTCTTAGCTCGGCCGCCTATGCTATTAGAAAGATGAGGCAGCTAGCGGACGTAGAAACAGCTAGACTGGTATATTTTAGTTACTTCCACAGCATCATGTCGTACGGCATTCTGCTGTGGGGACGAGCTGCTGACATTGAATGCATATTTATCTTACAAAAGCGAGCGGTCAGAGCTATGTACAACTTACGTGGTCGTGAATCTCTTAGGGAACTGTTTAAAAAAATTAATATCATGACCGTACCTTGCCAATTTATTTATGAAAATATCATGTATGTTAGGAAAAACTTACATTTGTTTGATAAAATATGTGATAGACATAATTATAACACTAGAAATAAAAATAAGTTAGCTATCCCGCAGTTTAGATTATCTAAAGTACATACATCTTTCATGGGATATTGTGTCAAATGTTATAATAAAATACCAGACAACATTCTGGAATTGAATGACTTGCGGTTTAAAACTCATATAAAAGCCACACTTTGTAAGCAAGCATATTATAAATTAGAAGATTACATTCAAGATAAAAATGCTTGGAAACATGCTGGTCCTGCTCCATAGGACATACTGACAATATCTAATTAATTAACAAATTAAAACTACACCAGCAAATAAAATTGTATTCATCTTTTGATTATTAAAATTTGTTTGTAACTTTGTACCAAAATATAAACCAATTTGTAAATGTGAACACCATGTAGCATTTTAATTGTCACTTTATCCTCATTTGTCTTTGCGATTCTACATGATCTTCGCATGCTTTTACTGTATGTATCAATACATACAAACTGTAATACTATATTATTTTTAAAAAGAGTAACCATGGAGTTTCTTGCCCGTTCTTCTCCATAGGAAGCTACTTTTGGAATGGGCAACTAGAATCAAACTTAGTTATAATTTTGACGTTCATAAGTGCTTGTAAAGGCCTAAATGAAATAAATGATTTGACTTTGACTTTGACTTTGACTTTGATATCTTGAACACCAATCAGAGCTCGTGACGTCATCTCTGAAAACAACTCGCGCGAAAGCGCGCGAACGTCACATTTCGTTATTGTGAACTTCCACTGCGATCTTTGTTTTTAATTAATTGTTTATAACACGAGTTATGGAGCCCGGATTTATCAAGGCAAACAGCGCTAATTTGCCTAGAATGGATATCATAATGCTGGGAGAGTTTTTGGCATCAAATAAAGATTTTTGTTCAGCTGAATTTAGAAATGTTAAAACTTCCATGTAAGTATACTAGTTTAATTAAAATAACTCCCATTTAAGTGTATTAGTTTAATTAAAAAAACTTCTATGTTAGAATATTAGTTTAATTAAAAACAATTTTAGTTATAAATAATTCCTCAAATAAATACATACATATAAATACATGATATGAATAAAATGCATAATATAACAGCAATGAGAGATGAAACCTAACCTCGAAATAGTTATTTACATTATAAACTATGCTAGAATCTAGAGAACTATGTAATAACTTACATCAAAGTGATCTTCACAAAAATAAAGTTGTACCCTGGGCAATTTTGCTTTTGAATCTCGCCTTGCAAGTTTAAGCCACTTGTTTCGTATTTTTTTATTGTGAGGAACGTACACAAATAACTTATCAGGAGTTGTTTTGAGATGTGTTCTTACACTGGGGGACCCCACAACACCTATGCACTTTCGAATTCATATTTAATAACACAAAAAACTTAATTATTGCACGAGCGTTGTTTACTTGCGTCTTGTAATTTCAGTCGTGACGTCACAAGTGACGACATGACACTGACTATTTGATAAAAAAACTTCGCATTTTCTTAAAATTAATAATTTTTCATATAAAATAGACGTATACCTACATCATACAAAGGAATTTAAAAATTTGTCATCATGCCTATTTGCATCATAAGTTCAGTTGGATCAGCGTTGGGCTTTAGCTGTCTAACATAAACCTGGACTGGACCTATTTGGCATAAACTTTCGTTTTGGTACTTTATATTTCCTATTTTGTGTTTGTCTTGTGTTGGATTAATTTATTTTTCTTTCTTTTTTCAATTTAACCGATAACATACAGAAGTATTTTTTGCAACTTTTAACCCATTGTCGTTAATTGAAAACTTTTTCATGCAACTATTTGCCCCCATGACCTTAACTAGTAACATTTAATTAGTTTTAAGATATTTCAGGGTTTAATGGTCAATGTACAGATGGACAGGAAAGTTTGATGCCGCAGGCAACAAGAACTAGTAGCTTCTTACCATAAAAACAACAGACGTTAACTTCACATTTCAATATTTACGATAGAAGCTAATCTTACTTACTAGCAAAATCTCTCTCAACTCAATAATAAACCAACATCACATCCAAGAATACAATGAGAACTCAAAGTTTACAACTTCTTAAAACGTTGGAGAGCTGTTATTACCAAAAAACAATTGTGGTCATCCCAGTAGACAGTTCTTTGTTCATACGTGTGGTCGAAACAATAGGGTTGTGACCACAAAAATGTGCAGTAGCTAATTTGTTCGCCAATAACTTTTTATGTGGTAGGGAATGGAAGAAAAGTATAGCAGGAATTGTGGTGTTCTGTTATGTATTTTTTTTTAGGTTTACTGTTGTAAAAGATAGGTAAAGACAGAGGGTTCAGGGCAGTCATTATGTTTTCGAAGGTATTTAGGAGAAAATTCACAAAAAATAATCAATTCAATAGAACAAGGTTTTAAAAAACCGAATTCATCACCATACCCACAAATAACATCATCAACGTAAAAATTTCTTAAAGTAAGTGATGATTTATTAAGCTCAAGTGCAAAATTAATTTTATCCAAAAAAAAAAAAAAAAAAAAACAGAAAAAAAATATATCGTAAAGTTCCATCCCTCCAGAATTTTGATTCCATCAATCCCATAAAATACAGTTTCAAAATATATCATTACATTTTCAAATATGATTCATATTCCAAAGAACAAATTTGATGAAAAATAAAAGAGCTCCTTAATCGTTGTACCGAAGTCGATTAACTTGATTAAAGGGATCGTCATAAATATTGGAAACGAAATGCTCCGGGCTATATTCTGATGTGCTTGACTTGAGATTAATATTCGTATACCACTTGGTTTTTGTATGTCAAACTTTATTTCTGTTTGATATGTTTTTATTCTGGTAAGAATCACGGTAATTCGACAAAAAAATCAAAAGCTATGTTTAGGTACACATAATATCAGCTATCAGACTAAAATATGTGTGATGGGCTAAGCATAATCACAGTTCGTAATACCAAAGGGACATACAATGAAAGGACCAATAACTATTATAAACCATCATCCTGAAGCATTATTGACTTCATAAAAGGCCATATGCGCAAAACTGCGTTAAATTAAACAATATCTAAATAAAGAATTATGAACAGTAGGTAGATATGCCTACTCTACATTCTATTCAGTATCGCCTTTATCTCAAAAATCACTCCACCATTGCAAAAACCTAGATCAATAAATCCAAAACAGTAGCAACAATTTATCAGATCAGGTAGCAACATAGCTTTATTTGACCTTATTTTTAAACAAAACAAAGACGCCTTGACAACACAAAGAAAAGCAATTTGTTATCAACAATATCGATGGAGGTACCAGGGCAACAGGAGCGACGAAGAACTAATATACTTACTTACAGAATATAATATAAGAAACACAAATTAATAAAATCTTGGGTCCGTCCGCGAACGAAACCCGTTTCCACGACACACGTGCAGCGAGCGACCGCTGAGGGAATGAGAGGGGAGTATTGCTGTCTCGCTCTAGTGCAACGGTAAGAATTGTGTGGATCTTGCAATATAAATACATATTGTTTGTTCACTGGGATTGGAAGTTTTGTTTTGTTGAAGTTTGACAGTGACATCTGTATAGATATCCGAAATTCAGTTTTAGACTAATTTTATGCAAGTCCGTTCTAACGGTACCGAGCTAGTTAGAACCATCAACCTTTGTGTGATTCACTTCTTTCATTTACTATACAACATGCTGTACCCTGCGGTTTCGCCCTAGTCCTGAGGAAAATTCTTTACGTACCCGAATAAAACATACCCCATGTTCAGCGCAGATAGTGTAGCTTCCTAACAGTGAAATAATTAT
The DNA here is from genome assembly GCF_022581195.2 of Helicoverpa zea. Taxonomy (NCBI): domain Eukaryota; kingdom Metazoa; phylum Arthropoda; class Insecta; order Lepidoptera; family Noctuidae; genus Helicoverpa; species Helicoverpa zea. The sequence continues at coordinate 1,858,864 of NC_061472.1, forward strand.
TTAAATCAATTTAGCAGTTCCGGAGCCTTATTCGATTCAAACAACTGAACAATCAAATCTTTTCTCTTTATATAAGTACTCATAAGAATAGACTTCGCTAAAAATATCACAAACATATCTTAAGCAGAATTGAAATGAGCTTTAAAATGAGACAAATAATGAAACTTCTGGTTCAAACCTATCAACTGAATATCCACACTAATCCAACACAATGCACCAATAGGCGAGGTTATTTTTTTGTCTTATGCACGCTAGATGCGTAACACAGGTGTCCCTGGCTTACGCCTATTTACAATATCATAGATCTATACGTATTATTATTACATAAGGTTGAATATATAGAGAACTTTAAAGGGCCAATACCTGTACTCTTAACATGGAATCGAAAGATTTATGTCGGTTTTCATAATGCATCTTCGAGGTTTAAAAAAGGATTAAAGAATAGAAATTACACAAGAATTAATTAATCAATGTAATCTTTATTGTTTTATTGTGTTTGTTTAGAGTATCATAATTCACTATGCATATTTTCTAATATATTGATATTGATTCTAAGCGTTTTATCCAGCAAATATGTACTTCACAGGATCTAATTCTCTAGAATTCAAAGTTCTAAAAGATTGTTCCAACGATAAATCCTGACTATAAATCAAAGTGCCACCGAACTATCAAGCAAAACAATCTCCAACTACTGCAAACCCATCAATTTACAAACCTTGTTGACAATTGCTTAACCTCTTCTTCTAACACCCACATTTAATATTTCACTTAAACACAATAATTATTTGTCTACAAACTAGTAATACTCGTTTCTGAAACGACTTAAGCTGTGGTTTCACTGCCACGACTTTGACGACCGATAGTGTATCGATACTTGATTTATGTCTGTCGTAAAACTGACCGTTTTATTGGCTTTAGCGTTAGATGCTACTTCTATGTTTACTTTTGAACAAAGTATTTATGCTTATAGTAGTTTCTAATGTTTTTATTTTGCCACAAGATTGTGTTAAGTTTTGCTGTGGTGAAGCTATATTTTGGAAAAGGTGATTCCGATTTTATTACCCTTTGTATTACATTTAAATATAACGGCAACTTATCCCTGATGATCCCATAAACTTATTTGTAAAAAAAATGAGATTCCGAATTAGGTATGAAATTATTTTATAATTTTTTTTTGTTTAATTGGGAAGGTACAATATAACTACACAAGAAATCCCTTCAACTGTTTCTTCAACCTGTCTCATTAAATATTTAGTCGCTTTAATGAAATCCCCCTCACTGGCGACCAAAGACTTGCACAAACCTGACATTAAGCGTTTCCAGCGAACGCTGTTAGCTGTCATTAGGAAGAATTACATACGAATTAGCGAATTTATGTACCGCAAGACTGAACGAGTGATGAAATTAGAACCGTTTGGATGTATGTAAGTACGTGCTGGGGTTAGCTTTGACTTTTTATCGTCTTTGAGAACTTGAATGTCAACTGTAGAGATTTTAGTAATTTTGGTTGTAAAGAATGTTTTAGGAGGCTTATTAACGAAATAAGCAATCTTAATAAATGTTGTAATGGAGGTGCCCCATAATTACAGACTAGTGAGAATGTGTGTTACTTCAATCTGAGTGATGTAGTACCTAAGACTTACAAGACTATCCAAAACTAGAAATATTTTTAAAGTGATTTTTCATAAACTGATAAATCAAGCAGCGGCAATTTTGTACTTAGTCGTTCTTCTAAAGAAAGATAATTGTTTATTCTCAATAAAATACAAATATATCCAACTCACTTGACTAAACACACAACTAAGACCAGTCAATCTCGTCACACAACATCCAATCATTCACAATAACGAACATCAACAGATATTCCCACAAAATCGTGTTTCAATTGCACACATCACTGACCAATGACCAAAACAGCCAGATCAAAACGTTCGTCATAGTTTCATAAAGATTTTGTCCCACTATTTGTCCCACAATAGTTTAAAGGATTAGACACAAAAAAGACGCGATGATTCGACACAAATGACCAACAGTTCAGTGATTAATCGTTTGTTGATTTCGAATTTGGAATCACGTTTCAGACTTGGGGTTCAAAGCGTGATTGAAACGTTGATTTTTTTGGATGGTAAGAAAAAACTTAGAGCTGATAAGTTAGGGGGAGAAAAAACGTGTGTTTGTGAAGATGTGATGAGTTTGAAATGGTTGGATAAATAGATGATAACGGGTGTAGATTTAATTTCAATAGATGAACGCGCGTACTTCAGTAAACACATATTATTTGAAGATTCATTTAAATAACAATTTTTTTTAGTACCACTCGAAAATAATTGCAAGAGCAGAGAAGAAAACAAAAAATCTTTGAATAATAATTCCTTTAGGCCTTTTCACTTATTGTGAAGGTAATACAAATCTAAAAATCAATGCTAATGATGACACTAGCATCTCCTCAAACCCAGATGACGCAGAAATCCCTTAGGCAAAAGCAATCATCCGCAAAATATTTAACCGCAAACAGAAGTTGGTAAGACTAGTAAACTGCTCCTATTCGAATCACTGTTATTAAAGGAACAGGTTCTTTTAACAGTTATATCGGAGCATAGGATTAAGTACTTAACAATAATTATTACGTTTAATGAATAATTTCTAGTGAGTCTATTGCAAGTAATGATGGTGATGTGGATCTTGAGAAATTAGTTCCGAGATTTGGTGAAGTAGAAAGGGTTGCAGCTGTCATATCAGATACTAATTTGTTACTACTTATTTCAATATGATGCAGTTTATAACTTAGAATTTTATTCTACAAGAAAACTAAGATGTGTGATTTCCACGTACTCTCAAATCTAATTAATTGTCCAAAGAGACTCTTGTATAATACGACAGGTGATAAACTATGACTTTAAACTAGCCACGTCATAAAATCTGCTTATTCTTTATAACCTACAAGATGGTGATAGGTTAAATTGTTAATCAGCATTATAGTAGTAACTGCGATATGACACACAGCAATTTTATTCTCATCATAAACTCTGTGGCTAACTAACTGTACTCTACTTGAAACACAAGCGGCCTTGCAAAGCCTTCAAAGCTATATTACCTCGAATTACAACCAACCTTATGATGCTCCAGAACATGGCTCATACCATTTCCTCTCAATTAAACATAATTAAATAATTGATTTACAGCAACACAAATAATTTTCTAAATGGCTCCAAATAAGAAATAAAGCTGTACAGTAAACGGTTATACGATTACCTATTATTATAGTTAATTGTTCATCCTATTACTGTGATACACCAAATGATACAGAACACACGATTAGACCCACACAGCCATCACTTTGAGCATAACATTCAACATTAATATTTTACTTAATGACTACCAAAGATGTAATTTCTACTATCGAATGTTTTGAACTTACTATTTTTATTTGTATCAATTTTGAGACTGCTCTCAAAATTGTTGAATCAATTATTTTAATAACCACCATTTTATAGTTAAGGGTTTGGATCTGTAATTAGAATTTGATCTACGTTTGACAAATAATAACCGATACATTAAATGCTTGACATGATATGATGGTATAATATGATGATAGAATCATCCTTGCTGCTTACACACAAGAAGACAGTTTTGATGTTGGTGTAAAATAAGCTCAACTTTAAAATAACAATAAGAACTTTAAAGACAACAAACACTAAAGAATTGGCACATCTCCAAAAGAGAACACAAAACGTTCTAATTCATAAACACTTCATCGTTTATAAAGGCAGAAGAGAAAAAACAACAGACATTATATGAGGTGTGTAGCAAAATGCGTATTTGAGAACACGGTCGCGTCCAGACGTGGCATTGTATGCAGATTTGAGTCAAACCTCAAACTTATTAATTATCATGGGTAAGCACAGCAGTGAATAGTGATTAGTTTTCTACGATCTGTCAATGCAGACGAGCGATTGCTTCGTGACAATTTGTAGGACTGGACTTACATGTAATTGGGTCTGGTTTGTTTATTAGGTCACAGGTATATCGATCTCATCTGTTATGCAATGTTATATTCTTCACAATTATTGTAATTTAATTTGGATTAATGCCATTTTACTTAATTAACTTTGGTGTGCCAAAGGACCAAATTAACAGCTTTGGTTCTTTCAAGATGATCATTATAACCAACGTCAGCGTCTACTTAACCCTAACCTGTATAACCACCTAAATGCATTAGTCTCTCATTATTCTCTCCACTTTTGCATTACACATCCACTTACTCACTTCAACAATCCCTTTCTTACTTCCAAACAGACAGAAGATTAATGATTCCAAATTTAAAGCCAGTTCACGGTTGCCGATAAAAAATTGCTGGTCTGTTCACATTTTACTTGAAGGAGTAAAAACGTCTGGCTACTGTACTACGCTGCCTTTCATATGTTAATTTGTTCAACTATTGTTGTTCTGATGTATGCCAAAGATGAAACTTTGAGCATTGTTTGACTTGTACTTATTGTTAGCACTTTTTTCTGTTTGTAAGTGGAGTGAGTCTATTACTTTGGTTTGTCAGAGCAGCTTTTTTTGATATATTCACTGATCCACCAGAGGTATGAAATTAACTTAATCTTCTAAAGAAAGGTTAGCGAAAAGCAAAGGGCCAATTCATCAGAAAATAGATTTTATTTCTATTTTTGATTCTGCTTGTAGCTTTAAATTCCAAGATTAGAATATGATTTATGTTTCCGGCCCATATGTTAAGATTGCTTTCGTATTCAATATTTGGCAAAAGGGTTAGTAATCGTCTGCCACCTGACGGCAAATAACTGTGGGAACTGTTTAGATTCAGATTTATATGTAGATGTAAATCTCTATCTCCCTAAGCTGTTTGTAGCATCTACACCCTTGTTGCCGTTAGTAAATAAAATGTATTTGATCTAATTTTGATTCTACTGTAGTAATTTCAAATCTGTCTTTGGTCCTTATGGCTCCAGTTCAGTTATTTATTCAAGTCTTAAAACTCTGAAGAAAAACCACAATTCCCAAAAATATTGGCCCGTATGAACAAGAGTAATTCAGGTAGCTGCGGTTACTATAGCCAATACAATATTTAATACTTACCCTTCATACAAAATCATCCCAAATGTCAATCACCCGTATTCTGGCAGATATTTTATCGATTGCTTTCATTTTTGCAAAATTATTTTTTGGTGCACCTTTATAGTCCATATTTTGAGCCCGTATCCGAAATTCAATACAGGGAGCTGCGGTTTTTAAATTTTGGTTAGCACTAAATCTTTGGATACCTTTTTCTTTATTACTGTGGTTTGAGAAATTACCAATTACTGTATGCGCTTTCGTTCTTGCTTTTGTTCAGAGTATTACTGCCATGTTGCTTTGAGAGTAAACGATTTTGTTTTCAAGTATGTTTCATTGTTCGCTCGTCATACTTCTGCTTTTTGTCCGTGCTTACACGATCATAACTGCGTGTTATTTTCTTTTCATACTGCTTATAGTAATTACTTATTTATTTTATTCTTTATATCTGTACTTAATAAACTTCCTCCAGACCCTCCCTCAGAGACCTGTGGACCATAGACTAAAATTGTTTTTTAGTTTTAGTTTTAAGTTATTTTAGTATTATTTCTGTTTACATTGTTTCAAAATTTTTTTTCTTTTTAATGTCTCATTGTGTGTATACGTGTGCGTCTGCGCAAAAATAAATGATTTTTCTTTCTTTCTTTTGGAATTTTTATTCTCATCACTATTCTCATCTGTCTTCATATCCTTCGATCTTTAATTTTACAGTTATATCTATAAAATTAATTAATTCCACCTTTTTGAACAAAACCTTAGACTTTTTCAAAACAAGCATGAAATAAATATTTCAGTGTTTAAATCTTTCGCGGTGTATCGTTGCAGTTTCGTTTTACGAGTGTTATAAACTTTAAAAGGGAGAGTCTATGTCGTGATTTGTGTTGACGCTGATCGTGTAGGCGTTGGACTGGCTACCGTGCGGCGTAGTGTTGTGAACGTCACCGTTGATATCGATGATCTGATCTGAAGTCGATTGGTAATTGCTGTTCTTAAGATTAATAAAAAAGATAGAAGAATATATTTGTGATTGAGTGACGCGCAATAGATAATAGAAAAGTTGAATATTGTGCTGAGTTCTGTAAATTAGAACACTACAAAACGTTTTGGGAACGTTATTTAGTCTTGAAAATGACCTCTCAAATATTGTAAATAGAGTTAGACAAAAACACTTACGAAAAAGAAGATCTTTTGTTAATTGCATCCTTTAATTTACTCAACATTGACAGCGATTACAAAGTTCGTAAACCTGGTCTTTTCACTTTCACATGCGCACCTGTTTCGTTATTAATCATTAAGCGTCTTCATTATCGATAAATTAACGATGTCCCCGCTTTATGGATGGATATCATATATGGATACAGGTTATGGCCAATTACATGTATGCTACAGAGCTTTTGGTCACGAGAAATTATCAATTATTAGAGTCACAGAAAGTACGAAAATCTATATATGTATATTTCCAAAATCCTACATATCAGATTAAGCTAAGGATTTCTTTTTTCCATAGGACCTACCTATGTGGTTTTTATTAAAAAAAACGAGTAACGCTTATTAAAATTGCTGGTCTTGCATTATTACCGACACAGAAACCATGTGTATAACTGAAACTTAAATAAAGGAATAATAGCCAGAGTTTTATAACTACCAACGCAAATGGCTAAATAAGGGCAGGTTACCCTTTTATGGAATAGAAGCTTAATAATAAATATCGAACCATATGGAAAGATACTAAACTAACTCACTATATAAATTGAACACAATAACAAATTATGATAACCCAATCCAATAGATCAAGCCACTGAATAAACATTAAATCACAAAGCTCGATTAATTATTTCTGATGAATTATTGAAACACAATGAATAAAACAAGAAACTAGATCTTACTGAACTTAATTAAAGTTGATAAGACATCATAATTTTGCTAAAGACAACGAGAGAAAAAAAAACTCAACACATCAGACAAACGTCATCGACTCGAAGAAAGAAAGAAATAAACAAAAAAACATCGATATCGGCAAAGCACATCTCTAAAGGCCAGTGACCCAAAAAAGGTACGGAGTGAAAAAAAAAAGATTATATTTTATTTTCAAAGATACAAGTACTATCAAGGCATAAATTAAAGGTTTTTATTATTTTCTCTTTTTTCTCTCACCACGTGTATCGATGTAAGCACGGAGGCTTGGCGACTTGTATGGTCAGCAGAAAAACTTGTTTTTTTTTTTTTTTTTTTTTTTTTTAGTAGGACAAGGTAAAGCCTTGGGCAGGTTTTCGCTGTTTTAAGGTTTACATAAAGTGTATGATGACTTTTTCACTGAAAGTGGATTGTAATTCGATTGAGAAAAGATTTGAATGAAATACAAAAACGTGGTTCAGGTTTTTTGCCAATATACTTATATATTTTTTAATAAATGATAAACTTATTTATTTTAAATTTTAAGCTAAACCTGACTATAGTACAAAATAGGGAAAAATTTACATCACTGCCAAAGCACTTAGACAATCTATCAAATAATCAGTTTTGCATTGCAATCTTAAAAGAAAACACACTAATAAGTAATAACCGCACATTTTCAACAAACAAACAAACTGCTGTCTATACACAACAATAATACGATTATTACCGTTGAGTTACGTATAAACTGGCCCACTACTGGCTTTACGCATTACGCTTGTGTGCGTGCATCGCTACGAGCATGTCTGTGTTACTGTTACTGTAGCCCCCAGTACACATTGGCCCAAGCGTGGCCAATACACGCCATCACCAATGTGTACACGGGGTATTGGTGGATGTTGGCGGACAATTGTCAATGTTGGCGTGCATTCGGCGAGTTGTCGGTTGTTTGGGCACATATCAAAGGTATCGTGGCCCAGCATGGCCTGTGATGTTTACACAATGGGCCAATGTTTAGTTCATCACCGGCCGCTGAGGATAGTACACTTTTTTGTTGCGTGTAAAAATAAATATATAGTAGTGTAGTATAATATTAATATAGTATTATACAAATAACTAGCCGCAGCCGTAATTACTTCGACGTCCATCGCAAGTGGTTTGCCAGGCAGCAATGAGCCATGCGCCAATGTGTAAACACCATTTGAATGTGGCCTACAATTGTGCAAGGCAAAGCTTGGCCCAACACAGGCCAATGTGGTACTGGGGGCTTTACAGCCTTTGTATCGTCCTGCTGGGCACAGGCCTCCTCTCACACGGAGAAGGATTGAGCATTAATCACCACGCTTGCTCAATGAAGGTTGCTGATTTCAGACTTTATAGTCTATGTTTCCTCAAGATGTTTTCCTTCACCTTTTTATCAGCCATTGGTGTCCAAGATATGCTCAGAAAGTACATACAACCTTGTAAAAGTTGCATTGGTACTTGCCTGAGCTGGAATCGAACCACAACCTCATACTCGAAAGGTTGGTTCTTTACCCACTAAGCCACCACGACTTTTTACTACTGGCTTTACGCATTGCGCGTTTGTGTGCGTACATCGCTAAGGGTGTGTCTGTGTGCGTGACAAGAAACTCGTTGTCTGCGCAAGAGCATGCGTACGTTGTTTTTAATTTTCTATTAGATTTATTTGATGTCAGATGTTTTATGGGTTCGTGTTAATTTAAGAGTTAAGTAGATAGTGATTTTGCATTTATTTTTATTTGGTTTTTCAGTACCTCTAGTTCTTAATCGTCATTTTGTAGGACCGTAAAGTTACCGACATTTTTGTTAATTTTTTTTTTTGGATGATAAAAGCAGTTTATTTCAAGACGAGACCAAACTAAAATACTTCCTTTTTCTATAGATGTCATGAAGGTCCATTACATGCATTTAATATTGGCTTAACTTCATAACCCTAAAACAACAATACTTCAAAACATTATAAAACACAAATAAACATATCTAAATATATCACAGCACAAAACTGTGACCTGTACCGTTAGCAAAAACAAAAGACTCGAGACCTTAAAAAAGTGTCATACACTTACCTGTCACTGAAATTATACTTTACCCACCCAAAACAAAAATGTGAAAGACTGCCAAGTTCGATAAAATGGGAATACTTCGCCTATAAAAGAAGTGAGATCTGAATAAGTACCAAGTTCCATACACATACCTTAGTTAAAAATAGTTCCTTTTTAATGATGTTACTTGGCAAGTTTTCACACACCTTGTTATAAACCTACTAAACGCAATGAATCAAGTATTTAATTTTCTATTGAAACTTGCCAAGTAACATCATTAAAAAGGAACTATTTTTAACTAAGGTATGTGTATGGAACTTGGTACTTATTCAGATCTCACTTCTTTTATAGGCGAAGTATTCCCATTTTATCGAACTTGGCAGTCTTTCACATTTTTGTTTTGGGTGGGATTTCATTTATTTTTGTAAGGTTGTTTATTTTATTGTTTTCTTATTATTAAGTTTTGAATATGCACTATGCTTCTTACAAAGAAATAAACTAGATTAACTAAATGTACTAGATTTACCAACAGACTGACATGACATGTTATCATATATTATGTTCGTGGATCAAAGTTACACATTCATTATTTTCGAAAGTGACTCATACTTGGCCGTTTTCAGATTTTTACTTTACTTTGACTAAATACAAACCTTTGTAACGAATTTCAGATCGGTACGACCATTCGAAGATATATTATATAAATATAGATAAATTTAGTTCGTTTTAGTTCCTTAGGGGTATAAACACCTTCATTATTTTGAAACCGACTCACACTTGGCCATTTTCAGATTTTTCCCTTTACCTTGACATAAAGACCTACCTCCATGCCAAATTTCAAGTCAATACGACCATTCGAAGATATATTATATAAATATAGATAAATTTAGTTCGTTTTAGTTCCTTAGGGGTATAAACACCTTCATTATTTTGAAACCGACTCACACTTGGCCATTTTCAGATTTTTCCCTTTACCTTGACATAAAGACCTACCTCCATGCCAAATTTCAAGTCAATACGACCATTGGAAGTGGTCTAGGTTTTTGATGAGTGAGTCAGTCAGTCAGTCAGTCAGTCAGTCAGTCAGTGAGTGTATAGTAAAAATAGCGATTTTCTGACGTCAATATCTCAAGACCTATAATAGGTATATTAATGAAATTTTGTATTTTAGATAAGTGAGGGGGTCTCAACAGATACTAGAAATTTGATATGCGTAAATAAAATAGATTTTGAGTTATAGGGGGGTCGAATTTGGCCCGAAATGGTTCGTGTAATATAACCCACGGCCGGTGTGTCGCTTTTTTTGCTCGAACTTGGCGGACACACTGCCGTGTGTCTAGATTCTTTTTACTATAAGAGTAGTTTTTCCTTGGCGTGGTGGTTCAAAATAATGGTTTTTAAAGTAGGTATAATCTGAAAGAGTGTAGAAATAAAAAAATAATTTAATGATAGAAGATAGTCGTTATTATAGTATTGTGTGGTTGTTGCTTAGTACTAAGTCTTATATGATTGTTTTCAAGTAGGGATATTGGGGCTCTGAATTATTATGTATTAGGATTTTTTTGGTGAAATGGTTTATGAGGTGAAGGTGACATTGAACTTTTTTGTTTGTAAGTACCTACTACTGAATCAGTAGAAGGTTACTTCATTAAATCCTTTGGTGCTTTTATTATAAAGGCGTAAGTAACTCTCCATGTCTGTGGTGCATTCATGCCAGCACAACAACAATGTGGTGCATTCATGTCTCTCAGTCCTCAAGACTAGTGTCTTGAGGACTGAGAGAGGACATAGGCTGCTTTTTATCCGGGTGCGCAAAGTGGATCCCTCAAGATGCAGATAAAGCTGATGAGAACAGCTTCATATTCACAACTACAAAATTATTATTATCTCTTTCTGACCTCGGGACTACAGAGTCCCGGATTTTTGGGAGGCGAACGTGGGGCCGAAGCCAACACGCTGAAGCCCTTTTGAGACAACTTTAATGAAATGGTGACACAGAACCGGCGATTATACCTGTATACACTATAGAAATGTACCCAAGGACAATCCCCGGTTCTGTGCTAAACTATTGCTAACTGTGGATGAAAACTACTTGGGCTATTGTGATGGGATGCTAATGAACTAGGAATGGGGAAACTACGGGAACTATGGCACCTGCCGATAACAATGTAATAAATACACGTAAAAATGGCAGGTGGAGACTCGCCAACTCACTTACTGGGCCCCCGGAAATCAGTCACTGAATAGCAACAAGAGGGCAACAGATACATGAGCGGCTGAAGGGTGAGGATACCTCGGCGGACTTTAAACGCAGATCACGCGCTCTCTGTGGGTCCAGCATCACCGGCCCACTCGCCACTTACCACGAGGCACCTACCCTCCGAGCGGGCTGCTAACCCTACTCTAGCGACTCCACTCTGACCGGCCGATGAAGGCAAGCCAAGAGGCGGGAGACCTATCCCCCGTCATGCTTCACTCCGGCAGGCCGGAGATGGGGGACAGTATACTCTCCCTGGAGCACTCGGATATACAATATGTAACTTAATTAACGCACATCCTGAAATTAGTTTGTTCAGAATCGTTTACTGAATCGATTTGTATCATTTTTAATATAGGTAATTTTTTATCCCAAAAATAATTAAAACTACGGAAATTATTGTCATATTAACCCTGTACAGTCAAAACAAATTCAAATAGACCGTAACTCAAAGTAATAAGACTTCGTGTATTGTCGGCTTTTTCCGTAGTTTCGTTATGTTGTGTCGAGTCGAGCGGCGCGCGGCGCGATATTTGCGTGCGTAGTAGTATGACCAAAAAGTTCTCCAAGAATTGGTATAACTAATTTAGTAAATAACAATGCATATACATGTTAAATTAAAAATTCAGTGTATGTATTATGATTATAACATAATATTCTAATTAGGGTGTTTGAGGGTGTGCGTTAATTACGTTACATGTTGTATAACCCCGCGGGGTCGCTACTCCCCGTCATCCGCCTCAGATGCCCTGCGGGGTTATTATTATTGTTATTAAATTCAAAAAATGATGTAAATATGTAAGTAATCTGTAGAAGTATTTCAAATTTTTACATAACATATTCAGTATTTTTTCTATCTTAGTCAAAATATAATCCATCGAAATCCCATTTTAATACGAATAATATCAATATAAGAATAAATGCCATACGAATAAAACCCACATAAGCTTGAATAATATGATTTTACGCCAAAGAATCATTAGGGTGACGTAATTCTATTCTATCCCTAAATAATAGTAGTAGATAATACTGTGTCAATTATTTTACACTGGAATGAACCTTGTGTCATCGGCTTACTGTTTATTTATATTAACAAGAACTGTAATGCTGGTATCAAGTGCAACAATTATAGGAAAAAATATTTATTAGGGTATCTACAGTAATTAAAAAAAAATTGTGGTGAAAAAATTGAAGGTAAACCCAATAGAAAATAAACTCTACTATAGCTTTCTTACTATAAAAATCACCGCCTATAATAATATTGATAGAGAAGTAAACTTGTCATCACGAAGGAAGAAAACCGCAACTCGAAAAAGCCAACTGTCAGAACGCAACTCAAAATAAAACGACAAACCTGCGCAGACGCATCATAACATTCGTAACCTACGAAAACCAAAAATAACAACTAACCTAATAACTTTAATTGGTAAGCTGGTCTAAAATATAGCTAAAAGCAACGAAATAAGCCAAAAAGGTTCTTCAAGAGCAACAAAACAAAGTAAAAAAAAAAGATCCGTCACGAACATAGGCGAGGGAGAGCAAAACGAGAAAAAAAACAAAACATAAGTTCAACGTTTATTTTCGTTGCGTCCTTTTCGCGCGCTTACAGTTAGTGTATCTCCATCTCTTTCTATCGGGCCGAGCGTTGGACACCTGTGCTTTAGTTTCCCCTGAGTACCAACGACCTCTGAGGATATGCGAGACGAAACGTCATAAGTGCATGCACCGTGCCATGCAATATTGCATCTTATTTTATTTCTTGAAGGTGCATAATAAATGTGAGCTGTCATAATTACAGATGCGTCGTATTCCGAAGTAAAGCAATCATTGTCATATACCGATTTGATTCGTAGCAAGATGGAGATTTTTTTTTTAGTTTAATACGTTATACTAATGTATCGTCACAATGATGAAAGTGGCACACCTGTTTACTAATCCTATTGTTGTGAACTCAAAGGAAGTAAATTACCGAGTTTTTGGTGCAAAATTGTATATACGTAGTTTTTTTTTTTTTTTGGTGATTTTTGTAAAGCAAAAATAGGGCGTGATGAGGTTTTTGCATTGTCGGAAAAAAAGGTTCCGTATGTCAGATGTTGTTTGTGTATTGAAGGGTGAACTTTTGTCAAATTAAGGGCGGTTTTTTATGATACACGCTGCTATCGATGTATTTAGACTACTAATTTTATCGTCTCAGCTAAAACTGGTCTTTCTGAAGTTCTCTTTCCTTGACTGTAGCTATAAATTAGAGAGTTCAAGCTCTGAAAAATATGTCCCAAGAAGTATGCACCAAGGAAACGCTGGAGAGAAGACTTGGACAGATTCCTCTCGGACTGGCCTCAAACAGCGATGGATAGAGAAAAGTGGAAGGTTTTGGGGGAGGCCTTTGCCCAGCAGTGGGACAGCATAGGCTAGTTAAAAAATAAATATAAGTATGCACAAAGCACAAATGGGAATTAATAACGATGTTATTTATAAGGTACATAAGATTCTTTTTTTTTTCCAAATCATTTTACAAGGCACCTATTAAACCTACTCCTAAACCTAAAATACAGATAGATAGACCAAATCCTCACTCCAAAGCTACACACAAGATTTTCTGCTTAAGCGCACGACTAGTTGTTCAGTTGATACGGCGAGTTCTGGTTTTACGCGAGACGAATGGCGTTTGACCTCCATAGCCCTCGCCCTTGGCCAGCCAGGTTTTAGCTGTTTAGTATACCTTAGTATACTAGATACGAAAAATGTGGACTTAGTTGGGTGTTACAGAAGCTGATTCGGGTCTTGGATTGTTTAAAATCAATTCCAATTCAAGCAATATGTTTCGATCTATTCGCAAAATGATGAGTTGAGACAAAATGAGAAATTCATCCTAAATTTCTGAAAAGCAAACTATGTATATTGGTAGCTGTTGCTTTCTTTGGATGACTTAAAACTTACATAAGTTGGTAAACAGCGCAACCCCACATATCTAATTGTCCTGAAAACTAAGGGAAGATCTTTTCTACATAAGTATCAACTGACATTATTAAAATCATCACTGTCCTAGCTTTTTCCCAACTTTACCTACCTATCAATATATCAATCAGGGTTGGTTTGCACTAAAAAACAAAAAGCACCAATGTTACGGTCTCTGTCAAAAGAAAACCGCACCGAGGCAATTCTGATTCTTAAGCCCAAATTAAGAAACAAAAGGATATATCATAAAACATTCACTGCTTGCTCGACCTAATGAAACAAGTCATTGTTTATTGTTGCACAGTCAGGAATAGAACCCACGACCTGTCACTGTAGAGAGATGAATTTAGACATGGCACTATCGTTGATTGGGTATACAATTTCAAAAATAAAGTATGAATGACAATGACTATTTTATAAGTAATATTTTCTAACCAAGTCCAGTCCAGTCTAACCAAGGGGTATCGGGTTGCCCGGGTAACTGGGTTGAGGAGGTCAGATAGGCAGTCGCTTCTTGTAAAGCACTGGTACTCAGCTGAATCCGGTTAGACTGGAAGCCGACCCCAACATGATTGGGAAAAAGGCTCGGAGGATGATGATTTTATAAGTAATATTTTCACATACCGTAACTGTATACTTGATATTTAAAAAAGAAACATCATAGGACAGTTTTCCATTAAACGAGAAAAATATGGTATCATCAACGAAAAACGAAGAGAAAAAACAAACAAGACATATTCATCTGTCATCTAGGACTTGGACAATTTATATCAATATCTTAATCTTTTTTATACCTAAACCATGATGTCAATAAACTTCGTAAAAGTCTGGAACATTAACAAAGCAAGGAAAATATGAAATACCATCTAATACACACAAGACGGACATACAGATTTTATCATCTATTCTCAAACTCCAACTTAAAACTAATTTCTTTGCCGTCGACATTTATTTGTGCGGAACATAAACTTTTGTACTTTTAAACAATAATTTTGTCACCGGGACATTTACAGCCGTCTTCGACAGTGATGAGCTATCAATTTATTTAATGACAACGAGTCGACCTGTCGACGCGGGTGATAAATTTGAAACGAGTCAAGTTATACGTTTGTGAACTAAAAACACAATTAGTGTACATTACTAAATTTCATGATGGAGAAGAATATTCTTCATTTACATTTGCTCGTATTAAAGTTATATTCTAAGATAAGATAAAAAAGATAAAAAGTCATTTATTCAAAGTAGGCTGCAAATCAGCGCTTTTTGAAGGTCAGATTTACAAAACCCCTAAATTCAAAAGACAGTTCAAATCATAAAGTTTTATTAATGTACTTATTTTTAAAAAAAGTTGCTCTAAATCACTTAGAACTACAGATTTGCATTATTTACTCTAGTCTAGTCCTATGGTAAAATTATGATTATTGGATAATCAAAAAGTCGTCTTTGTGTCTCTATTGCCCAAATGAATGGTCGTATTAACATCATTCAAGGTTCAAAGAATAACCAATCCTTTGATGCTATTGGCATGGCAGTGCGAAAGCCAATAAATTCTCGCTTATACACTCAAACAGTTATTGACAGCAAAGCACTGCCAAATGGAAGAGCCGTAAACGGTCGCATACAAACAAAAATACGTAGGATTTCACTGGATTAGCTAATAAAGGCTATATTTAGCGAAACAAATGAAAATATTCTCCAAATTTAAGTTTTTAAGGTTTCTATCTAACCCTGAAAGAAGCTTCAATCTATACTAAAAATAACGAAGTACAAAAACTTGTTCTACTAATTATTGAAATTCGTTATTTTATTATATATTATTATTAAATCTACATACCTATTTTGCTGTAAATGCTGTATTTTTTAAATATTGGCGATCGCAATAATGGCGAGTGTACGTATTTCTGATATGGGAGCCCATTCAAAAATCCAGTGCACAGTCAATATTTAGAAACAACAATATTCTTTTACAATGTTATCCTTACAAATCCTTCGCACAAAAATATACATAGTAAGTGAGTACTACGTCACAACAGAGCGTAAGCTAATTATATTCCGCTGAGTGACACGGCTTGCTAATACCACGGTTTTGACACGAGTCCTAGTGATTTATGTGCACGTTGAAAGTGTGGCTGTTTTAGCGATTTTATGTGCAAAATGTTTATGGAGACCAAAGTAGATTGATATCGGAGTAAGACATGGTTTTGATATCATGTACGGGTGTTTAAAGTAAGCATGAAATGTGGTACTAATCATATACTCATTGGTCTCTTTTTTTTAAGTTTAAGTTGTTACTGATCACCGGTTTTTGACCAGAGCTTTTTTTTAAAGTTAACGTCAAATGTTTTTGCAGGCTATTATTATTATTTGTTTATTTGGGGGTTATGAAACGTCACACTAGTTGCAAGTTTCCAAAACTTCCAAACTTCAGTTGTTAAGACCAGTATATTTTTCTTTTTTAGCTACTTATTTTACAATTTTATTCAAAACTATAATAAGTTTTTCTTAAACATGAAATAACTATCTTCAAAATTAAAAATCCTCATTAAATTATAACCAAACATAAAATCACCATCATAACTTCATAGCTCCCGAATAATAAACTAAAACCTTTTTATACTAAAAAACCGAATCACCCGACACTTATGGGAATAATGTCCTTACAAAAACCCCTGGCCCTTAGGCTCGAATACAAAATTACTTTTTTATACATTTCCAAATAAAATTTGAATAAATTTTTTGATACTTGCTATGATTATTTTTATTGCATTTTGATTAATGATAGGCTACTGATAGCCGTATCGTTGACATACCGAGTGTTAAGCCTAATTGATTGTTTTCTAAAGATTTTTTTTATCGAATTTGAATATCTATGGTGTGAATATGGAAGCTGATGTATCAAATTTCAATTGTGAATTATGAATAAATTATGGGTATTGAAATAAGAGAACAGGTTGTTATAGTATGTAAAGATTTTCTGTCAAAACTCGTACTTGAAATTCATTTAGAATATAAAAGGATGAGAATCTTTCAAGTGCATCACACATTGCTACATACACACTAAGTCGATAAAGTTTTCTAATTTCCACAATTTTTTTCTTCAATAATATGGTAACTGAAGAAAAAATCCACGAAAAAGCTCAAGAATCCAAAAAAAAAAAGATATTATATTTCACAGAAGCTACGGTTTATATTTTATTCCAAATTCAATTAACCAGCTATAATCAACAGCTTTTCAATCACACCCAATTTCCAAAATCAAAATTAAATAATATCGAAAACACGTTCCCAATCGTAGATTAAAAAATAAAGATCGAAACGATAACTATAGGATTATTTATACTGTAGTAGAAAGGTAAGTTTATCATTATTTATATTGTATAAAAAAAGTTGTGTGACTACCGGGCAAAGGTTATTGACCTCGGTCAGTCCGGTGCGCGGGCGCATCGCTTTTAGTTTTTATATCAGGACACATGAGACCTATTGTGTGATAGTTTCTGATGAGATACAATTTTATGGTGTCTGCTTTGAAGCAGGGTATGGTTTGAGTGAGGCTGTGTTATTGAAAACAATATTTTGATAGTATTTTTTCTACAGTTTTTTTGGAGTTAAGGCTACTTACTCTTTAACTGCGCAATGGGAAGCTGTGTAAATTGTAGATATACAGAATCTTACATGCCACACATAATATATTGCAGACTTTTAGGATACCTACATTATTTACATTCCCTGTTTAATGATTTCAAAACGTAGAGAAGTATAGTTACCAATCTATCACAAGATCTATGTGCACAACTGTTAAAAGTTTTGCCAATTTTGCTCCCTCCGTTTTGTAATTTTTTTGAGAATTTTACATCAAAATATTCTTTGTTTAATGGTGTCCAGAACGTACTTAAAGTGTGCACTAAAAGCCTATCCCAGTTATCAAGATAAAGACACTTGCAAAATGCAATTTGCACGTACTCAAAAACGACTTATTTGACTTCGAGAGCGCAATAAAACGCTGAGAAAACTGAATTAAAAATAAAATTATATTATTATAGTGTTTCATACCACGTGTCCCGTTTTTATTATGTTTTGTATAAAAACAAACCGTAAACTTGGCGCCTGATAAATTGTTGGACGTAAGTGCGATGTATTGTAGGTCGTGTGGTCCAAGTGACAAGCGAAACGAGATTAGTTAAATACTAGTAGGTATAAAAGGAGACACCAACTTGGGCTTTTTGTCAGAAAAAGATACCTAGGTATAACATGTAGGTATCTGGCATGTAGGTCATCTAGAAACGGTCACTTGTATCAAAATTCTTAAGGTACAAGAGCTTTCGGCAAACTTGATGAAATAGTATTTCCTTATATTGTTGTTGCGAAAGTAAAGATTGTTACTTGTAAACTGACGGCAGATATAAGAAGTGATAGTATAAGTATGGAAGGAGAAAACATGCTACGCCGTCTCTAAATAAGATTGTGATAAAAGTAGGAAGATGATGATGATATATGCGAACGTAACTCGTAGGTTACTTCTTACCTGGTTGTGTGTGGTCACGTGTTCAGTATTTTTTTCGGATCGTAGGATACGCGGAGAATAGCCTCTCCATCTTATAAATTATACCACACAAAAATCGGTTAGCTAAAAACCGGTAGCAATACAATTTGCAATCAATTCACATGAGATATTAGTAATTTTATCACGCAATGGACGTCCATTAACATTGTCTGAATTATGGTCGTAAAAACTTATAAGGCGTCATTTTCTCAAACTGGGTGATAGGTATACATATTGAAACCTTGCGGGATTGTTCGAAAGAGTAACTTCTAAGGAACAAAGGCGGGTTTTAGTCAGTAGAAGTCTGACGCTCCGAAGTGCAGCAGGAGGGATCATCTGATGATTTTCCACATACAAAAGGTATATTGAGTCTGATTTTCTGTGGAGAAAATTTGAGTGATACTTGGCTATTTGGCAACAAAGACAAGAATATACCTCTAGTGGAGTAAAAAGAAGCGATAACATGGATGTATCCGACAAATGAGATGCATGTAGAGTAATTAATATTCTTTGTAGTAGTAATCAATACTTTGATATCTAAATATAATAGACCCATGTGTATACATAGATGCCTTGATTTATGACAAATAAATTAACTAGTTTTTTTTACTACATTTACTTAAAAATAATATATTCAGAAGTTCAGAAACTATTCCTAAAACACACTCATAAAAAGATTTAACCCTAACCTATATCACTGCACTATTCTAGAAATAGCACCAACTGTTATAAATTTTACGACAATGCATTCAGACACTGCGCAGACCTAGCCGAGAATTGCCGAGAGTTTCCGAACATTACCGAAGGATAGAAAAAGTGACGCCAGATGGTCATGACCTGCGTCAACATTAACACTAGGATTTAGTCACCATGGTTTGGAGAAAAGTTGGGACAGAATTGGACAATACTGACCAGAAAAAAAACTATGATATAAATGCTGTGGTTGATTAGTGTAAAAGATTTTAAAGCCATACAAACACATAAACTGTATGTAAATACTTGAAATATATTCTGTAATTATTAATTTCCTTGTTATCCCAACATGAACATGTTTCAGCCATGTTTCTTTAAAAAGAAATGTTCTTTCAGGAATGATTGCTTAGAATACTACAAAGGACAACATTCATTTCGTACCCAAAACTGAAAGTACCGGCTAGAAGAAAAAAATAATGGATTTTTGTAGAGAATAATGCCCTGAAGATTTTTTACTATTACAAGAATTATCTACAATGAACCCCCAGGCTGCTATTTGACTTTGAAAATACCAAAAAATCCCACAATGTTTGGTGCATTACATTACGGCCATTAACTGGAGAAGCCAGCCGCTGCCTTCAAACGACTCCTGCCCGGCCTGGGAAGTCATCAAATGACCCCCCTCTCGTTATGGGGAAGTCTGACTCTTACTGACTAAAACCCATCATGGGGAAACCAGGGCCGCGATAATCCTTTCGAAGAATCCCGCAGCCTCGATAGGCCTTGTCCCCGTAAAAATATCATAGGATTCTTGTCGAGGATGCCTTGAAGATTTTTTACTATTATAAGGAACGTCTTCGGTTAACCCTCAGACTGCTATTTGAGTTTAAAGTGTGAGAACCGTGAATAAAAAATCTATACTTGAATGTTACGGCAAATAACGTCCACGGTATTTTTTTAACTAATCGAACCTCTACCATATACCCCTCCTCCTGCTACACCGAGGAGACTTACTGATTTAAACCCATCATGTTCCTTCTGATAATGTACCAGAGCCGCGGTAACTCCTTCGAACAATCTCGCATACCCGGCAGGTTTTGGCCACCTTGGATTTGCTGACTCTCTGAGGGGGGCATGAACAATGCACGCCGCCGATACCTGTTGTCTCCAAGAGAGGGACGGAGGGACGCTGAGCCACTCGAAATTCTATAGGGGCGAGGGGGAATGGGATGCCTTTTTTTTAACGACGTCAAGAATCATCAAATGACCCCTCCCGCTGTGGGTTAGCAGCGGCGAGGGAATGTCAGACTCTTACTGACTAAAAACCGTCGTTTTCCGTCGTAGGCCTTTTATGTGCCAGGGCCGCGGCATCTCTTTCGAACAACCCGCAGCCTTGGCCCTACTGGGCCCCGCTGGGGTTGCTGACATCTCTTTGAGGAGCGCGTGGAACAACGCGCGCCGTCGACACGGGTCTGTCGTCTAAGCAGAGGGACGATGAGCCACCCGAACTCACCGCCCACAGACCCACGCCTACGGTGGCCGGGAGTCATCTCGCGACATCCGGCGCCCGTGTTGTCTACCTGGCGTGGCGGTCAGAATGAGAGGTGCGAACTCTCTGGCATTTCGCCCCCTCCTTCTCGAGCATGACCGCTTCGCAGAAGGAGGCGACGGCATTCCATTCCCTCTCGCCCCGGACCATGGCCTGAACCAGGGCCGGACGCGAGAGGTCGCCGCCGCCTAAAGCCTCTACGAGGACCCGGCGGTGCCCTTCCTACGCAGGGCACTCCTGGACTATGTGGTCCACCGTGTCCTCGGGGCTATCCGCACAGTGGTGACACCTGGGCGCCTTCTCACGACCGATTCGATGCAGGTACCTCCCGAAACAACCGTGTCCGGTGAGGACCTGCGTCATGCGGTATGTGAGCCGGTCGGCTGGTCGGCCGCCTCCTGGTGCGACCTCCCCTGTGCCAGTACCAGCGTGTCGTCAGCGTAGTACACCACGCTGACGCCGCTAGGGAGGTCGGCGCGCAGCACCCAGTCGTAGCCGATGTTCCACAGGAGCGGCCCCAGAACCGATCCCTGCGAAACACCGCACGACTTCTCCCGCCGGTTCCATTCCCCGTTGTGACCAGGGTATGTGACGGACCTATCCGACAGATAGGCAAGAGATGTCAAGAGACACCGCCAAGATGACACCCCCCCGAGACACAGCGTCCCCCCTCGTGAGAGTGGGACTCACCAGGGTCAGAACCTGCCAGGGCTGCGAGATTGTTCGCAAGAGTTACCGCGGCCCTGGTACATTATCAGAAAAAACATGATGGGTTTAAATCAGTAAGTCTCCTCGGTGTAGCAGGTGGGGGGGGGGGGTATATGGTAGAGGTTCGATTAGTTAAAAAATACTGTGGACGTTATTTGCCGTAACATTCAAGTATAGATTTTTTATTCACGGTTCTCACACTTTAAACTCAAATAGCAGTCTGAGGATTAACCGAAGACGTTCCTTATAATAGTAAAAAATCTTCAAGGCATCCTCGACAAGAATCCTATGATATTTTTACGGGGACAAGGCCTATCGAGGCTGCGGGATTCTTCGAAAGGATTATCGCGGCCCTGGTTTCCCCATGATGGGTTTTAGTCAGTAAGAGTCAGACTTCCCCATAACGAGAGGGGGGTCATTTGATGACTTCCCAGGCCGGGCAGGAGTCGTTTGAAGGCAGCGGCTGGCTTCTCCAGTTAATGGCCGTAATGTAATGCACCAAACATTGTGGGATTTTTTGGTATTTTCAAAGTCAAATAGCAGCCTGGGGGTTAATTGTAGACAATTCTTGTAATAGTAAAAAATCTTCAGGGTATTATTCTCTATAAGAATCTACTATTTTTTTCTTCTGGCCGGCACTTTCATTTTTGGGTACAAAATGTTCGACACTTGAATGATCTACTTTATTGTTTAGAGCATATTACTTCAGGCAGAAAATGTTAATTCATCTATCTTAGTCTTAGGTACTGGTAGTACCTCCTATCAATAATTGAAACAGAACTTATCCTGAAACACAGAACTGCATAGCCACCGCACTCAACTAAACGGCAGTCCCAAAGAAATGGTGGCTGTATTTATCAAACTGGAAATAACTTGTGTATTGTAAACAGAAATATTTTTGTTTACTACGAACGTTCTTCGTTGAAAGTTCTCGCGTAAATTAGACGGCGCCTTTATTTCCAAGTTTGATGCAAATTCAGTTGTGTTACAAATGTTGATTTAGCTGTTGGAATTGTTGGCAATATTAAAGTCAGAGTTAAAGATGAAGAAAAGGGTGAAATTGATTTTTTACAAAATAAACGATAGGTTCATGGGAAGCCGAACCACAAGTTCTACAGCATCTGATGTGGATAATGAAAGATAGCATTTAATACATCATGATTCGACAACGAACAATTCTGGTTTATAAACTGTAGCGATATCACTTTGAGGGTGTATTTCATGTATTTTGATTACAAATACAACGATAGCGGAAGCCTACATCTAGAGGTAATTTTACTTACTCTCCATTTCTACAGTTCACATCAAACCTGTGTAATTACCAAACAAGCACTTAAATTATCACATTTACGATATCCAAGTTCCATAAACTGTAATAAACTAAAATTTTAATGTTAAAAAATTTAAAACTGTAAGTAAACACCACTTTAGTTTCAAACAAAGCAATCAGCTCAATAACGAAGATACAGCCAAAGTTAATTTTAAACAAATTGCTCACAACATTGTCATAAAGACCAGTATAACAAAACCCATAACTGCAACCAGAAACTAAGAAGCTGAAGACCAAATTTTAATGGATATATTACTTTGGAACACCAATTTTGGAAGACCTGTACCTCCTAATCCATCAGTTGATAGACAAAGGTCAAACTATGCTGGTGGTATTAAAATATTTTATTCACGTTTTGACACAATCGGTCATTCGCCTTACGACCATGTACGTTGTAGGACGTGCGTATGCATGCATATGAGACATATAAAATGAGAAAGCCAATATTTTGCTTTATTTAACAAAAGGTACTATAGTTAAAATGGTAGTTTATTGCGTCTTACGTTGTTACATGTAACTGTTAGTCTGTGTAAACAGAGTCTCTATTTGCATATTTTTACATTAACTTGCCGATGTAAGTGTTTCACTCTTTGTGCATATTATAATGTTTGGTCTTCTCTCGTTTATAGCTTAAATAATATGCGCTATTGCATAAAGTGATTTATTTACTTTGCTGCAGTTTTCTTCTTCATCATGTAATTTACAACCATCATCACGGAAAACTATTACTTCATTCTCTTTTGGAAAGGACAGTAAATAAATCTACCTTTTCCAGAATACGTAGGATTGGAATATCATTAAGAATTTAATCATTCAAATCCTACTTCTAAGCAAAAACTTTGTCCATTTATATACTTGCAATTTCTAACTCCTCACTCCTGTTAAAAACGTCGTCGTCCTCAGTTTATCTCGAAGACACGTTAACAGTTACAGGTGACTTAATAACTACTTATTAACTTCCAATCGTTTTGTTTTAAATACGTGTCATCTGCATGTCATCTGCTGTCGTCTTAACTACTGGACCAGTAATATCAGACTTGGTATCATTAGAATCTTTCACCCCCGTGGCTATGCCTGTATTTATAAGTGTCTGAGATTTTCTTTGAAAACCTGTTTAAAGTAGATCTGTTTATTGGATCATACACAGTTTCTATCCTATATAAAAGAATATGGCTGAGCAAAGAAAATTATTTAGTATACTAAAAGGCTCTTGTATAGAAGTATTTTAGATTTTTGGACAGGAAAACATGGACAAACCAAAATCGTTCACCGGAAACATATGTCTTATGCTCTTTAAAAATGGACTTGTAACGTCAGAATCAGAATAAAGATAAAGTTAATAAGCGTCCCCAAATTTTATGTGGTCCTTAATTTAATCAAAATCAAAAGCTCACAACTTTTATAAGTCTCTTAATATTACAAGATCCAATGAAAACTCGAGCCGAACAATAAACATTTTGCTATCGTCATCTCACACGATTTAAAAACCTTTGTAATGTTTGACAAAAACGGATAAGTTTTATTGATACAATCAAAATGTAATTCTGAAAATATACTTCAGAGGGTATTGCTAAAAATAAACAGTAAACAAACGTAAAGGTCATTAATATAGAACCTGTTTAAGAAACAAGTCTTTGGTTTAATTCATGAGAGGAAAGCGGCATGAAGATCACAGTGTAAGATATTACAGGTACAAAGAAAGAAATATGAATAAATAAAAACTAGAGTTAATATAAAAACTTTCTAGTAGTAATAGATATTAAGAACTGCTACGATAATCTTGAACTAGCACATAGGTACTTACTCATAAAAAAATACTCGATGACAGTCGAATCTAACACCTCAGTAAAATCAAAACAGAATCAAATTTCATGCCACTAACGATAGTACTGCAAGTCATACCAGGACCACGGTATGATTTCCTACAGCACGCTGTCTGCATATCCCTTACACTTATACCACAAAACCTGACCAGACTGGCAAAGATCCCGTTAATATTACAGACCCTACACAAATAACACATTACGATTCGGCCTGGGTCGCCGAATTCGATGGTCGATAATCCATAAATGGACCTCAAAGACAGTTAGGTTATTGTCAACATAACACTTTTAATGGTGAAGCTTCTGAATGTTTTCTAATGAAAAATATACTTAAAATTAACGGTGCAATGGTCCCAAAAAGGCAAGTTAGTAATTGTAACTCTAGTTGTTGACCTGGGTGTGAGTATAAAAATAGAATTGAGAGTTGAAAGACCTTATGAGGCAACTTTAATTCACCATTGAGATATATAAATAAACACAAACTTTATTATTCAACATTTCCTTCGAACCTAAAGTCCAGTCTTTAGATTCGAACCCTATATTATGAACAAGGTGGGTAGAAACAACCACCTGCGCTCCGATACTATCTTGCCGTGAAAACCTGATCAATCTAAGGGTGATGCAGGTTAGACGGTAGACGGCGCGTAACACAAGTACGTCTATAAGATAAAGAAACCGGTCAGGCGCGTGCTGATGAGCCCAGGACCAGTTTACGCTCTTCCAAACGAATGAACTAACTCAGGAAAACGATATCTCATTGAATGTATACAAACGCAAAGGCTCGCAAAACCTCGCAAGACTTTGCCAAATAAAATTGCAAAAGCTTAACAAACTTGATTAAAATGACAACACAAAATTTTAATCGATACAGTTTATCACATCAAAGTGCCAACAGACGATACCAATAAAATTGATAACGTACTATAAAAATAATATGCTTGCACATATAGAAATGTAAACAAAATGTTGACATTCAACTTGTGGAGACTTGTAGACCTTGATTACTATAGCCCTACGCAACTCTGCTAGTGCATAAAAAAGCACAACACACCCAGTCTGTATGGCAAAAGAAACCTTATCGCCTTGGCAACAAGACTTCATTGCACTAAACGATTCGCTGGTAGTTGAGACCTAACAGATTGTTGATCGGAGTATACATGTGTGACTTGACTGTATCAAGGCATGTTTTTACTGAAAATGGAAACTGGAAAATCGTTTGTCGATACAACTGCCCTTGGCATTACTTGGCGACTTTATTTAAACATATATAGATAAATATGATAAAATATCCTTATACGCACAGTCAGACAGAATTACAATATTACATTGTGTATTTTGTATTGAATTAGTCATGATGTTAAATGTTGCGCAATAAGATAAAGATTGCACAAAAGGCTCAGGTTAGTGACAAAAGTAAAAGACGAGCACATTCGTGCCACATTGTTTAAGTTCTAAAAACTAATTTTAAATCACATGGGACTTTCAGATTCAGTAAACAGGGAAGGGCTTGAGGCTTAAGTGGGTTTGCAAAGTGGTTTCAAAACTTGTGATATCTTGTACAAAATTCTTATGCCTTGCCTTCACTTAGAGGAGAATATGTTTTTATTTACGAAGTCCTCTTACTTTTCATAGAGATGTTGTTCGGAAGTTATTGCTACTCAAAACAATTACAACATTATCTTCCTACCTAAGACACACATTGGCTTGAACAAAAGTAGGAACGAACAAATTAAGAAGATCCTTCGCTTAGTCATGACCATGCCATGACCGAGAGGTCAAAAAAGTACCAATTTTAAAACGCCACTTTTTCTAGAAAGAACTGAACTAATTTAATACAGCCACTTCACACCATTACTCATGGACACGTGTATCAGACAGCTTGGCGGCTGAACTCTTTGTTTGCCATAACCTCACGTTCAGCTTATGAATACAGGCTCTTACGCTCCAAGGTAAGAACTCGGCCTTTGTAAATAGTATTGAAGACTATTGCTTCGGATTACACCTTCTTGAACGTGTTATCTCCTTTAGCGTCAGCAGAAATATCGATTAAAACTAAATCTTCTTTAAATCTATTGCTAACACATTTTATCTAATTGACATAGAAAGAGTCAGCAATAGGTTTAAAGAAGCTTTGACGGTAAGACCGTTTTTGAGCGTATACTATGGGTAGTGCATTTGATAGATTTCAGTTACTTTAAGGCACAGAGATAATTTATTAATGAAATGAATTATTTTACCGTCGTGACCATATTGTTGGTGGCCTACAGACCTAACCTTTTTTGTCATATTAATCACAGCCCATTTGCGAGCATACTTCAACAACATTCGAAACGACCTCAACAGGGTGTTCATAAATCTCCATTTCAGTAACCAAGCTACCATTAGTGGTGAATTCCATTACGACAGATCACGACCACCAGCTGCGTGTGCGCATGTGTCACTGTACCACAGAAATAACTGGACTAATCTTGCTAGACTTTACGGCGACGACGACCAAAATGGTCAACGGGAGTACCAAAGTTAGGCATGGAATTTTCCACTGAGATAACGCAAAAATAGGGACTATAATCCTGTGAAGTGGTGATACTGAACAGCAGAAAGAAAAATGAGGTTTAAGGATTAAAGAATAAGGTGCAGATTTCAATGGATTTAGAATAAGTGTAGCCTGTATTGTCATTGATGTTGTTAAAGTTACAGCAAAAAGAACAATGCGTGCAGTTCTGTTTGAATTTGTATGGTTGTAACGTTTTGCGAAGTAAATTGAAGAAAATGTTGGACGTTTGTAAGCTAATACTAGATTGTATTATTTTGTAGCCTTCAATGTTTGTCAGGTTTCTTAGAATTCAATGTTGGAAAGGGCTGAGACTATTTCGAGTCTTGCTTTTACTGCTAGAAAATTGTACATATTATTCCAAGACAGATTTGGTGTGAAATTTGGTGTATCAAGCCATATGGAAAATGTGTCATGCTGTTCATTTAATACTTAGTTATAGTACGAATGATACACTTTCGAATCACATTTCTTCCTAAAGCTGAATTTGATTTGTTTGATCAGTTATCCAGTCTTTTTCAATAGTTACCTTACTTATCTTTTTTAACACATTTCGAAATGACCAATATTTATTATTTTTTATCATCAAAGGTCCTTCTCTAGTGCAATCGGATTTCCTATTTCTAAAGTAAACATGCAATCTGCATATTCGATTAATTACCTTACCATTACCTAGAGCTTTATATGGACAAACCGGCTTTGCTCAGAACGTTAAATTGTCATTGGTTTTCTGTCCTCGACGCGCATGCGTACGATTTTGATAGCAATTAGATACATTTTCAAAATTTATTGTTTCCATTGTCATTCGTGTTTAGTTTATTACTCATTGAGATTACAATCGTAATTGTTTCATACTTTAGTCTGTATTTAATTGTAGTTTTATTATATTCGTTGTTATTTAATGCTGTAATTTCGTCAGGTGGTCATAAGTATTTAAATGGATCTAGACGTTATTGGCGTTTGGTTTGGTTTACTGTTGTTCTTAGTACATGAGTATCTACTGGACTATTTATTATAAGTAAGTTTAGTAAGTTCATATTTTTAAGTTTCATTTATGTATATAATTAGTTTTATTATATATCATCCCATTGCCCAATTGAAAAGTTACTGTGTGGTATCTTGCCCAAAATTCTATGGGAACATTTCAAACAAATTGTAAATCCTAAATTAACTCCCATTTACAAAAACAATTTAAAAGCACGTGTCATGTCAGGATCTTGACAAATTCGTGGCATTCCTACTTGAACCTCGCTACTTTGGGAGTGATCCCGACTTTCTAACAAAAATACTTTGGGGGACTTCTGTCATTTAACCTGAAATTAAAGTGTCCAAAATCGATGTCTCCGTCATTCTGTCAGAGGGTAGAACGTAAATCATGTTCTGGATTTTTTCTCCCAATTTTGGGATATTTTTCCTTTTTTCAGTAGCGTCTTTGGGGAGTTTCATGTCTGTTCTGTAAATAGTTGTTGAAAGGTGATGACTATTGACATGCTAATTTGGTTCTAATTTTAAACTTGAAACTTGAAGTTGAGCTTTTATGTTTCTTGTAATCTGAGGTTTTATTTACATGTTCTATTTTGTAGCTCTGTCTTTCAATACTAATAGAGACATCAATCTTTTTTACGAGTTTCTTCTCATTTGTTTTAATACTCATCTACATTAATTTGTCTAGATCATAATTCTAATCAACAAGACTACATTACTCAATCAAAAATACCCATCTAATTAAAACATTCAGACTTATTAATTCTGAGCAGCAGACTCAATTATACAAAAATAATTACAATAATTTATCAAACTAACATTAAACTGCTTATGACGAAGATTTTATTATGAACCCTCAAAATAGTACAAAAGAATTAATCTCGAAAATCTTCACGATTCAGAATGAATATTAATTGGGTGGGGACAAATACACCCTTGAAGATGTTAGGGTAGCTGTAGGGTGCTACCGAATGGTTGGCTTCAAGTATGAGGTGATTAAACAATATAATAAATATTACTTTCTTTACTTTGGTTTACTTTCTTATACATGACTTTCTAAACCTTTTTTTTTAATTTGCAGCAGTGAGGTGTTCTTTCGTTTGATGGACTACTTGTTTACAGGACTTCAGATCTTTTCTAGTGTAGTATGTTCTTATGTTAACGGGAATATTCATAAAATGGTTTTAAACTTCAAATTAGTTCATAGGGTTCAGTTGTTTATACCATCAGTTGATTTAAAATCTGTCTAGCCAATAATAACCTCAAACAATAGTGACTGCCACCCTATTTAGGTAAAAAATAGAAAGTCAAAGGACAAAACACTACTTAAGTCCGACAGCCGACATTTAAATTAATGTCTGTCTTTTTGCCGCGTTTTTTTCTTCCCTCCATTTTTTTTAGTTTTGACAAA
This sequence comes from Helicoverpa zea, assembly GCF_022581195.2. Taxonomy (NCBI): domain Eukaryota; kingdom Metazoa; phylum Arthropoda; class Insecta; order Lepidoptera; family Noctuidae; genus Helicoverpa; species Helicoverpa zea. Next base: position 1,888,697 of record NC_061472.1, read on the forward strand.
AGACTCCCCAGTGTTGCCAGACAGTTAATAAATTTGTGTGTAATTATACTCTGTAGTATTTTGTTGAAAGCTCATTTGAAGGTTTTGCTTCGATTTATTAGTGTGATTCTTTTACACTGAAGATTGATTGCTTTTAAATATTTCGTGTGTGGGGGAATCGTCATTAGGGAATGTAAAAAAATGGAGTTAAGGTAAATTAGGTACGGTAAATCTTGTGTCAATTACGTGTGGAGATGTAACTGACGTAAACTATTTAAGTTATTGTTAATGATACCAAGGGTGTATTGCACCATGTAACTATAATGATAAAACAAACCATAACGCTGATTTCATCAATTGGTGACAACTTGACGGCTGCGGGTAGCACCCTAAACGTGAATTTAGTCGAAATAAAGTATGCATAGGTACTAGATGATAAAGTTCTTGAACTTATTCCAATCCAACCTCTTCTAATGAACCCATAATATTTGATAGCAACATTACAAGCATTAGCTCCAGTTATTAACAAAATTAATGAGCCTTTAAAAGAAGTTCCAAGTTAGTTCGTATACCCAGGCTTTGCTTGATAGTCTGAAGTACCATTTTCACAAAGTTAACTTCTCATAGATAGACAATTTACCATCTTTGGTCATAACATAAAATGTTATGATGAAACTTGGGTGGAGTCTGATAGAGATTGTATTGGAAAGGATTTTACCAAGGGAATTTTTATGGGTAATTTTTGGAAGCAAGTGATCCTCCGTTGTTATTTAATCCGTGGAAGGTGGTGATATTCTTGAAGAGCTATTATTTTTAACAAGGGTTGAAAAGTTTGTGATAGATAAAAGAAAACCTTTATTTAGGTGGACGGTTTGACAAATTGTAACGTTATCAAAAATGATACACTTAAACGGTATTATTTTTTATCATTTTAAAGAAAATCAGCAGCTGATTGACTATTGGTACTTTAAAACTACTTAATGAAGAAGAGGACTTATTAGTCTTCTTCCTTAGTTTTAATTTAAGGAATTGTTAATATCTTCATATGCAATTCAACAATAATTGCAATCCTAATATTTCCTCCAGATTTCCTTGCTAAAACGTTCAGAACTCTCAATCTTCTATAAGTGTTCTTACTACCAGGGCTTTATCTCCAGTGTACGGTAACTTAGACATTACAGCTTACTTTGTATCTTCCCAGCTGTTTGTGCTATGAGCTGGAAAACAGTGTTTATTAATACTTCAGCATCGTCAGTGTCGTGTACTTTAATATGTGTATCATTTAGTAAGAAATTGTTAGTAGTTACGGGATAGTACTCGGGATTGGATTAGGTTATAAACTTGGAAGTATCGTTTTTGACATTGAAAATATGTGCATGTTTAAAATGTTACCCTTTGTAGCCTAAAGTTTGTAACTTACAGTTTGAAGATTCTTTCATGCTGTGTGAAGGCCTAAACTAGCTCGTTCGATGTTATTTATTTTAATCTATTATCATGATGTGAAAATCTAACGCTTTCATTATAAGTATGTTTACAATAGTATTTTATTGTAATTAACTTTGGCCAATAGAAACAACTTCAAACACGAATCTATTATTTTCTAATCTAACAATGCTTCAATTTGCTAACAACTTACCTATTACCAAAACGGCAGCCCCTTTAACAAACAAAACACCCAAACAAACCGAAACAAAACAATTGTTACCAAAAACATTAACTGCAATCAAAATCGAAATATCCACTTCAAAATTTTCGGCTACCAAAACATTCCCACAGTACAAAAATAAATTAAACTTATAAGAAGTATAAAATACTATTAATGTTCTGAGGGCTCATACAAGAAGCCACTTATCAAAGCTTGGAGTGGCTAGAAATGTTCCCAGGTTGCCAAAAATAGACGAATGGATGACTGAATTAATACTTTTATTGTCCTACATGATTAAATTAAACTTTTTTGATCACTGGCCTGAGAATTACATAGACAAATTACCACTTTATTAGCATTATTAATATGACACAGATAGAAAACAGAATTAAAAAAATATATAGACTTGACACCATTTCTATCATTTAAATAAAACTACTTTTACGGATTTTATCGCGTTATATTAATATTATTTAATCCCGACGTTTCGGATCCTTTACAGCATCCATGGTCACGGGCAGACTAAGGTGTTGGTCGTCTTGATATATTAGTTACAAACAGCTACCCTACATTTTGTTGATTATTATTGACAATCCGATTCACGCAAAACGAGCTCACTGTATCCATAGGTCGAGCAGTTGTAGGCTTGGATTTTGATTTAATAGTTTCTATGATGGGATTCCAAGCAGGTGGTATGCACCAGCCATCTTCTCTATTGAAATTTGGATGTTTTTTAATTTCAATAGCCTCGCGAATCATCCTAGGTAGGAATCGGTTTTCTCTTGCAAGGACTTGTGGTTTATCAAATCTGATGTAATGCTGGGCCTTGTCTAGTGTGTGTTCACAAACTGCTGACTGTCTGGAACGGCGGTGTTTGACATCGGCGATGTGTTCTTTTACGCGGGTCCCTATGCTTCTTTTAGTTTGGCCTATGTAAGAGAGACCACAATCACATTCAAGCTTGTATACACCCGCATCTTGTAGAGGTATGTGACACTTGACAGGTGGTAAGAATTGACTGATCTTCTTCAGCGGCTTGAAGTAGGTTTTGATTGAAGCTCGCTTCAAGATGTAGCCAATCTTGTCTGTGACTCCTCTTATGTATGGAAGAACAGCAGGTAGACGCTCAACTGTGGCTGGTTTCACGCGGGTTCTGCGACGAGGGCGCGGTACTCGGAGCTTGTTGTCGTGCAGTACTTGCTTGACATGTGAAACCAGCATTACATCAGATTTGATAAACCACAAGTCCTTGCAAGAGAAAACCGATTCCTACCTAGGATGATTCGCGAGGCTATTGAAATTAAAAAACATCCAAATTTCAATAGAGAAGATGGCTGGTGCATACCACCTGCTTGGAATCCCATCATAGAAACTATTAAATCAAAATCCAAGCCTACAACTGCTCGACCTATGGATACAGTGAGCTCGTTTTGCGTGAATCGGATTGTCAATAATAATCAACAAAATGTAGGGTAGCTGTTTGTAACTAATATATCAAGACGACCAACACCTTAGTCTGCCCGTGACCATGGATGCTGTAAAGGATCCGAAACGTCGGGATTAAATAATATTAATATAACGCGATAAAATCCGTAAAAGTAGTTTTATTTAAATGTCTAATATTCGCGTAAGTGTCAGAAATCAATACCATTTCTATCATCAGTAGTCAACACCATATGATAGAAATGGATCGACACAACGTAAATATTGGCAAATAATTGGCTTGACATTATTCGTAAGCTAACTCGATGATCTGATGACTTTAAAATCCTGAATCTCTTCTATATTAGTGAATCTTCAGAAGCTATCGTAGATATATTTATAAACATACATCTCTCTTTTACAACAATATCAACATCACAACTCCAATCGTGCTTACTCCTCAAAATTGACAGCGTAGCAAATAACTGATTAATACCGTATTTAGTGGCCACCACGCGCCGTGGTTGTAACGTCAAGCAAATCAGGCTCATTACTAGACGCGTGACTTGTTTCCTTTGCTATGATAGTTGTTGTCTAGATAGTAAGGATAACTGTTGTGATAGTAGATAATGTTTTGATTGTAGGTTTATTATTATCTTTAGTGTTTATAGAAGCTTTGTAAACTTGATCATCAGTAAAGTTGCAAACTTTTTTGGCTTGGCTATCAGTATACTTGCATTTAGGAGGATTAAATCATTTATGGGTATATGATATAATGATATGATTCTTAAGATCAGTTGGTTGATCCGTGGATTGGTGAATGTCTTGTCAGAATGAGGACCTACGGGTTTCCAAAAGCATATTAACTTGGCGAGTTCCGGCTGTCATTACATCATCTTTGGCAGTCATTATGGTTAGTCAACTGTTATCAGATGAGGGCTAGACTAGACAATCTGAATTGGACGATATTGATTTTGAAACCAAAAATGTATAATACAAAAAACCTCAAAGTTCTTCAAAGAAGTACCAGTCTTTATTTTAAGACTGTATTAAAAATAAATTTCCCGGAGCTACATAAGCCGGTGGCAAAGATACCTCATTATAACGGCTTTGAGGCTTAAGCAAATCCCTTGCACACATCTAAAAAATCACCGTGTATAACATAGTAATGAGATTTGGTAATCCCCGTTAAGATATTAGGCGATTTATTCCTTATTTGTCTTATGATTCTTTTCTATGTTAAAGTGGGTCTTAGAGATTGACGAATTAAGAGGGCACCAATTAATTTATTAGGTTTAGAAGTTGATCTATTTTGGACAGCGTACATCCTGATTTTTTTTTGCATATTGCTATAAATAGATCAAGTAAAATTATTGCACATGCAATACTATTAGGACGATTTACGACATCTTTTGCAAAGATTAATTTCAAAATTGAAGGAGCAGTAATAAAGTGGCAAGGATTTAATTTATCTTACAAAATTAACATCTTTAAAATATTCTCAACCATAAATCATTTTAAACCTATATTTTTCGGTGTCTTTAAATCCAAAAGCAATAAACAAACAGCAACAACAAACTACCAGGAAACCATAACAGCAATGGAAACAAAAAACATCTCAATTACAACTAAACCTGTCATTTTGTAAATTATAACTATCTCTTTCACTCGTACTGCAATTGGAGATGTAGAAAGGGACAGAACGCGGCAGAAACACTAGGGCAATAATTTACCTGCACTCATCATGGTAATTGGTAAGTCCGTATGTTTTACTATATGTTTATCGATGACTTTTCTATTTCAGTTTGTAAGGACTGGTTTTAGTGATGGTACCTAAATCTACATAGGTAATATTATCTGGGTACAACTTTGTATTACTTGGAACTTTTGAAAAGTGAAAGAATCTTGCAGTAAGATTTTCTGTTAATCTTGAAGTAAAAGTAAGTGTTCTAGTGACAGATAAGAAACAAAGAGAGATTATTAAACACATAAGCCGCAATTGAAGTAATCCTCATTAATACAATTTTTGATAAGTAGCTATGCCATTTAATTACTTGAAAGCTTGACCTTTAATCCTTAGTTTCTCTCCTTCTTCCTATTCGATACAAGATATTATTAATTTTAAACTGTATACTAAAAATATCGATAACACGCACATCCCTACACCGCAGTCTCGCTGGCTAGTGATTCGTCATTTGCATTAGACATACTACCACAGATTATATAATAGTTACTACGTAACAGATAAATCACTCCATACAAAAAAGTCCATACCTACTGTTATAAGCACCTACAAGTTCCCAAACTACCTACAAATTCATAGCTGCGTTAGAAAATGAACCTTAAATGCTCCAGCGCTCGATTGTTATTTCAATGCGATAGCGCACAGTTCAGTGACCGCGACCGTGCCGACAGCGAGCGTAGGGTTGCCTCTTACAATTAAATAGGGAAACAAAGTTACGCTTATTTGTAACTGACTTCTCAAATCAATGGAGGTACTACGAGAACTACTTTTCGAGCACAGAACACGCAAGTATTCTATACTTACCTATTACCCCTGGCACAACACCGCTGACCGCTGATACATACCTACTTACCCAAAATTGGTTTCTGCGCAGCGATGTATGCAATGTTCCAAGCCAGCATTTAGTTGGACGAAAACTATACCTACTTATACTCGAAATGTTTTTAGCTACAAAACTCGGTAATCATTGCATGTATAACTAAGTATAAGGTATAAGTATCTATAATTTAAGTATCTAAAGTCGCTTATTTTGAAAATGACAAAGAAGATAAGTATTTTTACTTTAAAAAATAGAAACCTATGTATATTCATACATAGGTATAAAATATTTCTAAATGCTTATACATATATAATAGGAAACCTTTACATTTTCCTACAATAGTCACATATACACCTACACAAATCAAAATAGTTCTTCAGTTTATTAGATAATTTTAAAAACCAAATAAAATATAAACAATAACTGACCTGTCTACCTACATCTCTAGGTAAACGGAAAAACGAAAGCTTTATATTTTTTCTTTTACTTGAGCTGCAACCAAGCACAGCACATAACTGGCCAGAGGTCGTCATGTTCACAAATAAAAATAATAAACATAAAACACGCGCGTCGCGAGCGGCTGTCGAAAGCCCTGTGCCGCGTGGGGCTACCGGTAACCCAGCGAGCGGTAGGCATTTATCGCGCGCAAGTACGTCGAGTGACAGAGGCCTGATACTACGTCGTACGCCGAGTACCGTGGAATTGTACGGGAAATATATTCACGGACTGCGAAGGAAGAATGATGGACTGTGTTATGAATTTATTGTTATTTACATGCATTATAATCCATACTATCAAAATAATCCAAAACCTACGCTACACCTAGTTAAAACCGAATATAAACGGCATCGCAAACTTTTAGTCGGCTAATAGTTTGTTTGGGCTCATAAATCAGCATGAATGACGGTATCAGAAAGTTTGAAAACTTTGATTGGTATTAAGATAATTATTTTGTTTGCCAATCTTCGGGTCAACTGGCGGCAGAGTGTTTAGTTTTCAGTGTTCTCTAAAGTTGAGGAAAGCGTAATTTTATTAGTATTATGACAATAAAGGGTTAACCTTTTTCAACAATATCATGATTGAATATAATTAAGTAGACTGATATTAGACCCGATCATTAAAATAAATTATTTCGTCATGAAATTATAATAATAGGTACTGCATTTATTCAAAATAGATTCAAATCATAGTTTATTTGGGATTGTATGTCAATAATAATAACAATAAATTTGCTTTTATAGCCGCTGGTGCAAGGTTAATGCGCACGAAACAGATTTTTTGAAGGATTCTGGTAAACAAAAATTTTTGGTGAGTTTTTTTTATCTAACGGTAATTTTTAGTTAAGTTTGACATAAACTATAAATTCAGAAATACAATTGTTGTTTGTTTACCCAAAACTAATTCTGAAGCCCAATTCATAACATTGCAAACCATACCAAATACCAACTAAATCACGAGGACATAGTTCAGTGAGGGAAATAAAAATCTCTTCGTATTAATTTTAAATACACAATAATATAGTCATTTTAAATAAGATACGTTAGTGATAGACATTTTAAATAAGTTACCTTAGCGAAAAATAACTACAGACTGGTAATATCATTAATAGTACAAAGCTTGTATAAAAGCCGACGGTGCAAAGTTGCGGCGCGACGCCGACATTATCATGCGATTAACGAATCAGCTAAGTTTGTGGTACTCAAGGTTTTAACGCTTTAAGATTTTTTTATGATTTTTTAACATAATATTGTATTAAGACAAACTAGTAGACAGAGCGCCTAAAGGAAAGTAAACAGTGCACTTATGAGTCACGGAGACAAGAAAAATCACAAGTGTGTAGCCGATCTTTTCATTGCCAAAAAGGGTCATTAAAAGGAGATGGTCCTTTCCCTGGTTTAAGGTTCACATTCTTTCAGAAATATTACAAGAGTTGATTTTGGTCTTTATGAAAGAAATAATCATCTGCGATAATACAGCTGAATATTGTATTAAAACAGAGAACTATTTAATAATTTAATTTGTCAACTATCCTGTAGCCTGTAAGAATATTTAAACACTACATAAATCCAAACTTTCAGCACCACTGCCGTACAAAACATAAACAGATTCAGTATCTATCTGCACAGCAATCTATCGTAACACGAGAAACGTTCATTTTTCATTGCGCATGTGTGAGTGTGTGTATGTTTGTGTGCGTCGCACGCGCAGCGGTTGTGTGCAAATTGTTTTATGCGGGTGTAATGTGTGTATTGTGAGGTGATTATGTATTTTGTTGGGTTAATGTGTTTTTTTGTTAGAGATTTTTTTCGTTATTTTTGATTATTATTGTAATTTATTTCTCTATCATTAAAAAATCAGGTTTATTTTCAAGACTGATGCTGATTTTCAAAAGATTTTAACTTAATGTTTGAGATATTTTCCGTTTTCTTTGGCAGTGGTGATTGCCACGCAAAACACAAACAGATCCAGTATCTATCTGCACAGCCACCTATCGTAACACGAGAAACGTTCATTTTTCATTGCGCATGTGTGAGTGTGTGTATGTTTGTGTGCGTCGCACGCGCAGCGGTTGTGTGCAAATTGTTTTATGCGTGTGTATTGTGAGGTGATTTTGTATTTAGTTTTTGTAGGAGATGTCATTTTTTTAAATTAGTTTTACAATTAATTTAAATTATTACCTACTTTAAAGACAGTTGAGGATATTCAGGAGATTTTTTTTCTAAATTTTTAAGATGTTTTCATGTTCTTATTTTAGTATTTTAATTTTAATGTGTCATGAATTGGAGACAATGTGATGTATGCTATTAATATGATAATGTTTTATCTTCCGTTTATATTGTAATTTGCTCATGTTTCCATATAAAAGATAGTTTATGGTCACAGCAGACTAAAAATAGAGTATGCTTTAAAATTTTAATTAGCACGCCCGTTAATGTACCATGCCATAAAATAATTATTAATTACACCAAAAAACACGTTTTACCTATTTAAGGATAATTTTATTACACATAAAACCCACCTGAACTCTAAAAATCAATATTAAAACTATTAAAAAGTTTGTCACAAACAAACACAGTTTTAGTTCGATCTATTTTCTTAAATTTTTACGCTCATCTTGTTTAAGCTGGTGTACACTAACCGCACCAGATGCGCAGATGCAAGTTCCAAAAAATTTTATGACAGTGTAACACGTGCCTGTATTATTTTGTTTATAAATAAATAGTGCGAGCGTCGCTTTAGTGTAAATACACCCTTAGTTGGGGGATTTTTTGGGTACCGTGATTTGAAACTTAATTAGAGAACAATAAAATTGTATATTGTGGTCAAAACATTCATTGTAAAACCCTGGTACCCCGCTGCATCCGGTTAGACTAGAAGCCGACCCCAACATAGTTGGAAAAAGGCTCGGGAGATGATGATGATATCTAAGACAATCCTATTGACGATTTTTTCTTATAGTTCATACAATTTTTTTATGGAAAAATGTTAGGTATCTGTGACAAAAGATCCATTAATATTCTGAGCTGTAGAAAAGACAAATTTATTAATCAATTATTTTCAAACCATCCGGAACCACCACAACATCTCCCAAACACGGTGTGGGGCGCACTTTGATCTTCAAATGTTTATATTTTTTTACAGAAGGAAAAAAATGACGAGGTGGAGCAAAGGAACACATGAAAGGCCCTTGCAAGTTAGGGATAAATATTTAACTGAATATTTGTGGGGTTGAACAGCTGGTAAAGGTGGTTTAGAAGTTATCGGGTGCAAGTTACTGTTTGAGAACGTTGACCTTGGTATTGGTATTCTAGAAAGATGGATCAGTTTGGGTATGGACGAGATAGGTATGTGTGGTCAGGGAATATAATAGTTTTGAGGATATTTAATTTATTGATTTAATGTAATAATGATTTAAGATGCATAAGATAATGGTATGCTTTTGAAGACATTTGGGGACGTTGACAGTAGTGTTGTTGTAAGATTCGTAATTTGTTCCATACGTATTTGTAAACTGTAGCAACTTAAACTTAATTGTAGTACTTCTAATGTTGGTTGTTGTAAAAACTAAAAATATTTTGTCAATTTGGACCACATGCGTTAAAACTGTACTATACTAAATGGTGCATATTCCTGAGATTGAATTTAATGAACACTTAAAGGAGCTCATGCCGAACAGTTATCAACAAAGAACTAATTATCTTACAGAACAGCAAAACCCTATTACGAAACATAATTTGTGACCTGAATATCATAATTTTGACAGCAACAATTTATAGGTACATTTACTACTGTTTACATCTAATGAACTTGTTCAAAACAGGTTAAAAATATTTGCCATTATGGCCCATAGTGTTAGGGCCCTAAGGTGAATGTTGCAAGCTGCAAGTGGCTGGAATTAACAATTTAATGGTTAGCGTAGGCGATGTACTAAAAACCTGTCCTTTTATTGTGAAATACTAAAATCTGATAGTTTGGTTCCGTTGAAGAATAGCAGAGACTAGAGTCCTTCAGGTTAACATGAGTTTGCTAGTGAATTAGTAGATGTTACTACTATAAATCTGAGTTAATTTGCATTTACATAGGAGGTTTAATAAATCTATCCTAAGAATACCTATATAATAATGATCCGAGACAGAGATCGGATGGGTTAAGAATGATGAATAAACTCTTTAAATGGTAAAAAGGTTTATAATATAGACAGCAACAGAAGTTAGCTATAGCAAAACAGTATGCATTTAAAATGAATACAGATGAGTAAACTCTAAGCAAACATCGAAGAAGAAACAGTACTAGGTTCATTCGTGAACTTTTGTCGAAATTGACCATATTTCTGCACGCGTATTTAGCGATGAAGCTAATACCAATGTGGCAGCAGCAAAACCAATAAACAAAAAATTACATTTTGTTAAAACAAATCTTAATTTAGCAGAGCTGTTGTGAAAGTGTTGGCATATCACGATAACGTATGAAGGGCCTCAGCAGAGCTCGTCACGACGTCTGTGGCATTTGATCGAACGTGTCGGGACCTGGATCGAAGATTACAATGCCTTAATTGTGTGAATCTTGAAACTCTTTTCGGTGACGAAGATAGTTCAAATGAGGAAGGTAAAGCAGGAGAAGTCATTGCAGGGAAAACAGCAAAAATGATTGAGATTATAGTAGCTAAAGTTGGTCTAATAGTAAAGACAACTTTAGTTGCAAAGATCATCGGAGATTTTTAATTTAAAAATAGTAAACTCAAAACAGGAAGGTGATTATATTAGGGGGATAAAAGAAGCAGTATTGAATAAGACAATAACATTAACCCATAAGATGCAGAAAACGATACACTAGCAACTCCCAACAAAATCAATCCAACTACAAACACAAACAATGATAAACGACAAATCCAAATGCAGGTATGATCTCACACACAAAACCCTTCACAACAAACCAGATATCAACCACATAACTAGCATCACAAAGCATACCCTTGAAATCACAAAACGACTGAACAATCAATCTCTTAGAATCCAGTCGCCAGTCAGTCTATAGTATTTTCCTAAAGTCAGCAAAAACATAATCTAATCGAAGTGCTATTAGACACAGGTGTGCAGCCAAGTAGTAATATTTACTGGTATACGTGTCAAGGGCTTGCAAAGGACATGGTGGAAATTAGTGTTGTTGGTAATTTGCATCTGTGTTGATTGTTGAACGGGTCATGGTGAATTGTTGTTGTTGTTTGGGTGTGATGTTTCGTCGTTGTTTGCGTGTGTTTGTCTCTTGTTATTTTTGATGATGGTCCTTTTGATTTTGGAATTGAAACTGTCTTTTGGATGTGAGCAGACTTCTTTATCATTATTAGCCATCTTTTGGTTCTTAGTACATTAATTCTTTTATTTTTAATTCTCTTGTTGGATGGTTGGTTTGTTTATTATTATCATCACCTTTGTTAAGCTCGTTTACAGGTGTATGTTTAGTTAGCATTAAATCTGCATTTGTTCCAAATTCAACCTTAGTGTTTACAGTTTTCTCTTCATTATTAGTACCAAATATTTTATCTACATTTAGATTATTATTTTTCACAAGAAGAGCTTCTTAATTTAAGTTCTTTTCACTTGTGTTGCTCTAAGTATTTTCAGATCATATTAAAACGTTATCTCAAGTTTATAATTACGTCTCGTACAGTCAGGCCGACGCCTCTTGGTGTCAGGTTGCAACTCAAAGCCCGTCTGTTGCACCAGCAACAAGTGTGTGGTGTAAGTTATAAACTGGCATGGCACTTCAAATAAAACTGATGTTGGTAATTTAATTTGTTATAGCTGTTTCTTCTATTGGTAATGGTCTTTTTTCAAGAAAACATGAAATAGTGGATGAATATATTTATCTTAACTGATTTCAGGTTAAATATTCAAATTAATACTGATTAAGACTTTCTATAAGAAGTGTAACAGATCAGTGATCAGTCACTCACCTACGAAAGTACAGTGGAACTGAGTCAAATGTTATAAAACTTTTGAGAAAATGTTGGGATATGTATGTAGAAATTATATTGACTTGATGTACTCGTAAGTACTTCTCTCTATAAGCTTATAACTGAGACCACACGCCCACTAAACCACGGGCTGCGAACGTTTAATTCGTCTGTAATTAACTGTAAGAAACGCCAGGTTCTAAGAGTTTAGTGTTTTACAAGATTCTATCTTCGGTCATTTGATATAGCTACTTTGTTGTGAATAAATATTTTGTAAATAATCTTGCTAGAATGCTTACTTGATGCCAACTAAGGTTCTAGGTATCCTTTCATATCTTTTATTTAATAGATACCTATTTATAAAAAACATACTGACTTATATTAGGTATAAATCCGTTTCTCTATCGCGCCTTCACGCCCAAAAATGCTGACTCGTTTCAAATGAAATTTGGTACACAGATAGACAAATAGTAGATAAAGTCATATGCTACTTTTTACCCAATTGCGAAAAGTTGTTTTCATGGAACGTGGGTGAGACCGCGGGTAATAGCTAGTCACCAATTTTGCCATAGCACAGACCCTATATAGACTGGGGTTTACAAGAGAAGAACCATAAGTAAGAGCTAATCAATAACATGATTAATGGAAAACAGAAGATCATTGGCAGTACGGCCGTGACTCGCGTGTCGTAGGTCAGGGATTCGAACCTAGACAGGCGCAATTCAGGTTGTGCTATTTCATGACTTGTGAACGATGAAGAAAACTGTAGTTAAAATTTGGTTACTAAAAAGGCCATTACTGTCATTATTTAAGCAATATTTACGTTATTATCATCAGCATCATCCTGCACATATCCCAATTTCGATTGGTTATGTTGAGCATTACATGCCTTCCATTTAAAATAGCAGAACTTAATCAAGGGGCAATTTAGAAATAAAATAGATTTCAGCAAACTGCTAATTAAAAAATAGGTTAAGAATGTAAAGACTACAAATGTATCTACGGTCGGTACGGAATATTTTTTACTGAAAGTATCCAAAACCCACTCTAATTTTGTCCAAACAGGTACCTAACGGGATTACGCACTTTCCAATTAAGATTAAAACTTTTTCTTAATCTTACCACTAAATAGTGTCAATCACTTTCGAACAAAAAGTCTACAGAAGCTAAAAGCTTTCTTCGTAAAAACTAAAGTTAAAGTCTTATAGTAGGTATCGTTCTGTATAGTACATGTTTGCTATCGACGATCGCTCGTGGCTCGAGACTGGCTCTTGAACTACACGGTAGCTCTAGTGTTATTGAGAGGTAGGGTTGGCATGACATAAGTTTTCCGTTTAAATATTTTACGGACGAAATATTAAAAAATAAAAGAATTAACCTGGGACAATATTTACATAATAAAGTTATTTATAGTCTGATTCGGTAACAAAAAAATCTTGATCATATTTTAAGTGCAATTCTTTTTGCCGAACTTACATACAAATTATTTCAATTACTTTTTAGATTTTATTTATATATATAATTCGATGTACATCTATAATGGCTGATACGTGAAATATTACTATGAAAACATCTGAGTAATTTGGTTAATGTATCATCTATAGGTAGGTACTTACGTACTTGTGTAAAATAAAAATATTGTAGATAAGCATAAAATAATTAAAACCAAAATATTAAGTGCACCAACCCTGCACTCAAGCTCCGACACTTTTTGCTTCCAATATCTAATGACAAAGGCATCATTATCTAATCACGGCTTGTCGGTTTTTTACCGAACTACTACTCATAGACAACCCGTACTCTATGCTACAGTGATCAATCTTTGGCTATTTTAAAACAGTTTATAGAGATGCTCGCTTGCGTGATACCTTTGTGATAGTTAGTTGAATGTGTGATAGGAACGGTGATTAAATATCGGTTGGATTAAAAGGGAGTTATATTGTAAGCATGGGAATTACTTTGAATTCATATGTAGTTGTATTTAAATGTTCTTTTGGAGGTGAATAATCCGCGCATCTTGGATAAATGTAGCCTTTAGTCTTCCACGATAAATGGGCTGTCGAAGACTGATTTTTTTTAAATCATTCCTATAGTTTTGAGATTTTCGGGTTCAAACATATATACCAACTCTTTAGCTATGTAATTAATGTTACAACTGCAATTCCATTATGATGACGTAGTTTGGGCAAATTAATCAAAGAAATAATTTTTCGACATGGACAACTAAAAGCAAAAATAAATGCTTACGATACATACATGTATTGAAATACACTGTATCAAGTACCTACAGATTATTAAGCAATTTAAGTATTAGTATTATATTAGCATAAAATTATTAGTTGCTAAACCCTTTCAAGCACGACTCGACAATAGATAATAACTCGATATATGTACTGTCGGCAGAAATGTGAGCTGAAATGATTCAGAGAATACATTCGTCATGTTTCTTTTCAGTCATTCGATTTTTATCGATTTCTTGAAAGTTTGATGATGAGTGGCCAAGTTGTCGGTGTCGTGTTTTGCTGAAATTACTGTATTGAAGTGGTTATTGACATCTGTAATTTTATAAGTGATATTTTTGTATTATATTTTAATTATTATTTGATTATTGAGAATTGCTATGTATGTAAACATCGGATTAGTTTTAAAAACAATTTGAAACAATTTTTGACACACCCAATTTTGTAAATCGAAGCTATTAAGAGCCCAAAATATAATATCGAAGCTATGCAATATTTTAAGCATGTGATTTGCTGTATCCGCGATTATCACACTGCCCCGCATGATGCAGCGTAGCGCGTGGATGCGTTTTTTTCCATTGCTTGTAAATATCTCCGTTTGTATGGAAAACACGCATAGTCCAACACACTGAAAATGCATCCACGCGCGTTCATGCGGATCACGCGCATGCACGCGGAGAAACATGCACCCCCGCGCGTGGGTGCGGGGCGAGCCGCAAGGTATGGCACACCGAATCCCGCATTGCCAAGCGTGATTTTGAATGGGCGTGACGTGTATATTTGAAAATGGATCTCGATGAGAGCCGCCATGCGTGAATCTACAAAACGCACCTACGCGCGTGAGTGCGCAAAAAACCCGCACGATGATGCAGATCTGCACTCCCGCAGGAACGCGCGTAGGTGCGTCGACACGCAAGATGCAGCGTGATGCGGGGCAGTGTTAAGATCACCTTAGAATTATTAAAAAACAAATGAAAGAAAAAATATATCTTCTTCAGATTTTTAGAGTACAGAAAGTCTCATAATATTTTACGGACATACATTACTTAATAAAAATATACACGCAATAACAACCACAGTACTAATAAAATTATGTACCAACTACACAAATCAAAACGTCTTCTAACAAAACCCTTCTAACAGTACATAAAAATGCACACACAATTATTTATCAATTTGACGTAATGATAGGTGCACTTACGTACGCATAGCATAATGACTTCAATTAGGATGGTTGCAGCAGAAAATCATGTCTGACACATAAATTGTATACTACTACCTTCTGTTATTGTACTATTTGAAAGATTAATTCGATTGGCTGCTGGGCAATTTTTTAGTCTCTACAATCAGCTTCAAAAGCTTGCGAGCCTTTTTCCCAACTATTTTGGGGTCGGCTTCCAGTCTAATGGTATGCAGCAGTACCAGTGTTATACAAGGAGCGACTGCCGGTCTGACCTCCTCAACCCAGTTACCTGGGCAGGCTAGTGCGACTTCGTAAGTCTGGTGTCAGACTTACTGGCTTCTGATAACCCGTAACGACAGTCTAGGATGCTTAAAAAGTAGCGGTACAAATACGTGTTAGCGATAAATCACCAAAGATTTTATTTACTTTTTTTTGAAGTTAAGGATGGTTAATTAATTTTAGCGTTTGTGTTGTTAAGAAATAGTGACCGTTTAAGTTGTCAGGTACCTTTAAAAATTTTGATTTGTTCAGTTCCTTTTGATGTTGTCTGTACTTCTGCATTTGAATTTTGAAGTGTAATTTTATAGTGATTTGTATTGTTATGTCTTTGATTTTCTTTGAGTGATTGAATAAAGCAAGCTTCTCATCGGTTGATTGTAATATTAATTAGGGAATTAATAGACGGTAGTTTGATAGCTGCGTTATGTAGCTAGTAGCAATTATTCCCTAGACTGACAAAGTGAAGATTCATGGGATATTATCATGTAAAAGTTTTGATTAACAGGCCGTTTATAGATTCGATTGGAATAAAAAAAGGCTCGATTCAGTATATCAAAAATGATTTAGTCGCCTTTCATGTTCAGTTGAAGAAAGATAAAAAACATATTTCCACATTTCTATTTGTGAAGTATACTCAAGCACAGAAGTAGTATTAGTTAGTATAGTGCCTTTACTATGAACATGTGGCATCATCAGACTTTTTTATCGTCCCACTACTGGGCACAGGCCTCCTCTCACACTCAGAAAGATTTAGCGTTAATCACCATGCTTGCTCACTCCAGGTAAATCTCATTAAATCATAGATTGAAAACCCATCCACGTATTTCATAAACCAATTCCCACACTAGAATTGGGTCAGCCTATATGACAAGCACTTCACCAATATTATTCCTATCAGAGCCTAAAACAAGGTTCTTCGTCACGACACATAACGGGTGTATTACTATTCTAGCCTAGTATTAGACACGGCCTAGGTAAGCTGTTTGCATAGGTGATTCTGTCACGACTAGTGAGGATACGGTTAGAATGCTGCTGTTTTTGATTGGTAGGAAATTGTTTGGTGTTTGTTTTTTGGATAATTTTGAGACTTATTTGTATGAAGAATTGCTTGTTTTGTCATTTGATGAGGTCTCGTTATAAGGTATGTTATGATTTTAAACACTATGGGCCTTACTACAAAAACTTTAAACCCTGTTTTACACTTGTCTAATAAAATTTTGGCTGCAAAATGAACCATATGTCAACGTCATAATTTGACATTTTTTTAGACAAGGCATAAACTGACGTTTAAAAGTTTTTGTGGTAAGACGGTATGTCTGCTCAATGAGAGTTTAGTACATTTTTGTAAGTCTATTTTTGGTTCAACATCTTTACCTGGTAAAGTGTGTATTGGTATATTATAAAATATGTTCACATAGCTAAGAAAAGCTATATTCAACTTCCCGGGCTCAGTACACACGACTTTTGGACGTTATTTTGGACTCATTATGCTTAAGGCTACGACGACATCAAAGAATATGTCTCAGTAAATTATAAACATAACGCAAATAATCATACATGGCACTTTTTACACATAAAGCACGCTGCACATAAAAGCCGAAATTGTCCCTCTGAGAAAAAATGATAACACATTCTACATAGCATGGCGTATAGATTAAAGTATTTACAAGTAATAACAAAAGTACAAAATAAAATGCTCATATTTACCAGTAACAAAGCATCGAACGTCATTACCTAAGCCATCTTGCGATGATCGCAGAAAAATGATTCACATCACTCGTACTTGACCCAAATGCACTGACGCGCACGCGCTCGCATGCACTAGGAAATCGTACGGTTCGCGTGTTTCCCTGTTCGTTTGTTAAATTCGTATTTTTTTATAAAAATAAGATTGTTTTATGGTGAGCATATTTATAATTCATATACGGAAAATTGAAAAACCGTCCAATATACCGAAAGACATGGAACTCGATGCATTGTGTCCATTTTGTAGTACAATAAAATATCGTTAGTGTTACTTGATTTTAGCAGTTTTCGAGTCACCAATTGTATGCATTTTTACAAGACATGGAACTCGATACATTGTATGCATTTTTGAGCACAATAAAATGTTGTCGATGTTTTAATTGATTTTTGCAGTTTTCGAATCAATCACATCAATTTTCAAATTATGTACTTTCTTTTGAAAAAATAACAACTTTGACATGGACTGTCCTCGCAGGTTTAGATCATAATATAAACCTGTATCTATCATATAAAACCACCAACAGCACCTAGTAGTACTACAGAATTAAACGTACCTAAAACAGATTAATTCCGGTACCACACAGCATCCACAATGGCTGATTACCATTCTTACGGCTTCTCATCAGCCATGCGTGGCTTACCAAGTCGCTTCCTCCAGTGTTCCCATAGCCTACACGCTAGGAATATACGATGAAGGTTTTCCCATACAGTTTTCTATCACCGTTTGAACTTAATATAAATTCAGATTTAAATTGCAAAGGCTTGCTTTTTGCGCATGCTTGGACTCTGTTGATGGTAGTTGTGTGTTTTAATAGTTTTGTATTGTAAATACTGTGGTTGGGTTAGTTTGTTTGTGGGTTGGATTTTAGCCATGTTTTTTCTATGGAGAATGGTGTCTGATAGAATTATTCCAAGGTCAACAGACTTTTTCTTATCTTTTGATAACTCTAAATAATGTCATCAGGGTTGGTGCTTGCAAGGCTTTTAAATAAAACTATACCTGGATTCAATGCCTTAAAACTGAAGTGTAATTATGTTATACTAGCTTTTGCCCGCGACTTCGTTCGCATGGAATAGTGACTTCCGGCATATTTTTGGTTTGACCAATAGATGGCGCTATATGTCCGGAATAAATTTTATTTTTTATTTTTATATATTTTTTTGAAATAAAAACTATCCTATGTCCTTTCTCAAGTTCCAAACTATGTCTGTACCAAATTTCACACAAATCGGTTCAGTAGTTTAGGCGTGAAGAAAAGACAGACAGACAGACAGACAGACAGACAGACAGACAGACAGACAGACAGACAGACAGACAGAGTTACTTTCACATTTATAATATTAGTTAGGATTAGGATTCACAGGGAAAAGGCCAGACAGGCGGGCAGAGACAGATAAGCTTTTTTATTACTTTTGTGTAAATGCAGGTTATGTCACCTAAATTAATATCATCGTCCTGCCCGTATCCCATAATAACCCGGTCAAAAATCTACATATTTCATGGAGCTATTAACAAAAGAAAGCAGAAGACTCCATCAACGTATTCGCATAAACCTTTCCTGTCTCCACAGCACCAGAAACTCTTTAAACTAAAACAAGGCAACATGTGGCCATATTTTTGCGTTCTAAAGCCAGTTCAGACGTGTTTACGAACATCGCCTTCGTAAGCGTGGGGGAACGAGGTGCAGGTTGCCGATTCATATGACTTTATTCAATTATATGTTCAGTAGATCTTTGAAGGGTTTGTTCTTGAAGGATATTGTTGTGATCGAGTGTTTCTGTGGCATAAGATTTTTGGGTATACCAATCATCATCTTCTTAGCCTTCGGCTTACAATTTTGGTATGCAGCTGAGTACAAGGGTTTTACATGGAACTACTACCTATCGGAACTCTTCACTTCCTGGGCAAAACCTTTTTTTTAACGACGTCAAAAATCATCAATTGACCCCTCCCGCTGTAGGTTAGCAGCGGTGAGGGAGTGTCAGACTCTTACTGACTAAAAACCGTCGTGTTCCGTCGTAGGCCATTTATGTACCAGGGCCGCGGTATCTCTTTCGAACAACCCGCAGCCTCCTGGCCAAACCTAAAAGACAACCAGATGCCCCTTTGTAAGATGGTTGTCCGACTTTCTGGCTTCTGGCCATCCGTAGCGACTGCTTCGATTTATTTATTTTGATTATATAACCGTGACGGTGTGACCTGAATGATAGCTTAGGAAGACGGTCTTATCTTTTGATTTGAAATTACTGTGTCAGAAGAATCATCATCAATCTGGTCATCATCATCATCTTTTGATTTTTTAATGTCAATTACATAACATTGTATCTACAACCAAGATCCTACTTTACATAGTAAGTCCTGCAATATTTTTGCTCAGTCCAGTCGTGTTTACTTCCTAGGCCTACAGAGCGTGGGCGGACTGCCTGCAGGTTGTTAGTTCATATGACTTGCTGCCTTTATATCTGTTGCTAGTAATGAAGCTATGGTTTTATGGTGTTTTGTAATTGACTGATTATGTGGTGTAGTGGATATGCTGATGACACTTTTACAAGGAAATTAAAATGCAGCGGATGTTGCTTCCAGACTTTATGGGTAATGCGGTGTTGGCACTGGAATTCTATAAATTGTAATATTCCACCAATATTTTAAATATTTGGTCAGTTCTTAATATGACTGGGATCCTATGTGAAGCAAACTACGTAGTTCATTTTTTATGACAAATGAGTAATCATCATGTATGTAGGAGTTTTAAATTGCATTACAAACATAATGTAGGTATGTTTACTATGCTTAAAATATACTTGGTTCCTCTTGAGAACTGAATTTACTACCAATAATTTAGTAGTAAAGCTGCTTACCTACTACTTAACAAGATAATTATTTTACAACATTATTACTAATACCGCACGTGCTTCTTTACATCAAAAATATAGCATTGCTTAAATTATCTTCAAAACCTAACTGCGCCATTTATATTTAAATGTCACTGCGAGAACCGCACGTACCGCAGCGCGAGTTAACTGCAAAATTATAACAATTTCAGTTTAAAATTATAATCAATGCGCAAAATGTGCCAAATTGTCACTTTCCTACGCATGATCTTGTTGTGGGTGTTGAGAAACACCTGCGTTTAGTTACACACTGTTTTACAGAATGAATAACAGTTTAGATATGAATTTTGATTAAAATAATCGGGCTGGTTTTGTTGAGATAGATAGAGGTGTTTGCAGAAGTACATTTTGATAATGCGTTTGAATTCAATGCTGATTTGGAGCAAAACCAGAATAGCACAAGAGAATAACAAAAATCTTAATAGTATAGGAACTTTTTTCAATACCATTAGATATACCAAGATATGGAATTGATATCCCAACATTCATAAACTGACTATTGATAGATGCATTAATCATTACAGATAAATAAAACGTCATATACTAACTACCCTTTAGAACATCCACTACTTACAAATCTTCAAATCCATGAATGTCTAAAACAAACCTATCACCTACTTCTACTATACTCAACAAGTATCTCTGTAACCTCATCTCATTTGTGACAACACCAATAAGAAGAGCTCCCAGTCTATTTTTAGCCACGTCTGCATCGCATATTAAAACTATCTGTGTATTTCTCCTCTGAACCAATTTGAACTCAGTTGGACAAATTGGTCAAGCGTAAGTACTACCGAACTGGGTCACCCTTGATAGATGACCGTTCTAGTCTAACTTTAATTAGAGCTTTAACACCACTATTTAGACCTCTTGGAAGGATAGCTTGAATACATTAAAGGAATAATTTATTATGGAATATTACGGATTCGAGTTATACGCAATTTATAATCAATTCGGTTGGAATGGTCTCGGATACTAAAATAGGAGGCTCTTGTAATAAGCAGTGAAGGTAAACAAGTTGGAGACAATTGAAAATTTGGAATGGAGTTGCGTTTAGGATATTACGCAAACTTGCCTACTTAGATACACAAGTCTGGGATTTAAATGTTATATACGGTAAAGTCATTTATTTATTAATAGTTACAAATAAGTTATGTAAACAAAGAAGACATTTATGACCAATAAATCATATCGCAAACAAACAAATTAAATAAGTCATCTACCTATTCAAACAACAATTAATTGAATAATAATTAAAATATCAGAAGAGATCACGAACCCAATTTCAATTACACCAACACTTAACAGACATAATACAAAACATAATAGTACATCAAGTATTACGCAAACCAAACACAACTGACAAACATACAGACGAACACATCAATACAGAAAATATACCTTATAATGAAGCTATAGAGTTCAAAATTGATGAATTAGAAGATCAAGATAATGTTGTAGATGTAAAACAGCTTTATGTCATTGCAATCGCCTCAGAACTGATATTTAACGACTGTTCCATTATTTATTCATAGAAGATTAGAATTATGTTGGTACTCTGATGAAAGTCGTTTGACGAATAATGTTTTTGACGAGCAGAACTAAGCTCAGGTATAAAATAAGTCAGATATTTTACGCTTCAATTCTTTTAAAAGGGCTGTTAAATCTTATTTTACTTTTAGAAGCAAAAAGTCAAAATGACGGTAAGTTCTTGTCTTATGGGCTTCTGGGTAATAAGAAGTAAGCACTTATAAAGGAAAACAATGGAAATGAGTAATAAGTAGACAAGTTATAAAGAACAGAAGCTAAGTTTCTACAATAGAAACAATTTATTTTACACTTTTTAGTTTGAACAGAACTATCACATAAAGCTTACGGAAACACATTTATTGAAGGAAATAAATTAAAAACATCAGTCTTTCCTGATGCAAATAATGCTAAACTCCATGAAGTAAGTTCTCTAGAAAACAATGCAACTTCAACAATACTTGTAGAACTTAAGAGAAACATAAAAGCAAGGGAACAATGTAAGAAACGTGTTTTATTTGAACCAGGAAACAGTATGGACACAATATAGTTATAGTAAGTGATTGTAGGCAGTACGATACTATCTTAGTGCAAGAAGTAATAAAGACGCCTCACAGTTAAATCTAGCTTTAGGACAAAGAAACTGTGGAGTTTATTTTTATGGGATCAAAAAATGGATGAGACACAAAATGCTCTCTTGAACTGTAAACGCTTAGCTCGAAGAAGATTTGATGATTTTGCTACAACAATAGCTACAATAGAGTAAGCCAAGTAACTGAAAAAATTGGCAATACTAATGTAGCTTCTGTAATTTGGAAACATTTTTGAACTTAAGATTACCCATTAACATAAAATGACACCAAAACCTAATTTCTTACATAGCAAAGAAGACACACATTTCAACCTCGGCCTTGAATATTTCACTCCTATTCAACGCAATGACATTAAACACATCAATAGGAGTTACTACGATAATCCTAGTTCAATTCTAATGGAGTCTCGACAACTCTGTTCAACTCAAGTCGCAGTACATTGCAGTGTTGGAACCGGTTTTAGAACCGCTTCTGCCGTTGCCCACTGCGAAAGTTCATACGTGTATACACTATAATGTTGTAGGTAATACTATAGTTTAAGTTGGGTTTAAGTTGTAGGCTGTTGCGACATTGTTTGGAATAGATGAGAAGTTACTTTGACTTTGGAAAGCAAAAGACAAGTGATGGAATGGCTTTCATACTTAAAAGCTGACTTCCGTGTTTAGGATGGCACGTTCAATTGGTGGGTCAGTGGAAAAAAAATCTATAGCTACCGTTACGGGTTGCCAGAAGTCTGACAATCAGTCTTACCAATTGATATCAGGTGCTCGGGTTAGAATGACAATCGCTCCATATTAAACACTGGTACTCAGATGGATCCAGTAAGACTGGAAAACCAAACAATAGGTATACTTGGGAACAGGCTACGCACATGATGAGACAGCAGTTATCTTTATCACGAAAATTAATGTTGAAAACTGTAACAAGGCCTACCTAACTGTAACTCTTGCCTTACTCCCTTAAGCCTTCTAAAGTCTTTAACAATTTTTTTTTTGTTAAAATCGCTAATACTTCATCGCTTGCATCTGTACGTCAGACAGTAGCTAACCCTGGAGCTAGCTATTGCTTAGCGAATTATGTTCGATCTCGCTTTACCCGCCTAAGGTTTATAGGTTACAAACTCAAAAATACTATTGTAAGCTCACTTTTTTCACTTTTCTTTGCAAGTAATCTTTAGCAATAAAATTGAAATTGACTCGTGTTGGGAGAGGAAGATGGAATAATCTGGAAGCATAGGTAACGAAAACAAACTGGTTTTAGATTTTGTTATTAGAGGGACTCTGAAAAGACTAGAGCTGTCCTGATGCCCTGTGATCTGTTTCTTATCTGTCTTTGATGAGGCTCAATGACAGATAAGAAATGTATCAAGGAGTAAATTTTCTTTGGGTACGGGAATAGCTTCTGTAGAACAAAAAAGAACTAGCGTACCAAATGGACTGACAGACTCAGCAATGAGTTGTTCCATTTAAGATAAGTACCTTGAACGCCATACTCGACAATGGAGCAAACAAATAATGTAGCGACAACGATTAATAGGTCAAAAATGTTGCAATAAAATAAACACAACATAAGTTACAACAAACAGCTATGATTCCCACACTATGATTGCTTAGGCAAGTGCACCAGTTATTGACTTAGATAAAATATTTCATATTGCAAAATATTTAAGTGGATTATCAACACACTTGACATGCTCATATCAGTTTCACTGAGTCAGATCTTGGAGTGTTAAGTTATTAATATTATTGTGGAGATTTCTAGATTTCGTTGTGTATTGTTTGTTTTATTTCAACAACTAATATTGTGTTCGATACTCAGGTATTATGAAAGGTATTGATTACGGTAAGTACCTCTTTTCATCAATCTACCAGTTGCAGTTTCACGAGTCAGAAGGCTACACCTATGATAGTAGGTAGTTACATAGGCATGTTAAGATAGGTACTTAGTAAGTGTATTTTATATAGTTTTTATATATTCCAATAACTCTAGTTCCTTCGAGTATGGCGCAAGCCTATTTAATTTTCACTTTATCACCAACACTTAAGATACGAATTTTGAATAAATATACTACTAAAAGTTCTCCTATTTATGTAGATATACTATGTACAGTTGAAATCTTTTGTTATCTGCATGAAATTCTAATAAGTGCAACAAAGAATTGACTCTTTCTATTCGTACATACTAACAAGATACTACATATGCAAGCATAAAATAAACTACGTGCTAAAAACAGCTATATTACTAACTTCACAATAATTACGTAAATGTCTCAATATATTATTATCTGTACAATAAAACGTCACGAATTAATCAATCCGAAACAATGGAAACTTGACCTTTTAATAAAACTGCGGATAAATCATTGTTAATATTAATAGTTAACGAAGCGCAACTATTAATCGATTTATAATATAATTATAACGTTATTGAGATAAGAGACACTTGCAATTTCATTGAAACAATAGCTTACATAAGTGCATATAATATTAACCAGTCGCAATTTTAAAGTCTGACGTTTTCAAGATAAAACTTATTCATCCAATTGCGATGGAAGTGAGATGACGTACCAATGAAAGTGGGCTAATTTTTTTTTTAATTGACTTCATGATAGTCAAAATGTTATAACTATTGCGCATGTGTGAGGCGTCGTACGGCCGACTTCAGAGAGGTAAAGTTATTTGACGAGGAAAGTGCTCAGTACCACCAAATATATGCAAATCTATGTATCTCAGGAACTAGTGAAACAATTTAGAAAATTACTGCATTGTTAGATAGCCCATGTATCCAGGAAAGCAATAGGCTTATCCCGGCGAACGCAGTATTTCGCTCGGGAAGTAGATAAAAACAATGGTGGAGGCTAGTATTCAGATTTATTTATGTAATTAATATTCAACTAAGTATATATTTCAAGGAAAACCAAATAATAAATTGCAAAATACGCAGCAGTTAATTCAATGAACTGCAATTAGGTTTCAATTCTATTATGTATATCTGTTATATACCTACTTTGTTGTGGTTTATGTGTTTTTTGAACCTTTACAGGGTAAATATTTACGTTTTACTATTTTTGCTTAGGTACCTATAAGTTAAAAAAATTTAATTCAGTATTTTCCTGGTTATTGTTTTATTTTCACATTACTGTACCTGTACTCATTTTGATAATAAGTATAAAAATAAACAGGAATCTAGAGGCTTTAGAGATGTACTACCCGTGCCGATAAAGAATGGGATTAGAAATCGCGACAGCTGTATTTACCTCTCGCTCATACACTATAGCACATAAGCGAGAGGTAAATAATGCCGGGACAAAATAAATAAATAATGCTTGGACACCTTTTCACACACGGTTGGTTAGCCCCATGGTAAGTTATTAATTAACTTGTGTTATGGGTGCTAACACAACTGATAAACTACATATAGCTACACATATACATATTTATAAATACATATTGTAACACCCAGACCACGGCCAACAAGCATGCTCATCATACAAATGTCGACCGAACCGGAAATCGAACCCGGGACCTCAGATTCGGCAGTCCGGCTTGTTGACCATTGCGCCATAGAGGTCGTCAAAATACAGCTGTCGCGATTTCCAATCCCGTTCTTTATTGGCACGGGTTGTATATACTTTTAGCCGAAAGTGTAAAGTAGTAGATCTGTACCTAAATGCATATTTTGAAACTAAGACGTTAAGGAAATTTTATAAGATCGCACTACTATTACTTATTTGCAAAAATCTGCTACCTCTACTTGTAAGATTTTTTCTGTGCCCTGAAGGAAACTACTTTTTGCGCCCGATTAAAAGTTATCCATACATTATTCTTCATTACTGTAAAGTTTCATCAAAATACATTTAATAGCATCTCAAAAGACTAACAAACAAAGTAATCCAATTATCCAAACATTTACATATCGGGTGTGTCGTTCATAATCACATTAAATGAAATGCGTTAATATACTGGTTAATATATGTCGATTAACACAAAGATAAAAGAAAAATACGTAAAAATAAAAAAATGTTTTTTTCAAACAAAGTAAATGGAATAAAAATGTGCAAAAATTAGAACACCATATAAAAGTCAGTCATTACAAACAACTGAAATTCTCCCTTGAAAACTGACAGCTGTCAACTGATCAAAACATACGATACTCCTAACTTTATCTCTGCTTTACACACGATGTTGTAAATTATAAAAACGAAAAATGACTCCTGTGGTTAAACCACCGAATGGATT
This sequence comes from Helicoverpa zea, assembly GCF_022581195.2. NCBI lineage: Eukaryota > Metazoa > Arthropoda > Insecta > Lepidoptera > Noctuidae > Helicoverpa > Helicoverpa zea. The sequence goes on from NC_061472.1 coordinate 1,915,459, forward strand.
ACGTTATTTTTTTTACAATTCGCCATAGAATATCATAAAGTATATGCGATATGATTTAAAGTGATTGTGAACGACACACCCGATATAATATTACCGTGACGTACTCATTTGATACACGTTCCACACACACACACAAACACACACATACTACATATACATACAAACAGTAGTACACAAGATAATTTTACAACTGAGTTGTAAGTAGTACGCATGCTCGGGTCCGAGATAAGAGCTGCGCTTGCGACGGTTAAGGGTAAGCATTGTGATGGTTATGAGTAATGCTCAGCAATTGTATGCTCAGATAGGTCAGCTAGTATTGCGTAATATAAAACTAAATATGGTCTTTAAAAAGTATATTCATAAAGCCAGGTTTTTCTCACGGTATCGCCTATGTATAGAGGAAAAAATTACCATCTAAAATTGAAAGTTCTCTTATATTATCCCTAGCAACCAACAAACTGTTCACATTTATAATATTGGCACAAGTTGGTAAGCCCATACGTTTAATTAAATCTTCATAAGCTAAAAAAATATTCAATCAAGAACCAGTGATGGGCACTATTTGTAAAATTCTATCGATATCTTTACTAGGTATAATGTATTTCATGTAAAACATACAGACAAACAGTCACGTCCTCTTACAAACACAATGATTCACAAGCCCGCACTTATAAGTAATAATTGCTACAATTATAGTAGAAATACTTCACTCTAGTAAATAACTAAGTATTGAATAACATTATTTACAACAAAGATTGGAAAACAATAGTTGTATTTTATGAGTGACGCAATGACTTACAACTCGGTGCAATATGCCACTGGCGAGTGTCAGAAAATAGAATGGTTTAGACAGGATAATAAGTAGGTAATTGTCACATATTATTATGAAGCTAGGTTATATTAAATTATTCATTGTGTTATGGAAATCTTTGTATGTTAGTATATTTGTGAATCATTTATTTATACAGCATAACCAGCTTAAAATATTATTGGTCAAGGAGTTGTTCCTTAATTATAAAGCCGTCTAACAGTCCGTATTCTTTGACTATCGTGTGTATTATTTGGCTACAATCCCCTATATTCCATATGATTTTGATTTATAAATTAAAAATGAAACAAGTAACTAGGCCTTAACAAAAATTTAAATATAAACAAAATGTAAACTGACACTACAGTTATCAGAGGAAACTGACCGGTGGCCCGCGATAATATTATACAATATAGTACTCTTATTCGAGTGTTATATTGACCGATAAAAATTATACCTACCAATTAATGAACCTACTTTATCAGTGTATCATATTCCCAGTTTTTGATTATGTATTTAGTGTACCTATTACTGAGAATATACTATACTAAAACTACATAACAAAGGTGTAAGTATAAGGCACATGCACATTTTAATTCTGAAATCTTCACGATTTACTAGATTTTTAGAGTAAAACCTACCTTTAAAATTGTAGTGATGTCCTGTCTTGTTCAAGTTATCAAGTTGATTACAAAATTATGTCGACAGTCATGAAAATATTACTCCTGTGTTTATGGTAAACAACAGAAGCCCAAACAAACAAAAATTGAATTGCTAAGCAATCGCGTGCCACAACAGAAATCATCTTTACCATACCATTAAAACAAAAGAAAAACACCGCATTGTTTTCTAACACCATCTACCATTACAAAATACAATATTACTGCTACTGTTAAATTACAATTTTCGTATACCAATACCTACAATTGAATAGAAAAACTTGGATGTTATTTCAATATTAGATTAACTCTGAGCGGTTATGTTACGTTCGCCATGGCTTAACCGCATAATATTATGTTTAACATAGGTACACCGCAACACCGTTCGCTCGATAGGACAAACTGGTAACTTGTAGGGATGGGATGAGGTTGTAAAATTATAGTGTCGATAAAAGTAATTCTAACAAAGTCATTATCTGATACATAAACCCTACATAAAGATTTTACTACCTCAAAGTTTCCTTTATGGATTTATATTGAAGAATTTCTTCCTACATTCTAAAAATATATATTTAAAAAAATAAATAAATAAATAAAAAATAAAAATAAAAATCATAAAAAAACGCGTTTTTGTACTTTAAGAGATATCTCTAAATTCTGACGTGCCAGTGCAACTTTATGTTCTGTACTTCGATTACGTAGCAAATATTCTACAAGAAATTATATATTTCACCTTTGCAACAAAAAAAAATGTAGACCAGTTTTATAAATGTAGGTCTCTTTTTTCCGGGACTTCAGTCACATTTAGTCACACTTGAAAGATAATATGCAAATTATCGACATCGACAACTCCCACCCTTACCCGTTGAGAGGACGCATTAAAACCGATGGTAGATTTGATGTGCGCACGCGTCGAAATACAAGTTGTAATATAATACGCGCGTATTTATTGCGTTTGTGCTGCGTCGAGACAGTTGCTGGACCACCGGGTTCTGATTAGCGCGGTTTTCTTCAGAACTTTATATATGTCTATAAGGAATAAAAGGCGCTAGATAGGTGTAAATGGAAGGAGCTGCACCGACAAGAGCTGGGCTCTTAAATTAATGATGATAAGGAATTATGTAAAGTCAGTTTGTCTGTCAATCGGTCGTTTGGTAGAACATTATGGTAACGTAACGTTCGTTAGGAGTCTAAGCTTAATGAAATGAGTTCTTCAGTCTTATACTGACTGAAGTTATCGATATTTTAGTGATGACCTATAATGGCTTATTTCTTATTGAATCAAGGTAGTAAAATATTCTTTATTATATGCCTTGATTATTCCAAAGTTGTATTTTTCTTTAGGCTATTTTAAACATAGATAGAGTATTATTTTTGAGCTTTAAAATAAGTACTTAAATTACCTTAAGTTGAGTGATGATAATGACTCCAAAAACATGGAGTCCTTTGCTTGTCAGTAATTACCAGGATCTAAGTCGTGATAATCTTGACAGTGCCGTAACTAGGGCGGTGCCAGCGGTGCCCAGGCACAGGGCGCAGACCCTGGAGGGGCGCAGAAATGACCAGACCAGTGTCTAGTTTTGTTTCATGCATGGTAGTTAGTAGGTACATTTTGTTTTATTGCGAATATGGTGTAGACGCGCCCTCTGTACTATCTATATCTATATGGAATTTTTCAAGATATCTTGAAACAACAACACTTGTGAAGGTGGTTTTATATTTGTCTGATGTGTCGTGACGTGACGCGTCAGAACGGTATCGGTTTCATACATTTAGTAAGAGGTGGTGCGCGCGACTTCGTCTGCGCAGGATTAGTATTTCGAACAATATGTCTATAAATTGTAGCCAGTAGCGGCTTTAGGGTAGGGCGCGGCTGGGCGACGGCCCAGAGCGCCGGACATAAGGGGCGCCGCAGGCGCCCCCAACCAATCCTTGATCAGAATTTTACTCCTATTTTTGTTTTAATTTTCATCAAAGATCGCAGCTTACAAGAACTGTATCCAAATGTATGGATAGCATCAGGGCCGCCTTAACCTATGGTGCAGGGTGGGCGAATAACCCGGGCGCCGCGGGCTCAGGGGCGCCGCGGTACGCTCCTGGACCAAGAAATTTCAATTAAATTAATGTATTGTCATACAATGCCCGGCGCGTTAGATACACTACTTTTATGTCCCAAAACTCAAAAATTTTCGCGCTCGCTTCGCTCGCGATTTTCTTTACACTTACGTTTTTTTCACATATAGCTACTTTGAATTTAATATCCCAATACTCAACAAAATTCGCGCTCCCTTCGCTCGGGGCTTCTTCACAGTCGCCTTTTATTATATACGTTAAGGACTTTTAGTGATCCAAATCTCAAAAAAGCTTTTTCAGGCTTGCTTCACTTTATAGTTGTTTTTATTTTTCTACATTTTTTGTCTACCCTAGCAAAAAGGTAGCGTCGTTTTTAAGTCCTTTTATTAATTAGAAAGTAACTTCCAGTTTCTATTTATGGTACTACTTTAAGTCCCAAAATTTTAATTCATAGGCGCCAACACCAACAAAGAGTTATCTACGTTTGGGCAACATTTTAAGTCATTTTTGTTTTGAGTTATAAAATATAACAAAAAATTTCGCGCTCGCTTCGCTCGCGCAATCAGAACCTGTGTTCCCGTGTTTTTGCATTCACCAACCAGCAATAACTTATGTACGATTGGGCTACATTTTAGGTAATTTTTGCTTGGACTTGTGAACTATGAAAAAAAAAATTCGCGCTCGCTTCGCTCGCGCAATCGGTAGCTACATATATTATGTCTCTGTTTTTCTTATGGGTATGGGTCAGCCACATTCATTGGTCCTCCCTTTATCTTTGATTTTATTCATTAACTACGCGTGCGGCGTTACTGACGCACTAGCGTGCGAGAGATAGATTTTGAATAAACAATTTTTATCTTAAGGAAATCTACTAAGTACCTATACCTTCGTAAACAAAAAATAGATAGATTTATTTTTATGCACATTTGTCCACTTTATTGTCAGAGCCTGGTTAGAACATTTTTCAAGGGCGCAGTTTTGAAAGCTCGCACCGGGCGCATAAAAGGCTAGTTACGGCACTGAATCTTGAATGATATTTTGATTGCGGTGTGTTTCATACTTATCCTATGCCGCTTCTATAAATTAATCGGTCCAATGAGATATTAGAGAAGTGCATAAGCGTGTAGTTTAAATGTTATCGATATCTTTGAGGTTCCCTCTTAATAGAAGATGAAAAATAAAGGATTTCTACTTTCTCTCTTTATCACTATTTAGACTTTAATTAGACAAAAAAAAACATAGGACTAGAGAACCTCCTCCTTTTTTGAAGTCGGTTAATAAATAAACTAACTAAATAAAACCAATAAACAATAATTCTCCTCTTCCAATAATTCAATTGACAGCGCCATTAACTATTAACCAACGCAATCTACGCACGACAGTTAACCCCATGACGTCACAAACCGTTACTTAACCGATGGTTTAATAAATCAAAAGTTAAACGCTGGTTAACTCGGTGTTCCTGTACGTTATGCGGCCACTTAGCGGGTTTGTGTTTACACCGTGGTTGAACAAATGTTACGAGTATTATGATGTTAGGTAGATTCTATTTTTGAACAACTATAATAAACTTTACTATTGGCAAAATAGGCCATATTTTATTCTGTATCTACTGTGGTGGGCAGAGTATGAAAGAAAACATGCTACACTGACCCCAAATAAATCTGACTCAGGGGCTGTGGGATTGTTCGAAAGAATTACCGCGACCCTGTTACATGAAGGGCTTACGAAATAAAATGGTGGGTTCTAGTCACTAAGAGTCTAGCACTCCCTTACGCTGAACCCACGGCGGCATTAAAATTTGATGATTTCTCACCAAAAAAGAAATGAGGGTGATGGTAGATGTAGACAATTTGAGCTGCAGATTTCTTGTAGTTAATGCAGTACTGACTATTACTCCTACACAAATAAAGAAATAGAGCTAGTGAGTTGCTCTAATTTTTACAAATCACGATGAGCGATGAAATTGGTCCTAGAGAGACTACTTTGAAAGCTCAATTTCATTCTTTGACTCTTGTGTTTCAAGTGTATCAAGCAGAAAATACTATTCTATGACGAAAGTAGAATATGATTTACCCCTTTGTCAAAATTCATCAATATCCTTTCAGAAGTTTTTAGCCAAACTGACACGTAGTTAGTATTATAGTTTGCGTCAACGATATTATGATTAATCTCATGAACTAGTTAGATTAAGATTTCTGGGGCAACATCTTCATGCCCTGGTAAAAAAGTAGCTTATAGTCTCCCCGATAAATATAGGATATTTAACACTGAAATATTTTTTCGGATCGGAACAGCGCTTTGAAGCAAATAAATAAACATACAAACTCTTCAGATTTATAACATCAATACAGATATTATGTTACGTTACGGTGTAGCACAAGGCCTTGCTTCCCTGCTATGCTCGCTACCGTCTTTACGAGCGCAGTTTAGAGCAGTTAACTTGACTAGACTTTGTGTTTAGCAATCCTAGACGATTTAGCTGACTTTAGGTCAGCTACTTAGCTATGATTTATTTAAGTATAGTCCTTTTATGTAGAACTTGTGTAAGTAACGGTTTAAGATGAAGTATAAGAGTTTGTGTCGTTTTAAGTTGTTTGTGAGTTTGTCGGTTCTAATGTTTGTTTATAGTACCTAAAGCGTGTATTATCTGGACAAGGAGTAATTTATTTCTAAGCAAAACTTTGTCCATGTGAATTATAAAGATATCCCAGGACGAAGGCGAGCTAAGAGGACGATCCCGTTAGTCTGTCAATTTGACACAATTCTTTTTATGCGTACCCATTAGTATAAAAGCAACCTTAATTATAAAACATCAACGTCACCAGATTGATGCAGCACAAAAGAAAACAGATTCACAAAGAAATCCTTATTAAATGAATCGAAGTAGTTTTGAACATCATTTTCCTCAACCAAAGTGATCCAACTACATCTTAGAGCATTCAACAAACAGGAGAGGCTTATTGCCTTTCTTTTCTCACTGCCAAATATACGAGACTAGAGTATTGTACGTCAAGTTTATGCTGTTGTGTGTCAAGTTCGTCTAGTGCAAAAATGCATGAGTAAACTATCACAAAAGTGGCAATGGGCAGGGCACATAGATCGCAGAACAGATGGCCAATGGGGCAGAAAAGTTTTTGACTGGCGACCACGACCCGGAAGACGCAGCGTGGGCAGGCCCCCCACTAGACAGATCGACTACCTAGCGAAGGTCGCCGGGAAGCAGTGGATGCGGGTCGATGAAAACCGCGAGAAGTGGTGAACCTTGAGGTTTTAGTCCAACAGTGGACGATGACGAGCTATTTATTGCTTTGCTTTCCCCACCACAAATTAATTGAAAGACTTTTGCATATATACAGATTTATGGTCTTCGACGCTCGGGTCTGGTTGATTAAATGCTCTATACCCATCATTTATAACACAGTTGAGTGCAACAAAAACTGCATTAAAGCAAGAAAAAGCTCAGTTAATAATTAACTGAAGATCGTTGTACACGTCATCGCGGTTATTGCGTAGTTGACGGGATTCTGAGATACTGTACGATGGTTTGGCCAACTTGTTGGGATATATGTTGGTAGACTTTTATGACCTTGTAAGGGTCATGTTCAGCGTTAAGATATTTACAACACATTATTAAAGAACTGTTTACTATGATTTTTTCGAAGTAAACAGTAGTCTTGAATTTGGGCCAAAATATGAAACGTTGACCCTGAACGATGTGTTTTCAGCGTAAAATCTCCGGTTTTATTTACTCTGTATATTTTAATTTCATTATTTAAAATAAAAACGTGTAAGTGTGTAGTTGACTTAAATGTTTTTCTGATTTCATTAATTTTGTCCCTTATTGCCAAACATTACAAAAATAACAAAATGAACTCGAAAACTATTGTCTAACGAGCTACCCATCCTCCAAACCCGTGACCCACCTCACTCCATTAACCAGATACAAAAATAATTTCTTATTTTACAATCAAACGCAGTTCCCGTGTGTCACAATGACGCTGCTACAACGCGTGTGTTCTCCATACTAATGTCATACTATGTATTATTTTATTGTGGTTTTCAACTGGAGGCTGCCTTGTTTTTGTCCAGAATTGAGGTTAGAGTTTGAGGAGACGGTGGGCTTTTGTTTTTGAGTTCTGATTGGTGTGATTTAAATCTAGATGGGCCAATGAGGTCAGGCAGTTAATCTGAAATATGTGCACATTAGGAGGGTTGTAGGTATATCCAGCAGGATGGATTTTGATGTCTGACGGCATCTAAAATCCAGGATCGGAAGTAATTTTAAAACCATGTATAATAATTTTGGATCATCATCATTTTATCAGTTCGAAAACGAAGTGGAACATCTTTTATCTTCTTTAATTAACTTGTAACATGAAGCCCCGAATAAGTACAAAGTAATAAATGATCAAAAACTACATCTATATATAGAAACAATATCACAGTGTCTGTTTGTGTCAATTAACAAAATGTTGAGTATGGCCACGTGCGGTATTTTATGAGAGCAATCAATTAATGTTTTAACAAACCCATGAAGGAGTGATTTACAAGAGCGAGCCTATGAGTGCCATAATGTCATGTTAGATAAGGCTTGAGCAATAAAAAGATGTAAAGCAAAGCTATTTAGCTGTTATGGTCTTTTAGGCACGTGTTGAGATTGAAGTGGTAACTGTAGCTACATAAAATAAAAGAAAAAAGAATTTGAGACTTTTGAAATAAATGATGATCAATATTAATCAATGAAGGAAGGTCCACGCAGTATTCTTCAGAGTTTATACTCTTAAAACTGACAGTGAAGATAGCACTTCAAGCTTAGCCTAAGATTCAGCATTCATACGTGACACATGACGATAAGTCAGCAACATTACTTATAGCCAATAAGCCGACATATTCTCAAGATTAGCTCCTATCAAACCACTTTCATACTAAAAGCTCAACACAACTCATAGATATGAAAAATTGCTAATTACCTATGATTTATTACTACCATAACATCAGTAACCACAAGAAGACTTCATAATATCATGTCGATAATGTGTCACTAAAACATAATGCAGAGTCGTGACTATTTGTAAATGTTGGATCCATTACTCGTGTATAATGAGCCTCGAGGCAGATAAGCATTTTAACAAAGCAATAGATGCTATTAATATCGCAGGGATAGTATGAATAGCTGTGACAAAGTACGTAGATGGTTAATGTAAAATATGCAAAGCACGTCAGGAAATAAAGAAGGGCAATTTATATCGGTCAGGTTGTTAATATTTATAGGCCTACAATTACTTACTTGCTAATAAATATCTGTACTCGATTGCATCGATGTTAATTAGGTTAATTTCATTCCTCGTTTGAATGATAGATTCGATAAAGGTATGGTTCAAAATCTAAATTATATCGCAACTGCCAAAGAAAATAGATTCAAATCTCATAAAAGCAATAAAGAAAATATCATACAAAGACAGAATAAAACTAGGTAACTCATAATAAATCAAATCTTACAAAAACATCGGACCTAATCACGGTTGGTCACAATTCATATTTCCTTGAAAGCGCTTAGCAACATTATAACAAACTCTATAATATTGAAGCATACGCCATCAACTTTAAACGACGTCGTAGCCCCATTACGTCGTACAATTTTTAATAAAAACACACACAACACAGACGTTACACATGATGAATTCGATATACTTTTGCTAAATGAAGCGCAACGCCCATAAGCCTTTGGTACTAGACAATTTCTTACTCCCATTCCTTCTTATTTTGTTGGTGCATCGCCAACATCTATTTGCTATTCTACAACTTGATCTCCTTCTGAATTTGAACCTTATCTTAAAGCACGAAAGACTTCATTCTTTGAATTTTGGTATACGTTAGTGGTAAATTTATCATTGTCAAGTACAACATCAGATATTGTCTATCGGAGTTTGCTTATGGTGTTACTTGCTATGATTTATGATTTTATTCCGGTCGCATCTAAGTTTTGTTGTGCTAAACTTTGTTTGTGTCGATAAAGCAAATTACCATCATATCCCAAACGATTTTGAAATATCGATAATTTTAAGTTCGTTGTAACTATATGAATCATAAACACATTAGGATCTAGAAATATTATGAACCCCTTTTAAAGATATTATAACACAAATTCATCGAACAAATAACAAAATGGTTCACAATAAAGAAACCTCTAAAAATGTAAAAAACAATTATTTTTGCTACGTACGTGGAGTCATCCCAAAATTAAATTACTTATTTATTTGTGAAGTAGAATAATAATATATTTAACTGCGCATTATATAATTCTTCGACCTCATCTTCAGGTCATTTCTGACACACAACAACATTAACTTAATCCTATTTTCTCGTAACACTTTCTTCCTTAACACGTATTATCTGATCATCTTATAAGGGTTGTGTCACCTTACCAACCGCAAGTAAGTTAATCTGACGCTTAATAAACTTTGTATGATTGATCGGACTGGTAAACACTTTGTTATATTTACCGTTATCTTCAACACCATCTACATTATTAACGACCTTATTTGTAACGTCATAAAGATCAGTTTCAACATCTGTACCAGTAAGGATATTTAGGACTTTATTTTCTTGAAGATAAAGTTCAATGTCTTGTGTTGTATTTTTGGGAGTCGTAAATATAATTTGGTCAACGGTTACGGTCAGTGTCACAGTTTTTTTAAGGTTAAGTTTGGGTGTAACAAAAGTGCTTGAACTTTATGGTTGAATTGATCCAAAAGTTTTGTATCGGCTGTTATAATAGAAAGTTTTATGTGCATCTTGATGTTTAAGGTTTTATATGAACTAAATCATATTGATATTATCTTCTATGTAACATTATTGTACTTACCACGTACTGGATTCGCTAGGAACAATTTTGAAAAATAAAATGAGTTTACCTGAAACAAAAGATTAAAGTAAAACATTAGTAAATAGATAAAATACATGTCTTTATGCAACAAATAATAACTTGATACTAGTAACATTCGTTTTATGAGAAATGAAGAACCACTTCCCAGGTATGAAATGATTTCAACATCATTACTTCAGTGTGAGAGCATCATTCTATTATATACCTAAACGTAAATTGTACAACAATAACAGCCATATAACTAACAGGTAGAGAATCTTTATATTTTCCTTAACAAATTCTTTCACGAGTTTTTATTAAGATTTCTGGAACTACACCTCTGGTCTCGGAAGCTCGATTATCACGAAGATGCTTTGCCAAGAAAGGATAGGCAATCTAAAACAATTCTGAGAAAAATATCAAAACAATGAAATCGTTTTCCTCGTCGCCGTGGCGTTTCCAGGACATCCTTTCTGCGGTTTTATTCGTAACTCCGTGTATCATGGTTTTTAATGAGTTTGGAGTAGGTTGGTCTGTAGATTGTAATTGGTAAGTGTGATTATGAGGGCAACTAAGCAAGTGCAGGTGACAAATCCTTTATTGTCATTTTCATTGTTCGGGTATTAACTGGTACTTATTTAGTAAATTGGACCGTGGAAAAATCCTGCTTGTTAATGTTATGTCATTCAATTTTATTATCAAACCTACTAGTGCCATGAAAAATTGTACATTATATGTATGTTTTTATAGACTTTTGCCATCATACTATAAGATTGTTGTCACATCGTCGAGGATTTTTGAATGCAGAAAGAAGCTTCCAATGATACCCCCAAATAAATTTACTGGATCAACTGATTTTAAAACAAAAATACCTTCTAGCTCATATTTCTCTAAATCTAAGCCTTTTCTTACCTCATCCCTAACTAAAACACTAATACCAAAAAGGGTTCGCTGCCCAAATTTATAGCGTCGTAAAAAAACAAGTTCTTGATTGGCCCCAAAACCTTCGTTAATGACAGGTTTACGTATCATAACTGTGTTTACAGTAATTTCTCAACAGGGATCTTGTCACGACTCTGTTAATACTCTAAAATGATGGGAACTGCAGTTTATTTGGTCGTGTTAATCTTTGAAATTATTGCGCCGATTTGTATGAGCTTTCGTAGTTGGGCTTTCGGTATGTTATGCGGGTTCGGTTTTTTGATGATGAATTTTGTGGCATTAATTAATGGTGAGCCTGCTTATCATTTTGCTGTGTCGTTACAGCCTGATGATCTAACAAACTGTCTCAGTAGCAATAACACCTTCTCGATGACTTATTAGAACATTACCTCACTCTGAAAGAAGTGACGATTCTAGATTTTTTCCATTTTCTCTATCAAAAATATATCAGGTATCTAGATAATTATAGAGTGTAGATCTCAACTACTACACATTTTTTTAATTATTTTTTATTTTATGTATCTGGTTCACCAACAATTGTTTATACAAGAAACAAGAACTTACGAGCTAGTACAGTAGAATAGCAGTAGTACAACAATTACTTATAGGTAAACTCAACATTTCAGTATAGACATGCACGTAATTACTAATTCACAAGTACAGTGAAATTAAATAAGCCAAACAGTATATACAAAAGTGATTAAGTAGTAATTTTATAACGATAGCCTACTCTGTTAAAAATATTTTAATAATTTGAACAACACAAAGAAGTCATTACTCTGAAATAATAGCTCCAAGATTTCAAGCACAACAAACACATGTCAAGAATTCTCGTAATGTAGCATCTAAGCAATGTTAATAGTTCATAAATAATAATAAAAACAAAAAGCTTTTTATTGCATTCAAGTGCAATGAGCTGTGTAATTCCCACGTTTAAGTTTTTCATTATATTAAACTTAATATACTTTGTGTGTAACGTAATGCTTACTATGAAGCTATTAAAGAAATTAAGCATTGTTATGAGATACGTCTTTTTCTTGTGAATGAATAACTTTATGTTTACTAGTTACTTGTTGCTCAATACTCTCTTCTTGTTTTAGTTACTGTTGTTTATTATGTAATTCTTGACCGACCAATTTGAACAAAATTAGGTACTCTACTTTTAGAATGCGAAATCTTTTTATTTTTAGCCCTTTAATATAGTATCTGATAAAGTATTTCTAGTCTTTCCTATTTCACAGTTCTCTTTTGTCGCCATACAGTCACTATATGTATAAATCCTAGGCTTATCATCAAGAAAGCTTTGCTCAGCTTACAGATCTCAACTATCTTTATTCAGAACATTATCTACTCCCCCAAAGACTTCATCCAGTAAGACATGTAATTTAATGTCAACTCAAAAAATTACATTTGTCATGGAACTGAAACCAATATCAAACTCAAAAAGTTAAATGACAGTCACATAGATTTATTTAGTCATGAAATTCAAACCTTAAACCGTTCCTCCACTCCAATTATGTTAGGACACAATGGGTCAAACATGGTCTTTGTCTCGCTATAATTACAAACACGTGGCTACTTCAGACTTGTTTTATCACAGCAAATAGAGGCAATTATGGCTCTGATGACTTTTATGTTCATACGCTTACTGCTGTAACTTTTTTTTTAATGCGTGTTGTGATCTATGAATTTTTATTTACTGTTAAATGAAGTGACTGCTTTTTTTCTTTATTTTGGTTCCATCACTCTTGTGATTATGTTATTTCTTTCTTGCCTATCTATAGGATAGCAGCTTTTTCCTTATGTTGTTAATAAAAAGTGTTCTGAGTCAACATTAATTAAATCAGTGTCTCCTGTTAATCCAAACCTTTAACTTAACTTACCTACTATGCCTAGTCTGATTGATTCAGTCTTACTATACAGTGCCTCGGCAGGAACTGTTTGACCCTGTAAATTTTTAGTACCATTATATTTAACTATTCATTTTGCTGAAAAACCAAAGCTTCAATCTCAAACTTCTCTAAAGACGTTATAATATTTTGGACGTCTGTAATAATTAATCCGGGTCATAAAATTCGATATGGATATTTTGGATCGCCGAAAAACACAATCAAAATGCTATAAAATGGATTTAAGGCTCGTAATATGAAGGTTCAAACTTTGAGGTCAAAAAGGTTACTCCAGTCTAACTTGACCCTCTAGTTACCATTAAGTGTTGTTGTATGGTTAATCTTGAAAGGTTCTAAGTTAACTGGCAAGTTAAAAGTGATGTTGAGCAGCCAAATTATGTATTTTATGATTAAAACAATATCAGTTTTCGTTATAAAGTTTCTTTAAATGTCAAAGAAATTTATTAGGAACGGGTTTGGTTTGGTCATGATGGAGAAATGAGGAGAAACAAAATAGAGATTATATGGTAAATGAGCCATTATAATTCTTGTAGATGATGGTTTAGGCAGTATATCGTAATAAACTACATAGTGGTAAGCTGATTATTTTACTTTATGTTGATGATTTTATTTCTTTCTTATTTTTTATCATATCTAATACTCTTGGAATTGCTAACATCTTTATCTACGAGTTAAAGTCCAAACAGTGATTTTTTTGACAACGTGTTCCAATAAGTACCACTAATCGTAAAATCCGCAATAAGAAAGGCAAATTAGCACAAGTTTTTTTTTATGTATTAGAATTTATATTAATTACAACCACAAGAGACCAACTGCTGATATGCCACCAGGGGCAAAAACCATTTTTTACCACTTACTTACTAATTAAAGAATTTCACACAATATTTCCACATTTTATGCAAATGCAAATTGACCACAACTTGGTAGCAACTAGTTTCTAAGTATTGTGATACCAATTAATTTGCATCTTACATGTTCTATGAATCTTATTACACGAACCATAAAATTTTTATAAAGAGATCATGTTTGCCATATTATGCTCTGCAAAGGGTACTCTCAGTTTGCGGTTAAGATTTTTCAACGATTCCCCTACCCTTTGAGCAGGTGCTTCGAAATTTGAATTTTTAATGGCCGCATGGCTACTTGAAATACAAAATGATTTTTTAATAAATAAGTGTTGGTTTTTTGACTTCTAATTTTCGGATTTAAAATTAAAATCATAATTGAAATGGCAGTAGAACGATATTACTAAACAAGATTGACTTTTAAACAGCCAAGGATACTAAAATAAGTATTTAGATAAATGAAAAACAAAACGCTATAACCCTACCCTATAAAAGAGCTACTGGTATAAACTTCCAAAAAACACAAAACCCAAATCTCATTTAACTCTTTAAAATTCAGAGTCCGTTGCAATAAATTATCATTCGTTCCACGGTTCGTCCATAAATATATTGAAAAAAAAAACATCAAAATATACCAAATCGGGGCTAGGAACGAACTCAGACAAAGCTCTATTGAACTTGTCCTTACAATAAAAAAAAAAGAAAAAAAAGCAGGCACCTGTTCGGGAACCCACCTGTGGAATATATTAAGGCTCTTTATACACTATGAAAAAAGTCCGTAGTACAGTTTTGTACGGAACTCGTTTATTTTTTTTTTGTAAAAGTATTGATTTACTCTCGTTTAAGCTTATTGTTATTGCCCATTTTTGTGTTAAAATGTTTTTGAAAGCTTTTTTGTTTTGTTACTGTTAGCTAGAGAATGGTAAATGAGTTGGAAGTTAAACAAGTGTTGACGAGTATCAGAGTACTGTTTTTGAGCTAGTTACCAATTTGGGAAGATGTCATGTGAAAACTTCAATATTCTTATTTGGAGGACTTGCAAAATTTTGGGCATCTCCTGTTTCTATTTAAAAACAAGTCGCAAAGATACTAAGGAACACATAGGCTCTCTCTATAACTGGTATCTTTAGTACAACCACTGCACCTACCTACGTCAGTAATAACATACTTAGCATAGATAAAGATCTAAACAAATCATAATTAGCTCATTCTAGACTAGAAACAAAGACAGCTTTATTAAACAGATATAATCTAGAAGTAGATAAACGTAATAATGAACATAAAACTGAACTTAGTTTTAATATGAACAAATTAGAATCTAAAGCTGTTTTATCTAATCAGTTAGAATTATTTATTCAAATCTATACGGTTAGAATTTCAATGTGTAGGGATTGTGAAACCAAAATTATTTGATTGAACACAAATAATGTATTATGTTGGTGTAATTCTAAAATTGCTACTTATGTGGTAGAAAATTGTGCATAAAATTGCTGTTTGACTGTTTAGATTTTCGCGTAGATAATAAACGAAATGATTAGGTAGATATTGCTTGTAGGATATAGATTTAAATCTGTTACTACTGACTTACAGACAATTGATGGAGTAATAGAACATGTTATTCAGATGGTAGATGATGTACGATTCTCAAACAATATTTTAGTTTTGAACCTGAGTATTGTTTGGGTTACTGAAGAAGTAGTTATTTATTTACAAAGGACTAATTCTGATATACCTCTAACTTAACTAGCTCAATGTGAGCTTTCTGAAAGCATACCAAACCTTCCCTCGATATTTTTGTCAAAAAAATCTGATTATGGAGCTTACAGATTTTGAGGAATAAAATTGTCAGCCGGGTTTGCAAAGCCCATCAATTGGGATCAATGCCCAGAATTAACCGGTAACATTGCATCATAATTTCACTAATAGAAGTCTTGGATTTGTGTTCAGTCTTTGCAAGTACCTAACAGGACCTATTTACATAATGTGTGAGCATTAGTGCTCCAACCTTTAGCAATACTACGGTAGTAACTATAGTAGACTCAATTAAGTAGCTGCTACCAGTCCTGTCAGATCCAAGACTTATAATTTTCATAACGATATTTTAAGTAGATCCACTATCTGATGTTATAGTGTTGCTTAGACTTGTCATTATGGTGACGTCGAGATTTTCGAAGGCGTGAGCAACTTGTGTGCTCCGAATGACTAATGAGAAAGGAAAAAAAAGTATGAGCACGGGGGGACCCCCCGGTCAACAAAATTGAAGATTATTATTGAGGTCATACAACAAACGTGCGTAATACCAGTTTAAACAGAGAACCTTTTTTACAGAGGTACATTATAGTGCTATTTCTAACATTGAACTCGGATTGGAGCAAGAGTCTAATTTCAATCTTATAGGAATATTATGGTTATTGAAGCATCAAGTTCATTTAAGCTAAATTATTTTTTTTTACCGTATTCTGATCAAAAATCAAATCCTGCTTTGATACTGTAAAGAGAACTTATTAAAATGATTATGTTCAGTACCGTGCTTCAACAACAATTACAATACAATATTAGTTGCCATTGCTAACGACATTAGTACGGAGGAAGGTAATAAATCCAATTTAAACAGAATTCGACCAGTGAGCACAAGTATCGGTGACAAAGTGCTAATTTTGAACATAAATAGACTAAAATTAACATACGGACTGGGTGATAAATCAGACGTATTAAACCCTTGGGCTGTTTTGATATATGTATTGGAAGTGCAATAATTTTATGATCGTTTACGACATGAAGACCTAGCATGCTATTAAATTAAGTTGTAACTAGAATTTTGAGAAGCTAGGTTTGTAAAGTTTTAACGGCACGTCTATGAACATGATATAAAAAATATCCTTGATATTTATTTGTATCAAATGCCCTACGGCTTCAAGACCCATCGAAAATGACGTCACTTTTTCCACTCATGATCAGTTTTTTACCTTGTTTACGTTACAAATCCATCAATGAACATTGGAAACCTTTTACTCAATAACATGTACTTCATTAAACTTCCCGGAGAAAGCTAACAGTAATTCATAAGTTTTTTCTTATTCTTTTTCAAGTTCGCTACTGGATTTATCATCAGCTTTCAATGAGACATCAATACACTTTCTTGATTACTTATCCAATTGCTTGACAATAAAAAGTACAAGCCATCGAATTTCACAAAAGAGGACTATATCGATGACAAAATAAAATAAAAAAGCTCAAAAACTGCTGAACCGTCCCTTTCCAGTCCAATGGGAATCGAAAATAAGTTCTTCAAGACCGTGACTTACTTTTCTAACAAAATTGTACTTACCGTTTTGGAAATGCACGAACACAGCTATTTCTAAAGCATTGGGAAGAAAAACATAGAAATCTTGTCTTGGTTAAAAGCAAAACATAATTTTGTTTTTGCTGTTTAGAGGACCACACAGATTAAATATGAATTTTGCTTTTTATACCACTACAATAGTGAAGTTTGACTTTGCTTTCATTTTAAGTTGTATATCTTCGACATCGTTTTATTCGGTAGTTCTAGGCACTTCTGTTATCTAACAGATTTATATATGTTTTCTTATAGGTATGACAGAAAAAATGCTGCAGTTTTAGGAATCAGAATAAAGTTGTAACTTCAATAGGAGCCTGTATTAAAACTTTAGTTAAATTGTAGCCTATTTTATCATTTCCGTCGGGTTTTAAACCAATGACGATACAGTATTATATCATAATATCATTTTCGATTATTTCGTCCGCAATCCGATACGATTGCCATCGATTTTCGCTTTCGATGGTCGAACGTTTTGCATCGAGTCCATTGCCAACGCTTTGTCACGGTCTAATGTATGAAATGTTAGCGTTCTTGCTGTATTATTTTTCAAGTCATTTATTATTGAATCTAATAAATAGTTCAGTAAGCTTTGATAAAATTTGATTGATCGTTTGCTTTGGTACATTAATCTTGTAAGACACTTTTGGTGTATGAATATTTGAATCAGACATTTGAACGCTAACTGGAATTTTAATCAATTGTCAAAGTCTATATCTTATAGGACTGCGTTTTATTATGTTTTTTCATAATTACGATTCTATAGTAAGCTAAGCTTCGATAGTAATTTTCTGGTAAAGTTTTTTTAGCGACACTTTAATACATAATTATTATTGTCCTCATGATTCTACAATGCTTAGGATAAATATATCACTTTCATTAATTTGATTGCTCTTATGTTTAGAAAAATCATTTTCATGATCAGTTTGATTGTTAGTTACTTGTTCTATTTAGCCTTTAATATCTCGAAAATCTTATCACAATTTTCTTTAGACCTAGATAGTATTATATTTATAAGACACAAGCCTATAACTTGGACCGTGGCGAATCGTGACTGCAGCCACGATTTAGAGCGTGCCAAGTTTACGTCCCGCCAAGCTTGAACTAGTTCATGTTCTCTTAACGTTTAGAACTTAGTTTTGTGACTTGAATTTTAAGTTCCGAGTGTATTTTACGGATGTAGTGCGTATGTAGTATAAGATAGTTTTTGTACAGACAAAAATGTACATATCTGTTTTATAAAGTCGAATGGTAGTTAGATTAATTGACGACCTCTGTGGCGCAATGGTCACCAAGCCGGACTGCCGAATCTGAGGTCCCGGGTTCGATTCCCGGTTCGGTTGACATTTGTGTGATGAGCATGCTTGTTGGCCGTGGTCTGGGTGTTACAATATGTATTTATAAATATGTATATGTGTAACTATATGTAGTTTATCAGTTGTGTTAGCACCCATAACACAAGTTAATTAATAACTTATCATGGGGCTAACCAACCGTGTGTGAAAAGGTGTCTCGACATTAATAAATTTTGATTTAACGGCGCCTGTGATTTTATCGTTATAAAATGATTCTAAAATTAATAATCAAATACTGCTGAATGCACTAGCAATGGTTTTTAAATATTATTTTAAAACACGGAATATAAAAATACAAACGGAATATATATTTTTTATATCCCGATCACTTTATGCTCCTCTAAGTATCACACAAAAAATATGTAATATTATTTGCAAAAAAAATCTAAGTTGAAAAAAACACTCAGCAAAATTGAATCACCACACAATTCCTGCAATAATTATTTACCACAATATTTTTCTATAAAACCACAGTGTTAATACAATATATCTCGTGTTAATATATCCTGTCCCTACATAACAGAACTAGTTGGAACACGTCGGCACTGACAGCGGTGTAGCGTAAACATTGGATATTTTAGACTTGATTGACAATCCACTGCGTCGGTCTAAACACGTCCTTATGAGTTGTATTAGTATTTGTACGATGGAATATTACCTCTAGTATTGTATTTTTATTCTACGTTTAAATTGTTTAGGTTTATATTTAAACTGTATGTAAAAAAATAGTGAAGTTCAACTGAATTCGAAAAAATATTCTAAGTTACGTTTAAGTTCGTTCTAAGTTCGGATTGCGGACTATATTGAATGCGCAGCACTTTTGAGTTTTTAACTATCTTGGGCTGAGGTAGCAAAATATATAGAAAAAAAAACATATTTAAGTTTTTACAAAATAATATTTATTTCACAATATTATTATACCCCATAAAATGTTAGGGCGACAAATTAACACAATCCTGGTTATACGAGTTGATTACATGCTGTACTTAACTAGAATAGGTACTTGGAAATAAGTATGTATGCTTATTAAAAAAGAAAAAAATCACAAACATTTAAATGCAATATTTACAAGTCAAATATTTATTAATTCTATATCATTTATACAAATTAGGAAACAATTTTTTTTTGTCAAATTTTTTACACTTTTTTGGAAACAGAACATATTCTGAAACAAATTGTTTTAACAAAATTATATTCACCTGATAATTATATTACGATAAAATATTTACAGTTGTACCTAAATTAAAATTTAATTAAACATTCATTGAAATTAGGAGACATTTCAATATTATTTTTTGTCTTCCTTAAAATTGATTTCAATATCTTTTAGGCTTCCACATTCGTTTACGATTTCGTAAATTTAACTAATATTTGGTGTCTAATCGATTCAAATGAAAACAATTAAATGAAAATGAAACTATTTATGACTATCGAAATTATTTGGAACTAAAATAATAATTGAGATCTAGATACGTGTCTTATAAAAAGTAAGTTACTCTAAGTTTAAACTTTATTTTATCGTCAAATTAAAATGGAATAAATTAAACTAGATTTAAATGAATCTAAAATTGATAAACAAGAGATCAAATGGAAATGTAATTAAATCAAAAACTTAACAACACTAAAATAAAATTAAAGTCGTAATCAATTACAATCATTGTTACTTGCAATTTCGATCACTGGTAAAATAACTATTTTGTAAAATGCAGCGGATATAATGGCGAAAGCACTTACGAACATATTTATAGAAAAATATTTCCGTACGATAATAAACATTTTATTAAATGCACGACATAAAAAAATATAATTATTACGATTTTTAGAAATTCATGAGGCGTTTTGTCGAACTTCACTCAAATTTGGTAAAAAGCAAAATTCATTTTTAAAAAGCGGAATAAATGTTAGAATTGCAATGTCGAATTAAATCGAGTTGCGGGGACCACTGGATTTAATTACGACGTAACCACCATTTACAAATTAAGTGCAGTTGGACACAACATCTCTATCAGAACAAATAGGCACAAAATAAAATACGGAGGGACTTAAAAATACGTAACAACAGTCCAGATCTGCTTTGCAGTATTACTGTCAACAATACTTATCTAGGAATCTTCATTTTATCTGATGGTATTGAAGAGAGACGACGCGAGGGATACCTTTATGATCGCCACAACCATCACGAGGTTGACGATGTAGGTCGAATTGCATCTTAAGTGGTAAGGTGGTGTGTTATGGTCTCGCGGACACTCACCTCGCCTATTGTCCTGGACTTCTTGGCCAGGCTGTCGCGATACCAAGATGTGGCACAGAACTTCGTACAGCTCGGCTAGAAGCCGGTTCAGCCGCGAAAAGTTCTCCTCTGATGCCTCTCTCTCACTCGGCAAGTTGAATGCTATAGCCATCTTTGTCTCTCGCAAAGTCTTTTTCTACGGAAGAAGCGTGGACAGATCGCTGTTTGTTTGTTATGCATAAATGCTGTGTGCCTGTTTGTGTTAAGTTCTCCTTGCTTTTAGATCCACTTCTTCGTTTTTATTGAAAAATTGAATCAAAAAATTTTTCTTTTAATTTCCAAATACCGTTCTCCAAAAATTTTACTTCCTCAAAAATTCTCTCTCGGATAAATCAGAAAAAGTTTCAAGGGGTAAAAAAGTTTTCTCGTCGAAAATTTCTCGAAAGTCAATTTTGCGAAAATATCACTCAAAAAGTTCACTTTGACACACCAAATGGCACAGAGTCCGAAATAAAAATAAACACAGTTCAATTTGGCGATAATGAGATCACAGGTAAAGTTCCGACCTCAAAAGTTCACAAGATCACAAAAAGTTTTGGCCGCAAAAAACTCGTGCGGTACATTGTCCGTAAATCACTCGCAATTTAGGTGTAACCAGCGCACGATCGATGACACAATCGCGCTAACTAACGCACTATGCATCGCTGCGGCTAACCGATGTAAACAAACTGACTTCGCACGCCGCTCTACAAAAGAGGTCGACAGACGACTATTGCACGTGCGGCCGGCACGGAAGCAAATCGTGTAATAAGGGATAATACTTCGTGCACATCATTGCCTCGCTCGACGCGTCCCCCTGTGTTGGTGCGGTGCATAACGTGTGCACACACGCACACTAGCGCAGCCCATTTGATTATAAATAGTGGAACGCACGGTAGCACGCTCCCTTCGCACTCCACTACTACAATCAACGTCCACACCGCTGTCCCCGTCCCTTTCCCCCTCTCTGAATCTAGATGCATGTGTCTCTTTTCAGTCAGGTTACATCATGTTACAACAGCAGTCGACAAAGTGTGTCTCTCTCGTTTCGATGATACAAAACCTTCCCTTTGTGGAAGGGGGGCGAGATGATACTGTGCATTTTGGATTTTGGATGTAGAAAGCGCGCCAAAGCGAACTGGCCAATGGGAGGGCCTGATTTGTATGGGGTGAGGTGACGTAAGAATGGTGGACTGGAGACAACGGGGTTGTTAAACGGAAAGCGTTCACTCGACCACTGGCTCTTGCCGCAAACCTACTATATTTCGTTTCGCGATATTTTAACAGCTCTTTGTTCAGGAGATAGACGTAAACTTGACTCGGATAGACCCGGGTCTGTGACAAGAGTTGGCGCGTGTGTTTTATTATTAGTAATTCAGTATTCGGTATAAGGTTCGTAAAAGTAATATAAAACGATTTTAATGTTCGTGGTTTTGCCATACGCGTCGGTTTGTGAAATCGGAGGTGTTTTTTAGGTTTATTAGCGTTTAGGGTCGAGTGGAAACCTTTGTTTAGATTGAATACCGGCAGTAAAATTGATAACCGAAGTTAAACATAAAACGGTAAATAAAATACTCGTTTGCGTGATTTTGTAATTCTTTGTGTTTGTTTTAAAAGTGGTTGTTAATTTTTGGCTTTTTGATTGGAGAACTTATTTTGTTGGCAAAACCATCTCTGCGAAAAAACTTGGCAAAATATACAAATCTGTAGCATTATTTGAAAGTATTCTGTTGTGGTGACAATTTTAATAGAGATTAAAAAATAAAATACAATAGGTACCTAGAATTCGATAAATTGAGTTAGCTAAAAAATATAACGAAACTGAAAAAAGTGTATGTTAAAAAAAAAAAAAAAACGTAAAATATCGAAACTTAGGTAGGTCGAGTTTGCGTACAAAAATATGCATGACTTATTTTCAGGTTACAAAGATGCGGCTTAAAAAGGCTAAGTATAAACTTGGAAAATTAGAATTCTTACCGTTTAAGAATCGTTACCGTGAATTCGTACCATGAGTTATGCCTAAGTTAAACTCTAAGTTTGGACACGATAACACATTGAGGATATTATGAATTAGCTGAAGCTTACAAAGTTAGAATTATTATGAATTTTAACCTTGCAAAAAAATCCCCATCTTTGAAAATACAAAATTTCATTTATTCAATTCATCAACTTATACCGTATTATTTATATTCAATTTTTTAAACTTATTTCTCTCAAAAAAATATTTTCACAATTTTTTACTTACTCACATTTTCATCACCATCTTCACACTAGCTTTTATATCTAACACCACTGACTTCTTCAAACACTAAACAAGTACTAAAACGGCATAATATCATAAGGTTTTTGGCTCTGCCGTAATATTAGTCATAGCAAACAAAGTCAGACCAAGGACTGCTCCGATGATTCCTGACTCATTTACGTTAAATTAATTAAAAATGGCCACAGCTTGGGAAAATTAAAAGTTCAAGTCCAACAAAGAACTTCATCATAATCGTACTTAAAGTGTTTGTTTTATTAAAAAAAAAGATTTCAGTTTTTATTAGGGATAACATTAAAAAGAATGGAAAAATGACACACAATTATTAAAACTGTGTTCAAGTATTTTACTGCTGAACTTTTTTTTATTCAGAACTTTCATCAAAATGTTTTAAATACCTATGTCAAATCTTGACCTCAATATTGCTAAGCAGAAAATGATAGACAAAATAATCAGGAAAGACAGATAATATGAAAACGGTGACACACTTAAAAGTATGTTTGTCTGTGTATGACGACTTAGGCTCAAGAATTACATCAGCCAAGTTACATATCTTGTTGATAAGTCATTAAATACCTTTGCATCAGAAGAAAGTTTTAAAATGAATACACATATTTTATTAAACATTCATTAAATTACCAAATTATTTGTGACTGGGATAAATTGATAATAGGTCAATATTAGATACGTTCACTTACAATCCTTATATATAAAAATGAATTGCTGTTCGTTAGTCTCACTAAAACTCGAGAATGGCTGGACCGATTTGGCTTTTTTTGGTTTTAAAATGTTTGTATAGTTCCAGGGAAGGTTTAAACGATACGAAGCTCGCGGGATCAGCTAGTTTTTAATAATATTATTTAAAAAATTGCATCTAAAAACTCCTCCTCGTTGCTAATAATGACAAATATAAAAAAAAATTATAATCGATTTTGATTATTTTTCCATTTATTTTTCCATATTACTACTTCTTATCCACAATTTTTGCATTATATTCACAGAAAACATAAATTATCTGGACACCAATTAGCAGTTTTATGCAATCATTCTTTAATAATAGTCAATTAACAGTCAAACCAGTAGCACGCACAACTAAATAAATATTGAGTTGTAAAGCTGAGTTATATATAACTCAAGTTATTGTTAGCCGGTATGACTGTTTATTGTAGAAAATAATATTGAAAATTGTTAATGTTTTCGTCCATGTTGTACTCAGAATTAGCCACTTGATTGCATAATTTCAAGATGTTTTTCAAAAAAGAATTTTGAAAGGTTACAAAATTCATGTTGTTGAGTTATTGGTACCATTTTTCAATTCATAGATATTCCATAATGTTAACTAGCTAATTTGACTGAGATAAGTCGCTATAACTAGGCAATTTGATTCACATAAATCTGTACAAGTAGCTTATTGCTACCTTATTAAACCTCTAATAATATTAAATATATGTCTGAGGTAAACGGACTATATATCTATAGTGAAATCAGCTACCAAAAACACTAAAACTATGATCACAACCTAAGAATGAAGTGCTAAGTGAAATTATTCGCGTTAAAACATTACACTTTGTAAATAATGTCTGGTTAGACAAGTTATTAAACTCATTAGCTGTAGGCTTAGATATAAATATGATTGAGTTTGTTTAACAAGAATTGATTACTCTCTTCTGTTTCTTGGAATTGTAAATCGTTCCTGCCTCTTTGAATAAATATTTTTTAATAGGATGCGTAGCATACGACTTCTCCCTATCTTTGATCGATGTAATAAAAATGGTGAGTAATAAAGATACTAGAAAGACCCGATGGAACTACCGCATCTAAAGAAAAAGTAGCTAAGTATGTCCTTTCTAAGTCAGTAGACTATCTGATTAATTTCACATTTGTAATATAGGTAAAAAGACTTCCTAACTGCATCAACATTTTCGCCAAATAGTTAGGAAGCAATTCCTGATCCTACAGTAACCATCACAAAACCTTAACCAGCTACTGTACCAATCAATACAAATAAACTAGATAATGACATATAACCAGCTAAACATAATCATAAAGGTGTTACTATCGGTAGAGCAAGTTCAAACGTGTTCACTGAAGCGATCGAATGACTTGCCGCATTGAAAGTAGGTCACACAAGATGACTAAGCCTGTTGCTATGAAACTTCAAACTACGTGATATAAGATTTAGACGTCTTTTAGAGGATATTTTTTGAGTAAAATATTTAATTTGGGACTACAGGGTATTGACCTGTTCTCGCATAGAGAAGGAATGAGTGATAATCACCATGCTTGTAGAATGGATTGGCAATTTTTGAAAAAAAAAAACACGTTTTTGCGTAATGTTTTACTCACCTGTACTCAGCTATATGTACCTATAATAGTTACTTTAGTACTTTACCGGGAATCAAACTAACACACTCACTTGTACTTAAGGATTATAACTAATAGACACAAGTTTGCAAAAAAATATTGTTATTTTCGTATCAAGAGATGGCGCTAGTAGTCTTTGAACTAGGTATCATAGGAACCACCGCTCGAATATTCTTCGTTACCACAACGAAATTTTTATGTTCATGATTGTATGACATTTCCGATTTTTTTTTTAACTTATTGAAGAGGCTCAACATAAGAATAATAAACAAACACACATTATAGAATCAACAATACCATTCGATGTGGACATCGAACCGAAAAACACGGACTACACAAACAAAATAAAAGCGACCACAGATAAATTATTCAAAAATATTAAATAATCAGACATACTTCACATTAAGTTTTACAACGCAGAGGTAGAGCTTGGTGTAATAAATATTAAAATTGATATGAATGCATAATGCGGTAATGGGAAAGAGGTATAAATTCGTGTTAATGCGATTGACAACCGCTACTGTAATGGTCAACAGTCCAAATGCAACGTTATTTTGAGATGTGGTTTGAAATGTAGGTTTTTAGCGACGACCATTAAAATATTAATTTGTATTGATCATAAATCAATATCAATAGCTTCATGTAGATACTATGTAAAATTTATTGGTGTATCTCTTCATTCAGAATTTTAAAAACTTTGTCGTTGGAACTTATCATCTGGTTTCTGGTCATCTTTATCTTTTGTGCTCTAATATTATGAAGTAGAAGAATTTGTTTGCCGACATTTCAGGAACTACTTGTCTATTTTTATCATCATTTATATATAACTGTTCTTTTCTTCTATTTTTACATTCATGATATCTTATATCCTCCTTATGATCATAGACTCTTTGTACTTTTTCTACAGTCATTTTTACGTTCGCTTCTTCCTCAATCTTGAACCACTCGAAAACCGCCACAAAGGGCAATCAGAATGAGCCCAAAGCCATGAAATCGGACAGTAGCTGCCACGGCGGATTACGATTTAAGTCCAAATCGGGCCTTCTTGGTCAAAGTGTAAAAGTGAAGATAATACAATCGTTCTTTTTTTGTTGTCCAAGAAAGGTCTTGCTTTTATTTTTTGACTTTTTTATTTTGTATTGTTGTGTTGGTTTGATGAACTTGCTAATAGAAAAGGGAGTTCTATTGTTGAATTTACTAGCTTCATTTGATTATTATCTTTAGTAAGTCTTACTATAAACTATTACTATTAGCAAAATTGGGGATTAATGCTAAAACCTTCGAAAGGTGGCCCGTGCCTTGCAATGGGACAATAAAATGGCTGGTAAAGTATTTTTCAGAACTTCTACTAATTAATTTGTAGGAGTAATAATATCAACAACAAAAAGGGGTTTTCCGTTACCAAGTTTCATAAACAACAGAATTAGCAGTTAGCAACTAACAATTTGATTTTCTAAGATATTATTGTAAAAGTTTACGATTATGAAGAAATTATCATTTCTAATAAAATGTTTGATTCTATTGTGTACTTTTAATTACCTACTC
Organism: Helicoverpa zea; assembly: GCF_022581195.2. Taxonomy (NCBI): domain Eukaryota; kingdom Metazoa; phylum Arthropoda; class Insecta; order Lepidoptera; family Noctuidae; genus Helicoverpa; species Helicoverpa zea. The sequence goes on from NC_061472.1 coordinate 1,942,694, forward strand.
ATTAATGATTTTAAGTGTTGTTTGTTTAAGCTATGAAAAAGTTAGGAATGAATTGGCATGATTGTCTATAACTGTTTATTTTATGGTTATGCTTTTCCAATAAACTGGCTCTTAAATTGTTTGTTAATTTTCATCGATATAGGTACTAACGTAAACGCAGAATAATACAAGACATTGCCGAAGTCATAATTAAGTCAAAACAAGTGGGATGCCAGCTTTGTCATGCCTCTACTCAGGCTCTAGACTATCTATGTACCAAACATTTAAATCGGTTAAGGCGTTTTGGCGAAAATATCACGATAAACAGAGTTACGCAACTATAATATTAGGAATGATTATTCAATGGAGGCAATTTTAAAGTTTCCTTGTTTGTATGAATCTTGACTGACCTTTCTGATACTTTAGATATACCTCAACATAAGCAAAGGGATATGACGATTTATCATGAAAATCATCTTCATCTCATAATTAACCAATCTTTGAAGCACACAGTTAACTAATTAACTATCCATCACCAATGTACAGAACAACGGTATATTACGGTCTGACATCAGGTGTCCTACTGAGTGACTTACTGCCAAAATGTATTGCCATTAAAATTAATTGTGCCCCAATGTACGGCCAATAGTGAGGCCGGTAGTGTTGACTTATTGCCAATTAATTGGTACCGCTTAAGTTATTGCCGGGTAGCTATGATGAAGAATAAATGTTTTTTTTTTTTGTATTTTGAAATAAAATTAACAGCTTTGAAAGACGATATTGATGGAAAGGTTGCAACTTGTGATATGACGTCAGATAGATCAGGGGACGATGATACGCTAATACGCCAATCTGAATAAGAAGGAAGATGAATGTGACAAATAAATGTTTCTTCCTTTTAGCATTTCGACATCTATGTATACTTGTAATGATGTAACTTTGTAAATTGTGAATTTGTATTGGTTTAGGATTCTAGACCTACTTTCTCTAGATTGCTTTAAATAAATTGTGTTTTAAGTACCTCAATAACACTCAGCAGGAAATCTGAACAAAAAAAGCAAAGATCAGTACCTATCAGATAGATCATCGTCATTTTTTCATCGAAAGTAGAAGAAACTGACCCTTAATTAAAAACCCTGTATCATCACGTAGAGGTAGCTACACCCAACAATTTTGCTACCACATCAACAGGGGTGACTTCAAAACTATTAAATATCGGTCCAGGATTAAACTATGCATGTTAAACTGTAACCACCCCTTTTTCAATCATAGGGGCTTACAACTGATGGCTATGAAATAGTTTCAGCAGACATTCTGTAAACACATGACAGTGTTGTACATACAGATTGCAAATTTGGAAAGCTGGGATGGTGGAATTATTTGTTTATATTGAATAGGTGAAGTTTGTATGGATGTCACAGATATTATTTCAAATAGGTATGTATTAAGGATAGAAGGAATAGGTTTTTGAAGTTTCGTAGCAAATGACCAATAATTGTCTCTTAGGAAAACCTACTAACTGGACTGGAAAACAGAAAAATAACAGTACTAATAACACAATGATAGTGAAACTTAGCACGGTGCAGCAGCTATATGAAATAAATAAATCTGGTTTAATCTATAAAAACTTTATTTTATTCTGTGTAGATTTACCCGTTCTATGATTCGAATCATTATATGTTTAACGCTATTGTTTAACTATTATTATATTTATCAGCATCACAAGCATCGAACATATTACCATCCTACCCAACCTCACCACAGCATAAATACCAAAAAAAATCCCTCAACAATTTAAAAATGGAATCAGCAAAAAGTGCAGCGGTCAACGCGCACCGCGCACATGTCTACTGTGCAGTTAATAAATTGCAATCTGACTGATGTGCACAGATTAGCGAGCGCCGCGGAAAGGTCAATGCACTGAATTTTATAGAGCTGTTTGTACGATACCTACGTGTACGCGGTGCTTGTTGGAGAGTTCTGGCCTTTGTTTTGGTTTTATTCGATGCATTTTTAAAAAGGTTTGCTTTCTTTAAGTAAAAGAAAATCCTCAACTTTCATGTCCCTAAAATTAAAACTGGGAGAATCAGTAAATTCTTCTATCGTTTGGTCTGCGAAACGTTAGTCTTATTTTTTTCTGAATAAACTAGACTGCATGGCTTGCCATCATCTACCTAGCCTGTCCAAAATATGTTAGGATCGGCTTCCATTTTTAAAGGATGCAGCTGAGTACCAGTGTTTCACAAGACGTGACTTCACGAGTTTTCCTTTACGATATATCAGCTCAGTAACCCAAAAGAATCACACCAAAACAATCCCAAACACACTACTCTCACAACTCTGTACCATCCACATAATCCGCCACATTTACTTCCAAGGGATATTGCACCATCGCACCTGTTATTTGAAATACATATTATTTACCATGGTAAACCCATGGGTTATGTACCATGGTGTTTCATTAACAACTTTTGCTCAGCTCTTTGTTATGGCAGAGTGAGTTTGAACGAGAAAGCCGTGGGAAGTTGAAAATGAAAGTTTTTTGGTACTGAGTTGTAGAGGAGTAGTAATAGAGCACCAAACGAAGAAAATTCAGACGTTAGTATAGAAAATTGTTTTTTTTTTTAATAGCAATCAGAATTTAATTTAATATTTTTTGTCTTTATTAGTACGAGTGCAAAACTATTTATTTGAAGTATTACTCGTATGTAGTTACAGTATGAGCGAAAATAAGCAAATTGGTACTCTATGTATCCAAAAAGTGTTTCGAATTTTGGATAATAATCATACTATTAAGCCTTCTCTCTCTCATGCCTAAAATATCAAAATGTAAACAAAAATCGTAGGTTAGTCAAAGGACCTTAAAATTGCTCACCGCTCTAGCGTTTTATAAACAAAAAAATGGTGGTCCTACCACCCTTAAAAAATGGACATCGTCCGGAAAGGTTTGAGATAATGTGAAAACCTCGACTAGTAGTAACTTGTTGACACAGATCGTTACAGGTTGGCAGCCGAAGTGACGAAGTAAAAAGCCCTCCTTACAAAAAAAAAAAAAAATATTATCTAATTCCTATTTTTGTGAAGTTATTAAATTATGATTGTGGGAGTAGGTTTACAAGTAACTGTGTATTGACCAAACATAATGTAGGTATTGATAAAGCTTCATCAAAGTTAATCAAAATGTGTCAGTTTATAAGTATTGTAATGTTTGATGTACTTGTATGTGTATTTGTATTTTTTATGCCCTATAAGATAAAACTTTGGTTGATTCATTTCTATCATCCTTGTACCTATTTCGAAACTAGCAACAAACAGAAAATCTCTGAATATGTCACACCAAAACCAAACTTCTAATTGCTATCAACGCCAACTACCTAATCAAAATCAAATCAAATCAAATCATCTTTATTATCAGGCATCAAAGGCTCATAGATAAATACCTTAAAGACTAACATACATATTATATTATTATGCGAACATTGTTAGTATATAAAAAACTTAAATCTATGTTAGTAACACTTCACTACGCACTACGTCACTCCGTGCGGTTCTGTGGCACTTGTCCGCGGAAGCGACGCGCTAATACTTTCACAGCCAAACAGAGTAAAAATAACATTATAAACTTCAAATAAACAAAACACTACGACTATCCCGAAACGACTTCGGTTACTACCTACCTACTACATTGAGCAAAAAAATACTAGCACAGCTGAGGATCACAAAAAATGTAAACAAAACTTTTTTTTGACACATCTTCGGACATGTTGTGGACTAGATGATAATGGTATTAGGGTGGAAATACCATTTTCTGTCAGTAGTAAAATTGACGTTAGTGAGAGGGTGATTGATACAAAATCATTGCCCCATCTTCACCTCTCATCACTCACAGATCACTTCTGGTTTTGTACAGGTATAAATCATGTCTAAACCTTTGTCACTAAAAATCCTTATTAGAGAAAATCTCATCAATCATCAGCTAATATTTCTAAGGTTATCGAGAATATATCAGCTAGAATCTGTTTGTCTGATGAGGGGACGGCTGGCAGGTGATGTTATTTAAAAAATGACACATGTAATTGTGATGTAACTATGTTAACACAATTCTGGCTGAAATAAATAGTACTTTTAATATCACGGACGCCAACAGCCCATTTTACCCTACACTCACAAAACTACGACGCAAAAGATTTGTAAAATCGACCTTGTGGTTAGTGTAAAAAATGACAAAAAATATAAGCTTGTAAAAGTTTTAGCCATTAACTGATAAAGTAACCATTAGTTCGGGAGATAACATGAGTTATTGTTATTAAAATAAACAATTAAGTAATATAGATAAAGGATAATGAAATCATTTCTTTTTGCAGCGATTGTGTCAATATGCGGGAGTTACTTTGTATGTAGGTACAATGTTTTTGTTTTTTGTATAGACTTTGAGCAACACTGAGCCTAATTAACTTATTCTTATCTTAAAAACAGAGCTTACTTTTAATAGTTCGCAGAAAGACAGCTAAAAAGACTCTTAAAGGCTTAAAACTGCTTATTTTTCCCATCTTCTACTTTTCACTTGCCTCTAAACGGATCAAAACCAGCTTAAAGAAAAATTACGTTAACTGATTTTAAATGTTATCCTTCTCAGAAAACGAATGGACCATATTTTGCATAACCCATGACAGGTACGCTTATAAAAAGACCAGAAATTTGAATGACAATAGAACGCAATAAAAGTGAAATAAAAAAGGGATTCTACTATAAGAAAATGACCCTAAACTTGAGGTACCAAACCTACTCCCACGCTGATTATGCTTCTAATCCGATGAACAATACACAGCTGTGTAAATATAGAGATCAGAATGACACCGTGATGTGCAAGATTTACGTGATGCTGTTGAGGAAGGAATAATCAACAATACAGAGACTTTAGGAAAATCAATTTCAGATGCTTAAAAGGGTTTATTTATTTCTGACTAGCCGTTTTCCCGCGGTTTCACCCGCGTCCCGTGGGAGCTACTGCCCGCACCGGGATGCCTATGTTACTCACAGATAACATACCTTTCTAATGGTGAAAAAATATTTTAAATCGGTCCAGTAGTTTTTGAGTTTATCCATTACAACCAAACAAACAAAGTTTTCTTCTTTATAATATAAGTATAGATTATTGGGATTTATTATTTTAAATGTAGCTTTATAGACTGCATAATATAGGATCAGAATATGTCTTTTTGCTCTTCGAGGCAGTTTACTGGTTTTTTTTGTGTTGGTAACTTACAAATGATTTAGACTGCAACCGATGTTATATAAGAATCTGAAAATGAGGAGAGAGACAAATACAGGAACCAATACGATAATTTATAAAATCTTTCTTTACAAGTGATTTCATGAGATCTCAACAGAGCCCCATGTTTATTGAAAACACAAAATGCAAACAGATATTCAGAACATTTTAAAGTTGTCATCACACCTCTAAAAATACCCCTAAACCCACTTCAAAACGATAAAGTTTTACTACAACCCACAGCTGTTCAACGTAAACAATTCTAAGACCTAGATCGCAGGATAAGGCCTAAATTGTCGTTCAATCAACCTAGTTTCGTTGGAACGGATTCCTTTGTTCTGTAACCGGTTTTAACTGGTATTATAACTTTTAACGCGAAGTTTGATGTTAAGGTTGCTGTGTTCAGTTTGTTTTATCTGGTAGCACTTACTCGAATCGCTAATGCATTTGATAGAGGTATTGTCACTAGATAGTTGATCAATTTTAGCGAAACTAATAATGATACTGATATTTCAACAACAAGAACAGTCAAGCAAGTATTGGAGATAGAGCGGGGAAAATAGATTAGGAAAGCTGACCTCACTATTAAGAGGAAATACATAAAAGAAAAAGTGGAACTATTAGCCTATACTGGAGAAGTAATATGGCCGACATGTCCATATGGAAAAGAGAGGGCTTGAGGCAATAGAAAACTGTTGAGGCTCAATATTATGCACAGGGCACTGCAAAAAAAAAAAAGAAATTCGAAGGAAAAATTTCGCAAAAATCGATATCGCAATTCAATATAAACCTACCTACGTACATCCAATATTGCCAAACCGTTGTTAACAGGAAAGTTAAAGCTGCAACAGTCCAACCCTACCCTTGACCATTCACCATCAGGTGGAACCACTCTAAAGAAAAAAACTAACAAACATTAACAAAAGCACTTTCGAACAATAACTTTCAATCCTAAACACGTGCAAGCAACACAAATCTTTTTTTTCTGCTAAGTTTGATAGTAGGTCAAAATTGGGGAAAAAATTAGGAACTATTTTTATATTTGCGTTTGTCATAGACCTTATCTTGAAGACTATAGAGCACACTTTCAAGTACGCAGCTGCACCGAAAAAATTGTTTGACAAAAGAAAGAGTGATCCTTGCAAAGTTATCATTGATGTCATGAAGAACCTTATTGCTTACATCATAAGGGTGATTATTGTTTGTTTGTTGCTATCTAAGTTGGTTTCAAATACACTACCTGTTACGCAAAACAGGGGTGGTGTTGATATTAGTTACGGTACCAAATACGATGTTTTTGTTAAACAAAATTGGCTTTGTAGTTTTTGGGCCAAGTTCGTACGTGTCTGCCAATTGATTAGTCAAGATACAAGTGTGTAGGTACTTCTTCTAAAGGTTTATATTGATCTTTTTTTATTTTTTGAACAAGTTGTTAGTGAAACCCTTAATTTCACGGTCATCTCACCTTTTTTAGGTTTAAATAATTGAATTTCAGTTGGTTCAATTTGATCATCATGCTTAGCTTCGAATGCCCTTTCCTGCTGCTCTTCCTCATTTTCGTCATTTATTGAAATTGGGTTCGTCACGACTTTTGCTCGTATAATTGAAATTACCAAAATTATATCATAACGATCTACACACATTGAATCACCGACGATACACATCATTTCAATTTGCACCGATAACAATCATCCCAAATTACCCAAAAATAAACAGGAACACACGAAATTTGACAAAAAATCACTTTAGCCACCCAAATTTTAATTTTGATGTTACTCAAGCACGTACAGTCTACGATTCCTTTGGGTTGTTTAAACTTTAATATTGATAGCACCTTTATCTATTAAATACTAACCCAAATACTGACACATTTTTAACCGTGTGCATTTACTCTATTCTCGTCCTTATTGTTATTTATTTTGCTTTTGTCTTTGATGACTTTTTCCTTCTCCATTGCAGTCTTCAAAACTGTACTATGTACGCTCACTAATGCTCAAATTGCGTGTTCCACCAAAACTGGACAGATAGCAGGGTGTTAATATAACAGATTATTGTTTAAACTAATTTATTGATTCGCCTGCAACCAAGTTTTTATAGTTCGGCCATTCAGAGAATGCGTTCCTGACACGTCGCGATTGAACTGACGACGTAACTTTGCAATGGCGTTGCAGTTACGATAAAAATATTTTTGCTGGTTGTTTACCGTTTTAACAATTGAGGAGCATTAAAACAACATTATTATATCAATAATCAATGAATGTTATTACGTCGTCAGTTCAATCGCGACGTGTCAGGAACGCATTCTCTGAATGGCCGAACTATAGTTACGCCTTCATGGTGGCATCAATCTTCATTTGTTGCTGTCTTCTTTATTGTTGAAAGTTTTTTATCATCGTCTTTTGTTTTGTCTGGTCCTATATCTAGGCTTTAAGAATGTTCGTCTTTATCATCACTTTCAGCAAAATCAACAAACTTTTTATAGTTTTATACCTGTGGTATGATAGAATGCCAATCTGAAGCTGGTCGTCGGCAATCAGATGATCCTTAAGATTCGGATTGTTAGCTTTCTTTTAGAGACTTCTAACTTCAGCTAATTTACCATGAAATGTTGTTCTCTTTTGAGCTACGAGTATTATTTAAATAGTAAGTAAGCTGTAGTAAAGATATTAGCAAATGATTATGAAGTTACCTAAAGGATCTTATCAAGTCATCATATTTCACATATTATTCTATTCTCTAAATATTATTCCAATCACTCTTTCTCAGCAAAATCATTACAATTACTTCTAAATAAAAAGCTTTACACATTTAAAACAGTTGGTCCATTAATACAATAACCACCAAAATACTTAAGTTCATTTTTAAATAACCATAACTGCCGGAAATAGTAATAGACAGTCGCTTAGTATTAATTTTTGTGTTCATAATGAGTCACATTTACTAGCATTAGACTAATACGCGTCATATCCTGTGTTATGTTTGTCTGTTTGTTATCTATACTAATATTATAAAGCTGAAGAGTTTGTTTGTTTGTTTGAACGCGCTAATCTCAGGAACTACTGGTCCGATTTGAAAATTTCTTTCAGTGTTAGATAGCCCATTTATCGAGGACGGCTATAGGCTACTTTTTATCCCGGTACGGGAAGTAGTTCCCACTGGATGCGGGTGAAACCGGTGGCAGAAGCTAGTTATAGATAAGTGATTGAGTGGATCAACCTGTTTTATTTTATTTAGTTCTTTTTTATAATTATTGGGTGAAGTGAGTGTGACGTTTGTATAGTTTTAGACTTGTATATGTGTTTTAAAAGGTTCATGATGAGATGAGTCTTTTTAACTTAATTTTACGTAAGTCGTCTTTAATTCATGTTTTTTATGTATCTGACGTTTTCAATAGGATTTGCATCTGAAAATTAAATCTACACAAATAGTTTTTTTTATCTGTATTGTAATTGTGTGAATCTATCTAAAAATCTATGTTCAAAAATAAATCCTAATTTAACAAACAAAAACACAAATTCTTCAATTTCAACATTTCATAAATTCAATTTTTAAACTACGATTTTATGAAATCTGTTGATATTTTTTATAAAAAACTGGGTGGAATGAATCGTCTGATTCACACAAAAAACTTCTATACCTACCTACAAAATTAAGTGCTCAATGAAATCCAAGCTTTCGCTATCCAGGGAAAAAGTAACGTAAAAAACTTAATAATAGAATCGCATGGGACATTCAATTATGGGGACATCATTAATCTAATGAACCATGGCTATGGAATCCCATTTAGATTTTCCCATACAGGTATTCTGTGTTACCCATAAAATTTGTTAATAACTGTTAAACAAGTTAGTTGTGTCGTGTAGTTGGGGGGTTAAATAGCGGATCGAAAGACCAAACGGAAAAATGCTATACTTAACAGTATATTTTTGATATATCAATATTCACATGAGAGTTAATTTTGTATAGTATAATAATATAATATAGTTCTTGAAGATTTGTTTATTCTTATCAGACTTACCAAGGAGTATCGGATTACTCAGGTCGCTCCCCGTAAAACACTAGTTCTCAGTTGCATTTGAACACACTGGAAGCTGAATGCAACATATTTTGAAAATGGCAAGCTAGATGATGACCATGGATTGGTATACAACTTTCAAATCGAGAGGTATGTAGAGTTACTTCATATCCTATAACAAACATCATCATCATCATCATCAGCCTATCGCAGTCCACTGCTGGACATAGGCCTCTCCAAGTGCACGCCACTGAGATCGATTTTCGGCTTCTCGCATCCAGCTCCTGCCAGCCGTCTTGCGCAAGTCATCACTCCACCGTGCCTGAGGACGTCCTACACTACGTTTGCCGAGGCAATAACAAACATAATTGATAAAAATATGAAAGAATTAAAAAACCTCTTTATCTCAGACGCAAAATACCTAACTACCCTAACTTTACCTACCACATACACACTCAAAATAAGTCGACCATATCATCCATCTACATAAAGACAAAGGGAACTTTATTACTAACTAATAAAAACAGACTCAATAACTCACCAAAAACCCATTACGAGGTTTAAAACTGACAATTATACATGGTGTATCTTTAACCATTCTTTATTGGGCTCACACTTGACATGTTGTACACAGGGTGTTTTATTTTAAGCGTTTTATGTGTTTTCACAGCAGTTGTGTCTGCATTTGTTTTGGTATCTTGATTTTAGAATAGGGTACTTAATTATTAGCGCTTAGTTGATTCTTGGTAGTCAAATTGGCAATATAAATGACTAATATCGTAATAATATTATGAATGCGAAAGTTTATATGGATGCATGTGTGTTTGTCTTGTGTTGTTTGTTACTCATACATGCTAAAACGAATAGATATACATATAGATTTTGATAAAACTTGGCAGTTAGAACATATAGCTATTATATCTAAATAAAATATAGGCAAAACCACATAATATAATTTTTATCCACACGTGGGCGAAAGCTAGTCCTGGAATATTCAGAAAGCTAAAATCTGCTCCTTGGAAGTTAAAATTTTCACAGATGGTTGGAAAATTATTACGTTGAACGTTAAAACATTGTTAATGATAATCACAAAGGTGACTTAATCACTTTTTTATAGTTCCCATAACAGTTTTGCATTCCAAAACACGACACCAGCTGATCACCTCATAAACAATGTGCTTGATCTCCCTTTTACCGTTTTTACGGTTCGCCATTTGAATAATACCTGAAAATCCTCCCATCAACGTATTTTACTAACAGTAGTTATCACCGCACATAATTAAAACCATTGTCTCGAACCAAAAATTACGGTCCCCATAAATAAAAGGCGAGCTTCGTTTAAGACGCCATATTTAAAATAGTGTCATAAAAACATCTTGTGCTACACCAAAAAAACTTGATCCTTTGCGACGTCATTTCTGTTCAGAAACGGAGCTCAGATTACTCTGGTCTTGCGCTCCCAAAAAACGTGAAGACCCATCGATCTAGCTTCCTCATGTACATGTCGGTACTAAATATTTTATTGGTACTTAAAGTCTCTTTATTATTCGACTGAGAGATTAGTGTAATAGGTATGATCATTAGGGTGACAAAAACTAAGAACTCTCTGAGTTAGGGTGTTAATTTTATCGCAGAAGACGCTACAGTGTTGCGGAATAAAACATCGACGTAGTTAAAACACTGATTACATACAGTTCAGAGCTTTTACAAACGGGTTTCTATCGCGTCAGATGTAATTAATTCGCATTAAATTATGATCAATCTTTTACAGGTAAACGGTAGTTAACGTAATGACAAAATGTTGTTAGTTAGTGTTATTGAATATTCTGTAGCTGTAGGGTATTTTGATAAATGTATCGCATGTATAGGATCAAGGAGAAATTATAAGACTTATTATAAAAACATGCCATTTATTATAAGCAAACGTGCATAGGTGAACAAAGTATTTTTTTTATCATAAGTTTTACCTCGAAGTTAAGATTAAGACAGTACATACAATAAAGATTATTCTAATTTTAATGACTAAAATTCTTCAAATATTCAAACTGAAGCAACAGGAACTATCAATAACCCTGTTTATACCAATCAAAATTAATGTTCCCGTAAATATTGGATGCCTTTGTCAAATCTAAAGGGGTTCAGTAGCGAGAAGTTAGGACATAAAATCAATCACATGTGGTATTGACGTAAATACAGTTATATTGAGATTGGGTATTTAAATGTGTGAAGTCCCTTGACAGTTTGGTCCTTTGATTGTTTATAAACGTTTCTGTTGTCTGTATTTTGGTCCTTTATTCGTATTTATTATTAATGGTCTTTTTGACATTTGTCAGTCTGCTCAGTGTCCGCTGATGCTGCCTCTGAGTAAGTGCTAAGTACAATTGCAGATCCTCTATTGACTATCATTTATCAGTGAGTACAAGTAATCTGTGATTGAGCTTTTGACGTAAAATGGGTACACAGATATCGTGTACCTGCTGCATCCCTACTTAATCTTTACAATATCATTGATGCATATTATTTTTTTCTCTGATCTCGTCATGAATAAAAACTTCTCAGAGATTTACAACCAACCATTAAATTCAAATCCAACAAATTGCGAACAACTAAAATTGAAATATCAAAACTGAAACTGCGTTTCGATACAAATCGTATTGAGACAAAGACAATAGGCTGTAAACAGGTCTATAGCCTTGACAGTGTAATTATAAAGATCCATTTGCGCTGCGATCACGAAGCGAAGGGACCGCTTTTGAATGTTTAGGAATGAGTTTCTTTTACGCGAACGTCTGTGTTGTTAGAGCTATGGACAATAAGAAAAAAAAAGATAGAAGAAGAGAAAGAGAGAGTGGGAGATATCGTCAGTAAGAGGACTACATTTGGAGATATCTGTAACTGAAATGGTAAAATTTTGGAAACCTCTGTGTAAGGTTGGTTAGAAACGGAAAAGGTGAGTTTGTTACACAACTTTGACCGTATCCCGGACCGTGAAACCTGATATTTTTTTTGTTATAACTGAAGTAAACATACGGACAGGTACACTGAAGGCACTCACAACAAAAGAAGAAGAAGGAGTAAGCTATTTTCGTGAAGGTTTGGGTTTCTTACTAATCTTGCCTTCAATAATATATCAAATGTTAGCTTGCAACTCTTAGCTAGAAAATAAAGGCTTAGAAATGCCTCAAACAAACTGAGCCCTAAGAGATTTGTCGCCGGCGGGTGTGGCTCAAAGTCAGTTTTTACTCATAAATTTATTGTTACAGTCTGAACAGCTGTTCAGTTGCGTGCGCCGGCGCACGGACAATAGCTGTCATCGATATACACCAATTATGCTTTATTGAGAGCTAACTTTACTTGTAAGTGGTTGTTAAGTTAAGATTACAAAATGCTGTAAGTTTTTTAGCCTTGATGAATACATAACTACGGATCATTAGGTTACTTACAACTTACTCAATATTGGATAGTCCTATATTAACTTAACTTAGAGAATTTCTGCATGCATAGATTGCTCTTGGTTCCACAATGAGTAAAATATTCTTAAAATAGGTATCAAAAATACAAAAAAAAATCAGCCAGGTTTTAAGATTTATAACTATTTGAGGTTTTGAGAAGAAACATATATAAAAACGACCCAAAGAAACTAAATTCTGTACACTAAAAAACTCTTAATCACTCAAATCATTCAACCCGCTATATAATTCATATCCTCATACAGAAATTAACAAAAAACGATTTAACTTGATCTACAGTTAGCATCGTTAATGACCTAGGATATCACGCTCGAATTATTTGCTTGTCTGAACTTGACCTAACAATACATCTATTTTAAAAAATCCTCATTCTTCAACACCACTTATTGTAGCTGAAAAACAAATGCTAATATATCAATCTTTATTACAAAGGAATAAGGTTGAAATTGCATTATGGCAGTGTAAGATATAACTTGGTAATGTAGACTGCTGAAAAACAAACGCTGATGTATCCATCTTTATTGTAAGGGCATAAGGTTGAAATTGCATTGTGGCAGTGTAAGAGATAAGTTGGTAAGTAAAGGCGTGTGCCGTTACAGATTATGCGCACGCGACTGCAGCCGGTTAAGCAAGTGTTGTAAGTATGATTTTGAAGATTTTTTGACAAAACTTTTCACGTAGGAACAGTATGAAAACCTCCCGTAATAGCTTACCCGAATAATTCTCGTTAATAATATTTTTTTGATATGAGGTATCGAAAGACCAGTTTTATGTACCTGCACAGAGAAGGCATTTAGGAAAAGGCTAGGCAGATGATGAGAAAGAATTTGCATTGGGGGCGTGTGGATGTCAATTTGTTTGTTTTTCATCAGTGTAGATTCAGACATATGGCATCATTTTGGTTTTCAAAATAATTCTCTTTTTTTTTGCCAGATTTCAAGGTTACAGAATTTTTATACCGGGATACAATTCTGAATACAATCGATTGCTTTTTGCTATCTTGATACAGTTATCCAGATATTTTCCCACGATCATTGTTTCGAATAAAAACTTAGTGGAAAGCTTACGATAACCATATTGTTTTTGAAAGTTGAGCAATTTTCAACTCTATGGGGTTTGTAATAGAGGCTATGAATTTTAGAGATTTAATCGGTATTGGGTTAATTGCTGCATTAATTATTTTTTAGAACGAAGTGTATCCGCATTCTATAATAAGAACTGAAAAAGAAATTGGAGGTAAAATAACAAAATTAAAACGAAATTATACTCTAAATTGTATGTTATTTTTTTCGTAATTTTCTTATTTATTAACACATTTATAAATTATTAACCTACATAATAATATGTCAATTATTTGAACATACATAAATTGTACATAGTCATCAGAATTCACTTTGGTTTGCAACACATCTTATAAGATCTTGAATTCATTCAAAAGGATTTAGGGCACTTTAAATTACAAACATTTTTACACCACCACCATATTGCAAGATAAAATTTCTAAAAACCAATTTAACCGTCAAATTACAATTTTTCCAAAAGAATTACAATTATTGCTTTTTTTATTGCGGCAATACCAAATATTTGGTACATTTTTTATGATGGCAACATTTGAATAGACGCAGGCTCTTTAGGGGACCCTTTGGCAAGTGTAAAAATGCGCGGTTTTATCATTAAAATTAATGTCATTATGCAGGAAGATATCAGTTGAATCATCCGAGCAATTTTGTTAACCCCCAACGAGAAAAATATTACTTATGTTCATTTAAATGCAAAAGTTCTAAAAATGAAGGCTATGGAAAACTATTTGTTATATTTGCTTATGTATATGCACACTATACCTACGTTACGTTAAAATTGTAGCAATGTCCTCAAAACTATTTTAGTGTAAAAATAAGTATTTTCGCAAAACTTAAGACATTTTACTATCACTGAAACGATTATAATAATTATAATATCAAAATCACAAATACTAAATACTCATTACTTCCAGCACAGTAATTACAAAACATATTTTTTTCACCCAAATAATGATAACAACTCATCATAATAAAACTCGTCAAATCTCGACGTTTCACTCAACCCTCAAACGCTTACAGGTTATTTATACCCCCTCACTTTTCCCCCTAAATCGAAACCATAGCTCCAAATGACCGAAAATAATGACCTAACTATTGTCCTCGCCCCAGTGTTTGGGAAGCCTCATTTATTTTTATAACTCTACGGGATTTTTAACAGAAAAAAGTAGAAAAAAAATTACGGACATCGCCGATGATGGCCGAATTGATGTGTCGTGACGGTATTCGAAATTTAAATGTGTCGGTCATTTTTTTTTTGGCTTCAAATGTGACCCTTTTGGCAGTTGCTGTGTTTGATGGTTTGTTTATGTTGTGTTATCTTTTTGAGTGGTTGGTGAAATTACGGGACTGTTTTTGATCAATCGTCAGATTTTCAACAACTTAAGTTATAGCTGTGACTTCAAACTCAATTTTAAGGCAATTTCCCATCTATTTTTCATCATCACATTATAAAAAAACAAAACAGTAATCTCAAACAGTCTGCCATCTTTAAAAAGGGATTGGTCAAACAAAGCCAAATTAACCGCTACTCATCTGCAAGCCCACTTGTGGGGTACGTAGCCCAATTATTTTCTACAACCGGTGTTTGCAGAGATCTTCAGACTGCACCAGACTTGGATGGCCACTCGAATTTTGCATAACCAATTAGTTTTGCACAAACTAAAACAGACGTCTTTCGGGTGACACGGTCGGACAGACCGTGATATGGAGTTGGCAGGGTTAATTTTATTGATATTTTATTTTTATATTATGTTTCTTTGTAATATTTCTTTTGTACTTTCTGAATTTTGGCTAGATGTTTGAATCTATTATATATTTTTTTTTTTTTGGAGAATCTGAGAAGTATTTATCAGTACAAATCATTGCACATAGTACGAGTATAAGGATGCGTTTGTACAAAACCTCCTTAAACTACTTACTAATCAATTAAACAAATTGTGTCAAATAAAAAAAAAACATAATATACGACTCCATAGCATTCATGAAGCTCTGTTAATTAGGCCCGCTTAATAAGGTCGTATGTCACGTTTAAATAAGTTATGCAAAATCCTGCTATAGCCAGTACAACTTGCCCTACTATTTAGAGTAATTTTTAAAAGATAATAAATGTGGAGCCTAAAGCGCCATTCCAAATGAAAAGCTTTTTAAAAAGCAGGGAAAAGGGTTTTAAGAAACAATATTTCAAATGAAGCATTTCCTACACCAATATGTCACAAAAATATCTCTATCAAATATGTACTTAATTGTCCCATCCTACTGCCAACTAATACTTAACAACTTCAAGCATCTATCAACCTTAACGACTTCAATATAACATTAGCAATAAGGGTTAATTTCCCATAAGAGGTAGTTCCCAAAGATAATGCCAGGAGCAGTGTTTGCATATGCAAAAGGGTGCTTAGACTTGTTTTTCTAACTGATTAAGTTTAAAGTGACAGGACAGACGAAAGCAGACGATGTTAGGTGATAATATTAGTATTGTCATATTATTTTAATGTCTAAGTACTAAAAGGTTCTTGATGAAGTATGAAAAGGTAAGGTTAAAGAATAGGTCTTTGTTAATTTAACGTTTTGGGATCCCGCGGTAATCAGAAAAATATTAAACGTTGTTTAAAACTTTTGCGTAAGGAAAAAAAACTTGAAATTGCAAATCTACCTTGTGATTAAAAGCATCATCATCCTCCGAGCCTTTTTCCCAATCATGTTGGGGTCGGCTTCCAGTCTAACCGGATTCAGCTGAGTACCAGTGCTTTACAAGAAGCGACTGCCTATCTGACCTCCTCAACCCAGTTACCCGGGCAACCCGATACCCCTTGGTTAGACTGGTGTCAGACTTACTGGCTTCTGACTACCCGTAACGACTGCCAAGGATGTTCAATGACAGCCGGGACCTACAGTTTAACGTGCCATCCGAAACACAGCCAATGGTGTCTAAGATATACTTAGAAAGTAAATACAGACTTAGAAAAGTTGCATTGGTACTTGCCTGACCTGGGATCGAACCCGCGCCCTCATACTTGAGAGATTGGTCCTTTACCCACTAGGCCACCACGACTGCTTTGTGATTAAAAGCATTAGCCGTTTAAGTTCTTTTATATATTTTTTTTATTTTTCTACATATATAGTATTTAAGTTAGGATATAGGTTTAGTTTTAGGTATAAAATATGTTATTATTATTTATCTTAATAAAAATAAAAGAAAATACCATTTAAGTAATCATATTACAAAAGTACAGTGGTATATCGGAGACCATTGTGTAAGATAACAAAAGCAAGATATTAATTTATTTCAATTTACGTAGCTGATCAAATTTTCGGCCATAGTGATAATAACATTTAAACGCAAACCGTTTTGTCCCCACCGGTACTCAAAACTACCAAATATTGACTCAACCCCTATTTATTCAAATCGCCAAAACTATTGGACTATCACAATATCGGACTGTCAATTAGCCGACTGT
This sequence comes from Helicoverpa zea, assembly GCF_022581195.2. Classification (NCBI taxonomy): domain Eukaryota; kingdom Metazoa; phylum Arthropoda; class Insecta; order Lepidoptera; family Noctuidae; genus Helicoverpa; species Helicoverpa zea. The sequence continues at coordinate 1,959,970 of NC_061472.1, forward strand.
CCGGAGTGAGGATAATGTATGTTTTCATCCTTTGCATATACAGGGTGTTTGTATTAGACCTACTGCGGATCTGAGGTGTTGCTTCAATAAATACATGGTGTTTAGATTCGGTGGCTACATTACGACTGTAATTCAGTTAATATGTATTTAGGTACCTATGTTAATTTAGTGGTTCAGAAATGGCTAATAGATATACGTATTAGGAAACATATAGAAATTCACTGTGATGATATAGCATGGCTTCCTGCCTTCTTCTTCATTTTAATCTTGTAAAAGTCACCAATGGTAATTTGAATTATTGTAAAAGAAAAACGAGTGAGTAGCGGTGGACAACATAAATGTAATTTATTGATAAGCTCTGTATTCATTTATTTATTCATAAGTTTCATTTTCAAAAATATCAGTTGAATATAAATAATCACAAAGAATACTTTAAAACAGTAATTCAACTTCAAAGATTCACTGGAACCACTGAAATCCACCACTTAATCATAAATGCATATTGTAATCTCAACAGAACTATTAACCCGTCTAATGGCGCACACAATATATTTACGACTCATTATAAACATAATACACCATCAGCATACATCAAGGTAATGCAATGAAACACATAAAACTGACTCACGAACAATATTTTCAATCGTAGCCAATAAATTCTGTGTGTAATCCTAAAGGTGTGGTACAAACCACAAAAGTCTGTAATATAATATAGTCATCAGCCTTATTATAATGTGATGCTAACAATTCTCTTGTTTTGTGAAATCATCGAATGATTTCTTCGGCAGTAGATACAAAACAGAAGAGCCTCAGAGTGAAAACCGGCCCTTATTTCGAAGGATTTATAAAGAGACTCTTTGTGCAGACCTTCGTATTCCAGGATCGAGTTAACTCTTTGTTACAATCCCACATCCCCAACAAGCTTTGTCCCTATATCACTCTCCAATTAAGTATTCTGCGTTACAGATTTGTCTCATTTTGAGCCAGCAAATCCTGACCCTGATCCTTGTTGGAATAGCGATTGCAGAATTTGTTAACGTTAAGATGTCACCAATGAGCTTTCCCAAATTTCATTGTTGTCTGTGGCACACTTTTCATTGGATATTGAGATTCGTTCTTATGACCTACAATGTTGAATTTTCTATCTAATTTATCCTTATGTATCCTGTCTCCAATAATAAAGTGAAGATGATGAAAAATAGAGCCTATTCGTCCTAGCCTTGTCCAAATATTGCAGACCCATTTTCCCGCTTTAGCTCGTCATTTATACAGCGTGTCGTTAACTTTGAACCAACTGACGCATATGTAAATGAGTGTCCATGTTTATTATTCCTAGTTTTAATTGAAGCTCGGCCACCATACTGCCAACAACACAGACACCTGTGCTCCGCTGTTTAACGTTTATGAAGATATTGGGTTACTAGGGATTTTTGTTTTATTTAGTTTTTTGCTTTTTGACTGGCTAGTTCTGTATTGGGATATGTTTTTTTATCATATGAAACTATTATTGTTAGATTGTTTTGCGAAATTGTTAACTGCCAAAAGATTGGGAACTATAAACGGTTGTGAGTTATTTCCCTTAGAAATGTGGGATTAAATAATGATAATATGATGAATAACAATAATATTTAGTAGCATCATTTCTTTAAACTGGTTAACAAGAAATAATAATCTTAAAGGTAGCGTGTGAAATGAACAGGTTTTTAGTCAAATTGAAGGGAAGTAATTTTATAGACAAACTTTCAAAAACCTTAAAAATATAACAGTCGTTTTCTTATTTTAAAGTTAATAAATCTACTGAAGGAAAAAGTAACGGTGGGCGGTGTCAAAACTTTTGCTCCAAAAGTACCTATATTTTTCAAAACACACTTTAGTATCAAATTAAAAACTTCACACTTTTAATTCTAATTCTAAGTCTTCGTTAACTTCCTAATAGCCGATCGCTCATAAGTTATTAACTTGGAAAAACTTGAAAACTTTTTGATGCCCCAAGGATATTCAAGTCATCAATTTTACTTAAAGCTTCTAATAAGGTGTTATTAAGTATGTTGACACCGTTTGAAGTTTTTAATGTGGAAAGGAATGGATCATTTAATTTCCAGATTAACTAGCTTCCGAACATCAGTAAAATCTTGCTTTGCCTATGTATTTTTTAAGGTAGATAATTTACTTTAGATCCTTAAAACCATAGTGACTAGACATATTTGCGGATGTGTATGTTCGTAAAACACTTATACCCGGTACACCGCAAAATTTGCAACAGTATGATAGGTGCACAAATCAGTATGGAGACACGAATCGTAGAGCGTACGTTAAGTTGGTATTTTTTTTTCAATACATATTTTGGGCCAACTGTAGGTCGACTTGCCTCTATGAGTTGTTATGACAATTTGACTGAAAACAAAAAAATACATAGATACATGCTATCTTTCCTCTAATTAAATAAAAATAAACAGAAATATAATATCCACATCGTTGTCACCGCCGACAGAGTATTAACACAAGCGTGACGTATTGCTTACGTCACGGTTCCATTCTTCTGTAAGATTAGAAGAAAACGATATACTATACGTGTCTGTGGTTAGCCTTAACATTGGTGGTATTGCGTTTACGCAATTTTAGTCTCTTATTTTTATTTCACTTAGAAATAGCTTTTTCCCTGAATTTAAATGGAGTATCTTATTTAATTACAGAAAAACTAGGCTGAAATCTTCAGGACCCTTTTTGCTCAAGACTAATGATTCGCCTGAAAATAAGCACTATCGATTCCTATGGAGTCCCTCTGAGAGCTTGATTTTGTATAAGCAACAGTTTTTTACTTTTCGTTTTGTTTTCTGTATCAATTTTAAGCACAAATCTAATTTCAGTCTGGGCTTCAAAATATACCATTTTATTGTTTAAGTTAGGTTTATGTGAGCAGTTTGACATTTCGAATACACCTCTAAACCGAACACACTATGATCGCATTACGAACAACTACATTGAATTACAACTACCTACTGATAATTTCAATAACAAAGTAAAGTACATTGCTCTAAAATTTCAAGTAAACAAACTATTCATCATTTTCTAAATACGATTTTACGTGGTTTTAACCTTCAAGTTGCGATGTCAGTTTTGATGGACGGTCTTACTCATCAACCAATACTTGATGTGGATTCATAATGTAAATAAATGAGTAATGGACAAAATGGCTTTTATACAGAGTGTGTCGTTCACAATCACATTAAATCCTGTCGCATATATAGGGTAAACTCGTTAGAGATGGCCATAGTTTTATCTAGACATAATAAAAAATAGAAAAAATGTGGTTACAATCAGTCTTTTATTCTTATCATAATTAACAGTAATTAGTCTTGTAAAAATCAATGACAAATATTTTTTTATAGTTCAAAAACATATTAAAAAACAATTTAAAAATAAAAATAGAATTGGCCATCTCTCCCGAGGCTTCAGGGTAAGTTGGCCATAGCTATACGGGATAGATGACCAGTACTTGACTTCCCTTTACCCTTTCCCTTGCTCTGAAATTCGGCTTGTTTAGCTTCTTTTTTCTTCTTCTGTTCACATTTGGAGCATATATCATCAAACTCGGTACAGTTTTCATGTACGGTGGGTACATGAAAACTGTACCGTTTGATGTGACTGAAGTTTGATGAGTCACAAATAAGACACTGGAGCCACTCTTCCAGAATACGAGTCTTATAATAATTTTCTCCGATTCCAGCGCAGTTATCTGCTTCGTTTTCTTTATGTTCTTCGTCAGATGTATCACACAATTCTGATTCACTGAGATCAGAACTGCTTTCGCTAATACGCCTTACAGCTTTCCGTTTTCTATTCATATTTGTATCAGTCTTCTTATTTTTGGGTTTAACCATTTTTTTTAGTGAATCTTCACTCCAACAACCACGAGTGGCTATGGCTTTTCTCTGATACTTATTTGGCTTCTGTAACAAAACATAAAACGCATTAATATCACTTCAAATAACAAAAAATAATATGGCTATCTCAACCTGAATTTATGTGGCCATCTCTCCTTTTTGTGCGGGTGAGATGGCCATATCAAATTTTTGATTTAGTTAAACATTAGCAGGCGCCATTTTGAGGTTAAAATAGACGTTAACATTTGATAAACATAATAAACTAAGCAAACATTTAAAAAATACAATAAAAAGTAGTACTACATGATAATTTATGACCACACTGTACAATTTTTGCAATACCCTGTAAAATAAAAGTTGATTTACTTACTTTTTAACATAAATACGCGCAGCAGCGTCGTCGCACTGTGTTCCTGAGCGTGGCTTGCGGTGTACTGACTGCATTGTAGAGCCATCTAGCTATGCATGCCAAAAATAATTCGATTGGTCATCTCTCCCGTATGGCCATCTCTAACGAGTTTACCCTATTTTATGATATTCTATGGCGAATTGTAAAAAAAATAACCTAATCCATTCAGTGAGGTAACCACAGGAGTCATTTTTCGTAATACAGAGACATGTGTAATACAGAGATAAAGTTAGGAGTATCGAATGTTTTGATCAGTTGACAGCTGTCAGTTTTCAAGGGAGAATTTAAGTTGTTTGTTATGACTGACTTTTATATGGTGTTCTAATTTTCGCACATTTTCATTCTATTTACTTTGTTTGAAAATTTCATTTTTACGTATTTTCCTTTTTTCTTTGTGTTAATCGACATATTTAATTGTGAACGACACACCCGATATACAAATATAGGATAACAGTACTGAATCCGATGTGCCAAGTGAATTATGAATTTTACATAAAGTAAACAATGCTGATGTGTGCGTACTTAATTCAAAATTTTATTAAAGCAATCTGGGAGTTTATTTGATTGGTTTTGAAATTGATTTGGCATTCAGCTAAGTACTGGATATAAACGATTGAAGAGTATTGGTTAATGTGTTATTAACTGTTGATCATAACAGTTAGTTAATAATGAATCCTACATTTGAGTTGTTTGTTTTGATCCTACTGATAGATCCTACCTTTGTTTGTTTCTCTTTCATGTAAAAACCATTTAATGGATTATGATGAATTCTGATAGTAATACCGCTTATACGTCAGAATTATTCTGCTCTTTTTAATCCGCATGTAGTGAGCAGTTCCTTGAGAAAGTTGGTAAACCGCTAGCGGAGGCTAGTAAATCTATAAATTGTCACTAGTTGCAACCGACGCTAAGTGTTGATGCAAAAAATCATGGAATAATTTTTCTCCTTATTTTGAAGCGCTCCAAAAAAGTTTACTAGCTGCAGCATCCAATATTAGAACTACTGCTTAAACCATCAAATATATATCTATGAGTGGTATGGTACAACATTGGTCGCGTGCGCAACGAGTAAGTTCACTTGACTGAGCAAACTTTTTGATGCATACATTTGTATTATGTTCGTATGGTCTCCGCGAATGGAACATGCCATCAATTGATGTGGTGATACATTTGCTTAGATTATGGCAATAGAAGGTTAAATTCCAGGATTTATAGGATAATGCAAGTCGTTTTCTTTATCATCTATTATTCATTCATCCCTCTGTTCTTACTTTTGGGGTATATTCATTTCAAAGAGGTGCAGTATATCTGCTTCTTTCATTATTTTCTGTATGATCTTATGAGTCAGATTACAACTTCATGTTTTTTCACATAATTCAACTTACCTACCTTCCTTAAATGGCATCGCTGGGCAACGTCCAAAAGCAGTCAACTTAAGGCCAAATTGATAGGCAGCCATAGTTTCAAGAACCAAGTTAGCTTTCTTGATTCGAGAGTCTGCAAGCAGTCACACTACACTTGCCCATAATATAAAATGGTAGTAGACTACCTACTGGGTAACTGCATAATAAAATTGTCTGGTACAAAAATAGACCATATCATATAATCCAGTTATTTTTAATCGTATCATATCAGCTTTGAAACTGGAGTACTACAAAAATAAACTCGCCGAGAACTCGACGCCAATCTATAAATGTACCGTATTTGTCTGGCGACAGCATGTTAATACTAGCTGTTCCTTGCGGTTTCACTCGTATCCTTAGGGTATTAATATAAGTATGTAGATGAAGATGAGGCCATGCTTAATATTTCAGTCTTTTCTTCTCAAGATATCCATAAAAAATCAAACGAAATCTATTCTGATCATATTTTTACTTAAAAGGATTTTTGTCATCACTATACACTACTAAAACATGATCAGGTAAATTGCTATGGTCATTGCTCTTTAAAGTAATAATTACCCTTTTAAGTCCTTCAAATGATTATTCCTCAACAGTCTTTATAGGAACTCTGACAGTACCTTCAAGAGCAACATTTACAATATCAACTACAGTATTACCTATAGTTATATCTTTATCTCTAGCTTCAATATCATAATATAAGCCTACAACAAAGCACTTACGTCTTTTAGTATCCAACACAACATTAACTATAGTCATGACCTCGATACGATTGAATAATACTACTTATGTATAATTTACTATACGACAGTGCAGTCGCCGTATACTGTTGTATACATAGTATATATTGTATAGTATAATTATAGCTGTGTTGTTAGTATAGTGTAAGTTGCACGTACGCTGCGCCACTATAATACTTGTATGAGCGAGATGATTGGTTAAGGCTTGTTCATAATGTTTAGAGAGTAGATTATAATTTCTGTGATCTTAAAGTTGAAGTTTAGTTAACATAAGATACTTGATTGCAGATGGTATAATACGATAAATAATATGAGGCAATTTTTTACATAGTAAGGGATATGAAGTTGATACTGGTGTGAGAGCGACAAAAGCTTTATTGATTTTGTCGACTAAAAACCCTCGAAAGAATACAGAATAATTTTCCACAAAATTAACAATGTCAAAAGTTCATTTAGAAGGTATATTATTCTGTCTAATGGACAGACTCGCAGAAACAGCTTAATATTTTGGTTCTAATAACAATTACATTACAGTTTCAGCTGTACACCATCAGCCTTTTTACTGAACACAAGTCTCATCTAAACAGAACAGGAATAAGCATTAATCATTCAAACGACAATACAACAGCTCAATACACCGAAGCTGTCCACATTACATTTCGACATAACAAGACTACATTGAACACAAATTATCTTGTCACTCCCCCAACGATCGATACATAAGCAACTAACCTAGACTATTGTACACATTAAATATTAATCCCAAATTCATCGTGTGACACATTCTATCAGTACTTACATAGAATTGCAGTGAATCATTTACCTAGAAAATGCATTGCATTAGTAATTTGAAACACTAGAAATGTCCAATGAAATTAGGGAAAGGTGTTTGGGAATCAAAATCCTTTGTTACATGGTTTTGTTCGGTTATTTCCAATTGAGGATTCATTTATTATTCAGAAACGTGTCCTATCATGTAATTTTAGGTCTGTCTGTCTATAACAGTTTCAGGAATAGTGTCTAGAATGTCTTCACCAGTTTTTTTTTTCTATTCATAGTTAATGTTGAATTGATTGTAGCATTCACAATATATCTACTCATCATTTGCCTTTTCTCAACCTTGTTGGATTCAGCTTCCAGTGCAATCAGATGGAGCTGAATACCAGTGTTTTCTGCTAATTAGCAGTTATGATCAGCATTCATTTCATTAATCACTAGCAGAATCTTCCATCACCTTATTACTTTCAAGCTTTGAGAGACTCTTAAAAAATATTTAAAGCTTATCAACCCCTACAAAACCTTTAACTGTATTAAATCCTAAACTAAATCCCACTACGTACAAATCCTCATCCATAAACGTGCCTTTACAAGTCGCAAGCGCAGCTGCACGATGCGCACAAGCTACCGGTTCTACGGGCTAACGACCCCCCCTCCCCGCCCCGCCATCGATAGTACCAAACGGAAAATTTTATAACCACGACTAGCTGATCCGTGCGGTCTTTACTATAGGATTTGTATTTCTGAGTTGAATTCTAATTGTTTTTGAGAAATAAAAGAAGGAGTAGTGAATCTGGGTAAGGTTGGCTAATAGTGAAACTGTCTTCAAAATTGGTCCAGCTATTCTTGAGTTTTCCTGTAACAAATAGAGTCATAGTCAAAATTTTTGGAATTGTGTTTTGGTACAATACATATCATTGACTTGAAAACAGTTTCTAATATTGCAAACAGACACTTCTGTTTCATATTTTTTATGTAGATGGAGTATTAGATTAACATTAATTTTCATTAAATAGCAATAAATAGTAGATATAGTAATAATAATAATTGTTGTTATAGCAATATAATTTGCTTGTCTTTAATTGCTCGTTAGGTAATAACTACCATTTATTAACATACAGAGGTGTGCTTCATAACATAAACTGAAGTTGTAAATGAAATGGGCAATGTAATTATTGAAATTAATAGGCAATCAGATTCATTAAGTATTACATATTTTCTCACTTCTGTTTTTCTCTGTTATAACATACTAAATGTAATGGAAATCGAAGCTAATATACTTGTATTTCATATGCTTGAAATGAATGATGATTTAAGATTAATAGACGAATAGTTGAATCCATTCTCTTAAAGGATTCCATTGCGTATCTGCTTCGTATTCATTTATCTTCTTATTATGTACTTCTAACTATAAGGTCCGATTTGTGCTTACTATCACATTCAAGGACTTCTTTGGGTTAAATTTATTCTTCGGCGTCCTCAATTTCTAATCCTTCTCGCTTATTCTTTTTATCATTATCATGTCCACTATAATTAAAACCTGCGTTTTTCAAACTAATCACATTACTATAATCAAGTCTGTCTACACCATCGTTATCAAGAGACCACACGTTACCTCTTACCATAAAAGCTAGACCAACTACTGAATTAAGTGATCCCTTTGCTAGATCACGTTAACATAGTTGCTATTTCGCAATATCTTAGATTCTGATCTGACTAGGTGGTCCGGTTTGTCTATCAGACTGGCTGATCTTATTCAGTCAGTCTGTAAAGCTATCAATTAATTGTTCTATGTCGATGTAATCTTTTAGAAACTTGTTTAGGAAGTTGTGATTTTTCTTGTGATCTTGTTTTTTTCTATTGGTCGGCTTCTAATCTTCTTGCTTAATATTTTGGTCGCCCGGGGAGAATATTTACTTTTTATCTTCTCTATTTTCTCAGAAGAGTTAAATTCTTCATCTTCCCTTTCTAATTATCCTGCTCATGAATATGCTTAGTCCGTATTGTGCAAGTCCTCCATATGTAATCAAATAAAAATACATGAATTTAATACCTTTCTCGAAGCATTATGTGTTCTTTATTTTTAAAACTCAAAATGTTCCAAGACAATTAATCTATGTGTAAATAAGATGTAGAGAAGTTAGAAGAGGAGAAATAAGGAGCAACGTCGCTGGTATACAATCAAAAAACTTAAGTACTTATATCAAGTACTAAACTGCAGTAGTCTAACCATGATAACATGAAAATGTATCTTCCTACACACCTTCGAAAAATACACACATATACCTTCCAGAATTAAGGAAACCCATCAGCCTTCTAATCACATTAGAACACCAACAGATACCTCCAGTAATAACGATCCAATCATTTACGATGTTTCGTGGCATAAAGCGTAAAACTGAGCGATTTACGCTGGAACATCGGCCGCATCAAACTACTGTGTACATTGCGAATCGTATAACGTACAAACGCGATTCTAAATTTAAATATCGACGAGAGAGCGGGACGGAGCGTGCTCGTGCGCTTGCAATGGATTGTGTTAAGGATGGATATGAAATTTAGAATTTAATTTTATGTAATTTTCTTTGGTCATTTTAGATTTTTCTTCATACAGGTCAGATGAGAAAATGGAACCTTTATATTGAGGCTGAACTACTGTTCAAAAGTTAAACTCATGTTGATGAGTGTTCACAAACGATTACATATTTTACCATTATTGGCAAAGGTATAACACGTATGAGTAATGGGTCCCGTAACGCTAAATATTCAAGGTGAACCTTGAACACATATGGTGACATGACTATGATTCATACCAAAACAAATACTTAGTCATTTTTTTCGATAATTTTTAAAACAAAAACTGCAAACAACTTTTTCTTATTTTCTTTGTACTTAACAAAAAAACTGCTTTTACATTATTTACATACTTTGTGGAAATACTTAAATGTATCTATTTTAGCAGACTCTACTTTATAATAGACCATACCTAAAGATTTTCCAATGGCCAAGATTTTCCTGCACATAAAAACAAAAGCCAAACTATTATTATTATATTCCTCGCCCTTCCAGCCACAGCATAATCTACGTCAAACAGACTTGTCTTGCGCTCGCACACCACTCTCCCCTCCCGCGTCCCTGTAATACCCCCGTGCGTAAACGTGACCCCGAGACGTGAACTCTAACTACGCTCTTTGTTTTTTTTTTGTTTGTTTGTTCGTTTGTATGTATCTCCTCGATGGAGAATCGTTATTGTACCGATAGTGGGCAGATTTTTTTTTTAATAGGGGTTTATTTGGTTGGGAAATTGAGTGTAAGATGTTTGGAATTAAGGGCTTGGTATTAAAAGAATCTTAATTTTAGAGCTTAGTAGGGTTTAGGTAATCTGAATATATTTTCAATGTGTATTCGTAACGCAAATAATTTTAAAACATAATTTTAGTAGGAAGTCAGGAGTAGCAGAAAGTCAGTTGAGCATAAAGAAATTTTTTAAACATTAAAACCTTATTTCAAAGAAACTCAAGGGTCGATTAAAAAGCTATTTTTATTACGTCAAATTTTCATTAATCAGTATGGTCTGAAACGTCTAACCAGTGTCAAATTCAAGTTCCGTTTGTAAACCCAAACCGTTATTGAACATCAAAATTATGTGTAAAAATTAACAGTATCGCTATACCTATTCCCAAACCGAAATGTACCAAAATAACATCGTTTTATGGAAGATTAAATTGTTGCCTTTCCGCAAAGGAAGATAAAACTAATGTAAGTTCATTGGTCGTGTTTTGCGCTTTGGTTTGTGACGAAGATTCAACGTTATGAGTTTTTTACCGTATTGCCGAACTATAGCTACGTAAACAGAGACCCTTATTGTTTGTTTTGTAGTGTAAAATATTTATTATAAATAGCCATCTTGTGTTTGATACCAGTTAAAATAATATTATTGTACTGTTTCAGCTGCCACAATGGAGCAAATCTTTATGATCGAGGTATTCGTCAAAAGAATTGTCTTGAAGATAGAACCACCAGAGAAAGATGAATACGAATTGGCAATGGAGGAGGAGGAGAGAAAGAGGGAAGCAGAACGTCTTGCTGCCCTCGAAGCTGCTCAGAAAGGCAAGAAAGGAAAGAAAGGAAAAAAAGGCGGCGCTAAGAAGGCCAAAAAAGGAAAAAAAGGTAAAAAAGGAAAGAAAGAACCTCCAGGCCCATCAGAAGAAGAAATGAAGTTTATGCAAACTTGCACGATGCAGATGAACTGTCTTCCCATTTTCGATTTCTACGTGGCTCATGATAATTTTGTTCCACCGCCACCACCGCCTCCTCCAGAAAAAAAAGGTAAAAAGGGTAAAAAAGCTAAACCCAAGAAAGGGAAAAAGGGCAAGGCTAAAGGGATACCCCCTCGGAAGATTGAGCTTCCGTCTGAACCTTTGCCCCAACCCCCGTACTTTGGCGTCGGTAATTCAGTCATGTTTCTTTCAAGACCTTCAAAATTAGAGGATGTGTTACGGAAAACTCCAGTTTATATCACTGTCTGGAACAGAGATCAAGACATGGGCTGCATTGGTTTCTGTATTGTGGAATGGCACGAATCATTTTTTGAATGTCTTCATAAAGCCGCGGAATTGAATCGAATCAATTTCGAACAAGCAGAATATAGAGATACTAAACAGCCAGAAATGGTGACCAATACAGTTGAAATGGTACGCCCACTGCAGTGCGAGGAAGATTTGAAAGCGTCAGGTGAAGTCGAATTTTATATCCGTCTGTCGTGTTTAGGCAACAGAGTGATGAGTTACTTTGTGTCGTTGCCGGAGATGGAGCGCATTCCTGGAAGAAAGTATCTGTGTGATGACTTGAAACTTAAGGATATAGAGGTTGTAAGGCACTGGGAAGGTACTGTCATAGATGAAGTGCCTCCCGTAGCATATTTCTTCAGTGCTCCTGACATAACTAGAGAGCCTATCAAACCTGTTGAAGAATTTGTGCAGTACGAAGAATTCGTTGCTCCATTTTCACAGAGCGAACTGGCAATTTTGTCCATGGGCTTCCCTAAAGGGCCTTGTGGTGGTACTAATTGCTTGAAGAGAATGGAGTATAGAGGCAGTCAGCATCAATTTATTCCAGGGGAGGTTATTAAAGGAAAGTACCAGCATGGTCAGTTTGTTAACAAGCGAGATGTGCATGGGCCATGTGGGAGACTCGATTGTCCTCTAGCGAAGAAGGTTCGTGCCTACCTTTGTAGTGAAGGCAGTTACAAACCATGCAAGAAGCCTTGTTGCACCGATTATTACTAGTTTGGAATCAGGTTTATTTTAGTAGGTATAGATGTTCAAATTTGTTATAGTTAGCAATAAGATTATGTTTAACAATACAATAATAGACTTAACAATAAAAATCGTACCATATCATTGATTGTTTTCTCTTTTGCCCTCTTTTTTTACATCGTCAAGTACGTATGTCTCTTTCAATCGAAATTTTAAATTATTTTTTAAGTACTTTTTGTTTTAAAACACAAGTCTCGGTGGACAAAAACAAGTAAGGTAATGATTCATTTAGTACACTTTCTCTTGGCTTCGCACCCAAGGCTAATGGGGGCAAAACAATTATTGCATGAGATCATCGTTCATCGTCAGGTCATTATTCCGAATTGAAACTTAATAAAATAATATAAATGTTTCTGTTTACTAAAGTCAGGCTTAGTTTTATTTATTCATTAAGCACAAAAGTAGCCTATACCTATGAAAAAGACTCGTCTAATGGCTGATATTAACCAATTTATGTGCGAGGAAAATTGATCAAGTTTTTTTTAAATTGTCTGTATATTAATAAAGTATGAATTAAATAACTTAAACGCTTTTGAAATCCCCCTGTCGCTTGCAAAGTTGATTCATTTCATAATCGTCATGTACTAAATATGTGACCTTATATTGAGAAAGTCGATATTGTTAGTTAATTTTGGGTCACTAAATAAACGGGCCGACCCGAACAAATTCGCGTACAATATGCAGTCAAACATTCGTAATAACACGCTTTCAACAACAATGGCCATTTAAAATGCCATAAAAAATCCTTCATGTCCTAATTACGGTTTTATCTTCATCCACCAAGCGTGACGGTGTCCAAATCCCACTAATGATGACAATGATTTTCGAAACCACTTTATCTTTACCGTCCCTAAACTCTAAAACAGTATTTATGTCTAACGTATTAAGGGTTAACTCAGTAGATGTAGTGGTAAACGTAACTTGGTAAACATGACATGATATGGGCCAAGGAAATTAAGTTTGTAAATCTTGCGTGCTTGATGATTTTCTTGGAAACGGATTTTCTGGGTGTATTAAGGATTGTTTTGTGTATGTATTTTTTAATATCCGTTTATCCTTATTCTTTACTAGTTTTTAATCTTGGATGATGCCTACTGGCAGGATTGCCAGTTTTACAAGGAGTCAAAATGATACCTAAATCGAATCGCATTGCCGACTGGTAAAGTATAATATGAGTACTCTAATACATAGGTACTCCCTACCAATTATTTTTAGTAAAATTTAAATAGTCACTTTATCTCCAGCTTTTCAAAATGAGTATACTCATCGAAAGAACGTGCATTTTTCTACAATTTCTGACTGCATTTCTACACAAATAACAAAGCCAACGAGACATTCACATAACAATTAATTTTTATCAAAAAGACCTTGCAACTATAGTTGCATACAAAAGCGCATAATGTTGCATTGTTTATGTCAATTTGAATGCATTAGACTAATCGTCGCGGTCGTTTATGACAATGATTCTTAAACTGCATACTGTGAAGCAAGAGTTGGTACTGAGGTTTAATGAAAGGGAAGTAGATAAGCTCAACTATTGGGAAGGAAAATGAGTTGACAATTTTCATTTTATTTTCCAAAATGGTTTACGGGGCGGTTTAAAACAACTGTTTCCTCTGAAAAAACGTGTAAATTAATAGTGTATAGGAAGAATACTGTTATTTATGTTATTGGTGGGAACTTTGACCTTCATAAATTATGTTTCTGAGGTATTACGACTATGTTTGAATGTTCATGATGTCACTTTTACTATTTACTCCTTGTCATCGGTACTACCGATATCAGGATCCAATCCATAGATACAATATTATGACGTCACAATTTCTTCAAAGATTTGTTTTGATATTGCTTTTTTATTGAATGATATTATTTTTCTTTCTTGAGAACACCTACAGCAACAAATGAGAAACCAAGTTCGATTAAAAGTTCTATCATTCATGTAGGCATGGTGTTCGATAAGAAACTTTGACTAACACTGGATAAACTACAAACTGAATTATGTCGACTTGTGATGTATGGTAATTAAACTCGTCGTGGAAACTTCCTATGTAAAAACCTATGTGTATAGCTTTTATTGCGTTAGAGGGCTTGCACACTGCGACTTTTTGAACCGAGACATGGTACACGTTGAATATCTTAGACGATGCAATTTTTTATGTATTTCCATAGTGTGTAAATCCAGTCAATTGAGAAATTCCTTTATTTTGAAGTCTACTAAAATCAATAGGGCTAATTTTCAGTCCTTACAATGGTTTTCGCCGCTCATTGATAAATTACCTACTAAATCAAGTGTGGAACAAAGTCCTTCACAGTGTATATTGGTACCTAAGTCTATCTGCGATAAACACACAAATTACAACACGGTTGTTCATGCAGTTTTCAGCAATAGATACATAGATTCATGAGGAAGTATTAAGTAGATATAGGTACGCACATAATCCACGCGCAACCAGTGTGGGTCGCTATTATATGGTTAGAAAAGGTCGTAAAAATATGAGTTATTAGAAACAAAGTAGGTGATTTTATAATAGTGTAAAATAATCTAGAAATTGCAACAACAATATCATATGAATTCGCCTTTACTAATTGAGTTATGAATTATTACTCGCCAGTACAATAATGACTGCGATAATGTGTGTCAATGTAGATAATATTGTACTGCATTTAAATTACGACTTGATGTGTCTAACAGATGTAGTAATATCGCTAATAACCTATTTGTAAAAGATTTTAATGTTATCTTCCACACACTGCAGACTAACAAGTCGGTCGACTAATTGACCCCATGTATAACTATTTTTTGTAAACATTTCACTGTCCACAATAATTAAGCAATCGCTATGTATCACAAATGACTCATGAAACAGGAAAGTTATAGAAAATCTTTAATTCCAATCAAAGTTTTTAGTCGTTTCGGTACCGGCAAAATACCTGAGGCGCGATTCTGCTATTTCACTTAAGCGACATGCGATTCACATCCGACTGAGATCCAATCACGATTCTATTACGACTGAAGCGTATGTGGCATTCCGTTATTTTTTCTTTTAAATAAACTTTTTTATCCATTTCTGTGACTCAATAATGAATCATATTGCCTGCAAATTATTCACGATTGCAAAATGATTGTACTTAGAACAAACTACCATAATAGACCAAATGGCAGACCAATCGCAAACCAATCGAATGTCATTGGAATACGATTGGTCTTATATTAGTAGCAGAATGTCCGCTAAGGTTAAAACTGCTATTGCTATTCAATTTCTATTAAATTTTGACATTATTAATTTAGCAGAATCGGGCCCCTGATCTTTATAATGTGCGTACTACCATTCATCTGCATACTGATTTATGAGCCCAAACAAACTATCGGCCGACTAAAAGTTTGCAGTTTGTGTTTGGTACTCTAAAGGTTTCTTTAGAAATATTATGATTTTATGAAAGAAACCCTTTGTTTTTCGCCTTATCTGTACTTTTCTGTATTTCTTTGTGTTGTAATGACGATTATTTAAATGACGTGCATAGGTTTAATGTTATCTATCTATGGTAATAAATGAATGGTTAATTAGAATTATAACCCAGATTTATAGATAAATATTCATATTGTAGTACCAGTAAAGATTAATTGTAAGTCCAACTGAGAATTTTCTGTATGATGATTTATTTCCGGTGATATTACAACAACAATGCTTCTCAATACTCTAAAACTTGACGATGCAGAAATTGTACTACTGTGAATAGAAATATTATGAGTAGAGTTGTAAAAAATACGAATGCTTTTAAGCTTTCCTGCCTGCGTGGTTTAAGCTTTTGAACTTATGGTTAAACGCCTGAAGAAAGGTAATAGCAAGAACCTTCCTTGCGTTGAAGCCTTCTCAACTTTTTAAGTTTTGAAGAATCTCGCTTTCAACAGTATACCGGATAAGTAAAAACTAAATTAAAAAATTGCGTTCCCAAAAAAATCCCGGTTTTTGAACCGCAACGTCGAAATAAGAAGAGTCATGTTATTGATCAGTATTCATCAGATGCTTTCTTCTAAATTTATTACTTTCCTATTTTTCTCATTGATATAACTTACTATTGATATTGTTACGGATTTGTTTGTTTCCTACAGGCTTTTGTTTCCAATGAGTATGACTCAACGTAGGGGAATCGGATACTCAATAGCGTTTATAGATGTGAACAACCTGTCATTAGCTTTAATGTTTATTTCAAGTCTATTGTTTATAAGTATGTAAAAACGTTTCAGTGTGTAGGTATTGAATGACGCTTTGTTATAAATCACGATAACATAGGTATGCACTATAATAGGTACTGTCTGTATCACCTATATTGTCTTGAGCATTGAAGTCACAAATAAAAAGCTGAAATTACGTGAAATTCAATTATTCGCTGATTGTTCATAATTTCAAGCAATCGTATTAGAAAAAATTAACAGCTATTAAATAAAAGCTGTTTTTTTAGAATTGTGCCTCGTGTATATATATTTAACAGCTGTACAACCTCAACATGCAAATATATAAATTAGAAATAATGAATTACTAAATATGTGTGTAAGCTATAAATAAAAGCACAAAATTAAACACTTATCATCAATTTAATTACATAACTCATATCACAGGCATGACTCAATAGCGCAGCTTTTCAAGCTGATAAAATTTTCAAAACGAGACATAAGCCACAATACACCTTACTTACTTAAACTTAAGGTTAATTTTCATTTGTCAAGTGAAATACTGATGAAATGAACTTGCTAGCTTACGTTGATGATGAATCATCATGGATCTTTGTGGGTGTGGCTTTAACGAGTTCGATTTTGATAAAAGAGAAGGAAGAGGCAAAAGTGTTATTCATAGAAGCAATAGACAAGGCTTGCGGTTGATTTTATTTATTGTTGGAATGGGTGATTAAATCATTGGTTTAATTAGATGGGTGTTGATTTGTTGACAGATTATTGTTTCTGGTTTTAGTAGTTTTAATTATAAACTTGTTTAATTAGCTGTATACGAAATCACAAATTAAGATCACCGTAAATGCTAAGTAATAAGTAGAGATAGTTAGTGGTTTTTTTTCTGCGTCCACTAATCTGAAACTTAGTTGAGCATGTGTAACAGCACTGGACACAAAAGTAAAAATAAACGATCTTGCTTATTAAAATTACACAATCCTATTAATTGAAAAACACCATAATTGTGGGTTAAAATCCTACTTGCAATTGGGTCAAACAATATCGAACCCATCCGATCTGTACCACCAATTTTGCATCATCTCACAACCATTAAAAAAAGTTGTTTTGTTCAACATCTCAACACCACATTGGCAAACAGGTTAGTGAATCATAGTGATATTCAGTTTGTGGACGTGACCCGAATAGTACCTAATAACTAATGACCGTTGACTGACAAACTGACATAACCGGTGTGCTTGTGGTTGTAAAAAAAATTGTAAACAATGACTCACTTTGCTGTTTGGTGGATGGCAACAAGATTGGCGAGAGATGATTATGACTATAGTTCGGCCATTCAGAGAATGCGTTCCTGACACGTCGCGATTGAACTGACGACGTAACTTTGCAATGGCGTTGCAGTTACGATAAAAATATTTTTGCTGGTTGTTTACCGTTTTAACAATTGAGGAGCATTAAAACAACATTATTATATCAATAATCAATGAATGTTATTACGTCGTCAGTTCAATCGCGACGTGTCAGGAACGCATTCTCTGAATGGCCGAACTATAAGAAGTTGAATTTCTAAGTGCTAGTTGACTAAATCAGACAACAACGTTCAAGCACACAAATGATGTACCCATGAGGGAATCGAATCCGCGACATCCCGTGACTTGACAGGAGTACCTATCTTCTCTTTAGACCGCCTTCTCCCGCGTGGTGTGTGGATAAAAGCCTATTATGTAAATTCAGGATATCACCTACCTACATACCAAATTTCAACCAAATTGGTCCAGCCGTTTTTGCGTGAAATAATACATACATAATGAATAACAAACATACATTCTCTATTCTCTATACTTTCACATTTCTAATATTATTTTTAACCCCCGACGCAAAAACGACGGGGTGTTATAAGTTTGACGTGTCTGTGTGTGTGTGTGTGTGTGTGTGTGTGTGTGTGTGTGTGTGTGTGTGTGTGTGTGTGTGTGTGTGTGTATGTGGCATCGTAGCTCCCAAACGGATGATCCGATTGTAATGCGGTTTTTTTTGTTTAAAAGGAGTGTCATTCGGGAGTGTTCTTAGCTATGTTTGGTGGAAATCGGTTCAGGTCTTCAAGGTCATCAGCTCGTTTGTTAGGTGTGAGAAGAATGTTACACGCTCAGTTTACTTGCAAGCATGTGTGGGATCTGAAATTTGAAACACTAATGTCTTCTGGAACCACCGAGCTGGTCTGCTGTTGGGGCACGAAGGTAGGAGACGTAACCCTGAACTGCCTTTTAGTAAACCCATCGAGTTTGGGCTCGTTGAATTTGTCTTGACCAGTTCTCTTCAATTGACGAGAACCTGATACTGGAAATGGGATGTGGCGGATGAAACCCTGGAATGCCGGAATGAAACGGATAAACCGATTTATATCTTCGCTGAAAATCTAGAATGACCAAAGGTTTATGTTTCCTCAATCTGTGCAATTCTCCCAGAGCCAGTATGTTATGAGGATTGTTAAACAGCATCCTTTGTCCGAGATCGCATAGAGCGACCCCATCTTAAAATAAAAGAAATTAACTGAAAGAAGAAAAAATTAAGGAGCTCCTTCAAAAAGCATGAAATAAAATTAAATTATAAATTTAAAAAAACCCCCGACCCAAAAAAAGTACGCAATTAGTATGACAAAAGGTTAAAAACGCTAAACCCTATAAAAAGCAAAAAATAACTTTTAACACTACGTAAGTACCAACTAAAGCATGTCAGACTAAACTAAATTTTGACGTGTCGGGGGACCGCTTTTTACCTTCAAAAACACTTACATAAATCAAATGATACCTACCTAATTACAACATTCGTATAAAACAAAATTATATACACAGTTATAAGTAGTATATACTTAATTACTTCTAACGTTAGGCTAATAAATTAGAGCGGTCCCCCGACACGACAAAATTTAGTTTAGTCTGACATGCTTTAGTTGGTACTTACGTAGTGTTAAAAGTTATTTTTTGCTTTTTATAGGGTTTAGCGTTTTTAACCTTTTGTCATACTAATTGCGTACTTTTTTGGGTCGGGGGTTTTTTTTAGTAGGATATATCAGAGTAAGCCTAACTAAGCCTACCATAAAACACATCATAATTCCCTACGATACCCATATTACGTAAATGAAATCTCCATACATATGACAATGTCCGCTTGTTTAAATACACTTAAAAGAGAGAACTTTTTGTCTGTTTGTCATGATAAGTTTGTTCGGTAACTGCGCTGTTTGATGGGGTCATAACTAAATTGTTTAATTAAGACCCCATTGGTCCACCTGTTACAATTTGTTGTGTTTTGTTTGGATAGTTTCAATATCATTTTCTTTTTGTTGTATTGATAGAAAACCTTGATTTATTTGTCATTCAATAATTTAGTAGCAGCTTGGACATATTGCCTTCTGTGGGGGTTTCTGAAAGAGTACCTACCTAACTGCTCTTGGCTCCAGAAGGAACAAAGTTGGTTTTTGTCAATAAGTCTGACACTCACTCTGGCTGTACTTTCAGCAAGAGGGAACATTTAATGATGAAGAAAAATCATACTGCCTTATAAATATTATGAAATAACAAATTTATTTCGTTAAAATAGAAGTTAAAAACTAATTCAGTCATAACTAGAGGCGGAGGTAGAAGGTAGGTAGGAATGTTATTAATTAATTTACAATAAATATTTTATTTAAAGTAATACCGTCAGCTATTCCAATTAACAAATAACAAAACCATCAAAGGCCTTTAAACAATACATAAAATACAAAATTATGTTCCACATATAAAGCTTTAGCTCCAAACAAAACCTCTAAAACGACAAACAATTTAATCAAACGCTACACTAATAAAAGTATAATTAAAATTTAGAGCAAAACACAGAGCTAAATAATTAGCATGTATTATGAAATATTTTGTCCACAAAATTATTAATTAATTTTGTTCAACCACAGTGTTTGGGACAAAAACGTGTATTCAAAGTTTTAATTGTTTTCACCATGTGGGGTTTCATTAGGCACTAATTGTGTGAAGTATGTCCTTATTTAGGGACCTTTGGGACCTTTTTGTATTGAATCCTTTTGAAAAGCTGAAGTTTTAATTTATTGGCATCAAAAGAATTTTAGGAAGAGAGGATAGGTACCTACTGTGTAAAATGTGATTAAATTAATTTCAATCGGAGTTTTTTCGAATATTGAAGGTATAGTTGTTTTCGTTGTCCAAAAATCTGGATTTCTTAAAACCACATAAAAAGCCATTCACTTATTTAAAAGTTACGGTATCATGGACAGGCAGACAGCCACCACATAGTGGTCATTATTATGGCACCCTTTTCTTACAAAAGATAAGAAAGAAAAATCATATTCCTTCTCAGGTATTTCTGACTTCAGAAGTTGAAATCACATACACAGTTTTTATTATACTTTACTTAATAATAGTAAGACACGCTATCTTTCAAGTCTGTATCATATGTTTTCAATGACTATGACTCACCAGTGAGTTCCGCTAGAAGATTTTTTATTCAGCCAATGAGACCGTAAAATCTGAAGTGAGGAACACGCACTGCGCAAGTGCAATGATCAATGCTTGGTCATTTCAGTTCTATTTGAGAAGACTTTGTCATACAATCCGAAATAGTATAACTTAACACTTAGTAACTGTAGAAAATAATGCAAGTTAATAATTGACTATATTATGAACTTCACTCAAATTTACTTACTAACTTTTCTACAATAAGTCAAGTATAATTTATCACAAGAGGTCTAAGTACAACAAATATATATGGCGATTGTGAAACAAAATATGTATGAAATGAAATGATTTTTATATATCGCCAATCAATAGAAGAGACTATCCCCCTTACTTATAAAATCTCTAATCACCTTCTAAGCAACATTTTAACTAATCACTACTTAAAGTCTTAAGTAGTGATTAAATGTTAGTTAAGACATGCTTAAGCAGCGTTTATAAGTATGAATTTTATTAAACAGCCCTTAAGTATTACTTATTTAAGTAACTTATTACTTATTTAAATTCACGTTTATAAGTTAGGCTGTTAATTGCCAATTCACGACGTTTAAATATCTCTCTAAAAAAACTCAGCAAATATACCAATACTAAAACATTTCCTCACTCCAAACAGTTCCCATACAATTCGCCCAATAGATACGAAACTCGATAACTGAACAGTTAAACTAACCAGATGCAATCAACTGTACTGCAGTTTCATTGCAGTCCAAGTTTCGGTTCGCTGATTAAATTTGCAGTTTGCAGAGGTGAACGTGAGAGTTAGTAATTAGAGTAGTCCGGGGACTAGATGAAGACAACTTGGGTATGTATGATAATCTAGAAGTTTTGTTGAGGATAGTGTGTGAGTTAAGGAAGCTGGTGAAAACCGGGATGTGTCTGGTGATTGAATTTTTGCCACCCACAATATTCTATGCGTCTATTGATACGTAAATCTATGTGATTCTGCTTAATCCATGCTACTTAAAGAGGAAGAAAAAGGACTTCAGAAATCCTGGATTTGAACAAGATGTTTAAAGTTGTGTACCGTATAATTATGTGAATCTTCGTTGAGGAAGGAAATATTAAAATTCCGATCAGTCGGAAACAAGTGTCGTTTCGATCAAGTCTCGTTTCCTGACCTTTAAAGGCAAAGTCAAAGTTTTTACTTCAAATAGGAATTCGCAAGCTCTTATAAAATGTCACACTAGTGGCACGATTTCAAAAAGTAGGTCTTATGGTGTGATTTAGAGTAAAAAATATTTTTTGTAATTCTTTTCTTCTTATCCGTAAAAGTAAAATATATAAAACCCTTGCCACGCTTAATGACGATTCAATTAAAATAGTTATTAAATCTTCGTAACTTTAAATCCCGACCTACCACAAAGCTAAGTCAACCGTGTCATCGTTACAAAAAGTGTAATTAAGTCAAATTCATCATTGTCACAGCCACACGCATTGTGACAGTCATCTTAGAATTGGTCAAGTGTGAATTGGATCTAAGTTGGACCTCTATGAGGAGATCAGACAGACTCCGGCTAAAACTAGGTAAGAAGTTTTGGGTCTTTTACAATAACTTGACCTGATGTCTAAGGCTTCGGTTTAGGTCATAGGATTGGGTAACCCTACAATTAAATAATTATTGAAAATACGTATATTGATCTTCTGCAGGACCATCCTAAACTTAAAGCTTTATCTAACTCCAAAGGGGTCAACAACTTAATAGATAATCATATAGGAGCATAAGTGTCTCTCACAACAACCAAGTCTTATAAACAGAACAAAAAATAAACTTCACTTGACAAACCAATTCAATACAGCTAATAAATAATAAAGAAAATCATAGATTACAGCATAAAGCAATCAGAGTCACAATAGAAGACATTTCAAGATTAATATTGGTCATTTTGACCATATTAACTATACTACTCAACCGGAGAATGTAAAAACCAACATATATCATGCAGCCAAAAAAGAAAATAATCGATACAAAATGTTAGAAAGAAATGCTTTTACAACCGCAAAATGTAATTGTAGGTTCTCACAATTCAAAGGTCCTAATTATAATTTGAATCGTTTAGGAGTTAAATATTTTCGGCGTCAAATAGACTAAAAAATGTTTGAAGACATCGTCTCGTGTTTGGTCAACAGAGCGGAAGAATAGAAGATGTGTGGACCTGTGTATTTTGTACAAAAAAAGTATATGATATTATCTTACCGAAGCAATGCTGATGATACAGATAAAAAATTGAATAAAATATGTGCAGACCGACAAAAATATGCACTAAATCAGTTTTCGTACCGTTTACTATGATATTAATTATATGTTCAAAAAGTAAATAGTTGTTTTATAAAATTTTATTCTAAGCTATAATTAATTAAACTTTATAGGAAGGTATTACAATAAACCGCAATTAAATTCACAGCTCATCACAAATTAGCATGCATAGCGCATCCTTTACTTCCTAACTAATTCTTGCGAATGAATCACTACAAAATGAAGGACATCACGATAGAGAAAATACAAATTATTCATTACTTTTAAATACAATTAATTTGTACGCATTCCCATGAAGAGAATACGAGATGAACCTTGGAATGCAGAGCATGAGAATATTTGAGACCATTTTCGCATGAAAAAGTATTTTAATATAACATATATCTACGTATATGTATCCAGATAACATAAACATAAAAAAAACATGAAATAATTATTTACCCTTATGAACTCTAATTCATGAGGGTAAATAATTATTTAAAAAAATCACTTTCCTTTTTTTAATGCCCTAATATGAAGAAAATAAACCGTAACTCCCAAAATTATTACGTAAAAAAATAAGATATTCGCTAGATTTTTCACACCTTGAGACGTTCATAAACTATCTTACTTCATTTTTTTTCAGCATTACATTTTTGCAATTCCACATCAAAACTCACTTCGCAACATTACCAAGATTACATCAGCTCTCATCTAAAACGGTAAACCTAGCAACAAAATTAAAATTCAAACATCGTCTCCACAGCTTCCCCTGTTCGCGCGGATGACTCACTTGCAGAAGTAGGCCGGTGGTGGCCACCGCTTTAGAAAAAAACCTACACCTTATCTGTTGCATCAGATAATGTATAGGGTGTTTTGTCTGGGTGTTTTTTTATTATTTCTGTAACTTAATAAGTAGATAAGTATTTTTTTGGTAACATTTTAATATTTTATTGAACCCATAATTATTAACATTAAATTTAAAAAGTTAATATATAAAGATCAGTAAATTCGTTTTCGATATGTAATGTGAAACGTGGTGGAAAATATGATTGTTCTGTTTAGATTCACTTATACTTTATGATCATAATTAGCATTTCTAGAATACTTGCCTGTACATATTAAAGATTACATGTATCTTAATCACTTTTCCTCCTAATATTCTGATTGTCATAATGGACCCAAATGCTATCAACTGTAATAAACCCTGCTACGAATTCAAGGCCAAATAGCATAGAAGATATGTCTTGTAAAAAGGAAAAAACTCTAAATAATTACTTATTACATAAGAAAATCTGTCTACGTAAATAACTTTCTTAAAAACAAATCTCTAACTAAGCCATTTTATTTCTTCTTCACTCCCACAGGTAAAACTCACAACACAAGCTATACTACAACATACATCTTTAACAGCTTCAATAAACCTAACAGCTCAACACATACATTATCCGAGCTAATCTAAAGTCTCGTACACATTGTCTAGACACAAGTCTGTCTGTGTCAACTGTGTCTGACATACTCGTAAACTTGTGTGCTTGATCTGTTGGTTTGAAAGCTCTCATGTTTGCTTTTAGAGGTTAAAAAGTTAATTTAAGAAATTATCTATCGTTTTGTGGTCGTGTCTTTTTAGACAGTTTTTTTTTGTAACTGCAATTTCGTTATGTAATTCACATTTAGACACTATTATAGTAAACTTTGGAGTTACTTGTCATCTTAATAGCATCGCATATAGTTGACCAAATATTCGTTTTCAAAATTCTAATAAAAAATAAAATAACCCATAAACCGTACATTATTACTTTAATACTAAATACTATAATACATACATGATTACTATAATACACAAACCGTACAGCAAAAAGAGTAAAACAAATTAATATCATGTCTGATTAAAAATCGAACACCCTCTATCACCGGTGCGCCTGCGCGGATGACTCATATCCCGATCGTCAAACACTCTCACGACAAAGCATAGTGAAAAATAAATACCGACGAATTTGTAGCAATACATACAACGAACATAAGGACATGTTTATTTATTTATTTATTTATTTATTACAGGGTTTACCAACAGCTTCTGTGTAGATAAAGCTTAGAGTACAATTTTTGTTATTACTAGGACTTACACAGTCGCCAATTCTAGGTTAACCAACATACGCTAAATAATGATAGAAAATTATACAAAACAAAAAACACTTCTTATTAAAATTAAAATTAAAGTAAAACTAAACTTGTTGCAATACATAACACATAAACTTATGAGAACAATAAAAACTGTCTTAGAAATACTTACAACTTATAAAACTATATTTTGTGAGAACATCATGAGATCAAAACTTAGGGTAACTAAAAATGTAAAAAATATAAATTAAAATAAAAATTCAAATAAAAATTCAAATACAAATAGAGCAATAGAATAACATAAAAACATAACATTTTACGTAACATTTTGTCGATGTTGCAATTTTTGGGATTCCAGTAATTGGGCCTTAAAGGTATTAATCGAGACATTGTAAATGTCAAGATCTGGAGCTGATTTAATCACTGAGTTCATCTCTCTGCTGAGTCTGACCAGTGGCGAGTTTACTCCTATATTGGTTCTAGTTGCTGGAGTATGAAACAGGTTGGTTATGGGATGTCTAGGGATATTACATGTTTGAGTACTAATGCGTTTAATATCAGTATGTTAAGTAGATAAATATTGCCCTTTGTACTTTGGTATGAGGTTGTAAAAAAAAATATTGGAAAAAGGCCATTTGAAACTGTAGATAATATATTAACTTGTATAAGCGCATTGTTATGATAACCATAACAATGCGCTTAGGAAATGAATTGAAAGAAAGAAAAATCTTGAATTTTTTGGGCAATACACAAAACAGAAAGAAATATGAATATAAAAAGAAAAATAGACAGCCTTAACCGATGTGTTAGATTTAAGTTTCGCCAACTTCGTACTGGTCGAGTAGAATAGAAGCCATTGCGCGAATTTGAGAATCTCCTGGGTAGCACATGAAGTGGGCCCAGAAGACCAGAGGCTTAATTACTATTACACCAACTGATGTTATGAAAGTATTTTTATTGGCTTTACTATTTTTTATTTTTTGCCTGGAGTATAATAGTACCATTTACATTCAATGCCGATTGTTACTGAAACCTTTAGATTTTTATATCCATCACTAAAATTCATAACTGTAGCTTCCATTATAGTGTAAAAAAACATAAATGTTTTAATCGTCAATTTCACAGTAAAACCCATTGATTCAAACATTGTATTTTATCTACCATAGTTCAAAAAATTATGATCTAATACATCATTACAAAATTTTATTCGAAATAACGGTTTAGAGCATGACGTTTAGAATGTTGCCCTATTTAACGATTCAAAATGTCAACGGACAATAGTGTTGCCAGCTTTATGTGCTGTAAATCAAAATCGCCATAAATTTAGTTTCGACTTGTTATTTATTGGCGTTTTATGATGAGAAAACGTTTAAAGATTGTACTTTTTATGACAGTTATTGAATTTTAAAAGGGCTTAAGTGTTTGAATGGTTGAATAAGTTTGTAGGGTGGTTACTAGATGCATGGATAGCTGCAGAACTAAAGATTATGCTGCTTTTTCATAGATGGGTGAGCGTAGATACTCTTACATTGTTAGTCACATACTTGATATTTAAATAAAACATTACCCCATACTAGTGATTTTTCCATTGTCGTTGCTGCGTTAAGGTCCCAGACCCAGATCCGAAACTACTTCGGGAATCCAACCCGCAATACAAAGCAAAAAAGCAAAAGCTACAGGCTACAGCGTCAATAACGTGTACGAGCCTTATACATAAGTTTATTTACCATTACACCTTATTTTCCAAGAACACATAAAATAGAACCTGCAAATCCCAATACCGAGAACTGAATCGATAAGCGTATACTAACCCTGCATTATCGAGTAACTGCAACTCTAAATATTGACAATCATAAAAATCGATACGATTCTCATTAGGCCAGTTCGTTGGCTGTTAAACAAAGATCACATTGGATATGTTACGAAACACTTAGTTTACAAATGAGTTGAAATTATACCTACTGTTTGCTGAAGATAACTGAGGTGTGTGGTGCAAAATAAAAGCTGTAGCGTTTTGGGACTAAAACAAAAGAAAAACGTGGTTTTAATTCTAAATCCAGTATAAACGAAGTTCTACATTTTATGAACTACCTTGGAAATCAGTGACTGATTAAAGGTCAGTAAAACATTTTAAGGAAACCTAGAATTTTAGTCTAAAATCGTCAATCTACCTTGAGCAAGTGTGGTGATTAACACTCATTTCTTTTCTATGTAAGAAGTGGCCGGTGCCTTGCAGTGGATCAAAAAAGGCTGAGTAAGACCGTTGCTGAATAGTGTGATAACAAGAATATTTAAATACATATTTTGAATGAAGTTTGTCTCGTTTTATTTTTATGGTGTTACGGTTTTCAGCAATCCAGTTTAGTCAGGTCGTCACATATGTCTGGACTACGAATATCATTTTGCAAAACCGTCATTCTCTCCTAACATGTACCGCAGCAACAGATAAAAAGTATGAGCCAACACGAAATTTTTAATAACAACTCCTTTGTCAAGTTAACAGCTTTCGAGCGTTTTTATGGCAATATCTATCCTCGTTAATCGTGGTGTAAGTGATAAGAGACCAGTTAGGGTCTTTGTTCTGAAGTTTATTGACTTATCGGTGTATGATGATTCATTAGTTGCATTGAAGGTTCAAGAATGGTAATTTCAGGGTTATTAGAGTTAGTGGAAATGGGTATGGGTGCAAGGGTGGGAGTACGTGAGCAGTGGCAGGTTGGTTCATATGCAATGGTTGGCACAATGTTTTGCAATTCCTAAGCCTCTTATTTTTTTCACAAAATATAAAGATATGTAGCATAATTATTAATTTTCAGTGATGTTGACAAAATTAAAGCTTTTGTTTTCAGCCAGCAGTATTTTCTTGCTTTTCGAACATCACCAGGTCTAGCTACCTAATAATGATTGCAGAGAGTTTACATATATTCATTTCCAAGGCTGTTTTCTGCACAATTCAGCTGATGCTGAACATGAGGTCCATTTTACTGTCATCGGCAGCGGAGCACGATTCTGAGTATGAATACGACTATTAATGCTAGTGAAACTTCCACTATTTGAAGTAATTCCTATAAAGTACTGAACCAACCATGTACAAGTCAGAAGCGAGTAATCTGACACCAGTTTAACCATGGGGTATTGGGTTGCCCGGGTAACTGGGTTGAGGAGGTCAGATAGGGCAGTCGCTTCTTGTAAAGCACTGGTACTCAGATACATCCGGTTATACTGGAAGCCGACCCCAACATTGTTGGGAAAAAGGCTCGGAGGAAGACTACTGAATCAACCATAGTTGGTAAGTCAATAAATAGCACAAATATGGCAATGTAACAAGCACTTTACCCAATATCCATATCTTTGAAATCGATTTTACCATCAACAACCTATTTAGCATAATTCGATCGTGATAGATTAATCTTGACCTTTCAATTCCTTCGGTTTTGCATTCCGCATATACTTAGTCATCCTTTCATCTGGTGTTAATACTGAATCATAGGAGATTGACCTCTTGAAGTTTTATTGAAACCAGTAGCTAAATATCACGTGATCGCAGAGCATCTGAACTTGCATAATCATTACTTAAATATTATAAAAAGCAACTCTTTTATCTGTCTCTTGTATCTTTCGTTTATCTGTCGCAGCTTCACGCCAAAACTACTGAACTGATTTATATAATGTCGATTTCATTAATTGAATATGTCTTGGACGGCTCATACGTAGGTACTTAATTACCTAAGGAAAGCTCATGCAAAAAATGCTGTTAAATACAAATAACCAAACATTTTCAGTTATGCAGTTCAACGTTTTTATCTTTTTAAGACTTATAAATTAATCTCACAGTGTTGGTACTCGTGGATTTTTCAAATGCGTTCAATACCGTCAGTCATGATATCCTTTTATCTATTCTATCCAATCTTATGGTCTCTTCTAAGGCGTTAGACTGGTTTTCTTCTTATCTTCATGATCGCCAGCAGTCGGTTCGGGTGGATGAGGATTCATCTACCTGGTGTACTTTGAATGCTGGCGTTCCTCAAGGCGGCATACTCTCACCTCTGTTATTCTCTATATTTATAAATTTCCTTACTCCTGAACTTCAGTGTTCGTATCATCTCTATGCCGATGACTTGCAGTTGTATCGTCACACAAAAGTGAAGGAGTTGGCAGCTACGCTTGTTAAAATGAACAAGGACTTGGAGGTAGTCAAGAGTTGGTCTGACAGGTTCGGAGTGGCAGTTAATCCTGTCAAATGCCAAGCCATTATCATTGGTAGCTCAAGAGTTTTAGGAAAAGTAGACGCCCTTGGGTTGCCAACTTTGGTATTTGACGGGATAGATATACCGTACAGCTGCTCTGTGAAGAATTTGGGCCTACAACTTGACTCCTCACTCAATTGGCAAGCACAAGTTGCAGCTGTCAGTCAAAAAATCACGAATACGCTGCGGTTTCTCTATCGCTTTAAAAACTTGCTACCTGTCCATGTAAAAGCAATGCTTATGCAAACCTTAATCTTTCCTATAATCGACTATGGTGATGTTTGCTACTATGACCTGAATGCAGATCTGCTCAATAAACTAGACCGGCTTCTCAATAATTGCATTCGATTCGTCTTTAATCTTCGCAAGTACGATCATGTGTCAGCGTATCGAGCGAAACTTAAATGGCTACCGATAAGACAACGACGTGTGATGAGGGCATTAACTACTCTTTTTTCTATACTATATACCCCGTCTTCACCTGCATACTTAACCTCCCACTTTCAGTATGTGTGTTCACAGCACAATAAAAATCTCCGCTCCTCTAATAATCGTCTTCTTCACTGCCCTGCTCACCGTTCAGATATTATTCACTCTTCCTTCTTTGTTAAATCTATCCTTCTCTGGAATGAGCTACCCTTGGAGGTCAGGATGGTAAATAGTCGACACACGTTTAAAATTAAACTGCGTAATCACATCCATGGCAAGTTGGCGGAATCATTACACTAGTTCATTTTCTTCACTTTCTTCTCTTGGATTCAGTAATATATATATATATATTTATTATATTTATATATACATAAATATATTTATTTTTATTTTCTTGCACTTATGCTCAAACTGTGTTGCACCTACCACTTCTGTTTCACCACCACCCTAAGGTAGACTGGCAGAGAACGCCTAAGGCGTTAAGTCCGCCGTTGTACAATGTGCATAAAGTATTTTAAATAAATAAATAAATATAAAAATAAATAGATCATGAATGAGTTGTAACAACAAAGAAGTTCTTGAGCCCTAAAAAATGAAAATATAAACACAATTATTATGAAAAACATTTTAAAAGACTAATTTCAAAATGTAATAGATCATTTAGGTACATTATTTATGACTCATAATAGTCCATTGTTGAGCAATTAGTATATATTATTATGCCATTATGTGAATGAGTAGTGAAACAATGAACATAATTTTAAAATGCTGTTATAGTTTGAAATTATAGGTTTTTCGACCAATTTTTGTCATTAGATTTAATGTTTTACATTATCTTGCTCACTTATTTGTAGTCTGTGTCTACTAATGAAAGGGTTTAGAATGATATAAAAAATTTACACAGCCATGGAGAGCCTAATGAAACTTCTCTAGCTTGAAAACAAATTCGTGAAGCCTCAATGCCTCTTTTTTAATTTCAATAAGTATTTGTTATTATTTAAATAAATAAATGGCGTCCGTCTACCGCAAACGATAGAACAAAATATTCTTCTTTCCGCCGCCATTCGCATTGCGTCGAATATACACCACTCCGCGTTAATAATTTCTTATAATGTTGAAAATCTGCGATTGCGATACACGGCGCCGTTCTCGAAGTTGTTCGGAAATATGTATACCTCGGGCAGACATTACAGTTAGGTAGAAACAACTTTGAGGACGAGGTGAATAGGAGAATTCAGTTGGGTTGGGCTGCATTTGGGAAGCTATGTCGAGTCCTAACATCGTCGATCCCACAATGCCTAAAGACAAAAGTCTTCAATCAGTGCGTCCTACCTGTCATGACTTATGGAGCCGAAACGTGGACACTGACGGTACGGCTGGTCCACAAGTTTAAAGTCGCTCAGCGGGCTATGGAAAGAGCTATGCTTGGCATTTCTCTGAGGGATCGCATCAGAAATGAGGTAATCCGTCAGAGAACCAAAGTCATCGACATAGCCCACCGAATCAGCAAGCTGAAGTGGCAGTGGGCTGGCCATATTAGCCGAAGAACCGATAACCGTTGGGGTAAACGAGTTCTAGAGTGGAGACCACGCCTCGGCAAACGTAGTGTAGGACGTCCTCAGGCACGGTGGAGTGATGACTTGCGCAAGACGGCTGGCAGGAGCTGGATGCGAGCAGCCGAAAATCGATCTCAGTGGCGTGCACTTGGAGAGGCCTATGTCCAGCAGTGGACTGCTATAGGCTGATGATGATGATGTTGAAAATCTGAGGATTCTTGTGTAATAAGTGGACCTGCTGCTGTGAGACTTTGAGTAATTATAGTGGTTATTTCTGACAATACGCGAATTGTACTACATTTAAATAAAACTACATTCATGGATTTTATCGCCTAATATGATCCGCGAGGCTATTGAAATTAAAAAATACATCCATATTTCAATAGAGAAGATGGCTGGAATTTTATTTTATCCGAAAGAAGAAGTAACATGCTGGATTTTAGTCAGTAAAGTCTAATACTCCCAAAGCGGGAACTGGGCACTTGATGCTATCCCACAAACAATTTGTTTTTTCAATGCGGCTGAGTTTGTGTGTATATTTTTATCACCTACTTTGTATTTTTTTCTTTACATTATTATGGTTTATATGACTAAAAAATGGTGCACATACCTACACAATAATCTTCAAACCCTGCAAGTATTATGACTAGTAACAAAGTATGTACTGAATTTTACATAATTTTCCTTTTGTAACACACCCGCATACGCGTGATTCACGTAGACCTTCATGAAACAATGAAATACACTTATATGACATTATAATTTATGATGGATTTATGTCTACGTATATTGTGACCTTGGAACAATGTGCGGGAGTTTCAAAGTTGTTATCTTTACTAATATTAAAATGCGAAAGTATGTTTGTGTGTCACGTTATGGTAAACTGCTGAACTGATGAGTTCGGTATAGAAGTCATAGCCTGAAGACGGGGCATATCTTAGGATACTTTCTATAGCAATGCTTCCAATTTTCCAGTTCATAACAGTGATATTTATCTCCAAAAGGTAAAAAAAAAACAACTAAATGAGACCTGTATTTCTTATCTGACTACCCTAAGAAGAATTAATACGGAAACAAAGTCAGGGGTCAGACAAAGGCGTATTTCGTGCGTATTTCTGATACATAACAATTGTGACATGAAAAATCTAAAACAATATAGACCAACAGAAGAAAAACCGCTAATGTACAATCAAAGATAGCAGTACAATATAATAAAAAAAACTTCGCTACCGTAAATGCTCAATCATTGCATAATTCGCTGTGAATATATTATGTCGAGTCACATTACAAATTAATATTCAAATAAAGTCATTTTTTGAAACTGTACGATGCAACCCTTTACTGCACAATTTAAGACAGGCAACTCCCAACCGTATTGTTTGTAAACATAAGGTCTAAATTCGTGCAGCAAGTTTCAAAAGGAGTCGTAACCAATCGATCAATAATGGATGTATTGAAAATCGCAGGTGTGCGCGTGATTCGACTTTTTTGTCGCACGTTTGTCGATCCATTATACTCTGACTACAGGGGCCCGATTCTCCTAATTTTACTTAAGCGACATACGATTCACGTTCGACTCGATTCGACTGAGATCCAATCCCGACTCGATTACGATTGAAGCGTATGTGGCATTCCGCTATTTTTTCTTTGAAATAAACGTTTTTATCCTTTTCTGTCATTCAATAATGAATTATTTTGTCTGCATATGATTTACGATTGCAAAATGATTGTACAGCAAACTACCGTATAGACCAAAATCACCGAAATAGCAGACCAATCGCACACCAATCAAATATCAATCGAATACGATTGGTCTTTTATCAGTAGCAGAATGCCCGATATGGTTAAAACTGCTATTGCGATTCGATTTCTATTCGATTTTGACATTATTAACTTAGGAGAATCGGGCCCCAGTATTGTCATCGTATTGATTTGAATACGTGGCATGTGTGGTTTTGGATTTTTAACTCTATTGTTTTGGTCTTAAAAGTGAGTTTTGTGTGTTCGTTTAGAAAAGGGTTATTGATACTAGAACGTGGTGGCATCCTAATATTTAAAAGTATTTTTAAACCATTTTCTTCTGCATTATTTTGTTTAATTTGGTTTTTCACGCCTAAAACACTAAAGCGATTTAGTAGTATAAATATGGTACGCAGACAGTCTAGTTTCTGAGAAAGGCCATAGGCTACATTTTAACCGATGTTTGCGGTAACACAAAGTACTTCTCCAGTCAATGGGGCGAAACCGCGGAGACTGCTAGCCCTTTCATCTTTTATTTACCTAAAGTAAAGTAGGTAACACTAAAAGCGATACCTTATAAAATATTTACACATATTACATAACTTGCGAGTGCCACCGTACACGACTCCATACAAACTCAAAACAAAGCATTACAGTCACGAAGGAGAAAAGACTAGCGGAGATGCCCTAACGCAGGTAGGTCACGCGCCTTCAGGTAGGTCAAATACGTCACGGATACGTCACGGCAGGCGTGGCTGGACACCGCCAATATACCGTCCTTTACATCAAACTGACATCTTGTCATGGTTGTATTTTTACCACAATTTCAACAGATTTTATTTGTTACTCGATTAAAACGATGAAATGCGCTATCATTAATTGTAGAAATTGCTCAGGATCCAAACTCAAACATACCATAGGATAACATTTCACGTGTAAGTAATATTTTAGCTTTAAAACATATTTTTTGCTAGAGACATCTGTCGTCGAATAGCTGCATTTCTAGAACCTCTAAGTGAATTTGTATTATTTTCGTATCAATCTTGTATCAATGTATATTATTGGTACCAATTTTTGCCTTAAAAAGCAGCTTCATTTTTCCTTGCATCCTACAAGTTTTTTTATAGATTATTTACAAACCAAAACATATGATATATTATCATGAAAATTTAATATTATAAAAACACCATCTTTCGGTAAGTAGTCGACTTACGTATATTTGAAGTAAAATTGTGTTCATCAAGACAGAGAGACCCGTTACAAAATTAAGTGCTACCAGACATCGAAAATGCAATCACCCATTCTTAAAAAAGATCTTATTTAAAAAAGCTGCAATTATCTTAAAATTAATCATAACTCTAACTATGTAGATTTATTTATATTCATCACTAGCCGTTTTCCCGCGGTTTCACCCGCGTACCGTGGGAGCTACTGCCCGCACCGGGATAAAATATAGCCTATGTTACTTGCATATAATATAGCTTTCTAATGGTGAAAGAATATTTAAAATTGGTCCAGTAGTTTTTGAGTTTATCCATTACAACCAAACAAACAAACAAAGTTTTCCTCTTTATAATATTAGAATAGATCAGCAATGTTTTACATAGGTATATCTCTCTTGCCGTTTTTGAATGTACCTTTACTCAGAGCAACATCCGACTCACATAAAGTCTGCTACTTATTTAGTGGATGCGCCGTTATGATACAGTTGTGAAAACTCTAATTTGATAAACACTGTCCCTATAATTTTAATTCCCATTTTTCTTGGTGAATTTCGTAATGTGGCACCATCGAAAATAACTACAGTCATCGCAGCACGGTTCTAGAACAAATAGAACGAATTTTCGTGCTTGTGATGCCATAGTGGCTAGTAGATGAACTAACACAATGCCATAAGTTGATACTTAAATTACACCATGGGGGTATTTTAGACCCGTGGTGAATAAAAATGATTTTTCATCGAGTCGCCATTTAATGGTTCCTAGATACCTATTTCATTTCTGGAGGAGTAAATAAATTGTTATGGGGCAAGTTCTCTGCACAAAATAATACTTATATAACAATTAATTTTCTAACTTTTTTATCTCTCTCTTTTTCTTCGTTCATTTTAAATGAATGCTTCTTTAAACTTTCTAATTGAATTACTATTTTAAAAGAATTATTAATTTTGAATATTTACTTTACTTTTGAGTATGTCACTAGTGGTCGATGTTAGTTTAGGGTTAGATTTTAATCATCCTATTCCACGCTAGATGGATTTACAAAAAATGGGTGGCTTCCCATAAAAGGCATTTAAGGGTGGAGCACGGGTGGAGACAGTAACGTTCCTCGTCCCCCGCTCACCCGAATTTTGGCGCGCTGCTTTGTTAGGAGATTTTTCGTTAGGGCATCTCCGCTAGTCTTTTCTCCTCCGTGATTACAGTGCACCGCGCAAGTCTAATTAAATAGCTCGTAAGTGAGAATCATATTTCAGTCGCTTCTGCGTTGAGATGTAAGCTGACGAGCAAATATTATGCTTGCTTAACAATGGATGGTACAGTCGGTATATAAAATATTAGTTACACTAAACTAGTATTATAAAGGCGAACATTTGTATGTATCTTTTCGTATTTTGATGAAACTTGGCAGTAATTATAGCTCATAATATCATTTTGAAGGATTTTTATCTAGGGCGGCAATTAGCTCTCCCAGCAGGTACATACGTGGGTGAAAACGGTGGTGGAAGCTATTAAAGAATAAATGTACGTACATATACTTCGATTAGGTATGTTTCTATGAATATTTTAGAAAAGTGTCAAATCGTATAAAAAAATGTCGATCGCTTGGATATAAATATTATGTCCAATGATAAGACAGTTTTATAAAAACCCTGCATATTAAAAAAAAAACATTACTAATCCATTCGGTCAATGCACCATTCCCTACTACACAACATTGCAAAAAAAAACCACCAACCTAAAAATACACAATACTTATTTTGTTCGCGGTACATGCGAGTCAATATAACTGTGGTATCAGTCACCTCGAGTTTGGCTGCAATATTCATTAAGCGGTACTGTTGGCTATTAATTCGCCAACACTGATGCACGCCATTGTACTAAGGTGTGCACTGATGTTTGTGTTCAGGGCTGACAGTGTACGAAATATAATATTATTTTGATTAAAAAAAGAGCACAGTACCTATTTTTCGTTTTATATACGTTTAACGTGTAGAAAATTTAATAAAAACAATTTTTTTTAATAATAAAAAAGAGCACTGCAGTTTTCATTTTATATCATTTAGAAGTTAAAATTGACCAGTATTATGTAGTATGGTTGTCTAGGTATAAACTTATTTTCCTTGAAAATTATATTCCCTCGTAAATTATTAAGCGTGCTTCTAAACCACTTTAAGTAATTGAAAAGTAAGGTGCCACTGCTTACATAATGGGATACTCGTGCTGCTATGGATATTGAAAACTATAAAACTGAATTCTATTCACGACAGGTATTATCTTGTTTTATTATTTTTGAACATATAAAAACTTATCATATATTTCCTGTAACCTTTAATTTAATTTGAAACTAAACTTCCTTCCTTAAAAATATGTAAGTAATGTGTTAAACCAGTGAAAACACCTACACTCAGGCACAAAAAATAAAACGTCATTAAACACGAAATCAATACCAAGTATCTCGTAACGTTTTCATATGATTCATCTGACATTCTGATCTTGACCCACTTGTGCGACTTTTACGAACAAACATACTCGCGAACTTCTGACTAAGTTTGAAAGTATGCGTGCAATAGTTTGCCGAAAGATATGTGAAGTTTTTGGCAATTGAATTATGTAATAGAGAGGTGCCATAATTTTTGGGCGGTGAGTGTACAGTTTAGTTTTTTTTTCTTTGCTTCTCTTATGTGTCTATAGTACGCATTTTTACTTTAAGACTGAATGTCAGACTTTTCGTAGGACAAATAATCCGACCAATTTCTTGTAGGTCGGACCAGGAATTTTCGACCGACTTGTTATATGACTTGTGCGTTGCACTATTGCTCTAGTGTTCTATTTATCTCCAACAAAAAGTCGATCACCGATTATCGGACGAAGGCGGGCAGCCTCATAAATATATATTTTTAAATATTCAACTTAGTATCTCCAATTACTAAGCAAGAAAATTGGATCCTAAAAAATAATAACTAGACCAGACAAAAATAATTTTCCGTATCAACCATAGAGCAGTGAACCTTACAAAGTGCAGCACCATTGTTCAACCCTGCCAATGATTAATAGCATCTATGAAGCCGCGGTAATTACCGGGAACAATTGTATCGCGTGAAAAACTATCTGAAACCAGCGCTGTAGCTGAAAACTTTCATTAAATTAACACGTCACCGACACGGAATGGCTTTTAGATGGATTTATATTATTTCAATTTAATTTAAATTCTAGAAAAATATTTAAGTATTAGTATAGTCTTTTCTTTCGCATCTCGATCCACCCTGAGGTTGTCTGGAAGAGATAGCGATAACACAGCCCATTATGTCACCTACTTTAAGTTAGTTCTAAGATCAAAAATGGAGAAAATGGTGTACCTACCTAATAAAGTATATAATCTAAGTATCGCTATTTATATAAAAGAAAAAATAAATAATGGCTCATAATACCAAAACTTAAAAACAGCAATCTTAATTTTTCATTCGCTTCTTCATAACTGAATAAACGAAAAAAAATAACAAATCGATTTCTTTTCTATTATTTTTTTAAGAATTCCTTTCTAACCGCCACATTTTTTTACTTA
Source organism: Helicoverpa zea (assembly GCF_022581195.2). NCBI lineage: Eukaryota > Metazoa > Arthropoda > Insecta > Lepidoptera > Noctuidae > Helicoverpa > Helicoverpa zea. Next base: position 1,998,309 of record NC_061472.1, read on the forward strand.
AAAAAAAAAGCTATACATACCCATAACTGCCAACTAGAGTTAACAAGTTCCACCAACTATTTACATAAACTAATCCATTCATTCACACTCATCCGTTAGGGGTCTAACTAACCATCATTTATTCACAAATATCAAAAACCTGTATCCTAGAACATTTGGGAAAGCAAAACGAACAAAATTCACACACTTGCACTCATTTACATACGTCGATACTTCAAAATTTGCATACACATGTTGCATTTTTGATCAACAGTACCACCTTGCAAAACCCAAAATTGCAAATCTACAAACAAATTTACTCTCACGGTCAATTAGATATTCGTCCAAGGATAAAGAATTGCATTATTCTAATGTACCGACATTTGTTATAAACGAATTATTTAAATTTTAAATTGCAACCGTAAGAATGCAAGGGACGGATGCAAATTTGCGGAGCCGACAATCTCAGTTGATCAGGACCTAAATGAGTATTTTATACAAAAAATTCTGACTACGAAATCCCTCGTGTTTGAAATTTTTGCTTTAGTTTTGAGAATTTTTCGCGGCACAACAAAAGGATAGTTGGAAATATCTTAAAAACAAAACGCTTAGCTTCTTTTATAAATATTTTAATTGCACATAGTTTTGAAATAGTTTTTTATAGATACGATCAGCAATATAATGTTTCTTGAATGGATAAAGTGCCTGATGAAGTAAAATATGAATATAGGGCAAAAGGAACGTAATCAAAGGAGCACATTTATGCAGACCTAGACCTCAGATTACAAATGATACAGATTAGCAATGTGAATAAGCATTGATATGTGGTTCATTGAATATCAATTGTTTGCTAATTGTATATCAAGTGATATATCATATGGCTTAGCTTGAACAAATAGAAATAAAAAAGCATCCGATTTGAGAACCTTTTCCTTTTTATGAAGTAGGTTAAGAAGAGTCACTTGTACAAAAACCAGGCTTGTGAAAAACCGACCAAAGTGCATCCTATATTTTGATCGACTTTCTACAAGGGCATTTTTTGCGCTTTAAGTGACAAAAATATAAACATTATGAATACTATGATCTAATCAACTAACCTGTTTGTGCAATCTTCCAGTTTTCTTCGCGATACAAAAGAAAAAACTTCTTCAATAAACCAACAAAAAATCTTAACCACACTAAGCTATGCAAACGACATCAAGTGGAAATTCACACAAAGGGTTCACCAACAAAATAAATAAAGAAATACAAGAATAATATCGAAATAACTTGAATACATTTCATGGTCAATTTGATAAGTAACCGCATTGAAAATAAGTGGCTGCAATCCATTCTGCTATATTGATATTTGATTCAAATCACCTAGGGATGAAAGGTACAAAAGATAAAAGGGTAAGAGGTGAGACAGGGATCGGAGATATTGAAATTGTCAAAGCAGACGGTTTACCCTTCTTTGCAATCGGGTAAAAAGGGATGGAAGATAATGTGATGATAGTTAGGATTAATTGACTGATTCAATATTATGTAGATGAGAAATAAGTGCAAATGATGTTCTGTGATTTGTTGAAGACTGTATTTGGTCATGTGAACAAAAAAGTTCCCATAAGTGAATGTTTTTCGTATTGTGCAAATTAGGTTTGAGTTTTGATAAGTACAAAAATTTCTGGGTGTATTTGCTTCAAAAATAAATCAATTTTATAATACCTATTTAGGATTTCAGTAAAGGTAGAATTCCGTGGATAGCGGCTACGACAGCCGCGCGCGGCTTACGACAGTCGTCGGCCGCGCGCGACAATAGTCAACCTATGAAAATGTATGGCACCGTTGCCGAGGTCCGCGACAGTCGCGCGCGGCCGACGAATTTCGTAAGCCGCGCGCGGCCGTATGCATCTCAACATGGTCTAGCGCTTAGTAACATCTATATAATTTTAGTAAAACCAGAATTGAATTGTTTTTTATTTAGTCGGCAAAACTTCCTTTTGTTTTCACTACAATACAAATGCTTTTGAATCAGTATTGGGTAGTATCCTTCATCATTTCTACTTTTTAAAAATAGGGTCGATTGGTAATCTATTTTCATAATACAGCCACAGCAATACGTCATCCTCTTCTTCTTCAAGGATATCAATTAGCACTTCGACTAGAGGGAACGGACGAACAAAATCTACTAATTTCAACACAATGCCGCGCGCGGCTTACGAAATTCGACGGCCGCGCGCGACTGTCGCGAGCCTCGGCAGCGGCGCCATACATTTTCATAGGTTGACTATTGTCGCGCGCGGCCGACGACTGTCGTAAGCCGCGTGCGGCTGCGTAAGCCGCGACCCACGGAATTCTACCTTAACTATTGAATAGCTTCAAAATCGATTGTTACTCTTATAGGACTATGTTTTGGCCGCAAGTCGGCGGTAAAGATTGTCTGATCTTGGATAAGGGTTACCCTAACTTTCTATACCTAGATAATAAAATGTAGGTACATAGTTATAATAGATGTGACGTGCGGTTTTTTCACGGCTCGAGCAAGCTACTTTTCCCACCCGGGTGTTAAGTGGCTTGTATCCATTTTCAGGTTACCACTAAACTCTTGTTCAGCATGCGTTCGCAAAGCGCAACAAACGTCATTCTTAAGGGTAGTACTTAAAGATAACTGACTCACGGGCAGATTGTATTACGACAACTGTATTCGCAATATAATTGTAATGGCAAGATATTTCTAGATCGAGGCCCTAAGAATCTATTGACACATTTCTTCAGAAGGTAACGGTATTAACAGATGATCGAATATGTATGTATTACTTGCGTGATTTTACACGAGACCTAACCTTGAAATAGTTAACTGAAGGGTAAAGGAAACACATGTAAAAACATGCTACTGTTTTATGCTTATTTATTTTATTAGTATTCATTTCTTGTATGATTTATTTATGATGTTTTTTCATGAATAGCCTACGTCTAGGTCATTTATATCATAAGAATATCATAGCAACCAGTGGTTCAATTGATATTAAATGCGCTGTCGTCGATGGTTTTGGTGGTATATATAATATATAACCTGATCTACTCAACCCAGATTTGCCTTCTTTCTGCGATCTTAATAGGAGGTATAGACTTAGCACCCGGCATAGTAAGATTGGTTATCAGACTGTCTGACTTCTGAATACCGTGAGAGATGTTCAAATAATAACCGTAGCCCGTGCCTTCTAAAGCACAGAAAACTAACTATTTTTTTACATTACAGTTACACCCTTTTTATCGTCCCACTGCTGGGCACAGGCCTCCTCTCACACGGAGAAGGATTGAGCATTAATCACCACGCTTGCTCAATGCGGGTTGGTGATTTCAGACTATAGTCCAGGTTTCCTCAAGATGTTTTCCTTCACCTTTTTATCAGCCATTGGTGTCTAAGATATACTTAGAAAGTACTTACAAACTTAGAAAAGTTGCATTGGTACTTGGTTTACATTACATAAGACAAATAACAAATCATCACAAAAACTATACTAGCACAGCAAAACAAAACATTACTTCCAACTACAATTACGTCACTAAACAGAAACAAAAACCGGAATTTTGAGACAAAAATAAAGTATCCGTACATTATGCTCGCAAAAAACCGTCGCACCGGAAGCGACGAGCATTCTTATAATGCTGATATGTTCCTTTTGCTTCTCAACGGCGAATATTTTTGCAGGTTATTTTAAAAAGTAAGGAAGATTGTCTGAGATGCTCTCTAGTTTATTCCGTCAACCAAAAGCTTCTGTGTTTCTATTTGCAGTTTAGGTGAATTTTATTTATTTCTCTTGAAAGACTACGATAGCTATGCCCTGTACACCCAAGATCGGTTTTATCGATGAGAAACCATACGATGGAATGAGTAAAGTGAAAAAAGTCCGATGCCTGCTGATATTCAAATAGGCGTAGACATCGTCTGATTAATTCCGAGACATCACATCACATGTTATATAATAGCTATAACTATCTCAATTTACAAAAATCATTAATATCAAGCTGAAACTGTCTGTTGCATATCCTAGTATAAGCTAAATTGCACATGTATGAAACCGCGGGCAGAACCTAACGTCTTATAAATACAGTAACCCCTGGAATCTTCTCCAAGATATGGGTGTGACTTGTGACCACATTAGCCATCATATTACAATACTGTGAGGCGAGGTTTTACATAAGTGCTGCTGTTTCAAGCTCATCTTCAGGTGAATGAGATTTTTCTAGAACGTATGGTAAGAAAATACACGTTGATTTGTGTGTCCAAAAGTATACCTGGAAATGGAATTTTGTGTGTTTTAAGTATTTAGGTATGATAAAAAACTATAGTAGACCTTAATAACTTTGTAGACTTACATCTAAAGCTCTTAGAATAATATTGAAAATTTGTTCAGTGGTACTAAAGGTAGTCTAAATTCGGACAGAGAAAATAAGCATTGTGATTCAACGAGTCAATCCTAGCCAGCCTCTTGGGCACGCACCCAGTAGACAGCGATGGGGATGAATTTTTAAAACTTATACCGTCTCACCACAAAAACTTTTTAACGTCAGTTTAAGACTTGTCTAAAAAAATGACAAATTGTGACGTTGACATATGGTTCATTTTGGAGCCACATTTTTTTTAGACAAGTGTAAAACGGTGGTTAAAGTTTTTGTAGTAAGGCCATTAGTCCATAATCTAAATACTTCTATTATGGTTCATCGCTTTTGTAACCTTAACACTTTTGATCTTATATATTTGTATAATACGAGTGTCATGTTTCGTATAATTTCAGGAATAACTGTATCGCAACATAGTAGCCTTCCAACATCTTCAAGGAAATTATTTTGATATATTCTACTATAAGTTTATTTATGTATTCCCAACTAAAGGTAGGCGTATGAGGAACATTAATGCCATAGAAATATATCTAAAGTTACGTGCGCAATTGAATTACACTTATAGAATTAAAACTGGGCCCAGTTCGGAACAAATCAGGGACTTTTCCCTGTATTTCTGCAGTCTCGAACCAGTTCACAAATTATATACTTTTTTATTTTATTATATCATCATCTCATCGAGTTGTTTGGGGTCAGTAATGTTTTGGTTCTTAGTGGAACGTAAATCTGAATTCATTTTGGGGATCTTTTAGAGTTTTGCTTGTAAAAAAAGTCATTCTATTTCACATATTGATATTTTTATGGAGTGACTACAAGGAATTACAAATAGTAATTTACTTATGTATTTACGAGAGGTACCTAAGTATTTGGTCGTACAGTTTTCAGCCACTTAGGTACTGGTAAATACTTAATATTACATGTTTTCCGTGGTAGGTACTACCGACAAGCTAACGAGAAGCCTTACAGTACTTCATGTAAAATTCTACTAATTTTGTTCGTAAATATTTTAGTAGACAGAAGTTTGTAGTATTATGATTTAAATAATCTTAACTTAACTTCCAAAAGTAGACTGGCCTGAAGCTCTTTAACGTTTTATGCAAACAAAATATTTTCTTTAGAAATTGCATAAAAATATTATTTACAGTAAACCATCCATCAAATTCTCAAAACACACTTTTCTAAAAACCTATTGGCTCCATAGCAGTGTTTGTCTTCCATATTCTTTCTGAGTCATCTCTGACGCAACTTTGTTTAGTAGGTAGGGGCCAGGACATAATGGGCGGAGCTTATGGTGGGTTCGATCACGAACTTGATCTGGTAGGCTAATTTTAGATTGATAATCGTTGTACCTAACCTTGATGATTAAGACATGGTTTTGGGAACTTTGTGTTAGGAATGGTAATAAATTGACTGTGGTCTTTATTGAGGATTGTTACTTATGTATATTGTGTAATAGTAATTAGTGGGTCTTTGTATCTTCAATTCGTGGGGATAAATATCTGTTGCTAAATTCTCAATTATTATTGCTCATGGTATGACTTACGTCTTGTCTTTACTACATGGAATTCTATGCTCCTAGATAGTTTCATTTTTTTTTGTTTTATGCTCATAACATCTTTGACTTCAGGCATTACCTTTTTTCATGATGGGAAATTCATAAAATTGCCCGCTCCAGCTGTTAGTATAACGGGTCTTACTTTTACCGATTAAAACCCACATTTGTTCCTTCTGCAGCTTACCTATGTTTACCAGATAGTCTTGTATCAACAGTGCTTCAGCAAGCTATGTATCTATCATATCCAAACAGCTCTTTAATTTGCCGTAAAATTAAAATAGCGTCAAGATGTACAAGAGGGAGATAACTGAAGAGTGATGACTCAAAACAACTCATTGTTCCCTCTCAATTTACACGTAAAAATTCGCGTTACCTAACGAAGACAGTGCTTAGAAACTAAAGCCCGTCATCAACAACTGAATCTGCACTCTATATCGTTGATATAAAGCCCAATTTGGTTTGGAGAATAGTGTGGACTTATTACGTTGTCCTGTCTGTGAACAAGTAAAGAGCACCCATAGCTCAATGATGCAGGTGTCCTTCAAACAAAAGGGCTTAGGTTCGACCCCAGTTTGGTCGCGATGTACAGCGATTTGTAAAAAAAAATATACAAAGAGGGATATTTTGCTGTCTTTTTTGATTAAAGGGTTCCGTATTGCGGGCGATTTTTTTTCTGTTTGCGTGTCACCTCATTTGAAATGTCGTTTGTAATAATCGGATGGAAGCTTTCTAATTTTTGATATTATGGGAGAAATGTCTGGGAAAAGTGTTTACAACACTCTGTGAGTAAAATGTTTTGTTTCTTTTCAGCAATGAAAGTACATTTGAGTGTAAGAAATTTTTTTCTGTATTTTTACTGACATCAAAGATAGTAAGGACCATGATTTCTCTGGCAGTTCCCTTTCTATATTAATTCATAATTTGAAAAGATTTCAAGTGCACTTGCACGATATTTTACAACATCAACCACAGTCCATAAAAAACTACTGAAACCTTTTCCATAGATACTGCAGCAATAGGTACATCCCAATAAAATCGATACTTTTATCTTTCCACAATATCCAAAATCATTGCTCTAACGACCAATACATTCACACAAACACATCAATTTTCAAAATAAATCTACAGCGCGCTAAAAGCTAAAAAGCTAGAGAGAACCCTAAAAAAAGCAAAAAGTTGGCTCGCGCTTGGCACAAAACTGTGCAGTCATTGTAATCAATCAGTCTTGTACACCTCTAGTATGGCTTTTTTACTTGTTGGCAATAATATCAACGTGATACAGTGGTTTACGTTTGATGGTATTTAACCGACTTCGGAAAAAAGAGGTTCCCAGTTTGGCCTACAACTCTGTACTGTAAGTTTGTGCGCGTTGTCTCTGAATAACAGAACTGATTCTGATGCGTTTTTTACGTATAAATGAAAAAAAATGAAATTAATTTTATTTCAGAGTAATATTATTGTAGTAATCTGTGGAACACGACTGTGCTAAAAAAATATGGGATGATAACTTAAAAAGACTGCCGGCTGACTCATTTTTTATAAGCAAGTAGTCATAAGAGGAAAAAAAATATACTGTAGGACCTTTCGCAGCATTTAAAAAGGGCTCTAACTACACTATCCTGTGTCTAAATGCATAATTCTTGATCTTAATGAAACATGACAAATCCCATAATCGATATAAAAAAACATACGAAAGAAAATTAAATGAACATTTTGTCTTCTTCCAATTCAAAAAAAAAAAAACATGTTTCCAAGTTAATAAATAATTACAAACACTTGGAGGTTACAAAGCATATTGTTCCATTAAATCGATATGCCGCGACTTAACCTGATCGATTCATACAAAGTTTGTTTTTTTATCACATTTAAATCGTCCACCGTATTGCAATTTACATACATACAGACAGGTCGGCCTTAATTTGAAAATAATAACGTCTGGACAGGGTAGGTATAAAAGGGTGACCACGCTTTGACTTCATATTTTTAGGACAAACAATGAGGACTTAAACAATTGATTTGCTTTTATCTGTCTATATACAAATTGCTTTTTCCGATTACATACAGATAAGGCTTTTATTCTCCTTTGAGTATTTCTAAGACATTTATTGAAGTTCACACAGTTTTGTGCCAAGACTTAGAAAACGTTTAAGTGAGAAAGGTAATTAGGTACATCGATAGTTAGTTACACCCACACTTTGCCCGCAATGACATATAATACGGAATCCGATTTAAATATGGTTTGTTAAAGGATATCTTTCCTATTGATTAAAATATTTCTAACGTCCTAAATCTACAATTATTTAAACACAAATCCACATCAAAAATGCTCTATTTCAGACTATTGACCAATAGAAATCTTTAGGACTGTCCATCAAACACCTAACGCATAGTCACCATCAGTAACATCACGATCGCTTTCCGATACCGAGCAATACTGAGAATCCGATTGTGGTTTCAAAATGGCCGCCAAACACTTTGCAAATTCTTTGTGTGATTACTGGAAATTATTTAGATAGAATATGTTTACTTCAATGGAAGAAATTGTTATTTATTTGTAAAAAATATTGTTAGCTACTATTGATTTATTGGGTGGTTTTAGTGATGAAAAGGAATCCAAATGTGTATCACAGTATCAGTTACCTGTTATTTTATGTCTTGGAAGTTTATATACCTATAAGAATATCAGACTTCCCTATCTTGCTGTTCTATACATATAGTGCTAGCTTAAATCTTCTTTTAGTTGGTTTCTATTCTAAAAAAATATTCTATTCTATTCTATTCTATTCGAAGCGGCCTAATTTTCTAACTAGGTAATTTTCTACCCTTTCTTCATTTTATTTACCTGAACAATGAATGAATGAATTTTATTAATTAAATAACAGCTTGATGGTGCTGTCTACACAAACATTGTAGATACTCCCTTTTTCTTTGCCATCAAAAAGACGGTATATGCAAGACGGCTTAGGTCGCCCATCCAATAACACACAAGCGTTGCTTCACCCAATAACAGTCCCACACAAAAGCAGTGATTAATAAAGAGAAAAGGATAATGATGTAACCTTAAAACCTACAATTAACAACCAACTCTTCCTTGAGAAATTCATAATAACCATACAATTTCTTCCCAAAAGGATACGTTCAATTACAAAACGTAATACAAACAAGCTACCTTTTTTGAAAAACCGGCCAAGAGCGAGTCGGAATCGCACACGAAGGGTTCCGTACCATTATTTAGAAAATGAGCAAAAAAATCACGTTTGTTGTATGGGAGCACCCCAAAATATTTATTTTTTCTAGATTTCAGTATTTGTTGTTATAGCGGCAAAAGAAATACATTATCTATGAAAATTTCAACTCTCTAACTATCACGGTTCATGAGATACAGCCTGGTGACTGACGGACGGACGGACAAAGGAGCGAAAACAATAGGGTCCTGTTTTACCCTTTGGGTACGGAACCCTAAAAAAAGGTAAAGATAATAACCAGTTATTACCTTGTTTATTGCGAATTACAGTTGTGAAAGTGATGAAACAAATTTGTTGGCAACAAACAGTGAGTGTGCAATAAACATAAGCAATTGCTGTTGCTTCAGTCGCTAAGTGTTGGCTTTGTGGCTATGAGAACAGCGATAATGGTCTGCCGTCAGAACTTCGGTGTCAAGTATTAATGCACTGCTGTGAGAGCGATATATCATAGCGAAAAGTTGAGCTGTGGAAAATGTTGATATTTCTAAGAGAATTTTAAGGGTTTTGCCGAGGCTTATAATTGTGGATTTTTGAATGAAATTCAATATGCTGTGGTATTAAAGAGAACCAACAGTTTCATTTGCATGCCAGTTTTATAAACGATGTATCTTATAGTCATTTTGTACATGTCAATAGCTAATGATGTCCGACAAAATACATCATTCGTACCGGCAAATAACAACGATTAGTGAGCAAGTTAAATTATGGTTTTATTTGTTTAAAGTCCCATGAAATTAATTGCTTATCTTTCACTACCTTTTAATCTTAATTTTAGTGGCCACAACACTACAGAGGCGCCATCTCTAATTGAAGTTTATTCACGTTTCCTCGCACTGAAATTAACACCTCTGTCTTTGTGTCTCTTTGGATAATAAATTGTCTAGTCTTTCTTATAACCGTGTCTCGAATATTTGCAAATAATCTTAAAAATAAATAGCCATTGTTTCTACTGGTTGGCACTTTTCGAAATTGTTCACGTTACATCTATACAATAAGTTGTCTATGTGTAAAGTGCTTGTTTTGATATAACAAGTCGAATATACTTCGCAACTTGTGTCATCTCTTTCTTAGGGAAAATGCTAGAACTGAGACAGATACTAGAACTGAGAACAATTCTACAGGTGCTTATAATGTAAAAAGGATTTTTATTTTCAACCTATCATGATGTAGATGGTCACCCATGCATAGACCGACTGCGCTAAGCATTGCTTATCCTTATGATAAGTGCGGCTATTAGTAAGCTTACTTACGTTCCCCATGAACTCCTTGAATGAACTCCTATTCTGGTTATTTATTTTATTTATTTATTCCTTTGTTTAAGTTATTTAGGGCCCATAGATATAAGTAATACTCGCCTATTACCTGTATTCACTATTACTAAATACGTCATACTTACTTATAAATATTGATCTATGAACATCAACTAAACATAGCAACAAAACACAGTATACCCAATATCCACCATTTAAGTTCTCAAGAATAGTACAGAACCCTAATTTAAACACTACTAACATTAAAATAACTTTATTCACCTCGTCTTCGGAGCTGAAATAACAAATTAGCTCCAGACTTCTGGATGTTATTACTAGAACAGGTGTAAGCTAACGTAATTGTGAGAACTGTTAGTTTTGTGTAAGTAGCGTCTTTTATTGAAGACCTGAATATTAGGATTGTAATAAGTTTTCAAGGTTGTTTTTTGTGGAGTTGTTTGTGATATGTTACGGGTGAAGAGGGTTATTTTTTGGATTCGTGTTTTATTAAGGTTTGCTGTTTCCCGCAGTTACACCCACGTCTCGGGAGAACCACTTCCCAGAAGTGGGTAAAAAGTGTAGCCCATGTATTTTTCAGGCTCTAGAAATTTTTTATCCAAACTACTAAAACAAACCTGAATTAAGGTGTTGCGTTTACAGTTTATACATCAACCAATTAGTAACAATAATATGCTGTCTTCGTTGCAAGGTATATTGGTCACAGAAATACACCACAAAGTCAAGAGTCAACTGCGCAAAAAGTTTACAATAACTATCTCTAATCAGTACCTACATCAATTCTTGGCACAAAACTCACCTACCACATAGATAAGCAAATTCCCCCATTCTCACATACTAACTTATTTTCAACATTAGCATAGTATTATAGAAATAACAAAGAAAAGAAAACAGCGTTCATGATAAATGTACTACGTTTGTATTGAACGTGGTGAGTCATAATACCCGTTATTTTGTTTTGCTCCATTGACCTATACGGTAGAAAGAAAGTGGTGTGCAGTAAGGTTATCTTTCTTTAATTAAGAGGTTTTGTACCAGTTTCTTTTGAAACCTAATATTGATCGCTTTGTAAGACTACCATGATATAAGAAAGTATTTATTGGTAGAATCATGTCAAATCACTTGGATCGTTAGCAGAAATATATTAGCCAACAAAAAGGAGTATATTCCTTTTTAGGAAGTTGGCTAGTCAGGTAATGATATAATGTTCTTACATTATCAGAATGCCATTTTTCTATCTTTGGTTCTAATAAAGTAATCAAAAAGACACAAAGCCCCTGAATTTTGATATCGACTGCCTATAAAGCGATGAAACAAGTACCATAATTTTAAACTCGGACTTTTAATACCCAATAAAATGTACCCAATCACCATTTATTATATTTTGACAACAGACAATCTTCAGTAACACTTTACAACTTACATTTGCACTTACGAAAACCGTTTTCCTTGAAAATTTGGTACTAAGTAGCGTTTTACGACAGCAAATGTAAAGTTGTATTCTTCCTTCATTTCCTATCTTTTTGAACTGCAATTTAACAGTCGTAAAACGGACTTGAATTTTGGAAACAGGGTGAAGGTGTAAATTAAAATAGGTTTTATTACTTCCAAATATTTTATGAAGAATTCGGGCAGTTTTGGAATTATTGGAGTAAAATAAAACAGACAATTTTATAACTTAAACTTTTATTGATTGGTAGAACCAAAAAACATGACTTTCTGAAGCATTCTGGTGATAAACACAAGTACTTATAATAAATAACCATAGTTTATTTCAGTACCAAAAGATCTTTATAAGGTAAGTACTTAATCGGGTTTTTTCTTTTATATCAAATAAAAAAGTCGTGGTGGCCTAGTGGGTAAAGGACCAATCTCTCAAGTATGAGGGCGCGGGTTCGATCCCAGGTCAGGCAAGTACCAATGCAACTTTTCTAAGTCTGTATGTACTTTCTAAGTATATCTCAGACACCATTGGCTGTGTTTCGGATGGCACGTTAAACTGTAGGTCCCGGCTGTCATTGAACATCCTTGGCAGTCGTTACGGGTAGTCAGAAGCCAGTAAGTCTGACACCAGTCTAACCAAGGGGTATCGGGTTGCCCGGGTAACTGGGTTGAGGAGGTCAGATAGGCAGTCGCTTCTTGTAAAGCACTGGTACTCAGCTGAATCCGGTGAGACTGGAAACCGACCCCAACATGATTGGGAAAAAGGCTCGGAGGATGATGAGGATGATGATGATCAAATAAAAAAAAACTTAATTATATTAAAACTGGTAAAATAGCCAACAGAAAATCACAATATCCAGTACCTTATGTTTCAGCCTGACTCATAAAACCCTTGCATAAATAACACACCACCCATTGTGATCCAGTCTGGCTAATGTCTAAGTACCACAGTCTATCTAATAACACATCTATGTGGTACTTTGTGACACTACTTTGTGGCACTTCGCTACTTTTCCGACTGCATTAATTTCCACACACGTTAAAAGCGACTTTAATTATGAAAATCGTGTGTGGCTGTGAAAACAGCGTTTGATGTGGAAAGGGCTGCTAATTTTTAACGTACTTCTTCACGTACTTAAACGAAATGATATTTATGTCTGAAAATAAGTAGGAATAATAGGTAATTTACTGGCTTTTCTGTCGGCAATTTTATCTGAATTCTAGTAGCATGAAGCTTATGGCTTTCCTCGATAAATGGATTATATGATAGTGAAATAATTATTCATATCAGTCCAGGTAGTAGTTCTTGAGATTCGTAAACAGCTACATGTAGGGCCCGTATATTTTAAGAATGTATGTAAAAAAGAGGATATTTTCATCTGTGGCGCTAAGACTGAACTTAAGACCTGTCATTATTCTTGAGAAGATAAGCCAATCGATTTAAGATGATCTCAAAAAAAATTATTCACCTACTTTTTACACGAAGTGTTTAAACTCGCTTATTCAATGGCCCCACCCACTTCAGTGGCAAGGATTAAGATAAGCGGATTCGCGGCCATTTCCGTCAAATGTTCGCATTCGAAGGAGACACATACATTATGATGTACTTGAAGATTATCGCGAAATTAGGCATAAATGAAATGGTTCACTAAATAATATTTTGTAAGTTGGTTTGTGCTAAATACAGGTTTGCTTTTTACATGGCAAAAATATGATGTTGACTGTTTGTGTCTATGTATTAATATGAGCTGTTTAAATACAGTGAGCTACAGAAAAAAAAATATTGGTACAGAAACTATAAATAATGAAAATTAACTATTGCACTTTCTTATATTAATTTACATTCTCTTTTCAAGTCTTCTTGATGAACTGTAAAATTATAATATAAAGATATAATAATATAAGCCTGAAGATAATCATTCTTTCTTCTAGACCATACTGAAGTTGCTAAGAAGCAAATATAACAAACAAATCAGAACCTACTTATTACAATGTTCATCCTTACTCATTACACAACACATCTCAACAAACTCATATGCAAAAAGGAACCCCATCAAACGATAATAGTCATTACCACTTTCACTTTATGGTTTAATTTCCTGAAAGCGCACATTTCATTTGTCTGTTCAGCATAGATACGTGGTATTAGCTTTTTATGGTGTCAGCTAGCCATAAAAGTAATTCTCTTACTTGTCTTCGAATGTGATAAGTTTTGATTAAATTATAGGGTGTATTTTGATGTAGGTAAGTAGTGTTTCTTGTGCTTTCTATTAGTATGTAATGTTGTTATAGAAATGAAAGGATCTTCAGGAATGTTTGCAAACATGAGTGATGATTGTTTTGCATTAAATTGAAAATGCAGTAATTGGGTGTAACTTTTCAAAACTACAATAAATCTTAAAAGCATATGAGATTCACAGACAGTCCGACTACCAGCCATTTCATTAATAGTTTTTCAATCATCATTATTAAAAAGACTACATAACGCCACGTATACCTCGTAGAATTTCGACTAGCGTAAAGTCACACATTTCAGTGGCTTATTTGAGGAACAGTGATCATTTATACTTACTAGACGTTTCGGAACATCTTTATTAAATCTAAGAAAACAAGTGACTATCAGTGCTACCATTAAGACATAATTCAAAGAAAAATATTACACTAATTGGCAGGCGCCGCCACCAAATTCCGTACCCCTTTTAAATCTACAAAGTAAAGCAAAACCCGACCAAATTAAATACACAAAAAATCCATTCATTATTTCTCACTAACAACTTACTTTAATAACTTGCAGTGTTCTTAGAAAATTGTACCGACGAATGTTTTTTTTTTAATTCCCATAGGATAGGACCCTTGATTGAAATAGTTGGCGTACAAAAGACTTGGTTGGTACAATTTTCTGTCATTACACTACCGGCGCACAAAAGGGAACGAGATGTTGAGATGAAAAGTATTGCATATTTTGTTAAGGGGTATTTGCTGAACTATGATCACAGAACTATTAACAATAAGTGGTAGTATATTTATTATAAAATGAAAAAGAAAACTTTGCAATACAGAGAAAAGTTGTCGCCTTGCTAATAAAAAAAAATGCTTTCTATGAAAAGAAAATGGTTGGTAGAGATTAACTACATAGGTACATGTTTCACAAAGAGTGCCTCGTGCCGATTAAATATCAGAAATAACATAAAAAACAAAACAATTCTTTTGAATAAAAAGTCCCTTTATCGTACTCATTCACTTTAAAAAATCTGCCTATATAAAAGTAATATTATACCAATAAGAGTTTACAAATAAAACTCCTTACCTAAGTAGTGCCTTCCCCTTAAGTAAGTTCGCAATTACATCCTATCCTATAGCAAAGGTAACGACCATAATTACAAAGACTATTTAATTTCGTATATACCCTCAAAGTGGGACAAATAAACTTAGCACAGTGTAGAACTTTTTTTCGATAATTTTACTTTGCATTATACAACACTAGCTTCCGCCAGCGGCTTCGCCCGCGTGGTGTGTTGATAAAAAGTAGCCTATGTGTTAATCCAGGGTATCACCTATCTACATACCAAATTTCAATCAAATCGGTCCAGCCGTTTTTGCGTGATTGAATAACAAACATACATCCATACATTCTCACAAACTTTCACATTTATAATATAAGTAGGAAGTAGGATGTAACTTAATAAACGCACATCCTGAAATTAGTTTGTTCAGAATCGTTTACTGAATCGATTTATATCATTTTTAATATAGGTATTTTTTTATCCCAAAAATAATTAAAATTACGGAAATTATTGTCACATTAACCCTGTACAGTCAAAACAAATTCAAATAGACCGTAACTCAAAGTAATAAGACTTCGTGTATTGTCGGCTTTTCCCGTAGTTTCGTTATGTTGTGTCGAGTCGAGCGGCGCGCGGCGCGATATTTGCGTGCGTAGTAGTATGACCAAAAAGTTCTCCAAGAATTGGTATAACTACCTAATTTAGTAAATAACAATGCATATACATGTTAAATTAAAAATTCAGTGTATGTATTATGATTATAACATAATATTCTAATTAGGGTGTTTGAGGGTGTGCGTTAATTACGTTACATGTTGTATATTATTTTGTATAAGGATTAATGATAGACTGGTGGGTTAATGAAGAGGATGTGTAGCAAATAAGTTATAGGATGGGATGCAGTGGTGTCTGATATGAAAATATGTTTCAATTTATTGAGAAGCTAAAAATATGCTTTTGGTCATTTTAAAAGTGAGGAAAGGTTTGTAGTTTTTTGAAGCTTTAAAAAATAGGTATAGGTTGAGAAATACTTAAGACAATAGGTTTAAAACAAAGATAGAGACTTCTTTTGAGTAAATCTGTAATGCCTGAGTACATGCAAAAAACAAAACAGGGTGTTATATTGAGTCAAAATATAACAAAACTTTATGAATGAACCTTTTTTATGAACTCAAAGAGTAACCACTAGTTTAAGGCTACTTACACCACATTAAACTGGAGAGGTCATTAATTAATTTACATGTAATAACCGTTGTTAAAATCTCATTTTTTGAATCCGGATTTTAAGTGAACCCATTGATATAACATTTACTTACTAGATGTGTTTTGATTGTGTTCGAAATAATGGGTCAGATGTTTTTGAAAAAGCTTTTTTATTAATTTTTTAATCCACCTAAGTTCATAAAAGTTAAAAAAAAGAAAAATGTTTTTACTGGATAGTAATAAACAAATATCTGAATTTTGTATAATTTACCACATCGAATAGGTAATGTGTTTGAAACGTAAAAAACATAATGCATATCTAAAGCATATTTCTTCATTTATGTAATGGCAAACTAACATCCGTTAATGTTTTTCTTTAATCAGATACTGTAACAGTTCCTGTATATTTATTTTTGTACCGTTTTCCATCATTTGTCGTAGTCCCTTCCAGTAAAACCGTAGCTAAGATCCTTGCTCCCCAGAATGGGCGTCACTGCCGTGCCTAACCTCCATAAATTAGTTTAAAAAACAAATCGTGCTATTGAATACATAAACTCTAATATTTTGATGTGCAGTTATGTCAGTTCGTATCACCAAACTTGTTATTATATGGTTAAATGTATGCTTAAATTGTTTTTGATGGGCTGCGGGTCGTATGAAGCTTATTAATGGCTATTATCTGATGTAAGGGCGTGTTTTTACGCTAATAGAATTGGTTTGTATCGTGTGTGGTCACTATAATCTATAGGTAATATAGCGTGGACAAAGAAAACTGGGTCGTGCAAATTTTTTTGTGAAAAAGAGATGTAATCTTTTTAGGTCGCTTCTAGCGCCTTGTCACTATCTGAATGATAATTTGATCAGGATTATCAGCCTTTATTTTGATTCTAATTCATCTGTAGGCATAGGAACCACAGAGGCCTCACATATACTAAATAGTTTGGCCTTCCTTCTTCATCTTTTGATTAATGATTGCTAAAATACATATTGATTCAAGTTGAGAAGTTTTTATTTCATCTCTATGGCTTACCCCTCCTTATTGATTATTCATCGCCCAAAAACTAAAGCCCTTTTAACACTTTTAATGCACAATTTATTCAAACTACCAGTTGTACGATCCGTTCTCACGCAATAACGCCAAAATACCGTCGTAAAACGTTCCAAAATCGATCGTAAAAATCGCAAAATCATCTTAAAAATTCATCGATCGATCACAATGGAACATTACCTTTTTATTGCCACTAATGAATATCTTTTTAGAACTCACCCTTTACAATGCCTCTGCAGTGTATCAAATAATAAAGTTTTAAATTCTAGAACATAAAAATTTGTAAACGGCGTTTTGTATTTTTTTGGTCACGATTTTTTGTTGTTAAAAAACGAAGGGTGTCGAAAAATGTTTGTCATTCTATTTGAACTTGCCCCTTTTTCGGTTGCCGTAACCCTTGATTTTGACACGGTTAACCGGTAAACGCTGTGCAAAAAAATACCTGACAATGTTACGTTGCAATTCGTCATCGATAATGAACTTTATTTTGTGACGAGTAAGGCATATTGTGACCCTATTATTTACCTCGCATTGACATTTTAAGATGAAGTAGGTCATAATTGGGTTCACAATGTGAATTAACCCGTCGCTAATGGATAGAAAGTGGATCATTGTATTTAGTATTTTGACTTACATTGTGGATTAATTTCAAGGGTTACAGTTCGTAGTTTTTTGTATATTATTTTGTTGATTTTAAACGTAGCATGTAGAGATCACTTATATTATGACATGCGTGTCAAATGGGTATAAGAAAGTGCCTAAACATGAAGTACTGTTTTTTTTTTTCTTCGTGATATAACAATAAACAGGTCACGCAATATTTTGGTTGATCTGTTATGTTAGGGTTAGATTGATTTCTTAGTTCAGTAAAAGTTCATCCTTTCCTTTTAAAAAATCACGCCTCTTTAGTGTGGAAAGTAGCTGTGTGCTGGGTGCGTTTTACTAAAATCATCTTTTATTTAATAATCTTCTATTAACTAGACATAAAATCATATCTTTGCAATTTTTCTTAACTCAAAATATAAGTACTTTGAAATTATGCTTCCACCTACCAAAAAAATTACCAGGTATCTCTCAACTCTCTCTTAACTCTTTTCTCTACAAAATTAATAATAATGTCCACATCGCTGAAAACAATCCTACAACCACCCTACCAAAACCACATTAAAACCACACACAAATAACCTGATTTCAATACAAAACACCTCAATTAGCTGTCATCACCAATCAGCGAACAAGCATTTAATCAGTACTCACACAATCACAATATTCATAACTCTGTATTCAGAAGGTAATTTGGATGCAAAACTGGTAATTAACATATTAACATCCAAATAACGGGGACAAAAGGTGTGCCTCGAGTTTGAATTGGGTTACCGAGAGTGCCTCGGCGGTAGAGGGTTGGATGTCATGCGATAGAAGATAGTGCAGCATTTTGCTAATAGAGGTAGTATTTGTGACTTTTTGGCCACATAATAAAAGAAATAAATGCACAGCAATTCATTTCACTTTTTTTCTCAACGGATCAGCCCATTAGAGTCTGAGCTATCTGAGAAGATCTGATTAATTGTGGACTGATGTCATTTGAAGGTACCATACAAGGATATTTTAACCACAAAATGATCGTTGTCAGCATTGCCTTTACTTAATTCAAAAATTATCAGGAGCGAAAAGGTTAACTCCCAAATTCATTCACAAAACATTCCCTAATGATCCACGACAAAAAATATTTGACAAAATAGGTTTTTTTTTTATTATCTTTCATTAATTTAGGGGCTTTTGGTCACAATAACACCATGCCAGCCCCATCATAACCGCGGTGTCAAGCACGGACCACACTTCCGACGACGACGATGTCCCCGAGGTGACTGGGGTGGACCTGAGAGTGGCGGTGGCTAGGCTGAAAGCCAAAAACACCGCCCCAGGGCCTGATGGCCTGCCTGGCAAGGCCTGGGTCCTGGCCCTTGAGGCTCTCGGGCCTCGACTTAGGGGGCTTCTCAGCGCATGTTTGGAGAGGGGCCAGTTCCCACTTCGTTGGAAGACAGGGAAACTGGTCCTCATACGGAAGCCGGGGCGCCCTGCGGACTCTCCGTCCGCATACCGGCCTATCGTGTTGCTCGACGAGGTGGGCAAGCTCTTTGAGCGAGTTGTCGCACACCGCCTCGTCGCGCACCTTGGGGGGATAGGGCCGGACCTTGCGGACCACCAGTTCGGATTCCGCAAGGGGCGCTCAACGGTGGACGCCATCATGCGCGTGAGAGCTCTCACGACGGGGGATGCTGTGTCCCGGGGGGGGGTCGTCTTGGCGGTGTCTCTTGACATCGCCAACGCCTTCAACACCCTTCCCTGGAGTTGCATTAGGGAGGCACTCCGGTATTACCGGGTGCCGACCTACCTTCGTCGCGTGGTCGAGGCCTATCTGTCGGATAGGTCCATCATTTACCCTGATCACAACGGGGAATGGAACCGGCGAGAAATGTCGTGCGGTGTTCCTCAGGGGTCGGTACTGGGGCCGCTCTTGTGGAACATCGGCTACGACTGGGTGCTGCGCGCCGACCTCCCTAGCGGCGTCAGCGTGGTCTGCTACGCTGACGACACGCTGGTTCTGGCACAAGGGAGGTCGCACCAGGAGGCGGCCGACATAATGACGCGCGGGGTTGCGACAGTCATCGAGAGGATCCAGCTGCTGGGCCTGGAGGTGGCCTTGCACAAATCCGAGGCCATGTGCTTTCATGGGCTTCGGAACGCGCCACCTTCAGGCTCCCAAGTCACGGTGGGGGGGGTTACCATCGGCGTCGGGAGGGCGATGAGGTACCTGGGACTCGTCCTCGACGGCCGGTGGAACTTCGTCGAGCATTTCCGACGTTTGGGCCCCAAACTGGAGAAGGCAGGTGCTGCATTCAAGCGGCTCCTGCCCAACCTGGGCGGCCCAAACGCCCCCTGCCGCAGACTCTACGCGGGGGTCATGCGGTCCATGGCCCTTTACGGGGCCCCGGTATGGGCACGTTCGGTACGGCCGCGGGCTTTACACTACCTGAACGTGCCCCAAAGGGTGATAGCCATTAGGCTAATCCGGGGGTACCGCACGATTTCCCGCGAAGCAGCTGGCCTACTTGCTGGACTGCCACCGTGGGATCTGGAGGCGAGGGTCTTCTTGCGCCTGTACGACTGGCGCGAGGAGGCTCAGCGCCGGGGAGAAACCCCGTTGCCGCGGCAAGTTGTCGCGCAGCGGGCGGAGCTCCGGCGCGATCTCATGGTGGCCTGGAGGGAGCGACTGTCGCAACCCAGTGCAGGGCACGCCACCATCGTGGCGGTAAGTCCCCTCTTTGAGGAGTGGCTCGGGAGGAGTCACGGCGCCCTCACGTACCGCATGACGCAGGTCCTCACCGGACACGGTTGTTTCGGGAGGTACCTGCACCGCATCGGTCGTGAGGAGGCGCCCGGGTGTCACCATTGTGCGGACAGCCCCGAGGACACGGTGGACCACACAGTCCAGGTGTGCCCCGCATGGGAAGGGCACCGCCGGGTCCTCGTCGAGGCTTTGGGCGGCGGCGACCTCTCGCGTCCGGCCCTGGTTCAGGCCATGGTCCGGGGCGAGAGGGAATGGGATGCCGTCGCCTCCTTCTGCGAAGCGGTCATGCTCGAGAAGGAGGAGGCGGAACGCCAGAGAGTTCGCACCTCTCATCCCGGCCGCCGCGCTGGACCAGGTAGACACCATGGGCGCCGGGTGTCGCGAGATGACTCCCGGCCACCGTAGGCGTGGGTCTGTGGGCGGTGAGTTCGGGTGGCTCATCGTCCCTCTGTCTTTCTAGACGACAGACCCGTGTCGACGGCGCGCGTTGTTCCACGCGCTCCTCAAAGAGATGTCAGCAACCCCAGCGGGGCCCAGCAGGGCCAAGGCCTGCCGGGGCTGCGGGTTGTTCGAAAGAGATACCGCGGCCCTGGTACATAAAAGGCCTATGACGGAACACGACGATTTTAGTCAGTAAGAGTCTGACACTCCCTCACCGCTGCTAACCCACAGCGGGAGGGGTCATTTGATGATTTTACGTCGATAAAAAAAAAAAAAAAGCCCCATCATAACCTAATACAGACAAAATAGGTAGTAAAGCGTTTACCAATCTGCCCCACGTAAAAGAATATTTAATTTGCGAAAAAAAAACATAAAGCAAAATAGTACCAATTTTTACAGTTTAGTCAAAACTTGCCTGATCCCATACTGCATAACCCTATCCCACACAACACTGAAGTGTTCTGATTACCCTATTTATTCTATTACGCTGGTAATTGTTAACTGAACGAGTTGCGTTGAATGTCGTCCGAGGCAGAGGCAGCTATTAGAGGCATTGTGTGCCTTTCTGTATGTGCCAAAGTGAATATGTTTTGTGAATTAATGTAGCGAGGTGAGGGTTAGAATTTCGTGTGGACAGTAAGACAATGGAAATGATTTTGGGTTTGCGTATTGTTTATTATAACATATAGGTATGTGTGATATTGTTATAAAGGTTTCAGAGTTGCAAATCTAAAATGAAGAAATTAAAGAGGCAAAGGTTTCATAAATAAATGTGATTATGTTTAACAACAGTAAAAATACCTATGTTTGTATTCCGTTTCTTGATATTCTTTCAAACAGAACTCCCCAGAGGAAAAGGATTGAAAGCCAACCATTTTACCAATTTCACCCCAACCTGTGAAATTTTGCAATAAAACCGCTCAACGGACCAATAAAAAAGTCAACGTCATCATTACTACGTTTATTTAGCAAGAAAAAATATAAAAAAGATAGTTCCCACGATTCACGGTAATCATTTCAATCGATAAAAACATAAAATACTTTGACATTTAATGACGAATCTACCCATAGATCAAAAAGGAAATAAATAATAGTACACCCAATATTTACGAGCTCAAACCTTTGGCAAAAAATAGACAGACAGACAGTTTTGGGGGAAAAAATAAGAAAAAAATTGTAACCGCGAAATCGAAAATTACTTGGGCCCCTTTTTTGTGTATTTAGGTTTGGTACACATGGGTCTGTTTTGTTTGATGTCACACTTTTGTTTTTATTAATTAATCAACGTATGGTGTGTTTATGGCTTTTTATGTAGACATTTTTAAAGGTACGTTATTATTTTATTATAATTTTGTCAAACCTAACGAAGTTGACATAGCGCAATAGCGCTCAAGTCTAAAGAAATAAATGATAAAAAAGAATACGTATTACAAAGCTACCCATCAAATTATAGTTTTCTATCATTGTCAGAATTTATCAGCGAGATTATCAACTATTAAAATAGGTCATACACAACTTCCAATAATTTGTATTAGTTGATATATTTTAGACTAGCTTCTGCCAGCGGTTTCACCCGCATCCCGTGGGAACCTATGCACGAACCCGGATAAAAAGTAGCCCATAGCCTTCCTAGATAAATTGGCTATCTAACACCGAAAGAATTGTTCAAATCGGACCAGTAGTTCTTGAGATTAGCGCGTTCAAACAAACAAACTCTTCAGCTTTATAATATTAGTATAGATATTCATGTGAGTAAATGAACTTTTGTCCGTTTTTTTGTCATTGTCCAACATTCCCTCATGTAATGCCATCCTATATTGTTGTAGGGCTTAACCCCCGAATTATCGCAAAGATAGACACAAAAAATCACCCAAATACAAAAAAAGTCTATTACATTATATTTGACCCTTCGATTGCACGGTTGAGCGTCAAACCATGTCTTGTTATGACAATTTCCGTCTATAGCTTATATTAATATCTTAGCTCTAGAATTTCTACTTCACTGTTTAAATAGATTTTAGCAACAAAATATATTTAAACAGTGGTTTTAGTAATGGTAGTAAATATAAATTAATGTAACTAATAAGATTATCACTAAAAAAAATTTTAAATTGTGATTGTTATAAGTTTATGATATAATTTATATTATAGTCAAAGAATATGAAAAATAATCGAATAAAAAATAATTTAAAACCCCTTAACATCAACTGGAATTACATCAAAATGTATGACACTTTTGATAAATAATAAGAAACAACGAACAGCATCAATTATTTTTCCAATAATTATTCAATACCTCCCGCTAATTTATTAACAAGTTTAACCACATTGGCCGGCCATTACTCGTCATGCGTAACAACTGGTCACAAAGAGACGACAAAGAAAGGCACAAGTAGTTAATAAGTGGCACAAGTGAACACAGTTACAGTTAATCTGAACTATGATAAATGACGATCCTACGCTCTTGATTTAACTTTTTTGTATAGGGTGAGGGGAAAATTCAGGTACTAACTTAGTAATTAAAAAGTGTAATGGTGTGGTTTGTTTATTAAAATGCTTTCTATTTTAAACGATAACGCTAATATGTTGTTTACTCTTCTCAATCTTCTGATTCCAGGAAAACCATGGAAAAATGTTTTTAATAAGTATCTTGGATCCCTTTTTTATTGTTTCGTGTCCACTTGTGACCTATCATGATATTGAAAAACAATTATATATGTTTTGGACTGCTACAGCTGAAAGTTTCATAACACATTACATTTACATACAGACACATTATTTCTGCTTTATTATTTTACTTATTCAATTAGTGATTTACTAAACTTTAAACTCACTTTCTCCCAACCCACTTGCCAACACCCTGTATACACAAGAGGCGTGACCACACGACTGTACTACAGATTACGTGCGTAGCATCGCACAGCGCACAGATTGCACTAAACAATTATGTTTATGACTGTACTTGTATGCGTAGACATCGGTTGTAGAAGAAAGTACTTGCTAGTTGTTTTATTAGCATACTTAAAACATGTGTCTATTTATCAATATAATATCCTGATTTCAGTATTAAACATATTTAGAGGATTTTCCTATGCTTTCGTCACGATTGCACTATCCAAATCTATAAAAGAAGCGGCTTGGTCGTTTTTGGTACTTATCCACATTTTAATGTGATATCAATTGGCTTATTACAATTATCTAAATTGTAAGTTCAAGTAGGTATACAGTAGGCCTAACCGAGTTAAGTTTTTCGTGTCCATACATTGGTATGGACATGTCAAGTATATAACCAACCATATACCTATATGAAATAAATAAATAAATAAATAAATATAACCAATGTCAAGTAACTATCGTACCTCGGAAAAGATCATAGGCCTCCTTTTTACAGGTGAATAAATTAGTGCCTTCAAAACTATTGTTACCGACCAATACTAGTAAAGATTTAGTAAACTCTTTGAAGAGAAAAGCATGACTTTAGCATGGCAGGTCTATTTCATATTACTAATGATTTATAACCAGAGGGCAATACACCGGCTAATAGTTATAATGATCTTTTGATGTGCAAAGCGATTACTGAAGGGAAATTGTGCCCTTATTCTATAAGTTCCGGGTTCGATTTCCAGTTGATGTTTTTATGATTCAACGGATATCGGCTTAGTTGTTTAGTTAGTAATTTGCAGTTGATGTTATATTGATAGGAGTTGAAGATGTTGGTCGTTTTCTTTATTAATTTTGTTGGTGATTGTTTTATATATACCGTTGTGATTTTGAATTGCAACTTACGAAAAAGGGATGCATTAGTGTTAGCAATTACAGTATTTTTTGACTCCTGAAGTCATTTTTCAGGTATTTCAAAATAATTTTTAGCATAGAATTCAACAAAGAGATCGTATATTATGACACTGCAATAAGTTTTTATTTACAAATAATTTCCTAGAAGTCTTCAAAATCATACTTGGCCTAAATTGTCAGTTTCAGAAAATTCTAAAAGTTCTTAGTGTTGTGAAACAAGTTCTAGCTAGGATAATTCAAGAAAAACATTTCGTTATGGTGTATATTGTCATATATTGTTAAAAGTCTCTACTTTTATCTCTTCCAAAAATGTATCTAATTTCTACAACCATCTTTCACCAACACACCAACTAACCCTACCCACGATTGCGCACATCCCAATCAAACAAAGCCACAAATTAACTGACATAATCAGCTTAGTAGTTGACCATTAATATCGTCTCGAATCAAGCCTTTGACTGCGTAATACCTGCAGGCAAACACGGGCGCGTAACCTATGCTAAGCTCCGGCGCAAATATACTAAGCAAACGGATATTAAGCTCCGGTTTATGTACTGTAGGGAATATTGGGGTATTTTGGACCAGAAAGGGCTATTTGTTTGATTAAAATGTATCTTCTGATATTTTTATTATGTGTCTAAAACTTAAAACAAGACCGTTTTCACTTCATGTGATCACTTTTTCCTGCTGCAGTACACCTATAACCAAGTGGTTTTTGTACTTCAACTTATTTTATACCTAATTATGAAAATGGCAGATTTTAAGACAAAAAGAAAATTATGCCTAAGTAAAAATATCTGTTTTTTGTCATTGTGAAAATAAGGAAGATTAAAACACTTAAAAGTAAAGACAATATAATTATGCATTCTATGTCATCACATTTTAATACAGTCCACTTGCTTTCTTCAGAGAAAACCTAATACAGTTTTTCTCACAAGTAATCCTAGCAGAAGAACAAAATTCAATTTCCTCCATTACACTTTTTGCTCTCACTGTACATTAGACAGACAGTACTTATCTGCACTGTGTTCGCTCGATTGAAGCTTGCACTATCCATAACTTTAGCCTTGGTAGCGTATTCCAACAACACACCGTGTCCTTAGTAGCTCTATAAACATGTTCTAAAGTTTGAGGTGTGGGTGACACAGTGTTAGTGGTGGGTGACACGGTGTTAACTGTGTTCGGTTTTTGAACAGTGTGTGTTTGCCAAAATTGGCCAACATTTGACTAGCAACTGGCGAATGCTTTCTTCATCTATTTGAGATGATATTTGCTTACAGACTGTGTGGATGCTCTTGTAATGCAGATTTGAGTATTGGCTGTGACAAGGTATTTAAGTTGGTTGAAGTTTTATGTTTTGTGACGGATTCGTTCAGATTCGTTGTTGCTTGATGGATAATCTACTAGGTAGCTATGAAAGTAAGAGATTTTTGTATTCTGTCTCTTGATTATAAGGAAACCTAAAACATAAAAGAAAACGTTATTTTGCGTATCGCATGTAAGTACATCATTTTTATTTTCTTTCTTCAAATGGTATTCTTGTCTTCTTCAGCATTTTATTCAAGAGCCAGAGATGTCATCATTACATTGAACCATTCAGTTGCGTAAGTAGGTTACAATACTCGTCTTCCTCCAGACCTGTTCCCTACTGCAGATAACGAAAAACACTTTACCCATAATTCTCTGACAGCTCAAAATATCAAATAAAACACCCAATTCAATTGCTATCGTCCATCAAAATTCGTAATAGCAATCTAGTCCTAAAGGGAGGCCGGCTTATACACCCGGGTGTTTACTTAACTAATGCACGGCAGCGCCATCTAGCCGCGGGGTTAGTCAACAGCAGCGCATGACCTATTGTTCTTGTAGGTAGAATTATTGGGTAGGTGATTAAAAAGTACTTGGGAGGAGTAGGTTTTGTTTGGATTTGTGGTACAGAGAAAAATTCGACCTTATTTGTGGCTATGTTTGAGTGAAAAGCTAAACCTTGTGAGATAATTTTTATGGGATCCTAGATATGTATATATAAGAATTCATTTTAACACTGCGTTTGAAGTATGTTATAGAGCTGCGGGTTGTTCGAAAGAGATACCGCGGCTCTGGTACATAAAAAGCCTATGACGGAACACGACGGGTTTTAGTCAGTAAGAGTCTGACACTCCCTCACCGCTGCTAACCTACAGCGGGAGGAGTCATTTGATGATTTTTGACGTCGTTAAAAAAAAAGTATGTTAAAAACTTTAAGACACCACAGACACCGCGGAAAAGGTAGATATTTCTTTTAGCAATTTGGTTCTTAGGAGTCATTTTAGACATGTATGCAAAATCGCCAGATTATGATAAAAATTGAGATGGTAAAAATTAATAAACGGGATATTTCAATGACTATGTATTGACTGCCAAAAATATATCTTTCTACATATATTTATATAAAGACAAGATAATACATTTTCCCTACATTTAACTTACAACCATATTCACCCCTAAGGTTAGTGGCAAAAATATGTTAAAAGAAAATCGTATTAGCAATGATTTATTTGTCAGCTCACTCTATGGGGGTAGTTTCACAAGTCATGGCATATAATGCTTGGACACTGTCCTGGGATGATATATCTTTATGTATCTATTGTCGCGTTATGGGTTCCATTGATTTTTGTGGAAGAAAAAAAAATATATAAATTGAGGAATTGAGGAAAATTATCACTATAATATAGTATTTATTAGGTATAGTTGTAGATTTGATTAAAATTTGATAACTTTATGAATATTCAGAGTCATTTCATGTGATAGGTTCTTAAAATAAATACGGTTCGTCGTAGTTAAGGCCTGTAGGCGTAGATATAATTTCGTCTATTATAATTCAGCTACTTCCATATTTACAAAACCGCAAGCAAATTATTAAAATTAAAATAACTAATCATCTATGTTGAAGGTGATATTCATAAAATTAACATTAGTCATAGTTATGAACCATTCATCGTAATGATTCAACATAAGTGTTGTAGGCGTACGAAAGCATATTAAGTCATAGTAAAGTATTCACATATGGCGCTTCATGTATCACTCCCAAAAAATCTAAGGAAATAGATTAAATTTTAAAACTTATTTTAAAAAATACTAAACACTACAAAGGTAGTTTTAATTTCCCCCAATATTAAAATCAATCTCAGCTTTTTGAAGTTGTGTTTTCACTACGTTACATCCGACTGAACACTTGGTGGCAAAAAAAATGACACCTACAAAAACAAGGGACAAGTGCAAACGTGTTAGCTCAAAGACCGTACGGAATTATAGAAAGGAAATCCTTAAACAAAACACTGGAGTGTAACGTTCAAAACAATAATTCTTCATTACTACTTCGTGTTGGGGTAAATAATAGGCGAGCGAATGAAACAGCTGCGTCTTTTTAGTTAGTTTAGTTCACATTAGAATATAGTTACTAAAATATATATTTTTTTAATTCTTTCTTCTTTTACTCTTCTGATTGTTAATAAGAAATAAAAGGAACTTTGATAAGTAGGTTCATATGTAAAAATGCAAAAACATTGACGTACATATCACATTTATTCGGTTTCCATCGAAAAAAAAATTTTTTTTGATTAATAAATACGAAAATATATTTTTTTTTTAAATATATGTAGATCAAAATCCTCCCTTCAATGCAGCTTACAAACTGTATCGCAAGTGGCACATTCAACTTATCGGCATATTGTCTAAGTTTCGAGGGAAAGTGCAGGTGCACGAGGGTGGCAGTTTTTGTGGCCAACAGTGTAAGCGTAAAATAGGAGCCGACTTAATAAGTGGTTATTTAGCAGGATAATGCTTTGAAATTTGGATTAATTTGGTGGGAGTATTTATTTTTGGTCGTTAGTGTAAGTAGATTATGGTAATGCTAAGTTTTTTTTGTTGTAAAGTATGTTTAAACAATTAGGATTGGTGCTACTTTTGTTAAGTACACCTATTATCATGTGGCTGAGTTTACCTTGAAACTTAGGATTTTGAAACATACTATTATTTTTAGAATTATACATGGCAAATATGTTTTGCTCAAGATTATAATCTTACTCTTCTTTTTATTATGATGTAAAGCGATTTATTTGTGTCATATAGAAAAAACAAATGTCTAAACCCACAAAACAACGCCATAAGGTTTTTGAATAAAATTATCACACATAATTAGATCGCATAAATAATTGGGCTTACCATATTGACCGCTTTCACCCTTCACCGTGTCTTATCTCTATTCAATCTGGTATTGAAAAATTTTAGCAGTTGTTTAACTGTGTGTTCGTTTCTTCGAAAATGCAAATTACATACGTAATCAAAATCTGTTCATATGTCACAAAATTGTGGATTTATTAAACCGCAATAATTTATTCTATCTACCTATGATTGTGAACTAAGTAAAAATATGCCAGGGAATAAAGATAATCTATTTAAAACACTTCCTACCTGGATAGCTGTTTAAGTAAATAATGAATCAAGTCAAGGTTTCTTCAAGATCTACCCCTAAGGCTACCTACCACAAACTTCACCATTTTTTCTTTAGCTAAGTTATGTTTCCATTATCTTTTCACTTCATTCTATAACAATTTCCATCAATCTTCAGGTCAAACATAGAACATCCATTAAAACAATAACTTCTCAATAAGAGCACAAACATAATACCTATTACACCGTCTGTCTATCCTTTTATGTTCAGTCATCACGAACAAGCCGTCACTAGTACACGAAAGCACTCAGCAACAACAATCATCGTTCAGAAACATCGCCATATGTGCAAGACAACTGCTTACGCCCACCGGTCAAATTTGATTTACGCGAGAATTTCATGTCATAACCTGAACACTTATACAAGCTGTTGATTTGCATTTGTGCCATACTTCAGGAGGAGGACATAAAATACGTAAATAATCGATTGGAATTACAGTTAACGGGAAATAGTTAATATGCGCTGCTTTTTATGTCATTGTAATGTCATAGTATTTCAGAAATAATCCAATTTTATGAATGAAATTCATGAGTGATCGTTGCGAATGCTTTGTGTTTGCGTTTGTGTGAGGGCACAGCACAGTTTTGAGGCCAGTAACACACGCTCAGAGTTTGAAAACGGGTAGGTGGCATTGACGAATTTCCGAAAAAAAAATTAAATCAAAAATTTTCGTACCAATTTTTTTGTTTATTTGGGTTGAGAATCATTGGTATAATTACGTCCTTGACTATGGCACGGATGCAAATCAACAGCTTGTATTATCATGACCCCTCATTTAATACACCACAGTCTAAAAAAAACGCCCAACAATAAATTTTTAAGCTGGATTTTTTTGTCAATTTTTGTTTATGGTTTTGTTAGGCTGTGGCGTTAAAAGGGGAGGTGCGGCTTAAATGTGTAACGTGTAGGTGTCATAAAAAAACTCCCTTTTATATCAAGTGCACCTTTGTTCGTATCGGTAATGCATTAATTTGAATATTCGCGGTGTCATATGTCAAATGGTTTGTAATTTTCTGTTTGTCTTTTTTGATTATTTAATGTGATTTGCCACGGAAGTGTAATAAAGGTGTACGTTTGTCACGATTGATTACTTTTGTTAAATTATGTATGTAGGTTAGGTTCAGATGTTGAATTATGATAATGGTTTTTGCACCTGTGATTTTGAATATTGTTCTCGGGCATTTGTGGATGATTTTTTATATATTTTTGTAACAGAAAAAAATATGATAAAAAAACTAATACTTGAAATTAATTTGCTAAAGGCATAAATATTCCAAAAAAATACCAACAGCAAAATCTTTTAGATGGTTTTCCTAAATTAACAAATGCTACTGTCCTCTCCCGCCCTAGATAGCATGATTACTCTTACAATTTACTTTAATAACAATATATTTATTAATCCAAATTATAATAAATTCACCTACACACACCCTTGCACAATTTCCAAGTATAACTTAACAAAACAGGTGAGCTCATTACAGATTACTTACGGTAATTAGTAACAACTACTGAATACAGCGCCATCTGTCGACCGTGTCGGTAACAATCGGCGCATGCTTAGCCAATCACATTGTGTTATTTGTGCAAGTGACGTCAGATAAAATTTGTAGGAATTAAGAGGATTATTTGGTAAAGGGTCAGGTTTTATTGTGCTGGGTAGTGTTATGCTATATTAGAGAGTAAAATTGCTAAGGTTGGTTAATCAGAGGGAAGTAGATTTATTACTTCAAAATTGTATAAATTTATGTCTCTTTTTTGAATTCCTCAGTAAATAATCGATGATATTTTCTTGCGTGAGTTATGATTATTATGTAGAATATATCCAGTTATTCACAGTCAGTTAAAAAAGTCAGTTAAAAAAGGTTCAGTTAGTTAAAAAAGTCGTGGTGGCCTAGTGGGTAAAGGACCAACCTCTCAAGTATGAGGGCGAGGGTTCGATCCCAGGTCAGGCAAGTACCAATGCAACTTTTCTAAGTTTGTATGTACTTTCTAAGTATATCTTAGACACCATTGAATGTGTTTCGGATGGCACGTTAAACTGTAGGTCCCGGCTGCCATTGAACATCCTTGGCAGTCGTTACGGGTAGTCAGAAGCCAGTAAGTCTGACACCAGTCTAACCAAGGGGTATCGGGTTGCCCGGGTAACTGGGTTGAGGAGGTCAGATAGGTAGTCGCTTCTTGTAAAGCACTGGTACTCAGCTGAATCCGGTTAGACTGGAAGCCGACCCCAACATGATTGGGAAAAGGAGGATGGATGGATATCCAGTTATTCACTGATGGATTTTTTTTTTATCTTTTCTTAATTTCTATGGAAAAATAAAAACATACTTTCTACACTAAAGGTAAACATAAATGTTCTTAATATTTATGAAGAAATCTTTGCCTTTTTTTCCTATAACCATTGCAGCCAATCTTTCAAATTGAACTAATCTTTTTTTACATAAAGATATATCATAACAAAAATCGAAACAGCTAATAACTTAAGCCTCAAAAATACACATGTGCTCTATTTAACGGATCACTTAACCCGATCTCACCCTAAGATGGGGATTTTAAAATCGAAACTTAAAATCCGCATTGGATATTTAAATCCGTAAGATCCGCGAGTATGGTGTTTATAAATCGACCCCATATTTCAACCCTCGATGAGTGGGTTGAAAATGTTTGAACTTTAAAAGTGAATCTATTGTAAATAGTGAGCGATCAATGTGGTTGAGGTACACCGAGAGAATTATTAATTTGTATTTTTGCGAGGTATGCAAATATATAAAACATATACACGGATTGCAGAAAAATATAATATTAAATTCTTGACCGTTATTTGAAGCTTACTAGTTTGAGATAGGCACCTACGTGTTTTCCGCTTTTATCTCCGTCCTTTTCTACCCCATATCTTGCATCTCTCTCGCACACCGACCAGTTTCACTCCCCACCAGGCAGGAGGCGACGAGTGTTCTCGGCGGCCACAGTTCGTCATTGGCGTCTTGTTTTCCGCCCGAGAAGGTTGTCTAACCAACCGCTGTAGTATTTCGTTGAAAAATAAACTCAGTGCTCTCGCAGAACACAGGTGAGTTTATAATATTTTATACAATTTGTTAACGGTTTTACCGTTCGATATTCGATTTTGCGAAATCAAGTGTTAATATTTTGTACATCTACCCCTTTTTTGTCACGAGTTTCTTCCGTGTACTTTTTTTTTCAGTAATTTGTTTTCAGAATGAGTGACTTATAAAGCAAATACAGATGCGGTAAATAATAAAGCTACCACAGCCCGTGCACGTGACTATGGAAAAGAAAGCAAGCCCGAAGTTCCTAAGGCACCTGTGGCCCTAGTTCAATCCTGCAAGGCGTTCAACGGTTTGACAAAAAAGAATGGTGTGAGGTGCGGTCCAACCAGCATCTCCTTAGTTCGGACTGATCACTACCGCACTTGAAGAGGGCTGATGGTGTCAAGAAAGCTTTTCGGCCTTGAAAGACTTGGTACGCTCCCCTCGGACTACCAGTAAGTCTGTTAGCCACCTCCCATGGGGGTCGGCTCATTATCACGGCGTGTGATGGTTTTCGGCCTTGAAAGACTTGGTACGCTCCCCTCGGACTGCCAGTAAGTCTGTTAGCCACCCCCCGTAGGGGTCGGCTCATTATCTCGGCGTGTGATGCTTTTCGGCCTTGAAAGACTTGGTACGCTCCCCTCGGACTGCCAGTAAGTCTGTTAGCCACCCCCCGTAGGGGTCGGCTCATTATCTCGGCGTGTGATGCTTTTCGGCCTTGAAAGACTTGGTACGCTCCGCCTAGGACTGCCAGTAAGTATGTTAGCCACCCCCCACAGGGGTTGGCTCATTTTCACGGACCCGCGCAGGGTACCAATCTTGCATGTTGCGAGACGCAGCATCATTACAAAGTGGGGACCAGTAAGTATACTAGCCACCCCCCACAGGGGTCGTTTCATTATCACGGACCCGCGCAGGGTACCAATCTTGCATTTTGCGAGTCGCAGCATCATTACAAAGCAGGGACCAGTAAGTATACTAGCCACCCCCCGCAGGGGTCGGCTCATTATCACGGACCCTCGCAGGGTACCAATCATGCATGTTGCGGGTCGTACCATCATTGCAATCTACCCTCGCAGGGTGGCTTTTTGGATCGACTTTCGAAGAGTCGCCATTATAACCTTCCCTCGAAGGGAAATGGTAATCACACTCACGCTGAATGGCGTGTGACGCAAAACTCTAAAAGCTCCCTTGGGATATCACGAGTAAATTACAATAGGAACCATGTCCAACAGAGGAAACAGAAAGCGTCCAGGACCGCAGGCGGACTTTGATGCGTCCAACAAGGCACGTAAGTTATGATTTTCCAGGCGGGTTGCCTAACATTATATCAAGACCAATGGAAAGAAATGGGAGCTCCGCCTTTCTTGTCAAAAATAATAACTGGGTATCGCATACCATTGGCCAAGAGCCACCTTTGATAGATAATGCCAGATTTGACCAGAGAGTCCAAAGAGATGGATGTCGTCATATCCCAAATGATAAAACAAAAAGTTCTATTGATAGCTGCAAATCCTGCCAGCTTTCTTTCTAATATGTTTCTTGTGCCCAAAAGGCGACGGAAAGAACCGTCCAATACTCAATCTCAAGGTTCTCAACAAGTTCATAATTACGGAACCCTTCAGTTTAATAAATGTTTTTCGGGTGCTAGAGTTTCTTCAGAAAGACGAATGGCTGTGCAAGTGGATCTCGCCCAGGCTTACTTCTACCTTCCGGTAGCCGGAGGTCACAGACATGTTCTTCGACTAGTATACAGAAGAGGACTGCTTCAGATTACGTGCCTACCATTTGGCTTAAGCACGGCACCCAAGACCTTCGCCACAGTGACCAATTTGGGTGGCTCAAACTTTGAAAACTCAAGGGTTACTTATAATTGTGTATCTCGATTTTCTGGTGGCTCACCAAGATATATTTGCCTACTTTGGGATCATTTGCACCACGTTTTGGATGGCAAGTGAATAAATCGCAAGCATTATCAACAAGATAATGACAAAACGCACTACGTGACAAACAGCACGACAAACTTAGAAGACCTGCATAGCTTGATAGGACTT
Source organism: Helicoverpa zea (assembly GCF_022581195.2). Classification (NCBI taxonomy): domain Eukaryota; kingdom Metazoa; phylum Arthropoda; class Insecta; order Lepidoptera; family Noctuidae; genus Helicoverpa; species Helicoverpa zea. The sequence continues at coordinate 2,032,898 of NC_061472.1, forward strand.
TTAAACTTCGCAAGTTTTCGTTGTTCCATACGGCAGACTGCATTACCGGGCTCTCCTCACTTTCCTCAATGCAGTGTTGAACAGCAATCTATACCTACCCTATTCATGGAACCGTGAGCCAAACGGTGAACAAACCATAAAAAGGGTTCTTATAAGTCACGATTGAAGTAATGATCATATTTTATAAAAATAACTACGAAAGTAATATACTGACAACATTAGAAATGATATTTTAGAACGATGTCTGTGGAACTTATGCAATCTTTTCAAACTTATTTGAAATCAAATATGTATAATAAAGGCCGTAAATTATTTTCTTAATTTTAATGAAATATGTAGTAAATCGTTTACATGTAAAATGAACCTAGAAGTCTTGACTGTCATACATAGAACCCTACTTAATTGAAGACCACGATACTAAGAACATTTTACATAAAAATGTGACGTTTTTGTCATCGGTCGGGTTATACCCACCATTTTGAAAAAGTGTCATTCTTTGGTTACATTGTGGGCTCACGGCTCGGTGAATGGAGTATAGCAATGTTGAACCTACCAGCAGATGCCTTAGCAGATCTAAAGTGGTGGCTGGTCAGCTGCCACCAAACCTTGGATATTCATTCGCCACTTCCCTGTCACCTTATAACCACGGACGCCTCCGATGTAGGATGGGGGCACAACTGAACGGAACTCCCGTAATGGGTTCATGGAACGAGAGAGAAAAAGGCTTTCACTGCGATCTGAAAGAGATGCTTGCAGTATTAACTGGAAAATCACGGCAAGTTGCTAAAGAGATCAACAGCCATTTTTCAATGCAAAAATGGGACTGTGGTGTCATATCTAAGAAATCAAGGTGGCACCCGATCAAGGAGCCTACCGAACTTGACGTACAGAGTATTCAGTTATCTTGAGCTGTATCAAATCTATCACGTCGTGAATCATATACCAGCCCTATTCAACAGTCAGGCAGACCATCTCTCCCGACACAAACCTCCACCGGAGTGGCATCTTGTATCAGCAGTGGACCTACTTGCCTCGAAGCGAGCCCAGGGACACATAGTTGTGTACTACGTGCCCCTAGATCTGAAGGACCCGAAAGCGGGGTTCCACGATGCCTTTTTCTCAAGTTTTGACTTACCCGCTAGCATGGGTATTACCGCCACCTTACCTTATACCGTAGGTCCTCAGTCATCTCAATTCAGGAACGGGAGTTAATCTCATAGTAGTTCCTTCGGTGGCACCAGGTATTTTGGCGAGCAGATTTGAAGTCCCGATCATTAGCAGTACCCTACACACTGATGAACCTTGAGCAGAAACCGATAGACACAGCAACGGGGATACCCCCTGCCAAGGTCAGGGAAATGGGGGGGGGGAGGGACAAGGAGTCTCTCCGACTGAAGTCTTCTTCAATCCACACGCAACACTTATCAATCAGCTTGGAGTCGATGGTTAAATTGGGGCGAAAAGTATGAAATTGGATCCTATGAATCCTTGAATCCCTATTTGGACCTATACTTACCCAATTTTTAGCAGACTTACACATAGTAAATAAACTAACATACAATACTATTTTATTACACAAGTCAGTTATAGCTACACTATGCAATGCAGAAACCACTGGAGAGCTAGGTTCACACGTTCTAGTCGGACACAATTTAAAATCAATAGCGCTGAGCAAACCTGTTCCCCGGGAAGCCGTCCATCTGGAATAATGACCAATTGGTATAATAACCTACTTAAGTGCAGTAAACGTAGACGAGAATAATCCATTTGCAACTTCCAGGCACACTGCTGCTCTTTCTTTTGCTAGCTTGTTTCGGAAAGGCGAGTCCATGATCTTTCCTTGCTTGCAATAGACCCAGAACATTTCAAAAACAACAAAGATAATTTAATCTTATGGCCAGTCTTTGGCTCTAAGACCGACAGTTCTAGTCATAGGCAGTCGGGTTGTTGTTTGATGGATAATCAGGAAAATATAAATCTAAGTCCAGTGTATTGGGTCAGAAAGACTAAAGCCTTGTTAGAAGATAGACGGACATCGGCTAATTCCTTAAATTTATTTATATCCGTTAGAGGCCAACCAAAGGCAGGCACCCGAACGATGATGCGGGTGGATTAAGACATTGTTAAAAGAGGCAGGAATAACTACAACCCCAGGAAGCTTCCACTCGGCGGTAGCGTCAAAATCTGTGTTGACAATATACTTTTGGACGATATATTAGCAAAGGGTAATTGGCGATCAGGCAATACATTTGCCCATTTTTACAGAAGGGAAAGATACCCACTAAATAGAAGTAGCAAGTTATCTCGATTATTTAATTAATCCAGCTGATTAATGTCTATATTTTTGTTACTATTGTTATTAAGAAGTATCGCAATGTTTTTGTTAATTACTATTAGAAAATGAAATCAATTTTGCTTTTGTTCTTGCATCTCTCTTTTAATTTTTATTACTCATCCTTCGAGCCCATTTCCCAACTATGTTGGGGTCGGCTTCCAGTCTAACAGGATGTAGCTGAGTACCAGTACCAGTTAACTTTGATTACATTAGTATTCCAGGACGCAATACACATACTTACATGTGATTACTCGTGTACCTAAGTACCTATTTACATACACAATTTCATTGTGCTTTTGCTCACATTGGCGTCCACTTCCACCAGGCGATAACAAACACGTCTCAAACTAGTAAGCTTCAAATAACGGTCAAGAATTTAATAGCAGCGTTTTACCTGAAATAAAACGCATATTAAATACTTACCTTATTTGAAGCTTACATTTTAATTTCTGCCTGGTGTTTTCGACTCAATGACGAACTGTGGCCGCCGAGAACACTCGTCGCCTCCTGCCTGGTGGGGAGTGAAACTGGTCGGTGTGCGAGAGAGATGCAAGATATGGGGTAGAAAAGGACGGAGATAAAAGCGGAAAACACGTAGGTGCCTATCTCAAACTAGTAAGCTTCAAATAAGGTAAGTATTTAATATGCGTTTTATTTCAGGTAAAACGCTGCTATTAATATATAGATATTTTTGACTCATGTATTTAATAAGATATTAAGTGAAAATCCGAAAAATAAAATTATTTTTACTGAGTAGGGGTACAGAGCTTTCTTTTTTAGATGCTATGCAATTTTAAATTTAATTTTCGGTTACGCATTTACGAGTTGACAACTGATAAATATGAGTAAGTCTCACTCCCAACTTATTTACCAACAATTTTCTTAATTTTTCATTGCATTTTACATTGCAATATAGTGTAGTTATTTTATTCAATACTCTATCTCCCAGTGTACCCCATCTACACTTACCAACTTAATACCGATAGATATCTAGCAAATGTTACAACCACGCCGTCACCATGACAACGCAAGCAAGGGGATGAACAAACAGACAGTCATCATACCGTTACATAGATTATACTGATGGGAAGTCAGAGTAGTTTTATGTGTATGGTGGAAAATGTGGACGGCATCATATTTTATTTGATAGATGATGGGTATAGGAAATGCGTTTGCAGTCAACGATTGAATCGGAATCGAAGTAAGAGATGATAAGTATTAACTATAAAATTATTTGTCATTTTCATTCCTTCTTCAACTGAAAGTATGCTGGAACGAAATAAATTTTACCTAGCAAATTGACGTTTGCTAAGAAAATTTTTACAAGCTAATCAAAGATTCCTTCACCGGAAAAAAAATTGCTTTGTTCTTCTAGAAGATACACATAGAGGATTGGTAAAAAAAAATCTTAATAATCTTATGTCGTTACCTTTTAATTAAAAATATATTTTTTATTTTATTTTTATAATTTAATATTTTAAAAGTAAATAATATGTTGACAAATAAATAAATGAACTTGAAAAAAATATAATATAAAGTCGAATTAAATCAATAAAAAAAAAACAAATTACATTTAATATATACCAAGTACCAAATATAATAAAATCAAACCTACCCATTTTCCGAGCCAATAATTTCTTTTCTCATTCGATTATGCCATTATAACATTAGCGTATTGCCAGTCAGGGTTCCGACCATTTTTCTTGTGCGTACTTAAGGAACCCCAAAAATTCACTTTGGTGGAATTAGTCTTCATAATCCTGAAGCTAATTCATCACCGTTATCCGAATGAGTGGGGAGTGATGAAGCGAAATTAATGTTGTTATGTAGGAAATACTTTTTTCTAGTTATGATAGAGTTGTTTAGACTAGAGTGCGAGGTGTGTTAGATTGGGTTTTTATTTAGGCACTTACGGGCTGAATACTTAAGCTCTACACAATTTTAAGGACTACTGAAACACCGTTCTGTCATTGTCAAACTGACGTGAATTCTTACTTGGTTTAAGTAACGTTTGCTTATATCGAGGTAAGGGACGCTGACTCTGGTTTGTCTTTGTGCCTTGTTCAGACAAAAAAAAATGAAATCCAAATTATGTAAATTATAAACTAGATTAGATATAGCACTTATTTAACAGCAAAGATTTGAAACCTTATGAAAAATTTTTTGTATCTGTCAGAAAATACACTTAATTGACTTAACGTTTGACTATCGTATTAAGGATGTGCAAAAACTTGATTACGAGATACCATTTGTCGGCATTAACCTCTGTTGTCAACAACAGAACGAAAATATTTTGCAATAAATATACCTTTCGCCAACTACAAAGGCTTTCCAAAGATATAATCACGCTAAAGATTGACATGTTTCATACCCACACCAATTAAAAAGGGCGGCGATACACTAAAATCCAAAACATTTAGCAACATTCAGATATCTCATAATATCCGTAACAATAAAAAAAAAATACCACCCATACACAATACCAATAAATAAATCCAAAAAAAAATGTGCCTTACAAACCAAATAAAAAAATGAAAGTCAACCCTCAATTAGCCACGGTGTTTTAGACCACACACAATCCATAATTGGTCTTTTAGACCTGACAAAGAAATGTACGCAAAAATCGGTGCGTGTCACATTGACCGATAAAGTTATAAAATATAAAGGCTTCGAGCACAATGGGGGTTGTAAATTTCAATATTGAGTGTGACTGGACGCTGGACAATGTTGCAAGAAACGGTCCTTAATGGTGCCAAAGTTGATGGTTTTATTTACTTTATTATGACGTTTGATTGAGAAATTGATGAGTTTATTATTCTTTGTTGTCTGCCTAGCTTTCCTCTGACTAATTTCAGTTAGCTTATTTAAAAAAAACATAGTTTTATAAAGAAATAGGTGCGAGCTATGTAATTTTCTTAATTACCGAAAAATATCTGAAAAATTATTAAGTAATCACCATTAATTCGTCACAAATCAACTAGTCGAGTATTTTAGGGTTAATCCAGAACTTTTGGTTACAGGTTTTTGACAGCCAGAAAACAGCTTCAATTGCTTTATACATCTTGCCATTCTAAAGATATTTCTTCGAATACTTTTCGACAAAATAATTTGTATCTATTAAAAAAATAGTAGTCCCTATGTAGCGAGTACCAAGTCCACTCAGCACGTGCGGGTTTACTACCCAGACTTGAAATTAACGCAATAAAATTAAAGCCTAACATACGACTGCGTAAATAACGTTTGACGACATTTGCGTACACTGTTGTTGCTAATGGAAAACGCATAAAATGTATGTTATGAAGCAATCATTTGCAACCAAATAGTCGCTTTTATTCCTGTTAATAGGTGCTGGATGGTGTTGTAAAATGTCATGAAGAAATCTAAGTGAAAGATGATATGATATGATATACTCGGCTTATCTCCTTATTATAGAAAATGTTTGATGTTAATGGTTTCGAAATAACGTCAGATAATGTTGACCTTATTTGAGACTTTCGCGATAATTTTAGCTTATGCGTATGACCTCGAGGAAAGCCAAAAAAGTCGAGGAAAATTTGAAACCTATGGAGAGCAATTGTGGTGTTTAATTACTAATTCCTTCTTTGGACGTGAAGATACCTGTAACCTTCAATAAGAAAATAAAAAGGTTAATCATAATCATAGCTATATTATTTAAATAAATGAAAATCCTAACTAAAAATCGCATGTGTCACCGAAATAAACTCGTGGAAATGGACACGTGTTTATATTGTCAAAATTAACATAATATTTATATCGATAATATGCTAATTTGAACAGTTTAGTGATACAAAAATCTCGAACATATGGGCCGTCACACGACAATTGAATTGTAATGAGGATCGTTTTTTGTGTTCATAATGTGGGACTCGGTTTTAGTAAAAAATGTTTATTTTTTTTTTTTGTTATTTTAATAATTAGAAATGAAAACAGGACGAAAATAATAGTATCGTTAACAATATACCTACATATATATACTGTCATCTCGAATCACGAAAATATGTTACGACAAAAAGGAGTAGGCACATTTTTTCAGTCACAGTTTCTTATTAGGTACCTATACACTTAGGTATAACATAAATATAATAATTCAAGTCTATATGTAAATGGAAGTAACAAAAAAAATAATCGCCCAATTAGCACTGCACCCAAACAATACAAATTAAATTCAAATTTTATTCACCTTTCAACGTATCAGTACCATCGATCTGCATTTGCGCACACATGTACAAACAAAATACCATTTTATACTGACTTCTCAAACTCGTGAAGTCAAAGTATTTTTTTTGTTTGAAATGACAGCTCTTTCGAAACGTCAAACTAGTTGCACCGTTCCAAAGAGTTGGGGAAGAAACGGCAAGAAACTCCATAGATAACAATATTATATACAATAGTTTTCTAGCTATTCCTGAGAAAGTTATGCAATGCAAATTAAGCAAATAATTATGTTTTAATAAATTATACAAAAATATTTTAGTGCAATAATTGTGAAGAGAAAAATAATTTATACAATTCAAAAAATAGTATTGGGTAACCAAGTTTTGAAACAGATATTGTGAGTGAGGTCAACTTATATTGGAAAGTTTGAATGTAGTCATGGGTACCACTTGATATACGGTCTTTACTGCCAAGTTCCTAATGCCCCTAGTTTTATGGTCAATTTGTTATTTTATTACACCTATAAAATCAGGTGTTACACTTTACACCAGCTAATTAGAAACTCTTTTTTTTTTCGTTTTTTTTTAATAAAAATGTTAATTTATTACTAGGATATAACGTTGTTTTTATTGGTTTAGGATATTAACTGTCATCTTTAACGGAAAAAGGACTTTAAAAAAATTGATAGTATTTTTATGTGCTAATCATTATAGTAGTTTTAAAATATAATTTTGTACTTGGCAGCCCACCGAATCAGCAAGCTGAAGTGGCAGTGGGCTGGCCATATTAGCCGAAGAACCGATAACCGTTGGGGTAAACGAGTTCTAGAGTGGAGACCACGCCTCGGCAAACGTAGTGTAGGACGTCCTCAGGCACGGTGGAGTGATGACTTGCGCAAGACGGCTGGCAGGAGCTGGATGCGAGCAGCCGAAAATCGATCTCAGTGGCGTGCACTTGGAGAGGCCTATGTCCAGCAGTGGACTGCTATAGGCTGATGATGATGATGATGACTTGACAGTTTAATGCTAAAGGTACTCAAAGGCTCCACAAACTGCTGTGCTACCTTTGAGAATCTACGATTTTAATACTGTAAATTGCAAACATTTAGTTAATTTGTTTTCACAGGAAAATGGAATAACTAATTTAGATGAAAAAATATTGGCGATATTTTTTTTTAATAATTTTATCACAATGCCTGTAGTGATTCAGAAAGGACACACACGTTAAACTACAGTTACCGCAAATAAGTTTGCTCGTGTAAAGTCAACCATTTTACTCATTGTACATTTCGCTCGTAAAGTTAGTCTGAAGTTGGCTACAAGTGATTTTACTATAGTGTAAGACGTTTAACTTAAACTTAGCCGTAAACTACAGTTACAAGGACCAAATAAATAACCACACAATATTTTAACTCAACCCCAACAACACATGTTGTTACCAACAAAAATCACGAAACAACAGCACACTACAATCAATCAACAATTAGTTTTTGACTCCAACCACACATTAGAAGTGTTAACATTAGTTCTGTTGACACTATTCATTTATTTAGTTGTTAACTCGACTGAAATAGGAACGGTGATTTTGTAAAATCGCTTGATCGATGGTGAGGAATTTTTTGAAGTCTATTTTGGGAATTGGGCTGTCTGTCATATTTATTTTGGGGCTTTTGTTAACAGAAGATGTTGTAATTATAAATGTGCGGAATTTATTGTCGTGTGGAATAATCAGTAATTGTTGGAAAATGTTCTTGGGGCTTTGGTCTGTTAAAGCCGTGTAAATATTTTTGTTCTTTTTGAATCTGTACTTTTATCACTACCATTACTGGGTGTCATGGTGGCCTAGTGGGCAAAGAACCAACCTCTCGAGTATGAGGGGTCGGGTTCGATTCCAGGTCAGGCAAGTACCAATGCAACTTTTCTAAGTTTGTATGTACTTTCTAAGTATATCTTAGACACCAATGACTGTGTTTCGGATGGCACGTTAAACTGTAGGTCCCGGCTATCATTGAACATCCGTGGCAGTCGTTACGGGTAGTCAGAAGCCAGTAAGTCTGACACCAGTCTAACCAAGGGGTATTGGGTTGCCCGGGTAACTGGGTTGAAGAGGTCAGATAGGCAGTCGCTTCTTGTAGAACACTGGTACTCAGCTGAATCCGGTTAGACCGGAAGCCGACCCCAACATAGTTGGGAAAAGGCTCGGAGGATGATGATGATCACTACCATTACTGGTAATATTTTTTTTATTTCACATATTTATTTTATTTGGCAGTTGAAGCATAAAGCTTTTTCTTTCCATGCTGCTGGTAGAAAAATTCTTAAAAGCTCCAACAAAAATATATTTTTCTTTTACAGATACCAAGAGTTTGACTACCTAATATCAAAAAATTGCTTTTAATTCTTTCTTAGAATTATTACACGACACATTTTCATATCACAATCTAACTAGCGATAGTGTCACCCGTAAAATTGCATACAAGGGTGTCAAAATGTACACCATTCTAACACTCGGTGACACTTCTTAGAACCGAGTTTACGCGAAAACTATGACAATAAAAGAAAAATGCAAAAGATTGCATCAAAGTCTGCAATTTTCCTGTCACGATACTGAAGGTAAATTATTACCTATTACTCAGAACAAAGACAAGTTATTTTACTTCTGAGTAAATCTTACGGATCGTTGACTAAAGAGGCCGGTAAGGATGACACATAATGATAATGAATGGATTATGCATATATGCAGTTGATGTACTCATTAAAGAATGTTCGTGGAAAGGGAAAGTTTTGTTAGGAAAAGTGTGCTGTAAGAGTTTCATAATAACATTGATCAAATACTTAAGCGACAATCACGCCGGGAGGTTTTGATGTCTACTCAAAGCAAATGAAAAGTTTTAATTTAATAATAACCTAATTAAGTTAATAATTAACTTATAAAAAATGAAATATTTTTTTCCAAGTTATGTTACCTACGAGGTAGTCAGATAAAAATCAAGTTCGTTTGGAAACGGCATTTTATGAGATATATACAGAGATAATTACATACCTGAATACAAATATAGCTGTAACTTTCACAGATATTATTGTTCTCGCAACAGCACGCACCAATTACGAAACTTCAAATTTTTCATTCGCTAAATTATTTAAACACAAAGAATGTACTAATGCGACGTGGATTGATGCAAATGACACCTTCTTACAGCAAAAACTCCAAACTCTATTTACAGCTACGTCGCAAAACTACACTGGAATCTCAACCTTATGTCTTAGACTTTGAAACTCCACACATACTTTAAGGGACGCAGCAAAAAAGCTATTGAATAAACTTAATTTTACAGTCTCTAAATCTATGTTGGAACTAATTTGAGCTTTATTTTGTTGCGAAAAGGGTTATGAATTGTTTGTAGATGCAAAATTAAATTTGTAAATGGCCAATGACATGTTACTATTGATTTAAGAAAGTTTATTCTAGGGGTGGGCACAGATATTTCCTTTGAAGAAATTATACAATTTACGGGGTTTAAAATGCATAGGGGTGAGAATAAAAGGAATGCTTGGAAAAATAAACTGTGAGCGTTTTGTTTTTGATGGTAAACTTTGGGGCGATAGGCAGGATGTTGTAGTTTTGGATTAATTGGTGATCAAAAAACTATTCAGTGTCAATAAGAAGCGGTAAAAATAATAAATCCTGATATTCTTTAAACTGAGAGAACTGCATCCGGATAAAAAAATTGCCTATTTCTCAATAAATGGGTTAAAAAAATCTATTCAGTGTTGGATCGCCGAAAGTTTGAAGCACTCAAACAAAATTTTTAAACTTCACCTTTCCGTGTGTATACATTTTACTGTGAAATAACACTACTGCAATAGTACGACAATTTAAATTATTTCTAAATATTAAAAAAAAACCTGTTCATCCCTAATCGTGTCAAGGGAGGCAATTAACTGATATCGGCTGAGTGTACACGTAACGCGCCTTGTATAAATATTGAATCCTGTGCCAGACGTATTTGTTGTATCCACAGCCTTATAATATTGTTTGAATTTGTGCTGTTTCAATGTTTGACAATGACAGGTTTTTATTAGTTTTATTTTCAAGATTTTACATTTTATCTATTACTAGCTTTCGCCCGCGGTTTCACCCGTGTCCCGTAGCCGGATGGTCACAAAAACTAATGTTACATAGAAAATTAATTAGTATTTTTTGTAACATACGCATCCTATTTTTACACAGAAAAGTCGCCTCTATCAACTTGGCCATTCGCCCAGGGCTCAAGTTTTTGCTGAAATATATCAACAGTCTTATTGTCACTATCTAATCTGATACTTTTCACACTTTAATTAAGATCAATTACTAATCTTCATAAATGATATCTCAACAAAATTCCCACGTACCAACGGAAATAACCACATATCACACCTTCCAAAAGCGTCCATACTTTCTGTAAAACAAGTCCAAGTGATCCAATCAAATGATTTTCCCTTACCACGTGTAACTGTGATTAATATCTGTAAACGGTATTATTGTACGTCGCCTGCGCCGCTATCGTGATCGACAGTTTTGAATCATGCGGGTTCAGTGCGGGGTTAGTACGACGAATTTTATTAAAGACCAAAAAGGTAGATTTATACGTTTGGTTATCAAACATACTAACCCGAAAGTACTTACCACAAACGATTGTTCATTTGGTTATTTAGTTTAGTTTTAATTTAATGCTTTGTTCGGTAAACAAATTGTAATTGCTTACAAGCGATTACACAAGTCATTTCAATTTTTTATAATTTGTTATAGTTGAACTTTCCTTTAATAAGAGACTATTGCCATAAAAACAGAACTAGTTTTTAGAGAATTTAGTTCTTGTCCTGTGATTATATAAGAATCCAATTGATTTTTTTAAGATTTCTTACAAAAATGAATTGCAGATCATACTTATCTCAAAGTCTCACCATTGTAACCAATACTTCTATACATAAATTCGTCGTAACAAGCCCGCACGTACAAGGGAAGTGTTTTATTATTACCTTTATCTTTTCAGATCTATTTTTTCGTTGGTTTTGTTGCTCGTCATTTATATCGCATGAGCTAACTATTAATTTAATTAATACCGTATCCATCGGGGGCTACTTTTGCGCTGTTTTTAGATGTAATCAGTAATTGTTTTTGGTCGTTACAGGTTGTTTTGGTGTAAGCTTAATGTTTTGGAAATAAAATAGTAGATTCATTTAGGATTTGGACACGTCAATAACTTTTATTTAAAAAAATGCTACTGTACCCCTTAAAAATAATAATACTTAGAAAACGGCTCAGAATCAAAATCACAGAAAAGTGAAAAGAGACTAGACTAGGTAATTTCAAATATTTTTACAGATGAGCATTATTTTGCCACTAATTAGGTAGCATTTGTAATAGTTTATTCATTGCTCAGCCCCTTTTAAATATCAGCTAACTACAACTATGTTTTAGATTGTCGTTTTTCACCGACTAACGGTACAACATTATCGGAACATCGTTTTTTAAACATATCCTCTTCCCCATCACTAAACATTAATGAATCATCATTTTGCACTTTTTTTCGTATTTCAAACTCCGTGGGAATGCATGTAAATGCATGGGGTGAAATCGTTTTGCGGTTAATATATTTTCCATTTTTGAAAAAATGGGGCGTTTTGTTTTTTTTTTTCGAATATTTTTGGCCAGTTATGATTTTTTTATTATTTGTGGGAGAATCAATTTGCCATCTAATTGTGTTGGGAAGTATCTAATGGGGCTTAAAAGGCCATGGATCATTGAAAGTAATGGTGAAATAATGATGACTAAATTCTTTAATAGTGTAGGTACGAGTTTAGTGAATTATGTTTGTGGTGATAGATTTTTAACGGAGATTTTATATTTTCATAAAAATATTGAAATTCTTTGCGGCACAAAGGGCCGAATACATTTTTTATATTAGTTTTACATATTCTAGTGAAAAATATAACCCTTATAAGATCACTTTCTTGTCTGTATCTCTATCCAACAAGTTTAAGAGTGTAATTCTTTTAATTCGCTCAATTATGTGTTTTATACTACGAAAGTACTTTCTTCTAAAGTAAACCTTTTAGGTTTTCAGAAATTACTGAGTTTTTCAAATTCAAAATAATGATACTGTTTTTTAAGCTGGTGTAATTATTAATTTAAATTAAATTATTTTAACCATCTAGATTTGCAAAAATTATGAAAAGTAGCCCAGATTTTTAACACCAAAGACACACAAATAACTGCCAAAATTCTACTTGACCAACCATGACCAATTACCATAGCTTTATTTTCGTTTAAACATGAACCCGTAACGCTGGACAGTGGGTAGGCAAAGTAATTACTGGATATAATAATAAACGAGGCATCATAAGCGCGTCGTGTGAATCGACGACACCTGTGGTAGGGTGGGCGTAGACTAAGTGGGGTGTAGAGGTGGCAGATTAAATTAGTAAGTCTGTAGTATAAATAAGTTGAGATTTTTTATATTTTTTTAGCAAAAAAAAATATTAAAAGCAGCTTTAGAAAGTCAAAAGTAGGGCCACGGTCCCAAAAACTTGGGCCTATAGATAGAGAAAAAAAGACAAGGTACTCCATGGAAACTGTTTTAAAATTGATTATTTGCGAATGTATTGTGCTTTTAAAGTCAAGTAGATATGGTAGATATTGATAGTTATGAATTCCTATTACCTATTGTCATGATGAATATAGAAATTTTCATTGGCGAATGGTTTATTTTACGAAAGTAATGTTTTTTTTTGTTTATATTTCTTATGCAGCGAGGGGTCTAAACGTATCAAGCTACCACTTCCCACAATGCCTATTTCCCGGCTCTCACTTTTTTCTCATTCCCAGTCCTAATTGACTAAAATTCAATTAAAAATCTACGCCTATCTATACCTTTTTCACACTACACAATAATGTGGCGTTACTGACAAAAAGCAGGAAACGTGGACGTGACGTATAAAATTTCTTAGCGATTTCTCATTTTCACCCCACTGTGGAATACACTACAAACCATTTGATTTGTTTAATCAAATGCGGGCTTTCAAATTAATTAGTTTGTTACACACCTGAGCGTACCTTTATTGTGTGTAAAACTAACTTTAATTTGTAGCTGGTAAAATAAAATTTAAGCAATTTTGAACCTTTTGCTGTTCAATGTATGGTTTGTGATTACCACAGTGGGTGACAATTGTCAGTTTGCAGAAACAAATGTATCATTATTTCCAATGAATTTCGTAATCAATTTTAAAACTAAAATTGTCTACGCTTAGGGTTTAAATTTGAACTGAAAAGTTTGAAATTATTTTTGTTGATTTAATTTTTTAATGTTTCAACAGTTAATCATATGGTGACAGTGAGTTGATGATACCTGTGTAATGATACTTTACGTTTCAATGGGTAATGAGTTTGATTCCGATTTAAAATTCCACGAAAAAACACATTGTTTGATTTCCAAATTGACGGTTGTCAAAAAAATCAAAATGTGTAAAAGAAGTAATAATCAGGTTGGAAGCAAATTGGGTTTTTGTTGTGAATTAACGTGTCTATTGAACAATGACTTTCATACCTTCCTATTGTGACAAGAATTGAACAATAATTTTTATTGATCATAAAATTGGTAGGTGAAGTTAACGTCAGCGGTAATTATGAAGTATTCCCTTGCGGATTCTAGGAACTGAGGAAGTAATCATATTTTATCGTCCTTATATACGGCGTAGGCACAACGGGGCTTATAGCTACATAGAAGTCATACTGCACTTGATGAAACAGGGACACAATCGGGTATTCAGATTGAATAAATAATTACATAGCAAAATGGCTCAGTATTTTGGAGCATATAACGAGGTTATTGTTAGAAGTGAAAGGACTGAAATCTAAAATTACAAAAATTAAACATACATATCATTAGTGAGATGTGTTCTACAGTTTTAATAAAGCTTCCGAATTCTGCAACATTCAGTCTAAACATACGGGAAGATAGACTATAACTTTACCCTGTTGTAACTCTCCCCACCTCGTAACTACAAAATCCTCTAATTACTATCACCATATAGATAATTGACGTCACAAAACCCCACGACCTAAGATTACAAGAAATCCGTGCAGTCGTAAAATGAACAAATCCTATGTAAAGGTCGAATATAAATGGGGCTAGTGCAGTGTGAGCCAGTTTTTTAACCGACTTCCCAAAAAGGAGGAGGTTCTCAATTCGGCCGGTATGTTTTTTTTTTTAGTAACAGGTAACATTAATATTATCGTAACGTGATCTTAATCAGGCAGAGTAATTATTTAACAGCAAGAATGGCCAAAATTTTACAATATTAGTTTTAGCAGACTTTTTACAAGCCAGATGAATAATCAAATTGATAAAAAATAATAATAGAGTAAAAGACACCATTTTTATATCAATATCTACAATTCGGTGTCTCAAGGAAATAGTTGTCGTAATTTATTTAAGGGAATAAGGAGGTGGAATAACAGAAACTCTGAAGTGACACTTCCTAGTTAGTGTATTCACGCCCTTACTATTACATCCAAGTTTTACGATGAAATTTTTAATCCTGTTGACATAAAGGAGTTTATCTTGCATCAGTTTTATTGGGCTGTTACATATTGTTGTTGGTTGTGTCCATGCTATTGTCTATTACGTGCAAAAAAAAGCATTGCTTTGGTGCAAAAAATAAAAATTGTATAGGTATATAGGACCACTTATTTCGAATAAATTGTTTATGTAAATCAAGTGAAATATTGTACAAAAAATATAGGAAGATTAAAAATAAATAAAATTTAAACAGGCGGACAATAACTGCTATAACATAATTCGATACGGTTTGGTACCATGTAAAACTTTGATTTAACATTTAATCAAATCAAGCAAACAGAATAAACTTCATTTTATACCTAACAAAAATAATATCGTAAAAAATCCTATAACAACCGTCTTAAATGCATAACATCTTACTGCATACATCCCTTATTACTATAAAAGAGAACTAATAAAAATCAAAAATCTTTACGATCTTAAAAATGTTCCTTGTGTTTAATATTACCATCCTCGCCTGACATATCGGGGCTTAGATTTTACTGTCCAATACGGTATTACATTTGCATAGCCGTAAAATTTACTACCTATGCATTTTGTCTTCTAATCCGCGCATTTTAGCACACTGTGCGCCCTTCAAATTACTACCACGATATAAAAGTCACTGGTGAATTTTTACTTCAACCTTGTTACTGTAAATATAGGGGTGATTTTTGATTGTTTTTAAGTGAAAATATAAATTGGTTTTGTAAGTAATTCGGCGATTTTATCACCGATCTTACAGGTTAGGTTAAAGATAAGCTTTTATTGTGTTTGTTTTATTTTATTATTTTGTATGCAGCTTGCGTATGAGTTGTATGACGTGACAATTGTGCAATGTTTCTGTTATTATGAGAAGGAAAACAGATGAAGCAGATGAAAATGTGTCAATCTGCCATTTTGTACAAACCTACGAGTTGTAAATAATACTTAAAATGGATCGGAAATGTGTGAAATAAAGAATATTAAAAGCGTTCAAGATTTCTATGTGAAGACCTTACCTACCTTACATTTTTGAGGGTATAAGTTAGGATACTTACATTGCTAGGAAATGTAAAAAAATCACCCAGATGCAAATAAAATTGTAACTGCAAAAATAAATACCTACCAATTATTACAAATGAAAATGTTTACCCCCTTTCAAAGACCACCAAACACAAAAACAAGTCTATTTAAATCCGAAGAAAACCTAATTAGCCACCCACCTCAAATTTCAAAACAAAAGCTATCCGTCTGCCATTGTCATAATGTTTGCACGTTCCTAATTTAGACATCAATACCGTTTGCAATACCGTGTCGCTAAATGTACCAAATAATTGTAACCACGTGGTTAGAAAATTCGAGATAAAATTAGTGTGTTCTTGTGAACTAATGTGATGTTTCTGGTTATTAATGGGTTTGGGGTTATTTTAAATGAGAAAAGTGTTATGTTTGATTTGGTTCGAAGGTTAATGGTTTGAGGAAAGTATAACACTTTCCTACTTCCTCAAGAAGAAGTTTCCGTAGTTTGAGGGAAGTAGGTATGTTTTTGGTTTGACGTATGTGTCCTATTTCCTTTTACACACTATGTTTTTTGGTACAAAATTATAAGTTATTCCTATATGTTTTATCTCACAAGAACAAGCAAACCGTGCTTGTATTTGTGTAAAAAAATACACGAATATTGTCCCATGAAAGTTTGGAGGCCCACAGTAGTGGCCGAGCCGCCGAATATTTGTCCATTAAAAGTTTTGTGGCTGTTTTTTGAGCACTTTTGTATATGGTTTATTTATTAATTTCCCTTAAAAAATTATAGATAATACCTCAATCATATCGTATTTGTGGAAATGATCAGTAAAATAGACAATATTTTACTGATCATTTCCACAAATACATATACCTATGTAGCTTGAGGCATACCTATTATTATATTTATTTATTTATTTATTTATTCTAGGAAGGCTTACAGGCTAATAACACGACAAGATGGTAACAATAGTTTAACACATTGCTAATAACAAGCCCCCACATATAGGTAAGCTAACATACAATAAGTACACTGAAGACTCAATGGCATACAATCGCATACAATAGATAATAACATAATATTTTACGCATCGAAAAAAGATTTGGCTAGCAAACGCCTTGCTGTGCCTGCACTTGTGCAAAACAGATCTATATTCAAATCTAGTGGTATTGCGTTAAAGCTCCGAGCTGCCCTTAGTAGAAAATTATTACGTCTGTAGTTTGTCGTTGCAAAAGGTGCCTGTAACAGTGGCCGCTGACGGAGTCCACCCATGTTTGTTTTTAACGATAAGTTCGCTAAAAGTTCAGGACAATCAACTGTACTATTAGCGATATTCAATAACATACATATGTCATTAATATAACGTCTAGTTTCCAGCGGAAGAAAATGATACCTTTTACAGCGATGTGTGTAATTTTCAGACCATTGTTTTGCCTTGAAGTCCAGATATCGTAAGAATTTCTTTTGGATACCCTCAATACGAGACGTGTAGATCCCGTATTGAGGGTTCCAAACCTGTGAGGCATACTCCAGGTGGCTGCGTACAAAGGAACAGTATAAGATTTTAACAGGTTTAAGAGTACGGAAGTCTGCTGTGTTTCTAATTATGAATCCTAGCGCTTTCGCCGCTTTCTTTACAATAACGTCTATATGTTGATCAAATAAGAGCTTGCTATCTTGTATTACTCCTAAATCTCTTATGCTGCTAACTTTATTAATATTTTGATGGTAAAGTTTGAATGCCGCATTTACTATTGTTTTTCGCCGAGAGAAGGTTATATGAAAACATTTGGGCACGTTAAGTTGTAACCTATTACGCTTACAGTATTCCTCAAACCGTTCAAGATCCGATTGAAGGCATTTGACATCTTCTAGGTCTCGCACAACTTTATGTATTTTCATGTCATCTGCGTACATTAGGACATAGGAGTGTCTGAAGCAGAGTTTAACGTCTGCAATGAATATTGTAAATAGAAGAGGTCCCAAAATGGATCCTTGTGGTACTCCTGAAGGTATAGCAACCCAATCTGAACTATAACCCCGAAGCACCACGGCTTGAGTGCGATTTTCTATATAAGAAGTGAACCAGCGGTATAAACTACCGTGTATACCGGCTCTCATTAGCTTATCCAGAAGTACCCTGTGATCTATGCGATCAAAGCACTTGCTAAAATCGGTATACATTACATCTACCTGTCCCTGCTGCTCCATGCCTTTAGTGATATATTCATGCGAAAGAATTAAGTTAGATGTAGTAGACCTATTTCTGATGAAGCCGTGCTGCTCTTCACCAAATTTGCATTTTAATGCAGTGTATACACTATTATGTACAATCCGCTCGAGCACTTTAGCAATCAAACATATTTTGGAAATAGGGCGATAGTTGGCAATGTCTGTCTTGTCTCCTTTTTTAAAAATTGGTGTTACAAAGGCTGACTTCCATATATTAGGGACTATACCTTCCGCAAGCGATCGTTCGAATAGAATGCATATTGGGATGGTAATACTCTTTGCACAGTTTACAATAAAAATAGGAGCTAACTGGTCAGGCCCGCCAGCCTTGGATAGGTCCAAGGACTTCAGTAGCCTATAAACTTCAGAATTACTTATTTCAACAGTGCTTATGCATGCTGAATCATCATCTGTGGAGAAGTCAGAAGGATCCACGGGTGTTAGTGGGTCTGGTTCTTGATAAGTAGAGCAAAAAAACGTAGCGAATAAATTACTAATGCCTTCTCCAGTAGATGCCGTCTCATCACCATACCGCATTACGTTAGGAAAAATGTTGTTATTCTTTTTACTCTTAATGTAAGACCAAAAAGTCTTAGGGTTTTTAATAATAGCTGACTCCATTCTGTCCATATATTTACTAAAGCAAGACCGTTCCAATTCGATTACTCGATTACGCAATATAGAGAAGGAATGATAGTCTGATATATTTCCATATGTCTTGTATCTGCGGTGATATTTATATTTTTCTTTAAGCATTTTGACCAACGCTGTGTTATACCAAGGAGGATGTGAACTTTGAGCTATAGTTTTAATAGGAATATATTTATCTCTAAGTTCATATAATTTGTTATAAAAAGTTGACACAGCCTCGTTTAATGGTTTTGTCAGTAATAACTCATCCCATTTTACTTGATCCAGGTCATCTATGATAGCTTCGTAATTACCCTTTGAATATATAAACTTGGTTGTTTTTTTCTCC
This sequence comes from Helicoverpa zea, assembly GCF_022581195.2. Lineage (NCBI taxonomy): Eukaryota > Metazoa > Arthropoda > Insecta > Lepidoptera > Noctuidae > Helicoverpa > Helicoverpa zea. The sequence continues at coordinate 2,052,225 of NC_061472.1, forward strand.
ACCAGTTTATGAATTTCTACAAAATTTGCATTAATAATTAACGGCTTATGATGTAGGTCTACGGGTAGCGCCAGTGGATTAATACATTCTGCGACGCCAACGGAATCATTAGAAAATACTAAGTCCAATAACCTATTGTTGACATTTTTTATATTATTGTATTGATAAAGGTTAGCTAATATGACGGTATCAAAGAAGTCTTTTATTTGCTGAGAGGAAATATTAATGGGGGTTAGATCTAAACTATTTGTACTTACATTTATCCAGTCCACATAGCTGCCAAAATTGAAATCACCCACTATTATAAATTTATCCTTCGGGTTTGATAACACTACGTGATTAAGGGTATTTGTGAAATTATTTAACTGTATATTATATGTGTTACCACGGTTTTCGTTACAAAGGTAAACAGTGCAAATATGAAGGTAATAAGTCACCGAGGGTCTTGACCTTTTAAGAATCAATGAAATCCAAAGGTCCTCAGCAGAACTACGCCAGTCGGGTCTCTCAACAGCTGTAAGGTCACTTCTTACGGCAATTAAAACACCACCACCCCTACTTTGTACAGTACGGGAATAGTCACGGTCTCGACGCCACACTAAATACCTATTATCAAACATTTCACTATCACAAATATCATCCGAAAGCCATGTTTCTGTGAGAACAATAATGTCATAGTTATTAATACTAACATTACGAAGAAGACTGTTCGTTTTTGTACGCAGACCACGGACATTTTGATAGTAAATGTTAACGGACATATCGGAGTCTCACAATAACCATATTATTCAACATAATACTAGAAATAATCGAAATTATATTCTTTAATATACAATTATAAATAAATAAGTCGGTAGGAGCACAAGTAGTCAGGCACAACCAGACACAGTGTATGGCGCAATATAAGTGTGTAAATATTTGGTCACCAATGGAGACAGAAGACAACCGGTATCCAAGCGCTAGCAATGTTAAGTGATTAGTAATAAGCCACATAATGATGTATTGAAAATAAAGCTCAAATTTTATGTACTTAAGGTCATTAACAAGTTGTAACACAATACTAACGACTAAAATATTTTTATAAAGCTTATTTGAACACAATGAGCATGGACACATGAGTATCAGGAAAACGCAAGCTGGACTCAGTGATCTACGGCTCTCAAACTGAGGAGTATTATTTAAGTAAATTACACTATTTTTGTTAAATCCTTTTCTGATTTTATAATAATAACTGGACTTGTCTCCGTTTTTCGTGCATGTATTTTCGCGTGTTTTATCCACACATATTGAAAATTTGCTGCAGCAGCCGACTTCTTGGTTTGGGACAGTAACAATTTATTTTTAATGGTAAGATGGTCGTTAATGTATACCTTTTGATTACCGGATAATCCAAAGACACTGTTTGTCAAAGGAGACGTTTTGGCCTCCAGTCTAGCGGCGGCAATGAAGTCCTCCTTTACGTATCGGTTACAGAAACAAACTATTATTGGTTTAGTACGGTCCTTCTCGCGTGTTGGTACTCTTGATACAAAATTTATTTGGGTTTTTGAGATTGGGTAGTTAATTTTTGAGCCAATTTTTACGACTATCTCCAACAGATTTTCATTGTTTTGCTGCGTTATTCCTTTTATTTCTATATTATTCATTCGTGACCACTGGTCTCTGTCCTCGGATTCGTCCTCCAGTTTCATCAAACGTTCTTGAAGCTTCTCCACGTCTTCTTTTATACACTCCACCTTAACAACACGTTGCTCCATTACCCTTAACTTATCTTCTAGTTTATTTATAATCTCATCAAATTGCTTACTAAGTGATGATTTTAAATCAGCGAATTCCTTCCTCATTGTTGAGACTTCGTCCTTTAGACTCTCCAACGGAGTCAGCTTTTCAGACAGCGCTCGTATTTCCAGTAATACTGCTGATTCTGCGATTGGTGATTTTGGTGCAGGCGATACTGGTTGATGGGACGTGCCGGATAGCCTACATTTGTTGCAACGCCAGGTAAGCTTTCTGTCCCCCAATTTCCGATAACCAGCTTCAGTAATTCCCGCACATTGAAAGTGCATTGTCATACAGCATACAGTGCAGTATACTCCATCCGACATCCGTTCACTACAGGTATCGCAAATTTTATCCATCACCAAGAACTTTGAGAAACAGTGGTTCGAGAACTCCCGACAGAACGGACTTGAGTAGGTAATACGCGACCGCAGGGTACGAGTCTTGGGTATTGTGTATATAATAAAAAAAAAAATAATCGACCTCTTAGATGCAGTGCGAATTAGGTAGAAACTATTGTGCCGTCTTCGTTACTTAGTCTTTGGTGTGTGCGCACGCGTACGTCACCGAACGTAACCGCGCGCAGATATGACACTTATGCGCGGCGCGTAACCGCGACAGTAGCTTGCACTATGCGTATAATGTCCAGTCACACACCCACCGAATGACTTCGCAAAGTTCGATGTTTTAAACGGTTCACACCAAAAAAATGTTCACTAACACACTTTTTAACACTGTTTTTATAGAATTACACTTTAAGTTGAGTATTCAATCACTTGAAACAATTTTATTTGCGATTAGCGTCCAAATTGTTAATATTTTATATTTTAGCAAAGAGCAAAAAATTTATCGACTACTCGTTGGGACTGCCATAGAGTAAAACTTTATTATAGAGGTAGTATGTCCGACACCACTTCCCCAAAACATTAATCCCAGCGTCCTGTAATCAGACCATTCATGCCAAGCACTTCAGACTTTACAGTCGTCAGAATTTGCATGAAACTCATCAGGGTGAGTTTATGAGTGCGCTCGATTGTTGCACTTATTGTTAGAGGATGAACAATTAAAGTTATGATTGATCCGTTTTATTGTGACTGTGAAGGGTGATGTGGCAGGGTTAAATTCAACAGTTTAAAAAATAAAGTGTTGGCTGAGCTTACCTAACATTCAAATATTATATTTGTTCGTCATAATTCTTTACTTATGATATTTTGTGTCCTAAGATAAAATATAGGCTAAGGCATAGTTTTCCGTCTAAATAAGTTAGTTTTCTTCAAACAATGACTATGAATTTTCACGTTCAATTTTCGGAGTCAAAAGTTGTTTTAAGAAAAACGAACGCTTATGTGGTCGATGAAAATTGGCCTAGACCTGGGCCCAGGCGTAGTAACCATTTAGTAATATGTATGTGGTCTATGTCCAATGTTTTTCTATGAGAGCTCAAAGAGCCTTCAGATCTGGTATAAAAATGCAAATCTGAAACAAAAAAAAGCTTCAATAAGTAAATCAAGCAATCACCGTAAAAGGACTAATCAAAGACTATAAAATTAAGGCAACTATAAAACTTGGCTCAACCGGGTATCGAACCTCGTAAACTAAATGAGGACATTCGTAAGCATCGCGGTGACGAGATATATCTTGCAATTTGCTGTTGTAACTCTGTGACAATGAATCAGGTATTTTGTTCTACGTAATTTTTGCAGTGACGTAAAATGCCTTGGTGTAGTATACAAGGTACGAAGATTTTGTGGAGAGATACGCGGTGATACTTTACTGTGTAGGTATATCTTTTTATACAGTTTGATCTTATAGTTAGTTGCATAAATTAATTAAAACTATAATGATAATAAAACCATGACCAACCATATACTTGTCGTCAATTGGTGAAATCGGAGATTTGACAAGTGAATATTGTTCGGTTATCGTAATAGCTAAATGGTGCTACTCACAGTTAAAGTATGTATATGTATATGTCAATATATAGACAGTGTTAATTTACCGAGATCGATATCGATCAATAACTCATTTCGGTTAATATACACAAGTCCTATATTCTAACATGCCATACCAAGCCTACATGCACCTCAAAAGGTCTTAAAGCCTTCAGTCGGTTTCGACCTAATCCTTCTCCCTTCCCGTCGTATCGAATTCCGATCCTGAACTGTGGGGGATTAGAGAGTGTACCTGTATTTGTGGACCCATATTGGTATGTTCTCAAAGCTTCTGTGTCCAAATTGCTGGTCGAATTTTGATCTGTTTGACTGTACATAAGCATCTCAGTCAAATATTGGTAGAGATTTTCTCTTTCAATTTTTCACTGGCTGCTTACCGCAGTTTTACTTGTGTCTCTTATAGGTACGTACCCAGATAAAATATAGTCTAGTCACCTGAGGAAAGTGTTGCTTTGAGATAGTGATTTTTTGAGATCGCTTCAGTAATTATAAACCTTTAGGTTACACACAAAAATATAATCTACGACGGTATTAAAAAAAAATCTTTATCATTTTAAGTCCCCATCATAAATTAACTTAAAATAATACATTTGTCTCTTATAACTTAAACCTAATGCAGCCCGAGGTTAAAAGTATTAAGTTAACTAAACACAACAATATTATGAAAGTCACTAATCCTAAAATATGCACAAAATGTTAAAGAGCTCAGAATTAATAACGTCATCATCCCTTTTAAATAGTCTTTGATGAGAATATGCCTCGAAGGCAGACAGTTGAAACGTTTGCATATTAAATACTTTAGGATTTGCCCCTGGTTCTATTTGTACCTACTCCAAGGGAAATACTCAATCATTATTTTCATATCGGCGCGAATTTAGATAATCATAGTTAAGTCGTTTAGAAATGAGTAGATTTTCAAGACGAAATAATTATTTATATAAGTTTTAAAGTGAAAGATAAAAAAATAACCTACTTCATGTACATAGACTATTGCCCTGAAACTTTTAAATAGGTACAAAAAAAAACTTTAATACAAATAATCAGGAGTGGAAAATAAATTACATATTGGGAAATCGTGTAATTTCAATTCAAATTTCAGAAGTGTTTGTGAGTATGTTAGTAGAAATTCAAGTGGTTAATCTCTGAAATAACTATACAGGTATTTGCCATTACTATACCAATATAAACTTCCCATTTCCCGACTACTGTATCATTCATAAGTATCCGACTCGCCTTAGGCAGAAGTTACAGAGATGTTTACAGAACGCAACATTTTACAGATAGGTACGGCAAATAAGGACTGTAAACAGCCCGAGGTCTATTTGACAATTAGTTAAATTATACTGTCGAAGCTCTTTGACATTTGCATAATGTTGAGTTAATATTTCAAGGGGGAAGAGAGAAAATGCTAATTGATTTGGGAAAAAAAGATGTTAGCATTTTACATATTTTACCGAAGCATGGTAAGAAATTGCGCCATGTTGTAGTAGTGCCTAAATATATATTTTGTCCTGTTGGAAACGTGTGAAAAAAACAGACTTCTTGAAAAACTGCTGGTCACTATTTTAGCTACTTTTCTTTTTAATACGTTACAAGTCATCACCATTTACATAAGCTCTAATTATTCAGTTTCTGAGCAACCCGCATCCATCCACTTCCTACCACCTTCTTCAAAACGTTGGTTCACTTGTTCCTAATCAAACTCAATTATTAACTAGCCTTATTTTTTATTGTCTAGTTACCGCAATAAGATTCCATAAGAAGACTATCGATACATCTATCTTATTTCATAAATTATACCTCAATCAAAATCGTCATCATAATCCAATCTGTCAATGAGCGTCTTCGCACACATCGCACATTCAATCAGGGGTTGTCAATTTTGGTTCGTTACGGAGAAACCGCTTTGATAAGACATGCAGATAGGATTATGGACGGTAGCAACATGGTAGCAACGTGGTAGCAACCCTATCCGGGCAATCATTAGGCTTGCAGCTTGTTTAGCACTAAATCCTTTGTCTATTACTAGTAGGGATGGGCGATGGCGAATATTCTGCGGATATCAGATTGTTTTTTTTTTACTGTGTTTTGTTTAAGTATTTTATTAGCTTCTTTTGTATAAATATTACCTAAAGAAAGTCAGATCTATTCGTAAGGTAAATTAATGAAAGTGATTTTCGCATTATTTATTTACTTATAAAAATGTATAAAATTCATTTTGACAGTGATCGTACCTACATTTTATTGCAACATCTTATGTTCTTACAACGCATGTTTGAAAAGAAATACATAATTTGATTTGATTTGACATTTGTTTAAAAAATACTGATCATACGGTATAAATTGTGTTTATTTAGTAGAAACATATTTACATTAATTTAAAAAAGTTAAAATAAACCAATATATACCTATACAACTTAAAACTGATCATACTATAATATATTTGTCCAAACCACAATTAATAAATAATTTTATTTCAAAATTACATGACAGACAATCTTCAATATTTGATTATATTATCGTCATCAGCAAAACCTATCTTATTATTTATTTAGCACGCTAATTCTCGGATATCGTCTTAGCAACAGACATCACTAACCCAGCATTGCTTCGGATCAATTATGTGTGATTTGGTTTAAATTGAACGTGCCCAGTGTTTAGATTGAATGACTGTTTAGTGAACACACTGTATAAGTTTACTCTAGACTTAGATTTAGTTTGAGCTAAGAATAAGATGTGTATATCTTAGTTTTATGAGCTAGTTAGGATCTCCTTATTTTGAAAATCTGATAAACAATGTAGTTCTCTTCGAAATAAAGGTAAAACTTTGCCGTCCTGAAGTTTCATACCTATTAGTAACTTCACGCTAGTCAAAATGTACAAATAAAACAGTACTAGATTCAGTGGCAAAGGTATTTGATGCGAACTCTACATAAGAATGAAGTTAACGTCTTGGTTTTTCTTCTAAAGATAGATGTCAGTCTTCATTTTCTATATAGTTATGTTAATTTCATTACATACATGCCGAAAGAAAGCTAAATAATCAAGTATTTTTACATGGTGTAAATTTTAATATGATATCCGCGCCTTTACAAACAATCATTGCAAGATGCTTGGTGCTCTGAGTTCAGCATCTTAAGGCAGGCGTAATTTAGAATCGCAAAATGTGTTGGTAAGCGCATAACTCAACAACGCCTGGACCAATTTGGCTAATTCTTTTTTTGTTGTGTTTGTTATTGTCAGGAGAAGGTTCTTATGGAAAAAAAAAATAGGGTAAAGTAGAGAAGTCAGTTGACGGGAGCGAAGCCGCGGGCAAAAGCTAGTTTACAATACAGTTTGAATAAAACTACGTCCACTGATATTTAACAGGGTCTAAATGACAAAAAATAATAACGGAAATCTATAGTTGTACTTGTATGAATACCTTTACTTCTAAGTATGCACTTGCATATAAAATATCGTTTTTTTTTCTACATTATATAGGCAAGTATATCTCGATTTAACTTACTTTCTATACTAATAAGTTATGGTTCGAAAAATGGTATCAAAATAATTGCAAAAAAGAAGATTCCTGTAAATACATCGCTCAACTAGTAGCCACACCAAATCGCATATCACACCTATATAATTATAATTATTTAACTAATGAACCATAAATCAGCGGCTAATTAAATCAATTTACTAAATCAAGCAAATCAAATCAACATTACGATGGTGATTGAAATCATAATAACCATATTAATTGTGTTCTGGGTCTTAGTGATAATCCCCCTAATACAGGGCTTATATTGTGGTCTGTGCTCCTAATTGGTTACCTGTCCGCGCGGATTTGAGCGGAAAATCGGATGTGAGTGGTCGAGTTGTGATTCGATTGCTCGTGTCTTTAATGCGAGTATCGAATGATTTGAGTTTACTGAGGAATGTACAAGTTAAGATCAAGAAAAAAATCTCCATCTCTAAGAATAAGTATCTGAATAATCATAGTCTGAATAAGTAAATTATTGCATTTATCTATATCTACAATGATTTTATCAACAGTATCATTATTTCATCCGGTTTGAATGGAAGCTGACCCCAACATAGTTAGAAAAAGGCTTGGGAGATGATGATGATTTTATCAACAGCAAAGGGCAATGCAATCACTCTGATACGGTAAAGGGAGCCATTATGTTGACGTTATTATACACTCAATTAAACATATTTTCTCTCTATTTTTCTATAACCAAAGATTACTTATTCTTTTCAAGATGAACCAAACCAAACTAAAACCTACAATCGTAAAACCTCCGCTTATAACTTCCTTTTTACCATCAAAATAAAACCTCTTTACAAACTACACTGGCACAAAATAAACCTCAAACTTTTCTTGCACGTCATTGTCAACGTATTGTCAACGTTCAAAATTTGTTTTGTGTTTCGTTCAGTGATGAAATATTATTAAAAAACGGACAATTGAAACTAAGTACTTTAATTTTAATAAGTGTTTTGTTGGCAGAATGTATTTTTCTAATATGAAGTTGTTATACGTTACTTAGATTAAGGTATGAGTGCAACGGACACGAGAGACTTTGAGGAACGGTATTCAGCATGCTTCGTTGATTTCGGCCTTAAAACTGGTGAATAAGCTTTAAAATTGTTTGTTATGATGTATGGGATATAGTGCGTTTTGTTTTCGAGATTGTGTGTTTGACAGGTAATTTGGTTGTCAAAGTCTGCATCTGATCTTGATCTGATCGGTGGAATACCAAAGTTGTGATTTCCGTAAATACAAGTTTGAGTAAATTGACATAAAATCTAATTCCATTGTGTCTAGAAAAGTATCATTTACTTTGATACTTACCATTTTATATTTAGAGGATTTTGCATGGTGAACAAAACTCTTGTCTAACAGATCATAAGCCATTTTTGAAAGCTATATGCATTCTGTATAATTTCTGCAGATATACCATTTTTCATATACATACGTTTTTTAAGGTCAGTGGGTCGTCTTAGGGGTTTTAAGTATGAAGACTTATACAATTGCAGCTATCACATTATTGCTTTTGTTTCAAATCCTGCAGCCGCCGGCCTCCTAATCGGAAGCATGATGGGCAGCTTCTTCTTACGCGGCTTTAAAAAATGGCCCATGTACATTGGAGGCGGACTCGGTTTTGGCATGGCGTATACAAACTGCGAAAACAGCCTAAACAGCTTCTTAATGGCTATGGACCCTAAGGCTTGCGTTATAAAGTTTGTGAATTTTGTTTATATTATTACTTTGTTACTATCATTAGTCAGTACTGTTAGTAAGTAACAGTCTTTATCATCTTCATTACATGGCCTTTGACCTTATAACCTTTTAATGAAATGCATATTGTAGCTTTAGTTTTAGTAATACTTGAGATATTTTAGAGAATAAGTAAGCAATATGTGTAATGGCAAATGCTTGATATATTTTTGTACTTCATAGTGAAATAGTATTTCATTTAGTTGAGCTTAGAGGTTTGAAAACAATACACATTCAAACAGTAACAGTTTATTACACAATCATGCGTTTACTTGTCCGTAACACCGTACACATTATTACAACTTGGAAGCAAAAAACTAAAGCAAAACCAAACCAATTAGTAGCGGCTACCCTTATAAACAAAACTTTCTATCTCCATACAAAACCGTCAATATTATGCAAACTGTCTCCTTTGTTATTATCAAAGGCAACAATTATTTCCCAAAGATTGCCTAGGAAACCGTTTATATTGAAAACTGAAGCCAACGCAAATGAACAATCGTCGAGGTCCAAAATTGCTTTTGAAATTGCAGACGGAACTAATTATGGCTATAAAAATATTGAAAATCTACTAAAAGGAGGTGTTTTTGGCTTTTGAATAGTAGCCATACATTGTGTTGTAGATAATAAAGAAGTTAGAAGACATTGGACGCAAGCTGCTATAAATATTGAGGGTAGTAAAATTAGGGTTGTTACTGTTAATTGGGCTGTAAAATTATTTAGAGCGGTTAATTATCAGTATCACATTGTTTAAACGCAACTGGTTTTATGATAAATGCTTATTACGATTCTGACAGTTTACGATTTTCGATAGTTCTTCAATCAGAAAAGTAGTACTTAAATAATGTTTTTGTTGACACGCCAATTCGGTTCCTTTGTTGCTTTAGCCCTGCTGCAATCCAAAGCGAGAGTCAACATTGATCAGAACTTACATTCTGAGAGAATGCCTTCTAACAGATGCAAGCGTAGGATGATGGAGGAAGTTAAACTTATATTTCATCCATTTCCCAATACGAAAAAAGTTATATGAAATGTTAAACATCGGCAGTTAATATCTTTAACATTTGTCCCATTGCCAACCCTACACAAAATCCCATCAAATCAGCAAACGGTCAACAGTAAAGACGTTATACCTTTCTTTCTGCACAGCAGGGCATTTCCCTTTGGCATTCGTCTCTTTGTTTCCACATAAAGGTCACTTACTGTCGCTTCTTCTATTCTTTGAACCGCTTCACCCGCTTCCATATTTGTATTGAATTCGGCAACGCCTTTTCTTTAATAGTTGTTTGCAAACCTGCCGTCTATTCACCTCCCACAGAGTATTTCAACATCTTTAACTTTTTCACCTTCATTTGTTGCTTCAATCTCTTTTCCTTCACCATAAGGTTCAGTTTCGAAGTTGTTGTAAGCAAATGTAAGTTGGTTGTTCGACAAATCATCACTTGTTTTTCCATTTTAAACATTTTTATTTGTTAGGTTCCGATCGTTTGTGAGTCATGCTCGGTGTAGCTTTGAGGCCGGCCGCATGGGCGTTTCTACGGCTTTTTTTTAGGTAAACGCATGTCAATTACATTTCGGATTGCGTTTGGTTTAGGACAATGGCCGTCAAAGTGTTTGTGATGCCCTTACAATATTTAGGATCTGGGTTGTATTGTACCTTATTTTTTGTAAAATATGCGTAGAGAATAATAGTTGGGAGAGTAATGAGAGTTTTTTTCATTAGGTACATTAGCACCTACTATAAGTATTGTTATTGTTATTGTTATGTTGTTATTTTTTTTTTTTTATAAGTATTGTTTTAAACTTCTTATAGTGGAATATTGTCTAAAATCACACATTTTTAACTATAACTAAACAAAATAGAAATAACCAAACCATATCTACAAGTACCTACACCTACTTTACATACAATACATATTTAAAAATATAAAAACCTTGTAAAAGCATTCATTCTTCCTGTAGCTATTCTCACTGCTTATAAGATCATACACAAATTGTTTACAGAAGTCAAACAACAGCTCCTACTACTAATGTATCATTACCATTTACCATTACATCTATTATATTATCCTTTATCATCTACCCACAATATTTTGTTCATCACTTTTGTCCTCAGAATATTGAGAACCATTGTCACATTCATCTGCTCTCAATAGATTGTTAGACAATATGTCCGCGGGCTGCAGTTCCAATTGATCATGCAGACAAACGGACAGTCAACCAGGATTATTTCCATCCTTTTTATTAAAAAGAAAAAGCTTGTGATTAGAAAATGGATCGGTTTCAGCTTTTGTGGTTTGATCGGAAAAATGTATCGTGGAACAGACATTGTTATGGAATACTGCAGCATTTAAAAAATCTTTGAAAAAGAGATGTAATATTGTTGATTCACATTATGTTTAGTACTGATTATTATACCTACACCATAATTTTACTGTAAAAATAAGTATTATATGTAAACACTGGACAAGTACCTACCTTTATTATGTGTGCTAATCTAGACTCATGATATTCCTCGATCTTCAGAAAATACAGAATGCTAATTAATATTTTTGATTTTCAGAAAAACGCCGTAAAAGGATTCTACTGAATATCAAAGCATTGGTCGTGTACAGTAGTATTATTATTTTTAACATAAATTATAATATTGTTTAAAATAAATATTTCGGTTGATTTTGTATAATTTGCTTTTTTAGTCCTTTCTAATTACTCGATACCTACAGAAAAATAATAGGTACTAAAAATCTTTCTTAAAATTACTTCCTGAGGTCTAAATTAAGGACCCTACCACAATAATTCAATGACTCACTTTTCCTAACAATTTCTACATTCTGTAATCGCAGAAATAACTCCACAGCAAGTCTGTAAGTCAACGGCCCATGACACCTATGGTCAATGACCCGTGATTTCATCAGGTGCTCTTCCTAGTACGTGAGTCAACCGGTGAATCATCGCTGAAGTGGACCTTACAAAGAAAGAGTGGAGTTGTGTCAGGACTATATTTTTTCTTTCCTATCTGGTTACTAGGTATTTGACTACAGTTCTCGGCAAATTCCTATGTAGTTGCGAAAGTGGTTAGTAGTGAATTTCACTGTAGTCAAAATGTAGCAGGAACAAAGCACTTTTCAACAAAACTGTAGTCAATTGACTTGGTCTGAAGCCAACCATTTATCTTGATGCCTCGTTTTCAAGTCAATAACGGCCAATTCAGATAATATAACAAAGCTATTAGACGAGAATTGTTATTCAAAGTAGATAGGAACATAAAAAGACAGGATCTAAATTATTAAATAAATTATAATTCCATTATAAATTATAATTTATAATAATATTAATGACCTGCAAAAAAAAACTGTTAGTCCTCTCCACACCTTTCTTGTTCGTTCTGAAGTACACAGTTTTAAAAGTTGCAGTTCGTGACATATAATAGGCCGCACAGAGCTGTTTGAAATAAAATAAAGTTTAGTGTAAGAGAACCTTTATTACCCTTTGTTGTTATAATTGAAGTTTTTATTGCATTCCGACATAATTTACTGGACGTGATAAATAAAGTTTACTTACTTTGAAAAGTACCTATTTTTAAGTAGTTGAGAGATAAGTAAAAAATGTTTTATTTTCACATAGACATACTGTTTAGTGAAATCTTGATTATAAATCAATTCTATTTATACCAGGCAGTAAGTACATACTTTTTCAACATTAGATGTACGATAATTTCACTTTAAATTGCCATTGTTTATTCAGTTCATTTTTAAGTTTAAACATGAACACTTACCGTCTTACCACAAAAACTTTTAAACATCAGTTTAAGCCTTGTCTAAAAAAATGTCAAATTATGACGTTGACATATGGTTCATTTTGCAGCCACAATTTTTTAGACAAGTGTAAAAAAGGCGTTTAAGTTTTTGTAGTAAGGCCACTTGTGTTTTTCTTATTCCCCAATTTTTTTGAAATGTAATATCATGAAATCGAAATTCACTTTGAACAAAACGCGTTATCCTATTATTCGCAATCAAACTTTTAATCGAAACTACAACTAATCGATTGATCAAATCGATTTCCCATTACCTCACTTAGCAGACTGATTGCACATGCGATCTAAACTTACCGATTGAAAGCCTCGATATAATGACCGGAAAAATATGAAAACTTACGCGGAAACCATTTAACTGATGGCACGCAATCAAAGTGTGATAACAACGCATTTCCTACGCTGCGCCATTTTGTTTAATGAGCTGACCAATGTTGGTTGATAATGGTGATGAAATATCGGATGTGGAATCAATGCTTTGTAAGTATGGAATCTTTTGTGGAAGCCGAAAATAATGTGGACAATAATGATGTATTGATATCGGGAACTAAGTCTTAGCTGTGGTCTTAGTAACTAGTGCTTAAAAAATGCTGCCCATTATAAGAGATGTCTAGAGGAGTCTTGCTTTTGCAGGCTTTTCAGCAACTCGTAAGTGTCTGTGGAAACCTTAGTTTTTAGTTTTAAAGTAATTTGTCCGTCATGGAAATCAGCATAGGTATTATTTTATAGGTAGAGGGTAAATTACTTAATACACTATTCATTGAAAATAATGTTTGCCAGTGATAGCATAAAAATCTCATAACACCAACTTTTCTACGACTGATTTTGCAACATGACGAACCATGGCTTGTTAATCCAACCTCGACAAACAATTGAAGACAGCAAACATTGGCTCCAATATACCATCACCAACACATGGCTCAAACATTGTCATGCTGATGAGTTTTTTACATGGTTAGAGTGGGCGTGGTTTCGTTAAACCGATGTAGACAGTCCACCACGCCATTCTGATATTAGCGTGATTATCCAACGGTAAAGCTGTTTGATTTGTTAGAATTATAGTGAAATTGATGGCGTCTAGGGAAATTTAAAAGTTATTCCAGATACTGGTATTAGTATTTCGATAGGGGTAGTTTTGGCTAGTAATGAATTCATACCAAGAATTGACGCTTAAAGATTAGGTATAGTGCACCTACCTCAGTATGTTATGTTTGAGCCAGACTTACTGCGACTCCTGCCAGTAACGCTTCCCGGATTAGCATTTAGTTCAAAAATACATTGTAATATCGGAGTTAAGTAGAGGAATGGTTAAAATAGTAGCTTCTGTATATGATGGTCAGAAAAAACTACAAAAAACTCTTGGCTCCAAAAAGTTTATTTCATGCCCGTTTCTTACAAAACAGTAGATACCTAATGATTGTCATTACTTGCGTGTGTAGGAGCCGGACTTTAATTTTGATCTAAGCAACCACCAACTGGCAACCCAAATTAAATTCACAAAACATTCTCACAGCAAAATAAACACAGTTAACAACCCAACATTGAAATAAAGCTAATATTCATTGCCAACAACTATTTAGTTGTACAATATTAACAAGTTTAGGCGACAGTTTAGTCGTCGCGTCGTCGTCTCAACAGATACTGTCATGAGCTAGGTAATGAAAATATTTTCCATCTCTCCTTTATTACTTTGGATATTAAATCCAGGTTCTGTAAACATAAGGCCCTTACTACGTGCTGCTAAGATTAATACTGAAACTTTATTTGTGTTAGTTTTTTTCAGCGATGTAAACCGCTTCCCGAACCGTCCCTTTCCAGACTTTTTTTTATCTACAAATTCTGATGAATAACCAATATTATCTACTGACAAGTTTTATCAAAATTCATCCAGTAGCTTTTGCGTGAGAAAGGCACCAACATTATATAAGTCCCTACATAAAATATACAAACTTTCGCATCCATAATTTTAACAGGATATTTAATTTTTCTTGCATTTTGGTACGGAAGTTAGTAGTTACAAAAAAGCCAAAATACCGAAAACTGATAGATTTCACTGTAAGGTAAATGTTAAATTTTTAATCGATTTTAATAATGCATTTAATTTTGTTTTTTACACAGCGTTTACCAGCGTCAAAGTGAAGTAAAAGCTCGTTGAAAGAATATAAGTTACTAACCCCAAAGCTAAGTTACCTTTACATACAGTTTATCACCCATCTTTATTTTCAGGATAGATTTTTTTGAAACAACAGTGAAAATCACTCACAACTTTATCACTCAACCAATTAATCCCATAGTACCAACAAAAATAATATTGTACCTACAATGTAATCCTTAGCCACTGCACTAACTGCACAATGGATTAACGACATAAGTCAAACAGAACATTTTATGAGCATCACTGTTAAAAGTTGAGTGAGTATACCCCAAGACTGTTACTGTTGGCGTAGGTCAGTTACTGCGTTTATGGTTTTTTTGTAAGTAAATGCTGAGAGCGTTGGCCAGATTTTATTTTACCCAAGGGAGTTGGTGTTATTAAGTTGTATTGTATGAAAAGGCTGTGTTTTACTTGTATCTATGGCAGGCACTGATGTAGGACTTCATTATTTTGGTTCACTGATGAAGCAAAAAGTTTTAGGTGTGTTCTTATAATTGCTGATTAATTGACACATGATAGTGACCTATATTATCATCCCTTCTCTTTATTTTTCTTTTTTGTCGTAAGACACTGAACTTAGACCTCCTTCATTGATTGGTTGAATGCGCAAGTAGTCGCCCTGGTCTCGGCAATCATTCGTATGATTTTGATGACGGACGTCAGTAGCTATAAGTAGGTAAAAAAAAAAATGCCATTTTATAGTCGATATATTTATTAGTTTTAAACATAACAACAATACAATAATCCTTATATAGAACCAAAAATTATAACAATAGGAAAATACATACATTATTAAAAATATCACAATATTTTGTCACAATCACTACGACGGGGCATCGAACCTGTCAACCTTTCTTTACGGTCTACATATGCAGTTTATTGCACAAATCCAATAGAAGTGTAAATATCGGAAGCGCCATACAATATCCAAGTTTTTACTATCACCAAATGATTTTTAGGGTTGCCCAAATGGTAACACGGGACCCTATTACTAAGACTTCGCTGTCCGTCCATCCGTTACTGGGCTGTATCTCATGAACCACGATAGGTAGACAGCTGAAATTTTCACAGATGATATATTTTTATTACTGCTTGTGTGCTGCTTGTACAGCAAATTCAGGAAAGTAGAATAAGTATTCTAAAGGCTCACCTATAACTCACACAACAAAAATATTTTGTTCGCTTAATGAATTGAACGGAACCTTTCATACGCGAGTTCAATTCGCTCTTGGCCAGTTTTTATTACACTCTGTATTGTATTTTTCTTTTGTCTGTAAAATCTAATCCTTTGTATTCGTGTCTGGTGTAAGTGCTTTGCCGTTAAACTATTTTACGTCAACTAGAGACGTGAATTTCTTAATAAATTGAAAACCCAGACTGTATTGTCGTAGGTCAGGCGCGACGGCTTTTGTTTACCGACTTGTTAATGAAACTGAGAAAAATGGTTACTGGGATGAAAAGGCTATTCTGTTCTTTGATCTGCTGTAAGCTGTGCTTGTCATATTAAGTTCATATTATGTTGGTAAGAAAATAAAGATTTCATTACAAGTATTAGATAAGGTATTCGTTTTTTTTCAGTGTAATAAAATTATAGAATCATTCAATTCTATTTCTTCACAAGATAGATACGCTTCTGAAGTAAAAAGATATGTAGATATGTTTCTAGTTTAAAACTCCACCTCACTTTCCGTCCATCGTCCTTGCTGTAAAGGTAATAAGTGTAGGAAGCTTTTTTAAACATATTTTATCTTATTTTAATAGTCCAAAATATTATTAACAATGTCATTTCCAGCACCATCTCTTTGTCAGTTTAATTTAATTTTTCGCAGTAACCAAACAATGTTGTGGAAACGTCCCGAAATGTGCGGTTTCACATATTAACAGTGACGTGGACAGATTTTATTGCAGCGCCGCTAGTTTTAATCAGAGCTTTGCAATGGTTATCTGATTACTTTAGTTTTATGGTTCTGTGTTACTGATGTTTTTAACGATGGCAAAAATCATCAAATGACCCTCCCGCTGTGGGTTAGCAGCGGTGAGGGAGTGTCAGACTTTTACTGACTAAAAACCGTCGTGTTCCGTCGTAGGCCTTTTATGTAGATACCAAATGGGGCCGCGGTAACTCTTTCGAACAATCCGGCAGCCGTCTGATCCCTGCTGTTTTTCTTTGGTTGAAGGTTAGGTATCTCTTTTCTTGGTGGAAATTGGTCTGAAAAATATAAAGTCAGTTAACAGTGACGTGGACAGATTTTATTGCACCACCGCACCGCTAGTTTTAATCAGAGCTTCGCAGTGGTTATCTGATTACTTTAATTTTATGGTTCTGTTACCATTACTGCCACTCAGGAAGTAATGGTAATGGTATTTTCCCTGGCCTGGGTTGATAATTAACATTTTCTGTTTTTCTTTCTTGAAGTTGAGGTATGACTTTCTTTGATTGAAGTTGAGGTATGACTTTCTTTGATTGAAGTTGAGGTATGACTTTCTTTGATTGAAGTTGAGGTATGACTTTCTTTGATTGAAGTTGAGGTATGACTTTCTTTGGTTGAAGTTGATCTGAAAATAGAATATATCACTTAGTCAGATAAACCACCAGGTATAAAAATTACAGTTGCTATACGTACGTATATTTGCAGCGGAATACAGCTGCTGGGCTTACTTTGGCTTTTAGATCATTGCTATTTTCTAAAACTGCCACAATAATCGACGTCTGAAAGAGAAATAGAGTGTATATTGGACATTGGTGCGGGCTATCTTCGAGATAAAGTTCACTGTATGTTTCTATGAATTACTTACGTGTATTATCTTCAAATTATCAATGGTACAAATATCTTTAAACCCGAAAAAAAAAGATGAACATTTGTATTACAGGTACATAACAATTTCTTTTTTGACATGTAAAATATTACTATTTGACTATTTTATCTAACTTGCAAAATAAACGATTTCATTTCGTACATTTTTGTGATGGTCTAAAGAATAAGGAAAACCATGACTCAAAACACATTTTTATTTATGTCTAATATTTCCTACAAATTCGTACAAGAATTCTTTAATATCGAGACCACACAATCGTATGCCATTAACAAGCTTTTACAAGACACAATTTATGTTGACATCATGTGCGGAACGGAGAAATTTTTACTCTGAGCTTAATATTACCTTCGTACTGTAGTGATGTCGGTTGGCACGAGATTAGCTCGGAGAAGAATGAGGGAAGAATAGGAATAAAGATTTTGTTTGTTTGAGAATAGGTTAAAAGTTAGGTATAGACAAAATTAAAACTTACAGGTATTTTAATTAAGCATTGTGATGGATACATAGTCATTTAGGTAACTACATCACAAGGTATGTGCATGATCTCATATTTCTGTCATGTTTTTTACAGCAACCTCTAGTTACGTGTAGTATTTACAGGAAAAAGCAGTTATCTAATTACATTACTTTAGAATGCAATGAAAAATATTCCTTCCAGACATCCCTATTCTTAGAAATACTTTACAAACCTTCATCCCATCCCTACCCCCACCCATAAATAATACTCTTTTCAAGGCACCGTATTACACCGTACGTACGTATGGGGATGAAACAAACAGTGGTCGTAAGAACACTCATAATGTACGTGAAAGCAGCATGTATAGCAGATAGTGCCTCCATTGTCCGGCACGGTGACTGACCAAGGAAATTACGGCTAAGAAAATGTGGACGGAAAAACCTGTATTGTGGACGAAGAAAATCGTAAGGAAACGTGGTATTTTGGGATATTTTGTTGAGGACTGAAGGGAATGATCTTGGTATGTGAAAGTATTTATGTAAGTATAATGATTCATGCATTGGTTCTCAAAAAAATAGTGTATTGTTGTAAATCAGAACTCTTTTTGTTGAAATGAACTTCAAAATGTTATTCGTAGTCAGCAAAAATATAAATGGCAAACTAATAGTTCTTAAGACACCTTTATAAACCTTAAAGTCAATAACGGTTAAACTTTCTTTGTTTCTTCTCAAGTATGAATAACAACTGTACCAAATTCACATGTGAATATCACATCCCAAATCTTGAACTTTCCAAAAAACTTAATTACATCACCGATCTTATCGGCTTAATGATCCGTTTCAAAATTATTGTCCATCACTTCTTCATCTAAAAGGGACCAATATTTTTTGCCTCCATTAAAGGGTCCTTCAGATTCATTGTTTAAGTACTATTCAAAAGGTACCACACACAATGCATATTTTGAATACATTACGACCTGTGAACTGTTGGTATTCGTCTTTTGTCGTGGGTCCAAAAAACTTACGCTTCGTAGGGTCATAGAGTATGGGATTAAAATTATCGTGATTGTGAGTCATCTTGATTTTGTTTGTCATGCTTTTCTTTTGATCTACGAGTATTTAGGACACATGTCAGTCCAATTTCTATAGCTGACATATTGTCAGGTTGAAATTGTTTGAACACTTTTTTAGGAGTAAATGAATTACTATCATTTGCTTTGGTATATGATGATGTATATGATTAATTGACCGTTTTCAACATAAATAATGTGTTTGGAAGAATCAAATAATGCCATAGATGAGTCACCTACCCTTGTTTAATTTAATTTGTAATTACCTTTATTTCAATATATGTATATTATTCGATATTCTTATCTCTGAATCCGAATCTGGATATTTGAAACAAAGATGTAACATTATAGGAAATAGTATAAAATTAAAAATGACTAATACGTTATATGTTTTTGCTTTTTATTTTCACTGCGCAATGCGAATATAATACTATCTTCTTCTTCACATTATTTACAACGCAATTTATCAACATAAACTTCTCTAATAAATGACCTACAAAAATGACCCCTCAAGGGATCATCCGTCTAAAAAAACAAAATGTCTATTCCTTTCAACTCCAAATGACAATCATCAGACAGTATCACAATATAACACATCAATCTACAGAGATATTGTGATACAGTTTCGTCACGTATAATTAATATAATAGTGGTCCAAAATAGGCTCCTTGTGGGACACCTTAGGGGTCCCTTTGTGTGAGACCCTTATCTGAGCATATCATTTATTCATGGTCATTATTTGACCATTTCAGTGTTAATGATGTGAGAGCATTGTTCTACTGCGTTAAAATGTCGTTTGAATGTTTGGTGGAACGTGTAATATGATATCAAATGCATGTAACGGATCTTCTTTGTGTAGCACGTGTATGTAAAAGGTGGCCCCATTTTTTCCTTCCTATGTGCTAAAGTGTAAATACATTTGCAAATAGTGGCCCAAACTGTGGGATACTTTTCTGATTTGTGTTCTGGTATTAAACAAGAAATCAATCTTATGCGCAATTGTATTGTTATATTTTTTGAGGACGATCACGTTCATAAATAATTAACATTATTAAAATCGTTAAACTTGTCAGCACCAGCGACCATTTCTATACAGTTTTGTAAAATTTGACATCTGTTCTCAAATAATGAAGGTACAAGTTACACTGGAATCCATAACAATTACAGAATGTAATGAAAATCAAGACCTATCAGGTTCTTAACGCAATCAAACTTGCTCATCAAGAAACTAAAAATTATATGGCAAAATTTCTCACAATCACAAAGCATAACATCAAAGTCGTTACATATTAAAAATTTGTCCAAATTAATAACTTTCTCATCGAGTACCATAATAGCCATAGGATATTTATCGTCCATTAAAAATGTAACTGATTCAAGGGCTATTGTGGCAACAATATTAAAATGTACTTCTGGTTGTTTTTCATTGTTAGTTTAGATTTTTTGCACATTTGTCACTTGTTTTGGGGCTGCAGTTCAAACTGGTTTTGGACTATAATCAACAGTGTTGCAATGTTTATTAAACAAGATAATAAGCGTGATCTCTTCAATAGATAGTTGCGTTTTGTTATTTTCTCAAACCGGTTCATTTGATGTGTTGCTTTTGATAAAATCTTTATTGTGTGAAATGTTCGCTTGGTATATATTTTATGTTTTATGTCACACATTTATGGAAGTACGTGCTAAGTGCTTATGTTTGGCATTCAATCTTATTACTGTTTTGTATTAAGCGTAGATAAAGAAAATAATACTTTTCATTAGTAAATATGTAACCGATCCTTATTAAACATCCATCTTATTAGTCTATTAGTAATTTAGTTACTTTCAATAATTTTACTCTACCTTCTCTTCAAAACATATGCTTGTGCGCAAGCATATTTTTTCTAAATTATTACCAAAATCTAAATCTTAAGCCCCTTTACATTTGTACCTGAAATCTTAATCCCATTGAACAAAAACTGAGCCCTTACGGTTCCCCCAAGCAATTCACACCATAACTCTTTCTTGACCCATACAAACACCCTTCGTAAGAACAGAATGTAAGAATACCCCTTAATGAGGCCGGTGCATTAATTCTAGGTCATAAACTATAGAATTTATGACCTCAGACTAGTCCTATAAAATGCGACATGGTCTCTTTTTGGTATCACCTTTTATTTTTGAGAATGTTGTTAAAGGTACTGGTACAAATTTTTACTAAGTTATGGCACAGTATTGTTTGGGAAAGGTGTTGAGTTGGTATTTTTTTGTTGTGTTGTTGCGTTTTTTTGTGAGTTGTAATTATATCACAGGTATTGTGATAACTGCTGATTTAATTATAACATGAATTCATCAAGTATGCGGAGTGTATATCTAGCAGGGCACACTTTTTAAAGATTCCTGTGTATGTAATGTACGTAGATAATTTTTAGAACCGAAAGAAATTCCTTAATAATTAATGATCATGCAATAAGTTAAGGACCAGCGATCTCAATTTGGTACCTAGAAAAGGTGAGAAAAAGGTAGCCAGTCGAAAAATCATAGACATAAAAAAATATACACAAACCGACTCCACTAAAACATAGAAGAACAAGCAAGACAACTAAATCAAAACGACCATCCATAGAAAACAGTAATAGTTCTAATGCCCCAACATAATTCAGTAAGTCCGTTTGCAGGACATAATTGACCATAAATAAAGCAGATTACACATGTTTATTTCAACCCTTTTTCTTCAAAAGGGTCAGTCATAGATGTCCCTTTATTCTATATAGACGACTTACTAGTGTTAACAAATGAGTACCCAGCCGAAAAGGTAATAAATATTTTTGTATTGTTTGGACTACTAATAAATATTTCGTTTTCTTTGTTGGCCTGTGTAATAGTTTGTTCATTATGGGTATGGGAATTTGCAAGAGTTTTGGCAATGTTTTTTCATGGTCATGCAAGTTATGTAGTTGCAAAATTATTAGGTGCTAATGTGGCAGTTGTTTAGTTTTTTCGGCAAGTTTCGTCTGGACAAGGGTTGCTTCTTAATAATTCTGCAATGAAAGGATAAATGCATCCAATGATTTAGTTGCATTTACTTTAGGGCAAAACATGACTTCTCATTCAATGTTTTGTCAGTCACAATATTTTTCAAGGATTTTTTAAACCTAATTATAATCCGCGAGAATAATAGTAAAAACATTTTCTACTACATTTTATTGTGTTTTCATGTCAGCATTATCACCTAACCTTACTTCCTTTTCACAAAATTAATTAATTAGTACTCCACGCATTTCATACCCAAAAACATCCGTTAAAATAAAAATTATATTTCCATTGTCTACCATATTTTTCAAAAGGCACATCAATTAGAGGTTTTGAACAATAATTTGGACCCCTTTCTAATTGTTTACCCTACTTTGAACTTTGGCATCTCATGATAGAAATATATCAGATCGCCTTTAACCTTTTAATATAACGTGATTTTTGTCAAAAACCACTTTATTTATATGAGAAGATCAAACACAGGTGTGGAAGATAATATTATTCAATTTAGATAGCAACATGTATGTAACGGTTTTTGTGAACTGTTTTCTGAACTATCAAAATAATGGTGAGAGATAGGCAAAATAGGAAAAATATTGTGTTTATTGTTAGTGCAAAAAATACTCCTATGGCAATGATTGTCTAACACAGAGAAAGTTTTTCGCGAATGCCTAGTTAAAACTATGAGTTTACCTAAAAGTTCTGACAACACTCGGGAAACGAGGGTAAAAAATTCAACATAAGAAAAACAGCAAGCTAAGGTGCTTTAGCAAACAACTCGATTTACTTCCCAAACTAACAACGAGCCATTGATCTTTATAATCACGTGATCAAGCAAAGAAATCGCTACAATAACCGAATTATGTCGAATAAGAGCCCACCGTACGATAGATGTACGTCATTGATATTCAACGTTGATATATCGCCGTCTCTTGGACAATAGCTCCCCTCTAGTAAGTCGCATATTTCTGCCACCCCTATACCCCCCCCTGGAGTAGGGCTGTCCAATCATTAATTTGATTTGAAGTTCATTTTTGTGATTTCTAAATTATTGGAATGCCTGAGAATTGACTTCTATACTATTCGTATGTGTCGAAAATGTATAAATGTATAGCATATAATATTCAGCATGGATGTAATATTTTAAATACACATGGCTATTTAGAAATACATATCAATCAAAGAGTCAATTTTTTATAGTAGGACTCTCGTGTGGACTAAAAATTAGCCTTTTCATGTTTGGGATACTTTACAATTTGACGCAGACAAAGGCAAAATTTCGTATTCCATTTTTACTCACATACCTTATTGAGAAATATATAAAGATCTCGCTTACTAAATATAGATAAACTATATAAACATTAATAAATATACTTCGTCAAAAAATATAAAACAGTAAAATAATTAGTAAAACTACCAGCCCTAGGTCGTAACGCCCTCGTTACCGCGGCGACACGCCGTCGGTCACCCTTTACTGTAGTGATGCGCACCTCCGTAACATATCGATATTATGAATTATTTATATTATTTTTATTGGTCGATGGGGCATTTGATAAAGTTGTGGCTATCGTTCTGACTTTTGACCAATCGCTTTGCCGTATTGTTTGACATCTGGTTTAAGTTGATTTATTAGAGGATTTATTTTTGTTTTACAAACTTTTTAGACAGTGTCAAATAATGGCGAAAACTTAAACGTAAATGTTAATTAATAATAATATATTATGTATATTAATTATGTTTTGGGAAAGTTCATGTCGACAAAAATAAGCGCTGTATTGTTTGGATAAACATGCACATTTGCACTATAATTGTAAATAAAGACCAATTTACAGAAAAGCATGCTATTTACAAAAACAGCGGTAATGCTATGGAATTATACCATTACCCCTTTAGAATAAAAACCTGCAATTAGAGAAAACACGACATTTTCTTGTTCAAATATGCCAACACTTGTCCGTATCATTGGCAGTAATTATCCAATCACGCGGTGACAATAGCAGTTAGGTTTTAATTTTTTTATAACTGAAAAATTTTCGTTTTTGTAAATATAGTGCGGTTTGTTACTAAAGTCGCGTAGATTTTCTTTCTTCGATATTAAACGCTTTTGAAAACTAGGTATTATGTGTGGCTTGTTCTTCACTATTTAATAAATACTATTTTGTTGTATAAAAGTGCAATAAAATGAAGAAAAAATTTAAATGAAAATGCACATCATTTCCATCTAAACAAATAATGTAAATTAATGCCAAAATATTAATGAAAAGTCCAAGTTCTGTGATCCGTTCACAGAGAACACTCTTACTATATCGAATATCTCTACATGAAAAAGAAAAAAAAAGAAAACACACCCAAAAAAAGGATCAATGAATAATTAATTGAGTGTGTCCCAACACTAAACGACTAGTGTTGCGATGAGTCACCGGCGGAGTGTGGTTACCGCGCATGTGTTGTTTAAGTTTTTTTTTCTATTTAGGTATTTACAGTACGAGCTCGTATAATTTACTTCTATTAGTAAGAAATTAGTATTAAAAACTAAGGTTTGTAATTGGATTGGTATTTTCTGTTTTGTTTGGAATAAGGGTATAATTTTAAAATGTAATTAATTGGTATTCCTTTGTAAGTGAAGGAGTTTCTGATGAGAATATTGATTTCGATTCTTCGCTTCAGGTTTTTTTTTGTTTTCAAAACTGATTGAGCCCGAATAAAAAACATTTCATGTACTTTTCTTGCTGCGCCTGAGATATGAATTTTAGTGCAGAATTTTTCACGTAAGTATGTAATTGAGAAGTACATAAACCTACTTTCATGGTATCGTTAGTAACATTTTAGCATTTTAGTATAAAAACTCTTAATCGCTATTTAAAAAAAAAAAAAAACACATTTAAGAATCTAGATTTAACCTCTTATCACCAAAGATCAGAAATTTTCATATTAAATGATGGCATAACAATTTACAAGCTTTACAAATGAATCCGCATGCCTTATAATTTTATACATCGAACCTGTGTTGCTCACCCAATGCAAATTGCATCGCATGAAGGAAATAGGTCATAGTGATTCATGCGAGTGCACCGCGGGCGTTGAGTGCGCAATGTTTTACGTACCCTATGCATTTTCAGCGTGTCACTGTTTTCACTTAATTAATAGGTAGCCTATTGAAAAACTGTTGTTGAAATAGAAGTATTTTTCAATTTAGAAAAGTGTGTGTGAATAATAGATTGGAAATATATATTTGTTTAATCGTGATATATGAATGGAGAATGACAAGAAATTGCTTTGCAAATTAATTGTTACTTCATTTGTTTTTAAATTAATTTTAGTGTCAACTCTTTTTTGATAAATATCATATCTTAAAATTTCAATTTATTAGACTTTTTGTGTTAGGATTTGAAAAACATTTTATTTATATAAGTTTACATAATAATTTTATGTTTTGAAGTAATCTACAGTTAATAGCGTTGGTGTTGTTACATAAACAAATCCACTAAAACTTATACGGCATTAGAAAATTAAAATTCTGCATTTTATTCTGCATTCTGCAACATTAACAGCCCATTAGAAAAAATATTTTCTTACCCAAAAAGTCATCTATTACCCAACTAATCAGTAACAATGTTACTAACTACATATTTACGGTTTAATGAAATCGCTTTGTCCATCACTCGTGTCCGGTAACAAGACTAATGTCTCTAATTGAAATACCGTCCACTACTGACTGTCAGACTGACATTCTTCTGTATAATAGTGAAGATTTTACTGGCTGTTCACATACCAGGGTGTCAGGATTCTAAGGAGATTGTGTTTTGTTTTTGTAGATGTGATAAATAGGTGTAATAGTAGATTTGGTAGGCTCGGTCGAAGGATTGCGAAAATCTATTGTCACAACGCATTTATTTCTTTGAGTTTTCCGATGTATTGCAATTTTCCGTCCCTATTTTTCCGCCTATGTTTAAACTTGTTAAAGGACAATGGGCACAAATATATGGGACCTGGTATACCCCACCAATAGCGATGTCATACATATCATTGGATAGGCCTTTTTATGTAGAACAACATTTACTATGACAGCTTTGCTGAAATGTTTGTCCGTTCTGAGATATAGATCAAAAACTGTGCAAAAGTTAAACTAAAGTTAACTTAATAATCTATTGATATTTCAAGTTTTTAGAGGAAAAACTGGGTTCCACTAAGTGTAAGTCTCCTGAGTCCTACCTGCTGTGCCCGTTAGGGTCCATAAGTGTTACTATTATTTAGCATTTCATCCTGATACTGTACCAACTGGATATTGGGCATAATGATAAAACCCACCAATAACAAAGTCATGCATATCGATGGATAGGTCTTTTTAACTGGAACAACATTTACTATGACAGCTTTGTTCTATTGTTTATCCGTTCTGAGATATAGATAAAATACAAACTTAAAATTAATGCAGATTAAGTGTTTAAAGGAAAATCTATGTACATATGTCTTCGATGTACTAAGTACCTGCTGTGAGTCTGCATTTGTGCATATTTAGCAGTTCCACCCTATACTGTACATTGCGGAATGAAAAAGACAATACGAATATAAGAATAATATCCACATTTCGTTCATACGTTACTTTGTACATTTAAATAATTCAATATGATCTTATTAGCCTTTTCCCAACTCTCTAGCGGTCGGCTTCCAGTCTAACCGGATGTAATTGCCTCTCTGATCTCCTTACCCCAGTAATCTGGGCAACTCGATACCCCTTGGTAAGATTGGTTGCCAGTCTCTTTGTCTTCTGTTGTTCCCCATGCACGACCATGGACCGACTTACTGAATTATGACCACCCGCAATGACAGCCAAGGATGTTCAATGACAGCCGGAACCTACAGTTTAACGTGCCATCCGAAACACAGTCATTGGTGTCCAAGATATGTATACTTAGGTAGACAGTACATACAAACTTAGAAAAGTTGCATTGGTACTTGCCTGACCTGGAATCGAACCCGCGCACTTGAGAGGTTGGTTCTTTACCGAAAAGGCCACCACGACTTACATAATCATCCTCCGAGCCTTTTCCCAATCATGTTTGGGTCGGATTTCAGTCTAACCGGATTCAGCTAAGTACCAGTGCTTTACAAGAAGCGACTGCCTATCTGACCTCCTCAACCCAGTTACCCGGGCAACCCGATACCCCTTGGTTAGACTGGTGTCAAACTTACTGGCTTCTGACTACCCGTAACGACTGCCAAGGATGTTCTATGACAGCCCTGACCTACAGTTTAACGTGCCATCCGAAACACAGTCAATGGTATCTAAGATATACTTACTTAGAAAGTACATACAAACTTAGAAAAGTTGCATTGGTACTTGCCTGACCTGGGATCGAACCCGCGCTTGAGTGGTTGGCCCTTTACCCACTAGGCCACCACGACTTATAATATAATATTCATTTATTTGCTCAGAATGTAGGTATTTACAATAAGGTGTTTACAGAAATGTTGAAGCATCCTAGTACATTCTACCATTTTGGCATGCAAACATTTGATATGTTGCAATTCATCATTACACATGCTTATGCTTACTTACATAATGATTATAAAAAAAAATAAAAAAAGAAAGACATTGGTGTTATTTTTTAAAGAAAATCAGATAACAGTGTTGATTAGCATTGTTTTTTAGCCATATCTCAGAACGGACAAACAATAGAACAAAGCTGTCATAGTAAATGTTGTTCCAGTTAAAAAGACCTATCCATCGACATGCATGACTTTGTTATTGGTGGGGTTTATCATTATGTCCAATATCCAATTGGTACAGGATAAGGTTGAAATTCTGAATAATAGTAACAATAATGACGAGTAACAGGCACAACAGGTAGGACTCAGGAGACTTACACTTAGTGGAACTTAGATTTTCCTCTAAAAACTTGAGATATCAATAGATAATTAAGTTAACTTTAGTTTAATTTTTGCACAGTTTTTGATCTATATCTCAGAACGGACAAACATTTCAGCAAAGCTGTCATAGTAAATGTTGTTCTACATAAAAAGGCCTATCCAATGATATGTATGACATCGCTATTGGTGGGGTATACCAATCTGCCCAATGTCCTTTTTGAAGATTACCGAATGTTGATTATAGGTAATTATTATAGGTATATTAATTACTCAATAATCAAGCCAAGTGGAAAAAGGCTCGGAGGATGAGGATGATGACTTACTCAATAATCATAGACTACCCACAACCTACACAGTATTTAGCCACTATCGACATGAGCCAGCTATCGCTGTAGACATTAATCATGCGCGTCAGCTTTGCGGTCATGTATGTATAACCACACCACTCTATATTGGTGTGTATTGGTAGAGTGGCGTGGTTGGGTGGGATTATGTTAGTGTTAATCATGTTTAGTTGCATGACTAGATCTTCTTAGTGCATGAAGAAGAGGTGAAAGGTGTTATTCAAAACATTCATAATATTCCTTCAAGAATTTTTTATGAATCTTTAACGTAGAATCCAAAATTACATTAGAGGAAGTCTGAAAGTAGCGCCAGTTACAGAAAAGATGAGAAGTAGAAGATTGTCGTGGTATGGGCATGTAATGAGGAGGGATGATACGCATGCAACAAAGTGTGTGCTAGGTATGAATGTAGATGGATGGAGAGGAAGAGGAAGACCTAAGAAAAGATGGATGGATTGCCTGAAAGATGATATGAATAGGAAGGGAGTGAGTGTCAGTATGACGAGTGACAGGGGAAAATGGAAGAAAATGACATATTGCGCCGACCCCAAGTAAAATTTGGGAACAGGGCAGGAGAAAGAAAGAACGTAGAATCCAAAAAGAATGAAATTAAAGTCTTTAGGAGGCATATTTACTGTATCTTATCCGTAAAATTAGTTTTATTTAAATGTTTAACATTCGCGTAAGTGTCAGAAATCAATACACACTTACTGTTTTTTTAAATTCTAGCATTAAATTGGTTCTGCTTTAAAATGAGTTGTCCAGCCTGGGATCAGCATTCAAATGCAATCTTAGTTGTCGTTTCTATAATCCCACTTCAGAGGCCATCACGTGTATTTGAGAACACTTTGATACAATGACCTGTTATGTGGTTAAACTAGCAGCTCACTCGATAAGAAGAAAACTTAAGCAACCATCTCAATCACTTGCCCAATAAACCACAACTTAAACAATACAGAAAACTCAAAAAATGGTTTCCCGGATAAGACAAAAGAAAAGCAGACCCCGTAGGGACCGATAAAGATATATTTACTTATTTCTTTGTATTCTCAAAACGTTTCGCCATTATTTTTATTGAGATAATCCGTATGATTCATATACTTAAACTCTGTGATTTATTACTAGAGCGACTGGAATTTCCTTTTTATCAATAAGGTTTTAGAGGCTTTGTTTTGGTTTGTGTGTTCGCGATAATAGATATGATCAGTAAATATAGTTGGTAAGTAAGTTCAGCCGTCATTAATATTATTGCTTTCAGTGAGAGCTACTGATCTGTCACTTCTCTTATAAAAATATATAGTAATATTTAATGTTTGGTGTGATAATATACTTTTAATTAGGTATACTGAAAGTCACACACAGCGTCGTTGCTAGTCCACATTGGATATAAAATAAAACAAATAATGTTTCAAGATTCCAAAAGGGTATTTTTTTTTAGTTCGTTTTATTGAAACTCAAATTCTTTGCTATTTTTCTATATAGAGCTGGTCTTTCCCTATTAAAATCTATTTTGACATTACCAAGAATCAATTTCAACACATCAAACTACATCACAAAATAATCCAATTCGACATACTCCACTCGTAAACTCAATACATAACCCATTTACTCATACATTACCACTAAGAAACCCGTCAATCTTATAAGCAAGCGCACATAACAAGTAATGGAGGATAAAACGATTGAAATAATCCAATACAATGTTGCAGGACAAAGGATTTGTATGCCATCAAGTTATGAGCGAGACTCACAGTCAGTGGGGTGCAGTTAACAGAAATTCAATTATAAGTTCCTTCGTTTTGGGCAAAGATGCAGGTGAGATGCAGAGGGTAATGTAGGTCAAATACCCGGGTTCGATGAAGTAGCTAAAATGCAAGGAGAATGGTTTTAAGATGAGTAACAAGATGGGTTGATGTGTTTTATGATGACATTGTTTCTTCAAAAAGCAATTTATTTGGCAACTAGGTACAGGTTATTTCTAATACCTTCGAGGAGGAGGGAATAACAATAAGTCCGTAACTAACTAATTACAACTAACCTAAACTTTTAATACACGATGAAAAACGATATGTTCGAAAGAGGCAACTGATCGTACTATTAAATTGCTCTTACGATACTGAAATCCTGGAATATTCTTATCATTATTAGATACTTCGTCAATTTATCATCAACTGTGTGTCCAGTCTGTTCATCTCAAACTTACTGATCTATGCTTATAAAGCTTTATAGCATACATCGCCCAGTTGACTCATAACCCGAGTTACGAACGCTTCCAGTTAACTTGCTGATGCCGTCTTCTAAGGAGATCAGGTTTACGGTGTAAGGTACAAGCGGATGGGCCGGACCTTGCGGACCACCAGTTCGGTTTCCGCAAGGGGCGCTCAACGGTGGACGCCATCATGCGCGTGAGAGCTCTCACGACGGGGGATGCTGTGTCCCGGGGGGGGGTCGTCTTGGCGGTGTCTCTTGACATCGCCAACGCCTTCAACACCCTTCCCTGGAGTTGCATCAGGGAGGCACTCCGGTATCACCGGGTGCCGACCTACCTTCGTCGCGTGGTCGAGGCCTATCTGTCGGATAGGTCCATCATTTACCCTGGTCACAACGGGGAATGGAACCGGCGAGAGATGTCGTGCGGTGTTCCGCAGGGGTCGGTACTGGGGCCGCTCTTGTGGAACATCGGCTACGACTGGGTGCTGCGCGCCGACCTCCCTAGCGGCGTCAGCGTGGTCTGCTACGCTGACGACACGCTGGTTCTGGCACAAGGGAGGTCGCACCAGGAGGCGGCCGACATAATGACGCGCGGGGTTGCGATAGTCATCGAGAGGATCCAGCTGCTGGGACTGGAGGTGGCCTTGCACAAACCCGAGGCCATGTGCTTTCATGGGCTTCGGAACGCGCCACCTTCAGGCTCCCAAGTCACGGTGGGGGGGGCTACCATCGGCGTCGAGAGGGCGATGAAGTACCTGGGACTCGTCCTCGACGGCCGGTGGAGCTTCGTCGAGCACTTCCGACGTTTGGGCCCCAAACTGGAGAAGGCAGGTGCTGCATTCAAGCGGCTCCTGCCCAACCTGGGAGGCCCAAACGCCCCCTGCCGTAAACTCTACGCGGGGGTCATGCGGTCCATGGCCCTTTACGGGGCCCCGGTATGGGCACGTTCGGCACGGCCGCGGGCTGTGCACTACCTGAACGTGCCCCAAAGGGTGATAGCCATTAGGCTAATCCGGGGGTACCGCACGATCTCCCGCGAAGCAGCTGGCCTACTCGCTGGACTGCCACCGTGGGATCTGGAGGCGAGGGTCTTCTTGCGCCTGTACGACTGGCGCGAGGAGGCTCAGCGCCGGGGAGAAACCCCGTTGCCGCGGCAAGTTGTCGCGCAGCGGGCGGAGCTCCGGCGCGATCTCATGGTGGCCTGGAGGGAGCGACTGTCGCAACCCAGTGCAGGGCACGCCACCATCGTGGCGGTAAGTCCCCTCTTTGAGGAGTGGCTCGGGAGGAGTCACGGCGCCCTCACGTACCGCATGACGCAGGTCCTCACCGGACACGGTTGTTTCGGGAGGTACCTGCACCGCATCGGTCGTGAGGAGGCGCCCGGGTGTCACCATTGTGCGGACAGCCCCGAGGACACGGTGGACCACACAGTCCAGGTGTGCCCCGCATGGGAAGGGCACCGCCGGGTCCTCGTCGAGGCTTTGGGCGGCGGCGACCTCTCGCGTCCGGCCCTGGTTCAGGCCATGGTCCGGGGCGAGAGGGAATGGGATGCCGTCGCCTCCTTCTGCGAAGCGGTCATGCTCGAGAAGGAGGAGGCGGAACGCCAGAGAGTTCGCACCTCTCATCCCGGCCGCCGCGCTGGACCAGGTAGACACCATGGGCGCCGGGTGTCGCGAGATGACTCCCGGCCACCGTAGGCGTGGGTCTGTGGGCGGTGAGTTCGGGTGGCTCATCGTCCCTCTGTCTTCCTAGACGACAGACCCGTGTCGACGGCGCGCGTTGTTCCACGCGCTCCTCAAAGAGACGTCAGCAACCCCAGCGGGGCCCAGCAGGGCCAAGGCCTGCCGGGGCTGCGGGTTGTTCGAAAGAGATACCGCGGCCCTGGTACATAAAAGGCCTATGACGGAACACGACGATTTTAGTCAGTAAGAGTCTGACACTCCCTCACCGCTGCTAACCCACAGCGGGAGGGGTCATTTGATGATTTTACGTCGATAAAAAAAAAAAAGGTACAAGCGGATATTAAACATTTATTATGATAATCAAAACTATACATGACCCTACTCCATGTGGTAAAATAAAGGTTAAGTTGAGGTATTTTTAATGTCATGCTAAACTTGTTGATCTCAATAACCTAATATTTTGCTGCATCCTCCTAATTTGTACAATTCTATCTGAAATCCAATAAATGTTTTTGTATTTTCTACTTGCAATGTTGCATCACCTACTGGTATTATCAACAAACGGGCCAAAAATCGCTCTGCGCTAATAACTTGTGTATGTCCAAACTCTTAATTTAATTGCTCTGAACTCAGATTGATTCATAAGAAGCTGGTCGTAAAAAATCAAATCGGTCATGCTATGCCATTATATCCTCATGATCATGTTAAAGTTTTCCTTGAGGTAATATTTCACTTTCTTAGTAATTCGATATCATCGCAAATCGTATAAATAATAAACATAGGTAACTAAAATGACTGAATAAAAAAAAAACAATAAAAACACTCTACTATTTATTGTCGGACTTTGAAGTTCAAAAATAAATCTAAACATGATTGTATTTCTATTGTCAACAAGTCCACCACAACCCACATTACTTTTATAAAATAAATCAAACTTCAACCGAAATCATATCTTTAGCGAATTACAAAGCCGTGAAATGGAATCCACCCCGTTTCACTTGTGGACAATTTTTACACTCGCAACTAATATGCAAGTGTCAATCCGGTGGCTATTGTCAAAACGTTTTGGAGCGAACAAATAGGTTATTGCTGTTCCATTTTGTATTAGCTTGCAACACTTGTAGTTTGTACTTTAAGCGCTTTTGTCGCTTCAAGCTCGTTTGTATTAAGCGCTTCATGGCTAATCACAATATCTCTTAAATTGCACCTTTGGAGCTTAAGTAGGTCTCTAATGGACACACTCAGAGACATTTAATGGTTACTTAAACCGTTCCTAAGTGCAGATTTTCTATGAAAATCTTAAGTAATCATTAAATGTCTCTGATTGTGGGGGTAAAATGGCAACAATTTACTACTATTCTTAATATATATATTGTATATATTTATTTTATCTATATATATATTTATTTATATAAATATCTTATATATATTTTATTTTTTAATATTTTCAGTTCCATTTCTTCTCATACCCAAAAACATTTCACCATTCGACTTCAAGCGCAAAAAGCGCCACAAAATCACCACCCACGTTCTGATTTCACCAATCCGCGCATGAGTGGTTTCTGGTGACAAGTGATTGTTCGAGAGGGATTACTGTTCCTTCCACCATTTTAATTCGGGATTAATTTTCGTTCAACGAAACGTCGAAACATCTGCCCTATTAGCTGTTATTTTGATAGTGTCCGTTTAATAGATTTTAAGAGGGGCATTTTGTCTTTTGTGAAACAGAAAAAAAAATATGAGATATTTTTTGTTACAATGTTATTAATTTTGGGAACACTTAAGTTTATTTGACACCTCTATTATTGAATTAATTAAAATACATAACAGTATAGTCGAATGATTATATAACTGATACTCAGTGTCACAATTCTATAATCGAATTTAGTGTAAATCACACTTTATTTAATGTGGAAATATTAGAGCGTTAAACAGTTATGAAAAGCTCAAAAGTAGCTCAAGTTGGTTCGTAAATCCACGCCATTGCTGCGTCAACAGTATTTTTGTTTTTCTCTGAACTTGGACCCTCTCGCATGTCTGAAAAACACAATAAAATATATTAGAATCGGGTTATATTTTTGAGCTAGTTCTTAGCAGAAGTTACAGAGGCTATATATCACTATCTTAAGTAGGTACAGAAAAATCCAATAACCCTCACAAAGGCTGTATCCTGTAAAAATATTATCTCAATAAACCTCTTGTGCTTAAACAAAGATCACGTAGTATTGACTCTGGCAACACTGAGCCGATAATATCAGTGTTTACACCCTTAGCGGGGACTAATTGCGTTTGTTTAACTTGGCACAATAGGTTTAGTGTTTATTCTGGTTTTCAATATAATTGTAGGGCTTTAATATAGACTTAGTTACTATGTAAGCATGGTGGTGGATGACCTATTTTGGTATTAAAATAATCTTTGCAATCCTTACCAATATTATAAATAAAATAACTCTGTATGTTGAAAGAGAAAAGGTATGTAGACTACTTTTATCTGGGTGAAATTATTTCCTTCGGTTCACGGGAGCTAACAGAACGCCAAAACGAGAGCACGTTTCAAGGCACAGTGGACATGCGATGAGGTGAACATAATTCATATTGAAAAATATTTTGAAATGCCGCCAAAGACAAAAAAAATGGCCAAAAGACAATCAAGATTCTCTTCGTTAATTCAAAGTGACAACTAGCTACACATTAACATGACATAAACGATTCATAATCAACAAACTCATATCTTATCCCATAAAACAATAAAACAACGATAAAGATCATACAATTAAACAAATTACATGAAACAATCATACAAACTTCGTACAATTTAAAATGCATCAACCAACCTCTTTACAGAAATATATTTTTAATTTGATAATTGCACCTCTGTGTACTAATTCACTTAATGGGACCCCTCGAATTAATTTTGATCACGTGACAAATGTCACTTTGACAGATGTTCGTCCTGTAATATTATCTGTGCTCGTCTGTGCTTATTAGGGATGGGACAAAGCGTTTTTATATTAATCAATTGTTGGCTACTATGTTTAGTGTTGAGTCGATTAGGAATTGTTTTTTTTTTGTTCACAATTAATATTCTACTGGGTACTATAGCAAATGTATCTATTACGTTATTTATTTTTCGTTTTACACAAAAAGTACCTAACACAAAATAATAATACAAGCCTTCCATAATCATTCAGTTCAGACCATTTAATAGCTTCTAATCGTAATTTTGAAAAAGTGGTCAGCTGCCCCTTCACACTTTTTTCTTGTCAAACGTATCTTGATCAAACCTCCGTGTATTATTATCATTCTGGCTGTGGCCATACCACAACTCTGACAGGAAAATCGTTGGAAAATATCTTCCGTAAGCAAAACAAATTGTTTCCTCGTTGATATATATGGACCAGGTATTAGTTATATACCTCGTCTATATTTATTAGGTACATTCCATCATTATAATAAAGCAAACCTACAGGGAAGGTGGTCATTCGACATGTCATAAGCAATCGCCGAGGCGAGATGACACGTTTGTCTGATCAGCCCGAAGGCACGAATCTACGATTAATTGGTGCATAGCATTCTCGGACATACCGATATACATGTCCAAATGTCCCCTTTGTCCCTTTGAACTGTGTAAGTTCCTGTCTATATGGTTGTCTGTCTGTATGTCTGGATTTATCGTGTGACGGTATTGAACAATATCGAAGATTGTTCGATGTAATAGGAATGCGAAATACGTACCTATCTTCAGGAATTTTAATCGTAGATCTAATTCATGATTATTTGAAAAGTCTAGTTTCACGATTCCAGGGAGTTGGTATCATAGAGGTAAATAACGTAAGTAGGCATGTAATAGATTAGCTATACCAAGTGACAGAAACAAGTTAGAATATACTTGATTCTTCTTATAAGATTTAAAAAAAAGAAGTCACACGAAGTGCAATAAGTATGATTGCTAATTATCCAACCAGTATCTATTTAATTTCGCATACTTACCCCGACCAATATCCACCAATAAATTAATAACTACACATATTCAATTAATCACAAAAACAGCAGTCACTGGACACATCCCCAAACAATTACCTAGCAATACAGGCTAATTACTATCAACATTTGTGCAGCATTTGAGAGTATACGTCACGCGATATGTATGCAGTCTTCATTTAATTATGCTCCGAATAGATTGGGTTACTGTTTGTTTTGATAGAGGAAAGTACTTGTAATTTTGCCAGATCTATGGCTTATTTTGGTTCTGCGTGGGTATATTTTACTTAGGCATGTTTGTAGTTAAAAAGAACTTTGCAAATCGGTCCAGACCCGTCCAGGCATCTTTGAGTAGTCGGTGAACAAACATAAAACAAATATAAAAAACAGGATCCCGAAGAATTAAGAACCTTCTCTTTTTTGAGATGTCGGTTAAAGATAGCATATTTTTTGGAAAGGTTTTAGTTAAGATTAACATCGCATTACATCTCTTTGAATCTAAAAAAATATTAAAAGTGCGAAATAAGAGTAGCTAGATTACATTTGATTGAAATTTCGGCATTTATGACATCATGTGAATAATGTTGGATGCTACAAAAGAGGAAAATAATTATACACTATTAACTTCATGAATCATAGGTACCTATACTTTTTCTGTTTACAGCTTTTTTTTTCAGTATGAAATTGATTGAATACAAAGTCACGCTCTGATTACTATTTACATACAAAAGGCTAATTTGTTTCTGAATGCAGAGCGCAGTCATTCGCATCACAATGCTTACTGAAAACCACTTACTGTAATTAGATTGCGGAAAATGTTGGGACTGTGTCATTCTGTACATATACAGGCTGTTGTTTTACTAACATAATCTATCTATATATAAATAAAAATGAATTGTTGTTCGTTAGTCTGATTAAAACTCGAGAACGGCTGGGCCGATTGAGCTGATTTTAGTTTTAAAATGTTTGTAGAGGTCCAGGGAAGGTTTGAACGATACGAAGTTCGCGGGATCAGCTAGTTATTAATAATTTTTCAAACATAACGTGGCTTTTAATTCGCGTTTCATTTGTTTTTACTGTTATGTAAGACGATTGAAGCTGCTGAAGGGAATTGAGGGCGAAAAAATATGACAATTCTATGCAATAATATTCTATTAAATAAAAATATATATTTCTGGTTTTGGAAATGAATTTCTGATTTGTAATAGGGTATGTTATTGTGTAAACAACTCCACAGAAAAACACAAGTAGGTACTCAACTGCATTGAAAACAGCCAAATAACAAAAAATAATCCTTCTACAATAAAATTAAAAACAACGTAGGTAACATTAAATAAATTCACAAACACATGTTCCCGTTTTATAAGCAAAGCAAAACAGACAGTTTGCATTTTCTAAAACTTTATCCAGCTTAATTAAACGCCACTCTTCGCATTTCGTATTTATTTGCGTTGCTGTTCGTGTATTAAATAAATTGGAAAACAAAGGCGGACATGTGAGATCATGTTATTGTTTTGGAAATGCTATTTATGTGGGTTTTAGTTTTGAAAGTAATTTTAATTAAGATTTGTAGCGTGACTATCCATAGTTCCTACACTACATTAATAGGTATTTAGTGGATTTATTTATTTTCGTAGTTAACATATACTATTGCTTTATTTTAAATTTTAAAATAATTCTATTAGGTAATTATTCGACTCATAGTATTGACAAAATGAAAATCATTCAAAAAGTCAATTGCATTGTGTTTATAATAAAATTGCAAGTTAGTAACAACTAAAAAGTAAACAAATAACGTATGAAATCAAAATAATAATTTCTATTTATGACTCACTACAATTAAATAGCCAAAAACCTTTAT
This sequence comes from Helicoverpa zea, assembly GCF_022581195.2. NCBI lineage: Eukaryota > Metazoa > Arthropoda > Insecta > Lepidoptera > Noctuidae > Helicoverpa > Helicoverpa zea. Next base: position 2,090,493 of record NC_061472.1, read on the forward strand.
ATTTTTTTTTCAAATTCCACCAAAATATAATTTTCTCAGAACTACCGTACAAAAACAACAGCCTGTATAAACCCTATCATCCCCCGGGAAGTATTACCGTCCACGGCACTGATCCGCCATTTTTTGCCGTAAATCTAATTTATTTGTATTAGTTAATGACTTACGCGTATAGTCAGCGACGGTATAACTCTTTCGTGATCGTGCTGAAGATTGTGTGGTCTTGATACTTGATTGAAAAATAATCTTCAATTTATTGGACTAAATAATTATAGCTTCATGTAAAGGATTTGTCTGGTATTAAAAGGCATATATAAAACATGTCTGTTTCCCGTTATTTCGCCTGCGTCAAGAAAGAGCTACTTAGGCCACCCAGATAAAAAAAGTCGTCAATATCGTAAAAAAATCGTAGTCAATAAAATTCGCTATCTTATATATTATATAAGATATCTTATATTATGCTGTTTTATTATTGTGAGTCAAATCATTAGCGCATTAAACCTAGAAACAGATTCTTTCATATTAGGAAGTCTAGATTCTGGTACTCGCTAGTTCACTTTTCTCATAAAGTATATCATAATTATTTATAAAACAGCCCTTCTGTCCGTCTAGAATTCGTGCAAAACACGACCAAAATCCCTTATTTTCCAAAACTCGTATAAAAAACCAAGTATCAAACTCATTCAACCCACTCACAATCCCGGGTGTCGGTCGCCGAAGCGTATTGCGGACCAATTATTTTAAGTTTTGTTCCGTGTCCAAGCATTTCGCGGTTTGCCCGGTGTCCATTAAACAAATGCAGAGTTTGCCCGTCACTGCGGAATTTTAAAAGCTATTAGGTCCCGATTGAAGTTTTATACGCTTTAGAGTTACGATGGTGGATTGTTTCGCGTTAGTAGCGGTCAAGCGTGAATTGGGATTTTAATTTTGTTAATTGCTTTTTATTGTTTATCTGTTTTAGAAAATTAGAATTGATTTCAGTTAAGTAAATTAAATTTTAAGTCACATTTTTTACTTTATTTTTAGTTTTTTTTTACTAGGATAGTTTTTCTTTTTTGTAAATGTGAAAATTTTTTGTAATGAATAAAAAGTTTCAGTAAAATTGAAAATCCGTGAAATAATTCGAAAATGCACATCGAATTCAATTTTAATTTTGAAAATATAATTTCCATTAAATCTATGGATATTTCATTCAAAAAATCAAAACTCCTAATTGAATACTGTCAAATCAAGCATATCTCAAGTTCAAAGCAAAAATAAATACTCAAATTGCAACACAATAAAACGAGAAGCCCTCGAGGCGACATGTGGCCTTTTAAGTGGCGGTGACAATACTACAAATAGAGTTACGTTTTATAAGAACAAAAATTGTATTAATATCCCAATCAAATCTATTCAATGCCACCCTTATTAACACCAAAATCACACACGAAAATCAACTTTATTACAAAAGACACAAGTATCAAAATCGTTTGAGCGGACTATAATTTTAGGTGTGTTCCAGTTAAGTCAATTGAAATAAACCCATATTCAAATATAAAGAGGGGTGGCTATAGGTTAAAACGTATGTAATTATTGAATCGTGTAGGGGGTGACTTTAAAACAGACCAAGCGTGTTGAGTTTAATGAATTTTAGCGTAGGAGCGATTACGATCGCGTGCGATTCTGAGTGGAAAGTTTTGAGAGGAAAATTGCTAGACAATGAGCGTGTGTCATACATTTTTCATATTTTTTTGAATGTGTTTCGCTGATGAGTGGGTTTTCTTTGTGAGATTATATTTTTTGAATCTTCAATTATGTTTTTGAGATTAGATGTCAGATTTTTTCTTAATGATTTAACTTTTGTAATTTCCAAAGTTAAAATAACCATCTGTAAATGAGTTTGAAAAATTAGTAAAATAATTAATTCTTTGGTCACCAAAGATATTATAATAAATTTAAGTTGACTGATGTGACAAAATGTGTTCAGTCACAATTGCAATTATAATTTTATTAAGTTTATTTTATTAAGTGCTCATAAGATAATCTTTATTTATCAAATAAATATTTACCTATATCGGATTAAAACACCAATCCCTCGTACATATTTGTTTACTATAACACAATAATTTAACACCATCCAACATGACACCACGCAAATAAACACAAAAAAAAAAACATTCACACGCACAAATCTCACCATCACAATACACATTTGACAGACAATCAAAACTTTGACACGTACTAAGAGAAGCAGATATCACAACAAAACATCCTGTTTATATACATAAAAAAAAAATAACAAAGTCTGTCAGTTGCGAATCAAAGAAAATAATGACACACACCATGTCTAAATGACTGAATAAAGAGTGCGTATAGTAAATTGTATAAAAACAATCGCGGGCGCAGTGGTGTTTTACGATGGCATTCACAAAAATCAGCGTCGAATCAAACGTACGTAAATGGAAGATGGCGGATTTAGACTAGAAAAATCTATGGAGCGAACTATTATGCTTTTTTAGGGTTGTATGTTTTTATTTTAATTTAACGAGTGTATAGATGTCAATGTTTTAGAAGAACGTGTATTTATTTTAGGTTAAACATTATATTAATTTTGCAGCTCAGTAAAAACAATAAAAACCCAAAAGCCATTTTTATTGATTAGAACTTTGGTTGTTATGTTTTTGCGTAATAACATTTTGATTGTTTATGAATTAAAGTTGTCATATAATTTTTTTATGCTATTTAAAATGGTACATACTCACCTACTGCAGAAAAAGTTATTCTCTTATTATTTGTAACATCTTTAGAAGAAAACAAATTAAAAAACTTTACACCAAAAAATATACAGCGACTCCACTTCGCTCAACCTATCACAAAACTCAACTCAGTGCATCAATTTTCCGGTGCCCATCACGTCGCCCACACGTGTCTGACACGTGGCGTGTCCGTGGAGCGTCGGCCATTCGTACGCGTGCCCCCTTTGTCTCACATCTTTGAGCGATGGAATACTAAATTTTATCATTGCGTTTGAATTTTGACCTCTGGGTTGGTTTATTTGGGATGTATTAACTTTTGGTGAAATACAATTTTAGATTTTTTTATTGTAGGTTGGAGGGTTAAATAATTAATATTTTTTGATGGTATTTAGTGATACATTATTTTCTACATTTCATCCACTTTTTTTGTCGTTTTATTTATTTATGTATTGTTCTAAAAGGTACATTTTAAGTTTTATGACATACATAGTGTCCAACTAAACTATACACTTAGTTTGTCTGTTAGATCAAAATCAAACTTACGCATCTACCTGGCCTTTTCCCAACTATGCTGGGGTTGGCTTTCAGTCTAACCGGATGCAACTTAGTTACTAGCACAAATATATACTTAGTACCTAGATACTAGTGTAATAATAATGAGTCTAGATACAATCTGGGATAAAAAAAAAAAACTTTTCATATTTTACTCTAAAAATAACCTAAATATCCTGCTCCACTTAACACAAACGCTTCAATACATTTGTATAGTAGTACGAACGTCCCATACATACATACAAACAGCCTGAGGGAATCAGGGTCCAGTAATTGTAGTTTCCAATGTCAATACGAAGGTCTGTACCACCCTTGTGTTAAGTTTTTTGTTATATTTGTTTTGATAATCACGCTATTAAAGTACTTATTTATTTGTTTGGGTAAGATTGTTTCGATGGCATGGAATTAAATAAATTAAAGGGTATTTATATTAAGTAATTAAGTTTTTTTTGAGTAAATTCCTAGATAACTGAGTTGAGGAGGTCAGATGCTCCATGTAAAACACTATTTCTCAGCTACATCCGAAGCCGACCGGAACATAGTAATAAAAAGCTAGACAAATGACGATTATTGATATTTCACAACTAAATTCAATAGTAACTTACTAGTAAGTCTCATCTCCGAGAGCTGTGAAGATTGCCAAAATATTTCGAGGTCAGCAGGATCAAGCAGTAACTTTAGGGTCTATACTTACATTTTTATATGTTACTGTTTTCCTATCAGTATAAAAATATTCTAAACATATTGTCTAACATTATTTCCGCAAACGTTCTCGCAAAGCGCTCGCGGCCACATCCCACATGGCGAAGTCTCCCATGAAACATTGAATAATGATTTGAAACAAAATATACAAATACAATTTGTATAAATTGTTGTTATGTGAGTGTTTTAGGGTTAGAAGATGAGGTGGTTCTGTATAAAAAATATTTGTAATTTGTGTGAATAATTTGCGATTTTAAAAACTTATAAGTAAAAAAAAAAACTAACACCCGAATTGAGAGAGAGACCCATCCTTTTTGGGGATTCGGTTAAAAATTGCTTTGGATTTCTGTCTTGTTTCTATTAAAAGTGGTATAAAGATTTATTTAAGGTTTTTCAAAATATTCTAGATAGAGCATAGTCGCAGAAATTATAATTATCAATTAATTGATCATCTTAAATAAAGAAAAAATTCGATAGTTCCAAAAAAAGTTTTTTTTTTTTTTAAATAGCATTCGTTGGTTGTTTTTCCTAACAACTTTATTCAACTTTTAACCCCACCAAAATAATTGCGGATCTCCAAAAAATCTAAGCCAAACCATCAATGTTTTATTCATTGCGCACTCCCAATGGTTATATTGTTAATATTTTTTTGTTTTTAACCGCCCGCGGCGGTCGCGTGGCGACGTGTCTAACAAAATAGCTAAGTTAATGTTTGGAAATTAGCGCATTTGAGGGTTGAATGATCTCGGACGTGGGAATTAGTGGCTACTGAGTCTTTTGTTAATTTATTTATTGCGAAACGTGCTTGTAGATGGTTTGAATGCCTCTTGTTTAAGAAAGGACGCAGTTTTTCTTTGTTTTAATGTTGTTTTAGAAAAGACACGTGGTGAACTGTGACTGAAAAAAAATGGCCACGCAAACATATTTATTCGCCAAAAGACTTTGTAGAAATAATAGTAGCACGAAAAATCTCAAATAAAATGGTGTAATAATTTATTGTTAATGTATAGTTAGAGCCAATAAGGACTCAAATGTATTGCTGTTACAACAATATTCATCAGCTTTCATGACCATCAATTGTTAAACCAAATCTCACTATTTACCAAACTCAAGAAGCACATAACCCTCTAATGACTGCGACCGGTCCATCAGACCCCTGGACATCAAAACAAACACGGCAGTCACGTGTCCATTCAAACGTTCGACAAATTGCTTTCGATATTCGAAATATGTCAATTATAATTAATAGGGAGCGCGATTATTGGTATCGTATTGTTGGTCTCTTGGACCTCAGAAGTGGACCTTGTGAGGGATTTTTTGAAGAACGCATTGTAGGGTTCGTTGTTATGGGGATTATTTGGTATTTTCGGTAGATTTGCAGTGATTTTAATGATGATATTGTGATCTTAGTTAGGGGTGGTCGGCCATAATAATGTTTTGTATGAAGCTAGGAATTAGAGATGAATCAAATAAGTTATTGGAAGCTTAATTGTGTGATATTTTTTGTTTTTTTTTTTTTTTGTAATCAAAGACTGTGTTAAATTATTATTTTTATCTTGTCTCACTCAGTTGCAACTCAAATTCGTAGACTGCAAAATAAAAATTGTATTATTTCTTTGCTATTTTGTATTAATGTGACGACGGGGATTAAATTCCAATTTTCTTTTGAATTCTCTTTTGTTCACTCATGAATGAATTATTAGAATATTTAACTCATTCACGACAAAATGTATCCTCGTTCAAAAATTATTACACTAAACAAAATGAATAATACCCCACTATTACTTCAGTACTCGAAACTCATTGTCACCAAACACTCAACTCTTATACAGTCAAGACCATGTAGGGTGTCCTCAAAGACAATATTTGTTGAGGACAAGCCCTTCCCTCTTAACGTGAGGACACACGTGGCGAACGTGGGAACGGTCTTCGAAATACGATAATTTGTGGACAATTTAATTTTGACGTGCGAATGAAGTTGAAGATGTTAAGTTATTATGTTTGTTTTCAATTGAGTGATAAGTGTGACGTTTTACACAAAATATTAACCAAAAAAAGTCTTCTCAATGAGATTGCCAATTTTCATGTTTGTTTTTTTTTATATAATGATAACTTCTTTATAATTTGATACCAATATAATGAAGTTTCAGGCATATTTAACTACTACTTTAGACTTTATTAGCCGTCTTCCCGCGGTTTCACCCGCGTCCCGTAGGAGCTACTGCCCGCACCGGGATAAAATATAGCTTATGTTACTCGCAGATAATATAGCTTTTATAATGGTGAAAGAATATTTAACATCGGTCCAGTAGTTTTTGAGTTTATCCATTACAACCAAACAAACAAACAAAGTTTTCCTCTTTATAATATTAGTATAGATATACAATACCTAAAAGCCGTTTTGTCGCAAGAACGCTGCTACGAAAACAACTACTACGGCGTAGCAGCTACGAGCATGATGTAATTTTTTTTTAACTAACTTCAAGTGCTCACACCCAACACTTCCTTGGTAATCTTCAGGCTAAAATGTCGCAATTATTATATGTACTTTTTAAATGTGTGTAGTATAAAAATCTACTAAGACATACTTATTTTACTTACCAAAACTCTTCAAACAAATTACAACAAAAACACATAACCAAGAGAAATTCCTACATTTTTTTTCTTCCACCCAACCCTTTCCGTGCAGCGGTAATTGCGAGCGACAGCGAGTTGTAAAAATTTACAACTTTTAGCTTCCGTATACAAACGTCTGCGTGTATTGTGATGCTGATGTTGTGTAGATGCTAAATTCTGACAATATCCGGCTGGTTCTCAAAATTGTTGAAACACAGTTTTATGAGGCTGTTAAAATTTTGACATTAAATTGTGTATAATGTTGTTACTGAGCGTGAGTCTTGAAAATTTGAGCAAATTAAATAAGTAAATAAAATTTGTGTCTCGTTTGATAGAGAATCTAATCCCTAAAGATATTTTAGAACAGCGAAATACTTATACTGAAGATAAGGAAAAACTAATAGGTTGAAAATTAAAATAATTTTGCAAATTACATAGGCATTTTTGTTGCGTATATGCATTAGAATACTCATGTTAGTTTATTGATCGCACCGCTGAATCTATAAAATATATTGTTATTGCTATTTCAAAAGTATTAAGACTCAACCAACATTGAGAAACACAGCGCAATATTAAAACAGTTTAAGCTCACGTTAACGACATCGATAAATGCGACTAATGCGGTTTTTAACGAACCCCCGACCCGCGGAGCGATACCGACCAATTTTATAGTTGTGGTATAAAATACCGAAGCGGCGGTTAAGGGTTAAACATTGTAAAGTTTGTTTGTATTGCGCTTTATTGTTCGAAAATCATTTTTATTTAAAAGATTGAAAAGCATCTATAAAATGCATGTCGTGTATGATATATGTAGCTACCTAGACTTTTAAATACGTCGCTGATTATTTTATTAGCTAAAACTATTAAAATGTATATTTTCACAGAACAAGTTTTGAATATATAGCCAGGTTCTAATTTTAAAGTTTAATTTGTATCTAAACAGGCATGTCTTAAATTGATTAAAATTCCAAATTAATTCAAATATCAGCCCCATGTATGTATTACAGTCGATCTTATATAAAGCCTTAAAAAGCTTTAGTAAATAAATAAACCACCATCCACTAAGCATAAAAATCTCAGAATAAATTCTAAGATATCTCTGCACTTAACTTTTCAATTGAAATCCAAGCAATCCATTTTAGAAGGAGCAATTTCCATATGGATTCGCTACGGATATGTGTGCCCCTGAAATTGTGTTCCCAAACTATTGTTATGTTTACAAAAAGGTCGGTTCTATTATTGTGTATTTGTACACCAAGTTTTCGATGTTTTGAAGCACGATTTTGTGTAACCATCCTAGGAGGATATGATTTTCTTTTGATAGAATTTTGATAGATGTCGTTTCATTGGATGACTTACGAAAACCCTTTGCTTTAAAAAAAGGCCTGTAGATTCGTTTTCATCAGAATCTGACGTGCTAAAATTAAACTTTTTTGATATTCTCTGTATATTTTGGTCAATATTTTCGGAGCATCTATGTGCTGACAAAACTTAGCATTTTCATGTTTCTAACCAGAGATTTTATCGCAGTTATATTAATATTATTTAATCCTGACGTTTCGGATCCTTTACAGCATCCGTGGTCACGGGCGATAATACATAAATCCTTATCATAGATCATAAATACTCTAACCAGAGAGAGAAAATTTTGTAAATGAACCCGACCTAACCTCAACCTGACCTAAGCCAATACCTGGGAACGACGCCACCACTCCAAAACGAGGACTGACGTGGTTACCAGACAGTCTTGAAAGCAAAATAATTTCAACACTACCCCCCAATAACCCTTTGCATGCAACCTCTTACCCAGAACATAACTTCGCAATATGTCGAATACATGTCCTGTAGGAACCCTTTCGGAAACTAGTCGATAACATAAAACTTTACGATTGACATCCGACGGGTTAACGTGGTATACACGATTCTATGACCAGATTTACGATCAGTGGCTCTTCACATGCATTTTGATGCAATGAAGTGTTTTAGTGCATGATTTGTATTCAATTCATGACTTGTGAGTCATAGAAAATCTATGGGTTTGCTGTTTGTAATAAGATTCTATGAGGGAGTATATTTTCTATTGGAACATGTAGAAACCTTACCTAAGAGATCAGAAACTAATGCTCGTAGGTATTTTCGAAAATACAAAATTTTCTTTTAGAAAAACTCTTTATTGTTTGCAAATAAAACGCACCTTCTTACTTGCATAAGACACGTTGCAAAAAAAACTATACCCAAAATAATTTAAAAGCTTTTTTTATAAAATCTATATCCTATTGTAAATATAAATTCTAACCAACCTTTCTTATACACTTTAATCAGCCAATTCACAACTTTACCACCCTACAAATAAGAGCGTTGCAAACCGCATAAGAAAGTCGGTTTAAAATATAAAGTGGGCGTCAATATAATAAATTTTAAATCCATTAGGAGTAGTACACATGTTCCTCACTGTTGCGCAGTCCATTTAACTTTACGAGGTTCAAATTCGTTGAACTGCTACTGACACGATTTCAAATTACCCCTAGTGTTTTGATAATTGATTTTTGAAAAAATAAAACGCGCGGGCATTTTAGGGTTACAATTGTTTTTATTAAAAATAGGCTTAGGTAAGTTTTTTGTCTAGTCGTATAAAATAATATGAAAAATAATTGCAGAAAAAAATAAATTCAGTTGTGTTAACTTAACCCTCCGCAAAAAATATAATTGAATAAAAAATATCGGCTAATACACTCAACAAAACCCGTTTATCCATATAAATCCGATAAACGAATTTAACGGTTCCACACTCAATAATTTTGTTTTTTCCCTTGGGTCACTCCAATTTTGGTAATATCCGCGCGTCAAAACTCGATTTACGTAAAAAATGTTTTCTCTCTCCCCTATATGAAATCATTGGAGAGTGCTGAGTATTAACGACATTGCTTACCCCTTTTTGGTGTAGGTGCCGTAATATTTTACTCATAAGGTCACCCATTTTAGGGTAATGTACCAATAACTCAAAGTGTTTCGGAATTATGTTATCAATCGTAGTAAGTAATGCAAAATGTATTTTTGTAAATCTTTTAGCGGTTTCGAAATTACTATGAGAAATAGCACCAGGTGCGATAGTTTCTTTTTTGTTTCAAAGCCTTGAAATATTACAATCAGATTGGGTTATCATGTCCCAACTGATGAAAGCCAAAATAATCAAATAGCAGCTGATATAAAACCAATAACAGAAATGTACCCCTTTTGCTAATAACATCAAAAACCCATATATCTTTTTTAGCCAATTGTCAAATACATGATAAATAGTTTTCTTCTACTCTTTATTGTGAAGACTGTTTGTGGCGAAATTACGGTTGGATTAATTTCTAAATACTTATGCCTTTCAAATATATCATTAATAAAAGTAATGGCCACACCCTTTCGATTTGTTTGGGGGTAAATAGAAATTTCTTTAGAATCGAAGTTTCATTTGTCACTATTATAAGACATAATGGTGTTTTATAATTGTTTTTTTTTTTGCTGGTTAGAAGAGTTTATTATTGTTACAAAGGCTTGTGTTAAGGGTTTGGAAATGCATTGAATAATATATGAATTTTTCAAAGTTATCTTTAATAGATATTTGAAAGGACCGTTTCTACTTCTAATATGACATTATTTTGAAGTATTATGAATATTACACAAACACGAGACTTTCATATTGATCAATATAAAAGATAACATCAAATTAAATCCAAAATATTTTTGCCATTTTACTAGCAATAAATTTAATTTACTATCGACAGATCTATACACCCACATCGAAACGCTTGTTAGCGAAAACACATAAATATATCAAACTATGAGTAGCCAAAACAAAATCGAGAGAATTTTCAAAATTTTGACCCTTTGTTAGGGCCCGGAACTAATTCCTACGCATTCACACTTGAACCGGACGGGATGTCCTTAAAAATACATTGTCCGTGAATTCTAGGGCCATTGGGACCCGGTCACACCTAATTTTAGTGTTAACAATGACATTTTGTTAACGCGGTGAATATCGGTAGTTATTGTTGCCAAAGTAACTTTGTTTTGTTTTTGATAAAAAATGTTTTTTTTTTCACAATATAAATGTTTAGCTGTAGTAGTAATTAATTGACTATGTAGCTTAAATTAATTAAAATATTTAGCTACTTATTTCACTATCTATTAAAATACTGTATAATGATAATCATCATCATCATCATCATTATCATCATCATCATCTCAGCCATAGGACGTCCACTGCTGAACATAGGCCTCCCCCTTTGATCTCCACAGATACCTGTTGGATGCGACCTGCATCCAGCGTCTTCCGGCGACCTTTATAAGGTCGTCTGTCCACCTCGTTGGTGGACGTCCTACGCTGCGCTTGCTAGTCCGTGGCCTCCACTCCAGCACTTTTAATAATAATGTTAATGTATAATGTTATACATAGCTGGCATTTTAAGAACTTTTTTTAGGATTTTTTAAATAAGAGTCAAACTTTTATTTATACAACGTAAATTCTATTTCATCCCTTGAAACTACATCATGTAAACGCCTCAATTATGCACCTAAACTATCCAAAAGATTAAATCTTTACACAACATTTGTTAATTGATGTGGTCACAGTATTATTAAGACATTGTTGCGTCGGCAATCTGGCGACCACGTGTGGTCATTCTGACCGACACGCTCAATATTCGTAATTTGTAAGCATGTTGCATTTCGAGGGTTAAGGATTTATTTCTCTTTTGGTTATTGTGGATATTTGAATTGTGGTTATATTAGGTGAAGCTATGTTGAAGTCAGTGTATAGCTATCATATTGTGCTGTTTTGCTCAGTATATTATGAAAATTGAATCTTCCAATGAGTAACAATCATAAATTAGTTGATTTATTAACTCACTAGACTTTTCGCCTGTGTCCCGTGCGTACTACAGCCCGGTATCGGGATGAAATATAGCCTGTTACTCGGTCAGACTGAGAGTGTAGTTTTCCAACAGTGAAAGCTTTTCAGTGGTTTTTGAGCTTTTAGAGTACAAACAAACAAAAAAGTGTTTCCTCTTTATTATATTAGTATAGATAATATAGACTTCGTATTTTGCCAGAGATAATTACTCATCAAATCAATCCTCTTTAACAAAGATAAAATCAATTGAACATAATTATTAAAATATTGCGTGCAGCAGCGAAAGGGTTAGAGTAATTAACACTAATTAGCTAATAGTTTTTTTAACCCTAAAATAGCGACGTGTACATGACATTTTTGATCCGATGGGCGTTTTAATTTTTATATCATCTGCTAATCAGTATATTAATTTGATGTCACGATGATTTTATCGCGAAAATGGAAACATTTAATGGGTATTTTAATTGAGTCGTTAATTTAAGTAAGTTGTCCTGTTTTAGCGGTGTCGCTACTGTTTATTAAAATGAAAGGGTTGAATAAGTCAGTTTTATATGATAAACTTTTTAGAGTTATTTAATACTTTAGCGATGCAAAACGGTCCAATCATGAGTCTGCATTCAACTTCTAATGAACATGAAACAGTAAAAGTAAACTTTTCTGTGAACTAAAATCATGATCGAAAAAACGTTATAAAAAGAGAACCCCATGGTTTTTAGATGATATGAAATACTTTTTTTAATCCTTACATTATACTGAATCCAATCGTACATATGAAGTTTCTGTCGACTCTGGGTGTTTTTTTGGCCATCTCCTTTCGTCTCTGGGATGTATCGTTCATTAACAGATTTAATGATAATTAGTTAAGGACTCATTAGGACTAATTTAAGTATCCATTCTGAGTGTGGAATACATATACTAAAATGTTTTATCAAAAATAGTTTTCTTCCAAACCTAAACTTGAATTTCTTCTTCTTCCCATACGTTAATATTTTAAAACTTTTTTAAGAAAATTTTTTTTTTTTCAAAATCCATTATAAGTACCTCCAATAACGATCAATACGAGAATCATCAAAATCCATTATACCAATAGTAAAGATCAATTTTAGAATTTTAGAATCATTTATTAAAAAACACGACACTTTAAAGCAATCACAAACTATAAACGTCAATCGTCATTGTTACAATGATGTCATCTGTAAAATATTACGTTACACTGCCGGACAAAATAATGAGATACGAAAATTATTTTTATTTAATAATTTATACAACTTATCGAGGTAAAGCAAAATTATATAGTTAAGTAATTTCTCTCACTATTAATTTAAAACAATATATAGTGATTTGTAAAATATTTATTATATTTATAATAAATAAGAAATCACATACCATCCCATATCCACCACCACCACCAGTTTTACCATCACATACCAGTTATACCAGTTAACCTAAAACTGGGCAAAATACAGATTTTTTTTATATTTAAAAGAACCTTAAAGTATTTTCAAGTACCTACCCCACAGAAATTGAACGTAAATAAGTCATACCTCCGATCGCTTGAACCATTGACAAGAAATTAATGGTTTGTCAAAACATATGATCTGTCAATGATTGTCGATTTAATGTTATAATAAGACTTATATAATGGTGTGATAATAGTGTTTTGAACATTCTCATAGTAATGTGATTGATTTTGATGTATCTTTATTTAGTTACGGTACAATGAATGTGTGTACCTATGGTGTAATACTGTACCTATTACTGTGGACTATGCGGAAGTCATTTGATGTTTTTTTTTTGCCACGTTGACTCTGCAACCGAATAGATAGACAATCGTTTGTGCAACAGTCGAGATTTAATTTAGGCAAACTTAGTAAGACGTGCTGCTGCAACGGGTGGTGCGAAGATTTGAATAAGTAGCTGGCAGGGGGTTCATGTGGGCTACCCAGGAAAGCTATGGTTGGCATTCTGTAGAAGAGAGTGGCCGGCTATTGGCTGCAGTTAGGTATGTGAATTGTGATGATCAAAACTTTATCTCACCTCTTTGGCTCCTCTTTGACTGTCAATAAAAGTAAAATAATGTTTATTAACTTAAAGTAACTTTATATTATGCTTAAATTGTCGTTAAGCAAGGGCCATGTATTCATTAGGGTAATGGAATTTGACTATATTGATGTAGTTACCCATACTTACCTAAAAAAACAACACAAAAAGACACACATCGCCCAATTAAACAGATAAACAAGATATATTTTATACTTCTCACAATAAAATCGTTCGCCATTATTGCAGTGGAAAATGCGATCGTAAAACTTTAAGTAGTTCGGACTGAGTCGAAAATATGAACGACCTACAGCTCGTAAAAGTGGGTAAATAATACAAAATACAATAAGTGCCAATATTGAAGAACGAAAGCCTTCGCTTGCTATTAAGATTAGGATACACTTGGAGGAAAAGAAAAAGAACAAACGCATGTTTTATTTGAATTGTATGTTTTACAATCCGGATTATTTTAGTAGTTGATGAAAGCAGCCTATTAGTATCAGCATAACGTTGTAACTCGCGAGATCGTTTTTTTATATTTTATGTACAAACATTATAAAGCTATTCTATTGTTTAAATACAGCGAAATGTTTTAAGAGCGTGTACGTCAACCGCGCGCCATTTGGCCTAAAAAGGTACTTTTCAAACCACTATTTCTCATTAACTACTTATCCTATAACTATGTTAATTTATAATAACGCAAGTTAATTTCACTGTCTATATAGTTAATTGAACATAAATTTCAATTTGTGTAGTTTAAATACTTAAAACCCCTATAACGCAACAGATGATTTATAAAATTCCCGTTCAGCGTCTATTTCGAAGCTTAAATTTATGTAAAAATAGTGGCAAATCTAATCATATTTATTTTTTTACTCATAGATGAAATCCCCATGCCTATAGTTAGTTGAAAACATTTCTTGATTTAGGTCTCTATCTTTCAGAAAAAAATATTTTAACAATGTGAAAAATTGTGAATTTCCAATGCTTTTTTTACCTACCTATCTTACTTAAATTATTATAACAATTATTTACTATAGTAATATAACTCTTTTTTTTAAACATAAACTTTACATTATAATTTAATCTCTCGTTTTTATTATTTTATAAATTATTTAAAAACTACTATAAAACGCTGCACGCGAGTCAACTCAAACCAGACCGCCGCAAGGCTTCACAGAGAGAGGACGTGTCGCTCCGTCACATCGCGTAGGGTGAATAACCTCTGCCGTGGATACCGAGAATAGAGTACATTTCAAGCGCGACCAACAAATCTTGATACATTACTATTTTATTTAAAGCTCAATTTTGAAGCATATTTTTTTTATCGATTGAGTTGAAATTTTGTTTGAAAGTTCAGTTTTAATGACAATGTATGATTTTATATCCAATATGGGGGTATACCCAAGATGGAGACAAAAATGTTTTTAATGCATTCCTACGATATGGGTATCAAATGAAAGGGCTTGATATGAATAACTCAACAAAAAAATGTGTCGCGAGTCTTAATCCAATATGGCGGACGCCTTAGGCTAGATAGGAGCAGAGCTATTTATATGTTCATTTTGGATGTACCCTTGACTTTTGATGCCCAATAACTTTTGAAACATATAGGATAGATAACTTAAAACTTTAATTTTATTTATTTGGTAAACCCAAGCTCTTCACCAATATTTGGCTTTCCGGCAAATGTTGTTATTTGACCACAATTTTTCGGTCTGGATGGACTGGACCATTCATATAAACAATCAATTGTCATCGGTTGGTGACATGAGTAATGTTAATGATATGGTGCAAACATTTAACTTCTTTTTGAATCAGCTTTTTGATCTCCATGCTCCTCTCAAAAGCATGACCTTTAAAACCCGTCCCACTCCGTGGATAACTGATAATGTTAGGCTAATATCGAAGATGAGAGATGAGGCAAGGGCACGGTTTCGCAAAACTAAGTTACCAGGACATAAGCAATATTATCTTCAACTCAAGCATCAAGCTATTACGGCCCTGGCTAGCGAGAAGAAATCATATTTCACAAAGAGCATCAATGACCATATTAAGGACCCTAAACTGTTATGGCGCAACCTAAAGTCTGATGTGCTGCCAGATCACACGCAAAGATTACTACCAGGACATTTCAACAACCCTGATGAAATTAATGCTGCGTTCCTGGATGTGCCGGGCAACTGTCATCTAAATGTGTCACAGCAGTCCTACTTTGAGACACATAGCTTTGGTGATGCCACATTCAGTCTTACAACGACCAACGCCGAGGCTGTTCTTAAGATAATTAAGAGCCTGGGATCTAATGCACAAGGTATCGACTGTATCAGCCTTGATATGATATCCCTTGCTTTGCCTAATGCCTTGCAAGCCATTACTGATATAATTAACTGCTCTATTACCACGAGTACATTCCCTGAACTATGGCGATGCGCTATCGTCCGACCTATATCCAAAAATAATAATCCAGTCAGTACAAAGGACTTGAGACCTATCAGTATTCTGCCTTGCCTCTCCAAGATTCTAGAACGGGTAGTCTACTCCCAAGTAGTAAATTTTCTGGAGGTAAATAAAATTCTTCCAGATCTGCAATCAGGGTTTAGACAGGGTAGGGGTACTGCAACGGCTTTGGCTGATGTTGTAGGGAATATTCTTGAAGCGCGCGATAGGGGGGAGGGTACAATCCTGGCATTGCTAGATTTTTCCCGCGCTTTTGACGCAATCAACACCACTCTATTGTTGTCCAAATTGGCTTTCTACGGCTTTGACCCTGATGCAGTTGAGTGGTTTAGAAGCTACCTCTCCGATCGATCTCAGTTAGTGGAATTGCACACAGAAGATGGGTCAAGGGTGTCATCCGCCCCCCTCCGCGTGTCGAGGGGCGTTCCTCAAGGCTCGATTTTGGGGCCCCTGTTGTACATACTGTACAGTGCAGATATCACAAAGTCATTCATTCACTGTAATTACCATATGTACGCCGATGATATACAATTGTACATCTCTTTCAAGGCTGATGAAACATCTGTGGCTGTGCAGAAAATCAACGAAGATTTGCAGAGAGTGGTTGAATGGTCTGAAGTGAACTCTCTGGTACTTAACCCCCTTAAATCGAAGTTTATAGTTCTGGGTTCTAGGAACCAAGTGCGTACAATCTTGACCACTAATCCTGCGTTGACAGTCATGGGCGAGAGCATTGAGAGAGTTGAGCTAGTATGCAATCTGGGTTTAACTATGGATCCCGAATTAAGGTTTGAGGCCCATATCAATAATGTTCTGCGTAACTGTTTTTATAGACTGAAGGTTCTGTATGGAATACGAAAGTACCTGTCCATCCCATTGCGCAAACAACTCGTTGACAGTCTTATTCTATCTAGGCTAAACTATTGTGATATAGTGTATGGACCATGCCTTCTTTCTAGGACAGAACACGTTATACAGCGTATTCAAAATGCCTGTGTTCGGTTCTGCACAAACATTCCTCGAAGAAGCCACGTGACTCCGTACATAAATAATCTGGATATATTAAAGATGGCAGCCAGGAGGAGGCTGCACTTGGCCAATTTGCTTTTTGGAGTTATTGATTCAAAAAAACCAGAATACCTATATAGCAAGTTGACCTGGAAACCCATCCGTTCAGATCATGGTCTCCGGTCCGTGGTATGCCCTCTGGTGGTACCAATGCATCGTACCATAGCATTCCGAGGTTGTTTCAAGTTTGCAGCCACACGCTGTTGGAATGATATCCCTCCACCATTGCGACGCCTGAAATCAAAGTTACCATTCAAATACCTACTTAAAAAACATTTATTAAGGGAACAAACTGGCTGATACGCATGGTAACTGTTTGTATTGTCACTTACCTACGGGGTCATGGCGTACATGCGCTGGTGTAGGGATTTCCTGAGGCGTGGGATGCATTGGAGGCACACTTGTAGCAGAAGCGTGGCTCCTGATCGTTGAGCAATCTTGGAGGAGGGGCTGTGTCGGCTCATATTGCTCCAAATATCCTTCATCTGTGTTCTTTGTTATGTCCTCATATATTTTTATGTACCTGTGATATCAATTCATTACGATTTTAATGTTAATTCTAAATTTAATTAAATCATTATTATTCCTTACTTTTTATATTCCCTAATTTAACTAAAATGTTGTTTTTTAATTAAAGTTGAATGCTGCTTACTACGTACTATTCGCAATCCACGTGTAACTTCTACTCACCCACCGTCATGACAAAGCATATTTTATAACACCTCGCACGATCCCAAACTGGGATAAGATAAAACTTAGTCACTCGTTGCTCAAGATACTTATCTCGTATGATACATACACACTATACAATATTTTGTAAAGCATATTACCCTCTTATAATAAAGTACGAAAGCGTCGGTCGCCATTAAAAATACATTTTTATTTTCAGTAGCTGAAATAGTTTTTGACAGATGTTTAAGTTACAGCACTGACCTCTATGGTTTACAGGCATAGATAATTAATGGCGCGACCACATGTATTTTGATCATATGGAGTAAACTAATTATATTCTATTATATTCTTCAAAGAAACACTATTTATTTAATATATATTTAAACACAATTTATTTAACACATATTCGCATAATCACCCGTTGGACGCCATAACGTTAGTTTCGGCTGTCGCTGAAAATCAGCGCTGGGACTTTGTCTCGCACGGGGTCGCAGCATCATGCTGAGCGAGGGCCGTATTGCGTGGTTGTGACGCATACTACCCCCTCATGTTTGTTTTCTTTCTATTTTAGCCCTTTTTTGTTTTATTTATTATATTGATTGTTTATGTAGGTACTTATGTATGCGTCCTCAATTACGTAATTAAATGTATTTTCTTTCTTTCTTTCTTTCTTTTTCTTTCAATTTTTCAAATCGGTCCAGGCGTCTTTGAGAAATCGAGAACAATCAAATTGAGAACAATCACAAAACAATCTAATTGAAACCTCCTCCTTTTTTTGAAATCGGTTAAAATACAGAAACTCTTACATTGCCATTAATCATCAGTCGACTATTTCGTACTGTTGAAAATTGTATGTAATATACAGAAAGTCCTCAAAACCAAGATTTTCATAGGTGTCCGATTTTTTTGCAAAAGAGTGTAAGTATTAACGACTTATTTTCATGCCTTTATATTTTAGTCATCCATAGATTTACATTATTTTCTCGCTATTAGCTATTTACTAAGTAATATATTTTTTGTTCTACTAATTTCAATCGAAAGGATCAAAATGGTTTGTGTGACTATACGTGAAGTATGATAGGCACGCACACAGCCGCGACGCTAGTCTGCGCGATTTTTTGCGTTGAATTACCTAAAGTTGACATCGCGCGGCGAGCGTACACGCTCTTAAATCCATTTATTTTAAAGCACCAAGTATAATAATTGTACTTTAAAATAAGTTATTGTCATGTAGTTGTAGTAGCAAATGATAAGGTAGAATTATGCAAATAATACCAATCTAAAACATTTTCCAATAATCTCACTGTACCCCAACACTTACTCCTCGTTGTCACTACTAGGCGTCATAAGGGCGCGTCCACACTCGCCGCACCGCAGCGACTCGCGGTCGTAAACATTTACGACGCACGGGGGATTAAACGCAGCGATCGTGACGTTTGCTTTTATTAAAAAACAACTATCTATTGCTGTAGGTGCTGTTGTAAGGTAAAGTTGGGTGGTTCATTTTCTTTGCTGGCTAGTGTAATAAGAAAATGGAGTTTCTAGTTTGAAAGGTTTTTGTTTTACTTTTAGTGTCAACAATACAAAGGTAGCTCTCATTCTCATTACTCAAAAAATATCTTACATTATGCAAGAATGTCATTATACAATACAAAAGAGATGCATATAGAATTGCCATGCACGTTTTCTTGTTTAAATTATTTGTCTAGGACGCAAAAACCTTTTAAAGGGGTTTTTTATGTAAGTGGATACCTGGATTTGATTTTAGTGGTTGAGTGATTTATTCTCGTCAACAGAACATTAAATCGTACTTAGACATTGAAAATATTATATCATACCTAGTTCGTTACGATGAATTTAGCTCAAATTTACACTTACTATGGTCAATCCAGAATAATCTAGTTACCTCCCTATGAGAAAACCACATAATCCAAATTCTCACATGCCACTAATAATATTTCGCACCGGACACGGTGACTGGAGGGAATCCGATTATTGACCGCAGCACCGGTCAGTCTGCACACGGCATTATAATCGGATATGTTCTTATAATGTAAAGTGTGGTAATTGAGTCATGTAGTGGACAATGTGATGCGTGGTTCAATGCGTAGATATAGACTAAATATGTTGTTGAAATTAATATTTGTCTATAAGTTGTCTACTTTGGAGATGCTGGAATAGAAACTTTTCTGTGGTTAGTGAGGCTCATCTCTCCGTTCTCCGTGGTGAAAACCAAATAAAATCATGTTTAGAGTTAAAGTTACCAAAGGGTAAAAAATCTTTATCTGTGAATGTTTCAAAATTGTTTCATTATTAAGAATGTTCTCTTCATTTTGCTTTGCTCCTATCTGTATGAATACAAGTCTTTAAGAAAATGAAACATCAATATAATATGCATAAGCCATACCTATATCATACGAGACAATATTATCCTCTGAAAGCATCAACTATCATTTTAACACGTATTCAGTACCGTAACAAAATATATCCCACGTCTATTAGCCGAGGATGTCCAAAATCCGCAGATAACTGGCCACTGGTCAGTTCAGTCGAAGGGTTAACGTAAATCCTATTTTAACGGTTCATTTGGTTTACCCGGTAATATTATTTGTATGCCGTGGGAAATTGGGATGTTTGGTGTGTTCAAATTGGCGAGGTTTTGTGTAATCTATTTACAAATGGGCTATTTTTGCAGGTAAAAGGATACGTACTCTCCAATATAGCATCCATGACAAAGCAAGACATTGCAGAGCTATGCATATATGGATAGCTTTGTAAGAATAAGTCTGAAAACCGAACTGAAACAACGGCACAGGCAGTATCTTGAACGAGTGTGAGTTGACACTAAACTGCCGATTTGAAGTCTTCCCCAGATACTATTGGGCTGAAAATTTTATACATATTATGAGATCGATTATGCAATCAATATGATTATGCAGTCATATTAGATGAACTGCGTTTAATTTCTTAAATCTAACTTAAATTCTATATTGAGATCCAAACATAAGATAGACATCATTTACCGAAAAATAATACACTCCGCAAAAATCGTCGAAACGACAAACAAAACGAACTCTTACTCATAATATTTTCATTACCATAAGTTATAATTTTATCCCCTCTTTCTCCATTAGAGTGAAGTGTTTATTTCATGAGTAAGAACGCGTCTCCTAAATAATTGTGAGATAACAGAAACCGGTATCGCTAACAGTTACCCGGGCGATAAAAGCATAAGGTGGAAACTGGGTGCGTTGGAATAACGTGGATGGGTTTTCAAGAAAACGAATCGATATTATCTTAGACAATAAAATTGTTAAGTCTTGATACGATTAAGGCATGTTTTGAATTCTTGCAGCCGAATACTACAGCACTTTAGATACACAGCAATAAACAGGTATTGGTTCTTACTGTTATAGCTATTAGTTTACAAATACTGATAGATCATAAGAGATAAAATTTATTTTCTTTCTTTTTGGATAAACTATTCGTAAAAATAGATTATAGCATGAAAATCGCTAGTATGATCAAAACGTTGAGAAGCGTTCGGATTTTAATCATTATTTGGGTTATCCATACACTTATTTAAACTTAAAAAACATCTTATACCTATATGTCCATATTTCTGTGAGAAAATAAAATAAATTCGATAAATAAAAGCACATCCACACTAACCCCCACGATCATACCTAAAAGGAAAACTCGCATCGGAACTAAGAAAATATTGGATAGAGATTAGGCCATATACTTTTATTGGGTTTTTCACTATATTTATTTAACGTTCCTTCCCTGATTGTGGCAGGGAGCCGTGGAAAAGTATCAGACACTTGAAAATAAATCTTTTTGTTTGTTAACATGTTTTTTCCTCGGAAATCTTAGGAGGGGAAGTTTTTTTTGTAAGAGGAACCGGGTGATAACGTTAGGCTTAATTTATTGTGTCGGATTGTGTTTTTCCGAGTGCTTTGTCATATTATTTTGATGTACTTTTAGTTTCTTTGTGTTTTGGGAGTGAATTGCTTCCGTTTTGTTGAAATGGTTTGGAGATTATTGGTGCGATGAATTGGAAGCTGATTACTAGACTAACGTTACGTTTGAGTTTTAAATTATTTTATAAATAAATATATTCATAGTTGGTATCAAATTGCACGTTTGGTTTGGTGTTTGGATTGGTTGAAATAATTATTATTTCACACTGAGTGCAAATGAATTAAATGCTTTTTGTATTGTTTTCGACATGCCGAGTGAAAGGACTATGCTTCCCAAAATAATAAATATTGATTTATGAATATTTTCACACAGCTATTTGCAAATTGCAAAACCGGACCATAGAGCCATTACAGCTTATAATGTGACCCAATCAACGTTCCCATAATTTCTCCCACCAACAAAATTTCCATTAAAAAAATTACAAATACACACACAACAATGGAATAATAACAATAATCTTCAGCGGAAACCGTCCGTCCGCAGTGATCTTGCAGCGTCGTAAAATTTTACGATAACGTTGCACGCGCGTGTAATGTCACCGCGGCCCTGTGTCGCATCAAGTTTATGATGTCCGAATATTTATTGGGAGACGCCCTTCAGGATTTGGGTGATCGAGTGATGGATCTGAATTGTGGGTTTTGAGAGATTTGAAATATACAAGACTTATGTACTGAATTATCACTGTTTTTGAGAGCTGACTGACCAATGGGTATTGTCCATACATGGTTGCGAAGCGAATGTATTGATAAAGTGGTCGATACATCGGTCTGTGAATTTGCAGATGAAGTACCTAGTTTAAGAATCGAGATTCTTGTTTCATTATCAAGCTTCTATAAAAAGCAGGAATAATTGTTTGAGCGCTTTTTGTTCACTACAGGTATATTAGTGGCTAAAAAGTGAAATTCAACTTACAAATGAAAATAAGGCCGTAAAGCATAGGATGTACTTAATACTAATTATATTCAATTTACACCCACAAGTGAATAGCAGACACTTCAACATTATCCCATTCACAATCCAATATCTACGTACATCAAACGCTATAGTGACAGACGTAGAACGCACTTACAGTTTATTACCAATAAATATGATGCGCGTCTCCAGCGGCGCTCGCGAATTAATTCGGACGCGTGTTCGCGCGATTTATGTGCGCTGTTACGATGTAGTGGGAATGCACCTTTATGAAAGTTTATTGATATGCGAATGTGTGAAAGTGGTGATGTGAAGTTGATTGCGGTAAACGGTAATGCAAAAAATAAATAATATATTATGTAAATGCAAACATTTCTTTATGCATGAGACAATCCCGATAACTATGTAGTTTTTTGAAAATGTCAGCATGAACAAAACGAAAATTATATTAGCTGTATTAGCCAAAATAAATTATCTTATTACAATTCACACTTAAATCTCCTAATAATAAGCAACAAATTAATAAGAACTGTTTACTTGTAGTTCCTAAAATAAAAATTTCTTAATTGATTCAGATTTATTCACACAATTATCATTGAGACTTGAAGCAATCACATAATTTGACCAATCTCACACCACCATAGCCTTTTTCCACCACGTAACACTCCAACCCCACCAAGGTACAATCTTCCCATGAAACCCATGGCTAACCCGTCAAAGACCAAGTTAATCTAATTTGTGCCCGTGTCGCACAATTGAAACCCCATGGAAGGCCATCTAATGGGTTGAGCTGTGGCCGAGTGATGACGTAATTTGATTACGTCACAGTTTTAGTGTGAAGTGTAAGGGTTATGGTAAGTGTTATGACTTTCTGTGTAAGGTCATTTTGGCTAAGGGAAGAGTGTTAATGTAATAGTAGCACACACGCGGCGATCTGTAAAAATATTTAGAGACGTAACGAGTAGCATACCTAGATTACCTACAAATTTTTATGTGCCGCTATGACAGCTGAGATTTGACTGAAATCAAAATGTATCATTAATTGTACCTACCGGTGATTTTTGCTATCGCTACAAATCACATTGTAGAAAAAAATCATCGTAAAAAATCATCATAGTTATTTAGCTAGAAGCAGGATTGCACAAATTGCTGAGTTTCAATTTTAACGCCTACAAATTCTGATTGAATCCTTTGGCAGATCGTCATTCCATCATGATGGAAAGCTAGTCAACAATCTTAATAACCTAAAAAACTACTCCATGTTATCTAGTAAAAATTAACAAGAACATTAATTTACTAGAACAAAACGATTTCCATAAAAAACTGCGCCATATGCGTCCAGTAAATGATAGATTAGCAGCGTGACACGTAACGCAACCCGGCTCCGCTTGTCACGTTATCTACTAATTACTGCTACACTTGTTAACTTACGATAACCATTTACATGGAATACGTCGTGTAAAGAAAAATTGCCTTTATTGGAATTTTTAACTGAGTGTTTCGAGGAATACATAATGTTACAGGGTAACTTAAGGTATTGTTAATGAATTCAAAAAAAGAAATTATGTAAAAAATCTTTGCAAAAATCTTTATTAAAAAGTTTATTTATTTAATTACACACCAAACCTTATATCTACCATTATTACAGGACGTGCCTAATGCGGCCCCAAGTTCGGGGCTTCTGGTAAAATAAAAAATATTCCAAGCAATACTTAGTTAGTTCCATCCAAAGCATATTATGATTTAGTGTACATTTAATAAAATTAAGCAATATAAAATTTACTATTGCTATATAATTTGTAAGAATCTTAAAACAACTACTTATTTTAAAAAAATTGTCAGCTTAAATCACCAATTCATCCCGGAAATGATAATCAAAACAAAAATTTCGGAGTTAATTCAACAAAATTAATAGACACGAAATTTATTTTTTCCTCACATTCGTTGGCGACAAATTGCCATAATTATTTCCCCGCGGTAGATGCTAGATAATGATTTTCACGCAATTTTGGGGTCGCTATCGACTAATCAGA
Source organism: Helicoverpa zea (assembly GCF_022581195.2). NCBI lineage: Eukaryota > Metazoa > Arthropoda > Insecta > Lepidoptera > Noctuidae > Helicoverpa > Helicoverpa zea. The sequence goes on from NC_061472.1 coordinate 2,115,167, forward strand.
AATGGTGTTTGACTGTGTCACGTTGACAAATACCCAATTAAAATTACTTTTTTATCTTTTTTATTTCATCTTTGCTTGTTTTTTTTTCGTCTTTGTATTGAATCGTGTAATTTTGGATGAGATATATTTTGGGTGTTTTTTTTTAAATTAATTTGTTTGTTTTTGAATCGTCACAGGACGTCTTTGACGAGACGGTAATTTAGATATGCTTCTCTTGTTTTCTTTTCTATACTTGCTAACATATAATTACGGTGATATTTTCTCTATTCAGGGATAGTTGACAACCTTTTTGACGGCTTGTTTTATCCATCTATCCATCTATCCATTTCACTGTGTACTTTGATACCCTGTCAGGAACTTAAGAATTATGTCATTAAATCTTTTACTTTTTTAATATTTATTTTTTAAATACTACAGTATTTTCATTAAATTAACACAAGAAAACAACAATAAAAAGCCAACACACTACAATACATAATCTCGTTCTACGAACAAGCCCAGTGGCCCAATAAAACAAAATAAATAGAAGTTACGACGCTCCCGCCATCTGGTGAGCGCAGTTACAACCTAATGAAACTTGCGCTTGCAAATATTTGTGTAGCAAGATTAATTGCTTCAGGTTAGCGAGGAAAATAACACTGAAAACATATCGTACGTATGTTGTCATTTTTTTTCTTGAAATAAATAGTTAATTAAACTGATATTGAAAATACAAGTCTAGAAAACCGTTTCGTTTTCATAATTTTACTTCTGTGTATAAGTACTTATACTTTTTATTGCATCATCATCATCATCATCAGCCTATCGCAGTCCACTGCTGGACATAGGCCTCTCCAAGTGCACGCCACTGAGATCGATTTTCGGCTTCTCGCATCCAGCTCCTGCCAGCCGTCTATTGCATAGATAGTGAGTAATGGTTTCTTTCACATATAAAATTATGCCAAACCAAATTCCTAAAAAGATGGAGGTTATCAATCCGATGTTTTTATTTACAAAAAGAAACATTTAAATGATTTATTTAAATAATGGTGGTTCAATATGATTTTTTTGCATATAAATTGCAGACTACTTTACAATGTTGTTCTGGGGCCCGATTCTCCTAAGTTAATAATGTCAAAATCGAGTAGAAATCGAATCGCAATAGCAGTTTTAACCATATTGGCCATTTTGCTACTAATAAAAGACCAATCGTATTCGATTGACATTTGATTGGTGTGCGATTGGTCTGCTATTTTGGTGATTTTGGTCCATACGGTAGTTTGCTGTACAATCATTTTGCAATCGTAAATCATTTGCAGACAAAATGATTCATTATTGAATGACAGAAAAGGATAAAAACGTTTATTTCAAAGAAAAAATAGCGGAATGCCACATACCCTTCAATCGTAATCGAGTCGGGATCGGATCTCAGTCGAATCGAGTCGAACGTGAATCGTATGACGCTTAAGTAAAATTAGGAGAATCGCGGCCCTGTGCTTCTGGTAAACGTATGACAAGTCACAGTTCTCATCAAAATATTAATAAACAAAGCTGTCATCGTGTAATCAAATTTATTTCGTGGAGCATCTTTATTTGTTCATACTAAACATCTATAAAACCCTTTCGTGGCATTAACATCTCCCTCGGGGCACTAAAACAAAAGAACTTGGCTCGCTTTTTACGACTTCTTGCTTAATGTCAGCATCTAATTGGTGCGGGATTATTATTTGTGTTAAGGATTATTAATTTCTTGCATTTTGTTTTTGTAATTTAGTAGAAAGATTTATAAAATGAGCATAAAAAAATATATTTAGATATATATCTTATGAAAACGGACCATAAGTTTAAAAATGCGAAAAGGTTTTTTTTCTGGCTTAGGCTTAGACACATTTATACGCAATTACGAATCATTGTTTTATTATTTAAAACACAAGATGTACTTTTCCTTACTTTAGTTAATTGAAAATATCATAGTTTGGTAAATAAACTTTTTATATTATAATAAATTAAATACCCGCTACCATTAAATTCAATTAAACAATTTGACAATAACAACAAAGCGACCACCGGCAACAATAATAATTTCCACTGGTATCAATTACAGAAGTTTCGCACGAGGCCCAATTTTCCACAGACGTCAATTGTCACTCACATTTGACGCAATACCAGTACACACACTTACCATGACGAATCGTGACGCGATTTTAAAACTGTCACTTTAAATTAACCCTTTGTGAACTTAGCTCGTTTTTTGCGAACGTGGGAAAGCAAAAAGATTTTTATTTTTTAATGAGTAAAATTTTATTTTTCTTTTTTGTGCCTTATTTTTTTAATTGTATTTTTTTTTTTCTGAAATCCACGACTTATTTTTTTATTTGCATTTAAAATTTTATAGTGCTGATCATTTGAATAATTTTATCCGAGGATTAGTATTTTATACCTTCGGATTTAAATTAATTTGTTTTATAACCACAGATGTTCGAACTAACCCGTTAAATAGAGACATTATTTTTAACGATACATATTTAGTTTTACGATCGATACATCAAAAAAGTGCTAAAAGTCATTCTTTTCATAAACGATGCATCATTTACAGAGCTATTAGTATGATTATGCAAATAAACTTCCTATTAACAAATCAACCGTTACAAATTAATGTTTATAATAATTTGCATATTTTGTAATAAAATCGCGTGTCATGCTATTGTTGCATGCAAAAAAGAGTAAACATTGCTGCGTCATATAATTTTAACAAAAAATATTTTACGACATCGATCAATCAATCGATATAAAAGTCAGAAAATATGCTAATTACGCACATCACTATTTATTTCTCTAATTATTCATTAGGGTAGCTTTCCAAACAAATTGTGTTTTTATGACGTCAGTGGGGATGTCACATTTGCAGTTATATCTTCCACATGATTTGTCTATTGAATTTTTCAAGCAATATTTTTTAATGGTATGTCAATTTAATGTTATTTCTTTTGTGTGACGTATCGACAATATGTCGATAGGGTTGCAAAGGAAATATTGTGCTATCGAACCCTTTTAAAATTTCAAGCTTTACGTTGCAAATTGAATTGGCACAATGGATTGTCACCCTTTTCTTTTCTTTTTGTTCGTAACATATATTCCTAAATCTATGTAGTGTGTGTAATTTTGAAATTTATTTGACACTCAATATTGGGTGATGTTGCTTTTTGTACTGCGTACATGTGGTGAAATAAACACCCACTTTTAGTGCTATATGAGATTCTATAAGTCTTGACAAAACATTAACGTCAATATAATATTTTTTAGAGGTCATATTAAACTGGATTTACTCAAAATTCATAATATATATACTTTGAATAAAAAATGTCTTAGTACACAAGTTTTAAAGGGGGTTTTTAAAAAGTATGGCAACTATCAGGCCCTATAATGTTGCCATGGTTGAACGACTTTAACGATACATATAACCTAGCATACCACAATAATATCCAATAAAATACTCTACCTTTTCTAATTTATTAGGTTACCATACAAAAGCAATTTCTTACAACAACATGTCGGCTCACTCAGAACCATATATCAGAAACAAACAAGAAAGATGAAACATAAATACATACAAAGAGTTATCTTATTGGTAATGTCAATAGAATGAGAAAATATTGGGTTATACTTATTTCCTTTAGAATATTATAGACATACGAGAGGTTAAGTGTTATTGACGATTATGTAAAACAAATATTAGAATACACACATGAATATTATGCTATTAACATTTTTAAGAGTTATGCAACGAATGATCACATATATTGGACACAAAACTGCTGCTAGCAAATAACTTATGAACAATGCAGTAATAACAGTAACCTTCCCTAGAATGCTTTTTGACCCTAATAAAACTCATTTACTTTTTCCCAATGCAATTAGAAGGAGTTTATAAAATACAACGTCAACTTTAATCTAAACCAAAAAGACACACCAGCATAAACCTCAAACTTAACAAAAACGAACTTAACCCAAATTCTAAATCCTCCGCCATACTTGAAAAAAAAATATGCAAATTTTATATCTAACGATAAGGACCCATACAGTGCCCGTATACTTAGAAACCACTTGAGAACCTGAGGGATTTAAGACACAAAAGCTTAATGCATCACATCTTAAGCTATGCAAATTGTATTTATTGAAGAGCTCTTGAATTTTTCTATTTATATTGTATGGTGATGGGAAATCAAGAGGTTTGTAATGGAATGTTTCTTCGCTTCCCGCATTGTTGAAGTAAAAATCTTTTGAGGATTTGTCAAGAATGTGTGTTAGCTACTGAGAAAGCTTTCTAGTGATTTTATGCCTGCTCTTAAATAAAGGTAGATAAATAAGTACTTGCGTTTGGGACCATTTCATGATTATCATGATTTATCAATTTCCATTAGGTATATTGAGATCTCTTGCTTATTAGGTTGTCTACACTGATAAGTGTATTTTTTGCATTAAAAAGTGCTTTCTGGATTCATTAATGTCTCCGAACGGCCTTTTTTTTTTTTTTTTTTTTTTTTTTTATCGACGTAAAATCATCAAATGACCCCTCCCGCTGTGGGTTAGCAGCGGTGAGGGAGTGTCAGACTCTTACTGACTAAAATCGTCGTGTTCCGTCATAGGCCTTTTATGTACCAGGGCCGCGGTATCTCTTTCGAACAACCCGCAGCCCCGGCAGGCCTTGGCCCTGCTGGGCCCCGCTGGGGTTGCTGACGTCTCTTTGAGGAGCGCGAAGAACAACGCGCGCCGTCGACACGGGTCTGTCGTCTAGGAAGACAGAGGGACGATGAGCCACCCGAACTCACCGCCCACAGACCCACGCCTACGGTGGCCGGGAGTCATCTCGCGACACCCGGCGCCCATGGTGTCTACCTGGTCCAGCGCGGCGGCCGGGATGAGAGGTGCGAACTCTCTGGCGTTCCGCCTCCTCCTTCTCGAGCATGACCGCTTCGCAGAAGGAGGCGACGGCATCCCATTCCCTCTCGCCCCGGACCATGGCCTGAACCAGGGCCGGACGCGAGAGGTCGCCGCCGCCCAAAGCCTCGACGAGGACCCGGCGGTGCCCTTCCCATGCGGGGCACACCTGGACTGTGTGGTCCACCGTGTCCTCGGGGCTGTCCGCACAATGGTGACACCCGGGCGCCTCCTCACGACCGATGCGGTGCAGGTACCTCCCGAAACAACCGTGTCCGGTGAGGACCTGCGTCATGCGGTACGTGAGGGCGCCGTGACTCCTCCCGAGCCACTCCTCAAAGAGGGGACTTACCGCCACGATGGTGGCGTGCCCTGCACTGGGTTGCGATAGTCGCTCCCTCCAGGCCACCATGAGATCGCGCCGGAGCTCCGCCCGCTGCGCGACAACTTGCCGCGGCAACGGGGTTTCTCCCCGGCGCTGAGCCTCCTCGCGCCAGTCGTACAGGCGCAAGAAGACCCTCGCCTCCAGATCCCACGGTGGCAGTCCAGCGAGTAGGCCAGCTGCTTCGCGGGAGATCGTGCGGTACCCCCGGATTAGCCTAATGGCTATCACCCTTTGGGGCACGTTCAGGTAGTGCACAGCCCGCGGCCGTGCCGAACGTGCCCATACCGGGGCCCCGTAAAGGGCCATGGACCGCATGACCCCCGCGTAGAGTTTACGGCAGGGGGCGTTTGGGCCTCCCAGGTTGGGCAGGAGCCGCTTGAATGCAGCACCTGCCTTCTCCAGTTTGGGGCCCAAACGTCGGAAGTGCTCGACGAAGCTCCACCGGCCGTCGAGGACGAGTCCCAGGTACTTCATCGCCCTCTCGACGCCGATGGTAGCCCCCCCCACCGTGACTTGGGAGCCTGAAGGTGGCGCGTTCCGAAGCCCATGAAAGCACATGGCCTCGGATTTGTGCAAGGCCACCTCCAGTCCCAGCAGCTGGATCCTCTCGATGACTATCGCAACCCCGCGCGTCATTATGTCGGCCGCCTCCTGGTGCGACCTCCCTTGTGCCAGAACCAGCGTGTCGTCAGCGTAGCAGACCACGCTGACGCCGCTAGGGAGGTCGGCGCGCAGCACCCAGTCGTAGCCGATGTTCCACAAGAGCGGCCCCAGTACCGACCCCTGCGGAACACCGCACGACATCTCTCGCCGGTTCCATTCCCCGTTGTGACCAGGGTAAATGATGGACCTATCCGACAGATAGGCCTCGACCACGCGACGAAGGTAGGTCGGCACCCGGTGATACCGGAGTGCCTCCCTGATGCAACTCCAGGGAAGGGTGTTGAAGGCGTTGGCGATGTCAAGAGACACCGCCAAGACGACCCCCCCCCCGGGACACAGCATCCCCCGTCGTGAGAGCTCTCACGCGCATGATGGCGTCCACCGTTGAGCGCCCCTTGCGGAAACCGAACTGGTGGTCCGCAAGGTCCGGCCCTATCCCCCCAAGGTGCGCGACGAGGCGGTGTGCGACAACTCGCTCAAAGAGCTTGCCCACCTCGTCGAGCAACACGATAGGCCGGTATGCGGACGGAGAGTCCGCAGGGCGCCCCGGCTTCCGTATGAGGACCAGTTTCCCTGTCTTCCAACGAAGTGGGAACTGGCCCCTCTCCAAACATGCGCTGAGAAGCCCCCTAAGTCGAGGCCCGAGAGCCTCAAGGGCCAGGACCCAGGCCTTGCCAGGCAGGCCATCAGGCCCTGGGGCGGTGTTTTTGGCTTTCAGCCTAGCCACCGCCACTCTCAGGTCCACCCCAGTCACCTCGGGGACATCGTCGTCGTCGGAAGTGTGGTCCGTACTTGACACCGCGGGTTGCAGAGACATGGGCGGGGGAGAGTGTTCCCCGCGCGAAGGGAACAGAGCGCTCACCACCTCCTCCACCAGCTGAGGCCGAAGACTCTGGGTCAGCGGGGGGGCCCATGGGCGGAGCTTGCCCCGCACCATTTTGTACGGGCGCCCCCACGGGTCCCTGTCCAGAGACCCCAGCAGCTCCGCATTGGCCACCTCCTTGGCCTGGACGATGGCCAATTGGAGGGCGGTCTTCGCAGCTCTGTAACCCTCGTACAGCTCTGCTTCCCTGGCTTCTGCATCCGGAGGGCGGATGCGCAGCCTGCGGTGTCTGGTGTACAGGTGCCTCGCAGCGACGCACGCCTCTCGAAGGGCCGCGATCTCGCAAGACCACCAGTACACCTGGCGTCGGGCGCGTCCTGGCGGGACTCGGGGCATGGCCACGTCACAAATCTCGGACATGGTCTCCCGGAACCACTCCGCCTCGTCGTTGATGTCGGCGGGCCTGTCCGGTGATGACACCCAGGCCTGCACGACTGAGGCTTCCAGGAGAAGCTCCCGGTCAAGGTGCCTCAGCGCCCAACGTGGACCACTCGGGGTCTGCAGGACCGGCGCGCTAGGGTTCTGGGCGGAGACGTCAAACCGGATGTACCGGTGATCGGAGTAGGTCTCCACCCCCTCCTCCACGCGCCAGTCAAAGACACGCGGTAGCAGAGCGGGGCTGGCGAACGAGATATCCACCACTGACTCGCCCCGCATCCGTACACACGTGGGGACAGAACCCCGATTGAGGACGACCAGGCCTGCTTCCAGCGCCCAGTCCTCCACCATCCTACCCCGTGCATCTGTGCGTCGGGAACCCCAGGCCAAATTCTTGGCGTTGAAGTCCCCTAACACTAGCACAGGGAGGGAATAACTTCCGACGACGACGGACAACTCCAGGAGGGAGTTGTGGAACTCGGCGAGAGTTCGGCTCGGGGAGAAGTACACCCCCACGACGACTATCTCCCCGAACCGTGCTGCGACGCAACCCCTTCCACTCTTCACCCCTTCGAGGGAAGGAGTACCAGCGGCGGCCGACGATATGATGGTCACTGAGCCGCTAAGGTCCTTAACCCAGTCATCCCTGGGAAGGACAAAGTACGGCTCAGCGACCACGGCGATGTTGATCGACCACTGCGCCATGCTTTGGAGCAACAGATCCTGGGCACGGGCGCAGTGGTTGATGTTCGCCTGGAGGAAGCGTAGTGGAGCCAGATTAGCACTCCATCACGTCTTCCTCCTCTTGAGACGCAGAGACGGGCTCTGCGACAGCAGCAGTGGCGACGACGGCGTCGACAGCGGCGGCAGCGTTGGAGGCGGCGGCCGCCGCAGGAGCTGCGGTGGTGGCCACTGCGGAGGTGGAAGCGGTGGCGGCGACGGACGGCCCGCCCTTGCCCCTACCCTTGGACTTGGCGGGTGGGGCACAGGACTTGCTCCCTGCCCGGTGTTCGGCCGGCTTGCCAGCAGCCGCGCATGCAGTGCAGTGCGGCGCGGCACTACAAGCCACGGCCTGTGACCGGGCTGACCGCAGCGGAAGCAGAGGGCGCTGCGGTCGACCTCCGAGGTGCAACGGACACCCACATGATGCCCGACGTGGCATCGGAAGCACCTCAGCGGTCGGGGGTCAAGCAGCTTGACCTGCGCCGACACCCAGCCAACCAGCAATCTTCGGCCGTCTACGATGCGCTTGGCCGCCGTCACGGGGCAGCTCACCGTGATGGTGCACGTGCCCCTGAAGTCGGGACGTATGGTGCCCGCCTTGACTTCGTCGGCGGAGCACCCACCCGTCCTAGCGACGGCGGCCACCACCTCCTCCGCAGTAACTGAGTCATCCAGGCCCATGATGCGCAGATCCGCGCACTTGTGGGGCCTGGAGACTCGGGCGTCGTCCGCACTTATGGACGCCCTAAGCCTCTCGGCTAGAGCGTCTGCGGCGGGCCCACTGGCCGCTCCTGGGACCTCCAGCATTCGGGCGCCCGTTGCGGTCACCCTGAGCCGGAGGCCGGAGGCGATACCCAGCTCCTGCAGGTTCACCGCCTCCTTTGCTTGGGCGAGCACGTCGCGGTACGACACGCCCCTTTTGACCGCGTCCGGCTGTAGTGTGACTACTACAGCCGCGGTTTTGGGGGCGCGGAGTTTCGCCGCGGCGGCTCGCTCCCTGCGCCGCTGTTTCTGGGCCTTCTTTTTGGCCGCTTTGGCCGCCCTCCGCCTCTTTTTCTTTTCCCCCACTACCTGCCACTCAGACTCAGTGGCAGAAGAGGTAGGGGCCGCAGACGGTGTCGGCTTTGAAGAGCGTTTCGCCACTGGTGCCGACGACGGAGCCGGTGCTGACGTTGGCACCGGGGGCCTCTGCGCCTGGACCGCCCTTGCGGTCTTGGGCTTTGGCTGAGCGGGCGCCCTCCTGGTCGGTCCGTTCGGCGCCGCGACAGGGGGCTTGCTCGGCGGTCCCCTTCTGGGTGGGGGTGCCGCTGCAACCGCAGCCGCATAGGAGGCCCTTTGGGCCGCTGGGGGCTTCGACGCCGCGAGGGGGGGGCGCAGAACCCTGCCCTCCAGGACTGAGAAGCGAGCCTGGAAGGCCGCCATCTCCTGACGGACTAGGGCCAGGATCTGGCTCTCAGCCGGCGCAGTCTGCGCCTGTTGCCTGGCCGCCGCGCTCCGCCTCCTGCTCGCGCATCTTGGCGAGGTCCGCCCGGAGACTCCTGTTCTCCTCCACGAGAGACTGCAGGGCGGCCGTCAGACGGGCCACCTCCTGCTGCAGTTTGGCCAGCTCGCTCACGGGAGCCCGGCCAAAGTTGCTCACCGCTGCGGCGGTGATGGAGGCGGTGGCGGCCTCAATGGCGCCGTCTTTGCTGGCCTTTTTTCTCTTTAAGGCCACCTGCCTGATGGCGGACTCCACCGTCTTCTCGAAGTCCGCCCTGCGCTCCCGGTCGGAGCCGATGGCCGACTCCTCCTCGGAGGAGGAGCTCCGATGAGCCGCTCCTCCGCCACCCCCAGAAGCCCTAGCGGACCCTTCGCTGACGGGCCTCCTGGCGACCTTTTTGGCCGAGGCCCCGCGACCACCAGAGGAGGACCCGGGGTCTTCCCTCCTCCTCTTGAGGAAGGCGTCGGCCCGGTGGTCCTTCTTGTTGCGGGGGGGCTTAAAACCCCCCGCATCCCCCTCGCTGGACACGGACTCGGAGTCCGAGTCCTCATCCCACTCCCTTAGTTCGTCGTTGTTGTTTTGGTTTTTATTTGTGTTAGAATCCATATAGTTCCCACGATCATGAGAGCAACTGTTCGTCCACCCCGGCAGTGGCCTCATACCGGGGCAAGCCTACATACTGTTGGGGGCGGCTGGCCCCAACAGGGGGGAGCGCTAACGACCGTGTCCCCCACGGCCATTCATCCCCTCGCCGCGCTCCCGAAACTTGGGATTGGGTGGTTTTTTATCAAGAGGTGTCCTTCCTCTGGGCCGGGCGATTAAGCCAAGCCCTCGGCGGCGGCATTATGCATGCCTCCGTCTGCTGTCCGGCCAACCCGGCTCAGCAAACCCGCCGAAAGGTTTGCTCTTCGTTGTACGAAGAGCAAACGACCACAGCTTTAGTGCGCCTGCACCTCCGCGGGTATGGCCGCATCCTTGCCATGTCCACTAGCGTCGACTGGTCAGGAGCGGCCCCTCCCTGGGTCCCTCTTTGTCTGGCCTCTCCCCTGAACCTTTCCGGCATGAGTATCTCTACCGGCAGAGCTTCAGGATCATTGAGGCACGCAAGCCCCACAACGATGACAACGTGGGGACCCCCTCGGTGGGGGTCTCCGAACGGCCTTACATTGTGCAACAAATTTTGCATGATCCTTTACCTAGATCGCTGACTACAGATTGACCATAGATAATACTGCTACTACCTGGGTGATTTCACCTAATACATCATTTCCTACACCTAACCATGTACCACTTTGATCTTCGTAAATCACCCTGTCACTTGTGGCCACTAGACAAGCATTGGGGCGTTACTTGAAATTTGCATACAATTTCAACGAGACTACATAAATCACGTTGAAGATATGCGGGACATCCATCTTAATATTGTGTATTGAATGTTGTTCAATTGATTGAGATATAGTGGAGACTGCATCTATCGGTAGTTCGATTGGTAGTGGACCGAACTCGGCGAAACGTATAGAAAGTGTACCTGTATCAAATCGCTAAATCCAAGCTTCATATTATTTTTTTTCTTATAAAATTTGGTGAAAATGACCCAAAGATGTGCAAATGCTCCTAGTCTTCTACCGAGCATCTAAAAAATATTCTTAGAAATCAAACGAAACGGTTGCTGGGAAAGAACTGAATGTTTATTCATAAAACAATAGACTATAGGAAAACATATACCACTGGACAGTTAGACAGATATACAAATGAGATTGCATTTAGTTAGCACTTGAACAATTATTATGCAAAATAATCCAAAAAATAGCCAGGGCTACTCATCAAAATAAATAGAAAAAGAACGAAAAAGTATAGATCTTACAGAGGATGTTTTAGCAGTTGATGGAACACAAACTCAATTAACACAAGATTATTTCACATCCTAAAGACACCATTTAATCCAAACACTGCCAGATACACAATACTCACTGACAGACCATCATTTGAACCCAGCACAGTCCCATTCAACAAGTCTTTACAATCAAACAATGAGCAACAATAGTTTCCGAACCGTCACTTCTGTCAAACAAACAGTCCCGCCCCACTTATGCATACATTACTGATTCACAAAGGCTAACGTGCTATGGGTTGAGACCTTTCGTAAATCGGGTCAAAGATAAGCTAAAAGACAACATACACTTTTTTGTATCACGGAATGTTTATGCCTATTACCTATTCCTTCTTTCAGTATTTGACACATTTATCTCAATGACAATTTCGTAGAATGGTCTAAAAACAGTAATTTCTCAATCTTTTCGTTGTCTTATACAGACATGCTTTTTAGATGGTTTTGTCTTTGATAATTCCAAATTTCATAATTTCCTTTTTTGATTGTTACTCCTTTTTGACGATACCATCAGAATTACAATTAAAAATTTCAGTGCTATACATCAAAACCATTAAACATGTAGGGTTTAACAACTACCCAACTGCTGTAATTTTTTACTCTTTGCCCATTTTCCATGTCCTTTTGTACGCTCGGACCAACGCGATCAAGATTCGACTAGGGCGTTGGAGCGTCAAAACCAATCTCACTTGGGCTTCTCTTTGGCCTCACTTGTGGCTTTTTGAATTTGATTTGGCCTTTTGCGTGACGTCACTGTTTTTGAAGTACCGTTCGAGTGGTCTTAGGCTTGTATTTCTTGTGTTAGTATTTTATGGGGCGGATTGAAGTTCAATTTGCTGGACTGGACATTTTGGAAATTTGAATTCAGAGTTGTGCTTTGGTTGTCCTTGTCATTGAGTGTAAATGTACACTTTGTAGCGTCTGGTCAAAGGCTCACTCTGCTCTTGTTTGCAAAAAATATAAGTCTACTTGTTGTAGTTTTGCCATAATATGCTTTTTGAGCTTAGGATCTAAGTAAGCAAGCAAGTATCTGAGAAAGCAAGTAAGCTTTGAAAGAGGCTTCCTTTCTTTCTTGAATACTTTAACTAAAAGTAAAATTTTAGTCAAACCTAATTAAAATACATTTGCATTGATATTTCAGTTGTCAAAAGCTGTTTCTAAATCAACCGAAGAAGAATCGCTGCATTCTCCTGTAACAGTATACGTACCTATAGCTATTCAAAAATCAAAAATATCTAACAACAGCCCACAACGCCGCTAATGAACAGAGCTTAAACCAAGCAAAATTAATTGGCTGGCAAAGGGGTAAGATAATCCCGCCTTACGAACTAGTAATTATTTTGATAGGGACTTGGTAACCCACGGGACTGTGTGCGCGTGTTTTAATTAGATTCGGATTATCAGGGCCTTGATTAATGATTCGAAAAGTTCGCTGACGTTTTGATATTGTTTTTGGGACTATGTAAATTATGCTAAAGATCATCATCACTAAAAAGTCCAGTGACCTTACTTAGGTACTTAATTTAGAAAACGTAATAAACAGACGCCTTATCAAATTAACTGTAACAAATAATGAATTTTCCAAAAAGTTATAAATTAGAGCCAATTTCTAAATTACAAATAACCTACCTAAGGAATAAAACTGACCGTCTGGTATCTTTTCTATATAAAAGCTGTCAAAACATTAAACATAAATGGCCTTACTACAAAAACTTTTTTTTTTTTTTAATCTTTTATTTTTAGAGGCTTAAACGCTGCTGCGTTATGCCAGCCTCGTAAGGTTTTACACAAATTAAAAAAAAAAAAACAAATAATAAACTCTATATAAAAAATAGTCAATAAATACAAAAACTTAAACGCCTGTTTTACACTTGTCTAAAAAAATTGTGACTGCAAAATGAACCATATGTCAATGTCATAATTTGACATTTTTTTAGACAAGGCTTAAACTGACGTTTAAAAGTTTTTGTGGTAAGACGGATATTATTCTTCAGAAAATAACTGGCAATCTAAAAATTGTCTGTTCATCTTATAAACTTATTCAAGTAATCCAAGAAGATACCTATTTTACAAGCTCCATTTTCAAACACCATAGCAATTCTGTTCCAAATCTTGCTTTTGAAGCCAAACGAATAACTACGTATTCAAGCGTAAAATTCTATTAACCCGTCAATATTATTTTGAACAGAAACAAAGCTTAATCCTTTTGACTCAATGTAAAGTAATTAATATCTTTCTCATTTAAGACATCTTTGTGATCACTCAAGTATTGTTAAATCCAAAAAGTTTGAAACTTTCTGTAGATTTTCGTGGAAAACTTATCGGGTTTAATCGAGCTTAAGTATCGAGTAAAATTTCCGTTTAGCCAAAAAGCAAGCAGTAATATTTGAGTAAAATAACAAGCTTTCCGCTGGTGGTTCCACCTGCACCTTATAGGAAATACTTCGCTCACCTGGATGAAAAGTAGCTTGTTCCTCAATAAATGAGCTATATTACACTGAAAATATTTTTTAAATCAGAATAGTAGTTCCTGAGAATACCGTATACAAATAAACGAAGAAACACTGTTCTGCTTAGCTTTATAATTTTTACTATAAATGTTTTTATTTGTGCTACGTGCAAAAATATAAGAAGTACGTTTTTATCCAAGTAATCCCTCCTATTTACTAAAAGCAGACACAATTTCTCAAATGACATTTCTTATTTTACTAAAACACTTCTGAGTCATATTCCTGCATATTTGCTGGAACTATCCAAAATACGGCAACTTGTTCAAACTGAAACGAGTTCCTTGTAACATAAACTGCCAAGGAATACATAAAGTTTATTCTCTAAATATACTCCAGAGTCTTCCTTGGTAGAAAGGTGGTAGTAAGGTACTATTTGTTTTAGAAAGCAAACTAGAATGTATATCGCTCAGAATGAGAATTAACTGAGTTTCAGGACAAAAAGCAAAAAAGAAATAGGATTTTATTGAGAAGGTAAGGTAGGTAATATAATATATTCTTAAAAACCAGAAGCAGGTTTGTTTAACGAAGAAATTACAAGAAATAGTTTTAACATGAAAATCAACTAAGATTAGTCAAGAACGCGGCAAAATCTTATTCTGTCAAAAGATAACATGTCTTGTCACAATGACGTTCGAAAAACGAATCCTCCAAGCATAGATGAACGGCTGAATGGCGAGATGTCTATGGTCGCTCGTCTCTGCTGCCCTCTTTGTAACTACTGGCAGCTAACACGGCCTCTCCTGACACCCTGACGTCCTCGGCAGGATCTGGGTGAGCCTGGTTGAGTCTCGGAACACCTGCACATGCAATAAGCGAGTTGGACCTGGCTCAATTTCGTCATATTTAAATCTCGATTGGTTATCGTGCTCGTCATCGTTTTTCTGAACAATGACACTTTCAGAATAAAAATTATTCGAGGACTTACAAACCTCAAACAAAGTACTAATCCATTTAAAGAAAGAAAAATAAATAACATCAACTTTAAATCAAATAACAGGTACAAAATTAATAACAGAACACTGGTATACCACCCAGCGACTCGAAAATAAATAACGTCAACTTTAAATCAATTAACAGATACAAAATTAATAACAGAACACTGGTATACCACCCAGTGTAAGTGTGTCGAGTGTAAGGCTGAAACATATTAGTTGTACACATATAAACACACAACATACAAAGAAATCATGTAAATTATTAACCTGGTTTGGAGTGTAAAGCTGAAACATATTAGTTGTAAGAAGAAATACGATTACTTTTACTTATTAGTTAAACCGTGGGTGCAAGCGTGCACTCAAGCGCATGAAATATGTTATCAAGAACAAATACTCGAACTATATGGAAGTCATAGTCAAATCAAGTCATAGTCAAGCCAGGGGCTCAAAATATACGGAAGTCATGGTCAAGGCAAGTCATAGTCAAGCCAGTTGTTCAGACTATACGGAAGCCATAAGCCAGGGGCTCAGACTATACGGAAGCCACAAGCCAGGGGCTCAGACTATACGGAAGCCATAAGCCAGGGGCTCAGACTATACGGAAGCCATAAGCCAGAGGCTCAGACTATACGGAAGCCATAAGCCAGAGGCTCAGACTATTCGGAAGCCATAAGCCATGGGCTCAGACCATACAGAAGCCATAAGCCAGAGGCTCAGACTATTCGGAAGGCATAAGCCAACAGAACCAGCAGGAGCACCAGCACAGCAGCGCTCGTGCCGCGACCAGGAGCACCGGCAGAGCAGCGCTCGTGCCGCAATCAGCAGCACCAGCACAGAAACGCTTGGGCCACGACACGGCCGTTACACATTCTCGTGTATAAGTCTGCGAACAAGCACTTACGACATACATTTCGTTCGGCCACTTCTGACCTTCAAAATCTTTCGTCAAATCTGGAAAGCTTTTCGCTCTCAAAGAAATAAATTCAAGGCATAACTTTGAAACTATGTCTCAGAAATATCATTATTACTAATCATGTGTCAGCAACGCTGAAAACACAACTACCATTGCGGTTTGATAAGTTACGTGTAGTTAACTTCACTTCAGCTTTTGCTACACAGAATACTCATAGGTGACAATACCAAGGCCTTCGAGGGCAAAAATCTCAAGCCTGATGCACAATTTGAACTATTCTACTTCAATTAAAAACAAATTGAGTAAGTCAAAATCAAAACAGTGTGCATTTATATCACAAGAGCAGTAAACTTATATTTCTGTGTAGGTACTTGTTGAAACTCTCATGAGCAGAATGTTTAGAAATAAATATTATTGAGCTCATATACATAGTAAGCATGTTAGTTATCTAACTCAAGTTCTCATACACTTTCAGTATGTCTTTAACTAATAACCCAACAATATGGATTACAAGTTTACATTATTACATAAAGGCTAAATAAAACCGGATCGATCTAACCATTTACATACAGGTAGGTACATTACAGGATTCTTCCCGTAACATCTGGAGCATAGTAGGAGCAAGGCATGTTGTTCACGGACACCACAGCAATAGGTACATAGGCAGAAACTCATTCCACCCGAAACACACAAGAGCAGCATCAGCGTACTAAGCTCGAGCAATTCTCGACTCATTACACCGTCATATACATATGAAAACCAAAGCAATCGTTAATTCGGTTATAACACAAACATTTTGATACCTTAACATGTTACTATGACAATAAATTTTGTTAACCAATGATCATAGTTACCAGACCTGTTGTTTCCATAAGAATAATAAAAACCAATATTCCTTTTTCGATTTTTCCAATAATGCAATCCACATTAATGCTATCCTGAAGGATAATAGGATGTATTCTTAAAGTTATTTGGGCACTTGATGCCGCTGAACTCTTCAGAATGGAATAGACCAGAATTGAATGTCCTTGTTCCACAACAAGACATATTTATTGGTATCACTTACGCTGCCTGCATAGCATCTTGAATATACCGTTGCGTAGATTGCAACGCACTGCAATCCATTACAAAATTAAAATAGAACGGCAAAAACTTCGGTAATGGCGGATATCCTTACACCGCGTCGTACTTAGTAAAAGTGCCAATGAATCTAAACTGAAATCAAAAACTTTATAGTGGGAGTGAGACTATCCCACTTCTGATCTTAAAAACCAGAAGCAGGTTTGTTTAACGAGGAAATTACAAGAAATAGTTTTAACATGAAAATCAACTAAGATTAGTCAAGAACGCGGCAAAATCTTATTCTGTCAAAAGATAACATGTCTTGTCACAATGACGTTCGAAAAACGAATCCTCCAAGCATAGATGAACGGCTGAATGGCGAGATGTCTATGGTCGCTCGTCTCTGCTGCCCTCTTTGTAACTACTGGCAGCTAACAATATTATAAATTAATTGTTTTTCAGTAGAACTTAAGAATTGGAAGGAAAACTGTGTGAGCGCAGCGTGTGTGAGCTGTGTGAGCGCCTTTGAAACTGCTGGATAATATTTTTCAGTCTTTCAAAACGTCTTCGATGTCGAGCAGTTTGATGGATTGACGCTAATGTGACATTTCAGTTTCTCGAATATTGGTATATTGAGCTTTGTGTATCAGCATTTTGTAAAACTGCTATCGTTACCATAAGCAGTGAAATCCTGAAGCCGTGTTATTCTGCATGATGTAAGAAAAATATTTAATAATAGTAGATTTACATAGTATAGGTACCACGGCGTGTTTTATCTCACGTAGGTAATCTTTCCATATACTCACTAGTTCCAGTTCATAGGATACTTTTTCTTTCATCTACTACGATAAAATAAATCAAAAAAATAAAATGTATTTTCTTTTTTCAAAGCAAAACTACATATGTGCCACTTAAACTTTCCCTTGGTAAGGGATTTCAAAGCAAAGCTATTATCATATGTCCCGCGGCGCTGGTACCAAACAAAACGTTTGTCTTTTTAGCACATTTGTTCCAGATAGTTGTATTTCAACGTCGTCGGATGCATTATGTTCAGCATAAAAATAACGTACTGTAGGTTCCTTATTGATGGGGATGGTCTTATACTTACCTTGGTGTGGAGTGTTTTTTTTTAAATAAAATCACACTGCACTTACCTCCTACCTAATAGGATTAAACGAACCAAGAACCAAGACAAATCCAGAACATTATGGCGGCTGTATCTAATACCATAGCATTTGGGTACTTTTGGTCTAATGAATTAAGTATCGGTTCTTATCAGTTTGCTTTACTTTAGAATAGTAGTTTTTGGCATAGAGTCTTATACGTTAAGCAACAAACTACTGTCCGTGAGCAAGAGGTTTCGTTTTTGGTTGCTTATGCACTATTTGCATGGTACTTAAAGCCATCATAGATAGGGCTTTCAAAATAGCTCTGAGACATCTACTAGTAAACAAAATCATTACAAAATAACCTCCCAAAGGGAATACACAAATATATCCACAAAACCGTGATCAGTACTATAATGGGGTACAATAATTGCGCCGTAGGGTGGCCACCATTCAATCAACATTGGAACATAATCATAAAGTGTCAGGAGCCGCACTCGTAAATATTTGACCGGACAACCACTGTAGGAGGATATACAGAAGGTGAACTTATAACGTTCATAAGTTCTTCTGTATACCCAACTAACCAACTTATAAAGCTAATAAGTTAAACTTCTCGTTTTTATTAGTTCTTCTCGTGGTTGGCTTATAATATGTAACACTGTAATTGAAGAGAAAAAAAAATAAAAAAATAAAGAATATCAAGACGAAAATGAATAATTATTTTGATGAAAGAGCCCACTTTGTCTTGTTCTTCTTTTTGACTCAATACCTAGACTTAGACTGTGCAATCCTATCGGTCTTATTTATTTATCGCTGTTTAATTGAAAGGTTAAAGCAGCTTGAAATATTGTTTATCTCCATTAAATTGTTTTTTTTTTCAAGAGGTTAATAGGTTAATACAAAACTGAGCACATAGGACATCATGAAACGTAACCACAAACTGCTCATGCGACTTTTCTTTCAGCGGTGATGCCCGAGTCCAAACAATTTCCAATAGATGAAGTCATTATTTTAATCATGTATTTTTACATTTTAGGTTGTATTAAAACGCATAACATTAACTTACTATGGGGATATTCTTCCTAGTCAGATAAGGATACCTTTTATTTTTCCATTTTTCATGATTGGTTTTACTGGTATCTCTCTACAAGGTCAATATAGCCGGACGGATGGCCGGACAGTTAATGCCAGTGAAGAGATGCTATAACACAAAGCGTAGGGTGCTGTAATTGATCCGCGATTGCTGAGCACTTTTTGTACTTTTAGTGATGTGTTGCATACTTGCATGCTGAAATTAATTTGGAACAATGCTCGTGTGATGATTGCTTTTCGCGTGATGATTGCTAAATAAAATCAAAAAGTTTACTATTACTGGATACGAGTTTACAATTTTGTGAGAGATACACAGATGTTTCACCAGAATCTTAAGAAACGTGTGGTATTGCTAAAATGTTTTCTATAGACTAGGCGATTCGTGCATGTGTGAAGACGAATCGCGATTTTAGAACACTGAAATGAACGAAAAATGGGTTTCATTCACTTCATTAAGATGGTTGGGTGTAGGTATGTTTGTGTCACTATTTACCACCTAAAAATATAACACTGTGCATCGCTTTTAAATAGCTGTTCCTATATAGAAACTGTCCAGTTTACCAGCCCTGTAAGGGAATAAAAAAGGTCTTTTATACTGGACCTATCGGGCAGTATCGAGTCAATAAAATTTCAACAATAACGCTTGTCCATTATAACCGACGTTGCGTGAATAACGAGCATCGATAAACGAAAACTGGGAAATAAACTGCATCCGTATAGGAAATAAACTACGCTGAAGTTAGTATGAAGAACTTGATTTTCAGCCAAAAGAAAACCGACAGACAAAAATATGTACCTACAGAATAATGGTTATTTGGAAAATACACAATGAAAACTACCAATTAACTAAATAAGTTACTTACAAATCAATATTATAGAAGATGTATTTACACTAAAACGAAATAAGTTATTGTTTAATATTTTATTTTACACCGTAGCACCTAATTATAGTGGAATTTAAAAACGTTCAAAAGTAGTCGCGTAAAAATATAAGTTACCTTTGAATTTAATAAAATTATAGATTAAAAAGCTTGCAACTTAGAAAGCAGAAATTAACAAAAAATATATTTCAATACACGATACAAGCAAAGTCGCGTGCCACCAAAACCAATAAACGCGATCCAAAATAATGACGTCACGATTTCCGAAATATTTCCTACTGCACTCGTAAAAGGTTTTACTGCTTTCGGGGGTACCTATGTTTATTAACGGTTTATACATGTGTGCAGTAATGGCCTATTAAAGTGAAGACTGATAGGTAGCCAGTCATAAAACGTCTAATGATTTCATTGGGATGCTTGTTACGTGCCTGAGTTATGTATGATATAGTAAATTAAGAGGTAGGTATATGTTTGGCTTATGTAATGGACTTGAAGATTACATGTTTTAATTCTGTCTAAGTCTTGGATGCGACTTCCAGCGGGGCCCAGCAGGGCCAAGGCCTGCCGGGGCTGCGGGTTGTTCGAAAGAGATACCGCGGCCCTGGTACATAAAAGGCCTATGACGGAACACGACGGTTTTTATATAGTCAGTAAGAGTCTGACACTCCCTCACCGCTGCTAACCCACAGCGGGAGGGGTCATTTGATGATTTTTAACATCGGAAAAAAAAAAAGTCTTGGATGCAACTTCAGAGAAAGGGTCTCCTAATCTATCCTCGTAATGAATTCTCAAGTTGACAAGAGTCTACAGAATTTGTGCCAGCCTCCAGCATTTGGTACCTGAAACTGATTCTTGAAGTACCTATGTAAAATATGTATATAGGTGCTAGTTATGCATTACGGTTTGTAGTTCCGGTAGCGTCTCTAGTGAAGTATATATATCCCGCACCCAGGTAAAAAGTAGCCTTTGACCGTTCTCTGGCTTTACCTAGACTATCTGGCTACTACACATTGGAGAGAAAAGCCGGACCGACAGACAGACTGCCAGTGCAAGTACTTTTGTATGTATAATTTTCTAATTTGTATGTGCTGTTTCCACAAAAAATTAGTCCTCTAACTCTATAAGCTCCTGGTAACACCAATAATCAACTTTAATTAACCATCAACCCTTCAATGTCCACTGGCCAACTATTCAACCATAATCAAACGCTATTGATACGTCCCAGAATTTAATTACAGAACACCTACGGTCGACTATTGATGGAAACACAAATAAGCCGTGTGATTAAAATTAGGCCTATACAAGCAAACAATGATAAATATTCACGGAGTATGAAAAGATGAGCGGAGATGCCAGGTAGGTCAGGCGCCTTCTTCTAGATCAAATACGTACGGTAGGCATGACCAAAACTATCAGTTATGGGTGAATTAACGAGGCGTTCAGGTTCCTTGAGACATATGTCCACGAGCTTTGGTATTACAAAAAATGGTCGGAGCCAAAGAAGGCGTATAAGGGCGGAGACGGTAACGTTCCTCGTCTGCTCACCCGCATTTGGGAGCGCTACTTTCTTAAGAGATTTTCGTTATGGCGCCTCCGCTAGTGATTTTGTTCTCCATGCAAATATTGTAGTTAATTATCTAATATGAGCGTATTCAAATATCGTGAATCAGTACCCGTATCTTGTATGGGAACGGACGGTGAATGGAAATCATGGTCATTTGAGGAGGACAAAGAGTGGACCCTCTCACCCTTTTAGTGGATGAAAAGTGGGGTGGAGTCGTGTTGGGTTAGTTTTATCGAGTAAATTGGAAATTTATTTGGAAGAAATGTGTAAATTACTAGAGTCAGGAGAAGTTCCAAGGACATAATTTTATAGAAGGAAAAAAGTAGTGCTATTTATATGTATAAAGTCCGAATCTTAAAGCAATTTTATTATTGTCAGAATTTCTATGGGCTTGGTAACGTTTTTATTCCAATAGGTTAATGTGTTCACTAAAGGATAACTTTAATTAGGATTCTTAAAACATCCTTAGTAAGAGATACCCTTTCTGATTGGAAAAATATCTCCTTAACAAAATTTGACGAATTACAAAGAGGTGCTTATCTTGATATTATACGAAAGGAATCTTGTTATTAAAAAACTTTAATTTTGAAGCTGATTCATACCTATTTACTTTTTTTATATAGCAAATATCTACTCCATTGCTTTTAAAATATTATTCGCATGTCCAATGGAGTGGACAGTTTTTTCCTATTTCGCAATTGATAGCCGCCATCCAACAATTTAAAGGGTCCTGCATAATTTTAAATATTCCTTTTATTATGCAAATTAACGTATTGACTCTGCTTGTACCCCAAATACAAAGTGTTAAGGGCTTGCGAGAAAGAGACACTGCTACATTTGTAGAGCACTGTCTTGTTTTCGCGCAGAACAATGGTAGTTTTTAATCTCGCTCCCTTAAATTCTCTGGACATTCACTTTTTATTACAACTTTATTTATTTTTATAAGACATTCGATTTTAGCCACTATATCCTTACAAATAAGTATCAGAGGTAGTGCAATAGTAATTTTGTGTTCTCATTAATCATTTTTTGCTTTAATGATGCGCTGCTATTCTAATTTGAATTTTAAACCTGATGCATAAGATGTATATTGCATTGATAATTTTTTTAAGTGTTTGCATTAACAGCTTCCGTTTTGCTAAAAGGCGTGAAAGGGATAGAAGAGTATTGTTTATAGTTATTTGGATCACATATTAGTTTTAATGGGCCGGACGTATGAGGGCATATTGTTAAGACTAGTGACCAGTGATAAAAAATGTATGAGAAAATATTTTAATGACACTTTTCAAAGTAGGGGTTGGCTGTCAAAATATCATCAAAGAATAGAGCTATTCAAAAATTTGCAACCATTACCTAAATAATAAGGGCAAAAAACTAGATTAGGAATATGTGTTTATGTACCTATGTGCTAAAATATAGCCACAATACTATTAATTAGCCACGCATTCTTTATTTATCCTTAGTAACTACTTATCGCTACCGTACGACATTTCACTATAAAAAAATACGTTCATTCATATTCTTTCTTCAATAAAAACTCACATCTGTCTCAAAAACTAATCACTTAATCTCAACTTTAATGTCATGAGAATAAAGCTCAAATTCCAACTTCTTTTATTAGTAGGGTGACCAGGTGTGTTCACGGTCGGTATACCACAGTATGAAGGTGAGTCATAGAGTCCTCAAAGTTCATGGCACGTGGTCACTTAGTCATTAACCTTTTGCGGTTGAAAAGATGCATTTTTTTGCAAAAAAAAAAGTGTCTTGGCGCACGCTTGGGGAATTAGTGTAGTTTTTGTAATGGTGAAGTTTCCGGTGTGTCAGGAAATAATTAGAAGTATATTAATGCCTACGTGGCTTTCAAATTTAAAATAATCTTTTCTCTTATTAGGCACTTTGATTTGAACGTCTCTCTACAAATTATTGCAAATCTACTAGACGCATTGTATTAAATGAGCGACATCCCAGAGTCTATTTGGGCAGGTACCTACTGGCTAATGTGTGATCCTAATAAACCAAGACCTTGATCTAGAAAACGTGCCTTCTTTCCCTACTAAATTCTTTTCACAGAGTCTATTATTTCCGTGTCTTCTAAAAGCATTTAATAGGTTTTCTTCACAAGCACACGTTTGACTTCACTATATTCCAATTAGAAAACGCAACACACCAATATTCATACTCCAACCAATAGAAAAAACTAAATTCCTATACAGTTCCACTTCACTTCCACCATGAAAAAAAACAATAAGTGACATTTCATATCAGACCTAATACCTACCTACCTACCTGCATAACGGTATGTCAACTTTACTGGTCTCCTAACATCTGCTTAACCTTTATAAAACACCTTGAGGGTTGGACAGTAATTATAAACAGTAAAACCAGTACGTAGGTATGCGGGCGCAAAAACTTTGAAATTAAAATTCATGCGGCGTGTGTCGTGGTAGGTATAGTATATGTGTTAGCTACTATCAATGGTTTTATCAGTTGAGGGGTCAACTTCCTTCACCTGGATTAAAACCCTATTAATCTGATTTCTGCCAAGTCTCATCAATACTTGTTTAAAAAGAAAGTAGAGAAGTAACAAACGTGTATATACTTAGAAATTCGAGCCTTTAATAAATTTAATGATAAAACTACGATATTTTAAAAGCGCACTTTTTTTTAAAGAATAAGGTCACAACTCTTACTCTCATGCTACAACAACTCCGTTATGATAGGAAGGTTGCAAAAACCAAATAATTACCTATCTACAGTTTTATCATATACTGTACTTGTTCTAGTTAGTAAAACGTGCAAATCGACAGCAGATGTGCATCGCTAATGGTGCAATGACTTGAACTTTATGAGAAATTGTGCATTATTACACTGGTCAAATTCACTCTAGTTTTAGTCAAATTATTTTTTGCAATCACTTAAGAATATTAATAACGTGACTGGGTGAAACGTGATTATTTTTATAATACACAAATGACACGTTATACTTTTCTATCGCAAAAGAAAGTATTTGACCGAAACCAAAAGTGTAAGCCTTAGTTTCTGAAATAAAACCTCCTACATAATTTAATCACGCTGACGCAACACAATTTAAGAAACAGGTAAACAAAAGATTTATTTCCTCAAAATTACAAAATAC
The DNA here is from genome assembly GCF_022581195.2 of Helicoverpa zea. Taxonomy (NCBI): domain Eukaryota; kingdom Metazoa; phylum Arthropoda; class Insecta; order Lepidoptera; family Noctuidae; genus Helicoverpa; species Helicoverpa zea. Next base: position 2,139,686 of record NC_061472.1, read on the forward strand.
CATCAAAAAAACAAAAGGCAACCTCAGCAGATTCACGCAATCAGAAAATCCCGACCAGGGGTTGTAGATTTACATCCCCAATGAAATTCTAAATTAAATCCATCCTGGTAGATTGTGACAAACGCCATCACTCATGCGTCCCCTCATTTGCATCAGAAAAACTTGAAGAACAACTATTTATCAAATGGCGAGAGAACTTCCGGCGGCCATGACAGTAGGCGCGACGTATTTCCGACCGCCATCTTTGGCTGAATGCTACACATCCGGCTGCGGGAGGATTGCGAATGAAATTTTAGCTGGATGTGTCATCCCGACACTTTTGTCCTACTGCTGGTCGAAGCTGCAGAGAACATAATGTAACATGTGCCCTTGTTCGCCACTTTCTCTCTCAGATATTTCGGAACTTTTTAAATTTATTTATGTATTTGAAGGATTCATTATACTTATACTTCGGCCGTTCAGAGAATGCGTTCCTGACACCTATCAGTTAGTCACGACTAGTGATGGGCACAACATAACACTGAGTTCGTTACCGTTCCTTCAAAATGAACCGCCGCATTATTTTAAGATTATTTTCGTTTTAAATTGGCGGAATCATTTGTTTTATATTTTAGTTATTTAAGTGGAAACCAAAAAAAGGTAATATTCATATAATAAAATTGTTTTATTTATTCTTTGTTACAAGTACATTGAATTGAATGTGCGAACAGAATATTAATCAGACTCCGATTTGCTTGAGGAGGTGGTGTCTTCATCATCATCTTCGCCTACATGTATAATTATATTATTATCAATAACAGAATCAATCCTGATATCTCGGTCTAACGAAAGCCGGGTAATCAAATAAAAACAGATCGAAAACACTTGAAAAACGTGGTCTATGCGCACGAAACGACAACGGACGACTGTTTTAGCGTCACAAAATGGCGGCCCATAACGCCATTTGGGGTTACCATTTTTAATCTAAGTATAAAAATGCGGTTTGGTCATAGTTTTATTTTTATATTTCATAAAAGTTATAATTAAGTCTTATAGTCCATTATTTTCCAATTCTTAAAAAGAAAATCAAAACGTATTATTTTATATTATAACTGTATAAGAACAGATTACGATACTTGCCTGTTATTTTTAGCACAGCACTACAAAATATAAACCGCTGACATAACCTTGTAATAGCGCAGTATAGATTTAGAAAAATATTGTTTACCAAGTTATTTGACACTCAGTTTGGCACAAAATTATAACATTCATTGATTATTGATATAATAATGTTGTTTTAATGCTCCTCAATTGTTAAAACGGTAAACAACCAGCAAAAATATTTTTATCGTAACTGCAACGCCATTGCAAAGTTACGTCGTCAGTTCAATCGCGACGTGTCAGGAACGCATTCTCTGAATGGCCGAACTATAATATCATAAAGAAGCCAGAAGAGTTATCCTTAAAAATAAAATAAAATGCAAGTGCCTCACAAATACTCATAGCAACAAGAAATAGGTAGCCGCGCAGAACATTATGACTAATTGAATTTCCACGGCGTTCCGTTATAAAACTGCTATTGTATTTAAGTCCAACAAATAAGTAACAAGAGAGAAACCACCGTTGTATTTTTACTCAAATAAATTATTAGTATTAGGCATGCCACTTCTAGTCCTCACAACAAAACACCTGTATATCTACAATCAGAACTCAGAACGTCTGATTAGGGAGTGATATCTATTTAGATAATTTAGTGGTTCGCTCGCGATGAAATATTTTCAGCATTCCGTTGTATTTTGCTGATTGTCGGTGATTCAGTTGGGTAGATGTCAGCCGTTATATCATTGAGTTTGTTGGTAAATGATTTGGTTTATTCGTTGTATTGTGTATAAGTATAGACTTTGCCTTATTTTTTATAGGTACCGTAGTAGGTACTTACGACACTAGCTAATTAGGAACAAGGAATAGTTAAACTCTACTAACATAGGTAATAGTATTTTTTGTAGTGTGTGTATTGTTTGTAACAAGTAACAATACGATTATGCCTTTCAACATTACATAGTCTCTTTTGAAACGAAAACAATGTACCGCGTGACGTAACACTAAATACATAATTCACACGGCGCTGCGATACCAAACGGTAATTTCGCCATCCTACGTATACCTTCGATAGCTCAGTTGGTAGAGCGGTGGACTGTAGATGTAATACAATTGGTATCCATAGGTCGCTGGTTCAAATCCGGCTCGAAGGAATCTTTTGCATTATTTTTTTCTTTTAAATGCAATTGTTTTTTAATCACGATTTAATAATGTAAAACAGAAGGAATATAATTATTTTGTTTCAAAGTAAAATCTTTAATTTTATACCTTGTTGAACATTCTCTCTAACACATTTTAACATAAAGTAAATAATTTTATTAACTAGGTATTTTTCAATAGCTGAATATTTTGTATGGTTTAATTTTATTTATTCGTATTTTAATTATATTTTCAGTACTGAAGTAGGCATAAAATGAATCTCTCAACCAAATTAAGTTGCTTAATTCTTTACCACAAAAAATAATTACCTCCCAGACTCAAAAGGAAAGTTTTTCCCAACAGTCCACAATTGAATTAGATTCAAAATTGAATTTGGACACGATACAAAGAATTTGAATCACCTTAACCCTTAACCGCGGCTCTTAGAACCGTGTGCAATCAATTACAGGGTTGGGTCTCATTGTAGTCAGATGTCTTCCTTGTAAAATTGAATTAATTTTTAAAAAGTTTATTTCCTGGTCATTTTGTAGTGATGTGCCGAAATTGTTATCGATACATTATTTCTACGTAGTATGAAAACATTTATAATTAGTAGGTGTTTGATTTCGCAGTTCATCATCATCATCATCATCTCAGCCATAGGACGTCCACTGCTGAACATAGGCCTCCCCCTTTGATCTCCACAGATACCTGTTGGAAGCGACCTGCATCCAGCGTCTTCCGGCGACCTTTATAAGGTCGTCTGTCCACCTCGTTGGTGGACGTCCTACGCTGCGCTTGCTAGTCCGTGGTCTCCACTCCAGCACTTTTCGGCCCCATCTGCCATCTGCTCTGCGAGCAATATGGCCTGCCCATTGCCACTTCAACTTGCTAATCCGGTGGGCTATATCGGTCACTTTGGTTCGTCTACGGATCTCCTCGTTTCGGATTCGATCACGTAGAGAAACACCGAGCATAGCCCTCTCCATAGCTCGTTGAGCGACTTTGAGCTTTGAGATGAGGCCGATAGTGAGAGACCACGTTTCGGTGCCGTAAGTCATCAGTGGTAACACACATTGGTTGAAGACTTTCGTCTTGAGGCACTGAGGTATGTCGGACGAAAAGACATTGCGTAGTTTCCCGAACGCTGCCCAGCCGAGTTGGATTCGGCGGTTGACCTCTTTCTCGAAGTTGGACCTACCTTTTTTTTTTTTTTTTTTTTTTTTTTTTTTGGGAGGGGGAAATCCTCATGGACTTCCTCCGCCTGGGGAAAGGCGGAGGGGTATGCCGGACTCCTACCGGCTAAAACCCCCTTGTGTCCTCCTTGCACGTGTGCGCGGGGCCGCGGGAATCCAGATTCTTCCGCAGCCCCACACTAGTGCTGGCCCTCGCACGGGCCTCGTCTCTTGCACGGGGTAGTGAGGTGTTCGCCTACCCCGTGCATCATCTCAGGGGCACGCGCCGACACACGCGCGTGCCACCGCCTCGGGTCCACTGAGTAGGGGCGGGAACTTCCCCAAGTCCCTCGCCCTTGAACCCATTCATGGGGGGCGGAAGAGGGCGTTGTCCGCCCTTCTCCTGCGCCCGGTGCGCCTTCTGCGACCGGGGAAGGGAGTCAAAATCTCCCTCTCCCGTTCCGCAGATTCCTTCTGCGACATCACGTCCTCGCAAAAGGAAACCACCGCGTCCCACGACTCTGCACTGCCGACCATCCTCCGCACCACAGCCGGCAGCGACAGATCGTCTCCGATTTCGTTTGTGAGGACACGGCGCTGCTCCTCCCAAGCTACACATTCAGCGAGCGTGTGTTGCGCCGTGTCCTCCCCGCAATGGACGCAGTGGTGACACCGAGCGTCCGGCTCCCTGTCTAAGCGACACAGAAACTTGCCGAAGCACCCATGCCCCGACAGTACCTGCGTCACCCTGAATGACAGGGAGCCGTGCCCTCTCCCGAGCCAGTCGTCGAGTACTGGCCGGATCGCCTCGACGGTAGCAAGGCCGGCGGTAGGGCGCATCAGCCTTTGCCGCCATTCCGCCACTAGGACTTGACGGAGCTCCTTTCGGCGCAGCTCGATCTCCCGCTGCACCGGCATCGAGCCCCGTACCCGCTCTTCCTCGCGCCATCGGTATAATGACGCGAGTACTTTCGCCTCTAGGTCCCAGGGCGGGGATCCGGCCAGGACACAAGCCGCCTCGTAGGAAATCGTGCGGTACCCTCGGATGACTCTGACGGCCATCGCCCTCTGCGGTTTGCGCAGGATGGCGAGCGTGCCGGCCGTCATGTCCATCGCCCACACGGGGGCCCCATATAGGGCCATGGACCGCACGATTCCCACGTACAACCGCCTACAGGCGGCGCTCGGTCCCCCCAAGTTGGGAAGCAACGATGATAGCGCGCCCGCAGCGCCCATCAGCTTGGGCGTCAGCCGCCGGAAGTGAGGCCCGAATTCCCATCGGCTGTCGAGCACCAAGCCCAGGTACTTCATGGTGGGGCCGACAGCGATCCGGGCCCCGCTGACCACGATGTGTGATCCCGGCGGCGGCGCACGTCGGGGACCATGGAACACGATGGCCTCCGACTTGTTTAGGGCCACCTCCAGGCCCAGGCGCCGGATGCGGTTCACCACCTGTGATACCGCAGCTGTGGCTATCAACGTCGCTTCCCTGTGCGAGCTCCCCCGGGCAGTGACAAGCGTGTCGTCCGCATAACACGTCATGTCGGCGCCCGGTGTGAGCTCACCCCTTAGCACCCAGTCGTAGCCGATGTTCCACAGGAGGGGTCCCAAGACCGATCCCTGCGGAACACCGCACGACATAAGGTGCCGACCGGCACCGTCACGTCCCCGAAAACTGACGCATCTGCCCTCCAGGTAAGCCCCTACTATACGGCGGAGATAGGAAGGAACTCGATGGTATTTGAGAGCCTCCCGAATGCAACTCCAGGGAAGGGTGTTAAATGCGTTGGAGATGTCTAAGGACACCGCCAGCACCACCCCACCCCGGAACACAGTCTCCTCCGCCAGGGCCCTCACGCGCATGATGGCGTCTATGGTGGAGCGCCCCCGACGAAAACCGAATTGGTTGTCGTCCAGATCCGGCCCCTCTCTGCACAAGTGGCTGACGAGGCGATCTGCTATGATGCGCTCAAAGAGTTTTCCCGCCTCGTCGAGCAGCACTATGGGCCGATACGCGGACGGCGAGTCCGCGGGGCGCCCCTCCTTCCTGAGCAGCACCAGCCTCCCCTCCTTCCACACATTGGGAAACTGACCCTGCTCGAGACAAGCCGTGAAGAGCCCCCTCAGCTGGGGCTCCAGCTCCTTCAGGGCCAGGCTAATTGGACTACTTGTCCTAGGTAGATATATGAGTCAACAACTTCGAGTACCGAGCTTCCAACAGAGACTGGGGTGGGCTGAACATGGACATTTGACATAATTTTCGTCTTGTCCATGTTCATTTTCAGGCCCACCCGTTGTGAAACTCGGTCGAGGACCTCGAGCATCATACTGAGTTCCTCCATCGACTTTGCCATGACTACGATGTCGTCGGCAAACCGAAGGTGAGTGATGTATTCGCCGTTGATGTTGATGCCAAGTCCTTGCCATTCCAGGAGCTTGAAGGCGTCTTCCATTGCGGCAGTAAACAGTTTCGGGGAGATTACGTCCCCCTGTCTTACGCCTCTTCTCAATGGAATCGGCTTCGTGCTATGCTCCTGTACTCGGACCGACATGGTGGCGTTATTATACAAACACTTCAACACCTCGATGTACCGATAGTCAATATGGCATCGTTGGAGTGACTCAAGTACCGCCCATGTTTCCACCGAATCAAAGGCTTTCTCATAGTCCACAAACGCTAAGCATAATGGCAAGTTATACTCCTCGGTCTTCTGTATAACTTGCCGCAGCGTATGGATGTGGTCTATGGTACTAAAGCCTCTTCGGAAACCGGCTTGTTCGGGAGGCTGGAAGTCATCAAGCCTGTGCTCGAGACGGTTCGTGATAACCCTTGAAAACAGCTTATAAACATGGCTTAGAAGTGTGATGGGTCTGTAGTTCTTCAATAGGCTGTTGTCACCTTTTTTGAAGAACAACACCACCACACCCCTGCTCCATGCTTCAGGCGTTTTGCCCTCGGACAGGACGCAGTTAAAGAGCTTCTGGAGGACTTTAAGTGCCGGTGTTCCACCCGCTCTCAGAAGCTCTGAAGTGATTCCGTCCTCACCCGGCGCCTTGTTGTTCTTAAGCTGCTTCAGGGCCATCCTAATCTCATACAGACTGATGTCCGGGATATCTTCGGTATAATGTCGGGACAGCTTGGCTCTTGGATCTCCTGCCAAGCTGTCAACGGACTTTGCGACCGAAGTGTATAACTGTCCATAGAACCTCTCGATCTCGCCTAAAACCTCTGCCTTGGTCGACGCTATGCTGCCATCCTCCCGTTTCAGCTTAGTCATCTGGCTTTGCCCAATAGACTTGTCCTTTGCGAACACTTTGGAGCCTTGGTTTCGCTGTATGGTCTCTTTAACACGATTCGTATTAAAGAGACGCAGATCGTGTCGCAAGGATTTGGATATTCGTCTATTGAGCTGCCTATATGACTTCGCATCATGGGAAGACTGCAACTGTAGCAAGCGTCGTTCAGCCATGAGGTTTAAGGTTTGCTCGGTTAGTTTTTGAGGCCTATTTTTACGGCAGGGTCTAAAAAACTTAGACCCTACCGTGCGGACAGTTTCCACTAGTCCGTCGTTGATCTCGTCCACTGACACTAAGTTCTCAAGGCAAGCAAAGCGATTAGAGAGCTCGAGTTGAAAACTTTCCGGGTTTTGAATATGGGACCGAGTAGGTCGGAGCGTAGACTTCATCAGACTGGACCTTTCAAGTTTAACATTGATATTCAGTGAGGCTCTTACGATTCGGTGATCGCTTCCGGTTTTTACCCTGTTGATCACAGAGACATCACTGAATATCCGTCTCTTGTCGGTCATGAAGAAGTCTATCTCGTTTCTCGTGAAACCATCGGGACTCAACCAGGTCCATTTCCTGTGAGGCGGCTTCTGGAAGAAAGAGTTCATCATGAAGAGTTCCTCTTTCTCCAGAAAGTCAGCCAGCCTCTGTCCCCTATGGTTCCGTTGCCCATATCCAAATTGCCCCACTCTCAACTCATCACCGCTTTTCTTGCCCAACCTAGCGTTAAAATCCCCCATAACAACAGTGAAGTGGGTTTTGGAACTATGTATGGCCCTACTTACGTCCTCATACATAGTCTCCACCTCATCATCGGAGTGTGACGAGGTCGGTGCGTATACCTGAATGACCTTCAGCGAATATCTTTCGGATATTCTGAGTATTAGGTATATCACCCTGTTCGACACACTGTCGATGGTTGTTATGTTGCTTACGAGGGACTTGTGAACGAGAAACCCGACACCACCTTGGGACTTTTGGTCTCCCTCCCGGTAGTAGAGCAAGTTACCAGACTTCAGGGTTACGGTGTCCTCTCCCTCTCTACGGACTTCGCATAACCCCATAATGTCCCAATGTAACTTGCTCAACTCCTCTTCCAGCTCGCAGATCTTTTCGTCAGTCCTCAATGTGCGTATGTAGTGTGTTACCAGGGCCAGTCGTCGTGGGGGTGGGTAGCCGGATCTCTTCCGGAGATTCTTAGCACCCCCTGCTCCGCCGTTACCTTGACCGCTACCCGCGCCAGGGATAGCGGAGCTGCCGGGGACTGGGGGCCTGGTTTCTGTGCTTCTCATTGGGGGGTAATTGCCTTTAATCGCCACGCTTGGCAGGCGGGTTGGCGATCGCAGTGAGGGTATGCAGTACGCGGAGGACGCTGCTGCCCGACCTTCAGTTTGTCCCTTAGTCGCCTCTTACGACACCCACGGGATGATTTGGGGGGAGCGCAATTCTAAGCCGGCGTCCCACGGCAAAAATGATTTCGCAGTTAATTAATGTTTTTGTTGTTTAATTGATACAATAAAACATAACACACAACACAAAATCGATAAATCGAATAAAACCGCGCCAAAAGATCTGAACTGATCACCGTCCAACTTATATAGGTATCATAATTTTATTGATTGTAACTAACTACGAAATACTTGCGTTTATTTGGAAACATAACTTATATCCAATTAATTTAATCTTATTGGTTTATCGATTCCCATATTTTAAAAAGACATCACTGTGCCCCAAAAAATAAATAGAAAAAAATTCATTCCCACTAGAATCGTACCAATTATACGCAAATGAAGTTAACCCTTTGGATGTTCAGTGGAAGTTTTTAATTGCTGTTAAATCTAAAAGGGATCAAATGAAAGGTTCGTCCATTGTTGGGTATCATTAATCTATGTGGGTGGGTACAATTTCATGGTATAAGAGTGTTTTAGGTTTTGTTTTGGTGGGATAAAAATGTACCGTCTTGTCGGTATTGATGTCGTTTTATTTATAAGAAATAATTGGGAATGTTGAAATTGGTTTTGATTACTTATTTTTCACATTGTACAACGGCGTTCTTAAGGCCTTTGGCGTTCTCTACCAGTCTGCCTTTAGGATTATAAGCAAGACATCAAAGTCAAAACGTAAAGTTGTACTAAAATATATCAATATATCCATTTCAAAGACCCATTGAAAATAAAACTGTATTTAAATTAGGTACCTTTTTAAAAAAATATACAAAATTGTATACACACTAAACTGTTCTCCACAGTTGAGCAATATTTTAAACCCTACAATTTCACACCAGACTAAACAATAGATATTATCAAAAATCTTTTCCAGTCACCCCTGTTAACCCTTCTAACGCACAGATTCATCTTAACCCGTCACCGACTGATGGATCAAGATATTAATACCGAAAGCGTGGCGAATGTGACCAAACGTTAACCCTTTCAATGCATTCATAATTAGAATTGTGTTGTGGGCCTTCTAATGACTGATAGGCGTGATTTTCTTTTCAAAAACTAAGATTGATTGCGTAGGAATTTAATTTTTGGAAGAGATTAGTGAATTTGTTTGGTTTTATTTTAAAAAGTTTTTAGTTACTTTATATCCTAGTTATGTCCTAGTTGATATATCATTATATCGTGAAACAAATGATACTACTTAATGATGTACATTAAAACGTAAAACAACTTTTAAATAAAAGTTACGCTAAATGTTAATAATAATATTAAGCGCCTGAATATGTTATCATAGCAAGATTGTATGAGAGACATTGCAGTTCACTAAACATTTAAGTTAAGATAGTCTTATTTTCGTTTTACCAATTATTATGTATTGTATGTTGTTCATAAATTGCAGTGATGAATAATCCCTTTGAAATTTTATTAGTCGCAATAATCTGACCCACATAGCTGATTTGTTTGATTAACAAGCTACTTAGTGTAGGTCCTAGTCTTGGTTAGGTATACTTATAGAACTGATCAGATAAAAATTTGGTTATTATGTTCATGCTATGGTTTCTTTTTTCATTTAGAGAAGAAAAACCAAAGCGGCTATTTATTAATAATGTGCAAAAGTTAACTTAAGTACGCCTTAAGAACTAAGAGAAAGCAGCAAACATATTATATCTAGTATAGTCTAGTAGTAGCGGAGTTAATTAAGAAAAATATTGGCCACCTATCTGAAAATAAGAATAAAATATACCCAAATATTTTAACGAACCATATATATGCTGCAATTACGTCAAATTGCAAAGTGTAAAAAATAATCGTATCGAAGAAACCAAGGAGAAAATAATAAAGGAGTACTTACATACATTTTACATCAGAAAACCCCACAAGAAAGTATTTAAAATTATATACATCTTCAATTCACTACCATACACAAATTCCCTACACTTATTGACCATACCACAGTATACAGCATGGATATTAAATAGGCCTTAATAAGGGTCGGAATTAATATGCAGATGAGAGACGTTGATCGATTAGGCGTCACACAAGAAGGACCGACAATGTACCCGCATGGTACAGAATTTGCTCTAAGAGTATTGGGTGTCCACTTAAATGTTTGTGTGAATTTTTTAATGCGGTCAGATTAATTAAGCTTTTATTTTTTTTTAACTAACGCGAAGAAGTGATGAAAAGATTGTGTGAAAAAAGATATGATTCGAAAGAATGTTACTTGTGAGATGACGGCAGATATAAGAGTTTGAAAGGAGAAAACATGCTGCGCCAACCCCAAATAAAATTGGGATAAGGGCTGGAGGATGATAGATAGATGTTTTTTCCTTGATATGGAAGATGAAAATAGAAAGTACTTACCTTCATGATAGTAATTATACTATGGAGTTATTATTATGCAATGACTGACTATGAAAACAATTGAAGTTGGATAATAATAAAGTCACCATGCATTTGAAGCTAGGTCAAAATAATTTGCACCTTCTGTGGCTACTAGGTACTTATATAATCCTAAATAAAATCCTCTAAACATTACGTACCTAACTAAACAGAAAAAGACACCCCTCCCAGCGAATTCCGTACCAAGTATCATTTTAGATCAAACACGTGATAATGGCTATAAGAGCGCCCCTATTATTTGATACAATAAAAGTGAAGTGCAGAAATACTCCGCATTCTACTGCGAAAATGCACCACATACCATCATGACTTATGTAAGACTATACGCTCAAACGAAACTGAATCTTATAGCCTGTATCCTAAAGACTAATTTGGAGTAACATTTGATGGTCTTCATGAGCGATTTCAGGGTGTAGATCTATATATGTATCGGTTGTTCAATAGGCCGTTCGCTCGCTGATACGGTACTAATGTTGATTGAGAAAAATATGGCAGGAGTGTACAGTACAATAACTTGTGGTTATGTCTTCATGAATATTGAAGATCTGTCTGATAGTCACGTGTTTTTATTTGATTATGCTGTAATGGGTATTGTGGGTTGACGGTATCTGGTTTATGTTTAAGTTAGGTATGTTTCACTATAGAACGTTATGGAAAAATATTGATTTAATTTAGATTTTGATGATGAGGTGTTGGAAACAATGGCAGTTACAACATTGGGAAATACCAATGCCCGATTTCGAAAACTAAGAAATTATGTGTTTCGCCTCCAGACAATAGTTTTTTGGTGTTAATTTTATGATGATTATGGTAAAAACCAATCTTCTTTAAGAAAAAAATATCGTTTCATGTTCTTGAATCTCTATTTATTTAAGTTATTGATCATTTCTCTTATTAATTATTTTGGAAGTGCTTTTGGCTTCTTGTTTAATATAATCAATCATCTGTGATATAATCCTTCTCCTTTATAGAATAACTCATTGACTGAGAAAACAAAGAAAAATATATGTTCTTTAAAATATTTACGCACTTTTGCCGTACCTATATGAAAAAGTAATAAATATTTCTGATGAATGGGAGAATATGTCTCCCGTGTCTTTGAGGGTCTTTTTCCACCCGATATTAATTACCATATCGTTTACGCGTTCTTGGTTTCGACGCGACAATTTGTCGACTGCAATATTATTCACCCCTTTCTTCTGGTAGGTGACTACTTATTAATATTCCAAAAGGCAATCTCTAACGATTAATGTTTTTGGTTACATTGAATTTGTGAAGGGTTATTTTTGCATTTTGAGTTCTGTTTCATTTTGTTAATTCTTTTGTTTTTTTTTTCAAAATTAACATCGCACTAACGTAGATTTGAGCAATTTAGCTGGCCAAAAGTCTTTTTTTTTTAAATAAAGGTTATCATCAAATTGTGGGTAAAATGGAAAGAGGAATACCCCAGCAATAAGAATTTACCACATCTACCTACCAAACATGCGATATGCGCTTGCACCAGGAGTTGGAACTTGACCTTAGTGCAAATTTTACGTTATACGTTTTTAGAGATCTCGGTAGACGGTATTAAAGAAAAATTATTTTTGTGCTATCTAATTGATATTAAGCAACTATTATGATGGATTCGAGTTGTGTAGGTAACAGTTATTATATTTTAATATATTTTAAGTGTGATCACTTAATTTTTTATAGTATTATTTCAATTTTAAAAGAGGGTGTGTAAGCAAAATATTTTTTTAGTAATTTTCTTGTTTAAACACAATTTTGTTATATTATCGCGTTCGACCGCGTAACATTTTTTTTAGTTTTAGATATTTGACATATTAAACTAGCTTACGACATATTTTTTGGCTGCGGATAGCTGCGGATGTCCGACTTACAGGCTTTTTAAGATTTGAAGCTCATACAAAAATAAAATACTTTTTTCTTTAAAATGTCACAAAGTGCATTTTTTTTTGTTTTGAGTACCTCTGGCGTAAAAATAGTGACCCTACGTTATATTTACAATAAAATACAATAGCAAGATCTGACTAATTTGGAAGAAAAACTAAATTACCTAGGAAACTAACTTTTGACCTATTAGGGTGACACACCTGATAATATAAGCAGTTTTAAACAAAGATTTGCATATTTTAAAATAGCTACGAAAGTAAAAAACTGAAACTGTAAAAAAAATCCTTAAAACTAATGAGAATTGGTTAAGCAGAACATTTGAACGCCCGACAAGTGTTGGAAATCGACCGGGGCGGCCATCTAAATCACTTAAAGATTGTAGTGAGAGGACTAAACGAAGGAAAACTAAAGAAATACGAAACTGAAGAAATGTGACCAACAAAAAAAAAACATCAAAACAAGATTATTTTGCCCTGAAACAATAAAATATGCTACTACCAGCTGAATCAAACACAGAGTCTGATATATCAGAGGCAGAAAGTGAGGAATAAAAAAATATTAATTTTTTTTTACTACATTACATATTATTTTGAAATAGATATAATAAAAAATATCATAACTACTTTTAAAATGAAAATATATGATACTCTACATTAAAAAAAAAAATATTTACGGTTTTTTTCAATAAAACATGCTTATTATCAAAATACAATGCTTAAATAAAATAAATAATAAAATAATGATAAAATAAAGATAGAAAAAACGAAATACATTGTAAAATATTTTTGGCCGCCTAAATTGGTCAAATCTACGTATGTGCATCGGTTGGTACGAGTAGGTATGTAGGTAAACTGAATGAAAGTTTGCCAAATAATGTGGGTTAGAACGAAATAGTGGGGAGTATTTTTGTCGTAACGGATGCCAACGTCCATACCATGTTGAAAGCACCGGTTCTCGTCCGATCACCGAAGTTAAGCAACATCGGGCGCGGTTAGTACTTGGATGGGTGACCGCCTGGGAATACCGCGTGACGTTAGCTTTTTGCCAAAACTATTCTTTTTATCGGTAACTTTTTTACTAGTGACTTTGACGTTGTCAGTTTCCAGGTCACTTGGTCACTTGAAAACGTCAATTTTCAAATCACTTTTCTTCTTGAAAATTATTATGTTCTTCTACATGGATGACCTTTTAACATACTATGATTAGTTTAAAGAACCTATTTAAATCACAATAATTAAGATTGGTTTTGTTCATTTAGCCAGCTTTACGTCACAGGTACAAAAGCATCTATTTCTAACAGCGTTGGAAAATTGCCAAGATGAACTGCCTACAATTCTATCCATACCCCATACACAGGGGTGAATATATTACGGATTGCAATTCGAAAATTGTCAGCCCCAATATCGAATGACGTTTCGACAATAGAATTTGTCAGTTCAGTGTTAGTAGTGATTATTTCCTATTAGTTATATGATAAACACTTTAATTCTGTTAGGAATTTATTTGGGGAGCCAATTAGTTAGGGGATCAATGTTTATGTTACTGACAGTACGTTCTTATTGGATTTTTGTCTATTTCTGATAGAAAAAGAAACGAAGGTGAATATTATTTTCTTCGAATTTCCATCCGCGATTCACCGTAGGATTTGGTTCGCGTGGCCTGATAAAAAAGGGACCCATACCCATAAATGGGCTGTTTATAAGGGATAGAATTTATAAAATCTCACTGCATCTAGACAAAATGTCAAACTTTTTGAATTTTGGTGCAGATATGACGCAATTTTTTAATCGATCCTCATTATCATTGATTGACACGAGGGAGAAAATACCTGAAAAATGAGCTTCTTAAGAAAAATGGATACCCACAAGATTATTAAGATAAAAGTACCTACTTAACTTTAAGAATTTTTTCACGAAACTTTCGATCATGTGTCATTTATAAAAGAATCTTAGTACATTATTTTATCTAACTTCCGATCTTTTTAATTAATTAAAAGACACGTCCCATCCATTACTTAGTAATGTCCACAAATTAGTGTAAAATATCTCATCAATCTCCATGCCAATTAAAATGATTGGATGCTTTGAATATTTCTATTAAAACGTTTAGATAAGAAACACGCAAACACATACGAGAAAATTGGTCAAATCTACGTATGTGCATCGGTTGGTACGAGTAGGTATGTAGGTAAACTGAATGAAAGTTTGCCAAATAATGTGGGTTAGAACGAAATAGTGGGGAGTATTTTTGTCGTAACGGATGCCAACGTCCATACCATGTTGAAAGCACCGGTTCTCGTCCGATCACCGAAGTTAAGCAACATCGGGCGCGGTTAGTACTTGGATGGGTGACCGCCTGGGAATACCGCGTGACGTTAGCTTTTTACACTTATTTTACTTTACGTAAACGTTGCGGCAAGTCTGAAATAAACATTGTTTTACCCAACATAAAATTGACACCAATTTTTTTGACTATGGAACAATTTGTCAAAAAAGAGTTATTAGAGACATTCTTCAATTTAATTTTAATTATTTTCTTTTAATTATTCAAGGAATCTGCCATTTATCTTCGTCCATAATAATAATGATCATTATAAGACATTTATTAAATACCATAAATCGGACAATCCTGTTAGGTGCCACCACATTCTCATTATCTTCACTAATTATCTGTTAATTGAACAGATTGGACTTAATAAACACGTAATCGTATTATCTATTACATTACAGCGCGAATAATTATTGCAGTTCAATTAATTATTTCAGAAATAAATCATTGGAAAACTGCCAAGAATGAGGATAATGATGTGTAATTTACATGGATGACCTTTTAATAGGTATGTTATGAAGAAATTATTGAGCCTATTAAACTACAACTATTGTTTCATTGCGCTTTTATTCATTCAGATAGCATGACGTCACAGTTGCAGTAGCGTCTATTTCTAGACGCTGGCAAGTTGCCAACATAAACTCATAGAAAAGGGTAATTTTAGCACCTCTCTCGCCAACGTCCATACCATGTTGAAAGCACCGGTTCTCGTCCGATCACCGAAGTTAAGCAACATCGGGCGCGGTTAGTACTTGGATGGGTGACCGCCTGGGAATACCGCGTGACGTTAGCTTTTGCCAACAAACCATTATATCTTTTATGATCAATTTTTTCAACATTTAAGACTTTATCACTTCCTAGTTCGCGAGAAGGCTTATAGTTTTCAAAACATATTTATTCTCAAAACTTATTTTCCTCTTTTACATGGACGACCTTTTAATATTTTAGTCATGAAGAAATTATTGAGCAACGATTAATATTTTTTCATTGCGCTTTTGTTCTTTCAGATAGCATGACGTCACAGGTGCAGAAGCTTCTATTTCTAAACATTGGCAAGTTGCCAACATAAACTCATAGAATAGGGTAATTTTAGCACCTCTCTCGCCAACGTCCATACCATGTTGAAAGCACCGGTTCTCGTCCGATCACCGAAGTTAAGCAACATCGGGCGCGGTTAGTACTTGGATGGGTGACCGCCTGGGAATACCGCGTGACGTTAGCTTTTGCCAACAAACTATTATATCTTTTATGATCAATTTTTTCAACATTTAAGACTTTATCACTTCCTAGTTCGCGAGAAGGCTTATAGTTTTCAAAACATATTTATTCTCAAAACTTATTTTCCTCTTTTACATGGACGACCTTTTAATATTTTAGTCATGAAGAAATTATTGAGCAACGATTAATATTTTTTCATTGCGCTTTTGTTCTTTCAGATAGCATGACGTCACAGGTGCAGAAGCTTCTATTTCTAAACATTGGCAAGTTGCCAAGATAAACTGATACAATAGGGTAGTTTTATCTCCTTTCTCGCCAACGTCCATACCATGTTGAAAGCACCGGTTCTCGTCCGATCACCGAAGTTAAGCAACATCGGGCGCGGTTAGTACTTGGATGGGTGACCGCCTGGGAATACCGCGTGACGTTAGCTTTTTGCCTTTTGGTGCATTTATTTCATTTAGATAAAACATTTGCATTTATTAACCCAGCAGCAACTTATTTCTGAAGTGAATAAAACTTAAGGTTATTTCCGATTCACATCTGCAGAAATCTGAAGCCAACTTTTACTCTGATTTCCCGCAACTAAAGACCAAATCGATAAACTAAACCGGCTATAACTTCCAGCGATATCCCATTCAAACTTGCCAAAGCCTTAGATGCTAAACATTACCATTTCCTTCTCCCATACAAGTCCCATACATCTCAAACTATGAAACGACATGTACCATCAAAACACAATACCTTATATATTGTTGTCATTATATAAATACCAACTTACGCATACCACCCAGAACTTCAACATCACCCGAATTTCAACCTTCCATCTTTGTACTTAAGGACCCTAAAGATGAAGTGTAGCAGCAAAAAGAAGTTGGTAGATCGTTTCGGCCATCCGACTTGTGTAAAGATGCCCCGCTGTGCAGGTATAGAGAAGTGATGAGTGCAATTTTCATTGTGTAGTTTATCTGCTAGTGTTTTGGTTGCTAAAAGGTGACGTCACATTTGTTTGTGAGGTCTCAGAGGTCAGTTTTATTTGATACTGAAAATATTGTGTTAAACAGACACTCGGTAAGTATATGATTCTTATATACGTACTTAATTAAGCCACAAGTATTTTATTACGCTCAACGACTGAGATATTTAGCCTGTGTGTAGCCCGGATCCTGAAAATGACTGAAAGTCATTAAACTTTCCATGCATGAAGTTGTCTTTTCACAATTTGGTATAAAATTACTTTCACAGAAAAAAACACTATGAATTTTGTAACAAAGCAGTTAAATAAAAACACAATAAAATTGCTTTTCCTTCAAACCACTTATAACGACTCGGCAATCGGTCTTTCATTATTTTTTAACACCACAACAGCCTATCAAAATGACCAATTACCAATAACTATAGAAATGACGTGAGCAACAAGCAAATGCTTTTTGTTAATGAATGGACTTGTATAAATAATTCTTGTTGGGGTACAATTTTACCCCAAGCCGCACGCATAGGGTTAACTAGAGACGTATTCTAATATTCAGTTGATAAACCTATTACCTATAGACAATGTTTATAGCTATTATAGTTTAGAAAATTGGGTAGTAGCAAAAAAACATTATTGTCATGAGTTTTGGTATACATTCTATCAGATTTGTTTTTCATAATATTTTTACTTTATTGACTTCTTCCTTGTATTAAATTCTTTCCTTGGTCCTAATTAGGGTGTTAAATTCTTTCCTTGTATTATAGTAGCGTTATAGCATTTTTTTCCATAGTAGATTTTCATTAAAAAAGTAAAATTGTGAACAGATGTCATACATTCTTCTTTAGTTTATAATATTTCTATTTCTGTAGGTGTTTATATCGACTCTTTAAACTCTTCGGTACAATCACACTGTCCAGGTATCAAACTTGGACATATAAAAAACAAAGTAGTAGCAATAAGTAAAAACACCAATCTTTTTAATTTAAGTACATAAAATAGAAAACCTTTTTATCCATTTTTTTTTCCTCTAAATACTCATACAATTACAATCTATTATTCTAAAGGGGAAATTATTTTCTTTCCTTCATCCACAAACCAAGTTTTTGTAGAATGACACGTGTCACCGAAATTGCTTACCAATTTACTTCAATCGGGAGTCGAACGCGCTCACTCGCCCGAGTAATTGCTTAGTCTTACTTAATATTGTGTTTGGTTTGTTTTTCCTTTTTATTTTATTGGTATTGTTTGTCTTTGTGTCTATAATATAATTTTGTTTGAGGTGCTTCGAAAACGTGTTTTTGTTTAATACACATAATTGCGTTTGGTATACTTATAGACGTTGACTGAAGAATAGTCGAAGATCTTAAAGTACATAAAATGATATAGTTGCCTTAATGCCCTAATGTTCTAACTGAGCTACTTACTTCCCGCTCGTGGATATAAAGTATCCCTCGTTTTTCCTTACTTAGTTTCTAGTCTATTTATTTATTTATTTATTTAAAAGGCACACCAACAACTTATTTACAATTACTTTCGCATATATAAGTTTACAATTATGGTTAGTCCTGCGTAAATAAGTTAATCACAGTTGCGCACAACGCTACAGCTCGACCACTACAGTTCTGTAGGTTTAACTTGAAAGACATTCAGACTAACTGTGTCTTTACCATTTATAATAATGTAGGAATATATACTAAGGATGCCCAAACATCAGTTTTCCATCAGCTATCTGGTTAATTCACCTCCCCTTCAAACTACGCTCACAAAAGAGTGAAAAGTATCCCTAATTAATCATAAACAAACTAGTTACGAAGTGAATTAACTTCTGGACAGTATCTTGAAACACATTATATCATTTTATAACGCAATAAGTCAGTTAACAAAGGCGTTATAAATTGCACTCATTTGTATTGCATTGTTAGACTTTCATTGCGCGGTTGTTCCTCTCAAGTTGGGTAAAGAGGGATGTTTTAAATACGAAATATTATCATGTATTAAAGACTATTTATCTGTTATGTTGGATATGTGTTTTGTTTAATTTTGTCAAAACGTTAAAGTTAAGCGTTGTTTAGTACCAAAATCATAGACGAATCGGCCATAGTGTTTACCAGATTTTGTGATGAATGAACCTGTTTGTGAAATAAATATTCCGTTAGTCCTCAACCATTTCATTTAAGATTTGCAGATCGATCATTTAATACACCCATTCGATTCGATTAATCGTTAAATCAATAAACTGACTATAATTGTAGCGCCTGACAAAAAAGTATTCGCAATTCATCAAATCAAAAATTCAGGCGCTAAAATTAAATTAAACAATTTTTAATTTATCTTCTTTACAACTGAATAATACCCTCAAAGGCCATATACCTACTTCTAAGCCTAAATGCCTATGCTAGTCATATATTCATGCAATCGGACATGAAACGTCAATCGCTGCAGTATTCCCCGGGGAGTCAATAGCTGAGTCAAACGTAATCCTTCTTACCATCGTGCGAGCCTCTCGTTATCGAGATATGAAAGCTCCTGTAATGTGTGGAAAATCGGGAGGTTTGGATATTGTCTAGTTGTGATTGTTTATGGTGAATAATTTGGGAGTTGTTTTATCGATTTATCCTATAGTTAATGGTTACTATTTGGATACTATCACCTTTAAAAAAAAAGAAATACACGTTACTTTACTTTCACTGACCCATTGTATATCGGAGCGCAGATATACGCGAGACACAATTAATTTTCAATTTTTTTTATATTTAGAAACATACAAAGAAGAAAGAAGTCCCTTTTAAGTACCATATTTTTAGATCGCATTCAGAATAATAATCTTAGGATAATGCATTATAAGCATTTTTTTTGTAATTTTCACTTTCAAGCCTTTCTATTTTCTAGTCAGACGAACAGTTCCTTTAGAATCTTTCAAGGTATCCAAAATCCACAGCCAATTTCGAAACCGCCCACACTAAATGACACTACAACATACGGTAGCCAATCCTACAATGTTAATACCCACAGATATTAAGATAGGGCTAATCCTCACATAACTTAGGATCACGCCAGTTATATGCCATTCAGTGCCCGCTGACCATTGTCCTGCATTTAATTTAAACGGCGAACAGCTCCAAGCGGCGTGGTAATGATTTTACTAGCCCCTGCGAACTTAAAGTTACAACGTAACCCCGGACTTGTAACCCTTAAGCCAATGATACAAGGTTGAAATTTGTGTGACTTGTAGTTTGTGGAGTACAGATGTAATTTTGTCAGAATGTGTCGTAAGATTTTATGCGTGATGCTCTTTATGCAAACAAGTCCTAAGGGTGACATTTCTGGTTTTTGGCGCCATTGAATTTTGACCCGCCATTAAAGTTAATGTTGGTATTGCTTGTAATTTGATGGTTGAAGATATGAATGTTGTGATGGTTACGCATAATTTGAATTTGGACATAGAAGTTATATCAAGGAAACAATGGAATGAACACATCCTGGATATCTTAACAGTTGAACGTATCCCTAGTGACAAGCCCGTCCTATCTTTGGATTGCTGTTTTGAAATCTTACTCTCTTACTTACTTATGTGTCTCTCTTACTATGTTTATTATATTAGTTATACAACATACACCCTAATGACGGGCTGAAAAGCTACATATTATGCTCCTCAGTAGAAATTAACAACTTATCCTCACATTTGCTACGAAAAAGCTGTTCAATATTTATTTCAGTATAGCAGATCGAAAAGCCAACAACAGATAGCATAGTTATGTAACAAAATCTGGCCTTACAAACCATAAGTGTAAAAGTCGTATTGTCTGCACAAAACAATAAGGAAGGGATTACTGAAAGTACATTTTTCATTAAGAAACTCATTGTCACCCTTAGTTTATAATCCGCTGATGTAACCTCGCTGACAAATGTTGCTAATAAGAAACCTGTCGGGTTGGGATTAGCTCGTGTTAATTGATGTTATTATTGTCAAACTCTAATGTTGTATATAAGTTTATCGATATCGACGTCAATACCACAGCATCTAACAAACATCTCTTCATTTACCTAGAAACTACAGAGCTTCTTTGAACTTCTATTTAGGCATTGTTAATACAATAATATGACCTTACTAAATATTGTATAGCCTTTCGTTTGTAATGTTCGATAATTGTGGTTTTTATTATTGTGATCCTTTATAGATAACTTGTATTTGATGTTTGAGTACTTTTAAATCGTAACATTGTCCTTTTTCAGATCTATCGACAAACACTAGGTACCTAAAATGTTATCGATATAAATACTGTCCTGTCCCACCACTATTACATAATTTAACCTTACCATCACCACAATATTTCGTAAGCGGTTTAGTGTTTAAAATCAAAATGGCGTCGACTCATCGTAATTAAAATGTGTCATAATATTAGGGGTGGCTTTAGTGAAAATGAGAATTATAAATAAAACTTATAAGAGCTCCAGATTATTTTGGATTAGGTAATTTATTTTTATGAATAGGTGTTAAAGAATTTTTGGTGTTATTAAAATTTTAATTATGTTTTTTTAATCTCTATGGAGTTCTTATACAGCCAAAGACCTATTCTGACGTGACACACAGGTCGTATAGAAAACAGTTTGTAAGGAAAATAGAGCAGAAAATTATACTAAATAATTTTCGAATGTCCAAGAGACTGTAAGCGTTACCTACTGTGTAAGATTAAGAGCTATGTATTTATATAATTGATATTCTGCATTTAGAATTACAATAGTGGTTCCTAATTTAGTGTCTGCCATAACTATGCTACCACTGGTTTTCCATCATCATTTTCAGCAAATGACTTCTATCTAATTTTTGGACATCTGCCATAGAGTTATCGTGACGTCACAATACACTATACCAACCATGAGAGTAATTAAAGGGACAGCTTTAATTTGCAAAGAGCGAATATAATCCTAATTCGTTATGCTACTTCCAAAACAGGGATCCTAACCCTTCAGTATAACTTCTGGTCATTCATACCTTCTCTAACCCCTTTCAAATTAAAACCACGATAACTTCAAATTGCTATGCAATTATCAACCTTATGCTGAAGAAGTTAGAGTGTACTAAGATAGCAAATAGTAAGTTGTAGTTTTGCCAACAAATAGACATGAGTAATAGCGCTTATGATTGAGACGCGTCATCGGATCTTTGCCTTTTAGATGAAAATCACCCTTATTCATAGGGCGATAATGTTTATTTTTGAAAATATTGTAAGTGCAGGATGATTTTACTAGCGATAAATATTGCAGCAAAATACTGTCTGCATTTAAGTTAAAGCTTAACACAGTATGAATTAAACTAAGAATAAATAGGTTTGGTGTTTGCACTCTCTACCACGAAATTCTGAGCAAATGCCACCTCAAAGAGAATCGATTTTTGTTCAGTCAATAAGAACAGGATTGTCATCTAGAATGTGAAAAGAAACATAATAGGTGTATGGCAAAGCTCTTCGAAAAATTGGCATAAGGTATATTGCAAAGAATTAAGTAGAATTTTAAATTCCGAAGTCATTTTGTCGATCGAAAGAGCCCAATGTCGACCGAAAGGACCAAACGCATGTTTGCATGTAGACATGTAGTCCTTTTCATTAAGTTACGGGTCGTGTCGTATCCGCTGAATGAAACCTACTTTCTCATAAATATTAATAACCCCATAACAAACATAAGTGCACCCTTTGATTGAGTCGAGTCCGTAACAAATCTGAGTCGTTTCAAGTAACGATCACATTCATATTGGTCAGTTTGACAAACCGCCCGGTTTCTTAGAGTTATGACTCGTGACTCGCAGTTTGGGTAAGAATTAATAGATGATATTATTTACCCTTGCTTAGCAGAAACATTCTTAATAGTTGTTATCTTTACATGGAAACATCCGTACTAATATTATAAATGCGAAAGTAACACTGTCTGTTTCCCTATGTGTCGGGCTATGACCCCTAAAATACTGGACAGATTTCAAAATACTTTGGTACACAGGTAGTCTAGAGTTTGAAGGGGCATAGGTAGGCTAATTTTAATCCGGGTGTTCGAAGTTGTTCCGTCGAGATGAAGGTGGAACCATGGAGCACAGTAAGTTGTCTAAATGACACCATACCCACTTATTGTAAAAAAATAACAGGAATTAATGATTAAAAACATCTTGCCACGTATGTAATCTTTTAATCCTTGTTAATGATGTCCGTCAAACAACCCTTTTCAACTGATTGAGCTCCGAAGGAACAAAAACTGGTTCATTTTCAATACACTAGCGACCCTTGTCGGCTGAACAAAACGGGTTAAGCAATGAAAAATGAAATCAAGTGGACATTGCTTAAAGTTAGACTGGGAAAATTTTGGACTTAGAAGATTTTTTAGACCTTTGTATTTTTTTATCATAGTGGTTTGTTCATGAAATAAGTGCTTAATATTGCAGCTGGTTAAGGTTTTCTTTTGGATGTTTAATTTTGCAATCTTTAATAACTTCTATATGTATTACGTAACTTCTATATTTATAACGTCTATCCTAATAAATCGGCAATAGTCTAAAACCCACCCTTTTTACTTCTGAGTAAATCTTATGCAGGATTTAATTGTGACCTAAGTAAAATTGCAACCTTTTACTTCTATTATATTATAATATTATATTTTATTTGATTAATGCTCAATCCTTCTCCGTGAGAGAGGAGGCCTGTGCCCAGCAGTGGGACGATAAAAAGGCTGTAACTGTAACTGTACTTCTATTCGTTTTCTCCACTGTTTTGTTCTGTAAGTTGAATAATATGCTTTAAAAGGTGAAAAGTTGATAGACTCAGGTCCCTCAGTAACACGTATACCAGACAATAATAGATCATATCGTCTTTACCTTAGTAAGCTATACACTCTACTAGGAACCCACCTACATCCTACACATAACTCAACATCCGATCATTTGCGTAATACCCTAAGCTCAAACTATCAGCGACCACCGTCCAAGCTTGACCATTAATCAGCACCACTTACCCGACTTTGCATAAAATGATTAATGCCCACATGATGCTGCCGAATGAACATCATTCTGTTTGCTTTGGCCTGATAAATTGTCTGTAGAGCCTATGTAGCGTAAAACTGTCGGGTTTGATTTTTATTGTGTTTTGTGAAAAGGGTTTGCTGAAGTACCTACGTATATAGCTTACGTATTCATGATATTGTATTTATTGTATGTACAATGTACAGTATACATACATAGCTATATATTTTTAAAATAAACAATGCATCATAAATCGCTCGTTGTTGCTTTATACAGTAATAAACAATACACCAAACGTAACGTGATATCAAAAATGATGTCGTTGTTGAAGATGAAAACCAATAACCTAAAAATGTTTTCAAAAGATCCCGTAATAATAATAAATAAGATACAGTCACAAAGGCTCGAGAACTTATAAAACAAACCTTAAAAAAGAATTATGATTAGTCTGTCGAATATAGCGCTAAATAAGACACATAAGCACATACAACATAAACACAAAAAAATCTCGAATGATAAATACAAACTCACACAAAACTCGCACGGAAACTGTAAATCTAACTAAAGCCTCATCTCCTAAATAATAGATGGCGTAAAAAACGTACAGAAATTACGGAGACACATCATTACTCATTTTCTGCTCGGATAATGTTCGAAATACAAATGTATCGGTTTTCGAAAATGAAGATTGGAGGGTTATGCATCTTTTGTTTTTTTTTTCGCATTTCCACTCATATAGGTTGTTCGTACCTTTTCCGTTTTCATGACAAATATCTTTAAAGATTTATGTGAGCTATAAATAATAGGTTTTTAAAGCATTTCGCTTTGTTTAGTTGTGAGATATTTATGAGGAGGTAACTTGCTATAAATTGCGTTCTAAATCTGTACCGTATTTTGGTAATGAAATGAATTTTATGTTTGTTTTTGATTGTACTGTACGACTGCCAGTTTAGTCTTGGTCATAAAGTCAAATTCATTTACCAACTAATAGGAGCAGAAGTATTAAAAATGTTATACTTATACGACCAAACGAACGAACTTGTTTACAAATGACCATGACAAAAGTGACTAATAGTGAACTTCTGAAGCAGAAACCAGCTAGAATAACTTGAAATACTTCCATAACTTACGCTTCCTACTTACTCGACCATCCTTCTCGCTTTCCTACACCAAAACATAGACAAAAAATCAACAACAAACAGCCACAGAAAATCTGCAATCCGCAAATGAACTAAACAGATGACATTCGTTTTTCTCGCATCCGTTGCTTCGTATTCAAATTTGACAATGACAAATCCTCGGCCATTTCCGTCTGCGGTCGGAGCGACTCGGATATTCATATCATTTATATTCATTCGAGATTAGGTCGGCCTTTGTTCGAAGTATAAGTGACAAGTCAGCAATGATAGTAGGGGTGAGATTTAAAAATGGAATGTCGTTGATTGGGTTGGCGAAATTAGATGAAATATTTTTTTGCAACTTTGAAGATTGGTTGTTGATTGATGATGAATTTTTTCAGTTCCTTCTCTGAGATTATTTAATTGAGTTTTTGTATGTTTATGATCAGAACGTCTTCTATCAAAAGCGATATAATTAAATTAGAGATGTAACGTATTTATATGGTTTTTGTAAATAGTTCCGACTTAAACTAGCTCCGGAACTCATAGGCTACTCTTACTAAAAATAATGTTGACCAATGGTTCATGGATCAAACAACTGTTGGTGAAACGTTTCAGTTTCTCTGCAGTGCTGTGGTTAAGAGTACATTTGGCGTTTAGTGATCTGACTGTTGCCTACCATAGGTATAATAAATATTTCAACTATTTCTAAGGCTTGCTGGCTTCTTTAAGGAAAACTGATTCCCATGTTTAAGAGGAAAACAGGAAAATCTTTCGAACACTTGCCTAAACATGTTAAGTGACCCGTTATAAACTCGCCCTCGCCCGTATGTAAATGTTATCGTCAATTTATAGCTATATTCGCATTCTCCTAAGTGATTTTCGAGATTTCCTTTTCGAAATATGCTCGAAAATTCTCCTTTTATTGTAGTGTGATGACCAGTTTAGAAAGAGCTCTAAGCTTAAGGACCTTGGTTGAAGTTTTTGGAGTATGGAAGGTCAGGGAAAACTGGTAAGGGTTATGAGTCGTGTTTATGTTTTCGTAAATTCCTAGCAATTTAAGGATATGGAAATTTGAAGTTAAAGAGAGTTGTATAAATGTGGATTGGGGTTATTTAGAACTGAAAGCCTTGGCTGGCTATAATTATAATGAATTCCTTGGGACAGTTTGCTAGGCTTAGGTAATTTTTATTTTCCAGGTCATTTGCAATGTCAACTTTCAGAAGGTAATTGATTTTTAAAGGAAACAAATCCATTATGTTTACCTATTTCAATAAATACGAAAGAAACTTTTCAATGCACTAAATAAACGCATTAATATGGATGTTAATGCATTCAGGGATATCTATGTTTTCCGTTAGAACTTAATACTTTAAATTGTTGAAGATGTAGGTACACTTTATGAAGGATACGGCAGTTTAAATCAAAGTAGAATATCAGTTAAACTATCTACTATAATTTTTACATACTGCTAAAATCATTATTACTTGCTTAAGTTTTTACGTGTTATTATACCAATTTTTATTCGGCATACCATGCCAGAGACGTGATTATACATCATCTTATTACAACTTTTTACATACTTATAACTTCATTTTTAATAGCAATTTACACCTTTCAATATGTACTTACTGATAACTTTTCATTAAAAACCAATAAATACAATATAACACCTCCACTTCCCACTCTAACATCCAAACACCCGTAAATAAATTTCGCCGAAACCAGTGAGAGGTCCACTGGAGCATAACTAAGAGCATTGTAAATTCTCACACAAGCGCCGTCAGTACATTGTGAGAGCGAAGACATAGTGGATACGGTTCCCGGGTCACAAGTGTTTGCAATATTGTAAAGTAGTCTATGTCTGTAAACTTGCAAAAATGTTTGGAAGAAAAAAAAAAATGTATAATCTCAATTGATGAACTCAATGACAAGATGAATAGCAGGGATTCTATATTGATGACTTGGTAACCGGGAGGTTAAAAACATGAGCTCGCAGTAACAAGCACACCCAAACAGATTTTGTTTTATTGAATAAAAGCAATAGTATAGTAAAAGGAGATCAACAAAATACTACAGCACAACATTCCAGTGTACAGATGGAGCCACCTGTCAAGACTAGAGAGGAAAAAATGTCTAATGGGATGTCTTATTCACAAAATGTAGTCAAAAATAATCTTTGTATTATTAGTGCAAATAAAGGCAATAACATATTGGCCTTAGCAGAAGAATACTTCCTTGGAAACTACCACATATGTCATTACCTAACACCAAATGTTGGAATAAAAGCCCTTTTACAGGATATACAAACAAAACTGTCAAACTTTACAATGAACGATTTTTGCATAATTATGGTTGGT
This sequence comes from Helicoverpa zea, assembly GCF_022581195.2. Taxonomy (NCBI): domain Eukaryota; kingdom Metazoa; phylum Arthropoda; class Insecta; order Lepidoptera; family Noctuidae; genus Helicoverpa; species Helicoverpa zea. Next base: position 2,167,104 of record NC_061472.1, read on the forward strand.
GAGGAAGACTTCAGAAAGACACTTAACTATTATGATATAATAACTGAAATTAGGTATATAATACAGGACATTAAAAATACAAACATTATAATAACTTTACCAACGTTCAAATCTAATTACTATTATAATTATAATAATCTGTTTAACTCAAGACTGGAAGGATTCAATAATATGTTGTATATGGACACTATCACCCACGAGCATGCCTATCTTTTAGACTCTAATTTGAATTTAAGTTACCACCATACTATGTATACACGCTCTGGATCCTTAAATAATCATGGTATGAGGGTTATATTTAGTGACCTCGTTGATTTGTTATTGGAAATCAAACAAGAAAATACAAAGACTGCAAAAGAAAAGCTGTCAGATGAAGGAATCCCAGAATCTGAATCTCTTTTTCGCCCCTAAATATCTAAACATTCTTCACCAAAATATTGCCGGGCTGCGGACAAAATCGCATACATTAACGGTTTGTTTACAGGAATTACTAGAAAAAAAATCAGATGTGGATGTTATTTGTCTCACTGAGCACTTCATGATGTCTGGACATGAAGACTCTTGTTTGATTCCCAACTATAACTTGGTATCATATTACTCTAGAAATGACACAAAAAGAGGTGGGTCATGTATTTTTGTTAAAAAAGGGCATAAGTGCAAAGAAATATCAACACTGACAAGCTATTCAATCTGTTCAGCTTTCGAGTGTTGTGCTATTGAGTTGTCAGACTACAAAATTGTTATTGTGTGTATATATAGGGTACCCTTAGCCAGTAACATGGATATATTTTTTGATAAATTGAACAAAGTCCTAACTTTACTTAATAAACACTATCATAAACATCATATCGTTATAGCTGGAGATTTTAATATTAATATTTTAAATAAGAATAAATTAGCGACTGAATTTGAATGTTTACTACTAAATTATAATTTAAAACTGCAAATAAAAGAACCTACCAGACATGTAAGCAAAACATGTATTGACAATTTTGCCCATAATTTTGGAAAAAAATGTAAATCAGAAGTAATTGAGCTAGCACTGTCCGACCATACCGCACAATTGTTAAGATGTCAAGTAAAAAATATATGTATAATTAAGCACTGGAAAATCAGGCGACGGGATTTTTGTATGGAAAATCAGGCAAAATTCAAATACTATATAGGCCAAATGACATTTGCAGACTTGTATAATACTTGTGATCCAAACATAGCATATAATATTTTCTTTGATACATTTAAGTTATTCTATGACCTTTGTTTTCCCTACAAGACTATAACTATACACAACCACAAAAAACCGAAGTGGATTTCACGGGGTATTAAGGCTTGTAGTGCTAAGAAACGTGAATTACTGTGGAAATATAGAAAAACCCCAAGTGTAGTTAACAAATCAAAGCTGATGCAATACACCAAAAGACTAAAAAAGATTGTATCTTTAACCCAACGAGCGCAAAATAATTACAATATTATAAATTCAAGCAATAAAGCAAAAGCTATATGGCAAACTATAAATACTGCAAAGCAAAATAAACCATTAGAATCTATTTCATGTATTAAATCGAATAACAATATCTTGACAAATCCATATGACATAGCGAATGCGTTTAATAATTATTTTGTAGATAAGATAATACCCATTAATAACGTGCATAAAGATCAACACAAGCAATACCTAACATCTAGACTAAATTCAATCTTTATGAAGCCATGTCTGCCGGACGATATAAAACAAATCATAAAAGGTCTAAAAAATACTAATAGTGTAGGTTTTGACGGTATCTGTACTAAAATCATTAAATTAGTAAAAGACTGTATCTCGCAACCCCTTAGTTACATTCTAAATCTGGCTATAGAAACTGGTGTATACCCTGAAAAATTAAAAGTTGCAATTATTAAACCGATCCATAAAAAAGAGAGTAAAGAAAAGATGGATAATTTTAGACCTGTTGCCCTAATATCAATCTTCTCAAAAATCTTTGAAAAATATATATATAAGGAATTTGTTAAATATTTTGAAACCCATAATATTTTAGCTGAAGAGCAAAAAGGATTTAGACAGAACAAAGGTATCAATCTTGCTATATATGAATTTTTAGAAATTATAACGTCGAATGTCGACAAGCGAACACCAATCTGCGCCATCTTTATGGATATGACGCAAGCTTTTGATTACGTGGTACATGACATCTTATTATATAAGCTTGAGACATATGGAATAAGGGGCAACATTTTAAAATTAATTGAAACTTACCTCAAAAACCGCATTCAATATACACAAATTAACAGAGTTAATAAGGGTACTAAGATGGAGGATACATACTTATCAAAGGGACGTATAATACAATATGGTGTCCCGCAGGGAAGTGTATTGGGCCCGCTACTCTTTATAATATATATTAATGACCTTCCAAATGCGATATCAAACCCAATGACACTCTTTGCTGATGACAGCACAGTTGCAATTAAGTGTAATGACAGAACATCCTATGAGCATGACATAAGCAGTACCCTTAATGCAATCATTAAATGGTTAGACATTAATAATCTGAAGGCAAACATAGGAAAAACTAAAATAATTCATTTTAATCAGCGTATAAATGCAATTATGCCTCAGATTACTTATAAAGGTGAACCTATATCTGAAGTGCAAACAACAAAATTTCTTGGTCTTACTGTGGATAATATATTAAAATGGAAATCTCAGATTGACATACTGTGCAAAAGAATCAATAAATCAGTATATGCGCTACATGAATTAAGGAAGGTTTCAAATGTAAATACTTTGATAACTGCATATCATGGCTTAGTTGCATCAGTCCTGAGGTATGGTATAGTTTTTTGGGGAAATTCGACTGACATTGAGTTAATTTTTAAAGCACAAAAACGGTGCATAAGGGCTATGTTTGGGCTTCAAACAATTGAAACCTGTAAACCATTCTTCCAGGAGCACAAAATCCTAACTCTACCAAGCCTATATATTTATGAGGTCTCAGTATTTGTTAAGAACAATCAAAACTTATTTACATTAGCATCAGATGTCAGTCATAGGCGACAACGTGACGCTCTTCGCCTCTGTATGCGTCGAACCTATACCACATTAATGCACAAAAGTGTGTTTCACATGGCTCCTGTAATTTACAATAAATTACCTAAAGAAATAAGGGCAATGAATACTGCTTTATTTAAGAAAAATCTAAAGAGACTTTTAATTCATAAATGTTATTATACTTTGAATGACTATTTAAATGATAATTTTACCAACAGACATCAAGTAATATAACTGTAATGTATTTTAATAATTCTAGGAATGACATTGAAATTTAGTTGTTAACTAATTTGATTATTGTTATGATTATTAAATTTATTAAATAAAATTATATTATTATTAAATAAATAATTAAATCAGTATTATTATAGGAAAGACAGAGCATTAATTTAAATATTTTTATCAAATTTATATATTCCAATGTCAATCTTGATTTGATTAACCATGACTGTAGGTACCCACTCATACATTTTGCATGCCTTACGGTAGAATCACTTGAAACATGTACATATATTTCTTAACACCATTGTAACAGTGTTTTCTGCAAAAATAAATAATTTGAATTTGAATTTGAATTTGAATGAAAAAATGCTAGTTCCTAGTTAGTAGGTATAAAATTATAATATTTTTTTAATGTTAACAAACGTGAATGATTGAGTGCCAAGTGTTCGAGTCATGGATAGAGCGAAGAGCAAAAGAAAATTTAGGAAAGGCGATCCCATCACCACATGGGATACATAGCAGAAGCAGAAATTGTAAACAAATGTATGTATTAAGTTCTCAAAGTGCAAAAAGCTAACGTCACGCGGTATTCCCAGGCGGTCACCCATCCAAGTACTAACCGCGCCCGATGTTGCTTAACTTCGGTGATCGGACGAGAACCGGTGCTTTCAACATGGTATGGACGTTGGCGAGAGAGAAGCTCAAATTGTCGTATTCGATCTGTATTTCTTGGCAATTTGCCAGTGTCTGGAAATAGATATGCTCCTGCACCTGTGACGTCAAAGTATCATAATGAACAAAAGCGCAATTAAACTATCTTTGTTACTATTGACCCAATAATTTCTTCTTATACCCATTGAAAGGTCATCCATGTATAACTTCTCTGTCTCATGAGTCATACTATTATGTGATACACCCCGATTGTAATTGTGTTTGCATCATGGGTTGTGAAATGGTTAAAAAACATAATATATCAGCGGAAAAATGTATTGAACCCGAACGTTTTCTCGTGAACTAGGAAGTAATAAAATCATACACATTGAAAAAAATATATCATGAAAGATAGAATAGTTTGTTAGCAAAAAGCTAACGTCACGCGGTATTCCCAGGCGGTCACCCATCCAAGTACTAACCGCGCCCGATGTTGCTTAACTTCGGTGATCGGACGAGAACCGGTGCTTTCAACATGGTATGGACGTTGGCGATAGAGGTGCTGAAATTATTGTATTATAGTTCGGCCATTCAGAGAATGCGTTCCTGACACGTCGCGATTGAACTGACGACGTAACTTTGCAATGGCGTTGCAGTTACGATAAAAATATTTTTGCTGGTTGTTTACCGTTTTAACAATTGAGGAGCATTAAAACAACATTATTATATCAATAATCAATGAATGTTATTACGTCGTCAGTTCAATCGCGACGTGTCAGGAACGCATTCTCTGAATGGCCGAACTATAAATCGGATTATCTGGGCAATTTGCCAGTGGCTAGAAATAGACGCCCCCGCGCGCCTGGAACGTCGTACTTTCTGGATGGACAAAGGTGCAATGAAACAGTCTTAATAATTGTGGTCTAAATAGGTTCAATCTATAAATTCTTCATAGTATACCTATTAAAAGGTCATCCGTGTATAACTTCTTTGTCCCATGAGTCATATTTGATAGACACCATTGTTTTGTGGACATTGAAGTAGTTAAACAACATATTTCAGCAGAAAAATGTTTTGAAACCGAACGTTTTCTCGTGAACTAGGAAGTGATAAAATCATACACATTGAAAAAAAAAATATCATGAAAGATAAGAATAGTTTGTTGGCAAAAAGCTAACGTCACGCGGTATTCCCAGGCGGTCACCCATCCAAGTACTAACCGCGCCCGATGTTGCTTAACTTCGGTGATCGGACGAGAACCGGTGCTTTCAACATGGTATGGACGTTGGCGATAGACGACTTCAAATTATTCCACAGTACCAATTCATCTTGGCAATTGTCCAAGAAATAGTTTTATGTTTACACTGATAACTTATCATGATACATTATGAAGATACCTATGTATTTACGATATTTGTAAAAATAATGACGTGAAAAATGGTAAAGGAGTTGATTAAGAGTAATTTATTTTGTTATATGACAGGGTGAACTATTGACAATCAAATTGTCCTTGAAACTTCTTCAATAGTTTAGACCTTGTAGTCTTACTGGCTTAAGGAGGACAGATAAAGAATCGCTCCATGTAAAACTCTGGTACATACTCTTAGGCTGTGACTCCACTGAGGCGGAGACGAGCGGAGCGCTTGACTATTTCCATCGGCATTAAAGCGGAGCGGACACGAGATGTGGATTTCATGTAATGTGATTGGTCGATCCCCACACGTCTCCTCTCCGCGCCGCTCGTCTCCGCCTCTGTGGAGCTGCAGCCTTACACTGAAATCCGGCCCCAACACAGTTACGAAAAGGCAGATTATCTTTATGGAAACTATATCCAATTACAGATTCCCATACTATAAACTACAATGTGACCAAATGCCATTCAGCCATACAGTCAAATAAATTCGTATTCTCTCACCGCTCGCGGTTTCATCGATTTTAATCACGCTGAGTGAGTGCGTATTTATCACCTAAGTCCACCAATTTTCGAATAGGTAGTAGGGATGCTAGTAAACAAAAAGGTTCTAAAATGCATTTAATTTACAAGTAGATGTTCGTTTAGTGGATAATATTATTTTCCATAGGCGTGGCAGGAAGTCATGTAGGCAATTGCTTTAATTTATTTAATTATTGACTCTGAAAAGTATGGGGCCACCAGCGACCTCAGCATGGCGATTCTATCTCTATTCTACCAAGAAACGACAAAGCTCTTTCTTTCCCACTCGACATGTCTTCTACCCGAGCATGGCGCGAGCTGTAGACTCGCGTTTCTATCAAGAGAAAGACTTTCCATAGCAACGGATAAGTAGCTAGTGATGGGTCGTTCTGCGATAAATTTACGTTTAGTTAGCCAAAAAAATGTGTCAATGCACTATTTTTCACGCATGAACCTATACATAAACTCACGTAACTCAAAGCAACAACAAAACGTATACATCGAACTTATTTCTTATCTGTGGAACTAAAATGGTTCATGTTGTTTGTTTACAAAAAAACGATTGTTGTTGATTTTACTTAATTAAATAAACATATTGGTGAATACTGCGACAAGAAAAAAGTAAGTAGATTTTGAGATTAAATAAATAAAGTACTGATTATTCCAATAATTGTGTGTAATTAATCTAAACGAACATAATAATTATTATCCATCCATACGATGAAAAGAACAAAGGAAAATAACATAATAATCTCAATAAATGGTGATTGGTGGCATTGTCTGATAAAAACTTTGCCATGCACAGTTCAATGTGTTCCTCACTGTTATCTTGCTTCCCTATATTATTGCCCGAAGTGTTTTTACTTTCGCCGTTACAAAAATTGTTTATTTACAGCGTACGAAGTCCCATCCAATAAGCAGAGAAGATGGAATCGCGATTAGAGATGGGTAACTCAGGAGTGATAGATACAAATGATATGAATCATTCCATTTGAATCAATCACTCTTCATATCTTTACTTATCCGAATGTGTCAGTAGTTCAGTATATCTTTCTTTACACCTCACTCACTCGTCGGTCATCGCGTCGGGTACTAACTAATCTGTGGCGTCGGATAGCTTCGTCGCGCGCCATTGGTTGAACGTCAAGCGAGCCGTCTCGCTCGCACCCATACGATTACGAATGTCGTTACTTTGACCACAATAAGTTGACACCCAATAATAAGTTGTTAACTCTATTGCTCACGCATAAGGCTTATAATTGTTTGTCCTTAGTGAATATTTCGGTATTATAATCTTGTCAAATGTATTGAAAACTTACCGCCTACCGAACAAACATGTTTTGACTCGAAATACACATTTTGAACTAAAATTTAATTTTCACGTAAATAATTTCGTAGGTAGACAGTCCTAAGCCTGTGTAAAGTATGAAAGGAAATCAAAAGGCTATTTCTATTTTTATTTTCTATTACTTACTAAACTAATGCTTATACTCAATACTAGATTGCGATTGACTATTCATTGAAATAATTAACATAAAAGAAGTAGGTTGTACCTACAGTCATAAGAATAGTATTTTTTTTTAATTTGAAAAAAGTTGTTCAATCGCAACCGCTCAATATATCAGAAAGATGCAAACAACAACCAACCTATCACTATATCTGAATGATCTATTTGAATGAGTGAGCCGCACACTACTACTGAGCTACTGAGTTATACTGAGCTACTGATATAAAGATATGAAAGAGTGATTCATATCCCAGTGATTGAAAGATGCATATCTATCTTTTCTTTTCAATGACACATTTTGCCCATGTCTAATCGCGATCCATTGGGTAACGAAGGCCACGATAAAGAAGAATGGGTCCGTATTCAAAAGCGACTGAAAAAATATGGAAAAAGAACCGAGTTCTTGGCATACAATGCTGACACGAGAAATATTCTATTAGTAAGTGTCTTTAAATAATATTCATTTACTAGTAATAGTTCCCCAGACTTGTTGACTTCATTCTAGCAAAACTCTCATGCTTTGTTTTCAAAATATAATTATGGCAATAATAATTATAGTACCTATTTGTTACTTGTGTGATATAATATAAGCAACAACTCTTAAGATAAAAAATAAAATGAGACAATCATTTACACAGAGGTAAAGGTTTATTTACATAAAATTAAGGCTACAGATAAAGTCATTTATTCAAAATAGGCTGAAAATCAGCAGCAGAAACGGTGGAACAAACTCCCCAGCAACTCGTTGATATACAAAGATGTTCATAATAGTTGCTCTTCTGTGAGTTGCAGCTTGTAGTAAGCTACCACTAAGGTCATTAGTGTGTCTCTCTCTCTGCCTTTCTTCGGGAAGAGTTGTAGCATAGGCACCCTGCATAAAGAAATAACTGTTTGGTAGAGTTTTTACAAGAATTATTTTACAGTATAATATAATAAAAGAATAACATACTGATAGTGATACATTATCAGCATTATTATTGGTGTCATGGGCCAAGACCCTAACACATAACTAGAATCCCCTGAAAATGAATGATAATTTAATTTTGTGTTCTTGTTTCAGATTACAAAAAAAGGATGCTAAATGACAGCTGGGCCTTTAGTTTACAAATTATAAATTATTGTAATTATATTATTTAATAAAGAATGTGAATATTAAAATCATAATGGTTGTTTATTTAAAATGTCTATTATTTCTTAGCAGATAAAACTGTCCAATTCTAGAGTCATATAGCCTGCGCAGTTCGTTCTTAATGAGAGAACTATTGAAAATTGATTGTTTATGAACTCTGTCAGGATAATTGGCATTTATGTTCAGTATTTTGCACTCAGTATCTACAATCTGAAATAGAGGTTATATCTAATATTAGGTATACTAACCTTGTATTCACTGCAAAAACAAATTGTTTAAAAAATTTGCTAACAGTGGTTAGTAATGTTGTTAATGACCTAAGCAGGACCCGAGCAAAGAACCTGCAACAATTAGGCTTTGTTAAATATTTTTCTTCTGTTAATCATTTTCTTGCAATGAAGGGCAATACTTACATAATAGACAAAATAATCTTGGAAACAATAATAAATGAATTGAATAGATATTTCTTTATTTAAATCTCGATCTATAAGGACGAAAACTTTGTCATATTTTTGGTTGATAACAATTGGAAAGCACAACGAAATAAAATAGACTGTAGGTACTTACATTGACAAAAACAGGCAGACCCTGAGATATAGGAGACAGATTCCTGGCACAAATACTGCACCATCTCTGCACATTTACGTTTTCAATGTCGAGAGGCACACACGGTTAACACTCGCATAGCTCGTTCTTTGAGCTTTACACTGATTCTTCTCAGCATAAAAACTGACCACATGACGACGGTAGGACCCCGACATACTTTGTAAATGCTATTTGAGAACTTAAAATTATAATAATATTCTGGTCTACTCTTGTCTAGGTCCGATGAGATGTAGAGTATTTGACATTTCATATAGAAAGTTATATCTACTCCCAAATGTCAAAAGTAGAGAAAATATAGTCGTCATGCTCGACGCGATAGACACATGTCGATGGAGAAAAGAAACATTTCTTTTCTCGATGTCAAACATCGCCATGCTCGGATCGATAGAAATCTTTCTTCGATCTGTCATTTTGTCGATTCTCCGGTAGACAAAAGCTGTTTCTATGGCGGTCATGCTAGGCCCGCAGGTAGAGGTAAAATAAATCAGGCTATCAAAGATTTTTTTCCTTACACCAAACTTATGTTACTCACGAATACTGGGGAATTGAAACAATTTTTTTTTTTTTGGGGATTGTAACAGGAGTTGTTTAGCACTTTCGATAAAGCCATAGCTTGTGATTTGTACATTATAATGGTAGTAAAAATCTAACCGGCCGTGTTCCCAGTTTAGAACCAGAGGCAACCCTGCTACCCACGAATATGCAAATTCGATTGGTTATTTGGCCCAAAATTTTGATTCCCCGTGGCTGCAATTTGAATGATATTAGATTAAGTTTAACGCGATATGACCGTGTTAGCTTAATGTATTGGGATTCCACGCTAATGCCAATTATGACGGTGCACTTTGAGAATTTGAAACATCAATTTTGCCTTGTTCAAAAAATGTAGGGTAAAAGTTAGAGCTGTTTCTCTTAAATGTCAACTTTCTTGCGATTCAAAAAGTGATATAAAAAATTCTCAATAAATTGAAATTCGTTATCAAAGAAGTTCATAACCATTCCTCTTTTTATAGAAATCCTAAATATTATACCTCATTCAATTAACTATAGCCCCATATGGGCTAAAAGCTAACCGACTCAGTTAATCTCAGTATAGTTTAAATTAACTGTTAGAACTAATTTAACCCCAGAGTAGTCTTCCAACAACGGATATTTAACAGTCACCTACAACTAAGAAAACTCACGTACCCTTAACCTGACATCATCGCTTAAGGCTCTATTTTCCCAACAAATGGACCCAAAAAATCAATCGAAAATACATGTGTTAGTAACTAATTACACCTTTTGTCGTCACCGAAGCGTCCCGTCCGCAGATGTCACGTCTAATTAGTAGTGTTGTGTGCGCCTGACGTTAGCACGTGGCCGCGCATTCCGATTAAATTGACGTCGATGTGCGCTACCCTTAATGTATTTAATTAGTGCAATATACGCGTGTAATTAGTTGATGTGTGGTTCGGATTAGGTGTGTTGGGAGTATTTTAAAATTAAAGTAGAAACAAGGTGGTTTTTAACCCGTTGAATGTCGTAGCGCAGATATACGCGAGATATAATTGACTTTCTATTGTTTTATAATTAGCTACGTACAAACAGGCAAATTATTATCTATGTGTTCTTGCCTCCAACAACCATCTGACATTTGACAGGCATCTTCACCGCTAATGTCTAATGTTGATAAATTATATTTATTTCCTTGTCTATCCAAAAGACGGACCACCAGTCTTACCAAGATGCATAGAATACCCGAGTTTAGAGCGTCCGATAGACACTGGTCTAAAACAGTGATACTCAGCTGAACCCAATTAGACTAACTCCCGACCCCAACACAGCTACCCAAAAGTTAGGTAGACCTACCTACAATTTTAGTGAGCCTACAAATGCGTTAGATAATGACACAGTCGGCTCCACAGTCTGACGTATTAGCTAATGGGATCAAAACTAATAGTAGGTACGTCTATACAGTACCTACCGTGTGATGACAGCTGCCATCGAACGTGGTCAGTGAAATTTAATTAAACTAGGAATTAGTGCAGTTAGGCAGCTAAAGCTTTTTGGTGAAATTGTTTAGGTGATGTGTGAATATATTTTTGGGATGATTAAATGTATTAGAACTGATAAATTAAAATATGTTAATCGTTAAACTCATTGATTAAAATTTTATTTATTTTTATCGCAAAACTGACCCACTATCAGAACGAAAATCGTTCTGCAAAGTTAAATAAATTACGTTAAATATAGGTTTATTATAACCACTACAGATTTACATAGTTTAGCCAACAAAAACCATCTAAAAAAGTAAACTAGAATGAATTTGTAAAGAATTTAGATAGCATAGTGTCCCAAATCTAACACATGGCAACCTGATTTCATCACAAAAACCCGCCACAAAAATCATCCCTAACCTAATTCTTATTTATAGACAACACCGACCAGTATTCACCCAAATAGAAATAGAAATAAAAATAGAATAGACAAAACTACCCCCCAAACCGATTACGTTCGACGCAATTAATCCCCGAAAATCCTATAAAAGCAGATTACCGAAGGTCCACTTGGACAAATTGTGTATTAATATTTTATGTAGTTCGCACCGGCGAAGCTATAAACCTGTCATCGAAAGACAAACGGCTTGCACTTCTTATGGCTGATTTAGGGCGGGATTATGGGATCCCATACATATGTAGGAGTAAGGTTTGGAGGCTGAGTTTCGTTGGGTTGGTGGTAGTGATGTAGTTTTATAAACTGGGCTGGAAAAAAGCCCTATGGGAGGAAAAATGCGGCTTTTTAAATCCTACAGATAACAAAATATAATTTGCTAATGAATCTGGAATATTAAGTTTTTGTTCTGCTTACAAAAATAAGTTAGGTGAAGAAATAGAAACCCAAGTTATTAAATTAAAACGTCCAATAGTTTTGTAATAATACATGTTTGTTTATTAAAATTTTCAGTAAGAACATCTATTCAAAGTTTTGTAGGTCGTAACCGTACCAGTTATACGAATAACAAAACAAAAAGAAAACCACTATTGAGTAGGTACTTTTACGGAGGTTACTTTAAAACCACGCTGTCCAAAAATTCTTCATCCTTAGCCTCAGTCACTCAAAAGCGAACCAAAATTCCAGTCTATACACAAATTCCCTACCATGACACCGACGACAATACATTTAGGGACACGAGACTGGACATAGGACAGTACCCAGGCATTTAATTAGACCAATCGCCTCAGGCAACACGGACGCACCCTGTATACCATTGTGATTGATATATGAGGATACCGTTAGAAATTCTCACATGTAAGTCCATCTATTGGATTTGAAGTGTAATTGCTAGGACCGTAGCGATATGGACAATAGTGAAATGGTGCAATTAGTGGTAGGGTGCTTTGTAGTAAGTACATGTAGATTATAGTTCGGCCATTCAGAGAATGCGTTCCTGACACGTCGCGATTGAACTGACGACGTAATAACATTCATTGATTATTGATATAATAATGTTGTTTTAATGCTCCTCAATTGTTAAAACGGTAAACAACCAGCAAAAATATTTTTATCGTAACTGCAACGCCATTGCAAAGTTACGTCGTCAGTTCAATCGCGACGTGTCAGGAACGCATTCTCTGAATGGCCGAACTATAATGATTGAGGCAGGAGAAAATCTGAAACTAAATCCGAACTAAAGAATGATGAAACTGATTAAAAAAAAATAAGAAACTGTAGTGACTGCCATAAATGTAAATGTTTGAAATAAAGATGTCAGAATTAAAGTAAATATTAAAAAAAACTGTGGTGAATAGTGAACTTTAAATAGATAGAAGTTGAAATGGATGCTGACCTACGAGCATAAGAAAATGCTGTTGCCAACAATGTAATATCCCAAAACAAAACTACAATTCATAACAATACAAACCATACAATATAATAATATCATCATTACTAATTAACCAGGTAACAAAATTAATCTCGAACCACTTACGATAAACAGTGCAGATAACCAATCTCTGATTACAGGACAGACACTGACTACTAACAGAAATGCCTGTAGGGCACTCAAAACAGTAAATCCAAGCCTCATTACAAGCAATCGGAGGTACTATAATAACGTACTTGCAGATAATGATATAATCGCACGATTCCCTTGCAACCTCACTTGCGTTGTTAATATATGGAACTAAATTATCGACATTGGATAAGCACTGTTCACTGGCCAACACATGGAGAACAAAATGACTAGCGGAGATGTCATAACGGAAAATCTCCCTAAGAAAGTAGCGCGCTAAACACTGGAAGACGAGGAACGTTACTTTCTCTGCCTTTATACGTCTTCTTTGGACCCGCCATTTTTTGCAATAACCAAAAATCGTTGACAGATGTAACTGATCTTTATTTGACCTCTATGAAGGCACCTGACCTACCTGCAATATAGCATCTCCGCTCATATTTCCTAAGTCCGTGGGCCTGCACTAAATATCTTTGCATCGTAATAGTTGCCTGGGCTTTAAGGGTTGGCTCCTGTCGATGTAGTGTGGATACAGGTAGATTTCATATTTGCGTTATAATAATTCTTTTTCTTTTTATGACTTTAAAATTCTTTGCAGACTTATCAATTTAAATAATTGTATTTACGGAAAATCTCATATCATCTACAGCAAAAAATCTCACTCAATTTTTTTAAGACAATTTATGTGCTGCAGCGTTGAAAAACTGTTTGCCAAAATATGCCAGGTAAACACCAAAACATCGACATCTTCGAAGGCCAACCCTCATCCGATAACACGCATATCCACCTATCAGATGTCACCATCTCATATACGGAAACCACATTCTGTTCTACTCTGACTATAATATTCCAGTTCATTCCCCTTGCATCTGGTTTGAACCGGTACAAAACCAGTTTCACCTGGCCTTTTACATTTCAACTCTGTAGTGCAAAATGTTAGAATGCCAGAGTTCTGGTTAAATTGGTCTGTGGGTCCCCTAAAGCTAAATGGACAATAGTGACCGCTGAATTTCAGAAAGGCCAAAGGCCTCTAAAGGCCGTCTTTGTTTTGCACGTATAGACAGCTAAAGCGGCTTTATTATACACATGGAATGAATTACTAGGAAACGGAATGGCGAAGGAATTTAGCCTTTGTTTCTAGGATCAGATTTGATTAAAGCGGTTGAGTCACTTGGTTTGTGTTTGTTCGAAAATTGGTTCTGAGTACTCGAGATTAAATTCTAATCTAATGTTTGTTTATTGTGTAGGATTACTGGAATTTGTGTGAACTTTTGTTGTCCATTTTCTAGAAATTAAAATTAAGATTGAGCTCGTAGAAAACAATTTGTCGACCTTCCTTTCTTACTATAAATAAGTAGTAATTCATTATTTTCTTGAACAACATACATAAAGGTTTTTATGCAAATCGAATAAAAAACGATAATGAAATAAACCGACCCCAAAAATCTGAAACCAAATCTTAAAAATATTAATTCAAGAACTTTGCAAATCAGAATTTATCGCTGGCCAAAAAAAAAAACAATTAGGAGGGAAGTTACCCAACTCCGGTAGACTACAACTAGTACATTTGCATCGGATGGCAGTTAACGAACCCATTATTGAAATTTTATGTGAGTTTGATTATTATTCAGAAGACCGCTATTAGGACTGGACATGGGATTAGGGCAATGCTGTTAGAGTATGGAAATAGCTTCCTTATGTTCTAATAAATTTTTTGGTACTAGGGGCAATGTATGATGTGTAAAATTGAAACTTTAAAATTCCTCAACAGAATGAGCATTTTCATAAAAGGTGACAGTTAAATCTTGATGAACGTCTAAAGTAAAAAACAAATTTTTTACGTCTGTTTTTCATTAATTTATTGATATGCACTCTGAATTAAATCAAACCCCTCATTTTCTCTAACCCTCAGTAAATTAAAGTTATTGTGCTATAGGTATAGGACCTGAAGAAAAGTTTCCTTAAATTACAAACTTTTTTTCTTAGGCTACTAAAAAGCTCCTTCCACCCAACTATACCCCAACCTTGAGTGAACAGACATCGGTGAGTTATGTAATGGAAACCTGTTAATTGCTTTCAAAGTGCCAACGTACATAATTCATACAATCACTAACTTATGTGGCGTGCAGTACGTGTAGGCTTCCGTTCTAGTGCATATTATATGCATCGATGGCTTCATTTGCATGTTATCCGCAAGGGGTAACACACGGTGTTAGGATTTTTAGAGATAATTTTATGCAAACATGGTCTATAGCTATATTGTACACAGAAATACGTAATTTTTGAAATAAAGTTTCGTACAAAAAAGCATTCGTACAAAATGTGCAATAGAATTTGATAGTTAATATCGTCGATGCTGTTTAATAGTAAATGTGATATCAATTACGTCACCCTGCATAATCAAATGAAAACTCCGTGTAATGTAAAACAGGCTTAATGTGAAAATAGAGCTTCCCATACCCAGTTTTCAATGGACACCGCGTTATCATTTCCATAACAAAATTGAAAACCAGCCCGCAGAGCCGAAGCCTTTTAACAGAAATTAAAATTGTATTTGCATCCATAATGAGCCTTATTTGTGAAACCCAAATAATTTGTTCAATTAATGAGTTCAAATGGAGTTCAGATTTCATTTTAATTGGCGGATTACCCTGACATCTGACGCGATGTTTTTTAGCAATTCAAAACAGGGGATTTTCGCGTCATCCTTGACGGAAACGTAGAGATAAGGCGAACGTAATTGCACTCGTTTTTTAACTGTTTTATCTGATTCTTCCTTACCGTCGCAATTCAGCTTCAATCTGACCAAGCATGTTGGTTTGACCACTCAATTTTCTACTCTAAACTTAAAGAGCTTAGGTTCCAAGTTCTTTGCCAAATGAGGGTTCTCCAGCATTTTGCCACAGCGTCTGCGGGCATCTATCAGGATGGACAAGCGTTTTGTTGAATCGTGAATTGGACGTTGGTCCGAGAGTTTTAAATCTGAACGATTTACGCGAAAATAATAGCCTGAAAGCAATCCCGTTGGACGAATGAGCTTTTTTGTTGGATTCGATGTAGAATTATTTTTGATCGAATTTAGATGTTTGAGTGTTCTTTTATTGCTCTGGACTGGATTGATTGCCAATGTACTGGTACAGGCAATGATACTATATCAAGAGTCATCTTAAGCCGTGAGAATTTAAATAAGTTTAACAGTGATCTCCGATAACAGTGAAAATCCGAGTTGGTCACCAACAAACAAAATCGTCGAGTTATAGATAGGTACTAGAAACTACTCCTCAACCTCCATTAATTTTATTGATATAAATGAAACGATTCCAAATAATGCAGAAGCTGTCCATTGAAAAAAGATAATAATGTCGCAATAAATATCAAGTATAATGATTGATGTCACGCCACCATCTTCCCTCAACTCTTGCCCGTTAGCCATTGAGCATACAGGGCCACTGACAGAAGATCATTAATCTTGCCATGTATGTAAATTTTGCTCTGATAAATCGTTGGTCAAGCAAAACAGGACCTCGTCCATTATTTTGGGTCTAGGGTCGTTTGTTATTCAGTTTGTTTGTATTGCTACTTTGCTTGCTTTTTATTCATTAGATTAAGTGTGTTTTACAGGATCATTAATTTGGCAAGGAGTATCTACTGTTTTGAATTTATCAACATCAACAGCTTTACTTGGATAACAATTTTCAAAGCTCACCCTTTTTACAAGCATACAGTATGCAAGGATCGATTGCATATAGGTAGCTAGGTGTTGTGTTATTTGTAATTTAAAAGCTATATTTCACTAGCATTATCATTGTACGCATTTGACAGACAGCCTCTTCAATACTATTGTTTATTCGTTAGTTCAAAAGTCATCTTACAGGAAATATTTTAGCTCATTTTTACATGAATAGTGAATACTTTCAAGGTTTTGAACTCAAGGTGGTCCAAAAAAAACTCACTTATATTTATCTCCACCACCCAACACAGATGTCACAATCCAAAACTATATCTTCCTTTCCATACAACTACCCATACCATCATCGATACATCGACGTACCCACATTGCCCGAAGCATTTCTCCCCTCGCATTGTCGTAAGGCGCAAGGGTCACTGTACTTTGACACGGCCTGTGTCGCCTCTATATCTCTGGCCCTATAATATTGCACTTGGATAATCCAATTAGTGTCCAATAGTGCAGATATGTTTGCTTTGATGTATTCGAATTCTGATGTTCTATTGCTTCCGTTCGTCATTGTCATGGTTTGTGTCTTTGAGGTATGCTTAGTTGGTCATCTTTATCTTGACACTTTAAATCAAAAACCAATTAGATACAAACATTTTGAATTTTTGGTCATGTTAATTTAAGAGTCACTATAAAAACCAAAATCTCTACAAATTCTGCATCTTCCATGCCAATTCCTAAGTGAAAATAATGAAGACATTAAAAACTAAAAAGCAGATAAAATCTTTCTGCAAACATTCTCACGCCTCTAACATTAGCAAATAATTACAACATAACAAACATCTAAATATGACAAACGACTTTAATCCACTCATGTGTGAAGACGCGTGTACTAAACTTAAAGTTTGAACAGCAAAAAAAACATTAGCAACCATCAATTTTGAACCCTAAAGTAACTAGCTGAGAGTCTAAAATCCTTTGCAGCTGATGAAGTTCTAAATCAAAATAGTTTAAACTGTAGGGCGTGTTGTAGACAAGTCAATGTATGTTAACTTATGTCTAATGGTTTCCATAACACTCAATTGATCACGCATCGTGTCACAAATACATAAATTATTTTTAAAATCATGGGAAATTATGGCACGTGACACTTTGTAGAACTTGAATTTTTCAACGACCGTGAGAGTGTGTAATATTTAAATTATGTGTACTTAGTATTATAATTTGATTTGGAAATCAATGAGATTGTTGATGTGATTATATTGAACTTATGTTGTGTATCGATTGATTGTAATTCCCTCGGGACTGTACGAGGCTCGGTTCAGTAATTGATTCTAATGGTAGCTTTATAGATTGTATTACATTAGCGTTTCTACACACCTTTAAATATATATCTGGTAAGTTCTTTATTCTCATTTTTACACTTTCATTATCAACATCGATGCCTTTTCTTAATTCTCAAACAAAAGACTTTGCTAATGAATTGAATGATATTATACATAGTTGTTTTAAACTCACAGTTTTTCCAACTTTTCTTTGATAAAATTATCCTTAACATTATTTTAAAACAACAACACTATTATGCAACTTCCTGTTAATACAACAAACCAAAAAACTGTCCCAGTTTATCCTTCTATATATCCCTTACCCCTAATCCCAGTCTTTCACCGTCTATTTGTCTGCTAAAACAATTGAGTGGGATAAGGAAAAACACTAACATCACGTACGTAGCATTTAGCCGGACTATCTCGACACACAAGAATTAGTTCCGACATTGACCGATGGGGATACGAGATAAAGTAAAATTCTGGTAAAATTCGCAGAGTCGGTTAAGTTAGTCGTTCATGTGTTATTCTGTAAGTAGTGTAAGATTTGTTGTTGGGTTTTAAATTATGGTGATTTGGTTCGGTAGGTGGTGTGCTTGCTTCTGCACTAACTGTACTTTTATTTTTAATGTAATTTGGTTTCCTGCAAAAAAAAATTACAAGCTTATTTGGCAGCCTCAACTAAAGTTAGGATAAGGCAGAAGGACGACGACACTTATCTGGCAAGACCAAAATTAACATTTCTTAAATATTTATCAGAATTTTGTTAATGTTAAATATTTGTTGAATATTATTTCTGCCATAGTGCGATCACACTCAAAAGACTTCTCATTAGCACATCTCAATCTTCCATCAACATCATTGTTAACCTAATCAGTCTCGCAAACGTTATCTCCTGCCTAATCACCTTCTAACCCTTACGAAACATCACGGAGGACTTATCTAGAATGCAAATGATTCGTTACGTCCCGGTCTGAACCGGATCGCACCAGATCGTACCAGATCGCGCCGGATCGCATCGGATCGCAATTAGTGTAAACGGTACGCGCGGCGCCGTTCGTGTAAGCTCACTTGATCCGTGTTTCAGCTTTGCGACAGCTAAATCCGACGTGGATTTTTGATGATGTTGAGAAACTGGAAGAGGTTTGGGTAATTTGTGGAGTTTGACTACTAAAATAGCGTAAAACACATGGTTGTAATGATGAAAATGACTAAAGAAGGCAACAAACTGTGATTTTATATAAAATATTGTCTTCAGAGAGCACGCTGCTGCGAAACATCGTTTGAATCACAAGAGTTACTAAAAAGAGATAGCTTTTCTGTGATCGTTTTGAACTTTTTCTATATTGCTAAAGTAATTATTAAATTTAAATTATATTGTTATTCTAGTGCCAACTAGGTTTTTTACCTGACCTTTCATTAGTTAGTAATTTCATTAGTTCATTTTTTGGACCTATCATTAGTAGTGGCGCTTCCAGTTTTAACCTAAATCAATAGCTCGTATATTGTAATTGTAGCGTATTCGCGCGCATCTATCAAAATTAAATTTTACAGGATTTTGGGCTTTAAATCCTTGCAATAAAGGATTGAAATGTTACACTTGTTTGTTTAATACCCTGTTCTGTATATTTCCAGTTTTCCACTTTATTAGACTGGACGTTTCCACTGTTTTTACTTTATTTGTATGTCACTGTCGCTGTGTGTTTCGTTGAGGTTTATTTCATAAATTGTTCGACTGCTACATTTTGTTTACTGGGATCGTGTTTCTGTTAATTAATTAAAATACAGCAATCTCTCACGGATCTGCAAAATATATCATTGCTAGTAATGGAAGGTTTTTTTTTGTTTCAACAAGTTTATTTGTAAAGTTCATCCCAAATAAAATTGGATAAGGGCAGGAGGATAATAATGATGAGTTCTTAAATACATCCATTTTTACTATTGTTGGTTTTAGAAAATTTCTTGGAACAAAACATAGTTATGACTTCAACTCATGTCTATAGCATCAAATAAATTAAAATCCCACACGAATCAAAAATACAAAACAAGAAACAAAAAAGACTCGTCAAATTGAATAATCATTGACAAAGATAAAATTGTTGCAAAACTATCATTTTTGACGAATCGCGTACACGCGTCGTTTACGTGACGGATCGCATCAGTCCGCACGACCGAATGTGACGGATAACTTTATATTTTTCCGAATAAAAAAATGTTCAAGCGAATTTGAACTCTATTGAGGGTAAATAAGGCTGTTTAAATTTTAATCGATCATTTAGTATCGGTTGAATGAATGATTATGATGATGTGAAGGACGATCCTGCATCTTTAAATGGAAATGAAATTGATGTCGTTTGTACCCACCGCTGTGATATAGACATTTTGCTTTCAGAAAATTGACAAATAAGACGTAGAAAATTCATGTCAGTTACTCAGAGCTGTTGGAATAAGTCTACCGCTAGCAATAATTGCAGACCACAAAGCAACCACTTAAACTAATGAACCCATTTAACACAATACCTCAACAATAGCCTGCAAACATACCTCATCATCCCTTCTCAATAATTCATCCACAGAACTATCAAACAGCTTAAATATAACAACTTCAACAAATCTAAGATAAGCATCTTATATCATATTCATCAAAGGCTTTACCCGAATCTGAACAATGGTACATCTGTTTTGAACTGTCAAACATTTTAGGCAGCAATACGTATGTAAATGTGGAGTCCCTTCAAAGTTTATTGTTATGGCGAGATGCTCTTAAACGGCTCTCGATAGGCGTAAGACGTTTGAGACATACTGGTATAGAAAATGACGAATGTTGCTTAGATGTCTTATGATTCTTATGATTGTTAGAATTTTTTTATCAATCTCTCCAAAAAGTTTCATCTTCAATTATTTTAAAACCAGGTCATTGGTTTCGTTAACGTATTTAAAAAATATCATTTTATTAAGCCGTTATTTACTTAGACCTGTAGTGCTTCTGCTTTTGTTACTTTGATCGACGATTGAGTTTCAACTTTTTCAATTTTATGTGAATCAATCTCAACTACTGCAGATTTTATTTCATTTCCTTTGAATTCCGATCTGCTACAAAAAAGTTATTCTCTCAATGTTGATCGGAAAAATGTTGGATCATTTTCATTGAACCGTGTGTCTCTCACGTAGCCATCCGTGTCTAAGTGCTTCGGCTCTCGTTTTCAAAAGCTAGTGAAATTCAAAACAGGCAGTTTGTACGTCAATGAGTGCTGGAATTTATTGAAATGACTCCACGCTATATTTTGGATTTTATTGTATCGCTAAATGTTCCAACTGTATCATTATTGCGATGTTACTGGCTGGAAATGGTAAATAAAATGCTTGTATACGAAATTGTGTTGTGATGTTTTCTTCGCATTTTACACTACATTTGGCTTGGTGTTGTAGGAATCTTGAAGTTTTACCTCTTCCTTTATACTTTCAGCCTATTTAAGCGTTGATCTTCCGTGAAAATCATTGTAGTAATGTTATTATTTCTTGCAAGCAGAAATATTATCCTCATATTTACTTTATGAATTCTTCTTATTGGCCTTATTGCAACGGAGCAGTTTTTAATTTGGATATTCTTTTACGAAATGACCTAACCAAACCTCAAGATAGAACAGTCTTACCAATTACTCAGACGACAATATCAAATTATTCCAAAGCGAAGTTGCTTACAAAAGGCAATTCATCGTTCAAGACAAAACTATTGTAGGAAACCATTGTAGCGAAGCTTAATTCAGTATAGCAATACCTCAAAGGGGACAGAAGAGTCGCAGTCGTTGTTGACTTCAAGCTAATGTATTCCGGAGCATTGTTTGTGGCAGACGGGATTATGTGGCTGATATCAAATTGCTAGGTAAAAGGGATTGGCTGTGTTTGTCGATGTTACTGTTTGCCGTCTTGAATATTTTGATATTTGCTTGTTATTTTCAATTTTGTAATCATTTTATGTAGATTCTATCTGATTGAATGTTTTCGATTTCATTTTTGTTTATTCTCTACATTCAATCGTAACTGTTGTTAGTTAATTTCTGCTTATTATTCAAGTAATCAACGTACGATGATGATGATAGTTCTCATCAGGTGAAGCCACTCGATACGCTACATTACTTTTTGAATAATGCAACATCAAACCCAAGCTTTTCATAACCAAAATCTCAGTCTCCAACTTCCAGACACCCATTTACAATATTTGTAATTCAAACCATTACATCAAAATTCCCATTAACACCCAAACTATTTGAAAGGTAATGTCAAACTATAAATCCGAGTTCCCATCGACAAGACCTCTTACTAAGATTAACAATATCTCAAGCACTAGATGGTCAAAGGACAAATTGCGATCCGAGATGGTAAATAATTAATTGTACTAATGGAACAGTTAGTTGTGAACGTTGAAATTTGTCAAAACAAGACGACGGTAGCGTATTGTTTAGGTCTGATGAGATTGTTTGCTTAAGTCAAGATTAAAGATGATGTTAGTATTAATGGTAAAGTTGTAAGTTGTACTTCGAACTTTGGAATGATTTTGATTAAACTATGAAGCTTCTAAGGTGAGAACATGTTACTAAAACATGTGACTTGACGTGACGACACGTTAATCTAATTTAACTGGACTAGTTGCGTATGATCACATAGTGCGTTGTCTATATGGGTCTGAACGTACTTAATGTAAGGTGCATACATACTATAAGTACTGGAATGCGTTGGGTGGCGTGTTGTTGCATCTATGATAAAAAAAAAGAATTGATAAACGAGTTCACATTATTGATGCAGATGATGACAATGATGATAGATAAAATAAATATGAATCAATAGAATTATTTGAAGAACAAACATATTTCCTTTAACGACGTAATATCATAAATCATTGCAAAACTTATCTGACAGAAGCAATACCACTAAAAATAAATAGCTTCAGCCATCATAATCCCAAATTGGTTTCCAAACATGAAACTTTAAAAAGGAATCTATGATTGAATCAACACACGATAAATCGGTGAATAGAGGGTCCCTTTATTGTTAGTTCGACGAAGATGTATGTTTAATGGAAATGGTAGAAGATGTACAGACCACGAAGGATGGAAATATATGTACAGACTGATGCAATTTCACAGATGCTTTTAAATGTTTAACTATGCCCGATTTGAAGGCGGTTCATTTATTTATAAATGGGGAATCCTGTCTTTTTTCTTCATTTTACTGATCTTATTGTGATACCTTTTAAGATACAGTGATGTGGGCAATCCTAAAAGCTTCAGCATTTTTTGGGGAATTCTAGTAATTGCAATTATTAGATACTTAATCTTATTTACATTCTTTTAAATTACCAACCGATAGTCGAAATATTAGTTTCTGTAATAAGAAACTTTTCAAATTCATAATTGTTAACATAATTTGCAACTGGCTCCCAACTTAAAGTTACCACATCTAGTACACCAAAACTCCAATTTCTCCATCTATTGTGTAAAGCAATATTGAGTGCGAGTGTAAAGGCAAGTAATTGTGAAGATGTCCTCGGATTACCGCGACCCTAGGGTCCCGGGGTAAGTGATACATCAGTGTCGAATTGTGTCCGTTCTGGAGATGCGGCGTGAATTCTATATGAGTGATGAGTTTTTTAAATGTTGAATGTTGAGGTTTGTTATTTCTTCATGTTTTTGTATAAAAATGTGGTTGTAGGTGTTAAAAAAACAATATCATCGGTTAGGCTATCATAGTGTCCGTTTGTCAATTTTATAGTAAGGAGGTGATAAAAGAGGATAAATGATTATTTTTCGCACACGGTCGATAAACGGTCTAAAATATTCAGAACATAAAAACTAGGTATAAAATGCTTTGTCTTCGGGTTTCATGAAGTAAAAAGTACTTAGTAATAGTATCGATGACTCGTACCAATAAGTCAACTATAAATAGACATAACAGAACTACACACACATATAAAAGTATATAACGAAAATTCTGAGGATCCATACATAGATTAAGGAAACTATCAACCCACTTTCAGCAAGAACAATAACAATATCCATAGATAGCCCTCCTAAAATTATTCAATAACGTAAAATGTAAATAATAATAAAGTTACCATTTTATTTAAGGACAGCACTCTAAAACATTTCCAAGTCCCTTTGTTTACTCAGGGGGAAATAATTAGAGCAGATTCAGAACAAAATAAGGAAGGAAAAAAGAAATAATAATTCATCAGGTAGCGAGAGATAATCCTGAATTATTTTTAAATAGGATGCTGTAAAGGTTGGTGTACATTGAAAGCTATTATGGGAAATGCTAAGCGTTTTTTTTTTTGTAACTAATCCACAATCAGAAACAGAGTATTTATTAATTGTTAAACATTATATAAGGATCTTATCAAGCTACAAATGCGAGAATAAACATTATTTTATTATTTGAAAAAAAAAAAAATTCCGAAATCAATTTGTATTCTTACCTACCTATTCTTAGTAAGTTCATTTGGTTATTAAATACCTGAATATTTATAATTATAGAATTTTTAGTCATTTTTATGTATTAAATTAAAATCATTAAAATATTCTCACCTAAAAATGCTGAAAATACTGCGAAAATATCCACATAAATAAAAACCGCTTGCAAAATATTGCTTCGCGTTTAGTATGCCCAAGATTTATCCCCAACAGGGAATAAGAGAACGCAGAGATGAGGCAAATTAGCAATTATATTATAAAAAAATCATCGGTTTTTTTTGAAAATGGTATCGTATACTCCATTTTGTTTTAGCAATACGATACATATAACAAGGGTGTATGTTATATGAGAAGGGATGGCAATAATAGATGTTTTCTTTTTTAGTATGGTGCGTTGTTAAAAATAAAACATGAATTTTATTTTGAAATCGTAGCCTGAAAATGTGTATAGAAAAGAAAAAAAAATGTCGCATTAGTTTTTGAAAGTGTGTTAAGCCTAAATATAATCAAAAGTTTTTCAATTTAACATCCATCATTTGATAATTTATCTTTAGGTACTCCAGTTGAAGTTATCCCAAATATTCTTGTCAAATCCAAAATTTCCTTTACTACCAAAACTGACCCTATCGATTCAAAACTATCACAAGCCTAATCAATCAAAAAGTATCCTACAAAATGTATTTGTGTCCAAAAATTTGTAACAGATTTGTATGATCCATTATACCCTACCCTCTCTGTCCATACATACATCCCTACTAATATTATAAATACTAAAGTAAATCTGTCTGTCTGTCTGCCTGTTACGCTTTCACATCCAAACCACTGAACTGATTTTGATGAAATTTGGTACAGAGATAGAGTTGACCTTGAGAAAGAACATAGGATATTTTTTATCCCGAACTTTTGAAGAGTTCCCTTGGAAACGCGATATACTCGAACTCGACGCGGGCGAAGCCGCGGGCGGAAGCTGGTAGGTACATATATCTATAGTTATAGAAGATGAGTGGTCTGCTCAAGTATCGTTCAGGACACTTCAACTTGTCTCAGAATTGAGACAGATGGGCTTCTTGGTGGAAATTATCATTTTTGTATCTTTTGAGAGGGGAAATGTGGTAAAAATGGAAGGTTAAATGAGGCAGTGTTTAGGGATCCAGGCTGTGAATGTAACTGTTGAGTACATAGTGAATAAACTTCATTGGAGTTCAGGTGAAAGGTTTTAATTAATTTATTTTTTGCATTGGCTTAGACAGATTTGTCATTATCTTTTGTGGGTTTGCAAATTTGTATCCCATGCCTTGTCCATTAATTTTGTTTCATACAATTTCATTGATCAAGAGTTCCGCATCTAGACAAATTGTTATAGAATTATTGAAAAAAAATATTTCTAAGTGTTAGCTGTTAATATGAAAACCAGAAGTCAAAAGATATTCCCTTCTTGAATACACCAGTCTGAATCACAGTTATCTGAATTAAAAAAATCAAAAAATCCAAATCCCATTTGAATAATCCAGTTCCGCATAGTATTCTAAAACGGTATATTTGCATATAACACGTTGTGACATGGTCGTCGCGTGCGCATAGACGCTGCATGGGGATTACATTTATTTTCAATTTCTTCATTGTTGATTGGGGCAAAGATTTGCATGTAGATATGTTTTTGTAGATTGCTTGGGATTAGTTTTTGTATTAATTTGCAAAGGCAAAAGATATATGTGGATATGAAAAACCTACAAGATTATTGTGAAAAGTTTTATTTAAGTACTTATATGTAATGTAGGATCTTTTGAAGCATATAGTGAGTAAAGATGAAGAGTAAAAATGATCAAATACAGCCAAACATACTTTCCGTCTGTCGCACAAAGCTCCAGTAAAGTTAAAGCTTCATTAAATCTATTGCCTAAGCAAATCTATTGCTGACACTTTTTATCTTGTTGACAAAGAAAGAGTCAGCAATAGATTACACAAAAAAAAAAAACTATCCTAGTAAGTAAACTATGTAAATAAATTATAAGCAATAGATTTAAAGAAGTTTTAACTTGAATGGAGCTTTGTGCAACTGACGGTATGTCATTTATTTGTTTTTAAAAATAATAAATCTGAAAATGCATGATCTAATCTTAGGTGTGTAGGAAACTAAAACACAGATTGTTAATTTCGTCAAGACTCGACATAATGTAAATTGCACACCAAAACAGTAACATTCCAAAAAACACTGACCAATAAAACTACCAAATAATCAAATAACTTCCCACTATATTGCTGACCGTACTTACATCTTTACCAAAGCGTGGTCACAAGCAGGGTCAAGCAAAAAATGCGACTGACTACCGTTTGTCTTCATCGGCGACAGGTTTATGAGGTAGGGCGGTAAATAATATCGGAGAACGTCATGCAACATTCATACTTATTGTTGCGATACTACTGATGTATTTGGGAAAAGGAACTTTTATTAATTTTGTGGGATTGTGTGTGGATTTGGTGAGTGTGTTTTGGTGGGAAATGTTGGTTATATATGTACAGAAGAAAGTATTTATTAACTAGACTTACGTTATACCTGATGGACAAGATATTCTAATGACATAAAATATTTGTATTAATTCAACCTATGAAAAGATTTGATATGAAAAATAAATACTCACACCGTTTAAAATGAATTATTTTATACCGACAATTGTAATGAGTATAGAAAACACTGGTACTTACGTACTTATCCAGTTTAGCTGGAAGCCCACCCCAACATGCTTAGGTAAAGGCAGAGAGATATGCAATATAAACAATAAAATAAAAAAAAATACATAAAAAACTAATAATACCACTATACCACACAGTCAAAGAGAGTGAAAATTATTTTTCCTCCAAAAAACACAGCCTGTACATAACACCGTAAGTAGATTCCCACAAATGCCACTGAGCTGAGGGTTTATCGAGATATAGCTGGACAGCTGGCGCCGCTCTTACTGCTGGGGATGTCCAGAGGCTGGCATTGTATTGTTATTAAAAAAGTGGATATATTCTGCAACTACATACGTTTATTCCTGTAAGTATAACAAGTTACCTATTTTATACATACAGTTACACATACAGAACACAGACAATAAGAAAAATTAAAATAATTAGTGGGAAACTAACTCATGTGATGGAATTAGAAATTGAAATGCTGCATAATTTTTTTGAACTTACAACGCCATCTATGAGAAAAAGCATGAACTCGATCGTCATAAATGACCTACTAACTAAAACGCCAAGGGTCCGATATAATGTGTTTAGGGTCGCGGGTTTAATTCCCGTTACTATACGGCTTACTTATTCATTTACTTATTGGTATGTTAAATGTTAAAATATTGAATAACACCTATGAGTAAAAATGAAACTATATCGAATAGTTTTTCACATATTTTTATTCAACTTTTCGTCACGTGTCAAGCTTTTTTCCCAACTATGAATTAGTAGTACCACCGGTACCACCGGGTGCTTCTGCATAACTGACGTTCCATAAACTGAATACCTTTCTGACCTCCCTAACTCAGTTAAATTATTAAACTGCAGCAAATACTTCAGTATTTATTACTTGACCATACGGCCTAAATGCCCACTAAATCCTAATAAAACTCTCCACGTATCAATCAAATAAAATTCACAGACAGATGCGTTCCATATCCCAATAAAACCGATTCCTACTTAAATATCGATCAATAAGATGACACATTACATTACAATAATTAAATTTGTCCAAAAAATATGCACCCCCTAATATCGTAATATGGTTTTTCCCCAAATTCCGTATTTACCCAAAAATCCGTATCGCAAATCTGTTTAAACGGAACTATTTCTAGTGGATCCGTGTAAAGAGTGGTATGTGTTAGGGGGATTAATCAAATCATGGCGTAGATATAATCGAGTATTATGGTGGTTGAAGGAAAATGATGACGGCGTTTTTTTCCGCTTACCATTATTTTTATTCATGTGTTATTTTTATTTAGTTACGTCTCAGAGCAGTCGATTGCCATTCATTGATCGTCGAGAACAATTGTAGCATTCCGCCATTCTTATGACCTATTTCTAATTTTGAGGCACCTTTACCTTAAGAGTCACTTAGGCATTCAAATACACAATTAAATGACGACACACGTATTCTACGAAAACTAGCATAATCCAAAACTCCTTTACCGACCACAAAAAGAGCATTGAAATCCAACAATAAATCATACATTACCTGGTAGGGTTGCGACAGGCAATTTGTCATACACCCAGTGACGCGAACCGAAGAGATTTGAGCATCCCTTTTGCAAGAAATACTTAAATCCGACGAATACAAAAATGTTGTTATTGTTACGCTTATATGGTTTTTCGTTTATTTGCGAAATAATAATGGGGTTGTGGTTTTTTTGTGTGGATGGAAATAAGCTTTTTGATCTTTTGATGATGGTGGAGTCAATTTAGTTTGTAGGTTGTTGAGAGGTAATGTAAAGGTATTTCGTGTTGTTGTTGAATTTGTAGACAAATGTCTTTATGGCTAAATAATAAATAAAGACAAATTATTTATCTTCGTATTACAACGTGACCACGGGAACTAAGTATACATTTCAGAATTTTTGCAAGGTGAATTCGCGACCAACTTAGGCCACTGGCAGGCTTTTTGGACACAATTTTAAAGAACTGTTGACATCATCATATACAATCATTTTCTTATTCAGTAAATATGATTTACATACGTACGTTACTGTAACAAGTTATAAGGAAAATGAAAACATTTTTTTTTTTTTTTACAAAAATAACATGACATAAAAATCTGTTTATATTTTACCACCCACATACCCATCTTACTTGATTAACACATCATTAGCCATCGCCGTAGGGGTGAAATCGAACCTTTTTTTCCATGTTAATTAAACAGATTAAAGGCAGTGTCCGCATGACCTATTTTCACCCCACAGCATGCTTTCCCTCGAAGGGATGAAATAAGGGTAACGTTTGAGCGATTTTAAATAATAATGTTAATTAATTGAAGAAATATTGCTATCCAGGGATTTAATTGGACGTATCATTATCTCGGATTGTGGGTGCAAAAATATTTCGTTAATTAGTCTGATACAAGGTTTTTGCAATGTGTGTCAAAATCCAACGTACACGTTGAGTGGAGTTCAATTATATTCAATCGTACCCTGAATAAAATCCGAATTGAGTTTTTTTTTTTTTTTTTTGAAAACCGTTGGAAAATATTTTTGAATATAAATTACCAACTATGCAAAAAAATCATAAATACCCTTTTTTTTGTTGTCATATATTTTGTTAAAATAATTACAGTTACTAATCCATATTATAAAACCTTTCTCTAACACAATAATCGTTTTCAATTACAAAGGGCCCCATAAAAAATAATAGAACAATGTTGACAATGAATTTTAACAAGCTATTCAAATTAAGAGCTACATCGCCGTGGCTTTAAAACTCAAAGCCAGATGGGTCCAAAGCTGAAATTATCTCATTTCATTATATTATTATTTGAGGACAATTTCTGGGGCAATCTTGGATTCTTGCACCTGAGACCGAAGCAAGGAAGTGTAAACTGGAATTTTGAAACTGGAATCTTGATTATTTTTGAAAGAGAGACTTGTACGCAGTTTGAATTTGAAATGGCCAGTTCGATTATTCGATTTTTGAATTTGATTCAATTGAAATTGAATAACGTATTTTGTTTTAGATACTTTATTGGTTTTTATTATATTATCAACTACGAATTTATTTATGCAGGGAGTTGTCCGTATGTTCTTTCGGTTGACTGAATAAAATTTCATTTTACGCAATAAATAATTCGCCTAATGGCTATATCATGGCGACAAAAAAATAATCCCCAAAATCCAACATAACACGGCATACAAATCTTAACAAGGTAAGTCGTTACCCGTAAATACGACTAAATTTCTCTCGCTTATACTCCAACATTCAATATCCTAAAAGATTCTCTAACATCAAACCTTCACTAACATCACTCAAGGTAAAACCAACCTTACTGCTACCACATAAAGATTACACAACATGCAAATTAAATTGGTAAGAATGTAACCGCGAAAATCTGTTACCAACTTTTCCTTCACGAGCGCTCAAGCAAAAACCAACTTTATTCTCAACAGCGCAAGGTACTCCTAAACTGCAGAAGTCTTGGCAAAGGGTAAGTAAGTCCTTAATACAATTCGTGGGCACCTCGTCACGGAATTACGGGTGCGTTCACGTGTGAACCGGCTCTTACTGGTTTGGTGGAACCACCGGGTTTGCTGATTGTTGGGTGGGAAATTGGAAGAATACTGAAGTTTGGGAGGAAGAAATATAAATGAAACAAATTAGTAAAATTTTGGTTTCATTTTGGTTTTCATCTGGATAGAAGTAAACAATACTCGTATTTCGTCCCATATAGGTCTGTTATATCTCTTATGGTATATAGTCTTCAGTTTAGTTATCATATGACTTGGTGACTTCGAGCGCTATTGAAATCACATATAGAAAGCATTCTCATGTATATTTACAAGTATACCTAAGTATGGCTCACTCACTTACCTCACATAAACATCTTTACACATACTAAAAGTAGACAAAATAAAAAATCTAGTTTTAATAAAATACTGTCTTTAACTGTAAAAATTTTGACAATCTACAACAGTGGGAATACTTGAAGAAGCCTAAAACTACAAATTGTTTTCCCACCAAAAATATTACACAAAACCTATTTCCAGTTGAAAAAAAAATAATCATAACGTTTCATTACGCGCATAAAATATTCATGTGAACCCCATTTCTCTTTTGGTTGGAGAAAAACAAAAACGTATAGAATGGAACATCATTTTAGCCCCCATTTCCACGTAATATAAAACAAATGATTGTGGCGATACTCGTATTTTTTGCGGGAAAGCTGTTTTAGACGATCGGAACTTTTTAAAAATCTGACCGTCTTACCACAAAAACTTTTAAACGTCAGTTTATGCCTTGTCTAAAAAAATGACAAATTCTGACGTTGACATATGGTTCATTTTGCAGCCAAAATTTTATTAGACAAGCGTAAAACAGGGTTTAAAGTTTTTGTAGTAAGGCCCTAAATGTTTACTATTTTTTAATATACAGGTAAACTTGCCTACAGCTTTTTAATTGTGCATTACTTGTGAGTTTGTCAAGAATGTCAAACATACCATAAAAATCTATACTTTGTATTCAAATTGGTTCAATTTATCCAAGCGAAAGCGTTTTCAATCTTAGTTTTTTTACTTTTTTTTTGTTCGCAGGAATTGCTGAACGTCTTTGAAAAATTTTATTAATTTTAGATACCTAGCGGATTTATAGAGAGAGGTTGTACAAACCACTTTTATCAGGACTATTACTTTCATGCTTTAAGTTTTATGTAATCATAATGAGTAAAAATAAACATCGAGCTTCTATTTTTCGTGTGTAGAGACTCTAAGCTTGTGTTTTTAGTTCATTAAAGGTGCGTGCGCGCGGAAACAGTCGCCGCCGGATGCCTTTTCCAGCGGCAATGCTTTGGCGGCCTGATCAATGGAGTGCCGAGTAGGGTGACCAGAAAATATAAGAACAGTTTTGTTATTATATACCAGATATTTCACCAATCATTACCTGTTTGAATTAATAGTAAATAACTATATTTAGGTCTTCAGAAGAAGGCGTATTAATACATGTTAATTTACAAAGAAATATAAATTTTAAAAAATCTAGTAGGTATTTTTATTGTGGACAGAAAGTAAAAAAAATAAAGTCCCTAAAATAACAAATAGGGACTAATTACTGAGTGACGAATTATTCACGGACAAAATGTATTTTAATCATTAAACACATGCACTTGGAACTAAGAAATACTTGGACTTCCATTGCCATATTTTAATAAAACAGCAGTACAGCAAAAACTACGCTGCAGGGATAATATTGACAGGCTTACATCACATCATCATAGTCACCATACTTCTTTGACGTTTACCGCCCGCATAAACAATTACATACAAAACTGAAAGACCTCAGGGAGATATCTTTGTGACGAAATGATCAGCCTCACAGAAGGAAATCGTCAAAAGGTACATTAATGAGATGCGAGACTTTGACGTATCTTTCAAAAGGTAATCTTTGATAATACTCCGGGGATTTTATTGTATTGTGTTTTTTTTTTGTATTTGCATGCAAGAATGGTTGTGGATTTTCATTTGTTTTTTTAGGTGGTATGATGTTTTAATCTGGTAATGGAATAAGAATACGTAATGTATGTACTAGTTGTGTAAGATTCGAGAATCCCATTTTTCAATTCTCTGGAGGCCCTGGGGATATCTGAAGCTCAAAGGTAATATAAAAAAATAGATTAATATGAGCTTATTTATATTTAAGTAGGATACAATAATTAATAATGCCTCAATAGGATACAATAATGCCTCAAGACGAAAGTCTTCAACCAATGTGTGTTACCGGTGATGACTTACGGCACCGAAACGTGGTCTCTCTCTATCGGCCTCATCTCAAAACTCAAAGTCGCTCAACGAGCTATGGAGAGGGCTATGCTCGGTGTTTCTCTACGTGATCGAATCTGAAATGAGGAGATCCGTAGACGAACTAAAGTCACCGATATAGCCCACCGGATTAGCAAGTTGAAATGGCAATGGGCAGGCCATATTGCTCGCAGAGCAGATGGCCGATGGGGTCGAAAAGTGCTGGAGCGGAGACCAAGGACTAGCAAGCGCAGCACAGGACGTCCACCAACAAGGTGGACAGACGACCTTATAAAGGTCGCCGGAAGACGCTGGATGCAGGTCGCCTCCAACAGGTATCTGTGGAGATCTAAGGGGGATGCCTATATTCAGCATATATGATGATGGTGACAATAATTAACTGAATAATGTTAGCATTTTATCTGTTCAAACTTTTTCCAAAAGTAATAATATTACATAGCTCACATTTTGTTTTAATTTGTAGAAGGATTTGTTTTAATTTTGCTCTCCAAACGTCTGTTTATTCTACTATATGTTTATTCATACATAATATAAAATGATTTAAGTATATCGTTAAATCTAAATCTAACGATCTATTCACAGCGTCAGTTAAAAATAACTTTACTCCATAAACCTTCATCCTAAACCACGGTTAAATAAAATCACAGTTAAACTAGATTTGGTTCTAAAACGAGATTGTTACGGTCCAGATTGTTTCCTGTCCATTAACCCTTGTTTACGAACATGGAGAACAAAATGACTAGCGGAGGTGCCATAACGGAAAATCTCCTAAAAAAGTAGTGCGCCAAAATGCGAGTGAGTGAGGGATGAGGAACGTTACTAACTCTGCCCTTTTACGCTCTCTTTGGACCTGGTCATTTCTATATGGCAGGGTACGGAACCCTATTGTTTTCGCTCCTCTGTCCGTCCGTCCGTCCGTCCGTCTGTCACCAGGCTGTTATCTCATGAACCGTGATAGTTAGAGAGTTGAAATTTTCACAGATTATGTATTTATGTTGCCGTTATAACAACAAATACTGAAAACTAGAATAAAATAAATATTTTGCAGGGCATACAACAAACGCGATTTTTTTACTCGTTTTTGCTCTGGTACGGAACGCTTCGTGAGCGAGTCTGACTCGCACGTGGCTGGTTTTTTTGTAATAAAAAAATCATTGACAGAATGTCTCAAAAGAACTCGAAAGCCTCATTGGTTAACTCGTAACTGATAGTTTTGATCACACCCACCATATGAATTTGACCTAGAAGAAGGCGCCTGACCTACTTGCATTATGGTATCTCCATTCATATTTCCTTACTCCGTAGTTACAAACCATATTACTGCAATTTCCTTTCAGCGCCGCAACTTATTGAGTTTATTTTCTTTTTTCATGGGTCACTCTAAGAAAATATTCGGTTATTGGATTTTGGGGAAATGAGGGTCAATTTTATATGTATTAGAAAGGTGTGTCTTGGTAAATTGGAATATTGCTTCTATTTTTTCCCTTCATCGATTTATAAAAGATTTTTTTTCAGCAAACTTTACGTGTTATGAAAAAATAGTTTTGATGGTAGAAGATTTCTTTGCAAACGTATAGATAGGTATTAATGAATTTTTAGCGTAAGGAATTTCAAATTCAATCATTTATTAGAATTGCTAGAAATACGCATTATGAATTGAACATACTTTCATTGAACTACGAAAAACTATCTATCTATTAAATAATAAATAGTTCCCACACAGCGTTTTTTCCCCTGTGAAAGTACAATTAATAAAGGTCCATTATAGTAGTAGTACAATTAAATATTTACTTTTTTCAATATTTCGCTACGAAACACCAAAAGAGCAAAACAAAAACAACAGTAAATAAACACAAACAATTATGTAGGTCTGTGTAACACATAAACTAGTAGCCTATAAATCGACTTTCATTGACGCATGCCCTTAGCTACAAATAAATAAATAACATTACCACCTGAAATAAAAGAACGATAAACGAGGGTAGTCCTGAAACGTATTTAATTCCGTTTGGGGACCGTCTCGGTGCACAAATGGCTTCATTTACGATTTTTATTTCCGACCAGTGTTGGGATTAGGGGATTAAATAGTGAAGTTATCGATAAAGTTGGTGATTAGAAGAAATCGCACTAAAATCTTTAACCACAAATGAGCTTACGACAATTTTTTAAAAAATAAGTAAGAGAAATATTTAGGTGCCTACATAAAAGTATAACTTAATAGAGCTGTAAATATTTTTGGTAAAAGTGCGTAAAAATAAAATGAATATTAATATTATGTATAAAATAATATTGTTTGGCAATTATTCTCAGAGTTAGTAATATCACACCGAAAAAATAACAATTACTGAAAATCGTCATAATAATTCCATGAATAGTACCAAACAATTAACTAATCCATCGATATCGACTTCCCCCTACCCTATTTATAATAACCTCGATCCGTGTATTGAGATTAACTTGTTTTTATAGCATTAGGTTAGTGTACATTAAATTTTACTATCACGCTTCATTGCTGAATCGGAGGTAAGCAGAGACAATGAAACAGAATGTTCTAACTACACTCTTTTGCAAAAAACAAGGGCAATTTAGAAAAACTTTACGGTTTTAAGGCATATATTTTTCCCCAGCGGAGCCTAGCAGGGCCAAGGTCTGCCGGGGCTGCGGGATTGTTCGAAACAGTTACCGCGACTCTGGTACATAAAAGGCCTGAGAAGGAATATGATGGGTTATAGTCAGTAAGAGTCTGACACTCCCTCACGCTGCTAACTCAAAACGGGAGGGGTAATTGATAAATTTGCCATCAAAAAAGGACTACATATATATTTGTTTTAATAGGTTTTTAAGGAATGGAATATATCACTTGTGTATAAAGGGTTAGAGTGACGTATCGAGACGTTTGTTGAACAGCACCACTTAGCTAAAATTGGCCTTATAGGTCAGAGTAGTGATAGTCCTCCAAATTGTGTTTATTTATGATAGAAAGTTAGTTACATGGTTTTCACAAACCATGTACAATGGCGCAAATATATATAAAGTCTATAAAACCGAGTTTTTCTAAACTGCCCGTTTTTTTGCAAAGAAGTGTATTTATTTTAACTTCCCAGGTATATTGAGTCGTTAATGGAAAGAAAGAAAGAAAACAGAGTCGTTTAAGTCGGGTTTGAACGTTAGAATAGTACTAAATGTAGTTATAATTTAAAAAGATTGAGCTATCTTTGGTCGGTTTGAGAAAATTAGTTAATAATACTGGTTGTGCGAATCGGGCGAAAAGTATTTTACATTTAAGTATTCTCATAATTATAAGAAGAAAACTTTCATTTTAGACATTTTAGTAAATATTCTGATCTATAGTGATGGATAAGGTACTTATAGCGCAACTTGTTTAACTAACAAACAAAACAAAAAAAAACTATCTACGTAGCTATGATAAACGGCTTTAAAACCGTGTCCAAGATCCCAAAATTTTTAATTGAATCCAAAAATGTTCTCTGACTCACAGGTAGTTAATAATAATCAAAATTGTCCACCTAAAATATGCCTCTGGACCCTTACAATAAACATTCCTCACGTATGTATATCTAAAACAATCAATATAATGAAAGCCGACCCGGCGACTAATTAATCGGATGAACGACTTTCAATAATCCCGCACGGTTCGGTTAGTGAAAAATCGTGCGGACACATCCAGTTTCATCCGGTATTGTCCGGTTTCATCCGAAAAGAATTCCGTGTAACTGACCGCTTTAATTGGGCTGCCGTTTGAATAGAACCGCGTGTTTTGATCTAGATAATTGACTGAAAAGAGGGTGAAAATATGAATTATTTTTTGTGTTTGAGGAAGAAAATTAGAGGCAGTTGAAAATTGCGATTTTATGATTTCGTAAATTTTTAAACAAAAAGTAAGTAATAGGAAAAATTATATCAAATTATGATCACAAAGACAACATACCCAATACACATTACAATAGAGATAGATAAAGATAGAGATAGTAAATACGATACCAGTTTAAAGAAGAAAATAGTTAATTTACATTTTAAGAAACCTGCAGTTGTATGCCAGATCCTAGTACAACTGACTACAATAGTTGCAACTCTGAAAAACTACAAGGAAATTGTACCAAGAGCTAGTCTGTTTCTTCTACTGCAAGAAACACTGAAACACTAATAAAACACAGGTGCACAAATCAGCCTCCAGCGATTCAGAAAAGCGGGCTCATAAAAGAAAAAAACCGTCTTCAAACCATCACCCTTATCCGAGTTTATGGCCCTATTATGAAATGGTCTTTATGCTCTATTTTATTGCTAAAAGACTTAGGTAATTACGTCACGCCGCAGTGCAAAGATGAGATTTTGACTGAAAGACCTATTAAAAGTTTTTAATATTCCGGTCAGAGACTATTAAAATGTTTGATTGGATTTTGTTTAAGTGTGGTTATGGGATTATGGCTTTGTTCCACTTTAGATAGGTTTAATTGCATTATTCCTAATTGGAGAACCACAACGGTTAAAACTTCTAGAATTAGTTTAGGAATCATTAAGATGGCCTTTGCTTAAATAATAACAGTGTAAAATTCTGTTTTTCGTTATTATACCGCTACTGTCAAAAGCGTATATAATTTTTGGCATAGGTCTTATTAAAATCCTCTGCTTGGGCATAGGTTTCAAATTTATCCAAAAACATTGCAAAAAATCTGACATATCAAAAATCATTTAACCATCACATAGATACAAATACAGGCTGTATCCAAAACCCCTGTCATTTATGATAAAATAAAACCTTTTTTTATTTATACCTTAGCGACCGTCATTAAAGCATGTTTTCCATCAAGTCAGTCCCCTGTCGCGCATAAACAATAGATATAAAACGAGCCAAGTGGAACACCCTTTGTACAGAGTCGGCTTGTCATGCCTGTCATACAGGGGTTTGATTTCTGTGCGAGGAATTTTCTTGAGCGTTTTCCTGTAGGTGAAATATGATTGTGTAGCGTTGGCTTAAAAGTGCTGATGTAGGAATCCATAAGGCTTCGACACATAGACATTTCAATGAATTACATTGTAAACCAAAACAAATAATTTTAAACCCGTATTTGTTCAGAAATAATGTGCACAGAGAATGTGGTATAAAAATAATGACAAGGTTATGTCACCATTTCATTAAAGTTGTCTCAAAAGGGATTCAGCGGGCTTCGGCCCCACGTTCGCCTTCCCATAATCCGGGACTCTATAGCGTCGTGGTCGAATAGAGACACAAAAATAATATATGTATGAGATACAAAAATATGTTCTCTAAATTGAAACTGCTCATAACTGGTGCCAACATAATCAGCTCGGTATGGGACAACAATCAGTCGGTACCAATGACAAGTCAAAAATACTATTCTTAGTAATAAAAACAGCCTGTATAGAGAAACCCATTTAGTGCATTTGTAGTAGTTGAATGGTTGTCCAGTGCGAATCAATCACAAGTCTGCGCCCGACACCTGATGCTCAGTGTGTGTATGTGTATGTAAATATTGTGCACAGCGTATTCAAAGTTACATTGTAGGTTCGTAGATCGAAAGGGTTAACAAATCAGAATACAAATATACCTGTTTTGCCTTTGTCAGGATTCAATATCAAAGCATTATGTACAAAATCGAAAAAAAAAACACTTCTTTTTAATGTTACTTGTTCTGAACCAATCGGGAAAAAATCTATCTGCCTGTCTGCCCGGTTTTTACGCTAAAACTGGACTGAACTGAATAATGTCCGAAAAAGGACAGGCTATTTTTTATTCAGCTGTGGGAGATAGTTTCCCCAGGACGTGGGTGTAACCGCGAGGAACTGCTAGTTATTCAACAAAACAGATCACCGAAAACATTAACTATTTCTTACCACTAAATTTCTTACCCATTTCCAACAAATTCAAACCACAATAATGACAAAATCGTCCACATTAGGTTCACGCCATATACAAAATGTAACGTAACTAAAAAGAATTATCTTTCAAATGCCCGCAATAAAGAAAATCAGTTAATAAGGTAATGTCACGAACCTTTGATACAGAGAACGGTACGTAGATTATGATAATGAGGTAGACTGGACACGCTGTAATAGTAGTAATAGGTGGCTAACATTCATGATTAAAAACTGCTTTGTTTCATTTCTAAATACGCCAGCGCTAGGTGCTTACACATCTTTCAAGATCATAAAATATACTAAGTAGATAAATAGTAGGTAATAAAAAAATAGACAAGATATTTTAACAATTTGGTGGCTACTTATCAGCAGAAATGAAATGATTTCAAAATAGTGGAATAAAATAAATAATTAAAATAAATTCATTTCAGGTAATCATAACGCATATTGTTATCTACATTGTGAATGGATTGGTGGATTTGCATTATACAATTCTTTGACTGATTCAACACACTTCAATGCACGCAGGTAAAACCTCCGCCCACTGATCGTACTCGTCGCCTCTACCAATATTTCTCATACTCTTTGCCACCATAACGTTAGTTTATTTTTGCTTTATTGGCGTTTCCTTACAATATAGTACTGCAGCGAGGTAGCGTGATCAACCGCCATTTGTTAGAAGTCGGACATCGGACGAGCAAATAACTTAAAACGAAGATTCATTAGGTTTTAAATTGATAAGCAATAACTTTGTGCAGTATTTTTATTATTATTTTGTGGTAACATTCTATAGCCTGTCAGTTACTTTAAAAACAAAATTACGTAACAATAACATTTTGTAACTTAATTATTAAGTTACAAAATGTTTGGGGTTTGTTTAGTTTTATTTATCGACATTAGCAGACCTGAAAAACATCAATTATCAACATATTTTTTTTATATTCGTACAATAATTAATAATCAGCATTCTTAAGTGATGATCCTACATGCATGCGCTTTTTTATTCAAAAGAATTTTTTTAGTAAGTGTGTAGGTTACAAAGTTACAAAAATAAAAAAATACTGTCCTTAAGTATAGTTATTTAAAACACTAGAATATCTCGTAAAGGATTTTCGCATATCTTCGGTAATCTCTGAGGTCCACGTAACTTGTTTATGAGTTCAAACACAGGTTTTAGTTCGTCTTGAGTCACCCCCTGAAAAACAAAACCCTTATTATCCTGAACTGTCTCAAAATTAAGCTGTGCATAATATGTAGGTACTATGTCGTCTGGAATTAACATTATATTGTTAAAATATATTCAGGTATTTGCTATAGACTGTTGGATATTTTATAATTTAGTGAAATTGTATAATATTCATTACCTGTTTCCGCCGGTAGATGACCACCGCTATCATTCTTCCCCACAACATTTGCATCAGAAACGGCTTCGATCCTTCCACTTGCAGGAGATGGAGCTGCATCATCGCGTCATGTTTTAAGGCTTTATCTGTCAAGTAAAATACAATACATAATGTAAACACGTAGGAAGTAGTATTCATCAAAGGTGCTCGGGGCTAGATAATAGCCACTTAGCGCGGTCGGTTCATGGATAAGTCACCATCTCATAATGTCGAATTACTCCGTGTTTCTGCTGTCATTTGAACATATTTGACAGCTATTACGGGTAGTTAGAGCCCAAAGACTTACCAGGAATATTGAGCTGCCCAACTAACTGAGTCAAGGAATTCAGGTAGACAGTCAATTCTTGTAAAATATTGGTACTCATCTGTGTCCAGTTAAACTTGAAATTGACCCCATATAGTTAAGAAAAGGCTAGGCAGATGATACTACAGGTTTAGGGTTCATCATATAATATTCGTACCTACTAGTACTGGGTCACGTTCAAATCGTATTTAAACTAAAAAGGCTAAGTAGATCTATCATAATTACAAGAACCAACCAAGAACTCACGTATATCATTCTTGCCAATATCCAGAGAGATGACTTGCTGGAAGCATCCATTCACTCCTTCTATGGATTTGGACCAGACATCGAACGGGTTCTCTGTGTGGTAACGCTGACGTACTATGAACCCTTTTGAATCTTTGGGCATCAGTTTCTTGGGGGATTCTACTGTTTTGTTTATCAGCCATCTTAGACTAGCCTGTGAAAAAGAGATAATTGTTATTTGTAATACATAATATATGTATATAGATAGGTATGAATAAATATGAAATTTAACTTCAGTCTTAACTTTAATTTGTATTAACTAGGGGCCCGTCCGTATGTATTAGGTATTAGGTATTTTCATATATTACGTCTATCTATTCTCGATATTGGTTGAAAATTCCATAAAAATCCGTGCAGTACCTACATTTAGATTTTTTACTGAAAGAGCACGGTGTAGAACTTTTTTTATGACTTAGTAATTAATTTAATAATATTTTTTCAAGCCATTGCTACATATTTTTAACCCCCGACGCAAAAACGACGGGGTGTTATAAGTTTGACGTGTCTGTGTGTGTGTGTGTGTGTGTGTGTGTGTGTATGTGGCATCGTAGCTCCCAAACGGATGATCCGATTGTAATGCGGTTTTTTTTGTTTAAAAGGAGTGTCATTCGGGAGTGTTCTTAGCTATGTTTGGTGGAAATCGGTTCAGGTCTTCAAGATCATCAGCTCGTTTGTTAGGTGTGAGAAGAATGTTACACGCTCAGTTTACTTGCAAGCATGTGTGGGATCTGAAATTTGAAACACTAATGTCTTCTGGAACCACCGAGCTGGTCTGCTGTTAGGGCACGAAGGTAGGAGACGTAACCCTGAACTGCCTTTTAGTAAACCCATCGAGTTTGGGCTCGTTGAATTTGTCTTGACTAGTTCTCTTCAATTGACGAGAACCTGATACTGGAAATGGGATGTGGCGGATGAAACCCTGGAATGCCGGAATGAAACGGATAAACCGATTTATATCTTCGCTGAAAATCTAGAATGACCAAAGGTTTATGTTTCCTCAATCTGTGCAATTCTCCCAGAGCCAGTATGTTATGAGGATTGTTAAACAGCATCCTTTGTCCGAGATCGCATAGAGCGACCCCATCTTAAAATAAAAGAAATTAACTGAAAGAAGAAAAAATTAAGGAGCTCCTTCAAAAAGCAT
Organism: Helicoverpa zea; assembly: GCF_022581195.2. Lineage (NCBI taxonomy): Eukaryota > Metazoa > Arthropoda > Insecta > Lepidoptera > Noctuidae > Helicoverpa > Helicoverpa zea. The sequence continues at coordinate 2,209,189 of NC_061472.1, forward strand.
GAAATAAAATTAAATTATAAATTTAAAAAAAACCCCGACCCAAAAAAAGTACGCAATTAGTATGACAAAAGGTTAAAAACGATAAACCCTATAAAAAGCAAAAAATAACTTTTAACACTACGTAAGTACCAACTAAAGCATGTCAGACTAAACTAAATTTTGACGTGTCGGGGGACCGCTTTTTACCTTCAAAAACACTTACATAAATCAAATGATACCTACCTAATTACAACATTCGTATAAAACAAAATTATATACACAGTTATAAGTAGTATATACTTAATTACTTCTAACGTTAGGCTAATAAATTAGAGCGGTCCCCCGACACGACAAAATTTAGTTTAGTCTGACATGCTTTAGTTGGTACTTACGTAGTGTTAAAAGTTATTTTTTGCTTTTTATAGGGTTTAGCGTTTTTAACCTTTTGTCATACTAATTGCGTACTTTTTTTGGGTCGGGGGTTTTTTTAAATTTATAATTTAATTTTATTTCCTGGTGCTTTTGAAAAGATGCTCAGTTATTTAAAATATGAACTTTAAGTTAATGTTTTCATTCAATGCATAAAAAAGACTTATAATTAATGAGACAATTATAAACATAGCGCCTTAAAATTGAGCAAATTACTGGCACTGAATAATTTAAAGAATATACTAAGATATTCTTACCCCATCAGTTTCACTAATCTCCACCTTGTAACATGTAACCTGTTTCTCAGGGAACAATTTTTCAGGAATAATAGCCACCACCTGCCATTCTCCGATCACATCCTTCAAATTAAAGTTGGCCTGAAAATTATCACACTTGGTACCATTGCTAATACCTTCGCAATTCACCAGGGTTATAACGAAAAGAATGAGAAAAGGTGTCATGTTGAAATGATGTTTCAGACGAAAGTGGAATTTTAGATTAAATTTTGTGAATGAAGTTAGTTGGTTATCACATAGCGTTATGAACGAATAGACTGGACAAATATGAGGAAAATTAAGAAACAACATCCATCAACCGTACTATATGTCGAAATTTATCCACAGACTAAGTCCCTAAAGGATGTGGATAATCGAGTTAAAATTAAAGAGTTTAAAGTGTACATTCCCTCGTAGTCTCCTAGATTTACCTACATAATAACTAAAATACAGTGGACATATTCATACGTATATTCGCGGTTCAAAAATTCAAGAATAATGTTGTAGTACTGTAAAGTTGTTATTTATAAATAGTTGTAGATTGACTAAATACGAGTATGTAATACAAATAAAAAAAATATAGGTACTGTTTTGACTAGACTGTAGATAACTTTAAAAAAGTCCATTCTAACATATTCTAAGTTCTATAACAATGAGCTATGAACCCGTCGTGTGGGCGATAATCTTACGTGCAAATAATTGAATAATTTCTTAATGTCAGCAAGTCTGGCGACTGACACGCTTTGAAACAATTACTCAATTTGTGTCACGGAATAACTGGCCTATATGAGTTGTCCTAATTCTGTGGGTTCATTCACAAGATTCTCAGATATCCTTGTGAAGATCTTTGAACTTGTATGTCTGGTGCATGATCAAAATTAATCTGTACTAATATTATTTTTACTTAATTTGAGATTCTTTTAAATCTTTACAAGCTACAAGCCTATAGAAAGCCCACGTCATGGGTGCCATTTCCATGACTCGGACAAAAGTCATAGTCTTCCTCTATATTAAATAGGCTATAATATACCTACTGTTAGTTATGAAAGAATTTATCAAATCGGAACAATACCTAGTTCCTGAAATTCCATGTTCAAAAAACTATTCAGCCTGCTAATATTAGAATACATTTGTTTTTTTTTAGAGATAAGATAAAGGTAAGACAAGTCACCTTTGACTATTCTTGCAAAACCAAAGTACTTCTACTAAGGAAGTATTATCGTCAGCAAGTATACACACTAAAAAGGAAACAAAATCCCTAAATGGACAAAGGAAGCCATTTTAACAATAAAAACCGAGCTTTAGAATTTTCTTTAAAATCGCCATTTTCCCATTCAAAAACATCTCAAGAATTATCTGAGTTCCCATACAAAAACATGGTCATTGTTTAAAAAGTCAAAACCGACATAGATTTAGTTGAACAAAGGCAGTAAAAACGGTTTATAGACTTGTTATTGCTGTCCCAACGGACAGTAGGGGTGGGACAAATAGAAGGAATAAGGCGATTTGAAAAGATTTGCTTTATTTTGTACCTTTACATAAATCTCATAAATAGTTAAATAGTATTTTCCAACTATTTTATAACGATAATAAAATAGTTTAAAAATAATATTGATACTAAAACAATAAAAAAAAATATATCAGTGTTAATATTTTACAACTACATAAAATAATAATGAGAAGCAGACCTCATTAAATAAACTCCAAACTAGATAATTTTGCTTTTTCGAAAAAACATTGCATTTAAACAAAAATAAACCGTAATATATGTAGGTAAATTAAACTGAATAGGTTAGCGTAATAGAGAAACAGTTATTGTGATGATAGAAACAATCAAATAAATACAAAAATCAATCTCATTTCATTCCGCAGAATTTCGCTTATAACTTGTACCGTATCCTACAAACGAATCGGTGGAAACAGATTTTAATGTATCCTATGAAAATCTTCATTCAAAAGCTCTTTCCCTATGAATTTTAATATAAATCTCGAATTGGGAGTTTATTAGCGTTGGACGAATACTAATAAATGTGAAAATTATGTATTCTGACGTTCAATGGATATTTACGAGAGTTTCTTGGAATTATTGGAATCTGAAGAAGCTTGAGTAAAATAAAATGAATGACGCATTACTTTGTACTCTTATTTTAAGTTTAACGTGATATATACCTACTTACTTCAAGAAGATCCTACTTATATTATAAATGTGAAAGTTTGTGAGAATGTATGGATGTATGTTTGTTATTCAATCACGCAAAAACGGCTGGACCGATTTGATTGAAATTTGGTATGTAGATAGTTGACACCCTGGATTAACACATAGGCTACTTATTATCAACATACTACGCGGGCGAAGCCGCTGGCGGAAGCTAGTTTTAAATAACTCAGTCATTCAGATTTCCAAAAAGAGGTTGGCAGCCTACGTCCAGATTCTATCCGCAACATTTTTCAGGTTTTTAAATACGATGTTCCGTGGAGTCAGATGACCTGAAAATAAAAAGTGTATTTGTATTGTATTATGTTGAGGAATGGTGACGTTTTTGATTTGTATTTATTAACGCAAATAAATAATATCAACAAAATTAATTGCTTTTTTCACTAACTCTAAAATGACCTTATAATTTTTGTCATCAAAAACAAAAATGTCAGTAATTAATCTTACCCTTTCACGAGCTGTTAGTCTCGTGGAAGGATTTAAAGTTTGCGGCTCATTAACTGCGAATATTTCATAAGGTACCTACGTACCTAGGTGAAGGGTTACCCGTCAGCATTTAGGTGACATCGAAGATTATTTTTAATGGCTTATTTTTTTATTTTAGAGACAAGTTAATTAAGTATCCGGTTAATTACCCGTTTTGTCTACAAAATATTGAAATATAATTATAAAAATATTAGAATTAATGATACGCAAGTTTGAGTAGTGGTGGATGCAGGTTACTGAAGGCCGTTCAAAGTATCGAACCTTGGGCGAGACCTTTTTCCAGCTATGGACATCTTTCGGCTGAAACGATGACTGGAAGTCTTTAGTTGGTCAATGAAGGCCGGTAGCATATCGATATACAAGTTACCAAATCGGTCTATATGCTATATTTATTTTATTTATATATGTTATATAAATAAAACCAAGTCTGTTTCGTCAAGGTTCAATTCAAAATCAATCTTGCTCTCTCGTTCTTCCCAATACTGAACTAAGATCAATTTCCCTTACACTGCCAATATACTTACATACATACATACAAATACTAATAGTATTCGAGTGCCAGTGCCAGAGTGTCAGTCAGTCACAGTTAACGATGACATGTAGAACGTCTTCAAACGTTGCAATCAGAACACCGATGTCGTTTATTGAAATCTCTGCCCTCATGTTACAGAGTAGGGTGGGATAGAGAGATCTTAAATTATAGTTCTGTAGAGATTCAATTTTATAATTATCAAATTATTTTTTATATTCTTTATTTTCCAGTTTTATCTTTAACATAATAAATTGGTCGGCCTTTCAATTTAACTCTTGACATATTGTTCTTATAAAAGGAAATCGAAAAAGACTGAAACAGCAGGTCCATTATTATTTATAGGCAAAACTTTAATACACCTGTAGTTATCTGTTACACATATAAAAGATTACTAAGAGATAATGAAAACTATAAACCCCCTGGGGGACCATATTTTTTTTATTTGTAAATAACTTCATAAAAAAAACCTTAACTTTAATTTATACACAGATTCTAACATTCATTTAGTTACATAACAAAAATAGTACTCCAAAACCTTTTATACAAAATAACTTAATAACTTGCACTCTCTGTCCCAACCTACTCTGTAGTCGAAGATGATTGTCACCGATAGAGGGCGTCAGTTCGTAAAGTTTTACGATCACTTCCGACACGAGACTGCCTCTTTAGTAATCTGCTAGGGGAACTAGTATAGGGGCACCTAATGTGTAACACTAGTTGTGGTGATGTTTCACTCCTCACTAACAGAGAAAAACTATGGTTGGTACTAAGTACCAACAATAAAGGCTATATAAGGCAGGTATCTAAGGCTATCATTTGATAAGTGTAGGCAACATAAACTTAGGTAAGTACGTAAAAGTTAAACATCACTGTCACCCAGAGAAAGTTTTCATATTACAAAGCTATATAGAAGTAATCGCTTATAGCCGACTAGCGGTTTCCTGCGGTGTCACCCGCGATCCGTGGAACCTACTTCCCGGACCTATAGTAGGCTATACTACCAAGGGATACTGTAGTTTCTCAACAGTGAACAAATTTTTAATCGTTTTAGTAGTTTTGGAACATTTTAGTTACAAATAAACAAAACCAACTCGTACTATTAATTAGGTAACGGAAATCACAAAAAACTAATGTTTCATGCATTTGTTTCCCTATAAATTGTATACTACTATAAACCATCTTCGTTCCTCAAACAGATTATTTTACACAAAGCATATTAATATGAAATTCCATCTTGAATCAATGTATTGAATCTTGATTGAATTCCGAAGGGCGTCGGCTTATGATCCATAAATGTGAGTGTATGAATGAGATTCTTAAGATTCTTATCAACCGAATTTGAATAATATCTGCTCGCATGTTATGGCAACGTAATCGGCAAACGACATCTTTGGAATATTATATTGAATTGATAGAAGCACTTGGTTTGTTTCTTATGAATTTAGATGGAAAATAAGCCCATGGCCCATTTGTGCCTTTCCTTATCAACATATTTCCAAAAGGTACTGAACGCTATACGAAAACTCTTGGATAAAAAGCCATTGGCTGAAAACGACTATTGACCTAATGCAAGATTCATTTACGTATGTAGTTACCTCATATCGACGAGCTAAAAAGTAACGATAAAGTAACGATATTCACAATTTAAAGGCATCCCTCTTACTGTGATGGTTCATTGATAAAATGTCAAAGTCAATCAATTAATCAATTTAGCTATATACATTTTACTACGGTTTATACTATTTTACAGGTAATGGACAAACCTTTTTACAAAATTTGCATGAACAGACTTACTGCCTCTATTACACCAAATGTTCCTACGAGTGTATGTTATAAGGCTTGCAATTACAAAAGTGTCATTAAATATTTTAATCATCATCATCATCATCAGCCTATCGCAGTCCACTGCTGGACATAGGCCTCTCCAAGTGCACGCCACTGAGATCTATTTTCGGCTTCTCGCATCCAGCTCCTGCCAGCCGTCTTGCGCAAGTCATCACTCCACCGTGCCTGAGGATATATATATAAATATTTTAATATTCGTAGGTAATTCTAGTGTAAATTATACCTAAAAATTGCATTTGCACAAGTGCAATATCTGACAATAAAACTTAGTGTCATATTTTTGAACATTAAAACCATCATAACACCAACCTTTTAGCATCATACGACTTTAATAACAATCATTATAAAGCATAACAAAAGGGCGTGCTAGCTTCGCGGGCGCTCCCACTAAACTGTATAAATCGCGTTTAAATTCCACCGCTGTGACGTCATTCGTTATGATGCAGGCATTTGTTTTCTTGTATCCGTCCGTCCGTCATCGGGTGTGGTGGCCACGGGTTGATGGGAAACTATAAAATCAGCATGAACCTCATGACCACACCACGAGAACCGCTGCCAAATGCGCTTATCCGGGTGCTATAAAATAATAGTGTATTAGTTCAATTTGAGCTCCCTTTAAAAAAATGTGTGTAATGTATTAACTACTACATAATGCACAAATATTTTGTAATCATTTAATCTCTATAGAGTTAAGAAGAAACATGCTAATGTGCTAAGAAGCTAATGTGGAAAGTTTTTCTTTATATTCAAAAATATTGGCCACCCTACATTTTACAGGTGATGAATGCAATCGCTGCATCGAGCAAAGCTTTTATTCGCATATTATGAAGCGACGGAAGCGCTTGAAATATCGCACAGTTTCGTGAACTTTACTTACTCCCTACTAAATTCAGGCATATATCATTACATTTAGAGATGCTGATAATGATAATATATAAACTGTAGCTAATTATGAAAATAGAAGAAAATGAATGAGACGTTTAGTTGATCTTTATTTCTCAAAAGAAATCTATACTAATATAATAAAGAGGAAACATTTTTTGCTTGTTTATTTGTACTAACCGCGTGTATGAAACTACTGAACCGATTTGAAAAATTCTTTCATTATTAGGTAGCTACACTATTCTTGAGTAACATAAGCTATATTTTATCCAAATAGGTACGGGCAGTAATTCCCACGGAACGCGGGTGAAACCGCTGGAAAACAGCGAATCTTTAATAAGACCATAGTACACGAAAAGTCCGCTTTGAACCGCTTTCAGCAGCTTTATTTCCCTCCACTAAGCTTAGCCACGCCCGCGAAACATTTTACAAATAGAACAGAACAGTGACGTCATTTGAAAGGTGCATTAATATGGCCGCCGACCTGTCTTATAACGGCCAGACAGTTTATTAAGACGACATGGTAATAATAGCTGGAAAGCCTTTGTGTGTTTAATGAAGATGGGTGGTGGGAAAATTGAGGTAGGTTAGTTTTATGATTTTGTGTATTCTACAGTGGTGTGCGAATGTTGATATCTTTGTCGGTTTGTAATACTTAAGCCTGCTTTTTCGACTGGTCGCTAAACAAACGTGCAGTCCGATTGCAGTTGGGATGCAATCAGCGTGCAGTCGTGTTCTGAAGTTGATTTGCAGTTCTATTGCAGTCGTGTCAACTGCATTCAAACTGCCCTTGAACTGAAAATTGCAATTGGATTACAGTCGAAATGCAGTCCGTCTGTCTAGAGCCTAAGACACTCTTTTTTCTTTCTCATTCCATAGTTAGACATAGAAACAAAAAAATCTCGTGTAAACAAAAAGAAATACACTGTAGGTACTTTGTAGTTCATAATTATTTTATTAATAATTACCAATGCAATATAAACCTCTGAATGTGTTTAACCCGTTGTCCGCCGGGAGCGCAGACATACACGAGACACAATTGATTTTCAGCTTTGGAAATGATTTAGCTTGCATTATTGTACCTTTTAATAAATAATTGTGTCTTCCTCTTCAGATCAAAGTAATAAATTACAACTACCGTTTCCCCAAAATCAATTACAACCAGATTTGAAACCTTTTACCTTAAGGGGTAAATTAAAAATGCACCACTTCCCACCCTTTACCTTAAAGAGATAATCCAGGTGTGAAATTAGTATAGCGAGTGCATCAGCCAGCACTAATTAGTAATTATTATAGTTAATTGTACCTCTTAGAAGGTATGGTGTGTTGTTAATGTTTCCTTTGAAGGATTTGCGGTTGGTTAGACTTTTTAAAGGGTGATTTTCGAGTCTTGTTTTGGTTTGTTTTTGGCACGGTGTTAATTGGCTTTTTTTTTGTAAATGAAAACTGTACCTGTAATTTCAATCACCGATGTGATTGGAATTACAGGTACAGTTTCATTAACTTCTTCCTTAGCAGGGTTGAGTAGAGTAAGATACACCTGTCAGCTATATGGATAATAACCCAACCTATCCTAACCTATCCCCCTAGCATAAAGTAAGTAACCACTAGAGAGCGCACTCGCCAATTTCTTCTAAGAACACGACTCACCGCGGGCCGGGGGACGCGGCATAATCCGCGGCTACTATTGGTCAGTTCAAGGTCGAGTTACACGAGTACGGGATGGCTCTCTTTCAATTAAAAAAATATCGATAAAATGTATTTCGTCGTAGTAATAAATACTCAATAAAAATCTGATAAGAATATTCAATAAAAATCAGTCTATTACAGAACTCCGTACAAGAAAATTATTGATTCTTAAAATGTGTTAATTTAGTATATACATTGTTGGAATCGCTGAACTAAATAAACGTCGGAATTGTTTTAAATATTCTAAACAGTCGAGAGTGAAGTGCCTTGAGCAAACAACGCTGTACTTTGTTGGAAACCAATTTTCCCTATTAATAGTACCTATCAACTTCTCTTTTATTTCTGGAATCTTCGGAAATCTAAAATGATTTCTTTTTTTTCGATTACATTAAAAGTAATTTGCGGAGGCACCAGGAACAGCCGTCTGTAACGTCGCTATGGACAGTTAACTAACTCATTGGCCAAAATAAAACATATTTTTTAATTAATTTAAATGTATCGATATCCACTTCATCCTTAAAGGTAACAGCCCAAATTTCTTCGAAAGCAATACAAAGGGCAAGAAAGAGATGGACGTATTAGAATTCCTTAATGAAAGAAAGGGACATTTCCAAAAGACATCAACGAGCGTGAGCGCGGTTCACCAACCACCAATTCAAGTAGACCCCTGTGGTATTTCGTAATATAATTAAATCAAAGCCAAATTTTGGTATTGATACTTAACCATGAAAAGTAATGCCATCCTTTTTGTAACTAGATGTCCTGGATTGTTTCTCGCACCATTTCACCGCGCATGTAAGCATGTTTAAACTTTTTCACTTAATAAAATCCACAATAATTTAGCGTGTACGCAGGTCATAGACTTGGTCCTAACTAAAGCTTTTTACTAGGATCGTAGCCTTATAAGAGCAAAATCTCTAATGTTTGGCGAGCGTCGGGGCACTGTATGCTCAGTCAAGTGGTTTTATAGTCTTTGCCCCCTAGGCTACGGACTCTGCTAAGACTAAGTGTACCCTAAAGTTCAGAATGACAAAATAATAATTATTAAGTGTATTGTAAATCCATTTCTAACGTCATACTGTAAGCCTAACCACAGTGTTAGATACAATTACATAAAAACCCGAACCAAATTAAAAACTATCATGACCCGACCTATTTACTCACACTAATCCATCTTTCGCGCCAAACGGCCATTGTTACGCAGATAAAGCGATTCGAAAAGTGAATTTCGAATTCAAATTCGGAAATTAAATTCGTTGCAGGATGTTTCCAATTAAGTGCGCGTCGTGGATGACGGATGACATCCTCCTTGGGGACGGGATGGCGGATGTCTTGTTTGAAATAAGAATGTTTGGCGAACTATTGTAAATCTTGGGTTTGAATTTGGAAGGAGCTTAGAGCTTGAGTTATTTGAATTTGGTAAGGTTCAGTTGTTAAGTACAATTACGTTAATTTAATTTATGATAGTCAGAAGAGATCTCTTAAAAAAAATATAAGTATTAAGACCAAATTGTTGTTGAAGTCATAGTATTTTTATGTTTACCGCTGCCATATTTTTAAAAGAGTATTGTATGTAGGTAATTACCTTATAATTCGGCTCTTTTATGATACCTACTTACTCTTGACATAGAATAACTGGGTTGTTTAGTTCAATATAAATATTTCAACATATAAAAGTATGAAATAATAACAAAAACATAACGATTATAAAAAAAAAATATCTGTCAACGCTTAAAAAAACAACAAAGTCTGACACATTTAATTAGTAGTAAGACGGGTAGCTCCAGGGATTAAACATAATTACTTTTCTGTCAGCTGATCCCCGGAGGAAAGTATTCATTTTGCTTCGTAACTTAATTTAGCTTGCAAACTTACACTATAATTGCTGAGCGAGAATGTTTATAATTTGTTATTCTAAAACCATAATTTATTTCTTTGATAAAAATGTTCTCTTTGACATAGTTGAGTTGTGCCAAAGCTTTTTGTGAAGGAATAAGTGTAACTTTACATATAAGTACGAAAATAACCATGTCTGTCGTGCTTTCAAGATGAAACTACTATGATTGGAACTTTTCAATACCCGGATAGGCTTACAAGAATATGGCTTATACTCAAGAAAAATCCTTTTCAAAATCAAAATATTGCACAAAACACATAGCATAAAAAAGCTAATTAAAAACGAAACAGATCTCAAGATAACTCCTTAATTACCATAACCATTAAAAGTACAAAAAGAAACAATATAAATCGAGATGGCAACCGAAATAAAAACTCTATAATGAAATTTCAACAATGGCAACACCATGAAAACTGCAAATCTCGCCCATTGGGAGCAAAGACAAGTTTTTTACGATTTCATAAAGCAACGGAACCGGTTTTTCATTTACACACAGTTTTAGTGGTAATAAAATATAATTAAAATATTTTATACTTGCTGTATCTCGAGGTTTTTACGGTTTGTATGCTTTTAGGAATGTTTGAAAGTTGGTAGCACAATAGGGATTTCTTATTAAAAAAAACTCATCAATAAATCACAATGTAGTCTCCTATACTACTGCATAACGAATGTAGATTCGCACTACTGCTTCAACTGCATAGGTATTTAAAAATAACTAATTTTATATCACTCCTTCGCAAACACATAATCATCATCATATCTGTGGGTCAGCGCTGAAAACCAGCGCTGTTGTCTCGTGCCTGCGTGTGCGAGACACAGCATTATGCTGAGCGTTGCCCCTTTTCACGCATAAGTGACGCAGCTGCAGCGCTTTTCTTTTCTGTTTCACTGTTTGTTTTGTCCATTGTTTTATTTGTTTGTATTTGTGTGTGTTTGTTTTCTACGTCATTTGTGTGTTAAATAAATGGTTTTTCTTTCTTCTTTCTTTCTTTCATATTCTTAGAGCCCTTCACTGAAATAATGACCTGAATTATTTATAACAAAAATATACATATTTACAGAGACATGAAATAAAACCACCTGAATAAATAGTAGGTATTTGAACGCAAACATGATAATTTAATTTTTAAATAATTCAAAATTTTGATCACTGTGTACAAAAGAATACCTGCAATTTACACATTACATCACCTAATAAATTAATGTCCATAAAACAAATCCAAATCCCACTGTGTCTCCAGACTAATCTGAAAGATATAATCAAAAAACACTGAGTTCCTCCAAATTAACAATTCTCAGCGAGTTTTATATCTAGTTCTGCACTAGAATGCACACTGAATGCATTCTAGCTGCAATGGGAAAAAAGATAATGTTTTATTTCAGTTTAGTTTTTACGGTTGTTTCCGACAAAGGTATGTTTTAATCTATACTAATATTATAAAGAGGAAAACTTTGTTTGTTTGATTGTAATGGATAAACTCAAAAACTAATGGACCGATTTTAAATATTCTTTCACCATTAGAAAGTTATATTATCTGCGAGTAACATAGGCTATATTTTATCCCGGTGCGGGCAGTAGCTCCTACGGGACGCAGGTGAAACCTCGGGAAAACGGCTAGTCGTTCATATTTTTGTTTGAGTACTCACACTAGATAATAATTAGTCTATACTAATACACATATTCATTGGTACATTTACTAATACTAATAAACATTTGTTCACGAGGAAGCTAGTATTCTATATAAAACTACTAATAGCCTTGTACCTATGTATATTGGTAGCTAGGAAGTAAACGTTGAGAGAAACAAAATATTTTTTTTAATTACACAATGTAGTTTTTACTGACACTGAGTGATAATTTGGAGATTTGCCGAAAACATAATTCTGATTTCATTTAATGATACAAAGTATTAATGACTAAACAAACCTCATTCAACTCAACAGCTACGAAATACAAGATATTCAGCAATAAAAACAAAGAAAGAAAGAAAGATTCCAAATAGAGTGTTCTGAAAAACTCTAGCTGTCTGAAATAAAGTGAAATAAAGACAACGAGGGCAAAGAGTAATGATGCTGAACAGTTTCAATGAATGTTTTACATCAGCACGATTCTATAGAGCTGGTGGTACCATTTTCAGGACTATGTTTTTTTAAAGAAGATGTGGATAAGACATGCTTATTAACTTTCATAAGTAATTTTGTCACCGCTTTCAACTATTACCTCTAGATAACAGCTTAATATAATTGTCTTACTGAGGTTTATTTTCTGAATCTTTTTCTACCAAAAAAGCTTTAAAGGATATTTTGGTAAAGAGAATATCAATAGTCTATTGAGACTCATAAATGGATATCTTTTATTATTTTTTGTGTATAGAGCTAGTTTTGAAACTAATCCTTAAATTATACTTACTTATAAGGCAGACGCTTTATAATTCCGCTTTACACAAACTCTCAGAGTTCCTGAGTTTAACATTGACAGCAGTACTGCCAAATAAAAGATTTTTTCTATCTTACAAGCAAAAGACGTTTTACCAACTCTCTAAACTTCCACATCCCCGTCTCAATCGATCTACCGTGATGCGTCGAGATAGGTCACAGACAAGATTGGCTGGCCATACCTCTCTTCTTATTTATTGCACGAACAGACAGACAAATGTGAGTAAACATATTAATGGCTCCGATGTTTTTTCTACTGCCCTATTAGGCCTGATTAGGGAGAGTGGGGAAGGATAATATGGTGATTTTTTTGTTGATTGCTTGTAATTTTTTTAAGGGTTGATTGGAATTAGTTTGGACATATTTTTTTTGTTCAGATGGCGATGACGTTGTTTTAAAAATGGAGAAAAAAATAAATTCAGAGGAGGTATCGCAGAATTGAACTATAGATATCAATATCCACGAAAGTTTATGTACAGCAACCAATCGGATCAAGGTAGCGATTTTTTTAAATCGTTCAACAAATTAAAAAGCCTTTTACAACTCCATAATTTTTAGACTTAAACGGCCAGTTTCTTCATCAAAAGTTAAAGTTAAAGTAATGTCTAAAGTAAAAGTAACGTTCAAATACGTTTTTTCAAGGCTAAAGTGACAGCAAAACTAATAGAAAAATTGAATTTGACCGTTACTTTTACTTTAGACATTACTTTGACTTTTACTTTGGCTTTAACTTTTGATGAAGAAACTGGCTGTAAGTAAATTTGAGTTACCCGAGAAATAAACAGAAGTCGCAATACAAAAATAACATCATTCTAAACACGTATTTTCACCTAACTTCACACAAAAAAAGTTTTATAACTCTTATTGAATACAAAACAAGGCACTACCCCTAAGAAAACTACCCACAAACAAGTATAAATATCTTCAAAGTACCCAAGAACATCTGTTTGTGAATTATGCAAACCTTACCCCAGGATCTAAACAAGATGACCAGCCAACCGACCTATTAAATGAACCTTGTGGCCACAATGACCAGAACCCTTTACACTGGTCAATATTTATGAGAGTCCGAACAAATTTACCGTACTGAGAGCTCAAGGTATACTGGTTCTTGCTTATATGACCTTATTACCTGGGCGGTAAGGGTGGTTTTTGTAGTGGCCAGTTAAGAGGTGTAAGGATTAGGTCTTTGAAGTGTGGAATTGTGTGTGGTGTGGAATGTTGATGAATGTGGCTGTGATTTTGATAGGTGAGATGTGGTGAATATAGAAGTGGGAAGAAACTGTTATTTTTAGAGCAAATATTCCTCAAATTTAAGGACTTGAAAACAAATAACTTAAACATCTACTATATATAAGCACTTCTTTGTTAACATTTATCAAAAGTGAATTAATCTAATAGAAACCTCATGAAATTGGGGACGGGCCTGCCAGGGTTGCAGGATTGTTTGAAAAATACACCGTGGTCCTGGTATGAAAAGGGCTCCTGAAGGAGCATTAATAAGCCGGTTTTGGTCAGAAAAGTCCGGCACTCCCATGCACTCGCAGAGAGAGAAGTCAATTGATGATTTCTCACTCTCAAAAAAATTAACACATGAAATACGGCTCATTCAGACACACGCCATATCAATATTCCAATCGAAGACGTACCCAAAATGATTACCCATTGTCTCATAATCCATCGGAACGGTGAATATTTTACATTCATCGTAATACGTCACATGCTCCCGGTGGCACAATAAAATCTTTATAGCTATTGCTTCACATATCTCCTTTATGCTTTCCTTTGATCCCGTATGGCAGGTTTATGGCGTTTTCCAGCTAGGACTCTGTGGCGTTCTGTGTGAGTTTTGGAGTATTTCTGTGTTGGGCGTTATGTTAGGTTGGTCATTTTTTGACACTGTAGTGAAGGGTTGTTAACCATTTTGATGCATTTTGACTTGTGTCAAGTATTGTTAAAATAAAATAGTTAATTTTCGGTTCTAAATTGTGGATGATGTACTAGGTAAAGGTCTAATTCTATAAGGATGAAAAAAATCAGTTAATAATATGTTAACACGTCGTTTCTGGTAATGTTTCAAGTAGGTCAAGTATGTTTCGTGTAAGTTAAGTATCAAAATATACGTTTGAAGTAATTAGTTGATAGACCCAAGATAGTGAAAATGTCAAAGTGCTTAATTATTCATTAACATGGCCCTCAAATTTTAATTTTATTTGTCAAAGCGAATAATATAAAACGCTGTATTTTTGTTCGCAGCATCTGTTGCTCTCACTACCTCTGTGTTCATACTTCGAGCAAAGATTTTGTACTTTACGATGCATGTACGGGAAATCGATCGTTTATTCAAAGCAGGTGATTCCTTACGAAGCTCCATTTATGAGCTCTCTCATGTTGATAGCTTTGGAGAATAATAGCCTGAATATCATTTGCAAATTGAAAACTATTAATGTTAGGGCGGAGTTTGATGGTTACGTCATTAATTTTAATCTTTATTGCTTTAGTATCTATACCAGCAACACAGGTTTGTATAGGTTCTTCAACAATAATATCTTCAATGCATGCTAAGGCTACGTCTTTTGGCGATAGTTCAATTGCATTGTTAATTACTTATCATTTTTAGCGCCAACATACAGACGAATTTAGTGCATTGTAGATGTGAAAATTGGGGTCACATTTTCTGGTTAATCGTTCTCTATATTTTTTTCGTTAATATTCTTATGTCCTGATGGTATCTCTACGTACATCTGGCTAAAAGTAACTTTTGCGTTCCTCGACCATCTGAGATTGACGCATTTAACCAAACAAAAACTTGATTATATTATTTATCAGTCCAGATTCATAAATTCTATAAAGTAGACCAGACACGCAAACCAAAAAAAAAATAACCCAAAATCGTATGCCACCAATATTAAACCAATAAATAAGCCTACCAAAGCATTACTGTCACATCTTGAAAGAACAATCGTAGCAATTTGGTCTCCAGCCTCTTGAATTAGCCAATGTCTTGGGGCATTTTATTTCCTCAATCAAAAGTGCAAGTGCCTTCGAGTGGGACCGAACGACCTAATGAATTCTTCTCTAGCAAGCTTTCTTAAGGGATAGGGGATAGGAGTGTACGTGACTTTTCTTGGTTTTTGTATTTGTATTTTTTTGTGCGGGTGATGTTTTAATTAGATGTTCAGATTTTTTCTTTGCAAGTGTGATGTCTTTGACTATACTTGAAGACCTTTCTGAATTGGTCTTTACTTATTGGCAAGAGATATCATGACATAGTCTATGCGATAGCTCATAGGCATACTTCATTGGAAATATAAAAATATGTACTTTCTATAGGCTATTTATCTAGTATGAATTTCACAAGTTTTCTAAGTAAAATCTGGTTGTTCTTCCGCTATATTTAACCGTCTTATTCTTGTAAAGCAAGTGAGGGGTGGCGACTGTATTACCGCCCCGGGGTTGCATTCCGAAGATTATTGCGTAGCCTTCTTACGAGACGTTTACTGGGTGTCCGTTGTAGATGTAAAGAAGCTGGATACGATAACATAAATTATTTTTTTTGGGAAAAGTGAGAATCAAATACCTCTAATATATATTTTTTGGAGACATGGTATTTTAGATGTTAATCAGTAGGTATACTTGAATAATTTGAAGAACTTTGTGATGTTATTAATATTAAGTTATTATTTTCTTATCTTTGACATTGTATTATGTTTTATAACCTGCTTCTCACTTTTTTCAGGAAAGCACATTTTTGGAGAGGATTCATGGGTAAGGATGCAAAAAAAAAAACAGTTTTATACAAATGGCAATTTTAAACTAATTTTGGCAACAAAATATTTACCACTCTGAAGTACTTATTCTGACATCACGACAAAGCTATGGGTCTGGCAAGAAGTTCCCTTTACGCAAAAATGAGCTAGTTCTCATAAACTAATAAACTTATAAATTCCGTAAACAGTTTCTTCCAGTCCATATAATACAGAGATCTTTGTCACTTCTGTTCACAATTTGCCTCAATAATGTGGGCGCTTGTTTCAACCACTTACAAGTCTTGTGCGATTTATTATTAGGGCCTTCTAAGACTATGATGACAGTTGAAGATGTTGAAGATCTTTTGTATATCTGTCACGATTTTACTCTTAAGATAAGAGGTGCTTGATGCAAAAGATTTGGATTCAAGGAAGGTAATGATGTAACTTGTACGTAAAACCTGTAATGATTCCAAAAAATAAGCGCCTAGTTTGAAAAAAAAAAACTCTAATCAAACTTGTCTAAGGCAATCCGGACACTGCAAACTTATAGTCGGCCGATAAATTAGTTAGGAAGACTTTCTATACAAAATTCCAAATCGAGACAAAATTGATCACTCTAACATGTTATAAAGTACCCCCCACTAAAAAGAAACAGTTTTTACTTAATCATAGCATTCAAAAACTTAATTTAAAGTACCAATAATGACTCGAAACTCGATAACCAATCATTAATTCACACTCAAAGTTAACACGAAATAAAGTCATTATTACAAATTGAAACAAAACTTATGAACTTTATTTTACTCAAAATAAGGTCCAATTTTGTTTAACAACGTTGTTATAAAGTATCAGTGTAAAATTAAGGGTGAAAAATAAGTCATTGCTTCCTCAATAGTAATTTTAAAATCATTATGTCGTTAGTATTGTTTGTAAGTATAGATTTTGGAACACTTTATACAATGATCGTTTTCGAAATGAATTGGGAAAGTTAAATTATGTGAGTTAAAGTAATTGTATACTCAAGTATCAGACGTCATATTAAAAGTTAATTGATTGAAAATGGATAAAGAACAAACTATCAAAATATCTTCTAAAACTAGTATGACGACGGTGTTTGGAACACTTTGCACAATTATCTTTGTCAAATATTGAGTAAGTTTGAATTCGCCAAGTGTTAGACATGGTAAGTTAATTGAAAATGGATGAAGAACAAACCGCAGTAATCAATTTCCCAAAATTATTGTGTTGACAATTTTCATCAATCAATTATAAAACATAATTTTTAAAAAGCTTAGCAATCAACCGCCAAACTATCACTACAAAACACCGCCTAACTAGCACTTACAAACCCAATTTAAAAAAAAAGGAAAAAATAGGCATGCAAGCATATATTCATTACCCTTACAGGGTCTAAAAAGATTATTCGCAGCGTTTCCACCAAGTCATCAGCCTGCAATCATTCCCTGATGACTAGGTAATGAGATTACAGTTTCATTACCAGCCGTTGTTCCCCTAGTTTAATTGATAGTATGAAACTATTGGGTTACTTGTGTGGGATGGTTTTAAGCGGGTGCAGCGCTTTAAAGCGGGGGCTGCTAAAATATGTAAAGTGATCAGTATCACAGTTTTAATAATTTTATTCTTCTTCCTATTTTCAGTCCCGTCTCGTGACGGGGTCCGCTTTTCGTATCCTCTTCTTCCATATCACTCTGTCCTGGATATCTTCTTCTCCGAGTTTGCAGTCATATCTTTCTTTACGCGATTAGAGTTTTAATGATCTGCATATATTACAATTGTTTACATGTAGATGCAGAAAACCAGTAGATGCTGTAAATTACAAAAAATCTATATTCGATTTTTAACTGAGGTAATTTAATCATTTTGATTATTTGGAAGCAAATAAAAGCAAGCTATAAACTTGGCAATATTGATAAAACAGATTAAAGAGTATATATTAGGTAATCATTAAAATTTTATGAAAAAAAAACAGCAATTTATCTAACAAAAAAAAAAAACAAAAACTGCCGCACTCACCGCTGCAGCGCTTACAAACATCGAAAACAACATAAGAATTTTCACCAACGAGTACTCGCTTCAATCTAATTAGTACACGCTTAACACACGTCTGAAACAAACGGTTTTAATTAAAAACTGTATAGTTTCACTGTCATCATGTTGAGCGGGTTTCAGATAACGAGCCTGATTTCATTTGGTAATGTAGTTTTATTTTCAATTAATTAATTAAATCGGGATATTTTCGTGCCTGACTCAGTGGGGCTGGTGAAATATTTTGGTCCTACTACATAGGTATGTACATCTTACACACAGTAAGTACACATAAACACAAATTACATTAGCAAAGGATTTCAAGTATCATTGCATCAAATAAGGCTCTAAAATGCTTTAGTAATAAACTGATTGCTTAGGAAATTCTTCTATTTATTGATTGGCACACCAGCAGCATTATAAACAGTAAATATATGTATATAAAAACAAATAATTAAGTATAACAAGAATATAATTTGTTGCGCATCTCAATGGGTTCAATCAATTTTAGAAATAACAAATTTTAAAAACATTGCATCATAATTATTTGTTTAGTAAGCTATATAAAGTTATTCAAAAACAGACTCTCGTTAATTCCTTGGCAGTCGTTACGGGTAGTCAGAAGCCAGTAAGTCTGACACCAGTCTAACCAAGGGGTATCGGGTTGCCCGGGATACTGGGTTGAGGAGGTCAGATAGGCAGTCGCTTCTTGTAAAGCACTGGTACTCAGCTGAATCCGGTTAGACTGGAAGCCGACCCCAACATGATTGGGAAAAGGCTCGGAGGATGATGATGACTCTCGTTAATTCACGACTTGAAAAAAATCGGCTTATAGACAGTTTGTAACACTGTCTTCTCTGATTCGACTTTACTTTGTTACACTCATCCTAACAGCACAGCATAAAAAACAAATAAATTATCTTCCAATTACGGACCCCTGAGAGGTCATCATTGTCTGCACTACAGTGTAAAGTACACACATGTACACTGTTACACTGGCGGCGCACAATACGGGAACACTAATGGATTATCAGTGATTTGCATTTAGCTGGCTTTGCGGATTGGGCTTATGTGAGAATGAGTCAGCTTAATTGTGGATTTATAAGAGTAGGAGTATTTTGTAGTGCAATCGTGGACTATTATGGTTCCTTATCATTTGTGCAGCCGTTCCTAAATATAGTATGTTGGGGTCCACTTACAGGCTAATCAGATACAGCTAAGTATCAATGCTTTACAAGAATTAACTACCTATCTAACCTAATATCTTCCTAGATCACCTATTGGGCTGACACCAGGCATCGATTGATCTGTGCAGCTAGAACTTATCCACAAGCACCTCTCAAAACCCGTGAGGACCTGTAAAAAAGAAAAATATAGGTATGTGTTAAACTTTTATTAAATGTATGTGTAACTTTAATTGATTGATCTAATCATAGCTCCTATAATTTCCAAGATCATCTCCTCTAAAACGTTTAATATAAACATTTTCTTTTACAACTTATTTTGTCTCACTCCCACATAAAACTCTCGCCGAACAACAATGATGCGAGTCGACAGAGGCTGGCACGGTCCAGTTGAAAATAATTGTCTCACCGATAGCGCAACTCATTCGGTAGTGCACATATTTGTGCGTAGATATGTACTATTACTTAGTAACCCCTTGTTGTTCGTGGCAGTAAGTATATGCCTATATTTATACGTGAAATTGTAGATTGCGATTGGGAATGAAGTTATTTAGAATTATCCACCCGAATAGTATGAATGCAAAAATTATAAATTAAAAAAAACCCCCGACCCAAAAAACAGCACGCAATTATTATGACAAAAGGTTAAAAACGCTAAGCCCTATAAAAATCAAAAAATAACTTTTAACACTACGTAAGTACCAACTAAAGCATGTCAGACTAAACTAAATTTTGTCGTGTCGGGGGACCGCTCTAATTTATTAGCCTAACGTTAGAAGTAATTATATACTACTACATTACATATACTTCTTATAACTTTTTATACAATTTTGTTTAGATACGTGTTTTTTTTTTATACGAATGTTGTAATTAGGTAGGTATCATTTGATTTATGTAAGTGTTTTTGAAGGTAAAAAGCGGTCCCCCGACACGTCAAAATTTAGTTTAGTCTGACATGCTTTAGTTGGTACTTACGTAGTGTTAAAAGTTATTTTTTGATTTTTATAGGGTTTAGCGTTTTTAACCTTTTGTCATAATAATTGCGTGCTATTTTTTGGGTCGGGGGTTTTTTTAAATTTATAATTTAATTTTATTTCATGCTTTTTGAAGAAGCTCCTTAATTTTTCCTTCTTTCATTTAATTTCTTTTATTTTAAGATGGGGTCGCTATATGCGATCTCGGCCAAAAGAAGCTGTTTAGCAATCCTCATGACAAACCAGCTCTGGGAGAATTGCACAGATTGAGAAACAACAAAGATTAACCTTTGGTCATTCTAGATTTTCAGCAAAAATATAAATCGGTTTATCCGTTTCATTCCGGCATTCCAGGGTTTCATCCGCCACATCCCATTTCCAGCATCAGGTTCTCGTCACTCAGAAACATGAAGAGAACTCGTCAAGACAAATTCAACGAGCCCAAACTCGATGGGTTTACTAAACGGCAGTTCAGGGTTACGTCTCCTATCTTCGTGTCCTAACAGCAGACCAGCTCAGTGGTTCCAGAAGACATTAGTATTTCAAATTTCAGATCCCACATATGCTTGCAAGTAAACTGAGCGTGTAACATTCCTATCACACCTAACAAACGAGCTGATGACCTTGAAGACCTGAACCGATTTCCACCAAACATAGCTAAGAACACTCCCGAATGACATTCCTTTCAAACAAAAAAAACCGCATTACAATCGGATCATCCGTTTGGGAGCTACGATGCCACATACACACACACACACACACACAGACACGTCAAACTTATAACACCCCGTCGTTTTTGCGTCGGGGGTTAAAAAGTAACTCTGTCTGTCTTGCTTTCTGCTTAAACTACTCCTTCTTCTTAGAATTTATCCCGTCTTGTGACGGGGTCCGCTTTTCTGCTGAAACTACTGCACCGATTTAAATGAAATTTGGTACACAGATAGTTTAGAGCCTGAGGAAGGAAATATACCTATTCTTGTGTAAAATAATCACGGAACAACAATAATACGAGTCGACAGACGCTGGTACGGTCGAGTTAAAAATAATTGTCTCACCGATAGCGCAACTCATTCGATAGTGCACATATTTGCGCGTAGATATGTACTATTACTTAGTAACCCCTTGTTGTTCGCGACAGTATGTATGTAGGTATATGCCTATGTTTATATGTGGAAACTGTACAGATTGGATTTATAATTAAAGTGAAATATAGGAGTTTTTTGTAATTATATAGGCATGAATCATCAATCATCAAACAATTGTTTATTTATTTCTGATAGGTAGATAGTATTAAACGGTAAAACTATAGTGTCAAAATATGCTGTTGAAGTTCCATTGCATAATATGCTGTTGAAGTCTATCTATGGACTTACAGCCAGTTTCTTCATCAGAAGTAAAAGCCAAAGTAATGTCATAAAGTAAAAGTAACGGTCAAATTCATTTTTTACATTAGTTTTGCTGTTTCTTTAGCCTTGAAAAGACGAATTTGACCATTACTTTTACTTTATGACATTACTTTGGCTTTAACTTTTGATGAAGAAATTGGCTGTTAGACAGTAGTATTAAATGTTACATACTTTTGCTCACAACTGAAGGGACATTTGGTTGATTTGCACCAATGAAAAAGCTGTCGAAATTTAACTTGGAGTTCACATTGATAAGCAGATTATTTAACAATAACCACTATGACAAAATGTCAGTAACTTACTTAGTAAAAATACGTGAAAATCTATACTGTTAATCAGGCAGTAATCACAAATCTCTGTACAAATAAAGCAGGTCGTTCTTCCGACACGTTACACGCAGACGACTGTTTGTCGACACACATTTACGAGCCACGGGAATCTGATACCGACACCTTTTTGTATTCCCGTTTAGTAGATCGCATTCATTACTGTTTTTGTAAAAAAATATTATGAACTCACAATCCAAATAAGGTCGACGATCACGATCCACATTAAACATAATCATGTTCCCTGGATTTTTTTACATGGGTGTAAATCGATTAAAAGTCAATTAAGTGCTAGAACAATCTCACTTATATAATAATTAGTTTTTGCTTGCAGTTTTAATCACGTCCCGGGGAACTACGTACGGCATATTAAGGAAAATTAAACAATATTCTTTTAATTCAAATTATCGCTAACAGGAATGCATGTTTATGAAAGTAATGTCCCTTTGTCTCTACTCTTATCACATTTTTCTGATCTAAATACTTTAATTTGAAGGTATCAAAGGGGCTGACATTACCGTGAGTAACACAGTTGTCTCACAACGATTTAAGAAGACAAAGGGCAGTAAAACGGACGATTGCTCACAACAGCAGCCAGCACCAGACATGTGGAAATATACTGCAATTAAAAATATCCCTGCCTTCCTACCAATATACGCTTTATTAACTACATTATTTGGTGTATCTTCGAATTAAACCCCTCCTAATTGAGTATTTTCCACATTCAATTCTAAATAATAATAATAGACTTGTTATGAATATTCATAAAGATATTGATTTGACATAGGATAGTTTTGATCCTTGTAAATTATTTCGTACATAATAAGAGTGACACCTTAGCCATTTTAAAACGGTGCAATTAATCGTAGCCATGTAGTGCTGAGTTCTACGAAATTAATATATATAATAGCACGGCATCATTAGCCACGGCAGTGCCTCTTCTCATTACCGCGGCCCTGGTACATAGAAGGCCTACGAAGGAACACGATGGATTTTTTGTCAGTAAGTCTGAAACTCCCTCACTGCTGCTATCCCACAGCGGGTCGTTTGATGATGTTTGCTTCAGCTTAAAAAAAAAGTGACTGTTCTCATACAAAGAACAAATGAGCGTTAATCAACAAACCTCCTGAAAGTGGAGTAGCGATTTCATACTTTTAATTCCGTGTGTCTTCAACGATGTTTTCCTTCACCGTCAGCCTTTGATTCTACGATACACCTGACATATTACTTTAGAAAAGTTACATGTCATACATGCCTGACCTGAAATCAAAACGCCCTTCGTGCTTAAAGTGCTTTAACTAGGCCACCACGAGTTTCACACATAAAACGTAGCAATTAACCTATTCTAATGACACAAGTGATACGATACTTAATGGTACCAGTAGGGACTTAATACCTTGGATACAGTTTCATGTAATAGTTAATTTATGTCTCTATTGACTATAAAGTTTATAGGATGTGATGTGTTTTACAGTTAATTGTAGGTAGGTACAGTAATAATCAAAACTACATACTAAAACATCATCATCATCATCAGCCTATCGCAGTCCACTGCTGGACATAGGCCTCTCCAAGTGCACGCCACTGAGATCGATTTTCGGCTTCTCGCATCCAGCTCCTGCCAGCCGTCTTGCGCAAGTCATCACTCCACCGTGCCTGAGGACGTCCTACACTACGTTTGACGAGGCGTGGTCTCCACTCTAAAACTCGTTTACCCCAACGGTTATCGGTTCTTCGGCTAATATGGCCAGCCCACTGCCACTTCAGCTTGCTGATTCGGTGGGCTATGTCGATGACCTTGGTTCTCTGACGGATTACCTCATTTCTGATGCGATCCCTCAGAGAAATGCCGAGCATAGCCCTTTCCATACTAAAACATGGCTGTGTGCATGTAAAAGTATGTATTGCATGTCACCGTCTTCATCATCCTCCGAGCCTTTTCCCAAACTATGTTGGGGTCGGCCTCCTACATGTGTTATTGCATGTGTTGTTCTTTAATTATTATACTAATTATCAAGTTATTAAAATCTATTTAAATGCAATGTTAATGTGTATAAGAAATAAGAATACACCTACTTCATAATCATCATCATCATCATCATCAGCCTATCGCAGTCCACTGCGGCCTCTCCAAGTGCACGCCACTGAGATCGATTTTCGGCTTCTTACACCTACTTGTATTGTATTAAAAAACTCAATTTGTTTGAGGCAAGTTTTGAACAGATACAATTTAGCTCTGAATATGGCTACTAGTTATTCTCAAAAATAATAATATTATAATCATCAGTACAATCTTAGCCAACTTTAAAGCGGCAAAGTAATTTGACCATTATGTAGTGAGTTTTGATTATTTTTTCTAGAGTATTCTAAATTTCAAGCTGTATCTGTCTGTAAGCTAGTTTACGAGTTCTTATCCTTTGAAAATAAAACTCCGAAGTTTTTATAATGCATGTTTTTATTAACGTTGTGCACGTACAAACTTAAATGACTTAAGTTGGGATTTATGAGACAAGTTGTAAGAATAAAATCAAAGTTTTAAGTGTGTTGTAAGTATTTTATCAGATGTGTTAAGTAAAATGTTTGATAGAGATAAGATTGGGTTGGTGAGTCATCTTGGAACTAGAAGCAAAGCTTGAATGGAAATGACCACAAAGAAAGTTACATTGTTCGTAGGAAGTACCTACATACATGTATGTATCTCATGGCTAATAACAACTGAAAGGTGTGTGAGGTACGTCTGTGTTTCGAAAGGTTCTGTCAAAGGCTTCAAATACATATATTAATATCTACTGTTGTTGTGCCCATAAAATAAATAAAAAAATACATATGTTGAGGCGGTCAAATAAGCGATCACTTCCTCTTAAGCCCATGTATTCACACTTAGAGAGGAAGCCACCATAAGATATCTACATTTTTGAACTAAAGTTGAGATACAAGATTTTTTAAATTTAACAATAAGATAGTCATAAGATGACCTTTTATTAATTTAATATCTTACTTAATTACTTCTCTAATCGTATATACGTGCAACCATTCATCACATTATCCACCTATATTGGTATACAATTCCGATACAAGCCCCACACTGAAAGGGCGTGTTACAATGATTTATATCCTCTTGTCGTATGCTAATCAAGTGTTAATACATCTGATTTATGGCGAAGTTTCAGCAACAATTTTAATAAATTTTTTGTATTTGTATTAAGAAATATTTGACGCACATTTTTTCACGAAGCATATTGTTATGTACGCTAGTTTAAAAGAAAGAAAACTTTAAGACATATGTATAGTTGAACATAGGCCCAAAAGTTCAACTACAATATAAAAGTCAGTTTTCTAAAACCACTGTTTAATATAAATTTTGACGTTCAGTTTTCAAAGTAAACAGTTAACTTAACCATAGGTGGCGTAAAATTATATCTCTTATATCTCATTTAAAATAAAAAAAACTTTTGAGATGATGTATCATTGAAGACATTGAAGTTATTTAAGAAAAGCCCTACAAATACATTTTTGACAATCTACACATAAATTATTGATGATACTTTCAAAAACCATTTATCAAAAGAGTCCCTATCTACCCAGCAGAAAATCGCACAAGATCAACAGCATCCAATGATTTATCTCCTCTTGTTCTATGCTAATTGTGTACTAAGTGGCTGCTGATTTACGGCCGTGGATTTAAGTATAATTATTTAGCGAACACCCTTCGAGACTGTCATTTGTCAGACGTAGTGCTAATTACTGGTTCTTATCGAGGATTTTGTACTTGATGGTATTGGGTATAGGTATGGTATGTGTGTTTGAGAAAACTGGAAATGTGTTGAAATAAAAGTTCTATGGACGGTGAAGAGTGATTTTGTTTAACATATTCTCTTTAAGGAGAAAGTCCCATACGAACAATTGAATTTCCTGATAGTAAAACGCCAAAGGTTGCAAGTGTGTCGCGCGCCTTTTTAATAGGAGTGCGTTCTTTTCTTCAATGTTTGTTGATTCATTTTTCATTAGGGTTTAACTAGCATGCACCGACATAGTTCATTGAACTAAGTTTCACATATGATATTATATCTGGCTCACAAGGAAGCATACTAATATTGAGGAACACTACAGATTTCCAGTCGAAAGTAAAATGCAAATACTATGAATCAGAATCGAATATCAGGACAGTTTACTATCTAACTAGATGCTTAGCTTATCAACTATCGGCTCATTACACAAGTATCTCTCGGCTACGACTCAATATCTAACCCATCTTGTCTTTATTGCGACAGACAATAATTCTATTTTGTGCAAACTAATTTAAATATTGTTTATTTTGTCTGGTGTCATTTGTGTTTTTCAAACCTACTTTGAAATGGTTTTAGTAGTAAAATTGAAGTTTATAATGTTTTTTTAAATTTTAATTTATTCGTACAGTTTCCTTTTTTATCATACTATTATGTAGGAAATATTTTATGAAAAAAGAAAATAGTTCTTGACTACCGAAAAAGTGAATGTGACCGTGTGTGACGCTCCCAATATTTTTCTCATCCCCCTTAAATCCAAAGAAACAATCACCACTGACCCATACACATCACTTAATCCCCCATTAGCCCAAACGCCTCACTATTAACAACTAACACTACACAGAAAGTGAAAAATGAATGTTTAGAGGGTAGATACACAAGCGATTCGGGACCATTTCCTGTTCCGCTGCATCCATCTTAGTCGGATGTTGGTAGACACCCTTTTTAAATTATGGTGTCGTAATGATGGTACCTCTGGCTTTTTGTGGAGCCCTTATGGGGTAAGGCATTGATATATTTGAGGCTCATTGTCCTGTTGATGTACCTACTAAGTCACTCGAAGATACATGACAGTCGAAGATACATGACCGTCAAATTCACGGGAACATTAAAATCTCCTATTTTTCAGTACCATATAAGCTGGACCATAGTAAAAAGTAAAATAAAATAGCCACAACCTCAGATCACTTTGATCTGAGGTTGTGGCTATTGAGGCCACAACGTACGTAAATCTACTTAGTAAATTAAAAGTTTTAGCAAAGTATACCTATGGAAACAAGCCGTTACTTGATATTTTATTTTCTTAGGTATATTGAATAAAATAGGTATAATTACGATTATTTTTGAAGGGAAACTTTATTTACATAGTTATATACATAGATATTTACCTACAACACAAAAAAAAAACTCCTAGTAAAATAATTTAAAAAAAACATATATATATATACTATATCTAAAAGGCGTCAAAAAATTCATCCCCATCGCTGTCAACTGGGAGCGTACCCAAGAGGCTGGCAGCATTACCTCGTTGGATGGCCATGCTGATCCTTTGTCCGAGGTAATAGCCAGCCTTTTGGTCACGAGAAGCGTCAACCAGCCGCCTAGACAGATCTTTAAATAGGGTGTGCGCATTCGGACCCCACGACCCGAGGGTTTCAACCCCAAACGGTTCGAAAATATAGTTGCCGACAAGGCCACTATATTTCCGCCGCTTGAGGTTCTCCGCGGCCGCAGCGGCAGCAGCAGCACAGCACGCAGAACTTGGAAGATGGGATGGCGCAAGAGTATCGACGCAGGTTGCGTCCCATACTAAAGGCCTACCCATCTTTCAAGGGAATAAAGACATGCCGTCTGGTCTCTTACCGTCGTCGCGCGCCAAGCCGTTTGGTTCCAGTACAGCTGGCACCCCGACGGCAACAAGAGCCCGATGTATAATGTCGTTGATATTTGCGTGCCGCGCAATACGGCCCGCACTACGGCTGCACGACAGGCCGTGGTGTCCGAGGCTGGTAACAATAGGTATAATTATATAAGAAACATTAAACTTCATAAAATCGAAACATAATAGACTTTTGTATGTACACTAGCATAATCCTCCAAATAGTCTATTACCAAACAATATTGAATGGTAGCACAAGTACCCTCAACTACAGATCGCTACAGCTTTGTCTAGTGAAATAATAGCAACACAAGTGGACAGATAATGGACGATCATTATATGGACATCCGTCTTTTGTCCAGCCGTGTAATTGAGTTGCTATGGCAACGTGAAGGTAGAAATAATTGGCGGGGATTTTTCTGGTCAGTGGATTATATTTAAGGTATAAGAATGATGATGTATTTTGTTTCACTGTATGGAAATTGGTAAATAATGAGACGTCAATTATTTCTGATATATACCATCTGAACCACTTTGAAATTGAATTTTTACGTGTTAACTTAAAGTCTCAGGTAAGGATTAAACCACCAAAGTACAGGCTGATATGTAAATTTTAAGTATTCAGCCAAACAATTTTGCTTGTCCTGTTAATCACGTTTTAGAGTCTACATACAACACTACAAACTGCAATTTCTCTAAGTCCAACAAGCCGGCGGCATCATTTTAAAATGCACTCCCAAATAAAATTCCACCAACTATCCTTACCCACTTCAGACAATCCCTATTTGTTACCAAAAAGCTTAAAGCCATTCACATTTTACCGGTAGATCCACCGCAAAATTACCGCGGTAATACCGACGTTCGGTATTACCGGCCCTTTGCGTTTGCTCTCAGAGGGTTTAATAGTAAAAAATTCAAGCGGTCAGTGAACAAAGAAAGTTGTTCGGAACAATTTTCTACTTGAGAAAGAAGTGGGGATTATGCGAATGTTGTAATGGGTGAAGAAGGCATTTTTAGATAATTATGGTTTTAGAAGATGGGTGCGTTCCATTGTCATACAGAAAGGAAATATGTAAGTGACAAGAGTATTTGAGCATTGAGGCTCGGGAGATGATGATGATGAGTGACAAGAGTATTTTGTGGCAGTATCTTTCCAATAAATTGCTACCTGCAGTACCATCCTGGAACTTTCATAACTGTTACTCAATAACAATTCGAGATTTATCTTTTACTTCTCTAACTCTTTTTGAATAGAATGTGTGTGGGACCTAGTGTCTAGTATCTGATTTTAAAAAAGTAGTCTAGCCCTCAAAAAGTATATATTTCTTCTACATTAAACCATCTATCACCGTGTCATATGTCTATATTATGTATTAACAAGTTAGGAGGATTAGAACTATAATATATAACTATTAGAACCTTATCCATTTCAAGCTGAGTTTCATGTATATCCCAAAGCAGCACGGACCATTGACAGCAAGCAGACAGAACTTCAGCACAAAGCGTTCAATTATAAACAAAAAAGGCAAGAACTGCAATCCCTCTGTGCCTTTGACAGACAGTTTGACTTTAAAGTTTAGTCTAGATTACGTGAACGCTGGTTTTTGTGGACATTTTAGACGTGAAAAGTAGGGACGGTAGTTTCTGCGTTTTTTTTTTTTTGGTAGTCAGGGTTTATTCAAATCAAATCAAATCAAATCAAAACGTTTATTCGCGTTCGTGACGCACACACAAAAACGAATACATATAAAAGCTCACAAAAATAAAACAAAACAGGAATGAAAACGAAAAAAAAGAAGAGAATGGAAAAAGGAAAATATGCGTCACGATCACGCGAAATGGCCCTCGCTCAGCATATGCAGCGACCCTATGCGAGACAGAGTCGCGGCGCTGGTTTTCAGCGATGGCCAACACTAACATGTGACGTCAATCGGTGTGAAACCTTAACTAAGTATATACATACTAAGTGTGTAATATATATTTATAAAATATAATATACTGCTATAAAAACATACTAAATATAAATAGAAAAAACTAACTAACATAACAACATTCTGAACGAATGTGAATGGAAGTGACACTTGACGTGCTTCACAAAATTCTATAATTAGCTATGGTCAAAGCCGTTCACCAATGACCATACACACACAATGCAAACTATTTACGAAGTACGTAATGGCGACGAGTGCTTATCAACAATTATTATGCAAGGCATCATTGTGTTCAAATTGTGGAAATGAGTGTCTGAAATGGTGTTATGAAAGAAAAATAAAATAAAATAACGAACATGAATTTGTGTAAAGGATACGTATTAAGTGTGAACGAGTATGTAGGTCGATCGTAATCCTGCTACCAGGATGGCGTAGGTAAGTGACAATTATTGTATATTTTTCTTTTTTATGCCTAGGCACGCCACTACCTGAATTATAAATGAATATTTGTTACATATAAAGTTACATAATAGGAATTTGTTGTACAAAATAGGACTGACACAAATACTAATCTAGAAATTGACATACTTACCATTGAATTGAATATAAATTGTGATTACAAAATTAAAGAATTGAAATAAACTTTGAATTAAAATTGCAGACAAAAATAGAGGAAATGACAGAGAGATGAGGAAAAAAAGTTTGACCAGAGCAGATGCTCCTCCATACCGAAGAAGATGATTCAAAAGCAGCCCACACCGCAGGAAGTGATCCCCAAACCAAAGCAAGTGTGCCATGAAACCTGAGGTATGGAATAATATTATGGATTAAAACTAATTTGTTCTTGTAATAACAGATTTTTGAGCTTTGTTTTAAAAGAATGTTTTGTTTTCAGGCATCGAATTGCGGTTTATTACGCGATAGTTAAGTTGGTAAAAGAAAATTGTAGTTTAGAGTATTTTTATTTTTATGTTTATGATTTGATTATAAATTATACCAGCCATAAGCTAGAAGAATGTCTGCAAATTAAGCGCAACCTGGCCCTAAGACCTAAAGCCTACAACAGAAGCGGGATCATTCAAGAGAGCTACCGCGGCCTTGGCACGCAAAGAGCCATACATATGTAGAATAATGTCTGGACAAATAAATAAATAAATAATGTCTGGACACATTTTCACACACGATCGGTTAGCCCCATGGTAAGTTATTAATTAACATGTGTTATGGGTGCTAACACAACTGATAAACTACATATAGCTACATATATACATATTGATAAATACATATTGTAACACCCAGACCACGGCCAACAAACATGCTCATCACACACATGTCGACCGAACCGGGAATCGAACCCGGGACCTCAGGTTCGGCAGTCCGGCATGGTGACCATTGCGCCATCGAGGTCGTCGGAGAAGGAACCAAGGCGACTATTAGCCACCCAAAGTCATGACTTTCAAATGAAAACATTACAGAAAAGTACTGTTAGATTACTTAGAACAAATCGCCATTAGTGACTGCTAGCAACTAATTTATCAGTCACCACTGGTTACTGCCTACATCAGTTGCCAGTCGTTTAGTTGTCGACGTGTAGGGTGAAGTCGACATTATTATTTACAAGCGACGCGATACGCGACAACCTGACGACTTGCTTTACATTGTATATAGGATGGTGTTTTTGCGAAAAAACTGTTTCAGTAAAGTAATCTGCTTAATTTTATGGTCCTTTTTTTAAAGTTTGTAGTCTTCTCACTTAGGATAATTTTAGTATTTATTTTATTTCCCTTATACTGTCCCACTGCCGGGAAAAGTGTGATATTTTTGGAACTCCAAAGTGTTTTGTCATGTTTAGATACTTTTCAATATAATGGGGAAAATATTGCATTTTTTATTACGTAGTGAAAATAAAATTATAAACTTGTTACACCAGGATAAAACTACATTTCTAATGAGAACTATAGTAGGTACTTTTATTAACTTACCTTGATAACTTAAAAAATAAACTAAGTTAATTAACCAAGTAACTTGGAACATAAGTTAGTAAACTAATCTTCAGTAGCAAGGCCAAGGTCCTTAGATACAAACAAGAATATAATGAAGTTTTCATTTTCCCTACATTATTATTGAGGTTAACATAAATATTAATATAACTAAACACGGCTATGCTTCAATAAATGTTGTTTTAAATTATATTAAAAGGAAAAGCTATCATTATTATTATATTTAGCTGTTTTTACGCGGTTTCAGCCGCGGCAACTAATGCCCGTACCGGGATAAAATATAGCTATGTTACTCGGGTTCAGTAGTTTCGGAGTCTTTAAAGTACAAATAAACAAACAAAACATGTTTTCTCTTAATTGTATTAGTATAGATGAACAACCAACTTATGTAAGGTTCTTAAACCAATTTTCTTTTACAAACAAATAAATAATAATAATAAAGAAACAGTAAACAAGAAATCACGTTTCACAGGTCAAGTAACATAGTAACAACAGCCTGTACATTAGACAAATTGAAAGCAATGAAGTCGAAAGCGTAAGTTCTCAATCATTCCACTTAACGACAATCGGGAAGAGGGGCTGTAACTTGAATGTGAGATGTTGATCCTGTAGATGCGGCATCTTAGAACTTATTCCGAAGTTTACTAGATTTTTCAAAAGAATCATCCATTTTATTTTTCCTTTACTGTAAGTCGTAATTATGTACGTGACCTTTTACTAGCCAAAGTTTTGGGCTTTTTTTCTAATGATATCAAATAGGTCAGAACACTATCGATATTAGAAAAGCAATGATGATCATGTCATAGTTAGATCAACTGTATCGTGTGTCGCCGAATCCTGAAAATATCAAATGTAATTACGTAATTTACCTTTTAGTATTTGTTTATTAGCCCCATAAATCGAATGAAATTATGGATTAAAATATTATGGAAATCGCTTTTTTATTAATAAGACACATGTCACTTTCAGTAACATATCCAAAGATTTCGCACGTCATGTGCCACCTCCACGAAGCTATAACAAGTTAATAGTGTAAGAGCATGTTGATTGCCGGCCACCGACTAATGGCGGCTCCTAAACTATTTAGCTTGCTTTTTATTGACCACGTTTTCTCTTGTCTTGCTTGTTGTCATTGTCATTTGTATTGAAGTATTGTGGAAGCAATCATATATATAAAAATAAATTGTTAGTAGTGAGTCTGACTTAAACTCGAAAATGGCTGGACCTATTTGGTTGTCCGTAGAGGTCCAGCGAACGTTGAAAAGATCGAGTTTGTTGGGTCGGCTAGTTGAAGATATTTTTCTGTAGAAGAAAGAATAATTCTTATATTAACGCCATGTATCTCCATGTATGGGCGGCAAATACATTAAATGCCTTTAAAAATTATTATATTGCATTTAGATATGTAAATATAGGTACCACGATTCTAATTAAAAAAATACGTAATGAATTTATACCAGAGCAAAAAGGAAAAATTAACAGATATAAAACTTTTGTGGCTCCAAAATCTGCGTCGCTGAATTAATTATATCAAATCAAATAATCCTTTTCACATTGCATATTTTTTTTTTATAATTTATAAAAATAACGTTGAACTTAACAAAAATAAAGAAAACGACAACAATACCACAAGATAACCTTTCTTCCACCACTATTCAACTAAACAAAACCTCATTTTACTCTAAACTCCAACACTATGAACTAAAGCCGTCGTCCACTGACAGACAGGCTAGTCCTTTGTTAGTAAATATCGCTTTGTTATAGCTCAGCTAAAGTAATGTAGGTACTGGTCTTTGTTGACAATATTTAACCAAACCCAGTGTTAGGAATTCCCCAATATTACAAATATGTAAATCTACACTATACCTATTTCAAAATAACTTAATTTATTTTTACACAGAAAATAAAAATTGACATTGACACTCCAAAATCTTCATAGTTAAAATAATACCAACTATACCTTGCTGCTTCGTACGTAATCTCTAACCAAGTATATAAAAATAGCTTTCAAATAAAGAAAACATCATAACAATAGCCTAAGATAACCTTTCTTTCAAACAAAACCTCATTTTACTCTAAACTCCAACACTATGGACTAAAGCCGTCGTCCACTGACAGACAGGCAAGTCCTTTGTCAGTAAATATCGCTTTGTTATAGCTCAGCTACAGTAATGTATTAGTCTTTGTTCCCGACATTTTAACTAAAACCCGATAAGCTTTGACGTTTTGGTGGACTTCTGTTTAGGATTTTGTATTAGGTTCTAAACAGTGTTAGGAATTATTTTTGTTTTTTTATTTAGGTCAACTATAGTTCGGCCATTCAGAGAATGCGTTCCTGACACGTCGCGATTGAACTGACGACGTAACTTTGCAATGGCGTTGCAGTTACGATAAAAATATTTTTGCTGGTTGTTTACCGTTTTAACAATTGAGGAGCATTAAAACAACATTATTATATCAATAATCAATGAATGTAGTTACGTCGTCAGTTCAATCGCGACGTGTCAGGAACGCATTCTCTGAATGGCCGAACTATAACATTTACACCGTACACTGCTTACTTACTTACTAGGGTCACATTTTAATTAGAGGTTAGCACCGCATGCATGAAGAATTTATGTTCTTCGTGCATGCGTCGATGAAATGGCCATTAATAATACACATAAAAAGTTAATAACACACAGTTAAAAACAAAATATACAGAAAATCTATAGGTATAAATAAAAATGAATTGTTGTTCGTTAGTCTGATTAAAACTCGAGAACGGCTGGGCCGATTGAGCTGATTTTGGTTTTAAAATGTTTGTCGTAGTCCAGGGTAGGTCTAAACGGTGAGCAAATAAAGAAAAAAATAAAAAAAAAGTATTGTGTCGTGTGCTTGTGACTTACTAAATGTGCCTCCAATAATTAGGCGGTACGAAGTTCGCCGGGTCAGCTAATTATCAATAAATTCAATAAACATAAAAACAAAACATTGGCAAGAAAAAAAAACAATTTAAATTTTAATTAACTTATGATTAATTAATTAATTATAATTGCTTAATTTGATATTCTAAAAGTATTTGCAATCAAAGAAAAGAAAAAATGGCAATAGATTCACTAATCCTTCTTTCTTAGAATAATTTTCAATTGCTGCTTGCATTCTCCTTATCTGAATTAGAAAAAATATATTGCTGTATACCTACGGACATACCGTAGTAAAATAGCTACTAGTACCAAACCAAAGTGATAAAAATAAAACCACAATCTGAAAAAATATAATTCACATTTCAAATATCAAAATCAAAAAAAAATCAATGCATCCAAATCAAAATCATTCACCGGCCACCCGATTAGTCAACCTTTGTCCATTTCTACCAAATACGAGTTAACAAACGAACCACAGCCAAATAACCGGTCCGACGTCGCTTTGTGAACCCGGTCAATACCCAAAAATTAATTAAACCACAAATCCATAATGTCAAACAAAGTTCATTGCAAAACTCAAAATGTGTACAAACTAACCCACATGTATAAACCAGTCATGATCATTCTATTAATCTGCGGTTACGATTTGAATATCAAAAACGGTTTTCTGTATAGTTTTATTGCTAAATTTTATTGTGTTAGTCTCGTTTTAGTGGTCATATATTCTTCTCTAGAATGCTGTCCGAAAGATTTGTCTCAATTATGGTCACTATTCGAGTACACCGCTTCAGTCATGGTCATCCTACTCTTTCGAAGTCGTACGGAAAAATTCTTCAAAATGCTTAAAGATATCGATTCATATTTAAGAATCAATAAACGCCGTCATATTCATAGTGTTTTCAAAATAATCGTCTTGTCTGTAATAACTTGGTCTTTGAGGATTTCTTATACTGTCATGTATTGTTGTATCTACGCTTGCTATGATAATTTGGTTCTGTATGTGATCAGACAGTTTTCGTTAATCGGTCTCGATTTCAATCGAGTTTGGCGATGCATAATGTTCGATGCAGTAAGGTATCGATTGAAACTGCTGCGAATAAGATTGGAAGAGTCTCCGGAGTGCAATTATTATTTATACGTGAATAATAATAAAAGTATAAAAGAGAATAAGTTGAAGTTTTGTTTGTTTGTGTATAGACATATTGCTGATATGGTCGATGTTATTTCACCTGAATTGCATGCATCGGTAAGCTGTTTTAGTTCATTTCAAAAATCAGTATAATTTTGTCAATTGTTCAATCAGCCGTCTCCACGAGTATCGTTTCTTTTTTCTAATTCAACGTACGAGAGATCGTTGTAGAAACCTATGTATTTGTTTCAAAAATAATTATTATTTTTTTCAGTTATTGCTGAGTGTAGCTGGAAGTGCACCAAAATTAATAACCAATGTCTACCACATATTAACAGCCATAGAAGGTCGCGTAAGTACAAAACACAACCAAAACTTATTTTTTTTTTGTTATATGTACCTTTTTTTGTATGTATTATTTTGGTATGTTGTATGTACAGTCAACTTCAGGTCAGTGGTAACAGTTTTATAGGAAAATCGTACTTATTACTATTGAGTTAAGGTGCATGACAGTTGTAACGTTGTACGTTATATTTTGAATATTTAAAAATACTAGACTTGCTATATCTCGGCCGCGCGCCGCGAGCCGTGAGCCGTTGACGGGTGACGGAAACCGGTTCGGCGAACTATCCCTCCTATGAGGCGACGCGAGCAGAGCCGGCGGTGAATCGCGAGACGGTCACTAGCACGACGCCGCGAGCCGATACAGTCTACTACTACTACTGGTCTATGTACATTTTTAACTCGCGATTTTTATTGCAAATAAATTAACCTTTAATAAACTATTGTGCTTTTAAAATAACTTTTAAAGTCAGTGTATACCCCAGATCGGGTGAGTGTTGCAAAATAAAGCTTATTATGTGCATCTAGAAAAGTTATACGTGAGTACGTGACGTGTCGTAGGATGACTTGCTAATTTCATTGTGCATTCATTATGTTATTTCATGCTACGATCACGCCTTTGTTGCTGTTCTTGTGGAATATTATAACCTGTGTATCGCCATAACGCTTTTAAAAAATATATCATGTGGTATTTGACCTTACATGACCGGTGCACTTTGACCGTGTCATGAGGGCCACGCCCTACAATTATTTTTCCATATTCTTCTTTTCAAATAATTTCTTATAGTGACTACCTATTTATTAATTTCATTAACTTCATTTAAACTAGTGCTGTGCTTTGTAAATCATGCAAATACTTTCACCTTCATCACTTGCATTCAGATTACATTTTGTTAGCTGTAATTATGATTGTCACGCTGCCTAGGCTGCCTCATCTCGATGCTATCTAGTGCTTGATCACTGCTTTCCATCTAGTTAGGTAGTGAGTAAGTGGAAATCGGGATGTTGCAGTCGTGGCTGGATATAACCGGACCGTAACTAAGACGGAACGTAACGGACATTCCAGGGTTCAAGTACCTGACTACCTCCAGTGCACCTACCGTAGTGCACCTACCCTAAGTGCACCTACCTACGCGCTTGTCTACCTACGTGCCTGTGTCTACCTCCGTGCCTGTGTCTACCTCCGTGCCTGTGTCTACCTTCGTGCCTGTGCCTACCTACGTGCCGCGCCTATCTACGTGTCCTGCATCTACCTGCGCGTCCGGCATCTACTAGCGCGCTGCACACTTACCCCGCCTGACCGCTGCCGAGCTGCCTGACTATACAGGGTAGTAGTGTTCTATAGCGGGCCAGAACTTAACGCGAGCTCGATTATTCTAAACCCACTCCCGGCTCTGCCGATCTTTTCCTAGAATATAGACTTTTATACCATCTACTAAATTTTTTTTATTTTTCTACCTACTAGACTACCTACCACTACACTAAACGTTACAGTGGCGCCCAATAAAGGTAGAATATATCGAGCCGTGTTTAGTTCTTGTTTGCTAAGCATTTTGTAGTTGTCCTGGTGTTGGTTGTCTGTCAGTTGTGTTGAATTTAATCACAGCCTGCCAAATGTGAATCTACCCACATCTGTTTAATAATTATTTTTTTTCTAATATTTTAATTCAACCGTCCATTTTTTTGTTTGACCTACCGTCAATATTTTTCTACCCCCAAATTTTTTTTTTTTTCTTCACATTTAAATTCAAAGTTTACATACCTTAAATATATTTTCACATATGGTTAGACTGACCACAAACGTGCTGATTTTGCATCCGAATTGTTTTGTCTTTATTATTTTTGTCTTTATTTTGCAACACACTCCTAACTGCGGTTTAATTTTCAATTATGTCATACAATATTAAATTCTTATCGCTTCAAAAAGCTGAATTAGAGTATGAGGTCGCTGTGCGTGGAGGGGTAGCTGCTGATTCAGTTAACGAACTCAGGAGACAAATAGTAAAATTATCTTCAGCCTTGCCTTCAGAAGACATTCTAGAATCTCACCTAGAGCCTTTTGATGACCTGAAAGCAGTGAGGGAATCTTTAATAAAGTCCCACAATAATATAATTTCTCTTAAAACTAAATTAGATAAAAACCTATTTACACGCACGGAAACCTTACTCCATCACATCTATCATCGCTTGAATAGAATAGACTATTCATCGGCTGACGTTGCTGAAGCTTATAAAAGTTGCCGTTCACATTTCAATTCTCAATATAAAGATTTGACGTCATTTAAGATGCAGTCTTCACAAGTGCCTCAAGTCGCGGATAGTTCGCCAGACCCTATTAAAGAGCTTGTCAACGTGTCGGTCAGTTGCGAGCGAAAGCTTTTCTCGGAAATAGGAAAACTTAAATACTCGGGTAAAACTTGTGTACGTTCTTTTATCCAGAGGGTAGATGAATTTATTCTAAGTAGGAGTATTCCCCAGGAAAAAATACTGTCTTTCGCTTACGAAATTTTCACTGATGATGCCCTACATTGGTATCGTTGTGTAAAAGATAAAGTTAAAACCTGGGATGATGTTGTCATTTTGCTTAAGCAGGATTTTAGTCAAGATGATTATGACTATAGGCTGTTATCTGAAATCCGTGCGCGTACTCAAGGTGAGCTTGAGAATATCACTATATATATTTCTATAATGCGGGGTATGTTTTCACGGCTGAGTAAACCTTTACCTGAAGAAGACCAATTAGAAATATTATTACACAATATTAGACCCTGCTATGCTAGTACTCTCGCATCTTCCCCTGATATGTCAGATATTGATAGGTTGCAAAAAGCATGCAGGAACTATGAAAACATTCAGTCTAGACTTAAACAGTTTCGGGAGCCCCCCAAAGTTAACGCTGATACGCTAGCACCAGAGTTCGCATACACAAAACAAACTGGTAACAGCAATAGCTATAAAAGTAATTATACTTACAACCATAATAATAATAATTTTAAACAAAATAAACAAACATATAATAATAACTTTAAATCTCAATATTCTAAAAACTATCCTACTAACAACTATAACTTTGATAAACATAAAACTTCGTATGAATCACCTAGGCCTGTAAACTCAAATCTACATGTGAATGCTGTAGCTCAAACAAGCAACCAAGATACTAGACAAGCATATTGTCCAAGGTGCAGATCTAACTCGCACTCTTTAGGTGCATGTAGACAACCTCACTTTCCAATTTGTTTTAAATGCGGAAAGAAAGAGGTCAAATTTCCAGACTGTTCTAATTGTAATCCTAAGGCTTCAAAAAACTAGGCGATGGGGATTGCGGTGACACTACCACATACTTTAATAAAACAGAGTGGAACAACTGGCTACAAACCGTCACCAATTTTTTTAATTTTTATTCTGTCTCTTCAATCCGCAACACTTATAATGACTACTCAAGACCCTATGTCTCGGTTTCTATTAACGATAAAAATCTAATCGGCCTTCTAGATACAGGTTCCAGTGTCACTATAATGGGGAATAATTATCATAAAAAGTTTTTAGATACAATTAGCGAATGGAATACTTGTCAACCTTTAAGTTTCGTTGCAGCGGGTGGTCAAAAACTTAAATCTATAGGCTCCATATTATTACCCTTTACTTTTAATAATGGAACATGTAATTTAAATGTTCACATAGTACCAGAAGTAAAAAATAATTTAATTCTGGGTATGGATTTTTGGCATAAATTCGGTTTATTTCCCCATAATCTTAATTCTATCGTATTTTTAAATCAATCTGATGCTCAGTTAGCGGAACTGAACTCAGACTCTGGACATCTCCGATCATATAATCACTTATCCGAAGCTCAGAGAATAACTGCAGATAATATAATATCTCAATTTAAAGAAATTTCTTACGAAGTACGGGGTCTAGGTCGTACTTCCCTGATAACGCATTCTATTGACACTGGGGATGCTGCTCCCATTCGTCAACGGTACTATAGAATGTCGCCAGAGAAGCAACGCATACTTGCCGAACAACTAGATGAAATGCTAAGAGACGATGTGGTTGAGCCTGCTGAAAGTCCATGGTCTTCTCCTGTGCTATTAACGCCCAAAAAGAGTGGCGAACTACGATTTTGTCTTGACAGTAGGAAGTTAAATGCAATCACAAAAAAAGATGCCTATAATTTACCGTATATTTCCGAAATACTGGACAACTTACGCGATGCTAAGTACCTAACTAGTTTAGACCTTTCCAAGAGCTTCTGGCAGATACCCATAAATGAAAAGGACAAATGTAAAACAGCCTTTTACATTCCTACCAAAGGTACCTATCAATTTAAGTGTATGCCCTTTGGTCTAACAAATGCTCCAGCTACTCAACAGCGTCTAGTGGACATTTTGTTTTACGGACCAGAGTTTGAGCACAAGGTTTTTGTATTTGTCGATGATATTGTCATTGTTTCATCTTCCTTCGAACAACACATTTCTCTTCTACTTCTTGTTTTAAATAAATTAAAATCCGCAAATTTAACTATTAACTTAAAGAAAAGTCAATTTTTTAGAGAGCAACTTAAATATTTAGGCTACATTGTTGACGCTAACGGCTTACACGCTGACCCTGAAAAGGTGGAAGCTATTAAAAACTACCCTACACCCACTAATAGGAAGGAAGTTCGTCGATTTCTAGGCGTAGCGTCCTGGTACCGTAGGTTTATACCTAATTTTAGTTCTTTGGCTTCACCATTGAATAAACTAACCTCCCAAAGCAAAAAAGCACCTCCATTCTTGTGGTCAGGTGATGCGGACATGGCCTTTAAGAATCTAAAGGAGTGCTTAATATCTGCACCAGTACTCTCGTGTCCGGATTATTCGAAACCATTTGAAATTCACACGGATGCGAGTAACTTTGGAATCGGTGCTGTCTTAATTCAATCCATAAATGGAGAAGAAAGGATCATAGCTTATATGAGTAAGTCATTGTCCAACCAAGAACGCAATTATAGCGCTACAGAGCGCGAAGCTCTTGCGGTTTTAGTAGCAGTTGAACATTGGCGATGCTACGTGGAGAACGGCCAAAAGTTCATAGTTTATACTGACCACGCTGCACTTAAATGGTTTCTTAAATTAAATAACCCTACAGGTCGTTTAGCTCGCTGGGGTGTGCGACTATCTACGTATAATTTTGAAATAAGGCACCGGCGTGGTTCCGATAACGTTGTTCCTGACTTTCTATCGCGTTCAATTCCCTTATCTGCTATTGATGATGTTTCCAATTCCTCTTTCTCTACGACCTCAGAGTTTAAAACATCGGATCCCTGGTACCTTAACATATATAATGGTTGTAAAGTATCACCAACATCTTTCCTAGAATACCAAATCCGCAACGGTAAATTGTTTAGATTAAAAAAAAGCCTTAACCCATTACTTAAAGAATTTGAGTGGAAGGAAGTAATTCCGTTGGAAAATAGAATAGAAACTATAGTCAAAAACCATTCGGAACCTATTGCTGGTCATTTAGGAATTTTCAAAACTTTTAAACGTTTGGCGCTGAAATATTACTGGCCCGGTATGTACGCTGATGTTGCCCAAGTTGTTAGTTCTTGTGACACATGTATTGCTCATAAACACCAAAATCATACAACACTTGGACACATGGGTAGACCTAAAAGCTGTTATCGACCCTTCCAGATGCTAAGTATTGATCTTGTTGGACCTCTACCGCCAACAAGAAAACAAAATTGCTTTATATTTGTAGTAACTTGCTGTTTTTCGAAATATTGTTTACTTTTTCCGATAAGACGAGCTACAGCTGACGTAATCACAAAAATTCTAGAAGAGGACGTGTTTTTAGTGCATGGTATCCCATCCACTATTATACTAGACAATGGGAAGCAATTTGTCAGTGCTACTCTTAAGAATTTGATCAGCAAGTACAAAATACCTAACCTACATTATACTCCTAAGTATTCACCGCATATTAACACTGTAGAAAGATACAATAAAACCGTAATGACTGCAGTATCAACTTTTATAAACAATGATCACCGGGTTTGGGATTTGCTTATTCCTAAAATTCAATTTGCTATTAACAGCTCTGTAAATGAGGTGACTGGTTTCACGCCTGCATTCCTTGTCTATGGTCGTGAACTAGTCAGTTGCGGCACTCATTACATTAGTGCTGACTTTGACGATAACATTATTTTTGAACCTCGTGATTCTTATGTAGAAAACTTAGGTCACTTATCTACAGTGTTCAACAAAGTTCAAGCTGCGCTTCTACAAGCTCATTCTAGGAATTCGCAATCTTATAATCTACGCAGAAGGGCTGCTGAATTCAATATAGGTGATATCGTCTGGAAAAGAACTTTCTACCAGAGCGATAAAGATAAATATTTTAACAAAAAATTAGCGCCTAAGTTCATTAAATGTCGAGTAGTTGGAAAAAAATCGCCCTTGGTTTATGAATTAGCTGACATGTCTGGAAAGTCTATAGGAGATTGGCATATTAAGGACTTAAAACTAATAAACTACAAAGAATAAATTCTTAGTTCAACTTAAATTCTATAACTGTAATTAAAATTATATAACAAATTTGAATAAATCAACTAAAACTAAATGCGCTAAATGTAACTTAAACAAATACATAATATTATAAACTAAAAACTAAACTAAATAATGTAAAGTACCCACTTACTACTACTACCCATAACTATTGCTTTTCTATTTTTCAATTATTGGTCTACCCCAATAGTTGTATGATGATGGTCTACCCCATACATCGTATTCCTACCATATTAAATATATTATGACTATCGGCCCTACACCGATGGTTATAAACGAAGCTTGATCGTGGTTCTACCCCATGGATCCCTTCTGTATGCTAAAGGCCCTACACCTTTGGTATTCTTCGGAGCGGTGCAACTCCTTAAATAAGCCTTTGCAAGAGCGGTTGATTACTCTATAAGTAAGCCTTAATCACAAATATAACTTATGTATTTATCTTTTCTAATATTCAATCTATCAATTAATAGTTATGTGTAGTTAGTAATCGCTCGATTTCAGCCTTATCCTCTTCCAGCCATGACTGAACTGGGTGAGTGTTCTGTGCACTATAGGCAGAATACTCAGGTCGAAAGGACGCTCACGCACAGATGTCTAGTGTGATGTCGGCTATTTAATGTAAGGAAGAATGAAAGGTGAGGGATGTTTACATTATGAATGAAGATGAATGAAAGAGAAACTCAGATCAGTTGTTAGCAAGAGCGAAAGCAGCGGATTTTTCCTAGGAAAAATCCTACGCTAAAAAGGGGGGTACTGTAACGTTGTACGTTATATTTTGAATATTTAAAAATACTAGACTTGCTATATCTCGGCCGCGCGCCGCGAGCCGTGAGCCGTTGACGGGTGACGGAAACCGGTTCGGCGAACTATCCCTCCTATGAGGCGACGCGAGCAGAGCCGGCGGTGAATCGCGAGACGGTCACTAGCACGACGCCGCGAGCCGATACAGTCTACTACTACTACTGGTCTATGTACATTTTTAACTCGCGATTTTTATTGCAAATAAATTAACCTTTAATAAACTATTGTGCTTTTAAAATAACTTTTAAAGTCAGTGTATACCCCAGATCGGGTGAGTGTTGCAAAATAAAGCTTATTATGTGCATCTAGAAAAGTTATACGTGAGTACGTGACGTGTCGTAGGATGACTTGCTAATTTCATTGTGCATTCATTATGTTATTTCATGCTACGATCACGCCTTTGTTGCTGTTCTTGTGGAATATTATAACCTGTGTATCGCCATAACGCTTTTAAAAAATATATCATGTGGTATTTGACCTTACATGACCGGTGCACTTTGACCGTGTCATGAGGGCCACGCCCTACAATTATTTTTCCATATTCTTCTTTTCAAATAATTTCTTATAGTGACTACCTATTTATTAATTTCATTAACTTCATTTAAACTAGTGCTGTGCTTTGTAAATCATGCAAATACTTTCACCTTCATCACTTGCATTCAGATTACATTTTGTTAGCTGTAATTATGATTGTCACGCTGCCTAGGCTGCCTCATCTCGATGCTATCTAGTGCTTGATCACTGCTTTCCATCTA
Source organism: Helicoverpa zea (assembly GCF_022581195.2). NCBI lineage: Eukaryota > Metazoa > Arthropoda > Insecta > Lepidoptera > Noctuidae > Helicoverpa > Helicoverpa zea. Next base: position 2,253,624 of record NC_061472.1, read on the forward strand.
GTTAGGTAGTGAGTAAGTGGAAATCGGGATGTTGCAGTCGTGGCTGGATATAACCGGACCGTAACTAAGACGGAACGTAACGGACATTCCAGGGTTCAAGTACCTGACTACCTCCAGTGCACCTACCGTAGTGCACCTACCCTAAGTGCACCTACCTACGCGCTTGTCTACCTACGTGCCTGTGTCTACCTCCGTGCCTGTGTCTACCTCCGTGCCTGTGTCTACCTTCGTGCCTGTGCCTACCTACGTGCCGCGCCTATCTACGTGTCCTGCATCTACCTGCGCGTCCGGCATCTACTAGCGCGCTGCACACTTACCCCGCCTGACCGCTGCCGAGCTGCCTGACTATACAGGGTAGTAGTGTTCTATAGCGGGCCAGAACTTAACGCGAGCTCGATTATTCTAAACCCACTCCCGGCTCTGCCGATCTTTTCCTAGAATATAGACTTTTATACCATCTACTAAATTTTTTTTATTTTTCTACCTACTAGACTACCTACCACTACACTAAACGTTACACAGTTACCACTGATGTGCGGTCTACTGTACCTAATCTGTGTACCAAATATAATTTAAACAAGTTAAGGCAATTCAGTTTTCGAAAATCAACTATTTACTATGACTATACAATATAAAACAACTGTTTTAGTAGTTTTGATATCAAAACGAAACAAAGTATTTTTTTTTTTAATAGGGATGATGATAATTTATAAGTTTTTATTCCAGGAACCTGTAGAATCTCTCGGCTACGTAATAATGCACGTGGTACAAATCTCACTGCTACTATTTTCACCTTTCCTCATAGTAGAGTATTATTCCGTAGAAGTGGAGAAAATGAGGCTTTTTCTCATGCATAGACTAATTGATGGTAATGGTACGTATATATATAAAAAAAATCTAATAATTTAATTCTTACATATTATGTATTTAGTATTTTTTCGTACACGACTGGTTCTATCTCACTTGATATTGGAAAATTGAAGCCAGGGATGGTGATGTGACACTTTCATAAAGGAGTAGGTATACATAAAGAAGAACCTACATGGGATTGATACATAATTACTTATGTATTTCCATATGTTTTCCTTTATATACCCCTATTACTCCGTCATGTGTTTCCTTATTGACTTCTGAATTCCTTTCAAAATCAAAATCAAAACTAAAAGTCATTTATTCAAAGTAGGCTGAAAATCAGCACTTTTTAAACGGTTTTATTTAGCTCACCCCATTTGTTTTTGAACGTCAAATTTACAAAAGACAGCCCCCAAAACTTATATTTATTTCCTATTTTTTCCATTATTTTTTATAAATTGAATAAAAACCGTTTAAATGCAAAAAAATTCAATTTCACAACACTTTTCATTTTTTCAGACCCATCACTCAAAGAGGACATAGAAACATTTATCCAGTACACACACGTACGCACATTCAAGTTCAGAATATGGCGGATAATACCTATTAATATGTCGCTACCTTTGGAGCTTATTAATATGTGTGTCACATATGTCATTGTTGTTATTAACTTTACGCATTTGTATGGATGAGAAGGGAAATATCTGTCTTACTTAGTAAAAATGTGTTAAAAACTACAATTTTAATTTCTTATCATATTAGATTCCTTTTGACCCCTGTCTAATTTCCGGTTTTACTGGTAACCAATAAAGTATCAGCTAGTTATCTGGTAGTAAAACCGTACATTTTCATCTGTTTTTGGGATTACTTTATTCTGTGCTTATAAATAAACGCGTATATCATTTGTTTGAAGTTAGAGCTGTATTTCCAGTTCAATAAGGGAAAGTAAAGTTAAGTAAAACTTTGTAAGAATTCTTCCCTTTGAGGTCAGAGTTTGACGGAACGAATGCACATTGGTTTAACAATATAGATTTAGGAATACTTTCACCTCATTTGTTTTGATGTGAAGGAAAATTTTATTTCAGTGGCTTTAAATTATTTTCTTAAGATAAATAAATCATTTTAATTTAGTTTGTGTAATTAATAAGAATTATTAGTATCTTACATATTTTTTGTATAAAGAGGTGTGACTAAAGATATTGGACATATTTTACAAAGTGAATGTTTTGTTATTAACAGATTTAAAGCAGACTTTTACTCAGAAGTATCAAGTTTCTTTTCGCAGGAATCGTAAAACACTTACTGTTGTACCACAAAAACATTTAAACTCCTGTTGAACGCTTGTCTAAAAGAATGATAGATTATAACGTTGAAATAAAGTGTTTTGCAGCCACATTTTTTTAGACAAGTATTCAACAGATGTTTATGTTTTGTAGTACGGCTATTAATTGTTTACTGTTTTCTAACCTCATAGATCATTAAGTCAGCTTGCCTTTACCTCAACACGTCCATTAAGAACGCTTCAATCTAAAATCACGCTGAATCACTTTTGTATAGTATGTATAGTCTTATATTGTATAGTAACGTAGAATTATTACCGTCTAGACCGATAGTTCCTGATGCTATTAATCACGGCTTTTTGTTACCATCTCCTGGTGCACTTAGCATAATTACTGCAGAATATTTCCTTGTAAATTACCTCGTGTATCGTCGTGTAGTTTATACTATAACTAGCTGTTGCCCGCAACTTCGTCTGCGTGGGCAATATAGAATAGTCAAAATACTACTTATCCCGTAGGTGCATTCTTTCACGTGACAGTATAATTAGGATTAGCACTTAGCAGTCGCATATTCATTGATCAAGGTTGTGTTGTGGATGTGACCATTTATCTAAACAAAAGAAGTAAAGTTTGTGACGTTGTGAATATCTCTGGATCTAGTCAGCCAATTTGGAAAATTATTACGTATGGTGCGTAAGTAATTTTCAGGAAACAGTTATAATCTATGTCTATATGCTTTGAGTCTGACAAAGCTGTCATTTGTACATTTTCTGCAGCTGCTGCGACTAATCAGAAGCCAGAAAGTCTGTCAGTTTCACCATGGATATCGTCTTGTGTAGTGAGACTGGATTGAAGATAGGTAGTCGCTCCAAGCAAAATATTGGTACTCAAACAGATTCGGTGACTGGAAGGCAACACCAACATAGTTGGGGAATAGCTGGATGGATGATAAAATGAGTCATCATCATCAGCAGGCGCATAGGGTAGGATAGTTTCACTACTGGGGAGAAACACTTGTATGACGGGGATTTTTTGTGCACTTACTCACTATGGTAAGGCTGACCCCACATTAGGCGTGCGCGATCCTCGGGCGTGTGAGTAGCGCGGGCGTCGCGAGCACGCTGCATGAACGTCGCGTTTTGCTGCCCTGCGGCATGTGTGAAGAGTCCAAGCGACGCGCTCGCAGCGAGCACGCGGCGCTCGAGTTGCGTTCTTACCCCTTCTCCCGCTATCCCCGCCGCCCTCTAAACGCCTTAGCAGTTAAACGTCAAGGAGAGCGGCGCGTGCGCGCCGCGAGCGCGCTGTAGGTAAATGCCGCAGGGCAGCAAAACGCGATGCTCACGCAGCGCGCTCGCGACGCACGCGCGGCGCCCGCGCTACTCACACGCCCGAGGATCGCGCACGCCTAATGTGGGGGAGGCCTAAGCCGGGACTCCACCGAAATGTTTGCATTAGTTCACGAATAGGCAAAATGTACGTATCTGTGAGAGTCCACTTCATGTGTTCGTAATTGAAACCTGCAGTTTTGCCAAGATTTTCAAAATGTACGCTTGCAATTTGTCATTTCTTGGTGGAGCCAGCAAATCGAAAGAAACATAAGTGTTATATACTGTGCGTCACTACCGCACACCGGGAAAATTTCGCTCTTGCGGAGGACGTTTATATACCATATTTTGTGTCACACAGGACGACAGTAAGTATCCACCGAAACACTTTCAAAGATCTGATGAACGAACAAATCAGACCTGACTTGGTCACCTGGGGCCAATCAGAGCTCTATGAAGCGATCATATGCTTTGGCTCCTACTGTTATTGTGGTTTCTGAAAATTTATTCACCTCATTCAACGATGAATGTAATTCTGATGGTACTATTAAGAACACTTGCTTAGCGCAGAAGCTGACGTTGGCCGGTTGACTCTTTTGACTTCTCGAATAGGATACCATTGGTATTTGTGCAATGCACACCTGCAATGCATGCTGGATTAGGATAGGATACAGGTGGATAGGATTTGCAACAGAAAACAATTCTGTCTTTGTGATTGAATGACATCAAACGTAGTTTTATATAAAAGGTGTTTTTTTAGACTTGGCTCGGGTCTTACTGAGACTGTTTGTAATCGTGACCAGTGTATTTGCGATCAGAAGTTGAAAGTAAGCATGTCTCTGGTATGCGACGCGCAATTTGTACGTTTTCAGACGCATAAAGCATTTTACGTGTGTATGGTATTAAATCGAGAAAGCTCCCATTTCTTATCTGCACTTTGTATCTGGGCTTGTTCTTAAAGCTACAGAATCCCACATTACCTACCTACCTCACGCTTAGCAGCGCTTGCGAGAGACAGATCCTCCTTTCTTCTAGGATTAAGTTTACATATTTTGCATCAGAAAAAATAATTAAGGTCTACTTAATACTACTCACTCAAAGTAATTTGTTTTAAGGCCACCACATTAGTGGAAGATAAGCTAAACTATGATTATGAAAAAATCCTGATATGAACTCCATCTGTAACTTTAAATGATAATTAATTGTTATACTAAAGTCATCATTTTTGACATAATGTTCAAAAAATAATTTAGATGGCACCGTTTTAAATTTGGCTGAGAACTATTAATTTTCCTTTCATCTGTTAGGAATTTATAGTCTATGACATTTAAAAAATGTAGGGTTGTTAGTCTATGAAAAAGATTGACTGTGGTGTGAATTGTCATGATGTAAAAACTAGTGAGAACAATGTTATAATTCCTAACAAAATGTGATTGTATTTCTTTAACTATTAATAAAGGCTTTCAAGAATACCAGAAGTTTGAATACCTACAATAGGTTATGGGCCCAGAACGCCCGAGAAGAAAAAATTAAAAACCGGGATTGGGTAATGAAAAACCCAACATAAAAAACAAGTGAAAAAAAAAAACTAAAAAACAGTAATAACAAGGAAGAAAATAAAAAACGGTGAAAAACTAAAAAATGGAAAAACCTGAGATAATACAGATAGAAAAATTAAAAGATGCGGAAACATTTTTATTGTGGAAATTTGAATTCAATATACACTTAAAAGCGGCAAATCTTGCAAAAACAATTGCACAAACAAAAGAAGATGACAAGAAAAGTGACTTCAGTATCAAAGATGCTCAGGTGCAAAGAATTATCATAAGCAGTATTGATAAGAAACTAAAAGGTCACATAATTAATTGTAACAGTGCACGTGAAATGTACGTAAAATTATGTGAAATATTCGAAGGTTCTGAGCAAAGAAACAAAGATGCATTATTACAAGAGTTTTTCACATATAAGAAACAAGAGAGTCAATCGCTTTCCCAATTAATAAGTGAAATAGAAAATTTACAATTTCGTATAAGTCAGCTAGGAACAAAAATAGATGATGAAATGGTCATATCCAAAATACTAAGCTGTTTACCAAATAATTTAAACTATTTTATAACTTCTTGGGAATGCATGGCAGACGATAAGAAAACCCTTCAAAATTTAACAAACAGACTTCTGGCTGAAGAAAATCGAATGTTGAAAGCAAAAGAAAGTGACAAGCAGCTAGCATTTCAAGCTACATCTTCATCTACATCAAAGAAAAAGTTTAATGCAATAAAATGTTTCAAATGTAACAAAACAGGGCACATGAAGAAAGACTGTAGAGCCTGTAGTATCTGCAAAAGGGACAACCATGAAGATAAAGACTGTAAGTTTAAAAATAAACAGTGCTCAATCTGTAAAAAAATTAATCACAGAGAAGAAAATTGTTTTTTCAAAAATAAGAATAAGAATGAGAATGAAGAAAAAAGTAACAAAAGAATAGAAAAGGCATTTTTTACAAACGGTGAAATTCAAGAACCAAAACTGAAAGAATTTGTTGTAGACTCTGGGTGTACTGCACACATGACCAAAAATGTAGACATACTAAAATTTTTTGAATGCAAACCATCATCTGTTTTGACTGCAAATGAAGAAACAATAGAGGTGAAAGGGACTGGTAAAGTCATTGGAAAAAAATGTACTCTTAATAATACCCTGCTTGTTCCTGACTTATCACAAAATTTATTATCGGTTAATGCAGTTACAAACAATCAAGGAGTGGTTATATTTACCAAAGATAATGTAAAAATATATAAGGAGTCAGAATTAATATTAACAGGAAAAAAAGAAAACGGTTTATATAAAATTAATTTGGATGATAATAATATGCAAGAAAAAACACTGTTAATGAAAGAAAATGGCACTGCCTTAGAATGGCATCAAAGACTTGGACATCCAGGAAAGAAAATACTAGATATATTACCAGATGTGGCAGATGGAATAAAAATAAATGGATTAAGGCAAATAGACGAATGTGAAATCTGTACACAAGCTAAACAAACAAGACTTCCATTTAACACAGTAAGAAACAGAGCCAGTAGACCACTTCAATTATTACATACTGATGTATGTGGACCGTTCGAAAACAAAACGTATGATGGCTATAGTTATGTTTTAACCGTCATGGATGATTATACTCATTTTACAAAAATATACTTGCTTAAATATAAAAATGAAGTTAAAGAAAATTTAAAACATTATATAGAAGAAACAGAAAGAGAGAGAACAGAAAAGGTATCTACCATAAGATGCGATAATGGAGGTGAATACACAAGCAATGATTTTAAAAAATGGTGTACTGAAAAGGGAATAAAACTAGATTATACAGTACCATACTCACCACAACTAAATGGTAAAGCAGAAAGACTAAATCGAACATTATTAGATAAAACCAGAGCATTACTATTTGATTCAGGGTTAGATAAAGAAATGTGGGGTGAAGCTGTATACTGTTCTACTTATATTATAAATAGATTACCAAGTGAATCTTTGAAGAATAAGACACCTTATGAGATGTGGCATGGTAAAAGGCCTAATATATCTAATATATGCAAGTTTGGTTCAATAGTATATGCTAAACAATTACATTCGAATATTAAGAAACTAGATCCAAGAAGCAAAAAGTTAATCATGATTGGATATACTAATAATGGATATAGATTGTGGAATAAAGAAGAAAGAAGAATTGAAATAGCAAGGGATATTGTTATAATTAATAATAATAAGAAAATTGGAGAAAAATATGAAGAAACAGGAAGTTCGGTGATAACAGAAATAATACCAGGTAATAATGAAGAAGAAATAAATCAAGAAGAAGAAAGTGATGACAGTTATTATGAAATAGAAGAGTTAGAACAACAAAGTAATGTAATAGAAGATAACATCCCAGATATTATTGATGAAGTAGAAAATGATGAAAATAAAGAAAGTAATACTGCAGAGATAGAAACTATAGAAACTATAAATACAAAACGACAACGGAAAAAACCAGCTTACCTGCAAGATTATGTATTACTTACGTATGATGAAGTCATGAAGTCTGCTGAAAAGAATAATTGGGAGAAGGCCATAAATTCGGAGAAGGAATCATTGGAAAGTAACAATACATGGGAAATAGTTGATGTAGGAAGAGCAAAAGGACACAAGATATTGTCAAGTAAATGGGTATTTTGTATAAAAGAAAATGGTACTTACAAAGCAAGACTTGTAGCAAGAGGCTTCGAACAGCAAAGCATTGACTATCAAGAAATATATAGTCCAGTAGTAAGTCAATCAGCAATAAAATCATTAATAGCAATTGCTGCTTCAAAGGAATATGAAATGATAACTTTTGATGTGAAAACAGCATTTTTGTATGGCGAGTTAAAGGAAGACATATTTATGTATATTCCTGAAGGATATGAAAGACAGCCTTATAAAATTTGTCATTTAAAGAAAGGACTATATGGGCTAAAACAGGCACCAATGACATGGAATAAAAGATTTACAGAAACTTTAAGGAAACTTGGACTGAGAGCTTCAAAGTCGGATCAGTGTGTGTTTTTTAATGAAGACAAAACTATAATATTGGCTATATATGTTGATGACGGTTTGGCCATATCAAAAGACAAGGAAAAGTTATTACAGATCTTGCATCAATTGGAAAAAGAATTTATCTTAAAAACATATGAACAACCTCAAAACTATATAGGTTTTGAAATAAAAAGATCAGAACAAGGCATCTTGTTGCATCAGCAGAATTATACAGAAAAATTACTTAGAAAATATAATATGTATGATTCCAAAGCTGCAGATACTCCATGCATTGTGGGAAAGGAAAATGAATCTAAGGTGGCTACGTCAAATTTCCCATACAGAGAACTAGTTGGTGGATTATTGTATTTGTCAACCAGGTCAAGACCAGATATCAGTCAAGCTGTGAATGAAGCAAGTAAAAAGGTAGAAAATCCATCAAGGCAAGACATATTAGCAGTAAAGAAGGTGTTGAAGTACTTGAATGGAACGAGAGATAAAGGGATTTTGTATAATGCTGGGAAAGATATTACAAGATTGCATGCATATTGTGACTCAGATTATGCAGGTTGTACAGAGACCAGACGAAGTACAACAGGGTTCATAATAATGTTGGCAGGTGGACCTATAGCTTGGTGCTCCAAAAGACAGCCGATAGTAAGTCTATCGTCAACTGAAGCGGAATATATAGCAGCAGCAGATTGCGTTAAAGAGTGTTTATACTTAAAGACTTTTATAAGTGAATTAATTGGTAGCAGTATTAAGATTAGTTTGAATATTGATAACCAGAGTGCTATCCAATTGATTAAAACAGGTTCATTTAGCAAGAGATCTAAACATATAGATGTGAGATTTTATTTTATACACGAAAATTATAAGAAAGGATATTTAGATGTTATATATTGTCCTACAAATTATCAGATAGCGGATATGTTGACGAAACCACTATATAAAGAAAAATTTAAATTTCATTGCGATAAAGTTGTTGTGTAAATTGAGAGTTATAATTAGAAGTGTTTAAGTTAATGTTTTGAAAACTTGTTTAAGTTAATGTTTTGAAAACTGATGTGTTTCTGAAGTAATTATAAGGTATTTTTAATTTATGTTCATATATTAAAAATAGGAGAAGGTGTTAGGAATTTATAGTCTATGACATTTAAAAAATGTAGGGTTGTTAGTCTATGAAAAAGATTGACTGTGGTGTGAATTGTCATGATGTAAAAACTAGTGAGAACAATGTTATAATTCCTAACAAAATGTGATTGTATTTCTTTAACTATTAATAAAGGCTTTCAAGAATACCAGAAGTTTGAATACCTACAATATCATCAAGGTAATAATTATAGTTGGATTTTGATGTGGCACGGCAAACTGACAAACACTATTGAAATGTCTATCGAAAAATTACACTACGTGTTAAAATATGGTGAATTACGGAAAATACACAACTCCATCTGTTGAAATAATAATCCTCTATAAAGAATGTATGGTAATTTATTATCATTTACCACCTCGCTCCTTTGGCAAATTTTATGTATTTTATTTAACACAGATTACCACAGATGGAGCTACTTTAACCTTGGCTAAACAAAATTTTCATTTTTTTTTCTTCCGAAGTTACTTATGAAGGTGTGATTTTCTGTGTAAAGGTTAATAATAGGCCGATCAACTAATATAAGTACAACATTCAAATGTACAGTTTTGACAAACAGATTGCGTGTCGTAATATTTTACGTCTTGAATTCACAAAATTAATCATATCTTTTGATAGAGTGAATCGATTTCGATGAAACAAAAACTAAGTAATACCCCAAGTTACGTAGAATTTTTGTATATAAGCATTGTCTGCATTGAATTCGTAGATTTTACGTGAATCCCGAACAAACAAACAGATAAACAGACAAACAGACAAACAGACAAACAGACAAACAGACAAAAATGACAAAAATGATGGAAATGGGTTCTGTTAGTTATCCTTTAACATGCTGGCTATTTTTTTTGTCAATTTCTTCAATGTACAAAAATTACTTTTCTACAGATTTATTATATGTATAGATTATTTTTTATATATTTTCTTAAAAGGATGATTAAAAAATTTCTATTTTGTCTCTTCTTACCATTTATTTTTCTTTATTTTTGGGGCATATTGTGTACTTTAAACGAGTTTCTTTTTTATTTGAACTATCTAATTGCCAATGAAAACCTTTAAGTAACAACAATGCAATAGTTAAAATTCATTAATTTTGATCTGTAGTCTCGTAGCCAGCGTAGCACTACGGCGTAGCAACCTGCGTAGCTCGTAGCAAATATTTCCGAACATAAAAGAAAAGCAAAGTTCTTTTGTTTATCTTTAATTTAAATACATATTATACCCAGCGTGTGTCTGTGACGACATTATTACACGCTCCCTGCGAAATAACGAGGAAAATTGAACAAAATCAACACTCATTATCTAGTGTTTAATGTAGTAAGAAAAAATGCCGGAGCCTAGAAATTTTGGTTGTGGCATTTAAGTTATATCGGTACCTACTGTAATTTAAAACTTGCAATTTTAGTTTTAGGTTATTGTATCCAGTTAAGAGATCCATATTTTCTTTCTAGCCTTAATTTTGTGTATGTGCCATAATTTGCACAAATAAATGTCTTTTTCTGTCTACATAAAACTTTGGGTTTACATGTTCGTGTTTATTGAATGATCGCACTATAGTTTAAAAAGTAACATATCACCCTATACTACATCATTACAAATAGCAATTTTAAACATGATCATCATTATCTTAGCTGTATGGACATCATACGGCTGGCAGGAGCTGGATGCGAGAAGCCGAAAATAGATCTCAGTGGCGTGCACTTGGAGAGGCCTATGTCCAGCAGTGGACTGCGATAGGCTGATGATGATGATGATGATGTCCATAAGATCATAGGCCTAAAATGCTTTTTTCGAAAGTACGTATTAGAGGCGGCTGGCTCAGTTATATACCGCATCCAAAGATACCGCATCCCTTTACAAGATCCACGTATCTAAAGCTCTCGAAAGAGACAATAGTACTTGCGAGTTTTATCTCCTATATTAAGTAGTTACTGACGCAATATCCGGCTCCGAACGCGATAGTTTCATTACATGGGACTTGCTTATCGCTTTATTTCTCTCAATGGCCAAGATATTGTTTTTGTTTTGAAGATTATTTTTTTGTTTTAGTTTTTTTTTGTATTTGTGTGGATATTCTTTTTGGAACGGTCAGTTTATTTTCTGTTCTATAGAAATATGTAAGTCTCTTATGATGGTAAGTTTTGACGGCATTTACTATTGTCATGCATATATGCAGAGGCAAATTAAGTGTTAAGTTGTTAAATGTGCACACTTCTTAGGACTTTTTTTTTGTCTCCATCACACAGGTTGCCGTAACCCAAATTGTCATTATGTCCGATCACACTACAGTAGCAATTGCTATCGAAAATAAATGTATCTCTAATTTCAAACTGACTCGTTCTGACATAAGCGTTAAAATATTCAAATATTAAAGAAAATCACCAAAAATATTTTACTTAGCTTTGGGTGGTAGACAACTCTTCACAAATAGAGTACGAAGTGTCTCCAGAAATTGTCAAATAACTGTAAACATTCACAATCAGACGCACAAGAACAATTGCCATCCATTGCGCTTCAAGGCAATCCAATCCATTTGCAAATAGAAGTTAGAATTCTAGTTAATTGTCTCCACACCACTTTAACCCTTCCTCACCAAACCACAACACATGCAAACGTCAACCTTATTTGTATGACCATAAGGGTTATAAGATTTGAGGTGAGGTGTAAAAGTAAAGTGGTAAAGTAAGGTAGTGTTGGGCCACGAAATACGAGTATTGTTCATTTGTATGCCCGTGAGTGAATTGGTTTGAAATGTGAAGGGCTTTAGACGGTATTGCCTCTAACTTTTGTTTCGAGTCCATGTGGATGTTGTTTTAGGGGTAAATTGAGAGGATATCTTAGGAATAATTTAGCCCGTTTGTAATTGAATGTGTGAATATTAATTATTATTCAGCGGAATACGGATAGCGTGCCTGCTAGATTTATATGAGTAAGCCTACCTCTGCTCCCTGGCAGAGAGTGTACAGCAAATATAATATAGGGTTTTAAGCGTTGCTATTTATGTATTTCGGTATGGAATAAATTATAGTAAAAAATAATAGGTAATATAAAATATGTATGCAGCTAATGCCATTATATTATATAGGTAGAATAGGCCAAATTTTGATAAATCTCCGTGTTACGACGTTGAAGTTTTTTTCTTTGATCTTCTTAGTCAAGATATTTTTCAAAAGCAACCTCGAAATAATGCAATATGAGCAAACTAGAATCGCTAGTTTTTTAAAACTATTATTAAACTCCTATTATTATTTAACTTATCAAAACAAAAACACTCAAATAACATTACGACCCATATCGATAACTGAACCACCCCAGGCCTCAACTAACAAGCACTCACATATTCCCTCAAAATCCCAACATATATGGGAAACCAAATATCTCTTAAAACTCTAAGGTATCCCTTATTTCGTCAAATAAAAATAACAAGAAAAAAAATAAAGCTTCGAACACATGTAACGTGATATTTTAAAAGACAAAAAAAAGAAAAAAAACCGGCCAAGTGCGAGTCGGACTCGCGCAAGAAGGGTTCCGTAACATTATTTAAAAAACCGGCCCAGTGCAAGTCGGACTCGCGCACGTAGGGTTCCGTACCATCCAAACTAATATTCTATATATATTTATGGATATCGAGCAAAAACGAGCAAAAAAATCACGTTTGTTGTATGGGCGCCCCCGAAATATTTATTTTATTCCAGTTCTCAGTATTTTTTGTTATAGCGGCAACAGAAATATATCATCTGTGAAAATTTTATCTCTCTAACTATCACGGTTCATGAGATACAGCCTGGTGGAAGACGGACGGATGGACGGACAGAGGAACGAAAACAATAGGGTCCCGTTTTACCCTTTGGTTACGGAACCCTAAAAATAAAGGAAAAATCGGACATGTGAAGACCTTTAAAATGGACGAAGGGGAGGCAATTTAATTTTCCTTGGACTCTATTGAGAGGAATCTAAAGCATATTGGACAAATATAAAATGCTTTGATGTAATGTTATCCCTCTATTATTATTTTTTTTCGCTTTTTGTGTATTAGCTTCGTTTGGATTGGCGACGGTTCCAATTTTGGAAGTATGTGTTTGTGTAATCAAAGTTGTGGATATTTATTTAGATTTGAAATTGAATAGGATTACTGAATAGTTCCTATAGTAGAATCCTTTATGAAACTGTAGTTAGTATGGCATCTCTAAAATTAAATTACGCACACAGCGCAAATAGTATTGAACATTTAGATCTAGCAGATACAAATATACATTGATGTTGAATAACATCTTTATAGTTAGAGGGAAGGCAGCTTAGATAAGGGAGAAGGACATATTACATACTTAGTTTTTCACCTTCGGCCTTCGGTAAGGAGTTATCTCGGGGCGCGGGTGAATCCGCAGGCAAAAACTAACGTTTAAAAATAACATCGCAATTTTTTTTCAAAATCATCCTAATCTCAAATTAATCTTACACATCAAAAATCCCAATTCAAAAAACGTACAATTCATTTGACAAAGAGAATAGGCGAATTATTATGAAATTTTAATAGATATGATATCAAAGCAGGTCCGTCGAAGCGTCGGCGCGTGATATTGTCAAAGGGAAAAGTCCCTTTGTGATCAAATCGCGTCATTTTATTTTTCATTTGAACCTGTGAGCTGTTCGCTTTACGATGCGCTAATTGCTTTTATTAGGAGGAATGTTAATGGTGGATAATTTTGAAATGAGATTGGTGTTGTTTTTTATTCTCTTATTTGTGAGGATAAGCCATGCCCCAAGTTATTGAACTGGTGGGATGAAATGTTAGGCATGATTTTAGGAATAGAATGCAATTCTGCTTTTTTTTTTGTTTGTGTGAATGTATTTGAATGCATTTAATAGAGGGTTTGGCCCTATGAAGTTTCTAATTGTTAAACTTCTAATTCTTGTTAAACTAAATAAGTTGTTATGCCCATGTGTAGCATTTAAGTACTACTACACAGCAAGAGACCAAACACTGTCACTGAGATTTTGTACACGACTGACACCATTCAAACATGTGTTGCTGGGGAGTTTGTTGCGCCACTTCATCTTGCCAATAATAACAACAGGAAGTGGTGAATTTTTGGGGCCTGTCTCATTTAATTCTGACGTTCAAAAAGTGCCGATTTCCAGCCTACTTTAAATGAACGCTTTTCGATTTGATCAGTACCTTAATAAGAGAGTTTACTCCACACCGTCGAACTATGATAAATTTACCAAAAATACCAAAGACACTTATCATTTACCAACCACACAGCAATAAACCACAAAACTCATTAGCACTTACAAGTCACGATCGACATTAATTTAACGCGCACGTAAACGTTTCGCCGCTAATCCGCGACGCGTATAAAATGCGCTGCAAACGCGTTTAGTATCGCGTTAACGTTATCTGAACGTGCAGTTGTAATGGCAGATATAAATGGTATGTTAGGTTTGATAAGCTGTTTGTAGGTTATTGAATTAGGTATGGGATTTTCTTGAGATTTTATGCTGTTTATCTTATGGGATATCTTTATGTACTTTCGAGACTCTTGTTGGTTCAAATATGTAATAGCTTAAAATTGTTTTATTGCATGAAAGACAAAATAGTTTCTTGGTTTTGCAGAGTTACTGATAAAACAGAAAATCAACATAGTTAAGGCTGCCCGTCCACGTCCATGAATCGGTGACCGACTTTTTGGATTAGAATAATAAAATATGTACACGTAGCAATAGTGCAAAGCCCACTTATTACAAAAAGTCCATTTATCTGTCCTACAAAAATGAACCTTAAGGTTTACTTAATTTTCCAACTAGAGAATATTCATGTCGTTGACACGAAATGGCATTGCAATTGAGTGAAACTTAAGCTGACCCAATTTTTTTGCACTTCACTATACCTACCATTATAAACCTGACACCACTTACATCAAAATAAACAACGTCACTCTTGATGGCACCCATTACATCCCACGTTAATCTTGTAATTACAGTCCAAACGTAAAGTTGGGATGAAATTTTAATCGCCCTCCCTCCCACCACCCTCCCCCGCCTGTCCTCATTAACACAACATTTGAAGATTTAAACAGTCATCGTTCGCTGATGAGTTGTAAACTTGTAAGTTAATGCTGAAACATACTTAGTTTACGTCACTTCGCGAGTCATCCTTGTGTAAAATACTTAGCTTGTAAATATTATAGAGGTAGGTATTGGGGTCAAACATAACTTCACATTCAAATATAACACTAACGATTGCAAATCAATAAGTAAATGAAACTAAGATTTCATTAGTCTATAATGTACTTAGAAATCGCCTAATGTATTTAACACTAACTACTCATAAATATTTTTTTTTTTCACCAAAACACTCACACAATATAAGCCACTCTAAAACCACTGAACTCGTATTTAGTGACGTATCATAAGTATATTTCTCTCCGCATAACAGACATAGGCGTTTTATCTTGTCATGAAAACAGGCAAGTTTTAACGTTTATTAAGAGTAGTATTCTGTAATTAGTCAACCAAGAAATATTAGTGCGAAGGAAGTTTATGTGGATAATATTTCGCGAAGCATCTACTCCTACTTTATCTTGTCTTATAATATTTTGGTTTATAGGGTAACATTAGTAATGGTTAGTCATTACGTGGAAATGTTCTTTGATGGAAGTGTAGTTGTGGAAGTTTGTGCTTTTATTTACTTCATCTAAGTATTTTTTTAAAATACGTATTACTTATTTGCAATGCTATTGTGGTGTTATGTAGACAATATCGAGTTCATAACGAGACAGTTTCAAAAAATGGTTTTTTTTTATGGTTTTAATGTTAATTGTTATTTTTAGAAATCCACAGAACTTTGCTTAAATAGTTTTTTTTACAATCCCAATTTCATTATGCTCTTACCAGAAAATACTTACAACCCAACACCTCAAAACAAAAAAGAATCACTCATATTAAAAATGATAAATCACAGTTCATACTGCGCGTTGCACCGATGCAATATACCTGACACGCTATTTGTCATAACTTCTGACGTCTAGTGGGAACCTCTGATACTCGTCGCTACATGCATCGCGTTTCCTACGATATTTTTCTAAGAAATTCGCCAGATATTTCCGCTATTAATTTCGTGTTGGTAACGTAGTGTGTGGTGCCTTGTTTACACAGGGTAGAAGATTAAGGTATTGCAAGATCGTAAGTTATAATAAAATGATACCACGTCTGCCTGTGGATGGATTTGGGCTACCCAAGATCGGAATAGTTGGCGCACATTTGGGGAGGCCTACGTTTAGTAGTGCATGGCAATAGGCTGATACTATGATGACTTCTGCTTAGCCTTTTCTCAATTATGTTTAAGACAGCTTTCAGTCTTTCAGTAAGTATCTTAGATGGAGATCAGGTGGTGTGGCGTATAAAATTTCGATCATCAACTATGAATTAAGCAAAAACTGATTTAGAATTATAGTTCGGCCATTCAGAGAATGCGTTCCTGACACGTCGCGATTGAACTGACGACGTAACTTTGCAATGGCGTTGCAGTTACGATAAAAATATTTTTGCTGGTTGTTTACCGTTTTAACAATTGAGGAGCATTAAAACAACATTATTATATCAATAATCAATGAATGTTATTACGTCGTCAGTTCAATCGCGACGTGTCAGGAACGCATTCTCTGAATGGCCGAACTATAAATGAAAAACTTCACTGTAAAAGTAAACATAGCTAAAACATAGTAAGTAGACATAGTAAAGCGAGAGTTTTTACATGTTGATAACAATAAGCCTTGAATTCATCAAATTAGAACATTACAACCAAAACCCAACAGACAACTCCCGTATGCACCACGTGCAATAAACATCAAGCATACAGCTTTAAAAACAATCCTTAACAGCCGTTAATAAAACCCTATCGCATTATATCCTCGAACCGGAGCACCTCAGGCCATAAACTGTCCGATTCACTACTTAGCCGGAGTCAGGAAAGATGAGCGGAGATGCCATAATGCAAGTAGGTCAGGCGCCTTCTTCTAGGTCAAAACTGAAATCAAAAGTTATTTATTTTTTATTTCAAATATGCCTATGAAAGCTTTCGAAACGTCAAACGCTGCTATGGAGAAGAACCAGCAAGAAATTCCATACAATCGATCAAATTCGCACAGTGGACATGACCAAAACGATCAGTTATGAGTGATCTAACGAGTTCGGATTCTTTAAGACATCTGTCAATAATTTGTAGTATTGCAAAAAGTAGTAGGTAGGTAGTTGTAGTAGTCGGGTCCAAAGAAGGCGTATAAGGGCGAAAACAATAACGTTCCTCGTCCCCCGCTCACCCGCATTTTGACGCACTACTTTAGTAGGCGGTTTTCCGTCATGGCACCTCCGCTAGTCCTTTTGTTCTCCATGGTTTCAATACTTAACCGGAGTTTAACGTGCGCCGTTAACTTCGTTCAATCTGCTTAATTGAGAATGGTACCACCGACCTTTAATGGGCAATATGTTAGTTATGCGTTTTGCGAGATTCGGGCTTTATACTAGAAAGTAATTATTGTTGGATAATGGTTGATGGGATGTGTAAGCCATTATATGATTGGTACTTAAGCTCACCTATAAGGCCGTCTTTGTCTGAGAAATTACTCGTGTTTATCCTGATGGAATACGGTAAATACTGGTTAAGAAATTAGAAGGTTCCAAACCTGATCATATATATAGACATTTCATATAGACGACTGATTTCCGCGGTTTCATCCGTATCCCGAGAAAATTTTTACCCGTTACAAAATAAAAAAATGCTATCTACTCACGAATAACGTAGGTTTATATTGGTAAATTATTTCTGAAATAGGTTTAGCTGTACTCGAACACAATAACATTTGTTTAAATCAGGCTGCTGAATCAGCACGTTTGGAACACCAAAATATATTCAGTATATTACAGAGATTACCTCTTACCACGTAACAAACATTACTTGTTTTTAAAATTAAGTATAGCATATACCGTGTGTCCAATAACAGATGTTTGCTTATCAACGGAAGCCTTCAAAAATTCCGATTTCCAATTACAGCAGTCTTCTTATTCGTAAAAATCACGCATACCACTATAATATCGCGTGTTGGTCAATCGTATGGGATTGTATGGGATATATTTTTTATGATTGCCAGCGGTGGCCACAATTTGTTACCCCTGCTTTATGCTCCGGTGCCTCTTGTAGCGGTAGTTATTTTGCGCGACCCCTGCCCAGTGTTCAAATTGGGAGAGTATTTATTGACTACTAAATGATATTTTGTAAAGTTATGGAACTGATGTTTTTACTAGGTGCTAAACTCAAAAAATACTACCTATTAGAACCGTATAAACCGATCCATCTACCAATAGCATCATCAAATTATAAACAGAATAGCTTTGTGTGGCGAGCAGGAAAGTCACTTAACATATTATCATGTAAGTCACATGACATTGATATCTTTAATGCTAACCATGCGACAGTGAGAAGGATGCTGAGCCGTGATTTCTTTAAAAAATATCCAACTTGATTGTATTGGATGATTGAACTTTGTAGTTATGTATTATTGTGTAATTCAATACTTTCATGTCTGTACACGATATAAGTATCATGTATACAATAGTTTAAAAGTGGGGACCTATAATTGGCTGCATGTTACATAAATTGTCTTATTAAATGTTACTGCTGTTGGTTCTCCAAATATTAAATAAATAAATAAAAATATATAATCAACTGAAATAAGAGTAATGAGAGATATAGGTACTTAATTTACATTTTACAAGCGGAATACTAAATATACACCCTATAAAAAGATAAAAACTACTGCTGGACCACCAGTTTTCATTATTTAAGAGCTGGGACGCCTCTGCTGGGGCTGCGGGATTGTTCGAAAGAGTTACCGCGGCCCTGGTACATAAAAAGCCCACTACGGAACACGACGGTTTTTAGTCAGTAAGAGTCTGACACTCCCTCACCGCTGCTAACCCACAGCGGGAGGGATCATTTGATGATTTTTGACGTCATTAAAAAAATGAATAAATAAAGAGCTAGGACGCCACAGATGGCTGCATAGACATCCATATCAATCGAAATTCGATTTTTCTGCACATCCTCAAACACGAGACCACTTCACACTTCCTGAAAGCATCACGTAGTACATTTATTTTAAAACCACGATAATGTTCGCCCGCAGCTACGTGGGCGTCAGTCGATATCACTACAGTATGAGCTTCGAACTATCATTTTCCACACCTGTAGGATATCGTATCCTAGTTCTATAAAGCTAAAGATTTTGAGTCATAAAACTAAATAGGAGAAAATTCGTAAGTATTCATTATATCTAGTTTTATCAGTTTCCACCGACTGCATAACCCGCGTTCCCGAGGGAACTACTTCGTTCACAAAGATAAAAACTCATAGGATTTGAGAAGAAACGTGATTAGAAAAAGCACTGAAGATTTTTTCCTAAAATTCTTATTGTTGTTTTATTATTATTTCAGTAAAGTCATTGGATCTTAAATGCGTAAAAGAATTGGGAAAGTTAACCATTCTATAAGAAAATGGTTTAGTCAAATATTCCTGAGAGTGATATACGTGTCTTTTTCTTTGACGCCTCCTAATCTGAACACTAGCGAGGTTGCCGCGCGACCATCGGATTTCTTTGTCCATTACAGTGTAAGCCGATATTATTGGGGCACAAATTGAATTGTCATACATACACCGCCTTTATCGAGCTTTCATGGTGGACATGCACGTATTCAGAATTACGTTTGTACGTTTGTTTGTGATGAAAAGGCTGGGATTAATATTTATGATGTATTATTTGCGATTTATTTACTCATATATCAGTATTTAATTGGTAAGAGAAGAGAGAACCTATTAGAAGTAAGTAGTTACCCTTAAAACTGTGCTGTGACTTCTATTGGAACGCCTGAATAAGTTGGTTAAGAGGAGACCTATCAGAACTTCGCGAGTAACATACCTAATCTAGATCGAGTAAGCACTAAAGTATTTTACGTAAATTCGTAACAATCCAAAAGTTGACAATATTGAGATAATTAAGTAAACTGATTCACTTTGCATTTTATTTTCAATATTCTGCTGAAATGATACAAAGTAACCACTATCTATAAAAATACGACGCTCAAAGCAAAGCCATCTTGAAACCCACATGACAATTCACTTCCATATCATTATCTTAAGGAAAATACATTACAATATTACATACAATGTTAGAAATATCAATCTCAGCATTTTCCTACCATCTTGAGAATACGTTTTCTAAGAATATCGAACCTTTCAATAATATTGGCGCTTGCTCAGGTACTTTACATTTCATAGTTCGACTTCAGTCAAACAGTTGTATGTAAGTGTATTGAGATTTTATTGAAGAAATTCTATATTTTTGGTGTACTGTTTGTTCTCGATGGTATATCACGGTAAAAGTCGAGAAAAGAATACAACTAACTTGTTGCAAATAGTGCATATCGCATAAAATTTCCCAACTATGTGGGGGTCGCCTTATAGGATACAACTAAGAACTGATGTTTTACATGGAGTAACTGACTACTTATCTGACCGCTTAAACCTAGTTATCAGGGCAAACTGATACTCATTGATTATATTGGTGGTCAGATCTTCCGACACATTATAAGTGCCAAAGGTAAACAAATGGCAACCGGAACCCACATTGAACGTGCACACGGATCGGAAATACGGGGTTTCTGAAGTAATTTAGTTTTAACATACATAGATTTTTACCCATTTACGGACTGACAGCGCGTCGCTTAGCTTTTGATTCATGAATGTGGTCCTCAGGAGTTGAAAATATTGTTTATTTCTATCATCACCGTCAAATCTCGAACCCAACAAAAACAATAGTACCCACTTCACTCTTTGAAACTTGTCAATATTTCACAGACTACTAACTTCACCCGGATTTACCTGCATTACGTGATTAGTTCCATTTGTAAAGCTCACAGCTTGAGCGAAACTGTCGAAGAGTATTGTGAACCCAAAGTTTTGAGCGCATTGATTAATTATGAATTCAAATGAGTCTAGAATTCAGACGTAGGTTGGCCTGAGGGAGATGAATTTTGAATATTGTTATTGGTAAAATTGAGAGGAAAATATTAGAGGTGCAATATTATGATAAGGTTTTTTTTTACATAGTAGATATCATAAAAAGTACTTTCTTAAATGAAGCATAATATATACTGATACATTCTAGAGAAATGGACCTTTAAGGGTTATGAATTAAATTAACTTTTTCAACAAACTTATTTAATATTTGTTACATGATCAGCAGAGGAATATATTTTGAGTTACATTCAAGTTATAAAACTATTTTTTCTATTAATTTGATGTTGTTACAAAGTTGTTTTTATGTCAATAATTCTGTCTTATAAAAATATTGCTGTACCCACAATACTCAACATAATATACTAGCTAAAACTTTCTGATTTACTTCCAAAGTTACACACTCAACAAAAATAATCACCCCATCTTAAGCCTGAATGCTTTCTTAAACATTCATTTGTCACCTTTTGTATGTCTCGTGCGTCACATCTCGGAAACTGAGGGGCGTTAGCGCGAGTATTAATGTTGCTACTAATGATTTCTCTCTGATACGGATTTTGTATATTTAAGACTTGTGTTGTGAAGGGTAGGTAATGATTGGTGTTGTGATGATTTATTTCGTTTTCTTTATAAATATAATAAATAAAATTCTTTTGTAATTTTTTCGTAATACAATATAATCACAAACTTAATAATTATTTTTTTCTTAAATTACCTTATGAGTTTACAAGTTAATTTAGAGCTAACCATCTTGTTACTTTCAACCGTAGCTTACAACTACTTACTAATGACAATATACATACATTCTAGCAAATGAATAAACATTTCATTGCATTTGTAAACTAAAGACTACCTTGCGATGTATTGACAAGCATAGTCATACAGTATTACCATCTGCTACTGACTACATAATCAAAAGACTAATTCAAATAGAAAATAAAGAAATACAAAATATAGTCAATAGCATTATGTTCCAACAAGTGAATAGAATAGAACGCTACAGTATGGAGAGAGTTTTGTTCGTGTTTCTGTAAACAGTATGTAAACGATTGTGCTGTCTGTTTGCTTTTGGCGGAGAATTGGTGGGGGACATACGGGGGTGAAATTTGGCGAGTAGAATTAAATACGTTTTCAGTATATCATACATAATTACATACTGGTTAAAAATCTGGTGGTTCAGATGGACACCTACTTGATTTCAGGAAGTAGTTTCCCACCTGTGTATTGTAGAAATTATTTCAGCAGGTGTGTTACAGAATTAGTTTTTACTATCCCGTTTTGCTTAGGATCAGTAGGATGAACAGTTTTTCCGAAAATGTGGAGTTTTAATATAAAGGAAAACAATATATGGTGATGAGGCTCGTGTTCATTTTATCGATTGATTTATGCGAATTATTACAACTCAGATTGGTTTAATTATGGAGGTGGACATTTTCATTATTTTGATAACATTATTATTCAAGTTTACACATAGGTAAGAACCACAACAATTAAACTGTATATATCATCTTGTGAAACATAATGTGACTCTCCAAAATACCCGTCCGTATACCACAACAGATTCATCTGTATTCAGTGTCAGGTTTTTCTGTGACTTCCCTTACCCGATGCGATTGGGATAAAATCGTTTGCAACGCGCAATTGTTTCGGATCGCCTTGATTTTGAATTTCATTAGTTGAACATGACTGTCTGTTCCCTTGATTGTAGACTTGCAAATAGAAAAAGAACTTATAATATGGTTTTACGTAATTTTCATGCAATGTGTAAACTTAGAAGAGTTTGTTTATTTGAAAGCGATAATTTTAAGAGCTACAGATCTGATTTGAAAAATCATGCCATTATTGGGTAGTCCGTTCATTAAGAAAGGATGGTGTAAATCATAAAATGCAATATTTGCAACCCAAATAGGGACACTTGTGAACTAACCAAAATCTAGTCCAACATTTCCACTTTTTGTACATTGAACTTTTATCTGATTGCGTCTAGTTCTCTTTTGTGTCTAGTACTAGTCAACTTTAGTAGGAAGTTCTATGATTTTAACAGAAACTGCTTTACTTCATTATTTCAAGTAAATTCTCAAGTAGGATATTATAGACAAACAACATCTTTGACCGACATACGAAGAATATTTCCACCTATCTTAGATTACCATCACAATTTACCCACCACTTAATCAGCTAACTAATTAACCCAACTATTTATACAGTTGCCTATCGATACCGAATTACGTTGACAAGCTAATCAGCCGAACATTATACATAGACAGACAATAATGCAATCATCTATACATTATGCAAATTCTGTAATGAGTCGCGCTAATAGATTCCGTTCCAGTGATTTGCCTCATTAGACGGTAGCTAAGTATTTGTAGGTATTTCATGTGATATGGTAGGTAGTGAAGATATTTATGGAGGTTGGTTTGTGGGAATCCTCCATAAGGTCACCATATCTGGAATGTGATTGACTAAAAGCTTAAATGAAGATAGAAGACCCATAGAAAATTGTTGTGCTAAAAATCGGTGGATAAGTAACCACTTACAATTTATATCACTTTGTCTATGATATAATCTGAATATCTAGGTATGTACTTCCACTTGGGAGTTTGATTAACATAATCATCAGCCTGTGCCCTTTCATTGCCGGAACCAGGACCCAGGGCTCTTTAATGATATGCCACTCTTTTCGATTTAAAGCTGTCCCCCAAGAAAGAGTTCTCCAGAATCTATACAATTTGAATGAATTTTGTTTCAGGTAGTTATCTCTTAACTATAAAATAGTTATAATCTAAAACTTAACTCGTGACGAAGCTACTGTCCAAATGTTCCCAGCAAAATACACTACAACCATTACATATTATATCAAATTATACAAATTCCAAGGTAAATAAAAAACATTGAATTATGCGGTAAGTTACTACGGAAACAAAAACATCAGCAAACGTTCAGTCATCCGTCAAAAAACACGCGTAGTTTATAATATTATATTATACGAGAGGGGATCGCGACTGGTATGCGAGCATATTATTGTAATGTATATTATTGATGTGCTCTATTTTGGTTTGGGTTCCGTCTAAAGAATAGTATTTTCATTTTGTAGATATAAATAAAGTAGTAATCAATAAAATTTAGATTCTAATTAGGTACGAGTCTTATATAGTAATTTATTACATAGTTTTTGTGGCATCTTTAAAAAACAATTTAAAAGTAGACATTGCGTTGTAGTTTTTTAACTTACTTTTAAAGATTCACACATCAGTCCATTGGCGTCAATTTACGGATCTCACTATGAAAACATCGAAAGTACCTCTGGAACAGGGAGGTTAAGTTGCAAAATTGTATGATAAAAGACAGCTTACTACATAGTCTTACGTTCACAAGAAAAAGCATCATCATCATTAGAATTTTATTTTCCCACTGCTGAGCACAGGCATCCTCTCGCATGATGAAGGATTGAGCGTTAATCACCACGCTAGCTCAGAGCTTCAAAATATAACTCCTATTAAATAAATCGATTTCTCATATTCCCACAGACCCCTACATCCAGCTGAGAGAAAATGTTTAAAACATTAGCGTCGAGGGTACAGCGAAGGTGCTGTGGGTGTGATAAATTGATTTCAGGTTCAATACCTGGGTAGTGTCATGATACAAGTATACTTCAGATATTGGTGCTCGTACCCGTTCAATTTATTTCACCACTTTCGAAGAGGGTATGGTATAAGATTTCTATGGAATATATTTATATCGAAATTAGATTTGAATAGTTACTCGACTGTCAATAATGTTATTTGTAATGTAAAAAGTGTATGTTGTTTTATTATAAAATATAGTTAGTAGGTAATTTGGGAAATCGAATCTTCTGTAGCATTAAAAATATGATGACAAAGGTAAGACACAGTTTTTTACGAAGTTAAGATAAGGTATTTTTAAAAGACTATTTAAAATTGTTTTGCAACAAGAAATTGATATAAAACTACTGCTTACTAGTGGCATACATAATTATTTCGTCGTACCAAACCTAATATGAAAGTAACTAATAAAGCTGCAGCAGAAATAAGTCAACTAGCTTATAGTTTCACATATTTCCATAATATTCTCAAATAACTCTCTACAACATCAGACAAAAATAAACAATTTGCCTGTCCCTCACAAAGGTCAGTAAAGCACACAAGTCTATCAGAACCCAAATAAGCTTCTTATACAAAAACCTCTTTTTATAATACGTACAAAAACCGGCTACTTTCGATTTGATAGCAAATCGCTTTAAATCCCTTGATAATATAAAAACCTTTAACAGATAACTTACTATACACTAAACTCAACTTTATGTCTCTAACTGTATAGTTGAAAATTGCTTGTATAGTCAGCATTAAAATATTATATCAGGCTCGTATTTGTCAACATGTCAAAATAGCCCTTTGATTTCTGTGTCCCTTTAGTAGGTAATATAAAAATAGGGTATAAAGGGAAAGGGCGATGCGGTATATCAATTTTGTTAAAGCGATATGTCATACACGTGATTTGGTTGGATGGAAATCAAAATATTATAAAACATGGTTTATGTTTACGGTATCGGTGAAATAAAGTCGGTCCAAAAATAAATTCATAAATCCATTATTTGTTACATACACAACGTTATAAAAAGCGGTATATGATTTATATTCCAACTGTACTGTACTGTTACAGCCTTTTTTTTATCGTCCCACTGCTGGGCACAGGCCTCCTCTCACACGGAGAGGGATTGAGCATTAATCACCACGCTTGCTCAATGCGGGTTGGTGATTTCAGACTGTATAGTCCAGGTTTCCTCAAGATGTTTTCCTTCACCTTTTTATCAGCCATTGGTGTCTAAGATATACTTAGAAAGTACATACAAACTCAGAAAAGTTGCATTGGTACTTGCCTGACCTGGAATCGAACCCGCGCCCTCATACTTGAGAGGTTGGTTCTTTACCCACTAGGCCACCACGACTTCCAATATTCCAATATTTACTAATATTTTTAGTGTGTCCTTATGATATTAATATCCATGACAAAAAATAATAAGATTCATATTAAATAATAACCGCATTTTGGTGGCTGCACAACCAAATTGGAAAACCAGCACCCATAAAAAAAACACCTAATATAGGTATTTGAGTTACAAAAATCTGTATTGTCTTACTATACACATCATTAATAGATACTATACATTTAGATCACGTAGCACATATTCGTAGCAAAACCGTAGCACCGTAGCAAGCTCGTAGCGGTGTAGCATCTCGTAGAGGTAAATTGAGAAGAAATTGCATAATATTACAAAATGAAAAAGTTATGAAAATAATCCAGTTATAAGGAAGAAGAACCGTAGGAAGTGGATTATGCTGCTTTCTTGATGGGATTTACTTTTGTTGGACTTTTCGTGATACATAAAGTTGCATCTCATTGTATAGGTAGCAAGTTAATTACTGCGTAATATATTTATGTCATACTAACTTAATCACTTTAATATTTTTTTCAATTGTGTATTATTTTTAAACCTCTTTGACCAGGTGTTGACATAGAAGAAATCAGCCACCAAATGTGCTATTTCTTGCCAACACAAAAACATGATACTAAAATATGGATGTTATATTTTAATTCATATATTTTCAGAATTAACTGGCTTTGTTAAAACTTTTCTACATGAAAATCAATACAACCCTTCCTTCACTTCCATTTAACCGTCCACTGAAAAAGAACATGAATATTTCCCTCCCTAAGTGCAGTTTCCAATTCAAACTCTTAAATAAATTAACATCAATTATTCTACATGTACACTCGAGCACAGAATTAAAACATCTCACGTGCACGATTCTATTTGAAAATTGAACGGACAGAACAGAACAAAGGAGTGTTTTCTGTCAACGGCATTTCCTTTTGAAAATGGAATGCGGCGATTCGGTCCGTGTCCAATGACCGACCCGTCTGCCATGGAACGATTTCAAAACGTATAAATGAAAATGCTGGGATTTTTTTTTCGTTGCGACTGTACTTTGTTTATTGATATCCGCCATGACAGTTTTGCATTTTTTTATGTTTTTCCGTTATTGTGGCAGTTTTATATTTTTAATTAGGAATACTAGCTTTATTTATAAATGCATTCATGCACAATGTCAAATCGAATTCTTCCTAAGTTTCATTGCTTCATGGCCATACAGGCCATAATGTTGTTATGTCACGGCAAGTAATTTTCATTTACTAAAAAAGTAAGCAAAAATGAATATCCCCGGGAGACAAAACTCAAAGACTGGAAAGAAAACGAAACCTAATCACGTCCCACGACATTCTCGACAACACAATCTTAATACGAGCGTGTGCACACAACTTAATTAAACTTTAACTTGTAAGCATTTTTAATAAAGTTGCAAAATGTACGTCGCTGTATAGAAAACTAATTAATTTAAAAATGTTTTTCAAAAACTTCTTGATAGGATGTTTTTTGCAAAAGAATTAAAAAGCGACTATTTCAAAGCTTTTCCTGAAATATTTTTCAAAACGACTCAAAAATATTTGATCAAACCCATCAACGACAAAACCAGTAACAAAAGCATTTAATCAACACTCCGAACATCAACCCTTCAAATGACATCAATAAAATTTCTTTCAAAAATCGTAATAAAAACCAGACGCCCGCCAAACATCAGACGCTAATAATTATCAATATTTCAAAGTCCTTTTCTCAAAAAGAAACAATAACTTTAAAGAGTTTACGAGTGCATAAAAATTGCTTTGGGGTATTTTTTACCCCGAGAGCAAAGAAAGGGTTAACAGCTTAACCCTTTGGCGTCGACAGTAATTAATGGCAGATCTCAAAGATTTTTTCCTTCTTTTGTATATCCGATTTCTTTGATCTGATTGTTTAATACCGTAATGAACTTCGAAATTGGATTTTTGTTACTTGTGAGCGTTTTGGAAGGGGTTGTTAAGATATTTTGAAAACTGTTATTAACACTTTCAATATTAAAAATGTTGTTGTACCTAGTTAGGCATTCATATTTCATCTTAGCTTTTTCTACGTTCGATATTATTTTTTTACATAAATATAGTATAGGTATGAATTAAAAGTGCTATTTTACCCAGTGGCTTCAGATGTACCAAATTGCTATGTACTTACCAACACATTCCGTCTTACCACAAAAACTTTTAAACGTCAGTTTAAGACTTGTCTAAAAAAATGTCAAATTATGACGTTGACATATGGTTCATTTTGCAGCCAAATTTTTTTTAGACAAGTGTAAAACAGGGGTTAAAGTTTTTGTAGTAAGGCCATAAGACTCTATAGATAACTCAATCATATTTATCACTTTCTGGCTGCAAAAAAAAAAACACAGAAGATAATTCGAAATAAATCAAAAACAAATTCCAATACAAATCCAACGGTCACTCACAAATTGTATACACAAATCACCTACACAGTCCATAAATACAAATCGCACAAATCCTAAATAATGGTTTGTCAATGTATAAGTGCATAAATATGCATATTGTACACGAAATGAACTTTTCATTACAACGCCGCGCGTGATTAAACGCCTTTACAGTCGTAAAGCGATGCCGATACGCAACGCAATTTGATTATGATGTAGGGCTGTCTGTCAACATCAAGCAGGTATTTTTCTTCAATAAAAAAGTGGCCATACATAAATGTTTAAAAGCATTCTAGTTATTGTGTCAATGAAAAAATATTTTCATACCTAATATAGGCAGAATGTGCTTTAGTTAATGAAGCATGCACCATTGTAAAACCTGTGTCTGTCTTTACTTCTCTCAAATAGGAGAAAAATTATATGGAATTTACCACTATCTTGCCACTATCACATGGATTTTTTTTTTTTTTTGCCGGGACACTTTTTCACACACGGTCGGTTAGCCCCATTTTAAGTTATTAATTAACTTGTGTTATGGGTGCTAACACAACTGATAAACTACATATAGCTACATATATACAAATTTTAATACATATGATAACACTCAGACCACGGCCAACAAGCATGTTCATCACATAAATGTCGACCGAACCGGGAATCGAACCCGGGACCTCGGGTTCGGCAGTCTGGCATGGTGACCATAGCGCCATCGAGGTCGTCACTGCATTAACTGCATAGTCGGCAGTTGAGACGATAATAAAGATTGATTAAAAAGAAATGAGACAGTTTTTTTAATAAAACCAAAAATAGATTCTGCAGGCAAACGTTCTGAAAAAATGACAGGTTCAATTTGAATTGTCCGCGGATTAAAATGAAGTCTTATAGGTAGTATTCATATTTTTTTTTATACTTTTCAATCCATTTTCATTCCGTCTATAATTTGATGCTGATAAATACTTAAACAGTGTTTTGCTGGTTAAGTAGTGTATTTGTACCTACTAGTTTCTATTAATTTGTCTGCGTATTCTAAGGGAACTACTTCTATCTTTAGCACTATGAAATGTAGCCTAGTTTCGTCTTTAGCGTTTACGTTTACCAACCTATATCGACGTAGTATGCAGACCTATATTTATGGATCTTTCTTTAAGTGATCAATATACCTTCTATTTTTACATTTTCGTCAAATCCCTTAACCGCCGCACAGCCCTAACATCTCTATTAACCGTCGATCAGTTAATCATCGGTTTACAGCGCGCGCGAGCGATGTATCTCGCGCAATTGTTATTTACTGCTTTATTGCGGTACTGGATTGCTACACTGTGGTACACTGTGGCTTGCGGTGTTGTGTTGTCTATTGATGAATTGGTAATTTTTAGGGTTCCGTAGCCAAAATGGCAAAAACGGAACCCTTATAGTTTCGTCATGTCCGTCTGTCCGTCTGTCCGTCTGTCCGTCTGTCACAGCCGATTTACTCGGAAACTATAAGTACTACAGTGATGAAATTTGATGGGAATATGTGTTGTATGAACCGCTACAAAAATATGACACTAAATAGTAAAAAAAAGAATTGGGGGTGGGGCCCCCCATACATGTAACTGAGGGATGAAATTTTTTTTTTCGATGTACATACCCGTGTGGGGTATCAATGGAAAGGTCTTTTAAAATGATATAAAGTTTTCTAAAAAACATTTTTCTTAAAGTGAACGGTTTTTGAGATATCAGCTCTCAAAGTCGTAAAAAGTATGTCCCCCCCCCTCTATTTTTATAACTACGGGGTATAAAATTCTAAAAAAAATAGAGGTGATGCATGCTAATTAACTCTTTCAACGATTTTTGGTTTGATCAAAGTATCTCTTATAGTTTTTGAGATAGGTTGATTTAACTGTAATTTACGGAACCCTTCGTGCACGAGTCCGACTCGCACTTGGCCGGTTTTTTATGAGTCATAATCTAATTATATGGAATTTGAGGAAAGTTGGGATTATTTCATATTAATTTTTCATTGGATAAACTGGCATTGAACTGTCTCCTAATAATACCAGAAACGCTAAAAGCAAGTAATTTGAAGACGGATGACGCTGGATGTAGGTCGCCTCCAACAGGTATCTGTGGAGATCTAAGGGGGAGGCCTATGTCTAGCAATGGACGTCCTATGGCTGAGATGATGATGATGAAGTAATTTGAAGGTGGTTTCATGTTTAAATAAATTCAACCTGTTGTCAAATATAAGGTCTTGCATTATATTATTTGGTCCCTAGCTATCCCAATATGACAGTAAAATCATCGAACCAATTGCAATTTTCCCTTTACGATATCTAACACAATTTTCCTACACAGCAGTTCTCCTCAATTACCACCTAAACAAAATAGAAAACCCAGCACGCCACTACCTCCCAAAGAGTTAATATCAACGGTACCACTAAATTGTACCACAAAGTACCATTTAGTTACATATTTGATGTGGACATCATCGGTCCCCGCTGAGTTCTGGTACAACGGTTTGTAAATGCGAAGTGTTCGTGACTGGGAACTTTTAGAAGAGGAAGTATAGTTATTGGTTTTAGTACCTTTTTATAGCGAAATATAGGTGCTGTAACTAGTTTTTTTTTATGGAAGAGAGGGAAATTATGTAGGACATTTGTGCAGTTGTGGAAAGCTTATTAATTTGTTGTATCGCATAGGTATGGAAATCATTCGAATAATCGAAAATATTTTGTCCATGTCCGGAATTTCTAATTTAAATTATATATTAGAACAAAGAAAAATATTTCGTTGTACAGTTCTCGTTAACAACCACATTAGTTTATGAAAACTGTGTTGCAGTCGCATCGTGACTATTATTCCAAAATTCATGATTATAATCCGGAAAACCACGCAGCTACTTGCATTTTTAATTTCGAAATTATATTCATTTGAATTGATAACTGGAACTGTAGGTATATCCTACTATCCTACTAATATTATAAATGTGAAAGTTTGTGAGAATGTATGGATGTATGTTTGTGATTTAATCACGTTAAAACGGCTGGACCGATTTGGTTGAAATTTGGTATGTAGATAGGTGATAACCTGGATTAACACATAGGCTACTTTTTATCAACACACCACGCTGGCGAAGCCGCTGTCGGAAGCTAGTTTTTATATAAAATGAATACCCCTTCCACCATTAAGAAAACCCGTATTTATCTACTTCGAGAAAGGATGATTATTTATAGAAATTAATAACATTGCCACGATGCTAAGTGCTAGGTTCACGGAGGTGAGCTAGACTCCTATGATTAACGACGCTCTGGCGATGACAGGTTCAGGTATATACAGCGTGTTGTTTTAAGGAAAATTTGTATTATGATGTTTTTATTTTATAATCATAAACCCATATGATCGTGTGTGGAGTAGTTGGGAAAAGAATTGATTGGTAAGTATTATGCTGCGGTTTAATTGATATTAAATAAGAAACATGTGTTATGTTAAAGGTTAGTCATTTAAATTAAATCTGAAAGTAAAGTATAAATATAAAAGTTATGTTAGCAAAATAAGGTACTATTTTCGCAGCTACAGTCACACAAACTTCGACTTTTACCGGTTTATCTAAATTGAATAATGTATGGTGAAAAATGGAATAAGATTGAGTAAGGTTTTAGGTAGCGTTTTCTCAGCTGGAGATCAAGACGAACTTTTACTCATGCCAAAAATAATATCTTAAGCATGAGAGTTTTGTGACTGACGGTGGTCATTTACAATTATTATTCAGTTATAGGAACTTTGTTTAACAAAACACTAGTTCCGCAGTTAGAGCACCCTGTATACACTTGGTATATCTTAGATGAGTCGGCGTCTCTCGGTAGCCGAGGCCACTTGAACTGTCAATTAGAAGATATTGAGAAGCCGTGATTGACGATACTCTAATGCTCAGTTATGATCGATTTAACTGGCTTTGATACAGTAATCTTAGAATTCTATGAATTCTGGGGTTAGGTGATGCCCTGGATTTGCTTGAAGATTAGAGACGTTTCGTGTTAGCTGTATGTGTTACTTACGAGTTCACACCTGCCATTTTCACTAAAACTGGAAATGAAATAGCGAATGAAAATTTTCTGACTAATTGAATTGCTTCGTGACTGAAGATGAGCAAATAAAAATCTAGATTGTATTTTATATTTCACAGCAGGAAAGCATGACAAACGTGGGAACGAATAACTACTGTTTGGTTTCTGACACAACGTTTTACTGCTTCGACATTCCAATAAATTGGAATGCTTTTTTAACCCACTTAAAAAAATAAATTGTATTGATATAATGTAAGCATCTCAGTACAATTCCTTAATTCATATACAAAAACAAAAGGTTTTCATTGTCTCATATCCGCGTGAGGTGAGAGCGCCGGTTACACGCCATTTATCCTAGCCGTCACTTGTTTCTGCGGGCCATTTGTCAAAAACACGGATGTCACTACTCGCTCTGATTTATGGACGAACGGAATGCAATACTTATAATGGAATATTGTTGGATTATTTTTTTGAGGTGTAGGGTGACAATTAAGTGGAAATGATTTTATTTTGTTCAGCGGGATTGTTGTTTCGATAACTGTATAATAAATTATTATTTATTATTTTATGCACAATTTTGTACAATGGTGGACTTAACGCCTTAGGCGTTTTTTCGCAGTCTACCTTTAGTTTTCTAAATTAATTATGTTTAAAAAATATATCGCTGTTATTATTTTCGTTTATTTTTAAAATATCTACAAATTTATGTCACATTTTTATAATGTTTAACAGTACAGCCTACGTAAAATATGTACACTAAAAAAACAAATATATAATTTTATTACTCGCTTTCTAAATAGTTTTATTATACTTATGTAAGTAAATTTTCTCTTGATACAAAGAGCCCAAACAGAAAAAAAAACATTCCGCTTAAAAACTAAAATATGACAGTAAAATATGTAACTAAAAGATGACAAACTCAAGGTCACCCTACACTACAATCGAAGTCATCCAGTATTCGGTTTACACGAGATTGAGCTGCCACTGTGACGTCATCAATCATGACGTAATGATGCCATGTAAATTGTGACGAGTATTCAACTTCTTCTCATTTCCTAGAGTGAGCTCGATACACTCGGTGGAGCGTGTGTGGTTGTCATTAATATTGTTTTGCCTACGTATCATATGTACTGGTTTGATATCTGTAATGTAATTTTGCATTAAAAATGAATATTAAAAAAAAACCTTGATGCTCCTTCTCCGATCTAAGTTTTTAGCTACCTAACATTGGTAGATAGGTGGTTATTATGATGGCAAAATACCTATTAGTGTTCGTGGTCCAAAGTACTGAATATGAGATTTGATCAAATATCAAAAATATTTAAATAAAAAAAATACCGTGAACTGTTCTAACAACTAAAATAGAAACATATTGGACCAACATCTTTGATAGGTATAATACCACCGTAATAACCACCAACCAATTCAACACACAAATCAATAAGATCAAATACTATACTAATTACTGTAACAATAATCCAGGTATAATTAAGCTGTGGCGCACACATAACACTCAATTGACACGCCGGAATTAGGCGTTGCGACCCTAATTATATTGTTGACATGTCAAATCGGATGTCAATTTATCGCGGATAGGAAGGATAGGAATTGGTGTTGTTACCTTATTAGGAGATAGCATTGTGTTGTAGTTTATCTGAAGTGTAGATCAGTGTATCGTTATTATTGTGTAACTAGACTATTAATTATACTTATACTTGAATGTAATTGTGGGAACATGACTATGAATTGAATTTTAGGAGCAGTCTAGACGATCAATTGCGTATTATTACGATTTTCCCATGTATTAACCGACTGTAATTTTGAAGATTTCGCAATAAATTGAGGTTTAATTTTTTCATAATGTTTTTATTGCTTTACTGAAATTGCTTAACTCAGGTGAGACAGCAAATAAAACACAAATTAAAAAAATATATGGATTGTATATAAATAGCAAAAAAAAAGCTCTAAAAATGCCAGAAAATAATATTTTTCCATGCATTATTAACTACAACAATAAGCAAGCGCAGTACTAACAATGAATTCGTCCAAAAAAATATGAAAATTACAGCGTTATACAAATTTTTACTTTTATAATATACCAGCGATAGCGACTAAAATTCTATATGGTGGTCTAAAATATTTATTAGCCCACATAGCGATAATACACCATGCATTAAAATAAACTACTATCAAATCCGGCACAAAAGACTATGTAAATCCAGGCATCCATCTTCAACCCGCATAAGACTGCCATTATAAAACCATATTACCATTCACAATCTAAATAATGACCAATCCAATTTAACCAACCTATTTGAAGAGGTAATTCATTGCATCAAAATCCATTACAAAGTTTATTTAAACAATTGTATTACAGAATTCAATCTGCATACGTAATATATAACTAACAATGTTTTTGTGCTGGACAGAAGGGTGAAAAGCATGGAGAATGAAATGACTAGCGGAGATGGCATGAAGCAAAATCTCTTATGAAAGCATGGAGCCAAAATGCGGGTGTTGTAGCTCCGCCTTTACACGCCTTCTATGGAACCCGCACATTATTTTCAAAATAAAATCACCAATCTATCAAGACCAATTTTTGACAGATTTGTTTTGATTTGTCAAGTCAAAATCATTTTTTTTTTTATATGCAGGCTCCTATGAAAAGTCACACTGGTTGCACGGTTCCAAAAGGTTGGTCTCATGGATAAGAGCCGGCAAGAAACTACAGATACACTTTTTAAAAAGCAACATGTTTACAAACGAGAAACCCACACACTCCTACCGTACGTTGCTTGACCTACAAGAAAGCGCCTGACCTACCTTTCCTTATGGCATCTCCGCTATCTTTCATTCCTCCGTGATGAAAGGCGTAATTGTCGACCAAAGTCCGGTGTGACAAATGTA
Organism: Helicoverpa zea; assembly: GCF_022581195.2. Classification (NCBI taxonomy): domain Eukaryota; kingdom Metazoa; phylum Arthropoda; class Insecta; order Lepidoptera; family Noctuidae; genus Helicoverpa; species Helicoverpa zea. Next base: position 2,289,190 of record NC_061472.1, read on the forward strand.
ATGAATAATTTAATAGGGTGTTAGTGATTAAGATAATTGAATGTCAGTGGGCTATTGTTGGACAGAGTGGTCATTTGGATTATTATGTAATCGCACTAAAGGTCTCGGTAAGTGGTGGAATGTGTTTTGCATCTGTAGAATATAAATTACACTGTTTAGTAGATCATTCAATCAGTAGATTAAAATATCAAGAATGGTAGGTATAATGTCTTTTTGATTCCAATTTGTTTTCATGAATAAACATACAAATTATTATAATGAGGCAACACCAAAAATATTCTGCCCAATATTTCTTAAAAATAAATTATGCCAAATTAAAAAAGGTCCTTCCATTTTCAGTAGATTATAAATCTCAAATCATTAGGTAGACTGGATAAAAAACACTCAGAGACCAAATTAAATCCACATTTTTTCCACTCACCTAACCCTTGAAATGCGTGTCGGATTCAACGGGGCTTTATTGCACGGAAAATGGGTAAAAAAGACCCACTCGGGCAAAAATCTTGAACTGTCAACGTTCGGTGTAAGTCATAAGTGTCAAGATATCTAGAGATGAGTTTTATTGGTTTCATTATAAGAAGTAGATTTTGTTGTTTAATTTAGGCACGTTTAATTTATTTAAAGTATATTGACAATTTAAGTAAAGATGAACGTTGTCTTCAGCTAATATAAATGATTATTTTCCTATCTTCACTACCCATGTATATGTATATACACTCATACACACCCTATAAACACTCAAATACATTGTATGGTATGAAAACTTTGCGTTAATATTTGCAAAAAAAATGCAATGTCAAAGAAGCTTTACGTTAAAACTCGTAATAAAATGTAATATTATAACAACTGACCACCTAACCACCTCGGTATCTTATGACTTGTACCCCACACAAACCCGCCCCGCTATTTGTAAGGAAATCAATGCAAAGGAAACACAAAGCGGCAAAATATCGCGACGTCCGCCACAGAGGACCCAAATGGCCAGCTTCTGACGGTAAATTTAACATTTTTACCCCAAGCGTTGTAGGGTTAGCCCACGGAGTAAGGAAAGATGAGTGGAGATGCCATAATGCAGGTAGGTCAGGCGCCTTCTTTTAGGTCAAATAAGTACGGTGGATATGACTAAAATAATCAGTTGCGAGTGAATTAACAGGTTCTTTGAGACGTCTCTCAACGATTTTTGTTATTACAAATATAATCGGGTTCAAAGAAGGCGTATAAGCGCGATGACAGTAACGTTCCTCGTCCCCCGCTCACCCGCATTTTGGTGCGCTACTTTCTAAGGAGTTTTTTTAATCAATAAAGTCTTATAGTAGACTTGGGGGTCCGCGTTTTTAACTAGTTTTTTTTTTTTTGTTTTACAATTCCGATTCTTAGGAGATTTTCCTTAATGGCACCTCCGCTAGTCATTTTGTTCTCCATGAGGGCTACCCTTTCCGAATGTCCATTGAATATTACAATACTGTTATGGAAAGTGTTAGGCGTTTTGACCCTTCCGTTCTATTATTTATTGTGTTGAGAAATAATATCTATAAATTGTCGTTTAAGGTACATTAGCTGCAGGTTTTTTGGAAAAAATATAGAGTTATTGATATTCAATTGTTTGGATAAATTAAGGTATAGAAATAATATTGCCAAAATTCAGAATAGCGACAATATTATAAATGAATGTAAATGTTTATCTTGAATATAAAATGTAAGGTACTATTCCTCACAACCTAAAACACCCTGTACATAATTAATGTATTGTATTAAACAGTTTTTTAAGGATAAATAAACCAATTTATTCCTTCTCACCAAAAACCAACCTTCAACACAAGCTAATCTTCCATTTCTTTTATTTTCTATCCAACCCTATCAACGCTTAGCTCTCATAAATCATGAATACCGACATGCATTACACTAAGGCGAGGTAATTAATATGTTCACGACGTCTCCTCGCTTCTCATTAAGACGCCATTAACGTAAGAACACGCCATTTTACAAAAAGATCTTCACTTGTTCGAGGATTATCCATTTTTCATTGAGACTCCTTTGTTTGGTAGGATGTTAAATGGGAGGATATTATGGTAGGATTTGAGGCTGGGCTTGTATGTATGTGATTTGTGGGAATATCTTCCTACGTTATTTTTGAAGAAAAAACACTGGACCTTTGTCTACCCTGGTCATGCAAGCATTTTGTAGGCAATTCTTTGAATCAAAACTGTTAAGTAAAGTTAAAGGATAATTCAATAGTATAATGGTATTTTGCCTAATTCGATGATACATACTGTTGATAAAAACAAATAAGAGTTCATTCAAATTCAAGTAGGTACTATTCAAATTAGTACTCTTGCACGCAGCACATTCACATTCATTTATGTATACTGCTATGTCCACAATTTTATACCTTCTAATCCGCACCCAGAGGCGTGTATAGAAGTACCAATAAACTTCAACAAAATTTGCACAACAAAAGCTTATAAGCTCGAAACCATTTCACACACAAAATCCCTCTCGTAATGAAACCAAACCTGTGGAAACCGGTCCCATTTGCAAATACTCGTCAACCCTTAATCTGCCGCTTGCATTTTACGAGACCTAAGGCAATATCTGTCAATGTCCTTATCAATAAATTGTGAGCGTTTAGAGCAAACGACGTCGTTTGACGGTTTGAGGCGCGCTCCCGTAATCCGCGGTCTATTGGACCCCATCTGCGTTGCAAGGGTTAAGTCGCGACAAATAGACCATTTGCAAATAATAAGACGCAGTGAAAGAATAAATTAAGGGTTTCAAGGGTGTTCGCTGTTTTGGGGTTGAATTGAAATCTGTGTAAAAATGCTCTTTGTTTTATGAATTGGATTATATTTTTAGCGGGGCTTAGGAGGGGTGCTTGATTGCTCATTTCATTTATTGTTGTTGTGTTAATTTTGTTTTGTAATTCCTCTTCCAAATCAAGAACAATCGTTTTTTAAATCAATATCAAACTATTTTCGAGTAAGAAAAATATAATTTCTACTTCTATTTTAATTTTACGATTTAACACTATTAGTCAAACCAATACTCCCCGTTGTCATATTTCGAATAAAATATATATTGAAGGGAATGTTTTCTTACTTAATATCTATCAAGCTACAAGCCAAGACAAACCCAATATTCCAAGCAATTAATTTTGAATCCGTAAACAAAATTCATTAACATCATCCAGCTACCCTGGACATCCCGTGGAGATGTCTCGAGGCACCATTTTCTTGCAGAATGGCAATTAATAATTATTGCACCTAGTTCCGGCCGTTTCCGTAAGGGGCGAGAGAGTGATATAAACTTAGTTTATGTTTGTAAGTACTTTGAAAAGGATGTCATAAGTTATTGTGTTAACTGTTGGAGATTAATTTCAATTGTAAGATGGAGAAAAATAAAATGAGCACACTAAGTCATGAAAATTAAAAAAGCGACCCATTGTTGGTATTGAACATTATTACAATGCTTTCAAATAATTTCTTCTAAGGACTGCCAGTTCTATAACGTTGACCTTACATAAGAAAATAATTCACAGTGATTTTGATTCGAACTCGTGAACGGCTCAGCATTGAGTGTCAAAATCAATTACCTACTTATGTATGAAGAACTTAAATATGGTACTATATTGAATTTCATAGTTTTAGAAGCTAAAACTACAGGAACCCTTCTAATCTACACATGCAAAATTAGGAAATCAACATATCATCTCAAAACTCCAACAAAAAATCCTACTTTCAGCAAAACAACACATCCTAATTACAACTGCGCCTCCAAAACCCGTATAATCTAAAATATGACTCACACTATCACAGTTTTAATTGCCTAGATTGGTAGCTTCCGTACATTTACTACCACAATAACTACCTCTGCTTTATATCTTCCTGTGATACGAATTTTGATTGCCATACTAGTATACATTTCTATAGCACTTAAAAGTATTAACGTTGCTTTATTATTTTCATTCAGATGAATGACTTTTATTTCTTCATCTTCCTTAAATGGTTTATCATTCTCATTATTAGTAGCTTTGTTAATATTAAGTGCGTTGGTAATAATATTTTTATTGCTGTCTTAAGTGTTGTCTGGGATTTTTCTTATTGCTATGAGTTTGCTACCAACTTATTTTGATGTTCAGTATTAAGCTACTATACGGTCTGTACTGAATAGCATTTGAAAGGATGGTCTTATCCGAAAGACGAGAAAACTTCATCGAGATTTTGATGCCGTTCAAATATAATTATGTACAAGCACAAAACATTTAATTCCAACAAGTCACATAAATCTATCTGCAATGTTACCACCATTGTCTTGGAATTTCCGAAGAAAATCACCAAAGTAACAAACACAAGAGATCCCCACATGTCGTAACACATCATTAATTTCTGATCTATGTGACATTTAATTACCTAAAACACCATATATTAGGCCTTCTTCCGTCCTTACCCCATAGTATCACTTACAAACTTATTTCAATCAAGCTTTGCTGATATCAACTCTATATCTTTCTAATAAGGTTGAATGAAGTGCATTGCCAAGGTTGCGAGGTTCCGGTAATTAATATTGTCTTTCTTATTGCTTCACGCCTAAGATTTTATTGCTTTGTCCCATTGTTTATATTATTGGGATCGCGTGAACTGTCACTTATATCGAGGTTAGATAAGATTGATTCAATTTCATCTTTGAAATGCGAGCATTATTTGACTTGCACCATATTTTTGCTTTTTTACTTACTTGGAGAGGCCTATGTCCAGCAGTGGACTGCGATAGGCTGATGATGATGATATTTTTGCAGGTCAAGAATTTTATTATACTTTAATCGTGTAGATAAATAGAATTTGATGTACTCTTGAGTAGTCATTACATTGAAAAAGTTCTCTTAATCCAACATAATGTTCTTTCTTATCAACACCATTTATCGAACATAGAACCCCCAAACTCAGTAGTAGCACTCAGGCTACAATTTCAACAAGACAATAAACAAATCTCTTGCAAAAATCCTTAGGTAACAGACAAAAAAAAAACACATATCTTAGTAAACCACTCCTAAAAAACTAAGACCTCAGACTAAGAGGTTCTACTATCATCGCCAACATTACTTAATGTACATTTCCATTCCGTAGTTCCTGACAAATACCGGGACATTTCACAGTCTACCGGTCGTGGTTGCACAATGCTGCACTATTTTAAACGTAGATGGAATGCATGGAAAGCTTGTATTATGAGGTGCTGCAAATGTGTGAACATTTGTTCACAATGATATAGTTAATGGGATGCATTTTGGTTGTGTTGTCTGTTTGTTTCGTTCTGAGTGGTTTGGTGTTGATAACTTGTAGAAACTATTTGTACTACTTGTACTAGCACACTGATGGTTGAGAGTAATAGATCTGGTTTGATATAGAAATCGGAGTAGCATAGGTTTCAATTAAAAAGTTTGAGTGTCAGGAATCAATAGGTTTCAATCAATTTGATGAATTCTCCTCTTAAACTTTTACTCCGTCTTTGAATTCCCAAAAAGGGATAATAATAATAATCAGGAACTAATAACCATAATACAACATACTTTCATTTTAACTGTGCACCCCCGTTTTACCCCTTAAGAGATGATTTTATACACGAATGTGTTCTTGTTCGTCAGAGTCGTGCTCGTCACCAACATCATCATCATTTATATCGACATATTAATCATCAAAACCAAGAAAAACGATAAAACATAACAAAATCGTATAATCCTAAACACCAGAACATTAATTTCTCATCGATGTCTGCTACAATGAAAAATGTTGTCCGTGGAGAACATTTATTTGATATCTGCCAACTGTCCCTGATATATGTATTGTGCTTCGCTTAGTGATGCCCACCTATTTTTATTCGTTTAATATCAGTTTTATTACATTCAACCATATTTATCTCTGTGGTCTTAAAGTTATTTACAATGTGATTGAGATCTGCTCATTCTGCCAAAAAACCTACAATCGATCTAAGAATATATTTGAACAATTGACCACTCCTCATCGCTGATTACTTTCAACTCAGTAAGTAAGTTTTTAGCAGTAATATTCAAATTCCGAGTAATTCCAAATAATTATAATAGAATTTATAAATTATAAAAATATTTAAAATCACTTTAAAAATATCTATTTGAGAAGATTAACTACCAAAATGGTTGGAAGAACAAAATACTTAAGAATAATATCAGATAAAAGCATATAGACCATCTCTAAGTGCTCCAATAAGTACCTACACAAGATACATCCGACAGAACCCTTTTCACCGTACAATTCCGTTGCCAATCGTAAATTTATCTCGAGGGCTATTAGTTCGATAAAATTCAACTAAAACGATAAATAAAACCGACTTTGACGGATAGCCCATTTCCCCCACAAAGAATAGCCAGACCACAATAACTTTGCAAATGGAGTAGACCTTACAGATATAAGCATAGAGTTCAAAGTTGATGAATACGGTGTTGCAAGTAAAGTTGGTGATATTTTTGTATCTATGTCACATGGGAATGTTTTGTCCGAAACTAAACTTATTTACCGTCGAAGACTGAATAAAACATTAGAACAAGAAAGATGTATACAAATCGAATTGGGACGGGATGATTCATTTGTTTGTACTGATAATAATGAATTATCTGATTGACATGTGCGTGGAATACAAAGCGTATAAAACTTTTTCGGATGTATTTTACTAAGGAAATATAATTCTAGTAAGAGTATACATTCTGTAAGAATGTACTAACAAAAGATCAACAAGCACTACAGCACAAATAAAGACTATTAAGATATTTTGTCTTATGTAATTTTAGAGATAGCTTCTTTGCTTGTTCTGCAGAGAAGATAATTATAAAAACAACTTTTATCTATTTCTCTGTCAAATTATTTCGAAGAATTCTTACGTTCGCTTTTCGTACCAGACTACATTAAAATTGATAACTTAACATATCTAGGTTTTAAAATTGAGTACCTATGACAATCAACCCTTTTCAAACTTAGTCCCAGCCACGAAGCCAAGCGTTAAACTGATCCGAAACAAATGTTTGTCTTCATAACCAAAGGCAACATTAATAATTGGTTCGTCCGCCATTTTTATTTTGTGTCGTCTGTCCAACATTTTAGCCTCGGGGTGTCTGGAGTGCACTTAATACGTTTGTTTTGATTTGAAAGCTATCATGTTTCTCTTTATGCTTTACTTTTGTAGGCTTTCTGTGTTTTGTTTTAGTTACATGTGTTTTTGAAGTTGCTGATTTTGTTTTTAAATCGTATTGGGTATCATTCTTATATCGTAAGTGTATGAGTATAATGAGCTTTGTCTCAATCTACCTAATAATGTTTAAGTTAAAAAAAAACATTTCGTTTCTAGCAGAATACATTTGATATTTTCCTTTTCGTTCTATGGAATATTTGTTATACATATTCTTAACTCGCTCTATTATCGCAATATTTATATGCATGATAATTTTCAGATGCACTAAAAATACTTCCAAGAAAAATACGCAAACGAGGAATGAGTTTTAAATTCTAAAGGAACTTTCATATAATGCTTTCAGAAAGTTTGATATAAACATGCGCGTAAAACAAACGTGTCATAAACAATATTAAATCCTATAAGTTCTGAGTTCCACGGCACTGGATAGTCCAAGTATATTAATGTCGCAAGTTCTAGACGTAAGGTATCCGACTTTTGCATTTCCGTGCTTGGGATCATCTAGAGATATGTATGGAGGCGGTATTTTCTGAAGTCTATTGAGACTAAAAATATTGAAACCTTTTATTTATGGAAAATCACCAAATGACTCCTCTCGCTGTGGGTTACCAGCGTGAGGGAGTGTCAGACTTATACTGACCAAACCCCATCATGTTTCTTCGAAGACCAAGAAAAATATTAAAACCTTTGATCTTGTTTGTGACCGAATTAAAAACTCAGGTCACATTATAATGATGGCTGTTTAAACAATTTCTAATTAAATATAATTTACTAGTTCTATAAGGAAGACATACATTTCCAAGAAAATCAATACAGCTGCACTTTCTAGCACTTTGAGATCAGCTAATCTTTTAGGTAACAAAACTTCAGTTTTACCAACTCCAACATTTTTATAGGTCCTCGCTAGTTCCAAGTTAAAACCTGTCTCTAAAATCCGAGGTACAATTCGATGGAGTCACGGAGTGTATGCAAAATGCATGATTTATAGCTCATATGCATTTCGTCGCCTTGCTAACTTGATTCGACAACTTTCGATATGCGACTTGGAATATACAGTTGCTTGCAAAGTTTCGGAACGAAAATATGGTAGAAGAAAATGAGTATCTGGCTACCAAAACTTTTTTAGTATTACTTTGTTTGTATTTTTTTCCTGGTTATGTTTGAATTGAACGTAAGAGATAACTCGTTACAAAATATATTGATGGGAAAAAAATATAAAATATATTTATGAATAAATGAATGAATATCCAGTTCATTCTATTTTTATTTCTGACCAGTCGTTTTCTCACGGTTTCACCCGCGTTCCGTGGGAACTACTGCCCGAACCGAGATAAAATATCGCCTATCTTACTCGGAAAAAGTGTAGCTTTCCAACAGTAAATGAATTTTTAAAATCAGTTTAGTAGTTTTGAAGTCGTGGTGGCCTAGTGGGCAAAGAACCAACCTCTCGAGTATGAGGGCGCGGGTTCGATTCCAGGTCAGGCAAGTACCAATGCAACTTTTCTAAGTTTGTATGTACTTTCTAAGTATATCTTAGACACCAATGACTGTGTTTCGGATGGCACGTTAAACTGTAGGTCCCGGCTGTCATAGAACATCCTTGGCAGTCGTTACGGGTAGTCAGAAGCCAGTAAGTCTGACACCAGTCTAACCAAGGGGTATTGGGTTGCCCGGGTAACTGGGTTGAGGAGGTCAGGCAGGGCAGTCGCTCCTTGTAAAGCACTTTCAAAATTCAATTCAAAATTTCAAAATTCAATAATATTAGTATAGATTAAGATAAACAATGGCTGAATTTAAAAAAAAACCGGCCAAGTGCGAGTCAGACTCGCTCACGAAGGGTTCCGTACCAGAGCAAAAATTAGCAAAAAAAAAAAAACAAAATATTTATTTTATTCTAGTTTTCAGTATTTGTTGTTATAGCGGCAACAGAAATACATCATCTGTGAAAATTTCATCTCTCTAACTATCACGGGTATTGAGATACGGCCTGGTGACAGACGGACGGACGGACGGACGGACAGAGGAGCAAAAACAATAGGGTCCCGTTTTACCCTTTGGGTACGGAACCCTAAAAAAGATATTTAGATGTCACTAAAACCGATTAAAATTCATGTTTCAAAACGCAGTAAAACGAGCGCAACGTGTTAAACAGTTATAGCACATTAAACTATATCCTAACTGAGCTATGTTATTGCCACTAACGGTTAACGGTTTAAATTTTAATGGTTACAAACGAATGCTTTTTTATATTACGACCTTCACCATATAAATATACCTACCGTGTATTCCTTTAAAATGAGAGATAGATAAATCACTCTTTATATCAAAGCGAGTATCTACATTTCATCATCCGTCATCATCACCCCTTCCTTAGCCCTTCAGCCCCGTCAGCCCTTTTTATCATCCCACTGCTGGGCACAGGCCTTCTCTCACACAGAGAAGGATTGAACGTTAATCACCACGCTTGCTCAATCCGGGTTGGTGGGTTGCCGAACTGATAGGCTCGGGTTCACTACTAGTAAAGTATTAGTTCTTATTGATCTATACAGCAGAAATAGTGATAGCATTCACTAGGTTCTAGTGATATATCGATAGCAACAGGGGGTAGACCATGAAAACAAACATTATTATTCTTATTAATAGACACACATTCGTGAACATAGATTATGGATATTGCGACCTCGTGTAAGCACATACAAAGAACGTGTAACTTTCAGTTGAAATAGCAGCTTGCTATCATGCAAGAAGTGAAAAAGTTAACAAAGAAACAAATATCAGGAATGTGGCTTGTAATTTTTTTCACTTCCGCCCGTGCTTTTCTTGGTTGCTATAAAAAAATTAGTGAATCAAAACTAATCTGCTTTTTATTTAGAATATACTGCATTTTCATCTCATTCACATTAGTTGCTTATTATTTTCGTGATAATATCGACACAGGGTCCAGCTCCCATATGTTCGTTATTATAGAATATATCATCATCGTTATTTTCCATATGTTCACTGGTGATACTTACATGCGTACCTTTGTCAATGCTATCAAAATGAATGACAGAATCATGGGCTTTAAGGGAATACCTACGTTTACCAAATACGTGTACTTCATAATGTTTCTCGGTACCGTTTTAAAAATCATCGCTGGTAGTTTTCGTTACACGTATTCATTAGCAACTTTGCTTAGATGTTTCACTATTGGCGCTATCTTAGTTGGCGTTGACTTTAACCAACTTACAATCATCATCTCATTCTCAATGCTCCACTATCGCATGAAAGTCTTAAGAAGGTTTATCGATTCCAATTCGGTGCCCGTCAATATCACTGGAAGAGATGAAGTCGCTGTCAGCATTAGAAGTATCAAGAAAAGCTTGTTTTATTACAACAACTTGTTAGATAGCCTGCAATTGATTAATAAGGAGCTACAATTTCTGGTAAAGAATAATAAGTTTTGTTATTGAATTGACTTAGATTTCTCGTATAAAACAATTCCTTATTTACATTCTTTCCAGCTTGGCTGTCATTGGATAGTGAATACAGGACATATTGTTTATATACTGCGTTTTGCAGCTACACGCTTATTTCGTGAGGTAAGACAACATAATTCCTAAACAGTCGGCCGACAGTTGGACCGAAAAGTTTTCAATCGGTCTGATACCGGCTAAATACCCCAGCGGGGCCCAGCAGGGCCAAGGCCTGCCGGGGCTGCGGGTTGTTCGAAAGAGATACCGCGGCCCTGGTACATAAAAGGCCTATGACGGAACACGACGGTTTTTAGTCAGTAAGAGTCTGACACTCCCTCACCGCTGCTAACCCACAGCGGGAGGGGTCATTTGATGATTTTTGACGTCGGAAAAAAAAAAAAAAATACCGGCTAAATACCTGATCTTTGGAATATGCGTACTGCCATTCAACTCCATCCTCATTTATGAGCCCAAACAAACTATCGGCCGACTAAAAGTCTGCAGTGTGCGGGTAGGCTTACCCGTTTAATTTTTCACGTGTTCATAAAGCAGATCGTCGCAATTGTGTATTTTATAGAAGTACTTATCATTTAACGATATGATGATTTAACCACAAAGTACATAACTTATAAAAAACATGATTGCTGGCAGGTAAATATTCCACACATGATCATCTCCACTTCGGAGATACTACAAGCTTTGACGAATTTTTGCGGCCCACCGATAATTATGGATGCTATCAGTCACGAAATAGATCGAATCAAGGCGATACTCACAAACCAGATCCTTAAAACCTCAGGTATTTGAATTTTATATTGAGAAGGAGTCCGAAAGAAGTACCAGTGTCAAGAAATTTAGAGGAAAGTTACTGTCGTGGTTGGGATGGAAAATAAGCAAAGTGTGTGTGTGTATGTGTGTGTGTGTGTTAAGATACAATGTGGATGGATAGAGAATAACAAAGAAAATATAGATGGATTATTTTGGAAATGACATGAATAAAAAGGTACGGTATGTTAGTAAGACGAGTGACATAGGAGTGGACATTATATTTTGTGATGTCGAACTCAAAAACATGGAAACATTGAATTAGAAAAACTGCTCCGTTTTGTCAAGAAGAGTCCTAGTTTACCTAGAGTACCTAGTTTACCTCTACAAACGCAGTTTAGCTACTTTACCATATAGGTCATCATCCTCCGAGCCTTTTCCCAATCATGTTGGGGTCGGCTTCCAGTCTAACCGGATTCAGCTGAGTACCAGTGCTTTACAAGAAGCGACTGCCTATCTGACCTCCTCAACCCAGTTACCCGGGCAACCCGATACCCCTTGGTTAGACTGGTGTCAGACTTACTGGCTTCTGTCTACCCGTAACGACTGCCAAGGATGTTTAATGACAGCCGGGACCTACAGTTTAAAGTGCCATCCGAAACACAGTCAATGGTGTCTAAGATATACTTAGAAAGTACATACAAACTTAGAAAAGTTGCATTGGTACTTGCCTGACCTGGGATCGAACCCGCGCCCTCATACTTGAGAGGTTGGTCCTTTACCCACTAGGCCAGAGCACCATATAGGTAAAGTTGAACAATATTTGACCTGAATAAGTTGTATTTATTGCTCTCATTGTGTTTTTTGTCATCAGACGAGTGTCTCCGGTTCGAGCTGCAGACGGCGCTGCAGTACGTGCGCCTGCGTCCGTTCCGATACACGCTCTGCCGCGCGGTGCCGCTCGACATCAACCTGCTGTTCACCACTGTTAGTATCTGTATCACATACACCATTGTATTGTTGCAACTCATACATTTCTCTACGTAATTTTTTGATTAATACAATGAGTCCAAGCTTGATAATAATTATTGTTTTTGTGTTTCTTCTTAATAAATGAATGGCAAAAACTTTATTTGGGTCTTTAATTATCGATACACTTTTGGTAGGAAACTTGAACTTGTAACTCAAACGTGTCTTGATGTTACAAGTGATGGTGTGACCAAGTAGGGTGTTCTTACTTTCTCAATATCTACTGAAGTCTTAGAACGCATAAAGCAATTGGTTGGGTTTACATAGCGATGGTCTAAAATTACCACGTAAGTAAGTTCAGATTTGTTGGGGTAATTAAAATGCACCCTACGTGAATGAAGATTATAAGATTATGAGCAGAAAAAACACATAATTGTCAAGTCTAATTTTAAAAACAGTATGAGTCAGGTACAAGACTCTCTAAGTAACGAATACTAAAAATACAACGAAACACACGTATAAAATATTCTATTCATAGATTTACAGCGCACAAAATCAATACGGCAACAAAAAGTAGACCACGGTTGTATGGACCGAGTCTTCAGTTGCAGTAGTCGTCATGATAGCTAAAATCAAATATATACTGAAACAGCGTTCAACATCAAAATGGATAATAAAGTTAGCTACTTATCTGTGTCTTTTGTTTGGCCTGTATTCAAAAATCAGTGAATCCAAAATTATTTGCGGCTTCCTCAGGGCTTATTGTATTTTCATCTCTTCAATAACTGTTTGGGCTTTTTGTGTCACCTATACTAAAAAAATAATCTTCTACGTATTTGTGATTGTTAAATACGTTTCTGCAGTTGTGGTGTTTATCATTCTACATAATGACAGTTTTATTAAATTTAACAGTAATCTCGAAATAAACGACAGAATCATGGGCTTCAAGGAAATACCATACTTCTCCTTCCACGTGTTTATGTTCTTTATGTGCAATTCCATATTAAAAACTGCCACAGGCTTCTCTCGCAATACTTATATTTTTAGTTATTGGTTTCAAAGGTTAAGTATTGGAGGCGCTTTGTTCATTATCGAAATTAACATGTTTGGATTTTATTACCTTTTCTCCATTTTTTATGAACGTATAAAATTGTTGAGGAAATTTCTGGAGTCCAATTTAGTGTCGGTAAATATTACCGGGAGGGATGAAGTCGCCGTCAGCGTCAGAAATGTCAAGAAAGGCTTGTATTACTATGACAAGTTGCTGGATGGTCTGCAATGTATTAACATGCAAATACAAATAATGGTTAATGCTTTTAATATTTTTGTATTTTATACTATTGATATTGCAATTTATACTATTCTATTGCTATCATCGCTACATGATCTAAGTTTTTGTGAAAAAACAAGATTATTATTTTTCTGTTTTCATATCTACTTCATGTTTATTGCAGTTTACTTTGTACTGGATAACTCAAACTGTTCAAATTATCACTATGTGTTATTTTACTATCAAAGGGGTATTCGTTGCGGTAAGAATTTTTTTGTGTGTTTAGATGTTTTTTTTATCGCCTATTTAATGTTACTTCAACGTACTGAAAGACTGACTTACTGTGAGCTCACTTTATTGTTCGCATTCGAGCTTTTAATATTAATTTATTATTTATTAATACCTTGAAACTGAATGCTTTGTACCTTTTTCAACTGTTTCAATATAATTGATGGAATGTAACGTTATTTTCACACACAGATATATTATGTACTAGCTTCCTCCAGCGGCTTCGCCCGCGTGGTGTGTTGATAAAAAGTAGCCTATGTGTTAATCCAGGGTATCACCTATCTACATACCAAATTTCAATCAAATCGGTCCACCTGTTTTTGCGTGATTGAATAACAAACATACATCCATACATTCTCACAAGGTATTAATAAATAATATATATATATATATACCCGATATATATATATATATATATATATATATATATATATATATATATATATATATATATATATATATATATATATACAGGGTTACTGGTAAGTAGACCGCATCCTTTCAGGAGGTGATAGTATAGGTCAATACGGACAAATTTGACCCTGGGATACACTGGGCAAAAGTTAACCCGTTTCAAGATAATCAAGTTTCAAGATCAGTCGTCTAGGTACACGTATAAATTTTCATTATTAGTCAAAAGTCTCGTTTTTGTGGATTTTTGTGTGTTTTTGGATAGAAGATGAATCATTACATAATAACAAACCATAAAACTGCACAAATCACAGAGGAAATTATAGCGAACAGCAATTACTTTTTTAGTAGATATTTTCTCAAAAATATTACTCTTCATTTTTTTGTGCAGAATACTTAAAAAACATCTACATTTATCTAGCTATCCAAACAGCCACAAAACACACAAAAATCTGCAAAAACAAGACTTTTAACTAGTAATAAAAATGTATACATGTACCTAGACGACTTGTAAAGAAAAGATCTTAAAATTCGATTATCTTGAAATGGGTTAACTTTTGCCCAGTGTATCCCAGGGTCAAATTTGTCCGTATTGACCTATACTATCACCTCCTGAAAGGATGCGGTCTACTTACCAGTAACCCTGTATATCGGGTGTGTCGTTCACAATCACATTAAATTCTATCACATATACTTTATGATATTCTATGGCGAATTGTAAAAAAAATAACCTAATCCATTCAGTGGTTTAGCCACAGGAGTCATTTTTCGTTTTTATAATTTACAACATCATGTGTAAAGCAGAGATAAAGTTAGGAGTATAGGGCTTATTACACTTGACTAAATTCAGTCGTCTTAATGATTCAGTCTCTAAATTCAGTCAAATGTAATCGCATTTAGGAAGGTAGGTTTCATTGAATCATTTAGAAACCTAATTAGACAAACCTTATAAGACGACTGAATTTAGTCAAATGTAATAAGCCCTTATCGAATGTTTTGATCAGTTGACAGCTGTCAGTTTTCAAGGGAGAATTACAGTTGTTTGTAATGACTGACTTTTATATGGTGTTCTAATTATCTCACATTTTTATTCTATTTACTTTGTTTGAAAAATTCTTTTTTCTTTGTGTTAATGGACATAATATTAACCAGTATATTAACGCATTTCATTTAATGTGATTATGAACGACACACCCGATATATATAAGTAGGAAGTAGGATTATTTAATTTCATACACTTCTTGACATTAACTGTCAAAAGCATTTCTTCAATAAAGCACTTTTTTATGGATAAAAGAAAGATTCAATTAGAACTTGTGATCTACAAAAAGCTTTCGACTGCGAGTATTATCCCATATCTATACTAATATTATAAAGCTGAAGAGTTTGTTTGTTTGTTTGAACGCGCTAATCTCAGGAACTACTGGTCCGATTTGAACAATTCTTTCGGTGTTAGATAGCCCATTTATCGAGGAAGGCTATAGGCTACTTTTTATCCGGGTTCGTGCAGAGGTTCCCACGGGATGCGGGTGAAACCGCTGGCAGAAGCTAGTTTTTCATAATACTGAACATTTCATACTATATTATACATTCACTGCTTAGAAAAAGTAGAATTTACCAAAAAGAGCCATATATCTATTATTTATACTATACTATTGCTATCATCCCTACATCGCTACATATTAATCGCGTAAGTATAACCGATGTTTCAAAAGTAAATAGAGGTTTTCCTCAAGGAACGATAACAGGTCCCGTTTACTGTATCACATTCACTAAGTTATCGCTCATGATTAGATCAGTTTTTAAGTAACAATTGATATTCATTTTCAGTCGAATACTTCATACATGCTGATCACGGTTATTGATATAGTGCAGACATTAACAATTTTGTTTTCTCCTGCGTTTGTTCTGGAGGCATGCACCCACGAAGTGAATCAAATTAAGAAGACGCTCACTAGACAGCTTTTGAGAACTTCAGGTATTTGTAACAGCATTTTGGGTTAAGTTTGAATCAGATGATGCCGGGAAATCCCCAGCACAAACACTTCAAAGGACTTCCTGCATTGCAAGTTGTAGGACAATGATAATTCTTGGTCAGAAGAACAAGCAAACCAGAACAATAAGTCACGTGAAACGTCTACTCGCTCATTTCTTTAAAGATGAGCTGTGAACAAAGTAAGACCAAGCTTAACAGACTAATGACGTTTTCCAGACGAGTCTCTTCGGTTTGAGCTGCAGACGGCGCTGCAGTACGTGCGCCTGCGTCCGTTCCGATACACGCTCTGCCGCGCAATACCGCTCGACATCAATCTGCTGTTTACCACCGCTAGCATCTCTATCACATACGTCATTGTGTTATTGCAACTTACTCATTTCTCCATGTAATTCTGAGTGAAGCACAGTGATGTAATTGCATTCTAAGAAACCTGCTATTTGTTAATCTAACAAAAAAAAATCTTTTAGGTCATATGTGTGATGTGATTTTGAGTTTTTCTTGCAAAATAAATGTCTGCTAAAATAATGATTCGTGATTTTGTTAAATCTCCCGCACGCTGCCCAGCTTTTCCTGGTCCGTATAATCTGGGCCAGAGTTCTCCCTAACCCACTCGCATTGCAAAATTGGAAGGACACCCAATAACTACGTACAACAAAATTGCTTCCACTGTATATGAATTTACCCTACATATATTATGTTATCCAGTAAAAATACCGTTGCATAGCAATATTTGCTACAACCAATATTATTTAAAAATAACTTTTCTATTATTATTCGGACTACTAAAACAAATCGATAATACAGCTACTATGAAATGTCTACATTGTGTTCTGAGCCTTCAGTTGGAGCAGTGTCTGTCTAGGCAACATGATTATAAAGAGAAATAATTTCATTCAAAACCCCAACCCATCTTTATGGCTGTACAAATTCATTACAATTTTGCGTTGTTTGTTAGGAAACTATAGAGAAGTCAGCAAATGGAAACCCATCTGCTATTTATTTAAACTTTACTGTATTTTTATCTGCTCGGTGATCGTAGTTTCTTTTTATTTGAGTCATTATTCAAGTAACATCACTAACTATATCGTGATTCTTGAATACGTTGCTACTGTCTTCTTTCATTTAGTTTGTGGCGATAATTACATAATGTCGTTCTTCAGCGATGTTAAAATCAATGACAGGATCATGGGCTTTGAGGAAATTTGCCTTCCCAATTATGTGTACCACGTTGTTTTTGCTGGTCTGCTGTTAAGAATCGCCGTATCTGTTACACATATACCAATTGTTGGTTATAAGTTACGATACTATAGCATTACTTCTGCAATAATATCGAATGATATAAACCAAGCGGCAGTCATCGTTATATTTTCGATAATTCAGCATCGCATTAAAACTGTCAGTACATTTATTGAGTCCAATTCTGTGCCCGTAAATATCACTGGTAGAGATGAAGTCGCCATCAGCATGAGAAATGTGAAGAAAAGTATGCTTTATTACAATAACTTGTTGGACAGTTTGCAACATATTAATAACCAGATGCAGTTTTTGGTAACTACGTTTGTAACAATTTTGAAAATATATGCATACCTTTTAGCAGTTATACTAAAATAACTTGTGAAGATATTCTTAAATTTCCTTACAGCTAATGTCCCGTTTGTTTGTTATTTTTTCTTCTTACAACAAAAGTACGAGTATCTTCCAATGTGATGTCCACTTTAACTTTCAGGTACTCTCTCATTTGCTATGCAATACTGCCAAGACAATTGTTTCTTGCTATTTCATGTTTACTTCATTATTTCACGGAGTGAGTACTTATATGCTTCTATTCAGTAGTAACTTATGGATCCGTTCCCATTCAACACTAATTTTAACTTAGCTTCCTTTTCATTTCAATATCTCATAAAGCCAACTTATTTTCTATCTTTTTACAATATGTTTTTCTTTCTTTAATTATATTAATTAAAACCGCATTTTATTCATTTTTTTTTCTTATGTAGGTAACCATTAATTTTAACAATGCTCAATATCATATCAATTAAACTGATCAAATTCAAGAGAGAACTGTCTAGTATTATAATTATATGTTTACAGTCGGACCTTATTCTCATAGTAGCTGTTCTACTTGAAATCATACAAACATTAATGTTGATGAGTGCACCAGCCATCATCGCTGAAGCAACTAATTTCCAAGTGGACCGAATTAAGGAGACACTTACTACTCAGATACTTAGGAGCTCAGGTAAGTTTGACGAAATCCCATAGGTATCCCACAGCTCCAAATTATCCTCTTTTCTTCCTGTCACGTTGCTAAGTCATTTGGGGTCGGCGCAATATGTATTCCGCTTCTATTCTCACTGTCAGCCGTCGTACTAACATCCACTCCTTTTATCTCGATGACATCTCTAAGATGGTAAACCAGTATTTTTTTGGATTAACATACTTTTGAGTACCTATTCTTTCCAGACGAGTGTCTCCGGTTCGAGCTGCAGACGGCGCTGCAGTACGTGCGCCTGCGTCCGTTCCGATACATGCTCTGCCGCTCGGTGCCGCTCGACATCAACCTGCCATTTACTATAGTCAGCATCTGCATCACTTATCTGATTTTTCTGATGCAGATCACACATTTCTCAGAGTAATTTTTCTGGAGTATTTACAATGATATCACTGGTTTGGTCACTATTTGGTTTGAGGTGTAAATAAAAGCACTTGTTTGAATAATGTTGATTCATTTTATGTAGGTAGGCCATTGACATTACATGACATTGACATTATGTGATTAAAACTGTATACTGAGATATATGAAAATGTATCATCGTAATTTGGACCTGTGTTTAAATGCAACACTGATTTTACTCAAAAAATTATTTGATTGAAAATTTATTTCATTTTTACGTTCAGCAACTTATGGTTCAAATTTTAATAAGCTAATCAAATTCATGTCGATTACCATTTTGTATGTAATTTTTCTCTCTGTCTATTAAGACCCTCTACAACTGTCCTAATTCATTCAAATGATTCAAAATATTCTTTGTAATACATTAAATGGCATCATTTTCTTAATTAATATATTGAATGGCTCATATTTCTAATGACTCTTTAATTACAACATTATCTGACATTGCGTCTATTATAAACGTTAGTATTTGTATAACTTTCGTATCGTTTATACCTTTGTCAAAACTATCAAGAAAAAGAAAAGTTACTATTGCAGTACCAACTATACTTACTTCTTTTTAAACGACTTCCCAAATAGGAGGAGATTCTGAATTCGTCGGGATCTTTTTTTTTACAAACTATACAGTGTCAGTGATTTTTTTAACAGTTTGAGATGATTTTCTACCGCTTAGGATTACAAAAGTAAGTACATTTACGTTACTATGAACATTATAATCTGCTATATTTAGCATAAAACGGTTAGCAATAGCTGCCTCACCATTTAATTTAACCGTCTCTATTCCATGTAGTGTTGCCCAAAGATTATTTGGAAACCTTGATATGGCACTTCTATTATGTCACTATTTGTTATTTTTGGGGTATAACACAGTCACATCACACTTATTAACGCGAAAATTGTATTGTTTTAGAAAATTGTCTGTTTCGGATTTTACCAAACTTATTAGGTACTTTATCTAAGTACAAGGTACAAGTTGTAAGTGACCTACCTTTTTGTGAAAACTCATTGGTACCGGCTGGCTGGTTTGACAGCTACGTTCTAGAAGACAAGACTTGTCAAAACAGTCGGGTTTTCGTTTCGTAGTGAGAAATATGTGTTTTATTTGTTTGTTTTTGTTTATCATGTAAATATGAGTTGTAAATACATAAGTTTTTTCTCCTACAAAGTTTAAAAAAAAATCTTATCTCCACAGATTAATCGAATACTTCAAGCTCGATCAACTCTTCAAAGATGACGAGAAACGCCTCATTCTTCTTCATAAGCAGCCCAAAAAAGTGTACAGAACCAAGTTACGTGCCAACAGGACCATGGATCTCTGTGTTTCCACATTACTATCTATTATAAGTGCTCTAGTATGTATATCTATACCTTTTGCAGCTCTAGAGAAACCCTTTGAAGTCTTAAAGAAAAATAATATAACAACATTCTATGGTATAGCTTTGTACATTGAAAAGTATATGAAAATGATTGATAGGTTAATAATAGCGCTGTTTATTATATTAATTTATATCTCTGTGAATACTGTTTTGGATGCTATCAATAATACTAATATTAGTATGAGCCCGTGGTTGGAAAGAGGGAAGTATGTGTTGCCTGTGAGACAGAAGAAGAAAAAGAGTATATTGTAATTGAAATATGACAACAAGAAAAGGTAAATTGTTTTTCACTGATCACAAAACAACTTAATTTTAGTAACCTCGTAGATTATGTAGGTACTTAACTAAGTAAAAAAATATGGAAAATATAAATAAGTTGTTGAAGTAAAAACGACGGTGAGGCAGAATCTGTTTCTTTTATTTATATCGGGTGTGTCGTCCATAATCACACTAAATTAAATGCGTTAATATATGTCCATTGACACAAAGAAAAAAGAAAAATACGTAAAAATAAAAAAATGCATTTTTCAAACAAAGTAAATAGAATAAAAATGTGCGAAAATTAGAACACCATTTAAAAGTCATTCATTACAAACAACTGTAATTCTCCCTTGGAAACTGACAGCTGTCAACTGATCAAAACATTCGATACTCCTAACTTTATCTCTGCTTTACACATGATGTTGTAAATTATAAAAACGAAAAATGACTCCTGTGGCTAAACCACTGAATGGATCAGGTAATTTTTTTACAATTCGCCATAGAATATCATAAAGTATATGCGATAGAATTTAATGTGATTGTGAACGACACACCCGATATACAATATCTTCTTTGACAACACCAAAAGGCTGAGTCACCTGTTTAAAACAACTAGACTCGACTGAATAACAAAACTACAATGTCAACCAAACCCTACATTTGATTGAATATAAACTCTATACAAAAATATCCCAAAACAGTTAGATCCCCCGCACACTGCAGACTAAATGTCGGCCAACTATCGGCCGGTAGTTTATTTTGAAGGTAATTTGTGAATCCGCTCAAACTCGATCTGATACTGGTCGGATAAATGACTGTTATAATTTTCATCATTAATGTTAAATCTGTTAGAGATATTTAAGACATCGAACCTTTTTTGAGCACGAAGCAATAAGAACTGTAAAGAATACAACTATTTTGTACCAATGCTTTTTTTTTCTTCCTTGACACATTATGCAGGGACTACAATGTTTATAATTTTCACAAGCACTTTTATTAATTAATTCAGTATCATTCCTCTTCCTCATCATCAGTCTTTTTACCGTCCCACGGCTGGGCATAGGCCTCCTCTCACACAGAGAAGAATTTATTACGACACACTATCATTGATATGTTCATATTGATTTATGAGCCGGCTCAAACTATCGGCTGACTAAAAGTTTACAGTTTGCCGGATCCCTTAGCATAAATACCCAAAGATGATACTATCGTCTAGGTAAACGAAACGTGGAAGTATACATCCAATTGGGATAAGAGGAACAAACTATTGTATGTTACACACACATGTAAACATTGTATTGTAAGCAATACACACATGTAAAAATATACTTTCTATTCAAACATCACAATATTTAGATAAGGTACACTCGTTTGCTTTCTATATCATACGATATTTTGTTAGGAAATTGAATAGAGACGGCGTTCACGTAAATAAATATAAATTGGGCATTTCGTTAACACACAATCCGTAGATATCTTGTTAGAGTATCTTTACCTTCACATTGTAGTTGTAGGATAAAATATTTTCTGGGTTTTAAGTTGATGTAGAGGTACAAATAATCATTTTCTAACTGTCAACTAACTTCTAGCTCAAGCATTTATTTCTTTTATAAATGGTATTTTCATCGGAACTAAATATATGTATTATTACAAACATTCACCGCCTTACCACAAAAACTTTTAAACGTCAGTTTATGCCTTGTCTAAAAAAATGTCAAATTATGACGTTGACATATGGTTCATTTTGCAGCCAAAATTTTTTTAGACAAGTGTAAAACAGGGGTTAAAGTTTTTGTAGTAAGGCCATAAAAGTCCTAACTCCAGAGGATGTGATTCAAACAAAGCTCGCAGTATTTGCCCCTCATTAGGTAACTAGCTAAGGAAAAAATAAAAGCTTGTGAAAAGGCTCCATTCATTATTTTTTTTTTCAAATTGATTTACTCCCGGTTAGAGCCTACCGAGCGAAGTGTGGAGGAGCAAAACACGTATCGAGTATCCCTTAACTTTAGCCCTTAACTTTATAATATACTAGCGACCCGCTCTGGCTTCGCACGGGCAACAGTATTTCCCTACTGTTTAATGTATGTTATTATACATATGTATGAACCTTCCTCTTTAATCACTCTATCTGTTAAAAAAACCGCATGAAAATCGGTTGCGTAGTATTGAAGATTTTGTCTTATATTATGTACCTAGTGATTAACTGTCTCGCAGAAATTAACGCTGCATATACTTCCAAACATTAGCTTTCACCGTTCTATTTTCAAACTGTAAATAAAATACCCACATAGGCCCACTTTTAAACCTGCCACGGTGAAAATATTTAAAGATGAATATTTATTCTACGTTTCCAATAACCCTCGTCTGCCGTGCTCTGTACAATTGACCATTGGGCTTCAGCACTTTTGTGTGGTACAAGTTATAAATGATGGGCGATAAATAAAATGTACAATTTTGAGCAAGTGTTTGAGCAGTGAATTTGACGTTAACTTCTTTGACTTCACAGATTGTGTATTTTGGTCACAGTAGGAAACAAAGAAATAAAATGCTGTTGCAAAGTAACGGTTACGTATAAAATCCTTATTTAGAAAAAAGACACTCTCTTACTTCTACATCTATATATAATTTAGATTATTTAGGGCTGATTTTTCAATCATCGGTTAACTTCTATCTGAGGAATAAATATGGCGGTTTGACATATTTTCCATACAAAAGCTGTCAAAACGTTAAAAATACTCCTCAGATAGGAGTTATCTGGCGATTGAAAAATCAGCCCTTATAGTAATAAGTCCCAATTATGTATAAATACATACATATGTGTACAAAACCCGAAACTTTAAAAACCTTTACATCTTTTAACTTAGCACACGCTAAACCATCATAACTTAGACCACGTACCACTCGGTCCACATTTCACCACTGTACGCACTAACAGTAGCTCACTTCGGACCAGCCACCGAGCCAGTTGTTAATTTTGCAGAAACGCCTCTACTCTTGTGGTTTATTCCTACGACTATGGCTCTAGGGGTTATTTAAGAGTAGCTCCGTGACTGTTAGCAGTACACTGTCTGGCAAATTTAACTGGCACGCGCTGTGACTGTTAATCGTGTTTAAGTGGGCTATGGACGCTATTGCTTGGGTGTTTCTGTTACCTTTTTTTTGGAATGTAGTGTAATTATATTATTTGAGGGTTGTTTTTGTGGGTTTGTTAGCAAGATAATCGATATGCTTTTAGAGCTAAAAAAAGAACGTGAATCTCTCAATTTTATACCAAGTAGATGTTAAAATTAATGGTACAATACAGTCAACCCTGTCACGTACATACACGTAACACGTAGGTACAGTTTCAATCAACAGAGTGGTCATATGGACCGCGCGACAGCTGCGCTCACTGACGGGTTAATTTCGAATGCTAATGTACAAACTGACTTGTATTAAAATATTAATGTAAGCCCGAAAATATATGTTGCAATATGGTAAAACACTTTTAATAATGGAACATTTTAATTTCGATAAAAAATAAAAGTTTCATTTTTGAAGCTGAAATTGAAAAGTTACATAATTGTCATCGGTTCCAGACACAATATTAATTGTTTTTCGGAGTCACCAAGACTTTAATTATCTCCCTTAAACAAGATTATGTTGTCTTAAGCAGACGTACATACTTAAAATATAAATAAAAACTGGAAGTGGGATTCTATTAAATTATGTACATATATGTTACGGGTAATGCTAGAAGGTAGAGTAAACCTAGGTTTACCCGGGTAGACTTAGTATTACCCAAGCTTCTTGGGTAAAGTCCGAATAATAAGTAAAATACATTTTAATTCGGGGTTTACCCATGCTCACCTAGGCCTACCCAACTCTGACTGGGTAATGTTAAAAAATTGACAAATTAATTAGTGAAATTAAAATCTAAGGTCATTTTAAACATGTATTATTTAAAAAAAACATACAAAGGCGATCGTAATCTCTTGAAGAGCATAAACTTTATAGCTTTAATAGAAAAAACTAATAACGGTTGTTTTTTTTTTATTATTATTTATTTGAGCAAGATAAACTGCTGTGTGATTCTAAAGAATTGCACAATTTTCCTGCAGCTTTGCATGAACACTTCTATGTGGCATATTTTGTTTTGCAATTACACCTTTTTAGAATTACGCCATGGGCTCGAAAATTACGCAGCACCTAACATTACCCAGTCAGAATTGGGTAGACCTAGGCGAGCGTGGGTAAACATCGAATTAAAATTTATTTTACTTATTATTCGGACTTTACCCAAGAAGCTTGGGTAATACTAAGTCAACTCGGGTAAACCTAGGTTTACTCTACCTTCTAGCATTACCCGTAACATATATTTATTATATAAAAAAGTTAACAATAGCTTATCTTGTAAGTACATATAATGCCTATATATTACGCTACTTTGTTAGCCTGCGCTGTCCCACTGCTAGACAAATGCTTCACCATACTTTTCACAATCAGCTAGGAAAGTATCTACATAGATCTTCTCACCAGCATTTCTCTAGTCTTCCTCTAGATCGCCTTCCATTGTAAAGTGTATATTCCATTGTAAATATATGATTGTTCTACACTATTTTTTCTGCATTCTCTATTAACATTATGTAACTATTGACTTAGTAAGAAGAGTTATTAAAACCCCAACTAATGCTGTTGAAAACAACCCAATTATCACGACTTTCTGTGTATCAACATCAACTGAAATAAAAATATTTATTATTATAATTACCTATGTAACATTTATTATGACTGTGTTTCGGATGGCACGTTAAACTGTGGGTCCCGGCTGTCATTGAACATCCTTGTCAGTCGTAACTGGTAGTCAGAAGCCAGTAAGTCTGACACCAGTCAACAAAAGAGTATTAGGTTGCCCGGGTAACTGGGTTGAGGAGGTCAGATAGGTACTTGCTCCATTCACCTTCATACTGATTAATGAGTCCAAATCAACTATCGGCCGACTAAAAGTTTGTAGTATGCGCGCGCTCTTAAGAAAAAGGTCCCTAGGAAGTAGGTTAGTGGATCAGCAAATCGAGTTGTATGCTGGTTTTTGTACTAGTCTTATGTAAATGGAAAAAAGAACTTACCAGTACACTCGTTTTTCATATTCACAACAACAGTACAAGAATTTGGTTCTAAACAAATATCGTTATGGCCTGAAAAAAAAACTTGTGTCAATTTTTTATTTCCAGTCTACATACATTGTGTATAGCGAAAACAGGAGATGTTACCACGTTTTAATGGGTTTTTTTTATGCCGCACCTGCTTTGATTTTTTTGGAAACACTGAGGCGTTCCAATTGCTACCAGGGCAGAATGTGATGTTAGGAAACCAGCCCCATATACTTTTTTTTTCAATTGCATGCAAATAAAAAATAACTTTTTGTCATCAAGCTCTCCAAAAATAGTGGTCAAATATGGATCCTTCTAAATTAAAATTTAACAAAAAAGTATAAAGTTATTGCTTACGGTTTACTCCATATTCTTTCGCGGAGAGAAAACCAGAGACAATAGTTTTTTTCTCGCACGTGACTGTTTTGTTTCTCTTGTATGACAACATCGAATCCAGTAAAGTTTGTTCTAGTAGATATTACGTAGTGTTTCTGCATCACGAAGTTTTTGTTCGAAAAGGTAGTTTTCTTTTCGTCAGTCATTTTACCTGAAAAGTACATATTATATTTGATGTAATTTTTACAAAAATATATCTCAATAGTATAGTTGAACGCGCTTGTCGCAGGAATTTGAAAAAATCTTTAAATATGTAGTATTGAAAAAGGCTATAATGTCACTTTTTCTTCGGGTCTAGGAACAGATTTTCTAGATAATTTATTAGGTATATTAGAACAAGACAAAAACAGCTTTAATTTTTCTAAACAAGCATGATATATATGACACTGAACCCCACACTAGGATAGCCTGTGTCTGTCTGTGCCTGTGTGTGTAGGGCCCAGTTTCTTTCGTCTGTGCAATATACAATAGTTTTCTCTTATAAGCTAGAACAGTTTATTAGTACTTAAACATTAGTACTTATATAGAAGGGTGATTAATTAAAAAAAAATAACTCACTACCTCTATAATATGTTTCGATGACTTCAAACGTCGACCCCGGGGATATATTGACAAAATAAATAATCATATCTAGTTTATCATTGGATTGATATGAAACTTGATGATCTTCAACTTCTGCCGGTTCTATTCCTTCTGAAACTAAGAAAAAAGAAAAAATAAATTTCAATTTTAATTGGTTAATACTACATATTTATAGTACTTAATATAATAAAGGAAATAGTTTTTTTCTTTGTACTCTAAGGCTCCGAAACTACTGAACTGATTTGAAAAATTCTTTCACTGGTGTGGAGATATACTATGTCTAAGTAACAAAGGCATAATAACTTAGTATTTTACGGGAAGAAGTTCTCACTAGTTTATAGATTAGATACTTAAATATTGTTTCGAAATCAGTTTGATAGACAGATGTGGACTATCATACCTACTTACCGAAGAAATAATCGTCATCTTTATAAAAAGACACTTCAATAGACAAACAGAGTGAAAATAAATAACAAATAAACACTGCATTTATAATCATGATTGCAAACAAAATCACACACAAAAAAATATTTTTTTGTAAGACACAAATACTTTTTTTGTAATTTTATAGATTTAAAAGGCCTGACTTAAGCAATGCATTATTAAATTAATAATAAATACGTCCGTTTCAGGATGCCTACAATTTATTAATTTGTTTTCGTTCAGTTTGTTTTTCAATCGAATTTCCTGGTAATAAAGATGACAGCACAGTAGGTACCAAGCGATAAATTATATGCACTATGACACTAGCTTCCACTAGGCGATTCACCCGTGTTTCGGGGACGACGAGAAAAAGTAGACTTTCGTGGGTCTTCCTCGATATGATTTTTGGTCACATCAGCTTATGTGACCGTGGTGCACCACAAAAAGTATCTTTGATGCACTAATATATAATTTGGAGAGTAATGATGATTAATTTAAAAGACAGTTGGGCAATGTCTTAAATGGCAACACCAAATAAAAACTGTCACGAGTTGTCATTAGTTAATCAGTGGCTCTCAGATGTCATAAGGATATTTTTTAAGGAACTTTAATATAATTTACAACACATTGACGGTCTACACAAAATTAACATTATTATAGTTAATATGTACATATATACAAACTTACTACTGATAAATAAATTGAATAATAATAATCACAAGGCATCAAAAAAGTCCTCATCGCTGCCCGCCGGGAGCGAACCCAAGAGGCTGGCAGCATTGCCACGTTGGATGGCAATGCTTAAAGATAAATTCCTTTTTTTATAAAATCTGAAAAATATCTCGCAATGGTTTAATGCCTTAACTATCCTGAATATACACGAGGTACGTCAGATAATAACAGGTAATCTAAAGTATTTGCTACGAACGTAATTCAGTTAATTAAATACGTTTTTCCGTGTTTATGTGAAATATTAACAATAATTGTTATTTAAAAAGAATTTTCACACCACACAAAAAAAATACTACTTCTAATTTAGGACTTTAGTAAAGATAGTTTTAATATTGAAAAACAAATCACATTTATGAATGAAAAAAACCATTCCGAATATAGGTACTATCTATCTATTGTTTTTGTACTAAAGATATTAATATGACATTATTTGTATAGCGTTTATGTCGTAATTCTATCCAAGTTTGTTATGTTATCAGGGGGGCTATCCTGTGAATATCCAGTAAGCTACTTTTAATCCGAATGCGTGCAATAGCTCTCAAAAATAAACCTCTATATACAAAATTGACGTAAATAAGACTAATTGAGAATTTGTGACTAATAAGGAAAAAATGGGTTTAGTGTTTATTAGTAGGTTCTAAGTATAAGTGGAATATAAGTAGGTCTCTCTATAGCGAGGATATTATAAACCAAACCAAAATAATTTCCTTATTACTCACAAATTCGCAATTAGCCGCATTAAAATAAATCTTCATTACATACATCGAACTAGTGTGACCAGTAAATTGAACGTCATTTTCGGGGTTGCCATAAATCAAGTGTTTAACGAATTAATCAGATGAATATTAACCGCATTTTGGTTGGTTGGTTGCGCGGACGTGTCACCACTGGCCGATGGTTAAGCGTGATTAATGTATGTTCGTAGATTAATTATATTTTGATACTGATGGTGGTGATATGGATTTTTTGGCGTGATAGTGTAGTTCATTCGTTGAAAGAACTTGACTTGTGTGTGAGATGACGGCAGACAGAAGAGTATGGAAGAAAAATATGATGCGCCGACCTCAAATAAAAAAATTGGGATTGGGGCAGAAGAATAATGATGGTGATGAGTGTAGTTCATCGGTATTTTTTTTTTGTATTTGTAAGTAACCTATAATATCTTAAACTATGCGACATACAGCAATGATATCTAAACTTTTGTTTGCTTTAGGGACAGTTGATTTTCTATTGTTTTTGTATCCGATTTTGTATGCGATGAAATCTTTCAGTTTCAATCAAAATACAAAATTGTAGTAATTTTGCACTATCAAATAATAATTTAAAAATTTTAATAAACTTTTAAAGTCTCTTATTCTATAAGTTCGGCCGTTCAGAGAATGCGTTCCTGACACATCGCGATTGAACTGACGACGTAACTTTGTAATGGCGTTGCAGTTACGATAAAAATTTTTTGCTGATTGTTTACCGTTTTAACAATTGATGAAATAAATTTAAAACAACATTATTATATCAATAATCAATGAATGTTATAATTTTGGTCCAAACTGAGTGTCAAATAACTTGGTAAACAATATTTTTCTAAATCTATACTGCGCAATTACAAGGTTATGTCAGCGCTTTATATTTGTAGTGCTGTGCTAAAAATAACAGGCAAGTATCGTAATCAGTTATTTTACAGTTATACTTATATTATAAAATAAAAGATTTGTTTTTCTTTTTTAAAATTTGAAAATAATGGACTATAAGATAACTTTTATGAATTTAATACAGCTAATTTCAGCTAATTATTAAAAGCTTATATTAGTATCTTAAGGTAACAAACTGCGTAAGTTAAAACTTCAATACCAATCTGTGTTTAATAATCTTAGCAAATTCGGATTTGTCTCACATAGCTTAATCTCATAGACACCAATAAGTAAGTAGTATAATATGTGCGCAGTCCTGTTTACTATATTATGTCTATGGTTTTTATTTGATTATCCGGCTTATGTTTAATGGACTTGTAGCGACATGAAACGCATACAACCTTTTCGACTCGCAACCTTCAATAGTCATGAAGAAAAATACAATGAAGTTCAAATGTCAAATTCAAAATTTTAAATTTTCAAAATCAGATTTTCGTTGTCGCAGGCGTACACATATAAATAGGGCGCCGCCCGTATAAATAAATTAGTCGACATAAATTCTTCGTGCGTAACTCATCTCCTTAAGACTGTTTCTGCTTTTCAAACTGACATCGGCGCTAAATAGGACTTCGATTGTGTTTTTTATTGCGTTCTTTTTACTTTTGGTGCATAATAATGCCTAAACGTGGACAAACATTGAAAAGTGGAGCCCGTGAGTTAATCATCAAGCTGCAAGATTACTTTGAGCGGGAGCGGCAAAATTGCGGACCCCTGATACCTGTCGAACAAGTACAAGAACGCGTCTCTCAGGCGCTTGGAGTTAGCAAACGAACGATAACAAATATTAATAAAGAAAAGTTCGGCTCGACTGGCATGGAAGATAATATTTTACGTACTCCGAAGAAGAAACGTAGAACTAAACCCGTGACAGATATTGACACCTTTGACGCCGATGCAATCAGAAATCATATATATGGTTACTATTCCAGAAATGAATATCTCAACAGGAAGAAGCTTTTGGCATCCTTAAGAGAAGCTGGACTGTTTAGGGGGGGTAAAACTGCTTTAACCAAAATCTTAAAAGATATAGGTTTTTCGTATAAAAAAACAGACAAAAGAAAAATTTTATTAGAACGATACGACGTAATTTTAAAAAGGATAAGTTTTTTGAGGGAAGCAAAAAAAATTGATAACTGGGATAATGTCGTGTTCATTGACGAGACATGGCTAAACGCCAATCACACGGTTTCCCGTTCCTGGACGGATGATACACAAGCGTCAACGTCAAAAGTACCAATGGGTAAGGGGGCCCGTCTGATAATATGCCACGCAGGTTCTGCAAAATACGGCTTTGTGGAGAACGCGTTACTGGCATTTCAATCAAAAACCACAAATGACTACCACGAGGAAATGAATGCCACTACATTTAAAGAGTGGTTCCAGAACGTGCTTTTGCCCAGCCTAGCAGAGCCTTCTGTAATATTCATGGATAATGCCTCCTATCACTCGGTTCAAATACAGAAACCCCCTACCCAAGCTAATAAAAAAGAAGAAATGGTGGCTTGGTTACAAGCAAAAGGCATTGACGCAAATATGCAGATGCTAAAAGCAGAGCTAATTAAATTAGTTAAAGAAAATAAAGCGGCAAATGTGCGATACGAAATCGATGAACTGGCTCTGGAGTACGGTCATCGCGTTCTAAGAATTCCACCGTATCATTGCCAATATAACGCGATCGAGCTAATCTGGGCTCAAATAAAAGGTTACGCCGCCCGCCACAATACTTCCCCGCCATTCAGCACGAAAAAGATGATGACCCTATTAAAAGAAGCCTGCGGGGAAGTCACAAGAGATGACTGGGCAAGGGTTGTTGAGAAGACTAAAAACCTGATTTTGGAACATTTTGACCGAGATATCAGGATTGATTCTGTTATTGATAATAATATAATTATACATGTAGGGGAAGATGATGATGAAGACACCACCTCCTCAAGCGAATCGGAGTCTGATTAATATTCTGTACGCACATTCAATTCAATGTACTTACTTTATTGCATAGAAATTGTAACTTTGTAACAAAGAATAAATAAAACAATTTTATTATATGAATATTACCTTTTTTTGGTTTCCACTTAAATAACTAAAATAAAAATTTAAATGATTCCGCCAATTTAAAACGAAAATAATCTTAAAATAATTTGGCGGTTCATTTTGGAGGAACGGTAACGAACTCAGTGTTATGTTGTGCCCATCACTAGTCGTGACTAACTGACAGGTGTCAGGAACGCATTCTCTGAACGGCCGAACTTATAGTTAAGAAAACAAACTCAAATAAAAACTCATCTTACTCTTTAATTAATCTCCAGTATTTCTCAAAGTCTCATATTTTTGCTATTTATACTGAAACTGAAGGCATTAGCACAAAACAGCGGCTTCAGGGTATAAATCATGTGTTCTGACGGGTACCACGCCTCTGCATTACTGTTACCCTGATACTGCACGAAGTGTACGGTTAAGAGGGGGTACACTCGAGTGCAATTATTTTGGGTCAGTTTCGGGTACATTTTTTTATTTATAAAACATAACTTTCATTACTTACTTAACTTTTATTTATTAAACGAGAATTATAATATTGGCTTAAAGTTATGATTCTTATTTTGTAAGGAATATATAGAAGTTTTATGTTTTTTTTTATGAATTGACCGCAAAATTATTGGATTGCTATTTTATTTTTATCTTTATCATCTAGCTACTTTTCTGCACACATTCTATTTAAACCTTCTTCTTTAAAGTTCTTTCCTACCACGCCCATTTTTTTTAAAACAAAAATATAAAAAAGGTAGCTTTATTTTGCAAAAAAGAAGACGAAAAAAATTAATTAACTCAGCATTGTTTCGCAAACAAAAGCTATACGGTACAGTTCATTAATTTAAAATCTTAGCAACAATACAGGCATTAAATGAAAGGATTCCGTAGCTAAGATTCTTAGTTCCGATAGTGAGGTCGCATTAATCATTCAGTTTTCGTCGCTTCTAAGAGATAAAACAATATATTTTACCAAGTTTTCTCTAAATAAATAATGATTGATGGTAGACCGTATTGTATTTAGTTAATGATTCGTATTAAATACTCGAGGAACTTTCGTTTTGTTTTAGTTTTGGGTATTTAATATTTAGATGCCAAGTTGTGGATGTGCTTCAAAAACTACCATTTAGTTTGCCAGTGTTCGATTGTGTAACTTTCGAAAAATAATTTATAATTTTTACCACAGAAAAATATCTGAAGGAATTTCATGTAAAGTAGGAAACAGTCTTGGAATTGGTTTTCGAAACCACAATAACTTGTTTTTTTAACACTATATATTTTTTTCTGATATCTCACTACTGGTCTTATCAGGGAATTTAACATTCCCTTTAACCATTTTAATTTCTATTTAAGTATCTCACTCGTAGACTAACAGTTTTTCTACTGAAAAAACTTACTAAATAACAACAAAAAAATATCGATTACATTCTATTCTATTCCACAAAACAAGCCGGAGGCAATATATGACAATTTTCCAGCGAATGACTTTATTCAAAAGGCAGCAAAGGTTTTTTCATTACCCACTGGCCACGGGCAATTAGTGGTAAGGATAAGTCAATCATGCGGCTAATTAGACATGTGTGTGTGTGTGTGCATGTGTGTCACCCTCTTTAGATAATTGGTTGATGCGATCCGATTATTGTAGCATTGATTATTTGTATAAATATGACTTACCTATATCTTTTCCTAATTGTATTAATATTATAATTATATTGTGTTATTTTACGTTTTGACGGTTACAACGATAAGTCAACGTTTAATTATAACAACTCTTAGATAGCACTTAGTTGGCATATCTCCTTTGAATACCACAGCCGTGGCCAAATAACGCATTCAATCTCAATCTCAAGTTTTTTTTATAGCAAAAACACTAAATATGTAGTTACCGCTTAAAGTGAGTCAAGTATAAAAAAAATATGAATGACAAGACTCTCGTAGCTCACTTGAAATTGAAGCGGAACTTTGCAATGGTATTCGTGGGCAACCTTGCTCGAAAAAAAAAAGGTTTCCATGTCAAATCCAGATCGATATGACGAGAACTTAACAACAAAGCTCTCTAACACTAAATCGTCATCGTTAGCTTAACTATCAGTCCTATATGCCTAACAGTGTTGTAATCACGGTAATTTCCACGGTAATACCGGGCAAAGTAACCGATACTGTTGACAGTCCCGGATACATCAGGCGGGGCTCAGTAATTACGCGTCAAACAAAGGGACTATGTAAATATAGTGATATTGTGTGGACAGACAGACGTATGTGAAAATTATACGGACGGCGTATTAGGGTGCTCGCGTTAAGGTAACTGGATTAGATGCGAGTAGTATTGTTTTGAAGTTTGTTCGAGAATGTTGTAAGTGGCTTTCGACTGACGATTGTTTTAATACAACGACAGCTGAATGCCTTTTATGTGCCTTCATAAAATAGACTTTATTTTATGTGACTGTGCAAAAATTGAGTTGAAAATAAGATGATTAAATAATAATAAAAAATGTAGTTCAAATATCTTTTAGAAATAGGTACCATCAAAATACTCTCAAGTTATCTACAATTCAGGAAACTTTTTTTACACTAACTCAAATTAAATTAATGTTGACTGATTTATTATGTCGTGTTTTACCGTTATTTAATAATTGCGTTGGCTTCAAGAAAAATACTGAAAGGGACAAACGCAACAACATCAACCCGACTACACCCCCAAAGGCTGGTCATTAAATAGGGATTTGAAGGGTCGAATGGACCGAAATAAAGTTAGTCTCGGCAGGGTTAGCCATTGAGGACTGCACAGGTAATAAAGTGTAAGGGTTAAATCTTTAGTAATGACGACGGATTAACTGTCTGAGTTAACTTAATAGTTAATTACTTATGTGTAAGGAGTAAGTGTGTGTCTAATAAAGCAGCTGTTTGAGTCGTGAATTGTATAATAGTAGATTCCGTGATTTACTTCACCCCTTTGAATTTGATATCAATGATATTTTTTTTGAATTGTATAATAGTCATCATCATCATCATCAGCCTATCGCAGTCCACTGCTGGACATAGGCCTCTCCAAGTGCACGCCACTGAGATCGATTTTCGGCTTCTCGCATCCAGCTCCTGCCAGCCGTCTTGCGCAAGTCATCACTCCACCGTGCCTGAGGACGTCCTACACTACGTTTGCCGAGGCGTGGTCTCCACTCTAGAACTCGTTTACCCCAACGGTTATCGGTTCTTCGGCTAATATGGCCAGCCCACTGCCACTTCAGCTTGCTGATTCGGTGGGCTATGTCGATGACCTTGGTTCTCTGACGGATTACCTCATTTCTGATGCCATCCCTCAGAGAAATGATGTATAATAGTAGCTTCCGTGAATTACTTTCCGTTTAAATTTAATATCAATGATTATTTTTCTTGACACGTCATATAATTATAAAAGAAAATGGGTTTTTCATCCATGTAGGTAGGTACGTGAAGAAGATCAAAATCACGACAAATAATTAACCTTATGTTACAATTTTACTCTCAACATTTTACTACAACAGTTAAGTATACTCAAGTTAGATGCAGAGATTGAATTCAAGAACCAGGACAAACTAAAATATTTGAACCCAACAAATCTTTTTACGCAAATAAATATATCGTAACCATAAAAATATGGCGTACTTAAAATGCGGTTCGTAAATAAAAATATTTACTGCCGACACAGCAAAACTAACCCTAACATACCTTTATGACGTCATAGATCACTGCTAACCCTTCGATGCACAATAGAACTACCTGCTAGGTTATAAACCCATAAAACATGATATATTCATGATTTTTATGATACAGATAATTTTTTTATATATTTTTTGTTGAATGTAAGCAGAAAAAATGACGAATTGTTGTATATTTTTTGCGCGTTCGTTTTTGAAATTTCAGCGGATCTGTTGTTTAGGAAATAATGATGAAAGAAAAATAATCAAGTGAATCGATTTTTTTTAAATGTTATATGGTAATCCTTCTCCTTGTGAGAGGAGGCCTGTGCCCAGCAGTGGGACGATAAAAGGCTGTAACAGTATTAAAAGGTCCAAAGTATTATGTTCGCGCTGGAATCGAAATAAAGTGCTCAAGGGCTTTCATATGAAGTTTTGCCACTGTTGAGCCATGTTGAAAGAATCAAAGTAAAGTTTCATAGTACTTTGGTATGGCAAAAAGTTACCTACCTTAGCTACGGAACCTATTCACTGTTTAAAATTCTTTCACTGTTGAAAATCTACTCTAAAACCGGGAGAAACAGTTTGTATTGTCTAAGTTACACAATTATCTAATCCTTACAATATAGATACTGTTTAACAAGGTAATACTAAGTACGTAGATTAATTACAATACCACAAACTATGTAATGGGATCGTTTGTAGACCCGCAGGACATCATTATAGTAATATTGTGTAACTGACCGCTTTGTCTTTAGATTATATCAAGTATAACTTTGCTAATGTAATGATTGGTTGTGTGATGGAGAATCAGTCTTAACTAAATTTAGTTGTGTGTCCAACAGTGATAGATATAATATACTTGCTTTACTAGCCGTTTTCCTGCGATTTCACCCACATACGGTGAGAAGTTCTGCCCGTACCGCATTGAAATATAGCCTACGCTACGCGCGAAGAGAGCAGCTTTCCAATAGGGGTTGTTTTTTTTAACTCTTCAAGAGTTTCGGTGTACTTAACATACCAACAAATAATTGTTTTCTCTTCAAATGAACAAAGGGACATTGTTATTTATAACGTTTCAAATCTTGTCCAAATGTTACATCACGTATTACAGCAGAAAAAACTTATCCCACAAATAAACGCGAAGAAGGGAACAAAGCTCATAATAATTAATACCCCATTAGCTAATTAACAAATCTTTTTTGCACAAATTAAAAGAGCCCACACATTATCCTAAATAAATAATTAACTCGAAACACAAATGTGGATGTAAATTATTCAATTCTCAAATATTAGACTGGACAATGTATTCAGAAAATATGTACTTAGGTTTCTCAAAATTACTATTTGTTCATTAAGTAATTTTGATGGTACTTAATTTAGCTATGCATTAATAATGTAGCTTTAAGTTATTCTCATATTTCATGTTCTTTACAAATAAAAAACATTTGATACAAGGCAACTTAAATACCACTTGAATTGAATTGAAATGAATTTAAGCTTAGGTACTTTTTTATTTTTAGTTTGTCTTACAAAAACTTTTGAAGCAATTGTTGTTATTATTTGTTGATCTACTACTGACTATCACAGTTGTTCAAATGAGAGCCGGCACCCATTCCAAAACACAGAAGAACTCTTCATGACAATATGGTCACCCATTTATAGACCGATCACGCCAAGCGTTGCTTAACTTTACGATCTGTCTTGACTGAAACTTAGCCACAAGTTCCACATACCATATTTAGGTACTAAACTCTAATATAAACGTCAGTTAGATAATAAGAAACGATTCGAGTTACGAGCAAAGCTCGGGGCGCTGTGAAATCGAGAACGGTGCAGTCCGATAAGCCGACTGCATTTCAGTTGCACGGGTAGTGCTATCTTTGTTTTATACACCACCTTGGTTCCTACTAATGGACGCAAGCACTTGAATCATGAAAACTCTCTTTTGTAACAATATAGAAATAGACTGTGTAAAATTCTCCGCGTTTTTTTTTCGTAACTGGAAAAATAGCCAGTAAGTATGTAAGCATGAATAACCTGTAACTACCTCGGGACTTTAAAATACTTTACTTTAAAATATCACCTCAATTGGTTCAGCTGGCCGTTTTTTTATGTAAGGGGATAAGAAACTCGCTTTCTCACTTTTTAATTTTTCTTGTCACTTCATAACTTATTATTTCGTGTTGTGTGGTCTCATATCAATATTTTTCTACTTCTTTATGAAGTTGTCAAAGATGGAAGCATACAACTCATTTTAGTACACACTTGTTTTTATTTACTCCAAGACTCATAGTAGCAGATTTATCCAGCTGCAGGCAAAACATGCATTATGTATAAGTTTTTACAAGAGCCGTCAGAAAATGCAATTTGAAACAAAGTATCAAGTTTAATGCGATCCTCAGATTAAAAATGGCGAGAAAACACTGAGAAGAGAGTGTATAAAATAGTTTTGATGAATTGTTCGCCAAGGAAGTTATTTCAAATGTTTATTTTAACTTTGACGACCTCTATGGCGCAATGGTCACCAAGCCGGACTGCCGAATCTGAGGTCCTGGGTTCGATTCCCGGTTCGGTCGACATTTGTGTGATGAGCATGCTTGTTGGCCGTGGTCTGGGTGTTACAATATGTATTTATAAATATGTATATGTGTAGCTATATGTAGTTTATCAGTTGTGTTAGCACCCATAACACAAGTTAATTAATAACTTACCATGGGGCTAACCAACCGTGTGTGAAAAGGTGTCCCGACATTATTTATTTATTTATTTACTTGAAAATTCTATGTTAAAACTTTGGTTGTTTTTTTTTTGTGAGTGTGTAAAGGTAAATAATATGTTTAGTCGACTTTTAGAAAACTTACTAGTTTTAATACCCTTATCTACAAAGTCCTGTGTATTTACTTATCCAAATATGTTTTATCATAAGTGAAAAATTGATTAACCGACTTCTCAAAAAGGAGGAGGTTCTCAATTCGTCGGGATCTTTGTGTTTTTATACCTAAAAAAGGAATATTACATTCATATTTTAAATTCACATTTCAAAAAAAGAATACCAAAACAAAGAAATATAAAACGCCACTAATTAGAACTTAATCCATCCCATTCTTTCTAATTGCCCCCATCAGCTAATAACACTAATAAAATAATTACAAACTTCAGAGGAAAAGAATGCTTTATTATTTCAAATTAAAATCTGCAGAGTAATCCGTCAGGCGGCGGCGAAACAAGATGGCGCGGGATAAATTCAAAATGGCCGACGCAGGTGCAGCGGTTTAGGCGGGATTTTATTTTTCGCTTCGTTTTTTATTGTGAAGTACTTAGCTACCACTATGAATAACAATATGTATGTATGTTTGTAGGTAATCATGGTACTGATAGGGTTATCCGACGTTCGTTGCAATTTACGAAATTAAGAATAAATATAAACAAAGTTTTAACAGTTAATTTCATGATGATCCTTTCGTTTTATTCAAAACAAGAAAGAAAACTATATGCTAAGCCACTAAAAATCTGGGTGAAGAGCTCATTTTGGGAAGTCGGTAAAATAGTTGTAATGGCAACTGCGGATATCCTATCCATATCGAACTCAACTAATCCATATTTTACAGACATGTAAACTAGGCAATAACTATATAAGCGAATATCATAAAATCCATTGAGCGAGTCGTAAAGCTCGTCACCATCTCAAATTCGATGCATTCATAGCATTTTATGGGATTCCATTCACCCGTGAAACTGTCTATTGCCTTCGATCGTATATTTGAGCACACACGGATCATTCGTAGGGTAAACATGAAATTTTTGTATAATTTATACAGATATAGCAATAATCCTTACTAATATTATAAATCGGAAAGTGAGTTTGTTTGTTTGTTTGTTTGTTTGTTCCGCTTTCACGCCGTAACTACTGAACCGATTGCTTTGAAATTTTGCAGACGTAAAGTTAGAAGTCCGGATTAAATAATAGGGTACTTTTTATCCCGAAAAAAATAGATATTCCCGAGGGAAAACAAAAATATTGTTTGCTTGATGGATGGATTGTAGATGGCGCTGTGTGTCGTTTAAAACAAGGTAATATATTGCAAACGAATATAAACATGTAAATTTAGAAGCTAAATGATACGATAATGAATCCCCGAAAATGAGGAATTCCCGAGGGATGATGTACAATTTGTTTAATCGTCTAAACTGTTTTTTTTTACATCTACTTATATATTGCAAACGAATATGAACATATAAATTTAGAAGCTAAATGATACGATAATGAATCCTCGAAAATGAGGAATTCCCGAGGGATGACGTACGATTTGTTTTATCGTCTTAACTGTTTTTTTTACATCTACTTATCCTGAATTAACTATAATTCAACGAATTACTAATTGGTATAAGTATTAGTTAAGTTATTTCGTTCTTGAGGTATGCGATAGATGGCGCTGGGTGTTTTTAAAACGTGGTAACGATGTGTTTTTAAAATACATAAGAAGTGGAATGATAGCTTTTTAAAACGTGGTGACGTTGTTTTTTTTAAGATACGTAAGAAGTGCAATGATATCTCGCGCTTTAACCTGTAGCTCATTGTTCAATCGCGAGCTTCCCGATAGCTCGATAGATGGCGTTGTGCTTTTCTGTATCGTGGTGTTAAGGTTCGCCGCGAATTAGTCTGTTTTGAAATCAGTGGGGCCCAGTAGCGCCAGGGCCAGCCGCGGCTGCGGGTTGTTCGAAAGAGGTACCGCGGCCCTGGTATATAAAAGGCCTAGGACGGAACACGACGATTTTAGTCAGTAAGAGTCTGACACTCCCTCACCGCTGCTAACCCACAGCGGGAGGGGTGAACCGAATTCCACGCGGGCGAAGCCGCGGGCGGAAAGCTAGTAATATTATAAAGTTGAAAAGTCTGTTCGCTTGAACGCGCTAATGTCAGAAACTACTGATCCGATTTAAAGAACGTTACAGTGTTCTGCCCATTTACCGAGGCAAGTTATAGGCTAAATTCACGTCACGAGAGAACTACGTACTTTCTGCACCTACATAAAAAGTAGCCCAATCCCTATTTTCCCTATACATCGGTTCAGAAGTTGTGTCTTGAAGTTACTTTCGCGTATATAATATTAGAAAATATTATTACCCGTAGTCATGAGCCCGATCACATCAAGTAACACAATATCACTTATGTATTAGCACACAAACCACAAACCTACTTAGCTGAGTAGCGAATTACAAAACATCTTTACCCACTGAACGAGTGCCTGCGGTGAGGTACATCACATTACCTAATGGATATAACCGCTTAATTATTTAAAGGTTAATTAACATGGCTTTTGCTGGTTTGTTAATTTGCTTGAATAATATTAAGTATGTGGTATAATATTATATCATGTGGGTAAGATTTAAGAAAGCAACACTTGCTTGGCGCGGTCATTCATTTTTTTCTGATCGATACGGATTACTATATTAATCAGTCCTACCTTCGGATCGGATTGGCAAGGGAGTTTGAGAAGATCAGATAGGCTGTCGCCATAGTATTGTAAATCGACATAACAATTACTATTACACAGCTTCTACAAACTTTGATCGGATTGGCAAGGGAGTTTGAGAAGATCAGATAGGCTGTCGCCACAGTATTGTAAATCTACATAACAATCACTATTACACAGCTTCTACAAACTTTAAAATCATATAAATTCAGTGATTTTATATTAATGTACCTTGGCAAAATGTTGAAACTCTTTTGAACAGATTATCTTCCAGATAACCTTCTCCAAAGCACGTTTAAACAGAACCTTTAGATCTCTATACTACCCCATCTTCAAAGCACCTATGTAGTGAAATGGAGTAACAAATCGCCCGCGGCCACAATTTGTCTAATGCGAAACTATAGTGAATACTGTTTGCTTAGCAACCTGGTATACAGTGTGTTTATCATTAATCTGTGTTATTAGTGTGTGGTTTGATTGCAATAACGGAGGAAATAATGCGAAGAGGTTAGTTATGTGACTCTTAATTAATGAAATTATCTACAAGGATCAGATTTTTTAAAGTTGTCTGTAGCTTATAAAAACTTCAAACAATAATTAATATCGGTTTCTTAATAAGTCTGTCTATTTTTTATCGATTAAACATTAATCGAGGTATGGTGAAAGAAAATTTTGAAAAGTCGCACAAAAAATCCGACCATTAATAGTCGCCCTCATCTAGCTAATAAAACTAGCACAAACTTAAATCACATTCA
This sequence comes from Helicoverpa zea, assembly GCF_022581195.2. Taxonomy (NCBI): domain Eukaryota; kingdom Metazoa; phylum Arthropoda; class Insecta; order Lepidoptera; family Noctuidae; genus Helicoverpa; species Helicoverpa zea. The sequence goes on from NC_061472.1 coordinate 2,330,745, forward strand.
CAAAATATTTTGGGAAAATAAATAAGTACAAACAAGGCAAACAGTTCCAAAACAAACTAATACATTTAATCCAACTCACAAATAACTCAACTCCAATGAAAATACGTAGGTGAATATGAAAAGAGATGATATGCCAATTCTCCATGACGAGTATTTGCAAGACAAAGCGCTGAAACAAATGACGGCTATCAATCCCCTTCAAGAGTAAGGAAAAATGAACGGAGATGCCATAATGCAGGTAGGTCAGGCGCCTTCTTCTAGGTCAAATATGTACGGTGGGCAAGACCGAAATGATCATTTATGAAAGGCCTAACGAGGCGTTGGGGTTCTTTTTGGTATTCGTCAACGATAACGATCATCTACGAGTTTGCTAACGAGGCGTTCGGGTTTTTTGAGATCTTTGGTATAATCTAATAATATATATGTCGTAGCGCGAACATCATCAGTATGGCAGTATCATCCGACATCCGTTAGGGTAATCGTACAAAGAGATAACTCAAAACTCAAAAACGTTTATTCAAATTACTAAGAACAAAAGACAGCCCCCAAAACGCCCGCCCTTCGCCACTTCCTATGTGTTTTGGCTGGGGAGAAGAAGTGGCGGAACAAACTCCCTAGCAACACAAGTCTGTCTGTTAGGTTAGAAGAACCGTTACGTTCAGTGACCGTACTATTGACTATCTCCGACATATATATATAGTTGGGCGAAGATCGAGAACGTTCCTGAGCCTCCGAATACCGCATTTTGGCGCACTACTTTCTTAGGAGATATTCCGTCATGGCACCTCCGCTAGTCGTTTTGTACTCCATGCTCCCCTTCCACATCGGTGGGAAATGAAAGCCTAATGTGAGCCATCACATTTGCACACACCCGTTCAATTTTATTTATACGTGAATAGAAGAAGAATATTGGAAATTCTTGAATTTTATTCATATTTTGTTCATGAACTTGCATGGTTAGAAACCGAATGGATGGCCAATGCAACAATTCATAAGATATGCTTATGAGATGACGTGAAAATATGATTAAAAGAGAAGAGACAAATAAGATTCGGAAAGGATATTTGAGTTCTTGAAAAATATTCTATGGGGACTATTAAATTATAAGATTGCAAAAGAAAAAAAACTAAAAGAAAAGGGTATATCAAACGGTTGTAATTTTCTCTCTGCGTATAATAGCTGAGCAGAGATTTATGCCACATCCATCCATCACGAATGTAATGCTCCTTGTACATTTATTTCAAACAAATAACGTCAATTTCTCATACATGTGTGTTGATCATAGTACTTATTTGTCTCTTTTTATCAAATTTAGTATCATTGCCATACATTATCATAGTCAGTGAGAATGAATTTATTCAAACGTCTAATATATTACTGATGTATATTGCGTTTATTTTCTTTCGGTAAGCTTTTCGTATTTGCATAGCTGATGCTTTAAAAGCTAAAAGAAATGTGTTCTTTGCAAGGATGATGGTTCAAGTACATTTAGACCTAAAAGCAGTATCTTTTATTATTATAAACACCAGTTTCTTGCTGATACCTATCAGCATAAAACCAGTGCATTTTGCATTTAAGTATATACACATATTACAAATATGAAGACTGGTTGGTCTGTTTATTTGCTAATTGTTGATCTGGTCTTAACAATTCTTCCAGTCAGTGATTACAAAAGATATTTAGCCATGCTTTCAACTGATAAGATTAGAACTATGTATGTATTTTGATGCAGTATTTCAAGGATCATGGACTTAATACATACGTATTTATTAGTTTCTAAATCCGAAACCGTAATAACATTGTTTTAGACCACATTAAATATGTCTTCCATGACATTGTGTTCTAAAATGAAATACAAGAGTGTATTTAATGTATATGTTACAATCATTCCATGGTCTTGAACCATTCCGTCAGTCTTATTTGATCCAAACAACATGGATACATCGAAAAAACTCAAATTTATTCTGGAAGTTTCCATAGACATCTTTCTCCCACTTACAAGAAACTTACTTGGATATTACACAAAAATTGTTGATTCCAAATACGTTTGCTATTTTTGTAGGCTTTATTGTGTTTTTGTCAACTTTTATTTGGTAACTCAAACTTATTATTTGCATGGGTTTTTTTCTGTGAGAGACCTTATTGTTTTCCAATATAGTGTAGGTGCCATCCTTAGTTTTTTGAAGGCTGACGTATGTGGCGTCGTATTCTACAAGCATTTGATTACAAGCGATGCTATCATGGGCTTCGAAAACGTATTGTTTGGCAAGAGATCTGTAATAGCACTTCTTTATTTTCTTTACATTGCTAGGCAGATAATGGTTTACATTATTTGGTTTGATGCAATGAGTCTCCCCATATATTTTATGTGTGCGGCTTCAGACTTAAATTTTTTGCTTATAAGCATATTCCTAATTAGTATTTTTGGGCGTATGAAGCTATTGAAGAAAGCGTTGGAGAACAATCTCGTCCCGTCTCGTCTCGTCAATATTGTTGGCAAAGAGCAGCTCGACAAAAATGTGAATATTGTTAGAAAATGCGTCGGTTACTATACTAATATGATAGACGCTTGGAACATTGTTGATAACGACATGCAGATTATGGTAAGTAGTTCTGCGAAATTTCTAAGGAAAAGGGATCTTGTTTAACGAAAACTACATTTTATTACAAAAACTTTTTACAAAAAAATAAAACCGACTCCCAAAAACACTGAAAAGCAAAAAAAAACTATTCTTAGGTGCATCGGCCTAGAAGTCAGTGTCTAATGGATATAACTAAGTTTATAACGCCACCGACTTCTAGGCCGATGCACCTAAGAATAGTTTTTTTTTTGCTTTTCAGTGTTTTTGGGAGTCTGTTTTATTTGATTGTAAAAAGTTTTTTTATTTTTAGCTTTTCAGTGACAACTATGCTTGTCACTGAAAAGCTAAAAATAAAAAAACTTTTTACAATCAAATAAAACAGACTCCCAAAAACACTGAAAAGCAAAAAAAAAACTATTCTTAGGTGCATCGGCCTAGAAGTCGGTGGCGTTATAAACTTAGTTATATCCATTAGACACTGACTTCTAGGCCGATGCACCTAAGAATAGTTTTTTTTTGCTTTTCAGTGTTTTTGGGAGTCGGTTTTATTTTTTTGTAAAAAGTTTTTGTAATAAAATGTAGTTTTCGTTAAACAAGATCCCTTTTCCTTAGAAATTTCGCAGAACTACTTACCATAATCTGCATGTCGTTATCAACAATGTTCCAAGCGTCTATCATATTAGTATAGTAACCGACGCATTTTCTAACAATATTCACATTTTTGTCGAGCTGCTCTTTGCCAACAATATTGACGAGACGAGACGGGACGAGATTGTTCTCCAACGCTTTCTTCAATAGCTTCATACGCCCAAAAATACTAATTAGGAATATGCTTATAAGCAAAAAATTTAAGTCTGAAGCCGCACACATAAAATATATGGGGAGACTCATTGCATCAAACCAAATAATGTAAACCATTATCTGCCTAGCAATGTAAAGAAAATAAAGAAGTGCTATTACAGATCTCTTGCCAAACAATACGTTTTCGAAGCCCATGATAGCATCGCTTGTAATCAAATGCTTGTAGAATACGACGCCACATACGTCAGCCTTCAAAAAACTAAGGATGGCACCTACACTATATTGGAAAACAATAAGGTCTCTCACAGAAAAAAACCCATGCAAATAATAAGTTTGAGTTACCAAATAAAAGTTGACAAAAACACAATAAAGCCTACAAAAATAGCAAACGTATTTGGAATCAACAATTTTTGTGTAATATCCAAGTAAGTTTCTTGTAAGTGGGAGAAAGATGTCTATGGAAACTTCCAGAATAAATTTGAGTTTTTTCGATGTATCCATGTTGTTTGGATCAAATAAGACTGACGGAATGGTTCAAGACCATGGAATGATTGTAACATATACATTAAATACACTCTTGTATTTCATTTTAGAACACAATGTCATGGAAGACATATTTAATGTGGTCTAAAACAATGTTATTACGGTTTCGGATTTAGAAACTAATAAATACGTATGTATTAAGTCCATGATCCTTGAAATACTGCATCAAAATACATACATAGTTCTAATCTTATCAGTTGAAAGCATGGCTAAATATCTTTTGTAATCACTGACTGGAAGAATTGTTAAGACCAGATCAACAATTAGCAAATAAACAGACCAACCAGTCTTCATATTTGTAATATGTGTATATACTTAAATGCAAAATGCACTGGTTTTATGCTGATAGGTATCAGCAAGAAACTGGTGTTTATAATAATAAAAGATACTGCTTTTAGGTCTAAATGTACTTGAACCATCATCCTTGCAAAGAACACATTTCTTTTAGCTTTTAAAGCATCAGCTATGCAAATACGAAAAGCTTACCGAAAGAAAATAAACGCAATATACATCAGTAATATATTAGACGTTTGAATAAATTCATTCTCACTGACTATGATAATGTATGGCAATGATACTAAATTTGATAAAAAGAGACAAATAAGTACTATGATCAACACACATGTATGAGAAATTGACGTTATTTGTTTGAAATAAATGTACAAGGAGCATTACATTCGTGATGGATGGATGTGGCATAAATCTCTGCTCAGCTATTATACGCAGAGAGAAAATTACAACCGTTTGATATACCCTTTTCTTTTAGTTTTTTTTCTTTTGCAATCTTATAATTTAATAGTCCCCATAGAATATTTTTCAAGAACTCAAATATCCTTTCCGAATCTTATTTGTCTCTTCTCTTTTAATCATATTTTCACGTCATCTCATAAGCATATCTTATGAATTGTTGCATTGGCCATCCATTCGGTTTCTAACCATGCAAGTTCATGAACAAAATATGAATAAAATTCAAGAATTTCCAATATTCTTCTTCTATTCACGTATAAATAAAATTGAACGGGTGTGTGCAAATGTGATGGCTCACATTAGGCTTTCATTTCCCACCGATGTGGAAGGGGAGCATGGAGTACAAAACGACTAGCGGAGGTGCCATGACGGAATATCTCCTAAGAAAGTAGTGCGCCAAAATGCGGTATTCGGAGGCTCAGGAACGTTCTCGATCTTCGCCCAACTATATATATATGTCGGAGATAGTCAATAGTACGGTCACTGAACGTAACGGTTCTTCTAACCTAACAGACAGACTTGTGTTGCTAGGGAGTTTGTTCCGCCACTTCTTCTCCCCAGCCAAAACACATAGGAAGTGGCGAAGGGCGGGCGTTTTGGGGGCTGTCTTTTGTTCTTAGTAATTTGAATAAACGTTTTTGAGTTTTGAGTTATCTCTTTGTACGATTACCCTAACGGATGTCGGATGATACTGCCATACTGATGATGTTCGCGCTACGACATATATATTATTAGATTATACCAAAGATCTCAAAAAACCCGAACGCCTCGTTAGCAAACTCGTAGATGATCGTTATCGTTGACGAATACCAAAAAGAACCCCAACGCCTCGTTAGGCCTTTCATAAATGATCATTTCGGTCTTGCCCACCGTACATATTTGACCTAGAAGAAGGCGCCTGACCTACCTGCATTATGGCATCTCCGTTCATTTTTCCTTACTCTTGAAGGGGATTGATAGCCGTCATTTGTTTCAGCGCTTTGTCTTGCAAATACTCGTCATGGAGAATTGGCATATCATCTCTTTTCATATTCACCTACGTATTTTCATTGGAGTTGAGTTATTTGTGAGTTGGATTAAATGTATTAGTTTGTTTTGGAACTGTTTGCCTTGTTTGTACTTATTTATTTTCCCAAAATATTTTGTGAATGTGATTTAAGTTTGTGCTAGTTTTATTAGCTAGATGAGGGCGACTATTAATGGTCGGATTTTTTGTGCGACTTTTCAAAATTTTCTTTCACCATACCTCGATTAATGTTTAATCGATAAAAAATAGACAGACTTATTAAGAAACCGATATTAATTATTGTTTGAAGTTTTTATAAGCTACAGACAACTTTAAAAAATCTGATCCTTGTAGATAATTTCATTAATTAAGAGTCACATAACTAACCTCTTCGCATTATTTCCTCCGTTATTGCAATCAAACCACACACTAATAACACAGATTAATGATAAACACACTGTATACCAGGTTGCTAAGCAAACAGTATTCACTATAGTTTCGCATTAGACAAATTGTGGCCGCGGGCGATTTGTTACTCCATTTCACTACATAGGTGCTTTGAAGATGGGGTAGTATAGAGATCTAAAGGTTCTGTTTAAACGTGCTTTGGAGAAGGTTATCTGGAAGATAATCTGTTCAAAAGAGTTTCAACATTTTGCCAAGGTACATTAATATAAAATCACTGAATTTATATGATTTTAAAGTTTGTAGAAGCTGTGTAATAGTGATTGTTATGTAGATTTACAATACTGTGGCGACAGCCTATCTGATCTTCTCAAACTCCCTTGCCAATCCGATCAAAGTTTGTAGAAGCTGTGTAATAGTAATTGTTATGTCGATTTACAATACTATGGCGACAGCCTATCTGATCTTCTCAAACTCCCTTGCCAATCCGATCCGAAGGTAGGACTGATTAATATAGTAATCCGTATCGATCAGAAAAAAATGAATGACCGCGCCAAGCAAGTGTTGCTTTCTTAAATCTTACCCACATGATATAATATTATACCACATACTTAATATTATTCAAGCAAATTAACAAACCAGCAAAAGCCATGTTAATTAACCTTTAAATAATTAAGCGGTTATATCCATTAGGTAATGTGATGTACCTCACCGCAGGCACTCGTTCAGTGGGTAAAGATGTTTTGTAATTCGCTACTCAGCTAAGTAGGTTTGTGGTTTGTGTGCTAATACATAAGTGATATTGTGTTACTTGATGTGATCGGGCTCATGACTACGGGTAATAATATTTTCTAATATTATATACGCGAAAGTAACTTCAAGACACAACTTCTGAACCGATGGTAAGTAGTTCTGCGAAATTTCTAAGGAAAAGGGATCTTGTTTAACGAAAACTACATTTTATTACAAAAACTTTTTACAAAAAAATAAAACCGACTCCCAAAAACACTGAAAAGCAAAAAAAAACTATTCTTAGGTGCATCGGCCTAGAAGTCAGTGTCTAATGGATATAACTAAGTTTATAACGCCACCGACTTCTAGGCCGATGCACCTAAGAATAGTTTTTTTTTTGCTTTTCAGTGTTTTTGGGAGTCTGTTTTATTTGATTGTAAAAAGTTTTTTTATTTTTAGCTTTTCAGTGACAAGCATAGTTGTCACTATCAGCATGTCATATCCGCAGTGGAAAGATCTCATCAATACGAACAATATAAGCCCAAACACTAGGTAGTTTACATATTCAATTGTCGAGTTCCCTCGACCTTCGCTGGTCTCCATCATCAGGTCAGCTTCAAACCTTCACTGTTGCAAAGGTCTCGTCAATACGAACAAAATAAGCCCAAACACGAGGTAGTTTACACATTCATTGTTCAAGTTCCCTCGACCTTCTTTGGTCTTCATCATCAGGTCAGCTCCAATCCTTCATCATTGCATAGTGTTATCAGACATACGTCTTAGTGTCAAGTTTTTACCCTACGTATGCCTACAATTTTCGAAAGTTGCCCTCGATTTCTCAGGGTTGCCATCATCAGCTCCTGACCTGGTGACTATGGGACCACCTGGGAGGTAAACCCTATCTAACAAAAAAAAAATTGCAAATCGGTCGAGGCATCTCCGAGTAATCGGTGAACATACATAAAAAAAAAAGATTTGAGAACCTCCTCCTTTTAGGGAAGTCGGTTAAAAATATGGTTTTAAATTATTTTTAAAGCTTATTTCCAGAAGCTAAAATCTCAATTAGGCAATCCACTGACCATTTCGACGGTAAAAAGGCAAAAGGGGTCAAGCGCCACATTTTGCGATTTTAACTTTTTTATTGACCCCAACTCCACTATTTTTTCTCTTTCGAATGGTCGTAATATCGTTTTCCTAGCACGAAAAAAAGTCACTTGCACCAAAAGAATTATTTGTACTGAAGTGCCAAATCGATACTTGCCAAAAGTGCTCAAGCGACACCAACTTTACCTTGCTTGGTTGAAGGACCATTTTGTGTATTACGTTTTTGTATCGCCTTGTCATTTGGCATAATTTTAAAAACATAAATAAAAAAAAGAAGTAAATATGTCGTTTGTATCCATTTTTCTTTTATTTGTTTAATAACTATAACGTCGCTTACACCAATAGTAAAAATTGACAACAAAACATAATTGGCGCTTGGCCCCTTTCTTAAATAATTTTATTTTCATTACGTTGCATTTGATCCACTAAGCGCGCGCCAGCGCCTGGAGCTTAGGCCAAAATCTAAATATTCCAACATTAAATATTGGTGCTTGACCCCTCGCGAAAGCGATAAACATGGTTAAAACCTGGGGTCAAGCGACATCTATCTTTGAAACTATTGATCTCAGGCTTATTCTGATGTAAAATTATTAAAGAACATTGTATTTTAGTAAACTTTTCTGAAGATTGTGATGTGATTCAATAAAGCAATAAAGAGATATTATTTTTTAAAACTTTCTTTTTACTCTCCTGAACAATATGATCTGTGGTGCTTGACCCCTTTTGCCTTTTACCCGTCGATTTACTTTCGGATCTTATTTGGCCTCAGTTTCAATGTTAGAAATGAAAGCTTAATGATGGTCATCTAAAAAGTAGATGATCAACATAGTCTAAACAAATCCAAATTCATGATTATCATTTATAGCTTGCAGTAGCTCTACTAACTAATACGCCAATTTGGATACTAAATTTCTACGCCGTTGTAAAGATATTTCTACAACCAACGGTAAGTAAGTAATCAACATTAAGTCACACAATGAACAACTCTTTGTCACACAATGATTACCACTGATGCTTGAAACATTTTTACAGGGTCAACAAGAAGCGGTTACTTTAGCACAAGGCAATATTCTTTCAGTACTTATGGCAACATCACCAACTATTGTCTCAGAATTGATCAGTAACGAAATAGACGCAATCAAGGCGACGCTTGTTACTCAGTTGGTTCGCTGCTCAGGTAACACAATTATAAGTACGAGTAACATATTTATAAGATTGACGGGATGCACTAAGTGGATTAGAGAACTACATAATAAATCAGTTGAAATGGCTTTCAGATCCGTCTCTCTCGTCTGAGCTGGAGGTTGCTCTGCATTACATCCACATTTGGCCGTTCAAGTTCGTGATCTGCAGAGCCGTGCCCGTCAATATCAACATGCCGATTACTATCATCGGTTTCTGCATCACCAACGTCATTGTCATCATGCAGTTTCTTCATTTTAGCAACTTGTAATGAATATTTTAATCCTTTGTGGTTTCAATCATTAAATAAATTTTTAGTATGACACACAATTTATAATTTGGTCTTTGCTCTGATAAATCACTCTGTCTTGTTCTAGTTATAACTTATTTCTTTTTATTCGTGTTTAAATCACTACTATTGTACGAGTATTTCTTAATAGATAGTATTTGAGTGTTTTCAATTAAATATTGTCTTGCTAATCTTTCGTTTCTTTCTTACCTGCTTCTGACTTAACATTGATGATTTCACAATTTATAATCTAATTCTATTTTAACCGCTCCATGGGTCTGTTTGAGTTATCGCATAGAGCAAACGCTGTGCGCAAGGTTTCGGGTTCGATTCCCGGGTCGAGCCGACATCGCTTTAAGAGCTTTATCTTTTTTAAACTTTCACAAAGCAAGTCGGAGTCTGGAAAATGGTTATGAATAAACCCCCTTGCAAAAGAGAGCACGTCAATGTGGGTCCTGCACCTGTTATGTTTCCGGTGCTCTTTCAAAATTAATACACCCATTGTCAATACACCCTGTCCCCCAATACCCTGTGTTGTTATTTTTAAACTTTTTTGTATTTATTCGTGTTTGGATTGATATTTATCAATTTTAGATTTGACCGTTTTTGAGTGTTTTACAGTAAATGTAGTATTGCTACTCTTTGGTTTCATTATCGCATGTTAAAACTACTTGATAATATTTGTATTCATAATTCATAAGTTAAAATTAAGTTCCATTTCTACCGAATCCAATGCATTGATTGATGTAAACTTTGTTAAAAATTACTTAGTTTTAGAATGTTCTGGAAACTTTTCTAAATAAGAAGGAATAATTAATGTGCTCGTGGCTTACATTAGGTAAAGGACTAAAATAAACTTATTCATATAGTTTAATGTGTTTCTAGACCTCGAAATAATTTAAATTAATGTCAATTCAACTCTCGTGCCACAATTTATTTCATCAGTTGTTGTTTGTATCGAAAATGAGCAACATGGATAAACTGTTACAATTCAAATTACTGCTCTCAACCTGTGTCGAACACATCTTACCATTTCAAAGACTTCTTTTTGGATATTACAGCAAAATTAGTGAATCTAATCGCATTTGCTTTATCGCTAAGATTTATTGCATCATTCTTTTCTTCTATGCAGCTGGTGGTACTATTTACTGGTTCAGATTTACTAACACGTTAGCTATTCTTATCACGATACAATACAGTGTCACTGTTATCTACGGCTACATAACATCTGAAAAGAATGCTATACGCTTTTTCACACATGTTATTACAAGCGATGCCATCATGGGTTTTAAAAATTTGCCATTTCTACGTAATGCAGCACTAGTCCCTCTTTACATTTTTTACCTTATATGGGGGTTCGTTTTATATTATCGCTGGGTAGATCTTATACGTCTGCCTACAATAATTATGCTCTTAGCAACGGATTTCAATGCCTTGTGTACAGGCATACTGTTTTTTGGACTATACGAGCGCATGCAGCTGATACAAAGAACTTTGGAGAACAATTTTGTTCCTGTAAATATTGTTGGCCAAGATCAGCTGCAGAAAAACGTGAAGATTGTCAGAAAATGCGTCAGTTACTATAGCAACCTGCTAGATAGTTTTGACGCTGTTGAAACACAGTTACAGGTTATGGTGAGTGTTTTAATGAAAATTGTAGCAACTAGACAAAGCAGATGTAGCAGTTTACACAATATTGACAAAACGTTGTTTTAGTTTAGACATACTGAGAAGTCGTGTTGTTTTTATAAGTGTATTGTTATTTTTTAGGTAGCAGTTGCGTTGCTTTGCCGCGTGCCGTTTTGGTTGCTCGAATTTCATATTATTGTACAGCTAAGCCCGCAAGCTCCGGTTAGTCAAATTCTTTTTGGCCTCAAATAAAATTCACTAAATTTTGAACCTAAAAGGTCAAAATTGAAAATCGAAAATCATTGCCATAATTTGTATTATTTACTAAAAGCAAAACGTTTATATTATGAGTGTATTACAGGGTTTCTCATTTGATGTTCTCAAGTTGGTAATAGAAAACTTGGGGTCTTTATTTTTGACAACGTCACCAGCTATTGCCTCAGAATTGATCAGTAACGAAATAGACGCAATCAAGGCGACGCTTGTTACTCAGTTGGTTCGCTGCTCAGGTAACACAATTATAAGTACGAGTAACATATTTATAAGATTGACGGGATGCACTAAGTGGATTAGAAAACTACATAATAAATCAGTTGAAATGGCTTTCAGATCCGTCTCTCTCGTCTGAGCTGGAGGTTGCTCTGCATTACATCCACATTCGGCCGTTCAAGTTCGTGATCTGCAGAGCCGTGCCCGTCAATATCAACATGCCGATTACTATAATCAGTTTCTGCATCACCTACGTCATTGTCATCATGCAGTTTATTCACTTCAGCAACTTGTAAACGGATATTAACTCTTTCAGTGTCATAATCTGCATTTCAATCTTTCTTAAGAATGCGCGTTAACAATAATCCTTATTGAAGTGTACCACTTATACTACCTAATAAATAGTTTTAAGCATATACATCATTGTTGCCTCCCACCATAGTTTGTATTTGCCTTTGAATTGTACTCTGGTTCGTCGGTTAATATATTTGCGTACGGTTTAGTGTTAGCATTAAATATTGCACTGAGTGTAAGTTTTTTTTAATTGAAATTATAATGAAATAAATGTTATATAATTGTTAACAGCTTTACATGATTTTATTCTAATGTCATTAATGAAAATACCCTGCCGACACAGGTGGCAGACATACGAAAGTTGCTTGCTTCGTCAGGATACTTCAATTATCAGATTAGATTTTTTGTCATACCTCTGATGTTAAAAATAATGTACGGAATCATAGGAATGTTCTAGTTATTCCGATGGTTGAAATGATTGAAGGTTCAAGTCACTTAATTGGAAATGGAATGATATGCACCCAATGTAATATGATATTGAAGATAGTGAATGTGTATCTACACTTGAACACACAGCAGTCTGTCTTGGAACATATACAGCAGTCTATCTTTCTACGAAGCACGGTTCTTCCGTTCAAAGACAATGAAGATATTGTTGAAACTGAAGTTATTACTCTCAACATGTGTAGAATATTTTCTACCAATTTTAAGACTTGGTTTTGGATGCTACACCAGAATAAGTGATTCTAATTACGTTTGCTACATCGCTAAAGTTTATACTGTCATTATTTTCATTTTCTCGACTTCGGGTTTTTTGTATTGGCATAGATTAACTGTCATTTCTATACTCCTTGCTACACAATATAGTGTGCATGCTATCTACAGTTTTGTTACATCCGACAAACAGGCTTTTAGGTTTTTTAGAAGCGTTAAAACAAGCGATGCTATCATGGGCTTTAAGAATTTGCCGTACGTTAGCAAAGCTGTGTTAGTGCCCATTTATATTACTGTCCTTCTATGGATGTTCTATGTTTATTACTTTTGGATTTATGATTTATATCTTTCGTAATATATTATGACCATATGCTCGGATTTAAATACAGTGACTGTAAGCATACAACTGATTGGATTTTATTCTCGAATGCGTATCATGCATATTGCCTTGGAGAACAATTTTGTTCCTGTTAATATTGTTGGCAAGGATCAGCTGCAGAAAAACGTAAAGATTGTCAGAAAATGCGTCGTTTACTATAGCAACCTGCTAGATAGTTTTGACGCCATTCATACAGAGTTCCAATTTACGGTGAGTGATTTTATGAAATGTGCCAGTTGTCTCTACATAGTATAGTAACTTATATGTATAGCGTGATCGACTTAATTTAATATGCTGAGGTTTTTGAATCGACAGAATTTTTTTCATGTAATTCAGCCAGATATATAGTAGGTGTTATGTTTTGTAGGTAGCAGTATCGTTGCTCTGCCGCGTGGCATGCTTGGTGATTGAATTTTATTATTCGATACAACAGTGTTTGCTGACACAGGTAAGCCAGCTAGTCTATTATTTTTCTTTCTGAATAATACTTTATTTGCCTTATCGCCGATTTTAATAATCGGAACCCACTTAATAGTTCACCAACAGATTCTGCACATTTAAATATTCAAGTTATATTACAGATTGCCCCAATTGATGTCCATTTTTTGACACTATAGTTCGGCCATTCAGAGAATGCGTTCCTGACACGTCGCGATTGAACTGACGACGTAATAACATTCATTGATTATTGATATAATAATGTTGTTTTAATGCTCCTCAATTGTTAAAACGGTAAACAACCAGCAAAAATATTTTTATCGTAACTGCAACGCCATTGCAAAGTTACGTCGTCAGTTCAATCGCGACGTGTCAGGAACGCATTCTCTGAATGGCCGAACTATAATATTCATGGTGTCTTTATTTGTGCTGACGTCACCGGCTATTGTCTCAGAATTAATCAGTAACGAAATAGACGCAATCAAGGCGACGCTTGTTACTCAGTTGGTTCGCTGCTCAGGTAACACAATAATAACTACTAGTAACATGTTTATAAGGTAAGGTGCACAATTGGTTACAAGGGCTAAATAACAACACAGTTGAAATGACTTTCAGATCCGTCTCTCTCGTCTGAGCTGGAGGTTGCTCTGCATTACATCCACATTCGGCCGTTCAAGTTCGTGATCTGCAGAGCCGTGCCCGTCGATATCAACATGCCGATTACTATAATCAGTTTCTGCATCACCTACGTCATTGTCATCATGCAGTTTATTCACTTCAGCAACTTGTAAACGGATATTAACTCTTTTATTGTCATAATCTGCATTTCTACCTTTATTTACTAAGCACGTGACTTCATGTGCTGAATTCTCATCCGTGGTCGATGCACCCCAACAGTAATCTAATTAAAGTCTACAACCACGAATATTGTATCACCCATAATAGTCATATTCTTTAAATCCCATGTGTTGTTGTCGGTTATCTGCGGTTTAGTGTTTTGCATTAAGTTACCATTAAGATTCCACCGTGTTTCGTGAATTGATATATACTATAATAAATATTTGCACCACTATTATCTGTTTTTAAAGATTTCTCCGATGTGATTGGGATAGGACTCCTGCTGACATAGGTGACAGACGAAAATTGCAGGCCTCACCAGGGTACAATTAATAGTATAAATATTTAGAAATAATTTATGATTCTAGAACATTCTCAAGGACTTCTCTAGAATATCACATAATTAGAAATGTACTAAAATACACCTACTGCTACATGACATTGAATATATTTAATGTGAATCTAAATTTGAATACTCAGCAGTCTGTATTGGTATCATACGAAGTGCGGTTCTTCCTCATATCGAACGAAATGGATATATTGTCGAAACTCAAATTATTTCTCTCAACATGTGTAGAATATTTTCTACCAATTTTAAGACTTGGTTTTGGATGCTACTCCAGAATTAGTGATTCTAAATACGTTTGCTACTTTGCTAAGTTGTATTGTATCATTATTTTCATAATCTCGTCTACTGGCTTTTTTTATTGGGGCCCCGGATATAGCGACGTCTATGTACTCGTAACTATACAGTACTGTACAAATGCTATCCACAGCTTTGTAACATCCGAAAAACACGCTTTACAGTTTTACACTGGCGTTAAAACAAGCGATGCTATCATGGGCTTTAAGAATTTGCCATACATTAGTAAAGCTGTGTTAATACCCGTTCATATTACTCTCCTGCTACGGATAATTTTCGCATACTATTTTTTTATTGAAGATCTGCACCCAACAACGATATTTATGGCCATGTCATTAGATTTCACTTTAGTTTTTGTAAGCATCGTTCTGTTTGGACTTTATTCGCGAATGCAGCTAATACAAAAATCTTTTGAGAACAATTTTGTCCCTGTCAATATTGTCGGCAAAGAGCAGCTGCAAAGAAACTTGAAGATTGTCAGAAAATGTGTCGGTTATTACAGTAACTTGCTGGATAATTTCGATTTCATTGACTCGCACCTTCAGATTAAAGTGAGTTTTTAACCACAATTTAATTTCATATTACTCCTTTGTGTCCACAAATGCGAATTGTGCATTCAAATCACTATTTCTTTCGACAAGATATTACTGTAACTGATGCTAACTGTAACTGGTACTGATGCAAGATGTAACTGTTTCAAGTATAAATTGCCAGTGGGTATGAAGGTCAACAAGAGTGTACGTGATATATTTTGTAGATGGCAGCATCGTTGCTTTGCCGCGTGCCGTGCTGGCTGATACAATATTATTTCGCTGTACACTTATGTCTGCAAGCACAAGTGAGTTATCTGTATTATATCTATCTGTGTTTCTTAATAACGTTTATGGTACAAAGTATGAAATTGGGAAAGATCAAAAAGAGTTTGCCATCACTTTCCTAACTTACTGTCAAGCGATCCGGGTACTCGTTTGCCCATATCATACACATAAATAAATGTTAGTAGTTCAAACGCCAGATCTAATACTGTACGGGATTTATTAAATGATATTTAATGATACTATAATTATTGATATACGTTACAGAGCATCCCATTTAATGCCATCACCTTGGTAACAGAAAACGTCTGGTTATTTATTTTGACGGCAACACCGGCTTTCGTCTCAGAGTTAATCAGGAACGAAATAGATGCAATAAAGGCGACGCTTGTTACTCAGTTGATTCGCTGCTCAGGTAACACAATTACAACTACAAGTAACATTTATGTATAAGCTGGGCTGCACAAATGGATACAAAAGAGACACACTAAATAATTGCACAATTGAAATGACTTTCAGATCCGTCTCTCTCGTTTGAGCTGGAGGTTGCTCTGCATTACATCCACATTCGGCCGTTCAAGTTCGTGATCTGCAGAGCCGTGCCCGTCGATATCAACATGCCGATTACTATAATCAGTTTCTGCGTCACCTACGTCATTGTCATCATGCAGTTGATTCACTTCAGCAGCTTCTTCTGAATATTTTTTGTTTCATTATCTCAGTCTTTCTGTAACCACATGACTATTTTGAGACCTGTATGGTTAGTATATTGCTTCGTTGTAGTCACATAGCGCGACTGCTGTAAGCAAGAGTGGGTTTTCTTCCTGGCTCCGACGGTCCAAAATCACATAATGTATAAGACAACCTGGAATTTGGAATTTACCCTACATACACACGAGACAGACACTCGAAACTAGTTCCTCGATCCATCAGGACACATCAATTACCAGATTAGTTTTCTTTTTATACTGTTTATGATGTTAAAAATAATGTATGGTTCTAGAACATTCTGCAGGGTATAATTTTTGTTGATGTTCACATCACATAATTGTTCATGGACTGAATACGTATACTAATCCATGATATTTAATGAGCATCTATATTTGAATACACAGCAGTCTGTGTTGGTACCATACGAAGCGCGGTGCTACCGTTTGAATATCAGTCTATTTTCAAATCGATCGAAATGGCGACATTTTTGAAACTCAAATTATTTCTCTCAACATGTGTAGAATATTTTCTACCAATTTTAAGACTTAGTTTGGGATGTTACTCTAGAATTAGTGATTCTAAATACGTTTGCTTCTTCGCTAAGCTTTACTCTGTCATTATTTTCATATATTTAACTATTAGGTCTTTATATTGGCACAGCTTTAAGGTAATTCCTGTACTCCTTGCTACACAATACATTGTGGACGCTATTTACAGTTTTGTAACATCCGAAAAATCAGCTTTAAGGTATGTTACCAGCGTTAAAACAAGCGATGCTATCATGGGCTTTAAGAATTTGCCGTTCATTACTCAAGCTGTGTTAGTACCCATTTATATTACCTTCCTTTTATGGATATTCATCGTATATCACTATTGGGTGGATGCTACATATCTTTCAATATATATTATGGTCATGTGCTCAGATTTAAACTCATTGACAGTTAGCTTATCCGTGTTTGGATTGTTTTCTCGAATGCGTGTCATTCAAAACGCCTTAGGAAACAATTTCGTTCCTGTCAAAATTGTTGGCAAAGATCAGCTGCAGAAAAACGTGAAGATCGTCAGAAAATGCATCAGTTACTATAGCAACCTGCTAGATAGTTTCGACGTTATTCATACACAGTTCCAATTTACGGTGAGTGTTTTTATGAATTATGCATAATATAACTTATTTCTTAATAACCGTCACTTAAACGCGATATATTACTCTTAAAAACTAGAAGCAGGTTTGTTTAACGTGGAAATAACAAGAAGTAGTTTT
Source organism: Helicoverpa zea (assembly GCF_022581195.2). NCBI lineage: Eukaryota > Metazoa > Arthropoda > Insecta > Lepidoptera > Noctuidae > Helicoverpa > Helicoverpa zea. The sequence goes on from NC_061472.1 coordinate 2,348,346, forward strand.
AACATGAAAAACAACTAAGATTAATCAGAAACGCGGCAAAATCTTATTCCGTCAATCTATAACATGTCTTGTCACAATGACGTTCGAAAAAAGAATCCTCCAAGCATAGATGCGCCGCTGAATGGCGAGGTGTCTATAGTCGCTCGTCTCTGCTGCCCTCTTTGTAACTACTGGCAGCTAACATTACTATGTATAGAAGTACAATACCTCTTTCTTGACCCGACGTTTTCTGTTGGGTTGGATTTAAAAAGAATAAGTTTTAGTATTGACAGTTATGTAAATTATGTTTTAGTTAGCAGTATCGCTGGTCTGCCGCGTGCCATCCTGGGTGTTTCGATTTTATGATGCAGTACTGCAGTACTGGCAAACTCAGGTTAGACAACTATTCTATTGTTTTTCTTTCTGAAAACACGTAATATTATTTCATTCAAATAAGTCGTCTTAGTTGAGTATTACCAAGTGTACAAATGTCACATAAATGTACAATCGGAGCCCACTTAATAGTTCATCAGCAAATTTAGCGTATTAAATATTGAAATTAAATTTCAGAGTATCCCAAGCGATATCTTCACTGTGGCACTAATTAACATGGCGTCTTTATTTGTGACAACTTCACCAGCTTTCGTCTCAGAATTGATCAGTAATGAAATAGACGCAATCAAGGCGACGCTTGTTGCTCAGTTGGTTCGCTGCTCAGGTAACACAATTATAACTACTAGTAACATGTTTATAAGATATGGTGCACAAGAGCTAAATAACAACACAGTTAAAATGGCTTTCAGATCCGTCTCTCTCGTCTGAGCTGGAGGTTGCTCTGCATTACATCCACATTCGGCCGTTCAAGTTCGTGATCTGCAGAGCCGTGCCCGTCGATATCAACATGCCGATTACTACAGTCGGTTTCTGCATCACCTACGTCATTGTTATCATGCAGTTTATTCACTTTAGCAACTTGTAATTGAATATGTTACTCTTTTACGGTCTCAATTTTTATTCACACGCATAATTATTATGAAGCTGCTGAATTTTTGGTCGAGTTTCCAAAAGAGATATCCGAATCAAAGGATGTCTACTTGTGCCTGTGTTGTAAGAAAGTTTTTTTTCTAACACTTGTGTTATTCTAATCTATTTTTATCTTGCAATTGTGCTAAGCTTTGTCGATTGATAATTCTGTCTGCTTTTTAGTATCAACATCAAAATAGCACGAGTGTATGTGTTATGTATTCATGTTATTTGTTGTGTGTATTTCAATAAAACATTGCTCTAATATTATCTTCTTGTTTTTACTTTCTACGGTTTTGTCTGAGGTCATAAGTAAAGCCCTGTCGACACAGGCATCTGACGTGAGCTATATTCATCGTCGGTCACACACAACATTTGCCTGCTTCGAAATGGATGCCGCGTATTATTAGATTCGATGACTTTTTTCATCGCGTAGATACACTGTTAAAACTAATATTTGGCTCTAGAAAATTCTGAAGTCTTTTTAATTAATATATGTATTTTCATTACATAATTGGAAAGGACTGAAATACACGCACTATGCCATGATATTTAACGTGCACCTAAATTTGAATACACAGCAGTCTGCGTTTGGATCATACGAAATGGAGGCATTTTTGAAACTAAAATTATTTCTTTCAACATGTGTAGAATACTTTCTACCAGCTTTAAGACTTGGTTTGGGATGTTACTCTAGAATTAGTGATTCTAAATACGTTTGCTTCTTCGCTAAGCTTTACTCCGTCATTGTTTTCATATATTCTACTACTGGATCTTTATTTTGGCACAAATTTAATGTGGTACTACTACTCATGGCTATACAATATAGTGTGCACGCTATTTACAGTATTGTAACATCCGAAAAACATGTTGTAAGATTATATACTAGCGTTAAAACAAGCGATGCTATCATGGGCCTTAAGAATTTGCCGTACGTTAGTAAAGCTGTGTTAGTGCCCATTCATATTACTGTTGTTCTATGGATGTTGTTTGTTTATCTTTTTTGGATTGATTCCTCATATCTTCCAAGATATATTTTAGCCGTAGCCTCAGATGTAAAGGAGATTGGGCAAGAATGTATGAAGTTTGGTCCAAATGTCCACCACGAACGAGACCTATATAATTAAACTAGCTGTTGCCCGCGACTTCGTACGCGGATCCTGTCCCTTATGCCAGCGACTACGAGGTCAGCAAAATCAAAGATCTGAATAGTCTGATATTGAATTTTAAGGGACCGAAGAGAAACGTTCTATATACTTAATTTTTGTACTTTAACAGCAAAGGCACAGCAGACTAAACAAAACGCTGAGAACTGAACCGCAATAGACGTGACCATAGGGATAAAAGTAGTGATTCTAATTAGTCCGCATTTGTGTGTGGCAAAAATATTACACAAGTATTATTACGTAAAAAAACATTAAATAGATGACAAAGTCGTGGTGACTTAGTGGAAGTCGTGGTGGTTTAGTGGGTAGAGAACCAATCTCTCAAGTATGAGCGTGCGTCTTTGATTCCAGGTCTGGCAAGTGCCTGCCAATGCAACTTTTCATATGTACATTCTACGTATATTTTGGATACCAATGACCGTCATTTGGAGGGGATGTTAAACTGTAGGTTCCGGCTGTCATTGAACATTCTTGGCAGTCGTTATGGGTAGTCAGAAGCCAGTACGTCTTACCAAGGGGTGTTGGGTTGAACGGGTAACCGGGTCGTGGAGGTCAGATAGGCAGTCGCTCCTTGTAAAACACTGGTACTCAGTTGCATCGTGACTGGAAGTCGACCCTAACATAATTGGGACAAAGGCTCTTGAGATAATAACGACAATAATAATGAGATATAGGTACCGCAGGACATCTGAGGCTGGGAGACGGGGAGTAGCGACCCCACGGGGCTATATATACTGAGTTCTCCAGGGAGAGTATACTGTCCCCCATTTCCGGCCGGTCGGAGTGAACCATGACGGGGGTAGGTCTCACGCCTCTGGCTTGGCTTGGCCGTCCATAGTGGAGTCGCTAGAGCAGGATTAGTAGCCCTGCTTGGAGGGTAGGTGCCTCATGGTAAGCACAGGGAGCGCGTAATCTGCGTTTAAAGTCCACCGAGGTATCCTCACCCTTCAGCCGCTCATGTCCCTGTTGCCCTCTTGTTGCTATTCAGTGACTGGTTCCCGGGGGCCCAGTAAGTGAGGTGGCGAGTCTCCACCTGCCATTTTTAGATGTACCTAATAGGTACATTGTCATCCACTAACATCCCATCACAATAGCCCAAGTAGTTTTCCTCCATAGTTAGCAATATTTTAGCACAAAACCGGGGATTGTCTTTTTTTTAACGACGTCTACCGGGGATTGTCCTTGGGTTCATTTCTATAGTGTATAAAGGGATAATCGTCGGTTTTGTGTCACCATTTCATTAAAGTTGTCTCAAAAGGGCTTCAGCGAGTTGGCTTCGGCCCCACGTTTGCCTCCCAAAAATTCGGAACTCTATAGTCCCGAGGTCTGGAAGAGACATACAATATAATAATGAGATATAACGCAACAAAGTCGGAGAGTGGGGGCTCGTGACGCCACGTCTAGGTATGTAAAATTTGTACTAAGCAGTGGATTCAAGCGTTGTTGTATCTTCGTTATTATTTGTTTGTGAGAGAGAGAAAAGAAAAATACGTGTCTAAAAGACGGACTAATGACTTTTTTGATTCACCATACCTATTTCATAACATTCATTTCTATACATTTCAAGTGTAGTATTGCTCCTGAAGTTCCACATCAGGTGTTCCAGATCTTCGATGTTTATACGTCAATAGAGAGTGCTTATCAGATTGAACAACTTTTGCTGAAACGTCATACCTCTATATGCTATAGTCTAGCTGGGCCCCTGGAGTTCCACATCAGGTGTTTTAGATCTTCAATTTGTATAAGTCAATAGAAAGTGCTTATCAAATTGAACAACTTTTGCTAAAACGTCATACCTGTATATGGTACAGAGAAGCTGGGCCCCTGGAGTTCCACATCAGGTGTTTTAGATCTTCAATTTGTGTAAGTCAATAGAAAGTGCTTATCAAATTGAACAACTTTTGCTAAAACGTCATACCTGTATATGGTATAGAGAAGCTGGGTTCTTGGGGTTCCACATCAGGTGTTCCAGATCTTAAAATTTATTATCTCAGCTGAAAATGCTCATCACATGAAACAATTTTTGCCATGGCACCATTTTTGTATCACTTATAGTATTGTTGGTCTGTTGGAGTTCTGCATCAGGTCTTCAAGTTTCAAAGATAAATTATAGCCTATATGTTGACCAGGCTTAATACTGATACAACAAAGAAAAAATCATTGAAATCCGTTCAGTAGTTCCGAAGATTAGCGTGTACAAATCTAAGAAGATGTATACAAACTTTCATCCCCTATTTTATCCCCTAGGGATGAAATTTATCAAAATCCTTTCTTAAGGGTTGCCTACGCTATAGTAGCTTTATGCATGCAAAGTCTCAGTCCGATCGGTTTAAAATTGACAAAGTTTCATACAAACTTTCATCCCCTATTTTATCCCCTTGGGGGTAGAATTGATCAAAATCCTTTCTTAGCGGGTGCCTACGTCATAACATCTACCTGCATGCCAAATTTCAGCCCGATCCGTCCAGTGGTTTCAGCTGTGCGTTGATAGATCACTATGTCAGTCAGTCAGTCAGTCAGTCACCTTTGAGTTTTATATATTTAGATAGTCCACTTAATTTAGAGTAACTTTTACTAAGAAAGTAAAAAAAAAATCAATGCCAAAAAAAAGTTATAGCCAAAAATGTATTCTTAATTTTCGGTACTTTTTGTATGTTATCATTATTATTTTTTGTTTTATTCCACTTCCATTTCCGCACTTTATCTAAAACTAAGATGAGTAAAACACATTTGCATATAAACAACCCATATTTTTTGCCCGATGGATGTACGAATCACTAACCAATTTAGGCGCCAGAAGCGCCGGCGAAGGCGAAGTGCTTGAATATACTCAGCGGTGCCTGGATCTAAGAAAGTTCGATGTAACTGGTGGTGTCTTCTCTCTAATAATGAACAATTCTATTTTGTCAGAAGTTACAGAAAGTACGAAAATCGAACATCACGAAAAGTAATTGAAAAAATGAAATTGAAAAAATCTAAAAAATGTTTTATTTGATTTTGCTATAACTTTTTTCTGGCATTATATTTTTTTTTACTTTCATAACAAAAAATGTTCTATATTTAACGGACTATCTAGCCATATAGGACTCGTTCGTGGTGGACATTTGGACCGGAATCGCCCATTGTCCTTTATTGACAGTAAGCTTACTTCTTTTTGGATTATATTCTCGAACTAGCTGTTGCCCGCGACTTCGTACGCGGATCCTGTCCCTTATGCCAGCGACTACGAGGTCAGCAAAATCAAAGATCTGAATAGTCTGATATTGAATTTTAAGGGACCGAAGAGAAACGTTCTATATACTTAATTTTTGTACTTTAACAGCAAAGGCACAGCAGACTAAACAAAACGCTGAGAACTGAACCGCAATAGACGTGACCATAGGGATAAAAGTAGTGATTCTAATTAGTCCGCATTTGTGTGTGGCAAAAATATTACACAAGTATTATTACGTAAAAAAACATTAAATAGATGACAAAGTCGTGGTGACTTAGTGGAAGTCGTGGTGGTTTAGTGGGTAGAGAACCAATCTCTCAAGTATGAGCGTGCGTCTTTGATTCCAGGTCTGGCAAGTGCCTGCCAATGCAACTTTTCATATGTACATTCTACGTATATTTTGGATACCAATGACCGTCATTTGGAGGGGATGTTAAACTGTAGGTTCCGGCTGTCATTGAACATTCTTGGCAGTCGTTATGGGTAGTCAGAAGCCAGTACGTCTTACCAAGGGGTGTTGGGTTGAACGGGTAACCGGGTCGTGGAGGTCAGATAGGCAGTCGCTCCTTGTAAAACACTGGTACTCAGTTGCATCGTGACTGGAAGTCGACCCTAACATAATTGGGACAAAGGCTCTTGAGATAATAACGACAATAATAATGAGATATAGGTACCGCAGGACATCTGAGGCTGGGAGACGGGGAGTAGCGACCCCACGGGGCTATATATACTGAGTTCTCCAGGGAGAGTATACTGTCCCCCATTTCCGGCCGGTCGGAGTGAACCATGACGGGGGTAGGTCTCACGCCTCTGGCTTGGCTTGGCCGTCCATAGTGGAGTCGCTAGAGCAGGATTAGTAGCCCTGCTTGGAGGGTAGGTGCCTCATGGTAAGCACAGGGAGCGCGTAATCTGCGTTTAAAGTCCACCGAGGTATCCTCACCCTTCAGCCGCTCATGTCCCTGTTGCCCTCTTGTTGCTATTCAGTGACTGGTTCCCGGGGGCCCAGTAAGTGAGGTGGCGAGTCTCCACCTGCCATTTTTAGATGTACCTAATAGGTACATTGTCATCCACTAACATCCCATCACAATAGCCCAAGTAGTTTTCCTCCATAGTTAGCAATATTTTAGCACAAAACCGGGGATTGTCTTTTTTTTAACGACGTCTACCGGGGATTGTCCTTGGGTTCATTTCTATAGTGTATAAAGGGATAATCGTCGGTTTTGTGTCACCATTTCATTAAAGTTGTCTCAAAAGGGCTTCAGCGAGTTGGCTTCGGCCCCACGTTTGCCTCCCAAAAATTCGGAACTCTATAGTCCCGAGGTCTGGAAGAGACATACAATATAATAATGAGATATAACGCAACAAAGTCGGAGAGTGGGGGCTCGTGACGCCACGTCTAGGTATGTAAAATTTGTACTAAGCAGTGGATTCAAGCGTTGTTGTATCTTCGTTATTATTTGTTTGTGAGAGAGAGAAAAGAAAAATACGTGTCTAAAAGACGGACTAATGACTTTTTTGATTCACCATACCTATTTCATAACATTCATTTCTATACATTTCAAGTGTAGTATTGCTCCTGAAGTTCCACATCAGGTGTTCCAGATCTTCGATGTTTATACGTCAATAGAGAGTGCTTATCAGATTGAACAACTTTTGCTGAAACGTCATACCTCTATATGCTATAGTCTAGCTGGGCCCCTGGAGTTCCACATCAGGTGTTTTAGATCTTCAATTTGTATAAGTCAATAGAAAGTGCTTATCAAATTGAACAACTTTTGCTAAAACGTCATACCTGTATATGGTACAGAGAAGCTGGGCCCCTGGAGTTCCACATCAGGTGTTTTAGATCTTCAATTTGTGTAAGTCAATAGAAAGTGCTTATCAAATTGAACAACTTTTGCTAAAACGTCATACCTGTATATGGTATAGAGAAGCTGGGTTCTTGGGGTTCCACATCAGGTGTTCCAGATCTTAAAATTTATTATCTCAGCTGAAAATGCTCATCACATGAAACAATTTTTGCCATGGCACCATTTTTGTATCACTTATAGTATTGTTGGTCTGTTGGAGTTCTGCATCAGGTCTTCAAGTTTCAAAGATAAATTATAGCCTATATGTTGACCAGGCTTAATACTGATACAACAAAGAAAAAATCATTGAAATCCGTTCAGTAGTTCCGAAGATTAGCGTGTACAAATCTAAGAAGATGTATACAAACTTTCATCCCCTATTTTATCCCCTAGGGATGAAATTTATCAAAATCCTTTCTTAAGGGTTGCCTACGCTATAGTAGCTTTATGCATGCAAAGTCTCAGTCCGATCGGTTTAAAATTGACAAAGTTTCATACAAACTTTCATCCCCTATTTTATCCCCTTGGGGGTAGAATTGATCAAAATCCTTTCTTAGCGGGTGCCTACGTCATAACATCTACCTGCATGCCAAATTTCAGCCCGATCCGTCCAGTGGTTTCAGCTGTGCGTTGATAGATCACTATGTCAGTCAGTCAGTCAGTCAGTCACCTTTGAGTTTTATATATTTAGATGCGTGTCATACAAAACGCCTTGGAGAACAATTTTGTTCCTGTCAATATTGTCGGCAAAGATCAGCTGCAGAAAAACGTGAAGATTGTCAGAAAATGCGTCGGTTATTACAGCAACCTGTTAGATAGTCTCGACGCTATTCAATTAGAGTTTCAATTTGCGGTGAGTGATTTTATAATATATGAAAGTTGTAACGGGTTATATAACGGGTTCTATTTTAATATAATAAGCCAAAGTTTCAGGATCCGAAGTTGTTATGCGGTTCAGCCAGATATTCAATAGTAGTTGTATTTTGTAGGTAGCAGTATTTTTGCTCTGCCGCGTGCCATGTTATTTAATTGGATATTATTATTCAGTACAGTATTGGCTGCAAACTCAAGTAAGACAACTTTTCTATCTTTTCTCTTTCTGAGTACACGTTAATTTATTTATTTAATTGAATAAACTATTTACTTAATACTAACAAGAGTGCAGAGGTCATATAATATTTACCACAGCATTATTCAGCAAATCCGGCATATTAAAAAAAGCTAACTCAATTACAGAGTAACCCAATGCGTGGCTTAACTTTGGCAATTATCAACATGGCGTCTTTAATTGTGTCGACGTCTCCAGCTATTGTCTCAGAATTGATCAGTAACGAAATAGACGCAATCAAGGCGACGCTTGTTACTCAGTTGGTTCGCTGCTCAGGTAACACAATTATAACTACAAGTAACATGTTTTTAAGATGGGGTGCACAATCGGACACATCATCCTCCGAGCCTTTGTCCCAACTATGTTGAGGTCGGCTTCCAGTCTAACCAGATTTAGCTGAGCACCAGTGCTTTACAAGGAGCCACTGCCTATCTGACCTCCTCAACCCGTACCCCTTAACACTTAACTTAACAAAACTTAACTCCAGTACCCCTTAGTTAGACTCGTGTCAGACTTACTGGCTTCTGACTACCCGTAACGACTGCTAATGATGTTCAAAGACAGCCGGGACCTACAGTTTAGCATGCCATCCGAAACACGGTCATTGGTGTCTAAGACATAGGTACTTAGAAAGTACATACAAACTTAGAAAAGTTGCATTGGTACTTGCCTGACCTGGAGTCGAACCCGCGCCCTCATACTCGAGACCTAGGCCACCACGTCTTCACAAATGGATACAAGAGCTAAATAACAACACAGTTGCAATGGCTTTCAGATCCGTCTCTCTCGTCTGAGCTGGAGGTTGCTCTGCATTACATCCACATTCGGCCGTTCAAAATCGTGATCTGCAGAGCCGTGCCCGTCGATATCAACATGCCGATTACTATAATCAGTTTCTGCGTTACCTACGTCATTGTTATCATTCAGTTGATTCACTTCAGCAGCTTCTAGTGAATATTTTATTATTTTAAAATCTAAATCAAAAGCCTAATTCTAGTTTGTATTCTGCTTTTTCTGTTAATACGTCTGTGTGGGGTTTAACGTTATCAAAAACATTTAATTGCACCGTGTTATATTATCCGTTTATTTTAATAAATATTTTACCACTACCTATCACTTTTTGTCGACTTACTGATTTGTTCTATATCATTAGTTAAGGCATCCTGCCATGACTCATGGTGGAAACCTTGTTGTTGATTTTACTTCCATGCTTACTTAATTTTGACACTTAAACATAACGTTGACTTTTCTAATCGCTCCTAACCAACCAATGTAATTTTAGCGCCAAATCCAAAATTCAACAATAAGAAAATGTTCATTCACCAAAGTACTGAACAATGTTTAAAATAATACGCAATAATATTCTAGAACAAGTTACACGTGGCGTGGCTCGCGGATGCATTTCTCCTTGACATAGAACTTCTGAAGGGCAAGGCCGAGGTTGCGAAGCTGAGCTAATGTAACAGAAAGTTAGATTGTACTACTTCTATGATGTCATAAATAATGGAGAAATAAGCTTTCATTTTGATATATTCCTTGTTTGCGCATATTTTTCAAGTTTTAGCATGTTTAATAAAATGTTCAATTTTAGATCCTTTCGATACTAAAATGATTCATCATCGTTGTCATTATAGTTTTAATGAGTCCTTAGTTCGCTACAATAGACAGGTTCTCAAGCTGCTAATACACAGCATTACCTGTGTTATTAATTAGTTCATCATCATCGTCATCAGCAGCATGTTTCTTTCATCTCACTGCTGGGCACAGGGCTCCTATCACACAGAAAAGAATTGAGCAGTAATGCGAGTTGGTAATTAGTTTTTACTGAAGAAGTAATTTATTAGCATGTATCTACGTTTTATGCTCAAAGTTAGAAAGGCTAATTTATGAAGCATATGAAAATAAGATGTCCATTCTATCTACAACACTCAAATCAAATTTTCGAAGTCCTGAAGTGTTCATGAATAATTCTGAAGCGAGCGCATGCATAGTGACATTAGTCACACACGGCTTCAAAAAATAAACAGAAAAGTAAAAAAATCGATTTATCGGTTAGTATAGTTTTCCCGGCGTTGAATTTAGAGTCTTCTCAAAAATACTTAATGCATTTATAATTCTCCACATAGTCAAGAACCAAATATATACAGCAGCACCAAAAATATATAAATGCAACATTTGTATCAATCTATTGCGTCCAAAATCTTTTTTAATAATTTTGTATATCCGGCTCACTATATTCACCATCTTCTGAGCAAAAGCAGGGAACAAAAATAAATAACACCCAACATGCTCTTCAGTTTCTAAAGCACTATATCACGTCTAAGCTAGGTTTCCGGAGTACGCCATTAAAACAAGCTGGATCAGTGAAATCTCAGCCATTGGCGCGGATGGTTTTATAACACGAATACATAATTTATTACTACAATCGTCCAGGATGTGAGAATGCAAGGATACTGGATTTGGAAGATAAAACTTTTTAAGAAAATTATTACTCTATAATACAGAGTAGTCAATAATCAGATTTTAAAAGCATTTTTCTTACAATAACCCAAGGGAACTTCTCGTACCCAGATAAAACATCCCATCTACCCATGTTACCCGAGGACAGTGTAGCTTCGGAAAACGGCCTATGAAGAAAGACTGATGAGAAAAGAAGCTGCCAATACTAAATGTACTCAATGTGAAAGTTTATATTCATATTCCCGATAACAATGTACCCCCGAATGCCATGAAATTTGAATACTATGAAACGTTTAAGACAGTTCAACCTAGGTGAGCTAGTTTTCAAGTAGGTGTAAGCAAATAGTAGAGATAAACAAAAAGCATAGGAAATACCTATTCATTTTTTAGTAAATCCTGGTTTTGCATCACAGATAAGAATAAAGTTATCCCTGTGGACTGCACAAACGCACTGTGAAGACGACTCCCGTCGTAAAACTGGTTTTAGCATAGTTTTTATTATTCTAGCTCAGATTTGACTTGTTGATTCTTTGTGTACCAGGTAAATATAGCAGTCTAGTACTAAATTTAAAGTGGCTTGAGGATTAGTGGCTTTATCTTCTCAAGCCACAGTATTTCTGCATTCCTGGTGCATTTTCTTACTTTAACATCAATGGATGCAGAAAGTGGATTGGTTGTAAGGTTTTCACCAAATACTTGTGAAACAAAAAATAGTAAAACCATAAGTAGTCGCAACAACAATCTTGTACTAAATCAAAACCTGACTTTAAATTTATTAAAAAAATACTTAAATCACATAAGATTTATAGCGACACCACGTTTCCTCATTATACCCATACAAGGCTACCCAGCCTTGTATGCGTATATCGATGACAACATGATTTATCCGAAAATTACATACTATACATAATCACAAAAACGTATTAAGGTATCAGTCGCAAATTGTGAATAATGTGACACCTCATCAAACTGAGCATATCTACACGATATTATATGAATTATTCATACAGACCCTCCCAAACAATACAATAAACAAATTTTGATAGACCCTTGAGACCTTCACAAATGTTCTACGGCAGAGCTCAAAGTTATCTGGTGTATGCTTTCGCGCTAAATCGCCCAAGTTATAAAGACCCCCAAGGTTTAGGCTCTTGTTCTGTAAGTGAGGTCTTCTTGTATTGGTGGTGTAATCTCATTGGTGGTATACAGTAGGATGTCATCAATCAGGGTAAGATTACAGCGGTGACGTCATGTCAGGGCAGGATGTGAAAATTTTAATGAGATTTTTTTCTAATAACGTTTTGTGAAATGTACTTTGTTTTTATTTTTTATGTTTTTTGTGTATAAAATACTAGCAGTTTTCCACGTCCCTGGGGATCTACTTTCAGTATTCAAATAAAACATGTGACACTTAAAAAGAGCGTTCTATTTGTCCTAACATCGAATTATATTGTATCTACCTAATTGTGTAATTAAACTTGCCTTCTTTGCTGTGCCCTAACAGGGTCTATAATATGTACCTAGCTTTATGCTCCTTGTAACATTATGGTATGCAAATAAATACGAAATATGAACATAATTTTGTAAGTCGGTTCGGTTATCCAAAGATTATCCCCTACAAAGTCACTCAAGTATTTAATTTCTCAAATTATAATATTGAATAATAAATTTATTTTTATTAGGTCTTAGACATTTTTCACATAGATACCTTATTTCTGCAATTATATTAGAATACTCACCTAACGATGAAAATAAACTAGCTCAAGCGATTTAAGAAAACGGCCACTTAAACATAGCGCACGCAATAAAATTGCCTAAGAACAATAACTGGGATTATATAAACAAATAAAACTCAAAAAGGCAGTTAAAATATTTTATCTGTTATGAATATAATCCTGTTTTTACGACGATATTAAAATTGAACCGACGTAGGGTTGGTGCACTACCGTCAAGCTAAGCTATGAAGACAAAAAGTATTATTACTGTAAGAAAAAATGCTTAGGATTATAGGGTATGGATACAATGAAGGAGGAGAACCAAATAAGTAAGGATGGACATATTATGTGAAAGACGATTTGTCAAACACTAATAATAGACATAAAATTGGGATAAAAGCAGGAAAATGATGTTGATGCCGAATTGTTTTGTGTTTTTCTGAACCACGAATTTTTATTAGCATTAGTCTTAAGCATGTTAGTGTACAAAATGTCGTGATTGATCTTAAATAGACATTCAATTCATTATTGAGAGTTTAAAAAGGTCTTTGTAGATTATTCTTTCTTTCCTGTCTTCTTTCTTTATTATGTGTGTGTACAAAAATTTGTAAATAAATAAATACATGATTTCCGCGAAACTTTCCTATAGTATCGAATCGCTTTACATGTGCAAAATCTTTAAGTTTAACAGTGAAGGAGACATAAAATCTTAAGAAGTGTTTAGAAGGATTATCTTTGCGCCCCTTGCGTTTTTTATTATATGAAGGGCTAATTTTAACCCTTCGTCTATTCTGTTTTACATCTGGCTTCATCGGGTTGAATTTTGTAGATATAACTGATTAAGAAATTGGCTGGCTTCTAATCAGGTGGGTACATACACATAAAAAAAACTTTTCAATTGTATTGAAATAATACGCTTTACCAACGCGCAATTGAGCAAGCGTGGTGACTAACGCTCGATCCTTCTCTGTGTGAGAGGTAGCCTGTGTCCAGCAGTAGGACGATAAAAATGCTCATAATGATGATACGCTTTACATAAACGTTACTTCATTAGAGTTTATAGATATTATTTTTGCATGTCTTTTGCGTCTTCCTTCAGCTTGTATCACCTGATATTCAATTCATCAATTTTATCAGAAAGAGATAGACAAGACAACCTAACTTTAACATTATTAGGTTAGTTAAAATACTAACCACCTTACAAAATCGAATTTATACTCTCCCAGGCAAGTCCGAAATTAAATTAATTCATGAAACGACAGTGTGGTAACAATTTAACTTGAGGACCGAGCGGTTTGGCCTTTGGGACCAACTTGACTTTGATCGATGGCCGAAGTTTCATCTGCTTTGGTGGCACTGTTTATAAAATCCTAAATTAGTTTTGAGTTTTGATTGAAAATGTATTTTTTTTTTCTTTGAAATACAGTTGTGAAGTTCATGCGGTTGTATCTATTTGTAGATAAATACAGATTGGTTCAAAATATGACCTAGATTTAGATACTCATTTTATTGTCTTATTACTTTCAGCTGTATTACAAATCTGGGCGTATATGTATGTTGGGGAAGAATATAATGTTACTTGTATTATTTTTAAACTTAAACTGTAGCAAGTTAATACGTCACGATCCGTATTAGTTTACTATGTACCTACATATTCAATACCTACAACTTACTATACTCAGCCTATTATGAACCTCTATATTTGTGAATATATTTGTGGTTTGGTATGTGAAATTGTGGTATATTGCAGAACGTCGAGACAAACCCACATTAATATGATATTAGTCAACTTTGAATCCTACCTCGGAACGTACGCGCCGGTAAATAAATCAATTGCCAATAATTCCACTAGACAAGACCGCACGCTCATTCTGCAGACTCAACAATGAAGTAGAGTAGACATTACTTAAAAATAATGTTATATTTTAAGTACTTTACTGTGGCGTTACATAAACAAATATGTACTGCAACTATTGTTAAATGATAAATACAGCTTATGTTTAGCGCAAATAGTGTTACTTAGTTACAGACAGTGAAATTAGTTCAATAGTTAGCCTTTGTGATGCATTCCTCTACACTTGGTAGAGTACCTATATATTATCAACATATTGTATTTCATTACCAAAGAGCGATAAAACAGTTCTTTCTATATAATGATATTCACCAAATGAAAGGTGCACAAAATTCTGCCGTTTCTATTAATTTAAAAGTCTACACTCGGTAACATTTCGATGCAGTCGATATTAATAAAGAGATTATGTCGACATGAAATATCGGTAAGCAACGCGAATGACAACTGTTTGTGTGATTAAGTAATTACTGCACTGATATATTGTTATGTTCTTTTTGAAACAGACTTCTGCAAAATTCCTTGTATTTTGTACTAATTGAATTATAGTAAAGAAGAAATATATTTTTGTTTGTATCCTTGGTCTTAAACTGATGAAAAAATTGTTTGCCTTTTGAAAAGCTACACTCTTCCCGAGCATCATAGGCTATATTTTATCTCGGTACCTCGGTCGTAAAACAAAGCAGGCGAACCAAAAAATAAAAGGTAACCCTTTAAACAAATGAAAGTAGAATCGATTCTAATTTTGAACATGAAAAATCTTTGAACACAACTTTTTTATAAAGCCTTTCTGTTGACTTTAAGCATTAAACTAACTCCATAGATATACATACATAGTTTGTATGCTACGTTTGTTTGTAACTACAGTTGATACAATAGTTGTGCATGTCTTGTGTCCAATGATAAATGTATTTGGCTTGCTGTCAATACACAGCCGTGCTAATATATGGCCGCCGTTATGATTTATGATTGTCACTTCATTAGCTTTGTAACATCTATTATCTAGGTATTGGGATGTAGTAAATGTATTAGTATTTCAAGTTTCATGTGACAGAAGTCAAAAGCTTTTTTTTATGTACATGATGCTCACAATTCTTGTTCAAAGGAAATAGTTAAATAAAATGCAATATACATTTTTCAGTACATTTTAATAACTAACACACACAGTTACTTGTGTACGTAATACTAATACAACTCAATTAAAAGTCGAAGTTTCATTTAAAATGTGTCTTATTTAATGTGCTATAAGAAAAAATACAATTTGTGCAAAAACCAATACCGAAAGCACAAAACACGTTAAAACTACTCCTAAAGTTTTTGTCCGGTCCCAGATAGGGCGCCAAGAAAATATTTTGGCGCCCACAGTGGGACTGACTTTTTATATAACAATAATCATATTGATTCAAACCAAACACTGACAGCCCTTTTGGGTTGAGAATATTATATAACTGCACAATACTAAATTACAAACATCAATACAAATCACAAAAAAGCTATTATTTAACAAATCGTTACAACTATTACACTACAATCCGCTTTCTAGCCGAACACCGAAAGCTGTAAAATTATTCTAATACCAATGTGAGTTGATCATAATAATATAAATAAAATAGATGCTAATATAGATAAACATTAACGACTACTGCACTGATAAAATCGTGGAACTAAAAATCTACTATCTGAACAACAGAAATTTTGAAATTTTTCTATTACCCTTGCTGACTAAAATGCGTCAGCTGCAAACCCACAATGACATAAGTGATGCATATAGATATAATGTTGAACAGCATGTTGACATCGAGCGGTATCGCGCGGCAGAGCGTGTATCGGAACGGACGCAGGCGCACGTACTGCAGCGCCGTCTGCAGCTCGAACCGAAGACACTCGTCTGTGAAAGATTTCATGAAAAAAACAATAAACACATTCATTAAGAAGGCAAACAAAATAATACGCCTGGTTTAGGCGTCATTAAAATCAAAAATCATTTAGTCAAAGTAGGCTGAAAACAGCACTTTTGGAATGTTAGGATTACTACTGAAAACGTTTTTGGGGCTATCTTATAGCCCCAAAAACGCCCATCTTTCACCACTTCCTATTTGTTATTACTGGGAAGAAGAAGTTTGCACTAAGCCTAAGTGCACTGACAACAGAAACGTCATTTTTTTTCTTAAAAAAACTGTTTACAACTTTTAGGACTGAAGTTGAGGTCTTAAAACCATAATTCACCTGAACATTTCAATTGCTGCGCAGTTAGAATTTCTTTTATTTTGTCCACTTCCGATATGATTCCTTCTACGACTAATGCCGCAGAAGACAAAGCTAATACTGTTAAAACTGCCTCGGGTACAGATATGAAAATAAGTGGAGGGCGCACCGGGTCCTGTAATATTGTAAGATATTAAAATTATAACTTAATTAACCTACATTTGAAGAGAAAGAATTAAACTAAAAGAGTGCAGTAAATTGAAGAAAAAGATCGTTAGTAAATCTGAATTTGAAAAAAAAAACTGTAGATGCCAATTATTTTGAAAGTCCGACCCTTTTCTAATTTCAATAGTTAAAGAAATATGGTAATAGAAATCATTTAAAGCTTCAAACTTACTCCTTCAAAAGCAAGCGAAGATAATGCATATATTACGACTAATAGTTTGGGGAAGTTGCCAAGAAACTGGATCATTAACTGGAACAAAAAAAAAATCATTAAAAAGCCCTAAATTTACATTTTTTATTTCTATTTATTCTCTACAAAATGCAAAACGATAAAAGTACCATAAAACGAAAACCAAATATTTAAAGATATTTATGTAAATACAACTTACTAACCAAATATTGAAGGTGTTTATCAACTGTCGTAAACTCATCCAGCAGGTTGTTATAATAAAACAAACTTTTTCTTACATTTTTGATGCTCATTGCTATTTCATTTCTACCGACAATATTTATCGGAATATGATTCCTTTCCAAAAATAAACGCAAGCACTGTATGCGACGCTCTATCATGTTAAAAACTATGACGATGTACATATGACTCAAATCGATGCTTATTACTAAAACCGTCATGCAGCATAGATGAAGTAAACTTATTGTTATATTAAAATACCTCAAAACACTCAAACATATATCTATAATTATATTTAAAGAAAAAATTACAGATAAATGACGTGGAATATCAGCTTTGTTCTTGAAGCCCATTATTCTGTCATTGGTTTTGAGATTATTGCAATATTTTTTGAAGAATTCGTCGGAGAAAATTAAGGACGTTACAACGAAGCCGGTGTATTCAATCATGTAAAATGGAGGTAAGCTCAAACCATGTGAAACAAGAAAAAATGAATAACAATTATAGAGTATTATGGGGGAAATAACCATGCAATATAATTTTATTAGACGACGGAGCAACTTTGAATTGGTGATGGTAAAGTAACGCCCGCATAACACTTGAAGTAAAATGATGAGTTTTAATGAACTAAAGGATCGGATTACTTTTTGGAACGATTTAAAAAACTTTCCCATTTTGTTTTCTTTATTTGTTGATTATTGAAAAGGTACACGACAGCACTGAATTCGTTGATCGTACAGTATGGTACAATAGTATAAATAAGTGAGCGTAAAAATACACTCTTCTATTTTATGTAATTAATAACGTTATCATTTCAATCGTCCTTCTAAAAATGTTTTGATAGTAATTATTCACGAACAATTTCCACGTGGAAACACTGATGTGACGGATATAACTACATAGGTTTACAAGGTCTATGTCATATAATGATTATACAAAAACAGATAACAAAGTATATCGAAATACATATAATATTTAAGTAATAGGTACAATAGAGATATCATCTTTAACATTGTCAAGATAAAATATTTTGAAACCAAGTTCTTCACATTCATCAATGTCTGGTCCCACGTTGGGCGCCAAGTATAAAATTGGGCACCCACCGCGGGTCTTACTCAAGAACCACAACATGAAGTTAACACATACATAAATATAAGTAGCTAACATTAAAACACAAAAACCAATAAACGACACCAATTTTAAAACCTTAAAATCTATTGTCTTGCCGAACATTAAGAAAACACTGCAGACTAAACAATCGGCCGACAGTTGACCCAGTGGTTGCCAATTTTTTTTTTTAAAGAACTTAATTCCAATCTCAGTCAGTCTGATACCGGCTTCATACCAGATCTTTGTAATGTGCGTGCTACCATTAATCTTCGTACTGATTTATGAGCCTAAACAAACTATCGGCTTACAAAGAGTTAAATACTAAAATGCGTTAGCTGCAAAGCTACAATGACATATGTAATGCAGAGAGATATAATTTTGAACAACAGGTTGATATCATGCGGCACGGTGCGACAAATCTTGTATCGGAACGGACGCAGTCCCACGTACTGCAGCGCCGTCTGCAGCTCGAACCGGAGACACTCGTCTGGAAAACATGACACCTATTTCATTTATTGGTCTCAAAACACACACGAAGCACGGCTACTTTGTTTAGGGAACAAATATAATGACCACCATAAAATGCTTTGATACCCTTAGTTTTGTAACCAAAAATATCTACTGAACACCAGAAAAAAAAGTCTAAAAATGTAATAGTACCAGCTATTTTAGTCACGACACCACTTTAAATTGTATTCGACCACCAAATTTAGTAAATGATCACCAACTCTTGACGACCAGATTAAGGTATTATTTTTGCCTAAATAAGTCACTGTGATTGCCATAAAATGTAGGCTTATTACCAAATAAAGTATTATGATGCCATATTAAGTTATGTGTCCGGCTTGTAATGCATGCGCTATCAAAATATGCGACCCTCCCACCACACCGCGAACGCCGCGCTGTGCCCGCCCGGACACGATCCCCAGTCAGTCAGTCTAAGAAAAGATGGATGGATTGCCTGAAAGATAATGTGAATAGGAAGGGAGTGAGTGTCAGTATGACGAGTGACAGGGGAAAATGGAAGAAAATGACATATGGCGCCGACCCCAAGTAAAATTGGGAACAGGGCAGGAGAAAGAAGAAGAAGAATGTGTTTCTCAATACACTCCCTCGAAAACATACTCTTATCGCACTGTTTAGAGGCATGCCCTAGACAAATTTTCCACCCTAGTGCAGGAAAAGCGTCCCCATAATGTTATTACATTTATTGTATCAGGCCGAACTGATTTTTTTGGAGTCAGTTTACTTAAACAGGATAGCAAGAAGTAAAAACTTTGATTATCATTTTATATTAAAACGCTGGTATAATTTTGATGATCATTTACTACTTTTTTGATAACAATGATTTATTTGGACTCATTTTGCTTAAATAGGATAGCAGAATTTAAAAACTTTGGTTATAATCTTACTTTAAAATGGTGGTTCAATTTTGGTGATCATTTACTATTTTTGGCTTACGCATGATTTATTTTGGAGTAATTTCACTTAAATAGGTGGCAAAGTGTTAAAACTTTGGTTATAATTTTACATTAAAATGCGAGTTTCATTTTGGGGATCATTTACTATTTTTGTCTGCTATTTCTTACTATATCTGGTGATCAGTTAAACATAAGCCCTTTGTTTATATCATCATCTAGTTTGATACAGATAGTAACTAGTTTGAAAAGTTTGTTCGAAACGTTCGATTTAAAAAATCTGTCCTATTTGATCCTAATGGAAGCGTGTGAATCCAATGAGCAAAAGTTCAATTGAATAACGGCCGGTCTCAATATTCTACTTAACTGTTATTCTACTTACTACACATAGAATTCTGACATAAGCTCCATACAAGTAATGTCAAATTCCTATCTCTAGTAAGCAAAATCACATATAGATTTAAAAATAGAGTATTAAGTATAGATAGTATATTGGGAATAGTCATAAGTCATTAAAAAGTACTCTGGAAAAATAATATTTACCTGAACATCTAACAAGTTGGGTTATAAGCGTTTCCTTAATTCTATCCACTTCAGATGCAGTTTTTTCTACAATTATCGCCGGGTAAGACAATAATGCTACTACCAGAATACATTCAGCGGCAGTCATTAAAATTGGAGTAGGAATTGTCTCAAACTTCTACAAAGTAAAAAGTAAACTGGTCAAAGAAGGAAATCAAAGGTTCTCGCAAGAATTTATCCTTAAACTCAAACTCAAAAACGTTTATTCAAATTAGGCTGATAAATTAGCACTTTTCGAACGTCAAAAACAAAAGACAGCCCCCAAAACGCCCGCTTTTCACCACTTCCTATGTGTTTTTGCTGTAAAGAAGAAGTGGCGCAACAAACTCCCTAGCAACACATTTCTGTCTGTTAGGTTGGAAGAACCAGAATTTATCTATACATATAATAAATCTGTAAAAAAACTGTGTCTGTACATTGAATATATTAAAAAAATAATAATTGGGTGGGGTTTAGAAACAGTAATGGAGCACAAATCCAAAAAAAAAATTCTGTCTGTTTGTCTGTATGTCTGTATGTCTGTATGTCTGTATGTCTGTTTGTTTGTACACGCTAATCTTCCGAACTACTGAACGGATTTCAATGATTTTTTCTTTGTTGTATCAGTATTAGGCCTGGTCAACATATAGGCTATAATTTATCTTCGAAACTTGAAGACCTGATGCAGAACTCCAACAGACCAATAAAACTATAAGAGATACAAATATGGTGCCGTGGCAAAAATTGTTTCATTTGATGAGCATTTTCAGCTGAGATTATAAATTTTAAGATCTGGAACACCTGATGTGGAACCCCAAGAGCCCAGCTTCTCTGTACCATATACAGGTATGCCGTTTTAGCAAAAGTTGTTCAATTTGATAAGCACTTTCTATTGACTTATACAAATTGAAGATCTAAAACACCTGATGTGGAACTCCAGGGGCCCAGCTGGACTAGCATATAGAGGTATGACGTTTTAGCAAAAGTTGTTCAATCTGATAAGCACTCTCTGTTGACTTATAAAAATTGAAGATGTAAAACACCTAATGTGGAAACCCAGGAGCCCAGCTAGACTATAGCTTATAAAGATATGACGTTTTAGCAAAAGTGGTTCAATCTGATAAGCACTCTCTATTGACGTGTAAACATCGAAGATCTGGAACACCTGATGTGGAACTTCAAGAGCAATACTACACTTGAAATGTATAGAAATGAATGTTATGAAATAGGTATAGTGAATCAAAATAAGTAATTAGTCCGTCTTTTAGATAACCCTAAAATAATGGACACGCATTTTTATTTTCTCTCTCTCACAAACAAATAATAACGAAGATACAACAACGCTTGAATTTCGTGTTAAGTCACTGCTTAGTACAAATTTTACATACCTAGACGTGGCGTCACGAGCCTCCACTCTCTAACTTTGTTGCGTTTTATCTTCATTATTATTTTGTATATCTCTTCCAGACCTCGGGACTACAGAGTTCCAAATTTTTGGGAGGCAAACGTGGGGTCGAAGCCAACACGCTGAAGCCCTTTTGAGACAACTTTAATGAAATGGTGACACAAAACCGACGATTATCCCTTTATACACTATAGAAATGAACCCAAGGACAATCCCCGGTGGACGTCGTTAAAAAAAAGACAATCCCCGGTTCTGTGCTAAACTATTGCTAACTATGGAGGAAAACTACTTGGGCTATTTTGATGGGATGTTAGTGGATGACAATGTATTAGGTACATGTAAAAACGGCAGGTGGAGACTCGCCACCTCACTTACTGTAACCAGTCACTGAATAGCAACAAGAGGGCAATAGGGACATGAGCGGCTGAAGGGTGAGGATACCTCGGCGGACTTTAAACGCGGATTACGCGCTCCCTGTGCTTACCATGAGGCACCTACCCTCCGAGCAGGGCCACTAATCCTGCTCTAGCGACTCCACTCTGGACGGCCAAGCCAAGCCAGAGGCGTGAGACCTACCCCCGTCATGGTTCACTCCGACCGGCCGGAGATGGGGGACAGTATACTCTCCCTGGAGAACTCAGTATATATAGCCCCGCGGGGTCGCTACTCCCCGTCATCAGCCTCAGATGTCTTGCGGTGCCTATATCTCATTATTATTGTCGTTATTATCTCAAGAGCCTTTGTCCCAATTATGTTAGGGTCGACTTCCAGTCACGATGCAACTGAGTACCAGTGTTTTACAAGGAGCGACTGCCTATCTGACCTCCACAACCCGGTTACCCCTTGGTAAGACTTACTGGCTTCTGACTACCCATAACGACTGCCAAGAATGTTCAATGACAGTCGGAACCTACAGTTTAACATCCCCTCCAAATAACGGTCATTGGTATCCAAAATATACGTAGAAAGTACATACGAACTTAGAAAAGTTGCATTGGCAGGCACTTGCCAGACCTGGAATCAAAGACGCACGCTCATACTTGAGAGATTGGTTCTCTACCCACTAAACCACCACGAATTCCACTAAGTCACCACGACTTTGTCATCTATTTAATGTTTTTTTACGAAATAATACCTACGTGTAATATTTTTGCCACACACAACTTAAATGCGGTCTAATTAGAATCACTACTTTTATCCCTATGGTCACGTCTATTGCGACTATTCAGATCTTTGATTTTGCTGACCCCATAGTCGCTGGCATAAGGGACAGGATCCGCGTACGAAGTCGCGGGCAGAAGCTAGTACAGAATAAGTCAAATAAAAATATCATTATCACATATGACTTACTTGTTCTAAAACTATTACGGCCGTCCTGTATACCAAAAGTAATAATACTGGAAAGTTCGAAAGAAACTTGATAAGCAACTGAAACAAAAAGTTAAATGAAAAAGATGTCCATCTGTAAATTATTGTTGAGTTTGATTGCAATAATAGGTATCTCAATTAGAATCTTGCTCATATTAAAAATGCAAAAGTGAGTCACTTGAGCCAATAGCCCACTTGACTGAAGCGTTTTAAATAGAATTTGGTACTCAGAACCAAACACCAATGACTGATAAAAGGCGAAGGAAAACATCTCGAGGTAACCTGGACTGTAATGTCTGAAATCACCACCAGGCCTGTGACAAGCTGTGGGACGATAAAAAGGCTGGTGATGATGATGAATGATGACTCAGATATTCTAGAGCGTGGGAAAGATATAAGCGTATTAATATCTGGTACATACATAGGCACTACGCCTTGAAACTCAACAGCTAAGAAATGCTTTAAAATTCCAAGCGTTTTCTAAGAAAGAAACTTACGGAGCAGTTGATGTAGGTACGGCTTACTTACCATACATTGCGTGTGCTTATCAATAGCCGCCATTGAATCAAGTAAATTGTTATAATAATACAGACTTTTCCGTACATTTTTGATACTCATTGCTACTTCATTTCCACCAACAATATTTATAGGGATATGATTGTTTTCCAAAAAACACCTTAAGACTTTCATTCGGAGTTGGATCATGCAGAAAATTACACATGTGTAAATGTGACTCAAGTCTAAGCTTATTAACAATACTGTTACATAAACTAAATGGACTGAAGGTAACGGCACAGCAAAATGTCGTGTTAGAACAAAAGCTACTCTCGAAATCACAGTTATAATCATAAATCCAATTACATTTGGTGGAACATGAGGCATATTCTTAAAACCCATTACTCTGTCAATGGTAAGAAGATTGTCGCAAAAATTAAAGAAGTAATCCTCTGATAATATTATGGAAATTACGAAGTAGCCCGTGTATTCAGACATGAGGAAGGGTGGGAGGACAAATTTATGAGAAACCAAAACAACATCATACCATTTGTAAATCATGTGAATATACATAAAAACGCAGTACAATTTTGTAAAGAAACAGGTCAACTCAGATTTGCTGAGACTGAAATATCGGCCGAGCAACACTTGAAGTAAAATGAGCACTTTATAAAAATATAAAGGGCCCATACATTTTTGAAATGATTTGAAAAAACTAGACGATTTGATTTCCATGGTTTTAGAAGATACGTTCGTACGGTAGGAAGGTTCGAGGCTACCACTGTTTTCGCTGTACTATTTTGGGATTTATTGATCGTTACTTGAAAATACACTTTTTGAGTTCATATTTTATCTAATTATAGATTTAAAGTATACCTTACCTACCTATATACCATAACCGATAAAAATCTCATATTGTAACTGAGGTATGGTATTTAATTTCTACATAAGGTACCCATTATGTATCTAAAAATATCTAACGATATAAAATATTGTAAATAAATCAGCATGTAGATAAATGTGCGCAAATTATGAAAATCAGGTAGGTATATAACCGATGACAGACCGACTCCTTCGAGAACCGGCCTTCGACCGACCGGAATCTTTGATTGGAATAAAGATGTTCCTTTCTTATTTACAAACTATCTGCCGACTAGTAGCCAATTTCTTTATCAAAAGTAAAAACCAAAGTAATGTCATAAAGCAAAAGTAACGGTCAAATTCGTTTTATCAATTAGTTTTGCTGTTACTTTAGCCTTGAAAAAACTAATTTGATCGTTACTTTTACTTTGTGACATTACTTTGCCTTTTACTTTTGATGAAGAAACTGGCTGTAGAAGTCTAAAGCGTTCCGGTACTCATAAGCCCTAACATAACACTAGATATAAACAAAACTGAACATTAAAACGCGGTTTCGCAAACGACATTAGGCAGTTTCAGAGCTAACACTATCAGAAGTTCTCAATTCGTTCAGGACGGCAATTTGTGCAAATTGCGAATACGTACGAGTTTGTGCGATATCGTGCGACTTCGTGCGACTTGAGAACTTGGCGGTAATGCCTAGTTCAGCTCTGTACGTAATTGGTTGAGTGCTAAGATGTTTCTGAAAGGAGTTTGTCTATGCATCTGTTTAAGTGTGATAGTGTTAATAGAAGGGCTTTTAGTTTATTTATTTGTATTGTATGTGTATTACTGGCGGTTTTACCAACCGGATGAAAAACAGCTATGTTAGGTACTCCGTGAGTGAGCTATCTAACTCCGAAATAATTTTTCAAAGCTGTAGTTCAGATCATACACTGATACTTCAAAGATAGGTACAGCGAACAATAATGACTTATATCTTTGTCACCAATAAGTAGGAGAAAAATTATCGGGAAATTAGTGATGTTTAGGGCCCTGTCCGACATTTTTTTACAACGCGATTTTTATTCACGTGAAAATATACCGCACTGCATTACGTTCCATTTGCATCAAATCGCAGTAAATTTTTACCTACTTGATTGTTTACCATCAAAATATTACAGTGTTGATAAAACTACAAAAAACTTTGAAACATCGTTGGGCCCTACAAAATGAAGCCAAATTCACCTGGAATGCTTGAAACACTTAATTAGCAAATACTTGGGTGTCGCCCTTGATATTAATACGCACTAATCAGTGAGATCTTCATTAGCCAGCTGTCTAATTAGACTACGTTTACATAATAATCATTTAGCTGTGGCACAAATACTGTGGTAATTAGTTTGGTGTTACTTACTGGTACATACCTTCACTGGCCTAACCTTAATTGAAATCCAAGACGTTTAATGGAATGATATTTTTTTTCTAAGGATTTTACAGATCAAGATCAGAGTGCTACCTATCACTTATTTTGTCACGTGACCGGTTAAACTAGAAGCCGATGTACACAAAGTTAGGATAGCCTTGGCATATTAAATGAGGCTTATTATTCTAGTGTTTTGCACGTAATATTTTTTTTTGTTAGGAGTTTACTAGTGTCTAGAAATAAAATATGCATATTAAAAAATACAGTTGAACACTTGTAACTTGAACACTCTTGAACACTCTTGAACGCTTCTTGAAGTAACTTTTCTTCAAAAACAACGTTATTACTTGTTCCATAAAGTCAACATTCCTTTACCAGATTGCCAACGCTTGTAACTTGTACCAAACACCAGTATTTGAACAAACACAAACTAATCTGTTGACATCGGCGATCTGCTGATGATTTGATCTGACACGCCTCACTAGCATGTTAATGTCCGGTGTGTACCTCATTATTCAAAATGTTATCTAATAGCATGTAGTTATGTACTTGTACACGTATGTCGGTGTTTATAGTGACTGACTTGCCGTTTGCCCTCGGTTTTACTCACGTCTCCTGGGAACTGAAGCCTATACCGGGATAAAATATAGCCTGTATACTGAAACTTTTTCTACAACGCTTCAGTAGCTATGAAGCTTTTAGGGGTACCTACAAACAGACAAAAGAAAAATGTTTCATGTTAACTATATTAGTAGTATTAGATTACACTATACGGTAGATTACTCACTTCTTTGATAAATCTTAAGAGTACGTACTGCAGACTAAACAGTCGGCAGAAAGTTGACCGATGGTTGTAAACATTTTATATAAAGAAAATCTTGATCCCAAACAGTTTTCAGTCGGTCCGATACCTACCGTATAAGTACCTGATCTTTGTAATGTGTGCACTATCATAGATCTTCATACTGGTGTATGAGCCGGCCGACTAAAAATTTACAGTGTGCGAGAAGGTACTATAAATCTTAGCTCAACCACATGAAAACAAAACCTGTTATCTGAAATAACTACTAACAATCCAGACAGAAATGTCAACAATAAAACTTAAAATATTCTATGCAAATGCAAGAGAAGTCATCTATATGAGACGTGTGTCCATTACACTGGACGGGACGGTGGCGACACGTACATGGGATAATTATATCATCGTCCCGGAGTGGTGGAGATGTGAATGGAGGTACGGGAGTTATGTTTAGTAGAATTGAACTATGAAGAAATATTGTAGTAACTAATTAATCAGTTTATTTATTTAAATAAAACTACTTTTACGGATTTTATCGCGTTATATTAATATTATTTAATCCCGACGTTTCGGATCCTTTACAGCATCCATGGTCACGGGCAGACTAAGGTGTTGGTCGTCTTGATATACTAGTTACAAACAGCTACCCTACATTTTGTTGATTATTATTGACAATCCGATTCACGCAAAAAATCCGTAAAAGTAGTTTTATTTAAATGTCTAATATTCGCGTAAGTGTCAGAAATCAATATGTTAACCAGTTTATTTATATTTTATTTTTTTAAATAAGCATTAGTGCTATCGAGACTCCTTTCACACACAGTCGGCTAGACCCAAATCGCTATTATTACGAGTATTTAACTTATGCATGACTTTAGTTTAAACGTTGGATTTATTTGACGACTGTTTTACATTATTATTCCCTATCGAGCAAAGTTTAAGTCGAAGCATGTTACTTATATTTTAAAGTGCATTTTTGGCGTCAAAAATTTGAAAAATGCACGCACATTTGATCAATAATGCATATTCCGAAAACTAAATAAAATCCATTTGCGTTCTATACGATTCTAAAGCGGACCACAAAACAATAAAAAAAGGACCACATTGAAAACTTCACAAAGTAGAAATTATATCTGACACATAAAAGATCTAGCGTAACCCTTCTTAAGGGGTGGTTCCAAGGGATTCTTTCTGTGAAGGCATGGCGATGAATAATTGGCGGGTTCCCCCGGTTCAATGCACCTGTTTCTATGCTTAGAGTAGTTTCAGACAAGCGTATTATACCTAGAAATAAGCTGGTATTCGGAAGCGCGTATAAGCGATGATATAATATTATATACCTGGGTTGAGGAGGTCAGATGGGCTGGGCAGTCGCTCCTTTTAAAGCACTGATACTCATCTGCACCCGGTTAGACTGCAAGCCGACTCCAACTTTGTTGAGGAAAAGGCTAGGCAGACGATGTATATATATATGATAAGCCTTAACATTTTAACTGCCTCGTTGGTCTAGCTGTCGCAAGTGCGGCTGCTGAGCACGAGGTCTCGGGTTCGATTCCCGAGTCGGGCCGAAATCGCTTTGTGGGTTTTAGAAGACTTTCACATAGCAGCCCGGAGCCTGGAAGGTGGTGATTGATACACCCGTGCATCGGAGAGCACGTAAATGTCGGTCCTGCGCCTGATCTCTTTCCGGTCGTGTCGGATTGCCGTCCCATCGGGCTATGAGAGTTAAGGAATAGTGAGTGCACCTGTGTCTGCGCAAATGCTCGTGCACTATAATATGTCCTGCGCAGTTGGCTAATCTCCTTACATGAGAACAGCCGCCGTAGCCGATAATCGGCTAGGAGAACATCATCATCATCATCATCATATGATAAGCACATATGTGTTACTTTTGCCACATCTAGTAGTGTTGATGTGCTAGTATAGTCATGTAAACACTCACCTTCTAACTAGACCAAGATCCTAGAGCTACCATACATCACAATTTTTTTTAGAAATACATTCCCTACACGTCAACACCGTAAAGCGTATACATTGGCCAGGTATATAGAATTGTATATGCAATATATCGAGATATAGACAATGTTTTAAGTGTATTTCAGAAAATATTGTTAAAAACGAACAATCAACATTACTGTACATTTTATTGGGTGGATGCAGGTCTGAGATCACCCTTATCCCGCCCTCACATCGCAGGGGTGCGTACTAAGTCAGTGTGTTACTGACATACTCTCCTCGTGTAAGTAGGTAGTATGGTGGTGTCATTAAGTGTTTTTGCTTGTTAAATGGGTAGCTTGGAGATCCGATATTAATTGGTTTAGGAGTTGCAAATATGTATGTAATTCATGAATAATGGTGATAAGGCCATTTTTTTTTGTTTTACTTTAATACTTGTTAAAGATATTGTAAAGAATAAAAGTTATTTAATTGCATTATGGTTATGGAACTTCAAAACATCTAACATTTCATCGTGATTTGTTTGATGATGCCTCAAGCAGAATTTAGGTACTATGCATTTAATTTGTATGAAACAAAACAAGCGTCCTTCTGTATATTGTTAAGGACGTCAGCAACAGACTTAAAAGCATTCTAGCTCAAAACAAAGCAGTTGTACTTTATAACCTAACAATACAAAACAAGATCTCCATAACGCCCAAAGCCTGATATGGAAACCAGCGAATATTTACGGTAGGTAATATTTTTTTACTCATATTTACGAATCCTCTTGAAAAACAAAGGGCTTCACCAACATCCCGAAAAGACCTGAAGGCAAAATAATTAGAATATTCGTATGAAGCTTCATGGATGAAAAAATACAAAAAAAATGTGTACGGAACCTTTCGCCTCGTTAGGTTAGGTCGGTGTTTGCTTTCTGCGTTTTTTATTGCTGCGAGCTTAGGTAACATACGGACGAAAAAGATTTGTAGGGGTCTTTACCTAATGCAACGTAACATACAGCTCTATTGTGTTCTCCAAACAGTGTTTAATCCATGGACGAATGTTAACTAGGTAATTATAGGCGAAAGGTAGCTTAATTCTAAATCAATGAAATTAGTGTTTACATGATCTATTACACGTAATTTACAAAAGTGACCCTTGAAAGCAAAATTGTAGTAATCAGAAAAGAGATTCGATATACAACATGTAAGACAGCTGCAGACTGCAAACTTTTAGTCTGACAATAGTTTGCTTAGTTGTGTATGTGTGTGTCTTTTTACCAATGTTTTACAAATAATAAATACTTTGACTTTAACTTGTGTGTGTGTGTGTGTGTGTGATGTGCTCTTAACATTGTAGTCTGATACACTGCAGTGAAACAGGTACCTTAAGTTTGGTTCAGTCCATCTCTTTTGTGAAACGAAAAAGCAGTGTATTGGAGTACTAAAACCGTATAATGTAAAAGAGTTGGATCTACATATACATACACCATTTTTTTTTTTTAACGACGTCAAAAATCATCAAATGACCCCTCCCGCTGTGGGTTAGCAGCGGTGAGGGAGTGTCAGACTCTTACTGACTAAAAAACCGTCGTGTTCCGTCATAGGCCTTTTATGTACCAGGGCCGCGGTATCTCTTTCGAACAACCCGCAGCCATACATACACCATTTAGATGATATTTTCACGATTTTAGAATCAGAAACTCATATTATGAAGATTTTGAAAAAGTCTTCAACTCTACTTAGTGAATTATAATGAAAGCCCTTATCTTAAGTCAACATTAGCCATTATTAAATCAGCATAAAACTGAAGTGACTTATGATTGATCAACGCGATTTACTGTAAATATCATCATAAAAAAAATACTTGAAGAATCTTCACATCGCCAGATGCGCATCTGTTCTTCTAAACGGGTCATATCTTTCGTTCTTTTATTCTTAAGCTTTCAACTTTTTATCCTTAAAAACTAGCATATCGCACCCGCGCATGAAGGGTTCTGTATCTTCTAGAATATTGTTTTACCCTAGTTTTCAGTATTCGTTGTTATAGCGGCTACAAAAAACAACAGAATTTCAACTGTCTAACTATCACGGCGCACGAGATACAGCCCCGTGTCTGACGAACAGACAGCGAAGTCTTAGTAGGTAATAAGGTCTTGTTTTACCCTTTGAATACAGAACCCTAAAACGAGAATGAAGATAATATTCCTACACAATATCTCGAACGATTACGTGCTTCCTCGCTATGCTAATTAATAATTATTCTCTTAAGCTAGTGCTGTACTTGATCTTCCATTTTGTTTTATGATGGCTCGCATTTTTCCTGCGCTCTCTTGTTTTGAGATAAATGCTGCTTTTTGTGTTCTGAATGGATAATGTGAGCGCTTTATGTTGTTTTGTTTTGTTTTTGTGGATATGGCCATAATTGTTGCTCTGTTAGTCTGTATCTACTTTTTTACATACATATCATTTTGCAGTGTTGTACAACATAATATTAGTTTTATGTGTGTGGCCACAAATCTCAGTCGGTTTGGAGGATAAAGGATTACCTGGTAAAGGATAGGATTTCAAAGTTAACTCAGATCAAAAAAAAAATCAACATTGAAGATAGTAAAATAAGGAAAGCAAAAAAAGTTAATAAAGTACATACGACAATCGTGTAGTAGTAAGTATAGACCAAACCTCATTTTACATACATGTAAATTCCAAAATAAATCCTCATCGCCACAACGAAACTACTCAATACTCATCCGCAAAAACTCCATTTGGTAGGCAGTAAAACGGCATCGAAAACAGTTTTGTCCATTTGTTTCGATGAAAACGAAAACAATGTTGTGCTCAGAGTCCATTAGTCCAGCCGACGATGGCAATAACGATGGCATGGTAAATATGCACATGCAGTCATTGTGGCAACACTGTTGAGTAGCACTAGCTTTTAACGAGGAGCCTGCAATCATTTTTGTAGTTTTATGTATGGTAAAAGCAGTGGTTGAAATGCAGCAGAAATATATTGAAGAGACAGGTACATAAATAAGAAGGACTAATTAAGGAAAATCTCAAAGTAAAGAACTTCATAAAACAATATTTTGCAATATCCAAATTAGGCAGCAATATTCAATTTTAGAGACCCTAGAAAAAGACAGCAGATATTTTTGTCATGACCAAGATTTAAATGGGCATAAGAAACTTATTAGATGAAAACATTTAGCCACAATTAACTATTTATTGATTTTATTTTATTTTCATTAAAATTAAGGTTTACCTCAAACGTCATAAAACGCTAAAATATCCAACACAACAAATCCAAACCACAAATAGAAAACCATCATAAACGGCCACATCAAAATTCTATGAATAACTGAACTAGTCAAAAGGCAAAACATGAATACTATCTCCAATCGTACCCTTTTCCCTTTCAATGTATGTCAAGAGATCCTTAGCAATAGTGCTGATGTATGAACCCACCCCTACTCCATATCCAACCTTATCTATAATACCACGGGGTTCATATTGGCATGGCAAAAAATCTTTAGTACGCTGAAGTATTTACCATTTAGATTTATCAGATGTGTTTTTGACAGTCAGTATCGTACGTGTAGATGAAAGGTGCTTTAAAATGTACGTGTGTGTGTTTATAGTTATCTGTTTTGGGTTATAGATTTCTATGTGGAAGCTTTTGCAATGGATTTGTTCAATGTAAGGTCTTTTGTTCGGGTTTTAAATTCTTTTTGGATAAGGAATGCCACAAGGGACTGTATTGGCGCCGACTATGAATTTTCAGCAATCTAATACTAATGCTTCATACAATCATGCGAGCATACTATTTTATTAAATTTTTAACCGTCTCACCTTTGTATCATAACTTGGAAAGTCAAACTTTTCAACTCCATTATGGAATACCACTTTATATTTACTCGTGTATTCAGGATCTCTATTATGTTTCACGATAAATTAAATCTCAACCAATTTAAACAATGAAACAAAAGCAAAAACTCAACGAGCAGTTAAACTTGATTGCCAAAAAGCCATTCTCAAAAAACGCTATCGTATTTCAGCAAATTTGAACTGCATATTGAGTTCTGATAAAATTTAAAAGCAATCTGTTAACGTTTAACATTCAAACGATTCATGTAAATCACAAAGGTACGATGTAAATAGCGTTACACGTGTTTGTGTGGCTTGGACAGACCACAATGTGGACATCGATGTAGGATATTTTGGAGAGGAGATGAACAACAAAATTAAAGAACAGAAATTCAACCATACTTGTGTTCGTAAAGCTTTCGGAGTAAAACTACTGAATAGATTCAGATAAAACTTGGAATAAAGTTTATTGTGACTTTTGAGACGGATAAGCTATCTTTAATCACCTTGCGCCAAGAAGAATTAGAAGTTGTAATCGAAACCGCAGAAAACAGTGATTAAGTAATTATTCATTACATTCATATAAGTAGCAGAAGAATACCTTGTAGCTAATGAATATTTTGATATCCCAAACCAGCGATTGGCTAAGCGGTTTTATCCCCATAGCAGTTCATACGTCGATGTAGTCCCGTAATACCCAAAACGAGCATCAATCAAACGCGCAAATTGTTCCGCGCTAGCCGACAGCCTCGCCCCTTTACAACACGTCGATATTATGCCATTTTAAATTAAACTTTAATTGGATTGCTTTGTTTATAATTGGAATTAGTAAAGCAGAATTTAGTTAAATAAGTCGGTATTAACCTAGCTGTTTACATATTTACCTTGGCACAGTACAAGCCAAAAAAAAGTTATTTGCAAGGGTTTATTTATCAATGTATTGTGATTTGAGACATAACTAGATACTACCTAGTTACGTTTAGTAATTAACATATAGACATTTACATACTTCAAATAAAGATAAATAACTATGCTAATAAAAAAAAACTGAATCTACCCACTTTAAGTATAGTGTAATTTATGAATTTATATATAAAATCCCAACAAACAATGACAATGACGATAAAGATTGAAGACGACAAAAATGGAAAATTAGGTAAAACTGAATTTAATATTCCCGATAAAGTTATAGCTACCAAAACAAAATGTAATAATAAAGCTACTTACCAAACAAAATCAACAGCAAATACAACCGCAGAACCACATAAACCAGCCTAAATGGAGTCAGCAAAATGACCACATTTAATTAAAGCACTAATACTTTGAAAGCGAATCAACACGCGTATTATCAAAGCTTTCGATATTCTGTTTAACATTCGGTCAATTAACTGGCTATCGTGATACAAAGTGATGATCAAGGCTATGGAATTTTCAATGCGGCAAATGTTAGATCAAAGGGTGATGGCTTATTGGGACGGTTGGGATATGTTTGTATGGGTTACTGGATGAGTCTTGTAATGGGATTATGATTGTTATGTTGATGGAGTCCTACTCTTTCCAATACAAAATTCCTTTGTAGACAGTAATAAAAGATGTGTGTTGGAGCATGATTTAACAATTGTTTCCGCTCAAAAGGGAAGCTTAAAAAAATCTGTGACATCAGATTAAGTTTTTTTAGTTACTGATAGTGGTCGGTGACAAAGAAGAAAAGCTTTTGTACAACAGAAAATCAGCTACGATGTTAACAATTAAAAAACCTTCTGTATGGGCAAAGAAAATAATCTCTTAACTCTCTTTTTCAATTGTTTTAACTATTCACTTCTAGTGTTTTTTCATATTCTGTGTAGGCATATGATTGAGTGTTTATTGAGTTAGGCTTCCTGTTATTTTACCCTGATGGATCTTTCTGTGGCTTTTTCAATGCCAAAGGGTTGCAGAGGGACTAGAACAAAAACGACTATGCACAAAGTGGTCAAAGGGACCGATTTAATGGTTGTTTTGTGATAACAGTCATAGTGCAGTATGTATTATCAAACAAAAAATATCAACGCAAGCTATTTTTCTATATCAGAAGTTGCCTTCTTTTGTAAAATGCACTGAGTATTGGATTCATCTTTATCATCCAGAACGTATATTAGGTATGCTATATAGACCTAACTGATATACCTACAACCGTGTGACTTTGATCACTTTCAGTTAATGTTGTAGAAAACTTCTTAAATCAAAAAAATATATATTTCTTCCCCTTTGCACTCTACATTTGTGCTTCCAGCATGCCACAATGTACCATCAATCATCTTCCCTGCTTCACACATCCATACCTACGTGACTGCTACCACTTCCCTTGACAAAAGCGTGATGATTTTCATACTGCTGGCTCCCCTAGCATTATAATTTCAAAGAGTAGGGTACCAGGTATGTAGTACATAACTGTATGAAGGTGACGGTGATCATCCGTAGAGACTTGAGTATTATTTTGTATTTGATGATGCTGGAAGTTTGGACTTGAGCAAAAGGAGCTTTGGATTAGCTACAGTATGATTTAGCATACCAAACGTTAGAACCAAGGATTAACAGTGGCATATTGACACTGAGAGTTGTCAGTTGAGTAGAAATTTTGAATTTTTCGTTCTCTTTCGTATCTGGTTCAGTACACGAGTTGGAAAACGTGTGCCGAATCCAAATTTTGCGGAATTACCGAGTTTCTTAAGTCCAAGTCCAACCGAGTTCTTAAGGGTTTGGGCTGCCTTCTTAGGCACAAAAATACTTTTCGATAGACCCACAGGATCCTAACATCTAAGTCACAGTAGTCACATACCAGCCAAACACCGCGAACCCCAGAGGGGATGTCGACAAAGAGCGGTGAGTAATTACAGAAAAATGGGGCATAACTAGGTCATTGCAGATGTGTGCAGGATTATAGGGTATTAGGGGTAAACGGCCTGCCATGTGTGTTTGTACGTGTTATAGCCTGATGTCATTAGAAAATGCATCTCCTGGGTTCTATATGTAAGTTTTCTGGCCACTGATGGATTCTGTAACTGCATTGAGGAAAATATATAAACAATCCCACAGATAGGCGAGCTACATATACACCGGCAGTGTTGAAAAATATTTGGTTGATTTTGCTTTTACATTAGTCATCACCACTTTCTATTAATAATTTATCCACATTGATGCATGTGGCATACCAAAACAAATTAATGACAGAAAATACTCAGACTGCAATAATGCACACCCTATGCAGACCCTGCCTAATCAATAGTCAAATAACTCCACATTACACAGGGTGCGCTGCAATTTCATCAAAACACCGCAACACACACCCTGTATAGACAAATCCTATTGCATGCCTTTCGCCACCCTGTCATTGCGATGCCGAATGACGTCATTGAGGCTTGAGATGGATTCGAACCATAATTTCTGGACACAAAACCTCCTACAGCAAAAACGACAAAATTTAAACCCAAAACAATTTTCGACATACATTGCTGCTTGAGTCAGTGCAGATTTTTAAGGGGGTCTAACTGAGCAAGCAGTGGATGATAAATAAAGCGATGTAGACGGATGATTGGGGGAGGTAATTGGTAAATGACGTGTGCCATTTAGAGGCCTGATGGACGGACATTAGGCCGTCTGCGCCGTTGTGGGCCGGACGCATTCCATTTGTTCGAGGGTCTCGCACTAATTCTGCAAATGTACCAACGGGTTGACGGGAAAAATGCGAAGTAATGTGTCACATGACAATGCTTGACTTTTTGTTTTTTTGTCCCTTTTTTTTAAACGCAACCTCTTTTGTGGTATGTTGAGTTTAAATTGTGTAATTTGGCTGCGGTCCCACAAAGCAGTGTTTGTTTTTTGGAGCTGAGTTTTTGACGTTTGATTAAAACGATATTGTATTATAAGATCGATGCCAGCCTGCCTGGGCCCTAATACAATTCAATAGTCAAGTTTTAATGGTTTCAATGGAACCAAGTAACTTTACAATTAGCTCTGAGGAAGCATCAAATTAAAGTGCTCTCAATTCATGTAAACAAACTTATGACCTAAGTATATTCCCTGAAAACTTCTAACACAAACACATGACTCCATTACTAACACAAGTTAATGATACGGAAACACAGACTCCAACCTTGACATTCAAATCTAACAACTTAATAAATCTCCTATAATGTTCAATACAATTTCTATTTCCTTTCGCTGCGGAGTTTCAATAGTTTTCTAACAAAGATCGACCTTCAGATGTTTCAGCGTGAATATCTAGATCTTGTAGTATTGACCTTGACCTTGACATTCACATTGAATAAAGCTAGGTTTGTTTCTCACTCGACTGTTTTGATTGATACTAAGAAAGGAAGTGAGAGAGGAAAGTTTACCACTTTAAAGACTTTGCCTGAGTTGCTTGAATCAGAAAAGGTGATAGGTCTAATAATTCATTTTTTATCGACTTAAATATTACTGCAGAAAAAAAACCTTTTAAGTTCCGCACATTATAAGTCGAATATATGTAGTTAGTAGACCATATTTTTTTATTGTATCGACCACATTATTATGTACCTATATTCTAGCAAATAAATCATTACATTTCAAGAATTATCAATTTCGTCATTAAAAAAATCAGAACAAAATTGAAGAAAAACTAACACGTGAGGTATTAATTTGTGATTACTTTAAATCCCTTTTTCAACAAAAGCCCCCTCCACAAAATTTAAACTGGATCCAATAGAAAAAAGCTCAATCAGTTACAAACCTAACACAATCCTTGACATTCGCCCAAGGTCTGATATAACACAGGACTAAGACTAAGACGCACACAGTAATATAATTTTATGTGAAATAGAACCTGCAGCAATAGCACACAATTGTTCTGGAAAGTTCTGGAGTGTGTGGGCGTTAGATAGTACAAAACTTGCGTAGGTTGGTGCTTTTATAAATCGATTTTTATTCACACTAAACCATTATTTTATTCACAGTAAACTATTATGACAGTTTAGTTAACATAATGTAGTCACTAGGACAGGGGATTACAAATTATAAAAAATCCTAACCTTTTTAATTTTTATGTTAGGTATAATCAGTTATGATTTGTTAACCCCCGACGCAAAAACGTCGGGGTGTTATAAGTTTGACGTGTCTGTGTGTGTGTGTGTGTGTGTGTGTGTGTGTGTGTGTATGTGGCATCGTAGCTCCCAAACGGATGATCCGATTGTAATGCGGTTTTTTTTGTTTAAAAGGTATGTCAGTCGGGAGTGTTCTTAGCTATGTTTGGTGGAAATCGGTTCAGGTCTTCAAGGTCATCAGCTCATTTGCTAGATGTGATAGGAATGTTACACGCTCAGTTTATTTGCAAGTATATGTGGGATCTGAAATTTGAAACACTAATGTCTTTTGGAACCACTGAGCTGGTCTGCTGTTAGGGCACGAAGGTAGGAGACGTAACCCTGAACTGCCTTTTAGTAAACCCATCGAGTTTGGGCTCGTTGAATTTGTCTTGACGAGTTCTCTTCATGTTTCTGATTGACGAGAACCTGATGCTGGAAATGGGATGTGGCGGATGAAACCCTGAAATGCCGGAATGAAACGGATAAACCGATTTATATTTTTGCTGAAAATCTAGAATGTCCAAAGGTTAATCTTTATTGTTTCTCAATCTGTGCAATTCTCCCAGAGCCAATTCGTCATGAGGATTGTTAAGCAGGTTCCTTTGGCCGAGATCGCATATAGCGACCCATCTTAAGATAAAATAAATTAAATGAAAGAAGGAAAAATTAAGGAGCTCCTTTAAAAAGCATGAAATAAAATTAAATTATAAATTTAAAAAAACCCCCGACCCAAAAAAAGTACGCAATAATTATGACAAAAGGTTAAACACGCCAAACCCTATAAAAAGCAAAAAAATAACTTTTAACACTACGTAAACTAAATTTTGACGTGTCGGGGGACCGCTTTTTACCTTCATAAATACTTACATAAATCAAATGATACCTACCTAATTACAACATTCGTTTAAAAAAAAAACACGTATCTAAAGTAATGAATTAGAGCGGTCCCCCGACACGACAAAATTTAGTTTACGTAGTGTTAAAAGTTATTTTTTGCTTTTTATAGGGTTTGGCGTGTTTAACCTTTTGTCATAATTATTGCGTACTTTTTTTGGGTCGGGGGTTTTTGTAAATTTATAATTTATACGTAAGCTGGCTAGATATACTGGCTAAAAAGAAAGAAAAAATTTAAATGATAGCTACTTGCTTTGTCGTGTCCATTTATAATACACTAGCCGTTTTCCCGCGGTTTCACCCGCGTCCCGTGGGAGCTACTGACCGCACCGGGATAAAATATAGCCTATGTTACTCGCAGATAATATAGCTTTCTAATGGTGAAAGTGTGGTCCAGTAGTTTTTGAGTTTATCCATTACAACCAAACAAACAAACAAAGTTTTCCTCTTTATAATATTAGTTTAGATAATTACTAATAATTAGGTATGACTGCTCCAACCTCTAGGTTCTGCGTACCAAACTTCATATAAATCTTCTCAGCTGTTTCAGCTTCAGTGTAACTAATAATTTAGGAATAACAAACTTCGTATTTATAAATAAGGATATTAGGTCAAAACCCACTGCAAAGCACACTGGTACTCTAGAAAGGTTTCGTGATGAATTCAGTGGTAACCTGAAGTTGTTTTTCATTTTAATTAGCTTTGTGCGTTTCACTTTAGTAGATTTTACTTTGTGACGTCACTTTTAAAGTAAACCAGGATAAGTAGAACAATACTTCGGACCTAGATTATGATGACTATTTTGTTCACGATATGTATAAACTCGAATGCAGCTGAAATCATTGCCAGAAGAACTTTGGGTAAATATTTACCAAACGTAGCTACGTGTATTCGGGTAAAAGTTGTCAAATTACAGGTATGTACTATCTAAGTAATTATATTTTTGACACCACTGACTTTCTAAAGGTTAGAGCAAACATCTGGAGGAAACCTGGAAAACTAGAGCTCTAAAAATTCTTCTAAAATTTTTCGAACTTCTCAGTAAAAGTCTGAATTTTCAATAATAATTTCTTTCCTACCCACACTCTCCATTTCGCAACATTTAGTCGACCGTATAAAACAAAAAAAATATAGGTACCTAGAAACTTATAACGCTTAGTTTGCACGCCACTCGTTCCTCCCCAAGACACGATCCAAGAGTACTTTGAATAATTGAAAAAAACTGTCAAGTGTTTGGGGTCCCTAAGACCCTTTATAGGTCAGTGGCGTAATGTAGAGCTGTGAACACGGAAGGGTTAAGAGTGGGCAGGGGAGTGTTAAAAATGTAACGCCTTGTTAGCGAAATGTTGGTACTTCCTACTTTTGTAAATGTAGTACTTTGTTTTGCGTATTTTCTTTGAAGCTGGTAAATGTACTTATAATTCGAATATTTAACCTTCGTAACCTAAATATTCGCTTTTATTTTGTTTGTGTTTTGCATTTCTGAAGTTCGTAAGTAGGTACTGCAACCCTTTCAAACTAGTAGGGTTTCAAAATCCGCTTATGTGAATGCGTTTTAATATACGATCTGTATAGTGTCTTAATTACTTATAGAACATATCTCTATGTTCTATAAGTAATTAAGACACTATACACAACACAACATACATAAATACAACGCGTTAAGACACTCAAAAAGCTTATTGATAAATTAATCGATGTTGTAGGTCAATCATCGTCAAACCAACATTATTAGGTACATATTGGAAGCCGACCCCAACATATGATAATTGGCAGGAAAAGCTAGGCAGATAATGATGATATTACAAATTAAATAGGGTGTTCATTACCCCTTATACATTTAAGATACAAAGATAAAAAAAAGATATTCATTAATTATAAAATTATCATAAAACTCAACATCACAACACGAAAACTTCAAACAAAATTAACGCAAAAATTTTCTTACTCTAATAGATAATCCGAATTGATGTTAATTAATGACTTCTAAGATTAATAAAGAGAAGTCAGAAGGCGAATTATAAGTAAATCTGAAGTCAGGGGGGAAGAAATGAGAATGTCACGGTGTAATCGGACGGTCGCGAGACGAGACGTTGATAAATAGTCGTCAATGTTGCCAAGATGGTGAGTGGTGTAAGTCATGAGAGAAATCCTGAAGTTTTTGTTACAATCCTACTTATATTATAAATGTGAAAGTTTGTGAGAATGTATGGATGTATGTTTGTTATTCAATCACGCAAAAACGGCTGGACCGATTTGATTGAAATTTGGTATGTAGATAGGTGATACCCTGGATTAACACATAGGCTACTTTTTATCAACACACCATGCGGGCGAAGCCGCTGGCGGAAGCTAGTATATAATATAGAATAACTATATAAATAACATATTTTACTAACTAAAATTTTATACATAGTTAAGTGTAGAGCGTTTCTTCTTATCGTCACCTGCAAATCGATGAGAAATTCTTAATTAGAGGGGTTATTCAGATAGATAAACTTCAAAATGTGTACAGGAAGAAAGATATCAAAATACCTGCTGAACACTGTACTTAATCTGAAATGAAAAAGCCATGTCTAATAAATAATAATTTCTTCTGTTGTCATAGATAAAAAACATGATAGTTATTTTTCTCGTAAATAAATGTATTATTTTGCTTTCTTTCTTTTTAGTAATGCGAGATTCTGATGTTCAGGTATTTTGTTATTTTTATTATGTACCTGAACAATTGCTGCTGACTGTAACATAACTTCGAGATGGCTATGACAATCTTGCCACCGTTCTCACTCTCACAGCGCTTACACCAGCCGATTAGCTAGTTTTTCCGAATTTTCAGATAAAAATCTGGTTTCACGTTTTTCAAAAAAACCTACGATAAAAAAGCATACTCTTTAACACAATAATATAGTGGAATATCAATTCCCGCTTTATGTTTGTAACTTAACCCACAACAGACACAAGACAAAAGATGTCTGTATCACTAATAGGCTTAACAATAATGTTAGAAGCTGCACTCCGGTTAATTGTTTACGATATTGTGTGTCACGGGGATGCTTTGTTTTGATTGTTATAGCTTTTTGGATTACAAGGCAATAATATTTTACTTTTAAGATAATACAGAAATAAAAACCTACTTAATTACTTAACTTATTACTAAAGTAGCTTGATGTGGAAAAAGCAGTAAAATTGAAAAAAAAAAGAAATAAGTGTTATATTTTAAGTAAGGTGGTCCAAAAATCATGATTTTATGACAGTGGTTCAACAGAAATTAAGAACTATTTTTAATATTCGTATAGCTTTAGGTTGCCTACGTGCTCTGCTTTCATTACTTTTAATGGCCGTCCATTATTAATTTATGCACCTATGAATAATTTTATTTCACACATCATTTATATTGGAAACGTGAAAAATCGCCAACCCTTCAAATGATGACAGCGAAAACGAGCGGTCATTTGCACCCCGACATTTTTAAAATGGCGTTCATAATCGTTATTAATATGCGTATGAACCATCTAATATTGAGCGTTTATGCAAATATAAAGTATTTGCTAAAACGCACAAAAATTTGCATACATTTGCGGTACCGTTTTTTGTGTTCAATGATACGTGAGAGGTATAAATATTGTCTCTCGTTTTTGTTTTTGCCGTTTCTGTTTTGCATAAGCATTGTAGGGTTGGTCCGTTTTGAATAATTAAGGTGCTTGTTTTTTTAATTCTGTCGTTCAGCTGGTGGAATTAATTTACTTATATAGTGTTTTCATTACTGTGGCACGGGACATTCTTTTGTATAATGTGGCATTTACGTGTTTCGAATACGACTTCGTTAATGTTAATTTCTTTCTAAATATGTAGTGAGATACTGATATTTTTCTAATACATCCTTTCAATATAGAGTGTGGATGATCTGCTGAAAATAAATAAATAATTCGAGAAACCATCAAAAATAGGTATCGCATTTGATGCAGCTGTAAATTGAATGACGTTTTGAAACCTTTCATATACGAGACAATTTCTGAAACACCGCAGTGTAAGATACTTTTCAGATAGAAAGCTTCATCCCGCAGCGTAAAATATTGCGTGCTTGTAGAGTTATTGTTTTGTATATAAACTATTATAAGTAATTTTTTAGAAGATTAAAAATTCAATTGAGGTGGTATTAAAAGTTCAATTTATTCTTCAAAAATTCTGAAAAAAATTGGAATATACCTTCTACCGATAATTGTATTTTGAAGAAATGTTAAAATATAGTGCTATTTCAAAGGATTAAAGGAAATATGAAGGAAGAAATATGTAGATAATTATGAGAAGTTAAGTTGTAACAGAAATCAAGCAGAAGACTTAATCTCTCATTATAGTTCGGCCATTCAGAGAATGCGTTCCTGACACGTCGCGATTGAACTGACGACGTAACTACATTCATTGATTATTGATATAATAATGTTGTTTTAATGCTCCTCAATTGTTAAAACGGTAAACAACCAGCAAAAATATTTTTATCGTAACTGCAACGCCATTGCAAAGTTACGTCGTCAGTTCAATCGCGACGTGTCAGGAACGCATTCTCTGAATGGCCGAACTATAGGTATTGCGGACAGTCCTTTACTCAACATAGGAATTGTGGCCAACACTCACGCAGAAAGAAAAAATCGCTGCGTTACCAACTCTCCTGTCTGTAGACCCCTTTACCGCACCTATTTTAAGGTCGTATACTTTACGTTTCTCAAAACAATAAACAATTGCATTACGTATTGACAGCTCAATCGATTCGACAGTTTTTATTGGCCATACCGTCTCGGCTCCATTTGAAAAGTGCAATGCCTTGTATGAGAAAATGATGGGAGAATAATAAAACACCTATACGAGTTTTATGCTTTTTAGGATAAAGGGTAATTGCTGTTTTATAGATGAGGAGATAATTTTATTAAATGGTTTTGTATCGATTTACAATATTTCATGTCAATTTAAAATAGACCGTCTAAGCTCGGGCTCGGGCATATACTTAATTGTATCTTCATTTTCATCATCATCAGCTGATTACCGTCCACTACTGAACATAGGCCTCCCCCAATGAATTATTTTTTCAGCTTACAAGATACTGTATTTGTATAAGCATGAGTGTACCTACATAGAATTATGCAGGATGTTATAAAGCTTTTGTAACTATTATCTACTGAAATTATGGCCATCTACTTTGTTTAAGCCATCGTCATTTCAGACACGAGTCATGGATGGCTCATCGGTAGATTGGACATCTAAGTCAAATAGGTCACTACATCAATCTGATGAAAAATAAAATACCTACTTTCCCCAAATCGGTAAAACAAAACCACTCAAAATAAACCCCATGACTAATTTCCCAACAACCCGTTTTACAAGCTATTAATAAAATAAAACAGTAAGTAATAAAGTCATCACGCTGCTAATGGTACAAAAATTACATACCATGGTACCAGATGTCGGGAATTTGTACCAATTAAAATGATATCAGTGGTACTTACGTCGTGAATAGTCGCTTCAATTTGTACTTTCCTTTTTTAGGGTTCCGTAGCCAAAATGGCAAAAACGGAACCCTTATAGTTTCGTCATGTCCGTCTGTCCGTCTGTCCGTCTGTCCGTCTGTCACAGCCGATTTACTCGGAAACTATAAGTACTACAGTGATGAAATTTGATGGGAATATGTGTTGTATGAACCGCTACAAAAATATGACACTAAATAGTAAAAAAAAGAATTGGGGGTGGGGCCCCCCATACATGTAACTGAGGGATGACATTTTTTTTTTCGATGTACATACCCGTGTGGGGTATCAATGGAAAGGTCTTTTAAAATGATATAAAGTTTTCTAAAAAACATTTTTCTTAAAGTGAACGGTTTTTGAGATATCAGCTCTCAAAGTCGTAAAAAGTATGTCCCCCCCCCTCTATTTTTATAACTACGGGGTATAAAATTCTAAAAAAAATAGAGGTGATGCATGCTAATTAACTCTTTCAACGATTTTTGGTTTGATCAAAGTATCTCTTATAGTTTTTGAGATAGGTTGATTTAACTGTAATTTA
Source organism: Helicoverpa zea (assembly GCF_022581195.2). Taxonomy (NCBI): domain Eukaryota; kingdom Metazoa; phylum Arthropoda; class Insecta; order Lepidoptera; family Noctuidae; genus Helicoverpa; species Helicoverpa zea. The sequence goes on from NC_061472.1 coordinate 2,392,822, forward strand.
CGGAACCCTTCGTGCACGAGTCCGACTCGCACTTGGCCGGTTTTTTCTTTTTAGTAGGGTTATTTATGTATTGGTTTTAGTTATTTATTGATGGCAATGACCCTGTAGTGTCTGAGGTTATTTTTGCTTAAATAGAATAGTAACGATTTGTATCTACTTACAAATGCATTTGCAGACCATTTGGATAAGCAATTGCAGTTCCGGGTAACAATGCCCAACGGGGTTTGTCCAACTTGTTAAACAAGTATTTGAAACGTCTCGGCTTATTTTGTGGATTATTTAACTATCTAATTTTACCTGATTCTCTTCTGGTGCAGTTAAGTAAATATTTATTAATTTTCTCGAATTATCTGAACCAATTAAGAAATGTATTTTAACGAATGCTAAATAAAATATTTCCTTAGTTACTATTTATGGTGCTTATCAATACCCCATAGTCACATAAAAATACGAATACTGTGTTTAGAATATTGTAATGTATATGGACCAAAACCTTCAACTCAGTTTCCAAGATTGTAGAGGTTCTTTCAATATACTACAACTATACTTACAATACTTATACAATATCTTAACTATTCTTAACCCTCTGAACGCGACGTAAATTAGTTTACTAAGTTATAATGAAAACTGTTTCACACAATGACCACAGCCAAACTGTTCGCGTTAACCCTGCAAATGCGTTCGACGGGTCGTAATGGTTCCGTCTAAGTTTAATTTAATATTAACTGTTGTAAGACGGTGGTCTTGGATGCAACTTAATATGCTAAGTTTGGGTGTAGGTTTGCGATTTGTCTCAAGTAGTTTAAATGTAGCGATTTTCAGTTTGAGCATAGTTTTATAGAAAGAAAGTAGACCTACAGTTTCAGCCATTTTACAATACCTTGTAATTTACTTTGTACCCACTACATGAAAAATAAAAAGATTAACGTCGTTTAGGTGACATTCCCAATTCGTGGGCAAAATGATATCGTAGATGTTATCGCAAAATTATATCGCATTTATTAGTGTCATATTCTACCTTGTCTTTAGTTTTTGTTAAATACAGTCAGTGCAGAAATCCCGTGAAATTCCGATAACTGAAAGATGAACCATAGTACTAAAATTGAGACAATACCTCTACTGACATTTATAGTCACGAACTTCAGACCTCCAATAAAGTATATCTCACAGTCCAAGCTGCGTATTTTAGTCGCAAATCCGCAGCGAACCTTATTTAGTACTAACGTATGGTTTGTATTGTGCTGTCGCGCGCAGACGGACCGTTAGGGTCAATTCCCACTGAAAGAGCAGCGGCCGTAATTGCAAGGGATTGAGCGCGAGCGCGGCGGGCCGCGCGGCGCCGCGTGGCGCCGCACCGCGCCGCGCTCTTACATTTTCCGTGCTCTTACGGCCGCTGCCGGCCGCTGCTCTTTCAGTGGGAATTGACCCTTAATGTGCGGTTGGATTAAGGCTCGCTATCAACAATGTGACCACGTAAGTCGAGAGTGTGCGCCCGCTGACTTTAACGGTAGGTCGGTATTTTGGACCAGTATGCAGTTACGGGGTTAATTGAAATTGTATAGAAATGTGACTTTTGGCAAATTGTGAACAAGGAATAATCGTGGTTAGATTGGTTTTCAACTAAAGTATGAACTACCTTTCTAGATTTTTTTTAGGATTTTTGACAATATTTCTCGAGCAGTGGAACAATAAAAAGGCTGATGATGAGGATGATGTAACAAATATCAAAACAAAATAACATCATAATCATAAACAATTTAACTTAACCCTCCACCGGCTACGTATCAATTTCGCACAAACTCCAAAGATATTCCAAATAAATAATATGTATTATAAGCCGAGTCAACACATCGCCCTAACGCGAAAATGCGATTCATTTCCGTAAAATAAACATGTGTACGAACATACAGAATTGCAAATCGACCTGTTAATCTAATAAGAGGGACCAACGTCGTCACGGTTCATTTGAAAAAAAAATGTCATGTCAATTTCTTTTTTTTTTTCTCTTTTTTTTTTTGTTACTGTACCGTGGGGATGTGACGTTGACAAATATAAAAGCATTTCCCGTTGGCATGAGGTATATTTCTTTTATATTTGAACAGATAATGTAGATTGGGTGTTTTGAAATATTCAAATGTGACTGCGAATGATGGCTTAACGGCGTGAAATTGTTTATTTTTTTATTGAGAATAATTTTGGAATTTTAGTTTGAAAATTGTAGAGCAAGTTACTTTTTTTTTTTTGAAAAATATTAAAGGGTATACATGAGTTGTAATAAGTATTAAATATTTCGTATTATAAAATCACAACAGAAGTCTTAAAATTAATTTATTTTCCGATTACTTTTTGAACAATCATAATGGTTAGTATATTAACTTACCCATGTGCCTGTATTCCAAAAAAAATCATATGTAATAAAAGACGAAAATTATGATTGTTAAATTTCCTCGTTTAAGACCTTACAACGCAACATTTCAAGTTTAGTGTCGCAATACAAAACACTTAATTAAATTAAGGCCAAAATTAAAACTCCCTCGTGCACCGGGTAGTAAAGGGTTAAATGACATGCCATTCAAATAAATTCCACTACGCTTGAATGCAACGTGGTTAATCCAATTATTTGTAACTCGGTTACTTCTTAACAACCGTAGTTATTGACGGGTTAACCCTTTGCGCAGATGGTATCCGGATTTTGCGATAATAAAACCAGTCATTAAAGTTATAATTGACAAAAGTGTACTAAATATTAAAGTGTGTTTACGCATTTAGTAATGTATTTTTATTTTTTCCTTAATCTGTTAACTACCTCTCTAGTCATATTTAAGAAAAAAGATGATTCGAGTGTCGAAAAAATGACCACGCTCGCTCAATGCGCGTTGGTGATTTCAGACATTATAATCCAGGTTTCTTCGAGATGTTTTCTTTCACCTTTAAATCTTTGCTTTTTTTATTACCTACTTCTTTTTTTCATTTTTACCCAGTGTTGTTTTTGTAAATTAAAAAGTCCCATGAAATCTATTCAAACCAATAAAAATAAGCAAACAATAAGTAGCCGTACATTACAACAAAATATCTAATAAAATGAATCATGAACACTCTCCATAGATTCACAGCGGGTCGCATCACGTGCCCTATGATTAGTTCGCAAATTCTTTGCATTCGAAAATATTTACACGATACTCACCCCTTCAATTGAATCTCCACCTTAAAACTAGGACAACAAAGTCTAAAATCCTTTACTTCAAAAAAGCATCTTCAATTCAAATGCAATATTATTGCTGACAGAAAATCGATTCTATTTGTTAGGAGTTAAGGTTGAGTATACAATGTAGTGGTATCCGAAGGGTTGTAATCCGTAGTTCACAATCGAATTAGTTGACCGCCCGCTGTTTTTGCTACTCAACACAATAGATTTCTTGGAAATTGGACGTGTGCTGATGAAATTACCCTCGACAATGGTTTCTTGCTACATCAAGTACCTATAGTTTTTATTTTTAATAGAATAAGTCCCGGGGTTTTCTTCCCGGACCCAGAAATAGCAAATGTTCTCTTTTGAAATACAAGCTGTATTACTGCCAATTTTCATCAAAATCCATTAGGTAGTTTTTTTTGGATGTAGAATACCAGGTACTTTTGGTCTCCTTTTCAAGTTACATGTACAGTCTACATGTAGACTGACGTAGCCATAACATAAATAGATCATAAATACAAACACATAAATAAATACTGCATACGGAGATCATATCACAGTCCTTTGAATCAAGCATATTCAAAGTCAAAGGGAATCTAAATTGATCATCTATTTACTTTAACCACCTTATGTCTATAGAAATAAGGTTCATATTTGCTATTACAGTTGAATGTTTGTCAAATCATTGGTAATTCATAGTCAAACATATGTGTGGTGAGTTTCTAAACAAATATCAATACTGAATGCCGAACAGTCGGCTAAAGACATTATAGATATCTGCATAATAATCTCGGAATACAACTCTATTGGCAGATAATCTTGTGCAAACCATCATTTTATACATAGAAAGTCATTAAATATCTTCCTCTACTTTGAATTCGGACATAAGTGTCAATGCTACTGAAAAAAAACATTACAGCGCTTTCACAATAGCGAATTTTCCGCTGGGTTTTTTATGCGTGACGTATTCCGGTACGGGAAGGTACATAACTAGTTGTCAATTCTTTGCTATGGCACGACATTGTTCATACTATCCGCTTGGAAAACTGAGCGGAAAATCCGCCAGTGTGAAAACGCTGGTGCGTTCAAACTACACGACCGCATGGCTACTTAAACACCAACTTATGTGTTGCGTTCTCAAAATATTCTAGATTTTATTAAATAAAATTACAACGACACATCACACAGTACATTTATTGCAACTTCAATTATTTTGAAAAATACACCAACTGACAAGCTACAATGACATAAGTAATACATAATGATGCAGTGGTAAATATAAGGTTAATGTCAAGCGGCACCGCGCGGCAGAGCGTGTATCGGAACGGACGCAGGCGCACGTACTGCAGCGCCGTCTGCAGCTCGAACCGGAGACACTCGTCTGATGACAATTATACGTCATGAATATTACAAAAGAAAACAAAAATCTGCCTAGTTTTTTCCCAACTATATTGCAACTCAGTTAGAATCGGCTTTCAATGTTAAACCCAGTTACCTAGGCAACCCAGTTACCTAGATTACTTTTTGTAAGACCTGTCAGACTTTTTGGCTTCTGATTCCCGTAACGATTGACCGTCTTACCACAAAAACTTTTAAACGTCAGTTTAAGACTTGTCTAAAAAAATGTCAAATTATGACGTAAAATGTCAATATGGTTCATTTTGCAGCCACAATTTTTTTAGATAAGTGTAAGTCAGGTGTTTAAGTTTTTGTAGTACGGCCATGAATGTTTAAATGACAGCAGGGACCAACCAATAAGGTGTCTTTTGAAACACGGAGGAACTGTTCATGACAAGATGGTCACCTCGAAACGGAACTACCGCAACAAGCTTTGCTTAACTTTGGTCTAAAGATAGAAGAACAAATGTACCATAACCTAATATCATACTACTACCTATAACTCACCCGAGCATCTCAGAATTTGTGCAGTAAGAATCGTCATAATTCGCTCCACTTCATATGTTGTCGCCTCCACAAAAATCAATGGAGTACATACAAACAGTGCCGTTGGTATCAGTTCAAGTACATTGATTGTACTTCTTAACAGTATATACTAAAAAAATATAAATCCTTTGAAAAATGCTGGACTGCTAGAAGTGTCTAACTTTAAAGTTTCTAACTTTTATCTTCTTTGAGTATTTTAAATGTCTATTTATATTTCAAGCCAAATGGGGCTTTGTTTTTACATTATTGTTAATCAAAAATATACATTCAAGGCCAGTTCAGATGCCACTACTAATAATATTGCGTAGAAAGTAATGAATCTATGAGATGGGATCCATGATCATCATCCTCTGAGCCTTTTCCCAATCATGTTGGGGTCGGCTTCCAGCCTAACCGGATTCAGCTGAGTACCAGTGCTTTACAAGAAACGACTGCCTATCTGACCTCCTCAACCCAGTTACCCGGGCAACCCGATACCCCTTGGTTAGACTGGTGTCAGACTTACCTGCTTCTGACTACCCGTAACGACTGCCAAGGATGTTCAATGACAGCCGGGACCTACAGTTTAACGTGCCATCCGAAACACATACTTACAAAGGACATACAAACTTAGAAAAGTTGCATTGGTACTTGCCTAACCTGGGAGATGGAATCCATGAATTCAACTGAAATAAAAGTATTCATAAATGAAGTCTCTTTATTTCACACAACACAATTATTTCAATAGCAATATATATTATGCAGCAAAATGCGTCAACTGCAAAGCTACAATGACATAAGTAATGCAAAGTGCGGCGGTGGTGAACAGCAGGTTGATGTCGAGCGGCACCGCGCGGCAGAGCGTGTATCGGAACGGACGCAGGCGCACGTACTGCAGCGCCGTCTGCAGCTCGAACCGGAGATACTCGTCTGGAAAGAAATAATGTTGCTTAGAATACCTTCAATCTGAAAGTCTTAAAGAAAAACGTCTAAGAAAATTGAAGAAGTCTCTAAATGTCTTATAAAATTCACAAGAATAATCCAAAACGAAGATTTAAATCGGTTCTCAGGTAGAGAAATGTAAGTAGGCTAGGGGATTGTTGAAGGAAAAAGATGGGTTTTAGTTAGTAAAAGTCTAATAATAGGATATATATTCACCTGAGCATTTCAGTATTTGTGCAGTAAGCGTCTTCTTAATTCGATTTACTTCGTATACGGTAGCCTCCACAATAATGGCTGGACAGCTTATCAAAGCTACTGATATGATTACCTCCATTAAATTCAGTGTCATTACCGAATTAGAGTGCTGCAAAACGAGATGTTCCCCTTTCTAGACCAAAAATACACAAAAACACAACATATAAGGAGCTTTAATATTACCTGCCAGGAATTGAATGGGGGGTAGTATTGCGTTTATTGATTACAGTGGTGAAGAAATTTTGTTCCCCAACACAGTCAATTCAATTTGAGACATTAAATTAATCATCATCATCATCATCTCAGCCATAGGATGTCCACTGCTGAACATAGGCCTCCCCCTTTGATCTCCACAGATACCTGTTGGAAGCTACCTGCATCCAGCGTCTTCCGGCGACCTTTATAAGGTCGTCTGTCCACCTCGTTGGTGGACGTCCTACGCTGCGCTTGCTAGTCCGTGGTCTCCACTCCAGCACTTTTCGGCCCCATCTACCATCTGCTCTGCGAGCAATATGGCCTGCCCATTGCCACTTCAACTTGCTAATCCGGTGGGCTATATCGGTGACTTTGGTTCGTCTACGGATCTCCTCGTTTCGGATTCGATCACGTAGAGAAACATCGAGCATAGCCCTCTCCATAGCTCGTTGAGCGACTTTGAGCTTTGAGATGAGGCCGATAGTGAGAGACCACGTTTCGGTGCCGTAAGTCATCACTGATAACACACATTGGTTGAAGACTTTCGTCTTGAGGCACTGAGGTATGTCGGACGAAAAGACATTGCGTAGTTTCCCGAATGCTGCCCAGCCGAGTTGGATTCGGCGGTTGACCTCTTTCTCGAAGTTGGACCTACCTAATTGGACTACTTGTCCTAGGTAGATATATGAGTCAACAACTTCGAGTACCGAGCTTCCAACAGAGACTGGGGTCGGCTGAAAATGGACATTTGACATAATTTTCGTCTTGTCCATGTTCATTTTCAGGCCCACCCGTTGTGAAACTCGGTCGAGGCCCTCGAGCATCATACTGAGTTTCTCCATCGACTTTGCCATGACTATGATGTCGTCGGCAAACCGAAGGTGAGTGATGTATTCGCCGTTGATGTTAATGCCAAGTCCTTGCCATTCCAGGAGCTTGAAGGCGTCTTCCATTGCGGCGGTAAACAGTTTCGGGGAGATTACGTCCCCCTGTCTTACGCCTCTTCTCAATGAAATCGGCTTCGTACTATGCTCCTGTACTCGAACCGACATGGTGGCGTTATTATACAAACACTTCAACACCTCGATGTACCGATAGTCAATATGGCATCGTTGGAGTGACTCAAGTACCGCCCATGTTTCCACCGAATCGAAGGCTTTCTCATAGTCCACAAACGCTAAGCATAATGGCAAGTTATACTCCTCGGTCTCCTGTATAACTTGCCGCAGCGTATGGATGTGGTCTATGGTACTAAAGCCTCTTCGGAAACCGGCTTGTTCGGGAGGCTGGAAGTCATCAAGCCTGTGCTCGGGACGGTTCGTGATAACCCTTGAAAACAGTATATAAACATGGCTTAGAAGTGTGATGGGTCTGTAGTTCTTCAATAGGCTGTTGTCACCTTTTTTGAATAAACACCACCCCACCCCTGCTCCATGCTTCAGGCGTTTGCCCTCGGACAGGACGGAGTTAAAGAGCTTCTGGAGGGCTTTAAGTACCGGTGTTCCACCCGCTCTCAGAAGCTCTGAAGTGATTCCGTCCTCACCCGGCGCCTTGTTGTTTTTAAGCTGCTTCAGGGCCATCCTAATCTCGTACAGACTGATGTCCGGGATATCTTCGGTATAATGTCGGGACAGCTTGGCTCTTGGATCTCCTGCCAAGTTGTCAACGGACTTTGCGACCGAAGCGTATAACTGTCCATAGAACCTCTCGATCTCGCCTAAAACCTCTGCCTTGGTCGACGCTATGCTGCCATCCTCCCGTTTCAGCTTAGTCATCTGGCTTTGCCCAATAGACTTGTCCTTTGCGAACACTTTGGAGCCTTGGTTTCGCTGTATGGTCTCTTTAACACGATTCGTATTAAAGAGACGCAGATCGTGTCGCAAGGACTTGGATAATCGTCTATTGAGCTGCCTATATGACTTCACATCATGGGAAGACTGCAACTGTAGCAAGCGTCGTTCAGCCATGAGGTTTAAGGTTTGCTCGGTTAGTTTTTGAGGTCTATCTTTACGGCAGGGTCTAAAAAACTTAGACCCTACCGTGCGGACAGTTTCCACTAGTCCGTCGTTGATCTCGTCCACTGACACTAAGTTCTCGAGGCAAGCAAAGCGATTAGAGAGCTCGAGTTGAAAGCTGTCCGAGTTTTGAATATGGGACCGAGTAGGTCGGAGCGTAGACTTCATCAGATTGGACCTTTCAAGTTTAACATTGATATTTAGTGAGGCTCTTACGATTCGGTGATCGCTACCGGTTTTTACCCTGTTGATCACAGAGACATCACTGAATATCCGTCTCTTGTCGGTCATGAAGAAGTCTATCTCGTTTCTCGTGAAACCATCGGGACTCAACCAGGTCCATTTCCTGTGAGGCGGCTTCTGGAAGAAAGAGTTCATCATGAAGAGTTCCTCTTTCTCCAGAAAGTCGGCCAGCCTCTGTCCCCTAGGGTTCCGTTGCCCATATCCAAATTGCCCCACTCTCAACTCATCACCGCTTTTCTTGCCCAACCTAGCGTTAAAATCCCCCATAACAACAGTGAAGTGGGTTTTGGAACTATGTATGGCCCTACTTACGTCCTCATACATAGTCTCCACCTCATCATCGGAGTGTGACGAGGTCGGTGCGTATACCTGAATGACCTTCAGCGAATATCTTTCGGATATTCTGAGTATTAGATATATCACCCTGTTCGACACACTGTCGATGGTTGTTATGTTGTTTACGAGGGACTTGTGAACGAGAAACCCGACACCACCTTGGGACTTTTGGTCGCCCTCCCGGTAGTAGAGCAAGTTACCAGACTTCAGGGTTACGGTGTCCTCTCCCTCTCTACGGACTTCGCATAACCCTATAATGTCCCAATGTAACTTGCTCAACTCCTCTTCCAGCTCGCAGATCCTTTCGTCAGTCCTCAATGTGCGTATGTTGTATGTTACCAGGGCCAGTCGTCGTGGGGGTGGGTAGCCGGATCTCTTCCGGAGATTCTTAACACCCCCTGCTCCGCCGTTACCTTGACCGCTACCCGCGCCAGGGATAGCGGAGCTGCTGGGGACTGGGGGCCTGGTTTCTGTGCTTCTCATTGGGGGGCTTCTAATTGCTTTTAATCGCCACGCTTGGCAGGCGGGTTGGCGATCGCAGTGAGGGTGTGCAGTACGCGGAGGACGCTGCTGCCCAACCTCCGGTTTATCCCTTAGTCGCCTCTTACGACACCCACGGGATGATTTGGGGGGAGCGCAATTCTAAGCCGGCGTCCCACGGCACATTAAATTAATAATTGATGACAAATAATTGATTATTTGTCATAATCTTTTTCATACAAAAAAATACGTATAAATTTGACTTAATTTATTAGTTTAAAACCATCCAGTAGAGTTGCGCGTTGCCACTCTTGCAGAACAGATAGAAAGAGATAGCAGTTGTTTTCATTGACGAAGCGACGTGCGCGTAATTTGTGAACCACGTTGTGCAGAGTAGAGCCAATGTTAATTTAACTAGTTTACTGTCTCAAATTGAATTGACTATTTCGGGGAACAAAATTTCTTCACTACTGTAATCAATAAACGCAATACTACCCCACATTCAAGTCCTGGCAGGTAAGATTAAAGCACCTTATATATACATGTAGTATAAAGATAATGTAATCTTTTAAGACAGGTTATAAACTTACCGATGAAATAAGTCCTTGAAGTGCATTATATGTGATGATAGATGCCCTCAAAAATTCCGTAACCCAATAGATTGTTAACTGCAAGAAGAAAAAACAATATTTTCATATTTTGTATAAGCAGAAGAGTTTATATACATTTTTGTTTATTAGGGTTGGGAGGTAGGAAGGATGATAAAATGGCGGCAGGTAACAGGAACAACTTGGGACAACCACAATCCCACATTCCCCTCAAACTTAAGGGGGCGATCTACAAGACTATGGTTTGACCTAGGTACTGTCTTGTATGGATCAGAGTGCTGGCCACCACGATGGGCCCACCAATGAAATTAATGAAAGACATACATGCATGCAGAAGAGATAAGAATGTTAAGAATAATGTAGTGTTACGCGAAAGTATCAATCTCGACAAAAAAATTGCAACACCTTTTAGGGCCACATCTGAAAAATCTATATAAATGATTTACTTACCTCATATTGCAGGATCTTGGCCAGATTTTCAAAACTGTCCAATAACTTATCGTAATAAGACAAACTTTTTCTCACTGCTCTAATACTTTTTGCAATTTCATTGTGCGCAGTGATGTTGACAGATACTGAATTAGACTCAACGGATAGTCTCAGTATATTCATTCTTGTATGCAATATTGAGAATACAAAAATTACTAATAAATAATGAAGATCCATAGCTGTTATTGAGATCAAGATTGCGCAAAACGTGATAACTGTACGAATATTTGTGTGAATGCGAATAATGCAAAGACAAAATCTTGATATAGTACTACTGAATAAGATGAGGTACGCGTAGGTAGTCATATAGGGCATTTTCTTGAAGCCCATGATTCTATCATTGGTCATAATATTAATAAAATATTCATGAAAATGTTTATCACCCGACACGACAAAAACTATGGTGGTTAGAATGTACTCGAAAACGGTAAAAGAAAAGACAGTGAATTGAAATGGGACCGAAGTATAGACATAAATAGACGTTACGGACGTAAAAAAACAAATGCAATATAATTTCAACAAATAGCGGATTCCTTTTGATTTGGTGACATGTACGTAGTTACCCAGAAAAAGGCATAAATACGCTATGGTTCTCAATAACCGTTCCGATAAAATTGCCTTGTCTCTAAACAAAAAGTTCTGTATAGGTTTCATATTCGTTTCTGCTACTATGATGGACGATGCACCAACGCTTACTTAAACGCGTTTGTAGACCAGAACTATTTCATATCGTATTGATCCATGACATTATATGTCTATTTCTAAACTAAGCATGTATTTTATATGTATCTACTCTTAAACTGACTACACCCTATTAAGGTTATAAAGGTGAGTTATAAATAATTAGAAGAATTTAAAAGACAAATAGCTGGTACATATGAAATGTTGACAGAATGGCATCTTAATTAGCAATGAGAGTCATGATTTTGATTTTTGATAAAGATATTAAGTTGTATTAGCTACAGACGAGGATTTTATATAAATTTTAATATAATATGTGATAGAAAAATAGGTACAAAAACCGAATGCAACATCTAAGCAACAACTGATGTCTCAGAAGAGCTCATTAATCTGCTAAATCTTGCCATCTTTAGTTACAATCGGGTAAGGACTAAGAATAGTCATGACAACCTGGTTAAAAATATAGACTGTCCAAAAACTAATAATAAATCTTCCTTTAGAATATCAAATATTGGAATACTTGAATTCCAATCACCTAAAATCACCAGAAAACAAAACAGTTCTTTTCGAATTTATGAAGGTCATTCAAACGCAATGGGAAAACTTCTCAATGTCAGATAAATTATTGTACTTCTCAATATAGTTTTTAATTACAGCGATACTAATCACAAACACGGGCATACTTGTGTACCTACCAACAACAGTGGAGTTTTTTTTTATTCCCATAACGGACATAAATTGATACTGGCCAGAAGTTGAAGCAGTCACTTGCCGTCATGACACCCAAGCGACAGCTTCCGAATCAACAAATCATATCCGAGTGGATACTTAAAATCATAGCGGCATGTCGTCTTATACTTGGCAGTTACATAAATATCACCGAATCCAAACCTATCTGCTATTTCATGAAGTTGTACTGCATTTGTTTCTCTGCTGTCGTCATCTCAAACTACTTCACTGAGGTGTATGAAAAAAAAAATGTTTCTGTGTTTTTTGTTTCTACCGCTGAATACATTTGTATGTCTTTGTTGTCCTTAATTTACGACAATAATCTATTTTTGGACTTTTTCACTACCATCAAGACGAACGACAGAATTATTGGTTTTGAAAGAATGTCTCTGATCACCCGTTATTCGTATTTGATCATTTTTGTAAATTCTGTAATGCGATTTGGAATTACTGTTGCCCACTGTTCAACGATAAGTCACTCAGTTCTTGGGCATTTTTGTATTTTCCTAACAATTATAGCAATGGACCTTTACTATGTAACAATCATTATCATTTTTGCGTTGCTACAAAACCGTATGAAGTATCTGAGATTATTCGTAGCATCCAATTCAGTCCCCATTTGTATTACTGCGCGGAATAACGTTGCAAACAGTATCCGAAATGTAAGGAAGAGTTTGGTTTATTATAATAATTTGTTAGATTACTTGGAAGGGCTTGGTCAACAGCTTCAATCTATGGTACATTTTATTTTATTTATTTTTTTGTGTAACTGGAACTGGTCTTAAACACCATTTCATTTATGAGTCTCTTCTTTCATTGCAGTTATTTGTAAACTGGGTTTGTTATACTTCAAGAGTGATTATCCTGTTATACGGCATTATAGTATTTTATTCCACTGGGGTAAGTTAATGCATAACAGTTACTTTAAATGGTCTAAAAGTAAATAATGTAAATAAAATATTTCCAGCACTATACGGACCAATTCTTAGGAATCCTTACGATAGCGGTAATACAATCAAAAGTGATGATCTATTCACCAGCGGTGATTGTGGAGGTCACACTACTTGAAGTGGAGAAAATCAAGGCCATTATAACTACACAAATATTGAGAACCTCAGGTAAGATTTCGTCCCAATTTTAATTGCTACAACAAAAATGCATATTTGCATAATAGAAGAAAAAACTCCCCAGTTAAATTCTTCGCCGTCACAGTCGAAAAACGTCAGCTGCTGGACAAAGGCCTTCCCCAAGTTCCACTTATAAGTACCGCGCTGGACTTGAATGTTGGTAAGGGCAGTGTGAGATACTTTAAGCTACGGAGATGCTGTCCATCTCCTCAAAATATACCGCCCCAGAGAAAAAGCTGGGTGATGAAGAACTGGCATTCTATAACACGTTGAATATCTTATTTCTTTCGCAGACGAGTGTCTTCGGTTCGAGCTGCAGACGGCGCTGCAGTACGTGCGCCTGCGTCCGTTCCGATACACGCTCTGCCGCGCGGTGCCGCTCGACATCAACCTGCTGTTCACCTCCATAGCATTTTGTATTACTTATGTCATTGTAGCTTTGCAGTTACACCATTTTGCTGAATAATGTAGATGTTTAAATAAAATGTTAATGTTTGTGTGAAAATGGTCTATAATTTGAACAGCGTTTTTGGGACACGAGAAATCTCGAAGAAGTTTTACATCAGCATCATAAACAAGTAAAATCAGTATAAAAGTACGTCTCAGTAAATAAGCCCTAGTAAATACTCAGGGTACACCTGTATACATGAAAGTATGGATCGAAACGACCACGGTAATCTCAGTCGACAGCAGTGCAAACTAGACATTTTTATAGTTGCTCTTATCTAAAAAATCATCACGCATCCCGGTTGCATAAATTTTCTTCTATATAAAATTAAATATTAAGTGAGTACCTACAATGAAAACACGGAGGGCCGAAATAAATAGAACCTTCCAGAAAACGCACTCAATCAAGATGAATGACGTGTTGCATCAACATAATTGTTTTATGTTTACAAAAATACCTGTAAAATTTGACGTCCATCGATATAAGAGTTAAGAGTGAGTTATAAATAGTTTCAAAAGAAAGACAGATAACTGCTGCATATGAAATGTTGATAGAATGGCATCATTGACAGTAATGAGGGTCATGATTTTCATTTTTGGTGAAGATGTTAAGTTGTATTAGCTACAGACGAGGATTTTATATACATTTTAATAAAATATGTGATAGAAAAATAGGTACAAAAACCGAATGCAACATCTAGGCAACAACTGATGTCTCAGAAGAGCTCATTAATCTGCTAAATCTTGCCATCTTTAGTTACAATCGGGTAAGGACTAAGAATAGTCATGACAACCTGGTTAAAAATATAGACTGTCCAAAAACTAATAATAAATCTTCCTTTAGAACATCAAATATTGGAATACTTGAATTCCAATCACCTAAAATCATCAGAAAACAAAACAGTTATTTTCGAATTTATGAAGGTCATTCAAACGCAATGGGAAAACTTCTCAATGTCAGATAAATTATTGTACTTCTCAATATAGTTTTTAATTACAGCGATACTAATCACAAACACGGGCTAGGGTGCCCCTTATATGGCAAAAAAAAAATTTTTTTAGAATTTCGAAACGCATACCCTCCAATTTTTTTATAAATGCTAAAATGTACTTAAATATGAAATTTCATATCTGTAGCATGTTTGCAACCTGTGCCGACCGGGCTCTAAAGTTTAATAAAAAATGGTGTTTTGGTCTGACGTTTTGGGTTGATCCAAAACTAATTAAAATGCAACAAATAAAGTAAATATGAGTAATACTAAAAAAATATCAATACAAACTTTTATTTAAATACAAATTATAATAATAATGAATTAGGGTAACTTCTCTTTAGTGTAGTTTTTTTACAGTCTGGATACAGATTTCTATGTTCCTGAACACAACGCAACAAAAACTGATTTTGCTCTTCTTCAGCCATTATAATCTTGCATTAATTTAACAGCTCTTTCAGCAGTGTCATTTACGACCTTCAAACGACTTA
Organism: Helicoverpa zea; assembly: GCF_022581195.2. Taxonomy (NCBI): domain Eukaryota; kingdom Metazoa; phylum Arthropoda; class Insecta; order Lepidoptera; family Noctuidae; genus Helicoverpa; species Helicoverpa zea. Next base: position 2,407,962 of record NC_061472.1, read on the forward strand.
ATCGTCTTCTAGCTTCCAAAAAAGCAGGATTGTCACCCCACGAAGATACGTCTTCCCGAAGAAAACTGTCGTCGATCTGTAGTCGAGATAGAAATCGTTTGCTTCTTTGAGTTACAAAATCATCCAGCGTCATATCTGAAATAAAGAAAAAACCATTAAAATAAGCAAAAACTATATAAACCACAAAACTTTGAAAAAGAAACAAGAAAATATTAAGTACTTACCAAACAAATTTTGCGTAATTTCTTCCTTCGATGGGACATAGCGTTTAGAGGAATCTGAACTTTCGTCTCTGTTTAAATTATTAATAATTTTTGTCTTGGTTTTGGTATCAACTTCTTCATCAAAGAGTGATAATATGACTGTTTCTTCACACAAATACCATAAATGACGAATAAACTTGCTTATGGATGCCTTGGAAATTGTCGCGTCTACTTTTTCATATTCTTTTAGAGCTTTCAAAAAGGACAAGTCTTGGTTAGGTGCTTTAACTGCCATTGTACATTCGAGCCAAGGTTTGGTATACAAGGTGACGATAAATAAACAAACATCTTGTAGAGCATTTTTGTCCTTTGCAGTAATTTTAAGTTGCAATTGAAGCAAACATATTTTTATAGAATAGATTGCTCTCGCCATCCATCGCGCTTGATGCAAAGCTCGGGGGGCCTGAGTTTTAGTTTATACACTGTGTCTCCTCCTAAGAACACAACGCATAGTTCAACCAATTCGCGGTAATCGTCTCTAACAAACAGTTCAGTCTTATAAAAAGTTAACAAAGATGTAATGTTTGTCTTAGCAATATGTGCTTTAACGAAATTTCGTGCCTCTTTTAAAACTGTTTTCAGGGCAAGGAATCTGAGTACTAAGTTCAGAGTTCGAAATCTGTTCCTCATCCGAATTCTCAAGACATTCCAAGTTATCTATCGAAGAAGTAGATGCAACAGCCAATAACTCTCTTTGTTTTACCTTTCTTTCCTGTTCTTCCAATCGTCTTTACCTATCTCGTTCTTCTTTCTCCGCCAATTTTTTGTCGATTCCACCTAAGCATCCCGGTCGACCTGGCTCTCTCTGTTTCCTTAAGAAATCTTTGTCTTCCTCTATCTTCATTCTGTCAAAAGCATCTGCATGTGCAATATCAAATAAGTTATCAAGGTCTTTTACAAAGTTAGTTTCACGATTCTTGAAAGTCAACTGAGTTTTCTTACAGTTTTTTTGCAGCTCCCTCCAAACATGATATAAATCAACAAGTTTCTTCACGCAGTTAGGGATTGTCTTCGTAGGAATTCTGGCTTTTTCCCAAAATATAATGCACTCTCTTATAACAAGATTCGCACTTTCACTAACAGTCAGCTTGACTTCACGAATATTGTAAAATAAAACGGTGAGAACTTGTCGATTAGATGGTAATTTTGCACCATTTATCTGATGGCTTGGCAGTCCGATAAGGAAAATATTTTGTTTATTACTTCGTAATTTCACAGACATTTTCACAAAATAAACAACAAGGCACTAAAAATGTTAGAAATCACTTATGAAATGACAATTGAACGCTGCTCCCGCGCAACTTGTATGGACAAGTTAAAAACTCAAGTCGGCACGGGTTATCGCTTATAAATCGGGCTTATATTTATTTCTAGACTTTATTAAGTCCATACGAAACTTTTTAGAAGGTATGCGTAAAAATATATTGAAGTTGAATTTTAAGGGACACCCTAACGGGCATACTTGTGTAACTACCAACAACAGTGGAGTTTTTTTTTATTCCCATAACGGTCATAAATTGATACTGGCAATAGAAGTTTAGCCAGAAGTTGAAGCAGTCACTTGCCATCATGATACCCAAGCGACATCTTCCGAATCAACAAATCGTATCCGAGTGGGTACTTAAAATCATAGCAGCATGTCGTCTCTTACTTGGCAGTTACATGAATATCACCGAATCCAAACCTATCTGCTATTTCATGAAGTTGTACTGCATTTGTTTCTCTGCTGTCGTTGTCGCAAACTTCTACTTCATTGAAGTGCATGAAAAGAATATTTATTCTTTGATCTTCGTTTCAATCGTTCAATACGCTTTGATATCCTCCTTGTCCTTAATATACGGCTTTAATCTATTTTTAAGCTTTTTCACTGCCATCAAGACGAACGACAGAATTATTGGTTTCGAAAGAATGTCTCTGATCACCCGTTTTTCGTACTTGATCATTTTTGTAAATTTTGCTATGCGATTTGTGATTACTATCAACTTTAGTACAATGTATATTCACTCATTTATTGAGCATTTTTTTGTTTTCCTCGCCGCTATATCCATGGACCTCTACTATGTGACAATCATTATCATTTTTGCGTTACTACAAAACCGTATGAAGTGTCTGAGATTATTCGTAGCATCCAATTCAGTCCCCATTTGTATTACTGCGCGGAATAACGTTGCAAACAGTATCCGAAATGTAAGGAAGAGTTTGGTTTATTATAATAATTTGTTAGATTACTTGGAAGGGCTTGGTCAGCAGCTTCAATCTATGGTACATTTTATTTTTATATACTTTTATATTTCTGGAGCTGTCCTAATAATCTTATCATTTCATTTCAAAGTCTCTTCTTTTTATTGCAGCTATTTGTTAACTGGGTCTGTTATACTTCAGGAGTGATTATTCTATTGTACGGCATTACAGTTTTTTATTCTACTGGGGTAAGTTAATGCATACCATTAACTACACATGGTCTAAATACAAACAACTGTAATAAAATATTTCCAGCATTATTCGGACCTGTTCTTGGGAGCCCTTCTGACACTACTACATTCAAAAGTGATGATCTATTCACCAGCGGTGATTGTAGAGGTAACTATAGGCGAAGTGGAGAAAATCAAGGCCATTCTAACCACACAAATATTGAGAACCTCAGGTAAGATCTCGTCACAATTTTAATTGCGACAGGAAGAATGCCTATTTGGGTTATAGACGTACAAAAAATTTACACAGCCTAAAATTGCACTCACCAACACTCATGCCCCAATTTGACCATGAGTGTTGTCGAGGGCAGTGTGGGTACTTTAAGCTAAGGAGATGTTGTCCATCTTCTTAAAATATACAGACCCAGAGACAAAGCTGGGTGATGAAGAACTGGCATTTTATAACACCTTGTATATCTAATTTCTTTCCAGACGAGTGTCTCCGGTTCGAGCTGCAGACGGCGCTGCAGTACGTGCGCCTGCGTCCGTTCCGATACACGCTCTGCCGCGCGGTGCCGCTCGACATCAACCTGCTGTTCACCTCCACAGCATTTAGTATTACTTATGTCATAGTAGCTTTGCAGTTAAATCATTTTGCTGAATAATGTAGACGTTTAAATGAAATGTTTGTGTGAAATTGGTATTTTGTTTGAACACCGTTTTGAGACTTCGACTTTTGAGAATCTCGTAGAATTTGATATCAGCATCATAAGCAAGTAAAATCAGTGTAAATAGTACATATCAGTACTAGAAAAAACCCTAAGAAATATACGAGATATACCGGTGTTCTTTAAAGTATGGATCGAAACGAGCCCGATAATCTCAGTCGATAGCAGCTCAAACCACTCTTATTTATTTTTATACAGTTTCTCTTATCTACGAGATCAGTACGCATCCCGGTTGTATAATTTTTCTTCTATCCAAAATTAGTTATTAAGTGAATACCTAGAGTGAAAATTCGGACTACCAAAATAAAAAGAACCTTCTGGAAAACGTACTTAATCAACATGAATGGCGTGTTGCAACAGCATAATTATTTTATGTTTACAAAAATAACCGTAGAACTTTCCGTCCATCGATTTAAAATAGACAGTAGACAACTGTATGTGAAGTAACGAGCCAACATGAATCTGAAGCTCTTATTTCAATTTAAATCTCCAACATTATGTCTTATACAAATTATTGCACTTCTGCGATTGTTACTTGGAAATTATATCAATCTCGGTCATTCGAAACTCACTCGATTCTTGACAAAATTATACTGCGTTTGTGTGTGTTCTTCTATTGTAAGCATGTATATCCTTTCATTGTCCGAAAGAGCGCTTTTCCCGGTTTACAATTTCATCATCATCGATTACACGTGCGTAGTCATTATTTGCTTGATTTTCGGCCGAGATCGTTACCCCGCCTTCCTCGCTGCCAATATGACTAATGACCGCATCATAGGCTTCAAAATAAATCTATCATTAACTAATTATGCCATCTTTAGCATATACGGGAGTGCTTTTGTAAGGATTTGTCTTATCATTGCTCATAGTGTTTCCCATCCTTCGTCAATCCTCGCATTTTGTAGTATTACTTGCGCAATAGTAGCCACAGACGTCAATTACATAGCGGTCATAATCATCTTCACAATGCTTCATAGACGTATGAAGAATTTAAGAACATTCTTAGAGACCAACTCAATCCCCATTAATATAACGGGACAGGATGAAATAGCAGTCAGTATTACAAATGTACGGAAAAGTTTGTTGTATTATAATAACTTGCTGGATAATTTCCAATCTCTTGATGAGCTATTACAATATGCAGTAAGTAATTTTTTTCTCTTAATCGAACCTTTTTCATAATTTTATTAAAAATAAATATACAATATGGCGACTGTTTCAGATAACCGTCAACTGGATAACCAACTTTAGTAGAGCTTGCGTGGTTGTTTATTTTTTTGTTCAACATATTATTGCTCAGGTATATTTTTTGAATATATGAAAATTCAAGAGATTTTTTTTTAAACCGCTTCTTCCTTTCGCCTCAGATCTCAACAAAATGCATATTTTAACTTTTAGTTGGAGTTCACGCCGCAAATGATCAACATATTTTTAGAGCTATATCCATCACTAGTGCTGATATCAAGTTCAGCGATTATTGTGGAAACGATCATGTACGAAGTAGATCGAATTAAGGAGACGCTCACTACACAAATACTTAGATGTTCAGGTGACGCATTGCCATCTGTGAACCTTCGTTAAGTAGATCCGCCACTTTTATCATCATCGTTATTTGCGTAGCCATTTCCCAATTATTCTGTGGTCGGTTTCTAGTCTAACCCGACGTTGTTGAAACCGGAATTCTACATGGAGCGACTTTCTATCTGACCTCTTCAGTCCAGTATCCGAAAGGCTATACTCTCCTTGAAAACACTGGTTGTTTGAGTGTTTTGCTAGATCCCAAATGCTATACTTTAATTGGAGTATCATTGAGTTCTGTATGTCATCAGACGAGGGTCTCCGGTTCGAGCTGCAGACGGCGCTGCAGTACGTGCGCCTGCGTCCGTTCCGATACACGCTCTGCCGCGCGGTGCCGCTCGACATCAACCTGCTGTTCACCACCGCCGCACTTTGCATTACTTATGTCATTGTAGCTTTGCAGTTGACGCATTTTTCAGCTTATTGAAGTTTTAATAAAGTATTTTGTGTGTTGTTCTATTAGTGGTTTTCTTTCTTTCTCGTCTTAATTCTTGCAAACTGTGATTTTTTTTCTGAACCCATTTTGTTTCTTGTAATGAGCTGAGCTTGCGTTTGACCTCTACTTTCAACATAATGTCCTTAAAAGTAGGTCTCAATTATTCTTCCTCATCTTTTTACTCATTTAAAGATTATTTTATCTATAGCTATCAGTTTTACATCCAAAGTTTAAAGTAACACTATCAATCATATTTATTCACATGGACTTTTGATTCAAGCTTTCTTTTGAGCAAGGACTGAGAATAGTCATGACAACATGATTCAATAAAGAATGTAGAACAACGAAGGACACCCAGGGATTTATGCAAAACAGTTATTTTCGAAATTAAAAAGGACATTCATACCAAATGGAAAACTTCTCAAGGTCAAACAAATTATTGTAGCTCTCAACATAGTTTATAATTACGGTGATACTTATCACGAACACGGGCACACCGGTGTATTCATATATTCTTGTATATTTCATATCAGCAAAACCCATCGGACTTTATTTTTATTCCCACAATGGACATAAATCGATACTGGCAATAGAAGTTTAGCCAGAGGTTGAAGCAGTCACTTGCCGCCATGATACCCAAGCGACAGCTTCCGAATCAACAAATCGTATCCGAGTGGGTACTTAAAACCATAGCAGCATGCCGTCTCTTACTTGGCAGTTACATGAATATCACCGAATCCAAACCTGTCTGCTATTTCATGAAGTTGTACTGCATTTGTTTCTCTGTTGTCGTCGTCTCAAACTACTTCACTGAGGTGTACGGCAAATTTCTTTTTTCTGCGGTTTTTGTTGCTCTCGTTGAATACGCTTGGATGTCCTTCTTGTCCTTACTTTTCGACAATAATCTATTTTTGGATTTTTTCACTGCCATTAAAACGAACGACAGAATTATTGGTTTCGAAAGAATGTCTCTGATCACCCGTTTTTCGTACTTGATCATTTTCGTAAATTCTGTTATGCGATTTGGGATTACTGTTGCCCACGGTTCAACGACCACTAGCTCAGATCTTGGGCATTTATGTGTTCTCCTCACATTCACAGCCCTGGACCTTCACTATGTGACAATCATTATCATTTTTGCGTTACTACAAAACCGTATGAAGTGTCTGAGATTATTCGTAGCATCCAATTCAGTCCCTATTTGTATTACTGCGCAGAATAACGTTGCAAACAGTATCCGAAATGTAAGGAAGAGTTTGGTTTATTATAATAATTTGTTAGATTACTTGGAAGGGCTTGGTCAGCAGCTTCAATCTATGGTACATTTTATTTTATTTATTTATTTGTGTAACTGGAACTGGTCTTAAACACCGTTTCATTTATGAGTCTCTTCTTTCATTGCAGTTATTTGTAAACTGGGTTTGTTATACTTCAAGAGTGATTATCCTGTTATACGGCATTATAGTATTTTATTCCACTGGGGTAAGTTAATGCATAACAGTTACTTTAAATGGTCTAAAAGTAAATAATGTAAATAAAATATTTCCAGCACTATACGGACCAATTCTTAGGAATCCTTACGATAGCGGTAATACAATCAAAAGTGATGATCTATTCACCAGCGGTGATTGTGGAGGTCACACTACTTGAAGTGGAGAAAATCAAGGCCATTTTAACTACGCAAATATTGAGAACCTCAGGTAAGATTTCGTCCCAATTTTAATTGCTACAACAAAAATGCATATTTGCATAATAGAAGAAAAAACTCCCCAGTTAAATTCTTCGCCGTCACAGTCGAAAAACGTCCGCTGCTGGACAAAGGCCTTCCCCAAGTTCCACTTATAAGTACCGCGCTGGACTTGAATGTTGGTAAGGGCAGTGTGAGATACTTTAAGCTACGGAGATGCTGTCCATCTCCTCAAAATATACCGCCCCAGAGAAAAAGCTGGGTGATGAAGAACTGGCATTCTATAACACGTTGAATATCTTATTTCTTTCGCAGACGAGTGTCTTCGGTTCGAGCTGCAGACGGCGCTGCAGTACGTGCGCCTGCGTCCGTTCCGATACACGCTCTGCCCCGCGGTGCCGCTCGACATCAACCTGCTGTTCACCTCCACAGCATTTTGTATTACTTATGTCATTGTAGCTTTGCAGTTACACCATTTTGCTGAATAATGTAGATGTTTAAATAAAATGTTAATGTTTGTGTGAAAATGGTCTATAATTTGAACAGCGTTTTTGGGACACGAGAAATCTCGAAGAAGTTTTACATCAGCATCATAAACAAGTAAAATCAGTATAAAAGTACGTCTCAGTAAATAAGCCCTAGTAAATACTCAGGGTACACCTGTATACATGAAAGTATGGATCGAAACGACCACGGTAATCTCAGTCGACAGCAGTGCAAACTAGACATTTTTATAGTTGCTCTTATCTAAAAAATCATCACGCATCCCGGTTGCATAAATTTTCTTCTATATAAAATTAAATATTAAGTGAGTACCTACAATGAAAACACGGAGGGCCGAAATAAATAGAACCTTCCAGAAAACGCACTCAATCAAGATGAATGACGTGTTGCATCAACATAATTGTTTTATGTTTACAAAAACAACTGTAAAATTTGACGTCCATCGATATAAGAGTTAAGAGTGAGTTATAAATAGTTTCAAAAGAAAGACAGATAACTGCTGCATATGAAATGTTGATAGAATGGCATCATTGACAGTAATGAGGGTCATGATTTTCATTTTTGGTGAAGATGTTAAGTTGTATTAGCTACAGACGAGGATTTTATATACATTTTAATAAAATATGTGATAGAAAAATAGGTACAAAAACCGAATGCAACATCTAAGCATCAACTGATGTCTCGGAAGAGCTCATTAAGCTGCTAAAACTTGCCATCTTTAGTTACAATCGGGTAAGGACTAAGAATAGCCATGACAACTTGGTTAAAAATAAAGACTGTCCAAAAACTAATAATAAATCTTCTTTTAGATCATCAAATATTGGAATGCTTGAATTCCAATCACCTAAGATCATCAGAAAACAAAATAGTTCTTTTAGAATTTATGAAGGCCATTCAAACGCAATGGGAAAAATTCTCAATGTCACATAAATTATTGTACTTCTCAATATAGTTTTTAATTACAGCGGTACTAATCACAAACACGAGCTAGTTGTGTATGCTCGTGTTTGTTGTTGATGTTGTTGTTTGATGTTATTCACACAACGGACATAAATTGATACTGTCCAGAAGTTGAAGCAGTCACTTGCCGTCATGATACCAGAACGACAGCTTCCCAATCAACAAATCGTATCCGAGTGGGTACTTAAAATCATAGCAGCATGTCGTCTCTTACTTGGCAGTTACATGAATATCACCGAATCCAAAACTATCTGCTATTTCATGAAGTTGTACTGCATTTGTTTCTCTGCTGTCGTCATCTCAAACTACTTCGCTGAGGTGTATGAACAAAATTTTTTTTCTGTGTTTTTTGTTTCTACCGCTGAATACATTTGTATGTCTTTCTTGTCCTTAATTTACGACAATAATCTATTTTTGGACTTTTTCACTGCCATCAAGACGAACGACAGAATTATTGGTTTCGAAAGAATGTCCCTGATCACCCATTATACGTACTTGATCATTTTCGTAAATTCTGTTATGCGATTTGGGATAACTGTTGCCCACTGTTCAACGATAAGTCACTCAGTTCTTGGGCATTTTTGTATTTTCCTAACAATTATAGCAATGGACCTTTACTATGTAACAATCATTATCATTTTTGCGTTGCTACAAAACCGTATGAAGTATCTGAGATTATTCGTAGCATCCAATTCAGTCCCCATTTGTATTACTGCGCGGAATAACGTTGCAAACAGTATCCGAAATGTAAGGAAGAGTTTGGTTTATTATAATAATTTGTTAGATTACTTGGAGGGGCTTGGTCAACAGCTTCAATCTATGGTACATTTTATTTTATTTATTTTTTTGTGTAACTGGAACTGGTCTTAAACACCATTTCATTTATGAGTCTCTTCTTTCATTGCAGTTATTTGTTAACTGGGTTTGTTATACTTCAAGAGTGATTATCCTGTTATACGGCATTATAGTATTTTATTCCACTGGGGTAAGTTAATGCATAACAGTTACTTTAAATGGTCTAAAAGTAAATAATGTAAATAAAATATTTCCAGCACTATACGGACCAATTCTTAGGAATCCTTACGATAGCGGTAATACAATCAAAAGTGATGATCTATTCACCAGCGGTGATTGTGGAGGTCACACTACTTGAAGTGGAGAAAATCAAGGCCATTTTAACTTCGCAAATATTGAGAACCTCAGGTAAGATTTCGTCCCAATTTTAATTGCTACAACAAAAATGCATATTTGCATAATAGAAGAAAAAACTCCCCAGTTAAATTCTTCGCCGTCACAGTCGAAAAACGTCCGCTGCTGGACAAAGGCCTTCCCCAAGTTCCACTTATAAGTACCGCGCTGGACTTGAATGTTGGTAAGGGCAGTGTGAGATACTTTAAGCTACGGAGATGCTGTCCATCTCCTCAAAATATACCGCCCCAGAGAAAAAGCTGGGTGATGAAGAACTGGCATTCTATAACACGTTGAATATCTTATTTCTTTCGCAGACGAGTGTCTTCGGTTCGAGCTGCAGACGGCGCTGCAGTACGTGCGCCTGCGTCCGTTCCGATACACGCTCTGCCGCGCGGTGCCGCTCGACATCAACCTGCTGTTCACCTCCACAGCATTTTGTATTACTTATGTCATTGTAGCTTTGCAGTTACACCATTTTACTGAATAATGTAGATGTTTAAATAAAATGTTAATGTTTGTGTGAAAATGGTCTATAATTTGAACAGCGTTTTTGGGACACGAGAAATTTCGAAGAAGTTTTACATCAGCATCATAAGCAAGTAAAATCAGTGTAAATAGTACATATCAGTACTAGAAAAAACCCTAAGAAATATACGAGATATACCGGTGTTCTTTAAAGTATGGATCGAAACGAGCCCGATAATCTCAGTCGATAGCAGCTCAAACCACTCTTATTTATTTTTATACAGTTTCTCTTATCTACGAGATCAGTACGCATCCCGGTTGTATAATTTTTCTTCTATCCAAAATTAGTTATTAAGTGAATACCTAGAGTGAAAATTCGAACGACCAAAATAAAAAGAACCTTCTGGAAAACGTACTTAATCAACATGAATGGCGTGTTGCAACAGCATAATTATTTTATGTTTACAAAAATAACCGTAGAACTTTCCGTCCATCGATTTAAAATAGACAGTAGACAACTGTATGTGAAGTAACGAGCCAACATGAATCTGAAGCTCTTATTTCAATTTAAATCTCCAACATTATGTCTTATACAAATTATTGCACTTCTGCGATTGTTACTTGGAAATTATATCAATCTCGGTCATTCGAAACTCACTCGATTCTTGACAAAATTATACTGCGTTTGTGTGTGTTCTTCTATTGTAAGCATGTATATCCTTTCATTGTCCGAAAGAGCGCTTTTCGCGGTTCACAGTTTCATCATCATCGATTACACGTGCGCAGTCATTCTTTCCATAATTTTCGGCTACGATCGTTACCCTGCCTTCCTCGCTGCCAACATGACTAATGACCACATCATAGGCTTCAAAATAAATCTATCATTAACTAACTATGCCATTTTTATCATATTTGGAAGTGTTTTTCTAAGGATTTGTCTTATCATTGCTCATCTTGTTTCCCATCCTTCGTCAGTCCTCGCATTTTGTAGTATAACTTGCGCAATAGTAGCCACAGACGTCAATTACATAGCGGTCATAATCATCTTCACAATGCTTCATAGACGTATGAAGAATTTAAGAACATTCTTAGAGACCAACTCAATCCCCATTAATATAACGGGACAGGATGAAATAGCAGTCAGTATTACAAATGTACGGAAAAGTTTGTTGTATTATAATAACTTGCTGGATAATTTCCAATCTCTTGATGAGCTATTACAATACGCAGTAAGTAAATTTTTTCTCTTAATCGAGCCTTTTTCATAATTTTATTAAAAATAAATATACAATATGGCGACTGTTTCAGATAACCGTCAACTGGATAACCAACTTTAGTAGAGCTTGCGTGGTTGTTTATTTTTTTGTTCAACATATTATTGCTCAGGTATATTTTTTGAATGTATGAAAATTCAAGAGATTTTTTTTTAAACCGCTTCTTCCTTTCGCCTCAGATCTCAACAAAATGCATATTTTAACTTTTAGTTGGAGTTCACGCCGCAAATGATCTATATATTTTTAGAGCTATATCCATCACTAGTGCTGATATCAAGTTCAGCGATTATTGTGGAAACGATCATGTACGAAGTGGATCGAATTAAGGAAACGCTCACTACACAAATACTTAGATGTTCAGGTGAGGCATTGCCATCTTTGAACCTTCGTTAAGTAGATCCGCCACTTTTATCATCATCGTTATTTGCGTAGCCATTTCCCAATTATTCTGTGGTCGGTTTCTAGTCTAACCCGACGTTGTTGAAACCGGAGTTCTACATGGAGCGACTTTCTATCTGACCTCTTCAGTCCAGTATCCGAAAGGCTATACTCTCCTTGAAAACACTGGTTGTTTGAGTGTTTTGCTAGACCCCAAATGCTATACTTTAATTGGAGTATCATTGAGTTCTGTATGTCATCAGACGAGGGTCTCCGGTTCGAGCTGCAGACGGCGCTGCAGTACGTGCGCCTGCGTCCGTTCCGATACACGCTCTGCCGCGTGGTGCCGCTCGACATCAACCTGCTGTTCACCACCGCCGCACTTTGCATTACTTATGTCATTGTAGCTTTGCAGTTGACGCATTTTTCAGCTTATTGAAGTTTTAATAAAGTATTTTGTGTGTTGTTCTATTAGTGGTTTTCTTTCTTTCTCGTCTTAATTCTTGCAAACTGTGATTTTTTTTCTGAACCCATTTTGTTTCTTGTAATGAGCTGAGCTTGCGTTTGACCTCTACTTTCAACATAATGTCCTTAAAAGTAGGTCTCAATTATTCTTCCTCATCTTTTTACTCATTTAAAGATTATTTTATCTATAGCTATCAGTTTTACATCCAAAGTTTAAAGTAACACTATCAATCATATTTATTCACATGGACTTTTGATTCAAGCTTTCTTTTGAGCAAGGACTGAGAATAGTCATGACAACATGATTCAATAAAGAATGTAGAACAACGAAGGACACCCAGGGATTTATGCAAAACAGTTATTTTCGAAATTAAAAAGGACATTCATACCAAATGGAAAACTTCTCAAGGTCAAACAAATTATTGTAGCTCTCAACATAGTTTATAATTACGGTGATACTTATCACGAACACGGGCACACCGGTGTATTCATATATTCTTGTATATTTCATATCAGCAAAACCCATCGGACTTTATTTTTATTCCCACAATGGACATAAATCGATACTGGCAATAGAAGTTTAGCCAGAGGTTGAAGCAGTCACTTGCCGCCATGATACCCAAGCGACAGCTTCCGAATCAACAAATCGTATCCGAGTGGGTACTTAAAACCATAGCAGCATGCCGTCTCTTACTTGGCAGTTACATGAATATCACCGAATCCAAACCTGTCTGCTATTTCATGAAGTTGTACTGCATTTGTTTCTCTGTTGTCGTCGTCTCAAACTACTTCACTGAGGTGTACGGCAAATTTCTTTTTTCTGCGGTTTTTGTTGCTCTCGTTGAATACGCTTGGATGTCCTTCTTGTCCTTACTTTTCGACAATAATCTATTTTTGGATTTTTTCACTGCCATTAAAACGAACGACAGAATTATTGGTTTCGAAAGAATGTCTCTGATCACCCGTTTTTCGTACTTGATCATTTTCGTAAATTCTGTTATGCGATTTGGGATTACTGTTGCCCACGGTTCAACGACCACTAGCTCAGATCTTGGGCATTTATGTGTTCTCCTCACATTCACAGCCCTGGACCTTCACTATGTGACAATCATTATCATTTTTGCGTTACTACAAAACCGTATGAAGTGTCTGAGATTATTCGTAGCATCCAATTCAGTCCCTATTTGTATTTCTGCGCAGAATAACGTTGCAAACAGTATCCGAAATGTAAGGAAGAGTTTGGTTTATTATAATAATTTGTTAGATTACTTGGAAGGGCTTGGTCAGCAGCTTCAATCTATGGTACATTTTATTTTATTTATTTATTTGTGTAACTGGAACTGGTCTTAAACACCGTTTCATTTATGAGTCTCTTCTTTCATTGCAGTTATTTGTAAACTGGGTTTGTTATACTTCAAGAGTGATTATCCTGTTATACGGCATTATAGTATTTTATTCCACTGGGGTAAGTTAATGCATAACAGTTACTTTAAATGGTCTAAAAGTAAATAATGTAAATAAAATATTTCCAGCACTATACGGACCAATTCTTAGGAATCCTTACGATAGCGGTAATACAATCAAAAGTGATGATCTATTCACCAGCGGTGATTGTGGAGGTCACACTACTTGAAGTGGAGAAAATCAAGGCCATTTTAACTACGCAAATATTGAGAACCTCAGGTAAGATTTCGTCCCAATTTTAATTGCTACAACAAAAATGCATATTTGCATAATAGAAGAAAAAACTCCCCAGTTAAATTCTTCGCCGTCACAGTCGAAAAACGTCCGCTGCTGGACAAAGGCCTTCCCCAAGTTCCACTTATAAGTACCGCGCTGGACTTGAATGTTGGTAAGGGCAGTGTGAGATACTTTAAGCTACGGAGATGCTGTCCATCTCCTCAAAATATACCGCCCCAGAGAAAAAGCTGGGTGATGAAGAACTGGCATTCTATAACACGTTGAATATCTTATTTCTTTCGCAGACGAGTGTCTTCGGTTCGAGCTGCAGACGGCGCTGCAGTACGTGCGCCTGCGTCCGTTCCGATACACGCTCTGCCGCGCGGTGCCGCTCGACATCAACCTGCTGTTCACCTCCACAGCATTTTGTATTACTTATGTCATTGTAGCTTTGCAGTTACACCATTTTGCTGAATAATGTAGATGTTTAAATAAAATGTTAATGTTTGTGTGAAAATGGTCTATAATTTGAACAGCGTTTTTGGGACACGAGAAATCTCGAAGAAGTTTTACATCAGCATCATAAACAAGTAAAATCAGTATAAAAGTACGTCTCAGTAAATAAGCCCTAGTAAATACTCAGGGTACACCTGTATACATGAAAGTATGGATCGAAACGACCACGGTAATCTCAGTCGACAGCAGTGCAAACTAGACATTTTTATAGTTGCTCTTATCTAAAAAATCATCACGCATCCCGGTTGCATAAATTTTCTTCTATATAAAATTAAATATTAAGTGAGTACCTACAATGAAAACACGGAGGGCCGAAATAAATAGAACCTTCCAGAAAACGCACTCAATCAAGATGAATGACGTGTTGCATCAACATAATTGTTTTATGTTTACAAAAACAACTGTAAAATTTGACGTCCATCGATATAAGAGTTAAGAGTGAGTTATAAATAGTTTCAAAAGAAAGACAGATAACTGCTGCATATGAAATGTTGATAGAATGGCATCATTGACAGTAATGAGGGTCATGATTTTCATTTTTGGTGAAGATGTTAAGTTGTATTAGCTACAGACGAGGATTTTATATACATTTTAATAAAATATGTGATAGAAAAATAGGTACAAAAACCGAATGCAACATCTAGTCAACAACTGATGTCTCAGAAGAGCTCATTAATCTGCTAAATCTTGCCATCTTTAGTTACAATCGGGTAAGGACTAAGAATAGTCATGACAACCTGGTTAAAAATATAGACTGTCCAAAAACTAATAATAAATCTTCCTTTAGAACATCAAATATTGGAATACTTGAATTCCAATCACCTAAAATCATCAGAAAACAAAACAGTTATTTTCGAATTTATGAAGGTCATTCAAACGCAATGGGAAAACTTCTCAATGTCAGATAAATTATTGTACTTCTCAATATAGTTTTTAATTACAGCGATACTAATCACAAACACGGGCATACTTGTGTAACTACCAACAACAGTGGAGTTTTTTTTTATTCCCATAACGGTCATAAATTGATACTGGCAATAGAAGTTTAGCCAGAAGTTGAAGCAGTCACTTGCCATCATGATACCCAAGCGACATCTTCCGAATCAACAAATCGTATCCGAGTGGGTACTTAAAATCATAGCAGCATGTCGTCTCTTACTTGGCAGTTACATGAATATCACCGAATCCAAACCTATCTGCTATTTCATGAAGTTGTACGGCATTTGTTTCTCTGCTGTCGTTGTCGCAAACTTCTACTTCATTGAAGTGCATGAAAAGAATATTTATTCTTTGATCTTCGTTTCAATCGTTCAATACGCTTTGATATCCTCCTTGTCCTTAATATACGGCTTTAATCTATTTTTAAACTTTTTCACTGCCATCAAGACGAACGACAGAATTATTGGTTTCGAAAGAATGTCTCTGATCACCCGTTTTTCGTACTTGATCATTTTTGTAAATTTTGCTATGCGATTTGTGATTACTGTCAACTTTAGTACAATGTATATTCACTCATTTATTGAGCATTTTTTTGTTTTCCTCGCCGCTATATCCATGGACCTCTACTATGTGACAATCATTATCATTTTTGCGTTACTACAAAACCGTATGAAGTGTCTGAGATTATTCGTAGCATCCAATTCAGTCCCCATTTGTATTACTGCGCGGAATAACGTTGCAAACAGTATCCGAAATGTAAGGAAGAGTTTGGTTTATTATAATAATCTGTTAGATTACTTCGAAGGGCTTGGTCAGCAGCTTCAATCTATGGTATATTTTTATGTATTTTTATATTTCTGGAATTATCATAATAATAGGATAATTTCATTTATGAGTCTCTTCTTTTATTGCAGCTATTTGTTAACTGGGTTTGTTATACTTCAAGAGTGATTATCCTGTTATACAACATTACAGTTTTTTATTCCACTGGGGTAAGTTAATGCATACCATTAACTACACATGGTCTAAATGCAAACAACTGTAATAAAATATTTCCAGCATTATTCGGACCTCTTATTGGGAGCCCTTACGATAGTACTTCATTCAAAAGTGATGATCTATTCACCAGCGGTGATTGTGGAGGTAACTATAGGCGAAGTGGAGAAAATCAAGACCATTCTAACCACGCAAATATTGAGAACCTCAGGTAAGATATTGTCACAACTTTAATTGCGTCAGGAAGAATGCCTCCTTGCGTTATAGACGTACAGAAAAATGACGCAGCCTAAAATTGCACATCCATGCCCATACACTCATGCCCTAACTTGACCATGAGTGTTGGTGAGTGCAGTGTGGGTACTTTAAGCTAAGGAGATGTTGCCCATCGTCTTAAAATATACAGACCCAGAGACAAAGCTGGGTAATGAAGAACTGGCATTCTATAACACCTTGTATATCTTATTTCTTTCCAGACGAGTGTCTCCGGTTCGAGCTGCAGACGGCGCTGCAGTACGTGCGCCTGCGTCCGTTCCGATACACGCTCTGCCACGCGGTGCCGCTCGACATCAACCTGCTGTTCACCTCCACAGCATTTTGTATTACTTATGTCATTGTAGCTTTTCAGTTACACCATTTTGCTGAATAATGTAGATGTTTAAATAAAACGTTTGTGTGAAAATGGTCTATAATTTGAGCAGCGTTTTTGGGATATGAGATATCTCGAAAAATTTTATATCAGCATCATAAACAAGTAAAATCAGTATAAAAAGTAAGTCTCAGTAAATAAGCCCCAGTAAATACCAATCTAGACACACGGCAGTGTGTCCGCCAAGTTCGAGCAAAAAAAGGGACACACCGGCCGTGGGTTATATTACACGAACCATTTCGGGCCAAATTCGGGGGGTCGAATTTGGCCCGAAATGGTTCGTGTAACTCAAAATCTATTTTATTTACGCATATCAAATTTCTAGTATCTATTGAGACCCCCTCACTTATCTAAAATACAAAATTTCATTAATATACCTATTGTAGGTCTTGAGATATTGACGTCAGAAAATCGCTATTTTTACTATACACTCACTGACTGACTGACTGACTGACTCACTCATCAAAAACCTAGACCACTTCCAATGGTCGTATTGACTTGAAATTTGGCATGGAGGTAGGTCTTTATGTCAAGGTAAAGGGAAAAATCTGAAAATGGCCAAGTGTGAGTCGGTTTCAAAATAATGAAGGTGTTTCATCCCCGGTGTAAATTTATACCCATAAGGAACTAAAACGAACTAAAGAACAATATCAGACGTCCATAGTAACTTAGGCTCAATAATTTCATGTACAGTGAAAATTCTTACAGTTTTTTGTGTAGTTTAATGTCAGAAGCTTTTCTATGTTTTCCACTTTTGCATTAAACTTCTCAAAACCAAATTATTCCAAATTATTAAAACGAAAAACCTGAACTCGATAAACAAAATAATTACTTATTAAAATGATATTTTTTTTTGGAAAAGTTCTAGATAACAATTAAATATTTTATAAGACGTTAGTATTTTATATTTATATACAGGGTTACTGGTAAGTAGACCGCATCCTTTCAGGAGGTGATAGTATAGGTCAATACGGACAAATTTGACCCTGGGATACACTGGGCAAAAGTTAACCCGTTTCAAGATAATCGAATTTTAAGATCTTTTCTTTACAAGTCGTCTAGGTACACGTATACATTTTTATTACTAGTTAAAAGTCTCGTTTTTGCGGATTTTTGTGTGTTTTGTGGCTTTTTGGATAGCCATATAAATGTAGATGTTTTTTAAGTATTCTGCACAAAAAAATGAAAAGTAATATTTTTGAGAAAATATCTACTAAAAAAGTAATTTCTGTTCGCTATAATTTCCTCTGAGATTTGTACAGTTTTATGGTTTGTTATTATGAAATGATTCATCTTCTATCCAAAAACAAACAAAAATCCACAAAAATGAGACTTTTAACTAATAATGAAAAGTTATACGTGTACCTAGACGACTGATCTTGAAATTCGATTATCTTGAAACGGGTTAACTTTTGCCCAGTGTATCCCAGGGTCAAATTTGTCCGTATTGACCTATACTATCACCTCCTGAAAGGATGCGGTCTACTTACCAGTAACCCTGTATATATCATTTTATATAATAAAATAAAACACCATCTACCAATTTGACTTTCGGCGCGTGGAACGTTCGGACACTTCTTGATAGTGATGCCAACGCCTGTCCCGAGCGAAAAACCGCCATAGTAGCACGAGAACTTCATCGCTATAATGTCGATGTGGCTGCTCTCAGCGAAACACATCTTGCTGACGAAGGGGAGCTGGTGGAACACGGCGGCGGGTATACTTTTCTGTGGAAAGGTACTGCTGCCTCTGAACCGCGGCGGTCTGGTGTTGGTTTTGCTATCAAAAACCATCTTTTGAGGCATCTTCAGGAATATCCTGTTCACATTTCTGACCGCGTGACCACACTGCGCCTTCATCTTGACCATAACAATTATCTTAATGTCATCAGTGTCTATGCTCCAACGCTGGACAAGTCTGATGACATCAAGGATAAATTTTACGAGGAACTGACACATTGTCTCGAGCGCGTACGCCCCAGTGAACAGATCCTACTACTGGGTGATTTTAATGCCAGGGTCGGGCGGGACTACGAAGCCTGGCCTAAAGTTTTAGGCAGACACGGTACAGGCAACATGAACAGTAATGGCCGACTGTTGCTTAGTCTTTGTGCTCAATTCGATTTGGCTATTACGAACACTATGTTCCGACTTCGCGCCAAGCACAAGACAACGTGGATGCACCCACGATCAAAACACTGGCATTTGATTGATTACGCAATTGTAAGATAAAGAGATATTTCCCAAGTCCAAATAACCCGCGTAATGCGAGGAGCACACTGTTGGACTGATCACCGGCTTGTTGTCACTAAATTGAATCTTTGCCTACGTCGTCCCCGCAGATCAGGCAGAGCGAAGCCTGCGCATTTAAACGTAGATTTGCTTCAGAATCTCGGGACTAGACAACAGTACGCAGAAACCTTGGCTAGTACGCTTCCATCACTAAGAAACGGTGCGAGGGATGCTGATGCTGAGTGGGGAGCTTTATCTTCTCATATTCTGGACACCGCTAAAAGTACTTTGGGTCTTAAAGTCCGTAAGAACGAGGACTGGTTCGATGAGAATGATGAAGCTCTCATGGCTGCAATCGGCAAACACCGTGCCCTTCTTAGGGAAAGTAGCGGAAAAAAGCAAGGCAGAAGTGCTGCAGAGATAAATAAGAGTGACCTGGAGCTGCGGAAACTAACTAGGGAAATAAAAAATCGGTGGTGGCAGGAAAAAGCTCGGTATATGCAGTGGCTCGCAGATACTAATCAGCTCGGAGAGTTCTACGGTGAGGTTCGAAAACTGATTGGTACGAAAAATTCGCTGAAGGTTCCTTTAAAGTCCAAGGACGGTAATGACCTTCTAGAATCCAAAGACGCCATTTTAAAGCGGTGGGCAGAGCACTTTTGTTCTTTGCTTAATTGTGATCGATCAGCAGATCTAGAATACATCAGTTCGATACCTCAATTACCTGTAGCAAATCTGCTGGATCAGCCACTGTCACGTAACGAAATTGTTCTTGCTATTAAACAACAGCCAAACAAACGCGCGGCAGGCATGGACTCTTTACCGGGAGAATTGATCAAATATGGTGGTGACGAGTTGCATTCCGCCATCTATGAACTTTTTGTCCATTTGTGGGAAACGGAACGTATTCCAGCAGATTTCAAAGTCTCTCGCATCTGTGCTTTATACAAAAACAAAGGCGACCGTTCTGACTGCAACTCCTACCGCGGTATTTCTCTTTTATCAGTCCCTGGGAAAGTCTTTGCTAGAGTATTACTGAACCGCCTAATGACCCTATCTGAAAAGATTTTGCCGGAAACCCAGTTTGGCTTCCGACCTGACCGTGGTACTTGTGAGGCGATTTTTTCATTGCGTCAACTACAAGAAAAGAGCCGTGAACAGGGGCGACAGCTATACCTGTGCTTCGTTGACCTTGAGAAGGCTTTTGACAGTGTGCCTCGAGAAGCCCTCTGGATAGTACTGAATAAGTTAGGATGCACGGATAAATTTGTAAGGCTTCTGAGACTCCTGCATGATGGCATGGAGTGCTGTGTCGCTGTCGATGACGATCAGTCAGACTTCTTTCCCGTTACCTGTGGGGTGAAGCAAGGGTGCGTGCTTGCGCCTACACTGTTCACGTTGTACTTTGCAGTCGTAGTACGCGATGCCTTACAATTGTCATCCGATGGAGTTCGCATCCGTTTCCGCACCGACGGCAATCTTTTCAATCTAGCCAGGTTTAAGGCACGCACTAAAGTATCGTATGCCCTGATCACCGAGATCATGTATGCTGACGATCTGTGTTTCGTGGCGGAATCCCCAGAAAGCCTGCAACAATTGATGTCCAATTTTCACGAGGTTTGTCAAAAATTTGGCCTGAAGATCAGTGTCAAGAAGACGGAGGTTATGTCCTTGGACAATAACGGTCACGAGACACTGACTATAAGACTCGGTGAGGACTCGTTAAAGCAGGTCGATAAATTCCGTTATTTGGGGAGCACATTAACATCGAAGTGCGACCTTGATGTAGAGATCAACAGCAGAATCGGTGCTGCTGCCGCAGCATTCGGCAAGCTGGATGCCAAGGTCTTCCGTTCCCATGATCTTAAACTGGCTACAAAAATATCGGTTTATATGGCAATAGTATTGCCTAACTCTTATACTCTGCTGAAACGTGGACTGTGTACCGCCGGCATATCCGCACACTAGACCAATTCCACCTCAAATGTCTACGTAAAATACTTAAGATCCGATGGTCTGATCGTGTGCGAAACACCGAAGTGCTGCGACGAGCCAATGTCGGTGGCACTGAGGCTTACCTTATGCGGCGACAGCTTAGATGGTGCGGTCACGTGTCACGTATGGCGGAGGAGCGAGTGGCTAAGCGCATCTTTTATTCCGAACTAAAGGAGGGCAAACGAAAGCAGGGCGGACAGTTCCTCCGATATAAAGATGTGCAAAAACGTCACATGAAAAAATGTGACATTGAGCCTTCGCAATGGGAAGGGCTAGCAGCCCAACGGCCTGATTGGAGAGCTCTAGTTAGAAACAAAGTTTCTGACTTTGAGGAGCGTCGTCGGTCAGAGCTTGATTCTAGACGCGACGAACTGAAAGCCCGACCACCCGCGGCAATCAGTTACAATTATGATAATGGTGTGCTCACATGTCCGCAATGTGCGCGGACCTTCTCAAAGAAGATTGGCTACTGTAGTCATATGCGAGCACACCAGCGACAATTATCTGTACGGAGTTGAGGCAGTCGCCGTGACCGAAATCGGTCTGGAGTCATCATCATCATCATCATCATTTTATATTGTTATTTAAATTGTTGTAGTAAAGAACTTTGTGTCCGTGAGAATTTAGTTTTAAAAGTTGATTGGGTGGGCCGAAACCTGACATTGTTCTTTATCTATATTTATATAATATATCTTCGAATGGTCGTATAGTAGCCGGCATATAACTTGGCAAGGATTTGGGACCTTTAATAAGTGTGAGCTCGCTCATAGTGCACTAAATTATACAAAAAAGTGGTCCCTGTTATTGCTTGTGCATTATTCTATGGTTATTGACATCATTTATTGGCGATTATGTCTGCTTGAAAAAAATAGGACCTGTTTTCATCTCACGATTCTTGCCAAGTTACGTGCCGGGAACTTTACCGATCTGAAATTCGTTACAAAGGTTTGTATTTAGTCAAAGTAAAATAAAAATCTGAAAACGGCCAAGTGTGAATCACTTTCGAAAATAACGAATGTGTAACTTTGATCCACGAACATAATATATGATAACATGTCATGTCAGTCAGTTGGTAAATCTAGTCCATTTAGTTAATCTAGTTCATTTCTTTGTAAGAAACATAGTGCATATTAAAAAATCTGAAAGATAGTATAAATGAGACATATCTTTAACTAACTTCATCATAAGAAAAAAATAAAATAAACAACCTTACAAAAATAAATGAAATCCCACCCAAAACAAAATTGTGAAAGACTGCCAAGTTCGATAATATGGGAATGCTTCGACTATAAAAGAAGTGAGATCTGAATAAGTATACCTCAGTTAAAAATAGTTACTTTTTAATGATGTTACTTGGCAAGTTTTAATAGAAAATTAAATACTTGATTCATTGCGTTTAGTAGGTTTATAACAAGGTGTGTGAAAACTTGCCAAGTAACATCATTAAAAAGTAACTATTTTTAACTGAGGCATGTGTATGGAACTTGGTACTTATTCAGATCTCACTTCTTTTATAGGCGAAGCATTCCCATATTATCGAACTTGGCAGTCTTTCACATTTTTGTTTTGGGTGGGATCTCAGTCGACAGCAGTGCAAACTAGTCATTTTTATAGTTGCTCTTATCTAAAAAATTATCTTATCCCAGTAGCATAAATTTTCTTCTATACAAATTAGTTATTAAGTGAATGAAAATGAAACTACCGAAGACCAAAATAAATAGAACCTTCTGGAAAACGTACTTAATCAACATGATGCATCAGCATAATTATTTTATGTTTACAAAAATAACTGTAAAACTTTCAGTCCATTCATTTAAAGGGTCAGTAGACAGTAGACAACTACACGTGAAGTAACGAGCCAACATGAATCCGAAAATCTTATTTCAATTTAAATCTCCAACATTATGTCTTATGCAAATTATTGCGCTTCTGCGATTGTTACTTGGAAATTATATCAATCTCGGTCAATCGAAACTCACTCGATTCTTGACAAAATTATTTTGCGTTTGTGTGTGTTCCTCTATAGTAAGCATGTATATCCTTTCATTGTCCAAAAGATCGCTTTTCCCGGTTTACAGTTTCATCATCATCGATTACACGTGCGCAGTCATTCTTTCCATAATTTTCGGCTACGATCGTTACCCTGCCTTCCTCGCTGCCAACATGACTAATGACCGCATCATAGGCTTCAAAATAAATCTATCATTAACTAACTATGCCATCTTTATCATATTTGGAAGTGTTTTTCTAAGGATTTGTCTTATCATTGCTCATCTTGTTTCCCATCCTTCGTCAGTCCTCGCATTTTGTAGTATAACTTGCGCAATAGTAGCCACAGACGTCAATTACATAGCGGTCATAATCATCTTCACAATGCTTCATAGACGTATGAAGAAATTAAGAACATTCTTAGAGACCAACTCAATCCCCATTTATGTAACTGGACAGGATGAAATAGCAGTCAGTATTACAAATGTACGGAAAAGTTTGTTGTATTATAATAACTTGCTGGATAATTTCCAATCTCTTAATGAACTATTACAATACGCAGTAAGTAAAGTCTCTCTTAATCGAACGTTTTTCATACTTTAATTAGAAATATATATACAATATGGCGACTGTTTCAGATAACCGTCAACTGGATTACCAACTTTAGTAGAGCTTGCGTGGTTGTTTATTTTTTTGTTCAACATATTATTGCTCAGGTATATTTTTTGAATGTATGAAAATTCAAGAGATTTTTTTTTAAACCGCTTCTTCCTTTCGCCTCAGATCTCAACAAAATGCATATTTTAACTTTTAGTTGGAGTTCACGCCGCAAATGATCTATATATTTTTAGAGCTATATCCATCACTAGTGCTGATATCAAGTTCAGCGATTATTGTGGAAACGATCATGTACGAAGTGGATCGAATTAAGGAAACGCTCACTACACAAATACTTAGATGTTCAGGTGAGGCATTGCCATCTTTGAACCTTCGTTAAGTAGATCCGCCACTTTTATCATCATCGTTATTTGCGTAGCCATTTCCCAATTATTCTGTGGTCGGTTTCTAGTCTAACCCGACGTTGTTGAAACCGGAGTTCTACATGGAGCGACTTTCTATCTGACCTCTTCAGTCCAGTATCCGAAAGGCTATACTCTCCTTGAAAACACTGGTTGTTTGAGTGTTTTGCTAGACCCCAAATGCTATACTTTAATTGGAGTATCATTGAGTTCTGTATGTCATCAGACGAGGGTCTCCGGTTCGAGCTGCAGACGGCGCTGCAGTACGTGCGCCTGCGTCCGTTCCGATACACGCTCTGCCGCGCGGTGCCGCTCGACATCAACCTGCTGTTCACCACCGCCGCACTTTGCATTACTTATGTCATTGTAGCTTTGCAGTTGACGCATTTTTCAGCTTATTGAAGTTTTAATAAAGTAGTTTGTGTGTTTTTCTATTAGTGGTTTTCTTTCTTTCTCGTCTTAATTCTTGCAAACTGTGATTTTTTTTCTGAACCCATTTTGTTTCTTGTAATGAGCTGAGCTTGCGTTTGACCTCTACTTTCAACATAATGTCCTTAAAAGTAGGTCTCAATTATTCTTCCTCATCTTTTTACTCATTTAAAGATTATTTTATCTATAGCTATCAGTTTTACATCCAAAGTTTAAAGTAACACTATCAATCATATTTATTCACATGGACTTTTGATTCAAGCTTTCTTTTGAGCAAGGACTGAGAATAGTCATGACAACATGATTCAATAAAGAATGTAGAACAACGAAGGACACCCAGGGATTTATGCAAAACAGTTATTTTCGAAATTAAAAAGGACATTCATACCAAATGGAAAACTTCTCAAGGTCAAACAAATTATTGTAGCTCTCAACATAGTTTATAATTACGGTGATACTTATCACGAACACGGGCACACCGGTGTATTCATATATTCTTGTATATTTCATATCAGCAAAACCCATCGGACTTTATTTTTATTCCCACAATGGACATAAATCGATACTGGCAATAGAAGTTTAGCCAGAGGTTGAAGCAGTCACTTGCCGCCATGATACCCAAGCGACAGCTTCCGAATCAACAAATCGTATCCGAGTGGGTACTTAAAACCATAGCAGCATGCCGTCTCTTACTTGGCAGTTACATGAATATCACCGAATCCAAACCTGTCTGCTATTTCATGAAGTTGTACTGCATTTGTTTCTCTGTTGTCGTCGTCTCAAACTACTTCACTGAGGTGTACGGCAAATTTCTTTTTTCTGCGGTTTTTGTTGCTCTCGTTGAATACGCTTGGATGTCCTTCTTGTCCTTATTTTTCGACAATAATCTATTTTTGGATTTTTTCACTGCCATTAAAACGAACGACAGAATTATTGGTTTCGAAAGAATGTCTCTGATCACCCGTTTTTCGTACTTGATCATTTTCGTAAATTCTGTTATGCGATTTGGGATTACTGTTGCCCACGGTTCAACGACCACTAGCTCAGATCTTGGGCATTTATGTGTTCTCCTCACATTCACAGCCCTGGACCTTCACTATGTGACAATCATTATCATTTTTGCGTTACTACAAAACCGTATGAAGTGTCTGAGATTATTTGTAGCATCCAATTCAGTCCCTATTTGTATTACTGCGCAGAATAACGTTGCAAACAGTATCCGAAATGTAAGGAAGAGTTTGGTTTATTATAATAATTTGTTAGATTACTTGGAAGGGTTTGGTCAGCAGCTTCAATCTATGGTACATTTAATTTTTACCTACATTTTTTTTGCATTACTAGAACTGGTCATAGACACCATTTCATTTCTAAGTCTCTTTTTTTATTGCAGCTATTTGTTAACTGGGTTTGTTATACTTCAAGAGTGATTATCCTGTTATACGGCATTATAGTATTTTATTCCACTGGGGTAAGTTAATGCATAACATTAACTATAAATGATCTAAGGTGCGAGTGCGGGCCTGCTGTGCAGACCATGTCCCACCTCACCGCATGCCCACTTTTTTTTTTTTCCGACGTTAAAAATCATCAAATGACCCTCCCGCTGTGGGTTAGCAGCGGTGAGGGAGTGTCAGACTCTTACTGACTAAAAACCGTCGTGTTCCGTCATAGGCCTTTTATGTACCAGGGCCGCGGTATCTCTTTCGAACAACCGCAGCCCCGGCAGGCCTTGGCCCTATTGGGCCCCGCTGGGGTTGCTGACATCTCTTTGAGGAGCGCGTGGAACAACGCGCGCCGCCGACACGGGTCTGTTGTCTATTAACTAGACATGAGCGATGAGCCACCCGAACTCACCGCCCACAGACCCACGCCTACGGTGGCCGGGAGTCGTCTCGCGACACCCGGCGCCCGTGGTGTCTACCTGCTCCAGCGCGGCGGCCGGGATGAGAGGTGCGAACTCTCTGACGTTCCGCCGCCTCCTTCTCGAGCATGACTGCTTCGCAGAAGGAGGCGACGGCATCCCATTCCCTCTCGCCCCGGACCATGGCTTGAACCAGGGCCGGACGCGAGAGGTCGCCGCCGCCTAAAGCCTCGACGAGGACCCGGCGGTGCCCTTCCCACGCAGGGCACTCCTGGACTGTGTGGTCCACCGTGTCCTCGGGGCTATCCGCACAGTGGTGACACCCGGGCGCCTCCTCACGACCGATTCGATGCAGATACCTCCCGAAACAACCGTGTCCGGTGAGGACCTGCGTCATGCGGTACGTGAGGGCGCCGTGACTCCTCCCGAGCCACTCCTCAAAGAGGGGACTTACCGCCACTATGGTGGCGTGCCCTGCACTGGGTTGCGACAGTCGCTCCCTCCAGGCCACACTGACATTCTGCCGGAGCTCTGCCCGCTGCGTGACAACTTGCCGCGGCAACGGGGTTTCCCCCCGGCGCTGAGCCTCCTCGCGCCAGTCGTACAGGCGCAAGAAGACTCTCGCCTCCAGACCCCACGGTGGCAGTCCGGCTAGTAGGCCAGCTGCTTCGCGGGAGATCGTGCGGTACCCCCGGATTAGCCTAATGGCTATCACCCTTTGGGGCACGTTCAGGTAGTGTACAGCCCGCGGCCGTACCGAACGTGCCCATACCTGGGCCCCGTAAAGGGCCATGGACCGCAAGACTCCCGCGTAGAGTTTACGGCAGGGGGCGTTTGGGCCTCCCAGGTTGGGCAGGAGCCGCTTGAAGGCAGCACCTGCCTTTTCCAGTTTGGGGCCCAAACGTCGGAAATGCTCGACGAAGTTCCACCGGCCGTCGAGGACGAGTCCTAGGTACTTCATCGCCTTCTCGACGCCGATGGTAACCCCTCCCACCGTAACTTGGGAACCTGAAGGTGGCGCGTTCCGAAGCCCATGAAAGCACATGGCCTCGGACTTGTGCAATGCCACCTCCAGTCCCAGCAGCTGGATCCTCTCAACGACTATCGCAACCCCGCGCGCCATTATGTCGGCCGCCTCCTGGTGCGACCTCCCTTGTGCCAGTACCAGCGTGTCGTCAGCGTAGCAAACAACGCTGACGCCGCTAGGGAGGTCGGCGCGCAGCACCCAGTCGTAGCCGATGTTCCACAAGAGCGGCCCCAGTACCGACCCCTGCGGAACACCGCACGACATCTCTCGCCGGTTCCATTCCCCATTGTGACCGGGGTAAATGATGGACCTATCCGACAGATAGGCCTCGACCACGCGACGAAGGTAGGTCGGCACCCGGTGGTACCGGAGTGCCTCCCTAATGCAACTCCAGGGAAGGGTGTTGAAGGCATTGGCGATGTCAAGAGACACCGCCAAGACGACCCCCCCCCCCCCGGGACACAGCATCCCCCGTCGTGAGAGATCTCACGCGCATGATGGCGTCCACCGTTGAGCGCCCCCTGCGGAAACCGAACTGGTTGTCCGCAAGGTCCGGCCCCATCCCCCAAGGTGCGCGACGAGGCGGTTTGCGACAACTCGCTCGAAGAGCTTGCCCACCTCGTCGAGCAACACGATGGGCCGGTATGCGGACGGAGAGTCCGCAGGGCGCCCCGGCTTCCGAATGAGGACCAGTTTCCCTGTCTTCCAACGAAGTGGGAACTGGCCCCTCTCCATGCATTTATTTTATTTTATTTTATTTTATTTTATTTTATTTTATTTTAAGAAGGCTTACAGACTAATAACATAATATGTAACAAAAATATATTTTCCAGTTGCTAATAACAAGCCTCCACAGATATATAATATTAACGATGAACTATTGTAATGCCTGAATGTGTTTTTTCGTTTTTTTTTTATTTTTTTTTTTAATTATTAATATTATTTATTTGCTACGTGTGTATTTGAGTACCACCAGACAGTGCTTCATTCTCAAAAAATGATTTAGCTAAAAGTTTCTTTGCTACTTTCGTTTTAGTGCAAAATGACATGCGCTAAGAAGCCCCCTAAGTCGAGGCCCGAGAGCCTCATGGGCCAGGACCCAGGCCTTGCCAGGCAGGCCGTCAGAACCTGGGGCGGTATTTTTGGCTTTCAGCCTGGTTACCGCCACTCTCAGGTCCACCCCAGTCACCTCGGGGATAACGTCGTCGTCGGATGTGTGGTCCACAGTCGACACCGCGGGTTGCAGAACCATGGGCGGGGGAGAGTGTTCCCCGCGCGAAGGGAACAGAGCGCTCACCACCTCTTCCACCAGTTGAGGCCGAAGACTCTGGGTCAGCGGGGGGGCCCATGGGCGGAGCTTACCCCGCACCATTTTGTAAGGGCGCCCCCACGGATCTCTGTCCAGAGTCCCCAGCAGCTCCGTATTGGCCACCTCCTTGGCCTGGATGATGGCCAATTGGAGGGCGGTCTTCGCAGCTCTGTATCCCTCGTACAGTTCCGCTTCCCTGGCTTCTGCATCCGGAGGGCGGATGCGCAGCCTGCGGTGTCTGGTGTACAGGTGTCTCGCAGCGACGCACGCCTCACGAAGGGCCGCAATCTCGCTGGACCACCAGTACACTTGGCGTCGGGCGCGTCCTGGCAGGACTCGGGGCATGGCCATGTCACAGATCTCGGACATGGTCTCCCGGAACCACTCCGCCTCGTCGTTGATGTCAGCGGGCCTGTCCGGTGATGACACCCAGGCCTGCACGACTGAGGCTTCCAGGAGAAGCTCCCGGTCAAGGTGCTTTAGCGCCCAACGTGGACCACTCGGGGTCTGCAGGACCGGCACGTTTGGATTTTGGGCGGAGACGTCAAACCGGATATATCGGTGATCGGAATAGGTCTCCACCCCCTCCTCGACGTGCCAGTCTAAGACACGCGGTAGCAGAGCGGGGCTGGCGAACGAGATGTCCACTACAGAGTCGACCCGCATACGTACACACGTGGGGACAGAACCCCGATTGAGGACGACCAGGCCTGATTCCAGCGCCCAGTCCTCCACCATCCTTCCCCGCGCGTCCGTGTGTCGGGAACCCCAGGCCAAGTTCTTGGCGTTGAAGTCCCCTAACACTATCACAGGGATAGTGTAACTTCCGACGACGACAGACAACTCCAGGAGGGAGTTGTGGAACTCGGCGAGAGTTCGGTTCGGGGAGAAGTATACCCCCACGACAACTATCTCCCCGAACCGTGCTGCGACGCAACCCCTTCCACTCTTCACCCCTTCGAGGGAAGGAGTACCAGCGGCGGCCGACGATATGATGGTCACCGAGCCGCTAAGGTCCTTGACCCAGTCATCCCTGGGAAGGACAAAGTACGGCTCCGCGACCACGGCGATGTTGATCGACCACTGCGCCATGCTTTGGAGCAACAGGTCCTGGGCACGGGCGCAGTGGTTGATGTTCGCCTGGAGGAAGAGTAGTGGAGCCGTTTTAGAATTCCATCGCGTCTTATTCCTCTTCAGGCCCAGAAGCGGGCACCGCGGCAGCAGCAGCGGCGACTTCGCCGGCAGCGACGGCATCATTGGAGGTGGCGGCGGCCGCGGGAGCTGCGGCAGTGGCCACCGCGGAGATGGCGGCTGTGGCGACGACGGACGCCCGACCCTTGCCCCTGGTCTTGACGGGTGGGGTACAGGTCTTGCACCCCGCTCGGTGTTCGGCTGGCCTTCCAGCAGCCGCACATGCAGTGCAGTGCGGCGTGGCGCTGCAAGACACGGCCTTGTGGCCGGGCTGACCGCAACCGCGGTCTTAGGGGCGCGTAGTTGAGCCGCGACGGCTCGCTCCTTGCGGCGCTGCCTTTGGGCTTTCTTTCTCGCCGCCTTCCCTCTCTTCTTCTTCTCCCCCACCACCTGCCACTTGGATTGAGTGGGAGGAGAAGTACTCGCCGACGGAGTCGGCTTTGGGGGGCGTCTCGCCACTGGTGCTGACGACGGGACCGGTGCTGGGGGTGGCACCGGGGTCCTCTGCGCCCGGACCGCCGTTGCGGCCTTTGGCTTCGGCTGGGTGGCTGCCCTCCTGGGCGGTCCGATCGCCGCTGCGACAGGGGGCTCACTCGGAGCAGATGCTGCCGCAGCCGCATAAGAGGCCCTTTGGGCTGCTTGGGGCTTCGGCGCCGCGAGGGGAGGGCGCAGAACTCTGCCCTCCAGGACAGAGAACCGAGCCTGGAAGGCCGCCATCTCCCGCCGAACCAGGGCCAGAACCTGGCTCTCCCCTGGAGAGGACTGCGATTGCCGCGGAGTGGCCCCGCTTCGCTCCGCCTCCTGCTCGCGCATCCTTTCTATCTCCGCCCGGAGACATCTATTCTCCTCTACGAGAGACCCCTTTTATTTAAACGAGCCTGTACCTCCGCAAAATCAGTACACATAAAACAGAAAATAAAAGCTTCTGGAAATAAAATAAAAACCACCTGGAATATAATTAATTCAGAAATAGGCCGATCCACTGTACGGAATCGAGACTTTCACTTAAAAATAAACAATGTAGACATTAAGTCAGACTCGGAGGTAGCATCTGAGTATGAAAATTTTTTCACCAATATCCCTATTTTAACAACCAGAACTCTGATGGCATCTCCCAGTTCGGCTCTTACAATACAAGCTGTTGATTTGCATCCGTGCCATAGTCAAGGACGTAAATATGCTAATGATTCTCGACCCAAATCAACGAAAAAATGGGTAGGTAATTTTTTCATGTTTTTTTCTTATTTACGTATATCCGTCAGTGTAACCCAGCCGTACTTTAATTCGGCGCGTGTGTTACTAGCCTTACTACCGCGCTGCGCACTCACACAAACGCAAACGATACATGCACAAAGCATACGCAACGATCGTTCAATAAAAATCGTAGATCATCCAGCCTACCCAAATTCACCCAATCACAGTGCGAGTACTCCCACACACTCGCCTCGCCGCTCCCCGCGTGCCCTTGAAGCCGGAACAAACAAGCGCCGACGGCAAGCAGTGTGTTTGATGTCGCCGCCGCTGCTGCGTACGTGCGCTTTGAATTCCGCGACGTGTAGGTACAAAGTGCGAGATGACGGAAAACTACACGAACACGAGTTGGTGGCGATGGTCCGCCTGTATGCGATCAGTGACAACAGTGTACTAACAGCCATCCATCCTCCGAGCCTTTTCCCAATCATGTTGGGGTCGGCTTCCAGTCTAACCGGATTCAGCTGAGTACCAGTGCTTTACAAGAAGCGACTGCCTATCTGACCTCCTCAACCCAGTTACCCGGGCAACCCGATACCCCTTGGTTAGACTGGTGTCAGACTTACTGGCTTCTGACTACCCGTTACGACTGCCAAGGATGTGCAATGACAGCCGTACATACCTACCTATGTTCCGGGAAATGTTTACCGACCGGGAACCCTCATCACGGAGGGTCATGCTGGTCATGTGACAGACTTATGTGCTAGGACCGTTAACTTAGTGCTTTCGACACATTAAAAACGAATGTGATAGTGTTATGTTAGCTGAAGGACAACCAGCTACTTCGTCGTGCTCGATTGTGCCAAGAGTGTGAAGGTGACAGCTTTGAACAGTACCTCCGGGTAACTAAACTAGGTAATTTATTTATTTGTACATTTTGTAAATACGTAGTCAGCTTAATCAATTTTATTAGTGTAAATAAGTTGATTTCTTAACCACGCCAATAATACCTACGAGCCGAAAGAATCACCTCGTGCCTACACTTAACTAACACATCTTTCAGTAATTTAATCGAAAAGTAAAAACAAAATTACTACGAAATCTTTACGCTGAATGTTAAAGCAAACCGAAAATGTTATCAATCAGCTGTTAACAGGTCAGTGAACTTTCCTTTAGCGCACTAGTATTACGTCATTAATAAGATTTCCGTGTTCCAAGGTCCTAAGACCGTTAAGAAGGAAGCAAAATTTCTAATTATTAACCAATTTAATTCAAAAATAAAAACTAAATCACTGCGAAAACTTTATGCTGAAAGATAAAGCAAAACGAACATTTTATCAATCAGCTGTTAACATGTTAGTGAACTTTCTTTCGCGCACTAGTATTGCTTATTACTGTAGTTAATAAGATATCTGTGTTAAATTTATGCTCAAAAATTAGTAAGTAAAGTAAATCGAAGTTAATGACAATAATGAAGGTGATTTTCGAAACTTTAGGTAAAATGATTGCTATCGCGTATCACTCGGTCTCGCTCGCTCGCGCGCTCGCGCTGTCATGTCGTAGATAAGACACTCACACATCGACACTCACGCACACACGTAGACATTAGTTTTCTCTGTCTACGCACACATAGCTGCCATCACGCACACACTGTGGCCGCGGGGCAATTCTGTTATGATTTGTGTTTAACCGTGGGCTAAATTCTGAAATACCATGAAATTACAACATCAAAAAAAGCAGCGCATATTAGCTTTTTCCCACCTACCGTAATTCAAATCGATTATTTACGTATTTAATTTTAACCTCCTTGACTATGGCACGGATGCAAATCAACAGCTTGTATTAAAAAATTGTGTTGCGGAATGTGACAAAGGTTTTGAATTCACGGTTGTAAGCTCTAAGGATATTATTCAAGCGTATAAAGATCTCGATGTAAAAAAGACTGCTGACCTTTGGGGATTGTCAGTTCAGATAATCTCATCGATAATTGAAATAATTTCACCTTATTTAGCAACTGTGTTCAACTCTTGTGTTGCATCAGGTGTTTTTCCTGACTTGATGAAACTTAGTAAAGTAATTCCATTGTTTAAATCTGGTAGTACAACCGATCCATCAAATTTTCGGCCAATTCAAAAATTCAATTTTACCCACTTTGAGTAAAATTTTTGAGAAGTTAATATTACGTCAATTGTTGAGCCATTTTAATAGAAACAACTTGTTGCACACTAAACAATTCGGATTTACCAAGGGTCGTTCTACTGCGGATGCGGGCGTGGAATTGCTTAAAAATATATTCGAGGCCTGGGAGGATTCGCAGGATGCGCTCGGTATTTTCTGCGACTTGTCCAAGGCTTTTGATTGCGTGCACCATGATATACTCATCAGGAAACTTCACCACTATGGTATCAAAAACAAGGCTCTTGACTTTCTGACTTCTTATTTGCATAATAGAATTCAGAGGGTGGATGTCAATGGTAAGAGGTCTTCTGGATCTACGGTCACCATGGGGGTTCCACAGGGTTCAATTCTAGGCCCTTTTTTGTTCCTTATTTATATTAATGACCTCCCTTATCACGTAAGGGATAATCACAAGATTGTGTTGTTTGCCGATGATACTTCACTCGTTTTTAAAATCAAGCGCCAACTCGACAATTTTGACGAAGTTAACAATGCACTCTCTAAGGTTGTTCATTGGTTTAATGTCAATAATCTTCTTTTAAATGAATCTAAAACGAAGTTAATTAAATTCTCAACGCCTAACGTAAGGCAGTTACACACCAATGTACAACTAAATGGAGTAGAGTTGAAGCCTGTTGAGTCAACGGTATTTCTTGGTTTGACCGTTGATTCCAAACTCCAATGGGGCCCACATATAGTTAAATTGTCAGGAAGGCTTAGTTCAGCCGCCTATGCTATTAAAAAGATCCGACTTATCACCGATGTGGACACAGCCAGGATAGTTTATTTTAGTTACTTTCATAGTTCAATGACGTATGGGATTCTCCTTTGGGGAAACTGTGCGGATGTTGAAACTATATTTATTTTACAAAAAAGAGCTGTTCGAGCCATTTATAATCTGGGTCCAAAAGTTTCTCTCAGAGAGAAATTCAAAGAAATAAACATTCTGACTGTTGCCTCTCAATATATTTTTGAAAATTTAATGTACGTTCGTAAAAACATTTCTAACTTTGTTCAAATGTCTGATGTTCATTGCATAAATACTAGGAATAAACATAATCTTGCTGTACATGCTACTCGCCTCCACAGAGTAAGCAACTCGTTCATGGGTCAATGTATACGCTTTTACAATAAACTTCCGAAAGCGGTTCGTGATTTACCTATCAGGAAATTTAAAAATCATATAAAATCCAAACTTTTGAAAAAAGGATATTACAAAATATCTGATTATTTAAATGATAAAGAAGCTTGGGAATGAGCTGCTCGCTTAGTGAGTGATATCTTTTTAAATGCCTGTGTATTGTTACTTTTGACATTTAAATATTATTATCATCAGATAACATTTTATTAATGACATTCTTTTTATTGACATTTATATGTTATAATTGTATTTTTTTTTTATTTATTATTTTGTATGTCTCTACCAGACCTCGGGACTATAGAGTCCCGGATTTTTGGGAGGCGAACGTGGGGCCGAAGCCAACACGCTGAAGCCCTTTTGAGACAACTTTAATGAAATGGCGACACAAAACCGACGATTATCCGCGTATACACTATAGAAATGTACCCAGGGACAATCCCCGGTTCTGTGTTAAACTATTGCTAACTATGGAGGAAAACTACTTGGGCTATTGCGATGGGATGTTAGTGGACTACGAATGGGAAGACTATGGGAACTATGGCACCTGCCGATAACAATGTTTGCACACGTAAAAATGGCAGGTGGAGACTCGCCAACTCACTTACTGGGCCCTCGGGAATCAGTCACTGAATAGCAACAAGAGGGCAACAGGTACATGAGCGGCTGAAGGGTGAGGATACCTCGGCGGATTTTAAACGCAGATCACGCGCTCCCTGTGGGTCCAGCATCACCGGCCCACTCGCCACTTACCACGAGGCACCTACCCTCCGAGCGGGCTGCTAGCCCTACACTAGCGACTCCACTCTGACCGGCCGATGAAGGCAAGCCAAGAGGCGGGAGACCTATCCCCCGTCATGCTTCACTCCGGCAGGCCGGAGATGGGGGACAGTATACTCTCCCTGGAGCACTCGGATATATAGCCCCGCGGGGTCGCTACTCCCCGTCATCCGCCTCAGATGCCCTGCGGGGCTTATTTATTATTATTATTGTGAATGTGAGTATCGTGTATGCGAGCAACATTATATATCCTTATAACATAAATACTGTCTGGCGGGTTTGAGTATTTTTGAATGGCCTACGCAAATGTTCTGCAGATCTGGTATCGTCGTGTGACAGGTCGTTGAGCTCCCTAAGATATGGTTGAGCTACACGACGACTGATGCATGCGTGCCGTCTGTTGGGACTGGTCAGCTCCAGCCTGATGTGGCTCTTTCCTCAAAAGGCCATTCCAGACCGCGTACATGGTGACACTCACACATAATTATTTCATTTATAACATGTTTGGACTTTAAAAGAGACTATGACCCTTGAGTTTGTTTCGGCGTTTCTTCTCAGGGATCAGTCAGTTAGGAAATGCCGGCCTCAGCGTTCTTAAAATGACGTGTAAAAGTGATGTAATGTCCAACTTGCAAAATAAACAATTTCATTTCATTTCATTTCCCCAGGTTGGCCGTGAGGCGAGCTACCTGCTCCTGCAACTTGGCCAGTTCGCTCTTGGGAGCCAGGCCAAAGTTGCTCACCGCTGCAGCGGTGATGGAGGCGGTAGCGGCCTCAATCGCGCTATTGCGATTGGCCTTCTTTCTCTTAAGGGTCACCTCTCTGAAGGCGGACTCCACTGTCTTCGCGAAGTCCGCCCTCCTCTCCCGGTCGGACCCGAAGGCCGATGCGTCCTCCTCAGAGGAGCTCTGGTGGTCTCCTCCGTTGCCCCTCTCGCGAACAATCCTCCTATCGGCCTTTTTGGCCGAGGCTCCGCGACCACCGGAGGAAGACCCCAGGTCGTCCGCCTTCCTCTTGAGGAAGGCGTCGACTCTGTGGTCTTTCTTGCTGCGGGAGACTTAGTCTCCCGCAGTTTCCTCACTGGATACGGACTCGCAGTCCGAGTCCGCATCCCACTCCCTATCGTCTTTTTTAGTTGTTTTTTTTTGAGTATTACTATCCATATACGTCCCACGATTATGAGAGCAAGTACCTGTCCACCCCGGCAGTGACCTCATACCGGGGCAAGCCTACATACTGTTGGGGGCGGCTGGCCCCAACAGGTGGGAGCGCTAACGACCGTGTCCCCCACGGCCATTCATCCCCTCGCCGCGCTCCCGAAACTTGGGATTAGGTGGTTTTTTATCTAAGAGGTGTCCTTCCTCTGGGCCAGGCGGTTAAGCCAAGCCCTCGGCGGCGGCATTAGACATGCCTCTGTCTGCTGTCCAGCCATCCCGGCTCAGCAAACCCGCCAAAAAGGTTTGCTCTTCGTTGAACGAGGAACAAACGAGCGCCGCTTCAGTGCACCTGCACCTCTGCGGGTATGGCCACATCCTTACCAGGTCCACGAGCGTCGACTTGGCAAGAGCGGCCCCTCCCTGGGTCCCTCTTCATCTGGCCTCTCCCCTGAACCTTTCCGGCATGAGTGACTCTACCGGCAGAGCTCCAGGATCCTAGAAGCACGCAAGCCCCACCACGACGACAACGTGGAGACACCCTCGGTGGGGACCGCATGCCCACTGTGCCCTGAAACTTGCTCGCGGGAGGACCTTATGAGCGCGTCCGACCGTGCTCTCGCTGTGGCGGCATATTATGCTGACAAACTGTAGTGTCACTGTAAAACATGTCATCGACACGAAAGAAGAATATAAATAAATGAAATAAAATGTTTCCAGCACTATACGGACCTATTCTTAGGAACCCTTACGATACGGGTACTACAATCAAAAGTGATGATCTATTCACCAGCGGTGATTGTAGAGGTAACTATAGGCGAAGTGGAGAAAATCAAGGCCATTCTAACCACACAAATATTGAGAACCTCAGGTAAGATTTCGTCCCAATTTTTAATTGCGACAACCAAAATGCACATTTGCATAAAAGAAGAAAAAACTCCCCAGTCAAAGTCTTCGTGGTCACAGTCGAAAAACGTCCGCTGCTGGACAAAGGCCTTCCCCGCGCTGTGTGTGTTGATGAGGGCAGTGTGAGATACTTTAAGCTACGGAGATGCTGTCTATCTTCTCAAAATATACAGCCCCAGAGACAAAGCTGAACGATGAAGAACTGGCATTCTATAACACCTTGTATATCTCATTTCTTTCCAGACGAGTGTCTCCGGTTCGAGCTGCAGACGGCGCTGCAGTACGTGCGCCTGCGTCCGTTCCGATACACGCTCTGCCGCGCGGTGCCGCTCGACATCAACCTGCTGTTCACCTCCACAGCATTTTGTATTACTTATGTCATTGTAGCTTTGCAGTTACACCATTTTGCTGAATAATGTAGATGTTTAAATAAAATGTTTGTGTGAAAATGGTCTATAATTTGAGCAGCGTTTTGGGACATGAGATATATCGAAGAATTTTAGGGTTAGGGGGAAACTCGCCTCTGGGCCGCGGCCCAGATTACACGGTATAATAACAGTCGGGAAAACTGGTCCGAATGTGCGGGCCAGATTACTATGTGAAAAAAGTGACGGAGGTAAGTCGACCCATTGGGACTTAATTTCATAAAATCCGATAGTTGTGAAATTTTTCACAGCTCAAAATCGTCAGGAGGCAAAAAGACTTAGATCTTTTTCATAATTTTCATCATAAATATAATACTTTGTCTAGATACTGGACTCCTAGTAGCTAATATAGACTTCGTTAAATAATGAAGTTCCTGTAGATATTTGATACATAGTTTTTATTTTTACTTTTTTTAAAATATCTAGATTAGTGGAGATAGTGGGATATTTACATATGTAGAATATGTGTGTATAAGTAGGATATAATATTTATTTTTATTTACTTACAGCATGTTAAAAAACCCCATTAAAGTTTTTGTTGCATATTTAGTTCCTATACCTATATATTTAATAATCGCAAAATCGTCAGGAGCTAAAAAAATAAAGATCTTTTTCATAATTTTATCGAAAACTAGCTTTTGCCCGCGGCTTCGCTCCCGTCAACTGACTTCTCTACTTTACCCTTGTTGTTTTTTGTTTCATAAGAACCTTCTCCTGACAATAACAAACACAACAAAAAAAGAATTAGCCAAATTGGTCCAGGCGTTGTTGAGTTATGCGCTTACCAACACATTTTGCGATTCATTTTTATATTATTTTATATTGATGTCAATATATCCAATGTCAACATAAATGAGTGTTACTAAAATACTCTTGTTGCCAAAAGGGGATTTGTTTTTTCTTGTAACACTCGAACAAAATTTTGATAAAAAGAAACAATGTTTCTATATTTACGTTTTACTTATAAATTGAGATTATTAATTAAGTATCTATAGGAACTTCATTATATAACGAAGTCTATATTAGCTACTAGGAGTCCAGTATCTAGACAAAGTATTATATTTATGATGAAAATTATGAAAAAGATCTAAGTCTTTTTGCCTCCTGACGATTTTGAGCTGTGAAAAATTTCACAACTATCGGATTTTATGAAATTAAGTCCCAATGGGTCGACTTACCTCCGTCACTTTTTTCACATAGTAATCTGGCCCGCACATTCGGACCAGTTTTCCCGACTGTTATTATACCGTGTAATCTGGGCCGCGGCCCAGAGGCGAGTTTCCCCCTAACCCTCTCAGTCGACAGCAGTGCAAACTAGTCATGTTTATAGTTGCTCTTGTCTAAAAAATCATCTTATCCCTGTTGCATAAATTTTCTTCTATACAAAATTAGTTATTAAGTGAATACCTAGAATGAAAATACCGAAGACCAAAATAAATAGAACCTTCTGGAAAACGTACTTAATCAACATGATGCATCAGCATAATTATTTTATGTTTACAAAAATAAATGTAAAACTTTCAGTCCATTCATTTAAAGGGTCAGTAGACAGTAGACAACTACACGTGAAGTAACGAGCCAACATGAATCCGAAAATCTTATTTCAATTTAAATCTCCAACATTATGTCTTATGCAAATTATTACGCTTCTGCGATTGTTACTTGGAAATTATATCAATCTCGGTCAATCGAAACTCACTCGATTCTTGACAAAATTATATTGCGTTTGTGTGTGTTCCTCTATAGTAAGCATGTATATCCTTTCATTGTCCAAAAGATCGCTTTTCCCGGTTTACAGTTTCATCATCATCGATTACACGTGCGTAGTCATTATTTGCTTGATTTTCGGCCGAGATCGTTACCCCGCCTTCCTCGCTGCCAATATGACTAATGACCGCATCATAGGCTTCAAAATAAATCTATCATTAACTAACTATGCCATCTTTAGCATATTTGTAAGTGCTTTTGCAAGGATTTGTCTTATCATTGCTCATCTTGTTTCCCATCCTTCGTCAATCCTCGCATTTTGTAGTTTAACTTGCTCAGTTATAGCCACAGACCTCAAACAGTGTGCCCTCATAATCATCTTTACAATGCTTCATAGACGTATGAAGAAATTAAGAACATTCTTAGAGACCAACTCAATCCCTATTAATATAACGGGACAGGATGAAATAGCAATCAGTATTACAAATGTACGGAAAAGTTTGTTGTATTATAATAACTTACTGGATAATTTCCAATCTCTTGATGAGCTATTGCAATATGTAGTAAGTAAAGTATTATCTTATATTTTTTATATTTTTGTAAGAAAGATATATACAACATGGTGCTTGTTTCAGATAACCGTCAACTGGATTACAAACTTCAGTAAAACTGGTGTGGTTGTTCATTTTTTTCTTCAGTAGGTACATTATTGCGCAGGTATATTTTTGGAAAACCGATTGTTCCTTTCGTCTGACATCTCAATCAATTTTTTTTTACTTTTAGTTGGAGCCATCGCTGCAAATTATCTATGTATTTTTGGACCTATATCCATCACTAGTGCTGATATCAAGTCCAGCGATTATTGTGGAAACGATCGTGTACGAAGTGCAACTTTCTATCTGACCTCTTCAGTCCAGTATCCGAAAGGCTATACTCTCCTTGAAAACACTGGTTGTTTGAGTGTTTTGCTAGACCCCAAATGTTATACTTTAATTGGAGTATCATTGAGCTCTGTATGTCATCAGACGAGGGTCTCCGGTTCGAGCTGCAGACGGCGCTGCAGTACGTGCGCCTGCGTGCGTATGCGTTCCGATACACGCTCTGCCGCGCGGTGCCGCTCGACATCAACCTGCTGTTCACCACCGCCGCACTTTGTATTACTTATGTCATTGTAGCTTTGCAGTTGACGCATTATTCAGCTTATTGAAGTTTTAATAAAGTATTTTGTGTGTTGTTCTATTAGTGCTTTTCTTTCTTTCTCGTCTTAATTCTTGCAAACTGTGATTTTTTTCTGAACCCATTTTGTTTCTTGTAATGAGCTGAGCTTGCGTTTGACCTCTACTTTCAACATAATGTCAATCTCCTCAATACAGCCCCAACGCCAAAGCTAATGGTGAAGAATTAATATTCTGGAACACGTTGTATATTTTATTTATTTCCAGACGAGTGTCTCCGGTTCGAGCTGCAGACGGCGCTGCAGTACGTGCGCCTGCGTCCGTTCCGATACACGCTCGGCCGCGCGGTGCCGCTCGACATTAATCTGCTGTTCACCTCCATAGCATTTTGTATTACTTATGTCATTGTAGCTTTGCAGTTACACCATTTTGCTGAATAATGTACCTAGATGTTTGAATAAAACGTTTGTGTGAAATTTTCAAGTCATTTTGGTCAAAACCAGCGTTTTTGAGACTTGATCTTGACTTGAGTGATCTCGAAGAAATCAGATTAATAAACAAGTAAAATCAGTATAAAAAGTGAACATCAGTCTTAACTTACAAGCTCTAGTAAATATAATCTTCTATACTTATAATAAATCTGTAGAGAGGTCAATTCTGTAAATTGAATATATTTCCAAAATAACTATCAGGATTTCCAAATCAAAATCAAAATCAAAAGTCATTTATTCAAAGTAGGCTGAAAATCAGCACTTTTCGAACGTCAATACAAAAGACAGCCCCCAAAACGCCCGCCCTTCACCACTTCCTATGTGTTTTTGCTGGGAAGAAGAAGTGGTGGAACAAACTCCCCAGCAACACAATTCTGTCTGTATGGTTTGAAGAACCGTATACAAATATTTAAATATCACTATACAACATTGTGTACATAAATTTGTATATAAAATCAATTCAAATAGTTAATCATGTTGGCTAGTACACACCTTACCCATACCTATTACTCAAGCAGTTACAAAATAAATCTATTAAAAAAAGAGTGAAAAATATAAAAAAATATAAAGCCTCCATTCAGTGAAGATAGATATAGTTTAGGGTGCACCCACCGACATGTCAAAGAGTTTTTATGAAAAAATAAAAAAAATAACAACATTAACAATGAAAACGGTGAACTAGGACTACCGTTCAAACCAAAATCATATACATTAGGTATATTACGGGTGTACAAATATGTAGTCAGCAAGACGACCTGGTACCACAAGCAGCACCCGTTCACGAGCATAACGCGAGGATCAGCCATCGCCCCCCTCGCACATTTTTGAGGGAGGGAGGCAACCCGACCACCGACGCTACCGCAAGCAATACCGTCAAAGGGAGCATGACGACTTGCAGCTACACTACAAGAAAACAGTTAATACTAATAGATTCGCAGTCGCTAGTAGACCATTTACAAAATTAAGGAACAACTCATCGTAAAAACAGAACGATGATGGTAATTAGTCAGTATACATAAAATAAAAAAATGTCACGTATAAAATAATATAAATCACATCAACTCATAATGATAACTTTTGAAGCTGTCCAGTGTTTAACATGAGGACCAACTATTTTTATCGTTTATGTAGTCATTAACTGTATAATAAGCTTTCTTCGACAGGATAGATTTGATCTGCACTTTAAATTTATCAAAAGGCAATTCTAAAAACGACTGAGGAAGTTTATTATAAAATCGAATACCAAGCCCCATAAATGTTCCATGTACCTTGTGAAGCCTGTGAATGGGTACGCACAGTTTATGCTTGTTCCTAGTGTTGATACTGTGGACATCACTTTTCTTGGTGTAGTGATGAATATTCTGCCTAATGTATAATATGTTAGCAAGGATGAATTGCGATGCCACAGTAAGGATACCTATTTCTTTAAAAAGTTCCCTTAAGGAATGCTTGCTACCTAACTTATATATTGCACGAACAGCTCGTTTCTGTAATACGAAAATGTTTTCTATATCTGCAGCTTTGCCCCACAGTAGAATACCGTAGGACATAACGCAATGAAAATAACTAAAATAGACTAGTCGAGCTGTGTCTACGTCAGTGAATTGTCTTACTTTTCTGACGGCGTAGGCAGCAGAACTAAGTCTACCCGCGAGGCTAGATATATGTGAGCCCCACTGTAGCTTTGCATCAACTGTTATTCCCAGAAACACTGTTGACTTCACAGTTTCAAGAACTTCATTATTTAGGATAATCTTAGGTCCTAAGTGTTTTACATTAGGCAAGGTGAACTTAACACATTTGGTTTTGTTAGCATTAAGAACTAAATTATTTGCTGTAAACCAGTGCGTAACTAAGGAGAGTGCATTGTTCACGTCATCAAATTGCTGTCTATTCCTATCAATTTTGAAAATGAGAGATGTATCATCTGCAAATAATACTACATCACATATATTTTTCAAATGGAATGGTAAATCATTTATATACACTAAGAATAAGAAAGGACCTAGAATAGAACCCTGCGGCACGCCTAATTGAACTGGTAGGCCTGAAGATTTGACACCGTTGATGTCTACGCATTGCAATCTATGATTTAAATATGATTCTATGACGTTTAAAGCTCCGTTTTGAACGCCGTAATAACGTAACTTGCGTAAAAGTGTGTCATGTTGAACGCAATCAAATGCTTTGGAGAGGTCGCAAAAGACTCCAATTGCGTTTTGAGAGTTTTCCCATGCATTAAAAATATGTTTTAAAAGAGCAACACCAGCATCAGTAGTCGAACGACCTCTAGTAAAGCCATATTGTTCGCTATGGAGGAGGCAATTTACATTAAAATAACTGAGCAACTGCTTGAGTATTAACTTTTCAAATATTTTACTAAACGCAGGTAGAATTGAAATTGGTCTAAAGTTACCAATATCCGACTTGGTTCCTGATTTAAACAAGGGAACGACTTTACTTTGTTTCATGAGGTCGGGAAATACACCCGCATCAACGCATTTATTGAATGTAACAGCTAGATAGGGAGCAACAATGTCAATGATATTACTTAAAAGTTTAGTGGAAATACCCCAGTAATCACCGGTGTTTTTTGTCTT
Organism: Helicoverpa zea; assembly: GCF_022581195.2. Taxonomy (NCBI): domain Eukaryota; kingdom Metazoa; phylum Arthropoda; class Insecta; order Lepidoptera; family Noctuidae; genus Helicoverpa; species Helicoverpa zea. Next base: position 2,451,878 of record NC_061472.1, read on the forward strand.
AAGAGTTTTGAAGACATTGATGACGTCATGCGGCGTTACATGCTTAAACTTGAATAAGAAGTCACACTTGGGTACACTACTACGCAAAAGCTTCTCAGCATCAGTCGAAGAAGAATTTAAGGAGCGAGTTGTAGCTATGGGTATATCGGCAAAGAACTCGTTAAAGGCTTTTGCTACGTCGTCCGCATGACTAACAAGTTTGTTATCGACTAGGATTTCAAACTTCTTTTCATGACTGACCGATTTACCAGTTTCGTTATTTATTAATCGATAGTGATGCCAAAAATGCAATCAGAAAATTTTTTGTCTGTCTGTCTGTCTGTATGTTCGTTATGGAAACAAAAACTACGTGATGGATTTTAATGAAACTTGGTACAATGATTCTTCATAGTCCTGGGCAGGTTATAGGATACTTTTCATCACGCTACGATCAATATGAGCAGAGCAGTGAAGGTAAATGTTGGGAAAACGGGAGAAGTTACTCCATTTTTTAAGCTTCCGTCGCGTGTGTAGCCCTAATGGTTACAGCTACACAGAAACCATGTATCACGGACATGTTGTTCATAAAATTATGTAAAAAATATCCCATGACACTATATATCTATCTTTTATGGTTGACTCACAATAACGCGTAAAACTCTCGGTAGTTTAGCAGTTCGGAGCTTTCTGATTATATTTGTCTACTATTACGTTTATAACACTCTCACTCACACTAATTAAAAATAGTGAACAGTATTACCCATTCATTAAAAAATTTAAAAAAAGAATCATATAAATCGGTGAAGAAACACCAAAGTTATATACATGAAAAACGCGCGTGAATACTGAATCACGCTATAAGGACCATTTTTGTGCAACGGTCGCCGCGCTCGACGCGGCTCGCGACGCGGTGTCTGCGCGAGCTTCATACAATATTTGGCTTTAAATAAAACTACTTTTACGGATTTTATCGCGTTATATTAATATTATTTAATCCCGACGTTTCGGATCCTTTACAGCATCCATGGTCACGGGCAGACTAAGGTGTTGGTCGTCTTGATATATTAGTTACAAACAGCTACCCTACATTTTGTTGATTATTATTGACAATCCGATTCACGCAAAATGAGCTCACTGTATCCATAGGTCGAACAGTTGTAGGCTTGGATTTTGATTTAATAGTTTCTATGATGGGATTCCAAGCAGGTGGTATGCACCAGCCATCTTCTCTATTGAAATTTGGATGTTTTTTAATTTCAATAGCCTCGCGAATCATCCTAGGTAGGAATCGGTTTTCTCTTGCAAGGACTTGTGTTTTATCAAAGGGAACTATATTTTTTGTCACCAAAATTTATATTTGTCATCAAGTTGTATCACCTAATAAATAGATCTATCGCCACGAAATATTTTCGTTCTCAGATAAACAAAGAGTGTTCCCAGGTATGAATTAGCAAATTATTGTTAATATAATGTGTAAAATATGAGATGGATTACCAATAAAATTGTAGTGCATTACATGAATATAAACTTCGTTCTTATAATAATAGTTTTATTACTTAAATAATAGCTTGGTGCTCAAAATGGTAGATCTGTCACCAAATAAATCGATTAATCGATCCCTGACTGCGACTCCTTTTTATTTGTTATTTTGTCACCAATACAGTAGTTACATTTTATTTCGTTCAGTTATTAAAATAATGTATTCGTTACCAATTTAATACATCAGTTTATAATTTTAATAAAAATATGTTCAAAGGGAAGAGGAAGGGAAGGGAGACAAATTGGCGCGCTTTCGGGCCTCAACGAATGGGTTGTAGGTTGGTTGTAGGTACGATCATACGATGCGGGGCGCGGGCAGTGAGATTTTTAACAATAAATATTGATTATTTTGACTTTGATTAATTGTTTTATTTACTATTCAGCTAGAAATTTAATTTAAATATATTTATACTACCTGTGGAAACTAAAGCCCTTGGGGGGAGGCACATGGCCAGTTAAGTAGTAGACTCTTTTGGTTGAAATGATGATGACGACCACCCTACATTTTTAGACCTTCATGAAATTTTCTAGTGATATAATATATGATTTATTGGTGATCTCTTTAAATTAGTTTGCTTAAATACTATTAGGACAAACCTATTATAATACATACAAAATCATTTATTTGGTACTTGACCCCATATCTCCATGATTTTCGGTAATTTATTGTGGAAATGATTTTATATTGTTTGGTGACTACATTTGGTGACAAATCTACTATTTTGAGGGCAAACCCTATTATTTAAGAAACACAAAATGAATTAAATTGGTGACAGCTTAAATCATACCCTTTATCAAATCTGATGTAATGCTGGGCCTTGTCTAGTGTGTGTTCACAAACTGCTGACTGTCTGGAACGGCGGTGTTTGACATCGGAGATGTCATGGATGCTGTAAAGGATCCGAAACGTCGGGATTAAATAATATTAATATAACGCGATAAAATCCGTAAAAGTAGTTTTATTTAAATGTCTAATATTCGCGTAAGTGTCAGAAATCAATACAATATTTGGCTGTTGGTGCGATTGATGCGAATCGACGTTCAGAGCGTTCAACCTTATTGCGCGACTTTTAGGTTTTAAATAATTTATTTTTAACTTTCTTTTGTTGTTATTTTATAAAATAGGTTAGTACCTATTAGTTATTTTGGTAGTGTTTAAATATGCGTTCAAATTACAAATTATTATTTACATTTAATTCTTAAAGTAGTAGCAGTACGCATAGATTTAGATAATTGGAGGGGCTGGTGTTTATTATTTCTTCCTCTCTTTGCACGAAGTCCGACTCTAACGCGGACGAAGTCGCTGGCATAAGCTAGTTTGAAATAAAAATATGGATATTTGACGGCGCCCAGGGCGACAAACTCCGAAGCTTTGTCAGCATTATAAAGGGTGGAATACAAAATAATATGAAGAAAAATAATAATTTTAAGTATTTCCTTTTGTATTTTATATTTATGGGTGTGGGTTGTGAATGAGATTGACAGGCAGGCAATTTTCTACATTTCATTGAGCAATAAATAAGGGTAAACAAAATATTTCATTGATTTGCAAGCAAGTGAATTATTAAAATATTTTGTGCCTCTTTTGCCGATCCTTTACATGACATCAGTATTCAGAAAACGTAAGACATCTAAAGAAATAGTAAAATGTAGTTATTTAATTTCATCCATAGTTGAATTAGCAAGTAGACAATTTAAAATTACTTACCTAAGTAAGTATATCCATTTTGTTTTCTTACTCATTTAAGACTTTAACCATTTGAAAATGTAACACCAGGTACAGGTTTTCAAGTTTGTATGTACTTTCTAAGTATACTTAAACACCAATGGCTGATAAAAAGGTGAAGGAAAACATCTTGAGGAAACCTGGACTATAAAGTCTGAAATCACCAACCCGCATTGAGCAAGCGTGGTGATTAATGCTCAATCCTTCTCCGTGTGAGAGGAGGCCGCAGCCCAGCAGTGGGACGATAAAAAGGCTGTAACATAGGTACAGGTTTTCGGATATCAAAAATTAGGTACAAAGCGAACGACATATAGGTAAATCATTTGAAAGTCATCATTGTATGGATTATTTACATATTACTTACCTCTGAGCGCAATTTTGTCAGGAGAAATCTAGAGATAATCTCCATTTGAATCAAAAACTTTATATATATAGTCCTCCTTATCGATTTTGACAATCTTGTTATCAAGAAACAAGATAGTGGAAACCAATTAAGATCCCCTTTTTGGTCTGACGGTTGAAAATAGTGGTCAACCTATCCGAAATCTCTTTACAAATCGACTCCATTTAAAAGTTGTCTGGAAGAGATTGCTTTAAGCGATAAGACCGCCTATTGTACTCACACATATTTGTTTGTTATATCCTTGTCTATTTTTGGTGTACGATAAAGAATATTCCTGTTCTATTCAACGACAAAGCAAGCTTTTAAGAAGAAGAAAGAAACAAAAGTGGTTAGAACGAAAGGATGATCATTTTGACTTGCTTTAATTAAATCACAGTTTTCAAGAATTAAGACGCGAAAGAAAAAAAACACTAATAGAACAACAGACAAAATACTTTATTAAAACTTCAATAAGCTGCAAAATGCGTCACCTGCAAGGCTACAATGACATAAGTAATACAAAATGCTGTGGACGTGAACAGCAGGTTGATGTCGAGCGGCACCGCGCGGCAGAGCGTGTATCGGAACGGACGCAGGCGCACGTACTGCAGCGCCGTCTGCAGCTCGAACCGGAGACACTCGTCTGGAAAGAAATTAGATATACAAGGTGTTATAAAATGCCAGTTCTTCATCACCCAGCTTTGTCTCTGGGTCTGTATATTTTAAGAAGATGGACAACATCTCCTTAGCTTAAAGTACCCACACTGCCCTCGACAACACTCATGGTCAAATTGGGGCATGAGTGTTGGTGAGTGCAATTTTAGGCTTTGTAAATTTTTTGTACGTCTTTAACCCAAATAGGCATTCTTCCTGTCGCAATTAAAATTGTGACGAGATCTTACCTGAGGTTCTCAATATTTGTGTGGTTAGAATGGCCTTGATTTTCTCCACTTCACGTATAGTTACCTCTAGAATCACCGCTGGTGAATAGATCATCACTTTTGAATGTAGTAGTGTCAGAAGGGCTCCCAAGAACAGGTCCGAATAATGCTGGAAATATTTTATTACAGTTGTTTGCATTTAGACCATGTGTAGTTAATGGTATGCATTAACTTACCCCAGTAGAATAAAAAACTGTAATGCCGTACAATAGAATAATCACTCCTGAAGTATAACAGACCCAGTTAACAAATAGCTGCAATAAAAAGAAGAGACTTTGAAATGAAATGATAAGATTATTAGGACAGCTCCAGAAATATAAAAGTATATAAAAATAAAATGTACCATAGATTGAAGCTGCTGACCAAGCCCTTCCAAGTAATCTAACAAATTATTATAATAAACCAAACTCTTCCTTACATTTCGGATACTGTTTGCAACGTTATTCCGCGCAGTAATACAAATGGGGACTGAATTGGATGCTACGAATAATCTCAGACACTTCATGCGGTTTTGTAGTAACGCAAAAATGATAATGATTGTCACATAGTAGAGGTCCATGGATATAGCGGCGAGGAAAACAAAAAAATGCTCAATAAATGAGTGAATATACGTTGAACCAAAGCTAGTAATCACATATCGCATAACAGAATTTACAAAAATGATCAAATACGAATAACGGGTGATCAGAGACATTCTTTCGAAACCAATAATTCTGTCGTTCGTCTTGATGGCAGTGAAAAAGTTTAAAAATAGATTAAAGCCGTATATTAAGGACAAGGAGGATATCAAAGCGTATTGAACGATTGAAACGAAGATCAAAGAATAAATAATCTTTTCATGCACTTCAATGAAGTAGAAGTTTGCGACAACGACAGCAGAGAAACAAATGCAGTACAACTTCATGAAATAGCAGATAGGTTTGGATTCGGTGATATTCATGTAACTGCCAAGTAAGAGACGACATGCTGCTATGATTTTAAGCACCCACTCGGATACGATTTGTTGATTCGGAAGCTGTCGCTTGGGTATCATGATGGCAAGTGACTGCTTCAACTTCTGGCTAAACTTCTATTGCCAGTATCAATTTATGACCGTTATGGGAATAAAAAAAAACTCCACTGTTGTTGGTAGTTACACAAGTATGCCCGTGTTTGTGATTAGTATCGCTGTAATTAAAAACTATATTGAGAAGTACAATAATTTATCTGACATTGAGAAGTTTTCCCATTGCGTTTGAATGACCTTCATAAATTCGAAAATAACTGTTTTGTTTTCTGATGATTTTAGGTGATTGGAATTCAAGTATTCCAATATTTGATGTTCTAAAGGAAGATTTATTATTAGTTTTTGGACAGTCTATATTTTTAACCAGGTTGTCATGACTATTCTTAGTCCTTACCCGATTGTAACTAAAGATGGCAAGATTTAGCAGATTAATGAGCTCTTCTGAGACATCAGTTGTTGCCTAGATGTTGCATTCGGTTTTTGTACCTATTTTTCTATCACATATTTTATTAAAATGTATATAAAATCCTCGTCTGTAGCTAATACAACTTAACATCTTCACCAAAAATGAAAATCATGACCCTCATTACTGTCAATGATGCCATTCTATCAACATTTCATATGCAGCAGTTATCTGTCTTTCTTTTGAAACTATTTATAACTCACTCTTAACTCTTATATCGATGGACGTAAAATTTTACAGTTGTTTTTGTAAACATAAAAAAACAATCCCACCAAAAACATTAAATGTAAAAAAGCCAATCCTCTACGCAATTCCTCCACCGTAAAAAGTTTTGAGATCACATAGAAGCCAAGTCCTGTTCAACTTTATTTGTAATAATAAATCAATATTTTGTGACTATATCAATAGTTTCGTTCACTTTACAATAATATTGACTTGGCCATGAGCACAAAAAACTACAAATATAATACAGCATATCTTGGAGAGGTGAAAGTCAAACATGAAGTTTAATATCACAGAATTAAATACTTTTAGTTTATTCAATTGTTACTAAATGACCGACAGTCAGTATCATCCAACATCAATGAACTGCACATGTACTATGGCGCATGTTTAGTCCATGGTGATCTCAAATTCCAATCAGTCCATAATCAGTCCAATCGTAAAATCATGTCCATATAGAATTTATCAATTCAATGGTATTTACACATTATTACAAGGAGCGACTTTTAACTTGTGCTCATGGCCAAGACAGTATTATTGTAATGAGAACAAAACTATTGATATAGTCACAAAATATTGATTTATTATTACAAATAAAGTAGAACAGGACTTGGCTTCTATGTGATCTCAAAACTTTTTACGGTGGAGGAATTGCGTAGAGGATTGGCTTTTTTACATTTAATGTTTTTGGTGGGATCTAATTTATTTTTTGTAGGTCTCTTTCTTCTCTAAGTATAGGTATAACAAATTAAATTAACTTACATGCAACTAACTAAATATATAACAAACTAAATATGTACACCTAAAGTAGCACGTAAACAATATTTTTTTAACCTAAAAAATTTCGAAATTGTTGAATTTTTTAATCGAATATCTTTTAGAATAAAAGAGATTAGGGATGTGAAAAAATAATCGATTATGGAAATAATCGATTTAAAATCGATTTTTTTTTAAGTAAAAATCGATTTTGATGCGTAATTTTTTTATATGAATAATCGATTAACAATCGTTTTTTTTTAAATAATTCAGTCTATTATTACCGATTTTTCATCTGCAACCCCCGACATTAAGTTTGGTCTTCTGGCCCGGAACGCAAACTACCAAAGAATACTATCTCTATGATGTTGTATTAACGCCATCTATGACGACATAACTTCTGTACCTTTAAGACAGTTTAGTTGATTTATTTAATCAAACATTCACTAGATGGAGTCAGTGAACTATACTATTTTACTGACATTTGGTTGATATGTCATTCATTATTCGTTAGTGAAACTCCGTAAAACGAAAGCTTTTCGCTACTAAAAGTTTTGAGTTTTATAAAGTATTATTAAAAGTCTAGTCAACAATGTCTACGACTAAAAGGACGACAAGTACTTGGCGTCAATATTTCCATGTTGACAATAAATCCGGCAATGCTAGATGTAAACATTGCCCTAAAATTTTGAAGACGTGCAGTAATACTACCAATTTAAAACAGCACATGGAAAGGAAACACTCTAGTCTCATAAATTATATTGAAAATAAAGAGGTAAGTGCCTACAATTTGGATTTAATTAGGAGAGAACACAAAAAATTTATGATTTTCAGTTTTATATCATTCTGCAACACTCGCACTCTCTCACATTATTCTCATATTATTAATCATACACTAAATCTCGCCGAAACACAAGTTTTTGAAAAAAATACAAATAAGAAAACATGCACTTTTAGTTTTGCCGCCTTAAAAACCTTCCAGGCCATTGAGTGACATTAATGACAAAAGTCTTATTTTGACAGTTCTAGTTTAGGGTTGCGTGTTTAAAAATCGAAAGATATATGTACCGATTCAGATAACAAATTAATTTACGATCTAAACAGTGGTTGATCAAGTCAAAATTTTGTTTTATTTTGATTGGCTTCTATGATACGAAATCTTCTTTTACTTTGGTAGCCATATGCTAAAGGATATTTTTAACCAATTATGATTTGGTTGTAGGATCATACTGTCAAATCGGGAAACAATTCGCAGGAAGAATCAAACACATACTTGTTTGCTGAGCCATCGACATCTACACGTTCTGAAGACTCTGTGATTACCATACCGATTATTTCCGCATCTCAAATTTACGATTCTGTAGGGTCTTCAACTCCTAAACGACAAAAAATGGGTATAGAAGCATCATTCTCAAAAATATCGGAATTTGGATCCGGAGGCTCAAAACACAAGCAGATTACAGACGCCATAGCAGAAATGATATACCGCGATAATCTTCCTTTCAGCGTGGTCGAAGGAGAAGGGTTCGGAAAACTGATTAAATTACTTGCACCATTATATAAAATCCCATGTCGCAAAACGATAACCGGCATCATTGATGGAAAATACGAGGAAAAAAAAACTATTTTAATAAAAAAGTTACAATCCGTTACCAATGTATGTTTAACGATTGACGAATGGAAGGATTTACAACTGAAGAGCTACCTGGGAGTAACTCTTCATTGTATCAACAATTTTAAAACTGTTTCTTTCAATATAGCTTGTGAGCCGCTTTCGGAGAGTCATACCGCCGAATATTTATCAACCACTATTAAAAATATATGTGAAGAATGGGAAATTCCCGATGAAAAAATTGTGGCCGTCACTACCGACAATGGTGCAAATATAGTAAAAGCCATTGAATTAGCATTCGGTAGATCAAAGCATATTCGTTGCATAGCCCACACATTAAACCTTGTTGTGCAAAATTCAGTCATGGTGAATGAAATAAAAGTATTTATTGATAAAGTTCGCAGAATTGTACAATGGTTCCATCAGAGCGGAGTTGGTGCAGACGAATTAAGAAATTCTCAAAAGGCTGAAAATGTACCAGAAGGAAAAATTAAACACCTGGTAGGAGATGTTTCAACGCGTTGGAATTCACAATTGCATATGCTTGAAAGGTTTATAGCTATGAGTGGGACAGTGGGCGGCATTTTGTTAAATCACCCTAATGCTCCTCCTATGGTTCAAGCTAGTGAAATTGCCGTACTGAAAGAGGTCGTCAAAATTCTCAAACCGTTTGAAAAAGTAACCGAGGAGATGTGTAGTGAAAAATATGTCAGCGCAAGCAAAGCTATTCCCATTATAATGTGCCTAAAACAGTTTTTGGAAAAAGCAGATCCAATGCATGAATTGGCAGTTCAATTAAAAAATTCAATATTAAATGAATTTAACAAACGTTTCGACCATATTCAAAAAGTTCATTTGTTTAATACAGCAACATTTTTAGATCCTCGATTTAAAAAATTACACTTGAGTGATGGAACATATTTAGCAAAGACAATTAACTATATAAAACGATGTATTGAAGAAAACCGAGGGCGAGAACCTGAGCATTGCCCACCATCAAATACTTCGGCTGCTGCTAATGTAGATAATGATGACATTTGGGAAGCCCATAACAAGCTGTTGTTGGAGACTATAAATAGTCAAAATCACAGTCAGACATCGGAATTAAACTTATACATAGCTGCACCTCTCATAGGTTTGAAAGAAGACCCGTTAGAATCCTGGAGAAGCTATGAGGGAGCTTATCCCCAACTCACACAGTTGGCGTGTAAGCACCTTCTGGTACCTGCTTCTTCGGCTCCAGCAGAGAGACTGTTTTCGAAAGCTGGAGCCATATTAACAAAGACCAGGAGCCGAATTTTATCTAAACGACTACCTAAACTATTGCTACTAAACTCATTGGTTACGGATTTTTAGTTTTTTTTTTTTTATATAATATTTGAATAATTAAATTTTGTTAATTTTTGTGACAAACATTTTAATTTGAACTACGATGGCTACGAATTTTTTTTTTTTTTTTTTTTAATATTTGATTAATTAAATTTTGTTTATTTATGTGGAAAACATTTTAGTTTGAATTCGTTGGTTACGGTTGTTTTTGTTGATTTATGTGAAAAACATTTTAATTTGAACCTTTAATAATATAATATATAAATAAGTTGATTGTTATAAAACGTTAATTTGTGTTGATTACATATAAGAACTTAAAATTTTTGTTGTTTATTTTTAATTTATAAATCTATAGATATACTATTTATGGGACTCATTGTGAAAATAATTGATAAATTAGGAAAAAATCGATTAATATTTAAAAATCGATTATTTTCTTAAGAAAAATCGATTTTTCCTAGTGATAAATTAATCGATTAGTAAAAAATCGATTTTTTATGTTAAATGTCACATCCCTAAAAGAGATTTATTTCAGAGGTAGATGACGCTATCACATGAAATTATTAGATTTTTTTTTTAAGTACTACTTATACTAAGCTATGTAACGAAACCATAGCGCGATTTAGACCAGGACAACGCCATCTATCGAGCGAGCATGCAGTGTTTATCGCACTGCTTTAATATGAAAGATTTTATCATTATTCATTTCATTTAAACCTAGCTTTTTTATTCATATGTTGTATATTTAATACATAATAACAATATACCACTACGTAACAATAAAACAAATAGTAACATTTTGTACATAAATAAATAACAAAGTTATCAATGCAGACAAAATTCATACACAATGTTCTTGAAAAACCGCAAATATAAATTTGTTTCCTATTTTTTAATTAAGTTTTAAGGTTTTTATAATTTTCCCTTTATATGTAGGTAATAACCTATCTTGTTGCCAAATTTGAAGGTTCTAAGTTTGCTAGAAGTACCTTAGACTTTTGATGATCGGTCAGTGAGTGAGTCAGTGACAAAATGGTGTAACTTTGATCGCTCATATCTCGTAAACTATTTATTCAAATGTCTTGTAATTTTGAGACTGAGCTTGTTCTAATACTTACTCTTGGTCATCGAAAACCTAAACTCCTAGCTTTGTTCACATGGAAGATACAGGGGGCTGAAATAGCCGCGAAACGCTTCGAGAAAAGATGGTACGGCCGTGCCCGCTTTGCTCGAGTCTTGGCTGGGGCACTGCCGTGCCCTCAGATTATGTTTATGCAACACGTCATTCATCTTGATTGAGTGCGTTTTCTGGAAGGTTCTATTTATTTCGGCCCTCCGTGTTTTTATTGTAGGTACCTACTCACTTAATATTTAATTTTATATAGAAGAAAATTTATGCAACCGGGATGCGTGATGATTTTTTAGATAAGAGCAACTATAAAAATGTCTAGTTTGCACTGCTGTCGACTGAGATTACCGTGGTCGTTTCGATCCATACTTTCATGTATACAGGTGTACCCTGAGTATTTACTAGGGCTTATTTACTGAGACGTACTTTTTATACTGATTTTACTTGTTTATGATGCTGATGTAAAACTTCTTCGAGATTTCTCGTGTCCCAAAAACGCTGTTCAAATTATAGACCATTTTCACACAAACATTAACATTTTATTTAAATATCTACATTATTCAGCAAAATGGTGTAACTGCAAAGCTACAATGACATAAGTAATACAAAATGCTGTGGAGGTGACCAGCAGGTTGATGTCGAGCGGCACCGCGCGGCAGAGCGTGTATCGGAAAGGACGCAGGCGCACGTACTGCAGCGCCGTCTGCAGCTCGAACCGGAAACACTCGTCTGGAAAGAAATTAGATATACAACGTGTTATAGAATGCCAGTTCTTCATCACCCAGCTTTGTCTCTGGGTCTGTATATTTTAAGAAGATGGGCAACATCTCCTTGGCTTAAAGTACCCACACTGCATTCACCAACACTCATGGTCAAGTTGGGGCATGAATGTGCAATTTTACGCTGCGTCATTTTTCTGTACGTCTATAACGCAAATAGGCATTCTTCCTGACGCAATTAAAATTGTGAGGAGATCTTACCTGAGGTTCTCAATATTTGTGTGGTTAGAATGGACTTGATTTTCTCCACTTCACGTATAGTTACCTCTACAATCACCGCTGGTGAATAGATCATCACTTTTGATTGTAGTACCCCTATCGTAAGGGTTCCTAAGAATAGGTCCGTATAGTGCTGGAAACATTTTATTTCATTTATTTATTTTCTTTTTTCGTGTCGATGACATGTTTTACAGTGACACTACAGTTTGTCAGCATAATATGCCGCCACAGCGAGAGCACGGTCGGACGCGTTCATAAGGTCCTCCCGCGAGCAAGTTTCAGGGCACAGTGGGCATGCGGTGAGGTGGGACATGGTCTGCACAGCAGGCCCGTACTCGCACCTTAGATCATTTACAGTTAATGTTATGAATTAACTTACCCCAGTGGAATAAAATACTATAATGCCGTATAACAGGATAATCACTCTTGAAGTATAACAAATCCAGTTAACAAATAGCTGCAATAAAAAAAGAGACTTAGAAATGAAATGGTGTCTATGACCAGTTCTGGTAATGCAAAAAAATGTAGGTAAAAATTAAATGTACCATAGATTGAAGCTGCTGACCAAACCCTTCCAAGTAATCTAACAAATTATTATAATAAACCAAACTCTTCCTTACATTTCGGATACTGTTTGCAACGTTATTCCGCGCAGTAATACAAATGGGGACAGAATTGGATGCTACGAATAATCTCAGACACTTCATGCGGTTTTGTAGTAACGCAAAAATGATAATGATTGTCACATAGTAGAGGTCCATGGATATAGCGGCGAGGAAAACAAAAAAATGCTCAATAAATGAGTGAATATACGTTGAACCAAAGCTAGTAATCACATATCGCATAACAGAATTTACAAAAATGATCAAATACGAATAACGGGTGATCAGAGACATTCTTTCGAAACCAATAATTCTGTCGTTCGTCTTGATGGCAGTGAAAAAGTTTAAAAATAGATTAAAGCCGTATATTAAAGACAAGGAGGATATCAAAGCGTATTGAACGATTGAAACGAAGATCGAAGAATAAATAATCTTTTCATGCACTTCAATGAAGTAGAAGTTTGCGACAACGACAGCAGAGAAACAAATGCAGTACAACTTCATGAAATAGCAGATAGGTTTGGATTCGGTGATATTCATGTAACTGCCAAGTAAGAGACGACATGCTGCAATGATTTTAAGTACCCACTCGGATACGATTAGTTGATTCGGAAGCTTTCGCTTGGGTATCATGATGGCAAGTGACTGCTTCAACTTCTGGCTAAGCTTCTATTGCCAGTATCAATTTATGTCCGTTGTGGGAATATAAATAAACTCCACTTTTGCTGGTAGCGACACAAGTATATATGAATTCACAGGTGTGCCCGTGTTTTTGATTAGTATCGCTGTTATTAAAATCTATATTGAGAAGTACAATAATTTATAATATGACCTTGAGATTTTTTCCATTTAGTATGAATGTTCTTCTTAATTTCTAAATGAACTGTTTTGTACCTTGGGTGTTTGAAGTACAGACATTCCAATATTTGATGATCTATAAGACGACATTTCATTAGTTTTTGGACATTCTTAATTTAACAAGGTTGTCATGACTATTCTCAGTTCTTGCCCATTTGCCAAATGAGCGTAATTTTTGGCAGGTGAAATCAAACCTCCATATGAATCAAATAACTTTAAAAACTAATTTGTTTATCAGCTTCACATTTATAAAGAAAATGATCATCCCTTCGTTGTGACCAATTTTGTTTCTTGAAAAACTTGCTTTGCGGTTGAACTGAATAGAATATTCTTTATTGTAGGTACACCAAACGTAGAAAAGGACATAACAAACAAATATGTGTGTGGGAGTACAATAGGCGGTCTTATCGCTTAAAGCAATCTCTTCCAGACAACTTTTAGATGGAGTCAATTTGTAAAGATATAGATTTCGGATAGGTTGACCACTATTTTCAACTGACGGTTGAAAATAGTGGTCCAAAAAGATCTTAATTGGTTATCACTATATTGTTTTCTGATAACAATTGCAAACTTGACAAATCAAATTTTAAGTGTATCAGTTTCAAAATAAAGTTATAATAGTTTAATCAAATTTCTAGTGTATCAGCTTCAAATTTATAAAGTTTTTGATTCATACGGAGATTACATTTCTCCTGACAAAATCTGAGCTCAGGTAGGAAATATGTAAATAATACATAATGTATGACTTGATGACATTTATATGATTTATGTGTCGTTCGCTTTGTAATCTTTGATATCCGAAAAGCTACACTTGGGTACCTACCTACATGGTGTTTCGTTTTTAAATTGTTAAATGAGTAAGAAAAACCAAATGGATATACTTAGGTACCTACCTAAGTCATTTTAAATTGCCTACTTGCTTATAAAATTATGGATTAGAATAAGTGACCTACCTATTATTATTTATTTAGACGTCTTATCTTTTCTTAATACCTTCTTATAAGTCATGTAAAGGACCGGCAGAAGAGGCACAAATATTTTATCCATTCACTTGCAAATCAATGAAATATTTTGTTTTCCCTTATTTATTACTCTAAGAAATGTGTCTTTAAATTGCCTGCCTATCAATCTAACACACTCATAAATCTAAAAAACAAAAGGGAATACTGAAAATTATTATTTTCCTACATATTATTTTGTATTCCACCCTGTATAATGCTGACAAAGCTTCGGTATCTGTCGCCCTGGGCGCCGTTTAATATGCTAATACTTGCCGAATATAGGACGTAGCCTTTTGTATATTTTTTTACCTCTCTTGTTGAGTGACGTCTATTATATTGACAGTCCGTTACCTGAGTTGCTGCCAAATTCTGTAAGTTGTAAAAAGTTCTAACGACCTACGAAGTAGTGAAACTGGTATGGTGAGAAAAACTTATAAATGAAAGGCCGGTAATTAAGTACTTTGAATTAGGCCTTAATAGTCGTTTTACAAGGTTTCGGTTTAGCAATCAAGAAGGTACCTATAAAAAGAAGCTTTTTAACTAAAAGAGTTTCCGGCATAGCATTATTTTTATTCACCTTACTAGCTTAGCTGGCCCGGCAACCCTGGACCTTAACAAATACAAGCTGTTGATTTGCATGCGTGCCATAGTCAATGACGTAATTATACTAATGATTCTCAACCCATATCAACAAAAAAATTGGTACGAAAATTTTTGATTTTAATTTTTTTTCGTAAATTCGTCAATGTCACCTACCCGTTTTTAAACTCGGCGCGTATGTTACTGGCCTCAAAACCGTGCTGCTCCCTCACAGAAACGCAAACACAAAGCATACGAAACGATTATTCATAAATTTCATTCATAAAATTGGATTACTTCTGAAATACTACGACATTACAATGACAAATAAAACAGTGCATAATAGCTATTTCCCGTCTACTGTATTTCCAATCGATTATTTATGTATTTTATGTCCTCCTCCTGAAGTATGGCACAAATGCAAATCAACACCTTGTATTATCAAATCAAAACAAAATGACCGAGGCGATTTGATAGATAATATTTTACATCCTGTATTCACCCTCGGGAATTCGAATAACAATCCCTCCACATAAAAACCTGTATGCTACAAATAAAAGTAGGTAGGTAAGGAACCTTGCCAATTTGTAGCTACTTTACGTTTCCAATCGCTGGAGGCAATAACTTCATTCTATTTTATTCTTCAAATCGTTACAGGTCTTCTTAAAACAAATTACTTTTAAGACAACAAACGGCAGTCGAGTTAGAGGGCAAAAATATTCATGTAATTTTTCTTAAGTTAAGAATAAGCCTAGAAGAGTGGCTACAAAATTAACTGGTAGAAGCTTAGGCTATAGATATTGTCCATAGGCTATACTTAGAGGTTCCTATAACTTGAAAGTACCTATAAATATCAATAAAGAGATGGAAATCCTTTCCACTTCCATTTATATGCCGTACTATTTTAACGCACTTCAAAATCCTAAAATCCATGGCTTCAAACGAAACGCATCTCAATTCCAGTGACGTCACCTCCTATAAAAATAAACAAAAAGAACTCTATACTTTATGCCCCACACGGGACGACCATAAACTCCAATAGAACAGAAAGGTATTCACTCGTAATGTTCGGGAAAATTTTAAATTTTACGACTTCAAATACTTTAATCGACTTTTTATTGTCGTTTTAGTACTGAACCCGTTAAACGTCTTTTAAATATTGAATATGAGATTAATTGTCTGTAAACGTTTTAAATGCTGGATTTTTCTAATATGCATGTCCGTAGCAGACTACCTATTTGATATTTCCCTCACCATACTATCTTCTGCTCGTAAGAAAGTCCAAGCTATTTGAATTACAATTTCGAACTAAAAGAAAACAAGCTTTACGTCCTATCGAATTCATTTTCATGTTACCTATTCGTATTAGTGTGTACGTAGACACTTTTTGTTGAGTACCTAACCTAACCTATCCCATATCACCTACCTAATATCAGACATTATTTACCTTAATACCGTTAATCCAATCCAAATTCAAATGGTGGTACTATTTTGGGTATTTCGCATTAGAAAATCATAAGTTTTATATGCAATTACATTATGTAAATATCAAAATTTAATATCCATCATCTTTTCATTCAGAACCATAAATGACGTGCTACTAATAAATAGAGCGTTCCTAACCCAAGCAATAACGTAAATTGAAAATTCTCAGCGCACAAGCGGAGGTGTAATATTTCAGTGTCCAAACTAACGTTCGCGTCGGACTTAAACCCTGTTTAAATGAAAACTAATTTTAATATTAATGCTAGGTCTTATTGCTGGGAAGCTCTGAAAAGATGCTATTTTTTACTGTTAAGAAAAGTTAGATTAATATTACGGTTTTCATTGTATAATGGTTGGGTTTGAAGCTACTTTTCATGCAGAGCGTAAATGCTTAACCACTGGTCACTTTTTATCCATTCTTGGTACTTTTTGTTAGCATTGTTAGCGTGTGAAAAGGTTCGATAAATATTTTTACAGCTTCAAAAACGCAATTTTCTGCCGAACTGATTACGATGGATCAATGACTACGTAGTAGCTGTTGAATGCAAAGTAAATCAGTATCAATGAGGATTTATATAAGGTGAGAAAACAGAAAAAATATAGTTCATTTTATAATTCATTTTATTAGCTTACATACCACATTAGCATGCAACTAACAAATAACAAAATTGTCCTACTTATAATACGTTCGATCATCAATTTTATACACTACTAAACTACAACATACATTTGAGAATACAAATGTTTTTTCATACGCGTAGCGACATCTGTCATTAGAAACTAGAAGTAATCAAGTACGCTCTCCACCGGTAGATGGCGCTGTACAAACTGAATCATGACATTGGAATTTGCGCGACGACATACAAAACACTATGTACATATTTTACTTTCGTAAAATTCAAAGGTAAAAAAATTATATAACTACATAAGATTACGATATCCAGCTTTTTAAAATGGCTACAAGTTGATTTCTGTACATTAGATGTAGAATGAATATTTTATGTAAATATGGTCAGTTTAAACCAACGTCAAGGTTTTATTTTTTCTGCCAGCAGATTTGATAATGATATAATATAGATAGATGTTAGCAATTCCCACATTAATGATTACTTAACATGTTAATTCTCCATTGCTTACCAAGAATTCTACTTTTTTAATTCAAATACATATTATAAATGGTTATTGATCGCTACAAGATTTATTCATATGACGAATGAGTTCTAATTAAATATGAAATTGTGTTAATTATAATATTTATTCAGTACTATGCGTTAGTTATATTAGTTGGTACTGTTATAGAGATGCACTATTGCTAAGATCCTAAATGCCTATTTTCTGAATTGAAGTTACGCTTATTTTATTGACTAATTAAGTGGCAGTATTTTCAATTCGCATATCTATCGTTGTTAATATTGTAGCAGTTTTAAACACAATATTGATTACATACTTATCTAAATTGGAGTTGAAGTTCACCCTGAACTATATTATACGATTGGTTAGTTCTAAAATATTTGATCACGCACATAATAATATAAAGGTGATATATAAAGAAAAATATACAAAATTCTTACTATCCGTTGATCCCAATGTTTAGAAAATTAAGTCCCTCCACAGAAATCATTCATTTCTAGCATAACTCCGATTAAAGTTCTTAACCATATTTTGGAAATAGGTGGTTGGAGTAACCTAGAAACACTTTTTGATGTCCAATTTTATAATCTAACTACAAGTTGGCACTATAATCACTTTTCTTACACTTCCGAAAATACTTACAATTTCACATCACGATCAAAAATAATAATTAAATGGACGATAAACTTTAAGTAATAAATTGATTGACAATTATTGTTTATTTATATAAAAAATAATTGCATTGACATTAAAAAATAACTACTTAAAATAAGTAAAATCGAGTACCCGAGTTCCTGTGTATAAAAATATTTATGTTTTCATCCTGCGTCGCTATTATGCAAGTAAATGAAGATTCTCGCGATGGCAATGCGTTTGCTGTTTCTGCCGATAGATGGCGTTATTTTCACTGCAGATAATATTGATAGCAGTATACCTCATGGATATTAATTAGCCATGACCTGATAACCTTCTATACTATTCTATTTTTATTTATGGGAATCCATGTCGATGCCAACGTGCAACGTGATGTCGACGATTCTGCCAATGACAAGCGGGTTGAGAACTGATAACCTTCAATATCAAGTATACTTAATACCTTTCTAGATCCAATGGATCTAGAATGGTCACTCTTTTTGATGTGGATGATCGATTTCAAAAAGAGTGACCATGGAGTTTCTTGCCGGCCCTTCACCAGAGACCAACTTTTTGGAACCGTGAAACTAGTGTGACGTTTCATAAGAGCCTGCAAAGGCCTATTTGAAAAAAAAATACTTTCTCAATGCCATCTTTTTCATGAGATTTTGGGAAATCTCTTATTTTGTCTATTGGTCAAGCATTACATTCGAAAGCCGCGTCACATATTACTTGCATAATAGAAACGCATACTTAGTACCAGTAGTTACTCGATAAAGAACCACTGAACATCTAAAACTATTCAAATCCGAAATGTTCATAAAACAGCTAAACATAATGAATCACATCGGCTATGTTAAAGCCGAACAATCTAGGCGTTAATATATATCAAAAGGAGTTGCAAAATTAAGAAGAATATATTAAATCACACCTCCTTGCAGCAAAAAGATAGGTAGTAATTTTACTATACCCTATTCACCGAGCCGTTAGCCAAAACGTAAACAAAGAATGACACTTTTTCAAGATGGCGGGTATAACCCGACCGATGACAAAACGTCACATTTTTATGTAAAACAAGCTTGTGCTTGTGCCAGCGACTTCGTCCGCGTTAGATTCGGACTTTGTGCAAAGAGTTAAACGTGTTATTCTGAGTCAACCATAAAAGATAGACATATACCGTCTTACCACAAAAACTTTTAAACGTCAGTTTAAGCCTTGTCTAAAAAAATGACAAATTATGACGTTGACATACGGTTCATTTTGCAGCCACAATTTTTTTAGACAAGTGTAAATCAGGTGTTTAAGTTTTTGTAGTAAGGCCAATACTGTCAGGGTATATTTTTTACATAATTTTAAGGAGATCATTTCCGTCATACATGGTTTCTGTGTAGCTTTAACCATTAAGGCTGCACACGCGACGGAAGCATAAAAAATGGAGTAACTTCTCCCGTTTTCCCAACATTTACCTTCACTGCTCTGCTCCTATTGATTGTAGCATGATGAAAAGTATCCTATAACCTGCCCAGGAGTATGAAGAATCATTGTACCAAGTTCAGTGGTTTTTGTTTCCATAACGAACATACAGACAGACAGACAGACAGACAAAAATTTTACTGATTGCATTTTTGGCATCAGTATCGATCACTTATCACCCCCTTATAGTTATTTTGGAAATATATTCAATGTACAGAATTGACCTCTCTACAGATTTATTATAAGTATAGATGTTCGCAGTATCTGTGGTCTACAATTTAGTAGGGTTCTATGTCTGACAGTCAAGTCTTCTAGATTCTTTTACATATAAACGATTTAATACATGTTTAATTAAAATTAAGAAAATAATTTACGGCATTTATTATATTTGATTTCAAATAATTCTGAAAGGATTACATAAGTCCTACAGACATCGTTCTAAAATATCATTTTTAATGTTGTCAGTGTATTACTTGCGTAGTTATTTTTATAAAATATGTTCACTACTTCAAATGTGACTTATAAAGAACCCTTTTTATGGTTTGTTTACCATTTGGCTCATGGCTCCGTGAATAGGGTATAGTGTAATTTGCGCCAATCTTAATGGCAGAAGACAGTCGCGAACCGACATTAAGTTTGGCACGAACTATACAATCATATTCCACTTTTTATGTGGTTGTAAATATAAATATTGTTGTACAATACTTATATCCTTACTTTTGCAACCCACAAACTATTTTGCTTAATTTTAAACAAATATACTTAAAATTAATACAGTGCTAATTTACAAGTATCAGACTTAAACGATTATAAAGAAGGAAATCGTAACAGATATTAAATTCCGTTCATACTGCAAAACTAAATTCAATTGCCTCGCTAAGACAAACTTACTGCCAAATAAAAAAGGACTCTAGGGCCATTGCAACAAAGTCTTTTCGTGTTTCATTTGTTTTGGCAGTAAAATAAATTGGTTTCAGCCAGTAATTAGCAATACAATATTTTCTTAATTTTTTTTTAATGTTTGCGTCGGCCGATCTCCACGGAAATTTATTTGTGGTTTTAGAAAATAAAACATACAATTGGCATATATCGAATCAAATCAATGAAGTCTTGTTCGTTTTTGGCAGGCATTAAGTCACTTCTTTCATGATTACATAGACATTTATATTCAGTTGAGCACTTATTAAATAACAACTGGGCCCAGACTCCCAGAGCCGAAAAGGCAAGTTTTTAAACAACCAATAGGATTCCTCTACTCGGGTATAGGTCTGAGTGGGCAGAGACCATTTGTTTGAATAAATAAATTCTATTGGTTGTTCAAAAACTCGGTGTCTCGACCTTAGCTATACCATCAACACATTGATCATAGATTAAACACATAGCTACAAAAGTAATTAGAATCTATCTGCATACATACTTAGGCCTTTAGTCTAAAATTAAACTCAAGAACAAATAATTTCGTAAAATCATTTGATTGATTAAAAAAAATTCTAGATCCATACTTAAGTATCTTTCTAGAATACATGTGAAACAAAATATCAAATTAGAAAATTTTCCATAGACATAAAATATACTTGGGTTGCTACACTTACCAATTTTTTTTAATCTGTCTATTACTCTAAAGAGGTTTTAATCAACGTCGGAAGGGTCAACGTGAGGCCTCGGGTGATTAACCACAGCTTCCGAATTAATCGTATGAACAGGCGCCGGATTCATAATCCTATTCCCATTCACTCTAGAAAGATCTAGAACCGGCAATCGTAACACGTAATCGTTGTCCCAACCCCTAGACCGAGATTCGGACCACTGTATAACTCTGAAATCTGCAGAATTTTGTCCCGAAGTGGTCGCTATAGGGTTGAGTCTCGGAATGCGTTGTGCTAAGCTGTGAAGTCTGGAATTCTGTGGTCTTTCTTGTCTTGTTTCGGGGACGAAATTGGGTGCATCTGGTCTGCGATTTGGTTCTGGTCGCGAAGGTTGGTTGGAAGCAAACATATGTTGGTACCTGGCTATTTCGCAGGGCAGAAGTGGTCGGGCATCCCTTCCGATTCTCTGAACGGTGATTTGTCGCTGGTTTTGCTGGTTGGGGGATGTGATGGATGAAGAATCAACGGCTGTGTGGGTGGGATGGATGATGATGCTGTTTTGGTTCACTCGGGTGGGTGATGGGAAGTTTAGAGCGAGGAAGTCTGGTAGAGGCACGCAGAATACGCCCAGTTCATCCTGTGGACATAAAGTAAGAATGTATTGAATGAATTGACAATTGAATCCTGGCAAAAAGTAGACAGAATCTTTGAATAAGATAGGTGAAATCACGACATAGTATAAAACAAAGTCGCTTTCTCTGTCCCTATATCCCATGTATGCATAATTCTTTACGCAATGGATTATGATGCGGTTTTTTTTAAATAGACAGAGTGATTGAAGAGGAAGGTTTATATGTATAATAACATGCACCCGTGCGAAGCCGGGGCGGGCGGCGGGCGGGGAGTTTTATATAAAATCGTAGACAGAAACAAAATCAGTGGAATGCAGAGTATAAGAAATAATTATGCCTTTTTAACACACAATAACATTATTTTCTATGTACAATATTAGTTTCAAACACAAACTTACCGCAGGATTAGGCGGCCTCTCAATATGAGTGTCAGGTATATTGAGAAAGGGTTTCCTATCCACTTCACTAGAAGACTGGACGGTATTCGGCGATTTCTCTTTATTTTCTTCCTCTAAAGGTACATCGGGAACTACTTGTAAATCTTCGGGCGGGTTTGGAATGGTGACGTAGCTTGCTATAATGCTAGAAAGCTGGTCTAGTACCTGTGAAAATAAAGTTGGGAATAGCGACATCTGTTGGTTGACATTGGAAATTGTTTCTTATTGCTATTGAAAGATGGCGTTTGTCAAAAATGAACGACCAATTTATTTTGTGCACATTCTCAGTTCTGTTACAATTCATACTTTCATTTTTTTCAAAATTTCTTACTTTACATACTTGGTGATAATGAA
Organism: Helicoverpa zea; assembly: GCF_022581195.2. Classification (NCBI taxonomy): domain Eukaryota; kingdom Metazoa; phylum Arthropoda; class Insecta; order Lepidoptera; family Noctuidae; genus Helicoverpa; species Helicoverpa zea. The sequence goes on from NC_061472.1 coordinate 2,474,731, forward strand.
ATGTACTCTGACTATTTTATATTGTAAAGTAATGTAGTTGTAAGTCAAAAATAGTTGTAAGAAATTTTTGTTTTCCTAATAAAGTAGAATCACTATATCTTACCTCATCAGCCATTAGTCTATGTTTGGGATCTTTGACCAGCAACCTTTGTATTAGGAACACAGTGTTGTCGGACACTTGCACAGAGTTGCCATCTCTGTAAATGAAAATAAAAAAACATTTATTTGTAATGCCTATGAAGTCTTGAACTTCAGTTGTTAGTCTGGCCGAAGTAAACATATACAATTGACGATCAGCAGTACATCACAACCGGACAATCTTGATAGCAGTCATTATGGGTCCGTTCAGACAGACCGGCGGATCGGAGAGGTGAGCAAATTATTAACACGTTGAAAATTGAGTACTTAGTATTTGAAGTAAGGTTTATTTTTGCATGCGCTCTGCTTTTGACATTAAGAATGCTCGAATGCGCTCGTTGTGAAATAATAAGAGGAGCCGACCATACGGTCCCATACTGGTATGGGAACTGTCCGTAAAGCATGGTATTCTATTAAAAGAATTTGAAAAATCTCTATCCTACATGATAAAAAAAAATCATAATATAAAATACTCACGGCCCGGGTAACTGGGTTGAGGTGGTCTGATAGGGCAGTCGCTACTTGTAAAACATGGGTACTCAGCTGCATCCGGTTAGACTGGAAGCCGACACCAATATAGTTGGGAAAAGGCTCGGGAGATGATGATAAAAATACTCACGGCGGTATATTATAATTGGCAGCCTGTATCCTACTAAACAGCTGAGCTAGACTGGTATCGCAGAATGGAAACTGTCCGTAAAGCATTGTGTATAAAACCACGCCTAGAGCCCACATGTCTGATGGCTTGCCTAGGTAAGGCTTTTTGAAATAAAGTATAGTTATCGGCACGGATAATGAGCTCTCGGCGGGAGAGTGGGGATCGCTTTGCGCACTGTACACTTAAGGCAATAAACCAAAAAATCACTTCTGCACGGTGAAGGTCAGGTCTCGTCTCAATATCCTTGTCGATAATTATATTTTATTATAAAAAAAGAATACTTACGGTGGTATATTATAATTAGCAGCCTGTATCCTGCTAAACAGTTGTGCTAGACTGGTATCGCAGAATGGGAACTGTCCGTAAAGCATGGTGTACAAGACAACGCCTAGAGCCCACATGTCCGACGGCTTGCCTAGGTAAGGCTTGCAGAGTAACACGTCTGGGGAGATGTAGGCTGGTGATCCTGAAAGTTAATTAGTTTTTGTGGTAAGTTACACTATAGAAAATTGCACTGAACTTGTGTAAAACTCGTACCAAAATAAAAGCGTATAATTATTCTTTATTTATAGGTGGACTAGCCTCCGTTAGCAGTGCACTCACTTACCGAGGGAACTACTTCTTGATCTCGCCTATATACTATTGTCCGGTTTAGTGAGAATTCATCCAGTAGTTTTAGTGTGAAAGAGGAAATCAAACATGCATACAAACTTTCATATTTCTTAAGGTTTACACTACCCAAGTACATATTTATACAGCAAACAAAATTATGCCAAAGTGTCATCTTTCCTCGTCTGATTGTTTGTCTATTTATTCATACACAATAAACTCTAACACGGATTATAATGCAGCTTTCACCCACCAGTAAGAAATTTGTATATTTTTTTATATCCGCCTGAATCTTGGACACTATTATAAGAAATACTAAAATTATTTGTGAATTACCTCTCTGATCCTTCAAAAGGTCCCGGTCACTACCGAGATGGGTGCCCAAACAGAAGTTGGTGATGATAACCCGGCCTGTCCGTTGATTCAGCACTATATTGCCCAACTTCAAGTCCCTATGCACAATATTCCTCTGAAAAATTAAGCGTTATGTAATTAGAAACTAGTTTGTCAGCTAAAAAGACACGCATGTAGAGGGGCATGTCATTTTAATTTAGATGAACTATAAAAGGTACTTATTTATAGGACATGCTTGGCTTTTAAACTGTGACCATATTCACAAAATTTTCAATTTTGACAAGGCGATGTTGAAAAAACACGAGTTCGCAGTACCTTAATATAGTAGAATTTTGTAGTACATATCTTTTTACTCTAAAATTCTACATCGTACAGTTACGAGTACAAGGCTACTTGATTTTTATCTAAATAATGTGTACACTGGTACATACACTTTTTGACTCAAAAAAGAATTTACCTAATACAAATAAAAAACTCACCTTATGCAAATTAGCGACAACCCTCACAATATCATAGAATATCAGTATAGCCTCTTTCTCCGGCACCTTCTTGACTTTAGTAACGTACTGCTGAAGGTTGACCAGCTCTGATCCTTTCTCACTGAACTGGTGAGAACTGACGCAATCCAGTACTAGGAAGAGACGCTGTCGAACCCGGCCCGTGTAGATAAAACCGTTGCCGTTTGGATTAGGCACTTCTTCTAATGCATGGTCCTGTAAATTGAGGAAAAACTATGAGTATACTTTTCTTAGCATTTTTAAAATAAGTTTCTACTTACACAAATGAAGTGAATGGGGCATGAAATTATGTATGTGTGAACGAGGCTTCGAAAATGCGGCACGCGGCGAGTCAGTCGTTTATTTCTTAGGTATTGGGCAAATAATGCGGCCAAGTCATTAAAAAATAACTGCATTGCCGCGATCGATAAGATCACGCCTCATATCGAATGTCAACTTGGGTAAAACCTCAAAAAAATATTTTATTTTGATCTTCCTGCTACAAGTTCAAGCATTCCTTCCTTAAGGATTTAGCTGAAATAACTTAATATTGCCTCTTGATATGCTGGTACCAATATTGGAATGAGTGTTAAAAATTGTGCTGTGAAATCATACACTGACTTTCTCTTATACTAGTATTCACTTCACAATGACAGTCTAATTTAACCCCTTGTAAGCTGGTGTGAGTATCCACACGAGACACAATTGATTTTCTGTTGTTCTCTAATTATCTGCATTCAAGCAGTTAATAAATAATTATCATCCTCACCTTATACAATCCGTGGTGGTGAATTACCCCATCTTGGTCCTTCAATAAGGACAGTAAAGAATATTCAGTATGCAGCAGCATCTTGCCTTGTCTATCATCTTGGGTTTCTGGCTGCCCTTCATTTCTTAGGGTTAAAATCTTCACCTGTAAAAGAATATTTTATAATGGGATCAGTGTATATAGAAACTACACAGAATTGTTCATGTCTTCTACTTGCACAATTTAAGCAAATGTGTTTTTGCATTAGCAATAGTAATTTTGTTACTCACTTATTATATTTTTTATTACCACTACTAGGAATTAGCATTATTAGGGACACAGTCATAATAGTTTTATAATAATAAACATTTGATGTGAAAACCCCAAAATGTGCTTTTTATCAGTTTTTTAGTATTAAGCCCATTTCATAGAATTCAATTAATTTTTATTACACAATATTTTTTTTAATGTGTAATATTCAAATTACAGATATTCATGAACTAGCTGAATGTTAAAAGATTTATTTGCCAAATTATATGTTTATAGTTTGGTTTAGCGGTTTTACTCTGGATTATTACATCAAGAATTAAAAATGCTATGATATAATTTTTTACTACAACTTTCTCAAGTTTTGGAAATAACAAATCAAACAGAACATTTTAATTGGGAAGGAAATGGAGATTTACTGTGCTTGTAAAGATTAACAAGTTCTATAAAGTTTATTAAAAGAATCTATCAATAAATCACAGAGTAAAAAATATTATAATGATCATGTCTTCCTACAATTTAATTGGCAGTTTACTTGCTAATCAAATATGAATAAATTATTTTTAATTATACAAGACTTTACTGAGAATTTACGGAAATGATGACACAGGCAGAACCCGTATCATTTCATAGCTATTGCACAAAGTCAAGAAATAAAACTGTAAAAATGAAAAATATTGCATCATTTTAATGTAAAGTTTTTGATTAAAAATTATTGTGTAAAAAGTTCAATGATGGAGTTATTAAACCTCATTAGATATTATTAAAAAAAAAAATAGATAATTATGTATGTAATTGAGGCCCTTAGTAAGTCAGGAAAGGCTAATGGACAGAAAAACCGCAATAATTTTCATACAATTCGCTGACCAATGATTTAAATTAAAAACTCTGTAGAGGTAAAGAAAATTGAGAGAACTTGCAATCAGATAGCAGTATCAATAGCAAATAGACACACCTCCGCCCCTAAGACCACTCACTGACCCACACAATCAATGCACCTAATGAAAACATGATAATTCTGTTTACAAATAAAATAAGTGGGTATTACCTGGTAAAACTCATCTGTTCTTTCCTTCCTAGCCAAGCACTGCACTATGCTTTTCACAGGACTCGGCCCGAGTTTAGGACCAAGGAGGTATGGACCCGCCTTACGAACCAGCTTGTCAGGAACTGGCGTTCCAGGTGCTGGCACATCATTCCTGTTATACGATACTTTAGCCCTCTTCGGCGAGTGGGGACCGAACTTTTTGGAGTTCTTTAAGACCCCACTAGACGTTGAGCTCGCGTACGCTGACACTCTAGCGATCTTCGGACTTGGTTGAAGTAACAAAGGTCGTGTCCTCTTTCCATGGTTCGAACTGCTTTCTGGCCTCTCTTGATCCATAACTATTTAGTGCAAATTCACTAGTTGATTTCAATCACTAATACAATGCTAATCACTATGTTTATGTAGGAGTCACTTGGAAGGTTTATGTTTTACTGGTTTTTTGCGATTGATGATGCGGAAGGAGTCGTTACGATGAAAATAATACAATGTTCGTAAGTCTGATTTATTTACCTACGAAATGAAAATGTCTGATTTTCGTTCAGAAACTAAGCGAGCATATGATCCACCCGTTGAACTTTATTTTCTTATTTAACTTACATTCAAGAGTCCTTTCAACTACAATATTTGCATTTTTTTGCCCTGCCTCTGCTAATTATTTAGTATTTTTAATTGCATTAAAATACTGATTTATTACTGATCAAAAAGAGCATAACTTCCGAACTTATTATCGATACCTCTTTGGTTATAAATTCATTCATATCATCACTCACTCACTCACCAACCATTCAACAAGCCACAATACTGTTTGTCACATGTCAAAAATGTTAAAAAAATACTGAAATAGCCGTGTAAAACCATTTTAAAAGGTGTTCCACAATCACAATATCTTGTGTTTAAGGTCAATAATTAATAATCTGATGGTATATTGAAATAGAATATTTGCTATGCTAACTCAGTTCAAATTATATCTTCTGTCGTGTGTAGAGGTCTTTACTCCTACTTTGACAGGTGAAGTGACAATCTGATTGTGACAGATTTTATAACCATGTTTGTCACGATATTTCACGATAGTATTTTGTGATCCCGTTTCCAACAGAATTGTGCAATAATAATAAAGAAACAATTATTCTGTACATAGTTAATAATAATTAAAATAAAATCAAAATGTGGAAAGGTTTGAGATTAACGCACTCTCAGTTAACTAAGTTTCACCACAATGGCCCGAAATTTCAACCAATCGGTGTCCCAGCGATAGATTCAGTATTGAACCAGTGGTACGAATTCTGCAAAAAGCCGCCTAAAGGATTTGAGAAGTACTTTCAGCCAGGCACAAGTCAGAAACAGGCGAAAAACCCGAATCCTGACAAAAACCCACCACCGCCGTCAAAAGGTGCGCAGCCTTCTTCCTCAAAACCAACGACAGCTCAGGACAAATGGAACATGAACATGTTCAGCGGTCCCGGTAGTGGCAACCGCAGCGGCTACGAAGGTCAGGATAAAGAGAAATGGATGATGTTTGGAGCAATGGGCATTGTGACAGTATTAGCATCTATCGCATACTTCGAACTTCGCTACAGAGAGATTAGCTGGCGAGATTTCGTTAATCTATATCTCCACAAAGGCGCTGTAGAAAAACTAGAAGTTATCAATAAAAAATGGGTGAGAGTAAAACTAAACCCAGGAGCAGCATTAGATGGGAAAGTGATTTGGTTTGCCATAGGCAGTGTGGACTCATTTGAGAGGAACCTAGAGAATGCACAGATAGAAATGAGTGTTGATCCTCCTAACTTCCTCCCAGTCATATACAAGACTGAGGTTGAAGCTTCCAGTTTAACAGGCATGCTGCCTACTATACTCATAATAGGATTTTTAATTTACATGATGAGAAGATCAGCAGATATGATGGGGCGAGGAGGAAGGAGGGGTGGTGGACTGTTTGGGGGAGTTATGGAGTCCACAGCAAAGTTGATCAACCCAACTGACATTGGAGTCAAGTTCCAAGATGTTGCTGGCTGTGAAGAAGCTAAGATTGAGATCATGGAGTTTGTAAACTTCTTGAAGAACCCCCAACAGTACATTGACTTGGGAGCTAAGATTCCTAAGGGAGCCTTGCTTACCGGCCCTCCTGGTACTGGTAAGACCTTACTGGCAAAAGCAACAGCTGGAGAAGCAAATGTGCCCTTCATTACAGTTTCAGGCTCCGAGTTCTTGGAGATGTTTGTGGGTGTTGGTCCCTCTAGAGTCCGTGACATGTTCTCCATGGCACGTAAACATGCGCCTTGCATTCTGTTCATTGATGAGATTGACGCTGTGGGCAGGAAAAGAGGAGGTCGCAGTTTCGGAGGTCACTCTGAACAGGAGAACACATTGAATCAACTTCTAGTTGAAATGGATGGGTTCAACACTACAACTAACGTTGTGGTCCTGGCTGCTACAAACCGAGTGGATATTTTAGATAAAGCCTTGCTAAGACCTGGCAGATTTGACAGGCAGATATTTGTTCCTGCTCCAGATATTAAGGGTCGAGCTTCAATTTTCAAAGTGCATTTGTCACCTCTGAAGACTACTATTGATAAGGAAAAGTTGGCGAGAAAGATGGCTGCACTTACACCAGGTAAATATTTACTTTTTATGTATCCAGGTCAATACATGATTTCATATTATATGTAAAGCAGCAGTATATCATCTTCCAAACTAATTTACTTACCCGACTACCCTTTACTTACCCATCCTGAAAACCTATTCAATATTTCTGCATTCATTTGTAATTAATTATGTTACTTTCCATAATATCAAGCCAAATTGGTGTGCTACAAGAAACTGTTATGTCCAGTATAAGACTCAGAGACTTGATGATATAATTTTTATAAAAGGGTGCTAGTATGGTGTACTATTAAACAATCATGTAAAACCGATTAGCACCCTTGTCTTGTCTATCTGGCACGGTAACTATTTTGTCATATATTTGAATTTTTATATTTATTATTAAAATTACCCAAAAATACAACATATTGCGACATTGTGACGCAGCATTTCTTCGTCTATTACTTGAATCACGCTCACCGTCGCTAGACACGGCTTACACTGCCAAACAACTGTTAATTGTCGTCCCAATTCACGATAATCAGTATAAGGGATGATTGAAGATAAAACATCTTTTGGAATATGTGCTCAGTCTAGTCGTTATGAAGCTACATCTATCCTGTCAATTGGCTTAACCACAAGCATTCTCATCTTCGCTACATTCATGTATCCCCTTTGTAGCCCAGTCTGACAAATAAATCATATTTCATCAAGGTGTCTTCAATTTTACCAAGCTTCTTAAACACACTCTTGGAATACATCATCGTCTACTTTAAGTTTGGACACTTTTACAATACTAGGCTCATTCTTATCGTATAACTGTATTTATGTCAACAAATTAAATTCATCTTTCACATTCTATTTCCAGGTTTTACCGGCGCTGACATCGCAAACGTCTGCAACGAAGCAGCTCTCATCGCCGCTCGAGAGTTAGCAAACGACATAACGATGAAAAATTTCGAACAAGCTATCGAGAGAGTTGTCGCTGGTATGGAAAAGAAATCTAATGTCCTTCAACCTGATGAAAGAAAGATCGTGGCGTACCACGAAGCTGGCCACGCAGTCGCCGGCTGGTTCCTACAACATGCCGATCCACTACTCAAAGTATCCATTATCCCCAGAGGAAAGGGTCTTGGATACGCACAATACTTGCCCAAAGAACAATACCTCTACAGCAAAGAACAGCTATTCGACAGAATGTGCATGACACTAGGAGGAAGAGTCAGCGAAGAAATTTTCTTCGGCAGAATAACAACAGGCGCCCAAGACGACCTCAAGAAGATTACGCAAAGCGCTTACGCACAAATTGTTCACTACGGCATGAACCCCAAAGTAGGCAATGTTTCATTCGAAATGCCCCAACCTGGCGAAATGGTAATCGATAAACCATATTCGGAAAAGACGGCCGAGTTAATCGATTCCGAAGTCAGAGAATTAATAAACGAAGCTCATGTCTTCACAACAGATTTGTTAACTAAGCATAAGGATAACATTGCTAAAGTTGCCGAGAGATTGCTAAAACAGGAGATTTTAAGTAGGGAGGACATGATTGAGCTTCTTGGTAAGAGACCCTTCCCAGAGAAGAGCACTTATGAAGAGTTTGTCGAAGGCACAGGCTCTTTAGACGAGGACACTTCGTTACCAGAAGGTCTCAAAGAGTGGAACAAAGAGAAAACATTTGTACCTCCTCCAGAAAGTTTAACACAGCCAGCGCCAAAACCACCTTCTGCCAAGTAATGAAATAAACCTTTGTTGTAGTTTTGAGTGTAGTCAGTTTTACGTGAAAATATTTTAATTACCTTTAAGATGTAAAGGTATTTTCTTTATTAACGTCTGTGGGCGTGTGAACATGACTTAGATTTGTTTTTTGTAGTCTGAGAACGAATTGATTATCAGGAAATGGTATCAGCATTTACTGTCGAATGTTAGGTTTACAAACGAAAGTGAAGACGTTAGAGAACGTTTGCATTAACATTTCAACAAATAATCATAATGTTTCAAACATTTGTATAGCTGCTTCACTATTGCTGTTTTGTAAAATAAACAAATTCCAGTCACTTGATGTTATTTTTATTTTTTTTAATACTTATTCTGCTTGTAGTGTTGTTACGTCTAAACAATTATAACTCGTCTGTTTTATAAATAACAAATGGCTTTTAAAATATCTATATATGGAATGAAAATTTAACTAAATTTAATTCGATCAATGTAGTATGTAAATTAATTGTAACAAGTGTTAATTAATTGTGAAAAAGTTTAAAGGGTCTATATCCGTTCAAGCCGTTACTTTATTAAACTGAGAGAAATAGCTTAGTAAATACTTCTGTTGATTTTAACAATAGATTTTTATGTTCAACAATATCTTTTATTTATGTGACCTTTGCTTGGACCTCCTTCATACATACAATACACCATCGGAAAGGACGTAGGTAGTTCTCGGTCCTCGACCTGACTTTACCAGGGGCCCGATTCTCCTAAGTTAATAATGTCAAAATTGAATAGAAAACGAATCGCAATATGATCGCAATAGCAGTTTTAACCATATCGGGCATTCTGCTACTAATAAAAGACCAATCGTATTCGATTGACATTTGATTGGTGTGCGATTGGTCTGCTATTTTGGTGATTTTGGTCTATACGGTAGTTTGCTGTACAATCATTTTGCAATCGTAAATCATTTGCAGACAAAACGATTCATTATTGAATGACAGAAAAGGATAAAAATGTTTATTTCAAAGAAAAAATAGCGGAATGCCACATACGCTTCAATCGTAATCGAGTCGGGATTGGATCTCAGTCGAATCGAGTCGAACGTCAATCGAAGGTCGCTTAAGTAAAATTAGGAGAATCGGGCCCCAGGTAAGTAGGAAGGTAATAATTCATAGTAGGTTCACTCCACTATTCAAGTCTGAAGTCAGTCACAATGCCAAAAGTTGTTTACCACAGTTATGTCCTTGATACATGCCCACTGTGTAAGAAATAGGTAACTATACATACCTACTCGAATGCATAAAAGTACAAATAGGCGTGATAATTGCTATGCACACGCAGTTGTATATAAGTACTTACATAGTAATATTGTTAAAGTACCTGCTATCATACTATGTGTCTGACCTTGATTGATATGGTTATACATGATGCAATTGCGTTGAGCTTTTCTTAGTTCATTATAAATTCTTATTCAATACACTCTGATTTAGAAGGCTAATCACCTCTGCCGAAATCGGCTTGAAGATAGAGCGATAAAATTTGGCGGCAAATTGTCTACGCACCAGTCATATGCGGCCGGTCACTTTTATTTACAAGAATGGAGCGGGAAATATGAATAGTATGAAGCTAATGTAATCATTTGTTTGTATCTAGACGAATCGTGCGTTGTGCATGTTTTTGACCGGCCCGGCGTGTTATTGTTGCTCTTTTGACAGGCTAGCGAACTTGTATTTTTCAGATAGGCAGGAGGAAGGAAGTGGTTATGATTGGAGTGGTCACATGGTAAGGATTAAAATAACTTACTACATTTCGAGTACCAATATATTTAATTGGCCACTGGCTGAAATTAAAAATTTACATTTGCCTCCCCTCCAAGTAAGTCGAATGCAGTAGGGCAGGCACTTTCGCGCGGGAAACACATATCCTTGTCTCGCGTTATAAAAACGTTCAGACTACAGGAACAGCGCGACTATGCCTGCCCTGTACAAAAATTGAAGGAACAACTTCAACAAAAAAAAAACAGGGTTATATTAAAATTATAATATGAAAATATTCAAATATCAGCTGAAAATACATCCAGCCTTATTTCTGTTTATTTAAATATTCACTACATTTACTTTATACATCACCAATTTCTTAAGTAAATTCAGTTTTTGTACAATATAAAAAGAATCTTATATTATCATCTATGTTTACACGCGAGAAGTGTATAACACGCCCGCAATCGCATTACAGCTTGATCTAACCGAGCGAACGAGAAATAAAGAGAAATCGTAACAAAATATTTAAAATTATGGTAATTATTACAAGTAACTACACTATTTTTATGTTCAACATTTTATGTCAATATTCATTATTATCTATACTTAATTGAAGCCTATGATATAACATTATAAATGATGAAAAACATTTTCTTCATGATATCATTCAACAATTAATCCATTAACAACATGCATCCATTTACTCGTATCTATCGAACGGAAAATTATCACTAATCTCAGTAACAACAAAAGGTCCATATCAATGACAGTCTCTAATTTTTTCCCCTTTGGGTTTTCGGCCCCTCTTTTTACCGGAGGAAGTGACACCGGCGAGCGCCATTGCGGCACGTTTGGCGAGACACGACTTACAAAACCAGTCTTCTGTGGCGCCGGGCTCTTCCGTGATGCCGACGCACACCCAGTGATACCAACCGTCGCAGCCGTCACAACCGATCATAGGCGAGCCGTTGTCCGGCCGGCCACACGCGGGACATACCCAAATCTTATTGCCGTGTTCGTCCACGTAATAGGGTGTAGGTAATGGCCCGGTCGGCCTCTCGACGGGCGCTGGAGGCGGCGGAGCTGGTGCCGGTTCTTCCGAAATCGATGCAACGTCATCGTCAAAGTTTTCCACGTGCCCTTTCTTGCACAGCGGTTTAATTAATATCCTTTTATATTTCGAAGAGGAGGATGGAGTATTTTTTCGGGGCGGCGAGCTCCCGGACGGCGGCGAAGACGAGTGGCCTTCGATCTCTGCGATGTGGTTGTGTTTTGAATGTTTTGGTTTTGGTGGCCGCGTCACCAGTGCAGATATTTGCGCGAGCTCTGGGGAACGACTGTGTTCTCTCGACAGCGGCTCTTCTTTCATCGGTGATTCCTCCTCCTCGTCTTCCTTTTTTATCACCGGTTTGATGTTTAATTTGTATAAATCTGGCGAGCTTGGTGGCATTGGTGAATTTGAATTCGACGAGCTCAGTTTAAGCGTAAGCTTCGGAACTAAGCCGTCAGCCAGTTTTTCCTTCTTTTTCTCCTTCTTTTCTTTCTTTATTTTATCTTTAAGCTCTTGCCTCTCCTCCTTTTCTCTCTTCTTGTCAGATTTATCCTTGTTCTTATCTTTTTTATCCTTTTTCTTCTTAATTTTTATGCCATCCTTATCTTTCTCCTTCTTTTCTTTTTTATGTGACTTATCCTTTTTCTTTTCAGAGTTATCTAATTCTTTCTCCTGTGGTATTTCTGGAGATGGAGCTCTGACAGGCTCTGGTTCTGGCTCAGGTTTCTTTTCGACCACTGGTTCTGGTGTGGGCAAACGTGGCGGGACGGGCGACTGCCGAGGTGGCTCGAGTCTGACCGGGTCCACTTTAGGAGGATTTAATTCGATAGTGATATCTGGCGTGACAGGTGGCATTTTAAACATGTTCGACTTGTGATCTTTATGCGACTTGGACTTATGCTTCTGTAAAATGTTTGGAATGGTTTGAGATTTGTGCTTGTCGTGTCGGTCCTTTTCTCGTCCCATCATCGGAGACTTATGCATGCCTCTGTCATCGTCATTATCAACGGGAATCACTTCTAAGCTAGGACGACGACGTAACATTGGAGGTATTTTCATAGGGGAAGATCTGGATGGGTGAGGGAAATTACCCATTGGGATAAGTGGATTTCGTATACCAGGGTTCATTCCACCAGACAAGAAACTAGGTCCGGGAATCAAACCAGGTCCACCTGCACCTAATGCAAATGGATTGGTGAGCAAATTCGAAGGTGGTATTCCTCTTAGTGCTGGATTATTGGCCAACTCAGCTAGAAATTCACTGCCAGGTATTAATCCAGGTGTAGGTATTAAGCCTGGACCAGGCATTAAACCTCTCCCTGGAGTCATAGCAGGGAAGAATGGGAAACCAGGTGGCATTTGTGGCAACTTTGATTCATTCTTTGGCCTACTTGCTTTGGGTGGTTTCGCACCACTCATTTTCAAACTCTGCTTTTCAGCTTGGGCTATCTCTAATGCTATCTGTTTCTTCAATAATTTTGCTTCTAGTTTTGCAGCTTTATCTTTCTTGTCCTTATGTTTCTTTTCCTTCTTAATTTTTGGACTGACACTAGCTATATCTTTGGGATAAGGTACCTGCAAGGATTTATTAATTGATATACTAGGACGATGTTCTGTTGGCGGAGCTCTAGAAGCCATAGGATGCACATCTATAGAATCATCATCAATATTTATCACTTCATCAGTCCTCAAGTCCATAACTTTAGACAAATCTACAGCACTATTATCATTATTGTTCACGACTGGCTCTTCAGTTTTCACTCTAACATTTTCATGCGATCTACTTTCAATTGCATTATCATGTGCAGAATTTTGTAACCTTGAGATCATTGTATCAGACTGTAACTTTTCATGAACAACCTCTGGAGTGATTTTATCTTCTTTCGATTTGTTCGATATTCTTTTAAATATATTAATCTTTGATCTATCTGGTTGAGAGGCCAATTTCTCCTCTTCTTCAATAACTTCTTTTTTAATTTCCACTTCTGGTACAAAGGAATTAGTGGAAGGATGTGATTTATGTACAGGAATTGAATTAGAAACAAGTGGCGATTTTGAAATAGGTATTTTCCTTGGTACAGGGATTGTATCCTCTGTTATTACTGAGTTTTTGGGCACAACTGGTGGTGCCGGTGGTGGTAGATCAACAGGCTCCTGCTTGATATGAGGAATCGGTCTGATAGGTTCAGCCACAGGTGGTGGTGGAGGCATCGCAGATCTTGAGGGTGGTTGTGGAGGCGGTGTCGCCTTAGGCGCTGGCATAGTCACGTGATTATGATGTGTAGGATGAACATCCTTATTTTTCATTGGATAACCAGGTGGATACTTATTCAATTTACTACTATCCTTAGATTTACTACCCTCACCCTTATGACTCTTATCTTTTCGTTTACTTTTCATAACTTTACCATTCAATAACTTATTCTTCTTAGATTTCTTATCACTTTTCTCTACTAGTGGTGCCTTCATTACATTAGAATGATGTGAATTTGCTTTATGTTTGTCATAATGTTTATCTGACATAATAGCAGGAGGTCGAGCCTCAGGCAGTTTACCCTCACGTGCCGGAGACAAGAAACCAGACATTGTCATCATCACACTACTGATTTCTCTAGTCCTTTCCTCCTCATCCAAACGTAACCTTGGTCTTTTACTGTTGGGTAATGAAACAGGATCAGTGGGTCTCTTGAATATTTCCTTGTTTTTGTCAGGGCTGTCAGTGACTGAAATTTCTGGACTTGTACATGTTGCATTATTATTGTCAACATTATCAATGCCGTTTTGACGTATCTCAACAGTTCCTGCCACAACAGGTGTGTCCCTCTCTTTTTCCGGGTACATAGGTGGCAGGTGCTCGTGCACATGCATAGGTCTCGTGACCACTTCATGGCTGCCAGGTTTGAGAAAGTTCAAATTGGATTCTTTAGGTTTAGGGAACTTTTCAGAGGTTACAGGCGGTGGCACGGGTGGAACGCACCTTGTATACTCTGTCAACTCTGGTAAATGAATGTGTAGGTCACGAAATACTAATCCTAAGTCATGTAAATTTGGTTCAGTCCTATTAAATTGTTCGGCGTATCTATTTGCTTGTGTCCCAAGTGACCTTATATACTTTTCCAGCACATGCACCAATATGTCCAGTGGAGTTGAGTTTATACCGTTCCATCCTATAGTTTGGCATATTTGCGCAACATTCCTTCGCAGTATCTCGCGGGCGTACGCCTCTGACATTATGACACCAACAAGTTATCTGGAACAAACGAATATATCGTATTTACTACGATAGTCCACAGCTAATTGAACATCAAACATGTAATTTGTCGTATTCGTCATGTTTACAATCATATAGAATCGTGTTACGAACGTTAGGACTCCTGAAACAGCAAATCTCATGATTTTTATACCTGCAAGTGTCTAGTAGTACAGAGTCGTGATTCCGAATGGGTGAAAATTTCACGTTTGGAACACACATGTATGCTTCACTACAATCTTAAAAACTCAAGGATAATTTATAAAAACACATAAATCGTTTACAATGCAAAATAACGAAGTGTTTACGTAAAAACTTCTCAGCATTCTAAAAACACAGTGCCCCGTGCGCCATGATTGCATTTTGGGTTGTCAATGTTCAGTGTTGCTCTGCTAAAATAATTAAAAGGCGGTCTATTATGGATGCGTTCATAGCACATTTCTATTATATTATAACATGACAAACTATTTTTAGAGTGTTACCCCACTTGGTATAGGACATGATGGGGGGCCATTTGGCTTTTTTGTCGAAGCAGGGAAGCCCGGAAGTAAAATGGTATTCCCCTACGACTTTGGTTCGCAAAGTCCCAATAAAATGAAAAACAATGTAAAGAAATAATCAATATCGACGAAAGCATGTTGATAATTAAAATCTTATTAATTTTCGATGAGACGGTTTATATAGTAATCAGTACCTATAAAACAACTATAAAAATTAAAATAAAATATGATTTGTCACGGTTCACAGTCAGCGTGTCACTAAAATACGTTTGTGTTCTGAAATATGTGCTAATACCTAAAAACATTTTCACCCGCTATTCTGATTTCACCATCATGCCTATCGCAGACCACTGCTGGACATAGGCCTCTCCAAGTACGCTATTCTGATTTATTGATGGGAAAACTAACATACATAAAAATAAACGTGGCTATAACAAATAACTATGTGCGTTCTACCAGATTTAAGTTGAATGTATATCGAAAAAACACAATAACTACACTATGTTCGAAATAGATTTCTCGTATTTGGATTTTTGAATGAAAGTCGATATGGCTAGAAAGAATGTTAGTTATTTGGGATATGACTGTAGATAGAGTAGTAAGGAAGAGGAATGCATACAACGCCGGCTCCAAATATAATTGGGATTAGGACAGAAGGACTAGTGTACCTATAAGTAGTAATCTGTGCACAGGATGATGATTGTACAATATTATTGTAGGTCTAGGGGGGGCACTTTATTATTATAGCCTTTGGAAATTAAGTAAAATTCTAAATTAATAACTTCTGTATCCGTTTTATATCATGATTAATGTATCTGGGAAAACTTAAAGAATTTAATCAAAATATACGTAAAAAGTTACTAAAACTAAACCCACGTGGTTTGTTTTATAATGAACGGAAAGATAGCACAGCAATTCAAAGTCAAGTTAAAAAAAAAGCCTGACAGTTTGTCAAATCCTCTAATGGTCGACGGACTGTGATATGCTTTTTGTAGATAGAATTTCATAATTCTTCGTTTTTATACTCGAAATAAACGTTCACATTGAGAGATACACGAGAATTTCACAAATTAAAACTTAAAAATCGCGCTAAGCACCATGAGGAGCCGATAAAATCGAGTTAAAATTTGCACGTAGCGATAGGAAGAGCTCGAGCACTATAGTTTTAACGTTTTATAACTTTTTCATGTTAAAACTGTTGATATTGTGGTTTGAGTAGTGAAGATTGAAGATGACTACGTCTTCTGAGGACGTTTTGCTCAGCGTGAGCTACGTGAGGTACAAGAAGGGTGATGGGACTTTGTATGTTATGAACCAAAGGCTAGCTTGGATGTTGGAAAACAGAGATACAGTCGCTGTATCACATAAATATGCTGATATTAAGAGTAAGTAAATTAATGGTTAACATCTTTACTACATTTTAAAATATACTATCAATTAAATAGCATAGACGTTGTAGTGTGTAATCAATTTTATGTTCACACATCTCTGGTAGATAAATGTTTATAGTATCTTGCTTTCTATGTACATCACCTGTCGCGCTATCATATTACAGTGATACTGCAGTGCATTTGTATCTACACAAGTCAATCTACTCGTTATAGTTAAATCTGCAAAGCTCATGCCGTACATTGGTACCTATATGCTCTGTACTGTAGATGCAGGTGCACTCGCTTTCAGAGAAACTTATCTTCCAGGAATTTAGAGTAAATAGTTGTTCTCAGGAATGATCAAATTACCTGTACGTGAAGAATAAAAGTTATGTTAAGAATAAAATCCAGGGCTACAATAAAAGCGATGAGTTAACAGCGTTGTTTTGTTTTCACATTGAAGCACTTAATATAGAATTTTTTAAAGATATTATTGTATTACTAGTGCATCAAATTCCTTCGGTGATTGGAGAGTTTATTGGTCACCAAAACCTTTTACCATATTTAAACGGAAAAAGAATGGTAGCTTATGGTAGCAGGTAAAATGATAATGGTATAGATAAAAGGAAGCAAATAATTCAGGCCTTAAAACATTGTCTGCTAATTATATCTCTCATACAAACTTTTAATCTAATGTTTTTTTCATATATTTCCCATGACCTTGGTTATCATGAGTCATTGGAATTTGGTCAATGCAATATTATGGTATGTTTTTTGTTTCATATTTAGAAGGACACTTAATAATATTGACCTCAGGCAGTCCTTTCATATATTCGTAGGTAAAAATATTTTAAAAAGTTGTTGACCATGACATCAAGTAGAAAAGGGACAATTACTTAAGCGTTTTAATTTTTTTCTTGTTATTTTAATTCTCTCTGTTTTTACATACTGTGATGGATGCGTATTTTAAAGGGTTTCTTCACTAATATTTAACAGCAACACTATGTCAAATTATGAATAGGCTTCCAAATCTTGTCTCATCCTGCTCAAGAAATCAAATAATTATTAGTTTTTGCTTCGTGTGTATCTATTAATTAAAAATAGTTGAATATCTATTTATGTGCCAAGCGCAAACAAAAATCTCAATTGGGTAATTTTATTCTTTCCAGCACAAAAAATATCCCCAGCAGGCAAACCAAAGGTGCAGCTGCAAGTGGTGTTACACGATGGTACGTGTTCCACATTCCACTTTGTCAATCCTGCTGGGGCGGAGGCCCAAGCCAAAGACCGGGATCAGGTTAAGATGTTGCTGCAGAACTTACTACCAAAGTTTAAGAGACAAATCGATGGGGAGCTCGAAATGAAGTCTAGGTGAGGGTCAGATTGGATTTTTTGAATTTATATTTGGAATAGAATGCTTGGTTTTTTTCTTTTGTTATATAATGTCATCGGAATGATTTGAAGATTGTAGGCCACTTGAAAGAAGTGCCTCAGAATGGTAGAATGCCATGTTTAATAATTTTATGCAAAAGTTGAATATTGTCAATGCATAGATGTACCCATATTCATGAAAAATAAATAAACCTAAAGCATTAAAAGATAAAATAAAGCTAAAACTCACCGTCAGTTGCACAAAGCTCCATTAAAGTTAAAGCTTCTTTAAGTCTATTGCTGACTCTTTCTTTGTCAACAAGATGAAATGTGACAGCAATAGATTTAATGAAGTTTTAACTTTAATGGAGCTGTGTGCAACTGGTGGTGAGTCCGGTATCTTTTATTTTTTTTTTATTTTATGTATCTGGTTCACTAACAATTGTTTATACAAGAAACAAGAACTTACGAGCTAGTACAGTAGAATAGCAGTAGTACAACAATTACTTATAGGCAAACTCAACATTTCAGTATAGACATGCACGTAATTACTAATTTACAAGTACAGTGAAATTAAATAAGCCAAACAGTATATATAAAAGTGATAATGTACATAATTACAAAAGGAAGAAAGCGATAAAAGTTAACAAATTTAAAACAACACTAATTGATTGACATTACAATAAATTATCATCAGTAAAAAATAATAAGTACGAACAGAAAAACTAATACAGAAAAACTAAAAACTGTCAGAATTCAGTCAGGCCCGAGAGAATAGACTTTTTACTTTTGTGTGAATGCAAGTCGAGTCTATCGCTACAGCCATTGATGACCTTACAGAGCCTTGCGCAGGGAGAATTAGCGCCCAACACTGTTCTTCGCTGGGGTGCATACAAGGGTGTGATAGGACTACGTGGAATTCTCGACGGCACACGAAGCCTAAACAGAGCCAGCAACTGAGATGACTCAATTTTGTGGGAAAAAATTTTGCACGCAAAAATAGCATCATTGAGTTTACGACGCGTATCTAAAGATTTCATTCTGAAATACTTCAATCTCTCCTCATAAGAACGTATTTTTTTGACTAGGCCATTTGAAAACGCTAAATGCCAAAGAAAACGTTTTTGAACCCGCTCGAGTCGCAAAGAATGCACGGCATAGTGAGGTCGCCATATCACACTACAGTACTCTAAAATACTCCGGATTAAACTATTGTACAGTAATATTTTTGTGCTATTGTTTTTAAATGATCTGCAAGTTCGTAAGACAAATCCCATCATTTTGGAAGCTTTTTTGGTTATGGAGTTGACATGTGGTACGAATGTTAATTTTTTGTCATATATTACACCGAGATCACGCATGGTATCAGCTTCTTTTAAAACAATGCCGTTAATTAAGTATTCAGATGCAACAACATTTTTCGCAATTTTTCTTGTAAATGTCATTTGGTGACACTTTTTAACATTTAGGTGCATACAATTTTTATGACACCATTCGACAAGCCTATCAAGATCACTCTGAAGTGCATTAACATCATCAGGACCAGTAATTATCTTAACAGCTTTTAAGTCATCAGCGTACATAAATATCTCAGAGTGATGGAAACAATTGGAAATGTCATTAATAAAATAGTTAAATAAAACCGGACCCAAATGCGAACCCTGGGGAACTCCGGAAGTGACTCCCCTGAGAGATGATTGATAGCCATTAACCGCAACAAAAAAGTATCTTTGCTGCAAATATGAATTCAACCATTGCAACATTAAACCAGATATACCGTAAGCGTGCATTTTTGAAATTAGAATATTGTGTGAGACTTTGTCAAAAGCTTTACTAAAATCTGTATAGATAACGTCAGCTTGTTGACCGGAATCTACCGCAGCTATTAACATTTCAGTGAATGGCACTAGATTAGTACTGGTGGAGCGTTGTTTTACAAACCCATGCTGATTTTCATTTAAGTATAGTTTAAGATGGTTATGTACATATGGGCAAACTAGTGATTCAATAATTTTTGAAAATGCTGATAAAATCGAGATAGGTCTGTAGTTAGATACAATTTCTGTTTCGTCTGATTTATAAACAGGAACAATCTTTGCTATTTTCCACTCTGAAGGAAATGTACCGGTACACAACGACTTATTATAAATTAACATAAGAGGAAAAGCTAATTCAGATGAACACATTGCTACAAATTTAGGGGGTATACCATCCGGGCCTGCACCTTTATTAGTATCAATGTTTTTTAATTTAGTGTGTATGGTTTCGAGGTCTAAAAAGAGTTTATTAAATTCTAAGCTGTAATTTTCCAGCATCTGTAACTCTGCTGACTTGTGTTCATTGGAATCATTCATGTTAGGGCTGTATACGGAAGAGAAATGGGTAGCAAAGAGATCACAGATGACAGTCGGATCCGACGAGCTCATGTTACCATCCGACATGGTGTTTGGAAATACACTGGCTCCTCCCCTTTTACTTTTAACGAATGTCCAAAAGAGTTTGGGATTTCTCAGAAGGTCTTGTTCTATTTTTTTGTGTAATCATTGTAACAATTAGTGGCCACCCTATCGCATTGCTTTCCGATAAATTTAATTTCGATGGCATCTAATGGGTTTTTATATTTATTGAAACGCTGCCTAATTTTGTTTTTTTTATTTAAAAGTTTTATTAAATAGCGACTAAACCACGGTGGGTACTTTTGACATTTAGGCACACTAAAGGGTACATATTTTACAATGGCTGTATTCAAAATTGCATAAAATACCTTGACCATTTCATTCACATCGCTTAGTTCCTGAAATAACTCATCCCATTTCTGTTCCTTTAAATATTCCCGAATAGACAGATAATCAGCTTTGTGAAAGTTACGCTTTTTGTACACTTTGTTATAAGGTAATCCAGCTTGTTTATTGAAATACATTATAATTTCAATTGGCGGATGGTGACTATCAATAATACTCAAAGGAGTCATGCACTCATTTACACTTGTTACTGGATTTGTTGAGAGGACCAAATCTAAAATGCGACCCGCAGTGTTTGTGACGTAGTTGAATTGATTGAGTTTGTTAACAAGAACAAAGTCAATCAAAACATCAGTCATGATTGAATTTGACTGAGATACGTGCTTATCTAATTTCCAGTCTATTTTGCCTAGGTTGAAATCACCAATTATATTAATGTGTGAATTTTGAATTTGTTCAATGACTGAGTTGCAGTTATCCAAGAATGATTCCAAGGAGCACCGTCCCACTGGGGGTGGCAAGTAAACCGCACAGAATACAATACGACTAATGTCACGTGACCCTGGCTTTTCTATGATCACCCACAAATCCTCGCAGCTACTTTCCCACTTAGAAATGCGTTTGGATTTCAGATAATTCCTGACAGCGATTAGGACACCTCCGCCCTCCCTACGACCTCGAGCACAGGTTTCCCTATCCCTTCTGTAAACTACATACCTATTATCAAAAAGCTCTCCATCCAATACTGAATTATTAAGCCAGGTTTCAGTGAGGATGATCACATCGTAATTGTTGCAGCGGATGTTACGATAAAATGTGTGAGTTTTAGTCCTCAGGCCTCGACAGTTCTGGTAATAAATTTGCAGATTATTGAATTTACAGTAAACTATTTACAAATACAAGACAACGAAATCAGAATATATAAATAAATATGTTTGAATGTGAATGTTGCCTTAGACCAATTTGCTCAAAGTATCCGAGTTCTTTATGTGAAAGTGCTCTGCATTGTCATCCTTTTTGACGTAGATCCTGCCGCTCCTTACCCACACGTACTTGTATCCTACCTCCCTTGCCCTGATCCTCGTAGCCGCGTGGAGAGATTTGTTACTTGCTGACAGATGTTCAGTCACATAAACCGGGGTTTTGCTACCGCCGATGCCGAGATCGGAGCTGTTAAGTTTATTGTCCTTATTCTTTTTGTTGTAATTTATGACCGCTGCTAAGAGCTGATCCCGTACTCTTGGGTTCGCGAGCTGGACAACAATTGATCTCGGGCGGGGACTAGAGGTGTTGAGCTTGGCAACACGAGTTACATGTGCTATATCGTTATCCTTTAGGACACAGCCGACCACTGAACCAAGTTGCTTTGTTACTGTATACAAGTTTTCCTGCTTGTGCTCGGGCAAACACTGGAGTTCAAGGTTGTTGGATCTAGCTTGCTGTTCAAGATAATTCAACTTGAAAGTAAGATCTGCTACTGTACTCTTTAGTTGCACATTTTCATTATTTAGGGATTTTAAGGTATTCTTTATCGTCACATGTTCAGTGTTCAGCTCATCAAAAACCTCCGTATGAAATGTAAGGGCAGTCTTCAGCTCATCCATGTCTTTTTTTATAGGTTCGAGTTTGCTGTTGATGAAACTGACAATTGTGCTTTTAAATTCCTTGAGTATTACATCACAGTGTTTCATGACGACCTCTTCCACAATGGATCGCACCTCCTCTGCAGTGACGGATTTTACTTCCGGGGGAGAGTTTAATGCCGGGCGTTTGCTACCCCTCGTGGAAGACACATTACGAATCGGAGTGCAATCTTTTTTCATTGATTTAGGCAGGAGACTTAGACATTCCGGACATTTCCAGTTGCGATATTCATCTGACTCGCTATCAATTGGGGGAAGAGTAAGACAGTGGAAATGAAATAATTTATTGCATTTAACGCAAATTATTTTTTGCTCATTTTCATTCGCGCTTTCATTAGAGCAGCAACCCCACGAGCCTTTCATTGAGGACATTTTTAAAACAGTCTTTCACAATAATTATCTTCAATAAAAAAATATAATTAATAATATGACTTAGTGCACACGAACAAAGTCCCAGTGCAGAAATCGCACGCTAATCAATGCCCACAGTGACTGAGCGTAGCTGTATGTCGCGACCAAAATGTCGTAAGCGCCGTGTAATGAGTGTCGCTTACGCGTTTATACCGTGCGTTCCAATACAATTTGTGACGGGTGGGTAGGCGATTAGAATATTGCTTAATCAATACTCAAATTGATTGTTCCAGGCCTTATTTATCACTTTACATCACAGTATTGTCCAGTCACTAATTTAGTTTGTGTCCAATGTCACTTTTCACTGTTATTTGCGTTCAAAATTTCACTATTAACACCAAAATAATTTATTTCTTAGGAGCGTTGTAACTACGTGACTATATCTGTTACCTCCGAATTCATCTTGTAGCCATCTTCAATATATTCAATTTAAAGTAGTTAATGCTACAAAAAATAGTTTATTATGGAATTTGTTTC
The DNA here is from genome assembly GCF_022581195.2 of Helicoverpa zea. Classification (NCBI taxonomy): domain Eukaryota; kingdom Metazoa; phylum Arthropoda; class Insecta; order Lepidoptera; family Noctuidae; genus Helicoverpa; species Helicoverpa zea. The sequence goes on from NC_061472.1 coordinate 2,497,917, forward strand.
TGAGCCAAATTCAAGATGTAGATGAAATTATTTAGAGTTAAAAATAACTGAACAGCACATGCAACCTTTCACTGACATTGCACTAAAAATTTACAAGAACCAGTGCAAATGCAATATTTAAAGTATAATTATGCTTATTATAATTAATGAAGTATTTAAAAAATAAAAAATATTTGTTTAGGTTTCCATAATTTTTAAATTGTGACTTGCTGCTTACCAATAAAAAAAAAACGAAAGGCTATGTACAACTTTCAGTCTATATATGTTATACAAAAAATTATCTCAATCGGTTTAGCTATTTCACAGTGAAATCGAAACATACAAATTAAGCAGCTATTTCAACCTTTTTCATCAGGCATCATTTTTTGGTATAAAAATATCCCAAATCCCTCCCCAGATTTTAATTGACCTTGTACCAAATTGTTGTGCTTATTATTATACGTCATCACGTCAAGTTTAAATTAAAGCGCGTGCTTAAACTAAACATGTTAGGACTTGTTCACATAACATTGTTGATGCTGGTTATGTAATACTTTATACTGAGGTTTTTTTTTGATGACGTCAGCCAATGTAATAGGGGATGTACTTTCTATTATTTTTGTATGTATTTATTTAGAGCCGAATAAATAAATAGTGAAAAAGATTTTTCTTTCAGGCAACAATTTTTTTTTTTTTTTAATAAATCTAAAATGTCTGTATCTACTATAAATAGCAAAATATCTCTTTTGGGCTATCTTAATAATTATTTTCTGGATTCAGTGGATTAGTAGCCTATATTATGCACAAAAAATAGATATTTTTGTGAGTGTCACTTTTGTATTTTATTTCACAGATTGTTATCCCTGCACCCTACGTTAAAGCATTTATATGAAGACTTGGTGATATCGAAGGTGATCAATAGTGAAGAGTACTGGAATACGCCCACACTCAAAACTTATACCGAATCTAATAATATTAAGCAGGAGGCTGGTATGTTCACTTTTTATTTATATTGCTTGCAATTCGGTGTAGCATAATTTACGCCACCACGGAATAAGAGGGAATATTTGCAACATGGCTTAATTAACTTTATGCATCAATTGTATAACATAATAAGTTTTTCCCGCGGTTTCACCCGTGTCGCCTAAAATTATTTCCTGCACACAGAGAAAAACTTTTTTGGGCTTACTAACTCTGTGATGTTTTTTAAAGCAGCTTTAATCAATGAGCATAGGGCGTTCAAGCAAAAAAACTCTTCAGCTTTACAGAGTAACGATAAAAAATAAGGTTCAAAGTAAAAAATCTAGACCTACAAACAATCTAGACAATCTAGATTTTACAAACAAGTATTTCGATAATTTCTCAGGTGTATCCGGAGCATTTTTAGCGGATATCCAGCCACAAACGGACGGCTGTAACGGCCTGAAATATAACCTCACGCAAGATATCATAGACGCCATATTTAAAACTTATCCCGCTGTCAGAAAGAAACACATTGATTATGTGCCCAACAAGATGACTGAAGCAGAGTTTTGGACCAAGTTTTTTCAGTCTCATTATTTTCATAGGTGAGTTTTTTCATAAAACAAAAAAGAACTTTATTTTTCTCAAGAAGTACATCCATAAATGTTATTTGTTTCAAACTATAAAATAAGTTTGATAAATCGATTCGTAAATATCGGTAATTTTACTCAAGAAATATCGATATTGTTTGGACTCTTGGGACGTATGTTTGATGTCGATATTATTTTACGTCATTTTTTCAGAGACCGTATCGCCTCATCGTCTAGCAAAGATTTGTTCGGAGAATGTGCCAAAATGGATGACCAAGCCATTGCATCAGCTATGAAACACACTACTTTAGATCTCACTGTAAGTATAAAAAATATAGGCGCAGCATTAGGAAACCTAATTTGAATTGTAGTAAAGATTCTGCTCTTAAAAAGAATCAATGACATAAAATGATCATCTCTTAAAATATACTTCATTTCCAATCCAAGAAAATACAAGCATGTATCATTTTCTGTAGGAAATATTATACTTAAGTAGTATTACTTTAATTATTGCCAAATGAATGGGTCAACACCTTACTGGTGATTTTGGCAAAAAAGAGACTGGAGATTTTGACCATTTCGGCAGCCATCTTTTCATCATGGTGAAATTTCTGATTATCAGTTTATTGTTACAATAATTATAATTAATCCTCCCTTTCTTGCCCAAAAATAGCGCTGCATTTCCCCCAACTTCTTCCCAATAGTGGTACTGCATTACCATGTAGATCTTTTTCAATTGTGATGAATAATACCCCCTTTTCCCCAGGTGGACCTACCACAATTCACGGAAAACATACCTCTTTTACCGACGGAAGACGACGCGCCGCCAGAGAAGGACAGAGGGGATAACACCTCCATACACAGGAACATGATCAAGCGGTTCAACCAACACTCTATTATGGTTTGTTTTGCTTGTCTTGTAGGTAGGTAAGTGGTCAAATCTTTGACCATATGGAATATTACAGACATTAGAAAAAGCTAGTTATTGAAAAAGCCAAAGCAGTCATTAATGTGCTTGCATCTGATTGAATGGCGACTTGAATGAAAAATCATTTTGAGATTTGAAGTAGACCAGATTCAGATTCCCCACATAAGTCAAAATAATATCATCACAGAGAGAGGTCCAATAAATATGAAGCATATTTGATAGCATTTATTGCACAAAAATGGCTTTAAATCCTTTAGAATTAGGTGTTACCATTTCTAGCAACTTCATCACTTGTTTCTTTCATCAAAACATCTGGTTTTAAAATAACTGCAATTATGTTTAGACTACATTTCACCATTTTATTTCCATTCCAGGTGCTCAAAGCTAGTCATAAAACAAATTCTAGTAATAATAATAATAACAGTAGTAGTAAAACGACGAATAACAACAAAGTTGTTGAGAATGGCGTCAAGGAATCGAATGGAGTAGCAGAGAAGAGAACAGCAGATAGTAATACAGAAGCTCCTGATAAGAAGAAGAGGATATTAGAGAAGATACATTATGAAGATTTAGAAGATAGAAAGGGGAATGAGGATACGCAGGAATTGAAATTGTCGAAGGTAAGATACTCTCTAAAATAAATAAAGAAAACAACTTTTTTTTGTCAAAATTGCCATTTTTAGTCCCTCTATAGGTTACTAAAGTTATTTAAAATAATCTTTTGACTTCGATGGACTGGTTACAGAAGACCTTTCTATGTTTGCGTGCTAAAATCTTTAAGTCGCTGCAGTCTAGATACTAGCAATGTCTGTGTGACAAGCTTTGGCTAAGTTTTTTAGGGTTAAATAATGATACTTAAAAATATAATGATACTTAAAAAATCTAATATCTTTTTTTGTCTACAGGTAGAACGATATCTCCTTGGCCCATCGTCTCAGACACACCAAACACACACGCATACAAATAATCCACCACCTTTATCTGCGCTCGCGTCGATATGTCAAGTAAGTGCCTATTTTATCACTACCGTAGTTAGTATGGTATCCTGCCGGGGCTGTGGGATTGTTCGAAAGAGTTACCGCGGCCCTGGTACATAAAAGACCTATGACGGAACACGACGGTTTTTAGTCAGTAAGAGTCTGACACTACCTCACCGCTGCTAACCCACAGCGGGAGGGGCCATTTGATGATTTTTGACGTCGTTAAAAAAAAAGTTAGTATGGTATTAAAATCTATACTTAGACGTGACGCAACATCTATCAGATCCAATTTTTTATGCGTATAATGGATGTTAGTTCTATACCGACGATATAACATCTTATAGAACCGATGTTCTTATTAAGTTACGTATTAAATAGTAGCATTTTGTAAATGGTCCTAAAATTGTACCTTGAGGAACTCCAGATAGTACAACCTAGAATAATGTTAATTGACTTGTAATAATTGGGACGGGTGTTCAGATCTCATGCAATGTGATGAACAAAAAGGGTTTCGAAAGAATAAGAATATTAATATGGCGATATATGACCTAATAAATAAAATATTGATTAATGTAGACAAAAAAATACCAATTTGCGCCATATTCACCGACATGACAAAAGCTTTTGACACTGTAGACCATGAAACGCTTTTGATCAAACTTGATGCTTACGGTATAAGAGGGAATGCCTTAAGCCTGATAAAATCATACCTAAGCGGACGTATTCAATATACCGAAATATCTAATGTATGCGTCAAATCCAAAAGAGAAATCAAATACTTATCTCATCCTAGGGAAATTAAATATGGCGTGCCGCAAGGCAGCGTTCTAGGGCCGTTATTATTTTTGCTGTATATAAATGATCTTCCCCGCAACATCAGCTACCCTTGCGCGTTATTTGCCGACGATAGTACGGTACTAATAGAATGTGTCAATAGAGAAATATATGAAGATGAAATAAATAATTCAATTAAATTAATAATTAATTGGCTCAACAAAAATAATCTTGTGATAAATCTCAGCAAAACAAATATCATGCACTTTTATCAAAGAATTCATCCTTTAAACCTAAACATTAACTATAACGGTCAAACCATTGATAGCACTAACATAGCAAAATTTCTGGGTATAATAGTGGACAGTCAATTAACATGGAAACCACAAGCTGATGAAATTTGTAAAAAATTAAGTACTACTGCGTATATTCTTTACAATTTGTCAAAAAAAACGAACATTGAAACATTACTGATAGCTTATCACGGTTTGGTGGTTTCTATCCTAAGGTTTGGTGTGGTATTTTGGGGCAATTGCTCTGAAAGAGAGGCTGTATTTAAAACGATGCATAAGGGCGATTTTTAATCTTAAGGTAACAGACAGCTGCATCCCTATCTTCAAGACACACAATATCTTAACTTTTCCTTGCCTTTACATTTTAGAAGTAGCTATTTTCGTTAAAACTAACACCGATTTGTTTCCTACATTAAGTAACACGAGAACACGAACTACAGTCATGCGATCAAAATATAGGAATCTATTGAACAAAGGCCAGTATAACACTACATTGGCTAAGAAAAACATTATTGGTATGGCACCTACTATATTTAACAAGTTACCGAATTCCATAAAAGATCAGCCCCTGAGAAAATTTAAAAACCTCCTGACTGCGCTGCTAACTAAGAAATGTTATTATTCCGTTACAGATTTTTTAAATGATGACTTGTAACCTATTGTTCTTCTCAGTTATTATAATTTAGTTTTCATGATCTTATTTTTAATTGTAAGTATCTACTTTAGAATTTTAAGATTTCTCTAATCTATAATTGTAAGAAAATTTGTATGCCAACAGGCAGAATGTACTGGAACTATATTTTTTAAGCTAAGACCATTATTGTTGTACCTACATTCTATACAAATAAATAAATAAATAAATAAAATTTAATAGTTTTTGTACCAAGAAAGAAGAAAAAAACGTAACTAAAACAAAGTTTTTGTAGCATACATTGATGATTAGCTTTATTAAATGCATCAGTAAGATCAGTTTACTTTCCATAAAATGTTTATTTTTTTAATAACAAACCTATTGGAAATATATGGCTATGCTGAGCTTGATGCAGTCGCTTTAAAAAATACGCGATCTTATCTTCTGTACGAGATGATTTTTGATTTCGAAAAGTCGATGTTAGTTTTCAATGTTAGTTTTCAACGCTGTCTCGCATGGGATCCGCAGCAATACGCTGAAAGAGGGATGACCCTCCCCGGCTTGGGGGAGGCTGATAAAGTTAGCTGGTTTTTAAATAATAATGACGCCGTTCCTTGATGAGTTTACTGTTGTCCATATTTATATATATACACATATTATCCAACATTTGAGTCTTGATAAACCTAAAACTGGAATGTTGAATATTGTATATGTGCAACCGTGTGCCCGGCCAAGGCGCGCTAGCGATCAGGGAGGTATGTAGGTAAGTGGTGCGCGCGTGCTACGCCGGCCAAGGCGCACAGGCAAATGTATCAGGGGAAATCGATCACGTACTTTACGCACACACTGTTCGCGTGTGCGTACTGTTGGCCGGCTGTGCAGGTGTAGGAACAGGCTTGCCAGCATAGATGTTTGACGGGATTTTGTTTCTTTTTTCCCTAAGGCGTGGTCGAGCGGGCAGCAATGTCAGCGTCCGGTGCGGGTGAGCGCGGGGGCCTGCGTGGGAGCGCTGGGCGAGCTCAGCCCCGGCGGCGCCCTCATGCGCCACCACCACGCCGCCTCCATGGCACGTGAGTACTGCGACATGTGACACAGTGTAGGCAGCAGTGCAGCGGCCGGTGCGGGTGGCGAGCTCAGCCCCGGCGGCGCCCTCATGCGCCACCACCACGCCGCCTCCATGGCACGTGAGTACTGCGACATGTGACACAGTGTAGGCAGCAGTGCAGCGGCCGGTGCGGGTGGCGAGCTCAGCCCCGGCGGCGCCCTCATGCGCCACCACCACGCCGCCTCCATGGCACGTGAGTACTGCGACATGTGACACAGTGTAGGCAGCAGTGCAGCGGCCGGTGCGGGTGGCGAGCTCAGCCCCGGCGGCGCCCTCATGCGCCACCACCACGCCGCCTCCATGGCACGTGAGTACTGCGACATGTGACACAGTGTAGGCAGCAGTGCAGCGGCCGGTGCGGGTGGCGAGCTCAGCCCCGGCGGCGCCCTCATGCGCCACCACCACGCCGCCTCCATGGCACGTGAGTACTGCGACATGTGACACAGTGTAGGCAGCAGTGCAGCGGCCGGTGCGGGTGGCGAGCTCAGCCCCGGCGGCGCCCTCATGCGCCACCACCACGCCGCCTCCATGGCACGTGAGTACTGCGACATGTGACACAGTGTAGGCAGCAGTGCAGCGGCCGGTGCGGGTGGCGAGCTCAGCCCCGGCGGCGCCCTCATGCGCCACCACCACGCCGCCTCCATGGCACGTGAGTACTGCGACATGTGACACAGTGTAGGCAGCAGTGCAGCGGCCGGTGCGGGTGGCGAGCTCAGCCCCGGCGGCGCCCTCATGCGCCACCACCACGCCGCCTCCATGGCACGTGAGTACTGCGACATGTGACACAGTGTAGGCAGCAGTGCAGCGGCCGGTGCGGGTGGCGAGCTCAGCCCCGGCGGCGCCCTCATGCGCCACCACCACGCCGCCTCCATGGCACGTGAGTACTGCGACATGTGACACAGTGTAGGCAGCAGTGCAGCGGCCGGTGCGGGTGGCGAGCTCAGCCCCGGCGGCGCCCTCATGCGCCACCACCACGCCGCCTCCATGGCACGTGAGTACTGCGACATGTGACACAGTGTAGGCAGCAGTGCAGCGGCCGGTGCGGGTGGCGAGCTCAGCCCCGGCGGCGCCCTCATGCGCCACCACCACGCCGCCTCCATGGCACGTGAGTACTGCGACATGTGACACAGTGTAGGCAGCAGTGCAGCGGCCGGTGCGGGTGGCGAGCTCAGCCCCGGCGGCGCCCTCATGCGCCACCACCACGCCGCCTCCATGGCACGTGAGTACTGCGACATGTGACACAGTGTAGGCAGCAGTGCAGCGGCCGGTGCGGGTGGCGAGCTCAGCCCCGGCGGCGCCCTCATGCGCCACCACCACGCCGCCTCCATGGCACGTGAGTACTGCGACATGTGACACAGTGTAGGCAGCAGTGCAGCGGCCGGTGCGGGTGGCGAGCTCAGCCCCGGCGGCGCCCTCATGCGCCACCACCACGCCGCCTCCATGGCACGTGAGTACTGCGACATGTGTAGGGAAGACCAAAATTTACAGGAAAGAAGAGCTTTCTTCGAAGAAGAACTTTCGCTCGGTTTTTCCGCGCGACAAAGAAGACGGATCACAATCCATACAAAATTACCCCACGTCCGATAACAATGTGACGTATCTCAAAAAAAAGATAAAAATGTTAAAAAAAATATGGCATACTCTCTAATTTACTTTTTTTACACCTTCATACGAAAAAAATGCTGTAAAAATTGTTCAGGCGCTGTTATGAACACATCGTTCATGGGACTATTTATGGACCATTTTTTTAAATTATTTTTTTTGTTTCTAGACAAGCTCTACCACATCTTCACAAAACCCATCTCCCTTACAGAATTAATACCACCCGACGTGAAATCAGAACTCCATCGTATCTACCTCTCCGGTGGGGAGTTGCTACGGGAACTATGGCGGTGTTTCCCACAGCCCGGGGCGGCGACCGACACGGAAGATACCACGGCCAGAGCAGAGAAGTTCTATGAAGCCCTGTTAAGATTTAGGAATGTTAAATTGAGGCCTTTTGAGGTAAGCAGATTTTATATATTTATATATTCTCAAAAATTAAAAAATTCTTTGATCAAAGACAATATTGAACACCGTTTTGGATAATTAATGAAAACGACGTTTTGTGGCTTTCAAAGTCACTAAACTGTCAGTGTATGTGCACATAAAGGTATCCCCCGTTGAACACTTTCTTCAGCATGTGTAGAATGTACCACATAATTTGTTTTTATATAAAGTTTTTCTTCAATTCCTACCAAATATCATTTAAAATTGTTGGGGATGTTTAGAGTGCAACCACACTGTTATAGTTGCTACGATCTATAATATCTAAACAAGAATTATGAATTTTTTGAGTTGTTTTGACATTTAATTTACTCCTTAAAACCTTTAATTCAGCACTAGTACATATCACAAATAAAATTAACCCACCAATCTATTTTCCCCAGGAAAAAATGCTCCGAGATTTAACACCTCTAGCGACAACGTTAACGCGACATATGAATCAAATGATAGACACTGCCTGCGCCAAATACGCGGTATGGCAACAACGCCAGGCCAAACTGCGGTAGTAGTAAGTTCGTAGTTTTCGTTGTACCTTCAGCAGAAAAAAATAAACAAAAAATGGTAAAAAACGTTGTTGGTAAAGAATGCTGGTTGATATTGTAAAGGTTAGGTTCGTTGACCATATATTTTCTTTGATTTTTTTTGATGACATTAGTTTTCTTTTTTTGGTAGATATGGTCAGTCGTTACGGGTAGTCAGAAGCCAGTAAGTCTGACACCAGTCTAACCAAGGGGTATCGGGTTGGGTGGGTAACTGGGTTTAGGAGGTCAGATAGGCAGTCGCTTCTTGTAAAGCACTGGTACTCAACTGAATCCGATTAGACTGGAAGCCGACCCCAACATGATTGGGAAAAAGGCTCGGAGGAGGATGATGATATGTCATTTCTGGTCTTATGATAGCATTGGTTTAAAATTGAGTAAATACATTTATTTACACGACAACAGATTTTTCTCTGTGATTCTAAATACAATGTCATAATTCCATAGTTAGTGGATTAATATCTAAATGTATTAAAAAAATGGTCATAAAATATAGGCTTTTAGCCAATGCAGTTTGACTGATATAGCCTTTCAAAACAAGCTATTAGAATAGGTGGTTCAATATTAGCATCATCTATACTCATTGCATTTCAATAAAAAATATTCTAAAGACTCGAATACACGCTTTATTACAATTTAAAAAAGCAATAGATAGATAAAAATGTAACGAAAAGCTTCTAGACGGGTTCTGTGATAGATAGATAAACACATTTATGCCATATACTTCAAAATAAATGGTCTTACTACAAAAACTTAAACATGTGTCAAACACTTGTCTAAAAAAAGTGTGGCTGCAAAATGGACCTTATTTCAACGTCATAGTCTGTAATTTTTTAGACAAGTGTTAAACTGACGTTTAAAAGTTTTTGTGGTAAGATGGAAAATGTCTTATAAAAAAATAAACACTTTTTCTGCTGATGGTACTTTTTTGTTTTTGTAATAAATGCGACCAAATTGTCAAATTGTCGTTTTTAGGTAAGTTAGTGATGTGACGAGAGACTAAATGCATAATAGTCCTATTTATTTTGTAATCCATTGCGTGTTTTGCACTGAAGTTTATTTTTCTATGCGCTTTGAAACTGTCGATAGGTATGGACTAGTGTTGTGATAGCTATATCTTTTGAAGATACAGAATTAAAACATAATGTATTGAATTGTAGATGTCTGAGAGCATAATAATTGGAATTAAAAGAGTTTTTTATTAGTTCCAACTTTTATGGGATTGATAATTGAGAGCTTTTTGTTTTATAATCAAAAAAAAAAAAAACAATATACGAAAAATTACGCACAAAATTAAACATGATCTGATGCTCTAATCGCACGATACACAACAGAGAAGAAAATATGACATGGAAAACTTTAGTAAAACCACTCCTTAGAACCAAAACTGCCCTTGTAAATAGAAAAAAACAGAAATAAGACTGACTTTACTCAACCATTGCCGTTCCCTAAACACTTCTCGTCACATCTTAACATTTAATTTGGCAAATAAACAATTGTACATACGCCTGTCTTATGTATAAAAAAAATAATCTGTGAATACCTAATATCATTTAGTTAATGTAAATTGGGCCCATGGACGCGGAGACAGTTGGTCGAAAAATCGCAAAGTCGACTATTTGTCGCACTTATTGGATGTTAGTCTGACGCTTTTGAAAGCTTCCTTAGTAATTGCTTTAGATATTAGTATCTTCATTTTATGGGATATATTTTAAAGGTATGAAAAAGTGAGAATAAAAAAAATGAGAATGAAAGCAGTAGTAGGTACTTATAATTGTATAAGACGTGTTAATTTCCACCATACTTGTTCATTGATTTTTACAATCCAATTTTTACAATAGTAATAATGCTTTTTTAAATTCCTTATTCTACTTTTAATTCTAATGTTGCCATAGAAAATATACATTATAGCGTTTGTTATATCATTTAGTGCTTCCAAAATACTCTGCGACTCTAGTACAAATGATAAATAAGTAACGATTCTATCCAATCGTCTAATCGTCCGTGAAGGGCCCGCCTTAGATTACGTAATAAAAAAATATAATTTAAAATGGAAGTAAATGCATTTTAATGAACCAAATCTAACTGAATGAATAGTACTAATTTATTATATTTTTCACTGCATATCAAAGTTATTGCGCATTGATTCAATAATGTAATATTCACTTTAAAAACTGCATCAATGTTTTAAATGTTAATTTGAGAAATATGTATGCCAAGTTTGAGATTTTTTAAAAACAAAATGCATTCAACTTGTTGTGTGTTTTTTAATAGGTTGGGAATGGAAAAACCGGTCGAAAAAATACTATTTTGAATTTGTTTAAACAATTTGGTGCAGTTTTAAATCACTGTAGTGTTCACGCAATTAAATTGTTAACAGTTGGCTTTCAGACGACATTTAAGAAATACTCAAAAAAGTAAAAGCCATTTCTATACTCAATATATAATTAAAAGTCTATTTCTTAAACCCATTCATATTATATTGATCTTCAACTTGAAACTGATTAAAATATTCAGACAATACATAAATAAAAACTTCATACTGAAAGTCGACTGCTTAATAAAAATAATCAAATAATATCGACATTCTAATACTCTATTGTTCCAATACTGAACATAAACTGATGTAATTTCTAATAATGATTGGCGACAATAAATCGCATTATGTAGTATAAGTTGGAAAAGTCCAAATTTATCTCGTTACCATACATATTGGCTAAATTTATTATTTTTCTTGTAAACAATGGCTGATGTGAGTTAGTTTTGTACCAATTTTTTTTAAGTGGTAACACCAAATATGGCGACTTTTTATCTCTTACTCTGCATCTGAATCTGAACGATAGACGAAAAATTGCTAAACACATCCATAATTATAATATATACGGATCTTTTTAAATTCTGTTGGTCGGAAATTATTGCTAACAAACAAATGCCATTGTGAACAAGAGGTTTTTAGGTTATGAAAAAACGAAAATTTTGATATTTTTAAGCATTAATGTTAACGTTGGTGTTTCTTTCACCCTTTTATTACAATTGTTTGTTTTATCTTTATTGTTTTAAAACGTTAAGACACAAAATAGAATATGACACAAGGGTAGTGTTGTGACGTCTTTGTGCTATATCGATACTTTTATCGCTTTTTTTTTTGTTGTAGTATTTATTTATTTTCAACTGTATTTCCATTCTCCCACTATTATCGTCTGTTAGCAATAATATCTATTATAGTTTTATGTAAAAATATCTTCGGTTTTAATTTGCTGGTGTTGCTTCTATTTTGTGTCACATTGTAAATTACTATCGAAATTATGTTTATTCAGTTTGAAGTTATTCAAAGCTATTTTTTAGATCTCTCTAAGATATTCGCACCCGTTTACTACCAATACTCCATATAGTATTTTTTATACTAATGTTACGATCATTTGTCAATAATATCATTATTCGCTTACCTCAAGTTTTGATAATAAACGGGTGCCCAATAAATATGTTCCTGAAGCAATATTTGTAATAATCTGATCGTTTAGTTTATTTTTTAATAAATATTTCATTTCGTGATACGTAAAAAATATTTTTAGAATTCCTAGGGTGATAGTGTACAATATTTTAAAATTCGATATTTGAACACAATTTATCCCATTTGACTCTTATTTAGTCTTAATATAAGGATTTAACTCTGGCTGGTTTACATTGGTATTTATCGACTGACCACCGACCCCAATAAGATTATGAAAAAGCTGGTCAGATTATGATAGTCTTATGAAAGTTTTTTACCAATTTTTCTTATGCTTTCCTAAATTGGATACTATCGATAAAATATTGTACACTATTTACCTATAGTATCATCATTCAAATAAAAATAGGAATGCGTGCTTATCGATGTAAACGCACCTCTGAATAGTTTGTTTTAAATAAATATTGTTCTTTGTCTACTAGTTCGTCAGTTTAATTTAGATACAAAGATATGATTCGGTATTCTGTTGTTTTATTTTCATCATTATAAGCCTTTCACAGATAGTATACAAAAATATATATTACTAGCTTTTGCCCGCAACTTCGTTCGCGTGGAATAGTGACTTCCGGCAGATTTTTGTTTTGACCAATAGATGGCTATACGTCCGGAATAAGTTTATTTTTAATTTTTATAATTTTTTGTAATAAAAACTATCCTATGTCCTTTCTCATATTCCAACCTATGTCCGTACCGAATTTCACACAAATCGGTTCAGTAGTTTAGGCGTGAAGAAAAGAGGGTCAGATAGACAGTTACTTTCACATTTATCATATTAGTTAGAATAAACAGGATTTCAAAGTGGTTGGGGATAGGAATAAAACGCTGATTTCTGACAAAGATTTAATATAAATATGTTTTACAAATTCAACAAAATATACGTTAATGATATACTTACAAATCTTTTGTCAAAAGCATCGATATTTCATATGCATACCATGAGTAAGTTGCTGAGTTTATCGATAACATAGTGATGTTACCAAGTGTCATTTCGATTTCAAAATAATGCTTTTAACAAAAGTAAAACAATAAAATGAAACTATGTGCAGTTAGTAGTTAAACAGCCTTCTTGCCTACTAAAATAATATTATAATAATATATTAAAGTTTATAAGTTACATTTATATATACAGGTGATAAAAACTATATTTATTGTTCTTTTTCAGAATAGCAAGTGAAATTATTGATGCTTCGAAACTATATTTCGTGCAATACTTGCTTAAATAGTGAAGGTAAAATAGGTTACTTAGTTTTTTTTTTTTTTAATTTAGAACAGGTACGTCGATATACGAATAAAATACAACCTAATCACAATTTGTTTTATAACTTGGCAACATTATTTAAAACTGTGTGACATTTTGAATTGCCAGTTTACTCTGTTAAGAAATTCAACCTTCGTTAGAAATGGCTTGCTAAGTTATTTTCATTATAATCTTGAGTTTTCTTAACTGAGGAATCTATTATTTTCGTTATTTCATACAGTTTGGTTAGTGACTCCTGTGTTTGCGTGTGTGTCATAAGTTACTGTGTGAAAAATCTTTGGAATGTCCACAAAAAAGAGCTTGACAGAAATTGATTAATAATATTACCTACTATAAAATTCCTAACTACTATTAGTACAATACATAAATAACACAATTATATATCTCTACATTACATAAGGCCTTATACACAGCGGTTACTACAGTTTTTTTTATTAACAAACCCGTACGCTAGAATAAAATATATTTTTTTTAAGTGGATAAGGAAAATATGAATCATAGACATTGGCGTAAAAATATTCTCATTAGATAGGTATTTCAATATTTTATGAGTAATAGGGATTATATTAAGTAGTAAATGTAGGTATCCATAAATAATTATTATAGTTATCTTTATTGCTATCTAATGAGTTATTTTCAGTTGTTATTACTATATAGACCATAATTTATTCCCGGGGCATAAGACAGGGAGAACCTTTTTATATTTTTGCTAATGCTACAGTTAAAAACATACAATTTTCGGAACCTTATTCGTAATAATAATGACACTATTGGCCGAACACTGAAAATTCACTTAATTTTAAGTGCTGCTTAAGAATCTTTCTATCATTGTCATACTTAAATAAACTGATTCGAAAGATTTTAAAGCAAGACTTAAAGTTTAGTAACGTTTCAGTATTTCGTAGTTAATTGTTATATGTATAAACTTAAAACATACAAACTTAGCTACCAATACTGTGACAAAGTAAGTAGATATAATAACGTGTCAAGAGTTAAATAAACTAGATTTTTGTGTGTAAATAAGAACTAAATAAACTAGGTAATTTTCATAATGTGTAAACAAAAACATAATAAATAATCACAGTTTAGTTATTCAGCGTTAAAATATTAAAATTAAACCCTAGATAATATTTTGCCTAAATTACTAATTAAAATTTATTTTCAGAAATTTATATGTTGGCCTTTTAAATATTTTTCTACATCTGTTACAACTGAATTATGGGCTTAGTTTAGTATTATTTGTACATGTGACACAAAATATCAGAATATTGGTATTTTTTTGTGATGGCAAGAATATAAAATGTTGCCACATATAAACTTAGCAACAACCTCAAAATCAGAATTTTATGATTAAGTTTAGCTTTTACACTTTAATTTAGAGACTTATAAAGATATAAATTAAAATATATGTCGCTTTTGCAGTAAAACCGTCCAACCAATCGGTAGATGAAATTCTGTTTGAAGACAGATTGAAACCTAAAATACAAACTAGCATCTTCCTTTTTACAAGTTAAAATGTGGGAAAGAACTAGTGCATAACGTTTTTGAAAGGATATTTTATATAATCCTTAAAACATTTATACATCTATACTAATATTATAAAGCTGAAGAGTTTGTTTGTTTGTTTGAACGCGCTAATCTCAGGAACTACTGGTCCGATTTGAAAATTTCTTTCAGTGTTAGATAGCCCATTTATCGAGGAAGGCTATAGGCTACTTTTTATCCCGGTACGGGAAGTAGTTCCCACGGGATGCGGGTGAAACCGCTGGCAGAAGCTAGTAAAACATATATGTGTTTAGTTTTTTTATGCTTTATAGTCGATGTTATAATGGTGTTGTGTATTTATGTCAGTCGGAAGACATAATAAGGCTACATAATATATAGACAATCCTCCACTTTTCAGATCTTTTGAACCCCATGTAGTATTTTGAAAGGCTGGTTTGCCTTTTACGTTTGGAAACATGGTAGGTAAAAGATATTTCATAGTACCTAAGTATTTTATCGTGTTCAGTGAGAATTAATATTGGCTTAGGCTGATTTTACACTTGTAAGTTGCATTTCCAAAATACTAGTTTGTCCTAACAGTGGGAAAATTTTGTAAGACAATATTATGGAATATTTCAGAATTGAAGACAAGTGATTTTACGCTCTGCTTTTTTTTCATTGTACCCATAAGCATTATTTTCATGTATTATCGGGTTAACTATTTCTGTTAGATTATTATGTCACCTTTCAAGTGCAAATTCCGCCTAAAACGCAAACTATCAACTACCCTCATTAAATTCGTTACATCGTCCACTGGGGCTTCAAATCCTATCATAAATTAGACACAAACTTCTGGGCACACTTACCCTTTACAAATCCGGATAATAATACTGTTTGAAGTTTGAAAGCCTATCTCAAAGCCTTAATAACCCATACGATGAAGACGATGGCTACAATGACAGCGATAATGATGAGTATGAACATTTTCTTGCGGTACCGACGTTGGTACTCGGCGGCTTTCGCTAGTTCGTCGACACCGGCTTCCACGTTCGCGCTGGCGGCTTCAATATGGCTTTCTACTGTGTCTGTAAGAGAAAATGATTTATTTTGATTATATAAAGTTTACTTGCTACTTTGCTTCTCATTTATTTTTATTGTAAGATTGCTCATTTATTTATATTGCTCAGGAAAAATGGTTACCTAAACTGTTATGCAACAAAAAAGAAGCGTTTTGCTAACTTTTAGTTTCTTTCTTTTAAGCAGAGTTTTTTTGAACTAATATGTACAGGATATTTAGGAAAATCTCTGTTGTTATAATTCTTGCAAATTCAAAGGCTGTTCGCAACTAAATTCCGAACACTTTGTCACCCGCTAATACCTAAAAATTGTTTCTGGGCAGCGAATCGTTTCATGAACCGTTACGACAAAAAGTTTGGCGAGAACTAAGAAGACTAATTTTTATCCGAATTTGCAAAGTAGTTCCCTCGGTATGCGGGTAAAACCATTGGAAAAAAATCCTTACTAAAATGTATGACCAAATAACTTACCAACAGACTGAGCCTGTTGATTGACCATGTCAGCTAACTCCTGTATGATCTGGTTAACATCCAACACATCGGCTTCTATCTTGTTAATGTACGCCTCTTTCTCAAGCAGCATGCTCGTCTCGAATTGTACTAGACGCGCCTAGAACATAAATTTACATATACTTACAGGAGTTAGAAAAATAAAAGATTCCGTCGAATTAAGAACTTTCTCTTTTTTAACAAATATTTTGTTCATTACCTAAATACTTCGTTTTCTATGGAAAAGCCTGAGTTCATCTATAACATAAACAGCAGTCCGCAATGAATAATACACTTTTAAATAATTTTGAAAGTAAACAGTTGTTTTGAAACGCGGAAATTCATGTTTTCGGTGAACTTGGGCCTAAACAGGTTATCTTTCTTTCTGTTTTAGTTTATTTATTTCTAGGAATGCATGCTTACGTATTGTTGCATTTTTTGACTCACCATACAATTACTAATAGAACTTCCTAGGCATACAAGGGTATGAGATATTTTTGACATCTTTTCATCGTTTAGAGAACCCTTATAGGATTTTGCCTTTTCTCTTACCTGTGCCTGCTGGTTAGCAATGAGCGTGGCCTCTTCGTCATCAGCGATGGCTTGCTGCTCCATCAGCTGCGGGTCGTTGCGCACACGCGGCGGCCGCGGCATGTGAGCCGCCATCTTTTCTGATACTTGCTGTAAAATTGACCAAATAAATTGATGTACCTATTTTAGAATCAAACTTTCTCTCTTTAGTTTTGTATTAACATCGTAAATAAATTCTTCAGATGAACGAATTTATAAGATCTTAAAGGCACGTTTTTTTGAATTCACGATGCATTTGCAGTGCCGCTAAAAAACGTAATGGCTTTTTCACGACACGTTTTTATCGTAACCCTTACAAAACTGACCGTTGTGCCTACGTAATTTGCGGTATATTTTAATGGCAGAAAATTGTGTGTGAAAAAGCTTTACGTTACTGAATAGTAGACTGGTATTCAAATATAGAACAAAATTCAAATAAAATATTTTAAAGGAATTACAAGTCAATAATTGCAAAAATTTCTCCAAAAAAGCAGTGTTACCTTGCAACTAGCACCACTATCCATTCAACTGACACTAACCTTCTGCACCGAAGAGTATTTAGCCAGTGCATCCCTAAAGGCCTGTGTGAGCCTCTCAACCTGCAGCTTCTGCGGCTTGTCGCCCCGACGCACTACCACGCCCAAGCGCTGTATGTCACGGGCTGTAGCTGATACGGAACCGTTCACTGTCTGTTGTGTGTCATGGCTGGAAGAAGTAGGGTTTGTGATTAGTTCAGTGTTGTAGGACTTTTGTAAAAACTTTCATTTATGTTAAGTATTTGGATATGGTCTATGCTTGCTTCAAACATGTAAAGTATTTTGGCAGAGGCAGCTACTCTTTAGGGATTTTGGGAGATTTGCTAGCTGCACAGGCCATATTAATGTAAACAAGCGTATGCACAGTCATAGTCTGATAAGACGTCAATCCAACATAACCGGAGAGAAATAAAGCACAGAACAATTATGTGCTTTCCAAGGTACAGCAGTAGCAATCAATAACTTTGCCAGACTGCTTTTTCAAAGAAAGTTGTTGGACTGCAGACTTCGGCTTTGTGAAAGTATTTTACAACCCACAAAGCTGTAAGAGCCCAACTCAGAAGTCGAATATATATCAGAGGTTTTACTTATTTTGCAATTACTAGCTGGACTACCACTAGGACATCCAATAAGCACTATATAGAATCTCTAGATACAAAACATATACTCACATTTTCTCCCTCAGCTGTACATTATCATTAGGCCCTCCAATCTGCTTCATCATCTTCTCCAGCGACCGCAACCCACTGTTGATGGTATTCACATTGTCTGCGATACCCTCGCTCAAGTTATACAGCTCAGTGGGGCTGAAGTCCGCGAAACCAACGTTGGGTACCGCAGCGGTGGCTCCGTAGTCGCGAGCTGAGCCGCTTATTGGTTCTCGTTCAGCCATTTTTTGTTCTGTAAAAGGAATAATCCAATATTAATATATAAGGAAATAAAGAGCTTGTGTGAAAGTTGATATGGTTAGAAAGAATGTTTAGTGTGAGATGAGTGCAGAGAGAAAAGTATGGAAGAAGAAAACATGCTGCGCCTACAAATGGGCATTTTTTGGAAGGAAAATCAATCAGATTTGTGGAATGATAAAATTCTCTAGAATGCTGCAGATGAAATAATACACATGATAGTAGGTATTTTATATTAGATACTTCTACAGTTGCAAAAATATAATACTACATTTACTCAAAATAACACAAGTTGAGATAGGTTGTAGACCGTTTAGATAACGTAAAATATCTATATTTACTACAACGTTATGAGAATGTATTTAATTAACATAATATTTACATATTAAAAAGATTACAGAAAAGTCGATAGATTGAATAAAGGTGAAGGACATTTTAAACGTAGTATAGTTAATACTTATAGGTGACGAATTTATTTTGCAAGACTTTAAAAAAATGTAGCATTCTTCAAGCCTATGAGACTAAGACTGCCTATGTTGTTAAATATAATAATAATGTAGTAATAAGCTACTGTTAAATTCTCCAACTTCTTTAAGTTGTGTCCTATTGGGTCCATATTGATTCTAGACTGTTAAATATACCACCTGTATAACAAGGAATGCTAATAAAGAATTGAGTATTGAGAAGTTAACATAATTACTGCTGTTTGGGCTGTTTACAAAATGGTACCTATGCTCATGTCTTGCTAAAATGTTTGGTCTTTTTTCAGTGCATTTACATTGTACATTTTCTTATTTCAATCATTTACATGTAATAACATTTCATTATGTAACATAATTGCGATTTTTTATCAATATTGCTACTCATTAAATGTGTAAAGGAAGACATTAATTGCCAAGAATATCACAAAGCTATAAAAATAAATATTTTTTTATTATGTAAGAGGAGAGAAAATAATACAGTGGTATTGTTGTATATCTTAATAAAGGTCCACAATGCTCAATTCCTCATTATCAATATTATCATTCCATATGTTATGCAGGTGGTACATTTTACTATTGCATTGCCCAGGCAACTGGGTTGATGAGAGAGGGCAGTCGCTCCTTGTTAAACACTGGTACTCAGCTGCATCCAGTTATACTGGAAGCCGACCCCAACATAGTTGGGAAAAAGGTTCAGATGATGACACAAAATGGGCCTATCATTGCACAGCTTATGGCTAGTAAATATTTGAAAAGGATTTAATATTATCCGGAAACAATGGTTTACACAACCATCAATAGATAGTTCTAACATTGGGATTGACAAAAAATACATTTTCCCTAAGTAGTAGGTAGTATCTACAGGCAAACCCTACCAAGTGTTGAATTTTGAACATTTATTGCATTGACATCCTATCAAATTAAGTACCACAAATATCTGTGACATTGTAGTACAAGTTTTAATAAATATTTTTACAACATGATAAAAGAATATTAACATTTTATTTTCAATTAAACTTATTTAATAGTTTATTAGCTTAGTTGTTTTGTTAACTTTTACTTTAACTTTTTGAATGAAACAAATAAGGTTATCAGAATACAGTTTACATGCAAAAAAAGATAGCAATTCAATATTTAAGTATTAAGAATGGTTTGAAACACTTGATCCGCAAAATTATAAATATTACTCAACTGCATAAGGAAAAAGTTAGTGTTTTTATGCTTTATATTGATTGATTTAGAGATAGGACAAAAGATTGTCTGATAATATAGTATGTCATGGTATAGCAGTAATAGGTGTTATAATTTTCTTACATGTTTTAAAAATAATATTTTTGGCAAGATAAGTAAAGCGATTTCTCTTTGAAATGATAATGCTGAAGCACACATAATAAAATTGTATTAAAAATACTGCTTTGGATAAAAATAAGATGTCACATGGCATGACAGTTGGTTACTGCAAAAATTCTTTGTTTATAGCGCAAATAATGACTCACGTCCTCCTTATTGTTATCTTCACGCGAAATATATGTATGTAAACATGCGTTATATTTCAGGAAAGTAAATAGGTAACCATTTAAGTTTTATTAAAAAAGGATGTTTTGATGATTTTAGTTCAAAAAAATTAACAAATATATAGCTATTTTTATATGTTGAGAAGTTTTTCGTCAGAATAAAAATACATACTAAAAATACACGAAACGAAATGCTTATTACGTTTTTAAATACGGAACTTAGTACAAGTTAGCTTAGAGAACAGACACATTGAACGGTCATCTATATAAAAAAGTTTAGGCTATTACCACTTATTGCGATGCAGGAAATGAACAAATTGATTCTTGTTGTGATTCACTACGATTTTTATCCACAATACATTAATTGATGACCGACAGCTACTCGACAAATTGTGAGAATACACCTTCACTAAAATGAACTAAGACTACTAAATTACATGATATTGAGCAACGTGGTTGGCGTAACCGGTTTACTAAATAACTTTACCTTAAAAATGTAGATTAGGATACTTAATTCAGTTTTTTCTACGGCAAAATTCTTTTGTTCAATTTCCAATCGACGGTCGGTCGATGGACTGTCAACTTGTCAATGTCATATAGTTTTGTTACGTCAAAAAACCAATTGCCAATGAAAAAAAGAAAAGAAAATAAATGTAAAATGGGAGAAAAAAATATAGTTGATTTTTCTTGTAGTGTCATAAAATACTTTATTAAGTTTAATGAAATCATTTGCGACCAAGCCAGATAATATTAATCAAAGTCAGCAATACATTTAGCATTTTGGTTGTCTTACATACCCATAGATGGCAGTACACGTCAGTTTATTTAGTTTGTTGACTATTTTTGTAGTTGCCGACATTTTTGTGGTGAATGTTCGATTCCTGCATAAAACTCGTAGGTGTTGGTTTCATAAAAGTATGTATTAAATATGTTTTCTAACCGCGTCCACAATACAGAAGGTTGTTCTAGAATATAATGACTTTTGATCTGAAAATGCTAGTTATTAGAGGTCAGTGCTAACCATATATCTCCTGCAACCAAGGGATTTGAAATCTGCATTGTAATTTTCATACATCCTATAGTCTGTTTTTTAATCTCGTAGACTAAATTGACACTTGCAAAATGTCAAACTTTCTAATAATTTTGCTAGCTCTGTGGTGCAGTGTTGTACTTACGATACCGGTTCGTTGAATCGTAACTTTTTATCTATAATAGACGAATTTAATATTCATTCAAAGTTTTATATTTAAAATTCACGTACGTACACATGGCTGTACGACGTGCTACAAACTGCCAGGGATATCTGACCACGCAAAGCCATGCGTAATCATCAAGGATAAGCCCATTATTTCAGGATGACTTATTGTAAAAAGTTACGATTCAACGAACCGGTATCGTAAGTACAACACTGCACCACAGAGCTAGCAAAATTATTAGAAAGTTTGACATTTTGCAAGTGTCAATTTAGTCTACGAGATTAAAAAACAGACTATAAGTTGCTACATTAAATAAGGCAAAGCTTAGGTACACCCATAAAACAATTATCAAAAACTTAAATTTAAATCATAACGACGATAAAATCTATGCACGATGTCTAACGAATCTTTTATTTATGATATTTATTCAAAGGACGTATGGAGGCCTTGCAAGAATTTTCTCACAAGAGCGTGCAAAGATCAGGATGCATAAACCACTCGCCACCTGCTACCTTTGCCTGTTAACGTGCTGCGATTAAAAAAAAACTACTTGGAAAAATAGAATAATGGCCGGGATTTGCGAGCACCGTGATTTGAATTTAGAATAAGTAGGATTATGATAAAATCAAATATGGTGGAAGCTTATAGAAATTATAGCTTATAAATATTAATGAGGACAAGATCATCCATCTAAATCGCGAAATATGTACCTTATTTCTTAAAAAAAAAACTTATTTATTTAAAAAAACAACTACATATACTTATCAAAAAATTGCTTTTTGATCAAATAGGACTGTAGTGGGTGTACTTACGATAGTTGAAATTCCATGCATAGCTTTTGCATTTTTAATGATCGGTTATTGGAGCATTTTATCTAAAGATAAATTCAGAAAGGAAATTCTAAATAGGGCATGCAATTTCGGTAAAATAAAAATTACCGGTAAAAATTCGGTAATTAAAATATTTTTACCGGTAAACCGGTAAAACGGTAATTTTTGTATTTTAAAAAATAAATGATATTATATCAATAAGATTGGGTAGCCTAAAAGCAAAAAATAATTAAAAATACAAGGTATAGGTGGTAAACATTTTTTGTGACGTGGGCCGAAACAAAAAAACATGTCAGTACCATCCGTACGCGATGTCGTCGACAAAATGCAAGAGAAACGGCTGCGATGGTTCGGCCATGTAAAAAGGAGATCGCCAATGTTGTGTACTCAATCTCAATATACCCGGTCAAAGGCGCAGAGGCAGACCGTAACGGTGGTGGTTTAGTGTCGTAAAGAATGACAAGAAAATCTACTCGAAGAGGAAGATGTCCTGGATAGATTGAAGTGGAAGAAGAAGATACGGAAAGCGGACCCCGTCACAAGACGGGATAAACGGTAAGAATTACCGTGAAAAAAAAATCATTTTTTTCATTGAAGTGAAAGCCCTTTTTTATGGTAAATCGTAGGCATTTTATGGACCAGGGTCGCGGTAACTATTTCGAACAACCCCGCAGCCCCGGCAGGCTTTGGCCCTGCGCGTGGAACAACTCGGGCCGCCGACACGGGTCTGCTGTCTATGCAGACGGAGGAACGATGAGCCACCCGAACTCACCGTCCACAGACCGACGCCTAAGGTGGCCGAGAGTCGTCTCTCGACACTCGGCGCCCGTGGTGTCTTCCTGGTCCACTACAGCGGCTGGGATGAGAGGCGCGAACTCGCAGGCGCTCCATCGTCTCCTTCTCGAGCATGACTGCTTCGCAGAAGGAGGCGACGGCTTCCCATTCCCTCTCGCTCCGGACCATGGCTTGAACCAGGGCCGGACGCGAGAGGTCGCCGCTGCCTATTGGCTCGACGACGACACGGCGGTACCCTTCCCAAGCAGTGCATACCTGGACTGTGTGCTCCACCGTATCCTCAGAGCTGTCCGCATGGTGGTGAAGTAAAAGCCCTTGCTCAATAAGGTCATAGAGTAGGTAAAATAAGCATAAGCTACATTTTTACCTAATAGATGCTGACAGCCTATGAGGAAGTTTAGAATAACCGAATGAGTAAAATTTGTTTAGACATTATAAATTAAGATGAGAATGAAGATTTGTATCCAACCTAGAGATAGTTAAGGAGCCAAATAAGTTTACTTTCCTAAAAACAGCAGCTTTAACACTCTTACAATATGTAATGTATGCAATATTACATTATGTTCAGGCTACATAATGAAGATTTGACGTTAAATGAACAATTGCTATATATTATCACAAAAACGTAAAAACCGGTAAATTACCGGTTACATATTATTTTTACCAGTAAATTAAAAATCGTTTTACCGGTAAAACCGAAACCGATAAACCGGTATTGCATGCTCTAGGTAGGTAGGGTACTTATATAACTAGGTACTTCAAATAAAACCCGAAATTCCATTTGAACTTGTGCATTTCGTTACACGCATAATGTTAAGTTTTCTTCTCAAACGTTCGTGTGACTAGTGACTAAGAATAATTAATTTAATGCTGGCAATTATTCGAGACGACGTCTGATATTTATTACATTTGTCTTGTAACATTTGATGTGACAACAGTATTCAAATATTTCATTTATTTATGGCACACGTCTTTAATGAGCTCAAGTTTTGAGCAAATAGAAATATGAAACTTTACATACAAGATATCCAATGTAAAACGACCTTTCTGATTTGGAACATGGCAATACTTTGGTATGATTGTCCCTCTTTATCTTCCTGCCCTGTTCCCAAGAAGAAGCGTTTAAGGGTTTGAATACCCTGAACTTAGTGCTCTGTGTATCCTTTAAAGTACTAGCTGTATTCCGCGGTTCCACCTGTGTCCCGTGGGAACAACTTCACGCACCCAAATAAAAAGTGGCCTATATCCTTGCTAAAACTCTTCTTCAGGTTCAATCGGCTCTGTTCCTTTGCCCTGAAAGCCCGACAGCTAGACAGACAGCTACTTCAGCATTTAAGTATTATAGTAGTGAAAAGTTTAATTTAGGTTTTAATAAATTGAACTATTGTTTATTTTTGCTAGTTACCTATCGTCTTCAACATCGATCTTCTTTAGTATCTAAATAGTACCTAGACATGTCAATTTATACTGGACGCACTGTTCTAAAGAAAGCGAGTTAAGTACAAGTTACAGTAGTTATTTTGAATCCCCAGTTTCAAGCAAAAACGTACAAATAACTACCGAAGGGTTAAGCTTACTGTTTTATTATAACAAATGACATTAATGATGAATGGTGTAATGAAATACGCATGAATCGCTTTGTCAGACTCTGGCTAAAATGGAACTGTGTTGTTGTCTTGTAAAGTGCTGAAGGACAGTTTATGACGATTTGACTCATTAATGGCCAGCTTCTGTGCAAAGGGGAATGAAAAAATAAGGGTGCTCATAAACCGGCTATAATATGCATGTTAGGATCCAAGTTTATTTACTTAGTACTTAAATAGGTACCTATTTAAAAGAAAAATCCAATCTTGCTATGCTTTTATTAGATTAAGGGCATAATGATTGAACCCATTTTCCTTCAAGCAAATTCATCCATTAAACTTTTCTTTTTGTCAATAAGTTACCCCAAAAAAAGTAATCGAAATAATTAGGGATAGCTACACGTCTATGTTCTCAACTCTCCTAACAAGCATTTATCAAAATTCTAGCGTACCTTACAGAAATTCTTAACAAAACCATAAACACTTCATATACTATGAAACTCCCGCGCAAAATGTTGTCCGCCATTTTAACTGCCGCATTATTACGCGTCCATTTTTTTGATGTCGTTAAAGACTGTTAAATTGCTCTCCGCATTAGCCACTTAAAACATCTAGGTGGGAATCTAGGAATTTACAGCAAAGTACTTATTTCCTGCAATCCTGTTTGAATGGGCGTCTTTAGTAGTCTGTAATTACCTTTAGATGTTCCATACTTTGTGCATTCGTACGTTGGTATTCTCGGTATTTCAAAGGTGAGGTTTTATATTTCCGTTTTCTTCGAAGGAGGCATTAGATGGCTATTTTGGCGTAAGGTTCAGAATTAGAATTTTCTTGCTAATTTTCTTTGAAAAATCCTTCAGAACATTATAGTTAGTAATTAACTACATATATTCTAACCGAGGAAGCTGCTATAAGATCCTGATGCACTAAAGCCACAAAAGAAACCGAAAATATTCTTAGTAAATTCAAGTCCAAAAACATACTTGACTCCTACATCGTCATAAAATATCATGCATAAAATAGTGTGAGATCTTGGTCTAGCTAGAAGCACGACAGACGAGTCAAATTTCCGCCAAAACTCACGTCTGTCAACACGGCCAATGGCGCCCAAAAACAAATGAAATAACAAAGAAAAATCCAAAAATCACTCTCAGTCGCTATTAGTTCCAAACGACTGAAGAACCACTTATTTATGTTTATTTAAGTAAGTACCTAAATATCGGCGGCCGCCATTGACCAAATATTTATAGGAATGTACTACGGGATAGCACATAAAAAAATATACAATAGGAAAGCATTTTGAGATTTGCTCACTTATATTTTTAACTGGACATATTGCTGTGGGATTTTCAACCTTATTGTTAAATAAATAGAGTGTGATATTGAGCGCGTGGAAGCTTTCAGAGATAAATATAGCCAATTGTAAGTATTTCAGTTTCAAGGTAACATTTAAGTTTAAAGGAATTTCTTTTATAAACTGATGTCCGTACAGTCAACTTCAGGTAACAGTTTTATAGGAAAATCGTACTTATTACTATTGAGTTAAGGTGCATGAAAGTTACCACTGATGACACTGCAGACCAAACAGTCGATCGTCAGTCGATCCGATGGTTGGCAATAAAAAAAAACTTGAATCCAATCAAAGTTTTCAGTCGGTCTGATGCCGACTAAATATCTGATCCTTGTAATGTGCATTCTACCATCCATCTCCATAGTGATTTATGAGCCTCGACACACTACCAGCCAACAAAAAATTTGCTCTAAAGCTCTAAAACTATCACTATCGAAATAAAAGCCTAACATGCCAATAAAAAAAACCGGCCAAGTGCGAGTCGGACTCGTGCACGAAGGGTTCCGTAAATTACAGTTAAATCAACCTATCTCAAAAACTATAAGAGATACTTTGATCAAACCAAAAATCGTTGAAAGAGTTAATTAGCATGCATCACCTCTATTTTTTTTAGAATTTTATACCCCGTAGTTATAAAAATAGAGGGGGGGGGACATACTTTTTACGACTTTGAGAGCTGATATCTCAAAAACCGTTCACTTTAAGAAAAATGTTTTTTAGAAAACTTTATATCATTTTAAAAGACCTTTCCATTGATACCCCACACGGGTATGTACATCGAAAAAAAAAATTTCATCCCTCAGTTACATGTATGGGGGGCCCCACCCCCAATTCTTTTTTTTACTATTTAGTGTCATATTTTTGTAGCGGTTCATACAACACATATTCCCATCAAATTTCATCACTGTAGTACTTATAGTTTCCGAGTAAATCGGCTGTGACAGACGGACAGACGGACAGACGGACAGACGGACATGACGAAACTATAAGGGTTCCGTTTTTGCCATTTTGGCTACGGAACCCTAAAAACGCCCTAATTCTTCTCAAAACAACTAATTAGAATATATCTTAACAACTTCATAATTAGCGCTCCTAATAACAGAAAGCTTCATTTTTCGCGCCAACCACCATTAATCTTGACATAATAAAATGATTTCTCTTCCACAGATATATGAAAGGCCACGCTTTAGAGTAAATCATGACAATTTATGGTTTTATTTAGGAAAATAAGTAGGTGTAAATATAGTCGCCGCCATTTTGTTTTTAGAAATATAATAGTGAGTCTAATAAGCATAATTTTGAGCTATTTTGAACATCTATGGCCGTTGTTTCGGGTAGTCAGAAGCCAGAAAGTCTGACAACCAGTCTTACCAAGGAGTTGCCGGGGTAACTCGGTTCAGGAAGTCAGATAGGCAGTCGCTTTTTGTAAAAAACTGGTACTTGGCTACATCCGGTTAGACTGGACGCCGACCCCCCAACATAGTTGGGAGAAGGCTAGGCAGATGATGAGCTATATTGAAGTTAGTTAGTTAGTCATTCAAGTCGATAGTGTTGCTATAAGCTTTATTAGCGACGTATTTCCCGTAGTTATTCAGATATTGGTCCTGTATCACTTTGAAGCGTGATCCGTCGGAACGAATTTCGATCAAAGCGGACTATCTCAAAGAACAAGAGACATCATACAGGATATATTATTGTAATCCTTACTAGGTTATATTATAAACGCGAAAGTAGCATTGTTTTCCTGTCTGTCTTCTTCTGTCCGGCTTATGCGCCGAAACTATTGAACAGATTTAAATGTTTGGCACATAGTTAGTCTAGAGCCCAAGAATGAGCACAGGGGCCCGATTCTCCTAAGTTAATAATGTCAAAATTGAATAGAAATCGAATCGCAATATGATTGTAATAGCAGTTTTAACCATATCGGGCATTCTGCTACTAATATAAGACCAATCGTATTCCAACGACATTAGATTGGTTTGCGATTGGTCTGCTATTTTGGTGATTTTGGTCTATACGGTAGTTTGCTCTACAATCATATTGCAATCGTAAATCATTTGCAGACAAAATGATTAATTATTGAATGACAGAAAAGGATAAAAACGTTTATATCAAAGAAAAAATAGCGGAATGCCACATATGCTTCAATCGTAATCGAGTCGGGATTGGATCGCAGTCGAATGTGAATCGTATGTTTCTTAAATAAAATTAGGAGAATCGGGCCCCTGGCCACTTTTATTCGGGTGCGGGAAGTGGTTGCCTCGGTAGATATAAAGGGTACTCTCTTTTCCGTCACTAAAAATTTAATTAATCAATCAATCAATACATTTCGTAGTAACTATGAATTTATCTGTGACATAAATATTTTTTTTTTTTCCTTAGAGTGATCAGTTTCATAAATAATATTAATTAAATAAATGATTGAATAAGACGGCATAGTAACGCCAGGTCAATTAGACAGTTAACAATTTATTTATATTCAGCATTGCAGTTGCTAACGGCGGACTGTGACGCAGAGTCAAGACAAAACTAAAGGGATTGGATGAGGCATATTTATAGAATTCGTTCGGTGACTAAAGCAAAATGAATGAGTGTGGTATGACTGCTAATATACAAGACTCATATACTCGGATACAATTGATAGGGAGTCGAATATTAGGGTTAACCACTTAAAATTTAACAAACCATACCAGGAAAATTCACCTAGCATTCAACGATACGGCTGTGTAAATGGTGTACAATAAAATATATATATTTTTTATCTAACTAAACCATTGAAACTCGAATATTATGATCTTACATAAAATGTAATCTTTTCACAGCGTACAAAACCATACAAAAACTGCAGCCATTCTCCCTTCCACTAGGTCTTACCACAGTGCTATAAACCATATTACCAACTCCACAGCTTCTGACATGCGCGTCACGTCGGAGGAAGTTTACGACTCACGCGCAGTGTTTCCTCGTTCGCAGGATGTTTTGCAGCGCAACCCGTTTGGACGTCGCTATTTCTGATTTATGTATGTCGTATGTGATCGATGTTGGGTCTCTATGGGAATTCGTAGGTTTGGCTTGGTGAGAAGTTCTGTTGGTTTTGCTTAAATTTTATTGTGATGACTTTTTTGGCTACCTACTTTTTTCAGCCAAAAAAGTTGGATAAGTAAAACACTGAAAAACAAAACATTGTTTCTTACACAACATATATAGCAACTAATGTACTAAATACTTTTCAGAATAGTTTTGAAGGCATTCTTAAAACACCAAGGAAACCTTTAGTTTTCAGTACACAATTTAAAAATTACAAACAACTGACTGTCTGCGTTTCTTTCATGCATCTTTCATTTCAGAATCGAATCTACAACAGTCATTACAAGCAAATTCAATTGTTTATTTTATTTATTTTTATTTATTTAGTCCTTTACATCAGGCAACTGAGGACCATAGAAAATACGATACATAAATAATTAACAATACTTATAAACTAAAACATATAAAAATAGAAACCAATTAATTAGGTATAATCTAGGTGTTGACACGAGTAGGCGGGTTCGTTTAACAAACGCCAAAACAATTATGAATTTCTACATACATACAAGGTTCAGTCTGGTTATCTCAATCAACGCCAAAGCTCGAACATTTTCACACTATCTCATGATATATCTCGATTAAAAGTCCTAACTACCCTATCTACATTACAATAAATATTAACGGTATATTACCCTATCCCCTTATCATTTGCGATCATACAAGCTTACACCTTGAACTCTGCTCACCCACTTTCGTGATAATCGCGTTAAGATAACAAGTAGCTGGCTACAATGTGTTCATTGACTCTTTACTATGTTCATTAAATTTACCCGAAGCTTTAGTTAAGAAACCGTTAGGATATAGGTTCATTAAAGAGCTAAAAAAAGGTACTGCAATCAAGAAGTGGTAACCAATTTCTTGATGTACGTACTTGCTTTCTATGTCATAGAACATTTGTATAAAGCTGTGAGTGATCTTTTCAGATTCTCGTTCGTAGAGCCTAGAGACCCGCCGCGACTATACGATTGAGGGAATCCCTAGAGAGTGAAACTGTGGGAATAGTTTAGGTGCCCCGTTTATGACAAGTAAGGATCCTGCAATATTATATGTAGAAACATTTGGATAGTCTTGCTTGTCCAGGCAAAGTCAAAGTGTATGAACAAACTAATACTGCGTTTAGGGAAAGCTACACAATTTTGTCTTGTACCTACGTTGTGAAAGCTAAGAGGTAATAACAGAAGCAGTGAAGTGTTCTTCTGACTTTAGTGAACAGTTAATTCTAAAATACCTCAGCGTTTTCTTGTGCACTTAATTCACAATGCTTGGTTCAAATCCCCAAAGGTCAATGCCTCATTAATGATAGCAGTTCTACAATTGCAAGGCTACAAACGATAATATTAATAATTGTTGAGCCTAGAACAATCGTCACTTAGACATATAAGGCGTTAATTATCACCTGATTCAAATCGTTTATTGTTTATGCCGACAAAGATATGTGTCTGTGGTACCTATATGCATTATTGTCACCTAAGAAATATTATTTTATTTCTATTGTAATGTAATAACTTGTATGTTTTTTTTTAATTATACCTAACCCAGAACTGTCGGTACTACACTGTATTATAGTTATCGGCACGAAACTTGAGCTCTAACCTTCACCTGCGCGGAAGTAATTTATTGGGTCCCTTTTGTGGTATGAAGTGAGGCGCGGGGGCGGGCTAAAGCGGTGATTGGCCCGCAGTGCATCGCGTCATAGCCGTCACTCGGGATTGGTTCTTTGCTAATAAATCACTTCTGCGCAGATGTAGGTCAGAGCTCAAGTTTCGTGCCGATAACTATACACGCGTGCACTTGGAGAGGCCTATGTCCAGCACTGAACTGCGATAGGCTGATGATGAATGATGAATGATGATGAACTATACATAGTGTAAAAATCATGTGCAAGAAACAGATAGTAATAGGTCATTAAAGCATTTTTGAAAACGTACGCTTTTTGATTACGCACATGTTTAAATTGTCAAACATATGTACATACATGTACGAAAACATACGACTACGAACGCATGCAACCGTCTCCTATTTATCCTAGCAAAATACCCTAATGTCAAAGACTCTGGAAAAACCACGAACACTGTTTTTTTTTTATTTGAACACAATTCGATGAGTCAACGCAAGTCTCGCCCCTCTTTACACTATGTCTAAGGAACTTACACTATTTTCTTTCAATTAATTATCTTCCAATATTTTTGTTCCCTCTGGGTTTTTATTGTTCTTACATAAACAATAGATCATACAATTTTTTTTTTAACTAAAGCACGTGGTATCTTCATCGAGCACATGCCATAACCCGGTGCAACAAACTAAACTATTATTATAACTACTTCCCTTTGTGTAGTAACAGTGCCGCGGTCATTTTGTGGAAAATAAAAAAGAACAAAGAATTTGAGAGAATGGCTGTTTTCAATAATCTTTTAAGTTTTGATTGTTAAGTAGTGAAGTTCAAGGCTGAGAGCTTCTTAAGCTCTTTTTTCCTTCCTCCGTATTCTTGAAATAATCCTATAACTTTTAATACGTAGTAATATACAGTAATGAGATTTTAGAAGTCCAACAACTGTGATGATCATAAAAGTCACTCACATCTTCGCTAGGCCCAATGAGTGACAAAGCCACTCATCATGAGCTGGACCTAAATGGACTATAAATAAACTTGACCTAAATCATAAGAAATGCATAACCTTACGTATAAAAACAACAGTGACAACCATCTCCTAGGCAAGATGCCAATTCTTCAGCTACGAACATTGCATAAAAACAAATGCACAATGAAATAACAAAAGTCAAGAAAAAAAGTTTGCACCAATGACCTTCGCGTTCCCAAACATTTCTGACGCGAAATCTTTTACACCTGTCTTTCTGTAAATAGAAACTGAAAATTGTTCTAAATGTCGATAGTTTTCAGTTGTTTTTGTTTGAATAATACTGCGAACGTTTCAGTGTTTAGTCTGAGAGGAGATTATGATAACACAAATAGCTTGAAAGGTTACATAATGGACATCAGTCAGGATTTGCGGATTCTCTTTATGTCGATGTACCTATAGCACAATTTTCTATACGGTTTTACTTGCGTAAGTACCTAATGTAATAATTCGATATACACAGTTCCTCTTTCACCATACAAAAATGTTCCCTCGCCTAACATAGACCTTACAGAGGCCCGCTTGCTTTTGGAATAAGCTTATTACTTCCAAGAGCTTCTTAAAAAATCAATAAAATCATGAAAGACTAACTCAATTGTGAAGAGTGGGCATTTGGGCGGTCTTTTTATTTCTTAACCCAATTTGAAAATGACAGTAAATGAGTAATTTAAAATAACACTTTGTATATATTATCTTCTATACAACACAACAATGTCAATAAATAAACCTTTTGTAAGCATTGAGGGACACAAATAATGACTGGTACACGTGTATGACAAATGAATAAAATTGTACTTTACGTTCTGACTTGAATGCAATCAAAAGACATGACTTTGAAAATCTGTTTAGTGCTACAATTGTATCGAACATAAACAAGTGTTTAGTAAAGACGTTTTTAGCATCTTTTATTGAAGTTGGTAATGTAAAATGTTTTTTTAATATCTAGGTATAATTTAGTGTGTAGTTTTTGGATCTACAGTACATCTTAGAAAATTAATTTGAGTAGGTACGTCACAATATGTTTTTGTGCGTAAGGTATGGAGAACTTGTCTATGAGCTATGATGTGCATGATATAATATATAAATGTATTATATTTTCTATGGGCATTAGATGCCTGACTTAAATAAATAAAATAAACAAGCTGCCGTGGTTGTATATTACAGGACTATATTCAATCCCTGAAATCGAGACAGATAAACGCACAGACAGTCTTCCCGAAACCGCGATAAAAAACGAAAATGCCTTTTATTCAGTACCCTTTTAATGACCAACGAAGCTTGAACTTGAACCAAAAGGCCAATCGGTCCTGTTAGATTTCTACTTATTGATATTGATTAGACAAACGAACATCCCCATGTTGCTAATGGGACAATTGTTTCACATCCGTTTCGTTAATCATTGACAAATAAGACTTGGACGTTGGACGATGTAACTTTGAATAATTCTATGGAAATTATAAACGGGCTTCGAAGCGAAGCGGCAGGCATGTTAAATGAGTGGTTTGCGGCCGTCATTTGAACATTTTTGGCAGTCGTTACGGGTAGTCAGAAGCCAGAAAGTGTGACAACCAGTCTTATCAAGGACTATTGGGTTGCCCGGGTAATTGGGTTGAGAAGGTTAGATAGGTCGGTCCTTGTAAAACACTGGTATTCTGCATTCACTGCTGCATCTGTTTAGGCATTTTAGAAGATGATTCTATCTAGTTTTAATTGGGGAAGCATTTCTTCCTTTGAGACACTTTCTACGAGCGTACTGAGCAATGTAAGTAAGTACTTGTAGTGTAAGACCATCAGCCTATTGGTCATGTATTTTATGCAAAAGATTATTGTAATATTATGTAAATTTTATATTCAAAGCTTTACGTCTGTCTGTCAAACTGTTATATTTACATGTGAGACCGTTAGCAAAGGGTAAAGTTCATACAGTTTAGTAATTCATGTAACTCATTGTTTTCTAACTTGTTTTAACGCCCAAGTTAAACATTGTAACTTATGTTCTATCTTACGAAGTTCCCAGTCCTCAATACTTACTGTTATTTTCAAATATTATTTATGCCCAGTTACTATAGAATACTGACTTCAAATGAGTTTACTACATTAATTTTTTAATTCCATTTTCAAATTCCCTTATGATTGTGTTTTGTTTTTAAGTTTTTTTTATGAATGTTTTACAGACGATAAAATTATGTAAGTAATGAAGTCTACCTACAGTGTAGTTATACTTAGAACGTAGGGTATACTCAAGTTAAAGTCAAAGTAAATCTTAAAATAGACTTGTAAATAACGAAACGATGGAGAGTTGTAAAGTTAATTGAAATAGCGATACAATAATAAATATTAACATAATTTATTCTCAATAAATCTTTGCTGCACAATCGTGTATGGCAATTAAATGAATCCTTTTATCAGCCTCTTGTTCTTCTCCACTTGGATCTTTATAATGCGTACGAGTTCTATATTGACCTATTTTATCATCATCTCCGTTCCATTAATAAATAAGTATTCATCATCATCATTTATTGTTTCATGCTTAATGGCTTTTAAACCTATATTTGTAAAAAAAATTGTACCTATTAAAGTACATTTTGGGAAGTATCTTCCTGCCATCATTGAGCAAATAATTTATAATTTAGTTTTCAACAAATTCAGAAGTCAATTTATTTTCAGCAAAGAGACAACTTTTATGATCATCATAAAATCTAAAAACATCCCCAAAAATTGTAGCTGTTGGTTTCGTTACACATAATTTATTAGCGTAGCGTAGAAAGAAACGTAAAGCGACAAACATTAACGACGATCAACTCACGCGCAGACCATAAAATTTTAATTCGATATCGTTCTGTAACTGAAATGAATGAAACTGGACTTCCTGGCTTGGCTTTACGTATGAATACATACGGTTGGTGATAATTCTTATTTTTACGGTTTTGTACGACAAGAAGATAGTAGGTAAGTTGTCATGGTGAGAAAATTGGATTTGCCAATGACCAAGTAGGTAAAGGACCATTAGCAAACCGGCAAAAGTTCAGTCACAGACAAATACAGAAAATAACTTGAAAATTCGAATCTAGGTATACTTAATATTATAAAGCTGAGGAGTTGGTTGCTTTGTTTGAATGGACGGGCTAATCTAAAGAAATACTGGTCCAATCTATATAAATAAAAATGAATTGTTGTTCGTTAGTCTGATTAAAACTCGAGAACGGCTGGGCCGATTGAGCTGATTTTGGTTTTAAAATGTTTGTCGTAGTCCAGGGTAGGTCTAAACGGTGAGCAAATAAGGAAAAAATTTAAAAAGTATTGTGTCGTGTGTTTGAGACTTACCTACTTAATATGCCTCCAATAATTAGGCGGTACGAAGTTTGCCGGGTCAGCTAGTTTTAAATATTTATAGAGAAAAGTTAAAAGGTACTTAGCTTTTATCTACATAGATGCGCATAGCAGTTCTCACGGAATGCAGGTGCTTGTTTCAAATAAAATTCTTTCGAAGCTTACACACTCTCACAATGTTTTTCGCTACATCGCCCTGGCGCCTGGTCTTTCGATACGATCTTTCTGGTCTTTTTACCCTTGTCTCAGTGAACTAACTAGCTGTGGTCCAGTGGCTAATTGGTAAGGAACGTGGTGAGATTGTCACGGGTTCGTGCGAGGGAATTTCTTGTTCGTGGACAACTAATTAGGCGCCTATTCATTAATTAGTAGGATTTTTGGATTGTAGTTTACAGTTTTGAGGGTGATTTATTTAAGTTGGTTGGAATTTCAAATGTTTTTAATTTTTATTGTTGTTTTTTTTTTCTTTTTTTTAAGACGACAAATTAATTTTTGATTCTGTCTTATTTTGGGATTTTTAAGATATACCTAAATACATCATACAAATTCTTTAGCTGTCACTTAAAAATACTATGTTGAAAACCGTATGCTATGTACCGTACCGTGAAAGGGGATGTCCTTTTGTAAAGTCGTGAAAAGGTGCTAAAAACTAGACTACTTTTTTGACATTGACTTTATCAAAATTGGGTCAAACAAGCCTGAGATAGTTGCACACAAACATACACACCTACATGTCAAAACGAGAACCTCCTTTTCTTGAAGACGGCTAAAATCATTTAAACAGAATCTCAAAAGAACTTTTCAGAATTTCTTACTCACATTACAAAAAAGGTTAGTCATTCCTAGTAACAAGAAGAACATATCAGGCTTTCACAGACCGATACATAGCAATTAACTCTGCACTCGAATATGCAGCGAATAAATTCAACTTAGATAATATCGCCTGTATTCTAGTTTCGCGGCGAATGTACTACTAGTGTTGGGAGATTGGACGATATTCCGGGAATTTTGCAAGCGAGAGGATAAAATTCCCGATAATTTAGTAAAATGGAGGATGTTTTTTTTCTGTTTTTCTTTTTTTTGTTAAAGATTAAGTTAAAAGGACAGGAGAAGTGTTCGACTATAAATAACATTTTATAAAAGGACGAAAATATTTTACATTCTATTCTTTTTAATGACCCTTCTTGGCGGATGGGTGCTAAAGAAACTATGTTGCTGAGCCCTTTGGTCTACTATGATTGTGACCAATATTTTGCTAATTTGATCGAAACT
Organism: Helicoverpa zea; assembly: GCF_022581195.2. Lineage (NCBI taxonomy): Eukaryota > Metazoa > Arthropoda > Insecta > Lepidoptera > Noctuidae > Helicoverpa > Helicoverpa zea. The sequence continues at coordinate 2,534,648 of NC_061472.1, forward strand.
GTGAACGAGTAAATATACATTTTCTTTAGTCTCCGTTTTATACAGAAGCATTCTTCAATCATGAAGAAGTAACATAAAAAGTGTGGACCCACATAAATTCCCTTTTTTTCAATTCATAAATAATTAATAACCTATCCCCGTTTTCTCATATTAATTTCGTTTCCCGGTATTCAGCAACACGGGACATCACTATCAACCCACACGTATTGAAATTGAGATGTTTGATGTTGATTATGGCTGCGTGGGAGGAAATTAATTGGCTGTACAGATATTACTAATTATTTTACAATTTAAGACTATCTCACTTCGCTGTGACAGTTGGAGCCCTTGAATTGTTGCTCTTGAGATTGCAATTTATTAGGTAGAGCAGTTTTTTTGTCATTCAAGCTAAATCTATATGTTAATATAGCGTCAGTCATGCCCATCATAAAAACCATCTTCTAGACATTTGGGTGCGGGGAAACCGCTCATCTCTTTTAATTTACTTTTATAAAACTGAAGTGTTTGCTTTTCGAATGGGAAATATCAGGAACTAGTGGATCGAATCGAAAAGTCTTTTTAGCACATTTATCGAGAAAGGCTATAGAATGTTTTTTATCACCGAAAAGTACCTAGTTCTTACGGGACGGGTATATGTTTGATATATAGTTGTAGATGATAAAGATGTAAATAAAATTATTAATAACTGTAAATATTGATAATATTTTACTGTGTCCGGTAAAACCAGTATGCATTTAAAAAACTAAAGAGTCTGATCAAAGGTGATTTAGATATGATACTAACACATAGATATAGAAATATGCATAGCATTTTAATAATTTAATGCTGTCTTACATCGAGTAGACAGTCAGACATGGTTTGAATAGTAAAATACTGATTTTATCGTTTAATTGCAGCAAACGTATTGACAGCTGGTGTCAACAATTTATGAGTAGTAACGAGTGCTACCAGTTTATTGAAGAAATTGTTGATATAACTTGATTTTATGGTAACATCGACGAGAATATTTGCTATGGAGTTAGAACGTTGAACGTTGAGACTCGTTATATCATTATTTTAATCGAATTAAAAAATATTTATAATAAAAAGATTTTTGTGTTAAATGTGAACTAAACTAACTATTACCTATTCAAGAATTATATTAACTATTCAAGATAATCTGAAAATTAAGCATTTGCAAATCAGTGTTATGAAAGTTCTGCCAACGATTATGTAACTTAAATGAAAGTAAGTAAGTAAATTAAGATTCGACTTCCATGAAATTGTACCACCATAAAGTAATTTTATAGCCATTTCGAAACCTATAAATTATAAACACAAAAGAGATCAAGAAACAAACAAACATTGTGTTAATAAAACTGAACACATACGTCAAATCAAAGTCTCGAATCAAAGGGAAGAAGAACAAAAGGATTTTGATCACATATCACCATAACTCCACTTTGTTCTACAAAGGATTTTCAACTTTAACTTCTAAGTAGTAGTGTTGAAAATCACGTGAGGTATTTTCTTCAGTTTTTGTGGTGCAAGTACCATCAAACGGTAGGCCTGTAATTAAACTGATTTGTTTCTTTGTCCTGATTATGTAAGTATTTTGGATTCCAATGCATTTTGGATGCGTTTGGTAAGTTGTACCTACATATAAACAACTAGCAGTCCAGTATATGGTTCGCTGAAACGTGAATAAATGAAAAACCGTCTGGCCAATTTTGTGCAAACCTTACATAAACCATCTCCCAAATAGTACGAACAAAGCTTTATAAAATTACAACGAAAAGTGACATTATTTTTTAGACATAGGAAGAGATAAAGATAAGGAGGTAAGTAGAGCGGTAGCCTGATTATATACTCGGAATAAATTAGTCAAATATTGCCACATCCAAATGAAGCCAGAAAATAACAACCAGACCTAGCTTTGGTTGCCTAGGTAATATTGAAGAGCTTTAAAGAGGCACTCATTCTAGGTGCTCAGCTGCATCTGATTAGGCTGGAAGCTGACCCCAACATAGTTGGGAAAACGGTAGGAAGATGATGATTTGATTGGGAGTTATTTACCATGCTGGTAAAAAAATAACCTAATCCATTCAGTGGTTTAACCACAGCAGTCATTTTTCGTTTTTATAATTTACAACATCATGTGTAAAGCAGAGATAAAGTTAGGAGCATCAAATGTTTTGATCAGTTGACTTAGCTACATTTTGTTGATTTTTGATGCAGATTGCGTTTTCATGTTGTATGGGAAATTACTATTACTGACGCAGGTGATGATGACTGGTGAATCATAAACCGCGGTAAATGCCTACTAGTCAAAGCTCTATTTTCTATTGGCGCCAAAACAAAAGGTGCTTTATTACACTACTTCACACCTTTCTCTTAAAACAATACTAATTACGTATAAATGTTAATTAGCACTAAACGGTCGGTGTGCGGTGTACTGTGAATTAACATTACGTTATAATTGTTTACACTTCGTTAATTTTATTTTATGTTTGTTTATTTGTTTATTGGTTTGAATGCAGTTTTGTTTTTAATTGCCGCCTTTTTATTGTGGTGAAGTTTTTTTTTAATATTTTGTAGGGGAGTTGCGTATTAGTACTTTCCTTTTCTATTTATGATTAGAAATACTTCTTCTATTCTAATGTTATAAGAGAATTCAGTATTGCATTCTCACGGTACTTACTAGTCAGATAATTTTGGGCCGTTAACTGTGAATCTTAAAATTTAGAGATATTCATAGTACCAAACATCAAAAACATCATACAAAACTAATAGTGCTATCTACTGCATAGTTAAGAGCGTACTTAAACAAAAAATTCTATCGATAAAATTTTCAACCATTTCAAAACAAAATAGCGAATAGGTAACCCGATACAAAACAAGCGTTGACATTGTATTGTTGCAAATAGAACTGATAGAGTGCCGTCATTGGTCTAAAATACGAGTGCTACAATTGAATAACGATTTTAATGCGCGCACGGTGGACTGGGGTCCGATATTAGTGTTGGGTCGAGTGGTTGTCGGTGGATGGTAGATGTATTTTTGTGGTAAAAAGAGTGAAAAATGTTCTAGGATTTGTATCTATTTCATTTGCTGGCTATACCTCGTTAAGGAAATACAATCTTCTCAATAATATACTATAATATAACAAAAATACATGAATCGCCCTTATTGTTATCTTAGTTCCTTTATTCAGAAATAAGTTTTCCCGTTACCTTTCAACAATGTACTTTGTCAGTTTGGTAAGAACCTAGCCTGTGTATCTATTCAATTAGATATATACTAATTAGATATACACTAAAAAAGTACAATCCTTCTGTTGCCAGTACCCAAGGCTCCCTATAATTACTGAGTAAAATATCGATAACTTACATCCCATCACTATCATTTAGTGCTGTTATCCGAGTCAGGTCGTCAATGGCGGTGAAGTGGATACGGGAGTCGTTTGATCTAGTGTCTCACAATCTCGACCCCACTAGCGTTGCCAAAACATTTAGACCAAGGTTTTAGTATGATTGTATAGTAGGGTGCAATAGATTGGAATCAGCGACGTACTTATCTACGAAGGACCAATCTGGAATTGGGTTTCTTACTGGATGGTCAATTATTATGTAACGTCTACGTAATAGATGAATATATGATTTAAATATTGATATGTATTTACATTGATATAGTTTATACTACTAATACAAGAAGGCTCATTGTTATCGTGTATTTTTAAGTGGTGCCTTGGAATGCATGTGGGTGGACAGCGGTGGATGCAGAGTAAAGCAATTTCTATTGGCATAAAACTACATTTCAAAAATAATAATATTGTTCAAAAGCTAGAACAAAATAATTATTTCAATGTACCTAGGTAGTAATTTACATTGCCAACCTTTTTGCAATTAATTACTAGTTTTAACAAGCCGTTTCAATACGCATTTACGCTAAAAGTTTAATGTACCTACATCATTTGAACTTAATATCTAAATGACGTTGTTGCCATGGAAAATGGGTAGGCCCTTGGTGTGGGACGCAACATGCGTCGACACCCTGGCGCCATCGCATCTTCCTAGCACGGCAGGCTGTGCTGGGGCGGCTGCAGCTTCTGCAGAGACCAACAAGCGGCGCAAACAAAATAACCTTATTGGAAATTATAGTTTCGAGCCGTTTATTACTTATTACTACTACTTTTATTACTTTTTAAAAAGAGTATCTATGGAGTTTCTTGCCGGCTCTTCTCCATGAGACCAACTTCTTGGAACCATGCAACTAATGTGACGTTTCATAGGTGCCTGCAAAGGCCTATGTGAAATAAAAAGATTTTGATTTTGATTTTTGATTTTGTTTGGGGTCGAAAAGCTCGGACCGTGGGGACCGAGTTCGCGGTTACTTTACAAGGACATCGCGAAAAAGCTTGTCGACGCTTCGCGTGACCAGAGGGCTGGCTTATTCTTTGGACAAAGAATTAGCATTGCCATTCAACGTGGCAATGCAGCCAGTCTTCTAGGCACGTTTCCGGAGGACAGTGATGCGGAGGAATACTTCGACGCCTGATCGATGTTCTTTTATATATGTTTTATGTTTATATATCTTTTGTATATAGTATTTATGTCTAAATCAAACTGATGAATCTCATAAAGAAGAAAGAAAGAAGGACGACCACATTACTTTCCTAAACATTTTCTTTAGTATAGAAAAGTCTTAATGATTTAAATTAAGTGAAATACTAAAATGCTTGGCGCCGAGTGTATTCTGAAAGAGAAAAAATGTATAATAATAAAGTTTCTTGAATTAGCTATCACCCAGTTTGGTTCCGCTGAGGAGATGTAGGGTGTCCAAACGTTTATGATAATATAGACCAGGACTTTAACACTTAAAAACTTTTGACGAAATTATATTTATAGTGTGAAAGTGGGAAAACTATGTACCTATGTGTTTTACAAGAATAGAAATCTTAAAATTAGTAGGTACTAAATATGGTGACTTTTTAAGTTTAGTTTTTAGCCTAAAGTATACCTTACCCTGCTTAGGTTATATGATTCATCAATCTACCCTAAAACAAAATTTCAATTACCAATAAACAAAAAATCGGGAATTCCCAAAAAAGAAACATAATTCATGGTTTCACTACTTTGTAGTTTTATGCGCCGATAGTGGTCTCGTTCGGATATAACGCCCCATTAGTTTTTATGTCCAGTGTTGCAAGCTGACAAATAATATTTTTCCTCAAAGTCGTTAGTGTCAACTCTACGATTTTATACGCAGTTTCTATTTAGAGCTAAGAGCATTCAACTAATCGGATACGCCATCACCGTACCTTCTACCGTCGTAGCTTCTGCTGTCCCAAAGGTACGAGACCCATGCTCATACTTGTATGTCATCATCTGCTCAGGCTTTTCCCAACTATGTTGGGGTCGGCTTCCAGTCTAACTGGATGCACCTGAGTACCTACTAGTTTTTCATAAGGAGGGACCTGTATCAAAATCAAAAGTCATTTATTCAAAGTAGGCTGAAAATCAGCACTTTTTGAACGTCAAATCTACAAAAGACATGTATGTATGGTACCTACGTAAAGTATATGCTTGTATTTGCTCACCATTAGTAATATGTTTAACTCTTTTGAATAGATTGAGATTTATGCTCATTGCCGGTCCAATTGGTTAAATGATCAGATATTTAGATAACGTGTGAAACGTTCTATGTAAAACTAGTATGAGATGACTCGTTATTTATTTATTTTAATACTAATAAAATATTGGTCGCATGTTGATGTGCAAAATATGATATTGCCAGAGTTTTGACATGCTATCACAAAGTTACGGTTATCCTGTTTCCTGAAGAAAAACAATTATGGCAAAAATAACTTTATAAGAATCTCAATGACGTACAGCTTGTACAGGATTTTGGTCGATATACATAGGTATCTATGCTTTTCATACCTATATCTATGTAGTTAGACGGTCATTCACACTTAAAATAATGCCTGACAAGAAATTGGAATACCTCCATTGACACTGTAAAATAATGCTTCATCTGATTGTAGCACTCCCAACTCCCAAGCTTTTTAAAATTGTTTTCAAATTCAATTTTCGAATACCATCAAGCATGTCAGGATGCCAAAAAGGATATAAAAAAAAGATTTGACGTAAAAATTCGAATGCTCAAAATTTTGAATTTGCATATCCGCCGAAAGTTTGCAATCAACAAAAAAACAAATGATTGTATTTTCTCAACGGCCAGTAATATTCTTTATCTGGATAAAATCTGCCGGTAGCAAGAGAATATCGATTGAATACTAAAATCAATGACAATGGGAATAATGTTTTTACATTTTTGGCCGCGGGAACTATTTTACAACCGGAGATTTTAATAAAAGTACATTTTATAGTTCTTTGTTGTTTGATTTATTGGCTGACGTCACTGTCATCTAATGACAGGATGATTGAAAACGTCAATGAAATGATAACAGGCTTTCAAAGGACGGTCATTGATGAGTGCACTGTGCGTGGTTTGTATGGCAAAAATTTGTTAAAGGTAGAACTTATACGGCAATGGTTAATGGACAGTGACCGTGAGACATCCTTGTGTATTTTGATCGCCAAGCGATTGTAATAAAAGATTTTATTATCTTATCAGGATATCGCGGTTGTTTTCGCTAATCTGTCAAACATCTGCCATAATATGCACTCGTGTGAAACATTTTACTATTGTCAATTAGAACCAAATGTTAGTTGGATATTTTTTTCTATATTACACGTCAAAAATGTCATTGAATCGAAATTATACATCATATCACTATTTTTATGTCAATTTGTCTTAAACCAATACAGTGTAGCAATTTCAGCCGCGGTTTCTCCCGTAACTGACAAGAACTACTTCGGGCACTTGTATAAAAAGTGTAGCCTATAGTCTTCCCCGATACAATGGGGCTTATAAAACCGAAAAATAATTTCGAAATCGGATCAATTGTCTCTTAAATTCTTTAGCTTTATAATATTACTATAGATATAAATAACTTCAATGTTACACTAAATTCTATCAAGTAAGACAAGTTCGCGTGATCAGACGCCAGTCAGAACATTGTTTGTGTTCGTCTATTAACTTTCAAACGTCCGCCATATTGAATTGCTAGTCGTATTGAGTTTCAGTACATTGAGTTTAGCTTGTTATTCTTTTGTTTTTGTTGTTTTATTGTTATGTAAGTTTGTTAGTATTGGGTTTAGATACAATGTGGGTTGTTGTATCTTTGTAGTTTAAAAGGACGTAAGTACATTTCTCAAAATATAACTTTTCTGATCTAAAGTCAATAATTACCCACAGTAGTATGAAGTTTATACATTTTGATTATAAATTAATTGTCTGTTAGGCGATTTCAGCGCAAGAACAATATTTTTTAGTTAAATTCCTTTAATGTTTATTTTTTCATGATATAAAGGCGTGATTTTATATAGATTTTTTAGTATGAGCTGAAAAGAAAATTACATCTGCGGACACTTTCGGTCTGAAGTTTTTTCAGCATGCGAAATTAAAAAGATAGATTCTTTACCGAAATCTGACATGAAAGTGACAAAATAAAGCATTTGTAGAAACACTGAAAAATAGTAGAATATTAAAGAAGTATCTAACAAGTATCAGAGGATGTAGAAGAATTTATTCTAAAAGGAAAGCAACTTTAGACTAAACCAATATACAAACATACAAACTACCTAAAACAAGTATACCCGAGACTTACCAATCAATTGGCATCTAATCGTCTTAATGGAATGCAATTGTCTTGTCCTTGCTTCTAAGAAGTGAAGAGCTCTTGTAGCAGTTGTACAGATCACTTTGCATTTTATTATTTAGGTTTTTAACATGTTAATAAAGTCGCATTATTAAAAACTTATGGCAGAATATTGAATTGAAAAAATAACGCGTCGAATTCGAAGGATTTTATACCTATCTGGAATCATAGATATGCAGTCAGACAATTTTCTAATTCAGATTGTTAAAGCGAAATTTTTCTTTTTTTCAACCGATTGTAGCTGGTTCTCATTTCATGAAGGCTCCAAAAATGATAAATCTACACTTACTCTAAAATAAATAATTCTATAAAACACGGGAATAATACCTAAAACACTCGTGGAAAATAAAAAATAAAATTACCAAAACCGATACAAAAGAAAACCGTTATTCAATTTTATTATATTGCCAAAAAACATAATTTATTTTCACATCGATTAATTTCCGACAGAATAATGTAATTAATTGTCAACATATTTTATGGCAGGAAATTGCAGGCTTGAATTCTGATACAGCAAGAAGTTTTTAATTCCTTTTTGTTTAACTAGTGGTTGCCTGCGACGATGTCTACGTTAATTTATAGGTAGGTCTTACCTGTAAAATACGAATGCAAGACTTTTGCAACTAATATCAAAACCTTTCTCTTGAATCACACCACACACACTATCAATTTAGAAAAGCCGCATCAAAATCCGCTGAATAGTTTTAATTGTGTAGGTAAGTAAGATAGTTAGTGGGAAGCGAGTGAGTTTCAAACTAATTATCAAGTGGTGTTGGACATCAGAGTAACTTCATCTCAAAAGCCAATTTCAAATCAATTTCAGTGATGACAAACATACACAACAAATTAATCATCCTTGCAATACATAATTACAGCTACATTTTTTGCAAGGGTCGGACCATCGACAAGATGAGAGCATCACTGACCCAAATATCAAACAAGGCATTATTATAAACGGCTTGTTGTCTCTGGTTTTTTTATTTTATTGCCTTGTTACAAGGATTTATTGGGGTATTCAATGAATGGGACGCTAAATTACATTGTAAGTACAGTTTTAAAAATTAAGATTAAAAAAATCCGTATTTTGGTTCATTCTGTGTTTATTATGTGTCTTGGTTCATTGACCAAAATAACTGTTGAAGGTATTTTAAATTATGTTTCATTACTTATTTAGGTTTAGAATATCGCAAAACTAAAGGTAATGGAAATTGTCATCCGTCATCCTATAAGTATGAAATATACATAGCTGAAAAATTGACTGATTTTCTATTATCACCTTTTCTTTGCATTTTTTCATATAAGTAGGTGAGATTAAGTAGATTACCTAATTTTTATATAAAGAAAAGCTTATGTATATTCTCTAAAGATGTTCTCAAAGAAAATTGCATAATACTTACGTCCCGTGTCTAAACCGCCCGTGGTCGTAACCCACAAGGTATTCAGGCCTGAGATAAAACGACATATTTAGGATAAGTGTCACCTAAAGGTGTCACCTAACTACGTAAGACGTTAAAAGCTCGTATAAAACTTTGTCACAGTTGTGTGATGAAAGGCAGGTGAATGTATGTAATATTAGATTTGCTTGTTATAGTAGGGTTAGGTTTTGGTACAGCTCTGGGGCCCGATTCTCCTAAGTTAATAATGTCAAAATTGAATAGAAATCGAATCGCAATATGATCGCAATAGTAGTTTTAACCATATCGGGCATTCTGCTACTAATATAAGACCAATCGCATTCCAACGATATTCGATTGGTTTGCGATTGGTCTGCTGTTTTGGTGATTTTGGTCTAAACGTTAGTTTGTTCTACAATCATATTGCAATCGTAAATCATTTGCAGACAAAATGATTCATTATTGAATGACAGAAAAGGATAAAAACGTTTATTTCAAAGAAAAAATAGCGGAATGCCACATACGCTTCAATCGTAATCGAGTCGTGATTGGATCGCAGTCGAATGTGAATCGAATGCCGCTTAAGTAAAATTAGGAGAATCGGGCCCCTGGTCAAATAATATTGCTACTCTGAAGTTAGGCACTAGTGCCTTCAGTCTTTATAAATGTAGGGATCAAAAAACTACTGCGCTTGCACGAAGCATTAAAGCTTCGTTTTTCCCAAATGTTATTGTAACAACATTTCAGTAAAATAATATGCTGTTCCGTAAAAAAGACCTACGTGATAACGATTTCTTAGTAAAAACTTGAATACAAATAAAATTGATCAGTTACTTCCAACTAAGCACACAACTAAAATTTAAAAGGTATAATTTACTGTAAATGCTTTCATCATCATCCTCCGAGCCTTTTCCCAACTATGTTGGGGTCGGCTTCCAGTCTAACCGGATTCAGCTGAGTACCAGTGCTTTACAAGAAGCGACTGCCTATCTGACCTCCTCAACCCAGTTACCCGGGCAACCCGATACCCCTTGGTTAGACTGGTGTCAGACTTACTGGCTTCTGACTACCCGTAACGACTGCCAAGGATGTTCAATGACAGCCGGGACCTACAGTTTAACGTGCCATCCGAAACACAGTCATTGGTGTCTAAGATATACTTAGAAAGTACATACAAACTTAGAAAAGTTGCATTGGTACTTGCCTGACCTGGAATCGAACCTACGCCCTCATACTCGAGAGGTTGGTTCTTTGCCCACTAGGCCACCACGACTTCAAAATGTAAATGCTTTCACCAATCATTAAAATCAAAGTTTGCTATGTGTAAGCTTTCCTGTCAACAACATATAACCCACTGAAATCCACCATAACCCATCATCAAAACCCATAACCCCTGACAGCCCTAGTTCCGACCTACATCCACGTCCGTGCCTCCCTTCCTCATAGTGAACTAAAATAAGCTCGGCCGATATCTACTGTTTACCTCACAGTTGACGGGTTTATAAGACGACAATTAGCAGAGGAGATTAGACACTAGCCGTCGTACCACAGAAACTTAAGCGTCTGTTGAACACTTGTCTAAAAAAATTCAGATCATGACGTTGAAATAAGGTCCGTTTTGCAGCCACACTTTTTTTGACCAGTGCTCAACGGCCGTTTTAGTTTTTGTAGTTTGTCTGTAGGTTGTTGGCAAATCTTTCTAAAGTGTAAAAATTTTTGAGCATTTTGATTTAGCTGCAACAATTCTATGTACATATTATGACATTGTGGTAATTTTGAGGGCTGTCACCCTAGTAGGTCGGACTACATCCACGTCCGTGCCTCCCTTCCTCATAGTGAACTAAAATAAGCTTGCCCGATATCTGCTGTTTACCTCACTATTGACGGGTTCATAAAACGACAATTAGCAGAGGAGATTAGACACTGGAATGTTTTTAACCCTTTGTAAAGTGCTTAGTTAATTCGGAGTAATTCAGCATCAGCATAAAGTTTTGGAAAGAACGATTTGCTGGTTCTCCATAAGACCTTTGCCTTAACCTATGAAGGGTTATAACACTAATATTATAAAGGCGAAAGTTTGAGAGTGTGTACATATATCCAATTATATCAGTGTTAGATAGCCCATCTATCGAAGAAAGCTATAGGTCACTTTTAATTTTATTGCGCTAACAATTACCTCAGAATGCTGGTAAAACTTTAAGGAAGAGATACTTAAGAGGTCATCAAATAATTATGCCACTCTGAAGCTAGCAAAAGTAAAAATGTATTAACAAAACACTTTCATACATGCGCAAAGCATCAACTTCAGAACACAACCCATGTCTCAATCAAACCAACTTTCGAACACACCTGTCAACACACTATCTACTTATGACTTATACACACATAGTTATACATTATATGCAATTGTTGTTTAAACAATGCATCGACCGACATCGTTAATCAAGGTCGAGCCAAACTGATAGTGATTGATAGTAGAAACACGACTTGAATGCAAACTGCTTATGCTATCTTGCAAGTTATGCAATTTTATAAGTGTGCTGCAAATAGATTGCGGGTCTTTATTTTACTGTTATCAATATTATGGTTTAGTAATGGCAAATGTGACTGCCATGCACAGGTCTCAGGTTCGATGGATGGGTCGGGTGATTTTAAGTCTCTGGGTAGTTTTTAAGAAATTTTCGCAAAGCAGCCCAGAGTCTGGAAGTTGGTGGTGATATACAGTCTTGGATACCGTTACATCGATCGAATAAATTGTTTCAGAGTCTGCTCGTACGCCTGTGAACTATATCAATTGCATGGATAACTGGGGCCCGATTCTCCTAATTTTACTTAAGCGACATACGATTCACATTCGACTGAGATCCAATCACGACTCAATTATGATTGAAGCGTATGTGGCATTCCGCTATTTTTTCTTTTAAATAAACGTTTGTATCCTTTTCTGTCATTCAATAATGAATCACATTGTCTGCAAATTACTTACGATTGCAATATGATTGTAGAGCAAACTACCGTATAGACCAAAATCATCAAAATAGCAGACCAATCGCAAACCAATCGGATTGGTTTTATATTAATAGCAGAATGCCCGGTATGGTTGAAACTGATATTGCGATCATATTGCGATTCAATTTTGACATTATTAACTTAGGAGAATCGGGCCCCTGATCTTCATTGGACGAGACCGATTGCAATTTAAGTTCTGTCAAATAAGTACCTACGTAGGTAATGTATGGATTAACCCAAGCCAGTTACAAAACAATGAGCATCCTTCATCATCATCAGCCTATCGCAGTGCACTGCTGGACATAGGCCTCTCCAAGTGCACGCCACTGAGATCGATTTTCGGCTTCTCGCATCCAGCTCATGAGCATCCTTGATCCACCAAAAATCCCATAACCTACAAGAAATGTGACGTGCGAACATTTTTATACCATCCAATAGCGATCAGACATTTCCTTTACATCTATTCTAAATTTAAATATATTTCCCTCCGAGGAAGTCCGAGAGGAAACGATTAATTGTTAAAAAGCGATGGTTTGAGTTAGAGACGCGTGCGCATCCTTAACCGTTACATGGCGACGTTTTTTTCAAAAGTGTCCACATTTAGAATTTGTGGCGTTGCTTTCTTTTTCTTTCTTTTTTTTTTTTTTTGAAGATGGTTAATGATGTCCTGCTTGGTTCGGTTAGTGTGGAGAGGGTTAATGTGTTTTATTTTTAGTATAGATGAAATGTTTTATTGACGTTTTAAATTAATGATTAAGTAAATAAAATTTCGCAATCAGGTGATATGTCTGATATCGAAGCCAAATGACAGCACACTTGTTGTGAAATATATGGAATCATCACATTCTTCATCTTTTGATAAGTAAAAGTGCTCAAGTTCATCGGTTTTACACTTATCTTTTGTTGTTTTATCGTCCTTTTAAGATTAAGGCCCAGCGGAAAATACGGCAAGGGGTCTATGACTTGTGTTAAATTAATCGGTTTAATAGATTTGGAGCCCATTAAACGCGAACAAAGAATAAAACCCTTCCACTTTTTTATAATAGATATATAATAGCTGAACCATTTAAGCCGAAAATAAGAGGTAGCTTAGACCCGGCAGAAGGACATAAGACAGTTTTTGTCACCATCTGGGACGCTGGTGAAGCTAGTAATAGATATATAGACAAATTAACCCATCAAACGGAAGCCGCTTCCACAACACGTTACCACCCAATGGTCGATACGTTGTGACAGACATACAGACGCGTAGGAAGTCATTAGTTACTCTGTTATTTATAACAATTGATTATATAGTGACGGTAACTAGTGGCCACTACAAATTGGTGTGAAGCAATGACTGACCAATTATTGCTGGGCTTTAAAAAATACAGGTGACGGAAAAGGTTGTCTGTTATGGACTTTAAAAAGAACAACATATATTTATCTAGTACTCGCTCTATTGAAGTGTATGAGAAATGAAGTTAAATTGGGCTTACGTAAAAGACATTTTTAGTTTTGTATCTTATGTAATATGAACGACTGTTTTGTATGTCTATTGAAAAGGCTTCAGTTCAAACATCAATAAAACTGTTAACAATCCTTATTTGTATACTTCCAATACAGACAATATGCAGGATGTGTAGTAAGGTATCCCACCCAAAACAAATTGTGAAAGACTGCCAAGTTCGATAATATGGGAATGCTTCGCCTATAAAAGAAAGTGAGATCTGAATAAGTACCAAGTTCCATACACATACCTCAGTTAAAAATAGTTACTTTTTAATTATGGTACTTGGCAAGTTTTCATACACCTTGTTATAAACCTACTAAACGCAATGAATCAAGTATTTAATTTTCTATTAAAACTTGCCAAGTAACATCATTAAAAAGTAACTATTTTTAACTGAGGTATGTGTATGGAACTTGGTACTTATTCAGATCTCACTTTCTTTTATAGGCGAAGCATTCCCATATTATCGAACTTGGCAGTCTTTCACATTTTTGTTTTGGGTGGGATTTCATTTATTTTTGTAAGGTTGTTTATTTTATTTTTTTCTTTATGATGAAGTTAGTTAATGAAGAAATGAACTAGATTAACTAAATGGACTAGATTTACCAACTGACTGACATGACATGTTATGATATATTATGTTCGTGGATCAAAGTTACACATTCGTTATTTTCGAAAGTGATTCACACTTGGCCGTTTTCAGATTTTTACTTTACTTTGACTAAATACAAACCTTTGTACCATTCGAAGATATATTATATGTATAAATATAGATAAATTTAGTTCGTTTTAGTTCCTTAGGGTTATTTTACACCGGGTATAAAACACCTTCATTATTTTGAAACCGACTCACACTTGGCCATTTTCAGATTTTTCCCTTTACCTTGACATAAAGACCTACATCCATGCCAAATTTCAAGTCAATACGACCATTGGAAGTGGTCTAGGTTTTTGATGAGTGAGTCAGTGAATCAGTCAGTCAGTGAGTGTATAGTAAAAACAGCGATTTTCTGACGTCAATATCTCGAGACCTACAATAGGTATATTAATGAAATTTTGTATTTTAGATAAGTGAGGGGGTCTCAACAGATACTAGAAATTTGATATGCGTAAATAAAATAGATTTTGAGTTACAGGGGGTCGAATTTGGCCCGAAATGGTTCGTGTAATATAACCCACGGCCGGTGTGTCGCTTTTTTTGCTCGAACTTGGCGGACACACTGCCGTATGTCTAGATACTTGGCAACTAAACGTCTACGGCTGCCGAAATTAAATTCGCCTGAAAGGACAAAACAGTAACATAACTTAGCATATCTAGTTCTTAAAATTCCAGTTACTATTTTATTTCAATATGAATAATATATACAAAACCGCTACTAAAAACAAACAATAGAGTGTAGGTGTCTAATAATTATTGTAATGAGTTAGAAATGTTTTACTTGACTCGATATTGGTAATTAAGTATCTATCATCTTTGGCATTCATTGTTTACTATATTACAAAGCGCCGTATGAATATTTTTAACCTACTTGTCAAAAAGGTTCTTCTGAGTTCTTGGCGTAAAACAATTTCATTTCTCAGTTTTTGCGTCCTGGAGTTTACCTTTTAGATGGTAATGGTACGGTCATCCTATCTATTTTAGCATCAAAATTATCTAATCAACATTACTTCAGCAGCTTAGGAAACTAGGTACAAAGGCAGGCAGATAGAGAATAAGGTAGTAAAAATTAGATTTTCAAACGATGATCCTTACTTAAGCTAGAACAGGAACCGTTCCTAAAACAGTCCATCAATTCCTGCAAAAATAAACACCTATACAAACTACCTATATACAAGCATAGTACCGGTGAAAGTTTGTAAGTACCTACCTAAGTTCATCAATCAAGTGCAATGAGTCTGTGAATCAATAGTGCATGTCACGGCGCCCTAATGGGCCTTTCGTTAGCTAATGGGTTTCATTAAAACTGTATGCTGTTGTGTTTTGTTTTCTTTTGTTTTTTTTTTTTATTTTTTATGGTGGGATGTTGTTTGTGGGTGTTGGGTGGGTTAAAAAAGTCTGTTAAGGTTCTGATAAAAATAAACATTTGAATTTCTTTCTCATCCATATGAACATTTTTATTTCGTACTTAAGAAAAGTCCTTAGGCTATGCCTAAAATCTTACGTATAAAGTTATGTTCAATATTTTTCTACAGACATGAAGAACTGCACATACTTAATTCTATTACAATGCATTTAATGTAAATGAATGTCTCATCAGTGTATCAACTTCATAGTTTGTTAATAAAAATTATTGTCATTGACAGTCTGAAAAAAAGAGAGAATTTGAGAATATGGCATTCTTGGCTCATAAACTTCCTGGATGTGATGCGCCGGTAAATTTTGTAAGTATCTACCGATAAAGTGCATTTTTCCTTTTAATCATAACTAAAAAAAACAGTTAACAAGAATTACTAATCAATTCAATCCCAGACTTATTATCTTGAGTGCAACGTTGTTGTTATCAGAATGACAAATGCCTTCAACTTGAATATCTTCATAATCAATGCAAGTCATCCAGTTCATACCAGTTTGAAACCTAGACTCGACAGAAAGTCATAAATATATCAAAATCATGGTCCTATAAACAATAGTGACTGAAGTGCAGTTTCTATCGAAGTATTGTTTGAAATAAATGTAAGGGCTTGAATATATTACAGTACAATTGTAACAAAATACTTCGAATTACACAAAAAATCGCGTGTTCAGAAAAAAATAAATAATAGATAAGCCATTTTTCATCACCAAAAGTAACAAAAACTCCAGCAACATAAAAATCTTTATTGCTTAAGTAGGTATAGCTTTAGAGGTATTTACTACTTTACCCCTTTTTTTTTATTAACAATAGGTCTCATCAAACTTTTTGCAGTCACAGAACATTATGTGACGTGACGTCGCTGTGCGGAAACCAATTCTTGAGCTAAAAATATAAAGATTAATTAATTGTTTACTTAAGAGATGAGAATCAGTGAATTTTCCGAGAAATATACCTATTTACATTGGAAAATTGTTGTTATTGAGGTTTCAAACGCCTCTTACTTCGGCTGTACCTAAATTCTTAACTCTCCTGAGCTTCAATTGTTTAAATTAAATGTCAAAACTCACCTCAAATGTAACTCAAGCCTAGTCATAATCCAACTTTCTCCAATCGAAGTATTGTGTTGAACATAAATACAATGTTTTAGAATAATAACGCACTGGATTATTGAAACCGACGTACTGTTGATTTATTATTAGTAGAGTACGTGGGCGATTGTAGGTATGACCCACGGAGTACGAAATGACTAGCGGAGGTGTCATAACGAATAAAATCTCATAAGAAAGTTATGTTGTTATGTTACAGCCTTTTTTATCGTCCCACTGCTGGGCACAGGCCTCCTCTCACATGTAAGGGGATTGAGCATTAATCACTACGCTTGCTCAATGCGGGTTGGTGATTTCAGACTTAATAGTCCAGGATTCCTCAAGATGTTTTCCTTCACCCTTTGTCAGCCATTGGTGTCTAAGATATACTTAGAAAGTACGTACCTACAAACTTAGAAAAGTTGCATTGGTACTTGCCTGACCTGGGATCGAACCCACACCCTTATATTCGAGAGGTTGGTTCTTTACTCACTAGGCCACCACGACCTAAGAAAGTAGCGCACCAAAATGCCGGTGTTCGGGGAGGAGGAACGTTACTAGCTCCTCCCTCATACATCTTCTAGGGATCCCGGCCATTTTTTTGAAATCAAATCACCTATCAATAAAGACCAATCTTTGATAGCTTCGTCTTTATTTGACAACGAATCTGAACGCCTCGTGAGTTCTAGTGACTGATCACGCCTTCCGTTCGTTACTTCATCATCATCATCATTTCAGCCATAGGACGTCCACTGCTGAAAATAGGCCTCCCCCTTAAATCTCCACAGATACCTGTTGGAGGCGACCTGCATCCAGCGTCTTCCGGCGACCTTTATAAGGTCGTCTGTTCACCTTGTTGGTGGATGTACTACGCTGCGCCTGCTAGTCCGTGGTCTCCACGCCAGCACTTTTCGGCCCCATCGGCCATCCGCTCTGCGAGCAATATGTACGTTACTTGGCCCACAGAAAGTACCTGCCTTATGGCATCTCCGCTCATCTTTCTTTCTTCCTTGGTACGACCTGTCTATGGTTAAACAATGCACGATTTAAGTGATCTTACACGAAATGGGACAAAACGGTGAAGTGAGTTATGGTTTGGGAAATTATTTGTTTTGTTATTTATATGGGTAATAAAATGTAATTGAGTGATGTGACGAGTAAGATGAGATATGGACAGTTAAAACACTTCTCAATACATTTTTTTTCTAAAGTTTTTGGAGACATCAGTATATTTAGCTATAGCAAATCTATGTAACTGCATGAAAATAAAAATATTTGCTGATAAAAAAAACATGCTTGCATGTTTTATAAGACTTCCTCTCAATTTATAGTTTCTAATTTTAATTGCTAGAAACATACTTTTACTTAGCCTACAAGATCTGATGAGACGGAATTTAGTAAACTTACAGTGAAGATCAAATAAATCGTACGAAAGGTCTACACAAATATTAACATAAGTCTTGTTATGTAAAACAAGCCATATTTGACCTCATTCTCAAAACTATGGAAGTGCAAGTATCTAGCTTAGTAAGTAACGTTGAAGCTCGCTCATAAACTAACAACTAGTCGGAGTTACTTATACTGTCTTGTCTGTTTGTTCATAAGTCTGTAGCGGTCATCCTGCATAATGTCTATGGAATTGTGTGTACTGTCTATCTGTTTGTGAAGTCATTTTTGGAATAGAATAGATATGTCTGAAAAAGTCATCAAAACATCGAAAAAGTTAGTTTTATCTTCACTCAATTTATAAATTACAGGTTTTATTGCAAAAAAGTTAAATAGGTGTTTACTAGTTTCTAAGAATTTGAAATCCACTATAGATGTGCTTCGAAAATATTTCCATTTAAGTTTTTACGTTTGATAAGTTTCTAACTTTCTCTAAGAGAATGTAAATTTTCATAGATTGCCAGATATGGTGTCTAGGAAAATGCTTATCTTTCTTATAATCTTTAAGTTTAGAGAATGTAGCATCATAAGTAAAAAGTTCAACATTGTTTGTATGTTCGTTGACTATATTTGTTTTCATTGATATTACAGCATAAACAACGAATGTAAAGTGGTTTATTTGTTTATTTTAAATTATTTTAATGATATATACATATTTGAACCTGCCAATAACGTTTTTTAAAGCAACGAAAGAGATTCAAATCCTGCAAAAAAGGTTGCCTTAGCCGCTAATATCTAAGAATTTTCTTGAAACAATTTTATCCATACACTCTTTTTAATAGGCGTGACGACCAAAAAAAATAACATCCCAAAGAATAAGGTCAGATATAGTACTGCTCTTATCAACCGATTACTTCATACAAGGAGCGTTTACAATAAAAGCGCATCCAACGCGTAAGTGCAGCCAAACCCGCGGGACGAGGTTACTAATAGAAAAAACGGTGATTTGTGGGACACGGTGGAAACAGAAGGTCAACTGTGCTCTGCCGGAGTAGCGGCATTGTTCGAGAAACTTACACAGAAGAAAAAAAAAGTGAGTTTTAGTCTTTAGAAGCATGGCACTCATTCATAACTTAATGTTGTTTTTTACTAGAATAATTATATTTCTGCTTTTAATCAAAATTATGTGCCTATCAGTAATGGAAAACTGCTAGTGGACATTTAAACCCTGTCTGAAAGTCTGACAGTATAAAATTTTGATCAGATTTTTGGACATACCTACAGGTAAAACGGCGTATTTATTCTTTATCGTTTAGCCTGTGCTGTCCAATGTTTGGGCTTAGGTAGGTCTCTTCCATTCTATTTCATCCTTTTCTACCGGAAGCATGCTGTGGATAATTGGCGAGAAAAGTATCCAGGTCTTTTCGCCAGAGCTTCTTTGGTATGCCTTAGGTCGTCTTCCACCTCGTTCTTCCACACACGTAAAAAACTGTGTTCCAAAAATAATGCACATAACACATAGCATAGCAGAATGCAAACGTTCCATGCGTTTTCATCCATATTCTCTTTATCTGTTTATGCAGCCCATCTCCAAACATACAAAACACCAAACACACGGACTAAATTAATATCTTTCTTACACTATGTTGACTAGCAGTCGTGTGTCTCTTATTCTATAGCAGCTGCGCACGAGTTGATCTAATGCGTACCGCTCGATTTAGAGAGTGAATTTACTCTACAAATAGTGATTCGGTTTGTTGCTCTATTAGATAAGATGTTGGCGGAGCTGCCAAAATGGTATAGTGTTGGCCGTGTTGGGAAAGTTGTATTTTAATTGTTTGTTTAAGTTTTATGATAAATGATGACCAAGCATAGTAATATGGTAAATGTTGCTCCTTTTTGGGAGGTCGGTTAAAAAAATACAACTCGAATGAGGTTTGACTGTTCATTTGTAGTGAGATATGCCTTTTTCATTTGATAAGGCTATTTAGTATTATCTTATGTCGTAGATATTTAAGTATTTACGATGTAATTTAGTTTGCCAATGGGTGGTAGTTATTTTTCTTATCAAACATAACATGGAAAGTCAAAAATTTCTTCGTCTACTTTCTATATCATATCCAAAATTGTTGTAAAATATGTAGGTTTTTAAATATAGTTACGTAGGTGGTTTATACTGACACTTCTATGTATTCACCTCCACAGTGGCTCAGTGGGCGGGAAGCCTTATGGATTTATGTTAGTGACCTCCAGCACCATTCAATTACATGGTCAAGCACTTTATTATCAGCGTGACGTTTACAAGAGTGTTTACAAACTCTGAGAACGGTTCCATGTAAACGGGATGCGAGATGATAAATCGACCGTTTGCCCTCAAAGGATTTATATGGTTAATGGTTCAAGATGATGGGATGCTGTGGGTTTAAGACAGATGTGGTTATTTTATTAATTAGTATATAATAATGGCAACTTGATATTCAGATTATAAAAAACCTCATTATGTTTTTTTTTGCAGAAAAGTCGAAGAAGTAAAATAGTAGATTGAGGCATAGCTAGCAGCCCGCTCCGGCTTCGCACGGCGTAACAGTATTTCCCCACTATTTGATGTATGTTTTTGTACATATAAACCTTCCTCTTGAAACACTCTATCTGATAAAAAAACCGCATGAAAATCGGTTGCGTAGTTTTGAAGATTTAAGCGTACAAAGGGACATAGGGACAGAAAAAATGACTTTGTTATATACTATGTAGTGATTACTAAGATTTTCTTTATAAATGTACGATATGGCATTTATGGGCTATCGGGTTTCATGAAAACCTTTTACCATAATCAAATTATATGCAAATTCTTCGAAATTAACGCTCAAATAACCAATTTTATTTAGCAGCAATGTTTGAGTCTCTATAAAGTCTAAAGGTTATGGCACATTATAGCGGCACCGCAACAGCACGGCTCCACACCAGCATTAAGGTTGTCATTCAATTTAGAGCATTAAATCGTGTATATTATAATATATTTCGTAATGTCAATATGAAAAAGCCAACGGCGAGCAGTCAGCGTGCTTGCCGCTTCCACACAACTCGACTCGCCGCCCGCGTGCTGCAAGCGAGCGGTCCTCATGCGTACAGCGCGCCGACGGCGTGCTAATTGCGCGCCGACTCCGAGCCGGCAGCGAAACAACGTCATTACGTCGTGTTCAATCATAACATCAATCATAATCGTCTTAAAATAATATTGAGTTTGCGGTGACAGCAAGCTTACACCTCGCGGCTGGCGCGCCGACGGCGAGTGGACGGCGCGCCGACGGCGAGCGGACGGCGCGCCGACGGCGAGCTTACAGCGCGTGATTGGCGCGCTGGCAGCTAGCCGTAGTCTTAATTCGAGGCGACGCCGTGCTGCAGCCGTGCTGTTGCGGTGCTGCTATAATGTGCCACAAGCTTAAAGCTACAAGAAATGTCGGGTGGTCTTTTAAAGTGCGACTAAATGCAAAATTAGGCCAACATCGACAATTCCTTATTACAATCCTTTTGTAAGAGACAGTTAGTCCTTTTGTGAGAGTTAATACCACGGAGACCAAAATGACTAACGGAGATGTCACAACGGAAAATCTATTAAGAATCTATCAAGATCCAGTTCTTCGGAGGATGAGGAACGTTATCTACTAACACCGTCCTTACACGCCTCTAATATAACCCGCAAATTATTTTCAGAATAAAATCACTAATCAATCTTTGCCAGATTGAATTTGATTTCTCAAGGAACGGGAACGTCTCGTTAGTTCTAGTAACTGATCACGCCTACCGTACGTTGCTTGACCTACAAGAAGGCGCCTGACCTACCTTCCTTACGGCATCTCCGCTATATTTCCTTCCTCCGCAATCCATACCAACTATAAATCGATTCGTAATCGGTATGAATGAAAGCTATTAAAAGAACGGGGAACTGAATGAAGGAGTGAATGAATGGGGAAACGCATACACTTTCATATTTGCTTGTTCTATATTTGAAAGTAGTGAGCTAGTGATGTAACTGCTAAGTGCAGGACGAAATAATGGGCTGAAAATATCGATGTTTATACTAGACTAATTAAAGAGTTTTTTTTTTACAAGAATGTGGTCACTGACTCACTGACTGTATTTGATGATATCGTAAGACAGGGATTTGTAATAAAACAACTGAAGATCGATTTTAATGGTAAGACATGGAAGAGAGCCAGAGCAGTGCTCTCTACTTACTTATAATGAAGCTACGAGAACTCTCCCTTCAGATGACCCTTTCTATGCTTAAAAAGAGCTATCTTTGTAAGTTTAAGCCTTTTTTTCATAAAAAAGCAAACCTTAAGAAGTCAAATTAAGATGAAACAAAACTCATCTCTCATTATTTTTTTTTATCACCACTATACACTTCCATACTATAACTATTTACACATTGCCTGCGCGCGCGTCGGTAGCACGCCATCAATCGCATGCGCACGCGACAGTCGCGTGCCACTGTATATACCTCTATGCAAGTAACCAATAAGAGCAAAGCATAAACTGCACTATATTACACTCTGAACCATTTCCAACAAACCATTGTTGTGGCTTAATAATGAAAACATTGAGGTTTAACCACGTGTTGGGAACTAACGAAGGTAAACGTTGTAATTATGGCTTTATTTTCAGTTGTATAGTGTAAGTATATTTTATTGATGTGTCAAGCCTTTTAGATATAGTGTATATATTTTTTTTTATTGTTTTACTAGGATAGTTTTTTTTTGTGTTGTAAATATCTATGTAAGTATATAACTATGTAAATAAACAAAATGTGTCAAGTAAAGTACCATTTATTGATTAAATAGTGTTTGGGTCATTAATTAAGGACATAATTCAGAAATTGAATGATTTGGGGAACTCATCAATCGTTCGAATTCTTAAAAAGATTAAACTTATGGATGGTTAAAGTTTAGTTTTAAATCAGCCCTATTGAGCTATGAAATGAGTGAATAAATGAATAAATTGTTTACCTATTAGGTACATTTTTTGTGCTGGGAATGAAAGATTACTGATGAATTGTGAAAATCGTAGATACATCCTTCAATTTTAACATGATATTCTGACACTACGAGAAAAAGACAAGACGTAAAACTTAATTCTTCCATTCCATAAAGAGTCCCACATCCGTTTCCCAAACCGAATTCGAAGTTTAAACTAATTCAGTCTTTCAATCAATCAGTAGTGAATCAATCGCCAAGGAAGGGCGCGACCCGAATTTGTTCTTAAATCTATGAGTATCCGTTTCCGGGAGATCGTGGCACGCGCCGCTTTGAGGGAATTCCAAGGATGGTTGTTTTTTTTGGGTGCAAATGACATTTTTGGAAAGATAGGTCAAGATTGTGAGGGAGAGGAATAAGTTAATTTTAAATAGTTTTTTTTTTAATTAAGTGAAGGTAAAGTAGTTAAGGTAAATAAGAGCTTATATTATAAAAGTATTATACGACTGAATAAACACGAAATTGAGTAACAAAACATTTTTTTTTACATTATATCGTGTCATCAAAGTTTTTCGTGGGTCTGATACCGTATGTTACGTGTGTTCCATTCAACTTCATACTGATTTATGAACCCAAACCAAGTATCAGTCGACTAAAAAATTACTGTGCGGATACTTTAAGTATTCAGATTTCAGTCTATAATATAGACTGATATACCTATAGACTTTATATGCTTGTGATTCATACATCTATTCACACAAGGGACTTACTATCTAATATATGCAACAGTTTCTGCTAAAGGGGCCAAGCATACCTAATTACAACCCAGCCGGATGGGCATCAGACATATTAGCGAAAGCACTTACAAAATCACTATATAGAACAAAAACCATTCATTTAATGCAACTAGGAAGCGTTACAGACATACAATACTTGGAACACGTTATTGTGTTCCTAGAAAATAAAGTAATGGAGGAAATTCGTTTCCTTGTGAAACTACGATTCTTACTATTTACATATGGACAGGGAGTGTGGTGTAAATGGAGTAACCAAAGCACGTCGTAATGTTGCAAGAAGCTTTGGGCCTTAGCTTGTGTGTATTTAACTGTCGTCTTCCAATCCTTATCCTATTTGGGATCAGCGCAGCATGTTTTATTCTTCTACACTTCAAAACATTTGTAAGTTTTATTACATTAACTGTGCCGCACGTCAGTTATAGTCGGTTAAAATTTACAAAATTGTATTACTTATGTGAATAAATGAAATACTTTATATCCTTGTAATGTGAACAATAACTTGTCATGATTGATTGTAGGAAAGGAATCTCAAGATATCGAGTTGTAGTAAGCATTTGCAATCTTATCATCAATAACCTTATAATGAAGGGGAAAGTCAATATATTATTTTCGCAATCATTCATGTTTTAATACCATTTATCAATGCGATGTTATTATTATTATTTCCGAGTGCTCTTATAGATAAGGTTGTGAAACATCTTGTTTTCTCTTCGTAATGAACAAAAATAGTGAAAAACTTGAGGGTCCAATTCTTTTTAAAAATTGTATCGACGTCTAAAGCAATAGTAGTAGCACGCAAAGTATAAGTTAACACAACTATTTGAATTCATATTATACGACTCTACAGTTCCTTGTAAAAGTTTCGGATAATGCAAGTAAATGTTTCAATTCAAATCTCAATAATAACTAATCTACCAACCCTACTAAGCTAGCGACAGATATATCTATATTTTGAAGTTAATGAAACATTAGATCTATGTTGAATTGGATACTCCATTTAATATTTACTCCATGTTCTCTACAACTTTACGATTGAGGCATGTAATAGAAATTGCTACTTTAGTAAGTTTATTTGTAGAAAGTGATTATGGGTTTTATTCTATATTGTTATCAAAGTTGCAAGATTGGTTTGTCTGTTGTTAAAAAGTAGAATTGGATTTCCGCAGATTAGAGGTTTAAAGACACTAGAAAAACGTTGTGTTTTGACTGAATCCCTAGTACCAGAATATGCTTAATGCAATTTTTAATGTGTCATCTAAAACCACAGTAATGTGAATTGAAGAAACTCATTTGTCTTTAACTAATCACGATAAACCTATTTTAAGTACTCCGAATATTTTAAGTGAGCACTTTGGAGGAACCTAACCCTGACATTCAAATGTACAACGATGTTGCAGACGAATTGTTCTTCTGTTACATTTGCTCAGGCAAACTTAATTTTCCTGTAAACATTTTGAAAATGTTGGCAAAACTAGAACCACCCAATTTTTGTGGAACCTTGCCGTAACTGGTTCAACTATTTACCACGAGTAAAAGCGCGGTCAAAACCAAGTCTCCTATCAAGAATATCTTGAGTGTAACTAATACAGTTGTATTGTGACTGGCTCATAGATTATGCAGACAATATAATACGAATAATAGAGGATAGCGATAATATTAGCATAAACAGACAGCTCGCTGTGTATTCCGCTGTTGTTAGGTTAATACACTACGCAAAGATAGTGTTAAATAAATAAATACGCGGTGTATTTTAAATAATTAGAAAATATTATAGGTAGACTTAATTTAATGAATTACGTATTCGTCTTACTGATTGAATTACTACCGCTAGCATTCGTTTGAAACCTTAGCATGATTTCTTACAACTTAAGCATGTAGGGCTACATAAGTGTTTACCAATTTGCAGAATTAACAATAACCGTCATTATTAAGGATACTCATTTGCTTTTGTAACCGGAAAATAATTTCTTAAATAAATTGTTATGTCCGAAAACAGCCAGGTTTTTATACTAAGATAGAAATAACAGATGTTATGGTGTAGAATATTATTGCTTGGTAACAATAATGCTATCTTATTCAAGAGAGAGTTTTATATAAACGGACTATATCAATGTACATAAATACAGTATTTAATAAGAATAATAGTGGATAGCGATAATATTAGCATAAACTGACATCTCGCTGTGTATTCCGCTTTTGTTGTGTTAATACACTACGTAAAGATAGTGTTAAGGTGTATTTTGTGTTATAGTATGGACTAGAAAATAGAATATTATATTTGAATAATATAATAAGGTAGAAATGTATTCTTATTTATCGGACCGTCATTGTAGAACAGTTTGAAATCTTACTATAATCTTACAGGTCAATTGAAAATTGAAAATTGATCTATTTATTTAGGCAAGTATACACTTCTTTCTTTATTAGCAGAAGGAAAGATATATTATTTTTGTAATCTGAAAATATTTCGCAAAAGAACTGTCAAATGTACTGTTTTCGAGTTTTTGACAAAGATACACAGTTGCTTTAAAATATTACTTCGCTAGACTAATGGTGACTTATTTCAAGAGAGAGTTTAATATAAACTTAGTAATATATAAATGTTAATACAATACTTAACCTATTGCAGGGATGGCGAACCAATGGCTCGCGTGCCCGTGGTGGCACGCAGGTAAATAATTTGGGCACGCCATTATTTTGCAAGTTTTCAATTGTAATTATGACCATAACGACGTACTATTAAATATTTCTCGTGGATTCAATCGGACCACATAGGAACTACTTCCCATATTCAGAATAGAGCCTATTTTATTTGGAGATCTGAGCATTACTGTTAAAATATTCTATGAAAATAAGCCCATCTAAACAAATTACTTCTTTATAATCTTCTACTTATTCTGATAACTGAGTATTTGCCATAAAGGCACGCCTCTATAATTATCATTGTGTTTTTTATTTAATTTGGCACGTAAGTCAATAAAGGTTCACCATCCCTGACCTATTGGCTTTTACTATTTATTCTTCAATAACTACTTTTAAGGCAATTTTATGTACAAACCACGGAAGGATTATATGTATTGTCTGAATTTATCCGGGGTTACATATTGGTACTTACTCAGCAGTGAAATGTAATGCTTAGAAAATTAATATAATATTGAAACATGGTTTTTAGGATAACTTTATTATTGTATTCTAAATAATAATAGCTGATTCTGCTTTCTGCAATCTGTGTAATTCTACTAAAATTACCTACTGGATGGTTTTTGCTACTTTCTATCCATGGACGAAGACGAGTATAAAATATAATTAATTCTAATTAATTTTATGTATCTACTAGATTTCGATCGTGATTTCGTACACAATTTTAAATTAGTCACAAAAACACTTATTGTAAGGGATAAAACCGATTCAAGAGGCCTATTTACTTATTTAGTAAAACAAGAAAACTTCATTTTATATTCAGATACCTACAGAGCTGATAATCATCATGCTAACATCAACACATTTAGATAACCGATTTTCTCAATGAAAATACGCGCTACTTCGCACAAAAAACCGTGTCTCCGGTACCATATCATTGAATATAAGCCAACATTAACAAAACGTATGAAAAACAGTGAAAATACATTAATCACAAGACAAGATATATCATAAATGCAACTCCGATTACGTAATGCCACGCAAACGCTCTGTTTACTTCAGTTTTCCACGATTTTCACGCACCAACTTCGATCAAACAAGGACAGAAATAAAACAAGCACAGTTTTCACTATAAGAGTGAGGGAGATAGGTGTACGCGCGCGCTTTCCACCGTGGTTAAAATTACAGCGCACGCGCACCGCTGAAAGCTCTCGCGCACAGACTATTCAGTCTTCTTGCAAAGCTCGATGCGTGCGGACGTCTGCGAATGTCGAACATTAATCGAATTTTCACGTACGGAGCTGAACTTTTGATGTGACTGTGTCAAAGTGATTGTGTATCTCAACTTTTAGTGACGTTTTGTGTTAAAAACTTATATTTTGGAGTCTACAGTGACATTTTGTGACGTTGCGGATACTCGAAGGAATTGTGTTCATTCCCAGAAGCGGGTAAGCTGATTTGTTATTTTAAGATATAATTAAATATAGACTGGCGGCATTTATATGAAAACGTAATTAGTTTCATAATGTATATGAGTCAGTGTTCTTAGTATTGTTTTTGGGTGTGATTAGATAAAGTACTATTTTTCTTGGAATTGAATTTTAATAAGATGGGAATTGGCGGGAATTTATTTTATGTACTTAAGAACGATGATAGAATCACCGCTTCTCTCTGCGTATTACGTTACTAAATATAAAAAAAAATTACCTACAGAAAACAATTGATAATTTGTTATAATTATAATAAATAAATTTAAACATACTGAACAGGGACCTGAGGAAATATTATCAGTGATATCTTCGTCTTATTATAATTAAGAGTACCTAAGTAGCTAAAACTTTTTACTGTAACGTGTATCTTTCTATCCTTATTTACCTGGGAAGTATATTTTGTCTAATAATTTATATAAAACATATTTTACAGTAGGGGTAACTCAAAGATACCTCTGACCAGCCATTAAAATAAAATAAACATAACCTCGCATTTTAATTAATTTCAAACACATTTCACCATTTCCTTCTCAAAAATCCAAAAATGTCAACTGACAAATACCAACAATAAAAGAACATTGTCTTTACTAGAAAAAAAAAAAACGAACAAAAAAAGGAAACATTCAAGTAATAAATAAATCTTTACAAAGGCAGGCAAGGAAGATGTTCGAGCGGGAATCGAACCAGTGTCCCTTTTAGCATTCAGCCGGCGTCCTAACGCTTAACACGTGGCAAACAATGTGTTTTTGTGCCTTAACGAATAGAGAAATCTGTGGAGTACGCTGTGTATTGCAAAATTTTGGGTGTCTTTTGTGAGAAGATTGTGAATTTTATTGCGAATTGTAAAAAGATAAGGGATTTTTCAGTGTTAGTTACTGATTGATTGTAAAATAATATAGATGTGTTTTGGTATTTAACTGATGTTTTTATATTTTGTTTGATATCGTATAACATATGTCTTACTTTGCATGTTCTACTTCTTTATGTTCTCTTTTCTCTTATCTACTTATATAGTTGTATCTGACATGGATATTATAGGCGGGAAATGGAATTACTTTAAAATACAGTAGAAAAAACAACCATTTATATAACCATAAATATAAAAAACCGCCAAAACTACAGTACTATTTTATTACTAGATCACCCAACACTGAAGTATCTTACTGCTATTTTATAATTTATTCAAAATACATTCCAAAAAATATTTTTAACATCAAACCAAAATATCACCAACAGCATCTCCACACTTCGTAGCCACCACTATTCTTTCCGGTACTAACGTGTGCGGAACACGTGGTTCTGTAGGTAGGAACAAAAAAACGGACAGACAGATCACAATGAAGATATTACCCTTAATCTCGCCCTTTGCAGGCGTGGCATGTGCCTTAGGGCCGATTTTTCAATTGTCAGATAAACAAACAGATAGGGTATATTCGAGAGATAGCGAAGTTGATGAATTTTTCAATGGTCGAGTAAGACCTATTGGACGAATAAATCCTTATCTGAGGAATTAATTTATTTGCCGCCTTGACCGCCAGGTAAGTACTATTCGATTGATAATTTGACGCAGATGACGTTTTAGTTTGAAGTTATTTCTTGCGCTATTAACAATTTATCAATTTATTATGGATATTTTCGATAATATTGATGACTTGGCTATCGAAGAAGAGACTTTAATAAATGAATATATAAATCCACCCGAAAGAAAAGAAAGAATAATCCGCCCAAGGCCTGAAAGTTATTTCTTGCGCTATTAACAATTTATTATGGATATTTTCGATAATATTGATGACTTGGCTATCGAAGAAGAGACTATAATAAATGAATATATAAATCCACCCGAAAGAAAAGAAAGAATAATCCGCCCAAGGCCTGATCACTTTAGGATTTGGGATTCAAAAGAATTTCATCGCAGATTCAGACTTCGGAAAGAGTCGGTGCAATATTTACTTTCCCTAATTGAAAATAAAATCAAGCACCAAACAGAAAGGTACGTAAGCGGTAAGCTGTTATATCGCACTTTCCGTGATGTAAGATAGTGCTTACCTATGTATGTACTTACAATATCAGTTAAAATAAGGGCTTTTATTTGTTTCAGAAATCAGTGTATTTCACCCATGTTGCAGTTATTAATTGCACTGCGATTTTATGCCACTGGAAGTTTTTACATAACTGTTGGTGATTTTGGTGGTATTCATAGTTCCACTATGTGCCGTATTATTAAAAAAGTTACTGAAGCTATAGCATCTTTAAGAACAATATTCATAAACTTGCCAAGAAGTGACGAAGACATCAGAAGCACTCAACTAGAATTTTATAAAATAGCCAGATTCCCTAGAGTAGTATCGGCTATAGATGGCACCCATATTAGGATTCAGTCGCCTGGTGGTAACACTGCAGAAGAATTCAGGAATAGAAAAGGATTCTTTTCGTTTAATGTTCAAGCAATGTGTTCAGCAGACTTGATGTTTCAAGATATAGTTGCACGTTGGCCTGGCTCTACCCATGATTGCATGATATTTGCCAATTCACATGTGAAATACCACTTTGAGAATGGTGAATTTGGCAATGGAATTATACTTGGAGATAGTGGTTATGAACTAACTAATTACCTACTCACTCCTTTTCAAAATCCAGACACACCAACTAAGACTTTATATAATGAATCACAAATTCGAACACGGAATGTTATTGAAAGGTGCTTTGGAGTTTGGAAAAGACGGTTTCCAGTCCTAAGTATAGGATTAAGGTGTAGGCTGCCGCTTGCACAAGATGTGATTGTAGCCTGTGCTGTACTACACAACTTGGCAAGATCAAAAAATGAGGAGGAACCTCCAGTGGACCCAGAATTGCATATTCCACCACAGCCTATATTTCCACCCGCTATAGCCGATTTTACTGGTGATGAAAGGTGCCATACTAGGAACTTAATCTTAATAAATTATTTTCATGCCTTACCTACTGAATAATCTAGGGCAGCCAAGCTCAATTTTTCAACAGTTTTACTACATATAATCTTTATATTCATTCAATAGAAATTTATGTTTATCATATGTGCAATTTCTTTTTCAATTAATGTTACATAATAAAAACATTGGTATTTTATTAAAGTCAAGTTTTTATTTTTCAAAATAATGAACAAAAATCTAAGTCATGGTATTTGGAACTGCTCCACAATTACACCCATTTTGTTTTAATTGTAATGAGTGTAATTCTTCTTTTCTTCTCTCATCATTAGCTAAATGCAACATTTTCAGTTTATGCTCCTCCTCCATAAACTGGTGCTCAAGTTTGGCAGTCTTCATTTGGAGCTGTACTAGCTCCAGTCGAGCTTCGCTTAATTTGTCTAGTTTGGCGGTGACACTAGCTTTGGAGACATTTGGTTTTAATACATTGGACACCCTTGATTTTAAAGCCTTTGGGTGCCATTTGTCCCAATTATTTTCTGAAAGTAATACAACAACAATTACATACAATACATTACATGAAAGTATACCTACATTTAGTATGGGCTTATGGGCTAATTAAACATAACATGTTTCATTTGTTTGGTTTATTATTAGATATCAAAACACAATCTGTAGTACCCTACTATAATCTTACAACCTGCCTGCAAGCATAAATTATAAATTATGGCCTCATAGAATGCTCCTTAAAATAAAATAACTGAATTTAAGAACATCTGACTTTTATAGACATATACCTTTTTGATTGTCCTCAACAATTTCCCCGATGGCCAAATCAACTACTGGATGGGGTTGGAATGAATTTTCTGGTATTTCTTCTATTTCAAAAATAATATTACTATCTTCAACTTCTTCCAGAGGAGTAGATTCTGAAAAATATTATTACATGTGAGCTTTTGCACTTTAAATAGTAACTGGTAACCAAAAACATGCCAATACTTACTTGAAATAGTGTCACTGTCGTGACGTGGCTCAAGTCCTGTTATGTTCGAGCAGATGCTAAGCACCTTTTCATCGATTTCACTGAATTCTGGAGCTTTTGAAGGCCCTCCTCCAGTTTTGTACATCTCTTGCCTTTGCAGAGAAGATTTCTTTTTTGTGTTTTTTTTTATACCCTCGTATTTCAATTTGAGGGTCTTCCACGATCGGGCATTTGTGGACACTCCACAGGAGTTAAAATTCTCTTCTATTTGCCTCCAGGCTGCCTCCTTATCCTTATTAGTAACGGCATCAGTTTTTTTATTTTCAACAATATTTTTAAATTTTGCCACTAAATTAATTAGGAGCTGAATTTCAGCAGAATCAAAATTGGCTGAGCGCTCTCGTTTTTTGTTTTCCATTATTTTACTTTATGTTTTTCACAAAATCAAAAACAACTCAAACTGAACTGGCTATTTTTAACCTAAAAATTATAGACGGATAATTTGACAGGATAGAAAAAAGTCTGTCTCTGTCTAATGCATTGCTTAGCGATATATTTGTTTCACTTCTCAAAAGCTTAAAATGCTAGAGTTGAAATATTGGATCAAAACGTTATTCATGCAATAAATTACTAATGAAAAATCGACGAGCATCTATTCGTCTGTATAAACAGTCCAATAACGTTATTCCTTAGAATAGTTATTAGGCATTTTATCTGATGATTGAAAAATCGGCCCTTAATTAAATAATTTGGACACGTAGGCATTTTTGTCTTTTTATTTTTTATTGTTAGTTCTGGCAGCTACCGAAAGAAAGAAGAAACGACAAATATTGATTCGACACAAAATAACGCAACTGGAAAAAAATTACCACGGATGTCAAATGCTTTTTCAGAGTGATTTGAGTACTTCTTTATCCACTCCCGATTTGAGCCTATGCACTAGTAAAAATTTACCTCAAAAGTGAGTAAAAACGTAACTTAAAAGTCTGAGAGTTAGCTGTACAGACAGCTAGAACATCAATGTAAACTAAAATCAGTAAAAAAATCTTAATCAACATTAAACTTCATGCTTAAAAGATGAAGTTGCAATGTATGTAAAGAAGGAAACATTTTATTATCTTCTGTACTTACCTGCCGTTACTATTACTGCTTTTAAAATTATACCGCCAACGAAGGACCTCATACTCAGAAGTACTCAGGATATTCTTAAATGTTACTTACATATTTCATAAAATATCTGTGTGAATAAAAGCTATAAAACTCCACCGTCAAACCAAAGTTTATATTAAAGCAAAAATAAAGTTTATTCTTACGACATCACAGATTTCTTCGAAGTCATATTACTTTTTTATTTCGATCATAACAATATAAAGTCATAAAGGCTAGATCCGTAAAAGTTGTCTGTTTCTTTATATGAGACGAATCATAGTTTTTGAAATTATACTTTAGACTTTCTCAGATCTCAAATCTTTTAATGTTTTTTTCCGTACACATAAAAGTGTACTGTTATGGGTACTACACTACGGTCTAACTTACATGGAGTCTTACGTTAGTCAATTAGCTGCGCAGTAGGTAATTTTCTTCATCATCTCCCGAGCCTTTTTCCCAACTATGTTGGGGTCGACTTCCACTCTAACCGGAAGCAGCTGAGTACCAGTGTGCCACAAGGAGCGACTGCCACTGCCTCCCCAACTAGTTACCCGGGCAACCCAATACCCCTTGGTTAGACTGGTGTCAGGCTTACTGACTCCAGACTACCTGTAACGACGGCCAAAGATGTTTAAATGACAGCCAACTAACATCGTTGGGAAAAGGCTAGGCAGATGATCTGTCCAAAATATAAAAGTGTGGTCTGCACACCACCCACGGACTCGATTAGACATCAGAATTATTGAGAAACCCTCTATTCTAGAGCGTGACTCAAATAATGGAACGTTTTATTGTTCTTCAACTTTTTATAACTGCATGGGTATTGTGTGTTTGGTAAACAGAACATTTTGGAGTATAGAAAAATGGATTTCATAAACGTGAGTAGGTGGTATATGACTGCCTTTCTCCCGTGGATCGGTTGGTTCTTTGGAAAAAATAGGTTTTGAATACAGATGAAATGATTTTAATATTCTTTACACGGTTTCAGTTATTTCAGAAGAATGAAAACGTAAAAAAAAAACAGTTATATAGTGTAAATGAATGATAGTTAGTCTTATTTTGACCAAAATTAACGCAAAATGGAAAACTCAAAATGCTCAAAATAAAACAAATGAATGATACCTATCAACTAACTAAATGGGGAGTGAGTGAACTATTTCCAAAGTGACTCTCGCATCACATTCATACGTTCTTTAGAATATATTACATTTGTACAAGACGGGAATCGAATTAGGATCGATGCCAATACAATCGATTAATGTTCAATCGATATATCGATACATTAGAGATGTGGTAGCTGCGCATTAGTGGGTGGTTTTGAACTGATAATTCTCCTAATGGATTCTTTGGAATTTCGTTATGACTCGTATAGAAGATATAATTCTTAATATATTATGCTGATGTTATTTCTATTTCCTAATAAAGAGGCTCTGAATTTGGTTACTTATCATCTGCCCAGCCTTTTTCCCAACTATGATGGCATTGGCTTACGAGCGACTGCCTATATGTCCTCCTCAACCCAGTTACCCGGGGTGCCCAATACTCCTAGGCAAGACAGACATACTAAGTTATTTGATAATCGCTCAAAACTGTATTTTATGGTTCTGTTATCCACGGGAAAATATTTTTCAACTGAAAAATATGATAATAAAATCTTCCAGTGTTTTGAACTGGGAATTACCCAATGGCAAGGAAATGAGCATTATTTTGTTTCCACAAAAACATGTTTTTTAGCAAAAACTAGGCAATGCTGTATTTTGGGATATTATGGGAATATCCCAAAAGCTCAGCTTGTTGACGAAAACAAACTCTAAATAAGATTTTAATATTTCTTGATCTCGAAGCATTTTCAAAAATAAATATAAGCTAATTTATGTACAGTATTTATTAAAATTGGGATTTATATTTTTTAAGATAACAATTTGTAAAAAGATTATACATGTACATACTTATCTATGGTTATGAATTATTAATAATTTCACAGTCATGACTAAGAAATAGTTACCCTTGCAACTAAACTGCATCTCCATCAATCCAGCAGTTTTCAACACTTACATACAGACTTGCATTAATATACCAATAGTTATACGATAAACAATCTCGCATTAAGGTCAGCCAGTAAATAGGTCAAGTGCGAGTTGTTCCACAGAGTTATGTAAACAACTATTTGTCAGTCTATCAATCATTTATTTGTAGCATTGGATTTTGAAAATAGAACACAAGTTACTGGCTGATTCATGGAGTTTTGACCGCGTTTAAACAAAGTTCGAATTTTAAATTGTACTGTTCTTATGATTAAAAAGTACCTAAGTACCTACCTAGAGTAATGTGTGCTTTGGATAAAAATAAAATATATCTTAAAATATTCGATTTCTGTAGATCTAAAACATTCCCGGATAACTCTCCTCTGGTTTCAAGGAAACAAACAATAAATGATAGCTGCCAAACCGCAAATCGTTGCGAATTATATCTTAATGCTATAACAATAAAGTCTAATTTTGAACGGTTAGAGTATGATCGGGATTTAGTTCCTAGATTCGAAATGGAGTTTGTAGGTTTTATCCGAAGTTCCTCGCGCTAAAGATACTTTGTGACGTCAAGACTTAGGTACTTTGATATACTCCAGAAATCATATAAAGTATTAGGTATTTTTAATGAATCATTATGTTACTTCCATTGCAGACAAAAAAAGAAGAATAACTGACGAAAATAGTTTTCAATTTCCGACCGAAGACTAATACTTGATAGTAACAAACTTACATCGGTACCTTAACAAAAACAACACAGCCCTAATTCAATGCAACAAGGTCTAATTTACATTAAACTATAATTAAGTTACGGTAAAAAATAGTTGGTCGAGTACGCAGAGCGACGGAATCAGAACACTGGCCGTATAGAATACAGATCGAAAATAGAATGCGTGTGACAATGAAAATAACTAAATACAAATTCAAATTTGGAATTCTGTGCGCGTTTGTTTCTTGTTGTCTGTACTTTTTAGCGATTTGACTTTCGAAATGAAAGACCACCCTTTTGACGAAATTCAAATTAAGAATTTTAAAATATTTTATTTTATTTGCTAATTTTACATAAAACTTGGCATAGTGTGTGGTCCAGCTGTTATGTATTGACTTAACATTATTTATAAATAATTTTATGAAAACCGCAAACTGTAAGTCATCTAAAAAATGGGGTCATTGCTCATACTGACAAAATCACGAGATAGGCACACTTTGTAGGGCTTCGAATCGGAAGACCAAAAATAAAGAAAAAAAATAACATTATTCTTTTTCATTGGATTATTGCCAGTGTCTGGTAGTCTGGCTGCCTAAAATCTTTAATCATAATTGCGTTACATAGGTACATTCTTTTTCGTACGGTCAAGCCAGATGTGTTGAAAATCTGAAGTCTTGAATATTGATAATATTTATTAAGGTTATGGATGTTATGTCATGTATCTAATTAATTAGTTTTAATAAATTCTTAAGTTATCGATTGTTACTCACTGACGACATGGCGACATTTTTGCGTACCCAGTACCATTTCAAGGCGCGGAAGATAAGTCTGTTTTATAGTTCCAAACTTAATATCAGCTTTTTTAGGAACCGGGAGGAGGATTTGCGAGATGGTTATTGGCCATATGTGCGTAATTGCGCTCGGAAGATAGTTGCAAACCGCCATTGAGTTTGACGAGCACTATAGGTACCAAAATTAGGTACTTTGTTTACTTACTTTTTAATACAAATGCAATAATATAATTTACAAAATAAACTATACATATCTAAGAGTTGCTACTTAATGAGTAATGTAGGTAGGTGCACTATCAAACGTCTTTAAGGGCCAGTCGGCCATATTGTCTACCTACGTCATATCCTCGACAGGAGACAGGAAGAGATACGCTATTCTATTTATTACCCAACACACTACGATGTATCTTTACTAATAAATAGAATTGACAATAGTTCTTCATTTGTTTATTTGTGACAGTGGCTAAACCGATTAAAATGTAAAGCAAGGAGATATATAGTATTAGTGATAAATTACTTTTATTTGAATGCGGGATTTAGTTCTCTTGGCACGGGCAGAATCGGGGGTCAGTAATTAGAATTAGTAACTTTAAGATTCGATTTTTATTAAAATATACATAAATGGCTCTCGATTGTACTATGAAGCCTCTTGTAGGTTACTTGTTATCCAGCAGTGTGAAGAGTTTCTTAAAGAAAAGTGAAGCCGAGTAAATAAACTAATGTAGCACCCTTAAGTACGTAAGTTATAGGCACTTCTGTCTGCGTTGAACTTAACACTGGACATCATAAACCAATATAATGTAATAATTATTATTATTAATCAACGGTAATTGATTTGATTGTTATATAATAATTGCTTGAGTAGATATTGACTAATTATATTATTGGTTAGTCAATATTGTCGTTTCTACGAACGGTGATCATTCTTTGCGAAATGGCTATGAGACGTAATAAATATTCCACAAAAATTGTACATGATCAAAATAACAAAACACCTGATCACTAAGTTTGACTTTCACTATTTAACTATAACGATAACCAATCCATAACCAGCCCAATACCTACTTACCGCCTGTTGGTCAAATCGGCGATTTGACAACTGAAAACGGTTCGGTTATCGTTAAATGGTGTATCTTACCGTAAAAGTCTCCCACAAATAGGTAACTGTCACTTTCATGTTAATATTTATTTCCCTACTAGCTTTTGCCCGCAACTTCGTTCGCGTGGAATAGTGACTACCAGCAGATTTTTGATTTGACCAATAGATGGCGCTATATGTCCGGAATAATTTTTTTTTGTAATAAAAACTATCCTATGTCCTTTCTCAAGTTTCAAACTATGTCTGTACCAAATTTCACACAAATCGGTTCAGTAGTTTAGGCGTGAATAAAAGACAGACAGACAGACAGACAGAGTTACTTTCGCATTTATAATATTAGTTTGGATATTGTCTTACTGCTGGGCAAGGGCCTCACCCAGACCTTAATCTTATTAACACGTTTTTCTTTCTGACTGTATATTACATAATTTATGTCAAGAGCAAAATCGCCATAAATCAACACCACTCCAAAACATTCAATATGTCCGCATGCATTTTCGCAGTACAAATACATAAAATGGTGACGCACCATGAATTTGAAAATGGAATGAAGTTCAGTAGCCGCGATCTGCATTTGACATTCTCTATGGTTGTCATCACCATGTTATGGTTACGTCAACCCGTGGCCGTGAACCCGGTAGTGGAGTGTTGGTTGATGCTAGAGATGGGATGAGGAGAATCGATGAAATATGGTCAAGTATATCGATGTAAAATTGGAGTAGTGCTGTGAGAATTCAGCATCTGCTTTGAAGACAAGGTCTTTGGAGAAACTTAATAAGTCAATAGTTTCTTTAAATTATATTGGTCATGACATGGTCTTGGTTTTTAATATTAATTATCTACGGATGGCTTTATTTTGGGATTTTAGAAAGCTATATTCATAACATAAAAATGTATCACGGTTTGATATCACTCCTAAAATAATAGGTGCATCTCAGCTTCTTCAGCAAAAATACGTGACGCATCATCTATCTAGTCTTTTCCCAACAATGTTGGGGACAGCTTTAACCAGATGCAGCTGAGTACTAGGTTACAAAAAGCGACTGCCTATCTGACCTCCCCAACCCGGTTACCCGGGCAACACAAAACCGTGACGCTACAGTTACAATTACCTATAATTCATCGATGTTATCTAGACAAGCGTTTCCCCCCACTATTCAGGAAGCTCCTATATTTAATATGTCATATGCATACGAGTTCGTAACATACAAAATACCCATAGCATATGCAATGCATGCCCCGTAGTCTATAGACGGAATAAAAACTAATAGGGCCTACTACCACACATACAAATTAGAATATTCCCATTTGATAGCAATTAAAATTCAAGGAAATTCATTGAGCTCTGTATGGTTATTATCTCCTGAAAAGGTACTTGTTGTATCCTGTTTGAAGTCTTGGTACCTATCTAATATACATATGTATTCTTATAGAATTTATTATTGAATACAAGAGAAAAAATGTTGTAGTTTTTTGAGAAAAATAGTAATAAATTGCATAGGTAAACTAACATACCATAACCAGGTTGCACGAAGTTTAAAACCAGCCTAAGATCTTTAATTGCCAACTCAGGATTGAGGTCATGATCCATAACCTTTAACGTATTTAATTGGAGTATTTGTAACATGATATTTGAAAGCTAAGCTTCCCTATATTTGGCATGATACCTCATAGGAATTATAGCATGACACGCTAAGCCATACTAACCTAGCCTAGTCTTATCTAGATGATGTTTACTTTAGTAAAATAATCTATCAAATCAAAATCAAAATCTACTAACTAAGAAACTCATCCCGGTGCCGTGGTAACTCATTCGAACAATCCCGCAACCCCGGCAGGACCTACATGGAGACTAGGGCTTGATTTTACAACTGTATCTTAGATGACGTTCGAGCTTATCTCGAGTAATTTGTAATTAAGTAAGTCACCTTATTTATAAACATATCTAACGAACTAGAGTGTGTCATACATACGTTGAAACGTAAATAGACAAGTTTGTAATCTAAATTATAATTAAAGCTAGCGGAATACCGGCTAATCCTAGATACCCACATAACAGTTCTAGTTTATACTATTAGGTATTCTTCAAGCAAACCAATTGCATCATTAGTTTAAATATAGACATTACGTTAAATAAACATAATCAGTTTATTCTGAGATTTACGGCAACAAATTGTATGCGTTGCTATCAAAATAAACTGGGGATACATTTCGGGTTTATTGCTAGGCTACATCTTATTCTAGTCTACATCTTATTCTAGATCTGGCTAAATTCCTAAATCTTTCTCAGCGTTTTGTAAACGCCATTAGCCTAATAATCATATTAAAACTATTCTCGTATTTCTTCTCGTAACATCTCTCCATCTCCAAGATACCACATGTCTTTGTGATAAATAATGCAAAGAATAACAAACAAATAACTTATTTTTGCATTTATTACAAGTGCATGCCATGGTTATCAAGGATAATGCTCACTTTCGTGCCTTTTTATTGCAGATTTTCAAAATTGAATTAGTTTACCTAGAGATTATCAACCTACATCGACACTTTACTTCTAAAGTACCAATATCTATAGAAATAGTTATCGGCACGAATCTTGAGCTCTGACCTACATCTGCGCAGAAGTAATTTATTAGCAAAGAACCAATCCCGAGTGACGGCTATGACGCGATGCACTGCGGGCCAATCACCGCTTTAGCCCGCCACTTCATACCACAAAAGGGACCCAATAAATTACTTCTGCGCAGGTGAAGGTCAGAGCTCAAGATTCGTGCCGATAACTATAACTAGCTTGATCTGCTGAGTTCAAGCAGCAATCGAATCCATCAATCCATAGATGGATCAACGCGCTCTTAACTTCTTGACCTCCGTATCTTACATAGTGAGTAAACCCGTCAACCGGTCTTGCGTCTGATCTCCCTTCGTATTGATTTGCCGTCCTATTAGTGTAGTAACATCGAAGGGTTAGAGTAAGACTATTCTGCAAAATTAAGTTTTTTAGACTGTTTTGTTGTTTGGCAAGTTTTTTGGACTAAAAAATTGTTTGGCTTGTTGTCCCTGTTAAAACATCAAGCAAAAATATCCTTTCCGATATACCTTTATTAAAATTGTTAACAGCTTTCTTGTCTTTAAAGTCAAATAGCGACAACAGCATTTTTAAGCCCTAAAAAATTAATTAAACATTTTGAGTTTCATCACATTTTAATAATTGTGAACTAAACTCTTCGCCTATGAAGAATTCTGATAATAGGGTATTTTAGTCTAGATGAGAAAAAAATTAAAAGTGTATTACAATGATTGTTTAGAGGAAAAGCAATCGGGAAATGTTAGTTTCACTTCGTAAGGTACATAAATATATTTTTTATTGCAGTTTAAAGTTTTTAGGTTTTTTTATCTGTCTTTGAACACTACGAAATGTCGCCGCCATGCTAATGACGTCATTACGGTAGTAAACAAAAGTGTATAACCTCTAAATATTATCCACATTTCCCAAAGTATTGATTCTTGAAGTAGTTAACCTATCATTAAAGAGTATATTTCATTAAATAGGTAATGTTAATACAGTTACTTACATCAAAGTGATCTTCACAAAAGTATAAACGAAAGGACATTGTTCCGGCTCCATACATGTTCTGCCTAAGAACCGTTCCAATGGAAAGTGACTTCTATAAACTCTTTAAATTATATGGAATCCTATGAAATAAGTTTTCACGAACGGACACTTCAGGAAACTAAAATAATTACGAAAAAAGTTAATATTTTGAGGTTATAAATAAAAAATAACCAAGCTTGCGTGAAATATCAGATTAGTATTAATTAAAAATCAAACTACACTATACAAAATATCAACAACACTATGTGCAGCTCTATATGTTCTCTTCTAGATCTAGGAAAAGAGATAGTACCTAGTCAAGTTTAAGAGAATTCTTTGACAATGATCATTTTATAAAGTTGCATTTTCTGTCTGTCCCTATGAATGCTTTAGATCTTTAAAACTACGCAATGGATTTGGGTGCGATTTTTTTTAATAGATAGAGTAGGTCAAGAGGAAGGAGGAGGGAGGTTTACACCAAGGTTTTACATTGCCACCGTGCGAAGACGGGGCGTGTGACTGACTAGTTTTCATAAATGCTTAGAATTTGTATGAAAAACAACTACCTAAACGCTTTTGCTTTCAACGTTACGTTTCTTAATATATAGTGAATCCACTTTGGATTTGTGATAAAACGCATAAGTATCCAAAATGGAAGAGTTCCATTCACCACAATTCATAAAATCGATGTTATTACGATGGAGAATTATTTATTTAAATGATTGTTACTACTTTTATATTAGACAGTTACCTAGCTATCTACATGCCATAAGGCGGGAATCGAACCCGCGGTCTATTACCAAGAAGGCACAGACCATACTAAAAATGTCATTACCACACAAAATAATTTAACAGCTAAAGTAAGGTTTACCAATAACAATGAAAGAGGTTTTCGAGGATGTGCAATAAAAACAATATTTATATTCAATTAAAGGTTTTTAATCATCAATATTTCTCAATAATATATTATCTAAGAACTGGGCAGGGGGTATCTCGCCCAGCTTTAATACCAAATTATAGTCATTATGTGGGCACAACAGCCCACTGTTCTACGCCCAACGATACAATTGCAACAGTAATGCCTGATGGTAGAAGCTTCTTACAAAGTACACAATTGCGTCCAACAGTGCATTGCATCTTATTATGCTCGACTGCTTCAGACCAACACGTCGTACATATAAGGTCATGAGCTTCAACCTGTAATAAATAAATACAATAAAACATTAGTAAATGTCAAGTAACTTGCAATTGTGGCAATTAATTTGAAAACCGAGAAATTGTGTGCTTATGAGAACATAAGTAGGTAGTAACATTCTTATCAAAATTAGAAAAACACTTTCGTAGACCACTTACCATACGGGGAACAGTCCATTGTTGTATGCAACGAAGTATATCTTCGTTTTCTAATACCAAAGAACCTCCAGCAGATCCACAATGTATACAATATACTATATTCTGCATCCATTGTTGTAATTATAATACAACTAAATTCGATCACAGACAGAGCAATATCCGAAAATGCCAGGAAAATCCAGTCCTTTACACACAGCCGAGTCTACCAAGTACGCAATCTAATCGGAGTCCGTAATCAAGCCAAAGTTGTTAGAATAAAACCATGAAACGCATAGAAAATCACAAAAGAAACGATAGTCGCAAAGCAATCAAACTGACTTCTAGCAAACTGACTGAAGTACACCAGTGTTGCCAATTACGAAAACTATAATCCTACTCGAATGCCAAGCTAGAAATTCGCGATTTCGCTTAAAACATATAGAATACTAGTTTTTTTCTAGCTAGTCAATTTAGGTATTTAAATG
Organism: Helicoverpa zea; assembly: GCF_022581195.2. NCBI lineage: Eukaryota > Metazoa > Arthropoda > Insecta > Lepidoptera > Noctuidae > Helicoverpa > Helicoverpa zea. The sequence continues at coordinate 2,577,826 of NC_061472.1, forward strand.
AATAAAGTGTTAGCAACTAATTCTAATAACCGACTTCGGAAAGGAGGTTCTCAATTCGGTCCGTATTTACCGAAATCGCGAAAACTTCCGAAACTGGCAGCACTGGCTGACGGAAACATTTTATAAGGCGTCAATAATTGTGACCCAACTTTTTATTTGGAATTTATTTATTTGAAGTGTCCGTGGAAAACGAAAATATGTTTCAAACAATAAAAAATTAAATGAAAATTATAGTATAATTTATATTCACATCGGTTCTTAGGCCAAAATTGAACAATGTCCTTTATCTGATAACAGTCCGGGATCTCGTCTCGCAACTTTTAACCAAGTGTTTCTCATATTTATATCCACTGGTACTTGAATCCATAATTTGTCTGGTGTTTTTACACTAGTGTTCTCACATTCAGAAACAACACACCAACGATACGGAGCATAATTACTCATTATTAAAATTTTCAATACATATCAAAATATGTATTACTGACAGCTGTAGTTTGTTTACTAACGTAATGACGTCATGACCAAAACACAATCATGGCGTCCGTTGTGTGCCGCGTTTTCGCGAAATACGCGCGAAATTTGAAATTATGATAAAACAATTAATTTATATTCGTACATAACGTGAGAAAAAAAAATATTTTTAATTTTTTAGAGATATATTAAGACTAAAGAATTTATTTAAGATATATTTCAAAAATGCATGTAATACCCTATTGTGTGTACCGATAAATGTAGCTTGATATTGAGTCTCTAGACCGCACAAGAGTTCTGGATACCATCACACAAATCCATCTTAAAGGACCACACATTCACGCTTACATAATCTTAGTTCCCGCCAATCGCAGGCGCAGATAACCAGCGACGTAATGGGTCAAACGAATAGCAATATCCGGCCATACATCATCGCTTCCTAGTGGCTACGGTGCGCGAATGATAACGCTTGAACGTGCACTTGTTATATGAAGACGCTTTATAAAGGACGGTAGACAGAGTAGCGGAGCGGAGGCGGTAGCGCATAGAGGAAAAATCATGTTTCGTGGGTAATTGTTTTTTATTTGAAATATGTACAAAATCTTGAAAAATAATGTAGATTCGAAAGAGCGTTAAATCTGCACAAGCTTTCAATAAATCACATACTATAGATTTTTTTCAATCATAAAACTTTCTGAGTTCGCAATTCTTTTAAAAAGTAGAATATGATTACAGTGGCACAGTGGCAAGGCCAGCACGGCTAACAAAAATATTTTTCGTAATCATATACGTAGTACCTACTTAATTTTCTTCAAAATCTCTAAAAGTTAACCATATGACAAACTCTAAACCGAGAACCTCACATCGCTATCGCTCTCTTCCCTACCAAGCCCCCACTCTAATGGAAGGCAAAGCTTATGATTGACGTATCAGCTTATAAGACATGCATAATTGAGTAGCCATCGGCCAACGAGTAACTGTAGCACTCATGTAGCTAATATGAAGAGGGAATATTAATACGAAGGGCTTTTACTATTTGAGAGATAAGGGATTTTCGGATACCTAGATATGATCTTACATAAAATTCAGTAATACCTCAAATAATCTAGAGCTTTATATTTTTGAATCAGATACTTATGCAAGACTAGGCGGGAACACTACTTTGCCTCTTGTGATAAAATCTATATTTTCGGCATTTAGATTTTTGAAGTTAAAAACTATTTTTAGGGCGAATGTCTCTACCCATAAAATATAGCCCAAAATATGTCCAATGTTGTATGAAGAGCTCTGTGAACTATCAACTAATCTGTGGCTGTGGGTGCAGCGCATGGAATGTCAAACTTTTATCGACATAAACCCACCTACTAGTTCCTTCTAGAACCCTTGATGTAAGTACTCCAGAAGCGGTGACTTGGCGCCTAGCAACGTATTTCCTGATTTAAGTAGGTACTTTTATACTTCCAAACACCATCTAAAAAGTATTTCCTCCTAACTTTTATCACAAATCGTTCACAGTAGGGTGACTGCGAGTCACGACCATTAGGACACTAATGTGTGGTCAGATCACGACCCCATAAAAAAGCAGTAAATGTTATTACAACATTCTTTGTTGTCGTCTTTATGTGATTTTGGCTTGTTTTGTTTACTGAGTTTATAGCTAGTTTGGAAAGGATGTATGTTTAAAAATACCTATTTGATATCAGACATATTTCGACATTACTATGATGCTTGGTATAAAACTGAGTCTTGTTTTTTTTATATACTTTGTACTTTAGAAAGGACATATTATTACATCAGTGTAAAACAAAGTCATTCAGTTTGTTTGCGAAAAACTTAGAAACTGCTAGAGCATTTTTCTTGCAACTCTCGCCTAGTGAAACAGTAAATCATGAGAATGGTTCGAATGTGATTTATTAATTACATGTTTTGTTTTATATAATACATATAACTATTCCTTCAAACATAATTAGTGCATTATTATAATATAGCTGTGAATCTTGTCGTTCTTTAATTCATTTGATTAATTTGTTTTTCTTAACAGCGACATCCTGTTAATTTATAATTGGCAACGACCATTAAAAATAGTCGACGAAGTTTTTATGTAATTTCTTAGAAATGTGACGCAAAACTGTCCTATAGCGACAGACTTGTAAAGATTCCAATTTTTCATACTGATATGCGCGCGCGCAATCTATGATGAAATGAAATGATTAATAATATGTGTATACATGTAAAGTTGTAGAATTTAAAGCTTCTGATGAAACTTTTTAAATACCTTTATTTTGATACAAATTGATCTTTTGATGCATGAAGTAAAGCACCTTTTCTTTTTATTTAAAAAGAATTTATTTAAAATTAAAACGGTTTAGTAGTCTTAGAAACCACATCATAGTTCTAACAAGATACTGTAGCAGATACTGAAATTAACTTGCTAAGCTAAGCTTATTAGGTCACTGTAGATTCTAAAGCTCGAATTATTTCAAGAAAAAGAGATAAATAACCACTATTATTCCCCGTTAAATTCATGTAAACTATTTCGGTTTTATTCCCACATGACCGTGGAAACATTAATCATAATAATGTACTAATATACTGTACCAATCAAAGTGATTCATACTTCTAGCCTAGCAATGAAAATATTATGATGACCCGGTTCAAAGTCTGTAAACTTTCGCAGGAAGTTTTTTTTTTTGATAGGATGTGACGTAATGAGCTTTTTAGATCATTTTTTGATTTTGAAAATGAGGTTGAATCTACTTTAAACTGGCTATGAAATATTAAAAGGCAATTAGAAAATGTATAAAAGCTTTTTTTGAAAATAGTTTCAGAACTTATCGAATATTCAAATGTTAGAAGAGGAGGTTTTTTGGCGCTGTCAAGTTTAAAATCGCGAACATTTCTGCAACATCTGAGAACGAATAATTTGACAACGGAACCCCAATTCAGTTGTCAACAGCTTCTAAACAACATTGTCAAGATACTGCCTATTATCTATTTACAACTGTGAGACAAATGACTTTATCCAAACAATCGAGATGAACCAACATAATTCAATCAAACAAACCGGCGCAAGATTGTCTCAAATCACATGAGTGCAAGCATTATCTTCGATTGGCCGTCTACAATAAAATATTAACCCTCAACTCCAAAAAGAAACAATAACCACACAACCAAACTAACAAATCTCAACTTTATGACCTAAGAGTTAAAGTTCAAATTTTATTTGACAGCTGACAGTCGTAAGTGTCACTTTATGGCCCGAATCGTATGTGAGATGTAATAAATTTCAATTAATGTTGTCAACAATGAATATAGTATTGTCTTACTGTACAGATTTGGCTAGCAGTGTTGCCATGAAGAAAATAAATGCGACCTTTTTTTGTGTTCTTAGAAAATTGATTCTGGCGATGAAATGTGATACGGACAAAAAGTTAACGGCTTTTGTTTACACACGTAGTTTTGTCACTTTGTAGTTTTTGCTCTTGATATATGGATATTTTAGGATTCTTTACATTTACTGTATTTTTTATTTATTACAATGCTGCTCTACATATTAATCATAAAAATAAGTTTATTATGGGACGAAATAAAATTATAAAATTCTGTTTAAAGAGTGTAAAAAAATATGTTATTGGCCTCAGTCAAACCAAATCTAGCCACTCTTTATTCTTTATCGTTAAAACTCAACATAATATGCCTTAACCATTTTAAAAAAGGATTTTTTCGTTCATGATTTTAAATAAGGGAAGTTTATCGCCCTATTAATAGCAACACTGTTGGATGCATCTTATGGGCTACCCATATAAGTCGTTATACCCATAAAAGACAATTAATTATGTATGTACAAAGTAATATGTGTATTATTCACGAATAACATCTTAAGTGACGTTAAATGACGGACGAAGGCCATTTTTAATCGATTTATATGTAAATAGAATTGATTCGATTGTCCGAAGTTATTTATTGCATAAGCATGTGCATCTTTATTCTTATGTACTATTGTTTGTTGCAAAAGTTTATTTATTTACTGTGATATTGTTTTATTTAGGTATTTATTTATATTTTAAATTGAAGGGGAATTTAATATCTTGTTGCATACGGTTTTGGATGTGTCATAACTTTATGTTTAATTAAATTGCGAAACATATTTAGTTAATTGAAATTTAAAATTTCTACCAAACTGAAAATTAGTGCTTTAACTACATAATGTTCCACTGTCAAAATAAGTAATTCATTTAATACTGACATGATATATTTTATACCTATACTGTTTTTACGGCTGAAGAATTTCGCTGAGGTTTTCGAAGAGGGAAGGAGAAATTCACCTAATGTGTCTGAATCCTTTTTGCTTGCTTTTATTTCTTTAAAATAAAGAATCTGCCTAAATAAACAGTATCAAAAATTACCCCACTCTAAAAAATACTACTAAAAACACAACCACATAATAATTTATGTAACCTTAATTCACATTCAAAACACACCCGATTAATATTTCTATAGCATCAGGAATCATTCCCACTTCCTTGTACGTGTACTGCATTTTACTCCGGTCACACCGTCTCTTTCTAACATACCTGTAGCTCTGTATGCAAGAGTGGGACGCGCTCCTCAGGCCAACGTCTTATTGCAGTCAATCATCTATATTCGTGGTAGCTAGTGGAATATTATCGTAACTTCCGGTCCAGTCGTTGACTGATGAAAGGTTCATGTAGTTTCGACTAGCTATCAATTGTATTGATGTATTCACTGGTTATTTGAGTGTATCTAGATGTCTGAGCGATTCTTGTGTTTGCTTAGATGTACTGAGAAGGGTTTTTTGGTATCTATTGAGAATTTCGTTAAAAAAAGTTGAAAGATTAAAAAAAAAAAAACACACATGCGTGAACATTTTCAATGCTGTCGTGATTTTTACAATAAATTTTATTTTAGAATATAATAATTTTAGATTTAGGTACCTATGTAGATACCAGAATGTGCCATAGGAAAAATCCAAATGTTCTTTTCACGCTCATTCATTTTCATCATATACTGATTTCTGAGCCCGATCACACTATTGGCCGACTAAAAGTTACCCAGTATTCAAACATAATTTTCTAATCATAATGTGAAATGTCTCCCAAATTAATATTAAAACGATTATATCGATGTTTCAGTGTTGAAAACTTGTTTATAATCGAGTGCCAAATATTCTCGGAAATCGATTTGCTTCCGGAAGCGATCGAGATATGTTATTGTGTAGCCAGAAGGGGCTTTAAATAAACGGTTGTATGGTTTTGACTCATTTCTTTGTACGTCAAAACTCGGGAAGAAATTAAAATTATTATCATCCTCCGAAAATACCTACAAGCCTTAGTTACTGTTTTAGGAGAAAATAATGATTATAGAAATTTATTTACTGGTGCAGGTACAAAGTCATATCTAGGTAGGTCCATCCTCCGAGCCTTTTTCCCAATTATGTTGGGGTCGGCTTCCAGTCTAACCGGATGTAGCTGGGTACCAGTGCTTTACAAAGAGCGACTGCCCTATCTCACCCCCTCAACCCAGTTACCAGGGCGACCCAATACCCTGTGGTTAGGATAGCGTCAAAAAGTACTATACCTACCTAGAAAGTCATATCTAGGTAGGTATAGTACTTTAAATAACTAACTGAATGGTGAGCCTATTGCTGAAAAATTTGTAGGTAATGGAAGATACCTATCTATTTTAAAAATAGCTAGTATTTATTGCAACTCAATATATCATATTCCGTTCCAGTAAATTCGTATTAACACACTTCACATATTACTCTTGTATCATATTTTATCGTGTTGCATTTTCGTCACTTTGCGTCATAATCCGTTTTCAGCATGTCCTTCGAAGAAAATGGTGTTTGATATGCATTTTATGCGAATCATCTTATAAATTTTGCTCATAATTCCTTCAGAAACAAACATTATATGTAGACTAGCTTTCTCCTGCAGTTTCAATAGCATCAAGATGGAAAATTTTCCCTGCACTTGCATAAAAAAGAATTATTATTAAAAAAACAAAATACCCGACTGCACACTAAAAAAAGAGTAAAACAAGCCCCACAATAATATTTAATTTATAAATATTGATGGAAAGCATCGCAGGCGGGGACCAACAGAGGCTTATTTATAGTCATTTCGGTTGTGCACCATTTAGCAGAATTTTCGTTGGTGGCGGTCAAGGTGGTCCCCGCCTGCGATGCTTTCCATCAATATTTATAAATTAAATATTATTGTGGGGCTTGTTTTACTCTTTTTTTAGTGTGCAGTCGGGTATTTTGTTTTTTTAATAATAATTCTTTTATTTATAACTTTTTAGCTGTTTTTATTTAACGAAAATGTTGTAGATGTAGAAGACTATGTATATGTAAGTACCATTTTAAATTATTTCGACGACATTTGGCTTTAGATTACGAGTGATGTTACTCCGCAACATAAATTTACCGCCAATCTGGACTGTTGGTAGTGAAGAAGAAAAAGAATTAGGTGAGTCATTACTGCTGAAGACCGTCAACGACGTGTGCCCTTATGCGTGTGCCCGCATTCGGGCTGTATACTCGAGCATATCCCCCTCCGCACCGCGCCGCGCGCCGCATGCCAGGCCACGCCCTATCTTTTTGCTTGCTAACGCATGAGTTGCTTTGCGTTGACGCAGAATTAACATGTTCCCGTGGGAATTTTGAGAAAAAACGTATCCTATATTAATTATTACTCCCGTGATTGAAATGAATCTAATGATACCGCATACATATTTTTTAAAGGGAAATTTAGAAAAAATATCCCGTGGGACTTTTAGGATAAAATGTATCCTATGACACTCCCGTAATCAAGACAAATCTAACGATACCTCATACATCAAAATCCATCAAGCCGTTTAGGCTACAGGAGGTCACAAAGGAACAGACATACATACATACTTACATACACTCGAAAAACATTACCCTCCTTCTTTGGCAGTCGGGTAAAAAGTAGCATTATGTCACCGTTTCCAGAAATCTTAGTCAGTAATAATTGAACTCAATAGTTCCAGCCCTTTAGAGTGAAAGTATAACAAAAAAACTCACTTAGTATTTAGAATAATAAGTTAAGATCATCATCATCATCTCAGCCATAGGACGTCCACTGCTGAACATACATAGGCCTCCCCCTTAGATCTCCACAGATACCTGTTGAAAGCGACCTGCATCCAGCGTCTTCCTAAGATAAGTAAAGATGGGAATATTTATATAAACTTTTTTTTGAAAATACCTACTGCAAGGACATGTGTGATACTACAAGACGTCTGGCATATCCAGTAAAAGTTGATAACTAAAGCTAAAAATAACTTCGAATTTCTTACACTAGTTTGAAGAAGCACAAAAACAAAAGAGGTGGCACTTAACGAACGCTCACAAGTACTAGAGTACAATGTGGTCAGTATATTGATATCTTAACGTTTCAAGCACTGGAGACTTATTGGTGCGCCTTTAGAATAAGGATTACTGTTGAGAGGTCTTATGTGATTTTTTTTAATTATTTATTTTTAATGTTTTGACTTTAACATTTGACTTTAGTGCGAATAACACAGAAGCTTTTTTTTCTGAAATTCAGATCTCATAATATAACTAACTGCGGATTACAATAACCGATCCATCTGTTGTGTTGCGATTACAGATTAAATTTTGACATTAGCTTTAATCTCCAATCGAAGAACATAGGTATGTATTTCATTAAACTTTTTTTATTTATATGGCTCTAAATTACAATAACGAAAGTAAACATCAACCGCTTTTATTCATACTTGCTTTTATGTCAAAGTCATCCGTGTTAACCATTATCACAAAAACTGTGTGAAGAAGCGACTCCATTCCACCTGTTCTTAAGACAGTTCGTAGACTCCCCTTAATCAAAAACTCCAGACGCTGACGAGTGGCTTGTCGCATGTATACCAAGTAGCTACATGTATGTATACGATCCTTAACTTATAGTCCTTTTCCTTTGAGGATCACTCACTGAATTATAATTTTATCTTTGGTAGAAAATTTGTCGTCATGTGGGTGGAGCATTGGTGAAGTAATTTTATTTTAGGAGCAATTATATATCCTTAAAGTGAAGTCGGTTTTTGTATCTGTTAAGTCATGTGACAGAGATAGTGTGAGTGATTTTACTTTTATATTATTTTTTTTGACATTTCAACAGACAGTATTGGCAAAATTAAGAAAAAATATGAAAATGAGGTAAAATCATAGTAGACATTTATGTTTGGTATTCATATTTACCTACCTATGTAGTTTCTTGCAACTTTTGGAACCTCGTAAATTGTGTGACATCCATAAGAAACTTAAAAAGCTTATTTGAAACTAGCTTCTGCCCGCGACTTCGTACGCGGATCCTGTCCCTTATGCCAGCGACTACGGGGTCAGCAAAATCAAAGATCTGAATAGTCGCAATAAACGTGAACATAGGGATAAAAGTAGTGATTCTAATTAGTCCGCATTTAAGTTGTGTGTGGCAAAAATATTACGTAAATAAACATTAAATAGATGACAAAGTCGTGGTGACTTAGTGGAATTCGTGGTGGTTTAGTGGGTAGAGAACCAATCTCTTAAGTATGAGCGTGCGTCTTTGATTCCAGGTCTGGTAAGTGCCTGCCAATGCAACTTTTCTAAGTTCGTATGTACTTTCTACGTATATTTTGGATACCAATGACCGTTATTTGGAGGGGATGTTAAACTGTAGGTTCCGGCTGTCATTGAACATTCTTGGCAGTCGTTATGGGTAGTCAGAAGCCAGTAAGTCTTACCAAGGGGTGTTGGTTTGAGCGGGTAACCGGGTTGTGGAGGTCAGATAGGCAGTCGCTCCTTGTAAAATACTGGTACTCAGTTGCATCGTGACTGGAAGTCGACCCTAACATAATTGGGACAAAGGCTCTTGAGATAATAACGACAATAATAATGAGATATAGGCACCGCAGGACATCTGAGGCTGATGACGGGGAGTAGCGACCCCGCGGGGCTATATATACTGAGTTCTCCAGGGAGTGTATACTGTCCCCCATCTCCGGCCGGTCGGAGTAAACCATGACGGGGGTAGATCTCACGCCTCTGGCTTGGCTTGGCCGTCCAGAGTGGAGCCGTCGCTAGAGCAGGATTAGTAGCCTTGCTCGGAGGGTAGGTGCCTCATGGTAAGCACAGGGAGCGCGTAATCTACGTTTAAAGTCCGCCGAGGTATCCTCACCCTTCAGCCGCTCATATCCCTGTTGCCCTCTTGTTGCTATTCAGTGACTGGTTCCCGGGGGCCCAGTAAGTGAGGTGGCGAGTCTCCACCTGCCGTTTTTACATGTACCTAATACATTGTCATCCACTAACATCCTATCACAATAGCCCAAGTAGTTTTCCTCCATAGTTAGCACAGAACCGGGGATTGTCTTTTTTTTTAATGACGTCCACCGAGGATTGTCCTTGGATTCATTTCTATAGTGTATAAAGGGATAATCGTCGGTTTTGTGTCACCATTTCATTAAAGTTGTCTCAAAAGGACAATTATGTAAAATTTGTACTAAGCAGTGACTTAACACGAAATTCAAGCGTTGTTGTATCTTCGTTATTATTTGTTTGTGTGAGAGAGAAAAGAAAAATGCGTCAATAGAGAGTGCTTATCAGATTGAACAACTTTTGCTAAAACGTCATACCTCTATATGCTATAGTCTAGCTGGGCCCCTGGAGTTCCACATCAGATGTTTTAGATCTTCAATTTGTATAAGTCAATAGAAAGTGCTTATCAAATTTAACAACTTTTGCTAAAACGTCATACCTGTATATGGTACAGAGAAGCTGGGCTCTTGGGGTTCCACATCAGGTGTTCCAGATCTTAAAATTTATTATCTCAGCTGAAAATGCTCATCAAATGAAACAATTTTTGCCACGGCACCATATTTGTATCTCTTATAGTTTTATTGGTCTGTTGGAGTTCTGCATCAGGTCTTCAAGTTTCGAAGATAAATTATAGCCTATATGTTGACCAGGCTTAATACTGACACAACAAAGAAAAAATCATTGAAATCCGTTCAGTAGTTCGGAAGATTAGCGTGTACAAACAAACAGACATACAGACATACAGACATACAGACATACAGACATACAGACATACAGACAGAATTTTTTTTTTGGATTTGTGCTCCATTACTGTTTCTAAACCCCACCCAATTATTATTTTTTTAATATATTCAATGTACAGACACAGTTTTTTTACAGATTTATTATATGTATAGATAAAAACATTTGGTTTTGTCTTATATTCTATCTTAAAAAGCCAGTTAAAAATAACCTTTTGTTATTTAATCCAGTACAGTACACAAATACTCACATAATTAATTAATTAGCTAATTAAAAGAATGCAATACTTAATGTAAAACAAATGCATTCTACCAGCGTATACTAAAGTATGCGGTAGCGGTACACGAGTAGTTTACCTAAGTACTGATGATGAAACTATATTGACTCATCATCATCATCTGAATAGCCCCTTTCCCAGCCACGCTGGGGTTGGCTTCCATTCTAACTGGATGCACCCATACAGCCATTTTTGGTCGCAGATATGATAAAGATGTAACAAGTCGCAACAGTTTCGTAACTGGTACGACACAACGTGACTGTGTAGGGATTAGCTTTTATGTGTTGTAACGGTTCAGTAAAAATGTGACGGAAACTAGATTCAGTACCTTTGTGTGGTCGCTGTTTCGATACTTTACAGCTTCAGTTGTAACCACACATTTTAGAAACTTTGCGTTTGGTTTGTAACCAGTGTGCAATGTTGACACAATTGTGTTGTAACGGGGAAGTAACATGTGTAGTCGATGTTCCAGAACACTTTAACCTAACTTGCATATATAAAAACATGACGAGAGCCAGTTATTCTCAAACTGTCTATGTTTTCTGCCGTTATCAACCATTTAATGAAATTTCAAATGAGTAAACAACCAAAAACCTTACGTAAATTCCGATGGACTTCAACTTTTTACAGAAGAGTTAAAGAGAGAGAAATAAGTACGTCCCAAAATATCTTAAGTAACTGTATTCGTACGAGTACATGCAGGTTTTTTTTTATTATAATAATATTTTTTTCATGATGTTGCATTGTTGGTAGGGCAAATTGACGGATACCCATTTTATTGAACTTAAAACTTATTATTTTCTAGGCCATTTACAGGAAAACAGTACAGAATTTCGTACCGAGGAGCTTATTGGTATAGTCCCTACCCTAGTGCCAAAGTTTCAACTTTCGAGCTCCAAATCGCTGTTTTTTCTTTTTCTCGGCCAAAACAAGACGTCTTCGTCTTTAACCCAAGTACCTACTCGGTACAAGCGATATTAATTCTGATGAGCCTTCTTTGGTTATAACAATGCAAAAAGGCATCTTGATAAAAACTTTGGAAAACACTGTAACCAAATGTTAAGAGAAACCATCTTAAAAATCTAGTAATTTAGTAACAATTTACCGTAACATGTCGACACGTGTCGACACATTATCGTAACTTTGTGACTAGTTGCGACGAGCATATTTTTCATAACAAACATCAAAAATGTTTTTTCATAATTCATTATTTATCAATTTTATGAGTAAATCTTGCTAAAATAATTTGTATTAGGATTAAAATATTTGATATTGTATTTAAATGGAAGCTTTTGAGCACTCGATGTGCGTCATTTTATATTTTTATTTTATTTAACAAAAGTTTTTCTTTCGCCAGAATTATTAAAACATGATATTACGGTGGCGCGTTGGAAATATCAACATATTCAACGAAATTACACAGTAAACTTTTTTTCCCAATAAGATTTGAGCATTATAAACCATATTAATTAATGAAAACTAAAACTTTGTTTACTTCATTATCATTATCATACTTCAACCATCATTATGGGATTTCTTGTATTTTGTATTATTTCGTCGTGTCACTCACGCACGAGCCAACGAAATTGATCGAACGAATGAATGATTGAATGATTAGTGCGAACTCTGGTTAAAATACGGTAACAATGTTACGACACGGCGACGTAAATTAGAAACCAAATGTTACTTGTTTATTGTGTCGAGATCTTCCCCATTTTTAGTTGCAGCGACGGCGCCAACACGGAACGTCGACGAGATTATGTTTCGAGATAGATCAGTGTCGACGCTAAGTGTCGAAACGGTTACGTTATGTTCGCAAAAATGGTTATATGGGGCTGAGTACCAGTGTTCTACAAGAGCGTTTGCCTACCTGTTCTTGTTAATCCAGTTACCTGGACAATCCAATTCCTCTTGATATGCCAAAGATGTACAAAATACCAGGGATATGTGACGGGTGGTTCGGCGCCACTTCTAACAAACAAGATAATGACAAACTTGTTCCTGCACTTTTAACACCCTTAATGAGAGATCTTTTACAATTACCATATCGATCAGGATTCGGTCGGTCATCCTTGTTTCAATGAATGCAAGAATACATTATTTAGTGAGCACAGTAACAATAGTTACACAGGTCAACACGAATTTTGAGTCTGCGTTCTGTACCGCTGATTTTGATAACTTATGCCTAACTAATTAAAGAAAAAATATTATTATCTAATAGAGTTTGCTTTTGTAGTTACTAAAACGAAATTTATTTTTTTTTATGAAAAACCTCTATTTTTTTATTTCAATTATATGTACAAGGAAAACAGTTTTGAATTTATATATTTTTATTGACTTTAATTATACAAGACGGCATATATAAACCCACAAATACAAAAAAGAATACAAAAAAGACTTAATAAATGAACAGACTTGGTTTTTCTTCTGTGTAAGTTGGAACTTTTTCGTATCAGCCCCCAAATGTAGTTACCCATCATGTTTTCATAATATTGTCCTTGATAGCGCTTTTCAAAGTTCATTACATCTTGGTGGAAATGTTCCCCTTGCTCTTCTGAATATGCACCTAAGTTGTCCTTAAAGTTATCCAAATGAGCATGTAGCAAGTGGACTTTCAAAGACATTCTGCAACTTTGAAGTTGTGAAGCGTATCAGTAATAAGCTTGGGATAAATTAAAATGAGCTTCATAGGCTTCACAAAGGCTCGTATTTGACGACAAACAATTTTTTTTGGCTCTCACTTTAATACATTCGCCGCAAATGTAACAAAAAGAGTGCACGGGATTTTTGCACTTTTTGGAAGACATTTTAGGCCTCACGACACATAAAATACGTTATTCCTTTGAAAAGCGCACGCGCACACTGCCAGTGACAGTTTGTCACTCCCGTTTCACACCCACAGCCCCCCCTACCCCTCTCTTATATCCTATATGCAACGGCTCCGGAAAAAAAACTGCTAAAACACTATAATATTCGTTTTACATTGTTTAAAGGTACAAAAGCAAACTTTATTTATTATAAATAGAGTTTCTGCTTTTTTTTCGATGTATACAATCAGAAAATATTCACTAAATAACAGACTCAAAGAAAAATATTTTTTTTGTCGACTTGTGTTATGGAATAAAGTCCGATATATTTTGTCGAGTACCTATTTATTTTGAACCGTAACTTCTAGGCATTTTTTTGCATGCAGACACATACGAAATAAATTCCCAACATACCTACTTCTAAGCGCCGATCCAATTCAACCATAAACTGTCTAGCTGTCATACAATGTGTATGCAATTTACACATAATTCGTATTACTAGACAATAGAATTGGACGTATTAACTCACCCGATATAACTAAAAGTCACTAGGTGTCCGTATTCCGTAAATCAGTGTGTTTACAAGAATTGTGACGGTAGACAAGTTAGAGGAATTTGTATGCGATGCAGAGAATGCTAATGTTACTAAGTTTCTTCGTTCCCTGAATAGGGCTGCGAGTTGTAATTTAAAATTAGTTGTAATGTTAAGATTTTGATCGTTGGTGGTCTTGGCAAGGATAAGTTTTATCATTAAGGTTGTGTTAAAGCCTGGTTAAAGATAAAATTGGATAAAAACTTTTCTGTCTTTTTACAAAAGTGTTGTTTCAATACTCATTGAAAAAAAAACTATGATTATGCCAAAAATATGATCTTTATTTCACAAATGAAGTCAACAATAAAAAACGGAAAACATAACTTAAAAATGGCGGAATTATACACTTTAAAACGATCCTCTACTTCTGTCACCAATATTTCTTTGCCTTTAAGAAAAAAATTAAACCGACTTCCAAAAAAACTAAAAAGTAAAAAAAAAACTAATTAGGTGCATCGGCCTAGAAGTCGGTGTCTAATGGATGTTACTAAGTTAATTTTGCCACCGACTTGTAGGCCGATGCACCTAATTAGTTTTTTTTTACTTTTAAGTTTTTTATTTACAGCTTTTCAGTGATACGAATAAACAGTTGTCACTACCCATATAAGTGGAAAGTTCTCATCAATACAAAGAATATAAGCCCAAATACGAGGTATTTTACATAATCAGTTGTCGAGTTCCCTCGACCTTCTCTGGTCTCCATCATCAGGTCAGCTCATAAGCCCAAACACGAGGTAGTTTACATATTCAGTTGTCGAGTTCCCTCGACCCTCTCTGGTCTCCATCATCAGGTCAGCTCCAAACCTTCACTGATGAAAAGTGCTTTCAGGTATACACCTGAGTGTCAAGTTTTTACCCTATGTATGCCTACAACTTTCGAAGGTTGCCCTCGATTTCTCAGGGTTTCCATCATCAGATCCTGACCAAAGTATGGGACCAACTGGCAGCTATTCCGCGACGAACAAAAAAAGAATCACGTAAATCGGTCTATAAACCTCGGAGTAATCGATGTACATATATAGAAAAAAAAAAAAAACATACCGGCCGAATTGAGAACCTCCTCCTTTTTGGGAAGTCGGTTAAAAAATAGATATCTTCTTCTAAATTCACGTAATTTCCATACCAGTCAGCCCTAATAAGTTACACATAGTTTCTCCCTTGGCTTGTCAGTACAAACGTTTGTAAGAATTGGAACGAATCATTTACATAGGGTCAAGCGTGATCTACCGCTTGTTTGATTACATTAGCTTCGGCTTTTATTATATATTGATGATTTAATGGTTTTAGGAAGCTTTTTGTTGTATTTTACGAGTATGACACAATGCTTTTAATGGTTATATGCGATGGTGGTATATTGACAAATAATTTTTAGGGTTCTGTACCCAAAGGGTAAAACGGGACACTATTGTTTTCGCTCCTCCGTCCGTCCGTCCGTCTGTCACCAGGCTGTATCTCATGAACCGTGATAGTTAGAGAGCTGGAATTTTCACAGATGATGTATTATTGTTGCCGCTATAACAACAAATACTGAAAACTAGAATTAAATAAATATTTTGGAGGGCTCCCATACAACAAACGTGATTTTTTTGTCCGTTTAATAAATTGGTATGGAACCCTTCGTGCGCGAGTCGGACTCGCACTTGGCCGGTTTTTTACAGTACATATTATTATTTTGAACCCTTATGTATGTCACTGTCTTCATGGAGTATAGTGTGATAGGGCAAACAATATTTGACTAAAATGTTTTGCTAATAATACTAGAAAAAAAAGATTTGTAAGTTTGAACTCCTACTCGATTCTCGACATTTAGCCACTTCAGACTACAGATGATGATATTAAATTGAAGTTAACAAAGTCTACTAGTATCGATAAACCAACATTGTTAGTAACCTTAAAAAACTCTTAAACTCTATGAAAACACAAAAATAATAATCCAATTCCAATTGATAACAATTAATTCACTCAACACCCAACATTATAATACTTTATCTCCATCCTGTAGAGGTGTTAATACCCCCCATTGTCCCTAAGATTATCATCTCTATATTGTCATTCGTCCCGTGGAGTCGACTAGCGACTCGAATCAGAATAGCCCCGTCGATTCTCGGAAATGTTGTTCGAAAAATGTGTCGATGCGCGTAAAGTATTCCAAGGTGTTGTAAGACCGTGGACAGAATTGCTAATTAGCCTATCCGCTCACTAAAGACTAAACAGTCGGCCGACAGTTGCCCGATGGTTGGAAAAATATTGGTTTAAGAAAATCGTGAATTCAATCAAAGTCGGTGAAATACCTAATCGTTGTAATGTCTGCACTTCACGAGATGTGTATGATTTCGTACTTATCAAGCGCCCAAACAAACTTTAGGCCGACTAAAAAGTCTGCAGTGTGAGTTGTCTAAAATATGGATTTGTTTATTGTATCACTTGGTTTACAGGGCATAAGGGTATTGTTAAAATTGGTTTCTGAAGTGAAAATGAAAGTGCTTGCAGCGACATTTTTTTCGGGTAACCTGTTGTCGTTAAGCGACTCGAATCAGAATAGCCCCGTCGAATCTCGAAAAATATGTCGATGCGTGTAAAGTATTCCGTAGTGTTGTAAGACCGTGGACAGAATAGTTGATAAGAGCGACTGGAGTTGTCGATGAAATATGGATTTGTGGAGTGTATCACTTGGTTTAGAGGGTATTGGTAAAATGGGTTATTGTGCTTCTATTTTGCATGAATTTTTCAGTATATTTTTTGAATAGGCAAAATATAAACACTGCATAATATCGTTTAGTTTCCAAATAACAGCAGCAACGGCAGCAGTGATTGACGAAAGTAAAGTAAACCATTTTTTTTAAATCAGCATCTGTGGTAGGGGCAGGGTCATCATTAGTGAGTTTGCTTAAGAAGTTTGTTTTTATTTTATCGAAAGTACAATTTCCGAAGCCATACATTGGCGCACTTATTCAAGACGGACAGATACTCAAATCAACCAATCAGAAGCCTCCAAAATCACAGGACAATTTAAATACTTGATACCAGATCAGATCCAGTTCATCCCAGAACCATTCTCCCAGCTCTTAGTCGTCACGTGTAGGTAACCATTTAAACGGTGAACCATTTGAAATCTCTTAACCTATAAAGCGAGCAATTGGAGCGAAGATACCAGCATCTCGCTCCCCTTCGCCTTGTTATCCAATCTCTACAAAGCCACTATTGTTTTCAATGTAATGGACACAAATACTATTGGCCTAGTTTGAGATTGGGGACTGTGGTTGTTGCCTACTGAAATTGAGGAACGGTCGTGAACAAAATGAGTTGGCTAAGGGTAAATTATTATTTTAAAATAATCATATGTGGTGTGGTGTTACAATCAAAAAGCAGTAATTCAAAATAGGCAGAAAAACAGCACTTTTCGAAGGTCAAGATTACATGAGCCTTCCCCCGAAAACGCCGCCGCCCTTCACCACATCTTATGAGTTTTTTGCTGGGAAAGAGAAATGGCGCAACAAACAAAAAGATTTTTAACAATATCTATGTAAAAAAGTTAAAAAAAATCCCGTGTGTAATACACATTAGTAACTATGAATAAAATATTATGTACTAGCTTCCGCCAGCGGCTTCGCCCGCCTGGTGTGTTGATAAAAAGTAGCCTATGTGTTAATCCAGGGTATCACCTATCTACATACCAAATTTCAATCAAATCGGTCCAGCCGTTTTTGCGTGATTGAATAACAAACATACATCCATACATTCTCACAAACTTTCACATTTATAATATAAGTAGGAAGTAGGATTACCACGGTTACGTCGACTCGTTTAACTACGTCCAAATGATATTTCCATATTTTATGACTAGGTTTGTAAAAGCACATGCAATCAATCATTTTGTTTATGACCAATCAATCAACACAGATTTTTAGCATTCAAGGCAAAAAAATATTATGTAAATATACAAAAACACTGAATGTAATTTTTTTAAAGCTATTAGATCATTTATTTATGATACTATGAAAAATGATATTTATTGAAAAATTCTGATGATTTCAATCGTCAAACAAAAACATCTTGAAAATATTTGCACTGTTGAAAAACTAAATTCTTCCCGAGTAACATAGGCTATACATATTTCATCCCGGTATAGGCAGCAGTTCCCAAGGCACGCGGGTGAAACCGCGGTAAAACGGTTAGTCGAAGATATGAGCAAGACTTTCTTCACGCATCTACAAAAAAATACCTAAAAATATATTCTACGGATTTCCTGACCTTGCTCTGAACTGCGAATGATTTAATATCGAAAAACACATACATTAACCGACAAACTCTTTGATATCAACTTTTATAGTCGCTCTGAATAAATTCTTGAGTGCCTAATTGACTTCAGTGTCCATAAAAATACGGTTCGCTTTTGATAAAGTTACGGTTTTCAGGAATCCTGAATTAAGTGTATCGATTGGGAACGTTTCCGGTTTTTCGTAGTATTTTGTGTTTATGTAATGAAACGTAAATATAATGTTATCGATAGTTTTTCCTGAAAATGAGTGCGGTTTATCGTTCTTGAGAATAGTGAGTCTTTCTGACACTGAAATATATTTTTAAATCCCGTACTTACCAAATGCATATACATACATACGATTGTATTTTATCTGTTTGTAATGTGTTTTCAATTTTTCATTGAAGTATTGACAATGCTCGCAGCTCAGGAATTATAATTCAAAATACACATTAAAGTGCTCGATGAAAGAGATTCACAAAAACAAATTCTTACAATAGTATTTTTTTCCAATATTTCAATCTTTTTTACGTCACACATTGCATAAAATATTCAAAACAATGCTGCAAAAAGGTCGATAAAATGTATCGATAAACTACACTTAAGACGTCCACTTCTATTGTTGAAATCGTTGAAGCAATTTTGAACTTTACAACTTTAAGATATGAAACAAAATCGTGTGTTTTATATATGTAAGAGTACAGAAATAATATTCAATATAAATTATCAAACGCCGTGAAAACTTCAGCGGGCCGTAGCATAAATAACTAACACGATGCCAATGCGAATTAAATAGACGCTATTTGCATATGACTTATAATATAAATAAGACTTGAATTTCAATTTGAGACTCGAATTCAATATCAAATTATCATGAAGATAAATACATAATTATAGCTAGAGGTGCTGAATTCATATGGAAAAATTATCTCTTTTGACATTATTAATGTCACTTCAAGTTAAATTGATAGTGATGGGAGTTTTCATTGATATAAAAGCGAATAAGCTTTCAAATTCTATGAACGTTGGTATTCTGGGAAATACGCGAAACTATTTTGTATGCCGTTTTGTGATGCAGATGCGTTTCTAGATGTTGATGATATGCTATGAGAAAGATGTAAATGGAGTCCACCGCTTCTCATTGTGGACGAGTTTCTGTGAATATAGTGCTGTTAAATAGTTCACAGCATCATTTTATAATTGACTCCAATCCTTATTATTAAAGAAACATTTTTATGTTTTTCAGTACCCTAGAGTTTCAGAACTACGGAATCAATTTGAAAAATTATTTGACTGTTACAAAGGTACACTATGCCCGAGTCACATAAGCTATGTTTTATCCGGGTACGGGAGAAGTTCCCCCAGGATATGTGAGTGGAACAACTAGGTAGTTAGCACATATTACGGTTAGCTGGTTGAGGCTTTTACATCGCGAGGGAAATGTATTGGTAAGAATTCAGCAGAAGTTTAGAGAAGCCATTATTACTAAGCCTGAGAATCTCTCGTAAAATCTTGATATCACTAGATGTCCTTCAATTGTTTTGATGACGAAAATAGAATCAGATTTAATTATGACAAGTACATCTTTAATGCAGTCGGTTATGGCTTTGAACAAGGTCAGTTATATGTTTATATTGCATAGTATTAGTGTGCATTGAATTTAATATGGATGTCAGTTCCAAATCATTTTAGTCAATGAGATTAGCGATCTAAGTGTTTACTTGATGCAGATCGGTTATATGATTCTGAAATAGTAGTCCGTACATGTTTTATTAAGCTGTAGTTTTATTTACTATTTTTGTTTTTGTAAATTTTCACGTGTTGTTATTTGATGTCTGACCATGCTTGCAATTTTCATTTTCATTAAAAATGATATGAAAAGACTGTCTTTTTAAAGCATTAGACATACATTTGAGAAAAATTTATAACTTCCCTGTCTCATGAGTCATATGTGATACACATCGATTGTGTCCACATAGTGGACAGTGAAGTAGCCAAGTTATGGTACAAATTGTAGCTCAAATCTTCCAGTTTTCTTAGAAGCATGCCACCTAAGACCCACAAAAGCTTACCAGCACTTATAGTTAAAACACTAAACTAACTATTGAATAGAACCTTACTGTAACCGACTTGACTACTCATAAGCAAGTTACAGTTATTTGTAACACAAACGCTGGTTAAAATTTTACTACAGGCTTCTTATAACCGTCGTATTTACATATCTTAATCCTAGAATGGGTGGCATATTATTATCGGCCACCCAAAGATAGCTATGGTGGTCATATTATTTGATAGTTTGTCATATAGCTTAGTGTAACGTATACAAACAAACACACTTGTGTATGTACCGTTATAAATATTAGAATACAGAACCACACGGACGTACCTATATTGTATTAATCACGATGATACGATACATTTATCTAGTAATGGATTATTGGACTGTCTCCTGAAATCCTCTCTCAGATGTTGTATGACTGAAATGAATTCATAATATGTTCTATTCTGAATGAAGCCTCACGCTTGTTTAGTCATAAATAACTTCTTCATAAGACAATTATGGTTATCGACATTACAAGATTTTGCACAATGCCACTACATGGTACAGTCCTCTTTCAATACAGAGAAGGAATGAGCGTTGATGATCACGATTGGTGCTTTCAGATTTTAAGGTCCAGCTTTACTCGACATGTTTTCTTTCATCATTCCTCATACATTCTTATAATTAATTCATCATCGTCATTGGTGTCAATTATAACGCCATAATGTATTTATATCTTCATGTTTTATACACCACCAATTACTCCTCATGAATTATACACAGACCCAAGCAACAATTAAACTTCTAGAGATCGTAAAATTTCCAATAGTGTAGTAATAAAATGTGTGGTCACAGCGAAAATTCTAAAGCTTACAACGTGATCGATGTCGAATTGATGTTCATCGTAATATTCAAGCCACGTTCTTGATAGTAGCAACAGTTATGGCCTGTAGTAGGAGCGCGCCCAATTGAATAACGATTTTCTGCGCGGGCGCAGCGTAGTGTTGCGCGAGCACTTTGTTATCGATAAGGATTAAGTTTTTGCACGTGGTGAAAATGTTTATTGTTGTGTGTCAATTAGTTTTGTTTAAAATAAATCGTTTTATAGTGTGTTAAAATAATCTATAATTGAATTGTTAGGTACTTCATGGTATTAAAAATGTCAAATAAGTATTTAATTTTTTTCCAAATAATTAACTATGATACAAGAAGCAGTTAATCATGCTCAAGTATTTTTTTTAATATTTGAGGGTTACAAAATTGTAAATCTTTTAATCCGTAGTTTATCGACAGTGTCCCCTCCCTACGAGATCTCAGGGTCCTTATCGATGATTTACAAATTGTACGACGGACAATAGCCATAGGGGAGGAGTTGCCAAGGTCGGGAGTTCGAACCCGGGAGATACACTTATTTAACGTAATGCGGAAGTTTTTTCATATAAACGATTATTCAATAGAATTTTATTCAATGTTTTGTGTTGCAGTTTCTGTAATGTGGGAATATTGGTATTTAAATGTGCTATAAGGACGTGGTGATTTTTTTTGTTTGGGATATTTATGTGGGCTGGGGAGTTTTTTTTACTGTTTAGTGGGAATTTGTGTTAAAATAATATTTTTATAACGCCATTCTGATTTTACTGAATTTACTTTTGAGTAAATTTGAGCAACCCAAAATTGATTAAAGTTGTTATCTCAGTGGTCTGTGGCTTGTAAAGAAAATATGAATTTATATCGAATCGTATCCTTTATACGTTCAATTTTAATTCCTTCTCACACGTAAAACAAAAACACATCGTACATTGTACCTTCTTTAATCTAAACCACCTGTGCAAAGGTGTAAATTAAGCCCTCTTAATACTCTCATAAGCCCATTGTCGGCTCATAACTCTCTGAAACTACTTACACCATCACCAATTTTGCAGAACACAACGATAGACACAAAACAGCACTCCATGACTCCTATGACCTGTTTAGATTATCGGGCGAGTTTATAAGCCAGTCGTTTTCGCGGCTTGTTCTCAACTAGGTACTCTAAACCTATTGTTTTCTGTTAGTAAAGTTTTCGATCATTTCTTCCACTTGGGCCGAAAATTTTGACATCCATCCATCCATCCTTCTGCCCTTATCCCAATTTTATTTGAGGTCGGCGCAGCATGTTTTCTCCTTCCACACTCTTCTATTTGCCGTCATCTCACTAGTAGCTTTCTTACTTACCATATCTACTTTCAGACAGTAAAAAAAATATGGAACATTATAAATAATAAAAATATACCAACTTTTAAATTCCTGCCACTTGGCTCCAAAAGATTTTGTGTATCGTCAGTAAAATATCAAAATCTTGATATCCTTTGGAGCTCGGCAGAAGGATTTTATTATTTTTAAAAAATTGTTTCCTTCACTTTGGACCCTTTAGGAAGGCATTTGTGGAGCAGGAGGAAACGAGCCGTTTTCGCTAACAGATTAGTGATCCACTCTCCTATTATTGTTTGATATGATTAACGGGCTAGTAAGTGGGGCGAGTAAATGGACTAGGAAACAGGTAATGAAGTTTTATGCTAAATATTAGTGTTTAGATTGAGTTTGCAGTGAATCTGTGAGTTTGTTTATTCCGGTTGAAAGTAGGTTTTGGGATTGTTTTGTTAATCTCTCTACTAAATCAACTATTAATATTAATATTGAGCTAACAGGTTCATAAGTTTTGGACCAGTTTCTACTGAGTTCGTTTACTTTTTGGTTTTAATAGAGTATTTTTGTCTGGATTTTGTCTACCTTTCCAAATAAAAAACATTTTATTACTTCAATAATGATTGGCAAGCTTACTTTATATTCCATGTCATTATTTTAGGTACATGTAGGTATTCAAATTATTTAAACAAATAATGTTAACATATCTACTCGCCTGTCTTCATCTTTCACCACTCGCTTATAAACTGGCACAAGCAAACGCAGCATAAGGTATACAAAGTCCCGAAATAGCTCTGACCGTATGAATTTGACCTATAGTGTGAATGTACTGTTGTGATATCACAGCTTAATATAGGAAGGAACTTTATAAGGGTGTTAGGTGAAATGGTGGGGGTGAACATTCTTCTGCCTTTGACGTTTTTATGCTCGTTTTTAGTGAACTTTTGTTCTGAAATTGGCTTCCTAAAAGGATTTCCTAAAAGAATTTAGTGAGATATCAGGATTTCCTTTTGTTTTTACTTTGAATGAGGTTTGATAAACAATGAAACTAGGTAGGTACTCATCTTATGTCGAGCTTGAAATAGGGCTAACATTTTTATTATTATTTCAGTCTACCTGCCTGTAAAGTGTTAATGATCCCTTCTTCCGTTTCTTAACTACCTGCAGGTCTATATGAAATGAACTTTGAATCTGATTTTCTTTTTTCTATGAATGTTTAATATTAACTGGATTATCATTCCCTACTATTCAATCACTTCACAGATAACATTCCACAACATTACAAGTGTTATAAGAAGCAGTAAGTTATCTGGAACTAGTAGTAAGAGATAGTATGAAGTGCCACTACAAGAGTTTGAAGTGTAATCCTTTTATTTATATTTAGAGCAGTCCCAAGGTAGAAGGTTAACTTACGAAAATAAAACAGAAATGATTTAAGAGTAGGTATATCAGGATTATGTGGAGGGAAATTCGTGGCGAATTTTAGTTATTTTAGAATGATAGTAATTTTATAACGAGACTCTGTAGCTGGTTAAAAATTTTGTTGCGGGATTGTTCGCAAGAGTTATTGTGGCCTTAGTTCGCAAATGGCTTCTGCAGGAACAAACTTGGATTTTTGTCGGTAAAATTCTGTTTCTCCCTTCTGCTGTATTCAAAGCTGGAGGTATCATTTAAAGAAAATATTCTTTCTATCAAGTAAATTTCTTCTTGTAGTAAGAATATCTTCAGATGATTTTATAATCTTTTAAACAAAGACACAAGATTGATACAGAATTCCGGTTCAAACTACGCGGTTTAATCCTTACCTGGGTATTCTTATCCTAATCCTAACTAATATTATAAATGAGAAAGTAACTCTGTCTGTCTGTCTTTCTGTCTGTCTGTCTGTCTGTCTTTTCTTCACGCCTAAACTACTGAATCGATTTGTGTGAAATTTGGTACAGATATAGTTTGAAACTTGAGAAAGGACATAGGATAGTTTTTATTACAAAAAAATATAAAAATAAAATTTATTCCGGACATATAGCGCCACCTATTGGTCAAACCAAAAATCTACCTTAAGTTACTATTCCACGCGAAAGAAGTCGCGGGCAAAAGCTAGTGATGATGATGATGATGATGATGATGTCCTCCTAGCCGATTATCGGCTACGGCGGCTGTTCTCATGTAAGGAGATTAGCCAAATGCGCAGGACATATTATAGTGCACAAGCATTTGCGCAGACACAGGTGCACTCCCTATTCCTTCACTCTCATAGCCCGATGGGACGGCAATCCGACACGACCGGAAAGAGATCAGGCGCAGGACCGACATTTACGTGCTCTCCGATGCACGGGTGAATCAATCACCAACTTCCAGGCTTCGGGCTGCTTTGTGAAAGTCTTCTAAAACCCACAAAGCGATTTCGGCCCGACTCGGGAATCGAACCCGAGACCTCGTGCTCAGCAGCCACACTTGCGACAGCTAGACCAACGAGGCAGTTAAGAAAAAGAAAAGCTAGTAGTACATAAATCACGAAATCATTTAAACATTCCTAAACCCTTCTCTATTACAGTCGGTTAAAACTTCACACGTACACATACCGAAAAATATAATTTCAGCTTCAA
Organism: Helicoverpa zea; assembly: GCF_022581195.2. Lineage (NCBI taxonomy): Eukaryota > Metazoa > Arthropoda > Insecta > Lepidoptera > Noctuidae > Helicoverpa > Helicoverpa zea. Next base: position 2,603,164 of record NC_061472.1, read on the forward strand.
TCTTGAAACCCGTGCCACAGGGGTTACCTGGCATGGTGCTATAAATAGCCATGACTTGCACCCCATAGTGCCATGGTTAGTGTATGCAGTATTTACTGCAAGACCACCGGTTGTATGCTCCTTTTAAGTTCTGAAGTTTAAGTTATATTGAGTATCGACGGTTATGTTGGGTTTTTGAATTTTTTTTAGATGAGAATCTTCTGATTTAAGTTATAGTGTTTTATAGCCATATTGGTGAAAATTTGTTTGGGTTGCCCGGGTAACTGGGTTGAGGAGGTCAGATAGGCAGTCGCTTCTTGTAAAGCACTGGTACTCAGCTGAATCCGGTTAGACTGGAAGCCGACCCTAACATAGTTGGGAAAAAGGCTCGGAGGATGATGGTGAAAATTAGTCCCTTTTATATGATAAGAAAACATAACTCTACTTTTTAGGCATCGCGTAGAAACAGGATCAATTTTTAAGTTGCATTCGCCAATGGGACATACCCTTCATTTTTAGTATCATAGTTTTCTTAACACACAAGAAAATCTATTGCCAATAGTTCTAAACATTGAAACGATTAAATAGAACTTTAAAGCGATGAAAATTATTTAAAAAATAGGTGTGTACATTTTTCGAGAAAACACAATTAATTACTCCCAGAACACTTGTACAACATAATCATAGAAACACACCCATTACAATATTTGAACAGTTTTTGAACAAAACGGTCAAGTGCGATCGATTACATCTCTCTGTCGCGGCGTATACAAGGTGCGCGCAGGAAGTTTACGTAGCACGTGCTCCAACATACAGGATGTTTTAAATGCGAAAGCGAATTAGAATTAACAATGGTTCGTATGTTCGTATGTATGTATATGCGAAAGTTACGATTTAGTGGGTAAGTGTGGGTGGTTTTGGTGTTGTTTGATATTATATAATACTAGCTTTTGCCCGCGGCTTCGCTCCCGTCAACTGACTTCTCTACTTTACCCTATTTTTTTTTAAAGAACCTTCTCCTGACAATAACAAACACAACAAAAAAAGAATTAGCCAAATTGGTCCAGGCGTTGTTGAGTTATGCGCTTACCAACACATTTTGCGATTCATTTTTATATTATAGATTATATATTTGATAATATTTAATGGGTTAGATATATTTTGGTGTCAGTTGATAAAATAACATTGAACTGCTGTTTATATTACTATGCTGTATTTTAAAGTTAATATTTTAAACTATGATTTTTTGATTTTAATGAATTTCACGTGTGATGTTACTTTAAATGAGCTTTTATAAAATGAATAAACTTGCTTCAACAAGCTTTTCATAAAAAGTACTTTCCAGACGCGGATAAAAGTTAATATTCTCGATAAATGAGCTATTTAACACTGAAAGACTTTTTGAAATTGGACCAGTAATTCCTAAGATAAGCGCATTTAAATAAACAAGCTAGCTAGCTTAGCTTAGCTTCAGCTCTATAATATTAAGTAGATATATATTTATTTCGTCTTACATAGCTTCTGTACCAAACACAGTTGCGGTGGCAGTTATTTGCCTCTGCTGTCAATTATCACTGTTCTGCGGTTTGTGGTCACTTGTACACTCAATACATATAAGGACATAAGTTCAGTTCAACACTTCCCACGAACATTTGCATATTAATACCTCTGTCTGTGTGAGTCATTAGGACGAAACCACTGGTATTTTTAATATTGGGAGGTTTATAAACACACACCACGTGTTCCTCACTTTTGACAAGTATTAAACGAATAATACCTTAGTAATGACAGCAAACTACTCTTATTATAGTTAAGTTTTAGACGCGTCGCGTGAGACTTCTTAGCGCACTCGGTTAAAAAGTCTCTTTCATCCATGGTCCCATCCCAGGTCAGGCAAGTACCAATGCAACTTTTCTAAGCTTGTATGTACTTTCTAAGTATATCTTAGACACCACTGACTGTGTTTCGGATGGCACGTTAAACTGTAGGTCCCGGCTGTCATTGAACATCCTTGGCAGTCGTTACGGGTAGTCAGAAGCCAGTAAGTCTGACACCAGTCTAACCAAGGGGTATCGGGTTGCCCGGGTAACTGGGTTGAGGAGGTCAGATAGGCAGTCGCTTCTTGTAAAGCACTGGTACTCAGCTGAATCCGGCTAGACTGGAAGCCGACCCCAACATGATTGGGAAAAAGGCTCGGAGGATGATTTTTATCTATTTTTTCAGGATTCATTCTCAAGTTCTTAAGTAATATCGATATAATCATCTAAAGACAAAGGCTTTTCAAAGTAATGCGTTATTTTATCTGAATAATTAAGTAAACAATTTTTGATATGTCTATATTTTATCAACTCTATAACCAATCCCGTCAGTTAACTATTACCTATATAGGTAATTACAGTAAGCGGTTACGCGTATAATTGTTCACAATTAGCAAATGTTTGTTTATTACCAGTTAACGTAGTCTAAGGTTTAATGTGGTAGTTAGTACATGACTATGTATTGACTAGGTTAATTACTAGTGTGCCGTATAAACAGATTAACTGTGCTGTTAATGAGAGATTTAGTATTATAAGTACGTTGTTGGGTCCTTGATTTACGAGATGGTTTTTGTATTTCCATCTCATCTTGAAGTCTAGCGTTGTTTTTTTCGAATCAGTGATGTTGTTTTATGCAAGCGAGTTTCTATAATCAGCTTATTTTAAATAACAGTAAATGTATGCGATACACATTTTATTACTAATTTTGTTTGACTTTAGTCTTACAAAAATACGTATAAAAATTACGAATAAAACGGCACATATTCAATTCATACAGCCTTACGTAGCTTTTACAAAATACAATTTAAAAAATAATTCACTATAATATGTTGATTTGTACTTACTTTTTATAGGACTTTCCTATCTCTCTTGCAATCACTAGAACATCTTACCTACTATTCAATCTGCGATTACGTTAAACCTTGATATAGCAGTAGCATATTATAGATATCATTAGTTTAGTAACATTAGCTATGTATGTCTAAAAGGCATCACCCTATAGAAACTCATAAAGCCGTGTTTACTAACACGAAATTAAAAAAAAACCGCCGCCGCGACATCTGGCGCTAGAGTTATGTAATTATTTGTTTTATGAACACATCTACGTTTACTTATATAGTTATTTTTTGTCTAGTACAAGACTGAAATATTGTTAGAAAAATTCTTTACAATTTGATAAATAGGTATTTTGGTATAATTCTTCAGGTATTTTTCATAAAAATAAAGAATAGGTAAGAATATGAAATTTAACATCACGATTTCTTTAGACTTAGGTAATTAAAAAAATGTAATAAGCACAAATATGGTTTCAGCAAGATTGAATAGAAACTTAAAAAAATACATGTTCTATGTACCTACATACTACGATTTTACAAATTTAACCAAAACAAAAACGACAAAATATACACAAACACCATTAAAAAAAAAAATTGTCCTCCATTTACTAAACCAAACAATCACAAAAACACACATTTGGCACGGTCTGCCAATATCTCAAATCGTTCACTCCATAAATCGATCACAACCAAACACTCTTTGACAAGCCAATCCCGTTCATTCACCCTCAAAGAAATGGACTCTAAAATAAAAACAACCACAAAACGATTTACAGAGTTATTAATAGTCAAACAATTACACGCCCAAACCCTTTCACCCTAAGAAATAAATAAATCATTTAAAAATGGATTGTTGAAAACCGATGTAGAATACCCACATACTGGAGATTAAACAGTCGGCTGAGAGTTGACCCGATAGTTGCCAAAAACTTTTATTAGAAAGAAAATCTTGTTTCTAAGCATTTTCAGTTGGTCTGATACCGGCCAGTAACCAGATCTTTGTAATGTACCTACCTATTCATATTCATACTAGTTTTTGAAATGAAAATCTTTATTCGCATAGACATAGTAAATACACAAGGTGGTAAAACAAAATAAGTCTCTTAGCATATCTCGCTTTCAGAAGGCATGCGAAAATTACAATACAAATAATGCTTAATTTTATAACCTAAAGCTAAATAGGTACAAATCTACAATTAACATACTCTTCTATTCTTTTCTTTCTTTCTTTTCTATTGAGCCTAAACAAACTATCGGCCGACTAAAAGTCTGCAGTCTACACTTACAATAGGGGTTATATAGAGTGGATCACTAAAAAACTAACGCCATATTTAAAATCGTCGGGATCCCCTTATAATATACGGGGCTGCGGCACGTGTTATAAGATGCTATGAATTCTGACATAAACCAGAGCATAGAAAAACTAGTCTGTGTTAGAAGGGAAAATATCCTATTTTTGTTTATGATTAGTCGTTAAAAGTTTACGTTTACGCGTTAACGTGAATCTTTCAGCTAATTTGTAAAGGTATGTCTGATTAGAAACAGGAAATTTGTCTGAAAACTGTTTTAACGTCGTTTTTTGTGCTTTAACTGCTATTTTTCAGCAATACTTTTTAAAACATAATATAGCAGTATTTTATCTCATATTATGTGTAGGTAATTTTTTTAAAATAATTTATTTACAAGATCACAAGCACGGATTTTGTTACAATGTACTTTACCAAGTAAATGTAAGGTAAGAAACGTATGGTAAGAGTCCTGTAGTATAAAAATAGTTACAAATTATTATCCCTAAAATGAACATCCTAACAAAAGATACATTAACAGAACATCTATCATCATCTGAAATCCTATCCCAGCCAAAGATACAATTTCCACCCCCTAAGTTAATATAAATAAGATACACTTTCAACTATAATATAATCGTTATTATTAACACGAAATAAAATCTTCACCCCGATGCATCAGTGAATCAAACCTGAGTTATTTTATTATATACATATGTTTGTTTATTTCTCGTTTAAATTTACACCGTGCCAACGACCGGCGCACTGTAAGGAAAGATATAATTATGTGGGGATATAAAAATATTGTTGGGCACGGTATGGGTTCTGTAGAAGGGGTTTTTAATGTTATTTACGCTCGTGCACTGTAATATGTCTTGAAATTGCCTGACATCGTAAGGCTTAAGAATAGTGGCCGTGGTAATTCAGCCTGCACCTATGCTAGCATTATTGAAATCCTTATGATTAAGTTTAAACGCATATTTTTGTACAAGTCCTTTTCAAATGAAAAACTAAATAAAATTAACGCAAATGATAGAATTTTATTCTCAATCTCCATTTTAAAGATGAAGTAAAAAAATAGTGCAAAGTTAAATAAACCTCTGTAGAGGAAACGTAGGCAAAAGCAATTATTTTTATCAAACATTTAAGCCTTTATTAATGATGACCACTCTGAAAAGGTAAATCTCTGAATCTTTCTTGACGTCACATCTTCCTTTCAGTCTTATTTCGGCATTTAGCACCAATTTGTTGCACTTGTTTACATTTCTCCCAGTTTCCAGAAACCTGTCAATGTACAATATTGCCCAGACTTTTGCAGTCCTTACGAACTTATTTCAGTTTCTTAATTAAAGGTGACCTCATAAATTTCGAATTAAATAGCTTGTTTTTGAGTCATCTCGTACGTATTTTCCTTGTTTTTTTTTTAACATGGCAATTTTGTGTTATTTATAACCCGTTTAACTGTGTGGCAACACTGGGATTATTTCGCGAACTATCATAGGGATAGGGATGTGTTGATTGACACATATTCTAGTTTATATTTGTATAAGAGATGTAAAATTAGTTGGTTGCGAAATGCTGAAGCGAATATAAAAATTCTTTGACTAATAGACAGTTTCACAATTTCAGTATGACACGAGCTATCACAAATATTGGTTGATATAAAATTTTGCTTTTACGAACGTTAAAGTTTAAGAATTTTGATTAGATGGGAGATAAACATGAAAATTTTTTGAGAAGATTAGACAAAAATTCAGCCTTTTTCACAACTAAATATTATAAAGAAACTGTTACTTATCGTATACAATGTAGGTGACAACGTTCAGATATTTTGTTGAAGGCGTTGATTCATATATTGCTGAACAGTTCTAAATATATCTGTCATCGCCCGAAGTGTTTTTCTTTACACGATTCGAGGAAAATTTCGTAACTTGATGCAACATTTTAATGACATGACATAATGTTATGGCAAATAATTTGAGAGGGAATTTTAATTGTTGAATGTAGGTAATAAGGTTATATAGCGGGAACGATATTGAACTGAAATATGTAGTGTAAAAAGATGTAACATCGGTCGTTCAATTGGCACGCGTAGTCAGAATCTAGTAAGTCTGATAACAAGTCTTACCTAGGGGTATCGGGTAGCCAGGGTCTATGTGAAGCTCAGCTGTATCCGGTAAAACTGGAAACCGACCTCAACATAGTTTGGGAAAAGATTACACAAATATGAATACGTAATTAAAAATCTATGCGTAAGAGTAAAATCTAGTAGCCCAAAACATAATCGTTTCCCAAGACACTCTGGCACCACATTTCGCGAAACCCACGCATCTTAAGAATCCACAATTAAACCAAACTTCCACATAACCAAAGTATTTCTGTGCACATTATACTAAAATTTTACTAAACCATTTGACATTTATTAGTTTTACGCACCCTGTATTTCAGAGCCGTCGCAAATGTTCGCATTTTACTATCGATGAATGTTCGGAAGCTAATTTTAGGAATACAGATGTCCCGTTTAGCGTGAAAGCCATATTTGTCAACTATGCTAGGATTGTTTATGTACTGTTTAGTGTTACTTATGGAATCTACAACAAACCTAGTACAATATTGAGTATCGCAGAGATTTCAAGACGCAATTGTGCTTAGCTTATTTTTGACCTTAAATACAGCTCAAATGTGGTTCTAAGTCGGTGTCAAGTTAAACACAGTCAACAGACTTCCAGACATCAACTTCTAGAAACATGTGAAAAGTTTATTTTTTGTATATAATTAATATTATATAATTAATGATTTGTTCTCCTTTGTTCCAGAAACTAATGGATCCGAACAAGAGTTGATTTTGTCGGTGAAACATGAATCTCGCCGCCATTGCGTTTTGGCGCGATATGCCAATCGCGTTCACGCTCCTCGTGGCAACGGCGTGTCTTGTTACAGCCAAAGATATTGTTTTAGGTAAGTTTTTTTTTTAATACATAAAACCTTTCTTGCCTACGTGAAGAAGTTTTACTAGTGAATTTTAGTAAAAATATCCCGTAGGTAAAGTGAACTGAAACGACGAAGGTTGAAATGAAACGGAACACTAGGTTATGTGTATATTTGTCATGCTGTATATTAATATAGGATTAGTAAGAAAACCCAGTAAAGGATATCCGTCCACTTCCTTTTCATATATTATTTCAGCAATTACTATTCTTAAAATCTATTGCCAAATAATCGTAGGAAGTAAGAATATTACGCCGTTGTAACAAATGTCGATGAAATCGAAGGAACAACAATAGGCCCCAAAAAACATGTGTTGAATGCGTATAGGCTTGTTAAAGCCAAAAAACGACGAATTTCGTATTCAAAATCCATACGTATTAACAAAAATCTGGCATGGTATACTTGGAATTTAAAATTCTAATCGTTTCGTAGAATGAATATTAATTTTGTACCGAAATCAATTGTAGGGCCTATAGTACTTTATTTTTGGCAATCGGAAATCATTTCTTTTGTCTTGTTATTATTCAAAGCGGGTTAAGGCGCCATGTCGAGAATTATATTGTCAAAGTCAAAGCGGCTTTATAAATATCGACTACAATCGTTAGTGTTGCGCCAACGATATTTGAATATGGTCTCAAAATCGATTAATTTTTGGCAGGTATAATTTTTGTAACGGTTGTTCTAAATTCAAACTCTATGACACAATCAGCTATATTATAGTTCGGCCATTCAGAGAATGCGTTCCTGACACGTCGCGATTGAACTGACGACGTAACTTTGCAATGGCGTTGCAGTTACGATAAAAATATTTTTGCTGGTTGTTTACCGTTTTAACAATTGAGGAGCATTAAAACAACATTATTATATCAATAATCAATGAATGTTATTACGTCGTCAGTTCAATCGCGACGTGTCAGGAACGCATTCTCTGAATGGCCGAACTTGATATTTTGTATGGACGTCCAAAATATTATTGGCTATGACTATGTATCACAAATTAACACCGAAAAATTAATATAGCAACGGAAAAGGTTATTACTTCACGGTCACAAATCGATTGTTGCCTCCCCAACCCTCTCATTTGGTTCTCATTAGACGACCGGATGCCTAATTACTTTAATAACCAGTTAATTTAGAGCCCTTTGCTCTCTTTTTAAATCTTTCGTGGTTGTGTCTGGGTAGTCCAGCGTCCGTTTATGGGAGGTCTACTTACATTGGACGTTATGATCTATTTAATGTAACGTCCTGTGGAATTATATTGTCCTGGTACATCAATTTGATTGAGGGATGATAATTTGTTTAATTTGTCATGATTTTTAGGCCTGAGAGGATGTTATGGATTATTTTTATTAGAGGAGATGATGTTGGTGTATTTAACGCGTCGTTAAATATCGCCCTTAATACTGTGGGTTGTGATTTATGTTCATTAATCTATTTAGTCATGATTTTTAATATGAACTTCTGGTTACTTGACTTCTGACTTAAAATTTTCAACGATGATTTTATCCTCTTACTAATTTTGTCGTATCATCTCTCATCCCAATACAAATATGCAATCTTTATCTTCCCCATTTTTTGTAATCCAAATATTTTCTCCGGCGCTATCGAAAATCAAATAAACTTGTGTACAATGATGACTTTCTGCGAATATTTTTTTGACGTGAGGACCTAAACAAATATTCTGTTGATATTTGAAATTTACTTAATTCTTATGAGGTCTATTGGTATTATTGCTTTGGACTTAGTTGGTCTTTCTACCAGTTGTATCAGAGATTTCTTATGATATAATGTATAAAGTAGTCTTCCATAAGTAACTGTCCATTGATTATGATATCAGGTAAATCCACATTTTCCTTAAAAATATGTTAATCAAAAATCTCAAAAACACAGGTACAGACCTAAACAAAAAGCCGTGATTCAAAAATCCTTTGATCCAAAGTAAACGATTCCATGGCAAATCAATATGATTTCGTATTGCATACAAATGGCGTGCGCAAGCGACGGATGTCGGCGCCTTTTGCAGCAGTGCTGCCAACACGACGGATGACAACTGCGTTTGCGCATCCTCTGGCCTTTGTAGGGTTGGTGAGTGGTTGGGGTTTATGGGAATTTTGGAGATAACAGTAAAATAGTAGTACAAAAATATGGTAGATTTTTGTGCCTGCGCCAGAAGCAAGTTTATATTTTTTTGTCAAGATTATACTCGCTGCATTTTAAAAAATATCATGAATATGATCTTGACAATGCTCTACTATAATATTATGACATCTGTTTAAATTCTGTCACCGAAGTCATCAAGTACCAAATAACCAAACAATAATCGAAAATCTTTCCGCTATCCGACTCATTTCCAAAACAAACAAAATAGTTACATCATCATCAGCTCCTATGTTTTCCTTATAAACCAAAACAATATTATTTGCCTCTCCATGCAAAACAAGTCTATCTCTTCATGCAAGAGTTGTGCGAAACTTTTCCGCCCTACCAGCCCTTGTATGGTCATCGCACGCCCTTTGCATTTCTATTATGTTGGGAAAATCGTGATCAGTCGACTCGATCGTGACGTCCTTACCCAACCTTGGAGACTCTTGCGCTTCCATTTTGTATTCAACTAATGTTATTATGACAAGAAAGCTCTCTTCGTAATGTATTTCCACTCATTTTGCGCTTCATATTAATTTTATTTTAATCTTGGCATGGATGACGGCTTTATATTTGGGTTCGTGACAATAATTTGTATTGAGAATATGGTGGTTTTAAGTTAGGCAATAAAATGGGATGAAACTGTCAACGTTTTATGTGTAATAATCATCATTTTTATCAATCATTCATAATAGTACTTATCTCCACTCATGTTTCTTAGGTACAAATGTTCTAAATTCAGTTGATTCAGGAAATTGCTCGTTACTGCTTCTAATTTAACCGTTCCTTCCCGATTCTGTAAATATCACATCTGTCGACGAGCATATTAACGTTAGCCCACCTTCGCCAATTTATCTACTCCAACAGCCATAGCTATTTAGTGACTGAAACATAAAACTCAGCAGTTTCGTAGACATATACTCATGAACACTAATCCAACAAGACAATTTTCGTGTCAATAAACAGATCCAAGACGTTAATGTCCAATTTTTACAACTCGTATCTCTCGCAGCCAATTTCTCCACCACAGTTGATACTTTCCGAGAAACACGGGCAATTAAATAAGACATAATAGATTTGACATGCACTAAAATCCTTGCTAAGCCGAAAGACAAATAAACCTTTAGCCGACAGCCTAACGAAATGCAGTTCCGAAGTGGAGACGATGCTTAAAATGTCGTAAAAAAATTTATGGTCCGTATGAAAATAAATAGTTTTTCACCGTGATCCATTTAGATGGGCCACTATAAAAGTTTTTACAACTGCTGGAAAATAGACTTCTGGAACATCTTGCGTAATAAATGATGTATCTGAAAGGCATGTAAATAATCTGTTACTAAGAACTTCTATAACTGTGTGTGCGGTGACTGAGTCAATCTCAGCTTCTAGCATTCTGGTCTAGATGACTTTGATTAGTTTAACCTTGCTACTTGTTTAGCCACGTACTGAATTACTAAACACGTCTCAAATTTTAAATTTGTTTGTTACCTATGCAAACTAAAAATAACTATTTTGCGTGACGTAGGTAGTGTTACCTTCTTATGATTTTCCTGTTTTTATGTATTATATTTACGTTGTGCTATCATTACTCCACGTAATATCGACAAATACATGCTTCATTTGCGTACTCTTCTGAATCTAATTTATTTGGTTTCGCATCGATTTGGTATCCTTTCTTGTTTTTATTATTTTATCTACATCCTAGTCCAGTCTAGTCTAGACTTAGATCTGTCACACCTTGCTATTTTAACTTAGCTTCAAATTTCCGAAAGACCTCTGCCACGTTCGTGGGTCAGTAAATTACGTCAATTATTCAACTTGATATACTCACGCCAAATAAGTGAAATGTTCACGGCGCTTGTCTCCGGGAAATTTGTCAGGACCGTGCATAATCTCGCTTGTAAGTCTAAACTCATAAATAACGGTTATTTTCTCTCCAAATGAGACTGAATTAATTGGTGTTTTACAGGAAAATAACCTCTTTGATGTATGTTGTAAAGATTATAATCAGACAGCGTATCGGGAATTATAGTTGCGTTTGAATTTATTGCGCTATCTGTCTATTGGTAGTAATCAATAATCTTATTTTTCTTATTAATTGACGTGGGAGTTATTTGAATGCATACGCTATTGATTGATTGTCTTTTGCTAGTTTATTCTTCTTCTAATTGATTACTTGGTATCTTACCAATAATAACTGCAGATTTATGATCTTAAATCCGTAACGCATCGTCTACTAGATAGATTCTCACAAAATGATTGAATTTTATTTAACCGTCTGTCAAGTCATGCTTCTACAATCCAATTAAAACCACGGCCTACATAATAATTATACGTTTCATACCATTCAATCGGACTGCAGCATATCTTTAAGTACTATTAATATTGCATCTTCCATTTGCAAAACTATGAGTTATGTTTCTACCGAGTGCCTATAAAGATAAAAAGGTCGTTTTGAATGCACCTGCTCTTTCAGCTGTCAATATCATATGCATTAGCAATGAGATCATTTGAGAATTTATCAACATTTCATAAATGTTTTAACTATATTTTTTTCTCTTTAGTTATTCGATAACGAGTTTTTTTCAATTCAATGGCCATACAATTACTGACATGAGGGCTTTTAGAGGCCATTCAAAGTCACATATCTATTCGACATTTAGTATTTTTATAAAGTTTTTTTTTTAGCTCAAGATCTTTCCTATCTTCTATTGACACTTCCTGTTTCACCTTAACGTCAACACTCAAAAAAACAAACACCAACAGACTCATCATTATCCAAAAAAGCTGTATTTTTTTGCTAAGCACACATTTTTTGCACCTTAACATATCGTTCTTACCACCCTCGTATCCGAACTTAGATAAAACAACACAAAGTTTCGTCACTTCCTATACTTTTGCATCTGCATTTATTTCCCCAGTTTGTCTTGTCACCACGTCGTCAGCTGATAAATTCGATGTTTCTTCATTAAATGCTTCTCCAACACGTTATAAATTTTCTGTTTCTGACGTTCCGTCTTATGTGATCCGTATCTTCCCTTCTATTTCAGATTTGGCTTCCCGTTTATCAAAATTAGCGGCATTAATGTCATATTCAATTTAGTTTTCCTCGTTAGGTGGCCAATTTTTATATTCTAATTAATGTTTAATATTAAAATTAGTATCAACAACTTTATGACTTCAATGTAGTACTTTAACACCGTCATTTACTTCACATTTATGTTATTTTAGTTTGAATATATTTATATTCTAATCAGTAATATTATGTTTCCTTCTATATTAATTTTCGCTGTCCATGTACAAAGCTTAATGTTTGTCATTGATGTATTTGTGGCGAGTTGCACGTCGTGCGTTTGCGCACTGTAAATATTTGCTGTGCCACGGTATGATATGTGTTTCAGTTCATTGAGCCCCCGCATCTATTTGTGACCAGTGGCCATTACAGGACTACTGTAATGTAGCTGGGATGTTGACTAGCTATTTTGTAGAAACAGCTTAATTAATAAACGTTTGAAGTGAGATATTTTTGTCTCACTCAAAAACAATTTTATTATCATTTTAACTTTACAGTTTATAGTTACACTATGGGTCAGAAATAAATTGCTATTGATCGCAAAAAGAATATTGAAACCTGTTACAATCATGTTCTCAAATAATTACGAACCTTAAAGACAATAATTAAGGAACAGTATTTAGAAATGACCACAATCGCTTTTAATTTAGGACATCAAAGATCCTAAACTGTTCTGAGGACTTTTTCCCGTTAAAGACCAGCCATGGAGCTCCACCTCCCAAAATGAGCATTAGCAAAAGAGCGAAACGTAACGTCAACGCTGTCCACATCCAATGACAAATCATCCCATAACCAACATCAGCTTTTAAGACCTGCAAATTCATTAGCTGAAAATCTCTTTGCCCCTAATCATAAAGCTCATATTCCCTTGGCAACTAATTCAGAAACAGCAAAGCCAGTTAGCCAGTGCAAGTTTTTGAATGCACATGGTGTCTCCATATTCATTTTACAGTCTGTTGCTATTCTAGGAATAATATTCCTCCATATATTCGCGTATTTTGGTACAGGTGCCCAGATGTGGTGTGTAGTTTTCCTTTTGCCAAAGTTTCGGTAGGGGAGTTATGTACCAGGCAATTTGTCTTCTTATTCGGTCGCATCTGTCTGGATTTATTGGTTTGGCTTTTTTAGTCATGTTGTTTCCAAGTTAGTGAACTTGATCCCAATTATTGTGGACTGACTAATTGCTGATTAACTTGGTTTTGATTCTTTGTGTCAGTATGTTAGCTTGACACACTCATATTTGTTGTTATTTCTATGTTTAGCTCGTGGCTCATTGCTTTGTAATGTGAAGAGCTTTCTAACGATCAAATTGCCATTTCGTTTTAAGTTGTATTAAAAGCAAATTGCATTATTTGCTCTTATCATATCTTTGCGGTTGACTAATACAGATATTTAAACACTTGCAACCTACATAACGCATACAGTTAATAAATGATTGTATGCCTACACGGCCTGTTTTCGAGAAAGCCCAGTTGTTTCCGCTATCCCCTGCAAGCGAGCACTAGATAACAAAATTAATAGCCGATACAATCTAAGCCTATAAATCTGATAAGAAATATAGGCCCGTTTATTCAATTGGACTGCGGAATCAGGGGCTAACACTATCAGAGAATGGTCTAAGATATCTAATGCCATTTCGATAATTTCAAAATCTATATTATCTAGGATAAGTAATTGTACGTCGGTTCGTTATCTGTTGGAATTAGTTTATCTGGTATCCTCTTCGGTGGTATCTGCTTTATTAATGTTTTAAGCTTTTGCAAGTCCTGTTGATCTTGTTGCTTGAGCATTTGAAGTTGTATGTTTGATCTCAGATTGAGCGAATACTTTATGAGAGTCTTTGATATCTGTTTAGATATCATTGCGTGTGGATAGTGTGTCTGGTATTTTCAGGCAAATTGCTTGCTATTTAGGTTGGGGAAAACCGAGAGATTGTGCTGCAATAACGGATACCCCAACATCGAAGGTTAGATATGAAATTGTGGGACCAAGATAGCTTGAAGCAAAAATAAATGAAATATCCAATCAGCATGCGTGCTAGCAACTCAAAACATTTGCACTACAGGCGGATTTATTTTCTAAAAAACCGAAGCTAGCGAGTTTCTGCTGGCACAGCGGGTCTTCAAAGATGCGTTGTGTACATTATTAAAATTTTTCTCACGAACACATGGGTTGTGGGGGCATGCAGTTGCATTTACAGGCGAAAGTTTAATGTTTAATTGAACGTGTTTCGCAAGGGAAACTTCATTAGGTTAAGGATGCAATGTTTTGTCTTGTGGATCTATGTTTGGATTTGTGCCATTAACTTGTTAGCGTGTTTCATTTGTTTTGGTGTTGATGTGTTCTTATTTAGCTGGTCTATCATAAAACAAAGGTTATATAATTAGAATGTACATATTTTCCATGTCACAAATAAGAAGCATCAAAATATTAAATGGATATGACAACATTTTCTAAATCAACTACAGGTACATGCTAAGTAAATTCCATATGTTAGAAATACAACATTAGATATTATATCTTTGATTTCACTATAAATCTTGAATGCTGTTCACAAGTTATGTGCTGTTGCCACTTCTAAGTGAAGAGTGGTTAGTTCAAAGATCACGTAAGTGATCATGATAAGTGGTTAACACGTTACTTACAAGCGCCAATTTTGCGTATGTTGACACTTTGTTTTGAGAAGTACAAATGATTGAAAACTGGTTATACACATTTTATTAATAAACCCTGTGAGTGGATAGTGTTTAGATAGATTGAAAATAGAATATGGATTTAACTCTTTTTCACTTTCATTTGTTATTTTTTAATATTAATTTCAATGAATTAGAATTACTAGTCTATATCTTCAACATATTTAAGTCACACCACATTAAAAAATATAAATTCTTTAGCAAGTTTATCTCTACAGTTTTCTGTGTCCTCATTTCGACCTACAGATTTATTGCGAACCATTTTTTGCTTGTTTATTTATTTTAAAAAAGACATCGTGTCAAGTTGCACAAAAACCCTAGAGCGGCGAAGTAAATTATTGTGCGAATATTTTTTTGCATCTTCAGTAGCTACAAACATATGTATGTCTTTATGAGTTTTATGTGTGAGAAATGCTGGGATATTCGAGGTGAAACTTTTTGCCGATGTAACTGTAGGTAAGGATTTTATAACTTAGTGGGGATTTTTCCTGAATTTTGAATAATTTTCAAGAATATATTGATGATGTCAATTGTGCTACTAAATAAGCCCGCAGTAAATTAATTATCCTCTTCTTTGTTATTATTACTGTATTTGGATGTTTTTGGTGAAGTACCTTTCCTATCTACATATTAATTACTCATTTACCTAAATGCCTAGCAGTTATTATTGCAAAGAAAACTTACGTCATATTATATTTATTTATCCTCATAGTACCTAAATCACATACAGTTTTAATATTTTACTATTTCTAATGATTTATGTAATCTACAGAGGCGTCCCATGAAGCCTTTTTTACTATTACAGCGATCTGTAGTGTACTAAATCTAGAAATATACTTTAATTTTTTTTTTTAATATTTAAACTCATCAAGTTAGGTTTTAAAGCATTACCTAAGGCATCAAAAACAAAGACTGAACTAAAACGGTAAAATTCCGAAAAACTACAATCTTCGAACTAACTACACGGTTGAAATCAGCCGAAACTTAAATTCCCGCCATCCAACAGTTTACTAAGAATTTCTGAACTGTTTTCCTAATAAACATGTTGGTGTCGTGTTACTGTGCGTTTCGCCTTACAAACATAATAACAGAATTGTTACGAGTTCTACACGATTAGGAAGTTCCAAATTGCTGTATGGGCTTCCTAATTTATGAGTTCGTTTTTCTATTATGTATAACAAACTACTAGTATACTAATTTTACTAAGCAGTGTGTGTCTTGTTGATTTAATGTGCTAATATCAGAAGCTAGGTACTGGACTCATTTCAAAAATTGATAGTGTTAGAAAAAGTAGCCAGATAGAAAGATATAGGCCACTTTTTATACGAGTTCCTTTAGTGATTCCCACGGGACACGGGTAAAGCCGCTGGCGAAAGCTAGTGATATTATCTAATTTAGAACACATCTTCTAAAGCAGTCTATTTAAAATCTTTGAGCCAATAAAATCACCTTTTCCCCTTATTTTTTTAACATTACTTTTCCCATCAATTAACAATAACCAATATTCCCATTTATGCTCTACAACTTTCTCTCACATTTCAGTCAGACAAGCTTAAATTAGTTCTATAAGCTGTACTAAGTAAATATTTGTGCTGAACTGTCCTTGGAATTGAGGGAGCGGGGGTGAGCAGAGTAGAAACTAAAACGGGCGCTAGTCAAAGCGGCTTGTTCCTATCTACTCCAAATCCATTGTTTTCTGTTAGAAAAGTTTTCATACATTACTTCCACTTGCATCCAACATTTTTTAGAACAAAATTAAATAAATTAAAATATACCTTCAATTGCTTGCACAGGGCTCCAAAAGATTTTGTGTACCGTCAGTGAAATATCAAAATACTCATATCTTTTGGATCTCGGGGGAAGGATTTTATAAAGACAAAGACAAGAAAAAAAAAGACATTCGTTTTTGCAGATATGGGAACAACGATGTTACACAAGGGTGAATGATCCGCCATATTTTACCAATTGACATGCAATATAATATTAATAGAGAACATAGAGAGCATAGAATTAAGAATTATTATATTTACAGACTATTATTATTTTTTAAGAATTTGTTTTTTCCCTTTGGACAAGTTGAGAAGGAATTTGTGGAGCAAGTGGGAACAAGTCGTCAAAGCTATTTGTGGATACAAAAGGTGAAGGTTTTGGTTAAGTAAATCATGTTAGCAGTAAAGTATGGTTGCTTTTTTGTGTTTGTGGTCATTGCGGTTGGAGCTGACGAAGTGGTGAATTTAGTGTTGTGTGTTTGTCTGTGAACAGATTTGGTTGGTTTGACAACTGCAAGGAGAAATCATTAATCTGATTCTTGTGTTTATTCCCATGCATCGAACACTGCTTGGTTCTTTCGACCAAAACCGAAGTCTCGATAATCGAAAATTCGAGAAAGTAAAGTACCTTCCTCCTAAACTACCGGCCTATCTAACACTTAAGTATTTTTGCAAATACGGACCAGTAGTGACCAGTAGTGACTGAGACTGGCGCGTTCAATCGAGCAAACAATATAACTCCTCAGCTTTTGAATATTCGTACCTATAGACTATATAAGAAGCCAATTACTTTATGTTCTTCAATTACCCCAATAAATCACTTGACGCAAAATCATATCATTACCATCACACAACATTACTGACTACTGGTGTCCAGTTAGGTCTAATGGTAATAACACGTCACATCACTATCATTCATACATTCATTCATTCATACATTGCAGTTACATCGCATTAGCCTTGATTAGGTGCGCTTTATTCAATTACTTAGGTTTTGCACTTCCTCTAGAAATTTATTCAGAAGAATAGCATTTTCTGATGATAGGAAGTTATTATTCTTGGTTATCCATTATGGTCCTCATTTTTATTTATCTATATAACTAGTTACTCACTGCAATTCTATCCATACTGACTTCCCACACGGAAATAAATGTAGCTTGAGTCTTTTTTCAGGCTGTATCTATTAAGCTAAAAAAATGTTTCAGTAGGTTATTTTGGCGTTAAAGCGAGACACGACTGCCACGCTTTTCGCCTGTAGGATAGGATTACCCCCTGTAGGATGGTCCTCCTAAAGGAACTCCCTTCCACGCTCGGATAGAAAACCTAAGAAATATCTTCACACATACTCAGCAGAGATTTAATTATCAAAAACCCATTACAGTACTTTGCTCTACCCACCTAATTTCAATAAACCCAAATTCCCACACAAAAAAAATACTGCACAGCACAGTGGAACTAATGAAAAATTTTTCGAGTCAATCGCACTGGTGACTGCATTGTACAAAAAACCGGCCAAGTGCGAGTCGGACTCGCGCACGAAGGGTTCCGTACCAGAGCAAAAATGAGCAAAAAAATCACGTTTTTTGTATTGGAGCCCCCCCAAAATAGTTATTTTATTCTAGTTTTCAGTATTTGTTGTTATAGCGGCAACAAAAATACATCATCTGTGAAAATTTCAGCCCTCTAACTATCACGGTTCATGAGATACCTACAGCCTGGTGGCAGACGGACGGACGGACAAAGGAGCGAAAACAATAGGGTCCCGTTTTACCCTTTGGGTACGGAACCCTAAAAAGTCTAGACCGTAGCCAGTACTAGATAAATGCAGGCGAATAATTGTTGTGAAGTTAAGTATTTCTTTTTATGCGTCTGGTTTTTTGTCTGTCTGTCTGTAAGTAAAGGTCGATGGACATCTGCAGTTTGCTGTGATTTGGAAGATCTTGACCTATTGATGTTGGTTGCTATGCGGCGATGCGTGAAGTAGGTACCTACTTTAGAAAATGAATTTTGTAATTTGGATTTGGGATATAATAAAGATTTTAGCTTAGGCATAGGAACTAACTTCCGCCAGCAATTTTAGTCCTGACAGAACTACTTCCCGTACTTGGACAAAAAGTACCTTTATGTTATTGTGAAGCTGTATTCAGCGTTCAGCGGTATGTGCGTAAAGAAGTTACAAACATAAACATCATAATCCCTATTTGGATGGTGACCTACTTTAATTCTCATTAAGTCTGCTTGCATATCTATACATATATATATGTATTTACAAATA
The DNA here is from genome assembly GCF_022581195.2 of Helicoverpa zea. NCBI lineage: Eukaryota > Metazoa > Arthropoda > Insecta > Lepidoptera > Noctuidae > Helicoverpa > Helicoverpa zea. The sequence goes on from NC_061472.1 coordinate 2,622,241, forward strand.
GGCAAAAAACTCAATTTGGATATCACACCATAATGTGTGTTCCACCACTTATACCATTTTAAAGGAAACCAAAATTATGGCAATAATTGGATTAGGTAGTATCCAAATAACAGACTTTCTATGGGATGGAATCATCATCGTTTACGTTTACCCAAACTATTATTATTTACCGGTTCCAAATTCCCTAAATATACTAAAATACATTACCTATTTCGAATGTCAATACACAATACCTAACTTATACCTTTTACCCGATCTAGACAAATCAGGTTCAAAATACTTACATTCTAAAACAAACCTTTGCTATCTCAAAAAATTATAAAAGTCGAAGACATAAAACATAGTAACATTAAAGCTCTTTGGAGTGCATATACTTAGTTTCAGAGATTACCATCTACAATTTTACAACCAATAAAACATGAATAAACAAGGAACTTCCAAGTTCACAATTTACGACAATAATGAAAACATTTATTTGCTAAATAATTCTGTAAGATAAGTACAGAATGGGTGTTACCGCACATTACAATGCTTATGGCTTCATAATTAATATGAAAACGGCGCTGTAACTACGATATTTATTGTTATTTCATGCGACTTCGAAATGGAATAAAAGATACTAGCCGTAGTATAAGTTTTCAATTTATTCCCTGAAGTGTACTTCCTAATACAGATTGGCTAATCAGTGATAAACACACGGGCCCATTTTGAATGCCTAAAAGTATGTAGGTACCCAATCCTAATTCTAATCTTATATTAACCAATCCTAACCTTCGGAATAATTTTCAATTTTAATTAATAGGGTGAGCCCTTACTTAGTAACCCATCTGCGCGGGTTCTGCAGCTTTGCCTAAACTCTCACTTACGTCAATGTTCATGGATACGTTAAAAGCAAAATTAATCCCCACAACCAGTCTCCAGCGCATTTTCTTCATAACTATTTACAATCCTGAAATACTTTAAAATAACGCTTTTTTGACAGACAATCAACACTGACTTATCGTCACCATATTATAAACTTTATTAAAATTAAATTATTGACCTTCTGCCCTTTCCCTGTACATTACCTTCTCAACTGACCTTTGTAGATGACACTGACACCAGGGCATCATATTTGCGAAGCTCTTCAAGCAGAATTGTTTTACGACATTCTCCCCGAGACCCGAGTGGACCCGGGATGGCTAATTGTTATGTAAATAGCGTACAGTCAACTTCAGGTCAGTGGTAACAGTTTTATAGGAAAATCGTACTTATTACTATTGAGTTAAGGTGCGTGACAGTTACCACTGATGTGCGGTTGACTGTACCAGCCATAATAATTGTATAGTTTTACATATTTACTGAAATGTAAATGAAGATGTAGAATGTGTTTTGTTGGGAAAGTGCTGACTTAAAATATAATGGTTGAACCTTTTATGAGGTTGTCGTGTAAGACGGGAGTGTTAGGAATTATATTTATTTATTTGATCTTCAGAGGTTTTACTTAGGGTAAATATTCCGACAGCATCAAGATCTGAAGAATAAATTTCTTTGAAGATAAAATATTACAGACTCAAAGTTTTACAACTAGACATTTATACGATGTTGTCACATTCTCGATACAAGAAATACGAAACGTCAAAATGAATGGCTTAAAACTTCGTAGTGTAATATTGGAATTAGTGCATCAATTTCCACATACTATTCATATAAAATGACTCCTTCAAGTGTCGGATATACAAAAATAATATATTCGGTGTTAAAGAGGCTCTTCCTAAGCTACTTGAGGAGCGAGATCAGTGTACAGGAACTGTGCAATTGGCGGGTATCGATACAAGATTTGCAAGTCTTGAAGAGGTTGACACCAGCCAAGTGTTTGGTAAGTAAAGAGGGCAAACATTTTATAGATACGAATGTCATAAAGTACCGATGATGTACGGTGGGGTATGGTTTTAAAATAAACCATCCATAATTATGTAGTATCTGAACATTTCAGTACACAGAATGTTTTTGAAATACAGTGTTTCCAAGACAATGCACAGCGGAGTTCAACAACCTATAGGTATTATAAATTTGTATCTACTAATCTCATTACGATAACCCTACTTCTTCAATATTTTCAAAGATACCTAATGTTGATCATTCACTTTTATATTACCTTTTAAATACGACGATTAAATATTCTCTAGAATTCATCCACAACTTCGTCCCCATCCCAGTACAACTAACAGACCTAACCTGGACAAAAAGCAGTCTATACATATATGCATCTCCAAAATCCGTCATTTTCAGCAATTTTTGCATAAAACCGCATCAAACAGACATTCACATTTTCCCATACTATTTCAATACTAGAAGTGGCCGTTCAAGTGATGTTAAGGCATTTGAAGTCGCAGCCCTAGTAACCCCCCATCGGCGACACATGAGTAACGCGACGTTTTGTTGTTCCTACGTCTGGACAGCGTCTCGTTGGCGTCTCCGCATCAAGGTCAAGTGACTCAGCTACTTTGTGAGATGAGGAACGGTTAGAAGTTTTAGTCTGTATGGTTAGTTAATTGGACTTAGAATAATTATGGTAAGGAACTTTGTTAGAAAATTTTAGTGAGATAAAAGTAATACTTTATCATGTTTGGTACTACAAAAGGTACTCAATACTCAACACTTTTATTGCTTTCCACATGTATTCTTAGGTGGTAGTAACTTATAAATAGTTCATATGGACCCTGTCGGGTACAGCAAAGTAAGTGGGTAAAAGGTAAAACGGTACTACTACTGGTAAAAGGGGTAATAACAATGTGTGAATATAACCGCACAATTTTTAATTATAAACATAAAAAATATTGCTAAACGATGCTAAAAATAATAATATTCTCGTCAAGTGGATAGTTTTTTTTAACAACCCTACTGCTGTTACTGTTAAGAAGGTTTATAATTTTGTTACAACCTGTACAATTTACATATATAAAAAAAAATAAGTACCTAATTAAATAACAATCTTTACGACTTCTGTTCTTAACTATACATTGGTACATTCAAACTAGCTACAGTCATGTTGATTTTACGTTAAATGACAAAGAGCTGACACAGTGGCTGAGTGTACATTTGTACCATTACAAACAAACTGACATTTAGTGCTTTTACATACAATACTAGTCTTGCAGATTTGCTTAGAGGGCTGTTATATGTAGGTACCTATCTATATATATTTTTTTTTTCAGTTTTTAGGGTTCCGTACCTAAAGTGTAAAACGGAACCCTATTGTTTTCGCTCCTCTGTCCGTCTCCGTCCGTCTGTCACCAGGCTGTATAACATGAGTCGTGATAGTTAGAGAGTTGAAATTTTCACAGATGATTTATTTTTGTTATAATTACGCTATAACAACAAATACTGAAAACTAAAATATAATAAATATTTAGGGCTCCCATACAACAAGTGTTTTTTTTTTTGGCTTATTTTAAATAATGGTACGGAACCCTTCGTGCGCGAGTCCGACTCGCACTTGGCCGGTTTTTTTTGATTGATGAGATTATTTCAATTTTGTGCGTGTTTGTACTACTAATGACATTGTGTGTCAAGTAGTTTTTTGCGAGGATATTATTCTAAGCTCCTATACCGATGATAGATGTGCGTTAAATAAACATTTATTTTTATATAGCCAAGTAACTAAGTGCTTAATTTTTTGATAAAAAAAAAGAAAATCGGCTTCCATGTAGCTCTCCAAAAGCTTTGGTTATAGAGGTATTTACATGCATCATACTTATGAAAGTAGCAACTATACTTACACTGAAATATTTAATCTCTAAGAAAATATACTACTAGCTGGCACTAAATTCCATAGACAAACAAACCTTTCAAAAATGACGTCAACACATTGTTTTACATACCCCCCACAGAATTTCAACATTCTTAATTCAAAAAAAGATCTATCTCAAGAAACGTTGAAAATGAGTCACAGATTAAACATCACAGATGCGCAGGAGTTGAACGGAAATACCTAATCTTTACATTAGTCTATCGCGGTGCGCACTTCACACGTGTGGTAGAGGAATGTTTTTTGAAAATAATTGCGTTCCGGCCTATAATGTGGTTTTGAGATTGCGTGAGTGTTGAAATGAAATACTTGAGAGAAATTATTTTCACAGAAATATTTCATCAAAATAAAATATGGAAGAAAGTTTTGGAGAAAAACAAAAACAAAGGAAATGACATTGCTACCATATGCCTTTCAAATCGCAAAGAAAACATTAAATATTTTGTACGACTAGTAAATTACCCTTCTAGTATTACACACCTACAACATACTTACCTGAAACTTTAGATAACATTACACGAGAGGAAAAAATCATGAAACATTTTGTGTTTCTTATCCTGCACTCGACAGTCTAAGTTAGTCTAACCTATTGTCATATTGAACTGGATCTAGGATGACATAATATGAACTGGAATGGACTAGGTGCTATTGTAGTCTAGAAGGAATTGAGTCAAATGTGTCAGTCTGTAGGCGAAAGGTTACTGACCTGCTACTAAACTGCGCAAACGCAAAGTATCGTAGATTTTTTTAGTGCCAAAGACTAAGTTTTTCCCAGAGGAGTGGTGGTCGTTAATTTAGGGTTAATTGCTAACATTCCTTACAAACCTCACTTTTGCTAAAAAAAACCCATTGGTTCAAAAAAGATACGTTAAATTGCCGACACATCTCATTTACATTTAGACGCTGTCTTTTGATTAACATTACCATCTTTAGACATAGTTAATCTTTTACCTACCATCCTTTTAAATTAGTAGAAATACGGCGCCGAAACTTCATGCAAGCAAGACCGAGTGTCAAGGATTGTACCTACAAAAAAAAAATATTAAAAAAAGACACGCTATTCATGTATTGTCATTGAACACATAGCGTGTGCAAAATTTCATCCTAATCGAGGACCGGGAAGTGGGTCAAAAGATTCGAACATTTTCTTACATACATAGTTACAAGTGAAGCTTATAAGCGTGTTAAAAATGGAAAAATCTCTGTCTTATTAAAAAGAAATGAGATCAAAACAGAACAGTTTTAAAAATGGGCGCGAAAACAATAAAACAGATGTATAGGTCATAAATAGTGTATCAATCATCGTTAGCGGGAATCGCCGCTTGCGCAGCCGTGAACATTAATACGTGAGTACATTTGGTAGTACATTGTTCGTGAACGATTATTTAGATGCTAATTTTATTTTTGTTTTGGTTGCCTCAATATACATACCTACTTAGTATGTTATGTACTGGTAATTTGAACACGATTGTTTGAGAAAGAAGTTAATGCATAAAAGTACTTTCTTTATACTTGACTTGACATGTGGACATTGGTAAGTCTGGAATCGCTAATTAAATAATGATTAATGCTCTTACAAATATAGGCCCACGATGATGATGATTCTATTATATTCTATAGAAGAATATGGGAGGAGAAAACATGCTGCGCCGACCCTAAATAAAATTGGGCAGGAGGATGTTGATGATGATGATTCTATAGTGGTAAACTTTAAAAATAATTCAATGATAAGGTTAATTTCAGTGTTATCATCATCACCACAGCCACATTTACCAATCCACTGCAGGACACAACCCTTTTCAAATACAGATAAGGATTGAGAGTAAATTCCAAGAGAGGTCTCCTCAAGATGTTTCCCTTCACTTTCTTAGTCATGCAGTACCGACCTACCGACATACACACATACATATACAAATTAAAAACCAACTAATTAACACCACTTACAAACAATCGCAGTTACCTACCGAAACAGTAACAATATGTGTTACGTTATAACTGTTTTGTGACGTCAGCCATTGCTATGCAAACCAGAGACTATGTGCCAACTGTCATAACTACGACGATGATTTATTGGAAATTGTCTTTGGTAATGCAGCCATCTTTAGTTAAGAGTTTTTATTTGTTTCTATTTTATATACCGTAGTAAGTAGTATTGTAGTTAAGTAAAGAAACAAATATTAAGCTAGGTCGATTTTTTTGTTGAACAATGTAAGCAGAAGGCTCTAATTTGAAAATGGAAACTATACATAGTTGATCCCTGTGGTTTCACCCTCGTCTTAAGGGCACTTCTTCCCACACCGGGACAACTAGTGGCCTATGTCCTTTCTCAAGACTTTATTTTTCTAGACTTTAACTTATGTTCACTTGTACATAGTAATTTAGGAATGACAGACAGACAGATTTAATTTTGCATTTAACTATAATATTAGTAAGGATTTTTCTAATTTCGCTTGGAATATAAATTGCACTCACGATCGAAGGTTAAAGGAGTTGCATCTCAAACAAGTTGCGGGTTCGAAACCTGACAAGAACACACAACAGTGTACCTTGCCATAAATCATAAATGCGCTTTCTAAGTTTATCTTAGACGACACTGACTAACGGGGAAGGAAAACGTGAGGTAACCTGGACAACGAAATATAAATCAAAATTGCCTATCCAAAGGTAAAGGTGGTGATTGATGGTCTTATCTTCTTTTTCTGAGAAGTAGTCTTTGGTTAGAAGTGGTATGATGAAAGGCTGGTTTCATTAATATAATATGAAGGTCTCACACGGAGAAGGTTAGTCTTAATCACCACGCTTGCTGACGGCTGCGGGATTAAATAAATTTTCAGAGAGGTCTTTCGCAATATTTCCTAAAATAATACGATGATAAAACACAATTAAATAAGAGGAAAACCATCAAAATATTGCTCACACAAGCTGAGATTTCATGACGTAAGTGCATGAGAAAATTTCATGAAAACCGTTAGTATGTCAATGAACTCGTGCGAGGAAATTGTGAAAAGCTCGAAATAGACTGAAACGTAGCTGAAAGTGTTATGATGGAGATAATGCGCAAACTGGCTCATTCTAGATTGTATGTAGTCCAGAATTATGTAGTTTAGTACATTTCCTATGTATAAGATGTCGTGACAAACGTCTATAAACAAATGAATGAGCTTTTGTTTTCACGCTTGTGTCTTCTACGGCTATAGGCAGTTACTGTTACTGTTACAGCCTTTTTATCGTCACACTGCTGGGCACAGGCCTCCTCTCACAAGGAGAAGGATAGGCTATAGGCAGAGATGAACCTAAACTATAATTGACTAAAAATAATAAACTAAATGAGGCGAGCACTATACTGCAAACTTTCAGTCAGACAATAATTTGATGGAGCTTATATAACAGTATGAAGATATGAAATTGTAGGATTGTAATAATTCCCGATTACGTTCCAGATAAACTGTTAGCTAATCAACGAACCAACTATCGGCCGTCAGTCTTTTCTACAGTATGCAGGAGCTCTTATTGTCCCTAAATGAGTCAAATCTAAACCGAAGCAATTGGAGATTTCTATAGCATCCCAATCGAATCTTCAGGATAAGCAGCTACGCTCAATAGATAAGCTAAACGTCAATTCAAGCTACCAAGTCCTGCTAAGCTCTTCATAGTAAGACATCTGGATATTCACAATGGCCCAATAATCGCCTATAGGCATCTCTATTCACAGTCGGCTTATCTGTACAAGATGCCTCAGGCTCTATTGTAACGAAACCTGCTTCCGTATACTATCTTGAGGTTGGATCCCACACTAACTATGCTTTGCGAACACGTGCGTCTGTGGTAATTTTTGGTTTTCAGAATCAGACTAATGTTATAAAGGCGAAAGTTTTTGAGTCAATTCCACAAAAATTAGTTCAATCGCTGAACTGATCTTGGTGGAATTTGGCTGATGCATATCTTATACATCAGAATATTATAAAGACATCAAGGAATGCTGATAGCTGACCGCCCACGAATGCAGATAGGTACAGAATCTATCTATTGAATTCCATCAAATCTCTAATTATATCTTTTACCCACTGCCGGATAAAAATATATTCGTCAAGCCATTATTGCAGAATCAAGCAGATTTGGGAAAATTTTGACACTATATAGGGCTTGTAAGATTAGTTTACCTGCAGCCCACACGATATGATGCGACAAAATTTGCATGGTAGTGTGTGCAGCTTTAACTCAAGATTATAATCCCCCAGTATTGGATAAGAAAGCTCGATATTTCATACAAATTCCCGTTTTACGCTCAATTTAGAGCCGTTTGGAATTTGATAAATGGCGAGGTCTGAGCTATCTAAAGTGCATTAGGAGCTTTCTAAGAGAATTTTGATTAAGAACAGGTTATAAACAGGCTTGATTAGCTACGCTTGACAATGTATTAAATAAGCATAGCTGAGTACATTATTTTGGTCTACACTTTCTTTAGTTTCTTTGATAAGAAAAGTTTCTTTAAATTCCTCTGAAATTACATTTCCTTTTACGGCGGTCACTTAGTAACTCTATCACAAAGTAACCAATTCAACCGCATCTCACAAAAGGTAAGGTTTTCTTTCGGAGCTATTCACGTCTAAATAAATGTCTATACATAACTACCGAAGCTTAAAAAACACACATATTTTTTTATCTACAAAAAATCAATTGCTGAATAAAAATTGCCAGACAATTTTATCATTCACACGCTCATCTCATAATACACCATACTGACGACATAGTCGCCCAAAAGTCTACGAAACATCATCATCATCATCATCATCTCAGCCATAGGACGTCCACTGCTGAACATAGGCCTCCCCCTTTGATCTCCACAGATACCTGTTGGAAGCGACCTGCATCCAGCGTCTTCCGGCGACCTTTATAAGGTCATACGAAACATAGTTAAGTTTTAAGTCCAAGACTCCACAAACTGCAATACAATTGTCGATCATAAACCGGTTTCATCCAGAAACAGATACAACCTCATTAACAATCAGTTAGCCATTATTATTATTCAAATGAACACCTTGTCCTGTTGGTAAAACGGACAATATACTCATTGCTTTTGCCTCAGTACGGATAAACACGGTCGGGGTAAGGACAGAACATTTATATTATACTCCGGTGGTGGTACGACAAAGATATCAGACAGAAGGTCTATTTTAATGTCAATGGTGTTATATCAATATGGAACTGGGTTGGTTGTATTAAGCACTGGTACTCAGTTGTATTCGGTTAGACTGGAAGCCAACCTGAACGAAGTTGGGAAAAGGCTAGGCAGATGATTTGTATCATCAGTGACCAGGTATCAATAATTGTGACTATAACAACGTCACTTAGGTCTTGTATTTTTACAGAAGCTTTGGGCACTTCCTAGATTCCTTCAGGTCCTTCAAAGTATGTAATTACTCTAAATCTATGGTCACTCATCTAAAGACTGACCGACGTAAGTATAACACCGCTACCAAGCAATACATTTCCTTCTTCACGTTGATTCACAAACACTTCAGTCAGGAGGTCCATTGTAAACACACTTAAAATACTGCAACGGCATTTTATTGTCATAGCAAACAAATGCACAAAATCAGATCAAGTTACTCGCGACTAGAAAGTTATTGGAAACAGATTATTATAATAAAATGAACAGTAAAATGCATGTTATTATTTTGTGGACCACCATAAAATATGGATTTCCAATTTGATAGCCTTTAAGTATCTAATTTTATTGTGGATCTGTTATTTCTGGTGTTGTTATTTATGGCAAATCGTGCCTATTACCGCCATTGAAGGTTGGTTCATAGGTTTTGGTCAGGCAACGGTTCTATGGCCCGGAGACTAGATAAGATGCCTAGTTGTTAGAAGAAGGTAAGTTTCAAGATAAGAAAGGCATCCTCCTCCGAGCCTTTTTCCCAATCATGTTGGGGTCGGCTTCCAGTCTATCCGGATTCAGCTGAGTACCAGTGCTTTACAAGAAGCGACTGCCTATCTGACCTCCTCAACCCAGTTACCCGGGCAACCCGATACCCCTTGGTTAGACTGGTGTCAGACTTACTGGCTTCTGACTACCCGTAACGACTGCCAAGGATGTTCAATGACAGCCGGGACCTACAGTTTAACGTGCCATCCGAAACACAGTCAATGGTGTCTAAGATATACTTAGAAAGTACATACAAACTTAGAAAAGTTGCATTGGTACTTGCCTGACCTGGGATCGAACCCGCGCCCTCATACTTGAGAGGTTGGTCCTTTACCCACTAGGCCACCACGACTTATTAAGATAAGAAAGGCATACGAACGGTTAATAATACTTAAACTTATACTCATATACAAGCCCCCAACTAAAGCTTCCTTGCCTAGATTTTTGGAAACACATACATAACCAACATCAATTTTGACAGAATTTTCTACAAATGCTTACTCAGCATTTTGACTAACATTTAACAAATGCTCAGATTCACTTCACACGCAAAGATAGCTTTCAAAATTTTTTCTCCAAAATCCAACACGAAAACACAATTCAATCAATACAATTCAATCAATCTAAAAAATTCCCAAACTACCAAAAATCAAAAACCGTTTGTAAAACCAATAATCCTGGGTTTACCAAACATCGTTCCCCGGATCACTACATCTTCAGAAACTAAGTAATCCATGACTAATGTCTTCCTACCGAACACTATTGGGATAGTCGACGACATTTAAATAGATACAGGAAGCCGACAACTGACTACGATGTCCTTTGGTTAGAAAAATATTTTGAGAGGAAGGTGTTTGGGCTGATGATTTTTGGCGGGATTTGGGTTGTTTACCTGAATTCGATGGGATTTAAATGCTGGATTAAATTATTACTCTATCTGTCTCAGTACCTACTGGAATTGACAGGGGGGATTACACCAATAAATGATCCGTGACCACGGCGCAGATTTAAAATATTTTTAGGAGGCTACCTTTTCATAACTACTAGATACTACATATTAACTTTCAGATTTTGCACATACTACCTTAATCATACATAAATTAATTTCGTCCTAGAGGAGCATATTAATTAAATCCGATTGTAATCTATTCTACCGAAAGATAATTTCTAATGTTTGTTCGCATCAACGTTACAGCTTACATTAACATCGCTTTCACGATCCCGTCCACAAAATCAAGAAAGCGAAATGTTACCGCCTACGTGCGTTTGCGCAGGAAGACTCTGTACATACAAAATGGGACAGAAGGCCCATACGAATTAAAACATATACAGAAATAATATACAATGTGTAAAAATATAATTCAAGTTCGTATTTACTTTGCATCTACATATCCACTTTGCTTTCCTTTATAAACAAAAATTATATGGACAGCGGGACATTAACATGGTCAAAAGAACGAATGGAGTAATAGTTTTGAGTCTAAAGCTTTTGGGAAATTAAAAAGTTCCTAATTTGTTTTTGTTCAGGCACATAAAAAAGATTCATGTGCATATAAGAAACCCTAAAAAGAAAATTATAAATTAATATTCTCGATATATCTATAGTTCGGCCATTCAGAGAATGCGTTCCTGACACGTCGCGATTGAACTGACGACGTAATAACATTCATTGATTATTGATATAATAATGTTGTTTTAATGCTCCTCAATTGTTAAAACGGTAAACAACCAGCAAAAATATTTTTATCGTAACTGCAACGCCATTGCAAAGTTACGTCGTCAGTTCAATCGCGACGTGTCAGGAACGCATTCTCTGAATGGCCGAACTATACGACTTTAACTTCTTAGTTTCTTGTATCACGATAGTTGCGCACGAGTTAATCTAATACGTCTCGCTCAATTTAGAGGACGAATTTACTCCACAAACAGACGTGCACTTTATTAGTTTATTAGAGAAATCGTTGGCTAACCTGCCAAAATGTTACTTAGTTAAATGGAGTCATAGACACAGTAGTTACCAGTAGATTAATAACGATTGCAGTGGGAGAATAATTTTGTAAAGATATGACCCGCTATTTAGGTATTTGCAGAGTTACCTACTCTAAGATATATTTGTTCCCGGAAGAGGACTGTGAGAAAATAGTGCCTGCCTCTATTTGAAGACAAAGACTAGGCCTTTATGTCTTTGTATATAAAAGGAAGGAATAAATTCTGGTGGCACTAGAATTTTGCTTGTTGAAACAACAAGAGAAAAAAAGGTGAAGTAAAGAGTAGATATTCAGACAATAACTACCAAAAAATTAAGGAGAAAGAAACCAAACACCTAGATGGACATACAGAAGCTCTAACAAGCGAGATGAATGATATCACAGTTAATAAACAAGATTAACTATTATGAGCACAAGCTTCCGTTGGCAAAAGGTCAATAAATAACTTTGTTAACACTTGCCCACACGCAACACTAATTACAGATGTAATCGCATAAAATACTTCGTGCATTGCTGCAAACCTTTATGTTAGACGTAAGTAGATAGCTGTCATTTAGACATCTTTGATAGTCGTTACGGGTAGTCAGAAGCCAGTAAGTTTGACAACCTGTCTTACCTGGGGGTATTGGGTTGCCCGTGTATCAGGGTTGAGGAGGACAGATAGGCAATCACTCGTTGTAAAACACTGGTACTCAGCTGCATCCGATTAGACTAGAAGCCGTCCCCAACATAGTTGGGAAAAGGCTTGGCAATGATGAGTTAGATGACATAGTGAAGGTACTTATAGTCCATAACACTAAGATTGAAAGACAAAACTTTGGATGCTTGTTTGTCTTTCACGCTAAAACCTCTGATCGGACTGTGATGAAACTTTACAATAGGAAACAGAGATAATACATTACAACACCATTTACGACCACTTGTCTCTCATAATTGTCATCAGAATTTATAGAAAAGATTTCTATAGCTTTTCGTTAAATTACAAAAGAATTACAATAATTCCTAACTTCAGTGTGAACAAAGAAATTCGTGGGATGTGGGATAGAAGATTTATGGTTTATTTCCTATGTTTCGTTTATACTTTTATTGCTATTATCTCCATCATTAGTTGTATCAAGTGGGTGGGCAACATCATTCATTGTTAACGTTAGCTGTGCCTGCGCAAGTAAACCCACAGGCTTGAGTGATTGAAGTTTTGGTTTATTATTTTCTCTCTGTAAATAAGCATACTTTTTGTTAAATATGTTGTTCCCCTTGATGCCAAGAAGAAAGAAAGAAGTCTAGGTATACTCTTTCTCAAGTCCTATGCTATTCTGTGTACCAAGATTATTTTCTTTTCATTTATAAGTAAGGATTCACATGTTGCCCATACCATTGAAAAATATTCTCCTCTGGTTTTATAACCGAGATCGTAAGACTGACATATTTCCGGATGTCATATCATTAAGAAATATATATAGCTTTCCAAAAACTCTTGACTTCCATGAAATCGATTTCCCACAAATCAAACTAATTGAACGCAACTAAAAGAAGCGTGCGCGTGCGTCTATAAATAAATCCAAGATGGCGGCCCACCCTTCGCGCCAAAATTGGAAGCTATAGAAAATGTTCGAACAGTAGCAAAAAAGGTACAGCCATTAGCAGAAATGCAAGTAATTATAGTTCGGCCATTCAGAGAATGCGTTCCTGACACGTCGCGATTGAACTGACGACGTAACTACATTCATTGATTATTGATATAATAATGTTGTTTTAATGCTCCTCAATTGTTAAAACGGTAAACAACCAGCAAAAATATTTTTATCGTAACTGCAACGCCATTGCAAAGTTACGTCGTCAGTTCAATCGCGACGTGTCAGGAACGCATTCTCTGAATGGCCGAACTATAAAGGTCTGTTGCTATTATTTATAATGATGAAGTTTTTGCTTGAAGCAGCTGAAAAGATAATAATAGATTTTGCCTCTTCAAGAATGTTGTAAAATTTCTTTTGTATGAAGAAAGGCACCTTTTTCAACAACTATGTATGCCCTTTGTTGGTATTCTCACACGTTTAAAGGGGAAATTACTTTGACTGTATGTTCTAACTAAAAAGTTACTTAGCGTTCGTATTTGTAAAGCTCAAATGTGCAATGTTTTCCTTACGTAATTGTTAGAAGTTAAATGTTTGCATAAACTTTAACTCGGAAATGTACAACATCAATATCGTTGTATAAGTATTTATGTGACAAATTATTCGTTTCAATAGTTTACCTGCTTTCTATGCTTATATTTTGTAAGTTCCTTGACTAAGCTAGTATTAAATGTCAAATACAGCATTTATGTTTAGCCAACGAAATGTCACATTTACCAAGGCAAATTAAAATATTACATTTCAAAATTTAACCATCTGCGTATCTTGCAATCTCGTGCCAAAATTTAAAATAACGGTCACAAACCGAACATATTTGACATTCTGTAACAAATTGACATTCGGTAACAAATTGACATTCCTGTCAAATTACACGTCATCGTTTAAATCCAAATTTCGCAACTGTCATATTCTAAACGGAAATGACGTATCTGGTTACTATGAACGACGTCGCTTCCGCCTTCGGACGCCATCTTAATTGGGAAAAAGCTTGCGCACGCGCAAACTACGAAATCCGAACAGGAAACGGATGTAGCGGTGTGTCTTTTTTAATATTTTTATATTCCCGACGCGACAAGTCGTTGGAATTAAAAATATTTCTTTTCATCTTTTGAATCTACTTTTGTTAATAGTTTCCTATATCTCGGATTGAGCTTTGAAGTTGTCATAACAAACTATTGGGCACTCCGGCTAATTAGATAGTAAGTGATTAATTTAATAATGTGTTGAAAAGTATCACATAAAAAACTGGTGTGTGGAGGTAGACGGAATTTCACTAAAGTTCAGTTTTGTTACACGAACTAGAAACGAGTTATTCCCAATTTGTCATTAGTACCGATTGGTCACCAACTATTTTTTCCATACATCAAATCCCAATTGGTCATTCGAGCAAAATAAATAATTTAATATTTAAATTTTGAGTTCCGATTCGTCACCCGCATAAAATTTCACGTATCAGAGTACGGTAGACTGCACATCAGTGGTAACTGTCATGCACCTTAACTCAATAGTAATAAGTACGATTTTCCTACAAAACTGTTACCACTGACCTGAAGTTGACTGTACCGTCAGAAATAAAAGTGTTAGAAGAAATTTTAAATGAAAAACTTTGATGTAGGTAAAGGTATAGCTCTCATATAAATATAATAAAATTTACATTAAAACACAGGTGTAGACAACATGGGCATTTTATAAACCCGAAAATGTGACTCGATACTTTTTGTGCCGGTAATAAAAGTACCAGGGGCCCATAACTAGAAAAGAGATTGTATACATAAAAATGATGAATGATGGTGTAAATTGGTATGTTTATCTACAATAAGGAAAAAAACGTAAAATCCTGACACTCTTGACTGCTATACTCTTGTAAGTTATGCGGTCTTAGTACACGGTGGGCAGTTCCATGGACACTCGTTGATTGGTATATTACTCATCTGATTTATGCGATCCTGGTATTTTGGTTTTGGCCGTGCGGTGTGTGACGCCGTTGAAATCGCGATTTTATTATTATTTTATTATATAATAGCGTCTTGCCATGTTCGGAAAAAACATAACCAAAATAAATAAAAAAAAACATATTACAATATTGTAAAGCTTATCTTGTTGACAGTACTTTTTACAAAATAAAGTACGGATGACCAATTGGGACTAAGCAAAATAAAATATTTTATTGAATGACCAACTGGGACACGTTTTTTATGGATGCCAAATCACTAAAATGACGAATCGGGCATAACTCCTAGAAACTACGTTTGAAACATAATATTATTCTAAAATGACTGAAATCTTCAGAGCAATTCTTTGCAAGGATTAATAAATACATGAATGAGTTTCTCATAAAGTACACTTCATGTGACATCTTTAAAATCAATTCTATTTATAAGTGTTGCCAGAGGACACTTTACCTTGCTTTACGGTTAAAATCCAATGCTACTGAACTGTGATCTTCAGCACGCGCCCTGGGGATTGTCTTCTCAAATTATTTCAATAATCTCAAACCCCACGTCACATTATTATGAACAAACCGTAAAATCACAGGAAACCATGCTATTTCTACATCCAGACGAACGCACTCGATATGACGTATGTCACACGATATTCTTCAAAACATCACCAGGAAACAAACCGTCAATATTGAAGCTATAAAATTCTATTTCGAAGGTAATAAGGTTGAGAATTCATTGGCAATTTGTGTCGTGGCCGCAGAATTAAGTGTGTAAGTCTGAGTATCGGTTTAGGCTTGACATTGATACTTGATGCCGTATACGCAGTTTTATTTATGGGGGTTGTTTTAAGAGGTTTTTTGTATTTTAATAACTGAACACTGATTTTGAAGGGCAGATTAGTAAACAGTTTAGTGGAGATAGAAAGCAGGCTTCTGACGTCATAGACGATGATAGTGTTTGTAATGTTGGAAGAGAGAATTTCAGTTTTTAGATTATAGAGAAATGTTTTGGTATGCTTGAAGAAATGTTTTTAGTATAATTTGATTTAGAAAGCACGAAAATGTTAATTTAAAGGAATAGGTAAAGTTTGGAATTACTTTAGATAGTCAAACAGTTGTAAGTGTGTAGGGTGTCGTGTAATGGAGAGAAGTATGAAAGTCCAGGGTGCACAATTTAATAAGAAGAGAAAGAACATCTCCTACTCAGTCAATATTTTCATGTAATTCGCTTTTTGAGAGAGTATGTAAAATTTGACTATGTTAGTAAAATAATATGTTAGCTTTTTTTTTTTTCTGAGGGTAGTTGAAAAGAGCACAACTTTTATTATTGCTCCTGAGTTTTATTTTATTTAAAAATACAAATATTGTTATTTTCACTGTGCATATGCACTAAATTGTTGCATTATCTATAGATGCACTCACTTATATAAATCTCTAAGCTGTATCACTTTCACTACACTTTTAACATCACAATGGACCTGTACACACAACTTGCTAGCAGTATGGAAGAACTGTCCAACACATTTACGTCACGGATGGCAGCATACGAAGAGGAGCTGAAGAATGTGAGCAGCAATGAGGCCTCACATAAAACCATTGCCAGCCTGTCCCGGGATTACACTGACTTCAAGTGTCTGGTATGGAAGACAATGAGTGCCCTCAAACTGCAGATGGAGTTGCTGACGCTGGGTCTGGACAGGCATGAGATGGCTTCACGCAGGCATGTTCTCCTTCTGCATGGTCTTCCGGAAAAGAAAGATGAAGAGTATGTGTCTCAGGCTGTCATAGTTCTTACGGAGAAGTTGAAGATGTCCAACATTTCTGCGGCGGATATAGCCTCATGTCATCGTCTGGGCACTGAGACTGGTAAGCCACGTCCGTTACTAATTAGATTCCAGAGCCTTAGTCTTCGTAGTGAAGTGTGGCAAAGCAAGACCATGTTGAAGGGCTCTGGACTGGTTTTCTCGGAGTTCCTGACCAAACCCCGACATGACGCGTTTCTTGCCGCCCGCAAGCATTTTGGAGTGAAACAGTGCTGGACATCCGAAGGCAAGATTGTGGTACTGCTACCGGACAAATCAAGGCGAAAAATAGAATCCCCAGCTGAACTACAGCAATTAACGAGGCAGTTTCCGACGTTGGCTACTTCCGCTAGCGAGCCGACATTGGGCGCACGGGAAAGTCCATTGTCCAACAAGTCTCCAACAGGGAAGAGGTCGAAAAGGCATGCAAAATAGTACATTCATGTTTTTCAATGTCGGTCACTCCAGATTTTTGTTTAGTTTTTAATGACATCACTGCCTGCCGGCCTGACATAACATCTTCCATAGATTAACTCACTCTACTCCTGAATTCGTTCGGAAACTATGTTTGGATACGAGCCTTTTTATCTATGTTGTGGTACATTTAACAAACTGGCGAGTGCATCGAGGATGTTGAATAATAGGTAACTGTTATTATAATTTTAAATTTTATTTTATTATAAATATATATATATATTTTTTTTTTTTGTTTGTTAATAATTAATTTAGTATACTTGTCATGTTCGATAATTTTGATGATAGTTTTGTCTCTTGTTCGTCTTCTTGTGCGTCTGACGAGAGCTTTGCCAGTGCGTTCAATGATGATTCAGTGCATCTACGTGATCAACTCGCTACCACCTTCTCTCCTTATGGTAAATTTTTCAATGTGGTCCACATAAATGCTCAAAGTATTCCCGCTCATCATGCTGATCTTCTGTCCTCTTTTGACTCAAACCTTGTTCATGCTATCCTTGTTTCTGAAACTTTCCTCAAACCAGCACTTCCCTCCACTCAATATTCCTTGCCCGGCTACAAGCTTGTGCGTAATGACAGAACTGGCAAGGGAGGCGGAGGGGTCGCCGTTTATCTACGTGGTGATATCTCCTATCATATTGTTGACAAGTCTCCGGGCGATTACTCTAAATTCGCTGAACATCTTTTTATTGAAATTACTTTTAATGCTGTCAAAATACTTTTAGGTGTTTATTATAACCCGTCATGCACTTTCGACTACTTTTCTTCTTTTGAGTCGAAACTTGAATCTTTTACTCCCTGCTACGACCACACTATAATCCTCGGAGACTTCAACACCTGTTTACTTAAGGATGATGTGCGCAGCCGTAAACTTCGATCTCTTGTCTCTTCTGTCAATATGAACATTCTTCAGCTTAATGCTACTCATCACGCCCCTCACTGTAATCCTTCTCTTTTAGATCTTATAATAGTATCAGACCCTAGCAAAGTAGCCACTCATGGTCAACTTCCTGCCTCTTTCTCATATCATGACCTTCTGTTTCTATCTTACAAGATTCGTCCACCTAAGCGTAAATCCAAATTTCTTTTCCTTCGCAGTTTCAAGAACATTGATTTGGATCGTTTGATGGAGGATGCGGGTACAATTGACTGGTCTCCTGTTTACGACTGCACTGATGTGGATTCCATGGTATCTGTATTTAACAGGTTGGTGTTGAAACTTTACGACAAACATGCACCTGTTAAAAAAGTCAAAGTTAAACACCTTCCAGCCCCGTGGCTATCTGACACTATAAAACAAGAGATGTCTAGACGGGATAAGGCTAAGCGCCGATTCAGAAGGGATCCAACTGAGGAGAACTGGTCTCTCTACAAGCAGTTACGAAATCGTTGCAATCGTCTGTGCAGAGATGCAAAGAGACGCCATATTCACGACTCCATTAAAAACTTCAACACAGCACAAGTATGGCAATTCCTTAAGTCTTTTGGTATCGGGAAGGTAGCTGATGATAGCGCTCCCGATATAAATCTAAACACAATTAATGACCATTTCTCGAAGTCACCAGTAACACTGGACGACAACGTTAAATCGTCTACTATTAAGTATCTCTCAAACCTTTCTTTGCCTAAATGTACTTCGTTTTCTTTCCACCCGGCTACGGAAGGAGATATCAAACGTGCCATTCTATCTATCTCCACAAAAGCTGTAGGGGATGACGGCCTTCACCTGCAAATGCTCCTTCCTATCCTTAATATCATCATTCCTGTCATTCTCCATCTCGTCAATTATTCCCTTTTCACTAGCTCCTTTCCATCAGCTTGGAAGAAAGCTCATGTGTTGCCCTTGCCCAAAGTCTCCAATCCATCCTCAGTTTCTCAGTACCGTCCCATATCCATACTTCCCATCCTATCTAAAGTCCTTGAGAGTGTTGTCAACAATCAACTTTCTCGTTATCTCTCCTTTAACAACCTGCTAAGTCCATACCAATCTGGATTTCGCCCTGGCCATAGCACAGTGTCTGCTCTCATCAAAATTACTGATGACATCCGGCTGGCTATGGAGAAGGGGCTTTTAACAGTTTTGGTTTTGCTGGATTTTAGCAGTGCGTTTAATTCGGTTGATTTTGACATCCTCTTAGGTATCCTATCCTCACTAAATGTATCTCCTTCTGCAGTTGAGTGGTTCAACTCTTATCTTCGAGGTCGCTCGCAGTCAGTCCGCGTTGATGAGGCTTCCTCTGAGTGGCGGGAACTCGCTGCGGGTGTTCCTCAAGGTGGCGTTCTCTCTCCATTACTTTTCTCCGCTTTTATAAACGCCATCACTAAATCACTAGTTTCACAATACCATCTCTATGCAGACGACTTGCAACTTTATCAGCATTTTAGACTTGAAGAGCTTCCGAGAGCGATTGATGCCATCAATAATGATCTTGGAAACATAAGTCGATGGGCAAAGGATTTCGGTCTTTTAGTGAATCCTGCCAAGTCACAAGCTCTCATTATTGGTGGCAGATACTTCCTTAATAAACTGCCTTCTCCACCACCGGTCTCATATGATAGCGTTGCCATCCCATACTCCTCAAAAGTCAAGAACTTGGGGATACTTATGGATTGTCATTTGTCCTGGGGTTCACACGTTGCAGAAGTAAGCAGGAGGGTTTTTTGCTCGTTTCAGTCACTCAAACGTCTCCAGAAGTTCCTGCCTTTTCCGACAAAAATTACTCTCGCTCAGTCGCTTCTTCTCCCTCTTTTAGATTATGCTGATGTCTCGTTTCTTGATGCGACTGAGGAACTTCTTGACAAACTCGAGCGCCTGCAGAATCTGTGCATCCGCTTCATTTTTGGTCTCCGGAAATATGACCATGTGTCAGAATTTCGGAGCCAGCTGAAGTGGCTGCCAATTCGGCGGCGTCGAGATGCTCATATTCTATCTTTTCTCTTCTCTCTTCTTCACAATCCCAACGCTCCAAGTTATCTTAGGGAACGCTTTGAGTTCCTTGTTCCTAGAGGCAAACCCTGTCGCTCTTCTGTATCTCTTCTTCTCCGTGTCCCTCCTCATACTTCGAGCCGTTATGATGGATCCTTTACTGTTCGCGCTGTGAGGCTTTGGAACGCTCTGCCTCACAGTATACGTGAGAGCACATCGTTAGATATCTTCAAGAGACGAACTAGGGAACATTTCCTATCAGCATGACCCTATTTGTATGTATGTATTTATTTATTTATTTATTATATCTTATGTATTATATATATGTATGTATTTTATGTTATGTAATTTTTATCTTTGTTTAGTTTAATGTTGTGCACTTGTAACTTACTCTTCCATATCGCATCTCTCTATCGCTCTAAGGTTTGCTGTCAGAGAACCCAACTCTGGGTTAAGCTCGCCTTTGTACATAACTTTTCTGTATTGTGTGTGTATTAAAATATGTGTGTGTACAATAAAGAATAATAATAAAATCCAGTATTTCTTAATAAATATTTCCTAATTCATAATGAACAATACAAAAGACCCGATTCTTCCAATAGACTTGAACTTTCTTTGATATTTGAGACAAAAGGAAATGTAAAAGAAACTAAATCTGGTTACGATTGATGTTGATGATAAACTTCGGGATATGAAAGGCAAGATGCGGTTTGGCGGTGAATTTTATGTTGCCACATCGCTAGCTTCAAATATCGAGTTCCTGGGTTAGATTTTTAGTATGAGACTAGCTTCTGCCAGCGGTTTCACCCGCATCCCGTGGGAACCTCTGCACGAACCCGGATAAAAAGTAGCCTATAGCCTTCCTCGATAAATGGGCTATCTAACACTGAAAGAATTGTTCAAATCGGACCAGTAGTTCCTGAGATTAGCGCGTTCAAACAAACAAACAAACAAACAAACTCTTCAGCTTTATAATATTAGTATAGATAAATAAATATTGGTAATATTTAGTAGTGAGGAACAAATAAATAAAGAAGAATCCTTATTGGACTACTCTACAAACACGAAAGTAACTCCGTCAGTTTGTTTACTATAGAACCGATTTAATGTTTAGTGCACAGATAGTCAAGGGCCTGGAAAAGGACATAACATAGACTTCATTTATTTTATTCTGGAAAGTGGCCCATCCGACACGTGGGTACAATCGCCGGTTGCAGTTAGATTATCTACTAAAGCCACTGTGACCAATATTATGCGTAGTCTTACGAAAATGGAGATACATAAATCAAATGTAGATTGCACACCTTTTTAAAGTCCCAATTTTTGAAGCCTTATTTAAAAATTCTATGACCTTAGAAAACCTTGATAGCATAACCGTACACCTGACCCGAAAACCCCGCAATTTATTATGTATCTCGTGTCTAGTCCCTTAAACCGTTGTCTCAATAAGGCTCGAAGTAATATGATGTATAGCGTCCGCCATTGTTGGTGCCATCAATATAATGGTCATGTACCAGCTCTGCCCTTAGGGATCGGAAATAGTTGCACGTTTGAACTAGGAAGGTTTGTTGAGTTCATTAATACTGTGTTGGGAGGTTATATTTGCAAATGTAGGTTTGGTGTAGGGAGAGGTTACAGAGTTTGCAATGTTAGGTGGGATTGAATACTAGCTAATGCAGGTTGTCAAATACGCCTTTGATTAGAAGTTGGCTGCTACAATTCACTATAGTCTATAGGGTGGGCAAAAAAAAAATACTTACCAAGGTAAAGCTCTTGTCAAATAATTTGCTGCTCCGATATCGGCCATTTGATACCTCGCGCATGCGATTACGGGTTTTTCCATACATTTTCACTGTTTCACAGTCACCAGGAGTTCGTTTCAGAAACGCAAAATTTAACAGGAAGCTGATACCATCGCAAATGCAGCGTTTACAGTACTAATGAATTTGCCGACGAAAACTCACTTGCGACCATTCTCAACGTAGATGAATGATCGATACCCCACATACGTACCTACCTACATATACTCTGACAAACCTACATACTATTAGTTCCTGTATGGAAGTAGGAAGAGGAAGTCGCTTCGGAATGTAACCTTCATCAGAAGATGGCTAAGTGCATTAATTAATAAGTGATTAACTGTGTAGTGTTCGCCCTACCTGTGTCTCTGTAATTACCATCCGATAATTAGGATATCGGCTCGCTTGCCCACATAACGTCTTACTCCCGTGCCACACACTCTCCCGGTTTCCCGCCAACTGGCCATAGAGTATAGTGTGCACTCTCCGCGTCTATGCGACAACGAGACGACAGATATCGGTGATAATACAGTACACTACATCCCTTCCTTTGTTTAGTAAAAACAAATTAAACTCCGTCACTTTGCCGACATCAATAACCAGTCTGGTGATCAGTCGATGGACACCGATATCCCGCCTGTTAGTCCATGTGGAATCAAACAGTCTCAAATATTGCTGCACGTTCAGCCAACGAGCACTCATCTTGCACTAGCGGCAAAATCAAAATGAATATAAAAATAGATAAAACCAAACTGTACCTGCCTATTAATGGAATATAATAAATCTTCATACTCCCAGTGGTTTCCTCACATTTTA
This sequence comes from Helicoverpa zea, assembly GCF_022581195.2. Classification (NCBI taxonomy): domain Eukaryota; kingdom Metazoa; phylum Arthropoda; class Insecta; order Lepidoptera; family Noctuidae; genus Helicoverpa; species Helicoverpa zea. Next base: position 2,645,338 of record NC_061472.1, read on the forward strand.
CTCTAGCTACCTACTCCTTTCCCTTTTCCTTCAAATGACCAAGTATTGCCTTTGCCCTTGTCGGGCTTTGACTGAATAATTTTACTTCACTTACTTGTAAAACAGTTTCAGAATGCATTGTCCCAATGTAAGAATTTTATTTCTAGCTTCAGAGTTGAAACAATAATGATGAAATGAAGTTTTTCCTGACGCTTCGTACTTGCGATTAAAGCCCCGTAATGACTTTTACGTGCATTTTACTAGCGTAGCGTTTGCTAGTGTTTTATAAACAACCGGACAACTTTGAAATGTCACTACAGTCGAATCGTTTTACACTGACGATTTATGGAAATTATTACCTTTACCTTTTACTCACACATTACCTTACCATTACCACTTTCAATAACCTTACCAACAAGTTACCGCCGCGCCGTTTAAAGCAACCTTTGAGTGTTACTCAAGGACTCCACGACAGTGGAACGTGACTTTTAAGTCCATGCCAGGCCCTGCCATTTTATACTTGCACACAACTTATACGAATCCTCGCGAACCTTGCTGTTCGCACCTCGTAAAGCTGTACAAGACTTGCACACAACATATACGAATCCTCGCGAACCTTGCTGTTCACACCTCGTAAAGCTGTACAAGACTTGCACACAACATATACGAATCCTCGTGAACCTTGCTGTTCGCACCTCGTAAAGCTGTACAAGACTTGCACACAACATATACGAATCCTCGCGAACCTTGCTGTTCGCACCTCGTAAAGCTGTACAAGACTTGCACACAACATATACGAATCCTCGCGAACCTTGCTGTTCACACCTCGTAAAGCTGTACAAGACTTGCACACAACATATACGAATCCTCGCGAACCTTGCTGGTCGCACCTCGTAAAGCTGTACAAGTTCTCGCCTCTCAGGCATATAGGTACATATGATAGTTTTACTATCTAATACTTTCGCGCAACCTTACGATTTCTCACGGACCTTACTGTTAGCAACAGTGGAACGTGCCTCGCAAAGCTTTACGAATATAAATATAATAGTTCTACTATTTAATACTTTCGCGCAACTTTACGATTTCTCACGGACCTTACTGTTAGCAACAGTGGAACGTGCCTCGCAAAGCTTTACGAATATAAATATAATAGTTCTACTATTTAATACTTTCGCGCAACTTTACGATTTCTCACGGACCTTACTGTTAGCAACAGTGGAACGTGCCTCGCAAAGCTTTACGAATACAAATATAATAGTTCTACTATTTAGTACTGCCGTACGATCTCTAGTTTTTCAAACATGTACATAAATACATAGTAATTATGATCACACAAACGTACGTACCCGGTTGACTTCCGCAGTGGGCCCGTGAACTAGCAGATTTCTGCCAGTACCTACACATACATAATGACTAAAAGTAGAATTATAGTTCAGAAGTTTTTTTTATTGATAACAACATAACACAATAATTTATACGGTTGTACCTAAGTGGTAAATTGTGTCTACAAATGAAATACCTTTGTATTTCCAATCTGCTTTTCAACGTGTCTAGGTGCCAGTATACCTATTATACCTACAATGTTTAAAACTTAAACGGTCGAAACGCAGCTCTCCTGACGGAAAAGATATCTCGTTTACTCATGTTGTATCGAACTATTCTAAAAATTGTACTACTAGGGGAATTACATTTAATCTCGATGACAACAGAGCACTAACAGTTTAGTGCACTACTAATGTGTTAAGGTAGGTATTCCTATCAGACTCGGAACCAACCTACCTAGCAATCATGTTTACATAGTTACAGATCGCTTAGACCAGCCACCGTTCACATCTAATTTGACACCCCATTGCAAAATTATTTAAATTATTACAAATGAAATTAATAGCAAATGCTTAAAGCATAATATGAATCAAACTCAACTAATTTTGGTAACAGTTTCCTTTTATTAATTGAGAGTGGAATATTTCAAAGCTTTATTCCTTATCTCAGCATTGCAACAAGTAATCTGGTTTTCAACCGTATGGATCAGCGCTGGCACTTGCATGCTTCTGCAGATACACTCTCTAAAAGAATTCTGATATACCTAAGCTTCGAGCGTTCATGAGTGTCCAGGGGCGCAATTCTACAAATTTAACTTTAGTGCTATGTGTACGTTACGATTATAACGTAGGCACCTATAAAGCCGTTGCTTTATAGTTACGTTCAACTTATCAGATTTTAGGATTTTAGTTAACAACTACGTCGTGCAACGAAACGCGCTTTGACAGGTGTCATCAGCTTTGTAATCTGTAGCTGTGACATTCAGTGAAACGACAAAACACAAACAAACACCTTAACATAGAATAGAATCCATCAATAGAGACTCCCAACCACTGTTCCTCCTCCCCTCATCAAAGCGAACAGCAACCCACAAACAGCGCTCCCGTCGATGCACAATTCCCCCTGCAGAAACGATCGCCGACCCCTCCACAACGTCCGTCCACCCATAGATTGGCCGCAGGATTCCCAATTCATGCGCCCACCAACGCCGAATAGAAACCTAGAACCTATGAAGCAGGTACCTACTTAGTGAACAACCAAGCGCCGCAGACAAAATGCAGGTGCCACAGGACCCAGGCAGCTCGGCGCCGCTGCTTTGAAAATTTCAAGAAACTGTTCGGCCAGCAGGCATCTCCAGGTTTCACAAGTGGGTGGCAAAGCAACAACAACAATCAGTATGCCAAGAACATTTGCAGCCAACAACTGAGAAGGCTACACATTGTACCCACTTCAAAAGATAGATGTATCAATCTCAAATCAATAAATGGACCCCATTCCATGTCCCGGCTATGCCATTCTCCCAACAACCCTCTGTGCAAGTTTATTTAGTTTACACTTATAATTCTTGTTGGGCACTGCAATACTGTAAAGTATAATTTACAAATAAATAGCAATATTACAATGAGGGCTACTCTGTCAAACCGCACCAATGTCAGTCAATTGTGATACCAATTAAAATCCACTCGAGCCCGAATCTTGAAGGTTACATTTCAGAAGCACAAGCAATCACCAAATTATGAAATCCAAATCACCAGACAGTACCCAGAGTAAGTATCTATATTGAAACTCCTTCCATGCTTCATTCCTACAAGATTCCGTCACAGATGCGAAACCCCAGTTAGGTAAATAAAGCAGCATTGTCCCAACAAATCTTAATGGGAATTAATTAAAGTACAAAAACGCTCCACTGCTCAGCTCCTTAAACTTTTGGTCTAAGAGTCCCATATTCACCTAAAATACCCAAATCAGGATTATGAGTTAGGACGCTTACCAAAGATTCCATCTATTGAACACTAAAAGTTTTGATCCACATTTTCCATCCAACATTGCTGTTTGGCACCGCCTTCCCGCTCTGCATCTTCTGAGACATCTCTGTTGTAACACAACAACCTCCCTAATACCGCAAAACAAACTAAATTAAAAGGACCAGAATTATATTCAGGGTGACCGAGCAACCGTTATAATTAACATTAACTAGACAGGCAACCCACTGGAAGCGTTGACGGGCTGGAACGCTGTACATATGTGCACACATACCAGTACAACCGGGTAAGCACCTCAACATGCACAGTCCAACCTACAATGGTCCCTCAATGTGCTATTTGTTCAACCAAATACCTAGCACATGTTTGTCATTTATAGAACAGTTGACCAAAGGTACAAAACCACCAGTCTGTCCCCGTAATCCACTACATTGTAAGCAAGCCTCCTGAAGCAAGTTGGCACCAGAACAATGCAGCAAGCAAGCAGCCAACCAGACTCCGGGAGGGAAGCTAGGTCTGGAAGCCTATATTATCCAAACCACCAGCACAGAAAATCCGAAATTAATCAAGATTTAAAGAAGGTACTCGTCCAGATCAACCTTCAAACACCCAAAATCACTCAATTCAAAACAGATTACTTAGTAGAAACAACCACTCAATTATTGTAGTAGGGAGCCGCTCACAAACTCAAGGTACCCATAATACTATGCACTCAGCTCACCAAATATTTCACTATATCACAAGTTACAAATTAATCTGAAACTCCCAGTCATAATTGCATTCCCAGTCACTATTTCCCCTGCTTTATATAACTTGGTTTGTTTAATTTATTAACTTCTTAAAATAGTCTGTACAATAATTTTCTCTTATAACTTCCCAGTTCAACTTGCATTGTATAACCCTCTCAAAGTCAACCCAAAAAATACTGTAAACATTTCCTCTTCATGTTATTATCGTATGCATCAATACATACAAATTGTAACACCCATTATGTTTTTAAAAAGAGTAACCATGGAGTTTCTTGCCCGTTCCTCTCCATAGGAAGCTACCCCTGGAATGGGCAACTAGAAGCAAACTTATTTATAATTTTGATGTTCGTAAGTGCTTGCAAAGGCCTACATGAAATAAATGATTTGATTACTTTTCACACTTTTATAGTCAATGGGAACCAAAGATTATTTACTTTATGATAGGAACCAGGAACACAATGTAATTTATCTTTCATAAAGGAAATTACTCCCACGACAGATGTTTGGCTGTATGCTGTAATCATAGCCATCATGTAGCATCACAGCATTAAAACGATTTACTGATTCGCACCAATCCCAAAACAAATGAATGTTCCATGTTCAATTGGTGAAAAATACACGAACTTCATACGCAATGTGATATTATGATACAGGCTTTCTGGAAAACCCTTATGTGATGAATATACAGTACAATTACTAACGTACAACTTACTTATATGCTTCAAAGAACACACAATTAAACTTTCCAAGTAAAACCTAGACATGAGCACTGGTGTGAGATTCTTTAAAGTCTCATACAATAATTTATAGTCGAGTCGGTGACTGGATACCATACTAGCATCCTTACTAGAAACTTTAACTTGCACGTTCTTTGGACAGACGGCCAATTTGTTCAGATTTCGGCTGTTTAGGGGGACTTCTAATCCGCAAACTGAACTTACCATACCTGCCCCTTCCTTTCTTTTCAATTCAAAAGAAATAATGTTCGCTACTTACAGACACGCCGCCAATATCATATTTTCACTCGTCGCCAAATGTAGTGTTCGCCCTACCTGTGTCTCTGTAATTACCATCCGATAATTAGGATATCGGCTCGCTTGCCCACATAACGTCTTACTCCCGTGCCACACACTCTCCCGGTTTCCCGCCAACTGGCCATAGAGTATAGTGTGCACTCTCCGCGTCTATGCGACAACGAGACGACAGATATCGGTGATAATACAGTACACTACAAACTGATTAACAATGCGTTTGTGACTGTTGTTTGTAATTTGTAGTACTGTTAGAGCGTAGGTGTTGTTTGTTAGAACTGGGTGTTGGTTAAGTTTATAGAATGTATTGTAAAAAAATCAGTAAGGATAGAACAATAATACAGTTTATCCATCGGAATAACATACATATAGGTGCCTACTGGGCTTACTTATAACCGGGTTCGGAAATCAGTTATTTCAGGTATAAATAGCCACGGATAAGTATAAAAACTTCATGAAAGAAAAAAATCTTTCGAAAACCTGAAAAAAAAAACTTTTTTGAAGAGTTTTTAAAGCGATATGGTTGTTGCGATACAGCATCGATTTAAAATTTGATATAACACCAAGCTCTGCTACAATAAATAAACTGCTACACAAAATCAAAAATATAAACATGTTTCACGAATAACATAGTCGTTTCTTCTCAAAAAACATCAAACAATCGTCGCTCTACCAATATAATAGGAAAAATAATATCAATAAAAGTCAAATTACATGAAAATGTGAACGAATCATGATGAAGATACGGAAATTGACGTTTTTTCTAGATATATCTTTGGCCTACATTATATAAAAAGCATTAATATATCGATAGAATATATTGAGTAACAATATTATTTAAGGAACTTTATTAAAGTTTTTTTACAACATGTACCTACCTTCCCACTATGAATAAAATGCTTCATAGTTAGGTTATTTTTGTTACACGACTAGTTTTGCAAAATACTGGCTCTATGTAAAAAGAAACTAATATTCAAAAACATTACCAACAGAATAAAAATATTAACTGCACATCAAAGATGATTCAAGAAAAGAATACGCTTTTCAATTTTCAAAACAGTTACAAACTCTAAAAGAGTAATTAGATCCCAATGTTGTTTTAAAAAAAGAAATAAAAAGATTTGTATTTTAGACTTTCGAGTGCAAATGAACTTTTTGAACTCATCATAAAATATTTTTGATCAAATAAACGTTATATACTTCATATACAATAACGCTGTATGTAGGTAGGTACACCTACGTAAGAAAATAATTTTTGGCTTTGCTCCAAGCAATTAAAAAGTCATATGTAATGTTCATACAAAAGAAACGCCTATGTGAGATATAGAACTGTTTTATTAATAAAATTATGATTTGAACTAACTGCCCCTGTGGGTTTTCTTGCACCCTGGCGGAAATAACTTAAATATGTCTTCTAATCTATTACCTAATATCTATGCAAAATTAGATTTTAGGCACCGCAAACCCCAAATTTAGATAGTTTTAACTTTAATTTTGTCAGTATATTAATATGTATCTAAAAGTCGTGGTGGCCTAGTGGGTAAAGGACCAACCTCTCAAGTATGAGGGCGCGGGTTCGATCCCAGGTCAGGCAAGTACCAATGCTACTTTTCTAAGTTTGTATGTACTTTCTAAGTATATCTTAGACACCAATGACTGTGTTTCGGATGACACGTTAAACTGTAGGTCCCGGCTGTCATTGAACATCCTTGGCAGTCGTTACGGGTAGTCAGAAGCCAGTAAGTCTGACACCAGTCTAACCAAGGGGTATCGGGTTGCCCGGGTAAATGGGTTAAGGAGGTCAGATAGGCAGTCGCTTCTTGTAAAGCACTGGTACTCAGCTGAATCCGGTTAGACTGGAAGCCGACCCCAACATGATTGGGAAAAGGCTCGGAGGATGATGATTAATATGTATCTAATAAATAAATCAAATCGGTTGCTAAAAATTGCGATCCGCTGTAAGTCCGCGGTCACAAGCATACACGGCAAAGTTCAATCATTATTGAGTCGTAAATCGGTGGTTTTTCAGTTACAGAGTAACATACAAGGCTTTTTTGGAATTGGTTGTCGTCAGCTTTTAAGTCCTTTTGTTTCAACTGAGACCACACCAACACACAAAATTAGGCAGTATCCATTGTTTCTGGTAATTGTAGGTGTTCAAAGTGTCAGATTGAAGGGTCGCCATGAAATGAGGTAATTGCAGGACTATTGTTCTCAACGATAGAATTTGGGTCTTCAAAAATTCGAAGGGATATTTATACCTTTTACCATACAGGCTAGCTTTTTCCTGATATTTTTTGGTAATATTTTTAAGTAACTCTAGAAAGGTGCATCTACATCTTTTTAGAACTAACGAAACTCAATTAGCAGAATAGCAATTTCTAGAAATACTTGCGACTGTTATTCTTTTGTCCCAAATAAGAGATGATCAAAACTTAACCCAACCCAAAAATGGTAATTTGTATCGACCTTTCCCACGTTTCTTAGGGGGGTTTTTAAAAATACGAAATCTTTTATGACGCCATGCTTGACTTTCCATGTTTTTGTGACCCATGGCTGCAAGGGCTTGCATCTGCTGAACATATGCAACCATTAAATCGATGGTTAAGAAGCTCGCAAAAAGATTAGTGATGTAAAGTGGACTATCGATATATTCTGTACATTACTTGTCGATTGTAAAAAGGTCTTAAAAATTTTCAAAATTATTAATTAACTATTAATAGAAAAATATTAATAAATTTCTTACATAATTGACACAATTTAGGCATAATTTTCTAACAATTGTTTATTTTGGTTAATTTATTTTTGTAAAAAAAATATATTATTTGGTATAATTTTAACCCTAAACCATACATGAGTATTTTTTTTTTATATACCATCCACCAAAAATATTTTATCGATATCGACAAAACAAACTCGACGTGCCCATCACTAGGTACTCCAAGCCATAATTCACAGGCCACAAATCTCGATGGCAGTTAAAATTTCAGCCGGGACCACTTGCGAAACAAAGAAACGCTACATTGTAAAACTGCAGTGTATTTCAAACCCACAATTGGACTCTATTTAAAACTACTTTTTGAGTACTTACAAATTTTGGTCTTAAAATATACTTTTGTGTTTTAGTGTTGTTTGGAATATCTAAGTTATAATTTGTCGATATTTTGTACAATTCTGTATCTGTACATAGATCATAATTTTTTGGCATTCACTATCTTAAAAAATCCATGATAAATCTGTAATTTACCTAATTGCCTTTTTTTTCAATCTTAAGTACTTTCTCTCCTTGAAGAGGCTCCTAAAGCATTTTATGTTCAAATCATTACCTTTCTTTGTTCACTTAAGCATTGCCACTGCTTAAATGTTTAACAGTTTTCTTAATAAGGATCGCAAGAGCATGCGTAATCTAATAAATCGAATTGCATTTGACAATGCGTAAATGAAAAACTAAACAGTCGTTCTTTTGTGTACTTGTTTTAGTTTATACGTCAACGTTGAGTCAGTCAGTGAGTAGTGACGTCTGACTCTGATATCGATATAAAATGTGTTTATCATCGAAAATATTTTGGTATACACTCAAGTCCATATAGAACCAAGTAGGTAGCATGAAGAAACACAACAAACTACACAAGATTATCTCATGAATATTTTGCCTTGATATAGGTACCACTACCACCTTACTTTTTGGGAAGCCTATTTGTAATCTATGAAGTTGAGTTAAACCCAAGATTTAGGCTAGTAATTATTAAATAAAATTACCTGTAGTATTTACCTCTATATTACGCACACAAGTACCTAACTGTTGATGCAAGCTAGGCAGATACCCATGGCTAAATAACTCATAAATACTCTGTTAACTGCCTCGTTGGTCTAGCTGTCGCAAGTGCGGCTGCTAAGCACGAGGTCTCGGGTTCGATTCCCGAGTCGGGCCGAAATCGCCTTGTGGGTTTTAGAAGACTTTCACAAAGCAGCCCGGAGCCTGGAAGCTGGTGATTGATTCACCCGTGCATCGGAGAGCACGTAAATGTCGGTCCTGCGCCTGATCTCTTTCCGGTCGTGTCGGACTGCCGTCCCATCGGGTTATGAGAGTGAAGGAATAGGGAGTGCACCTGTGTCTGCGCAAATGCTCGTGCACTATAATATGTCCTGCGCAGCTGGCTGATCTCCTTAAATGAGAACGGCCGCCGTGGCCGAAATCGGCTGTGGACGCCATTTATAAGCCTACACAAATGCTAAAAAAATAAACCACGAAAAACAACCAGATAAATTCTCAAAGTAGCCAACCCTATTCACTAACCCTAAACTGCAAAGCGAAAGTCGAAGTCGTTACAGAAAAAGTCCTTAAAAATAAAAACCAACCCGTAAATGCTCATTAAAATCACGTTTGTGCTTATAAATAGAAGTTTGTTCGGACACCTGAACACTATAAATCTACTTGTATATTATTTTAACGTTCCAAGTGTTGCAAATGGATTTTCTGTACCGCACTGGGTTAGGGTCTTGGGTAGAGTGCTTTTACTTAGGCTAAATTTAAATAGTTGGTCAATGGTCAAGTTCGAGTCGGTCTTATGTAATAAGTTTTTAAATTCTTGACGACGAAAGACGAACAATTATAAAATAAAATTGAGGCATTACGACCCTGTAATTCAGTAGCTACCAATGTTTAGTTTTGTGAATGCAATTTGCAATTTGTTAGCACACTTCATTAGAAAAAATATATATCGCTCAGACACGAAATTGGTGTACTTTTTCAATAGAGAATGAACATTTTGATATTGCATGTATTTATGCCCCATAAATTATAAACTCGTTCTCTTTACACCGGCTTCTTTGTAGTATTGTCTCATCAGTAATAAATACATCAAAAGTCCAACCTAATAAATTTTAAATAAGTCTCAAACAAAACAAACACAATAAATCTTCGTTTATTGTTAACAAAAGTCAATGATATTCATTTAATCGACATTTTAAGAGCAGTAAACATTTTTTTAATGTTTAATTTTAAACATGTTTTGTTTTTTAAACTTGCGAGTGCTCATTCGTATTCACTAGCTGCACGCGAAGGGTTTGCTTTATGAGCTGAGAACGCTGCACTAAAGGGTTACTTTATTCTCCTTATTTTATGGTGTATGTTAAAAATATAAGCGTGCGCATTCGTAGGGTTATGCGATTAAATTGTAGCTGTTGGTTTTATTTACGGGATTCAATGCGATGCGGTTGGTTTGGCGTTGCCTTAATTATCAATTTTCTCAGGGGGTTTTTTTGTGTAGCAAGTATAATAATGTTATATTATATTAATGTTTGAAAAGACATTTAACTTATCTTAAAATTGATATGAAATGCATTTACGCCTAGATCACTTAACAAGCAAACCATTGGATTTCCACAGGAACGGTCGCTTTTTGATATTTTTTTGCCCAGATGTCAAAAGTTTACCATACTTATCTAAAATGATCCAGCAAAACCGTTGATTTCGCAAACCAAATAAAAAATCTTACCACCAAAAGCTCCCGTAATATATATTTTCTTCTTGTTTGTTACAGACAAAGACTACACAACACTAGAAGCGTCACTCAACGAGAGGTTGCGACTAACTTGTGGCATCAAGCCCAACGGAGAGAAGTCCTCAGTGCTGTGGTACAAAGATGGACTGCTGGTTGATACGCAGAAGAGCAGGGTCGTCCAGCAGAGGCAGTGGTGAGTTTTACTGAAAAATAAATATAAATTATGAAAGGGCTATATAAATAGAAGATACTGCTTTTGATTAGGCACTTAGTTAAACAATCTTAATATGGTACTTTTTATTTAAAAGTTCAGTTTACAAAAATTTAAAGAAAATATATATTTTTTTTAAAGAAAATACAATGATAACATGTCTGATCGAGTTTGTTTATGTGCCTACTTAATTAGAGTACTTAGGAAGGTGGAAGTACAGAAATAATCTTTATGCGAATAAAAGGATTAGAATCGTCAATCTTAAGAAAATTAAATCTTAAGACAGGCTGAGAACGATTAACATCATTAAAGAAGATCATTTTTCCAAACTTCTGGTAAACAAACTATTTAAAAATAATTACAACAGACGGCAGCTAATTCAAGCAGCATCCAACAAAGTCTACCTTGCTATTCCAAGTACAACTCGAAATAACATCGAAAATTTCGCGAACTACAGAAATAGAGACATAGAAACAGTAAGCAATGTATTCAGTAACATGGAGAACAAAATGACTAGCGGAGGTGCCATAACGGAAAATCTCCTAAGAAAGTAGCGCGCCAAAATGCTTGTGAGCGGGGGATGAGAAACGTTACTGTTTTCGCGCTTATACGCCTTCCTTGGATCCGAACATTTCTTGTAATACCAAAATTCGTTGACAGATGTCTCAAAGTACCTCGTTAATTCTCTCGTAACTGATCGTTTTGGTCATGATTACCTTACGAATTTGACCTATAAGAAGGCGCCTGACCTACTTGTATTATGACATCTCCGATCATTCCTTACTCCGCGATTCAGTAACAATATTTAGAGAAGTTTGAATACAAGCTTTAATGCAGGCCTGAGTTATGAGTTTCTATTTGAAGCGCTTCAAAACATTGTCGATCAAAATTATGTTTCGTATTAATCACGTAAATTGTGAATGAATACGTCAGAGCTAGTGTTTTGATGTTCGTTTTTAAGTTAGTGTAGGTTGATATTTAGAAATGACGCACGTAGATGCATTTGTAACTGTTTTCTAATCATCAGCAACTAGCGTGTACTTATCAAGATCAACACGACCACACGTAATAGTTTTTTTTTCAGTTAGGGTGTAATCAATTTAGTCTTCAAGACAATTTCTGTTACCTACTCAAACTCGATCAATTTCTGTTACCTACTCAACAAAATTTATCTATACCACTTTGTTATCTATACCACTGCACTACAACCTGCGTCTAACCAGAATTTGACAGTATTGAACATTTTTTTCAACTCAGAGGATTCACCTTTATTTGGCTAAAGATGAGCTGAAATTCAAGCCAACATTTACACGGCAACTCAAACCAAAGTTTATAGCTGCATATAAAAGTTTTCAAGCCAAACTCTTTCTTGTGGATAAAATGTATTTTGGTCTGGCTACGTATTTGGCGTGGCAAAGAATCCTCATAAAACGATATGACGTTGGTTATCTTCTGTTCAAGATTATTTCACATTTATGCTACTGGAAAATTTTTACTGCCAGTCATTATAATAATTGAGGTTTTCACACCATCAAACAGACAAATGTAAAGAACTACTGAATGGATGATTCATCATCTGCCTAGCCTTTTCCCAAACATGTTGGTGTCGTCTTCCAGTTTTCCAATTTACATGACCTCCTCAACATTGATAATGATGATGATGATGATGTCCTCCTAGCCGATTATCGGCTACGGCGGCTGTTCTCATGTAAGGAGATTAGCCAACTACGCAGGACATATTATAGTGCACGAGCATTTGCGCAGACACAGGTGCACTCACTATTCCTTAACTCTCATAGCCCGATGGGACGGTAATCCGACACGACCGGAGAGAGATCAGGCGCAGGACCGACATTTACGTGCTCTCCGATGCACGGGTGTATCAATCACCAGCTTCCAGGCTCCGAGCTGCTTTGTGAAAGTCTTCTAAAACCCACAAAGCGATTTCGGCCCGACTCGGGAATCGAACCCGAGACCTCGTGATCAGCAGCCGCACTTGCGACAAATAGACCAACGAGGCAGTTGATAATATTAATGTATAAAAAAAATATTGTTTCAGGTTAAGAATAAAAGGATTTAGAGCCAAAGATGCAGGGCTTTATTCTTGTAAGACTGATAATGATAATGAAAAGGAGATGACAATTAGGCTCACTTTGAAACATAATAGTGCCCATGATATGGAAGGTAAGTTTGTTCATTCAAATAACATACTCGTAGTAAACTTGTGTGACATAAATTGACTGTATAGAATCTATACAATCAATTTATAAATTGACTGATTTGATTTGATTGATATACTATAGATGAAAGCAATAAAGACACTGAAGAAAACAACAATGATAAAGCAGTTAACATAGAAAAAGTCTCAGTAACAAGTTGTAAAGAAGTAAACAAACTTCCTAGAAAAGGATTCCTGAAAACAGCAAACATTAAAATAGAAAAGTTTTCCACGAAACTCACAAAATTGCACAATCTGTAAACAATAAAACGTTTCGCGTTACGAATCCTCAATGTCAAATGCATAAGCATTACTTTGAACACGGATTTTCATCGCTGTTCCAGTGTCTTTGCCCTGAGGTTATTTTAATATTATATTTTATTGGCGTCTTTATTGGTCATCCAGATGTGTAAACAGTGTGCACCGGATTCCGGGGTTGCAGCAATATTGCACTCGCTCAGAGAAATGTTTGCAATGTTCGGTTTTAAAATCACGTTAGCTTTTTCGACGACACGGGATGCACTTAAATTTTGATCGAAATAACCAGCAGTTTCCTGTGTCGTGTTGGGTTTTTATTTAATGTTGTATTTGCGCACAATTCATGAGATGTACCTAAGCATGAATCAAAATCACAACATTTATACACATTGAAATTTTCCAGATTACCAAGCAGATATGGGCGTAAGAGCACTTCCAGAAACGCTATCACAAATCAAAAGTGCAGCACTGGTTGAGAACAACACGTTAGACGATAACATGACAGACAGCAAACGATTTATAAAGGACGAAGATCTCGATGAAAAAGGAGAGAAAGATGAAAAAGAACATCCAAATTACGGCCATGTTGATGAAAAACAGGAATATTTCCCTCCACGTTTTAAGCACCCTACAAAACTGTACAAAATGGATATGAAACCTGCTGGGAATTCCATAAGACTGAGATGTGCTGCAGAAGGTAATAAATATTTTTATTGACGCATGTTTTTAGGATCATGTTTTGTTGCTTTATTTTTGATGCTGAGTTTAGTTTCATATTTTGGATTAAGTTGTTTTCAGTTGCACATGTGTCCTTTTTTATCTTGATTCTTTATTCCTTATTTATATTTCATTCCTTCTTCGCAAATATTTACTTTAATATTTTTTGTGTATGCTATAAATACTTTAGTAAATGTTATTCCTACATTAACCTCAAATGGCTCGTCCCCATACAGTCTGCTTTCCCATTCTACTCCACTAACTTTAATGCGGCCCGCACCGAAATAGCCAGAACCATGTTTACTACATCGTAAAACATTTGCAGGGAACCCAACGCCTAATATTACTTGGTACAAGAACAGGAGTACGCCAATATCTCGGGTGTTCTTCCAACCATCTTATGGGAAATGGTCGATGGCTTTGGACGAGCTGACGAAAGCCGACAACGGAAATTATACTTGTGTTGTCTGTAATATCCTTGGCTGTATCGAGCATACTGTTGTTCTTCATATACAAGGTAAGAATTTATGTTTGAGCTTTTTATTTAACACTTTCATTAGCTTAAGGATTATATGGCATATTTTTTCGTCAAGGAAACTTATTATAATTTTCGCAACTTCACGACAATTGATTAGGCAATCTCTTATAGAACGCTACCCGTCGAAGCCATATATAAAGGAAGGTTACCCCGGTAACGTCACAGTTCTGGTCAACGATACAGCAGTTTTATCCTGTCCACCAGTCTCAGATCTTGAACCGTATCTGTACTGGATCAGACCAGCCAATTATACTGCGAAAGACGCTGAAGTTGGACCCAGTGATATGCCAATACCTACTGGAGATGTTATAGAGGTCTATTGATTATTTTATCACGGTGTTGGTCCAAAATCACTGTCGATTTGGTGATGGTCAATTGTACTTTCATTTTACTTAGAGTTGAAGGTTACTTTTAATTTGCACTCATGAAAGATCATTCAAATCTTCATCTGGATTAATTTTATGTTCACATGGTACATTGTTTATAACAATCAACTATTTTTAATTTCCTGTGGTAACTTCATTGGTTAAGGTTTTTCACAAATCAAAAAGGTCTCACCTGTCGTTTTAACTATTTGTGTTTAAGTAGAAAGGAGACGGTTTACTAACTTGGTTAAGGTCTTCATTTGGTGGTGGTTAATGTTGTACATCAGTTGCTTTAACACTATTTTTAGCATTATCATTAAAATAAAGATTCACCTTAGCAACTCGATTACTAACAGCAGAGAATTTCATCAATGTGGTTAACGAAGGTTTATCTTCTTTTTAAAGCCAAGCAAAGTTCAAATCGTTAACATTTAGTCTGGTTTAAGCGGTAGGCGTTTCAAACACGCCAAGTATTTGATTCAATACGAATATAAACTGCAAAACGTAAAAGAACAACATACATTCCGTTAGTTTGGTTCGAAGTGTTGCAATTCAAACATTGCTATTTTTGTAGTCCGTTATTTTTTGGAATTCAAGAATTCCTAAGGTAGATGTAGTCAATGTAGATGATAAGTATGAAGTTAAAAAAATATTTGAATGCTTTTTTAAGACACTATTGATTTTAATAGAAGAAATTATTTACCTTTTTAGGAATTATGTTTAAGTGTAAAAATCTATAGATTAGATGCCAGCAAATGCAATGCTGAATTCTAACACCGCAATTTTTTTATAGAGCGTTTGTACGCGAAACCAGTGTTGACTCAAGGCGCAGAAAATTTGACCGTTGTAGTCGGGGACACAGCTAGGTTCAGCTGTCAGTTCCTCACTGATTTACACTCGTCACAATACTGGATGTATTTCACTAAAAACGAGTACATATACAATGAAACTATAGATACTGACGCCTTGATTAAGGAGTCTGTGGTCTATCCTGATTATAGCAAAGTTGTCACGGTGAGGGAATTGTCACTAACGCATGGGGTGCTGCATGTTTTGTTATATAACTTTGTAATACTTTTGTATGAGTCTTCATGTAAATTGTGACTTTATACTAAGAAGTTTTTTGTACTAGAGGCTTTCTATCATAATATTACGTCTACTAGGGCTTATGTTATTATTATACCAACGTTTAAAGCATGTTTTTGTTTCAGTTATTTTTTACTTCTTTCAATATTATTTGCTTAATTTATAACTTAAATCAGAGTATTACTTATCTGTACAGCTGTAATATAAACTAAGCTTAAGTCAAAAGCATTATTTATTAATTATTTACGTGATTTACAAAATTATCTACATATAGCATGATTTTCTCACAAACACTTATTGAGTGACAAACTAACAAACCGATTTTTACCGTTCAACTATATTCCTGTCGCTAATATACCTTAATTCTTTCAGAGTGAGAACCCAACAGACAAACCAGAACAACTCACAATATACAATGTGACTAAGGATGACGAAGGATGGTATGTCTGTGTTGCCCTTAACAGTTTGGGAAATACTACTGCTAAAGGATACTTGACTGTATTGGAATGTAAGTATTTTTAGAGCATCAAGCTATACTTATATTAGCACCCATATAAGATCGCACACTCGTTAATAGCCCCACTAATAAATCAATATAGCTTACTTTGCTTCACATAGTTAACAAGTTTAAATATACCTACATACTTAGAAAAAGCACATAAAGTATTCATAAAAATCACACATAGAACAACATATGACCATACATTATTACATTATTGATAACAACTGACCTGTTAATTAATGATTATTCGGAACCCACAACTCCATTGTGTCTACAAGTAACCCCCTCTAAATGTTCTAACAATTTTATTCCGAATTTCAGCACAACCGGTTCAAGAAGCCCCTGACCATGGAAAGCACACACTCCTAATAAACATACTAACAGTAGTCCTGGGAGCCATGTTCTTCGTAGCAGCCATCATAGTGGTCATGATCTGCAAGAAGCTGAAGAGAGAGAAAGAACAGAAACAGTTGGCTATAGAGACGGCGAGAGCAGTGATAGTGACGCATTGGACGAAGAAAGTGACGGTTGAGAAGCCGCAGATGAATGGCTCGCCGACTGCTACTGGTGAAGCTTTGGTAAGGATAAAAATAGTGCTTAGTAATAATAGTTTTTAGTATTAAACTCGTACCAAAAATCTTAGTTAAAAAATATCAAACAAAAAAGTATGCTGGCGGCATTACTATAGCTACATACGAAAGTGATCAGAATCCGAACGTGCATCTAGCTATAAGGTAGAATATTAATACAATGTAACATTTAAATTGGCCTAACATAAGCGACTTATCTCATTCAACAACCTTTTCATTTTCTTCATCCAAGAAGTGACCTATCTCAAGGACCTAATTGATCACTTTGACGATAGTTTAAAAAATAGAATTTCTATGCACTAATGGAATATTCCACAACCCACAGCTGATGCCAGTAGTGAAGATCGAAAAACAAAAGCTATCGCAAGTGCAGAACACGACAAGCGATTCAATGATGATGTCAGAATACGAGCTACCGATGGACATAGACTGGGAAGTGCCGAGGGAATCCTTGTGTTTGGGCAAGGTGCTCGGTGAAGGAGAATTCGGCAAAGTCGTGAAGGCTGAGTGTGTTGGTATATTGAAGCCGGGAATGCAGTCTGTGGTTGCTGTTAAGATGTTGAAAGGTAAGATTTTCGGTAAACATTTTTACATAATTAAACTGTATTCTCTCCCCTGTTGAATCTGTAGTCAAGAACTGCTAATTGTTAATTTTGTTTAAAGTTGCAGGTTTAGCACCAATAAATAAAATTATTAGGTTCATAAAGCCTTTTATCTCATCCTCGGTTTCTGTCTACGAGAAACTTATATGTATGTATTTTATTCTAAAATACCCTCTTATTTTTCCAGAGGGCCACACGGACGCAGAGATGATGGCACTAGTCTCGGAGATGGAGATGATGAAGATGATTGGCAAGCACGTGAACATCATCAACTTGCTCGGCTGCTGCACACAAGACGGTCCACTCTACGTCATCGTTGAATACGCTCCCAATGGAAACTTGAGGGAGTTCCTGAGGAATCATCGACCTGGCAATCGGTAAGTCTCCTCTTTTCTATAAACCATAGGAAATAATGAGAATACTTTTTTACCTACCTGATACCTGATTTTAATAGCAAATTACAAAACTTCATAGAAATCGGTTCTACTATCCATTTATACCTTCATATGAAAATGGACCCATCAGGCCAATTGAAATCACAACCGAGTCTTAGCGTAAAAATCTTGTACTTACAGATACGAATCACCGACAGAAGAACTAAAAGAAAAGAAAACGCTAACACAGAAAGATCTAGTCTCATTCTCATATCAAGTAGCCAGAGGAATGGAATATTTGGCATCCAGACGGGTAAGCTCTCAGTGTCAACTTTTATGCTTAGTATTTTATCCTGTATATGTTTTTTTGTAAATAACCCCTTATATTTTCTTGAGGTTGCCTTCCAACCAGCAGCGTCTTGAATGAACTTGAATTATGATCAGAAGAATAAATCTGAATAAAAATCAACACTATACATGATGAGTTTTAAACACCATTTACTCGAATACCTCTAGAATCATTCGATGAATGGTTCTGCTTACCCCATCTACTAATTCTTCACCCATCTCTCTCCAGTGTATCCACCGTGACTTAGCCGCTCGCAACGTGCTGGTCTCCGACGACTGTATCCTCAAGATAGCTGACTTCGGCTTAGCCAAGGATGTCCACAGTAATGACTACTACAGGAAGAAGACAGAAGGCAGGCTGCCGGTCCGGTGGATGGCTCCTGAATCGCTGTACCACAAAGTCTTTACTACGCAGACTGATGTGTAAGTTCAAATAACTTTTCTATTAAATTGAATACATAGATTCATGCTAAAACTAATAACAAATATTATTATACATTAACACACAAAAACTTTAAATACAGCAAAAGTTGCACATGATTTTATTTTTGGATCGGTGGTATGTTTAGATTTGCTTTGCAAAGCGAAGACATCGAATTTGATTTAAAAAAAACACACGTTTGGATAATACAGTTTATTCTAATGCCTTAATAGGCACCAGCAATATTGAAAAATTCTAAATCTGATGGATTAGATTGTGGAAATAAATCGTCTGTCAAAATTCGCACTTTCAAATTAGAAGATCTTTTGGTTAGATACCGATTCCGAAAAACTTAAAGACATGAGATCTTTGGGTACTCTGTGGAAATTGTTGTAATTAATTGTCCACTTATTTTCAGTTGGTCATTCGGCGTGTTGCTGTGGGAGATCATGACTCTAGGTGGGACGCCTTACCCAACTGTCCCGGGGCAGTACATGTACCAGCATCTCAGTGCTGGACATCGGATGGAGAAGCCGCCGTGTTGTAGTCTTGAAATGTAAGTGTACCTTTTATTCAGTTATTTGGTCCACCTGTGACTCAAAATACACCATTATTGGCTTAATTTACAAGGAGAATTCCTGAAGGAATACTTCAGTGTACAATGCATTTCAACTAAGAACAACATAATTGTCTAAAATTGATCTAAAAACAAAATAGTCATCAGTTTTGATGTGGCTCTTAAGAAATATGGGGGATGACCTTTGCTTTCCAAATAATGTGAGGTTACTAAAGGTTTAGTTTTCTTTGTAAACTTTATCAACGATTAGGTAGTTTGGTCCAACTGAAAAATGGTTAACTGCCTGTGACTAATAAATTGGAACATCTTCCACAGATACATGCTGATGCGCGAGTGCTGGTCCTTCTCTCCCGGAGACAGGCCTTCCTTCACGGAGCTCGTCGAAGACTTAGACAAGATCCTCACAGTGACTGCAAACCAGGAATACCTGGACCTCGGTCTACCACAACTTGACACTCCACCTTCGAGTTACGATGGTTCTGGTGATGAAAGTGACAGTGACTTCCCTTTCATCAAATAGACTTTTGAATTAGATTTCTGATGGTGAAAAGAAGAACAGTATTAATACGATTGAAGTACCAATTTAAATGGTATTTGATGATATAGTATTTCAGTTTAGTGAAACTGGTGTCTTACTTATTGACAATGAAACGAAATGAGTGAGTTTTTCATCGTTAAATGTTGGATTGGATCTCTGAGATGAGATGAGACCAGATGATAAATCATGGTTGAAAGTTATTAAGCTAACTAGTAGCTCTCTAATTAATATTGAGATTACAACATGAGATTTTCACTCAACAGTTGCGAAGAGAAGAAATAAAGGATTCTTAGCTACTCCGAATGAATAGCTGAACTTAAATGAACCCACCAATGATAATCGTGTTTTATTTTGATAGGTAGATATTACAATGATTTGAGATTTTTGACTAGTATTGTTGAGAAACGTAGGACGCATTTCTGGTCCTTTTGGTAATGATATCGAACTTGATGTTTGTATGTTATCTATTATTTGTTTAAATAGAAAAATCTGTAGCATTTTAAAGAAGGTTGATGACGAAGAATTTCAAAATAATATCTACGTTATGTAGAATTTTCTTTGGAAATTCCTATTTATCTACTCAGCAAGAATACTTTGGTCTTTTAAAGTCGATGCACCGAGCATGACATAGTCTATATAAGGTTATTTTATATAATTAGATTACATATTTGTATTTATTTTAATTATTTACACTAAATGCGAAACAAAGTATTGCATAATATTGAGTGTAAATAATCTTAGCAATAAAAACCTTTTTGGGGTTAATTGTAAATATCCTAGTACCAAAGTTTGTGTTTTTTTTTGTATAAAAATATTATTGTGAAGTTTTAGAGCATTTTTTTATGAAGAGGCGATTTTTGAAAATGGAAATTGTACCATCTAGTCTGTTTGTAAGAACGGAGAATCGACTTTTTATTATTATTATTTTCTTTACGTGTCTTTTTTAAGTATTTTAGCATAAATCACAAAATATTATGGCTGTTACATTGAGTTAGGTATTACAGACTACACGTTGTAGTAACTTACAATAATGAATAATAGAACTATTTCCCATTTCACCAAGTTCACCCTCAACATTAACGTTCTTTTTTGTTAAAAAACAACAGTTTAAGAATGTATTCGTTCAATTTTCAAAGTAGAGTCGTACCGAATGTTTTGTGCACTTGACAGCTGTCAATTGTCAAGTTACAAATGACAATAGCATTTTTTTTTGTAATGACAGAATTGTCAACTGTACCGAAAAACGGTCAGACTATAAACAGTTGTTTTAAGAAAAAAATACGTGTACGTTGTTGCTGGCAATGGGCCTAAGTCCACACTTTCATGTTGTTAATGGGAATTTCCTATTCCGACTTTTAGTTGTTAAATAATTACAGACACATTTCGCCTTACTACAAAAACTTTAACCACTGTTTTACACTTGTCTAAAAAAAATGTGGCTCCAAAATGAACCATATGTCAACGTCATAATTTGACATTTTTTTAGACAAGTCTTAAACTGACGTTAAAAAGTTTTTGTGGTAAGACGGATAAAGTTTTGCTGTTTGTAAAGGATGCATTTCACCACCAAATCTTTGACGTACTTAATTAATTATTTTATTGCAATAATTATAAATGTGTAACCAATTAGAAAGAAATTATTATGAGATTATTGTGTAAATAGTAGATAGTAATTTTCTACTCATTTTTATGCAATGAGAGGTATTATATAAGTTGAGAGAATGTGTTTGATACGACTTCCACTAAATAATAAATTATTGGTTAACTGTGGTGGAAGTCGTAATGTGAATTTTATATACCTACATTATGGGAAAATTATAATAAAACATATATTTTCTACTATTAAACATAATATGTATGACATCACCATTTTTGGTATTTATAAATTAATTAAAATTATATATTTTTAATCAATTATTTTGAATGTCGATGTGCCTTGAATAAAATAATCGAATATTGTTGTAGTAATGATTTTGGCGCTCCTTGTATGTATATTTGATGGATAATGTGTGGGTCAAAATGAGTTGTAATAATTATAATAAAATAAAGATTTATAATGCGAATGTACTTTTTGATTTTATTTGGTTCCTTAAAACAAAGGACTTGGCATAAAGAATCTTCCTAAAAAGCAGTTCCTAATCTTCTTTTAGTATGTAGGGAGCCACGTAAATAATTAGTACCTACCTACTAAGCTAATGAAAATATTTGTTGAAGAGTTCACACTCTTAAAACAGCGACATCTGTGATCAAATCGAGGTACTGATTAAGACGCAAACGAACCTAATTCTCTCTTAGTTATTCACAACTACCGATAGAGGGCAGTATTGTTTTGATATCGCAGAATTTAAATATCAAACAATAAATAGGTTTTGGAATACTATATTTTCCTATCAGCGGAAGTTATTTCAAACGCATTATGTAAGATTATATGCAACGCTATGCAGGTGCTGCTTGCTAATACTACTAGGCTTCTGATTGTAAAAATATGAGGTGGGTTCAAATGAATCGGGAACCTAACAGCTAGTGTTAGGTACTTTTGGTTTCAGAGGTCTCGAATAGTAATATCGGGAAGAATTTATACGGAACCTTCATCTGCTAGATAGTATTAACTATCAGAACTGGTGAATCCAGGACATACTGTTTTCCCGTAATCATCCCATAATTGTTGTGCCTCTGTAAATTCTGGAATTACTGATTGGTGATTTGAATATTGGGAATTCGACTACCCTATTATATTTGTTACATAAATACGTCTAATCTTCTTATTCTTTAATCTGCGCTCCCACAATTTTACAAAGAGCAAATAAATTATTTCGAATGGTAGGTATTAATTTGTCTAAAGTTCGCTCTTTCTGTTTAGATTTTAGGCAAGGCGTATGAAAACAAAAGTCGAAGTCATTATACACAATTTTATTTTTGTCAGTACATTATGGCGTCGCCTTAAATTAACATTCAAAATTTCATACAAAAATTATGCTAATTGAACATTCACATTTTTTCTTTAAATTACACAATAATCGTTTTACAAATTTCATTTAGTACTTATCACAATAATCTTTAGAATTCTAGCGAATATTAAAACAGTTACAAACAAAATTCGTATTACCAGTATTTTAAATAATAACATCAACATAAAATTTACTTAAATTAAATAAAATAAATCTATTAATCACAAGAATAAACTAAATTAATCTAGATTCGTTGATAATACTTATTTTATTACATCATTATTTGGTTTTGTTTTTGTTTGTGCGTTGTTTTAGTGTAATTACAAAATAACATTCTTAAATAAAATATAGTTACATGATTTAATTATAAAAATATATAATGTTTAATTTAATTACAATAAACACATACTCAGCTACGAATTTATGCTGTCAAATCAAAAAGTCATAATGTTTCTATCATTTTGAATTACAATCAAAATAAGAATAGAAACCAACACTTTTTCGTGTCATTTCGAAATTCTTGACCATTTTTTTACAAATGGTCAATTTACATTTTTATTTTATGTCAATTGAATTTTCTTTATGTCATTTTCGTTACGATTAATTCCAAAATGTTCTTATAAAATGCCTGTATTTTTAGTACAATCGTCCAGCGCTATACAAAGTCAAAAAATGCAGAGCATATACATAAATAGTGTAACTAATATACCTAGTAAATAAATGAATTTGTTATGATAGAATTAGTATACATACAATTATGTTGACAATGACAAATAATTACATATATTAAGCTGTCCCCAAAGGATGTATTGTCTCACAAACAATGGTTTGGCTATTTCCTTTGTTTAAGAAATTGATTAACTTAACATTCAAAGCATTTCGGTAAATAAAGTAAACATCGCAAAGACCAATAAAAATGGAATAATCCCTTTCACTTAAATTAGGTATTTATATTTACAAACTACGGAAGCGGTGAAACTTTAACCACAAAACTTAGCTAGATTATAGAATAAAGGTTTTGAACCCATTTAAATAATTCTTTGCAAAAATTTCATAATTATTTCTGCGAAAACAATTTATTTATCACATGCAAAATCTCATTTCTTTGCTACCTACCTAATACCCGGTTCTACTCAGAACAAGATAAATAGTCATGACGATCTTAGTCAATATCAGTATGTCAATTCATTTTGTCATAAGCAAATTTTATCCATCCATTATTTTAAATACCAACATACCTTCCGTATTTGCGTATCTATAGAAACATTTATAGCAATTAAAGTAGTATTATCGTAACGAAGCACAAAGTTAATCCAGTTAGTAAATATGTCTAAAACACGGAACTGCTGCACAATTTTCGAGTAAACTTTTACCAAATGGTCACAACTATTCGCCTCAGTCCACTGAACAATGACGAATAGGCTTACTTACAACTATCGAGACCGTCCATAGCCTAACTTCATATCACATATTGACACAACGCAGTTTCTTCTCCGGGACTCTCGAAGCGAACTGGTAGCTTGGCACAACCGCCTTGACCTCAGCCTTTTCTTCCTGCGATTCCTCTCCCATCAAGGTTCTCAAACAGATCTTCATATCTGAAGCGAATTTCCTCACCAGCCTTTCCAAAGAAAAAAGGTGTTCGTCTAAAGCTTCAGGGATTTCTTCCCTCATGAAGTCTGCTAGCCTTAAGAGGTATTCCGCGTTCGGACCGGACTGTCCTTGGCATTCTAGAATTTGCTTAGCTATATCTGGTAGAGGGGCTGCTCCTAACCAATGCCGGTTTTCAGGTACGGCGATGTATAGAAGAGCGTGTTTTTTCTCCGTGGAGTAGTAAGGAGCGGAGGAAGATGAAGAGGCGAAGAGATTAGGACGAGGGTGGAAGTGAACTGTGTGGGTTCTGTAGCCACCGAGCTGGCATTCTCGGGTGGAAAGGTAAGGTAGGGCTGCGTTGTTGTCTGGCGATATCAGGAACGCTTTACCCCAGGTGATGCCCTGAAATAGAAGAAAGAGTGACTTTAATATTTAAAAGTATTTTCTTTATGGCCTTTCATTAGGTCTCGATTAGATCGGTCACGGCTTTACAAAGGCCTTAGTAACATAATGCTGGAAAATTCTAAGCTCCAATCTTTGTCGATCTTATCACACAAGAAGACAGCATTGTCATAATCATAATACCATGTATGTTAACACTATCATTTTTGATTGATCTCAGAAACAGCGGCAGTCTACATACATTTTTAGTAATAATATAAAGCTGAAGAGTTTGTTGGTTTGCTTGAAAAAATATGTCAGCGTTAAGTAGCCCATTTATTGAGGAAGGCTACTTTTTATCTTTTTAGAGTGTGCCAAATAGTTTCCATAGGACGCTTATAAAACCGCTGGCAGAAGCGAGTTCAGAAATAAATAATGCAAAGTTTAATGTCCTACAAACGATTGATGAAGGAGATTTAACAAATTGAAGAACAACCAAAAACATAAAGGACTAGAAGAATAGATGAATATCATGTGTTGCCGTCCGTTCATACACTTTCTCATGTTTACAATAATGAGGGAAGCAGAGTATCAGGTAGCACTGTCGGCACTAACATGATTAGTTACTGATACAAACTGGACTACAGCGGATTAGAAAAATATACGCCATTATAAATAACAAGTCTAATTTATAAGTCTGTCGTATTTCAAATAGATAATGTCTACAAAAATAAGCTGTTTTGTTTGATAATGTTATCGTTTGTAAACCTGTTGTCATAATAACTTAGTTTTACGTGAGTTCATTAAAATTTTACGAATAAAAATATTTGAAGGTCGATTGATTTATTTTGTTCGAGCGAAACACTTTTGTTTTCACCGGTTTTCATCATAAGCATATTTATTAATTCTACGAGATAAAATTTGAGAATATTTATGGGCTTGTTGGAATATAGTAGGTACATAATATGCAAAGCCAGTCTGATGCGCAATGTCAACAAGTGATATTATAATCTGACTAGATAAATAAACTTGTCTGCAGTAAAGTCGTGACTACAGACTTTCTTCAAACATTAATCTCTTAGAAACAGATACCAAAACAAACCGCGTCATAATCTATTTAATAACATGATAATTAGTTGGTAACGAACTTAGCATGTGCGAGTTCACGCATCGTTTGCATGGCTCTCGATAACGTAAAGTTGCACATGTGTTAATATTGTTTACCCATACAATCTTCTTTTGGACAACCAGATCTTATTCAAGTCATCAGTTTTCTTAAAATATCAGTGCTTTTCTCAAACCGACCTCTGAGTATGTTTCTATGTTCAGAGAGTAAAGCAAACATATAAATAAAACAATATTGCAAAAATCTGCATCTAGGCTTATTGTGCTCTATTATCAGTTCAACATTTTTATTTTCACATACCTAAACACTAGAATTTTGGCATAATATTTTTATATCCATATCATAAGCCGCAGATAAATTATGAAAATATAGGCATCTAATATTTTCATAAGTCTCACATAATACTTCAGATATCAGGGTCATGTGGCAAATGGCCCACACATTTAGATAAATTGAATTCCACGATCAAAGTTTAAAAGATTACCAAATACAACTAACGCCATCTCTTATCATTTCTGCATACTAGAATTATTCGTACATTTCAGCAAAACGTGGTATTTGGCAAACACTACCAAATGGGTACCCCAATTTTGAACGATAGCCAATAGGAAAACTATATTTATAGATCCGCTTTTTTAGATAATAAAGAGCAGAATTTTGTTTAATCTATGTTGATTCGGTTTAAACATGTTATTTAGTGTTGACCCCAAAATAGGTCAAGGTTGAGCCGAAAATATACAAACATTAGGCGAGCACGTGAAAAGCATTTGCTGAAGTTATTTGAACAACAAACATGCGAGTAATACAGGTGTCTTCATTCAATGAGAACAGCCAATTAATGTTTGGATAATGGATCGGTATTCTAGAGTAATCGAATGCGATTTTCTGATAGTCGATTACATTCAGTAGCACTCGAAGCCGACCCCAACTTAGTTGGACAAGTCAGGCAGCTGATGAATCCAGGGAGTTGGATATCAGGATCCCTGGTTGAAACATCAGAATTGCTGCAGTTCCAAATAAGAAAGGATTAGGTATCGATAATAACTATTAACTGCACTAAAAGACAAATTCAAATAAACGGAACAAACTTTTTTTGCAAACTTTCCCTTTTAAGGCCATAATAATAATGTATCACCCCATCAAGTGATTTTGCATTTTTATATTGTAGTCTGATAGGATCTAGTATTTTTATCAACCACTGATGTCTGAAGGCGAATTACAAGGATAATATGAAGAGATAAAAATACTCGACTTTGATACTATTATGGCAACAGCATTTTTGCACGCGTCTGTCTGATGATAATAATATTTTGGTTATAGTACACAACTTTCTTATCTAAGTAGTATAAATATTATATTTCGTATCAGCGTAAATATAATCCAGTTTTTGCTATTTGCGAGATCTAGACGTGCCTAATCTGACATTTTGGTATACATATATCTTATCTTAACAAATACATAATATTTAAATAGCAAACATATTGCTAACACTGCTGTTACATTGAATGAGCCTTTTGGCAAAAACCTATTATCCGCAGTTAATCGTTTTCCGGGATTGTTTGAAAGAGGTACCGGAGCCCTAGAACATAAAGAACTCCAGAAAACATAAAAGTTTGTTTTAGTCAGTAAAAGTACTACACTACACAGGAAGTTATATTTCACAAATGGATCCTATTCTCACGTCGAAACATATGCCACGTGTCTAAGCAAATATACTTCGAACAAGCAAAGAATTCATTAATAACATTTATTAAGATAAACGCAGTTACTCAATCTATACCAAACCTATTGTTTAAACAAACAACAGCGGTTCAGGATAAACTGTGAACTCTAAAACAATTAACCAGTTGTCTCAAACGATAGTCACATAGGTTGAACCAAAATACTATTGATGCATGGGAAATATCTGAATTGTAATGTGCTTAAATGTTATGGGATTAAGTTTCACATTCATTCATAGCCTTTGTTGTTATCAGATGTTCGGGTGAGAATCTTTTATTTTTTTGTAAGATTAAAGAGCATTTACTGACTTATCATTATTACCTAAGTGGTATTGGGCTGCTCTGGTAACTGGCAGATAGTCAGTCACTCTATGCTCAGCTCCAACCCCTTAGACTGGAAGCCGACCCCAACATAGTTGGGTAAAAGCTAGGCAGCTGATGGTTATAGAGCCGTTATTGATTAACTTCATTCTTGGCACACGTACACATATATTAAAAAAAATGTATATCTACATAGTAAGACCACTTGGGTACGAAAAATTTAGTGCGTTTAACATGAATTAACAGTGAAGATAGGAAATACTAGGCTAAACTCCAACATTAATTGAAACCATTAAAAATGTCACCAAACACGGTAATGAACACAAATGTAGTAATAAAATCACCAACGCGTGACATTTTACAAATTTGCAATTCCTACCTATAAAATTACGAAACTATGCTGAAATTGCAATGCTATAAACATTGGCAAGTTCACGGTAACTAATGTTGTTATTGCAAAGTTATGGCAAATTGTGTTAAGTCAATTTTCTTATGTAACCATAGAAATGGCATCGAAGATGGATCTTATGAAAGTTTACCATTTACTACTGAATTAAAAAAATAAACTCTTAACTAATTCCCTAAAATTGACACTGTGGTGTGTGAATAGACTTTCTGAAACCGCCTAACGTGATGGAGAAGTATTAACAACAATAGCCTATTTAAATGACGCTAAAGCTAATACAACCACACCATCAGTCAGACCAAATACATGCATAAAAGAGACAGAAAGACAAAAAAAAAGAACAGACAAATTCAAATGAAAACAAAACACAGTCAACATTATCTATTAGCAATGAAACTTAAGCAATAACAAATTACAACATTGGTAATAGTGTTATCGTTGGAAAAACGTGTGAGAAATAAGAATGCAATATGAATGAATGTGGCATCAGGTTAGTATGAACTGTTAACCTGTTTAGGTCAGTTTTCTCTGCTGAGACAAGCTATGTTTTCAGAGCAAAAAAGATAACTCCCCGGCCGCATATGTATGTTTCTTCTTAATAGAAATCTGTTGACAAGAGGTTAGGCTAATACAAAACTAAGCTGTACCTTAATAATTATAATTATGTAGTTAATAATTATGTGTGTTTTCGATTGATTTCACTAACACGTTCATTTCTGTGTAAGAAGATTGTTTAATTATATTGTTTCAACAGAAGGCATATAAAACGCAATGCACAACATATGTTTCATAGGCTATACAAATAATGAATGAAGGCACGTATCATCGGAGCCAGACTGTCTGCGCGAAACATTATGTTCAATTCACAAAGAAATTCATTTGGAACCTCATTATGATAAGGAATCTATAGTATGTATACAATATTTTTTAGTCGATTAAGTGCCAATCATTCAG
The DNA here is from genome assembly GCF_022581195.2 of Helicoverpa zea. Taxonomy (NCBI): domain Eukaryota; kingdom Metazoa; phylum Arthropoda; class Insecta; order Lepidoptera; family Noctuidae; genus Helicoverpa; species Helicoverpa zea. The sequence continues at coordinate 2,674,701 of NC_061472.1, forward strand.
ACACGTAATAGCCAGAACTGGAACCAGACAAGTACGGATTTCAGAAGTGGCCCGAAATAAAGTGCTAGAGATTGTCCTGTGTGAAGGAGGATCGTAGGAGTCAGCTATATTATCAAACTCTTAAGAACGTTCGCCTTAATGCTCCGAATGCATCACCCACGTGAAAATACGATCATGCAATTACAATGCTTTAGAACAACGTATATGACACGATAGGTGTCGAATAGCTATGAATGTGCAGCTATTACCAGTTCAATGCACTATCATAACACTTGACATTCAACTTGCACCAAGTCGGGACTATTGACCGAAGCCTCGTGCAAGACAAAATTGCTGACAAACAATGTCAAAAACTTCTACCTAAGCAATATGGTCCCTCTTTGTTTCAAAATGAGTTTCTAGCTGAAAAATCAATATGCTCTTACATTATTAGCTGAATTTTATTTGCAAGATCAACAAGCCGTTCGCAATTCATTAGAGAATCAATTTGCGTGACCAAGCTTTTATTCGAATTGATTTGTTGAAGCTTATTGGAAACTATCTCAGGGCGTGCTCTGAATTTATAATGCCGACCGCAGTTCATCTATATAGCTTTATCCATTTATAACCTCAATAGAGGGGGTGAATAGGGTGGACTGAATGGAGTACTGTCTAGACACAAAATAATCACATCAGCCAACAACAGCTTGCTACTATTTCGCAGTCTAGATTATATTATTCTACGTTACTACGCTTCTACAGAAGTGGTCTGTACTAATCTTGTTGTTTCAGAGAGAACGAAATAAACATTCGACATTGTTTTCGCAATCTTATACGTAGAGTTATGAAACGGGACGGACACACCTCACGAAAGCTTCCTCGCAATCAACAATTCAAGGGGCATAAAAAACAAGTCTACAATAGAATACCAAATCAATTCTACAAAATTCAACACGCCTTTGGCATAACAATGTGGCTCCAGTTCGTCTGTCGTACTATACTTTCATTTAACATCTATGACACGTGAATGTCCATCATACGACTGCCAATTCGTAAATCGGCGGACGTTAGTCACATTCGCACCGTTCGAGTTCATCAAGAACCCCTTTGTGTCAAATACGGATATAGTGGGAGATATAAAATGTATTTCTGGACCAATGAGGTTTTGTTCTATTGGCGTGGAACCAATTTTTCTTTGTTTGAATGTTTTAGGGATAAGGTTGACCCTAATCTGAGCGTGGAGTTACTTGGCTTTTATTCTTGATATTTTGTTAATGGAATAAATGAGGAGCGATGAACGACAGTCTGATGTAGATTAGATAATCTAGTCTAGTTTTGTAAAAACTGGTTCACAAATATTGCAGAATCATTATAGCAAAATGATAACCAAAGGCATCTAAACTAACGCACGCATGTTCTGAGTGTAACCGTCAGTTGCACAAAGCTCTATTAAAGTTAAAGCTTTGACACTTTTTATACCTCTATTGTCGACAAAGAAAGAGTCAGCAATAGATTTAATGAAGCTTTAACTTTAATGGAGCTTTGTGCAACTGACGGTAAGGGTTATAAAATCACATATTTACGAGCAATTATGAGCAACAGCAAAGACCTAAAAATACCACTGTCACCAAGTTCGAATCACTCAATGAGAATCTCACGCCAAACCAATGTGAAAACAAAAAGCAATCACTCAAATACATGACGTAGAAAGCATGTGACGTTTTGCGTCTATTCTTGAATTATTCGCAGAATCTTAATGCATAAACACCTAAGTACTAAAGACTTGACTCGAGTTATTTTTGTTTAAGAAGTAAACTGAATAACAATATTAGTCGTAGTTAATCTAATAATAAAAACTGACACGTGTATGGACACACGTGTTGATAATAATGCAAGGCAAAAGCATGTGGGTACTGCGCGTGAATTTGTCGTGTCAGGCATATTTGTCATTAATGTATTAACAATGTAAGAGGTCAGGGTATGTCAGTGGACAATGCTGTTGATCTTAGAAAAGGAGATGAGGAAGTGATCTCTGACAATATTAGCCTAATTAACACAAAGACGATGAAAGAAGGATGAAGTAAACTTAAAACTGGGGATGAGTCAATTTCAAGGAAAAGAACACGATTTTCAGAAATGCATTAAATTACACAAGAGATTAATTCAAAGTGAATCCCAAAACCTATATTGTTTCCTAGAAATTGCAGAGGCAATCCCGCCATCGAAAGTAATTTTGCTATCGCACAAACTAACTACAAACTCGAACTAAAGAAAATACTGAAGAAATTCAACGTCTAATAACTTTCAGAGGGAAGACAGACTTGGATAGAGAATGTAGTCAATATTTTGAGACTTCTAGCATTTTAAAGTGGCTGTATGATTGTAGTTTCTGTAGATCTATATGATCAAGTGTGTAACTGGCCATTGCAAACCTATCTGATCTCATCTTAAGGAAAAATATTTGTTTACTTTTACATTCTGCAATGTTTACAATTAACAATTTGCGTTAATAATGAATTGGATAATGTGGCCTCGGGTACATGCATATTGTTGTATATGCAATTATCTATCTATGCAGTTTGGATTGTCCATTAGACAATATTGACAATAAGAAATGTGTGCCCTATTTCCTGGTGAAAGATATAATGTTCTTGATTTTTCCTGTAACCTTTAATGAAAATCTTTTCTCCGTAAATATGATACTTACATTAGTTACTATATCCCTAAATACAAATACATTTCTGTCCTTTCTCAGGCTCCAGAACTAATTTAATTTAGTTCAGTAGTTTTGGTGTAAAATCGCAATAAACAGATAGATAGAGCTACTTTCGCATTTATCATATTATGTAAGGATTAGGTACTTCTTAAATGTATCAGTAGCATACAACGGCTGTTCGATTCATAATAAATATTTAAATTTCCAATTTTATCAGACCGCGCAACAATCGCGTGCTCTGATTATATTGGAGAAATAATTATCAATATGCTACTTTTACCATTTTTATGTCTATGTCTTGGCAACAAAAGCAAAGTACCTACCTAATATTCTAAAATATACATCCCTTTTGTGACTTTTATTTCTTCAAACCTACGAACGCCAGACTATGACGCAAAAATGACGTCTTAAAACTAGATACTGGGATTTATCCCTCATGAGAAGCCTTGGATGACGTCACAGTTCACGTGTTTCACCACTCGACGACAAAACCAATTATTTCCAGTACACAGGACATTTAATATACTACGCATGAAAGAAATGACGTCTATGTTGTGAGAAGCACGAATTATTTTCTTATGAAAATTATGGGATGCTTCATTGAAAATCATAACACCTAATGTTACAGACTTTTTTAAGAGCTATTACGTCAAAAATGTTTCGTAATTACATGAAGTAGTCATAATTGAATGATTCGTATCAATAAAATTAGAGAAATATTAACGTACTTTCCATATGATAGGTATAAGAAAAAACCCGTGAATAGACGTGTCGTAGTCGTAACATTAATCAATAGCTACAGTTGTTCACAAGTGAGTCTAGGATTCTAGGTAAGAAGGAATGCATAACGCTATGGGGATTAAAATCCCAAGAATGCTCTAACCATTGAACGGTCTTCGACCCTCAGAGCAACTAAGGAATGTTGGGAAGATAATGGTGATATTCATGACAGAAAGATGATTATTATAACAATTAATATAATAACAAGTCACATGATTATTATTCTAAGACGATCGCCGGATGCTCCTATCGGATACTTCGTTCAGTAAGTAATGAACTATGAGGTCTTATTTCAAATGAGGAACTACTCAATGAAAACCATACAACGAAGAATACTAACACTATATTAATAATAAAATTAAAAAGGCCAAACTAAAAGTTAATGCTAATAAGCAAACTGTACAGGCTTAATTGAAGATTCGATAAACCAAGAAATATCGAAAGTAGGTTACAATGTAATAGGAGAACCGTTAAAAAACAAGAACGAATCAATCAATAATCTTGTCCGAAATGACAGTAGACTAAGGTTCCCCAATGAAACAAAAGAAGCCGAAAGTCCATTTCGAAACATTCGGTTCAAAGTTAATCTAATTACAGGGCCCATTAGCCATAGGAATTGCGATGGAATTACCAATAAACCACTCGAGATTAGTAATCATTTCAATGGTCAATTTCGCCATCTGATTGGTCCTAATTTCTGTTTTTACTGGAACGTTCCATGGATCAATGTAGTAAGATGTGATGAAAACATAGCGTAGTTTACAAAATATGAGGCTTAGCATCTGGTCGGAGATGTGGAGGATAGCCAGATGAATCAACATAATCATCTACATACACTAAGAAATTTCTAGAACGTACGCATGTCTAAATAATGAGGAGTAAGAAAGAGAACCATGTTTTATAAATCAGACTCGGTATTAGTAAACACACCCCATCAGCTTTAAATAAAACAACAAAAATCAGGGACTTGCAAAAAACAAGAGACAGTTGAAGAATCTGGCACAAAACATAGATACGGAAGTTTTTATCTATTTAGAACAAAAATAAAAACAAAAAAACTAGAATGAACTGGACATAACACACGGATTTAGCGTCGTAAAGTGTGAAATGAATCTAAAATAGCATCAAAGAATGTTGAATGTGTTAGCTGTGGTGCTACTGGTATTATTTGTAAACTTTGTGTAGCGATTGCTTTACGACTATTACCTGCCTTATATTTTGTGTGTGTCTTTTTATTTATGGCGTATAGCTAATTTATTACAAGAATCGCAACTATCCCTGCTTTATTTTATTCGCAAATGAAAACACAATTGATTCAAGCTGTTCAGTAAGGCCGTCTATTATATTCTTTGTCTCTATTTATCCGTCTAACTTTGCACCTGTCAAGTGTGAGTAAGACGTGCCCATTCAAACACGGCGCGTGTGCCTCAGTATAGTAACCTCCATATATATTTTTATCCACTGCAATAATGGCCCCTTCATTGTCCTTACTGATTACTATTGCATTTATAAAGCTTTTCTAACCATCACGTATTTCTGATAGCGCAAGCCTGTTAGACATCTTCATATAAATTATAATTCACAGTTTCCCCCCTAACGAGTGTTTTATCACTTATTAATACGTAATAATACTTTTTGTTTTGACGTTCCGGGTTATCAGCTGACCTGTTCAATGTTTTAGATTGACGATATGAATATTATTTAATTAAGTTAGTTAGTCATATTTTTGTGTTGATATTAAACTAATATTCGCATGGCTTGTTTATTATAATTATGTCTACTGTAGGTAATATTTTCTGCATGTGTATAAAATTGATAAGCCTTCCTTGACTGTAACAATCGGGTCATGGGGTATTTAACCTATATGGTAATTTAAAATAGAGGCTATGTTCAAAAGTAGGCTACATAAAAGTGTAGTAAATAGGTTTTTAAGCCTTAGAATCTGATCTGATTTGAAGATGTAACTGTAACCTTAATCATAGATATGAGATTCTACAAGTGATTAAAATCCATGATTAAACAAAAACATTAAAAAGATAGATTGATTGGCAATGGACATAACAATGTCAAGGAAATCAATGATAAGATTGAGAGATTAGAAATGAGAGGCAGAAAACCCATCACGTGGCAATGCAGGCAGTCTTCTGGGCACGTTTCCGGAGGACAGTGATGCGGAGGAGTACTTCAGCGCCTAACAACACTCAACATGTTCTTTTATATTTTTTTTATTTTCATTAAAGTTTGTGATTTGAATTCAATCTAGTTACAGAAGTACTAAAAACGAAGAATTCGATAATGATGATGAATGATCCAATAAGGATATAAATTACTGTCAAATCTAAACAGTTTTTGTTTACGAAACTAGTACAATACAACTAAATAACTGTTTCCCATTCACGGTCATTGTTTGGAGGAAGCTAGCTCTGATTACAATAGGATCTGTTAATGGGTCAAATTTTTACAATGGCGGGCCGATTGTGAGTACAAAAAGTCTATTTACTTTTTGTTTGATAGGTAATTTAAATTTTAGAATTTGCATCAATGATTAACATTTTTATGTTTTTGTGTTAGAGATATTGTCTTCCTTTCGTATTGGCTGACTACAAAGAGTTGTCTACTATTACAGTGGAAGGTTTTACTAGTTCTTTCTTTCCATGACAATAGACCTAGTGATGGAGAAAATTCTTCAGATTTTTCTGAGGATACTTTTATTCATAATCAGATACAGACGTAAGAAAAAGATAATCCAATACGCATGTCGAATAAATGCGTCAATGAGACGATTCTTTCAAGAAGAAAGAGACAATGACGTGAATACTGATACAAAAAGAATAGATATTTATATAAAAGAAAATACTCACTTCCTTGTCTTCTATTAGAGTCGCGACTCGGCCGGGCTGTGAACAAGAAAAATATTTTGTTAAATAAATTGTTTATGTAATGATAAATAGTTACTTTAAAATCTGCTGTCTCCAAAACAATTGATAACATTTGATTATAGAGTTGTTTTCAAAATTAATTTTATTTTGTTTTGATAAAATACCTAAATCATTTTTAGCTGAGTCATTATTTTGTTTTCTTTTGATTTAACTATGAAATTGTTAATGCTCCGTAGCTTTATCCTCATTTAACATGGACCATTTGGCTTTTGTTAGTGAGATGAATCAAACTTTAGCTTTTTGTTTGCTTATCCATATTATAGAGTAAATAATGACCGTCTGACAAACTAACCTTTGATACCACTTAAAATTTAATATATCGCGGACATCAAAACACTAACATACCAGTAGACATAGTGGGCGGTTTCTTTTCCCGCGAAATTAAAAATAGATAGACCAACGTGATAGGTGCGTGATTCGGATTTACGCAGTTTATCTCACGTAAATAAACTAGCGTGATCCATTATGTGAAGTCGTGCAAAATATTTGATTTAGAACGAGTTTTACAACCTTTCGTGTGATATAGAACTGAGTCGCGATTTTTTCTGCTCGGTCTTGGATTTGAGTCTGGAAATCGAGAACTTCTTGAGTCAAGTAAGGGTTACATAAGGTATCCTAGAAAGTTCAATTTCAAATTGCAGAGCCTCCAAATCAAGGCCTTGGGGGCCCCTACCATCTTGGATGTTAGAAGTGTAAAAGTGAATCTGATTTTCCTATAGAGTCGGTCCTTCAGAAGAAAATAAGATCGGGGATTCTGGTTCTCGAACATTCTCATTTTTTATCTGACTACTCAGGTATTTGGGGTCAACACAACAAAATGCTTTGAACAGATGTTAAAAACACGAGTTTAAAAGGTTATCAATACATGTATAAAATTACAAATGAATACTGTTCGGAATTACCTACAGCAAGAAAATTTTTAAAAGTAGGTAGTCAATAAGGGACTCACTCAAATGAACCTTTTTACTGACTCAGTTAATGTTTATGGCTTTTACAGACCTCTTCCCAAATCAGATGTATAAACATGACAAAAGATCGGGATTTCACAAGTATTTCGCACTGTTCTGCCAATAAGTGCTAATACAACACAATCAATGTTTGTATCCATTTGATACAATGAAAACCTTTTAATGCATTGCACGTATCTATCTGACACTCAAATATCAAGTGTTCAGGCGCCTATGTAATTACGATTAAAGTAATCCTAACGCAACTGTGATAGCCAAAACTTCTAGATTGATCCAGTCATATCGTTTGATAAGAACCTATTATTAGAAGTAATAATATTTCCTGTATGTTACTAGCCAAGATAAGACAACATTATGCACATATTCCATGAACACAGGTGCATGGTTACAGGCCCGGACATCATCATCATCACTTTTTTATCATTTTCCCATATACAAGTTAGGATTAATCCCTTTTCTATCGTCATATATCTAGCCTTTTCCCAACTATATAAGGGTCGGCTTCCAGTCTAACCAGATGCAGTTGAGTACCAGTGTTTTGTAAGGAGCGATTGCCTATCTGATCTCCTCAACCCAGTTACCAGGGCAACCCAATACCCTAGGTAAGACTGTTTTTCAGAGTTACTGGCTTCTGACTACCCGTAAAGACTGCAAAAGATGTTCAAATGGCAGCCGGTATCTACAGTTAATTCCTTATGTATCTAAGAAATTCCATTATCATGTCATGTTTACTAACACCCACCGCTTAAAGACACCACCGAGTAGGTAAAAGCAAATGAGTCTGATAGTACCCATATCTTTTGTTTACATGGGATACTTTATCTCATGTGTAATGGGAGATACCCCTAGGTTAATAAAACAACATGAGTTTTTATATGATTTGGCTAGACGAACCGTCTGGTGTTCTCAAGTTGATCGACCTAACTTGATACAAGACGCCATTGCGAAATTGCAAACTTTTACTATGTTGCAGATATTTACTTTTGCAGTAGATAATATTTTTCTTTCTTGATACATTGTATTGTAAGTTTACATCTGAAGTTAATATACGATAATCCGCTTTCTCTGTAAATGTTTAGATAAGGCAGATGCTATGTGCATCGGACAAAGAAAAAAATATATGTAATGTCTACCTATCTTTGATGCATAATGACCTCTTTGGTGGGGTTATGAAATCTTTCTAAAGCTTGTATTGTAGACGCGTTTAGCGTTTTTGAAGATTAGAACATGTAACTTCACTATCAAATAAAATATTATTGTATTGTCTTGTCTATTTATTTAAAAAACACGCGTTTTGTTTTGTTTTTCGATACTCATAATATTTTTGTGCTCGATTTTTTATTATGTTTTTCTTCTTACGGTCTTATCTTCCGAAACGCAAAATATTTTGTAGAAGTTAAAAACAAAAATATTATTGTAACCTATGAATAACTATTATTTTGCATATTTACTTATATGTGGAGCACGATTTCGCGTTTTATGACTTGCCTAACCAATACCCAATTTGAGATAACATGCGTTACATGATAGCATCCAATACAATACGTCGACATTTTTTTAGATTTGGACGTAGTTAAATATCTTGTTTGGTTTCGTTATGGGACTGTGACGGTAGGGGAATAGAGTTTCTGCGCCGTAAGAACTGTAATGCCTAGCCTTCTATCTCCTTCGAGAACCTATTTTATGAAAATTTACATTATCTGAAATATATGTCTGAAAATTGGTTAAGACGATATTATCTATAGCCATCTGATAATTTCCCACCTCACGTAATAACGGTATCTGCTGTGTTCTCTTTCCCAGTTTCAAGTTAAGTATGTACTAAAACGCCAAAGTATATTCCATACTTCCTGAAAAGCATCCAATTACTTCTAGCTTCAATCAGATTCTTTCAAGCTTCCTGTCTTCCGAAAGACAATAGCCTCCACATTCTTTGCTGAAATAAACTTGACCTTGGTTGACGCACTGATGCATTGAATGCCAACAAAAGTACATAATAATATGTGAGTAACGTCAAGTGAAATTGAAAACGCGTCATCAGGATAACCAGAATTGTTTAGCCAGCTGACGCGATATCCAATTTCCTTGTAAACATAATGTGTTATTGAGTAATCTGTCGTTCTGTTTTGTATTAAGTCTGTCATTGTAATAAATACACGAGAATTAATAATTATTAGGTGTTCTCCGGGGAAAGTCGAGATTATGAACTACCAATTAGGGTAGCTGTTACCTTTAATGAGAAGAAAGCCGACCCAGAGAAACATGCTAGATACCCAGATGATAAATTTATTAATTTTCTTAAAGTCGGAAGACCACAAGAGAGATGAGGTACTTAATAGATTCCAACTAGAAATATACTAGAAAATGAGGGGAAACTGCGTAATATACGCTAACTTTTTACGTCTTTCACATTACTTTTGCCCTTTTACTAAAAATATCTGCTCCTTTTTATTTTAACAATACCCTCGCGACCTCGGCCAATTTCGATTCGTCAGAAGATTGTCGGTCGCGAATGCCGCGATGCGTCAACGCATCTCGTGAGAAAGTGCATCCACCTTGAATCTTCGCCAGTCTTGTGAAGAATAATATTTGAAGGTTATTGCGTAAAGGAATTCCGGTGGGGAATTTGCTTATGCAGATTTTGTGATACCTATTACGATTGTATTACCCGGTCTAAATTTCATAAATAGGTGTGAATGGACTAGAAAAGGATTGTAAGGGATAAATGTAGTAAGATATGCCCCGGTACCTTAAATAAGTAGGCCTCGTTCCAAGAACAACTCATTCAGGTGCAGTTCATTCATGTATCATTGAAGGTACCTAATAAAGTCAATTAAGAATTCACCTATGATAGGTATATGTATTTGCTACTGTCAAACCGCAATCTACAGTAATGCAGAACACGTTACAGTAGACCGCAGTTTTGAACGTAAGGCCGCTGCCTCGAATTTTGCGGGCAGCGGGGCGGCAGCGGCGGCGGCGCGTTCGGTCACCGTTTTGAATGGAGCTCACCGCTCGTTGCCCGCTCCCGCGCCGCTGTATTTGAGGGCCGGTCCATTTGATTATACGCGTAAGATCCTGCCGCTCCCGCGCCGCCGCCGCTGCCGGCCCGCTGCCCGCAAAATTCGAGGCAGCGGCCTAAGATCGATCTACTTGTACGAAATTCAAACGAGTTATTAGGTCATGATCTGCTTTTAAAAGGTCCATCAAATGGTCTGGCTCAAATTAATCATGGCCTAGTATCGTGCTACTGGTTTCTATAAATTATCCATCCGTTGTTTTACCATTAGAGAGAGAGTATTTATTGGAGCTTACCTGCATCAAAATTCGATCTCTAAATGCAATGGATAGATGGTGAGGAATCCACAGTTTATCTTTCAGATAATATCGAATTCATGTGTTCAATGAACAATTTGAGGCGCGTTTAATGTGAATATGAAAGCCGTTAAATACCAAAGTAGTACGCTGACATACTTTCTTATGCATTGCTTTCGGCGGACTAGCAGAACCGCAAATGTTACCAGTGTTACTCTTTTGTCACTTATTATGGCATTATTAGCCTTACAGTGTTTTAACCTATGAAGAACTGCTAAAACATGATATGCAAAATGTTTTTATTTATGTAATATTTCTCTAAATTGCCTTGCAGTAAAAGTAAAGGTCACCCATCCAAATCTTGATTGGCTTGTGTTGCTTAACCGCAAGCAATAATGATGTCTGTGACATTTTCAGTCATAATCCCATTTCTTATCATAAGTATTAACAACCTCTTCACATAAGTGTTTAAATGCTGTTTTTAAGAGCACTTGTGATATTGATAATCCAATAGACACTCGAACCGGGATTCCGATTTAAGTCATTTTCATATTAGACTTAGGTAATTACTATTGCATTGTGGTATAAATAAAATCTTATTAATGTCATTTAAAAACCAAATGTAAAATGAATATTTTTTCTGATACAAACACAGTTAATCACCACGCTTGCTCAATGCGGGTTGGTGATTTCAGACTTTATAGTCCAGGTTTCCTCGAGATGTTTTCCTTCAGCTTTTAATCAGCCATTTTTGTCCAAGATATACTTAGAGAGTGAAAGGAGGACTGAACCCAGCAGTGGGACGATAAAAAGGCTGTGACAATGTAATAATATGAACCCACCAATGTACATTGGTTATCTGCTAGACTAGTCTACAACAAATCCAATACTTATCGGTACAGGATTATATTAAGTATAGTAAGCAAACACTAATATTAGCTTAATGATAATACTAAGCTAGTTTAATGACTTATTAAGGGATTAAGTACCAATTTATGATAATCCACTCTTGCCGATAGAACTGGCTATTTGTGATGTACTTATTTTATTTTTATATGAATCTAATTAATCTTGTATGAATACAAAACAGTGTCAATTGGAATACATTATAGGTATATGTAGTGTTTTAGTGAATTGTTATAAGAAAAAATCTCTTTCAAGCTATATATTATTTAATATATGAAATATGAAAAAATGCAATTGGTTAATAGTTGCATAATATGTTGTTTGTTGATACGGTAAGTTTTCCATAAGTAATAAAATAAAAATGTACTATAGAAGAATAATAACAATAGAATAGTATGACATATCTAATAGATGGAATAAAAAAGAAGTCCCTTAAAGAGAGCCAACTTTTGCCAACAATTGCTAGTTGAGAACATGAAATCAAATAGTTTAGTTATAGTTAGTGTTAGAAACCGCTCATCAATTCATATGAAATCTCTCATTAAACCGTGACCTAATTGGCTTGACCTGAACACTTCAGTATAATCTACTTGTAATGAGATCATTGGATCAATTGGATTATTACAACTTATAATTTATAAATCAACCATAAATTCAATTCTCTTCATGGCATAAAAATATAAAAAAGGTTAATAATATAAAAAGTATAATTATGCTAAATTATTGGTTTTGCTATTTCTATTTTTAAATTATAATAAAAATATTTCATTTCAGATCTAATTATAGTGACCTGTAAAAAAAACAAATGTCATTTGTTTAATAAGAATTCTATTTTCAAAACAAGTCATTGAATATCATTGTGCCTAAACAGTTGGACAAATAAACACTATTCGGGTTCACTGAACTTTGTCAAAACAAAACAGTGCTATTCCAATTAGAATCTTTTTGAATTCAACCTCTGTGGCCCTATTAATAGGTGTTCATTAATTTTCTATTATTTTCTATTACAGCCTTTTTATCGTCCCACTGCTGGGCACAGGCCATGGAGAAGGATTGAGCATTAATCACCACGCTTGCTCAATGCGGGTTGGTGATTTCAGACTTTATAGTCCAGGTTTCCTCAAGATGTTTTCCTTCACCTTTTTATCAGCCATTGGTGTCTAAGTATACTTAGAAAGTACATACAAACTTAGAAAAGTTGCATTGGTACTTGCCTGACCCTGGAATCGAACCCACACCCTCATACTCGAAAGGTTGGTTCTTTACCCACTAGGCCACCACGACTCCACCACTCGACATTAATTTTAGTTTTAAAATATTTTGAAATCAGAACGTGCATTCAGTCAAATAAATTAAAAATCAATTATTTTATTTGGATGATGCAAGCAGGTAGACGTATGTCAATAATGAAATATTTTTGTCAAATTACCTTCGAATCAGTCCCTCTGTGTGTCGTGTTGCCTTGCCAAAATCTTCTTGAGAATCCCTTCACGTACCCAGTGATTGACTGCTGGTACTCAAACCCTGGGTTCCAGCACAGCGAACCGTACCCAAACACCCAGAATGGCTCCTTCTTCGCTTCCATGACTTTATTCTGTTCTTCTGACATGTTTATTCTAATTTATTTGACAATTTTAAGTTAAAATTACGAAGTTTTATCCAATTTTATCTCGTAGCACTTCGCGAATTCAAATAAAGAATAGAAATTTTAGAAAGCGAAGGACCGAGTCGCGTGCTCTAATCACACAATTTTACTTCACTTTTATTATTCTACTTGTGTCTCATTGTTAGTATTTAGTATACGCACATGAAATAATAAACTAGCACTAGGAATTATATTTAAATTTTAAACGACCACCCATTGCGCTCTTATATTGCAGACTGACAATTGACATTTTTCGTTTTGTATTTTAGCAGCAGTCAGCGAGCAATGGCGCGTATTTGCGTTCCGTTACGCGTGTTTCCTCGTTCTGTCAAACGCAAGAATTAAGTTTGTTAAGATTAGATTTATCAATCTGTTAAGATCTGCTTCACTTAAAATTCTGTTTTTAATTTATGTGTCTACGAAATATTGCCAATAGTTCCTTTTATTAACTTATTTCCATTTGAAGTAAACCAATAGCACTCATTTTTATTCAAGTTTTCTACTTGCAAAGAAACGTTGCGTATTTCTTTTATTTTTATTGTGGTAACTGGATTTTCCCCCCGCCCAATAACCTTTCTCCTTGAGAGGAACTGCTCGTTGATTGGTTGTTACAATCTGATGCAATTTTTTGAATCCCTTGCATGAAAGCGTTCGCGGTAATTTTCTTTCTATGATCAATTATAATACTTACGGCTATCGTAAAAATGATTTTTAATGGCATGCCAACATAATATATATAGACATAACTATTCAACATGAATAGACATTGCAGGATTTTTGATGAACTCGTGCTTGTAAAAAAATTAAAGTAGGAAATAATCTTTTTATTTCTCTTTTTATCTGAATGTTTACGGTTTTCGGTCCAAACAATGACATTGTAAAAGTAGGAATTGCATTTTATTCAGCAAATAAAAGAGTTGCTTTCATTAATTGTGGTTGTTTTAAGAAGCCTCGCCTCGTTGTTATTGCTTTTCTTTAAAGTAGATAATCTGTAGCTATACTTGTATCTAATTTTCTAGCAAAATAATGATTGAGTACTGAGCGCACGATGTGCACAGCCTAGGCCAGCCTGTTCGGAAGCTACACTATCCCCGTGTAACATCGGCTATATTTTAGCCGGGTACGGGAAGTCGTTCCCTCGGGCGCGAGTAAAACCGGGTAAAAGGATTTTATTTTCATCACATCTGTAAATTTTACCTAAGTGGTCGGGCAAAAATGTCCTTGCTACACTAGTGTGGGTACACTAGTGAACAAAATTATTGGTTTGTAATAAGTTTATTTTTTTACATACGACCTTTGTTAGTTTATCTGACTCCTTGGCGGCCGTCATACGCTGCGTTTAGCAGTCCGCAGTACTTACCTACTCGTATGTCTTGTCCATGCCTTCACTTATGTATTCTATCTCACCAGTGGCGGCGTAGCATGGGGTGGCACCCGGGGCGAACTACTTATTGAGCACCCATCTCCCCCCCCCCCAAAAAAAAAAAAAACTACAAAATATAATCACGTAGTAAAAAAAACATACAGAATTAACACAAAAGTACCCAAACAAGTTTGAAAAAAGCACCGTAAAGTGAAGAACCCGCCCCGGCGAAATTTTTGATTTTTGAGACGCAAAGAGATATGTAAAGGCTTCGGAGAAAACTAGTGTAAAGAGTAAGGCGCGAGCGTAGCGAGCGCGAAATTTTTGGAAGTTTTAATCACAGAAAGCACCAAAAAAGTTTGAATAAAAACACTGCAAAGTGAAGAAGGCACGAGCGAAGCGAGCGCGAAATTTTTGATTTTTAGGACGCAAAAAGATATGTAAAGACTTCAGAGAAAACTACTGTAAAGTGTAAGGCGCGAGCAAAGCGAGCGCGAAATTTTTAAGTTTTTAAACACAGAGGTTCCCAAAAAAGTTTTAAAAAAGCACTGTAAAATGAAGAAGGGCGCGTAAGTTTTGATACTTGTGACGCAAGAAGATATCTAAAGAGATTAGAGAAAACTACAGTCAAGTGTAAGGCGTGAGCGCAGCGAGCGCGAAATTTTTGAGTTTTGGAACACTCAGACAAGTTAAAGTAAAAAGTAAAAAAGCGAGCGAGCTCAAAATTTATTGAGATTTGGGACACCAAAGTCCTCCACCTCCTCTTACAAATAGCGCCTAAATAGCTTAGAAATGTCCACTTTTTTTTGAGGACTCTAACTCAGAATGAAGCACAAATAATAATTAAAAGAAACCGTGACTTAAGCGAGCGTCAGTTTTTTTTTGCTACTTCGGTGCTTTCTTTTTGCTAGATTGAAGACTCAAAACGTAAGCGTAGAACAAATCGCGCCATCCTGGGCCCCGATTCTCCTAAGTTAATAATGTCAAAATCGAATAGAAATCGAATCGCAATATGATCGTAATAGCAGTTTTAACCATATCGGGCATTCTGCTACTAATAAAAGACCAATCGTATTCGATTGACATTTGATTGGTGTGCGATTGGTCTGCTATTTTGATGATTTTGGTCTATACGGTAGTTTGCTGTACAATCATTTTGCAATCGTAAATCATTTGCAGACAAAATGATTCATTATTGAATGACAGAAAAGGATAAAAAGGCTTATTTCAAAGAAAAAATAGCGGAATGCCACATACGCTTCAATCGTAATCGAGTCGGGATTGGATCTCAGTCGAATCGAGTCGAACGTCAATCGAAGGTCGCTTAAGTAAAATTAGGAGAATCGGGCCCCTGGTCGTGCAGATATGTGTCGACCGAGATGGCACCCCCCGAGATGTGGCACCCGGGGCGGACCCCCCCCCCCCCCCTTACGCCGCTACTGTATCTCACTGCTATTCTATAGGCGAAATGGTGTATTTGTAACTTCTTCTTGCACAAACGATTGAATGGATTTTGATAAAAATTGACAGTGCCTACCAACCTAATTCCTGCAGATAGATTTATTACCTAGAATAAAATGATTTTGCATACCTACCTTATATTCGCTTTCCCTAGGGCAGAGGGTGCAGCCACTAATAAATAGGTGGTAAGTGGTACCTAATAGCATTTATGCCGATAAAAACCTATCCATTATTTTCTTGACCAACAAAGAACATACCCCATTGTTTAAAAGGGACTTTCCCCTTGAGACAAAGGGATAGACTTGGGATAGGCATAGGAGCATGCAGATAAGCATATATTGCTTAATGCGGTTTGAGGTCAGAAAATACTGCATAAACATGTTCTAGGGAAAATAAGTTATCTAAATAAATAGGGAGTTAGGTACCTTCTAGCCTTTGTTATACTAAGCTAGACTACAAGAGACGGTTTAGTACCTACCTATTCATAAGGTACTATAGTCTGTTTTTTTAATCTCGTAGACTAAATTGACCCTTGCAAAATGTCAAACTTACAAATAATGTTGCTAGCTCTTTGGTGCAGTGTTGTACTTACGATACCGGTTTGTTGAATCGTAACTTTTTATGTATAATAGACGAATTTAAGATACATTCAAAAATTTATATTTACAATTCACGTACGTACACAGGGCTGCACGACGTGCTACAAACTGCCTGGGACATCTGACCACGCAATGCCATGCGTAATCATCATGAATAAGCCCATTATTTCAGGATGACTTATTGTAAAAAAACGATACTTGATTTTATTAACGCTAAGTTTCGGTCGTGCCACATCACTATTTAAGAATTTGCAATGAACTGACAACACTCGTAATGTCAGTTTAGTCCATAGATATAATATTACTAAACAAGATTGCGCACGCTCAAAATATATATTTTCGAAAATGAACTCTATTCTAACGCAATAAGGTACTAAATTGGTTGCATAATACACAGAGGCAAATCCGAGCCGAGAGGGATAGTTCGAACGGAGGCTGTTTGTCTCTTTCTAACACCTTGCCAGCATAAAAAAATGTTGTGATCAAAAGTTTTGTCTTCCTAAAAACAATTGAATCACTTATATTTTTATCTTATTTTAACAATTGTAAGTCAACAAATAAATAAAAATCGCATTAATTTATTCGTATTTATTATTAAAACATAAACAACATAAATTTTTATTTTGCTTTTTTTTTATTTTCTAGCGGTAACCCTGAACATTCTTGGCGCGTAATCAGCATTTAAAATTTTGTTAATATTTTTTTGTATTAAATCAATTTAAACTATTAAAATGGTGAAAAAGTGTTGCGTTTCTACTTGCAAAAGTGAATCCTATGGTGTTTGCAATATATCGTTCCACAGGTTAGCTAATAATAACATTTTCGTAAACCAAACAACTAGGGTGCCCATGAATTCTTGTAACGAGTCAAAATATGGGTGATGGATTTTAAAACTGTTGTACTATTGTTATAGCTTCCCAAAAAATGAAGAAAGGCGACATAAATGGCTCAGCAGTCTATAAATGAAGTAGAAATACAAAAAAAACAGTCTTCACTTCGAATCTTCCTGCTTTTATACTGCTAATTTCCGCTAATTATTAAAAGCCTTTATTAGTATCTTAAGGTCACAAACTGCGTAAGTTAAAACTTCAATACTAATCTGTGTTTAATAATCTTAGCAAATTCGGATTTGTCTCACATAGCTTAATCTCATAGTCACCCTATTAGAAAGGGACAGACAGCCTCCGTACTAACTGTTTCACTCGGCTCGTTTTTTGGGTTTATATGCACAGTCCTGTTTACTAATATTATGTCTATGGTTTAGTCTACGACATTAAAAAACAGCCTATAGGCACTATTTGGACAAAAACGAGCACGCAAATACCATGCTATTTATTATATTCTATGGATGACCCTGGAAATATCGTTGCTATCAATTAAAGATTTTCCATTTTGATGTATCTAGTAAGGATTGGGTACAGTAAAACAAAATCTTCGTTTATCATCATCATCATCCTTCTGCCCAAATGGCTTTATCCCAAATCTATTGCAGTCGGCGCAGCGTCTTTTCTTCTTTCAGAAATCAAAATCTTCTCTATAGGTATTCAGTCAATAAAACTTCAAAAACATTTAATACAATGGTCCATATATTTTCATAAAGAATAAATCACAATGCATTAGTTTATTTTACACGATAAAACAGACACGGAGTATTAAAGGGTTATATATTTCAGTTAATTGCTGGAACATTTTATTTTACAATAAATGCAGACCGTGCTTTAAACAGATACAATACTGTGAACATCAATATGGTAAAATGGCGGATAAAATCATGACAGTCTGTCGAATACCTATTTAAACTGAACACACCCATTTTTTATTCCAAAAGCAATTTTTATATTGCAATAAATTAGGTTTCATTTTGCAATAAATATTAAATATTTATGGAATGCCTGAAAACGGTTTCATTTTTATGTTTTCCTATTTAGAATTCCGTGCGTATTTTCTTTCATTTTTTTTCTCTAGAACTGGAATTCCAGAATGGAAAACTGTATTCTAAATTCCAATTATGGAATGAAATGTTTATGTATCTGAAACTAAGAAGTATGTTAAATATTTATTTTTTGGAATTGGTACATATGAGATTAACATGTAACTGGCCTTTATTTACAGTTTGATGATGTGATGTATGTTTGTTTATAATTGAATTAAACTAGTACATCGAAAGTCCACTCGCCAACCCGGGAGATTTCCTAACTATCTTGAGAGCAAAATATTTCCAGAATGTTGAGAAAATTCCAGAAACGTCTTCTTTTATATGACTTTTAACACCTTATACTAAAAACGCTTAAGTGCCTATACAATGCAATTACGTAAGAATTTTCTGACGAAATTGGAACCTGTAGACTCCCTCGATTAAAGTTAGGATTGGAAAATGTCGCGAGTCAACTACAAACATTCCTAATGCTAAGAGTTGCCATTACTTATAAAACTGTCTCTGGAATTCACATCACATTCAGGTATTCATTATGAATAACTGCACCAACAATTTGTGAAATCATAGGTAACTAACAACATTATAATATTGAGATTACAGATTAATAATTAAAAATATCATTTAAATCTATTTTTAAAAGCGATTTAATATCTTCAATTTGCGATATTTGGCTTCAAATTGATTTTCCATTAAGGAAAATATTTTTATTCTGTATGAAGCTGTGTTTCATAAACATGTAGCTTTGTGGTTTTTGATAAAGGGTGTGGGGAAAAGGATAAACCCTATCCTACTTCTACGTTAGTCATCTTACTTATACCAATACTGAATGACGTATTAACTATAGGAAGATCTTAGGTGCATAACACCCATACGACTCGACCACAAACAACAACATATTACCCATTCTCTTGCTGGAGAAAACCCATTTCTGCGCTGTATGAAACACAGCTTCATATAGCAATTACTCTAAGTACATTAAAATTGTGATGGTCATTTTCTATCAAAGCTAACAATGCAACTATTTACAATCAGACTTTTTACAAATACACATAAAACAATATTATTCAATAGAACATACACTTTATCCCATTCTGATACACCTCAACGTTCAAAAATTACATAATTTTATTACATTATTGAATATAATATAATATGAATAATTAATGTACCTAAATATAATTTAATACTATGTTCCTGAACACAGGACAGGTACGGTTAAATGTGTTTTATATTTGATTATTATTTTTATTTATATAATATGACTAGTGATATGTAACGATAACTTTACATAGGGTATGGTAAAACAGAATAATTTTTATATTCAAATATTATTCAACGAGATTTCTTGTTAATTATATTATTCAATAACAATAATTGTAATATTGAGTTTTTAATGAATTTATTTAAAATATAACTTATATTTACAATGCACCACGGGTAGACTAATATTAATTAATAATATCTAACTAAATTTTCAAATAAATCAGGCTTTTTGGTAGGTCCCTTTTGGGGCTAAGGGTCTAGCTAGAACAACTTGTGTCACAGAGGTAGGTAAAGAATATTTTAAAAACCTAATAAGTATAAATTTATTATGCGGTTAATTCAAGTTATTATGATTCTGTTCAAATATTTACATGACAAATGCTCACAAATTATTTTAAATATTGCAAAACTTTTCTACATAATAATATAAGACCATTATCAGATCCTTTTTTATTGCCTATAATAATTATAATTTTGGTCAAATATTCACGTCGAAATATATATATGTATGTACTTAATATTAAATAGGTATGATATTGTAGTAAATATAGTAATTCTGTAATGTATATTGAATATGTCGAATTTCCATTTACCTACTGTCAGTAAATTATTTGAGTATATTGTATGCTTGGGCCATTTTGGAATTATTATACTCGTAACATTGAAATATCTAATCATTTATGTAATTATTGTATCATGCGGTCTATAGTCAACAATTTCTTAAGATTCTATCCAAAAGTAGATTTCTGTAGCTTTTATTACACAGTCATGTGTTTTTTATTACTGATAACAATGAATATATTTTGAAAATCTATTGCTTTCCATAACTATAATATCTACACATAATATATTAATATCCCATAATCACTTATTTTTAAATCAGAGAATGTAAAATTAGGTACATCTCTAACCAATCCAGTATTGGCAAAAACGCCAATCCATTCCAATATACAATTTCATGGAACTCTAGAGAAGTATGTACAGTGACGTCACAAACGTCAACTTAAGCCGTTTCCAATATGGCGCCGGCTTAAGTGGAATGCTTGGATCATACATTCGATTCGGGACCTTCTGTGTTATGTTTGAAGGAAGCTCGGATTCTGGCGAGGTATAGCGCGCAAATGTGTCCGTAGCATTTGTTGTACCATTCTGGTGTACGGCCCCTGGAACAAAGAAATATTTTACATTATTATATGGTGAAACGGTTGCCACAAAATTAGTAGAAGTACTCATAAATTTTAACTTGCCAGACAATACGGAACTAACTCAATTATTTACACAAAACAACGAAATACAATATTTTGGGAGTTTTAATGTTCGAAAGAGTCACCGGCACCCTCAAAGTCAAAGTTATCTACTTTGACTTTGAGGGTGCCGGTGACTCTGAAGTTTTACTTAGTAAAAGTCAAACTCCCCTCTTATCACCTCCTCTATTCCATCCACTAGATGGTTACCCATTGGAGTTTTTAAAACGAATGTTTCCAAGACTTACATGGTATCAACTCTAGCCAGATGCACGAGCCTACTCCTGCCCTTCCCGGCGGGCTGCGCGAGGTAGCGCGAGGCGAGCACAACGCCACGCGCTTGTGGCGCTACACCGGGGGGCGCTGCGCCGTGCGCTACTGATGTCTCCGCCACCGCGCACCACCCGCCTGCTGTGCCGCCTTGCTGCCATGATCTGAAGAATAATAAGTGTTGGTTCATATACAAAATATCAACAATAGACAAAGAGTAAAACCGTACCATAGAGTTTCATTGAAATAAGAACAGTGTTAAGTAATGAGAAATTGTTTTACAATTACAAATAAAAAAATTGATACAAATCTATGGTATGATAGTCAATTTTTAGAGTACTCGTATTTTATACTATAAAACGCTTATATTGACGTCAGAACAGATGATTTGTTCCACCTTAACTTGACTGTAGTAAAAAACACCTGAAATCCTTCTAAGTGGAATGACAGCTAAAACTTGACCAACTATGTAGGCACTTACCGTAAAACACAATAATCTCTTGAAGGTAGATTGATGCTAGATGCCGTGACGTACTGGAAAACTTCTGCGTTTGCGCCCAACTTCTCAGCGACCCGCCATTTCACCAGTGAGTCGTCCCATATATGCCGCTCTCGGAGTATTCTAGAAATTAAATTACATCAATTATGTACTATTCTATCAACTATTAACTAGTTACTAACAAGAACTGACAATCGATCTTAATAAATGGAGAAATCAGTAAAGTTGGTGCACCCATTCTAACTTGGTTAAGAATTCTAAAGATACTTTTAGTTTGACACAAAAATATATAACAGTTGAGAGGGAAAGTTTACCTTTGCATAACCTCCTGTGGCGGCGCCTCCACATCGGTAGTAGCTCTCCATAACCTCAAAGGATGTCCATCCCCAACCTTCTTGCAACACAGTTCCACATGAGGAGCAGCTCCTGACACTGACATCCACCCACGTGTTCTGGAATTATAGAATCTGGGTTAAAATTCCATTCTGACACTGGAATCCAAATAAAAAAGCCTGAAATCTAATCAAACACTGGAGCATGCGAATCATCCATTTAAAAATAGAAAAAAATGAAATTAATTTTTGTTATTAAATTTTCTATCATTCCCGTTTTTTTATTTATTTTTAAAACTATTATTATACATCAAATTAGTAGCTAACAGCCGATTGATAGAATTGTATTATTTTTAGTAGATTATGTCATGATGTTTATTTCATCATTTATGGTGACTGTTATGTCATATCTATGCCAAAAAACAGTCCTTAGTAATTTTATTTATGTGTAATTAAAGCCAATAAAACGTAGTAAAAAACCAGTCCACCTATATTAAAGAAGCAACATTTAGATCGAAAAAAATAACAGTAACTCTACACATAACACCTAAGTGGCCATGATAGGACTACATGTAGTGACATGATATCAGTGTTTTAGATGAAAATTTTGGGTTGAAAACATCTATTCTTCATTGATTTTGTACTAAATAATTTGCCATAAAACATCGCACTTAACTTGAATGGTAGATTCCATTTTCATATAAACCGTATCTCCAATTATTCGTAATGATCCGCGTATTTGTCATCGAAAAAGGACATAGGTTTAAATAACGCTGTTAATGTTGATATAATTTTCCAGTAATGACAAGAAATTCTCCCATGATTCGTTATTTGCCTTTCAGTTTTATAACGGTGTAATGATGATGTAATTTTCAACCACAAATCAACGGACATGGAAAGGGAAAATGTTTTTAAAAAATTTGCTCGGTTGGTAAAATAGTCACTTTTCTTCCTTTTTCGAGACAAATTTTCCCACTCACGTGAAGATTAATTAGTCATAGCTGTGAATATTTTCCTAACAAAACATTTATGAATCTTTCATAATTTCCCACATTTAAGAGAACAAAGGCACTGAATCTAAATAAATCGGGAGGTATAGAAAATATGATTAGTAAAATATGTTAAGTAAAAACTATTGTATGAGTCTATTATGAGATAGGTTCGCGATAAAAGATGCCTATAAATTCCAAATAACCAAAAGTTTTAAGATGCCTATCCGTCTTACAACAATTCTCCCTCACCTAAAGCTAGATTTTTTTTTCGAGAATTAAGTCCAAAGCCTGCATAATATTTTTCAAATATTGGTACTTTTATTTTTTGGTAGGTACGCACCAAAGCTACAACGTTCGAAAGAAACATATGTATAAGTGTATCTAATACCCCATAATGGTTGAGAACTTCAGAAAATCAGTGAAGAACAGATGTTTTATAAAAAATCGATGATAAGGTGGATATACGCTCTAACACCGATGTCTCACCTCTTTCCTGATCGGCCACAGACTCTAAAAAAGCATGAAAAAAGTTAGACTCTAGTAGAGACAAGTTTACACAAAGAAATTTTGAAGAGAATTATGAATTCAGAGTCTACTTAGTACTTCAAGGATTTTGGAAATATGGGCTTTATTGCTATGAAGATAGAACTTACTTTTCTTTGGCTTCTTTGAGTAAAGCTTTGATACAGGCTTGCTGGAAACCTTTCCAGTCTTGGTTGAAGTCTGCTCCCAATTCTTCGAGCGCGACCTGGAATGTCAGAATGGATTTTGGATTATTTCAATCCGTCATTATTGTCAACGTTAATTCAGGAAGTTAGGTATATTATTTTCTTTGATGAATCGACCTTCCTACTAGGAAATTATATGGGGAAAGTCCGGTTAGTAATATTTCCGCTTGCTGTTTCATTTATATATTATATACCTAGTTTTCCTTTGGCGATAGGCTGATGATGATTTCCTTTGGGTAACAAAAACACTCTTCTTTAGACTTATGACAAATCATCTTCAGAAATCCTTATGACTAATATCATGACATAAGACTAATTACAGGATAAAAGGGATCTACACTAGGTACACTTCTTAGTAATATTACAGGAAGTATTTAACTTTTCTTAATTTCACAGGAAAATAGAATTTAACGGGTTACCAACTTTGGTATTTGACGGGATAAATATACCGTTCAGCTGCTCAGTGAAGAATTTGGGCCTTCATCTTGACTCTTCACTCAATTGGCAAGCACAAGTTGCAGCTGTCAGCCAAAAAATCACTAGTACACTGCGGTTTCTTTATCGCTTCAAAAACTTGCTCCCGTTCCATGTAAAAGCAATGCTTATGCAAACCTTAATCTTTCCTATAATCGACTATGGTGATGTTTGCTACTATGACCTGAATGCAGATCTACTCAATAAACTCGACCGGCTTCTCAACAATTGCATTCGATTCGTTTTTAATCTTCGCAAGTACGATCATGTGTCAGCGTATCGAGCGCAACTTAAATGGCTACCGATAAGACAACGACGTGTGATGAGGGCATTAACTACTCTTTTTTCTATACTTTATACCCCGTCTTCACCTTCCTATTTAACCTCTCACTTTCAGTATGTGTGTTCTCAGCATAACAAAAATCTCCGCTCCTCTAATAATCGTCTTCTTCACTGCCCTGCTCACCGTTCAGACATTATTCACTCTTCCTTCTTTGTGAAATCTATTCTTCTCTGGAATGAGCTACCTCTGGAGGTCAGGATGGTAAATAGTCGACACACTTTTAAAATGAAACTGCGAAATCACATCCATGGCAAGTTGGCCGAATCATTACAGTAGTTCATTTTTCTTACCATCTTCTCCTACATTCTCCTGGATACAGTTGTACATATATATAGTTATATATATATATATATTATATTTATATATGCATAAATATATATTTTTATTATCTTCCACTGATGCTCAAATTGTGTTGCACCTACCACTTCTATTTCACCACCACCCTAAGGTAGACTGGCAGAGAACGCCTAAGGCGTTAAGTCCGCCGTTGTACAATGTGCAAAAAGTATTTTAAATAAAAAAAAATAAATAAATTTAAATCAATTTTCTCCCAAGTTACTTCAACCTTTAATAAATACAAGCTATTTTCCCGCGGTTTCAATCGCGTCCCGGAGGAACTTCTTCCCATACTGATCCCATATGTTACTCGGGAATCGGAACTCGGGAAAACTTTCCAACAGAGAAATATTTCTCAAAGCGGTTCAGTAACTACAGTACAGACTGATGTAATCATCAGTAAAGATTTACTCACCGGCACACTCTCCTCGAAGTAATTAAACTTGCATCTGGCCAGCATGTCAGCGGGTGCCAGGAAGAGCTGCTTGTGTGCCTGTATGAGCAGCAGCAGGCACGCGTGCGCCGCGCGGCTCTCGCTGATCTGTCGCTGGTCCGCTACGCTCTCGATTACCATTCTGGGAATGGAATGAGTTGGGTTTTTAGAGATAAATATGATCAAACTTTAAATGTATAATGCGCGGGCTATTTTGAACTGTAAAGTTAGTTGGTCAAGCAAAAAGTGGAAGTAAATTTTCCAAGGTTTATATTTATATGCCCAGAGGAGAATGGGCAGCTAGGTATGATAACGTCTAGAATAAAACATAGAATAATACATATCAATTTAAACTATTTATTTAAACAGTTTTGAAAATGTTACTATCTGAATGTATGATGCCCTATTGCTCACAAAATTTTGCTATGTAGTATGCAGGCAGTTATGTACAGAAGCAAATACCACTTACTATTATGTATTTCTTAAGACTCGAATCAAAGGACCAAAATTCTTGTGACATCACATTACCATTTTTTATACCAATAAAATATAAAATATGTACCTATTAGAGTTCCCTTCCTTAGTGCTCCCAGTTTGCGGTGGCGCGTGATGTAACCTCAACAACGTAGGAGCTAAGCAGACAGCTAGGTTTGAAGCTGTCATCTGGTTCACAGCCGAATGTTCCGCCACCTGAAAATTATAAAACACATTGATTAATGCATCATAAAAATAAAGTGGTATTTTCATACACAGGGATATGATGCCCATTGACAAAAAATTAATCTGTGTTTGAAACTGTTGTTATGATGGAGAACATGAGGCAGATTCACTACTAAAAAGATACGTCAGAAAGGTAGCAGAGAAGATGGCACCGAAGGAGAAGGCATTATTAAGTCACTAATATGCTATAAGCAAGAAGTAAGTGTTAGATAAACGAATAACTAAATTAAAATACTTACATCTGCTAAGAATATGAGCAGAGAATGCAACGCTTCTAAATGCTCTTCAGGTAACAGTAGCAACGCACACTGTACTGCGTCCGGCCTTAGGGGTTCGGGAACATCTGAAAACATTAAATGAATATGTAATGATTTGAATTAGTTACTTGTTTCCATAGCTAATGGAAAGGTACACACGTACGAGTACCGAAATAAAAGTTTCTCTATATGCGATCACGAGCCCATCAATCAAAGAAAATAATATTGTGCATTCAGTGAAAAAACATGGCAGAAGTGCAAAAATAGTGTTCAAAATTCTGTAAGGCAACTTGACAATATGTACTTCATATTGTAAGGTGTGGATTTTGATGAATCGGCAGTAAGTCAGTAGTAATTATTACATTATTTTTCCTCATTCTCTTCATACAATTAAATAGAAGGTACCAAATATACTCACGTTGAAAAATCGCAATAAACGTCTCACTAAGCTTATTAGTCAACAGCGCATCAGGTAACTCCCTAAAGTACTGCTTCACCATGTCGGCTACATCATGTGCTTGAGCTCCATCGAAGTTCAAACTCGACTGGTTTGGTTCCATGGTGTTAAGGTTTTCTATAGCGAAGCTGGCGTTGGAAGCCCCGGCTGCCTCGACTGTGGTACGGAGTTTCGCGATCCTGGATTTTACGCCGGCTTTTCTGAATATACCCATCTGCAAAGGGGAGTTTTGTTAGTTTGAGATTTTTTTTTGTTTCTTTGTGAAATTGTATGGGCATTACAAAGTGCTAGACTCTTTACTTTCATAGAATTTGAAACAAAATTGTAGGGATTTGTAGCTTGAATATTAATTCGTCAATTTACGATGTGTTGATGGACAGCCAATCTTCAATACTTGAGATTTTAAAAGGAAATAAAGATGACGGTAAAGCGTTGCTCAATCTTGATCGATTGACCCGTGCTTATTACACAATAATAATGACACTAAAAATAATACTAGAAAATGTATGAAATGTGTACTTACTTGATCTAACGCATTGTTTTTGAGCCAATTCAATGCGCACTGTATAGGCTTTGGTAACGCATGTCCTGTCCTTTGTAGAGACACTGTTAGGGGAACACCGAACACTGTCTTATCTGGAACAGAAGAAGAAATATTAGGTATCTTACAATACAGAAAATGTATCTGGACCTCAAAATCTTTAGGGTAGACAGACTTAAATGCTTATATACTGCCCCATGTATAACACACCCACCCAAAACAAAAATGTGAAAGGCTGCCAAGTTCGATAATATGGGAATGCTTCGCCTATAAAAGAAGTGAGATCTGAATAAGTACCAAGTTCCATAAACATACCTCAGTTAAAAATAGTTACTTTTTAATGATGTTACTTGGCAAGCTTTCACACACCTTGTTATAAACCTACTAAACGCAATGAATCAAGTATATCATTTTCTATTAAAACTTGCCAAGTCATTAACATCATTAAAAAGTAACTATTTTTAACTGAGGTATGTTTATGGAACTTGGTACTTATTCAGATCTCACTTCTTTTATAGGCGAAGCATTCCCATATTATCGAATTTGGCAGCCTTTCACCTTTTTGTTTTGGGTGGGATTTCATTTATTTTTGTAGGGTTGTTTATTTTAATTTTTTCTTATGATTAAGTTAGTTAAGGAAATGTCTTATTTATACTATCTTTCAGATTTTTGAATATGCACTATGCTTCTTACAAAGAAATGAACTAGATTAACTAAATGGACTAGATTTACCAACTGACTGACATGACATATTATCATATATTATGTTCGTGGATCAAAGTTACACATTCGTTATTTTCGAAAGTGACTCACACTTGGCCGTTTTCAGATTTTTACTTTACTTTGACTAAATACAAACCTTTGTAACGAATTTCAGATCGGTACGACCATTCGAAGATATATTATATAAATATAGATGAATTTAGTTTGTTTTAGTTCCTTAGGGGTATAAAACACCTTCATTATTTTGAAACCGACTCACACTTGGCCATTTTCAGATTTTTCCCTTTACCTTGACATAAAGACCTACCTCCATGCCAAATTTCAAGTCAATACGACCATTGGAAGTGGTCTAGGTTTTTGATGAGTGAGTCAGTCAGTCAGTCAGTCAGTGAGTGTATAGTAAAAATAGCGATTTTCTGACGTCAATATCTCAAGACCTACTATAGGTATATTAATGAAATTTTTTATTTTAGATAAGTGAGGGGTCTCAACAGATACTAGAAATTTGATATGCGTAAATAAAATAGATTTTGAGTTATAGGGGGTTATAGGGGGAGTTAGAGGGGTCGAATTTGGCCGAAATGGTTCGTGTAATATAACCCACGGCCGGTGTGTCGCTTTTTTTTTGCTCGAACTTGGCGGACACACTGCCGTGTGTCTAGATATACATTCACAACAATTTCATAGAAGGTGTGATGTTGGGAATTCTAAAGATGTGAATTATTTTCAACACAAAATCTATTTATTTAAAATCACCAAAACTTTTCGTCAATGAAGTAAGAATAACATTTGGTCTGATAATCCCCATTTTCCCTCAAACATCTTACGTTAAAGGGGAAAGTTGGGCCGTTAACATTCAAGGGATGAATACACTTAATAATAATATAAACGTTGGAAATATATTTCGATTTTTACATTGTATGTACCATTGGATCACGTCAAAGGGTCCTCATGTTCATTCAAATGAAAAAGAACCTTATTCTATTCTATGTAAGGTTTACATTTGTGTGTGATGTTTTATGTTTTTCCGGATATATTTGAGAAAGGATAATAAAGGATTTTGTGATTTAGGAGTCCTAAATGTCACATTGTAACGTTTTGGTTGAATTTTATTTGCAATGATTTTGCGTGGAAATCCCTTTCTTTGAAAAGCTTTATTTTGTCATGTTGATTGACGAAAAAAACCGTTGTATAGATATTTGTTGATCCATTGTCATACTCATCAATCATTTCCAAAATTAAGCCTTTTGATGGTTGAATATTTCTGTTTCCTTGTTTTGCTAAGTCTGTTATTATTATTTTTTAGTTTCGTATGCACTAGCACATCTACAAATTATGACTTTATGTCACACAAAGTTACCCTAAGGCAGGTCCTTCAGTCCAGGCCCTTCCTTTGCGCTTAATTGTATCCCAATCGGTTCACCCATTTTAACGCGAAAGCGCAGAAGCTTCTTACGTCCCCACTCAGAGACATTTAATGGTTACTTAAGCCATTCCTTAGTGAAGGATTTGTATGACTTTCCGTCACTAAGGAGTGACTTAAGTAATCATATGTCTGTGGAGAGGTTAGCTACTTATTGTATTTTATAAAATTATGTTTACACTAACCTTTATAATCAGGAGTCTTAATCTTCCTAATAAGTTTAGGCAGTTCCCAATTCCATCCAGACTTGTGTGAAGGACAGTATCGTTCCATGCAGGCTGTCAGCCGAAGAAGTGCCAGTTTCCTCAAAATGTGGAGCTGACCGCATGATAGTGACGACATTGGCCGTGATACTGAAAAATGTGGATGAAACATTTTATTTTTGATGCATGGTGATGATGAAAGTGAATGGATTCTTAAAGGTAATGTAGCATTTGGTCCTCAAAAAATTGCGCGAATATTATGATAATTATGATAATTTCTGAGGAAGGGGTATTTATGTACTCGCACTTATAGTGCAAAAACAGGCTACATTGATTTCAAGTGATCATATAAATTCTCTCAAGTTTAACTGAAAGAAAAAGGAGCATAAAATTGCTTAAAATTAATTGAAACCATCATTGTAAATCCATAATTTGTAAATAAATAATATTGATTCATTTATTTTGTAACTTACGATATGAATCCGGGTCCTTTTGGTTTGGGGTCGGCGTCAAAGTGTTATTCGCCTTGGGTCCACCATTCAACGCATTTGTTCTAAACGAATACCATCGCTGAATGTTGTTTCTGAAAGATTAAAACAATCCATTGTTAATTTGATGATATTAAAGAAAATATTCATTAGTAGTGGCCTAGTGGTTAAGGCACCTGCCTCTTAAGAACAACTGCGCGGGTTCGATCCCAGGTCAGGTAAGTATCAATGTGACTTCTGTATATCATGTACTTTCTAACATTATCTTGGACAACAATTAACTGTATTAAGGTAAAGGAAAAGAAACCTGGACTTTCAAAGTCTGATATCATCAATCAATCCGCCTTGAGTAAGCGTGGTGATTACCGCTCATACCTTCTCAATAATAAAATGCCTGCGCCCTGCAGTGGGATAATGAAATAAAATACACTGGTATGTTCGAGAAAATTCCATTCAAGGTTAGTAAGAAAGTACAGTTAAGCTTAAGCTATAAACCTCTTAATAGCTTCACTTAGTTATTGCACGGGATTATATACAGTTAGCCGTCTTTATGACAAATCAAAGGTCTAAATAAATTGCCGAAGTTATAAACCTAGAATTTGTGATTGGACGATGATACGCGCGGTTTGTTCCGGGCAAGTTTATGCTCACATTTTATCGTTGGATCTATCATTTATTAAATAAATAATTCTATAGATTTATTTATGTCAAAATAAAAGACGCCTGTCCAATATTTTTTTGCTATTCTAAAAGATAAACTAGTTAAAATAGCTGTCCCTGCTTACTAGATAAGTAAATTTTGGCTTAGCACATTTTGGGTTTACATTCTATCTATCATTTTGCTCTTAGCTTACGAGTAGGTAAATATAAATTTATTGAGTAGGTACTTACTTCTTACTCTTCATATCCAGACTATCATCGTCATCATCCTGGTCTCCATCATGTGACCTGGATCCTGCTGAGTTGGGACTGCTATCCAGCTCTGAACTTCTTGACGCTGACTTATCTCTTTTGAGACTTCGATCACGAAACCTGCAGATAAAGAGCAATGTGTTTAATTTATTCTTCCTTTATTACACAATTTATCTTCTTTCTTTGTATATAGTTTGACGACACTGATTGTCACTTAATTAGTATTCTTATCTTCTATTCTATTATATGAATCAAAAATTTCACCAAAATTAGTCCTTACATTCGCAAGGTGGATCACAATCACAAAAACACATTTCTACCCAAAAACTCACTATTCACAGACAATATTGAATACTGCAATGTAGCCAAGAAAGCCATTAGTATGCCAATCACTTGTGTAAGCATTGTCCATTACTGTGCCACTAGTTTTAAACTAATGACCACCGGTTGGAGTAATTAGTTTTAACGCGGTAATGTCACTTTCAAATGTAGCGGTTATGGTCATTTTGGAGATAAATTGTGGCTTTGGATGTAGTGTATCTGTGTACCTAACCACACTTGTAGAAGAATTCAGGATTGGACTCAAAAACTGTACTCGGTTTGGGAAAGATCGAACCGGGAATCAAACTCGAGACTCCGTGGACAGCAGCAGTCACGGTTTGCGACTACTAGACCAACGAACTTCCCAACAAAATAAAAAGACTTGTACCACTTAAACTACACTTCAATATGACTGAACCATTTTGATTTATTGAGCGACTGTTTGCATAGGACGCAGGCAAAATACATTATCCTTTGTTTTGCAAGTGTCCTATTCAAACGAGGAACGGTTCAAAGAAAATTTTGTATAATGTATCAACAAGTATGAAGGATCTCGTGTATCCTGAGGATGTAGGAGGGGTGGATTATCCAGGATTTTGAGTAGGAATTATTCAATTCTTAAAATGCCAGGAAGTATGTGAGCGTGGCTTAGTAACAGCCAAGGTCGATCGATTTAGATTCATGTCATTATGCATACTGCCTCGTTGGTCTAGTAGTCGTATAGTGCGACTGTTCAGGTTCGATTTCTGGATCGGGTCGAAGTCTAGCAGCTTGGAGTTTTACAGTTTGTTATTGACACCAGTGCAAAGATTTACAAAGAGCTACAATGTTACGTACTGCATACCAATTCAATAGGTTTGCCTGAAAGCAGATTCAACAATAGTTGGGAAGGCAAAAATAAATAAGTTACTTACTTCTTCCCATCATTTCCCAAATTAAGTGAACTGGTCCTTATGGCCTGCCTTCGATGGTGTGTATGACCTGGAGATTTCTGGACTTCTCGAAGTACTTCAGGGTCTGGTTTCAGTTCCACTGGAGAAGGTGGCTCTACGTAGACCTGGTGATAAATAAAAAAGCAATACTTTAAGTTACATGAATGTAAGCGCATACAAATCATATCTTGGACAATCGAACTCCTACGTGTTTTGATAGGTTACGCTAACTGACTATATTGCTAAAAGATTTTACTAAGGGATATTTGGACAATATAATAATGTATTGTTAAACACTTCCAGAGAACTGGGCATGTAAAGAATATACGTATTTAAATAAACCAGAAAATAATAAAGCGTAAATACAAAAGAAAAACTGTCCTCGTAATTGATACCAAAAACTTCCAGAACATTAGTTCCCATAACGGATACCATATTAAGTGGCATAGAATAGTTAAGATTAATTCGTCCACGATAAGCCAAACTTGTAATAGTAATGTGTAGTTCCAGCGAGTTTCCGCAAACTATTCGCGGTAGTTAGGAGGCACTCTAAGTTATCTTGTCGAAATAGTTAACCATTATCTTGTGGCTGGATGTACTTTATAAGAGGTTGTATGGACACTGGATTAGAATGTAAGGTAGTAAAAAGATATAAGTAAGAAGTTAAGGATTCAATCGTATAGCTGTTTGTAACAAATCATATAAAATAAACAAATCAGCCAATGTCTGTGCAGCCAATTGTTGTAAAGGATTCACAAATAAAAAGAAGTCATCTAAATAAACTCACCTCTGTATTTTGATGAGTATTATGCTCCTTATAATAATTATGTCTCCAACTAGCTGGTTGGCACTCCGAATCACTTAGAGCACTAGAGTCATCATTCTTGATCCCTCTATGGAAAATCCTCTTCGCCCTCCCCAATTTTGATTTCGAACTTTTATTGCTCGAACCCATACTCCCATCCGAGGCATAACTCGAACTGTCATCTCCAAAAGGGGCATTTAAGA
Source organism: Helicoverpa zea (assembly GCF_022581195.2). Classification (NCBI taxonomy): domain Eukaryota; kingdom Metazoa; phylum Arthropoda; class Insecta; order Lepidoptera; family Noctuidae; genus Helicoverpa; species Helicoverpa zea. The sequence continues at coordinate 2,708,207 of NC_061472.1, forward strand.
CAAATGATTGTTCTAAAGGAGCTATAGGAGATGGGGGCATTACAGTCATCGGTGAAGGTGGTTGGGTCCTAATTGCCGGTGCATGTAAAGGAGAACTGTGGAAATCTGGGAAAGGAAATGCGGTAGGCGTAGTTGGAGTCATGTCTATATAACTTAGGTCTGCGTATTTATCTTGTTGTACGTCTAAGAAATGGGGGGATGATACGATGACTTCTGTCCGGTTTTGCCTCTTTCTTCTTCTCGTTTTGAGGGACTCCACTCTTCGTAGTAAGGCTTTCGCTCCGTCTCGTAATCTTTCGGAGCCGGTGCGTCGGAAACGCGTTCCCGTTTCTTCTTCATCTTCTTTGTCACTTGGTAACTGTATTACATTTTGGCCTGGTACTGTTAATCTGTAACAAAAGAATTGGTAACGTTAATTTATTTTACATATCTCAAAAAAAATCTTATAGTTCTCAGACCGGCTGAAAACTTTTGATTGATCTATTTTTCTAGCCGTAAAGAAAATAATGGCAAGTTTTGAAAAAAGTCTGAATTATTGTAATTTTTCGCACGCCTTAACACAAAGGCGACCTTAGCAGCACACTAACTCATCTCCATAAACTTTCAAAAGGCCTATTATGGTACCAAAGCTACACCAAACTTTGGAGGCTCCAAACTTAAAGTACGAAAGTTTGCAGAAACTCGTCAAACTAACAGACAACAATTTATTTCCATTATAATACAAAATTTGGGCTTTTATTAATTGAAGCTGAGATCGTGTCTCATTAATGGCGTTATCGAAGATGGGATGGTTATTGTTAGATTTTCTCTCCCACGTAATCTTAATTTGGAACTACGGGATATACCTATGAAAATATTTCAAGCAGCGTGTCTGTTGTTTTTATTGAATTAGAACTGGAAGAGATTATGAGGGTTCTCCATGCTAATGAAATATTATATATACCATTAAATTAAATTATTATATAAACCATTAAATATTAGAAATATCATTGCCAGAATAAAACCCTTTGGTTGCTGGAGGACTTAAATATCGTAACGTCATTATAAACACTGCAAAGAAAGAAGTAATCAACAGACTAATGAATACTTTTACATAGACATAATTGGACGATCAAGGCCCTGACTTGATAAAGTGGATGTACAATTATTTCAAGAGTGTAAGTTGAGAATTTACAAATTTTCGACAGGTCTGAAATTACATTAACCAAAATCAGTCTAACATTTGATTTAGAATAGGATACTATGATAAAGTTACATCCCAAAACTGCAAATTCCGGAACTCCAATTAAAACTTATACATTGGCGTGGAAACTGCAATCATATTTTAATATTATGATTCCATTTCGCATAAAGCCGAATGAAAGTTAGGAATGCTAACTAGAGGGCGCTACGGGCACAAAAACTTTTCGTGAAAGAGAAATAAGTTTTAGCACAGTTCATATTATTTTTGGCATTATTATAAAGTTTTTCGAGATTAGTGTTGTAAGTTGGTTAATTAGTTCTCAAATTCAGCAGTTCAGTGTATTCATCTGCGTAGCCTTTTCCCAAAACTATGTTGAGGTTGGCTTTCAGTCTTATCATGATATAGCTGAGTACCATTGTTTTGCATGGAGTGACGGCCTGTCTGAATGCCTTATCCCAGTTCCCTGGGCAACCCGATACCCCTTGGTAAGACTGGCTGTCAGACTTTATGGCTTCTGACTGCTTAAAGCGACTTCCAAAGATGTTAAATGACAGTCCGGACCCACCAATTAAACTTGCCTTCAGAAAGACGGAGAAACGGGTCATTCATAACAAGATAACCTTATAATCGATCGACACTTTAGTGTATGTTTTGAAGAACTATAATTTGCCTTATTAATATATATTTTTTCTTTCAAATTACATGGAAAATTGGAATGAATTTGACCTTAAATTATGACAGATTTATATTATTTCCAAACTGTAGGCTTTATAATACGAAATACAATTCTTTAACACTAATTATATTTCCAGATTTTTTAACACTTATTTACTTGTAAATAAAACAATCAAAAAGTTATCCATCAAATTCAAAATCTTGATGATTGATTGTAAAATGTTGCGAAGTTTTGTACCAAGAATCTTACTCCTAAAAAATAATAAAACACAGTTATCCCATTACCAGATTAGACACACAAACAAACTCGGTACATTTAATTAACAAATTTTATTGTTCTGAAGTAGAAAGTTTCTTGTTTTCGTTAACTGTCATTAGAAAGTAAAATTTTGGAGTATCGCGTTATCTAAATTATTTTAATGTGGTTGAATCAGATGCATATTTTACACTGTGCTTTTTAGAGTTCTGTAAGGCTTCTTTTTAAAAAGTTTGCTTGTTTGAACGCGCTTATCTCAGGACCTGTACCCAACCAATTTGAAATTCTCAGTGTATGGAAGTCTATTTATCAGGAAATTCTATAGGCAAACTTTTATCCACGTGCGCGAAGTAACTTATACGGGTGAACTTCCACTGACGGAAACTAGTATTTTCAATATTTGTCTACAAATTCGACTTGTAACTAAAACAATTACCCCCTTACTTATAAAATCTCTAATCACCTTCTAAGCAACATTTTAACTAATCACTACTTAAAGTCTTAAGTAGTGATTAAATGTTAGTTAAGACATGCTTAAGCAACGTTTATAAGTAAGAATTTTCTTAAACAGCCCTTAAGTATTACTTATATTTAATTCACGTTTATAAGTAAGGCTGTTTATTATTAATCAATCCAATTTCCCGGATCGTTTATCGCAAGGTGTATTCAAACTTGGCCTTACGTACTCACTGGTTTATCGCTTCAAATTCACACGGTAACAAAGTAGCAATTAATCTTACATTAAAAGCTTTCCGCTCTCAATACGACCGCCCTTTATGTAGGTTAGTGGGGCCAACGCAATACATAAGGTTTTGGTCTCATTGCTCGCGATTTATTAAATAGTTTAAAGTAGATTACCTAGGTACTATTGACTGATAGGTACGTAAAGTTGCAAGATGAATATATATCAAAATACAACATATACATACATGTGTATATATAATAACACGTATAATATATTTCCTATATAGTTTTTAGTGTTTAAATATAAAAATAATCGAGAGTAGATCATTCTTCTGTGATAAATAAATGTGTACCTACTCTCAAAACTGAAATCGTATATATCCTAATAACGGCATGCCTCTATTGAGTAAGAAACAGGAAATATACAAATGATAAGTACCTTTAACAATGCCGACCCATTGTTCGACAGAGAAGCAACTATCAATTGAAACATGACCATTTTATTCTAAAACGCTTCCCGCTTCCAAACAGCCCTATTCTCACACACAGCCTATCATTACAGAAGGTTTAGCAATCCGAAATAGAAACGTGATAGGTGAAGGGCCTATGTAGAACAAATGGGATGTTGGCTTAATTATAGTCATTGTTCGATTCAAGCCATCAGAGTGACGGTCTATTTGCTAAGGGTTTAATGAGGCTCTTAGTCAATAGAGCTTCTTTTTTTGAATTGTAAAAGGGCTTTGCCTTATTAGTTTTAGAGATGATGCTACTGTAGTTTTGGAGCCGGGTCATTTAAGTTTAAAGTTGAAAACGTTTATTGAAATGCGGCTTATTGTATGACTATTTCTTAGGTCATAATGTGACATCGATAAATTACTAAAAAAAACACTCACCACAGATGGAAATAAGGAGCGGTGCTGTACCTAGATATCTATCATGACTGATGAAAAATTCGAAAAGAGAGTGAACTTATTTCCTAACAGTAAGTACCTACCTACTTCTTACTGTTAGGAAGTAAGTTCACTGTCTAGACTTTGACGATATGTCTTAAAAGATAAGTAAATCGTCAATAGCAGTATGTTTGTGCAATTTTGCTAATTGTCACTCTGATGAGACAAGACAATAAAGGGTAGGTCAACCCTTTTCAAAATTTAAGTTATTTCGGTACATATTCTGTCGGCACAAGTAACCAAAGTTTAATAGATTAGATCCATAACAGCGTTCGACGGACACTTGTGAACTTTAACCTCTATTTAACTAACTGTTACGTCTTTGAGCGATGCCGACGCGGTAAGAAAATGTGGCTAAAAGATTTTCATAGTAAATGTTTAGGGTTTTTGAGATTTGTGAAGTTCTTGAATGTCTTAGTAGCTTTGTTGGAGAGACTTCTCTTAAATTGGCGGTCATTTGATCATCTCTGGCAGCCGTTACGGGTTGTCAGTAGCCAGAAAGTCTGACAACTAGGCTTTCCAAGGGATGACAGATAGCCTGGGTCCTGGGTGCATCCAGTTAGACTGGAAGCCAACCAGAAATTGTTAGGAAAAGGCTATATTAGACATTATCTATGGCGATATAGTAAAACAGTGAATCGAACTTTCATTATATTATTGTTATAAAAGTGAAAAAAATATATCACCTCTTCATCATCATCGTGGGAATAATTTGACTAACAGTAATTTTTCCTATACAAATAAACACATTGAAATAATAAATAATGGATATAATACACAATTACCGTAACAGATAACAGGCTTGTATCCCATAAAACAATAGCCTCAGGCTACCAAACCATCTTCGTATGCCTTCATACCAAATAATAAAGATAAGTAGTGTTACTCAACTGTTACATTATAAATAGAGAATTGATTGAGAAATAATCTGTTGGTCTGTTTGTATGTGCACATTGTTGTTGAATTTAGTGGAATTAATTCTAATTACAACTGCATCCAAGTTCATCTGCATCCAGTCCGAAAAAAGAGCAAAATGCGTAGGTAACTAGTTGTTCCCGGTGGTGGCACTCTAAGGGAAGTACTTCCTGCACCTAGATAAAAATAGAGCCTGAGAAAAGACATAGGCTGCTATCTTTTCTCTGGCTCTAGACTATCTGTGTACTTTTCATTTCAATTAAGTAGTTGGCTAGTTCAGTAAGAAAATGCGAAAATCTTAACTTTGAAATATTAATTAGTTAACATTTTTCTAAAACAAGTGCAACCGCAATTCACACCTAGAACACCACAGACCAACAAACAAAAAGAAGGTTCGGTCATCGACACGTTCCTTTACACGTTGTCTAAGCTGATACGCATCCATTCCGTTACACGTCAGTATCATTCCACTTAACATTCCTATCAATCAGTTGTAACAATCAAATTAATAAGCTCGCATACAATCTGTAATCATCTAAGTGTTAATGAGGATCGGTTTTGGGGCTAGAAAAACAGCGGTTTGTATGACTGACGCGATTTTAGGATATTTTTGGTGTAGCTTATTCCGTCCTCCGAGCCTTTTCCCAATCATGTTGGGGTCGGCTTCTAGTCTAACCGGATTCAGCTGAGTACCAGTGCTTTACAAGAAGCGACTGCCTATCTGACTTCCTCAAATCAGTTATCTGGGCAACCCGATACCCCTTGGTTAGACTGGTGTCAGACTTACTGGCTTCTGACTACCCGTAACGACTGCCAAGGATGTTCAATGACAGCCGGTGAATTGGTGTAGCTTATTGGTAAGTATAAAAAAATGTACAGGATACCTCCTCATATTTTAAATCTGAAGAGTTTGTTCGGTTGAAATTTAACCAGCTTGTGTCAGGGTTGCCCGGGTAACTGGGTTGAGGACGTCATATAGGTAGTCGCTTCTTTTAAAATACTAGTACTCAGCTGCATAAGGTTAGACTGGAAGCTAACCTTATCATAGTTGAGAAAAGGTTCGAAAGATGATGAGCGGGTTCAAACAACCAAACTACCAATATAACAGTACCTTTTCGAGTAGATTTTCAATACAATCGAAATGTAGCAGTCGTTTTAGTGGCCCCAAACTAACAGTATTTGAAGATGCTTAAAACTAAAATAATTGGCCCTTGATTACGCAAGCGATCGATATCATGGATGATTCAGGGTTTGGTTTACTGCTTAATTAAAAGCATGTCGTAATTGTTCATTTCTTGTTTCAATTTATTTTGAACTAATTTATACCAGGGTCTCATCTGAGTACCGAGGGAACTACATCCCACACCAAGATAAAAAAAATAGCAATTTATCCTTCATGTGGAATTAAACTATTTTTGTACCCATTTAACTCAGTTCAGTTAGTAGTTTTGGCATGAAAACCGGATAGACAGACGAGAGTAAGGATTTGTATCTGTATTTTAGGTGGTTAAATCATATAATTTTTATCTACATATCAGTTTTTCGTTCGGAAACTTCTTGTTATTTTCAAGGAAAGAACAACAAGATTACAACATAATAAGTTAAGTAGTGTGACTGCTCTGAAATGCACCCGCAATTTACAATGCCACTAAGATGTCTAAGTAAGTACTGCTGAGAAGTCCGGATATTTTCATCGTTATTTAGGATGAAAATGTCAGCGAACATTTTGCTCTATGAATTTTAAAAGCGCTTTTGAAAAACATTCCTTCTTTACTATTCATACCAAACTGTAGTTTGAGAAGGAAATTGCAAAAAAACTACAAATCCATGCTAAGAGATTGATTGCCCTTTTGAACAGTTAGACGCTGCAAATCTTCTAGGAGCCTGACGTAATTCCAGGAAATCGCGTTGGTAAAGCATTGAAGTATTATTGAATACGAAATTGTAGAGGTATCCACTTAAATAAATAGATACAGAAATCTTTCAAAAATAAGGTCAATTTAGCCTAATTTTGCAGACTTGTCAGTCAAATCACATCGATTAGCCCTTCCTTTCTAAAAAAACTTTTCATTAATAAAAACCTCTTTTGTGATACAAAGTCGCCCAAAAAACAACACATATAAACATTATACCTTACATTACAAAGAAATTAGATAAGAATATACTTGTGAAAATTCCGCCAGCATGTAAAGACGGTCTCAAGATCCACCCTCTTAGGCTGCGTTTTCACCAGAGATGTGCGAGGATGCATAGCGAGGGATGTGTTTGTAAAGAACCAATAGGATCGCTTCATTTACCTTGCCTCGGTCAGCACAGCTCTGGTGGAAACGGCTCAGCGGAGCTAGATTTTTGCGCATACAAAACAAGCGCGGGATGTGTGCGAGGGATGTGTACGAGGGAAGTGTGCGAGGAATGTGTGTTGAGAAAGATGTGTTGCGAGGTTTGCGCATACTGTACCAGCCAGTCCATAGACGGAGTTTGTTGGAAGTAGAAGTGCGCAAAATAGATAATAATATGGATAATTGGAAAAAGAAAATACTTTTATATTTAACAATTTGTGATGAAGAAATGGAAGCAGAAGATACGGAGTTTATTAGTTCTATAATTTTGAGCAATACAAGAACACACAGGTTTTGGATACGTAACCATATTAAATATCATCGATTACATGGAGAATTCTTTACCTTTTTTCATACGGCTGATGATGAAATATTCGAAAATTCTTATCGAGTATCTAGAAGTAACTTTTATGAGTTACACAATTTGATTGAGAACATTATCAAGAAAGAAGACACTCACTACAGAGAATGCATCAGCACCAAGGAAAAATTGGCGGTATGTTTAAAGTAAGTAAAATAGTTTGAATCAATTTTGTCTTTATTAAACATATTAATTGAAAAGTAATCATAATCTGCAAAATAAGTAGACAACAAGTTCCTCTTTTTCATGGCAAATTAGGCTCTGTTCCTACTTTGTTTGAAGTATTTGGCGTTTGTAGGTCTGAATGTTGTGTTCCCGGAGATGCTGGTTGTACAGCTTCCAGTTGGAAAGATGAATCCATCTGGCCCACTGTTTTATTTGTATTTCTACCAGAGCTTGAAGAATAACCAAGTTGTTCAGGATCCAGCTGAGGCGGCAAATCCATCTGGCCTGCTATATTACTACCTACTGCTATACTGCTATCAGAGCTTGAAGAATAACCAATATTTTGATTATACCACGACAGCACGTAAGATTCTTCGGCTTCGCTAATCATATTAAAAAGTTTCCTTTTTAAAGGAACTTGCATGTAATCTGGTAATTTTTTAAATGTTTTCGCCATTGAAAGAAAAAAATGATCAGTATCATCGCAGTCCGTTGGTTTTAAAAGTTCTCTTAATTCTTGCCTTTCTTTTCGAAAATCTTCTTGATTTTTCATATGTTTTTGTATTAAAATTGATAATTCATCGCCTTTTTTCTTCTTTGATGATGACGGGGTGACCGAATCTGTTGAAATGCCTGAAGTTGAGGCTATTTCGTAAAGATTGTTGGGATTGTCAGCTTGATTTGGTGTATGTTCAGTGCTCTGCGAAGAGTCATCTTGGTTTAATGAATATTGAGTGCTTTGCGAAGAGTCATTTTCATTATTTGGTGACGAAATATCCTCTTTATAACTTGACTCTCTATCTCTGTTGGCCATGTACGGTAAAAGAAATTCCATCAATTTTTGGTATTTCCATTCACGTGTTTTGGTTGTAGCCTGTCCGCTTTTTTTAGATTTCTGCCTCTTTAGCGCGTCCCGATGGCTATCCCGTAGTTGTTTCCAACGATACTTAGCGCTTTTCACTGAAATAATAGAAAATTATGATTAGGAATATAACATTTTTATACCAAGCATGTTGTCTTACAGATCGCAAAAAATCAGTAACAGGTAAAGAGTACTTTTTTATTTGTTAATTATTTTTCTTACTATTATTATAAACATTCCTTTTTTTGCAGGTATTTATCCACGGGCTCGTCGTTCACACGATTGGCAGAAAATTTTAGGATTGGAGTAGCAAGTGTGTCGAGAATTGTGGCAGAAGTTTGTAATGCTCTTTGGCTTGTTTTACAACCTCTTGTTATTCCAAAACCTACCAAAGACGACTGGAAGCGAATAGCAAAGGATTTTCAAGAGCTATGGCAGTTTAAAAATTGTTTGGGGGCTCTAGACGGTAAACATGTTTATATAATGTGTCCTGCAAACACTGGGTCCTCTTTTTTTAATTACAAACAAAGATTTTCTATAGTGCTTATGTGCTTAGCTGACGCTAGGAGAAAGATTATAATGGTTGATGTGGGATCCATGGGAAGATTTAGTGATGCTGGAATATTTGATGATAGTGTTTTTGGAAAATATTTGAAAGAAAAAAGATTGAATCTTCCAGAACCTGAACCATTATATGAAGGAGGTGAACCAGTACCATTTGTATTCATTGGAGATGAGGCTTTTCCTTTGATGGAAAATTTCATGCGCCCATATCCGCGGGACCAGTTAGACCAACAGAAACGTATATTTAACTATAGACTTTCGAGGGCACGTCGCATTGTAGAAGCTACATTCGGTGTATTGGCACGAAAGTGGTATGTGTATTGTAAAGACTTTGAATGCAGAGTGGAAACGGTTGACAAAATCGTAAAAGCCACATGTGTAATGCATAATTTTTTAATTGAAAGACAAAGTAATTATTTGGATTGCATTGATAACACAAATACAAGTACTCTTGTATCGGTTCCTAGCATTTCCGTCGTCGTGTCAAGTGATAGTTATGATGTAAGAGAGAAATACTGCTCTTATTTCAATAATCAAGGAAAAGTGTCATGGCAAGATACTCGTATTTCGTCACGAATTCATCGCACACAATAAATACCCAAATATTGTAACTTGTATTTTAATATACCTGATTTTAATACATGATTATTACTTACCATCTTTATATTGTATTTCTTTGACTATTTCCTCCCACGCAGCGTCCTTAGTTTCATTACATTTGTAAAATGACAAAGAAGTGTTCCACAAACACGGAAACTTTTGAACGGCATCAATTAATTTTTCGTCCATTATGCCACGCAACCGTACGACATGCGTACGACTACAAGCGCTTACGACAGCAAAGTGAGACGTGAGCGCAGCGCGGTGAGCGGCAGGCAGGCGTTCGCGTTACTCCGCTCCCACTACACCGCACCCCCGTCGACACATTTCACAGCTTCGCAACGCATCCTCGCGCCACACATTAATGCGCATTTTCACAGCTCCGCTACACATCCTCGTAGGCACATTATCATCGCACAGCTTTGGTGGAAACACCCACACATTTTCACAGCACAGCTAGACATCCTCGCACGACACATTTCCATCGCACATCTCTGGTGGAAACGCAGCCTTAAGGTCACCCTTACTCGTCATTGTTCTTCGCCTTTGTAACACCAATTTGTATAAGAGCTTAGTCTCTTGGCGCCTTCTGAACTCCTAGTACTCAGAATATTGTGCACCTGATATTTGTTGGGGAAATAACACAAGTAACAAATTACTATCAAGAGACCCATTGTTTGTACAGAAGTTGAGGTTTTTTATTAAACGGTTTTATTTAGCTTACCCCGTTTGTTCTATTATTTATTATTTATTCTTTCTTGGGTCAAATTTAGAAATTGAAATTTCAGTGCCTTCCTGTTGTCAGATTGATCTGAAATTTGGTACACACCTTTATTTCCGATGACAATGCAATATAGTAATATCAATAACATTGTAAATCCAATATGGCCGCCGGCACAAAATGGCGGATTACATATTTTTCCACAACCCCCTCATTATGGGTATCAAATGAAAGGGCTACACAAGTAGAATACTGTCAGCAACCCCAGCGGGGCCCAACAGGGCCAAGGCCCGCCTGGGCTGCGGCATTGTTCGAAAGAGTCACCGTGGCCCTGGTACATAAAAGACCTACGACGAAACATAACTGTTTTTAGTCAGTAAGAGTCTGGCACTCCCTTACCGCTGCTGACCCAGGGAGGGGTCACTTGATGATTTTTGACGTCGTTAAAAAAATAGACTTTTTTTTTAAATAAGATTGTAATAAATTATCAGGTAAGATACCGTGTTATAATGATGCACTAAATGAATAAGATAGAATGAGGAATATTCGGTAGGCATTTTCATTAATTAAATACTAAAAACTAGAAAATAAAAAATCGGTAAAAAAAGTTTTAAGTTAAACGGCTTTATCTTATGTGCACTGAAAACGAGAAAATAAAAAAATTGTTACTTACCTGTCAACCTACGTAGGTGGTCCCGATCATATTAGACTAAAATAAAAACGTGGGGCTCCTCTGAAATCCTATCTATGGCAAAGCATATCTTTATACTTTGGTAGATCATGAGCTCGGCGTTCACGGGTGAAGCCGTTACCGCTGTATTGATTGTCAAAATCTCCAGTTACGATTATAGTAAGTGGATGCGATCCACACCTATTATACCTCTAGATGAAATTACTACAGCAATAGCTAATGGGCCCCACGTTTTTATTTTAGTCTAATATGATCGGGACCACCTACGTAGGTTGACAGGTAAGTAACAATTTTTTTATTTTCTCGTTTTCAGTGCACATAAGATAAAGCCGTTTAACTTAAAACTTTTTTTACCGATTTTTTATTTGCGTGTAATTTTGTCAGCGAAAATATATTTTTTAAATCATAAAAACAGAGGAATATGATGCCTCAACGCGACGTTATGATTGCAGTTGCTTGAAAGTAAATTGTTCGAAAGAATCTCTGTGAAGTTATGTGCGCCTGGTATTTTTACGTTGTTATCGTTGCTTAATATTCAATGAAAATTATTTATAAGAAGGTGACTTTTTTCACTTATTGGCACTAATGCGTAAGTATTTTTCAGAGGTAGTTTAGATTTTTTTACATTATTCCTACTTTTGATTTTAATCTTGTAATAACACCTGGTTATCAAAAAGGCGCCTGAACGACGCGTTAGCGATACGAATATTGAATAGAGTATTTGGGTATGGAAAAAAAAAACTTTTGGGATAACAATTGAATGGGAAAGGCGAAAGTTTTGAAAAAGTTACCAAAGCCCAAAAGTTTACTAGTCAGCCTTACTTTTGGAACACAGTGGTAGGGATCACAAGCTTTAGTGAAGAAACCAGGAGTATGTGACATAGAATTCTGAGATTAGTGCGATCAAGCAAGCTTTTGAAGTATTACTACAGAATATATTTTACAGTGTATAACTACACCAGTAATGTTTCTAACGCTGAAACCAATCCTGTACAATTTTCCTAACTACCAAAGCAACCCAAGGTTTCACCATGAACATTTTAGTTTCAAAACTAAAACGATCTCAGCACAAATTGAGATTAAAACTATCTTTAACAAAGCGGCGCCGACATAACAGCTCAAATTCTAGTTAGCAGCTAACTAGCTAACATGTTGCAAAGTTAAATTCAAATTCAAGGTGCCAACATTTGCATTAATGCTTCAGCGACCATGTTGTAGAAAATTAATAATTAGGATCGTTGCATTATGCACTGAGACTCGGGTGTGCATGTTATGAAAATTTTGAGATAAATCATGTTTTCAGTCAGTTTTCATGTCATCCTTAGTAGTAGGTAATTAGTCATGTTCAACTTGAAGTTAACTATAAACAGTGAGTATATGAACGAACAATTTAGCATGCCGCCTATTTCTTTGATAACATTTTCCAAAAAGCCCACCGCAGCCCTAAAAATGTTACGTAAACGTTCAGAATCATAATACTGCATAGTAAAATTTTTGGACCCTTAATTCCTCGACAAAATTATTATATATATTTTTTTTTTATACAGTGCCTGTTTTCTGCCTTTTCACCCATGGTAACTTCTCCTTCTCTCAACCTGTATAACCCAAAGATACTGTACATCGCACCAGTGAAATAATTTTCAGATTGGTTCAGTAGCTTCAAAGCAAACAATCTAATTATTTCTCATTTTCCATAACAAAGTTAAAGATCTACTCACAGATCAGGTTCCACATCAGTATAATTCCCCTCAGGGTCGACGAGCCCTACTCTTATCGTCGGCAGGGTCTCGTCTTCATCATCTTCCACCTCCCCCCTCGCTTCTCTCGCTTCTCTCTCTGCTAGTGCTCTTGCTGCTATCACCTGAAATAGAGATTTATAGTATGTTAAATAATCTAGAAGATAAAATATAAATAATGTATCATTGTCTAGCTTTTTGCTGCAGTTTCAAACTGTGCTAACTACTTTGCACAATACCTCAGCCTTCCCCAATAAGTGCGCTGTATGATAGAATTTGAAGATTGGAGGAAGGAGGCTTATGTGACAGGATTTTTCAAATGCTACTGGAGGTTCTTATGTTAGGTTCTTAAATACGTACCAAACAAACTTTTCAGCTTTACTATAGATTTTCGACCATATTTGTAAGGTGAATGGAAACAAATAATAATAATAACAATTTCTGTGTGTGATCATAATGTAAAAATAAGAAAGATAATTGTGTGATTTCTCTCCAAAAGCTATGTATTTACATCATGACCTTTCGAATTAAGCCTTTGTTTTATTCCATTACATACGAAATATTTTTTTTATGTAACATAATTCAATTGTTAACAAAGTAAAGGTTAGTCTTTGATCATAAAACCCACGTGACAATTCAAACATATTCAGTATAAGATAAAAAAATATTGAACCTTTTAACATTTGGTCTTTTTATCCACAAAAGCATAACCCACGTTAGTACGTTTAGGACAAACAAAAAAATCATCTTTCATGATCTCCCTAGCCTTTTCCCAACTATGTTGGGGTCTGCTTCCAGTCTAACCATACGCAGCTGAGTACCAGTGTTCTACAAGGAGCGACTGCCCTATCTGACCTCCTCAACCCAGTTACTTGTGCTACCCAATATCCCTAGGTAAGACTGGTTGTCAGACATACTGGCTTCTGACTATCCGTAACGACTGCCAAAGATCTTCAAATGACAGCTGGGACCTACAGTTTATCGTGCCCTACGAAACGCGGTTTTAAATATCGGCACGCAGCCTTCGTAGATATATCATTGCATTTGTAAACCGAACAAAAATAATCCAATTGACCATACATTTCCGAGCGATATCCATTCCTCTTTATATTTTTAAATCCCCCGAAACAAATGTTGTGCGATCAACCATTTTTCACCCTATGTTGAAAACTTGAATGTACGGATGAAAAACTCGATTTCCACAATAAAAATGTGTATCGAAAATTCTGCTCTATATTTTTTGGTTGAAACGATTGAAAAATGTTTATTCAGATTTAGATATTGCTTCAAATGATTTTTAGATATAAAAATATAGGAACATTTGAAACAGATAACAATTTATACTTTTCAATCCACACAGGTCTTTAAAAAATAATGAATTTTAAACTTTATTTAATCAGTCGTTTGTGATCATGTGTTCAATGAAAATATTTATCTGCCATATTATTGCTTAATTGGTATATTTCTGTTAACATAAGACTGGCAGATCCAATATTTACTACATGAAGCTTTCATTAAATAACCAAAGTTACTTAACAACTATCAAAGGTGATTAGTATAAACGCCACTCAAACTGCATCTATCACCCATTCAGTAAACACAAACAATATTACGAACCTCAAGTAACACAGAACCCATATTAATTAATGCACTGTCAGACCCCACTTAGAAACTATAATAGCAACTCATGTCTTTATGCATAATTTAATAGAAGACAAACGTTTAGGGTCTTAAGCCGTCACGTTTGCGGACTGAAAGGTCTCAGTTTTGAGTAAAAGGATCAAAGGAGTTTGGACCAGTCTTGGAACATACAATTCTTGGGGATATTCTGACAGGTGCAATCGCTACCTATACTAATTTTAGAAAGCATAAGAGTTTGTTTATTTGAACAAGTTTATCTCCAAAATAACTAGTCTGATTTGGAAAAATCTTTCAGTGTTAGATAGACAATTTGTCGAGGAAGCCTATAAGCTATTTTATATCCAGTTGCGCAAAGTACTTTTCACGGGAGATGGATGAAACCGCTAGTGTGGAATATACTGGTCGCCATAAGATGTTGTTTTCAGAAATATACAGGATAACTATTTCAAAGAGGGATTCATAAATAGTAGAAAAAAATATGATTTTAAAAGTATTTTCTTGATTTTTGTTACAGGATTAATGACCAATTTCATATCAAAGCCCACACATTTTCCCCACTTTCCATTTACTGATTGGATTGAAGAGTCTCTCAGCGTGGGAAGTATCTTGTCAACGTAATTTTCTATTTATCTCGCTTTTCAACCTACACTTACATACGTTCGCCTTAGCAACATATATTTTTTTTAAACAAATGTAGATTGGTTTCTTATTGGTTATGGACATTAATGCCAGCGTTTCTTGATTCATCTACATTTTGAAATTTCGACAAAGCCGTCGTTACTACTACTTTTTGCTTTTTGCACAGCTTCGTTCCAAAAGCAGTAGGTACTTCAGTCTTCTGCATAATGATGCAGCTTTTATCCTTCTTTTTATTTCAAATCTTCCACTAAACCGTCGTCACCATCATACTATTATCCTGTTGCCGTCTACTGCTGATCGTAGGCCTATCTAAATGAGCGTTAATCATGGCAATCATGAGCTCGTGTCCATCCTCCGAACCTTACCCAATCTCAACAATCTATGCTATGGTTATTTTAGTAAACATGTAACTTGGAAAATGAAGGCGTTCAAAAGGTAGGTACACCCGTTTCCATATAAACCTAAGCCCGTCATATTAGCCAATCGTTCTTTGCAATTGTTTTTATACTAAGTAGGTACATAGTAAGCATATAGTTACCTGCAACCTCCTCTGTGCTTGCGGCGTGATCTCCACTACCCTGGACCATCGGCGTGACTTCCTCTCGTACTGCCATTTGTCGCTCAGCGCGCATTGCTCATCGTCAGAGTCGTTCTAAAAGAGAAGAACAATAATAATTATAAATAGAGGTATTTTTTAAATAAGGTGGGAAGTAATTAGAAGACCCTCTGCTGTGGGTGCAGTGGGAGTGTCAGAATTTTATGGACCCTTCTGTGATCCTTTTGGAGCTGCTGTTTGCGATAATCTCATACATAACGTAACGTAACTATATTTTTGGTATAGTCTGGTAACAATTTGCAATTACATAATGTCATTTATTACATAATCAGGACAGCTGTATTTTGTGAAACATATTAACCGGAGCTCATATCAGCGATTTATCATGTCATAATAGTGTTTTTTTTTGGATTTTGAGTAGGTTGTCCAGCTGTTAAATGTTTGTTGTCAAGCGGCTTTGAGTCATTTTTATTACAGCAGTACTTATATTTGAATAAATTATAACACAGCCCAATTTTCTTTCACCTTCACGCTAATTAAAGGACGTAATCTAAAAACCAATTAAGAAATAAAATCTACATAATTTTCAGCACACTCACGTCATACATTTACTCTTTACCGAGAACCACACATATAATGAAAGTCTGAATATTCATACATGCCAGACACTACGTAGCCTGTCGGGCAGTGACCTGCCAGACAATATCACCCTGTCTGGGTCTTTCTCATTCGAGGAACGTACTGCGGTATTAAGGAGTTCGAAAGAGGAGTCGATAAACAAATGAATGTAGGTATGTTGGGGTTAGTGTTTAGGAGAATATAGGAAAGATATTTTGCATAGAAAAATGCATCTAAAGCGTATCTTAGACTGTATTATCAGGGCGCTTGAAAAACACACCGTTGCTGCATCAACGTAAAACGTCCAATTTGAAAGAGCTCGTAAACAAAAAAGTACATTATACCTACGTTTACTATGACCGGGAGGGCGGTATCCTTTATGAATCACTATTGGCTTTTCCCTGTGGTTTTACCCATGCCCTGCACCGGAATAAAAAGTAGCGTATGTCCTTTCTCAGGCTCTTTGCACCTTTTAATGAAATATGTAAGTTAAGTAGTTATGGCTTAAAAGTAGACTTACTTTCACAATTATAATATTACTAAAGATTCCTTTGATGAAGAATGAAGAAACATCTAAAAAAAGTTACGAGACGTAACAAGCTTAATCTGATCGCAATAGAAACCAAGTAATTGGATTAACACAAATTATTTTACAAGCCCGTAAACCAAGTGAATGTAATTCAATTAAATTGAAATAATCTGTTTTGAGTCGAGCACTGTGAGGCGTTGATTGCACTCAATAAAGTTGGAGCTTCGTGAATATGTAGTCTGAGTGAAGACAGGTGAAGTTTGTTAGCTCTGGTTGTAAGATAGCATCGAGTTATATTGTCAATTTGTGTTTAATTGATTTCAACCAGATACTTAGTAGTGAATATTGAAAATATGTCTTTGGAATTGTATAAAATTGAAAGTGTAATAAGGGAAGATTTGACAAAATCAGTTAACTGAAGAATAAATATGGCGGTTTGACTTATTTTGTATACAAAAGCTGTCGAAACGTCAAACATATATATGACACAGACACAAAACCTCATGATTTAGCTTCTTATTAATTTCAAAATATAAATGCTAAATATGGCGTAAAAAGACCGCATCCTTCATCAGTCGGTTGCGTGGAAGTCGCCACAGCATCTTGAGTGCTATAGCAAGTAGACACGACTGCCCGCTTACGTGGAAATTAGTGCAGAGGACTAAGTCCCTGCTTACTATTATATATTAATTGTATTGTTTGTGTACCTAATGTATGGATCTCAGTTATCTGAATAAAGAAGTTTATTATTATTATTATTATAAAAGGAATCTTTTGCGAACAGCCAAACTAAAGATATGAAACTTGGAAACAGACTTAACAGTCGCCTTTACGGCAAATGGTTCAATAATGCACTTAACAATCAAACAAAATACTATTTTAAATCCGACAAAAGATCGTCATCTTTTATCTTTTAATCCTACAGCTGTCAAAACGAACCTAACAAGCTTCGAAGCGTTACAAAAAGGCGTGAAGGTGGCTAAATGTATAAACTAGCCGTTTATTAACACGGAGATCAATTTGTTGGCATGACGAGCGAAGTCAGATCATATCGGTACTTAGAGCATTTGAACAACTGGAATAGCTACAGTGGGTTGCCAAATTAATAGGGACACTTAAGTTTTTTGTCGATTTCTCACGTTGGATGCACTTGACTGCAGTTTTGAGTGGTGTAGGTGTTACAGAAATGTTTTATTTATGTTTGCCTGTTCTTTACTCTTTATATTATAAGTGGTTTTTGAGATTTCGATGGTTGGATTATTTTCTAAAATTTTTTAAGTTAAGTGAGTGCTACAGTTTGCTGGAGACGTGTGATAGTGAAAGACGAATTTTAAATTTTAGACAAAAATTATTTCAATATTAGTGCCTGAAAATTATTTTAAATGTAAGTATCACTATTTAATATTCATAAAATTTTATTTCACGTGCACATATTGCAATATTTTTATTTTTTCATATTTTTTTTGGCTTTCAGCATGGGAAGAGGTTGTGATTTGACTCCGAAAAAGAAAAGCGAAATTAAAACGCTTCTGAAACACACCAAGCACTCTCAAAGACAGATAGCAGATATTGCTGGTGTTTCTAAGTCAGCAGTCAACAAAATAAAAATTTCTTTGGACCTGGATCAGCCAATAGCACCTCAAAGAAAAGGTCATTGCGGACGAAAACGCATCACAACTCCGCGTACTGACCGGAAAATACGCGATATCTGTTTAGATAATAGGAAAAAAAGTGCTGGATTGTTAACCCAGATGGTTCAGGAGTCTGGAATAATGATATCCAAGAGAACCGTGCAGCGTAGGTTAGCAGAGGAAGGCCTGACAGGACATCGTCCTGCTAAGAAACCCAGGCTGACAGAGGCCATGAAAAAGAAACGTCTAGCCTGGGCTCGTGAGCACCGGCATAAGACAATCGAGGACTGGAGTAAGGTCAGATAGTGTCCATATTTATAGTTGACTAAATTAAGAACGCATAAATAAAAAATATAAACAACTTTAATTTTTTTTTTCAGGTGTGTTTCTCTGATGAGTCATCCTTTGAGATTTTAGCCGACAAGAGCAGTTTTGTGCGACGACGCCCAGGTGAAAAATACCACCCTGACTGCATTATTGAGAGGGTAAAACACCCAGTTAAGGTAATGGTGTGGTCTGTCATAAGTGCCAAAGGGGTTGGGCGCCTCTACATCGTCCAGGGAACCATGAAACAAGACCAGTACAAGCAAGTTTTACAAACTCGTCTGTTGCCCACACTTGAAGAATGGTTTCCAGATGGTGAAGAATTCATGTTTATGCACGATTCAGCACCATGCCATAAAGCCAGGAGCATAACCAGGTTCCTGGCAGACCACAACATCCCAGTACTGCCTTGGCCTGGAAATTCACCTGACATGAACCCCATAGAAAATCTATGGGAGATCACCAAGGCTGAAATAGCCAAGGAGATCATAACCACCAAGGTTAGACTGATCGAGAAGCTTATTAATGTGTGGCACCATAACCCAAGAATAAAAGAAAGTGCAAAAAACTGCATAGAAAGTATGCCCAGGCGTATAGCGGCACTCATTGAGGCGAAAGGAAACGTCACAAAATATTAGTTAATTTTTCTGCATGTACATTTATTTTTTTATTAATTTTTATTTTTGTTATGTTATTCTTAAATATTTTTTATATCATTCTTAAATAGTTGTGATATCATATTAAAGCTTTTACTATGTCAAAAAGTGTGTTTTTATAATTAATTTAAACCAAATACTTTACCAATACCGTGTATTTGTAACTGTCCCTAATAATTTGGCAACCCACTGTAAGTTGAAAAAGTGTGCCAATTTACGCGTGGAGTTGGCGCAAGAAACACTAACAGATTTGTCAAAAATAGACAACAAAAATAGATGCACACTGCATAATTATGTATTTTTCTACTAAGATGAAAAGAGGAATATTTCTTGCTTCTTTGCACTAATAAATTACAATTTAATTAAACATTTTCCTAAACTAATAAACCGATTAGAAAAATCTTTTCACTGTTGGGTAGCTAGTCCTACCTATTCCTGAGTGACAAAGGCTATATATCCGGGTACGAGCAGTAGTTGTCCCCGTGTTGTTGGACACGGATGAAACAGCGGGGTAAAAGCTAGTGTAAATAGGAACTACACTGGTAGCGCTCTTCTACCTTCGGCAGAGGATAAGGCGTATCCAGTTAGTTAAGCTATCTAAGTGTCGGAAAGCTAAAGAGTACAGTCATTCACGTAAATGGTTTGCTATTGAATATTATTTCTTATTGATATATTTTTTATATGGATGGTGTTGATTGGTTGAACTGTAACAGTTAGTTGAACTGTTAGTATCGACACTCGTTACAATAAGTATTTTTTTCCAAATAAATGTTTTCTTTGAGGTAAACTTCCTATTCATCTTTCGGGTCGGTTTCCAGTGGCAACTGATTAGGTACCTACCACTGTTTTACATGGAGCCACTGTCTATCTGACTTCCTAAACTTTATATTATTTCCTAAAAACCGAAAACATCTATTACCCAACATATTTCAAAATCAAAGCTATTTTTTTTTATTTCAAATGGCCTTTAACGGCTCTTTCAAGACCTCAAGCTATTTGCACGGTTCCAAAGAGTGGGTCTCATGGAGAAGAACCAGTATACACAGATATGCATGTATAACCACTAACATTAGGTAAAAATGCATCTATAATAAATTTTATCAAAAATACACCTGAATCCTATTGAGTCCTCATTATCACTCAACAAGACACTATAAAGATCATTCGTGATTAGAGGTGTTATTATTAGAAGTATAATTACACGCAACAATTCAAGGACTCGAAACTTAATAGTTAACTAATTAGCACAACATAGCAAAGGTTAGATGTCGTTAGATCACGCTAGTTAGGCTGTGTGCACATCATCATGGCAATATCATCATCAAGTCGATACCATGCGTTCGGAAGAACTCGTGGCGAACGAGGTCCTGGCGTTCCTACAGTACCAGCTGGACGTCATGGATGAGGTCAGTGTGACGCAGATTTGCACCTCAAACTTCACCGAGGAGGAGATACGCAGCGCAAAGAAGCTGTTGTACGAGTCGCTGCAAATGGCAGACCGAATGCCGACCCGCAGGCGAGATGAAAAGGGAGAGAGGAGTCTCCAAGACACTATAAGGCTGTTGAAGGAGACCGACCCGGACGACGTGCCAACGTTCGTGGCAAAGGACTTGCGGAAGCTGCCCCCGGTCACTTTCGATCACGTCGACGTCACCAGGCTGTTAAAGGACATCACGAGTATGAGGTCCAGCCTGGTCGAGCTGCAATTGAAGCTGGAGGCATCACAATCCACCATCTGTGATCTACGTAGCGAGGTAGCAGAATTGCGAAACTCTGTATGTAGGTCACACGCGCATGCCAACAGCGACAACACACGCCACGGACAGGTCAACGCATCGCCGCAGTGCGCCGAGTCAGCAAAATTGCACTCGTCGCCTGCCGTCGCCACTACTAGCGATGCGTCACCGTGCCCCGCCCTCCCCGCGTCCCCTGCCTTCGGGACGCCGACGAATGTAAGCACGTCTAGGCTTGGACGTGTTTACTCGGATGCCGTAAAGCGAGATCCCGTCCAACGGCCACCTAAAGCTACTGTGGCGATACAAAATCAGCCCGAAGGAACCCGAGGTACGGTACAATCTGTACCATGTAAAGGGAAAGCTGATGCAGATGGTTTCGTCAAGGTGGAAAGAAGGAAGAAGAAGCCATCTAGCCGAAATCAATGCGGAACTGCGTTGACTGGTCCGAACATGCTGCTGCGCCCCGCAATACCGACGACGCAGCTGTATGTTTCGCGTTTACATCACTCCACGAAGGTCGAGGAGATCGTGGAGTATATACGAGTCAAGACGAACTGGACCTTAAGAGTCGAGAGGTTGGAGCCCAGACACAACACAAATTTCAAATCGTTTGTGGTACGTGTGCCGACTCAGCATCTCGACATGTTCCAAGAAGCGTTTTGGCCGAAAGGTGTCGTTTTCCGGCGGTTCCGCGGGAGGCTACGCGACACCACGCAGTGCAACACGACACCGCCTATTCGTGTTAACAAATAGAAATTGTTTTGCTGATTATTGTTATTTTATATGTATTAGTTTATAAGTATTGCAATATTAAATTATGTATGTATTGTACTTTCTATGGGCCCTAGTTGCCTGAGGTAAACAAATAAATAAATAAAAAAAAAAAAAAAAAATAACGCAAAAATTACGTTGATGAAAGCGCTCAAAGATACCTCAAAAGGTAAAAGTTAGTTGAGCACATAAGTAGAAAAGCACAATATAGTTTGCCATATATAATGTTGCAGTTCCGAAATTAGCTATTTAATGCCTCACGCATACACATTGGTCTTTCGTTCACATTTTTTTTTGCTATTGTAGTTGTCAACTTTGGATAAGCAAAAGAGTCAAATGGCTAATTGAAAAGCCGCCTCCCGCCCCTTAGGCGGGAGCTAGAAAGAATAATAATAACTAGTCGCAACACTAAAGAAAATAAAAATAAACAGACCACAAAAGCTTTATTATTTTTCAAAATAAAATCTCAATTTAAACATACTTTTATTACCATCACATCTTCTTCAAACTGTCAATTCAACTCCCAAAACTTGACATTCATATTTGACAAACAACGTGATTGATACACCCAATATATCAATCAAAATAACAGAACCCTTCAGTGTAACCACCGTTTTACATCAACAATGATGGAAGCCTGTCTGCCTGATATGATCTCAGAAAGGTCGAAGTAATTATGTGATATATACCTGCTCACACGATTATTAATAGTGTAAAGTTAGTAGTAGATATTTGTAGGTAAATGACAATGTAATTTTAGTTTATCCATAGTTAAAAAGCCGAAAAGATTGTGTGAAAGAAAGTATCACTCACGCACGAGGATACAATAAAGAAAAACCTTGGATTTAGTTTGAAATTGCATTGAGAATTTAACCCCCTATTTGTAAAAAGAAAGGTAATATATAGTGCCTTTCAGAGTGTTTATTATAAAGGTTAATGGTAATCATGACGAATTTATTTACACGAACGAACTCATCCACCGAGCCTTTTTCTCAACTATGTTGGGGTTGACTTCCAGTCCACAGTTTACACGAACGAACTAATCTAAACTAAACGAAGAACTATCGGTCCAATGTGAAAAAAAATATTTCAGTACATAAGCTAACAATATATGTAGTTAAACATACTCGTACATAGATATAGTTGATTTTAAAGGCCCTCTTATTCATTATTTAGAAAGAAAATGTGATGTCAAATCATGCCTAGTCTTATAAGTAAAAAATTTTTTTTTCTTTATCAAAAATCATTGCAAACATTGTATGAAATTCTAGCAAATTATTACCTAAAATTTAAACAACCTCGATCCAAATTACCAGGCTGCCATAATCGAAAGGAGTTACCTCGCATCGAACAATATCGATTAACGCAAGCCCTATAATACGGGCTTAACTTACAAAGCTGGGATCACACCCATTGTATTTGCACTTTATCGATATTACAGCATTATGTATTACAATGTTAGGGTAATCTCTTTTGTGTTTACCTACTTAAGCTGCTTAAGCTGAGGATTATCGGGTTGTGTTGAGATTTTTGTGCAAAAATGTCTACAAGTTATGTTTATGTTTGTTGGTAAGTATAATGTTACGTACTTTAGTTGGATTGTAAAGCTAAAGAGATTGTTTGATTGTTTGCTTCAAACAATATTCCAGAAAACTATTTATCATCTCATACATACTCAACTATTTATCAGTTCATATGGCAACATAGAATTGAAGGAAAAATCTCTCGAAGGTTCATAAATGCGACCAATACATATCACAATACAAAAAACTTATGTTTTTGAAACCAAATATCTTAATCTCACTAGCATTCATGTCATTAAACCACACTTCAACTATTTTTGCACTATAATGCAAAAATTATAACCACAGACATGTTTTACTATACCCTAATTTAAATCTGTATAAAAAATAACTGAATTTACAAAATCTAATTGCAAAAGACGCAATATCAGCCGAAGAAAGGAAATTGTTCAGTTCAGTCCACTGGGCGATTAAGATGCACTCGAGTGTAAAATCGAGACATCTGTAGCTTTTGCCGATACGATGCACAGCATTGAGCAATGTATCTAATAAATATTGGTGGCATATAGCAGAATTTGGGTACTTATTTTAGTTTGGAATTTTGGTTGCATACGTAAAGGGATGTTAATAAAGAAAACTATTAGGTAAACTGACTTTGATTCGAGCTAATGTAACAAATGGAAGATCCCTTTTAGAAGAAAACTTCAATTTGGTATGTGTCCATGAAAAGTTTATTTATTCTGTACATATTGTAACGTAAAATATTAGCTAGTTATTTTGTACTGATTGACCATAGGTACTGTTCCTTATCAATAGCAAAAGATATCAGTGATACAACACAGCAACAGAATGCAGCAATGAGCCTTCTTTCGAAAAGCAGGTAAGGTTAAATGTTTAGATAATTTATCTTAAGTCGGTAAGCTACATATCATACCCATTCAACTAATAACATCGAAAAATCAAAGTTAACTTCACAAGTCTTAACAATTTTCTTACTTGGTACCTACATCTTTTTTCTCCCACAGTTACGACCTCAAAGACAATTATATAACAGTACTTTGACCTATGATGATATCAAACAAAAAAATCTTTACCCAGAAGCACATCCGCTGTGACACCCACGGCGTGACACAACGCGACTATCTGATATTACGTAACACTTAAAACAAAGAACACCTAACATTAAACGATGCCTAATGGATGAGAGTATGAATAGTGGCTATAGAGCGCTATATTAAAATACATGAAGTAACTTCAGAAACATGTAGCTCTCGTAAATCTATTATTTAAGCTTTTAAGTGTGACCAAGTTTATCTATCTTTCCAATTATTATTTTTCACAATAAAATGGCTGAAACATTATTTCAGGATTTAATATTTTTATTAAAGAAAATACTGAAACAAATAACTAGGTACTGGAATGTGAAGCAAATAAAATGGTAATAAAAAACAAGTTAACCAACGAGGGACAATTATCATTGAAATTCTGAATTTAGAATTTTTTGCTGACTGAATCCCGTGCCTTTTTTAGCAAAATCATCAAATGACTAGACTTGTACCGTCTAAAATCCAGCTCTATTCCACCTGGAGCTAAATTTGAAGTTCGTCTAAACAATACTTAAACGCTGACACATCAATAATGTCTGCGTACCGATTCTCGTTACATGCGACCTTTTGCAAGCGGCAATCAATCTTATGTCGAAACGTTTGAGGGAAAATAATGTGTTTTGTGTGACTATGCACGTGCATTTAGATTTGGAAAAACAAATGAAGATAGGTGATCAATGAATCTATTAAAGTACCTAAATTGGATATTCCGCGACATGTAACTCTCGCATTTGTCGGAAGAGTAGTCAATTAAAGACGTTTGTAGCCCTACGTCCTAAGTTTTCAAAAATATTTTACCTAGACTTGTTAGCTCTTTCAACCAAACCATCAAACCAAATATGCTAAGTATATATGATATATTTGGAGGGCCTCAAGCTAATAAGTGCAAAAGGTTGGAAACACCGTAGCAATTTGATTGGTTTATTTCATATTGAACTGCCTCATCACTTAGAAAAACCTTAGCTTATCATCTCCATGTAACTTTTATACATCTACAACATCGTATATACTCATTAATTTGGTATTAAGAAGCTACTACAATTAACTTGAACCGATAAAATATAATGAAAAATACCTAAACTTTGCCCATCCTTCTAAACATTCAACGCCTCGTATCAAAATAATTTACTAACACAACAGACAACGCGATAATTCTATATAGGAAAGTAACGCAGCCATGCTTGAAATTGCCCGGTTATTACGTGAAATGTTGGCTGAACCGGTAATAGTGTGTGAGAATTAGCCGATAATGGGCAAAGTGGGTAAAGGATTTAATGGCGTTGATAGGACGATATGATAATTTTATAGTGTAAGCTTATAGTTGGTAGAGCTGAGTTGTTTTGTTAGCGAGTGTACATTCCGAGGCATGTAGGGTGAGTGACCAATATACTGCGGATTTCAATAATCTGTTTAAATGTTATTTTGATTACTAGAGATCTAATTAGTCTATTATTAATATTTCACAAAAGCAAACAACAGAACGAAAAGTTTTTTGCTATGACTACCGATTGAAATCCACCAATAAATAACACGCAACTTACCTCGGTTGTAATCCCATTCTAAGTTAGTTATTTACCCACTCTTGTTACTATATACTTTAAAATATGTTTACAAATTGACAATCTATTATATCTTTTTATTTTAATGTAAGCCGTACCCTGGTTTATTCCCAAAAATTTGCAAACACACTTTATATTTATGCTATAAAAATATGACACTTAAATATTCCAAGTATATAAATTAACAAGGCCTTGAAAAAACAAAGAAAATTCTAACAAAGTCTAAATGAAAATTATGATTCAAAACATTCGCATGTCAGCCAAATGTTCTAAACTTTTCACCAACCCCTAGAGAATGTCAACCCGTGTAACTACGTCTAATTTGCAGAACTCCTGTAAAAATTACTTTGTGGAACCCAGCAGTGCTAATTTCTGACTAAATTGTAAAGAACTGAGTCTGGATTAAAATAGTAGGTAAGACTTGTGTTGGCTTTGAAATGTACTGTAGCTGTGCAGTGGGTCTTTTGGAAATTGAATTTATAACAAAACAAATGCAAGTGGAAGGCATTTTGAAGTTGAAGCGTTTGTTTTTGAACGGGCTAATCTAGGGAATTCGTGGATTGACTTGAATTGAAAAATGGTTTCAAGTGTTAAGGGGTCTACACACCAAAGCCGCTGACCCGGCGGCACAGCCCGGCGGCACGACTGCCGCGGCATGTGGTGTTCTAGTAATTGTCAAATACTCTATGAAAGCCGGCGGCATGATTGTACAAAATACGGCCGGCGGGTTGGGCCGCCGGGCTGTGCCGCCGGCATCAGGGGCTTTGGTGTGTAGACACCTTTAGATAGATTCATCGAAGAAGACTGATTTTAAAAATGGTTTCATTTCTCATTTTAAAAATGAGGTAGGCTTATAGGCATCTGTTTGGCCGGGTGCGTAGAGTAGTTTTCATGGAATACATACGAAATATTGTCAGAAGCTAGCACTACCACTAACGGTTTGGTAATCAATCAATTTTACTACAATGCCATGCTTTTTCTTTAACTTATTAACTCTTTTAATGAAATCCAACCTACATTCACTAATTGAACTATTAATATTTTCGAACACATTTCGAATCTCCTAACTTTTTGTCTCCAGTCATACCTAACCTTGGCGTTTTAGTTAAGTTTGGAGAATTTTATTCTAACAGAATTATCTTCATTAAGAGACGACGAGTAAGCTGAGATTTACTTAACTTTTGTGCGCTTCGTTACCATTTATAATGTGTGATTTGTTGACACGCGTTGTGGAATATAAATTGGGTAATTATTTGGATGGTTTCATTAGGATTTTTTTAATATAATTTATTAATGGAATTTATGTGGGACGGTTATGTTAATTATTTTTTGTTAGTTATTTTATTTATAAATTTTATTTTATTTTTAAGTTAATATAAATAAAGACTTTGATTGTAATAAATAAGTCGAGATAATCAATTATATATTAAAAAAGAACCCACTATGAGACCTTAGCTTATTTTTATGCAAAATACTCATGTACCTACGAGAAAATAAAAATAATAACATTAAATTGATAAACGCAAAAACATATAAAAGCAATCATAAACCATTTATCCCGGTATTTATTTACATAATTAATTAATATTCAAATGCGTACTCATAAAATGTAATTTCAAACGTGCTCTCTCGGCAATTCTTATCAAACGTACAGAAAACTTTAGTAAGGATATTATGTAGGTACAAGATTATGGTAAAAACGTGTATTTAATGAACAATGTCAGGTTTCGGCCCACCCAATCAACTTTTAAAACTGAATTCTCACGGACACAAAGTTCTTTACTACAACAATTTACATATAAAATACTAGCTTCTTATAAAATATTTAATTGTTATCTAGAACTTTTCCAAAAAAAAAAATATATAATATTAATAAGTAATTATTTTGTTTATCGAGTTCAGGTTTTTCGTTTGAATAATTTGGAATAATTTGGTTTTGAGAAGTTCAATGCAAAAGTGGAAAACATAAAAAACAGTAAACTATACAAAAAACTGTAAGAATTTTCACTGTCCATGAAATATTTTTATTGAGCCTAAGTTACTATGGACGTCTGACATTGTTCTTTACTTATACAAGATACATGCTCAAATAATTCTTTATGCGTTTGTGTAGGTGTGTGTATCAATAAACTTTTACGCAAATATTGGTATATTGATTGATGGAGATAGATAGATTTTTTTGAAAATTAAGTAGCCATAAAAAGCTAACTACTCCGAATGCATCACATGACCAAAAAATGTTCTCTGAACAATATTTCCCACATTATTGGTAAACTCCAGCTAGAGCAATGTAGGAGCCAGCAACTATGTAGTAGGTACCTACGCGTATAACATCTAGGTATTAGGTATATCAAAGTGCAACATTGTTAGTACGATAGGCGAATAATAATTTCACACATAATATAAAACATGATCAAACAACACAAAATATTCAACATTGTATCCTTTATCCAATAACTATAGAGTATAACGAGCCTATCTCCCGTTTTATCTTCTTCTAACTTATCAGAATGCTAATCAGGAAATCGTAAAATGTTAACATAACGTATAACTTATGTACGCATTCCCGTTTTACTCATCTTAAAGTCTAAAATATTTTATAATATAAAAATCAACTAGGTATGTCTCCTTGTTTCACCCGCCATTGAGTCCCGATCAGATCCGCATCTGTACATAATATAGTCTTGACTTTTAGTTCTTCTCCTAAGCACCACTAATTAATATGAATGTCCTTAAACCTCAATATGGTTGTTTTTATTTTTTGAGTTATTTCTCTATCGTATGGTGTTTATGGGTACTTACATGCAAAACACTAAAAACAATTACAATAGCTCACAAAATACGTGTAACGTAGACAGTCGCTTACACTTTTTCAAATGTGACTGTCAAACCTAGTGTTTAGCTTACGAAACTAACAAACTCTCCAACTTAATATAATATTAAAATCAATTTACAATGAAACTTATAGCTTTGAACTTGGTGCATGTTATCAAATGCACTCTTTAGATGTCCAATAATCGTAAAACAGGCTGTTAGGTTAGTTTACTAAGCATTCGTCCAGTGTTTCTCAACTTTAAGTGATTGCACCCTGGGAGTTGAGTGCGGGTCCCTTTTAAGTTAATGGGGGCATCGACTTGGGAGCATATATTTTACTGCTTGGAATAGTTTTAGGTGTAAACTAGAAGAAGTTGGTTAATTTCTAGTGTAGATTTGGACGATGGAACTTAAAAAAGAGGTTCCCAACGAACATCGTTTGATAATGGGCATATTAACTTATTGGGTGAGTAGAGATAGATAAACTGAATCATCATCATCATCATCATCTCAGCCATAGGACGTCCACTGCTAAACATAGGCCTCCCCCTTAGATCTCCACAGGTACCGGTACTGAATATTCATTTGTTCAATTAGACAAGTTCCGGAATATGAATAAAATGGAATCCAATTTTATCATGTTTTGAAATTAATACCGAAACTGCAATTATATTTTGTATTGTAATTATGAGTTGTATAATAATCTTTTCTGGTGTACGGTAATGTCATGAATTATTTATGTTTCGTAAAGATTCTCTGTATAAGATCAAAAGTTATTTTGTAGAGAAAATTGGTCACGTAAAACTTTTAGAACCATTGTCTCATAAAACGTACAACGTTTTATAATCATGGAAATGGAATTTTAAAATAAATGCAAGAGAAAATGCTAACTGGTAACAAGTCATAATAATTATCATTTTTATGTCTCTGCATTATATTATAATAAATATTATAAGAGTAACCGCACACTGCAGAATAAAGAGTCGGCCGACGGTTGACCCGATGGTTGGCAATCCAACAAAAAACAAAAAACTCTTGATTCTCATCAAAGTTTTCAGTCGGTATGATACTAGCTGAGTAACTCCTTTTGGTAATAATATTCGCAGAAACCATCGGCCGACTAAAAGTTTGCTATGTGCTCAAAACTTTATTTTATTTTGCAGGAGTTATAAAATTATCTTATTATTTACCTTTGCCGATAAATCTGAAAAGATAAAGTTAAAAGCCAGATATTGTGAAGTTTTTCTAACCTGTATGGTATGACTCATATGCACCTGTTTCTAGAGATAACTATCATTATCTAACTTAAAACCAAAGTACATCTACTTCCTCTTTTCCTCGGCTTTTATCAAATACTTAGCCATTGAAAGAAAAAAAAAGGTGCTTAATTTTTTCCGTACTAACTACAGTTTTGCCTCCTGTATCCGGTATTTTTTGTATGTCTCTGTACAATGGAGATGACACACATTATTTGAACTACAAAAAGCTACTTAAACTCCCGTTAAATTTTGTACAATTGTTTTAGGACAATGAAAATACCTTGGAGCTTTCCTTTTTGTCCTGTCGAGTAAAAAGTGACGCTTGGTATGTTATTGTTAAATTACGTCCTAAGTTTTTTTGTGTGAGCAAAAAAGGACTTTGCGGTATTTAGGCTAAGGTCTAATTTAGCTTTTTCAGGACTTCGAGGCTTCTATGTTGTTTCAAAATTAATAGATAAGTACTGAGGTATTATAAATTGAAAGTTGTCGTGTGATTTCAAGATAGAAATTGAATTTTGAGGATATAGAAATAATTCTTGACAAAGTAAATTAAGTGAAGGTATTTGTATGCGCGTAAACCCGTGGGAAAAAGTAGAGTAGTTAATTTAAATAATGTTAGTAAATTAATTAACATTGATAAATGTACTTTTCACTCCATAACTGTACCTTCTTAGTCGTTTTTAGTTTATTTGGGTAAATTTCTGAATGTTGATAGAACTATTAAATTAAAATCATCCATTATCGCTGATCAATGCACTAAAATATGTAATTAACTACAAATTGAATCATAAATATTAATTATTGGGCTGTAATTATATTTGAGAGCTTGTGGGAATTATTTTTGAGTAATGAAGGTATGATGGCTAACGGCTTCTTAGTGGGCAATTAGAAATTGTAATTATTTTGAGTACTTTAATTGAGAGATAATGGTTATTTAGAAGGGATTCAAAGGAATGCTATATTATTTTACCGTTAATATTTTACTGACAAAGCTAAATAGACTTTTAAGAGGTATATAATTCTTATTTGATACGAAAATAACATAAAAATTTCCTACTACTAAAGTCCTTTGGAAAACTAAGCTACTTAGATATTATGCATATTCAAGATTTCGTAAACATAGGTACATGACGAGGAACATACACAGACGAGTATATGTAAGTATAGGGATTGATAACACATTCTTCGCATCTGATTTCCCTAGGGCTAACGGATATATGCTCCTCGAGACTTTTCAATACCAAAATAGCCTAAAACCAAGAACAATGTAGGCAAGTATCCCAAAAATATATGTTTCGGTCTAGATATTGTGTATTTTTGTGGGATATTTGACCTGAAATCGACTTCATATTTGTGGTATATTTATTACATTGCTACCCTAAGCCCAGTATGAAAGTTTAAGAACACATTTCAACACACCACCGGATTTTTGTAGCCCGTAGGAAAACGGAACAAAATCTACTAGGTACTGTGAAAGCGCTCCAAAAAATATGTCACGCGAAAATCTTATGTATATGCAAATGCTTACATTATATAATAAATCAATAAATAAATTCGCTATCGGTATTCATATCTATATAGTCTCACTAAAACTCGAAAATTTTGGTTTTAAAATGTTTGTAGGGAAATTAAATAGGGAAGGCTCAAACGATGCGAAGTTTGTTGGGTCACATAGTCCATAACCATTTCCCAAAGTGGGTCATCACTGAATAAAACAAAGTCGCTTTCTCTCCTTATATTCCTACTAAGCAACGAATTTAGATGCGGTTTTTTATAATAGGCAGAGTGATTGAAGAGGAGGGTTTATATTATAATAACATTCAGCACCCGTGCGAAGCCGAGGCTGGTCGCTAGTCAATAATAAAATAAACTTACTGATCTCTTCTGATGATGATGGTGTTCTAACTTCATGTTGGCACATCGGTTGAGCGCCGTCAGTCTTCTGAACAACGATTGTAGAGAGTCCGCGTCTAAGAACGGATGGTCGTTCTGTACTCCCGATACGTCTATGGGGAATTGTAGGTCTGTAACAAAGAAGATTTTAAAGAGACGGTTTGAGTTTAAATAAAAATTGGAATAATGTGGGTTTTTGCCCCAGTTGTGTATGGTAGAGTATAATTTCGACTCCTTTAAGATATGATCTGGGGAAAACCATGAAAAAATTGAAGATACATTACATCCAATGTACAACACGCTTGCAGTCGAATATACCCTTTTTCATAAAATGTGAATTTAGATTTCAAATCACATCAAGTCCACTTTTGACATGAAGTTACCTTTATCTTATTTAAAAGGCAGGGGAAGTATCTTTTACAATATTTTACCGAATTGAACCAAGTCGCTGTAGTTTTTAAGCAAAATAAGTTTAAAACACACTCCTTTTTTCAAATTGAACCAAGTCCATTTGACATGTTATATCAAAACGCAGCAAGTCGCACTGAGCCAATCAGAGCGACGTGATCGTTCAAAATGGCATCATATTTTGATTCAAACTGCACTAAGTCCAGTATTCTGTTAGATCAAATAAAGCTAAGTCCGAAGGACATGGTTCATTTTGACAAAATAAACCTAAATCCAAATTAAAAATTCGTTTTTCTCGTTACTGTTACAGCCTTTTTATAGTCCCACTGCTGGGCACAGGCCTCCTCTCACACGGAGAAGGATTGAGCATTAATCAAATTAGTTTTTCTCGTAATCTATAAAAAAATCATAGAAACAATGATAGAAAGGATGATAGAGAATCCGATTTTTGATAGTCACGCCACCCTCAAAATCAGATAATAAAAAGTCTTACCCGAACAGAAAAGAAAATCACTTTTTATGAATTAAAGCATTTTGGACATACTTCAATTTGAAATCTAACGTCACAAATATTCGTGTCCATCTTTTTTCATTGATCCCAAGATCCCAATTTTTATACCTTATTAATAAAATTATAGGAAGTAACCGATCCATGCATTGTTAAGCGATTAGAGATTGAATTTTGACACATTAGGTTATAATTCAATCTCTGGCAGCATGGATCAGTTATTGAATTGAATTCGCAGTAAGACATAGGTAACCATTTTCAGAGTCACCTAGTTCCACTATCAACTTCTTACGGACTACCTGACTCAATTTTATTTTCAACAACAATCAATTCAAGACAATAACAGACATTCAGACCTATATCACTATTCACGAGTACTATCCACATCACTGCCAACTACGTCATTCTTATGACGTCACAAACTATTGTCCTAACCTCAATAGAGATTAGAAAGATAATACTTGATTTAGGTACGATGGTTCTTCAATGTATTCGGTCTCTCTCTCTCTTGTTATCAAGCGTAGAGGATGAAAGAGAGAGAGATTGTTTAGATATGTATTTGTTTTGGTTAACGAAGGTTTGGTTTGGGATGTGCTGAAATGCTTTTTGTACCTATTGAGATAAAACTAGTAGGTACCTCAAGATATTACGTTAAACAAGTTTTTGTGAATGAAAGGTACAAATATTTATTTAGAGGTGCAAAAACCGTAGTCTTTTAGTTTTGCAAGCGCGAAAAGCAATGCATCCTCATCATCTTCCTCCTGCCCTTATCTCAATTTTATTTGTCGCTTAAGCACGATACCTAAAGCAAAAATTATAATGTCATCGCTTAAAGTCAAAATTACTGTTGACGCTTGAAATAAACTAACATAATAAACTTTTCAGCCATTTTATTTTCTACAAATACGTTCAAAACACTATCCCAAATTATTGTCAACGCCATACAAAAGAAAAGCGTGTCGCGTCGGTCGTTTCGCGTCGGTCGTTTCGCGTTTCTGGTGTCGCATCGCTCGTCAAGGAAATGAAACGGCGCGCGTCGGAACTAGGAAACGCTCTTAACTCATACTAAACGCAACTCGTGTATTTTGTTACAAGAAATGTAGGTATATGAGTGTTAGAAGATTTATTCTTTGTGAGTTGTATGAAGACGAATAGAGTTTATGAAGGATTCACTGCTCTTTTTGCAGTTTTCAGAGAACCTGGAAGTCTGGCTTAAGGTGGGGTTAAAAGCGACGCTTTATTCATGGATTTGTAAGAGCATCTTATCATGAAGACTTCCATGTTTCAGAAGGCACGTCAAATTGGTGGGACCCGGCTGTCATTTGACCGACTTTGGCAGTCGTTACGGGTATCTACTTAGGTACCTAGTACCTAGTACAAGATTGCCTCATAACCATATAAAAAAAACTCAAGTACGGATGAAAGGGTTTGGCTGAAAATTTACTTTAAACTAAAAGACGAGCAAAGTTTACTTTTTATCCCCATCCGAGTATCTACTTGCAGCACTTCTCACGGGACGCAGGTGAAACCACAGGTGAAAGCTACGAGTAGCATTCAATAAATCAAACTCAGTCCAGAATTTCATCGGCAAATTGCATCACAGTCGCATGTCCTACGTCCTTTGTGCCGACATCCAATAAGCCATATACAGGGTGCACCTGTACTAACGTATACAGGGTGTTTGCTGTACCAAGTAACTCATTTACGCAGTCCTTTGTTGTGGTAATTCTCTCTAACTGGCCTCCTGTGTGGGAGCGAGGTTTTTTTTAGTGAAAAATGTTGTTTAGGTTCTTTTAACATGTTTTTAAAAAGGATAGTATAGTGTCTAAAGTACTTGCTTTGTGAAATTAAGAGCAAAAAAAAAATACAACCAAAGAATACAACCAAAAATACCCATTTAAGCATTATTTAACAAGTCATTAATATAATAACGAAAGTATTCTAAAATATCACCAAATATAATACTTAGAGCAAGGTAGAAATATTTAAAACAGTAAGACCCGAGACAGAAAAATCTTATCCATTAAAAACAAATGAACAGCAATGTAACAATACAGTTGTCACCGACCACAACAATGCCACAGTTCTATAAAATACAGTAAAATAAAAAAATACCACATTTAAAGTTATCGCGGGAACAAAAGTAGGCCGACTGTCAGTGGGTTCCGTATCGTGACGTCACGTCCGGCGTGGTGAGGGTGGGGGTATCGGAAGCACAGTCGCGTGTTACACGTCAAGCATGTAGGTCGTTTGGAATATAATTGGAGAGTAGGTTTGTGAGGGAACTTGTGGGCGACTGTAATACATAAATATTGTTAATTTTTTATTATTTTTTTCTTTGAGTAAATAAGAAAAGTAATAATAAGGGTGTCTATATAGTTTGTAGATAATAAAATTTAAAAAGGGATCATGGAGGATATATACCAAAGTTTTTTTTATATTTTGGATCACTTGGACATGACGATGCATTTTGAAATAAAATACATGGTAGTTATTTTTATATCTCAGACAAACTGAAGGTATTAACACGAAACTTTATAAAATACGTGTGCAGTAGGTAAATGGCAAAAAGGTCGCAAAGATATTTGGTGTCATTTATGTGGTATATCCTTCAGTATGTAAAAATACAGTAAAAAAACAGCCATAAATATTTTCCCATAACCCTTTAACGATAAGGTCCGGAAGATGTTATAAAACGTCACATATCGAGAAACACCGTCACAAAATATGATATCCACGTCGAGACACTCAATATAAACACACTCGACTTTATTAAATGTGGTATTATGACTGCCAGAAGTCCATAAATATGATGTAAAACTCTATAAATGGCCCTTGGCCGTAATAAAGATGTTTTCCGATGTTACGACAGAATATTAGGTCAACTGCGACTGACGGATGGTATAAAATGTCAAAATTAGTCTGGTTATAGATGCTAGAGCACTTGATCTGCTTCTAGCTGGCTCAGTAGTTCAAATATTTATAAACTTATTTCTATGAGGAAATTTTTAAGAGGAAAAAAATATAGGTAGGGGTCCATAATTGTGACTAAATTAGCTATATGCCAACACACTGTATACATTACATAGTACGAAATAAATAATTGAAAATTGAGCCTGCATCGTTGCTTCGGCTTAATAATATTGTAAATGCTTGCTCCGTTGGTCGTAATGGTCACGCGCGTGACAACCGTGCACGGGGTGCTGTGTTTGATTCCTGTGTCGCGTCACTTTGTAGGTTTCAGAGAAACTTTCCCAAAGCAGCTCGAAGTCTGGAAGTTGGTGGTATTTACGCACGTGCTGTGAGAGCACGCAAAGCTAGCTTCTCAGTAGCAGTCATTGTTGCAGTTCCACGTGAGAGAACGTAAGGCTGTATTGAGAAAACTTTGATACTAGGGCTTGGTAAGGTGCAAGTAAGTAAGCCAGGAGCCGACTGTATGATACATTCGTGGTATGAACTTTTATCAAACAGAACATAAACGTGACTTTCTTTGATTAAATAAAAGAGATACGGACTTTTTACAATGAATTTAACTCAGTCCTTAAATTCTTATTGTAAAATTAATTTATGTCAAACCAATTCAAACTCCTTCAACAAACGGCCAACCAAAAATAGACAAACCCCCATTCAACATAATTGCCATCAATCAGGCGAAAATAATGTTACAAGGTAGCATTCAGTTTATTTCTGCTGGCAACACACGTCATGTTTTGACGAGGGTGTGCAATGACGTAGGTATGGCAACACAAGTTGTTGTTGATTGTTGTTGCTGTTGTTCAGTGTTGATTGTCTGTCGGAAATTGTTTGAGAGATTTTGAGCGAATAATATAATTAATATGACGTTTCAGTGGAAATTGTGGTGGTATTATGCTGTGAGTCTTTTGTTGCGCAAATTCTGATTTCTCAAAATTAGAGGTTTTGGAATTGTTTATACACAACATAGTCCAATGTCACAAAATAGAACTACTACACTAAAATAATTCTACATGACGCTCGGAAAAATCGCTGTTATAGATACTTTGACTATATTTATCGGTCAAATCTCCAGAATACTAATTAACATATTAAAGGTCCTTCAATCTTACATTTTTCAAAACTGGAAAGGAAGACACCCAAACGCCATTATACAACCACCAGACTCAAACTCATTCAATAGGATAATTAGCTAAATGCCAGACGAACAGCAAAAGGCTTTCACACTTCATTACAGAGACAGACAGACAGATAGATATTGAGGCAATTTCCTTAATATTCCTACCCCCAAGGCTAAGTTTTTATAAGGAATAGGGGGATATTTTTTGTTAAGCATTGAAATTGGGAACATGGGGAATGAATTTAGTACATATAGGTGAAGATAAAGAAGTACATAACTGAGAACATAATCGAGTACATAAGGGGGTATATCGGGTGTGTCGTTCATAATCACATTAAATGAAATGCGTTAATATACTGGTTAATATATGTCCATTAACACAAAGAAAAAAGAAAAATACGTAAAAATAAAAAAAATGAATTTTTCAAACAAAGTAAATAGAATAAAAATGTGTGAAAATTAGAACACCATATAAAAGTCAGCCATTACAAACAACTGTAATTCTCCCTTGAAAACTGACAGCTGTCAACTGATCAAAACATTCGATACTCCTAACTTTATCTCTGCTTTAAATTATAAAAAACGAAAAATGACTCCTGTGGCTAAACCACTGAATGGATTAGGTTATTTTTTTTACAATTCGCCATAGAATATCATAAAGTATATGTGATAGAATTTAATGTGATTGTGAACGACACACCCGATATAAGGGAGTATATAAGGGTGTATATAAGGAAGAGAATAAGAAAGTACATACAGGTATGTAGTTTAATGGAATACATAATCAGCTTCCTACATATTCTGCATGGGATTCCATAAGGAAGTAAATATAGTACATGTATTTAAGTTTATGTAAATAAATAAAAATGCCGACTTGTTAAAATATCTAGATAGAGATTTTGATGAAGATCTGGATCTTCGATCTATACTCAGTAGGTACTCAAATAAAACAAACAAAATTTTGTCTGTTTCTAACAATATTTCAGATTAAATCTCCAGACGAAAATAATTATAATAACAAATAGTCTGTTTTACTTACGTAATTTATAATACAATGAAGAAATCGCTACAAAATCGTGACTTAGCAAAACGTTCTAACCAAAATAGAACCTAAATACCGACGGTACATTTCAGTTGGCGCCGTAGTTTTAACCTTTCTTGACCTCTCAAATTTATTTTCATAATAATATGACCAAGTATTACATATTTTCTACTACCGAACGATTAAAGGCCGAAAATGGGCATAATTAAAAACACCTTTTTAGGTAAACACTATTATGAAAGCAAAGGATAATTTAAATATATTTAGTTAGGCTCGAGTATTGTCAATTTACAATATTTACTAAAGTGTGTTTGTTTTGTACTAGGCAATGTTGTTTTAGAAAATTCCAGTGAATGGTCACGGGGTTTTTGTGGTCAACAATTGGTTTTTGAACTTGTATTGGTTGAATAAGGATATTTGGCTGATGTTCGAAAACCTTACTAATCTAGACACAGGGCAGTGTGTCCGCCAAGTTCGCCAAGCAAAAAAAGCAACACACTGGCCGTGGGTTATATTACACGAACCATTTCGGGCCAAATTCGACCCCCTGTAACTCAAAATCTATTTTATTTACGTATATCAAATTTCTAGTACCTGTTGAGACCCCCTCACTTATCTAAAATACAAAATTTCATTAATATACCTATTGTAGGTCTTGAGATATTGACGACAGAAAATCGCTATTTTTACTATACACTCACTGACTGACTGACTGACTGACTCACTTACTCATCAAAAACCTAGACCACTTCCAATGGTCGTATTGACTTGAAATTTGGCATGGAGGTAGGTCTTTATGTCAAGGTAAAGGGAAAAATCTGAAAATGGCCAAGTGTGAGTCGGTTTCAAAATAATGAAGGTGTTTTATACCCGGTGTAAATTTATACCCCTAAGGAACTAAAACGAACTTTTATCTATATTTATATAATATCTTCGAATGGTCGTACCGATCTGAAATTCGTTACAAAGGTTTGTATTTAGTCAAAGTAAAGTAAAAATCTGAAAACGGCCAAGTGTGAATCACTTTCGAAAATAACGAATGTGTAACTTTGATCTACGAACATAATATATGATAACATGTTCATGTCAGTCAGTTGGTAAATCTAGTCCATTTAGTTAATCTAGTTCATTTCTTTGTAAGAAACATAGTGCATATTAAAAAATCTGAAAGATAGTATAAATGAGACATTTCTTTAACTAACTTCATCATAAGAAAAAAATAAAATAAACAACCTTACAAAAATAAATGAAATCCCACCCAAAACAAAAATGTGAAAGACTGCCAAGTTCGATAATATGGGAATGCTTCGCCTATAAAAGAAGTGAGATCTGAATAAGTACCAAGTTCCATACACATACCTCAGTTAAAAATAGTTACTTTTTAATGATGTTACTTGGCAAGTTTTAATAGAAAATTAAATACTTGATTCATGCGTTTAGTAGGTTTATAACAAGGTGTGTGAAAACTTATAGGCGAAGCATTCCCATATTATCAAACTTGGCAGTCTTTCACATTTTTGTTTTGGGTGGGATTCATTTTTTACTAGTCGTTTTTCCGGGGTGGGTTCGCTCGCGTCTCGTGGGAACTACTATCCGTACCGGGATAAAATATAGACTATGTTACGCGTTAAGAGTTTAGCTTTCCAACAGTGAAAGAATTTTTCAAATCAGTTCATTATTTTTGAAGCCTTTACGGTTCAAACAAAAATATTTCCTCTCATTTTTTTAAATATTTTATATTAGGATAGATTTTTATACAAAGCCACTTTAACACACAACAAGTATAAAATATATATTAACGTCGTGGTGGCCTAGTGGGTAAAGAACCAACCTCTCAAATATGAGTGCGCGGGTTCGATTCCAGGTCAGGCAAGTACCAATGCAACTTTTCTAAGTTTGTATATACTTTCTAAGTATATCTTAGACACCAATGACTGTGTTTCGGATGGCACGTTAAACTGTAGGTCCCAGCTGTCATTGAACATCCTTGGCAGTCGTTACGGGTAGTCAGAAGCCAGTAAGTCTGACACCAGTCTAACCAAGGGGTATTGGGTTGCCCGGGTAACTGGGTTGAGGAGGTCAGATAGGGCAGTCGCTCCTTATAAAACACTGGTACACAGCTGCATCCGGTTAGACTTGAAGCCGACCCCAACATAGTTGGGAAAAAGGCTCGGAGAAGGAGGAAGTATAAAATATATTTAAAAAAACTGGAGAAAATAATAAAAAAAAACATCCCATTTTCATCAAAGCACTAACCGATGTGCACCCTATATTCATTCCGCCACCGTTTACACTGCACGGCAGCATAAACAACCCCCGTCGGGCCGTGTTTAAAATTAGCACGTGGTCGGCCGCCTGTAAAATACACGCTCGAACGAGCTTGCCTTTTATCCCAAATCAGAGCCTAAACCTTTCATGTATTACATATTTGATATTGTTATGTATTTAAGGTTTTTTTTTCTTGAATATACTGATTCTTGGTTGCAATTAGAGTTATATTTGCTTGTAGGTAGGTATTAGTTAAGTTAATTATCTCAATGTTCAGATTATATGTATAATAGGATAGTGTGAGATATGATTATATCGTTTATGGGAAGCAAATAATTTACGAATTTTAGGCAATTTCATTGAACAATTTAATTGTTTTATTCAATAATGGAGGCTTTGATAGCCGTTATATTTATATTTTGTGTTTTTTGGACCATATAACGAGATTTGATCCAGACTTACTTTATCGAACTCTATTAAGAGTTTCTAAATCGAATTATATTAAGGTTCACCTAATCTGACACTTGGTGTTTGGAAGTAATTTTAGTTGTTACTTAGTTTACTTTTTCTTGATAATTCTTATAAACGAACAGCCTTCAGGTATAATTTACAGTACTTTCGTATAGCTTTCACCCGTCGTTTCACAAGCGCCTAACTATCCGGGTAAAAAGTTGCCAATGTCCTTCACCATCTCTATCAGTTTAGCCGTTTTAACTTAATTGCTTAGGAGACATACTTACAAACAGAGTTAGTAAGGATTAAAATGCCTAAGTACTTTAAACTATTTTTAATTCATTTTAAAACTGTCACCTAATGCAAATGAAGCTACAAAAAACTACCCAGCATTTTTACCCAAAAATTTTTTAAATTATTTTTCTTTGTAAAGAACAAAAGCATTCAAGTTCAAGTTTAAGTAAATGTATTCATGTATTATTCCGTAGATAGACAAGTGAGTCGGCGACTGACAACTTGACGTCTGGCATGTGAAGTAGGCGCCTTTTGTCCGCCATTTGTATTCCAAAAGACAAGCTTTTGCTGTAAATTTTCCTGTGTAATATTACCTATGTTTTTTGTAACGTGTAGTGTGATATTTTGAGCGTTTAGTGGAAACCGTAAAGGGTGAATTTTTGTTAGTTTATATATATAACAAAATATGGGACACAAAGGGTTAAAACTATTTTTAACTAAATTGTTCAATGACACAATTTGGAGGTTGTGACCTATTTTTGACAGCAAGTGGGTCACCAACATTTAGAATGTCAAACATGTAGAAATTAAATAAAAGTGAACAAGAACAAGAAATACAAAGATACCTAACTAACTTAATAAAGAAAGAAATATAAATAAACACAGCCTTTATAAGAACATAGTTTCTTTAATAACACACAGTAAACAAAGAACAATGAAAGGTGAACCCAATTTTTTCATAAAATAAATACACCGAAAAGTTTGTACCTACCAAAAACTTTTCATAAAGCCAAATTGATTCAAGTCTCCATTTTATTATTCAATGTTTTCCATTGACGTGAACTTTTAACGGGGTGAAAGACTTTTGAGCGAAAAAAGATGAAAACTTTTGAGTTTTAATTGAATCGTTAACTGGCTCGGTTTTTCTGTCCTGAAGTGTATTGTGGGGTGATTGTTTTGTGGATAAAGAAGTTTTTTTCATTCACTATTCTTCACTCTAAAAGGTCTTCGGGCTGCCAAATTGTTCGAAAGAGTTACCGCGGCCCTGGTACATGGTGCGTTTTAGTCAGTAAGAGTTTGACACTCTTTCACTTCACGCTGCATCCCCAGTGAGAGAGGTAATTTGATGATTTCCCCTAAAAAGGTACCATCTAAGCAGTCTCGATATTAAATCAAAGTATTTCGAATAATTACCGGTATCTGTATCACAATACGAATATTTAACTTACTAAAAGTTTACAAGATTTTCTCTAGAATCTTTAAATAACGCAATACCTCGTCGCAGAGTAAACCACTAAAAGCCTACCTACCTACTGAAAACGTCCATATACCTACTACATACACTCCGCTTTGCTGACGCCATCCCATTAACCCTTCAGTTAGTCGTACACAAACTGAATTAACCCCAAAATGCTGTACATAATCCAAGGGACATTTCGTCCATCCGGGAGACCAATACAATTACTTATCAGAACTTAATTAACGAACTCGGACATAGCTGTCCACAGAGATACGAAGCCTTTTGTAAATATGGACCGCCTTGCCTATTTATAGGTTAGTCGTAAATAGAAAGGAATTAATTGAGGCAGACACTGGACATTCAAAGGGTTGTTTTGATTATTAAACGAGGGAGAAATTATTTTGCGTGAGCTGTACCCAAGTATATATATTGTTTAAATTATTCCGTAAGTTTGAGTAGTCTATTTCGCACTATGAAGGTGACAAAAATATTTCTTAACTGACGTCAAAAAAGGAGGTTCTCAGTTTGACCTGCATGTTGTGTGCAAGTATCTCATACTAGCTGGTGCCCGCGACTTCGTCTGCGCAGGTTTAGTATTTCGAACAATATGTTTACAAATTGTAGCCTATGTGTTATTCTGATGTATAAGCTATA
Source organism: Helicoverpa zea (assembly GCF_022581195.2). Taxonomy (NCBI): domain Eukaryota; kingdom Metazoa; phylum Arthropoda; class Insecta; order Lepidoptera; family Noctuidae; genus Helicoverpa; species Helicoverpa zea. The sequence goes on from NC_061472.1 coordinate 2,751,064, forward strand.
TTATTGTAAAGTTTCATTAAAATCCATTCAGTAGTTTTTGCGTGAAAGAGTAACAAACATCCATACATCCATACATACAAACTTTCGCGTTTATAATATTAGTAGGATTTGGTTCGGTTTTCAATATAGAATGTTTTCAGCATGGTGGGTGTACTCTTGAAGCTGGTTATTATTTTTTTTGTAAAAAGTTAACTACTAAAGATAACTTATCGTACATAGATTTCTGCAACAAAAATTTTGTTTTTTTTTTATGCGTATAGTAGTAGCAGACAATGTTAAAAAAATATATGCACTGTTGGATATCGTGACAGCGAGCCGTTTCTAATTTATTCTCAACAAAATCCAATAGATTTAGCAAAAAACGGTTGAATAAATGTTTTATGAAAACTCCCGTCACTTTCGCTGTTTACTCACGTACCAAGTACAGACGAGGTGAAAAGGGCAAATAAAATATATTTTTTACATTTATTTCAAAATATTTTATTTATATTAAGGCGTAACTTGGGCTGTAACTTGCATTAAAGAAAAAAAAATGTAACAAAAATATTAATTTTAAGGTGAAACATAATTAAAATTATTTTAAAACATAAAATATAAAATTATATCTTTTTACACCTATGAATTAATATGTAGAATCAATTGCATATTTCAGTCAACACTCGTATAAAAATGCGCAGTCGAATTGAAAACCTCATTCTTTTTTGCAGTTGGTTAAATTACGACACCTCTTTTTAAATAAGTGAGCCAGAAAAATATACCACAAAAAACGTAAGTAACATATAAAAAAACTTATCAGAATACCTCACAACGACACAAACTCGCAACATATTTTCCGCTCGAACTACAAAATCCATTTTCCCCGTTTACATTGAAATTCCAAACGGCATATGAGATTCTCCATAATACTGCAAGCTGCAAGTATTTCTATTTTACTTCTCAAAGAGCCTGCATAACTGTATTTCGTAGTAGTGAGCAAATATTGCCTTCAGAATCGAATTGAATAAGAAATCCTTCGAGTCGAGTCACTGTATCAAATATTTAAGATATTCGCACGGAGGAAGGAAACATAGCGGAGATGACATAATTAGGGTAGGTCAGGCGCCTCCTTGTAGGTCAAGCAACGTACGTTACTAGCACTAATGAGACGTTCGGGTTCCTTTTCATATTAAAAATAATCTGTTAAAGATTGGTCCTAATTGATTTTATTTCGAAAATAATAAGCGTTTCTCGTTCCCAGAGCACTCGCATTTTGGAGCGCATTTACATTAACACGCGCGTTACATTAAAAGAATATAAGTATAAAAGTGTACTTTCGAATTGTCTATTAAATGATATTTTGCACTTATGAGTATTCTGTATTTTGAAATATTTACAAGTCATACCACAGTATATGTGTCTGTCTAACGTCTATATGCAGACTTCATAAATCAATTAATCAATCAAGCGTTAGTCATTTACTAAGACGAGCACACAAACAACTTTGTTTACTGCAAATTCCTCCATTATTATGAAGGAAAACAAAAATAGTGTTTGAGAATGACCCAATTGTTTTGGCTATTCGATAAAAAAAATTTGAGGCGATGGTTTAGTTAGTATTTTTTTAAATAATTTTAATATAATATTTTGTAATCTACGCACATAAGTCCTAATTGTTACTTGAAATAAATAAATTTGAATTTGAAAAATGATAGGTTTTATAGCACCTCAAATTAATCACAATTTTAGCGCGAGTGATGTAGCTTCTTTAAGCTACACATTTTTAATTAACACACTGTGTAAATCAAAACACTTACAAACACGAACAGAAATAAATAATTAAATAAAAAAAGCAAAAAAATAAAAAAAAACAACAACTTAAATGGCCAGCTAATAAAACTCTCGAACCACTTGGCTGTCCGCTAGTACATCAAACAAATAGAGCCCGCAAATTAAAAGAGTTTCACAAAGCCCTGCCCAGTGGGCCGTATATTCGATTAACTGGCCATAAATGAATTCGCTCAATATGTCTTTTTACCTATTTTTAAGCGACTTTTGTAGCAACAGGTTGTGTTGGCCGATTGTTTGTTTTTTTTTTTTTTTGTTTTTAAAAATGGAATTAGAATTGAATCGTGCGATTTTATAATAGGGGTGAGAATACGTTACACTATACTTAATAGACGAAGATTATTTTTTTGGTGTTCTACAAACTCCTTAAAAGGTTTTTAGATATGAGAAAAAAAATAAGGAACTGCATATTTAAAAAAACTAATTGTTAAAATACTAAGGAAAATTAATTCCGATTTACCTATTAAAAGCAAATATGAGAAACAGCTGACATTGATAAAATCTTTAAAATTTCTAACCTCATTAACTTGATATCTATTTAATCTAATCCCTAATTCTAATTACACAACTAACACTACTTCTGAAATTCGATATTTTGATAACAAATTCAATGACCACACTAAATAAAATTAGTCCAAATACCATTAATATACCGCTATTTCACGTCAACAAATCAGTTGCATTTCTCAAGCTACTTCTTCATAAAGGGCTTAACCGAAATTGATAACATTGTTCGTTTAGTACAACTTAAAATAGAATTGAATAATTGTGTACTTAAGATAAGGTGTAACGGGGTATTCGGTATTTTGTCGGCGACTGTACTCATTGCATTGTTTTGGATTTAATATAATGTGAATCATGGGATTAAAGATTAGGTGATTTACGAAATTTTGTAGCACCTAGAACTGAGAAATAAATAGGTAAATCTTTTGAGGTTATTTGTAGTATTTCTTTACTAGTTCTAAAGTGTAGAAGTGATCCGCACTCCTAAGAATATGTAGGTGTATAGTGCGTTCAAGCAAAAAAAAAATTCAAAATTTTGTTCATTATGTTGTAGGTTTAATTGTCTAACCATTCTGTTTAAAAAGAGTGTTCAAATGGGAGAAATTGAAGTAAGTAATGTACTGCTCACCTGAAACTTTTATTTTCAGTTCCAATACAAAATGCACGAAATCCAAATAGTTTTGAAAACACATTTTTTTACAACACAAAATATATTTTTAAAAATTTAAAATAACACAAAATTCACACAAAACCAGCCAAAAATTTAAAATTCGAATTATAAAAAACAAAAGCGCGCGTTCTTTATTTAAAGTCGTCTATTCAGTCTGCGATAATTTTACAAACAGGCAGCTTGATTGAACTAGATAGATAATCAGAATCAGCAAAGATAGATTGCCAATGAAAACATACGGATCAACGTGAGTATTGTCACGCATGAGTTTATATATCGCTTTGTATGGAATTTTGGGGTATACAGAGGAAGTAGGTATCTCGTTTTTATGGTTATTTTATTATTATGTATGTTATATTGTTGACACCCATTTCTTTACACGCGCTTCTTTTGAGTTACTATTTGTCCGTGATTTCATCCGCGTCCTGATAAAATGATCCTTTTTAGTGTGAGAGTCTGTGTTTCGGATGGCACGTTAAACTGTAGGTCCCGGCTGTCATTGAACATCCTTGGCAGTCGTTACGGGTAGTCAGAAGCCAGTAAGTCTGACACCAGTCTAACCAAGGGGTATCAGGTTGCCCGGGTAACTGGGTTGAGGAGGTCAGATAGGCAGTCGCTTCTTGTAAAGCACTGGTACTCAGCTGAATCCGGTTAGACTGGAAGTCGACCCCAACATAGTTTTTGAAAAAGGCTCGGAGGATGAATGTAAACAAATAAATAAATTAGATAAGTAAGGATTACCAGGATTCGAACTTTTATGAAAAAGTTTCGTAATGAAATATCCAACACATTTTTAGATTAACCTCAGTATCGAAATAACAAACTGCAGTAGGTATAAACTAATCTTAAAAACCGCCTCTAGAAGATACTGAAGTTTTATAAAACGTTTTAAAATTCCCTAATAAGATTTTTCCCAGTGATGGTCCGCGGTCTACATTTCGCTAACTATTATTTAAGACATAAATGGGTTGTTCCATTAACATACCTCTATATCTATATATTCATAGCATATCGGCTCCATTCCGTCTCATAGCATTGTATCATGTGGATATAATATTAATTAATCATTGCTCAGTTGACGGTAATCGCTCGGACACATCAATATAATTTCAGATAGATCACTTACTGGAATTAGGTGGTATTGCCTGATAACTACATTAGCATGATTGGTTTAGACCTAATTTAGCTGTTTAAAACGGTTTTATAACCTGATAGAGCTAATTTTCCGTTCTTGGGTATTATCGTCAATGAACTTCTCAAAAAATGAAGCTTTCTATTGGTCCCAAAATTTTTTTCAGTAGATCAGTAGATCCAGAGATTATAATATCACAAAATCTTTGCAGGAGCCTCTTCATAACATTAATTTGTGCGATATAAAAGACGTAACAAACACATTCATAATATTTATATTTATATGAATCATCACTATATACACTATTCATTGAGTATTAGTCATACAACTACCAAGAGTCTAAAGTCTAAACTAATATATTATAAAGTTAAAAGTATGTTAACTTGAACGGGCAACTTAAAGGAACTACTGCTATGATTTGCAAAATTCCTCCTATGTTAGATAGTCCATTTATCGAGGGAGGGCTGTATAAGCTACTTTTACTCGAGTGCCTAAAGTAGTTCCCATGGGATGTACATGAAACCACTGGAAGAATATAGTTTTTATAATAAAACAAGATTATTCTCAACCTACCAATCATTTCGTAACACCTAAAATGACAATAATTTATAGCATTTATAGATAAACATTGCAATCTCTAAAAAATATAACACCTAGGTATATTTTTAGGTCTAGGTACATGTCCAGCTGGGTTCTAGTACCTAGCGGAGTCCCACAAGGCTCATTGCTCGGTCCGCTTCTGTTTATTATATATGTAAATGACATCGATCAATGCCTCCAATCATCCAATTTATTGTGCTTTGCTGATGACATGAAAATTTTTAGAACAATATCATCGAGTGAAGACATGGATCTGCTGCAGAGTGATCTTCGGCGACTTGAATATTATTGCCAGTTAAATAAATTGGACCTCAACCCCTCAAAGTGCTCAGTTATAACATATACCAGAAAGCGCTTAACCTTAGAAACTTCCTACAACTTAGGTGGCCATACCTTACCGAGAATCAACTCCGTTCGGGATTTGGGTGTGCACCATGATTGCAAGCTGCTCTTTGATTCTCACATTGATGCTATAGTCAAAAAAGCTTCAAAATCACTTGGGTTCATAATGCGACTGTCCAAATCCTTTACACAAGCTAAAACTCTTAAAATGTTATACTGCACCTATGTCAGGAGTAACCTGGAGTACGCATCACAAATATGGAATCCACGATACATCAAATACATAGACCGTATTGAGAGAATACAAAAACGCTTTATTAAGTACCTTTGTTTTCATCAAAAGATCCCATATCAGTCAGTAAATTATTATAATCTTTGCAGGAAGTTTCACTTATTACCACTTTTTCGACGCAGAGAAATTGCTGACTTTATTTATTTGTTAAAAATAATTAATAATGACATCGACAGTCCAGAACTCTTATCAAAACTTTTCTTTAACATCCCACATAAATTAGTTCGTTTCAATCCACCACTACGTATACCGAATGCGTCTACCAATTACAGACAAAATAGTTATATTGTGCGAGCAAGCCGTTGCTTCAACAACCTGTGCAGGCAGCATGATTTCGATCCATTTATAACCAGTGTTGTGTCGGCGAGAAGGTGTCTAAGCCGTAGCTTCTTCAAAAGTTAGATTAGTTTTTCTATATTTTGTTTTTGTTCCTACCATTGTTCTTGTATTATTTTTAATTTTTTTACTTTATGTTACTTTATTTTATTTTAGTCTGGTTATTTGACTGGTTGGCAATAAGTTACATATTTTATTTTTATAAAACCTGTGCATGCTCAGTTTGCTCATTCTTTTTACAATTGTTACACTATTGCTATAAGTGAAGACTTGTCATTGGCTCCCTGTTAACTAAACTTGTGTTATTTCTAGTTATTTTAGCTGTAAGTCTTCCATGTTACATAAATAAATAAATAAATAAATAAATTATTGTGTACGATAATATCTTCATGATAAAGATAATATTCGATAATGATAGAATCGGTCAAATTCCGATTAGGACCTAGTTTATTTAATTAGTGTGATAGTGTTTATTTGGTTTCGGTATTTCCTGTTTTTTTTCTTCAGAAGTGATTCGTGGAAATATTGGGCGTCAGACCGACTGGTATTTTGTGCTACGTCACGATGAACAAGAATGCCACGCCTCTATCATACTGTTTATTTATTAAATACTCACGGCCAATGGAGTCAAAATCAAAATAATGAAGTAAGATACTGTTTCCAATTTTCCATGAATCTGTAAGAACAGATTTTCTTTTGGCCTTTCAAGCACTAGCCTCATTGTCAAATATCAGATGTTACTATAGCGTCAAAGAATACCTAGATGATAAAAAGTTAGTCTAATTAATAAATTATAATATAATGTTTTCCTCACATCGAATAATATTAGGTACCTATATCTACTATTGTATTTACTTAATTATGTACCTAATTAAATTTGTGTCCTAACAGGGTCCATAATATATACCTTGCTTTAAGACCCTTGTAACATATTGCACGTTATGGTATGCCAAAAATAAATATAAATAGAACATAAATATAAAAGTTGTTCGTAATTTTATCATAGCCTCTCATTGGTGTAGTTTGAGATCTACCATCATTCATCAGCACCACACTCTAACTCCACCTAGATATCTGCTGATCCCCAAACAAACGTTAAAACAAACAAACATCAGAAATTCGTCATCCGCAACACAGAACACAAATAATAAATGGCTTGTGGTCGAGGCAAGTGCATCATTGCACAATTCAATTGGACCCACATGTTCATAAGGTCGGCGGTCATACTGTGTACTGCACAAAACGTATGGTGTGGGTTAAGGGAAAAGGTATGAGCGATTTAGTTGTTGGTCCATCTGTATTTAAACTTTAGTAGAGCTCTTGTAAGCTGTAAGAAGCGTCGCGTTTTACGCAATATTCAGTTATTTATTTATTGAAATATAAATCCAATACACATAAATATGGACTCCCGAGTTTGGTTGTGTAGTTGTTAGTTTGGCTTCGACGTAGCCACGATGTAGCTAAATGATCATTCGTTCGTGATTGTTTTCAGAATTTCTATAGCGAAATAGGATATTTGAATTGTAAGATGCACCCTTCTAGTTTGAAAACGGTCATCAATACTGGATAAAGAACATTTTTCTGCTATTTGTTTTTAATAAAAACATAAGCTTGTTCTCATATACTTGTTATGCCAAGCCTACATAAGTGGAACACTTCAAGCATTTGTTTGCAACTACCCAAGTCTGATTTGACCAATTTCATCTTATTCTTAAATTACAGAAGATGTTACTTCTGAACATTGTCACGAGCATAAGCTCAAGCGATTTCAACTTGCACCACACACTACATATTAAAGCGAACTACACAAGGTCAATCCACACATGTGTTACCCACCTATACAAAATATACTTAGTTATAAAAGTGTTTGATTGATTGCCTTCCAACTGGACTACCCACTGCATTCAATGAGGTAAATATTTAGTTTCGTTTGTACTGAGAAATGGTGCGAAACTACTGACCTGGATCTGTTTTTGTCTAGCATTTTTAGGTGGTGATCTATGTTTGTGCATAGGAAATCACGTTAGACTATTGAAAAATCTGGTCTATTATCAAAGGGTAGGTTAGTCTGTAACCGTTGGTTGTCGGGATCGAATAGACTGCTCTTTATAAAAATATTTTGAAAATCCGAAAGTACCTCTACAATAGCATATAACGTGAATTATATATTTTTTTATGTAGTTAATCTTTACAACGGTCTGGAAGTTGCTGACTTGAGAATTCTGCTGTACCTATATTAACATAGAATTAAGAAGCTCCTCCTTTGACGATTAAAATTATTTACTATTCTGTCTCAATCCTATAGTTTAGAAGATCAAAAAGGTTAGACTGACTCTTCTAATTTTAACAAAAACATCTTCAAATCCATAACAACTCAATAATCCCCACTAATCTGCTAACACATTTACTGGAACATCTATCTTTATCTGTGTCTATGGTGAATGTCATAACACATAACAAGTTACAACGATATTTGGGCGCGAACGTGACGGAGCGCATGTCGGCCCTATTATGTTGGTTTCCGCGTGTTTATCTTGTATAAGTACTTTCTTATGTGATTTTGAGTGCCTTTGTGGCTTTTTTTGTCTCTGTGGTTTCTGTTGAGGCGTTGATTTAGGGCCTGTGTGTGTGAAGTGTCTTAATGAAATCCACTTTGAAGATCTGGGTGTCCTAGGTCAGGCTTTCTAAGTTGAATATGTGAGCCTGCATATGTGCTACAAAATCTGAATTACATTATCATAATCAAGTCTGACAAACCAAGGGGTATCGGATTGCCTAGGTAATTGAGTTGCAAAGTCAAATAGGCAGTCGCCCCATGTAAAATACTGATACTCATCTGCATCAGATTAGACTGGAAGCCGACCCCAATGTAGTTAGGAAAAGGCTAGACAAATGAGAGTTATCATCATTATATCAGCCAATTGCCGTCCACTGCTGAACGTAGGCCTCTCTCGCACAAAAGACATATTCTCGCATAAAAATCTTGTCATCTTAGATGCCTATTACAGCTTAAAAACGTAAACAATAATGGTCTTTTTACAACTATAAAAATGCACCAATGACCATTGACTCACTCAAACATGAAATCGCAATAAAACACTCCACAACAATGCAATTCTAATCTCGAAATGCAAAAAAGATTATTACCTATTGACTCATTTCTACGTTCCTAGCAGAGGAAACTTGGCCCAGTTTCCCCTCAGTTAGTATGAAAGACATTCATTAGTTTGACGTGAAAGGGTGGTAGCGGGTGAAATGGCAAGGCAGCTGAATGGCGGAGTTATCAAATATAGCTATTATGTAACTGGTGTTTTGTATTTCTGATTAGTTGTTGCGACTGAAGAATGGCTTGAGTTTGAGCAGCGGATAAGCTTTTAGAACGTAATATTTTTGCAATATTATTGACATAGAGAAGTAAATAAGGAACATAATGATAAATAACCAATATAATGAAAAAAATTGCTTGTTATGACAAGGCTTTGAATAAAGAAAAGCAGATCAATTAATAAAAGAATAATTATGGATCATTAATTTGTATATAAAATAGAAATTATCCATATTTCTTGTTATGATAAATCGATGAATCTAATCGACGAATGATAAATCTGCAACAAACCAAACAAACAAACCAAAATATTTGATCATGAAATACCGGCCGGGGTAGGTATATACTGCCAGTAACTCAAGAATTTGTATGTATGTTTGTATGTATGTACCTATGTAAGTAGGTACCTACTACAGATCAACTGGAAAACTATACTAACATAGATCTCCTAGCTACGTTAAAACACACGCAAATTAAACATAGGTTAACAAATTAATCAAAAAGTCAACAGCTGATGATCACAATGTCACATAAGGTTGATAAGTGATGAGTACCGATGATGATGATCAAAGTAACCGATGTTCACAGCTGCAAATGTCTTAATTATCATCAGTGTTAATTGATGGAAGTGACGGTTCTGTGGTCTTGGTCATTATTTTATTGTTATAGCACTTTGTGAGCCACTGTTTAGGAGATTAAAGAATTGAGTTGGGTACATTTTGTGTAGAAGATTATTAAGTAAAATATCGAAACTAATGTTATGAAGCCAAACAGTTTGTGTGTTGATTTGCTTGAATGTAATAATCTGGGTTTGATGACCCAATTATAGAGGAATTTTTATTCAGTGTGGGGAATAAGTTCAATTTGCGGGTTTGTGCTGGCTTATACTTAAAAATACTCATAATTTATCTGTCTGTCTAAACATCTGATCAATATTTTAGTTTTTGTTTTAATATGATAAGAAAAAGAGCTTAGAACCTCAAATGACAGGACATAATGTATTGCTGCTGAAATTGGCACTCAACACCAGCTACAGGTCATTTTATACGTAAGCAATATTCAAAATGGTCTCTCAAGTACTGACAGCGTATAAAATATTGCTCGGTTTAAGAGCACTTTACATTTTTGTTTAGGGTAGGGAAATTACCTTTTAGATTATAAGTTTACTATTTGTTCCCAGCTATCCTACACGTACCCCGAGGAAACTACTTCCCGCAATCGGATAACATATAGCCTACGTCTTTTCGCAGCCTCAGATCTGTGTACTAAATTACATCTAAATAGCTTCAGTAATGTTCGGTGTCAGTAATTTTATACATGACTTGTTTTAAAGATTCTTTACTACTTGTACGCTACGTTATTCTCAATTTCCACGGTTATAATTTAATTTTAAAAAAACTACATTCTTAAGAAAGCAACAAAACATCGATAGCACAAACACTTCATTCATATCTGACGTCAGTTTCCTTGTAAGACATTATTAACTAATAGTGTTAATAGAGGCAGACTGTGTGTTTTGGTCATAATGCCACATTAAAACTAAGGTCAGAAGAATAGTACCTACTGTATTAAATGATGCGCAGTGGGTTTCACAGCTTTAGAGTATATACGTAATACTAGCGACCCGCCCCAGCTTCGCACGGGATTACCAGTATTTCCCCACTATTTAATGGATGTTACTATACATATAAACCTTCCTCTTTAACAGTCTATCTGATAAAAGAAACCGCATAAAAATCGGTTGCGTAGTTTTAAAGATTTAAGCGTACAAAGGGACATAGGGACAGAAAAAGCGATTTTGTTTTATACTATGTAGTGATATTTCTATGAGTATTTGCGAGATTTTGTGTTTTTTTTTTATTATTTTCTTGCTATGAAAAAGTCTTAAAAGGTTTAAATTCATATTGACAGACGTTTTGAAGTGCAGTCGTCCTTTGGCTAGTCCATATTTAAGACATTAAGATCTGAAGTGCATCCATGTGAACTGTGCGTTTCTGTTATCACAGTACACTTGAAATCGCAAACCGTGTTAAATTCCAACTGAGATTGGCCGATAAGATATACACCTAATCACGTGAATGTGAACTGTACACTATGCACTATGCAGCCTTTTTTTACTGTCCCTAAACTTTGATTTTTTAATAATCATTTTTAGCCTAGAATAAATATAAACGATACATTTTGCTGCCTTTTGTTTGCTCTACTTGGCATGTTATATGAAGATTTTCTTAGTCCTTTTGATGGAGTGGACCTTCTCAGTTATTTATCCTACATTGTACGCGGGACCGGTCACGCCTACTTAGTCAGCTGTGCTCCAAGTCAACAGTGCATGTGGGTTATGGGCATTTCGAAGGTCATGTAATAGAGCAGTTATTTGGGCATTTTTTCGAAACTGGTTTTGAATACTGAGATGTAGATTTTGTCTACGTTAGATACGTATACATAAATGTAGAGACCGTAGGTAGACCTACCTATAGTATTTAAAATCTGATTTCAAATATTATCTAATAATTTAAAATTAACGGAAAAATTTAATAAGGAAAATTAACAAAAAGGAAGTCATCATTTAAATAAATATCTAAATTGTTTTTACACCTATCTCTATAAATTACTCACTAATCTGTTAAATACGACTGAGCACACAAATTCCCAAAAAGTATTGGGCAAAACAAATATTTATGCAACATTAAGCGCTAACAAAAAACACTTACCACCTATAATTTTGTGCAAACAAAATCCTCAAACAGAACACTGTGCAAAATTTAAACGTACACATTTTAACGGTCCAAAAATCACAGAAATCACAGAACTGTCCGTCCGTCCGTTGCAACATGCAGTCACCCACTGGTCCTTTACCTGAACTAATCGGACAAAAAAACATTTGACGAATAAGTTTGCCTTGACAAGGATGCCGACCCCCTATCGTTGCACTCATGATATGGCACAAATTCTAACGTGCCATCCATAAAATAATAATTCATATCTTATTTCCAAGACTTAAGAGAGGTTTTCGCGCAAAAAATGTTGGCACGAACCGCAAAATACCTTGGTCTAATGTCAAAATGTGTCAAACAGAAATTCTTATTGTAAAGTCGGTTCATTTGGAATTCGAAATTTAGTCATTTTCAAGAAATATTTTACCTGTGTATCAGATAAGGCTAATCAGTTATGTTTTGTTTGACTTCGGAATGACGTAAACGACCATTTATTGTGACCATAGCATTATGTTAGTGGGTATCAAATAGGTGGGCGGCCACTTTCACTAAAAAAAGCTTTTTTACTATTTGGTTTGTTGAGCAAAAAGTTCGGATTATGTCATTGGAACGGCCATTATTTTTATTGTTATGTTTTTTGTAAAACATTTTAAACCGTTTCGAAACTAGTTCGAAAAGCCAAATACGAAAATTATGAAGGTCCAGAGTTTTATTGAGGTATATAAACTTTTACTATCCGTAACGGAGCATGTAACGTCTTTTTTTAGTTAAGCTGGGTCTGTTTTTGTAGTTAACATAAAAGGTCTTTGGAAGCGTGACCATATCCATTATTTTATTTGCGATTTATTTATTGACCTAGAAAAGAAAACCCTCAGGTTATTTTGACGAAGGTTACAATTACAAAGTGTTACATAAAACATTTAAATCTTTTATAAACGACAAAGTAATTAATTCCAGTGTAATTAAAAACGTAAAATTTATGAGTTTTCTTGTAAATTTTACCGCCAGGTACATAGGATACAGTTTTATGAAACTCGTAATAAAATGTATTTTTTTAATACAGTGTAAATAATTTCAGATTTAATTATAAGCATAAATTTTACTTAATACCTTCCTTAAAACTATAAAACATTCAAATAAAGACTTATACAGATTGTTATGCGCGTTCTTTATTTTTTTCCACGAATTAAATATTTTAACCACTGGGTTTTACACTTTGATGGTGAGATGAAATAGCAAGATGTGGTCATTAATTCGTCATATACGGTAAACCAACATTCATTCTATCTATGTATTTATCCTCATGTCCGATTCAGATTTCTTAAGTTTTGTTATTTTAACCAACTGAGGATCGTTGAGAAGTTATTGATTATCATGGCTCCAATGGTGGTCTACCTAATAAAAAATAACAAAACGTCATTTCTGGTGACGTAAATTTCGTTTTATATTTGTTCCGATTTCCTAGTGACGAGCGATAACTTTTAACAAGCAAAACTGATTAGGATTTAAGAAGATTTCTAACTACGTGGAAAATTCCAATAGATAACAATTTTATCTAAATCGATTTAAGCTTGGATTTCACAATATATTACAAAAAAACATTTTTTTTTATTTGAAAAAAAAATGATGTAAAAAAAATGTATGTCTATTAAAAAAGAAAAAAAAATGTGCTCACTTACATTTCATATCACCGTCCTAAAACACCTATATTACAACACTGACACATTAGCCAACACGTAACCAATCAACTGATCAAGGCAAGTCTATTTCTCATCAATTCACATTCAAAAAACATGAATCATCGATAAAATTGCACGAAAAATCTCACAGCTTCTCAGAAACCACTAATGTTCTATGATAATATTCTACGTCATACCACAAGGAAAGTATCCGTATCAATGACTACACGAATGTAAACAAAATCCTTTGGTTTACATTTTTATGTATATCTTATCTCAGATTATGATAAAGACCTTGGAAATGGCTGTTTGTCATAACACTAAAAAACAAAACACAAGCAAAAATTACTCTTATGCATTACATAATAGAGTATAATATTCAAGCTGTTATGCAAGTTGTAAATTGTATAAGAAATTAGTATCGTTTTAAAAAATATTGACATTGTAATGGATGTATGCGATTAGTAAAAAGTGTTTTAAGTGGTTTTTAAACTTTTTATTGTTGCATTTTTGAGTAATGAACTGATACTTAGCTCTTAATACTTTAAAGTAAACATATTTTACAAAAGAAAGTTGAAGATATCTAACACCGCCCACAAGATCACCCACATATTCATACAAAACATTTTTTCCATCAATTTTTTCGATTCGATCCACTGTGCGAGCCATAGACCTCGAGTCCAAATAATCAAAACTAAAAAAACTCAATCAAAGGTCCTTTAAAGACCCACATAATTAAATTATTCATAACCTGTGGGTCATGTTGGTAAAAAACCTGGGTGAATAGATTCCATATTTGGAGAATGGATTCCATTTCTCGCTTCATAATGGAATATTTACGTCACAAATAACTGAGTAAGCGTTTGGTCCTTTTGCTCTTATTAAAGGATAATTTACTTATATTGTCAGCGTAGATGTAATATGCAGTGTTGGATTATTGTGGAATATCATTTTAATACATGAATAGAAAATTATATAAATCACACAAACTAAGAGAAAGATAGTACATGCAATTTTAAAATGAAGTTGGGTATCAATTTAAGTATGAGATTGGGTAGTGATGGCAAATCGTACAATTTTTTTCTGCAGCGTGAACATTTTAGCAAGCACTTGTGTTAGCGTTTTTCAAATGTCACGTTATTAAGAAAATAATCACTTTAATCTTTCATAATTTTGTGATCCACATTTTAACAAATCATACAAAAAATATATTTTAGAAATCAATTTTCCCAAAGGACCGTGGTAAAAATACTTGAGACAACAGTTTAAGTCAAACACAAATAGAATAAAGAAACAATAAAACAAATTGAGTATGAACAAAGCGTAAGAGAAAAGATAACGAAACGTAATCCAAAAGTGAAGGGTCCAAAGGACGAGAGCTATCACGTGTAATGGATCGTCTTTAGAATACGAAATTAGGACATCATGAGCATTTGAGTCTAGTAAAACGTTTTGCTTCTACTTTTAGATTTTATTTTGTTTTAGAATAATCTGAGATTCTAATGAATATGTAATAGGACTTCTTTTTTTACATTTATGTTTTTTGAATATTTTAATTTAGAAAATTGTTATACTTATTTGTAATTTTAACATTGTACTTATTTACTTTATAATTTGAAACTAGAGCAAAACCCAGTTAAAATTCAACAGATTTATTTTTCAAGATTGTAATTTAAGTTTTGTTGTAAGAGAACCCAATTCAGGGTTAAGCTCGCCGTTATACAAACTATCTGTATTTTTTTGTGTTTTTCGTATATTAAGTATGCAATAAAAAAAATATCTAATAACTACATGTCTCTTTACTGTTTTACTAAATTTTCCGAATAAAAATGACCAGAGTTAAAAACATTAGTTCACCCAATCGTCCAAGGGTAGGTCCACGTAATTCGTTCATTAACAATCGTAAGAATAGCGATCAATTGAGTGGGATTTGGCTTCATCTGGCCAGCTGAGCTTCGTTACCGGCTCAGTGGTACAGGCTGCTTGAAATACGAGTGCTGGGATTTGTAAGGACTTTTTGCTGATCTGGGGTTTTTAGGCGTGAATGTTGGTTATCAACTGTTGTGGTAAAAAAGAGGTTGCAGATAGGTACTGACTTTTTTCTGCTCAATCATATTAAAATCGTTCTGTTTAAGGCTATATCTGAGTTTTTGAAATACAAATCAGGATTCAATCAAGTAGAGAAAATCAAACATTTACCTAATTTGTTATTTCTTTTTATCATACTGTATTCATCCAAATAGCTGCCTATCCCCTTTTTCTTATTTCAATTATTGACATAAGTGACAAAGATTAAGACAGAAACATATTAAAATAATTTGCATAAACATCTCAAACCATCCTGTACATATTATTCAAAATGTAGGACAAACCTTGCATTGACTAGTAAGTATGATTAATAGATTCGTTGGGACAGGTCGGGACATAGTATCGGGACTGTCCTTAATAGGGTAGCACTTCGTGGAAACCCTTGGTTTATGTATTGTAAATTGTTTGAAGTTAAAGTAAGTGCACTTTGAGGTATCGTTACGACTGTATTTTGTGGGATAAGCACGCAGTTGAGTGCTGGTTATTTGTATAGAATAAAATTTTATAGTTCTACGCTTTGCAGTTTGTGTAAGTCTAGTGGCTATGGGGATATAAAAGTAAGAATGACCAGTTAGTTTTAGTTATCATAGCAACATATTTTTTTAAGTGTTCTGTTATCTAATATAGTGATAATGGCGTCCGAAGTCGATTTCGGTCACGGCGGTTGTTTTCAACAAAGGAGCTCAACCAGCTGCACAGGACATATTATAGTGCACAAACATTTGGACCGACTCCGATGCACGGGAACCTATATCAAGCACCTACACCCAGACTACGGGCTGCTTTGAAAGTTTCTTAATCCCACAAAGCGATTTCGACCCGGGAGTCGAATCCGAGACCTCGTGCACAGCAGTCGCGCGTGCGTCCACTAGACCACTGAGGCAGTTACATTACATATAGGTACCTACAGTGAGTACCTATATAGGCTCAACCTGATTACCAATCATGTGTCTTGCATTTGCCCAACTAAATGTGGTATCGTAGGTCAGGAACCACGATCGTTTGAAACCACGGGGCCCACCTATATATTACCTATTATGCATAGACATAGAACAATATAGTTATGGTTGACATACCTTCGTACATCTGCGCATATTGCGGGAAGCCGGCAGCTCTCAGCCATTTGCAAGCCTCTGCCGCTTCGATCTCTGAAACAAATAGATAGGAAATTAGTTTGATTGTTATATTCTATAGAGTATTTGCACCTATAATTTATTTTAGAAAGAAAAAGGTAAAAAAACAATAGATTTTGCCAAATGAGTAAGTTCAGAATTATGCCAGACATCTGGTGCTTGACGCTGGTCATGTGTTAGAGTTAACTGTGGGTCAAATACTTTCTGTCTTATTTAGCACATACATAAAATAATGTACAAGATCAAAGGAATATATTCCTAAATGTTTTTAACTAAACCGTGATTATACATAAACTTTTAAGTATTCATAAAAGTAAACAAATTCAGTAATAAAGTTAACTAAGTCATTATGGTAAATAACTTAATAAATTATGCACAAAATTAACAAGTCTGCCATTTACGACTTTTGCGGCGTGGGCTCAACGGCAGTTTTTCCATTGTTTTCCCATAAAACCTTCGTAGTAAAAAACATGATAAGATCATAAAAATTCTATTAACTTTCACATTGATGAACTTTCTATAAGATTAAACTGTTTAAGATACACTTTTCCCATAGTAAATGGGAAAACAATTACATAGGAAAATCTATTTTTATTGTTAAGCTATTTGGCTAGAAACTGACATACTGGCTTCCACCGGCTTCACAATCGGAATACCCTGTATATTGTGATGAATTATAAGCTTTAGTACTAGCAAGTTTCATCAAAATGCGTTCACTGGTGTTTTAGTCCCATCTAAACTTTTACGTTTATAGATATAATATTAGTGTGACAGTCACTGATCAAGGATTAAGATGTCATGATGACAAGCACGGTGCAATATAGAATGTTCCAGCATACAATTCTTTGAATGCATTGATAAATATCATCAGTTATCATAATTATTGATTTTCACAATCTACTGAAAAAAACAAATAGATATAAAGTGATCATAATAGCATGACGCTGGCCAATGCTTCATTTATTAAAACAAAAAAACTGTTTTTTAACTGTAACTTAAATTAAGTAACAATTTTTTTGAGACTACTTAATTGTTTAAGGTATAAAAATACGTGTGCAGAAAGTGTAAAACTATTCCGCATATTTTTTTATGACACAATAAAAATACTCTATTAGCATTGCACCACTAATTAGCCCACTAGTTAAAATTCCAAAAAAAAAAACAAATACTTTCACAAATACATACATTATTCTCGTGTCAAAACCAGTTATCTTGGCCCTTAGCGCCGTGACAAATGTTGAGGGTATCAATCAGAGAGTATTACACGTCAGAGGTCAAGTTGAGATGGTCTGAGTGAGGTACAATCAGTGGCTTTGTGTTCGTGATAGGTACAAATGCCTAAATAATGGACAAGAAAGTGTGCCAGAGGAATGAGTTTGGAGATGTGGTATTTAAATGTAAGGAAGTAGTTGATTTGTTTGAGCACAGAAGTATGAACAATGTTAGTGTCAAAATATATATAATTCATATTATTTTTTTGCACAATGTATAGACGTCAATCTCTACTGTAGATTTTTATTTTTTTCATTTCATTAGCAGAGCAGGTGTTGCGAAATGGCTTAGAGCTAAGTACAATTGTGGACCCTGAAGGCACAGCAAAATAAAATTAATTTTACAAAATTAAATGTTTTCTATAGATTTATCATAGAAAAGTTTGTTTGAGAAGTAATTCGTAAGGTCAAACATGAGTTGGTTTTAAAGAAACAGGCAGGTAATGCTGTCTCGTGCAGAATAAAATTCTGTAAAACTGAATTTATTTTTGTAATCTATGATGAAATTACAAAATTTATTTTTAAATATAATTATGCCGCATCAACAGATTCCCACATCAACACCATTAACTTAGGCGGATAGTGGCAAAGTGCAGATCAATTTTTCATTGGTACTAAACGTATGATTTGTAAGGCGTTTTTGTTTGTACTAACAGTAAAATAGTTAAGTGCATGTACAGTCTAACAATAAAATGCACCAACTTCAAAACATGAAAAAGATATTGAAGAATTTGACATTGTTAAGTTGCTTTCCTCTATACAGGAACATTTCATTTCGTTTCACCCGCGTCTCTTGTTGCACCTCGATAAAAAGTAGGTACATAATACTTCCTCAAAAAATGAGCAATCTATCACTGATATAGTCTTCCTGAGATTATGTTCAAACAGCCAAGCTTAAAGAACAACAAACTCTTCAACATAATCAGCATAGATATTTACCAACAAGCAAGCCAAAATCTTTTGACGTAATTCCCTAAAAAACGAAGAGAAAACACCGAATTAGAACACACATACAATTAATATTGCCAACACACTTATTCATATTGCTGACAGTACTAAAGTAGCCGATCAGCCATCGGCCACCGGAGAAGCGTCGACAGCCAAACATAAACCGTGTACAGCACGTTAAACCCCATTGGGACACCATACATTTTACTTTGAATAATTAGTTACAAGATACCGAACTTATTATCAACGTATTGTTTTGGGGCTCTTAAAAAATGTTCATGTTTAATCATTATGTTCCGCGTTTGGTGAAAGATTGAATAATTGTCGATAATTTGTAGTGCTGTGCGGCGGTCGAGAAGAAATGGTATCGATATTTCATTGACGAAAATACAGTGTTAATTTCTGGTGGTATCGGATCTTGTTTTGTATTGATACGTTTCATTATTGTGCAGTAAGATTTGTGGTTATTAATGTTGCTTAAATGGTGGATGAGGGTGAAAAGTAATTATAAGCTGGCCATTGCCAAATAATACTTATTTCAGTAAAAATAATTTTACATACTATAGCTTCCAACAGCGGTTTCACCCGCGTCCCGAAGGGTCTTATTTGTGTATCTGGATAAAAAAGGGCCCAAGAATATTTCCACTAATAAAGCACATTTTGTATCTTAGATCTGCTAAGCAAGAATGGAGATATTTATGCAAAATAATGACTAACAACGGAAAACTTTACTGAGCATTTTAATTTGTTCCCCAGTAGGTACTTAACATGACAGGAAAACGGAAATCAGAATGCATAATTTTAATAAAATAGATAATATATTCAACACGTGTTTTATTCCTACTATAGATAAGTTTTATCTAGTATGCATTGATTGTAGTAGTCAAGTGTTTATCGTTTAAATGACGTCAGATTATCGTCTACTGTAGACTATAGTAGACCACACACGATTAGTTGATTCCAATAGGCTACTACATATATTGTATGTATCGGCTATTAGTTCCTTGGAAACATGAACTTTGGCCCTCATACATGTATCATGTCAAATATGTTGATTCCAGTAGGCTAGGCTGTTTCTAAGAAAAATAGACAATGCCCCTTACATATGTATATTATAAGTAATTATGTCAAAGATACTACGAATTAATAATATAGGTAAGGGACTTTTTGAAAAACGTGGTAAGTAAATATGCTCATGCTAAGTATAGTTATAATGGCATACATCAGTACAGGTACCTAAGTTAACATGGTAATTAGTCCTGATTTTATTTCTGATTGTATGTTCAAAATCCAAAGAATCAAAATGTATTACTGTATTCTATATATAGCTACAAAACTCCTAAAGCATACATTGAGCATACAACTTAAATAACTCAAGTCAAAAGCTGCAAAATGGCCTACAGGAAACCATATATGCATTCAAGTATTAGATACTATTTCAATGGCTCGTGCCAAACTTAACAAAAAACGCCAGTAGTTCATACATCTTCACCACAAATTGCACCTTTTCGATGCAGCTGTTATGATTGCAGTTGCAAATAGGTGCAGCTGTCGTACAGATGCTAGTCCTATCATTTTTGTTATATCTAAGATTAACAAGAACTAAAATATACAGATAGTAATATATCCAATTTATGCACACATATTCTACATGTCCTACCTCATTTAAATATTTACAAAAATATTAATAAAAAGGAAATATAAAAATTATGCATCAAAAAACTCATCCGCGTCGCTGTCAGCGGGGATCGTGCCCAAAAGGCTGGCTGCATTGCCACGCTGAATGGCAATGCAGTTACGACAAGAACTAGTATGATATATAAAAACAATATCCTGGGTATTAGCGACACACCCAACCTTTGCATGTATATATGTACCAAAACTATCTACTACTTTCACAAATGTCAATGACCTCGTTAAAATACATTCCGTAGTTTCTGTTATCGAATACGAAAAATTACTTATATTCCGTCACCTAGGTATTATTCAGAATAACAAAAAAAAATATTTGTGAAAAAAAAAATTCTTCAATAAAAATTACACTAGTCAGCAAAATGCTGCCACTCAAAACGGCAACTACAGAAGACATAACTGTCCAACCAAGTTGTTCCCTTTACACTTTCAGCATAAAAACTGTCACAACCAAGCACTCCCATTCACTTCCACACTGCATTGTGTTGACGTAAAGCTAAATTCGTAAACATCTGTGAACTGGGTTGAATACAATGGCTGTAAAACCACGGAGTAGGTAAGATGAGAGATGATATAATGCAGGTAGGTCACGCCTTCTTCTAGGTCAAATTTTTACGGCGGGCATGATCAGTTATGAGTGAATTAATGAGGCGTTCGGGTTTTTTGAGACATCTGTTACTGTTACAGCCTTTTTATCGTCCCACTGCTGGGCACAGGCCTCCTCTCACACGGAGAAGGATTGAGCATTAATCATTGAGACATCTATCAATGTTTTTTTGTATTACAAAAAAAAATAATATCGGGTCCAAAGAAAGCGTATTAAGGCGAAAACAGTAAAGTTCCTTGCACACCCGCATTTTGGCGCGCTACCTTAGAAGATTTTCCGTTATGGCACCTCCACTAGTCATTTTGTTCTCCATGATCGAATACAATGGCGTGCAGCAAAACAGACCCAATTTGAAAGAATTGAATTATTTGTTTTTCAAATTACGCCTGTTTTGCCGATTGTTATGCAAACAATATTGACCCAGTTGTCTGGAAACCGAGTGTAATGAACGAATTTTGGACCGTCTTAATTTTTTCGTGTTGTTTTTATTGGGTGTTCTGTTTAAGTGATTTATTGTTATCGTAATTTGTTTTAGAAGCCCGGGTTATTAGTCATACCGTTTGTGTGTACCTGTGTGCATAAAAAAATGGACAGCCCACATGATTTTTTGATGATCGTGGTTTTTGGTCAGCTGTAAATTCTGTGATTAATGGTGCAAGTAAAGCTTGCAATGTTTTTTTTCATTAAAGAGTGATGCGTCTCATTATATGCGCGCAACTTATTTCAACACTATCGTGCTGTATTTCCGGAGGTAGCAATAATAATTAAGTAATAGAAAATCTTGAATAGATAAAATCTCTTTGCAGTCTTCACTTTCAAGAATTTGTTTCCAAACAATTACCGGAATTGAAGATTATTCAACATTGAAGCCCTACGAGAAAAGTTATCTTTTACGCAAAAGATTTACCTTTTCCTGAAACTGAAACACTTCAGCTGTATGTTCAGAAAACATCAAAAGATTGGCAATGTTTTGCTTTAATATCATCATACGAAGTTCGTAGTATATGAAGTTTATATTGTAAACAACAGCTGTTTGGTAAGAAACTCCTTTCTATGAATAGGTTTTGAAATAAACTATGATTGGGTTGAAGTACGGAAACCGTAAGGACCAAGGTTGATAGAACAGTTACAGTTGTACTTGTCAAGTAAGTTTGCTACTCCGAAATTAATTGCTAGTAACTTCAGGATAATCAAATTATAGTTAAGAACCAAACTACGGCGCAAGCGCAAGGTTTTAAATAGGTAACTTCAGAAGAGCTGAGATAATTGACGAGAAGTATATTTTTTAAGATTCTGATGAAAAATCAAGTTTTGGCTTAATCAGGTTATGTAAGCAATTTAAGTTTGTTTGTACTCTGGGTGGCTATAGAGTCGCTCCTATTGTATTTGACTGAACAATAATTGGAGATTTTTTTAATGTTCTGACGTATCTTTAACTTCTGATTCCTATTATGCCCTAAGATTGTTTTCTCAATGATGTCTTATTTACATGTCAATAGATTAGATCATTTGAAAGTTATGGCAGATCGGGGAAATACCAATATGAATCATGACCGACAAAGCATGCATAATGAATGGAGCAGGAAGGATTTGTTCTTATTTATTTCTATTTGGGATTTTATTACAGTGTCAAATAACATATAACTAAATAATACGTAAACATATAAGTATATAAAAAGAAAACAAATATTGGTGACGTTAACCATACTAAAAGATACCGAACTCTTTCCTAAATATGTATGTTTTTCACGACTACAACTTTTACAACCGCATCCATCGCTCTTTTAAAACCAAATTGGCTTCAAACTGTCTATACAAGCAGAAAGATGGATTGCATTTCTTTCCTTTCCCTCGTGTACCAGTAAAAAGTTCTAAACAGTAATGTGTTGAAGTAATTAGTAACTTATCTATAGAAGCCATTTTTGTTTGTATTTAGTGAACGCAATGTTATCTGACAAACATGTCGATTTATTTATTTGAATGTTTGGAGATATTCTAATTTTAAAATCTTATAAGACGTACTTATTACAAAGGTTTAAGGTAGGTAACATAATGTTCTTATTTAACATTATTTGATAGGTACATAATTCAGTCAGAAACTGTTTTTGTTAAGAGGCTGTTATTGTCATTTTCCTTGGTCTGATAAAAGTAAGTTACGACGTCTGAGCATTTAACATTTCGGTTATTATTTAGTAATCTGACATTAGAATGAAAATCTTCCAAAACAAGTGTGAAATACACAGTACATATGTCATGTAAATAAGAAGTGTGATTACTTTAGGTACCTTCCTATCTAGACCTCTGCACATACTTTGGTCAGTACACAGCCATGATGGCTGATGGATTTTCTTGTTGTTTAGAATTTTAGACAATCTAATCTAGTTCAATACAGCTATTGTTTAAGTGCTAGTAAACATAACAATCTGTCTGTTTAATTTGTTTATCATACTTTTGTGAGAAAAAGTGGTGAAGATTCTGTAGTGGAAAAATTCCACATTCTAATAGCGATATAAGAGTTTAGTACTTATTAGAATATTTGATTAGATAGCAAAAAGTATTTACTTAGTTAGAGTCTTTGGAACACAGATAACTATTCAATAAGTCCAAGAAAACTTAGAATAAAACCATCAAAACAAAACAAAATAACGGGAACAAAAGAAAAAACCTCGCCACATTTCGCACCAACTTTTACCAAATAAAAAAAAAAAGAAGCACACAAAATTACCTGTGATCTGATCAACACTTAAATTAGGAACACTCATTTTGCACAACACTGGCACACTAGAACACTAAACGCGCATCTTAGAAACATGCAGACTCCCGCGCATCTTTGCCAACACTGAATCACTCATTCATACGAAAATCTCAATCTATTAACTGCTATTTGTAACGTATTAACACATAAAACGTTATAGAACCAAGTAACATTTATTGGTCATAACTTAAATTGTTATAGGTAACGTTTTTCATTGAAAATTCGATCTAACGGTTCTTTAATAAGATGTTAAATTATCGAAGTCTCACTTAAAAACACTGGCCACTGCGTAATTTTGTCACAAATTGAAACCGACGAGCATTCTTTATTTGAACATTTGAATTTTCGAATTAACTTTTGAAATATGACGCGTGATAAATATAAAAGTCGATGTTTAAATTTAGAATGGTTTTATTTATAGATTTTCTTTTTTTTATTTTGGATAACGGTTTTGCACTTTGGACGGTTTCAGAATGAGAATTGTTTTGAATTTAAATTTAGAATGAATTGGAATTCGATTATTCTGATTTTAAAATTTTAATGATTCGAGTGTAGTGTACACGGATGTAAGAAACAAACGAGTGAGGCGACTAGTTGACTAAGAATGAGATTAGTTATCAGTGTTTATCGCAAGCAGTCGTTATGCGTCCTTTAATCGTTGGTCGCGTCACCCCGATAGCTGGCCACACTACTGGACTACATAAAAACTCTTGTTTGGATATGGTAACTACACAATTTACATTTTTATAAGGAAATCAATATTTACCCAAGAACCTGTTCTGAGAATAATTTTGTAGTTAAATGTAATTAGATCGTTTGTACTGGAATGTGGTCGTGGATTTTTCCTATGTGTTTGATTGTCGATACAAACATTAAAATTAAACTGATTCTATTGAGTACAACAATTGACTCATCGACACAATAATATTATATAATAGATATCCAATTACGCATTTGGTGCAATTACTGGCTTTTTCCTGTATCTACTACCTACGATATACCGTTTTTTTCTCTCCATAAAAGTATAAGCTTATTACCTCAATGTAAAGGGAATGGGTTAAAGAATTAGGGACCGAAGTATTTAGAACTACCTTATCTATTCATTCAAAGTGTACATACATGTAACATACTAATTTAAAACTACTACTTTACCTGTAATGCTGTGGAAATTACCTATTTACGACAAAAATTGCCATTTCCTCATTAATTTTTGGACGATTCAATCTATTGTAATTGACAATTTGAATTATCAGATTCAGTTTTTCAACTGAATAATTGTAGGTTTGCTTTTTGAATTTCGAACCACTTATTACATAAAAAATATTAAAAAAACATAACCTATCTAGAGCGTCATTTTATATGCTCAGTTTAGGATTTGAAAATCGATTTGAAGGTTTTAAAAGCGATGGGTTTTAGCCAGTAAGAGTCCGATACTCCCTCACGCTGTACCCACAGAGACAGTTTCATTTGAGATGAACAAACAGACAAACTTTTACCTTTACCATCACAAAATGGTCAGTAGGTATTACAATGTTCTTATACGTATTAGTTAACAAATGACGTGACATATAGAAATAGAACAGAAATGACCTCATGGTCTAACTTAGGTGGGTCAGCAGCCTTATAGGATGCAGTCATGCATTTAGGCGTGAACCGGCGATTTTGAAGTCCCAACTTTGGAATATTTTAATGGCTCTGTTTGTATGTAAATGCATACCTACTGATTTACTTTTGTTAAGTTGGAAAAAATATGATTTTTTCAGTGCATTTTTTTCCTATGTGAAGGATCAATTTAAGAATGAAAATTAAAAACAAAAGCCAGTCGTTGAACAGACAAATACTGTTAAAAAATATCAAAAGCTTACGGTGAGTCGCACCATTTAAGTAAAAAAATAACCGAACCATTTTCAGTTGTCAAATCGCCAATTTGACCAATGGGAGGCAAGAACACAGGTGGTTATAGCTAGATAGCTTGCTACTACTACAATAGTTCTCATTTAAAGGTGCAACTAACCCTTAGAAGACACTAAGTACTTACAAAGAAGGTTCCTAAGTAAAGTCACTTATAAAAAGAAAGGGCCCTAAAACGCGCGTCAATGGCTTAAAAGACCTCTAAACTGTCCCGATACGCAATATAACCCTTTATCTATGACAGTAGTGAGTGAAAGCCAATAGTACCGTCAGGTAGCGAGGAAACTCAGGCGATTTTACAGCATAATAATAATTTTACGCGGTTTTAATGGCCACACTTGCTAGGGTGACTGTGATGTTTTGTGATGTGGGACAAATATTTTTTAACATTAAAGTATGGGACTTATGTAATATTTTCGAAGGGTTATTTTGTTATGATAGATTTTAAATTTTAAAGTGCGTATTATTTCTTCAAAAATAAAGATAACTAGACATTGTTGAAGCGGTCAGAAAATGGCACGAAAATGTCAAAAGAAACATCGAATTATCAAATCTTTTTCAAAACCGATAAGATAACAACATCTTCAAATATATTGCGGGAAGGAAGCCAAAATCACGTAGGTAACCTTAGTCCTCTGATCTCATTGCAATAACATTAGTTTTTCACAGTATATAGTCTTAGCAGTGTAGAGTACGAGTTATGTATCTGTATTATTGAAGAGGACTTATAAATATGTAGAACAATGTAAAAAAATGGAGGTTATTGTTTTAGAACTAATGAAAGACATAGTTCCTTTCAGGAAAAAAGAAAAGCCTCATTTTCCTTTTGAGACCCAATACTTTATACAATGAAAACATAACTAACAAAACTGAAAAAAAACAACAATTCCTTCAAGAAATCCAACCATCACGGTTACGCATGTTATCAGAACATAAATACAACACAACATAAGTCATAACATCGCTTGAAATAATCCAGTTCCGATAGCGAGTGCAGTAAAATTGATTGTTATCGATTCCAGTAAATCTGACTCATGAATTTCAGGTGCTTATACTGAAAAGCTGCAGTTTCAGTGCTATGGGGAAAACTTTAGTAGATTTGGATCTCGGATTTATAAACAAAAGGCTTTTGACTAATGTCTTTTGAATGGTTGCCATGTTTTAAGGAACGGTATATAACCGACGTGAAAACGAATGATCTCTGCTTGATCTGTATGTATGTTTGTGATTGTTTGTATCACGTTTCACCATCATCATCATCATCATCCTATCGCAGTCCACTGCTGGACTCTCCAAGTGCACGCCACTGAGATGTATCACGTTTGACCTATTTTAATACGGTTTTCAGCATAGTATTATTGAGACTTAAAATGTTGTAGTTAGTGTTGAAGTCCGTTTAATCGTTTTGTAAAAAGTTTTTTAACTACCCATCCACAGACTTGTCCCAAACCTCAAATTGTCACTCTACTCCATGAAAAAAAAATATTCCCTAATAACAAAACTGTCCCGAACTTTATATGGTCAGTATGGTCACCCTACCCCATAAACTCCACCAATCCGTGCTACACCAATAATAAAGCCAAAAGCGATATTCCACGCATGGTCCTGACATGCGTCAGGACCATGCGTGGAATATCGCTTTTCTTCATTCTGCTTTTCTTCTTCATTTTGCTTTTGGTCACCGCAGTTTCCAGATGTTCTCTGTATCTATGTGCCGAACTAGGGTATACTCGTGATCACTATGTGAGTTTACGTATTAAAGTAAACATTTACCGTCTTACCACAAAAACTTTTAAACGTCAGTTTATGCCTTGTCTAAAAAAATGACAAATTATGACGTTGACATACGGTTCATTTTTCAGCCAAAATTTTATTAGACAAGTGTAAAACAGGGGTTAAAGTTTTTGTAGTAAGGCCATTATGGTTTATTAATGTTTGTGGGATATACCTATGTATCTACCATGTATTATTGGCAGGTGCCATAACTATGTAAATTATTAAGATGTTGACAGATTTTCCAGTAATGATCATTTTCAGTAATTGATAAAAGACTAAAAAATAGGAAGCAATTTTTAATATGCTCAATTAAACTGTAGTTTAAAAAATCGCCTTCATTAGGTGTTTACAAAATAAGCGAGCACCTTGTTTTTCGCCTCCTTATTTTTGTGCCTGACTCTATTGTTAGTTATTTTCCCTTCTTAAAAGCAGCAAAATAGGAATTACTTAAAGCCCTTATAATAACTGAAAAAAAAATTTTGTTTGTTTGAACCTGCTAATCTACTATTACTAGCCAATTTGAGAAAAGTGTTTCACTGTAACATAGCCCATTAATCAAAATAACCTAGAGCTTCTTTTTTTTTAAACGACGTCAAAAATCATCAAATGACCCCTCCCGCTGTGGGTTAGCAGCGGTGAGGGAGTGTCAGACTCTTACTGACTAAAAACCGTCGTGTTCCGTCGTAGGCCGTTTATGTACCAGGGCCGCTTTTCTTTCGAACAACCCGCAGCCCCGAAGTAACCTAGAGCTTAGGTTACTTTTTATTCGGTCGTTTTTATTCGGTCGTTTCCATGGCACGCGGATACAACAGCTAGGAGAAGCTAGTTTGTTTATAAATAACTTTGATAACATTTCGTAACTAGTTTGTATTATCAACGAGAACAATAACAGACAAATTAGAAAGATAACGATATCTTAATGTGTGTATTTACCGTTTTTGTGTAACCGCACTTAGTTAACAGATGATAAAGTCTACAGATTCATCATCCCCCTTCTTGTCGGCTTCCAGTCTATGCGGATGCAGCTGAATGCCAATATTTTACAAGGAGCTACTGCCTATCTGACCTTGTCAACCCGGTTATCTGGGCAATCCAAAAACCGTCGGTGAGGCTGATTGTAAGACTTTTTTGCTTGTGAAAGGTTACGGAAAAAGTACCTATAGTACCTAATATCTTTATCATATTTCACTGACGGGCGGTTAGCCTCAAAGTAATTTATTGATTAGCTTGTGTTATGCGTTAGCACAGCATAGAAACTCCAGGGAACAACAACTTGCTTATGTTATAATATGATTATGTATACAAAGTTGGCCCTCTGTCCGACTACATAATCTTGTGAAGAATCCAAGATGGCGATCGTACATCATTATAATATTGCCAAACATCAATCACTGGTCTGAGGTCAACTACTGAATATGTTAAACAACCATTCATGATTGTATTGGTATTATTATTTTATACTAATATACATAGATATGTGTTATCGACTTGAATATGTCGCAATCAACTGGTTGGAAATACTTAGTAAATTAAACGCATTGATTATATTCAAAGTAAATTACCTAATAGGTATCCTATTGATACTACAAACGCGAAAGTTTGAATGTTTGTTCCTCTTTCATAGGAATCCCATTGATATTATATACGCGATTTTTGTTATTCTTATTTTTGTAAACTGCTGAAAGGATTTTGATGAAAAGGCGAATTTAGCTTATGTATTAGAATAATTTATAAGCGACTTTTTATCCAAGTGCAGGAAGTAGTTCTCTAGGTATTTTGTAACCCATTTATTCTTTGTAAACAATATCAAACATCGACTAAATTAAATGAACAAAAAGGTCCAAAACTTGACCAAAGAATTGACCTTAATACGTCATTTTACAAAGCATTAACTTCGTAACAGCGATCCCGAGCCTAACAGAATGACAAGTAATAATTATCGCATTAAGATGTTGCAGCAAGAACTTGTTACCCGACTTACGGCCATCTCTGAGGTATTAAGTGTTTACACGATAATCCCCAATTTGAAAGCAAAACTGACGTAATCTGAAGATCATAATCAGAGCGGTTTAATTTACGGGCAGAAGCGATATAAAAATCTAAATAAACCTCTAACTAAAAACTAAAAAAGAAATATAAAATTCTGCCAGCGGTTTTATCCGCACCCCGTGGGACATCTGCGCACCCTAGCAAAAAACAGTTTTCACTGATAAGTAGGTTATCTATCTAAACTGAAATAATTTTGGATATCGGCCCAGTCTAGTGGGTAACTCCAAAGGTTAGTGTGTTCTAACAAACAAACTCTTCAAAATTGTAATATTTGTGTCCCGACATTATTAAATAACTCAGGTTGATCTTGAACTAATATCAGTCTACATTTTTATTAACCATTCAAACCATTTATTAACCATACATACATACTTTGAATGTGAACACAAAGCATACGAAAAAGGAAACAGTATGGCAAGGGGTATATCTCAATATAAGCTGCATCAAATTATAGGTACCTGATTAATTATTCAAACTAATAAAAATAAAAGCGCCATTATTTTTTATAAAAATCGCTTGTGCTTATGCCACATACCCAACACCAACTTAAAGTCGGGCATTCAGCTTCACATGGCCACCGGGTGGCCCGGAAGCCGTTTATAAAGAATTTACCGCGCTTTACCGCGGTTTACCGGCTTGACCTCAAGTACGGACTTGGTCAAATATGTATGCTTTGACTAACTCCGAGGTAAGGTAGCTTGGAGGTAGTTGTTAGTGAGAGATGAAGCTAATGCGTAATTGTTGAGAATATTTGTTTGGTTGTTGATTTTACATTGTGGTTGTATCATACGTATCAAATGAAGAGCAAATTATTTTGTAATATGGAGTTAAATTTTACAGAGCTAAAATATATTTTATTTAAGTATTTAAATTGTATTCTCGCTATAAACAACAATAATAGTTCCTATCACCACTAAAATAACTAGCTAAATGAAAGCTAGAGACTACAAAAATTGTAATTACCTCTATGTATAAAAATACATGGTGATTCTATATATCTATACTAATATTATAAAGAGGAAAACTTTGTTTGTTTGTTTGGTTGTAATGGATAAACTCAAAAACTACTGGACCGATTTAAAATATTCTTTCACCATTAGAAAGCTATATTATCTGCGAGTAGCATAGGCTATATTTTATCCCGGTGCAGGCAGTAGCTCCCACGGGACGCGGGTGAAACCGCGGGAAAACGGCTAGTCATATACATATATTTTTTATTAAAAACCAATATTTATGCAAATAACCTTAACTTTGTCAACAAAAACCATTAACTACATTAAAAAAATAAATGAAAAAACAATTTCAATTTTCTTTTCGCGCTCTCAACGTCTGGTCTGGTCGTTACACTGACTTAAGTAACATTAGGACCAACAAGACTCCATTTCATACAAATTCATGGTCTCATAGGGAGGTTTGCGCCATCAACCATGGCGCTGGGACATTTTTACGACACCCCGTGTCTCGTTAAAAAGTATTTAACTATATTTTTTATGTGTAGTTTAAAATTCTTTGGTGAAAGATGGTATGTTTATGATGTTAGAACATGTGGTTGTGTTTGGGAATTGAAGATGGTTTAGTGGCTGATGAAATAGTTTACATAGATACTAATTTTTGAGTAATAATTTTGATATTTTTAAGAGTACATAGTGACTTCGTCAGTCGACTTAAAAAAAGAGCAATGTGGCTTGAGTGATGTTATCTAATGGGCATATAGTTTCGATCCAGAAAGTCAACCATAAGAAAGTCCTGGAAAGCAAATACATCCGTTCTGATTCCTTCAAAAGATAATTTTACGTACTTACACGTAAAGTACAGTAAATACAGATTCTGTATTCTGTATTACAGAATAAAAACATAAACGCCTAAAACCTGACTATCCGATTATAAAAATAAACGATGTTCTTAAAATTAAAAGAGCAACTTTTTCTCGGAATTTCCTCTTTCTGCACTTAAACCAACCATTGAATAATTTATTTTTAAAATTAATGATTCACAAGCAGAATTACTGCGAATCGAATTATTTTCGACAACATTCGGAAATGCCGTGCGAAATTCGACGAACATAGATTATGGAATTTGTTTGTTACCTTTTCCTGACTTCTAGAGAAATGATCTTTAGAAGTTATTTTGATCGTATGTTTTTTCAAACTAAAAGTCAAATCATTTATTAAATTTTTACAAGAACATATGAAGTCAAAAAATAACTAGGTTTGATTCTACTTGCCCATTCCAAAAGTAGCTTCCTATGGAGAAGAACGGGCAAGAAACTCCATGGTTACTCTTTTTCAAAATAGTGTGGTTTTAGAAATGCCTAAATTTTATGTTTTCCAGAAAGTAAAACACGAATCATTCTTCTGTCTAGCCTATTTCTTATACAATATGAGTCTGACATGATCTGATGAGTCTACATCGGTGTAATTTCTAAAAGGATTAAGTCATCTGTATGGTAATCCGCCTTTACCGATTTAGGTAAAATTTTGTATGAGAACAGATCATAGCATATCCATAAGAGCTAAGAATTTAAAAGACCCGCGTTTGATCACTATTAAATAAATAAATAATTCGACATCACCGAATAAATTGTAAAAGACCAATTTTCCGAGAAATGAAAGCGTTGACACATCACTGTCTTGTCAGGTTGGCCTACTTACCGCCAATAGCCAATTATGGCCAACGCCAAATAGGGCCAACGTTTGTTTTCGGCAATCAATGCAATTATGTACAACTTTGGTGTTAATTAGTATTAATTGTTATATAATTAAATATAAGTGTTTTTGTCCAAATTAAGTGGAAAGTATACTTGCTTAATAGCTTAGTAACTTACCGTCGTAATTTATGAGTGTGCCATTTTTTTTGAACAGAAATATCCTCATCGACATTCAAGATTTTTCAGCTAAAAGAAAGTGGTGTAATACAATAGTTTTTTGAAAGGCTATTTCATATAATGTTGGATATACAAATGACACTCAGATGCCCCTATTTAACATGCCTCTCGAAACATCCAAAACATTGAATCAACTACAAATCACCAAAACCAGCATTTACGACATTACACATACTCAATGCTCATATACCAACATCAAACGACCAATATGTCCCCACTAGGTCAGTACCATAACATTTTCACCAAACATTTGTTACATAAACGCCAACACGAGAACCGCAGCGTGGTTAAGCGCTCGTTAAAATTCACTATAAACAGATGACCAGAGTTAGGCGTCAATTGGCCATAAATTCTCTATGGCTTTCGTTACGGTGAGGTTGTATACCAAGATAGGCGACATGGAAGCGGAGATGCGTAGCATAACAAACCTTCTACAATTTTATAAATAATTGTGTAGTATAGATACTATCATTCATTACCCTAAGCAAAGCTATGATGAATGATCCACTTTTTTCAAGTTGATATTTCTTATTATTTCGGAGTCAAGCAACGATATAACCTAATTAGATGATCTATCTATCTAAGTAAATTAACGTGATGTGTACTTAAAAGCGGATCCCGTGCAGAGTTTAATCACATAATCTTGTCATTTTTTATTATTATTTCTAAGCCTT
Source organism: Helicoverpa zea (assembly GCF_022581195.2). Classification (NCBI taxonomy): domain Eukaryota; kingdom Metazoa; phylum Arthropoda; class Insecta; order Lepidoptera; family Noctuidae; genus Helicoverpa; species Helicoverpa zea. Next base: position 2,784,270 of record NC_061472.1, read on the forward strand.
GCATGTGCAAGAGAAACTACTAATGTTGTTCTCCAGGGTTCTTCCAATACGATACGAAGCTATACATAGCATTCACTACACAACCATCCTAATTCTTGTCACTTTCTTTAGGAATTCGATGTCCGATTTATGACTGTCGTAACGTAATATTATTTGTTTTTATACATTTCCTATGGTCTTATGGCGATATTCTGAATATTTAAGCACCTATTTTAGCACATTTTCTCACATGGTTATAAACTTTATATTCATGGAAAACATATAATATTAAATATCTTGCATGCGTAAAGGGATTTGTATGTAGATATCTTTTGTGGCTTGTTTCTGTTTTTCTTTTTTAATGTTTCAATTTTAAATATTCGGGTGACATTAGTTTTACTACAGTGATTGTAAACGTTTGGTTTTAGTGTCAAGCCAGTATGACATATACATCATCATCATCATCAGCCTATAGCAGTCCACTGCCTCTCCAAGTGCACGCCACTGAGATCGATTTTCGGCTGCTCGCATCCAGCTCCTGCCAGCCGTCTTGCGCAAGTCATCACTCCACCGTGCCTGAGGACGTCCTACACTACGATTGCCGAGTTAAAATAATGAATTTAAAACGAAGCTAGGTATGTAACATTTTGAGGCAACGCTCACACAAATGACTACTGTAGTAAAGATATTTCAAGCCAACTCAGTTAACCTCTTGTATGCCGCTAATTAGAGAACAATAGAAAATCCATTGTGTCTCGCGTAGATCTGTGCACCGGCATACAAGGGAATAAAACAAATTATACCAAACCAGTCGACCAGTTAAATTATAAACCTAAAAATAAGTCTCAATAAGTAACTATAGGTAACTGAATCTTACACATAGAATGATTTATGTAAGTAATACACAACATCCTACTATTGGTTTACGAATTCAATACCCATTGTCTTCTATTAGATTTAAATAGTACACGCTCTTGCTAAATTATTGACAGTGGGCACCGGGAGGTGTTGCAATTAAAGGTAAGAACAGACTTGGTATAGAACACTAAGATTTAAAATGTGACAAAAAATGTGCTCCGTGTGGTTAGGAATCTTGAAGTTATTGGATTGAAATGGTTAAAAAGAAAATGTGCTCTCTTGAAATCTTGAAAATATTGCATAAAAACCTTGTTGGTGTTACCAAAAAGTTTAATACACGTTTGACGAAAAATTTTGAAAAGTCGATGGATAAGTTTGTAAGGGTACAGAAAACACGATTGATAAATACCTAGAGTTAGCTCTAGGTATTAGGTTTCTGTATTTTTAATTCTTAATTTACTTTTCTCTCCGTTCTTCGAAGGCTCTGTTTTTCGAAATTTATTCTGACAACATTATTTGTTACACTCGGATGCTCCTTAAATTATTTTACAAGTCTTTCAAGATGCAAATGAAAAATCATTCGACCAATATGTCCAGCAGTGGACTGCGATAGGCTGATGATGATGATGATGATGAATATGTTATATTACTACTCTTATTTGCACCCATTACCTAGGTATACAAAATCCTAGTTCATAAATATGTACCAGATTCACACATTTAGAATTTCATGAGCTTTCGCATTTCCATCTGACAGCAATATAACACGCGTGCAAGTGTTAGACAAGTATGTTACAACCCTAATGCTTATGTTAGAATTAGCATCTACCTACATCATCCTACTGATGGATAATGTTATTAAGTTACCTAAGTTAGTTAAGTTAGCTAAGTTATTAGTTTGAGCGTGACTTGGGCCTATTTGGTGGGATTCCGAATGTTAGGTTTCTGTGTTATTTTAGTGTGTGGGTGGTTGCAGTCATAAGTTGTGAATGACCAAATGACGTCATTGTTTTATTGTGTGTATATTTATTGGTGTTATTTATTACCTATACTTTGTTACAGATTTTTCCTGGTAGTAAAAATACTATTATGGATTCCTAACTTATAAAAAGTTACAGATTGAGTGCGAACATTTCTAAAAATATGTCCGACACATTGTAACATTAGTGCAAGAATATACTAGCAGCCGTGGACGTCATGACGTTTCTTTGAATATTTTTAGCTACCTTAGTTTATAATGTGAGTACCTGTAGTTCATAGGATTTTATGATATAAGTATGTCTTCAAAAAAGTCGTCGTGGTGGCCTAGTGGGTAAAGGGCCAACCTCAAGTATGAGGGCGCAGGTTCGATCCCAGGTCAGGCAAGTACCAATGCAACTTTTCTAAGTTTGTATGTACTTTCTAAGTATATCTTAGACACCAATGACTGTGTTTCGGATGGCACGTTAAACTGTAGGTCCCGGCTGTCATTGAATATCCTTGGCAGTCGTTACGGGTAGTCGGAAGCCAGTAAGTCTGACACCAGTCTAACCAAGGGGTATCGGGTTGCCCGGGTAACTGGGTTGAGGAGGTCAGATAGGCAGTCGCTTCTTGTAAAGCACTGGTACTCAGCTGAATCCGGTTAGACTGGAAGCCGACCCCAACATAGTTGGGAAAAAGGCTCGGAGGATGATGTCTTCAAAAAAGTTAAATAAAAGTAACCACCTAAGTTTACTTTATAAGGTTATTTTACCTCCTATCGTAAAAAAAGTTGACCCAAAGAATGCAACAACACATATTTGCTGACCAAATCTATGTACTTTAGTATACTCCTGCCAACTTTAGACAGAAACCAATCACATCCCACTCAAGTCGATAATTTGCAACATTTCTCACTGATGACTAACAATAACAACAACATAGGTACTTAGATTTACATGTCAAGGGAAACTTGCAAATTACATTTTGTAACACCTAATAAGATTTAAAGAGACAGCTTATGTATTTGTGAATATCTTAGACCATTGAACCAACTGTAGAGGTCATTGCTTTCCTAAAGATACGAGTGCGCCCGCCGGCACAACTTGTATGTAGTATGTATGACGGTTTTGTCGTGTTCGTGCGTAACGATGTGACGATTTGAAAAAGGTGGCTGGCACTGGATGGATGCCTGCTGCCTATGGTCGGGGTGGTTGGCGTACGTTAGAGAAGGTACATTTCAAGCTACATTCGGCAGTAGAAGGTAACTGGCTGATATTATGAAGATGATAAGTTATAACAATTTTTTTGCGGTGCCTCGCGCCCCGCGCTTAAATTAGCAGACTTTTTCACAAATAGTATTGTGCCCACGGCGGTTCCAGTTGATTGTATACTCTAAGCTAAATACCGATTTATGACCCAAAGGCACTAAACGGAATTACGGATTTACCGTAATTGGAAATGTCATTATTGCATGTCGTGATTGAAATTGGAGTGTTAAATAGAGTACTATTGGGTTTGGTAATCGATTATTGTAGTCGATATTTCCTGCTTCTTGATAGGCTATTGAATCGAATGGGCTGGATAATACCGTTTCAATTACGAGCGAAAAGCAAAGAAAGCAATCGATCTTACAAAATCGATTTTATAGCTCAGATAGGCAGTCGCTCCTTGTAACTGGTACTCAGCTGCATTCGGTTAGACTGGAAGCCGACTAACATAGTTGGGAAAAGGCTGAGGAGATGATGATGATGTTGAACTACACAGCACAGATTATTATACTTTTAAAACACTTATCATTGCAAGAATTTTACTAAAAACAAAACAAAATCACTGGAACACCACCGAATTTAACAGAGATTTTCGTAACACCACGTATAAAATGACGTCATTCCGTCTGATTTCGTAACTGGCACTCCTACGTGTGTAGTTCTTAATTCCCCTCAGCAAATGTTAAATCTTAAACAAACATTTGTGCTAAGATGACTGACATCATCTTGCGCGCGCGCTTTTACGCGTTTTTTGTTGTGGTCTAAAATGGGAGCGATTTAAAAAAAAAAAGTCCACTTGCAGCTATTTGCGAAGGAGATTATCCAGCTGAGCAAAATATGTATGGACAAAGGTTGCGCGGACAGAGGTGCACCCTCTATTCCATCACTCTCATAGTCTGATGGGACGGCGATCCGACACTGCTGAAGAGAGGTCAGGCACAGGACCTAACAGCTGTTAAGGACTTCCATATAATTTAGGTAATTAGGCTACATTTTTTTTTTTTTTTTTCTTTTATTTATCATATTTACAGTAAATACATGATTATACATTTAAAACAGCAACCAAAAACCACTAGGTTTAAACATGTGCTATCACGAATCCATCTCAAAAGCGAAGTTTTATAAAATGAGGTTTTACAAATATATACTACGTTAATGTCGCTAACAATATAAACAATTTAAGATAAACACATTCCTAAATAATACTTAAGTAATATTGCTTTAGTTTACATTTTATGTTCTTTGGCGTAATATTATTTTTTATTTCTGAGGGTAGGTTATTAATAAGTCTGGGTACAATATAAGCGGTAGTTCGTTCACCATAGGTGTTGTTGGCGCGCTGTGTAAGAAGCCTATTCTCAGAAATTGCCCGAGTGCATACAGGATGTTCGATTTTGTTTCTTGATTTTTTAATGAAAAATTGTTCTTTTAATAATAAAAACTTGAATTGAGTGTTAACTGGTAAGACATTACAATGTTTAAAAAGGCCATTTATGTTATCGTAAAATTTATTTTTAATTTTTGGTGATACTAGTTTTTTTAGAATTTGAATTTGAGTTTTGTAAATACTGTCAAGATATGTTTTATAAGTACGACCATAGCTACTAAGGCCATACTGGATGTACGATTCCGCCAACGCATAGTAAAGCATTACCTTCACTTTGAAGGACATCCGCCCACTCCTGAACAATATTATGTTTGTACATTGTCCGTCTTACCACAAAAACTTTTAAACGTCAGTTTATGCCTTGTCTAAAAAAATGTCAAATTATGACGTTGACATATGGTTCATTTTGCAGCCAAAATTTTATTAGACAAGTGTAAAACAGGGTTTAAAGTTTTTGTAGTAAGGCCCTGTATGTCTTATGGTCCTACACCATGTAGATATTCTTGGGATTAACTGCCTCGTTGGTCTAGTGGTCGCAAGTGTGGCTGCTGAGCACGAGGTCTCGGGTTCGATTCCCGAGTCGGGCCGAAATCGCTTTGTGGGTTTTAGAAGACTTTCACAAAGCAGCCCGAAGCCTGGAAGTTGGTGATTGATTCACCCGTGCATCGGAGAGCACGTAAATGTCGGTCCTGCGCCTGATCTCTTTCCGGTCGTGTCGGATTGCCGTCCCATCGGGCTATGAGAGTGAAGGAATAGGGAGGGCACCTGTGTCGGCGCAAATGCTTGTGCACTATAATATGTCCTGCGCAGTTGGCTAATCTCCTTACATGAGAACAGCCGCCGTAGCCGATAATCGGCTAGGAGGACATCATCATCATTCTTGGGATTGAGCCTACTGATAGCCGAGCAAGCCGAAAAGACAAGTTGCCAGAGATTTAAATGCTTAAAGCGTGAATATTTTTATTTTCATCAGAGAATAAGGTTTGTCTGATTCAATCTGATTTTAAGAGTAAGAACAGAACCGGGCTACGGTCTACAGGGTTACTTGTGAGTAGTGCGCATCCTTTCATGAGGTGATAGTGTAGGTCAATACGGATCAATTTGAGCATGGGATACACTGGGCAAAATTTAACCCTTTTCAAGATAATCAAACTTCACCTCATGAAAGGATGCGCTCTACATACAAGTAACCCTGTTTAATTTGGTAAACATTAAACCAACGCTTTTGATTTCAAAAATCCGTTTCCCGCTCATGACTTACACACAATTTATTCACGTTACGTTTTAGATCTGTTTAGGCAGCACTTAGGAAATATTCAGCGAATCTCGTTGTGTTTGTACAGTACACAGTACATACTTGTTTGTGTACTGTGTACTTGTGTTGTGTACTGAGTGTGTACATTGTCGACTTTTGTCATTTTATTTTTAGTAACATTTTGACTGTATTTGTGATAGATAAGAGGTATTTACGCATTTTTGCTAAGATTAAAGTTATGAAATGAACTGTCTTAACAGACTCAGACAGCCAGATAAGGTTACTTTTTAATTTTAGATTCTCCATCATAGCAAATTATTTACGAGTTACGATTTTTGTGAGTCAATTTTATGTTTCAGTTCATAAAAATAGGTTTTTGGAGTCGATATTAGAGATATTTTAAGCCTTAAGATGACACTAGTGTCACATGAACGTACCAATTTTAATATGAGAACATATTCTAAAGCCAATATCTATGAGGTATGGGTAGAGCCATAGAGTTTTTGAAATTCAGTTCCCCACAATTTCAGCGAAATCTTAGGTTAAATAATAATGGGCTCAAAATAAAACTAATCACTATCTGTTCATACTCGATTTTAATTAAATCAAATGTCCTTTGTCTTTTCAACATAAAACTAACAACCTCAAAAATATCGCATTTCACGGTCATTGCAAAATAGTGCAGGAAAGCAACCACAATAAAACATCGATAAAATCTAAAATCGAAACATGTTCACTAGTTCGAAAAAATCTAGCTGCTAATTCTAAATATCGCATTTCGGTGTTCGTGAGGAAATTCAATATACGTCTGTGACTGACAGATTGACACCTCGCTTATTTGATTAATCACTTGGTGTCAAAATGGGGCTTGATATTACAGTTGGGTACACTCAAGATATGTTGCTATTTAGTTTCAATGTCTAGAATATTGTACGGATATCCTGTGACTTTAATTGCGTAGGTACAGACGCTAGTACCTAAATCAATCGCCGAATCTGTCAAATTTTACCAATAGAAAATTGACCTTCTACAATTGTGATAAGGTTGATATATAATCAATTGAAGAAATTTAACAGATTGATGTGTTGTCATATGTACCTACTTACCTACATAGTAAAAAGTAGCCTTAAAAAGTTTAATAAACATTATATTAATGGCCGCAATTCAGAAATAAATTTCACAGATTACTTTTTAAAATTAAGAAAACACGTGAACGTTGATTTTAAGGCGGTTTTTCTTGCAAATATTTACATATTATTCAAATACTTTGAAGCCCAGTTTTAAAGTTTGTTTTTGCTTGTTTATTTATTTTGTCCACAGTAAGTACTTACTTGCCTTCTGGTATGCAAATTAAATTTAATATTTGTGAGTAAATATCTAATTTAGATTACTGAAAAAATTAATCTTAGGTAAGGAACTCAAAAAATAAGATTTCGATTTTTAGTAAACATAAAAAAATCTGTTGACTTTTTTAAAATGTAAATTCTCTTTTAAAGTATAGTGTTGTACCCACACCACATCGATAATTTTTTGCCATCAAATCGATTTAATCGGACCAGTTTATTTACACAATAGGCGATTAATCGATTGAAAGTAGATATCAATTCAAATGAACGATCGATCGATCAAATGAAAGTATAGATCAATATCTGTGGTCAAATAAATAAGAATCTGAATTATAACAATGTGATATCGTTATTTATTATGTCTCTGCTAAAGAAATATTTGAATAATAATTGCCTTGCTTGATGTAACAGAATGATTGTAAAAATAGTTTGAATTAAACGTGAAGTCAAAATATTTCGTCATGCAAAAATAACATAGACGTTACACAATTATAAGTGAATTAGGACTTTAATTTTTTAATGTGTAACGAAGCTTAGAACTTCAAAGGCTTTATTCATTATATTAAAAAAAAAACACTTTTGGTAATAAATACCTTTACAAGTTCATGATAAAATTTTGACTTTGATTTTCGCACATAGAAATGTTAATACAATGACGTCTGTTCTTAAGAAAAGCATAGCTTAAAAAAGTAGAAAAAAAAGTAAAAGTAGTATCTATAGTTAAAATTTAACTCAGTATTGATGCCATTAAATCCTTTTCGTACTTCATAACTCCATTAATATTCTAAGAGCCACCCAGATTTCCTTAATCCCATAACTTCTTAACATGAGATGGAACATTTTATGAGCTATTAAAATCTTTCATATTGCAACGGAATCTGTAAGGAAATTGCATTTTAGAACTGATGATTCTCATAACGGAATTTAAGCGGTTAATCTATAACCGACTTGTTGTATTGTTCTTTACATTATGTGCGACTAAACTTAATTAACTCACCCTACTAATTCTATACAATTTTAAGTTTGCATGTATTTTATGAAAAACAACAGAATATATAATTAAAATTATACCTAATTATACCTTATCCAGGTTCGGGAAATAGTTCTTTTCGAAAGCGGGTATAATCATGACTAAAGAATTTTTAAGAATTTACCGAAGATGTTTCTATAACCAACACAATGTTTTAACTACAAAAAAACCGTTACACCCAAAACCGACATAATGACGCGGGAAAAGATAAACATCGATTCCCATACTAAAACTTTGCGAATAATGTGTCTATTTCTATTCTAGTGTACAGATTAAAGTAATAGTGCTAGAGTACCCACACACTGCAAACTTTTAGTCGGCCGATAGTTTGTTTGGGCTCATAAATCAGTAAGAAGATGAATGGTAGTACGTACATTACAAAAAATAGGTATCAGACCGACTGAAACCTTTATTGGAAACAAGATTTTTCTTTAAAAAAATTGCCGACCATCGAGTCAACTGTTGGTCGACTGTTTAGTTTCTAGTCTGCGGGTACTCTAAGTGTCTACTAGTCTAGAGATTAAAGTAACAGTGTTAGTCTGTATAACATTAAACTGACCCCTTTACCACGGTAATGAATGGACAAAGTCCTTATTCCCACAATTGTGTCGAGATTTCTCACGGAAATGCATTAAGTGGTGACGTGGCATCGATATGTCGATGACATATGAGTACTTGCACAGCACTAGCGTTGACACTAAAGTGATACCATTGGTTTAGTTGTGAATGTAATTTAATGTAACATTTTTAGTAATTTATTATTATATAATAGGATATATTTTTAAGACAACTTCCTTATTTAGGTACATTTTATAGTCGATCTAGTCCCTTATTTTGTTTGAACAAAACATAAGTAAACTTTATAACAAACTAGATATTTTACCGCGGTTTCCTAAGCGTATTCGGAATAGCCTACGTTACTCGGAAATTGATTCCAACAGTGAAATAATTTTTCAAATATTTTCAGTAGTTTCGGGGCCTTTAACTCTAAAGATCAATCAAATTAAACAATGTTTCTTCTTTATTATATTCTATAGACAATAATAAAACATGAATTAAACAAAATGACTAATTCGATTCAACATGAGCAACTTCTATAAAATACAAAACATGATATAGTCGAAATATGATAGTTTAAAAAATCATAGCCATTTATTTTAAGACACCTAGGATTTTTTACTGCTCAGGTCATAGACACACTGAGTAGGTATTATTATATACCTTTAGTATCAGAATCAAAGATAAATATTTTACCTAAATATGTATAAACTGTGGTTTCAAAACATTTAATTTGAACAAAAGAAATTAATTGTATTTTGTTGCACCCAGCTATAAAATTACACAGATAAATAAACTGACCGCATGCAAAACTATAAAAGACTTTTCTGAACTACACATAGTTAGCTTCTGGCAGCGGTGTTACCCGTTTTCAGTAAGGACTACTCTTCATAGGCTAATAAAAAGCCTATATAATTTTCTGATCCAAGTTTCATCGAAATCTATCTAGTACTTTTTGCGTAAAAGATCACCAAATATCAATACATACATACAACGAACTTAACTTAAAATGGTAGGAGAACATAAGTGCTCCAAATTGAAACTAAACCTTCAGTGTCTTCTAGATCGAATAGAATCGACATCAAAACCTCAAAGCGTCGATTAAAAATATCCCCGTAGTAACCACAAACCGTATGAAACAATGGCCCTTTATACAGTGGCCTGGTGTTTGTCAAACGCATCTGTAATTTGTCAAACGGTACTGTGATTTGTCAAACTTGGTCATAATTTGTCAAACCTCGTCAGATAATCGTTCCATTGTGGTGGTCTCCTATTGATATGTTTACGAATAATATGAATGAATGCTCGTTTGTTTGTTTGCAACGCTTTCATGGTAAAATGGGTGAACTGGTTGAGATGATATTTAGTATAGAGGTAGATAATACTCTGGAGACAGTTATAGCTAGGTTAGTTTTAATTGTGTTCGATACAGCTCACAGTGTGTACGTTGGTGACACCTTTTTTGCTGGGAATCATCAAAGCCCCTCCCATTGTGGGTGCAATGGGATCGAGTGGAATTCTGTAATGCTTTGTGTACCACGGCCCTTGACTCTCTCCGACTGTTACCTAATGCAAAATGATCTTACAATTCCACACATATCATAAACCTTCACGCAGAGATGAGAAAATTCCAACATTTTGCCTTTTGAGGTGCTTAAACTTTCAGTTCACTGGATAAGAAAAATATTCGGACGCAGAAATAAATTCTTTTGGGATGCAAACAAAACCACGGTAAGCGATTAGTTTTATATAACAATGCTAAAACGTGATCGCTTTTAGATAATGGTGTTTTGAGGCGTGAAATCAATCGTGATTATGGTATTTGGGACAATTAGAAATTGAATTTGTATCGATAATTTTAATTGGGCGGAAAGTGATTGATCAAATTGCGGAGTAATTTGAATTGAACTTCCGGAAAAGAAGGTAACTGTAAATTACAAATTAAAATATATCTGGTTAATAACCACTTATTGATGTTTTTTCTTCTGGTAGCTCAGCATTTTTCAGTACATTCTGTGCCAATTACAATAGTTCTTCAAAACTTGCAAATCTCCTATAAATGACTAGAAGCCGACTCCAACACAGTTAGCTACACCATGAGGCCAGCCATGACACATTGAGGTACAAATACAAGAAAGAAACCGAACTATACAGTTTAGCCCAACCTCTTTTGTAAAAACACACATTAAAATTACACTCGAAGTTCGTAGAAATGTACCACATGATACACCCACTTTAGCCGAGGCGTATCATTACAAAACATTGCATAAAAACGTATTGAAACCCAGCCTCGCATGTTTTATTCATAACGTGTCCTGTATTGTATTCAAATATAGACTTTCGCCAATTATAATGACTAGTGCTTTCGCGGGCAGACCCTGGGTGCCTCACTAGTAGGTGTGGGCTAGAAACTTTGATTTAAGTTTTGGTCTGTTTTTGTTTCGTAAGCATATGGTTTTGTTGAAGAGGGAAAAGCTTGTTATAGATACATATTTCTTATTTTTTATGTATTGTAAATAAACGAAAAGTGTAATATTATTTGTATTCTATTTAAAGTTCTTGTTTAAAAAATCCAATTCTTCTTCTTCCAATTTTTGTTTTGAAAATGTTTTGTATTTAATAGCATATTTTGCAGTTAAGTTATTTTTGCAAAAATATATACATAAACAACCAGAATTTCAAAATACTCGCAGATGAAAATGTAATTAATTAACAGACTTTGCAATTAAAAAGAAAACGTCAAAGAGCCTTTTACAGAAATCAATTAAATGATAATTAAAAACATTAATCGGTCTCCGATTACTTTTAATTATACGAAAAAGTCTGTCAATGTAGAAACAAAGAAAATTAAACTCAGCAGACGGAATCAATTGAGGACAATGAACCGTTGTTTAATTTAAAAAAATATATTACTATCTTTTTTCTTAATTTAAACTAAAAAACATTAATTATCGAAAAAGTCGTGGTAGCCTAGTGGGTAAAGGACCAACCTCTCAAGTATGAGGGCGCGGGTTCGATCCCAGGTCAGGCAAGTACCAATGCAACTTTTCTAAGTTTGTATGTACTTTCTAAGTATATCTTAGACACCATTGACTGTGTTTCGGATGGCACGTTAAACTGTAGGTCCCGGCTGTCATTGAACATCCTTGGCAGTCGTTACGGGTAGTCAGAAGCCAGTAAGTCTGACACCAGTCTAACCAAGGGGTATCGGGTTGCCCGGGTAACTGGGTTGAGGAGGTCAGATAGGCAGTCGCTTCTTGTAAAGCACTGGTACTCAGCTGAATCCGGTTAGACTGGAAGCCGACCCCAACAGGATTGGGAAAAGGCTCGGAGGACGAATGAATTATCGAATAGTACCTACCCACATGAAATGTGTTTTCAAATAAAAAATAATCCTTATCCATCCTACCTTTATCCCAAATAAAAAATATTAAAGACATAGTGTATGCTTCTTATATTTAATCATAACCTTTTAAAAAATAAAACGCAAAACTTAATAAGTGTGTGTTTTGTTTCCACTAGAGTTTACTACGTATTTTGCGAAAAAGGTATATTTCCAGGAACCCCAATCACCATTAAAAGGATGAAAAACCTGTTGGAAAACTCAAAATCCTGTCCGTCAATGTCCAGCATTTATTTTTTGTTGCGTCCATCCGCAATGCCGTCGTTATGTCGCCTGACTTAAAAAATATTGTGAACGGTATATGTTATAAGCGTTGGCCTGTCTTTCATTTCTAAAATATTTTTTTTTTGGAGTTTGTAATTAAAAATATAGAGTTATGCAGGTGCACATCGAATGGGATTTTAGTTACAAATACCATAATGGGTAGGATATTTTTTTGACGTAATGGAAAGTCTAATTATTACATGTACCTACTTGTACAGTCACAAATATTTACCTACATATTTTTTCTTACAAGAACTATTTCTTGACCATCAATGCCTTCATTTTATGTAATCTGCCCTATACAACATACATATTTATATTAGGTACTTTAACATGCACATCATTCTACCGAGATTTATTCTCTTATTTCCACTATGCTATATAAAAAAAAAAACAACTAACTCCTACATTTTGCACTGCACCCTATCCACATCGTTTAGCGCAGTCGATCGAACGCCCGCAGAACTACGCAATGAAATCGATGAACGTCACTCATCGTATCCTGCACACGAATGAAGGTTTTAATCTGATTTATTTGTGGTTTTATATCTACTATATAAAAATAAGTCCGGTTTTCCTCCCTGACGCTATAACTCCAGAACGCACGAACCGATTTCCACGGTTTTGCATTCGTTGGAAAGGTCTCGGGCTCCGTGAGGTTTATAGTAAAGAAAATTCAGGAATAATCAGGAATAATTCAACAGAAAAGTGGGTAAATCGTTTTTCACATACAGCGCCATCTCTGATACATAGCATGTACTACAAACCAATATCCAACACTTCAAGTAGATGGCGCCGAGTGTTTGACAGCTACTCATTGTCTCTGCTCAGTTAATTTCATTCAAGCTCAGTGTAAATTATGTGGATCGTGCATTTGAGGTTAAATTCAACACTCTGTCCATTGTCCAAAATGCCTAGACAACGACGTGCGAGCATCGGCCGCCGCACAAGACATGCAAGCCAGCAACAAGTGTATTCAAGGAACTTAAGCGAAGAAAGACAAAATATAATAAGAGAAAATGACCGATTGAGACATCGCGTGAGCACACGAAGATCATTGGCATCATACAATCGCTTGGCATTCCAATATGATCCCACTGCAAACTACAGTGATGATGAAAATTTAGATATTGGACGAATGACGACTATATGCCGATATTGCAATGCGTTAAAGTTCAAAAGAGAAACGGCTGGATTGTGCTGCGCAAGTGGAAAAGTCAAACTGGATCCATTACTTACACCACCACAGCCACTGAAAACATTGTTCGATGGAAGTGATCCCGATTCCAGCCATTTTCTTCAACACATCCTTGAATACAATAACTGCTTTCGCATGACTTCCTTTGGAGCTAATATCATTCGAGAAGGCGGCTTCATGCCGACTTGCAAGGTAAAAGATACAACACACATAACCAATCACTCACACCAACACAATGAATTGCAACACATAACAACTGCATATACACCACACACTACACCATCAAACGATTTACAACGTATTCTTCAACAAATTTTAATGATTATTTGCAATTACAGATACAAGGACAAATATATCATTTGCATGGTTCAATGGTGCCAACACCAGATGAACCGCATCAATTTCTGCAAATATATTTCATTTCGTCAATGGTGGATCAGTTGAATGTGCGGTGCAATATACAGGGAGCACAACAGTTAAAGAGACGAATTATTGAACAGTTTCAAGCATTTTTTCACGCTAATAATGCTGTGGTTAATATGTTCAAAACAGCATTGGAACGAATGCCATCGGATACGCACAAATTTGTCATAAGAGCGGATTGTACCCCAACAGGTGAACATGTGCGAAGATTCAATGCACCCACCGTTAATGATGTTGCTGCAATTATTGTTGGCGATCCAACTAAATCACGAGACATTGACAGTTATACGTTGCGTGTTCACGAGTTGGGAAACCATCCGCTTTGTTTGTGTTAACGTCAGACCAAAAAACAAAAAATGTGGTTTACCAAAGAGCACTACAATGAAACGGATAATTTGCGGACACGTATAACGCTTCGATTCAGTATTTACTTTGGATTTGTAGCGATATCAAAGAGTAACTTTCATTTACTTAGGGAAGTTCAACTAAATAACACTTCATTTTAGTAGGTAATCGAAATGTATTTATTACTGTTGTGAAATGAAATAAATATTTTCCTTTTCAAATATATAATAAAAATTTTTTTTTTCTTTATCTTTTAATCACCAAACGAAATGTTACATAAAACGAATCTGGTGGCGAAACGGAGTTCGCCGGGTCTGCTAGTTAGCAATAAATCTTAATAAATATTTGTGATGATGAACTATCGTGTCGTGTCGTGGTGGCCTAGTGGGCAAAGAACCAACCTCTCGAGTATGAGGGCGCGGGTTCGATTCCAGGTCAGGCAAGTACCAATGCAACTTTTCTAAGTTTGTATGTACTTTTTAAGTATATCTTAGACACCATTGACTGTGTTTCGGATGGCACGTTAAACTGTAGGTCCCGGCTGTCATTGAACATCGTTGGCAGTCTTAACGGATAGTCAGAAGCCAGTAAGTCTGACACCAGTCTAACCAAGGGGTATCGGGTTGCCCGGGTAACTGGGTTGAGGAGGTCAGATAGGCAGTCGCTTCTTGTAAAGCACTGGTACTCAGCTGAATCCGATTAGACTGGAAGCCGACCCCAACATTGTTTGGGAAAAAGGCTCGGAGGATGATGATGAACTATCATATACACTACATAGGAACTACTTGCACCTGTATTCAAAGTAGTTATTATACCTTTCATAGGCTTGACTATCCTTGTAGCATATTTCATTGAAACTGGTTACGTAGTTTTGGCGTGAAAGTTAAAAATCAGAGTTACTATCTCATTTATAATATTAGCAAGGATTTCAGTTTTTCCACGTTTGCGTGGGTGTCCAGGGATATACCAGGATACAATAATAGGATAAAAAAACCAATGATGCTCACTCACTCATTTGTCAAAAAAGAAAATTTCAAAATCAGTTCTGTGGATCCAGAGATAGACCACGACCAGTTTCAAATTATACCACCAAAAAATATCAGTTACATAAAAACTAGTAAGTATAATAAAATGAATAATTTATAGTCACATTAATCAACCGTTTAAGCTTAACATCTTGTCACTATAATTAATTCGAAAACAAATAGAACGCCGATATTGACAAACGATCGATTACCTAGAAGTGTAAACTAATAAATTTTAATAGAAAGTGATGTATATGCCTTTCGAAATAGTTAAATGTTGATGTGGTTATTGGTATCAGATGGTATCAAGTTACGTGTGAGCTTGGGTTAGTTACCTACTGTTAACGGTATTTATTTCTTTGATTAATGTTTGACGGTTATCCTTTGAATTGATTCTTGTTCTGATACAAAATATTGGGACGGTTCTACGTTATTTACAGAACATTAGAACATTGGTTCGTGCTTACTAGAACTTACAATACGAACCATAATTATTTTCATGACAAAAACATTATTTTATCAAAAAAGCATAAAAAGAAAGTATTTTTATTAATTCGAATAATTTCAGGCAATTATAGCAATTCACATTATAATATCAAAAATATACAAAATATGAAAAGTCGGGAAAATAAAAAGGTACTGTAGATAGCTTTATACAGAGTAAATATCGATTGTTTAAATATATAAGTGTACAAGTCGCGAAAGTATAAAAAAAAACTTTATGCAACCAAGTTGTGGTTTTAGGAATTTCTAGAAAAAATAAACAGCTTCTTAAGTTAACCGCAAACAAATATAACCAGGCAGTAACCATAAAACTGTTAACCTAAGTCAGCAAGTTAAATATGCACAGTAAGTTAAATTGCTATCTGGTTCAAGTTATGGTTCAACTGAATGGACAATGTTGGAAAAAGTTACTAACTTTCTTGTACTGATTGCAAAAACAGTTCGGCTGTGTGAAAGTGACTTTTTTTTACTAGTTTTTCTTAATAGAAGGAATTTTTGTTTCTTTAATATCGAAATAAATTCAGTGGAATTAGCCAAAAGGTGACCGTATTTTTCCTAAATTCACATGGATTTG
The DNA here is from genome assembly GCF_022581195.2 of Helicoverpa zea. Classification (NCBI taxonomy): domain Eukaryota; kingdom Metazoa; phylum Arthropoda; class Insecta; order Lepidoptera; family Noctuidae; genus Helicoverpa; species Helicoverpa zea. The sequence goes on from NC_061472.1 coordinate 2,800,647, forward strand.
TCCAATAATAGGTAGATAAATTGCAGTACCTACTCATTTTTTTTTTATTTATTTTTTTTATTTAAAACCCACATCCATCGGGTTACGGTGGGTGCAGAGCAGCTCCTGTGTGATGCCAGCCACCAGATATGGACGGGTATACTTTAATGGAAAAAGGTTATCCCTGTCCAAATATGGTAGCTGATTCACGTCTCCGATGAGGACCACCTCGCTTGCACCAGACAACTTTGCTGCCATGACTATGGCCCCGAAGTGGTTACCTACTCAATATTAGCAAACATCCACCAATTTTATAATTCCCTACAGTTAGAGTAACCAAGAGCAAGTAAGTAGGTTCTTCTTCTTGAGTATTTTCATTCCATATTAATTCATATTTTCAGTTACCAAAATACATACGTAAAATTAATTCTATTTTTCTCTCATTCTATAATTATTACTGACAATACATACTTAGCTACTTATTTTCTTTAACCCAATAAAGGCCAATGACCGTACTTTCCCAAGTTTTATTTGTACACCATACAAAAAGGTTTCTTACCGAAAACGCATTGAATTGAATGCGGACATACAGACGGAGTACCTTATAAGGGTTGCCATGAATAAAAAAAAAGGCTCAGCAGAGTTTAAAGTCTTAAAGTCGTTTCAGTGAGCTTTATTGAGGTTGGGTTCTGTTAGAAGGTGCAGTTTTTGGCCAAATAATTTTGCCGGTCTGAAGTTAGTCATTTGTGTCTTGGATATGTTGGACATTATTGCACATGTGCAATAATGTTTTGTTCATATATTATGACCGTTTTGCAGTAACACTAAAAACAACTTCTGTATACGTTTTTAGTGTAGCATAAAGAGAAACAGAGATAACACTTTATACAAAAAAAACTTTATAAAACTGAAAGAAAAGCATCTACCGGCACCTACACGTTGAAGCTGCTATACCTATAACTACATAATATTAGATTAAAAAAAAACAGTCTGAATTCCTATCTGTCATTTAAATGATTATAGTTGAACCAACCTCAAAAATGGACCTTAAGATCATCCAAGTATAAGGTTTCCCAATATTCTTTGAGGAACCCCAAAACCCAGCACGACTGTTGAATGAGCATCGAAAAACGATGCCATCCGTTCCCCATTACCTTGTTTAACTTAAAGACGTGAATGAAAAATACATTAAACATTTTTCCCTTTAAGCTCTAAGAAAAAACCAGTAAGTGCGGTTGTCTCGCGAATTTTATTATATTTTTTGTATGTTTAATTGTTCTGTATTGCCATTCGTGATCGATCGTTTCCACTTCGGGTTTTTTCGTGATCCGAAGTCGATGGTAATTTGATCGTTTTTTGTTTTCATTTTTGAAGTACTGTTAGTGGAAGTTTTATTCAATTGTTAATGTTGGTAGGTTTTTTGTTGCCTTTTGAATTGTTTAATGTGTCTTTAAAAGTTGGAAATATTTAAAATGATGTTTTGTTTTTGTGTTGAAAACGGGGTGGCTTTTGGTTCCAGTTATTTTAGTTGATACCTACGAATGGTGTTTGTAATTCCCACGCTAGGTTATTGGGTTTCTCCATCAGGAAATTCTCAATTCTGCCAAGCCTTCGTTGAAACTAGTACTTACCTACAATAATTTTTGCTAGTAAGTATAGGTAATTGTTATTGTAGACAGAATAAAATGGTGCAGAGGGAGCGTTTGCAGGGGTGGTTTTTGAAATGTTCCGAGTTTTAAATTCAAAATTAACTTACTTAAGTACAGCTCTCACTAATCTTATTTTCGTTACATTGTACAAGTCGTTGCGCTATTTTTTTTTAGTCTGCAGCTGATGTGGGAAGTTAGGTAGGGTATGGGCCCAAATAAGAATTTAATTGTGGACCACCTTTGTGCTTTGCGAAAACTGTAGGTTATAATAGATAAGCACTGATCTTGATACATACGAGTTTTTTCATCAGGCTATGTTTCAAGACTATTCATTGTATGTACATTACAGAAAGGTTAAGATCATTAGCGAGTTCTCAGCACTTCCTTAGTTCTTAGCAGTTTCTAGTTTTACACAGAATTCACCTTTGACCTACTATTTATAGTACAAGAGTCTTTTATGAATGGGTAGTAAGTTTATACCTAGAAATGAACCTAGGTCTATGGATAAATTAAAACTGCAAGCACTTAAAGACGTGTTTCTTATAAAATTGACTGAGAATATGTTTGAGAAAAAGTAAATTTGTGACGTGGCTGTCAATTGGGTATAAAGAAATGCATTTTTGGAAATGAAAATAACTGTTAAAGATTATGTTCTTTATAAGATGGCCATGTCATTGTCTATGTCTATAGATACTTATAATGTTGTATATCTGTAGGGTTCGTTTGCGCTAATCTCAGGAACTAGTGGAGATTTGAAAAAAATATCTTAATTATTCAGTTATCAGTTTAGATACCGGCTCATTCAACAACGGAAGGATACTTTTCACGGGACACGGGTGAAATGAGTAACATTTACTTCGTCTGTTAATATATTTCATCTGGAAGCGTAACAAACTAATAATAAAATAGATGAATTTAAATGCATAACATATGCAATTCATAGCTTATGATATGCATTTATAATTGCAAGATCCATAAAACATCACAGTTATTTCTTTATCGAATCTAGTTATTAATGCAGTCAGTAGCTCTATTACCTGTACATAAAAAAACGATATCGATTTTTATAATCGATAAATAGGCAATGAAAATTTAACACGACAAGCAACTTTAGCGATTAATAAATAATTAACGAGGCGATACATCGATTAAATAAAAATCAACAGCTGAACGAATCGATTTTTTGTATCGATTATTATTTTAATCGTTCAATGGCGCCCGTTAATTGATGCGCTTGAGTCTTGGGTTGCTCTTTACGTTTCAATGAAAGGATATGTTTTGGTTAATTCAGTACCTTATTCAATGGTTTGAAAGAAAGAAAGAAACCTTTATTTGTATAGAAAATAGACAGTACCAGTTTTTAAAAAGGTTAAAAGTTCTAAATATATTCCGCCTAACTTGCCAAGCAAATACATATTTTTACTTAGATACTTGAAGAATGCTTTTACTTAGAGATTTTCATTATCATTTAAAGGGACATAAATACTTTGATTGTTTGTCCTTGGATGTACTTATTTATTTAAACCAATCTTATAAGCCTCTAAGTCATGTACTTATAGAGTTTAGTTTTAAAATCCTTAGGTATTGTTTGGAGTGACATCAATAAAAAAAAAGTTGTCTATAAAATTAAGTGGCATTCATAAATGGAAGAAACCAGTAACTTTACCATGACTCATATTGTAGTCTGTAAACCGAAAAAAATAAAAGGTAGGTTATTCCTACAAAATAGGTTTCGCACTGTCCCAAAAAAAAAACCTGAAAACCAGTTTCAAAAATACTGAAGTCTTACATTTATACAATCGACGAGAAATGTTTCCTTTTAAAATGTTTTTTGCCGATCAAGAATTTCTCAGCGGCCAGCACTGAATTATGTATTGTGCGCAAGAGTTGATGAGAGCGCGTTCGATATTTGAAATGTGGGTTCCGTTCGTTTTTTAAATTAATTTATTATGCCCTTATCTTTGTTGATGATCGGACATTTAAAAGTGTGATGTGGCTTTCGTTATGTTGAGAAAAGGTGATTGGAAATTCATTTGGTTTTCACTTCATGTACAGTTAATGTCATGTGTATGTTTGATCGGTTAATCGGATTTTGATGAAAGTTCGCCTTAATTTAGCTTATGTATCAAAAAAATATAGGCTGCTTTTGTTTTATTGAGGAAAGTAGGTATTTTCTTCAGGACGTAGCAGATGAAACCGCGTGTGGATGCTAGTATATACATACGTACATATGGTAATAAGTTCGTTTGTCCTTCTAGTAAGACTACTTCCTGAGGAACCTGATACGTAGCTAAAACCATAATAATATGCAAATCAATTAACTGTGAAGTACATTCATAATTTCAAAGAAATCGTGACCAATATACCACGATTCTGTGTGTAAATAATTGATATTTACTTCCGTGCGTTAATAGTTTTTGAATGTTTTCGTATGCTTCCGAAGGTTTGAATAAAAAATCAGATGTATCCTGATTGCATGACTTAAAGTTGACCCGGGGAGTAGGTCAGTTGTTAGTGGCAGATAATAAATATCTAATTTATGAACATAGAAGTCTGTTTGTGTCTTCAAATGTGGAATATGATGAGTTCTTCGGAGTTTCGGAAGAGATGTTAAATTGGTGGAATCCGGCTGTCAAAAAGAACTTTGGCAGTCGTTACAGCTGGTCTGAAGCCAGAAACTGACAAGGAGTATCGGGTTGCCTGGGTAACTGGGTTATGAAGGCGAGACTGGCAGTCGGTCCTTGTAAAACATTGGTGCTCTGCTGAATCTGGAAGCCGACCCGAACTTATTTTGGGAAAAGGCTTGACTTGAAAATAAAGATGTGTGCCCAGCTTAAAGTTGTTGGTAAACACATTTGATTCACAGCGCAGGAATGTCAGTTCAATTCGATTGTAGACGATTGATCCCGGCTAAAAATAGATCAACCTTTTGCAGAGAGATGCGACTCCAACTTAATGGACTAGATGAGCGGTATTGGACTTTTGTTGACATGTAAGGGCGCGTTTAGACCAGATATCAATGAATTATAGCTAAAAAGAGTTCAACCATTATTCGTCTGTTAAGTTATTTTAATGTTAGCTAAAACAGTATTGTGCTGACTGAAAGTATGTAATTCTTTCTTTATTGTTTGGCTCAGACCACTTGTGACATAGTACTACTGCTTTTTTTAGATTTAAATATCTCGGTGGATAATTTACAGTCATAAAATACATAATAAATAGATCGATGTTTCTATTTTTGATATAATTATAGTTTTACAAAAGAACATCAATTTAATTTCGTACCACAACAAATGAAGGTTTTATTCACACTCCAAAGAACCCAAAACAAAACAGAAACCATTGGTATTTTCGTTTATTTGCAATAATTAATTCGTTTTTACTGGCCAGTGCGAATTAAATTTAAACAGTCGTAATTATAATTTTTAAGAGTGCAACATTGTTTTTGTGGTTGCATTTTGAAACTGTTTGGTAGTACCTTTATGGATAAACTGGTTTTTGAGTAGGTAGTTCAACTTTTTCTAGGACTACTTTGACAAGTTTGGAATCGAGGCTTAAAAGACAGAAGTGTTTTCGGTATTTTTTTTTTTTGGTTATTTATTTTTGCGATTTTTATCTTTACATTATACATACTAGTCTTCGTTTGACTCGATATTTTTCTGTTTCTGCCTTGATAGTAATGGATCAGAATTGTTGTAAAGTTCAATATCAAAATATCACCGATATCTCTAAAAATATTTACGAAAAACGAGTTATGCTATTATTTCGACGACTTCGATGGCGCAATGGTCACCATGCCGGACAGCCGAACCTGAGGTCCCAGGTTCGATTCCCAGTTCGGTCGACATTTGTGTGATGAGCATGCTTGTTGGTCGTGGTCTGGGTGTTACAATATGTATTTATAAATATGTATATATGTAGCTATACGTAGTTTATCAGTTGTGTTAGCACCCATAACACAAGTTAATTAATAACTTACCATGGGGCTAACCGACCGTGTGTGAAAAGGTGTCCAGGCATTATTTATTTCAAAATTAAGAATAAACTTAAAAAAACTACTACTATAGTTCGGCCATTCAGAGAATGCGTTCCTGACACGTCGCGATTGAACTGACGACGTAACTTTGCAATGGCGTTGCAGTTACGATAAAAATATTTTTGCTGGTTGTTTACCGTTTTAACAATTGAGGAGCATTAAAACAACATTATTATATCAATAATCAATGAATGTTATTACGTCGTCAGTTCAATCGCGACGTGTCAGGAACGCATTCTCTGAATGGCCGAACTATAGTGCAGCATACTTCGTTAGTGCCGACCTAAAATCGATGTGCATCTTGTCAGTCATGATTGGCAGGTCATCCAGATTTCGATGTAGAATTTGGAACCGTTTGAGTAACGTTTGATTGCTGTAGATTCCTATAGAATAGTATTTTAGTTTTGCATGAGATAGTGTTATTTATTATGGCCCATTTACGTGTACCAATTTTTTTTTGCTACCTTTAAAAGAGCATCCCATTGTTTTCATGCATTGCATGCAACTTTATTATTATAGTCGAGATCCAACTAAGTTATTTTTAGAAAGAACTATGGCACCTCAACATTAAAACATCCTTTTTTAGTCCAAAAATAATACACTAAAATCCTTTTAACACCGCTGTTAATCTAGACTTACCACAATTTTCAAAATGACATAAGCCACAGGGCCGATAAATCAGAGAATTTAACATAGCCACAAATTAACCTGACAATGAAACCGGGATAAAAAGGTAGGCCCGACGGTAGCATCCAAAGGATTTGAATATATTTTATATTTATTAGGATAATCCTCTTACGGGTAACATGGTCACGGCTCAACTGAACTGTGATTTGAGGTGTTTTATTTAGGCAGTTTTGTTGGGGACCAGTGGCTGTCAAAGTTGATAGAATGCATAGGATTAATAAATGAAAATGAGATGGTCTTAAAAATTGCCACAATAATAGCTTTCTTTGTCATTATCTAAACATAATTTCGTGGCGACGACATGCAGAATTAACTGGAATACTATATAAAATTATTAAACCAATCAAAATTACGAAGTTATTTAATTATTGAAGTTGTTGACTATTGAATCATGTATTTTATAAGAATGATATGGTGCTCGGTGGCACTGGAAGAACTTTTGTAGTAGTTGCTGTTCAAATACTCCAAATGGAAAGCTCGGACGTCATATTCAAGTCAATTATCAGCTCGATCAAAAATCGTGTCCAAAGAAGTTTCATATATTTTTTCTCGTATTCGTGAGTATTTGAGAACCACAGTTAAGTAGACCGGTAGCCAGTTTATAAAAGCGTATTTGTCGGCAATCACATAAAGCCATTGTTAAGTCGAGTATTGAGGAAAATATTTTAATCTCATACCCGAAGCTCGAAAGATTAATTTAACTTTTTTCTCCCAAAAGGTTACATTTTATATTTATTTAAGGCACTTAAAGTTGGTTGGTTTAAGGTTTTTATATTGTAAGATGAAGAATTAATGTTTAATAATAGAGTAGGCGTTTTAGAATATATTTTGAGATTATTGTAGTTATTTCAATATTGCAGGTATATTGTATTAAGAGGTATCTATATGTCGTAGCCATATCGTAGAATTGACCACTTCATGAAAAGCTTGAGCATTTCATGAAATGGTTGCGTTTCATGAAATGTTCATGTTAATTTGACCAGATCGTTAAATCGTCAACATTTCTCGATTTTGTCATCCACGTCTGGCCGTATGGTATAATAGGGTATCCATAAAATATTTAATATAAATCCACAGTATTTTGGGTAAGGGGGAAACTCGCGTAGCATAGGTAATTCGACCCATTGGAGTTTAATTTCATAATACCTATATGAGTATAGGTAGGTACACAAGTTGTGAATTCAGAAATGAGAATTTTTCTTTTGAAAATATGATTTTAGGTAAGTAGAAAAAGTTATAGAGTAAGTGTAGCCCCCACAGTAGAAACAAATTCGTTAAAAACTACATTTTCCTAGTGAAATGTCAACTTTTTCAGATTCACCATACCGTGAAGGTTTTTAGGTTAAAAGCCTTTAGCAATGCACGAAGATAAATTGGATGAAAGGTTTCCATACCTGAAACAAATATGAAAAACTTTGGTTAATATACAAAGTCATTTTTCCGTAATTTCATCGTGTCATGTGAAAGGTAATTAATTTATTCATTAAACTCTGTTGATTGTGTGGAGGTATGAGAGCAGAGAGTAAAGCTCTTCATACCTCGCACTAAAGGGAGGATCCTCCGACCGGACAGGTGTTTTTGCCCGGCGGGCTACTGCCCGACAGTTGTTGTCGGGGTGATCTACGCGTATTAATGTGCGCGCGAACACTGCATGTGCGATGCAGGATTCTTGTCTGAGAGTTGCGTCGGCGACTGTGTAGATGGCGGTGTTAACAGTTGTAGTGCCGCTACATCACTCCCCTCCGGAGACCGGAGGTCGATGGTACAAGTTCTTGAAGTGCTAGCTAGTCTTGTTGCCAATGCGTTGCCGCGAGGTTCTCGGTGAGTCGGAACTGGCTGCTACGGCGGTGCTGCGAATCCCAGTGAGTCGGCACCGGCGCTGCGAGAGTTGCACAGCGCCGCGCTAGTGGCTAGCGATTGCTTCGGCGAGGGAGATACTCGACCGGCCGAAGTGCAGTGAGCTGGAGCCTAGGTCGCTGAATGTGGCTGAGGGTGCTGACCAGGTATGTGCGTCCGCAACATGCTGGTGGCCAGGGATACCCATTTGAAGCTGGCTGGCTGAAGGACTCGTCGCTCGAGAGCTTGAGGAAGGTCTTGCTGATGACGTCACGTAGCTCGAAAGTTGCGTGTTCTTATCACGTCGGGGTCACCACTGTGGAGGTATGAGAGCAGAGAGTAAAGCTCTTCATACCTCGCACTAAAGGGAGGATCCTCCGACCGGACAGGTGTTTTTGCCCGGCGGGCTACTGCCCGACAGTTGTTGTCGGGGTGATCTACGCGTATTAATGTGCGCGCGAACACTGCATGTGCGATGCAGGATTCTTGTCTGAGAGTTGCGTCGGCGACTGTGTAGATGGCGGTGTTAACAGTTGTAGTGCCGCTACAATTGTATTGGCTTTTAAATATTTACATAAGAAAAACTCTCAACTACGTAAGTAGTTAAAAGGATTTTTAAATAAATCACGTCCAAATTTTCTTCTGATCTCATTGTGACCCGGTAGTATACCCAATAGGCTACCAGTCACTATGAAATACTTGAACAAGTGCTTACGACCAGTGGCGGATTTACAAATCTGCCGCTAGTAGGCCATTCAATTTTTGCCGCCCCTAATGATTGTGGACTCAACGATATTTCTGTCAGTTACTAAATTATTTTTGCAACTCGCTATGTACCGAAGAGTTTAATGTTGACCTAACAAGTTTATTTGACAGCGACTTTAAAGCGTAAAGCCTCTGTAACTTTCAAACGGCTCAATCGATTTTCATTGAAAGCGAAATTTTTTAGTTTTGGGACAGAAAAGTATCCAAACGAATAAAAAAAAACCGCCGCATAGTGAAAAAGTCGCGAGCGTAGCGAGCGCGAAATTTTTTAGTTTTGGCACAGAAAAGTAAACAAGTGCAAAAAAACCACTGCTAAGAGAAGAAGCTGGGAGCTTAGCGAGCACGAAATTTTTGATTTTTGGGACGCAATGATACCTAAAGAAATTAGATAAAAGACAAGTGATAGGCGCGAGCGCAGCGAGCGCGAAATTTTTGGGTCTTGGAACACAAAAATACTCAAACAAGTTTAAAAAAAAACCAGTGTAAAGTGAAAAAGCTGCGGGCGCAGCGAGCGCGATTTTTTTTTTGTTTTGGGACACAAAAGTCCTCCACCTCCTAAACGGCTTAGAAATCGTCAGCGAAGAGCGTCAGTTGTTCTTGCTACTTCGGAGCTTTAACTTTTTGTTAGATTGAGGACCCAAAGAGCGCAGAATAAACCAGAAATTATGAAAAGAACTGATTTTTTTTTTTTTTATAAATTTGAGGAATTAAATTAAGTAATCAAAAATAAACAAGAAAGAAAAGGGTGACAGGATCTTCCTGTGTTACGAGTTTTTCATTTTATTTTTATTGAAACGCTATTAATAATTCATCATGATCACATAAATACCTAAGTATATATTACAGTACTGTTTATTAATCGTTTATATATATATGGATTGTGTACTCGTATAATAATAAAAAAAATCTGTCAAAAAAAAGAAATGCTAAATTTGCCGCCCCTCTAAATCTGCCGCCCTAGGCACCGGCCTACTTGGCCTATTGGTAAATCCGCCACTGCTTACGACTCGAGAGTTTCAACCCCAAATAGCTCAAAAATATAGTTGCCTATGCGCCACTTGGGGTTCTCTACTTTTCAGCGGCCAAGAAAGCCCAAATTACGCAATTGACATCAAATTCTGCCCAATATTGGAACAGAGGAAGCTCAATAGGAGAGACCTACGTACACACTAGTATATTTCACAAATACCATGACACCAATCTATCCCGTACATTTCAAAAGACCAAGTAAACTACATCATCTTAAACCAACAACTACTAGGACTGTATAAGTAAATAAGAGTGCCCCTGACTGCAACGGATAACTGTCTTATAAATCAACAGATGCACTATAAATCCATCAGTGGGCTCGCCGTAAAAACGACATAGATTTTAGAGATCCGTGGGTAAATGTTGAAAGGATGCTGTTTGGTTTTAATGTGATTTCTTGGATAAAGGGTTCAGAGGGAATTGTGTTATATGGTGGAGGGGTCTTTAATGGGGAGTAGGTAATGTTTTTAATGTGTTTTTTTTTTAATAGCCAAAGAGTTATAGTGAATAGAGTTGTGAAGAAAATATAAGTTTTACACATTGTTATTAAATGAAAGTCATTTAAAAAATATTTACACGATGTCTTCTTCTTTTTCAATAAAAATAAAGTCGTCAAAAATATCTGACAGGTGGCGAAGTGGTGTTATTAGTGTAACATGTTATTACATACAAACAAACAGTAGGTCATGAAACGATTCTAGTAGTAATTTATAACACACTAATTTATAACATACGTTGGTAAAAGATTAATTTACAAAAAAAAAATACATAAAAAAGATAAGCAAAATAAACTAAATAAAAATAAAGTAAACAGAACCCGATACCAAATTCCATTAAAGAATTAACTAGATTTATATCCGAAACTTTGAAAGTAACAACGAGGCTGTTTCCAAAGTTTAATCAGCTTAACAATTAAGCTCGTATCCAATTACAAAGATATTATCATTTTGGGTACAGCACTTCCCATTGTTTGTTCGGTTAAAGAAATCGACCCTTTTGATTTGTGAGTTATAGGGTTAAATGATGTTGATTTATTCATGACTAGCTGTTCCGTGCAGTTCCACCCGCATGACTAGGAAACTTCACTTTGTTAAAAAGTAGCCTATGTCCTTTCTCAAGGTTAAGCCTGTCAGTGTACTAAATTACATTTAAATTGGTTAAGACGTATTGGCGTTAAAGCCCGACTGACAGACAAAGTTATATGGGATATTATAAATTGCATATCAAATAAATAATCGCCTATCAATAAATACTCATCATTTATATTCTTTTTTACATCAAATATCTTACTTCACTACAAATAAACTAAATGTTTAACAAAACTCAAACTGCAGATAATTCGAAATTATACATCAATATGACATTACTTTTTTCTTATAATGCAATACAGTTAAATTTATTCTTGTACAAAAATACTACATGCAAGCATTAAATACTGACTGCACAGCAAATTTTCCATATTTCATAGCAAAATAACTATCTCAGTCGCATATTAACCAGTAAGTACAACAAAACCTGTTCATCATATTTGTCTTAATTTTCAAGAAGCCATGCTCGGCAAATTTAATGATTATTATAACAAAAAAATCCTGTCACATTGCATTATTTCTAAAAGCAGATTAAATTAACTGAAAAATTGAAGCTAGTAACGAAAACGAATCGCTGCAAAACCGACTCCACGTAGTCTTGTTTGCCCTACCCCTAGAGTGCAATTCAAAACCGCGTAGGCGCGGAGGGGCGAGGCGGCCTGCGAGCTGAGGCGCAGGTAGTTTTAACGCTCGCCGACGCGGCTGAGGCTGGCCGGCTCTGCCGGCCAGTATGGCGAAGCTGCGGTGGTGAGCGTGAAAACCATCTGCGACGATAAGCTCGCATGGGACCGCCGGAGCCACGAAGCGCCGGAGCCGTGACAGAAGCCATGCTTGCTGCATGTTGCATGCTTAGTTCCATGTTGCATGCTTAGTTCCATGTTGCATGCCTGCATGCATGCTTCAGGCTTGTTTGCATGCTTCTTACAGGAAAATAAAAATTCCAAAACTATGCCAAAAGATGATTCTGACTATAAACATTCCGAAATATGATAGTTCTGCCTTTTAATGACTACTTATATGAAATGTATGCCAAAAGGAAGTACTGACAATGACTAAAAAGTGCCTATTGGCAAACAAGGAAGCGTGGATGCTTATTAATAATTCAATAAATGACAATTTTGTATTTAATTTTATATTTTTTTGCTGATCTCATTATGTGGTAATTAATAAATAATAAGATGACTGTAACTAATAAAATGCTGTTTTATTCAGAAAAACTGCTGTAAGTAATATAAAAATAGAAGCTATATTTAAAAGAAAAAGAGTTAACATGTATAATGTGCATTAAGATTATTAGCTGTGCATTGATGAAAAAGCTTTTGCTTAAGGAAAAATCGCTGTACGTTGCGAAAATAAATTGTAGTGTGTTTAGTGATATTTTGAGTTGAATATTTTGCTGTGCAATCAGTAATTTTGATGGGAATTCAGAATCTTATTGCATGGAAAAAGGATATTTTTTGATTTGCGTTTAAATACTACCCAAGTTATATTAGCATTTTTAATATTTTTGCGTTGTATGTCTAGTTATAAATTACAAATTAGACATACATGGAAAAAATATTATGTTTCCAGTTATAATGTTTTTCCTTGCAATCAGTTTTTTATAAGACTACCACGACCAAAAAAATATATAATTCAAACACTTACTAAAAGTTCCCCTTATATTAAAATTTTAATCAGATGACCTCTCCACCCGCATATAAAATAACTAAGTAATCAAATAATACCAACATCCTGGCATACTAACATAAAAAAGAACCAACAAAATAAGGACCCATTCTTTTGTAAAAGGATGACCCATTGTCCGTCACCCATTCAACATTTTAATAGCAACTACATTCATCTATACTAATATTATAAAGAGGAAACATTTTTTTGTTTGTCTGTTTGTTTGTACCTTAAAAACTCCGAAACTACTGACCCGATTTGAAAATTTCTTTCACTGTTGGAAAGTTACACTCTTCCCGAGTAACATAGGCTACATTTTGTCCCGGTACGGATGGGTGAAACCGCAGAAAAAGGGTTAGTTATAAATACATATATTGTTTAATTTACTTGGGCTTATAAAAATATTGAACCCTTTTTTGTCGCGTTTTTAACGAACAATGATTGGCACTTTAAGGTTTTTGTGGTAAATTGTTTATTTAGATGACTTGGTTATATAGTATTCAGATTAAGTTTTTATTCGGATTATAAATGTAATATTTTTTGAGCGATGTAAAATATATGTTAATCATTTCCTCTCTAGTGTAAAAAAACATTTAGTTTTCTTGGTATCGTGGATCATTTTCCTGTCTACGTCGCAGTTGTTCGGAGAATCCTACCGAGAGGCACATTCATATGTATACTAACTTTTAAAATGTGAATTTGTTTGTTTGCTCGAATGTTCTTTTGGCACATATCGGTGTAGGCTATAAGGCACTTTTTATCTGGGTGTACGTAGTGTAACCACTGGCGGAATTTCGGATATTACAGCAAGTCTCTACAGTACACGTAACAAACACATAGATTTAACCCCCATCAAAATGAATTCGCAAATTGACCCACACGTGTCAGCTGAACTGTCAGTGTTACTTACTGCAGCCGTCAATAGATGGCGCTATTCTCAAATTTAATTTCATACTTCACTTGGATAATGAAGTCAAGCCTGTTTGATGTAAACGTGGGTATGTTTAATATTATTATGGGGAAGATACGTTTTAAAATTGACGGAGATAGCTTGTTACTCGTGCGGAAATGTTTTCCCTTTTTTTTCTACTTTTACACGTGGTCTTATGCTCGTGGTCGTATCGACCCTTAGAGCACGTCCGTGAAGTCTAATTCAGGAAATTAATCATATTATATAGGTGTAAGGTGTTAAAAGTCATCTAGAAAAATAATACTGTATGGATTTTTTTGGCGTGGCAATAAGAATGAAGATTTTTCTATCAGTCCAGCATTAATGGTCTGCAGATATTATTAATATATTATGAGTGTTAGAAAGCGCTGGAAACCATGTTCAACATATTCTCTCAAAAACTAGTGAACTTATTTTGGGTAATCCAATTTTAAAGTTGAGTATAATAACCGTAAACATACATAGAAATAGGTGCACATTGACCATTTTAATCAACAACCTAAACGAAGAAAAAAACTCTCATGGCATACAGAACCAATAAAATATAACAAGGTGACAAATACCTCATTATACGTGATAATTGGACTACACTTCACTAGAATTTAAGTGACTACACTTTTATATGTTAGATATCGTTAAGATAGTGTTGTATATAAGTTATGTTATGTGCATGACCTGGTCAAGCTTTAAGTTGATAGTTACTGGTAAATGTGTGTGATATATGGTTATAAAGGTTTGATAGCAATGAGCTTGACTGGATAAATTGGAAAAAGTATTTGTAAGTAATGTATTCGTTAGTATTTGTAATGTGTGTGATTGTTCATTGAAAATACAACTTTACCATTTGATGATTTTTTTTTGTTAAATAAAGATTTGTTACGTATATAGGCAGCATAAGAAAAAATAACACTTCTTAGTGAGACCCAATATATCGGATATGAAATTAATTTGAAAAAATAGTGCTTATGTGTATGGCTAGATACTATTGCTTGCGCTGAAAATCATGGCCATTTTAGTAATGACTTTTCTAAAATTCATTGTTCTTAGTTTTTCGAAATGTTTATTTATTACACAAAATTCTCTAAAATACAAATGAACATATATTAAAAATATTTTTTTCTTCTTACCATATATTCGATAACCACGAAACCAGTGTGTAGAGTGTTTAAGTATAACTCATATCAAGATTCGTGACCGAAAGATCATTATTAACCTGCTACAAGATAACACCCAGTTTAAAAAGGTTTACCGACTTAACCGTGGGTTGTACGAGAAGATGCTGCAACAAGTTATCTCATGTTAAGAGGTTGATAGCGCCCAAAACACGTTTGTAATTTTCTTAACGTACATATAAATTAATAGCTTTGAGTTGACTAATCAAAAATAAAAATTTAACCAAGTTCAATCTGTATTTACATATGGACTCGTTAATGTTAAAATATCAATGTACGTTGATAAGTAATCCATCCTCCGAGCCTTTGTCCCAACTATGTTGGGGTCGGCTTATCAATGTACGTTGATAAGTAATACAGATATTTTTGTTGGAAAATCATTTTAAGACCTAAGTTTTCAATTCCTTTGTATCGAGAAAACTTTTCGAGAACGTGTGTTGAAATTAAAAGGTTTTTTTTTCGCCGTCAAAAACTGTATAGATTTGGCAAAAAAATTGTTTGAGAATTGAGACAAGCCAATTTCGGCATTCTGCGCCTTAACCGTGGGTTGTTCGGGAAGATGGTGCACCAAGTTATCTCACGTTAACTGTTATATAGTGCTGTTAAAGATTAGCGATGATGATTGATCTTTATTTTATAAGTTTGAGCAAAAGGGGCGGGGTTAGGTTAAATGTTTTGTCGGATATTGTTATTAACATTTAAATGTGAAATTAACGGTTTCCTTTTCTGAGTTTCAGAATCAAGATTTATTTGGATGCAAGTAAATGTAATCTGAGTAATGTTATTTTTAAATGGTGATTTCGATGTTTGACCGGCTGACCAGTAAGTATTTATAAATTTTGTTACATAACATTATAAAGCTATAATAATAAATATCATAAAATAGTATTTTAAAAAAATATCATAAAGTTACTGATTAGTTTTAATTTTCTCTTATCTAGGAATGTCTAGTATGGAACTTCTGGACATTGATACACGAAACTTAGATTTTTTTTAATCCGTAATAATTTATTTTTTTAAATCATATTGACTTCAGCAATAAGCTGATAACTAAGTACGCAAATAAATCCCTTGTATCCTCAACTAAAATAGATAATAACAAAACTATAACAAAAGCAGGTCAAATGAAAACCATGTTATACTCGAACCCAAATTGATTCGCAATCAAAATATTAAGTCGAAGGCTTTGTGAACCATCCCGAGTTCTGTAGATATAATTTCCAGTTAGTATGCAAAATGGTAACGCTGTTATTTACTTGAGAAAACTCTGAGAGGCTGTGACCGGGGTATTAAGGGTTTCTTGTTTAGTCTTTAGGAGTATTATTAATAGATAGGATGTGGATGGGTGATCGTCGATATCTTATTTTATCATTTGTGGTTAATACATTAAAAAAAAGAACTCAAATTCAAATTGATATATTTCATTTTTAACCGACTTCCCAAAAAGGAGGAGGTTCTCAATTCGTCGGGATCTTTTTTTTTATGTATGTTCACCGATTACTCAGAGACGCCTCGACCGATTTGCAAATTTTTTTTTTGTTTGATAGGGTTTACCTCCCAGGTGGTCCCATAGTCACCAGGTCAGGATCTGATGATGGAAACCCTGAGAAATCGAGGGCAACTTTCGAAAATCGTAGGCATACGTAGGGTAAAAACTTGACACTAAGGCGCATGTCTGATAACACTATGCAATGGTGAAGGCTTGGAGCTGACCTGATGATGAAGACCAGAGAAGGTCGAGGGAACTTGAACAATGAATGTGTAAAAAACTACCTCGTGTTTGGGCTTATTTTGTTCGTATTGACGAGACCTTTGCAACAGTGAAGGTTTGAAGCTGACCTGATGATGGAGACCAGCGAAGGTCGAGGGAACTCGACAATTGAATATGTAAACTACCTCGTGCTTGGGCTTATATTGTTCGTATTGATGAGAACTTTCCACTGCGGATATGACATGCGGATAGTGACAACTATGCTTGTCACTGAAAAGCTAAAAATAAAAAACTTTACAAAAAAATAAAACCGACTCCCAAAAACACTGAAAAGCAAAAAAAAACTATTCTTAGGTGCATCGGCCTAGAAGTCGGTGGCGTTATAAACTTAGTTACATCCATTAGACACTGACTTCTAGGCCGATGCACCTAAGAATAGTTTTTTTTTGCTTTTCAGTGTTTTTGGGAGTCGGTTTTATTTTTTTGTAAAAATTTTTTTTAAATTGTGCCTTTAATTTCTTCATTATATTAAAATAATAGCTAAATACTATCTTCTTTGAGTGGCTAAATATAAAAATTAAACTATGTTGGATCATACGAATAATAGTATGTTGGACCACTATGTGTTAGCAAGAATGTTAAGAAATATATTGCGTAGGAAGAAAACATCATTGCATTCAATCGAAACAGATCATTATTTTTTATTTTTTTTTCCGACGTCAAAAACCATCAAATGACCCCTCCCGCTGTGGGTTAGCAGCAGTGAGGGAGTGTCAGACTCTTACTGACTAAAAACCGTCGTGTTCCGTCATAGGCCGTTTATGTACCAGGGCCGCGGTATCTCTTTCGAACAACCCGCAGCAAAACAGATCATCAGAGAGTAAAAGTATAGTAAAAGTATATATTTTATAGTTGTATAGAAAATTGATATTATGCAACATTCACTAAAAACAGATTCCATAGGTACGAATATAAACATGATGTAATATCGATAAAAATATTATTATAACGTATAAAACCGAAATATTATTGACACTTGACCTAACTTGTCAATGAATTATAAAACAACTTGTGGATATGAAACCGAATTTTATGTTTACACCAACATAAAAAAATATTGACTGTAATGCTGATATTAATCGAAATTGGATGGTCAAATGTCGCGAGTGAAAAGTAGTTTGCCTATATAGAATAAGGTATAGTATAAGATTTAACATAAGATTTACATTTGTTTTTAGTATAATCTCATAAAAAGTCAGAATGATTGATTCCTGAAATAACCAATATAAAGTTTTCATTATATGCTCGGGTACAGTAACAATCATGATGTTGGCTTTTTTTACTCGTCGAGAGAGCCTAGGGAGGATTTTTTATAAATAGATAGGTGCAAGTGCATGTACCCAAGAAAACTTTATTAAATAATGAATAGATAGATACCATTTGTTTTCAAAAAATCCAATCATTTTCTTTCACACAAATACGTTCTAAATTCAATTAACAAACAAGAAAAAATCATTAAAATTAAGACCAGTCTGGTAGCAAAAGCATAGTCCGCAGCTAAAATGGTACACGATCTAGAATCTCCAGGCAGGTATCGTTGAAGCCGCTTTGAAGTCAACTCCTTTGAAGTGCCGCCGTACGTTACACGTGAAGGCTTATTACGGGTGTTTCCGTTAAAGGCAGCTTTGGAACACTGGGTTAGTAACTGGTCGGTTAAATAGAACTTTATATTTGGGCTTTAAGTATTTTTTAGTGTTAAAAAGTTAATTTCTACTAGTGACAATGGATGAAACCCGATCTGAATATTTTTGTATGTTTTTATCTGATTAATTTGTAAAAAAAACCTATACCTAAGTATTGTGTAAAACATAATAATATCTTACAAAATACTTACCGTACTCTTGAAAGCACTTAAAATTTTGGTCGACGTCATCATTAAACATCTTTGACAGTCGTTATGGTTTGTTAAATGCCTGAAATTCTGACAACCAACTCTTACCCTGGAGGTATCAAGTTGCCCGGATAACTGAGTAGAGAAGGTCAGGTAGAAAACCGCTTCATATACACACTGGTACTCAGCTGCACCCGGCTAGACTGCAAGCCGATTCTAGCATAGCTTGAGAAAAGGCTAGGCAGATGATGTTTAAGATACCATTATACATACTTATTTATAAGAAATGTGTGTATTGCCGCACTCATGTAAAATCTCGCCTTAACACCAACAAACTACCATAGAAACATATGCCCCGATATAATCAACATATTTTTTCTAATACTTAAACAAGAGTCAGTCGCTACCGCTATCTGCCTACCCTCAATCCATCAGTCGGTAGATAACCACCAATGGTATCAATTTAACTAAGACCGATGGGTCCCCGGTTCGAACCTATGTAGGTCAACTTGTTTATATGAATTTTAATTGTAGCTAATGATGTTTTTCTAATCAACGCTTTTAATTAAATGTAGAATTTATGGGCAGGTGGGTTTGAAGTGAAAATGTGTTTTTTCTAGCGAGATTTTTAGTAGATAGCATTGTGCATTATTTTGTTTAATTTTAGTAGATAGTAATAACTTCAATATAGTAGTTATAGTATTAAAGTAATTACCTTGGGTGGTAAGTCATAGTAATTACCTTGGGTGAAACCACAGGTAGAAGCTTGTATACTATACTTGTTCATAAAGTTGTACAAGAATGTTAATATTCGCAGTTTTGCTGTCTGATTTCCATTATGTATATTTACGTCTAGACAGAGTAAAATCGATGTCAAATTCAAATACCTTTAAATATTTATGACATTGTCATACATTATTTTCTCTCTCACCTTAAATCACAATAAATATTATAAAGTGTGTTTGTTTGTACTCAAAAAGCTCTAAAACTACTCAACCGATTTGAAAAATTCTTTCACTGTTGGAAAGCTACGCTCTTCTTGAGTATAGTTATTGGCACGAATCTTGAGCGCTGACCTTCATCTGCGCAGACGTGATTTATTAGCAAAGAACCAATCCCGAGTGACGGCTATGACGCGATGCGCTGGGGGCCAATCACCGCTTTACGCCCCCCTCACTTCATACCACAAAAGGGATCCAATAAATTACTTCTCAGCAGGTGAAGGTCAGCGCTCAAGATTCGTGCCGATGATTATAACATAGGATATATTTTATAAAAAAGTACCTACTTAGTAGTACTTTAGAAGTACTTACAATGGAAGGCGGGTGAGACCGCAGGAGTTAGTAAGTGAATTATATTTGTATGAGACAACCTCGAGTTTCTTGTTGTTACAAAGTTGTCGACAGTTTATCTAACAGAATTATTCTCTTGTAATATTACACTAACACTTTGATGTTCACAGTCTTAGATGGCTAGGTGTAAAATTACAAGGAACGAGAAATATTAATTTCGTTGACAGTTCAAGTTAGGTCAAATTAATATAACTGAGTTTCGTTGTTCTAATGTAAATATTTGCAATATAGAAAATTTCTTAGGACCCACTATAAACCCACTGATATGTACCATTCAAATGACCACTTTCCGTCAGCAATTCCACCCGCGTCCTATGGAAACAGGTAACTTACGCACTCGGGTAAAAAATATTCTATAGCCTTACTTGATAAATTGGCATTAATAAAAACTAAAATTGAAAGATTGTATCAGTAGTTTTTGAGAGTTTGAGATATTTCAGTAAACAATCGCTTTAGCTTATAGTAATATTAGCAAAGATTAACGGAATAGAGACTAGATACTTATATGAGGAAAAAAAAATCTACCAAAGCCAATAAATTGAAGCCATTAAGGAGCCCAAGTTACTCAACACAACTTACTTAAAGTAACTCTCAACTTGCGTAATACGAACAAATGAACAGCTGATCTTTCACGCATTTCTCACACCATGGCACAAAAACAATGGGATAGCTGTACAGTTGTGTTATTATTACCATAAAGAGCCCATAATTATAATTATGTAACACAGAGCTCAGCAGCGCTGGGAGTTCTTACGTAATTGAAAGGACAGATGATTCAGAAGAAGGGTCATCCTTATTAAAATTATTAATTTGAAATTGAATAGGAAATTACTTTCCGATATTTTTTGAGGAAGATACTTAATATACCTTCAAAGTCAAAGTTATTTATTATTAGGAAAACATAGTCTTAAATCAAAGTAGTTGTAGTCTTGAATAGTAAGTACGTAATCTTAAATCAACACTCACTGGTGATAATTTCAATAATTTTTATTTTATTTTGGAAACAAATAAATAATAATGACAGATACAGATAGGTAGTGGGATACAGCCATTTCAACAAATCAGTACTAAGTAATTCTGGCTTCAGCATCAGATACAAATCCTAGAAGAGCTTTATTCCCTGCCAAGTCATTTGTTATTTGGGATCAGGACTTCTGTATTTTGTTTTATTACGACATCAGCAATAGACGCACGCGCGTCGTATCCGAACGATCTGTATGCGCGGGAGTTGCGCCGTTATCCTCAGGGATGATAGTTATTTTTTTAATGAATTTTATATTTATATGCAAAATAGTCAATTTCCTCTCTATATTATTTTTTACAAAATAAAAAGGTAGATCATTCAAAGCTTTTTTCATAAGTTTTGAATGATATCTTTGCTAGCATTTCCTCTGAGTTTTTTTAATGGGTAAGTAGGTATATTATCTGCCACGAGTGACGTTTTTGAAGACTGGTTATAATATGTGAGGCGGATGTTCCGAAATCTATTACCTATTATTTTTACAATGCATGACAGCCCCAACTTCTTTATGTCTTCTGCTTAACTTATTTGTCCCGCAAATGATGGGTTTTATAAAATGATGGTAGATTGTTATCTTCCGTTGTTATATGTGTCACAAGTGTTAAGTGTTTTTTTTTTTTTGTGTTGTAAATTATTTATGATTTATGACGCCTTTTTCTATACTTGGGATCAATTTGTGAAAAAGTTTGGTGGGAGATTTAATATTTCTCAATGAAATTGCAATATCATTCAAGTGATGGGGAAGGTCTTTTCTCATATATTTAAAAATTTTATCAGCATCACGAATATTTTTTTTTTATTAAAATAGTTCCTCAAGAAGTACCTTGTTTTATGTTTTCATGATTGTAACTAGCCTATCTTTAGATTTGGTAGTATATAAGATACAGTCGTTTTAATATATGTATTTTAACGGTATTAAAGATGATCATGATTGCGACATTATTGATAGTGTCTGAACTTAGTACTAAGTCCAATTTATTACCCGATGAGTTCATACCTCCTATCTATCATTCACGAAACGAACCCAAAGACAGTCATTGCATACATCCACTCTTTAACTTTAACCTATTGTCACCACTATGGCGTATTGTTGAACAAATAACTAATGACTAGTACACATTGTCACGTTGTCACTTATCTACCGTTATCACCTTTGACCTGACTGCGTGATATAACGGGACTGAACTGTGGACAACCGTGACGGATGCGTTGTTTGATTTTGATAGAAATAACAATAGATTTGAAGATGAGATGTATGGGATTGGCTAAAAATAGCCACGTCTGGAATGAGAATCTTTAACTCGTTGAAAAGATAAGGGTTAAATACCTTTTAATTAATTATTTACATGGATATTTTCAATACAATACTCAATACTCAATAACTTTATTGCAAACCATAATGTGTACAGGCCGGTGGGTAAAATTAAAAGAAACAATTGTGGACCCTGTCGGGCAAAGCAAAGTTAGTTTTTAGAGGAGAGGACGAAGAGCGCTTTTTAAATATATTGAATTAAATGTAGAAAATCTTGTATTTAGATATTTGAGTAGGTATTATTTCTGTGAAGATTTATTTACATTTTACTTATTTACATATGACAAATTAAATCTACATATTTACAAGTTAAGTAAGTATCTTAATACATTTATACAGACAGTGAATTTGGACTTGCGTTAACTTACTCTAGCTGAAAAGTTGGCTGGTTTGTTTGAATTTGCAAATCTCAGCAACCAGTAGACCTATTTAAACAATTCTGTCAGTCTTAACAGCCAAATTTGACCCATGTCAGAGCAATAATATCTTTAATTTCCTGTATTAACGTACACATTATTGAATCATTTTAATAGGTACCTTCTCCTCACCCCTTTACCAGATCACGCGTGAATTAGCTATCCACTCCCACCTGCCATTGACGAACGGAAGTATTATGATGAGTAATTATATATATTATATATTTACCTATAAACGGATATTATTCCTAACATCAATCATTGTTGGATTTACATTGAATGGTGTGAATGCTGACTCAGCCTTTGTGGGTTCAGGCTATTTGAGTTGTGGGTCAGAAAGGGCGAAAATGTAAGGCCTTTTTTAGGTTAATCTGACGTGGATGAGTTTAAAAGGGGTTGTTATTTATAGTTTTTTTTTTGGTAGCGCTATAAAAATATTGAGTCAGATAGAAGAAGATATAAGTAGCAGTTAGGTATAGTACTCGTCAAACTTTTTGCCGTCACGGAACAATTTAATTTTCTCGATTTATTACGCCGAAATCATTTTTTGGTATCAGAAGACGAAAAGGCCTGCACGCCTGATGCACGTAATATACTTAAAACTACTGTTGCAAACCGCCATTGTGTTATGCGGAGACTGAATCAAAAGTTTTTGATTTATTATGACCATCATTTTCTGCTTCTCAAATCCCTGCCCACTCCCTAACAAATATACCTCAACAACAAAACAAAACAATAGCTACAAAAACAAGCAACTTTAGCACAATAAACTCTAACAGAACAACTTATTCAATTGTTAGAACATTGTCTGAAACACAGCTTTCCGTCCAGCCAGGAGGTTATAATATTTATGAGTTAATTCGACAACCGAATCTTGTACAACAGTTCGTAAAACTCGTGGGCGTCCTATTCGGAGGAAACGTACACAACAGACTAAACTAAAACTAAAAAGTCGGCCGACGGTATCACAGTTGTTAGTCGGTCTGATACCGGCTATATCTAAACTAATATCATGTTTGCTAGAACGGGCTAATCTCAGAAAGTACTGGTCCGATATAAAAAAAAAACTGTGTTAGATAGATACCCCATTTATCGAGGAAGGCTAAGTATAGATAGGCTATATAGGTACTTCTTGTCCGGTGTTGTGCAGAAGTTCCCACACGATGCTGGTGAAACCGCTGGCAGAAGCTATACCTGATATTTCTAATGTGCGTACTACCATTCATCTTCATACTGATTTATGAGCCCAAACTATTGGCCGACTTAAAGTTTCCAGTGTGCGAGTACATTCAAGGGTCACGATACCATGTACCTTTATAGAGTCAGTTTTGTAACAAATAAATTTATAGACGAGGATTTCCTTAACGGTGAATGGAAGTAAGGCGAAATGATGGCCCGCCAAAAATGGAATAGGATTTAGTTCGGATTGTGTGAGAAAAGGAAAAGGTGTAATGATTTTGAAATAAATATGGTAGATACTTAAGTGATGCAGTTGGTAATATATTCGTCAGAGATTTTAGTAGTAAATAATCATCAGTCTTGAAGGTAGGTGTAGCTTTTTCAATGCGTAGAGATACTTAAGTTTGCCTGGCAATACTGACAAAAATCTTGAGTAACTTTTATTTGAGAGGTTGTCAGAAATCCTTGCTTCAAACCACACAACACCTTGAAATCATAAAAAGGGCCAACGGTCTAAAGTGCTTCAAGAATGCATCAACGGATTGACCTAAACATGGACAGCTTAACCTCAATCGATCAACCAATGCAGCTGTTACCTCTAAGATATCTCGTATTCCACAAATACACCTATATTCAATATAGGTTGCTATAAATATACATTCATGTTCCCGACTGTTGCAAGCACAATATTGTATTATACGAACATGCGTACATTTTGTATGTATATATTTAACCTTATATATTAACCGTATCATCAAAAGAGGTTCGCAATATCAAATCCATGCATATTTATGATGTAACCTTCACAAAATGTATTACAGTAAACTCGTTGGTGTAAAAATTCGGCGTCAGTGAAATGTAGCGATTTCTGACGTAAGAGTACTGGCATTAACTGCAGATTAAACTGCAGATTAAACTGTCGGCTGACAGTTGACGAGATGGATGTTATTTTATCTTTTACAGGAAATCTTGATTTCAGTAGTCGGTCTGATACCGGCTAAATACTTGATCTTCGTAATGTGCGAACTACCATTCATCTTCATACTGATTCATAAGCTCAAACAAACTATCGGCCGACTAAAAGTTTGTAGTATGCGGCTACTCTAATGTTTAGCAAAAATGGCGTTTTCTGCTGTTCTTAATTTGAAATCACTGTTTGTTTAGGCCTCATTAACCTTTTGTGAAGGGGTGGTAACTGCCAGTATTTTCCTGGCGATTAAAAACCAAAATACTGTGAACGTCAAAATGTTTCAAAATGTATGGCAACTTCGTTTTTATACTTTTTGTTTGCTACTATTCCAACTTATATGGTATTCAACAATCTTTCCAAGATAGACGAATTGGATGCAGTAAACGACCCAGAAATTACATTTGAGTATTTTTCAGCCTTATCCAAAATATGGCGTTTTTGTTGTTGTTTATTATTTCAGATATGTGTATGGACAATCAATGGTTCTCTCTCTCCTTAGCTTTATTTTTTCTTTTCAAGATTACTATCTCCAACACAATAAAATCTACAAAGACAGACAGACAGACAGTCAGGAACTTAGATACATGGAGTGCATTCAAGTACAGTAACACGATATGCATTACACATGAACTCACAAGGAAACGGATGGATGGACAGACGTATTTACACATACAGACAAACAAGTGTGGGTATACGGAAGTCGGGGCCTTGGAGGGGATAATACCCTTCCTTATACAAGCTGTTGATTTGCATCCGTGCCATATTCAAGGAGGTAATTATGCTAATGATTCTCGACCCAAATCAATAAAAAAATTGGTACGTAATTTTTTTTCTTTATTTTTTTTTCGGATTTCCGTAAATGTCATCTAGCCTTATTTAAACTCTGCGCGTATGTTACTGGCGTTAAAACCGTGCTGCACCCTCACACAAACGCAAACACAAAGCATACGTAACGATCACTCATAAATTTCATTCATAAAATTGTATTACTTTGGAAATACCACGACATTACAATGACAAAAAAAGCAGTGCATATTAGTTATTTCCCATCTACTGTAATTCCAATCGATTATTTACGTATTGTATGTCCTCCTCCTGAACTATGGCACAAATGCAAATCAACACCTTGTATTTTATGGGTTTTTAAGGGTCCGTAGCCAAAGGGTAAAAAGGGGCCCTATACCTTTTTTTTGGTAGGAAATCATCAATGACCCCTCCGGCTGAGAGTGCAGCTTGAGGGAGTGATGAACTTTTACTGACTAAAACCTACCATGTTCCTTCTTAAACCCTTTATATACTAGAGCCGTTAACTAAGATTTTGCCGTCTGTCACCAAAGTGTATCACGAACCATGAAAAACTTTTCACGGATGATGTATTTCTGTTGCTGCTATAACTTAGATTTAAAAAATATTTAAGAGGGTACGGAATCCTTCTGCACCACTCTCACTCGCACTTGTTTTTTTTTACCGAAGGGAAATCATCAAAAGTTACTGTGAGTATGGCGCGAGAGGCTAAGTCAAAATAATCCATGGTCTCTTTAAAAAACGGTAACTCTTTCGTACAATCCCACAACCCAGGGGATAATGCCTCACATTATTTTGTAAATCTGTGGTAAAAATATAGCCGTAAGTGTGGGCAAAGGGTTTGTCGTTTGAACCCGAGTTTTATTTACATGGAAAAGCCAAAAAGGGATTATGTTGCAGCTTTTTATAGCACAAAAATTCAGCTTCATTACCTACTGGATTTTTTTACCAACGTACGTGAATCTGTCAAATACCAATCGAACATTAAACTTTCGCTATTGTGATAAGGTTCAAAATTTATTGAGTTTGACGGATTGAGGTACGTTTTTTGAAACTTTGCAACTACAAAAACATTGGTCCTACGTGGAATTTCAGATCTTTATATGATATCCTATGTGTTGTTTCCTGCCAACTATATTTTCAAGCTTGTAAAATTCTATACCTACTACGAGATTTTATACTTAACGGGAAATTCAAGAAAGGATGTGCTAAACAATAAATGCAGTAATTATTAGCACTAGACTATGGAATACTTCAAATTATTACCGACCATAAAATATGGCCATCTAAATTAAAAACAATAGAATCTTAAACTCTGTTCGTGTTTGGAATCCTAATCGCTTAGCTTTTGTTTTAATTCCTCTATTGAAGATGTATGTGGTAAAGTATGTATATACTTGCACACGAGAAACTTTTAGTCGGCCGACAGTTGTTCGGGCTCATAAATCAGTATGGAAATGAATGGTAGTACACACATGACAACGATCATGTATTTGGTCAGTATAACACCGATTAAAAACTTTAATTGAATTTACGATGTAATTAAATAAAAAACAAACAAGTAGGCCAACACTCGGCCGACTGTTTACTCTGCAGTGTATAGATACTCTAAGTATGACAGCTATTCTCTCGAGGAACAAACATGTAACTGCAAATTCACGAGGCAGAAAACTGCTATTTTGTGGAACATGGTAACATCTTTCGTTCCGTCCATATTGTTTTGTGGCCTTCGAAAAGTTTACGCAGACGTACATGGATTCTATAAGATCTTCATACTGTATTAAAAAGAAATTAAATGAAGAATATGGTCACAACAGTATACTTTTGTTATATCTATCTATTGTGTTAATTCAACTGCTTCCAGCTAGAGACCTCTTCATCATCATCTGCCTAGCCTTTTTCCCAACTATGTTGGGGTCGGCTTCCAGCCTAACTGGATGCAGCTGAGTACCAGTGTTTTACAAGAAGCGACTGCTTATCTAACCTCCTCAACACAGTTACCCGGGCAACCCAATACCTCTTGATAAGACTGGCTGTCAGACTTACTGGCTTTTGACTTCCCGTAATGACTGCCAAAGATGTTATCATACAGTAGACCTATGCACCTTAAATAGACAAACAAAAATAGACAGTGACACTTCGGCGCCAGACTTTCCTATTAAATATTCACCCTTTTCCTTTAAAAATTCTTTACCCAAATACCCTTTGAACTATTCACTTCACAACTTCCTAAACGGCCCGTCACCCGCACGTCGCAGGCGCACGATTTGAATTGCAATGAACATGCGTGAGCGCACCTAACGGTACACATTATTGATTCGTTGACATTTCGTAGATGGGACTATATCAAGGGTATGTGCGTGGGAAGAATTTGAAATATTACGTATTTCGTGGTGAAGGTGTCACGTTTTGTTTTGTAGGGAATTTACTAGAATATTTAGAAAAAGGTCATTCCTGGAACTTCTTCTTGACGAGTAAGCTCTAGGTATATTCACCTTATATGACTACGGGTGTTGGAGTTTTGTAAAATCTACCTGACAGCCTCTGACGTCCAGTTCTGACAACGACTGGTACTGAGTAGCAAATTGCAAACCTCTCAAGACAGCAAAACCCATTGAAATGAAAGACATGGAAAGAGGTAATCTGAAGACGGAGACACCTTTACCTAGCTTTGGGACGTAATTCTCTCAGGACGTTTCCAAAATCGCAGTCAAAATCTACTTTTTCAACCATGTCTCCTAAAACACAGCTCAAATTAAGAATTAATACACTCAAAACGAATTTAGGCGTCCCATTTAAAGTCATTCAAACAAAGCGAGTAGGGCTGGGTGCACACTGCACTACAATTACTGCGAGCTATTGTTCGTGAGCGATCAGGTCCGTAGTAATTACACGGTTTACTGACAGTTGAGGCTACGGCTGGACAATTTGTTGGTTTTAGTGTAAGCGGGGTTAGGGCTGGTGGACTGGAAAAAGGTTTTTTTTTGGTATATTTTTAGTACCGAAATTATATTATTATTAGAACAGTTAGTATCGGATTGTCCGGGTTACTGGGTTGATGATGTCAAATAGGATGTCGCTCCATGTATAATACTGGTTCTCAGCTGCATTAGGTGTGACTGGAAGCCGACCCCAAAATTGTTGGGAAAATGGCAGATAATGACGACTAACTCACAAGGAATATATTTTAAGTTGTCCTCAGTTAATTTCTTCTTTAATGTACCTTGTGTGTATGTCCACTATTTTTAGCAAGTATATGCACATATAGGTAATAATCAAAACGTATTTCAACATTCTTTCTTAACATACTATATAGATAAAAGTGAAATGAAGCATCAAAAATCTGTTCAAATATAAATTGCTTTATCCAATCCGACCATCGTAAATCGAGAATCAATTTGAGCGCCTCAAAATCTGGATTTATTAACATATTCAAATAGCATTTACATTTACTTATCTGACTGAAAGCTTCTTAAAATATTCAGTAATAATTCTTTTGCAAAATCTCGCTTCAAACAAACTTTTTACAAAAAAAAGGAGACTTCAATAATAAATACTTAAAACCTTTTCCTTAGTTTGAAAAATACTATACTGAAAACCGCACTCAAATCGGTTCAGCTATCGTGAGATAATCGCGTTCAAATACATACATACAGATCCAAACTGAGAACCTCTTTTTTTGAAAGTCAGTTCATCATTTTCTGATGGACAAACAACCCTAAATTTTCCGCTACTTATAGTTTCAAGCAATTATAAAGTGGTTGTTGGTAACCAGTCGTTATGTCTTCCGCCTAACGAAGTCTGTCATTTCCCTGCCTCATTGCGAGCTAAGTGAATTTGTAAATAGATGACCTGTTTAGCACCGTATAATATTTTAAGAGTATTTTTGCAAAAGGTGCTTCTTTTAGACAGTTTTTTTGGGAATTTTTTTTTTAGAAAGAGCGACTTATTTTAACGTAATTTTAATTTATGCGATTTCTTTAATAAAATACATTGCAGGCTAAATACAGGCACATTTTTGGAAAAAGTAAACTTTGAATTATGCCTCTTATTTTGCATTACCATCGGAAAAATATGATAATAATGTTCAGTATGCCCTTGTCATCATATCATTTATCCTAAAAGGCCAAACGAGACCTGATCGAAAACCCTAAAAAATCATTCTTTTGAAACGCATTCTGCTACTGAAACAAGTAAGAAATTATATCTGAATTAATTTCTCAATCTAGAATTTTCATTCATAAACGTAATACTCCTTATTGAACTCTTATCTTAACAAATCCTAACAAACACCCTCCAGAGTTCCTTGCACCCCAGGACTCGATGCGTAACTAGGTCATGTATGCTATAACCAGAATATACTTATAATGAGGTCCTTTGAGGTTTTAACGCGGTATTTTTCCTCATTTAGCAAGCACGAGATTATGATGTTAATCCGACTTCAAAAGATTTTTCGTGAGCGTTTGGTACGATGTTAACTTACACTGTATCTTTTAATTGAGAAACTCTTCCTTTTTTAGTCGGTTATAAGGAGTATTTAATAGGTATTTAATGGTAATTTAATCTGTGTGCTGATGTTGATCCGTACCTGTAACAAAAAAAAAACAATATTGTAAATCGCAGGTATATGCAAAGACAAGCTACTGTTAGATTACAAGGAGCCTTTGTAATTTCATATGTTTCAATATAATATATATGTAATATCATATGTAATTTCATATCTAAGTATGTAGCAAATTTCATCTAAATCGATTCAGTAGTTTTGGCTAAAAAGCGCGATCAACCTTCATCAAGTTAATTTCGCATTTAGAGGAACAATGTTTTAACGTTTCTCTTGTACAGAGTAGAGGCCAACAAGACGCTGCGGGTTGTTCGAAAGAGATACCGCGGCCCTGGTACACAAAAGGCCTATGACGGAACACGACGGTTTTTAGTCAGTAAGAGTCTGACACTCCCTCACCGCTGCTAACCTACAGCGGGAGGGGCCATTTGATGATTTTTGACGTCGAAAAAAAAAAAAAAAAGGCCCAACAAGACCACGCTAACACAACTTATTAATAGAAACAATGGATGTAACATAAACATTTTTCTAAGAAGATGTCCGTAATCGATTAAGCATATATTAATAGTCTGCGCTTGTGCTAAAGTAATGCTACAGCCATCACGAGATTGGTGATCCATTGCATATCACTGACGTATGCAAATGTTTTGTGTGGTACAAGTTAAAAGCAATAAGCAATTTATTAATAAATAAAATGTGTTCATTCAGTACACTGTGTTATTGTAGCTCGTTTGTTTTTTATTTCTCAAATAGTCGGAATCTTTTGCTCTGTTTTTTGAAAGTTAATGGAAAAAATAAATTGCTGTGAAATAAAGAAATCAAATCACAAGAAATAATAATACATTTTAAAACCAATAAGGTTATATTAAAATTACACGTAAGGAATAAAGTGTAATAGGTAACTACGTTTTTTTGGCTCTCATGTATTGTTATTTTTTTTTTATTGGAAAGTTTATAACTTATACCATTGTCTATAACGATATTTTGATTGATCCATTATTCATATTAATGTATCAGAAAATCAATTATGTTGATGAGCCAAATATATTTCTGCTTACAATCATTTTAGAAAACGTTTTTATATTACATGCTAAAATCGATTTGTCTGGCCCACGTAAGCTTATAATTTGTTTTACTTACGCATTGCGAAGTTAATATAAAAATTAGAAATAAATACAATAGAGAGGGAATAAGATAGGTTATAAATGGATATTTTGTTACCACACAAAAACTTTCAATTTCAACATACATTTTCTACGAAATGATGTACGAACAACTTTCAGTCTAACACATGAATCCATGTCTTTCTACCAGAACAATGGTTGTACAGTAGACCGCACATCAGTGGTAACTGTCATGCACCTTAACTCAATAGTAATAAGTACGATTTTCCTAAAAAACTGTTACCACTGACGTGAAGTTGACTGTACACATAAGACAATACTATCGATATAATGATCCCATTTATCCGATAAGAGATAAGCAGGAACATAGGTGTGCTATCGTCGAAATTATCATGAAGTTAATTTGATTCCATCTTTCAAATGTTCACATAGCTATTGTTTTGTGTGTGATGTGTGAAATGTGGTGTCAGAAGGTTAGTTAGATAGATAATGGATGAGACAGAGAAATTGCGCTTAGATATATCTGAAATTAAACTCAAAAAGTGATGAAAGTGAGACATAGTTGCAGTGTTTTTCATGAAACTCCATTTTAGTTGCCCTTGAGTCAAACTTTGATACACTATTCGGATCGAAGTTTTAAAACTAGAGTTGGTGCTTACGAAATTGAAGACGATAAGTAAGTTGGTGGTTCCTTCAACTTCATATAAAAAACTTTTCATTGAAATGAAGGATACTTCTAACTAACGTTAAATTCTAAATTATTAGAGGCGGAATTTTAAAGGCGGTAATGTCTCTGTTACATCAATCGGCTAGTCAATAAAAGAAAACAAAAACAAAAGGAGCTCTTTATAAAAAGGAAATATTGATGGGATTTGATTTTACTGACCATAATTGTTTTTTGACAAGTAATTACCATAGAATGTGCGCTCTGGGGGTTCACACATGAGTGGCCATAATGATTCCATAGACAAAATATTTCACCCATAGACAACGCGTTTGTAACAGTAATTGAACTGTCAATGTGATATGAACTTCCGTCATGATTATAATAAAATTCTTATAGTTTTGTGTTTGTCCTTACATAATGCATTACTATATCAATTTCCCATTACTATACCATTTTCACCCGTATACATTCTATTTATTAATATTATAATAATTCGTATTGTACATATAATGCTTCTTTAGGTATATTAAATAAATAAACAGCACGTCCACAAAGCATTTTAAAAAAGAAAGTTATTCAGAACATTTTTAATAATGTTTTAAGGAACTAAGAATTTAATTTCCGTCGCATTCTTTTTGTGGCGTGATAATTTATCTCAACCACAGACGGATTTAATTTAATAGCCCGGATTCTCCTGTTTCCTTCTCTGTAGAGTTAGATCTCAATTAATTATTTAAGTGCACTTATAGTCATACTGACTGTTCTTCACGAGGGAACTTCTTCCAACACCTAGGTAAAAAGGAGCATATAACCTTACTGAGGCTCTATCTGATAGGCTATGTGTGTACTTTATGAAAACCGATTTAGTAATTTCGTGGTGAATGTGCGACAGGCAGACATAAGTAACGCTGCGAAAGTGAGATTCTTTGTTTGTCACGCCTTAACTTAAAAAGGGATGAACCGATTGAGATGAAATCGGGCATGAACATAGTTGGTACACTGAAGACGGCAATAACTCTATTCTTTATCCGGTAGCTGAACCGATGGCAATAAAATGTGGGATAAAGATCTATCTCTAGAGACGCTAGTCTTCTTCGGGGTACAGTTTACAGTACAGAGAAAGTCAATTGTAAAATCTAGTCCTAAATGTATCCTAGTACACTTATAACCTAATTCCACACAGAAGGTACATAACTAGTTTCCCACGACAAATGGTAATACAATATCACATCCTCATATATTGCTCACACATTGATACCAAGCAGAAACTTCATAGATTCGTGACCATTGTGCGGCGTAACAATAATTATTTCACAATTTTATCTTGGCTTCGATTATTTTATTTATAGACGGGCATAGACGTTCCCACTGCGCGGATCAGGGGGGTTCTTGGTAGTGATGGGAAAAGGAAGTTTAGGTTTATCGATAGTTTGGTATTTTTGCAAATGGTACAAAGCTTTAAATTTTCTATCATTAGACAAAAATTCCAACCACCAAACTAATCTAGGAAATAATAAATAGTAATAGAGTCTATACTCTATTTACCTAGATTAATTAAATGTCTTAATGTATTTGAGTATACCAAAAACAGAATTAGTATTATTTAGGAACTTTTTACCAAGTATTGTCATAGGAAATGGCTCGGGAGATGGTGATGATATCATACAAATTCAGTGACATTTTTTAACAATTTCTGAAATCATCCTCCGAGCCTTTTTCCCAAACTATGTTGGGGTCGGCTTCCAGTCTAACCGGATGTAGCTGAGTACTAGTGCTTTACAAGAAGCGACTGCCCTGCCTGACCTCCTCAACCCAGTTACCCGGGCAACCCAATACCCCTTGGTTAGACTGGTGTCAGACTTACTGGCTTCTGCCAGTAAGACTTCGACTGCCAAGGATTTTCTATGACAGCCTGTATTAACAATTTCTGAAACTGTCAATAAATTTTTATTTACATACTTATTTATTTACAACACAAAAAAACTGTCCTAGTAAAACAATAAAAAAACACACTACATATATCAAAAAACGTCAAAAAAATCATCCCCATCGCTGTCAATTAGGAGCGTACCCAAGAAAGGTGCTGCGAGGGGAAAACGCCTCTTAGTGATGAAACAAATATCACTATCCATTCTTCATTCCATCGACAAAACATCGACAAAACCCCATAACTACAAGCATGGTGTTCGCGTGTAAGTAGTGATATAATCTATTTATAACCGACCGTTCTGCTCAGGCGCATATCACAAGTGAATGAGCACTTTTGTTAGTGCACCGCAATACTTCATGTTTTTAGCTTTGGAAACTACGCGAAAAGTATTTTTAAGTTTTTAAAGGTCAATAGGGTGCAGAATTTAATGAGGTTTTCTTTGTGGTAAAATCAGTGCTTTTCCGTGACCTAACTTTAAAAACAGAATATTGAAGTGATATTTTAGTTGGAGAAAGACTTTTAATTGTAAGCTCGTTCTCCTCCAAATGGATGAAATCAATGAATAAAATCAATTTCATTAATTAATCCCACCCAAACCAACATAGATCGATTTTGCTTAAAGTAATTGTGAGTTTTTACTAAAATAGTTATCCTACTAATATTATAAACGCGAAAGTTTATATGTATGGATGTATGGATGTTTGTTACTCTTTCACGCAAAAACTACTGAATGGATTTTATGAAACTTTACAATAATATAGCTTATACATCAGAATAACACATAGGCTACAATTTGTAAACATATTGTTCGAAATACTAAACCTGCGCAGACGAAGTCGCGGGCACCAGCTAGTAATGTCATAAAAATATTTTTGTTAAATTAATAACTTCAACTTAATGAAAGAGTGATATGGCCAAACCCTGTCTAAATATCTCAAATACTAAACAATATTAAACTAAGTGAAAATTGACACAATTTCACATGCATTACCACTATCACTTACACGCCCCTCACAACAATGAATTAGTGTCATAAACTTCAATTAAAATTAATGAACTAACCCACATACAAATGAACTTCCTACTTAACATTAGCTCCACCCCTTTCAATTGTAAGCGGAATAAACATATGCTAGTCATTATCAGGACATTGCTCCGTTTGTGACGAGTTTAACCGATGCCGGAGAGGAGGGTTATGTAGGTATTTTGTTGTAAGATTGTAAACAGGTGTAGTATTTTATTAAAATAAAAAAAAAACATGTTTTTTGTTGCAAAATGGCGAAAAAATATTTATAAATTGAAAGAAACCACTTTTTTGTTGGTTTGTCTGATTGTTTGCACTACTAACCCACATACAAATGAACTTCCTACTTAACATTAGGTCCCCTTTCCATTGTAAGGGGAATAAACATATGCCAGTCATTATCAGGACATTGCTCTAGTTTGTGACGAGTTTAACCGACGTTGGGGAAGAGGGTTGTGTGTTTTAATATTAAAACCTAACTTTAGTTTTCAATAAAGTCAAAAACTTGAGAAAAGGTTACGATTTTTGGTAAGAAAAACTTCTATTTGGCAAGTAAATAATAAGTTGCGAAAAATATGTTTGGTTTATTGAAGTACCTATATCATGCTTTAGATAATCTAGTAAAAAAGTTTTTTTTAGAAGAAAACTGATATGAAGGGATATTATCGCCCTTTGATAGTAAGCTCATGTTTTATTAATCGCACATTTAATAAATAATACATACTATTTTTATTTAATAGAAAAACTACTACTGACCAATGTATAAGAGTGGTTATTTAGGTTAAATACCCTTCCCAAGCATAATTTTATGCAATAGCAATTCAAATAACATTTAATCCGAATAATTTCCATTCAAAACACCAATAAACAAACAAACGCATTACCGAAAATAACTTTCCATGCTATTAGATCCACAGAGGAAGGAAAGATAGCGGAGATACCATAAGGCAAGTAGGTCAGGCGCTTTCTTGTTGGTCAAAATAACGTATGGTAGGCGTGATCAGTTACTACAACCAACAAGACGTTTGGGTTCCTTGTCAAATCAAACTGAAAATAAAGGGCTGGTTCCATAGAATGCGTAGCTAGGCGTACTAGGGGAGTAGCTAGTGCCGGTCCTCGTCCCCCGAACACCCGCTTTTTGACGTGCTACTTTCTTAGGAGATATTGTGTTATGACATCTCCGTTAGTCATTTTGTTCTCCATGATCAGATTACACGTAACACTTTTTACACGTAATAACTGCCAATAAAAACCGTTAAAATTCAAATACTGTTCGAAAATACCGCTCCCCTATTACGTAAACACATATTTCTTATTCGAATAGCTATTGACAAATCAATTGGTATACTAAACAGTTTCTCTTGCAAATGTAAGCTTGTTTACATAGATAACTATTTGAATTCAATGATGCAGATTCAGCTATCAATGTGTTTTAGAAACGCTACCGTTTGAGTGGCATTGAGTAGTGTGCTTGTGTGTGTGTTTACACAGTATGAATTAAGTCTTTTTCTTCCTCCTGCCCTGTTCCCAATTTTATTTGGGGTCGGCGCTATACGTCATCCTCTTCCATTTTTCCCTGTCACTCGTCATACTGACACTCACTCTCTTCCTATTCATGTCATCTTTCAGGCAATCCAGGCATCTTTTCTTAGGTCTTCCTCTTTCTCTCCATCCATCTACATTCATAATTAGCACACACTTTGTTGCATGTGTATCATCCCTCTAGTATGAATTAAATATGGGTTAGGAATATAGCAAGGGTCGATTGATCGTAAGGTTAAGCAATGCTTGGCTCGGCCAGTCATGATGAGTTCCTCTAGTTAAATAGGTGGGTCTCGGCAGTCATTTGAAAATCTTTGGCAGTCGTTACGAGTCAGAAACTATGAAGTCTGATATTTTGCCACGGAGGTATATAGGTAGTGGAGGTCAGATAGCCAACATGTAAAACAATGGTACTTTGCTGCATCCATTTAGACTGCAAGCCGACCCCAACATATATGGCAAAAGACTAGGCAGATGACTAAGCATTGATTAGGTTAAATTAGAAAATCCCAGTAAATACACAATTTCATCATTTTTATACAAGTTTGATTGGACATAGCTATGAAACAAGATGTATAAGAAAACAGCGAAACACCTATAAAACAAGTAGGTATACGCATAGTCAATGGGAAAACCACACATAAAACATACAACAAATAACTATGTAGTTATAATCTTTGCTATAAACGAACATGAAAGTATTTTCCGCAATAAAATCGATACGAGCCAATCGATTTCCGAATCGAATAGGCTTGTAGAATGTTTGGGTTGTAGAGTATGCATGAGACAAGCTTACATCTGTTACATGTGTTGAACATATTTATTTTAAACTGGAAACAATATTAGTCATACTTTGGCAAATATCTCTGAAACCTAATTAGTTAGGTATTTAACCTTTATATTGTAATTGAGTAACTATAGGTACTATGTAGAACAATAAAGTAAAAAACTTAAGTTTAACTTAGTATGCATTCTATTCTAGGAAGGACAGCAACGTGAAA
This sequence comes from Helicoverpa zea, assembly GCF_022581195.2. Taxonomy (NCBI): domain Eukaryota; kingdom Metazoa; phylum Arthropoda; class Insecta; order Lepidoptera; family Noctuidae; genus Helicoverpa; species Helicoverpa zea. The sequence goes on from NC_061472.1 coordinate 2,838,010, forward strand.
ACTTTTTTAATAACTGATTTGTATGGTTTTACGTTACTTGGTAAAGGTGGAACACCTTTACCTAAGTTATACCATAGAGTTCGCTATTTGTTTTAACTTTTTCTTACTTTGTTGGGGTCAGCTTCCAGTCTAACTGGATATAACTGAGTGCTATTTACTTTACAAAGAGCGACTGCCTGTCTCTCTACCCTCTCTCTATCTGACCGCCTCAACCTAGTTACCCCTTGGTATAATTGGATGCCAAACATTCTGGATTCAGATTACCCATAACAACTGTAAAAACATACAAACGCTATAAAACTATCATTATCACATTCATACGTTCAGTGCACCATACATATCACTTTCATACCATCACCAGTTACTAGCAGTCGTCAATTGTCAACGAGCCGTTCTCACCAGGTTTCTCCACAAACATTTGTGTACCGTCCGTTGATTTGAACTTATAAGGCGAATTGCACATTAGCAGCTGCTTTTTTGTAGTTGGGGCTAATTTCATGCTAATGAGAATAGGTCTTTTTAGCTCGTTAGACTTTCCTTGTGTAGTTTTTATTGGTGATTTTAATGTGTGTGTACAAATTGCCTAGTAAGAAATTGATTCTGCCATACCTGTAATGTTGCCGTTATCGATAACGAGCAAAAATGAGCAAAAAATCACGTTTGTTGCATGGCAGCCGCCCAAAATATTTATTCTATTCTTGTTTTCAGTATTTTTTGTTATAGCGGCTACAGAAATACAGCATCTGTGAAAATTGCAACTCTCTAACTATCACGGTTCATATAATACAGCCTGGTGACAGACGGACGGACGGAAAGAGGAGCAAAAACAATAGAGTCCCGTTTTACCCTTTGGGTAAAAATTATTATGTGTGACTAGTAACTAATTCTTTAGAATGTACTTAATATAATTAGGTAATAAGGTACTGTAAACGGCACATATATTTCTTTCAAGATTACAAAATGCACCACCCGTATAACACGGAATGCTAATAAAGAATTGATTATTGAGAAAAATCTCAACGTTATTTCATTAAATATTTCAGTAGCCGTGCTTCTTTTTATTAAAATAAGAAATATAAAAATTGTATTGTATAAGAAATGACGCTGCATTTCTCTACGTGATAAAATGCACCGATAGTGGAACAAAACTTGAAAGAGACGAGCAAATCGAAATATCGATGCGGACTCGAAAAGTAGAATCGAGAATCGAGATTGGCAAAAGCTTGGCGGTCAGCGATTAGGGTAAAACCAGGATAGTAGAAACAGGGGTACCTATAGTTGCCTCGATTTTTACTCTAGTTTTAAGCAATTTCAATTATTAGTAGAAACACTTTCAAGCCATAACTAAGTTGACCATATCGTATGCACCGTGTGATGTCACAATGTGAAGGGCTCTACTAAAATCGCTGATACTATGAAAATATTCAGAAAAGTTTCAAAAATCTATTTTTTTTTTTATTTAGATGAATTTGTCTATGAAATTCCGAAGTAGCTGGATTTGTTAGTAAAGCATATTACTTTATTTAACAAGAGTCGTAGTGTTTTGAAAAAGTGCGGCAACTATCCCGTTTTTACTCTACTGGATAAGTGGACGTTGGTCTTTAACTCGATCGAGTGTGAGAATTTTATCGCCGTCGGCAAATCGATTGACAATCGATTCGTTAGATGCTACCGTTGCTTATCGATGCTTCTCTCGCATCACTTCTTTGTAAGCACGATTGCTTTTAGATTGCAATCGATTATGATTTTACTACTTTTTCTATTTTCTCTTTTTGTTAAGAATATGGTTTTATGTATGCAGGTCGTCGCGATAGTTGAGAATATTTTGAATATGATTCCGAACGAGTATGGTTAATACAAACTAGTTTTTTTTTTTTGTTTTTGTTGCTGGCTCTATTTATTTATTTACAAGGCACACCAACAACCTACCTACTTACAATTGCTTACGCAGATATTAGTTTACAATCGTTAGTCCTGTGTAAATAAGTCAGTTACAGGTTAGATTTCGAAAGTTTCAGAAAATCAAGAAAGCAGATTTCGGCTTGACCCGTAGTCGAACCTACCACCCAGTGCATAAGTGAGTCGCGTTTGGGACCACTAGACTAACGGGTCCTTTTAGTATGTAATTTAGTAGGTAATATAATGATATAGTTTCTGTCAAGGTAAGGTAAGTTTTTCCAACACATTTTTTTTTTCAGAAAAGTTTTTTATTCAGTGAACGTTGTTAGTTTTCCCTAGAGCTTGTTACATTAACATCTATAATATAAAAATGAATCGCAAAATGTGTTGGTAAGCGCATAACTCAACAACGCCTGGACCAATTTGGCTAATTCTTTTTTTGTTGTGTTTGTTATTGTCTGGAGAAGGTTCTTATGAAAAAAAAATAGGGTAAAGTAGAGAAGTCAGTTGACGGGAGCGAAGCCGCGGGCAAAAGCTAGTTGTATATAAAAGGAAACTTTGTAATTGCAAAAGTTTTCATATGATTTATATGAACAGGAAAAGAGGTGAAAATTTTCTTTTTAAAATGTTCGTTTGCATGTTATGATCACTTTGGAGTTGTGATGAGGTCACTTTGGAAATAGTTTTGTAGTCTTCATAGTTTTCTAGTGTACTTCTATGTCATTTAATTACAGTTTTCAGAAAGGTGCATCTATAAATGTAATACCTTAATGCAGGTATGTTTATTAATTAAATACGACCTCGATGACGACCTCGATGGCGCAATGGTCACCATGCCGGACTCCCGAACCTGAGGTCCCGGGTTCGATTCCCGGTTCAGTTGACATTTATGTGATGAGCATGCTTGTTGGGCGTGGTCTGGGTATTATAATATGTATTTATAAATACTTTTATATGTAGCTGTATGTAGTTTATCAATTACTCATAATACTGTTACAGCCTTTTTATCGTCCCACTGCTGGGCACAGGCCTCCTCTCACACGGAGAAGGATTGAGCATTAATCACCAGTTACCCAAGGGCTAATTAATAAGTTACTATTTATTATTAATTAAATACGAAAATGTATACTGCATAGGATGTAAACCTAACACCACATAAACGATTAATCATTTTAAAGCTAAGTTTACACAATACAGGAAGATATCAAAGTGTAATTGCTCAGTGATATGCGCCTGCACATACACTGATGCGGTGTTCATATCCCGGTTGAGCAATATTTAAAGTGGTCACTTCTAATCTCACTTTAGTACTAAACTCTTCGAGTATGTAACCAACAGGATCTGCCATGAGCACAACAGTGCAAAAATCTGCCAAATGAAGAGCACGGGGTGAGGCGACTTGCCGGGTCTGCGGGATTGTTCGAAAGAGACATGATGGGTTTTAGCAAGTATGAGTCTGACACTCCCTCACGCGACACCCACAGCGGTCATTTGATGAATTCCCATAAAAAAGGAGGCGAGTCAACGCAACAAGTAGTGATAGCTCAGTCATACATTTTTGATCACATCGTTACTCACGCACACGAAAAATTTGATAAACACCAGTATGAACTTGACGCACACATGTATATACACATGTATGTATGAGTATGGCTAGAGTTCTTATTCCAGAGAGGAAAAGGTACGGCTGACGGTGTCCAGTTAGTTGACTTCTCTAAGCCTTAACTTTAATCTTTATCTTTTAACGCGGATGCAGTTTCAAATTATCTTTGATTAAATTAAAAATTAGTGGCACTTGTTTCAGAAGTTTTTTCGATGATAACGTAAAGTATATAATATATCTGTGGTAATAAAAAAAAAGATTTCTCTTTAAGTAATGGTGAGAAATAGATTGTAGGAAGTAGTTTATTTATCTAATTTTATAATGTGTCGTAAAAAGTTTATCGCTTAATGCTACCGGATGGTGATATCATTTTAATATGCTTTGATAAAGTGTTTATATAAGATACGGAAAGCTTAAAAATATACGTTTGAATTTGGTAGACAAATTGATAGATGAACATACAAAAATACCATAGAACACACCCCCGTTTAAAGGACTGTCAAAAAAAAAAAACTATGCTTAGTAAAAAATATAGTCAATTCATTTCCTTGAACAAATTAAATGCGTAACCTGCTTGCACAATTATACTTAGCAACAAATACAACAAACATTTCGCAGAAAACCCCACTAAAAACACACAAAGCTTATTCAATCACCTCACCTCACGCTTTCCCACACAAAAGAATTAAACTTAAACTTTAAATTCTAACAAGCTACCTCTTACCGGAAACTTCAAAAGAAAAAAAGTCACAATATCACGATTTCCTCCTGACAATTGACATGTTCGCACGAAGAACGATTGCGATCTCGATTCAGAAGCCGATTGTATCGATACTGGCATTCGAATAGACACGACCGTGGAGAACAAAATGACTAGCGGAGGTGCCATAACGGAGCTGCAGGATTGTTCGAAAGAGTTACCGCAACCCTGGTACATAAAAGAGCCACGAAGAGTAAGACTCCCTTACCGCTGCTAACCCACAGCAGGAGGAGTCATTTGATGTTTTCACCATCGAAAAAAAGGTACCATAACGGAAAACCTCCTAAGAAACTAGCGCGCCAAATTACGGGTGTGCGGGGGACGAGGAACATTACTGTCTTCGCCTTTACAAGCCTTCTTTGGACCTGATAATTTTTTGGCAATACCAAAAATCGTTTTCAGATGGTTCAAAGACCTCGAAAGCCTCGTAAGTTCACTCTTAACTAATCGGTTTGGTTACCAACGTACGTATTTGACCGAGAAGAAGGCGCCTGACCTACCTGCATTATGGCATCTCCGCTCATCTTTCCTTACTCTGTGAACACGTCGCTAGCACACGCTAGTGAAACTCTGTCGCATCGATTCTTATCGATACCTTTGTTGGTTTTCGATGATCGATATAGTTGTAATAGTCAGTTTGACAATGGAAGTTGTGCGATAGAAAAGTTAGAAATCTATGGTTTTGTTGTGCGTCATTGCGGTTTGAAAGTATGATTTGTTGCAGTAGTTACTATGAGGAAAATAATTTATACTTTATTTAATAAGTTTGTTTTATTTCTTTTGTTTTAATATGAATCCAAAAGTTTCGGCATTTTTTTTTTCAGTTAGCAGGTAAATTACTTTTTCCTATTACCTACAAAAAATATTATAACAACTTCTTCAACTTTCTTCTTCGTAATGAATGACGAGGATCAAGTTGTCGCTAAATTCCAGCATAATTATCGAAATATCCCTTGTAAGACAACATCAGAATTAAATATTGTAAAATAAGACCATTTTAAGATAGAAAACAATTGAATTTCTCCACAATTATTTTACAAACAATAACGACTCGTGAGTCACAACAAAGCATTTCAGAAAAAACTTAGTTACACCAGTATAATTTAGTTCACGATTCAGGATAACTAGAAACTGAAGATAATTGGCTTCGAACCTTTTACAGGCTCATAATTTTACACTTCCAATAGACTGTGTGTTTTGTTGTTCGTGGTACAAGTTATAGAAGGATTGCATTTTTTGAAAATGTTGGATCAAGTTTTGCACGAAATTCCTGATATTAGGAAGACCATAAAAAATCCACGGCTATGGTATCTTTAGAGTGTGATAGGAAATTACCGTTAACCTCTTGTAAGTTTCTAATTATAAAACAATATAAAAACAATTGTGTCTTGCGTATATATGCGCTCCGACATACAACAGGTTAATCACCACGCTTGCTCTAGGCGATTTCAGACCTATAAAGTCCAGGTTTCTTCAACATAAATAGATGCACAAACTTAGAAAGTACCCTAATATTTAACTTAAAAATAAGAAGTAAATACCAAGTTTACATAAGTTTGATTTTTGTGTAAAAATAAAGCATGTGAAATGTTACAAATAGTTCTGTAGAATAACGATTCGCTACTGCATTATTTTACAATTAGCTACAAAAAAAGATCGAAAGTTCTAGCCTAAATTTTGACAAGGCTGACCATCAAACGAATATATCTTATCAACCTGATCAAAATCGACAGCTAGTAAAAGTTGATCGCAATCATATCACGATGATTTGTGGCGCGGTTTGAAAACGCCATTAATTTTTTATGTTCTTTTTTTGTGCGTCGAAACTTTGTTAATGGTGTTCGTAATAAATCATTTATTTAGCTAGTGTTGTATTGTTATGTTAAGATGGTTTATGTAACTGAGTTATTGGTCTGCTAGTAGAAAGACATTGCTGATCATAAGTCTTATGTACGTTTTTTGGGCTTAAAAGTGCATGCTTGCAATGTTAAGCTGCCTGAATGATAAGGTCAAATAGCTATCTGTTTTCACATTTCTTTCCCGTCCTGAGATAACCAATCCACTCACATAATTACCTATGATTTGCAGATTATCAAGAAAGCTTACAATTATTGCATACCAACATATACAGTAATAAAATATTCATAATTTTTGAGCTCTGCAAACTCATTTTTGCTTTACCACTTAGGAAAGTCTTTTCCTACTTGTACCACAAAATAACAATAGGTGTGTCGCGATATCTATGTTCGCACAAGTCGAAGCCATCAGCTGAGCTCACGGATCTTATCTGCGCTATCTGGAGATCGTTAGCGGTTCGATGGCAGTCGCTTGCGTGCGGATGATTTGTGGCCGCCTCTGAACACGGCTTTATGTGACTGTCGTTTTTGTTGAGGATTTTCGTGAGATGTTTTTTTTTTATTTGTGAAAGAGGGGTGGCTTTTAATTTTTTTTATTAATTGTGTCCGGCAGTTGAGTTATATTTTTTTGTTTACCATAAAATGTAACTGTTATTATCTTAAGAATTAGGTACTAGACTAAACTGGACAAACAGTCAATAAATAACCGTATCATGATATTGTAGACAGCCTACATTATACCTATATTATATTATCTTGGTGACGGTGGAATTAATAAAATATTGAGAACATAAAAACATGAGTTATATATTACTGTTTAAATTAATTAGTTGTTGACTTAAATTTTATCTAATATTTAAAATCTTAATTACATAAACCAGGCTTGCTATTAAATTCATTATAACCAAACATTACAATACCCATTTTTGTTGAATTCCCACATTTATCAACCAACAATCAAGTCCATAATCGATTATAATAATTAAAAAGCCATAAACAAAAAAACGCGATCGATATCACTTATAATATTAACATACTGTACCACAGTTAATAGTGATGTAAATTGCGCAATTTATCGATAAGTGAATTAAATCGGTATGGAAGTCGTTAAGGAAAATCGATTCATATGGCAATCGATTGATTCTGCTGCGTATAGAAAAACCTTGTGTTGGATACTTTTTGCTTTTAACATACTCTCAAGGATTTGTTCTAGATTTTGTACGACTAAATGGTTAGAATGTAGTTTGATGTTTAATTTATCGTTTGAACGTTGTTCAGTTAATTTTTGGATTAGGTGTCCTTATGGACTGGTTTCACCTTTAGTGTTAATGAAGACATTAGTTTGTTCTAGAAATAAAATGTGATTGGTACAGATACCAATCTACCTTTTCTTTACTACATTTTCAAATCACAATATTGTAGAAGGTTAATCTTCGATTGGTAAAATTTGACAGATTCGGATAAGTTGATTACTGGGGTAGGTACTTATAATCTTTTTTACAAATGGAATTTTAATTTTTGAAGGTGGGCTATTTTACCCATTTTATATTAGTTGACTTTATTAAATATAATAATTATGATGAAACAAGTAAATAGTTGTGTTTAATTACTTACTTAGTTTAAAAAGCTGGATGGCTGACGAGAAATGCGCATAATATATTCTAAGCCTAGCCTCTAAGTCTGGTTAAAATTGAAAATAACAGTATTACCTAAATCGATTTTACTTAACAGTTTTGGGTTAACCGTAATTAACTAAACTTCTGAAGACCAGTAATTACAGTTAGAACTTTAACTGGTTAATTTGTAGTTTACACTAACTTATGTAACTAGTTATCTGTAACTACTAATTGTGGCATTAATTAATGTGCTAAGAAAGTTTTCAAACTCATTAGCATAAGCGGAAGTGTCCAAATTAAAATGAACTAATTATTTTCTCGCGGCTTCACTCTCATTTTCATACAAATTAGGTCACCGTTTATCTAGGAGTAAAAGGGAATATTTATGTTTGTATGCACGATCACATCTCCGAAACTACTGAACCAGTTTTGAAAATAATGGTCTATAAATTCAGTGTTATACGCGTAGCAGTTTTCCTAGGCGTTAAAGCGTGAACATAAACTAGTGTAACAATAAAAGTTATTGCAGAATAAGTTAACCCTAAAATGTCACCGTCACAAAATACAATCGGCAAATAAAATAAATTTTACCTGTAAACAGACAGACATTTTAACAAATTTTATGTGTCTAATTTGTTTGATAAAATAGTGTGACAGAAAGACCAGTTATTTTCATTGTTCGGTTTGCAAACAACGCGCATAAACAATATACGGGACATATTCTGATGTAGACTCAGCACGATCTGCGGGGAGAGGGTTATTTGTGTTTGTTTTGATATCGGTACCGAGTATCGATACTAAGAACCGATTTTTTGTTGGTACAGCACTATTGGAAGGGTTTGTTTGGTTATGGCGTACCTATGTGAATATGATTTTTGCGTAGTATACAAATTACGTCACTAATTCATAGTCATACACGCAATATTCAAAAAATAAAACCAAGATAGAAATAACGAAGTCTAAAATCTTTTGCTATACCTTAAAATATCGATAATTCAAAATACTTTCCAACCATCAACTTATCTCACACGCAATTCCCACAACACAGAACTATTTAAACTTCCTATCATAACTATTATCACCAAGAAAGGGCCGCAACAAATCTAAATAACGATAACCATTTAACTATCAAACAAACTTCACATTAACACCGAAAGACCTATATTCCCAACCGAGCATCGATAAATCGATTCCCATCTCGATTCAAAGTTCAATCGAGTAGCTGTCATCGGATCGCGATAGCGTCGCCTGTTTACCGATATTCCGTGTTGATACAACACTAGTGTCGGTGAAAACTGATGAGCCGATATATTGTTAGACGGGTTTCACACCACTTTGTTTCAATAGATTAAAGTAAGTTTGATGGCTTGTGAATATCGGTTTTATTGTTTAATATTTTATTTTTATATTTTGCTCGAAAAGTTTTTAGTAGTGCTGAATTTGTGAATTTGATGAGATGAGAATAGGGTCTACCGACTAGATTAAGTTAGGAAGTATTGTAGATAATTGAAATTGTACCCTTTGGTATTTTTCTATTCAATAATGTCGTGGTGGCCTAGTGGGTAAAGAACCAACCTCTCAAGTATGAGGGCGCGGGTTCGATTCCAGGTCAGGCAAGTACCAATGCAACTTTTCTAAGTTTGTATGTACTTTCTAAGTATATCTAAGACACCAATGACTGTGTTTCGGATGGCACGTTAAACTGTAGGTCCCGGCTGTCATTGAAAATCCTTGACAGCCGTTACGGGTAGTCAGAAGCCAGGAAGTCTGACGTCAGTCTAACCAAGGGGTATTGGGTTGCCCACGTAACTGGGTTGAGGAGGTCAGATAGGCAGTCGCTTCTTGTAAAGCACTGGTACTTAGCTGAATCAAAAAAAAAGGTTAGACTGGAAGCCGACCCCAACATAGTTGGGAAAAAGGACATTTTGGAGATGAAGATCATTGCTCTCTACTTAGCTTCTTATTTTTATGCTCGTCAGATGTCATCTCACAAGTAACATGTTTTGATGGTAAGACATAGGTAATAAGCCGTTTCCTAATAGATTTAACTTGAAGACAAGTGTGAAGGTTTCCCAACATAACACGGATGTTAAAAGCACTTATCTCAGACGTGGTTTGGATGACAATGGCGTACAAATGAATTCTCTTACCTTTCTAACAAAATAGTTTTAGTGAAACATTGTACAATGCAGGTTTTCTTTAAAGGTAGGCACTTAGGAATTTGTATGAAAATATACAGTACTAGCTGTTTTACCAGCATCCGGTAGAAAATACTTCCCGTAACCGAATGAAAAAAAAACATGAAGCTTAGGATGCAAACAAACTAATTAAAAAAACTGTATTTATAAATAAATAACAGCTGTAATTGACGCTATTATTTTACACGTGAAATCCATTTCCGGAATAACCTTTTAAGTTATGTTGGCTGACAAGAAAATATAATTGTAAAAAAAAAGTTGTGTTTCCTCCAATCTACCAAATTATATATATTCTTAGAAACTAAGCAAATTGGTATCGTTTGGAAAATTCCTAAAACGATCGATGGATTGTGTGAAAGACGTTATGGCCAGTAAGAATATCTCTTGTGTGAAGTCGGCAGATAGAAGAGTATGGAAGGAGAAAACATGCTGCGCCGACCACAAATAACATTGGGATAAGGGCAGAATGATTATAATGTTTGGTAAATTATTGTTTTGTAGTGAGAGCTGGTCTTTTCTTTAGTGAACAATAATTCTGTACATTGAAATATCTTAAGTAAACAATCGTATTGTTTCCCACGAGATACAAAACGTAGGCGTGCATTATTATTGAACTTTACTTGTACTAAACTTAGAATTATGACCTGCTAAAGTTAAGCAATAGACGAGTCTGTATATTGATAGTACTTATACACAATAAATTATTACCTGAATTGAGACAGTAGATAATTTCCTTTGTGTGAAAATTTTGGTATTTGAAGGTAACGCTTTAAACAAATACTTATTATAAAGCAAAGTCGCCCATCGCAGCTGTCTCTATGCTTGCAGAAAGAAAAAAAAAAATTGGCTCAATTTTTAGACGGTTATGACATTATACTAATTGAGAGAGTGATATATGACAAAAGTTTAGATCTTGGGTGCACTGGTAAACTCTGAAATATGTAAAATCAAACTCAATGCTATTGAAAAACTAAATCTATATTATTTTACCCACTTTGATTGAATTCTTAATTTTAATCTCTTATAATAATCAAACCACGATAAGATCGCAAAACCTTCAAGCACAGAAGCGTAAAATCAAACAGAAAAAGATAATAGGAAATCCCATTATAACTTTTACTTGAACTTATAACAAGTGGAAAGTGAGTTGTGATCACGTATAAATTGATAGAAACTCACTCACTCGATGAGTTTCTGTCTAATATTTTACGTGACGGATGAAGAAATGGGAATTATTGTTATAACGGCTCTGTAAATATGGTTTTTGATATGTATTTGTGTAAGGTGACTCGGTTTTTCTTTACAAGGCCTGTAACTTGTTTACATTGCCTTTAGGAAAATGAAAGTGAAATGAACTCCGTTTAATCTTTTCTTGGCAAATATTTAATAATTAATTTTAAAATTACAAAAAATTGAATTTCAGTTTTGCTATTCAGCTTGGCAATGCAACCAGGTTTTTGGGCACGATCCCCACTGACAGCAATGCGTATGAATTTATGATAGGTACTTAGTTATAATTTCAGTTTTTTTTTTATTTGTAAATATTTTTTGAAGTTTTAAGGTTGTAGGTACATATTGTTACTGCAAATATAGGATAAAATACCTTTAGCAAGAAGTCTTCAATCTTATTTCAAACAATAAATATTCAATACTACAATATGCATGATTCACACACACATTCGCATACAAACCCAACTCAAAATAATTATTATTGTAATTCTCACAAACTGTTCATTGGCTCGAGGGTCGGTCATAAAGTACGCGAGGCTAATTACTGACGACTCCTGCGCAATGCCGCTAATAGCACTGTAAGGGCGAGGTTAGGATGCGAAATTATAATGGTGGAATTAATTTTAATACACTTTCTTATATTTTGATAAATTAGGCTTCAGGTATTTGCGTAGATTTGATACCATTATTGAAGTAGGAACTATTTAATAGAAGAGATAATTTATTTATTTGATTATTATCTCTTCTATTAAACGTTTATAAACGTTGAGCAAAAATTATTGCAAAATTATTTTGGTTCTGGTACACCAATCCATAAGATTTGATCAAGAACTATTTAAGTTTGTAGAAGTTTTATTGTACTTACGTGTGTGGTACCTACACTATGGCATGAGTATTAGGTAAGAGTTCATAATAATAAGAATAAACCTTGGTTCTCAAAATGCTGTTCCTAATTTAAATAAGCATAAAAATTACCATAGACAGACCAGTAAAAAGTTTGTATTATGTAAAAAGTTTTTAACACAAGTATGTAATATGATATTTTTATCTTCTCGTGTAAATGTTTAAAACTGCTATTGTGCCATTAAAAGCGTAATCCGCCTACATATAAAAATTCAACAATAAACTTGCATTTAAATCGTTGATAAAAACCATTGAATTATTTATGACAATAATGTAATTTGATACTATTAAATTAGAAGCTTCTTAAACGGTAGTCGGACTGTAGAAGTCGTGTTTATGTCAAAATATACGGTAGTAAAATCAGTGAAATAAATAGTAATAAAAACACTAGTAGCATTGAAAAATGTGGCCAAGTGCTATTCGATGTCGTGTATGAAAGGTTCCGAACAATTATTTATAAAACAGTCAAAATCACGTTTGTTTAACGGAAGCCCAAAATTAATGATTAATGTAACATAGACTATGAGGTCCACGTATATTAATAGGTGTAGGACATACAACTTCATTGAGAATCAATCTATCAACTGGTAAAAATTGCATGAAAACCCTGCAGTAGTTTTGAGTTTATCATTACCAGACAGACCGCCAGACTTTGTTTTATAATACCTATGTAGTGATTGTTCGAAAACAGTTTATCAAGCAAGGAAACCCAGAAAGAAACCAGAAAATCTTTAAGAACACGCCCAGATATTAGACTAATAGCTTAAACTAAGAACTAAGAGAATAATTAACGCCTAAACAAATTAACATAGCACACATTAATTAGGTTTGTCAGCCTTCGTCAGCAGTTTTAACGAAAAATATAGCGAAACGTTATTAATGATGTTTTTTACTTTGTGAAATTTGTTCTATCACGCTCCGTGTTTTTATTTTAGGTTAATTTTGTATATTAGTAATGTTATGGCAATTTTGTGCTATGTCATTTTTGTGTTGTTTGCATAAATTAATAAGTATTTGCTATTTATAATAATGTCAGCTTTTCAAGTATTTTCAGCTGCGGTGTGTATGTAACGTTAATGTATATGCAGACTTATTTTGACAAAAAATCAAGTAAATAAAATTAAAGTAAACACTTTTTGTCGTAATTGCAAATATGAGTTTAAGTGTGTTTATAAATTGACTGAATCTTTTTAGACAAAAAATTCGGCACGCTCCAAGATTGAAGCCCTTTCTGACTAAAATTATTCCTAGGTATATTAAGAATTTACCTGTACCAACTAAAACCGCAGGTAAAGTCTAGTATTTTAATAACAATTCCGCCGTGACCGTCACTTTACCGACGAGATGAAGTGATAGATTGTCATTACGGCGTCTTATTAGATTGGCCCTGATAGCACAGTTTCTTCACAATGACCTTTAAGGATTTTCTATTTAATTACTGAGGTTAGACTAACTTTATGTTACCTAGTAGTTTGGATTTAAATTTATTTTGGTATTTTATAATATTGACCGCTTGACTTAAAAAAAATACCTACAGGACTTTATAATAAACTTTACTATCCTTTACCCTCGGTTTCCCTTGCGTTCCAGGACAAATTTTGCCAAAACCCAATTAAAAAAATCTTTCCCAGTAAAGGATCCTAAATCGGACCAGTTCCTGAAATAGTTATGTACTCATTAGTCTGTTACAGCCTTTTTATCGTCCCACTTCTGAGCACAGGCCTCCTCTCACACGGAGAAGGATTGAGCATTAATCACCACGCTTGCTCAATGCGGGTTGGTGATTTCAGACTATATAGTCCAGGTTTCCCCAAGATGTTTTCCTTCACCTTTTTTATCAGCCATTGGTGTCTAAGATTACTTAGAAAGTACATACAAACTTGAAAAGTTGCATTGGTACTTGCCTGACCTGGAATCGACCCACACCCTCATACTCGAGAGGTTGGTTCTTTACCCACTAAGCCACCACGACTTATTATGTACTCATTAATAAGTACTTATTGTTTTTAGTATTCATCTCGTATCCATGTGAGTTAAAAACTTATCAAATCATACTAATGTGAAGTGGTTAAAATACTGTGTTTATTACATTTACTAACGGCAAAATATATACTTACATAACAAAATTCTAAGTTCAATATTTATTTTTTAAGAAGACTATAACACTAAATATAGGCGTAAGAAGATAAAACAGTAAAGTATATTTTCACGCCTACGTGAAAACTCAATGAAGCACGCTTTGTACCGTGGGCGTTAGACTAGGTTTTATATAGAACTTTGCTTCGGTACTTATTTATTTATGAATAGAATTAGGTACTAAGTATTTCTGGGTAGGTTCATTTTTTATAAGAAGGCAATTATATTATTCTGGCGACTTACGTTTTAAGATTGCTTTTATGGAGATTAGGTTTTTATTTTGATAAATGCTCAATCCTTCTCTGTACGAGAGCAGGCCTGTTCCCAACAGTGGGACGATAAACGATAAAAGCTGATGATGATGATGTTCTCATTGAAAAGGAAAGAAAAAGGTAACTTTTTCGAAAAACAATACCTAACAGTTTTATGACGTCCTACCAAGCACCCGTAGGTACATAAGTGCTTGTAGACTTGCGTTTCCTATTACATACAGGGGCCGCCATTTGAAAAGAAACTCAAGTGAATAGGCCAATAGCAGCCAAAGCTGTAACAACCAAAATACAAATTCCACACACCATGTAACAAAACTACTCAAAACAAATGACAGCTACAAAACAAAAGACACACACTAATCCCTAAGCTTTTAGTCTTTAAACAAACGCTATCGAATAACAGCGTGTTGCCTGTAACCTAGGCTTTTAGCTCTTAAACAGCACGTGTTACAAGTTGTAACCTGGGCTTTTAACCACGGAGGAAGAAAAGATAGCGGAGATGCCGTAAGCAAGGTAGGTCGGGCGCCTTCTTGTAGGTCGAGTGACGTACGGTAGGCGTGATCAGTTATTAGAACTGATGAGACGTTTGGGTTCCCTGTCAAATGAAAACTAATCTGTCAAAGATTGGTCTTGATTGATTTATAATTGAAGGGTACCATAGAAGGCGTGCAAGGGCGGAACTAGTAATGATAATAGTCCCACGAACGCTCGCATTTTGGCGCGCTACTTTCTTAGTAGATTTTGCGTTATGACATCTCTGTCATTTTGTTCTCCATGCTTTTAACCCTTGAACAAATAGTTCATAGCCAACCATCGGATGTGGAAAAACTTTAAAAGCCCGGTTGTACCGTTTTATTTGCTCTACACGTCGGTATTTGTGCGACTAGTGATGGGCTGCTTCCTGTCGATAGAATCTACGATAGATTGTGTTTTTTTTTGTTTGGAGATGAGTGGAATATTAAAGATTTGGGAGGAAGATGGGTGGAATTTGAATGTGTCTTTTTGGGAATAAAAGTGTACTACGAAACTAAAATGACATTAAATTCTTCGATGGAAAAAACAATATGGATCCCGGCTGTAATTTGAAGATCTTTGGTAGCCTTTACAGGTTATCAGTTGCTAGAAATTCTGACTATGAAATTGACTAAATCGGATTGCCCGGGTAATATTACTAACTAGATTTTGGGGTAACTACATTGAGGAGTAAGATGGGAGGCAGTCACGCCATATGAATAAGTGTTACGCAGCCTCATAATTAGATTAGAAGACCACAATATAGTTGGGAAAAAGGCTAGACAGACATTCTTACTTTAAGAAACCGGAACACTTAAGATTATATTACAACTTATTACTTTGGTAAACTCGATCAGTCGATTGAAGGCTGAGTCAAATGTAGAATATTTTCAATACCGAAAATAGTTTAAGGCTTCATGTTTTCGCAGAACATTGAGTGCTTACGTACGATAGTACCTATACTAAAGTAATATAATATTTACCGTCTAGTTCACCTGTAACGTAATAACGTATCTAAGAAAATACCTATCCTTTTTCCCTTGAGTCGGTTACAAATGGCGAAGTTGTGTGGTATCTTTTTATTTTAGTGGAGATAAATAAGCCTCGATAAATTATTAATGTTATTTAGTTTTTTTGTTGGTGCCCGTATAAAATAGAATAGCATTTTGTAAATTACCTACGCATTCGTTTAGCAAAACGCATATAAAATTATCAATTTGTTATTTTGTACATAGTGTATGTAACAGCAAAATTATTTTACAATATCAGGAATCTTTAGATACACTTTAAAATCATACTTAACAATAAACCAATAATGTTTACAGTTATACAATATGTAAGTTAAAAGTAAAAGTCAGTATATTATACCTATAATAATAGCATATAGATATTAAGTTTGCCCATACAAGGAGAAATTAATTATATCAAATTGTTCATGCCATAAACGGATCCTCGCTATTAACGAATGCAAATAATCTTAAATCCAATTAAATTGATTTAAACGTTTTTAAATTATTTTCGTACTTATGTAACAAACGTTATATTATTTATTGATCACTAAAACACAAACTGCTGACAAAACAGTTGGCCGACAGTTGACTCGAAGGTAGTCAATTTTATTTTAAAGAAATTATTGATTCCAACCAAAGTTTTCAGTCGGTTTAGCACCGGCTAAATAGCTGATCTTTGTAATGTGTGTACTGCCATTCTTCTTCATACTGATTTATGATGACCAACTATCGGCCGACAAAAAGTTTGCAGTGTGCTCAAAGAGGTATTAGAAAGTCGCAAATTAATGAACACTTAAAATAATTAAGAATCAATGACTATGCATGTTAATAGTATTTTTACGATTCATTACTATCAATGGGAAGTTGAGTAAAAGTGTTAGTAAATATCAATAGTAAACCAGTTGAATATTGACAGTTTAAGAGCTGATAGATTTAGAAAAGATATGTCGAAGATATTTTTGATATAAGTGAAATATAATGGTTTTATTGACGGGTTAGATTTAAATATAAAAGATAAATACATATATCATTGTTCCAGATATTTTTATTGTGTTTATAATGGTGAAGATGTTTTGTATGTTTTTATGCATGCTATTAAAGTAATTTGTTCCAGTTTTAAAAGTTCAGGAAAGTGAATCAACGATATTGGCTTGACCATTATTTAAAAGTTAAAAGTAGTACATTTTGCTATGAGGAGAGACAATATAATTAGAAGTAAATACATTGACGAAATCATCAGTAACACAATAAAATATAATCCTTATAGTAAAATAGAACAATATAAAATTGGAGATGATAATATAAAACCCTAATTAGACTAACATAATTCTACAAAACTAATTGATATTAACAGTAAAAAATCAAACGTAAACCATTACTTAAATATTACACGAACACAGCCATTTAATTGCAGCTTCCAGCGATTTTCTTTGAATGGATCTGAAGGTATAACGTCACTAACAGATGTTGCTTTTCATTAAGATTTAATAACTAATAAACCCATAGTCTAGACAAGAACATTTCTAAGAAAATACTTGATAACAGACTCCTTTACACTCAAGATTAAACTGAAACATAAAACTATGATTCATGAGTTAATTTACTTAGATCACCGTTTAAGAGTTTGGTAATTCAATTATTTACATCAGGTTGAATAACAAACTTAACTTTACTATCGGTAAACTTGAAGCCTCCAACAAAATGTATAGCTTCAATTGTTTCGCAGCCGCAAATTTAAATTGTCGCATGCTTATAGAATCATTTCATGACCTCATCGTATCGAGTGTTGAAAAAAACACGTAACGATCGTTGATTAGTGAGGGGCAAAAAAATAAATCAGAGCGTATTGAATGAATATATCGAGTTCCATATCGAATAAGATTCATTGACACGGTAACGTCGATAACCTTTAGCATTGGACATCATTACGGTTATTTCTAATGCTGTTGAAGACTATATAGTCTTCAACAGCATTAGAAATAACCGTAATGAATAATTATTTATTTTTCGAGTAGCAACACTAGACTGAATGTTGTGAGCTTCATATTGATGTTTGACAGTGACAGTTGTCTGTGTCATTTCAATCTGTCAGTAGTGTGAATGTCGATGGAGCTCGCTCTCTTGCTCCTGAGACGTCGCCGGCGCCGGGTGTGCGCACTGACCGAGAAATATTAAGATGGCGGATGAACATCACCAACACGTGGATTCAAATCCGTTTGAATCTGCGACATAAATGTGTAGTTTAGTTATAAATTACGATGTTATTTTTTTAAGAGTTTATGACTATTGAGATAGTGAGGTTGATGAAATAGAACTTGTAATGTTTGTACCAAAAGTTTTGTTGATCCAATATTAGAAAAGTGACGGAAATAAGTAATAGGCAGAAGCCAGTTGATTGCTATATAAATAGGAACAATTGAAATATATGCTAATATGCTAGAACAGGATAGTATGCTAATAAAAAAGTAAACTTAAACTATTTAAATGACTAAGTGTCACAAAGGCCTCAGAAAACATTACCAGAAAACATCATTAGATAAGAAAAAACTCAATAACTCATGAAAATGGTCACGTCAAAACTTTTCCAGTGCCCTAATTCTGTAAAATTAAAACTGAACCTTCAGGATTTAAAATAAATTAACCCGCCGAGTTATACACGACCTTTCTCGATTAGATTACAGAGAGATTGCGAGACCGCCTTGATATTGTTTTAAGTTAACGCTGAAAGAGCATTTTCTTCAGTTCCTACAGTTTTAATATACCTAGAGAAAATTTTCAGTTAAAACTCTGTTCGGCGGAATGTGAATTGAATTTTAGATAGTAAGATTAAGCAACTATTGGAGTTTTCAGTTTGAAAATATAACCTTGAATGAAATAATGATTAGCCGATTTTTGAATCTAATTATAACATACTTAAAGAAAAATTAAGTTAGTAGACAGCAATTCATTTAAATCTATTTATGAACTATAGGAAAACTATGGACAAGAGTGTCTAAAAGAAACGTACTTGTATAAAAACTTCACCAAATAATCGGCATACGAAACCTACTAGGACCTTGTTCCAAAAACTTTAATCTAATTAACTGGACGATCAAAAATTAATTTAATCCAAGGTTAAACCCAAAAAAACAAATCAAACTCATTTGACTCGCAATTAATCGGATTCTAATACCGTATAACAAAATCAGGTCAACCGCAAAAAGGGCTTAACATTTTTGACCTTGACTTTAATTAGAATCAAATTGGAAACACGAATTTATAATTGGTAACAAATTGATGATAATTATGAAATCACTAGCTTTTGCCCGCGACTTCGTTCGCGTGGAATACCTACTGACTTCCGGTAGATTTTTGGTTTGACCAATAAATGTCGCTGTATGTCCGGATTTTTTTAAATATTTTTTTTTGTAATAAAATATGTCCTTTCTCAAGTTCCAAACTGTACCAAATTTCACACAAATCGGTTCAGTATTTTAGGTGTGAAGAAAAGTCAGAAAAGACAAGTAAAGAAAAGCAAGAAAGACAGACAGACAGAGTTACTTTCTTTCTTTCTAATATTAGTTTGGATTATTTTTATGGATGACTTTTAACCTATTTTTGATAAGAATATCCGTTGACCTTCCTCCAGTAACGATCCTAGATGTTTTTAACAAGGAAATGAATGAACATAGGGGCTATCTGTCAGATAATAATATTCTCATTATTGTAAGTTATAGGTCAATTAGATTAATAGCTAATAACAAGTATTATTGTGGTAATAATCATTAGAAGTAATGTCATAAATATTGTTAATTACTTATTACAATTTATTGAAGGTAATTATAATAATTGTGATGACAAAGTTGCAAACAAAATCAGGTCTAAGAAAGAATTAAAAACCAATGAAATTTTTTTGGGGAAAAAGAATTTCAAAACGTTGAGAGGAAAATAGAATCAAATAATAAAGAACTGTGGAATAATGTTTTGGTTACTGATAGCCAAAATGTTCAATCGACGATACTCGAGTATGTTATGAATCCATTTTCACATTCCGGAAAAAGGGTTCAAAATAAAAGCTTTTATTTATAACTTTGATTCGAGCGTTTCAGAGGTACAAATTGAAAATATAAATAACCAGAACTGGATATAATAAAGTGAGGATTGCCGCGTATTTTCACTCGACTTTATATGAAAACTTTACGGTAGTATTAGCCTTTTATTTTATTTACATTTTATTCATTGTGCTGAATATTGTTTAAAAATATTTTTTTTGCATAACATATGAGACAAGACCTATCAAAAGTCTGAAATCGTACCTACTGACTAAGATGACATAACAAATATCTAATCATAAAAAATGACAATCATTTTTCATCACGTCTCACTTCGCACAGTAAAATAAATGTATCTACAGAAATAAATTATCAAACTTTACTATCTTATCGATATCACCATCTGCAGCGTGGTTACATCACTAAATTATTTACCGTCTCTCGTTTGCAAAAACCACAAGATCTACGCGTCATACAGTCTGCGCCATGTCAGACTACATGCAATATAAACAAAAAATGTAACCACATTACTACTGCAACCCATGCAAAGGAATATCAAGCTTATATCTCAGATTCAAGAGTCTAAACCACTGCATAACCAGATATGTTAGCCGCAATTCAAAACAAATTGATGCCGACTACATTTACGGGAAAGTGGACTTTAATTCTAAGAGTAAAAAGTCGTATGGATAGTAAAATTAAGTTGGTAATAGCAAAAAATAATAGGGCTGTAGATTATATATTAAACATTAATCATGAAATCAATGGAACACCGGCAAACGTAAAATTAATCAGGTTTTATGAGGTCAAGAAACACGGATAAGTATTATTGCGTAAGATTTCTGGTGCCTTATTTGCTGTGGGTAATTTGACAATCAACGAAAATGTATTTTCTGTGTGGTCCATCTTACTTGCTTTCATCACTCCATAAAAAACAATTGGCCTTACTACAAAAACTTTAAACCCTGTTTTACACTTGTCTAATAAAATTTTGGCTGCAAAATGAACCATATGTCAACGTCATAATTTGACATTTTTTTAGACAAGGCATAAACTGACGTTTAAAACTTTTTGTGGTAAGACGGAAATACGTTTAATAAAAACGCTCATTATTTTTCGGCCTGCTTTGGGAGATACGCGATTTTATGGGGTTTAAGACTTCGGCTTGGAAAATTCCGATATTTTTCCCAGTACCAGTAATCAGAATTCATACTTAGGTACTTGTGAGATAAGAATGTGAATGAGTCTAGCAGTCTGGAATATAACTCTATTAAGTCATCTCAATACAACAAAAATATACATGGCTTATGGCATCACATCATCAATTACTGCGGTTATGACCTCATGATGATTATTCGTAAAAATAAATCATTTTGCAGTTACAATATCACGCGTTCTGTTTTACATTTACTCTACTATTCGAGGTTGAAGACCGACTGGTGCCTCAATGTCTGCACAAACCTGTCCGTAATATTGCGTTCAACGTATCTGCCTAGATTATCAAATTCAACAACAATGCCTTCATCTAGTTTACATGAGTAATTTCAATTCTCATTCCTAACTTACGTTTCTTGTTTATTAATATTTAGTCTTACTTCGAGTAAAAGAATGTTGACGTTTGCTTCAAAAACAGCTAAAACGGTATCATCATCATCATGTACTTTAAGTAATTTTCCATCGCGAGTGCCTTTTCTAACAACGTAATGACAGGAAGCGAGACTATTTTTTTCTCTTGTAATTTCAAAACGGATAATTTCGTTTTTATTGTAACTACCATGCAATGCTTTCTTGATAATGTAATGATGTAATTAACTGGCTTCTTTCACAATGTATGTATAGTGTTATCAACCAGTTTTTCATAATGACCAATAATTTCGAAGCAAGATGAACTTATCACGATTAAGTAGAAAGTGTTCACAGGGAAATTATTTGCCTCAAGATTCACGTAAACATGTTTTCAAATTGATATGAAATCTTCATTTTTCATGCTTTCAATGCTTTTCACATACTGGGAGGTCTTGATTTATTTCTTTTAAAACAAACCGTTCTTCAAGACAAGATTGTCATAATTCTTGAAATTTTCCGTTCCAATTCTTACCACGTTAACAAGATATCAATTATCATATTATAGCCACCAATATGTCGAACATGACACAATTCCATAATAATTAACCCCGCAAGCCATAATTAAATATCACTTAGCCTTTCAACCGAGATCATATCAGATATTAATGATACCTCATTAAACTCGAAGGCTCATCTATCTTTAGCTTACATTTTATTAAAATTCAAGAAGACATTAGTCGTTTTCTCATTGTAGTGAAAATTAGGAAAAGTGGTGGCAGTTGTTAATATACCTGTCACGATTCGTTTAGTCATTACTTCTTCTAAGTCAAGGGAAAAGGATGTTTTGGCTTGTAGCCATTATTGTTTGCATTTAGTATAGTTTTAGGATAGTTATTCAAAGATCCTTGGGATGAAATGAGGCCAAGAATACTGTCATACAACAGCTGTTATAAAAATCGGTCAGGCTACTTTAGAAAGATGACCGTACTTTGAGAAAGATAACTTTCCCAAATATAACAAAAATAGAAAAAGGATCCCAGATTAAAATGCCAAGGAAATTACAACAAATGTAAATGAATTAAATAAATTGTTTTCAGAACTCCAGAAAGCTAATTCATTGATTGAATTTGAATTAAATTAGGTCAGGGACTGGATGAAACGGAAGAGTATGACGCTCTTATTTCGCCAATTAATTACAGCTACGTCAAGACTTCATTTGTAATTTAATTAAGGAGTAGGATTATTATGCCTGCTGACTTAACATTTTAGTTAATTTTGCACAAAGGGGAATTTATTTTGAGGAAACCAGGAATATTTTACCAGTATAGAAAGATACTTAAAGTGTTTCTCATTTATTTAGAAGCGTGTATTAACACATCAAACTAATTTCATACTTCACAAGTCGTCATTGTTTTTTTAACATCTTAAATCTCGCTAACACTCCATTACTCTAGAATTGTCGATCTTACAAAGAAATGTGCTAAATATCCATCATGAATTATAAATACATCGGCACTATCAATATTTACAGCATCCATTACGTCGTCACTGTCATCAAGTTGGTATATGTTTAGGATAAACCCGTCAATGTACACCAAATAATGAGATATATCGTGCGTTTGACGTACCAATCAATTTCCTGTCACGGCGCTTAGCAAGGGCCATAATGGTTATAGTTTCCTTCACAACTCGACTATTATCTTCACGGGTTTACACTGAATTATTTTAAACGTAAGCAGAAGCAATAAACTTTTCGAATCCGGTTCCTTTATTGGCAGTACCTCATGATGTTTCCTTAAGTGATTGTGAAATTGTGTGAACATTTCGTCCGGCTAGTGAGTATAATGGAGAATAACTGTTGGAATATGATAATGCGTTTGATAAACTTCGTATCTCGTGAAACGGTCGGTTAGGCTATAAAGTCTAACTGACTATTGTATTAAATGTTGATAAATTCACTCTGTGGCTTGCATTTCGTTAAGTAGCTATTAACATATCATAACAGCCGTAAATGTAAATAAATATACAGAAGTATAAAGGGGGTTTCCACAAGGAACTCTCTTGGGGCCAACATAATTCAACTGAATTGCTCTTTGTTTTCAAATTATGATAGTTACCGTTTTGTGTATTTCTCCGTATTCCAGTAAATATGAAAGTTGAGTTAAATTACCTGCAACAAAAATGATGTTTGATTAGTTATGTGAATAATTTAATATTAACTTTATTTTCTTGATTAAAAGTAGTTGGCGCTGTTAACAATGTTCTAAAATTATACGTGATATGAGCTTACACTTCAGCTGTGTAACAGTTTTAATTAAAGATACAAAGTTGTTAACATCATAAGTTACTTTATTGAGACTGGCAGTTTATATGTCTTCAAGCTTTTGTTCTAAGTTTTTGTTGTTCCATCGACGAAAGCAAATTTTGTTATCTGAAGAAAAATATCGGGTTATTACTAATTATATTCACAATTAGGTTCAATAATATTATAAAATTACCAATAACTGCTACATCCCAGTCCTTATCTTAACGACTTCGATAACTAGGGTGCCGGCAGTTATGTAAACATACTGTTATTAGTTTATTATTACTTGTTCTATTATAAACCTTATCGGTGTTCATTCATTGGGTTCGTAGACATAATTATTATTGTAAACTATAGTAGTCAGATATCAATATTTAAAGAGCTATTTTTGGTGGACTTAGTGAACAATGACCATCATATAGACTGACTATTCACGCTAAACAACCTGGTAAGTAAGTATTTACACGTACGGCTTTGTACACATTAAGTGAGCCAATGAAAGGATGTCTTGTTATGTCTATACTATAATTCAATAATAAATAATGTTCAATAAAAATGCTATGCTAAAACCAATACGATACATAAACCTTCATGTCTGGATGAAAAACACAAAAATCCTCATTCAAAATCCTAAAACACTTCATTCCTAAATTCAGTCCATCAATTCTAAGCCTAGCACCCATGCACAACTTCCTATCTTCATAACCGTCCATTGTTCCGCTCACAAACTCAAAACAAACGACTATCCTAGCCATTACGTCATCGATAGCTTAATAGTCGCTCCCAATATCCTATTTGTGTTTTGATTTGCTTACCAGGGATAGAATTTTAAAATTAGTCTCATATGAGTAATAGATTTCTATCTCTAGATTTACAATACTTTAAAGTAGATGGCAGTTTAAAAAAATAATTATCCTCCAGATCGCTGCCAAACGAAAGTGTTTTAGCTGAAAGACGTCCACTGTTGGACATAGGCCTCTCCCAAGGTTCACCACTTGGCTCGATTTTACCAACCCGCATCCACTATAGAACAGGTAGTATTAAAACTAAACGTACATCCTATCTCGAGTAAGCCAAACAACAGACACAATATTGAAATCGGCCGTAACACAAATCCCCCTTTAGACCGAGATTTATCACGTACTCGATCGAGTTAGAATATTAATTATGCACGCCAGCTTTCAAAGGAGCCAGGCAGAGTAAATCCCTTTAGCTTGGATGCAAAGGTCAGTGTGACTAGGTTAGCTTGGTAAAGCCTAGGATGACGGGATTGTTTGCATGCAGGGTAATTATAAAGGTGTGGTCGAGAGCCTTGGGTTTTTAATTAAATTGTTTGAAGTTATTAGAATGTTTTTATAATCAAAAGATGTTCAGAGGTAATCTTTTTGCAGACAAATTACAATATATATTTGCAAAAGATGAAACATATTAGTCAAAATAAAGCTTTGCAAAATTCAGTTTGCATTAATGCCATCATAACTTTGACGATGATTAAATGTTATGGTAATTCAATGTGAAATACATAACTCACCTAGGTAATGCTAGAAATATAGTAGGAGGTTTGGATAATCTGTAGCAATATTTCTCTATTAATAGGTAGTTCCTAGGTAAGCTCTGGAAATAGGTATATGATTTCCGCTAAAAGTTATATCAGAAAACTTTGCTACCCTTTGGTATTAATTTGATCCTGTCTGTCCAAATTATGCTTACGAGTATATGTTCGTCACTTTTCAATAATGATAATTCAAATTCTTTTTTATTCTGATCGCAAACTCTTAAGAGTTTAATAAGAGCTAAATGCTTAATATCAAAGTAGTAGACAAACGGCATAAAACGCCCAACGATATCCCATTCAATAGCTATATTGTCAGCAAAACCAACATTGTGAGCAAACGCAATGTTATACAATGTAGTCTTTAGAGAATACACGGATACGTTACATGAAGTATGGGCAAGATAAATATTAGCTATGTTTTACGGTAACTTAGCTAATATACTTATTGGACGGATCACATATTACCACGCGTGGTTGTAGGATGTTCGGACTTGCCTTGATACTTCAGGTGGCTACCTTTTCATCACCATTATTTTATTTCTTAGGATGAGATAGGGATAAATGATAAAGGACTAAAACGTTGTATTAAAAAGCGACGAAGATAGTTTTCTGTTTATCAATGCTCTTGGGTGTACCTACTTGTGATCAACTAATTTTCAAAGAATGCTGTTTGGTTAAAAGTACTCAGAAACGGGTCACACTGGAACGGGAACGGGACTCAGAAACGGTCACACTCTTTACAATATTAGTTGCTAAATTCTACAAACACTTTGAAATAACAAGAAGGTACGTGTCTCAGATGTATTTTGCCCGTCAAATTATACCGCATGGCAATGTGTGATCCGCCTAACTTATGTTCAGAGCACACTTATATTGTCAGTATAGAACATCCAGAATATTATTGGGAAATATGTTCATCGCAAATATTATTATGTTTTCTGTTATTGTATCTACCTATTTGTTACAAGTTCCCTGTCTGAGGGTTCCAGTTTTATTTATAAACTTATTTACTGACATTGTTAATTGTAAAGAATCTTATATTGGATATCGTATTGTTCATTGTAAGTATTACCTATAAATTGCCTATTCAAATTATTTTAAAAGTCTTAAGACACAAGCTTCTGCCAGGGGTTTCATGCGTCTTCCATTGGGCCTACTCAAAGTATCCGCATAAAAAGAAGTACATAGTCTTTCTCGATAAATGGGTTAGTGACATCGAAAGATTTTTGTAAATCGGACAACCATTCCAACCGCATTTCAGCATAATTTAAAAAAAACTCGTCAGCTTTTTTGATGTACTAATATTTTTTTGTATATTGAGATACCTACTTGTACTTGTAGCTCCTCTAAGAATGCAACTGAACCCATGGGCTACAACTAGTTGAAAATAATTACATCTCCCTACCCTCAGGGAGTCATGCTTGATGTCAGACAGATGTTTACACTTACACGTTATTGTTGCAGCGACCATCGCTTCAGGCTCACCTTTGACTGAACTTTGATTTGTAAGGATTAGTTTTGTTCTTAGTTATCTGAAGTAATATAAAACTGTCTGTTTGTTTGGGTACGGCAACTACTAGCTCGCTTTGAAAAAAAATCCAGTAATGCCCGTTTATGGAGGAAGGCACAAGCAAGGTCTAATATCAAAATAGCGTGATTGGTCTATGTTAATTGTTGCTAAAAACGAAAACATTTTTAAGCAAATAATTTTTAAAATCAACAAAAATATGTCTGTGTATGATAGCCTTTGTAGAGATTCTACAAAGACTATCAAAAGAAAAACATCTAAAAATCAAAACAAAATATCAACAACTTATTTTCAGAAAATTACAAGAACATAACGAACCGTCCATTTCCATAATCAGTTAACCATTTGAGAAAACTTAATGCGAATAAAATCTACTAAAAAAGTAGAAATTATTCAAATCTTTCTTAGAAGATTTTCGTTCGAAGTATAAAATTTGAATTTTCTGCCACGTGTGTTCCAAATTACTTTTTGCGTATTTATTTGGCCATTTGCTTAACTTAATAGTTTTTTTTTTTTACATAAAATATTGTAATGGCCTCCTACGCAAGTCCTTTCGAGAACACCTTTCTAAGCAAACGCCTTTTTAACGGTTGATATTAAAAGTTCACTATCGAAATATCGTTTACTAGGTATCGATAATCGGTATTCAGGTGTAATCATTAAAGTGTATGTAACATTATTGGATTTGAAGTTAAAGCCTTTTGTGTTAGTGTGAGTTTCTAGGATTAAGGACTTTATTGAGTAAGTTCTAGAATTTGATGATGTTCTTTTGTTCAATAGACAGGACAAATGTGAACGAGCAAAATCAACGACAATCCAATTTCAATTGTCGATATTCGTTTGAACTTAAACTGCTTATAAGAGACTTTTCAAGCCAACAAAATGTGTAGAATAAGTATTGCGCAGAGATACTTTTCTTTATATACTGCAAAATGTCTTCAGCATAATCGAAATATCGGTCTTGCATAATCTTGAAAACAATATTGAAAATAAGCAAGGTAAAAAAGATGGTACCGATTCGTTGATCAGGCTGGATGGAGATTTAGGTTCTGGGTACATTTTAGCAGGGTATCTGCTGAGTAAAAAGTTTGATGGTGTTCACGCTTACCTTCAAACTAAACTCGACCAACTTTAGGCCGATAGTTGGTCAATTGACCGACAATTTGATCTACGATCTGCAATCATTCATATACAGAGAACATAATACAGTTGCCTCTCGATAATACTGGTACAAAATCTCGCTCAGCAGCCTAGTCAAACGAAAACAAATGATTTCAATAACAATACGCATTAATAACCTTGAGCTAGTGTCAACATATGGTCATTGTATCTCTCCTTTCACTTTCGATTGCCCAATACTAATTATCTTATCTCAATCATTAATCTGGAGCGAATGGTGACCCCTACTATGTGTGTGTTAGCGATTTTATCTTCGATGACAGTTAAAAGGGTAATAATATGTGTTATTTTTTTGTTGAATTGTTTGGTTGGTAAATGAAATTGAGAGTTCTAGTTCCAAATGTAAGTGTAATTAGAGTGATAGTGGTGGAAATAAGGTTCTTCTTAAGGAGAAATGCTTAGCGATAACTTTGTTGCAATAATAAGCAAGTAATTTGTAACCTTTATATGTTCTAAAGTCGGAAAGAAACATGGTGAGATAAAATAATGAGAATTTTCTTTGATTGATCACGCTTACTGCAAACTATCTTTCCGAGTTTCTGATTTCTGCTTATTCCACGAAATAGCTCTATTTATTCGAATCTTAAGTCTAACTAATTAAATATTGTAGGTATTTTTATGTGTAAAAGATACAAAAAATACACTGTGTATACTATATTCATTATATATAACAAAAACATCTATTGGATTTAAAATACTCCAGTGACTTACAATCGAGAACCTATAGTAAAACAAAACTAGTAGTTTACTATGATTGTTCGTTGTACACAAATAATGGGCGAACAATTTTCTACTCACAGTACTATTGTATCTGCATGCTACCTACGATTAATTATTATTAATCTTACTTATCTTGCTTTGATTGATTTTCGCGGCCGTTGATAGAAAGATTGATTTGATTTCTGGTTTTGTATGAGTCGTGTAAGGGTTGTACCTACATACAGTTCGTAAGTAAGTTTATATTCGAAAGAACAGTATGGAAAAAAGGATTCAGTTCTTTTGTTATATATAATTATTGATATTTGAAAATCATAAAAATGATTAAGAATATTTTAGCTTTAAATACGCTCGTCTATAGAAAAGGATATCTTTCAATGGTATTCATACGGATAAGAAATGACAGAGAGGTTTGCTTTATCTTTTCTTTATATTAAAAATACAGTCATCCGAATTCCGAAAAGGAGGAGGCTTTTCGGGGAGTAGATTAAAAATACATAATTGGTAATAGATATACCTATATATTTTTTAATCTGAAATTAACTGTAATACACATAATATTTACATGACCTAAAAATAATAATGTTAGATATTGATTTTAAATGTGGTTTCTCAACGTTTTATAATACCGTGGCTACTTAAATGTCAAAACTATTAACTATTAAAAGAAACATTTTTATTTTTATCTTACAATCGCTAGATAATAATGTTATTAAGTTTAACCTTGAAAACATAATGGATGCATCTGCAACGCTGTAGCTCATTATAATATATAAATAAGAAAGATTCTAGAAAGATCTGAGAATATTTCTGTAGAAATAAATATGTAATGATAATATTATATGTTTAATATAGGTACTTAATGATGTCAGGCAATGATGTATGTAAGTGAGAAACATACTTTTCTAACCCCAAGAAAAAACTAGGATAAGGGCAGAAGAATAATGATGATTTTTTGTAAAATGAATATTAAGTAGTTGAAACTTTTTCATTGATAGGCAAACTTAGAACCATTAAAAGGACCAAATTCACATAAACTTATCCTCCCTCTAATTTCTAAAAGCGATGGGAAAATTTGTTGAAACACTTAGGAAAGTTACTTACAGCTACAAATATTAACATTAATGTAGAACCGCACAAATTACCTCTAGAAACATATTCGAGAGAAATATCAAAGTGGTTCAAACCATATTCAGTAGAAAACGAGATATCTTTGCATTAGTTTAATCCAATTAAGAAATTTCAGAACAGTACAAAATTCCAGTTTAAATGTCTACCAACTTGGGTAATGTTATCAACTGGATACGCCAATACCGAGCTCTCCTCTCTACCAAATTGCGAGAATTTGTCAATTTTGTCGTGAACACGTATAAAGATGTGATAAAAAGACATGAGTGAGCAATCACACTAAACCCCGCACACATACTCACATTGGTCGCCAGACTTTTCCTGCTCGTTTCAATATATCCTAAGGTTGTCTGGAAGGTATTGTTCTTGGCGATAAGACCATCCATTATGTTACATAACTGATCTTATTGGGTGTATGTTCTAAAATGTAATAATTGGTGTACTTGAAAAAGTGTATTTATACCTGTCTTTTTGGCATAGAGATTTGTGCACATGGCACTTTCTGTTGGTTATATTATCTAAGTTTTCGCTCTAAGTCGAACTAGTTCTAGGCTTTTGATCTTTTAGTTATTGGGTTTACGAAATGTTTTGGTATGCTCGGAATCAGTAATTATTGTTTAAGTATGGCTGGGAGCCAAAACATACTTTTGCGTAAGTTTGGCAAGCACTTTCTAAGTAGTTATAAATTGTGATCAAGCAGAAAATTATAATATCTGAGTTGTATTTACAAATACAACGCATTATGTTATACCAACTACTTTAAAAAGTAATTTGAATAAATAAGAGGGCTCAGATTCTAGTTCGTAATTTTTTTTGTAAAGTTGTTTCATGTCATACCTTTTTTTTTTTTCCGACGTTAAAAATCATGAAATGACCCCTCCCGCTGTGGGTTAGCAGCGGTGAGGGAGTGTCAGACTCTTACTGACTAAAAACCGTCGTGTTCCGTTATAGGCCTTTTATGTACCAGGGCCGCGGTATCTCTTTCGAACAACCCGCAGTTCATGTCATACCTACCCAATATTTGAAGGAAGAATTCATAAGGGAGAAAATAATTAACCTGTGACATACCTAACATGCCTTTGTTTTTCTAAGACTTATAAAGGTCGATATTTAGCCTTAAAATTCCCACAAATATACACCATACCGTTAACAGAAAAAGTAATGTACAACATAAATTCCGTCAGTCTATTCCTTTTAGGTATAAAGTGAATTACACCGTCCACTTTATCTCCCAAATTGAATTGCCAACCTTACCATCCAATAACAGGGCTGTCATTCATTTTTTTTCTGGCGTAAAACCTTATAAAACAGCTGAACTGGGAACTTATTTACAGTGAAAGAAATGTGAGATACGCCTATTTTTAGCACTGTCGGGCTTTTTGGTTGGTTCATTGGTGGCTAGCGGCTATCTAGAAAACTGTTGAACAAATGATCTATGTCATACTTGGTTTTTAACCCTAACGTAAAAAGTTACAAGTATTTCTGTTTGTCTGCGGGACCGTAGCTCTTAAAGTGATGAACCGATTTGGATGCAATTTTTTTCAAATAAAGTAACGGTGTTCTTTGTACCCCCTCCAGACTACATACACCTATAGTTAAAATATAATTCATATGGCTACATGTTACCCATGAACATGGCAGAGGATCGATTCATTCATATCAAAAATTGCTGGACTTTCGTGCAGTTTTTTAAGTCTCAGAAAGATTCTAGAGGAATTTTCAGGTATATGTATCGTTTATCGCGAATAAAGTAGCGAACACAAGTTGCAGGTACCTACTATAAATAATGAGTGGAAATTACTGCGTTATTATGGGAACTAATTGTGTAACCGTTATCGGGAATATTAACAGTCACATACTAAGTGCTAATGTTTCATGGGAATTGGCGCTCGATAAAAACTATGTTTGTACTTATAACGTGGTGTGGGATTTTATTTAATTGTTTCGTAAAGTTAATTGAAACAAAGATATGAGTAAAATACTTAAGTTATTAGTTGTTCAAAACTGTAAGAAAATACATCCGCTTCTAACCAAATTCCCAAAAAGGAGAAGGTTATCAATTCGGATGTTTAATTTTTGTTTGTTCGTCCATAATTCTGTCGTTTCTAAAGAAAGATAATTTCTTGTATATAGCTAAATATACTCATTTATCAATCTTGTATTCGTCAGGCCAAGATTTTCACATGAAATCCAGTATTTAATTAAAACTCAAACACAAGAGTTGGTACAAAATATGTCAACCGCTTGTCTTTCTGAAGTCGTTAGAAGTAATCAAAGAAACCGGGTTACTATGACTCTTAGTCTAGGTTAGCAATGAATTTAAATTACTGGTTGAAATGATGATGATGATGGGAAAAGTTTCAGGTCGAAGTTGGGATTGTTAAGCTGGGAATATGATCATTTGACGACTTCATCAAGTGTACTGAAGTCCAACAAATCCTTATGACAGAACAACATAAAAAAAAAAACTAAACAAAAAAAAAAATATTTATTTATTTACAATTTATGTACACACACATGGTAAGATATTTTAAATCCTTGTAAAACCATGTTCATCATTTAATCATTTACCTTTAAGCTTCACCCTACTAACAGATAATACAAAACATATCAAGGAATTTTCCCCGAAAACCTTCAACATCACCCTCAAAAAATCCTCCCTGGAACTCATTAAGTTCAAAGCCTCTCAAAATGAAAATCTCGTGAACCCAATTTCAAGATCATCCAACCATTACGTTCCAACGTGTGTAAATATTAGTAATTACAAATAAACATGGTTTCAAATTAACCTTTGACATTATTAATTGGAACGAATGCCGACCGAGATCCAAATTTCCCAAACGTTATAATTATTGGGTCACTATTGAGAACGCTTTCTTAGAAATGGACAACGAATCATTTGATGTTTACTGGTAATGTCCCAGATAGGTTTTTATTGTCGTTCTGGATTAATTGAGCTGTTTAGGATCCGTCCTATTTATTATCTCTTAAATGATTAGGAACTTTATTGTTTAGTCTGGAGTCTTAATTAAACGCCTTAAAATCAGGGCATATAAATTAACTAAATTTTAAGTCAAGAGATAGAGCCATTCACAATATTAAAGTATCTAATAATGATGAGGAGGATGAAAACAACAAAGTTGTAAAAGACATCAAACTAATCTGCAACCATTAACTTGATGACAATGCGGATAAACATGTAGCAAAAAGACCCAACCTCATTTTTATAACAGTACCACCATTTAGTGAAGATAATAATCATCATAAAAGCGATGTACATAAAATAATACAATAACACAATCATCGTAATAACTCAGTACTGTTAGAATATTTACATAGAAACTGTCTAAATACTCATAATATTTGTCCTCTACTATTACTTACAATTTATTTTGAATACCGTTACAAATAATTTGATATGTAATACGGAACCGTTTAAGCAATTTTGGACAACATTCACAACCCAGATACATGTCGATAGCAAATGTCGAGTAGCCCACACGCAGTTCTAGTGTTTCACTTGTATCGATTGTATCGATATTATTGAAATTATCTTGTCCTAAACCTTTGGTAACCTTGTACTTGAGATCAAAATTTACACCGACATGACAGCAATTAGTAATATTATCTATCTTGATCTAATTTTCTGCAACCCTTTCTATATTCACCATTCATTTCAGAGCATTTACCTTAAATGCTCTTCTTCAATAGCATTTATATCCACAACATCGATACAAATTGCTTTACCTTTATCATTTTGAACATCACTATCCATTTCAAAGAAAGTATCGATATTTTTAACAAAAACCTATCGACTGTTCTCAACGAGACACTCATACTGATTGACAGATAAATACACTTTTATTATACCAATGATATTGTTTGGCATACTCAAGTAGCGACAAGTAGGCGAAGGCCCATAGTTTATTGACACTCTATTGATAAATGACTGACGGTCTACAGTAGTGATCATTGTAAAAGTATCCAGTTGGAAGCTAGCTTAGAAATGAATGTTAAAGATCTTTTGAGTAGTTTTCCGAAACTTACAGTTAGTAAAAGGTTTGTATAATATTAATATAGATGATTTGAGATGAGCCCAAACAAGAATAATAACAGATTCAGAAAATTTGGTTTAAAGATCAACGTATCAAGAATGGTTAAGACAAGTATCAGGCATAAATCAAGACTAGATCAAAGCTAAATCAATAACAGTCAAAACAATAAACCTATTATTTGTTGAACTAAATAACTTTCTAAAATAACTATAAATCATCAACTATTTAATATTAAATTACTTGTATGCGTTTACCACCTTCATAAAGTACTATGTTTTGATATTTAAAATACCAAAAATACACCGATAAATCAATCAAAACAAACATTGGACGGGATATGAAAATCGATTTTAAATCGATTATCGGATCAAAAGCTCCGAATCGATTAAATGCGATTTATATACATTTTCATTGCCTTTTTATTCTTAGATCAAAGCTTTCGAGTTCTAATCGATATTTTTAGTTCTATGCTCGTATTTGGGCTTAGTGGTCTGAAAATAGCCCTAATGGTATTAGGGTTAGATATTTCAAGGAGAGCCCGAGGTCATCGACCGATAATGTCATTCGTTCAACAGCCGTGATTAAGGCAATGAATGAATGAATGAAACGGTTTGTTTGACTTGAATAGGTGCTTGCGATAGGAATGATTTTGATTGATGACATTTAAATCTGAGCAAAAGAAAAAATGTACGGAGGCATGTCTTACGTTTCCACTCAATGTACGATTTGGCTCACCTACAGAAAGGCCCCAATTATGTTTGAAGTACTTGACAATAATTTATCAAACTTAAAATCAATTACGTTGTCAAGTCAAAGGTACGTCGGATGTTTGAATTTGATTAGATATTTGAGCTCATTGAAAGAAGTGACTTTCGGACTCGATTTCACCGGTTTTCTTCAACCATATTTTTCGACTCATAAATGTCTTAGTATTTTGTCAAATAGCCCATAATTTATAATTATAAATATAAGAACAATAATTTACCAATCTAACTGATACTCGCAGAGTGACATATGACCAAACAAACCAATAGTAGTAAAGATATTTAATTTAGAGCATCCTCCAACTCAACCAATACTAATTATCAAATCAACACGTCACATATTTTCCTACTTCCTTCTTTCAGAAGATCAAAATCAGATTTATTTATATCATTAACGTCAACTCAAGACGGATAGACGTACATTCCAGCATTAGTAGAGACTTTTCACTCAGAAATATGAGCAGGAATCCGTTTGGTAATTCAATTTGTTTCACCCACGGAGGAAGGAAAGATAGCGGAGATGACATAAGGAAGGTAGGTCAAGCGCCTTCTTGTAGGTCAAGCAACGTATGGAAGGCTTGATGAGTTGTGGGAACTAACGAGAAGATCGGGTTCCAAATTAAAACCATTCGGTTAAAATCAGAAAATAATGGACATGTTCCATAGAAGGTATGCTAAGGCGGAGCTAGTAACGTTCCTCGTCCCCCGAACATCTGCATTTTGGTGCGCTACTTTCTTAGGAGATTTTGCGTTTTGACATCTCCACTAGTCATTTTGTTCTCCATGCCTTCACCCAATTTTCATGTTTTAGTAGCTGCTACGGTTATTTATGCATTTGTTTGTACCTATGTATCAGTTTCTAATTGCATTTTTGATACATTGTTTCCTGCTTCCTTTAACAAATAAATAGAAAGTTCGTATGGTCTTAATTTTGAGATAAGTTTAATTGATATGGTGAAAATCTCACTGATGTGTTACGAGGTGTGTCACCATATTACTATGAAACGAAGTTTCTCTATTTCTATCTTACTTCTGAAATAGCATAATACATCATAATCTGGATAGATTAAAATCTGATTGAAAACGAATCAACAAGTTACAAACTAACAAAAGCGTTCAGATTAAGGTCATACCAGTTTCCTTTAAACCGATACACTTTATCCTTCTTCGAAAAATGTGCTTCGAAGAATTTTTCATTATTTTCGAAATTGTATTTTCTGAAACAACGTGGGATAAAGCGCAGTGGGATGCAGTGAACCAAGCACAAATACATAGATCTCATCAGTCTTCAACAAACTCGGTGTACCGTGGCTAATGCAACCTAGATTTTATCCTGGATTTGCCAAGGTTAATGCTGTTTGTGGCTAGAGTCTTTCAATCTAAATTGGCAAATACTTGGATTTAAAGATATTGCGGTGAGCGTGGCTAAGTATTGGACGATTCAAATTTAAGTTTTTACCATCTACTTTATTAAGTTACAGCTGAATCCTCATCATCATCCTGCCCTCTATCTCAATTTTATTTGGGGTCGGTGTAGAATACATACAAAATGCAAAAAAGCGGTAGTGAATTTATTTGTATGTTTCTACGCTTTCAGTTCAAGCAGCTGAATTAATCTATATAAGTACTTTTTTAGATTTCATATAAATTTATTTCACATTAACTCAACGAAATCAGCATTCACAAGTTTAAATTAGATAGAGATACCCAAATAATGGCTTCTAAATGTAACCTTATTACTTATAACCTCAATTTAATTAAATTCTCAATAACTTTCTTTAGTTTTACAACTATTTCGATTTAATTTATTAATATCAGCTTCCGCTACTTTATGGGCTTCTATTTATTCGATATGATACTCGATAATAATATCGATTTCAAGTTGTTAATCTACATTTCAACGTTTTAGGAAATTAACCTTAGATTTTATAGCTTTATTATAGATGTGAACTATTAATCTATACATATAATAAATCTGTAAAAAAACTGTGTCTGTACATTGAATATATTAAAAAAATAATAATTGGGTGGGGTTTAGAAACAGTAATGGAGCACAAATCCAAAAAAAAAATTCTGTCTGTATGTCTGCATGTCTGTATGTCTGTATGTCTGTATGTCTGTATGTCTGTTTGTTTGTACACGCTAATCTTCGGAACTACTGAACGGATTTCAATGATTTTTTCTTTGTTGTATCAGTATTAAGCCTGGTCAACATATAGGCTATAATTTATCTTCGAAACTTGAAGACCTGATGCAGAACTCCAACAGACCAACAAAACTATAAAAGATACAAAAATGATGTCATGGCAAAAATTGTTTCATGTGATGAGCATTTTCAGCTGAGATAATAAATTTGAAGATCTGGAACACCTGATGTGGAACCCCAAGAGCCCAGCTTCTCTGTACCATATACATGTATGATGTTTTAGCAAAAGTTGTTCAATTTGATAAGCACTTTCTATTGACTTATACAAATTGAAGATCTAAAACACCTGATGTGGAACTCCAGGGGCCCAGCTAGACTATAGCATATAGAGGTATGACGTTTTAGCAAAAATTGTTCAATCTGATAAGCACTCTCTGTTGACTTATAAAAATTGAAGATGTAAAACACCTGATGTGGAACTCCAGGAGCCCAGCTAGACTATAGCATATGAAGATATGACGTTTTAGCAAAAGTGGTTCAATCTGATAAGCACTCTCTATTGACGTATAAACATCGAAGATCTGGAACACCTGATGTGGAACTTCAAGAGCAATACTACACTTGAAATGTATAGAAATGAATGTTATGAAATAGGTATGGCGAATCAAAAAAAAGTAATTAGTCCGTCTTTTAGATAACCCTAAAATAATGGACACGTATTTTTCTTTTCTCCCTCTCACAAACAAATAATAACGAAGATACAACACACTTGAATTTTGTGTTAAGTCACTGCTTAGTACAAATTTTACATACCTAGACGTGGCGTCACGAGCCCCCACTCTCCGACTTTGTTGCGTTATATCTCATTATTATTTTGTATGTCTCTTCCAGACCTCGGGACTACAGAGTTCCGAATTTTTGGGAGGCAAACGTGGGGCCGAAGCCAACACGCTGAAGCCCTTTTGAGACAACTTTAATGAAATGGTGACACAAAACCGACGATTATCCCTTTATACACTATAAAAATGAACCCAAGGACAATCCCCGGTGGACGTCGTTAAAAAAAGACAATCCCCGGTTCTGTGCTAAACTATTGCTAACTATGGAGGAAAAGTACTTGGGCTATTGTGATGGGATGTTAGTGGATGACAATGTATTAGGTACATGTAAAAATGGCAGGTGGAGACTTGCCACCTCACTTACTGGGCCCCCGGGAACCAGTCACTGAATAGCAACAAGAGGGCAACAGGTACATGAGCGGCTGTAGGGTGAGGATACCTCGGTGGACTTTAAACGCTGATTACGCGCTCCCTGTGTTTACCATGAGGCACCTACCCTCCGAGCAGGGCTACTAATCCTGCTCTAGCGACTCCACTCTGGACGGCCAAGCCAAGTCAGAGGCGTGAGACCTACCCCCGTCATGGTTCACTCCGACCGGCCGGAGATGGGGGACAGTATACTCTCCCTGGAGAACTCAGTATATATAGCCCCGCGGGGTCGCTACTCCCCGTCATCAGCCTCAGATGTCCTGCGGTGCCTGTATCTCATTATTATTGTCGTTATTATCTCCAGAGCCTTTGTCCCAATTATGTTAGGGTCGACTTCCAGTCACGATGCAACTGAGTACCAGTGTTTTACAAGGAGCGACTGCCTATCTGACCTCCACAACCCGGTTACCCGCTCAACCCAACACCCCTTGGTAATACTTACTGGCTTCTGACTACCCATAACGACTGCCAAGAATGTTCAATGACAGCCGGAACCTACAGTTTAACATCCCCTCCAAATAACGGTCATTGGTATCCAAAATATACGTAGAAAGTACATACGAACTTAGAAAAGTTGCATTGGCAGGTACTTGCCAGACCTGGAATCAAAGACACACGCTCATACTTGAGAGATTGGTTCTCTACCCACTAAACCACCTCGACTTCCACTAAGTCACCACGACTTTGTCATATATTTAATGTTTTTTTACGTAATAATACGTGTACCTAATATTTTTGCCACTCACAACTTAAATGCGGACTAATTAGAATCACCACTTTTATCCCAATGGTCACGTCTATTGCGGTTCAGTTCTCAGCGTTTTGTTTAGTCTGCTGTGCTTTTGCCGTTAAAGTACAAAAAATAAATATATGGAGCGTTTCTAATGGTTATGCGTATTCCGTTGTTTCCAAGTCAACGGGCCCTTAAAATGCAATATCAGACTATTCAGATCTTTGATTTTGCTGACCCCGTAGTCGCTGGCATAAGGAACAGGATCCGCGAACGAAGTCGCGGGCAGAAGCTAGTTTTAAATAAATATCTTGATTTGGTTCTTCTATACTAAGGAATAATTTATTATACACACTACATAATGTAAGTATAATCAAACTAATAAAACATTAAATCTTAATGTGACCTCCTCTATAATGAAGATGAGCGTCATCTTAATCTTCTTCATTCTACCAACACTTTGAAATGTCTTTCCAAACATCTTTATTATAGAAAACATCATTTTACATAAAATATTTTCTTCTCAAGCAAGTACTATAATACTTGATCTATCAGGAAATTCTGTTGAGAAAATGGATATTATAAATAATAGTGAAATAGGAAGTGCTGAATGTAACACTAGGCCTGATATCAATACCCGTGAGCTTGCTCCGGGAACGGTGAAAGGTATAGAAGAGTAGCGTTGAAGATAAACAACAGTTATGAAGGAATTATCTGATGAAAATGGAGAACATAAAATTAGTTATGAATGGGGCTACAATTTGTGAGAAGGTAAACAAGGATATAAAAAATAGATGCAAGATGGTGAACTTCAAGTAATAGTACCCAAACACGCTTCTAATGAAATTATAGCCACAACTTATCAAGCTTCCCGTTTCCAAACACGCAATTCAGTACATCTTAAATATTAAGTAAGATTGAGTAATGTGAGAATTAGAATTCTAAAAACTCAATACACACTTTTCCCAACACCTATTCCTTTATAAGCCAACAATGCATCAATAGAAAGGTTAACTACTTGACTAACAAATATAAATGACATCATAAAAATCGGACCCATTCAATTGGGTACCGACCTTAAGCTTCAATTTATATGAGATCCAACAATACTAAATCTTGAGCTGTTATATTTTCCAAAAGTCGTTATTCGAAACATGATTTAAAGCCTCCGTTATGCAATGATATAAATCATGGGAATTTGTTTAGTAAAGAAGAACTCTATTGGATAGAAATGGAAGATTAAGATAGCCTTGTTAAGGAAATGAATGATGCTTATCT
The DNA here is from genome assembly GCF_022581195.2 of Helicoverpa zea. Taxonomy (NCBI): domain Eukaryota; kingdom Metazoa; phylum Arthropoda; class Insecta; order Lepidoptera; family Noctuidae; genus Helicoverpa; species Helicoverpa zea. Next base: position 2,878,256 of record NC_061472.1, read on the forward strand.
GCTTTCGTGTGAAATTTTGTAACTTGTTTTGGTAGATGAGGATTGGAATTCCAATCTTTGATTAAGTGATATTTGTAAGTTTATTACGGTTTCTGTTTTGGTTTAAGAGGATTTTGCTCTTGGGTAGTAACTAATAAAGTTCTCTCTGAGGTTAGTTCAAGATCTCTAAATCGTAATAGCTTTATCGTAAGTTGAAAACTTTGTTGTTATGCCTTCAGTTGTATATTCTTCTGCTACTAAATTAACAAATCCCTTAGAATTAGCTGCTTATAAATTATCAAATCCTTATCAAAAAATTACTTCAGTTAAATTTAAAAATCCAACACCAATATTTCCATCAACAGCTACACAGTTATCATAATCTTTACGTAACATCATACTCCCATAACAAGCCCATAGCTAAGGCCATGAGTCTCCATCAACAATCCTATAACTATCTGTTACTTCATTTTTGTTTGGTCTGAACGTGAAAATGATATCACTTGGATCTTCATCGCTTGTAATATTGTATTCAATGTCATGGTCTGTGACGTCACAAAGGTCATGAACACCAATATTGTGAAGTTCAAGTGCAGTATCTTTCATCTTTTCGTTTGTTTGGTGTTGAGTAATCTTTATTAGGTTGTGTTGATTTCTTATTGTCTGTGTTTCTTTAGTGTGTTCTTTTTCTCTTCTTTTATTTGTTTTGTATGTGGTATAATCAATGTATTAGAAGATCTGCTTTGAAAATCTCGGTTACTAATTAGCCTCTTAGGCAAACTGAATTAAATCACGACGTTGGTACATTGGTAATAGTCAACTAATTTTACTTCAAGCATGTTATGAAACTCAGCACTCGGTGGTATATTGCATGGCCTTTCAAAATCTAGCTCAATAGTTCAACAAACCATACACTCAAGTTAAAACTAATAGGGCCCATTCCGTAAACAAGACGTTAACTGCCGTGCAAAATAACCCGCACACTGGAGACTAAACAGTCGGCCGACAGTTGCCCCGATAGTTGGAAAAAAATATTTTTTGAGCAATGTGAATACAATCAAAGGTTTTAGTCGGTCTGATATCGATGGACTGGATCTAGTCTGATGAAACTAGTTAAAGCAAGATGTAGTAGCGAAAGATATTCATGAGAGCCTGGTGTCCGAGTGCAATTGCCATAGATAGAGCGAAGTGGAGAAGAAAAGTTAAGAAAACTGACTCCACCACCATGTGGGATACATAGTAGGAAAGAGAGACAGAATTGGTCTGATACCGGCCAAATACTTGATCCTTGTTACGTACTTCCACCATTCATTTTCATGTACTGATTTATGAGCCGGCAACTATCAGCCGACTAAAAGTTTGTAGTCTACGGGTACTGCACTCACCAATTATCCACTTAATCGATTCAATCGGTTACGAGTGACATAAAAGCTTTGGGATAGAATCGATCGTAATCGCCACTATTAGTCGGGAATTAACCGAGATAGGAATGTAAATATCGATGTTAATCGATGGTTGATTGTTCGAAAAAAATGTCTACGTGTTGCGCATTCTATGTGATTATTTGTGTAATCTGATTTCATTAGTGCATTTGTGGTTAAATACTTGGATTTATCAATTATTTAATGGTGATGTTTTTATTTGTGTTTTGGAATTTGTATAAATAAATGATTTTGTGGTCTCATCTACACTTATATTAAAGTTATTTGTTTATTTAGTTAAAGTCGCTCTTAGCGTTATTTTAATGCTAAACAGGAAGCATATTTTTGTATAGGATATATTTATTAGGGCGTGTCAACTGGTAGTTTTTACAAGTTATAATTTATTGCTAACTATTTTTACATAGATCGTTCGATAAAGTTCCTTTGACATTTTTATATTTTGGACACATTATATTTGTAAAATATGAAAATGTCTAACTTTCGAAAATTATAATCCCATATCACACTTTAATTAAACAAACTTCTCTCCAACTGTTACAGTTATATAATTCCGCATAATCCCTTAAGGCTGTGTTACCATACTATAATATAAGTTACTACCAAGCCAAATATGTGGGTCCAGAATATTTGACAAATTCCCTCAAGGTTGAAACCCTAAATCTACTGAAATGCTGTAATGTCAACTATTTGTTCAGGTTACCTAAGCGGCCATATTTGAGCTGGCTTAAACGTAAATAAATAGTGAACGAAATAATATACATACATGTTATTTTATGAGGTCGGTCATTGACCTTTAAAGTTCTGTATTTAGGTTCAATTAGTAGTTCAAAATAATGTACTCTTTCAACGAATGTAGCCAGATAATAGTCATTTAAAAAATGGGTATGTTCTAAAATTTTTACTTATTTATTGCCAAACGCTTATTTAAGTATTTAGCTTATGTCAATAAATGAGTGAATCAGCACAAAAGTCTAGTACATAACAATGGTATTTATTCACAAACATTCTACCTCTAAAATATTTCAGTTTGAAAAAGTTTTCCACGAATGTACAATCAATTCCCAGAACGGTACAAATTGCGAACCAACATTTGCACGACAGGTCACAGTTAGTAGACGTGGTTTGTTAAAAAACAAACAAAAAACGGCACGCCATTGCACATACCTACGTACCTAGTACTATACTATATATAGGCGTCTACAGGTTTTTTTCTCCACTGGATGAAAATTCCTAGTGTTTGTAGGAACTGGAAAACGTTTTTGTGGATGTCAGTTTACTTTGAAAGAATTGTTTGCAGGTTTCAAGCAGTGCTGAAAAACATTTGAAAGTAAAACATGCCACAATAGTAGCAAGATCGCAAGTTCATTCTTAACTTCATCAAATTCTAATTTTAAGTTTTTAAGTTTTAATCTTATCAATCTGAATACTCTCTTTAGCGATAATATTATTACTTGATAGTAAGCATGCATCAATGTTGGTTAACTCTTTCAGAACCAATAACATTTAAAACCAAACTTAAACAATCAACAGATCTGCCCAATTAAACTTTATAGATTTTCGGCAAATTCTCTTCAATAGAATATCAAACTTGAATTTCCCAAGCAATCTGAAACAACCCCATCTATAATACGCAATATAAATGTAAATAGGTTGCTTAAGCGAACAAAACCTTAGCGCACATTATAATTCAATTTCTTCGGTAATGTTATATCGATCGATTTGATTAACATATTTAATTTGCATTTCTTAATAATTTAATTTTTGTTTTTAAGGGCCTCACACAGTTTTACGTGACAACGGAAAAACGTTGTGTATGAGATGACGTTAGATAGAAAAGTATAGAAAAAGACAACAGGCTACACTTCATAAGTTATCGATGTCGTTAAAGTTATAGTTGCTTCAGAGTGTCAAAGTAATAAAGTGTCTATGGAGTCTATTGAAGGCTCTTCTCCATGAAACCAACTTGATGGAACCATGCACTTAGTGTGACGTTTCATAGGAGCCTGCAAAAGGCCTATTAGAAATAAAAACTTTTGTCTTTGAGAGTATAAAATTATTTTAATAGTCATATTTATGTATTGTTTTTTTCTATGGGCCGTAGATTCCTGATACAAATAAGCAAATAAAAATAAATAGTTCCATTGCGGGGCACAGTCTTTTTCTCAAGATAGATTGGCAATTTCAGATGTTAAGAAAACTTTTTTCTTATAATTAAGATACGATCCCATAAAATATAATCAGTCCTTATCTCAAGTTTAATCTCCTTTGTTTTAAAAGCCTTTCGTGACAAACACGGCACCGCACAAGTTTATCGAGAACTTTCATTAATATACTTACTTCATTTGCATTGCTTAATAACTTAATTCGTAAAAGTAACGGCCACACACGCTGAGCCGGTATTGAAACATTTAGTGATGTGAAACAGGTTTACTGAGGCCAAGTGCCCTCGTTACGGTAAAGTTTTGACCTAACTGATCGAATCTGTTTTCAGCCTGGAGCTAATTGTTAAATCTTTTCTTGGAAGCATTTTTCATTGTTATCAAAATTATATAAGAACTTATCGATTGTTTTATATGGCCTGGCTTTTTCACACGGTTTCACTCGCGTCCAGAAGAAACAACATAATATTTCACGCTACTGTAGCTTGTAATAGTTTCAAGACATAGTCTGTCTCTACTAAATTTCATTTCAGACGAAAAAATGCGCTCGAAAAATATAATTACCTGTTTATTCCCATCACTACGGTTGTTCTTTTTGTTCCGCTATCCATATTTGGATGCACATAGTGCGCAGATATTAAATTTTAATACAAGATTTATAATTACGGCGAAAGTTATCGTGCATTGTTGCGGAAAACTTCAATAAGCCGATTATGGGTATGGAGAATAATTAAAAAGAAAAATACAATAATCGGTATTATACATAGGCGATTATAAATATCATACAAAATTTTTCACCACCACCATATTTATTAAGAACGCTTATGAAAGGACAGAGGTCAATGATGGAAAACCGTTTGATCACATCAACGGTCTTCGGTAAAATACAAAACTCCATCTTTTCCAAAAGATAAACTTTTCACAAGTCGAAGTCTGCACTAGCAGTGGACTGCTATAGGCTGATGATGATGATGATGATGAAGTCTGCACTTGACCCCAGCATACAACCAAAACAATATAAATGCCATTGACTCATAACCCAAAAATTAAAGTGTTATCATCGAAATTATCAAAAATAAAATCCAAAAAAATGACGCACGCAATAAAAGAAAGATCATACAAATTATAATGAGAGACACGAGACTTCAATTACACGTTCGCAATCAATACAACATTAACAAAATACCCGACTGCACACTAAAAAAGAGTAAAACAAGCCCCACAATAATATTTAATTTATAAATATTGATGGAAAGCATCGCAGGCGGGGACCAACAGAGGCTTATTTATAGTCATTTCGGTTGTGCACCATTTAGCAGAATTTTCGTTGGTGGCGGTCAAGGTGGTCCCCGCCTGCGATGCTTTCCATCAATATTTATAAATTAAATATTATTGTGGGGCTTGTTTTACTCTTTTTTAGTGTGCAGTCGGGTATTTTGTTTTGTTAATAATAATTCTTTTATTTATAACTTTTTAGCTGTTTTTATTTAACGAAAATGTTGTAGATGTAGAAGACTATGTATATGTAAGTACCATTTTAAATTATTTCGACGACATTTGGCTTTAGATTACGAGTGATGTTACTCCGCAACATAAATTTACCGCCAATCTGGACTGTTGGTAGTGAAGAAGAAAAAGAATTAGGTGAGTCATTACTGCTGAAGACCGTCAACGACGTGTGCCCTTATGCGTGTGCCCGCATTCGGGCTGTATACTCGAGCATATCCCCCTCCGCACCGCGCCGCGCGCCGCATGCCAGGCCACGCCCTATCTTTTTGCTTGCTAACGCATGAGTTGCTTTGCGTTGACGCAGAATTAACATGTTCCCGTGGGAATTTTGAGAAAAAACGTATCCTATATTAATTACTCCCGTGATTGAAATGAATCTAATGATACCGCATACATATTTTTTTAAAGGGAAATTTAGAAAAAATATCCCGTGGGACTTTTAGGATAAAATGTATCCTATGACACTCCCGTAATCAAGACAAATCTAACGATACCTCATACATCAAAATCCATCAAGCCGTTTAGGCTACAGGAGGTCACAAAGGAACAGACATACATACATACTTACATACACTCGAAAAACATTACCCTCCTTCTTTGGCAGTCGGGTAAAAACAAATTATGCGTAAAACGAAACGAGAACTGATGTACAAAGCGATTATATCACTGTGTGCGAACACGAATAACTTTATGATTCTGTATGTATGAAAAGGGGACTTATTCTGGTATTTCTTTTGTCGTAAAATATTAAAGGGTTAATGAGCGCAAGCTCATTATTTACACTCTATCAAATTCCTAGAGAGAGACATGCACAAAAATGCTTCGGATCTGCCTACAATGAAAGGAAAAATATAGAAAGAGCAATTACATACATGCATCGCAAGAGAAGTTGAAAATTTGAAAGGATTCGGGTTGGTTATTGATCTGTCCATAAAGCTGCGTCTAGTCTGTGGATAGGTCAGCTATTGTTGGAAACGGTAAGCCCTTTGTGTTGATATAAAGTTTACCTACTGAACTACAGGTGCATTATTTTCCACAGCAACACCATAAGAGATCGTGTAGACCAATTAATATAATTGACAATTTATAACTTTCAAGCTTCGCAGCTTCGTTCTCCACAGTTAAAACGTCTTTTGTCAAAATGTTGCATTTACTTTTCAATAACGATTATAAAACTACATTGATACACTCAATAAAAAAATAACAGAATACACCCGCCAAATCTTTACGGTCGATCACATTGATTCATTTATACGAATTATTGGTGCTGTCGCCCAAATACCAATATTCAGATCCCATATCGAGACGAAAGGGCTCCTCGGATCACGTCGCATGTTATATTGTAAAGGATATTATAATTGATTGTAATTCAATTAATATTAAGTGCCAATCCAGGGCTGTTGGCGTCGCCTTCAATTTTAATGGAAATGAGTATACGTTTTAAGCTAGTAAGGTGCTCGCTTTTAAGGATTCTGAGTCAAAGGTTAAATATTAATTGATGATTCTTTATATTTTATTTTATTAGATTGGTGAAAATGATAGTATAGAGACAGGTATCGTTTATGGATTACCATGCACTCCATGAACTTGAGTGCAAGTGGATTGTATTTCCTCTCACAGGGTATAAGTAAATAAATTGAGAAGTAGAGAGTCCGGGAAGATATCTTAAGACCGGGCCGGGCTATTTTTTATCATTATTTTGATACTAAAATAGACCCTTTTATCTGCTAGTAGCAATGATTGATTGTTTGACTAAAGACTGAAAACCAAATGTAAACTTTTTGATAAGTTCTTTAAAGGCTTAAAAAAGTGTAAACTCGCTATTTGAGTGGTGCAAGTCTTTCATTAAATAGTGCAAATGAGCGTCTAGAAAGAACTAGAAATCGTTTTTCAAATTCAAACAGTATTCTCTTAGTCTTCCAATTTCAAATTTAAAACCATCCGTATTCCAACATCAAAACCTACAGCTACAACAAGCGCGTCATAAAACCGATGTGGTTCATAATGAGGGTATGTATCTGCAGCGATAATTGCGAGTTGCATCGGGTCACGGAGTAAGGAAGAAGCGGAGATGCGATAATGCAGGTAGGTCAGGCGCCTTCTTCTGGGTCGAATTCGTATGGTCCATCAGGTACGAGTAGGGCTGCCATCTCGAATTTCGCCAAACCCGGACAAAGATTTAAAAAAACCCGGACATTTGACGTAAATCGCATTCTTTCCCCGGACGGGTACTCTTACACCGAATGAGGTTAGTGTTTTGTATCATAATGCCGATAAATACGGAAATACAGTTAGGTGCTTTCTTACATGAAAAGTGTCCGGGTTTTCCCCGGACGCTTTTTGAAAACCCGCCCGGACGTCCCCCGGACGGGGTCAAAACGAGGACAAATCCGGGGAAACCCGGACGGATGGCAGCCCTAGGTACGAGTATTCTTTGAGACATCTGTCAACGATTTCTAGTATTACATACAAATGGTCGGGTCCAGAGAAAGCGTATTCTTATAGCAAAAACAGTAACGTTTCTCGTCCCCCGCATTTTGGCGCGGTTCTTTCTTCAGCGATTTTCCGTTATGGAACCTCTGCTAGTAATTATGTTCTCCATGCATCGGGTATTCCAACATGGCTTGTCCCCAGGCAATAGCATTTTACTTTCACCGTCTGGACTTGCGTGATTTAGACTGGTCTGGTATTTGGGTTTCTTTTTTTCGGACAAAAAATTGTCTGGCTGACAGTTTTTGGAAGTTATAAATAGTTGGTTAATGGGGCCATTTTGGTGCAGTGTGGGTAAATTATATGCGGTATTGGGTATATTTTTTTTCCAACCACTCGGCTAACAGTCGGCTGACTGTTTAGTCTACAGTATGCGCGAAGGCTAAAGCTCCTCATTTTTAATTCCTCAAGTAAAAATTATGCCCAATTCTGCAGATGTATTCATACAGGTGAATTTAATATGTTAATGTTCTTCAAAGAAAACAAACATGAACATGTTGTAGGTAATTTCACATTCCTGTTTTCACAAAGAAAATTCAAAGACGGTATTGCTTTCAACTTCCTTTACAGCATAGCGTTTTGCAATATTTTGTTATCAATATAATATAGCTAGATATTTTATGAAAAATACAACTTGCGATTAATTCAATTTCAGTACCTATATCGATCTTTATTTGTATTTTTTTTACTGTTGTATATTTGTAACTACAGGGAGCCGCGGAATTTAATTTATAGAAGCAATGGCATCTTCCACTAATATTATTATCTATAATTATGGTGCAAGTGTGAAAGAAAATATTCATAAAACATTTCCATACATACAAAAGTCTGTATTTCATCCTGCTTTGCCAGTCACGTGCTAGCTTGAACATGAGGTACAGTGCCAGAGCAAATAAAAGTAACATCTTTTTTTTATCCTAGTAATTCGTACGTTTTATTAGGTCCCTCCTAGTTCTAAGAGAGTTGAATAGAATTTTCTGCAACGTGGTAATGTAGGTCCTCCTTAATATATTCGGATATAGTCCCTTATTTAGTGTGATATAACTCCATTACAGAAATTATATAATGTTTCGAAGGAAACCACCGTTTGCATAGTTTTCCAAACTACCAATCACTCTTTAATATCCATCCAATGATTATAGTATGTCTGTAATAATAATTGCAGAAAAAAATGCACAGCGCCGCTGATGAAGTTTTCATTTCATACACACACATACTAATGACTAGCAACCTCTTATACATATTTAGGTAATACATTATGAGTTAAAAAAAATCTTACACACATAAACAAAACAAAAAAAAAAGACAGTTTATTCACATTTAATGCATTCAGACCCATTAAAAACATTGCACCATTTCCATGAAACATACTGTCAGTTTCCCTAGACGACAGTGAAGTGAGCTGAGTCCTCCCTAAGGTAAAGTCTTTGAGCACTTGATCGCCGTATCGTCGAGACTGCAAGCTATATTGCTTCGGTCCGAGCTTCTGTGCGGTTTAAGGTAGCTTATGTTTAGTTCAGAGGTGGGTAAATGGATTGAAATATGTTGTTGTTGTTATAATGGCGAGATTCTAGGCGTGCGGCACTGTGACGCCCATGTTTCTTTTGGTCTACTCGCTCTAGCAAATAAGCAAGTTGTGTATGAATTTTTTTTAAGTATCTGCTTTTGATATTGTAACTTATATGCGTGAATACATAATTTTGGTCTAATGTTGCAATTTATACCTTCCTATTAATAATGTGCAAATAAGTTAAAAAAACATTATTGAACATGATATAGCTTCCGTGTGAATTCATAAGAAGAAAATATAATATAGACGGTTCTTTTCTTTCGGGGTACAGAAATACCAGTCTAGTGTTTTTCAGCTATTTACAGTGAAACACAATAGTCGGCTTTTATGCAAAATCAAAAAAGGAAAAACGCAGTATTTTTTTCAATACGAAAGCTACATACTTAACGTGTAAAAAATTAAACCACGCGACATCAGCAATGAAGTACCATAAAAAAGTAGCGGCCTGATCACCAAGTAATATTCGTTAACATACCGCCGAACGTATTAAGATTTTTATAACTATAATAAACGCGCTTGACATCCATCGCGTGTCCATTAAGTACATTTAAACATACAAATTATATATTACAAGTCAAAGTACGGAATATTTCACGAGAAAGCAAGGGATTACAAGTTCAACTGTCTTCTCTGATCGTATAACGAGTTTTCACCAGTTTTGCGAACATTATGAATGAAATTTTTCGAATGAAATAAAAATGTTTGTGTTCACCTGTGAGTCATTCATGGATGTTTTATGAATGATAAGTAATCTTGTTAAAGTTGGTTACTTGTTTCTATGATAAATGAAGTAATTGATTCATCTGTTGTATTCTTTTTCTGACTAAATATGACTTGAAAAATATCTCTAATCATTATTGCGACACCATTACCATTGGTTACTATTGGGGCTTTGTAGGGTATGAGTAATTTCATAGTAAAAAAATATATCATATTAAATATCAAATCACAATGCTTGTTATTATTTTGTTCCGGAAAATTAAATTTATGAGAGTTCAGTGTTTTTACCGGCGTGATTTTTCGATTTATTTAACCGTTTATTTTTTATTAAATTTAGCATTCCACTAACTTATTTCATTTAATAACGCATAAAGCATACACAAATATAGCAAAAAAGAAAATCTATTTCTATTTATAAAATCTATTGCTTTAAATAAAACAGAATCCAAAACATAAACGTTATCACCCTGTCTGTCACAAGTTACCACATCAACAAAAGTCTAGCCACCGTTTGATAACTAAATTTGCATTTATACAAACTGGTTATTCAGATGCCTTCAACTAGATGCCACGTGCTTCTTGCGCAAGAGTGTTCGACTTGATTGCGTTTGCGCACCTTCTGAGTGCTATAAATGTCATATTATTTTGATAGACTGATCTCGTTCAATGGCTTTATTTATTTTTTTAATGTTATGTTTCGTGGTGTTTAAAGTGTTGTTAAATAATTGATGGTTCATTCTTTGGTTGTTTTTTTTAAGGTCGACTTAAAATTTTAATTTTCTCATATGGAATGAAAGAGTTTTAGAATGCCAAGTACCTACACGGTTATTACATACAAGTAAGGGTAGAAAAAATATATAAAATATCTAAGTAGTGCTCTTTATTTCGGACTAGTTGCATCCATACTAGTAGGTATCTACATACACATAGAAAATAGTTTATAAGTAAATTCAAATTCATTTATTTAGCAAGACATCAAAGATCCACTGTGTTAGTAACAAAACAAATAGACTTAAAAACCTATGTTAGTACCATTGAAAAATTAAAATTAATACTTAATAACGACCTGGTTCGGTCGACCAGCGCACGTATGATCGGGCTATCTACGCGGGCCGCAATTAAGTGCAGAATACTGTTTCGACTGGCACGCAACCTCCGCACCATTGAGGCCGATTTTTTTCGCCATATTGCATCAAAGTTGTCTGTGCGGGCATCGGCAAACATGCCCGATGCGCTGCAGAAGCGTGGCAATCTTAACAGTACTCTGAACGCATTATTATATTGGATACGCAGAGCCTTGTAAGCCCTTTGGGTATATCTGAACCACAGGGCCCCCGTGTACAGCGATGTGCAATAAGCTTTAAAAAGGCTTTCAGGTATAGTGGTGGGACTGTAGATGGACATCTGGCGCCAGAACCAAAGACGATATATTCTGTCTTCTTTGGATTGTACATTAACCCATGCGACTCCATACATGTTAAGTGTATCTATGTAAGTTTACCTAAGTATCTATGTTTAAGTTATTTATGTGTAAGTTGAACTGTGTTTATTTTTCGGTTTCGTGGAAAATAGTTTCCAAGGTTACCACTTTATTACCTACAGCGTTTAAAATATACCACCATTACAATAGTTTGAAACCTATAGAAGACCCATAAAAGAATTGAACTATTTTTTAAACGCACTACTATGAAAACGACTGAAAATATCTAGATATTAAGTGTAATAGTTGGCTATAAAACCGAAGTACCCTTATGAATGACCTAGCGCTCCAGCTGTGACCCATATACAACAGATGTTAGCAACATATTGTGCTAAAAGACACAGATTTTATAGAAAAATAAATACTTTCTGCGTTTTACTGATTATAAAGTTTTATGTTTACCTATATTTTATATGAGATGGCGTGGCGTGCACTTGGAGAGGCCTATGTCCAGCAGTGGACTGCGATAGGCTGATGATGATGATGATGATGATATTTTATAAGAGATCGATTATAATGTTCTTTCGTGAATGGCTGACGTGGTGGGTCCCGGCTGTCATTCGAACATCTTTGGCAGTCGATTTTGGTATTCTGAAGCTAGAAAGTCTGATCACCAGTGTTTACAAAGGGCAGCCCGGGTAACTGGGTTAAAGAGGTCAGATAGGTAGTCGTTGAATGTAAACCACCGGTACTCAGCTGCGTCTAATTAGACAAGAACCAACCCCAACATGGTAGGAAAAAGTTTGGGTAGATGATGATATAGACGTATAAGCTTGTCAATAAAGCGGTTCCAGACTTGTGTGAAGTAAATAATTCCATGAATCAATATCATAGTAAGAAACTAAACAATGGGAACTAAAAGGTAAATGCTATTGTAGTAAGTCTCGATTCCCACACTAATTGCTAGTTTTTCTATGTCTAACTGTATAAATAGATAGACTGGGAAAATGTATTTCTAAGAATTTTACATATAAAGTCAATTTCTGTATCAGCAAATAATAATTGATATTATTTTAAGAGCAATCAACCAAAATGATTGACAATCTATCGATAAATAGTTGCACACAGCTACCGATCAACATACCAATTTCGCAACACTGAGTGCATCATTAGTTTATGTCCTTATATATTACTGCTATTATAATTTATCATAAGTTTCGTCACTTTATAGGTAGTCACGATATCGTGAGTTGTGACCACAATTTCGTAGATGCATGGTGGTCTGTAGATCAACATTTTGGATATGTCAAAAATGTGCTAATATTTAGGCTTTAAAATTGCCCAAGATAGGTATATTGTACCTAAATAAATACCCATTGTGATAAACTACCTAGCAACCTATTCTAATCCTTATAAATAAAGCTGTAGACTATGTTTGCTTGAACAGTCTAATCTTAGGAACTACTGCTGTGATTTGAAAGAATCTTTCAGTGTTAGGAAGCCCAGTTATAGAGGCAGGCTTTTATGCGAGCGTGAAAATTTGTCCTCTGGAAACACGGGTGAAAACATGAGGAATAGCTCGTATATGATATTGTTATAAAATTAAGAAATTATAATTGTTTCTTCGAAACTATTAGCACTCTATTAATCTACCTACAACAATAAATCACGCACTATAAATTGATATCAACTACAATTTAATCCCCACGCAGCAACAATCGTTGTTACGATGTCATCGACATCATTACGGTGAAGCCAAGGTTGACCAGACATCACTTGCCTATCACTTGCAATTGGGCCAATGTTGGTCAATAGTGCAGTTGTATTGGGCAAATAGTGTAGCTTTATTGGGCCAATATTGGTCAATAGTACGTATGGATAGTTGCATTGGGCCAATGTGACACACATTTGCCAAATGTTGTAATTGACGCTAAGCTTTTTTATGTGACATCTAGATATTAAAGATTATGTGGTGTGCTTTTAATGTTTGTTTGGTATTGGACAGTAACAAATAAATATACATAAGTAAATAACAGCTGCATAGGTTTAAGGTCTCTGCACACAGCGGGCGCGGCGCGGCGGGACGGGACGGCGACGTGACACTATGTACTAGATCGTCGCGTCGCGTCCCGTCGAGCGGGACGGCTCTGTGGGACGGGACGGCGACGCGACATTGAGCAATTGTAATGTACTAGATATTACGGACGACGTCACACAGAGCCGTCCCGCTCGACGGGAGTGTGCAGAGACCTTTTTTTTTTTTCCGACGTCAAAAATCATCAAATGACCCCTCCCGCTGTGGGTTAGCAGCGGTGAGGGAGTGTCAGACTCTTACTGACTAAAAACCGTCGTGTTCCATCATAGGCCTTTTATGTACCAGGGCCGCGGTATCTCTTTCGAACAACCCGCAGCCCCGGCAGGCCTTGGCCCTGCTGGGCCCCGCTGGGGTTGCTGACATCTCTTTGAGGAGCGCGTGGAACAACGCGCGCCGTCGACACGGGTCTGTCGTCTAAGCAGACAGAGGGACGATGAGCCACCCGAACTCACCGCCCACAGACCCACGTCTACGGTGGCCGGGAGTCATCTCGCGACACCCGGCGCCCATGGTGTCTACCTGGTCCAGCGCGGCGGCCGGGATGAGAGGTGCGAACTCTCTGGCGTTCCGCCTCCTCCTTCTCGAGCATGACCGCTTCGCAGAAGGAGGCGACGGCATCCCATTCCCTCTCGCCCCGGACCATGACCTGAACCAGGGCCGGACGCGAGGTGTGCAGAAACCTTAAGTAATGTTTAGCGTAGTCGCTCCGTCGAAAGGTGACACCATCTTCTCTTGACGTATTCCTCCCTGTTTCGGTAGACACGTTGAATCGATGTGTCTCAGCTGCTTATTGTATATGCTCATTTAATATCTTTTAAATAGGCAATGTGAGTGACAACAAGTCGGCACTTTTTATTGATAAATCAATAACTCCAGTCTACATCCTAATAGTAGGTTAGTAGTATTTGCTATGTACATACTATGTCATTATTAGCCAACTACACATTCTCACACTAGCCCTTAATAACCCAACCTATTTACGTATTCACATCGAGAACACAAACTAGAACTGCAAACAGAATCCAGTCACATGTAATTACATAGAAAAACCATGAATCATGGTGCTATGTGATGGAATTCATAAGTGCTAATACTCCTAATGATTGATTCACGGATGGAGAAAATGTTCATGTAATATTTTCTTGGAGAATACCGCCAACTGGAGAAGCCGTGAACACAAATCTGTATATGTCTATCAATTTTAACGTGGAGGTTGAAACAAAGCAACGAGAGTGTCACCACATTCGTGCATTTTCGATCACATTACGCCACATCACACACGACAAAATTAACAAACACATACATAAACGTGTCCCACAAAAGTACAAGTTTGAGGCTCTGTCGTATTTAGGGACAACCTTTTTAGTTACTGCTGTTATTGTTTTTTTACTGCTATATTATTTTTTTTAATATTTCTTGTGTCAATTAATGTATTTTCTTTCTTTTTTTTCTATGACTGGGAAATGGTAAGGCATAGTAGTGACGTCTCCAGTAGGTTCAACTATCTAAGAATATTGTGGTTGGACCATGTTTGAGCCTGTTTTTGTGGTCTCGGAAAGTGTGGTAACGATGCCGCATTTCTAATGGCGGTTATGATATTTAGGGATCCTTAGGATGGTAGTTAAGGACTTTGTTAATGGCTCTGTAATAGTAGTCCATCTGGATGTGTCACGATACGGTTACTTTAAAGTAAATGGTAGATGTTTCTGTAGTTTAAGTGTCAGTTTAAACTAAACAGGGTGGTTGTTTTAAGCACTTACCGTCTTACCACAAAAACTTTTAAACGTCAGTTTAAGACTTGTCTAAAAAAATGTCAGATTATGACGTTGAAATAAGGTCCATTTTGCAGCCACAATTTTTTTAGACAAGTCTTAGACACATGTTTAAGTTTTTGTAGTAAGACCAATAGTTTTTAATTTCTATGTAAATAAGACTCGAGGCTACACCAAACGATGTAAAAATCATAAAACATAACTGAATTTTCATGAGTTGAATTGCAAAGTTCAATAACAGAAAAACTAAGATAACAATTATTTTCAGAATAGCACGACATTTTGTTTTTAAAATGTCATATAATACGATAAACGATGATACGGAACCGCCCTCCAATATTACAATTCCCACATAACTTAGTTGCAAAAAAATATGTTCCCGTTTTGTTATGGGAAAGTTTTCCCATGTTTTCAATCAATTTCATGTGCTTCTTACAGTTCATTTAATTACGATCCTGAATGATGGTTTAGGTGAATCAATCATTTTTGAATCAATGGGTTTCGGGTTAGCCATTAAAGTAGTGTTACTGTGTGTGACTAAGGATGAAAAGAAAGGTCATTTAGGGTGAAGGAGATGAAAATATAGTTCAATGGAAAATGACATTGTCAGAATTTTAGTGAATACCTACTATTTTGCGTAAGTATACTCTTAAATAGAATAGGTTAGAGCAAGACCAATAAAGAACTGAAGAGATCTGGCTAGAACAAGATAAATCTACCACTGTATTTTGGTATTATTTTCTTATCAAATTAATTTTATGTAAAAAAATTAAACATTCGAATTGAGAACCGCCACCTTTTTGGGAAGTCGTTTAAAAACAGACGCAGTGCGATTTTTTGTTGTTATCTCTAAACAATTCGGTAGGTGGAGAAAAAAAAGCATTGACTCGTTTAGTTTAAATGCGCCCTTAGAGTACTTTGAGTGGATCGTAATGAACATCTTTATCGAGCTCGTTAATAGAAAGCTACCTTTTTTCAACAAATTCTTCTTTACGTAAAATCTTCTGATTCACCACTTTATCTTTAAAATCTTTAGTGCCCAATTAACGCAGTTTCCCTCAGCATTAAACAAACCAAAAATAAACATGTTAATGGTACTATTGAATTTTAATGCAGAAGTCACTATTTCAATGATCGTCCCATCTTCATTCAGAACGTGTTAAAGTTCTCTCATTAAGAAAAGCCTTGGTCCACTCGTGTCTTCAATCTTAGAGCATTGAACCAACTGGATACGTCACTGCCAAAGAGACCGCTGGCCATACACGTTTATGCTTGCCTTTGTCAATTGGCAGAAGTTATCGCATAGAGTTTATATTCACGGCGATTCCAGTTGTTTCAACGCTCTAAGTTTTATACACTGTTTCAATGAAATCGTATGTTAAATTATTTATTTCTGCGTCTACAATTTGACTGTCAATAGATTTTCCCTTTCGGGGTATCACGCAATGTTCCATGCGTTGGGTTTTAATGATTGGTTAATGTAGTTTAAGTGATTTTGGTTTCGACATTTTGATAGTACTAAAATAGGTTTAAAGCCTTCGTACCGTGTTTTCGTATTCTTGTTTCGTTTCGTTCTGTCTCAATTACGCATCATTATCGACGAGTACTTCTCAAACGTCTGCTATTGAATCATGTGTTTATATTTACTTAGGTTTTTGTATTCTCACAATTGTTATATTAACAGAAGCATTGATTTTAATATTATCATGTGTTTTCAAATTTTTGACTCATTATTTTCATCGTATTCATCCTCTTGCCAATTTTCGTCTTAAATATTTCTCTGTCTGAGATCATTTCGCAAATAGCATTCTTTACTTCCATAATCGGAACTTCTTTAAGTCTATTGTTTTAATTCAATGAAGCATTCTTTTTCTTTGTTTGCCGACCCAATTTTCGTCAAAATAAATTACGTTTACTTTAGAATTTTGTACTACTAAATATTAACTACTTTCACACGAAACAGGTGTTATATCAGGCCCTTACATATTTCCTTTACAAGGCCCTATAATAAATGATCTAGGGAAAATAGTACTGTAATTATTCACTGGATTAGTGATCTCACCATGATAGCAAGTATAATCATAGTATGATGTAAGTTGGTTGGTTAACATACTGGGTAAGATTAATGGTACATTATTTCAACCTTTCCTTACTGTTTTACTCGCGTCCCGTGGGAAATACTTCATGTAGCTGGATAAAAAGTAGCATACAGCTTTCCTCATAATGAGGCTATCTAACACTGAAATCACTTTTCAAAATGGCCCAGTAGTTCTTGAAATAAGTGCGTCGAAGCAAAATAACTCTTTAGCTTTATAATATAGTACAACATTGTTAACTTAATATATGGCTTTTACGAAGATTTTGTGATGCTGAACGGCGCATGCCCAAAATGTATTTTAGAACAGTGTTCCGTGTTCAAAAGTCGAAAATGGATTTCGAGTTGAATTCCAATATGTGAACAATCGATGGTTGAAGCTTCCGTTATTATGTGGCGCAAGTAATAGTCTTTAGCGTCAATAACCATATAGAAACAAAGTTATTGAAGTCGGTTAAAAATCAAAATAGTGGCGTATTTCAAAGTTACAATATCTCTCTTTCTGACATAGTTGGCTAATCAAAATAGTAAAAAGGTATGTCATCATCATCATCATCATCATCAGCCTATCGCAGTCCACTGCTGGACATAGGCCTCTCCAAGTGCACGCCACTGAGATCGATTTTCGGCTTCTCGCTTCTAAAAGGTATGTCGGTACAACAAAATTGATTGAAGCCAACAGATTTTCAAATTCGTCTCACGTATATTTTATCAAGCAACAAAGACGTTACAAATATTAATAGCAAAACAGTTTCCTTCTTCACAAACGAGTCACGTAATAAATTTATTTTTCTCTACTCAAAATAAGTACTGCTTATCACTATTGCGCTCCATATTTTTCAGTGCCGTTCATTTATCATTACGACTTTTCAAATTTGTGCTGTAGTTCTTGAAATTAGCGATATTTCAAGTCAAGAATACCTAATAATCTTGCCGGTATACCGGCCGAATGAGAACGTCCTCCTTTTTGGGAAGTCGGTCAAACACACTCTTCAACTTTATTATACAGTAGATAGATAAACCTAGACATATTATTATCAGAACAACATTATAAGAAACTAGCTGTTATCCCCCGGTTTCACTCGCGTCCCGTGGGCACTTAACTAGATAAAACATAGCCTATGTTACACAGGGATAATATAACTTCCAAACAGTGAAAGAATTTTTCAAATTAGCCCATTAGTTTCGGCGCCTTCACATAAAAAGTTTCCTCTTAATTATATTAGTAAAGATACAGATACAGATAAGCTACTTACTATCCAAGTTTCCATTAAACCATATGAAACCGCAGAACAACCTACTTTATAATATTACCCAGCATGCAACTGGTCCTCATCGCTCAAAGTCTGCAACTTGGGGCATTAGCAACCGCAGTGTGGTCTCGGCTGCGGGTCTAATGGACCCTGTGTAATTACTTCCTCGCTTACGTTACGACAGCTGTTGCATGTGAATATAGGGTTAACTTCAAATTATGTTTGAAATTGTAATGATAATTTTGAAAAATTTGTTGATTTGTCATAATTTTTATTAGAATTAGGTAAGATCAAGTGAGTTATTTATTTAAAAATGTAAGCCCAAAAAATTACGTCATTCATTGTCAACATCAGTCTTTTTGTCGTCTTACGGTCGTTACTTTTTAATATTATTTTCTTAATGAGCTATTATATTTGTTGTTTATGTCTTTATTTTTTTTTGTTATTTGCGAATGATGATTTAGCACTTTTTTGTTTGGTAAAGACTAAATACACCATCACATTATTTCAAATAGCTTATGTATCAAAAAATCAGAAGATTTTTTTTGATTTTTTGTTTATATTTTTTCTAAGTTGACTTAAAAAAACTTCGAAGTTTCATTTTCTTGAAAACAATAAAACTTACCAAATGAACTTTAACCTTAGCCAGCAATAAAATATTTATTCAATACGTAACTTAAAACAAAAATAAAATTCGACTTTATCGATAAACCGCTCAACACTACCCACGCAGTCTTCAAACAATGGATGTTACATCAAGCCTTGTTCGACATAATTATGTTCGATATGACACGATGTCCCAACTCTATGACACGCCCAAATAATACATTGATCACCATGACATAGTGTGTATTCATGGAAATTGAGGATCGAAAGATATTAGTCATTTGTGCTGTCTGATTAATCTATGGATTTAATGAGATATTCTGAAAATATGTAAAACTAGCTTTTGCCCGCAACTTCGTTCGCGTGGAATAGTGACTACCAGCAGATTTTTGATTTGACCAATAGATGGCGCTATATGTCCGGAATATTTTTTTTTTTTTGTACGAAAAACTATCCTATGTCCTTTCTCAAGTTTCAAACTATGTCTGTACCAAATTTCACACAAATCGGTTCAGTAGTTTAGGCGTGAAGAAAAGACAGACAGACAGACAGAGTTACTTTCGCATTTATAATATTAGTTTGGATAATAGCTAATAGAGATGCAAAAAATAAGAAATGGGTTCATATAAAAAAAAATGCAAATCCTTTGGGCGGCAGTTTTTTCTGGGATGACTAAATCAACTTACCTTGTCAAGGTAGAGTTTTTTTCAAGTTAAAAAGTTGCAATGTATATTTTTGAACTAATGTAAGCTAGTAGTGGCTTCAAAACTACTGAACACACTACAAAAATTTATTCACCGTTTGACACTACACCCGGGTGACAAAGGCTGTTGACCGGGTGCTCGAAGACCTCCTTAGGACAAGGGTGGAACTGCCAGAAAAGCTGGTGATACTATCAATAAAATTATCATAATCAGAGGTTATTTGTTCAAAAATTTAAATTCTTCATCCCCTGTACTTACTGCACTTTAATAAGTAGGTACCTAAGTAAAGTCACTTACTGCATCCAAAGTAAAGAAATCCCCACTTAACTTTACTTACAATTTAGCAGTCTTACTGAAGACTTGTTGCTTCTCACTTCAAGTACAGATTAAAGTTTTAAGCATTGATCTAAGTTATACTTAGTTTGTTCCAACAGTCACTTAAGTCGGCTACTTGGCTAAATCTGTTTGAAACTTCGCAAATTCAGAAGTATTTGGAACAACATTATAACTATTTAAAGTAAATATGGGTGTACCTATAAATCTTTGGTCGTTGAAGATAATGAGAAAACTTATTATAAGACTTTTGTTTCATCTACTTATTAAACTAAAGCTGAAGGAACTCTTGATCCCATTTGGAAAATTATTTCAGCCGTGTAGCTAGCGTAACCTAGTAATTGCTGTGAAACTTATAATTCTTAATGCATATATCCTCCGAGCCTTTTTCCCAATCATGTTGGGGTCGGCTTCCAGTCTAACCGGATTCAGCCGAGTACCAGTGCTTTACAAGAAGCGACTGCCTATCTGACCTCCTCAACCCAGTTACCCGGGCAACCCGATACCCCTTGGTTAGACTGGTGTCAGACTTACTGGCTTCTGACTACCCGTAACGACTGCCAAGGATGTTCAATGACAGCCGGGACCTACAGTTTAACGTGCCATCCGAAACACAGCCAATGGTGTCTAAGATAAGTATACTTAGAAAGTACATACAGACTTAGAAAAGTTGCATTGGTACTTGCCTGACCTGGGATCGAACCCGCGCCCTCATACTTGAGAGATTGGTCCTTTACCCACTAGGCCACCACGACTTTTTTCTTAATGCATATACTTAGTTATAATTAAATACATGTCTGTCAGTATTCCCACTTCTTATAAGTGATGATAACAAAAATAAAATGACTCTTTTGATATTGTTATGATGACAATATAAATTAAACGGGTGTCAACTGAAATATTTTACAAACACATTTAACTATAGACCTAAGAGAAAAGCACCTACCTATTGTATTTATGAGAACAAAAGGGCCCTAGCAATTTCAATAGCTCTATAAAATAAAATTAATTAAAAACTTTTTGCGAAATAATTAACCCTGCGCCAAGCAGCTGACTCTTTATCTCTCAACCCTACACCGCTGCACGAGCGAAATAATTATAAAAAAGGTCTAATTATAACAAAACGCAGATGTTGCAACAACAACAGCTGATCGTTTTGCAAATAGAAATGCATCTGCTATCAAATACACGGCAGTGCAAACAAAAGGCATACTATGTACAAAGACATAAATTTAAAGAGAAAGAAGACCTCATCATCCTCCTCCGAGCCTTTTCCCAACTATGTTGGGGTCGGCTTCCAGTCTAACCGGATTCAGCTGAGTACCAGTGCTTTACAAGAAGCGACTGCCTATCTGACCTCCTCAACCCAGTTACCCGGGCAACCCGATACCCCTTGGTTAGACTGGTGTCAGACTTACTGGCTAAAGAGAAAGAAGACCTATAGTTCTTTTTTCAACGACTAATTTACGTTTAGTTATTCATAAATAAATACTTAAGTATGTTTCACGATTTATTCGAATCTCGTTTGACATACAAACAAGGTTTGGTGGGTTATCAAAATAAATGTCGTTTCGTGCAAAAAGCTGGTTGGTATCCAGTTGAGTTCCATTAAATCGGAAATCAATCTCCAAATTTTAAAACCGGGATTAGGCAGATGATTTGAGGGTTAAATAATCTTGATGTCGAGTATTGTTGCGGTATTACCGTTTTCTATACTTTTATGTTTATCAGTAAGCATTTCACCCCATTCAATGCAAAACAAAGTAAAAATAAACAAGAATAATCGCATGCTATAAGCTCACAATACAGCCCTATAGTTGGCAGAAGGTTTAACAAAACCAAGATTATACAGAAGGTCAATTTATCTCGTTTTGAACAGAGAGAATACATTGTCAAATAGTCAATTTTATAACTATTTCTAAATAAAGTTTGTATGACTATTTCTTGATTCTATAGAAAACAGAAGAGAGATAAATAAATTACATTGTTCATCTATACTTATATTATAAAGAGGAAATCTTTGTTTGTTTGTTTGGTTGGTTGTAATGAATAGGCTCAAAAACGACTGGACCGTTTTTAGAAATTCTTTCACCATTCGAAAGCTACATCATTATTTCATCATCATACATTATCCACGAGTAACATAGGCTACATTTTATCCCGGTACGGGCAGTAGTTACCACGTGACGCGGGTGAAACCGCGGGAAAACGGCTAGTAATTTTATATAGAGATTTTTTTTATTATTCCTATTATATAACTTGGGATTTTTTATATAGGTAGGTAAACGTAAGTATGGGTATGTGCACTGTTCCTGAAGTTTAATCCACAAAAAAAATCCCAAATGTACAAAAATGTACATTCCTTGTATTTCTGTTCTTTATTTGTACTGTACATTTTACCCACGTGCCTGTGGCGCTTTCATTCAGAAACCACACAACACCTGGCATTCTAACCACCCTTGACTGCCAAACAAAACCCAACCTTAATTTGCACAGTACAAAGTTCAAATTCCTGTACCCCAGCCAAAAATTACACCGTTCAAAAAATCGTAGCTGTAACAAAAAACACGTTGGATTTTGGGCTGAACCGGGTTCGTTTTCAAAACTTTTTTTTTTGTCCACAAGGTCATTTTACCGCTAAAGGCATGCCGGGTGCAATTTGTAGGTCAATCTGTATCCCGGGGCAGATGTTCAAAAATACGGCCTTTTGATGGCGTACCTGTAACAAAAAGATGAGTTTGGGTCAGTATGGTGACGTATGTGGAAGCTTATAAAGCGGGTTTTTTTTTTTTGTTTTTTGATGTGTAGGCTCGTGCTATGGCCAGCTGTGGTGGATTATACTACAGCTGGCTTATTTTAAGCTCTTTTAGATGTCGATCGTTGTACGTAACGAAACTATTTCCTAACGAGCGTCTGTCCAGATATATTTAATGCTAGAATATTGTCTATGTGATGGTCAGAAGATGACCATCGGATATTATTATCGGAGATGGGAAATCAACAAACCCTCTTTCTCAATGTCAGAACAGCAGAAGGTACCTAGTGTCAGACTTTTACTGAATCAAACACATCTTTGTCAGGCGGACCAGAGCCGCGGTAACTCTTTCGAACAATTCCGCAGCAACCTTACCAACCTAAAGTTTCAATGGCGATTTTATGCTAAGACTATTCCTGAAAACGTAATGCACATTCCACTATTTCCTACCTGTTACTCAAGCTACAGTCAGGATTATAACCTCAATCATATCACCAGGCTATTAAATCTACCACTCACAATTAATCGTTCTACCACACGTCACACAAGAGACTTGTCACACGATACTCAAAGACAAAAGCAGAAAGGTTGAGCCACACGGTTGACCCGGGTGTCATGGCGTCGGTAATACAAACCCGGGCTCCCGACCTTATGGCCTATCTGCTCAATTATTCAGGCTAGCTGATCGCTTTTCATGATAAGCGATGAAAAGTAAACAAGCGGAATTGGAGATGGTTTGATGAAATTAGCGTGTTTGGGTGGGCATTTTTATGTTGGTTGGAAGTAGATTTTTTGATGAAAAAGTGTTTGGTAAAAATTGCAAATTAATAGTCGCTTTTCCTTAAAATGTCTTTCCAAGAAACTACCTAGTTATAAAGTATAATTTAAATCTGTATAATCCTAATACTGATACTGTAATTGGATTGAACGGGTATTTTTGTTACTCATTCCCGTTAAGACTGTGGGATAGATTATAATAAAGCTTTGCAGTTGTGTGCTTTACAGCTTACTGATTTGTCAGAATGACAAAGGTTATTTATCTATTTGTGGTAAGTAGTTTCCAAGTTACGCGGGCGAATCCGCGGGCGGAAGTTAGTAATTCATTTATAGAAGTTACTCAAGAAAGTTTTAATTAATGGCATAATATTAATAAACATGTAACAAATCAAACGCGTTTTCTAAAAGAAAACATTATTTTACTCGCTACAATTAACCCAAAGTTGAATCAACGTTTACCGGTTTCTCGCAGCACACTGCAAACTTTTAGTCGGCCGATAGTTTGTTTGGGCTCACAAATCAGTATGAAGATGAATGGTAGTAAGCACATTACAAAGATCAGGACCCGGTATCAGCCTGACTAAAAACTTTTATTAGAATCAAGATATACATAGGTGAAGGAAAACATCTTGAGAAAACATGGACTATATAGTCTGAAATCACCAACCCGCATTGAGCAAGCGTGGTGATTAATGCTCAATCCTTCTCCGAGTGAGAGGAGGCCTGTGCCCAGCAGTGGGACGATAAAAAGGGTGTAACAGTAACATGTAATGTTTGCCAACTATCAGGCAACTGTCGGCCGACTATTTAGTCTGTAGTATACGGGTACTTTAATTATAACTTCGGTTAGAAAAGTTAACTTTTACTTTTACATGTAAGTTTGGCAATTAAAAGGTTATCGGGAAATTGGGGGAAAGTTTATTTGTGGTGTAACGTGTACTAAAATAGTTTTGTTAATTTGTAACGGTTGTTTTCCGTTTACACTTTCTTTTTCCCAAAGGGCTAGTTAGTTAGAGACGTATGTGTACTTATATGGGTAAACAATTCAATAGTAATCGTGTATCGTAGTATTTAACGATGGTACTTTCATCGGCACTAGACATTTGCTACAAGATATTTGCGTCATCATATTGAAAAACCCTTGGAAAATTAAGGACCTAACTTTCAGTGGAACAGTCAAGCAATTTTTCTACATCAACATGTTATTCTGTTTGTTAGGCTTTTACGACAAAACGAATGAACCGATTTAAATGATATTTAGAAAAATGATATTTGGAAAAGATTTATGGGCTACTTTTTGATTATACCTCTTTCTAACGCATTTTTTTTAGTGACAGTGATAGAATGATGTTTCATCAGCACTTAGAATAACGTTTCAGTGTTCAGCAGTAAGACACGCTATAGAAAAAGATGATAAAAAACCTCTCCAGAAACTAAACTCACATCCTGATCTCCAACATCCATTAATATAGGAAGTCTATATCCGTCCAGGAAGGAACGAGACAAAAATACATAAAAGCACGGGAGTGAAAGAGAACACCAGTAATACGATCGTCTGATCAATTTGTGAAGAAAAAGTGGCAATACGACGTCGAATGCTTCCGTAATAAAGAGTTATTGGGTCTCGAATTTCATGAACTTTTTTGGATATATTACTACCTACTTATATACCTTACTGTTGTATTTATTGGGTTTATATTTACTTAGAGCTTCTATGCAGTATTAGACGAAGCATTTTTGGGTAAACGCATAAGTATAAACATAGGTCAAAAGATAAACTCGATATCTAATACCTACTAATAAAACTCAAGACTGTTTTTTTGTTTGAACGCGCTAATCTCAGGAACTACACGACTGATTTGTTAACTTATTTCAGTGTTAGAAAACCCTTGTAGCATCTAAGCGTACTACGCAGGCCTGAATAGGACTGTATTTAATAAAAATGCTTCAGCAAGATTGTAAAAGTATTTGTAATCTGTCAGACCATTTTTGACGGAGAAAAATTAATAAAATATAAAATAAAACACGCACACAAAAAGGTAGGAAGGTATAAAGGTTTTAGTCCGCCACATGTTCCCCCCGGCCAGACCGTGACTACGGTCGATAAAAATCGGGGAACTTTACACGACGCTCGCTTCTCGTTATTTTCGCCCCAGATGTCGTATTGGTGTTAGTAGTGTCAGCTCTTGTGATTTCATGCTGCGCCTCATCACGTGCTATGAAAGCTGGTTTGAGGCGGTCGACTGACACGTTGCTTGGCTTTCCCCGTATCTCGATCGTGAAATATTTTTCATGCCTCTGTAGAACCTTGTAGGGCCCCGCGTACGGTGGTTCCAGTGAACGTCGTACATGATCTCGACGGAGGAAGACGTGGGAGCAGGAATGAAGATCTCGCGGCACGTAGAAGGGCGACGTGCTATGCCATGCTGCAGGTTTCGGAGTGAGGCTGGCCATGTGACGTCGTAAACGATTTGCGTACTCGGTGACGTCAGCTGTGGTGAAATCTGCTTGCATAGATATGAACTGACCGGGAAGCTGTAGTGCTTCCCCGTAGACGAGCTCGGCTGGCGTAGCTTGGATGTCTTCTTTCCACGAGTTACGCATGCCGAGTAGTACCAGTGGAAGAGCTTCCGTCCACTGCGAAGAGGTGTGGCACATGATGGCGGCTTTCAGCTGCCGATGCAGCCGTTCCACCATGCCATTCGCTGCTGGATGGTAGGCAGTGGTGCGAAGATGCTCTGCCCCCAGCAAGGCAGAGAGAGCTTTGAACAGGTGACTCTCGAATTGGCAGCCACGGTCAGTGGTCACCCGTGCCGGACAGCCGAAGCGGGCCACCCAATTGGCCACCAGCGCTGCTGCGCAGGCCTCCGCCGTGATGTCCTTCAAGGGGTAAGCCTCGGGCCATCGAGTGAATCTATCGATGACGGTAAGACAATACCTGTAATCAGACGAAGGGGTTAACGGTCCTACGATGTCGAGGTGGATGTGAGCGAAGCGAGAGGATGGGGTTAGGTAAGAGGAAGGTGGGGATTTGGTATGGCGAGTGACTTTAGAAGTCTGACATGGCAAACACTGCCTCGCCCACTCTCTACAGTCTTTGCGGATCCCTGGCCACACATAGCTTTGCGTCACCAGTCGCACTGTAGCTGAACATCCAGGGTGATGCAAATTGTGCAACGATTCAAAGGCTTGCTTCCGGAGTTGTGGTGTCAAATACGGTCGGGGCGTAGCCGAGCTAGTGTCACATAGAACTTGTGCGTTGCCAGTTGGTGTAGCAACCTTTTCCAGCTTCAGTGAGGACCCATTTCGAATGAGGTCTTGCAGTTCTGGATCTGTTTCCTGGAATTTTGCAAGATCTTCAAAGTTTATTGTCGGTGACACTTCCTCGATTCGTGACAATGCATCAGCAACCACATTTTCCTTGCCCGGGATATACCTTATATCGGTAGTAAATTGCCCTATAAAGTCTAGGTATCTGAATTGCCTTGGTGAATAGCTGTCTCTGTTCGACTTGAAAGCAAACATCAGTGGTTTATGGTCGGTGAAGATCGCGAAGTCTCTTGCCTCGACCATATGTCGAAAGTACTTCACTGCTTCATATACCGCTAACAACTCGCGGTCGTACGGGCTGTATTTTCTTTGAGCACCATTTAGTTTGTGCGAATAAAAGGCTAGAGGTTCCCAGTTAGCTTCTCTTCGCTGTTGCAGGACAGCGCCGATAGCAGTATCAGACGCGTCAGTAACGATGGCCAACTCAGCTGAAGGATCCGGATGAGCCAGTAGGGTTGCGTTGGATAATGAAGTCTTGATGTCTTCGAATGCTTTGAGGAGTTCTGGAGTCATATTGACTGGATGTGCTCCTTTGATTTTCGGACCGGCTAGTATTGCGTTCAATGGGGCTTGTAATTTGGCCGCGTTTGGGACGAATCGACGGTAAAAATTAATGACACCTAAAAATCTACGAAGGTCCTTGACCGTCTTGGGAACTGGATACTCTTGGATAGCCTGTATCTTGGTACTTAGGGGTTTTGTTCCTGCAGCTGACACATGGTATCCTAGAAACGTTACCTCTGACTGTCCGAGGTGACACTTTGAAGTGTTTACCACTACCCCGTATTCTCTTAAACGGGCGAATAACTGCCGTAAATGCCGCTCGTGCTGTTCATGGGTCTGCGAGAATACTAGGATATCGTCGATATACCCATAACAAAACTCTAAACCGAGCAGCACTTCATCGATGAACCTTTGGAATGTCTGAGCGGCGTTCCTTAAACCAAAGGTCATAAATGGAAACTCGTAAAGACCGAAAGGCGTAGTGATGGCGGTCTTCGGAATGTCGTCTGGATTTGTTCTTATCTGATTATAGGCTTTGACAAGATCTATGGTGGAGAATACTGTGCACCCTGATAGCTGGTAGGAGAAATCGTGGATGTGGCGTATAGGATACCTGTCTGGTATCGTCCTAGCATTTAGTGCCCTGTAGTCGCCACATGGTCTCCATCCGTCGTCTTTTTTCTTCACCAGGTGAAGAGGAGCGGACCAGGCGCTCTCCGACCGTCTGGCCACACCACTTGCTAGCATCTCTTCGAATTCCTTCTTGGCGATTAATGTTCGAGCTGGATCTCGATCCAGCTCACATAGAACTTGTGCGTTGCCAGTTGGTGTAGCAACCTTTTCCAGCTTCAGTGAGGACCCATTTCGAATGAGGTCTTGCAGTTCTGGATCTGTTTCCTGGAATTTTGCAAGATCTTCAAAGTTTATTGTCGGTGACACTTCCTCGATTCGTGACAATGCATCAGCAACCACATTTTCCTTGCCCGGGATATACCTTATATCGGTAGTAAATTGCCCTATAAAGTCTAGGTATCTGAATTGCCTTGGTGAATAGCTGTCTCTGTTCGACTTGAAAGCAAACATCAGTGGTTTATGGTCGGTGAAGATCGCGAAGTCTCTTGCCTCGACCATATGTCGAAAGTACTTCACTGCTTCATATACCGCTAACAACTCGCGGTCGTACGGGCTGTATTTTCTTTGAGCACCATTTAGTTTGTGCGAATAAAAGGCTAGAGGTTCCCAGTTAGCTTCTCTTCGCTGTTGCAGGACAGCGCCGATAGCAGTATCAGACGCGTCAGTAACGATGGCCAACTCAGCTGAAGGATCCGGATGAGCCAGTAGGGTTGCGTTGGATAATGAAGTCTTGATGTCTTCGAATGCTTTGAGGAGTTCTGGAGTCATATTGACTGGATGTGCTCCTTTGATTTTCGGACCGGCTAGTATTGCGTTCAATGGGGCTTGTAATTTGGCCGCGTTTGGGACGAATCGACGGTAAAAATTAATGACACCTAAAAATCTACGAAGGTCCTTGACCGTCTTGGGAACTGGATACTCTTGGATAGCCTGTATCTTGGTACTTAGGGGTTTTGTTCCTGCAGCTGACACATGGTATCCTAGAAACGTTACCTCTGACTGTCCGAGGTGACACTTTGAAGTGTTTACCACTACCCCGTATTCTCTTAAACGGGCGAATAACTGCCGTAAATGCCGCTCGTGCTGTTCATGGGTCTGCGAGAATACTAGGATATCGTCGATATACCCATAACAAAACTCTAAACCGAGCAGCACTTCATCGATGAACCTTTGGAATGTCTGAGCGGCGTTCCTTAAACCAAAGGTCATAAATGGAAACTCGTAAAGACCGAAAGGCGTAGTGATGGCGGTCTTCGGAATGTCGTCTGGATTTGTTCTTATCTGATTATAGGCTTTGACAAGATCTATGGTGGAGAATACTGTGCACCCTGATAGCTGGTAGGAGAAATCGTGGATGTGGCGTATAGGATACCTGTCTGGTATCGTCCTAGCATTTAGTGCCCTGTAGTCGCCACATGGTCTCCATCCGTCGTCTTTTTTCTTCACCAGGTGAAGAGGAGCGGACCAGGCGCTCTCCGACCGTCTGGCCACACCACTTGCTAGCATCTCTTCGAATTCCTTCTTGGCGATTAATGTTCGAGCTGGATCGAGACGTCGAGGTTTGCTTGCTACCGGTGGGCCTGGAGTGGTTCTTATGTGGTGCACCGTGTTGTGCTTACCCAGTACATGTGTTCCTGGTGGTCGGGTGATTTCTGGATACTCACGAAGTATTTTATGGTAATCTGTATCACCGACTACTGCCTTCACGGATGCAATGTCGTCCGATGACTTGCAATGGGCTCCTGGAACCGATAGTGTCGTAGTGTTATCTATCAATCTCTGATTTCGGCAGTCGACAAGTAAATTATAAAAACTTAGGAAGTCGACCCCTATAATCGGTCGAGAAACGTCAGCTACCGTGAACTTCCATGTGAAGTCCCTTCTGAGCCCCAAGTTGAGTCGTAGCTGTGTTGGCCCGTATGTGTGTATCATCGTATTATTAGCTGCAACCAAATCGAATTTTGACTGTTTCACCGGCGTTTTTACTGCCGACCGAGGGAAAACACACAAGTCTGAGCCAGTATCCACCAGGAATTGCATTTTCGTATTTCGGTCGGTTACAAACAAACGGCCTGTTGAAGAGGGGTAGTCGTTGGCCGCTACTAGCGACCGCCCTTTGCGTTTTCCGACGTAAATGTGCATGGTTGTCTACACTTGTTTGCCTTGTCTCCAAAGGTGTAGTGGTAGTAGCAATGCGGGTGGTTCGGTGGTGGCTGTGGAGTCCTAGAGTTATTAGAGCGACTGCGATAATACCTTCTTTGGTTGTGCCGAGACTGTGAGCGAGAGCGAGAGCGCCCTCTCCACTTGCTGTTCATTTGCGATGACAGCCGGGCAACTTGTTTTGTAAGTTCGCTTACTTCTTTGACCAAGTCCGGCGCGGTGCTGGTAGATGCAGAGGTGGCAGCGACTTGCGGGGTGCATGGTACAATGTCGTACACCCGGTCAGCAATCTCTGCTAGCTTTTCTACCGGCAGGTCGGCAATCTGTGAAGCAATCACTGTCTGTATATTTTGCGGCAAGCGGTTAGTCCACAGACTTTTCACAAAATCCGAAGCTCCAGCGGGTCCAGCTAAATTTTGTAGATGCCGTAGAAACTGAGAAGGCCGGCGGTCACCTAGCTCCTCATGGATTAATAATTGCTGGATCCGCTTCTCCTGTGACGCAGAAAGACGATTAATTAATTCAGTTTTTAATTTTTCATACTTATTTGTCTCTGGCGGCTTTGTGATAATGTCTTTAACCTGCATTGCGTACTTCGTTTCTAGTTGAGTAACCACGGTATAGAATTTTGTCGTATCGCTACTTATTCTTCCTAGGACAAACTGGCCCTCTATTTGGGCGAACCATACAGCTGGTTCTTCCGGACAAAAGGGCGGACAACGCATTGGAAGTCCGACTTTCGATACTTCGCACTTACTGTCAGCGTCGGAAAAAATTTCTGGCTCCGACATTTTTGTAAAATCGCTCACCGCTTGTGTTTGAATAGATCACGTCGGGGTCACCAATGTAGCATCTAAGCGTACTACGCAGGCCTGAATAGGACTGTATTTAATAAAAATGCTTCAGCAAGATTGTAAAAGTATTTGTAATCTGTCAGACCATTTTTGACGGAGAAAAATTAATAAAATATAAAATAAAACACGCACACAAAAAGGTAGGAAGGTATAAAGGTTTTAGTCCGCCACACCCTTTTCTCTAGGAAAGTTATCCGGGTGTGTGGATTATTTTCCAAATACTGCGAAACTGCTGGCATTAGTTACTTATAAACCGAAGGGAAATATTTAACAATTAAACTAAGTAGCCGATTTATTTAGTTTTAACGCTAAACAGTTTAGTTAAAAGAAGATTAACGACAATAGCAACGCTCATTATTCAATAATTACTAACAATTACTCTTGACTAGTAACGCCATATTTATAATCTTCCTACAAATCAATTAATCAGAGCTCATTAGAAAGAAATTGATTGCGTATCCATATGGACTCCATAGTAATGAAATACAGAAGTACTATTCTGTACACAACAAGTTTAGACAGGAACTTAGTTTTGAAGAAACAGAGGTCTATCTGTATATAGTAGAGTAAAATAGGCTATATTTTCCCGGTATACCTACGCACTGGTTTCAGACGCGAGTGAAACCGCAGGAACACAGCCTAGTAAATCATATTTTTCTTTGATAGAGTTTACCTTCTGCATTTAACCTTTCGAATAAAATACTTAGTAACATAATTTATTATCCAAATAATCCGTTTTGATAGGCAATGCATCGCTCGGTCACGGTGCGTTATGTTCATAAAACAAACATTAATCTTGGGAAAGTTGAACTTTATAATTTATTGCTAACGTAATTGTGAGGGAATTTGATGAGGAAAGGTCAGGGAAAATTTGACACGAAGCAGCTGAACTTACCAAAATTATATCTATAGGTTCCATTGTTATAATCTGAAGAATTGTTAGCTTATATTTTATGTGCTAATCTCAGGAAATACTGAACCGATTCCAAAAACAATTTCGTTGTAAGATAACCATTTACCTATCATTTAGGTATTGGCTATCTTTTTTATCCGTGTGCGCGGAGTAGTTCCCATGGGATGCGCGTGAAAGTGTTGATTGAAGCTTAAATTTATATATGTAGATAGTAATAGGTACCTATTTATTTTTATTTTATTTATAATACTTTTTGCACAAACGGTACAATGGCGGACTTAACGCCTTAGGCGTTTTCTCCCAGTCTAGTTTGAGTGGTGGAGAAATAGCAGTGGTAGGTGCAGTTTTTAACATACATAGTCTACATGCAAAGAAAAAAAATTATATATATAGAATATATGGATAATAATACATACACATAATAAATATACATTTAGGTGTACTCATTATATTTTGTAAGTTACATGAGCAACGCATATTAAGTTAGTTGCTATACTGATAAGAAAATGATAATAAACTTGTCAATCTCCTCACAACAGACATTTTTATTACACATAATATTTTAAGGAACTTTATTATAGCAAAATTAGAATAAAATATTCCCTAATTGGCTTTGATATGTAAATATGTAATGTTATCTAAAATATCTATGAAGTCTTCATTACGTAACTTTGGAATAACTTCAAATAATAAATAGTTTATTATTCGTTTTATTATGCGAGTTTTATGAGCAACATATGAAGTGATGAGCCATTTATTAAGTTTATGCAAATTTTGATTGATATCAAAATTGTTATCTAATAGGCTCTCAAAAGTTATATCATCTTTTACGGAAACATGATAGGTATATGCTTTATGACGAATATTATATTAGTTCTAGTTAGATACAGTCTATTTCTCGTTGTTCTGCCTGTCTATAATAAAGGTATCATACAATAGGTACATTGTCTTTTTAAGTGTCAATCCAAACAATTAGGTGCAAAGCTCGTCATAAAATATTTTTGTTCATTCCTAAAGCAATGAACATATTTAAACATGAAGCTAAATTATAATTGGTTCTAAAGATTTAATAGTCTGTAATTTAAACACCATATAACCATAAGTAATCATAATTACTATTTGTAAATAGTTGAAATAACACATTATTGTTATTACCTAACTATTATAAACGACTACACATTAATTTTAAATAGTCATAATTTATTAAAAAATAATTAACATTAATAAGTGTGCCTCCCGCTGTGGCTGCCGTCTTCCGAAAAAATAATTATTATTACAATTAATTTTATTACTCAAAGTCGTAATATTTGTAATAAATAGTGGTGATCGTTTAAGCTTTTACAACGTTATTTAATTATTAACAGCGACTTTTTATTGTAATAGTTATTAATTAAAGGTGAAAGAACCGGTTGAGTTTTGTCAGTTTTGTTTCTTGTTGTAAGTTTAATAAAAGGTTTTATGTTTAGAAATGTAGTTTTAGTACTTGTGGTTTATTTTGTTTTTACGACTTGCGTGTATAGCAGTAACTATAGTTCCCGAATTAATCACAAAAATTAAAGGGAGGTTCGTTTAGAAATTATATGAATACAAGACTATACAATGATAAACTCTTAACTCTCATATTTTCTGGTAGGTAACTGGTGCTACATCCAGACTTCCTATAATGTAATCATTTCTTATTTTATCCATTCTTGTCACGCCACATATGCATCTCTAAATACTTTATGAAATGAAATATGTTTTTTAGAGATGACTGACTACAGGAAGATTCTAAAAGATACATACACACTAGCTGTTTAGTGCAGTCCATTCGAACAAACACCTCAGCTATTAATATTAGAAAACTCACACCTCCCATAAGTGTAATTTTCACTTTAGCAATAAATAAAAACATGACACTTTCTCAACAACAAACAGTATAGATGTATTGTTTTGTTAATAGCAAGATTATTATTACTTACATTTACTAGATAATTAATATCACAGCTTGGCATTGTGACCATAGAAATATGGGCAATTTTCTATCAAGTATACGTGACATACGGCTGTATAGTATGTCCAATAAATTAATGTTCGTTGTAGAATATTGACTTGTCGTGTACAATATTAAAATGACTAAAGTAAACGAAACGAAGACATTTTTATGACTTTTAAAATTCAGTGTTGAGATTTTCTTCTTTATCCACTTATATGTCTAAACGGCTTGTCGACTATCACTTATAAATACCTTCACGTAATATTAACTTGGACAGCAATCATTGTAAGCATGAAACTTTCTTTCAAATGGTTTTTATAACTTCATATTTACTTTTCCTATACTTAGAGCAAAAATCAGCAAAACATCTTATGATTCTCAGAAATTCTATTCACGATAATTTAAAAAGTACTTGGATACTTAAACTTTTTGCCACTTAAATCTTTTACGGGAAGTTGTAAAGTGTTTACATAGTTAAGTAATACTTTGAGGAAAATTGAATGTTATATTTATAGCTAAAAGTAAGTAAAAAAATATATTTGGATAAAAATATCGAAATAAGTCGTTTTACTACTACATATTTACACTTTTAGATTCTGAAGTATTGCTTTTAAATGGACTATAATTCATATCATATCAGGCATAATTTCATACACAATCATTAAAAGATAATAAATAAAAAAAGGAAACATTCAAACCAGGAACCTCCTCCTTTTTTGAAGTCAGTTTTAAATGAAACAGTGAAATCCCATCTAACAAGTTCAACAGCATGCTCGCAGCCTTAAAAACCCGTATGTACCACACAAGCTAATATTTAACCGCCGTCATATCTCCCGCCGCGAACCTACGATATTGTATCCACAACATATACGGAGTAAGGAAAAATAAGCGGAGATGCCATAATGCAGGTAGGTCAAGCGCCCTATTCTAGGTCAAATTCGTGGAGTGGGCATGACCAACACGATCTGTTACAAGTGAACTAACGAGGCGTCCTTGTTCTTAGAGACACCTGTCAACGATTTTTGGCATCACAAATAAAATATCGGGCCCAAAGAGGGCGTACTAAAGCGAAAACAGTAACGTTCCTCGTCCTCTCACCTGCATTTTGGCACGCTATATTTTAAGGTGATTTTCCGCTATGGCACGTTTGCTTTCTAAGTATATCTTAGACACCATTGGCTGTGTTTCGGATGGCACGTTAAACTGTAGGTCCCGGCTGTCATTGAACATCCTTGGCAGTCGTTACGGGTAGTCAGAAGCCAGTAAGTCTGACACCAGTCTAACCAAGGGGTATCGGGTTGCCCGGGATACTGGGTTGAGGAGGTCAGATAGGCAGTCGCTTCTTGTAAAGCACTGGTACTCAGCTGAATCCGGTTAGACTGGAAGCCGACCCCAACATGATTGGGAAAAGGCTCGGAGGATGATGATTTCCGCTATGGCACCTCCGCTAGTTTTTTTATTCCCCATGACAACATAACATAGTACCTTATATTTACACCGTGTTGTACCGTCGGCTAATTTAATAACTTGCTTAATTGTCCTGTCAACTATTGTTGGCGGCGCGTCGGTGTAATGGGAGGTCAAGTCATTGTGAAACCGTTTTGGTGACTTCGTTTTGATTTATTGTTGAAGACTTGGGGATTTTAAGGAGCTAATATAATTTGACTATGTGTATTGTAGTGTTAGTCTGCATGAAATACATGTTTAAGATTGTAAAGTGCAAAAATATGCGAATATTTTGTCAAAATAAGTGATGAATTTCCACAAAAATCCTGACAGTTTTGTGAGATTTTCAATCAGTGCTGTGTCATGTACAACCACCACTACCATATTGTTTTTCCCTGAATTATTTTCATGAATTAAACACCTATCAATTTTCCGTCATCACTCAAATATAATATCAAAATGTATTAATTATTACTACAATTTTATTTAGGTGCTATTTTCAAAGATATGAAAATTATATTCACGCAAGTTACATAAGCCAAAGTTCATACAATTACAAAAACAAAACACAGTCAACTGTAATCCAAGAAAGAAGCAAGAATATGAATGTCTAATGTCTAAACCTGGAACCGACTAGCCGACCCCACGCATCGTGACCGTCCGTACAAATGTCCCATACGTATATGTTATTTTTACACTATAACGAGCTGAACATTAATTAAATAAACCATCGGTTTGTATGTTTATGTAGAAGTGAAAATATATGAGGTAGAGAAGGATTTGTTGGTATGTTGTTTTAGATTTTTGGACTGAAGTTTGTTTGGGTTATGTTAAGCTTAATTACTAATAACAAATGGTCTTATTTTGAGAATACATAAATTTTTCATAATATTTACTTTAATAAATATTATGAAAAAAAAAAAAAAAACAGTAAGTACCTGCCACTGCTAATTCTCCACCATCCAGAGGTAGACTGGGAGAAAACTTCTAAGTCATTTTACAAAATGAGCATAATTAGTATTAAATAAATGAATAAATGTCGTTACTTTAATTTTTTGAATTTATTTGTGTTTTGTTTTTAAATAGTTATAAAAATACACAGACAAAAATAAAACAAAAAATAACTCCACGTATTAAATAAATCCTGCCATCTTGAAAAGCAATGCTATTAATTTCTTTAATCCCTTTATTTTAATCCTCTGTTACCAAACACACACACACACATTTACACATTAAAAAATCCCCGTCATTTTTACGACTTACAAAGAAAAAAAAACAAAGCATTCATTCGTGTTAGTGGTACTTGTAAACTCACAACTAATTTTTAATCTTTATTGGCTATTAAGCTTAGCATGGCTCCATGTATACAATTATTTAGGTATACATTTTATTTATACAATATACAATTATTTACTGTTCTCATACCAAATAATGCGGTCCTCCTGTTTTCTAATTAATGGGTGGAATAAAATAGTAGCTGCGCTTGTGTTTTTATATATTGACGTGAAATGTGATTATGAACCAAGAGTTTTTGAAACTTCTGTCTTAAATTGGACAGTAGTGGAATCGTTCTGCTAGATAAATTTTCAGTAGCCGTGTGTGCAACATAAACAAAATTAAAACTACATGAAATACTTGTGTAAATGTCATTATGAAACTATTTTCATCTTGTGTGATATAATGCTAATCTTATAAGGCGTTGCCCTAAAAAAGGCACAGTTCATCCAGTATTTATTGCACAAAGGATTGACTTCTTAGAGCATTTAACCAACCGGAGTCGACATTACAGTACCTATAAGAGTGAGTACAAACAAGAGTGCTAAATTACTTAACGATCTGATCGAAAATGATCATGAAATGAATATGAGTGGTCACTCATATTACAAGGTACTGGTTACGATACTTAAGACGCCACCGTGATTTTGATAGCCGTTTGCCATGCCAAATTATAGGACTACCCGCTTACCAATGGATCTGAAATTTTGATATAGGTAAATTGATATCTTTATCTAGATTCTGCCAGAACGAAAACACGATACTGATAATTTTACTCGATCATAATTAATTCCGAAAACACGTCTAAAAAAGTACTATTTTTGAAATTACAAGGAAGTTACACTATCTTTATGTTTCAAAATTACTCTAATATATTCTTAACATCAATATTAACGTTCTGTCAAAGTCATTTTTCCATAACTATTACCAAACATTTTTAATTAAAGTTTTAAGATATTGGATTTTTTGAGCGGCAGCGATCATGATAGACGCTACGCAATTCTGAACCTTATGTCCGTGCTCTAGCGATTGATACACAATGTGTACGGAGACGAGCCAGTCCGGCGATAGCCCTCGTCGAGGTCGGACCTGTGCATGTTGTCGCTCCGGCCGTAGGTATAATAATTTGTGACGATAACTCAGATTTGCGCGCGGCCCTATGTGTGCGTCGGCTTGTAAATATACAACTTTCGCTCGTGTGACAGTGACGTCGTCCGAGCATGACGTGTTCTTATCGCTTTTTGTTATGGGTACAGTCGTTTACAAAAATGTCTAGTTGTTCACGAAGAAAATGTTTAAGGAGTCAGGTAGCGTTTCAAAAAATGAAACAACATCCAAAGCTTTTTATTATTACATCTTACAGTTTTTCATTATTTTCTCATAAGTTTTTTCAAATTGACATTGACAGTATCTAAGAAATAAATGAGGTGAAATATCTAAGATGAATTAAATACTCCTTACATATTTTCTAGCTCGGGGTACGAGGACAATAAATAAAAGTGTGGACTTGATTTTTCAAGTAGCGATTCAGAATCATTATAAATAAATAAATATTTTTATTGGGTATTAAACAAATCAAAAACTAACTTAATAATTTCAATAGATATTTACACAGATAAATAAACATTAAATTACGTAATAACTGTTTTTCCTTAAACAGCCGTAACCCCTAAATAACTGTATTTGTACCCGACTGTACCTCTTGTCACGCACACAAAGTCACTGTATATGTACAAGGGTTACCCACACATAACCGCGCGCAAGACTGAGTTGAACTTACTATAAGCACTCTGAGAACAAAAAATCTATGGAGACCGTGTTATACTATAAATTCTTTTTTTTTACATTATATTATTATTTATATTTCAGTTTTAATAAATATGTTTAAAAATGAATTACTTAGCTTCATTACTTCTTTGATACCTTACAGCTTCACTACATACATTTATAGCATACATAACACACAAGATCTGCGACGCTTTTATTCCTTAACCACTTAATTTTTACTAGCTGTTTAACGCGATTTTAGCCGCATTCCCGGGGAACTTCTTCCTGTGCCCGGATAAAATATGGCCTACATTCACTGGGGATAGTGTAAATCTCTAATTGTGAAAGCAAATCAAATCAGTTAAGCAGTTTCAGAGCTTATACAATCCACAGAAACAAACAATCAAATCTTCCCTCTTTATAACATTAGTATAAATTATTTAACACTGGTCAAACGCTTTCATTTGATACCCATATTGAGAGAGCTATAAAAAAACAATGCAATTCAGCATTTTCTGGCGGTGGCTATCTTGGACTTTAAATAATATTATACATGATTCTACATACTAATCAAGCCCTTTCATTTGATATCCATACTGAAGGAATTGTAAAAAAAATATGTTATTCGCCATTTTGTGGCGGCGGCCATCTTGGGCCGATATTCACCAAATAAAGCTAGGAACACTCCCGATTAATTTCATTTCAAACAAAAAAACCTAAATACATATCGATTCATTCGTTCTGGATATACAAACACACATACACGACACACCACACATACATACACACAACCATACGCGTCCAAATTATCATATTACTCTTCATAAAAAGTTTTCATTACAAATAATTTTTGTAAGTACAACAAAAAAAATCCGATCAAAAAATAAAAAACTTAGGTAAGTTGCGGCTCCCTATCTTCCCTGTTCGGTTCTCCTGACCCCGCGCTGACCTCGGCGTGTGCGATTGGCGCGAAATTCAAATTTTACACATTGAGTGAAGAGTATAGCTTGCGCGACGCGATAGACGCGGAAGTGTAGTGGGCGGAGCTATCTAAAATCAAAAAATCCGCGGTGCGGTCTTAACTCTCGGAGCCTATCTGCAGAATTTTGTCCAACTGGGCATAAATTATGTAAAATTTCAATTCATAATCGAAAAACCGCTTTCGGTTATTATAATCCGCAGTAAATTGGCATACATATTTGAGCTCACGGCGGTTCCATTTAGTAAAAGGCTCTAAGCCTCCCATACATTATGCCCACAATATTTCACAGCGATTCTCTTAATATCATTGTGTAAGTAGCTTTTGCTGTAATTTACCACTTGTATCTCCTATGGTGAGGCTTTTTAGATACCCATGGGGCTCCGGGGCTCCATAGGGCGCCTTGTACATCTGTTCTCCATTAATGCAATACATGGTATTTATCGTACTCACACACGCAAGTATGGTGCGCCCAGGAGCTATGATAGAGTATCTATTATGTTTTATTCGTAAACTTGCTTGCAAAAAATGTGGTCAGTTTTTTAAAGTCATTTTTTGTTCTAATTCTTGTTGTACTTACATAGTTTTTTGGAAAAGTTTTTTGCTTGTTAACAGGGCGTTTATATGTAAAACATAAATTATAAGCCTTATTATCGAGGACGGCTTTACGCTACTTTATATCCGTAGGGCTTGTAATAGTAACCACAGATCGTGAGCAAAACCGAGGGCAGAATCTAGTTTATAGAAAACTCGTGATGTCGCATCATAATAATAAATTATAGAGCACTGCCCAAAAACTGCATCATATCGCCCAACAAACAATTTATGCGGCGATCCATCTAAAAGATACAAAAACATATCTTTGGAAAGATACAATCGTATCGTAGGAGTTCAGACCTTTGATACGCCGCGTTTTGTGCGCGTGCGCAAACAATGAGACGTTGTCCGGAGTACCGATAGCAAAAAATGTTGCGTAATAGGATGAAAAAGTACCGTTAGTCTGTTAGTTCGTTACAGTGGCCTGTGCAAGCCAATGCTATTGTTGGTAAGGGCTTTTCATACGATATGCGTATACGTGCGTTTTTTCTTTTGCTAATGGAAAATTGAGTGTTAGAAGTTCCCAAGTAGAAGCTACATAGTTTAAAGTATTTAGTTTGAAACTATTAAACTTAGTTTTCTTAATATCAAAGATCTTTTCCGCCGACTGTAAAAAATAACATTCATGATTCGCACAAGTATTGCTGAATATGAATTCAGTTTTCAATATAAAATGGAAAATGCTTCAATACTCTTGTTTGCATGGCAACAAAACCCTAAAAAAAAACAGACATTATATCCTGCGTATCATATGACAATATCCGGCTGTCTGAAGCACAATTACTTTTATTTTTATGCGTGATTTGATTGAATGCCGGAGAACGGAAATTACGCGCTGAAAGATGTGAGTTTTTATTTTGGTCTTATCATATGGAACATTGATTTACATATAAAAATAGGTGTATTCATGAATTGCGTATAATTGAAATAATTGTGAATATAATATTATCACTAATTTGTTGTTAATTTATTAAGAGTCGCGGCAATTCATTGAATGTTCTAAATTATGATTGCAATGTATTGAAAGAAAGCAATTAGTATCGTTCCAGAAGTTTTAATTTAAAAGTGCCGTGTAATAAATCGAAAGTTAACACTTCTTTACAAAAACGCTATATTACCTATAAGTTTTCCAAATAACTCAAAAACGCAACCGCAAATTCGTCCGTCTGAAACACCACAACCGACTGGTCGACCTCGCCATTGGGCAACAGAACCGCTTCACAATGCGCTTACGCACACAGACGAGCGGACGACAAACCGACCTTAGCTAAAAGTCGCTTAATGTGTATGTAACTTAATATGTACACTAGATAAATGTGTAATATATACATCTATATTGTGAAGATAAAAATTAGGTTGCAGTGTGAAATAAATATAAATAAATTGGTTTGATTTTGTATGTTATGAGTTGCATTATTTTTATTTAGTATTTATTTATGAT
This sequence comes from Helicoverpa zea, assembly GCF_022581195.2. Lineage (NCBI taxonomy): Eukaryota > Metazoa > Arthropoda > Insecta > Lepidoptera > Noctuidae > Helicoverpa > Helicoverpa zea. The sequence continues at coordinate 2,919,809 of NC_061472.1, forward strand.
GACTTTAGCGATAAGACAATATTTTTGATAAACCCATTTTTTGTAGTTTTATTAAAATTGATCAATGTATTGTAATTTATCGATAACGATTGTCTTTGAAAATCTTCAGGATGTATAAAAAATAATTGATGCACTCTTTCCTACTCTCTGACAGACAGAACTGATAATATAGGTAGTAATCAAACCTGTTAGGTAAGCACAACATTGTATATATCTAGAGGTATAGTTCTAAAGCCACACAAGCAAACCCGCGGGCAAAAGCTACCAAACATAATAATATGTGGAACATATGTTAATGGATTGAACATCTTCACTTCAGTGTAAAGAATAACGGGACACATCTGCTCGTAGTTGCAACATATTTTTTGTGTGGGTCAATTTTTGTGTCGTTAAGTGTAACATGGCGCTTAATGCTTGTTGATTATTATGTGTGCTGTTTGTGGTGTAAATTAACCCAGTTTTTGGACGGTAAGTTTCTGGTTGATTAACTTATTAACTTCTGAATTGGGGCGTTAGATTAACCTTTCAGAATTTTGTATGTGGCGGGAAAATAAAAAAAGGTTAGTGATTGATAACATTACTTTATCATATTGTTTGTTTCTTAAGACTCCGGATCTTCGGAACCAAATCGGTGATAACCAAATATGTACCTCTAATTCTTTCACAGTTATGAAGTTTCACTCTCTTTTATCCGGGTGCAATACACGAAGTAAACCACGAAGTAAAATATTGATGGATTTACTTAGTCTTGAGTGTTTTATTCATTGTTAAGTTTTCGTCTTATTGGCTAATGCACCATGTTTTCTCTGCATCACACTAAGGTTGACTGGAAAGAATGCCCATGGCATTAAGTACGCTTAAGTATGTAATATTTGTGTTGCATAAAGTTTAAATAAATAAAAATAAATAAATAAAATAAACCCTTCGGACGGGGGTGAAACTATACGTGCAATAGTCAGTCATAAATACAGGCATACTTTTAGTACCAAGGAATCTAATTGTTGATAATATTGCATATAAAGAGAGTGTACTCTTTTTACAACTGACCTTAAAAATAAACTGATCACACATTTTATTCCACATTCCTTTTTCATAAGGGCTGATTTTTCAATCTTCAGTTAACCTCTATCTGAGGAATAAATATGGCGGTTTGACATATTTTCTATACAAATCTGTCAAAACGTTAAAAAAAATCCTCAGATAAAGGTTATCTGGCGATTGAAAAATCAGCCCTAAATGGAATAAAGGGTGTGTCCAATAAATATAAAATAAATAACTACACGATCACTCAGTATAAACAAAACACTGCTATTCTTATAAACATACACTGGAGGCCACAAAAAATGACTCACGACAGCATCATAACAATAACATACGGTACAGAGGAAGGAAAGATAGCGGAGATGACATAAGGGAGGTAGGTCAGGCGCCTCCTTGTAGGTCAAGCAACGTACGGTAGGCGTGATTAGTTACTAGAACTAACGAGACGTTCGAGTTACTTGTCAAATCAAAATACATCTGTCAAAGATTGATCTTGATTGATTCGATGACGATAATTTTCTAAACATGTGCAAAAGTGTAAGTGTGTGTGTAAGTAAGTAAAGTGTTTAAGGTATGTTTTTGAGTACCTCATTTATTTATAGTTCAGATCTCATGTAAAACTGTACAAACAATCACACTAATAAAATGATACACATAATTATATAAAAATTGGAATTTGAATGATTGACGATTTTACTTTGAAAATAGTGGACAGGTTCCATAGAAGGCGTGAAAGAGCGGAGCTAATAACATTCTTCGTCTCCCAAACATCCGCATTTTGGCTCGATATTTTCTTAGGGGATTATTCTTAGGACATTATGCGACATCTCTGTTAGTCATTTTGTTCTCCATTATCATAATAATAACATATGCTACACTGCTGGCCGCGAAAACTGGTACAAACGCGTGCAACTCAAAGCATTGGAATGTCAACGCGGGTGGTGATTGACTATTGACCTTTTAAGGAGTCGGTTGAACATCAGTGTAAACATGAGAATGACCTGAGAAGTGAAGGATTTACAAAACTATGGGCTTTGTGAATAATGTGAGTGTATTGTCAATAAGAAATCAATACATTATTTATGAGTGTTTTGTGTTGAAGATGTTGCGAAAATAGCGTAAATCTTTAAGATAATTTTATTTCAACTTGTGTTCATTTTGACATCGTGTTAACTTATTTCCGGACTTAAAAAACCATAAGTCTCTATACTTCAAAGGTGTTTAAAACTCCAAGCAGACATATGTCAGCCATTTAATCCTAAAGACATCCACAACAAACAATAAAAAGCCAATAAAAAGTATATTCCCAAAATCATTTAGCGGCCATATTTATTCGTTGACCGTCGCCATTTTATGACCCGTCTACTAGGAACACAGAAGCCGCCTTGACCTTAAAGAACGTCAAATTTAAATTCAAAACTCGAACGCATTCCTTTAGAAGAAAAAGTTATGGCCCATGTGTTACTTAGGAATATAAATTGTGGATATGAATGTGCCACGTACATTGGTTCGTTATGGTTCATTTTGTGTAGAACTGTGAACTAATAAGGTAATGGATTGTGATGTGGTTTGTTTAGTCCATGGAGAACAAAATGGCTAGTGGAGGTGCCATAACGGATAAAAGCCTAAGAAGGAACATGATGGGTTTAAGACAGTAAGAGTCTGACACTCCCTCACGCTGCTAACCCACAGCGGAAGCGGTCAATACCAGGTGCTATAACATAAAATCTCTTAAGAAAATAAGGCTCCAAAATGCGGGTGTGTGGGGGACAAGAAATGTTACTGTCTTAGCTCTTATACGCCCTCTTTGGACCTGACCATTATGTAATACCAAGAATCGTTGTCTGGAGTCTCTAAGAATCTGATTGAGTCTTTACTTCACTCGTGACTGGTCATTTTGTTTGGTCAATTTGACCTAGAAGAAGGCCTGACCTACCTGAATTATAGCATCTCCGCTCCTCTTTCCTTACTTATGGTTCATTCTTAGTATGTGTGTAGCTATGTACTACAAGTAAAGGTTAGATGCCAAACGGGACTGTTGCTAAATAGGTATGTGAGCGGATGGTAGGCTCTATGGTATACGGGAAGTATTTACTCGCCTATTCATTGCACGTTAGGTCTACCCATTGAGTTTAGTAATAGGCCTGCCTTTCTAAAATAAAAGAAGATCGATTATAGGATTTGAATGTGGAATATTGACAACTTATGATTCCTGAAGAAAATTCTATATTCAAAATTATTATTTATCTTTTCATTAAAAAGGAGAACCAAATCAGAACAGTATTAAAAAACGCATTATGGCATGACATGGGTATAAAAAAATGAAAAAGTCAAATATACAAGGAGTTGATTTGCATTTGTGCCATACTTCAGGAGGAGGACATAAAATACGTAAATAATCGATTGGAATTGCAGTAGACGGGATATAGCTAATATGCACTGCTTTTTTTGTCATTGTAATGTCGTAGTATTTCAGAAGTAATCCAATTTTATGAATGAAATTTATGAATAATCGTTGCGTATGCTTTGTGTTTGCGTTTGTGTGAGGGCACAGCACGGTTTTAAGACCAGTAACACACGCGCCAAGTTTAAATACGGCTAGATGACATTGACGGAATTCCGAAAAAAATTAAAAAAAAAAAAAATTACGTACCAATTTTTTTTTGATTTGGGTCGAGAATCGTTAGCATAATTACGTCCTTGACTATGGCATGGATGCAAATCAACAGCTTGTATAAATTGATCGATTTACGTTATCGATAACTGCAATTGATTACAGCAAAGTAACTACATATGATACTACACTTACTCCATGTGAAAAATTGGCTCTCAGCTGCATCTAGTTAGATTGGGAGCCGACCCCAGCACAGTTGGTAAAAAGCTAGACAAATGATGTTTTACAAAATCGATTATGATATAATCAATAATCGATTTTGAAAAACTGAATAAAATTTTTTTGCAATGCAAACACTTATAATAATTAAAGTTTAAGTGATGACCATGTTATAATTATTATCGTCACCCAACAATCCAGTATTCAAGAGCACGCACAGCATGTGCGTTATGAACACAGTGACGTCACAAACGGCCATGTTTGTAACGTCATACGTCACGCTTAGTCCTGCCACAGACTTGAGTATGTTTAGACGTTATGTGAGGTTCTATTAGAACTAATGCACATAAAACAGAATTTAAAAATACAAATTTCCGATTGAGATCCTCTTCCTATTTTGGGAAATTGGATAAAATATTTCGGATTGATGTTCACATTAGTTTCGGTGGTGGTTTTACCTAAATTCATTTCAATTAAAGGAACTGCCTCGTGAAGTTTGATAAGAAGTAGTTTATAGCAATTCTTCGATATTAGGCTGAAATATTTTTCCTTGAGATCAGCGCGTTAAAGCAAATAAGTAAACTTGAATTCGTCAGCTCAAGGAGTTACCTACATTTAAACTGATTTCTGTCTCTCTGATTTCCGTCAGTCTTTTAATAAATATAACAACCACGACCGATCGCATGCTAAACACCTTCCAAAAACCTCCTACATTAAAAAAAAAAACAACTGTAATTCCCCACATACAAGCATTTACAATCCACATTATTTCCGAATTGCGCGATTAAATCTTTTTCCAAGTCAACGAGGCGTGATAAACGAACCGTCACTGTGTCTGTGGCCGGCCTTAAATCAAATCTACATATGGCATACAAGGTTACGTTACAACAATTGTTAGTAATCAACGGATTTCGTGTAAAACGTATGTTTGTCACATAGAGAATGAAATGACTAGCGGAGGTGCCATAACGGAAAATCTCCTAGAAAAGTAGGGCGCCATAATGCGGATGTTCAGGGGATTAGGAACGTTACTGTCTTCGCCAATATACGCCTTCTCTGGACCCGACCATTTTTTGTAACACCAAAAATCGCTGTCAGATGTCTCAAAGAACCTGAACGCTTCATTACTTCACTCGCAACTAATCGTTTTGATCAAGCCCACCGTACGTTTTTGACCTAGAAGAGAGCGATTGACCTACCCGCATTGTTGCATCTCTGCTCATTTCCTTACTCCGTGGCTACAGTCCTTATTTACACATAATGTGTGTTTAATCCTAACACACACAATTCTATGGAAATAATAATGTGTAACTAACTTTATTTGCATTTGTTTTGTGTTCTGTTTTCGAATTAAAGCGTTGTTGTTTTGTTTCGTTAATTTTGAATTTGGAATTGAATTATTTCTGGCTGAAGTCCTTTCAAACAGTGTTTTGATAGACAACAAATTGTTGTTTCGAAAATAGATAGGAACTTAAAGTTTATTATGAAACAGGATTCCGGTTTTATCTAATAAGTTTTCATGTTTGGAATTTAGACATGTATTTTGACTATAAAGTTGGCCTTTCTATATTTATGTATAGCTATTTAAAACATCACAGCTGCTTCAATATTGCAAATAACCCCACAGTGAAATCTTTTCATAATATATTCCAATTACTTATCTTCCACTTTCAATTATACATCACTTGAAATTTAAATTCGTTCCAATTTTAAATTTCAATATTCGTAAACGACGGCTTTCAATTGTTAAATTAATTAAATTAATTTTGGATCAACATTTTATACAAAAGATTGCTTACATTATACTCAGCCATTATTCTTTTATCATTTTTATAAAGTAAAATAGAAAATATTATATTTAATTTTTTAATTTAACAAAAACAAATTAATTTGTGGATAACAAATACATTAATTATGACAATTGCATTTATTTTTTTATATTTTGCGGACCTTGTTCATACGATAGACTATAATATTCAAGAACAAAATATGTAGTATGTAGTCACCTACATATAATGTCATGAAGAATACGTAAAATACAAAATTTTCTTCTTGTTGCTTTTGAAATGAAATGAATGTAAATAATGAATGACATCACTTCTTCACAATATTTATAAGTATCACCGTAATGCAAAAACCCCTCTTCATATTGTGTTAACATTAGCAACCTTCTGTACCTAGACAATGTAATATTAACTTTAAAATTAGATCCACAATCATTAACTCACAGACCAAACTTGCGACATTAAAAATAAGGTCCGCTAAGTTACGAAACTCCGTAGGCGTTTGGTCGCCAGATGGCAGTGATGAAATCACTATTTTGTCTTAGAGAATGCATTTTTCAAATGCACTCCGACTGGCTGAAGGTTGCCGAAGTTTGACAGCTGACAGTTGCGCGTTGACAGCTGTCATCGGTGACGTTTTTGAAGTTAGAATTTATTTGTTATTGTATTGGGTAATGATAAGGTTTGTAATTGTCTTTTGTTAATTTTGATGCTGTGGGTACCTATTTCTTAATCAGAAGCAGCCCAATATGAATAATAATCATTTTTAACATCATATTTTCATAACATATTAACAAAAAAATCATCTAAATGGGTTTGCACATTTCAATAAGTACCTATCGTTTTAATAAAATGTTTCTTGGTAAAAGTAGTATAATTAAACTATAAAATGCATTGGAATCAATTGAGATGTATTGGATATACGAATACTCGAAATTTTACAGTTTAAAATGGCAATCTAGACTTTCAAAATAGTTTGATAAGTATGTAAAATTGATGTTGTTCGACTTTCTCTATTATTGTTACGTTAGTTATAGCGTTGTTTGGCTGAGAGAAGAAGCCTTCGTACTCATTCTTCCTTGGAGATTATTTATCAGTTTTGAAGATCCCTTGTTTTCTCAAATTAATACCTATTTTATTTTCTAGGTTTTCACATTTCCTTTGCGTAACTCTAAAAATTGAAGTGAAAACAAGTGGTGGCCCGCCGGAATTCGGAATACGGGAATTTATGCACCGCAGGAACGAAACGCACCATTTTTCATTTGTTCAAAAATAAATTCTTTTCAAAACTTATAACAACGTTGGCGGGAACATGGTTGGGAATTTTTCACTCTTTTTAAAAATGTGAATGAAAAGCCATTCCTATCTTTACTTTTTAAATAAATTAGCACTTGGTTTTTCATATTTGAATGTGTTGGTATTCGCTTTATATTCCGTTTGCTTTTTAAATATTAAGATGAATAGGTAGTCGAAAATCTCCGAAAACTAATTTAAAAATACATTGAAAAAAATATAAACTCTTTTATGGCAAGGTTTTAATTCTAGCAATATAAAGTTTTTCTACGAACAATTATTAAGCCCATCATTATTTCTACAGTACAAAAACATTTACCAACGCTTCTAACAGCAGAAAAACCACATGGTGAAATAAATCAAAGAACTTGACGACTAAAACAGACAGCGCGACAACTTGTGCCAAACCGATTATTATTGCGCTTAGAGCCTTAACCTACAGGACTCGCCATAAGCTCAAATCTCTAGGCCTCAGGAAAGATTGCCTGCCAGTGGTCAGCCGGGGCGAGGCACCAAGTAATGATTGTTACGTACGCTCGCGACAAACGCTATCTGAGTTTACTGACGCATATGTATACGAACTATCAACCAATGAAATTATTCATGATATCATTAAGCAAATCGTAGAGACAATCAAATATAATACGATCAAAATTTAGCATGTACTGTATAAGAGGTAGTCTTTATTATCATATCATTGGTCCATAAGCAACGGTAGTCTCGTACCTTCGACAAAGGGGAAGCCACATCAATAGCATCTCCAGTAAGTTACATGATCTAAGTTTTCGCGTATAACCACAGCTAGGGTTGCCAACAATATCCGAGAATAAACGGAGCGATAAATCACACGGCAATTCCAAGAGCAGTGTTACCAGTTGCAACCCATAAAACGTAATTGAATAATACCAAGGGTTTGTTAGCCGCGGTGGTGTGGCCATAAAAATTAAAAAAAGTTGTGGTACCGATCCTCGTTTTTGAAAATTCCGTATAAGTATGCGGGTAATTGCAAGATTTTGTGTTGAAGAGGTTTTTAGCAATATGTGTTGAGATCTTTTTATTTCCCATAAGAATTAATATTACGGTGCTAATCGAACGAATATGAATTCTTTAGTTCAATCGACTTATTCTTCTAGTCTAGGACAAGTGAAAAATAGGCAATACAATTCTTTAAGTTGACGTCAGCACGTCAATATTAATCCTAAGCTCTCTGATCCTTTAAAAACTTTGAGGTTCTGACGTCACAGAATTCATTGTCATTATTCCAAAGACTCAGATGGAATCGAAAAAACTAACAATAGGTTTGATAAATAACACCTGTAGCCTAGTTACGGATACAAAGTGCAGTTATTGTAGATATGGATTAACGTATGCATCTTTAACACGCAAATAAAAGTATTTCAAACAAAGATAAGTCTTGTATAATATTTATAAACCCTCTTCAAGGAACTCTAAATATTGGCATCGGCTGCTGATGCCGACAAGGTGTTTTATCGTGTCGATTTCTCGGATCGTTGCGTAGCTATAACCTTGCAGCGGCGGGGTAACCTTTACACTGCATTGTTAGCAATGGGGAACTGAGGGAATAGGTTATTATGGTGAATTGCACATAACCCAGTCATGGATTGTAGAGTATAAGTATTTTAGAAGAGTTGTTTTATCGAGAATGGTTTTAGTTGAAACAATTGAAAAAGTTAGAGATGGTGAATTTGAAACTCTGATACGAGGTCTTGTTAGTGCGGTTAAACCTATATGGAGTCCTCCAAAAATTTTTTCTCTTCTGCTAGTCTTAGTTGTATAAAACCTTATGCTTTAACATATGGCATATAGCTTACCGCTTAAATTCATTTTCCTTGTCAGTAGTGGTCGACTTTCTGTCAGTCTTAGATGTCACTCACCGCATGATCTCATCACATGATCATCATCATAATCGCCATTTCTTTCTGCTGGTCTAACATCATACAGGACACAAAATATCCCCATTCAAAACTCAAACCCAAGTTTATTTTCATATCCTCAACACTTCCAAGCCTATTCATATCTCAAAGATGGGAAGCGAAACTTGTCTCCCAATAACATAAAAGCAACATTACCCACGTGCAAGTTTGCGTCGTGATGTCTCGCATGCAAGCGTATGTAGCAATAAAAATTTACGGACCATATGAATGTCAAGTTTGTCTTCAATAGTAGCGAATACTGGTATTAGACGTTGTAGTCGGGAAATGGGAAGAGTATTGTCTTTTATGGAAACTATTTCTGCAGTCTCTAGGAGTTTTTGAAGAGATGGTATGTAATAATGTATTATTTATTTATTTTTTGTTGTTTACTTACTGGTATTTTTTTGTTGTTACTAGATTTGGTAAGCTGTGAAACTGTTTTATTTGAATTGCTATCGTATAAAGTTATAGTCATTTGTTTTACCGCGGTGATGTTTCATCCACATTTGTTTTTTTTTTTTTGTCCAATATATACCTGCGTCATCAAAGCGATATTAATAAAATGCAATCTCAATTAAAATCAAGCCCTCGCTGTTTTAATCAAACCACATCTTAATTTCACACAAGGAAAACCCTCAAGATCAATGACCCAACGAAATTAAAAATTTCAATTACGATAGCACGAAAACCCAGTGGCTTGTGAGATTACAACCGCGTCCATAACATTCTTTCTCTCAATTATCTCTCCATTTTCCTCGATTATGGCTAATCTAATCTCTTAATGTTGTCTAGCGTCGTTCCATTTTACGCTCTGCTGCTTCTGGCTTGCACCAACGACCTTCAAGTAGGTCCAAAACGACCACGAACTAGGCCCTATAACAGTTTCTGACTACGATCGCATAAAAATCAAATTTAATGTGATTTATTTTGTGGAAACGTGTGGTAACCTTGTTTCCTATATTTTTATTGCAGTCTTTGTTATCACCTGTTTTATTAGAAGTTGTATTCGATAGTGTTATTGTTTTTATTGGTTTCTGAGTTGGATTGTTTGCATTTTTATTGTCTTTGCATAGATATGATACATTGTTAAGAGCAACTTTGTTTCTGTTATACAAGTTGGTAGCTATTCTCTCAAGACCGAAAGTAATCAAAAAGTAGGACAGCCATAATAATCGTGAACCCGGAATCAAGTGGATTAACTTGATGTTTGAAGAATGAAGTCGGATTAGTGTAGGATATTGCTACTATTTGTAATTTGTGTTCCGATTAATGTGTGTAGAGATTGGCACGATTAAAAAAACCTGAATTTACACGATTTATATAGCATCATTATTCTGACATAAGTTAAATGCTGCCAAACGGAAAACTCAGTTAATTTTTCATAATTCACCACAGTCAGGTGTGCAAAAATATTTTAATCAAAAAATTCTTGCATCGACCACTTGCAAAATAGTGAGGAGACATCTTACTTATTTTAAAAAGATTATTATAAATAACCCCAATAAGTTACCGCACCTTTCATAACCGAAATGACAGGTTGATATAATAATACCAGTCAATTTGGTACCACAAGAATAATTTGTTTGCTTTTGAGAGAAAACTTTAAATACTACCGACCGCCATTTTTGCTGCCAGCAAGTTTTTTGTCACGTAAAAAAGTCTTTAAGGCGAAGAGGTTAAATAAGCTGAGTTAAAATACTATTTGTGGCTTCGTTGCCTACTTTTTTAATTTGGGATTTGGTTCTTCTGGGGAAAGTGGTAAGATCATATTTTTGTTTTGTCATATTGGTAGTTGGTACATAATGTTGTTTGGACAGTTAAATGGATTGGTGTGGCAAGAGTAGGTATACTTTGTAGAAAACAATAACTTAAATATGTTTTTTTATAATCATTTTTAGAATGTATTTTTTGACAACTTATTCAGAATAAAATTTACGTATTAAATACTGAATAAAAAATACTTAAATAATAGCAAGTACATATAGTCCGATTTCAGACGGTTTCAAAGAAAGCTATCGAAGCCAAAAATAAGTAACTAATTGCTCATTATTTTTTGAAGTTATAAATAAACTTAAAGCTTGATATAAATCGCAACATTCGCAAATGTTTTATAACAGTAACGGTCACATATTTATTGGCCAAATACCTCCAATTTAGCACCTCTTCACATTTATTACAGGTATTTTGAACGCCTTTACAAGCAAAAGGGACAAATTAAATTCTTATTTGTTTGATGTCAGAAAAGGTTCAGTGACTGGTCTAATGACTTTTGTGTTATTAGTGAAGGCTTCGATTCACATACCCAAAATTGATTCATCTTGTAAGGTATAAAATAGAATGTTCCTTTTGTTTGCATGCTTATATAAGCTTCACTTGTAACTATGTATGTAAGAAAATCTTAGAATCTTAATTTGACCCACTTCCCTCCCCCCTCCTTTGATTAGGATGAAAGGTTTTTTAGTTTTTTAAACTATTAATTTTGCGAGTCGGAAGTCCTAAACTAAAGTAACTTACTGTGCTATTTTTGAGGTAGAGTTCTCGGTCAGACAGACTGAAAGCTTACAGACGTAGGGTAGTTGCAAAAAAAGTGGACACTTGTGCTATCTTTAAATTAATTTATTTTTATAAGTTTTCCTTGTTTATAAGTCACTACTCTCACTTATTTTTAAACAGTACCTTATTGTGTAGCATATATAGTGTGGGCAGTCATATACACATGTCCTAAATTGTGATAATTGCAAATACTTGCCGGCCTGAACTGTCACTTCACTTTGCACTTTGTGATCAACACTGGCACTATAGTTCACCATCATGACTTCCATAGCTGATATTGCTGAGACGCAGCGCATGGCCATGCTATCCCTAAGCCAGCGCATGGCCGAATTCGAAGCTCATCTGAAAGCGTCACCCCCTGGAGCTGATTTAAGTGGCCTGCAGAACGACTTTGCCAACTTTAAAGAACATGTGTGGGGTGTCCTCAGTGCACTGCAGCAGCAAATTGCAGAAGTAAGCAGAAGTGTTGATGTCATTGAGATGCGGCACAGGAAGAAGTTCCTGCTTCTTGGAGGTGTCCCCGAGCAGCCAGATGAGAAACTCCCTGATTGTGTGGCATCTTTATTGCGGAGTAAGCTTGGGTTAACAGACTTCTCACCCTCATCGTTGACCACTTGTCACCGACTGGGCACTTCTTCCAATGGTCATGTGAGACCCATCTTGCTTCGGTTTGACGATCTCTGTGTTAGGGGCGAGGTTTGGAGATCTAAGACCAAATTGAAAGGATCTTCTTATGTTTTGTCCGAATTTCTGACTCGCCAGAGGCAGTCCGCCTTCACAGCAGCTCGGAGACTCTTTGGCGTTACGAATGTATGGACTATGGACGGTAACATTACTATTAAGCTCCCTGATGGCAAAAGACGCCGTATCTTCAATAGTGAGGAGGTCATTGCACTTGGGACGGAGTACGGCAAGTCACTGGAACTGGCGGCTGCGGTTTCCAAGGAGGTATTGAATAAGAATACCAGTCCAGCGCCAGCGCAAACTTCGTCTCGTTCAAGGCGGAACATAAAGAAAAAGTAAACTCTTTGATATTCTTTCTATGTTATATTGTTTTAACTTGTACATGTTTACCCCTTTAGTGCTATTTGTTATATTTCTTTACTGGTTATGATGAATGATTATTATTTTTTGATATACCGTCGTATTGTAAACAATTACTAATTGTCAACACAACATGTCAATTTCAATTTGACAACCTATCAATGTCATCAATGACATCACTTGTCATTGTCATTTAACCATCCATTTAACTTACCACAGCATATGTTTTATTTTTGTTACGTTTTGTTATTTTTTTTTTTTTTGTGTTTCATATGTTTCGCTTATTTGAACATTTTATTGTGAACAGTCGACCGGCAGGTTATGCACACATTACTTTTAATTTGCTTATAATTTTTGTTATTTTTTTTTTTAATATTTATTGTACATTTATTCATATTTATTATTAGCTTTATTATGTCTGACGATGACTCATTTTATTCGTGTCTTAGTTCAACTTCTTCGTTATCTCTTGACGATTCTTTTAGTCCCTCCGGTTTTTTAAATAGCGAGTTTTGTCGATTTCCCAAGTGTTTTAATGTTTGCCATGTCAACGCTCAAAGTATTCCTCAACACCACTCTGATATGCTGGAAATATTTTCTGAGGTAGCCTTACACGCGATTTTAGTATCAGAAAGTTGGCTCAAACCCGAACTTCCGTCTACTTCTTATTGCCTACCTGGTTTTATCCTTATTCGCAATGATCGCACGGGAAAAAGAGCCGGGGGTGTCGCTATTTATTTACGTAGTGACATTCCCTACAAAATCTTACTTGCTTCGTCGCCGCTGTATAACGGTAATCCTGAATATTTATTTCTTGAAATTGCTGTCAAAGGGGTTAAAGCTGTTCTAGGGGTCGTATACTGTCCACCTTCTATAGACTATTTCTCCAGTGTGGAATCTATCCTTGAATTGATTGCGTCTGAGTACAAACACATCATAGTCATGGGTGATTTTAACACTGATCTTATGAAGCAGAGCTCTAGGTCTCGCAAGCTGAGTGCAATCCTGGAGTCGACGGGTCTATTATCTCTCGACCTCAATCCCACACACCATAACTTAGACTCGTGCGACTCCTGGCTTGACCTTATGCTCGTGAATTCGCCGGCGTATGTGGCAAACCATGGTCAGGTTGTGGCACCCGGGCTTTCTAGACATGATTTGATTTACTTGTCATATAAAATTAAACCACCCAAGCCACGGCCCGCTGTAGTACGCTTACGTAATTTTGCTAGGCTGAATAGGGAGGAATTGTTGGATGAAGCCAGATCTCTTGACTGGCTCGACATTGTCGAGGCGTCGACAGTGGACGAGAAAGTCGAGAGACTAAATAGGCACATTATGGGTCTCTTTGATTCGCACGCTCCCCTAAGGGAGGTGCGTATCAAGCGGCCCCCTGCTCCATGGATTTCTCCCGGAGTTCGTATGGCTATGAGACGACGGGACCGGGCTTTCAGAAAATATAGAAGGGATCGCTGTGAGGAGAACTGGCTGCTGTATAAGCAGGCCAGAAATCGCTGCAATCAGATGGTAAGAGTATCTAAACGCCGATACATTTGTGAAAATGTTCTCAACTCGTCACCGGCTGACATATGGAAGTTTCTTAAAACTCTCGGTATCTCTAGATCTATTCCTAACAACAACTTATCTTCCAACTTTTCACTGAATGATCTAAATAAACATTTTTCGAAAGCATGTTTGCTCGCGGATGCGGTAAAAAATAAAACCGTGTCTGAAATTACTTCCATGCCCGTATTCACTCAAAATTCTTTCTCTTTTTCCCCTGTATCTGGCGATGAGGTTCGTAAAATATTTGCTAACATCAAATCCAAAGCGGTTGGGTGTGACGGTGTCAGCAGAATCATGATATCCTTCCTTATTGATGTTATCCTGCCTATCCTTACTCATATTATAAATTTTTCCTTGGAGTCTGAAGTTTTCCCCACGTCTTGGTGTAAAGCATTTATTATCCCACTTCCTAAAATTAATAACCCCAGCTCACTTAATCACTTTAGGCCTATTTCCATACTCCCCTTTCTATCCAAAATCCTTGAAGCAGTTGTTCATAAACAATTGTCATCACACATATTCAGTAACAACCTCCTTTCTAATTTCCAATCCGGATTTCGGCCCGGTCACAGTACAGCCACTGCCTTGCTCAAGGTAACCGAAGACGTTAGGGAGGGCATGGAGAATTCAAAGGTTACTTTATTAGTTCTTATTGATTTCTCCAACGCTTTTAATATGGTTGACCATGATATTCTCCTTGCTCTCCTGTCTCGTTTTGGGGTCTCATCGCCAGCATTGGGTTGGTTCTCCTCATATCTTCGCGGTCGCCAGCAGGTGGTTCGCACTGATCAGGGTTTATCCGATTGGTGTGATCTGGAGGCTGGTGTTCCGCAAGGCGGTATTCTTTCTCCTCTTTTATTCTCTTTATTTATTGATGCCATCACTAGCTCTTTAAAATGCTCTTACCATTTGTATGCCGATGACCTGCAATTATACGCACAAACTGAGGTCGGCAATCTTAATAATTGCATATCTTTAGTTAATGCTGACTTGCGAACTATTGAAGAGTGGTCTGACAAATTTGGATTAGTTGTTAACACCGGCAAATGTCAGGCCATCCTTATAGGCAGCTCCGGTTACCTAAACCGTTTGGACACTAATTCTTTAACACCCATCGTCTTCAATAGTTCAACAATAGGCTTAACGCAACAGGTGAAGGATTTGGGGTTGCTGATTGACAGCAACTTCAGTTGGTCAAAGCAGGTTAGCCAGGTAAGTCAAAGGGTTACTCTAACGCTGCGATCTCTCTACAGGTTCAAGCATTTCCTTCCTATCAGTACTAAAACTACTTTGGTACAGTCTCTTGTGCTTCCTATCATTGACTATGCTGATGTTTGCTACTCGGATCTATCTCAAGAACTTCTCAACAAAATGGATCGTCTTCTCAATAACTGCATACGCTTTATTTTCGGCCTTCGTAAATATGATCACGTTTCCTCTTTTCGTTCTCAGCTTAAATGGCTGCCTATTCGTCATAGAAGATCCCTTAGATCTCTCTGTATGCTCTTCTCTATTCTCAACGATCCCTGTGCTCCTGATTATCTTCAAAATTACTTTAAGTTATTGGGCAGTTCTCATAGCCGTAACCTGCGTTCCTCTGAGAATTTGTTGCTCGAAATTCCATGTCACCGCACCGGATTTATGGCTAATTCTTTTGCTGTATCAGCAATTAAACTCTGGAACGCTCTTCCCCTTGACATAAAAAAGGCACCCAGTAAGTATTCCTTTAAGCGTAAAGTTCGCCATCATTATTTAAACTCCTTACCTAATTGAGTCGTCGTCACTCTTATTGATTTGATATTTTATTTTTATGTTGTATGTATAATATATATTTATATATTATTATGTATTAAGTATTTATGTATTGTAATATGTTTTATTTATCTATTCATGACTTTCTCTTTTCTTTTTTTTTTTTTTTTTTTTTGTACTACCTATTTTTTTTCTCCCTTTAACCCGATGGTTGACTGGTAGAGAATGCCTTGAGGCATTAAGTCCGCCAATGTACCTATTTTGTACATAAAGTATAAATAAATAAATAAATAAATAAAGCTTAGTAAATATGTTTCATAGTAAGTATGTAGTGCTTAGTAAATGTGTTGTAAATAATAGTATTTCTGAAAAACAAACCACAATCTAAACCGATCCTTTCTACAGTATTACAGAAACCTAGCCTGCAAGCGATTTCAGTATTCTACTTCAAAACCTACAGACGGCGTATCCTTACAAAGCCGGTATTGAGGAAATACGTAAGATGCACTCGACCTCAAATGCTAGCTAGAAGGTGCATTGTCGGTCTTGGGAATTAAATCAATTCAATACTTTTCAGTATGCAGAACTTGGTAAATGTGGAATTTATTGTAGAAAATCTGTCGGCTAGCCTTTTTTATACTGGTTAGGTTTTGATTGTTATTTAATTCTGTAAGTTGTAAACTTTACGAAGAGATGGTCACAATAGCTTGTACGAAGATCTATTTGACTCCCTAGACTGCCCTCGACCTTCAAGGAGACTATAATGACTTCGAAGTTTGGCTCACGGTGGAGCCGGTATTAAATCTGTTTCACTCACAATGTTTGCAGAAAAAAAAAATTGAATCTACTATCCCATTCCTGAACCAGTTAGCTCAGTGGCATTTTTCATTTTAACACTAAATAAAATATACGACGGCTATATACTAGCTAGACGATAACATACCAGAGACATAACCCACAATTACTACAAAAAAAAAATGAAAATACCAAAAAAACATTAAAAATAAAAGCTCTAAATACAACACTAAGCCGTCAAAATCCTAATAATAGACTACAGATAACTTTACAATACACAAAAACGTTTTATCGCTGTTAAATTCGACACGTTGTCGATGAGATCTAAAGTTTCGACATCGAACGTTCACATCTCTATTAATGTTACAATGGACATCTCTATTTGCGTGTAAGTGCTAAGTAATGATGTAATATGTTTCGGTTCAGTTCGAAAGAGTTTGTGCATAAAATTATGGTGTATATTTTTTGTAATCCGATCTTTGAAGTTTTTTTTTTTGGAATTTACAAAACATTCTTACAGAATTTTTATGACTTTTACAGAATTGATGGACTATTTTTAATAAAAAAATCAGCAAAAGTGTTTTTGGAGGACGGAAGTATTTTTGTTTTCCATGCTCCAACCTTATCAGTCTTTGTACTTAGAATTCAGCCCATTATATTGATAACGTAAGCATCAATTCTGAAACTCGAAAATTATACACATTAACAGCTGATTGAAATTCAGATAATATCAAAATTGAGGTTCACATAACAAGCATGAGCAACGTCTAATGCTCTCTACTGATATTCAGTGCAGCCTTCACACAGATTTGCCTGAGGCACGTCGATGCAAGTGTTAAACTGTTCAACATAATACTGGTTGTAATTCGCTAACTTGAGTAGGCAGAAAGTAGGTACTGTCGTGTTGAAAAGTTTAGGGAGGAAATTATTTTAATTTACATAATTTAAGCTTCAATTACATTAAATTAAAGGTTTGGGTGAAAAAAGAGGTAAAGTCTGTGTATTTGTGATATTATAGGAGGTTATGTCTAGATTTGCAGAACCAAATTTTAAGATCTAGTTTGTAATTTTTGAACATCATTTTACCAATAGAAAGCAACGTTATCGTAAATGTTTAGTCTATATTTTGTCCCTGTAAAGGAAGTAGTTACGTGGGGTGAACCATGTGAACCATGGGACTTGACTGGCTTAAGATATAGGTGCTTTAATATTACCTGCCAGGACTTGAATGGGGGGTAGTATTGCGTTTATAGATTACAATAGTGAAGAAATTTCGTTCTCCGGAGCAGTCAATTCAATTTGAGACAGTAAACAAGTTAAATTAACATTGGCTCTACTCTGCATAACGTGGTTCACAAATTACGCGCGTAGTGTCGCTTCGTCAATGAAAACAACTGCTATCTCTTTCTATCTGTTCTGCAAGAGTGGCAACGCGCAACTCTACTGGATGGTTTAAACTAATAAATTAAGTCAACCCGTATTTTTTTTTTGTTTGAAAAAAAATATGACAAATAATCAATTATTTATCTTTACTATTGTAATCTATAAACGCAATAATACCCAGACAATACTGGCAGGTAATATTAAAGCACCTTATATAGTCATACTAATATAATGCTATTGTTAAGTTACAGCAGCCGCAACGATAGACAAGAATAGTAAGTCTTAACTATTGTTCCATTTGGTGGAATAAAAACAATATTTGGCATTGCCAACCCGCCTTGAGCAAGCACCTTGATTGGTGATCAATACTTACCTTTTTCTATATTTAAACTTCTGCCAACAATAAGACAATATCCATTGTTGTTATTTGTTTTCATTCCAAAAGAATTCACATAGTCATCATAATATTAGTTACATCGCATATTTCAAGGGGTCAATATCTGATAAATATCTTTGGTTACGTAATCAAATAGTTTAAGATAAATTTCGCAAATAATCTGACATAATCTAAGCCAGAGGCTATGATGTATAAGAATTAAAACTAGTAATTACTAAATTGATCGCCATATATATGTTTTATGGCTTGTAATGACCGCTTCGGCAGTTTCGAAGTGCAAAGATTTAGATTTCAACATAGATTAGAGTTTTTGGTGTCAATATGTTTTTTATTAGGGAAGTCACGATTGGAACTACATAGTTCTTGTTGATTGTATTAAATTGCTGTTGTTAGATCTATGGTTTTAATAAGGAAGTTATCAAGGTAAATTTTCTAACAGATGTAAATTCGGTACATTTTCATTTGTTTTTTTTTTGTATCTTTTGGTTCAACTGTTATCTTAAACTACAATAATTCATTCCTTGAATTGGATAACATACAAAAGAAAATATATTAGTAAGCTGAACTCAAACAGACGTTTTAAATAACTTAACACTTGTTTTCTCGCCTGTACTAACAAGCTCGTGATGAATAAATGCATTAGTGTTGTTCTTTTTTACAAAAATATTTTTGGATTGTTCCTCTCATTTGGTCTCAAAATATAAGCATAAACAGGGTTCATTTTAAGGGATAAAACAGAGAAAAACTACTAAGTAATCCAATTTTTTATTTACTGGTATTGCATTAAAATTATGACAATTCATATACGAAAAATTAAGAAAATATTATACTAATGAAATAATAATCTCAATGGACAGCCCTATTATTAATATTATTGAGTAAGTATATACATCTAGTTGATATTTCGTCAAATGATTTTCTTGAGATATCTGCCCACACTGTTTTGTGAGTACTGACAGAAACTTATGTAATGTCGTAATAATGTAGGTAAGTATTATACGAAAATGATATTTTAACTTTCGTTTATGGAAAAACTAATAGGTAATACCAACCTTCCAAACACGGAGAAGGTTCTCAATGAAACTGTTTTTTTTTAGTATTCTGGAGTATTTATGAATGTGTAGTATATTATTAATACCACAAAAAACTCTAATATCAGCCCACAGTATCGATATAACCACACTATTACAACACAAAATTCGGTGACAAAACCCGACCCGAACAAAGTTCCCATTAAATTTTATTGCATTTTTATCTACTCAATACATTTAAATGTTTTAAAAAGAAAATGGTTTTACATAATCCAGTGTTGGGTCGAGTCGCCTCGTTTGTCGAAAAAACAGTGATGCCGGCGACCTGAATACCAAGTTACAGCATAAAACAGTAGGCCGATTGTGAATCAACGAGGAAGTGCTTTTCGACGATATGGGTCAGCTTTGAAGGGTAGTGATGGGGAACGTGTCGATAAATCTCGGAGTTTTTGTCGATAAGATTTGTTACAACGGTAATGGCATCCAAGGTCGATTTCAGTCATGGCGGCTGTTCTCATATAAGAAGGTCAGCCAGCGGAGGACATATTATAGTGCACAAGCATTTGTGCAGACACAGGTCACTCATTATTCCTTCACTCTCAAAGCCCGATGGGACGCTAATCCGACAAGATAAAAGAGATTTATTACCATGGTACCAATGCGTAAAATACTTAATATAAAATAGCTCACAATAATAGTAACGAGTCACTAGCGTGTGCACTATGTTATCCGTCTACGTAGTCGCTTCAGGTATTTCTATTGAGTATTAATTTATGCAAGTTCATGTGACTTACATACGTGTATCTTCCACTCGTGTAAACAAACGCCACCGTTGTGTCGCGCAAACAGTTTAACCTGATATTTACCTGTGAACAAAAAATAAAAACGTTAGTAAATTAATGACCAAATTATAACTCAAGCTAGAACAAATTGAACTCTCTAATGCAAATGTCAATCATAAATCTCACGCTGAAAGAACCACACCTTACTAATTAAGAAATATCGACAAATTAATATTAACAAAAGCTGGCAGCGAAACGCAATACATCACAAAGTTCGATTTATCATTTGCCAATACATCGACAAGGCTCCTCTCTAACTCTAACGAATTGCATCATACTAGCCATCGACAGAGATTTAGAGCGGGGCGTTACGTTGGTTTACCTAATTTTTCTTTGTAACATTGCTTCAACCGATCTCTCATTGTTTAGCCGAACAATGACGGCTTTGACGCTGTTCTGTGCCGGAAAATTATTAATTGGGAACGCGAGGTCATTGCGTTCGGTATTTTTGTCGAGTCGAGACGCGGTGTAACGTCCCATCACTATTTTATCTGTCAGTTTTGTTTTTTTGAGTTTTTATGTTTGCGGCACAGAATTTCCTTTTGAGGCTTGTGTCGGTGCAAGATTATTTATGGTCGGTGTTCGCTTTGATTATAAATTCGAGTACTTTTGTCTACCTTGTTGCAATTGTAGCTAAGTCTAGAATAATCCAAATTGAGCTTGTTAAAGTTTAAAAAATACTGTTGGCGTTTGAAAATGGCACAGTTTCATCATTTCCACAGAAATCGTTTGTGATAGAATACCAGCATAAACGAGTGATTTTTACGCTCCAATTATTTTAAAATGCAGATTGATACACGAAACGCGTATGTGCTTGGAAAAATTATAATGAGTATACCTTTGTAACGGAGTTTTCAAGCCGTATTTTTTTCAACAAAATTTTGTCACAAAGATAAAGAAAATAATGATTCAGATTTCAGATATTCTATTGTGTTCTTTCTTGTCTGGAAAATTCTGAAGCTTTTACAATAAATTCAGTTCACGAAAATACTTAAAAAGTAAGTATTTTATTGTCCTGTAGGTGATCTGGAACTCATTATAGAAGTTCTAGTACTACCAAAGCTTCTAATAAACTGAAATATATTTTTTCATTCATTTGAAATGGATTTTGTGTTTCATCTAGTCTTTAGTTCTCCGTGGCTCACCTAGATAGCGTCAATTCAAATATCAAACCTACAGTTTTCAAATCAAACCCGCCTAACGCCTCTTACGTTGAATAATCAAGTACAATTTAGCCGAATCTAGGAATCGACCCAAAGCATGCTTGATGCATTTTTTTGCGACAACCACGACTAATGAAGCTGTATAAAAACAAAAACAATTCAACAGCAACAATTCACAAGAGACTCAAAATAAACTCGTTGAACCAACAAAGTGTAATTAGAACACACATGTTCGAAACATGTTTCAGTCGAATTAAGTTTTATAATTACTTTTATTGATACCATCCGCTTGATTAAATTCTTCCTCTAATTAATCAGTGATTAAATCTGTTATATCTGAGATAATTGAAGATTTAAATTCTTCCTCCTACAAGTTTTAGGAAACTTCCCGTTTCAATTTGTTTTTAAGATAACACTGGTGTTTTTTCAACCAGTTTTGTGTTTGCTTCTTCTCATGGTTTAAATTTAAATTCTGCTTTATCATTTGGTTAAAATCTAGTTTTTGGAATATTGTATGCGTCAATAAGGTTAGTTATCTAATACCTATCTTTACCCAATCTAACGATGAAGATGACATGCATTTGGACAACAATTCTGCAATTTACATAAGTGTACAAACACAAAAATATGCAGGCAAAGTTATTGATACTAAGTCTGGTATTTAGGAATCTTAATGATGAAGTCGTTAAAATGGTGTCGATCTGGAGACACAAAGTCTATGAGAGCCGTTTTTATGTCTGGCAGCTTCTCAATAAAAACTCGAAAATTGGAAGTTCTTTGATAAACACCTGATGTTATGTCGCAAGTTATTTTCCATTTCCACGGTTTTAAAACCGTCAACGTTAATGAAAGAGCGTAGGTTCCCGCATTATGTTAATTTATTTATATCTTTTTAATTAGAAGTTTTATCTTTGAGGCCCGTAGTTTGTGAGTTATGGGTTTTCTCTTATGGTTCATAATTTAAATTGTCAACTATCGTTTTCTAATCTTTTAATACTTTGATGTTTATTTCTTTTACTGCAAAAACGACATCTGCTTATACTGAACTGTTTACTGTTTCCGTTTTCTTTGCAATTCTATTACTGGTTGTTTGTTTATCTTAAGCGTGTGGATTATAATTGTTTTGTTTATTCCATAATTATCCTCAGTGAGTTTTATTGACTTAGTACTTCTAGGATATTATAAATAAACAAGTCATTAGTATTGTGTTGTATCCTTGTTTTTGCTTGTTATTACTGATTAGCAGTCTGAACACTTTGTATTAACAATTTGATAAAAATTGCTTAACCACACATAGGAAGAAGTGGATTCAAAATTTTACTAATAGTTTCAGAGTCCATTTAAAAGTAGCACCACAGATTAATAAATAACAATGTTATAATACCGACTGTAGCACTTCAATCTCGAATAAAGCTAGATTCTTTGTGGCTATTGAAAACCAGATAAATGTTAGTATTTAAAATCCCATGAACCAAGGCATCAAGCAAGGCAAACTAATTTGCACATGCTACCACAAGACACACGACACAAATATTTCCATTCATCTAAAATAAATAAATGATCACACCATGTTTATCTACACCATTTCAAGCTGGTAGTAGAGGTCAAAAGGCTGGCAACATTACCAACAAACTTGCAACATCAACATAATGCATGTATTTTCAATACTTTTATCATTATTGCAGAGGCTTCCAATATTTTCGTGACTGACACTTAAGTGCACGGTTCATGGTCTCAAAATTATGTTCTATGTGCCCTTGGACAGCGGTCAAAATTATAGTCTTGACACCAATGTTCTTTGTGACTCAGCTACGGACAGTTTTTTGACAATGTGCTACTATTTGCTGGGTCTTTTGTAGCTACATGGTGTTGGTAGGATGGTTCGATGTTAGTTAGTTCATGTTCGACAGTAAATAAATGGATTTTTTTGAGAAATCATACAGTCCGTAAGATTGATGTTATGAATAGTTTTACTCCTTGAAACTTTACTAAAAAAACGGAATAAGAAACAGAAGGTAGTACTAATAAAAAGGCTAAAACAGAGTTGTGATTACCAACATTTACATTTTTCCAGGTATATTAAACTATAGACGAAGCAACATAATGTTCATGATTAATGATAAAAATCATGATATACACCGTCACAAAATGAAGTCACTAATGTTAAGGTAACCTTGGGTTTTGATGAAAAAGGCAAAACATTTAAAATCACCTGACCAAAAATTCTAAAACCCAGACATCGAATAACCTACCAGAGAAACAAAATTGAAACATCGCCTATCCCCCCTCTTACAAGTTATTAAACAACAAGTTATTACTAATGACTTAACTCATGATTATTCAACAGCAGACCTTCAAGCAACAACTGTGCTAACACCGTCTGACACTGTTCTAACAAATGTTTAATATTTTCTTTGAGGCACACGTGGGAATGAATCAGATGTTATGTGGTACCTCCTATCGTATTCGTTGGGTTTGAATATTTGTCGTGAAATGGTTTAAATTCTAGAGGTACATTAAAAGAAGTAGGAAGAGATTGCATGAATGATGATGATGAATGACGATATGGCTAAAAATGTACCAACAGAAGCTAATGTAGATGCAACGAAACGTATAAGCAATATAATCAGTAAGTTTATGGTAATTATCATAAAGGGAATTAATCAATTACGATTAAGCAATTATCTTATTACTGTAATTAATTATTAATGTTATAAGATCTTGAAAGTGAATAATCATATAATTTTAACGGACATGGATATCATAACCGTTGTATGTAAACCTAATTACGAAAGCCAAGATTACGAACACGAAGATAAAATAAACGAGAAACAAATTAAAATTAGCACTTTTTGTACCTTTAATGAAGTAACAACAATATCATTAATGTATCTCTCCATTTTATAAAACCATTCGCGTTTATGCCAAGTTATATTTAGGAAAATGTACCTTAATGCTGATAAAGATAAAAAGATAAAAGATAAATGCTATTCTATTCTTTATTTTCATTAAACATTAATCTTCACTTACTTAGAAATGGTCTTCTTTTGTTTTTAATTCAAGAATACACAAGTCTTTACATACCTAAATGATTACGTTGGGATACAGAGTTTTGTGAAATTAAGCAGGTACAGTCAACTTCAGGTCAGTGGTAACAGTTTTATTGGAAAATCGTACTTATTACTATCGAGTTAAGGTGCATGACAGTTACCACTGATGTGCGGTCTACCGTACCTACGTCTGATGATTAAGGCATTTGAAAATAATGCAAAGTTTCAAGGCAGGTTCGATGTGTGAACGATGGCTGATTTAGATAATGTAATATATTCAGTTTTGTCTTTGAGTCTCCTTGTTTAAGTGTCTGTCTGGCAACCTTTGCTATCAATTTACTATTTAAAACCAAAACGAAAGAATTAAGTCTTGGACACCTATTAAGTTTTAATTGGTGTTAAGTCTTAATACCAGTCTGTAATTCTGTAGTACATAGGAATTTAGGAGGAAACAACTGAACTGATTTAAAAAAATATTTTAGCTATGTTATCCCGAAATAACATAGCTTATATTTTTATCCAGTTACGGGCGGTAGTTCCTACGAGATGCGATTGGATTTCAGTTAATTTAACACTTAAATTTTAAACTAACTAAAACACCATCAAGTACATACTATTTCAGAAATATAGCTAAACATTGCAGTAAGCAATAAACCATTTTGTTGCTGACTTTTGTTGAATCGATACGAATCCAAACGTGACATTAATGGAGACAGCCACACTGTCAATGTAACGTGACAGGTAAAATGGAACACACATAAAAATGTCGATGAACATATACAATATTGATGAGAATGACAAAAAATAGTTTTGAAATGTTGCCCAATATTTATGCAATTTTAATACATGTAAATAATAATAAAAAAATACAAACCTCCTCCTTTTGGGAAGTCAGTTAACACCGCAGCTTATCCCGCTCTCCAAAGCGGTGGTCAAGGTTACCATTTTTTAAATTTGAAAATGTAAGATTTTTTTCATATTGAGAAACTTACACTAATATGTAGATATAATAAATGAATGTCAGAAAAAGTTCATAATATTTACTAACGACCATTTAATTGCCATTTACTAAGAAAATGTTAATCCAAAAATATTTGTTTCGCTCAAATTGAGATGAGACCCATTCTCAGAAATATGAGACCTTCGTTAAAACTAGACGTTTTCCCTTGACTAGTTCGAAGATATCAATTATCAAAATTCGTACCTCTTACATCGAAATCTGGATAAGAAACACCCAAAGGTACCTTTGAGGGTCTAACAAATGATTGTCAAAATTATTATTATTTGTCAGCAATTTGTGAGGACTTTGGACCAATAAAAGGTAAGAGAATCATCAAATAAGATTTCTTTGGAGATACGGAAAACATTGACTTACAATTTTGTTGTGTTGGCAAATTGTTAATGTTCAATACTGTTGATATTTCCTTAAGCTAGCAGTGTTCAAGAGTTTGCTATAGTAAATTATTTTGTATTGTCAAATATTTGGTTTTTAAAATATCTTCACTTGTTTGTTTGCCTTGTTTTTTTTTATCTTCTCTGCATGTTAATCACAAGAAATGATTCACTAACAATTTTTAGGTAAAATTGCTGATCATTAATTTCAGAGATTACTCTAGATTATTACAATTACATATTTAAGTCCACATTGAGTTAAAATGCGTACTCACACTCGTATACGAGAATAGTGACTTTACTACTACTTATCTATTAACTTCTCAGATATAGATTAAAATTATCTTTTCATTTTGTACTACACTATCGCATCATTAGAAAGAGTTAATCAGTAGATAGCAGTTAAAAATCGTCGTGTGTGTTCCAGTGATTAAAAACCATCCGATCAGACGTAACGATCAACGAGACGTCCATTTTGATTTACAAATTCCTTAATTACATAGGAATTTGTCAAAATGTTGAAATACTTGAAATGAATTATAATTGTGAAGACGTCTTTGATCTGATAACAGTCTAATTCATTAGTTAGTTTGCCCTCATTGAGAGATGAAAGCAAAGATTTATATTAATGTTTGAGAGATATTTCAGAAATAAATATTAATAAAAAGCTTCATGTTTTATAAATGCTTATTTCGAAGAAATTACGCTTAAGTTGGTACTAAGGCCTTTGCTTACTGGCTACTGCCCAAAACATGAACAAACTCAATTTATGTCATTCCAAATTCAAAATAATATAGCAATTTTGTTTCCATTAAATTCGAATGCAGCTTATTATTCGAATATCTTGTTCTATAAAATATTTAAAAATCGAACAACGTTCACGATTAAGTTCTAATTGACCCTCTTTCAAACGATTAGCACCATTTAATTACGACTTTTATACACCAAGCAGTAAGGTTGAAAATAGAATGATAACCTAATCTCCCTTTTAAATGTGCGTTTATTAATTAATGACAATAATTATGAATAGTGGTGCGCGGCATTGAGACCCGCGTTTGAATAAATTTTATGGGCTCAAGTGTCAATTGACGTAAGTATTTAGGCCATGTGACTAACTCATAATATTTATGAGCCAATAAAAACTGAATTTCATATATTGCTATCATAATTTTGATGCTATCGAGTTTCCGATGAGAAAGGTTGCAATTTCCGGCGTTAAAATCGAGTAATCGGTTTAAAATTGTGGTGTGTTTGATCGATTATGCACTGGTTTTAATTCGGTTTGGAGCTTGTTTGCATTAAAGCAATATCCTGCTTTGTATTTAACGCTCAATCCTTCTCAATTCATTTCATGATATGCACAAAATTATTTTGTGATCAAAATAAATATAGCGCAATCGATTTTTTATCGATACCTGTAGAATCGAGTATTATCAGAATCGATATAATCAGTTCCCGTTTACACCCTAGTTACGATTCCTGCATGCGCCACACGTTTCAAATTTCGAATTTAGAATCCTTTGGAATAACTTTACGCGCGTGTAACTGGCCATTTACAATCAATATGTCTATGTAACAAACTTATTACTGCCTTCATTAAAAAGGTTCACGATCATTATGCTGTTGTAATAAGGTGGAAAATTGTGTGATTGTTTCTTTGATGAATGCAGGGATAAATTGGTAAGTGGTTGCTTGTAGTAAAAACAGAATTTTACTTGCAAATGCTCAAAGGTACTCAGACAGGGCACCGTTAATAAGCACGTATTGAATAAAAAGTTTAACATCTAGACGTGTTTAGTAACCCCCAGAGTAATGTTATCTCGATGTGTAATAAATACGAATAAGGATCGAGTTAGAATCGATTTAGTTTGCAATATGGTTTTTCATGTTAGTTTAATTTTCACTTCTTTAACATTGTTTTTTTTTTTCATGATACTAAATACCAATTGACGTATCGAATAAGTTCTAAATATACCTAGGTAAATACTTATTACGTTGAAGAGCTATAAATGAATTTGTTCGAAACAATATTCTTCATAAAAAATTAACTATATTTTTGAGCTTTTTTTTCTGTCAGAGGTGTCTGTAACTCTGGCTGAAAAAAAATACTAAACCATTGTTCGATATACTTTGAAAGTCAGGGCATTTGTAATAAAATAAAGGTCTTAAATTAAGTACATAACTGGATAGAGAAAAATATCCAAAAATGTGTAATACCTAGGTACTACACACATACCTACGAGTATCTTATTTACGCTGGGCCGTAGTCAGAAATCTACAAATAAGCTAAACAGCTGATGCTAACGAACATAAAATCTATGCCCTAATTTTTTTTCCAAATCTAGCCCAGATTTCTTGCCCTCAGTGTTCGACCGGCCACATTTGCCACAATACTAGCGTGGGAGTTATAACCTTACTTATTCGCCGCCCACTGGCTTCATTACTACTCGTACCAGTCATTTAAAGCTCCGTGAAGCTACGATTAGGTAAAAGTGTTTTGTTGTAAAAAGTTTGTCGATAGTTGTAATAGGTATAGACAACTGAATAGTTCTTACCCTACTGCGTCGGCAAGAGAGTTATGGTTATGGCAAGCCAAATAGTCCCAGTTGAGGATTATTATGTGTTATGATGTCTTATCAAAGAGGTTAACCACAATCTTTTTCCTCTTCAATATTTCTTTACGATCATCTGCCTAGCCGAATCGGCTACTATTCTCTCTAGATACAGGTAAATACCAGTGTGTTACCTGGGGCACTGTCTATCTGTCCTCCTCAACCCAGTTACCCGGGCAACCCAATTCCTCTTGGTAAGACTGTTTGGCTCGTCAATCATAACTCGATACCCCTTGGTAAGACTCGTCAGATATTGTAGCTTCAGAGTTTTAAGGAACAAAGTGCTCCCCCAAGTAAACTTTATGCCCACAATTAACATAACCCATAAGACACCATACCTCAAGAGAAATACTCCCAACCATCGTATAACTCACTACACCTAAAATAAGGGCCAATATCTACAAAACCCACGCTTGAATTAAAAGCTGAACATTTAACTGGAACTAATAAAGCCTTAGCGAGAATCGTCCATTATTTCAGTGCTGTCAATAATTTGCAACCCATTGCCGGTTGTTCTCACGTTGTACGCAGTTGGTTGGGTTAAGCGCGTGCGCATACAGGCCGAATTAAGTAAAATAATTGAAATTTAATACTTGATTAGAAAACTGATTCTTTAAAATACAAATAATAATTAAGATAAAATTTTGAGACATGAGAGCGAGTAATAGGTAGGTAATACAGACAGTACATATATATTGTACATAATTATTAAAAACAGTGTTCAGCCACGCAAAGGTATATAAAAAAGTATATAGCGCTCTGTTTTTTTAATACTCAACAAAATCGTATCAACTTATTCAATTTTTAAAAATGATGAAAATAAATCTCAATGTGACGCAAATATGACAATCAAAATTACTACGAAGTTTAAACATCGATCTAATCCTAGTATCGTCAGGGGCCCGATTCTCCTAAGTTAATAATGTCAAAATCGAGTAGAAATCGAATCGCAATAGCAGTTTTAACCATATCGGGCATTCTGCTACTAATAAAAGACCAATCGCATTCGATTGACATTTGATTGGTGTGCGATTGGTCTGCTATTTTGGTGATTTTGGTCCATACGGTAGTTTGCTGTTCAATCATTTTGCAATCGTAAATCATTTGCAGACAAAATGATTCACTATTGAATGACAGAAAAGGATAAAAACGTTTATTTCAAAGAAAAAATAGCGGAATGCCACATACCCTTCAATCGTAATCGAGTCGGGATCGGATCTCAGTGGAATCGAGTCGAACGTGAATCGTATGACGCTTAAGTAAAATTAGGAGAATCGCGGCCCAGGTTGTTTGTTAAAACATTCAGTAGACAATAGTCACAATAGTAATGGTGTTCTAGTGGTCAAATAACTAACGTCCCTAATAACATGTCTGAAGTCCTATATGTGGTTAACCAGAACAGTTACATTTAACCAACAGTCATCACACGATAATACACTGCCGGCCACACAATATGAGCACACGTGATTATTATACTAAACGTACCAAAAATACCCGAATTGAACTTTAAATTCAACGTGTGCGCTCTCTAAGAGTACCTGCATACTGTAAACTAAATAATCGGCTGACAATTGATCCAAAATTAACAGTTTTTTTTAAAGAAAATCTTGATTCCAATCAAAGTTTTCAGTCGGTCTGATACCGGCTAGATACCTGATCTTTGAAATATGCGTGCTGCCATTCATCTTTATAGTGATATACTATTGGCCCGCCCTTGCTTCGCTTCGGTAGCCTCTAAAATTATAAGTGTTTCTCTACTATATTATGCATGTATTATACAAACAAGCCTTTCTCTTGAAACACTCCATCTGACAAAAAAACCGCATGAAAATCGGTTGCGTAGTTTTGAAGATTTCAGCGTAAAAAGGGACATAGGGATATAGGGACAGAAATAGCGACTTTATTTTATATTATGTAGTGATGAGCCCAAACAAACTATCGGCCGACTAAAAGTTTGCAGTTTGCGGGAGCTCTTATATAGTCAGTTTAATATAACGGCTAAATACAATGATGGCTATTGATTCGTTCGATTCAGTGTGGGTGTAAGCCTGCAGTTATTGTATGGAAATAATGCTAGGTTCGTAGATATTGACCTTATAAAGGTGAAAGGATTGTTCGAAGGATGAATTGAGATGTTGCGTGGTTGCTGATTGCCTGCAATTAAGTGTATTCCCTTTGTGATTATGGAGCCAATGATTTTTTTTATCTTGTCGTTTTACTGCTGTTGAGGCGAGAGCTGGTATGAATGGGTTTGTATCTCATTGCACATGAATTTCTGAGAAAATATATGACACTCTAGCTTCCGCTTGCTGTTTGTGAAAGCACGTGTTTGAAGTAGCCTATATAATTCTGCCAGTAAAGTAGCTTAAACATCAAAATAATATTTAAAGAGGATGTATCTCACCCAGGTACAGTAAGCAATTACCTTGGGACGCGAAAGAACATCTAGTGAAATTTTAAATAAAAATAATGAATGTAAAATGACTAATTGTTTCATTACCAAGAACACCTTCAAACAACAAATAATTACACATACATATTATATGACATAAAAACAATACAAAAACAATAACGAAACACCTGCATCACGAAACGAGGAACTGACTGTTATTATCAAAACACAAACAGCGATCAATGAGTCACCGTGCGTACGCGCAGAATGCACGATGTGAGAGATTTTAATTTACTGTCGTGCAATTTCCTGGTAAAATACGGTTGTACTTTTCTTCTTAGAACGTTTGTTAAAATCTATAGGCACTAATGTTATAAAACTGAAGATTTTGTTGGTTCGAAATCACTAATTTCAGTAACGTGGTCTGATTAAAATATTTGTCGGTGTTAGACATCCTATTATTATCTAGAAAAGCTATAGGTTTTTCTTTCAATCAGGACGCGGGTAAATCCGCTGGTGGGAGCTAGATTTAAACGTATCGAATGTTGGATACATAACCACATCACTAAACAGACTTCAGATCATTTTGAATTGAAACATGAAGTCATCAACCACCAACGGAATAAAACCTCCGACACTTCTACCTCGCAAACAAGTCATTGAGTCACTGCATCTTCCCATCATTATAATGTAGGTACAACAGGAGCCATGTTATCCTGCAGGGGCTGCCCCGGGATTGTTCGAAAAAGTTACCGCAGCCCTGGTACACAAAGGGCTCCAGAAGGGACATGGTGGGTTTTAGTCAATAAGAGTCTGACACTCCCTCACGCTGCACCCACAGCGGGAGGGGTCATTTGATGATTTCACACAAAAAAAGGGTCTGTATTATTCCAGCTGCCATCTTTGTATGCGCACGAGTCAATGACACCAGAACATGTGATTATGACATTTCGCGTATTGAAAAAAGATGAAAGAATGATAATTGCGAATTCTTTTGGGAGCTTCAATTATGTAGGTATGAATATTTGTTTGGTATTTCAAGGTATGAAAGACTTGCACGTTTTTATGACGCTGTATTCGGATATATCTGTAAGGAAAGCGAAATTGAGATACTGAATAAACTTAGGTGAATCGGTTGGTGTCATCATCCTTCGCCCTCCCAGTTTTTATATGGGGTCGGTGGTATCTTATTCCATAGCTTAGGGTCACAGTTTGACTTCATCCCACGATAAATATTCCATTACTTTACACATTACATCTAACCAACATATAAAGTATCTAGGAAGAATAATTATCCATTGAAAAAAATATTACCAACAATTACATACAAAAATAATGGCCAAATTCAGTTACACCAACCAATATAAATAACCAACGGAATATGAACGTGATCATAAGATAATAATAGCTGCTCTCATAAAATAATATCTGTAATACATTATTTACTCACTATTTCACCTTCGCATCGAATTATTTACGACTGTTAATAAATCAAAACAATGGAAAAACAGTTAGGTATGGTAGAAATATTATTATATGTAACTGTATCATTTCAATTCTTCATTCATTCTTGGATGTGAGTTCAAGTAACTACAGGTTATTTTATGAAACAATGGCAGAATAGTACATGATTTAATAGCTAAATATAATGTACATTATCTTGCTTATTTTGTCAAAGCTGATAGGTAGTTCTGATTCCTAAGCTAGAAATAGTGTCATGACAGAATGTTATCCGAATTCCAGTAGCGAGACCGATTCAAACATTGTGTTTGTAAAGTTGACAAGACATAATTCCGCTATAAGCCTTTCTGTTTTTTTTTTTTTTTTTAAGTCCTTATTGTCCCTCTGTTGCGCAAAGGCCTCCCCATTTTGTCTCCACACCTCTAGATCCTTAGAGTGCTCCCACCAGTCAGGGTTGTAGGCGTCCAGATCGTCACGCCACCTCTTCCGGGGCCTACCACGTCTGCGGTGGCCATCCTGTGGTATCCACTGAGCAACTACATTGGCCCACCTGTCTGGATGCTTTCGGCTGACGTGCCCAGCCCAGTCTGCCTTTCTGTACTTTTCTGTACCTTTCTGTACTTCACCTAATTTATAAATTACAATAAAGATGCATTCTATCACAGTATACCAACTATATAGATTTTTTCATGAATATATCCAACATAAGCTTTATTTGCCACACTACACATGTTTTAAAACATTTATTAACCCTTTAACACGTTGCCAGAAACCATAAAACATATTACACAATCTTTGAAACAGAGCATTCCGTTATGAAGTAATAAGTTTCATTTTAGGGTTATGAAGCAACATTGTAACTAAAATAATTTCAAAGGAGGATTTATTATTCCAAAATTTTATGACTTGTGGTACTGAAATGGATGCGTCTTTAGTTTAGCGTTTATTATATTTGAAGCAACAAATTATTGGAAACTGTTTTGAAGTCTTCTAGTATTTTCTCAAATAATTTTAACTATCATTGAGGCCATCAAATAATTAAACGTGGATATAGAAGAAGGTGACGATCAAAGGAACGATAGATAGATTTTTGAAAGACCTTTTGTGACGTTGCGTCAGATAGAAATATGGAAGAAGAGGACATACTGCACCGACGTCAAATAAAAAAGTTATAAGGACAGGAAGATAATGACATTCAAAAGGGTATTGTTACAACTACTACTATAAAGGCAGCATCTGATCACCTTCCTAGCTTCTTGGGAATGTTAAAATCCACAAAACGAATGGATCCATTCCCTCTGAGACTCAACATACTGCAATTGCATTCAACCGCATATTGATCAGCACTAACATTTGCAAACATCAATAGTTTGTTGCAATAGTTATGTTGTTTTCATTGTTTTAGAGTACCATTGGAATGTTAGTCGCGTAAGGAATGCCGATGTTTAGCAATCTTTGGCAAGGTTCTGTTCCAATTGTCTTCTTATTGTTTGTTATCCTTAAACAGTAAAGGCTGTTTCATGAATTTCAAATGTTCGATTGTGGGACGATAAAGATCTGTCATATTTTAAGATCCATTCTTAGAAATCACCAACAAAGATATCAGGTGTTCAGGATCAATAAACGCAATAGACGACAATCTTAACAAAACTAAATCCATTCTGAGATCAATACCATGAAGTGACAAAGTAGGATTTGTAGTAGGAAAGGTAAAAGAAATGATGGTCTAAATAGGGACGTAGATTCTTTCAGTCACATGTAGAGGCAAAAACACGTCATAGTGTACCACCTGCTTGTTAAGAAGTCAATAGATAACATGAAAGTAATTTATTGCCATTGTCCCATTATAATACGAACTATAGCAGTGAGTCAACAACCACAAAGTTTCTAAGAAATCACTAAGGAAAAACATGCATTTACTAAACATGGTCTGACCTTGATCAATGGAATTAACCCTTCTAGTTTAAGTCCATAACCAAAGTATAATAAGGAATTTCTAGTTACTCATTACTATTAATGAAAGAGATTTATAGAGGAAAGATTGTGGTTGATCACGATTGTCAGAAAAGCCAAACATGTATTGAATACAAGTAATCCATTTAATGGTTTTCCGATCTGGTCCGATTATATAATTGTTTATCGTTGCGCTTTTTCATGTGTACTATACCTATCTACTAGCTTATTTTGTTTTAAAATAAGTACCCAGTCATAATGTCATCCATGTTCAAAAATAATCAACATCAAAATACCGATCTATGTTAAACTGTAGGTATTTGACCAAATCCATAGAAAAAAGAAATCTAATATTAACGTATTAGGAGTACCAGCCTCTTACATACATACAAGGATCTCAAATTGAAAGTCATTACGGAGGCGGAAAAACAAACGTACATAAGTGCTATGCTAAACCAAATACGAAATTGAAAGAGGAAATGTAACCAAAATTTGTACACACACTTGCTCGAATGATTGAGAAATTATCTTGACGATATTTTTGAGGTGAGTACCTAAAGTTAATTTAGGAAATACTGATCGTCTTAAACCCTTAGGTCAAAACTAGGTAAAATAGAGGAAATGTTGCAAATAGGTAATAAGTTAGCTATTTTTGATTATCTGAAATGAGAAGTCAAACCCATCCCTTCTAATAGGTAATAAAGTGTAACATAATTATTATGTTCTGGTTTGCCTTTTCAACTAAACAGATTTTGAGATTTCTTTTACCAATAAAACGATACTTTTTTTAGTAAGCTATTATGATTAATCTATTTTGTATACCTTCTGGTACTTACGGATACATTGATGTATAAAAAAATCTGCGCTGGAGGTGACTATCATTCATTTGTTATTTGAACTTGTTTTCATTAAGTGTAAGTTTATTGGTACCTATTCATTCATTCATATTTTCTCAACTACATATTTTTGTATACAGAAATGTATATATATATGTATCCGAATGGTTGTCAACAAAGTACTATTTTTAACTTGTATCTTCTGCTGCATATACGTAATTGCTACTTTAGTATGACAATGGCGTAATTCTATCTTAACCTCTGACTCTCCCGGATTTCTTTAGGTAGAACCGAAACATTATTTTTTATTGCTGTACAGAAATCGATAAAACCATTACTTATAATGGCTTACGATAATTTTGCGTGAACGAACGAATTTTTATTATCTGTAGTTTTATTTATATTGCCTGTATTGTCACGATTTCTTTTGATATGTTTTTTTCGTTCTTTAATATATACAAAGTATTTTCCTTCTATGAACTTACTTCTGTCATTCACTATATCCCGAGGATACTAAATCTCGTTTTAATAATCATTAATTTATTTCACAACTAGCCGTTTTCCCGCAGATTCACCCGCGTCCCGTGGGGGCTACTGCCTGCACCGGGATAAAATATAGCCTATGTTACTCGCAGATAATATAGCTTTCTATTGATGAAAGAATCTTTAAAATCGGTCCAGTAGTTTTTGAGTTTATCCATTACAACCAAACAAACGAATAAAGTTTTCCTCTTTATAATATTAATATAGATGTGCACATGAGTATGTCCCATCTTCAACTAAGTTAAACTTTAACATTTTCGTAAAAATGGACCAAAATAACCACTCATGACCTCAATCCTCACCATAAGTACGATCCTAATGAATCATGCGCAGATGCCCATATTAGTGAGTTTCTAATACTGTTTGTCCGTCCATATGCCCATTGTTTTGCTCCAAACTTTTTTGTTCTCACAATTACTCGCATCGTTAAGTCGAGAAGACAAAAGGACTTTTTGTAAGACTTAAAGGATTTGCGAATATAAGCAGAAAATCATCAAAACAACTCCTGTGGTGGTATTCCCATAAAACAGCCCGACCTAAAACGCACCTTAACACATATGAAACAGAGTCCAAAATGGAAGATACAGATCGCTGAATCAAGATATCAGCAAACAATTGAGTGTATCATGATTGACTTTATAGTCAGTCACGCCCGAATTTTTGTGCGCATCACAAAAATGATATTCATCTTTATGCCATAAGTGATACGGATCAAAATCAAGCTTACCATCAGCATATTTAAGTTGGTACATTAAAACATGAAAGCATTAATACAGTGAATGGTTAATAACGTCGCGATTGACATTAATTCTTCCTTGTTGTGCTTCTGATTTGCATAATCTGTGAACTTGTTCCTTTATAAAAAATATCGAATGAATCATTTTGTGATTACTGTGTTATAATCAGATATACTTTGTGATGCAAAAAATCTTGAATCGATGTAAGGAGAGGATTTCTCGGAATATTTTGTTTGGGTATGCATTTTTGATTCATTATGATTCGTTTCAACGTCTTGTGTTTTGTTTATCATTCTTTTATCGAGGTATTGAGATATATGACAGGGTGCCATGGCTTCTCCATTATTGGTTACTAAAATTGCAGATTCTACAGTAATAAGAATCATATTAGCTTTGCTTTTCTGTTACTTCACTTTATCAATATCGACTGTATTCATTCATTACTTATTTCAAGGTACACCAAGTTCATCACAATCACCATCAAACTGAAGCCTTTAGAGTACCACGTTCATTGACTGTTTAACCATTCAACAGAAATCAACAATAAATTCAACGAACATACCGTAACGTCAATGGGAAACGTAACCGTCAA
Organism: Helicoverpa zea; assembly: GCF_022581195.2. Lineage (NCBI taxonomy): Eukaryota > Metazoa > Arthropoda > Insecta > Lepidoptera > Noctuidae > Helicoverpa > Helicoverpa zea. The sequence continues at coordinate 2,956,788 of NC_061472.1, forward strand.
CATTGAATAATAATATAAAACCTTGAAACATAACACCATGAACGTGTATAACACCATTGATGCACCTTACGACGTCACGTGTATTATCACCGTTAATACTTTGATATAAGGTTGTAGCATACTTACCAACTCTTAGTGCCAGAGCCACCGGATTTCCTATATTGTTTGAAGAGTAAGGTCATTTCCATTGACAACCTAAACTTCTGTTTTTCTTAAAACAAATATTTACTTTCAAAACAGACGTTTAAGTTGTCGGTAAAGTTTTAGGTGTACAACCACAGCTGAATCAGCAAGTGAAACTTAATTACTATCTTATACATTTTAGACACCTTCGTGATCCTCAATAATATTTATACCAAAGCCATTTACAAAATCCCCTACAGCAGCATAAACTCCATATACATAATAATTTTGATTTAATACTCCTATTATGTCATCATTCGTAATGTAATTAGATACAACGTATTGAACGCAGGCCATTGAACTATTTTTTCCATCGCTTAAATAGAACCAGATCACATTGAGCCGGATTGGTTCATTCATTGATTTGTGCTATTCAAAAAAACTCATATCCAATTAGTTCCATATTCTATGGATCTTTACTGAATGGCAAAACGATATTTCTCATCATAAGTCTAATTAGACGTGCGAAATTGATTTTGCGGATCTTTTTCTTGTGTCCGATTTTGATATCATTCGATCCAGGGAATTAGTTTGATCTATCTAAATTAATTCTCAACTCAAAAGGCTTTTTTACTTCTATTTAATAGACTCTGGGCTGTAATTCATAACACCGAACTATTCTAGTCTTAATCTCCAGAATTGATAATTGCTATCAGAATTCCATTACTTATCGAATCTCTGATCCTGATAAAATGGCTCGTGGCTAACTAATAGACGTACGGATAGAGGTGGACCAAGTCGCTACAGCTACTGAACATAGAATGTCAGATGGATATGGAGTGAAAAGACCAGATAAAAACATTGACGGATTTAAATGACGTAATAGATGATAGGGCTGGAAAGCATATCCCTTGAAGATGGCGTCATATAGAAGAAGATATGCTGCGCCAATGCGAAATGAAAATTGGGATAAGGGCAGCGGAAGAGGATGAAGACGAAGTTGCTACACTAATGATAGTCAATCCTAAGCTACAACCAAAGAATGTAAACTACTTATTAGCTAACATTAGAGCTGTTACTGTATTCAATGTCACACATGTTGGTATGAGGTCGTGAGATGATAATCAAGTAAGCAACAATGTATTGACATTGTTGCGAAATCATTTGCTTGTCACGAAACAATCATTTCTTATTTTATATGCCCATTCTGTTTTATATAATACTTTGGTAACAAACAATAATGAATAACGTCAAGGAAAAGTAGGATTTTAGGATCGTTTGATTAAAATATACGACTCAAAAACAAATGACTATCTTCATTATAGGCATTCTCAGTGAATAAACTGATAGTATAAAACTGCATTTTCAGGCACATGACGGACCCCTTGGGAAAAGTTGTTGAAAGCAACAAGCAACAAGCTGAATGAGCCATTTTCAACGGAAAGTTTAGCTAACTACTAAACTACTCCAGCCGTGTACAGGGGGAACTACTTACACACAAGAATAAACATCATTTTAATGCAAATGCAAAAAAAAAACTCATTTTCTCAAATATTTAACCCAGAATTTACGAATCATAAGTCGCAGCTAATACCTATAAGCCACAGAGGTCTTGTAAAGTTAACAAACATTATGTCCGCACAAACACTTCAAGATACACCTCAATAAAACCCATGTATTTACAACCAGATGTGTTGAAATAATACAAACAACTACAGTAGTCAACGCGAAATTCTCACTTTCTAATATTCGCACATAAACATAATCAAATTATGTCCAGCCAACATGAGTGACCGTACTTTCGTTGAGCAAACATACCGTAAGGGCGAGGTGCGACTGTTAGCGGAGATGTGATAATTATTGGATGGTAGTTTAGAGCTCCAGTAAAGCTATGCTATCGATTTAGTCGCTTTGAATGATAAGCCTTACCTGTATCACTGCCTATCGATAAGCTTGAACCTCTATAGATATACCAGCACACATTATAATCTATAGACAAAAGCAGTTTTAATATCACATACCCATTCGTATTATTGTCGTCAAATAACTTTGCTGCTCTGGTTAATTACAAGTCACTCACATCGATAGAATCAAAATATAAAAAAAAACACTACTACCTATGTATGCATGACAAATGGCGGACTTCAGAGCATGGAGAAACTTGTAAAACGCTGACAGTCAGCTTCCTGACAGTCAGCTTACTGTATGACCCAATCCTTAGGACACAGTTCAAACATTACTAGAGAGAGAACAAAAACGGTGAAATTCTTGGACAACGTGTGAAAAATGGTTTTCATTTTTAGTTTGTTTAACACCTACATTCTTTGGGCCCTTTTCTGTATTGTTTTAAGGGGACAATGTGACGTCATTACGTATTCTCTTGGGAAAATGTAATGAAGTTGACATGTCGAGGTATTTTTGAAATATTTTGAACTTTTAGGTTAGGTATGTTTTTGAGTAAGCTAAAATTTTGACATAGGTATGCGGTAGAAAAATGAAAATGGACCCCAAAAAATATTATTTCTAAACTGAGTAGACAACGCCATACAGATGATAAAAGATTTTAATAAAACGTTGGACATAAACAAAAAAAAATCCCTTCCTTCTTTCTTTTAAAAGTAAGGAAATGAACCGACTTAATATCGAGAAATAAAAATTTCAAAACACACCAATAACTTAACTATTATGCCAACTAACCCATCAATCACTTTATTGCTTCGAAAACAAATGACGGACACTGTCATATTTACAAATGCTAACAAAATTAATAAGACACGTTATAATATTTTACGACACTTAAACCTTTGGCCCACAATATTACACTGCCTGGTAATAACAATATTACACTGTCTGGTAATAAATTCTAGTGGCATAAGTGCTCATCTCACATATTACAACAGTGAATTTCTTAAGCTGGGATTTGCCAAGTTTTAAGCTGAGTTTAGTGTTAAGAACTGGCTTATTTCAAGTTCAGGAGCAGTAAGTATATTTCAGACGTGTGTTAATACTTCGCTATTTTGCAAATTTATTGACATAATTTCATGGTTCAACCGCTAAAATGATGTAGTGGAGATTTGGTATGAAGATGGCTTTCTACCAGTGGAATTTTCGAATTCAAATTCAAATACAAGAATAAAAAAAAAATAAGACGAGTGTGTCGGTGAGGAGTTTCGTATGGTTGGAGCTGAAACTGAGGACAAAGGTAGTATATAAATTTTATATGTGTATAATATAAACACTGTCATCTGACCTCATCTTATATTTTCTACGTACCTAATGTTTAATATGCCCACATTCTTTAATTTACCTACCTACATAGACATACCTACTGGAATATTAAATTAAATAGATGTTGTAAACATAGGCAGTTTGCGGTGGAAAAACCGATAGCAATAAGTACTCATTCTGTATGCACATCTAAGCTCAAGAATTAAAAACAAAACTATCAAATAATTTTGTTTGTTACACTATAATACAATTTTATTTGTAAAGACTTTCATCACATATGTATTTTTCTTTAAAATGAATGTTTACTAGAACAATTGCTTGGGAAAGAGTTTGTGTTCACCCAGACACGCTATTCTGTCATTAGTAAGTGCTAAAAACAGCCATTAGTCCATTTCTTAACATTTCCAATGCTATAAAAAAACACATCTAGTACAGAAACAACACTAACAAACATAAAGTTTAAACGTTGTATTATTTACATTGAGCGTAAGTTATATCTGCCCTGATATTAATCTTAATTAAATCCAACAAAATTTTTAATTACACCATCTGTTAGCATCAATTTATCAAAGACCTATAAAATTCTTGTCATATCTATTGTTTAAACTAATGAACTGAAATGAAGTCATCTTAAAGATAATAAAACATTTGACGAACAATACAAAAACGTCTAGACGTTATACAGACGCTGTTTGCAGACGTCTTTGAGACAGTTTCTAATTATTCAGATAATTTTCTGAACAAAGCTGAGTACACAATATCAGTCTGTTGATTATGCTTTTAAGTGAAATCTTTTTGACATCACTATATTCAACTATGATAAAGTCTATTAAGAATTTGGGAGCAGTTGAATCCTTAAACAATTTAAAAAAAAAACAGTCAGATAGCTTTAGAAACCGTAGCATGAATTTGATAGAATTGTGTTTCTAAGTCAAATCAAATCTAAGCCCAAACATATGTCCAAAATTCAAAATGGAAACTGCATTCGAGCTCCCGACTAAATAATTCATATTGCAAAATGAAATAGGTGGCCTCAAAGATGACACAGAAATGAAATATAGCCAATATTTCATGCATGCAGACGCCATTTAAATGCAGACCTAAACCCGAGAGCATTCTAAAAACTTTGACCCAAACTATTAAGAACACAAGACAAGATGTATTTGTATTTGCACGACACAAGAATTCCTAATTTGAATTGTAAAACGAACTGCAAATAATTCGATTTGACGTTTACCAACTGCATGAAACTTGAGACACAGTGCACGATATCCCTTACATCAATGTGCCATCATATGACACGGTGCGAGGCAATAATGTGTTTGAAGTAGAATCAAGTTATGACCAAATGATCGTATAAAACAAGTCTGCACCGAAGGTCACATTAAGCAAAATATTTCTTAACAGTATACCTAATATAAACAGACGGTATAATGATCGTAGCGTATATTTCAAATGCTCATAAATTATTCAACAGGTATTTTTTCTAATGTCTTACTGTGAGGTTTTTTGCGTATCATTGTATTGTATAATATACGGTATTTATATTAGCTAATAATAACATAGATGGATGGGCTGCGTTTGTCATGGTCAAAAGATGGACACTATGGGGCTCTAAGTCAGTTTTGGTTTTATGATGTTTTGTGAAGTCCAAAATTAAGTTGGAACCAACCACAATGGGGAAGGATTCTTAAACATTCGCTCCCGTAAACTGGTAAATTATAAATTCTTATATCAGTCATGCTCTTTATTAAATTTCGGAAACTGTTGTAAGGAAAGCCCAGGTACCGAAACCAACAAGGTTTTTTTTTAGAATTTTATTAGAACATTCATAGCACTATCAAGCACAATTAAAATGGTCCATTTGCCAAAACAGCCATACTATGGTGAATCATAACAGAGGATCACTATCAACGATAAAGATACTTAGTGCAAACATTACTATAGTAAGCCTTCCCAATTCGTCCCATATTCCTTTAAAGGCCCAAAGCATGAACGTTAAACCAACATCAAGACAAACGGGACCCATCGATAAATCCTTAGATTTTATCCATATTCTACTTTGGTAAGGTAAACAATACTTTACCATAATAGAAGCTACAGTTATCCCAACCCTCTTGGTTCGTACTGTGAATATATTTTCTAAAACAGTAAGGCAAAGTAAGGTCACGATTCAGCCATAACGTTTGCTATTTTTGCTAAATCCGATTTTGTTATATTTGGATTTGTATGCATTTATTTGCTCAGATCTTTAGTACCACAAACTGCAAACTGTAGACTAAACAGTCGGGCGACAGTTTTCCCGTTAGTTAGCAATTTTTTTTAAACGAAATCTTGATTCCTGTCAAAGTTTTCAGTTGATCCAATACCGGCTAAATACCTGATCTTTGTAATGTGCGAGCTACCATTCATCTTCATACTGAACTATGAGCCCAAACAAACTATCAGCCGACTAAAAGTTTGCAGTGTGCTCGTCTTCTGTTTTTGCGATTCTCTAATATGGACGATTTAGCTGTGTTTGGTGATTTCCACCCACATTCTCCCACGACTGATTCCGTTGGTTATTGCAGCCTTTTTGGGTTATCTGCTGTTAAAGGTTTTACTTGTTTCTTATATTAGGATACTGTTACTTGCAACAGATTAGGGGCTAATAATTGATTTAAAATTGACGATAACAATAGAGAAACCAGTCAAAAATTTACATTGAAATTGCATACATCAGCTACTTAGATTTTTCTAACTGGGGTATGGGGTCTTTATTTAGAAGAGAATAAGTACCGATCCCTATTCGTGTAAAGGCTCGTCTGGTCGCTACTGGTGCCATGGCGGTCATGCCCAATTGAAACCAGCAAACCCCTTTTAAGTAGAATCCATAAGGCATAAGGTGTACCTTGGTCATTAATGACCACCCGAAAAGGTGTCGTGAGGGAAACCTGGATTAAAAAAGTTTAAGACTTTCGTCAATCGTCACCCCACATTGAACAAGTGTGAAAAGTAAAAAGGCTAATGAAGACCAATATGACCACATAACTACATCTAGCAGATCTTCCGAAAACATAACCTAATATTTCGCAAAAGGAACATCGTAATTACACTATGACCTACTTCATACAAGTAAAGCGACTGAATATGACAGTGCTGTCTGCTGTGAAAAATGTGCAGCATTTGTTATTTCTGATGTCAGATGGGACGACAATGTGGAGCGTCTCGAAAATAGAGGAGGGATGAAATCCAGGCGTTGGTAGGTAACTTGGTAATTTTGAATTTTAGGTTTTGGATACATTGTAAACATTACCTATAAAGACGAAACCTTTTTGTTTCTTTGTTTATACCCTAAAGGCTCCGAAATTACTGCACAGATTTGAAAAAATCTTTCACAGTTGGAAAGCTAGACTCTGCCCAATAACATAGGCTATAATTATTTTATCCCGGTACTAATAGTAGTTCCCACGGGACGCGGGTGAAACCGCGGGAAAACGGCGACTGATAGATATATGAAACAAGTAATGTCTTTAAAATATGTTTTTGAAGGTGATAAATATGTGTAACATTTAAATATACTTAATGTAGGAACGGTTCAATCCAAGAACCAAATTAAACTCCTAAAATTGTATCATGCCGCTGATTCATCTACAACAGAACAGAATATTTGAACTTAGATACATTATCAGCGTTTTAGGGTCACATTTTATAATAATCAGTATTACTATACTTTATAATTATATCAATTGGGAGTTCAAATTAAACTTTAGCGATACACACTTAATTCAAACATTATATTGTAAAAGAAAAAAAATAAAATTGGAATAGTTACAAAAAGACTGAATGAAGTCTGATGATATTTCATGATCTCAATTTCACGACAATATCAACAGTAGGTACATATGCAGTGTAGGCTAGTAAATTATGTTTCTCTCAGTAAGAAAAAGTAATACATAAAAAACAGCGTTATTCACGACAACAAAGTAAGCCTAACAGGACCTACAAATCATTCGCACAAACCATCAAGTTACATAGAAACTTGAGATGAAATGATTAAGAAATACAAACCTTCGAGTCGTAAAGACCAATAAAAAGGTCTTATGATAACGACATCATAATTTACAACCAATCAGGAGCAAGTGTCATCATATAAAAGTCTTTTGATGTTCTCTTTAAGATCTTTACGGGTGATGTAAAAAGGACTATTAGAAAAGGTTCGAGTTAGTACCTACTTTGTTTATTGTATACGTACCGTAAAATGCCGTAAGAATATCGAGACGCGTATTTTGGACATTTTTGTTACTGTGTGAAAAGAAGAATATGGAAATACCTAAAAGAAGTCTCAATTTTTTTCATAGTTGACCACTATTGAGCGTTAACGAGCTTAAACCTTACCTACTCATGTTGTTATGTTCTCGAGTGAGTAAGTGACATGTCTGTATGTTATTATTGAGAATGAAGATTCTTTAAACCTAAACATATATTATGTACAAAGACAATGTTCATGTATATTACACATACAATCATAGCTCATTCACTTTTATTGAAATTAAACATAATATTATATTGGTCATTGCATCAAGAAAATACAGGGATATTAATTTTCAAGTCTATTGGAACCAAATGAGTGTTGTATCTTTCCTTCTTAAATGTTGGTCGGGGTTTTACACAGTGATTCAAATTACTAATCCTGATCTTAGCATACCCAGCTATATTGTATAATGTCATCACAATAGGTTTTGTCATCAGATATTTTAGAGTTCTTCAGCAGTTTTCTTAAAGGTACCTATTAATTTTAAGATCCCATTTTGTTACAACTAAACTTATGTCGTTGTAAGTCTAAAATTATTATACAGATTCTCAAATTCTTAACTTAAGATTTGCCCATTTCTCTTTTCAACCAAACCACTAATGAAGTAATTTGAACATGGGAGTATTTGAGTATCTACTGAACTAAGTAGGTGTAGGTAAATTGTAATTATGCAAATACGTTCCAAAACCTTACTTAATAACCCATGACCATTACGCAAATACACACTATCTCTACTAATATTATAAATGCGAAAGTAACTCTGTCTGTCTGTCTGTTAAGCTTTCACGTCTAAACCACTGAACTGATTTTAATAAAATTTGGTACAAAGATAGAGTTGACCTTGAGAAAGAACATAGGATAGTTTTTATCCCGGACTTTTGAAGAATTCTCTTGGAAACGCGATATAACCGAACTCGAAGCGAAGCCGCGGGCGAAAGCTAGTACATTATAGAAAACACAAACACTATGAGATGAGTAAAATATAGTATAGCAGGCCTGTTTGTGCCACATTCCAAAACGCGTTATAGTCTTCAATGAAACCAGTTTTACTTGATAATAAGAATATTCAACAGCTGATTATCTTTGTCAAAATACTCACAACTAAAGGCTCTGTTATACTACTTAACTACTTACTTATAAAAGAATGCATGTATTATTTTTAGCCGACTTCCTGGAAAAGGTTATCATTTTAACCCCAGTATGTAAGTAATTTGTCGACTGGTATGAAGTTGTTGTGTCATGTGCAGAAATATTATGCAATTTAAATACACAGAAGCTTATTACAAGAATAAATGTTTTAAGACATTTATTTTTGATACATTCGTGAAATCACAATGAGGATACAACAAAAAAAAACTAAGATACCAATTATAAAATTGTATGACATATTGTTTTCTAAACACATAGCCCGGTCAAAATAGACATAAAAGTAGTGGTCAAATAACATAAATTCCCACAGAGCTGATTTTTGATGGAGAGCTAGATTTGATCATTATAAATAAAATACTAAAAGTCCCCATCGATCCCATGTGTGCGTCAAAAGTTATTCGAGGCCAAATGTCAAAATTTTAGGTTTTTTGTTTTTTTTTCGAAAACGGTAAGTTTTATCAAAAAAAGACATCAGACCAAAGTTGTAGATCTTTAAATTTGCTACAAAAATGGCATTAACAATTCTCTCCTAAATCTTACCATTCCTGAGATATCGCGATTCAAAGAGTCACACTACACATGATATGCATATATAAGCCACGTATATACGACGGCTGCCTTTAAGTTGTGTAGTTTGAAATAAGTATAGACAATCTAATAGGTTAATATCATTTATTGTTTTTCAAAGAATTCTCCGCGATATTTAATGCCCTTTGCATGCATTAAACCCAGTTCTTGAAATATTTATTCCATTCTGAAGTGGGGGTAGTCAAATTGGCCGATTTGTATGAGTCAACAGCTTTTTCAGGTGTGCTGAAACGTTTACCACGAGACTTTACTTAATTTTGGGGAATGTAAAACAATCGTTATGCCCACGGATCCATGTCACGGTATGTTACATGTTGGTCTGCGACAATTAACTGCCGCATAGCCTCCATATTATCTTGGGTCATATCGGGTTTTGAATTACCTTCACGTGGTTTGTCGCTAAGGCTAGATTGCCCACTTTTAAATCCTAAATATCAGCGTACTGCAGTCCTAAGGCATGGTTCTGCATCACTAAACACAGAACAAAAATTTTTAAACCGCTGAATTCGCGACAATCCGCTTTTAAAGTTGTAGAAAATTATCGCACGCTAATTTTCCTTCGACATTTCCATTTTTATCCAGAAGACTGGGGTTGAAAATTGATACATAATATCTGGACCCTATTAAAACTTTACTCCCACCTGCTCCAGAAAAACTCCTGACATAATTTTTTGCAATTGCAAAAATGATTATAGTATCAAATCATCCTCCGAGCCCTTTTCCCAACTATGTTGGGGTCGGCTTCCAGTTTAACCGGATGTAGCTAAGTACCAGTCCTTTACAAGGAGCGACTGCCCTATCTGACCCCCTTAACCCAGTTACCCGGGCAACCCAATACCCCTTGGTTAGACTGGTGTCAGACTTACTGGCTTCTGACTACCCATAACGACTGCCAAGGATGTTCAATGACAGCCTACCTACAGTTTAACGTGCCATCAGAAACACAGTCATTGGTGTCCAAGATATGCTTAGAAAGTACATACAAACTTAGAAAAGTTGCATTGGTACTTGTCTGACCTGGAATCGAACCCACTCATACTTGAGAGGTTGGTTCTTTACCCACTAGGCCACCACGAGTTTTTGTATGAATCTGATAAATCTATAACAATCACAATGATAGTTAACCCAATAGTTAATATCAATAATGACATCATATTAGAACTTGACGGCAATTATTCCCTTAAACTATCCTAAAATTGTCATGACAGTTAGTGGAGTAGGCCTACAGGGAAACCACGGTAAAAAAAACGCGCCGAGTACACTACCTCACAGGTGGCGTGGAAATGTGTGCATGTCCTGTATGGAATATACTTTGAAGCGCGATATCTCAGGAATGGTAAGATTTAGGAGAAAACTGTTAATGCCATTTTTGTAGAAAATTTAAAGATCTACAACTTTGGTCTGATGTCTTTTTTTGATAAAACTTACCGTTTTCGAAAAAAAAACAAAAAACCTAAAATTTTGACATTTGACCTCGAATAACTTTTGACGCACACATGGGATCGATGGGGACTTTTAGTATTTTATTTATAATGATCAAATCTAGTTCTCCACCAAAAATCAGCTCTGTGGGAATTTTTGTTATTTCAAATGTCTATTTTGACCGGGCTAACAATAAAGAATTTAGGGTATTAGTGATCCATAGGTATTCATTAAATAATCATTTCCTAGACATGCCATTCTCACTCTTCTTAAACACTCTCTAACTATTTAACTTTTATTTCTTAAAACCTTAACTCAACTTTAGCAAAAACTCCATCGACTGAGCAATAATTAAACGCCGGTATCTCCCACACTTTAACGAGTAAAATAACTTATCTAATTAACGAGGTCAATGAACTGTTAATAAATAAAGCCGGTACACATTGTTACAAAAGATAAAAGTAAATAAAGGCCAAAAGATAAGGAAGTGTTACACGCAATCCATTTGAAAGGAATTTGGGAAAAGTTACGTTTAGTTTCGTTTACTGAATCGAATTACGTGGGAGTAGTAACTTTAGTTTTTAAGGTATTACGGAGTAAATGGGGCAGAAAAATAATACAAAAGTATTCTGAATGGATAGGTACACTTTGTTTCGTTTATGTGGAATATTCTGTTACAAAAAGTTTCTTGATATAAAAGCTTTGCTCAAAACAGTCCAATTCTGAAAACTTTATCTGTTTAGACTAGAGCTTATCAGATAAAATAAACTTAAGTTGTCAGTCAGCATTATAAACTATCCATCTTCATCAATCGTCACGCTTACACTGAAAATATGACATATATTATAACGATTTATCAGACTTACATACATGAAAATTTATCAAAATAAATTATGATTCTCATTACAGCACATTAACAGACAAAAAACTCATCAAATTTTCATAAAACTTGCCATAAACATTGGTTAAACCCACTAAAACTCTTGGTCACTTTTTATCCTATTCCCCAAAAGAGTTTCTTTAACACAAGACAGAAACCAAAACAGCTAGCTACTACAACAAACTGTTTACTCCGGAAGACACACTCAAGTAAGAGCTTGATTACATAAGCGGTTATCAATCAAGAGAGAAGTGGAATGCGACCCCTGATAAGCTCGCATCTGCCTGCCCCATATTGTTGTGAGCATATTGTCTTGATAGGCTATTTGATAATGTGTTGTTTGGTTAGTAAATACCCAGTTTAGTGAAGTTTAGCTTTTGGATGGTAAAATTACTTTTTGAGTGTGTTAGGTTGGTCAAAAGTGGAAAGTCCTTTTTATAGATATATAATTAAACCTATGTAGTTACCTACTTATCAAATTTGATTGTCAAAAGGTAACTTTAATAATGTGTTTATCATAATTATGAAGATTAGATTGAATTTAAGATTTACTGGCATTTACTAATATTAGCATTATAGGAACTACATTTTCTCAGTAAGCATCTGCCTCCGGGGCTGCGGGTTGTTCGAAAGAGATACCGCGGCCGTGGTACATAAAAGGCCTTTTTTTTTTTTTTTTTTTTTTAGCGACGTAAAATCATCAAATGACCCCTCCCGCTGTGGGTTAGCAGCGGTGAGGGAGTGTCAGACTTTTACTGACTAAAATCGTCGTGTTCCGTCATAGGCCTTTTATGTACCAGGGCCGCGGTATCTCTTTCGAACAACCCGCAGCCCCGGCAGGCCTTGGCCCTGCTGGGCCCCGCTGGGGTTGCTGACATCTCTTTGAGGAGCGCGTGGAACAACGCGCGCCGTCGACACGGGTCTGTCGTCTAGAAAGACAGAGGGACGATGAGCCACCCGAACTCACCGCCCACAGACCCACGCCTACGGTGGCCGGGAGTCATCTCGCGACACCCGGCGCCCATGGTGTCTACCTGGTCCAGCGCGGCGGCCGGGATGAGAGGTGCGAACTCTCTGGCGTTCCGCCTCCTCCTTCTCGAGCATGACCGCTTCGCAGAAGGAGGCGACGGCATCCCATTCCCTCTCGCCCCGGACCATGGCCTGAACCAGGGCCGGACGCGAGAGGTCGCCGCCGCCCAAAGCCTCGACGAGGACCCGGCGGTACCCCTCCCATGCGGGGCACACCTGGACTGTGTGGTCCACCGTGTCCTCGGGGCTGTCCGCACAATGGTGACACCCGGGCGCCTCCTCACGACCGATGCGGTGCAGGTACCTCCCGAAACAACCGTGTCCGGTGAGGACCTGCGTCATGCGGTACGTGAGGGCGCCGTGACTCCTCCCGAGCCACTCCTCAAAGAGGGGACTTACCGCCACGATGGTGGCGTGCCCTGTACATAAAAGGCCTATGACGGAACACGACGGTTTTTAGTCAGTAAGAGTCTGACACTCCCTCACCGCTGCTAACCCACAGCGGGAGGGATCATTTGATGATTTTTAACGTCGGAAAAAAAAAAGTATCTGCCTGCCCCATATTGTTGTGAGCACATTGTGTTGATAGGCTATTTGATAATGTATTGTTTGGTTAGTTAATAGTTTAGCTTTTGGATAGGTGAAAAGATTCGTTGATGTGTGTGAGGGAAGGAAAAAATGGGAGTCCTTTTGATGGATTACGAGTGTGCTAGAAATATGCAATCAACTCAATTGGAGAATAATAAATGGAGATTTCATTGACTTTGTGATTTCGCGAAAAATATTGGATGTCCTTTGACAATGAGGCATGGAAGAAAAATACATCTTGTGCCGACCCCAAAAGACTTGGGTACAGGGCAGGAAGAAGAAGAAGAAGAATGGCTAAAACTATATTTTCTAGGTACATGAAAATCCTATACCAATGCTAGCTGATAGCTGGATAAGTATAGACCTAGAAAATAACCAAAATCCTCAAGTAATCAACACCTATTAGGCCTTACTCAATAATTCACAAAATATTTGTCGATCAAAACAAAAGCGATAGTTTACAACAATTTTTCCTGCACGTCATTTGTTTTCGGCAAACCCCTTTTTTGTACCTCATCACCCGATTGCCTTTAGCAAGGCAAGGCAATTACATAAATGGCTTCTAAATCTATTAATATACTTCATAGTTATGTACAAAGATCAATCATACGTCAGGGCAGACATACAGTATGATATCATCATGAACCAACTTCCTTCAGGCGGTTATAGTTAGCAATTATAACGTACAACTAATTGCTAGTATTGCTCATGTTTATGTCTAGAATCCAGTCTAGGCAGACATTTAAAGGTAGAGATGTGCGTTTGCTTCCTAAGTTTTATTGCAGTCTAAATAAGACCGTATTGCTACAGTATTTGGTTCAGATTACCTTGTGAGTTAATATTGTTTACTAAGGCTTGTTTGTGATGTTTTTTTTTGTTATGAGAATAGCAAGCATTTCGATTTTAAAATGAACCTAGGTGACGACTTATATGAATGTATTATTTGTAATCTTTTGTAACTTGTACCTAATTCTAATTATTATTATTGTATTTTTTTTTTAATCCATTGTAATTATCATGTAATCAGTTTTTAATATTGTACATATTATATTTACCACAATATTTGTACAAGCGGTGTTAACCTATAATTAATTGTTACACAAGTGTAGGATAACATACATCTTGTGCTGTTAATGTTAAGGTGTAAACAGTTGTTGGTTAACCTCAAATAAATAAATAAATAAATATTAATTAAATGAAAAAATAAACGTTATTTTCAAGTGCTGGTTGTATGACTCATCAGTTCAAAGGAACGGGAATTTTTGCGTGGAATGCGGGCGACACTTGAAGCGGTTCAGTAATTCCAAAGGTTGCAAGGCGAATATAAACAAACAATTTAAAAGAAATATTTATAAAAATGACGCATTTGTCAAATTTTAATATTTAATCATGAATGAATCGCCCATTAAGTGACCTTCATAAACAATAAACAAATTACGTTATTTAAAAATTGATTTTTATTTACAAATTGCTTCAATGCCGAATAGAATATAGATGAGTTAACTTCCTTATTGCAAATATTTATGGCGAGCTAACTGACCGTGGTAGGTCATTTCAGGGTCACGCCATCATCTAGGCGTCTTCAATACTTAAAATAAAGAGTAATACTTCATATTTATGTACCTTTAATAGCAACTTCATCATCCCTCAACTCTAATCCTAATTTTTATTTCATCATGTCATCATGTACTTCTCAGTCTGAAGTCATCTTTACAATCATATAGTTTTTCACACACAATCCATTATATTGTACCCATACATTCTAGAAAGAATGTTACTTATGAGATGACGGCAGATATAAGAATATGGAAGAAGAAAGCGTGACAAACAAAATAGGGGTACACCAGGAGGATGATGACGATATTTATTTATTTATTTATTTATTTATTTATTTATACTGCATATTATATCGTCTTTCAATTTACAAAACAGTACCTACCTAAGAAATAGTTATTACCAGGTAAATAGTTTCTAGAACTATTAAAATCAATAAGGAAATCGATTAATGGAAGATCGCTTTCCGGATATACTTAGACTCAAGCAAAAAGATCGAAGGCTAAAATATAAACAGACTAACATTAGGTATTTTGAATGATACTGTAAAGTTTTTAACTGCGGATTTTATTTAGAAAAATAAAAACTAGAACTGTCGAACGATTCGCTAGCAATTGGACACGCAATATTAGTTACATCGGAATTTGTAACAATAATAAAAACACCTATTCGTTTTTATTATTGTTGAGCGTGAACTCGTTCGCGATTTATTTTTGCATTTTGCAGTTGCATCTGTGGTTTTAGATTTTATTTCACTGTTGATGCATTTTTATTATTTCTGAATACAGATAGTCATGAATAGGAAACGTACATGGGGAAGGTGTATTTTACTCTTTAAAACTTGCATAATTTCTTGTTGTCTGATAAAATCTTTACTGGATTTTTCTATACTAATATTATAAAGTGGATTATTATTGTTTGTTTGTACCCTAATGGCTCCTAAACTACTGAACGGATTAGAAAAATTACTTCAGTGTTGGAAAGCTCTTGCTGAGTAACACAGGCTATAGTTTACTACACCGGTAGGGGCAGTAGTTCCCATAGGACTCGGGTGAAACTGTGGGAAAACGGCTAGAGTAAAATGATGCGTAGTTCTATGAAATCCGCTCCTATACATCATACCAAACAAGAGATCACTAATTTATGTTCAAATCACCTTACAAAATGAATACTTAATACCGCATCAATAACTAAAAACAATTAGACATAACTTCGTTTAACGACATAATAAAATATTCGGTGTTAATCGAAATATTTCTAGTTGTGAACATAATGAAGTGTTGGGAATGCAAATGCCAACGAACTGAAATTACAATAAATATCTGCAAAGCTCTGCTTTAACCGCTAATGGCGGCCTTAATGTTGTAATGGTATGTTGAGCTGTAGCCTACGGTTATAGATTAAATGTGTATTTTTTTTAAGTTAAGTACAGTTGAAATGTTTGCTTTACTTATGTTTGAAATAGATCTGGTATTCATTTCAAAACAGACTAGGTAATCAAAAACATGCGAATTGACAATCTCCTGGTTTATGGAAAGTTGGTAAAATAAAATGTAACTTAAGTGCTAATATTTTTCTTGTAATACAATTAAATGATCATTTAGCTAATTATCATGATAAATAATGATCCCATTACATTACAATGTGGTTAATTTCAAGGCTATATTAATGATATGAGACATACCTAATAAAAATATCAGTTCCACAATAAAAATTAAGTCCTTAAACATCTTCATATTTAACAGGTTATGTCCATTATAACTAAATATACGTAAATGCTTGATCATGCTAAGTGGGAGCTTGGTAATCTGGCTTAGCGTGACGTCATAGGTACTTCGCGCTGCGCCAAGAAGACTGGCGTTAGACGTCAGATTAGCGGTCGCAGTTGGCTAGTTTCAGTATGCTCTGAAACGTCTACTAGACAACAAATTAGAAACGTTACTGTTATTTCTGTATGTAGTAATTTATGATAATTAATTTGAGTAAAGGATTTTTTGTTTCTATTAACTGTTCGTTCACATTTTGTAGTAAGACATTGTACTCTGTGAAAACTATTATACTTTTTTGGGAAATCAGCAAATGAATCCTCCCGCTCGCTGTGGTACAGAGTGATGGATAGTCAGACCCTTACTGACCGAAACCCACCATGTTCTTTCTTAAACCCTTAATGTACCAGGGCCGCGGTCGCCGGTCACTTTTTTCAAAAATCTCGCAGCCCCAGCAAGCTTTGGCCCTGGTAGGCCCTATTGGGGTTTGCTGACTCTCTTAACAAATCTTACAATATAACTTTAAAATTACAAAAATATATAAAAAATATGCAGCTATTATTCAAAATGCATTAAACTTAGGTACTTGTGAGAAACTGTAGTGGTCATCAAAACATAGCCACAATCATTAGCAAGCTTAGCAGATATTATTTATAACAATTTCAGTTCATTCACTCGCTAGTTTAATTACCCAGACCTGCATGGTTATTATATATCGTTGGACCACTAGTCGGTTTAAATGTTCTAATTGTAGGAGGGGGGTAAGTTAAGAGTAATATGGGGATTATGTAGTTTACATGCTTGGGAACTTTGATTTGAGTTGGTCAATAAAATCTTTGATGATTTTCCTATGTCCTGTCATATAAGAAGTGTGTAGACCTTTTTGGACCCGTTTGGCTTTTGACTATTTTGGTAAATAAAAAAGCACTATGTAAAAATGTAAAAAGAGCGTTACCTACTTGGAGATTTTTTTGTAATGATTTAAAGATAATTTGTCAAAATACAGTACATTAAGGTGATACATAATATTACCCTCTTGTTTCAGATACACACACAGAAGAAAAATATATATGTATAATGTAATATATGTATTATGTGTTCTATTTATGGCACAGCTTATTTCATGAGAAATTTCTTCCAGCAGGCCCGTTGGTGTCTCGTTTTCTTTTTAGAAAAATACGATTAATTGTAGTTTTCATATAAGAAAAGGACTCCTATATAATTAGTCCCTAAATAAAATACCTTTAAATTCACTGCAAAGAATCAACAAATACAGCATGTTCTCAAAAATCCGACATACCAACGAGCACTTACATACATCATGTTATGCTGTCGACACGAGTACCATGGCTGCTGTTTACTATTCATAGTGTCGGTATCCGACATACGGCTGTTATTCACGAATGACATCATCACTCGACCATCAGCCGCATAAAGGCGTGTCTGTATAAATGATGTAGTTTTTTTTCGTGGCTAAAAATGAAAAAAAAAAATGTTTTATTTTTTTTGCTTAGTTGGTTTGGGTTGGAGGTCATTAATCATTTTGTGTAAGTATTTAAAAGTGATTAAGTTGTTATTTAAGGTAATGATTTTATTTGTCATTTTTTTATATTTTTTTTCTTTTTTGGTTTTTTTTTCCTATAGCATTAATTCATATATTTTAATTTTAGTTTGTTACAGCTGTAAACAAACCTGAAGACTTATAAGAATATTGCACAACCACGTGTCAAAATACATAAAAGCTTTTTTGTAATAATATTGCATCAATACTATTAGTATTTACAATAACATTATAACATGTTAGATTCTTGTATTAGTGCTCTTAATCAATCAGTGTTTGCAAACCAAATGTCACGGCCATTCCAAAACGGGTTTGTAAAAATATTTGGTAATCATTAGTGTTGCTAATAATGACGTTATGTCGAATGAGGTGCATTGATAAAAATTTCAAAATAAAAAAAATGGCAAAAAATTACGATGTTTTGTTTTTATGTTATATATTTTTCTATGTTTTTGCAACGGTGTGAATTAAGTATGTTGGTATGTATATTGAGATGTTTTTGTTTTTATCTAAACTTGAAATCTATAGTTTTTATCACTTGAATTATAAATAAAATCTTCATGTTTTTTGGACCAACTTCTTCAAGCTTTTATCTTACAGTTTTTGTGCATTAGTCTATCATTTGAATATCATTTCTAAACTGATGTATTATTTATAGATTTTTTGTTAAAAATAATAGATGAAGCAATAACAATATAGTCTCATGTTTCTTATAGATAAAAAAGCCCTACTTGTATTATATTGTAGGGTGAACTACCCTTCGTCGTCTCATCCCTTATAATAAACATTTTATTAAAAGCCGTATCTACTATCATTATTAAAGTTGGGTACAGGCAAACTATATTGCTCTTTGAAGTATTATGTTACATACAAAAAATGATTGACAGTTTGACTACCGTTTACCTTAGGTTCTTTTTTCGTTGGAATAATAACCGTACTTTTTGTAATTTATATAGATTTTTCTTTTAGTTTATTTTTTACGATTTTCGTAGTACTTACTTTTGCAAAGTCCAAAAACCTTTAAAATATAGACAAATTCTTAAAAAATAAAGTCCTTAAACGTTTCACACAACCAACACGAAAATTAATATCTTAGCACCTCATTCTGATACAAAAGCATACAATCAGAGTTTGCATCGTTTAATAATGAAGTGCTCAAAGTTGGTCGGGCAAGTCGCAAGAATCTTGCTTGCCTTGGCTATTTCCTACTTGTCCACTACACTTTGGTTCGACTACACTTTGGTTCGAGTATCGCCTCCGTACCAATGATTATTATCGATAAAAGTAATCGCAACACTACTTTTTTGTATTTTTTTTTTTCTACAGTGGCTAAAACAGTTTTTTTAATGTCAGTGTAATTAATGGTTAATTTAGAAAAAAAAAACTTAGGAATAAAAATTGCACTTTCGTCTCTATCAAAAGATTATTTTATATTTTGAAAACTGATGGAGCGTTTTTTTTTAAATCATCCTAAGTAATAAAATTTTTTTAATGTAATTTAATTATGATTAAGTTTAAATCATAATATTGATGAAAAAATGTTAAGCTACTTTAGGAATAACCTAAGTAAGCGAAGTGAAACTAAAAACAGTAGCGATATGCTTTATGCTTATATTAAACTTGATGCAATATCTTGGTAAAGGGATTTCGGAATGATGTCGAGGAATTCCGAACTTTGTTTTTTTTTCTCGATTCGCATTATTGTGTATTGAAGCTCGATAGTGTTTTTGTAATGTTATGCTTCGTAATAAGATGATTATTGAGTTTTTATGTGGTGTTTAATTGTGAAAATATATTTTTAAAGTTAAATAAATGCAAAAAATAAATTTACTTTTTTGTTTCTACATCTTTATATTTCATTGTATTTCTATGTTTTTATCTGTTTGTGTATTTTATTTAAGCGTTTGACTGGTTCTTATCAATCATAAAAAAACACGCCTCCACATTTATTTACTCGTAAAAATAATCTTTCTTTTGGCACCTCTTTAAAAAGTCCTTTATCGCATTCGGAAGTGAAGACGTAAAAATATTGATAACGACAGGAAAGTGTCTTTTAGCATCAAAGTGATAATTTGTACGCAAACTTTTACGACAGCTGTTATTTTTCAATGAAATACGATTTTGGGACTTTTTTCTCCTTATGCAATAAGGGAAATATTTGAATAGGTAGGTAAATGAAGAATTTTATTTTAGATATTCGGTTTGTGAAGATAATTTTCCTCAAACAGTAAATAATAATGTTAAATATTATTTTTAAATTCGCCCAATATAAAATTTATCGGTCGATTTAAAAACTTATCTGTAAAGGCTATCTAGTTTTAATAACATAATAGTAATTTATGCATATTTTATAAACTTAAAGTCTTGTGTTAAAAGAAACCAGTATTGTACCTACCTGGTTCCTAGTAACAAGGCAAAGTTGATTATTTTCTTTACAAGTTACAACTTGTTCGGAACATTAAACAGCTGATTGGGTCTCATCTTTGTTTTTTAAAACAGCCATAAAAATCTACATATTCATTTAGCCTTTAATGACTATTATCGATACAATTAAACGTACTTAATATACATCTCTACATGACTTTTGTAAAATAAAACATAAATAAATATTTTATCGACATTTATTTCTTTGATAATGGAGGATCAACGAAACTGGTTTTTATCAAAGTCAAAGTCAAAGTCAAAGTATCTTTATTGTGGGCATATGTAAGTTACAGATCTTAACAATATATTTGAGTATCAATATGTCCTGCCTAATAGGCATACAATAATTTACATGGGTAGGTATTGGCACTACAATTAATATTTTGTCAACAGTTTAAGAAATCTTGGATCGTGTAGTACGCTTTATCAATTAAAAATGTTCTTAATTAATTTCTAAATACTGGAAGTTCCTTAGTGTCTAGTATTTTAATAGGTATTTTGTTGTATATTTTTGATGCCATTCCAAAGAAGCCTTTGCTAAATAGAGCAGTTTTATGTGGCACATTAGCAATTTTTAACTTATATCTTTCCGATTTAAGTTTATCAAATAGATTTTCATTTGTTTTTATAAATACAGTTACTTCATAGATGTAAATTGCAGGTCAATATTTTTAATTCTTTGAAATAGGGCTTACATGAATCTGGAACACGGATACCAACCAATGCACGTACACATCTTTTTTGCACTTTGAACACTAAATCCCTGTTAGTTTTATCGATAAACATTTTTAATGTGGAGGACATACCTAACCTGAAAATAAATATATACTAATAGGTAATTTTATAAAGTGGAAGAGTTTGTTTGCTTGAACCCGCTAATCTCAGAACCTACTGGTCCGATTTGAAAAACTCTTTCAGTGTTAGATAGACCATTTATCCAGGAAGTCCATTTGCTACTTTTTATTCAAATCTATTGAGAAGTTCGCATGGGGCACGGGTAAAACCGCTGGCAGAAGCTAGTATGAAATAAGTCAGTTTTTAAGCATATCTTGTTGTTTTATTAAGGCAAGGTTCCAGTAATAATATTAGACCTTAATTAATCAAGCGAGCCTTTAAACAGCCGTTGAGTCGTAACAATGTTGTCCACATAAATTAAATTGTGTTTTCGCAAAGTTAGTTCCAAACCGTGATAAAATTTATTAAACGCTTAAGTTGGTTCAATGTCAAAGATTTTAAGACTTTGTTTGGACATGGATTTTTGAATGAAACAAAATACTTATAATTTGTTAATAATTTTAACCAAAATAAATAATTTTAATCACCCTTGGAGATTTTCTCAAAACGTATTAAAGATGGTATTTTAGTGTTCTATTAATAGATAACGTTGATGTAATTTTATATTTATAATTTCATTAAAGTAATACCTATTCCTAAAATATAATCGATTACCATAAAAACAAAACACTCAACTAACATATCTACTCGACTATATTATATTTTGCAAAAGAAGCATCTTACTAATTCATCACTCTTTAAAAAAGTAGAGTCCATTTGTTGTTTGAACTTGGCGACTAAAGAAGGAATTTATGCCGACACGGGCGATCAGCTGTTACCAACACTAACCCACACATGTTGACATAGTCTACAGATACTCTCATACATGCAACAATCTTAACATCTACAAGTATAAACACCTACCGTTTTGCCAAGTTAGTGCAAACAAATCCTCGTCGCAAAGCCATTGTAGTTCGCTAATTATAGTCGACATATCAGCAAGGAGCGACATTAAAACATGATAGCATAACTCCACAACACATCAAAATCACATCACTAGCACAAAAACCTTCAACAGATCCTTTGACACAACACTAAAATTTTCTATCCACAATGTGTTATTAGTCACAAAAACACTGAAAACTTTCGCTGACAACGAAAAAATTACCGATATCGCGTTACAGTATTGATGTTACGAAACGTCAGCTTGACAGTTCGTAACTCGGGGTGAACGAACGAGGTGCGCGGGCGCAGCGTGCGTGCGGCGCGCGCGATCGAAGCCAACCGACTGGCTCGACGACTCGAGTAAACACTGGCGCAGCGGGGGGTTATCGATAACCTTCCGAATATCGACAAACAACATCACTAGTGCTACTACTGCGTGTGAAACCGAAGGCCGGCAATTTTTACGGTTTAACGTAAGGTTAATGGAACTTGTTCGGTATTTTATTGATGATCTCAATGTAATATGAGGTTCAGATTTTGTAACCGCTCGGTTTCGTTCGGTTAATTATTTTCGCGGTTTATTTATTTTATGTTAATCATTCGTAATGGTCGTTTAATTTAAGATCGTGGATAATGTGATATGGGTATATTGAATGTTTGAAATAAATCATCTTTATGATGTAGAGATACCTATCCTGCATTATATTCAGATATTACTGAATATGTGTTCAGTTATGAAGGTAGTATGCCACTACATGTACCTACAAGTCATCTAAAATTAATACTATTGCGAAAATTCACAATTAAATTAACACATTCTTAATAATTTTATCAAATTAGTGTATTGTCATCGGTCCTCAATAAATCTACAAAGTTTGAACGAAATCTGGCCGTTTAAAGTGGGTCAAAATCGCGCCCAAAGAAGTCGGTTACAAACCTACAAACATACAAACATACAGGTGAAGCTAATAAAAAGCGTGTAAAAAGAGAATAATTTTCGTCAAATAAATAAACTTGTTACTCATTCGTAAAGAAAAACAACCAGTTAGAACATACCTTAAACAATGAAACTAAGACACAATCTGAATATAAATAACTTTTATCTATTTAGACTTAGATAATAACAATTGTTGGACAAACACTGTCATCTTGAAATTTAGGTGCGCAGGAGTTGAATGTCGTCATACGAGAATTAAATGATAAAAGAGTGAGGTAATTTGAAATTGTTTTTTATATTTTCTGAGGCATACATCAGTCACCATGAGACTAGTAGTAATTTTAATACAAAGGTGAGGTTAGGTCATTGTTTACCTTTCAAATGATTTTATTGTTATATGAGAAAATAGATAGGCGGGGATAGAATCAGCTTTCGCACTCTTGGTTAAACACACACTCTTATAGATCTACCAAAAAAAAACTTAGCTGTGTTTTGACTGAAACAACCTCGTAAAACTACGTAATCTACTCACAAAAAATTACGCAGCCTTCTTATATTTATTTACAGTTATTACGTCTACTCAAAAAAAAAAACTTTTTTGTACCCTTCATCATATTATTAAAGAACGCCGCTAGTCTTCATAATAATTCGCGTGAAGTTACATATAGTCTCGTAACAAGCAATTATTTTGCACGGAAGTGTATAATTGATGCGTGGTAGCTGGGTGAATACTCTTGGCCGGCAGTGTACGTAATCACTTAAGTGGCTAGTGGCTAAGCTCGAAATTATTAATAGAACCGTTTGTAAGCTTTTTGTTACGCGTATTACAGGCAAATTGTTTTGTGTTTGTAGTTGTTTTATGACATTTTCTGTGGGTTAAAAAACTGTGTTGTTTTTAAAAGGATTTTACAAAAATAACTTAGGAACTTTGAAATGATACCCGCAGCTGAACAAAATTTTATGTTCTGGAAAGATGAGCAGCTTAAAAAGGCGTAAATCGCAATGTTCTTTACCTTAATATTAGCTAGAGGTTCTCAAAGAAAAGGTTCTTGTGACGTATAAGACAGTTCAAGATTTGGCACATCCCACAGCTATACCATCAAGAGCTATATTCGTAAAGAAGAAATACCAACTTAGCAAGAAAGAAAGAAGTAACACAAGTAAGGCGATTATCACACTGCCCCGCATGATGCAGCGTAGTGCGTGGATGCGTTTTTTTCCGTTGTATGGAAATATCTCCGTTTGTATGGAAAACACGCATAGTCCAACACACTGAAAATGCATCCACGCGCGTTCATGCGGATCACGCACATACATGCGGAGAAACACGCATCCCCGCGCGTAGGTGCGGGGCGAGACGCAAGGTATGGCACACTGAATCCCGCAATGCCGCGCGTGATTTTGAATGGGCGTGACGTGTATATTTGAAAATGGAACTCGCTGTGCGTGAATTTACAAAACGCACCTACGCGCGTGAGTGCGTGAAAAACCCGCACGATGATGCAGATCTGCACTCCCGCAGGAACGCGCGTAGGTGCGTCGACACGCAAGATGCAGCGTGATGCGGGGCAGTGTGAAGATCACCTAAGCACGCCATGAGCTTTAAAGAGAGAGACCCACAACCTCTAACTTCTACATCACAGTCACAATTCAAAGCTCTCAAAAGCCAATTAGACGACTTCAAACATACTTTATTTCTCCTTTTTACACAAAATAGATCTACATACGGTATGACTCGTTCACAATCTCATTAGGTATGTATGTCACAAGTATGGTGGAGTTGTGAGCAGTACTGCTGAAATCGCTAAACCTATTTTACTTGTGCTTTTCACTACTAATGTGTTGTTTGGTCTGAGGTATAAGCGGTAGCGATTTGTATTTGGATGTCGTTACGTTGAGTATTTTGTTCGATGTCTAGTGACGCAGGAACAAATTGCGTTTTTCAAAATTCAAAAATTTAGGTTATGTGCTTACATATTGAAAGTCGTCGTCATAGTATGAAGGCAAAAAAATCCTTTACGTTACCTGAAACAAAAAGAAAAATACACATGTTAATATCGATAGGGAATAATTTCTGAGAACATGGTGTCCAAGGGCAATGTGCGGGTGCGATTCCAGTTCAGGCAAGTGCCATCGTAACTTTTCTAAGTTACACGTACTTTCTAAGTGTATCTTGGACACTGGTGACAGTAAAGGTAAAAGAAAACTTTTTGAGGAAACCTGGACTTATGACTGCATGTAAGCTCTATATAAAACGAGGCCTGTGCCTTGCAATGGCACAAAAGGCCGATGATCAATACTAACAACAGGTATGAGTGTAGCAGTTATACGCTTATAACTTGCCCCACACACAACGGTACAATGAATTTACGTCCCAACATTACGCGACTCGGTATACTAGCAGCCAATTCAATTGTTTTTACGACACTCGTTACTAAGTTTTATTTGCATAGCTAATCAGTATACAGTAACAAATAATTACGAACGAATGAATAAAAAATGGATTCAGCAGCTAATATCTCATTAAGTCTATTTCCCATTTATATTTTATTTGGGAATGAACAGAATGAACTATGTACCAAGAATTATACATACATATAGTATAATGTACCTAGACAGAAATACATGATATAGTCACAGACATTATTAGTAACTAGCAAAAGACATAAGAAGTATAAATACTGTCTAACTAAAACTTTAGGTTGACAGCATGAATACTAGAAACCTAGCGCAAAAAAAAATACACCCTTAAATTAAATTCAGAGTGAGAAGAACCTAGTTTCATAATATCGACCGACGTCACTCTGTCTGGTGTAAGTTATGGTCAAAGCCCGCCGGAGTTGCGGGATTGTTCGCGGAGTTACCGCGGCCCTGGTACCTACATTAAGGGCTCCAGCAGAAGTAAGGTGGGTTTTAGTCAGTAAGAGTCTGACACTCCTTTACGCTGCACCTGGAAGAGGCCATTTGATGATCTCCTCATAAAAGGCGAGCCTTTTCCCAACTATGTTGTAAGTTTGACTGGAAGCCGACCCTCAAATGGCAGTCAAACTAGATGCAGCTGAGTTCCAGTGCTTTACAGTGAGCGAATGCCTATTTGACCTTCTACTAAAATAGGCACGTTACAATTTTATTCTTGTGTACTGCAATCGCTACAATCCTATAACGTATACCACAAACCAAAAGTAGGCATAATCTGTTCGCTTCAGAACATTTCTTTTGTACCTTATCCGCGTTGATTGCTATGCAAAAAGGTGTTCTGTCGTCCGTTCAGTAATATTAGTACTACGTGGGTGTAGACACTGTAGACAGCCTTTTAGCGTTCCCGCACATAGGAGACTAAATAGTCGGGCGATAGCTGTTGACCTTAGGGTTGCCAACATTTGCAATTTGCTACAAACCAACCATTTCATTGAATGGTGTGCCTCTGAAAAGGGTTACCCAATTTAAATATCTTGGCCATTATGTTACAGATGACCTTAAAGATCAGGTAGACATGGATCGCGAGCGCAGGACTCTGGCAGCTAGATGCAATATGTTGGCCCATAGGTTCGCTCGCTGTAGCGTAGAGGCTAAGATTACCCTTTTTAAAGCTTATTGCCAGAATTTCTACACTGGCGCCCTGTGGGTCAACTATACGCGGAAGGCCCTAGATGTTCTGCGAGTGCAATATAATAACGGTTTCAGAGTGCTGTTGGGGCTGCCAAGATTTTGTAGTGCGTCTACTATGTTTGCTGAAGCTCATACAAACGACTTCTATGCGATTATGAGAAATAAGACCGCCTCTCTGTTGAGTAGATTACGAAGCAGCTCCAATAGCATTTTGAAGACGTTATCTGACCTGAACGACTCCCGTATGTTGAGCCGTTTTATAAAGGTCATAGTTCGTCAGGACATACCCTAAATAATTTTAATTTTAATTTACTAACCCTTAGGTATAAGCATTACTAACAAGTGAGCCTATGTAGCTTCAATAAAATAAAAAATAAAAAATTAATTTCATCAGCACAATGTATTATTTTGCGAAATAAGGCACCGAAAAATATAGTATATTAAAAATATACATATATTGTATTTTATGGAACAGGTGACAAAATAAATTTTACTTTCGAAACAAGTATAAGTTTTAGGTATTTATACTTTTTGAAAATATTGTATTTTTGTGTATATTTTTTCAACAGTATATAATATGCAAAGCCGAAAATCAGTACAATACTATATATGTATGTATTACTTATAGTACTGCTGGCAACCCTAGTTGATCCGATGGTTGGCAAAATTTTTTTTTTAAGAAAATCTTGATTCCAATCAAATCAGTCGGTCTAATACCGGCTAAATACCTGATCTTCGTAATGTGTGTTCTACCATTCATCCTCATACTGATTTATGAGCCCAAACAAACTGTCGGCCGACTAAAAGTTTGCTGTGTGCTGGTAGGCTTGTAGTTACAAGTCTATATAGGAGGAATAGTGTTGTGAACTAAACAAGAATTGTTTACACATTTTTCAACGAGTTTACACGGTGTCAGATGAATTCGAAATGGTTTTAGTAGCTGTTTGTAAATTGAAACTGCGTGTTTAAGCTATAGAATTTGTATTACTTACAAATGTAAGTTGTTTTTTTTGTTACCAGAGTCCACATTTTCAAATAATAAAATATCTAATGGTAGGCTATGTAATATAGTCTATGTAAGTAAATATATTAAGTCAGAGTTAAATAGGTTTAGAAGTAGAGGTTGTAATCTAATCTTATTTACCAATTTGTTTACAGCCCAAGTTCTTAAAACCACTGTTTACTACCTACTTTCGTCCAGATGAAAGGAAAACGGACGTTTATGCTGTCGATGAACTTGACCGACATCCATAATCAAATCAAAAATACTCCCTGAAACTGAACCCTCCATTGCTTATGATTTACACCACACACCAAGGTATGACGCAGTTTAGTTCTTACATCTGACGCGTCGTAACAGACGTCACGTCGTCACACCATACTTCTTAGTTCTTTACTTGTTAGAAATACTCCAGTGAGTTCGC
This sequence comes from Helicoverpa zea, assembly GCF_022581195.2. Taxonomy (NCBI): domain Eukaryota; kingdom Metazoa; phylum Arthropoda; class Insecta; order Lepidoptera; family Noctuidae; genus Helicoverpa; species Helicoverpa zea. Next base: position 2,985,083 of record NC_061472.1, read on the forward strand.
ACGCAGAAATGTTTCACACCCGTATTCAAGAACAATATACTATGTAATTTGAGGCGCTACTTTTGGTTCCAGTGTAAGGAATATTTTTTGTTTGTTATTTTTAACCGACTTCAAAAAATAAGGTTCTTAGTTTGATTTGTATGTTTGTTAGTGCGGTTATTATTTTGAGGCTGAACTGATTTTGATGTGGTTTTCAGCATAGTGATTGTCAGAAGAAGGTTTAAGGACAGTAGGTACCTAATAATATTATAGAAGCCGGATTTTTTAGTTTTTTTTTTTATTATTTTTCATTGTAAATTAAATGTATGTAGACAGTGGTCAAATTTTTTGATCGTGCATTAAACTAATATACTTAAATGAATTGAGTGACTGTGTATAAAATCCACTAAAGAGCACATCAGGTCGATTTGCGAATGATAAGAACTACTAACACCATACAAGTTACCTTACTTAGTAAGGCATTGTTAAAGAATAGGACTTCAAACTTCACATAGTTTACATCAAAACATTAAAACAGTCACTCAAGTTATGATGAACAAAGTTTAGCAGTAAGTAGCTCTCTAGGAATGTCTTTCAAGAAGGACAGGAACTACTCTCCCGGTGGTAAAACTTTTGGTTTTCCACTTTTAGTATGATGGCCGCTGATGGAGAGAGTACATGAGGATTTTATAGCTAATTATTATGTATGTGGCAAGGTTTAATGTAGAATGAAAGTGCTGAAATCTGTGTTTACGTTCTTTGGACAAATGCCAACGGTTTTAGTGAGATGTAATGAACCTCGTTTAGCAGTAAGCTAGTGGAACAAAAAAAACGTAAAAACTATTATCACGGGTCTTATTTATCATTTGTCTAGCCTTTTACCAAATACTTTAGGGGTCGGTTCCTTGTTTATCCAGATGCAGCTGAGTACTAGTGTTTTATATGAAGCGACTGCCTATATGACCACCTCAATCCAGATATTCGGGCAAGCTAATATCCCTTTGTTAGTATAGTGATTGTCAGTATTTCTGGTTTCTGACTATCCATAATGACTGCCAAAGATGTTCATAAAACAGCCCTGATCCGCCAATTCATGCCTTCTAAAACACGAAGAAACTCGTCATCAGAATGTTGAACAAACGATGCAGTAGATATAATTAGCTTCTTTCAATTACCAATCGTGCAAATGGACATCGTTTTCGAAGAAAATCATTAGCCAACACCAATACTAGCAAACACTTCACTCACACATACAAACATATCCGTTTCCTACATGGACACATCAACTGAGTGTTCCGGGATGTGTCACTCGAGACATACATAGCTTTAAACTGTTCAGTTCTGATATAAATGGAGAAAGATTATAAATAGTCAAAGGAATCTTACTCCTACTAATATTAATAAATGTCAAAGAAAGTCAGTCCTTTTGCTACACAATCACAAAAAAATGTCTGAACCAGCTCAAATGAAAATTGGTACAGAGATACGGATAGATGTAAATTCGATACCGACATTGCTTGTTTTTTATGATGCGTAAAAACTCAATTAAATACACACTGGTTCATTTGTTCCTACTCGTTCTATTATTGACAGAAACATCACAACGCAATTTATTTCATCAGAGAGACAAATAAAATAAAAGTAATTGAAATAAATAAAATGAAATGATGTTACATAATCACGCTTCTATCTTTTTATTTCCAACGGTAGCCTATCATTATCGGCCATTTTCTTTTTATTATAACTTCACGCACATCATTTTCAAATAACGTTCGAAATTCAAATTCAAATCTCGAAGCAACCGTTCCGTGACACTCCATAAACAATTACGAAGTTCTCCGATGTGTGAAGTACACGGCCAGTTTAAGAAGACCCTTCAAGTACGTACACGCAATTATTGAATGTGCAATTGTAAAGGGATTAGAGGGAATGAGGGGTCTTTTTAAATTGGTTGGTTTGTAGGTTGGTAATGTCAGTAGCATTTATATGACGTAGCTTTTCTCATAATATCTTTGTGTTTTTTTCTTTCTAATGCATTGTTGAAAAATCGGTTTGACGTAATCATATTTAAAATGCCGAACACGTTCCAAAATATATTTTTCTGCAAATTTTTCCTCTTCCCTTACTTTGTTTGCTTAAAGAATCGTATTATTTTTCTTCGTTCTGAAATTACAATTTCACAATGTTCTTTTATTTACCTTTTCTCGGCAGAATCATAATAGAATTGGTATTCGGGGTGGCAAGCTTTCCAGTTTTTGGCAAGGTGAAGTGATGATCTGCATTGCGTCAAGTCTGGTTTGGCCTTTATCTAGAAGTGAACTTGTATTACTAAGATAAATGATAATGCTACATTATTTTTGAGTCCCTATTTAATGTTCAATAAGAAATGAAATATAAAATATTCACAAAAGATCAGTCGATCAATAATTATTGGTAATTAAAACCACAACCACAATTACATTATCACTCAAATCAATTACACTACCACACAATTACCTACACTAAAAAATAATAATTAAAAACCTCTTAAAAGTCACAACATAAAACAGTAATTAATTTCGCAATAATATTTACTCTTAATATTACTCTCCCTTTTAAAACATTGACCAATGGGCGGAAGTTAGCGCAGGCTATCAAATTTCAGCAGGAAATTGACATGGCGGCGCGTGCGCGAAAGTAAACCGAACTTGACTCATACGAGATTGTGGTATAAAGCATAAGAGGTAGCGATTTTGAAGTACAATACCGACTATTTACTTTTCTATTCTAATATAATAAAATGGAAACATATTTTTGCTTATTTGTTTGTACCTCAAAGGCTCCGGAACTACTGAACTGATTGGAAAAATTCTTTCACTGTTGGAAAGCCACACTTTTTTCGAGTAACATAGGAACGGGACACAGGTGAAATCGACAAATCTGTTCTAAATTTTAATAGAATAAACTTTGAGGATACCAACATGGTATGATGAAAGAATCCTTTAAAAAATAGCATACATTAAAACCTACTCAAAACCAGATAGTCTGACAACCAGTCTCACCGAGGGGTATCAGGTTTTCCATGTAAATAAATCTAGGTGAGGAGCTCAAAAAAGCAGCTCTATGACATAGACTGATACTCAAATGCATCTCGTTGAGGCTTTAAGCTGGCTCCAATTTAGTTTGGGAACAGGCTAGGCCGATATAAAATATTAAACGCTATAGCTATAAGCTTGTAAATTGACACCATTTCTCATTAAGGAGTTATATTACATGTTACAGTGGCTAGTGTTACTGCAAATTAAAAAAAGAATGGTTCCGAATAACTTCCTTATTCTGATTGAACGAGTCACTATTCCATTATAGAATATCGTTTATCTCTCTCTAATTATCAAGGATGGAAGAGGAGGGATGATGTGTGCATGTATTTGGGGGTTACAGAATAAGGCTGTAGCTGGTGTAACTTTTTTTTTAGTACACCCTTGTATTGGAATATGATAGGTATTTTAAGGGTGAAGGACTAAAGAAATATGTTGCGTGGGCTTTGTTTTAATTAAATAATTGTATGTCGTGCTTTATGGTTTATGCCTCATTACATTATTGAAAAGATTAAGGTTAAGGGTATAAGTGGTAATATGTATTTCAAAAGAGTATCAATTTTTTAACAGTACCTATTTATCTCCATTTCATGTTGTTTCTTTTCATTCTAATTGGTCGTGATATCTTAATTTTCTTTTCAGTCCGAAACCATAAAAAGGTATTTACTTTTAAACCAAAACAAAAACTGAAACAATTTTAAAAAGCGTTTCAAAAGTAACATTTTCTGTGTCCTTTTTATAAAAGGGGTGATGTTTTTTTGTATCATTTCTTGCAAACGAACCGGGCTTAACAAACAGACTTAAGTCCTTGAACGGCCCCGGCTATTTAGCCCCAGCGTTTAGGGCGATTACAGACGAGCAACTTTTTCTGCGCGTATCTATTATGCTATAAGCAAACACGAGCGCTATATTTTACGCTTCTCATAAATCTGACGTAATTATACATATTGTTTTTAGTTAAGCATGTTTTCTCGAACCGACTATTATAGTGTTGTAGAGACTCGCTCTTTTACGAACAAAAACACGTCAACCCTCGTGTTGTGTGATAAAAGTTTAGCGTTTGATAAAAGGTGTGCAAAAACGCTCACAAAAAGGAAATCCACGTCTGTTTATATTCAAACAAATAATTTGTTACAGAAACGTGGCTTAAAAATATTGCAAAGTAATCATTTTAGCTATAGTTTTGTATTATTTTCGTCAAAACGCACATAATACTACAGTCTCTAACCACCTTTACTCGGCATCTGTGTCCAATACTGGAAGTTAAACAAAGACTCGTTGTATCTAATTACAGAGGAAAATAAGAAGGCAAGGCAAGGCAGCTTGAGGTTGACTCATCTAGTAAAAGTACGCTTTATGTTTTAATGTATGGTAATGTTACTTCGACTTGTCCGTTCTTGATCTTGGGGGGTATTTAAGTATGTTCAATGCCAGCTGAAGAGTTTCTTTATTTCTACGGTAGGATTGCAAGATTTACTGGACCGATAAGGAAGATTCTTTCAGTGTTAGGTATACCATCATTATCATCTGTCTAGCCTTTTCCCTACAATGTTGAGATCGGCTTCCAGTCTAACAGGGATACAGCTGAGTAACAGTATTTTACAAGGAGCGACTGATTAGACAGACCATTAATTTAAAAAGCTGCAGAGTTATTTTTATCAGAATGTCATCAGGAGTAGTTTCCACGGGATGCGGGTGAAACCGCTAGCGAAAGCTAGTCTTGGTAAAATGGAAGTGAAAACTTAATCAGGTATGTTTTCCTTAAAGGTTCCTATAGAAAGAACATTGTCTAAATTCTCCCATATTCAAGGGTCAACCTATTATCATCAACTGCGTTTTACGTAATAAAGACCCTCTTTCCAGGGGTAAATGGAACTTGGGTCTCCTACTAATAAAACCTCAATCCATTTGACCAATGAGGCGGGAGGCTTTAAATATTGTTTTCCTTGACCAAAATTGGATACCTTCAAGAGAAACTAATAATATCCCGCAATGTTGTACCCGAGTGAATATCTTTTAAGGTTGATTTGCACATTTAACTGTAATGATAGCCAAACTATCCCCCACTTGCCACCCAGTGGTCAAATCAGGGATAAACAACTGAAAATGGTTCGATTATCATTATACTTAAATAGAGCACAACGTAAGATTGCCAATTACAATGTCAATTAGTTTATCCGTTTTAATGTGAAAGGTGCAACAAACTAAAGATACCAATTCAAGAAAATTAAATATTCAAAATATATATGAAACTGCAGCACACAACATTTTTCATTAATAGAACAGGTGTAGGCTTACAAACTAGGGCAGTCTAATACAGCACATGGTCGATATATTCGTCCACCTCAGTCTAAGTTATCTATAAACCAAGCCTACAGAATCTTTCCTAGAATAGAGCTCCGCCCTGCATGGTCTGATAACTACTATAAAATTAGCTTTATGTGAGATTGTTACAATTACTTAGAATCCTGACAATAACTTAATTGCTGGAACGACGAACAAAGGATCGTTTGGTTAGTACAAATACACGATTACAATTTTATTTCTCACTGTTTCTAACTCAGTAAATCTGCTACTTTTTATTTAAATATAGATGTACATAGATGTACATAGTTCATTTTTAAATAACAATTATGTTTTACGCAAATAAAATTAATAATAATAAACTTCTTTATTCAGATAACTGAGATCCATACATGAGGTACACAAACAATACAATTAATATATAATAGTAAGCAGGGACTTAGTCCTCTGCACTAATTTCCACATAAGCGGGCAGTCGTGTCTACTGGCTATAGCACTCAAGATGCTGTGGCGACTTCCACGCAACCGACTGATGAAGGATGCGGTCTTTTTACGCCTATTATTAAACTATAACAGTCTTACCACACAAACTTTTTAACGTCAGTTTAAGCCTTGTCTAAAAAAATGACAAATTATGACGTTGACATATGGTTCATTTTGCAGCCAAAATTTTTTTAGACAAGTGTAAAACAGGGGTTAAAGTTTTTGTAGTAAGACCATTAGTGATTCATGTATCCTAAATTGTAATATTCCTCACAATAACATCATTTACTCTGCTACTCATTCGGATAAAATATAGCCTATGTCACTTGGGATAGTGTAGTTTTCCCAACAGTGAAATATTTTTTTTAATCGGCTCAATAGTTACAAAGTCTTTCAGTTACAAACTGCATACGTTTTGATGTTTATCTTTCTGAAATAATAATAATGGTTGAAACTAAGCACTTCAAATTGCCATTGATTATTAAAATGGCCACCATTCAGCGGAAAGGAAAGATGACGTTATGTACTAAGACAATAATGACTTGAGTATTACTCTCAAAGAGTATTTGAACATCTTTATAAACAAAACCAACAGCAATAAATGAACATTGAAATACTATTTTCAAACAATACCTCCGTAATTAGAAGGGTCTGTGAAAACATTTCAGTGTTCTGCTTTTTGTGTTACAAGTCTCTTTTTCTTTTTGCCTTTAATCTTTTTTTCTTTTAGCAAAGATATTTTTCTCACAAAGGGCGGGGTACTGTTAATTGGATGCTTGGTATTGCTCAGTATATGTACTGGTCGGATTTTTCCTTGTGGCAAATATGAGTTCATTGTATCTTTGCGTAAGTAAGGGAGAACATTATATCAGTTTGTAGGGAGAAAATATAAGCTGATTAGTACTTACGAATATCTGCTGAAGGCGTTGGTTCTTCGAGTCGATATCGATATGAATGGTAGTCTTTTTACAACAACTGCCTCGAAATATCCATATTTGTTGTGTAATTTTGAGAGAAAGGTCATTCCTTCTGAAAGATCGGGAGGACGGTAGGAGAAGAAGAGATATTCAAGACACAGGAGAAAAAGCAAAATATGAATACAACTTCTGATCTATGGTAGGTATATAAATCATATTTTAAAGTGTCAAATCAGTATCATAAAATTACACTTTTCTTCACTTGCTAAAACATATAAACAACAAGTTCATAACTATTTATTGGCTATAAAACAACAGTATGTGGTTGTTTGTCAAGGTTGTCACTAACTTTCTAATGGTTATGGCAACCGTAGGCTTATGTGGGCTTGTATCCGATTGAATTATTTACCTATATTTGATAAGCCACCTTTATAAGTTAGATGTTTGGTAAATTATTGAAGTAAATTAGACGACATATTTCTTCTTTGTATGTCTTCATCATCATTCATTATTTAATAGTTCAACGTAGTTCTCCGCCGGACGTCATTTCACAAGTGCATGGCCTTCTTTTCAACGGTATAATTTTATTTTTTAACCAATTTTTCTTCTACGTATGGTAGAGACAATACCTTTATATATGGTGCAAACATTAATCAAAGCCAAAATTGATGTTGTTGGCTATGTTACAGCCTTTTTATCGTCCCACTGCTGGGCACAGGCCTCCTCTCACAAGGAGAAGGATTGAGCATTAATCACCACGCTTGCTCAATGCGGGTTGGTGATTTCAGACTTTATAGTCCAGGTTTCCTCAAGATGTTTTCCTTCACCTTTTTATCAGCCATTGGTGTCTAAGTATACTTAGAAAGTACATACAAACTTAGAAAATTTGCATTGGTACTTGCCTGACCCTGGAATCGAACCCACACCCTCATACTCGAAAGGTTGGTACTTTACCCACTAGGCCACCACAACTATCCAAAATTGATGCTTTTAATAAATTTTAACTCTTCAAAAAATTTCGTAACTGCAACACATACTGAAAGTTTGCTGTTATCCTACCTTCATTGTTCCTAAATATGCAGCCTATGGCAAGCTTATAGACATGATCACACATCCACAAATATCGTTGTACTCAGTAATGTACAATTCCATGTCCCAAACACAAGTTTTGCTATCTTGTGTTATTAGGCATATTTAAAATAAAATAACTCGAATCAACGAACAAACAACCTAATAAAACTTCACCAATATTAAAAACCGAACCCAGGAAATAATTCCCATCAGTTACGTATGCCAATAGAACCACACCCATCTTATTATGAAGAAAAAAAAACTTCTGCCAGTTACCAAAGCTTTCATTGGAGTCAAATTAATAGTTCTTTTCAACCGACTGCTTGTCAAACAAGACATTTAATTATGAACATTAACCTTTAATTAGAAATTGATAGAGACAAATCGTATGAGTTCATAAAAGCAATATGTATTTACATTCAAATAATATGTCTGTCTGAGATATTTGCATATATAAAACTGTTAAGGAGAATGTTGTATGTTTTGTGTTTTTTACATGCGACTTATGAAATTTTATATACTTACCTATTTTTTTTTTCAAAACGATAAAATTATCGTTGTATGTAATAACCTACAGTTCCAAAAGCAAGAATAAACAAAAACTAACTTTGAAATTAAGTACATCGAGTAAAAGGACTATATTAAAAAAGAAAAAAATCCCTATACAAAAAACAATCTTAATAATCACAAACTCGTTTTTTTTTTTTGGAACTAAGCAATTATGTCATATAATACGTATAACTACGAATATTAACAACGCCTTAACAAAACTACTGTCATAAAATATCATGACGATATTTCAATAGATACCGATTTACATAGTCAAGTCCTTTCCTTTCCGCAAAAAATGGCGGAAAGTAAATTTATTATCAATATCAGACAACAATTAATTTGCAAACGTGATTTATATTGAATTGCTATTCGTATATCTATGATGACCACGGATTTTAAAATTGCAGGATAAGAAACACCACTTGTGCGATTTTTATTATTTTTGTCATTCGTTTTTTCAGAGATTCATTACCATTATTTTAATTTTGTAGCTTGCACTGTTCAATGCGAAAGTGTCCCTATCTGTCTGTCTCGCAAGAAAGCGGACAATACGCTAAAAGTACTTAATTGATTTAAATGAAATTCGGTAGACACCAGACACCACATAGAAACCGAACTTACCTAGAGCCTAATTAAGGACATTGTGCACTTTTTATCCGGGTACGTGAAGAAGTTCCCTCGAAATCCAGGTTTATCAACGAGGATAATAAAGTCAACTTATAGAAGATCAATTATAAACTAGAAAGTACAAGCATTACACAATTTAAGTAACAAAACCTGTCACCGTTAGTAACTCGATACTTTTCGCTATCAATTAATATTACAAATTGCGATTAATTAAAGGCTAGTTAACATTAATTAAGCGTTTGGAGCAGATACTTGGCGATGTAGAAAGTTAACTTTGTGGTTTAGTGTGTCTAAAGTAGTTCGTAATTAGTGAATGGTCAGCTAAGTTATCGATTCGGCATAATAGTGGCTGCGTATTTATTGATTTTACAACATATTTCCTACATTTAAAATATTAAATAGAAAAAAAACATTAAAAAATAGATAATCACTGATATCGGGCACAGGGTCCAAAGTACCGGTGGTTAGGGTCCCAGAGACAGAAACCTCCTCACAATACGCGCCGAATCAAGGAGTACTGCCTTCTGTATCAGTCCCTTGATCCAGCCGGACTATCGTTCCTATTATTATTATTATGGCAACCCGACCGATTGTCGGCCATGGTGGCCTGGCTATCCAAGACCCGAGTCCGTCAGGAACATGAACGTCAATTTTTTTTAAAACAGTTTCCTATCAATTTAGACATACATGTTGTCAGTGAACTTAGGCTTAAGAAGATCATACATTTGTAACACTTCCAATGCAAAACAATAAGCTGCGGTCACGATATGAGCATAAAAATAAAAAAGCTCTTGAAAAAAAATGTTTTTTTGGACAGTGGCTTAGTTTCTTTATTATACCTATGTATAAACCTAATCTTCTTTTTTTTTTATTAAGTGAGCAGTTATCACCCATAATCCAGTAATCACCCAGCAAAGTTGGTATTCTTAAATATCAACCCATTGACCGCCTATCATTAGCAAAGCATGTTAGCTAAAAAAAATTGCAGAAACTAACGCTCGAGGCTCTACCATAGATATTCGCAAAATTAACCAGTCGCTAATCATGCTATTAATTACAACGGCAACTCTTCCGATTAACCAGTCTTAATATATTATATTAGATATGTAATTAATTTCGGCAGAAGAATCGTGATAGAAAGTTGTTCGCAAAAATTATAGCTGACGTCTGTACTGTTTGTATGTTTGCCTCAATTGAGATTTATTTGCAAAATTCATGTTAGCTTATGCTACAACATCTGACGATCTCAGGTATGTATGATGCCATGATATTATTATGATGTTTTGCCAAACAATGACGAAGTCAGTATTCTATCCAAAAATGCGTTTAATATAAATGTTGTTTGTTATAATAGGCACCATAAAATGCATTATCAAATTATGGAAATAAAAACATGTACATATTTATTTACCTAATCAGCACCCAAAGTGTGACTATCTTTTAAATGCAAAATAATGTTCTTACTAATTTACGTTTTATGAATTTACAATAACTACACATTTCTAACTAATCATGGAATATTAATACTTACACATTATTTCCTATACCAGGAAGAAACATACTCGCAGATCGAAATACTACGACACGACAGTGGCATAGCGTAAACTATGTATGTCTCAACATAGCCTTTCGCTTAGCAATTAATTAAATCTTATATATTATTGTTATCTACAGAATCTACGGCTACTTTGATCTCCCAATAAAACTGGCCAAAACATAAATTCTAGAATTCAAAAGTTGAATTTAGAATCTTTATTTATAACCGTGTATTTTATGTAATAACGTATGCTAATTATGTATGTGACTGAAAGTTGATTTTTATCTGCTATTAATTACGTTAATTTGTTTAAAATTCAAGGAAATAGGAAATTAATTTGTGTTACTTTCGATTTTGATTATTTTATTGCTGAGACTATCTATAGACGTCTACTATGAAGTAGTGTAAAAAAATATCAGCTAATATTCGATTTGACCATTATTTTTTGTAAAAGTGCAGAACTATAAAGAACCCTATATTTTAACTTGAACAGCCCACCTCAATATTAACAAACATTTACCTTAATCCTAACCAATACAAATGGCAACTTCCCTCTCCTTGACAAAACAAGTGACTGAAACATTTACCCGAGACAGAAAAAAGGACGCTACAAACTGTACACTGCGGGACAAAATATCTGAGGCATCGAGGCATCCTTGCAATGTGCAATGCAGTGTAAGGTGAACAATCAGATGGATAAACAGAGGGCGGGGTGAGCGACCGATGTGCATCGCTGTCTACAATATGGTGACCATGGATTTTGTAATCTGATGGACAGATTTTAAATCCAATCCATCTATGCAGTCTTACTAAGAGCTGGTATCAGGTTGCTCAGGTGACTGGGTTGAGGAGGTCAGACTGCCATGTATAAAACTGGTACTTAGAAAAGGTTACACTAGAAGCCGACCCCGGTATCATAGTTGGGAAAAGACTAGGCTGGTGATGGACATTGATTGACAATTGTATATTATTTTGGAGACAAGTGGAGAATATATTTATTTTAGTTTTCCTTGTTATTCGAACTAAAAATACGACAGAAATGTTACAATTGTGTATATTTACTATTTACTTCTCTTGAGTTTTTTCAGTAATTTTCCTTAATTGAGAAGTATTTTTTTTTATAATTATTTTGTATTACAGCAACAACGCCAGATAGTAAGTTAGTCTAGCAGGATTCATTTGAAATACCGACATGTTGAAAGAATCTCAATAAGAATCGACTAAAAAATTCTATCAGTTTTGTACAATAACTATGGAACCTTCCCGCTTTTTCACTGAAGCACTAATCACCATCCCTCTCTATCATATATCAAATAGGTCGCTAAGTAATTGACCTATTAGGTCAGGTGTTGAAATAATCCTGAGACTTAACACGTGCCACGCACACAGACACACAAACACCCACACATGTAAGTGTATCAGTGTGCAGATAATTGGAAGAACGTCTCCAATAAATGAGCGAGGAAAGAGTATACTTACCTACATTTTTATTTTTTAGGGTTCCGTACCCCAAGGGTAAAGCGGGACCCTATTGTTTTCGCTACTCTGTCCGTCCGTCCGTCCGTCTGTCACCAGACTGTATCTCATGAGCCGTGATAGTTAGAGAGCTGAAATTTTCACAGATGATGATTTTTGTTGCCGCTATAACAACAAATATTTTGGGGGCTCCCACACAACAAACGTGATTTTTTTGCCCGTTTTATAAATAATCGTACGGAACCCTTCGTGCGCGAGTCCGACCCGCTCTTGGCCGGTTTTTTTTCCCATTTGCAACGTTCTTGTTTCTAACATAATTAATAGCGAAATGAATAGGTATATTTTATCTTGAGGCTCATGTTTTCTTTGTGTTGTGTTTACTAGGTAAGTATATACTTTTTTTCTGGGAGTCGGTTGCTCATTTCAGGTACAAACATTTATCTTTGTGCTTTGTTTGTCTTAAGAAATTATTATTTCTTTGTTGGCTGAATGTATGTAAGTATAGATTACATGACTTTATATTTTAACAACCATTCTACCAGCGGTTATTGGTAGGTCTAATTAGAACTAAACCATCATATGACTCCTCCCACTGTGAGTTAGCAGCGTGAGGGAGTGTCAGACTTTTACTGACTAAAACCCATCACGTTTCTTCTTCTAGGCCTTTATTTACTAGGGCTGCGGTAACTGTTTCGAACAATCCCGCAGCCCCGGCCGATTAAGGTCTATAATTGGGCTGAATTTAGCTTGTATAAGCAAACAACCTATGTATGGTTCTCTTCTACTTTATAATAGTCTTACGAGTAGGTATGTATGAAGATCTATTTATTTTTTTATATAATTATCCCGTCACAAAAAAATCATGGCCACCCCATAATCCTGCGCCATTGATGCGTCCACGCACGCACACATTGTATGGTAATTGTTGCGCATGCGTCGTGTCGTTAGCGCGGAAGGGATCCGATTGTTTTCGTATTACAGGGAAGCATCATTCGTATGACAGACCGCGGATCGAGCGGACGTGTCGGCACGCGGCTTATAATAGATTTGATTGATGCATTTCGTAGTGACGATTTGTTAAGTGCACTTTAGTTTCTTTGTATGCTAATGGAGGGATGGTTCTGTTTGTTTTAGGTTGTCTGTCTGATCTATTTTTGTTGTTTTTGGAGCGTCGGCAAACTTTGGTTTCAGTTTGGATATGAGAATACAACCTAAATATTATGATGTGGACTTTGCATTTCTTAAAAAAGAATTTAAAACTTGTTGCTTGTCCTTAAGAATATGACAAAGTTTTGGGCTTTTTTGAGACTCCTAGGTATAGTGAAAGAAAATAATGATGATAAAATAAAATATTCTTCCCTATTTGGTCCAAAACAAATAGTAGCCAATTCTGGATGATCCAACACCAAACATAAATGCGTAGGAGACATCCAGATCGGCTTATGATAAATCTTATTTCGATCTGTGCTGACGTGGAACTATGTAAATTACTTACTGGAAGGATAGATGGGTGATTCGTGTAGAAGACGACAAAGGTAGAAAAAAAGTCGCTAGAAAGATTAAGGCTTATGGATATAAGGTCCTATCTTAAATAGCCCCTTAATAATGTAGACTAAACTGTCGTCGACTAATTTAAGTTCTAGAGTAATCCTGAATCCCATCAAACTTTAGTTAGGTGATCGATACCTGATTGTTGTAATATCCATTTGCAAACTGTTTAACAGCCCGATCAAACTGTCGGCCGACTAAAGGTTGGCACTCTGTGGAATGTCTAAATCATCACGACACCGAAACGAAACTATTTTCTTACCCGTTTGAATGTTATATTGTTTTTATACTAGGTAAGTATGTACAACCTACCTATAGAATAAGGAAGAGGAACAATCTTAAGAATAGCATACCTAGTCACTACTACATTTAGCATTCCATAATCTTGCGTACCTTAACAGATATATTAATAGATCAAAATTCATAGCCCGACTTATTCATAGACATCATTAATCAACAAAGAAATACATAAATCCTTCAAAGAGAGTTCTCTAAGCATATTAAGTTGGTAGCTTATCCAGGTATATCCTGACCACCTAGGCAGAATTCCCTGTAAGACCTAAGGAAACAGACATCTGTGGATTGGATCAGAATTTTAATGTATTGGTTACGCTAATGGGTTTAAATTGTAGACTAAGTTAGGTGTGCATTTGTAGAGTTTTGATGATTGATCAAATACATATACGTATGCAAATCGAAAAGAAGCCCTTAAAAAAAGTTTGACGACTGCCGTGCACGGGGTCAACGGTTCGATTTCAGGGTCGGGCTGAAATCTCTATGCGGATTTTAGAAACTTTCACAAAGCAACCCAGAGTCGAGAAGTTGGAGGTGTTACATAACTTACACGCTTGCTTGAGAAGGCACGTAAAACCCCAAAAGCAAGTCAGTAGCAGTCGTTGTTACAATTCAGCGTCAGAGGCAGTCAGGTGGATTTGAAAAAACTCTGACACTAGGGTTGGTTTGTGTGGGGATTTTTGCAGCTAACTTGTTTAGAAGAACAGGAGTATGATTGAACATTTTCTTGTAATCATTAACAGTTTATTAATGCAGGTTTGAGGGAACTGCCTCGTTGGTCTAGCTGTCGCAAGTGTGGCTAATGAGCACGAGGTCTCGGGTTCGATTCCCGAGTCGGGCCGAAATCGCTTTGTGTGGGTTTTAGAAGACTTTCACAAAGCAGCCCGGAGCCTGGAAGCTGGTGATTGATACACCCGTGCATCGGAGAGCACGTAAATGTCGGTCCTGCGCCTGATCTCTCGGTCTTCGGTCGTGTCGGATTACCGTCCCATCGGGCTATGAGAGTTAAGGAATAGTGAGTGCACCTGTGTCTGCGTAAATGCTCGTGCACTATAATATGTCCTGCGTAGTTGGCTAATCTCCTTACATGAGAACAGCCGCCGTAGCCGATAATCGGCTAGGAAGACATCATCATCATCATTAATGCAGGTGTTATAAACCTTTGATTGCAAACTGTATACGAAATAATTGTGTGTGACATTTCAGACCACGAAATGCAATTACCTTTGAGGTTTCCAGATTGAAACTGACAGGTTGCTAAATCAATTAATCGGTTTTACTGATATACTACCCATATCGTTATATTGTAAGCGAGTTGAATATTAATTAATTTCATTAACTTTGTATTGCACTCTCACGTGAAACCCAAATCCCTATTATTTTGCCCAATATCTTTTGTAGAGGAGAACCCCGCCTTTGCCATCAGAACTTCGACTGCCGATCACAACGCAGTAAAATTAATTTAATTTACCTACTTTAAGTATATCCCTCTCCAAAAAGTCAGGTCTTTTTAGATGGATCGATTTTACAATAGAGATTACGTTACGTTTATTACTTATCGGGGATGCTGGTTGAATCGAAATTTTAATTTAGATTCATAGAAAACAAAATTATTTATAGACATTGTCATTGTCGACAATGTTACGTAAAGAAAATGTAATTATTTCAAAAAAAAAAAAAGTCGTGGTGGCCTAGTGGGTAAAGAACCAACCTCTCGAGTATGAGGGCGTGGGTTCGATTCCAGGTCAGGCAAGTACCAATGCAACTTTTCTAAGTTTGTATGTACTTTCTAAGCATATCTTAGACACCAATGGCTGATATAAAGGTGAAGGAAAACATCTTGAGGAAACCTGGACTATAAAGTCTGTAATCACCAACCCGCATTGAGCAAGCGTGGTGATTAATGCTCAATCCTTCTCCTTGTGAGAGGAGGCCTGTGCCCAGCAGTGGGACGATAAAAAGGCTGTAACAGAATTATTTCAAGTGATTTCAGAAGTCCTGAAGATTTGATACTAGCTTTGCTATACTAAAGTAAGTAAACTGGTTGGTTATGAGGGTCTTTATTTCCTGTATATAATATGCCATAGATACCTATTCATGTTTTTTTTCCTAATAACTGCATAAGTAAGTACCTCGTCAAATAAGTGCATTAAATCGGAGACCTAAAACACAATCTGTTACTTACGAAATCAAACAAGAAACAGATAAAGACTTTGAACGTGAAAAACTGCAAGTAAAGCGAGCTTGTCTCAGTTCTCAGAAAAACTACTAAAGAAGGAAAAGTCGGTAAGTAACTACTTCTTACTGTTCTGTATAATGACACCAATCTTTTAGAAGCTTTATTGTGAACTGGGCGTTTGTTAAATACTTTAATCTTTTTAAAAAGAACTTTGCTAGTTTGATTGTTTACTAATATATCCAAATGCGAATAATTTCAGTAATTTTGTTTCATATGTACCAAGGTTCAGCAAAGAACATTACCTAAATATTTGATGCAGAAAGAACATTATACATTCCATGATATACCAACAAATACTAAATAGCATTTGTTTTATCTAACATACACTACTCGCTCTGTAGTTGCAAGCGCCTACCATAGTTATCATAGCAATCAGTTTATTCAACGCAGCTGCGCTCTGATATTTTTGTTAGGCGTTTTTACAACTTTGAAGCGTAATACTGCAGAGAAAATAACTAACATATTGCTGCTAGCCGTTTTCCTGAGGTTTCATCCGCAACCTGTGAGGAACTACTGTCCGTACCGGGGTAAAATATAGCCACGTTACTCAGAAAGAGTTTAGCTTATATCAACAGTGAAAGAATATTTCAAATGGAATCTTTACGGCACAAAAACAAACATTTTTTTTTCCTTTTATTGTATTAGTATATAGATAAGCAAGATTCTTAATTTATTTCTCGTTAACTAGAGATAAAATCTTTTACACAGTGCTGATTGACAGTTCGTGTTTATTTTAGCAGGCACATTTAGTAAGCGATTCAATGAAACGATAAGATTAAACTAGGCGGGTATTAACAAGTTTAGTCCAATTTGAGCCTAATTAGTATTCGTGCCTATAAACAAGTAAACAACAAGCTTAGCGCCAAAGTTTCCTAAAATTCGTAGACCGTAGCGAAATTACTCCGTGTTTACTTGTGCCTACTCATTTGTAGTGAGCAATTGATTTTTTATGTTCTTTGCTATGAATGATTTTCTATATTGTTAAATGAGTCGATGGTTATTTTTAGGTGAAGTGTGAATCACTATGATATTATGATCTATCATTGTGGTGAATTAGTGATTAATAAAATCTGGGATGGTTTCAGTAAAATGTAACTGGATTTTGTGAGAATTCAATTGGATTAAGAAGTATATTTAACTTTTCTTTTATTCGTATCTAAATAGTAAAATATAATTATTATTTATCCGTCTCAATTGTCTAACTGCACAACCTGAGTACAGATAGTATCTGGAAAGAAAGGACACTACGACACTAAAGATACTTCACAGAATACATTATGAGACGAAAGTGTAATTTCCTCAAAGATCAAAAATGCATCCAAAGATGAAATTAAATGAGATATTGTGCAAAATATCGACGTGTTAATAGCGGCACCTTCAAAAGGGCAACTACGCCATTATTTATGAAAACAGTAGGTAACTCTATAATGATAACCCATATTCGATTACTCGCCAATATTTTGAATAGTGGGTGGTCCAAATTCATAACACCCGAACGGCCTTGCAACTATGTAGTAAAATAAAAACAGTTGTAAATGCTATTACAGACTTGGAAAATTGCCAAGACTTCTTGGTACGTTATCGAATTCAAGTTCGATTTTTTAATGGTTTATTGGTTACGATATTGGTTTGTTTTGTTTCGAATTCCTCGTGAAGATAGGTGGTGTGAATGAATTCTTTCGTTTTTTTTTGGTGGAAAATGAGGCGAGATTTTTAAATGTTCAGTGAAAGCTCTTTTTTGGATATGCCTACAAAATTGATGATGATCTGACAGTCCGTTATACTTAGGGTATTGGGCTGGCAACAAAGTAGGGAAATGGTTAGACCGTTTTAATGACGATAGATATAATTTGATGGCCTAAGTATATCCAAAACCAATCGACAATCCCGCCAAGACAAACGTTTTCCTTTCTTTGCCTATCTATACTTTCTATAGCTTCCTTTCCTAAATTCTCCGTAATTTATTTCAAACATGTCCAAACATCGCTTATATGTCGTATTACTGGGAGGGCAATACAAACTCCCTGTAGACCCTAAATATGTGATAAAGGTCAATTGGTAGGATAATCTAAATCTCTAAACTCTTCAGATCTTATCGCTTCCTAATTGAAAGAGGTTCGTATACAATTTGTTTTGGGTTTTTTCTTTCAGTTTAATGGTTTATAAAAGGGTCTTTTATTGTTATCTGTATGTTTTTCTGCTTCTGTTAGATGGGCATTTTTGACTTCTATTTCAGTAGGTTTTAGTTACGTATGAGATTTGAGGATTACAAAAAGTTCCTTAGACATTGCTTTTTGAACACAGTTTTGGTTTGCCTATTTACTTAGATTAGAAAAGTCTAACTATATAACGAATTTTGCAAATTCTGCTTTTCCAAAAACACCAAACAAATACCTACACATAACTACGTATTTAGTATTCATAAACAGAACTATGAAGCTTTTTACCTCTCACTGGGATTTTAATTGCACATACTTCGAATGTCTGCTTTCGTACGAAAATATGCCACGAGTCACAAATTATTTGAATGCCAGTCCAATTTTAAAATTTCTACTGTTTTATTTTGCTCTCAATTGCTGAACACAGATAGTATTCATTTTTAAAAAGGGCATTGCCAAAATGGGCATTCATTCAAAGATTAGTAGGTCCTCCTTCGAAATTACAAAAAAAAGTAATCAGAGCATATCTGAATTGGTTTTCAGCTGATAGAAATAAGCTAATAAGGTAGATATCGATATCTTCCCTTCTTTAATGATAAATGGATGTTCTGTTATTTAGAATTTTTTAAGAAAAACCTTCGGGTTTTTCATGAAAAGAAATTGCATTCAACAAAATATTTGCTTTATAAAATCTCCTCAGTGCCTTGCTTAGCTTCGAAAATTCTCTTTCTCTATCATGCTGAAAGTGTAGGATTATATCGGATAGATGAGCGACTACTTTTTTATAAAACCTTTTTAAGGCTTTTGCAGATACTAGATCAAGAGGCAGTCAGGAATATCATTCGGCTTAACTGTAGGTGTTAAACCTGTACCTTATAGTACGAGTAAAGTAGCACCTATGATAAATTTCCCCATTTTGTCCAAAATCTTTTAGCGATTTCCTAATTAAGAATGGCAAATTCGTACATTCTACGCAGTACAATGTTTCCAATAGAATCTTAAATGGATTTATTTGCAATCATTGTTTTAAGATACTTTTAATTAAACTTGAATCTGTTTGGGAGGAAGCTCGAAACAAAATGGAAGAGCTTAAAAATTCCAGCGGCATCCATTTCATTCGAGTCACAATTAAGATTTAATTTGTTATTGATTGGTTTATTAATTCATGTTGCGATTGTGATTATAATTTATCACGAAGTGTTATAAATGGGATTGGTTAAAATGAATGCTGAATAAAAAATCAGTTATGTTTATTGACTTAATCAATTTCATTGTGTTTTAAGTCAAGAGTTAATACCGTTTAGGGCCACAAGATTATGTCATTAGAATATTAATACGGACTTAAACCATGTAAGCAGGCAAATTGAAGAGCAATACTTAGATACGACAGTGGAAATCTCACAAAAATCCTCAACAACAAATCCAATTTTGCGTATCACCATAAACAAAACTCCCGATATCGCTCAAACAGCTTTTATCACCAAAACTGAACGTTTTAAACCTAGCAAACTTCGGTACTAAAGCGGCCATAACAATCTTGTCAATTCTACAAACCATTCCGTTTTAGCAGAAGCATTCAACCTCTTTATCTATACCACTGTAATGGAATTTACTGTCTCTTTTATGGGAGGCCCTCCAATCTAATCTACTAGAACGCTTTATAAACAAAAAAGGCATAAAACTGCCTTGCGAGGCGTGTCCTTGGAACTGACCTTTGAAGATTGATAATGACTGACCTTTGGAAGGTCATGGGTATTTAGACATTTGCATAAGGAATAGTTTTGTATACATCGCGTGTTTTACGGTGGGAGTGCCTCAAGGACATATTTTAGGGCTAACTTTGTTTTAGGGTTCCGTACTCAAAGGGTAAAACGGGACCCTATTCTTTTCGCTCCTCTGTCCGTCCGTCCGTCCGTTCGTCTGTCCGTCCATCCGTCCGTCTGTCACCAGGCTGAATCTCATGAACCGTGATAGCTAGAGAGTTGAAATTTTCACAGATGATGTATTTATGTTGCCGCCATACCAACAAATACTGAAAACTAGAATAACATAAATATTTTGGGGGGCTCTGATACAACAAACGTGATTTTTTTGCTCATTTTTGCTCTGGTACGGAACCCTTCATACGCGAGTCCGACTCGCACTTGGCCGGTTTTTTTCGCCGTATCGCGTAAAATACATAATTAAGATACATGCTGAATATTTCTTTACATTACAATAGAGTTATAAATTGTATATGAGTAATAGTTTTAAATGAAATTACAAGGGAAGTAGAAAATATTTACCGCTCGCAGCGGTAAACAGCAGCCGCGTTCGAGTTACTAAGTAACGTAATTAGCTAAATTATAAGAAACTGCACCTGGCTAGTCTTCCATGTTGGATTTTATTTGACTACAGCTGTATACCTATGTTTAATAAGTATTTATATCTTAGTAAGCTTGAGAAGATTATTTTTATAGTAATGTTTTTCGCCTCTTTCTCTTTCTATCGTAGATTAATTAAAAATTAAAACACTTTGAGAATAAAGTTGAGGAGTTCAGATCGGGCAGTGTATTAAAACCGAAAGCTTATCCCTATTGTGTAGAAAAAGGTTAGGTAGACAATAAAGTTGTGTTTATTCAACAAAAAGTATTTAAACGATAGGTACCTATAATTGTCCAAAATAATTATATTCAACAAATATATTTCACAAATCAAGTATTGTCTCACCAACACCCACGGTGGAGCCACATGGGGCATTTACTCCATTCAACAAACCCGCTCAATCCTGAATTAATTCAATTTCAATAATGAACCAGCGAAACAATAAACAATGTTTCTGCTTTCTCAAAACTGAAGCAGCTGTGGTTTCACGAGAAATTCAATTTCGTCTATTTCGTCTAACGAGTAAATAAAATGTTATAGGACGCTCAAGGCTGGTTGCACAAAACCGATTCGATTATTTGCACAGAACTTATTGTCGCATTTAATATTTGTTATTAGGTCAATATTAGCTGGATTTGTGGAGAAATCTTTTGTATTGACGATGTTGAGTATTACTTTTGTTAATGCAGCTAGATTTATTGATTGGAGTAGGAGTTGGATTTTATTTGGCGATTTATTGTTTCTAAGAAATTGATGTCACGTTTTTGTTATATTGGTGTTTTCCTTACTATTATTGATTAATAAACAATTGTATTATTAAACGCACAGGTAGTCTGTTTTTGTTATCCTCATATTCCCCACATATTGAGGTAAATCCATTGATCCCAATTAAGTGCTAACTACTTTTATAACCATTGTTCAAAAATAAACTTGTTTCATCAAAATTATCTAAAAATAGCGTATTTTGTATAAAATTTTCATACACCAGTTACCTTTGCCATTTACAAAGTCCCTTCTTCCAAATCCATTAAGGATTTTAATTACATTTGCATCACCGTTCCACTTAAGTCTTTTCATACATAATTGAATAACGAAGTTCTGCGTAAAATTGCAAGTTTGTAACCAGCTTATATTCAAAGCTGTCTTCATTTTCTCACAAGCTCCGTGTATCGTATCCACGGAGAACAAAATCATTATCGGAGGTGCCATAACGGAAAATCTCCTAAGAAAGTAGACGGTAAGAAAATCTCCCAAAATGCGGGTGTGCGGGGGACGAAGAACGTTACTGTCTTCGCTCTTATACACCTTCTTTAGACCCGATAATTTTTTTTAATACCAAAAATCGTTGACAAATGTCTCAGAGAACCCGAACGCCTTAGTTCACTTGTAACTGATAGTTTCGTTCATGCCCACCGTACGTATTTGACCTAGAAGAAGACGCCTGACCTACCTGCATTAAGCATCTCCGCTCATCTTTCCTTACTCCGTGGTGTATCGTGTCACGTAAGCGGTTAGTCTGTGAGTTTGATTGAAAACGTCTATATTGTATGAAGTCTTTCATTTTCTTGATTATTTTGTTTTGTGCAGTAAAAACGTTTTGTTGTTTGTTTACAATTCTGCTTTGAGACGTAATTTTGTTGCTTTTGTTAAAGTTTTTGGATTATTTTGTTTATTTATGTGTGAGCTTTTCATGTCACTGCTTTTTTTCTTAATAATGTTTTGACCATAAAAACTTCGTGTCTTCTTAGTAATTTTACATCTATACCTAGCATATTATGTACTGTTATTCTAAGCTCTAAGTAAAAATATACTTAAGTTCAAGTTGGTTTTCGCTGGCTAGCAGTTTGAAATTACTTGATATTGAATGGTCTTTGTGGAAACTTCTAGTCTTATTAGAACCAAAGCTAAAAAGTTAGGTATTAGAAGTTCCAATGTAATTGGACTGATCTTGGTCGGTATTTTAGCTAGCAAAATCAATAGTTTTTAAAATAATATGGTTACTATTATTCTTATTTGGTTTATTCAAAAATATACACCGTGACTTTTTAGTCGTCTTACAAAGATAGTCCACTCAATGTATCCGACTAAAAATACCACTGGGCACGATTATTATTATTTTTTTTAATAGCCTATGCTGTCCCACTGCTGGGCAAAGCCCTCCCCCATAGCCTTCCATTTTTCTCTGTCCATCGCTGTTTGTGGCCAGTCCGAGAGGAAGCTGTCCAAGTCTTCTCTCCAGCGTTTTCTTGGTCTCCCTCTCGGTCGCCTATTAATTTTATAGCAAAGAAAAATAATTAATACATTAGAAACAAGAAACATCCTGTTAATACAATTGTTTACGTATCAAACGGTAGAAACTAGGTACGTTCCCAGTGCCACGGTAAAGATATTTAAACTGTGCTCGGACCGCGCTCACAACAGTGTTTTTATAATCTACGTCATGCGTCATAATAAAGTTTTTTTTTTAAGTATTCAAATCTCATAAATAACATTTTTTTTGTGTGAACGTTTACTAGTCATTGGATTCATGAAGTGGGCTGCCGTTGTAAGACGACTAAAAAGTCACGGTGTGTTTTTAAGAAGTATTTGTAAGTATTTTTTAGAGGCTAAGCTAATTCTATAGTGCAACTCTTACTGATGACGATAAACTTTTTAATTTCCTTACCTTTTCTTCAAAGGACAATGGGCGAAATGTTTGGATGTTGGTCTATTCACCCTCTAGTAATGAGTCATACAGCATTATTTTGAAAGGTCTTTTCAAGCGTTACATTTTGTTCTTACATACTACTTACCAATTCTTAGTACTTTAGATGTTAGAACATGTTCAAGGTTTTTTTATCGATAGTTAGTTTCAAGTTATTAGATTTCTTCTTTAGTAATGAATTATCTATAGATCACTGGAAAGGCCTTTTAACTAGAACATTTCGTATTAAAATACCTCTAATAAATTGTCAGTACTTTAGACGCTTCAGCAGATTTTAGACATAGTTATTATTTCACTTATAGTTCGGCCATTCAGAGAATGCGTTCCTGACACGTCGCGATTGAACTGACGACGTAACTTTGCAATGGCGTTGCAGTTACGATAAAAATATTTTTGCTGGTTGTTTACCGTTTTAACAATTGAGGAGCATTAAAACAACATTATTATATCAATAATCAATGAATGTTATAATTTTGTGCCAAACTGAGTGTCAAATAACTTGGTAAACAATATTTTTCTAAATCTATACTGCGCTATTACAAGGTTATGTCAGCGGTTTATATTTTGTAGTGCTGTGCTAAAAATAACAGGCAAGTATCGTAATCTGTTCTTATACAGTTATAATATAAAATAACACGTTTTGATTTTCTTTTTAAGAATTGGAAAATAATGGACTATAAGACTTAATTATAACGTTTATGAAATATAAAAATAAAACTATGACCAAACCGCATTTTTATACTTAGATTAAAAATGGTAACCCCAAATGGCGTTATGGGCCGCCATTTTGTGACGCTAAAACAGTCGTCCGTTGTCGTTTCGTGCGCATAGACCACGTTTTTCAAGTGTTTTCGATCTGTTTTTATTTGATTACCCGGCTTTTGTTAGACCGAGATATCAGGATTGATTCTGTTATTGATAATAATATAATTATACATGTAGGCGAAGATGATGATGAAGACACCACCTCCTCAAGCAAATCGGAGTCTGATTAATATTCTGTTCGCACATTCAATTCAATGTACTTGTAACAAAGAATAAATAAAACAATTTTATTATATGAATATTACCTTTTTTTGGTTTCCACTTAAATAACTAAAATATAAAACAAATGATTCCGCCAATTTAAAACGAAAATAATCTTAAAATAATGCGGCGGTTCATTTTGAAGGAACGGTAACGAACTCAGTGTTATGTTGTGCCCATCACTAGTCGTGACTAACTGATAGGTGTCAGGAACGCATTCTCTGAACGGCCGAAGTATAACACGTTCTATAGTTCGGCCATTCAGAGAATGCGTTCCTGACACGTCGCGATTGAACTGACGACGTAACTTTGCAATGGCGTTGCAGTTACGATAAAAATATTTTTGCTGGTTGTTTACCGTTTTAACAATTGAGGAGCATTAAAACAACATTATTATATCAATAATCAATGAATGTAGTTACGTCGTCAGTTCAATCGCGACGTGTCAGGAACGCATTCTCTGAATGGCCGAACTATAACTCCCTAAATACTAACAAATGACAATCGTCGCCATACAAGAAAACACTCTACATAACACAAGCTTTCTATTGATATATCACTTAATGCTAGAGGAGAGGTAGATCAAAACGCTCATTGTCCTTTAAATTAACGTAATTTTATACTTGCAGACTCCGAAACTACAAAAAAAAAACCTAAAATTCTTTCAGTGCTAGAAAGCTACTCTTTCCAAGTAACACAGCTATATTAGTACGAGGAGAAGATCCCCCAAAAACCGTACGAAAACATAATTATAAAAACCAATAACAATTCATTAAGTATTTACGATACAAAACTTGATATTTCGTACCCTTAATCGAAAGCAACCCTTGTTCGAAAACCGATGTTCAACATTGCCAATGCGGTAACTGTGTAATTAAAGCCCTTTTAATTTGTTCTGAACAACACAGAACTTTTGGAAAAAGTTCTGATTTAATTTGGGAAAGGTAATATTTTGTTTGAGAGAATTTGCGCATTGCACCAGGTGTGACGTCGAGAGGAATTGGCTCGAATACTCTAGAAGTCTGGTCTAAAACTATTTGTTAGAGTAGTTGCAACGGTTTTGCTTAAAAGACTTAAGTAGTTTTATTATTGAAAATGTTATAAAAGAGAGTTTTTTTTAGCAATTCTTACTGCTTCGTTTGGTAGGTTGTTATAGCTGGCAAACCTACAATTTTTACTTTGCAAAAAATATTGGAAAAAAAATTGCAAAAAAACAGTTTTTTTTAATTATTGGTATTTATATTGACTTTAGAATCAGACAAGAATCAACTTGATATTGTTATTATTGTAATAATTTATTTTTATCTTTGTCTAGTTATGCGTCATTTCTTCGTGTGCCTTTTTTTTTCCGACGTCAAAAATCATCAAATGACCCCTCCCGCTGTGGGTTAGCAGCGGTGAGGGAGTGTCAGACTTTTACTGACTAAAAACCGTCGTGTTCCGTCATAGGCCTTTTATGTACCAGGGCCGCGGTATCTCTTTCGAACAACCCGCAGCCCCGGCAGGCCTTGGCCCTGCTGGGCCCCGCTGGGGTTGCTGACATCTCTTTGAGGAGCGCGTGGAACAACGCGCGCCGTCGACACGGGTCTGTCGTCTAAGCAGACAGAGGGACGATGAGCCACCCAAACTCACCGCCCACAGACCCACGCCAATCAATATCTTGACCTCATTAGAAGCTTAACGTTACCATTCATCATTATTTATATTTAGCAGCCAGCTTCAAATTATCGTACAAATAAGGAAGCTAAATAGTTTCTTTGTTTTATTAGTTTTTGGTGTCAAGTAAAGTTCGTGATCGGCTCGTAAGCAAAATGGCGTATTGTTTAAACTATTGTATTGAATTTACGTCTTATTGTCATTGAAGCGATCGTGACTTGGGGTCATTGAACTCAGTGTTTGTAATTAAAAAAAAAACATAAGTATCTAAAATTGTAAAAAAAAATAAAAAGAATAATTTAGTAATTTAAAAAGAAAGGTCGTAAAAAATACGTAGGTTTAAGAAAAACATAGGTACCTATTTAATTTCGTAACCCGCCTAAGTCAAGTCAAGCGTAGAATTGAATACAGGCTTTAACAGCAGCTCTTGCATGTGCAATATGAAAATATTTGATATGATTCAAATTGAATAAAAATTACTACAGCTTGGCAAAAAAGAGTCTGACGCGGTGACAGTTGGAACTAAAAATCAAAATCAAATAAAAATTGTTAACATCGTTAATACTGGACATTGAAGTGTCCAAGGGACATCGCCTACTTAGGATTGAATATCTCCAAAAATAACAAATATCAAAATCTGTGAGTCGTAGTATTCCGAGTTGCCACAGGTGCGATAGTGCTGACCTCATTTACTCCACACTCTTTTTTGCCAAGCTGTACTTAGGTACTTACGCAGTTCATCTGCGCATTATAATAACCTTCAAAATATTTACTATTTAACAGTCTTCCTTTGTATGATAAATTCTTATTTTAGAACAAACCATCCGTAAGTGTTCCTACAGAAAGGCCAGTCAAGTGTTACCCAGTTTCTAAATAAAGATAAAAGATACTGAATGATACCTACTTAAAATAAATTAATTTACTTAATATGTTCTTATTCATGACAAAATAAATAAAGAAAAAATACCTTCCGATTTTTGATCAAAATTAATAATTTTGAAGACTTAACAAAACATAAGTTAGTATGCGTGCTTCCTTATTAATAAGTCAAAAATGACGTCAATGTTCATAATTATATTTATATTATTATATTACGTAGATACTCACTCACTATTTCAACCTGCCACTCACAGCCCGGCTAGCTCAGTCGGTAGAGCATGAGACTCTTAATCTCAGGGTCGTGGGTTCGAGCCCCACGTTGGGCGCAAACTTTTTGTGGTTCCAAAACGAATTTCCTTTACAGAGCACTTGTTATTTTTGATACTTTTTATGAAAAATAAGAAATATCTTATTAAAAAAATTTTGATTCAACATACCTGCTATTTTTCTTTCTCGCATCTTACGCCATAGTTGTTCAGCTTTTCTCATAGGCCAGTTTTCCACCTTAGCGCTGAAGCTTCTGAAGAATTTGTACTCTTTGAAATGTGACATTCTGCGCTCCATCTTGCTTGGCGTATGTCCGGGAGGGGGCGGTGAGGGGGCCTTGGGCGTCGTCGACGGCGAAGGCTCGTTATTCTTCTCCATTTTATTTTATTTATTTCTCAATTCTAATTTCAAAAGTATTAATTCGGACTCTTATTTTAAATTCTTGGACCCGAATTCAAAATTTAAATTTCCATTTAATCATCAACTTATCTTTTAATTCAATTGATTCCATTTTCAAATGTAAATGTTTACATCAGCACGATTTATTTTAGAAAAATATTTAATTTTAACTATGATTAAATTCACTTAGATAACTTAGCAATTTCACTTAGACACGATTTAACTTTTAACTAATATTAAAACACTTAGTTGGACTAGTTTCCAATTATGCCAAGTGTTTTCGTTAATTAACCTGAAACAAGTAAAGGGCAAAGTTTACTTATAAACTCACACAATCATTGATGAAACAAATTCTATTAAACTGGGTAAAACAAATTGATGGATGTAAGGGCAAATAGTAAATTGGAAAGTGATTTACGATAAAATAAGAATAAGTTGAATATTTTCATTGACACAACCTACTTATACAAAACTTTTTTTTATTAATGAATTGTCAATTAGGTCGCCTCCGACAGGTATCTGTGGAGATCTAAGGGGGAGGCCTATGTTCAGCACTGGACGTCCTATGGCTGAGATGATGATGATGAGATTTTCAATTATATTTTTAAGTTAACTTGTAGGCTTATACGAATAATGTAATAATACTTATGTTTCGTTTTTTATAAATAAAACACTAAATTATTCCGTGTGATTTAACCACAATAACTGTGTCATTGTATGATTAACTAAATAATCAATTTATTCATTTATATTCAATACGAAACATTCAATTACTGATAGTTGTCACCTGTACTGTTATCAAAAGATTTATGATAACATTTTAACGATTGTTAATGTTAATAAAATATACTTTAATTAATTATCCAGTGGGGATTTGCAAACAATAATAATTATTTATATTTTTTTTTCTGTTTATTGTTTATAGCTATATAAAGTCTATGTAATATATCTATGATTACATTAATTAATACTATACTTCGGCCAAAGGATATGCATTTCCATCCAGCGTGGCAATGCAGCCAGCCTTTTGGGCACGATCCCCGCTGACAGCGATGCGGATGTATTTTTTGATACTTAGTTTTAATATTTCCCCCTTTATTATTTTTGTATTAATTTTTAGTTAATAAATGTATTGATAGATGTGGGGTACATGTTTGTAATAGGTGGAAACAAATTATTTTTTGTTGGCACCTAAGAAGACCTTGCCATTAAAAAATAAATAGTAGATCCAAAGCATTACTTTTTAATTGAACAATTTTTAAGCAGTGACTTTTGGAGTGTAAAGTAACACAAAAATATAAAAATGAATTCGACTTTTTTCAAATCAACCCCGCTTGTTTGAAGCCCCTAAAATTACTTCGGCTACCAAATGGGAACGCCAAATTTTTTCCAATATGAAAACCCCGATTTGTTTCGATCTGGGATTAAACTGACTTCTGATTTAATTCGATTTCGATATCAAATCGAGATTTCGATTTTTGCGAAAGCTTTAGGGATTTCGGTGATTTTCATTCAAGTCAAAACGTGTTGGGTGATTTGTATGCGTTGTAAGCCTATCCCTTGAGTTATTTTTAATTTCGCATTCATGAATATTTGGCGTTCAAAAATTGACCCAGTTTTTGACAACGCCGATTAAGTTACAGTTGTGGCCGAAAATCTGGGTTACATTTAGATATCTTTCGGAAACTATATTTTAACGTCTTACTTACCTGTACATATTTCATTTTATTTTCGTGTATCTTTTTGATTATTCAATAAGTGAAAATGTTAGTAACTAAACATTGTAGTAAGAGTTGCCTGTAAATCATTTTGCAGTGCGGTGTTATACCAATCCCTGGTTCTAACACGCACGCTTCAACCCCCGTTCGAAACCTCGCTAATCTTGTCCCAAACATTGTACTATCAACAAAACTGAATACAGAACGCCTGTTTTTTCACAAGATTTATTTTACATAAGTAGATTAGATACCTACCTATTTTTCGTTTATATTCATTTAAAATGGCGACCAATCAAAACCACATCGAACGCAAAATGTACCAACAATATGACATTTTTTATAACAATCAATCGTCACTTCTCACTACACCAAATGCTACCAGAGCCTTTGACATAACTACGAGCTCGTCTCTGTTATGTCGTACCTATTTGTAACCTGCCTAAATATCTAATTTCTTTCGCCGGTCACACAAACCACTGAAAGCACTCCAGTATGTATGTTTAGACCTCATTATTATGCGAAAGGTTACTAAAAGCCAGGTCTGAAGGTCAAAGGGTCACCTAATTTTGGAACGATTTAGCTTCAGCGAAAATGTTTCAGTGTTCATTATTTAGATTTTAGAATTTTAATACGTGAGTACTGAAACGAATGAAACGATACTTTCTGTAAATCGTATTAAGTTTCTCTAGCAATAATTTTAATAGACCTGAAAGGTAGCTACGCATAAAATGAATGGAATTCAATATTTGGAATTCAAAAATAATTTATGCTTTCTTAACTGACTTCAAGAATAGAAGGTTCTCCGTTCAACTTCTTTGTTTGTACCTATGCGTGCTGGTACTGTACCAGCGATGTACACGTGTGTACACGATTATTACACGTTGTGTGTGTACACGATTATTACACGTTCGGCTAAACTGCTTCTATATGGTTTTCAGCAATAAAATTAACAAAAAAAAAACGTTTTGAGTTTATTTATTAACGAAGTGGTTTTTTTATTGTTACTATAATAAAATTATCCTCACACTATCTTAATTACTTTCCAACACAAAAGACCGTATTCTATTCTTAATTACTCAGAAAAATCCTCATTAAAAGACATACATGTATCAGTCACGAGGTTACATTGACAGTAAAAAAAACAACCACTATAATTA
The DNA here is from genome assembly GCF_022581195.2 of Helicoverpa zea. NCBI lineage: Eukaryota > Metazoa > Arthropoda > Insecta > Lepidoptera > Noctuidae > Helicoverpa > Helicoverpa zea. The sequence goes on from NC_061472.1 coordinate 3,015,516, forward strand.
TTTATCTTAAAAACATCGAGTAAATTAACAGCCAAGTCCTCCCTTGAGTTTATTCGAAGATCGATGAAAAGGCAGAGAATTAACGTAATTGAATATTTCTCAAGTTTGATTGACTGTTTGCATTTCGACGAGAAACACTTCTATGTGTGCGTAAACGTAAAGAGATTTCTTTCTATGTGTGCGTAAAGAAAATTTCGTCCGTAATACACTTGAGTGCGAAGAAATTGGGTCAGTTAAGCCTCAGTGTGTTTGGAGTGATTTATTTTGGTTCGTAAGGTGAAAAAAATTGTGAAGGCAATCTATTGATGAATGATTACTATAGAAAAGATGGTCTCTAATTTAGTACACACACATAGAATTTTGTAGGTATAGCGATATGTGGAACCATTAAGATCAAAATAGACTCTGCCTGTTACATTTAGTTTGATAAAATCTATACTAATATTATAAAGCTGAAGAGTTTGTTTGTTTGTGGTTTTGAACGCGCTAATCTCAGGAACTACTGGTCCGATTTGAAAATTTCTTTCAGTGTTAGATAGCCCATTTATCGAGGAAGGCTGTTGATGATATATATATAGGCTACTATTTTTATCCCGGTACGGGAAGTAGTTCCCACGGGATGCGGATGAAACCGCTGGCAGAAGCTAGTACGAAAATAATGTTTCTCCATTTATTATATTTTTATTTATATATTATAAATTGGCGTGTTCATTTTGGCAAGATATACTTCTAATTGGTTTTTATCTTTAAAAAATTCGTCAAACGTTAAAATAAATACCTACTGTTATTAAGAATCATGCAAATACTTTCCTAATTCAACGCAATTTACTGATCCAATTATTCTGCACTGGAGTGTATATTCCAAGTTTTACGTTCTTGGTTTTCTTTTGAGAGATTTATTTAACGTTTGAAGTGTGTGTTATTGAATTGAGTTAAATTGATGAGTATTGGAGCGAAAAGCTTAGCAGTAAGGTTATTGATAAGAGCTTACTATAGAAATTATAAAGACTTAGAATTTGTGGGAGCAAATATTTTTAAAAATATTATGTAAAAAAGTATACCAATAGTACCTACATCATCATCCTCCGAGCCTTTTTCCCAATCATGTTGGGGTCGGCTTCCAGTCTAACCGGATTCATTCAATAGTACCTACATAATGATTGAAAAATAAAACTGTTCAAATTCTAAAACGTAAGGTACCTACCACAAAATTATACCTACTTTAAGTGAAAACAATGACATGCTCGTACATAATTAGTTTAAAGTTACTTCAATTTTGTCCGAAATATAAAAACTGGTCACAGTTTCGTAGTACGCACCTATTGTTAACTGACTGCTGTTTATCTACTTTTCTTTGCTTTGCTTTTCCTTTATTTTCTATTGACTGAATCCTGTGAGGTCCGTACATAACAATTTTTGTGTTATGTAAATTAAAACCAAGTTGGTCAGGGCCAAGAATACCCCAAGGGTCGGCTTGTATTTAAACAGTAACTTTACTAAGGTTTGTTCGGCCAAGTTATTATATTTTAGATTTATTTTTCCCTTTTTTATTTGCACAGATTTTAATCTAAGGCACTCTTGAATTAAAGTAAGCATCTTTGTGTTTTAGCCAGGTTTGCGTAAATGCTCGAGAGAGTTACCTTTGGAATGTTAAAAGTGAATTAAGGAATTCCTCATTTCCATTTGGTCATTAAAACTCTCACATTCACTACTGCTGTAGTAATGCAATTTAAAGTGTAGGAAATCTATATTGAAGAGGAAATATTTATTGTTTGTTTGTACCTTAAAAGATCCGAAACTACAGAATCGATTTGAAAAATTATTTCACTGTTGAAAAGCTACACTCTTCTTAAGTAAAATGGGCTATATCTTATCCCGGTACCGGCAGTAATTTCCACAGGACGCGGGTGAAACCTCGGAAAAACGACTAGTTCAATAGAAGGTGAAGTAAATCCTAAATGAAAAAATCATAACAATTTTCTCAACCCTCCATTTAGACCTAGTTTCTCATACTATTCAGCAGCCATTCCTGCCCAGTGAAATGGCTAAATAAACACAGTTCCAAACTACCTGCATCAAACCCAAATTGGGGATCAAACGTGTCAATAAATTACCATAATATATGCCTTCCTCACACAAGTAAATACCACCTTTATTACCACACAATAAGGTTAGAATTCCTGTGCCAGGTTTCGGAGGTAGTTTCAGAATTGTAATACATAGATGTTCCGAATTTGGTAATGTGCTGTATGTATTGTAATTGTTAGTGCATGATTAAGGCAATTTCCCAAAGGATGGGCAGAGATTCTAATTAATGCAGTATTGGAGATCTGGATCTATTTGAGCTGTAGATACCAATATGTTGAATGCAACAGCCCGTGTAATGTGGTTGCTATTTGCAATATCTGTCTAAAGGTTTGATGGACACCAACCAATGTGTAAATTGGAAATTTTGCACTGGGGTAACATTTAAAATATCAAATAAGAACATAGTGTGTCAATCTTTTATTCATCAAAGTTATGTTCAAAGAAAATTAAAAAATATAACAGTGTAAGTATAGCAACAAATCAGAATTTTAAAGATCAATACCATAGATTGCTGCATTTTTAATGAAAACAAGATGAATATAAATTATTTGATTCCAACTTTAAGATGAGAAGACTCAAATCCTCTCACACTAGCACAAATAAATAAGCCACAAAATAATACATCAAAAAGGCTCAAAAGATTTCGGTGACAGGACTCATTTTTCTGAAGACCTATGAATATGACGTCACAACAAAAGGACTCCTGAAACCCTCCCCTCGTATTATTATGTAAACAGCGAACACAAACTCCACGGTAAAGTATGAAAAGTCAAGGTTTTTAATAAGATCTTTATGAGGGAATTCTGAGGCTTTTAAAATACCAATAAAGTGGAGGATGAGAGAATTATTATAAGGCACCGTGTGTAATTAAATTTGTGGATGAAAGTTAAGCTTCTTATGGAAGAAATGAAAAACTAATGACTAATTAGATTAGTAGGTTTGTGATATATTAACAATGGCTGTCCCTTAAGGGTTTGAAAATGATTATTTTATTTTTTTTACGCCAACCAATATACTTACATTATACTTTTTATTTTATCGAATTTACCATCAGAGCTTTTTTTCTACACCCAAAGTGATAAAACCAGCCTGCCGGGGCTGCGGGTTGTTCGAAAGAGATACCGCGGCCCTGGTACATAAAAGGCCTATGACGGAACACGACGGTTTTTAGTCAGTAAGAGTCTGACACTCCCTCACCGCTGCTAACCCACAGCGGGAGGGGTCATTTGATGATTTTTGACGTCGGAAAAAAAAAGTGATAAAACCACAATATGCGAAAAAATAAGTAGGTATTTGTAATCACTTCTTAATACTTAATCTGTTATAGATCAGCAAACTTCAGATATCTTGGACAAAATATAGCTTGGGATTGAATAATCAGGGTAGCGCATATGGTTTACTGAAAGCCGACCTCAAGATATTTGGGAAAAGGCTGGACAGATGAGAGGCTGACAAAATAATGCTCCATTTTTAGATAATTGTTATTGTGAACCTGAAAGCATGGTACGTGCACTTCAGTAAAATATTTTCTAAAACCGTATTTTGCTTAAACAATGAACTAATAATATTTTCCTTTTATTTATATTCCCGGTTTTCCCTCACACGTTTATCTATACTAATATAATAATGAGAAAACATAATGTAAGTTTGAACCAAATGTAATGAATCGATTTGAAAAATTCTTTCACTGTTGGAAAGCTGCATTATCCCCAATTAATATAATAAGCCATTACACTAAGACAATCTCCCAAGACGGGTGAGGAAACAGCTAGTTCGTATTAACGTGAGCACTTCTGATTTCATAAATTAAAAACTATTTTTTATGAATCCTTACATTACTTATAATCGAGAATCTCCTCCTTTTTAGGAAATAGGTTAAAAATGCTAAGTTACAGTCTATCTGTCACGCTTTCCTTATTTATATACCAAATATAGGACTTTGTTTTAATTAAAAACCAACATAGCGTGTTCATCAATTTAAAGCTGAAATTGATCAAAACTTTTAGCGTGCAATTTGTAACAAAATTGCAGTTTTCCATTACCCCTGGAGCGACCACGATAATATGATTAACGCAAAGTTAAATTATGTTTGACGTAAATATCATTAAAAGGTTAAACATTTTTGTTTATTAACTTTCGTTAAATTTATTAATTTGTATCAACTTGTTTATTTGAGACTGCAAAATGATAATATTTTAGGACAGACGTTTTTAGTTTCGTGGAAATGAAAATTAATTTATTGCCTGACTGTTTGCATAGTATCTTATTAATTATTATATAATATAATTAATTATTGTTCTATCTTGCTGTATTTCTATGAACAAACTGCGTATGTCCTATCGTATCCTCTGCCTTAAAACGTTCTTAAGCAAAATTTGTAATCAATGAAGCTGAATTTTAATAGACCATTCCAAAAATCTGAGGATGAACCTATAATGCTAATAGCGTTGAAGAGATTTCGTCAAAATACTGTACACCATTACTCCGATGCTATTATCAAAGAAAGGCATTGATAAAAATAATAATTTACCCATATGAAAAACGATCTTTAAGATAAAATTTTATAATTAATTGCAATAAATGTTATTTCTCATAAATTCAACCGCAACGATTGCAAAAGAAAACAATTCATAAATTATATTTTACTCACCTCACTATACGTCTTTCATTAATAACACTAACACTAAAAACACAGCACAACACAAAAAATACACTTACTAAATTACATTATACACACTTTATTTACAAAAAGCACTTAATATAGTCGGCTAAAAGTTGTATCGTTCGCGAGTTAAGGGAGCCCAAACAAAAACCGTCCTATCAATGCACGAGAATCTACAGGTCTGGCCGCATCGGCACTGAATTTCCCGCTCCAAAGCCAGAAAGAGATACAACTATATGAAATAAATAAACTAGACAGAGATGACTATATTTCGCCAGTTTCGCCCCTGCGGAAAAGCTCGCGAAATATACATAGGTTGAATGCGGATTTGTATAGGAATTCGCTTGTGTTTTAAATAATAATTCATTCACCATGTTTCTGTTAGATTTTTATGGTATTTTTTTTAAATGTTTGTATTTAGGCTACTCTAAAACCAGGTGTTTTTTTAACACTTTTTGCAAATACTGTGTTTTGGTCTGTGCAGTCTGCTGTTTTGGTCTGTGTTTGAATTTGAATTGCTTTACTTTTAGGAAGAATGTTTGGTATAGAGATAAACAGGATTCGATTGTCAATTGCTTATACGAGAATATTTTGTGCCTATATTTTTTTTTAGATTTACTTGTTACAATTTTATTAGGGCTATGATTTATTGACTATGTATTTTTATTAGCAGCCGTGTTTTCAAGCTCCCTGTGTACCAGAGAGGAACTCAAACCGACAGTCTGTTTTAATATGATGTTTTGGTAAGTAAAATAGGTTTCGCTGTTTAAATGACTGCCAAAAAAAATAACCTAATAGCTTGATGCTGTCATGATATCCTGTTACCTAATTTCTTAAATAATATATTTAATAATAATTTAATAATTTATTTATTAACCAAAATCATACATAGATACATGAAAGAGAACTCAATATACATGAATATGGAGCTTAATTCTAGGGTACATAGATCTATGTTCAGAGATTGAAACCCTGCCTCTTACACTAGGACATCCTGTATTATAAGAGACAGTGATTCGGCCATTAATTATATATTCGTTTTATTTATGTAGACTAGGTCATAAGGCCCTGGACATTAGCGAGTTAAAGTTTCATGTACGATAGTATGAGTACATGTGGGAGTATGAAAGAGTGTGTGTTTGTGTGTGTTTGTGTGTTTGTGTGTGTGTATTCGACACCCCCCATTTAGCTACTACTACCTTCCTGCCGTAATTTCATCCGAGTTCCATCTACTCCTCTCCATCTACCTGTCCATGGACAAAAGTGCATGGACAAAAACCTATCTACTAGGTACTACAATTTTACTATTAAACTTTGACATCGAATCCATAGAGCAGTTTTTGCGTAAAAGAGTAATAGTAGAAATAAAATACATATACACATACGTACATCCTTACAAACCTTAACATTTCTAAGAAATTCTGCAAGCAATCAATAGGAAAAACGTACTCAGAAAAATCTTTGCTTATTCTCAAACGAGATCAATTCTTCAGGCATTCGATTGATTGCATTCCTTTGCTGAAAGGGTCGGCAATGAATGGAGAAATAATTATATCCGCATAACACAACACAGCAAAATATCACAATAGTGCCTTTGGCAGTAGGTTTATGTTATTAACTACATTCATAATTTAATGATTTCATTGCAATCAGCCTGTTTATTGTCCCACTTCTGGGCACAGGCCTCCTCTCACACGGAGAATGCTCAATAAGGGTTGGTGATTTCAAACTAATTTATAGATCAGGTAACCTTAAGATGCTTTTAGGTGACCAGTCATTGGTGAAGAATGATTCATACAAAACTTCAAAAAGTTGCATTGGTACTTGCTTTGGAATCCAGCCCACGCACTCATACTTGAGAGTTTGATGCTTTACCCAGTAGGCCGCCACGACTTCTAAAATCATTTATCTAGAATATATCAACTATCGTCAGCTCAAGGGTCACCCTGTAGTGCTGATTAAACTGTCGGGCAGATGGTAGACAGCCTATTTTGAAGGTAATTGTGAATCCCATCAAACTTTAAAGTCGGTCTGATACCGGCCGGATACCTGATAGTTGTAATATAGGTTTTACCATTCATCTCCATACGACTTTATTTACCCGATTAAATTATCGGATGACAAAAAGTTTACAGTTTACAGTTGCGTCGGAATAGCTAATGAGATTTGAAGCTAGATAACAAAAAGCTAGATTTAAAAATAAATACTGAAAGCACCCTTTTTCAATGTCAGTGCCAGTAGTACCATAATCTAGTAGTTTCTTCTAGTAAACTAGGTATTTGTAAAATTGATGTCCTGATACATTTAGTCAAAGTAAAATCTATTCACAACGTTAGAGATTAGACAGAAAAATACACATTCGTGCTCATCTTCATTCAATTTGAAGTTTGTTTTCATTCAATAAATAGGTAAAAGTAGGCATTGGCAACTGTTCAAAATAATAGCGATTACGGTGTGTCTGTGTGTCATTTATTTTTATTATTTCTCGCAGTATTTATGAATGGATTTTATTTATTGACTGCTAAATCTAAAGATTTAACGAAAATAGTATGATGACTGGCGTGTAGTTTAAATCCTAACAGGCCCTATTAGTTATCAGAGTTTTTCTTGAAACTTACCTATCTATCTTGTAATAAAATTAGTAAGCTGAAAATTCGCTAACCCAACCCCAAGTACCAATAAAAAATTGGCCTATTCAACGAGGAAAGCTGTACCTATGCTGTTTGGTATCCTCACGTGTCTTATACAATTCTGACTTGGAGATAAAAGGGAGTTTTAATACGGAGATCTACCTACTCACTACATGAAATGTATCCCCCTAAAATATTCCACGGGTTCCCTTCATCTGACGGGGGTAAATAATACATGTCTGTCAAGCCTTGCATGTTACCAACAAATTGTACAGGCATACACACCTGTCAAACGGACAAAGGGATCTCTCTATAAAGTAAGGAAAAATGAGCGGAGATGCTACAATGCAGGTAGGTCAGGCGCCTTCTTCTAGGTCAAATGCGTATGGTGGGCATGACCAAAATTATCAGTTACGAGTGAACTGACCAGGTCCTAAGGTTCTTTGAGATATCCGTCACCGATTTTTGGGATTTTTGATGGGTCCAAAGAAGGCGTATAAGGGCGAAGATAGTAACGTTCCTTGTTCTTAAGAGATTTTCCGTTATGACACTTTTTTTTAACGACGTCAAAAATCATTAAATGACCCCTCCCGCTGTGGGTTAGCAGCGGTGAGGCAGTGTCAGACTCTACAACTCTCGACGTCTAAAACCGTCGTGTCCCGTCGTAGGCCTTATATGTATCAGGGCCGCGGGAACTCTTTCAAACAATCCCGCAGCCCCTCCGTTATGGCACCTCCGCTAGTAATTTTGTTCTCCATGGATCTCTCACTCCTGTAGATCTCAAGATCTGAATGCATGATAACAATCTTGACCCAGTTTTGAGCGTTTATGTTATAGATGCGTTATCATAAATCCTGTGCTTTGAATAGTATACCTTCCTTTGTTTAATGTTGATTTATTGTTTGTTTAACAATGGTTGGTGCGAGCTATGTTTTAACTGAAGTAATGGTTGCACTGCATGTCTTGGGTTTGTTCTGACTGGGGCATCCTTTGAGTACGTCCTATGGTACTGTGGTTTGTTACAAGAAAATCCAACGAGTTTGGGGTACACTTTTTTAGAACAAATAGTAAGTACTGTTTTTCTACTACTTTTCTACTGGCCAGAATTTTATTCTTTTTACTACATATTTTCTGTTGTGTAAATCACGCATATTTTTCTTAGTACGTTAAAATTCAGTGGTGTGGTGTGGTGGCCTAGTGGGTAAAGAACCAATCTCTCGAGTATGTGGGTGTGGGTTCGATTCCAGGTCAGGCAAGTACCAATGCAAATTTTCTAAGTTTGTATGTACTTTCTAAGCATATCTTGGACACCAATGGCTGATAAAAAGGTGAAGGAAAACATCTTGAGGAAACCTGGACCATAATCTGAGATCACCAACCCGCACTGAGCAAGCATGGTGATTAATGTTCCTTCTCCGTGTGAGAAGAGGCCTGTGCCCAGCAGTGGGACGATAAAAAAAGCCAGTAACAGAAACGTTTAATTGCGATAAGACTTTTTCATTCCAAGTTTCCTAGCGCTATTTTGGTGTAAATATGAGGATAACTTCCAAATGTTACATTAGTACTTCTCTGACCTGTATTCTAATCCCCACACTCAAACTTAAGATGGAGGATACAACCACTAATCCACCACCATTATCAGACGCGCAATTAGACCAATTCAAAACTACATTATACCTATGGGGTTTCCATGAATACCGTCACTTGCATAGCAACGTTCAGGGGAAGTGGTGAAGCGCAGTTATTAGTCTGTAAGTAGGTCACCTGGATAAATCCTGTATGAACTGGTTTGTTATGATCTGAACTGTCACTCTTGTAACTAACTGGGCCTTCAAAGTTTGGGAAATTGACTTGAAGAGGAACTGTAATGTAAGATGAATGACGCTTTATAATGCCTGTTTTTGATGATAGTAGGTGCAATCATGCTGTAATATTTTTAACTAGGTTACTGTCTGTCGCGCTTTCAAGCCAAAACACTGAACTGATTTAAATGATTTTTGTACACAGATCATCAAATTTTATTGGATCTCTCGGGACATAAGTGGAAATGCGAGGAACACCTTGTAATTTTTGAATAGTAATACGTTACCACGTTATGTTTTGTTTAAAATTAAAGTCAAGATGTAAATAAAGTACAGATTTTTCCCTAAGAAGGCTCAAGATTAATCACCATGTTTAATCAAGGCTTTCTGCAGATCGTCACTTTAAAATTCATGCAACAATGATATAAACATCGAAAATACATGTTGTTGTTTACCCACGTTTCATTATATCGGCAAGGCCTGTTTGTGTTTGTGATACAGGGTGTGTTGTTATAACTGAGTGAGAACCCGTCTCACATATACATGAATAATAAATTGGATGTTGTTTTATACATACACATTATGTACAGTAGTGTGTGTTTATGTATTAAATATAATATGCATGGGCAACGTGCATGTTTAAGCTTTGATGGTGAAATATGGCCAGCTCGAGTGAAATAATCGCTTCACCTTTGTGAACCTTTTTTACTTAGGTACTCGATTGCCGAAAAGGTTATTTCAGCGCTTTCTTAACTATAATGCATTTTATATTCGTTATCACCTTGGAACTAAACTTGACGAAAATTGATAAAAGATTTAAAAAAAAGAAATTAAGATAGACTAAATACCCATTATTTGAAGCCAATAACCCATTTTTTTTTTAAGATTATTTAGCTACTTTTTTCTATTTACGGACGCTTGAAGAAAACTATTCGTGGAATTAGTAGTATTTGTTGATAGTATAGCTTCTCGAAATCGCTTTGTGGGTTTTCTTAAAATTTCACAAAGCAGCCCGTAGTCTGGGAGTTGGTGATTGATTCACCCGTGCATCGGAGAGCACGTAAATGTCGGTCCCGCGCCTTATCTCTTTCCGGTCGCGTCGGATTGCCGTCCCTTTAGGTTATGAGAGTGAAGGAATAGGAAGTGCACCTGTGTCTGTGCAAATGCTTGTGCACTATCATATGTCCTGCACAGCTGGCTGATCTTAAATGAGAACAGACGCCGTTCTACTTTATCTTCTGTTATTCCATACTTCACTAGATTCGTAAAGGCCATACGCAAATTATCTACAGATAGGTACTTGGTCTTGTATCAAATAATCTAAACGTCAATTAGTGATAAGTTTAATATGCTTGAAACTTTGCCAGAATCGTCTATTGTTTTTGCATACAAGGACATAGAACGGTTATAGCACCGGCCTGTGTTTATTACATTTACTTACGTCACATTAGAACTAGCTTTCAACTGCGGTTTTACCCGTATTCCGGGGGTAACATCACCGAGATAAAAGTAGCCTATGGGTGATCTGTCTTCAGAGAAACTCTACCACTAGGTATGCCCTTCATCATAATTAATTTAAGTATATTTGTATACACAGAGAGAGAGAGAGAGAGTTACTTCGCATTTATAGTAATGATGGTACCTAAACCCATTAAGGAATTAAGGACTTCCTATAGATAACATAATTACAATCGTAATAGTATCACGCCAATTAAATAGTGTTGTTAATTTTCTCTTGATTCTCCGCAAATACCTTTGTACCTTTCTATCGTGTTTCCCTTTGACAAATTAATAAATAATTCCGCTAGAAATGCACACAAAACCAAAGCTAATTCAATTTGGAACTTTAAATAATTAAATCATTAGGTAGGCAACCCCACAAACGACTAAAACTCTCACATTTCCAGTAATTTCCACAATCTGGTCCTTTTGGACCCAACCCTCCCAACGGTACAAGAGAAATATATTACGTGCAGTGTTAACTTTTATTACAGTGTTAATTATCAAGTTGAAAGTTCAAAAGTTTTTGAAACAAACGATGCGAATCTTCTGTGATGTTGCAAACCTAACTTTTTGGTGCAATTTCACTGTTTTAGCAAAACCACGGACGTTTTGCTAAAACAGAAAGTTTTGCCGAAACTGCACATAAGTTTTTACTATTTGTATGAAATGGTTTTTAGAGATATGGAGAGCTCTCTCTATGATAAGAAAACAGTTACCTTTCCATAAGATTTGGCCTCTCAGTAACTTTAGTTAGTAGTTGTGTTCGTGCTTTTCCAATGATGTCGGTCTATTGTTCTAAGTTACACAGACAGAACCTACAGTCATCTCAACTCATGTTTGTTTATTTTTAACACATTCACGGGAAAACAAAAAAAAACCTATAAGTATAGGACTTTTAACTCGGGCATAAACTACTTTACATGCAAATGCATAAAGTGATTCCTGCAAAACTCAGGCAAATCCACAGGCAGTATGTAGATACCTATGTGAAGTTATACGAAGAATCAGTTCAAACATACAATGACCCTCAACGGGCTCGTAAACTTCAACCACTTTTATTACGCCACTAATTATGGCGACGCGTGTTACTCCGCCACTTCTATAAATAATAGAGATTTATAGTTTTTTAAATGGACGCTTTTTATTTGGATTAAACTGTGTATTTAGTTTTGTTGGAAATTACACACCCTGTGAATGTTATCAAGGCTTCTGTGCTAGTCAAACTTAAGAGAAAAACATTTTTTTTTATTACTAATGTTCTGTACAACAAAAATATGTAAAGAGTTATTTACAAGTATAAAAAGATGTATATCACTAGAACGATTTGAAAAGATGATTTCCACTGTTGGGAAGCTAGACTATCCCCTAGTTATTTATGCTATATTTTATCCGACTACGGGCAGTAGCCAGTAGCTCATACGGGACCGCGGGAAAACTACTAGCTGTCGGATATTTTTTTGCTGATGTAACAAATTAGGAATTTTCTTTGTATGTGTCTGGACAGCTTTTAGAACATTTCAGTAGAGAAGCGTTCACAGTAATTTGTCTATAAAAATTGCTGAATAAGATAATTTCAGAAAATTTTCACGTAACAAATAGGTACCGAAGCATTATTGTTCACGAAAACTGAAATTGGTATTTTCACCTTTCATTGGCTAGTAAATATTTATATACCTATTTACGAAATATTCAAGCTCAATAAATACTGAGTACCAATTAATTCACACATAACAATCATTAGAACATTAATTAAACCAATTTGCATAACAAATGAAGTAGCATTATTCAGTGAAACTATGAATTTTAAATTCACAATTGTATTTGTGAGCTCATAGCTACCTATTAATATTTTATTACTCGACTAGCCGTTTTCCCGCGGTTTCAGTATTGTCCCATGGGAAACTACAGCCCGTACCGGGATAAAATGTGGCATATGTTACTCGGCAAGAGTGTAGGTTCCAACAGTGAGATGGGTTCAGTAGTGTTAGAGCCTTAAAGGTACAAATAAAGTAAAAAAACATTTTTTTCATATTAGTATAAATTACAGGCGGATTCACTTTAATAATAAATAGGTTACCTATCTATTAATAACTAACTAACCTAGCAATTTTCTCGTCAATAACAAAAAAAAGATAAAAAACCTATACCAGTCTACAGCTATATTTATTATAGATTGCATCTTATCCGATTAATCCGTTTCGAAAGCGCGACAAACAAACATACAAACGTATACAATATTATTATTAATAAAATATTATGAGTACGGTATCCACGCAATTTAGCTTTCAACATAAGCTATTAACGAGTTAGGGATCGGTTAGATCAATCGATATGTTACTGCTAAAATTAGAATTAGCATACTATTAAATTGGGGAAGGCCAATATATTATTGGGGCCTATAAATAACTAGCATTTTCCAACGGTTTGACCCGAGTCTTGAAGAAACTTCTTCCCGTTTCCTTACCCTCTCATGCTGATTTATCAGTGTATCAAATATCGGTCTTAATAGGTTGGTGCAGTAGTTTTGACGTGAAAGACAAGCAGAGCGAATGTTTGAATTAAAATATTAGTAAGGATTTCTTCTGAACTTTGTACTGGGAACATGACATAGGGATAGCGAGTAGGCAGTTTTTTTTTACTTTTTAAATTTATGTTTTCTGTCCATTTTGTGACACATTATCATCAAATGTCATTGTACAAAAATATGTTCTTATCGCTTTTAAACTTTATCTGAACCTGAAATCGAACTCAGTATAACATGATGCACTCTGAAAATAATTACAAAACGGTTTGGTATTTATATGTTCATACTTCCGTGCATCATTTCATGTATTCCATCATTTATAAAAATAAGTGTATGGTGGAAATACGTACCTACATACTTTGATCTGATAACAAGCTGAATTCTTTTGATTTTGTTATTGTAATACTTCATGAATGGTTTACGTTAGCGGAAATATTAAAATTTTTGGGTGTGTCAGGTTAAAAATAATTTCTTTCAGTTTCAGATGATGCAAGAGATTATAAGATTGGCGTTTCGATAAAGTAAAAATGAAATAAAATAAAACAATTGACATAATTACTTACTAATGTGAAAGTTTGTGAGAATGTGTTGTTGTTATGTGTGTTTGTTATTCTTTCACGCAAAAACTAATGGACCGATTGAGTTGGATATATAGATAGATGATACAATGGATTAGCATATAGGCTACTTTTAATCAACACACCACGCGGGCGTAGCCGCGCGCGGAAACTTATACATAATTAAATTAAGGCGACGAATTGGTCAACAATAATTCCATAACCGGCACGCGCATCTAAGGCGTCAAAAGGGGTCGGAGCGTCTGAGCGGGGCGAGGATAACAATACGCGCGCTAGCTTATAACTAAAAGTCGTAAGCGACAAAATGGTTTTGTAATTTTATTATTTAGAAATGATAATTTGATAAAAATTCCTTCTACAATTTTAAAGAGTATGTATATACTCAACTACTAAAAAAGTTAAGAGGCTTAAATCGGTCCCGTTTGCCCATAATATGTGAATCTCTTTTTAAAAAGAGGTATGTTTGATATATTTTTCTCTGTTATAAAAGTTACCTAATCATGTTTCTACGTCTAACAAAATAAGGTTTATATCATGAGAAAGTTCATTCAGGTAACCAAGTTGTATTTTGATCCGTTTTGTATTTACTGAGAAAAATTGAGATCCTTGGCGCCAAAAATTCCAATTCGTCCTCTTAAGCGGCTAAGATAATAGGTAATTATGGTAATGTTAAAACAATGCTCGGCGTGGTCAAAACGTGGATAGCTGACCCCACTTAACTACCTATGTAGTATATAGGAAGGATCAATTAAGGGATGTAGTTATGAATTGTGCCAGAAGTAGTTGCGTGAATCCGATCCTAGCATTTTAAAGACGTGTTCAAGAGCTGAAAAGTCTGATTTTAAGTTATCGTCTTACAACGTAATTAAGAAAAGGCTTTATCGCTCCCGTATTGCTCATTTTGTGTGACCGCGACCTTACAAAGTCGAAATAACAGCAAACGAAAATAAATGAATATTTAATTTATTAGCGACAAAACATTAAACACCAAATGTTAGCAACAAGCTATAATGCCTCTTATATAAACACAGTTAATGTCTAAAACCGAATAAAAGTTCCTAACGCTTTTTATATCGCCGTTAGCTAAATTATGTTTTGTTTAAATTGTATTGGAATGTGTAATTAGAAGTATTTTATTGTAAACATTTCTAATCCGCAAGAAAATAGTTGCAAGGTTGCAAGACAGAGCAATTGTTTTCAAATTTATAACTCCGAAATTGTGAAAATCTTAGATAATAACAAGCTCGACAGTCGGACAAGTAAGGAAGAAATCAATAAGTCTCACAATTTGGATTAGAACTTGTCCAATTGAGAGTGATCAAAATAATGCTTCGGAGAGGCGTAGTCGTCAACTTCGTTGCCCATCTATGTATATACACTGACCGCGTTGATTGACAATCGGTCAACACTTTACTTCAAATTTAAATGACTGCTACTATGGTCAGAGTAGAAGGGAGTGTCGGACACTTATTGCTTCCTCTGACTTACCCACCCATGTTCTTCTTGGAGCCTTTCGTGTAGCAAAGTCGCAGTAACACTTCCGAATAATCGCGCTATCCCCGGCAGATCGACAGACCAATTTTCTATACGCAGCAGTTTGTTTGTTTGCTTGAACTCGTTAACCTCAGGAACTACTGGACGGATTAGTACTACATAGATAGTTCATTTATTGAGGAAGGATATAGGATTTACTTTTGTCCGGATGCGTGAAGTTGTATATTCTCACTGGACTTGAGCGAAACCGCTGGCTTAAGCTAGTCATAATCACGATCCTTTTCGTAATAAAACTTGTTATTCAAAACACTTCGCCTTGATATTGAAAAATTAAATTAAACCAACATTTTCTTTAAATAAGTATTTCGTCTATTCTGAAATCGTTTATTTATTTTGGTACATTAATGGCTGCTTTATGTTTTCTGAAACGATTCGGCTTTCAGTTTTATTTAAATTTATTTTTATGTGTTTAAATTGCAGTTAGAGGTCATTTGTATGTTCTGTGAAGTAACAGTTTGTGAATAATCGTATTTTTAATTGTGAAGGTTTAGGAAAACCATGGGCTGATTACTGTTCAGAAATAGCAGTTTGTTGTAAATTATACTCATTATAAACTTACTAAAAACTAACTAAATCTTCTACTAAAATCCGATTAAACTGGAAGCCAAACTAACATAGTTGGGAAAAACCTAGGCAGACGATGATAATGATTACTTAACAACCTTATCACACTAATATTAAATTTATAAATAACTAGCTTTTGCCCGCGACTTTGTTCGCGTGGAATAGTGACTTTCGGCAGATTTTAGGTTTGACCAATAGATGGCGCTGTACGTCCGGAATAAAATTTATTTTTCAATTTTTTTGGTAAAAACTATCCTATGTCCTTTCTCAAGTTCCAAACTATGTCTGTACCAAATTTCAAAAAAAAATCAGTTCTGTAGTTTAGGCGTGAAGAAAGGACAGACAGACAGACAGACAGACAGAGTTACTTTCGTATTTATAATATTAGTTAGGATTAAAGAGACTATGACCCTTGAGTTTGTTTCGGCGTTTCTTCTCAGGGATCAGTCAGTTAGGAAATGCCGGCCTCAGCGTTCTTAAAATGACGTGTAAAAGTGATGTAATGTCCAACTTGCAAAATAAACAATTTCATTTCATTTCATTTCATATTATAAATGCGAAAAATTTTAAGTATGTATATGTCGTCTTCACATAAAAACTACCGAATGGATGTTTTATGAATATTGGAAGTCATTTAGCTGATGCCCTGCATAAGTTAACCATAATACTTACCGTCCGCGCACCTACATAGACTACAGCTAATACCTAAAAATGGCTTCTAACGACAAAAACTTTAGCGAGAACTATATAATTTCAACCTAAAATTAATGAATAGGTACTTATATTACGTCATCCAAAATAAAGTACCAAACTTATTACCATTACTGCGTCTGTTGGTAAGAATCGGAAGCTGTAACCTTCACCGTTCCTTGATCTAAAAAGCATCTCTTTTGATTCAGCCGTTCAGCAGTAATTGATAAATAAACTTTATAATTTTAGAAACTTCTCATCGTGCCATAAATACTATTGAACGTTGATGCTTCAAAGTACTGTCGGCGACAAAAGTTGTAGTCAAATGTTAAATATTTTTTTTGCTTTTTTGCAAATGTTTCTATGTGTTGTTATAATTACATCATTTTCACTTTTTTAAGAGTGAATGTTTTATTTATACAGATATTTACACATTTACAAAAAAATACTATAAATGTAAAAAACTATCCTAGTTAAAAAACTAAAATTAAAAGGCGTCACAATATTAATCCCCAATCATAGTCACTATATTCCAAACAAAGCCGGACAAAAAAACTGCGGATAACATTAATCTGGCTTTCAATATAAAAACGATCGGGTGTGAAAAATAAATAACATTGTGTATAGATAGATTTTGACGACCTCTATGGCGCAATGGTTACCATGCCGGACTGCCGAACCTGAGGTCCCGGGTTCGATTCCCGGTTCGGTTGACATTTGTGTGATGAGCATGCTTGTTGACCGTGGTCTGGGTGTTACAATATGTATTTAAAAATGTGTATTATGTAGCTATATGTATTTATCAGTTGTGTTAGCACCCATAACACAAGTTGATTGATAACTTATCATGAGGCTAATCGACCGTGTGTGAAAAAGGTGTCCCGAGATTATTTATTTATTTATTTATAGATACATGCATACAAAAAATACAAATATTTATACATATAAAAAATAGCCATGTCCCTTTGGCTATTTTTTCAGCTCATAAAGTAAGTAATTGGTGCATCTTCTTTTAACTTCATCTATTACATTATAACATTTTAAAATATTCTGTTACTGACTGTACGAATGCATATCTTGTATGAGGCCATCTATTTTGGTACAAAATCAAAACATATGCTGTAATAAATTCTATAATTAATGCTCTGTTATATTTTAGTTTCGAGTTTGAGAAAGAAAAGCAAAATCGTATGAATGCTATGCCCAATATTGTTACAGAATGCGGGGATTTCTTATGTTATTTTATTTTTGAATCGGGGTTTGATATAATTTATTGCAATTTGTTAGATACTGATGAATTATTACGAGAAAATTGGTAGGATAGAATTTAGAAATAGATGAACTTTAAGATTTACTATTGATGCTCCGTGGTATATTTATAGCTGGTATCTATGTGGAAACTTTTACCTATTCAAATTTTTACCTATTAAGGCTTATCTTTCGCTATATAAAAAATAGCCTTTTTGTCAACCGTAAGAGATATAGAAATAGCCAAAATATGTGTAGCTAAACTACGACGAAAAAGGTAGTTAGTTTAATACACTTTTGATGTGAACAAGTAACAAAGGGATCAAACAGTTACCCAAAGTTCGGAGGCTTTGGAAAACCAAAATTGCTGACAATCACGACTCGGTAAAACATGAAAGTTTATGACCTCGGACCTGCAAAGTCTGAAAAAAATATAAGGACTCTGTGTTTAACATTAATTAGTATGTAACCGAAATAAGTAAAACCAGGGACTTTAGTCAGTTAGAAAATTCGATGGAAAACACGCTCAATTGGTTAAAATTTGAACACTTTGGTGGTCGTTACGGGTAAGTAGTCAGAAGCCAAAACGTCCGTCAACCAGTCTTTCCAAGCGGTATCGGATTGCCCAGATAACTGGGTTGAGGAGGTCAGACAGGCAGCCGCTCCATGTAAAACACTAGCACTCAGCTGCATTCAGTTACTGGTGGTCGACCCCAACATAGTTGTTAAAACCACAGATTAAAATTATAGAAGTTAATTTTATATAAATCATACCAAAAAATATAAAATATAAATAAAAATATAGAGAAATATTTAGCCCCTAACACTAACGTCTTATGCAGTCAAGGAGTGTTCTAAGAGTGGCGTTCACGGACAAACGTCCAACATTTTTATATCATTCTACTTTAAACAATGTGTACCGGACCAAGAAATAGGTACATGCAATCTTATTACTGTGGGAACACAAGAGTTCTTAAGGAGAGTGGGGTAATGTGGTGCAGTGGTAAAAAAATATATTTTATCACATTTAGTTCTTACTAGCTGCTGCCAGCGACTTCGTCCGCGTTAGATTCGGAATTTGTGCAAAGAGAGGAAAAATAATAATCGCCAGCTTTTCGAATTATCTAAATCTATGCGTACCTAGCCTATTACTACTTAGCTTTAACCACTAAGGCTGCAAACGCGACGGAAGCTTAAAAAATGGAGTAACTTCTCCCGTTTTCCCAACATTTCGCATCACTGCTCTGCTCCTATTGACTGTAGTGTGATGAAAAGTACCCTATAACCTACCCAGGAGTATGAATAATATTTTTGCCAAGTTTCATTAAAATCCGTCGAGTAGTTTTTGTTTCCATAACGAACATACAGACAGACTAACAGAAAGACAGACAGACAGACAAAAATTTTACTGATTGCATTTTTGGCATCAGTATCGATCACTAATCACCCCCTGATAAATATTTTGGAAATATATTTAATGTACAGTCGACCTCTCTACAGATTTATTATAAGTATAGGTAATGGGAACTGTAACTATATATAATTGTTATATAGTTCATAGGTCTCTTTATATTAAGACTTACCGACTTTTTGGTATGGTTTTGACCCACTTTTCAAAGCTTTTTTCACGATTGAACAGCTAGAATTTGAAACTTGTATATCATATATGGTTCATACTTTTCGTTACACCATTACCAAAAGGGTAGATATAAATCCTCTACCAAAGGTGCCATTGTTCCCCATTGTCCTCTCCCAGCTGCTCCAGAGCGATGTAATCAAGGCGGCAAAACAAACATGTTGTGACCAGTAAGGGCAATGGAAAAACTTATTTAAGAGGAAGTAATACTTTCTAATAAATCATTATATTTTTTGGGAGGATACAACGACACAAAAATAAATAAATTACTTATATTGAAAATTCTGTATTATTAGCTGGGAATGCAAGAAGGCTTTTTTGGCATGAGTCGCCTTACTAAGCATTTGAAGCCAACCATTTGAAGTAATAATAATGCCCATAATAATGAAGTAAGTAATATTTATGTTTAATTCGTCAAGTTTATCTTGCTTAGGCATCGGCACTTACAGATGAACTTTAGGTACCTATGCGGCGTTTGAGAGTCTGATTGTAGAAGAGATGATAACTGAAAAAAAATATCCAAGAAAAATTAAAGTGACTATCGATATGTTGATTTCTGACACTTACGAGAATACTAGACACTTAATTAAAACTACTTTTACGGATTTTATCGCGGTTATATTAATATTATTTAATCCCGACGACGTTTTGGATTCTTTAAAGTATCAATGTTTACGGGCAGACTGAGATGTTGGTCGTCTTGATATTACAGTTGTAATGTAACATTAATAGCAGTAAATAATATTAACATAACCGCGATAAAATCCGTAAAAGTAGTTTTATTTAAATGACTATCGATATTCAAAGAAATCCATGACATAAAACGACTCCAGAAGCATATGCATCACAGATTTCAAATATAATGCTATCAAAAAATAACAAGCTCTTGACTTTGGCACTTTTGAAGTCAAGGTCAAAAATCTACGAATATCCGAATAAAACTGAGGAACACACAAATTATATATTCATTGAATATTTCCTATACTGGACTTTTGATATTGAAAATATTATAGGGTTGGTGGTTGCCATAAAAACGGAACAAGCTATCGAGATATTTTTTTAAAACAATTGAGAACTTAGAACTGGCACCAAAATTATTTAATTTTACAGTCAGCCTTTTGAAGCAGATTATAGTCCAAAGAATTATTTTAACCAAATGATAACAGACATTGTCCAAAACTACAGCATACGCCTAGTCTTCCGACTTTCATAAAATTACTCAATCTCTTCTAGTCAAGATACTCCTAAAGAAAATACTAAAAAAATATACTGAAGAAACAAACCTTACAACTGACCCCTTAACAGAAGTCGAGAACAATACGCAACTAGCATTGTTTTAATTTAATAACAGTCACATACTCCCGCTGGAACACAAGGGGACAAACGAAAAAATTAGTTGCGACACCCCTAGGGAATTCGCCTACACTCCTTCCCTTTATAAAAGCGGGGTCCAGTGGATCCAGTCCTCAGAAACGAAGGAACAACCCTGAAGTCAGTACCTCTTCTGATATCTAAGCTGTGGAAACATGGTATTAAGGTTAACCGGAAAATCTATGTGAGTACCTCCTTTTGTCTAGCACTTTATCTTATCTTGTGGGTTGCTTGGTTTCTAGTAGTAAGAACCTAAGCTTAAAGTAATTTTTCTCAGTAATTTCAACTCTTAAATAATGTTATTTGGGGTAATATATTTGGCTTACCTCATTTATCCCTTTGATTATAAGTTGCTATCGGTAAAGGGTACCAATTCCTTGATTCACGCTGTAGTTAAAATACTTTTAAACAATATTTAACTATTGAGAACTAATATAAATATAAGGACAAATAATATGCTTTGGGTTTTTTTTCAAACTCCTATGCACACAGTTTTTCAGCCCTTAGGATACATACTTCTCTTATTTCTTTTTAAGCTATAAACTTTTTTGCATAAATTCTTAACAATTGCATATACTTACATAATATATTTCGTTATTCGAACAAAGGACCTCTTAAACTGAATATAAACGTATTAATCTGATATTTTCATACAATTCAACCCTTGTTTGATGTTTCCCAAAATTTACATCAAGTGCAAAGTGTGCCTCGACTTAATACTTATCATCAGTTCCTGTAAAATTCTAAACTTATAAAACAGATTTATATTACATAAAATCTTAAAAGAGCTAATCGGAACTTTAATAGTCAACTAATTATAGCTTTTGTTTTCAGATTCTAACAAAATGCGCAAAAAAGTACAAACTTTTCTCCTCTTCGTCCTGATTTTAACCACCGATGTCGTTCTTGGCAAGGCTAATAAAACTAAATCATTTAAAACCTACCACAAGAAACACAGTTCTTTGAAAGATAAACCTGAAAATGAACGCATTAAAAGATCTCTGAATGACGATGACGATCGTCCATTTTGGCCGAATAGAGGTAAAAAGCAAATCGGTAATGAACCCAATTATTATAATACAAAATATGACAACGAATATGAGAATGCACAAAAGTTTCCTAAATCTAATGACAAAGTGATGAAAGAACAACCGTTTTGGGGCAACAGAGGAAGACGTGATAGTTCTCTAGAAAACATGTATGGATTCCCTGTCGACTATCCTAGCTACTCTCTGAAATCTTGCGAACGCTGCTCAGACTTCGATGAAACGTCTGAAGAATTCAAATATATGAAAGAAAGAAGAGATGACTTTATAGCACCATTCTGGGGCACAAGAGGTCGTCGGAATTCTTTAGAAGTTGAAGGATCAGACGATGATCCTTTCTGGGGAAATAGAGGAAGAAGGCAAGAAAAGGAACCGTTCTGGGGCAACAGAGGACGTCGAACAGAAAATGAACCATTCTGGGGAAATAGAGGCAGGCGTGAAGAAGAACCATTTTGGGGAAATCGTGGGAGGCGTGATTACGTCGAACCTTTTTGGGGCAATCGCGGTAGAAGGGATGATACTGAGCCATTCTGGGGTAATAGAGGAAGAAGACAAACTGATGAACCCTTTTGGGGCAACCGAGGCAGACGGGAAGAGGAGCCATTTTGGGGTAATCGAGGAAGGCGGAAGCTATCAGAACCTAATTGGATCCGTAAAATGGATTTGAAAGAATCAATTCTTAACGCTATCAATGCCGTTGAAGATGATATCGAGAATCTCTCGCGGCTGAAGAAGAGTAATGCTGATCCCAATTCGTTTTGGTCTGGGAGAGGAAGAGATAACAAACTTTCTGGGCTATTTAATGGCCCTTCAAGAGGTAGGAGTAATTTAGTAAAATCGGGCAGATTACATGGACAAACAACTGAGCCGGGAACTGTGCTAGATAACCGAATGTACGTTGATGAGCCAAATTATATCTTAGTTGAAAGAACCGGTCGATCTTCAGCCGAAGCTGATGACCCTTATTATATATCGAGGGGTAAGAAATACTACATCAATTATAGTTTGGAGCAAGCAGCCAGGGATAGACGCGGAGCTATTGAAGAAATCGTCAAATCTGTACGAAATGATCCATATTACATCGCAAGAGGTAAAAAAGATATTGACATTCTTAAAAACGGAACGTCTTCAGCTCATAAAGAGGAATTTGCTAAAGCCAAGGAATTAATTTGTGCTGCAATTGATTTGATAACGATTAAAAATGATGGAGGCAAAGTAAAACGGGAAATTGATGATAACGATCGAGACAGGCGGACTATATTAAAGAAATTGGCAGCTCAGCTACAAATGGACCCATACTTTGTGAGTAGGGGCAAGAAAAATCAAATTTCCGGCGACAAAGATTATCTTCAAGATTTTATAAGCAACGTAGCAGAAAAATGTAACTAAGAAATATATTTAGAACTCTTTGTCATTAGATGTTTTCAATGATATAGGTACATATTTATGGAATTCGGTGTAACTTTAATCTGTAGGTAGTGATTTCCTAATAGTGCAATTATAAAAATGTGTCTGTGACCTGATCAAATAAAATATAGATTGTTTATCATGGCTTCATTAATTTGCTTTGTGTACTTACCACTTACTGATTGACCAAATAATACAATTTAAAATAAACTACAAAACTTATTCAAATATACAATCGATTCACTATGAAGGTTAGTTTATAACTAAAGCATATATTTTGAAATTGGAATTTTGCACACAGATGATCTATTATATAAAAGAAAGTAGTGTCAGTTACTCCACTTATAACTCAAGAACGGCTGAGCCGATTTAGCTGAAAACTGGTAGGGAGGTAGATTAGAGCCAGGAGTTTTTGTTACTATCCGGCTACGGGAAGCAGTTATCTCGGGAGGCAGGTGAAACCGCGGGCGGAAAGCTAGTAATTTATAAACTTGAAGGTAAATGAATTTGAATAATATTAGATCTCTCAGATGAAGGTAGATACAAATACGAATAGCAGTAAAAGTAAAACAAAACATGAGTAGCTTTGATATTTATATTGTTTATAATAAATTCTCACTAGTCACAAATCTTACTAAAATAAAACACAGTCATGTTAGTGCGACTTTTTTATTATTCTGCAATATTATAAATATAGGATACATCGTCCAAACATCCTATTTAAAAAAATGTTGCTCTCATTTTCTGTCAGATCAGGTAACATTACAAAACTTTTTGAGCAATCACAAAATTATATATCTCTTTTTTGACCAGATTTTCGATGCTGTGGCAAGGTACATTCGGAATAACAGTTGTATACCTATTTCTAATCTAAATGAGAAAAATATAGGTTGCAGTTCTGATTTTGGTTTCGAAAACATCATTTTTGAAGTTACCCCTGATTACTTTCTCAACTTTCTAGAAGATTCCGTGAAAAGTGAATAAGAAAGATTCGATCTAAAAGATAGTTCTAAAGATTACACCTAAATAGACGAAGAGATCAGTCTAGATTTTTAATTAATTTTAGACATCAAAAATCTTCTTGCAGATTTGAGTACAGAATATTTTTAAGCCGAGTTTTTCTAGTAAAGTCTAGTGAAAAACGAAATTGAGCTAGTAAGCACGAGTAACGAAAATTACGAAAGCTATGACAATGAAAGTAATGAACAATTTAGAAGACCTAAAAGTCCCTTAGGTACACAAATTTGTCATTATTTCAATAGCCTAAAACAGTATTTCACTACTACTCAGACAACGATAATATTATAAAGACACAAATGTCTTGATATGGGCTGGATACATGTAAATAGTTCTAAAACACTTGATAGAAACGTCTATAAGGTACGCAACAGGCCATTATACAGATGGTCCAATTTATTTAATAATACTGCGCGTTTAAATTAATTTTGATACATTGGGGCAAACTGATAAAATGTGACATTTCATGTCCTAACGTTAATAATCTCATATCACGCTCACAAGCGCAAACACAAAATGATTTATTATATTTTTAACATACATCAACATTTCGAAATGAAAGCTGGAATAATACTAACATTCATTGACGAAAACATTTAAAAAATAAAACCTTTAGGCTTTCACTGACGTGTGATCCGTTCGTAGAATTCAAAACGTCAATTTCAAGTCCTCGACGCGGTTGGCGTCCAATATTAGAACCCTGTAGGCCGTGAAATTTGTTCAGACTCTCCACAGTAGTAGGTGATTGGTCGAATCCTCTCTGCCTGCGTCTTCTGTCGTGGAAGAACTCCTGAAGTCCTCGTGTCCATCTCCACCAGAAATGATAAGAGTTTCCTTATTATTTTGAGTAGGTTCAGCTTGTTTTTGTAGCTTCTCGGCGTTTGTCGACCTGCGACTTAGTGCCTTCGTCTTGAGTGAAGTCTGTGTTGTCTTTGCTGGTTGCTTTTGTGCGGCTGGGTTCTCGACTATCGTTAGGAACCTCACGTGCCCGGTATGACCGTAGGTAATACCTGTAAATAAAAAGGTATGGATTGTTTATTTATGTGGTGGCCTAGTGGGTAAAGAATCATTTTCTCAAGTAGAGTGTAGGTATGGTTTCGATACTGTGCACTTTGAGTGTACTATAAAGGTTCGTATTCAAATTATTCTTCAAGTACTTTGAAAAGAAAATTGTAAAACCTGAGGTAGGACTATTAGAGGATTTTTCTTTAGTTTCACTTGTAGTGACACTACTGAAAACAGTTAATTTGCTGATTTAGTTTTAGTAATATGGAGTACCAACTCACCAGTAAGATGCGGCACAGTGAACACCCCAGTCCTGGCATTAGGTGAGTTGTGTAGCGGCGCAGTCAGCAGCACACCAGCACTCGTGCCCACCCACAGCGTGTCACGATGTGCCAGCAGTGCCGTCACGCGTAAACACGCGGCTTTGTGCTGACGGATTATGTCGTCGCAACCTGGTAACACCAGAATATACTGTAGCTTTGCCATAATGGTTGTAGGGCACGTGACCTAAGTGCAGTTACAGTGGTGCCGTTCACGAAAGATGACCATAAATGGCGCTTATATGTGCGTGTACGAAGACAGGAAGCTTCCCAAACTGGAATTCTGAGGGACCCTTAAAATGTCCTCTGTAAAGTGGTCATGTTTCGTGAACCTTTCTGTACCTGGTAACAACCGCTACGCTACAAAGTAAAATAACTTCAAAAGTTTTAATGCTGAGAAGAAACATTCAAAACGTTAAAGCTAAGCAATCGCTAAAATGATGAAAATGAATGCACTTGTTGCTGTCCTTTATGCACTGAGCTCATGGCACACTAGTAACAGACACAAAAAAAAAGGTCTTTTTTCAAAAACCTGCACGGTAGCTTTATCATAATTAATAGTTGTTTCTCTATATCTTGCGTTTACAGACCTAGCTTTCCCCTCGTTATTCTCAGACCTGGTAAAATTGTAGTTAATGTAAGCTACTGCGTTATGATTAGAGTACAAAAATGTACATTGTTAGTTAAAATTTCAAAAGCCATTAAAGTATGAAGAAGCAATGATGCCAATTGCATGATTTTGTACATCGATTTCTCTTGGAATCAGAAGCAATGTCCTTACCATGTAACATCTTAGTAACTTGTGGAGTAATATTAATTTCTGCCAACTGCTCACGAGTGCTGGAGTTATAGCATCGGAGCTGGGCAGCATTGTGCAGTGACAACCATATCGTACCACCTGCTACTGCCATATGGCTGATCGGCTTCGTCTCCGAACTTATTTGGAATGTTTCGTCCACCTAAAATCAGAAAGTAAGACAATGTTTAAGGCCTGTTCCAATTCTTCAACGATGCACAAAGCTACTTTTTTTAGATACAAAACCAACTGCGAGAAAATCGTAGTGCATCCCTATTTATGAAAAACAATTAAAACACACTGTGAACATCTATGTTTCACATTTTCCTCAGACTAAGCTCTTTCCAGAATTGTACTTCATCTGCAGGAGATGCATGGCAATTATGTCTCTTTCTCAGTCTAGTATTACCAATCGTTGAATTTTTCACTAGTTTTCAAAACTTCAAGGTTCTAGAACCCCCACCTGCAGTGAATGCAGGTTGATGATCTTGATGGAGGCGTGCGTGGCGCACCAGAGCTTGCCGCCCGACAGCAGCATGCTGCTCACCGGCGCGAGCTCTAACAGAGCAAGTACAGTGTATAGAAGCTTCTAGAGTCCCTCACCTGCAGTGAATGCGGGTTGATGATCTTGATGGAGGCGTGCGTGGCGCACCAGAGCTTGCCGCCCGACAGCAGCATGCTGCTCACCGGCGCGAGCTCTAACAGAGCAAGTACAGTGTATAGAAGCTTCTAGAGTCCCTCACCTGCAGTGAATGCGGGTTGATGATCTTGATGGAGGCGTGCGTGGCGCACCAGAGCTTGCCGCCCGACAGCAGCATGCTGCTCACCGGCGCGAGCTCTAACAGAGCAAGTACAGTGTATAGAAGCTTCTAGAGTCCCTCACCTGCAGTGAATGCGGGTTGATGATCTTGATGGAGGCGTGCGTGGCGCACCAGAGCTTGCCGCCCGACAGCAGCATGCTGCTCACCGGCGCGAGCTCTAACAGAGCAAGTACAGTGTATAGAAGCTTCTAGAGTCCCTCACCTGCAGTGAATGCGGGTTGATGATCTTGATGGAGGCGTGCGTGGCGCACCAGAGCTTGCCGCCCGACAGCAGCATGCTGCTCACCGGCGCGAGCTCTAACAGAGCAAGTACAGTGTATAGAAGCTTCTAGAGTCCCTCACCTGCAGTGAATGCGGGTTGATGATCTTGATGGAGGCGTGCGTGGCGCACCAGAGCTTGCCGCCCGACAGCAGCATGCTGCTCACCGGCGCGAGCTCTAACAGAGCAAGTACAGTGTATAGAAGCTTCTAGAGTCCCTCACCTGCAGTGAATGCGGGTTGATGATCTTGATGGAGGCGTGCGTGGCGCACCAGAGCTTGCCGCCCGACAGCAGCATGCTGCTCACCGGCGCGAGCTCTAACAGAGCAAGTACAGTGTATAGAAGCTTCTAGAGTCCCTCACCTGCAGTGAATGCGGGTTGATGATCTTGATGGAGGCGTGCGTGGCGCACCAGAGCTTGCCGCCCGACAGCAGCATGCTGCTCACCGGCGCGCTGCCCGTGCCCACCGGGATCGTCGACCGCTCCGTCCACGAGCCGTCTGGGAATAATGAACAAAGTATTTGAAAAACAAATGACAGTGACAGAACAAAAGAATGGTTCCATTTAAATTCTGTAATTTGGGACTGGCTAGACTTATCGTTGTTTTAATTTTGTAGGCCTCTTTCGTTGGTGTCTAGTCCGGGAATGGACGTTCAGTAGTGAGCGGCAATAGATTGATATGATGATGATGCTCTTCCATTCATGAATTCGAAATCCAAATTGATTCTCCCTCAACCTATTGATCATCTTTTGTTCTAATTATCTGTATCGTCGAGCTAGCTGGTATCTAGGAATTTATGTGTATTATAGACTTACCAATATCTCGGCAGTAAACGACTAGATCGCCATTCCCAAGAGCGACAAACACTTTTCCCTCCACGTAACTGGAAAAGATATGAAGTATTAATAGACCTTCTAAAGGTTGTTGCTGGCCGAAATATAATTTAAATATTACGGGTTGGCAAACCCAGGTGTCCGTTAGAAAAGACAATAAACTTACACAATGGAATGAACCCCCGAATTATGCTGCAGTTTAACCTTATTCTTCTTTATCCTGATATTATCCAAACAATTGTATACATGTATACATCCATCTTCTGTGCCAAGCCACATCGTAGGCTGATTGGCAGTAGTACCACTGTCTTCTGAAGATTGACGACTGGCTGGTGATGAGAGAGTCCCTGGAATTTTCGAAAAGTCACTTCAGTTGGAGATAAAAGTGATAATTGTGCTTTTGTAGTTGGTTTGTGTAGTGTTGAAAATGAAGCGTTTGTTTTCGGCAAAGCAAAGCATTGTAATGTCATTAACAGTTTTCTGGTAATGATTTATTGTATGTGTGACTTAGGTGTCTTATACTAAATAAATTATATCAATAGTCATTAAAATATTTAGCTGTGTATCACGCTACATAAGCCTCTGATTTTAACTCAATTATACCTGATTAACCAGTTTAGAAGCTTCATAAATAGCGAGAAAAACAAAGCGCAGAAATTCATGCAAAAGTAATTATTTCGATAGTCTATATTACCCAACATGGCACGTCCAGTTACTAAGTTGCGATGGAATAGGAAATATATATGTGAAATAATTAATGGGATACATATAAAGAAACACGTACAGTTAGACACAAAACTTACAATAGCCTAGAATCGGATACCCTGAGAAAGGCTAACAACGATAGTTGACTATAAAGAAGTAATGATTCTAGAGAATTTGGAAGACATTTAAAAGTTAGAGAATCTAATAACAAGTTATTACTGTGAATCTTAAAACAATTAAAAGGTAGGTGGTATAAAAGAAGATTATACTGTGACATCAAATACCAAAAAAAATATGTCCTACAAAAGGTGAAGAAGACGATTAAGAAAACTCAAACTCACCAGAATTAATCCCCATAGCCTGTTTATCCACCGCAGGATTTGAACTGGACTTCATAACAGGATGCACTTGTATACTCTGTCCTGTATGAGGTGTACTCAAACTCTTGCTATGGTTAGGCGTTAAAGTGGTCCTATGGTTGCCCAAACTGGCTGTCAGGCTGCTGTGTAGGCGTATCGTGGCAGATTCTTGACTTCTTTCTGATTGAGCGTCTTGGTTCTCGCTGGTTGAAGACCCATCGTCTTCTTCGTCGCTTGATGATGAGCTGTAAATTTTTGATGGTAAAATATTAGCCCAGTAAGATTAATTCTGAATGTTGATCGTTATGCTTAATTTGATTTCGTTGTTGAATCATTGGATACTATAAAGTATAAAGCATCTATGTGAAATACTTTGTATAATTTCCAAAAACTATAAAAATGCATGTGATAGAAGCTATTTACTTTTAAGAATGAAGATGATGATGATCAAACTACGAACAAGGATCAGAAACAAGAATATAGGTATATACAGACCTGTCTAGTCGTATGTTTTTGCAACTGTCATCAGGGTCAGATATACTGATACCGGGTTTTACTGAACTTGTACTATTCAACGAACTCGTGCTCCTGAAACATTAAAGCAAATCAATTAAGTAAACTATAAAATTGAGGGTGGTAACCAAACATTACCATTCAACAAATTGCCACCAACTGGTCAAATCGGTGTTTAAATGACTGGTTATGGTTTGGTTATTACTACAGTTACACGGTGCAACAGACCCAACAGAAGCCCAACACTTGTCAGAGAGAAGACTTTTTTTATCCCAACTACCTATTTATTTAGGAAGAGGTGACGACCGATGGTTCTATTCTCTAGTAAAGCCTTTATTCCCATAGTTGCCATTTCCCATTGCCTGCTAAACAAAGGAAAATATTAAAACACAAAAGAACTCACGGTATATCCAAAGTCTGTTGCCTCGTAAGCGCGGGCGCAGGCGGCACGCAGGCGACACACAGTATGCGCGCGTTGCACACGCCATTACATGACGTCACTTGCGGCTTGGGGGAGAGGGTTAGCACGCAGACCTGGCCTACATAGCCGTCGCTGTTGCATACCTGGAATGTTATGAGGTTTTCTTGTCAGTAAAGGAAATAATTATAATATTAGACTGTATGATTTGATAGTCAGTATGTTTAAAGTTGTAGTGATTCTGATGGCTGTTGGTCTTCAATTAATTTGAAACCAATGAGCTAGACGTAAGACAAAGGTAATTCGATGATAACGTCTTGAAGCAAATTAAGAATTTAAATGAATTAAATGATGAATGCGTTAGAAGAATAACACAAGTAAGAAAGATGAATGATGAGATTTGAGCTCTGATAATGACAAGAATCAGAAATGAAGAACATTAAGACTCGTACTTTTACGAGAAACAGTCTCACATGATTGTCTTCATAGAATAGATACACGAATGAGAACACCCTTGATAAATATATTCCATAATACGAAGTATCAAGCTTTTAGCACATTAACTTTAGGGTCTTTCTAAATTTCACTACATACCCAGACATCAGGTGACTGTCCTTTCGGAGGCAGGGTAGGTGCAGCGCAGGTGAACTGCAGACCAGCTCGCGTCTTGCGGATCGGAACTGGTGACAGGAACTCTGGTGCTGGTCGCTCTTGACCGTATACACCTGAAATGATATTTGAATTGTCATAACGTACTTTTTATTAACAAATCTGACAATTCTTATTTTAGGATTCCTTGAGGAAGTTTGAGCTTGTCTCTTGAAGTTAAATTTTACAGTGGGAAATAGATTTTCTAATATTATCTAAGGCAGTTATTGTTTTGTTACTGATTGCATGTTACTCACATAATTTCTGTTTGGTCTCATTTATTAATTCCTCCCAATTGCTCCTCTTCTCCGCTTTCGGGTATATTATTGTTAAATTCTCTGGACCGTTTCTGGAAAAAATATTACTTTTACTTATTACAAGATTATAACCTTTAACATCCATTGTATCATTAATAACTTCATCTTGTTCCTGCCCGATTCCCTGTATTACATTGTAGGATAATTTCACACTAACATGATCTTAGTTTATCTGATCTGACTGTTAATATAACCGACTTAACAATAATACCAACACGACTTATACCATCATTCTATAATATCATATTGATTGTTTACGTTGTATTACAATTCAAATAATTTTCTACACCAATACTTACGAAGTATTCAAACTGATCTCCATATAACACAGCTGTGTATCACTATTCTGTCTCTCCGACAGCTGTCGGTTCAGGTTATGTAGCATCTCTCTCACTATCTCCTCTAGTTGTGCATGTTGTGTGTGCAGTGCAGCCACATTCTCTGATATCTGCGTCAGTGTGTTCACGTCTTCAGTTAATGTTTCCACTTCATGCATTATCCTTCTTAAGTTCTCGTCTTTTGCTGTGGGTAAAGAAGTATTAGATTGATTAGAGTACGTTTGATTTGTATTTGGTAGGGTTTCTGAAATATTTGTTCTATTAAGTTGTTTGTGAAGAGTGATCTAAGATACAATTAACCTTGCGTTCTTAAGCGTAAAACTTATTAACTTGACTGTATTTTTGAGAAACTAAAAACTAGCCCATCAATTTCCACCATAGTGAAGGTGTTTTGGAGTATGAAATTCAGAATGATTCTCTTTTAAAAGTACGTAATGTGAACTTCACATTCGTAACTAAAACAGGATATCCTGTTGTATTATAAGAACGATAAATGTCAGACATTTATCGTTCTTTTCTTTTCTGTTGAAAACTAAATGAATCTGTGCAATAGATGTTAGAAAAAACTAACTACCTATAATTTTCTATGAAACTATAAGACGCTTACTATTTAACAAAAACTCTTCTACGTTTAAAACAAATTGCTCTATACTAGGTAAGTACTTAAATATTGGCCGATACCTCTCGCTTACCTACTAACAATATTTTTCCTCCCGTGAGGCTAGAAAATTTATACGACTTCGGTACACGCGATAGTTTCCATCATAAACTTTACCGGTGCTATTTCTTCGAACTCTTGCCGTGGAAACTTTATTATTGATATCGAATCAATATTTCAGCACTTACTATTTGACCTACTTCAGAATCTAACAAAGCAATTGTAACAATTTCCTTGATTTTCGTTTGTTTGTTCCCAAGATGGGAACTGACCTTTCCGAGGTCTGCTTGAGTAATTTTCAATAAAACATTTTTGCCAATAACCTTTTTGTAAACGGGTATTTCATGTTTTGTTTGTAATTCTCTTTGTGGTATGTTTTTTGTTTGGTTTTGCTCACGGCTTGATGTATGTGGATTTTTGTCTTGAGTATTTCTTTTTCAATCTTTGTCATACAGGTGCTTTTCATTGTTAACTTACTCATTTTCGGTGATTACTTTTTATTGCTATACAGAATTACGCACTTCAAAACAAATTAAACCTCTAATAAAATTAAGTACAGCATCACATAAAATATATTATTTGCCTCAGTAATCACATCACGAATCAACGCAAGTTTTTGCAACCTCAAAGATTTTTTCTTACAACGAAAGCTACTCAAAAATTCAGATTTAATTAACAGATAAGTTCAAAATGGGTATTACCTTTAACAATTTCGAGATCGGCCAGCGATATCCTCATGAGCAGTTTGTACTTGTTTCCTTCCATCTGACTCGCTATAGAACTTTGGTATGTGCTAAAACAAGAATAAATTAATTTAACATTTATGTAAGATACGCCTACCTATTTAAGAGTTAAGAATATGATACCATAGAAAGAAGAAAACAAGTCATGACAATTACTTTATACATAAAGCATTCACGCTAAAACGACTAAAGAAATTAAGATGAATTTAGCACCAAAGTAGATGGAATCTTGAAGACGAAGATAGTCATTATTATTTAGTATATATTTTCCTTTGGCTCAGGGACAGAGTTCCCTGGGAATATGGACGAAATCTAGATGATAAAGGTCGGAATGACAGTTTGCATCGGTTAATCTAAAAATTACTCACGGTGTAGGCTTCTTAATAGTCCCCGTCCTCCTTTTAACACTAGTAATCAACAAAGTATCACTGAACAGAAACAGAGCTCTATCTTTAATGGTCCCCTGCGCTGACGGCATCGTCACCATCTCATGTCTTAGGAACATTCGATCCAGGGTCACCAGATTTGATAGACCCTCGATCATTTGCTCCAATTCCCGTAGCGTTTGCTGCTGTTGTTCAAGTTCCAGGCTTTCCCTTTCAGTGCAGTTTATTAGTTCTAGTAGATCATGGATTTCTTTTTGAGCTTCTAGAAGAAGTTTGTGGTCTGGATGTGATTGGTCTGAAAGTAGAAAAGTATTAAAAATCAATGCATTTTGTGGTGTGGTATAGGTCGGTAGCTACGGCTGCTGGGCTATATATTGCGAGATCGATTCCCGAATGGACCACACTCACAACACAGGGGAAATTCCTAGTATATCATTTTAATATACAGACACAGATAATATAAAAGAAATATGGCACAGCTGCTATTAAATTCAAAGTCTTGTTATAAAAGTAAGATGTACTTAGAGAAAATTAATTTCGCACCTGCCCTTGTTATGAAATATTGTCTCAAGGCGGTTGTAGGGAAAGAGACATCAATAACAAGGAACACAATTTATTTAAGGCCGGAGCGATTCTTATAAGACAAAAGAAAAGAAATTACATGAAAAATTATTGTTTCTGGGGTAAGAAAGCACTCAGTTTGATTTCTTGAGAATTTCGAGAAAAAGTCAAAACCAAGTTAAAATACTCTTATAACTCCCAAATATAACCTATAGATTCATCATCATTATCATCGACCTTTTTATCATCCCACTGTTAGGCACAGGCCTCCTCTCACGCAGAGAAAGATTGAGCTTGCTCAAAGCGAGTTGGTGATTTCAGACTTCATAGTCCAGGTTTCCTCAAAATGTCGTCCTACCCATACCACATAATCGAAAGGACATTGTTCCGGCTCCATACATGTTCTGCCTAAGAACCGTTCGAATGGAAAGTGACTTCTATAAACTCTTAAAATTATATGGAATCCTATGAAATAAGTTTTCACGAACGGACACTTCAGGAAACTAAAATAATTACGAAAAAAGTTAATATTTTGAGGTTATAAATAAAAAATAACCAAGCTTGCGTGAAATATCAGAGTAGTATTATCAAACTACACTATACAAAAAATCAACAATACTATGTACAGCTCTATATGTTCTCTTCTAGATCTAGGAAAAGACTACTCTACTAGATACTAGGAAAAGAGATAGTAAATAGTCAAGTTTAAGATAATTCTTTGACAATGATCATTTTATAAAGTTGCATTTTCTGTCTGTCCCTTTGAATGCTTTAGATCTTTAAAACTACGCAATGGATTTGGGTGCGATTTTTTTTAATAGATAGAGTAGGTCAAGAGGAAGGTTTACACCAAGGTTTTACATTGCCACCGTGCAAAGACGGGGCGTGTGACTAGTTTTCATAAATGCTTAGAATTTTTATGAAAAACAACTACCTAAACGCTTTTGCTTTCAACGTTACGTTTCTTAATATATAGTGAATCCACTTTGGATTTGTGATAAAACGCATAAGTTTCCAAAATGGAAGAGTTCCATTCACCACAATTCATAAAATATCGATATTATTACGATGGAGAATTATTTATTTAAATGATTGATACTACTTTTATATTAGACAGTTACCTAGCTATCTACATGCCATAAGGCGGGAATCGAACCCGCGGTCTATTACCAAGAAGGCACAGACCATACTAAAAATGTCATTACCACACAAAATAATTTAACAGTTAAAGTAAGGTTTACCAATAACAATGAAAGAGGTTTTCGAGGATGTGCAATAAAAACAATATTTATATTCAATTAAAGGTTTTTAATCATCAATATTTCTCAATAATATATCTAAGAACTGAGCTTTGGTATCTCGCCCAGCTTAAATACCAGATAATAGTCATTATGTGGGCACAACAGCCCACTGTTCTACGCCCAACGATACAATTGCAACAGTATGCCTGATGGTAGGAGCTTCTTACAAAGTACACAATTGCGTCCAACAGTGCATTGCATCTTATTATGCTCGACTGCTTCAGACCAACACGTCGTACATATAAGGTCATGAGCTTCAACCTGTAATAATAAATACAAAAAATCATTAGTAAATATCAAGTAACTTGCAATTGTGGCAATTGATTTGAAAACCGAGAAATTGTGTGCTTATGAAAACATAAGTAGGTAGTAACATTCTTATCAAAATTAGAAAAACACTTTCGTAGACCACTTACCATACGGGGAACAGTCCATTGTTGTATGCAACGAAGTATATCTTCGTTTTCTAATACCAAAGAACCTCCAGCAGATCCACAATTTATACAATATACTATATTCTGCATCCATTGTTGTAATTATAATATAACTAAATTCGATCACAGACAGAGCAATATCCGAAAATGCTAGTAAAATCCAGTTCTTTACACAAAGCCGAGTCTACCAAGTACGCAATCTAATCGGAGTCCGTAATCAAGCCAAAGTTGTTAGAATAAAACCATGAAACGCATAGAAAATCACAAAAGAAACGATAGTCGCAAAGCAATCAAACCAATCAAACTGACTTCTAGCATGCTTCTAGCAAACTGACTGAAGTACACCAGTGTTGCCAATTACGAAAACTATAATCCTACTCGAATGCCAAGCTAGAAATTCGCGATTTCGCTCAAAACCATCTTAAAACATTATACAGAATACTAGCTTTTTTCTAGCTAGTCAGTTTAGGTATTTAAATGAATAAAGTGTTACCAACTAATTTTAATAACCGACTTCGGAAAGTAGGTTCTCAATTCGATCCGTATTTACCGAAATCCCGAAAACTTCCGAAACTGGCAGCACTGGCTGACGGAAACATTTTATAAGGCATCAATAATTGTGACCCTACTTTTTATTTGGAATTTATTTATTTGAAGTGTCCGTGGAATACTAAAATAGGTTTCAAACAATATAAAAATAAATAAAAATTATAGTATAATTTATATTCACATCGGTTCTTAGGCCAAAATTGAACAATGTCCTTTACAAAGCTAGAATATTTTGAAATTTATTAGAAATTTTCGTCGTTTTGTAAAAAAAACTAACCTGTATGCTTTATCAGCCTCTGTATCAACAGCTTATAGCTCGGGAACTTCTGAACCGGTTTGATGAGCAAATTGTCCAACGACAGCTTGCCCTTATGGTCTCTAGCCATAGCGTCCAGGAACTTGGCAAAGGCCGGTCGTGATGACGAGGCCGTCTTGATCGTCTCCTTCGCCTTCTTCAAGTTGTTGATGAAAGACATGTAGGTATCCATTACGGTGGGTTTTGTGAACTGCAACAAGGAGTTTTAAGTTTGAGCACGTGGTAAGTAACAGCTGTTATGGTCGATCGATCATAAGGTTGAGCAACGCTCTGGTATACGCTTGGTCTGTGGAAGGATGATTCTCGTCATGACGAGTTCCTTCGGGAGGCATGTTATATTATAGGTAGATCTTTGGCAGTTAAAAGCCAAACAGTCTGACATCTCGTCTTTGTGACATCGTCTCTCGTCGTGGTTAAGGAAAAATTTTATATCGCTCCATGTGAAACACTGATACTCTGCAGCATTCAGTTAGACTGGAAACCAACCTCAACATAGTTGGGAAAAGGCTTGGCAAATGTTGAATCAGAACAGTAAAGTTACATCCCACCCAAAACAAAAATGTGAAAGACTGCCAAGTTCGATAATATGGGAATGCTTCGCCTATAAAAGAAGTGAGATCTGAATAAGTACCAAGTTCCATACACATACCTCAGTTAAAAATAGTTACTTTTTAATGATGCTACTTGGCAAGTTTTCACACACCCTGATATAAACCTACTAAACGCAATGAATCAATTATTTAATTTTCTATTAAAACTTCCCAAGTAACAACATTAAAAAAGTAACTATTTTTAACTGAGGTATGTGTATGGAACTTGGTACTTATTCAGATCTCACTTCTTTATAGGCGAAGCATTCCCATATTATCGAACTTGGCAGTCTTTCACATTTTTGTTTTGGGTGGGATTTCATTTATTTTTGTGAGGTTGTTTATTTTATTTTTTTCTTATGATATATTAGTTAAGGAAATGTCTCATTTATACTACCTTTCAGATTTTTGAATATGCACTATGCTTCTTACAAAGAAATGAACTAGATTAACTAAATGGACTAGATTTACCAACTGACTGACACGACATGTTATCATAATATTATGTTCGTGGATCAAAGTTACACATTCGTTATTTTCGAAAGTGACTCACACTTGACCGTTTTCAGATTTTTACTTTACTTTGACTAAATACAAACCTTTGTAACGAATTTCAGATCGGTACGATCATTCGAAGATATATTATATAAATTAGTTCGTTTTAGTTCCTTAGGGGTATAAATTTACACCTTCATTATTTTGAAACCGACTCACACTTGGCCATTTTCAGATTTTTCCTTTACCTTGACATAAAGACCTACCTCCATGCCAAATTTCAAGTCAATACGACCATTGGAAGTGGTCTAGGTTTTTGATGAGTGAGTCAGTCAGTCAGTGAGTGTATAGTAAAAATAGCGATTTTCTGACGTCAATATCTCAAGACCTACAATAGGTATATTAATGAAATTTTGTATTTTAGATAAGTGAGGGGGTCTCAACATATACTAGAAATTTGATGTGCGTAAATAAAATAGGTTTTGAGTTATAGGGGGGTCGAATTTGGCCCGAAATGGTTCGTGTAATATAACCCACGGCCGGTGTGTCGCTTTTTTGCTCGAACTTGGCGGACACACTGCCGTGTGTCTAGATATATTTCAAGTTTTTGAGATGTGTATCTATAGATGACTATATTTTTCATTCGAAGTACGATGGTTTATGATGTATGATCTCTCGTAAGATCATTGTAGTGGAAATAAATTACTTAGTTTAGTAGTTAGGTAATTGTTCACTGCGCTGTAATCACCTATTACAGCGCTTTGATTCAAACACGAAATAATGTACATTTGTTTTAAACATACCTGTAACAAATTGGAATTTATTACTTTTTTAGTACCTATACCTATTATCACAGATTACTATAATAGTTACTAATTATTTTTATCAAATACCTGATGTTAACCAGCAAGAACCTTATTTCCTTCATCTCTTAGATATCCCTCTAGATAGAACACCGCATTAGGGTGCGTCCACATCTGGCGAATGCGCCGCGAATGCGCAGCACGCGAGCCGATCGCGAGCTGTCCGCGAGCTGCGCGCGTGCATTTTTGTTCGTGCGCCGCTTCTGCGCCGCCCGCGCGCAGCTCACGCGCGACCTAAGCGCCGCACGCGAGCGGCGCGCAGGCGGCGCGCGACGTCTGCCATCTTCGATAGTACTGATACGGAACTGTAAGGGCGAGAACTGATTGCGCGCAGATCGCGCGCCGCTCGCGCGCTCTATACGAGCCTTGCGTGAGTTGCGCTAAAGAGGCGCACCGAACTATTGCAGTGACTGCACGCGCGCAGCTCGCGGACAGCTCGCGATCGGCTCGCGTGCTGCGCATTCGCGGCGCATTCGCCAGATGTGGACGCACCCTTAGATAGAAGACTTATTAAGTAGTAGGTAATATTTTTCTTTATTACCAAGTCGTAACTGAACTTACATATACACTAAGCATAGAACCTGTGTATGTTATTTGTATTACGGCTACCTCGTTCACGTTCTATCACAAAGAGCTTTTACTTCCAACATAAAACTACCCACCTTTTACATCATAAACTAATATCCGCTTATTACCTGTGTCGCAATCACAGTAAACGATGTCATATAATCATATTTCCTTACTTTGCTTCCTATACTTTATTTTAATATGCACGTGTACATAAAAGAGTTTATTTAGCTGATAAGTACTAGCTTTCGCCTGTGGTTTCACCCGCGTTTTGAAGGAACTTTCGGTACATGGATAAAAGTAGCCTAAATATTAGTGTCTTATATTCTTGTCAAGCTTGTTTCGTTAAACCTATTTAGTAGTTTTTATGTGCAAGGATATCAAACATATGTATTCGTGAACTTTCGAGTTTATAATATAAGTAACAATAACGAACATCAGAAACTAATATACATATTAGGTTTCCTAAACTATTTGTCTAAGCTACATATTTTACTTAGGTAAGTAAATACGATAACAGGAAAATTCTTCCGTTCCATCTTCATTAATCACTGTCGAAGGCAAACGTTAGGCCAATGCATAACACTATGTAAATACATTATTATAAATTCAGCATAGTAATATTGAGAAAACTCTTCGTCAATCAACAAGAAACTAGAAATCTTTACTAATAATATAAATTCGAAAGTGAGTTTGTTTGTTACACTATCACGCTAAAACGGCTGAACCGATTGAAATGTAATTTGGCATAGACATATGTAAGCTGATGGCGCTGATAGGCTACTTTTCGGGGTTGAGGGAAGTAGTTCTATCAAAATATGAAATATTAATTTTTACACCTCTGTCTTGCAACTATTTAAAAATAATGTAGCATTTTATCAATTTAGAAGCTGACCTTTGAGACTGTTGAATGACAGTATCACTTAAAAATATGAAAATTGAAGATTAAACAATAATTATACAAGAAAGTTTATGTCCCCAAAGATATAAGAAAGGTTTCTGTTTACTGAAATTATTAAAATGAAGGATCAATACACTTTGAGTAGCTTAACTCCTTTGACACAGTTATAAAATATTTTTGAATAGAACACTTGGATATACGAATATTCTGGAATTACTTCATCAAAAACTGTGTTTACCATTTGCATTGTTATGTATTACAAACCAATTGGTTTTTAGTTATGTAATTTATTCACTATGTATCATTCAAGAAAATAATCATCTACTTTAGGTACTAATGTAAAAGCTGAAGAGTTCGTTTAATTGAAGCGTTAACATCAGAAACGAATTATTCCGATTTGTCTATATATGATTTGTCTATAATACATATTATGTAGCTTAGTTATCTACGACAGCTAATGTTAAGTCCCCTTTTAAAGGTGAAATCGCAGGAAACAGCCAGTGTCATTCATGTGAGCTACTGCCATTTAAAACCTACAAAACAAAATAATGAACTCACCACATCTAAAAACACATCTCCAACTTTCTGCTGCAGGTCCCATTGTTCCAGCCTTCTCCTCAGCTGTTCCAAGAACACCTGGTGCACGTTGAGGATCCCTGGCACCTGGTAGAAGATCTCATCCACCAGGAACGCGTCCAGAAGAGCAGCATTCTCCGGACTCTTTAGAGGTTGCAGATATTTCTGTTGAAAAAGATTTTTACTAGGATATGGTTACTTCAAAAGAAAGTATGTAGGTAACCCAAGTTTAGGTTAAGCTCGCCACTGTACATAAACTTTTCATCGTCTTTAAAAATGTAACTATGGTGATGTCCTCCTTGTCAATTATCGGCGACGGCAGCTTTTGTCATGTAAGGAGTTTAGCCAACTGTGCAGGACATAGTGCACAAGCATTGCGCAGACACAGGTGCACTCACTATTCCTTCACTCTCATAGCCCGACGGGACGGCAATTCGACACTTTCAGTATACAATAAGAGTACATTAATATTTTTATTTATAATTATGAACAAAATATACCTTAAGTTTTATAGAGCTTCGACTTGGAAAGATATAAAGACTGGTCTTGATTAAGACTGGTTTCAAACTACAAATTGTGATAAAACTACAAAGTAAATTCAAAGAAATTGATCAAAATTCCATTCTTTATCACCAACACAAAAATAGTCTATCCTACTACTGTTCCTCAACATTAACTTACAGGTCAGATAGATAAAACAGAAGGTCAGTAGGTAATGATGATTGGACATAGTAAAACTAACAATACAGTAAATACAGTAGTATATTAAGGTAAGCCCTTCAGCCCACTCTTTTACGTGCGTGATAATGACCGACTTGACCAAAATAGAACAACGAAAGCACAAAATTTAGGACAACACACAGGTTCTTGACAACCTTGTTACAAAAAACCAGCCAAGTGCGAGTCGGACTCGCGCACTAAGGGTTCCGTACCATTATTTATAAAATGAGCGAAAAATAATAGTTTAAAAAAACTAAAGACACGCTTTTTATAGAAAAACGAACGAAAAAATAGAAAATAAATTTTAATGAATTTAAATTAAGAAAACAGTGTTAAAAATTTCAATGAATATAAAATAATAATAGTGTGAATACAAAAAAATATATTTAAAAAAAAGCGTGGGGTGCATGGTGTCAATAGTTATAAATATTTTATTTACAGATAATGAGTACAGTGATTTTCATTTCGATAATATCTTAAAAAGCACCCCACGCTTTTTTTAAATATTTTTTTTTGTATTCACACTATTATTAATTTATATTCATTGAAATTTTTAACACTGTTTTCTTAATTTAAATTCATTAAAATTTATTTTCTATTTTTTCGTTCGTTTTTCTATAAAAAGCGTGTCTTTAGTTTTTTTAAACTATTATTTATTTTCTAATTTTTAGTTTGTTTTAAAACTATTATTTGTTTTGTAGAATTAAAATTCTCTTTAGTATACAAAAATTTGTCAATATTAGAGAAAACGGCTAAAGATAATTATTGGAAATAAAAATTAACACCGAGTCCTGCCTTATCGACTGAAGAGAAAAATTCTAGAAAATTCTAATTAATTTTCTTACCTTATCGACTATAGATGAAAATTATATAAATTAACAAAAATCATATTTTGCAAATTGAAAAGCCTAGAAGTCGGTGTCTAATGGATGTTACTAAGTTAATTTTGCCACCGACTTCTAGGCCGATGCACCTAAAATTAGTTTTTTTTTTTGCTTTTTAGTGTTTTGGGAAGTCGGTTTAATTTTTTTGTAAAAAGGTTATTTATTTAAAGCTTTTCAGTGATACGAATAGTTGTCACTATCCATACAAGTGGGAAGTTCTCATCAATACAAAGAATATAAGTCCAAACGAGGTATTTTACATATTCAGTTGTCGAGTTCCCTCGACTTTCTCTGGTCTCCATCATCAGGTCAGCTCCAAACCTTCACTGTTGCATAGGTCTTGTCAATACGAATAATTTAAGCCCAAACACGAGGTAGTTTACATATTCAGTTGTCGAGTTCCCTCGACTTTCTCTGGTCTCCATCATCAGGTAAGCTCCAAACCTTCACTGTTGCAAAGGTCTTGTCAATACAAATAATTTAAGCCCAAACACGAGGTTGTTTACGT
The DNA here is from genome assembly GCF_022581195.2 of Helicoverpa zea. Classification (NCBI taxonomy): domain Eukaryota; kingdom Metazoa; phylum Arthropoda; class Insecta; order Lepidoptera; family Noctuidae; genus Helicoverpa; species Helicoverpa zea. The sequence continues at coordinate 3,058,222 of NC_061472.1, forward strand.
ATTCAGTTGTCGAGTTCCCTCGACCCTCTCTGGTCTCCATCATCAGGTCAGCTCCAAATCTTCACAGTTGAATAGTGCTTTTAGGCGTACACCTGAGTGTCAAGTTTTTACCCTATGTATGCCTACAACTTTCGATGGTTGCCCTCGATTTCTCAGGGTTTCCATCATCAGATCCTGACCTGATGACTATGGGACCAACTGGCAGCTATTCCGAATCGAACAAAAAAAGAATCACGTAAATCGGTCTATAAACCTCGGAGTAATCGATGTGTATGTGTAACCTCCTCCTTTTTGGGAAGTCGGTTAAAAATGGAATAATTTTATCAAATTAGTGTATTGTCATCGGTCCTCAATAAATCTACAAAGTTTGAACGAAATCTGGCCGTTTAAAGTGGGTCAAAATCGCGCCCAAAGAAGTCGGTTACAAACCTACAAACATACAGGTGAAGCTAATAAAAAGCGTGTAAAAATCACGTTTGTTGTATGGGAGCCCCCCAAAATAATTATTGTATTCTAGTTTTCAGTATTTGTTGTTATAGCGGCAACAGAAATACATCATCTGTGAAAATTTCAACTCTCTAACTATCACGGTTCATGCGATACAGCCTGGTGACAGACGGACGGACAAACAGAGGAGCGAAAACAATAGGGTCCCGTTTTACCCTTTGGGTACGGAACCCTAAAAAAGTTATTCAGACACAAGGAAACCATAATCACCTACAGCACGAAACTCGATTAGATAAAAGCAAAAACGGCCAACAACTTTCGCCAATAAAACTCACAATACCTTTTTTAGGGTTCCGTAGCCAAAATGGCAAAAACGGAACCCTTATAGTTTCGTCATGTCCGTCTGTCCGTCTGTCCGTCTGTCCGTCTGTCACAGCCGATTTACTCGGAAACTATAAGTACTACAGTGATGAAATTTGATGGGAATATGTGTTGTATGAACCGCTACAAAAATATGACACTAAATAGTAAAAAAAAGAATTGGGGGTGGGGCCCCCCATACATGTAACTGAGGGATGAAATTTTTTTTTTCGATGTACATACCCGTGTGGGGTATCAATGGAAAGGTCTTTTAAAATGATATAAAGTTTTCTAAAAAACATTTTTCTTAAAGTGAACGGTTTTTGAGATATCAGCTCTCAAAGTCGTAAAAAGTATGTCCCCCCCCCTCTATTTTTATAACTACGGGGTATAAAATTCTAAAAAAAATAGAGGTGATGCATGCTAATTAACTCTTTCAACGATTTTTGGTTTGATCAAAGTATCTCTTATAGTTTTTGAGATAGGTTGATTTAACTGTAATTTACGGAACCCTTCGTGCACGAGTCCGACTCGCACTTGGCCGGTTTTATATTTTATGAATTTTACAACGGTAATAAAACCTTACGGCAAGCACCCTACAAGGTTATAAACATTTTTGCCACAAGAAGTACCATAAAAATATATAGAGGCAAAATTCTTATCTTTTTGAGTGACAAACTTTTGTGCCAAACATGGGATTACTTTGATTATCCGTGTCTCAACTTTGACAGTTTGGTTACCCTAATCAGAGAAAGGGAAAGCAAAGGAGAGGGTGGAAGCTTGGAGATCTTAACTAAAATGGAAACGCCATTGATGATATTGACAATATTGACTTTTCCTGTGCCAAACGCGAAACATGTGAATATTGTGAACAAACATGTGTGAGTCAAGTTATGTTTATATGTTAGTTAGACCATTATTGATGTGTGCGTGGGTAACGGTGTGTTATCACTGAACAATTGGCAGACTCTTTCGCATAGAGACTTAAAGTCGTGGTGGTTCCGGTTGTCTAAATGCTCTAAGATCAAAACGTACAAAGATATAGGCACTGAAAGTTCGTTACGTTGAAAATGGAAATTTATTTGGAGATGCTGAATTCGCTTTTGGAGTAGAAAACTGGAATGTACGCGCAATTCTGTTATATGAATATGGCGTTTTCGCTGACTCGGTTAGCGAATGATATTACATAGATTGGGACAAAGGTGATGAAAATTAAGATATCGTTTCTGTAGAGAATTGTAATTATTTTTGATAAGTTTCTTTTTAGTTATGAGTTTCAATTTAATTAATAATCAAGATAAAAACAAGGAAACCGATAAAAAGAACTCTTGCTTTTTGGCAAGCAGCAGATGCAAAAAATATAAAGAAAATGGGATTTAACACATCCAAAATGGTACGAGAAATAATTTAGTATCAGATATACGAAATACACAAGATACAATTCCAACCATTAGCAGTCACTCCAGACCTTGGAGTCAACGTCTCTGACAGACACGAGCCTGGCCTACAAAATAAAAAGTACCTTCGCGACACATTTCTATGGCCCTCTGTTAAATCTGTCCTTGGGCTGACAAGGTTGTAACGCAAAGAAGATGGGAACAAAAGCTTCACACGTAAACTCGAGGGATCTTTAGAGTCCTTAATTACTCGAAAATATAAGTACAAATACAGCAAGAAAATGCAGGTTTTTATATCATAGATTAAAATTAAAACTTCTTTGAATAAGCTGTTAAGAGTTTATAAGTGATTATTTAGTGATGTCATTGATTCCAGATTTGATGAAAGACACTTGTTGAAGTAGTTGAAGACATCGCTAAAATATTGTGCCACAAAATAGCAATGAGGTTTGTACTTTAATTTTAAGGCATATTGTAATCCAAGAAATAGAGTATCATACCAGTATAAGTACATACCTTGCAAACATGTTGAAAAGGTATGTAATTCAAAACATTTTGTGCTTCTCATTCCACGACTCTGATGCAATTTCTCCCAAACCTTCTGACACTTATTTGCGATGCGTTATTTAAAAGGAGTGACGTGAGGGGGGGTACTGGTGACAATAAATAGCCCGACCCACATGATGGAAAGGTAGAGCGGAAAATTTGAGTGGGAAAACCACAGCGAATTTAGGGTTGGTCAAATTTTCTGCATCAACTGCACACGAAAAAAATCGGTAGTACTTGACGAAGTCGATATTTCAAAGTATCTGTAGAAAATGTTGTGGGTAGTGTCTTTGTTAAGCTTTGGTCTACGCAACTACGTACACTTAATATACTACTGTTTGTTTTACCAAATAAATAAAATTAATCAGTTTTTTTCGTTTTCATAAGTAAGATCGTTGTAAATGAAACGGCCTAAATAATTACTTGAATGGCTTCAAAGTTATAACCGTCGAACTTGGAATAGGATTTGCGGTCGAAATTGCCAGACAGTTCAAAATCTTCTTATATTACTTAGAATTTGTATCTGCGGGGACTGTTATATTTAACCCATTCTTATTAAATACACTATCATTTTTTATACAGTTTTTGGTGCTTATTTCTTAGAATGCGACATTATTTAGAAACTATAGTATCTTCAAAACGCAAACAAAAAAGGACCAGCACCGACACAAGACCGCAAAATTTTGGTCATTTTATACGAAGCGCCCATTTGGTCCTTTCGACAGCTCATTAATTACCAAACAAAGAAAACCGAAGAAACGCACTAAGATTGATCAGTAACTCTAAGATGACAGCCCTGTATTTTCATCGTTTCCATAAATATAACGAATTTGTCAGTCCTCTGCTCATTTGGACCGAATTAACGGCCCAACTGTGTTACCGAGTTATTATTATAATTTTACTGTTTACAATTAATTTCCATACTGACCTTGATGGTGGAGAAAAAATGCCGTTTTGTTGGTTTCATTTGAATTGTTTATGCGATCTTTTGGGGCGAGTCCGATAGTTTTTTTTAACAATGATGTAGCTTGATTACAAATTAGCCTAATGATTCGTAAATCACTATGAAACTCAAAAATATCCTGTGCCAACTTCCGCGTAGGGACATACATTCTACTAATTGTAACCATGTTTGTACAGATAGTAAAAGAAGACGTCCACTGCTGGACAAATGCCTCCCTCAAAGTCCACCAATTCGCTCGATCTTCAGTAACCCTCATCTACTGTTTCCCGGCGACCTTGACCAGATCCCAATTGCCATGTTGCCATATTGTACACCAATGGAATATGCACTTTAATGTAATGAAAGTAAGTAAATAGCTCTCATAACACCCTAATAAAAATATTAGCAGTGAAATATTCATGATCACAATATTTGCTACAAAATTTGATCCTGTTTTCAAATTATTAAGGCTATGTTGACGCCTTTAGGGATAAAGGGTTAAGACAGCTGTCTTTTCCTCAATCCCCTTAATGACGGTAGACGGAATTTGTGTCATGTTATTCACTTATCTAATATTAAATTGCGGGCGCCATTTTTGTTATTATTCTACTTATGCCTTTATTTGGTTTAAGAGGTTGTTTGTGTGAATATGTTAATCTCTTGATCATGTAAGTATTTGGATTTTAACCATGTGTTGGTATTTCTCTGTCCGATGCTTTGGTAAGTTTAAAAGTAATTTGACAACTCTCAATAGCCTTTAGAGTCTAACAAGACGATAAATACTAGTGTTCGTATAACTCTTCACAGGAAAGTGCTTTTGAAAGCTTCAGTGTTAAATTTTAAAATATTGTTGAAAAAACTAGGTACCTACTCAAGCATGTATGGTTTAATACTTTTTAAGTCTATTGTAGATTTGCTTAAATGTAGCTAAAAAAAAAGAAATATTGAACTGACATCTACTAACCTATATGGACATAATATACCTACATGGTGTATGGACGGAAGATCTGAAGATCGAGGAAAGTGGCGAACCTTGGGGGAAGCCTTTGTTTTTTTTCGGCTGACACGACGAAGACGATCTGTTAACCATGAGGGTGCAATATACATACACCAAGGGCTATAGGGCTGCCCGGGTAACTGGGTTGAGGAGGTGTCGTTCCTTGTAAAGCACTGGTACTCAGCTGAATCCGGTTAGACTGGAAGCCAACCCCAACATAACTAGGAAAAAGGCTCGGAAGATGATGAAGATGATGGTGGTACATAGATAGGTACGTTTTTTGGTTTTCATGAAAAATAAGTTTATGTGCTTACATACGTAAAAAAATAGCGAGGAACTTTAAAGCCTAATATTATAATATGTATGACTTTATTTTAAAAACTATGATAGTATTAAAGTGCCCTAGACTTACCACAGAAAGGACCAGCACATATAACTACTATCCCACTACATTTGTACAAAAAGACCAAAAACCAAGAGCTCTGTGAAAACAGAAAGCAATCAATCAATATTACAATGAGATACTTCCAAAGGCAGCCACTGAAGGCTTGAAAAGAAAAGGCTTAAAACAAAAGAAAGAGTATCATTCTTATTTTTGAACTGAACTATGTTGCTTTGAGAATTTTTCGTGACTTTATTTCATGGTGCAATGAAAAGCAAAGGTCGGAAAACTGCAGTCAGCAGCCACTTAATAAATACTAATATAATGTACCCAGCTCAGTCACTTATACCTACATACATGAGAAAAAGTTTTGAAATCTAATAGTAGCAGAGCATAATTGAAATATTAGTTGTCTTACCTTGACTAATATCTCCAATGCCTCCACGTATGACTTCTCAGTCTCATATAATTCCACCACCACGTGTGTTCGTGTGTCCTGAAACAAAAATAAAAGAAAATTAGTGACTATGTACTTATGTGGATGATCACCCTCCCGCGGACTGGTCGCGCCAAGGTTTGCTTTATCTATGATCGCGTACATAATGTACTAATGGCCACGAGGCCCTCAAGAGTTTCTATCTGAACCCTTCACCTATGTATGTAACATGATTCCCCTTTATAACACTGTTTGTCAGACTCTCGGCCTTCCACTACTTGTATCTAACGATAGCCGGGACCGACGGCTTAACATGTTTATCAAGACTAAACATGAAACAAATGGTCACCCATCCATCAATAGTAACCAATCGTAGTAAACATAAGTATCGCCTAGCCATGAAGATGGGCTACTGAACCAAGAAAAACGTAATAACACTTCGCTAATTAAAATGCACTCCTTATAAGTTTACAATTGCGTCCCGTGGGAGCTACTTCGCGCACTCATATAAATGGCTTCATTCCTCGATATAACATGGGCTACGTAACACTGAAATATTTTTCAAATCGGAACAGTAATTCCTGAGATAAGCGCGTTTAAACTAACAAACAAATAAACTCTTATTCTAATGTAATAACTAATCCACTTCTGTCGCAAATAAATATATTACTTATTCATGTAAAAAGGCACAAGTTCGCAAGTTGTGTAAGTTAAAAGAATTATATTTAAATGAATCCATGAGGTTTGCATAAATATGAACAGATGGAGGCACACTAGGGAGTCGGGATGTACCATAAGGCGGATCACACACAGACAAGAGTATTTAGAGTAGGTAGAATTTCTTCTTGTCGTATCAAGTTAATTAACCTGAAAAGCCTTTACGATAGTTTAAGATAAACAAATATTTATTCATACATTACTATTTAGAATACCTACATGCTTCTTGAAAAAATAAACAATAATCTTGACCAACAAAGCAGCCAGAAGTACTTTGTATACGAAACATAATCGTATCGTACAAAACACGCACACATTTTATACTTTTACACACAAAGACTTTTGATTGACTCTCTGTTGTCTATGACTCTATGACTTATTTCTTTTGCTAAGTTTTCATATAGCTGTAAGTCTTCCATAGTGTATCACTCGCGTTGTTTACAACTTCGAGCTTTTCGCGTGTAAGTGTGTGATCCACCGCAGTAAGTAGAGTCAGACATTAATATTCATACAGGTTAAATGTGGTTTAGAAGCAGGTAAAGGAAGGGATAGGGAAAATGTGGTAAAGGGCTTTTGAGGAAAAATCTTTTACGTTTTTATGATGTTGTACCTAGGGCTGCCATCTCGAATTTCGCCAAACCCGGACAAACGTTTAAAAAACCCGGACATTTGGCGTAAACCGCATTTTTCCCCCGAACATGTACGATTTTTTTAAACAAAATAATACCTAATTTGTAATCCATTTACTATTGACATACACTTAAATACAATGAGGAGCTTCCTTACATGAAAAGTGTCCGGGTTTTCCCCGGACACTTCTTGAAACCCCGCCCGGACGGCCCCCGGACGGCCTCCAAACGAGGACAAATCCGGGGAAACCCGGACGGATGGCAGCCCTAGTTGTACCTACCTTCTACATAGAGGTTGATTATGATTTTAAAATTGACGATCTTATTTCAAAAAGTATACTTTTATTTTGTATAAAAATTATCTAATATGTAGCGCAAATAATATGTATGTACCTTCTATTTTATTTTTTTCGGAATAAGTAACCTTTTCCTATTCCGCCGACGTGACTGAGTTAGCTACTTAGTGGTATCGCTTTTCACGATCAATATGATAATTATTGATCGTGAAAAGTATCGTGATAGTTTTATATAGGTATATATAGGTAAATCGAATAATAATAAACTGAAAAATACCCGTCCACCTTTACCATCTGACCTCCAAAACCCATTTACAAAAGCAATTCCCAAACTACTAGCAACTAAAACGAATCGTTATCTGAATAACGAATGGTAGCCTCGTCAGATCAGACATTCAGACCTATTTATGACTAGACTAGGCCATTCAGTCTAGGTTTTATCACAACGACCTTATAATAACCGTCAGTGGGCAAATGTTTCCTGAAAAATGTACTAAAGAATAGTTTAAATTATGCATTATTATTATTAGTGTTTTTGTGAAAATAGTTAAAGAATGATTTGATAATAATCATGTATTGTGATTTGTTTGTGAAAAAGCAGGTTGGTGGTTACACTTGTGTGCAGTGAAAATGGGTCAGCTACAAAGTTGCTTTATACAATTTTCATAAAGTGAAAAGATAAATGGTCACATAACATGTTTCTTCTATTATGTATAATGGTGCTCCTCTCAAGGCTATCTAGCCTGTGTGTTTGTATGACGAAATCTTCAGAACTGTCAAACCGTTTTTAAGGATTTTTCACTATAGAAATTTTATACCGTCGAATCCCGATTCAAAAAAATCATTTCCCTTTTTATCCCATAAAACGCAAGAAAATTAGAAAAAATACCCTTTGAAATAAAAACTGTCTAAATATGATATTCATTGCATTCCCAAGGTAGCGTCCAATCTTAAGGATACACACACTAAATAAATATTTCCTTAGGACGGGATAGAGCTTCAAACGCCCACGTTTTTATTCTCTGGAGCAGTAATAAAAACCTTAATTATTAATGCTACGGCGTTATTAAAGGGGCGTTATTAATTATGTGCAGAGGAAAGGTATTAACTTCAGAAAATCTTAGTGAAAAACAAAAGTAGGTACGAGATCTTATGAATTTTTCGCTACTGAGATATACCTACATAAGATTATATTTATGTGTACCTATAAATATACTCAAATGTTACTCATTTTGCATTCTGACAAGTATTGTCGAAACAAAAAAACGTCATTATATAAAACTGACCCGATTAGTTTTGCCCTAAGTGTATTATAAATTAGTTGGTAGCGCCACAAAAATCCATAGACACGTACACTGCCAGTCTTGAATCTCTTAGATACGAGCAACACCACGGAGTAGGGAAAGACGAGCGGAGCTCATAAGGTAGGTAGGTAAGACGTAATCTAACGTATGGTAGGCGTGACCAAAACGATCAGTTTGGTAGTAACTAGAATTAGGTATTCGGGTTCCTTGAGACATCTGACAAAGATTGGTATATTGATTAGTGATTCGTTTTTTTATTAAACTTGCCCGGTTCCATCGAAGGTGTATAGGGACGGGGAATGTAACGTTCCTCGTCTCTAAACACCCGCATTTTGACGACGCTACTTAGAAGATTTTCATTATGACATCTCCGCTAGTCATTTTGATCTTAACACCTTACTCAAATGCCTATACCTTACCGCCTTACCCTACTCTTACCCTATTTACCCCCTAGCCATTACCTTTGACTTTCCATCTAACCATACAGAGCATAATAAAAGTGTTATTGACAATGGAAGGGAGCCACGAACTAAGTAAGTGTCATTCAAAGCTGCTTTGCTTAGGGTTGTCACGCCCAGAAATTGGCTATTTTGGGAACGAAAATATAATGGGAGAATTATGTTGACTTGAAGAAAATGTGTGAAAAATACGAAAGTATTTTTGTAGTTAAAGTATTTAAAAGAAATCGATTGACGAATGACCGATTGGGAAAAACTTTTCACTGAAAAAATGGTTTTAATGTCAAATCTTAATAATTAAATCGTGATAATTTCTAATAATTTGCATACTTTTAAAAAGATATTATGGTTCAGCTCCATCTCCAAGACAAAATCTAATTTGGGCTCTAGCCCTTGAATAAGATGCTGATCCACAATTAAAGAAAATGACTTCTTGTACGTCTGCCTTTTTTAATGATCATACAAATACTTATATGAATATTTAACAAACATATGCAGACAACCCTAAAATTAACGCACTATAAATTACTATACATTATACGTATAGGTTATAATAGCGAAGTGCCGGGGTGACATGTATGTATAGCTATTATGAACACGGTTTACTGACAATTTTGATACTCGCTTTGTTTGCAATCACGTGTAATAGTGGTGTAAAACCACTTGATTACTGTTTTGTGACATTACGAGATTGTTAATAGTATTATTTTAATTGTATGTAACACTAAAATAATACATCTTTTTGACTGACAAAATAAAGAGAAAACAGATCAAATGAGTGACGTAAACTATTCCGTAATTTCAGCACAAAGTGTGTAGAAAATCATCATACCTATACTTTTAGTTGACATTATCGAGATAATATTACAAAATGCGTCGAAAACTATTACTTCCCTTCCTTCCAAAATTTCGTAAACAAACCAAGGAAACACCAAATTAGTTTAATGTTCACAAGAATTTAAAACTATCAACGGCAAATCACATAATATCGCGTCGATGATAGATTAACAGCCTCGTAATATGCAACAAGAAATATAATATATTAAAGTATCCCATCTTTTGACATCCATAATTATGATTAAAGGTATCTGTCAAAAGATAAAGATAAATCTTAAGTGGTAGAAAGCACTTCCTCAGTTGAGTTTATTCATTTTGTACACCTTTAGTTAATGAGGGATTTTAAACATACTTGCTTAAGACTTGAAAATAAATGGTTGGAGACTGGTCTGTCTTTTCAATGTAAGGGGAAACTTGCTGGAACGTTGACAGTTTTCAATGAAATCGTTATGTAACAGTAATAATCAGACTGTTATGTTAGTTAAGTAGTTTGTACTGGGTACATCATTTTCGTCTATTTTAATATGCTACTGCTGCATAAGCCTATTTCGTCATAATTTTCGTTTCAGGCATTGGTAGCAGTTATTTTGTTTTAATTTTATATCTATATGGCTTGAGACAAAAATCTTCCGAATGAATAATTAGCATTGCTTACTGAATTTCGTATCGTATGGTAAGTGCCAACTTTTGCGCCCCGTACATAATTTCGATCCCGAGAAAGTCTAAAAGAAAGTTTTTTCGCAAAATAGGTACCCTACAAATAGGTAACCCACCAAAGCTGTGTAAAAGCATTAATATTTCATGCATCTACAAACTGGTACATAGAACTGCGATGCAGCTCTTCGTTGAAAGCTTAACTCCTCACGTGCCGTGTAACACTGTTGCATCACACTAGATGGGTTGTGTGCACTGATTCTTGCTGTGTGCTAGCATAAGGGATAATTTTTACATCAAAATAAATATTGCAGTTAGTGATAGGATCCTTCCTAATAATTATAAATGTCTGTAGCGCTTTCATGCCAAAACTACTGATTTAAATGTTACACACTATAGTCTAGAGAGCCTAACAAAGGACTAATTTTATCCACATTTGGGAATTAGCTCTCTCAGGATGCGGGTGGAACCGCGATAAACAGTTTTTCAATAAAACTAAGTGACTCAGCGAACTGGGAAGAAGATGAAATAAATTGAAATTCCAATAAGCGATGGCAGGTTTTAGCATTAAAAGTACTAGCTTCCTTCACGTCCCATCCTGCTGGATGAATGGAATATTACTCTGTAGGAAACTTACCGTGGTTTTACTTGCGTCCTAGAGAACCTTCCCCACGAACATACTACTACATGACTACATTATACACCTACTTAATATAGGTATTGTCATCATCATCAGTCTTCTACCGTCCTGGGCATAGGCTTACTCACTCACGGAGAAGGATTGACCGTTAATCACCACGCTTCCTCAATGCGGGTTGGTGATTTCAGACTTTATAGTCCAGGTTTCCTCGAGATGTTTTTTTTTCATCTTTAATCGACCATTATTGTCAAAGATATTCTTAAGAAATAAAAGTACAGACAGAAAGTATATGAGTTCGTTAATGAAATGTTAAGCTGTTCCAATACAAATTGTTTCATGTTTATAGGAACCAGGCATATAATGACTCACTCGCATTCAATGACCAATCGCTATCATTACTATATTGTGAAACGTATTCCCGAGAAAGCTAAATTTAAACTGTTTACGCCAAATCAAAGTTTAAAAATTTTGCAGTGACTCAATTTTGTGCAGTTTTTAGATCTAGACTAAATGATCTGAGATCTGAAAATAAACTTTGTTTTTAACTGTCTGTTTCTCGTGACTTTACCTGCGTTTGAAGAAAGTTTAGATCTGTTTTTAAAGTCCCGTATCTCCAAAAGGTACTAAAGTTTAAGAATATCGGTTCAGCATTTTATGGTGTTTTGACGATAATGTAGAAAAGACAATCAAATGAAAAAACTCACATTTTCTTTAATAATGCAGATTTAAATATAACATCTGATGATAATGATAAAATTAGAACTATAGCTACCAATGCATTTGATGTAAATAAAGCAAAAATAAACAATTTTAGCAACGATGCATATCGGATGGATATAAACGATTTTCCCGTTGATCCCTATAATAGAACTAATGTGATGCAATAACTTACACAGATTGAAGTTACGAGGAAAATATTCGATCGAATTCAAAATAGAATTTTGTCGAGAATTTGATTTAAGGAATGTGATTTGGCCAAGTTGCAAGGAAAACATCGCTGTCTGAAATAATTTTCAATTAAGGTACTCAGAAGTAATCGTTGTTACAATTCCACGTTAGAGACCTTCACCCGGATTTAAGAAAACTGAAACTAGGGCCTGTAAGGTCACTCACGCGTGCAGCTCATTCGATAAAAAGAAGAAGATTGGGAAGAAATCATCATCTGCCCAGCGTTTTCCCAACTATGTAGGGGTCGGCTTCCAATCTAACCGAATGCAGCTGAATACCAGTGTTTTACGTGGAGCGACTGCCTATCTGACCTCCTCAACCCAGTTACCCAGGCAACCCATAGCCCTTGATAAATCTGGTTATCAATCTTTCTGGCTCCTGACTACCCATAACGACTTCCAAAGACGTTAAATGACAGCCAGACTTACAGTTTATTGTGCCATCCGAAACGCCGTCACTGGTGTCCAATAAATACTTAGAAAGTACATACAAACTTAGAAATGTCATACCTAACATTCAAGATACTACATATTATAGTTCGGCCATTCAGAGAATGCGTTCCTGACACGTCGCGATTGAACTGACGACGTAACTTTGCAATGGCGTTGCAGTTACGATAAAAATATTTTTGCTGGTTGTTTACCGTTTTAACAATTGAGGAGCATTAAAACAACATTATTATATCAATAATCAATGAATGTTATTACGTCGTCAGTTCAATCGCGACGTGTCAGGAACGCATTCTCTGAATGGCCGAACTTTAGATGGTCCAACTACAACAGTATAGAACAAAGGATAATCATGTTCTATCTATTAATCATCATTACAATATAGGTCACCGTATTACATAACATTAAGGTTAGCGCTACTTACCGTATCAGTTAATAGTTAATACGCTATCGATGCAGGTGACAATATTGTACCTAGTTCTCAGGGTATTAGACGACGTGATCTATATTCATTTGTTACTATTGAGAGTTTCAGTGCTGTCACACCAGGAAATTTACTGTGGAATTCTATAAATTATCTATCTGCGGTTTTGCAATTGAACATTAAGTTGGTACATTGACATAAATCATGGTTTTCAATCCCAAATCGCAAAACAATAGATTTGTTCAACTTTACTTTGTCATTGGTATCTTGGTGTCAAGTTTAACTCAAAAAAGTTCACTTACGTTTGAAAAAGTTCAATTTGTCCACTGTAAGTCAGGCATGAAGTAGAATCTAGACCAGTGCAGAAACCTTTGAATATATGGAAATATAAACTATGCCTAGTAAAATGGAACCCATTGGCAAAAGATACGACAAAAATTATAGGAAAAATATTGATGCTATATGTAAATAGAACAGGTGAGATTAAAAGTCTACCAAGGTTATGCTGTAGCAACCTTACAAATATCCTTACTCTAACTGTGTTCTATACCAGTTAAAGCATTTTAATTCTAAAATCCAATGAACTAACATGGCTCTCATGTCATTATTCCCAATTTCCAGTCAATCCCCAGGGAATACCCAGAAAAACCGTTCCCGAAAAACGTCATCTGTTCCCGTTATCACAACACGCTATTAACACGTTATCAGTTCAGTCGGCGACCTCGGTCCACTCGTACCCGATCGATATACCATTAATTATGTCCCAGTAGCTACTGGAAACTTTGCCATCGTATTGTACCCATTACAAAATGGAAGAGAAGAGATGCTGTTTTGTTTTAATGATGTGGTAAGGTAGGAGCTTTCAACTGCAAGTATCATACTTGATCAAAGTGCCACTTACCTAGTACAAGACTAGGTAAGTAAAAACTTGTCACTTGTAGGATTGCAGTCCCATCGGGGTATGAGACTGAAGGAATAGGGAGTGCACCTATGTATGCGCAAATGCTCGTGGGCTATAATATGTAGTGCGCAGTGGCTGATGCCTAGACATTGAGCACTAGGTAAACAGGTACATAACTAATATAAGAAAGGCGTTAATCGCTTGTCAACCAAATGGGTCGATCTATCATAAGATTTAAGCAATGCTTGGCGTGATCTACCGTGGATGGGTTACCATCTTGGCATGACAAGATCCTCCTTTACGGCTGGCATTTAAACATCTTTGACAGTCACATTCAGAATCTGCCGTGTCCCTATAATTATCATTATTAGGATTAATAAAGTTCATTAACACTAAAGTGACATTTCACATTCATGACTAATATTTCGGGAAATACAATCTGCGTAATGCTATTCACTCCCTAACCTTAATAAAAGTTGGTCAAGGTGAAACCATGGTGAAACGCAGTAGGCATATTTTATCGTTAGTTTGTTGTTGTCATAACTTGAGGTAACTCTTTTGTATTCAACTTTTACTGAAAAGGCTCATGTTCAAAAGGTTTTAGTTTTACTCAATTTATTCAAAAATATATCTCTGGACATGTACAAGAGTGTGTTTTGAGAAATATCTTATACGAGCAACCAAAAAAAAATTCGTTACGAGACATATTTCCGAGTCTGTACACCGCCCCTATTCTCAAATCAACCCGAAAATCGATAAGTAATAAATACGTGAAGATATTCAACCCTAACATCTTTCCGATGTGAGAAAATCCCAATATCCAATTTCGCAAAATAACCGACAATCTTAGAAAACGTGGAGGCCCAACATCTCTAGGGACGTAAGGACGACTTGGTCATTTCCGATTCGGTCATCCTATTCGATACTATCGATTATCGAACGGACCGAAGGTGTTTCGACTTATAAATCATTCGAGTTTTGAGGAGTGAAGCTAGGGGAGATGTATGTAGTATGCGTAAATATTTCAGAGTTTTAAATATTGAAGAGGTTAGGAGTTTTAATGATACCTTAGTTAGATTCGATAGTGACTTTTTTGTTTTTCGTAGTTCAAAAACTACTTTTGTTTGAGTATATTATGAGTTGTAGGTCATATAAGATTTATTTATGGATATTGTCTTTTCTTTCATCTTTAGTTTGAGCTTATAGTTAATAAAGGATTTGATTTTTAAATCCAAATAATCTCGTGACCTATTTACAAAAAGAAAATAGCTTTACGTGCAAATGGAGCATGAAATACCGCCCTCCTTCAAATATTGAGGAAAAAAACAAAAGTTCGCTGTAATAACCTTACAAAGAAAATCTTTAAATCAAACAGGAAGGCAACTTCCTTAATCATTGATAGGTATAAATACTTAACCGCTGAACAGGTTAAAGTTTTGCAGTGTTGATAAATAATATAGGCCTTTTTCGATACAACATTTTAGTATTAAATATTAAGGGACTGTGTGACAAAAATATACTCGGATATAACATTATTTACCTGTCTAGATGTAATTGTATTTACCTGATTAATAAATATTTTACAAAACATTCGTTCAAAGTTATCTCACGAGATTATATTAAAATCCATCAACTTTGATATGATCCCATTGCAGAACTTATTGTATGTTTTTACACCATGATATGTAAAGCATAAAACATATAAATATGTATAAAAATGAGCACTTCAATAACCCATTCACCAAAATTACCTCGTATAACAACTCCATTACGAAATCCACTTCAAAGTTCTAATCATACAAGTAGGGGCCATGTTTACATTTTTAAATCATGGAGAACAAAATGACTAGTGGAGGTGCCATAACGGAAAATCGCCTAAGAAAGTAGCGCGCCTAAATGCGGGTGACGAGGAACGTTACTGTTTTCGCCCATACACGCCTTCTTTTGAGCATACCATTTTGTGTAATTCCAAGAATCGATGACAGATATCTCAAAGAATCCGAAGAAGCCTCGTTAGTTCACTCCTAACTGATCGTTTTGGTCATACCCACCGTAAGAATTTGACCTAAACGAAGGCGCCTGACCTACCTTCATTATGGCTCCTCTGCTCATCTTTCCTAACTCCGTATTTTAAATCCACAAAGCGTTTACAGAACTCCATATTGTTGATGCCGTTTACGAGGTTAGATTTAGGTAAAGAGGCCGAGCCAAAAGCCTTCGGGCTGTAAATTATGTTATTATGACATACTTCGTGAATGTACCTTCTATGAAAGCTTTTGCTCTACCCGTTAAGGTTGTGTTATTTGATGCTGTGCGGTTTGTTTTAGTAGTAATTTGAAAAATATTTTCTTATACAACGTAGATACTACTAAGCAGTGTTTTCTTGTGGTTTCACTCGCGTCGAGTGGGAACTACCTCTCGTACTCGGAAAAAACATAGCAGACCTATTTGCTTTAAAAAAAGATATTAATCTGAGATTTATCTATAAACTAAACCAAGGAATTTTTGTAATTGAATTTTTCTTTAAAATCATCGAAATGATTAAATTACCCCACGGCCCCGAAAATACATAAATATACCCAAAACATTACATTATAAAAAAACACCCCATAGGCACCATAACTGCCCTTTACACAAAATTGTCTAGGGGAAACCACATCAAAATGGCCCCCATTCCTATAACCGAACTCATTTCTAATAATGACTATTGTCAACCGCGCTTAATTCTCTGAAGCAAATAACAGCTTCTATCTTTTTTCCTTTTGTAATCTTTTGTTCGTCTGTCAACGCAAATAAAAGGTCAACCCTCCCCGCACGGGGGAAGTTAAATGGGACTTAAAAATTAAGCAAAAGGGACAAAAGTTTGTAAGCTGGTGCAAGCTTTGCCGTACAGTGTTTTGTTCTTTATTTTTTTCTCTTAAATAATTAAATTCTACTGGTTGATATACTTCATTTGAATGTAAATTAAATGATTCGTTTAAATGTTACTTATTAGATAGTAAGGCCTAGTAAAAGTAATTTTTCTGACTGCATTATATTACTGTAAGAACTGGTGGACGAAGACTTCTTGTCATAAAAATATTTTATACCCCTAACTGTAGCGAAATCTCATAAGTTGACTATCAGAAAGCAGAAAAAATCTGTCAGAATCTGATCATGTTTCTTTCAATCTTTACTAATATTATGAATAAGTAAAGTTTGTGGCGGCGTCATTTCTGGGTCAACTAAACCGATTTTTTAAATAACTATGAATAGCTTGTTTATTTGGGCGTCATAGGCTATATTTTTTACCTAGAACGGAATGTACTTCTTCCGGAATGGGTGGAACCACGGGTGATAGCTAGTAATAAATAAAATTCGTCTGAAAGTCAAGGACAAAACTCAATATTGACGTCAGACATCCATAACTCATAGTTTAAACTACCAATGTAAAAATTATATGTCAGACATTAGCACAACTGCCAAGATAGTCGTTATCTATGTGTTTAAATCATAAATAATGAGGCGAAACGTTTGTTTGTATACAGAGGTTCGTCTCTGTAACTAGACCACGGAATATAACAAAAATGAATTCAAATTATAAAGAATACAACATAGAAATAAAGATTTGTTAACAGACGCTAACTTACCTTTTAGTTAATCTGATAAGGAACAAATAGTACAATTATTAATTAAAGAGAAATATAAATCAAATTAGTAACTTAAACAACACCTATCGCTAAATTGTAATAGAATGAAAAAAAAACAGTCAATTTGAGTCCGTTTTAGAAGCCGGTTAAAAAAAAATACCAGACATAAACGAAATATTACCTCTGAGCATTAAAAAAACAAACAACATAACAATAACCCTTAATTTTACAGCCGCCATTTTGAAAAACACGATTAATTCCCGCCACAAATTGGTCACCACACGAGTGTCGAATGCGTTGTCATAAACGGGAATACCTGCTTAATTATGAAAGGTCCTTACAGCGAACACACGCCTGAAACAATTATGAACATTCGCGTATTATGTAAAAAGTTTGCTAACAATTTTCAGTAACTATGTACCTTTTAAAAGGAGTAAGTCGTGGTGGCCTAGTGGGCAAAGAACCAACCTCTCGAGTATGAGGGCGCGGGTTCGATTCCAGGTCAGGCAAGTACCAATGCAACTTTTCAAGTTTGTATGTACTTTCTAAGTATATCTTAGACACCAATGACTGTGTTTCGGATGGCACGTTAAACTGTAGGTCCCGGCTGTCATAGAACATCCTTGGCAGTCGTTACGGGTAGTCAGAAGCCAGTAAGTCTGACACCAGTCTAACCAAGGGGTATTGGGTTGCCCGGGTAACTGGGTTGAGGAGGTCAGGCAGGGCAGTCGCTCCTTGTAAAGCACTAGTACTCAGCTACATCCGGTTAGACTGGAAGCCGACCCCAACATAGTTTGGGAAAAAGGCTCGGAGGATGATGTACCTTTTAAAAGGTTGGCTTAAATGTTGGTACTTTTCAAATGTTTGTAACACAACATGGTGTCGTGGTTGTAATTCTCAGAGGATTAGGCTATATACTTTTGTGTACGTACTAGTTATTTTTTGTGGTTTCACCTAAGGCTTATTTTACTTTTACGTAGAAGTTTTCATCACCTAGGTATTTTCAGGGAATATAAATTTTGTTATGTATTTATCAAAGCTTAAGATAGACATACATATTATATTAATAATAATTAAAAGCTTTTTATATACATTAATATCACTATCACTCTGTTCTAAAATATAAGGTAGTTCACGACATCTATTTTGTCTGTCGTAATCTGAAAAACGACTGCATTTTATGTAGGTTTCACCAATAGAAGCATGTTTCATAAGACAGGTTTCGCTCAAACCGCTATAGTTAAAAGGTGCAACTGGCCCTAAAATTGTTCTTAGACAATTGCTAATAAATTATCAATTAATAAACAAGAGTAAAACAATTGTAGTTAGTAAAATTATGTCAAGCAGGCCTTGTCAGCCTATGGCCTAAACAGACGCACGCAATGTGAATTATACCTACAATAGTCTATTACATTGTCAGCTGTCATAGGTACTGTCATTCTGTCATGCTGTCTACTGCCCCGTTCTTGAGAATTCATTACTATAAATGACAACTAATTAAGCTTTGATTCTGACTGTAAAGGGCGCAAATAGAACTGCAATCAATTATTTTTTAACTGCTTAGTTAAATATGTGTATTTATGTGTATTTTTAATTTAGGTAGCGTTGTGGCTACAAAGATGTTTGATTTGACAGTTTTCAGATCTGTTAGTACCTTCTACGCCTAATAAAAGTTGTAGAAAAGAATTGGCAATGATATGTGCAGTTATGAAATAAGATGAATCTTAATAATCTGGGATTAAAGATGAAATTACATACTTATTTTAAATGAAAAATGAACATATGAACCATCGACGATGGTGGTCGGAAACTGGCGAAAAGATGCTTGTACCCTTAGTTCGAATTAAGAAAATCAAAACAAAAAGTTATCAATACTGAAAATATTACTACCATTTACCCTTTTATGGAACATCTTTATTTTAATCTATTATTTGTTAACAAAACCTACAACCTCGGATGTCTGCGGAGTAGTGTACAAGCACTTACCAGACCTTGTACTACAGTCCAACAGAAAAGCTGAAAGTTTTAATAGCTTTTTATGTAAACGGTACTAAGCAGTGCTTTTAGAAGCAGGAACTTAAAATAATTAGAGTTAAGTAGTTGCAAGGAAAGTGGTGCAAATTAAATTATAATTGAGTAAGGCAATATTGAGATCTTGGTTAAAGGAGCTAGGTTGGTACAAAATTTACTAGAAATTAATGACGATATTATAAACATTATTTAATCTGTGTATTTAGAAAATGCTGTCTTACAAGGGGAACTTTTATACGCCTAGCTTAATCAATCGTAATTTGTAAACAAAATCATTGTGATTCACAACTAAAAACTTTTCGAAAAACCATTGAAATATACACGTCTAATGACCTCGAAAACCTTTAAAAATGGATGTCATAAAACCACTTAACTTCCCCTAGATAATAATTTACAACCTATTTCTGACATGACAATATCTCACGGTTCATTTAGTATACGAGCTTGGTCACCAATTTTTATGCTCTGTCATAGCTTCAAGTTTATTTCTATAGAAATATTCGATTGGTGATAAAAGTGCTTGTATCATTATCGTCATGAAGATTAGGTACTTACAGTTAAATATTAGATACTGCTAGAGGATAAAAAGTAGCCCATAGTTATATAATTTTCAAAAATAACTAGCAAATCAGTTTTTATAATACAAGGACATTATAAAAACTGATTTGCTGGATAGATTCAATGATTGTACGCTAAGTACATATTATATGTACCTACTTTCTATCCTTAGTGTGTGACACGCACCAAGGTGAAAATATAAATAAAATTTCATGGCTTTTTGACTTTCAAGTTTTGTAGATTGTCAATTAATTTTCTGTCTTTTAATCATCAGTCATTCATCAGTCATCTGTGGCGGTTCAGTATATTAATGAATGCATAATAGACAAAATCGTATATATTTTGTGTAAAGAGATTATAACGATATTTTTGGTCCCTAAAACCCAATGGTTGGTTAAGAATAACCTACATTTCTAAAACTCTAGGACATTAATTCCACGACACATTTTCACTGCAATGTATTGGAGTGATGTAGGCAAAATAAAAGAGAACTGTTCAAGTCAACAATTCGTGTAATAATGTAATAATCTAGTGTGTGCAGTTACAAATATAGGGTTAGGCGAGCTGCACACTACACCTTCCCCCTTTTCAAAAAAAAAATGATATTATATTACATAATTCTTTTTTTTTTATTTACTTAAACTCAATTAATACAATGATATTATTATTTTTTATTTTTTTTTTTTACTTAGGCTAAATTAATACAGAATATTATTAGACTTCATACTTTACAAACAAATCCAATAAAACTAAAATTAAACGACATTTTAAGTTACAAACTTTTTTGTATTATTTTTATGAATTATAAATGCTTTATTATCCCTTAAAATTTTAACATTTGGTGAAACATCCTCTATGACTTTGTATGGTCCTAAATAAATCTTATCTAACTTATCTCCTACTTGATTTTTAATTAATACTAAATCTCCTTTCTTATATATTACTGAATTAATAGTATTATCAAAATTCATTTTTCTTATTTTTTTTTTAAATAACAAGTTGTTTCTTGCTTCAGCTTGTGCTCTTTGAAGTCTATACTTTAGTTCTAAAGGATAAGAATCAGGATTATATAAAGGATCAACATATGAATTTTGTTCTATGTTAGATGGTAGATTACAATGTTTACCAAATACTAATTCAAATGGAGTGTATTTTGTCTCAGAGTGGACTGTAGTATTAAATGAAAAGCACCAGAATGGAAGCCAACCGCTCCAATCTGTTTTATTATTATCACACTGAATCCTTAGATAAGCTCCTAAAACCTTATGAGTATTTTCCAAACCTCCAAGAGTCTCATGATGGTAAGCTGTTGAATGCAGTTTTGTTATATGCAATAAATTGCAAATTTCAGTAAATACTGATGACATAAATTCTGTTCCCTGGTCTGTTATTATTTCTGTAGGGATACCATATCTAAGAATAAAATTATTTACAAATGATCGTGCTACTGAAACTGTATCCTTCTTTTCTAAAGGGTAAGCTTCAACATATTTAGTCAGATCACATTGTAATGTCAAAATATATTTATAATTAAAATTGTCTACATCTAATGGACCCATTAAATCTAAACTAACTCTCTCAAAAGCAGTGGATGCCGTGGATGTGATAATCATTGGCTCTTTCGTATGTCGATTGGAATGCTTTTGAATCTGACAATTTTTACATTTCTTTACATATTCTGATACGTCATTAGTCATTCCTGGCCAATAATAATACTTCCTAATATTATTTAACATTCTGTTTACCCCCGCGTGGCCACTGGTGGGTAACAGATGGAAGTCATTTAAGATCACAGTCTTTGTATCTTTGTCAGTAATTCTTGTCACATCTTTAATAACAAGTAACTTGGGGAAACCATCCAAATGACTCATTTCCTTTATAAAATTGTTTACAAATCGTTCATATTGCTTATTTTTAATTATTACGAGTTCGTTTATTTTGATTTGCTTGCAAAGACGTTGTAATTCTCTCGTTAACACACTTACGGTAGACAACGATTGAGAAATAATAAAAATTGCTGACTTTTCAGGCACGAATTTGCAGTTACCATTATCACTATTAAAATGTTTTAATTTTTCTATCTGTTTAAGTGTATTTTGATTATAAAATAGAATCAATTCAATGCTGTCAATAGGTCGTTTGAGGATTTCCACTACTTTAGGTTGATCAGGCCTTGAAGTAGAGGATACCTCCGTAGTCATGTCATTGTTATCACAGTCAGTACGTAACCTACGAGCCTGTGCTCTTGTTATGACCGATACTACATGCTGTTGCATTTCCTTTAAACTGTTGGATGTAATAGGTATCCGGCTCAATGCATCTGCAGCTGCGTTGTGCCGTCCTGGGACGTAACTGATTTCAAAATCGTACTCCTCAAGATATAGTCTAAACTTAGTTAAACGGCTTGAAGGATCGGTCATATTAAATAAGTAAATCAATGGCTTGTGGTCAGTTTTTATATAAAACTTTTTCCCATATAAATAAGGTCTAAAATGTCGAACAGCCCAAACAATAGCAAGTAATTCTAACTCAATCACAGGGTATCGCGTCTCAGCTGGTTTCAAGTTACGGCTGGCATATGCAACTACCTTGCCATTACTATTAGACAGTACGGCGCCTAATCCAAGTTTTGATGCGTCAGTTTGTAACGTAAAATTATTTTTGTCACTAAAGTCTGGATAGTCAAGTACAGTCGGACTAATGAGTATATCTTTTAACTTATTAAATGCTCTCTCGCATTCATCACTCCACACAAACGGTACGTTTTTCTTACATAACGCATTCAAAGGATAGGCTATTTCCGCAAAATTTGGAATAAAACGCCTATAATAGTTAGCGAACGCAACAAACCTCTTGACTTCGTCTACATTCTGTGGGACAGGGTATTTTTGCAGGCATGATACTTTTGATGGTTCGGGAAATATACCTTCTGAAGTGATTTTGTGACCTAAATAAACTATCTCCTTACGCAAAAATTCACATTTTAATGGATTTAACTTCAAATTTACTTTTCGTAAACATTCCAAAATTTTTATGAGGTTCTTGTTATGCGTTTCAAGACAGTTACCTACAACAATACAATCGTCTTGGTAAAGGAAACATGATTTGTAATTTAACCCTGACATCGCTATAGTCATAAGACGTGCAAAGGCACTTGGAGATGTCTTTAATCCCATTGGACATCGTTTCATTTGATACTGCCTATCTGTTGTGAATGCAGTATATTTTCTAGATTTTTTATCTAATGACAGCTGATAATATCCTTGACTGAGATCTAATTTTGAAAAATAAATGTTGTTTGATAGCGAATCTAGGATCTCAGTGATGTTAGGTAACGGAAACTTATCATCTTTTATCCTATTATTGAGTTGGCGATAATCTACTACAAGTCTCCATTTCCTTTCTCCTGACCTATCTGTCTTTTTAGGTACTAATAAAATAGGACTTGACCACTCTGAAATAGATTCTTCTATGATATCATTTTTAATCATTTCATCTATTTGTTTTTGTACCTCGCCTTTCAACGCTTTTGGCAATCGATAAGGCTTGACATATGATGGAGACGCGTCTTCCTTTAGTTGGATTGAATGCTCTATTAAATTAGTTGTTGTGAGCGTATCTCCTGGTAAGTGAAAAACATCTGCATACTTGGCACATATTTTCTCAATGCTTATTTGCTCTTCTTTATTCAGATATGCATGTAGTTGCAAAGTAGCGAGCAAAGTTCTAACTCTATCAACAGATAAACAATCGTCATCAAACTTACAAACATAAAAGTTATCTAGACAACTAACAGTTAATTCTGAAGTGTTTATACTAACTGAACTATCTGTTGTATTTAATATCCTAACAGGAATAAATCCATTATGTGGCTTCGATATTACTCCCGCTGTGTACACTCCTTTATGAACTTCTCTTGACAAAATGACGCAATCACAATTTTGTGACGTCGGGATGTGTTTGATGACTTCGCAACGGGGTGGAATTATAAACGTATTTTTGTTAACATTAACACTAACAGACTCGTTTTGGGATTCTAAAGTCAGTGTACCATCTTTGTAATTTAATACTGCGTTATATTGTTCGAAAAAATCCTGACCGAGTATCCCCTCTGCGGCGCAAGATAAATGTTCAAAAATGTGAAATTTATGATTAAAATTCACATGGTTAATTGTAATATTTAAATAAATATATCCCATAGACTCTAAATTACCACTAATTCCTTTTATAACTATCTTATCCTGTTCTACCAAATTCAATAACTGCCTATGTCGCGACAACCATTCATACTTCAGTACACATAAGCTAGCCCCACTATCGATTAACAAACTAAGATCAATATTACTATCGTTAAGTTGACAATTAACTACACAAAAATTGTTATAACTAAAAATAGAATGAGTACACTGTTTAGGTACGAAAAAACTCTAAATTGTCATTATTATTTGCGACATCATTGCGCAAGTTGTCTTGGCCATTGGACTCTTGCGTGTTATGCTGAACACGCTGATAACGCATCGGACGGCCGCGAAAATGCTGACGCTGGCGCTGACCGCCTGAGTGTTTGCCGCGATTCACGCTATGTGAAGTTCCTTGACCTGTGCTATTTTCATAACAATTATAATTACGATTATAATTATTCTTGGTGTTATAAAAATGCCTATCTCCTCGGCCTCGGAATCCTCTGCTGTTTCCGCGTTTAACATTGTGGTTGGCTCTAAATTGCATAACCTGCTCTTGTGGGTGGAGAGACATAGACTGCTCGTCTACCGCAGTCGTAATAGCTTCAGATAAGGACGCAAACTGTCGCGAGGCAATGATAGTGCTGAGCCGTTTGTCGGTCAAACCATCGCTAAACCTTTTAATTGCAGTCCTTTCATTGAGAGGACGTAATACCTCATATGCATCGCGCTTCTCGTTAGCCTGAGCAATCGTCAAATTTACGAACAACTCCTCGATCTCAGACCCAAATTTTTCTATAGTCCTGCGACCTTGAGTAGCTCTAAATAATTGGGTTTGTAATGCTACCGCCGATTTTTTCGGTAACAAATAAAAGCGAATATCTCCTACCAAACTTTCAATGTCAGCATACGTAGTTTTAAGGCGCAGTTTTGCACTAGGAGAGAGACGTGTTTTTAATACGAAGTCTATTAATTTACTTCTACTGTCGTCATTGATGAGCGAACTATAAAGAAGAATACCATCGATAAGTTGGTTTGTCACCTGCTCCTGGCCATTCATTACCGGCAACAGGGAAATTGCAGTTTTAATATCAAATGAGTCTGACATTTTTGTAACACAGATAGAATATTCTATCAAATCTCTATCGTTAGTTTGACTACTACTATCTCTCAAAGAAAATAAGCTCTTTATTTTCGTAAAATTATGTCGTATCTCATCAATCAATATTTGGCAAATGTCACAAGATTCTTTATCTAGCTTCTGATCTTTAACTTCTTGATTCAGTTGAGTCAAAATACACTCCAATTTACTATATTCTTTTTCAGCTTCTTCTAGTTTCTTAAAACCTAAATTTCCTGTACGTCCATTTGGACCAAGTTTTATTACATATTCTCTTAAATATTTTAACTTAGCATGTAAATCTCGCAATTGTTGTGACATAATTTCCTCAAACTGAATATAAAGTACTTATGCATGACCTTAATAATAACATTTTAAAACAGCGCTTTATAACAAATAACGCAAATAAAAATACAAAAGTGGAGAAAAACTTACATTGCAGTAGGCACGTATTTACTGTCAACGTATATGCAGGTCATGACGTCTCACGTAGCGCGGGTGAATAAACTCCTCAGCATTGGACTCGAACTGACTCCCAGCTGCTCCTCACTGGACCCGTACAATTTATCTCCCGGCGCCCTGCATATCCTCTCATCATAAGGCTTGAGCATTCTCCCGGCTCCCGGCAGCTACACCCTTTTCTGTCTTCTTGTATTGTTTTCATCGCTTCGTCCAAATCTTCTGTGAGAGTTTTTTTTCTGTAGTCGAAAATCTTCTGTAGCTTGAAAATCTTCTGTAGCTTGAAAATCTTCTGTAGTTTGAAAATCTTGCCTTTCTTATTTCTCGTCGCCACAAACTTCTATTCTTCGTAATTGTATTTCTTCATATTTATTCAGCTACTTTCGTATTTTACACATGTTGCAAAATTTTAACTGCTGGCTAAGGGTCGCCATGTATTGGAGTGATGTAGGCAAAATAAAAGAGAACTGTTCAAGTCAACAATTCGTGTAATAATGTAATAATCTAGTGTGTGCAGTTACAAATATAGGGTTAGGCGAGCTGCACACTACAGCAATGTAGTACCATAGGGACTGAATATTTGAGTAGTTTTCATATTTGTTTGGCCTAGTCATATGTATGTGTGGTCCCTAATGACTACATGTATGATAAAAAGCAACCTTGTCGCAGATAGACTGAATTTTGCACAACGTAAATACATAAAAGGTACACAGTTATTATTTATTTATTTCAGAGCTACTCCATTATTAGTTAAAAAAAATATAAATATTATTAAAGCGCGTTTTGCCCAAGTAAAATGGGAATGGGGGGCAAGAGAAAGATTCCAAAATATGTTTTTTTTTTGTTCCATTTTAGGCCGAGAAGTTGGGATACGGATGAGTTCGTAATATTTAGGTAAATTGGAATATAGTAAATGGCTAAAATCGTGTTGTTGCACATAGTAGTTATCGAATACACTTCTTCTACTACACTATTTTACTAAAATTCGAGTGTCTGAGTTTGTGTGTACCGAAACTACCCGTGCATAATTATTTCATTTCTAAATAGTACCTAATAACATGATTGCAAAAATTGAGATATGAAATAAAACCTCATTTTCCCATTTCAACGAGTTAAAAATAATAGTAAACTAAGTACAAGACGAGTTTTTCATCAAACTTAAAAATGCAAGGACTTCATTCCATTCCGCTCAGTAAAGTAATTTGATTCTAAGATTTCTGCGTCTCGTTTCTAGATGCAAATTGATTTTATCCAATAAAAAATCCTAGTAGCTTTGCAAAAATGTTTTCATAAAGAATATAAGGATGTTGGAAAAGTGTATTTTCTTGTAATTAAAAGCTGTGGTTGATTTAATTAAATATAGGTAAGGTTTATTTTTTAATATCAGTGTCTTCAAAGACGTGAAAGGTACACATTTTTGCGTAATATGTATTTATTTTGCTATTTGATTAAATAATACGTGTATGCGTGGTGAATAAGCATATTTCTAGGTTTAATTACGTCCATTTAAAAGGTGCAGGAATAAATTTTCTTACTGGTTCGAAACAAAAAAGAATCTTAAGTATAGCCCACGTGAGACTTTATTTATTTCTCCAATTTAATGAACCCATACTTCCAAAAATCTTTTATAACTTCACGAAAACTTATAATAAAAGTACCCACAAAGTCCTAAACTGGCAAAGTCGGTCAAACTCGGTCATGGATCAATAACCATTTGGATACGAACGCTAACGCATGATCGATGAATAAAGACGGTACACACGGTAGGAATTTATGACCCACATAAAATGAGGAAATATGATTGAAACGTATATTTTTATTATATAAGGGAATATTTGGCCTCCTTCAGACGTTATGAATGTTCGGGTGTCTTGGTAGAACATTATTGGGGGATGTTTTTCGCGTAGTTTGAGGGAATATTGGTGGAATTCATTTCAAATATCAACGATTTCAGATAAATTGGGATTTGTTGTGCTTCGAGACTAAGTTTTAAAATAATATAAGTCCTTTCTTAGACTCTTGACCGATTTAAATGTAATTTGGTATACTGTATAGTCTAGAGTCTGAGAAAGACTACCGGCTGCTTTACCCGGTTGCAGGACGTGGTTCTCCAGGGACGTGGGTGAAACCGCGGGCAGAAGCTAGTATCCTAAAAAATACAATTGGTCAGTTACGTTATTTCAGTGGAACACGGAAGGAAAGCCGGTCATTACGAAATCATAAAGGTTTTGTGCCCTACATAGGGTTTCGCCCTAAGGGTAAATTGTTTTACCCAACTGGTCGAGAGAGGTAAATGTATTTTATACCGCAGTTTGCCTCGTGGGAGCTTAATTGCTTCGTGAATGATTAGGGCTGAAAGAAAATATTGTTTCCTCAATGAAAGGGCAAATATAGTAATTGTTATTTGGGGTGTTAACTGACCAACAAAAAAAAGTTGGCTTATTTTGTGTCCGATAATCACGCTTACAATTTTGTAAGTGAGTCCACCATACACGTTAGATACTATAAACGTGGTCTTTAGTCCAACTTATTATAAAACTTGGTCTTAAAATAAGACCCACTTGAAACTACGTTCAGGCCTTGAACTTCAAGGTCATAGTTTTAACCTAGCACGAAATCCGTACATATCAGTCCAAAATTTACCTGAGCAGCGGTGACGGTAGCAGGCAAGGCATGAGGTTCATCGACCCCACTCCTAGAACTCCGGCTGCCTCGGTCTGAACTCTCTTCTTCCGAGTCCGAGGCATGGAACGAAAGGGACCCGGGACTTGGGTCACTTAGCCTCAACTTGAGGCAGTCTCGACGCATTTTGAGGTTTATCCTTTTTAATTTTACACTGTACTTTGTGACATGTCTTTGGTTATTCTTTGGGAATGTTTCGTTTTTTTTTTAAGATTTTTGGTTTAAATTGTTTTTTGTGTTTTCATTTTTTGGAGCTGGAAATTATTTTCGTATTTTTTAGACACAGATTTTACGGTGCAGATTGACTAGGCTATCGATTTCATTATTGAATTAATGCATTCTCCGAAGAAAATTCGACGAGTATTTCACTGCTCTGTACGTAGCATACAACCACATGAGCAAAATACTTCCATTAAGTTTTAGTTATCATTCTAAATAACTCCTTACACTCTTGGTTATCGAGAAAAAGCTTATAAACTAACGGATCTGCTGAAAGAGATTTCTTACGAAATAAACAGTACCTTTGTACATAATTGATTCTATTTTTCTCCTTGTG
Organism: Helicoverpa zea; assembly: GCF_022581195.2. NCBI lineage: Eukaryota > Metazoa > Arthropoda > Insecta > Lepidoptera > Noctuidae > Helicoverpa > Helicoverpa zea. The sequence goes on from NC_061472.1 coordinate 3,087,203, forward strand.
TCATCAACAGAGTACCTACAGGAACACTGAAATAAATAAAACAAATTCTTCATTCACAATGCACCAAATAGTGTGTCCAAGACTTAAGCTTGGTAACGCGACACCGCGCCACGTAAGGACTCTGTTACCTCCTTCCATTGTTGCACTTGTGTAACCGGCTTTATTGCGCCTCTCGCCAGTTAGTACAGTTTAGCTAACGAAATAGAATACTACGAATAAGTAGGTATAATTATATGCCGAAATGACAGGTATTTTTTAAGAAATTGTAAATAAAGTCATCGTCCGTAATTGGGATAGAAGGACATGAGAGTCTTCTGAATGAAAGGCCATATTGCGTGGTTGAAAGTTTTAAAAATATAATCTATAATACAATTTGCTCATAATTTGCATAAATAAGCCCAAAAGGAAAAGTGTAACAATTAAACTGGTAGCTAGGATTCTATTAACCGAGCATTGAGACCAGAAGGAAACTACATAGAGAAAGTCGCGGTTTGATACTAGTATCATCTATTCACACAAAAATATTCATAATAAAGCAACGATAAAAAGTGTGTTGTGTAAAACTTTTGTACCTATCTTTGTTTTTATATTTATACTAGCTGTTGCCCGCAACTTCGTCTGCGTGGGCAATATAGAATAGTCAAAATACTACTTATCCCGCAGGTGCATTCTTTCACGTGACAGTATAATTAGGATTAGCACTTAGCAGTCGCATAGATTCATTGATCAAGGTTGTGTTGTGGATGTGACCATTTATCTAAACAAAAGAAGTAAAGTTTGTGACGTTGTGAATATCTCTGGATCTAGTATATTTATATTTTGTGAGCATTTGGTATTCGAAAACATTTAGAGTACCCGCACACTGAAGACTAAATAGTTGGCCGACAGTTTACCCAATGGATGGTTTTCTTTTTACGTAAGTAAATCGTGAATTAAATCAAAGTTTTAGGTCAGGGGCCCGATTCTCCTAATTTTACTTAAGCGACATACGATTCATATTCGACTGAGATTCAATCCCGACTCAATTACGATTGAAGCGTATGTGGCATTCCTCTATTTTTTCATATAACGTTTTTATCCTTTTCTGTCATTCAATAATGAATCATTTTGTCTGCAAATGATTTACGATTGCAATATGATTGTAGAGCAAACTACCGTATAGACCAAAATCACCAAAATAGCAGACCAATCGCAAACCAATCGAATGTCGTTGGAATACGATTGGTCTTATATTAGTAGCAGAATGCCCGATATGGTTATAACTGCTATTGCGATCATATTGCGATTCAATTTCTATTTGATTTTGACATTATTAACTTAGGAGAATCGGGCCGCAGTCTGATACCGGACAAATACCTGAATGGTTGTTATGTGCGTACATTCATATTCATACTGATTTATGAGCCCGAAACTGTCGGCCGACTAAAAGTTTGCAGTTTACAGTAGTTTTGTCATGTTTACTTTGCGAAGTATTCCTGATATTTGGAGCGAATAGAAACGGTTTGGTCTCGAATCATAAACACTGATTCGTTAAGTACGAAGCTGATTTCAACAACTGGAATTCGCATTGTGGCGTCGACTGCTCGCAATGAAATCTCACCCACTGTGTGTCACTATGATATTACAAAAATGTTATCTTGAGTAAAGTTTTACTTAGTGATTGTTAGTGCTATATACACATAGGTATTAAACTTACACGGTAGAAAAATTTGTTGTGTATAGTTCATAAATACATATCATTACGAAGGCCGAGCTTTTCTACCCGACTGCCAAGAATACTTTTTACAATTTCTGTACACGTGCATGTAAGTAAAGTGTAATCCAAATTAGGATTTTTGCAGCAGTTAGGTACTATTTTTTTTTCTTGAAAACTTCAAAGGTTTTGGACATTCGAAAACATCAAATAATATTCAAAGGAGTATTTAATAAAGGTACTACAAGACGGACAATTTATAACCGTAGTTCAGACATGCAAATTCCAAAGACCACATCTATGTAGTTCAATGATATACTCCAATATCAATTAGAAGTCGTAAACACAGAAATTGAAATGTAAACTAAGTCCGATTGATTCGCAAATGTGTCTGTATACTCCTTTTGTTTACAATGGTATGGAATGAAATAAACCAGTTCGGATATGTCTAGAAGTAATGTGTTTTGAGCTAGGTAGTTATGCTGCGGGTTGTTCGAAAGAGTTACCGCGGCCCTGGTACATAAAAGCCTACGACGGAACACGACGGTTTTTAGTCAGTAAGAGTCTGACACTCCCTCCCCGCTGCTAACCCACAGCGGGAGGGGTCATTTGTACTTGTAAGAACAATATGAGTCATGGTTATACGTATTTAGTGTTAAAGAGTTGGAAAAAGGGCATGCAATTTGGGGAAAATTGCTTAAAAATTTCATTTTTTTGTAGTATTGTATTCTACCAAATTATAGACTCTAAACTTACAATTCACTATGACGTTATATTAAGAGCAATTGGAGGTCCAGATCAAAACAGGAAATAAGCCCAACAGTTTATTTTTCATCGGTACCTTTTAAAAACAGGTGTACCATACCAAGAATCTCCACTATTTCGTATTTATTCTAAATGAATGTAGTACTTAGGAAAGCATAACACAATAAATTATTTTACATAACACGGTTACGCTAACCTGCCATTAAAGTCTAATTATATTACGGTTATAGTTGACTAGCTTCCGCCCGCGGCTTCGCCCGCTTCGAATTCGGTTATATCGCGTTTCCAAGAGAACTCTTCAAAAGTTCGGGATAAAAACTATCCTTTGTTCTTTCTCAAGGTCAACTCTATCTCTGTACCAAATTTTATTAAAATTTGGTTTAGACGTGAAAGCGTAACAGATAGACAAACAGAGTTACTTTCGCATTTATAATATTAGTAGGGATTTAAACAGCTCTCAAGAGCAATTTTGATAAATACTAGTTGCTTCTAACAACCTAGGTTTTTCTCGTCAATTTGTAAAATGAACCACTTTTTGCGTCGCTACAAGTTAATCAAAGTTGGAAGTGCAATTTTGTAGCACTTTCAGCCATAATGAACATGGAATCAGTTTATAAGTAGATGTTTTATTACTACACGTTCTGGTTCTGACATTTTTATAAATGAATAAACTTTATTTTGCTAACATTCGTTATGACATTTGAGTTTTGCAGGGTCAACTTTCCTTTCCAAAAACTGTCGACAGTCGATAAGCAAAATTATAAATTCCATTTCTAAACGATATTTTGATTATAAACACAAACCAACACAAAATACGTTCCAAATATTCTAACACCTACCATAAATTACAGCTAGTTTTCATCAATACAATCCAAAAAACAACAACAGAACATTAGAAACAAAAGAACTTAATAAGATAATTGGATGAACCGCGCTCACAATGGTACGCAATATCGTTTTGTCATTTCAAGCATCGCAATCCGTCCTCTATCTATTGATTCTGATCGGGAAAAGCCGCTGGAAGCCGCTAGTCTATTATGAAACGTCGGATTAAAAACTTCGACTAGAAAAACGTCTATTAGCAGTATAACTGGAACGTTGAAATCTTAGTTGGCATCTACTTCATTAGTTATGTTTATTTTAGCACCATTCTTTGCTATCATCATATCTTTGTCTAGAACATTTTTATATCGTTCTATTTCATATCTTACACGTTCCTAAGCTTCTGAATTACCATTAATGTTCTCAGCCAAGTAAACTTTCACATCTGCTGTCTAAATCCATTTGGCAATGTTTTGCATCTATTGCCTAGGTAGTGTTGAACAATGATATCTTAGAATTGCATTTTCATAGACAGCTGGCATAGAATGCACTGAAACCTTGCTTGAAATATTGTCAATGGTGAATTCATAGCTAGTAGCAGCCATTTATCAAAATGAAGTGCTCATAAACAAATAGTTTGACATAATTATATGAAGCAGAGAAACGAGCGTGAGCCATAACATCCGAAAACAAAAAAACAGCACGCAAAATTATTGTGATCTTTATTCCCAATATAAATCGCATTATACTAACAAACACCTTGAGCATGACTAACTCAGCTACGAATAATTAAAATTAAGGAATGCAAAATGTAAATACTAATGTCATGATTGAGGAAACTAAAACTATAAAATCTACCAGAAAAGATACTTTAGTGTAGCATAACAATGATGGTACAAGGACTTTCTAAATATAATGGTATTTCGTAAAATTATATGGTGTGGCGTGTTATTGAGCTGAAACACATTCATCAAGTGGTCTTGGTGAATTACTAAACTATATATCACGGACTGGATTAGATTGGAGGCAGGTGGATGGGGACGCCAATGCGAAAGTAATGGCTGCATTACTGCTTACCTTGAGGGAAATAAGATTGGTGATAAATTGAGCTGCGAAATAGGCTTGGGATAAGACAATGAAGCAATGCAATAGATTGATGTTTTACTGAATATTCTCAAAGTATACCACAATACTCTTCCAATCTCTAATGACCTTTCTGCTTACACCACAATTGGTAGGTAAATCAATGAGCAAATGAGCCTTACATATAGTAAAATGGTACTCAAACTAGCAATCTATTACACAATACTCGGATTCTAACTATTTTATTTCTTCTATCATACCGTGTCCCGCTTCTCTCTCGAACAAAAATGACATAACAATTCCAAGACACGTTCCACGTGCGATGTCACGAACATTTTTACAGCGACTGAAGATCGCAAATAAGTGCTTTAAAGTTCAGAATATTGCACTACCTTCTTTGAACTAAGTTGCTGTGTTAAAGGAATTAGGGGTAATGGCCTAACAGCCTTTAATACTGGAGGTATAAACTCGTATAGACGTGTTTGAAGGATTATCAGATTAGCCAGCAAATGCTTAGGGCTTCCTATCAACAAGGGATCAAAACAGGTACCTAAAGTAAAGTATTCCTCAATATTTAAAACAGACCCTCAATATGAAGGTGTTGAATTATTTATGTGGATTCTTGTCTCGAAATCCAGATAATCCAATGATGAACCTTTTTGGAGAGGTAAGAATTCATGCAGAAGATTTTTAATTTAAAGTTAATATGTGAATGCAAAAGGCAAAGCTTTTGAGGCTCTGTTAATTACTTTTTGCTGGGAATTATAAACATGAGGATTTTATACTAGTATGTCTATTTTTGTGCTCGTGCTAAATGCAATTGTGTCTAAATTACAGTTGAAAAAGACGAAACATAACGGGATGGCTTTTGTTTAGTTTATTTTCTTAAACCCATTTTGTCATTTGTGTTTTAAATATTTAAAAAGATTCAAGTTAAAACTAAGAAAATAATGATAAACAGTTACATTAAGAAATGGTTAAGACTGAACGCAAGCTAACATTTCCTGAAATCTGTTCGAGTATCCCGCCCAATTGTTCCAATCAGCGCAACAACTAGTATTTGACCTTTAACAATAGCTTTCGAAGACCTATTTGAATTAAATATGAGACTTCACATTAGTATCACGGAGAAAATAGGCGCGTAATAAGTAAATTCTACACAATTTCTGGGAACAAGTCGTTTTAATGCGCAGTCACTGTAAATAATGATGACAATAATCAGCTATAACCTATAGACGCTTATAATCTAAAAGGTATAGGATATCTACATAATAATCAAAAATATATGAATGAAATGAAAATTGGTATTCCTAAACCTAACCTTTAAATAAAGAGGCAACGAATTATTCAAATATTTTTCATTATCAAAACAAATTCCTCAAAAGATACTCTTATTACTTTTTAAGACCTCAAAACTCAGACTCCTTTGCCAAATTCCTTACCAACAAAGGAAAAATGTGGCTTTGAGGTTGCTTAATCATACTTTTTGCATGTCGGCTATGATTTGTTTGTTATAAATTCCAGAATAAACTTTGACCTTTAACGTTTTAATATTCGAAGGAGGTTGTACGTATTTTCTTCTTTTTTAAAATTATGGCACGCATATTCTAGAATGAGTACTGAGGGACCAAAATGGCAAAAGAGGTTGGTTGATACATTAATATAGCTGATGTTATTTCGTTTAGGCTTGTAAAGGTTTATGATTCTGTAATCTATCAGCTTTATTGAGTACGCTTGTACGAGAAATTGCGCTGTTTATTAGTTGAAAAGGTCACCTTTATTAATTGCTTTAAAAACATATTCGATCGAAATTGATTAGTTTGGATTTGCAAAAACGTGTCTCTGAGTGAAAGCAACAGATGTAAGATCTCTCTTATCAATTTATTTAACACATTGCAATTGAAATTATATTTTAAAATCTGGGTCAATAAAGTGTAAATTTAGATTTTCAGGGCCAAATATTGAGCAAAACAACAAAAATGTTACTGAAGCAAGTAACAAAACAATTTTCTACAAAATTATCAGCAATAGTAACATAGGATAACGCGATTTACAACAATATTATCGCGTACAACAATTTAATTTTCCTCGTATTCGCACTAAAAAAGCAAACAACATTTAAAAATACAATCATCAAATCTCATACATACGTAAATTTAATAATGTTTACATCGAATGCGTTGAATGAAACGTATTCTGAATCGAATTAGGTTTATTTATCCAGCCTGACATCCAATTATGGGAAAATTCCTCGGAAAACATAGTAGGACGCGTAACGCACTTGTCTGATGTAGCGAAATAATCGTCTATTCGGTGAAAATACACGCAATATTTAGTACGACGGCCATGCCGATCTGCACCGTAAAACGCTTATAAACACTATTTTTGTATCGTTATTTTGTAAACGTAATCGATTAAGAACAGAACACAGATGATAATCACCGATCGTTCGGATCACAGAGGAATTTTTATTTGGTACTCGATATTTGAACTGGCTGTTGTATTATTTTTAATATATATTTTTTTCCGGCGAGGGAAAAACGCGCGGGGTTGCGTTTGGGAGCGCGTAACGACGCCCACCGACGACAGTGGCGCCGCGCGCGGCACTGACTGAAAATTAACTGGCTTCGGGCAACAGGAACGTTCCATTTTACCAGCAAATTTACAAATTGCGTGTCGCTCAACCTTATTGTCATTGTCATAGAGTTGTTATTTCCTCATTCTGGTTGTTTGCTAGTAATATTATGTGTATCTATATAGGTATCAGGATGTCCCTTTTGTTCGAAGCGTGCTTGTTCCGCTCATTTGAGTAGATTCCGTTTCATTTGGGCAGTATATAATCGTTACATTAATTTCTGTCTAGTATTGTCTCCACCTGTTTGTTATTCTCCATAAATGCAATATTTATTCACCTTTCTCATAAACTGCTTACTGTAAAAATCAATACTCATGAATTTTCAAAATAAAAAAAAAATTGTATAATTTGGTGAATTCAGCGTTTTTCAGTTCAGTGATTGATTAGGATTTGAAAATTGCTCATACTCAGCATTTCTTCTTGGCGCGCTGTTACTCTACATTTCTTAGATCGATATTAATGAGACGTTCATTCACGGTATCTTAATAAGCTTCTTTGCGAAAATTATGTTCTGCACAGTTTTCCTGATTATTTTATATAGAAGAACGTTTTTATTCTTATTAGATTCAATTACATGTTTTCTCAAAGTCCTTTCTGTAAATTATTAAATTAAACGAATCAAATACACAAACGATAGTTATTGTCGCTTTGTGTTTTCTAGTATTATAACCCTTATCTTTATTAAGTCGACTGAAAAAACATACAACTTACCCACACAAACACCTAAAATTAAAAATAAAACACGGCCTTGAACCGCGGTCAACCAAACGCTCCCCATATACGTACAGCGATTCATAAATTATTAATTTTTCGTTCCATACTATTCTGGTTAAAAGAGAGCTCGTGGGTAATTTGCCCAAGTCAATCGATCTTAGGGTAAGCAAAGCTTGTTGCGGTCCGTGGATGTCAAATTAAAGGAATCACATTTTCATCAAGCAGAAGTTGAAATCATCATATATTTCTGTATATAATTTTATGAATACAAAATATGTTGTGAAGGGGATCTTACCCTTACCCCATATGCCTATGTTTGCTTAAATCTTTAAAACTGCGCAACGGATTTAGAAGCGGTTTTTTTAATAGATAGAGTGACTGAAGATAAAGATTTATATGTAAAATAACAACCATTACATAGTGGAGAAATACTGTTATTTTTGAGATTTAGGAGGGCCGGGTCGGGTTGCTAGTACACAATAATTATAATTGACTAGCCCTTGTTAGGTCCTTTTGCATTTAGGTAATTATAACATCTGATAGTATCAGCAAATTAATGGATTTAAAGGATCTCAATCATTCATCAACTTTAAAGACAAAAATCTCAAGCATTAACCCTACTGCCGCCGACGTGGTACAAAAGGCCCAGCTATTATTCGATTTATTAATAACTTCGACCCACTTCGTTCAACCACCTGTCATATCGTATTATTAATCTGTCGATGTCTTCAGAATATTCATTATAAAACGCTCGTTCTATTTACAGTCTATTTGATACTAATGTGTTTGGAATATCGTGATTATAGTATTGGCAAAGTAGTTCGTTGGCTTTTGTCAACATGGTTCTGGTTTGAGTTTGAATGGCATTAAAATGGTACTTAGAGCTACAAGATTTATCGTTTGGTTACATTAATTTCTGTCGTATAAGATTTCTGAAATTTACACAATTCTATGAGAGAAAATAAAAATGTTGCGGTATTTTTAACCAACTCATGCATTGTTTGAAATAGGATTATTTATTTATTTTTCTTTCGAAGGAAAAAAAAAACAAAAGCTCATCGGGCTACCATTTGTTTCCTACTTTACCGTTTCGTCCTAACCTTACACAGTTTATTCGTATTGCGAACACGTTACCCTCCTTTGTAAAAGCCGCCGCGTTGAATTTTAAATGAAACACTTTATTAAAAGTTAGCACTTTTCATAGATTACACCATTTTAAATTAATTTGATCCTTGGGAATACATGGGCTTATTTCCTTTTTAATATTAATGAGGTAATATTGACTTAATGGTTTGATAGATACCCATGTTAATTATTTAGACCAATTAATTGTATTGTGTTTATCAAAATATGTAAAGTATATATAGTTTGTTAATTGTGTCAACACCCATAACACAAACTGAGAAATAACTTACCATGGGGCCTACCGACCGTGTGCGAAGATGTATATTTATATTTATTATGTATTAAAAATATTAACAAAAACCCACAAAAAATATTAAAAGCATATTCAAAAACTCCACGACACCACATAAATACGAAATATCCGCGCATAATAAACTGAGCATTCATCTCTCGCACAATAATTTATAACATTTATACCGTCCACAAACTAACTCTTTCCTTTATCCCCTAAAGAGACGTTAACGTCGAAAAGTTTTGACAGATACAAATCATCAACGTAATTAATAATAAACTGAAAATAAACCCGGTCCGCTTCATCACTTTGTTTGTTTGTTTGTAGTGGGTAAACTCAAAAACTACTGCAAGGATTTCAAAAATTCTTTCACCATTAGAAAGCTACATTATCTGCGAGTAACATAGGCTGTATTTTACCCCGGTACAGGCAGTAGTTTCTACGGGATGCGGGTGAAACCACGAGAAAACGGCTGGTTCATAATAAACTGAAAATAAACCCAGTTCGCTTCATCATAAGGCCGGAATTTAGCCGAGCGCTAAAGGTTTAAGTGAGATCCAATTATTGGGCGGAAGTAGAAGAAAAGGTATGCTGTGTTTCTAGAGAACATTTTTGCCATGCGTTTTGAATAAGTTTGTTCTAAAAGCGTCTAAAGATGCTTGTGAAGAATAATATAATAATTGAGTAAGGAAGTCTGCATAACTGAAAGATAAATGTTTCTTGTAGGTATTTTTTGAACTTACAGTTCTATAGAGTCAATACTTTATTTCCGATCAGACAATGAATTCATCTTGTTAAATGAAAGGAAAACTATTGCTTTGTTAACCTAAGATTTAGCCCACAAACAACATTTTAAATGAGATGAAAAACCCTGCAAATAAATTTTCTATTGCACATTTCTAAAGTGAAGTTTCCAAAATAAATTGCTGAAAGAAACTAGAATACCTACATACACATGATTCAAGATCTCAACTGTACCGAGGAAGTGTAATATTCACGGACTATTAAAACTTTTCATTTCAAAGAGAAATACCTATTAATCTCTTTAAATATAATTTAGGCGCCATGATGGATATAAATAAATACATTGCGCAAAGCAAGTACGTAGACGTTTACGAATTCTTTATTTTTTACGAGTTTAAAAAAAAAAACACTTTCTAGTTGTAAAACTAAAATAATCAGTTAGCTGAAAGCTACAGTATCCTTGAATGAAATAGCTCCGCTGCTAATCTGGCTAAATGCACTTAATTTATTAGATAGTATTTAGTATTCATATTATACACTATTTGCCATTCCGAGTTGACTACTCAAGACTTCACATAGTCCAATATAAAGGACCAAAATCCTACAGCGCTTGCGCAAAGCGTCAAATGGCTGACTTAAAAAGGGCAAACTAACTTGACGAAATCTGTACATACCTATCCATTCTCCACAGATCTATCACTTCGTAAAAATAAAAAGATAAAACCGAAACACAGTATTAAACACAAGTAAAAAATACTAAATGATAGTGAAGATAGTATAGTTATGATGGGATATTACTGTTAAGGCATAAATATTTGCTCCCAAAGGATAGTGAAGACCCATTCACAGTAACGGTGGCAGTAAATTCAAATTTGCTTTTCCCTGAAGACTTAAGCTGTAGGTATGCACCATTCACCAATGCATGATGCGTTTTTAACAATCCAACACCTTTTTTTTACCAGTCCTTGAGTCTGTTTTCACTAATGAGATCTTGATATCAGACCAATATTTCAAAGAAATGCAACCCAAAATACAACTCAGGCCTCATTTCACTGGGCTTACAAGACAAAATACCGTGGTATTCGTTTAAAAAAGTCATCTATTAAAATTCAAAAACAAATAGACCTTCCTCAAACCCACGTAAGTGTCAAAAGAGCATACAATTACACAGAAAATAGAACTAGTATACACTAAGCTAAGAGCAATCAGACAACGGACATTTGACTGGGTATTGATGCAAACCTAGGTACCTATATATTACGTGTAAACAAGATGATGCAAATGTGTGGGTGTATACAACCTCTGTGTGGGTGTCGGGGAAAATTCATGAATAGAATCACGTGTTTTAATGTCTGATTGATTTTGTTATTACTATTGCGTTAGACGAGGATGTATTTTGATGGGTGTTTTGTGGTGTTGAGTTAAATGGATTGTGAGACAGAATGGCAGACTCTTTACTAGAAGAGATAAGATTTCAAATATCATTTTTGACCGACTGCTGAAAAATGAGGAGGTTCTCAATTCTTTTTGCAATATGTTTACAGAGCTCCTTCTAAACTTAACAGACGCGCGGGTCGATAGATCGCAATGCTTGGCGTTATCGGACCGTGTATGACCGTCTTGTCATGATGAATTCCTCCGTGTTTCGGAATGCACGTTAAACTGGAGGATCCCAGCTAGTATTCGAACAGCCGTCGTTGGGGTATTCAGAAGCTAGAAAGTCTTACCAAGGAGAATCGGGTTGCCTCGGTTGCGAGGTAAATGAGACCAGATAGGTAGTTTCCCCAAGTTAAACATTGATACGCAGCTGCAACTGGTTAGACTGGAAACCGACCCCAACATAGCTGGGCAAAAGCTAGATCATACAGATCATTATGTCTTTAGTCTTCAGCAGCCATGCAATGACAACTTTATTTTACTTTCTTAAAGACAAGACCCTGGGCAACATTTTAATTATTTTTTTTTGTTCTCCCTTAAGAACTATATATATTTCTTTTTGTTATAATAGCTCAAAAATAAGCGGAGGAGTAAATGTCAAAAGTGTTTTATTAAAAGAAATAACAAATTCTTGAGTAAAAAATAACTGTCACAAAAATAAGAAACATTATCTTGCAATGCTTGTCAACAAATTAGCGGAGTCCCTTGACTTAACATTCCTGAGACAAAACGAAAATATATTTTCAGTTTTTGTATGTTTTGTTGGATATTACACAAGTTCTGTATAATTAACAAACTGTAACGAAAACTAGTTTCCATTGCTCTTTTCTCAATGGCAGCTCTTTCCGAGCAATTCGATAAGTATTTTGATCTTCTACCAAGTCTAATCCATGTCTCTGATACGCTTTATTTGGTTTTCTCTCATGATTCTGGAGTTGTCTTAAAGTTTTTCAGGCTCGTCTCAAGAGAACTGCACAACCGAGTAAAGCTAGGTACTTACAATCTTCTACAAATGGGCTACCTAATAATTTCATTTTGAGCCCTACAATAAACTCGTCATCCTTATAATATCAAAGCATATCGATAAGAGATGTAGTAAGAAAATCAAATGAATTCTTCTCGTCGCGGCGTCAGTAACTACACAAACCTATGGTTATTTTTTATCACCTTCAAACGGGTTGGGTATCGTTAAACTTTTAGTTATACTAAACCGTATGCGTTCATGACCCAAAATTGTTGGCAGTCAGTCAAACGGACTGTATAAACACTGAGTTGATACCGAACACGAAGTAAGGAAAGATGAACGGAGACGCCATAATGCAGGTAGGTCATCAGCCTTCTTCTAGGTCGAATTCATACGGTGGTCAGGACAAAAAGGACCAGTTACTAATGAACTAACGAGGCTTTCGGGTTCTTTGGGACATACGTCAACGATTTATGGTATTACAAAATATGCTCGGGTCCCAAGAAGGCGTATAAGGGCGAAGACAGCAACGTTCCTCGTCCCCCGCATTTTGGCGCGCTACTTTCTTAGGGGTATAATTTAGGCGGTCACCAAAAATATTTTTAAGACTCTAAGCTGAGGCACCAAATAAAATAAAGAACTCCAAAAAAAATAAATTGACTTTATTAAAAGGGCACTAAAGTATATTATATTATGATCCAAAAAAAATAAAATAACATCAGAAAAATCGCAAATCTCGCACAAATATTATTTTTGGTTCCCAAAATGGATTAATGGTCACCAAATTCTATCCAACTCAAAGATTATTATTAATACCAAAAATCAAAGTTAGTCGACGAAAACGAATCGCTGCAAAACCGACTCCACGTAATCTTGTCTGCCCTACCCCTAGAATGCAATTCAAAACCGCGTAGGCGCGGAGGGGCGAGGCGGCCTGCGAGCTGAGGCGCAGGTAGTTTTAACGCTCGCCGACGCGGCTGATGCTGGCCGACTAAGCCGGCCAGCAAGCCGAAGCTGCGGTGGTGAGCGTGAAAACCATCTGCGACGATAAGCTCGCATGGGACCGCCGGAGCCCCGCAGCGCCGGAGCCGTGACAGAAGCCATGTTGCGTGCTTACATTTTAAACGTACTGAGTTACACCCAAATTCATATAACAATAAATAAGCGACGTACGTTTGGGAACCCCAGTATATTAATTGGTATTTGGGAAATATTCTAGCGATCGTTAGCTTTTTTAGTCTAACAAAAATGACCAAATTAGAAGTCATGGTATTACATAATTGGTAACATCTAAGTAGTGACAATATATAATATTTGGTCTAAAGTGTATTTTAAAGGCGTCCATATATTTTTTTAGTAGTCAATAATACGAAAAAATGGTTTTATTTAATAATATTTTAGGAAACGTTATTTGGTGACCATTTATCCATTTTGGTAACCGTTCAGAATTTTTTTGGTAGTAAAATAGGTACTTTTTTGGGTGGTGTTTAAACACAAGCCCTTTCTTAGGCGATTTTCCGTTATGGCACCTCCGCTAGTCATTTTGTTCTCCATGATACCGAAGATTTTGTGTCAGAAGCTCAATGGAATAATGGATTTGAAGGTAATAAGGGACGGTGGATAATCAGGTTATTTTTGTTTGTATTGTTTTGATTATGGTTTTAATTAGGTTGGTTATTTTGCAACCCTTTGATCTGAAAGGCCTTGCACCGCATAGGCCAAACATGAGTGATATTGAGCCCATTATCATCAGCATCTTTTGTTAGACGATTCGATCTATCTATCCTTTTTAATCTTACGATACTACATATATACTATATACGATACTACATAAAGGTATTGTAAATGCGAAAGTTTTCATGTGTACGAATGGATGTATTGAAGTTTGTTATAATTTCTCGCAAAACCACTGAAATACTTTTTATAAAACTTGCCAGTAATATACCTTATACACCAGCATAATCTCTAGCCCTTTTATCCAAGTGCTGAAAGTACAAAGTTTCTTCGCGACGCAGATAACACAGCGCAACAAATAGTTTCCCATAGAAATACTTCATAGACATAGTTTCCCTCAGATATTGAAATTCTAGGACTAACGCTAAGTCGCGAACTTTCCCGACTTCAAAATTCTAGAATGAAGAAGTTAGTTAATTAAGGGAACTTTTAGAATGTAATCGTGAGATAATTATTATGAACTATGGAGCCTCACAGTTGATGTATTTCGTGGTTTAGCTTGCATCATAGGAATACTGTCTTACACTGCCGGATGAGTGTGAATCTACACTGATATTATAAACATGAGGGTTTGTATATATGAATGAATACATGAATGTTAGTTAATCTTTTATGCAAATAGGTACTTAAATTAGGTAATTAGTAGTCATAGAAAATTTTGCGAGTTGCTGAATGCTGCGTTTGTCGCCATGGGACATTGTGCGAGTTGCTGCGTAGCAATCAAGAATTTAGAGGTAGGTGTGGGCCATAGGCGGAAATAAGGTGAGGATCGCCAACTTGTTTTGTGAGAACTACACCTTATATACATTTATCTGTCTTTTTCCCGATTATAATATATTCATTACATAGACAATTCTCGCATTAAGTTCACGCTTATCGATCAGTTGAGCTTTAAATCGGTTATTAAATCGATAATCGTGCTTTTTTAGTGTGGTAAAATGTAATATTTTTCTTCAAATGTCAGTAAGGGGTCAAGCTCAAGAATTTTTGTTTTTAATATGGGATTGTGGGTCACGGATTTTAATGCATTGTCTTTACAAGGCTTTTTTGAAGATCTTTAGGAATATATTATATTTCTTTGTATGGAAATAAGGTGACGATAAATTCTTAAATGTGTTGCTTGTGATTTTTATTCGCGGACTTCTGTGGTATTTTTGGTAAGTAAAATAAATTTATAAGACGTAACATGACTCTTCTTTTAACCTAAAAGAGCAATATATTTAATAATACCCAAATTTACCTACATGTTAAAAATAAATATATTCCTTATTTGTCTTTTACGACTTTTAATACAAATACAGACTCCAAAATTATGAAGTTTTTTTTTTAAAATTCTACCAAAACAACAAAGAAATCTTTTAATTAAAAAATATGAGTCATATTTAAGTACTTAAGACTAAAATAAAAGAGCAATAAAAATACCTACCATACATAAAAGCTTTCAACTATTTATAAACTCAGTCTTTGCTATCAATTTGTCATAAGAACATATGTGAGCCCTCCCATAATCATTAATAATAATGTACGAAAAACAACTTCATAGTTAAAATACCATTTTTCTTTAATCTTTGATGTATACATGTTTTTTTGTTCTAAAAGACTTCGATCAAGACTCTGACGGTTTCAGCATTTCAGACTTTTTTCAGTCCAGCTTTCCTTACCTTAATTATAGCTAGTAATTAGATAAATTATCAATAGCC
This sequence comes from Helicoverpa zea, assembly GCF_022581195.2. NCBI lineage: Eukaryota > Metazoa > Arthropoda > Insecta > Lepidoptera > Noctuidae > Helicoverpa > Helicoverpa zea. The sequence goes on from NC_061472.1 coordinate 3,102,911, forward strand.
TAGCCTTTTCCCAACTATAGAGCTTCCATTCTTAGCAGATTGCCAGTGTTTGTTGGCAAAGTTAACTTAACGTAAATACATATTTTCTCTAGAGTCAAAATGGGATGATCGAGCTTAAAGCAATTCAATTCAATATTTAAAATGAGCATGTTTGACTTTTATTAATGAAGATTCTGAGGAATAAATCTTCAGTATACATCAGATAAAATAAGGCTAGAATTTTATAGTAGGACGGAAAGTATTTCTTTCGGGACATAGCTGAAGCCGCTGGCAGAAACCAATTTATCACATACCTACATGTATAAACCTAAACCTTAAAGTCATAACTATCAAAAAACCTTCAAACAATTGGAATTCCATCTTCAAACAATTGGAATTCCATCTTCAAACAATTGGAATTCCATCTTCAAACAATTGGAATTCCATCTTCAAACAATTGGAATTCCATCTTCAAACAATTGGAATTCCATCTTCAAACAATTGGAATTCCATCTTTAATCTACCAGACTTGTTAGTATTTCAGCGAATTGTCCAAATCAGCTGATGAGAGTATGTTTTCTTAAAGAATTGCGTCAAAAATATACACGGTAACAGAAATAGATAGTGTGTCTACGTATTTATTTCTTTATGCTATTTTTAACAGCGTCTGAGTGAAATACTGAGGGAATTGAGAGTTCACGTGTTAGGGAAAGTTTGAAGTGTTTTAAAAAGGTTGGATTAAGATTAAGATAGGTAGTTATTGTTTTAAATGTTTTTGCAGTTATGTAGAATAGTTCATTGTTTAAATGAAATATATAATTGTTATAAGTGGTTTACCTAAGTTCAGCTGTCAATGTTTTGTACTTACGACTTTCATTGAACAAGAAATTAAACAACTAGTATATTCCATATAATATTTTTGACTATCCTTTGTTTAGTTTTTTTTTTAAATAATACTTCATCCTTCTTAGCCGCAATATAAAAAAACAAAAGCCTGCCTACAACACTATTATAAGAATTCCATATTTAAAACAAATCATTCACTTTTAAAATAAGAATTTGCATTTAAAAATAAATCATTATTTTAATTACAGCCAGCTCCAAAAACAAAGTGACGTCACATTTCATAGCAGGCAGTTTGAATTCAGAACGTCTACACATAACAGCATTCGATTTGAATAAATTATGACTATTCGAATATTTCCCGCCTAAATTATTCAAGATGGCATCTTAGTATGCATTATCTATTTCAGTCGAATGCCATTGCCAAGGTATTTCGACTAGAGCGTTACGTAATTCGTAAATGGTTTAAAATGTGCTGAAAAATCTTTTTCAATATGTCAACTTTTTAGCGTGAGTCATATTTTAATGTTACGTTTTGTGAAAATCTTTGTTGTTTTTAAAAGTAGTTTAATGATTTATTCACGTTCTCTTTTTAATTTTATGATTTGTTAGTTTATTTTTAACGTTGGGTCACTTTTGTTTAGATTTTGTCTTTTGCTTACCGGCGAATTTCTCGGCTGACCAATGTTCAACCATAATACAATGACAATAAGGATATACGTAACTTTATTGAGTACCTATACCCCAGCGCCACTTATTGTGAGTTCCAGTACTCGATCTATTCGTGGTTTTGCGATTACAGGTTGACATAATTTTATGGAGCTAATGTCAGAAATCAATCTCCAATTAGGATAGATCGGTTATAGAAATCGACTACTTTTTACCTAAATATCTGCTGAAAAGTAAGTAAATTTGCCCAAAACAGATGACCAAACCATGTCGTCACGGTGATCAAATGATTTACAATACCGCGGTGATCTCATTTAGGAGACCACGTCGTTAAGTCGTGTATACACCGCCCTAAAATATTTATAGCAACCTAATAATGTACTGTAATATTATTTAATGGCGCTGTTGTGTTTGCTGCTTTATTAGTCCAGTTTGCCCATGGTTTTGCCTTGTTAAATACGCTATATGTCGTGGTAGTCTAGTGGTTAAAGCTCCTGTCTCGGAAGCACTGAATGACCCCGTATGGGTTCAATTCCAGGTCATTCACGTACCAATGAAACAAGTACCATAAGGTAGGTATATGAACTTTTAAGTGTATCTGAGACATCAAGGAGTGGGTGCAGGTGAAGGAAAACATCTTGAGGAAACATGGCCTTTAACGCGCCTTGAGTAAGCTTGGTAACTTGAGATTTACGTTTATTCCTTCTCTGTATTAGAAGAAAGATCTGATGATGATGAAATAGTTTTAATGATGAAAATAATCAAAAATTGATATAGGTGCTTATATGATAACCTGTTTTTTATGTAATAGTCTAAATTGAAAACTATCTTCCTTCACCAATTACCACGAACTACAGATACAATATAGAAAATACCGAAGACATTGAATAGTGGTAATGACACATTGCTTGTAGTTATAGAATGAATTCAGTCGAGTCAAGAGGCCCGTGCCTTGAGCCACCCGTTGATTGGGCCGCTAAAATGGCGCTTAGATATTCGAGTAGGTAATAATGCTATTAGGTCAAAGGTCGTGATCGAGAAATTATAGTGAAAAGAAAAAAAAATATTTATCTTTTGGTTTTTCGATTTTGACATTGAGTAGGTAGTTTTATTTCCCTAATAATAAATATTTCGAATGCTTATATTTCCAAATAATTTGGGGACAGATTATATCTGAAACTGTGTTGTGCGTATTTTAGCGTAATACAGTGTCACTGCAACATAAACTACCAACATCATAAATATCGTGCTTGACGGCAATTGCAGTCTGGCGAAGTCGCATATTTTTTTTAATATTCAGTAGTAGAAATTGGTCGCATTAAAATAAATAAAAAGAGAAATATTTTTGCATATCACTGATTAGCGGTATACATTTTAGCGGCCAATACAGCGCCAGGCCATAATAGCGGTTAAACGAAACAATAGCGAACGGTATCAGACCGCTGTATTAAATAATTATGCTATTATTATTCAAAATTAACGCTTACTAATATAACATATTTAGAATTATCTATTGTTGAAACCAATCTTATCTATGAAAACATTTAATTATGTACCACTTGTTCGTAATCTATATTGAATTAAACAAAATGGGACATGTATCAATATTTTTTTGGCATAGAGCTTTTATATGTCAGTCTTTATGATTTAAAAAATCTTACATATTTGATACTTGATGCACCTAGCTGTCTTTTTAATCGACTTCTAAAACAGGAGATTCTCAACTCATCGTCACCTTTTTGTACGACTTCATTAAAAACTAGAAGGATCTCTCAACTAGACCGATTCGAACACTGTCTTTGAATTTGAACTTGACATAATAAACACAAGTACTTAACTACACAAAAAAAAAGAAAAAAAAAACATCTTACCAAAAAAAATATACCGTGATACCGGCGTGTAGATGACACTCTTTGCAGTCTACATCTGTTCACGACATTACAATGCTGCTAAGAAAATGTCCCGACAGACTTTCCTTACAAAATCTTATTGTTTTCACTCATTCTTGTTGAGAAAATGCTATTCAAATGTCAAGATGCTCTGGCGTTTTTAGAATGAAAAAGGAACTTACAATGGGTAGCTAATATAGCTACTTTGGTATGTTTATCTGTTGCCTAGCAACCATAGTACAAACTGCTTAGTTTGGGACTAGATAACGTTAAGCGAGGCATATTATGTCGCACTAGCTTCCGCCAGCGGTTTCAACCGCATCACGTGAGAACTACTTCACTCATTGAGATAAAAAGTAGCCTATGTCCTTCCTTGATAAGTGGGCTACCTAACAAGTAAATATTTTTCAAATCGGACCAGTAACTCCTGAGATTAGCGCGTTCAAGCAAACAAACAAACTCTTAAGCTTTATAACATTAGTATAGATTACAAAAATTGTCATCATCTGCCTGCCCTTATCCCTATTTTATTTGTGGTCCGCGGAACATGTTTTCTTCTTCCATGCTCTTCTGTCTGAAAACATGAACAAACGATGGTCCCTTTTTAAATGACCCCAATCAAATGAAAAGACACGTGCCCTCCTAAACTTAATCCATCCAGACATATTCAATGACCAGATTGTTAGCAATAACTGTCTGACATTCACAGTTCTATGTCGTATTGTCAATACATTAGGGTCGGCTACTTGTGGCTGACGTCGGCCTGACGTCGTTCTAACGTCGGCCTGACGTCACTGGACCATCGGCCATTGTTCTAGGTTTTTGTGTTATTGCTATTGTTTTGGGGCTGGTAGACGTGGTTATGTAAGGGTAGTATTATATAGGGTGGTCTTTTAGCTATTAGGATAAAAGGGTTATTAGGATATGGAATACCAAGACACAAGAATGAAATTTAAAAATTGAATAAACTTAGTAGACATGAATCAGAACTTTAGAGGAATTACAGTTAAATATGGTATAAGTATCTAGGCTACATTTCATTGATCGAAAGAATTACCTAACGCTTCCGTGGTACACAAAGGGCTCCAGGAGGAATATAGGTGGGTTTTAGTCAGTCAGTCTCCACTCACGCTGCACCCACAGATGTCATCATGATTTCCTATCTAAAAAAGGGACATCATTGACGAAGCCCTTCCTACAAAGAACAGTTTGGTAAAAATAAAACATTGCTAGGTACTGCAACAAAGTACAGCAATACACTAAAATACTGTTGCAATAAATATTCCCTCGTTCCTAGTTCTTATTGCACTTGCAGCAATTTATAGACCGGCTGTAACTGTAAATTGGAGTTTTTTTCAAATGAAAAAAAACGGTTAAGTATCGATAGGCGTTGTATATTTTTGGAAATTGATTATGTAAAAACAATAGATTTATTGTAAAACTTGCCAGTTTCAAGGGGTTGCCCAGGAAATTGGGTTGAAGAGGTCGGATAGGCAGTCAGCTGAAAGCAGAAAATACAGATACTCATCTGTATGCGGTTAGTATCATCTCCCGAGCCTTTTCCCAATTATGTTGAGGTCGGCTTCCAGTCTAACTGAGGCAGTTGAGTACCAGTGTTTTACAAGGAGCGACTGCCTATCTGACCTCCTCAACCCAGTTTACAGGGCAACCCTACAGTTTATAGTGTCCCCCGAAATACGGTCTTTGTTTTCCAAGATAGGTATACTTGGAAGTACATATAAACTTTGTAAGTATTTACAAAACTAGAAAGAAAAAAGAAAAAAAAGAAAAAACATTTATTGACACAACACAAGACATATAATAATAAAAAGTACAAAAAAAAAACACAGATAGTAGGTTGCGCCAAATAGCATCCAGTTCAGCATTATGCCAGACAGCTAGTGCCTTACGCTGGTTTTCAACTGGACCTATGAGGAGTTGCGGGTGTCAAACGATATGAAATAATTTATGCTTTATGGAATTAAAAAATAATAAACTAATAACTGACTAAAAAAAAACACAAAATATTTAAAAAAATGGAGGTAAAACAAAAATTAACCCATACCGTGACAAATCGCAATCTGCAAAGGCATCGCTCGTCGACAATTTTTTAACTACCCGGTGTATTTAGTGTAAAGACTAGCTAAGATTGAATCATTATTTCGTGAGAATATTTACGTACATACTCATACATTATGTTTTAGACGCCGCCGGCAAAGATTAATTGTATTCTAAATATAAATCTTCTAAACAGCGAAGACATATTGTTTTCAGTGGTGTGGCTTTCAGAAGTGTTGATATTTTTATTTTGTAACTACTACTTTTTAAAAATAGTCAATTTTCAACTAAAACAATTCTGTGATGTACTTTTATTTAAACTTAAAAAACCTACTGCTTGGTGTTTCTTGAGAACTCATGATTTAATCTCGAAATCTCCAAATACAAAAATCCGTTTCAAAAACATCGGAATTTCCAAAATAAACCGAACCCGCAACGTAAAAACCGGTATTTACCGACAAAACCGCGGGCAGCACTAGTTTAGTGATGAGGTAAAACGTATTGCGATTCCGCACTTGGACGAATGCCAACACCTCTTCCGTTCTGATCGTCGAATAAAAACCGATAACGTTTAGGGACGCCGTCGTATCACACTAGAATTCATTTTTGAAGTTTGCTTGATAAATGTCCCATCTTTATCATATGGTTTTGTCACAAAGATAGAGAGAAAACAAGATAGAATCTATCAAATTTTATAAGTGCAAAATATCTCAACAGGTATTTTAACGAAGTAGCTCTTCAGAGTAGAAAATATATTCACCTTCTCCTTAACTCATAATATTTTATTTCGAAAAATCTATTAAATAACTACGCAGGGTACTTATTACGATTTTCATGTTCTTCCTGACTATTGTAGTCATACTAACTATTGATGGTTCCAAAAAAATGTGTCTTTTCTCCTTCTCTAGACAGTATAGGTATGTACCAAATTAAATTTCATTTCACCTCGAGGTGTGAGGTTACCAAAATCTACCCAATTAACCAATACTATGGTTTTTTAACTAGATTACCATACATCACGAAAGAATACTTGATTGCTATTAATTGCTATCAAGGCCTATAGCAATTATCCACTTTACTTAAATTATTGTACAAGATGTTTCATTTTACGAAAACGGGTAACCCACACATGTGTGTGTAAGTGTACAAACACATTGTTTATGTGCGTAAACTCGGGAGCGCTCAGTATTGGCCGAGTCGAGTCATGTCCTCCTAGCCGATTATCGGCTACAGCGGCTGTTCTCATGTAAGGAGATTAGCCAACTGCGCAGGACATGTTATAGTGCAGACACAGTTGCACTCACTATTCCTTCACTCTCATAGCCCGATGGGACGGCAATCCGACACCACCGGAGAGAGATCAGGCGCAGGACCGACATTTAAGTGCTCTCCGATGCACGGGTGAATTAATCACCAACTTCCAGGCTTAGGCTACTTTGTGGAAGTCTTCTAAAACCCACAAAGCGATTTCGGCCCGCAGCGATTTAGCAGCCGCACTTGCGATAGCTAGACCCACGAGGCAGTTCAAGACGATGTGCATGTACATTCACATACACTAGTAAGGTTTACCCGCTTTCGGGAAATAAAACATTTCATTTACTAATCTCTCCAAGTAACATGACAGGATTCTGACTACTAGCTCGAAAGTTGCCAGTAAAGAAAAGACAAACTGCCACATAAATCGTTGGGAACGTCGGCTTTGTTGCCAGTTTACCTTATAGGGAAAATTACATGATACTTTCTGCTGATGGGTGTTTTTAGCTGTTCAACGAGGTTATTCTTGATCGATTTATTAGTACCTATTCAGTATACATATCTTTAATGTCCAACAAGTGCTCAAAACTCACGCAGATTTATCAGTAGTCACTACTTAAATAAAAGTGTCTTCTCAAAAATTATATAATTACTAATTACCCAAGTAAAAATAAATAAGAAAGTAAAAAAACTTGCTATATTCCATGGTAAAACGATTATCACCATCTGCATAGCCTTCCCAACTTTGTTGAGGTTAATTTTCAGTCTAACCTGGTGCAAGGGGATACTAGATCTCAACGAGCAACTGCCTATATGACCTTCACAGCCGTAATACCGGGTAACTCCAATCCCACTGAAAGATCACTTATTATCACACTTTTTGACTTCTAACAAACCACAGCAATAAAATAGTTATTTGTTATACAAGAGTGCAAAGTTGCTTTTTAACCGCGTGCTCAATTTTGATGACCGAGCAAGCGAAGGATTCTAAAATTGAAACACGAGCGTAGCGAGTGTTTCAATAATTAGAATCCTGAGCGATAGCGAGGGAATTAAAAGAGCACAAGGTGAAAAATCTTTGCACTCGAGTGCAACACGTAACTTTTCATCCCACCTCATCGAGGAAATTACTAAATGCAAAAAAAAACAAAATGGCGCGCACATATGAGTATCAAATTAAAAAGTAGTACCTATTAAAGTTCATTTATTTGAAAACTCAGTTTAAAAATGAAACGAGGTTAAAAATATACCTAAAAACAATAATAAAAATTACTTAATTAATTGAATAATTATTTTAAGCACTATTTTATTTGTTTAATATGTATTTGTTTGAAAAGTCTTATCAAGATTGTCACAAATGGAGTATTGCACACGATATTCTAAATTCAAATCACTTTGCCGCTCTAGAGGATAAAAACGGCTTTTGCACTCAAATATCAAAGGGTAAAACTACTCTTTTCGAGATGGTGGGATGAAAAAAGAATTTTCAACATCATAAAATTACTATTATAAATCGCAACATAATAACTTCATAAAAAAATATTAAGTATATTAAACTATTTCAAATGTCCCCATTTGCGTATTACGAAAGCGTGGTAACCGGGATAGCGCTCATTGGTACGAATTTGTACGAATTGCGTGTCCCGTTAGTGAAATGTCAACAACATTATGATTTTTATGTAGAATGTTTGGTATTCTTTTGTTTTTTTTTCTGTAGATATTGGGGTAAAAGCAAGGTGAAAACATATGAGTATCTAAGTTTCTGTACTATTTTTTTTATAGGATTATCAGATGTACTTTGTGATTTGTCAGTTTGTGACGTTGTACGGAGTAATTTCTGAATCTTATGTTACACAGATTTTGAATTCAACTTTTATCAACATGATTTCATTCTAGCCGTTTTCCCAAGGTCTCACCCGCGTTCCGTTAGGGTAAAAGTGTGTAGCTTTCTAACAGTGAGATAGTTTTTTTTTTTTTTTAATTTATTCAATAGTTTTGGATCATTTATTACAAACAAACAAATAATGTTTCCTCTTTATTTATTCTTTTATTGTTTGTATGGAAAGTAATTTCCTCAGAAGGTGGGCAAAACCACGACAATAAGCTAGTCATTTATTAACCAACATTAATTTACATTTACCTACAAAACAAATAATACTTAGATACAAACCCATACCTTCAGAGTCCCTGAAATTCACTCGAGAAGTGGGAGCGAATCAATACCTACCGTTGCTAAGTGTCCTAGGCTACTTGCATTTGTGTGTAAACATGCACACATGCATACGGAATGATGAATGCTATACGGTTCAATTATTCAGAGATTTTGTCACGATAGAATTTAGACTCTATGCTTTTGGATTTAAGGTAAGTTTTGCGCTGGGATGTTGGTGATGCAATTATAGCGCTGTAATTTTGGTTACACTGTCTTCAAGGGTTTGGGTTGTACTAATACTGATAATAATAAAGAGAATTTGTTTTTGTTTGTTTGCTTATACCCTAACGGTTCCGAAACTCATGAACCGATTTGAAAAATTCGATCACTGTTGTGAAGACAGGTTGAAGATAGTAGAAATATTTTTCAAAATGTGAAATCATTACTAGGAAATAAGTCTGACTGTAAGAAATATATGACTTTCCTTGTTTGTATACTAACCTAAGGAAAGTAATACATTTTCTTACGATAACTAGATAGCTTCCTTGGTTATATTTTATTGCTCTAGTGAGAAAACAAGATCGATAGAGTTCCTAGGATTCTACAAGCTGTTGATTTGCATCTGTGCCATATTCAAAAAGGTAATTCTGCTAATGATTCTCGACCTAAATCAATAAAAAAATTGGTACGTATTTTTTTTTCTTTAATTTTTTTTCGGAATTCCGTAAATGTCATCTAGCCTTATTTAAACTTGGCGCGTATGTTACTGGCATTAAACCCGTGCTGCACCCTCACACAAACGCAAACACAAAGCATACGCAACGATCACTCATAAATTTCATTCATAAAATTGGATTACTTTGGAAATACCACGACATTACAATGACAAAAAAAGCAGTGCATATTAGTTATTTCCCATCTACTGTAATTCCAATCGATTATTTACGTATTGTATGTCCTCCTCCTGAACTATGGCACAAATGCAAATCAACACCTTGTATATGCAACGATTCCTTGAAGTATCTCTTTTATAAATATATAGACGGACGGGCTTTCAAACTAGACGATTTTCCGCTTAGTTCTTCTACATTTCGTTTAATATTATTTTTTGATCCCTGACTTGTCAATTCTTTTTCTTCTTCTTCCTACCCTGTTCGCAAGTTATTAGGTATGTTATGCATAGATTCCTCTCTGTCAGCTGTCATACTAAATTATTTCGCTTGTTCATGTCTTCTTTTCCTTGATGATCGTTAATTTAAAGGCGTATAAGACAAGCTGAAAGTCCCCGACTAACCTAACCATCCAAAATTGTGAATTTATTTGATCGCATCTGCTTTGACTCATATCATATTATAATAGACCTTAGAACCAAAACATAGATGATGACCTTACAGAAAAGATAAACAGGCGCTTTTCATTTGTTTCAGATATGTATGCGAATATTTAACAGCATGGACTACCTAAGCCTCAAACAACTGACGATCTATCCCCAACATCAACAACAAAAGCATGATAGAACCACATCGGCAATTCGCAGCAATTCCTAGGAATGTTTCGGAGTTTTCCTACATAACGCAGCAACTGAAACACTCGGTGCTACTCCGCCACTGACCTGATTCTGCTATGAATCATAGCCTTAGGATCGGTACAGATGGGAGTATGCTAATGACAGCAGATATTGCTCGTATATTATTTGTATTGTGTGATTCATGGCTAAGTAATAAGTGGAGTCGATCGATCAGAAGGCTAAGCAACGCTTGGTTTGGTGGGTCCATGGATAGAAGACCATCTTATCGTGACGAGTTCATCTGTATTTCGGAAGGCACGGAATATTGGTGGCTGCCATTTCTACAGTTACGGCTTTCTAGTCTAAATCCAGAAAGTCTTTAATCCTTGTACCCCTGATTGGCCCTGTAGCTTAGTTGAGGAGATCAGATAGGTGCATGCTCCATATAAAGCACTGATACTCAGCTGCATCTAGATAGATTGGAAGCCAGCTCCAACATAGTTCGTAAAAGGCTTGGTAGATGACAACAGTGGGAATATCGTGAGACAGTAGTATTGTGTCAAAATTATTTGCATCCTTATTTTTTTTCTATCCTACCAAAATGTTGAACATTAAAATAATCGTACCACAAGTGTACAACAAGCCTTACCAGCTTCGATTGCGAAACTTGTGTTGTGATTTACTAAAGCGATAGTTTGACAGCACACAAGTATTTACCTACTTGAAATCTACCCATCTGAAATATTTCAAAGATTTTTCAATTTAACACGATTCCAGGAAAAATCTCGCGCTGAAAATTCTGTCTGCAGAACTATTTATAGTAGCTATAGGTATAGACTGACACGTGCTTGGAAAGTTCAGGACTTCAGTAAATTCCACTAGAAAATTTTGGCCGCGAACAAAAATTTTGTTTGCATCGGCGCGAGTCCACAAATACAAAAATTACACGACTGCTCACCTAATTAGTCCTCTGAATAATATTTTTATATAGGGAAACTGAGAATATTTTTTTTAATAAATCCGGAAAATTCAAATTAAAAAAAATATAGACCAAGAAAAGGGCATTCACGCATTAATTAATTTTTATTTATTTATTTCATGAGAGGTAACTTTACAGCTACAGATACATAAGTCTATACAACATATGTTTATACAACCAATACATTATGTATCAACTCATTACTCTCTTTTCTCAAAAATGAATCTCGAACCAGTTCCCAACAATTTGAGCGCAATTGATCTCCGACCTAGCATGTTACACGTGTTCAAGCCAGCAATAAATGTTCGAGTATCGGAAATATGCGCGAGGGGGCGTCATTATTTCCTTAGCAACTCCAGTTTGTAGGAAAACCGAGTTTGCCAAGTTTCGATCATTGCCAATGCCGGCCATGTCAGTTTTGTGAAATAACATGTGTATTTAAAACAAACATGGCGTCAAAATTACAAATGGGTTAGGCTAATTGATGGACTAATCTGCGGAACGAGCGGCGAGTGTAGTAATTTTGTAGAATAGCCAATATTATTTACTGAAAAATACAAACAAAGCCAACACTGTGTCTAGCTGTTTTTTTGGTATATACTACACAACTTATGTAATTCTACACAACGAAAATTGTTATTGAATAAATTAATGATGATGAAATACTGTACCGATCTTCAAGTAGTTTTCACAATTAGATGTAGTGCTCTGTTATGAAGACAATTTTAAACCCCTACCAGAGTTTGTATTTAGTTGATGTCAAAATAATTCATTGCCAACTCCATTTAGAAGTAATCTATACCACCTCTGAAAGCTAAAACCCTCTTGTATCCTAAAAAAGCATACACTGTGTTAACTACGCTTGTTCAAGGCGATGTCAGTAATTTTTGTAACAAAACTTCTTAAACCTTTATTACTGAAAAGTTTCTCCTTTCAAAAAATATCGTCTTTCACAGTGAACGATACAAGACAAAAATAATGAAGACGAACTACTTTTTATAGGCCTAACCCTACAATGGTGACCTCGACCCGATTCGGTATATAACAACGGTGTTACTAGCTCAGTATGACATACATTGTGTTTTGTTGTGTTTATCGTTTACTACATTAGAAATACGACGTATTTTCAGGTTACCTCATTGTGGTAATTATGGGAAAGTTATATTTTACAAAAACTATGAAAAGATTGATTCCACGTGTGTCGATGGAGCAATTTAACGCATCTGAATAAAAAGTAGCCTATGTGCTTTCTCAGGCTCTTAAATATCAGTGTACCCATTGAAATCGGCTCAGTATTTGTTGCGAGATAGACGGACAGAATTACTTTCATATTTATAATACGAAATAGGGATGGAGTGACGATCTGCAAATCTGTATAGGCAGAAATTGGAAGCTTCAAGCACAGGAAACTTGATTCATGATTAAACTGTCAACCAACCTTAGGACCAACACTATCGACCGACAGTTTAGTCTGCAATCTGGGGGTTATTCTTCGAAGCAATATTCTACATCTAGGAACATTGAAACTAGTCGATCTAATAGTAGCATCGCGTAGGTAGCTACCGTATAATCTAAGTTTATCTAAAGTCGTAAATGAAAGATTTAGTCCGGATCAAAGTACGCACTACACTGAAAGAAAGTTTCTCAAAGAAATTCGAAAGTTTCCTCAAAACTGAAATAGAAGTTGTCGATAAATCTTCTTGCTGAAAGTTTCAGGAGTGTCCTAAACACGGAGTAAGGAAAGATGAACGGAGATGGCATACCTAATGCAGGTCAGGCGCGTTCTTCGAGGTCAAATAAGTACGGTGGGTATGACAAAAACTATCAGAAACGAGTGAACTAACGAAGCATTCGGGTACTTTGAGATATCTGTCAACGATAGTATGATATGGTCAAGTCCAAAGAAGGCGTATAAGGGCGGAAACATTGACGTTTCTCGTGTGCCGGTCACCCACATTTTGGCGCGCTACTTTCTTGAGGGATTATATTGTTATGGCAACTTCGTCATTTAGTTCTCCACGATCCTAAGTCTTTGAAAGCAGCTCACTTGGTACAGAAGTGGACGAACGTAGATTTTATGTTTTCTTTGCATAACAGCTGTAGAAAGACATTTTCTAATGTTTTCAAATGCCATTAGAAAAGTTTAAGCATTTTAGCTGCTGAGGCAAAATTTATTTATCCCATATCGGCTTGATCTATTATTTTTTCGCATCCTGTGGTAATTATTTCGCACATCTGGATAAAAGTTGTATCGTGACTCAGAAGCTATAATACATATGTTAATAAGTAGGTAATGTTTCAAACCAGAGCAAAAGATACTGAAATTGACACCATTAACCAAACAAACAATATCTTTATTATTTAGTATAGATTTCTCTCAAACACAGATGGACTAACATACAAATTAATTAATTACATATATTGACGTATTTGAATACAGTCTCAACTAGATTCAATCAACTAATGTGCACTCCTCTCCAATGCACGCGTAAATGCACTTTAAACTTATTCACATAAAGTTGTAATTGCCTTAACACTCGACTGAGCTAACAACCTGTCGCTTCAACTACTTTGGTGCAATTTTCCGATGCCTTTTTCGACTTTGAGTGCACTTGAAATCGGACTTCGAGGCACTTAAGACGTTATTTGAAAAATTGTCTCGACACTCTGTTCTTATTAAAAAAGAAACGTGCAATTGGACACTACAAACTGGACTAGGACTTAGCTTAGAAATTGTGCAACCTAGTCAACTTACATATAGATAATAGTTTTCGGTAAGGCCTGGTTAAACTGATAATATGTCAATTGGTAATCTAAATGCTATCTGGCAAGTAAAGGCTGCTTATAATGTCTGCCAGGTATTGCTATGTGGTGGTGGACTTGTGATGCCAAAAGTTACAGTTTTTCTGTCGGACAAGATCCTGATATTTCATCAGAGACTGTCAGTAACTTATCGATGAAACATCATAAGTTTATCATAAGAAAGAGAACATGAGAAAATTACAATAAAAACTCCAAGAGTTTCAAATTAAAAATGACAGTTTCATTTCACAAAAATCCACCTGCCAGTGAACCACTAAACAGTTACCTGAGAAGTCTGACTTATCTCCTAATATTGACTTTGGAAACCATACAATACATTACAAATTCCCTCCCTCCTACATACCAACCAATACCCACGTTTATGCACAAAATCAATGTCTCAGAACCTTTCAATAGGTATTGAAGATTTCAACAACCGACATTGTTTACATATACAAAGCTAAATGCCAGTAATGAATCATATAAGTACTTATTATTGGAATAGAGTAAACAATGCTTAGGACATGGAGAACTAAATGACAAGCAGAGGTGCCATAACCGAAAATCTCCTAAGAAAGTAGCGCGCCTAATGCGGGTGTGTAGGGGAACGAGTAACGTTACTCTCTCCGCCCTTATACGCCTTCTTTGGAATCTGTACATTTTTTGTAATACCAGAAACTGTTGACAGATGTCTCCAAGAACCCAAAAGCCTTGTTAGCTTACTCGTAATTCAAAGTTTTAGTCATACCCATCGTACATATTTGACCTACAAGAAGGCGCCTGACCTATCCGCCTTATGGCATCTCCACTCGTCTTCCTTACTCCATGGCTTAGGACAATTATTCAATGTTAAAATAAGGTGCATACCACACTGCCGTCGGCTGTATAAGTACTTACGCAGGTATGTGAAATACGCATAGTGCAAAACTGAAATGATTCGAAGCGCGTAGCTACAGTAGAATATTGGATAATAGACTGTCTGAAGTGGCAGTATGTTTTCCGCTTAGGTAATTGGTGTTTGAACATGATGAGAAAGTTTACATAATTTTAAAAAAAAAATTGTTAGTAAAGTAAAGGCGAAAGTATATTTGAAGAAACAGGATGCTGATAAATGCACAGAATAAAACAGTTTTTCTCATTTTAAGTTACTTCCAACAACACAGTACAAAATACAACTCGAAGATTTTGTAGCGAAAATCGGTATAGGAAAACCCAATACTGCTTTTCGAACTTTAAGTCGAATCTGCAATCGGATTTTCAAAAACAAACTGTTAATAGAACGTTTTATTAGCGCTATCCCAATCTCCCCCTCAATATTTCGAATCGAAAATTGGCCAAAGGAGAAACCCATCGTTACATAAATTCAAAAGTCAAAAAAGATCATGAAAAACTATTTATAAACGAAGTGTTAACGATTTCATTGGGGATTTCCCGAAGGTAGTATGCATTCTATAGAAAAATATGATGTTCGATAAACATCAATACACATAAAATTGTAATGTGTTGTGATGGATTCAAAATAATGCGTATTATTTTTCTACTCTAACTTATGGAAGGTACCAGTCTTACCTGGGGGTATTGGATTGGCCAGGTAAGTGGGTTGAGCTGATCAGATAGGCACTCGCTCCTTGTAAAACACTAGTACTCAGCTGCATCCGGATAGACTGGAAGCCAACATAGTTGGGAAAAGGCTAGGCTGATGATGATGAGTGGGTCACCTTCAGGTACCAAAAAGATCTTTCTACGTAAAGGATAAGTAAATAAATTCAAAAAGGAGTCCCTATACTCATTACTTTTACTATCGCACCAACGCAGAGTTCACGAAAACTTTTTGTGACACAGAATCCTTAAAATAGAACGGCCAGCGTCATCATTATTTTGCTGCCCTTATCCAAATATATTCTTTCCCAGAAATAACTATCTGTATTCAGCTTTTTCAAGATTTTGTACAACCCATTCATCGTTTTTTTTTTTACCTTTTATATTTATAGTTTTGTCTAATCGTCATATTTATACCTAGCTTCGCCCGCATTCCTTTTAGTTTTTTCACTTTCCTTATCCTCACCATTATTATTTTTTGCCTACCATGCCTTAATGGGCTATCTTGCACTGAAATATTTTTTTAAATTATGCCAACAGTGCTTGAGATCAGCACTAGGATCTTCCACCAAGATTCTTCTACTAAGATCCTTTGATTCCGCTTCACATGTCTATTGTTGAAGTAATTTATTTTCTATCAAGTTAAACATTTAAAGATTTAAGGTCAGCGTTCAATCCTCAGTTATTCCTCCTAGAAACAAAACTAACAAGACCTTGAGAATAAAGCCACAGTTTCAACAAAGCAATGTACCTAATCAGCAAAATCTCAAAGATTAGCTACAACACATCATAATTAAACAGTCGATCGATACTTTATTACACGAACGGATCCACACGCCGTTAGGATCTATATAAAGAAGCACTATATAGTTTCTTGACCTAATGACTCATCTCGGTGCAAAGCAACTCAGTCCATTGTGAAAATTAGATTCTGCAAAAATTGTTTGTGTAATTGAATTAATGTTTTGTTTGTTATCTTGGGGATTTGTTTGTTTATTAACTTTGAGAATGTTTTGTTCGGTCCTTTACTATATGTCAGGAGAATACACTGTCAGACAATCATTATCATCATCTTCGTATCGATCTTATGCCTACCAAAAGTCTGACTTTAGCCGTTCCTCATGATTTCATTTAGTATCCAGGAGAAGTTCTTCCCATATACGGACTAAATATATATGCCTATGTCATTCGGGGACAGTGTAGCTTCCCAACATGGCAAGAATTTATCAAATTGGTTCAGTATTTTAATAGTGTAGTACTAATGTCTGATTTAAAGATCTAAACACTTTTCATTGTAGGTACCATACCCACCAGGTTCAAATATTATGCTCTTAGTTTTTCAAACCTGTTATAAATACAACATACTTTTACTCCCTCCTAGAACAGAGCTCTCAAAATAAATTCAACCTACATTATAATTAATCAAAACATAGTAACACAACTAATAAAACCTATTTTCTAAACTCCAACAAAAGAACATGTTCACGGAATACCTAGGTACAGACGTCATCATCATAAATTTTCGTTTCTACATTACTTACGTACCATGGAGAACAAAATGACTAGCGGAGATGTCATAACGCAACATCTCCTAAGAAGAATGCGAGTGTTTGGAGAACGAGGAACGTAACTGACTCCGCTCTTATACGCTTTCTTTGGAACCTGCCTATTAGATAGATTATTCTTTATTTACAAAGTATACCAAGAAAATTAACAACACAGGAAACCACAACACACAAATAAATTACAATAGGCGGTCTTATTGCTAAACAGGACCTTTTAATGGAATTCATCTGCCAATTTTATTTTCAAAATTTAATCTCCAATCAATCAACACCAATCTGAGACGAATTGGTTTTGAATTGACAAGGAACCTGAGTACATAGTGAGTTCTAGTTACTGAGCACGCCTACCGTTCGTTACTTGACCTACAAGAAAACGAAAACCTACCTTCCTTATGGAATGACTGCTTATTTTCTTTCATCCGTGATACGTTCGTACATTTACAGTACATTAAGGCTCTCTTACGTCACTGGAACGTACTTTCTGCATAGTGAATAGGAAATACTGAAAAAGTGCGGAAGACATTAAAAGAAAAAGTAATACTGGAGTACCTATATTTTTCTTGAACATTTTTCTTTTGAAGTGGTTTATAAATTGAAGTAGCCTTGTTGTTTTTTTTATTTGGAAAATCGTATCTCAATACTTGTATATGTATATGTATGCAATAATTATGTAAACGTCAGTACGAGTGTGAGAGATAGCATAATATTCGCACACAGAGGTTTTTTCGCGAACATTTTAGATATGTTTGCTATAAAGTAGCAAACATATCTTATTTGTAATTCTATGTAAAATCAGACCATAGTAGGTCATATTTATGTTTTATAAACACAGTTCAATATTCAATTAAATCTTTGTTACCTTTAACTGGCTTGCCAATTGAGCCAAAATTAATTAAAAACGAAAGTTAAATCTACCTTACCTACTTTCTCACGGAAATAAAGTCGTTAAATTGGCGCCGGGCTTATTATTATAATTCCTTACAAATACGACCATTTATGTACAATTATATTTTAATGGATTGGCTTAAAAATACTCGAGAAAAGTTATTTGTGGCCCGATATTTCAATTATTGTTGCGATTATTTTATTGTCAACCAGCTGTTCCCCGCAGTTTTACTCACGAGAGAACCACTTCTTGCAACTGGGTAAAAAGTAGACTATGATGTCCTATCTCATTAACTGTAGGTCCCGGCTGTCATTAGACATCCTTAGCAGTCGTTACGGTAGTCAGAAGCCTGCAAGTCTGACACCAGGCTAACCAAGGTATATTGGGTTGCCCGGGTAACTGGGTTGAGGAGGTCAGATAGGGCAGTTGCTCCTTGTAAAGCACTGGTACCTAGCTACATCCGGTTATACTGGAAGCCGACCCCAATATAGTTGGGAAAAAAGCTCGGAGGATGATGATGGTGAGTATGATGATGTCCTATCTCATTTTCATTCAGAATTTCATGTCGTGAAGACTTATAACATTTATGATATTAGCAAGAATTGGCTATAATTACTGGTTCTAATTGATTTGACTACGTATAATTTTATCAGACATTTATCATCATGACATCACTTGCATTGTACTCAACGGAAGTCTATTTTAGAGCCTTGCAAAAGTCACATACAATTAGCAAAATCGTGAAGGATATAAAAATTAGGCACTAATTTAAAGATCTTTGGACTCTTGCGTATCAAATTGTAATTTTTGAAGCTAGCCACCAACTTTTAGTCGACCAATAGATCGTTCAGGCTCGTGAATGAGAATTAAGATGACAGGGCGCATATTTCGACGATAAGGTATCGCCCTGGTGTAAGGACCGACTAAAGAGTTTCATTGGATTGCACAAACATTTAGTAGGCCGTTAGTTAGCCCACAAAAATACTTTGACTTTGACAATTCTATCTGCTGTCTACGTGCACTCTTAATCACCATATTTGGCATATTATATACAATAAATAACAAGCTTATTGAATACTTATCTAATAATTTTCCCAAAAATGGGGAGTACAAAAGAATTTTTACTTTAAAATATAGTGCGCGATGCTACGCTAAGAACCATAAAAACTTAATATCGTCCGCTTAAAATTAATTTTGTCTTCAAAGTCTACCGTCGATCGCCCGTGTTCGAAGATTTAATTTCCTCAACTAACGTAGTAAGCTGCTCCTGTATGATAGGTATTTTCATAAACTTTATGAAGAAATTCTTAGTTTGATTACCTATGGAAGCTAGTTAAAGTTTATACTGGCTATACGTGTGTACTTGCTCCAACTTAGGACACATAATCACTTAAAATCAAAAGGCAGTTAGGATGACATAATTTCAGGTTAAGATAATCCAAAATATTGGCCAATAGACAGGTATATGCTTAGATCAAAGTAATAGGGGTACCTACATGTATAATTTTATATAGTTTTTTTTTTCATAATAAAAAATAAATAAATAAAATATACATAAAATAAATAACTATTTTAATCATAAAAGGTATCACTAGTAGTAAGGTCGCATTACATGTTTCTTAAAAAAAAACGCCGTTTTAAAAACTGCGTCAAATGCAAACTAAACTTATTAATAGTTTTCTAATAAAGACATGGTAGGTATATGACATTTCCACTAACGAAGTCAAGAATAAAAAGGTCGGAAAACAAAAAGAAAAAACAAATGCATATTGCGCGCATATTCAGGACGGCAAAAATATAGTGAGAAATGGATAGCAGTAGCTTCGAACTTTCTAGTACATAATTTTCTTTTTACTCACATTTTGTGTTTCGTACGCTCGACAAAGGATGACACGGAATGAAGAAAATGTGAATTTCGAGTTGCAAGATTGTTCTTGAATTGAAATTCTGTGTAAATGTGAAAATTGTGCATTGTTTTCATGGGAAATTAATTGTTAAGAGCAGTATTTATTTATTTATTTATTTATATAAAGGAAGATTAACAGCTAGTACAATATGTAAAAATACATGCATTTGCAACATACAGCCAATTACAAGTCTTCACTGATACACTACACAATAAGTTTAACATATGAAAATAGCAGTACCTACCTAAAATTTAACTTCTAACTTAACGTTTAACTTCTTCTTCTTCCTAATATATATAGTATAATTATATTTTAGAGAATCTTTAACTACCGTTATAGTCAACAAAAAAATCTCGGCTTAGCAACCTTCTGACTGATACTAAGTTTGCGTTAAAAATATCAATGTCGTGTGTTTTGCAAACCAAATTTAAGGTCTTACTTGCTCGCCATAAGAAAGTGTTTTGACGATAATTTGACGAAACTAGTGATAAGTGAAGTGGTGCATAATGTCGCATAGCTTTGGTGGGAGTATTAAATCCAATTTTAGACAGAAGTAATCAGTAAGTTAGTAGATAGTAATAAGGTATCACCTATTTTGGTCTTATTGTACAAATAAATAATTTAATTGGGACAGTGCCTAAAGAACACTTTGTAAAAAAATAAGAATATGGAAAGATTTACTCCAAATCGTATGTAGCAGTTTTAATATTGGGATCCACAAAATTAGCAAAACTGAATTCAGCTCTATGATTTGAGACTAAACAAACACAAAATCTAACTATAGCTATGAAGCATACAATTTATCCAGCCAAACATCTGCACAGGCGTAATTCCTCTAAGCTAGGATCCACGGTAATGACCAAGTGATCAGTCTTCCAACGGCAAATCTTGGAGCCAAAACCCAGAATCCTAATTCACTCTAAACTCCGAATATATTTGGTGCATTTTCTATCGAAATTCCATTGCAAATTGCCCATCTTTTCAAGCATGCTATTTGACGGTTGGTATAAACATTTCAAAATCACGAGGGAGATGATGAGATGTTCTTACGTAGTATATTGATGTTTAATGCCTGAGTTAGTATGTAGATGTTTTTAGGTGTTGCTGGGTTTGGATTGGAAAAGCTAGGTTTATTGTTAAAATGTTGTTTGTGGCTTCGTAAAGTAGTGCTACTGTAACTAATTGTGATTTACTTACGAAGAAAAATGAAAATACCTATTTGAAGATTTTGAGACATTCACAACAATTTTATCTATCCGGAAAGCACGGAAAGTTCCAGAGCGTTTTTACGAGAAAAAAATACCAGGTATCCTTTGATCTCTCATGAGATCAGAACAATTAAGGATAAAAACACGTAAGATATGTTGTCGTCTCAAATTGGAACTGGCCAATATTCCGAGCACACATTTATGCATCCGTCCTTTACGATTAATCTCGAGTTTAGTGACAGTGATTTAAAATAAACACGATTGCCCTTACGATTTTTAATGCCCCTGGAACAGCTGTTGCATGATTCACGCGACATTGGCACGAGGAACGCCGGGGAACACGAATAATATATTTAAATACAACACGACCATGAATATGATCGCGGATTAACAAAAACTGCGACCGAACTTGTACATCCCACTACTATTCGTTCGCACAACTGACAAAAATCTCAGTGTATAAACTCAAATAAACTTTGGCAATAACACAAGATCGTTTGTTCTTAAGCTATTTTCTGCTGAGATAAACATCATAACAGAATTTGCAGTGTTTCACTTTGTTGCTCTTTTTGCGGATGTAATCGGGGTCAATAGCAACTACAAAGGATGTTTTGAAAGTACTCACATTGTGCTGGTGAAGAGTCAGGACCACGTTGTCGAAGGCGGCTGAGTTCGAGAGAGCCTCTGAGCTGCCTCGGAGCAGCTCGGCCAGCAAGTCAGCTCCAGGTTTCACTCCCACCAACTTCGAAGGTGATGATGTAGCTCTGACGTGTGTCGGACCACGACCAGTGGCCCGCGGTGACGTCATAGCTCCAACACTGGTCTTACGACAAGGCACTGTTGCGTCAGACAAACTTCGTCTGCCCACTTCTACTGACCGACTGCACGGTGCCTCCAGAGTTTTACCGTACGGCCTATTAAAGTGTTGTCGTCGCGCCTCTACATCTGAAGTGTCAGATGGACTAAATGGAGAAGGCGAGGCAGTTCTGTCTCTAGAGCACGTGTCGCTGTCGGCTTCAGAAGGCGAGTCGCCATATTTACGTCTCGCTCGAAACGAGTCATCATCTCTCTCGTCCGAACTTTGTTGATAAAACCTTGCACGCCGCGCTTTTAACTCTTCAGACCTTGGCCACATTGGTGCTACCCCTTCAGACGGACTCGGCGGTCCGTTAGTACAGGAGTCGTCTGATTTGTCACCGAGCAACGATGAGGTACGTGTTTCAGCTGATAAACGCATATCTTGTAGTGATGCCTCACTGCTTTCTCGTTTACAGCCGTTTACTGAAGGTGGGCCTTCTTCCTCACCACCATCATCGCTCGGCGTTGTGATGTATATTCCTTTCCTTCTCTTAGTTTTGTCAAGTGGCCTACGTCTTTCTCTAGCACCTATGGGGGCGGGCGTGCATGGATTCTGCACTGCAGCTAGTAAGTGGGCAACTTGTTCACTTGTTATGGTTTCATCTTCTTTGTCACGATCCAAAGATCCGTCAGACGCAGCGTCTGACCGCTGAGGCTCCTCAGGCGGTAACTCCTTCGACCACTGTTTCACTATACACTCATACACAGGCACAGGAATTAGATTTTCTTCAGGACACTCTTCCTCTATCGTATTAGGAAAATTCGTACAATCACAGTCCACATTAGCACACGCGTTCGCAGGCGGTTCAGGCAGAGGAGGAAAAGCAAAAGGCTGGGGTTCTAACGGGGAAGTACCTTCACTGTGGGCTTGTGCACTGTCGGCTTGTGAGCCGTCACTTTCCTCGCGAAGTTCGTGTAAGACGCGCGGTGCCATCAAGGCTGGCAGACTACCGCCAGCCTCGGCCGGGCCCTCCTTCCGCACTGGAGGGATACGTCGCGGCAGCGGGTGCGTCAGCGAGCGAGCACCTAGCTGCTTGTGAGGAGTTTCAGGTGGCGGCGACCGCGGCGCCGGAGACGCGTGCGCGAGCAATCCCTCGTCCGAGCCCACCGCGGAGTCAACCGACGCGACTGAACCACCCTCCGTCGTATTCTCATCGGTTGCAAGACTTACGTTTTCGGCATCACGACGTTTTACACTCGCGGACTCTGACACTGACTTTGCGGGACGTTTCCCGAAATCAAAAATCGACTGATGCCTATTTGGCCCGCGATAATATTTATCTTGTGCGAAATCACCTTGAGAGAACGACGCGCTGCGGTACGGAATAGTTTTTTGGGCGTAAGATCCGACGATAGAACGGGGTTCTACGCGAACGAGGGTGATGTTGTCGGTGTCGAAGTCATCACAGCGGTCCACAGAGACGCCGCGCGGCGGGCTGTGGCGGTGGCGGGAGCGGGGCGGCGGCACCGGCGGCAGCACGGGCGCCGAGTGCGGCGGCGGCGGGGGCGGAGGCGGCGGCGGCGCGGGGTGCGCGCGCGGCAGGAGGCGCTCGGTGAGGGCCTGCAGCCCCTGCAGGCGCTGCTGGCGCGAGGGCCGCTCGTCGCGCGCGCCGCGGCCCAGCCGGCGTTGGATACGATCCAGCGTGCGTCGATCGGGCTTGGCGCGGCCGAGGCACGCCGCCACCGCCTCCTCGGAGCAGCAGCGGCAGGGGCAGGCCCGCGGCGGCGGAGCGCGGCGCACAGCGTACCGCACCGCGCCCAGCGTCACGTACGGGGACCTGCGCACACGACGTTGATATATTTAGATGCGAGAACGACCGCGCGCGCGACTCGCCGAAAAGCTTGGCGGCAAGTGCGACCGATTTAGAGTGCGCGAGCTTCCCCGCGACTCGCCGCTGAATTCCGGGAGGATTCCCCGCGACCCACTCCGCCACGGTTCAACAGTTATATCGGAGCAGATGAGTCGTGTCCAAAGACGTGTTGCTTTGAAGCGAATAACGCTTGGTATAATTGACAGTTGCGCGTTAAAAGATCCACATACTAACTATGTAGTGCAAACATTAGTAAGCGTCTGGGTAAGAGCAGGTGTCGGACAGACAGACGGAAGACGCGTCGACTATAAATAGTTGGACGTTGGCGATTTGGCGACACAGCGACCTCGTAGCAATGTTTACAATTTTCTTGGTTGGTTGCTGTGGGAGATGTTTGAAAATATTCCTAGTGATTTCGTACACTGTTCTTGCTCCAACTTATTGTATAACCATCCCACATACCCACACCACTCAATAAGAGTAGACTACATAATTTTGCAAAAGTACCTACACAGATACATACTCATACCTGGAGTATTCTCTCCGTCTCCTGGCGCCATCTGTGGGCTCTGAGGCGCGCGCGTCTGACGCCATCGCGGTCACGTGATCCCGCGCATCATGCGCACGCGTCACTTCGCTGCAACAATAACATGGAGTAAGCTTCTGGACTTTGGCTGGTGATAAACTTGTGTTTATATTGCGCTTACAATGTTGTTCGTAATCATGTCTTCGTATGTCCTAGTTGGTGCAATGATCTTTCTTTTTTGGGATAGTTATGTTTCCTCTATATAAAGGGCAATAAATAAGTAATCTACTATATGGGTCTTTTTCACGACACTTATATCTCATTATAGATTGAGAAGACTAAAAATGTTCGAGTTTTTACAGGGTTACATACCTATTTAATTTATTCAAAGAAATAGCAACGAAAATCGAAATAACAACGAAAATCTAGATTAAGTATGTATTTGATATTTTTCGCATATTTACATACCTACTCTAATCTGATCAACAATCTTCTACGGCATTGGTGCGACAAAATAGCCTATAAAGACATACAATTTTGAACTGAATATTTGAAGCAAAGAAACTTACATACGAGTAACTACAATTAAAAACGTACAGAAATTCAACTACATTACTTTGATTTTTTTCTCTCTAAATAGACGAACACCAGCCGACATCTGACGGAATTTAAACGAACTATTTTACTGGGCGGGCGGCAAGCGGTTAGCTTTCATATTTTTTAGTTAACTGGGCGGGCGGTTACATACTGCATTATTTAAACGATAGAGGTCGCTGGTGTAAACCATAGTTTTTCAGTAATTTCAGCTACTTGAAATGTACGTATATTATTCAGAAATCAGAAATCAGAAATTTTATTTGCTAGAAACATGGTATGGTATTACAAGATGTTACAGTAGGTATGTGTTTCACATGTCTCGCCGTTTAACCGGCATGCAAATATTATTATGACCATTATCATAATGTGGAATTACAATTTAAAAAATCTAAAATAATATTGAATATTAAAACAAAGTCATTAGGCATATTTGACAAACCAAATTATATGTATATAAATAAATGCGATTTAACAAAAAAAAAAAATATTGTCTGGAAGAAATCGCTATTTACCGATAAGACCGCCATTTGTACTGTACTTTGTGCGTTGGGATGTCCTGTGTTGTTAATTTTACTGGTGTACAATAAAAAATAATCTATCTATCTATTATCATAACTTATATTATTAAGAGGAACGTTTTCTGTACCTATGTCTGTTTATTTGCACCTGATAGCTCCGGAACGACTAAATTGATTTGGTAAATTCTGTCACTTTTTTAAGCTATACCATCGTTGGGTAACATAATACTCAGACTATCTTTGATCGAAAAACGGGAAGAAGTACCCCCAAACCAGAGTTAATCCGCGAGAAACTGCTAGTGTACTGCCTCGTTTATTGAATGAATTGTATTGTCATTATATTGAAGAACAAATGTCTCTTTGTTCACCACTTTATTGATATTATTTCTCTTCAACGAGGAAGCAAAACAAACAAGAATTCAATAAAACACCGCAGACAAAGTAGTCAATAAATAACACCAACATTTATTAATAATTATTTATTTACTAACAATGTTGCACTTTTATACCAAAGTCCTTCAATGCAATTCTCTCTGGTTTATTCTCTGTTGATGTTAAAACGATATTCATTTTTCAATTTAGTAAGATCACAAGAGTCGGTGGTTTATTGGCCAATTAATTAGCTTGAGAAATAATAATAATGCAAATTAAGGAAATATTGGAAGAATTTATTGCGGAATATAAATATTGGAATGTCTTGTTTTGGTTTTGGAAGTTTTTTTTGGCAATCTATTAATCCTTATTAATGTAGCTTTCACGTCATGTTACAGCCTTTTCATCGTCCCACTGCTGGGCACAGGCCTCCTCTCACAAGGAGAAGGATTGAGCATTAATCTTTCACGTCAAATTTACTTTTAATGCAACTAGATAGTATGTACCTATGTTTAGAAACTGGTTAATTATTTCTACTGATTACCGATAAAATGTCTGTTATTTATCTGTTAGTTAACACTATCTGCGAGTTAAAGGCTGCTTATGATTTATGCAATTTTTTTCTACCCGAGACCTATGAAACCCAAAGTTGTAGTTTATTTGTCATTTAAGTTCCTAATAGACCTAGCCTTAATATTGTAGGTCAAGAAAACGGCCTTTAATTTTGAAGAATCTGCTAACCCAGTACAGATACACCTGCATTAGTTGATGTAAGCTAACACTGTTCGTTGAACCACCGGCCTTGCGGCTGCGCACCGCATTGTAAACAGCTAATTTGTATAGCACACTCATAGATTATCGACTTGTATTGATGATTTATGTTGTAGATCTTGTGGACTAATATTTTGGGTGCGAAAGTGAGTTTGTTTGTCATGTTTTTAGAGTGAACAGCTGGATATGTTTGGATGAAATAAAGTCTGAGCATAGTTTTGATCCTGAAGAAAGTGGTTAGTTTTCCTGTGAGGCGTGCTCACCTGGCTCATTCAGGATACAAGTGTTATCAAGGGAAAAGTGAGAAATAAAAATCTCAATTAGGTAAATCCATCCTTTTCTTTTTAACATAAAAAGGTGCCTTAAATCAGCGGTTCCCAAATGGGGTTCCGCGGAACCCTGAGGTTCCGTGACAGGCCCTCAGGGGTTCCGTGGAAAATTCAAGATTTCCATATGGTAAATCGTTTCACTTTTGAATATATTAAATTATTATTCATTTTCAATTAAATTCACCATGTAGGTGGGTACCACTCGGGAGCGTAGGCGGGGGAAGGCCATGGCAGCAGATAATTTAATCCCGTTTTTTACAAATTGTAGATTAACTTAATACTTCCAGGTCTTCGGCAATCGGCAAAGTAGGTAGCGAGTCGGCCAAAAATCACCGCATTTTTTGAGCTTATTTCATCGCCAGGATTATACGTTTTCATACATTTGATAGGATGTGAAATGACACGGCATACGAGTATTTCCAGTGGCTATTTTTACCATGAATCAAAGTGTGACATTATTTCCAATTTTTGCACCTCCGCGAATCCGAAAATTTCGCGCTCGCTTCGCTCGCGTCTCCATGTTACGTGTGATGCTTTTATGTACGTTTAATTGCTCAGGTATCCAACATCGAAAAAAATTCGCGCTCTTCCGTCGAGGTTTCCTTTGATGTTTATTTTTTATCCCTCTGGTTCAGAAAAAGCAATAGCGCTTTCTTCGCTAGCTGCTGACCTAATTAATTTAAAGTGGTTTTGTTTATTTTGTGTAGGTACTTAAACTAAAAAAAATTCGCGCTCGCTTCGCTCGCGATACCGGCTACCACTAAATTTATTTCAATGCTAGCGGGTGCTTGGAACTTCTTCTTTTAGTAAAAAAGAAAAGGCGCTCGCTCGCCCCGCACCTGTACAAACCCAATCTATTTCTTTTTGCGTTTACTTTGCCCGTCTTCAAACTGAAAACTATTCACATAATACTCAAAGGTAAGGGCGGCTAAATTGTTTTCTAGGCCGTGCGGCAGATAGCCATGCTACGCCTGAGTATGTCTCTAACCATATAACCATTTGGTGCGCTACCATACGCTACGAGCCTAAGTGTATTTTCCGCCGAAAAATGGTGAAACGAAAAGGGTTCCGAAGCCAAAAGAATTCGGGAACCGCTGCCTTAAATAACCCATTTTTTTTAATTTAACAGAAGGTAATGTATAGTCAGCAGTACCTAGAGAGTTATAAAAATCTTTTTAGCTAAAATAAACGGAGTAGAAAACCAGTCAATAATCCCAATCTATTTTCAGTAATAAAATAGAGAGGGTTCGTTCTAACAAACTGAAATAACAAAACAACATCAAAGTTACGCTTGCACCAGTTAGAAGCTCGAAGTTTCCGATAGTACACTGATGAATGATTTACTTGGTCAGTATTGAACGATAGTTTGGGTTCCGTAGACTTTTTATTACATTTTTTCTACATTAGACATGTTGAAGCATATGTAAGTTCGTAGGAATGTCGGAAGTACAAGAAAACTTGACATAATGTAACTACACAAAAAAATACATACTCCTTTTTTGAGAAGTCAGATAAAAACAATTCTTATTTAATTTATACATTAATGTACATAATAAATATCCATATTAAGAATCCATTACAATATTTTACAGGCATAAACAAACGTTTCGCACTAACCATAATTCCCGATAGCTTTATAACCACTTTTCTACCACAAAACATCAAAAAAACATACAAACTATCAATCACCTAGCTACAAAACCAAAAAGTTTAACTATCATGATACCAACCTATTTACCTATTCTGCTATAATAAATTTAAATACGGAACCACTAAAAGAATTCTCTTTGACGTGTTGTATTTATAAACATGAACCCGAAATATTAACTGGCCAGTATATTTTGACCTTTTATGTAGTCTATGGAAAGAATTGAATGATTAAGACAATTTGGATAGTAATGGAAAGTATCATAAACTAACATTTTTTGTCATAGTTGTAAATAATTTGCGCCCAAAAGTATTCAGACTGGAAATGGAAATTATTAATCAAAATGCACTGCAACGGCCAAACTAGCCGATGATGCTACCGACGAGGCGAGCATTTGTCCAATAGTGGACTTTTAAAAGATTAAACATTTTGTTTGTAGAATTTGTGCTGAATTTAGGTGGATATAGAGCAAGGGGGGGACCAAAGAAAACAAGATTGGATTTTTGTTACTTGTGAAATGAAGTTAAATAGGAAGGTAAGTACAGAAGAAGAAGAAGACATGCTGAGCTGATCTCAACAAATTTAGTCATGTGCCTTGCCTATTAGTTATTCTAATCTATAATTAATTAAAACACCAACTGATTTCGTCCTTCCTTTTCTCCTTAACTTCAAAATTTACTCTTGAGGCTCATCTTACACTAGTCGCTCAGTAAAAAGATAACTTCTCGATCTCAGTTTTCAAAGGGAACAAAGATAATAACAACAGAAGTGGCAGTGATCTTATTTCATTAGAAATGCGTTGAAAAATAAGACAAATTGATATTAGTCTATGTTGAACTACATAGTTTTCTTTCGACTTTGTTTGATCATTGAATTGTTTTTGACTTTGTAGCAGTAAGTAAACCTATATTTTTAAGTAGGTGGATATTATTATAGTTATAACATTCCAACATTCAAACTGTATGCACTTTCTAAGTAGGTATATCTTAGACACCATTGACTGTGTTTCGGATGGCACGTTAAACTGTAGGTCCCGGCTGTCATTGAACTTCCTTGGCAGTCGTTATGGGTAGTCAGAAGCCAGTAAGTCTGACACCAGTCTAACCAAGGGGTATCGGGTTGCCCGGGTAACTGGATTGAGGAGGTCATATAGGCAGTTGCTACTTGTAAAGCACTGGTACTCAGCTAAATCCGGTTAGACTGGAAGCCGACCCCAACATGGTTGGGAAAAAGGCTCGGAGGATGATGATGAACATTCCAACAGCGAAAGAATTTTCCAAATCGGTGCAGTGGTTTCGGAGCCTACAAGCTAACAAACAAAATTTCCTTTTGTATAATATTAGATTATGTGTGATTAATTAGCTTTACAAAGTAAAACCAGTAGCCTGAGAACTCCTGGGTAGTCCGTTCACCTTTTTCCAATAACCGATGTTTTTCTCATAATAAACTACCCAAAAGTTTACTAACACTTCAGCAATTTGTTACGTACAATAATTTACTTGTATATTCTAAAGAAATCGCTGTTGTATGCGTAATAAGACTATCATAATAGTGTAACAAGAACCGTTTAGTATAATCAACAGATTTAGAATTACAATTCTAGTTAAAATTGATGTTATAGTTGCTGAAAATTGTAGGTAAGTATAGTACAGATATTATTATTGTGTGCTAGTCAGACAATAGGATTTAACATGATTGATGATAAACTATAAAATTAACATTTAAACACTACTATCGTCAGATAGCCAACTTCAGAGACGCAAAGTTATAAAACTAAACTAAGTTACTAAACTAAACTACGCCAATATATCTAAGAACTAAATCATTCAAATATAAATACTAAACATTTATTTAAATTCAATGTCGTTTCACTTGAGACGCGTAAAAAATCAAAACGATTCGTACTCTTTTATTTATTTATAAAAATATTTAGGCAATCCATTTGAGAGTAGTTAACACATGTCAGCACTTGCGCAAGAGTTTATTACATTTTATTTTGAAGTTTTATTGCGCATTGCTGCTTGTGATGAAGATGAAATATTCACTTCAGCTTTTTTCTAGATTTTATTTTTGAATTTAGGTTGTCTATTATTTATATGGTGTCAAAAAATCTGTAACTACTTAACGCTTCAAAAATGCTGTCGGAAATACCTACATACTATCCTTCAGTCGCTTGTTAAATTCGGGTGCAAAAATTGTTGCCGAGTAACTTAAGAATCAAACCTATCGCAGTACCCCACAACTTTATTCACCACTTATATGTATGTATTTATGTACATATATTAATCCAAATCTAAGCTTTTCGGAATACGGCACTGCTTCAAACGAACAAGAAATAAGATATCCTACAAGAATTAACATAATCACCACTATAAAACTCACTTACCAAAACGCATCAACACTACTTACTAAACAACTCAATTTAAAGAGATAGTTACCGAGAAAAGAGTATAATATTTAACCGACTTCTCGGAGGAGTTGCAGCTGACTAATAAAGTAGTCTTTCGCGGAAACTAAAACTTGGCAAAACGCCATGATATCGCGACTTAGTGAATTAAGGACCAAATGTATCGTCACCAGGTAGAATTCCGACCAAGCATTTATAGAATTAACTGATTCGATAAAATATGAGGTTAATAGGACTGAAGATTGAACTATTTTGTTTGAGGTCAATTTTCTACTGTATTATGGAGCTGTAAGTATGTCTCTTAACTTCATCGTCATAAGCTTCGTAATCATCATCCTCCGAGCCTTTTCCCAAACTATGTTGGGGTCGGCTTCCAGTCTAACCGGATTCAGCTGAGTACCAGTGCTTTACAAGAAGCGACTGCCTATCTAACCTCCTCAACCCAGTTACCCGGGCAACCCGATACCCCTTGATTAACCTGGTGTCAGACTTACTGGCTTCTGACTACCCGTAACGACTGCCAAGGATGTTCAATGACAGCCGGGACCTACAGTTTAACGTGCCATCCGAAACACAGTCATTGGTGTCTAAGATATACTTAGAAAGTACATACAAACTTAGAAAAGTTGCATTGGTACTTGCCTGACCTGG
Source organism: Helicoverpa zea (assembly GCF_022581195.2). Classification (NCBI taxonomy): domain Eukaryota; kingdom Metazoa; phylum Arthropoda; class Insecta; order Lepidoptera; family Noctuidae; genus Helicoverpa; species Helicoverpa zea. The sequence continues at coordinate 3,134,696 of NC_061472.1, forward strand.
AATCGAACCCGCGCCCTCTTACTCGAGAGGTTGGTTCTTTGCCCACTAGGCCACCACGATTTCATAAGCTTCGTAATAAAGGACCTAAAACATGGGAATTTGTACCGAAAGACCAGTTAATCTTGGATTCTATTTTCAATTATTTTTTTTGCAGAAACATAGGAAGGAAATGTGACTTGAAGTGTCAAAGTAACCCTGTTAATATAAATTAATCGATTTTCCAAAATGGGTAAATTAGCTTAGGTACCTACTTACATTTGTCATTGTTGAATTGGATTTTAGATATAAAAAGTGAATATTTTAAATAATATTATAAACGCGAAAGTTTGTATGTATGGATGTATGGATGTTTGTTACTCTTTCACGCAAAAACTACTGAATGGATTTTAATGAAACTTTACAATAATATAGCTTATACATCAGAATAACACATAGGCTACAATTTGTAAACATATTGTTCGAAATACTAAACCTGCGCAGACGAAGTCGCGGGCACCAGCTAGTTTTAAATAAATCCTTCCATATTAGGAGCATAATAGAAAAACTGTGTCAAGATTTCCGCATTCTTTAGCGAATTAGACTAAAATCTCCGAACATTGATATCGTGATATATTTCATTTATGGATTATGCAAATTATATGTATTTTTATGAAATGCAAAATCACTCGTAAATAACAACTTATTGGCAATTATTAGCCGTAAAGCCTTTTTTGTTATACTTTTATGAAAGGAGATCATTGGTCGATTATTGTTTTCGATCAGGATTACAATATAGGATAGAGTCTAAATTAACTTAACTTAATCTTGACATAAATGTCACACATTTTACTATAAAGACAATAAATTTAATATTGCTTGCCTATTTATAGAATTTTATTGGTATCATAGGTTCTGAGAACTCTACATTAACAGAATTGTTACATTGCGTTCCTCATAAGATTAACTTACATTTAAATATTTACATAGATGACATAAGATGTTTATTATCCACAACTAAAGTACGTTTTATATTCAAAGCTACATCAACACACAGTGTGCAATTTCATACGTAAGCTGGACAAAAATGTGACGTTTAAATCCAAAATGGTGGCGAAGACGGCATCGCCAGTAGGTACTTACCAAAATATTTTAATTTACACTTTGTTCAGCTTTATTTCTGTACGTAGTAAACCGTGCTCACGTCTAATATTGGCCTTGTAAGTCGTGGGCGCAGATGCATTGCTTTTCTTTTAAAACACGATTATAAAAAGAAATTTTTAGTCTACACTTTCTTTCAAACGAATTTACACCTTATTGTCCAGGTTTTATGGAAGAAATTGAAGTAAAGACTGATAATCCATCGACCCACATTGATGAGATACGTTTAAGAAAATCTTGTAAATTATTTAATTTAGTGAAATAGGTGGGCAAAAAAGTTTACTTTATGTTCGAAGATTGCAAGTACACTTTCGTATTTTTTTTTCTAAATCAGCTATTGATCGTCATCATCTTAAGGTTTCTAAAAGACACATTATATTTATGCCACAGCTTTAGTCAAAAAAAATATAGTATCAAAAAAATCACAACTTCTAGCAGTCTATTATTAAGTCTAAATCAAACTAAGATTTATTACAACTTGCAAAAAACATATCTAACAAAACTTGACAAAATAATAGCACTCAATCAATCAAAAATCTAGTCATAACAATAAACTAGACTGTATCTAGCTACATTTGCTCTCTCATCAATAAACCTAACATGTAATTGTCGTCTATTTTCGTCGCACGCGCACGAGTAAATGAGTTACAACAGAGCTTGTAGACTGAGTGGCAACCTGTTGATGTCTTGTTTTAGTAACACTTGGGGAAGGGACTACTTTGATATAAGTATTGTAAGTTTTTTAGAGATTTTAGAATTATTATCACAAAGTATTGAAAGAATTTTAAGTACCTAGTAATTGCTCAATTTAAACGAGAAAATATAATTCATATTAAGAAAAAATATCCTTGAAGGATAAATGTATGCTGAAATACCAGGTCTCCCTTTCATTTTCAACTTATATTTCAGGATAAAAACTTAGCACAAGTAACGTAAACTTTTTTATTCAATATCTTATCGAAATCAAAACACGCGGCGACTAGAAACTAGTTCTAAACAGAACATAACTTTTTAACCTGACATTTTAATTTAAAAATGCCGCCAAAAGATCAAATCTTTGTATACTTTATTGACACATTCGTTAAAGAAACGAGCCTTTCCGCACATTAATTATTAAAAACATAAAAATTTCCTTTCATATTTTTGGTTTACGATTAAAATAAATTACAATGGATTTTTGAATACAGATTAAAATCGTATCATAAAGAAACTGGCAATTATATCTCGTGCGAATATCAACCGTTATCTTGCCGATAATAATGCAAAATACCGTTTTATTGTTTTACGATTGTTACGAAGATAAATTATATTTTGACCACTAACGTCCTACAGGCCGCCCACTGGGTGTCACTCGCGGCTGTTGTGAAATTGTGAAATATTTACTCGGACTAGAGTAAAGCGGGTATTTGTTGGGTTTTAAACGATTTTCAATCTGTACTAATGTTATACAGCTGAAGAGTTTGTTTGCTGGATAGCCCTAATTTTGGGAACTACCGGTCCGATTAAAAAAACCTTTTAGTGTTAGATAGCCCATTTACATACTTACGCGGGTGATACCGCTGACAGAAGTTAGAATGTATATAATATACCTAAGCCGAGTCGAATGACATGTTTCATTGAGGAGATGGCATGGCATGACGACTAGGGCATGATTTATGATTCATAACAGAATATTTAAGAAAACGACTAAGTACATAATCTGAACTTATTTGGACTTCTTTACTTCTGTTTCAATTAAGTGCAACATCGTCATCAGAAACAATAAATTTTAAACCAGTTAAAAAAATAAAACAAGAACATTTATTTAAGAATCTCATTTACAATAAATTATTGTACATTTATGTGAACCAAATATCATGTTTATTGTCTGTGTAACGACGGTTAAGCAGTTATGAACGAGGCCAGTATGCGGATTGGTAGTTTTACATTATAATGATAATTTAGAGATAAGTAAGATGATATTTGGTAAAATCAAAGTTAATCGTATATTCGGTAAGTATTATGATTAAAAGAAATGTTGCCTAGGGCATTGTCTTTGTTTTGTTCCTCATGTTCATCAAAGACCAGTCTTCTGGGGCTGCGGGATTATTCGAAAGTGGTATCTGCCGTGACTCTGGTATTCGAAAAAAACATAAAGTCAGTTAAAGTAATAGTATAAACTCTGGGAAATTATTTCCGACCTCAAAAGCATAAGGTTTATCTTACGTATGAGGCATACACAAGTTCATAGCTATATATAAAGGTATATCTTTCAGATTTTTATTTCAAGATAAATCTGTGAAAATGATAGGTCTGTAGTTCTGATTACTGACTCATAATACAAAGTCGTATCCCGTACATAAATATGACATACTTAGGTTTTGTGTGTTAATAAATAAGTCTAAAATTAATATCAATTTCTGGACAAAAGCCAAAACAATAATAACTATTGACAATCTAACAAATAGACTTGTGAAAATGTCGTCGATATCTTCAATTTTGTATACTTAACGTTGACAAAATGTTAACACTTAAAGTTAATTTATTAAAATAATGATACTAATGATTTACGCCTCTTTTGATAAATTATGATTCACGTGCACATAAATCGTGTTTTATTTATTAATATACAATTTAGTGGGTGTTTATGAAAAGTTAAAATTTTAGTATATCGTTAACATTTGAACAACAAAGTGTTATTTCTTGTCGACAATAATTTTGAAATGTGTATTTTAAGAAAAACCCTGAATCATTTGTCATCGGGCGGGAAAAGTATTTTTATTTGGCCTTCACCTAACGGTTTGAACTCTGTTATGCAAACTAAAACAGAAATAGATACCCAGGTATCTAGTAGTTGGTCTAATAGTCGCCTGGCGCGAGTTTTGTCCACGGATCGGTTCCCGGGACGGACTGAAATCGCTTTGTGGGTTTAACAAACTTTCACGAAGCAGCCCGGAGTCAGAAAGCAGGCGATTGATACACCCGTGCATCGGAGAGCACGTAAACGTCGTATCTCTCTCCGGTCGTGTCGGATTGCCGTCCCATCGGGCTATGAGAGTGAACGAATACTGCGAGTTCACCTGGGTCTACGCAAATGCTTGTGCACTATGTCGTCCTGCCTAACTGGCTGCCTCTACCATTGTCGAAAATCGGCCTGGATGAAATGATTTTGATAAAACATGACAATGATAAGTACCTATCTAAACATTTTTGAAAATTTTTGCACTGCTGGGAAGCAACACTTTTCCTGGGTACCAGACTATATGTTATCCGCGTACCGCGGGTGAAATGGCGTATGAAAACTAGTCCTAAAATAAACGAGTCACTAAAACTATTAAAACGTGTTCATTGAGCATTAAACATTGACGTTTGACACGCTCATAAAGTTCCAAGATTATTGACATCTAAATCTGAACATTTAAATACGGTACTTAGCGAGTACTTGGACATCAAGTGGAATGCTGGAGTGGATAAAATTAGACAACAATAACTAAGATTAAGACATAATGTGTGTGTCACAAACAGACCAATGAAAAAAGAACTTTAAAATAAGCGTCTTAAAGGTCAATTACTTTTGTAGTAGTACGATCTTTTTTATCACAAATCGTGGTATTAAGAGTGGGCAATATGTAAATGTTTTTTTAACAGTATGAGAACTAACAATGTTCAATTAATAGAGCCTTTTAAGGATTATTGTGTTTGTTTGAAGTGTAATTCTCAAAATTACAAATAGGTATACTTACCCACTAGATTTCAAAATCTATAGAATAAAATAATTAAGTCAGCGCTTCCTCTCCATATAGGTAGGTAATAAATATCTCCATTCACGATATTCTTGAATGGATGTGTCAAAAAGAAAAAGGTGTTAGAAAAGATAAAGTAAATAATTGAGTAAGATCAACCGCTATGCAAATCTCCATTAACACAAAAAACCCAAATTTATAGATCTAAGATTTATTAGTGTGAAAAATTATCAAAAATCGATTATCCGAAATCATCGAATAATTCAATTTAAAACACGATTATCACCGATTTAACATATAAATATCAATTTTATGTAAAATAATGTCTTGATCACATGTAAATCAGTTTAAATTATGGGGGGTCTCTCTAATTGATTATAATTTTTATGTTTTTTAGTGATAGTGATTAATTTAAAATTTCTATATCGATTATTGAGCGGAAACGAATCGAATCGATATAGTTGTCGATTCAAATGATACTTTATACGGTGATCTTGTAATAAGATGACCAATCAGATATTTATCGTTCTCAGTTAATTAACGCCAAGTATTTAAATGTCATTGACCTTTCTAGTTTCTCTTAATAGTGGTCACACTTAATAATAGTGCCTGTTGGTTGGTTTAAGAAGTACCAATTTCTTGATTGCTGTTATTGTGCTTAGAGTAGTTACCTACTTGAGCCTAAAAATTACCATAGAGAGAAAACCACTAAATATAATTCCTATTTACCTACGTCATAAAGCGAATTGATTGAAACGGACGAACGTAAAAGGACATATTCAATAGTTTCATGTGCACTATAAAACCATCTAAATACAAGTGCTAAAAAAAGGAGATTTAGTCCTTAGTACACTTGACTACTTTTATTTCCTACTGCATCTACTTTGATTCCCTATAACATCATGATGTCCTCCTAGCTTATTATCGGTTACGGCAGCCGTTCTCAAGTAAAGAGATCAGCCAGTTGCGCAGTACATATTATAGTGCTCAAGCATTTGCGCAGACACAGGTGCACTCACTATTCTTTTACTCTCATAACCCGATGGGACGGCAATCCGACACGACCGGAAAGAGATCAGGCGCAGGACCGACATTTTCGTGCTCTCCGATGCACAACATATTTAATTTGTCGCGTTTTTTTTCTTACAGCATCAAACTCGATAGTTTTATGACGAGACTCTAGACTATTTTGACTACGGTTCTATTTTTGACGTGTGAATAATATGTCAAAATGAATCAGAAATCAGTCAGTCAACGCCTAAAGTGTATCAATTTTACACAGTTGAGTCACAGCTTAATTAAAAATTATTGAGATGCTCAATTTTTTTATGGTCCTATTTTTGAAAATGATCTTATTAGCCATAACGTAGTCGTCTTCTTTTTCTTTTATTTGTTAGTAATTCCATTTTCAAAAATGGCTTATACAGCCGATTGTAGGAGAACTTTGAACGCGTTTGAAAACAGGATTCAATTCTAATTGGAGAACGAAATTATTAATAGAACATAGAATTTTAAATAGACTGCCAATAGAATAGGAAATAAACAGTGGAAAATATAAGCACCTATAATTGTTTACTTTTCTTTTACAACCAGAAAATATATTTAAAGAAAATCCGGTAGTCGATACTGTCATAAGTAACATTATCGTCGACAATCAAAACAAAATGATTTATTAAAAGTTTCTTCTACTGCCTATAATATAATTAATGTTTATGTAATAACTTTGATTAAACCATTCAATGACCTTTATTTCTAAAGCAATAAAGCTCAAAATCCCCCATCATTATCGTATTCAAAATAAGAAACAACAGTACTGTGACGTTTAGACTTTAAACTGAGTTAAGAGAAATTGAGCCTTACACTTTCAACTTTAGAGTTGAAAATTGACTGTCACCTTATTTCTAGGGCTGTCAGAAACAAGTTTGTGAGCCAAACCACAGGCTACGGTGTTAAAAGTTAAATGAACTTGCGGTGTGACCTTTGTAAAACGTATGAAATACTATTTGTTTTTACTCACTTATTTTATTTATTGATGGTGTGACTGTACCCAAAATTACTAAAGGAAAATCATCACGTTTTCAGGGTTCCGTACCCAAAGGGTAAACGGGACCCTATTGTCTTCGCTCCTCTGTCCGTCCGTCCGTCTGTCACCAGGCTGTATCTCATGAACCGTGATAGGCGTCAGTCCGTCTATCTCATGAACCGTGATAGTTAGAGAGCTGAAATTTTCACAGACGATGGATTTTGGTTGCCGCTATAACAACAAATACTGAAAACTGAGAATTAAATAAAAATTTTGGGGGCTCCCATACAACAAACGTGTTTTTTTTTTTGTTCGTTTTCTATATAATGGTACGGAACCCTTCGTGCTCGAGTCCGACTCGCACTTGGCCGGTTTTTATTTATTATTATTTATTTTGACGGCTACCGTGACGAACTTACGATGTTTGACAGGTTTTTGCGGCTGGCAACACAAACAAAAACATGCAGCTAAAATTAGTATAGGAACAAAAAAGTAGCCAATAAAATGATTCGTATTAATTGTCGACTCATTTCCCTTGAAATTATAACTGTATTCGAACTTGAGTATAAACTTTTTTTCAATAAACATAAAATACAGGAGCTCGTGGCTTTGTCAAAGACGCGAGGATCGATCGACCATAAAGTTAGGCAACGCTTGGGGCAGTCGCTTTGTAGGTGGGTGACCATCTTGCCATAGCGAGATCTTCTTCGAGTCCCGGCTGTCATTTGAATAACTTCGACAGTCTTTACGGGTAGTCAAAAGACAGTTAGTCTAACTTCTAGTCCAGGTTGAGGTGGCTACAGATCCTAACATAGTTGTGAAAAGACTAGGCAGATGATGATGAAATAAAAAATACAGTTACTTTATATGGCTGCCAAATAACCAAAGCTAATTGCTACCGGATAAGCTTGTTTATTTTATAATACGTTTATAATCTCTTAACTCCAATTACTAACTACAAATTGGCAACTAAATTAGTTTACGACTCAAAGGACCATAAAAGTATTCAAATAGGATTTTCGGGTATAAAATTCTTAGAAACTAATTTAAGATTTTTATAGAGTTTTTACTATGGTATAAAATAACTGTCAATACCATAGGCGAAAACCACTTCATGGTGTGGGTTTTAATCCAAAACATAATCAATAACAAACCAAAATAGAAGATTAAGGAGGAAACAAAACTTTTTGAACATAGAAGAGCGGTGAATTAAGTAATGAGATAAAAACTACATAAATAGCCTACATAGAAGTTTGACATAAAAATAACATAAATAGCCTAAAAATTGTGCTTCTTAAACATTAGGTACTATTCAGTTATTCAGGTACCTACATGATGATGATGATGACTCCAGACCGATTTCGGTCACGGCGACTGCCTCAACTCCGTACAGATAATTGTCGCTGGTGTGCTCGCATATGACTACAGTAGCCAATCTTCTTTGAGAAGGTCCGCGCACATTGCGGACATGTGAGCACACCATTATCATAATTGTAACTGATTGCCGCGGGTGGTCGGGCTTTCAGTTCGTCGCGTCTAGAATCAAGACCTATATAACAATATAGGTACCTACATAACCGGAAGGTTGCAGATATCTGTATAAACGCTAATGCAGATAATGATAAATGATCTGCAAAGGAAGAAATGAATAATTGCTTACACCGCTGTGAACCCGTGGTCATTCAATACCAAACCCTATTATTAACACTCTATTCTAAATAAAATTAGAACGGCACCCAAAAAACAACCATTAAAATCGATTACACCGAATCGATTCAAGATTACCATAATCATTACGCTAATATATGCTAATGACATTATTAAAACCTCTAATAGCACAATAAAAATAATAATATTTGAAGAAAAAATCAACTTAATTTCTTTATTAGAAAAGTACCGCGCGGTCACGGATTGAACAGGTTTTCGAATCGATTCATTCCATGGAGAACAAAATGACTAGCGGAGGTGCCATAACGGAAAATCTCCTAAGAAAGTCTCCTAAGCGAAGGACGAGGAACGTAACTGTTCTCGCCCTTATACCCCTTTTTGGACCTGATAATTTTTTGTAATTCCTAAAATCGTTGTCAGATGTCTCAAAGAACCCCAAAGGCTCGATAGTTCAGTCGTAACTGATCGTTTTGTTCATGCCCACCGTACGAATTTGATCTAGAAAAAGGCACCTGACCTACCTGCATTATAACATCTCCGCTCATCTTTCCTTACTCCGCGATCCATTCGAATACATTAGCATCGAATGATGAATCGATTTCTACGATCGAATCATGTCGATGATTCTGTAGTTTATTTCTCACTAGTACTTATGAAGTCGTGTTTCTCAATGATTAATTTAAGGCTTTTAAACGAACATTTTTTTAAGTACTTTACGCGAAAGATATTTGTTAAGGAAGGTGTCAGGACGTTATCGTGAAACACTTAAAAACTACTTATGAGAGGTCAAGTTATGTCGGCATAATTTAATTTGAGAGGCTATACAAAATTAAGGAGAGAGAAAGAAACAGAGAATTAAAATATACCTATATATTTTCAACTTTATCTCTAAATGTATAGAGCACAATATTGATTGGGAAAATTTTATAGATTTAAGTAGCTTGACGTGCTTGATTCTATACATAACATAAGAAATGGGAAAGCTCTCAAATCTAGTGATTATTAGGCACCTCCCAATGGGGATATTTAGCATTGGAACACAACGGTCTCCGGTAAATAAACCGAAAACTATTCAAACTAGTAAAAGTCTGAAACTCTCTTCTGTTCTGACTGGACAACAACCTCGTATATTTATAATTCTTCCCCATCAGATATTTATAGATAAATCAAACATACACCAACTTGAATCTACTACTAGCTAATTAAATAGTTATCATATCTCCTTCAAGGTTTTAAACAAATATACATTATAACTCCCAAAAAAGGCTACTTTACATCAAAAGATTGATTACAGTAAATTAAATAAAACACAGCACATTAGGCTTTTATGTAAAACATGTCTGTTTTAGCTGAGCCGGTTCTTAAGGTAATGTTTAGACATATTGATAAATGTTTGTCGATAACAATGATTTAGGACTTAATCTAATTACAAATAGTTGTGGATTTGAACAGATATTACCTCTTTTAGAATAGTTTTGCACATTATATTTTGAAAAACAATCAAGGAACGTCTTTTGCATTTCTCCTTAAAAAGTGACAATCGGGACCTACTATTTTGACATGCCATCCAAAACACGGAGAAATTGGTCATGTCAAATTGGTCACCCATCCCACCCATGTTGCTTGACCTTATGATGCCAGTGTTATTTACTCCATAGTAAGGATCTCCTGGCTAATGGCTATGGACCTACGTCTAAAAATAATTAATAAGTAACCCATATTATAAGGTTAATGAACTTAGAAGAATTGAGCAATTAAGTACCAGAGCTTTCCAAAACCGATTTCCGAAAGTGATTTTTCTTGTCTTATTAAGAAATAAAGATTACTTGATTAGCCTTAATCGCCATTAAAGGAAACAGAGTTATCTGTATCAAATACCTAATGAGTTCAAAATGATCTAAATTTTATGTTAAAATTAAGTAATAAAACAAATAAAATATTATAATCGTTTCTTCATTAAAATATACCGCAACTAATTCCATAAAATTGCCTATAAATAACATAGAACAAACTAATTTTGAAATATAATGTTGGTATCGAAAATTTATTGAAAAGTTGAATTGATTTACATTTTGACATTAATTTATGTATCGATAAATAACTCTAGCTTTAATGTTATTTATTAGTATTTTTTTCGCTTTGTTTTAATTTATTAGTATGGTGACATTTTTGCTAGTTTTTGAAATGAAAGAATGTTATGGACCTGCCTTGATTTTTTATTGTCTTATATGTCAACTAAGATAACTGAAAAAGTATGTAATTTTACTCATTTATGTAAGTTTTGTTACACATTTTTAATCTACATTTTCATCAACTTTTTTACTGACACACTTCAGATGCCTTTTGCTTTTGATCTATGTCTTTTTTCATACAGAGAAAGAGTGCAATTTAATCACAGAGTTTGTCAGCAAATGCAAACTCAATTTTTAAATAAATGGTATGGCTAATTTAGTAAAAAATAGTAGCATTCGTAGTGTTGTTTTGTTTCTTCATGAAAAAATACTAATCCCCACGTGACAGAAACTTCAATAAGTAGGTATATAAGATCAGGCTTAAAAAAGTGTGACGGTAGTGAATTTCACGCTTAAATTTACTACGAATTATCTTGTATTGGCTATAAATAGCGACGTAAATATTTATCCTCGTGCTATTTCAGTTAGCGGGAAATGTTACTGCAATGATAGGTTGGTAATCCTTCAAATGTAAGTACTTGTTATTCAATACTCATACATATTATAGAGTTATAGTGTGTTTCTGCTATTCTAGACGAAATTGAATGGATTTTGAAAAAGCACGTGCCGATTTAGACTGTTATTTGTGTTGTGTGTGCCACGTTATTTGTGATGTATTTTTTGGAAAGGTTGCTATTTTCGGAAATGAGAATAAGTTCGCTAGAGAATCGCGTGAAACTGCAATAAGCAGCCTGCGTTGGTACATTACAACTAGGGATTCTTTGTACCATAATTTTAACCATAATTAGAACTATAATTTTGGATCCTACGAAAGCAAGTAAAACAGCTTAAATGGATTGATACGGATTTGTGACATACTTCTTTCAAGAGTTGGATGAAACCATGGGTAATCAAAATACTTAATTGCAAGTTAAGTTGACACCTTAATTAATGCCTGCCTTTACAGTGTGATTTTCTTAAATTGGTGTAAACAAACCAGTTCTTTTCTTTTCACTTAACCGTTAAAAGGGTACCCTGCAGCGAAACCACCACTTAATAATTAGGCAAATTAAATTAATGTATACTTTTTATATGAAAAACACAATAAAGTGACAAGAAATTTACATAATCATTAAACATAATTGATTTTTTTTCTAATATAAATTATTTATGCGTGTCACTTTTAATGGAAGGTTTAATTTTATACATGTATTCATCTTGGTAATTAATTGAGACTTTTATTTTATTACCTAAAGCGACAAAATATTTGAATATGAAATTTGTGAATGAGATGTTTTTTTAATCATTTGCCTTTTTTAAATTGACTTGAGAGAACAGTGTTTACTATCCATTTCCTTTTTGAGTAAAAAACGTATAAATTATTCACTAACAGAAACTTGCAATATCCTTTGTCGTCCATTGTAGTAGAAAATAATATGTACTTACTCGTAAACATTAAGAAAAATGCGGATTAACCAGAAAATAGAATATAGTCGGTACCACCTACCCACTGACGCTGACATACATATCTTTGCAATCCTGAAGTTAGCCGATTAGCGGGTCCAATGTGCGGCCAAAGCTAACTTCCGTGCTGTATAAACGTTAGTTAATAACGTGTAGGTAAATGTTGAGATAATTTCGCTACGTGTGATTTTCTTCTAGTGTAATACGACTAATAGCAGCTATTTGTCAACTTTTTTATGCGTCTGCCAGTTTTTTATAAGAAACACATTAAAATCGTAGGTATTTTACATTGCTAATTAGTAAAAGGTACGTATTTGTATAGGTATGTGTAAAATGCTTTTTTATGTCAGTTTTTCAATGTAAAATCTTCTCTAAGGCTTACGTTGAAAATTAAAAAGGACCTGTGCTGGTATGGCACAACAGGACTTGTGATAACAATGTTACAATTATTGATTCCAGTAACAAAATTGGTTTAACTCCTCCAGTAACATAGCACATTTCAAAATTACTGTTGACATTTTACATATTTATTATTATTCTCAAAGGAAAACTAATTCAACAATTTGTCCTAAATATGTTTTCCAAATAAGTCATTGAAGATACCGTACAAAATAAGTACCTACCCAAGAATAATCTGTTGTTGCATTTTACCTATGTATCCTGTTAAGATAGCAAGTAAGTAAATATAGGTAAATAAGTCTGAATTTCCTTTTCCCTCACAATTACACAGACTAAAGCTTTTCCCCCAAAATAGCCTGTCCTGTTCACCACAGAATGCGGCTGGATTCCCTGCCAAGAATATGTAACGTCTCATTTTCTATATTGTGTGACATATTGTAATGCACTTTATAAGTAAATGCTATTGGCATATTGTGGATGTGCCAAAATTGTATTAGAAGGCCACCAGTTTGATTTGGATGTTCTCTATCAATATACTTTGAAAGGAAAATTTGAGACACCAGTATCATCATCATCTTCCGAGCCTTTTTCCCAACTATATTGGGATCGGCTTCCAGTCTAATCGGATGCGGCTGAGTACCAGTGTTTTACAAGGAGCGACTGCTTATCTGACCTCCTCAACCCATTTACCCGGCAACACATTTGAGACACTAGTATAATAAACATAAATAATATTTTTGCAATTTGTAATGAAAATAGAACGACTTCCAGAAAATTATTAACGTACTTATAATAGACTTAATTACGCAAGCCAGAAAGTATATACTTATTCATACTTCATAAAACTTATTCATAAAAAGTTTTCAATCTTCCAACTCCCACTAACTCAAGCTACAAGTACCTATTACTTTCTCCCACGTTAACATCAATTAACACAACTGTCGTATATTTATACAAATCATCAAAAGGTACAATTAAGCACCATTCATTGCGCATGCGCACCGCTGACACAGCACATATACCAGTAATTAAACTACGAGCATTCATTCACGTTCTATTGTGTATCTTTTGTATCTTTTTATAAAGATAAAACATCTTTTGTTGTGTGAATGTATTAAAGCGTAGCTGTCATTATGTTTTCATTATGTTCTACTGTTGGGTATTGATTTTATCGAGTGATAGTTTTGCAAAAAAAAAATATTGAATATTGCTAGGTCCCACAGAGCAGGAAGGTATGTCCATAATACTCTGTCTATAGTCTTGTGAAGTGAAAATTTAATTTGAAGGATTTTTGAGTAAATGGTTACTTTAATTTTAATACAAATCTAACAAAACGGCTAAACCTATATCTAGAACAACCAGAATATAAAACCCAAAATAGAGCAAATACATAATTTTTCCGTGCAAAATACGAGTAAAACCGCGTTAATCTACTAGCTATGTTTGCAATAAATAAATTTGACTTTTTGACTTTCATACCAAAACAACAACAAATCTAACCATGACACTACCACATACAAACAAACACATTCTTTATCTCTTATCAGTAACAGTATCAGACAAAGGAATATACCGCGAATACTTTGTATGTTAAATCATACTTTTTCTTTGTACGGCCGCATTCTTGAATATCGGTCGAACGGTGAGGTTTACTCTCCTTTTGATGCCTTTTCGTTTATTACGGATCTGTGTTCCTTTTATTACAAAACTAGTACTTGTCCCGTGGCTTCGAGCGCTTTTTTACCCCTTTATTTATTTAACTTTATGCAATCAAACAATTACAAAGGCGGACTTAATGCCATAGACATTCTCTCCAGTCTACCTTAATGGTGATGCAGAGATAACATGGTAGGTGCATTATTTAATTAAAAAGACATGTATAAGACAACTAGAGATTAACAGAATTGAAAACTAATAAATAGACGTACATAAATATAGGGGTTAAATTAGGGGTTTAATTTCACATAAAGTCATCCCGTCCCAGTTTCTGTGTCCTGAATCCTTTTAGGAAGAAAAAAGCGGTCCCAAATTGAAGGAACTCCGGCTCCTAGTACTTGCAGCCATTATTATTTCGCTACACCAAGTAAACATAGATTAATAAGTTCAAATGTAGTTTTATTTGAGTCAACAAAGTACATTTATGTAACCCTGGAGATGATTATGGCCTTTCTTTGTTTGGGGATCTACCAATAGGTACCATTATCCTTCACCAATCCATTATCAATAGGTCTTATAGTTCGGCCATTCAGAGAATGCGTTCCTGACACGTCGCGATTGAACTGACGACGTAACTTTGCAATGGCGTTGCAGTTACGATAAAAATATTTTTGCTGGTTGTTTACCGTTTTAACAATTGAGGAGCATTAAAACAACATTATTATATCAATAATCAATGAATGTTATTACGTCGTCAGTTCAATCGCGACGTGTCAGGAACGCATTCTCTGAATGGCCGAACTATACCTATTAGTATTAAGCAAAGAAATTTTTGAACTTCAACTCATTGACTAAAAGTTACTCAAAGTAACCGAGACATTATTATCTATTTGCCTTCATGTCTGGCTTAAAGATTACTGACCAAATAAGTAAGGTAAATCACCCAGTTATCGGCCACTTATTAAACGTAGACAATTTATTGATCAATTAAATCGAAAATCAAGTGTTTGCCGAACTTAATTTATGATAATTAAATTAATCGCGTATCGATTTTGGAGTTTTGTTTCTCAAAAATATATTTTTAGTGAACCTTTTAATTAATTTATATGGAAATTGTCATAACTCTTAATTAAAAACTGGCATTGTAATCTTAATGGTTTTTTGATTCCTTATATTACTTTTATTTCTTAATACGAAAATCGATCGAAATACGAATCGAAAATGTTTTGAGGTCCTGCCACATAAAAATCTAGTATTGATTATGAAAACTTTTTTTATTGCTAGCCGATAACTCATCATCTCACCTTACAAATTACTAGTCTGCGAACAAAATACCGCGAATTCTTAACAAAGTAAATGGCGACAAACCAAAGCAAATGTTAGCTTTTAGCGCAAAATACCAAATACGATGTTTTCTCGTCAACGTGGGTGTCGTAGGTAATAATATGGATACCTATACCGCTATCTATATCTACATAAATAGAATAAAGTGGAAAAAAATAATTGTTTGTTTGTTTGTACCGTAAAGGCTCCGAAACTACTGAACCGCTTGCAAAAAAAATTCACTGTTGGACAGCTACAGTCTGCCCAAGTAACAGAGGCTGTATTTTATCCCGGTACGGGCAGTATTTTCTACCGGACACGGGTGAAACCGTGGAAAACGGCTAGTTGGTAATAATGTTTACATACTGCTATAAAATATAAAGCTTTTAATATATAATTATGTAAATTATAGTTATTATTGTATTAGTACTATGTAGTTATTATTGGAGTACTGTCACCTTCAGATATCTTGGAAGATTGCTCCATGCCAAAAGATATAATCGTAATATGAATAATCTCTGATTCAGGATAGGAGGTACCTGCCTGATTTACCCTACCAAAGTGTCCTATAAATTCCCAGTGATTACACAAAATATTATTTACATTGGATAGGCCACTTTATTCTCAAAAAACCGGCCAAGTGCGTGCCGGAATCGCGCACGAAGGGTTCCGTACCGTTATTTAAAATATTAATTTTATTCTAGTTTTCAGTATTTGTTGTTGTAGCGGCAACAGAAATACATCATCTGTGAAAATTTCAACTCTCTATCACCTAGGAATAGGGTCCCGTTTTACCCTTTGGGTACGGAACCCTAAAAATTTACAAAAGAGAAGAATTTATGATGATGATGATGATGATGATGTCCTCCTAGCCGATTATCGGCTACGGCGGCTGTTCTCATGTTAGGAGATTAGCCAACTGCGCGGGACATATTATAGTGAACAAGCATTTGCGCAGACACAGGTGCACTCCCTATTCCTTCACTCTCATAGCCCGATGGGACGGCAATCCGACACGACCGGAGAGAGATCAGGCGCAGGACCGACATTTACGTGCTCTCCGATGCACGGGTGTATCAATCACCAACTTCCAGGCTCCGGGCTGCTTTGTGAAAGTCTTCTAAAACCCACAAAGCGATTTCGGCCCGACTCGGGAATCGAACCCGAGACCTCGTGCTCAGCAGCCGCACTTGCGACAACTAGACCAACGAGGGAGTCGACTACAAAATAACTAGTTCTGAATTTATAATTCTTACTGAGGTTATTCAAAACTGGATTTTACCTCTATATAATTTCGATTTAGTACACAAAACATAGATAAGTTTAATGTAAATACCTACTAAACGATAATTACTTAGAATTAAGATAATATAATTCTCTAGAAATGCAGTGTATTTGGATTTGATGTCAAATAATTGAACAGAACTTATTATCAGTAAAGAGATTGTTTGATAACATCACATTCATTGCATTCCATGTTTTCATCATCATCATCCTCCGAGCCTTTTCCCAACTATGTTGGGGTCGGCTTCCAGTCTAACCGGATTCAGATGAGCACCAGTGTTTTACAAGAAGCGACTGCCTATCTGACCTCCTCAACCCCGTTACCCAGGCAACCCGATACCCCTTGGTTAGACTGGTGTCAGACTTACTGGCTTCTGACTACCCGTAACGACTGTCAAGGATGTTCAATGACAGCCGGGACCAACAGTTTAACGTGCCATCCGAAACACAGTCATTGGTGTCTAAGATATATTTTGTTGCATTCCATGTTTTATACGAAAGAAATTATCCATATTGAGCCCCAGTTACACTAGTACCGATAAAGTATCGGTTAGTTATCTAATAGTTAATGCTATCTACTAGATAAGGGCTTCTTATAATTTGTGCCAGATATAGCTATCCTATCTAGATAAAAAGAGTCATCTTTAATTTTTTATTCTTATTACTAGGCATAGGGTTTTTAGGGACCTTTAAGTCGAGATTATAGGTACAGCCATTGTCAAAATGCCAGTTAAACTGTCTAAAGATAAGGTTTGCATACAAAAGAATGTCTACTTGACTGGTTTTCTAACCACGAAACACTTGGCTGGTTTCAAATGTCCAAACATTTGATCTAACAATTAATATACCCACACATAACATATAGTATTTGTACAATTTTTTAACTCATTATCAATATGCAAGATGATTATCTTAAATGATTGTAATAGCTTATAATTTATTCTGTGTACCGTTAGCAAAAACGCGCCCGCGTTACGTCGGACGAGTGTTGGTAATGAGAGTTTTTTGCTGACCGTACTCTACATACGTGAACTATACGCTAATCTGCATATTTGCTGGATGGAATGTAGAGTTAAGAATGTTATAGATAGTACAGTACAAAATCATGCTAGAGGACCATTTTATTTACCTACTTATTGTATTATGTGTAGTTGTGCCTTGTTGTACCTATTGTATTATGTACTAATATATGTAGTTTCTAACCTACATTTCCTTACATTTTTAGCTGACTTATGATTTCATCTTCAAAATGATAAATGTCAACTAAACACATATTATGTCACAACCACGGCGTAACATTGTACCGGATTCATTTATTTAGCAAAGCATGTTCATTTTAAAGACAAAAATCATTGATGTAGAAATAAAAAAAAATATCGATATCGAAATGAGTACCCTTTCTCTTCTCCTTTTATGAAAGGGATTTGCCTTACCAACATCAAAATATTACATGCCTTCTCTAACGTTTCATAGGTCTACATTCCTGCGTGTCTATTTGTCCATATCGCTGTCACTATAACATTATTTGTGGTAATTATTGTGACAGGCTCAACCGCTCCCACTGTCATGGCCGCCGTGACGTCACAGGATTTTTTTTAGTATAGCCTACTTAGCTGTGTGTTTTCTATATGCAACCTTTGTGGGAGCGATCCCATTACCGCTAACTATCCTTTAACTTTTCCTAGTAACTTCACTATTCCCTAGTAACATAGGATATATTTTATTTAGGTATGGGCGGTAATTCCCTGGGACGCGTGTATAACTGCGAAAAAACAGCTAGTCAATAATAAATATGGGTTTTAAGAGAAGGATGATCAACTTGCTGGTAGAAGTTTTTTTTTGCTACCACTTTACTTTTACAAGAAAAATGAAACATACCTAACATATTTGAGCTCAATTAGGACACCAGGAAGACCAAGACCAGATAAATTGTCACCTATATTTTCAACCTACCTAATAGTAAGTTAAATAAATGACAGATGGCACATGACCACAGATACAAATTACAATATTGATATAACAAGCGGATGCTGCAGCCTATGCATTTGATAAACTTACAGCTGTCTATAAAACGCCCACGGAATAGATAGGGCATTTCATTATGTTACAAAGTACAAATTATAAGTTGCCGTGTCTATATCTTAATAAGTTACATTATACAATTCCATCGGTCAAGCAACTTTGGTTGAACAAATCTCACAAATTCATCATATTAATATAATAGTCATAATTTTTAAATTATAAAATTTTAGACATTGAACGTATCTCGTTGATTACCTAAGGCTTTTTTTTATACAACGAACCCTAAATCTTCCATATAATTCACTCAATCTGCTGATCAAAACTGCTTGAAAATCAGTGAAGCAATTTTTGGCGAAGCATTTTTGTCTTTTAAAGACATTCAAATTTCAGAGGCTTCAGATTTTTTAAAACTCACAAACTATCGTTTCTTGGGTTAGGTTAATACATTAATATAAAACATAGTACTCATACGCCTACATAGCACACGAAGGCCTCATCAAGTTTAAAAAACAAACTTTAACAGAGAGTTATTTTTTTTCCATTAACCACGCGTGACATAATTATCATTCATCATTTACGTGCCGGTTCGACTCCCACACGCAGCTAATATTTGTTTAGTATAATTATACCGTTTGTTTGTTATCTTACTTATAGAGTATGACAGATTCTTAATAGGTTTTGTGTATAAAAGAGATCTATCTAGGCAGCTGGTTGACGCTTCTCGTGACCAAAAGGCTGGCTATTACTTAGGACGAAGGATTAGTGATCCAAGGAGGATCCAATTAATTGAAGCTTTCTAGTTTTAGTTTACTTTTTAATATATATTGTGTAAATGTTTTTATTCTGTAAATGTCTATGTATAAAAACATTTTGTCGTTTTCTGCGGTTTGAGTGAATCAGAATTCTAAGATGAAGAAACTAA
Organism: Helicoverpa zea; assembly: GCF_022581195.2. NCBI lineage: Eukaryota > Metazoa > Arthropoda > Insecta > Lepidoptera > Noctuidae > Helicoverpa > Helicoverpa zea. The sequence continues at coordinate 3,154,487 of NC_061472.1, forward strand.
TTTTAAACCTTTTCCAGTAACTACTGCAAGCTTCGAAAATAATTTAAATTAATTTCATAGTTTATTTTACCGATTATATTATTACGTGAACCTACAATTTCTTTGCCCTCGCTACCTTCAATCAGGCACGATTTTAAGTAATGTCACCATACCACTTAACTCGACTACTGGCATTTAATTGTGATTTACAAGTCCCGTTTTCATTTAACTTTCACTTAATTGTAATTTTTAACTTCAGCCATCAATCTTTTACTTGGACTGGTTATTAATAAATTGAGTAACGTATGAGGAAAAATGTTATGCTTCCCTGGAAGGGATCCGCAAAAATGAGCGGAAATTTATTAAGGATAATACGAAGTACAGGAGTAATCACTTCCATTCGAATTTAATCAATCAAGACAGACATTTTGATTAAAACTGCTGTTATGTAATCTTTGAAAAATATGTAACAGTTGTCAACTAACCGTGTCTGAAGTCAATCATTATTCCATTGCCATTATATTTTGACTGTCCTGATGTCAGTAGAAAGCTAACATTGGACCAGCAGAATTAATCAACAATAACTACCTACACCTGCGAAATATTCAAGTCTCTCTCATCCTAAGTTCGTGTTCGTGGTAAGTTCTAAATTCTATGTAGTTTTAGCTCCATTGTATACAAGTCTACAAAAATCTTTGATACCCGAAAGTTGTTTCTCTAACTAAGGAATTACATACCATAATACAAATTCATAATTGCGTACACAGGTACGAATCGCCTCATTTTTTTACAAAAGAGGTTAGTTCAGCAGTAATCGCTTTAGACCTAGGTCATCGAGTATCGGAGCTTAGTGGTATGAAAATGCTACAATAGAATTAGTAGACTTCCTAGAAACACAAATAAACTGAATAGTTCATATTCACCACTGTAACAAGAGGCCGTTAATTTTAAACAATTTAATAACAGTCTATTCTGATCTCAACGTAAACTAAAGCTATTGTATTAACGCGATATCTTTCTAAGAAGTCTTGAGATTGCAAGTAAAACAATACTAAGAAATAAACCAACGGTTCTGATATTGATTTGTTTTTTAAGATAATTTTTTCCTTCCTCGAGTGCTCATTGGGTTTCTGTAATTCTTAATTATCCTCAATTACCTATGTCTTAGAATTAAATTTGAAAGTGAATTTGTTCGTTTAGTCTGAGAAGGCAAAACAGTTAAACGAAAAGAAAAAATATTTTTCAAACTACAGGTTACAGGATTTTAAGTGGGTGCGTGCGAAAAGTTGGGTAAAGATGATGACGTGATTTTTTTACATTAAAACTTTTAATCACGTATAAATCAGCACAGCAATATAATATTCTGTCTTAAAGATATTTCCTTATAACTTATAAGAGACAATCGGATTCATTGACCACCAGAGGTATAAAAATAATAATGTCCCGATGTTTCCTCTTCCTTTTGTAATCAAACACCGTACTTAAACGTTAATTTATGAGTATATCACTAGCTCAGATAGACAGACAAAGAGACATTAATGTGGATTTAAAATATTTTATTATCTAGTTTTAAGTGATAATGAAATTAAAAACTTCCTAAAGGAGTTGCTGGACGATTTAGCTTCGAGGATACACAATTCGTTTGAAAAAAACTGGAGTCCGTAGTTAATAGTCTGAGGTCCTAAGTAGCTTCCAGTCCAAAGAGATGCAGCTGAGATTTTTCAAAGAGCGATAGTCTTTCGGACCTTCTCAACCCAGTGACCTTTGCCACCCGATACCCCTTGTAACTCTGGGTACCAGTCTTTCCAGCTTGTGTCTGGCTACCCGTTACAACTGCCAAGGACATGCCCCAATTTATGTCTCCAAAAACTGCCAAAGACATGCCTTCAGAAACACTGAAGAACTTGTCATAGCAAGATGGTTGCTTAACCTTATGATCGAGCAACCAGCTGCTACTTACCTAACCACGAGCTCCACATATCATATATCACCGAATGTTTGGTTTATATCTGTCTTAATTTGTTTCTTAATTATTAAGAGTTTTTGTACGTACAACTAATTGGTCGTTACGGTATCTATTTTGATTAGGTTCATTGGTGGTCGAACAAGTTTTGTTGTTCCCACGACTGTAATTAAGGAGGTAGAACTAATTTGATAGTTTAACTGATGATTTTTACTGTGTGTTTCTTAAGAAGTTTTACTAGGCTATCATTTTGATTGTGGCCCTGAAGTCAGTCTCGTACCCTATTGATGACAATGAGATGTGAACCTTTTTAAATTCAAAAATTACTAGGTGTCCCGTTTATCTCTTATCATATAAAACAAAGTACTAAGACTATATTGAAATTCTTGTTCCACAACAATGCCAAACCAAACTATAACCAACCATAATGTATTCATCAAATTATAAACACCAAATTATATTTCAGAAGTAATTTTTAATAAAAATTACCTATAGATTTGACTGTAGTTTTCAACCAAAACTTTTGTACCGGACATCCTAACTACCGAACTACTGTTACAATTAGCAAGCAATATTAAGGCTATCTAAACAAATTCCAAGTAACAAAATCGCGTAGGCGAATACGACAATATGTTTGTGTTGTCTTATAAATAATTATGATTCACGGATGATCTCAGGAATAAGCCTTTAATCTCCTGTCGTGTTTATAACTCACTCGCTTGATAATATCTAGGCCTCTGAAGGTTTGTGACCTCGGTCATCAGCCGAGTCAATATGAACACGGATTGTAAGTATGCTTACTTCGCATAGTAAGGTTAAAGTTGCGAATGTGTGTTTGTGGCTGGTGTCTGCTATGGCTTTGATGAGGCTAGGTCACAGTTGCACGGGTCGATTTATGATGAAGTTGAGCAAATGATGAAGTTTGCAAGTTCGGTCCTTGGATATGCCTTGATCTTGTCTAGAAGAGTTTCTCCATGCTTCGGAAGGAGTTTTGCATTTGTGGGTCTCAGTAATCATTTGAATATTAGACACCTATGGCCTTAAGGGCCCTCCTTGTTAAGTGGGCTATTTAACACCAAAATATTTTTTCAATGCGGAACAGTACTTAGTTCCAGAAATTAACGTTTAAGCAAAACATACTCTTCTGCTTTGTAACATTATTATACTTAAAGTAAGTATAGACAGTTACATTGGTCTTATTCAATCCCTACATTATGTTAGCTCTTATTTATTTTTATTGTAATCTGTGACGTTATTGTGGAGTCTAAGCCTCATCTGCAAGCGCATGATGACCATTACTGACATCGTCCAAAGATTTATGTCGTCTATCATTCAAGGCTTTCATTGTGATGATCTTGGCAATCTTCTGCTTATGTTTACTACGATTTTTATTAGTTGTTTATTGATTGCAATGTTTTTCTATTGTTATAGTTGATTTTGAATGACCATCATGAATGATTTTTACCAAAGAAGGTATTACAAACTGCCGGGGTTGCAAGATTGTTTCAAAGAGTTACTGCAGCCTTGGTAAACATAGGGCTCCAGAGGACGTTTTAGTAGGACGGGTTTTAGTGAATACAAGTTTGACACTTCCTGCTGTAGCACCCACAGCGGAGGGGTCATTTGGTTGCTCTTCCTATCTCTATCTCCAAAATAAAAGTCCTGGGTGGTAATTCTGAATTCTCGCACCTAAATTATTAAGGTTACTTTACAGATTTGTTTCTCATGGCGTATCCAGCTTTTTAAATGCTCTAAGCCTATAGATATACGGTACTGTTACTCACAACGATTGCATGTCAAAATGCACTTAATTCGTGGAACGTGACTATTCCTAGCGGGACAGCTGTTGATGAGTGTACATTATTTTTACTTGTTACTACTTATCTTAACTAATATTATAAATAAGCTGCCCATCCCGTCTTCGGATGGGAGTAATACCTGCTTAAATATTTTTTTACAATTCTTCAATCATTTTATTATACTTATTAACTATGTTCTGACATGAATGTGCCTAAGTGAAACATAATAAAAAATCGGCCAATTCATTTATTATCATGTATTCGATACTAACAGACTACTAACTAATATCAATGCCTTAAATATTAAGTTCTGTTTTCAGTATTTGCTACAAATAATTCAACAGCTCACGTCAATTAACTTTGCACCCCCGAAGTTGGCTACAAATGAATGCGCAGTTGTCGAAAAGTACGAACAAAACACTCCTGCACACGCGCAAAGCATTACATAGCTGACTTCAGAAGATCAAAGTTAATTGACGACCAAGAAATACGGAGACAAGTTGATTGATTAATAAACTAGTTTACTATAAGCACTTAAAAACGAAAATTGCTTAATCTTATCTAACCTAATATAATTTAGCAAATAGAATCTTGATAGCTACATGGTCATTATAAGCTACAGTAAAATTAATGGCTTGAAAAAAACTAAAAGTTTATTGAATCAGACCGTCTAATCACAGCCTTATATTTGGCATCAGATTAGTATGAATGAATCTGTGTACTTTATGGGTCATTGACCTTTGAATACAGTTGAGGTACATGAAGGATCAAGTCTGTATTCTTCTATATACCTACTTACCTATAACTACGTCTATAGTTATAACCTACACTGTTCATATTCAATCAAGCAACAAGGTTTTCATTAATCCATTCTTCATTGATTGTTGATTCATCTACTTCGTCTTTATTATAAGAATCAAAACTACCTACAGGATCCATAAAGTTAGCTACAACATCTTCATCAATAATTTTAAGTTTATCATGATTGAGACTAGTTTCATTAAAAACATATGCATTGATATTTCTATAGTTTTATCTAGTAACATAACTACGTTTCCAGATAATATTATGTGAAACAATGATAAACAGATTCTAGAAGATAATTTATTTCTGATAACAATTTCACCACAACTTTTTACCTACAATTATTCAAATTAGAATACTATTGGACTTATAAATTCTAAAACCGAATCATTGTTAATACCAAATAGTTTAGTTCTATTAAAGGAATTAAAAGTTACCTCCATAAAGTCCGCTCAACTTATGATTTGATCTATGAACTAACATTGTTCTTTTTTTGTGTCTCAAAGCGATTGTAGCTCTAACAATGCTTTAAGTTCTACCTCGCTTTATACTTCAAGTATATCCCTACAAACAAGTCTGGTTCCTCAAGCTGCTTTATTATTAAACAGCAAAACAAGAAACCCCAAGAAAGTCTTATTCAACCGCGTTCATATCAGATATGGAAATTAAGCCAGAATGATTCCAATAAAAGGTCTTTGCTTCCAACGCCTATATCATTGTAAGTATGCATAATGCTATCCAAGACACAACAGGACTAAAAAAAAACAATAAAGAAAGCGCATACATAAATCGACTTACCAGTTTTTGTTGAATCAAGATAAATCGCTGTACTAATCGACACAAGATGCTGGGACCAGCGCCGATACCAATTTCACCGTACCAAAAACTTAGCACAAACACGGGATGCAAAGTTGCAATGCAAAAAGTCACAGTACGAAAAAACTTAAACTGAAAATTGTAGATACGATTGTGTTAGACCGTAGTTGATACACTTGTACACTGTTTTATTTATAATACAGAATGTTTTTGTGATTAAAAAACGATGATTCGGTGATGCGTGTAAGGCGAACCGTCGCCGTGCGTTGCGCGAGCGCAGCCGATCTAAAACTGACCGAACCGGTCTGCGTTGTGAAGTCTCCGAATGAAAGATCGTGACCGACCGCCATTGGAGTCGATACACGCTCACTTCACTATGTACGTGAGTTTTTGTTAACTTTACTCTTATTTTAATCATTGTTTCGTTCATTACATCTTTTATTACGACTGTTCTTTAAATTATTAATGTTACATTCTTCGTTATCACAATCTACTTAGATACCAATGTCTACTTTATCATCTAGTTTTATGTCGTTCATATTTAGATCCTAATTAGTTGAAATGACTCCTCCGGTAGATAATGTCTCATTTAACGATATGACGCTTTCAAAATATAAGATTATACAATCTTTGTAAATGTTTAGAACATCATTTTAATTAAGTAAATGACTCCTATAACTTGCATTTTAATAAAGAAACATAAATCAAGACATAGTATTCATAAATTATAAAAATAAAAACATGCAGCGTAGACAGAAAACAAAACGTTTTAGTATGTTTGCTTAATCTTTTCTCACGAACGGCAGATTTGTTTTGTGTAAGAGTTTTATTGGTGTAATTAACGTCTGCATGTTTTGTTATGCTATTGAGGTTTACAATGCGTTTCAAATATAACAAACTGCGATTCATTATAATGATTGTTATGTGGATGCAACGTTAGAAAACTTTCTTGAAGAATTAAATTAGTATATTGTTGATAATGAAGCTGTCACTATGATCATAATCATTATCATTTACCTACTTTGTCACATTACTTTGCAGCACAAATCAATTGATGCTCTACTAAAGCTTTCATCTTTCATACTCCGAACTCAACAGCGTTCAAGAATGCTGTTTTAGCAATCGTCATTAACTTCCTCCTGACCGTATCCCAATTTTATTTGGGGTCAGCTCAGCATGTCTTCGTTTCTATCTCATGTCATTTCTGTCTCTACCTATTCTGGCATCTCGGAATCTAAAATAAGTACATCCCAAGCTGCGCTCACCAACACGCGTACCCAGTGCGGTAAGTATGGGCCAATCCCAAGGTTTAAGGGAGGCCTTTCCCAGCAGTGGAGGTTATTTTAAGCTGTAACAGCAATCCATCATCTTTCGCAGAACTAATCCATCGTCTATATGGCCTTACTTAGTACTGCTACATTATAAAACCGATCAAAGAAATTCGCCAAGTAAATCCCCAACTTCATAATACTCACATCGATGTATCTGACCGATTACCGCCATATCTCGATATTATCACTTCGCAATCGTTAACGCGTCTCGGATAAACACGAAAACAGCCGACAATGGCCGATGCAATGTCAACAGATGATAAAATACAATTAAATTGTGCCGTGAAGTAGGTTTTATATCTAATCTGTTCGATAGTAGGTAATATGGACTCATTTTTGCAGTAATTATGTTTATATGCCACCTTTTTTTCGCTGTTGACAGGTACGAAATGGGTCGATTTGTTTGTTTATTTTGGTATTTGCTAGTTCATGATAAAACCGACAATTCAGGTATCCTTTTGCCTAAACTTCATAATATAGACCTCATAGTTACGAAAGAAAAAGATACACAGAAGATGATGTTGATGGTTATACCCCTGTCTACCATTTTGTAAGTTGGGAAACAAAAAACGATCCCTTCCATTGTGGGTGCAGCAGTTAGTCATGACTAAAATTTATCCATATCCATGTTACCCTTTGATGAAACCCTTCGGGTAATAAGGCCGAGGTACTCTTCCTAATAATCCCACAGTCCCGGCAGATTTGGGCCAAAAGAGCTTAGCTCCAATAACACCAATCTAAAATACAAATCGACCAACATTCATTTTAATGTAAGTACTGCGAATGTATACTTTGGCCTTAAAAATTAGATACACCACATCTTGTATTTTACAAGTATCAATAAAGAAGAATTTGGATTTACGAAAGAATTGGGTTAAGTTGAGAACCAAATGGGTTAATGTAGTGTTTGATAGCGGAATCTCCAAGAATAGCACAGAATTTCCACATAGCGATACAAACTCCCACTAAATTGTTAATTACTACCGTTTGTTTATATTTGATGTGGATTTAAAGATATACTGATTCCAGAGCCAATAAATCAATCGGGAATGTTTTCGTAAATAACAGAAATCCCAACGTTCTCCGGCCCTTATCCAAATTTGATTTGGGATCGGCGCAACATATTTTCTTCATCCATGCCCTTCTATCTAAACTTCCTAATGTCACAAGTAACTCTATTTCTTTATACCCACGTCGACTTTCACACAGTGCATCCATCTTTCTTTGATATTCCCCTTCCTTTACTTTCTGCGTTCATGCCCAAACCCTTGTAAAACCGAAGCTAGGTCCTGGTATCTTTCAAATGGTACATCCATTTCAAAATGGATGAAAATCAGCTGCCGGTAACCCCAACTTCAGAAAAAGACTTTGCAGCTAATGAAGTCCCTTTGCTAGTAAGGTGCCATTCATAAATATGTTGTCTATTTACCTATGGTAAGTAGACCATAATAAGTCAGCAACTCCAGTGAGGCCCAGCGGGGCCAAGGCCTGCCGGGGTTGCGGGATTGTTCGAAAGAGTTGCTGCAGCCCTGGTACATAAAAGACCTACGACGGAACACGACGGTTTTTAGTCAGTAAGAGTCTGACACTCTCTCACCGCTGCTAACCCACAGCGGGATTTTGGACGTCGTTAAAAAAAAGTAGACCAAAATAACATCCGCCCGCCATAATGAAATTAGAAAATTGCTTTATCATCTCTTACGCCATTAACAGGTCCCATTGTCACAATTATCTTAAATCCCACTTAAACTTACACAGTTACATTAACTTACTTATAAATGTGACGTAACTACAAAGAGGAAAAAAAAGCAATTTTTAATTGAACCAAAACCGGATTGTTATCCCATTGCGATAACTCACTTTCAAATTAAATCATGCGTAGATTAATATTGAGAACTCGCCATTGTTTATTTTATTTAATACTAGTAACGTCCTGTAGTTTTGTTCGTTCTATTTCTAAGCGACACTGTACCTAGTTTTATCAAAATTAGACCTAACCTTACCAGAATATGGAAATGAATATAATTTATGAGTTGATCCCACACACGATCTATTATTTGTCTTTCATCAAAATCCGTTCAGGTTTCTTTTGTTTAACAAACAAACACTATCAATGAAACAATAACTTTAATAATTTTAATGCAATGCATGAAAAACGGAAGAATAAGTAATGCCATAATACTCTAATCTAAATCAATGTTAGGTATGTGTTCCAAATCAACTAGAAATCATAAAGATAGATATTTACCTAAATTCAATTCTATTGATTCTCAAGTTAATAACAGTCAAACAAGAATATAATTTAACACTGATTCCATAATTTATTTGATTGTAATAGTATTGATATTTCACGGATAGTTGTATCAATTTAACGTTGGCGGCACTCATGCGCATCATAAAATGAAATATGGAGTAGAAATCTCGTTCGGTTACATTTTAGTGTGTGGTCTCACTGCCAGCTGTGCCGGGGCGGATTATGACCTAGTAATCGATTTGAGTGTCGTCTTTTCAATGATTATTATCGTATAATAATTATGTAAATAAGATGTTTGAGCCTAAAATAAATAATAATGATTAAAATCCGCAAAACAACAAAAAATACTCGTACACTTTTCATTAAAAAAAACGCCTACCGCGGTTCTCATAGCAATATCTACTATTTCCTCACTCCCTAGTTATGTTACAAATTGATAAGGCGTCTATAACTCATTGTGGTTATAAAGTTATACTATGTAGTTTACCTATCAGGTCTCGTAGAGTAGCTCTCTAGAAGTTTATTTATTTTATTTATTTATTTATTTATTCGACTTACACGGCTTTAACAGCCAATTACATAAATCGTAAACTTAAAATTAAATTTAAAATAAAAGCTTAAAAATACTGTTAAATACAACAAAAGTATAAAATAATATAAAAAAAAAAAAAAAACATATAAAAATAAACAAGTAATAAAATTAGGAATTGTTTTCACAAAATTTTAGGCATACGCCCATTATACGAACAAAATCGTCTTCGAATATATCGCAGTCCGGGTTGGCTTCAACGAGTTTGTTGATCGTATTCAACACGCGCGGTATGGGAGCCGTAGCGCGGGCTGCGGTTCGACACGGAGGCACGTCTAACAGACGATGCCTTCTGCTGCGGAGATAATTATTCGGCGTGTATAGTCGAATCAGCTCATTAAGGATATCAGGTGCATCTGTCAAACCTTTACAAATTTTGAGCATAGTTCCTATCTGGTCACACTCCCGCCTTACCTCCAACATGTTATACCCCAAACATCCCAAAAGGAACTTGGTAGGGTAAAGGTAAGGATAGTATCCGAAAGTTCTTCTGTAGAGAAACCGCAAAAATGCTTTTTGCACTTTTTCTAAAAGAAGAGCATATTTGGCTTCATGCGGATTCCATACAGAAGAACTGGCTTCTAATTTAGTTCGTACTAGTGCACTGTACAGAAGCTTTATCACGTGTTTATTGTTGAATTCACGAGCAATGCGGAGTACAAACCCTAACCTTTTAAAGGATTCCTTGGCAACCGTTGAAATATGGTCGTGAAAAGTAAGCTTCTGGTCAAATGTGACACCCAAGTCTTTCATGTTATTTGATCTTACTATCTTAGTACCATTTAATGTATATTCAAAATAAATTGGATGTCGCATTCGACCAAAAGTCACTACACAACATTTGGACAAATTGAATTCCATTTTATTCTGGACCGCCCACTCGTGTATGGCATTTATATCTCTTTGCATGGCTTCACAATCCGAAAGAGAGTCAACCGCACCGTAAAGCTTAAGATCGTCCGCGTAAAGGAGACTTTCTGCGAATTTAGGGACAGATGGTAAGTCATTGACCATGAGTAGGAAAAGAAGAGGCCCAAGTATTGACCCTTGACTTACACCGGAACGCGTATGGTAGGGGTGAGAATCGTAGACACCAAGCCTTACAAATTGCTGACGGTCCCGGAGATAGTCGGCTAGAAGTCGGAGTAGATTAGGACAGAAGCCAATGGCACTAAGTTTTAAAAGCAAGATGTCATTATTGACTCTGTCGAAGGCTTTACGAAAATCGAAATAAAGCACGTCTACCTGGCGTTTTTTATCAAGATGTTTTGATATGTACTCAGTAATTGTCTGGAGGTTGGTATTGACAGACCTCTTGCATCTAAAACCGTGTTGATTGTTACGTAAATGCTTTTCAACTTGCGAGTATATTAACTTGTGTAGAACATTTTCAAATATCTTTGCAGGAGATGATAATATAGCTATAGGTCGATAACCTTCGACTGCTGATTTATTACTAGTTTTAGGTATGGGCGTGACCCGCGAGATTTTCCAGTGATGTGGATATATTCCCGTATTTAGACACAAATTAAAGATGTGGCATAAAGGAGCAGAAAAATTTTCTTTGAAATGTTTCAATATAAAAGCCGGAATACTGTCAGGTCCTATTGAACTTCTAGGTTTTAGTTTGTTAATACCATATCGAACATCATCAAGAGTAAATTTGAAAACATTAATGTAATTACTGTTGGAGCTATTGTCGAGACTATTTACACATGCCGCATTTAACTGTGGTATGTCAGGCAGAAACACACTGGCAAAAAAGTTGGCAAAGGCCTCAGCAGCTGCCGCTCCCGAAAAACTGTCGCCATTAAAGGAAACACTTGGTTCAAAGCCTCCCTTAGATCTTAAGCTCTTAACATGTTGCCAAAACTCTAGAGGGTTGCATTTAATATTATTTTCTACACGCTTTATATATAAACTATAGGCTTCTGTTGTGCGACACTTTAAGGTATTCCTGAGATCTGCAAATCTCTTATAATCGTCGGGGTTATTTGTACGCTTCCAGTTTGCATGTAGTTTTAGTTTAAGTTTAATGTCACTTATTAATTCTGAAGTGAACCAAACAGGATATCGTTTCGTAGAACATTTAGCACGATGTTTTTTGGGCATACAGTCATCAAAAATGTTATAGATATTATTATAAAATGTGCTAACAGCATCTTCAACTTTGTTACATTGTAACACTGATTCCCAAGAGATTTCAGATAGGGATTGGTAAAGTTGTTTGAGGTCACATTTGCTAAAGTTCCAGTCCTTATCTGGATTTATGTTGCTCGGTTCGATAGCATCTGATCCGTGAGCTGATTCGACTTGAATGTCTACATTAAGCGGAGGATGATACGCGTCAGGTGGCACAAGTCCATCTACACTGCTAACTACGGCATCTAGGGATCCATCCCGGACTAATATGACATCTAAAATTCCTCCATAGCTATTAAAGATTACATTCTTATCAACAAGAGCACAGAAAGACACAAAATAACAGTAATAATTTTTAACACAAGTTGATGCACTATTGAGATTAATATCACCCATAATAATAACCGAACCTTTAAAATTGTTTATAAAACTTTCGACTTTGCAGAACCAACGCATATATTCCTCATCTTTGGCACTAGGTTTTATATATACAACACATATGAGAAATGGATGACCACGCCAGCTAAAAGATGCCCACAGATCCTCACCACAGTCAGTCTCATATTCCTGTTTTCTGAGTAACGTAATAGGTGGTCGCGCTGCGAGCAAGACGCCTCCACACGGCGTATGCCTGTCACGGCGCAGAACATTCCAGTCACCACTTTCAAGTTCAGGGTTCAGAACAGAAGAGTCCAAGAATGTTTCGGTTACAGCTATAAGGTTATAAGCTGAGATGGCGAGGTTGTTACGCCACATTGAAAGCTTAGTTTTAAGTCCTCGAACATTCTGGTAAAAAGCGTTGATGCGACTAATTTTTTTGCGTTGTGTCTCCGGGGCTACGAAAGGACTGCAGCTGGTTGGGTGCCGCCAGTACTACTGCACTACTATTAGGACCGGTGGTATGGGCAGTTTTCCTGTAGTTTATCCAGGGCTTGATTCTGGCGTTGACTGGCCAGACGCTAATGGAGAAACACTCGTCGTAATGCTGAACTGGGACCCCGATTTTATAGGACTTGTAGTCTCCACGCGTTGCGATCTCTTGTATCGTAGCCGTTGGACAAAGCTGCTTTAGATATTGGCGCACCTCCTCAAGGCCTGAAGCCATGTTCCATAGATGGATGTATTTACGGGCCTCCACAGCTTTCAAGGTGGTAACGGTAGGATCGGCAGTTCCACATAACTCTTTACGTCGGTGGTTTCGCTTCTTCACCACGGTCCACTCATCACTATTAGCTTCAATGTTGCCTGTCAGCTCTATATTACCATTGACACCATCAGTCGGTTCCACGGTATGCATTGTTTGACTTTCACAGTTAGCTGTTTCAGATGTATGTAATGCTGGGAGCTTAGCTGTACTTGGCTCGGTGGGTTTTAGGCTAGATGGTTGATCTGAGATAGTCAGTAGTTCTTTCTCTTGAATAGGTACTGCCTGTACCTTCTTCATTTGTTGCTTGATAGGGTTACGAGTAGGGCGGATTGATGTAGATTGGGGATATATTTCACTCGGTCTTTCTACATACTCTCCTGACTTTTCGTATTTTTCGAGTCTGGCGTTAAGTTGCTCCACCTGAACAGCATACCTTTCCAATTTCAATTCATGACTGCTAATCAACGACAGCGCCCTGGTTAACAGACCTTTCAACGTTACCATCTCAGAGCGCAGGGCAGACATAGCTATAGTCGGATCATTAATTTCAACATCAGACTCAATGAAGGAACTATTATTAAGCTCAATTTGCGTAGTTTTTCTTCTCAGAGTTACATTTGGGTCCATATGATTGGTACCGACAGGGGTGCAACTATTATCTCCACCTCTTTTTAAGGCGCAGCGACAATCGGGGCAGACCCATGAATGTTTTTGGTCAGTATCAATGTTTATTTTTCCAATGCATATCAGATGGAAAAGCTTACCACAATGGTCATACATGCAGCAGAGGTGGTCCTCATTATCGGCAATGCTGTTACAACATGCAGAACAATTCATTTTGAAGAAAGCAAAAGCGTTTAATTAAAATAAAATAATATTATCATGTAATAATAAGGTTCGCGCGCAGATGTAAACAAAGCGTCAGTGCGCAAGCAGTGCGCAGTGAGTGTGCGAGCAGTAAGGCAGTAGCGTGCAAGCGTCGCGTCGCGTCGCCGTTCTTGAATACTCCCGTGTTGTGTTGCGTGAGCAGCGCGCAGTGACTGTGCGAGTAGCACAGCGCTAGCGGCGGCGCAGGTGGCGCGGGCGGTGCGGGCGTGCGAGCGGTGCGGGCGCGCGGGCGGTGCGAGCGCCGCGGGCAGCGCGGGCGATGTGTGCGGGTGGTGCGGGGCGCGGTGAGCGTCCCGGTCGGTCGAAAGCGCTTGGTTAAAAGCCGTTGGATGCTTATATTTCAAAATGTTTTTGCTGTTATTTCTATTACACTGCACTCATATTAGTCAAAATAACTTCACTAAGGTTCAATGAGAGATGAGTAAGAGATATTAACAAGTTAGTGATAATAATACTGTCTTTTACCCACTTTACTTTAAAATTAATACCGGAGGTCAACAAACGAGATGCTGCCTTGACAAGCGCGGCGCGCGAACTGTTGGTTCTTGAGACTTCACGACAGTCAAAACTCAAGCGCGATTCGCTAAATGACCAATATCAGACAACTAACCTTATTTGACAGCACTGTATACACACTGTAGGTATTCTCTGACCGTTTTTTTTATTAAACGGTTTTATTTAGCTCACCCCGTTTGTTTTATTATTTATTCATTCTAGGGTCAAATTTAGAAATTGAAATTTCAGTGCCTTCCTGTTGTCAGATTGATCTGAAATTTGGTACACACCTTTAATTCCGATGACAATACAATATAGTAATATCAATAACATTGTAAATCCAAGATGGCCGCCGGTACAAAATGGCGGATTACATATTTTTCCACAACCCCCTCAATATGGGTATCAAATGAAAGGGCTACTCAAGTAGAATACTGTCAGCAACCCCAACGGGGCCCAACAGGGCCAAGGCCTGCCTGGGCTGCGGGATTGTCCTAAAGAGTTACCGTGGTCGTGGTACATAAAAGGCCTACGACGAAAAAGAACGGTTTTTAGTCAGTAAGAGTCTGGCACTCCCTCACAGCTGCTGACCCATATATAGAATGAGGAATATTCGGTAGGCATTTTCATTAAATACTAAAAACTAGAAAATAAAAAATCGGTAAAAAAAACTTTTAAGTTAAACGGTTTTACTTTATGTGCACTGAAAACTAGAAAATAAAAAAAACTGTTAAGTCCTTACCTATAAACCTACGTAGGTGGTCCCGGTCATATTAGACTAAAATAAAAACGTGGGGCCCATTACCTAACTATTGCTGTAGTACTTTCTTCTAGAGGTATAAGGTGTAATAGGTGTGGATTGCATCGACTTACTATAATCGTAACTGGAGATTTTGACAATCAAGCGAGTATCAAGCGAGAATCAGCGAGTGGTTATATGTATTAAAGGGGTTAATACATATAACCACTCGCTTTATATCAGGCCCCACCTTTACGGGAACACCGTAACGGCTCTTCGGTTCTCGGAAACCAGCGAGATGTAGCATGGTCATTGTTTTTGTGATTTTGTTTTGTTTTAACAGATTACAGTACACAGGACTGGTTGATGAATGTTTCTGCTTGATAGACGGATTGTGACCGACCGTAGTGACTCTTGACGGTCAGGAAATAGTGTGTTCTTTTGTTTTAGTTAGACAAGTAGGTACTTGGGTGGGAAGATAGACGTTTAATTTTGAATTTGGTGGCTGCAGATTTGGTAAAATTTTATAACACCTCTTATTCCCCCTTCTCACCGCTTATGTACTAACCCTATGTAAACGCTAATGTATGTGCTTCCACTGTGTAGGTACTTCCTTACGTTCTTCCTTTTGTATTCCCTTATGCCTTTCCTTATGTACAATCTTCTATAGGTATTACAAAGAAGTGTCTGGTTTAAGTTTAAGGAATGTTTGTTTTAAGCCTCTTCGGGTGCGTTTAGTAATAATTGATAACTACCTACAACTTAGAGTTGTTATAATTATCAATTATTAGCTTCGAATAACCACTATCAATTTCACATTCAAGAAATAAAATAGACAGCTGTCGCTAAGACCATAACTAAAATATTTCAATAACTAAAATATTTTTAATCACCTTGTCACATACAATCCTTCCTAAATATTGTCGGTCAATCAACTCTAGACTATTCATAATTAGGGGTCATTCGTCATCTCGACACACTTAACTCACCACGAATGTGTCTACATGGTGAAACTCAAAATTTTAAGATTTATCATGTCGTCAACTCGACACGTTAAAACATAAAAGTGTATAATTTAAGTTTCACTAACTCGACACGCATCAAAATCTTAACGTGTCGAGTTGACGACATGATAAATGTTTTTGAGTTTCACCATGTGGACACATTCATGGTGAGTTAAGTGTGTCGAGATGACGAATGGCCCATAATTAGATACACCTAGGTATCAGACGCCTCCAATAAAAACTTTCTATCTTATTGATAGTAAGTCACGATCATGTCCTATTGAATGCAAATTAATCAATAATAAGCTGCTAAGTGCACTAGTAAACTAGTAATCGCTGTAGACTGTGATTTATCATTTCAATTACATTAATAATACCTAGATCGTATCTCGGTTCCTCGATTAGTAGGTAAAATCTTATCATAGTTTTTATTTCATTAGGAATTATTAATTAAAGAGCTTCAAGAGAATTTTTAACCTTCGACCCAAAATAAGTTGATTTTAAAATAACATAGGTCCTCAAAGAATGAAGTTATCATTTAAACTATACTAAACTTGTGATTTTATTCCAATCACGTAATATTTTAGCGAGTAACAATCATTCTAATTCGAAATTGGCGCACTTTTATATACCATTGGTAAATGGCATAAGAAAAAACAGATATTATTTACGTAATTACCACAACAATTCTTGAAAATACACAATGTAACTAATTTTCATATTAAAATTATTATTATTATTTAAAGTTATTCGGCAGGATCCAAAAATATTAGACGTTGAAACAAAACGCAATAATAGCACATCTGTGGTAGACAGACGTCAAAACGCCTGTGAAAGCCAGCGCGTTCCATTGCCGACAGAGAGAATACTATATTTTGGGCATTGATTAGCTTCCTTTTCATTTTAAATGGTTATTTAGAATGAGATAGAACACAACAAACACTATCTGATTTGAAATTCTCGAGAGTCGGTCGACAACGGTGAATGGATGGAATTTGTTTGGGGCGTGATTAATTGTTGAAACTTGTTTTTCAGTTAAATTTGTAACAAAATCTATGATAAACTGAGAAGTTCATCAGTTAAGAACTTCAATTGCTCTAAAATATCCATTAACTATTAAGTTTTCAGTTATCAAAACCAACTTCAACGATTACTGTTACAAGTTAGGCGTGGCTCCTACTGTGAAACTTTCGATATTTACGTGTTGATTCCAAACAAAATAGGACTTTGTGAGTAAAAATAGTGCGAAAATGGCTCCTGTATTGGAATCCTGTTGGTCACCATGCATCTGGTCGGCTGATACGAAGATTGGAAGCCGGGCAGTGGCCGTGTATACAATTGCTATGAGTTTGGTCTTAATTACGTTTGTCGCGTATCAAATGGATGGCGGTGACTCTACGCAACTCTGGAACCCGCTGTTTGAAGCTGATGTTAGAGGATGTAAGTGAAAAGTCTAGATTGCCTTAACTATTATGTCTGCAGTTCAGTACTTTTGCTAAACAGTCAACTTTGTATCTGGTAACTTCAGTCTACGCTCTTAATGCAGTCTCAGTTCTGTTATTAAACAGTGTCTAAAGAAGACCAATAATAGTTTTTCATGTTTAATGTTGACTATTGAACTTTTTTGCATAATACTAAAAGGGTATGATGCTCACTCTTGCTATGCCAAGATGAAGATGGAATGTTATACACAAATTGTAATAAATTTTTATAATGTTAATGAAAACACAATGGAAGGCTAGTTTTGATAGGCTGATATGATAATATTACTATAGCTTGCAATATTATGTTTCAGCTCTGCAAGTATTTGGGGCAATATTCATCATAATACTGACACTGCTTATTGTGTTCTCCATACTCATGGTAAGTTTAGTGATTTCCATTTCCTTGCAAATATACTATATTAGAAAGCTAAAGTTTGTTTGTTTGACAACATAAAATTCAAGAACTACTGGATCAATTTGGTAAATATTTCGATGTAGTTTACCCTTTATAGAAGAAAGTACTTGCTATCCGATAGCAGAGAGTAGTTTTCACAAGTAACAGGTGAAACCACTGTCAAAAAGTTAGTGATTAAAAATTATAGTTAGGCTATAAGTGTCACCAAAGATCAATTCAGATGTTTATAATTATAATTAATAGTAAAAGATCTAGTGCATTTATTTATCTTTCAACATATTATTTATATTTTTAAATATTAGATTATATAAAAAAATAAAAAAAAAACATTTAAAAATATAAAAAATAGATGGCCACCGATATCGGGCACAGGGTCCAAGGTACCAGTGGTTAGGGTCCCAGAGACAGAAACCTCCTCACAATACGCACCGTATCAAGGAGTACTGCCTTCTGAATCAATCCCTTGATCCAGCCGCCCAACGAGAGCCTCCTGAGGTGTTGGTCGAGGCTCTTGGCTATTAGACCATTGGCCGTAATGACAATCGGCACAATAACAGCCGTGTCGACATCCCACATGGCGACAACCTCGTGCGCTAAGTCAAGATATTTTGTTTCTCTTTCTCAGCTTTCACTAGGTTCTCGTCATGCGGGTCGGTGACATCGACTATCATCGCGCGGCGCGCTAATCGATCTATCACCACTATATCAGGCTTATTGGCTGCAATAGTCCTGTCAGTGATGTTAGATCGATCCCAGTACAACGTGATATGGTCCTTTTCGAGAACTGGGTCGGGCACATACCTGTAGTACGGTACCTCAAGATCTACAAGTTTGTATTGCAGAGCAAGCTGCTGGTGGATGATCTTGGCCACTTGGTTATGCCTGTGCAAATATTCACCGTTAGCCAAACGAGAACAACCAGATATAATATGTCTGATAGACTCAGTCGGATGGTGACATGCCCGACATATGTCAACCGTCCCATCGTAAAAGATCTTATTATTTACATGTCTTTATAACAAAATTACAGATAGTTGGTGTAAACATCTACATGCGAGGGTTCATTCTGCCATGGCTGCTTACAATGGGACTGATCATCGTATTCCAACTGCTGTTTGGACTCTGGCTCCTGGGAGGATACTATATTTATGTAAGTACATGACGTTCCCACAGCCTAGTGCAGAAATAAAATACTAAGCTTGGATATGTAAAAATAATGATTTTAGCTGTCAAAGAGTAGAAAAGACATTAGACGGAGTGTGTTGTAATTCTTATATGAAATTATAAAAAATTTAAAAGTATTTAAAAAATTATATTTTGTGACAAAAAATTATTAACACTTGAAATACATAGTCAATCATACTAAGGAGAATAGTAAATCAATTAAAACACATTTGCTTGTACATAAGACAAAAACTTCACACTGCATGCTTTTTCTTCTTTTGTGTCGATGACCTATGATGTCTATGTGACCATGACCATGTGAGACTACATTTTGTCAGCCCAATATGCCGCCACACCATTGCATGCTATTATTTCTCTACATTGCTATATCTATACACTAATATTTTTTTATTAATTTGCAGTTGGACGCTACTTTTGCTGCTCTTGTCGACTTCTTGTGGATGGCATACAATGTGAGTATACATAGTTTTATTTATCAATAAATACAACAAAGCAACATATAGCCCAAGTTTTTGTTTACTAACTACCTAACACTTCACTTTATAGACAAAAGACAAAGTCTACAATGTGACTTTCTGAATCTACACATCATGTCTTTATGTTGTTGTTGTATAAAAATCTACAATACATACAAATGAATGAATCATTTGTACAATACATACAAATGATTCATTCATTTGTATGTATTGTAGGTACCAACCATGATCTTCTCACCAAGGTATCATACCCAACAGTTTTGCCATTTTACCACAAAAGTATATAAATATATATATAAAGCCGGTTTCACATAGTATTATTGTGAACAATATTCCAATAATTAATTACATATTTCTTTATTTACTTTTCAGTTATACTGCTGGCTCTGTGTGTTCTCGCAGTATCAACTTATATTAGAAATGCAGTCACCGAATATAGAAATTTTAGTGGAGTACTAACCCAGTATGCCAATGTTTATTATAAGGTAAGGTAAGGAAGAAACCATTTTATAGAATAATGAATTTTTCTTATACATAGACAAATCAGGCAGAGAGAATCAAGTTAACAAAAAATTATATTTTTAATTATTATTTATGTATGTAATGAAATACATGTAAAAATGTGTTCAGAAATCATTATTATATGTTTAAACATAGAAGTTATTTTAGTTATAATGTGGTATAAGAGAGATGGCATGCAGGTTAATATGGGCTCTTTATGTCATTATAATTTTATTCTAAGGATATTGTATATTTTTTCATTACATATTCAACGTGAAAATCGGTTTTAAAATCAAATGTAGATAGATAAATGAAAATATTTGTTTAAAAAATATTAGAACTTATAGTAGGGGAGGCAAGGGTGCTAAACCGGGAGTGACTCGAGCGTCAATGAGACCTATTAGATTGCGAAGCTTAGATGATAAGAAGAAAAAAATGTCCTGACATACACACACTTTCATCGGTGGGTGGAGCGGCTATAAACTTTCAAAAATGTAAAAAAAAACAGTTGCATGGACATACTCGAGCGCGTCAGATATTAATAGCATGCACGTCGTACGTCATTTTGAAAACATACGTATATTAATCTGACTGTTTCCATGGTGGGGGTGGTCGTAGGTAAGGGTTAAAAATGGGAAAAAAAATAATTTTATCGAGCGCGACAGATTTTCAAAAGAGGTGTTAAGTGAACCAAAACGAAGTCTCTTATGCAATAATCTGACGATTTAGACGTGACCTAAACTCGTGGCCATTATTTGAAATTGCAAAAAAAAATCGCCATTTTGAAATACTCGAGCGCGTCAGATTAAGATATATATGGTTCATTTGTGTACCCTTAACGTAATCATCTTATAATCTGACGATTATCTGGAGAGACTCGCTTAATCTGACAATGGAAAGTTTTTAAAACTAATAATAATCAATACTGTAACCTAATTTTCTTTGAAAAATTAACACCAATGTCGTTGTTTTTTAATTTTGTTATAATCATTATCTAAGTCGTGGTGGCCTAGTGGGTAAAGAACCAACCTCTCAAGTATGTGGATTCGATTCCAGGTCAGGCAAGTACCAATGCAACTTTTCTAAGTTTGTATTTACTGTCTAAGTTCATCTTGGACACCAATGTCTGCACAGCAAGTACTTAGTACTTACAAGACATACACGTTGTAGCACTTTGGTATTCCTTTAAAACTTGAGATATCAATAGATTATTTAGTTTTAACTTTTACACACTTTTTGATCTATATCCCAGAACGGACAAACATTTCAACAAAGCTGTCATAATAAAGGTTGTTCTAGATAAAAAGGCCTATCCAATGATATGTATGAAATTGCTATTGGCGGAGTGTACCAATCTGCTCATACATTACATACATTTCTATAATAATTACATTGAATTATAATGACATTGATAAATATACATGTGACATAAACAATACAATTGAATCTATAATAACATGGCTTGATGGAAATAATGTACGCGTAAATCTTACAAAAACTAATTTTATTCAATGTAATACATATAGATAAAACAATAAGGCTCATCATCATCTGCCTAGCCTTTTTCCCAACTATTTTGGGGTCGGCTTCCAGTCTAACCGGATGACTAGGCCACCACGACTGTATAAAAAGAAGACTATAAAGAGTAATTATAGAGGACATAAATTACAAGAAGTATACGAAATGGCATTTCTCGGTATCACGATAGACAAACAATGCAACTGGAAGGCACACGTATTTAACGAAAGTATCCAATAAAATGAATCGTCTTCGTTAAAAACAGTATATCTGCATACTATGTATAACTTCCTGAGATTAGCGAGTTCAAACAAAAAAACTCTTAAGCTTTATAATATTGGTGTAGATTATTTAAGACCCAAAATGTACCAACACTTATTGCAAATGAATTGAATTGAAAAAAGAGAGAGAGGAATAGAAACCTGGGAGGAGAATACCGACATCACGTAGCTGCACGCTTTAAACTTTATCGATTAATTTTCCTTACTTCGGCTTTCGGGAATCGTCAGATTATATATTTTTCGTGAACGTTGAATTATTCTCTTCAAAATAAAAAAAAAATTAGCCGCGCTCGAGAAAGTCAAGATGACGTTTTTTTTTTACAAGTTTGTAACCTTCCTACTTCTTATAGTGAATCGCAAATTGTCAGATTAGTGGAATATACACTTTTTAGCATATAACTAACTTACCCTATCTTAATCTGACGCGCTGGAGAATGTCAGATGATATTTTTTTTTTTACTAATCTGATCCTTTATTCTAGACACGCGGCTACATATACAGGGCTTATACTTGGTGGAGGTGTTAAATGGGGTAATAGGTACCTCCCTATATACTAATCTGCCGCGCTTGAGTAAATCCCAAAATCCCTTCTAGGCCTCCCCTACTATTAGTATGCCTAAATAAATGTGCCTAAAGAAATAGAATACTTAATAGTTTGGAAGTTTTCACTGTTTTAGTACCTTGAACACGTTATTTGTAATAAAGTATTGTTATTAATTTGTATAAAGCTCCACTTATAATGTATTCAGTTTTCAGGTTGGAACCGTTTCAAATGTAGAACTGTATGAAAAAACAACTATTAATTTTCTGTAATACTTTTTGTATGTTTCTGGCCTTCTATTTACGAGCTTCTATTTAATTGTAATGAAACTATCATGAGTAACATAATTAGCTTTAATCTGGATGAAAACATGACAGTGTGGTGCGATGCCAACATTTATACAAATACTTACAAATGATGATGTCCTACTAGCCGATTATCAGCTACGACGGCTGTTCCCATGTAAGGACATTAGCCGACTGCGTAGGACATATAGTGCACAAGCATTTGCGCAGACACAAGTGCACTCACTATTCCTTCACTCTCTGCTTGCGATGGGACGGCAATCCGACACCACCGGAGAGAGATCAGGCGCAGGACCGACATTTACGTGCTCTCCGATGCACAGTTGTGTCACCACCACGAACCACACTCCGGCCTGTCTGTCAGTCTTGCGCCTGATCTCTCTCCGGTCCCGGTCCGGTCCGACCGGAGAGAGATCAGTGGCCCGATTCTGCTAAGTTAATAATGTCGGATAGAAATTGAATCGCAATAGCAGTTTTAACCTTAGCGGGCATTCTGCTACTAGTATAAGACCAATAGCATTCCAATGACATTGGATTGGTTTGCGATTGGTCTGCCATTTGGTCTATACGGTAGTCATATTGCAATCGTAAATGATTTGCAGACAATATGATTCATTATTGAATCACAGCAACGGATAAAAACGTTTATTTAAAAGAAAAAATAGCGGAATGCCACGTACGCTTCAATCGTAGTTGATTGGATCTCAGTCGGATGTGAATCGTATGTCGCTTAAGTAAAATTAGTAGAATCGCGGCCCTGGGTATGAGTATGAGGAAACAGAGAGTGCGCCTGTTTCTTAGTAAACGCAACTACTCAAATGCCACATGCAGATGAATGATCTTCGAGAACAGCAACCATGGCTATACAGGAATGAATTTTAAGCAGTGCAAAAAAATCTGGTGGTCCAGAATCATTAACAGAACATATCTGTATCATCAGTATTACTTTTTTCACTATTTTGTCCACCCTAAAATCAGCAAAATATGGATACTAACTATTCTTACGCGCTTAGAGCAGCGCTCGCGTCAGTAAACCGGTTTCGCGTTGCCGCCGTGCCTATGACGACTGTGACAGTACTATCGATTACAAAATAAACATCTTCCGCTATCAATAACTATTATTTTTTGTACTAAAACACAACAAATATCGTTGTCTATAAAACTTATGTAACTATAAGTTGCCAAAGTTTACACACTGAATAAAATTCATTCCTGTAATAGGAATGAAGGACAGGACGACAACTATCGTATTATTTGCGGCGTCGCATCACACTTCCGTTTTCGTCATTAGTTATAAGAACTGATCGTAACTGTCCGTCCATTTTCATGTATTTACATTTTTATAAAATAGATTGTGCCTTTTATTATTTTATATTTACTAAGAGCCGGTGAATCTCTTACAATCAAATTTTGCATTTATATTCTGTGTACTTTAAGTATCAAAAAGACACCTTATTATAATTTTATTTTATACAGTTTTAAGTTATTTTAAATACATAGGTTTTAAATCATTGACAATAAGAAATGTATATTTGTAAATTGCTTCTTTGGGACAAAGGCGAAGTGAACAATTAAATTCATCTTCTGAGCCTTTTCCCAACTACGTTGGGGTCGGTTTCCAGTATTGATTTGTAAATTGAATTGTGCCTTGAATATTAGCATTATCACCTGATGTTTTAATAAATCAAATTCTAATATTAAAAAATATCTAGAAGTAAAAGGTAAAATAGAGAATAGTCCCATTTTATCTATAGTCTGTTTTTTAATCTCGTAGACTGAATTGACTCCTGTAAAATGACAAATTTCCAAATAATGTTGCTAGCTCTTTGGTGCAATGTTGTACTTATGATACAGGTTCGTTGAATCGTAACTTTTTATCTATAATAGACGAATTTAATATTCATTCAAAGTTTTATATTTAAAATTCACGTACGTACACACGGTTGTACGACCTGCTACAAACTGCCAGGGATATCTGACCACGCAAAGCCATGCGTAATCATCAAGGATAATCCCATTATTTCAGGATGACTTATTGTAAAAAAACGATACTTGATTTTATTAACGCTAAGTTTCGGTCGTGCCACATGACTATTTAAGAATTTGCAATAAACTAACAACACTCGTAATGTCAGTTTAGTCTACGAGATTAAAAAACAGACTATAATATATCACGCTAACGCATTTATTTGCCTCAGATTCTGAAATATGCCTCTAAATTTTACACAAATCTAAATCACTACGTACTAATTGTATCAGATCTGAATCAAAAACAATGTTTTTCTTGACTGAATAAATAAATGATGTTATTATAATGTACTGTTTATTTATTTTGTTTGGCTATCCAACGTCAATAAGTAAATTAAAAACACGAATACCCTCAACCAAGTAAAAAATATTTTTCATCCCACCATCTCGGAAAGAGTAGTTTTACCCTTTGATATCTGAGCGCAAAACCCGTTTTTATCCTCGAAAGCTTCAAAGTGATTTGAATTTAGAACATCGTGTTCAATAGGCACCGTGCGTAGCGATGACCCTGCCATCTCGTGACTTATATCCGAAACTTTTCCCTCAAGTGTCAAAAATTGCACTGTCAAACCATGGAAAAAATTCTGATTATTCGTGTTAAATTTTGCTAATTTAAGTTATCAAAATGTATTGTTGTATTGCTGGATGCTGTAGTACATCCAAAAACAACTCCAAGGGTGTACAATTTTACTATTTCCCTACTAATAGTACTCACATGCCATGGCTTAGGGATAAAAGAATTAAATGGATAAATGCAGTTGTAAAACACACGTAATACTTTAATACTTATTGGTGGAGTTGGAAATAACTCTGCCATTGTCACTCCTTTATCATAACCCAGTAACTGTCGGTACGTTGGTTTGCCCCATTGTTGTGCATAACTGGTTTTCGATTCTGCACTTTCTGCAGAATTTACGTAATGCACTAAGGCACAGACGTGCTTACATTGTCCTGATAGACCTGCCTTGCAATTACAAGTTGCACTTTTAATGTTTCTATTGCAATCAAGCTGAAAGGACAGAGATAAAAATTAAAAATAGAAATAATGATTTTCTAAAGATATTGTAATAACAATTAATTTAAAAAAGGTACTTACTGTTATCTTAACATCATATACATTTGAAATTTTTGTCTGAGCAACAATTTTGCCAGTTAATATTGTTTCTTGTTCTTGGCCAACTGTTACTATGACATCAAAAACATGGCCCGACTCGAATAGCTTTTGGCCTTTTGATATATTTTGACCACGTTGCCGATCATTGTTTATTGGTAGAAAACCATATTTTATAATTTTAATCATTGTATTTTATATTTTATATTTTTAATCATTGTAAAATCACATTTACAGACTAGACAGTGACAACCAATGGGTCTGGAAAGTTTCTTTTTTTACTCGCACGGTGTCTCTACTGTCGGGATTATAACGCCATCTATAGTTTCTGCACGGTGCCTATACGCCATTTGTGACAATCTTGATATGACTTTTCAAACAAATACATATTAAACAAATAAAATACTGCTTACAATAAATATTCAATTAATTAGTAACTTTTATTATTGTTTTTACATAGATTTTTAATTATTCATTTTTCTCTATTATTTACTCCCCCTAGGGACTCCTCTTATGAACTCGTTTCAACACTAGAAACAGACAAATTAACCGCAACCAAGTATCGGTACCTAACATAAAGTGCACGGTTCATTTGTGGGTCTTTCTTTGTAAACGCATTTATAGTAGAATTCCAGTTCAATTGTTACAACTTACGGGCAGTTGTTATGTTCTCTCTTATGTATTACTCTTATATGCTCTTTTATGTACTCACCATATGTACTCTCGGCAAAACGGATACAGGCAACACAAACATGTTTGTGTGCGTAAAGCAAAACGTTTTTTACTTCGCCTATTCATCAGTCGCCGGTGGCGCCACCCGGCTCGGTGATATTGAGTATAAAATATGTGTCTCAACAGTGTTGCTTGCAGTATTGCATTTGTTAGATAAGTTGTTTTATGTTTTGCATTGCAGGCATTTATAAAAGTGGGTTTTTTAATCTCCATTTTTTTTTGTACTCAATTTTATATTTTTTAAGCTTTTGTGTGGTTGTAGTCTGACTACGTTTCATTGACAAAATTAAAACAAATTGATTGAAAATTCTTAATCATTTATTCGGACAAATAAACTTCTTTTTTCATTCATAATTCAAAGAACAAAATACATGTTGAAGTTTTGAATTTCCAGAAGAAATATTAAAAAAAAAAACATAACAGAATAATTGCATGACAAGCCTATCCCAATTTTATTATAATAATTACAACTTTATTACAATTTTAATAATTATTTCCTTACATTACGATACATTAACGAAGCCTTATAAAAATTGAAATAAACAACGTTTCCCACTCGTATTGCACAGTTAAAAATAGCATAAATATTACCAATTATTATTAATTGTAATAACACCTAATCGAATTAATATAAAAATTACAATTTTCTATATAAAAATAATAAATTGTATTTGGCTTGAAAAAAATTATAAAGAAATCTGGAATGTTCTGAGTATTTCCACTACAATAAATTAATTGTCATGATCAATTAAATGACAATAATGAGATGATAATATATTTTTAATATTGAAATTTTCAAGAATTATTTACGTATGATTAAAATTATAAATGGCGATGTCGATATCAGCTGTCAAAATATCAAATGTAACAATCGATAAACATTTTTATCGATACTTTAAATCCGATTTAATAACTAGAAATGTAATGACAAGTAATTATTTACAATGGAATCTTATACTGATTAATAAAAATAATATACAATACTTAAATTCTACAATTTACAATGTTAAATGATTATATTATCGCCTAAATACAGTCATGTCGATAAACTATTATACAATAATTTACAAAAAGCTTAACTATAAATGATATGCAAGAAGCTATTGATATAGCTCATGATTTCACTGGGTTATTTTATCTAAATAAAAATCTATTTATTTAATTTTGTTTTAAGTACGCAACTTTTTAACATACTTTATCGATATACTTTAGCAATTTTTTATTTCAACCATTCTATCGAAGAAGTTTATCGATATCTTTATGTCGATAGAGTATGAAGTTATGAAAACGAATTATTTTAAGGTATGTGAGAGTATGTGATTGATATAAATGCAAGGTCAGTGCCTGAAGCATAATTTTTGGCACATCCCATAAGAGTATTCAAAAACATTCAACTCCAAAAAAATAGAGAACGCCAAGTCGTCTGAGTATTATAGTTTTGGAAGTCTTTTGTTAACCGTATACGTTTTCCGATAATGCATCGGGGATTACCCCGTTAATTCTAATTGAGCCCCGAAACAACAAAATGTGAAAAACTTAACAACGAATGCTGTAACACAAGCTAGCGAACAAAAACGAAGATTATCGAAGATTCGGCTATGATCCTGCCGAGTACCAGTTCGTGTTCGGTGGCGCGGACTTGTCTACGGGCTGATGCGGGTGGGACGCATGCGCAGAGTGCGCCTGAGGATGATACAGGTGGAACGATGAAGGTGGATGGAAGAACTGCGACTGGTCTAACGATGAAGCGTAATCTAAAGCCCCAGGAACCGCTGAATACGCTTGAGGCTTCAACGGAAGAGGAGCTTCACCTAAATAAGAGTGCCTTAAAGCTTCTGAATAAGCACTATTGTCGTACGGCAAAGCGTATTGTTGCTTGTCTCTTGGGGATACCGAACCTGGCGGCGTCATCGCTGAATGATAGTCCGCGTATCCTCCGTAAGCTAAAGAACCTATATCTGTACCCTTATGTCCTAATTGCTCCCCATAACCAGAGCCTTCGCTGCCTGGAGGCGTGGGTAAGGGCCCTGATTGGCCGTCACCGGAATAGTACCCACCAGTTCTACCATCGCCCAAAAAGTTGCTACGGATCACACTTTCTCTGTTAGCGTAGAGTTGTCTTAACAAAGCTGACGCTGGCGTGGAGGTATGGTTCGAGGGTATTTGCCTATTCAACGGGTTTAGGTGATGGTTCTGCGTGCCTATCCATTGTATTGTCGATTTCTGCTGCTGTTGTTTCAGGAGTGCATCCGTGGAAAAGTCTGTTGGTCTGTGGGAGATTTCTTTTCCATCTAATGCTACTGATGGTAGGTGTTTCGACATGGCATTTTCTAGATCTCTCACTGACGTTGCATCGGAAGCACCTTCGGGTATAGATAGATTAGTTTTAGACATGTCCCGTTCTGCAGGTGATATTGCAGCGCCAGGGTTAGACGAGGTCTTTCGTCTTTCTTCCTCTCGTTCTGCTTCGTCTTCGCAGTCAGTTGTGTGCTTTCGTTTCTTCAGTCTTCTGGCTGGCATTGGTGAAGTTCTTTCAGTGCTTGTGTGTAGAGGTAGAGGTTGTGCGTCACTGAGCCTAGTTAGGTGTGTGACGTCAGAAGTTGGTACGGGAGCAGAAGATGCTGAGTCAGTGTTCGTTGGTGGTTCGGTTCTTTCGGCCTGGTGTCGTGGTGGAGGGGGCGGCGCTCCTGAGTTGTCGGTGTCTGGTGGACCGTTCTCTGGGTCTCCCGTAGTTTCTTCTCTTTTGACTCCTTGTACACTTTCTTCTAATTGACAGCAGTCCATTACTGTGTTTGGGTATTCTCGCCCACTGAAAGAATGAGTTCCATGATTAGTTTTGTGAGTTTTAGGAACTTCAAATCAAATATTATTTTCTTCATTGTGATCATTATTTAACTTACCTGATGACATAATTGACGCATATAATGTTCTGTTCCTCAGCGTTCTTGGAGGAGCAGACAACGGTGGCACAGGTCTGCATCCAGGTGTACCCGCCGAGCTTGTTCATTATCCTATAGTAGTGCGTCAGGACTTGACCCTTATTCATTACTGTAACAAAGAAATTGATAGTTTGTTAGTGACTATTTGTAAAGACTAGGTATTCAACGTTTTTATAGGAGCACTTTGAGTTTGCGGATTTATTCATGGAGTCGTAATTTTTTTATCAATTATGTACAAATCACAATCCTTGACTCTAGTTGATCCTAACATTACATGTAGAAAATCGAATCATTTTTAAAGTTAAAGTCGGGGCTTGATTGAATGTCGTCACCAAGCTAGTCATAGCAAATCAAAACCCATCGGAATGTAATGATCCTGCAGCTACCTAAACGTCTGACCTTGATGATGATCGCTAAACAATAGCTTAATCAACAAATAAAAATGTAAACGCATTTGTATTAGCGTCATTAAATTCAATAGATTTGTTACACAAAGGACATGTGAACACGTGTTTGTGGTACGTGAGTCATTAATACTAACACGGTTTTTGGCATTGTTGAT
Source organism: Helicoverpa zea (assembly GCF_022581195.2). Lineage (NCBI taxonomy): Eukaryota > Metazoa > Arthropoda > Insecta > Lepidoptera > Noctuidae > Helicoverpa > Helicoverpa zea. The sequence goes on from NC_061472.1 coordinate 3,184,515, forward strand.
GTATTGTATTGGCAACTGATTTTTTAATTATGATGCATTTGATATTGGATGGGAGCCAATAAGTGAAACTGATGAAGCAATTGTTTTTGATTTGTTTGAAGTTGGACAGTTAAGTTGTTGGTCCTATTGTACGCAGCAAATGTCATCTAAGTAAGTAATCTGAATATCAAGGAAAAGGTTCTAAGTATTAATGCAGATGAGATCTGATATAGGTAGAAGGTTGGATGAGCTTAGAAAAATACGAATGATGTGAATGATAGAGCTGTAAATATAGCAGGATGGCTAATATAATAAATGAATATTCTACGGGATTGAACTGATTGATAAAATGACGAATGCTATCAATGTAAAAAGGCAAAAGAAGAAATAAAAGAGCTGAGTATTATATGTCTATAGTCAGTGCCTACGATTCCATAAAATATTTTAGGTACAGATGGAATAAAACAAACCAAAACTTTTGATAAAACAAAAGTGATTTATTCTATTATTAGCTGTTGGCAACGGCAAAGTCCTAAGGGTCATTATCTTTAATCGGAGACAATAAATAATAAATCAACTTGTTTTTCAGGCAGCGAACACGAAGTAAATACCAAAGTGTCATAGTTGTCGGAAGTCCCAAACATAATCATTTAATTTTATTGGACGTATGCACAAAATTTGAATATCATACGCTTTGCGATCGTCAATAAAGTCATCTCGTAACCAAACCGCGTATACAGTTGTAACCAAATTACCCGCTTTCTAACAAACACCCGGACTTTTATGCTAATATGTACAATTGTTATTCCAGACCAGGAATGTCCACATTTGACCGGCATCTACATAGATGTACATTTTAAATTCAAATTGATGGTCTCGTAAAGCTATCAAATGGTAAGGTGCTAGAACCGCATGACGTTAACGCTTCACCGTGATTGGCATTCAAAATGTCAGCCATCTTGTTATGTACGATGATTGGTTGAATGATTACGTCAGGATTATGAGTCCTTCCATTCATGTCATCTTTGTTCTTGAAGTCGTGTATTTTTGTGGTGGAGCAATCACATTAGATCGCATTGAGTCCAGATGAATAAGATACATTGAGGTCGTCACGAATTTTCCTCATCGGTCAATTTACATAGGTACCCGATACAACGTTAAAGCATTACAACATGAAGTCGATACTACGGATGTCATAGGGCCAGCTACGTTGAAATAAAGTAAAACAGGACACGCACACAATACTAATGAGCATTATGAAGCAATAAAATTCAATAAGGAAATTGATATTTTAAAAGCTGCAAGAAAAACTTATAAAACCGAGGAAGTTGAGAACAACAAAAACTATGAATCACATAATAATTCAAGTCGGAATAAACATAAAACAAAAAAAAAGCCATCTTAAAGGACATTAAGACATGACATTTCCCACGTATACGTAAAGGGAGAGGAAACCGAAATGGTGGTATAAAAATTATTATTCAAATCACAACTTGAGTAGAGACGGGCCGGCGTGGCGCTAGGCCTAAATTGTATTCCACTGACGGATGTGCAGGAAAGTAATACTGCCATATATGAGATTACATTATTTGAATAGGAATTTCGTACACGATCCTGTGCATACCATGATGAGCATGATATATGAGAACAAAATTAAAAAGGAAAAAGACGCTGAAAAAGTTCGAGATTTCCTATTCTTCTATGTTCTGTATATATCCTTCTTACGTTTATGACGATATAATGAAGATCTTCTTGATAAAAATCAAAAAACATATAAGTTCAGTACAAGATCCATGTACATTGAAGTTTAATTTACTCAAGGAGAAAAGTAAACATTTTTGCCAGCCCCGCTACATAAATCGCAAAACAAGATCTATCAAAGTGTAACATCGAAAATCACTAAAAGAACTGTTCCCACAAGCGGCGGACTCATAAATTTTCCTCGTAACGCTTTGCACCTTGAGTTGCCTGTCTACTTGACATGGATTTCTATAGTCCACAAACTGAATACAAATAGGTAGTTACGACATTAACCTACGAAGGATTTCACCACATATATATTGGGTCATGGGTGGACATCGCATTGCTATAGACAATTGATTATACTCGCAAGGCTAATTAGAAATAGGAGTGACAATTAACGTTGCCTAACTAGATTGATATATTGATAGGAATAAATGTTGAAAGCTGTAATTTGTAATAGGAAGTCGTAAAGTTAATTTAGAGACTGTTAATGAGTATGGTGAAAACGGTATTCTAGAATATATCACTACATCAAATGTTATTAATGAAATCGTTAATAAAGAAGATTCACATGACAATAAACATAAAAATACTGTGAAGCTTAACAACTATCACAATAATCTCATATCTGATCAAACAATAGAAAATAACGACACGAGAACGAAATGAGACAAAGATATGAAACTTGCTAATGATGATAAATTTACTTACAATCTACGTGACATTTCCTAAGTTTGTTGGCATCTTCTCCATGGCAGAGAGCGTATAGATTCTTCCCCGTTAATTCTTCAGCTGTGTAGCCTAGCAGTTCTGATACCCGGCTGAAATAAAAATATAAAGCATGTTATCAACTAAATCATGAAAAACTTTAGATCTGGAAAATTCATTTGACAAAAAATTTAAGACTGTAGAATAAATAAGTACATAGCGTTTAGTGAGTAAAATCATTGTTTCTTACCTAGGCTCGCAATGTGCTATTCGGAAGTCGAAATTAATCCTTGTAACGAACATGTCAGACTCCAGTCTGATCTCATGGACAGACGGTGGCGGTAATGCTATGGCTAGAGCCACCATACCCAGGAGTACCGTAGGAGATTTCCGACTATGGGAAAATGAATACTGCGGTCGAAGACGGCATAACATCAGAACCACCTGGAAAGAAGGAGAAGATCATTGAAATTGTGAATAAGAAAAAAATAATGAAAAGTTTAAATTAAAGTCTTCGTCAATGATGTCATGCCTATCTGAAACGATTCAAAAAACAACTGAAACTGTAATAAAGCCTAAAATTCTCATTTCCATCATACACTAATAACATTAGAACACTGTTAATAAGAGAACTTGACGGCAAAAAACCAAACTCAACAAAAACATAATAAAAAACATCATTAAAACTTTCACATTTACTTCGTTTTCGTAAAATAGAAAATGCGGAACGTGTCTCATGTAAGAACATTAAACTTTCAAACATAACGAGAAACTGAAAAGCTATTTGTTACACACCGTAATGTTTCTGAGGCACGTATAATACATATTACCAGGTAATCGAAAACGAAGATCAAATGTAAAGAGGATCGACTAATTTGCAATTTTCCCAATAAAACCGTTGCCTTCGGCGGAACACTGGAAACCGTTCAGTATTAATTGCTTTACTGATTCTAAAACTGAGTTATATTACCCATTAAGATAGAGATAAAGCGAATTATAGCTGTTACTTTTACTTACAAAAGAACCCTTTAAAATATAAATAAAAGAGCAATTGACAAGCAATAAAGAAATTAACGACTCTCAGTGTATAAAAGGCAAGTGACCAAGAAATTGCTTATAAAATAAAAGAGGAATTTACACCCCGAAAACAATCTACCGGCAATTTCGCTCAGCTATTGCGGTATTCGCAAGTCGCTTCTGATATAATCACGTTTTATGACCTAGCACCGAGTTAAGGCAAAAATTATGGGGCCGTATAATGCTGCCTTGAGGCACCCCAAGCTAACAATAATTCTAACCAATAATATTTGTGATCTAAGACGGATAAAGAGGTCGTTCGAATCCATTTGTTACTCGCTGTGAAGATATGGAGCTGTGAGAAGTCACTTTCTTGAATATACGTGGAGGAAAAGGTTGATTTACAATGTCGAAGGGTGTCTATAAATCAATATTTCTTCTGTTTCAAATAAGTGAACGCTAACACTGATTTAAAAAGCATTTTATGATACAAATCATACTCCACGTAATAATTTGTCAAAAATCTCTTTCTACAAGATACCCACCCGCCAGTTACCACCCTCGGACCTCGTTGGTTCACCCTCCTTGCCTCTTCCAACCTAGATCGAAAATGAAAATTCAGCTTCCATTTATTTCTCTCTATAAATACTAGATAAGAAAAATGTCCACAAACTTTCATAGTCTTTCGTGGTTTACACATTTAATTTTAAAGTAAAGACTTTACTATGAATAACATTCGAATCCTTATAACATTCGAATTCGATATTTGATTAGGAAAATTAACTTAACATTGTAGGTATGTATGGATTCATTGTTCCTAGCATAAAGGGAAGATATGGTAGTCTTTTTTCAACCTCTATTTGAAACTTTCCTACTTATTGGCAAGACCTGTTATTGCTTCATAACATTCTACGATATCTTCGCTTTGTGCACCAAATGATGTGGTTTCCTTACCCTATATCCCGAGGACTTGAAGTGGCACCCTCTCTTGGTCAGCGTACTCTTCATCCTGATGCAGAACGCTCGGTCCATCCCCCGGTATAGCGACCCGCTTGCTGCTAGGCTCATTTGTGCTGATACTGTTGACAAAAATATATATCTAAATATTTAATTTGCTTCTTGATGTCATTTCCACCATGCAGTATAGCTATATTAAGCTGTTTTATATTTTTTTCTAGAAATGTAAATATTATTAAAGTACAATGGCTTCCCAAACTAAAAATAGATTCTCATTATTCCATCTTTTTCATAAAATGTTTATCACAAAACATCATCTTGTCTTGTTACTATACAAAAGCTTCGCTTCTATAAACATTTTCTAACAAAAATATATTTTTAACCAAAATTAAATGCAATTCAATTTAAATGGTTTCCTAATAAACACATATTCTCGGCCAAAAAAACTGAATAAAGATCCGAGAAATGGACGAAATTTTAACACAAACAGAATCAAATTTTCGTTTAAAAATGAATCAATCAATGATGGAGTTGATTGATTGGGTGGACGTGGAGCTAATTATAAGATTGGTGCGTCTGGGACCAGGGACGGTCGACACTACGCTGTAATTGATTTTACTGGACCAGCCACTAAGTTATTTGACGGTGGTTCTAAAAGTTTTGCTGGCGAAGTAGGTAATTTATTGAGCTGATAGATCAATTTGTAAAATAAACGGCTTTTGTGTCTTAAATAATCTATTTTATCAAAATAATATTTACCTATTCTTGATTCAAAATCTTTGAAATTATCATTTTCACAAATAACTTTCTTGTTGTAGGTTAAGAAAATTGTCCATACAGTATTTATCTATTGTATTGTGTTTTTTTTTTGCCATATACAATTGCATCATTTTCACAAAGATAGCGACACTAGCTTTTTGTAAAGTTTTTTCTAGTCCAATTTCAGAACGTATTTTTTGCTATAACTATTAGTCATAGATCGATACGTCAGTTCCTTTATTTCCTCGCGTCAATCTAGCGCAAAAAGTTCTTAACTCATTATTCTATTATTATTGGGATGAACTAATCTTTGCGGTTCTGCTGAGGCCACCCTACCATCGCAGGCCTTTCTTAAAGCTGCCTTTGGTTAAAGATTCATCAACATTACAGAAAGCCTTTTCCTAGGATACACGTTTTGGTTGCCTACCAGTTCCAAAGAGTCAAGACAGAACTATATCAGTTGACTGGACTATGATTAACGTTATGAATTACCAGTTATATCTGTCACTGATTCAATAAATCTTGAATCAAGCAGACTGACCGTCAACACGACAAAGAAGGACCAGACAAGGATGATACACTAGTAAAAAACCCTGAAGGTGACTCAGAAAATGTATCAAAACATATCAATCCCCTTCTATTTCAAAAACAGCTGTTAACAACTTAAAATTCTTCAAGCACGTTAGTTCTGTTGCAAGTTTAATCTTTGGCAATAGGCACAATGACCATTATGGCGGACAAAAGGTAGGTATGTCGATTTGTATCACGTTGCTGTAATACTTAACCAGATTGACTCAGCGGGCAAATATTTGTGTAACCTTGGTATATCAGGCTTTTGTTAAGTGTTACAAAAACGTTAGCTTTATTTTTTTGAAGTTTAATAAGTTTTTCGGTGTATGTAGCATAATGTTCTGCTTTGTGTATTGTTTTATTTTTATCTTTAATCTTTGCTTTCATAATTTCTCCTGCCTCATATGTAGCTTACCCTAATGTCTCTTATTGACACTTATGGATTTCTTCACAAAAGTTGTTTTTATAAAATTATTCAGCTTCATAAAATGTTAAGACATCTTTAACAGACAATAAACTCTTATCATCCATTCCCAGGATAACATCAGGAGTTGTGACGTCACTTCCACCTACGATACAGCCAAACGGCAGATTATGGCAATATCCCAAGATACTGGTATGTGGGAGAGTCGCTCAGCTAAACGTTTACGACTTGATACTATCTAAACGGGCACAACATTTCTATTACTTCTTTAATATTCATGCTTTATGCAACCATTTCTAGATTCTGAATTCGAACATTTTCTGTTGTTTGAATCTTATTGTTTCAGACAGCTGGTACACATTTTGTTTTTAGGATTGTATTATGCTTAATATTTACTTAATATCTACATGTAAGACTCAACTTACATTGTAAGTGGTACGATAGCTGTACGTCATTCTTTGTATGTTGTTCAAAATAGACACAATAAACCGCAAATTACAACATTGGCATCGAATGTTGTGCCAAAGCTTTGTAGGTAGTGGTGAATGATATAAGTATACAATCACCAAGTATTATCACATATTTTGAACATTGCTCAGTATCGCATAATTTAAGGGATGTGTTAAAATTGCCTTCACCTGTGAAAGAGTTATGTGTCCTGCTGCCTTCTGTACTATTTTTAATATAATGGCTCGCGTTAGATTCTGATAAATGTTCATCTTTACACATATGAAGTTCCTCCTATGGTGTTGAAAGTCCCTTCCCAGGTTCAACTTTTAGAGCCACTGGTCCTTCGCTTCAGACAACATCAGTCCATGGCCATCACGGTGACAATGTGGCGATTTCACCATGGACCAGTGTTCTGTGACTCGTTTCACCACGCCCGTCACCACACAATGGCCCACTGTCAAACCATCTCGATCCTGATTGATTTTTTTGATCGAGTTTTTTAGCATCGCAGTGTAAATTGAAATCGATTCTAGCCCTTCGATGTTACGTGTGAAATTGGTGGGAGATTTCCAAAAAAACTGTAATGTGTTAACCTTTTTTTTTTTGGGTAAATGTTGTAATTTTGTGGTGGCGAAAATTTGGGACTGTTAACCATTACTGGTTGAAGAAAGGGCTTTTGGTAAAAAAAACTGAACATAGATGTTCGTTTTCGATTCCAATAGAGATTCAATGTATCAATAGCGAGCTGGCATTTTGATTATTACCTACATGTTCAATCTGAATGAAGCTATTTCAATAACTTTAATGGAGATACAGTAAAAACTTCGATGGATTAATTTATTCCCTTCATGCATTCCGGCAAGGGCTTACCAATAATTTATTTCGTTCCACTTCATTTCATTTATGGAATTCAAAATATTACACAAAACAATCAAAAGAAAATATCGAATCGGAATTGCTTGCATTTAAAGCAAGTTTTTCATCAGTACAACCAAAGCCACAAGGTGTAAAAACTCTAGATCCGTTCGACCGAATAGCATTGACGGAGAAAATTATTATACGAATGAATTTTTTGCCTATCTCCGCGTTTAATTGAAGTCGGCACCCATATCTCTTTAAAAATTAAACAGATGACTGATTTAATGGGCCAGTCATCATCGGCGCCTTGATTTGATGCGCAGTTGTCATCAGCCCACCACATTCCCATAGCATTGGAAATTAAATAATAATTTACGGTATAAAGGTTTGTGCTGACACCCCATTGACCGTTTCATAAGGTCCGAACATGGCGTGAACGCTCCATAATCTAATTTCAATTTGATCCACAACTTATTAGTGCCAGCATTGGACGATTCGACATACCAGGTGAAATTTTTAGATCGGTATTGTCGCTGATTGTCGATGGAGCAACGGCCTCTAAAATAAGTCGACTTTAATTGAATTCCGAAACGATTTTTTTTCTTTCGAAAAGACGATTCGATAATTCTTGTTGCTTCTCGTTTTCTATGTGACACCTGTTTAGAATGAAAAACGGTAAAAAGTCTCCGCTTTACTGTTTTCAGTTGGTTTTTTGAGGAGTTTTTACCACATCGATTCGAATAAATGATGTTAAACGGTATTACAAGTAATCTAAAGTGGAACATCCAACTGATAGACAATTAGGGAAATGGCAAGAATTTTTTTTATGACAATAGTGCATTTTAATGTGTTCCATACGTATTATAGGTATGATTACGTGCTGATAAAACATCAATAAAAACAGAGAAAGAAAAAAATAGCACAGACGATGCAAATTCAATGATCTCCAAACTTCACTCCATCATCTATAGAAACAATCAACTCACCATCAGGGTTATTAGTTCCATGTTGGCTGCCTTCCTCACTGCCTGACGCAGGACTATTCAGTCCAGCCTGACCAGGTCTCCCAGTGAGAGATAGCCCCAACTGCTCAGCAATCTCAGCATGATCAGCCTGATGCACGTAGTCGAATATACTGCTACCCGTCATCTCTACCTGGCAAAAGAAATTGAGAATTGGATTAAAGAGGTTATGCCAAATTTTGTGGTGACGAAAAGATGTAAAAAGCTAAAATGATATGGTCAATATTTTCCTTATATTGAATACTGAAATCTATTGTAGTTTTTCCAGCCAGCAAAAAGATCATTCATATTCCAAGAATAACCTTCGTAGGCAGTTTTTCATTCAAGTCCAAATTCTACACGTTTACAATTATTAGCTAATAAAAAACCTGTCTTCATATGGCGAGGAGGCAGGCTGAATGGTGGCCTGTCACGTACGTACTATCGTTATGAATGAAAGAGTTATCTTAGATCGCTTTGCAGGTGGTTTTCATAGAAACGCCTAACGAGACTGTGTTTATACTGGGATTGATGGGAAGGATGGTAAACGGGACTTCCATGCGATTATATGAGATGTAGATACAGCTGACGTGTGTGATGACAAAAGGCTGTAAAGTTGATGATAAGGTCTGTCTTATCGTTTGAGTTTATAGCCCTTTTGGGTACGGTGTCTAGGTTACTGAGTGTGTGTAAGATAGTCGGGACAGGATAACAGTGTGTAAGGGTGGTGTTAAATTTTAAAGAAACGAATCATCAGAAGGATATTGTAGCTGACACGCAAAGGTCTGAAAAAGGGTGACGTTGACATCAAACATTGTGAAGATCATAAAGCACCAACGATGAAGTTAAAGAAAATACAAATTCCAACAGAACCACATCATCTAATCAAAAATACACAAAGTAATAAAACTGTCAAAAAACAATAAAGATCCATCCAAAATCTGAACGATGCCAACAAAACTTTCACGGTGACCCTTTCACGGGTTATTCAAATGCATCTTTTAAATAAATTTATCAAATATAATTGTGGGACCCTATTACACATTCAGGTGGCGTGTATCCGCACTCAAGGCTTGAATGTAAATAGTTGAAGACAATGGTGACGTTATGGTGGTCGGTTCTCGGAATGATGGTAAGCATTTTATGGTGTTTACTGATTTGCCGATTGATGGAACACAAATTCGGAATGGAATTTATGGAGGAAATGGTCTGAAATGAGGATGTGGGGAGTTTTGGATGGTGGTGACTTTTGGATGGAAATGATGGCTAGATGAATGATGGAGTGGTTAGAGATGGCATGGAAAATTCAGAAGACTTCATTTGCAATTGTGAAAACTGTGTAGTGGATCTTAGGTAAATGAAAACTGAAAAGAGGTCTGGAGACACAATCTTTGAAAAAGTAAAGAACCTATTCATGATTTACTTACTGAAGTCAATAAGGTTATTCGGGCTTTATAAAGGTGTGATATTTCACGGAGCTCAAAACGTGCAAATTGTTAGAAGTTTTAACACAATCCCATAAAACCCAACTTACAAGGCAAGCGTAAATGAATAAAAAACTGCGTGCAAAAAGGAAATATGATTTCCCATTGCCATCAGCCTTCAGAGGCAAAGGAGAAAAAGACAGAATTTAATATAGCCGAAACGTCTAACACGGGCTTTACTCATAAGAAAGTTGTATCTACTCTTATTTACCAGGAAGTTTATGTATTTTATGTTACACACACACATGAGGGTTTGTATACATACACGCGTATGTGAAGATGTTTCGACGTTTTTTTGGTTATGTGTGCGTGTGTTTGGGGGTGTGTGTGAATTAGAATGAAGAGCACGCGCGCGCCTTGCCGGAGACGTGACTGGCATATCGTATCGTCCCTTTCCCCCCATCTGCCGTCTCGCTCGCACCACCCCCCGCAGCCATTTTGGAAACGAATTTCCCAGTTTTCGGCTCTTTTCGTAGCGCCTTTTAATTTTGTAATGTTATTTAATTTTGCTTGTTTTTTTTGTAGTCAGTTTCAGAGAATTTATTTTTTTACTAACAAATTCAGCATATTTTTAAACATATCATATTTTACGTAGGTAAATTAGATTTTTCATAACGCGAAGCCAAAATGAACTTTTTGAAGTATTTTATCTGTTACTGAGAGAACAAGAGCTTCATAACGGTTTTCGGTCGTGAATGGATTATTTCAGTTTTTACCTTAAAAATTCTGTATTCTGAAAAAATCTATTACAGTCGCAGATCATCTTTTTATGACGAAAAACTGAATTCGCGAAAAAGTACAGTCGACCACAAAAACTTGGGACCAACTAAAGTCGAACGTCCTGTCAACAAAAAAGTTTTCAAACCCTTTAGAGATGGTCCGAAAATAGATAGTAGTGTAAAAAACTAACCACGTATTGGACATAACACAACACATGTAATAGTTATCTCTCATCTAGTGCAGTAACGTCTTTCTAGCGCCGAATATACAGAGATTAAATCTACCTACAATATATGTGTTCACGTGTGAATGAGTCTATTTACATGTGTGTGTGGTGTGTGTGTGTGTTTGTATGCTGTTCCTAAGTGGTGGGTAGAATATCAAGAAGGTTTAAGGCATGTTGAAGCGGTTAGCTCTGTAAACCGTTTTGAGTAATTTTTGGTGTGAATCTAGTGTGGAAATTGTGATTCATATATTTTTTTTATTTGGTCTATAATGATTGTGAACGAGAAATATCAAACATTTAGAAGCGGTTAAAAGATTCTGAACGTAAAGAGGTGGATTATGTATGAGTAAGTGGATTCAGGATTTAGCGTAGAAATTACTGTACAGGTTCTTATTAAATTACAGTTGTCAATTAGGCCGACTGTACGTGACCCGATGATACCATACTTAAGATCAAATAAAATGAAACACTAAAATAATTGAATTCAGAGAAATAGAAGTAGATAATATTTTACTTACTTGTGATAATCCTAAATATATAGAAACAGTTTCAGATATGTACAGGAACCTGCCGTCTGCCGCCACGGAAAGCGCGAACCCATCCAAGGACTGTAAACAAGAAAATGTTACTATTAATATTATTGCCGTAATTTTGACTATTATAAACATAACTGTGAATAACATGACATATAGAATAACATCATCTGCCTAGCCTTTTCCAACTACATATGTTGGGGTCGGCTTCCAGACTAACTGGATGTAGCTGAGTACCAGTGTTTGTTTGAATATATGTATAAAAACATATAGGATTCTATCTCAAAGACTTTTGAAATTATTTAGGGACCTTATTCAGTCTTAATAAATTTGAATAAGGCTCTAGCTTAAAAATGGCTAAAAAGCTAAATTAGTCAATTGGGATTAACCTTTGCAAGTAGGAAGCAGGCATTCTAAAGAAATGAAACAGTGAAAAAAATCATCTACGGTTTTAGTAGAAGTGTGCACATAAATGTTATACCCAATGGCTAAGGCATAGGTCTGCCTGGCGATCGAGAGGACATAAGTTCAATCCCTACACATTTGCACTATTGACATAAAACCCCTCTAAATACAAATGTAGTTAACCTTGATGAATGGGTTAACAAATCTAAAAATATTTTTTATCGGAAATGGTAAGGAAAAACTTATTGCTGTCAATCGATTGCAGATCACCTGTCACACAGTTTAATATGACGGTTGACATTCAATGTAGCAATATTATTTCAAGCTGCAATATCGTAATATTTGTTAATTTCAACAAATAGTGTGTAATGTATTGAAAAACCACTCTTCATTATGGCTAAACAATACTTTTGTATTAAAAATGGTCACGCTCCGTGCGCAAGCGCAGGCGTGAAACAACTTGACAAGTACAGTCAGTAAACAAATATTATACGTGTATTAGCAATTTGTGAAAAGTTGAAATTTTTATTAACACACTTAAGTCTAAAAAATGATAGTGTCAAAGATTGAATACCATTTTTCAATTAATATAAAAAATTGAATGATACATAATCATTTTCTTAAAAAAAAAACTTATAACCTATGTTGTTTCTTACTTCCTAGAGTATTTATAAGAACCAATTTAATGTGACGAATTCACAAACCAACTAGAGTATCTTATTTTACAAAATTTAATTAAACATAAGTACCTACAATCATAACCAAAAAGTCAAAACATCACTAATATTACCAATCAAACGGATTATTCACGCTAAAACGAAAAAAATAAACTACCACAGACAATCAAACGATTCTAGAGCGAGCCCATAAGTGTTCTATTTTTACACTATCGACATGGCATGTTAAAAATAAGTTGGTCTAATTTTTTTGCACACCGTACCTTTGAAGTAATAGTTCTACATCAATTTTGTGACGGTCAGCAAAAAAAGTAAACAAACAGAGCTCTGCTGTGTCTGTTGATGAAAAACTACACGAGCCAAAATGTTTATAGATTTATGTACTAGATGTGTCACCACTTATATCTATTCCTATGATACATAAGTAGGCCGTAAGTATCTATCTATCTGAGAATTTGCTTACTAAATAAAAGAATAATAAATATGTTTATTCACCAAAATGTTCATATACATATAGGAACACACATTATATTGAAATTTTAGGTATACAATATCACAATTCTATAGATATATAGTTATATTGTAAATCTGTACTAGATATTTTTACAGCCTTGACTCTTAAACTAGGTTATGACCTGTATTTTGAGAAACAGTGAACAACCCCAAAACTCAAGCTAATTTGTACTAAGGTTAGGAATTTGATATTACTTGCATAGAGCAAATCATATCTCTAATGTCAAAATTATATCTCTAGTAGGCCAAACAAAGATAGATAGAATATTGGAAACGGCCGTTAGTCTTCTGACGTGAGTTAATATAAGGTAAAGTTAACTGCTGAAAGTTATCTAATCTCAGTAGCTTATCTAGTTCTAACTAAATCTGGACAAAAACCTTACCAAACAATTGAATACGAATTGTAATAAAAAGCCGCGAAATATGAACGGTATTTGTTATTATTTTTGAGATGATGACAATTTTAATTCACTCCTGTTTTTCTATGGAGTATCGTTAACCTGTCTAAAACATAATATAAAAACTATCTCATCTAGCACCTCTTATCTATATCTCATCTCAATTGAAGATTAAATTTGATCTTTTTTTTACTTTTTTAATCATAATGAGATGCACGGTTGACAAATCACATAGAAATGAATTACTTTTTTATCATAAATCCGCATCTAAACGGTACTAGCCAGTAAAAAGTATGGATTATAAACTTAATAGACTATTGTGTTCAATCTTTATTAAAAACTTTTCGAACGTGGTCCTTGTTATTTTAAAGCTTGCTTCTACAAATTATTTTCTTTTAAAAGTTTTTCTTGATAAAAGCTAATTTCAATTTAGGGCCTTTGGGCAAAAACTCAATTACTGGTCAGACAGTTTTTGTTGATTAAACTGATGATGTTATTCAAGTACCTACTTATTACTTGGACAAACTTTTCGATCTTATTAGGTAAAAGAGTTATGCCAAGGAAATGATGCTTAAGTTAATGATAAGTAATGCGCTAGATTATAATGTTTTGTGAAATATTTTCAGATATACAAATAGAAAACTAATCGACCTTTTACGTCAACTAGCATCACGCGTCTCACCCAATAAAATAAATAATAACAACAAAACAATTCGACGTTTCGCAACAATACATGTTAGAAACCCGAGTTCCTTCATGTCCGTCCTTAATTTTTTTCACAAAAACGTACAAACGGTCCCGCAAAACAGTTGATTTTCTACATAATGTGCGAAAAAAATGGCCAAGGCATCACGTACTGAGCTATTCTACGGCTGGGAGTGGAAACCGCAATACCCACAATATTTTAATGACACAGAATCGATTGCAAAATGATAATTTACGTCGTACAATAGGTAGAATTGAATTTTTAGAGTTCAACACAGTAAAAAATGGACCCAAACGGTGTGTTAACACCACTATATAATTTCCGAAACTGAAATATTATTTTTTCAAACAAATAAAAGAGACAAAAGGCAAGCTTTTGATTTTTTAACTATTTACTAGAATTTCAATAGTCAAATGATCGATTCGTCGCGAATTCAACAACAAATATTGTATACGGAACGTGCTTTATTGTATTCTATACAAACTTGGCCGTATTTTTTTGAGTAACCCTCTCGGCTTGCAACAAAGTATATGTTCAATTAACTCTGTTATGAAATTTTGTGAAACTAGTGAAATATTAAATTGCATTTTTTTCTCCGTCTCGTGTGTCGTAGTCTATTGTGTGATTTTCATTGTATGTTTTGTTCGTAAAAAGGCGTTAAGTTGGCCAAGATATTGCTCAATGGAAAGTCAACTTTGTATATGTTGAGGCGTGCATTGAAGTTTTTTTAGCCGTATTTCGAAATTCGACTGTACGTTATCATAAAGTAGTTGACAGTTGTGTCTTCGGTAGCAAGGTCGCGATGACTAACTTTAATGTATTGTGATCGGTTGTCGAAGGAGTCCTATAATGAGTTAGTTTGTCATTGTTATAAACATCTTTAACGTTAACAATTGGCTGTATATTTGTATTGTTTGTTTGTTTTAGCTTGTTAGTAACTAGTTTATCTTTATGATCAGTAATTTATTATAGATTTTCTGCTGATTAAGTTTTTTTATTCACGTCTTCTTAATCTTTAGAATCTTCAACTTTATTGACATTAGTAACTTTTATTACATAATGAAGCTGTTTGATTATAAATTGCATTTCTAATCAAACTTAACCTTTCTATAAACTATCAAAATCAAATTGCTAACTTCAATTGTACGAATTATCTAGTCTCTCAAACTGAGGACCTTCAAGCATGATGGAAAACCAATTCGATTAAATTAACCACAGAAATGTACCTACGTACTGAATCGACATCTGATATACCTTAGACTAGTACTGTATTCTTCATTGAAACAAATACATAGTTGGTGATAGTTCTATTGTTTCTTTTTCAGCCGGTTTTTACACAAAAGTTTGTTTTGCTTACAGTGTTGTAGTGACTTTACTCTATGAAACTTGTGTTAGAAATCTGGCTACCGTTTCCCAAACTAAATCGTTGTTGTTTATAGAAACTGATATAACTATGTAATACATAAAAGGCTTGAAGATTAATGTAAATAGGCTTTAGTCGGTAGGTAGTCTGACACGTCAAAACGGAACATGCCCTGCGGATTTTTTGACATTTTGATGATTTTCCGACTCCATGAAGATAATACGTTGATAAGTATTTGTATGTTGATTCTTACCTGTAATATATGCGTTCCTTGGTGTTGTTCGAACAGTTCCATGGCCAGACCTATCGCCGTCCGTCTGTTTTGGGCACCTGTAACAATTACACAAACATATTTATTTCTATTCTTATTATACGTCAAGCAAGGGGGAAAGTACGCAAGTATATAAACATACGTGTATTGTGTATAGTGTATAAGGTATCCTAATGAATCAAATCATACCTATTTTGATATAAAAATGGGTCATTTTTTCTTGATAATATTAAGTCACAAACATTGCGTTAAAAGTAATGTAAGAATATCTAAAAGTACCTACCTACAAAATTATAAATTATGAAAATGTTACTTGTTTAAAATCTGTTAATTACTCAATTGATTAATTGAATAGTCAGGTAAGGTATTTAAAACGATTTATAGTTTTTGATACATTGTGATAGGTCAAAAATCCTAGAAAAAAAATCGGTAGCACCCAAAATATATCTTATCCTATTTTGAGACTTAATACATTTTACGCCTACAAAAAGCATAGCCTTGTTATCAAGCAATAAAAAAACAAAAGCCAGTCTATTGTCTAGCCAACATAAGATACTATGACAACGCACATTTGAACTCTTTTTTAGAACCAATTATTGTCTCGATATAAAGTAGCCAGTTTTGTTTATCTATTTATACTCTCGTAGGTTAAATCTGGATTAAACTACTTTTTAGTTTTAATTAACTGTATTTGGTGTCTAAAAATAGCGGTGACGAGCTTGGTAATGTTTTTTCAGGTGATATTGATCAATTGTTCTTAGATTTGTCTAAAAACAATTGACTGCTTTCGAATTTCAAACGGCAAACAAAAGCACAACTAAACTAGCGATTTTTTTTCTATCTATCTCCGCCTATGAAATTCATTTTGATGGAATAAATAATTTTAAGGAGAAGGTTCTCAATTTTATTTTTTTGGTCTGAACGCTCGTGTATAAAGTACCAAGCTCACCTATTTTCAGATATTAACATCGCAAACACGCGAAATTTTCCTCTAAACTTTGCAAATTGCAATTTTATTTTATCTACCATCAAATTTCCTCTAGGATCAGACCTACTTCTTAACTTATATTCTCCCATTAAAAACTTGAACTTAACCCTAGTTCATACAATATCTTAATACGAACAAACAATAACTTCCACAGAGCTACTGTTGTATAGAGCCTCGCGATCATATCGTGGGTGTCAGGTTGCGCCGGCGCACCGACTGCTTTACGATGACGTACGCGAATGGTTTATTACGTTTATCCGTTTTAAACTTAAACTGGATGAAATGAAGATGTGGAATTATTGTTCTGAGTTTTGAGTCATTCTTTTGGTTTTTGTGAGTCATATTGGCGGGAAATGGGTGTAGTTTTATGATGACTAGTAGGTACTTTTTTGTATTTTTTCAGATGGCTACTGTGTATTTCTAATAAAGGTGTGTTTTAGTTTGGTTTTTCATCTTTAGATTAGCGACATTTTAATTTGTACACGTAGACCGTACCAGATAATTTCTTGAAAACTACGTGGTAACTCTTAAGTATTTTAAATGTCTGACAAGTCTGTTATCTAGGACAAAAAACAATGTTTGGTCTAGAGTCTAGACGCAATGACTCAGACAAAAGTGTGACGAATTGCAAAATAAAGATATTGACAATGCGTTGTGTGGTTTCTGTTAACTAAGAACTGAGTTAAGAAATAAGGTGACAAGACAATTATGACAAATTGGAAACTAAAAACTTATTAACTTTAACTACTGTATTATTGAAAGTTTCCTCGATGACAGACAAAATTGTGCTATCATAGTAAACAACTAATTGGTTTGGTGCCTTTAGATTGTAAGCATTAGGGTAGCATATCATCATCATCATCATCAGCCTATCGCAGTCCACTGCTGGATATAGGCCTTTCCAAGTGCACGCCAGCATATAACCAGCACAAATACGGAACCATTGAAAAGCTCCCCGAAACCGATTGGCCCATTAAACTCAACAACTCATGATGAAAAAATACCAAGAGCAACGATTTTTTAATTTTCAGTAGGAATCTTTTGAAAAGGTTCAAAATTTTTATTTTAAAGTTTTTACCACAAAAACTAACAACAGCCATAACATCAACAAACGCGCTTTACTATTTACATAGCAGCATTAGGCAAGTGTTCTTTACATCAATGATCATTAATGTTTAAATCTGTTTATAGAACGAAAAGACTTATGTAATTCTCATAACAACCCAAAAATATTATCCAAAACAACGAAAGTGCTCCTCATAGTCCCATGACCGACAAGGACACGAGAACACATCGTGACGACCACGCGTGACATCGGCAGACACAGACAAACAGACAGACACGACTTGTTGAGGAAACTGTCGCATGTACGAGTATGTTGCGCAAGCGCATGTGTGATTTTTTGGTGGTCAAACGTGATTTTTTAGCTGGAAATGTAGGTGTTGAGTTTTGTGTAATTGGAGCTACATGGATTTGTAAGGCCCTTGATTAGAAATAGTGATAGCTACTTGTTTGAGTGTCAAGCTATTGCAAGAAGTATGGTTTGGAGAAATTAGTGACCATGTGGGTGAGAACGATGATATTAAAGAATTGTTAGTACTTGAATACTGAGGGAAAGTCTAAATAATTTAAATGACTAAGGATGAATCGAAGCGAGGAAATGAAGAATAGATGAAGGTAGAAGATGTGAAAAGCTTGAGTCGACATATCACATAAATCTTGAGAAAGCGTAAAGCGTATCTAAAGGTGCATAACGCACTTACTTTTTGTAGAGCAACGTTTCCGAGTGTTAGAGCAACATAAGACAGCAAAAACTATAGTATAGAATAGTCGCAAAAGTTGCATAATTTTACCTAATGTAATCTAGTTACATTCTGTTGTTCCACAAAAATATGCGGTATGGAAACTCCTTAAGGAAACCAAAGTGACTCATCTGAAAACCTAAGTCCATACATAATTTAATTTATGAATTGCATTCTTAAAGACCCCAGATGACACAAACCCATTAAGAAACCATGGAATTCCACCAGGAAATTCGATAGAAAAATGTAAAGAAGACACGATACACTATGTTCTATGTCGTTCTGATTGACGTTTGATAATTTCTCATTGTAATATGTTTTCTTATAGCGCCGGAAGCATGTGGGTCGTGACTGTTAGTACTAGCGGTCGGTTTAACTACCTCGGTATTATTGCTCACGATGCTCGTGCAAATTAATGGATTTTCTTTGACTAAGTATATCGGTAAGGTGCCGGCTTGATGGTGTGGTATGGCGGCTTTATATTGGTACCTCATTTGTAGGTATAATTCCAGCGAATGATCACCGATTATTAAAAAGATTATAGGAAGTTTTAGAACCTACTGTTATTCAAAAAACTGCATCCAAATTGGGATACATTTAAGGCATACATTTAAGAGCTACGGTGCTACAGAGAGACACACATAGATAATCGTCAAATTAATAAACTCCTCTTTTTCGGGAGTAAAATATGACTTAAGGTTGCTTTAAAGTATTGGTATTGTTACAGCCATTAAATATCGTCCCACTCACTGCTGGGCACAGGCCTCCTCTCACACGGAGAACGATTGAAGGATTGCTTTAATGTATTATGATACATACATATATCGTACTACTCTGAAGTCTAGATTTTTTTACCTGCTCCTCACTATTTTCCGTTTTCAAATACTCTCATAGATTTGTTTTACAGCAATAACATTTCTCCACAACAATTCCATATTCTATATTAAGACTAAAAACTAAAAAAAAAAAACATCTTTGTCATATCCTACGACCATAAGGTAAGTTAAAAACAAAAATAAAAACTATTCCGCTACATCTTTATATGGGTGTAGGGTGACCATAATTCAACGCTTTCAGCGGACTGTCCCGGGTAATGTTACAAAGCTACCGTAAGATAGGGGCTTTGTGATGTACTATGTATGGCAACACTGGCCATATATTTATGGCGTGAAATGAGGTAAGGGTTTAAGTATCGTAAAATTTAATCTGAAGTGAAGTATCGGTTTCGTTTATCTGTTTTGGATTAAGATGTCACAGTTGTTCTTTTTTATGAGGGGTTTTGAAAACCTACTTGTTTTAAAAGAAAGCTTAGTGTTTAAGGTCAAAATGCGCGAATGGACCAATTTTATAAACAGACACAAGTTATTGTGTATATTTATAACGCATGAAATGATCAAAGAATAATGTCTGGACACATTTTTCACACACGGTCGGTTAGCCCCATGGTAAGTTATTAATTAACTTGTGTTATGGGTGCTAACACAATTGATAAACTACATATAGCTACATATATACATACTGATAAATACATATTGTAACACCCAGATCACGGCCAACAAACATGCTCATCACACGCATGTCGACCAAACCGGGAATTGAACCCGGGACCTCAGGTTCGGCAGTCCGGCATGGTGACCATTGCGCCATCGAGGCCGTCGAAAGAAATCCTACATTTACACAAAAACTTACATGTCAACTTCTTATGTATTTGAGTACTTATGGTACCTAAAAATCTTCATTTTAGTATCTACTGCCTATTTTGATACACCGAGGTATGTTTGCATACGTCTACTTCCTGTACCACAAACTCACGACCCACAGTCACCCCACAGTCATGCAGTCGGCATATCAAAGCGGTCTCCAGTCAGTTTTGTTGAATTAAATCGTAATAAAGAACGCGCCGAGGCTATCGCAGCATCGCTAGGGTTAAATATGTCCCACTAGCTAAATCTGACTATGTGAACGTACTAGTTTGTTTTGTGGTCTAAAGTACCCAGTTGTTATATGTCATAACAATAACAGATAAGTAAAATAATTAGGTAAGTCTGTTTTTTTTTTATTTATGGCAAAGATAAAAAAGTTGAATTAATTAGGACAAATTTTCGCTTTAAATAGAAACCAAAAGAATACTTATCTAATAAACTTATAGTTTTTATTTGGGAACGTCAAGTGGTCCTAATTTTGGCATAGGCTAATATTTAACAGGTAGTATAATATTAAATAAATATAAAGAACGTAGAACCAAAAAAGAATTGCAAGGCTATGGTAAGGTAAGCTCAAGTATTCATGACATGATGCAGGAAGATTATATCTTTTAATATCCCAAAATATATAGTGCTTCTTGGTGAAGTTACTACTTTTTACAAAATAAAACCAAAGAAAAAGACTACCTAAGTACAGAAAATAAATCTAAATTGACACCACACCGAGTACAGTCGCCACCATTTATTCGGCTTGATCAACCCCACGAGAACAAATTTTTATTAACGCCTTTAAGACTTCGTATAATTTTCTCATTACACCGGCCTGCCCTTAAGTCAGATATTGTTGCTATCACGACCGTAATTTGTAAGGCATTAGCAGTTAATAAAGTTACGTTATATGGTTTTAATGCTGTTTTTTTGTTCGGTTATGTGTATGATATTAAAAATGTATGGTAAGTTTATGATCATTTGTAGGTAACGCATTTTTGTGTGTATTTTTAACCGACTACCAAGAAGGGTATGTTTTTCACAACAGAGAGTAAAGTAAATACCAAAGAAATCACTTTTGAATAGTAATTATAGGTACATATTTATGGAGAAAAAGTTGTCATTAGATAAATGACTGGTGTTCCACTTCTGTACTTCAACTGCCTAGAAATATTTTTTTTACAAAATATCTCTCTTTTAACGGAGCCACATCTCGACAAATAAAAACAAATTACCGTGATTGACAGGCAAAAAAAACATGTTTATTTAGCTTTTTTTGTTCAAAAGGAAAAACACCACCCTCTGGCTAATTCTATACAGAGTAGCGTCCAGTTGGGTAAATTTAATAACCACCCTTAGACGGGCAACACTTACAACAGATCGATTTGATACAAAATAAAGACTTGGCTGTATTTACACCGATGTGTAACAAGCGTAGATTTAGTTTTGCATTTTATATTTATACACACTTTTTTGGCTATGTGTTAATTACTTAATGTCGACGAATGCATGACCGTATGTACTGTTGTAAAAATAAATAAGATATTGCTAACATATACCTATCGATTTTTTCTGCGGTACCTATGAATTTTGAGATTGGATAGTATTTCTTTTGTATAAATATAATTCCCTCGTGTCATAAAATATAATCGTGTAAATGTAAATGTATCGAAATTTACAATAAATGTAAAACTATCAAAGTTATAAATATGTAGTTAAACGTTTTTGTTCAATTTAAGCAACATAGTTAAATATTTAATTACTGTCAGTGATTAAAAAAAACTTATAAAAATATTTTATGTTCGGTCCCTGCTAAATTCATTCCAGTACAAAATCCAACCCGCAAATGCTGATGGCTATATTTATCGATGGCAAGCAATATTTGGTCTTATTTGCCCGTTTGGACATGTGCGGCCAACCAATAACATTGACACTGTAGTGTTGGTACAGCGTCCAAATTAAATAAAACTCACCACTAATATACGAGGGGTCGTAAGGACTTAAAGTGACCTTTAAGGAAAAATCTTTTTTTGTATTTTTGTGCGTATTTCAAAAATAGCGGTGGCAAATCTTTTTTTTTCTGTGGGTGTCAAAATATGGTAGATAAAATGAATTGAATTATTTTTATGTGTAGCTTAACCAGAGAGAGCTGTAATTTCAAATCTAGATGACGCGTAATCAAAAAGTGCTGGAAAATATAAATCAATGAAAGCGCTCAGAAAATGTATTTTTCGAAGCAATTATTACTTATACTTTCGATTTTTTTTAATATGTTCACGTCATCTTGTCTGAATATTATATTACCCATACTTACCTATATCTTCGATCATGTATTTAAAACCGAAAACGGCCGAACTTTTCACGCAGATGTGTTTCTCTCCCTCAAAAATAACGCAAGTTAGAAGGCGTTGATTACCAACCCCTGGGGGCGCCACTTGACCGGAACTCGGGACCTCTAATGAAGAATAACCGCCCTTTGTGCTCGAACCTCTTTATTTGACAGCGATCGAGAGGTTTTGAGGAAAAAGTTTAGTTTGCAAGTTTATTCAGTTGTGTAAAGAATTTACAGGTACCTATGTAGTTTATTAAGTGCTTCATTAAGTTGAAAAAAAATGTTTTAATAAACGAAAAATTATTCACAACTTTAGTTTTAGCCGGAAAAATAAATAAATAATTATTTATCTGCTGGTTAAGTAACACTATGTGAACACTGTCGATTCTATGTAATGTGATATAGATAACTATGTACCTTCAATATTTTTTCATGTACTGAAGCTATTCCCAAAAATGAATAAATGCATCATTTTGTATCACCGCAATCCCCAATTTTTCACACTAACAGCAAATCCTTTCAACGAAAATCCGTCCACCCGCAATTTCGGAAAAAAATCACAATTCCGAAACAATAATGAATTGTAACTAGCCAATTACACGGGCGGCCAACCCTTCATCCGCGACGCGGGGTCCAAAAGGCCGATAGCCCGAAAACGGTCGATACCGAATAAAAATAGCTACAAAATCCCGGAAAACGATCCCGGATTCGGAACACGTACTGTCTATATAGAATAGCATGGTGATGATTGTGATGCACCGGGGAGGGACGCACAAAAATGGCGTTGGTGACTATTATAGATTGAAAGTAATGGCATATTCGTTCAGTACTGCTTTTGTTATGGTAGTAAAAGTTATGATTCAGTTTTTCGCATTCAATCTAGTACGTTTCCGTGTCAAAACAAACTTTTATTTTGTCATATTTCTCAAGACAAAGCCGTAATATATAGGTATTAAACGCTATTAAAATCTCAACTTTCGAGATGTCATGCACGTAAAGCTTAAGTTAATCAATTTGTAAAATGACGTTTATTTTTACAAAATAAATTAGTGAGCGTGTTTCTTCACTAAAACAAAGTAATGAAACAATTAGCGGAGATCAGAAAAACAGCTTTCTCTTAGAAAAGTAATCAGTAATTACTCAATATTATCTTCAGAGAAACAAAACATTAGGTATATTATTATCTTTATTTCTTGATTTATTTGATCGTATCATGAAACACATCACGACTTCTATACGAAAGTCTTTAACATATTAATAAGTCGGCGACTATTTAATTATGCCCGGTTCGGCCGAGCCGAGTTCCCCGGGTCGGTTCATTATTGCCCGGATTAGCGGAAGGGTTAGCTTGACCGGGCAAAGATCCCTTATTTCTTAAGGTAAAAGTTCTGTTATTTACTTTTGTGCTGATACGTGGGAGCTTTGACTTTATTAAAATAAGCTTCTTTGTTGTTTGTATTGAAAGAGTTCTTTTGTTATATTTTGTGTAGGTGCTGTGTGTTTTCTGGGCGTGAGGTTTGATTCTTATGATTAGATTAGATGCGTACTTATGTTTGATTGAGTTCCACGTATAATTGTGTATTTTTTTCAACAATTTTTTTATGGGAAAACGTGGCATCAAGCTTTTAAAAATACCAAAATAAGATGCAAAGTACCCGTTCAGTTTAATCATAATATATAGAGAAAAAAAACGTATGCTGATTTCAGAAAAAAATAAATGACTGAACACGACTATCGGCCTTTCCCTATATTCTATCCATTTATTGATTTACTTACCAGAGTTACTATTTGAACACTAGCCCCACACATTTAATGTAAAATCCTATCTATCTATGATCAGCATAACAACAGATACAATATTGGAAACGACCGTAATATCAGTAACAAAAATACCAGCACAAAACTAACCCTGTTGTCGCTATGTTCCCTTTATTTATTGTTATTTTTCTATTTCGTTGGCAGATGTGCGCGCTATGATTTACAACCAGCCCGTATTAAGGAACGTGAATTATAACACCCGGACTGGCCAGGGAAAACTTGTTTTCTATATTTTACAGCGAAAACTAAGGTTTGTGTTAGATTTATTGATTTTTGGGAAGTTTAGTGTTGGAAAGATTTAACTTGAAATTTAAGTTTTAAGAATGGGTTAAAAATACTATTATTAACCAATATTGTATGTGGTTTTTTCCTTTAGTCTTAATCCATCCAAATGTAATACGACCATAAGACCGCCCATTGTGTCAACAACTTTTAAAAATATTTAGGTTTGTTATTTTAATTGGCCTGCATAATAAAGAATAAGTATATCTCTATATATAATTTTGGTATATAATTGACCAAACATTATTTTGACTGCACTTTTTATGATTTGCAAATCAAAACTCAAAAATTCATGTCACACTTGACGATAATCTCATAACCGCCCATAAAAATTAATAATTCACGAACCCAATTCAAAACTCCTAAAACATGAACATCGAAAGGAAACCAGTTACAATCACACGTCTGTTCACCACGAGATCTGACGCCCTTCTGGCAATAAATCACGTGTGCTGCCACCATACGGCAATATGTGAAACATGTGTTTACACAGAAGTTAATTTGTCGAATTTATCTGCCTTGTCTTATGTTGCTATTGAGAAATATTGCTCCGTGTTTGTTTTGTTTCTTGGTGTTTCGATTGTGAAGGTGAAATAAATTGAGTTCGATAAGTTTTGCTCGAAAAATTTGTACGTGAGTAGATTAAGGGTTAATAAGGGCACATAGAAATTAAAAAATATTTTTTAATTAATAATTTTTAGATGATTATTTATTTATTTTATAACTGACACTTAATGTTGTTATTCGTATAGATCCAAGAATATTGTAATAGCGACCAGTTCAAAATGAAATTCCTTATTAAGTCAAAGATCTGCATACAGATGCAATCTGCGTCAGAGAGTGACAGCAACATGCTGAGCAAGGGCCTTTTCGCGTGGATGTGACGCATATTTCCCCCACTATTGTGTATTGTCTTCTGTAGTTCTATGTTATTATTAATTCGTTTTTGTTTGTATTATTGTTTGTATTTGTCTATGCGTTATGTCCATGTGAATAAATGTATTTTTCTTTCTTTCTTTCTTTCTTTCTTTCATAAACCATAAAATTAACAGATTTCACTGCATTTCGGCACACATACAGAATATAGCTAGACATACAACTATGATATCTCATAAATCTCAACTCAATTTGTCAAGCGTATCCGGTCGTCAGCGAATGCCTATCACTCAATTACACTGCCTCACCATCAGTTCGAAGTAATTGCCATCAAATTGACATCGTTGACATTTTGTGTCAGCTGAATAAATTAGAATGTCACTAGTGGATAATTGTTGAAATTGGTGGGTTTAAATTTTTGTGCGTTATTAAATAATGATATAAACATTAAGCAGAGCTGTGGTAATTAAGTACCTTCTAAAAATATTTAAAAGACTTGTATTAAACAAGTCATATTTTGTTTGATTAAAATTGGTCTTTGGCAATGGTTATTGGTTACCACATATTGTCATCGAAAGGGTTACTAAACGAAACCCGTTTCAATACATTTTCAGTAACAATAGCCACTAAAAAAGATGACAAATGCAAATTCGTCATCTTTTACAAAGAGTAATACCCAAAGAATTCCGCAATTAAAACCGCAAGACGCACAGTGGTAACACCAATTAAACGGGCCAGACAAAATCGTCAAACGAACCCCACAAAATTTGAATATCCCAGTCACGTTCGCCAAATAAGCAACACTAACAAGCGGTATATCGGTTGCACTGATTGTTAATTGATTAGGTTAAAAATTTTGTCCCAATTCGGCGCTTATTGTTACATTGGGGGAATGCCCTAACGAATTAATTAGATATTTTTAATGGCGAAGGTGTATTTTACAATTTAGATGTTGACAGATGGATTATTAGATAAGCTCGTTGGTTTCTTTGGTAAGTAAAACTTTATCTTGTTACTTGATTGTGGGGTAAAGTATTTGATGCTACTGATACTGTAAATGTTTGATCTGATTAAAGGAAAAGTGTAATCAAATTACTTGTAAATGTTAATAGGAAAAAGCTTCAATAGAGCTTTGGGGCCATACTAAAATCATACATGGTCAAAAGTATGGAATTTTTACTTAATGTTGTCTAAAAACTTTAAGTCCTATAGCACCTACCCTCATTGACTGATATTAATGCGACTCACTTTATTACATTCGGAACTCTTATTACTCCCATAAGGGCCCATAAGTGATGTATGTAGCTAATAAATTACCGCAATTCAGATGCAACACATGAGACGCACAAATTTTTACGATTCCAAACTACATATTCCTAAATTCCCCAGCAAATCTTTATTGCATACACAAGTGTATTTTGTCTACAGAATTTTACCCTACAATAACATTTTGTAAGACAATTTTGACACCCCTAAACACTCGTGTTTTATTATGTTGAATATTTTTATTTGAATACGCAGTACCCACCTTGGAAATTGAGTTAAAATGACAGTGGCATACGTAGTGATTCGCCCCGTGGTCGCATTAAGCGCATTAGGGGCCAAAATTGGATTTGTTGGGGGCTTTTTATTGGTACACTTGTTACGAAATTTTGGAACAGTGCGTTTAAAAAAGCTGTGTCAGTGTGATGGTATGTGAATTGTGTTCATATTGGCATTTTGGACTTCAGTAAGTATTATTTATTGGTGGTCTTTTATGGTTCAGTCGTACTATTAAAAAAAGATCTGCCTGCCTAGACTTTTCCCAACTATGTTGGGGTCGGCTTCCAGGCTAGCCAGATGCAGCTGAGTACCAGTGTTTTACAAGAAGCGACTGCCTATCTCACTTCCTCAACCCAGTTATCCGGGCATCATCTATACCTACTAATACTAAGTATAATTACATATGATCAGTATCGACATATGTAATAAACATAACGACATGTATGTCCTAGGTATTCGATGCACGCACAGATTAGTAGCTCACATCTATTTCTCAGATATTCAAATGTGACCCGCACATATTTTAATATGTCTTACTTTAATTAACTTGTTAATTAAAACCTTCATACGAGTAATTATCTTGAAGTTTTACGCAATTCTAGTACAAACATTAACATAGGCATTATTTATAGAGCTAAGGTAAGGTCTCAGGATTGTCAACTTAATCATTGTGAAACGATTTAATAAGGCCTGTAATTTTTCTTTATATAAAGTTCAAATGTCTTGCATGTCTCATAGGTAACGTTATTTATTCCGAGGATAAAAATATATTAAAAAAAAAAAACTAAATCGTACCAACCAGGGACAAATAAACCGACTTCTGAAATTCATAGTTTTCCCCATTTATCCATTCTTTAAAACCATTTTCTTTACTTCCCGAAGCTTCATTTTTTTAACAAATAAAATAAAAACAACTCACCATATTCCCACTAAAACATGTGCAAGGTGGCTTCCACAAATAAATATTTGTACTTTTACCCGACTGCGCATATTTGACAGATTGCGGTGAATCAGTGTCCCTAAGGCGCATTTATTTGTGAACACGCTTCGTCTCACATTGTTTTGATTTACAAGGAGCAGTTTTTTTTTTGTCCTAATTGATTCGATTTTGATGCACTGTGCGAATTTTGGGCGACAGAGTTTTTCTTTTACTCCTCAGCGATGGACTAGAATTAGTGTTTTTTGGTAGATTTATTTATTTATTTAATAATCTTTGCACATTATGTAAAATGGCGGACTTAGCGCTTTAGGCATTCTCTGCCAGCTCTCTTTGGGTGATGGAAAGAAAGCATTGGTAGGTACAAAAAATAGGTGAAAAAGTAGATCGTTCTTATTTAACCGATGTGGAAATTAGAAAAATAGCTTTTTTTTCAATAATATTTCTACCCGAATTGCGTAAACTGTCACCAATAGGTAACAAAATTACTACTCAAATAACCACCAATCACCGTACTATTCTGCTGCCACTACACTACCCACTTGTTTTGCTGTCTGTACAAGGGGTGCTTTAACGTGGTTATCTCCACAATGACTTGACGAAGGCAAATCAGATTTGCTAACCCTCCAACGTTATTTTAAACCTAGTCTGTCATTCTGCATAGTAGAGGGTTAAACAATTGGATATTTAAGTTAAGTTTAGAGGTATAAACTTAATGTAAATTGTTAAGGGTTAGGTACGGTTTATTTAAGACTGTCTTGCGGGATGGTTTAAATAAGTAATTTGGAGTTTTGAAGATTGCAGTTGGTGTTTTTTATTTGTTTGAAGAATGTTGTTGAGCGAATTAGGTTAAGTTAGGTTTCATAAATAAAGAAATATGCAAATTGCAGATCTTTAATAATTTTATAAAGCTGAAGAGTTATTTTTTTTACCTATATTTCAGGAACTACTAGACCAATATGGAAAAATATTTTAATGGAAAATTATATTCTCAGTGCGCCCATTTATAGTGGAAGGCTAAGAGCTACTTGTTATCCTCACATATGTAATACATATAAGACTGAGTAATTGTACCGTTTTTAGTTATAAACAAAACATTGTGAGGAGAAATAAATAAATAAATAAATTATTATCCGGTTGCACAGAGTAACTTGTAGTGGTGCAACCATGGGTGGAAATATAATTGGAAAGAGTTGATCTAGTCAGAACTTTTTCAAAGTTTCTGACTTAGTATTACTAGAAAAAAATACTTTTATGTATGACTCACAAAACCAAACTTGAAATACCAACTTACTGAGTCGAGTAAGACCGGATGTTTCACGGATTTGCGCATGGAAGCCGCATACGTATTGATTCATGTATACAAACAGAAGAAAGTTTATTTTGCATTTTATTGAAATCTATTGGAGAAATCTATCCGGGTGAAGCATAAGAAGTAAAGACTTGTGTTTGACGTATCTATTAATACTATTTTTGTGTCTATTTTGCTAATTCTGTGTTAAAAACAGGTAGGTGCTTAGGTACTACTTACCCTCCGCAAAATACACATAAAAGCTCCTAATTTTATTTTATTTATTTATTTATTTAATAGTTCATGTACACAGATACACACACAGAATACAGAAAAGAAGAAAGATAGAACACATAGTACATAGGCACACCTTATTTCAAGAGAATTTTTTTCCAGCAGGCCCGTTATGGGAGAGTTAGAATAAGAAGAGATCTTTTATCCAATCAGACAAAAATGGACTACCTACTGTAATTATCTTAATTGATACCTAGTAGTATGCCCATTGTGTCACCGACTTTAAAATATTTAGGTTAGTTTTTTGTTGTTGTTTTTAATTGGTGTACATAATAAAGAGTATATCTATCTATCTAATCAGAAGAACAAGTGACTATCTACACCTTATTTTAAAGGAACCTTACCTTTAAGCGCCTTGCTAGACGGAGGAGGGTCCCGACTCCACGGCGGATCGCCATGTCCTGAGAAATCCCGTAACTTCAGGTAGCTAATAGTCAGCCTTATAATGGAAGCTTTGTCCAGTTGACTGGTGATGGCAGCCGGGAGAGGTAGCATCTTGGCCAGCTCGTAAAATTCGTAGTTTTCCTTGCCCCGTCTCGAACGGGCGGCGTCCCGGCTTTTCTCTTTCCGAAGTTCGAGGATGCTGTAAGGAAAATTGCGATGTTAGATTGGTCGGTTTTAAAAGTGTGAATATGGCTTGTACCTATATGGTTATTAGATATCTTAGAGGTCGATATGTGCAACTGCTGGCTAAGATTAAATAAGTGCGTATTTACGTCTTAGTCTACGACCTTTAAGAAATACCGTTATATAACGTTTTTTTACTCCTTTTACTGAATGCATGCGTTTGTACATGTATAAAGAAGACCTGGGGCCGGATTCTCCTAAGTTAATAATGTCAAAATCGAATAGAAATCGAATCGCAATATGATCGCAATAGCAGTTTTAACCATATCGGGCATTCTGCTACTAATAAAAGACCAATCGTATTCGATTGACATTTGATTGGTGTGCGATTGGTCTGCTATTTTGGTAATTTTGGTCTATACGGTAGTTTGCTGTACAATCATTTTGCAATCGTAAATCATTTGCAGACAAAATGATTCATTATTGAATGACAGAAAAGGATAAAAACGTTTATTTCAAAGAAAAAATAGCGGAATGCCACATACGCTTCAATCGTAATCGAGTCGGGATCGGATCTCAGTCGAATCGAGTCGAACGTCAATCGAATGTTGCTTAAGTAAAATTAGGAGAATCGGGCTCCTGGTGATAGTTTTGTAAGTTTTCCTAACAACCACATTGCCTATTTACATAAATAGGCAACATGGCACATATTAAAGCTTTTAAATTACAAATGATTTGGTCTCGATATAACCATTTAGTTCTGTAATATTTATCCCTCCAATTCGCCGCAGTCACCTATTTCAAATTCCCTCATACAACACCTAATTTTACATCTAAATAAACCAAAAAAAAACCTACACAAAATACAGCAAATTCTTCTAAAATATATGGTACATTAATAAAGAAAAATCCGCCCAGTTTAGCCCAGCTGTGGGTGTGTTCAGGACACTCCCAGTACCCGCCCAAAGGCGGAGTTATACACCAGCTCTTTTTACTTACTACGTATAAAAGTCAGAAATTTGCATTAGAGTAAAACGAAAGATGTTTCGGTATACTTAATTAAATTTTAATTTACAAGTTTTTGTATTTTAATGTACAGTAATAAAGTTGAGTTTTTGTTAATTGGATTTGTAATAAAGTTTGGTTAGTTTATGTTTTGTTGAGTTGTTTTAATTTTGTATTCGTGTTCGAATTTTCAATTCTTGTAGTTTATCAGATGTTTGAATTTAAAATTAACATTTATTTACTTACTGAAAGCATTGAAAGGTCAATAAGTAGTTTGACAATATATTCCACCCTTTAATTAAGTTGTTGATCATGATTGCTTTTTATTATAAGATTTAATTAATTAATAATTTTCTAACATGCAGCTTATTAGACTATCCCGCAAATGACATTTATTTTTCCATCATGAGTACGAATCATAATGTCTGTACCGATGATTACGCAAATAAGTAAAGGCAAAATCCATTATACCTAGGTATTTTGAAAATGCAATTACATCTAAAAATCCCCAACTATAGCCTAAAAAGTCCATTTACCTAAAGCACCTATAGTTCGGCCATTCAGAGAATGCGTTCCTGACACGTCGCGATTGAACTGACGACGTAACTTTGCAATGGCGTTGCAGTTACGATAAAAATATTTTTGCTGGTTGTTTACCGTTTTAACAATTGAGGAGCATTAAAACAACATTATTATATCAATAATCAATGAATGTAGTTACGTCGTCAGTTCAATCGCGACGTGTCAGGAACGCATTCTC
The DNA here is from genome assembly GCF_022581195.2 of Helicoverpa zea. Taxonomy (NCBI): domain Eukaryota; kingdom Metazoa; phylum Arthropoda; class Insecta; order Lepidoptera; family Noctuidae; genus Helicoverpa; species Helicoverpa zea. The sequence goes on from NC_061472.1 coordinate 3,216,462, forward strand.
TGAATGGCCGAACTATAATAATGAGACATTAAGCCGTGTCTACATCAGCACAAACTTTACAGCGTTCTAAACCGAAGGTGCGAAGTAAGCAGTGTCCAGTTTACGATCGTACGCGATTACGTTACCCGTGAGACCTCCGCTTTATTGGCACCTGAGTAAGGCTATTTCAAAATTGGAAGCCTTTTTTACGATTTTTTTAAAGGTACGCTCGGCTTTTGTTTGGGTAGTCTGATTATTCTGGAATGGTCTGGAATGAGGTTGAATATAAGTTTTGAAAAAAGAATAGAGGGTGTTATTTTTGGAATTCCAGTTTAGAAACTTTCTTTACTTTTGTTTCAAGTGTCTGTGGAATTTGGAACCGTTTTTTGTGCAGTTGACAGTTGCTGTCAGTGAAAACTGACAGCTGTCAAGTGCACAAAATATTCGGTATTAATGACCACTGCTTTTTTAAATTGTTAGGAATATTATAACTTAGCAACGGAACTTGAGAGCTGTCACTATTATGAAGAATTTTGTACCATGTTACCCTCACAAAAAAATTTTGAAATAGCCAATGAAACCAATTCAATAGCCTTTTCTAAAAAGGAAACCTTCCAATCAAGATTACAAACACTAGGTATTTTAAAACGTAATTCTTTGGCCTTATCTTAAATAACTGCGCCTAAGGGACTAATAGCGTTTAAAAATATAAAGAAATGCGAAACAACCCCTTCGTAAATCTGATTTCCCGATATACGTTAGTAAACTGTTACCGGTTAAGGGCGGGTTCTATGGACGCGAGTTTCCTTACGTACTGTTTTATTTTTTTTCAATCTTAAAGATTTTACAAACAAATATGTTTATCAATCTTAAAGATTTTGATCGAAGAACACTTGGGTATTTAAGTAATTTTAATAGTTTAAAAAGGAATAATTTTACCGTACAAAGTAGTAGTAGTTTAGCTGTACTAAATTACTTGAAAATAAGCTTACCTAATCGTTAGTGGTAGATATACTTGGCCACAATTTGATACAAAAATAGGTTGCTGTTTATTACAATTGATTAGAAAAGGTAGCCTATATTAAAAACGATTGGTTTATGAATAGCTATAATGTAATTAAATAAAAATTACAATCCTTTGTTTACAACCACAATTTTGCGTACAAGCAGTTTGTCTAGACAATTCGCCATTGTAGTAAAAATGATGCACAAAACAATAAAATCGATATGCAAATCGATTCGCAAATGTGGTCGATTGAATCGAGTAATTGACACATAGCAAGGAAGGATTATCGTACTAATATTAGCCACTGAGTAATTATGAGGTCAGTAGGTATGTCAGCTTATGGTAAAACGGTGTGTTTGTGTCGCAGTAAATATCAACTTGAGTTTTGAATAATTTTAAGTGTGTTTACCTTTAAAGTAGGATGATATTAATAATTAGGTATTTATTAAATGCAAGCTCTTAGAGCCAACAATGTACGATACCTATTACATGAATAGTCTGAAAGTATTGTTTTCGTTTGTTTTATTAGTGAAAGCCAATATTAGACATATTTGCCAGAAAACCAATTTCATTTTTTTTTTCAATCTGAATAAAAATAAAACCCATTAAGTGCATTGTAAACCTGTCATGTAAACCAGCCTTAACTATGGTCCGATTTAAACCAAGGGTTAGAATGGTCAGTTAGGGGCATAACATTGTTTAAAATAACTTCACAGTAAGGGCGGCACCCCCTTGTCTTGACCGCCCTAAGATTAGGGTGAATTATGGTTTCTATACAATTATCTTTTTAATTCAATTAATCGAATTGTTTTATGATTAGTTACATTAGTTTTATCAGTTTTGAGTATTTATCTTTATTCAAGTATCTAGATCATATTATAAAATATACAAATGTTATTGGCATTACCTACCTACCTGTTTTATATATCTAGGTTCGTTGTCCTTTGAGATAAAAAAAAACGCAACCTCTCAAATTTAGGCAATTTCCAATTAGTTATATCCAAGGACTTTAATTTGCTACTTAAGTTTAAAAAATGTATTGCCAGTCCATTGTGATACATGTCTTTATGAGTGCGATTGTAACTAAATCCTAAACTTAATCGATCCAATCATCATCCTCCGAGCCTTTTTCCCAATCATGTTGGGGTCGGCTTCCAGTCTAACCGGATTCAGCTGAGTACCAGTGCTTTACAAGAAGCGACTGCCTATCTGACCTCCTCAACCCAGTTACCCGGGCAACCCGATACCCCTTGGTTAGACTGGTGTCAGACACACTTAATCGATCCAATGTATCTCATATAATCAAAATCATTAACACATTACCATTATCATTATGAGATCACGTAAACGAATAAGAAATAAGATAAACCCATAATAATCAAAATATTTACTTTTAAAACAATATTGTTATCTCAGAAAGATTACAACTTGAATCATCATGATTTTACCAGATTCGCATTAACGTAAGAAGAAAACAAAAAACGGTACTTTTGACTGACCATATTCAAAATGGTTTTACTACCATATGGAGAAGTTAAAATTTGTCTTATCAGGATAGTAACAGTACTTGATATACTTAAAAAAGTCAGGAATGTTAAAAACTTAAAAGAGACATTAACCAAATTGTTTTGTACAGATTTACTTTACAATATAAAGAATGAAATTATCATTGTATTACGTAGGAATGTAGAGAAGAATACTTTTAGTATTTAACTTATTTTTGCATTTGGCCTTAAAGTTGGGTAGGATGTTTGATTGTTGTCTAGTCTATATCTTAGTTTAATTTACTTTTCATATTTTTAAAATTATTTCATTATCTTTTATTTTAACTTTTGTACGCCCTTGTGGGCAAAACATGCAAGAACTTTGATTTTTTTATGTAACACCCTGCTTTGCAAACCTGTTTGTACTGCATACTCATGTTTTGAACAAATAAACAATCTTTATCTTTATCTTTGTCAAATCGATTAAACATTATAATCTTAGTTTCACTGATGTATTTTCGATTCATTTTCAGTCTGTATTATCAAAGAATACCTAAGTAATAGTTAAGCAAGAGTATGTAAAGGTACTTTTAGGTAAAAAGGAAGGTGACATTGCCCTTTCAAAAATAATATAGGTATTATTACCAATATTTCTTTCTTTCCCAAAAAAAAAACTAAAACCAAAATAAAATAAAAGCAAGACACTCCAATGCTTTTTGTTCTGTCCAATTTTTATGACGAAACTCCCTTCATCTTAGAAGTGGCCTTCTTTAAGTGTTCGTGTACGTGCCTCAACACCCTGCACACCTGGGAATCGAACCCACAATACGCCACTAACGCCTTGACCCTCTACAAATACACCCTTGAAAACCACAAGCCAAAATCAACCTTGAAACTCACAGATAAAGTCCAAAATCTGAAACAAGTGTCAACCGTTCCATTGGTCAGTGATGATTAGTGTGTTATTCCAAAAAGGACTTAACTCCTAAATCTGTCACGCGAAACTCAACTTTATGGGGTTGATATAGGAGTCAAAATCAAATGTTCAGAATAGAAACAAAAAGAATACTCCTGCAAATTGAAATAGGAGAAACTCGTAGAAAAAAGTCCGGGATTCGAAGTCGGGAGAGGTCGTAAAAAGCCTAGTACGCAACCGTGTCGCAGTAGTTACGGTTAATGTGTCCCGGACAAATTGAGTTGTGCCCGGCTAGGAAAATTAGCTGTCCCCCGGGATTCGGGGATATTTCCCGGAGTCCGGGATAAGTGACGGATATGACATGACTATTTATGAGTTGCATTTTATTGCATCGATTGTATCATCTTACTGTTTATTTTGATCCATCACCATCTATAAGATACTTTACGATACAACCAAATGCCCTAAGTAAAGACATTAGGTACCAACAGCAAAATTAATAGATAACTTGACACTTTTTTTTGGCATACATGCATTAGAATCTTGGTCCTAAGATTCATACACGCAGTAATGACGACAGAATCTCTAACAACGCGGAACTTATCAATCTCTTGTACCTACATCAGACTGTCAATACATCATATATTTCCCATCGCACCATTAAAAACCACTTACAAAAGGCATTATTCACACTTTATCACTTAATTGGGACCAAATCTTATGTCTCTCATACAATCGGAACCAACCCTAAACTGCCACCGAAATCTTCTGACAAAAAGATTATCCGAAATATACTAACATGTCAATAGATCGACGCTTGTTAAATTGTCACCCGTCACCTTTTTAGGGTTACCGTTGAAAGGTTAACACCTTCACGATTAACCCTAAACGGGGGTATTTAATACCCGGCTTTTGTGGAGACCCTGGGAATTTCTGAGCATTTTCCCCTTGAATGGTTCCGAGTCTAAACATTGGTGCTTTGTTGCGGTTAAAATGAGTTTATTGGAAATAAAGTTAACGGTTTATAAAGAGATAATGGCGAAGTTTTATTATTCAGATGAATAAAATGAGGTAGTTATTATGTCTTCCGTTTGTTATACTGTGAAGTAGTGTCATAATAGATTTAATGCGCACTTTATATTAGATAAAGTGACAGATAACTTATGCAGACGTTCTAACTATTCTTTTAAGAGAGTAATGAACATAAAGAATGCTGGAATGCAAGTAATATCCATTTAGTATTATAAAGATGTAATATTAAGATTAATCTTGTATAATTTTTCCATTTGCTTTACCACAATTCATTTAATTAATAAAATGACAACAATTTTACAGTCATCTGTCATATCGTAAAATGCCATAATAACCACCAAGAAAATCTTCATGTTTAAGTACCACCATAACCCTCTCAAACAAAATATGACACCATATTCAATATCAAGTGGTTTTTGTCACCAAATATGTATGTAAGTACTTCATACTTCTTTATTCGACGATATGGTTTAAAATTTTACATTGTACATTTTAGGGTTATGAGTGGGTATTGAAGTTTCGGTACCTTGGGAAGATTGGTGTAAGTATTACTACCCTTGAATTGTGTCTTAATCTTTTTCTTTGCTTCATAAAAGATTAAGTTTGTGGTAAGTACAGAAGTTTAAGCTGTCAATAATGCAAGGGTTGGTAAAATTGCGACACATTTTTGGCGAATTCTAAAAGTGGAATTAATAATAATTCTGTAACTATAGCTCTCGCCAAAATTGTTGTCACGAAAGATTGGGAACTTTAAAAACTGCCCTAAAATTCTATCAAGACTTCAGCCATTTTTCAATTTGAAACCAGCAAGTCACTGCAGACTATAATCGTCTAATCTTCCAGCATCGTCTAGTAAATACCTTTCGACTTTCTTTAGGAAACTTTTCAAAGAGATATTCACACCCTCACTGAGGGTCGGCCAGTTTTCTTTAAAAGCATGGACATTTGAACCCTTGGAATTTAGTCAACCGTCCCGTCCCTAGAGCCTCGAAACCCCTACGGTCAGTCGTAAGAAATTCAAATAAATCGACTGTATTCACACACTTTTGGATGAATTACTTCAAATGACTACTCAAAAAACAGCTATAGCAGTTATTTTTGTAAAATATGCTGTGTCAAATGAAGTAGCTTTAAGTGTAATGCTAGCTAAAGTTAATTGAAATCACGTTTGGCATAATGACGGGTCATTTCAAAGCAATAGAATCGCACACAGTATTGTCACGTTGCCAGCGTATCTACTAATTGTATTCGGAATACATTAGCGTAACTGTTAAGTAGTATTAAAAACTGTTGATGAAGAAATGCCGAAAACAAATGAAGAAGATGATGTAGACGAAGAAGATTATGTCTTTGAGGATTGTAAAGAAAAAAAAAGTTACACATAATGATTTTAAAACACGCTAGGAACCTATACTTAGCAGAGATAGTACGCGATGTGAATAAAAAGAAAAATCGTAGCTAGTGCATAAAAAGACAGACGCTAATCAGACGTTAAGCGTTAGTCACCGGGGTTATTCCTGGCATTCGAAGTATTTAGCCAGTTTGTTTTCTACTCCATTAATATTCTAATTAGTTTGTAGTAATCGGAGTTTTAAACGGCGATGCTAATGCAGACTTCACCGTAACTGACTTTCTTGGATAGCATCATCGTAGTGGCTTCTCGCTCTTTCAACGGCTCTTAGATTTAGAGTTAAAGCTTGAAGAAGTAGGTACAGTTGAAGTTCAGCACATCAACTTTTTGGATTAGATGAATGAAAGCATAATTAAACTTTAATCATATTCTTGGCCAATCACGTTGGATATCTTAATAGTATCGAAACAATAAAAACTCTTTCACTTGTCAAAAAATAGCTTATTGAAGTTCATTCATTAATCATTACAACTCTGTCGTTCGGTAATGAATATATCTCGACAGATGCCACTAAAATCATCAAACCCATAGCTAACACAAAGAAGAAAATTAATACCTTTTATCGCACTAAAAGTCACAGTTCTATACATATTCATACCGAACCCCTAGCAGGGTAATCAGACAATGCAGACAGAATTAATAGAAGTCCACGCGTAATGATATATCTTATTTATACGACCAAATACGACAAGGGGGAGACGTTTGACACCATATTTGATATAGGAAATGAAAATGTCATCGGCTTATTACGCTAAAGATTATTGATATTGGACGATTTACGACAGATAATACAGGAGAAATATTACAATCAGGATTTGGATAAAATGATGACGGAAAATGTATTTTTGGTGAAAGATCCAAAATGGGTTAAGTAAATGAGTACCTAGATTCAGCAATGCGTTGTGTAATCAACGGTCGTGCGTCGGCTTAGCTTTTAATTGTTAATTTATTGCGAGTTTGCCAAGGTTTTTAAACACACATCTACTGCTGGATGTTCGTTTCCATAAAAGGAAGGTTACTCACAATTTGTTGGTGAAGAAAGAACACGCTAGTAAGATGATAAGCTTGCTTGGCTTGTTCTTTCAAACCCCTATCTACATTGTCATTAATACATTTATAATTTCCAATTTCATCATCAATTTTACCATCTTCAATAGCAACCAGTACCACTATTTCCTTAAATTTTTACTCTATAACAGAACATCCAAATTCCTCATTCTCACATGCTTTTTTTACTCGTTTTTTCTTCGCAAATAGTGTCAAGAAGTCGTGGTCCACGCTTGTTGAGGACAGGCGTGTCAAAGGTAAGATCACGAGGTTCTGTAACCCCGAGGTACTTAAGCAAAGTGTAATAAGATTTGGTCGTTGATAAAAAGTGCTTTGTGGTACTTTGTACTTGTTTCTATAATGTATTTAAGAGTTCAGTGAACCTAAGTTGTTTGAATATTACTGTGTAGAATATTACTTGAACAGAGTTTTTTTGAGTAGGTTATGAATTTGAGCAAAATTAAGGAATAAGAAGCATATTTATAGAAGTTCAGTTACATTTCCACAGGGATCTTGAGGAATCAAACTGCCACCGATTTTGCTATTGACTAAAGTTCTACCTCTAAATATTTTCATAATTTAAAATTGTGATAAAGAAACTACAATCAAAAATAAACCAAAAACATAACAAAAGTATCAAGACTGTTCATAGCCAACCAAAAATAATGACAGGAGGCAATCTTTGGTCCCAAAAGCGTTTACTGCCGAACCCCTGGTGATGAGGTTAATATGACTCGGCGAATTTCCGAAAGTGTCCGACAACCCGACACTATTCCGACAGGTCGGATAGAATAAAGGTTATTTGAAATTGAGAAGTGTCGCTTAATAGATGCTGTTATTTTGAATAGGAAAGAGTTATTTGTATTAGACTGAATACTAAAATTATGTAATTAAGGGTATAGTTATTAAAAACAAAGTAGAATTTCATTGTAATGGTAGAATAGATTTAAATAGGGATTTTCACAAAAAATACAAATCATCGAAAAACATCCCCAACACCCACTGCACAGTGTTACAAAGGCCAATAATTTTCGGACAAAAATAAATAAAGGCCCGGTCCCGTCCCGAGCAGGCCCAGTGGGACGGACGATTTGTACGTCGGCCAAATTGCCGCTCTTTAGGTAGACTTTAATAATCACGTCATATCCAATTTTCGTTTGACACGCAACACGAATACAAATTGAGCAACGCGTTGATTGAATATGTCATTTGTTTATTAGTGAATTGACACTTGTAATTAATGTATGGTTGATTATGAGCTGTGGGATAAATAATAAAAAAAATATTTTTTCTGTAAAATAGAGCTTAGGATTGTGTACTTTAGATGGTATATTCTGATGGATATAAGATAAAAAATGCGCCAAAATTCACTCGCATTAAAATACAATGTCTTGGCATGAATCCATAATATTACAAAATGCATTTTGCAATATATTTCTCATCACGTTTATAAAATAAGCTACTTTCAAAGTAAACTGTCACAATGAAAATCCCTAAATCTCGAGCATTCAAATGATAAAAAATCTGATGAATTGCACCCACTATGACAACGCAATGTCGACGTAGTGAAAATAATCGTACAATAGATGATATCGCATGCCACACACCCCAGTGGGCGATATCCCACTGTATAGGGACAAAAAATGACCAATCTGCTAGACGCGTCGATACGGGTTTGACTAATGGTAGTCGCCCGCTTAGCAAATTGCCTGCCAAAATCGTAACGAAACTGGAAAATTGTTTCATTCATAAATGCAATACTCGGGATTTGCGTGGATAGCTATTTGATGAATAAAATAGTGAGGATTACGCGCCCCATGTGATAGCGGTTTCAAAACGTCAGATGGACAAATGCTTGTGATAATCGTTTATGAGATTGGATTTTGTTTGTTATTTCTCTTCGTTTTAGTGAGAAAACGTTCGATATCGACCGTTTTCTAAGTAAATAAAACTAGCTAGCTGAATTAGCAATACAAAGAGAGGTTGGGGCCGCATTCGCAGCCAATTGAAAGGAGAAGGAAATAATAGTTATTTGCAATAATCGACTGAAGGGACGGCTGATTGCGCCCGGGGCACGGGTGAGGAAATTTTTCCCGTATTTTTGTCTGCCAACTTACTGTCGAGTGTTCGTTAGTACTTACTATAAATTCATCGCTTTATTTGCTTTTAGTGCGACTTGTAATAATCATTGCGCTTTTCATAAATTAGCTACATACGCGTTCTGTGAGCTCCGTTTCACAATTATCTTGAAGTAGGAACTGGTCATATAATTCACATAATAATATGCTCTTTGAAAATGTTGTGACAGAAAAATATTCATCTATCAATAAGAACCGTTTCTGAGGAACCCTTCCCAACCAATACCAATTCAACCCTAAAAGAAGGAATTAAAACAACAGGGGTCAGCACAAAAGTACGTTGATGAGGTAAAGGGGGATATAATAGATCATTTTCGGGACACTTGTCCTGCAGTTAATCCGGACTGGTCCAGCTTGTGATCGATTGTACGTCACCCTACTAGAGGAATGCCCATTAAACTTGGCATTTTATCGGGCGGTTTCTGAAATATTTGTAATAGCATTAATATTTTCTAAAAGTTTACTTAAGTTCTTTTATGAAAAAGAATCATTGCTATAAAAGTTCGTGTTGAATATTTCTAGTCGAAAAAATCTTTTGCTGCCGAATAATTAAAGTTTCGATCAATATTTACATTGGCTTTCAAAGTATTGAATTCGATTCAAAATCATATTGATCAAAATGCTTTCATATCGACAGTTCCATTATTCGGACAAATTATTAAAAAAAGTGTCAATACGCGATTCGATACGTACTAAAGCTCGCAATTTCGTAGAATATTACATCGATTTTTTTCTCGTAACATTACAAAATTACAAAAAACACCTGCAGTAAGAAGATTCGAGTTGAAACCGCAGACATAAATCGATCGTTGTTTTTGAAAAATGTTTTTTTGTTTTTACTTTTATTCGTTTCTCTAATGACAGATAATAGTTCGGTTGTTATATCGATACTGGACGTTTTTGGGGACGATCTCAATGTGATTTTTATTGAGCTTAATAACCCCGAAATGTATGTCTCTCTTTATTGATCAATATTTTATTATTTCCTGCCTCGTTTCAAAAATCACCGGATTGGTTTTGACTGTTTTGTAATTTACTTCTTTTGCAGCTCTTTATAAAATAACGGCGCTATTCAAGATTAAGGCTTTTACTTTAACCTGTAAAAACTTTTCAATCGCTAGATTCTTCGAAAAGCACAATTTCGTGCAGCTTTATTTTAAGCAAAACCAAATTCGATTTTTGTGTCTTTCATATTGCTAAACCGTTTTCATTTTAAGTTTTTTGTCTACCGTTTTAATACATCTAACCTCTGGGCATTGTTTGACACACTTATAAAATGTGTTGCTTGATATATTTTAGTCTTGTATCAAACTTCGTCTGTCGGTAGTAAAAACTGGAATGGATAGAGGGCGTGACGAATTGCAGTGAATCAGCAGTTGGTAGCCGATTGAGGCTGCTGATAGATCTACAGGCTGTTTTAATATAAAGCTACCTACTTATAAATATTTTGGGCATTTTGAATACACTTTTATTCATGTTGAACACTGTGCAATATTTTTTTTTACATTGTCAACAAGATTGGTAAAGGTAGTTTTCAAATTAGCGTGTTTTTTTTTTAATTTTTAACGAATTCAATCGGGAAACATTGTCTATTGCCATTTTTATTATTTTTATGAAATGACGAGTTACAGTTAAAACTATCAAAAAACATCAACCTATATGAAATTACTAAAAAAACGACACAAACTGTAATAGATCCATACATTCAAAAAGGGCCGAAGAAGGCCGGAGAAATACCAATCTTATTTACCGTTTAATGGCTTAAGATTGCACCTTGTCACACGTTCATAAAGATCACAATTGCTTAACAATTTGTTTATCAGGTGCAAAAAAATATTTTAGCTCATCTAAAATGAGGTAGGAGATAATACTTCATAATATTAACCCGGATATTTGATATTAGGTTTTTGTTGACCATTTTTTCTGTCAACCTATATTGTTAAGTTTGTGTTGAAATATGAAACGGTTAAGATACGAGTTTTACGGATAATTTATGGTCATGTGTAAGTGATATGAAAAAAAATGGAGATATGTTGTTTTAGTGTAAAATACTTTTGTTTCAATTAAAACGGTTAATTTACAGTTGTTGAGGATACATATGTGTTGAACTATGATGATACATACTTATGTGTTGCTGGAAATATATTATGGTACCTAGATTTTGTGAAAGAAATTGGATTAAAAGCCAGTTTGAGATATACTTTTAATCAATGTGCTTAAACGCGGCCAAGACAAACTAAGAAATATGTACGTTTGCCACTAAAAGTTATCAATTAGGTACCCAAGTTTTCAAATAAAGTAGTTAAGTTTTCAAATATTTTTTCCAGGCACAGGCTAGGTTTTACCCACTGTGGAACGAACAATAACATAATTGTGGTCCCATAACACAAAACTACAAAGGTTACTCTTATGAACCAGAGTAGCTGCGGTTAGTCCCCGTTTTTATATGAAAACAAGTTCAGCTGTTCAGAAATGGAGTTTTACGATAAATTACTGTTATTTTGTTATAGGCTGCCAGTAAGGATTATAATTTTATTTGATTTTTTTAATTAGTAATCTTCATAAGGTTACATGGCTTTCTTAGGCTTGAGTTAGAGAACGCCTTTAGAACTTGGCATTTTTTTCTTTAGAATTTACTACAGTAAAATGAAGAAGTCTAACAAGAAATAGCATTTCCTAAGTATATTTGGGTCGGCTTTCATCATATACTGTTGCAGAAATGCTTTCGGATACACATATTGTACCATATTTCATTGTAACAATTTGTAATGATTTCCATACATTCATATTTCTGTGAAATGTACACTTCAAATAATTTTGAACTCAGAAAAGATAGTGAACCTACCAATGTTGATCCTTTTTTTATCTTTTCACCCTCTGCCACTTATTGACTAGCATATTGCCTACATATTATAACAAAAACGCGTGTAACAATATTTAGTTACGCTCTTTATTTTTCAATCAAAATATTTTTGTCTACGGATGTGATTTTTTACATTTTATCTTTCAACAGTTTTTTGGCTTGCTTTAGAAATTTTGATGAAGTGTGAAAGGGTTCCTGTCTTGTGATTGAGACAAAAAAGTTTTTGTTTCGTGAGATAAAAGGTAAATTCTTTGGATAAAAGACCATTTTAGGGTAATAAAGCTTCAGATATTAGTTATTTTTATATAGCATTATTTTTTGATAGACATATATGCTCAATCGTTCTCTATGTAAGAGGAGGCAAGTGCCAAGCAGTGGGATGATAAAAAAGGCTAATGATGATGATGAAAATGAGCAATGTACCTCTCGAAACATGTGTCCAATGCGATATCAAAAACCTATGGATAAAAATTGTGTCATCTACTTATTACAATAAAATCTTGATACTAACATAATTTTGCTTTATAACGCGCATAACAGCCATAACGATTTCTTACCAACTTGTCCAAAAGCATTGTTTACCTAGTTTTTTTGCAATTACATCAACGAAAGTGTAATTATTTCGGACAGTTACCGTTCAAGGTTCAAGTCGAGTTGCGTATTCAAGTTTATGGTTACTCTGATGTGGAGCAAACAACCCGTTAATATAACCGGGTACTCAATTATATCGCTTTGATGTTTCGCGACGCGGTTAGTCTTGATACTTTTTATTATATATTTTTATATATTTTTTTTGTGTTAAAAAGAGATTAGATTAAAATCTCATTCATAAAAATATGTGGCAAAAACTCTTCTCAATAAAAACAGTAAATATATTTTCTTACTTTCAAAATCGATTTATCGACCGCAAGTGCACATAAAAGCATCTAACTTTCATTTTTCTTGTTAATAAAATCAGAAAAAAAAACTGCTGCTTAGAACATAAATCGCAAACCTACATTTCACTGTGAGAATGTCGTAAATAATAAAAGGGAAAATGCTAGGCAGATGATGAATGTCATAAATTATAACAAAGTTAGAGTCTTGTTAGAATATTACCAATTAACTTTTGACTCAAGATGCTCATGTATTTGTATTATTTTTAAATTCAAGTGCCTCATTACGTCCATATTTCTCGTTTTCTGGGAAAACGACAAATTACGAAGGTGATCTTGATGCGCAGATATGAATGCTGTAATATTGTTCAAATTGTAGAGTTAAGATTTATCTAGATCTGACGAGCAGGAAAAAAAAATTGTACGTACCTAAGTATTAAGTTTTTTTTTCTTTTTGTATGTGTCATGTGTTTGATTTTTGCGATATTGGTGTGTTTTATATTTATGAAAAATATTAATTTTATGATAGGTGGTAGGTAAAGTGATATTTATTTAATTAAATGACTGCATATTTAATATTATGTTAACTACATATTATGTACCCATGTATGTTGTAAATTGAATTAGTATTTTTTTTGCCTTTTACAATTTGTTTATTCATCAAAATAAATTACTTCAAAAATACTTTCAGTCCTTTTTTCCCTATCCCATCAATTATTTTCTTAACATCACAAAAATTAAAACAATAAATAAATTACCCAATTCTTTGCGTTCATAAGCTCAAGCGAGCGAGAGTACGTCATGACAAGATAAAATCTTAATTTGTTTGCCTGTCCTGTCCACGTCAGTTAGTCAACTGCTTTACTTAGCAAAACGTTTTGGAGGCAGCCCACGATTTAATAAAACATTGAACTGAGGAACCATCAACAAATGAGATGCCGAAAAATGAAGTTAGAGGAAAAAATATAATCAAACCTCTTTTTTTCGCAAAGAACAAAAATACTGCTTTTGACCTTTCTGCACATACCTATTGTGCTGGGCTTTACATAATATTTTTTTGTTCATTTTGTAGTTATGTAAGAAAATCTTTCGGTTTTTTATTAGTAACAAGCTGATTCCTCGCGGTTTGATGTAAAGAGTTACAATATAGCCCATGTTACACGAAAAATATTGTAGATTTCCAATAGTAAAAAACAATTGAAATCTTTTCTGTAGTTACTGACCCTACAAGGTACAAACAAACATAAAAAGTTACCTCTTTATTATATTAGTTGGTAATAAATGTACCTACTATAAATCTACTTAGATACTTTAACTATAAGAGATTTCATTTCAAACTTTCACGCTATAACCCTCCTCCGAGCCTTTTTCCCAACTATGTTGGGGTCGGCTTCCAGTCTAACCGGATTCAGCTGAGTACCAGTGCTTTACAAGAAGCGACTGCCTATCTGACCTCCTCAACCCAGTAACCCGGGCAACCCGATACCCCTTAATTAGACTGGTGTCCGACTTACTGGCTTCTGACTACCCGTAACGACTGCCAAGGATGTTCAATGACAGCCGGGACCTACAGTTTAACGTGCCATCCGAAACACAGTCATTGGTGTCTAAGATATACTTAGAAAGTACATACAAACTTAGAAAAGTTGCATTGGTACTTGCCTGACCTGGAATCGAACCCGCGCTCTCATACTGGAGGTTGGTTCTTTGCCCACTAGGCCACCACGACTGCACGCTATAACCGCACCATAAAATTGTTAAATGACTGACAGATTGCCATAATTTAATAGTTTCTTAACGCGATCGGTTCAGCGTCATTATTTTAGAAATCGTTTGCAATATTTTAATTAATTATCACTTTTGTTAAGCAATAATCTTGATACTTGGGTGCTTAATTGAAAACTTAAAGGCTCATCTATTGGATGAAAATTCTTGTTAGCTTCGGTCATTTATTTAAACGTTTTAAAATTCGATAGTTTGATTGAAATTATTTGCTTTTTAAAATTAATGCTCAATTTTACGGCTTTATCGATGATAGTTTATCTGACACTTGAAATAAATCTACTTCAGTCTTTGTAGATTTAGCTTAGGTAATGAGGACCAGAATGGTTAAATAAAATGGTCCTTAGAGTTTTATAATGCTGACATTAATTTGTTTAAATAAAAAGATTGAGGATCTGGTTTTTGAAACTCATGTCATATACCTACTTACAAACATGCATGATTTTCTATGAAATAGGTACTTTAAGTGGACATAGATGGTCAAAAATACAAAATTACTTCCTGCCCAAATGACGTAAGAGGGCAAAGAATATTATTCGTGCTAGAAACCAGTACAACAATGCCGTGTAGATATAATCAGGAAATATTCGACAGACATTTTGCTGTCGCGTGGACATTTAAAACATTTTATTATCTTGTTTTATTTCATTACTTAAGTCATTCCACCGCTATAAAACTGACAAGATAATTTTAAACGAAAAAAGTCTGTTGTTTTCTTCTTGTAGTGAGTAAACGTGTAATATTGTATGGAGATTTAAATAGTTGGGTATACAATATTACACAGATTCGTATTGATTTATTTTATTTTTAAGCACAGATAAAGAAGCACATTAAATAAAGTAATTGCAAAAAAATTATTAAGGCGATAAAATATTGTTGTTTCAATAACTCATTGATTTTTTAACAATTTATACATA
Source organism: Helicoverpa zea (assembly GCF_022581195.2). Taxonomy (NCBI): domain Eukaryota; kingdom Metazoa; phylum Arthropoda; class Insecta; order Lepidoptera; family Noctuidae; genus Helicoverpa; species Helicoverpa zea. Next base: position 3,231,912 of record NC_061472.1, read on the forward strand.
TAAAAAAATATATGTTTTTTTTTCTTGTTAATAAGAAATTTATTAAATATAATATAGGCATCAATGTGTTATTGAATTTCAGTACATAACAACTAACTAGAAAATAAAAAAATATAAAGAAAAAAGAAACGTGCCCAGGTTCGAGATGCGATTGGTTGGATGCTTGTTGCTGCCGACAGATATCCGGGCTTGTCTGTACGAACCAGGAATGGGTGAAGGCCGGGTTCAGGCCCGGGTTGAGCCCCGGGCCCGGCCCAGGCAGGCCCATCACGCCGGGCAAGCCCCCGGGCCTCTGGTGGTGGAAACCAGCCGAAGCCACCGCGTAGTCCATAGCTACCGCTTGATATGGCAACATTGTCACTTAACACTGTTAATAATCTAAAACAAGTCCGATACAGTTCCACAACAGAGTTCCCGCGCTTTCGCACACTTCATTTTGAATTAATTGCCAAAAGTATCAAAATCGTTCGGGCGCTGTCTATTTTCTCTCAGACAACTAGCATTGTAACACACACTCGCGTCCACTTTACAAATAAAAATGTCCCTTACATTTGGTTACTTTCATTTCAAAGTCTGGACCACATTGTTTACAGAGTCTCTGCAGCTGAAATATTCACAAACGCTGCGCCCGTTATTTCAGCGAAGACGTTTCAGTTATCAAACAAACGTTCTATTTTCGGGCGATCATTTACGGGGCGAGCTATTCACAGGGGAAAAGTCACGCACAGCCACCCACTTAATAAATATTCTGGGCATATATCCGTTTTTACGTGGACGTGACTGACGGAGTACTGTCCGATTTTCACGTACGGAACGCGCGGCCGATTATCGAAAACAGTCGCACGCGACCCCCTCCTACGACCTCGGACGTGCAACTGAGACGAGACACGCGCGGTAAACGCGACTCTATCGCACTCGGGACACCAGCCGACCCGGCGCCGATCGGGCCTTAGAGCGAGACGTCGCAATACGATGGACCGGCATAGCCATCGATCGGATGTCATCGCCGAGTTAAAAGCCTGCGTCGTTACACGGCTCGTAATAGGCGGTTACGTGATTGGGCGTGGCCTAAGCTATTAAGTTGAATTGTCGCGCGCTGATTGGTTGGAATTGCTAGTAGTAGTGTACGTGATATGTTCAGAAATACGTTTATAGCTGGTGTTCATAGAATATAATAAGTGTGTTGTCGGTTGGATGTCGGCCAGTTGACGCTGTTGGGCCCTGTTGCGGTTTCGTTGCCGATTCGCGTAATGCTTTTTAATTATAACGTCTGGGACCGTTAATAGATGAACATAGCGTGTTTAGTAGTAGAATGAGACATGTGTTGAATATTGTGGGCGTGGCCACACGTGCGATTGATTAGCTCCACAATTACCGCTAAACACGGGTCCGTTGATGATAACTTATCGGGTAGGATTATCAAAGACTAGATATTAAAGGTGTAGATCATAATTGAAAATGAGAGGTTTGATCTTAACAGTCTTGCTTGATATCCCTTAAAGACTCCAATAAGAAAATTTCTAATAAATATCAAAGGACCAAAATTAACTGATCCTTTATCCCTATGCCAAAAGTCTAACAATAGTAGTAATAAGTACTAACCCTCAAAATAGGAGAGAAACGAAACAAAAGCGAGCTACTTTCATCCGATTTCCAATCCCTTGCCTCGGCTTCAAGCTTCCTATAAATAGAGTTGGTATAGAATTAATCAATAACTGTTAGGGTTCAAGATCGCGTGGTTTGTATGCTGAGCGCGATCAGCACAGCTGACTGCTCCGGAGCCAAGAATGGGAGGACCAAATAACGTTGCTGAAGTTTGATATGGGATGGAAGGACCAAAGGTAACTTTTGTCTCGACTTACAGACTTTTTTTACGTAGGTAACGCAAGAACATAGGTAGATAGGTTTTCTTTGTCAAATGACGGAAAAGGTTTAGGTGAGTGTAGGTACGGAGCAAGACTTAGAGTTACTTAGTACCTAAAGGTAACTAAGTAGGTATGTCGGTATGGTTTAGATAAGAAATATAAAGTGAGTAAATATAGGTAGGTAAGTAATTTTAACGGTATACAGGTGAAACGGATGAAAATCGAAGTTGTTGTTACAAATATTGAACTGATTCCAGAAAATCATTCAATAATAGAAAGATTCGTTACAAAGATAGAATTTAAACGTTTAAAACAGTAGCCGTGCGCAGAAATTGTAGATAATTCACTATAAACTGAAGATCTATTGGAGCGTGAAAGCATAAACAATCTCGCTTTTTTATAATCTAATAATCGGTTACACCGTTGTCAGAATTGCAGCGTATTACGGTGTAGGAATGAATTTTGCACTTTAACATTTAATATATTCATATGTTAAGTAAGTACTCACTGCAATCAATTTCGTGAATGATTCGAGAGATGACATGAGATAGATGACTATGGATGAAAAGACACGGCACGTACTTACCTAAAATATTTTAGCCAACTAGTTTAACACACAAACATTGATAGATTTTATAGTTATTGATGAATATGAGGGTTGCAAAGGGAAAAACAATAACCTTACATATACGTGCCTATATTTATAATTGCCCTGAAAATCTCTTACTGTCAGGTTGTCAGGCTCCTCAGGTTATTAAACCTGCAGCTCACTCGATAACAAGAAACACATTTCTTTAGAAATGTATCTAAAAGAAACAGATAAGTACTTGATCTACTTCCACCATAAAAAGGGCTTACCAACAACCATCACGTACTGCAACCTTCTCCGTATTCTTTGCCTTTTTTCTATGAAAAACAAACAAATGAAGGTAGTTGTAAAGTATGTTGAAAGTAGAGTAGCCTCGTGTTATGCGTAGTAGGTTAAAAGATCATTGAGGTAAAAAATTGTAAGTGATCGGCTTTTGTTTATGACGGAGAACGTATTGAGATTGAAGGCATGACCTTAGATAGTCTATGTAAACTGTTTTTCAGGTGTCGTCCTAGTTTTAATAGAGTTCTTACTTCATTAGGTGCACCAATTTTCAAATTGTTGATCTTAAACTAAGGGACCTTATTTTGGAATACATAAGTAATTAATGGGCGGTGTTATCGCAAATAGCGATCTGTTCCAGACAATTTTACTCTAAGCGATTTTCTTTAGCATAACAAATCATCGTGGCTAATACATTCTGACTCATTCCTCATTTTACAATAGCTAAATATAAAGCAATGAAATCATTACAGTTCAACAGCTTAACAGTTCAACCCTAAACCACTGCACTAAACCGTAACAATACCAAATCGTACAGTTTAGATAATTCACGACCAAACTCCTAAACATAGGTGTCCAGTTAGATGGCTACCGGAAGCGGATTGTTGCGGCTTCCGGTCACCCATCCGCCTATTTATGTGCTAATATCTATGGTTGGTCTATGGTTTAGATATTTGTTAACTGATAGCTGTGTAAGTTTAGTGTTATGGTCTGATGGATATGCAAAAGTAACGTTATGTGTTTGGAAGTAAATATGGTTTTATTTTAGTGGTGTTTGTCCTTAACTGTAAATTAAGAAGTTTTAATTAATACTTTCCCTAATACCTTCTTCATCATCTTCCTGCTCTCGTCCATTTTGGATCGATGCAGCATGCGTTCTACTAGTCATATCGTCTTTCTCACAATCTATCTAACGTTTCATTTGTTTTTTTTTCCCCTGAAGTCCATACTCAAAACCTTTCTCAGAACATGATCCGCAATCATTCGCATTTAATACGATTAGTACGCATTTGTAAACCATTTCAGTCTATATTACCAACCACAAGTAAGTATGCGGTAGTTTTACTCTATCCACCAATATTTTCCATATACAACATATTTTTTAATATAATTTGATTTTTAACATGAATTTTATTACATATCACACAAAAAGACCCTATACGTATACAAATATACAAAACAACAATAAAAAAAAAACTAGAAAACAAACCCCCACTCACACTAGACACAAACACCAAAAAAATTCACGTTTACTTTCCATCGTCCAAAGCCATTCATGAATCAAAGACTTTGGATTCTTTTAAAAGAATCTAGACTTTGTTCTTTGGATTGTATTACGGTATCGGTTGGGATGGACATAATCAATAAAGTGATTGTTCTGACACGGTCACGATGAGGGGACGCGGAGGTACGCAGGATGGGGGGATGGTGATAAGCGGTAGCGGGTAGCGGGTAAATCTGGGAGTGCAATGTGCCAGTCAAATGTCGAGCTTAGAGACTAGTAGCAGTATGAAAGACTTTATCACATTTTATTTTAATTATCAGTCTGTAAATTGCAATGACTAAAATTTAGTTAAGATTTTATTACCGAAAGAAGAAAAAATATATTTTTGTCATTTTTAGCAGATACGAGATAATTGATGAAATACATATATGTCAAATGCAAAAAGTAGCATTTGGAGATGCTGGGATTTGAACCCAGGACTTTCAGCATGCGAAGCAGACACTCTACCACTGAGTTACATCCCCGATAAGACGTGATCTCAATTTATGCCTTACACCCCTAACTAGCAAGAGTTATTCTAAGTGCGCTCTTTTTATTTGTATACAATTTCCTTACATTTTTATTCTGCACTTATTCAAAAAGAAAATACCCGCTGTCGCTTATGCCTTCATTCACACCCGAATTCCGTACAAAAGGCAGTCAGAAAACTCGCCACTTCTTATTGGATAATTCGTGATTTTCATTTTTTTCTTTTAGACTCCGTGACAGGTGTTTGAACCTGTTCATGGACTTGACATTGGGAGACCAGGAGCCCACCAATCGCGAGCCAGTTCAATGAACTCGATTATTTATACACTCGATACTACAGTTACGTGGGTAATCGATTATTTATCGTTCCAAATAATCGATGGTTGTATCTCTATTTCGAGAATTCGCCATAAAATTTCGACACCGATCGATTTGAGCAACAAACGTTTTTTTTTTCGGATGAATTTTATTCGATATCGATAAAGTTTTCTTATAGACATAGTATATTAGGTATTTGATCGATAGACGTGACAATGATTGTACAGAAAAAAATCTAGAATGTATTTTAAAATTCTACTTTTTTTCATAGTGATTAAACTAGTGTCAGTTGTCACGTAAAAACCGCAGAAAAACTTCAGTTACAGGTACACTGAAGCATCTATTTTTAGTTTTCTTGCCGTACGTTCAATTAATCTATGAAAGCATTGGAACTTTTTGCTCAAATTATCGACAAACAGTTGACACGTTGACCCTCTATTAAGCCCCTAAATTGGTTCTATTATTAAATTAGAAGAAAAAGTCGTAGCATGCTGTGGACAATTAAATTAGCACGTGATAATTGGATTAGAGATATTTTAAAGGCAAAAAGTCTTAAATAAGTATAACTGAAAATGTTATAAAAAGTTAATTCGGTTACTACAGAAGGACACAAATAATTCAGTAAATCCAAGTATTTTATTACAAAACAAAAAAGGCCCTAAACTACAGTCTAATAGTTAAGACCAGGGCCCCGATTCTCCTAAGTTAATAATGTCAAAATCGAATAGAAATCGAATCGCAATATGATCGTAATAGCAGTTTTAACCATATCGGGCATTCTGCTACTAATAAAAGACCAATCGTATTCGATTGACATTTGATTGGTGTGCGATTGGTCTGCTATTTTGATGATTTTGGTCTATACGGTAGTTTGCTGTACAATCATTTTGCAATCGTAAATCATTTGCAGACAAAATGATTCATTATTGAATGACAGAAAAGGATAAAAAGGCTTATTTCAAAGAAAAAATAGCGGAATGCCACATACGCTTCAATCGTAATCGAGTCGGGATTGGATCTCAGTCGAATCGAGTCGAACGTCAATCGAAGGTCGCTTAAGTAAAATTAGGAGAATCGGGCCCCAGCTGTGCCCTACCGAATCCATATTGTTTCTCTTATCTATACTAATAATAATAAAACTGAAGAGTTTGTTTGTTTGAATCTAATCTAATCTCAGGAACTACTGGTCCGATTTGAAAATTTCTTTCAGTGTTAGATAGCCCATTTATCGAGGAAGGCTACAGGCTACTTTTTATCCCGGTACAGGAAGTAGTTCCCACGGGATGCGGGTGAAACCGCTGGCAGAAGCTAGTATAATATGTTTCTCTTGTATAACATTTAAAATGCTTGTATAAAATTGAGCATGGAGTATTGACCAGTTCATTACACTGGCATCCATAATAAAAGCCAGTTGGTACTTGTTAAAACAAATAGCATTCTTAATTAGCCAAGATCTAAGCCTTCGACACCCACGACATTCGTGCTCAACCATCAAGATTGAAATGCTGATGATGATGAATCCATAATGAATTCTCCAAGACGTTCTCACTTCGCACGGCCCCAAATGGCCCCGTACTAAGCCAGCGATCTATACTGAATTTTAAACAATATCGATTGGGCCGCCCCACATTCCGGCAGATACGTGCAATGACCGTAGGACGGTTTATTGGTGGCGTGGCGTGGCGTTGCGGGGATAAATCTTCGGCCATATGATTGTGATCGAAGCCGTTGTTGACAGTACTGTTTGGTTGTACGGTCAACTCTTTGATTGTTGTTAAGAATTGGCTGACGCGACGCACTAACGTAGATTTGAGCAATTTAGCTGGCCAAAAGTCTTTTTTTTTTTAAATAAAGGTTATCATCAAATTGTGGGTAAAATGGAAAGAGGATTACCCCAGCAATAAGAATTTACCACATCTACCTACCAAACATGCGATATGCGCTTGCACCAGGAGTTGGAACTTGACCTTAGTGCAAATTTTACGTTATACGTTTTTAGAGATCTCGGTAGACGGTATTAAAGAAAAAATTTTTTTGTGCTATCTAATTGATATTAAGCAACTATTATGATGGATTCGAGTTGTGTAGGTAACAGTTATTATATTTTAATATATTTTAAGTGTGATCACTTAATTTTTTATAGTATTATTTCAATTTTAAAAGAGGGTGTGTAAGCAAAATATTTTTTTAGTAATTTTCTTGTTTAAACACAATTTTGTTATATTATCGCGTTCGACCGCGTAACATTTTTTTTAGTTTTAGATATTTGACATATTAAACTAGCTTACGACATATTTTTTGGCTGCGGATAGCTGCGGATGTCCGACTTACAGGCTTTTTAAGATTTGAAGCTCATACAAAAATAAAATACTTTTTTCTTTAAAATGTCACAAAGTGCATTTTTTTTTGTTTTGAGTACCTCTGGCGTAAAAATAGTGACCCTACGTTATATTTACAATAAAATACAATAGCAAGATCTGACTAATTTGGAAGAAAAACTAAATTACCTAGGAAACTAACTTTTGACCTATTAGGGTGACACACCTGATAATATAAGCAGTTTTAAACATAGATTTGCATATTTTAAAATAGCTACGAAAGTAAAAAACTGAAACTGTAAAAAAAATCCTTAAAACTAATGAGAATTGGTTAAGCAGAACATTTGAACGCCCGACAAGTGTTGGAAATCGACCGGGGCGGCCATCTAAATCACTTAAAGATTGTAGTGAGAGGACTAAACGAAGGAAAACTAAAGAAATACGAAACTGAAGAAATGTGACCAACAAAAAAAAAACATCAAAACAAGATTATTTTGCCCTGAAACAATAAAATATGCTACTACCAGCTGAATCAAACACAGAGTCTGATATATCAGAGGCAGAAAGTGAGGAATAAAAAAATATTAATTTTTTTTTTACTACATTACATATTATTTTGAAATAGATATAATAAAAAATATCATAACTACTTTTAAAATGAAAATATATGATACTCTACATTAAAAAAAAATATTTACGGTTTTTTTCAATAAAACATGCTTATTATCAAAATACAATGCTTAAATAAAATAAATAATAAAATAATGATAAAATAAAGATAGAAAAAACGAAATACATTGTAAAATATTTTTGGCCGCCTAAATTGGTCAAATCTACGTATGTGCGACGTTAAAAAAATATATGATTTTTTTTTTAAATGTGCAAAGCCCCTAAACCAGTGAGAAAAAGTTGACAATCGTCAAATTAAAACGCGGTGCACTACATAGAAGTATAATCATAATTCTGGTTCATCTCCTTAGACTCAATTCTCTTCGGAAATATAGATTACCTACACCAATTCACTTGAATATTGAAACACTCAAGGATTTTTAGGAATATCGCCGTTCATACTACCAGTAAAAGGGAAAAAAACTTTTGTTTCTATTAAACGGTCAGTTTTTTATGACATTGAAATCAATGGGATTACATATAAATAGATAAGTAGGTATCTACTTATCAATTTTAGAAAATAATTGACGTTAAAGATTTCTACCAAACACCAACCGAAATGCAAATTAACGGCTTACACATATATTAACAAGATAGGACCAACACAAACAAACAAACACGCTAATACACATTCACTTAAGGCGTATAAACATGTCCAAGTTGCTAAGTTTATCTCCACTTACCCCAGAATTAGGGTACGAACATACATTAAGATGGCAACCCTGATACTTCGATATGAATTAAGATATTCTAATTTTAATTGGTCGAGTTGTGTGCTTGGTGTTGCCAGTTTCCTTTGTTTTAGGGAATATTTTGTTTGTTTGTTTGAAGGAAATATTGTCGTTCATCACCATGAGTAGTCTCACAATCTGATGATATGTCTAAAGATACTCATGCTAAGAGAATTTTGTAGATTTCAGTTGAAAAAAGTTATGACATTATGCTTGCTCAGTTCAAACCATCATCATCCTCCTGCCCTTGTCACAATTTTATTTGGGTCGACGCAGCATTTTTCTTCTACCATACTCTTCTGTCTGCCGTCATCTCGCAGGTAACATTCAAAGTCAAGAAGTTCAAAAAATCCATAAAATTGCTTTCCACTCATAAATGGTGATCACGAGCAGAAATATCAAAATATTATACTTAATCGTCTGTGTTCACTGTCAGAGTAAAACAATTTAAATCATACAAAAATTAAGCCTTCTAACAACATAACATGACATCTACAACAAAACAAGGGTTAAAAGATCATAATCTATGCCGTTTAAATCTTAACTCCTAACTGGGGGTGGTTTTATTAATTTATTTTCACGTGTATCTCCGTTATTACACGAATACTGTCGTAATTGGCCCCATATGCAAAGCTTAATGTCACCATTTTGATTTTATCTGTGTTTAATACATTTTAAGGGTTGTCTTGGGGTATTTGGGCTTCGAGTTTTGGTGTGTTTGGTCGTTATTGTGTGGTATTAATGTTTGCTTTGTTAGTAATCCTTAATAATATTATAAATGCGAAGGAAACTGTATGTCTGTCACGCTAAAACTGATCCGTTTCCAATGTTGTTTGGTGCTCAGATAATTTAGAGCCTGAGAGATTACATCAGCTATTAGTTATCCGTGCGCTGAAACGAACGCGAGTGGAACTTCTCGCTGTAAAGCTAATAGGCAATTCATATAACAATTAGGTCGTATTAATCTCTTCAATATTTTTTCCGTTGAGAAGTTTAACGCAACGCGATTAAGATCCGAGAGATCAGGTGCAGAATTCACAGGTTCAATGTACTCTTCGAAGCACAGGTGTATTAACACTTCTGAAGTTTTTTCAAAGTTTTCTTAAAAGCACAAATTTGACGACCTCGATGGCGCAATGGTCACCATGCCGGACAGCCGAACCTGAGGTCCCGGGTTCGATTCCCGGTTCGGTCGACATTTGTGTGATGAGCATGCTTGTTGGCCGTGGTCTGGGTGTTCAAATATGTATTTATAAATATGTATATATGTAGCTATATGTAGTTTATCAGTTGTGTTAGCACCCATAACACAAGTTAATTAATAACTTACCATAGGGCTAACCGAACGTGTGTGAAAAGGTGTCCCGACATTATTTATTTATTTATTTACAAATATATTTCCAATCAATGAACGGAAAGAGAAGAACTACACGATAGAATTAATACCTTGACAAAGGAGGCATTCAAAGTCAGAGCAATTGTGCAGTCCACAAAGAAATTAAGTAAACACTAGCTACCTACAACAAACACAGAAAACAATACACGTGTTCCACACAATAATTTTCCTCATTCTTAGAAACAAACGAAATTACCACATTATTATGTCGGTGTCGGGTAAAAATAATACGGAATAAAGGATATGACTTAGAGGTAGTCATCAAGATTCTACGCGCGTTGACGTCCCCTAAACTCTTATGGGCTTTTTGTCAATGTATCTGTGTATGTGTTTGTGTGTGTGTGTGTGAGTTGGCATTTGTATGTGTGTGTGTGAGGTGTGTGTTTTGGGTAGTGATAGGAGTATAAAAATATTATTTAAAGTTGAAGATTTTGGAGATTCGATAAGTTATGTTGGTATTATTTTTAGTGGGAAATGGGTAAGAAACTTATTTTCTTTCCATAAAACTCAGTCATTTATTCAAACTTGCCTGCAAAACAGCACTTTGTGAAAATCGAAAGAAAATATGAAAAGGCCAAATAATTAGAAAAGGCAATTATAATATAAGGTACATATTATGTATATATGTAGTTAGGTAAAACCACAGTAGGTACCTATATAAGACAAAATGAATACAACTATGCGTAAGTATAAAACATCTACTTAATTTAAACTTAAGCTTGTTCCACATATTATTAAAATAATCTCGCTAGACTTGAATAAAAATACAAACACCAGTCTGTTTCATGATATTACAACACAAATTCAGTAAATTATTGCCACCCACACTAATATAATATCAAGCGTATGTGTTATTTTCCCTAGGTATAATAAAATGTACCTACATACCTTCGTATATCATGTACAATGTGTTCGTATTAGCATCGAAATGAATCAATAAATAACTTACTTAAGTATTGTATTTGTTAATTTTATACAAAAGAATAAGTAAGTAAGTAGGTACTATACATATTTTATCACTTTATGGCGAGTTTCTTGGTTTCATTTCTACCACTATACCTACATTGAAAATGCTAAGTTTTCATGAAAAACAACATTTTAGGATTCGGTCGAAAAGTAAGATAGTTTGAATTCCGCGAAAGGACTTTTTCGCGGAATTCAAACTATCTTATATTTAGTATATTATATATATTTTTTTAAACTAAATAGTAGGTACCTATCATTATTTCAGGCCTCCCATCACCCATCAATTGTTGCTCATTTTGACACTAGCAACTATTGTTTACTAGATAGACCATAAGGACAAAAACTAAAGGAAGCTCCGACTTTCAAGTTTAGATCGTGGAAACCACAACAGAATTCCTAAGTTTAACACTCCATTCTATTTCTATAGAAAGATTGCTATCTACAGACAGACAATATGTGAATACTAACCAATTTACCGCGTTCGAATAATCAGCAAACCTAGCATAGAGGAAAAATACCTATCAACCTTTTTTATTGCCATTTAAAAATAAAAAAAGTCCCCTCTCTATTCACACTTTACTTTTTTAACGAATTACAAGCAATTTTGAAATAAGAACTATTAACTGTTCTCGCGCCCTGTTTTCTTTTTTTTTCTTGTCGTGAGCACATTTTTTCCAGCCCGTTGTAAGGGCAGGGTGGATTCGCGCCAAAACCTAATAACGCGAAGTAATTTTTCAATTGGTCGTGTTAACGTTTTTTGAAAGTATACACCTTATTTTTGGATGGTTTTATGTTGTAAATGTTTAATATTTTGACAAGTAGAACGGCTGGTACTGAAAAACAAACTAACATATACTTTATGTACCAACTACACAGCATTATCTTCTTTCAATTAAAAAAAAGGATCATTGTACTTAAAAAAAAATAGAAAATAAATAAATTAAAAAAACATTCATAATAATAGGTAGACTGTACCGCTTTTTTCGTGGTGTTATGACTGCAGAAGAAAAATTTTTGGAAAACACTAATGGAAAATTTACTACATTTTGGACAAAAATACGATATGATGATATCAGCGTATTTGTCAATTAAAATCTTTCAAAATGTTTTTTTCAAAAGAATGACTTTTCGCATAACGCCATCCACTTCTGCAATTTGCATACAATTTTTCTCCCGTGCAATACAGTGCCTTTTGTCTGACGTCTGTGAAACTTTTACAAAACGTTCCTTTTTATTTCTTTTTCTTTTTCGTCGGAACTTAATATTGCAGGCTGATCAGAATTTGAAAACAATTTTTCTTTTAAAAAATCTTATTCATTAGCGATCTTTTTAGAAGATTGTAACCTTTTAGGTATTTTCACGATTTTTTATTGATATATTTATTCTTCCACTGTAAACTTGTAAGACATAGGTGTATTCTTCAATATTAGTTCGTAAGTACCCTATTAAAAAGAAAAAGTTAATAATGTGTATTAAAAACAGAGTATTTAAACAACCAATTTACAAAGCAGTACGGGATTCATTAATATCTTATTTGGAAGTCTGCTAACTCCTATATTTACTATTAAATATAAGTAAGAACAATTTTTGCCAGAAAATGGTCACCAACACATTTCGTGAATGGTAAAATGTTTAACAATGTAAGTAAGTTAAAAACTGCATGTCTTTGACGTGTTGACGGGCGCAGAAATGTAACAGACCCACAATTGCACGCTTCAATGATTTGTGACGTAGACTTACAACCCTCGTAGAGTCGGCATGGGGACGCGAAGGGTTTCGATAATGAAACATGCGTAAAATTAGCAGCATTTTGGTTTTGTAACTTTTGGCAATTGTGTGGCAGGTCATATATTGACAGATACTACTTTAAGAACTTGTGATTAGTTGTGATTATGTCTATCTGCCAGTTTTATTTATCACAATACTTATTGAAAAATTGACCTATCATAGTTTTGTAATAGCCACGAATATATACTTATTCTGTGATTGATTTAGCAACCACTTTACAATAGTCTTCATATAATTTAAAAAGTAACGAGGTATTTAATTTTTGCATAAGTTTTGTGTGTAGGTAATCACGTACTTTAATAAAAAATATTGTCATATCTAAAACTTTCATAGTCTACTTACCCACCCCTCAGCGAGTAACAAGGGCAATCTTGTGGGTGACTTTTAAATGAACAGAAAAAAATAAAGTTAGAAAAAAATTGCCACTTTTTAAAACATGACTTTTACATTATGTCGTCCGATACGGAGACTGTTAAACACGATAATAGAATTATAGAAATTATTTCATTTTTTGTAATTTCAATAAGAAAAATAAGCTGGTACATGTATTTTCAGATTTGATATTTCAAGTTCAGACATAACAATATTAGTTGGTATTAATCGAGGTTATATAGACAGGTGATTTTCGTACGTACGAGTATGCATCAACTAACAATGGAATATTTCATGTTTTTGAGGAATATTTTTAGCATCTTTTTAAAACATTTAGATTCTTTAAAAAAAAATATATCGTGAGACAGATTTGCATATTTGTTTTGTTGTATTCATATTTGTGCATATTTTTAGGGTTCCAACCTAAATGGTAAAACGGGACCCTATTGTTTTCGCTCCTGTCCGTCCGTCCGTCCGTCCGTCTGTCACCAGGCTGTATCTCATGAACCGTGATAGAGAGCTGATGATGTATTTTTGCTGTCGCTGTAACAAAAAATACTGAAAACTAGAATTAAATAAATATTTTGGGGGGCTCCCATACAACAAACGTGATTTTTTGTCCGTTTTATGAATAATGGTGCAGAACCCTTCGTGCGCGAGACCGACTCGCACTTAACCAATTTTTTAATGACATAAAGAAAATTCTTTTCAATTACGGCTATTTTACAGTTTTCAAATACTTACTTACTTCACAATAAAGTCTGAAAACCCTCAATATTTTCAAAGCTTTTCCTTATAAGAAAACAATATGATTTTCGCAACATCTCCAAGCATTATAATCCTATCCATACTAATTAATTATCAAAGTTGCATCATTTAACCCAAAGTGTGTCGTCAACTAGCATTTCATCAACAATTTTATGGTGAACCTCTAACACACCATAAAATGTTTAAACATAAGAATTGGAACACTTTCTAGGAGCGCATAATTGCTTAATCGAGCGATACCGTGAATTTGAAGTGATGACTTTATTGTCAAATTGTTTTAAGTTTTAAGAAAAGCTTAAAAGCTTTGTGGTAGTTGTCTGTTCATCCACAGTATAACTACTTAGCTAACTTACTATATAGGTACTAATACTTAGTTCGGGAGATTTTGGTTCACCTATGCCATGTATATAGACACCGTATGGTTCTTCTCCTTGCATCGTGTGTGTAGCAGGTTTAGTAATCGAACAACTACTAATATGAGAGTTTTCTCAATTCTGACTGCCTATGACGAGGAATTGTAACTGCTACTGAGAAGTATTCAATGATGTTGACATGGAGGGACCTCCAAAGCACGAGGACTTCCAATCACTAGAGATCATCAAGGATCACCGGTCATGAAGGCATAAACATGTAACAATGATCTGTTCATCCTACATTATATTTCCTTATATCCTTACTTAACTGTAATTTTCCCAGTTTCTTTCCAGCATCATTAATTAAGGAGATCTAATCTTAAAGTGTTATAGTAAGTTCAACTCAGTCGTGCGCGCGGCCCTATGTGTGGGTAACCCTTGTACATATACAGTGACTTTGTGTGCGTGACAAGAGGTACAGTCGGGTACAAATACAGTTATTTAGGGGTTGTATACGGCTGTTTAAAGTACAGTTATTACGTAATTTAGTTTATTTATTTATAATGATTCTGTATCGCTACTTGAAAAATCAAATGATGAATTTTCGGATTCGCTACTTTCACCAATGTTAATTATAAATTCTGACTCCATGTCAAAATGTCTATAGTATTCTTCTTTTTTCTTTTGTACATGTCGACAAGAATTACCCAACATCCCTTCATCAATTTGACTTAAACGTTCATTTATGAGTTTCATTATTTCCGTCTTATTTTGGTCGACATTATGCGAAGCAATATAATTTTTTAAAATTCCCCACACATTTTGTTTCCATTATTATACTAAATTATAGGTCTTTTACATTCTTAGTCCACACATTTATTTATTGTCCGCGTACCCCGAGCTAGAAAATATGTAAGGAGTATTTAATTCATCTTAGATATTTCACTTCATTTATATCTTAGATACTGTCAATGTCAATTTGAAAAGCCGTATGAGAAAATAATGATAAACTGTAAAATGTAATAATAAAAAGCTTTGAATGTTGTTTCATTTTTTTGAAACGCTACCTGACTCCTTAAAACATTTTCTCCGTGAAGAACTAGACATTTTCGTAAACGACTGTACCCATAACAAAAAGCGATGAGAACACGTCATGCTCGGACGACGTCACTGTCACACGAATGAAAGTTGTATATTTACAAGCCGACGCACACATAGGGCCGCGCGCAAATCTGAGTTGAACTATCTATAATATCAGTTACCTACGTGGCATAACACACGGTAGTCAATCAAAATCATAATAATTACTTTTAATTAAAGTGAAGTGTGCCATCGACCTTATTATCCTAGTTAATTAGAAATGTCGTTAACTTAATCGCTTGGGTAAACATGCAGTTTCTCACGATTACACTCTGATTCTCAGGGACATGGAAAAGTATTAGAAGGGAAAATCGATCAAAATCTATGACAAGGGAACAAAAATTTTGAATTGACAGATTACTAAAAAATGATTTCTTTGAGAAAAACAGCAATAAATAAAAAAGTTACAATAATATCTACTCTTAGCATTTTTTTAATATGTCCTAAATCATCTATCATTTAGGAGTCAAATTACGTACAAAAAAGAATTCTTCCAAAAAATTCTCAGCTGGCGAAACTGGTTAGGTTTTTTCCGACCACAAAGGTCAAATTAGCTTACAACAGCAAAATACCGCTAAAATGAAACAATAAAACTAATGCTAGCAGAATCTATACGGTAATACTATCTACTGCTAACACTAAAATACGTTAGTCAAGAAGTCTTGATACTTTAGAAGAAAAAAATATTAAATTCCAAAAAAGAATTCGTCCTGTCTATAAATAGGTATCTTTACAAAAAAAAACTTCAGAGAGACCATCTTTACAAGATAGTTGCAGTTGATTAGAAGACGATAATAAACTTAGGAACTATAAAATATACTCATATGTATACATTTCTATTCGTATACAAAGTAAACAGTATACATAAAACTCCTATAAGTAGGTACAT
Organism: Helicoverpa zea; assembly: GCF_022581195.2. Lineage (NCBI taxonomy): Eukaryota > Metazoa > Arthropoda > Insecta > Lepidoptera > Noctuidae > Helicoverpa > Helicoverpa zea. The sequence continues at coordinate 3,248,109 of NC_061472.1, forward strand.
TTCTCACTGACAGTCGCCTATTTACTACATCAATCTTAACATTTGCATATTAATATGTCTGATAAAACAATGAATCAATATCACTTCGTCCCCGGAAGCAGACAGTAGGCAAAATACTCCTTTTATACGCCTGTACGAGATTGCAGTAATTTTGATAGTTGAATGATGGTACCGTTAGTGAGACAATGAATGAAGAACGAAGCAACGGCTGGGGTAGACAGTAGTCTGGTATTGACGGATTATTCACAACTTGGTGCGAGTGATCTTGGTACTTGATAACATTTGTGAAGATTCGAATTGATAATAAAACATTTGTTCATCTTGCCATAATTTAGTTAATATTTTACGAAACGATCGTTTCAGTTATTGTTATCGTCTGAGATACACTGCATTAAAAATAAGCAAAGAAAAAATGGCAGAAAAGTAATTTTAAATCCTGTATTCTGTAACTTTCGTAAAGCTTAAAAGAAATTGTGCTTACTTAAAACAATTGAGAATTTCAAAATCATTTATACTTTAAAGTTCATAACAAGATAATTTTTCCAGAGTATTTTTGACACTAGACTCATGAATCTTAACCAATGTTAAAATACTCAACAATAACAAGCTTAACAAAATCTAAAAAAGTTACAAATCGACAAACAAAATTCTTCCATAAATATACATCAAGTATCAAAACCATTCACACCACACATTATCTTAGACGAACTCAGAAGTCACGTATCACAGCGGTCGAGACCGCACGTTCACCAATCATCTAAACCAAGCCCGTGACCGTATACCTGACTCTTTCCCCCCCACAGAACTAGGTATAACTATCTCTGTCCCACACGACGAACCCGTCGGGAAATCTGAATAGTATGAAGTAGAATTAGGTGCTTTGACATTACTTTATAAGGCGTTGATAGATTTTCTTTGAACCTCCTGTGTATGGGGAGTGAAAAGAAAGTTTTCGGTTATGGCAAGCGTGATAGTTTTGCTGACTGCAAAGGATGAGTAGGTATATGATATGTGTTTGTGTAAGTATTTTTAGCCAGCGAGGGTTTTAGAGTTTCTCAATTTATGTAGGTACTTATTTTGTGTCACCGTTTCATTAAAGTTGTCTCAAAAGGACTTCAGCGTGTTGGTTTCGGCACCACGTTTGCCTTCCAAAAATTCGGGACCCTATAGTCCCTTGGTCTGGTACAGACTACTACTAGATATTACTTGATTTACGTACAATGTTAGAGATCTGATAACAATCATTACTGTTGACCATGAAAACCTATGAGAGGAAGGTATTGCTATGAGACAAAACCTGGTAACTGTCAATGACTTTTTCACATTTTGCCAGCTTTCGAAGCTCATTCTATCGTTCGATACTCCTTCGAATTCTGATCACCCTCCTTACAGGAAGAATCAGTTACATTATAAACATCCAAAACATCTTAAGGGCCTCGAAAGCCGTCACTTTCAACAATACAGTCAATCCCATTCCGTTATACGTACGCACGAGTGCTTCGGAGCTATCGATTGTTTCCTCTCTTTCTATCTTGCACAATTTCCCTAAGGGGGACAGAGTAAGTTGCAGTTCGATTTTTGAAATATTTCAAATGTCTCGTTGTCGTTTCAGCGTTTATTGGATTATTTTTTGTTTATAGAATCTCGGTTCGTAAATAGTGATGACGTAATTTATGTCACAAACGAGGTTGATGACTTTGGGAATTATAATAATGACATTGACGTTTCTTTCTGTCATCCTGATTGGTGAGATTTCATGGGTAATTTTCTTGTGAAAAGTACCAGCTTATTTCTTCAATGAGAGATTAAAAAAGTTATGTTTATGTTTCAAAGATATGTGATTTCTAGTTTGATCGACGTTAAGGAATTTCCCTAATCAAGTCCAAAATCAGTAGTTTAGAGCCAGATTTTGGCAATATAAATTGATAAAAATGGAAAAATCAACGGCCAAAACTCATTCTATCGTACTTTTAGTAGCATTCGTCAGCTAGTTTGAATAAATAGTGAGATTATTTTCATGTTCGAAAATAAGAAGAAAAACTTATTCAAAAATGTGCAACAGTGTATTCCGATCGTATGAAACAAATAAACATAAGTAACCATTATCCTAATGTTGTATCTAATCAAAGAGACAACAGTTAATTATAATCGTAATAATAAACATTGCTGATATTGTGGTGATAGATCGATTAGCGCGCCGCGCGATGATAGTCGATGTCGCCGTCCCGCATGACGAGAACCTCGTGAAAGCTGAGAAAGAGAAACAAATAAAATATCTTGACTTAGCGCACGAGGTTGTCGCCATGTGGGATGTCGACACGGCTGTTATTGTGCCGATTGTCATTACGGCCAATGGTCTAATAGCCAAGAGCCTCGACGAACACCTCAGGAGGCTCTCGTTGGGCGGCTGGATCAAGGGACTGATTCAGAAGGCAGTACTCCTTGATACGGCACGTATTGTGAGGAGGTTTCTGTCTCTGGGACCCTAGCCACCGGTACCTTGGACCCTGTGCCCGATATCGGTGGCAACCTATTTTTTATATTTTTAAATGTTTTTTATTTTTATACTTAATATTTAAAAATGTAAATAATATGTTTGAAAATAAATAAATGTCAAGAAAACATTGCTTGCAAATCCGGACGGAATTTGTTTATGAGAAGTTATTGTAGTAGATTTATTAATGATTGGAAAAGACTGAAGACTTTTGCAAAGTTTCTATTGTATTAATTAAGCATATGTTGACACTTATAGGAATTTGTTAAGAAATCCTTAATCTGGGTCAAGAGAATTGATTTTCTCGTCTAAGATATGGTTGTGTCTATTCTTTACTTTCATGTTTTCAATAAATTCTGATTCCTTATAAGCTTTTGGCATTTTCAAACCGAAATATATGACTATCCCTTATTTAGTGAAAAATCATTAAATGATCATCGATCATGCTGTGTGTGGTGTCAGACTCTTACTATCTAAAACCCACCATGTTCCTTCCTAAGCCCTACGTCATGTACTAGGGCCGCGGTAACTCTTTCGAACAATCCCGCAGCCCCGGCAGGATACTGAATAGGTATACCTCTGCTCAAAATGTGTTTGTATGCACTATGCTATCTTGTCAACATCGATATGCGTAGCAGGTAGTTACAATGCACCTGTTCAAGACTTTAAAACTTTATATTTATGATCTTAGGCAGAAAAGTGGTACTTTTCGGTAAATATGTTCCACGTTAGTAAACAGCCAACATTTTGTTATTTGTGAATTGCTTTTTCATTAAGTATAGACTTATAAGCATGTGGAACAACAATACCTACATTAAAGTCATTTGATCAAGATAAAATTCAGAATCCCTAAGGTTCTGCTGAAATTTTAACTGACCCAAATTTTTTGCCATGACGTGTACCTACTTAACGTTATATCCAGGTATCTTTCCACTACCACCTAAAGCTAGCTTTTCCAACCAATTTATTCTATCTATATGCGAATAAATGGCTTAAGCTAAAAAGTAGTATGCCAAGAAAAATAGCGTCCATTCAACCCTCTACATATCGCCGGTCTAAGAGACCACGTACTCCGATTTTTCTGGTCAAATGCACTACGAACGAAACGCAACGGGCCGCTTCGACCGTCACCGATCTATCAACGTAAGTCGCGTATAGAATTCCAAATGTGAAATTCGAAATCACCAATCGCGTACGTCCATTTCAAACGGACTTAAATCTCGAACATGCGAATATTTAAAATTCGAACGAACGTCTTCTGTTTTACAGATGTGATTTGCGTTTTCTAATTTAGTGTTTGCGTCTGTTCTTTTATTGGATTTTAAAGCTTAATTGGCTTGTTTTAAAGTAGGTATTTGGTTGTATGTGTTTGTTCAATACGTCAACATTTTACTGCAATTGTTTTAAGCATATAAACTATTTCCTGTTAAATGTCTCTTTCGCCCATTGTTTCGGTTTCTCTCTGAACTGTCGATGATGTCATGTGAAGTTTTCAAGCGAATCGTAAATATATCTTCAAAAATACATTAAATATATGCAGGGGTATTAAAATGAGTCATACGGAAGCCGAATGCAATAAAAGATTTTAAGACCTTAGATGGAACTTTTATTGATAGTTAATCATATCCTGTAATCTAAAGAGATAGGCATCTATTTTACATACCGACTCAACGTAAACATATTATTATAATAATACTGCCGCATCCACTTCGTTTCAAAAGCTGACAATATTTTTCCTAAATAAATTATTGTCATCAAAAAACAACAAAATATTTAATAGGGAACGATCTCAAAAATCTCCCATTTTATTTTACAGTCAAGATGTAAAACCATAAATTGTCTTAACAACCCTTCACTGCAGGTGGGTGAAAAATAATTTATTCAAATAAATCTTGCGAATTTTCGCAACACTCGGGCCTAGGAGGCCCCCCCGGGCGTCGTTTCGCGATTCTTTTAACTGCACCAAGGAGGTGAGTTTTTTGTCCCTCCTCTAATGAAAATGCTAATAAAAAAGCTGGTGATGATGTTTTTAAGTAGATAGAATATTTTTTGCGAAATCAGGTAATAAGATACCGTGTTTGGTACATGTTTTTTGTTGTTAAAGAAAAGTTTTTAAATCGACAACTTTTTTGTGGTTTACCTAAATTTTATTTTAAGAACATTTGTAGGTAAATAGTAGAGTAAATTGGTAGTTTTTCACCTCACTGGTTTCAGATAACATTGAGTTTCTATCTACTTATCTAAAATGAATTATAGTTAAAGAAAATAAGTAAAAATGAACCTTAAAAATAATATCATTAACGAACAGCAAAAGCAAGTATATCGCAGGAAGTCTCGCTTCACGACGCAAAAGTCGTAAATAAAAACGTGAGATAAAAATTTACATTATCGTACTTATTTTAATTTCATTCGGCATTAATCATCGCGACTGTGAAATGTCGCACTCCCATTTATCTCGGGGTACTTTTTAATTTGGTGCTGCATTCTAAGGGTTGAATCGTTGAATGGTTTATTTTGTGATAGTAGGTGACAGGCCTATTAGCGTTTTGATGTTGTTTTTATTTATTATAAACATTAAGTATAATTATTATAAGGTACCTACTGATACCTATATGCGGATGAATTTAAGAATTATATCGCATTTAATGTACCTGTTTAAAATACAGCTTTCATGTTAGTGGATTTTACTGCATTCATGAGCAAATAAATCCTTTGACTTTTATTTGGCCCTACACTTTAATTTTGTCATTTGTTCCATTTTCTATTGTAAATATCCATTTGCTTTACCATAAAATGCAGACAAAAAAGTATACAGGATAATCCTCAAGATATATTTATACTGCATTACTTTCTGCAGAGACGAAAATTTTATTCAAGAGCCAAGTACCTTTATCAGCTTCAGCCTTAACTAAAACCTGCAATATATATTTTTCAATAAACACAATGATGTGGGCTCCTTGCCAAAGGTTAAGGGACCCTGTTCAAGGGATATTTGGTCCCTAAACAAATTGTACGTCGTGATATTCTGGGCACGGACAAGACGCGACCTTTTTGCAGCCAAAGAGAAGAGGTGTAAGTACGAAATCGATTTTTTTATGTGTGTTTATTTATTTAGAGGTAAGGTTTGGAAAAACTTGCCTTTAGTATGTATAGCTAAAGGTACTTGTCAATGTAAGCTTGCTTTACTAGAAGATAAATTTATGTATCAGGTTGCATAAAATTCAAAAGCATTATTCGTGATGGATGAATCTATAAATTAAAAAGTTATAATAAGGCCGTAAGTACATTTTAACTTATGATTTTATATTTTTATTTTAACTTATGATATTATCTAACTAATTGTTTTATCACGTTATTTTAATATATTCCAACTGCAATCTACATAACAAGAAAAAATACATTAACACACACATGAACCTATTTCACTTAACTTCCTACAGTGTCCTTAAAATCCGTATTTCATACTTGTTCCATTTTCTCTTCGCGCTGCGAGCTAGGGTTGGATGAAAAACGACATAGAAGAAATTAAGTCTCGCTAGTGAAAAATGGTTTAACGTGGACAACGTTTAAGGGACTCTATAAAGTAAACATAGGGTCCCCTGGCTCTGGCTATTATAGAAAGTCAACATAGTTTACAAAACGATTTGATAATTGATGTGTGAGATAATACAGATTTTCACAAGACTTACATTTTGACACATTCTGCAAAACCTGGTTCATTGAAAATTCGAAAGATTTTAAGAAGGTCTAGGTCAGAAATGCAGCGGTTTCATCCGTGTCCCATGGTAATTACTATGTGCACCAGGTAATTCTGGATAAACGAGCTATCTAATTCTCACACATTTTTACAAGTTGGTCTTGTAGCTTTCTATTTTCCCAAATAACCAAAGAAACAAACTCTTCTTGTCTATAATATTGACATAGATTTGCGTGGCTTTTAGTTATAAGCATGTATGATTCTCTATCCTATTACATTCTTCAGAAATATTTCCTCCGTTTCATAATACGATAATATCATATTCCACAACCATATTTTCGCAAAAACCAAACAGAAAGATTCAACAGAAAAAAGCCAATAAAAATCATAAAAAAATCACGTGTGACGACAAAAAAAGATTTTTATAGTTGACAATGAAAACCTTGATGTTATCGCGAAGCAATTTGCAGTAATATATGACTTAATCTATACAAAACTAACGGACAAACAAATGTTTTATGGCTTAAGAAGGAATATTGTAAATCATAGTTTAAAATGTTATCAGCAATTTGTTAACCTTTGTTGTTTTTTGATTAATTTTATTGCTATGTTTTATAGTGTGAAAGTTTGAAAAAATGGTCGGTTACCAGGTTTTGATCTATGTCAGTCAGGTGGTGTTTTGTTTTTTATTTTTTTAGATTTTCATAATCGCAAACAATTTAGTTATAATTAACTACCCAATCACTATATTTAATTTAAATGCTTTATTACAGAAATACAATAAAAATCATATATTTACAAAACAATACAACATTTTGTAACCATAAAAACAAAATACCTCACTAAAACTCAAAATCTTTTTGTTTTAAGCAATAAAATAAACCTCAACAACAAAATAAAAATAAATTACACAAAACAAACACACGCGATTAAGCAATAAAAATGGCTACTGTTTTTTGACACATCCCCTTTCTAAGAACACATAAAATCCACAACGATTTGTTTATATCGCATTAACAAGAAGGTGCCTTAATAAAGTAATAAAAATCCTAGAAAGGACGGCTAAGGGTATAATTTTGCTATTAATATTCAATTTTAACCCCCAAAACTTCGCTGCCACTTCAAAGAAAAATCTGAGATGACGATCTAAGGAGTATCTACTTACGTACGTAATTTCCGAGTAGGCGTTTGAAGGGTTAACTCGAAAATCGTGCGTGTGTGCGCGCGTTTGGTTGTGTGCGTGCCGTAATTACATGAATGTTAACACTTAAGCGCACGTGTTACACTACTTTATTCGTAAAGTGTTTTTGTATGAATAAGTCTTTTACGGATTTTTATATTTTCAGCAAAATTTTAAATGTGGCAGTAGAATATGTGTTACTGAATTTATAAGACGAAAATTATGAAAATACATTGGGCTTACTTTTACTTTTGCACTATTATTATGTCATATAATTAGTCATGTTATTTATATTCTTTAAGTGGTATTTATCAGATTTTGTTAGGTATGCGAAGCCTGACTTTGGGCTTTAGCCGTAACATATTATAAGTACCTACAATGAAATCAAAAGCTTCCTTAGTGTTTAAATTTAAAATAATAAACTGAATATGTATGTATGTAGGTGTTTTGTGTAGGTTTCTAAATTGTCTTCAGATCTAGGGCTGATAATATTATCTCGTTGAAATAAGAGCGATGAGTAGGTGTCATGATTACTACCACTTATTACGGTTAAGTACCGTGTAGGCTTCATAATTGGCTAATAAAAATAATATTTTTTAACATTTTAAGGCAAAATGACGTCGTTTAATAATGCCAAATACTTTTTATGCATCAAAGGTTGATTACCGAATATTTATTTTTTTTGCATCAACAGATCTTGGCCGTCATTCTTAGGAAACTAGTGACATCCAAAGATATTTTTTCAATGCATTTTGTTGTACGATTTTATTTGCAATTGTGTAGTTACTAACTTATAAAACTGTGCAATTTTTTATTTGTCAAGGAGTTCAGTTTTCATTTCTAAATTAAATTACTATTCTAAATAAAACGAAAGCCTTTCCCACTTAAACAAATATAAAACTAGCTACCTAAAAAACTGATTCACAGAAAAATCTTAAACGACATTTTTTTTCTCCCATATCATAACATTTTCTAGTAAAACTACAAAAACACCCCTGGCGTACACCTGAGAGTTTTGACAGTTGACTATCGAGCGATCATAATGCGCGCGCGCAGATTTACGACGTAATAAAGACCGGCGCCCGCGCACCACAATGGCTTGTTGACAAAATAGAGTAGCGCCCTTGGTAGACCCTTCAGTTTATGGCTTGGGTTGGGTTAGTGTGGATATGCTTTATAATTTAGATGTAATACGAATGTAGATAAAATGTTTTGAAAGCTGAATTCAGTTTTTGTTTTTCTTAACAAACGTATCTACCTATTAGTTAATTACTTGGAATTATTTTCTGAACTGTATGAATGGTTAATTGTTCATTGCGAGAATTATAACGGCACCAAAAAATACCTATAGTTATAGTTTGTACATTCATTCTGTAACTGAAGATTTTTCTTTTTTAAGTGTCTTCAATATACAAATCATTATTTTAACCTTCTTCAGTGTACTTACTTTAGTAGATAAGACGACTGATGACTGAAAGTAACTTTCGCATCCACACTAATCTTTCTTCTTTGTCTTCTAACATAAACTTATGACATTAGCTCACCAACCTTTGTCTATGCGTTCATAACTAAACAAAATAGCACCCATATTGATGTGGTTAGAACACCATAACTTTGATAGTTTATGGTATAAAACACAATGAGAACGGTAGCCATATCACATAAAGATTCGGTATTTTGATGGAATTTAAATCAATTTATTTTGTGTCTCGTGAGAGGTACCATGGGATGAAGTCATAAAAATGAAATATTACGGTTTTTTTTTTTGTTTTAATGTGCTGGTCGGAATAATCTTTTCTTAATAATCTTTGTGCTGAATTATGTAAAAAATCTACAGTAGTACCTTATAATTGTAGTTTGTATAATTATCATAAATAAATGATTGGCTCGTGGTTAATTGGGTAATTTAAAACTTAAAATCATTGGACCAATTACCGAAAAATATAATTTGACTTAAAAGTAAATGAAAAACAGGTGTATTTTTTTAAGGAAGATGATTTTTTTTTTCATTTGTTTCATACAAGACAGATGATGCCGTAAGCATTCAATGAGGTCTAGTATGCTACGTCATCATCATCATCATCATCAGGCGTCGTCCTAATTGGCAGCGATCGTGCGATGGCGCAATGTGTTTTTCATCTAAGACGTCGTCCAAATTGACAGCGATTGTGCTATGACACGATGCGTTCTCGTCGTTCGATGAGTTCAAACATACAGATTTCATCAGAGTGTCCTATTTGAACCTCGCAAGTGAGATAGTGAGATCGTGAGATGAAAAACGCATCGCGCCATCGTGCGATCGCTCCCAATTAGGACGACGCCTCAGCCTATCGCAGGCCACTGCTGGACATAGGCCTCTCCAAGTGCACGCCACTGAGATCGATTTTCAGCTTCTCAGTATGCTACGTAAAGAATGTTTAATTAACTGACTTCAAAAAGGAGATTCTCAGTTTCGCCATTAAAATTACAACAAAAAACACCTAACTTTAAAAACAAAACTAACATGACGGCACTCGTTATTACGATTCGCGTCAAATACTCAATTACCGATCATTACACGCGATTCAGTTTGCAATCGCTCTCATTTCCATAGAAAATACCCTGCCCTGGCTTTTTGCCATGGGGAAAAAAATATACATACTATTATATATTTTGTGGAGTGGCGTAATATATGTGTGTGATGAGATTACTGATTTTAAAATTGACATGGGTTTTATAATACAAAAGATTTTATTTACATGATCTTGTTTAATCAATATAATTTATCTTTTGTAATCAAGAAGATAAAGATATCAGCACTATTAAGAAGTGTGTCAATCACTATAGCATTCCTTTTACATTAAAATAAACATGCACGAAAAAAAGATTTTTAGCTCCGTATTCTACCCCCCCCAGGTGTTACTGTTGCAGCCAAAATCTACGATAATTACTATGACATATCCATAAGAAAACATCATTACTAAAAATGACCAATAACAGCAGGTAACTACATATTCCATACCGTTCTTACGTTTTACGGGTTACCATAGTACGACTACGAAGTAATGATGAGCAATAAATAAAGAGTCTAATAATATAATGTTATTCATATATAGGGGTTTCTTAGGCCTATTAAGGCCATTCAAAAATTGCCATCGCGGACGGTATTTCACGTCCACACGGCGGGGTATTGGTAAAGTTTTCAACTAGCAATAATCGCACCTCGGATTAACCTCATTGGTTACGATATTGCCTCTGCGCAAAGTTAACTTGAGAGAAGTTCGCGCCCGACCCAACCAAATCGTTGTAACGAAACCATAGCGCGATCTAACTCGATCCCAACGCCATCTAGTTACGAGTTTGGAAACTTTGCAAAATGAGATGTTTTGTTTAGGCGACACGCGAAATTGCATCAAAAGAACACACATTTAAATATTTAAAAAGAGAAACGATGCAAACTTAGAATTCCGCGATTCCGATTGGTCGAGTTAGGTCAGCCGAATTTCTCCGAACGTCAAAATTCGAATTGTAACGCGATCACGCACAGAGGACCGTTACTGCACATTTCAAAAATAGAACACGCCGGCCATACTGAGTAGGTGGACAGTTGACAGTAGCGAATCATGATACGCTTATTAATCAGTCTATTTATTTTATATTGCATATAAAATATTCAGAAGGCGCAGTCGGGGCGCATACATTCCTCAATAAAATGACCATAAAAAACTAATGCAGCACTTGGTGGTTTTATTGCGGTTCTTGGTAATCGTATAAATAATTGTTAAATTTCTATTTTAGGTATTTGTGGAATTGTGCAATGGCATTATCTGTTTCGAGAACAATATAAGTGTTTATAGGTAACTGAATTATCCACTTGACTCATAAATACGATTTCTTCAAACACTTTTATGATTACATATTTTGAAAAGGCACCAAGACACACATTACGAACTATCGTCACATTAAGAAAATATCTAAACATTATAATTTTTCATCGGGATTTAATGTCACACAGTTGCACAGTGGCGACATTACTACCTAGCGTATTTTCTTGACAACTACGTTTAACCTTATTACTGCTGGGTGTGTCACTTTTGTTATGAAAAGTAGTTTGTGAGGGGTCCAAGAATATAAATAGTAGTCGATTCCATACAATATTAAATTGTAGATACTACTATTTTAGCATTTTACGAATTAAATATTTTTCTTGCCAAAAAAAGTAGACTTCGGCGAATTAATTATATCTATAGCGTGACTTCAAAAACGACTACGAACGAAGAAAATTTCCATATTATAAATACTTTGTAGCACTCACGTTTTATAATAACAAAAAAGCACCTAAAACCCTACATTTTTGGGAATAAAATGCCATAAAGTGAAAATTAACCTAAAAAAGAAATAATGAATGAGTTAGCATGTAACACGGGCGACATAGCGTCGACATAAACATGCAGTAAGCGTGAACTACTCGGTGCATTCCCGACAATACTGAATGACAAACATATTGGAAACCACATCATATACCGCACATTATTTTAAATACTACACAATGTACATTTAGGCCAGTTCATTAAAATAAAACTCATTTCATTAAAACAAAAATCAGATAATTAAGAAAAACAAAAAAAAGTTTTTTATTAGTAAGTACTACTTACTTAACTTTCTCCATATAAGTAACTAGCCGTTTTCCCATGGCTTCACTCGCGTCCAATTGGGTATAATAATACTGCCCGTAAAGGGATAAAATATAGCCCACGTTGCAAGGAAAAAGTGTAGCTTCCAACAGATAAATAATTTTTCAGATCCTACTGAACGGATCGTTTCAGAGCTTTTAAGGTAGAAGCAAGCAAATAACTGTTTTCTCTTTTATTATATTACTATACATACCTACATAGAAAAGCCTATGAAAGAAATAATGCAATAAAACAGCATTTTAAAACATTCATAACAAAAGATCAAGTTGAAAGCGTTTATCATCCCTTCATCCCTTGTTTTAAGACGGATATCAAGTGACCAACATACTCTGACCTCCTCATATATCTTACTATCCTCTTAATCCTTCGACTTGTAAAGGGAAAGGGGGGTCAATCGTAACTGGTGGTAGGTTGAAACAATCATTTGTCATGTCCGATGCGGCTGATATAACGTCAGTTTTCTGATGGACACAGATTTGTAAAATGTGTACCTACTATGAATATTTTGTAGTGTTTTGTGGTTTCATGTGAAAAATGCAATTATAATTTTCCTATAAAGAGGAAAAATACAGATTTTTTCAAATATTTTTACCTCATACAATGAACATGATTCTCAGCTAAGATTATAAACAACCTTTTTCTGTTATATCTCGTCTTCATAATAACTTAACCCTCTAATTTAAAGCAAAACCAAAAAAAAATTAACACAAAATAAGAATAATATAAAAAATCAAAACCACTCCTCCCAAGAGAATCATACAACCCAATTTCCATACTCCTAATCTTCAAGATAGACAAATAAATTCACAAATAAAAAATGATAATTTTATTCAACGAAGTAAAAAGAAAAAATGTGCACAACCTTAGCTAAGTGACTAGAGAGAGGTGCGAAGTGGTTTCAAAAAATCCCGAAGAGAAATGAATAATTTAAGAGTACAAGCACACTGCATACAAAAAAGTCGGCCGATTGTTGGCCCATCATCTCATCTCCCGAGCCTTTTCCCTACTATATTGGGGTCGGCTTCCAGTCTAACCGGATGCAGCTGAGAACCAGTGTTTTAGAAGGAGCAACTGCCCTATCTGAACTCTTCAACCGAGTAACCCGGGCAATACTCATGGTGGTCAGACTTACAGACTTACTGACTTCTGACTACCCATACCGACTGGCAAGGATGTGAATATTGACGATGCGATGGCCTGATGGTACGATTTTTTTTTTGTAAGAAAGTCGTGAATTCACTCAAAGTTTTCAGTCGGTCTGCTACCGGCCAAATACCTGATCGTTGTTATGTGCATACTTCCATTCATCTTCATACTGATTTATGAGCCCAAACTATCGGCCGACAAAAAAGTTGCAATGTGCGGGTACTTTTAGGCCTTTCTTTGCGGTTGTATTTTTTAATGTTTATTTATGTGACTATGGGGTTGATACGGGTTAATATTAATGATTTTGTTACTGAGGGGTAGTTGCAGATTTTTTTCGATAGGGAGACTATCGGAAGAACATTTGTTTGTATTAATTTTGACAGGGATTTGTAAGACTTTGCTCTTTGACTTTTTTGTGTAGTGATTTAGGGTTAACTTAATAATAGTGTCACATTGTAAATATTTATTACTATCTTGAAATGCTAAATATTAATGGTGTTATAACAAAAAAGTTTGTCATGTGCTTAAAGAAAATTTGCTTAAGTACAACATTTTCTAAATTAATTGCAATAAAAAAAATACTTTATTCTGGAAATTGGTCCTCCGATCAAACCTTGGCCCTTTCACACCCTACCACACATTTTCCAAGGATGTTTATCACAAACAAATACTTTATTCATTACTCAATGTTTCTACCGACCTCAATAAAATATCTTCATCAGTAAGTAGCTACCTACATAGCAACAACCACGGTACCCATTGCCCAACCGTCGGATCGGCAGGAAACGGTAGTGACTTCGAATCCTGAGCTGAATATATTATTTGATTGATGTCATGGCTGTCGTCATACGTCACTATTAAATATGGCACGGAATAGTAAAACCCCGTATAAGTAAGCTAAATATATCTTTGGGAGTTTAGTCGGAAAAACAATTGAGATTCGCTCGACGTAAAATTTTGAATGAAAAGCAGCGGGTTTTTCCAGGCTGTGGGTTATGGTGGACTGTCCATGGTGGGTCCTGTTAGGATTATTAATATGATCCTAGGTAATGTGTGTGTTGGTACTTTTCAGCCAGCTTTTATCATGCCAGATAGGTATAAACGGTTACAAGTTAAGAAAAACATATTTATATCTTGAACCACATTTCAACTCAATTTTTTTTATTAATGTGTTTATTTTAATTGCCCAAGAATTTTAAGTTATCTTCAAATGACCCAGAATAAACAAAAAAACTATAAGCCATCCCTGAACTCCTTGCGATTTCAAAAAAAAACGTAAAAAAGAAACAAAAATGCCGTCAGTACAAGAAAACATCTGTAGAACATGAAATCAAACATTCGTAAAGCGTCACAACCCCTTAATAGGAGGAAAAAGTTACGGCACTTAAGGGCCCCCACTTTAAAACGCCCCCACAGATAATAAAAACGCTTGTCTATGTCTTACACAATAAGGGACTACCGTAAACCAACCAACCAGTATTGGAAGAGCTACAAATTCGGAGCAAATGCAACAATTTTTAGTGTACAGATATTATTTTTCCACTTTAACATAAGAGGAATAGACTCAAATGTGGGTTAACAATGTGTCATTTGAAAAATATAAAAACTATTTTTATATAAGTATAAAACTTACTTAAGGCTTCATCTACTATGTGAAATGAATTAACGTAAGTACACATTAAAAAATTTGAAAGCAAACTGCAACTTCTTCTTCTTCTTTCGAGTCGATGACATGTCATATGAGACTACACTATGTCAGCCCAATATTCCGCCACAGCGAGAGCACGGCCGGATGCGCTCACTGCAACTGTCTACATTTTTTAAAGTTGTAAAACCAGCACCATTTTTTTTAAACTATAGGTCCCTACAAGCTGTTTAGCATCCCAATCATAGGTGCCACTCAAAAACTCTTAAAAAATGCATCCCAAGAAAACTACGAACACCACGAACAGACCATATTACCCATAACTGACATACACCATAGGCCCTGCCAGTCTAACACATGAGACCCTTAAAAATGCATTTCCATCAGCCAGTCTACCGCATTCAATGTCAGAGGTCCCACTAAACTGGTGAGCTTTCTGAGACAATACGGTGAGGCAAATGGCTCGGAACGGGACTCCAGTTTAAAATTGTCATTACATGGGTTACGGCATTTTTATACTCAGCTAGCGAGGTGCTTAGATGAACATATTTTTTTCATCCCACCATCTCGGAAAGAGTAGTTTTACCCTTTGATATCTGAGCGCAAAAGTCGTTTTTATCCTCTAGAGCGGCAAAGTGATTTGAATTTAGAACATCGTGTGCAGTACTCCATTTGTGACAATCTTGATAAGACTTTTCAAACAAAAACATATTAAATAAATAAAATACTGCTTAAAATAATTATTCAATTAATTAAGTATTTTTTATTGTTGTTTTTACACAGATTTTTAACGTCGTTTCATTTTTAAAGTGACTTTTCAAATATGTTAACTTTAATAGGTACATCTTTTTAATTTGATACTCGTATGTGCGCGCCATTTTGTTTTTTTGCATTTAGTAATTTCCTCGATGAGGTGGGATGAAAAGTTACGTGTTGCACTCGAGTGCAAAGATTTTTCACCTTGTGCTCTTTTGATTCCCTCGCTATCGCTCAGGATTCTAAAATTGAAACACGAGCGTAGCGAGTGTTTCAATAATTAGAATCCTTCGCTTGCTCGGTCATCAAAATTGAGCCCGCGGTTAAAAAGCAACTTTGCACTCTTGTATAACAAATAACTATTTTTTCTTAGGTTTGTAAGGGTTTATAGGGTAGGTGTATAGGGTTGTTTGAAAGGTGTAGGTTTTTTTTACGTATGGATTTGATTGTACAAACTTATTTTAGTTTTTAAGTGAATTGCCTACTTTTTGTATAAAAGTGTGATTTTAAATAGACTGTTGATTTTTAAGCGTGTTCTGTTTAGTTGTAGATAGTCGCAAATCATTTTTGTGAATGTATTGAACAACCAGCTTTAGTGATACAAACATTTGTTTAAAATTATATCAAAAACTCAAAATAGAGTAGATAGGTTTTACACACAGTATGTAGGTATATTTCATAACAAATACATGAGATTTAGTAAGTAAACTACACCTACCTATAGGTAAGTCTTAGATAAGTCTAGAAAATTATGTGTTTTCGAAAAAACCTTTTTCCATCATATTTATTTTATTATCGTATCATACTGTACAAACCCATAAGTCTATCAACCAAACAGATTGGCGTGCTAATAAAAATAATAAAGCAAGCAATCCTTTTTTCTTTATGTCGCTAAAGGCGGGTACACACTGTCCCGGGAGTATCGCTTCCCACCTGGCTGCACTCGGCTTTATTTATTGCGATCATTCAAAACGCCTCAATGGTCCCCGAATTGACAATTTTAAATTGTTTTTATTTTGTTTAAAAGGGGGATGATGCAGAAAATAGGATAATATTTCAACGTGTGATAAATTGTTGTACTTATGTGTTTTATTTGACTCTATAGACATCAATACCTACTTAAAGAAATCAGTTAAAATGTATATATATGATGTATATTTGAAGCTGATAAGTACTTCACTGAGTACCTGACTGGTTTTGAATAGTGTTTAGAAAAATACCGTAAAATTGCATAACAGTATAAATAAACGTATATTTAACATGTTGCCACTAAACGTAAAAAAATCGTTTACCCACTAAACCTCACTCAATAAATAAGAAGACCATCCAAAAAAACTCTCTAAATCCACCTAATAAACATTAAAAACATATTTTCAATGACTTGTCAAAAGGAAATTTAAACTAATGGTATTTCACCCTCTTGTAAAAAATGGAGAATAAATAGCTGATAAAAATGGACTTATTAAGTCCCTAATACCCTGTTTGGTCTTTTAGGCCCCCTTTAAGAAGTTTAAAGGACCATTTAAAGTTACTACTTCTGTTTTTTTTTTTATTTTACGTGGGCAGCGGAAGGGTTGGTTTATGCTCGAATAAAGTATCTGCGTAGTTGTCAGTTTAAAGAGAAAAAAATCTTAGCTTAGATGTTATATCGGTGCCTATCTAAGAATGGAACTTATTTTACCTAATTACATAAGTATGTACATTATACTAACACATGTTATTATCTGCAGTTTTTTTTTGTTTGCCTAAACGTGCTTAGGTATGTCAGACACTACTGAACTACTGAAACGATTGAAATGTTTTTTTCAGAGCTTACACTTTACACTGAAAGAATACTTCAAATTGGTTATCGTCTATCGAAGCCTGTTTATCAAAAATGGCTACTTTTTACCCTGGTTTGCGGAGTAGTTGCAAACCGTTGGAAAAACTAAATATAAGAGCTTGGAAAATACAAAAATATTGCTTCTTTCAGTCCAAGTTGTTACTACAAATCTAAATTGAAGCTGAAAATGTTAGATCAGTATAATTCGGAAACAGGTACACTAGAGGTACGGAGTTCTTATTAACATATAAATTGTTTGGCAAAGTGAGACAGTATCGTATCTGTTGACGACTGTACAATCTTACAAGGTAGGTAGGACAGAATCGTACTTTTTAAGCTGAATTCAACCTGGAAACTTTTCGGTTTCACTACGAATTAGCAGGTTATTATATATATTAAGCTAATATTTGAAGTCGATTTACCATATTACTTAAAATAGCATTTAAGTAACTGATGCTATTTAACTTAAATTAAATCTACTAGTCTAGTTCTAGTTCCCCTGTGTCGGTGTGTGTATTCTTATTTTGTATGTAGGAAAGTTACGCGACTTTTCGAAGACCGATGATGATGAAAAGCTCTCTGAAAGTAGGATAATGTAAAGGAATACCTACCTATATCAATGCTTGATGCTATCTACGAGCTATGTTAAGATTCCGTAGGTATTCTTTTGGCTGTACCACGGTTGTTGGAAGTTAAAACAATAGACACTCAACTATTACACCTTTTAAGCAAACCACAAAAGTTCAAGATCCCAGATAAGGCAGCTTCAATATTTTTACTGGCGCCATATCAACAAGATCATAAGCTTTCAAACAAGTGTGATGTTAAAATTCACAGAGCGCGCGGCAGCCCTCGCTCGCTTTGAAGTTTCGCCGCCTTACGTAATCCGTCTAGCGACAACTGGATTAGGGTTGACACCGCGGAGAACAAAATGACTAGCGGAGGTGCTAGAACGGAAAATCTGCTAAGAAAGTAAAGCCAAAATACGGGTGAGCGGGAGACGAGGAACGTTACTGTCTTCGCCCCTGTACGCCTTATTTGGACCCGATTTTTTTTTTTTTGAAATACCGAAAATCGTTGTCCGAAGTCTCAATGAAATCGAACGCTCCGATCGTTTTGATCATGTCCACCGTATCTATCTATTTATTTGACCCAGAAGGAGGTGTCTGACCTACCTGCATTATGGCATCTCCGCTCATCTTTCTTTACTCCGAGGTTGTGACTACACCTATGTTGTTATAGATATAGCGAAATATTGTCAAGTCACGTTGTTTGCGGTAGATTATCGAGTGTGTTGTGAAGATTTAAGTTTAGGAAGCATTTTTGAAGTTTAAACTGTGCTTGTGTCGTTAATGTGTGGGAATTAAGTTGCTTCGCGTTGTCATGGTACAGATTTCTTGGACGAATTTTAATATTGGACGGAAATATTATCGTCTCTAGGTACCATTATGATATGTTTATGTTTTCGACGTCGAAAGCAATTTGAACATTACAGCCCGATAACGAAACGCGAGAATCCAAGGGTCATTTTTTTATTCTTTGGCAGTCGTCAGTCGGGTAGTCAGAAGCTAGAAAGTCTAACATTCAATTTTACCAAAGGACATCATGTTGCCCAGGTACCTAATTGGACCGAGGGTTTCAGATAGGCAGTCGCTTCATGTAGAACTGTGGTGCGGTGGCAAAAATGTGGTGGATTCTTTTCCTAAATCGACCTCTAACATCAAATAAATTGTACGCCCAAAATCCAATATCTCATGTGCCACGAAAAACAAATAAGAAAGCATTATCAATAAGGCTCGACACGGACAAATCGACATACAGTCTTATCTAACTATAAATCAACCCCAGTCTGTCTGAGGAACTAATATGAGCAATGCTGAAGGGTGTATTAGAATAACAAATTGCAAGTAAATGGGGGAACTATGAAGTTAAGCAATTTAGGTCTTTAGAAAATAGTTCTGATAAAGGGCTTGGTCAATAAAGTTATGAGAATTGATTGAAACTGGCTTCTGAGTTCTGACTACCTGTAATGACTGCCAAAGGTGTTCGAATGACAGCTAGAGCCCACCAATTTCACGTGCCTTCCGAAACACGGAGGAAATCTTCATAACTACTTAGAATCACCCACTCTTATACATTACGTAAACATAATCCTTAATAAAGCACTGCTAAAAATAAATAAAAAAAGATTCCGAGGAATTGAGAACCTCCTAATTTTTGTGAAGTCGGCGAAAAAGTACTGAGTTAAAGTCCAATAAGTTAAAGAAATCCCAAATTCTAAAACAAAACTTCAGAGTTCACCTGTATTTTCTAACCCTCAAAATATCCAACAATAAAAAGCATTACACGGTCAATTTGTACCCGGGCATTACATAAAATGTTTAACCCTCCAATACCTACGAATTGTAGTTTTAATTCCTTAAGTGTGGCTCTCATTAGCTTCGGAAGGGTTAACGCTTAACAGCCCTTGAAATAAAATTCTTTGGCCTTCTAAGACTGTAAAAGAAATTAGCTTTATTCGGTTTGAAGCCATTATGTTTAAGCAAATTGCAAATTAGATTTAGGTACTGTTTTGTTGTGAGCTTTAGGGAGTCTTGAAAGAGGTGGGTGTACCTATAACAATTAGATATCTCTGCTGAAAGTATATTTTTAGAATCGCCATTTAAAAAATGTTGTTGGTCTGTTTACAGACTGATTGTAATTTTTCAGAAGATTAAAAATACATAAGTCATAAATCGCTGAAAACCAGCGCTGGGACTCTATCTCGTTTCGGGTCGCAGCATTATGCTGAGCGAGGGCCGTATTGCGCGCTTTAGGACGCATATTTTCCCTTAAATCTGTGTTATGTTCTTTTTATCTTTTTATCCATATTATGCTCATTTTGTTAGGGGCATTTATGCGTCTTATATTTTGCGCAATTAAACTGATTTTCTTTCTTTCTTCTTCTTCTAAATGTTAAATAATTACTTACTTATTTAATATCTCTTAAGCATTATGAAAATAAAATTTTAATTGCACAAAAGCGACATAAAAATAAAATGTCAAAGTTGAAAAAGCTAAACCAATAGAATTATAATAATTATAAAATGTTACTTAACCAGTTCTCTTGTGCATAGTATCTGAAACAAGTTATTTTATTCATTAATATTATTATCACATTATTAACTAAAGTATTAAAATAAAAATGCAATTTAAACCAAAATGTACATTTAAACCGCCACATAGCGCCACCTGTGTAAGTATAGTGGAACTACTTGACCTTAGTGTGTGTAGTTGTTCAACTCGACCACAGATGGCGCCACTTTGTACTGCGCCAAATACAACATTTCAAAACGATATGAGAAAATAAAAAATGGGTTTAAAATATTGCTACTATTTAATTTTAGGAATAATTTATAACATAAATTTAAGTTAAGCGAAGGCAAAAAGAACTGAATCGGTCACAGTTAAAATAGATAGGTGGTCATGAATAATGAACTTAAAAGGTTCAATCGAGATTTTGGCCCATAGGGCGATTAGGACTGTCGCCTCTTTGTTATGTATATTATATACTGGTACTTCCTATATTAGGAAATGTCTTTACAAAATCCAGAAAAAAAAATACCTAGTAATTTTCAACCTATTGACTTGAACTCTAGAGTATGTATTATAAGTTTAATTCGACCCTTTATCTATTTCTACTAATATTATAAAACTGAAGAGTTTGTTTGTTTGTTTGCTTGAACGCGCTAATCTCAGGAACTACTGGTCGGATTTGAAAAATTATTTCAGTGTTAGATAGCCCATTTATCGAGGAAGGCTACTTTTTATCCCGGTATGGGCAGTATTTCCCTCGGGTCGCGGGTGAAACCGCTGGCAGAGGCTAGTTTATTAATATGCGGTTAAACATTTAAATAATATCCCAAAGGCCACTAAAAAGCACTATACTCTCTAAGCATTGATTTATATTCGACAATATTGCGACGCACTGACCCCACAGCATTCAGGCAATTAATTCTGAACTTAATTTCTTCAGCCATAAAGTTTATATTGCTTTGTTTATTAGAAGTCTTAGAATGAGCAATACTGGAACTATTCGATCTACATGTTTAATGAATTTCAACTTAATTATATTTAGAATAAAGTTTAATATAATTCTTCAAACAAATGGAGATTAAATGTGAAGGCAGTTGAATTATTTCTAATAGCCTTCTATGAACGGGAAAATACTGTTTTATTCCATGGAGTTTGAGTCAATGTCTAATATTGTTATGGGCCTTGATGCCTGAAATAAGATGATAAATAAAAAAAGTACAAAACTGAATGTTTGTTAAGAAAAATGCAATTAATAAAAATAATTACTATTAAATAGGCTACTTATTCTCTTTGACAATGTTTTCTATAATGCTGTGACTTTTATGATACCTGCTTCCTGACCTACCTTGCTTTGGTAATCAAGCATCCAAGAAATATAATTCCAAAATATTTTTTTTTATTTATGATAAACAGCTGTTACCTAATCTGTATACTTATAACATTATTGTTGAAAATGAACAAATATAGCGCTAGTAAGTATATTTTAGCTAACAGACCCTCAAATTTATCCACACAATTTCGCAAAGACTCATCCAATACCTATTAGTAAGTAATAGCTTCCCACGATTTCACATAATGCACTGCGACCTTCGCAGTCACACCGCGGCTCGAAATGATGGAGATTATTCGTAAATCCATTCGTACACACTAATATATAATTACGAGATGTATCATCATTGTTTCTATGACTTGAAAGATGAGAAGGTTAGCCAGAGTAGGTATGTACCTAAGTACCAACCAACTTACTTAAGTGAGTATGGGGTTTTTGCGAAAACGTGTTGTGATTTCCACCAAAGCCATATTTTTGCCAAAGGTTGGTTCTGGCTACCTATCTGTACCTATCTGTTGTTCCACTGATACCTTTTTTTCCTATCGTGTTTTTCCAAAAAAAAGTAATTTCCAACAAAAAATAAGACATTACACCCCTAAATCACTTCAGCGATCGTCAAACAAAATTAATTTCCGCACATCATTTTCCAATCACGCGACGAAACAAAAAACTCCCCCACATCAAACAAACATTAAGAAATAATAAAACGGAACACCTTAATCTTATTACATTATAATAAGACTGAATAACTTACAGATGTTTTCCTAATCGGATACCCTCGGATCCCCAATTTTTCATCATGGGAAATTACATTATCGAAAATTTGCATTGCCTAAAGCGCCATCTATGAGCGAGTAGCGTTATTAAGAACCACGGTACGTTTACCTTGACGACTTCATAATTACTGCACATTCCAACCTTAAGACACTAACTATAGAGTTCAATTTCAAACGGCAGGTGTGTTCTCAAATGAATAAGTAATTTTGTAAATACAGAGTCAAGATTAGGGTTCGATCCGGTTCAGGGCCCTTTGCAAAAACAGTATGAATAATAATGTGATTAGCATAATATCGGGAGCTCATCTAACAAGGTTGTTTACTTTGATAAGTTGCGAGATAATAGTTGACTTGCTTTGAAAGAATATTGCAATCAGTTTTTTTTTTTTTAAACGAAACCGGAGCTAACGTGTGGTCCTTTGCAACTATATAGGTAACCAGCTAACAGCTGTCATCATTGACTTTGACAGATTCATCTAAAATAAATTCTAAACAATGGATTTGTAAATAAATTGGCTAATCGAAAAGGTATCGATATCCAGAGTATGCAATTATTTGATGAGAAGTTAATAAAGCTAAAGTTTTTAATGAGAAAGCAACAAAATTAAGATTCTTGAGCACGTAGGTACACTCAAAATTCTGTTATTTTGTAGCCTATGAATTAAAAGTCTCAACTGCCCAAATCCCATGTTGTGACTCAGTCAGGGCTTATAAACTGGTTTGAATTAGAATTCAGAATCTCAGGAATTCTACAAAACTTTGAGGTTTTAGAAAACGGAATTTTTCTAACATTTTTGGATGCTCTGGCATTTGAAATACGGAATGGCGGCTTTATAGAAGCCTGATCCCTATGGATCAGGATATGGACTTCTATAAGTCACCTAATGAAATTTGTGCAATTCCAAAACACATCATCATCATCATCATCGTCAGCCTATCGCAGTCCACTGCTGAACATAGGCCTCTCCAAGTGCACGCCACTGAGATCGATTCTAAAACACATAGAAAACAAATATTTAATAAGAGATTTCAATAGGTACATTTAATTGTCAATTCAAAACTGATTGTTATAACTTTGGAAAAAAAACTACGAATCTAAAAAACTACTAAACTACTTACTTACCAAATTCCTACCAAAATTCCAGCACACCAAAAACTACCGCTTCGATACGTACATATGCTATCCATTCAATAACTATTCATCCCCCCTTCACTCCTCCCCCAAAGTATTACCATACAGATACAGTAGACACACATACGGTAGGTACAGATACGGTACGAGTGGGCAGTGTAAATAAATAATTGTAATTCTTAATAAAACTGCCCTCAAACTCCGGTGGCAGTAAATTGCACGCGGTGGATGATGCCGATAGTTTTGTGAGGATTGGATGGTTTTGATACTTTATTGGCTGGCTCTTATGTTTAAACACAGATGGCCTTACTACAAAAACTTAAACGTCTGTTGTACACTTGTCAAAAAAAATTGTGGCTGCAAAATGAACCGTATGTCAACGTCATAATTTGTCATTTTTTTAGACAAGTCTTAAATTGACGTTTAAAAGTTTTTGTGGCAACACGGAGACAGATTATCGCTTTGTGAAATTAACCCCTGTAATAACTGCAGCTACGAGCGAAATAAGTTTTGCTTAGCTAGTTTAAGAATATATCTAGGCACATGTAAACAAACTACAGATCTCGCAGTTTAATAAAGAGGTAAATTTAACGCTAGTTTATAAAAAATACAACGTCACTTAATAATAGGTATGTATGGTATTTTGACTTATTGAATGAAGTTTTAAAAAGAACCAAAAAATAAATAAAATATACGTCTTTTTACGTATTTGCATTTTCTTGCTCTCACAGCTTCCATTAACAATCAAAATACAGTCACATATAACTCAATTTATTAACATTATTGTCTTTGTCTGCTTCCACTAAAGTATCAAGATTTGTAGTCGCGCTACGACAAGATAGAGCCGTCAGTGGGTCGCGTAATGACCGGACACTTTACATAATTTGGTGATCGAGTGACCCCAACCTCCCCAGTAATGTTTGTTTTGACTCCCGGCTGTCCAAGTGTTCGGTAATATCTGTAGGTAATGCTGGGATATTGAATTGTCTGTATTGGCCGGATATTTTATGAAAATCCATGCAAAATAAAGCTTGATGTGATTACTTTTTAAGTCTTTGATTGGCAAGCAGCCAGAGGGAAATACAAATCGCTGCTTTCTGATAATGGGATAATTACAATACTTAATAATGGCTATGATTTATGACGTTCAATTGAATAAACACATGAAACTGTTTCAAGCGATAATCCTTTAAAATGTTGCCTTGCTTTAATTATTCCTGATTTTTGCATAATCTACAAAATATACGCAGATGGGTCCAATACCAAGTCTAGTTTCCAAAAATTTGAAACACTCAAAGTATTCTAAGTCATCTACCCATAACATCTTAACAACCAGCTCAAACCAAAACCGACCCTGTCAAAGACCTCCCATTTTTGACACCACCAGAAAAACTACCTCCTTTGCGAGAGTACAAAAACGTCACCACATTTCTACCAGGTGGGTCCCCAACCATACAAGCTTTAGCTTCTGTATGAGGAGTATATAAAAATTAATTAAATGCTAAAACGTTTGCTGAGTGGGTAAAAAGTGTGGCTCGAGGGGCCGGCACAGCGGGCGCCGTCAATCAATGTCCTCGATGTATTGAAATTGCGCTTTTTATGCGCTTGCGACTGTTGGTGTGGACATAGTGATGGAAGAATAGCGGGTGTCGTTTTGGAGGTGTTTTGGTGGTAATTGTTGAATATTTTCTTGCAATTAGAGGTCGAAATTATGATGCCGATTGAAGTGATAATATCTCAAGCGTTAAATCGGAATAGATAAAGTAAATTTCTCTCTAATTCGCAACAAAAATTAACTATCCATGATTTCCTCTCAGCTAAGTAACCTATGTACAAAATTATGTCCATAAGAAACATACAACAAAATATAAAAAACTTGTCATTTTTCCATAAATCGCCCCCGCTCCGCTTATGACCATGACCTCACCCACCTTCAGTACGTATAATAAAGTATTATCAAACGGCCATCGACTCCGATGACATAAAAACCAATCCGACATATAATTGTCGAAGGAATTCGCCAAATGAAGGTTTTTACTACATTTCTGACAGTTCGAGTACTTATAAACTTCATGAAACCAATTTTGGGAGTATATAATGGAATTTACGGGAATGTGTAAATTTTTGGATTTATATGTCTTAATATGTAATTTGTTTCGTACTTCGATATACTTCCGTAATAATCTGGAAAGTTTTCCTTGTGAAACTATTATTGTCAAAGAATTATTACCTATGTATTGAGATGATTCCGAGAATAGATTTATAATTATTGAAAACTAGCTTCCGCCCGCGGCTTCACCCGCGTCAAGTTCCTAGAGAACTCTTCAAGAGTCCGGGATAAAAACTATCCTATGTTCTTTCTCAAGGTTAATTCTATCTCTGTACCAAATTTTATTAAAATCAGTTCAGTGGTTTAGACGAGAAAGCGTAACAGACAGACAGACAGAGTTACTTTCGCATTTATAATATTAGTACGGATAGTAGGGATTAATTTTTCAGACTAAAGCAAGCATACGAAAAGTGAGCTAGTTTCACTTATTTTTGCACCTTTCTTTACACGTACATATCTACATCTATATCTTACCACAAAAAAAAACTATACCCCACCATAATAGTCGAAGAGCCCGACAACAAACCATCAGCATAATCCAACAACTTTACAAAAGCCTGTAAGTGGACTTCTACAATCGAAACCTATTTCCATTGACATGATATTACCATTTAATAGTCCCGGATAGCCCGTGGCCACGCAAACGGCTATCGGAATTACCCAGGGACAGTTTATGAGACATTCGGTTGGGCTCTCCGACTATCTGATGCATTTTTAGATGACTCGATTTTGGGTTAAGACAATTCGTGGTTAGGGTCTTGTGACATGTTTAAGAGGAATCGCAAAGTACAAGAAAATGTCTATTTCAAATAGTCGTGCGTTGCTGGTTTATTTTAAACCAAGTTTTTTTGAATAAATAGTATTCTTTTCAGGCTGTAGACTCCGTTTGCCAAATTACATTTAGATCAGTAGTTTTGGAGTGAAATCGCAAAGGGTGATCGACAGACTGTGTAACCTACGCATTTTTGTATTAGAAAGGATTATTACTTTCTTTCTTTGCGGTTCCAAATATTATAATTACTTAACTAAAAACATTAACGTTCTTTACTATTGTATTATTGTATTATTGTATTCGCGGTTAATCAAAGAATTCCGTATTGTGTAATGTAATATCTTTCAAAAGTAGTTTTCTCAAATACGCTTCGGGACCTTACATGCCTGTGGAAATCGCTTCCGCTTGTAACTCACACCAAGCATAGAAAAGCAATTGACTAGGAATTTACTGTTTTAAGGATTAGGAGGCATGCTGCTCGCTCTTAAGGGGCAAACAATATCGTTTGAAGGTTTTATTCAATTCCATAAGGAAACTAGATCGGAAATACTGAAATATGTTTATTTCAATCAGTTTTGTATCGTGCGTATGTATTTGTATGCCATATTCTATTTGGACATGCAAATCATTGTTGTGTTTAACTATTTCCATTCTACCAACTTTGAGAGACTCAAAAGTTTCAGCTCTATTAAAAAGTATTTTTGTCGTAGCAATTAATGTTTATGTGACAGATATAAAATGAAGTTTATTTGTTAAAATGAAGTAGCTTTTCTGTGTTGCGCAGTTCATAATTTGGAGAAAAATAAAAAGATTGTATAGCCCTATCTCTAATAAGTTTGTCTTCTACTTTCATGTTATATTATCTAAGTTTACCATACTCTAGAAGGCTACAGCTGTGTCCATTTCTCCACAGACTCCCTAAACTTATCATTTTATCAAATTACCCTCAAAGATAGCCCAATAATCCACCACTACCCCCTATAAAACTATGGGCCACGATAAATCGCCATAACATGGTCCCGCTCGTAAAAGTGACCCCTTGGCCATTGGGGCCAAAGGATAAGTATTCAATAATTTATACAATTGATAAATAATAAATAGGAAGGGGCAGCCATAGTTTTGTTTTATTTTTCTGTGGGTAGTTTGAAATTTTTATGGCTGGACAAGTTTTCGGAGGAAATGCAGGCGATCTAGTTGGTACTCTGCAATATTTTGTTAAATTCGGGATAAGAGAAAGCTTCTACTAGATTTAGTATAAAATCGGGAATGCTCAGAGAAATTACCATAATACGATAGTATGATATTCATAACTATATGCACCAATTAGGTACTTATTCAATTAGGCTTAGCAATGAGACAAAACTACAAGAGAATGCCACAGTGTTTGGATTGTGTGGTAAAGAAATACTACTTACCACTTAAAAATCAAATTCAAAATCTTATCCATAAAGTCTAAGGAAACCTATTAACATTTTCCATTCAATAAATCTAACACTTGAACCATAAATCATGATTCAACAAAAACTGCTCGTAAAATGACATTAAAAATCTTTCGCCACTCAAAGTTACGACTATCTTACACCATAAGAGTCCACCAGCACACTGCAAACTTTTAGTCGCCCGATAGTTTGTTTGGGCTCATAAATCAGTATGAAGAAGAGTGGTAGAACGCACATTGCAACGATCAGATATTTTGTCCGTATGATCCAATTGAAAATGGAAAAAAGATTTTCTTTAAAAAAAAAATGCCAATCATCGGGAGAAAGACCAAAGAAACGATGGATGGATTGTGTGAAAGTCAATAAGAAAGAATGTTACTTGTGAGATGCAGATAGAAGAGTATGGAAGAAGAAAACATGCTGCGCCGACTCCAAATAAAATTTGAATAAAGGCAGGAGGATGATGATGATGGATCAACTGTCGGCCGACTATTTAGTCTCCAGTCTACAGGTACAGTAAGTCCATAACCGCTCACTGCTCACCCATAAACAATTGTGAGCATCATAATTTTATATTTGATGACGCATTTATACAATAAGTGGCCATATAGACCCTTAATGCGTTATAAAACAAAGTATGTTTAAATCAACGACGCTTTGAACAAGGCGTTAAGTTTTCAACTAATGATCTCGACACTAGGGCTTATAGGGCTGTCAGGAAGATCCTTTTTTGAACCCAATCCTTAAGACTTTTTCTTTTAAAGAAGTTATATATCGGTCAAACCCAAAAGTCAATGATCAAGTTTTTTCCAAAACTGCTGAATAGCTATAGATAAATCGCCCAGACTTAAAAGTAGTGGCTAGTCTTTTTCAATATTTAATTTTGGTACCTTTAGAAGTGTGGCTTTTATACTAAAAGACGAGATTCAGCCAAGATTCCTTCTACGGACCAACCGCGGTATATTATGCTAGTACATAGAGATATTATTATCCCTTTAATCTAAACCCAACATGTGTTGCGAGATTCGGCAATACCTTCCTAAATAATAATAAAACAAGAACTGACATAATTTTACAGCCCTAACTTCTTCTTAATCAAATTCACTTCCATATTTATAGCACCATTTTCCCACGACCAGCCCTACTCATCACTAACCGATGCAAAAATCATTCGAGACCGGCGACATCTCGATTCTATAATCGATCAATTAAATCGAATTTCTTACGATAAACCGACGAGAGGACAAACGCGAAATTTTTTCGCACGGAATCGCGCGAACAATCGCGCCCCAGTATAATAACGGATAATACGACCTTTTTTGCTATATCCGTTTTCTATATCAATGCACATTTTGCTAAACAACACGCCTGACACTGACTTTTCAAGGCATTCCTTTGCCTACACTCGAAAACCAACCTTAACTTCAAGCCCCAAAAACTCAAAATCAATTGCACTATATACGAGTACGTGTCCATTAATTTATGTGCTTTATGTCTAAAGGCATAAAGGTGATTGTTGCTCGCGTAATCAAAGTAAATGGAAATAGCTATCTCATATCGAGGAATCAGTTCCTCATAATGGACCGATTGCATTGTCAAGAGGTAGGTATTGATGGAAAAATACCTTTTTGGAAAAAGGCGCTTTCCTATTATTTTGTGTCTTTGTGATCTGTTGTATTGTGCATTCACGAGGACCCCTTCGTCAAAATAAGTGAGTAAGTAAGATGTTTATAGTTATTGAGAGATCTTATCTCCGCTTTTCCGGGTTAAATAGACCCTCCACGAAGTGCATTTAATGATACTCATAAATGTTTAAAATACCTGTATCTCTTGGTAATGAATATAAAATAGAATGAAACCCTATATCAGTATAGAGTCCCTAAGTCACTATAGGCCCCTTCTAATATAGTTTTATAACCATGTTTGCTTAAGGCGGATTGGCAATTTTAGGCTCGATAGTCCAATTTTCCTTAAGTCGTTCCTTACACCTTTATTCATTTTATTACATAGAAAAGTTCCTTTTGCCTGACCTGGAATCGAACCCACACTCGTAATTGAGAGGTCGCTGCGTTAGCCACTAGGCCACCACGACTTCCTATACCTACTAAAACAAATAAATAAACCTACAACTTACTATACTAAAATACTCATAACAAAGTACACTCAAGTGCAGAAATATCAAACTAATCCTTACGAAACTTAAATCTTGGAACAAAAGGCGAAAAATCCCCAGTGGGTGACTTCGGTAACCCCGAGAGCGTTTTACGAGCGTCTTAATGGCGGCTCTCTGCGTTTTAATAACGTTAAATGAGCGTCAACGAGGTTCTAGTTAACAACTTTCCACTTTCTTGACTTTTGGCTGCAGTTTTCGGGGTTAAAAGTTTGCTGTTTTGGGAATTTACTCGTCAGTGTGTTTATTATGACGGGATTTTGATGGTTCTTGTGCAGAATTGTTTGTAGTTTGTCAATCAAACTTAACTTTTCATGTCATATGTGTTACCTAGGTGACACAAAAGTATTATTACAATTAACCGACTTCCAAAAAGAAAGAACCTCTTCCTTTGATGAAGCAACAAGACAGATAAATTACAATTCCGTTCGGTCGATACAATGCAGACATTTTACATTTTGGTATTCATTAAATCAACTTTAAATAACTTACATTTTGAAAAATTTCCAAATTATAGGTTTTAATTTAGTTATAATGCTGCGAAAAACCACTGAGTGAAGAACTGACCATTGCTCCTACAACCAATCGCAGACAGACCACATCTATCAGAAAGACAGACCGTTGACGTCACATTACACTTCAGTGCAAACAAAATGAGTCCAGAGCATAAAGGTCGTATTACACTTGACTAAGGGACAGCAGTAAAAGCAAATTGGATTTTTTGCAGCGCCCTCTATGGGTGGGATTTAATTATTGTTTTATTGCGTGTTCGAGGGGTTCTATGTTAATGCTGATGGCGCTACCGATTTGTAAGTCGTCTTGTTTCAAATTAAGTTGGAGAACTTTGTTGATTACTGTAGTTGAAAGTTAAATTATCCCTATCAATGTTAAATATATGTATAGAAGATATATATTATTATCAAAGTAGGTATAAAAAATAATAATTTTCAGTAAAACTATAGATCTAAAAAGCTTAAAATAAATCCTCGCTGTCGCCGTCGAGTGAGAAAATGCCCTATGGCTGATTCAATCGTTATGAAAAGGAAAAACACCTACGCGAATATTAGACATTCGGATTTTATCGTGATTATATGAATAATATTTAATCCCAGTGCAGGTCGTCTCCAACAGGTATCTGTGGAGATCTAAGTAGGAGGCCTATGTTCAGCAGTGGACGTCCTATGGCTGAGATGATTGATGATGATTTAATCCCGACGTTTCGGATCCTTTACAGAAAAAATATCTTTATAAAACCCGTAAAAGTAGTTTTATTTAAAAATCATTAGTTTTATTTAAAATTCTATTCATCCTAAATGTAGTTTTTTTTTTCAGAATTCGAAAGTAACACACGTCTAGGCTTAATTTTACAATAATGTATCATACTTATTACGTCTATATCTCTGCCCGTAACACATGCACGCATATGCACCACCTGTTCAATAGCATGAACTCTGACACAAATAGTATCAGTTTGAAGTTCCCATTGCGCTCGTGTTCACATGCTGACCTTACACCCACTGAGTTAAGGGGAAGAGCTTGAATAAATCTATGTTGGTTAATATTACTTAAATATAATGCCTGATAAAAAGGTGACGGAATACATCTTGAGAAAACCTGGACTATATAGTCTGAAATCACCAACCCGCATTGAGCAAGTGTGGTGATTAATGCTCAATCCTTCTCCGTGTGAGAGAAGACCTGTGTGTGAGAGAAGACCTGTGCCCAAATGACAAATTATGACGTTGACATATGGTTCATTTTGTACAAATGTAAATTCCCATTATACCTCACTTTACATGCAGATTGGGACGTTACAAACTTTCAAACTGTCACACAATACGTCAAAAATATTATTAATGCCGATTACTTTTTAGGGTTCCGTACCCAAAGGGTAAAACGGGACCCTATTGTTTTCGCTCCTCTGTCCGTCCTTCCGTCCGCCTGTCACCAGGCTGTAACCGTGATAGTTAGAGAGCTGAAATTTTCACAGATGATGTATTTTTGTTGCCGCTATAACTACAAATACTAGAATTAAATACATAAATAAATAAATAAATAAATAATTTTTTTAATTTTAAATTTTGGGGGCTCCCATACAACAAACGTGATTTTTTGTCCGTTTTAAAAATAATGGTACGGAACCCTTCGTGCGCGAGTGCGACTCGCACTTGGCCGGTTTTTTTTTCTTGTCTTGTCTCTGGAGACTTGGACTTGCATATGCATGAAGATAAACAATGCATTTTTTTCTTGTTTATGTTGCAATATTATATGGATGTACTTCCGTGTATGATTTTAAAAATGTGTGGATTAACAGGTGTATGAATATTCAGGAGTTGTTTTTAACAAGCTTATTTGTTTATATTTTTGTACCTTCTCCGTCTTACCACAAAATCTTTTTAACGTCAGTTTAAGACTTGTCTAAAAAAATGACAAATTATGACGTTGACATATGGTTCATTTTGGAGCCACATTTTTTTTAGACAAGTGTAAAACAGTTGCTAAAGTTTTTGTAGTAAGGCCATTAAGGTTTATTTTTTATGTTTTAGTAAATAATTGTTTCTTAAAAATATAATTATCTGTTGTTGTATGTGTTCTTATTATCAAATAAAGCAATTTTCTTTTCAAGGCAACTTTAAGTTATTTTCATACGAGGATCAGCGTAGAAAGTAGTACTTAAATTATTTTTATTACAAACCTAGCAAACGAAAAAGTTCCTCATTTTATACCCCTTTAGTAGTTTTAAGTTTAACTGGCAATAATATTAGAAAATTAACGTCCTTCGTATAATGTTACCAATTAATATGCATATTTTATTAATAGATAGTAAATATGTAATAGTTTAATGAGGCCGTTCAGGTTATAGGGTAATAAATTTTGTTAATAATTAGGAAAGCTATAAACAGCGAATGCCTATTAGCTTTTAAAATCCACGCGTTGTAAAGAAAAATCTTTACTAAGAACATGATTCTGCACTATGAAAATACTTCAACAGACTACTTCAAACCTAAAATACGGTTTAACAAGTGATAAAGAAAGTACCCTGAAAACGGTTGTAGCGCGTTAATATATAGGCCAAAATTAAAAAGAAAATTATGGCCTACATAGCAATCTAGACACGATTTTATATCTTGAAGAAACTCGCATACAGTTTTCTTCAAATAAATTCACACCTCTAAACCTAGCCGGAGAAAGGAGTCAAAACACAAGTGGTAACAGTTATTTGAAAAAAAAAAGCTCTAGGTATTTGATTAAAAAAAATATATTAATAATCAAATCGCATTAACGATATTGCGAAACCTTAGAGTAAAACAAAAACTACATCAATTTAAAGTGTAACCTTCTCCTTAACAGCATCCCATGAATCACGGTGCGCTCCGAAGCCTCTATGAATAAATGTCGTAACCCTTAGCTCGCTGCCATTACTACAATTCACCCGCCTGATATTATCTAAATACGGAATAACTATATTATTATATTATGAAGGATTTGTTTATAATATTTTGTGTAAAACTTTTATTAATTTGAAATTTTGACAGATAAATAAAGTAAGTGTAAGACAAGTACACCATAATCTGTTGATTTAGTTTTAACGATTCGTTAAAACATTTTGCGTAATTATTATAATTATCATAGGCATAACCTTAAAATTACTTATTTTAGATAAAATATCAACCAAAAATAAATATAAGAGGTTTTTTACAGAAGTTCTTATCTTTAGAAAACTACTTATGGATACTTAATGAGTAACTATATTTTCAATACCTTACCAAAATTGATACTTAAATATCATAAGGATAAGTAAGTATAATCCACACTGTCGCATAGTCTTTTGTTCTCAGCAATAAGTCTAGTTTTTTCTGCCCCATTATTTTTAACGGCAGCATACAGCCAAGTAGTCGTAATTAACATTTATGTAGGTATCAGTAATGAACACGAATAGATTACAACTATTTGCGCCTAGAGCACGTTGTTTGTCACTAAAAATTATACACAGTCAAGTATATGTCATTTACTTAGCTTCAAGTTATAAATTAGTAATTACAGAAGTTAAAAATTATATGAAAGTACGTCATGTAAATATGTACATAAAAGGAATTCTGCCATAAATTAGAATTTAAAAAAAAAGTTACACACATGTTGCCACAAATAAAAAAAAGCTCAAATAAGACAGTGAATATGTTTTAAAGTAATAGATTCCTATTTTTAGAATAATCACCGGAAGCTATTACGAATCTTTTTTTTTAGGTGTTAAAGATGTTACTAAATATTATGTGGGCGTACTATGCAATGTATTTGCTCGTCCAATTATTAATAGTCACATTGTTTTCTCAATCAGTATGAAAGAAAATAAATTATAGATGTATAGTACAACTGTTTAATGCAAACGTTTATTAATCATCAGGCGCTTTAATTAACGGTAATCTTCTTTTAATTTTTGTTTCTTGTCCATTTACAAGTTATATGATCTTGAGATACGTATGTAGTTTTAAATACATCAAACATTAAACAATATAATTCGTTAATAAAAAAAATACTACATATCGAAAAAGACCTACCAAGCTTGATCGAAGCTAACCATTCACCAAAGAATTTATAAATAATCGGGTCATAAACTCAATACTGTTTCCACCCGTGGTCGGTGAAATTCGGTCGAAAACTCGGGAAAATAAATAGATATCGTACCTTTACATACAGTACTGCGTTTAAGTCCCGATTATGAAAATGAATTTTTTTTTTTTTTTTTTTTTTTTTTTTTTTTTTTTTTTTCAATCAAAATTTATTTATTTATGTTTTGTACACAATATCTTAATTAGGTCTTACATTTTAATTATTCTAGGTAAATAACATTTCTGTGCCTGTATAGAAATTAATCTGTACCACAGGCGTCACGGTCACTTTCAGTTACTTTATGCTATGATTCTACCTTAAAAATATTTATTTTATATACTTCTATATATCTAACACACAATTTATACATAGTCATACGTTTTATTTATACTTAATTTGAGAATACATTAAAACTTAACATTATTACTACGTACTACCCAATTATACCTAAGTATGTCTATTTGATCACAGTCAGCAAGTCCTCGGTTTCGTCGTAATTCAGTGTTTGTAAATACTGTGACGTCCGCAGTTTTGCTCTGTCATAATTCAGGTCGTATATAGGTACTACTTTATTTATTTTATTATACAAATATGGACCTAAAAATGCGAAGAATCGGTTTGTAAACACAAACTTTGATGTAGAGTGAGAAATACAGACAATATCTTTCCGTCTCTTAGTGTTAGTAAGGTTCGCGTCATATGTAAGCGCAGTCCATTACCACCCCAGGAAGTGATGCAGTATTGGATTATAGATTGACACAAAGCCTTATATAACTGAATAATTAGTTTTTGATCTGCAATATAGCGCAACTTCTTAAAGACAAACATCAGCTTGCGAATTCTAGATGTTAAAGCAGCAATCCTTCGCGATATGGTACTGATGTTCAGCTTTTGCTCAGAGTTCAACTTACCCTCCGCAGCAATTTGACACACGTCATTGAGGGCCTTTTCAATGGCAGACATCCAACCTTTGATGTCACTGGTAGTGAGTGCTTCTACACGCTCATCGGCGGCATGGTCCTGCGGCTGCGGAGTGCTGGGAGGGCTGCGACTCGTTTTTGAACTCCGATTGAAAGGGCTATTTTCCATGTTAGCCATAGTTGTCTGCGTTTACAACATAATGTATACGAATTTATTAAAAGTAAGTCACTATTGCGCAATCTAGGTCAATAAAATAATTATTTATATATAAAATAAATATTGCAAGAGAGGCACGTCTGCTCGCTGCAACTGACAATATCGACCATTAATAAATATGTTTCACTTTACTTATTTGTCACCAATTAATAAATATGAGAACAAATCGAAAAAGTTTAAAAACCTCCACCAAAGAATTTTTCCTAAAACGTACGAAAAAAATCTTCGAAACTTATCAAGCCCCATATAACTGAAATAGGCAACAATTTAAGGCAACTAGTTAAATGTAACGGAATAAGTTATCGCTATGCAAATTCGGCAGTTAACTTGGCACTGATTAAAACTGCACGTCATAACTGTAATGGAGCGGTATTTGACGGTCCGTTACACTTTAGTTAGCTTTTCTTTTGAGTTATGGTGTAATCGGACGTTTTAGGATATGATATTACTGTATAACTATGTTTTATGTAAGATATTTTGTTTTTTCAAGAGGTATTTTCTGTTATTTTGGTTATTGTGACAGAAATAAAAAATCGAGTTATCTATGTATTTTCTATCGAATTCAACCTATTATATGCACCCTAAGTGAAAGAGAAAAGGCTGATATTAACCTACCAGCAAAAAAATAATATTATCTAAGTAGATAAATAATTTAATGTATTTTTTTTTACCAAACTTGATTAAATTCTACCATATTTAGAAGCTAAAATAGATTTCTAAAAATAAAATAAACAGTACCAAATGATAGGCTCATTTGAAACAGGGTGCAAAGCGAGGGGTGAAGATGAAGCATAGAGGAAATGAACAGGAAAACGAAATGTACTACAACTGATAATAAGCTTTTACATATTCAGATTAGGAGAAATATTTTGTCTTATTTTGTTTATTTTTCAGATAATTTGGTAATATCTTATAGGAAAAATATGTTAGCTACTGTTTAGTAAATATGTTTTTTTTTTTATGATGAAGCGAAAAAAATAAATAAAAAAATATGTTATAATGTGTAGGTACGTGATATAAAAATACGATTTTCGAGTTCATAATAAAATTATCTTAATTTTACAGATTTTTTTTCTTATTTTTTTACCAAAATTATAAACGCAAAAAAAGAAAATAATAAAGAACAATACCTAGCTGAAACTATTATTCCTACCTAATTTTTCGTAACTAAAACTTTAATTTTAAAACAAAAGACTTCGTAACACACGTAGTTGACAAATAAGTGCAATAAAACAAGTCGGTATTGGCTGTGCCTCAGTTTATCTGCTGCGACGTGTAACATATTGTAGCGAGCTGCTATTTAACTGTAATGTTTTAGGAAAAATATTTGCAACTCTTTAGTAAAACAGAAAAAAAAAACTTAAAAAGAAAAACAATAAACAATAAGATTTCCAGTTTTATAATTAAATTACTTTTATTAATAATTTAAAAAAAAAATAAGTTATTTTTTCCCAATTTTTATTAAAAAAATAGAAAAAAAAAACTTTCTGACTCAAATTATTTTTAATTCAAAATATTACCTACAAAGTTTTGCCTACATTTTTCGTGTCCTTTAAAACAAAAGCTTTACTAACATCGGCAAATGACAAATAAGTGCAATAAAACAAGTCGGTATTGGCTGCGCCTCAGTTTATCTGCCACGACGTGTAACATATTGTGGAGTGCTGCTATCGCTAGCGGGGGCTGCACGGTGTGAAAAATGTGGAGACACGTTTATTTTTAAGTTTGAAACATAATATTTTTGTATTAAAATCGCCAAATCCTTAAATTGCAGGAAAATTGCAGTTTTTGAGCTCATTGCCAACAGACAGGCATAAGTGACTTTCAAAACTATACTTTTAAAAAGACGTGATAGTTACACTACTTATAACTTAAGAACGGCTGAACTGTTTAAGCTGCAAATTAGATGGGAAGTATCTAAGCTTACTTTACATGGGAAAATACATTAGACAATTTTTGTCACCATCCGGCTACGGGCAGCAGTTATCCCGGGACGTGGATGAAACCGCGGGCAGAAGCTAGTATCTTTTAAAAATTCTAGAAATACCCTATCCATCTACATATTTTTCTCAATAATAAAAACTTACTGAAACAACCCAATTCCAAAACTCCAGAAACCATACAATTCTCGACTGAAAACTTCCCTACCCGATAAGACTAACCCCTCAATAAATAATTTGGCAGTATTAGCATATGTCGATTTATCTCGCGGGTTGGCTAGAATTATTATTTATAGCCAGGCCGACCCCTCGCACTATATACGTTCTACTAAATCCGAGACTGCGAGATTTCTCATAGAGTAAGAAAATTGGGTAGATCGAGCCGGGATTAATTTTTTGTGTGGTTATTAGTTTATCAGTGGTTTATATACCTACATATATCAAATAAGAAAAATATGTAGCTAATTCATTGTAGACAAATGAGCAACTGTCTCATCGAAATCGTTATAAAAAAAAACTGCAAATGTAGATTAGGAATGCGTCACATACAATTCTGTACTAGATATAAAGCCGGGATTTTTTTACAGTTGTCAAGACAATAATTAAGTTATTGAAATAAAAAATAACTGAAAATAACAATAAAAGAAGCGAGCCTCAAACCCTTCATGAGTAATTCTTTCATTTCATGCATACCTATTTGGCGAAAGTGGGAGTTTTTTTTTAATCGACTTCCCTAAAAGGAGGAGGTTCTCAATTCGTCGGGATATTTTAAAATTTAAAATTCGACCTTTATTTCTGAAAGTTAAATGTTAGGAAAACAGACGTCAAAGAGTTGTCGCATCTGTGTATAACTCGGCTATTCGCTATTCTATGTCCCGGTACTGTTAAGGATTTCCTGTAGCCCGTCTTAGCGCAGCCGGGGACTCGCTTTGATTATCCAAGTTTGATGTCTTGACTACAATTTCTAGTTTGTATTAGCATTTTCCAATTTGTGTATTTGAATAACAAACGGGAACATACTTATTTAAATTTTAAAGCAGTTTCTAGTACAGGTTTCGTGTAGGTTTTCGTTACTTTTGCAACCATAGGTAGATATCTATATTTCACGAGTAGGTACCTATTTGTCTAGGTACAGGTATCCAGGTAAAAAAAACTTCAGGCATAATATCAGACCGAAAAAGAAGGTCCAAAAATATAGCTTAAAACTTAACTACATCAAGCCTTATTAATAAAATTAATTTTCCCAACAAGCAACACTGAAGGTGTAAATAAAGGGGCCCATTCACGCCAAGACAAAGTGACTGCGATTACCGCTGACGTGCGACACGACAGCTACAACCAACCTATTAATAAGCCGTATCAACGATGAAGTTAATTAAAATCAAACATTTCGTTTATCAACCCTTGGAGGGGAAGTTTTATTTTGCATGATGAATGCCATTTAGTAAATGGTTGTCGCTGATTGTTGCATGTTCTGTTTAATCGTGTGAATATGATTTGAATGAAGTTATTAATCAAATTGGTAAGAATGCGTAGGGTTTGTCAAGTCTGCTTTAAGCAATCCTGTTTAGCTAAAGAGGTGAATTTTTAATGCTTATATTTTTTTGGGTTTAGGCGAAACTTTCAAGAACACATAAATTTCCAATAAGATGAGATTTGAATAAAATTTCAGTTACTCTTATCATGTAAATTCTTATTATTTACGATTGATGAAACATCACAAGCAACGATGATATGGACAGTTCTATAGTTGATTTTTTTTCTGGATTCTACATTATAATCACATATCCCTCATTGACCAACGCATAAACCTTACTAACAATAGAAACGAGACATCTTTTATCAATAACCCGTCCAAAAAAAGCCCAAAAGAAAAAAAACGCCAGTAAGTAGCATCTTTTAACACGTTCAAGGGTTAGAACCTCTTAACAAAGCAAAAAATAAAGAATCGAACAAACAGAACGACTTCCATTTATTAGTGAGGGTAGGAGACACTTAATCAAAGTATCACAATACACAGACAGACAGGGCTATGAATATTTATAAGTAAATTAGGCGCGGTGACGACAAGACGCGCGATTGGAGGCGGTGCGATTTGTTTTAGCGTGTATAGGAAGCTTTAGATCTGGTTTTTGTGACGTATTGTTTGAGAACAATAGGATTTTTTTAAGATTAATTTGTGTGAAATTAGACTGTGGTTAAATGATTTGAGTGAATGAAAAGATTTTGAGATGAAACCTGATAAAATCTAAAGCTTCGACTAAAGTAGGTACACAAAGTTGCTAAGTATGCAAAGAGTTACATACTTACATTACTTACATAAAATGAAACCAAGAACTTTATTTTATCTCTACTTCTTGCATAGTCGTAGGGGTCGCTCAAAATAATCTAAACATCCAATTAAAAAACATAAACCACATCTAAATTAATTAACCACAAAAGTAAACACGAGAATCCAATCAGTACCTAAAGCTTCAAAGCAAACAAAGCAATTCAAAAATCTCAACAAACCAATCCATTTGAAAACCGCCACAAAAACAAATAGAAATATGAATTGTCCGAGTGTCCAAATCCCGGTTTAATATGACGTTGGTCATCTGATCCCGGATCACTCTGCTAATCCTTCTACTAATAGCCTAGGGTTACCCTAACTCAGTTTAGAAAAACCTCTAAAAGCTACAGAATTTTGAACCTCACATCTTCGGCACAAAGTTCAAATTTCAATGACAGAAACGTACGGACATTCTGTCCAGTCGAACAAGATGTTGGCAAATAAAATTCAGTCTTGTTGTCCAAGCAATAAAGTTTGAATTATAGTGTAGGCCAAGTTGTTTAGCGAAACAATTTTTAGGGCGCGAAAGTCCTTTCGTTGAAATGTGAAAGCATTCCTGTGTAAGATTATGATATTAGGGAATGTGATGTAAGCAGTGGTGTTGGAGACATTATATTTTATAGTTTTGGACGATTTATTAAAAAAATCCCCCTTGGAAACCACCCCTAGTTGGGAGATACTTTATTGAGCTCAGTACTCTCAGCTAATGGTCTGAGTTATGAACTATACACATACGTATAGTGGTATACCACTCAAGAAAGAAGTGAAAAAAATAATGCCAAAATATGATATACTAGCCGTTTTCCCGCGGTTTCACCCGCGTCCCGTGGTAGCTACTGCCCGTACCGGGATAAAATATAGCCTATGTTACTCGTGGATAATGTAGCTTTCGAATGGTGAAAGAGTTTTAAAAACGGTCCAGTAGTTTTTGAGCCTATTCATTACAACCAAACAAACAAAGTTTTCCTCTTTATAATATTAGTATAGAAATAGAGGAAAATCGACACATATTTTTATATTAGGTGCAAAAAACTTTAGTAAGTAAGAACCCGATTACTGGTCTCATACGAATACTGGAAAATCTTATAAGGGTTAACTCGCAAACAAAAATGTGGAAGTCAAAGTATGACATGAATGTTCAGTAGACACCTTTTTGCGATTGAGTAAAAATAAAATTCTTATGCATATTACTGAGTGTAAGACGCACATCTCATTATCCGTATGCAGATACACAAATCATAAACCAATTACAGAATACCTAACCACAATTACAAGGCCCATTAATTCAACACCAGAATACGCAAAAATACCTATTGCCTTAAACATATACAACCAGAATTCCTTCCTCCGCTTCCATTGAGCAAGTGAACCGACATCCTCTTATTAAGACCAAATAAATTACTTCTTCCACCTAATTGGACCCTTAAAGCATTTTTTTTTGTCCAAAGAATTTATGCAAAACACTCGGCGTGGACAAATTAAAAGTGCTGAAGAAAAAAAAGTATAAATTAATGCACCCAGCCAGCATCTGTTTTAATTATGTCAGGGGGGAAAGAATTGGGTGGATGTGATTGTTTTTGGAAATGAATTTGTGTATTAATTAGATGGATTAGAAAATAGCAAGTAGAGTAATACGATTTTCCAAATAAAGTTTAGCTTCTTAGGTTTAGCATGTAATCTTAAGCACGCCTTTTACGCTATTTAGGATTTAATTAAACACCTTAAACTATGCTAAGCGTTGTTAATGTTTAATTTAGCAATTTCTCACTCTTCAGAAAATGAAAAGTTGAGAGAAATAGTATTCTTCTATAAGAACTTTAAGGATGACATAACAGCTACAGAAACTGTCATTAGGAACAAAGTAATCAAAAAGGTTAAGAAAAAAAATAGCTTCATTCAATAAAAGTACGATTTTTTACCAAAACAGTGGAAGGAAGCGAACTAATACCAACAAAAGGAAGATCCCCACTAACCTAACGTCGGGGGCGTCTTAAAATTAAAAGTGAACAGGAGTGGGGTCAAACGGCTTTGTAATCGCCGCCATAAATCTTAACTTTCACTAATTGCTAGCACGTATCCATAATATGGTAATTTCTGAATTTATTTGTATTGATAACAATGTTAATATTGTGTTAGAAGTCCCGACAAATACTTACTGAGCCGGGATTTAGAAACAATATCGAAGAATAAATCTATACTAATATTATAAAGCTGAAGAGTTCGTTTGTTTGTTTGTTTGAACGCGCTAATCTCGGGAACTACTGGTCCGATTTGAACAATTCTTTCGGTGTTAGATAGCCCATTTATCGAGGAAGGCTCGGCTACTTTTTATCCGGGTTCGTGCAGAGGTTCCCACGGGATGCGGGTGAAACCGCTGGCAGAAGCTAGTAATTTTATAAGTATGAAAAACGATTATGTATGTATTTTGAATAGGCAAAAGTAAGAAGCATCTGTTTCAAGACACATAATTTATTAGTTAGTTAATTATTGTTTAACGCCAAAAACAGATGTAGGTAAGTAAATGACAAGTGCCTAGAATGCCTAGGAAAGTTTATTACTGAAAAAAATACTATGGCAATTTTTTCTAGGAACACATTTAAGGGTAGCTTACATTATAAATAAGAAATTTGACATTTCAACCTATTAACTCCCTTTAAAATCAAATCAAATCTAACCTAACCCGACGATCTTCAAAAGAGTTTTGTCACTAACCCAAACAAGTGGTCACATTCATCACGCTAAAACAAAATGGCGTCGATCAGTCACGCAAAGGAAACATTCAAATAATATTTGGCCCGAAGCCTTTCAAAGATATTCGAAGAAATGAAAGTGAAAAATACATTCTGGATGACAAAAGAACGGTCTTTTCGTATGCTAATGTACGTGGATGGGGACCGCTGGTATTTTTCAAAACCTTTT
Source organism: Helicoverpa zea (assembly GCF_022581195.2). Classification (NCBI taxonomy): domain Eukaryota; kingdom Metazoa; phylum Arthropoda; class Insecta; order Lepidoptera; family Noctuidae; genus Helicoverpa; species Helicoverpa zea. The sequence goes on from NC_061472.1 coordinate 3,291,262, forward strand.
CAAAGATATTTTGATTTTAAAATGGGATTTCTGTTGGCTAGTAAGCGTTTTATTTTGGGATGAAGTCACTTCTTATTGTATTGATAAAGCATTCTTTGTGGATTGAACTTTGGAGAATATCTTAAGTCAGTTTTTATTTAGAGGTACAAAAATCTACGACACTTTAATCTAGCGCCTCGTTATGTACTTGATTGGATATCAAAAAAAATTATTTCTTAAAAAAAAAACATTCTGTGCCAAGCCGAAATTAATATTATAGTAAGAGAAGGATGATGATCATTAAAATATTTAAATGATGGCTTGTTAGGTTACTCAAATAAATCATGCCTGATTTGTCAACTATCCAAAACTTAATTACTACTTAGTTAAATCTTAATGAGTGAGAATTAAAGCAAATATTAGCTTCAGAAACTGTCGAAATATGTCAACTCTATATAACCAAAAATCAAGCAAAACCAGCTACAAGATTGTAATAAATATAAAAGTTATCCATCTTAGCGAGGCGAGAAATATAATATCCATCCATCTCTTTCGCTCACATCACCAGCTCCATACGTCTTCTCCCTTACTCTTAAGAACACGTGACTAGAATACTAGTAGCAGGAAGTTTTCCTCAGTTTATAGCAATTTCCCATGAAAAATCACCTGAAGAGGTACCGCCGGCGGCCAAATTAGTTTCCTAGCTGAGTCAGGATATGAAATTGTTGTTTAAGTTTTTGAGAAGTAGGATTTTTGTATTGAAAAGATAATATGTGTGAAATGGAAGTAGGAAATGGGACAAAAGTAATTAATATAGTTATGTAATTCTTTACTATTATTTTCAGCCAGGTCTTATATTTTCATTTTCTATTTTCCGTTTCTAAATGCAGTGGCGTGTTCCAACTAAATTGGCTAGTAATCTTTTAGGGCCATGCAATGTCGATTGCCCCAAAAAGAACAAAAACTCTATATAATAGGAAACCTCTGTTAAACATAGGCCTCCCACATTGAAGCAGGTCCATTATCTGTAGGTCATTCATCCATTATCGGTAGAGCTATATACACAGTCTTGTTTTGGCAATTCCGAGAACTAAATGCTTTCTTAACACTCTTAATTAAACAATACAAATCTATATTTACCAAAGCCTAGTTATAATTTAACCCAAGGCCAACAAACCCTCATAACAACGGTATGCAAATACAAATTGATTAAAACAATAACAATAAACCAGTGAAATCGAATAAGGCATCGATTCTCGAGATGTATCGATACGATTCGATCTCCGTAACGATTATTGTTCCTTACTAGGTAAGCCGTAATTAGTCGATACTATTGTCTGAGCCGATTTATCGGTTGTCGGCGCAACGATTTATAAATTGTTGTTTTAATTGACGATAGAATTAATGATGGATTTTATGAGGGGATTTTGTTATCTAATGTTGGAATACATAAATTAATATAGACATCCAAACGCAGAAAAAACAATTAAAATTGTTGACAACGCTGAAAAAAACATCTTAATTTGTCATCAAAAATTCTACTTCACTTACCAAAACAAATGTGAATAGGACACTCGCACGAAGGGTTCCATACCAATACCTATTTTTAAAATGGCGTGAAACAAGTACAGCCTGGTGACAGACAGACAACGAAGTAGTCTTAGTATTATGTATAGGGTCGAAACATTCTCCCCCTTACTTATAAAATCTCTAATCACCTTCTAAGCAACATTTTAACTAATCACTACTTAAAGTCTTAAGTAGTGATTAAATGTTAGTTAAGACATGCTTAATGCAACGTTTATAAGTAAGAATTTTCTTAAACAGCCCTTAAGTATTACTTATATTTAATTTACGTTTATAAGTAAGGGGGTCTGTCTACAATGGCTAAATAAGTTATTTTTGTTTATACAATCACACATAACATTTTAGTATCATGTACTTAATTCCTATGTATATTATTCTAAGATTTATCATCCCACAGCCATAAAACGAAGCAAAATATTTATCCGCAACATTTAATAAGGAGCAACCAATAAGGCGGATGTGGGACAAAAATATGGCTATCAAAGTGTTCCCAGCGCACATCGTTAATAAGCCGATGCTTTATCATTTATTATTATAATTATCCTGTTGTGTATGAAATGAAACATACAGCTATACACAGACTACGCTATTATAGTCTGTATATTTAGATGAAAATTGTTATCTCGATATTTAGCCTCCGAATTCAGTTGCCAAACATTGTCGTGTAACTTTTCTAAGTTATATTTACTTTCTATGTTTATCTCGGCCATCAATAACTTAGTAAAAGTGAAGGAAAACATCTCGAGAAAATCTGGTCGCTTTTCCTTCTCTGCATGAGAAGAGGCTTGTACCGTGCAGTGAGCCAGTAGAAAGGCTGATGACGTTTCCAAATAGGATTCATCCACAGTCCTCTACTTCTCCAAATCAACTAATCAGACCTACATTCATAAAACCAGTCTTCTCACTTACAGAATCTAAATAAACAAACCGGCCCGTGTCCGGTAACGGACGCCGGACACACGCAGCGTAGCCGTACCGATCTAATTTGTCCGGGATTAGTCCGAGTGCCGCTTTTTCATTATTTCACAGAGTGTCTTAAGCCAAGGCTTAGACGTGGTATGAATGCTAAGCAATGTCGGCGTCTGCTAAAGATTTTTTGTTTTTTGACTTTGTAAGAACTTTTTGTATATAGTGTACCTATTTAAAGTAATGGTTGTAATTGCATTGTTTCAGAACCTGATACTGTCAACAAGAGAGAAAAACAATCGTTTACTAGTTTCTAGACATATGTAGTACTAGTTGATAGACTTTTTCATCGCATACCTACTATTTTAAAAGGAGTCACAGACTCAGTAGATCAACATTCTTCAATCTTTTACTAAAATCAGGACACACACACAAAAAAAACTAAATCCTTCCAAATCAATCACCATTACATAATTTTCTGTCATCAAAATACAAAACACTTCATCGTTTTTCTCCCATTAAAATAGATTACGCCTCAATGTCGGTTAGTGGCCAACTGTCCATATTATTGGTATCAATGACCAAATGTGTTCGCTTGTCTTACCGTAGCGAAGACCGCGCGCCATGTCAAAATTACACGTTCGCTCGCGTAATTGTGATTGGATTTTGTGTCTTTTTTACCATTTTTTAGAGTTCCTCAGTTATGTAGTAGTGTTGGGAAATTATTTATAGCTCTATCGAGTGTAATGGAGACTTGTGTAGGTGGACGGTAGTGCAGGTACGACGGGTAAGGTTTAAAAGACGTAAATAGTATTTTGTCAGTGATATTATATTGCAAGGGTGTAATGACTAAAAATAAAAAAATAATGTAAAAAACGTACCTAGTTTATATCGATGGGGGCATGTCGTTTAAACTCATATTTCGTTGTCATTCAAAATCAAAAGCAATCAAAAGATTACATAGCAAATTGTTCATATCGAGACGGAACAAATGCACAAAATTAAAACCTACAGAACCAAGAACGTTTAAACCAACTCGATCCAGCCGATCAATATTTACCTGACTTTTTTCACATCTAAACCCTTTGTTTCGTTCGTGAGAACACTCGATACCGAAATTACCATTTTTAGATATTGGATTATCGACAACCGCACTGGATTTGAGGTTATTTTAAAAACTCCATCGGCGGAATCGATTTGGTATCGAATAACATGGTTAGGGCGGTGTTATGCGATGAAAAAATCGATGTTATTTAGGCGGGTTTTAGATAATTTTGCGAACTTACCGGCTGTTGACTGATGCTGCGTTTGAGACGCCATCTACTGATGGTTTTCTGAAAAAAAGATAAATTCGTGTTAGAAGTTTGTTAATGAGATTTATTACAGGTAAGAAAATACATTGAAGATGTGATTTGACCGAACAATGACTTCGGTTGTCTCCGATATCAATGACTCAGCAGATTAGATACAACTTTATCATAGTAAAGCTGGAAAAAATATTACATGTGAATTACCTCAGACAAATAACAAGGTACGGAAGAATAGTTGTGACCACAAAAAAATGGGATAAAGATAGAAGGATAATAATGTCACTTCATAAACAATCTTTTTAATCCAGATATTATACTTACATCCAATACGGATCTGTGAGGCTGGAACTACCTCCATAATGAGGTCTCAAATGATAAGGGCTGACATAATTAACCATTGGTACTGCATACATTTTTACTTTTATCACTTTTCCAAGACTAGAGTTTTTACGTCAATATTCTTTTAAGACGTTTGTGTTTTGTTTTCAGCCATGATGGAGCTGTTGGAATTAGAACTGTATGTCAGTACAGTCAGGTTCATAATTGCATGTAATTTGAAGTATGGTGATATTGTGTCTAGCATATCGACTGCAAGCAAGCAATACCTCCTATCTGACATTTTTGTTTCAAAATGTTTAAACTAGGCAATTAGCGTGAAGATATCCAGTTATGTTTTTTTTTTATATTCGATGAATGTGCCTACATTTACCTACCTATTTAATATTCAATTGGAGAATCTTTGTGATAAGTTTACAGTGATGCAACACCAACTATGTATAATGACAACTCCACATTTTGTCTGGTAAGAGAGATTACAAAACTGCTTATGTAAATAGGCATAATAGTCGACAAATTCAACTCGGAATGGACTCTTTGATGACAAAAACCACCACATTCCTGGTCTTTTGAAAAAGCCGAAACCGTCACTAAATACACTCTAGTTGACAGAAAGCCGACGGGTCCCGAAGTTAACCGAATCGAATCGGACAATAGTTCCACTTAGCGGCCACAGATGTCGTTAGTGCCCGCTGCGCTCGCGCCGCTCGCATGCGGAGATTAGAAATTAGTATTCTAAACAGTTACGTTTGAAAAAAGTTGTTGCTGGTTTTTTTGCGAATGATTTTTATACTTTTTTTTAATAAAATAATCTGATGAAACTATTTTCAAGATAATTTTTATTTTTTTTCTCTGTGAGTGTTTTTTCAAGTATTTTAGTCATGCAAAGAGTATGGATACATGTTATTTATTAAAGCAGAGCAAACCCATAATTTTGAAAAATAAAAACAAAATTGCTGTTACTAACCAAAACTTTCACCCAAAAAAAAACATAAAAAATATAATGTTTTCAGACATGACTAATTTAAATCATCATGTGACATACTCTAACTACCTCTAGGTAAGTACCTAACAGTACCAATTATTCCGTTACAGTCGGTACAAACTTCAAAGTACTTTAAATCCAAGGGGGGTAAGCAGAGATTGGTGAAAAAACCTCTCACAAGTAGCAACCGAATGTTTTTTGTTATACCTATTTAACTTGATTATTTACGCAACGATTTTGAGGTTTGACTGTGTATTGTGTAGGTATGGGGATTTAAGAGTTTTGATACTTGATGGTGTTCTTAAGGCAATCTGAGTTTGATATAAATACAATTATTTTGATATACAAAATGTAGCCTCATATTATGTAAATACTTATTAAGCAAGTATGTACCTACCGTACACTCGCCATTTGACACGATTTTTAAATTCTTCAAACTTCAAATATTTATTGCGATCATGAGTGTTACAGAGGTGTTATAGAATGTAGAGGTACATACATGATACCCTGTTAGGGCGCAGCAATACAATTTCAAATCAAATCAGTAATATTCTGTAAATAAAGACGAAATTATAAGTGAAAATACTGTAAGTCTCAATATTAACTAAGTTATTACTCATTTTAGTTAAATATTTAAGTCAGAATAACGCTGTATAGTATTTCCCACTAAAAGTATTCAGTAAAAGGTTGCAATTGCCTAGCCTTAATTCGAACAAAATAATAAATTACGATTTCGATAATAACTCATCAACGATCAAAACTGCTCGAACCACAAACAAATTGATCAATCACACCCGATCACAAACCGATGCCGGTAATCGGATCGATTTACTTTTACACGATTCGATTCCTACTTGCTTCTCGATTGTTTCCGAATCGCGGCGAGATCAAACGATGATTCATTCGTCATGGAAACCGTAGGGCGGAATTAAAAACTTTTTTTAATTCGAGCTTATTTTCAAATAATTCCAATATGAAAAAAAATGTTTACCACTGAATTTGAATTAAGTAGTAATGATTTACTTCAATGATTCATAAAACTTAAACTTTGTTGCTGCCCTTGAAACTTAGATGAAGTAAACTTCATCTCAATTTCCACTCAAAAGAAAAAATGCATATGTCATTATTGTTTAACATAGGTATATTTTTTTTTTATTTCATAACCTCTTTAGCAGTCTATTATAATCCCACTTTAAAATTAACAGTCAATTAGTACTGAAAAACCTCTAATTTTGTTAAAACACATTACATACAAGGATATTCCCAAAAATTATTTACTCATTCAACAAGTCAATACAAATGTCTTCATTATCGTAATGTCGAACTGACTGAAACAAAAACCAATGAGAACTCCCACATCGCGAGTTTCCAAGAAAACTCAGCGAAAACGTCAAATTCCACTGCTAATCGAATAAGGGGACGACAATCGAAATGTTACGAATAAGTAATCGATCACCGTACGTCACTTTACATTTATAATACGTTAAAAACGAACCTTTCCAAATATTCGGTATATTTTAAGGTTAAAGTTATATCGATAAAAAAAAAACTTGAAAATCGACTAAACTTACGCACAACTTTGAATCGATTACGACAAAAAATTTTCGTTTAAAAAGTTACGATCGCGAATGAGGAGGAAGTTTTCGAATTTGGAACGCATAGGCCTGCGCTTGCCGCGGCGTTCCACGTGCTAGTGAAGTGACATGCACGCACCCCGGGAAAATTCGCGAGTCCCCCTTGCAAGTTTATACGCGTCGATGTGTGTAGGGAACCCCCTAATCGAATAGCAATCGTAATTGGGGGCGCTATTAATGAATCATTAATGCGTGTTGAGGAATGTTACGATGACTTCTGACTTGTTGTTCGCGAAGTTTGGTGTCGGATTTTGATGGAATTAAGCCGGGTATTTGAATGCAAATTCAACTATGATTGAGACTTAATTACATCCTACGAGATACTGTGTCAGAGACGTATTAAAATATTAAAATTAAAGTTCGTATAATAGAAATAGTACTGAAGTATATGTACATATACTCCTTTCTTTTTAGAAATCCAGGTCACGCGCAAAACAATCGTATTTAATAAATTCAAAGAATAAGCAGAACCAAACGACAAACTACATCAAACTTGATAGCACAAATGCCAACAAAATCTTTCACTAGAATGACAGTCACGGAGCCACTAACTCGCATTTACTGACTAAACAAAGGACCGAACTGACAAAAATTCCCCTCACAACCGGGGAATAATTTTCCAATATGGCAATAATATGACACAACAGTGGCAACACCGCGTGAATAATAAATATGGCGGGGACACGCGCGGCGCGTACGCTCAATTATTTACACGCAAATTATGGAAGTGACATGCGTGTAGTGGTTTTTTTTTTGGGAAAGACTTCTTGAAGTAATGGCAATTTAGGGCAATTCTTGGGCAACTTTTGCCAAATGGCTGGTTGGAAAAGACTTTCTCTAGGAATTATAATTTTCAAGCTGTATACCCGTGGTTTCACTCGCGTCCCGCCTGAGGGAACTTATGCTCTTACCCTGATAAAATATAGCCTTTGTTTCTCAGAAATACTACTTACCGTATATTTACCAACAGTGAAAGAATTTTCCAAATCGGTCATGTAATTTAAAAGCCTTTACAAATAAACATACAAAATTTTCTTCTTCATTATATTTCTTCTCATTTTGTCACGACATAATACCATGTGACCCATAGGTACAATGCTCCGTTAATTTACCTTATTAACCAGACATACAGTCAGTATGCAAATTGATACGCGTGTTGCCAGTGAAATGATGAGTTTTTACCATTAAGTAATACATTTATCAGAGCAAACATCTCCGCGCCGAAGGCTTGTAGTGATTGTATCTCTACACCAATGAAGGGAGATGGGATGTGGGAATTTTTCTGAGTTTAAGAAGCACATTGTTAAGAGAAATAATTAGAATTTAAAGAAAATAAAAAGTAAATAAGATGGACGCATACTATCAGTGATTGCAGAAAAGTTTGTTTTTGAAGATTAAAAAAAACTTTAGTTAAAATGGATATGAATCAGTAAAATGCATCGCAAGAGAGGCAGCCCCCGCGGTTGAATTTATAAACTCCGTGTTACTGAAGTTTCATCAAAAATTATTCAGTACTTTTTGAGTGAGAGAGTATCATATTATATGACACTTCAACCCTTTCCTTAAAATTTCTTTTTGTTTAGGTACATTAAAATTATTTTTTTCTAAGTTGAGTTTGAACTCATAAAAAAATATTATGCAGCGTAACCTCATAAAAAATCCACCATCATTGTATTCCCTCAATACCGCGCAATCGCATAGATGTTAGATAGCGAAAGGATAGCCAGTTCGATTACTGGAACGGTACCGACTTTTTGCACTAAGATTTAATATTGATGCGTTTTATTACTTGTTGTAACTTTGTTCATCAATTAGCTGTTATGCGGAGTTTTTTCTCGAACATTCTAGATGAGACTGTTTTTATATATTATCCGTAACATTGTTGAGAATTAATTGTGGGTAGGTTCAGTTAATTAATGTTAAGTAAACTGCCTTTAGTGGTGGTAAGATTATGGTGCGTCCTGGGAAAGATTCCTGGGTGAGTGAAAATGTTGTTAGATTTATCCTTTTTTGAAAAAAATATGTGTTGTTTCCCGTTAGGAATTTCTCTTTGCCGTACCTAGTGAATTTGTGACAGTTCTCAATTCTCATCAGTAATTAGTGTCAGGGGTAACTGTACTTATTTACTTTTAAAGCGTCTACCTATCTACCTTAAATAAAACAAAAAGCCTAATTAATAATACTGATTTTACCAAAAAGAATATAAGTGTTTGGGCAAATGTTTATACTAACGATAGATACAATTAATTAAGACGAAGGTTTTTCTATATTTTTTTACACAACTTTAATTTTTATATAATTCATTTCTGAAAACAAAAGAATTTACACAATATTCCCAAAAACCCACCAAACACACGCCAATCACTTTACTAACATTCCACAATATTCAGAAGTCAGGGGTAATGCAATCGTAATATCCGCGGGCCGCTTTACTAGCGCCGTGGGATCTCGTAAACTGAGGGCTCTAATGACGATTTACGGGGTCGCTGAGACGTATGCCAACCGGGGTGCAAGGCTTTGTTGGGTTGCATTGGTGAAAGGTGTGGTGAAAGTTGCTAGGATGTTGTAGATTTTTTTTTTGAAGGTCAAAAATACAGTTGTATTGTGCAAAAGACGATATTTGGTGCACAGATGGAAACTGCTCTAAACTTGCGAATGTTTTTTTTTAATTCTCTTTTGCTCATGCAATCATTTGCTAGTCGTATAGTTAACACAAGGATGTCACATTTTTTATGAATTCTGCAAAAATATATTAGTAACAGCCAATTTTTTTTTCCTATTTTTTTAATCCTAGTCTGATTGAGATTTTATGTTGTATGGTTAACTCAGATGATATAACCATTTTTTTTTTTAATCTTAAAAAAATATTTTTTAACCAGCATTTTTTTTTCTTTTAATCCTATGTTTGCCTACCCCTGGCCCATCAGTACAAAAGGTAACTAAAGTTCTGGTTGATGCGAGTGACATTCGACCCTCACACATTTTATATTTTACCTTCTGTCTTATATTGTGCAAGGGTGACTAATGCCTTTTGTCTTAAACAACAATACCAAAGAAAAACAGTCATGTTTCCAAGGAACTGGGTATTTGTGGAAATTCCCTTTTATTTCGAGTTATTTGTGAAAGAATAAAGACAGTTGAAATAAAATCAGTTTCTTTAAAAAACATATTATCAGCCAATAAAAAATCACATTTGCTGCACTGTACGGCAAATAACTAAAATATAGATTTTATTCAAGTTGTTATAGCGGAAACAATAATGTACTTAAATCATGTGTGAAAATTTCAACTCTCTAGCTATGGCGATTCTTGAAATACAGCCTGGTGACAGACGGACAACAGTACGATACCGTTTTACCCTTAGGGCATGGAATCCTAAAAAAAAATTTTTTATATAAATATAACTTTAAAAATATGTATTATCACTAGGTATATTCGCTCATGCGGTTTCGTCCATTCAACGTAATTTTATAACTGATATGAAGAACATTTACATGGGGTATTACCCCATAATGGTGCTTTCGAGATTTAAGACGACATTATAAGGATTTTTGGGTAAAATTTTATGGTGCTTTGTGGTGGCGGTAAGCGTAATGTAAGGAAAAGGATTTGGTTAACTGTCTCGAAGATTTTGTTGAATAATTTGAAGTTAATTGTGGTGAATAAAACTTAGGGGTACGTTATTTTAAGAATTTTGTAGGTATATAATAAAATATAAAACCATTGTTAAATCTACTATTGTTATTAACAATAATAATAATTAACTTAAATAAATTCATAAGTATTGAATATTTTTACAATAAGTTAGTTGAAAGTTCTTAAATGTAAAAGAAAGTAAAGTTAGCACTTACTTTAACCACTCTTGAAAGATTTTAAAGCAAAAAAGCCATAAATAAAATTACCATACTTAATGCAAGTTTAAACTTAAATAACTTCACAAGTTAAGTGGCAAGTTGGCTCGCCGTAACTCTTTCGGTTAAGTTAAATAACTTTGCTACTCAAGTTACACTTAAGTTAGACTTAATTGCGGTACCTTTATTGCACTGAGAATACTGAGCGCAATTTTAATGATGTTTTAGTTAATATTTAAACATTACGTCGTCGTCGTTGAGACAATTTTTGGTCCTTTTCTACACGATTTTTGATCCTTCTATCTGCGATTTTGAATTGAGGAAAGGACTGAATACTTATAGATTTACCTTTAGAAATTAAAGCTTTTATACCTACGTATACACTTTTTTGAAATAGAAATTCATCAGATGACCAATAAGTGAGTGTCCAACTTTTACCGACTAAAACTCGCTTTTGATCCCTCTAGAGCCAACCTTTATGTACCATAGCCCACGGTCATTCTTTCGAACCTCTCTCTTTCATTGTTTCACCATTTCTTCTTCCCAGCGAAAGCACATAGGAAGTGGTGAAGAGCGGGCAATTTTTTTGTTTATCTTGTGTAAAATTTACCATAAAAAAGTGAAAATTTCTTACTCTGACTTAAATTAGACTTTTTAAAATTTATCCTGTAGCCTAAGACTTTACCTTCAGCACAAAATAGTACCAAACACAAACATTATTCACCAGACCCTTAACCTAGACTGTGAAGCGTGGCCTAACGGGGTGTATCAGTCACAATTTAAACAAAATACGCATCGAGACGATTTGATCCCGCGGTACGGCTTCGTTACTCAACTTGTAGCGTCTGCAAATATGTTTGGGGATAGGAGTATATAAATTCTTCGAAATTTGAGGTTGGTGTACTTAAGAAAAGATTGACAGATATAGCAGGCTAAACAATCATGAAACTATGGACCAATAAATAAGTTCAAGGACTGCTATTATAAGCACAACTACCTATGTGCTTTTATTGGCAGCATAAAAGCAAGAGTTTAGACAATTTTATTGTTATGTGTGTATCGTGGTAGTGGAACATTAACGCTTCGAGATTGAAAATATAGGCTGTCAAAAAGCCAAAATTGAAATAGGTAGGTATGTATTTTATACTTTACCAAAAATACCACCAAAAAAATAATTTGCGAACCATATGCGCCCAGATAGAAAGTAATAAGTCGGTAAAAATGTGCATACAATGGGTGCATTTGAAATGCAAAGCGCGCGCATTCAGAGGTCGAGCATAGCTGTCACTCAGTTGGCATTGTGTATCGCACTTGTGCGTGTACGGGGGAAGAGATAGCACGCTTATTTAGGAGGTTTTATAGGTAAATTGTGTTAATTATTTGAGGCAAATATGTCGCTAATTTGAAGTAGGAAAAGTACTTGTTCAGCTATGAAAAGCTTAAAATCTTCGTCAGCGGTAAAAGCAGTCGGCCCGTGGATGAGTGACCATGTCATCATGACCGTGAATGGGAGACCAACTACATATCTTATCCGTTTTAAAGTACGATAACTTTGGAGGTCTTTGCACATCTTTTACAATCGTCAGAGACTGGATGCCGACACCAACATACATAGTTGATAATAATAGGCCCGGCCGATGATACAGATGATGACTTTTTGTTGTCAGTGTGATTAAACAGAGAGAGACAGAGTTCAAGTTAAAAGCAACAACATTGAAATCGTTACACTGTCCTTAATTTCTGAAGATGATAAAACACCTTGTCTTAAACAAAGAAGGTCCAAAAATATAAACAAATAAGCTTGCTAAAAACAACTCCTGAATATTCATACACCTGTTAATCCTCACATTTTAAAACTCATATCATACACGGAAGTACATCCATATAATATTGCAACATAAACAAGAAAAAAATGCATTGTTTATCTTCATGCATATGCAAGTCCAAGTCTCCAGAGACAAGACAAGAAAAAAAACCGGCCAAGTGCGAGTCGGACTCGCGCACGAAGGGTTCCATACCAGAGCAAAAATTAGCAAAAAAAATCACGTTTGTTGTATGGGAGCCCCCCCAAAATATGTATTTAATTCTAGTATTTGTAGTTATAGCGGCAACAAAAATACATCATCTGAGAAAATTTCAGCTCTCTAACTATCACGGTTACAGCCTGGTGACAGGCGGACGGAAGGACGGACAGAGGAGCGAAAACAATATTATATCCTCCGAGCCTTTATCCCAATCAGTTGGGGTCGGCTTCCAGTCTAACCGGATTCAGCTGAGTACCAGTGCTTTACAAGAAGCGACTGCCTATCTGACCTCCTCAACCCAGTTACCCGGGCAACCCGATACCCCTTGGTTAGACTGGTGTCAGACTTACTGGCTTCTGACTACCCGTAACGACTGCCAAGGACATTCAATGACAGCAATGAAAACAATAGGGTCCCGTTTTACCCTTTGGGTACGGAACCCTAAAAAGTAATCGGCATTAATAATATTTTTGACGTATTGTGTGACAGTTTGAAAGTTTGTAACGTCCCAATCTGCATGTAAAGTGAGGTATAATGGGAATTTACATTTGTACAGAAAACTTCTTTGTGTGCTGGTTGAGTCAGACGGACAGTGTGAAAACGTCGGTCGACGCCCTAAACAAAGGTGGTTTCACATTAATGTTGGTAGATTAGATGCTGTGGAGATGAATATTTGGACTGTGAAAATTGTAAAAAATGACTATTGACATGTAGTGATGTATCGCAATAAGTAAGTATATACCACTCATTTTATTATAATTTTTAAATATTTACAGTACCTATTGATTAGCAATAAAGTAAAAGTAAAGTAAGCAGTACCTATAAAACTAACCATGTAGAGGTAGGTATACCTAATGTACTACGCAATTAAAATACTGTGATGCAAGATGCAATATGCAATGCGTCTTTTTTTTGAAGAAGAAACAAATTAATGAATTTTTTGCCTGTTTAATAGTGATCTATTATTTAATTTACCTGGTGTAACCTTCGAAATAAGATAATCGTTAAAGTATTCTCTTATTGTAACCATGTAGTATCAAATCCACCTTCCTAACAGCGAGTAGACTCCCGCGGAACTAAACCACTTCTTTCAGCTGCCTAACGACGGTGAAACATACGTACAAAATGACAAATATTGCGAGACAGCTTACGTCTACCATTCTCACTTACAAAGAGTTTATTTAAAAATAACACAAACGCTATTTATGTGGCTAGTGAAATATTGGTGAAATTCGGAGAAAGGAAGACTTAAATATTTACTTTTTTTAGTCAACTAAAGGATTAAAAAACCATTTTGTCTGTCAAGGATTCATTTTCTATTCGTTAAATACTCACTGATCATAAGCCACTTCCGAAAAGTTTTTTAAATAACTGGTAAGCAAAGTTGTAATTAAGCTTGACCATCTCAATACAATTACCGAAAGAAAAGAGTAAGTAATGTAATTAGAAAAAATACGACGCAGATGTCCAAAAATTTTCACCCGGAAGTAACATCATACTACCAATACCAAGACTCAATAAAAAAAAGTAACACATCCATTAAAAACTACATCTATTTACACAACTTTATAGTCCACAATGTAAGACCACATAGTTAAGAAAACAACTATTGAAATAGGAATACAATTGATAGTGCGAAGTCTTGGAACCGATATATTTATAGTAACACCTGCGAAAAAACTTCTAGATTTATTATTTTATTCCAACAAAGGACAATATAAATTAGAGTGAACGTTCATATAAGATGCAGAGATGTCCGTCCGTCCGACGACATTGTCTATCTACGACTGACGATATTTTAACAAACTAAGCGATCTTTTCAATAAATTATATTGTAGGCGCACGCGCATCGATGCTGTAGAAGTATATAGAGCTGACAGATACTCAATCTTTACTTGAAGGATACCTAAATTGACCTCTAGAGACTTTTTCTATGAAAATGATCTATTTTGATTGGCTTTGGTTTAGTTATTTTCAACTTAATTACGAAAACCATTATGTACCTATTAAGATACAATTTAGGTCACTATAACAATATATTAAAATTGCAAAAAAAGTATACCACTTGATGAACATGATACAAAATTACACGGACAAGTCAAATTAAAATTGACATTCCTATTTATTTACTACACAAGCACGCAAACTAGCGCCTACTGTGTGCATAATTCCAAAATAATTGACGATAATACAAACATCGTTAACATCAGCTACATTCACCCAATCAACTTTATTTCTTTATCATCCACATCTACCTAATTACACGCGCTTAAATATAATTATAATAACATCCTAAATAAACATTGCAGCAGCATTACAAATAAAATTTAATCACTCGAAATTATAACACGGGCTAAAAAAAACCGGCCAAGTGCGAGTCGAAATCGCGCGCGAAGGGTTCCGTATCATTATTAAAAATCACGTATGTTGTATGCAAGCCCCCAAAATATTTATTTTATTGTAGTTGTCAGTATTTGTTGTTATAGCGGCGACAGAAATACATCATCTGTGAAAATTTCAACTTTCTAACTATCACGGTTCATGACGGACGGACGGACCGAGGAATGAAAACAATAGGGTCCCGTTTTACCCTTGGGTACAGAACCCTAAAAACAAAATATAAATAAAAAAAGGTGGTATCATCATCTTTGTATACATCCACCTGTCTCGGCGGTCAATCGCGCAGTGCAGTCGATGCAAATGGGTGCGCTTGGGCATTGTTACCGCCGATCGCTAACGACGATGTCCGAACGCAGTCATTAAGCTTGACATGACCGGATCACGGCCGTGAGACTATATACGCAGGTTGTTACGTAATTTATAGTCGAGCCTTAAGTTCTTTTACTTCCAAGCTTCTCTTGGCACCTGTTGCTCACCATTGTTTCGCTGGATTAACGGTTTGTTGTACTTGGTATTGTAATAAGGTTCCGTATATGGGTTTAGGGAAATTGGGTTTTGAAGAAAAGGTGTGTTCTTTGGGTAGGTTCAGTTGCTGACACTTGATCACTAGAAGGATAAGAGAAACGATATTGAGGGGGGGAAACCTAAAGACAGAAGCAAAAATTGCAATGAAAAAAAACATGTCTCTGCTTAATGAAAGAAATGCTTTGATGATTAATGAAAGTGATGATACCTACACCTCGGAGGATGATGATGATACCTACAGATAACCTTTCCAAAAATATCACAGTAGAAATTCTTGCACAACACATTAGAACGTAATACTCTCAAAACCCAAATCCCAAAGTGTCACACCAATTCATTCTAGAGCTAGCCTTCAAAATAACGAAACAGCCGGCTTCCGAGCAAAAACTATCGCCTGAACAAAATCGAACGTTGAGAATTGCAGTACCGCCAAGAATCTGACGTGGCCCAAAAACTCAGAATGCAACAATGGATGGATACTATCTGACCACTTTGTTATTTGTATGTCCGATGAGGGCTTTGTGAACAGTGTTAGTGACCAGAAAAACGTTTAATTGTCGATTTGTTAAGATTTGGTGTTTGATTCGGAACTGGATGAGGACCGTATATGTGCTAATGTAATTTTGTTTGGTGCGTTGTTATTGAATGTAAGAATGATGTCTTGTTTCACTTGGAGTATGATTATTGATGAATCAGGACAAGTAATTGGGCTACCATCAAGCGTAGCTGAAATTGGTATTTTACTATCAGAAACATTAATTTTCTCATAATTAAATCCAGCGTTACCCAAAATGTGTCCTATAGGAAAAAAAAAACAAAGGAAACAGTGACACTGTCTGTCGAAGCAACGTTAACAAAGTAACAGAAAATTATTTCTACACTTATGGTGTCAAAGTCTACAAAAAGCTCTCCAATTTCATCATCAAACTTAATTATATTGTGAACATGAACCACGAACTCTAAAACACTTTTATAGAACAACTTTAGATCAACCCGCACATAGACTGACAGCTAGTGTTTTTTAACTCTGTAACCGATCATTCCAATTTTCCTTCAAACGTATCAACCATCGCATTTTTTGCCCCAGCCATCATTATACCCAAGATCGAAGCATCTAGAAATGAACACAGGAAATTTCTATATTTGAAAATGATAAAAAAATGGATCACAACTTTTCAAACCAGAATGTTACAAGGACATGAAATTAAAATCTTTGCACAACGAGATAAGACCATTCCTGATGCTGACAAAAAAGTTAGTATACCTACTGTCCTATTCCCAACGCATTTCCAAGTATAATTGTAGTAAAAAAATCGATACGTAGAAACCAATCAATTCGACGACAACGGAAAAAGGCTTATTATTTTTTTCTTTTCGATAATAGGCACCGTCATGAAGGAGCGAATTAACCACTGCATCTTGCTGTCAATCTCATCTTTAAGTCTAGCGTGTTAAGGTTGTTTTCTGATGTTGTAGTTGTAATTACTAACTTTGTAATATCGGAGGCTTAAAGTATTTTATCCTGTAATTATCCAGAGGATAATTCCTTCGGTTACGGTGACAATTTTCTACGATTGTCCGCCACTGAAACGGGTTCTGTTATTGTTAGTTGATCGCTTATTGATTTTATATTGCAACAAATGTATGTGAGACCTGATTAAGATCATAATTATGATCGATTAAATATTAATAACTTTGATCCGCGTGTTGATCTGATGCCTTTTTATTGATAACAATATTTAATCGATCTTTCTTATGTGGAACTTATTGGCTGTCATAGTATTCGTTTGCTTTATATTTTTTGTTCAACTGACTTGCAAAATTAGACCTTCAAATATATTGCTACTTCTGCAACTTCTTGTCATCATGTGTCTTACAGTCTTTCTTTTTCAATGAGACATCGTTAGCCACTATGGGTGCGGCAAGAGGGAGTTTCAGACCAACCATGTCCCTTCTGAAGCTCTTTTTGTACCACTTTCAAACAATCCTGCAGCCCTGGCAGGTTTCGGCCTTAGCGAGTCCTGGTTCAAATATTTCAAAATGAAAAAGTTTTCATCACATTTAAAGCAAGATAGACAAAGCCATCTAAACCCCTATAATCCTCAAAAAAAAACTATTGAGAAAGAACGAAACAATACTGCTCATATACAATCAAGTCATAATAACCATATCGTGAGAAATTAATATAATTATTGGTCCTTATGGCTGCACCGACCACGTAAGGGAGATCGATGGGGTGCAAGCGAGAGGACCGACATTTCCCCATAAGAAAGAGTGGGATAGAAATATTAATGTGTTATTACGGTCAGCAAATTGGCTCGTTTATGTAAAAATTCGTCCCGATGCGCATCTGCTCAATATTGTTTTGTTTTCGTTTTTAAATTGAGTTTTATGTCATATTAGATTTTTTTGCTAGAGTTCTCGGCAGACTTTTTGTCGTCTTGCATCATTGTGCGAGTAGAAAGATTTTTTTCGTATCAACAGGTAACAGGGTGGGGGAGGGGGCAGATTTGTAAACATGCGTTTACTTGTGCTTGGAAGTTAGTTGCGTATCGCCATTGGATTTTGCCCAAACTGCATCTCATTATGCAAAAGTCATCAAAGAAAAAGAGAACAAAAGGATCAGAAATCTATATCAAGGTCTGTCATAGAGCTACCAGATTTTACATTGATGTATTCCCTGCATGAGAGTAATCAAGACATATTTATTTGGTCCAATTTCTCTTTAATTAGGATTTGCATTTTGTCCCTAAATACCAGGTGTGTTTCTGCTAAACTTCTCGCAGTCAAAAGTTTTGGTCTTTTGAAAGTATTTTATTAGTAAGATAGTTGATTTGTTACTAATTCATTAATTCTGCAACACCAATAGTCTATGCTTTAAAAGGCAGTGTAGGTTAACTGTAAATCTTAGCTCCAAGTTTCAAACATTTGCTATGTATGTACTAAATTATCTCCTTTTATTTACAAAGCAATGTAGAGTATAATTGCTTTATTGGCAATGAATATTATTGAGACATGAGTGTTTTAAATTTATGCCTATCTACTGCCAGAGGTTTCGCCCATTTTTGGACGAACTACTTCCTGCGCTCGAATAAAAATCACCTATTATGCTGTTCTGACGTATGCTTATTCTTAGTAGTAGTATTCTTGGTAGCTTTACCTTTCTCGCTTTAAAATATGTTCCGTTGTCAGTTTCAGGCCTTTATTGACCTTCATTCTTAATTAACAGTAGAAAACCCATATATCGTCCCGTTAGATTTTTACCCATTTGAATGCTCTAATCCATCTACACTACAAATGTATGAATTTTCGAACAGAACAACAATATCTTAATGATACTTCATTACAATAACAATTGCGCATAAACAAAGCCTTGCATAGTTCATCGACATCGTACCTTAGAGCGTTTAACCCACCGGAGACGCCTCTGTTATGGCTTTCATTCTGCCAAAAGTAAGGAACATAGGTACCATAGATACCCGTTACATGTATGCGTTAAGTTCATGTATGTTTTTTGTATCTGTGCGAAATCTTATCCTACCTATGCTAGTCACCCGGCTTCCAGTGTAGCCGGATGCAGCTCTGAGTAGCTGGAGTATTTTAACATGGATCGACTGGCTATCTAACCAGACTATTCGATAAACTTTCCTGGGCATCACTATATCATTATATCACTCATAAAAGACGGATTGTCAGACATTCTGCATTCT
Source organism: Helicoverpa zea (assembly GCF_022581195.2). Classification (NCBI taxonomy): domain Eukaryota; kingdom Metazoa; phylum Arthropoda; class Insecta; order Lepidoptera; family Noctuidae; genus Helicoverpa; species Helicoverpa zea. The sequence goes on from NC_061472.1 coordinate 3,310,509, forward strand.
GACTACCCGTAACCAATGCCAAAAATGTTCAAATGACAGCCGGGAGCCACCAATTTAACGTGCTTTCCGAAACATTATGGAATGCAATAAAGTTATTGAGTATTGAGTATTGAACACGTAGAGATTTATGCCCTTTGCAGTTCCGGTAGGTTAAACGCTCTCAGTCTTGCTCCGATCAACCTGTTTAAGCATAGTGCTAAAGAAACTATAGATAATATTTTATGGGCTATGTAATGGCACCATATAAATGCAGACGATGGGAATTACAAAACGAAATATTTGATTTTAATTTTTGTTCATTGGAGTCTGGACGTTATTTTCGTGGAATTATAAAGGTGTTTAACTGGAACTTAAATTAGCATACATACAACGTAGTTTTCCAGCGGCGTCTGTCTGTCTGCTTACTATATACTCATAAACTGACTACTGTAAGAGAAGATGCCAGTGCCCGAATGATATACCACCGATAGTAGTCCCATCCATATAGATACATATGTAGGTCTGACGGTTTCATTAAAAATATCTATACCTATTATACGTACATCTTATGAAGTTGAAGAGTTTGATTGATTGAATGCATAAATCTCTGGAACTAATGGACAGCATTGATTTTTTTTTCGGTGACAGATAGCCCATTTAGAGAAACGTTATAGGCTACTTTTTATCAAAATGCAGATAGTAGTTCCCTACTGATGCAGGTCAAACCGTGAGCAGGAGCTAGTTGCAACATAAATATAAATTAATTAACATATCACATTTATCACAAAACAACTTCAGATAAACTAAGAAAAATGCATAAAAATAATTTATTTCGCAAAAAATTGCCACCGGAACATCAAAAACGTCAATTTCAGAAGAGTAATGGATCACCTGTAACGGTAAATCAAAATGGCGTATACTCTATCTCTTTCTAACTGCAGTATTGTGTATATGTCTGTCTCACCTACGACGAAGGATGCGCCTGAGATTATGATATTTAGTAGCACTATTTATTTGATTGATTTTTGTCTTGCTGGACGTAATTTGATGCAATTCTTATTAAATAGCCATCGATTTGCGGATATTTTTTATTCCTATTCTTCATCCTTGCCACTTCTTTTTTTTGCATACCATTCTAGTTAAATTAGACATCTCCTCTTTTTACCTAGGTACATAGTTAGTAAATAAGTACCAAAACCAATAACCTGAAAAACATTACATACCTTTTTCAACACATCTTAATTCAATTGGTAACTGTTCACTCAATACAACAGCAATAAAATTATTTTATTGGACTTCAAAGTATTCAGTAACATAGCAGGTGACACATAAATGTTTTTAACCGATCACATAGGAAAAGTAATGATTCATTTATATTTTAATGTTATAGTCCACATCACAACACATATGTCCGACGTTTTTACGTATTGTAATGAAAACTGAGCATCGCATCCGCCGATAGCTCAACAAGAACCAAACATTATAAATTCAAATACAACAAAGTTATTCAAAAATTTAAGATTAACTTCGCAATTAAAAGACAACAACAATTGAAGGTTGAAAATTCAAAAAAAAAGATGGCCGCCAATGCTAAATACCACCTGTCAACTGTCAACCAGTTTATTTAGAGCTCTATTCGCCAAACATTACTTAATATTCAAGGGCCATCTCAAGATTGTAATACAATTAACACTAACAATCAAAAAACAGCACTCGCTACCCACCGATTATGAGACATCGATACATGAATCGATTAATTCGCTCGTAAAGGTTACGTAGCAAAAAGAATCGAAACTACACCCATGTTATTAATTACTAAATTGTTTATCAATCATAATTAATGCACACATGATAAATATTCGCGACTCTTTACTGAGAAAGGGGTAATTTGTTATATTTCTACATAATTATGGGGTGTTTTTAAAGGCCATTATTACAGTAAATTCGGTTGCAGTAAAACAAATAACAAAATGGCTTCTAGTACATTAAAATGCCATCGTGACACAAGTGGTGCTGTTTTAATGCACAAAAGACATTATCTTAGACAGGATAACATAGAGTCTAACACCTTGTTAACTACATAGATAATAGTTTTTACAACAGCAAGAACTAGTCTAATTGAGGGAAGAAAAAAAATAGACAAAAAAGTTACAACAATGAATTGAAGTAGGTTCCTACCCTATGTGAGTTTCCACGTCGTGTAAAATATGATTAAGTAGAGCTTTGGTTTATTTTTTCTTAAAAGCATTATCTGATGTGCGTTACAGAAATTCTCGGAAAAGAGGGAGTACCGAATGTGATAAAAAAAAAACAATTCTTTCAAAGTTTCTTCAAACACACCCAATTTCAACTAAGGCTAAAAATACCACCGAAATGATTATTCTACCCTATCTTAACGAAAAATACCGTATCTAAAACATATCACCAAAATTCGTACAAGATATCCAAACATGTGATAGCTAGGTACATAATAACATGCGCTGCGTGCGCGCAGACTTCGCTGTTATGGCCGGCGGTCAGCTAATTTCTTACCATCTGATAACAGCCCGTGATCTGAACGTAATAAGATATTCACGACGACCAATGAAGCGGTAGATGGGGACAAACCGTATTGGAATTTGGTTTTATGAATAATTTTTTTTTATACTTAAAGGCATTGAAAGAAGATAAAACATATTAACATAGAAAATTACTTTTAAAAAGTAAAATAATCAATCTGATCCAAGATAAAAAGCTAAATGAGCTTGTGACTGAAAAACTGAATTTGGCCCGGTATCCACCAAAGCGGAGAGGAGAGGAGACGAGAGGAGATGTGCTACGAAGCTGGCAGGTTATTCCCACCAAAGCGGAGAAGAGATGCTTTGCGGAGAGGAGATGTGAGCTGTGTGTTTATCGTACATCAATACTTTTGCTTCGATGTTAACATCGATGTGCCCGACTAGACACTTCTCCGCTCTGCCGCGCCGCTTGCTCGCTCGCTGCACAAAATTCTATAGAAAAATGAGTCATCTCCTCTCCTCTCCGCTTGACCCATTTCCACCAAAGCTAAGCGGAGAAGAGATGTGGAAATAACGAAATTGGATTGGTTTATTCAAACGCATCTCCTCTCGTCTCCTCTCCTCTCCGCTTTGGTGGATACCGGGCCTTTATCTATTACAAATGCTTAATATGAAGTCTAGGAATAATGAACTTTGAACGTCAAGACATCTTGGTCCAGAAACCAAAAGTAGTTCTTAAACCCAAGAAGAAAGAACTTTTGAAACAACATTATTACGAGTGTCGATGGCTGATAAGTATTATCTAAGTGAATACATGAGGAAACTCAAGGCAAAACCAAGAAATACAACAACAAAGAATATCAAAGAAAGATATGTAACTGAATACCAGTTAACACCCAGCAAGAATTATTCCAAAAAAAAGGTTTTCTCACGGAAAAATTCAAAAGGAGTGACAGCGTGATGCGAGCTGAGCAATATCCAAATATGGTGCAAATGGCGTAAAAACTAGTAATTGAATTCCAAGCTTATTGGTTTCACTGTAAAAACTATAGTTCGGCCATTCAGAGAATGCGTTCCTGACACGTCGCGATTGAACTGACGACGTAACTACATTCATTGATTATTGATATAATAATGTTGTTTTAATGCTCCTCAATTGTTAAAACGGTAAACAACCAGCAAAAATATTTTTATCGTAACTGCAACGCCATTGCAAAGTTACGTCGTCAGTTCAATCGCGACGTGTCAGGAACGCATTCTCTGAATGGCCGAACTATAATAACACACTATAGGACTTCTTGTTTGTGAGTTTTTAATGTGGTGTGGTGACGTAGGAATAAAATTTGTAACCGAGAGCTCTCTCGAAGGATGTTGGACTAGAATTTTTTTGTAAAATCTTATTGAACTAATGGAGAAAATGTGGTTTGAGTGTCAGAGCACCTATAATATGATCTGCCGTTATCTTCTTATTTTTGTAAGAGGACTCTTTCGAACTTACTAAGAGGTATTTTGTTTCACTAATGCAATAAAAGAATGAGCAATCCTTTTTATTAGTTAAGGCGACGAATTGGTAAACAATAATTCCATAACCGGCACGCGCATCTAAGACGCCAAGAGGGGACGGAGCGTCTGTGCGGGGCGAGGATTACATACGCGCGCTAGCTTATAACTAAAAGTCGTAAGCGACCAAATGGTTTTGTAATTTTATTATTTAGAAGTGATAATTTGATAAAAAATCCTTCTTAAAGAAAGTATGTATATACTCAACTACCAAAAAAGTTAAGCTTAAATCGGTCCCGTTTGCCCATAATATGTGAATCTCTTTTTAAAAAGAGGTATGTTTGATATATTTTTCTCTGTTATAAAAGTTACCTAATCATGTTTTGAAGTCTAACAAAATAAGGTTTATATCATGAACTTTCAGGTAACCAAGTTGTATTTTGATCCGTTTTGTATTTACTGAGAAAAATTGAGATCCTTGGCGCCAAAATTTCCAATTCGTCCTCTTAATATTAAAGTCTGTCATGGTGTCCTATTTTGTGAGTTTAAGTTTTTTTTGCATTGCACTTACCTATCTATATAGGTATGTTTACATAAATGCACTTTGCACGAGTACATGTTTTGAAATATTCATGTAACGTTCCCCTAAGTTGTGTGGCAAGAAGCTAATTTAACAAGTACATTATTTTTTCTTTATTTGATCGTTAAACTGAATTCAGAGCATAATTGTGGTCTTGATCTTTTGAGTTGATACAGACTAAAGCATCAATAATAACGCAGTATAATAGAAAATATTAATATTAAATGGGGGTAGGTTAATACGATATTAATGCAAATTATAGATTAAAGAGTATATTCCATCAATCAACACAAGAGGCCATGTACCCACTAATAGATTATTAACTCTGTCGAAAAATTGAAGCGTAATGAAAAAATAATTTAACATGATTTATAGCTTACTCAGGGGTCTGCAAATTGCAGCCAGTTTGGGACATTTAACTTAAGTGCTGCGTACGCGCATGATACGTTAATTTTCGAAAAAAGAACGAGGAAATTATTTGCGAGCAAAATGGCGCGATGTATTCCGAGAGCAACCGATAATGATTGATTTTTATAAATACAGGGCGGTTGGCGCCTGCGCAGTAGATGTTAGCTCGGCGGAGATATAATTTATCTTTTCTGTTGTATTGGGTGGCAATAATGTCGAACCGGTGTCAGTTGTCTGCACCTCAATGTGGAACAGGTAGAAACGGCCGCGGGGTAACTTATAATTTATTGAATTTTAATGTCGCTACATAATTATAGGACAAAACAAAACAAGCAAGTTGAATCTTAATTCTCTCTGGAATAATAGTGGGTCTATGTAAAATGACTACTATGCTTTACAATCACAATACTACATACAAAGTTGCGGAATGATAATATGTTTCAGAGACTTGAAACACAAGTATCCCTAAGCAAGAATAAAACTGAGATAGGGCATTGTTAATTTAAGCCAAATTAAAAAGAACCAATTAATCATAAGAATAGCAGACGAAGTAGGATCCCGAATAATTAATTCTATTTTTATTTTTAGGTTTACTTCATTATGTACGAATATTTCATCTCAAACCATTATTAACTTTTAATTATAAAAAATTGGTAAATATCGTGCCATTTAAAAAGCCTGCTAAAACTCAGATAATGGCAATTATAATATTCGAATCTTAATTAAAAAGCGATATAGACGGTAATAAGGTGAGTAATTATAAAAATTAAAGAGTTTTTTGTTAAAACATTTAAGGAGGAGAGATATATCTCCTCTTCCGTCCTTCAATCACCATTTAAGGAGCTCCTTTTGCACCTTTCCGCGGAGTTTTTACAATTTTCCGCGTTAACATAACTTGACCATAACTTAGCAAATAATTAAGTTATAAAACTTTATAGGCCGTTGATACATAATTCAACGGTTAAGTTATAAAGTTCTAGCACATAATTAACTTTAGTATGGACTTGTTTAATTTTGTGTTAAAAATAAAACAAGTTTAAGCGTTAACATTTTTTGCAAATTATTTGGGATTCATAAATTGAGTGAAAACTCTTGGCACATTATTTAAGTTATCGTAAATCTTCGAAATAAGCTATCGTTTAAAGAGGAATTAATATCTGATTAAAAAAAACGTTAAACTGAACTCTTTTGTTGAAAAAACTTCACTCTTTAGAGCCTCATGATGCTGATATAATTCCTTTGAGCTAAAAAAATGCTAATGTTAACAATGTATGAACTGTTAATGTTAACTTGTTTGATCTTGTAAGCAAGAATGGATAAAACGATTAAGATAAAATTCAAGCTAGGCACAGGCTCTCTTCTCGAGGATGTGCGTAGCAGTTACCTCTACCATACAGCATTATAAACGGAGTTGCAATAATATTCAAACAACTCCACTTAGCATCAAAAAAATCGATTTTGAATAAAACATGTAAAATACGCAGATAGCCATATTAATACACAAAAATTGTCTCATTCGGGAATCAAACTCGCGACCTCCAGCGTGGAATCCAAATACACTATCTACTACACCATTTAGTAGTTAGTTAAAAAGACAGCTACAATAGATTAGTAGCAATGTATAACATTAATTTTAAACAGCCTTATTACGTGTGACATTTGTTCCTGCGATAGCACCTGCAATGTCTATCAGTAATTGCTATTGATGTCAAACGATTTGTGAAGTGAAATAATTATGAAAGTAGTCGGTGTAATGTAAGGTAATAAAATAGCTTTGAATATTCAAACTGTACACTGTCATTGAACATCCTTGGCAGTCGTTACCGGTAGTCAGAATCCAGTAAGTCTGACACCAGTCTAACCAAGGGGTATCGGGTTGCCCAGGTAACTAGGTTGAGGAGATCGCTTCTTGTAAAGCTTGGTACTCAGCTGAATCCGGTTAGGCTGGAAGCAGACCCCAACATGATTGGGAAAAAAAGCTCGGAGGATGATGTACACTCACAGAAAGTAGAGACATTATTATTATGAAGCTGACGAGTTTGTTGGGTTGGTTGAATGTTTGTTTGTGCCTATATATGGTATGAGTCAATCTTAGGATCTATTGCCCCATTTTTGTCAGTGTTCGATAGCTCATTTATCAAGCCTGCCGTTAGCCTGTGCTCGAAGTAGTTCCCTGGTGTGGCCAAAAGGGTGCTTAAGTTTGGCAATCAAATTTTTCTCCTCCTCTTTCAATCAATTTTGCAAAATGCCACATTTGAAATTGAAATGTTATAATTAAAACATTTGAACATCAGATAACATTCTTTAAAATTAATTGAATTCTAATCATACAAAGGTTTAGAATAAATATGCAATAAACTTGATATAGGCGCCACCTGCCTATATTTAGATATAGAATTATGTATTTACAATAGTATACGCATTGAAACCATAATACTATGATAATGTAACAAACGTGTGAACATCTGACTACACCTGTTTAATTGATTTTAATGGGAATGTGTTGCATAGGTAAGGTGAAACAAAAGAAAGGTGTTAACTTCTAAGAAAGTAAATTACCATTTTATTTAAGCACAAACTTTTTGGTTTTGGAGACGAAAAATAGAAGATCCATCCAAGTATGCCTCTCTCGTAAAGACTAGCTTCGTAAGACTTAGCTTGTTTGGTCTATTTAATGTATTTTGTTAATATATTGTGCCTAAGTAAGCAAAAGATACAAGCTAAATACTCTAATTTTTGTAATCCTTTTTTTTTTCAATTTTATATCTTAAAAGTAATTTTAAAACACCAGTCAATGCCAATTGAACAAGATTCCCTCATATGACCACCCTACAACTTCCAGACACAATTTCAAAAGTGTGCTACACTAATATTGAAAGTCTTTGACCCAAATGGGCATTGGTTGCGACAACCGTGCGGCTTCACATAATTCCGCGGTGACCCTAACCCTCACTTAACCGGATCCGATGACCATTTTGACGGGCTGTTGTTAGGGTTGAACGGTTATGCAATATTAATTTCAATAATGATACACACTCTGATTTTTTAACTTTGATTTTTACAATATTTTCGAAAATAAATATTTTTGCAGGCTGGATTTCAAGTATTAATTTCTACTGAAACAAGTGACAACATTTGTTAGATATTGCAAACTACATCTGCATTAATGATAATAACTTATTCAATTTGTTCTTGTCATACTATTTTACATTTCTGAGTCGAATGTAACTCTATTATTATGTACCTCTTACACGCTAAAGTTACTGAACCTGAAAGTACATAAGAAAGTAAGTGAAAACGTAGGGAACAACTAGGTTTCTATAAATATTTTATTTACCTAATCCGTTTGGTGACAGCCCTGAACATCGTTCCCATTGTTATCTAAGCCACAAAGTAAGCTATCCCTTGACCGCGAGGGTTGTCCCCGCAATTGAATCTCAATCACCATTTGTGTAATATATTGTTCTGATTTTTTATTTCTAAGCAATATGTAAGTTACGTCATTCCGAACTGAAGTGATCTTGGTCTTATCTTAGTTTCTTACAGACCAAAATCTTTTCAAATTTTTTATTAGTTCAACTTTCCAAATATTTTTTCAAGTTCTAAAAGTTCCCCAACTAATATTGTTTAAGGCAGTGAAGAAAAGGATATAATTCTCAAAAAAGTTGTGTATGTTTGCTGGTAATTCTTGTAACTACTAGCCATTATAATTGTGGAATTTATATTCTATATTTTTATTCAATATATGTATTCCTTATTAGCAAAGCTACATGTAATTCAAAATTCATATAGTCCTTGCAATCGCTACATTGAAACCAAACTTATTTTTAGTTACTCTAACTCATAATTAGATTCTGCTCTCACACAAGTTTTTTTTTTATATATAATGTAGCGGGACCTACACTAATTGTTGACGCATCAATATTGTTCATACTGTACTTGCATTGTGTTCGCCTCCTCAGTTGTCCCGTATATCGCACTACCAACGCACGCTACTAAATATTGTGACCGTACCAAATCGTATGTAACCTATCTGGAGTCAGAAAATAAAAGTGTATTAATTAGTATTCGATTTATTTACTTATCTCTGGACACGACACCCCCACCATCTAAATTGGTGACCCCGACGTGATTTGAAAATTAGCATCATCCTCCGAGCCTTTTTCCCAATCACGTCGGGGTCACCAATTTAGATGGTGGGGGTGTCGTGTCCAGAGATAAGTAAATAAATCGAATACTAATTAATACACTTTTATTTTCTGACTCCAGATAGGTTACATACGATTTGGTACGGTCACAATATTTAGTAGCGTGCGTTGGTAGTGCGATATACGGGACAACTGAGGAGGCGAACACAATGCAAGTACAGTATGAACAATATTGATGCGTCAACAATTAGTGTAGGTCCCGCTACAATAATAAGAGGCCGATGCAACCCCTGCAATTAATGACACTACCCTATGATTCTATTGTTATCAAACAAAAGACAAAGGTAGGTTTATCTCGTCCAAACATAATATTTTAATAGTAGGTAAATTGGTCAGCCACACTTAAAGGATTAGTAAGGAAGGATATATATTTTGCATTTTGACGCCCAGATTATAATATTAAGATATTATAGTGGTCAGTTTAGTTAGCTTTATTGGACATCCCCTTACTATTTGCTTTGGATTAAAATGTATTGGGACTGGTATAGGTTAAACGTGAAGTAAGATTAAAGCTTCCTCCCTTTAGTCAAAAGGTATAACTACTTAAGCATACTATAGTAATTGACCTGTATTCAAATTCTTCAGTTTTGAATGAGGTGCTTACCGATCACGATAAATAATAAAAATATTAAACTGAATACATTTCACTTTTAATTAAAAGATGGCCATGTGTTATAGAAACTTTATGACAAAATTTTTATTATGAATTTGTTGTTTTGCTTTTAATATATCCTAGTCGTTTTAGTAGAAAGCGTTATGAAATCAAATTACCTGTCTGACCAACATAACGCGTCGTCCCGATACCTGAAAACAATAACAATATTTTTTCATAAGTTAAAAACAATAACATAACTTAAAAACTAAAATCTAAAAATTGGTTCTAAAGTCCGACAATTTTCAGTTATTATTTTGTGCAAAAAAAGTGTAAGGGTGAGTTGTACCATTTAACTACTATAACGATAACCAAAACATAAACAGCCGTGAAAGTGTCGCCCATTGGTGAAATCGGTGATTTAAGAACTGAAAAAGGTTCAGTTATAACTATTTATTTATTTATTTAATAACAAATTCTAACCGTAGTTATAAATAAATCAAAACTCAAAAACTCAAAACTCAAAATTTTTTATTTCAAATAGGCCTATGAAAGCTCTTTCGAAACGTCAAAGTTAGGTGCACGGTTCCAAAGAGTTGGTCTCATGGAGAAGAACCGGCAAGAAACTCCATGGACACTCTTTTTAAAAGAAAATAAAAATAATTACAAACATACAGTTTTCTATCTAGCCCTGAGAATGTTATACAATCCAAATTGAGCTAAAAATGTATTAATAAATTATACAAAATAATTTTAGTGCAAACGTTACTGGAAAAATAATTTATACAATTCAAAGAAAAAATATATTGGGTAACCAAGTTCTTATATAATGCAATTTGGGGTCTTGCCGGCTTGGATCCTAAAGATAATCCACTAGAATTTACTTTCAAAGATTTGGTTTAGCACATAGCTATGTTAATCATATGTATGTAAAAACATCTTTGAGTCGGTTGACTCATTATTGATCGAGATATTGAGAATACCTAGATGTACTGGCTCACACCGAGACGTTTCATGATATAGAGTAAATGGAAGTGGCCTGTACACTGTACATGAATTTAGAGTACACTTCAACCACGCTCAGAAATAATGGAAATTTCGATGCGTGCTCAAATGTCTAGCCAATAGGGACGTTACAATTACGTGAATTAAATTCTATAACACATTGAAAAACGTATTTAGGTATTAGTAGTAAAAAAAAAAACATTAAAAAAAAATTGATTTTATTTACGCTAATGATGTTGTAATACTAATCGATAGAAACTCCCGTTTGTTTCTGATGCACCGTTTATAAGTTGAACTGTCTCGATACTGCTCCTGTCAAACAAATCTGTCCTAAATGATGTATTATCTGTACTTTCAAATTCTCCACATTCTACACAACCGTTAACAAACTACCACTTCCATTCTCTATACATTCTTGAATTAGAGCATTTCCCAGTGATCCGACCTCCCGCGCAAATTATGAATTATTCAAGACGGCGAGTACTCGACGCCTACATTATTAATAACTGACTAGCTGCGGTATGAAGGTAGTAACGGCTGTTATTTCTGACTTTTTCAGGTATAAGGCTCCAATGTATAATTGGGTGTTGTTACGAGTTGGTAAGGAACTACTGAACTAGTAAAAATACAGGCTGAACGCGGATTGAAACTACTTACGTACATGTAATTTAAACATTTTTGTAAATATCTTTGTAAAAGGCAAGTACAAAATAGTGACATTATTTATTTATTTGGTTCGTCACCGATGATGTAGAACAATACAAGAAATAAAAATAATTCAGTTATATTGAATTAAAATGGGTGACAGTCACAAAAATTACACATTAAAATTAATGTTTCTAAGTTTTTCCCATATCCATGTTAAAAACAGAGAAATTATGTCTACTGAAAGCAGACTGCAACCATAATCCCCTAGCAACTTAAACCATAGACAACAAACCCATTAACTCCACAACCTCGTCTTACCCATTAACTAGAAACTCCTTTGAGTTAAACTATAAAGTTAACAATACTAAGATAACCAGAGAAATCGTTTGTACCAGTTAAATCCTCACAATAAGTTCTGCACCTCACCCATTAAGTTCGAATACGCACAGTTTACGTCAATAGAATATTGTCTATGCTTCATTAGGGGACATTGGACTGTCATGGTAATTATTATGGATGGTGCTAGTGCAGTTAAATATTTAGAGCGGAATTTAGTTTCAGGTGAAAATGCTAATTTTATTATCGTAGTGCAAATTGAAGGCAGTTTTTAAAATATGTGTGTTCTTACAGAGATATATACAATCTCAAATAGGTTACCCAGTTCTAAAAATAAATGGAAACATCAAACATACAAACATTCGAATTTATAACTTCTTCTTCTTCTTCCTCTTAGGGAAGTCCGACTTAACCAAAATAAGTTTTAATCAAATAATTTTATCACTTTGTATTTGCAAAATTTTAAACAAAATTCGCTTTTCATAAATTACTTCCCCTACAAAAATAAAATCAATGCATCTCTCTTCTTTCCTCATAAAACCATAAATTCACACCAAAAAACAAATATTTCCACACATAGCGTTGTAAAGTTCTCATAAGTTTGTCTATTGCCAATATGGCGCATGTTATTCCCGCGCTTTTTAATAAAACAGCTCCGCCCGATATTGCTGACAATAATATAGAAGATGGTTGATCGCACCGCTAAGGCTTATAAAATCGTGATGAAATTTTATATTAAATAGAGATATGCAAGATATTTTCTTTACTAAAAAGTGGATCGGAAATCTTTATGTATTCATATTTTTTGTTAAATCTTTACAGCACCACATACCACTAAGACCGGTGTTTTTTTTCAGCAATTCCGAATATAAAAATCTGTTACGTTGGATTTCTATAACCGATCTCTGTTTCTCGATTAGAGGCTTAATTTTAACAGCAGCCCCTTTAAAGTTATGTCCAATTCCTAACCGCTAACCTTTCCTTTTTTTAGATAGGTATTCCATAAATAAATGCTTTAATAGACATTATCAGAAAATTCGTGAACTAATTCGATATCCCAGGAATCCCAATAACGAATTAATTCGTCGAACATAAATTATCTAAATCACCAAACATCTGAAATGCGAGCAACGATATCGCAATTTTCAAATTGAATGTAGAACGAAGTCTCATTCTGCAACCGTTCGGAATCGCATTCAAACTCACAAGGTGTTATTCTACAACGTGTTTCTAAACGAATATAAAAAGTAATAGAATTCGGTTTAGGAACGCTGTATTCAGCCAGGGCTGTCAAACGCAGAATGATTGAAAAAAAGGTTGCTATCACAATGCATCACAATGATTTGAAACAATGGATGAACTTAAAATCGGGTCCAATCAAAAATGTTTTTGTTGTAATTAAAAGTTAAATCTATGTTTTTGAAGTTATTTGGTATAATTAGGAATTATAAGAGAAGAGTCAGAATGAGAAAATGAGATAATGTATCGGAATGATGCAAAAGATAAAGCTAAAATAAACAAGGCACCTTGCTCATAAAACCGCAAATTATAATCAACTTATTGAATTAGGTTAATTTGCTCCTACTAATAAGTATATGCAACTGCAACTGGTTGAGACCAACCTGTTTGCAGATATGCAATAATAACTAGTTAATGAGATATTAGATGCAGAATACTTCATAAGTTCTCGAAGCGATAACTGTCCACTCATTAAACAAATGTTATTTACAGCCATTCTGTAAATTAAACAGACATTATAGTATGTAGAATTATGCCAGTTTTCATTATCATCCTCTTACCTTCAAAAATCCTAACTTACCTAATCATCCTTAATTTTTACTTTATGGGCACAGAATTTTTATTTCTTTTGTATTTCTTTTTCTGACATCTTCCACACAATCCAGCAATTTTCTTGTAAACCATACTTGATCTAATTGGGTAGCAAAAACTATCCAAATTAAGTTATAGCTACCAGAAAGTGACATTTTAATAATTTAGCAAAAATAAAAACGAAATGCCTTCACAGATTATAAAAGTTATTTTCAAGCTTCAATTCTAAATTCAAATGCTCATTTTCTAAGATGGCGTCCCTACCCCGTGCAATTGTCAACAGCCGTCGAACGTTTTGTATTTTATAACATGTTCCCGAACGTTTTGTCGAGACGGTAATGATGAACATCAATTTTTACTGAGACCTATCAATTTTCGTTCAACAATGTTCAATGGGTTCGCCATTTTCAATGTGAGCAGAAGTTTTGGCAGTAAACGACTGCTGTAAAGTTTGGATTCAATTTTTATTGGGTCTGTTTAAATCATAATTTAGAACACAGTTTTGAAATGTAGAATTACTTAAGTATCGTGTAATATTTTATTTTATTAAAAAAAAAGTGTTCAGGCAATCTGACATGGGAATTCACAACATTCAACAGTGACCGTTCTATGACCGATATCGTCATAATGACTATAGCATTTTATTTATGAGACAGACTTTTGTAACACTTTCTGAACCTGCCAAATAATTTTAATATTCTTTTAAAAAGTCCAAATTAATTTCCCTATTTCTTTTTCCCAATAACTTCTTCAAAATGATTTCCCCATGAAAAACCTTCACTAATCCCTGTAACCGACACAACCGCACTAAAACGGTTAATTACCATTAACCCCCGACCCGAGCCGTCCCGAGCGCCCCCGAACTTTGCCGAACAACAAACTCGAAGCCATAGAACGCACGTGACGTCACTAATTCTAAACCCATGAAAATGGATTGTGGGACATTATTTTGGTGTATATGGGAATATAGGAAGGAAATGTAAATAATTACCTACATTATAAATTACCTAAATAGGTAATTTCTGACTTGTCAATATGGGACTGTGAATAAAACCTGGGAATAAAAACAAAAATTATGATTTTACTTGCCGTAAAAATTAAAGAGCTTTCGAAAACTGATATGACTGAAAAAAAATATGTATAAAATAGTGAATGAAGAAAATTTACATGCCTGAAAGCATGAAAAAGGATGTCATATTATATTTTCCCATTTCATTTTCGTTTGCAAGTACCAATAAAGTCTTAATAGATAATCTAGCCTACCTCAAAAATAGTCCATATCTTACATCTCAACTTCACAAAACAAAACATCCAATTTCACGGCAAACGTAACACCTTAACGTCATACCATCGTCATGTTCCAAATTTAAATTTTCAAATTCGGAACACGTTTGTCTCGTTGACAACACGCGCGTAGGTTTATTGCATAAAATTACAATATTGTACGACAGAGGGCGCGAATGTCCGCCATTATTGTTACACGTCGTTGTATTGAAACAATTAGGTATGTGTTTAATTGATAAATGGGGGTTATTTATTATTTTTTAAATAGGGGGATCACCTTGTAGGAAAATCATTGCCTAGCTTCTTAATTTACTTATAATTCTTTAAATTAATATTTCGTTGTATTTTGTACCTATAGATAGGTACGTGAAGGAAAGTCGGGCCATGCAATTTTTTATAATACTTCAAAATACCTACGACCTATCCGTTCAATGTTCTCTATGCTTAAATACTATCGCAAAAGTACTGGAAATTCGATGTTCATTACTTACAAGAACTTTCCAATTTACAAGTTAATTACTTTCTAATTGTAAAATATTATCTTATCCGATATAGGTGTCATAAAGTTGGTTGTGTCTTATCCGATATACCACAGTTTGTTTGAAAGAAATAGAACATTTTAATGTCAGTGTCATGTCAAGTCCAAAGAATAAGACGGAAAACTGTGGAAAACTTAAAAAGGAAAAACACTTCCTCTGTTTAAAAGAAACAGGCTATGGTTAGAAACAGATGGCATTAGCTTAATAAATATAAAAAAAGACTGTAACGTCATCAAAAAATTTTAATCCTAACCATTCACAAAACACTACATTTCCACGTAGCCATAGACAAGTAAACTGACACATGTAAAACTAAAACAAACATACATTTGCGTCGGCCAACACTCCCGCGCAGCTAAGTGTTACACTCTGTGATTACAACGAAACGCAATTAGCCACCAATTACTGCGCGCGCGCCGATAAGATAAAGATAAATATTCTAAAAGATACCTGACACCTACTTAGTGTACTTGATTTAGCAGTAAGTTGCTGGCTTCGAGGTTTTGCTATTGTCTTTGGTCATCTTTTGTAGCATTTTTTAATTCAAGGTTACAGTTTTCAATTTCTGTACTCATAACGTAATTTGGTTTTGATGCTTAAAAAAACCCTTATATTAAAAAAATATATAAAAAGCAAAACTAGAAGAGAAAGAAACCAACATTTTAGTAAATATGGTGAGTGTAGGTATTATCCTTATGGTAAGTATTCTTTGTATACTTAATTCGTCACTTGGACACACATCCCAATACCAATAAAATATCTACCGCTTTTTTTTAATAGGGGAAAAGCTACACAGGTTCTTAACACTAGCATTGCGTTTAAGTTCAAATTAACTAATTTATCGAAGCAAGTTTATAAAAAATACTACACACATCATATAACAAGCAACCACAATCAAAACACCAGTAAACAATAAACTCAAGTCCAAAACATAGTTACTGCGGTCAATAGTCACATCATGTACGTACTTACGTAATTTTCAAGCAAAACCACAGAAACATGTATAGTCAATTGTATTACTGAACAACAGTACTGTTCATTGAGAACAAAATGACGAGCGGAGGTGCCATAACGGAAAATCTCTTAAGAAAGTAGCGCGCCAAAATGCGGAGGACGAGGAACGTTACTGTCTACGCTGTTTTACGCCTTCTTTGGAACCCGCCCATTTTTTGTAAAACCAACATTTTTTTTGTGTTTCAGATGGCACGTTGAACTGTCGGTCCCGACTGTCAATGAACATCCTTGGCAGTCGTTACGGGTAATCAGAAGCCAGTAAGTCTGACACCAGTCTAACCAAGGGGTATTGGGTAGCTCGGGTAACTGGGTTGATGAGGTAAAGCAGGGCAGTCGCTCCTTTTAAAACACTGGTACTCAGCTGCATCCGGTTAGACCGGAAGCCGACCCTAACATAGTTGGGAAAAGGTTCGGAAGATGATGACCAAAAATCGTTGACAGATGTCCCAAAGTACCCAAACACCTCGTTAGTTCACTCGTAACTGATCGTTTTGATCATGCCCACCGTACGTATCTGACCTAGTAGAAGGCGCCTGACCTACCTGCATTATGACATCTTCGCTGATTCTTCCTTACTCCGTGGTACTATTGCTATTGCAAGATATGATAACGGTAGCTACCGGTTGTTCAGCGATTGCTAAAGGAATGTGTTGTGTGATAGATCTGTTTTAAGGGATTCGGAATTAGATTTTTTATTTTCTTTAGATTTTTTTGCAAGTTGAGATTTTATTAATTGGTCTTTCCTTCATCAACCAAAAAGATCCGTCCTAATTCATAATCTGTTTGGTAATTGAAAAATTAAATACATATAGTTAACAAGTGTTGAAAAATGCCCTTGATGTCTTTTTATATTAGCTACTATTTAAATTGTGTGATCTCATTTTATTTTCAGACCTGAGCCTTCATGGGTCAGTCAGGTCTAAATACCATAGAACAATAAATTCTATCAATCTGTCCTACAAAGCGGCATTCTGTTGCCCAGCCCAGTAGGAAGCACCTTAGACTCTCCCAAAAAAATGGAAACATGTTTGGCAGAAGAAAAAAAAGTTTTTATACCTTCCTCACTTTTATTGCCCCTAAACCTATCATTACAAGAACCTAGAAGCTTGAATCTAACAACCGTTTCTCACATCCGCCTTCCATAACAGTGTTAAAACTAAAATAATTCTCTCCTAGATTACCGCGAAGGTGCAATCAATAATTTCGTATCAATGGCCGACCGTCGTAAACCCACAGAGAAAAGAAAGACGAACAGAGATACCCTAATGGAGGTAGGTCAGGCGCCTTCTTGTAAGTCAAATACGTACGGTGGCCGGTGGGCATGACCAAAACGATCAGTTACGAGTGAACTAACGAGGTGTGCGGGTTCTTTGGGATATTTGTCAACGATTTTTGGTACTACAAAAACTGTGTTTGTTTCAAAGAAGGCGTAAAAAGGCGAAGACAGTAGCGTTCCTCGTCCTCTGCTGGTTATTTTGTTCTCCGAGTTTTAACCAGTCGTTATTAGTAGAGAAAAACAATAACTGTACACGTATGATTATATGGTGTCGTTCTTACAAGAATTGTGGGGATAAGTCCATGTTGATACTTTTTACTTTTTCGTTGGTGGTTCGGCCATTTTTTTTTTTTTTTAGTTAATGCTTGATGTATCCTGTTTTCTGTGGCCTACATGAGTGATGCTATTTATAGAAAAAAAAGGTGTCCTGTTTTATAAACGTTTGATTCATTTCATATATTTTTCAAAGTAGTATTTCTGTGATTTCAGTATTTAATTCGTCTCATATCGAAGTACATAAATTAGCTATTTTTAAATAAAATTCCCTTAAAAGAAATCCCAAAAACAAAAGCTAATCTACACTATTTCCAACAACACCAAGTTTACGCGTTCGCGGCGTAAAATCACAGTCGACGATATACCTAATTCTCATAATCCAGTGCGCGCGCGCATTCAACATAACCTTTCACACCTCGAGTCGTGCGCGCATTGTGAGTGTATCACTTGTGAGCGCGATTGTACTTCTTAGAGATACCGACGAAATATCGTGTGAAAAATGCTGTAGATGTCTGTGATTGTACGGGGAAATGGTAGGTTTTAAAAGCTCAAAAAAAGTGTTATGATTGCCACCTTTTCGGGTAGAAAATGTAGGTACATTTCTGTATTATGTATGTACTTCTGATATTCTGGGGCCTGTTAAAATCTAAAAAACAAAAGGTAATCCCCACTATTACCAAAAGCGTAAAATCACAGTCGACGATATAATTCTCATAATCCAGTGCGCGCGCGCATTCAACATAACCTTTCACACCTCGAGTCGTGCGCGCATTGTGAGTGTATCACTTGTGAGCGCGATTGTACTTCTTAGAGATACCGACGAAATATCGTGTGAAATATGATGTAGCTGTCTATGAAGTGGTAGTTTTTTAAAAGTTCAAAAAAAGTGTTATGATTATCACCTTTTCTAGACTAATGTCCAAAAACTCAATAAAGTATGGTCTAACTATGGTCTAACTTTTCTGGACTATTGTCTATTATCTGAGACAATTTTACAGATGGTTCCAAAGTTACGAAATAGGTCAGTTATTATTAGCATGCTTTATTCGCTAAATGTCTCTACTAAACATTTAATAAAATTCCCTCTAAAGTAAAAGAATTGAGAACCTTCTCCTTTTTGAGAAGTCGGTTGAAAAGGTTTTGCAGTCTTACGTACGTAGAGTCAAAACTGTATTTGAAAGTGTATCTAACTTCGTCTAGAAAATGTTATATAACCCATGTTAAGACACTGAACACAGAGCTTTATAAAGTCGTTAGCGCGCGATTGTATCATTACAACGCTTGTGAACGTGGATGTACTCTACCTGTTGTTGCGGATGTTCCTACACCTGTACAGCATTGATAGAATGATCTGTTAGACAAAATAGTAGGAGTATTTCTAACTATACGTATTTGTCTTAGAGAAAATAATGCAAGAATTCATGAAATAATTTGATAGGATAGGAATGTTTTGAGGCTGCGAAAAATGCTCATGGTCTATGTGTTTGTTCATTCGGCGCAAATACACCCGTTCATGTAAGGTGTAAGGCTGTGTTACTATAATAAACGCTTTATACCTATCTAAAATTCTGTGGAAATTCAGGAAGCAAACCGGCTATTAGGATCCCCATAGACTGTAAATTTTTAGTCAGCCGATAGTTTGATTTGCGAATCAATAGCTCTCAAGCAGAAATATTCTTTGAATATTTTTCGGAAAAGCGTTTTTTAACAATATTGCTATGAGTCATACCTACCTACATTAAGTTTTATGCCTACAGTTGTACCTATTTAAGCCTCTCGACTGCAAACTTAGTATGAACTATCACACTAAAGTGTAATTTACTTAAACTTAACTAGTAACTTTGAAAGTGTAAACTTTGCCCCTAAAGCAAAATTACTGAGAAAGCAGTTCATATTCACATGTGAACTTTTTTAAATATCCAATACCGTTATGTGTGAGTCAAACAACACAGCTTTATTATGAGTTAAGCAAATGACATGGCTTCTTTTATAGTGACAGAGAAATCTATGGTTGTGTCTCATGGTTGCTAGCCTTGGTTTATTTCCTTCAGTACATATAATTCACCTCCTTGCAAAATATAGGTAACCTGTACCAATCAGTTCAGCAAGAAATCGACTGGCTTTCTTAATTGTATTTTTGTTGTTTTAAAAATTAAAGAGTGAGATTTTGTATTCTTTTGGTAACATTGGTATGGTATGTTCAATATTATGCTTAGTGCTTCTTTATTATTGGGTATCCTATTATTTTTTAAGAAAGTATGCTCTTTAACTGAGAAAATTATAATACCACAAATAAATTTACGTACATTTTTTTACCAGTATTGCTGTAATTTTTGAGTGTTATTTTTATGACTTGATCAAGATATATAGAAACCATTTATTCTTAACATATAATATGCTCATAAAATGAACTATAAAAACAATGAACTCCTAAAATAACTCATTACGCCCAACAAAATACAACAAATAAAATTAGTGACGCGCATAATTTGTGCACACTATTATCGATATCGATAACCATAAAGGTGGTTACATGCTGTCGGTATTTTTAGCCGCGCACAAAACGGCTATAACGCGTCGGTGCAGCCATAAAATAATATTCCTTAATACATTATAATAGTGCTATCCCTGGGTAATGTTCGTAAGTATTGGAATTACAGGGCGGCGAGTTTCTGGCTACATATTGAGTGGGGTGTGGTGCGAGTGACGGACGTAAGCGTGGATTGAATTCCATTGTTCTTAAAGTTATGCATCTGGTAAGTTATACCAATCTAAAAGGTTTATTGGGATCAATAGTAGGTAGTCCAGTTAATCTTAAGATGATATAGGAAAATGCAAAGTGACATATTATAGTGCACAAGCATTTACGCAGACACAGGTGCACTCACTACTTAGGTATTCCTTCACTCTCATAGTGTCCCATCGGACAAATATAATCCCAAATATAATTAATTGTAATATTACGATCGCACATTTATATTCATCTTCTGTTATCGTTGGATAACTTAACAATAAAGCAAAGTTAAATATATATTGGTAAAGTAACCAAAGACCCAACATCAAAATCGCTACCTCTTACATCACACACCACTTCCTTACATTGGATCTCATCGGTGCGTCTGATTGGCTGCGTGTGGCGAAATCGTTCGATTATGATTCGATTCATTCGATGACAGATTACGTTCGAAATTATCGATACAGCACTAGCGTACAATTTGTTTTTAAAGTGTACGTATTCACGCTTTGTACTTAGGTACTCTATTATTTTAAAGTACTTGGAAATATTTTTTGTGCCGTGTCTTATTTTTTATTAAAATTTACTTTGGTTGAGGCTCATTTTAGACCTTCATTTATACTTTTTCAGCAATGCTAATTTTACACTAAGAATGCCTCCTGAAACAAGACTTATTTTTCTTTCATGTAGATTCATATACTTATTTAATCATAAGTTTTAAAATCTAAGAGCTCTATAAAATATCCTCACCTCAGTCTTCACGTAATAAATAACAAAACCCTTATCAAATATAATAATTTATAGATATTGTATTTATAATTATAACTTAACCTCCGCCATTTATAAGAAGGCAAATAACCACATACATAGGTAATGGTAATTATGAACACTAAAAACAGTCGTAATGTCATTTATAGTATTTATTTTACACTTGGCAATAACACTGAAGGTTTATATTTAAATAACAAGAGTTCTTAAGTTTAAGTATTAATAAAACCACTATTAGGCTCTTATAATGATAATTTAAGTTGTTAAATGCCGATAAAGGGCAGTTAGAGGTAATAACTTGGTAGTAATTAATATCTGGATATAAATATTCGTGTAAAAATCTTGCTGTTTATTTTATAGGTGTGAGACCAAAGTTGAATCATGGTGTGGTTGATTGTACCTATAGTTGATCCTGATCATAAATACGTGCTAAAGAGGTATTAGTTGATCTCCGTGGTTTAACTCTCGTCCCGAGGAAACTACCTCTATCGCCTGAGTAAAAATTGCCTATAAGGTATACTGATTTATAAGCTATGTTATGTTACTGTCATATTTCATTAAAAACTGTTTAATTTTATTTCTTTGTTAATTTGTAACAAACATACCTACATGCATGCATTCCCAAGTTTTTTGGTTTCGAGGTTTAGCTAAGATTAAGCAGTCTAGACCACGAAATATAAGCTAAATAAATAGTAGCCCACGTCATATGTAAATATAATATCTTAAAAACCTGTCTAACATCGTCATTGCAACTACATAATACATTAAAAACGTCAAATCCTTGTATTTTTAAGCAAATCCCATTTACTTGATCAAAGCGTCATTTTGTATGAAAGAAAACGTTTTTACCGTCAGTACAAAAACTACGTCTGTCGACTGAGAAACGGAATAATAATATTTATATAACATTAATAATTCAGTATAATTAATTATGCAAATATTATCTTATTTAATTGGCAAATATATGAGTGACGATGGAATAACTTAACAGCGAACATTAGGTAAGTACATACGTACTAGGATAAAATTATTCTAGGTATAATAATTACCTATTTTTAATTGCAAATTTTCTGTATTTTTACCTATCTATTCAAATGCATACTTATATCATCTGCCTAGCCTTTTCCCATCATGTTGGTGTCGGCTTCCACTATAACTGAATTCAGCTGAATACCAGTGTCCTACCTATGTACAATATAGTACATGGAGCGGCTGCCTATCTAATCTCCTCAACCTCCAATGATACCCGTTTATGCGTTACATTAGGTAACTAATTTGATTTCTAGAAATGCTTTAAGTTCGATTATATTACAAAGCTATTTTCAATGCTCTTCAAAAACAGCCACAATTCATTTTATTTCAAGACCATCTAATCACATTCCACCATCTCAAAAAAAAGACGATCTGACGCATCCAATATGTCGTCCATATTCATAAACGCAAAATAAATATTAATTTATCTAATCGGCAAACAAATCGAAAGGACGCCACTTACGGCGGCGGCAACTAAGGACCTATTACCATAGCAATCTGGAACGCATAAAGTTAAGATTGTGCTAATTAAGTGTACAGCGAACGTTCCCAGTTTATCCCACAGATACCAACACACGATATAAATAAAGCGAATTCTGATACTAACTGATTTTTGTCTTGTTAAGTAATTAACTAGTTTTATACCAATATAGCACCTTTTTAGAAGGCGTTTTGTGCGTGTACCCAAACGTTAAAATGAAAATTGATTGGAATGTATCGTGTTTCAAAATTGAATCGTTTACTATTTGTAATAAGCTCGCCTTATTTGAATATCAACTAATCCATTTAAATTAAGATGAACAACCACCGACTAAAAGAGACATCAAAATAATTATTAACAAATAAAACGTTCTCGGAGACAAGGATAAACAAATAAACAACATCGCGGCCGTCGCAGCGTGAATCCGAACGTAATCTATGTGCGTCGTTTTCTGCCGGCGGGCGGCGCGCGCTTATATCTCAAACTTTTGACACATAACCTCAAATTTTAAAACTACAGTTAAAATCAACCATAACCCATTGATTTAAGGTTTATTTTGCAATACAATTGCACTTGATTTTAAGCTTTTTAGTATCTAGAGCCAATTTCACACTTACATTTACTACGAATTTGTTTTTCGAATTACAAAATTAGTTATTCGTTTTAAACATACTTATGCAATTTACATAAGGTTGATTATTGATTGGTCGTCGATATTTGAGTGGTAAAAGAAATTTTGTATTGTACAAAGGAGCTCGGAAAGCAATGGCGTCGATTAATCAAAGATGGAGTTTTGTTTTTGGAATAATTTTGAATAATTTGTGAATGGAAGCGCTATCGGTCGGCACAGCGAAAGTAATTTATAACTTGTGTATTCAGTTAATTAATGACTGCGATTGTTTTATTCGTGTTCTTTAGTTTATTAAGGTAAAGGTACAGTCCGAAGGTGTTGCTACCTTTCCTTGAAGATATTTCGAATTAAAGTTGAAGTGACAAGAGATATTTTTCTTTTGGATTTTTTCAACGAAATAAAGGTGTGCATTTATATTATAATATACGTCATAAGCATTTGTTTCAGACCTAAGATAAGGCTAGCAAGCATTCTTACATTTTGGCATCAATACAGCAGAAATCGGCTACTATTGAAAATCTCGACTAGCAAGAATCTAGCAACACTGACCTAGAATTCAAATCTAAGCCAACTGTAAACATTAGCCGTCTTACCACAAAAACTTTTTAACGTCAGTTTAAGACTTGTCTAAAAAAATGTCAAATTATGACGTTGACATAAGGTTCATTTTGGAGACACATTTTTTTTAGACAAGTGTAAAACAGTTGTTAAAGTTTTTGTAGTAAGGCCATTAAAAGTTAGTATTTGTAAAAAATATTTTTTAAAATAAGTATACGGAACCATAAACGCATTTGTCCTAATCGCCGCCTGAACTCATAAATATAATAAATAGAATAGTTAGTAGCATTACAGTATTTATGTCCGTTTTATGGTAATTTAAATGGCCCCTTACTGTTCTATAGTCTATGGTGTTCAAATTTCGATAACAAATTATCGATTCTAATTGAATATTTATTATTTCCAGCACTTATCAATTTGTTTATACATAAAACAATTTTTTCAATTAACAAAAGCATTCTGCAACTTTTCTAATTTTGTATATAGGTTCTAAGTATATCTTGGACACCAATGACCTTGTTTCAGAGGACGCGATAAACTGTAGGCTGTCATTTGAACTCCTTTGGCAGTCGTAACGGGTCTTTCCAAAGAGTATTGGGTTGCCCTCATAACTGGGTTGAGAAGGTGAGATAGGCAGTCGCTCCTTGTAAAACACTGGTACTCAGCTTCATTCGGTTAGGCTGGAAGTCGACCCCAACATAGTTGGGAAAAGGCTCGGCGGATTATGAAAAAAAGCATTCTGCAATGTGCGTTCAAAATTTGAATTCTAGAATTCTTTTTTCAAAAGCACAGAACCCAGCTCCACAGAATACGTTAACACGAGTGCACACAATAAAATTATTTATTCGATAAAACAAATAGGCTTTAACCGTCAAATCCGTAGCGGACCCCAATCGGGGTCTGAACATCAATGTCACCGTAAGCTCGGTTTAGACCCCAATTGGGGTCTGCGAATCAGTCATACACTTTCCTAATTATTTACGCTCATATTTATTTTCTTTCCAATCAAACCACATTTGTGAGTACTAAATAAAATAACTAAATAAATTTAAATTATTATTACGCATTCAAACCTTTCATATTTAGCATCCCGTTAGAAATATACCTTTTTAACCCCTCTGCTCGACAAGGTTTTGACATATGACTTTACCGTTGATTCGGCGGGATATTTTGAATCGCGACATGGAACTCAAAAATTTGTACTAACTTTCAACACATAAATTCTAAGTCCGTAATGCCTGATCAGAAGTATTTTAACTATAACTTTAGAGCTCACTTATTTGACAACAACGTGCGAAGGTCAAATGGGGTCAGTTAATTCAGAAATAGATAATAATTACGGTGTTTCTAAGTCTATCGAAAAGTTAGGCATTTCAAATTTGGTGAAAACTTACCAATAAATAATCGCATCACTTTCTCAAACACAACACAAACGTCATATTTATAAAATTTTCAATCCGTTGCAATACATTTCGTGCACTTATTTATGATTCATAACTAAAAAATCAGCACATAAAATACACAATAAAAATGAACAATTTACAAGATCAAAGTCACAGACAAGAAGTAGAGTTTGGAACAGAGTACATTTGTTTTTTCAATCAGCGGTGTGCATTCGATACCTAAATCGGATGTTTATTATAAATAATCGAATACCAATTTTATATATATTTTTTAATAGAAACTTATTTCAATTTTATTTCTTAATTTTAAATTATAGGTTCAATTTGTTTTTGTTGTGAAGAAAAAATATTAAAGTTTTATGAAAGTTTTTAGCATAGGTAAAATTTTTATACTGGGTGTCCCATAAGTCCTTTGAATTTTAAATTTCGAATAAAATTCAGATGGCGCGCCGGAATGGCGCGCGGGGTGCGGGGATAGCATCAACGGTCTTTCAGGAAAGTTTTATCGGAGCAGACCGTGGTTTTTGTGTGCGTGAGTCACAACAATGATTCGGCCACCATTGCGCGGCGTAAAGGACATTGGGCGAGATGTTTGAATGTTGGTCTACTCCCCCTCTAGTAATGAGTCATACATCATTTGAAAGGTCTTTTTAAGCGGTACATTTTGTACTTACATACTACTTACCAATTCTTAGTACTTTAGATGTTAGAACATGTTTAAGGTTTTTTATCGATAGTTAGTTTCAAGTCCTTAGATTCCTTCTCTAGTAATTAATTATATATCACTGGAAAGGCCTTTTTAAATAGAACATTTCGTACTTAAATACCTCTAACAAATTGTCAGTACCTAAGAAGCTACAGTAGATTTTAGACATACTTATTATTTCACTAAACATGGTCCAACTCCCTAAATACTAACAAATGACAATCGGACACTGACGGTACGGCTGGTCCACAAGTTTAAAGTCGCTCAGCGGGCTATGGAAAGGGCTATGCTCGGCGTTTCTCTGAGGGATCGCATCAGAAATGAGGTAATCCGTCAGAGAACCAAGGTCATCGACATAGCCTATCGAATCAGCAAGCTGAAGTGGCAGTGGGCTGGCCATATTAGCCGAACAACCGATAACCGTTGGGGTAAACGAGTTCTAGAGTGGAGACCGCGCCTCGGCAAACGTAGTGTAGGACGTCCTCAGGCACGGTGGAGTGATGACTTGCGCAAGACGGCTGGCAGGAGCTGGATGCGAGAAGCCGAAAATCGATCTCAGTGGCGTGCACTTGGAGAGGCCTATGTCCAGCAGTGGACTGCGATAGGCTGATGATGATGATGATGACAATCGCCGCCGTACAAGAAAATACTCTATATAACACAAGCTTTCTATTGATGTATTACTTAATGCTAGAGGAGAGGTAGATCAAAACGCTCATTGTCCTTTGGTGGCGAAAAAAAATTGCTTCATTCCTCTAGGCATCGACTTAATATTTTTGATCCTAATGATCCCGCAGGACTTCTGAGGATCTGAGGCGGATGACGGGGAGTAGCGACCCCGCGCTTCTTTATAGCTTGTCGGTCAAAAATAATCTTTCTTGTTCTACTACTCAATGCAATTTATTTGATACCCGTATTGACAGATTTGTGAAAAGAAAAATAAGTCGGCGGCGGCCATCTTTCTTCCATCTTGGACCAGCTTTCGATGAATAGCGAGTAGCAGTTCCGACTACCTATTTGCCCTTTCAAACAATAAAATCGTCATAAAATTTTGCGATAACTACACCTTACTACAGCTCTCGTCAAATAGCTTTGCCGCTCAGTTAAAAAGTCGGAAGTAACGAACCGCCATTAAGTTTGGCAGAACTACAGGAATTCTGCACATAAAACACCCGAAAAAATAAATAAGTCTTCAAAATTTGCAGTCTTCAGAAATCCTAAAAACCGAAAAAAAAAATATTCCGGCTACAACGTATTTTCTACCACTGATTTTCTAGCATTTTTTCAAAATAAATTAAGTCATTTTACTTTTCCTAATTTATTTTCAGATTATAGTATACAAAAGTGCAATTTAGTAATATTATAATATTAAATAATATAAAATTATTAAATCGATTCTTTATTTTAACGAATCGGATCATTCGATGCAAAACTTCTATCACCGTCGCCATCTAGTCTATGCGTCTTCAAATTTAAAAAAACAACAAATGTAAACAAACATGGCGAGTTCGATCAGAATTCCCGGTAATTACGATTGGATTTTCAAAAGGTATATTACTAAAGGGATGCTAAATATGAAAGGTTTGAATGCGTCAAAATAGTTTAAATTTATTTAGTTATTTTATTTAGTACTCACAAATACGGTTTGATTGGAAAGAAAATAAATATGAGCGTAAATAATTAGGAAAGTGTATGACTCTATCGCAGACCCCGATTGGGGTCTAAACCGAGCTTACGGTGACATTGATGTTCAGACCCCAATCGGGGTCCGCTACGGATTTGACGGTTAAAATCCAATCGTATTTACCGGGAATTCTGATCGAACTCGCCATGTTTGTTTACATTGTTTTTTTAAATTTGAAGACGCATAGACAAGATGGCGACGGTGATAGAAGTTTTGCATCGAATGATCCGATTCGTTAAAATAAAGAATCGATTTAATAATTTTATATTATTTGATATTATAATATTACTAAATTGCACTTTTGTATACTTACCATAATCTGAAAATAAATTAGGAAAAGTAAAATGACTTAATTTATTTTGAAAAAAATGCTAGAAAATCAGTGGTAGAAAATACGTTGTAGCCGGAATAAAAAAAATCTTCGGTTTTTAGGGTTTCTGAAGACGGCAAATGAAGACTTATTCTTCGGGTGTTTTATGTGCAGGATTCCTGTAGATCTGCCAAACTTAATGGCGATTCGTTACTTCCAACTTTTTAACTGAGCGGCAAAGCTATTTGACGAGAGCCGTAGTTAGGTGTAGTTATCGCAAAATTTTATGACGATTTTATTGTTTGAAGGGGCAAATAGTTCGCTGTTCATCGAAAGCTGGTCCAAGATGGAAAGATGGCCGCCGCCGACTTATTTTTAACCGACTTCCCAAAAAGCGGAGGTTCTCAATTCGACCGTTTTTTTTTTGTATGTTTGTTACGCGATTACTCAGCCATTTATTTATCGATTTTGATGATTCTTTTTTTGTTTGATAGCGTGTACTTCCGAGGTGGTCCCATTATCATTAGGTCAGGATCTGATGATGGAACCTTGAGAAATCGAGGGCGACTTTCGAAAGTTGCAGAAATACATAGGTTGAAATCTTATCACTCAGGTGTTTGCCTGGTAGCACTATTCAACAGTGAAGGCTTTGAGCTGACCTGATGATGGAGACCAGTGAAGGTCGAGGGAACTCGACAACTGAATATTTAAACTTTCTCGTGTTTGTGCTTATATTATTCGTATTTACGAGGCCTCTGCAACAGTGAAGGAGATGGAGACGAGAGAAGTACGGTTGTCAAGTTCCGACCTTCTCTGGTCTCCATCATCAGGTCAGCTCCAAACCTTTACTGTCTCATAGTGTTATCAGATATACATCTGAGTGTCAAGTTATAACCTTATCTATGCTTACAATTTTCGAGAGCTGCCCTCGATTTCTCAAGGTTTCCATCATCAGATCCTGGACCTAATAACAAATATGGGGAATATACCCTTTCGACCAAAAACAAACATCCAAATTGAGAACCACCTCCTTTTTGGGATTCGGTTAAAAATATTTGGTGACTTTAAAATCAATCAATTATTATGTCTCTAACTGACCACGGGACTACAGAGTCCCGGATTTTTGGAAGGCGAACGTGGGGCCGAAGCCAACACGCTGAAGCCCTTTTGAGACAACTTTAATGAAATGGTGACACAAAACCGACGATTATCCCTGTATACACTATAGAAATGTACCCAAGGACAATGCCCGGTTCTGTGCTAAACTATTGCTAACTATGGATGAAAACTACTTGGGCTATTGTGATGGGATGCTAGTGGACTGGGAATGGGGAAACTACGGGAACTATGGCACCTGCCGATAACAATGTAATAAATACACGTAAAAATGGCAGGTGGAGACTCGCCAACTCACTTACTGGGCCCCCGGGAATCAGTCGCTAAATCGCAACAAGAGGGCAACAGGTACATGAGCGGCTGAAGGGTGAGGATACCTCGGCGGACTTTAAACGCAGATCACGCGCTCCCTGTGGGTCCAGCATCACCGGCCCACTCGCCACTTACCACGAGGCACCTACCCTCCGAGCGGGCTGCTAACCCTACTCTAGCGACTCCACTCTGACCGGCCGGTGAAGGCAAGCCAAGAGGCGGGAGACCTCTCCCCCGTCATGCTTCACTCCGGCAAGCCGGAGATGGGGGACAGTATACTCTCCCTGGAGCACTCGGATATATAGCCCCGCGGGGTCGCTACTCCCCGTCATCCGCCTCAGATGCCCTGCGGGGCAAATCAATCAATTATTATTATTGTTTCTCATCATCAAATAAGTACATACCTTTGGTAGTTACAAATTGCATTATATTTCAGAACACCCGCATACCCTCCGCCGAAACAAAAATGTTAGAATTGTTGAGAAATAATATAAGAATAAATTAAAATTCCGTAATAGGTAATAAAAATTCAATTAAAGTTAAAAATTATTACGAATGACGCAACACCAAAATAAATAATACATATAAAAATTTAATGCTAAAAACTTAAATATCTTTTTTCTTAACAACAAAAACAAATTGAACCTATAATTTAAAATTAATAAATAAAATTGAAATAAGTTGCTATTAAAAAATAGGTATATATAAAATTGGTATTCGATTATTTATAATAAATTTCCGATTTAGGTATCGAATGCACACCGCTGATTGAAAAAAAAAAATACTCCATTCCAAACTCTACTTGTCTGTGACTTGACTGATCTTGTAAATTGTTCATTTTTATTGTGTATTTTATGTGCTGATTTTTTAGTTATTGAACATAAATAAGTGCACGAAATGTATTGCAACGGATTGAAAATGTTATAAATATGACGTTTGTGTTGTGTTTGAGAAAGTGATGCGATTACTTATTGGTAAGTTTTCACCAAATTTGAAATGCCTAACTTTTCGATAGACTTAAAAACACCGTAATTATTATCTTTTTCTGAATTAACTGACCCCATTTGACCTTTGCACGTTGTTGTCAAATAAGTGAGCTCTAAAGTTATAGTTAAAATACTTCTGATCAGGCATTACGGACTTAGAATTCATGTGTTGAAAGTTAGTACAAATTTTTGACTTCCATGTCGCGATTCAAAATATCCCGCCGAATCAACGGTAAAGTCATATGTCAAAATCTTGTCGAGCAGAGGGGTTAATAAAGTGTGACTTTTGTCACATTGCCTTGTAACAAGTAATGGTGAGCATAAATAACCCGATGTCCTGCACTCAGCTTTAGTTTATACGATTTTAGACTTTGTAGTGATAGTAATAAGGTCTCTTTTGTAGATGGAGGAAAGTTGTTGCTTCATATTTTATGGAGTATGATTGATTTTGGGCTTGTTTTGATATTTTATAGTTTTCAAATAAAACTATGTTTATACAGCTGTATTTTGAATTTATAGAACTTCATACACTATATGATACTTTCTATATCGATTATAAACTACAATACAGGACAAAATAGGCTGCAATTAGTGTCTAAATATTTTTTTTTTAAATATTAGAGAAAGCATATCGCTCATTAATTACTTAACCTAAGTATATTTTAAACCCTCAAAAATACAAAGTTTCTAAGCTAAAAAAAATACAATAACTAACCTTCCATAACGTACCTTACATAACAAAAAAACAGTACAGGAAATACGTTTAAAAAATTTGCCTAATTCAGCGTTTAAAAAGCGAGTTGGTTTCGACTAATAAAGGCGGGCTCAGACGGGCGACAGCGCGACTAGGCGTTGAGCACCTTTTAATTCTTACACCCCATTTGCTAGCCCATTGCAGTCTGTGCTAATAGGAATATGAAGGGGTGTGGAGAGGTATTATTGTTATATCTTTTGCTATATTTTTTTGTGAATCATTGGATGAAAATATCTGTGATTGTTAAATGAGATGATTTGTCGGGGTTGGAAAAAATATTATTTTTAATACTGTCTGAAACTGCTGCTGTATAAAAATACAACAAGTTTGTTTTAATGTTAAAATAAATAAATAAATAAAAAAAAAAATACCACCCAAAATACCACAATACGACCCTCTCCACACCTTACCCAGTTCTAATGTTTTCCTAATTCCGTCCTCAGTCCGGTGCCCTTTCATTTGTACTCAATTGCCCTGCATCCCTTTGGCACATTTCTTTTATTCGCACTTTTATTTCCCCCCTTAAGGAATGTCGCAATGTCGCAAAGTCGCAAAACTGCCCTACGAGTAATTATTGCAAAAGAAATTTATTTCTTAAATTGCCAAAGGGTGGGTAATTCAGTTTTCTATTATGGCACCGTAGAGGTAGAATTGTTTTCTAAAAAAAACGTATGACATTGTCTATAGTTGTTAGGACATATATGGAGTAGTTATTACGTTCACATGATCCGTGACAGCCCTATATAATTGTGTCGCTTTTTTTAAAGAAAACTTCTTACCTTTGACACTAAAATTCTGAGAAGGTAATTGACGGATAAATCGCAAAAAATTAGAGTTGTCGCTCCTTTGAAATAAACTCTATGAACATTATATTTGACATTGAAGGAACGTTTAGTAACTTAGTCCATTTCTTGCTGTAATAACTTTGCCTAGTAGTTAAAGGCCATAATTTTATACTCAAACTGAAAATCAGCACTTTTCAAAATTTACCAAAGACAGCCCCCAAAACGCCCACGCTTCAGCACTTCTTATGTTTTTTGCTGGAAAGAAGTGGCACAACAAACCGCCCTGCACCTTGATCAGTTTTGTGACCTTAACTGTTTAACTGCAATTTTTTTTGTGATATACATTAGAGAGACAGTGAAACTTTCAGATGACAAAATGACAAATTCAGGACATACAAAAACAATACTCGTCAAAAAATAAAATTCTCATCAACATTTCTAATTGCTACAAAATGAGACTTTCCCTCAGAACGACAGTTATTTAGAAAAGACATAGGCCAGGTTCCCACTACGCCGGACCGGCAGATCTGACGCGCCGGTAAATCTGCCGGAAGAGCTAGTGGCTGTACAATTTATATGAAGCTATTCACATTATCCCGGGTCCGGCATTTTTGCGGGGCCCGGCATTTTTACCGAGCGTTTTGTCACTACGAATTGCCGGCAGAACGACCGGGCCAAATATTTGTTCTGGGCAAATACATTGTCTGACACTTGTATCTCGTACTCTTATGTCTAGTCGTCCCAGTAAATCGTCAAAAGTGGTTGCTGTCATTCGAAAATAATTGAAGAACTTTCATTCGTCTCTTCTAAGTTTACCCATTAGTGTTCCAAGTGAAAATCTTTCCCGTAAAATAGGGTGTACCCAATGTTTTCTTTTATTTTGCCTTCTATTAAGATACCACCACAACACAACAATTTCGTCGTCCATTTTACGCGCACGCAGGTCCAAATTCAACTGAGGTACTGTCTGAATTTCTTCCGGTATCCGATGTAATGTGAACACTCTGTCCGGTGTCCGGTTTTCGGCAGATCTGCCGATCCGGCGCAGTGGGAACCTGGCCATAAGGTCTAACCGACCACAATGTCAACATCTGACGATTAGCTAAACGGTCGGTGACCACATAATCATCAGTTTTGCGGTAGGTTAAGCAAGCCAAGCTTTCTTGTTTTCCGTGATTTCTGAGAAATTATTTGCAATTTATGTTTGTAGTTGCAGAAGAAATTATTGTTATTATTGTAGTTGTTTAAAATGTCGTGTTTTTTTTTCTTGCCTAGTAATAGTAGTACCTACCCTTATTTTGTGAATATCTTAACTATGTATTTATAAAATAAATATGTTACCTACTAATACATAGTATTATACCTATTTGAAAAAATGTATCAACAATATTGCTGCAGAAATCTTCCTCAGATAAGATAC
Organism: Helicoverpa zea; assembly: GCF_022581195.2. Lineage (NCBI taxonomy): Eukaryota > Metazoa > Arthropoda > Insecta > Lepidoptera > Noctuidae > Helicoverpa > Helicoverpa zea. Next base: position 3,344,162 of record NC_061472.1, read on the forward strand.
ATTTTTTGGAAATGATATTAATCTATTAGGTATAAGCAACATCTTACTAAACACCGTTACTCACAAGCCCAAAAAAACTACCCGAGTGTCAAAGCAAGTTTGCAATCTCCTTTCTCCTAAAAAAAAAACATACCAAAATAAACCTTATAATGAAGGCAAAGTCAAGTGAAACTTACCACCACCGTTACGCTATGAATGGGCAGCCTTATTATCAGTATCTTAACACTAATCGCGTCTATTCACTGACAATCTTCCCGACAAGCCAGCGATATAATAACGTTAATTTCTATGGGGCAATTAAGCCGTGAACAGAACTGATAGCATGTGGAACCGCCCGTTGTAAGCAACTAAAAGTTGCGCGATGAAATGTTGATAAGCGTGCGTTCTTTTTTGAAGTTTCTAGATACATTCATACGATAGTTGTCAGTAGAACCCATAGATGTAATATAATAAACAAGATTGCGCACGCTCAAAATATATATCTACGAAAATGAGCTCTATTCCAACGCAATAAGGTACTAAATTTGTTGCATAATACACAGAGGCAAATCCGAGCCGAGAGGGATAGTTAGAACGGAGGCCGTTTGTCTCTTTCTAACACCTTGCCAGCATAAAAAAATGTGATCAACAGTTTTGTCTTCCCAAAAAAACAATTGAATCACATATATTTTTATCTTATTTTAACAATTGTAAGTTAACTAATTAATAAAAATCGCATTAATTTATTATAGAAATAAATTATTTATATATAAATTATTATTCTTAAAACATAACATAAATTTTTAATTTGTTTTTTTTTTTTTTTTTTTCTAGCAGCAACCCTGAACATTCTTGGCGCGTAATCAGCATTTAAAATTTTGTTAATATTTTTTGTATTAAATCAATTTAAACTATTTAAATGGTGGAAAAGTGTTGCGTTTATACTTGTAAAAGTGAATCCTATGGTGGTTGCAATATATCGTTCCACAGGTTAGCTAATAATAACATTTTCGTAAACCAAACAACTAAGGGGCCCATGAATTCTTGTAATGAGTGAAGATATGGGTGATGGATTTTAAAACTGTTGTACTATTGTTATAGCTTCCCAAAAAATGAAGAAAGGCGACATAAATGCAGTCTATATACATAATATTCGATTATGTTGCATATTCGATTATGTTTGATAGTGGGTTCGGTCGACATTTGTGTGATGAGCATGCTTGTTGGCCGTGGTCTGGGTGTTATGATATGTATTTATAAATATGTATATATGTAGCTATGTGTAGTTTATCAGTTGTGTTAGCACCCATAACACAAGTTAATTAATAACTTACCATGGGGCTAACTGACCGTGTGTGAAAAGGTGTCCCAACATTATTTATATATGAAGTAGAAATACAAAAAAAACAGTCTTCACTTCGAATCTTCCTGCTTTTATACTGCTAATTCCCGCTAATTATTAAAAGCCTTTATAAGTATCTTAAGGTCACAAACTGCGTAAGTTAAAACTTCAATACCAATCTGCGTTTAATAATCTTAGCAAATTCGGATTTGTCTCACATAGCTTAATCTCATAGTCACCCTATTAGAAAGGGACAGACAGCCTCCGTACTAACTGTTTCACTCGGCTCGTTTTTTATGGTTTATGTGCGCAGTCCTGTTTACTAATATTATGTCTATGGTAGAACCTAATGGTGAATGCACACATCATTAGACTCAACCTCGGCACAACAAAACAATCGAATCCAAATTATGAAAAATTTTTGAATTTGGAACCGTTTTAAAATTGATTATGGAACATGTTATGTAGTAAGTATATAGTAAGTAACAATTGTTTCGATTAGAATTTATACACACGATCGCTTAACCCCAAGGTAAGCTATTGATTAAGTAGCTTGTGTTATGGGTGCTGATTAATAACTAAAAAATTGTGACTCAAATTCTCATTTCAATAAAGATTTCTCAGAAAATTGCCACCTAAGCCAAGAAAAGAATTATGAAAACTCAGAACCCTAACCTTCGACTCGACGTTCGTATTTAAACACAATAACGTCGATATGTGCATGTAAATTCTTCACGTAAGTACGTTATCAAACGGCGCCTGCGCACCCCAGTCTAGCATTTGATTGTGAACTTTTTGCTACAAAATACTTCTCATTTTACTTTGTAAACTATGTAAGTAGCATAATTTCATATTCATTTGGTTTATGAAGCAGACAGAAATTAATTATAATAGTTATGGGTAGCATATCTAGTTATGGCAAAAAATGTCTTAGAAATACTAGACATCTTATACAAAAAAAAACTGCAAACATTTTGAATACGTATTCAAAAAGTTTTTTTTTTAAGTTTGCTTATTTAATATCTTAAAAAAATAGTGACTTCTTTTCACACGGTAAGTCACCAACTACTATTTATTCAACAAAGAATAATTCAAAGAAATGAAAACTTAAACCTTAATTATATTTGCTAATTAATACCTCATTATTTGATCAGTTAAAGTAAACCTGCATCAGCCCATAGCGTGCAGCCTATCTCTCTCTATTTTTTATCATACCTCATTACGAAATATCCTTACCGATAATTAGGCTGAACGCAATCAATTCCATCGGCAAATTGGATTTTAAAAAAACAAAAATCAACAACGCTCCACCTTTATCTACACGTATAAACCCTCATTTGGAAATAAAATCGGCCCATATATTAGACTCGAATACTTTTTTCACAAATAAAATCTTTTTTATATGAATAAAGCAAGTCTTTAGCTGACTAATTGTGACGTATTTTACGATCAGTGCACAGTAAGAGGAATTAAAGGGGCAATTGAAGATAGTACAGTTTTTCGTATCGGCCATCGATTTATGACGCTTGTGACTCTTTTGAAGCCCTTTTATGGTGAATGTCAGTCAGTCCTTATGAAGTTTAAGTGCCCCGTGGAATTGCTGCAAATGTGTGGTTACAGGAAGGGGGTAAAAAGTGAAACTGTTGGTTTTCACCGGCACGAGAATGTCATTGTTAGTAGAAGATAGTTTAATAGCCACAAACGATTTGTATTATTATAGATAAATATGGGCAATTATTTTTATTGACAAATTGCGATGCTTGGACGTAATAGGGAGTATTATAGCTTCGATTCTCATGCGAAAAACAGAAGCATTCCTATTTTAAAAATCTTCACGTATCTTTGAAAAAGCAAATGAAAAGATGTCACTTTATTTCCCAATGAAACCAAAATCCAATTCAACGAATTGCAAACTAATCACAAACGCTAATTAGGTAAAAAAGTTTTTTCCACAATCGTTGACAATGTCGAAAATTTGTTCAAATACGCATTATTTAAATGAGGTATATTGGAATCTGCAGTCGGTTTGCCGGAGAAGGTTCATCATTAATTATTGATGATAAGGGGAAAGGGAACGAAACTCACCCGTGGGCCAATCGACACGGGCGCTAATGAAGTGGTCCCAAAAGGAACACGCCAAATACAGCTGTCATTTGAAAAAAGAACCCTTTTGAAATTGTAATACATATTGGTAGAAGTGTAAATGGAGGCGTACATAGATTTTTAAAGTTTTGAATTATTTACGTTTTTTTTTGTAACAAAAGTTTCTTAAAATCTTTGAAACCTTTTGTCATTTTGTAGTCAGGTTTTTAGGATATTGACAATAAATTTCAAAAAGTGCGTCTCCATTTTCTATTTCTATTTTCTAAGTTACGTGTAAGTGTAATCGTGTTCTAGTGTCCAACGTGTATAAGTATTTTGAATCCTCTGGTGCCTCTTATACAAAACCCAAGGGTGAGTATAGACTACAACATTTACTTGTAACAGAACAACGAGCCGCTCTATGAGATGTTCTAGTGTATCATCCTTTTACGAACAAAACGTCGAGCACGCTCGCCTGTTTATTGTTTGCTTACATAAGTTGCTTAAATAGAATTTTGATATTAGCCCCATACATGTAATATCAAATTCCAATCTATAGCAAAACAATAGATAGACAGTATATTGGAAGGCAATGAGTGCCTTCTACCATCGATCTGTCAATAAATTAACACGAACTTTCCTACTTTACTCAGATATCTAAGATTTTAGCAAATTCTACATAATTTATAGGTAGCGCGAACGACGTATACATGTTGTAACTATCGGGGCCTGATTAGCTGGACCTGTTCTAATACATCGTAATACTAGTCTAGTCTGTAATGAGTTAGAATATGTTTACACTAGACTGCTTTTGTAAAACTGTCAGAGAGATTGGATGTCTTAATTTTATTTCCACTAATGTGAATAGATAAAAGTTGTAGAAGAAGGTGTCTATTCTTCTATGCTAATATTTGACTACTCCAGTAAGTACTCCAGAGCGGTTTTCCGAGGTAGCACAGGGCCATCTCGATGTGTTGAACAGAATTTAAAAATTCTTCAACAAGAAAATGCTACGTCAATAATTGTATTAAATAGTTCGCCCGGGATGTAGGTAAAACTTCTTGAAACTGGTATTTCATAATTCATTCGTGTAGTTAAAATACAAAGACTGCTATTTTGAATGGAAGCCATAAATAAAATCTGGCAGATGTGTTACGTGTAGGTAATCTAACGCGACTTCACTCGTAAGCCCGCCCATAGTTTCATCTAAACTTTTAAATATTTATTTTCTTTATGTAATTTAAATTGGTGTACATTATAAAGAATGTATCTATCTATCTATCTATCTTCACAATCTAACTAACCAAATTAAAAATATTTCCTTCACACGGCCATTGAAATGACAAACTCTCTCGCTTCACGATTGAGTTCGGTTTTTCTGTAAACCGGTAAACCGGATTGATTAAGTCAGCAGAAACAATGATGCTTGACTTAAGGCTATCTGCTGTACTGTTCCACGAAGAAACATGTTTCTTTAAATAACTTGATTGTTAATTTTTGATTAATTTTTGTGGTTAAAAATGTTGATGGAAGTGCATTTTGGATGAGAGTAAGTTCAAGGCTCTTTGCAGCTTACCTTTTAGTCGACTTCCCTAAAAAGGAGGTTCTCAAATCAGAGTTTTAAATTTTTTGATTGTTCAAAAGATATAAAATTCTGAAATGAACTAGTCCGTCTGTCTATTTTGCCAATCCTTGGCAAAAAAATATTGTAGGTCAGTTTTAAAGTTAAGTTAGGTACTTGTATAATTCCTCTAATTATGACCCATTAGTGCAGTTGGTAAAAAATGCTGAAATAATAGTATAGGAAGATTATATCTGGGTCTATGAAATCACAGTTTCTTTCCGACTGCGCCGGAAGATTATGTTAGATTTTAAGCCCACTATTAGGTCCTCTCAAGGCTTAATCAGATGACTAACAACAAAGCAAAAAACCGTAACAACAAATACACGGAACCGTATTTTAAAACAATTAACTCGTTTCATCCGAAAAACAACCAAAGGAAGTAAACATCGGAACCTCACTTTACTATACCGCAGTCAATAATTAGCCCTCGCGACTGCAGTCTCGACACGCCAAATGACAACCTTGCCGCCATCTTGGCCCGTAATTTCGGCCTGCGTACGCGCACAGATTATAGTGTGAATGGACATTAGTGGCGACCGACGACACGTGATCACTGTCATTCGATATTCGATTGGGAATCAATATTAAAAAGAAATCGATTTCTTGTGGGACTGCGGTTTAGATGGATTTGCGCCTCGTAGGAGAATGTTGGTGAAAAAATTGGTCTTGGAAATCGAATGATGTTTTCTGTTGGACTTATTTTGTAATTATTTAACTTACATAAAAAAAAGATTTCTATACGTATAAATAACTTAAAAATGCATAGTATTTCTTGTCACTAGGTATCCTTTACCTTTACTAGGATACCTAGTATCCTTTGCTATCAGTTACAATAATCTAGAAAATGAGACTTTTATATTATGTAGGTATTCGCCGCAGGGGTTCGACAAAGACATTCAAGTTCAAAGTAATTTTATAAGTCATACAATAATATGTTTATACTTACGAAGTACAAACCAATATTACACGAAGGAATGACTTTAAAATGTTGCTAACTAAACAGATATAATCATTGCACGTGACTGAACGTTCCTATAAGTTAAAGGTTTTCAGGTAAATCTTATAGATACTACAAAAGATTGTCCAAGAACAGTAACATCTAAATGTGCACACTAACTAGTACCTAGTAACAGTTATTATAATATGTATCTAACACAAAACCAAGTGACATAATCAACGGACAAAAACACAAATTAGTTCATTAGTTAAAACATTTAGACACTTGGACTAATTCTTAGAAGTAGTGACTAGCTGAAATGATTAGTCTAGACCAAAAGTTGGATGATGCAATACTGAGTGGAAACCAGAACATAAATGTGCTATGAGACATTATCGAAATTCAGTAACTGAAAATGAAATTTTAAGTGGGTATAACGAGAAGTCTCTTTCCCGTGGTTTTACTCACATCCTGAGGAATCTACTTACTGCATCCGGATATATAGAAGCCCATACGTTACTGAAATTCTTTCAGTTGTTTTGATATAAAGAGATATACTACTTACGGTCAGTTTCTTCATCAAAAGTTAAAGTTAAAGTAATGTCTAAAGTAAAAGTTACGGTCAAATACGTTCTTTCAAGGCTAAAGTGACAGCAAAACTAATAGAAAAATTGAATTTGACCGTTACTTTTACTTTAGACATTACTTTGACTTTTACTTTGACTTTAACTTTTGATGAAGAAACTGGCTGTTAGAGTTACTTGTGAAACGTTTTTAAAGAAGGTATATTGAATTCAAACATGCATGCCGATATCATTCGAAATGAAGATGAACATGACTTATCTCAATTATCTCAAGCTCAATTTTCAAGTCTGAACTCAATTTAATTTTTATTAAACTAACCAAAATTTAGGGCAGCCAAGATGTTTGTTATCCGAATATACAAGGTACCTACATAATTATAATTATATTATCCTGCAGGAGTCGGGTAAAACCACATCAACCAACTAGTTCTATTCTATTCTATTTTTGTATATGGCAATCCGTGTCGATGTCAACTTCGACGATTCTGCCAATGACAAGTGGGATGAGAAGCAAGAAGTGCTTTCAATTAAAAAAATAAATTAAAAAAAAAAATATATATATATATATATATTGATTTAAGATGGTGCTGTGGCCGATCTTGTGTAACTTAATGTGTTAGTAGGACGGCACTGAAACAAACAGAAATACATATACATATATAAAAACAACAACAAAATGTTAGTAACACATAACATATAATATATACCACAACCATACAAACTGTGGCCTAAATATAGGCCACAGTTTATAATTTAATATTGTTTTGATTAATAAACATCAACAGCATCACTATTTCAAGATACGATCTGCATAAGTGCATTAAGTATGTAATTCTATGTTTATGACGAGTTCACCATGAAAGGCTTTATGGCATCGGTTGTAACTTAACTATAACTTGTAAGTAGTATAGTTTTACATGGGGAATTTGCAATTTTATACCATAAGCATGTATTTTTTTGGTCTTTTTAAAAATCTTGTTTGTTGACTTCGGTGTATGTTTGATGGGCTGCGGGATTGTTCGAAAGAGTTACCGCGGCCCTGGTACATAAAGGGCTTAAGAAGGAACATGCTGGGTTTTAGTCAATAAGAGTCTGACACCCCCTCACGTTGCACCCACAGTGGGAGGGGTCATTTCATGATTTCCCAGAGAAAAATGGGCTATGTTTGAAGTGATGAATATGTATTTTGTTTATTAGTCGAACTACATATTTAAATTTTAAAGTACGCTAAGACAAGGATTTGGTAGGTAACAGATGTATGGAAGTAAGTACATAACTTATGCGTACCTACATAACCCATACACCTTAAAGTAATAATTAATAAGTACCTATGACTAACACTTTTGAATAAAATACAATGTTACTTGTAAATATAAACCTTATCTAGTATTAGCTACTTTTCATCCGAAAAACTGTAAGGCAGTTCTGAATTGGATGAACGGAATTAATAATTTTGCCGAAGTCAAGTAACGTAAATTCCTTATATTACTATTACAAAATCATAACTCCAAACTAATTGTTTGATGGGGTCATCACAACTCAACTCTAATCAACACAAAACATAGAAACCAAACCCCAACTTCTCACAAGCATGAGAACAGAACCCACACGCAGACATACAAATCCCCAACAATTTCCACCAGCGTGCGTTATGCCGCGTAACTCAAGCGCGCGCAAAAACCGGCGCCCGCGCATCCGACGGCATCCAGCCCTAATAACTAACCATATCTGACTCACCACTTTTTAACCACACACGATTTCAAGCGAAAACCAACCTTATTAACATGTAAATTCCCTATGCTTATTGGATAGTGTTATAATTGTTAATTAAGCTTTAATTGCTGTGCGCTTCAAAAAACGACCAATCCTTGAGCGGAAACTGCTTGTTATGTAGGGGAATGCAGGGGAGGGATTAGCTGGTTCAGTTTTTACATAAGATTTAAATAGTTTATGACTGACCATCCATGGTGCTTGGTTAAAGCCTAGGAGGAATCTAAGAGACATTTTCTAAATTTACCATCGTTAAAATTGCTCCGTATATAGGGGGAATTACAGTAATGACTTACCGGTAATAAGGAAAAGGCTGCGGCACATGCAGATCCATGGGCATCGATGCGTGCGCGTGCGCATGGGAGTACTCGTGCTGCATCATGCCATGCATGCCGTGGCCCAGCATGGCCGCCCACGGCGAAGACGCGAATCCACCAGGGTGCTCCATCATTACTTTATAGTTCCATTTTCGAAATCACTAAAAGTTCCACATTCAAAATCATATTCACTTCACTGTTCCATTTTTTAAATAGAACATTTCGAACGTTTAAAACTGGCTACAAAGACTCTCGTGTTCCATTTTTGAAATAGTTTTTGTAATGAAGTACCAAATAGGTTTTACTGCAAAAAGGTCGTAATAAAATTATGAAGTAATAATTTGTCAGAAACACGAATTAGTGCCAGCAATTAAAATATTTTCGTTGTGGAAAATATGTTTATTGCTTCAAATTCGTGTCTGTTTTTGCTCAAAAATATTTAAGTTCAGTTAATATGTTAATCTAATTGACACTTCTATAGGACATAAGAATGCGAGCATACCTTGATATGAAACATATCTATATGACTTAAAGTACCCTCTTGTAGGTACTACCAGAGTTTTATGTTAAATGGTTTAAAAATAGATATATCTTTTAATGTGAAATTGCGAAATTACATTACTGAAATGAATTATTTTAAGTAATCAAAAAATAAACAAGAGATGTACACATTCTACAATACCTGAAACTCAAAAATTTCACTATCCGTAATCCTAGCATTCCTAGCATTTACCTACCTACGAAGGGCTTTTTTGTACCTGTGCTTTTACCTACGAACTTATTCAAAAATATTTCGACTTCCATGGCTGTGTATGTCCAAAATTGATCTGAAGGATATTACAGTTGAAAAGCGACTGCTCCGTTAATTGTCCGTCGATGTGACTCTAAAACAATAGACCATAATATAACTGGTAACCTTAAATAACTACAAATATATGGACAATACATTCTCATAATCTTCCTACCTATCCAAATATACCCAAACCAATTTTTCCAGTCTGTCGCCATCGAAATTGAACAAATGCAATCAAACTATGTGCAAATATAATATTATGATAACGGACTGATATTTGTCTTAGCGAGTGCCTACAATGACTTGATGAAACTTCGAGTAACTTCGACAAACCTCGTCAATCTTCGGCAAATATATAAAATGACGTTTGTGTGCTGAGCCTAGGAATTTTCGTGACGTTTGTGGGTGTGAGAAAAATCTATTTAGATATGGTAATGTACTTGAATTAAAGATTTGGTAGACAATTAAAAGTCTTAGCAATAATTTGAGCAAAACGTACTGAAATACTTGTTTTAATTAGATAGTCCTGTTATACGGAAATTCTTAGAGCCCCTGCACTACAAACTTTTATTTAGCCGTTAGTTTGATCAGGTTCATAAATCTGTATATAGAGATAAATGGTAGTGCACACACTACAACGATCCGGTATCAAACCGACTGACTAAAAAGTTTGATTTAATAATCACTTCAAAATAAACGGTTCGCAAACCATCGAGCCAACTATCAGTTGACAGTGGCTGCAGTGTGCAAAAGCTCTAATGCATCAATGTGAATGGAAAGAAGGATAGAGGATGGAAACGCTCCAAGAAACGAATGGTTGGATTGTGTGAAAGACGATATAGCTTAGAAAGAATGTTACTTACGAGATGATGTCAGACAGAGAAGCATCAGAAAATAGACATGCTTCACTCATATCAAATTATTAAGCCAAGTGCAGAAGAGTGCGAAATCATTTAAGCACTCATGTAAAGATAAATACAAGTGGTTGATTCTCCTTCACTTCAAAAACAAGTACGTAGATAACATTAAAACACTAATTATAACGTAACTGTTTAAAACTACGCAAACCTTAAAGCCTTTCACATTAGAGCCTTGTCTAACGCCATTATTAATCCTCTACAAAATCTAACTTACAACAAAAGAACGAAAATTTCAAGAATTAGATAATGATGCTAGAAACCTGCCATTACTTTTTACTTGCACGGAATTGAACTCTGAACCTAACACCTTCGGTTTGGTACGTGACTGACTTGTACCTACGGTTGGGGTATATTATAACAATGAGTAAGTAAGTATTTCATTAATTTGGTTAGCGGATGAGTAATACACCCAAGCGCTTATGTGGTATGATGAGAATAATTATTAAATTATACATTGAAAGAAATAAGCCCCTATGTACGTTAGGGCACTGTTCATAGGACACGACGTTATGAAAAACTTATTTATGTAGTCCAAATACTGATTAAAATGATAGGTATAAGATTCGTAATACATAAGTCATCATCATCTTTCTGTTCTCCCAATTTTATTAAGGGTTGGCGCAGCAAGTCTTCTTTTTCCATATTATTTTTTGTGTCTAATATTCTTACCATATTTTCTACATCACTCCTGTTTGCTTTTGCATTAAGCAAAAACCAGCAATTTGAACAATTTGTATGTTTTCTTGCAAATTAAGCACAAAATGCAGGTAAGATAATATTCCCGTTTTACCCTTTGGGTACGGAACCCAAACAAAAGAAAAATAACGCCTAGTATATAAAAATAATTTACACAAATGTCTCGCATCGCAGGTTAGAAAAAACAGGTTTGAATCTATATGATAGATGCAGCGGTTTTCACGGTTTTCAAGCTTGAGGAATTACTATTGACTACCTGCCTTTTTATACCAGTTTACCTACGTATACTGACATCTACTTAATCTCTACAAACCTACAAATCCCACTATTTTTATTTACGCGACGATTTGTCCGTTAACAAAGCAAAAACTGCGCACTGAGTCTTGATCTAGGGGTACCTGGGGCGCGTCCGCAGGGGGCCCAGAGGCCGCTGGGCTGTCTCGAAGCCCTAATGTGATGGATAACAAACTAATCAACTAAGATACGAGGAAATGTATTTAAAGGAAGATATATTTAAAGCGCAGGAAGGTGCAAAAAAGGGATTTTAAGAAACACTTGACTACGAATGAAGTTTGTACTGTCCGATTTGGTTTCGGGGAAGAAAAAATGCTTCAATCTTTTTCAGGAATAAATTAAGCTCTGTACGAAAGTTCATTCTTTCTGTGGTTAAATATAACATTTCTATCTATCTAGATGAACATGAAAATGAATAATTTTTTTATTAAGAGTTATTTATATAATGAGTTTTTCCAATCCGTATGACAGATTCGATATACTAATACTTTAACCCTTTAAAAAAACATCTGTATAGCAGTCAAGCCTAAAACTATTCGCTATTCTTTATAAAAAATAACCAAAAGAGTCTTCCTATAAAAACCGTAATCTATAAATTACCGAACAATCAAATTCCCATACAACATCACAAGAAATTCCCACATTATGTACACAGAACATTCGATATATTGACATAGTGCGTACACGCCGCGATTGTTTTCTGTCAAATCTTCACCTATTAGTGACCACTGTGTACACAGAGCCTAAATATTGCGTTAATATTTTGTTAACCTCAAGGGATCTGAGATTAACAGGTTTCTATGTTTGTTAAGTAATAACAGCTGTTTGTATTGGACATGCGCAAGAGACGGTTCTAGTGATTTTTATGATGTTAAGTAGTTAAAAGTAATTTGTGATCAGTTGAAAATTTTTAGAGGAAAATTCCATAGCGTTAATTTTTTGGCTAAGGTATGCAAGCATTCTGCCTCATTGTTAATTAAAAAACAATTGCATTAGCGAAGGAGTCGACAATTACCGAATTAAATTGATATATCCAAAATGGAAATTAATCACAAATTCACAAATAATTCAACGGCCCAACAACACAATCTAGTTAAATCCACTTTTCACTTTTCAGTACTACCACAGTCACTCATAAACGGCCTACCGCAGCCGCACAGAACACGCAAAAAAAAATAAAACAAAAAGTCAAAGCGCGCGAATGTCAACTGCCAAACTTTTCCCGCGCGCTAAAACACGATCGGATACACGCGCGGTTGCATGCGTCACTATTTACATGCATTTTGGTAATACGTCGCCGGAGGTAAAAACACGTGTGCCGGGTCTGTCGGTCCAGCGGTCATTGAAGATCTGGTATCAAAACTATACGGCGTGCGGTGGATGTGTGCGCGAACCGGCCCGGCCATACGACGGGCATACGAAACAAGCCCGCCTCGCCTCGGAGCGTGCTGTCGAATATCCGAACGTCACGTCGTTGTAATTGGGTTAGGCTTACGTGACGCGGGAGCGTGGCACGTCTCTAGTCCCGCTGTTATGGGGTGTGCCCTAATTACGGGATGAATGTTAGGTGTGCGAAAAAAGAGGTTTTTTTTGTATTTCGGATTTGGGGTGGGATTTTAATTAGGTGTTAATTAAATTTAAAGTCTTTTAAATTCTCAGTATGCTGTCTCTACAGCAATAAAATAATACAATAAACAATTTTCTAAATTATTATTTTTTCTGCAAAAATATTAGATATTTTTAAAAATATTCAGACCAACAGACCTCCTCCTTTTTATAGTCATTTAATAATATGTTCACACTTATTCTCAGGTACAAAGGTAATATAATAAAACCTCTGAAACTAGTATAAATGCTTTTGACCTATGCCCTATGAAAAAAAACAAATGACGACTTAGTTCTATTTTTAAACATAACGTTCTAATTTTATTTAGGTATAATTACTATTAGATTTTTTACCACAAAGTATTAAGCGACTTATTCTATTCTTTCGCGAGATTACTCATTTTTTATTTTAAAATTTAAATAGTTTTGAATTATTTTTAACTACTAAAGATAAACGCTTGTAGGTAAATGATGACTAAGCGCGTTCCTCATTACGCATAAACTACTTAAATCCGGCGACAAAGTACAAATATTGCGTATATCGTAACATAAAAAATTTAATAAAAGTAAGTAAAATAAAATATTCTCACGCTTTACATTCTAACCTGTGAACTTTAAATGTTTTGACGTTTCTAACTGTCGCAGCTATAAGATAGTGCCAGTTTAACTTGAGCTGTTTGACCCCCTCCGTTGTGAACGAACCGGATGTCACAGGGGGGTGACTGTGAGTGAAGAGGGGTCCAAATAAATTGGTTATTGCGATAATAATTGCAGACAGAAATGGCAGAGGTGTGAGTAAGCCGTAACGGTGTTTTGACTTTGTACCAATGTGGTACAAGTAATTGAGACTGTTTTGTCTTTGTTTTTTTTTTCGGGTACCTAATTGGCGAGTAATTAGTTCTTTGAAATTGGAACGACATTTATTGGGCAATTTTCTTGAAGTGTGGAAATTTATTGTTTTATAATTATAATCTAATTAAAGTTGTTTTACAGTTATGGACACTTTTTTTGTTCAAATTAATTTAATTTGACTTTAATTGTAAAGTTGCAATTTTGTGCTCACCTAAAGCAAAATGGTATAGAAAAATGTTAAAAAACTTAGTAAAATAAACCAAGAACATGAACCAAACAATATTTTTACCAATCCACCAAGTTACACTACGCTTGAAATATTTTCCTTATTTTTTCATATTTTCTCTTCACCAAGCAAAACAACAAAGCAAGTAAAAAACATAACACTATTCCACCCCTTTCATCCCTGTCTATGCATCCACTCAACTACTTAACATATATTTTTTATAAAACTCATTTTCACAAGTAGGGGGCAACGTCCAATTTAGCAAGACCTATCATTGAAGAACATTATCAAATACAGTTCTTAACATACAGGGGTCTATGTATATTGGGGATGGTCACCTTAAAAGGTTGTAATTCTGATTTAGTACCTTAAGATGACGTCACAGACCCCCTTAACTAAAGAGGTATGTACCCCTTAACAGCTTTTCTGTATTACAAAAATTAATTAAGCTATAAATAATATAGAAGACGTGTAGTGACAAGAAAATGATTTATTCGTCTCATAAAATAATTTAAACTTTAATAACTAGGCGGACAGTGGCTAGATATTTTTTATTAATTTACATATTATCGTAAAGGACATCTACACTAATTTTATAAGATCTCGATAAAACAGTAAAATATAACCCTTGTTTTAATGAAAGGTACTTTAATTGAAGCTTTTAATAGCCATCAATTACGAAACTTATACTAATTTGTAATGATGGACGTCGTGAAAAAAGCATGTCTGTAGAAAATTTCAACAATAAGAAACAAATTACATTTTACATACAAATAAAACATTATCCAAGTAAAAAAACGTCCGAACCGAGGTGCGAACGGACCAAGAGTGACAGAAACGGGTATACGTCTACAGTGACGTTTTAAATTTCGAACGGCGCGCTCTGATTGGCTGGTTGAGGGGCTCGCGAGGCGTGGGGCGCGGCGATTGGCGGGAAGGCGTGGTGCTAACGGGGCATTCTGGGTCACTGATGCTAATAAATTAGTTTTGAACGTTATAGAATATGCCTGTTTTATGAGCGTAGTGTTGCTACGGCGTAGCGCTACGAAGTTACGTAGCTAGATAATGTTTTCAATTCTTATTGATATATTGTGGTTTGTAGGCTTATTTTGTCTGCTTGAAGAAAGAAAACATTGGAAATAACACTATACGAGTTTTCTAACATTATTTATGCCTTAAAAACCATCATAAATTCTAATAATCCCCTATAAATTCACCTTTTAATTACCACTTTTATAGGAAAATTGAACTAATATCTAATGTATTTCTATTCTCAGTTAGCAGTGCGTTGAAGGTCACGTAAGCCGGTACGTGTGCTACGTGTTCGCCCGTCTTCGGAAGACCGACTCGGAAATTGTCACGTTCGTCAAAATCTAAACATTTTTGTATTGAATAACAGGTTTTTCAGGATTTTTTGGACTTTGAACTTAAGATTTTAAAGTGTGTGTATTTTTTATACTAGAAGGAACAATCTACAATATATTATAGTTTCTAAGATTCTATTTAATAATTTGAAGATTTATATTTACACAATACCGAGTACATTATAATTTGTATTAGGTATCTAAAAAATGATATACGATTCTCAAACATCCTTTGCGTAGTTTTTCATGGTCGTTGTTTTTTATATGTTCGAAATATCAACTGCTTAACAACTTCTGATGCAATTTCCCTCATCACACCCTACATTAGATCCTTAATCGTTTTGGACTGAAATTATTCATCAAATTTACGATAATCATTTTAAATTATCGACCCTTCAAATTAATTAGCCTGTCAAAATCATTCACACATAACCAACCTCCTTACTAGACTACGGCAAACCTTACATGCGTCCTTGACTGGTCTGCGAAGGTCCAATCCTTGGTCACATCCCACCAACCCAAATACCACCTTACCACCACAGTTATAAAGTCTATTTTAAAGTGGACGGTGATGATGGAAGATTGAGTACTTCGTATGCAGGCTGCGTATTGGTCGATCGATGGCTTGAGGAAATGGAGCCTCGAAGGCTCGGCGTTATCCTGAAAACTGCAGGCTTTGTAACAATATGTAGGTTCTGTTTTGACTTGTAGTACAAATTGGAGTTTTTAAATTATTATTGTACGAATTACGTTGCTGGCCGCTGGTAGGAGGTATATATAGGCACATAGGTATGTAGACACATAAGGAAGATGTCCACAGGTAACACACGTTTTTGAAGTTGGATGTCAGTTTTGGAATGTTCTTGTTGAGGTTATTTCTTTGATAAAAATTTTCGAGAGACCTAGGTACTGGTTTCAGTCTTTTAACGGGACTTCGGATTTTGTTTCTATGGTAGTTGACTTTGCTTTACTAAATTATAAGTGACGGAACTATATTTCGTAATGCACAGAAACAAGAGGTAATGGAGTAAAATAGAGTTGTAATGGTGTATACTATGGATAACTGAGCTAAAACAAAGAGATAAACCAAGCAAGCGAGGTTGGAATTCTTATGTTTTATTATTAACTAGCTTTCCGCCCGCGGCTTCGCCCGCGTGGAATTCGGTTCACCCCTCCCGCTGTGGGTTAGCAGCGGTGAGGGAGTGTCAGACTCTTACTGACTAAAATCGTCGTGTTCCGTCCTAGGCCTTTTATATACCAGGGCCGCGGTACCTCTTTCGAACAACCCGCAGCCGCGGCTGGCCCTGGCGCTACTGGGCCCCACTGATTTCAAAACAGACTAATTCGCGGCGAACCTTAACACCACGATACAGAAAAGCACAACGCCATCTATCGAGCTATCGGGAAGCTCGCGATTGAACAATGAGCTACAGGTTAAAGCGCGAGATATCATTGCACTTCTTACGTATCTTAAAAAAAACAACGTCACCACGTTTTAAAAAGCTATCATTCCACTTCTTATGTATTTTAAAAACACATCGTTACCACGTTTTAAAAACACCCAGCGCCATCTATCGCATACCTCAAGAACGAAATAACTTAACTAATACTTATACCAATTAGTAATTCGTTGAATTATAGTTAATTCAGGATAAGTAGATGTAAAAAAAACAGTTAAGACGATAAAACAAATCGTACGTCATCCCTCGGGAATTCCTCATTTTCGAGGATTCATTATCGTATCATTTAGCTTCTAAATTTATATGTTCATATTCGTTTGCAATATATAAGTAGATGTAAAAAAAAAACAGTTTAGACGATTAAACAAATTGTACATCATCCCTCGGGAATTCCTCATTTTCGGGGATTCATTATCGTATCATTTAGCTTCTAAATTTACATGTTTATATTCGTTTGCAATATATTACCTTGTTTTAAACGACACACAGCGCCATCTACAATCCATCCATCAAGCAAACAATATTTTTGTTTTCCCTCGGGAATATCTATTTTTTTCGGGATAAAAAGTACCCTATTATTTAATCCGGACTTCTAACTTTACGTCTGCAAAATTTCAAAGCAATCGGTTCAGTAGTTACGGCGTGAAAGCGGAACAAATAAACAAACAAACTCACTTTCCGATTTATAATATTAGTAAGGATAAAAAACTATAATTACGGGTAGTCAGAAGACAGTAAGTCTGAAACCAGCCAAGGGGTATTGGGTTCCCGGGTGACTGGGTTGAGGGAGTCAGATAGGGCAGTCGCTCCTTTTAAAGCACCGGTACTCAGCTACATCCGGTTAGGCTGGGAGCCGACCCCAATATAGTTGGGAAAAAGGCTCTGAGGATGATGCTTGATAACGTAATCGAAGGAGGCTTTTATATAGGCTACTCTTTATTAGGGTGCCCCGTAGAATATCCCCCCAGTGTCGGCCACAGTGCTACCGCTACCAAAAAAAAGCTACATGATGCAATTTCCCCACTAATTTTCACAAGCAAAAAGCCAACATTTTCGTAAAATAAAGGCTCTAAACACGGCCACGTTTCAGACGCCTCGTCGGATCGATAGAGGCGCGTGACCCGGGTACCAAAGCGCCGGGCCTCCTTGCGAGCATTGTACCTCTAATTCCTCCGTCTTATGCTGTCCTGGTACCTTGGTACGTTTTGTTCGGGAAATAGGAGTTTTAAGGTGTTCTTTTAAGTTTCTTTTTTTTTAATTTATTGATAACTTGCTTCCGCCCGCGTCCCGATATAACTGTTTCCCGGAGCCGTATGGTGACAATTAACTTCGATTCCTATACTACTGCATTGCAAAATATACTTTATTTCTTAGTGATAAGGTTTATTTTATGCAATTGTTGTTCATCGATCTGATTTGTACAATGTTTGGATAGAGCAATATTACTCTACTATCACTGGTGTGGCCATAAAAATAGCATAAACAGAGATAAGTTTATATAATCAGAGTATTTCCTACTTTCGACCATAAAATAATAGTATTTCTCATTGGTAGTGCAGGAATATCTGGATTTCAAGTAAATGTCCTATCCTATGTCCTTTTCCCGGGTTTAAGCTACCTCCCCTCCAGTTTTCAGCTTGAATAGTTCAACCATTCTTGAGTTATAAAATGTGTAACTAACACGACTTTCTTTTACATATAGATTTGTTAAGGTTGATAATTACGATGAAAATAGAAAGATTGAGAGTGACATAACTAAAGAGTGACTAGCTTTTGCCCGTAGTTTCACTGGCGTGTTGTGGAAATTACCTTTTGCAACTGTATAAGGAAGACAGTTACCTAATACATTGCCCATATACCTAGGCTAGGGAACCTAGCCATTATAAAGTAGGCCATTTCACACAGAATCTAAAACTACAACTCATCGGGCCAGTAGTTTCTGAGCTTAGCGAGTTCAAACAATATCTTTATCTTTTAACACTATTTTGATTTGGAGCTCGAAAACTATGATCAATTCAGGTTTCAGACTTTCAGTGTAGTTTTATTCATAATGTTTTTCTTAACAATGGTATCCAAGAAACATATAAAGAGTATACCTATTTTCCAATATTTTTTTCAGTCCATACACTGCAACCGAAAAACAGGGCCTCCAAGCCACCAACTACTAATGCCAGCATTTCTTAAGAAAAGAGCTAAATCCCTATCATCCCTTTAACTATATCAATTTAATAAAAAAGTGTGATTGGAGATGCCGGGGATCGAACCCGGGGCCTTTCACATGCAAAGCGAACGCTCTACCACTGAGCTACATCCCCTTGTGGTAGTGTAGATAAATAAAATACACTATTCTTTCGAGGTTCTATTCTATTCAGCTGTGTAAATAATTTTCTCTATATATTAAAAAAAAATGAATCCCCATATCACACGTAACCGTATCAGCTGAAAATTCGAGAGGAGGAAGCTTAGACCCTGGAGAAGGACATAGGATTTTTAGGTACGGGAAGCAGTTATCACGGGACGGGGGTAAAACCGCTGGCGGAAGCTAGTATGAAATAAATTTGCCAAGAACTTTATATAATATTCAAATTCAAATTTATTTATTTTGCGAATATGGGTACATACATGTAGATCTTATTTTATTTTAGAAAAGGAGCGTTGACCATACCCTACCAATATAAGGCTTGCAAAATTAAACTATAAGATAGAAAACAAAAAAGGCAGAAAATATGCGCTATTTATTACCCTAATAAGCTATGAACCCAGCAGTTGATTTTCAATTAGGTACTTGGCGTCACTATCTTAAATAATATTGATGATGATGATGATAATATTGATTTAAAAATGATGAGCATTTGCAACCGATAACCTATATTACTGTTACTGTTACTGTTACTGTTACAGCCTTTTTATCGTCCCACTGCTGGGCACAGGCCTCCTCTCACAAGGAGAAGGATTGAGCATTAATCACCACGCTTGCTCAATGCGGGTTGGTGATTTCAGACTATAGTCCAGGTTTCCTCAAGATGTTTTCTTTTTGTTTTCGTGTATAACCTATATACACGTTTAAAAAATATAAAGCCGCTGCTTCAAAAGTCAATTTTAATCGGTCAAAAATCTTAAAATACGGGTGTGCAGTTACCTAGCGTCTCTTTCGATTATAACAATATGAACAAAGTTGTAACTCGATCTTAAGCTCATGGCTTTTTGAATATACTTAGTGTGACCTACCTATCCTCACATTCCGACTTCAAATGTGGCTTAAGAGTACTTCAGTGCACGAATCATTCAAGCTAATTACGTATGGTTTGTAGTAATAAATAATTTGGAGATGCCGGGGATCGAACCCGGGGCCTTTCACATGCAAAGCGAACGCTCTACCACTGAGCTACATCCCCTGTTGTCAGGCTTTCTAATCAGTCCTACTAATTTCACTGATTTCAAGTCTCCAACTGCAAATAAAACTGTGAACCACTGATTTCGAAATACTAATTGTTTACATTATTTCCACGTAACACCAGTTCTTAATTAAGGTTAAGGTTATCACAGCCAACCAAATGCAATTCCTTATATACATAGATAGGCGTCCCTTTGGCAAAATCATTATTATCTCTGGGTAGCCTTCTTAAACTATGTTGAGTTCGGCTAATGTAACCACATGCAGCTGATTACCAGTGTTTTACTTGGAGCAACTGTTTTTCTGACCTGGGCAACCTAATACCACTTGATAAAAACTACCCGCAAAGTGTTTAAATTTGCTGAAGTTAAGTAAATCGATAGTATCCTTAACTATAAACAGTAACTTTCGCTTAAAGTTACATATGGAGGCTGGCTATCCAAAGTCATCATCGGCCTGATCCTATCCATGTGGCAACCGAGTAATCGAGGATAATAAGCCAATTAAGATCCATTTAAACCAAATATTAAAATTGGAGATGCCGGGGATCGAACCCGGGGCCTTTCACATGCAAAGCGAACGCTCTACCACTGAGCTACATCCCCATATGCTGGTATTTCCAATACAATGTTCCATTCATTTCGCTCTACTCATATCTACACCTAAAACACCTGTATACATAAATCGAGTATCTTACGTAATTTCCGAAACCAATATGAAGTTACGTATATTCCATAATGCGGTGTTATTCATATCTTTTTGACTCTCAATTCAAGCACTACCCAATGCTTGTAAAGACCTTCAAATATGTCTATAGCAGCACACTAGAGGCATAAAACAAGAACAATGTGGTACTTATTGTTTGACAATTAGGGTGATAATACCCATACCCATCTTAAAACTGACACCCCATGACTTCTCTTCTGAGCCATGTTAGAAGAAGTTTTCAAGAATCATTCCCGTTCGTCTTGCCCAAAAGAAGCCACTTGAGGAGGCTGGGTTTCGTAAAAGCCACAGCACTTTAGACCACATCCTGAGGCAAATAAACTATATAACTGTGGAATATAATAATCAGCCTTTTGCCTGACGTATGTGGAATCTTAGCCACGATAGTCACGTTACCAGTGATGCGTGGGCCACTACCCTTATGTTGAAGTGTTAATATGTGTGTGAGGGCGTAACAAAAATTTTTATCCTTCCACAATCCCGCTCAAAGGCGCTCATTATAGGAAGCCCAAGTTCAGCAGGGGACGGCAATAGGCTGATGTGACGATGACTCATAGCAGTGAGAGTATCGCAAGCATAAAAAAATGCTGGAGACCAATGCAAAAATCAATAAAATTGCATTTGCAAAATAACATTTGGTGATGCTGGGGATTGAACCCAGGACCTTTCACATGCAAAGCGAACGCTCTACCACTGAGCTACATCCCCTTGGTATTGAAGTCAAAATAAAACCTTCAGTGGAAAAAAAATAAAAAAGTAACTCCTAATAAAAAGTTGGAGATGCCGGGGATCGAACCCGGGGCCTTTCACATGCAAAGCGAACGCTCTACCACTGAGCTACATCCCCTTCTATCTTACAGTCTAAAATTGCAGACCAAACTATTATCACCTATGACTAAGCATACAAAAACAACTGAATAAACACAAAATACCTTAATTACGAGATTTCAACAATACACACTAATTTCATTTACTTAGTACAAGTAGATAAAACAATACATGTCATAATATGTAACGTTTAAACAAATTATTTAGTTGATAACACTTATCTTCATCTGCATTATTTAGTTCACGATTCACAATACAGCATTATCATAGTAACTTTACAAGTGTTACAAGATCTCACGACTGTGTCATCAACTACATTTCGAATTCACATATTTTTCCCGAGGGCTATCGTTTACTTAGTTAAACGTAGATTTATTTGCTACTTAAATAGGCTTAAAAATTAAGTTAATAAAACTTGGAGAACTTAGTGTAAAAGTTCGTGATTGACCATCTAAGGCTTCTTAGGGTCTAATTAGATCTTAAAGGACCAACTTGATTCCGGCAAGCAAAACAGCGTGCCAAACTAAGTGAATCCCGATGCCTCAATCAAATTGATTCACCGCTGCTCTACTTACGCATAACCGAACGTTTTTAACCGTCGCAATTTACGTAAATCGACCATAAATCTCTGACGCAAACTTGCGTAAAATCAAAATTCAAAATGTCGATAAAAACGAGTTGGAATATATGAAGCGGGGGGCACAGACGGACGGACGGCAAGCCGGACAGACGAACGGACGGACGCAAGAAATCATTATTGCGGCGGAATCCATACAAATAATTGGCCCGTAAACATGTCATGGCGGCGTCTCTGCCATGTATATTATGTTAGGGTTGCCAGAGTAGTGTCAATCATTTTTGATGGGAGAAATATTTGAGGCAGTCTTTATCCTGCCTGGAGATGGTTTTGAAGCTAAATAGGTATACACTTTGAAAGGGCACATAATGATTTGAAAGTTGGTTGAATAGTGAAAAATAGCAAGCACATTGAAGCCCACCAATATTTGTGTCTTTCTTATTTTAAGGCTAGGCATTAAACTTATTAATAAACAACCATCCTTAAAATCTACTCCACGCATCTCTAAACCTTGAAGCAAATAAGCACACCAATGGTAATAAAACTTAACTTGATCTAAGTAGCATTTGCGTAAACCATCCTGTAACAATTGCCTTTTTTTAAAAAACCACCACAATAAAATCCTGAACTCAAAAATCACAGCTACCGTCTCCCCTGACAGCCCTACCCGAGATCCCCCGAATCCGTCAATGTCGTATCAATACTGCTCGACGAAGCGATTTTTTCGTCGCGCGAGCCATGATCGACGCGCGTCGGCAGATGGCGTTGCGTCTATTGTGCGCCTGCGAACCGACCGATGCAATATTTAACTTTAGAACGACAAGTTTTAGCTTTACTATTGTTTTGATCTTTGTAGCTCTAAACATAAGGATGATTTTTAAATGATTGCTAGCGCACTGCAAAATATTAAAACTTTTTGATGCAATTTTTTATTTGCTGTGGCTATAGTTCGTATGGAGAGGTGGTAAGGTTGATTTTGCGATGTGTTGTGTGTTATTGGATTTGTGTCTCGCACTGATCGATTGGAGTGTTAATTTTAGAAGATTAAATTCTAATTTTGAGCTGCTGATTTATTAAAAAGTGAATTGTGATGGTGTTAGACTCAAACTTGTCTATATGGTCTTATATAGTCTTGTATAGCAGGGAGTTGTTACTGGAAACTTAGCTAATCAGCAGAAAATCTGTTGATCCTTAATAAATAAAATACAGCAAAAACTTTCAGTATTGAATACAAACAATTCAGCAGAAAGCAATATAGAGTCATACCTAGCATAGGTACTTAATATATCTACAAGTTGACCTACATAAGATGTCTCTTAATTAATTATGAAAGGTATTCAAGAATATACAATTAACTAAACTTATTTTAATAAGACGTCTTAATACCAACCTATTAAGACGTTTTTATATTGTTAATTGTTCGAAATTAATTACATTTCATTAAACGAAAACTAATCTAATTAAGTCCATTATTTAATTAAAAAAGTACCCTATTTGAAGACAAAACTTTACTTAAAAACATGTCGCCGTCTAAAAAAAATCGCGATATTATAAAAGCATCCAGACACTTTAATCGGGCCAACTGTATTTAACTCAAATGCGCCTGCGCACATTTTATACCGATCGATCGATGTATCGATCGTTAGTTTGGCATTCCATCGACAGGTGGCGTCATTGTCCGCCCGTAATTATAATGTAATTAATGTAGGGTTTAATTAAACCCATCAGATAAGTAAGATCTTATTAATGCGCCAATTAAAAACCTATGTATCTGCCGACTGAGTTTGATAGATTGCTTTGAAGTTAGGTCTTGATGGCATTTAATAGGATTGGGTTATTATTGTAATATTCAGATACCTACCTACCTAATTACTTAGAGTCGAATACTACACCATTTAATACAGATACCTACTTATAGACACATACTCTAACCAATCACTATGTATATCCCTGTTCACATAATGATCATATGCCTTTTTCAATTTTTTTTTTATCGGCTTCCAGTGTAGCAGGATGCAGCTGAGTACCACTGTTTTACAAGGACTAGGAACTTGAGGAGGTCAGGTAGAGGCGGTTTTATTAGAAACTTAACAAAATTATTTTAATATATGTATATCACAGATTGCAAATAGTTACATCTGTATTAAGAATTAGGAAGCATTGTTATTTCGTATTGACTTCTTGTTATAATTTTGATCATTTATACTAAAGCTCAGATATGTTGATCACTATTACAATAAATCCCAAGCATATGACATACTCATCATATCATATCAACAATAACCATCTCCCTTTCAAACTCCTATAAAAATCACCAAGTAAAGTCATCCGATACATAAATAAAGTTACAACATCAAGTACCACCGCCTCCCGCACTTTATCTTCCAATCTCAAAGATAACAACGACTATTAAATCAAAACCGCTACTTTTTCCAACTTATTCTTATTCATTAATACTTCAAATAAAATGGGAAAAAACCACAGTAGAATAGGGGGCTGACATAAACCGCTTCACGGTAAAAACTTGAATTTTAAATCGAACGTAAAGTTGGTAAAAGATCGAGCGTAAGAGATCTAAGATGGGACGATAAGATAGACTTTGAGATAGATCTTTTTAGAGGAAGTCGTTAGGTGCCTATGTTGGGCAAGGCCATAAATTCAGTGGCTAAACGGTACTGGCCACTGTCTGTGTATGTGGTAACTGGTCATAGAGTCATTATTATACGTTGAAGATGATTGAAGTGACACGCTATGCTATGATCAAGCTATGATTCAGATTGCTGTGCAGCGCTTAGACATAAAATAATTTATTAAATATTATTATTTATGTGACTATGATTGGCCTATTTAGTTTAGAAAGGAGGGGGGTGTGTGGACCTCATATTTGAGTTATTAATACATTTTTATTACAATAAATATGTCAAAGGATTTCTGCTGTTTTTATTTTTTGGACACGAAGTTCAAAAATGGAATGTTCACATAAGTAGGATATGTAAGAGAAACGATACCACATTTTTTCTCAAAGTTTACTAATTCAACGCCTTCGTCAAAGAATTACGAATTAAACTCGCACAAACAAAACCAAATGACGCTATCAGATCAAAATTACCACTTTACACGAGAATTCACACAACACTTTTTGTGTATACCTTAAAATAACCATTGGTACATGTTCACTGACATTTCATACATCGATACAAAATAATCGATTCACGACCGCAAAACAATCGGCGTTTATCAAAGCCGGCTTGCAATGAACACAACTAAAAAAAATAACGCAATTATTTGAGTCAAAGAGTAATTTGGCGTCATTGTTCTTAAGAAATACCAATTATATACAATTACAATGTATATGACAATGTGTTTTCATTCCATTGGTTCGATATAGGATCGATGTAGGATCTCTCGAATGCTCGGCAGTCCGATTCATCGGTGCCTTTGTATCGATAAAAAGTGGAACAATGAGCAGAAATGTCGACCGGGCCGTATGGGGACCTGTGGAGCTAGGTGTCAAATATGTTGGGATATTTCGATATTTGCTCACTGGGTTTCTTTGAGGAGAATTCTAACTAGTTTGCCACTAAAAATCTCTCACTTTTGAATCGGAACCTTTGAATGTCCCCTACAAGTATGTAGAAATATAAGCAACCTTTGCTAAGACCTGTTGAGGCGATTGAATCTCGACCGAAATCAAAACATGTTAAATAAGAACTCATAATAATTAAGTGTGGGACATACTTATCATTAAAAATACTTTTTCATTATATTAGCTATACTATTGTGAAAATAATAAATAATCCTCCTAACAAATCGCATGCGCCATCTCAAGCCTCAACTTGCACTTAGTCCATAAAGGTCTGACTAACGACACGACATGCGACAAAAACGCGCGTTTTGTCGTCCGATTTATTTCAATCACTTTGCAAATGGACGTACGATAAACCTTTACTGCCTGTTCTTACTAATTAAATGTGAATTATGCATGAAAATAGTTGTTATGCTATATTTTTGCTTAGAAATAGTGAAGCTGTTATTTAAGATGTGTCAATGATTTTTCTGCGTAAAATTTAATGTCATAGTATATTGTTTGAAAATAAATAGTCTTTCAGAGTTGTTTTCTAGGGAACTGATCTTAGATTTAGTGTTTTAGTTACACTACGGTCTTTGTGGTTCTTGACTGACATTATCATCAACCTTTTTACTGTCCCACTATAGGTCAAAGGCCTGCAGTCCAGACTGCAAACTCATATTTGAAAGAATCTGCCTGTAACCACTAACGTTTTGACAGTGATTTCGTGATTTTGACCTCGTTAGCAGCTGTAATAATACAGCTGGTTAGCCTTTGAATTAAGTGTCAAATTGATGCAAGTCTTCACAAAACACAACGCCTATTGAGAGAGGTGCTAGCCTCTTCCTAATACCTACCAACCATACCATGATGTAATAACATGTAAAGAATTTTCAGTGATCCCTGTTCCTCTTAAATAAAACTGCAAATAACCACAAAAACCATTTTGAAGGAATGTCCTGGTGTCTCATCACCATTATTTGTGTAAACTGTCAATTATTTACAATATTTTTTGTTTAAGCTTTCCGCCAAGCAATATCTTTCCCTTACAAGGCGTTATACCGTGAAAATATACAAAAACTAAATGTTCAATTAAAATATTTCTCATTTTCTCACTTACGCCGCTTTGCGTGTGTGCGCACGAGTTATGCGCGAGTTATGTAATGCCACAAATAAATACTTGTTTTATATTATGTGTGTTTGCGGAAATTCCTTTTTTTTTCGGATAGGTAATAGGAACGTGTATTTTATTCACTCATGCAAAATATCTATACATATAATATCTATACATATAATAAATCTGTAAAAAAACTGTGTCTGTACATTGAATATATTAAAAAAAAAATAATTGGGTGGGGTTTAGAAACAGCAATGGAGCACAAATCCAAAAAAAAAATTCTGTCTTTATGTCTGTATGTCTGTTTGTTTGTACACGCTAATCTTCCGAACTACTGAACGGATTTCAATGATCTTTTCTTTGTTGTGTCAGTATTAAGCCTGGTCAACATATAGGCTATAATTTATCTTCGAAACTTGAAGACCTGATGCAGAACACCAACAGACCAACAAAACTATAAGAGATACAAAAATGGTGTCATGGCAAAAATTGTTTCATGTGATGAGCATTTTCAGCTGAGATAATAAATTTGAAGATCTGGAACACCTGATGTGGAACCCCGAGAGCCCAGCTTCTCTGTACCATATACAGGTATGCCGTTTTAGCAAAAGTTGTTCAATTTGATGAGCACTTTCTATTGACTTATACAAATTGAAGATCTAAAACACCTGATGTGGAACTCCAGGGGCCCAGCTAGACTATAGCATATAGAGGTATGACGTTTTAGCAAAAGTTGTTCAATCTGATAAGCACTCTCTGTTGACTTATAAAAATTGAAGATGTAAAACACCTGATGTGGAAACCCAGGAGCCCAGCTAGACTATAGCTTATAAAGATATGACGTTTTAGCAAAAGTGGTTCAATCTGATAAGCACTCTCTCTTTTGACGTATAAACATCGAAGATCTGGAACACCTGATGTGGAACTTCAAGAGCAATACTACACTTTAAATGTATAGAAATGAATGTTATGAAATAGGTATGGTGAATCAAAAAAAGTAATTAGTCCGTCTTTTAGATAACCCTAAAATAATGGACACGTATTTTTTCTTTTCTCCTTCTCACAAACAAATAATAACGAAGATATAACACTCTTGAATTTTGTGTTAAGTCACTGCTTAGTACAAATTTTACATACCTAAACGTGGCGTCACGAGGCCCCACTCTCCGACTTTGTTGCGTTATATATATCTCATTATTATTTTGTATGTCTCTTCCAGACCTCGGGACTACAGAGTTCCGAATTTTTGGGAGGCAAACGTGGGGCCGAAGCCAACACGCTGAAGGCCTAACCGACGATTATCCCTTTATACACTAAAGAAATGAACCCCCAAGGACAATCCCCGGTGGACGTCGCTAAAAAAAAAGACAATCCCCGGTTCTGTGCTATACCATTGCTAACTGTGGATGAAAACTACTTGGGCTATTGTGATGGGATGCTAATGGACTAGGAATGGGGAAACTACGGGAACTATGGCACCTGCCGATGACAATGCATTAGATACATGTAAAAATTGCAGGTGGAGACTCGCCAGCTCACTTACTGGGCCCCCGGGAATCAGTCACTGAATAGCAACAAGAGGGCAACAGGGACATGAGCGGCTGAAGTGTGAGGATACCTCGGCTTTTAAACGCAGATTACGCGCTCCCTGTGGGTCACTTACCACGAGGCACCTATCCTCCGAGCAGGGCTACTAACCCTGCTCTAGCGACTCCACTCTGGACGGCCAAGCCAAGCCAGAGGCGTGAGACCTACCCCCGTCATGGTTCACTCCGACCGGCCGGAGATGGGGGACAGTATACTCTCCCTGGAGAACTCAGTACATATAGCCCCGCGGGGTAGCTACTCCCTGTCATCAGCCTCAGATGTCCTGCGGTGCTTATATCTCATTATTATTGTCGTTATTATCTCAAGAACCTTTGTCCCAATTATGTTAGAGTCGACTTCCAGTCACGATGCAACTGAGTACCAGTGTTTTACAAGGAGCGACTGCCTATCTGACCTCCACAACCCGGTTACCCGCTCAACCCAACACCCCTTGGTAAAACTGGTCAGACTTACTGGCTTCTGACTACCCATAACGACTGCCAAGAATGTTCAATGACAGCCGGAACCTACAGTTTAACATGCCCTCCAAATAACGGTCATTGGTATTCAAAATATACGTAGAAAGTACATACGAACTTAGAAAAGTTGCATTGGCAGTGTACTTGCCAAACCTGGAATCAAAGACGTACGCTCCTACTTGAGAGATTGGTTCTCTACCCACTAAACCACCACGACTTCCACTAAGTCAACACGACTTTGTCATCTCAGTAACATTTAATGTTTTTTAACGTAATAATACGTGTAATATTTTTGCCACACACAACTTAAATGCGGACTAATTAGAATCACTACTTTTATCCCTATGGTCGCGTCTATTGCGGTTCAGTTCTCATCGTTTTGTTTAGTCTGCTGTGCTTTTGCCGTTGAAGTACAAAAATTAAATATATGGAACGTTTCTAATGGCTATGCGTATTCCGTTGTTTTCAAGTCAACGGGCCCTTAAAATTCAATATCAGACGATTCAGATCTTTGATTTTGCTGACCCCGTAGTCGCTGGCATAAGGGACAGGATCCGCGTACGAAGTCGCGGGCAGAAGCTAGTATTAAATATGTATACAAAAAATCGAGTAACAGAATAAAAGTTTTTATTTAATTATCATCCCATTTACAATAAGTTTGGGGAATGACACGATCAGACCTGAGGTAAATTTCACCGACAGTCAATTACCTGATCGGTCAGTAAGAAAACTTTATTTAGAATAAAAATAATATAATCGACACTCAAATAACAGAGCTTTCTACTGAAAACTTCAAAGTCAGTCTAACAGCCAGTTTCTTCATCAAAAGTAAAAGTCAAAGTAATGTCTAAAGTAAAAGTAACGGTCAAATTCATTTTTTCTATTAGTTTTTCTGTCACTTTAGCCTTGAAAAAACGAATTTGACCGTTACTTTTACTTTAGACATTACTTTGACTTTTACTTTTGATGAAGAAACTGGCCGTAAGAGATCCAAAATTACCACCAATACTTAATATCATAAACTGAATCATTTATTTACGAAGCTTTTTATCGATAGATTTCCTCGATAACTAGATGATGCCATAAGGCTACAAATGTGCACAATAGATCATGAGAGCTCTGTGCTATACATGATGGATTCACTCACACAACACTATGTTATTGGTATTAGTTGTAGGGCTGTCACAAACAATGAGGATAAAAGTTTATATGAAAATGTTTTATTAATTTACTATTTGTAACAACCATTCTCATGGCCTTTATTCCATGATCCATTCTCATGACTCTTTTCTCTCAACTTCTCCCATGATAGACAAATTATGCTTCAAAGAAAGGAGCTTATTTATTTATTTATTTATTTTATTTACAAATTTTTGTACACACACATAATAGAGAAAGATGACAGGAAAGAAAGAATTTACAAAGGTAATGCTTATTTCTTAAGAAATCTCTTCCAGCATACCTTTTTAAAATCACGGGTAACAACTGGTAACAACCCGATTACTGAATCTTTTTTTCTCGAAAATTACATTATGCTACTGTATTTAATCATTTGAGTTTAATAATTAGTTGTTAATATTATGTTTAGTTAATGTAATTTGAATAAACCATATTTTGACAAAGAAAAATCTTTTAATGGCTGAAAATAAATAGTTGCATTATATATATATTCCATCGAAAAGCCCTCAGAAGTCCTTTATCTATTTGGTATTTCATGTTTCACCTAATCTATTTAAATAGCTATCCATTGCTATACTTACTTGAGAATAAATACATTTGCAATTTTTAAAGATAAAGATAAAGATAAAGATATTTTTTTTTCCAAGTTTTGTCAACCCTACATCAGCCGTAACTTTTTACCGCCGAACCGCGAATTCACAGCATACATTGTCTTAGTATGGACAAAATAAGTGAGTCGGAACTACACATAAGAAGCCGTTTCTCCACTCGATCAGCCCTTTGATGTCAACCTTGGACAAGCGAAAACCAACCTTGACACACCACCGATAAGATTGAAATCAACTTGTTTATAGTTAAAATTTTCAGCAGGTAACCCACAAGGGAGATTGGACTTTAATGCTGAAGCGATAAGGTGTAGGTTTCTTTGTATATAGATTATGTCTAAGTTATAAAAACTCTAGTGATGATGAACAAGTAAGTAGAAACTTATTAAGCGCGTTTGACGAACATGCCAATTGTCGAACGTCTCATTGTAGCATTTTTATTTATAGCCATTTTCGAGATTGGATTTCGTTCGGTTTAGGGAATTCGATCGGTTGTTTTTTTTGTTTGAGTAACATTTTTTAAGAGAGGATTATCCGTTCTCGGAATAACGGGATTTTTACTTTGTTTTAAGTTGGAATTGTTCTGTACAACGGTTAATGAATGAAATTGCTTAGCGATCAATCCATTAATAATAAAAATTTGATGCGTTTCTTTAAGATAAACTTAACAACGACTAGTCCTATTCTGAAATATTCTTTCAATGTCAGATAGCCAATTTATCAAGGAACATTATAGGCTAGCTTTCTATTTTAATCGTGTGGTTTCGGAATATATTTTTTTTGTAGTATTTCACGCACCTAGATATGACAGAACATCTGTCTCGAAAAATTTATTTGAATAAAAATCGTTTATTTGTACAGCTGTGCTAAATATTAGGAACCATCGACTGGTTTTATTAGATTCTCTAGTTATGGGGGATGTAGCTCAGTGGTAGAGCGTTCGCTTTGCATGTGAAAGGCCCCGGGTTCGATCCCCGGCATCTCCAAATTATTTATTGCTTTATGTATCTTAATTAGCTTGATTGAAGCTCGATCAGGAGTGCAGTTAGATCCGAAGTGTTTTACTTAAGAACAACTGCCTTGTATTTCAACATACCTTCATGTTTCACTAATTTATTATAGTCTACCTACAGTATGTAGACCGTATGCTCTGAACGGGGGCGATACAGTTAAAATGTAAAGAAAACCGCTGTTTGTAAAATGTTCCATAATCCTCAATTTTTTTTTTCTTAACTGTGGTCTACGTGGTGCTGTATAAAGACTTGAAGATTACACCTAGATATCTCAGATTTGTTGATAAGTATAGTTACCATTTTCCTAAACTAGGATCCTGTATACAGATATTATAGAAAAATTACCATAATCTATCAATTGTTTTTATTTGTTTAAACAGCTGGATAGAATGGATACTTCGTAAACGTTTGTATTTTATTTGAACCAATTAATATGTGGGGATGTAGCTCAGTGGTAGAGCGTTCGCTTTGCATGTGAAAGGCCCCGGGTTCGATCCCCGGCATCTCCAATTTTTATTGGTATTAATTATGAATTATTGAGCTAGTGTGTTATCTTTTAGGTGTGAGCAATTTTACCATAACTTCTACTATGCCGATACCGAGGTCAGATAAGCAGGCGTTAGATGGAAAACTGATACTGAGCTGCAGCAAATTCGTAACTGGTCCTTATATAATGGTAAGCAAAAGGATAACAGCGTACATGGTGACACTCACACATAATATTATTTGGACTTTGAAAGAGACTATGACCCTTGAGTTTGTTTCGTCGTTTTTTCCCAGGGATGAGTCAG
Source organism: Helicoverpa zea (assembly GCF_022581195.2). NCBI lineage: Eukaryota > Metazoa > Arthropoda > Insecta > Lepidoptera > Noctuidae > Helicoverpa > Helicoverpa zea. Next base: position 3,376,871 of record NC_061472.1, read on the forward strand.
TTAGGAAAAGCCGACCCCAGCGTTCTTAAAATGACGTGTAAAAATGATGTAATGTCCAACTTGCAAAACAAATAATTTCATTTCATTTCAGCACGTAGAAAATTTAGCTTGAGCAACAAACGCAAGGAACCAGAGAAAGAACGATCAGAAAATCTGCTAGTGTGACAGCGCTGTAATCTGTGCCTATAGTATCGATGTTGTGTTTTAATTCCCAACTTATTAAACACATACAAAATCACAAACAACAACAAATGTCCACTATTACAGGGTTTCTCTGAATCAATACTATACTATTTATCATAGACCACGGGTCGGATTAGCTGTATGATTTACGATGCGACTCCTAAGTCCGGCCGTACAACTTACCTCCCTGCTTTGTTGTACGCCATTAGTGAGGGCTGTGAGAACAGCGGTTTTGAGATCGCTCGCTTATATCTACGTAATATTAGTTATGTTTAACCAACAAGTTCAATATGAAGTAACTTAATTCTTTCACACACCTTGTTATAACCCTACTAAACGCAATGAATCAAGTATTTCATTTTCTATTAAAACTTGCCAAGTAACATCATTAAAAAGTAACTATTTTTAACTGAGGTATGTGTATGGAACTTGGTACTTATTCAGATCTCACTTCTTTATAGGCGAAGCATTCCCATATTATCGAACTTGACAGTCTTTCACATTTTTGTTTTGGGTGGGATTTCATTTATTTTTGTAAGGTTGTTTATTTTATTTTTTTCTTATGATGAAGTTAGTTAAAGAAATGTCTCATTTATACTATTTTTCAGATTTTTTAATATGCACTATGTTTCTTACAAAGAAATGAACTAGATTAACTAAATGGACTAGATTTACCAACTGACTGACATGACATGTTATCATATATTATGTTCGTGGATCAAAGTTACACATTCGTTATTTTCGAAAGTGATTCACACTTGGCCGTTTTCAGATTTTTACTTTACTTTGACTAAATACAAACCTTTGTAACGAATTTCAGATCGGTACGACCATTCGAAGATAGATTATATAAATATAGATAAATTTAGTTCGTTTTAGTTCCTTAGGGGTATAAATTTACACCGGGTATAAAACACCTTCATTATTTTGAAACCGAATCACACTTGGCCATTTTCCCTTTACCTTGACATAAAGACCTACCTCCATGCCAAATTTCAAGTCAATACGACCATTGGAAGTGGTCTAGGTTTTTGATGAGTGAGTCAGTCAGTCAGTCAGTGAGTGTATAGTAAAAATAGCGGTTTTCTGACGTTAATATCTCAAGACCTACAATAGGTATATTAATGAAATTTTGTATTTTAGATAAGTGAGGGGGTCTCAACAGATACTAGAAATTTGATATGCGTAAATAAAATAGATTTTGAGTTACAGGGGGGTCGAATTTGGCCCGAAATGGTTCGTGTAATATAACCCACGGCCGGTGTGTCGCTTTTTTTGCTCGAACTTGGCGGACACACTGCCGTGTGTCTAGCTATAATAGTCAAGTTTACTTGGTTTTCATGCCTATTGACGTGATAACGTCTTTAAAATCGTTTTAGTCGGGTGACATGTTCAGAAACTTGTGTCACACCAAAACCTCACGAGCACGATCGCAGGTATAACGAGAGAGAGACGGACCGATCTCCCGTCTCATCTCAAGCGCTGCCAGTCATTCCGTGAAACTTGTCACGCGGACTCCTCACGAGCGGAGGCTGGCATAGCGTTCGAGTGAATGGACCGATCTTCCGTCTCTCTCACTCTAGCGGCATACAATCGAATGGAGATTTTCTCGTGCGGATAAATGTATAAAAGTATGTTTGTATGAATGTATGTATGAAGAAAAATGTATATCATAGTCGAATAAGTAAACTTGTCATTTTACACCCGAAATTTATCATCAAAAGTGTGAATAAAACGATAGATGTAATTTAAAATTTGAAAAAATAGTTATCTTCATTAATTCCTTACTTCCCAAAAACTTATATCACCAATAAGAAGTTATCACGTAAAAATCTCGATCGTAAACCTACTTTACCAACAACCAATTTTTTTTGAGTAGTTTTTAAAAGTAGGTATAAGAGTAGGCTTCTACATAAATAACGCATTTAGGTATGTGTGGTCACACCTTTGTCTCGTTACACGTCACACAATGTCATTGATGTTTTTTTTTATTACCAAATCATATATATTGTATATGCACTCATAATTAGTTGTAATACAGTAACTTTATCCAACACGACAAAATCGCTCTCATCCCGCTGACTTCATAGCCACCACGCATTGTCCACACACATGTCACCTCAATCGTATGGCACTTACTGTGTCGCTTTTTTAATATCACTCTCACAAAAACTGCCCACTTTTGGGCAAAAACAATTTGTGGTCAGGCCTTAGTCACGCTGTTTTTGCTGTCCATATTGTATGGTAAAATAAGATTGCAATGTCGCAAAGAATGTGTCTTCTTTGTATTGTTGGTAAAATTAATTCTTGTTGCGAAATGTTTTTGGAAATTACTAAACTATGATCGCGTGGGATTGAGATCTATTTATACCTACATATTAATTACACCTATAATAAAGAGAAAACATTTTGTTTCTTTGGGCGCCGAAACTACTATAAACTGGTGGTTATTACCACTACAGAAGAAACCGGACTCGCGCTCGAAGGGTTCCGTACCGATTTATAAATCACGTGTGTTGTATGGGAGCCCCCCAAAATATTTATTTAATTCTAGTTTTCAGTATTTGTTGTTATAGCGGCAACAATAATAAATCATCTGTGAAAATAACAGCTCTCTGACTATCATGGTTCATGAGATACAGCCTGATGACAGACGGACAGAGGAGCGAAAACAATAGGGTCCCGTTTTACCCTTTGGGTACGGAACCCTAAAAAAATGATGGGAACTAGCAGCAACACAGCTTCCTATTACCAACATACAAAAGAAAAATTAAAACCCTGATTTTCACCCAAAACATCCTTCACCTACAACAAGATCTATACAAAATACACTATCACCTACTTACCGGGGGGTGGTAATGAAATAAAAAATAGGTGCTTCTCCCCTCTCCCCTGGCTTCTCCCCTCCCCCCGTACCTGAGCACGCGGGGCGCATAGTAACACCTGTATTATGGGGTTTAACCTGCTATTCGACTTGCAAGTTTTTGAATATTTAACTTAGTTTTGCGATGTTTAATTGTATGGGAAAATTTTGTAATTTTTATGGGTTTTCGTAAGTTTTATAACGGGTTCATAACCCCATTTATATACTATGATTCTATGCCAGCTGCGAATATAAAGCTAGGAATTTAGCAGGGTATAAAGTATAAAAGTACCTAAGTCAGGTTGCATGATTATTCCAAGAGACTGATAAGTTTATAGTAAAAAAAACCGGCCAAGTGCGAGTCGGACTCGTGCACGAAGGGTTCCGTAAATTACAGTTAAATCAACCTATCTCAAAAACTATAAGAGATACTTTGATCAAACCAAAAATCGTTGAAAGAGTTAATTAGCATGCATCACCTCTATTTTTTTTAGAATTTTATACCCCGTAGTTATAAAAATAGAGGGGGGGGGACATACTTTTTACGACTTTGAGAGCTGATATCTCAAAAACCGTTCACTTTAAGAAAAATGTTTTTTAGAAAACTTTATATCATTTTAAAAGACCTTTCCATTGATACCCCACACGGGTATGTACATCGAAAAAAAAAATTTCATCCCTCAGTTACATGTATGGGGGGCCCCACCCCCAATTCTTTTTTTTACTATTTAGTGTCATATTTTTGTAGCGGTTCATACAACACATATTCCCATCAAATTTCATCACTGTAGTACTTATAGTTTCCGAGTAAATCGGCTGTGACAGACGGACAGACGGACAGACGGACAGACGGACATGACGAAACTATAAGGGTTCCGTTTTTGCCATTTTGGCTACGGAACCCTAAAAAAATTGCGACGATAAACATCAATTTAAACATTCACAACTACATCATAGCTTATTGTACACACTCTTACATCCAAAAATCCAACACAACCGAAATAAGCCTAACTACGTAGGTACGTTACACCCGTAACACCACGTCTCCGTCCCGTCACGTAGCCGGATCGATCCCGGAGCGTTCCCGGACGACGGCCGACGGTTTATGTCCGTTGAAGTATCGCGTAGACCCCATAAACTTGTCTGAGCATACAAAACCGACCTACTGCTTGTTTATACTGGATACAGTATAATTTATGGGAAATTAATGGCTTTCTGAATATGTTTGTGTTCTAGACTTAGTAGAAAAGGCTATGGGAATTCGCCGAAAAGTCAGGCTATCTAAGTTGTCTTTTATTGTAACTACCGAAATACCACAATGTACTACTAATAAGGTACTTTACAATCCCACGAAAGAAAATGAATACACAGCAAGATCAGTTAATACCTACCATCTTACAATCCTTACAAAAACTACCCCTTTTCCGTAAAAATATCAGTCTATGATAAATAGGTACCTATATAGATGGTAATACAAGTTCAGGAAAGACCTGCACTTAATACTTGTTTTGTTGTCAAAAAAACTTGTTAAACCTACCCCTACAGTATTTATATAAAGACCCCAAATTCTAAGGTAAACCCTTATTTGTAGCCCTCAATCAGAGTCGTGGTGGCTTGTTTCTTATAAGTCCGATTCCCGAGACCTAAGTCCCGGGATCGAGTCTGCGCAAGTACCAATGTGATATGCTCCATATCATATGTACTTTCTAAGGTTATCTTAGACACCATCGATTGACGGTGAAGGAAAACATCGTTGAGGAAACCTGGACATACGTCTGAAATCACCAACCCGCATTGAGCAAGCGTGGTGATTAATGCTCTCTACTTCTCCGAGAGAAGTGGCCTTAGCCCCGATGTGGGACAGAGAGAAGGCCAACCAAACCCCCTTTTGTTTTTTAATATAATACTTACTCGTAAATCTATGCAGGGTTTTTTTTCAAAACAGAGATTAATTCTTCCTCATTCATTTTAAAAGTACGTCTAATATATAAAGAGTAGATAGAAATAGATTTTAATAACATTTGTTTCTTTTCTCCGAGGTGTAAGTTAGCTTCTAGATAAGTCGCAAAAATGTCATAGCTATTTTTTATAAAAACTAACGAGAATATTTAAAGTACCCCCGTACCAACCAACGCAATTACCATACCTTTTAAACAACTTACCTAATACCCCATTAATACTGTTATAAAAATAGTCATTTTATAATAAACGCCATATAAAACCCAGCTTTCTTCGTCAGAAAGTTTTTCATTACTAATCACCGCGCCTACTGGCAACATTCGAGTCACGTAGTTGCTACGTGGCGCCATCTATACGGCCCTGCGCGTTCACTTTACACGAAAATAATATGTTTTTGCCTATTTCGGAGTTTTCCTGATGAAATTTTGCTTTGCTGTGGAGTAAAATGGGTGAATCAATTGTTGATGGTTTGGAACTTTTGCTGTATGATAGTTTGTAGATGTAAAAAATATTATTTTTGGCGTTACAATACTTAACTAGTGTGTACGAACCTAAGTTAGCCAGAAGTATGCAAATATGTAGTCACTTACATAGAAGAATGGAAGGTAGCTATATGCACATTAAACAATTAAATATGTTTAAATTATTTAAGAATTATGGGATTATCCTATCATAATTTAGCCATAAGTTAAGGCTCAATGTTGGCATTTTGAAAGATCTTTTTGAAAAACCCGATGACCCTTAACACAGACTCGAATTCGGAGTCTAGAGGTTCTACGAGTTTGATGATTTCAGGCAGTAAAGTAGCCTGAAAGTCTGTAAACTGATTTCTCAAAAACAACCATGATATACACATTTCCTGTCTCCTAATCTCCTCACAGGATCAACATTAATATTCTTCCACATCACAATATTAAGATCAGCTCCGAAAACCTTAGCTTCCGTTCAATATGTAGGGGGTACAGTGATCAACGCAAGTTGTGCAGTATGCCGGTCACGTGCGCCTACGTGCGCGGCTCGCGCTGAATTACAGGGTGTACATATAGCTTGGTAGGTATATGTACGAGCGAGATTTAGAAGCGTCTTTGATATTATTTTGGGAGATTGAGAAATATTAACTTGGTTGGTTATGAAGTTTTAGTAGATTAAGGTTTGAAATATCTTTTGTTTAGCCAATATATGAGGTCGTAGATTGAAAGATTTTCTGTATTATTTATGGTCAGTTACCCATCCAAAAACAAGATCCCTGCATATGAACATGCATAACTTAACTTTTACCGATCGGCTTATGTGGCTGCTATGATCAATCCACGCTGAAGTTATATCTACTTAAGAGCCTCTAAAATAAATCAATAATTCATACGAAATGAAGCCAATTTAAGAGCTCAAACACTAACACATCCAGATTTTTATACGACCATTTCATACGCGATTGCCATGGCAAAAACTGTACGGAAGTTAAGGAAGATTTTTATATATTCTCAACGATAGTTTTTCAGATTTCACCCCACTCTTTTGAAAGAGGTTGCAAACCATTCGATCTACGATAACCCCTTTTAATCACCCATAAAGCAAAATAGTTACCACAAAAATTCTTCACACCTACCAAACAGCCCCCCAACATCTATAACTACGCTATATAACAACTTATATTAAGCCATAATTATCTGGCAAAACCATAGTAAATCATAAACCCGTCAAGGGTGACGCTCATGGCATTCTTGCTTCGCCATAAAAATATCTACACGCCACAATGAGGGATTTAACCCTGCACTAGATAGCGAGACGATCTTATGGAAATTTCTTATATTAAATGTGTTTTGCGCTTATTAAATAGGCGCCTGTTTCTGTGAGGTCAATGACTTTTAGAGAAAAAATCTAAAATAAAAAATGGAGATGTAAAGTGTTGCAGTTTTCAAACTTTAATAATTTTGTAAGTTATATTGTGTTGCTGTTACAGCCCGAAGTGCGCCTGTGTAACCGACCATATGCGGATTAACTTAGTTAATAGTTATATACTTAGGTATTCTTATCTTTGGTGAAAACTGTATAGCCTGCATCATAGCGACTGCACTTAGACGCAGTAGTTCCTCTGTAGGAAGTAGGTATACAAGGAATTACACACGCTTCCTTAACTCCTAGGTGTAGCCGGCTTAACCTAAGAGTAGCGCATTTCAGGCTTTTACCGTAACATTGAAAGGCCTTATCAAATACAATCGATAGATTATGTAATTCATCGAAAACATGTGGTTGTTGAATAGCATGTCATGAATATGTTCATTAACGAACTATGAGCAATGAGTATACTTAGTTAAATTGTTTGCTTTTGCTTAACATATGTGAAATTCTATGAGTTACAGCATTTTGTAGTTTGAGCACAAGGGGATGTAGCTCAGTGGTAGAGCGTTCGCTTTGCATGTGAAAGGCCCCGGGTTCGATCCCCGGCATCTCCAAACCAATTTATTGCAACTGTTTTTAGATTAATTAGCTAAAAATTAATTGCAGATTTCAAAGGTTAAGTGAGTTAAGACATTTTCGCATCCTGTGTGCCTTTTCTACGAATTACGATAAATATACTTGAACATGAACAGGGGTATTAGGTTGCCCGGGTAACTGGGTTGAGGAGGTCCGTCCGATAGACATTCGCTCCTTGTAAAACACTGGTACACAGCTGCATCAGGTAAGAGTATTGTAAGCCAAAAGGCTAGGTAGATGATGACACTTGTATGAAAAGGACAGGCTATTATTATTATTATATATCTCCCTAATAATACCATAAGGTAGGATCATACATTTTAAAGCATCAATCGGAAGGTAGATGTTCATATTGGATGCATTTAGTGCATAAAAGGCATAAAGAGGAACAATTTCACGTTTGAAGCCACAGTACTTTACTACCATGCTTTAATGAATCAATCAATATAAAACAAATTTGGCACGGTATATTTTTATAGAAATTAGATAAGGTAGGTATTTACACAAATGTTACTCATGTAACTCATGTCTAGCAATAGGCTTTAATTTTAGTAACCATAACTGGGGATGTAGCTCAGTGGTAGAGCGTTCGCTTTGCATGTGAAAGGCCCCGGGTTTGATCCCCGGCATCTCCAAATCACATTTTTGTCCACCACTACTAAAAATTAACACTCACTATTTACTTTTTTTTCTTGTAATAATTTAACTTTACCATATAAAACAACAAATAAAATAGCCTCGTCCCTCGATTAACTTTAAAACAAATCTTGCAAGGAAATAAAAGGCTAATCAAAAGCAATAAACAGTTTGACAGTAAAACAAAGATGGCGTACATTTGTGGATAGATTGACAATGTCGGTGCGTGGCCGTAAAGCGCGGAATTAGTGTTGGAAGCACCCCGAATTAGCTGTAAAAACTTTTTTACAATCGACACTAGGGGCTCGGATAGTGATGTTCTTGTAAACATCGATAGTTACCTGTGTTGTTTGTTTTAGTGTGTAAAGTGGGTATTTGGAAATAAAGTTATAAGGAAATAAAATTACAAGTTTTTTAATCCTATTTATGCTTCATTTTGTTTTAATTGTTTTATTTCTAAAGTATCATTTTGAATGATAATGGTGATCGAACAATAAGCGGAGATAGTTACGAGCAAAGGGGTACCTGAACACTTACTTTACAGAAACAAATACATAGCTACATGTATTTGCTTCCTTTTATTTTATGAAGTAGAATATCGACAAAGACATTATCGTGAGTAACATCCCTATACAGCAGTAACTCTTGGCCGCACCTAATTTGCATTTCTTTATTGGATCGCGGCGGAATTGAGAAAAATTCTCTCGCGTTCCCTTTTAATTACAAATTGTATATTATTTACATTTAATTTACTATGCTTCAACTGGTAATTTACGGTACTTTACTGCCTAGACTGTATACCGATTAAAAAAATAATAATTAAATCTTTAATGTTAGAAAAAAACTCTACCTACTTTGCAACAATAAAATACCAAATCACACATATTTGTAACAATTACAATCTCTAACCACCATTTGGTAATTCCATCCGTATTTACAGCACATTGGCTGGCAATTCTCTGATTAGCCGATAGATCAGTAGCACTGGGCTATACATCCCACTAAGTGCGCCATGCTTCGCGAGCCCACATTAACCTGAATGTTTTATACAAACGCCGCCACTGGATATAAAGTCTTGCTGCGACGATCTATCGCTGTCAATCCTGTGAGAGATTGCGCCCATTTTGATGAAAAAAACGCAATGTTTTTAAGTTACCTGTGTTGTTTATGGTTTTTAGATGTTTTTCGTGAGGTAGACTTGGTTTAGGTAGCAATATCTAGGTGTTACGAGGTTAACTAAATATTTCTACGGGAGGATAGTTAGATTTCCCTGAAAGATTTGATTTGCTGAAGTTACAAGAATATCTCCCTATTTTTAAAAAATGTCTCCAACGAATCTTCTCAGTGGCAATGCAATAAAAAACATAAGTATTCCTGAAACCCGAAAATATGTCACAATAAAAAAACTAAAAACCCCGCTACCGTAACATTTTTCAAAACGACAATATTTATGGGCGTCCAATTGAATTTCACGCTTGATTTGATTTCGAAGCCGCTTGAAAAATCCTTTACAGTTACCAACCAAAGGAAACGCATCTGTCAAATAATGGCGGGAAAACAGACCACGGCATTGCCAGCTTAAACGAAGGGTCGCCATGTGTCAAATAGAAAATAGTTATTTATGGCCTCCATTCACAAATTGCATTTCGAGGCCGAATTGATATATTGGAATGTTTTATATGTAAATGTGGACCTAAGACGAATGGCTTGGCCCAGAAACGGGTATTGCATGATTTAGATTGTAACTGTAATGCATTTTACAATTGTTTATACAAGGATTAAAATAAATGCAGAAAACACTGCCTAGTTCCTTATGAAAATTAACACGCAAACATGCTAAGACAGCAAACTTTAACGCTCCCAGATTAGAGCCTATAGAAATTAATCATAGTAGCACAATTAGGCAATTTGCCTGTGGGCTGATTTTTCAATCGCCAGATAACTTTTATCTGAGGAATATGTTTGACGTTTTGACAGATTTTGTATGGAAAATATGTCAAACCGCCATATTTATTCCTCAGACAGAAGTTAATTGATGTTTGAAAAATCAGCCCTGTGTCGGTCTGATACAACTTTATCTACTAGCCAAAAGTCTCAGCCCATTTCCTTCTTTCAAAAATCTTCAATTTACAGACAGCACAAACGGTCAATTCCCGCATTGCCATAAGGTCCTTGCTCCACATCCTAATACCGGAATAACAATAAAAAAACACTAGAACATTTAAATTTGCATTGCAGCGGCGCTCACGTTTGCGGCCGATAGTTTTGTTTCTGTAAATCATTATGTCAACTGAGGTCAAGCTCGTGGGGCACGGCCCAATCCGTTATTCACGATAATGACAAGATGAATTTATGTATCAATACGAACCTGGATTAGTTGTGGAAATATCCTCGTTGGAGGTCCTGTGTGGTACGTAGGAAGTTGAATCGTGTTTTGGTTGTCTACCTACGTATCTACTCTTTGAATGTCTTAGCTGGGCAACTGGGTAGGATAGCTGTGTGGATGTTACCCAATGGCTACATTTTTCAAATAGGACCTTATATTAAACCTAGAGATCATAGATGTTGTTTCTTACAAAAGGACAATGCCTAAAAACGTCCCCACCCACCAACAGACTTGAAAGTAGTGTCATTGGATGCGCCTCATTTAATAGATCATTTCTTATTATGGAGACATATTCCAAAAGTATAGGGATTAGGAACTATAAGACAATTTAGTATCCTTAATAATCAATTAACTTCAAGTTTGTTAACCAATTACTCAGAGTTGGGTGGACCGATTTTGATGTTTTTATTTTAAAGAATCTATCTCAAAGTTAGTCTAATGTAATTTTCATCAAGATCTTTTAAGCAGTTTTTTAGTTATCATCGGTTAAAATAATCGGTTTGAAGAGGCAATGTAGGATGTCGTGAGGACACCTTCACCACCACCAACAGACTTGAAACTAGTGTCATCGGAAGCGCCTCCTTTGATAGATCATGACTATCATAACGATTTACGCCAAATGTATGGGGTTTTGGAAATATTCGACATTTTAGTATCCACAATTAACGTAACGTTAGGTTAGGTTAGTAGGTATACACCGTGACTTTTTAGTCGTCTTACAACGGCAGCCCACTTCATGTATCCAATGACTAGTAAACGTTCATATTAAAAAAAAAAAACAATTATGAGATTTGAATAATTCAAAAATAAAAAATAATTCATTAAACCCCAAACATTTAGGTAGAGTATGTTGTCACAGTAAAAAAATATCTATCGGATAAGGCGCTTCTGATGACACTAGGTTCAACTCTGTTGGAGTCAGTAAAGGTCCATACAAAATCATTAAACCAATTATCATTCTAACCGGTGATAACTCAAAAGTTGCTAAAAAGATCCCGATGAAAATGATATCGGACTAACGTTGAGACACCTTCTTTGCATTAAAACAAAAATAATCAAAATCGGTCCACGCAACTCCGAGTAATTGGTTAACAAACTTGACGTTTATTGATTATTAAGGATATTAAAATGTCGTGTATTTCCAAAACCCCATACATTTGGAGTAAATAGTTTTGATAATCATGATCTATCGAAGGATGCGCTTCCGATGACACTAGTTTCAAGTCTGTTGGTGGGTGGGGACAGGGTCCATACAAAATCCGGCATTGTCCTTTCATACAGGTTTCTAACGATAAGCACCTATCTGACTTAGGCAGGAACCTAATTGTAAACTGAATATACTTCTACTCAAAAACGTTTAGAATAAAAGTCGTCATGTCCAATCTAAATGACATAATAGTTCCTAGCATAAAACTACCAGCAAAATCCTGCTTTGTGAAGTTTTTAAGACCCACAAACCGATTTCTGCCCGACCCGGGAATCAAGCCTGAAACCCCATGCTCAGCAGTCGCACTAGGCTATCAGCTGAATATCACTTTACAAACAAGAGTGGCATGACCGCAAACAAAATTATCGCAGTAATAGAAAAATTTGGGCCTCATCGTGTGCACATACAAACATGGACAGGACACAAACGCGATATATTTACATATCGTAGGATCACGTGCATAGATTATACACTATAATACTGTAATAGATACGCAACTCGTGGTACAAAAATAAAGATTTTGACCGTGATCACCAGAGGGCGCGGCAGTAGCTTTAGTACCAAAAAAATCCGATAGGTGGTGCCCATTCTATAGTACTATTGATATTTTAACATTGTTAAGATGATTGAATTTAAATATTCTAATCAAATTCAAAATTTTATAAATAAATACCAAAATTAGAATTCAATTTATTTCAATCATCTAACAATCTTAAGATAATGGATAATTTAGTAAAAAAATGTTTTATAATAAAAATAATAACACTGGTTATGTATATTTCGTTATTTATTTATTTATTTAGTCTTTTTTTATAATATTCAAGTGCTTGCTGTTTGATATGGTCATTCTTATCAAATTTTGAAATTTTTCCATTTAAAATCCTATTCACCCCTGTACACCAACTGTGTATAATCAACTTAATTGATAAATCATTAATAAACTCAATTAGTGCTTTTTTATGTCGCTTACAAGTTATAACGTTATAATCACATGCACAATTAATCATATATTTGATTTTTTTATTCAATAAATTTGATTCTGGGCAATCACGTAAACATGCAACAATTGTGTGATAAATATCTGTCATTAAATGATTAAATTTGTCGCTGGGATGAAATAAAGATTTTTTAGTATAATCAACTTCATAATTGAATGATTGCAAATCAACTTCAGATCTACAAAAATCACGCATGCAAACACCACAGTTTTTAAATATTTTAGATTTAATTTTTTTAATCATATATCCTGTGACATATTTTTTTGACTCAATATGAATTAAAGAATCGTCAATTTTAATTTCATTCATTACATTTAATAAAGGATTAATGTCACATGCAAAATCATCATTATTCGAATCATCAGATTTATCATCAAGCAGATTTATAATTGATTGAAATGATTTATTAGAATCATCTTCACAATTAGCTCCAACAGAATGCACAGAATTAAAATTATTAATCAGTAAAGTTTTGTATGCATTGGTAAATTGATTACAATTTGGATTCACATTACGCACACCATTACTCCTTATACTACTAAGGGCTGATTTTTCAATCCTCAGTTAACTTCTATCTGAGGAATAAATATGGCGGGTTGACATATTTTCCATACAAAAGCTGTCAAATCGTCAAACATATTCTTCAGATAAAAGTTATCTGGCGATTGAAAAATAAGCCCTAAAGAAATTTTCCAGAGGGTCTTGATTGAAATTTCGGGTGATAACATTATTGATTTTAAAACTTTTATTTAAATATTGCCACATTTCCTTAAATGTATGTATATTGTGGATCCAATTTTTAACAGACGGAACTGATTCATGTTTAATCAACACAGAATTATTTTTTCTAACTACTGATTCAAATTTAATTGATTCTAAAATCGGCAACATTTCATTCCACAGTTGGAAATGGGGTGAATAATTTGTCAAGCATTGCTTATATTTCTTAGGTGATCCTTCATAAGAATGACCATTAAATGAATCAAATAACTTGTCGAAAATTAAAAGGAACTCTGCAGTTTCTTGGCCTTCTGTAGGAAGTATATTGTGTTCTGAAACAAAGAGTGAATAGATTACTAGTAGCATAATCGATGAAAACTTTTAGACAATCTTTCATCCCTAATTATATTAGAAATGTGAAAGTAATTTTATCTGTGTGTTACGTAATCACACTTTACAGGCTGAACCAATCGAGATGAAATTAGGCACAGAGAGGGATTGGAGATAGACACTTTTTATTCAGGGGACAGAAGTAGCTCTCCCGGGACACAAATGAAACCATGGGCAGAAACAAATATAAATTTGTGACAACAAATTGTATTTATCAAATAATGTAAATTTATTGTTTACTAGCTTTGCTTCACGGCCCAAGGGAATTTCTTCCAGTACCCGGGTAAAAAGTATCATATCTCAGTCTATAAACTAGTCATCAATCAAATTGATTTCGCCGTTTTTGGTGTGATAACATAACGATTTCGAATTTATAATCACCTTATCTGAGGTGGGGACGGGTCGCTAGTAACAAACAAAATATACATTATTTGAGTTTATGATTAAAGAAAGTCTTATATGCATACTATTAACATACTTACTTGATGAAAATCGTAGGGCGCTAGACACTCTCTGGCTGAAGACTTGGGCTGCGTATTTGACCTTCATCTTTGGGATTTTGTTCTTGATAACATGTTTTTCTGTTAATTTATTGACAAGTCTTATTTCATCATCCCCCTCATCTAATTCTAACAACATTTCTATGTGTTCCCATTTAGCCTTTTTTGTTTCCCCATTCTGAGTAAACTGAGCATTTTTTTCTAACAAATTATTTCTGACTCCCTTGAGCAAATGTGGCGTATCAAATAGAGGAAATATCTTTGAATTTTCAATTTCAAATGCTTTGGAGTAATACTCCATGCCTTTCCTCAAGTATTTTTCTCTGGTTTCAGCGAGTAATTGCCGCACCACTCTTACGTTAGTAGCGGCTTGGTCACAAATTGTAGCAATTACTTTTAAACCAGTTGAATTTATTTCTTTTATTACTCTTGTAATTATATTTTTTAAATCATTCGCTTTTGTAGTGCCTTTGCAGAATGTAAAGCAAATGGGCTGCTTAGATTTGCTCTTAATTCCTTTGATCATGAAGACAAGTGCATGGTCAGCGAGTGTCTTATTTCTATAGTCACCAAAATCTTCAAATCCAATAATTTTGCCAGTTGTGGCTTTAAATTCTACTCCAGCGGCCAAGGACACCTCGTCGAACAGTAAGTTCACCAGCTTTTTTTCATTAGGCAATCTGCTGGCCATTTTTTTTAAATCATTTATTATATTTTTATTTATGCCAGGTTCCAAAGTGAATGCGCTTAATAGGCTCTGCAAACAACGCTTAGAAGGCAGCACAAACATTTTTTGTAAAAGGCTATAAGCCTTGGGGCTTTGTTTTAGAATGGTAAGTGCCATTATTTTTTCCTCATTGGAAAATCGTCTCCCCCTTGGTTTAGCATTATATTTTAATTGTAATTTTGTAAAAATTTTTATTTCCTCTGGTAACTTTTCTATTGTAGAGAGGAATGCCTTGTTCATTGAAATTTTTTTTGCGGCTCGTAATTGTTGTTTGCTATTTTTACATTTTTGTCTTAGTTTCTCTAATTGTAATTGCAGTTTATATATTGATTTGTTTGAATTGCTTTTGCCCGGACGAGTTTTCCGATTTGAACCTGAAATAAAAAATATAGTTTCAAAGAAATAATTTACAAAAATATAAAATAGAAAAAACAATCACAAAGAAGTATGTTTATTCACCAACAAGCTGTGCAGGCATTTGAGAGGTTGATGGTTGTAGACCCGATGTAGAGGGTAGTGAAAAGACAGCAGGTGCCAATGTCGGCCGTTGTTGTTCTGAAAATGTTATATTGATTACTTTATTAATCATCATACTTAGTGAATTGAACATTATATTGGTGCATTGACGAGTGCTAACTTATGGCAATAATTGCATTTGTAGCATGTATAGGTAGAACCAGAGTATTTCTTTTGTAGCATCTTTGTATTCTATCCCATACTAGACCATGGAGGATGGAAAGATCGTCCCTCGAACACCCGCACTTGGGCGGTGCTACTTTCTTAGGAGATTTTATGTTGTGGCATCTCCGCTCATCATTTTGTTTTCCAAGTACCACTCTTTTGATCTCAGGAGACACATAATATTCTTTGGTTTTTCTCCATATACATATAAAAAAATATAGGTGGGAATTAAATAACTGATTTGGTTTAAAGACACTCTTAAAACTATAACACAATTTACTAACCAGTAGGTCCAGGTATGTCAGCTGTGAAGTGTTGATTTCTGTCAACCTTGAATAAGTTTATTGTAGGTACAGCGTTATTTGTAAGGCGACGGCTGGGCAGTCGATAACATTCCAAAAAGTGTTCATTACACAGTAGTATATGATTATAAATATATTTATCTCCCCTCTCCTGAGTCGCCGTATCCAATATAGCCTTCCACTGAGCAAATCTCTCAATAATAGCCACACTCTGGCCTTTTGGATTGGGGAAATGATGCAGCGGTCCTATAAAAAATTAAGTTATGATCAAAATTATTATTTATATTTCTACTTATAACGACATTCGATTACTTTAAAAAAATGTGGATCAACCATGATACTTACCATCATTGATGCACCCGAAGTAGCACACCAAACGAGATTTGTCAGGCATGATGATAAATATCTTATGCTACGTTCACACGCGCGCTGCGCAGCCCGGCGGGCTGCCTGGCGTGCTGCGCGGCGTGCAGCCCGTCGCGGGCAGGCGTACATTCAAGCTGTTCACACGCGCGCCGTCGTGTCAGTCAGTGCAAGAATGGCGAGCCGCGAGGATCTCGGTGTTGTTGCTGTCATAGCCTTTGGCTTAACTTATTTTTATTGGAAAAAGAATCAAAATGATGAACGACGTTAACCATTCCGCCATGTTGTAATCTCCGATTGTAGCGACTTTCTTAGAACGTTTAATCGTCACGAAAGCGCAGGAGAGACTGACTGCCCGCGCGCGTGTAAACAGTCGCCGGGCGCCCGCACATTCATCCTTTGAACTTTGCCAAAAAACCGACACTCGACCGATTCGCGGCATTCACGGGCACGGGCGCGTTCACGGGCTCGGGCGTACCGTTTACACGCTCGTGAATGTGACTGTGCCCGTTGAATGTCGATTTGAACGCGCGCGTGTGAACGTACCATTAAACCAGATGATCAACAGGCACCAATTATCAAAACACAATCGTGAGCCGCCAGTAGTCCGGATATCTTGCCAAGGTCTCGCGAATGGAATAATCGGTGTCCAAATTCAAAGCCAAGTAGTAACAGGTATGCTGGGATCTCAGAATCCGTAGGAAGAAAGCCAAGTCGTCCAATTTTCTCATCCAAAAGCACTTTAACATCAACACAACACAGCAACGAAAACAGCGAAACAGAAAAAAAACGGTCAAGTTTGAAAAATCTGTCATCGACAGTCTCATAGAGTACTATAGACGTATTAGTGTATTATCTATGCTATAGACTTAAATAAAATTTCTTTATTTTTTAATTACTCGCATTCATAAATTTTTGTATGATTATTTTAGAAATATTTTATTAATTACGAAAAATAATGCCGTATATTAATCATTTTCACACCAAATATTGTAGCTGCTGCCATCTGTTGAACAAAATGCGACAATACTCTCTTAATAATGTTTAACCTTAATCACAAGGTGGCGCTAGTTTTGCTACAAATTTTTGGTACTGTGATTTGTATGGAACTTTCACCCCCCTGATCACGTGCCGTGGACGCGGTGTTGAGTCTGCGTGGTGTAGATTAGGCGGGGCTGTGTTGTCAGGTTTAAAATTTACTACGATTTTGGTAGATTCTTAGAAATATCCGATGAAAGTTAACGATTTGTTGGGAAAATTGCTTATGTCATCATTGCTTATTTGAAAAAGGAATTATATATAATTCATTTAATAATTAATTAAATACCAGGGTTTAACCACCGGGGTTCATTAGATGTAGGTACTCTGACTGCAGAGAAAAAAAATTGTTAGTCGTATCTATCTACAATATAGAGGTACTGGCATTCTTCTAGCAACATCATATGTGGATTCAAATAATAAGCATTTCTATGTTTCAGCAGGTCCTGCCTACCTATATATTATATGATGTCTGAAAACGTTCAAATTAAAGTTTTCCACTGCGTAAACCCAAAATGTGTTAGGTACTTTATCAATGTTATTATCACTTATAATAGCCACCCAATATCTTATTCATCAAAAAAACCAGGAATACCAGTGTTTAATTTCCAATATACCTTAAATATAAAATATACGAATAGCTATTTGGAAACTTGTTTTAGGTATAATTTTTCAAACACCTACTGGCAACATTCCTCCAAATTGTTAGTTAGCGCAGACGCGTCAACTAGACGCCCCGAAGTTAAACAGCTGTTCGACCTTGAGTTAACGAACACAACTTAAACAAACTATAATCATGGACTTCAACGACAAAGTGGTTCTAATTACCGGTGCCAGTTCCGGCCTCGGAGCTGCAACAGCCATCTATTTGTCAAAATTATCAGCCAAACTCGCGTTAGTTGGCCGCAAAGAAGCAAACCTCAAAAGAATAGCCCTATACTGTGAGAAAACAAAAGGAATAAAAGCTCTTTCAATTACCGCTGACGTCACAGAGGACCTTGATGTTGAAAGAATAATTAAGGAGACAGTCGATCACTATGGGAAACTGGACGTTTTGGTTAACAACGCCGGCGTTATTGGCATGGGTGGAATCAAGAACTCTTCTATGGAAACTTACGACACAGTTATGAATACAAACATGAGAGCTGTTTACCAGTTAACGATGCTTGCTACTCCGCATCTGATACAAAGTAAAGGTTGTATTGTGAATATTTCTTCGATAGCCGGTACTAAGCCTAGCACGATGGCTTTGGCTTACAACATTTCTAAGGCAGCGTTAGACCATTTCACAAAATGTGTTGCGTTAGAATTAGCGCCTGATGGCGTAAGAGTGAATTCTGTAAACCCAGGGTTTGTGAAAACTAATCTGTTGAAGAATATTGGTTTGAGTGAAGATCAGTTGGCCATGTTTGTGACCAACGTTGTTGGTAATATGCCCATGAAGAAAGCTGTGGAAAGTGACGAGGTTGCAGCCTTGATTGCATTTCTAGCAAGTGATAAAGCTAAAAGTATTACTGGATCAACCTACGTTATAGATGGCGGTAGTTTATTAAAATAAATGAAATGTAAATATGCAGTAACTTTTTAAGTAAGATGTAATTTATGAGATTTTTAGTTCGCCAATCATTTGTCATTATTATAGCTTACCACTTAATGTCTTAGCCATATTATTTATTTTTTTAAATCCTACCACTGTAAAGAAAAAATAAACAATAAGAAACATGCGAACAGTCGTAAAATACGTAAGTAATAATTTACCTTATCTGATCAATCCTCGTTATAAACTTATATCCTATTGTTAAATAAATGTTTCCTCTTGATGACCGTTATGAGTAACCTAGTCAAATGCTTTCAAAGTATTATTTATCGATAGTATATAATATTGTTAAGTATATTATTCTTATATAAAGTTGTATTTTAGAAAATGATATAAAATAAATATTACGAACATAATTCAACTTTTTATTTACCTGGAACAAACTCAGCCAGTATCCTGAATAAATTAAAAATAAATAAGTATAAAAACCTTTTTGCTGTTAAGGGGAATATCTACATTTGCGATCGGAAATGTTTTTTGTTCGATACATGTAATATTCAGTAGGACGTAAACCAGTATGATTTTCTCGTCAATCCGATCAGCCGGTAAGATTAAGTGGCCAGACCAAAATGGCACGTGCTATTACCTAGTTTAAAACTCAGGATCTTGGGAGAGATTTCAGATAGAAGCCCTGCAGGGAAGGAGCAAAAAGACGCTTGAATATACCCCTACCATTTGCTATGTCTACATCGACTATTACCTCCGTCGCCTATCTCGTCTTTGATCAGGATTCATTGTATCATCGCGTGCTAAATCATCATTATAAAAATTAAAGTAGACATGGTCTAAAATAATTTCAAATACGTGCAAGATTATCCTTACAAAAGTTCTAGTCAAATACTTAGTGTTTCTGTTACAATCACTTGAAACTTATGGAAACTAGAAGTGAGAAACAAATGAGAACCAATCGTAGCAGACTTGTAAAACTACCAAGTGAGACCAGTTATCTGTATTCTGAAAACACCAAATAAGGCTTATTGTTTTTCCTATTCAACAATGCCTATCTTTATTGGGGACCGGTCGAAGCTAATTCTAGTTACAAGCCTACCGCATAAATGTGTTTTGTAATTCAATTCCTCGCGTAAGTAGACATCAATGTCGGAATTTACGACACAAGTCATTTGTTAGTAAATGGTTATGTCATCTGCAAGTCTGATTATAACTTTCCTTTTAACATCTCGCCTCACTTAAGATTCCTGAGAAAAGTTGAGCTTTTTTCTCCCGTGTTTACATAGCTACAACATATTTTGTAATGGCACTGGTTATAAAAAGCCTAAGCGCATCTCAAGACAAGACTACATGTTTTTTGCTAAATATGTATTTTAATGAATGTTTGAGATGTGGAGATAGTTACGTGAGCGCAGGAGAAAATGCGAATAATTGCAAGTAGGTACGCTAAAACTACTAGTACAAATAAAAGAGATAATAAACATGTTTTCTGTCCATTGTTTAATGCATAGATCACATTGCTTGTACAGCCATTTTTGCCGCCTATACCCAGGTGTACAAACACCAGAATTGCGTCACCGACGATTAGGAAATCTTGTGAAAAGTACACCTCAGCATACGAACACATTTCGCATACTATATCGAATGGATTTGGATACTGTGAAGCCTACTTGGAATATTGTTAGGTATTTGGAAACTACAATCACACGGGGATGTAGCTCAGTGGTAGAGCGTTCGCTTTGCATGTGAAAGGCCCCGGGTTCGATCCCCGGCATCTCCAATATATCTTTTTAGTTTTCACGTTACCTGATAAACGAATAGCAGTAATAATCTTCAGCTATGTGAATTTAAACTTTTATATTATTTATATCTATAGTTTACGTGGTTATTTTTTATGTGAACGTGTAGTTTTCCAATCAGTGTAATTAGTTGAATAGTATTCTGTGTTAATAATGCCAACTCCAAAAATAATAAATAAAAAAAAACAAATTAAGAAAACAATGTCACATTTCGATGTATTTGTCCGAGCAGTACAAAAGAGTAAAAAAAAATCAAATACTTTTAAAAAAGACATCGTCATCATACGTATAAAATAATAAAAATCCAATGAAAGGAGATCGCAATCAAATAATTGAGAAGTGTCAACCGATTTATTGTTACACTGAAAATAATTTAGTAATTACAATAACTTGTATTCGTAAAGAAACAACTAATTTATGATGTCAAAAAAATACACTGGTTACGTTTCATAATCGTCAATGGGAATAATGTTATATAAACTTTTCTTAAAAAGGAATGGAAATATAATCGTAACTACTCACAAATCGATTACAATAAAAGATTATATACATCAAATTTCATCGATTCTTTATTACTTTGAACACGACTCGAAGACGGTACGAGCTTTTACGCGCTAAACTAGCAAACTCTAGGTATACAATGAACACATTGTAAATAGGGAATTACCTACATTACTTAAAGAATCCTCCAATAACGTTATTCACGTTAACCTTAGAAGGAACGTTCGTGATGATCGGCTATATACACGCAGGATAAACTGATCAAGCAGACCATTCAAGCCTTGAGAATTTATTTTTTGTTTAATTTTATACAATTCAATTTTTAAATCAATATGTTTTACAAAGTTTACCTGGGCGTACACAGCTGTAAGACTGATAGAACGTACAAAGTTAAATAGATCATTAAAACAAAATTAAAATATGAATTAACACTAAAGATTTCTATCAGTCTCGGAATACTGACTAAAATATAGTTTCTGAATGCTTTGGTTATCACGTAAAACCCCAATATTCAGAAGTAAGCTTGGCGATACGAATAAATGTTATTCGTGATATTTACCGCCCCATTTATTGCATGCAACATTACAATTTGTACTGAATAAGCATATCAGAAATTTTATTTCAATCATCCTAAAACAAATAGGTAGATAAGGCTACATTTTCTTATAAATACTTAAAATTTTCTCCGCTTTCCTTTTCACCCACTAATGTAGACATTCAAATTGAGCCCGTCTTACGCAGACTTCATTCTTAAAACTATAATTACGTAAATATTAGCCAACTATAAATGCCTACAGTTCACGGGCTTGTAATTTTGAACACTGATATTTTTATCACTGCTGTCCAAAATTTTACAACAAGTTTTTCTATATTTTTCAGATTTAGTAACTTGCAACTTTTTTTTGAATTAGGTATATACCATAATTAGTGAAAAGGTCATGAGCAGGAATGTGATTTGAGTAATATCGAGTCAAGAATACGACGACAAAGACTGGAGAACTAACACATATCGGTCGACAACTCTGAGCGGACCGCCGGCCCCCGGCCGACTCCAGATGGTCGTCGCGCGTCCGTCGAACATTAAATATAATCTTCACTACGACAAACGGTCGAGCACCAACTCATCTACACAAAGCGACAGCATCAAAGTTGTCGAAACACATCGGTCACACTCTATAACGGCAACTATTAGGACGACAAGGTTCGAGTCGCGGAGCTAGCGCGGCCAGAGCACACGATCAGCAGCGCGGGGCGGCGGCGCTAGGCGCGGGGCTCGAGCGCGGGCGGCGCGGGCGCGGGCGCGGCGGCCGCCAGGCTGCAGGCGCTGGCGCCGTGCTCCAGCGACGCCACGGACGGCACGGACGCGCGCTCCGACGCGGCCGGCGACGGCGCGTCCACGTCATTCTGCAACCATCCAACGCGCTCAGCTGCTGCGCCGGCAGGGGGGGACCAGGGACCAGGCGGGAGGGAGGGGGGGGGGACACCGTTACTCACTCGCATACCGTGACGCCTCGCAGCTGCCGGCCCACTGTCTCACACACGCGTCTTATAACCACGCAGAAGTAAGCAAAGGAGTATACAACCATACATATCAAAACATCAAGTATACTACAAAATCTAGTTCAAAATTGTAATTAAAATCGATTAAAACATTTACTCGATTTGCTTACTGCCCCGTGGCCGTCACTGCAGACAGTGGACAGACATCTGAGAAGCATCACGCGTCACTATATTACTGTGCTGTTCATGGTACTGATGAACTAAACTATGATACTATGGAAACAAAAAGTCGTGTCAACAAATATCTGTATTTTAAATAAACTGCTTTACATTATGACAATGGACTAGAATTACTGCTAAATCTTATAGTACTTGGATTTTAGTAGCAAAAGCCTGCGGTGTGATATTCTTTAGTTAATGTTTGTCAAACTGCTTCTAATTTCGATCTGCTATTGATCTGAGTTTTGAATTGAAGCAGCGTATAAGCGCTTGATTAATGACGTTAGATGATGGATAATATTCTAAATCCAAAAATCCATAAAATAATATAAATACTTAAAATCTTGTTTGACAGTAAGCATTACATTTTCAATTTGTAATGTTCATCAGCAAAGAGCCAGACCACTTTTTGAACGTTTTTTTTTTTGGCCAAAATATTTTCGATCTATATTTTTTGGTATTTTTTGGTCATAATGGATTTAAAATACATAGGTAAATGGTATAGACAGCACACGTAGCGAGTGACAGGTGCGTACAGGTGATTCCCACCGGAGATGACAAAGCGTGACAAACAGGAATTAAGCAAGGATTCGTGTCACTACTAGCAGTTTTATTTATGATTTTTTTATAAAAATATATTTTCAAAAATCATAAGGAACAACATTTTAGGTAAATATAACACGACTTGTTATTAATGACTAGAATATTAGTAGTAGTGAGCTTATACTAAGTATAATTGTTACCTTGTTAGTCGAGATTCTCTTGTGTTAGAAAGCAGTAAGCGTAATTAGGTATGAAAATAGACTGAAATATAAGTTAAACATGCAAATATGGTGGTTAATTATAATGATAGATATAATAGCAAATAGCAATAAGATAAATAAATAAATTAAATATACATAAATCTAAATACAAAATCATTACAAATATAAAACATAAATAAAATTAAGTAATATTTTCCTAAAATTACCTAATTATTTCATTACAAAAATATGCCAACATTTTTCTAGCGATATACTGTGAATAACAAATGTATGTATCGATCGTGGTCTATTAAAAAATAAACATGACAATCGATTAAAGAAATAATAATCTAAAGAAATCGATAAAAGTACCTAAGGATTTTATCGATATTTTTTGGTAATGACTACCTCTAATAATACATGATTTTTACAATGATAATAAATTCATAGCTTTTACTTTTTCTTACTGTGGATTTTTATATACGGGATTTCTATATAATAATACTTCTACGTAAATAACATTCTAGAACATAATTATTCAAAATGTTCGTACATAAGCACATATAGAACTTACAAATACCTGTGGTTCGAAGACGAAACCTAGATAATAAAATTCATCAAATGTAGTGATTTTTACTATCATCTTTAATAGCACGCCATTAAATATAAAAAATCTACCTACTTAACAATTAATAACAATAACAATACAACATTTATTTATACCTATTCGTATAAACTTTAACGATACAAAAGTACCAACTTTTTATTACGAAAATAATTTTCAATTTATAAAAATCTAGCATTAACATCGGCTTCATGCGATTTTTTAATATTTACATTTAGTTTCACATAAAGATATTACTTTCCTTACAACTCTACTCTAGAGTAAATAACGAGGACTTGACACATACATTAAAAAAACTATTCCTTTGATATCCCCACAGTACAAAAATCTAGCGCTATTTTCATTGCACATACATAGACATACTGGTAGCACATAAAACCTTCTAGCTTGTAAACTTTTTTAAACGGCTATTGTTTCATCTATATTGTCTATAGCATCGTGGAGGTCGGAACACTATGACCGAGGAGGTTCGTACACTATATCGGGACAGTCGGTAGCCACACTATAGAGTACAGTTCTTCCTCAGATTGTCTACGCACTTACTGTGGGCGACGCTCTTACAACCCAAGTATGCTCTCCTGAGCGCACTTGTCACTTTGCCCTGACAACCAGCCACAATCCGACACTTTAATATAACGCAACACCGACTTTTCACAAAAATAAATGCTTCCTTCAACTAAAATATAAAATGCAATAAGTTTTTGAACAAAAATATCAGTTGGACAGCACATAACAGCCATATGAATAGCCACTCAAAACTAATTTCGAAATTGCGATGTATTAAAATCAGCAGTTTGATCAGCAGAACGATTTAAATTGCCGAGAGATCAGTAAGAAAATTACAGAAGCTCAAAAGATTATATAAAAAGATTAATGAGATAATTTTTGTATGAGAAAAATCTTAAAATGGTTACGAATTAGATTGTAAATGATAAATTCTTAGTGACTAGAGAAGAAATATCATGCTTAGCACAAAATGTTCTCACCACGCTTATCCCAGGCTTTGCCTGCAATAACAACACGCGTTGACTAACAACCTAATAATAAGATTTCCTATTATATTTACCCTATTCACATATTGGCAGTGGAAATCCGACTTATCGTAACTTACAACTAGTATAGTAAATAGTTCTCAGTAAATAATAATATAAATAGGTATGCTTAAATAAAATATGGTGGACAAACACAAAATATATACACGATATAATGAAATAATTGTGTGTGATGTTCACATGTTGTTAAGATTTATCTAAAAAAATATATTTTATTTTACTTTCACGTCGCGTTAGCATCAATACTTTCTGTTGGAAGACATTATGAGTTTGCGCAAACTCAGCAATATGTTGCGCAAAATATGCGCAACATCAGCATACACTATTTGCCCAAAATACCCTGTTATTTTAAAATCCTGATTATTTCATCACAGGTACAGTTTTTAACTACGAGTATTTTGGACAAAGCTAGTTTCCAGCTAACTTTAGTCTGAACTTGTATCGGGACGGTTGGCATTTATCGGATAAGGCCTACTTTTAGCTAGATAGAATTTACTTTCCTATATGATTATACCCCATAGGATTTATCTAAAATACACATTTTCTTATACCCACAATCCCCACAAAACCCTATAATTTCCCCCCTAACAACATGTGAACATATTAGGGTCACAGATCACCAGAGTGTGAGGAGAGTGAGCAGTAGCGAGGTGAGAGCGAGTACGTAGTGTATCACTTGCGGACGCGTTACCTTGAGCGGCACGGGCGGCACCTCCAGGTGGTAGCCGATGTCGCACAGGTTGCGCAGCAGCTCCAAGCCTGGAACAGATACATTGTCATCATCATCGTAATCGTCATGATAATCATTATCATCATTTTTTTTTGGAGTCAGCGCTTGTCGTCGGTCAAACAATAAAAAAATACCATCTTTTAGATAACCATTATCTGCTAAGCCTTTTCACAACAAAGTTCGGGATGGCTCCCAGCCTAAACGAATGTACCAATGGCCCACTTACCCGGGCAACCTGATACCCCTTGGTAAGATAAGTTGTCTCTGGCTTCTGACTACCCATAACAACTGGCAAGATTGGTTGTCAGACTAATCTGGCTTCTGAATACACATACCGACTGCCATAGAACTTATCGTACCTTTCGAAACACGGAAGTACTCGTTATGAAAGGATGGTCACCATTTACGAACCAACCGCGCCAAGCGTTGCTTAACCTTATGATAGATTGATCCGCACAGCTAGAAAAGTACTAAAACTAAACTACTAGAAAAGTAGTATTAAAAAAAAACTCACCAGGCTCCCTATTCTTGCCATACCGCGACTCCCAGGCATCGAACAGGCGATTATAATACCGCGGCCCCGCTAGAAACCCGAGGTACTTGTGTGTCTCAGGCGTCGGGAATATGCGTTCCATATCACCGGACTGCGTCAACTCGTCTTCCGATTGTATGAGGTGACGGACATCGTCGGGCGTCAATGTTGAGAGGATGTCGCGAAGATACTGGAATGGAATGTTGGTACGATTAATAAGATTGGCTTGGTATAATAATGGTTGTCTAAATTGACAAATGAGATAAGCTAAAACTCATATTTAAAAAAAAATCATGTATGTAATTTTGTGTAAAAAATCATGTTTGTTCTGTGGAAGTCGTGGTGGCCTAGTGGGCAAAGAACCAACCTCTCGAGTAAGAGGGCGCGGGTTCGATTCCAGGTCAGGCAAGTACCAATGCAACTTTTCTAAGTTTGTATGTACTTTCTAAATATACCTTAGACACCAATGACTGTGTTTCAGATGGCACGTTAAACTGTAGGTCCCGGCTGTCATTGAACATCCTTGGCAGTCGTTACGGGTAGTCAGAAGCCAGTAAGTCTGACACCAGTCTAATCAAGGGGTATCGGGTTGCCCGGGTAACTGGGTTGAGGAGGTCAGATAGGCAGTCGCTTCTTGTAAAGCACTGGTACTCAGCTGAATCCGGTTAGACTGGAAGCCGACCCCAACATAGTTTGGGAAAAGGCTCGGAGGATGATGATGATATGTAATTTTGTCTAATTTATATCCGATTGTTCCTGGAATACATTATTTGATGAACATGACTACACCTTTTTGGCAGTCGAATATAAAAGTAAAAGACAAAAATACACCAACAGATAAAAAATGTTTGCATATTATTGATTTTTATTAGATATTTTCATAGTATAAGTAGATTTACAAAATCTTACCATATCCCGTTCTTCCATATTAGTATAAATGATATGTTTGTCTCTTTCTTCTTTAGACAGGTACACAGTGTATAACCGACTATCGTATGGCAACCCGGCCTGAAAGGAAAATATAGTAATTAAAGCAAGGGCACGCCTAAGTATAGTACTTCAAAAATATAATACTTAACGCTTAGTCACACAATGTTACTGACAAAGTAATACATAGGCATTATTAAATCTTATGTCAAAAAACTACTTAGAGATACTCTAACGTAACAATAACTGTAACAACTTAACGATACGAGAACGACTATAAATCATGTACCCAATTTTTTATGCAAGTTTTTCTCGAATATCAATTTCATTTCACAGATACGTATTTATCTATTCTAATATTATAAAGGGAAAACGTTTATTCTTTGTACCCTTCGAAACTACTCAACCAATTGAAAAATGCTTTCACTGTTGCAAAGCTACTCTACTGCCCCCGAGTGACGCAGGCTATATTTTATCCGGGTACGGGAAGAAGATTGTAGTCATATGACATTATTAACCTACTACATACATACTCATAATAAACTCTCATAAAAATATCAGTAAGGACAGTAAAATCACCAGTTTCTTAGGATTCTGCTTGACTAACGAGTCCATATCTGTGTGGCCTGGCACCTGGAACTATCAGCTAGGTTGAACACCAACATACTTACATAGTTGGCTCTATTTACTTTACTAAGCTACTAAATCAGATCATTTTTTAATTTGAGTCCAATAACTAGCCTGTGACCTTCATAATTAAGGTATTTTGTTTTTTAAAAATTCTGGTAAGTATACGACCAGAAGATTTCCGGGAGATTAGTTCCGTTCACAACATTACACATATTGGGATCAGTTATGCTACTGTTTGTAATAAATCCAATGTTATAAAATAACAGAGGTAACAGATTTTAAAAAAGGTCCTGGCAAAACTGCTACATCGAGGTTACTGCTACATTTGGGAAGGATATAAGGTAAAGCAAGGTCAAAGTGCCTCTACCACAAGATTAGAACTACCACATTTTTTGTGCTAACATTCAAAACTATCTTTTTCACACCCACAGCTTTTTTAACTCTACCACAGGCAAGGTATGGTTAACGTACGAGTTTCTGCGGCTTCTCCTTGCTGAGCATGTCGAGGTTGGTCTTGAGCGGCACCTGGAACTGCGCGATGTTGAGCACGGTGGCCACCAGCGGGCCCTTCACGTGGATGTCCAGCGGCGACGCGCTGTGCAGGCTCGGCGATATGTTCACCTGCGGATGTTAGTAATACTTAAATAAACGGTATTTTATTAGATGTATAGGGTTTTTTTTAATGTTTCAAAAGACAGATTTTTTGTTTTGTAATTTCGAAGACAATATTAAATTATAATAGACAGCTGCATTGGTGGTGAAGATTGTTCATTACCGTTTCTTCTTCCCAGGCATAACACTTGAAAGCAGTGGAAAGGGACGTTTATTGAGTGTGCTTTCCAATGTATTTGTATTTGTCATGAAAAATTGCTTATTTAATTAGCATAATTTCAATGAATAAAATTCCTTATTTAATTAGCATAATTTCAATGAATATATTTAAGGAAATTAAGATTTCTTATATTTATAGCAACATAACATTCCACATATTTTATTATGCATGCATACGTAGGTACACAAACACAAGAGACGCACAAAAAAACTGTCTTGGCAGTGCTTAAGATCACTTAAAATTAATATAACCATAATTTAAACCTTACCTCCAACAACCAAGGCTTAAGATCTTCATCCAACAAGACATCTATGCCAAACAACTCGTAACAGTTATACCGGGAAGTTATATTCGCTTTAGTTAACGAACTGATGCTGGCCTCTCCGGAGATGATAGTCTTAATGACAAGGTCCTTCATGGCCTCCCATAGACTGTCTATGTCCACGCGCTTTTCTGATTTTAAGTATTGTAATAGGGTTTGAAGAGTCCTGAAAATGTAATATATTTTCATTTATTTAATATATCGTGACACCTTTTTACAACCAATCGGTTGGTATCATGGTAAGTTATTAAATTGTGTTATAAGTGATAAATTACGTACAGTTATATTTATATAAATATCTTTAGATCCGATCGTATTTTATTGGGGATTCAAAAACAAATTATTTTTACTACAACTTATACATTATTACTACTATTCAACTAACGACTTGAGAACAATGGAAAAAGTAATAAGACCGATAGCAATTAAACCTATGAAGAATCATACCTAGTATATGAAGAAACACAATTCTGACACTTAATGGCCTAATACAAAAAATCTTCTTTTCAAAGTATTTTCACATCAAAATTCGTATTCATCTCCGATGAATTAATAAATAAATAAAAAGTAAGTTATTAATAATAACTATTTAATGCTCACCATTTATGTCCCTCGCAGGCTGCGAAGTCTTCATTGGGCGTGTAATTCTTTGACAATCTATTGATTGAGTAGTTTGTTAAGTGCATATACCTATCGTTCAAAAATGCTAACTCATCATTGTACTTCACTGAAAGAGAAAGTTAAACATTGTATTAGTTTTGTTGCGCAAAAGTTGCGCAAAAAAGTGGTCTTAGCGCAAAATCTGCGTACGGAAACAAAGTTTTAGCGCAACATCTGCGCTAAATTACTTTTTTGTGGTTCATGTAATTAATGACATAGTGCCAGCATCATCAACCCATATAATAGAAAGGGTTTAATATTGCTATTTCATTTCTATGTAACTTGATTA
Organism: Helicoverpa zea; assembly: GCF_022581195.2. Lineage (NCBI taxonomy): Eukaryota > Metazoa > Arthropoda > Insecta > Lepidoptera > Noctuidae > Helicoverpa > Helicoverpa zea. Next base: position 3,407,206 of record NC_061472.1, read on the forward strand.
CAATAAAAAGCTACCTATTTTGTCATCGATCTCACAAAAACGAGAATAATCTTCAGAACTAACTCTTAAACTAAATAAAAAATTACCTGAAGCAAATCTGGCCAATCCATCCTTATACAGATATATCCTGAGCGGGTGCACTGACGTGACGAGCACATACAGCCTGAGATCGAACTTGTTGCCGTTTATAAGGTACGGCTTGGACACATACCGTTGAACAACCACCGGCCGCTTCTTGGGTATTTGTGTCCATTTCGAGACTACCTTTATGCCTGTGCCGCGGGCTGAGGCTGGCTGGAAACCGGTAATGAAGGAATTAATTAAATATTACTATTTATTTATTCTACATATTACAAAATGAAACATCGAAAAAAATGGATTGCCATCTTCTTATCATTATGGTCATAAGTATTGAAAAAGAATCTTGCATTCAGCGTTTATCTTTGCGAAGGTAAATAAAGAAAATAATCAGTGCAAAACATTTACGATGAAATTATTATCTTGTGAGCAATGGAGCATATGGTAATTATTCTATGGCAGACAGTAGGACAATTCCAAGTAAAACAAAAATATATCTTAAATCCATTCGATAATTAGATTTCCATATCAAGATCTCGAAACTAAGCACGATCCCCAACTATTATTGAAATAACTACGCAGTAACTTAGAAACTATCTGTATCAACAAAAATGCACTGTATCATAACATTCAACAACTGTCCTTGATACGAGAAGGGTCAATAATTTCAAGCGATGTATGTGATTTATGCACCCCACTTTTATGTAGTCTAGACGTACGTAAATAAAAATACGACATTGACATTCGAATATACTCATAAAGATGTCGTCAATATTGACTTGACATGGTAGATAAGTATTGGATTTTAGATTCAATATCAAAACGTCGAGTTTTTTAGGCAAGAATTTTATACCAGATTCATAAATCAAACCAATTTTTATTTTGTAAATTTTTCGTTTGAAACTCAACAGGGTTTCAATAACGCCTTCTATGTTTATCATCATCATCAGGTTTTTGATCGTACCACTACTAGACACGGCCTCCTCTCACAATGAAAGAAAAATATAGGTATTCAATAACTACATACCGGTTTAATAATCCACCGTTCATTATTAGCTGCATACTTCTCCCAGTCGTGTTTCAGCAACTTCAGATCATGAGGCAAGACATACGTCTTGGGCATTATACCGAACTCATTGATACCGTATTTCGATACCAATTTCTGTAAATTCCTCCATAACCGGTCTTTTCTACCGATTTGAAACGTGCCCGGGAAATGGTTCATTTTCTGTCCGTCCTTGATCGCTCTGAACATTATCGACTTCATATGCTTGCCCCATATGCCAATCCATTCTATTGTTTCTGTAATTAGATAAAAGGGATCTATTTTGAATTTTTATAGGAACAGTCGTAATAGAATGTGTAATTTAAAAGCGTTAGAAACGCAAATAAATCAGTTTTTTTTATAAAACCCAATCAAAACTTTACTCCTATCTACAAACTAAAAATTTTTAACGTTGATTTTAGAGGCAGCCAATCATTACTTGGGTCGATAGTGATATTTTTCATCCCTGTATGTAGGTAGGTTAAGTTTCATACATACATTATTCATAATATAAACAAAAAAAACAGTCGAATTACAACAACCTCCTCTTTTTTGAGAAGTCGGTTAAAATCTACATACCTTCCTGAGGACATTCAGCCGTATCACACTCGCTTTTAACCAGGCGAAACCCAGAATTGGTCAAGGTTTTCTTCACGACTATCGGTGTGATTGCAGTCAGTTTCCACTTGAGATGCTTCTGTATGGGCAGGGGTATCTTCAGGCAGGGACTCTCGTCGTGTCCTATGAACTTGAGGTACGGAGGCACGCGAGGGAAGAGGGACGGCCGGAGACAGTTCGTTACTGATTCCGGAAGGTGAATTGGTGAATCTAGAATTCGAGATTTTTTTTGGTTAGAAGGTGAAAATGTTTAGTGTTGTTAGCTAAAATTTAAATATGGTAGTAAAAACTAAATACGTTTAAAAGAAATAACCTGTAAATTGTTTAATTTAATCCTACAATAATTAATTTATTTTAACTAAAAATTTAATTCTAATTATAATAGGAGGATAATAAGGAAATAATAAAAATATCAATTTCGTAGTGAAGCGCTATGTAAGAGTCAACAAAAAGTGCTTACGTCATAAAAGTGAGATAAAACAAATGTGCAAACAATGACAGATAAAATACTGACGTGCTGAAAAACTGAATCAGTGCCAACGATTTAGTTGAAAAAAATATCCGCATACTGCGTATATTGTTTATAATATCACGACACAAAACTACAACGAAAGTGACAGAACCAAAAATAAAAGTTCTAATTATATCGAAAAAAATCTATTGTATAAAGAAAATGGTGTATTAAAAGTTTTGTGAAGTAAAATTAAAGTTACGTTACTATAATTGGTAATTATTGCTAGATGGCGTGTCTAGATGTTGGTAACTCTATGGATATAATGACGTGAACACAAGGAGGCTTGCCTTTGCGTGTCGGCATGGATTTGAACGGGTTGGTTGTGTGCAAAGCTGTCAGAAACATTTGCTCCTTCGATACTTTCTCTGCAAACAATTGTAGATGTGTTTCAAAGATGGATTGTAGGATTTGTAAAACTTGTAGTTAAAAAGATTTCGATTGTTGCTGTGAAGAATCGCTCTCTATGGTGATACAAAGTAATTCTATTTAAAAATATCCACTATAATTGTCAGTGGTGATGAAGTGCAATTAGTTGACAGATACTAACATATTTAATTTGCTATACCAAACTAAGGGCGAGTTAGTCGATGCCATGTGTTGATAGTTATTCTCAGCTTTTTAGTACAACAGTGCTAAGGCGATAAAATATTGTCCTGCCTTCTGTGAATAATCCAGGCTGAATCATATACCTAGTTTTGCTAGATAAACTAAATAAGTGACTTACAGTACCGTTTTCTGGAGACCTACAACAGTTTTAATTAGAACTTTGCAGTAGTAGACATCAATTAAAAGTTAAAGTAAAATACTAATGTTGCCGTTTGTAAAAATAATCCCGCGTGAGATAAAGACGGATATATACTCGTATGTATAACATCCGCAATCGAAACTCGACCACACTCTCAGAATGCATTAAAATTAAAAGACTCTACCAAAAAGTTTGACACCAATCCTATACTACTTGTTGAATCACAACGTACCTTTCAGAGGTATTTTCTTAGCAGCAGTAACAGCCGTCCCATTGAGTTTGGTGGTCAGTTTCGTGACCAGCACGTGGTTTTCTTCCTCTTTTTTAGACAAAGTGGAGGGGAGGGCCGGCTTGTCCTGTTTCTCCATTTCGGCTAACGCTGCGTCCGTTTCCATTTGCCAGTAGTCTGTTAAAGCATCTGGTGATGGCGATCTGCTGTGAGCGCTAGAAGACAAAATTAGGAAGAAAATTAATTATAGTATTAAAAAAAGCAAAATTAATTCAACTATAACTTGTAGATATAATACATAGAAATTAATGAAGAGCGGTTTACGTTAATACAGGTAGAAGGTAAAGTAACGAACGAAATAGGCTTGAAAACGTAAAATATCCAGAAAGCAAGCCATTAAACCCGTTGGAAGGATGTCGCAATCCGCAATGCGGGGAACTAGGCGAATAAATATGGAACAAAACTACCAACTAACTATCAATAATAAATGTAGAAAGACTTTAACTGTAATTACTGTTCTTTACTTTGTTTCTGCTCTACTCGTTAGTTCTAGACAGCATGTGGAAGTTTATTTCGAACGTTTTCAGTCATACAAGAAGTTTATTAGTACAATTTTATTCTGATGACGTCTGAACAATTTTATTGCGTTCATGATTAATCCTAAAATGTGACGTCATTGTGCAAAAGTTTAAAATTTCGAACCAACATAAATATTTTTTGTGTTTTGCGATGTTTTTGATAAATGTAAATACAAGTGTTTGCAATTCAAAATCGGAACAACAACTGATTTTTAATTCAAGGATGTGGCGCAGGAAAGCAGGTCATTCTTGTAAAAAACTTGTTGATAGAATATTATAAATCGACAAAACACGTGTTGTTTCTACAAATAGTTATAACAAATGACGTGTCTGGCGCTCCTGTGTCGCTATTATGTTAGTTCCAAATAACTTATATTTAAAATATCAACATGAAAGTTTTTTACATGGTGTTGGATATTATACTGCAACCGCAACCGGGTCTAATGACCATTTGAATCGGCGACTTTAAGTTATTTCGCCGGAAACCTAATTGTAAAGCTGGCTGGATATTAATGGTTTTATGTAAAGATATTAGCTAGCTGCTTCCCGCCTGTATTTTGGTACAAACAAACAACAAATCCTGTTTACAATATTAATTAAGATAATTTAGATGTATAGAAATCTACTTACTCCTCAGTCTCCAACTCAACGCCACAGCAATCAGTCTGGCTCCCCGACTTCATCTTGGCTTTGGTCTTGGTCGTTACTTTGATTTTCTTCTTGATCTTCACAGCTTTCTTGGGTACGGGTATCGTGGTACCCGAACTGACTGGGAGGGCCGGACTCACCGCTGGGCATGTGGGTGTGAGCGTGTCTTGGCGAGGCTATGAGGAAATAAGATCGCACTTTACATTTTTGTAGGTGATTTGGTGATTCGTTAATGGGTTGGGTGTGGATAAATACTTCCTGAAAAGACTGTTTCTTTTTGGGTTTAAAGAGTGTAGGCATGGGGTGTTTGAACTTGGAAAACAGTTGAAGATCGTAAGCCACCAATTCATCGTACGCATTTTTGTACGTATGTTGGTGCTCGGCCGGTAGCTACGTAATTTCGCATTATGTAAATAACAATGAAAAACACATATAAACGCCTCGTAAAAACCAATCTAACTCCCTCAAAGAAATTCGTATGATAATGAGCCAAATGGCCGCATGCCTTGAATATAACGTACATTTAACAACTTTAAGAATTCGAGATGGCTGTGTTTTCAAATATTTAGAGATGAGCACGTACAGTTTTACACGAAGATTACATTCGGCTATAATATTGAATATTCTATTAGGAAGTGTACGGAAATGTTTTAATATTTCAGTAACGGCATGTAGAACTTAAGAAAAACAAAACACGACCAGTGGGTCAAGGATCTGAAGAAATATTTTAGATTTAGAACACATGTAGACGCAACATGGCGGGTATAAGTGGATTTAAGAATAGCTAAGTCTTCACCGTGTTAGCGAGGTTAGGTTAACTTAGATTAGGGTCAGAGTAATTCTTAAGGGTTCATCGAGGTTAAGATTATCATCATTTGTCTAGCCTTTTCTCAACTATGTCGGGGTCAGCTTCCAGTCTAACCGAAGCGACTGCCTATGACCTGGGCAACTCAATACCAATTGTTAAGACTGATTGTCAGAATTCCTGGCTTCCGACTGCCAAAGATGTTCAAATGGCAGCTGGGACCCTCCAGTTTATGGTGCCTTCCGAAACACGGAAGAACTCATTATGACAAGATTCAGGTATCGACCACGAAAATTTCGAATAGTGTCAAAAGAAACAATTTTAAGGGTTCTTACAATTTGGCCGTTTCGGGTCGGTTCGACATGTCCGGCGGGCGCACTATTGACACGACACGTCCGGAGCCCGGACGACAAGCGCGCTGTTGTCGTCCCGGAGCCGCACCGACTCGAAATGTCCAATTGGCAAGAACCCTAATAAATATAGTACGTTAATTACATATTTGAATTTAATAAATAGTATTGAAATTTAATAAAAACCAAAGGGCATGCAATATTTTAGTGGGGAGGTCATGTGACGTTATGTTTCAAATCTATTCCGACGTTATAAAGAAAGAGGTAGACTTTGTATGCTATAGTTTATCTCTGGAACCACTGGACCGATTCCAGAAATTCTTTCATCAGAAGTTACATTACGTGTGAGAGCAAAACGAATGAACTTCGAGACATTATAGTTCGGCCATTCAGAGAATGCGTTCCTGACACGTCGCGATTGAACTGACGACGTAACTTTGCAATGGCGTTGCAGTTACGATAAAAATATTTTTGCTGGTTGTTTACCGTTTTAACAATTGAGGAGCATTAAAACAACATTATTATATCAATAATCAATGAATGTAGTTACGTCGTCAGTTCAATCGCGACGTGTCAGGAACGCATTCTCTGAATGGCCGAACTATAATACTTATATCGGTCATCTTGTATGTGTCTGCGAGACATAACTAGGTGTTCCACGCGGTTTCAACCACGTGCCAAAAGAACCACGTCCCGCAACCGGGTAACAAGTCGCCTATGCCATTTTCTCAGGCTAGCATCTGGCTAAGGTTTCTTAATTTTCTTTAAAAACAATTTAGAAGGATCAGAGTGTAAGCGCGATAGACTGCTAGAGATACTTTCGCATTTAATTATAATATTAATAAGGATTATACGGCAACAAAACTAGTACCTAGTATTTGTTCATATCTGTAATAGCAAACCTCAAAAATTTCGTACTAAGGTTTACAAAAGTTTTTAGATCGTTCGTTTGATTGTAAATTGCATTCGAAATAAAACTTCAGGAACTTGCATGAAAACGACCAAAGTTTCGGGAAACAAATCAGCGTGCTTTATTGTATCGTGTAGAGTTTTGTAGCAGAAAATTAAGTAGAAGAGTGTAGTCGGGTCAATTGCAGTTGCATGTCAGTATTACAGGAGTATTATATCTGGCTTATAAATATTAGTAATAAATAAGCATAATCAAGTCATAGAAATAGGTCGACAGAAATATAGAGGAATTCAGAGATTTACCGGCACCACTCTCCAGTACTTTCGCAAATCGTTTTGGCAAGCATCACTGGTATCTTACAAGCCCACACTTATTGTAATTTCTTCTTCGTTCTAGCGAACGGATCGCTTTCAAATATAACTGCACAAAACATGTCAAGGTTGAAAATACAAAGGTCAATTTCTAACTGAAAACTTTCAACTATTTACATTTTCCGAACCATGATTATAACTCGCGAACTTTTATTTATAATGGACAATTAATTGGCTAATTAGCATGTACAAAATTGACAGGAGGTGGAATCGGTACGGTAGTAACAGCGATAATGCATCGTATTGACATTTTGTACACTTTTGGCAAGCGGCCAGGTCGCGTGAACCGATGCCACAATAAAATCTAAAGTGTACAGAATTAAACAGACAATAAAACAAGACTAGTCGAGATGTAACCAGTCATAATGAAACGGTTCACACCACACCTACGCGCGACAACGAACACCGGTGTTAATATTAATTATGCAATTTTTACAATCACTCTATAGTTTAACACATGCTAAAACTAATCAACATATTTATTGCTAGCATTTTTATTATCCTTACATGAAAACTTGTGATAAACATTGTTCTGCGAGTCCGCCAAGTTTTGATGAAAATCGCGCCAAAAGCAACAGACGCCCGGGCGCCACCTTCAAGCAGTGAAGATCAATAACTGATCGTAAACTTCAAAAGATTAGCATTCCGTGAATGAAAAGTTTTTTATTAACGTTCGTGTTGTTTGGTGATTTTGTGTAGAACATAACAATTATGTTTCAGGGGGCTTTATCCACCTTTAGCGCACGATTTATAACTTTGTATTTCAATAACGTTGAATAAAACCAGTAATAATTCAGTTCAAATTCGCGTTATTTACAAACTATGACTTACATTGTGGGAGAATTTCTTGAAAACTTTTCCTATGAAACCCATGCTAGACTTGCAGATGCACGCGCGTCTACCACAAGGCTACGTCAGCGACTAGCCACTGCGTTCCCGTACAACTTGCATACCGGGCCGCTTGGTCACGTCTTGCATAACCCCAACCAGTACACATCACAAGAAAAACTTCGTCATTTAACCGAAAATATCTTCAGAAAAATTCCGCCACTTCCGCGAACTCTGACGAATGTAAACAATCGTTTTTATTTGAACGATGTCCACCATTTGGCCGTAAAGCAATTTTATTGTCGTCACGTTAATTATGATATTTGATTTTACTCAATGTTCAACACGACACGAGTGATAAAGGGTGACCAGAGTTATAGTTTTGGTAGTATATTAGTGTATTGTGTGAAGTTTGGTTTATGTTGTGTGTTATAAAATTGTAAAAGTGTTTTATGATAGGCAGGAGTTTCACTGATAGATAGATTGGAAGACTTAACAAAAGCTCAGCAAAAAAAATCGTAACAAGATTTACACATGTCCCAAGTAGCGTAAATTTTTCACAGTTGCTTTTAAATACACTCCACAATAATCAATTTAACATGCGACTATACCGGCTCGCGTGCGGCCGTTCATAACAAAAACTCCGAACTCCGCAATGAACTGCGGAAAGCACTCCTTTGACACATTTCCAAGTCAATTTCAGATTTAACACAGTATAAAATGGTTCAGGTAGAACGCAAGAATTCTTCTATACATTTATAACACGGTGGAATTTCGTCCATGACTCATTTGAAGCGAAATAAACAATCCCGTGAGCCTGAATAATCACTTCAGGCAAATATGAATAGATTTTGAATGGTGATGACAGATGAATAGTCGAGGAAACAATCTTTCTATGACGTCAAGAATAAATAAATGACGTGAATAACCAAAAGCGATACAGCGCTGGAAAATATTCCATGTTTCAGGTTAATGTTTGAACGTAAATGTTTTCAGCGCTTTCTTGTTTAAATTAAGACGTGTTCGCTACTAAATATAACATAACGACATCATGCGATAATCGCACGCAATTTATTTACGTGAACATTATGATTATGATAGAGATACTCGCTTTCTAATTCTGCTATTCAGTTTTTTACAACTGAAAATAATCATTATGTAGAAATCATGGGAGATAAATAGTTCTGTTTCATTATTTTTAAGTGCTCTAGTCCAATGGTTCTTAACCTTTTTGACATGAGGGACCACTTTAACTAAAGTTTGTCGTGCCGGGGACCACCTCATCGGTTTACCTAAATTAGCACTCATTTGTTTATTATTTATCAAAAAACATCAGAATTTTTGGGTCAGTTCTACTCAAAGCTAAACGCATGTCGGCAGTTCTGTAGGTAAGTAAATGCAAATAAAGAAAAACTTGCGTATGTAGTTTCCAAATGCGCGAGCGAAGCGAGCGCGAAATTTATATCGTACTTAAACCAAATATTACGTAAAATTTAGCCCAAACATACTTAACGTTTTGTTTGTTGACAAATGCAAAAAAAAGGGCCATAATATAGTTTCTGAATACGCGGGCGAAGCGAGCGCGAAATTTTATCGGACTTAAACCAAAAATTACGTAAAATTTAGCCCAAACATACTTAACGTTTTGTTTGTTGACAAATGCAAAAATAAGGGCCATAATATAGTTTCTGAATACGCGAGCGAGGCGAGCGCGAAATTTTATCGGACTTTAACCAAATATTACGTAAAATTTAGGCCAAACGTACTTAACTTTTTGTTAGTTGACAAATGCCAAAATAAGGGCATACCGTTTCTGAATACGCGAGCGAAGCGAGCGCGAAATTTTAATTATTTTTTAAGACTCAAAACCAAAATTACGTAAAATATACATTTTCATGAATGGGGGGGACTAAGTACGACACACCCGATATACGTCCATGCCAAAACCCCCGCTCGCAATTATAAATCGATAAAAATTAAGTTAGATAACGTATAGCAACTTCGCGAAGCCAAGCTTCGCGGACCACTTGGAATGCCTCCAGGGACCACCAGTGGTCCGCGGACCACCGGTTAAGAACCACTGCTCTAGTCGAATGTACATTATCTAAACTTTATCGATCATTCTACTACACGTTTGTTTAAAATTGGCAATAAAGCTGGTACTTTTTTAGGACCAGATCACGTTTTATAATAAGATGAGTAAAGTTCAGAACTTTTATGGTCATCGAAAAAAAAATGTGATCGAAAGCAGCCACCATTTACTCTTCCTCTACCTACATTTTACGACCTATCTCAGACTCATTATGTCTATTAATATTCCATTGGTCTTTAAACTGGCACAAAATCCGCAGACGCATCATGCACTCATAACATATTTTTGTACTATATTCAGATAGTACTTAACAAGATGCACAGAGTAAGGAAATATGAGCGGAGATGCTATAAGACCGGTAGGTCGGGCGCCTTCTTCTAGGTCAAATACGTACATGCAGTCGGCGTGACGTATACGATCAGTCAAGAGTGAACTAATGAGGTATTCGGATTCTTTGAGACATCAGTCAAAGATTTTTGTTTTCGGTTGCAAAGAAGGCGTTTAAGGAGGAGACAGTAACGTATATTGTGCCCCGCACACCCTCATTTTGGCGCGCTTCTTTCTTAGGAGATTTTCCATTATGGCACCTCCGCTTGTCCTTTTGTTCTCCATGACAAGATGCATGATGCACTTCGGTCACGCATAGCGGACGCCGCGGCGCCGACGCTTTGCAATATCATATGACGCCGTAGATACGTAGTAGAGCATCATACGGTATTAATATAGTTGACTAGCTCATTAATGTGGATTCACACGAATTATTTTCGCGTGTCGCTTTTGGTCGAAAACTTTTGGGAGATTTTGGCTTTCGAGTTAGATGTAAATAATTTAATTTTAGTATGTTTTTATTGTGATTTAAGTAATAAAATAGATTAATACCAGAGTGGGCCTAACAGGGCCTAAACAATGGATAGAGAAAATCAAAGTGTCCCCTTTGTTTTCTTCTTAAGGCATGCATATTTCTGAGATAGAACAAGAAAATGCGTTTTCCAGCCATGGAGTTGCCTACCCAAGGAAATCTTAAAGACTATTTAATTACCAAAAAAATACAGAATAACTCACCAAATCCATCATAGGTTCAACATGAACGGTCTCATTGATAGCTGTTGTCCTCAACAAATGCATATCATGGTCATTATTGTCCTTTATCACGAGTATATCCTTCCGTTGCCTCGACTTGGAGCTGGCACTGGAAGGAGTTCTGGTGGGGCTCTTACAAGCTGTGTTCCCGAGGCTGGCGACTGCTGAACCGTAGGAGTACCCGATGCCTGAGTTGTCTTTGGCACGTTTTGTGGTCGCCGATAAGTAGTTCAGACGGCTAGAAGGTAATTAAACGTATACGTTAATTATTTAATTAGGTATCACTTATTGTTGCTTATTTGGGGTACTATTACAGCATTCGATAAATCAACAGTACGGCCCATATTCAAAGACAACATGGTTAATTAGAAAATTAGTGTGAAATTACTAGTCTTGTAAGTTGTTTTGACAAAACTGATGTTTATGTTGTCGGTGAACTTGAATCTAAAAGCTATGAATTTATTCGAAATAGCTCTATCTAGGCGCTGTCATTTACTGTGTGAATCACAGACCGACATTTCGAATGATGGAGATACAAAATGTCATAACATTAAAATATCACAGTTGAGTGGGAGTTAGTGCATGTAAATAGTGACATCACAGTTTGTTATTTTTAGGCACATAATTAGGTAAATCCTGTGGAAATCGTATGATTGATGGGCTCATGTGCGCCATACCTATGTTTAAATACCTCAACATGCAAATAACTCAAACATGATTTATCTGTGCTGAAGAAGTATTTTTGGCAAACTATTTGTATGCATGTTATGGCGAACTAGTTAAATTACCCGTTTAGCCAAACAGCTAGCCTAAAAATATTTTTACTAATAGCAATCCCACTATAATATAGAACATGCATTTATTAATTATCATAAAAAAATATATAATAATTAATTATTTCATGCAACTAGTACAATACCTGACATTCGTTGACTATGACAAAATCTATTATTTCTGTCCTATTATTAGACCTATTGTCACTATTTGACCATTTAATAAAATAGAATTTTCAATTACTGCTATTTGTAATGCATGCAACGTAATGAATACTGCATTCTTTTTAAAGAGTAATTAACCATACAATCGAAGTATGTATATCTATCATAATCCTTTTAGCATACTGACCTACTTTCGGGCTAATAATAGCCTTTGACCTGCGTGGGGGTTTTTATCTTAAAATATATTGTCTAGGGCACATCATAATATAAAAGAACCTTCATAAAGATTGCACTCAAAAGAGCACAAATTTTAATTTAATTATAAACTTCCTACATAGATAAGTAGGTATCTCAGAAATCAGTCATCCTGTTTTGATAAGAACTGTTTACAAAATGTCTAACCTTGTTATATATGGACAAAGGTTTTGATATAAATCCTACATAATTCATTTCTTTTTAATATGACCAATTATGAAAATAGAAGAATGTTTTTAAATGTGTTTCAAGAGACTATAAAACCAACTAGATTCAAGGGAATATACTGTGATTACATTACATAATATAATGAAATACTTAATAAGACATTGCGTTAGCAAAAGACAGTAATCTGACATCTAATTCAATAGAAAAAAACTATTATGAGTAATGTTTCAAATCATATGAGCATGTGTATAACCTAAAAAAACAATTGACATTGCCAAATAAATACACACACTTCCTCATTGTAACATTCTAGTATCTAATAACCATTTAAATAAAGCCTTCAATCAATATTTACCAAAAGTCCTCTATTCCCACAACCAATATACCACTTAAATCATTAATCACAAAACAAATAGCATTCTAACATGCACAGAATTGTGTAAAACAAATCAATTAATTCAATTGTATTGTCAAGTATAACATTACATGCAAAAGACAAGTTATTGAATAGACCAATAGTGATTCAAATAGCTGATTACATAGTTTTGTAATGATAACAGATAATAAACAACTCACTTATCATATCCCGGTACTGGAGAACCAAAACTATAGTTGCAGTATAAGTTGTCAGACTCGCTAGCTGCTCGCTGTCTTCTGCGGCCCTCTAGGGCAGCTTTAGGGTCTAGGTGTGGTTTGTTCTTGGGCTTTTTGAGTATTCCATGCAGAGGTGAACTTGGTAAGGGGTTATTGAGTATTGATTTCAAAGGCTGTTTTGTTGCTTGCACCTCCATCATTTCATGATCAACTTTCTCTAGTAGTTCCTCAACTTTTGGCAAACGGTCATCCACTTTAGTATTGGATAGTGTTGTAACTAATAAAGGTCTAGTTGGGCTTTTCCGGTATAATTTTGATCTTCCTGGCTGGTAACTGAGGATAAACAAAACAATTTGTTCTAGTGTTTTTATTGGTAATTGAATTGAATTCAGGTCTGAATTATATATCTCTATTCTAAAGACAAGGATGAGATATAAATAGCATGTCTAGTTGTGACCTACTAGTGACAATAGGTTAGGTAACTGTGCAGTGTCCAGGCAGTACAAGCGTATAGGTTATGTTTATGAGCTCACCCATGGTACCTGTCCTGCTCGTGGGCCATGACGTAGTCGCCGTTCTCGGCGGCGGGCAGCAGGCACTCGTGGCGAAACCGCGCGGCCGTGTAATGCGGCTCGCTGGTATTCAGCGTGAAATGGCTCTTGTTGGGCAGGGCACGGTGATATCGACAGTTACCATCCGCGGAGCGGTTCGCCTCGCGACTCACATCCTCGTACGGCGAGCGGTCTACGCCTTCGCTGCGACAGCGACGACGCAGTATGCGCGCTGGCTCCCGACCAGACCAATCCAGCACCGACCCCAAGGGATCACATACGTCTAACCCGGCTTCGTAGCTTGGGCACGCTCGCCTACTATCCATATCCGACCCGCCTAATCGCGACGCATCGTCGAATGTCCACATGGATTTCGCACCAGGAATTTCACTATTGCACTGCTAATTTTACTGAGAACCACTGAAACATGAACTTATATCGGCGTCGACGAGGCCAGGGGGCGACAGGTGACAGATCGTCACCATTCGACAACCGCGATACAACGTGCCAGGACTCCCGCCAAAATTGAAAGAAAATGATGTTCTTTTTACAAATAAATTAGCAAACCTTTAAGATGGGATACTCCTACACGAATTACTCATTGACACAGTCACACACTTTGCACCGTTAATTTAATAATGCCCATAGTAATGGCGATCGTGGTAGGTACGCTCAAATCATCCAGTTTTTTCAGTTGTTGTTTACCTATTTCGATAAACAAAAGCTTTTAAGATCTACTATGAGGCAGCTTGTTAATTTCGTTACTTGTGATACGAATTTTTTGATGCTACGTCGCCAGTATATCGATCTGTAGAAAGGGATATTGAATAGAAATTTAAAACACTTGATAATTTAGTTCTTTCTCTGTACACACATAATTATAGCTTTACTAGTAAATATGGTTGCTCTTCATTTCATATTGTCACTTTCTCGTCAAACGTTTATTCAATGGGAGTGAAAGAGAGAACCTGTTAGTTCATTGTACTGCCACAAGTATTTTAAATTTGTTTGGTTGGCAAATACGAGATTTCATTGAAGATTTTGGGGGATTGATGCGCATGGTTACAATATTTATTAGATAGTAAGCTTGTTATACATAACAAAGTAATAAGTAGCAGTTTCAAAAATACATAAAATATTTTTTTAACATTTATTTGATCATGATTTCCCTGTTAACATGGTCTAATTTATATAAAAGATTTCAATAGTATTCAGCCCTTGAATGAAACGCAGTTTACAAACAATAGATTCATGTCATTCAAATTTCATGAAATCACAGATAATCAATCCAGACTTTACCATTCTGATCAGTCTTTATTATGTAATACTTGCATAAACAAACTAATTTATTTTATAAATCATGTACCGAAATGAAAACATAATATTTATTAATTTTACTTAATAAACTGCTAGAATACAGATTCTCCTGGTGGCTAAGTGGTGAACTAACGAAGATGACCATCTTGAATTGCGGTTTTTAACAGAAGGTCATTGTAAATATTACCAAGTAAGTGTAGTTTTCCGAATTACATGGATATGAATGCTTTACGTATCTATATTAATATCTATCGGAGAGTTTACGTTTTTATTTTAGTCTAATATGACCGGGACCGCCTACGTAGGTTTATAGGTAAGTAACAGTTTTTTTTTTTTCTAGCTTCAGTGCACATAAGATAAAACCATTTAACTTAAAAGTTTTTTTACCAATTTTTTATTTTCTAGTTTTTAGTATTTAATGAAAATGCCTACCGAATATTCCTCATTCTATATATGGGTCAGCAGCTGTGAGGGAATGCCAGACTCTTACTGACTAAAAACCGTTGTGTTTCGTCGTAGGCCTTTTATGTACCAGGACCACGGTAAATCTTTCGAACAATCCCGCAGCCCAGGCAGGCCTTGGCCCTGTTGGGCACTGCTGGGGTTGCTGACAGTATTCTACTTGTGTAGCCCTTTCATTTGATACCCATATTGAGGGGGTTGTGGAAAAAATATGTAATCCGCCATTTTTTACCGGCGGCCATCTTGGATTTACAATGTTATTGATATTACTATATTGTATTGTCATCGGAATTGAAGGCGTGTACCAAATTTCAGATCAATCTGACAACAGGAAGGTACTTAAATTTGAATGACTAAATTTGACCCAAGAATAAATAAATAAAACAAACAGGATGAGCTAAATAAAACCGTTTAATAAAACCGTTTAATAAAAATGGTCCTGACAAGCGTTCTGAATCTTAAAAAATAAGTTCTCTAAACATTCCTATGAGCCAACAAACGCAAGAGAAAATGGAATAAAAATTAGACTATTTGAATTTTCGCTGTGAATGAATTCTAGTTCCAAAATTAATTATCTCATCCAGAAAGACATTACGACTCTGTGAGGCCTATTACTCATTATTATATATACCTATTATTCAAATTTAGTTTTAATTATTTGATGAAAGTTTATGGTAAAGATGTAGAGAATTTTGATTTATTTTCCGCAAACGACGTGTTTTCGGGGAATCGGGACAATGGACTTTGGCAACATTGCACTCAGTGCTCTCTGAGCGAGCTCTCTCCTTTCTCGCTCCCTCCTCAGTGTGTGAATTGCATCCCTAGACTATACACGCTCGTCTTTACTTCAGTACAGTCAAGTTCACAATAGTTTGGAGTCCTTCGTTATTTATTGGCCAAGTCGTTTTTGTTTTTATTGCTTCATTTGTTTGTGAACTTTTACTTGTTGTATGTACCTACATTGTTCTGAAAAATGCCTCGCGGACGTTACAGCGTTTTAAGTGGCCAAGCCCGGAAAATGGTGCATGCTGTCCTTCAATTTATGAAAAAAGAGCACGAAGAAGGCTTACTAATACCTTTAAATCTAGTTCAGAAACGAACGGCGGCTGCTACAGGAATATCTACGAGAACTGTTCAAAGAATAGCTGCAACAGCAAGTGAAGCTGAAGCGAGGCCAGTCTTCCGCACACCTGGTAAAAAACGTAGGGGAGTCAAGAGAGTGACAGGCATTGATGGGTTCAATCAAGGAGTCATCAAAAGGTGCGTCCATAACTTTCATTTAACTGAAAAAAAATTGCCAACAGTCCAAGCACTCCAAAAGAAATTGAAAGCCGATATAAATTATCAGGGTTCTATGACCAGCTTAAGTCGAATTCTTAAGCAATCGGGTTTTCAGTGGAAGAAAACCCAATATGAGAAAAGAGTTATAATAGAACAAACCAGTATTCGATTACAGCGCATCGAATATTTGGAAAGTATTTTCAAGTATCGCTCGGAAGGTAGGCCCATTGTATACGCTGGAGAATCATATGTCGATTCTTCCCAAAGTAAGCCATCGGGCGACGGTGTCAAAATAGTAAAGGGTCAAGGCGTGGTTATCGTTCATGCGGGTTCAGAAGCGGGCTTCGTATCCGATGGTCTTTTAATGCTTAAGGGGAATCCAAAAAACACCGATTATCATGATAATTTGAACCCTGACATTTATGAAAGATGGGTTAGAACACAATTATTACCAGGTTTACCAGAAAACTCAGTCGTTGTGGTGGATAATGTATCCTACCACAACAAAGAAGAAGATCCGGCACCATCTTCAAATGCACGAAAAGCAGAAATGCAATCTTGGCTTCATAAAAAGCAAATATCTTATGATGATAGCATGCTGAAGCCACAGCTTTACAAGTTAATTGCTCAAAGTAAAGACAGATATAAAAAGTACAATTTAGATAAAATTCTTAAACACCATAACCACGATGTATTACGGCTGCCCCCTTACCACCCAGATTTGAACCCCATCGAGATGGCATGGGCAGCCATAAAACAACATGTTTCCAATAAAATTGTTACTTGGAACGTCAATACTGTGATGGAATTGATAGAAGAAAAAGCGAATCAAATAGGAGAAAGTGAATGGAGCGGATTTTGTGCAAAAGCAATGGAAATAGAAGATGATTATAGAAAAAGTGACGTTGTCATCGACAATTTGACAGAAGAATTCGTCACTCAAGCAAATGATAGCACTGATAATAGTGATAATTACTCAGATTCCAACTCTGAGGGAGATTCGAGTGAAGAGGAATACTTTGGTGTAAATAGTGAAGACATGCCTTCTACAAGCGACTATATTTTTATCGAGGAATTGAGGGCTGTGCCGTAAAATAATTCTTCTGAATTAAGCTTGTAATATATTGATCAGTATTAACGCAATCTTTCATTGTTCCTCAATAACTAAGGCACATGTCACTTAGGAGTTATAAAATAAAAATATAAAATGGTGTCTAACTTTTTTCGACTCGACTGTACCTGCGCGCAGTTGTGAACTTGTGAAGTTCGTTGCGGGCCGCCATTATGGTCGAAAACTATAACTGCTCTGTACATAGACGATGTTTTATAATTAGATCTTATGACTTAGAAGATGTATGTTCTTAATAACAAAACTAATTTTAATATTCATAGTGATATTAAAATTGGGCCATAGCGGTGGCTTGTAGAGACGAAGTGTCCGCCCCATAGGGGGTTATGTTCATAAGATTGTTTTATGTTTTGCTTATTCGTGCATGATTTAGAAAATCTATATTATTGGCTATACTAATATTATAAAGAGGAAAACTTTGTTTGTTTGGTTGTAATGAATAGGCTCAAAAACTACTGGACCGTTTTAAAAAATTCTTTCATCATTTGAAAGCTACATTATCCACGAGTAGGGCTGCCATCTCGAATTTCACCAAACCCGGACATTTGGCGTAAATCGCATTTTTTCCCCGAAGGAGTACGATTTTTTTAAACAAAATAATACCTAATTTGTAATCCATTTACTATTAACACATACTTAAATCCAATGAGGTGCTTCCTTACATGAAAAGTGTCCGGGTTTTCCCCGGACACTTCTTGAAACCCCGCCCGGACGGCCTCCAAACGAGGACAAATCCGGGGAAACCCGGACGGATGGCAGCCCTATCCACGAGTAACATAGGCTATATTTTATCCCGGTACGGGTAGTAGTTACCACGGGAAAACGGCTAGTCTCAAATATAGGTGCAATTTGAATTTTGGCTAGGAAGGAGGTTAGGTATACTTAACGTCAATAGATAAAAAGTAATACCGTAGTCAGAAGGCAAGTCCTGGGGCCCGATTCTCCTAATTTTACTTAAGCGACATACGATTCACGTTCGACTCGATTCGATTGATCCAATCCAGACTCGATTACGATTGAAGCGTATGTGGCATTCCGCTATTTTTTCTTTGAAATAAACGTTTTTATCCTTTTCTGTCATTCAATAATGAATCATTTTGTCTGCAAATGATTTACGATTGCAAAATGATTGTACACCAAACTACCGTATAGACCAAAATCACCAAAATAGCAGACCAATCGCACACCAATCAAATGTCAATCGAATACGATTTGTCTTTTATTAGTAGCAGAATGCCCGATATGGTTAAAACTGCTATTGCGATCATATTGCGATTCGATTTCTATTCGATTTTGACATTATGAACTTAGGAGAATCGGGCCCCTGTCTAACCACTATGTACTTGAATTCAAGTTTTGAAACGATGACTACGTCTTAAATAACAAATCAATGGCTTGGTACTTACCTAAAAAAAATAAGCATTCTCTGACAAGAAGATGAAATAAAACACTTTGTTTTAGAGAATCAGTATTCTTTTTACACAGCTTTATTAAACCTAAACCTTACAACTGACGCCGTTATACTTAAAATATAATACGAATCTGACTCTTTTGCTAAGCTATAATTATGTTCAATAAAAATTTATATCTGAGAGATATATCGCTTCCCCAATTTATAAAATGAATACTACTATAACACATGAGTGCTCTTGCCACTAAACTTGGAATTTTATAACTTATATCTATCTAATATTAATATTCAAATATTAAACGAGGGCGATAATAATTCCATTTATCCTGGCACTGAGGAACATAGAGCTCAGGCTGCCAATTATTACATTAATGAGAATGTTATCACACATTTACTTTCGAAAGAATACAAAATGATTCTTATTCGCTTGGCGTATTTACAAATTTAAAACCATACCAATTAAAGAATTAGACTCTCCACTACATCAGCGTAAGATAGTGTTAAAATAATATAATTGAATAATTGTGATAAATAAATCAATATTGTGTATTAACGATACCACTAGTACCATTATCTGTACATGAATAAAACAGTCCCGCACAGAAACTTATAGCTAAAACATTGCAACATTATAAAAAAGTAATCTAATATAAACTATTTATTTAAAATTAATGTTCGCCGTCCGTTACGCAGACTGATATACAAAGTAGAAAAAATATACATGTCACCAGGTGTACAACAACAGATTTCGATAATGTTAGGTGCGTTTGGCCGGCAGTGACGGAGCGTGACGTCACCGGGTGCCGGCGGCCGCTAATGTCCGGTAAATAAAGGCTGTAGGACCGTGCCAGTGATTCGCATCGTATTGCTGCATTAGTTTCAAAGCCGCTTGCAGACTCGATGTGTAATCTGTAAGGAGAGACGACATTTATTAACTATTCGATAAGTGAACTGGAGTAATCATTCTGGCTGCTGGAAAGAATGACGTAATACGTGTTTTGTATAACTTTCTCAAGGATAGCTTGAAAACTTCAGTGTCTATAGTTTCATGCCGGTCTTCTCCATGAACTCTTTGGAACTGTGTAATAACCTTTTCATCATGATACTGTAGTCTCTCTGTTCTCTGTAGTGTATCCTTTGATAGTAATTAAGTTGCTGACCTTAGCTAGTGAGCAGCGCGATGTTGATCTCCTTGACCATCTTGACGCGGTGCAGCATCTTGGCGAGCGCCTGTCGGCTGAGCGCCTGCGTGGAGTACCACACGGGCGAGTCGGGCACGCACGACCGCTCCGGCTGCAGGTAGAACACGTCGTTGCGAGTCCGCACCGACTCCGGACTGTTGGAGAGTACGCTACAATGTTAGTGGTAGAGAGTGGACGGTTGGGAAGCCTACTTAGGTCTACTGAGTGCACCTGTGTAGATAGCTATATCATTTTATCTTAGCTCTGAATTTTTGCAAGAGTTTACCTATATGTCATCAGAAGTATCCTTATCTTCATTAACTATGTTTAATGCTAGTGGATTATGTCATTAATGTACAGACCTACTCGTCACTGGGATGCAGGGCTAAGACAAAATGGATACTAACTCCCTCACAATAGGTGCACTCCAACCATCTTACCAACTTCCCTGGACCCTATATCCAGAACAGACACGCCTCGATGGATGTTTCGGAAGGCACATTAAATTAAGGATCCTGTCAGATACTTGTTATGTGTTGCCCAGACAACTGGGTGAAGGAAAGCTGCTCCATGTACGCAATTGTATTGGGAAAATTATAGGTAGAGAAGAAACATTTTAATAAGTCTAGTATAACTAGCAAGTAAATATTTTAGCAAATTCAATGATATTTTCCAGCCACTTGCACATTCTTTCACAAATCGGCTACATATAAGAAGTTTACATACCATTTGGAAATATAGAATTCATATAGTTTCACAGGACACCTCAGTGGGTTCTCCTCGTTTTCTTGTTGTTCATATACTTTCTTCTTTCTTGAATTTGCTTCTGCAATGAAATAACAGTTTTGGGATTAATTACAATAATATTATTTGGGAACAGAGTAATAATCTTCGCTATTACAAAAGTAATTATCTCAGTTAAATAATGTTTTCGTTGAGAAAACTCAAACTCAATTTTTTTTATTTCAAATAGGCCTATGAAAGCTCTTTCGAAACGTCAAAGTTAGGTGCAAAAAAAATAACAACCAAATATTTTACATAATATATTTGGTGTAAAAGCCATTTGTACAGTTTTGTTCTGCTTGATTGCCTAGTTGTTCATTACACAAATGAAAACGCAGTCAACCATTTTTTTAAGAATACTTGTGAATTTATGTTCGTGCGGCACATGGGCGTCTATAAAGAATGTTACTTGCAAGATGACGGGATATAGAAGAGTATGGATGGAGAAAATATGCTGCGCTGACACCAAATAAAATTAGGATAAGGGCAGGAGGATGATAATGATGTATCGCACTTACCTAACGCAGATTGTGGAGGATAAAACCTTAGCAGTACATTCCTAGAGCCGGGTATTTTGGCCTGGCCCGGCTGGTTGGGATTCCTCTTCCAATGTTTCATTATGTGAGAGAATGATAGCTGCATATGCTCTTCTACCGTCTGTAAACCAAAACAGGTTTAATCAACATGTATTGACACTTTAAGGGGTCTACACACCAAAGCCGCTGACCCGGCGGCACAGCCCGGCGGCTTAGTGCCGGCGGGTTAACCCGGCGGCTTCAGAATGTCCAAGCCGAACGATTTTGCCGGTGGCAATGCCGGCGGCACGACTGCCGCGGCATGTGGTGTTCTAGTAATTGTCAAATACTCTATGAAAGCCGGCGGGCAACTGACTGAGTGAGTGGAGAGGGATGCCGTCGGCATCGGCATGCTGCCCCGCCGGCTTGCCCGCGCGGGCGCAAGCCGGCGGCATGATTGTACAAAATACCTGTGCCGCCGGCGTCAGCGGATTTGGTGTGTAGACACCTTTAGGGACAGCTATAGCATGTAGCTACATAGCATTGATACAGTATGGTACAAATTCTTTATCCAAACAAATGTGTTCAATGGATTCAAATACAGGGGGACTTGAATTAAGATATAAAGTAAGGTATTTATTAAGAGTGCAAATGGATTTGTAATATCTTGATTTAGGCTCACGAGGTTGTTGACTGGTCTGAAGAGTTCAGTCATTATGCTGAAATTCGTTTCAGCCAATGGCTCAATAGCCAAGAGCGTCGACATCTCGTTAGACTGTTGGATCAAGATCTTAATGCAGAAATCTGTATTTCTCTATGGAGCTCTGACCGCTGGTAGATTGGACCATGTTCCCGATGCTGGTGAGACACTATAGTATGACATGATATACGTACGACGAGGTTGAAGTGCTTGGTGTTGAAGAACATGAGCGTGGAGAGCAGCACGTGCGGCGAGTGGGCGCCCAGCTGCTTGCTCTCCCACAGGTGCTCCTCCTCCACGCGCGTCACTATGTACTCTGCGGAGGAAATATAAGCGTTAAATACGTTAGATATAATAGTAATAACGGCGTCCGAGCAGATTGTCGTCCACGGTGGATGTTCTCCTACAAGGAGATAAACCAGCTACGCAAGACATATTATGGTGCCGATGAAATGGCAATCCAACAAGATGAGAAATCAGATGCTGAATCGGCACTTTTGTACTGGCATAAATATCGGTCGGAAATATGTAAAACTATACGTAGTGTTCAAGATCTTTATTTTGACGGAGCTATGTTATTTTTTACACGAAAAAGCTTATACGAAACAACTAGTTCTGAGTAAACTGAATTTATGCGAATGTGAATTTGTTACGAAGATATGGAAATACATAAAAATACTTACGTGAGTCATTATATAAAACTGAGAACTTCCTCGCGACCTCGTCTAAGCAGTCGGTGAATTTCTCGTAGTAAGGGTCCGTAAATATATTGTCTATCCTACCGTTTTCAAACAGATATTGCTGTATACCTGAAACCAAACATAGACATTTAATTATACCGTTATGTGTATATTTTCGGTGCTATAATGAAGATGCACATTTTATTTTTTGAACTAGAATGTGTTAAATTAATCAATTTTATTATTGAACTTTCTTAGTAAAAAAAAATATTTTAGCTAATTTTTACCACTTTTCTGATCATTTAAATCACACATAAATAAAAAATCTCACCTAAAACCAAATAATAAATAGTATCGGGGGCGTATTCACTGCCGTTAGGTTTCCTCACTTCCTTGACGAACAAACAGAGCGAGTAGTTAAGTTCATCCGCAGTCAGTTGTAATATCTCCGACTTGAACGGTTTCCGTCGTATCGAACTCTTCTCGATTTCCGCGTTCTTCGTCATCACCCACTGTTTCCACGCGTTTACGCCGAATGTGTACTAGAAATGTAAAAGTAATGATTAGTTCTAGGTTGAAATAAGTGATAAAAGTGCATTTTCAGAGATTAAATAGTCATGTGAAAGCGCTTTAAACATGACGTGTTGGCAATTGACGGCAGTTTCATCAACATTTTAGAAATATTCGTGCTAAATTTGTTCTTGTTTGCAAGACCGAGTAGATTAAACGAACTCAATATGTAAACCGAATCATGCGGTTTATCGTGGAGCACGACTAAGGAGCATTGAAAGGGTGCATTGTAAGCTCGCGGGCCGTTTGCGAGATGTCCGCGAACTGTACGCGTGCATTTTAGTTCTTGCCTTGTTTGAGTTTGCGCTAAAGGGCGCGTCAAACCAGCAAACGGCTCGCGGGCGCAGCATTCGCCAGATGTGAACTTGCCCTTACATTACAGAGACCAATTTAGTATACGTTGAGTATATACCTTGAGACACATGTTGGCGTCAGGCTTCTCGGCGGGCTCGCGCGGCGGGTCGGGCAGCGGCGCGGGCGGCGGCTCGGCGCGGCGGCGCTTGGAGGAGCGCGCGGGGCGGGCGGCGGGGAGGGGCGCGGGGGCTCGCTTGCGGGGGGCGGCGGACGCGCGGAGGGCGGCCACGGCGCGCTGCTGCTCCAGCACCATCATGTGGTGGTGGTGCAGGTTCTCGCCTTCCAGACCTGACCAATAACACCACCAATTATGACAATGTATCTTTCGTCGTCTCTGCCGAAAAATGGCCAACGATGAACCAAGGCCTCCCCTAAACTATACAAGATTTCATAAAAAATTCAATTACATATTTTGAATTTTTTCAATATTTTTTTCGTCGATAAAATTAAACATTAGATTCTCTTATTACAATTTGTAAACATTACATAAATTCACACTGTACACATAACTTTCAATCCTTACAATTTTCGCAAGAGATATTTAGGTTCCCACGAGATACAGATGAACGGGTATATCCTAATTAATATTAATACTCAGTGACTCACCAGGCATCCCGGGATGTGAGCTAGGTGTGATAGTGTTCGCCGTCATAGCTGACTCCAGATCCACAGGCTGGTCTTCATATTCCGTGGCCATTTTCAATGCCATTTGTAGCATGTCCTCTCCGAAAGCATTGTTGCCGTCTATACCGGCTACTGGGCTGAAGGTTTCCTCTGTAAAAAACAAAATGTTATGGAATTGAATGAATCTTCCCCTTTTTTGAGGGGGTTAAAAATTTGTCACGTTGTATAACCTAGAGGTATGAATTGTAAAAATTAGCTGTATTATTATGTATGGAAATTGTGTTGATAATGTATTACTGCATTATTTCGGTTGAACTTGTGACAAGTTATGACTAATGGTGCGTTTACACGCTTGCCAAGGCTTGGCAAGCCCCCACAATCGCAAGGGCCGTTTGTGTGGCTTGCCTGAGCTTATGGGTGCTTGCTTCCGATCCAGTGATCGAGTGCCGATTTTTTATGTAGATACAGTCACAAGCGTGTAAACGCCTTTCAAATCTCAAACGCGATTTGTGGAGATTCTCGGCTGTTTGCCGTTTGCCACGGCTTGGCAAGCGTATAAACGTACAGTCAAACGCCAACGCGATTTATAGAGATTACCAGCTTTTAACAAAATGGATTAGTAGTAGTCTAAACACTTATTAAGTAAGACAGATAAACTTGTCTGACCAGCGTAAGACTGACTTTAAAAGTAACAAATGAAAATGCGGCCGAATCATGTCTCGTTCCCATAAATTGACTTTATAAAGGGCGAAACGCTTATTTTTGAATTCACGAAGTAGCATTAACAATGTTTTTTATGTGTGTACTTAAAAATAAAGTATTCGCGAGACACTTCAACATCGCGTGTCAACACCAATCTGTCTAACTTCGATGCTTATCACGATACCGAAGTTCTTTCAAATTGGACGAATTTGAATTGATTCAGTCATTGAAGACTGCGGAGCGATTGTCTGTAAATAAATCCCAAGCTCTTCTCAAGATCTCTATTCAAGTCCTGTTAGTTATAACGCCATCAACTCACAGTTAAGTAGAATTTATATACATTTTTGTATACATACCATTCTCCGCATCCGTATCAGAATCACTCTGATCCTTCTTCTTGTCTCCGGCTACCATTTCAGCCATCATCAGCAATTCAGCTTCAAACGGATCCGTGGGCATCTTATCATGAATCTTATTGATTTCCTTCATGATGCCTTTAGCCGAATTCCTAGTCGTAGGTATGAAGACCGGCGTAGGTATAGGTATGGGTATAGGCACGGGTACTGGGAAGGGTAACGACCACATCGCGCAGGGTACAGGAACATAAATAGGGACGGGAACAGGGATAAGTACTCGTCGTTCTAAACTAGGGTCTGTTTGGCATTCCTTAGTGCATGGGTGCGGTCGACAGGAGACGCCTTTGGAAACCATCATAGGTTTGGACATGGTTGCCTTGTTTGCTACTTCTCTTGGAGGTAATGTTTTGACAATAACGTGGTTGTATATTTTTGGGGGCGGAGGAGGAGGGGGAGTTGGGGGTTTAGGGGGTGGTGGAGGTGTTTTGGGGGCGGCTGGGGGCTCGGGTTCAGGGGTAGGTTGTACTTGTAAGCGCTTGGACTTCTGCCGCGTCATGGAAGGCATGAGAGGCGGCGGCGCGGCCAAGGACTGTACGCTTGATATCACTGGCATGCCGCCTGCACGTTGTTGTTGGCCTTTCGCCGCTGCTGAAAAACAAAAAAAGTTACTTATAGAATCTCTAAAACGGCTGCAGTGATTTTGACGCGGGTGAATATACAAGCCTATTTGAAACATACTTTGTTATTGCATTTATCTTGTGTTAAATAAACGTTTTATATATTCTTACTATTATTTTTAGCTGCCCCGGGGTATGTCCGTCGCGGCGCCCCAGTAGGAACTGCTTTCTGCTGGTCGATGGACTCGCCCGGCAGTAGAGGAGGCGCGTGTTTTGAGTATTGACCCTGTATTGTAGAAAGAGCTTTAGATACACACGTAAAAATATATGATTTTCCGTCAATTTCAGAAACGTCCATCAAAGTTAAAGCTTCATTAAATCTATTGCTGTCACTTTTTATCTTGTTGACAAAGAAAGTGTTAGCAATAAATTTAATGAAGCTTTAACTTTAATGGACCTTTTAGCAACTGACGATTTGTCATCAGAGTTAATTATATAAATCAAGTTTGGATGCATGAAATGTTTGTTACTCTTTCGAGAAAAAACTACTGAGTGGATTTTGATGAAATATTTAGGCTACTTTACATCAAGCTGCGAGAAGTAATGAAACAGTGTCATGGGTGAAACTGGTGCAAAGTGCTATTAAATAATTCAATACAAATTAGTACTATAATTTAGCTCTCGTTTGTATTCTCATTTTTCATACTTTGTAATTTGATTCAAAGGTGTAATAAGATAGTAATCTCACCTGGAATGTCATGACACACTGGTAGGAGCAGAAATTCCTCACTGTTGCATCTGACATCGTCAAATGGTATTGCGCCAACGACGACCGTTTGCACATATCACATTTTGTTCTGAAAATATATAAATTTGCTTTAGACTTTGTCATAGTTTTATAAGTTTGCTTATAGTGCAAATAGACGGTACTTTTTTCCGAAAATTATTACCCTTTTTCATTTTTTTCAAAGCACACAAATAGATTTTTTGAGTGAACTCTGCTGACAGTACATGTGACGGGACAAAGAGTCGCTTACTTTTACCTGAATCATTAAAGGTATCAATAATGGTTCAGAATACTTAATTCAGTCAACTAGACAAATAAAAGCCAACTTCAACTAACCTTCTGGAAGACACAGCATTAACAGAAACCTGGTAGAGATTCAAGCAGTTGAGCGAGCACATCATGATAGCCTGTCCATTGGGCTGCACTTTCCTTATCATATCGAAATTATACTTCTTGACTTTACACCAGTTACACGGAACTATATGCCTTGAGTTACTTATGTACACATTCATACACGACTTTGAACAGAAACAGTGGGCGTTTGAACCTTCGTAGATTGTGAAGCATTTACTTTGTTTGCGTTCGAAGTATTTTTTGCACCAGCGGCATTGGTCTGTGAAAGGAAGTATACTTTTGAGGTTTCGGTGATAATGCAGTTTAAGGAACACATTCTAAAAAAAAAGGGAATAAGGAACAGATTTTGTTATTGCAAGACAAGACTTACGTATGTACGACATAGCGCAAATAAAACTCGTCTAAGCTGAGTATAAGATTATTTCACTGGATAATTTTGTGAAATTTCCGACGAAGTAAAAAAAAAATTAGAAAAGAATCAATAGCTTATTTAAAACTAGAACTTACCAGGAAAAATATTGTTGACGAACTTAAACGCCGCAAAGCAAGGATCGGAACACAACCTTTGCGACGCTTCCTCACTGACTTCGACTTCAATAGCCGTCGCCTTTTCTAACGAGCACACCGCACACTTCGCCCACACCGGCTGAGGTATCGGGTTTTTACTCATCTGGTCGAACTTCTCCATACAAGCTTGAGAACAGAAGTCTTTAAACTGCCCTTTATCACCAACAGGAGCCAGAAAACCTTGGTGCCCAACAGATATATCCCTCTGACAATAACAACATATCTTCAAGCCTTTCTTAAATTCCTCTAAACACGCCCAATTGCAAAACTGACGAATATCAAAGCCAAATCTTACGCAATATTTCCCTAAACTAGTGTGTTGTACAGCATTCTTACAATTCGCGCATCTCGCGCCGATTTTGTTCTGATATCTGCCTAAACACATTCCATCACAGAAGTCCATGGTTTCCCACGTCAGTATTTTCTCGTCTGAAGCAAGTATAAGCGAACATTGGTTACATTTCCGTATAAAAGTCCGTTCTCTCTCTTCCCTCGCGGCTTGCACCATTGCCGGAGTCTTCGCCTGTATTTTGTAAGCTTCGTCTAAATATTTATCCGTGGCATTGCTAATAACTTTTAATTTCAATAATGGAGGATTTTGCGGTTGTGTGGGCTGTTGTTTTCTGGGCATTCGCTTCTTTTTGATCAAGTACCTACCATTTTCTTTGCCATTTAAACTCTTTATACACGAATTTTCGCAAACAAAGCGTACCTCCCCATACCTGGCCAATGAGAAAGCGCATTTTTTGTGCTCGTTACAAACGAAACATACAGCTTCCTTAGCATTCACCATTTCGTCGACGATGATTCTTCGTCTTTTGAAGACGTACTTTTCCGCTTCATCGGCCATCATGCTGTTGAGGCAGGTCATGGAGCAGTAGTTGGTATCTTCTCCATCGTAATTGTAGTAGAAATAGCAGATTTTTTTTTCTTCACACTCTGAGCATGTTAGGGTTTTGGGTGGTATTTCTTCTATTAAATATTTTTTGTGCGTGATTGTGTACTGTCCCGGGTGCGCTGTTTGGAAGTCCTTGACGCAGGTTTCGCTGCAGATGTAAGACATTTCGTTTTCCTTCATGGAGACGCGGTAGGTGCAAGGCTGGTCTTCTTTGTTACACTGAGCGCACGTGCTATCGAAGGAACTGATCTCTTGTATAATGTGCGTCACATTTTCGTCGGCTTCAACCGAGTCGTCGTGTTCATTTTCATTTTCTTTGTCTGAAAAATTGAAAGGTATGATTAATTGAAGAAATCTTTGCAGACACAGATATACATTTTATAGTAGGTATTAAACAGTAGAAATAGTAGTAGATCAAATTACTTTCGTATTTCCTATATTCTTTCTTAGTTTGGGGACTACTGTCTTCCTACACTTACCTCCACCATTTTCCTGCGAGGCATCCTCATGAGCGACATCCGTCTCGGCATGCTCTTCCTCAGGAACCTCACAGTTAGCATGTTCCTCTGTACTGACTTCCGCATCAGGTTCCTTCTCCTCTTTAGGTATAGCTGCCTCTGCCGCTGATGCTGCTTCTGTGAAAAATCAAGTCATTATTAGTCATCATCTCAGCCTTCAGACGGACATATGACAGGACAACCTTTTGTCTGTGTGAACAGCTTGTTTTGAGGACTTAAATGACCAATTTTATGATATTAAATATTTTACAAATAGCTGTCCTAGAGTCCACAAAGCAAAGATACTCTATTGATGGTGTTGGAGTTCGGATACAAATCATCATGTGATTTATCCCACTATACTACAACATTTTCCAGATACTAGAATGATCCTGCCTGGCCTCTTGGTTTCTTTTTCATACTGCCATCATCTAGATTTTTTAGGGCATTTATCAGAACATATATACAGTACATAGTTTGTGGATATGTGTTAAAATTGCCATGTACACCTGTAACTAGGAATATAAACTACCTTCAGCCAGTTTCCTCTTCTCAGCTAAAGCTTTCTCTGCTTCAGCCTTGTCAGCCTCAGATATCTCCCTCTCAATGTCCGGCAGGAGGCACACTTCCTCATCAGCACCGGGCTCATCCTCCAATTCTGTTACCCCACTCTCGTCTATAGGGTGATCTGTAATTTAATAATTGGCAAGTTCATAACGCTGCTGTTTTTATACTGATTTGATTAGTTGCAGAATTTGGAAATCTATGATTATGTTATCTATCTATGGCATCTATGGCAAATAAGTGAATTGGAATTTATGCTTCAACCACATCATTGGAAGGGGGAACTTCTTTAAACGTGGAGATAAAAAATACCATCATCTATTCCAGGGTACAACATGCTTTATATACAGCAAGGAAGTCAATTGAGTTCTTTTACTGTACAAATTCATCCAACAAAGTGATTTTTGAGCTTTTATTACAAGGAAATATGTATAAGCATGTCAAAAGGTTTATGACTTATATACGAAATTCATAGAATGAGCTTACAATAGAGTGCTTTAACTTCAATGACACAAAAGTAAAATGTTAAATATTACCTGCATGATGTTCATCATCATCATCATGCACATCACCCTCAGCATGATGATCATCACCGTCAGCGTTGTGATCATCATCGTCATCATCCAAGTTGACTGTTACTGACATATCTGACTTCTCCCCTGTTTCGTTCACTTGACTAGAGTCCGTTGTATCTTTTAGAAGGGCATCGAAAGGATCTAAAGCCTGGAAATAAAAGTAATTTGATTAGAATCAAATTGTTTTTGTATTATTTTGAACCTTATAATTTAAAGTTACATTTACATTTAAGAATTACTTTTGTATGCATTTAAGCATAGATAAAATAGCATTTTCCATGATTTACTGAATTCATGGTAATCAATTGTTTTATTACCTGTGTATGATCCTCTTGACTTTCATCAACTGAAACATGAGGTGCAGTCTCAAACTCAGGCTTTCCCACCTCATCATTGTCCTTTTTATCTTCACTATCAATTATTTCTACTTTATCATCATCATTATTGATCTTTTCTAATTTTTGTTCCTTGTCTAAAACCTCAACTTTGTCAATATCGTCATCAATTTTTATTGTATCTGCTTTCTCAGTACTCTCATCAACTTTTACAGTACTTTCATCAACTTTTGCAGTATCTTCATCAATTTTTACACTAAGATTGTCAATAGCTGCCTCTTGACTACTTTCTTGGCTGACTTCGGTTGTTTCTTGGCTAACTTCAGTTGTTTCTTGACTGACTTCAGTTGTTTCTTGGCTGTTTTCTGGTTTATCTTGGGTGGCTTCTGCCTCGCTAATATCTTGACTGGTAGATTCTTGACTGGGTACATCTGGGGAAGTTGATTCTGTTGGTAACTCATCTTTTAATTTATCCTCCTCTGTATTTGTTTCACTGTCTTGTGATTCTTCTATTTTATCAGCTATGTCTGCTGTAATTAAGAAAATATGTGTTTAAGTAAATGGAAAAGCTATGTTCTAATTTGTTTTGTAAATATGGACTGTTTCATACTCAAATTTGAAATTGAAATCTAGGAACAGATTGAAAAGACAATAACTATTAGGAAAATACATCATGAAAATCAACTTGATTTCAATGATAATAACAATACTGATAAGTCCTTGCATTCTTCAATAATGCACATAAATAACTTGTTATGTCTAGGAACAACATTTAAAATACTAATGAAATATTGTAATTTAAATACCATAGTGATATGTAATGAAGTAGAAGGATAGACATAACATAGGTATAGTTTTTCTTACAAAGTTAACTGTGGGGAAGTCCCAAGATAAAATCACCATAACAATGTAGTTTTTTCTCTGTAAAAATATTGACATAAATGTAAGAGGTCAGATAAGCAGTCAGACTTAAGTTAATGTTATTTGGTTAGCCATAGTAATAAAACCAGTTTAGACTGGCACTATGTTCAAATATCATTGCAGTTTATAAAGAGACTTCTGGTTTGGATATAAAAAAAAAACAACATTGCTTGATAATATTTATACAAGTAAAGAAGAAGAAGTAAACTTAAGGTTTGATGTGCAGAATTAATGATAACATGGTTAATGATTTATGCAAAGACTGTTACTTGTGGATTAAATTCGATAGAAAATAATTATGTCAGCAAGCAACCTATACCAGCCATAAATAATTGGGGTACAGGCAGAGGTATGATGTTGTGATGAATTACATGTACAAAATATGTAAACATTGAATAAAAACTGTTGTAAGAGACAAAAAAAGGAATAGAAATAAAGATAGTAAAAGCTAATAACTGGACAAAAAGCTCCATTTCTCAGAACCTTAAAATTTTTAACAACTAAAAATATTAAATTATGATAAAAAACACTTGAACTTACCATCATCCTTTACATCCTCTTGGCTCTCAGCATCAGTAGTATCTGTCACATCTTTCTTACTGTCACCAATATCACTTTTAACACTACTACTGTCCTCAGTAGTCACATCATGGTCTACATGGTTCTGTAATTCACTGTCACCTTCACCAACTGGTTCTGTCACACTTTTGGTTACATCACTGTCAATTTTCACATCACTACTTGAGTCTTTCGCTTCACTGACGTCGGCACCAGCGTCTCCACTCCCCGACACCTCGCCAGCCTCAGCAACATCAGGTTTTTCAGCTGCCGCATTGTCGCCAGACCCCTGGCTTACGTCTTCACTTGGTTTCTCTGGCAAACTCTCTTTTTCATCCATTTTTCCAATCTAATTGGAAATATATCGTCAAATTAACCCCCAAAGGTCATCTGAAATCATCGTAATGCAATATGAGGGCACTCAACCAGAATTCCCTGTCAATAATAATCGCCGCACCCGGCAGAATAGTTTTTAGGTTATGATGCTATACGGTACAAGCTCAAGCATACAAAATAATAGTAAAATATTACTTCAAGTTACAAGTAAGCACAACACGTACTACTTTAACAAAATGTTGTTCTAGGAGATTAATTCTCGAGACAAGAACAGTAATACATGCTATATGACGCCAATCATTAGGCAAGCCACACGTCCCGCGCTTATTTCGACTTGGAATACAGAACAGTAGAAATAACCATTAGGTAAGGTAATAAGCTACATGTAAAGTACATGAACAAAAAGACATAAGTATCACAGTGGCTACACTGTAATATGTGTAAAATTAATTGATATTACTTCAATCAACTACAACAAGGCTGTCAGGGAAGTTTCTTTGTACAGAAAAATGAAAGGTCATTCGGGTGCTAGTAAATTAAAACAGACAACATATGAATGGCAAGAAAATATTGAATCATACTTAGATATACATAATTCAATAGAATAAACTTAAACGACTTACTTATTAAAAAATCGTACACAATTCACGTAAAAGCACAACAAACGGCCACCATTTTGGAATCAACTTGCCCCTGCCAAATTGTTGCGGAAATGCATTAACTGTCAGAGTGAGCCCTAATAAAATATCTCATCGTCAGTTATACGATTGCTTTAATAATTCAATTTTATAAATCAATTGTTGCTTTTCAAAATAAGATACTGAAATTATAATCTAAGAAAACGTCTAAACATCTTAATAAGTAATTTAACCATAATTACGTTTGTATTGTTATATTGGTACAAGGTGACGCTTACTTTAGTGATGGGATATGGGATCACGGTCTTTATCGTTGTATAATATTGTTTTTTACTTTTTCTCGAATCATAGTACAGCAAGTTAGCATTTGTTTTATCCCTTACGTCATCAAAATTCTACATTCAAAATCATAAAGTTTTTTGTTTATCTAAGGGTGCGTCCACATCTGGCGAATGCGCAGCACGCGAGCCGATCGCGAGCTGTCCGCGAGCTGCGCGCGTGCAGTCACTGCAATAGTTCGGTGCGCCTCTTTAGCGCAACTCACGCAAGGCTCGTATAGATCTGCGCGCAATCAGTTCTCGCCCTTACAGTTCCATATATTGGCTCAGTACTATTGAAGATGGCAGACGTCGCGCGCCGCCTGCGCGCCGCTCCCGTGCGGCGCTAAGGTCGCGCGCGAGCTGCGCGCGGGCGGCGCAGAAGCGGCGCACGAACAAAAATGCACGCGCGCAGCTCGCGGACAGCTCGCGATCGGCTCGCGTGCTGCGCATTCGCGGCGCATTCGCCAGACGTGGACGCACCCTTATATCGTTTTCAAATTCATGAATACAATCTTTCAAAAGAAAACAATTTTGAGCTTTGTTTCAATGGGACTAAAAGATACAGAACAATGTAGAATTGAGTGGTTTTGTCATGATCTTTGATCATATTTGGAAAGCACTGTGTTAAATGAATAACAAAAATGATCAAGTAGGTTGTGGAAGTTATTTTGGGGAGCCGATCGATATCGACAAAACTTTGGCACGAAACTAACACTATCATGAAATCGAGGCCCATTATGGCCCTTGATGACTAGCAAACTGAAATGGCTAAATCTCCTAAATCTAAATAAACGCAGAGACTAATGAAAATGTTTAGTAGTTATAATAATTCTTGAAATAAATACTGAGAATCATCAATTTGCAGGTTGATTTCTACAAGTTATAAAACCCTGACTGGATAACCCATGACAAATCATAGAATCGTGATCAAACTCCAACACTATTATTCTAACATCGGTTTCTTTAAAGGAACAGGCAGGCCGTACTTAATACACTGAACTGCTAAAGCAGTTGAGTAGCTTCACCTGCAGTAAGTGCTGCACCTGCTGGGTGATCTGTCTCTCCTGTTTGTTGCCTATTCGACCAGTAGATGAAAGGGCCATGTATCGTAAGACTGGTGCAGTGTATGTGTAGCCTTAGGGTGTCACATCGCGAATTATAAGACTACTGGATTTAACGTTAAGTAAAAAATCTCTAATGTGAATGTCCACCTTTCTAGGGAATCGAACCCGAGCCAAATAAAGTTACATGATCGTAGTCACTTTGCAGATTCAGCAAGAAAAAACATGGAAAAAACTGAACGCGTCTAAATTTGACAGCTGATTCTGGGTCTGTTCAATTCTCAGTTACAAGTTCCATAATTTGAAGAATAAATTATCTTTCATAGGCTAAAACTCCGAACATATATTTTCTCATTGGCCAATATACTGCTACAACAATTATCAGCCAATAGCGATTAAGAAATGTAGTCCAGTTAGTTGTTCAACTTCGTCAATTATGGCGGGTTCGTGTTTTTTCAAGCTCAAATACGAAATGAGTAGTTATTTGCGCCGCTCGGGCGGCGACATTGACAGCGATTTGTCGAATATTCTCGTGCGCCATTTTGTGAATGCTATGGAATTTTATGTTAAGTAATCGACGCGAGGAAATTAAAATTCGTGTAAGTTCAACTTTGCGCCAAGTGCCCTTCACGTATGAAATGATATTCGATATATTCGCGATTCGTGTGTGATAGCTGCAGTGCGGTCACGTTTATCGTTTATTCGTTTCTGTTTTGTTTCTTTTTGCAAGCGAAAAAATGCGATTTGGTGATATTTAAGTGCGCTTACTCATCGGGCAATTTGGTACATGGAATCGGTGTTTATTTTCAGGATTCACAATAATGTCTGAGAAGTTGGTGGGGAAAACGGTGCTGAAACGACATGAGGTTGCTAAGCCCGTTCATATCCAGAGGCTGGAGGCCTCCTTAGACGTCCGTCCATTCGTGAGTCAAGTGGAGAGGATCCTGAACTCTGATGTGGCATCCGACAGTGATGATGACTCCGATGCTAAGTCGTTCGGCAATGAGATGTCTAAAGGGGACCGTATGATCCATGGAGTAGTGACCACCAAGCAGGGTAAGTGGCTGATAAGCAGCACCATCAAACCAGCATAGTAGATAACATAATCTCAACATTGTGTACTTTAGATCATTAGTACTGCAGTTTGAATTGACAATACATGGTTTTGAAAACATCTATATTTAGCTAAATATTTGTACTCATAATGTGTAACAAGTTTTCAATAGTGTATCAGTATATCAAAATCCATAATACAACAAATTCAGTGCAGAGGTTTTGGCTGTTAGAATGTACATCAATTAAACCATTTATCATGAACATCCTGTTTGCAGTAATTTCTGAAGCCTTTTGTCCTTGTGATCTAAAGAGTATTATTCAAATGCCTTATCAATGAACAATATATAAAAATAACAAGAGTTACTGAAAAATCAATTGAAAAGAAACTGGTAAACATTCCAATATGAATGAAAAAAGATTCCTTCATGAGACTCAACTTACTATTCATTCTATTTATTCATTTTTAATATCACAGACTACATCACATCATAAATATGCACTGTATCTTTTGGGTAATAATTATTATCGTTTCGAACTGGCCTTCCATTTCAAGACTGCCATAACAATTCATTTATTGCCCGTACTGGGATAAAATATAGCTTATGTTACTCACAGATAATGTAGTGTCTAATGGTGAAAAAAAAATTAAGTCAGCCCACTACTTTAGTTTATCCATTACAAACAAAGAGAAATACAAAGATTTCTCTTTATAATATCAGTATAGATATGCTTATCCATTACTTCTTTCAGAACGTCAAAGTGATCGTCTCAGACTATACAACTTCAGTTCAGTCGGTGAAGAGCGAGAGTGGCTCCGAGATGTCCTTCTATCTTCAGGCTCAGAAACCAGCAGCGAGGATGACTCGCCCAACTATAAGGAAATTAGGATACAAAGGCTGTTGAAAGAGCGTAGATATCATAATAAATATGCTAAGAAGTATTATAAAGATCAAGGGGTGAGTTTAAGGTTATTGGAAATATTATTTATGTTGTATAATTATTGTGAGGCAAATTATTATAACTTATTTAAACTTATTATTATCCAAGCATGTTGCTCTTACAAGACAAGATACATGTATTTTCTTTTGTCCTTATTTTTCTACATCTTCTTACATTCTTGCCTTTCTATGACCACTACCCCACCATACCATTTGTACCTGTAATTTCTCCGATGCAGTCTCATACAATTTATTATCACACTAGCTTCTGTCAGCGGTTTCACCCGCATCCCATGGGAACTACTTCCCGTACCGGGATAAAAAGTAGCCTATAGCCTTCCTCGATAAATGGGCTATCTAAAACTGAAAGAAATTTTCAAATACCAGTCCAGGACCAGTAGTTCCTGAGATAAGCGCGTTCAAACAAACAAACTCTTCAGCTTTATAATATTAGTATAGATTAAATATTGAATTAAGTTTAACTTCTTTCAAAATATGATATCATGCTATCTGACAGCATTTTATTAAAATAGATCAGATACAGTTATCAGACACATTTTATTCTAATATTTATACTTTGAAGCAACATCTTAGTGCCAATAAATAACCAGTTTAAGGGTCATTGACATCTTAACCAACATTTACTAGCGTTTGGTACAAGCTTCTGTAAGCTGAAATGATGACATCCCCTATGCCATTATCACATTTATGCATATAAGCTAAGCTAATAAACATAATATGCTGTAGTTAATATGGTGTTGGAGTGTGTCATTTCAGCTTGGATTGGCTATAGCATACATATATGTGGTTTTGTATACCAAACTATACATATACATACCAAACTATACAAATATGTATAGTTGCTTGTGTTGTTATTAAATTGCTAAAATACTGTATCACCTACAGAACTCCCGCTACATGTACTATGGTGCTGGTCTACTATCCACCGTAGACCGCTACCCAGAGCGTCGGATCAGTCGGCCGGTGCCTCCGCCACCTTCCACCAGGGGGCGTAGAGGCAGGCCTGCGGAGCGAGGCTCTTCGACCAGAGGCTTACATAAAGCGAGACGAGGGAGGGTCAGAGATGCTAGGATGAATGAGGGTGGTGATATGGTAAGGAGCATACATGTTATAGATCTGAAAATAGGAACTACTATTTATTATGTGTCATTTCCAATACAAGGAGAAAAAAATGCGTTATCACTATTTGTTGTTGTTGGTGACGTCGATATAAGCAAAATGCTACTGAAAGTCTCATCAAATTCCTGCCATATCAGAAATAAGCCATATTACATTTGGATGTATTTATTTTTAGCCTGATGGTGTTGATTGGGAAGAGCAGTTACGTAATCTGAAAGAAGAACCTGATAACGACGAATATGGAATGTCTACTGAAAAACCAGGAGTCAGGTTAGTAAATTTTTGCGCAGTTAGCGCAATTAGCGCACAGTTTGCGCAAATACGTTCATTTTATAAATACAACTCAGAAATTGTAGCGAAATTGTAGTTTGATATTTTATCACTTGCGCAAAAACTGCCGAAATATCATTTTTTAAATGTATATTTATGTGTACTGCCATCATCAAATAAGAGCTGTAAACAAATTCTTCCCCACCAGAGGCCGTAAGAAACTCTCGACTCTCAAAAGCCCAGAAGCCCTAACAGCTCGGAGAAGACGTCATTGGCTGCTCCTGGTCAAGAAGGAGTTGGGCAAGGTGCAACGAGCCCGCACAGCTACACATAGAGAGGTGATGCTGCAGAGGAAACGGCTAGCCACTTTGTGTTGTAAACATTGGAGGCATATTGCTATGCAGGTAATAATGCGAATTCGAAGATAATTTTTACAGTATTTATGTTAGTTTGTTCTCGAAAGATAATATCATTCAAAACAAGATTTCAAATAGGAGCCAAGTTAGGTGATAAAAAGTTATTCGATGCTGTATTCTGGTTTATCTAGCCGACTCAGTGACGATTCTACTCGTCTAGCTAATGCTAGACGAGTAACCTATGAAGCCTTCAATGAATTCGTTTTTTATTAGTAAAGGAATTTTCAAAGGCAAGGAATTTCAGTAGATCCAAAGCTTCAAAAAACTCGCATATCGCTAATCTCTATTGAATAAACTTTGTTTTCCACAGTCTCAGAAAAACATGAAAGAAACAGTATGGAGATGCAAGCGATTGAGTCGTGAAATGCAGGCGTATTGGAGACGATACGATCGCGCCGAGAGAGAGACGCGACGACGAATGGAGAGAGAGGCAGAGGAACAGAGAAAGGTAAACATTTAACTAGCTTTCGCAATAGATCTCACCCGCGTCACTTTGAAATTAAAACTTT
This sequence comes from Helicoverpa zea, assembly GCF_022581195.2. Lineage (NCBI taxonomy): Eukaryota > Metazoa > Arthropoda > Insecta > Lepidoptera > Noctuidae > Helicoverpa > Helicoverpa zea. The sequence goes on from NC_061472.1 coordinate 3,446,025, forward strand.
CGATGATGAATAGGCTATGTAATGCTGAAATATTTTTTTCATATTGGATCCATAAAAAAACAAGGAAATAAACAAACTCTTCAGCTTTGTTATATACCAATAGATGTAAGGGTATTTAAACGGAATAAATTATGTTTTTAGACAGTGTATTTACGTTGCTGCTATAACATAATACTGAACACTAGATTCAAATATGATGTTACGTATTTTGATTGTATTAAAACAAAAGCGAAGCGTCATAATTGCAGGTGACTTCAACATAGACTGTCTGAAACATAATAGTACATTACTTGAACTTGAGTGTTTGCTTTTAAATTATAATTTAAAACTACAACTTAATCAGCCGACCAGACTCGCTAGTGGAACTTGTATAGATAATTTTGCGCACAATATCGACAAAAAATCTTACTCAGATGTCATTGAATTTAGCTTATCTGATCACACAGCACAATTACTAAAATTCCCAGTTGATAAAATTTATATAATTAATAAATGGCATATTACTCGTAGAGACTACAACATAGAAAATAAAGAAAAATTTAGAAATTATTTAACAAATCTATCATTTTCCGAAATGTACAATACGAATGATGCCAATAAAGCCTACAATTCATTTATGGATGATTTCATGTTATTTTATAAGTTATGTTTTCCTCACATAAATATAAATATTCAAGTTTACAAAAAACCAATGTGGCTATCGCGAGGAATTAAAAAATGCAGTAAGCGGAAAAGAGAACTATTATGGAATTACAGACTAAATCGTAATGACATAAATAAATATAAATTCAAAAAATACGATAAACTGTACAGGAAAATTATTACATTGACAAAACGTGCTCAAAATTGCTATAAAATTAAAACATCAAACAATAAATCAAAAACAACTTGGGGTATTATAAACAAAAATAAAACAAATATTCCTAAGAACAGTATTGATTCCATAAAAATTGACAATAAACAAGTAAATAATCCACAAGAAATAGCAAATTTATTCAACAACTTTTTTGTTGACAAAATACAACCAATAAATAGTTCCAACAATACAAATTTAAAGATTAATAAATGTAATAATTCAATGTTTATGGCACCAAGTACTCCACAGGATGTGTTAAAAATAATTAAATCATTAAAAAATTCTAACAGTGTCGGTCATGACGAAGTATCCACTAAAATTATTAAATATGTAGCTGACATTATATGTGTTCACTTGAGCTATATTATAAATATATGCATCTCAACAGGCACTTACCCAGACCAATTAAAAGTTGCCGTTATTAAACCACTTTTTAAAAAAGACGACAAGGAAGCAATGAGCTGCTATAGGCCAATTGCACTTCTCCCAGTAATTTCAAAAATTTTCGAAAAATATATATATGCACAACTTTACAATTTTTTAGAACGACATAGTATTTTGACTCAGGAACAGAAAGGTTTTCGGAAAAATAAAACTATAAACGTGGCCATTTTTGACTTTTTAAAGAACATTTATAAAAAAATTTATACTAAAGTACCTATATGTGCTATTTACTGTGACATGACTCAGGCTTTTGATTATGTTAGTCATGACATACTGCTTAATAAACTAGAGGCTTACGGTATTAGGGGCAACATTCTCAAATTAATGGAATCTTATTTAAAAAATAGAACACAATACACAGAAGTTACTAGAATAAATATAGTCAAAAAATGTGAGGAAATATTCCATTCTCATGAACGTAAAGTCATGTTTGGTGTACCCCAGGGTAGCGTATTAGGACCTTTACTTTTTATTATTTACATAAACGATTTACCACTAGTGACCACATATCCAGTGACGCTCTTTGCCGATGATAGCACAGTTACCGTAGATTCCACAGGCAAGGCGTCACACGAAGACGAAATAAACAAAACCATTCAAGCTCTTATAGATTGGATGAATAACAATAACCTAAAGATAAATCTAGCCAAAACAAAAATAATGTATTTCAGTCAACGTATAGCTTCTCCAAATTTTCAAATAAACTACCAAGGCACATCACTCAGTATAGTTACTACAACGAAATTTCTAGGCATTATCATTGATAGGAACTTAAATTGGAAGTCACACACAGAGGAACTTACAAAAAGAGTTAGTTCTTCCGCATATGCTCTGTACAAACTCTCAGCTATCATAGACACTGATGCTCTAATTCAGCTGTTCCCAAATGGGGTTCCGCGGAACCCTGAGGTTCCGTGACAGGCCCTCAGGGGTTCCGTGGAAAATTCAAGATTTCCATATGGTAAATCGTTTCACTTTCGACAATATTAAATTATTATTAATTTTCAATTAAATTGTTTTAAATATTGCATTCCAAAATTCCATTTAGGCACCATGTAGGTGGGTACCACTCGGAAGTGTAAGTACGAGTTCGCGACAAGTGGCGGGGGAAGGCCACGGCAGCAGATAATTTAATTCCGTTTTTTACAAATTGTAGATTAACTTAATACCTCCAGGTCTTCGGCAATCGGCAAAAGTAGGTAGCGAGTCGGCCAAAAATCACCGCATTTTTTGGGCTTATTTCATCGCCAGGATTATACGTTTTCATACATTTGACACGGCATACGAGTATTTCTAGTGGCCAGTGGCGAAGGGTGGTTTAATGAAATAGGGAAGCCGCAGCAAAAAAAAAAAACTGGGGGGGGGGAGTACTAAGGGATGGGGGGGGGGGAGAGAGGTAATGGAGGTAATTTCTCAGTCCACCTTTTAGCACTGGCTGAGAGACTGATAGTTTGAACATGTTTTCTCGAGGAATTCGGCAGATTATTAATATCTATAAAACTTTATTATCTTTAGTTAGGTATATTAACTAGGTACTAGAATCTGAGAAAACTTGGCACTAGAAACAATACATTTTAAGTATTTAATTTACAACGGCCTGTTAGCCATTGATATTTATCGTAGGTATTTATCCGTCAGGACGTTAGTAATTTTAATATAGACGTAATATTGGTAGGTAATTCACCCGAGCGGCGTGCCCGAGTTTTATAACACGTTTTTATTCTCAAAACTTAACCTTGAAAAATAAGTTCCTTCCTAAAGTAAACAATCTGTCGGATCGAAAAACAGTCTAATGCGATAAATGCTATAGGTACATTAAAAAGAAACCTGATACCAACTATCTACGTATCAAAATACATAATTTCAACGTAGATATCTCTATTTTCACTAGGTACACACACTGTAGTACTGTACTTGTACTGAGTACCAGGTCACACAGTGCGATCGCGGGAATTAGTAGGGAGTAATGATACTGCCAACTATTTAATCAAAATTATCAACATTATCCGTATTACCACAAAAACTTTTAAACGTCAGTTTATGCCTTGTCTAAAAAAATGTCAAATTATGACGTTGACATATGGTTCATTTTGCAGCCAAAATTTTATTAGACAAGTGTAAAACAGGGTTTAAAGTTTTTGTAGTAAGGCCCTTAATGCTTGGTGAATTCATTAAAATAAATAAATTCCCAACTAGGGTCATTAAATCGCGGAGAATCTTAACACCGCGATTCAGGATTTGCATAAAAATGCACAACGCCATCTATGTTGTTATAATGTAACTAAAACACACACACGAACTATGTTATTTCCAAATGATACACACACTAATAAATTCAATTAAGTTATACAAAGAACAAATTGTTAATGGTATTATCTAAAACAAAATAAGAACAATGAGAGTGAATTTGTCTGATTTGTTTGTTTACATATTTGAGAAAGCGCTGTCACTCGCGCGTAGACAGATATAGCTACTCTACTCTTGACGCGTTCTTTCTCGTTCACTCGCGAGTTTTGATTGGTGGAAGCCGCTCCGTGAGCCGGCTTACCGCTCGCCCTTATTTTGCGAACATCGCGCGGCGCGGCGTGGATGACGTCACGCAAGCGTAGTTTTGTATGGAGGAGGAAGCCGCGGCTTATTTAGTAGGAGCAAAATGTTTCAAGTAATTTATAGACAATTTTTTTTACGGTGGTAGGCGTTTTGTTATACCTACATATTTAAATTGTGTGGTTTAAATGATTATATTAATTATACCTATACCTATATTATAACTTATACCTATGCTTCTTTCTTGAAATTCGAAAGGGAAGCCGATGGGAATCGGCTTATAAGGACGCCTCGCCACTGCTAGTGGCTATTTTTACCATGAATCAAAGTGTGACATTATTTCCAATTTTTGCACCTCCGCGAATCCGAAAATTTTGCGCTCGCTGCGCTCGCGACTCCATGTTACGTGTAATGCTTTTATGTTCGTTTAATTGCTCAAGTATCCAACACCGAAAAAATTTCGCGCTCTTCCGTCGAGGTTTCCTTTGATGTTTATTTTTTATTCCTCTGGTTCAGAAAAAGCAATAGCGCTTTCTTTGCTAGCTACTCATTCATTTGCATTTCCTTTTTTGTGTGGATATTGTACTTTTTGAGACCTTATTAATTTACAATGGTTTTGTTTATTTTGTGTAGGTACTTAAACTAAAAAAAATTCGCGCTCGCTTCGCTCGCGATACCGACTACCACAGGGTTCTTGGAACTTCTTCTTTTAGTTAAAAAAAATCGCGCTCGCACCTGTACAAATCCAATCTATTTCTTTTTGCGTTTACTTTGTCAGTCTTCAAACTGAAAACTATTCACATAATACACAACGTCAAGGGCGGCTAAATTGTTTTCTGGCCCGTGTGGCCATGCTACGCCCGAGTATAATGAATATGTCTCTTACCATATAACCATTTGGTGCGCTACCACGCGCCACGAGCCGTACCTAAGTGTATATACGTCTTTAGTTTACTTCTTAAGCTAAGGTTCCGCCGAAAAATGGTGAGACGAAAAGGGTTCCGAAGCCAAAAGAATTCGGGAACCGCTGCTCTAATTACAGCTTACCATGGCATAGTTCACTCCATCCTAAGATTTGGACTAATATTCTGGGGAAACTCGACCAACAGAGATACAGTATTTAAATCTCAAAAAAATGCATTAGGGCAATGTTTGGTCTTCAAAATACTGATAGCTGTAAACCGTTTTTCATTAAATTTAAAATACTTACCTTACCTTCTTTGTTTATATATGAAGTAGTTACATTTGTTAAGAGCAACCCAAAATTATTTAGTCGCCTTGCTGATATAAGTAGTCGTACTCGCAGAGACAATGACAAACTGTGCATTGTGCCATGCAACACTGCACTGATGCATAAGAGCATATTCTGCCTAGCGCCTGTTTTATATAACAAAATACCTAAATGTATAAAGGAGCTACCATTAAATAAATTTAAATTTAAATTAAAAGAGTTCCTGATTACGAAATGTTTTTATACAGTTAATGAATACCTTAATGATGCCTAACTATTGTGACATTTCGCTTTGATATTAGCTACCTACATAATATACCTGCCTAGTTAAGTAAAAAAAATTTGTACGCCAATTACAGGCAAAACATGTATGGCTCTAACCTACCTAATTTTAACCTCATGTTTAACAATACCTATGTTTTGTAAACATATACCCATGTTTTAACAAAATAAATTATCTTTTATCTTTATCTTTAAATATGTAAGTAGTTTACGGGGCTCTCATATTCGTACATCCCATATATACAAACGTAATTTTTTGGCCATTCTTTGGACTCGAACTTAGTCGGTTTTCTTTTTTTAATCATGAAGCCCCAAAATATTCTTGAACATATAACTTAATTTCTACTACGCATCAAATACTTTATTGATAATCCAAAGCCTTTTCTCAGATGGATGTAGAACTCATGGAAGCTAAACGCCAACGTCGCAAGCTGAACTTCCTCATCACGCAGACAGAGCTATATGCTCACTTCATGCAGAAGAAGTTGAATTCTACTGATGATGGGGACGGTGGAGCTGATAGGATACTGAGGCAGCTGGATGAGGATCGAGACCCTAGATTAGCTGCTATTGATCATTATGATAGGTAAGTTGCGTAAAGCTTGTTGAAAGAAATATACTGACTTGTAGTGTCTTGTCTAAATAAGACACAAAGTACAAAAAATTACCTCTTCTCTATACTACTTCACCTGTTTAACTTGTTATGTAACTGAGTATTTTCTGCAGTTTTGAGAAACTCCACTAAACTACCCCATTTGTTATTAAAGTTTAATTATTATTTTCACCCTGGCGGATTTTCCGCGTAGCAATTCCTAGCGTAAGCCCACGAAAATCTGTCTCGCGGATTTTAACGTAATTTTTGTACCGACAGTTGTCAATTAACCCACCAGAAAAAAAGGGTTGTAAAACTAAGACCACCATAATATGTATTTCTTTTTATGTAAACTTACATTTTTATCCTTATGTATCTCCCACCAGCGAAGCAATGAAAGCCCGTGCCTCCCGCAACGCCCGCGAAGCGTTCAGAGCTGAACGCGCTCGCACACAACTGTTCGACTCAGCCGCCGGCGCCTCTGACGTCACTGATGCCGACGGGCCCGGTGACGTCACGGACGCACATGAGCGACGCGGCGGCGACCATGAGCAGCCCTCGATATTTAGAGGCACGCTGAAAGGGTATCAGCTGAAGGGAATGAATTGGCTCGCTAATTTGTATGACCAGGTAAGTTGGGTCAAAATTCTGACTGACTTACTGACTCTGACTAGTCTCACTGACTGACTCCCAACTACCCGCACTGGCTGACCTTTAACTAAACGACTCTGCTTGAATAACGCTGGCTTGCTAGCTGACTGCTTTATAAGTTTCGGCGATCTTTGCCTCTGACGTCACGGACGCCGACGGGCCCGGTGACGTCACGGACGCGCACGAGCGACGCGGCGGCGACTATGAGCAGCCCTCGATATTTAGAGGCACGCTGAAAGGGTATCAGCTGAAGGGCATGAATGGCTCGCTAATTTGTATGATCAGGTGAATTGGATCAAAATTCTGAATGATTGATTCTGACAGACTATGATTGATTCTGACTGGCCTTGACTGGCTCTAACAGACGCTGACTTACTCTGACTGAGTCAGAGCGACCGAGATTGAGCCAGAGGACTGGCACTGAATGACTGACTGGCTGCCCTCACTGACTGACTCATAACTGATAAGATAACTATGCCTGGCTTTCTGCTATTTCAGTGACCTCGTCTACAGTTTGTTTGACTAAAAATGTCCCACTCTGATTGACTGTCACTGACTGATTGACAGACACTTTCTCAATGACTATTTAATAAACCAACTAATCTATTTCCTCAGGGTATCTCCGGCATCCTAGCAGACGAGATGGGTCTCGGCAAGACGGTGCAATGCATAGCGTTTCTATGCCACGTGGCTGAACGTCTCGGCGTTTGGGGGCCGTTCCTAGTGGTGTCACCTGCGTCTACTTTACACAACTGGCAGCAGGAGATGCAGAGATTTGTGCCCGATTTTAAAGTGGTGAGTTTTAGCCTGCAATATCTCCGCACTCGGATAAGAAGTAGCCTATGTCCTTCTTCAGAATCTAAATTATTTATCTGTGTACTGAGTTACATTTTAAGTCAGTAGTTCATGCTTAAAAGCGCCACAAAAAAGGATTAAAATTAGCTTTCTAGGTATTTATTTATACAAGTAAAAAATTCAAAGATGCTATTCCCAATACAATGGAAGAATAGACCTCGAAATGTAGTTCTTTCTTTCGTATTTTAAATACAGTTTGTATTGAAGCTAGATCTTTTATCCAACATATTTTGACCAGTATGTGCTCGTACCTAATGTTAATACTTCTATTTTCAACTTTTTTGTAGGTACCATACTGGGGCAGTCCAAGCGAGCGCAAAATCCTCCGTCAATTCTGGGAACGCAAAGACCTACACACTCGTCAAGCAGCCTTCCACGTGGTAGTGACGTCATATCAGATCGTAGTGTCCGATCTCAAGTACTTGAACCGCGTGTCGTGGCAGTACATGATACTGGACGAAGCTCAGGCTATCAAGAGTTCCGCCAGCATGCGGTGGAAATTACTGCTCGGGTTTAGCTGTAGGAATCGATTGTTGCTGTCTGGTAAGTCAAAAAGAGTATCGATATTTTTATTTATAATATCGATAAGTTTTTTTGTAGGTCATTCTTGTATTTTTTGAGTCTTTTGGATGAATGTGGTATCGATAAAATTGAACATGAAATCATTAAAAATGTCGATATTGTGAAAGACATTATAATATTGCTATCGATATGTGGAAGTTCAATTCTAATTTCGATGTTACTTTCTATTCTCTTATTTTTACCCGACTGCCCTGGAAGGTGAAGGTGGGTTATGTTTTTCATATGACCAACACATATTTATTTAATCTTGTTATAGGTACTCCAATTCAAAACAGCATGGCGGAATTATGGGCTTTATTACATTTTATTATGCCAACGCTGTTCGATTCGCACGAGGAGTTTAACGAATGGTTCTCTAAGGATATCGAAAGTCACGCTGAAAATAAAAGTACTATTGATGAAAGTAAGTATCCATAATATTTAATTATATATCTTAATAACTATTTTCCAACATGTAGTTGGTTTCTTTACATTCTTATCTGTTTATTTTTTTGAAAATTAAAATGTTTTCTTGTTTTCAGAACATCTTTCGCGTTTACATATGATTTTGAAACCGTTTATGTTGAGGAGAATAAAAAAGGATGTAGAAAATGAATTATCGGATAAAATTGAGATTATGGTGCATTGTCCATTAACTATAAGACAGAAATTATTGTATATAGGTAAGTTTTAATTTCAAAATTACTTCTCAAACATTCAGTTGAATGGTAACACTTCATTTCGGTTTTGGTGTTGCTAGAAATGTAAATTTAAAATCTACCGTTATATAAAAGGATTTTGTAAACTTTTATTTTGTTCCAGCTTTAAAAAAGAAAATAAAAATAGAAGAATTACTTCATTACTCTGTGGGAGCGGAGTCAGGTCACAATGTAGATAAGAATTTTACGTCCAATCTTATGAATTTAGTTATGCAGTTTAGAAAGGTGGGTCTACATACATTCACTTCTATAATATGCTATGTAAGAATGCGTTAAATTGTCATTTTTAACTCAAGGATATTGTTTTTTATAACGAATGACCTATGACCGAATGACCTAGTTTATTACTTCATTTTATACAACATTTGTTTAATTCGAAATAAGTGTTGAAGATATAATTTTTTTGCTTGGCTTGTATGTAACCCAAAACTACAGTAACCAAATCAAATCAAATCATTTATTTCATTTAGGCCTTTACAAGCATTTATGAACGTCAAAAATTATAAATAAGGTTGATTCTAACAAAAATAATTACCCTTTCCTTAGCAAGCATTTTATTTCTATTTTTTTACACATCTCATATATTACCCTATACAAAACATTAAATTCTAAAAAGTAATCCAATAAATTTACTCCCCAGGTATGCAATCACCCGGAACTATTCGAGCGTCGAGACGTCCGATCCCCATTTTCAATGCTCGTAGAAGACTACCATATACCAAAAATAGTCGCAGAAGACTGCTATTTAATCCGTTCTACGCCTTCAAAACGCCATTTATTATACAATAAGTTATCTATATTATCCCCTGAGTATGTACAAAGATGTGTGAGTGGGGGGGAGGAAAATGGGGTGTGTTGGGATAGTAGTGTCTTTGCGTTCACGAGGTTTATGGATTTGTCACCCATGGAGCTGTTTAGAGTTATGCTGTGTGGCTGGTTTTGTGCGTGAGTATTATTGTTTTTTGTCAATTTATATTTTTTGTAGTTTATTGAAGTGTAGAAGAAAAGTTACCTAGTCGTTGGGTAACATTTGACAAAGTTCTAAATGCCTTTATTTGGTGATTTTTGAGCCATAATATAAGAGGTTTAGGCACAATTTCACTGACGGCATAAACGCTTGTTTTTCGTGTAACAGCTATTTTCTTTAAAAACTACACGTAAAAGTTCATTGTAAACAGTGGTTTTTAGAAAACTGACATATATTTTGTCCATAACAAACCAGAACATGACTTGATTTTGGGTCTTTAAGAATGTGGCTAAATATTTGGTTTACATAACATGGTAAATAGTAGCAAACATAAATCTCCATTTATACTCTTTTCACATCAATTATTCAATCACACACAAAATTTTCAGAATGCAACACATAGAGTATTGCCTAGAAAAATACGAGAAGCTCCGTCACCGTCACTATTGGTGGTACTCCTCGTCAACCAGCGACGTCAAACAGGAGGAGAGTGAGACAGACTTATGTGGTGATTACTATGAAAGAGTGAGCAGGAAGGATATGCTGTTGGTCTGTCCCGATGGTGACGTGTTGAGGAGGAGGAAGGAGGATAGTCTGATGTGGAAGGAGCTGCTGTTTACTGATGCGCTGTGGATACAAGGTGAGTTTAGTTATTAAAGGACTTATGTGGTGACTACTATGATAGAGTGAGCAGCAAGGATATGCTGTTGGTCTGTCCTGATGGTGACGTGTTGAGGAGAAGAAAGGAGGATAGTCTGATGTGAAAGGAGTTGCTGTTTACGGATGCGCTGTGGATACAAGGTGAGTTTAGTTATTAAAAGACTTATGTGGTGATTACTATGAAAGAGTGAGCAGGAAAGATATGCTGTTGATCTGCCCTGATGGTGACGTGTTGAGGAGGAGGAAGGAGGATAGTCTGATGTGAAAGGAGTTGCTGTTTACGGATGCGCTGTGGATACAAGGTGAGTTTAGTTATTAAAAGACTTATGTGGTGATTACTATGAAAGAGTGAGCAGGAAAGATATGCTGTTGATCTGCCCTGATGGTGACGTGTTGAGGAGAAGAAAGGAGGATAGTCTGATGTGAAAGGAGTTGCTGTTTACTGATGCACTGTGGATACACGGTATGGGGTTTGCAATTAAAGGACTTATGTAGCTCCTACTATGATAGAGTGAGCAGGAAGGATATGCTGTTGATCTGTCCTGATGGTGACGTGTTGAGGAGGAGAAAGGAGGATAGTCTGATGTGGAAGGAGTTACTGTTTACTGATGCGTTGTGGATACAAGGTAAGTTTAGTTACTATTAGACGTTTAAAAAAATAATAACTTGTAAGTTTTTAAAATAATAAGTTGTAAGTTTTTTTGGTTGTCTATGGTTTTGTTTGTAATGGTAGCGAAAAGCAAAAAAAGCTAGAGAATCGTTTCGAAAAGTTTTAGTTTAGTTTTTTTCGACTCGGAGACACGTCTGATCTGAAGAAATGGGACAATGAAGCATCATTATTTATTTCGGATTTTTATTAATGTGCCTCAAAATATTTAGATCTCTCTTATATATTCGAAATTATATAATATTTTCAATTTAAATTCAAAACCAAAAATGATTACACATTATCATGTATTTATGTGTATATTTTTTGTGTCAAGGTGGTCCATTCTACACTCACACGGAACACACAATACACTACACGCCTGAAACCATCGAGCACAAAGCTTTGAGGATAAGGAATATACGAGAGAGAGACGGACAGGTATGTGTTGAATCCTTTTATATCTGGTTAACTTAGATCCTAGAAACAAATCGAGATTGGGAGTAATAGCAATATCCCTTGTTCAAATTACAGTTGATATCATCAATGGTCCAAAGTTACCATGTCCTTCCCATTATCTTTATATTAAAATAAAGTTCCAAGGAAGTTTCCTGCGCCACTTCTTCCCAGCAAAAAAAAATATTTGATTAGTAAACTTTGAAAAAATGCAGCCCAATTTGACGTTTTCCAAACTGATTTTTAGCCGTATATTTAAACAAAAAATACTGTTTTTTTTTTTACTGTCAATCCATTAAAAATAGCATTTTTTTCCCAGACGGAAATGCTAAGCGAGATAAAGACTGAAGAAGGCGGCGTGATCCCAGTGCCGCCGCTAGAGATAGCCGATGTACCCTTCGTGGAGCGACCACCCATCTCCTATCCAGAGATGCCTACTCCGCTGCCCAGCTTCCTGTACTTTGCTCAGCAGAAGGTAAGAAATAATGGTTCCTTGGATACGTAGTAGTTATGGTTCGTGCGGAACATATTGGCCTGTACCATTTTTAGGTAACAGTATGCGTCGAAAGGTACTCGCACCGAGTAAGGAAATATGAGCGGTGATGTCATTAGGCTTCTAGGTCAAACAAGGTCGATGGGCGTGACCAAAGCAATCAGTTACGAGTGATACGTTCGGGTTCCTTTGAAAAGAATTTTGTCAACAATTTTTGGTTCAACAAAAAAATGGGCAGGTCCAAAAAAAGCTAAGAGTATAAAGTGAGTAGTGAAAGAGTATCGAGTGCGCGCGGCAAACCATGCGGACATGCAGCCGTCCTCAACAGCGCGAGCCAATGCTCCGTGCCTTGCCGCGCGCACTCGACACGCGGCTTGAGGCATAGCCCGTTCCGCTCCTCGCCCCCCCGACATCGGAGTCTTGGCGACGCTTTCTGAGGAGATTTTTCGTGATGACATCTCCGCTCCTCATTTTCTTCATGATGTGTTCGTAAATTCAGCCGCTATTCAGTTATACATATTGTATTTTATTTATATTGTGTAATTTGTACCTTGTTTTTCATCACAGGTGTGCACATGTACTCGCGCAGCGTTTGCGGTATCGCGCAGCTTCGCGTACCACATGCGGCGGCACGAGCAGGCGGAGTGCGGCGCCGCGTGGCGCTGCGTGTGGCGCCTCGCCGCCGCCGCCCGCCCGCCCTGGGGCTGGGCAGAGCTGCAAGTGCCAGGTACATATACAAGGCGCTGTAAGAGGAACAATATGACGCCGTAAGGTCGAGTATGGTGCTGCAAGATGGACAAAAGTGGCGCAATAAGTAGGTCTAGGTTGTCGCAAACAAAGCTTCAACTCCATCGAGTATGATACAGTACAGTGCCTTGAGATGATTGTGGTGAATCAAACGATATGACATCATGATTACTGTGTATTACACTAGACTATACTCTATTTCTTCGGTTTAGAGTACTTCATAAAAACATAAAATTTATTATTTCACAGATAAAAATCAACTAGTCAGTGACGCCGGTAAGCTGACAGCGTTGGATTCACTGCTCAAGAGATTGAAGGAGCGTGGCCACAGGGTGCTCATATACAGTCAGATGACCAAGATGATTGACTTGTTAGAGGTATGATATCTATTAAACTTCATAAAATACTCTATTTGTTGTAAAAATAAAAAAATTAAAGGAAAATTGGCACTGACGTGTCGCCCTGATGGCTTAGAAAATAATTTAAAAAGGATTGTGTGAAAAAAACTGTTTTTAATTAGTATCGACTCATCTGTAGTATAAAGTATGAACACACCCGTATATATTTAGTAAGGTTGTATGAATGTAGCCATAGGAAAAACGGCATTTGAAAGTACACATTTTCTGCTTTTTTAACAAAATCAATTCTTACTTGTTTATTTGTTTACAGGAATACATGTGGCATAGAAAACACAAGTACATGCGGTTAGATGGGTCTAGTAAAATCTCCGCTCGACGTGACATGGTCGCTGATTTTCAGGTATGAAAATAAAATAATTTCTCAAAAAAAAAAAAAAAATGTAGTAATGGAAATCTTTGATATTAGTTTTAGAACATCATATATTACATAGTAATTGGGTAACATATGTACCTTTCATTTAGCAAATATTTCTCCAGTGGTATTTTTTGCTTTACTTTATTAATTTTAACTCCTCATTTTCTCCAACAGGCCCGCACAGACATATTCGTATTCCTCCTGTCAACCCGAGCCGGTGGCCTAGGCATCAACCTCACAGCTGCAGACACAGTGATCTTCTATGATTCCGACTGGAACCCCACGGTAGACCAGCAGGCGATGGACCGAGCACATCGGCTGGGACAGACCAAGCAGGTCACCGTGTACCGGCTCATATGCAAGGGCACCATCGAGGAGAGGATCATGCAGAGAGCCAGGGAGAAGAGTGAGGTACGTCACGGCTTCTATGTATGAAGCCGTCATGTAACTTTGCCGGCGTGAAGTTAATGAGTGAAGTCACTAGTAGCCAACTTCGGTAGAACTGCAATTGATAGTCCGGTTAGTGAGGTAGGTCATGGCTTCATGCATACTCGTCAAGTAACTTTGTGAAATTAGTGATGAGGCGAGTGGAGCATGGGTTGTGGCGTTTTGACTACCGAGAAGTCACTAATAGCCAACTTCGGAGTGGTAGAACTGTATGAAATAACAAAAATTCGTATAGTGCTGAATTTTGATGGAGTAGGAGACATTGGGTTTACCATTACAAATAAAATTTTCGAGTTTTAGAAAATAATTGAGGTCAAAGGCCTAGTTTTCGTTAGTTAAAAAGAATGTTATTATGAGTGAAGTCATGAATTAAATGTTTTTATGTCCAGATCCAAAGGATGGTGATCAGCGGCGGTAATTTCAAGCCGGACACGTTGAAACCTAAGGAAGTCGTGTCGTTACTTTTGGACGACGAAGAAATTGAACAGAAATGTTAGTGTACACATCTATACTAATATTATAAAGAACTGAACTAAAGAGCTGAACAATTTGTCTATTTGAACGTGCTAATCCTAGGATCTACTATTTATTTTTCAAATACATAATGTTGTAATATAAATATTGTTTTTATCAAATTAACAGATCGCCAAAAGTCTGAAGAGAAGAAACTTATGGAAGAAAGAGAACGTAAAAGAAAATTGGGATTGCTGCCACAAGTTGTAAGTATCGGTTTACAGCTTAGCTTCGCTAGATTTTTCAGAGATCATTTTGAACTTCTTTGCCTTCATTTTTAACCAATACTTTGAAAATTTAAAAAGGTCAAAGTATTCTCGAAAATCGTACAATCGCCGAAAAACGAATACATCAGTTACTCATTACCTTAACACGTAATCTTTAAAAATAAAATGTATTGCCTATCAATAAGACTGATGCGTTCTAGACTTATTAGTCTCAAGTTCAATGACAACACTAACGCTGTTGTTTTTAAAACTTCCTTCAATTTTTGAAGTAAATAGTTATTTGAACAAAAACGGTTATCCGTGAACTGGGAACTTAATATTTTAATGTTTACTAGCAACCGCCAGCGACAGTGGAAGCGAAGCGGCCACGCGACTCGGCGTCGGAGCCCGGCAGCCCGCTGCAAGTGGACGATGATGGAGACAAACTAGTGGTGGACATACCGCCCTCACCCGCGCCTATACGTGAGTAGCGTTTTAAAAATAAATATATGTCGGATAGCGCCGAAACATCAGGATGGCACTATTGCCCGACATCAGCTAGGGTAATCGCACAAAGAGATAACTCAAAAGAACTCAAAACTCAAACGTTTATTCAAATTAGTCAGAACAAAAGACAGCCTCCAAAACGCCCGCCCTTCGCCACTTCCTATGTGTTTTGGCTTGGGGAGAAGAAGTGGCGGAACAAACTCCCCAGCAACACATGTCTGTCTGTTAGGATAGAAGAACCTTACCATACGATAGACGTTACAATAATCTCTGCACTTTACAATATCTACAACGGTACTACAAGACTACGTAATAACACTAGGTACACTAGACGTGACGTAAGGCAGTTTCGAGATGTGCGCAGCACGACGACTCGACCAAGACTGAGCTCCGCGGACGCCACGCCGACCACCACGACTCTGCAAAGCGCGCCAAAATGTTGTTTCACCGGAAACGCCACCAGAGGGCGCGCTTGCGTGACGTTTAGTGTCCGTACTAATGACAGTCTCCGACACGGCCATCCTGCGTTGACCACGTCCTCGTGGTCGTTTAATCTGCAACAACACAAACACAGCACAGTATGCACAGTACAACCTCGGCCACTCCTGACCACAACAGTAACTTGTCTCATTCCAATTAAACTACACAACGGGGAGAGTAAAAATACTCTACGCTCTACACTTCGTTTGTTTCATGAACCTGACAATAATCTAAGTCATCAATGTTTTAACTGCTAAATCACAACACACAAATACCAAAGCCATGTACCATCGTCATCATAACTAAAACTGTAGACATACTCCAAGATTACGGAAAACTCCAAGTAAAAAAAAACTAACGCCACGGCTATCCAGCCGAAAAGCAATTACATTGCTCTCACACAAAACTTAGTACGCATGTCCACCCAGTGGACAGCCCGTGTACACCACCCCTGCGGTTACACGCTACGGTCTCCATAGACCACGACCTCCGCCAGAGTTAACCGCGCACCGCGCATCCACGGTCTACTCTTCCACCGAGAGATTCCGACTTCTAACGGACTACGGCTACGGAATAACCACTGGTACGGTCGAACACATTACGGCCGTTAGCTTAATTTACTCAAACCTTCTAAACTTGATCATCATCATTATTATCAACACGATCATTCATTACATCAATCTCGACTGGTACACGACCTTCTGGCATTTTCCTAATCTATCGTGAGCAAATTTGTAAGTACGTTTACAATTCAAAGCTTTTAATGTGTAACGATCACCTTCCAAAACCTCGACTACTCTAAATGGACCTTTGAATTTCGGATCTAATTTTGTCTGATTAATCTAAACATTTTCAATGCAATAGAATGCTTTCACCTTGTGCGATAAGACGCGATGTTCTGGCCTGCCGCAACTCATACGGCCTCCACGACAAATCCGGGGGAGGACGACGCTCCAAACAGCAACTGCAGCGCACCTCGCCCACCGCTCGACTAGTAAACTTAGTCCTGTTCTCCAGGCTCGTTTCACCTTAGATGATATCTGTTAAGCCAGAAATAGAAAGTGCTTAGGCATCAAATATTGACAACATATGGGTCAGCAACAAACCTTCTCGTTTCGTAAGATAGTAAGACCTACACACATGTTACAGATTTAAAGAATAGCAATCACTATTCAAATGAAGAAACTAGTTACATTAAATGCTAAGCACGAAATCAAAGAAAGATCGAATTGCTAGTCAGACTCAACTTGTAAATCACAAAATCGTTACAGCGACGGTTGTCATTCACATCAACGCCTTCTACTCGCTAGGCTTCACATAACCGTTGTGTCCCTTAGCCGAGCAATCAGCCCATCCTGGCCTCCTAGGGACCACAACCACAGTGACATGACACCAACTGTACCACTGATGTATACGGGTCTCTTCCTGGTCACTCCGATGCCGTCACACAGGCCAACGAGTCTCTTCCAGGTCACCCCGATACCCATCATAGGTACAGCTTAACACAATGAAATTACAGAGTAGGTGAATGTAACACCTTACCAAAATCTATAGTCTGATGCACAATTCAATCAATCAATGACGTAGAAACTAACTATAGGATATTGATAAGATCAGGTAACTAACAATTTTCAACTTTGGGATCAAACCTAGGTTCACGGTTTCTGGTTCTGATTATTTACGATTCCACTAATTAATAAGCGCAGTGGGAGCGCAATCAACGAGACTGAAACTGCCTCTCAAGTTTATAAATGTCGTAAGACAAATAACCTCAACATAAAGCAAAAATGGATCGGTCTCACCGGGTTTCCACTCAACGCCTCAACGCGCATGGCGATGCGCACATCGCTATGGCGCGCAGTTCAGCAAGGCTTCACGTTCATAGACTACGGAAATGCAGGAGCACCAACACTCCGACCTCACGATCGCACGTCAGGCTCCGATTTCAGCTGGGATGCTCCATTTTGTAGCCATATTGCACAATAATCACCGTCATTGTTGAAACATGAAAATGAGAAGATAAATCGGTTAATTTTCTAGCGTACCTTCACTAACTAGTTTGACATGTCACAATGGAAATCGATACCATTACCATAACCGTGGTTACCATACTTGTACCATCGCTGAAATCCTTAATCAATTTTCTACTATAACCTCCATATCAAAATTCTGATGTTTCCTTATTTTGTTTTCTGCCTACTGGAAAACATGGTATTCAGCATGTGCCTATCGTACACTCAGAAATCCAGAAAGTTTGTCTTCACGTGGCGAATTCTCTCGAAACTAATCCACCATCGACCGCCACACATCACTCCAAACGAGCACATCACTTTTTCACTTTTTGAACAATGGCATGGCAATCCTTAACACATGTGGGCATTCAAATTTCATCCCACTTCTGATGTCGGATAGCGCCGAAACATCAGGATGGCACTATTGCCCGACATCAGCTAGGGTAATCGCACAAAGAGATAACTCAAAAGAACTCAAAACTCAAACGTTTATTCAAATTAGTCAGAACAAAAGACAGCCCCCAAAACGCCCGCCCTTCGCCACTTCCTATGTGTTTTGGCTTGGGGAGAAGAAGTGGCGGAACAAACTCCCCAGCAACACATATCTGTCTGTTAGGTTAGAAGAACCTTACCATACGATAGACGTTACAATAATCTCTGCACTTTACAATATCTACAACGGTACTACAAGACTACGTAATAACACTAGGTACACTAGACGTGACGTAAGGCAGTTTCGAGATGTGCGCAGCACGACGACTCGACCAAGACTGAGCTCCGCGGACGCCACGCCGACCACCACGACTCTGCAAAGCGCGCCAAAATGTTGTTTCACCGGAAACTCCACCTGGCGCGCTTGCGTGACGTTTAGTGTCCGTACTAATGACAGTCTCCGACATATATAAATATAAATGAATTGTTTTTTTTTAATCTGATAACAAGAAATACTGGCAAAATAGTAGTCTTTTAGAAAAGCAAAATGATATTGTACGACATGATAAAAATAAAACATAAAAGCTGGGAGGGCCTTTTTACGTGATTTAAATAAATAAATAAAAGTCATATAATTCAGGTACATGACCCATATAAAAAGTTTTCAATTTTTTTAAGTATTACTATACTCTATCCACGGAAGCAAGAGCTAAAAGGTAAACAAAGAATGACAGTTTTTCAAGATGGCGGTATAACCCGACCGATGACAAAACGTCACATTTTTGTGTAAAATGTTCGCAGTATCTGTGATTTTGTCATCGGTCGGGTTATACCGCCATCTTGAAAAAGTGTCATTCTTTGTTTACCTTTTAGCTCTTGCTTCCGTGGATAGGGTATAGTAGGATTTAAAATTGTGATAAAAATAAGAAGACCGAAATCCGAAAGTTTTTTTTACATCACGGTATTGTATGTACGATACAGTGACCTCACGAAAAAACAAAATTTCTAATATTATAATCATAGTCAATGTGTAATATTTTTTTAATCCAAAACATTACTTTTAACTTTCATTTTAATCATTTTATGATGATAACTGCACCAATTCATTATTTAAATCTTCTAGTTTAT
Organism: Helicoverpa zea; assembly: GCF_022581195.2. Classification (NCBI taxonomy): domain Eukaryota; kingdom Metazoa; phylum Arthropoda; class Insecta; order Lepidoptera; family Noctuidae; genus Helicoverpa; species Helicoverpa zea. The sequence goes on from NC_061472.1 coordinate 3,465,231, forward strand.
AATAATCCTACGTTTTCACAGCGTCGTACTCAGGCGCCGTCCGAGCGGGTGCGTGGGGCGTGTCGCGCGGAGGCCGCGGTGCCCGCCGGGGACGACCACGTGGCTCCAGGCATGCGCTATCCCGCCGCCCCGAGCCGCAGCCTGCTGACAATGCCAGTGCTGTTGCTGCTGGTAAGTTATGGGATTATTTGATTCTGTTATCCTAGGTCCTAGGTTTGTTAGGGGTTTGTTTCTAATCACCAAGATTATTATTTGATTTTCAATTTAAAAATAAACTATAATTGACCAAGAGTCTGTTGAGTTTATAGGACGGAAAAGAAATGTGAGATGTTGTATATAGTAACTGAAATCTGAATTTTGTTAAGTTACCAAAGATTATACCTATATTGTCTTCATCTCTATTGATGGTTTATCTGTTTATTTAAAGGCGTACATGCTTAGAAAAAGTCCACAACTATGTTATGCTTATCTAAAACACTTTTTTCTAGTTTCCAAAAATAGTAATGTGACCATTTCTTCATAGGTGCTGCTCTACTAGAATCAGACGCACCTCTAGAAATAATAGAATCGGTAGCGCCGCCCGAAGGAGCAGGGGCCGCAGGTCGCGGTCGGCGGGGCCCGGGGCGGCCGCGCCTGCGGGCTGCCGGGGCCCCGCGCGCTGGGGGCCCACGAGCTGGCGGCCGCCGCCCGCGTCGTGCTCGCGAACCGTTGCTAGTACCGCTGGCGCCGCCACCATAGCATATACCTGCTCTTAGTGGATCACATGACACTGGATAAATTATTGTTCACCTGTTACCAGGTTAGTCCTTCTTTATTATTTACTCTTTTGACTGTAACATTCTTCAGTTGCGTAATGACTAAACTTGGCCTCAAATATTGCCTCTTAAGGTGAGTATAGACTACAACATTTTCTGGAGCATTTCTGTGTAATGTAACGTTCTTACGAATGATACAATACAGACAAAAGCTCAGTTTCCAAGGCATGTCTAGTTCGTAAAAGGATGATACACAAGAACATATCATAGAGCGGCTCGTTGTTCTGTTACAAGTAAATGTTGTAGTCTATACTCACCTTTAGGCTTCTTTTATTTAGTACCAGCTGTTTTCCCGCGGTTTCACCCGCGTCCCGTGGGATCTACTGCCCGCACCGGGATAAAATATAGCCTATGTTACTCGTGGACAATATAGCTTTCTAATGGTGAAAGAATTTTTAAAAACGGTCCAGTAGTTTTTGAGCCTATTCATTACAACCAAACAAACAAAGTTTTCCTCTTTATAATATTAGTATAGATAGTATAGATAATTGTATAAAATTCGTAATAAGCAACATTGTTTCAGAAGCCATATAAAAGCGGAGCAGCACATGCAGTTAACAACAAAGTTCCCACCTCTAGTGCAATTATTTTAACTACAGAATGACCAGTATATCTTTGACACACGGCAATATGACGAACTATACTTCGGCCGTTCAGAGAATGCGTTCCTGACACCTATCAGTTAGTCACGACTAGTGATGGGCACAACATAACACTGAGTTCGTTACCGTTCCTTCAAAATGAACCGCCGCATTATTTTAAGATTATTTTCGTTTTAAATTGGCGGAATCATTTGTTTTATATTTTAGTTATTTAAGTGGAAACCAAAAAAAGGTAATATTCATATAATAAAATTGTTTTATTTATTCTTTGTTACAAGTACATTGAATTGAATGTGCGAACAGAATATTAATCAGACTCCGATTTGCTTGAGGAGGTGGTGTCTTCATCATCATCTTCGCCTACATGTATAATTATATTATTATCAATAACAGAATCAATCCTGATATCTCGGTCTAACAAAAGCCGGGTAATCAAATAAAAACAGATCGAAAACACTTGAAAAACGTGGTCTATGCGCACGAAACGACAACGGACGACTGTTTTAGCGTCACAAAATGGCGGCCCATAACGCCATTTGGGGTTACCATTTTTAATCTAAGTATAAAAATGCGGTTTGGTCATAGTTTTATTTTTATATTTCATAAACGTTATAATTAAGTCTTATAGTCCATTATTTTCCAATTCTTAAAAAGAAAATCAAAACGTATTATTTTATATTATAACTGTATAAGAACAGATTACGATACTTGCCTGTTATTTTTAGCACAGCACTACAAAATATAAACCGCTGACATAACCTTGTAATAGCGCAGTATAGATTTAGAAAAATATTGTTTACCAAGTTATTTGACACTCAGTTTGGCACAAAATTATAACATTCATTGATTATTGATATAATAATGTTGTTTTAATGCTCCTCAATTGTTAAAACGGTAAACAACCAGCAAAAATATTTTTATCGTAACTGCAACGCCATTGCAAAGTTACGTCGTCAGTTCAATCGCGACGTGTCAGGAACGCATTCTCTGAATGGCCGAACTATAAAATAAAATGTTCCAAATTCCTCATACCATTTCCTTAGACAGTGGCGCCACCACGAAGCATCAAGATATACTAGTCAGTCTGTTCTCGCCAAACTAAATAATATTAATAACACAGAAAATGTACAAAATAATGCTTTTAGTTACAAGTATTAACAAAGTTTAACTTTGAACGATAAGTCGCGTTAACTATGTAAATAGACAGAATTAAATATTAATTTTAAATAAATATTTAATGATAATTTGTGTAATTAATGAATTGAATGGTTGTGTTGTAGTCCGCTAAATGTTACTAAATCGGGAATGTGTAATGTCACTAGTTATTTAAATATATTACCTGTATATTTAACTTGTCTAGATTATACTGAACTTGTAAAAATCTTAAATGGAAAACGGGCTTCTTGATAGTAATTACAAGGCAGTAGGTATAGACAATGATAATATAAACAATTTTAACGCAGCTTGGACGAAGAAATGCATCATGTAAGCAAAGTTTCTATGTAGCTAAAATATTGTCGCAAGCAAAACTAATCTATTAAATTCATGTTTTGTATACAGTATGTGTCATCATTGATCATACTAAAAGTTAAATTTAAACAAGTTTGATAAATAAAAATAGTATTTAATAATTATGATCTGCCAACCCGAAATATTATGTAACAATGATTGGAATTCTAAAGAACAAACTCACGTGTTCAATGTAATAGACTGGACTTATTATAGAACTGTTTATTTGACGAGAGAAAACTGAATAAATGTTTTAAATTAATTTACTTTCGTGTTTTTTGTCCATATTCCTATTATTTCAGTTTTGCTTGGAAGCCAGAAAGTCTGGCAACCATTCTTGCCAAATGGTATCAGGTTGCCCGGGTTGAGGAGGTCAGATAGGCACTCGCTCCACCCCAACATAGATCCACCAGACAGATGATGACATTGTAAGTATTAACTAATCTATCATCATGTCTATGTAAGTGATAAGTGTAAACGGGGCTGCGGGTTGTTCGAAAGAGATGCCGCGGCCCTGGTACATAAAAGGCCTACGACGGAACACGAAGTCTGACACTCCCTCACCGCTGCTAACCCACAGCGGGAGGGGTCATTTGATGGAAAAAAAGTGATGTGTAAAAAAATATATACACGGTACACGTAAAATAATATCATGCCTATGGAGGACATAAATCCCGCTATACATAATAATACGGCAAGGCTGTTATATATTTTAGGTCATCCGTGTGAACAGTCGTTGCGATATACTCGTTCGTAAGTATGATAATCTGTCAATCTTAGCGATCGGATGAATCACGCCGCTAATGTGCCTATTAGACATACATGTAGAAATGCCAACATCTAGTAATCTAGATCGAACGAATTAACCTGTGACTTAGCTTCAAGAAAGGAAGACGGTAACGGGATATTTTGATGTTAGACGCTTGATGAATATGAGATAAAACTTTGTAATTAAGCATTTTAAGTATAAAAGTTTGCAGCTTATTTACGTTATTGTTTTGTGGGTATGTGGTATTTATGGGTATGGACTTAGCTGTTTATTTTCCTAATGAAAATTGAATGAGGCTTGTAATGTATGTTATGTAAGGGTGATAAACCTATGTACCCTCCTTGATGAACATATTACCTTCCTTTTCATTGCGCAGTCGGGTTTCATACGCTTCGCACGCAGGGTCATCGAGGGCTGACGCGACTCTTGTCTGCTCTATATTTTAATTTTACTTTCACTAAATTCGGGAATGTTTATGCGTCTTGAATAGCCCTATTATAACAAGACATATTTTCGCATTAATATAAAAGTACCTACTACTAAAAATAAACACTTTTAATGTAATAAAGTTGGCATAACGGCATCAATAAAGCTTCGTATATGGCGTTATGGTGACATGTTGGTAATTGTCCAGTAATACGCTCGTAAAGAAGGCACTTTATTTTGTTGAACTTCATGCAGGTAAGATGGTAGGTCAGTCGCTATAACTACGTACATATGCCCGAGTTCACCAATAAGATATTTTTCTTAAGCAACTGTTTACTTTGATCGTGGAAATCCGTAGAAAATAGTAGGTAGTCGTAAAGAACTGACGTTGTTGTCGGTGAACCTTAAAGTTAAGCAAAGCTATCGTGGAAAATGGTGGAACCGGGAAAAAATCCAGGTTCGATTTCTCAATTTTTGTTATACCTACAGTGCTTGATGTTGGTGTCTTTTGATACCTGCCTTATATCAGAAGACGATGGGACGTTTAATAGGCTTAGTCGTTGTTTTTTTACAGCTACAGCTACCAGTACTAAACTACCACCAATTCTTCATCTTCAATAGACACTTACGACCAAAATCAACCTGCATTTCTGATGTCAGACTAGTCAGTGATCGTCCTCGACCTTTAAATATTGTGTACGCCATCCCCCATAACAGTACGACATAATGCAAAGTGCGACAGTATCAATTACGCGTCGTGCGTCGCATACGAATGTGAACGCAGCGAATGCTCACAAATGTTTGTTTTGCGCCATTTTTGCGCATTTTTATGACCTGCGCTAAAAATAGGACGGATTCGTGGAAAGGTGTGGTTTATGTTAAATATTGTGAATGTTTCTAGAATTTTTAGAGGGAGCTTAAGTGTGAAACTCTTGATGCAAATGGATATTTATAGGCGCATGCAAATGCTGGAGAATTTAGTGAATACGTTCCTGCATTCATAGATTCATTTTGCTCGTTATTACCTACCATTAGCAAATAAAATGTATTTCTAGTAAAAAAATAATGCATTCACTGCACAGGTAAACCTAAGTTAGCTATATAAAATTATGTGGGTACCTACTTAAGTTTTTTATTAACTTATTTAAGTTGATATTCTGATAAGTGTTTAACCGCAACTGCATTAGGGATTTATTGACGAAACGAGTGTTTTATACAAATGCATTCAGCGAGGTGTAGGTATGAGTAGTCGGTTTCTTAACTTTATGTGACAGAGATTTATTCTTTTGTTTTTTGGACATTTTGGAGAGTTTTGGCATTTCTGTGGAACACTGTGGAATTATAAGCAGGTGTACCTATTTATGTATTATTTTATGCTCTTTGACAGACACCGAGACTGCAATTTTCTTACAAAATGGGTATTATTTGCACTTATATGTTCTTAAATCTGGTAAATAATAAAAGCAAGTTACCTTCTTTAATCAGAAGTGATGAAACCGGCCGTTACAGCGTTAAACATGTGTGTCAACTCTCCAAATCCGAGCTTTTTGTTTAGATAAAATCTTTCCCCGCCTTTTACAGACAATAATGAGAAACAGACTACACATTGAATAATTTAACAGTTTATCAAAGTTCACACGCACGATTTGAATGATAATATGTATATTAATATAAAGCTCGTTGTTCACGGTAAGCAGAAATATTTAATCAAGGCATCTTCGATCGTTGGCTTGCAGTTCCACCGGTAATGTGTACGTGCCTTACATTACACGTAGCGCTATATATTTTCTCTTTTTCCCACGACATTATCCATTATATGTTATAATACAACTTTCTCAATATCTTTACATACATCCGGACAGTTTAATCTGTAGCAGTCTTACTAATATAGATTGTTTCCGATCTGGCTTTGGGAAAATGCTTGAGTTAAAAATTGTGGAAAGTTTCATGTTGATTTTCAAAACTGTTTACTTTAACTTTATATCTGTTTATTTTACTTTTTGTCAATTAATTTTTTTATTTTAATTATTTATTTATTTAAAATACCACTTTTACAGTTCTTGCACAAATAGTACAATGGCGGACTTAATGCCTTAGGCGTTCTCTACCAGTCTACCTTTGGGTGGCGGAGAGAAAGCGTTGGTAGGTGCAAACAAATCCGAAAAACTAGTATGAAACATAAACCTACATATATTACAATACACAAATAAATTAATAATAATATATATGTATATATATAACTATATAAATATGTACACTACATACAATACTAATAACATATCAAGAAAATTAATTTGAAACTGACTGTTTATGTTCCTGCCAATTTCCCAAGATAGTGGTCACGAACTTTGAGTTTGAAGGTGTGACGGCTATTTACCATCCTGATCTCCAGAGGTAACTCATTCCAGAGAAGAATAGATTTTACAAAGAAGGATTTTTAAATTTAAATCGATTGCAATTTAATACATGTTTTTCATCTCAGTATATTAATTGTACATAAGGTATTGAAATGAACTTAAATATGTAGGTATATTGTAATTAATGATTCGTTGGCGTTAATAAGCTATTTCCCTACTGCCTGGCATAAATACTTGAGACCATTTCTTCCGTTCACAGGAATGTGCTAAGGGTGCAGCGTTCATTCAGCACTAGTTCCTGTTACAAATAAAAAGCACGCCATTTTATGAATAGCTACGGCTATGGTCACGCGATCGGCAATTAGTTAAGTAGTTTCAGCAGAGTGCAACGCGCTTTTAGATAATAACTTGAGCGTTCATGATTTAAACATTTTTCTTTAAGCTTTCATTGCACTTTAGCAAGACGATTCCGAATTAAAATAAAACCCTTTTAAAGACGATTCGCTTTTTCAAAAGTGCAAAATAAACTAAATATGTGGCTGGCTATATGGGTAAAACTGTATGGATACCTATATGGGTCTTATCTTATAAAAGCGAGCTAAAATTAACAGCTTTCGTAGAACATGAGTTGATAGAGATTTGAAATCAATCTTGGGATGGCAAAGGCTGCCGTTTTGGTGTACGAGCTAAATAGGAGCCCCTTATGTAATACTAGCTTCTCCCCGCGACTTCGTACGCGGATCCTGTCCCTTATGCCAGCGACTACGGGGTCAGCAAAATCAAAGATTTGAATCGTCTAATATTGAATTTTAAGGGCCCGTTGACTTGAAAACAACGGAATATGCATAGCCATTAGAAACGTTCCATATATTTAATTTTTGTACTTCAACGGCAAAAGCACAGCAGACTAAACAAAACGCTGAGAACTGAACCGCAATAGACGTGACCATAGGGATAAAAGTAGTGATTCTAATTAGTCCTCATTTAAGTTGTGTGTGGCAAAAATATTACACGTATTATTACGTAACCAATTTAGAAGTAGAGTAAGTGTAGAACCAATTTCTCAAGTATGAGCGTGCGTCTTTGATTCCAGGTCTGGCAAGTACCTGCCAATGCAGCTTTTCTAAGTTCGTATGTACTTTCTACGTATATTTTGGATACCAATGACCGTTATTTGGAGGGGATGTTAAACTGTAGGTTCCGGCTGTCTTGGCAGTCGTTATGGGTAGTCAGAAGCCAGTAAGTCTGACCAGTTTATGTATGTTATGTGTTTAGGTTTTTTTTTTATGCTGAGGAAATTATGTTGGTCGTCTATCTGTTCAGCTTTAGCTGGGAGATTTTAGACTGAAGTGACAGAATTCTCCCGAAGAAACATTTTAAATCTTCCCAATTAAGCACGTTAACAGATTGTTTCTTAACAAATAACACACTTCCACGTAACATTGTCTCCCGTTGTCAGTCACGTGACACCGTCAGTCAGGGCGGTCCGTCACGGCTGGACGCTAAACTATGCAATTAGTGACGCGGTGATCTTGTGAGCTGGGCTTGCTCATTGCACTCAGCTGTTAAAATAATAATATGGTGTTGTAGGTTTTTTTATGCTAGTGAAGAGATTTGGGTTTATCTATGTTAGGGTTTAATTTGACTGCAAGGGGGTGGTTTAAGTAATCATACTTTAGCTACGATTTTTTCGCGGTCTTACTTGGGCCATATCGGTTTTATGCTTGGCGTCTTATTTGAGCGGCCTTTTTACCTACATACCTAGATGATATTTCATAGCACCTGATTTTATTTTGTAAAACAGGTCACGTTGTACTTTATCCTGGTATTCAAGTCATTCTAGTCTACAAAACATTTTATTTATAAACACAGGACTTGCGGTCAAAAATCCCGACTAAGAACAAAATACACCAATTTGTATGAAACCTATGTAAACCGTGACACATTCCTTGCAAAACCGCCATTTTATTAAGCAGCCAGTAAGATCTAGATATGCAAGCGCCCGCGCAGGCATACGGTAAACCGTCCCAGAATCGGTACGGTTTGAAATAAATCGGTTGTCACGAACATTACCGATTAGAATTTCACTCACACACACACTCGCACAGATAGTTCTCATAACACAAGTGAGTCATCGTGTGAATGGTAACTTTTCCTCAAAACGCGACGTGGAGTAATTTGCCAGTCGTCTCAAGTTTTATCTTTGGTTTAAAGTACAAGCGGATAGGTAGCGATGTTGTGTATCGCGATTTTTATGGCCACACATTTACAGCTTCCCTTATATAGATGATTATTTGGCTTATATCTAAAATGGTTTTCATTTAGGTAAGTATTTGAAAGCCTATCAATTGCCCAATTAAGTTGTCAGAAGTTTTACAATAAGTCCTGAAACCTCGGAAACTAGGGAAAAAAGATTTTGCTTTTTACATCGCAAGAAAATCTTTTAAAGAATGGTAAAGTACCAAATCATTAATTGAATAAAAAATAAAATATTTTTAATCAAGCATTATTCGTAAACTACTTTATTGGTTAGTTAAATAAATTATTTATTTAATATTACAAGGACATAGCTATGTTATGGCCTTAGGGTCTCAGCACACATATGGGATCGGAAAGGGATCGTCACCGTATCGCCTCGAGCCGTTCAGAATGGTTTGTATTAAACTCCCTACTGCAACGCACACTAATCGGAATAATAACGTAATCGCCTCGCCTCGGAACAGGCTCCGAACTTGAATTCCCGCGCTTACGGCTCATCGTCCCCGCGCTTATGTTTCTCCGTCCCCGCGCTTACGTCTCTCCGTACCCGAGCTCACATCTCTTCGTCCACCCTTTCCCCTTTCCCCTCCCGCGACTTGCCTGCTAAAGACGCCGCCGCCCGCCATTCGCAAGGAGTATTTCATTCGTGTTGCGCGTCAGCCAGGGGGCGGCGAGGCGTAAGCGCGGTGTCGCCTAGCCGTAGCCGAGTTGACGTACAGGCGCTGCTGATACGCTTTCGTTACGTGCATACGGTAGGTTGACGCCTGGTTGACAGCGAGGCGAAAGGCGTTACGGTTACGATCCCTTTCCGATCCCATATGTGTGCTGAGACCTTTAAGCTCTTCACCGCTATCAGCGTATCACTCGCGCTTTGCCCTAATAAGTGCGTAAACGCATGGTTGTGATGCCGCTCGCATGCGGGCGCTACCACGAAACTAAGTTAAACGTTGCTTCCGTACTGTCGTACAATATCTTGTTATTGAGATTATGGAATTATTTGTTTATTTATAACTTAAACAAGCTTCCACCAGCTTTCCAGTTAAATTCGCGTCCAGTGAGAACTACTTCGGGATTAGAAGAATCCTCCTGCGATCAGAGAGCCATCTTCGTGGAAATCAAAAATTCTACCATTAGTTTTCGTTATGAATTTTCTATCAACTATTAAAAAACAAAACTTCTACACATTTGTATTTAGTGCTTAATTATGGATATTAGAAATGGGCATGATTTTCTATGTATAATCTAATCTTAATATGAACATTAGTTCACACTAAAGACATCACTGACAACTTACCATTAGATAAGTTCACAAAAACTAGTTCTATGTAGATTTCATTCATTCTTTAGATGCTGTGTCCAACCAGAGTGAATGAAACCAGTTAACCATGTAATGTAAGTTTCCGTATCTGGTTAATGTAGGTGCTCAGATTGTTTTCATTTTCTTTTCAATGTTGTGGGAAACACTACTTTTTGTCACAAAAGAGATTGTATTTTTGACTTTCTTCCGTGAAATTAAAAAATGAAACTTGTATACACTAGCATTTTTCACGGATAAGTTGTTGTAAGAAAACTAACGATTATGTTTTAAAAGCCATTTTCTCTGACGGTCGGTTAAATGACAACTGTTTTTCACAAAGAAACGACAACATTCGTGGACACTTCGTATTGTCCAAGCTCGATTTTGGAATGTGTCCTTTTAGGTAGGTACTTAACACCCCAATGTATTTTTTTTAATTCGACTATAGGAGGAGTTTACGATAAACGGCTGTTTTCCTGAATCAGATGTTAATCTTGTAAAGAAAAAAATGGGGCATTACAAAACAATAGGTATTTTTCTCCTCTATTTATCTGACCCATCTTTACATCTCCCCAGCATTGAGCCAGTTGCACACTACATGAATAGTTTAACGTCATTAGCGCAGCTCGTGGAGTCATTTCAGTGAACTGAAGCGCAGTGCACACGGCCGGAGCCGCTGACCTCGATACTGATCGTGTGATCACGCCTAATAGCTGAGTGATACGGTGTTGTATGAAATTATATAGCTGTATACTTATTACTGGTAAGTAATATAAGAGAAGCAGGTTGAAGCAATTTTTTTTACAAACTAGGATATGATGGTATTTTGGGGATAAGAAAGCTTTATCAACACTAAAATATTAATAAACTACTCAATACTAGCTATTCTCGACGCGTCCTGAGGCTAGTCTTTTCTCAGGCAGGCTTTTATTTTTACTGCCTGTATAAAAAAATTAATCGGTTCTGTAGCTTTAGCGTGCAAGCTCAAAAGACAGACAATCAGAGTTACTTCTTCGTAATTCTTAGTAAGGATAGACAATGCGATTCAGAATGTCACGTGTTTCGTATTTTCTGGGTCTAGGACAAGGTGATTTCCATGCCAAAAGGTGTTTTCCTTCATCGTTTTAGAAACGTGGTTAAACTATTGCAGAGTAATAAGTACGGGACTAATGTGGACAGATTTTGATGAAACTTCGCAGTAATATAGCTAACTTTTTGGAATAACATACCTAAAGATAGGCTACTTTTTAGGGTTCCGTACCCAAAGGGTAAAACGGGACCCTATTGTTTTCGCTCCTCTGTCCGTCCGTCTGTCACCAGGCTGTTTCATGAACCGTGATAGTTAGAGAGTTGAAATTTTCACAGATGATGTATTTTTGTTGCCGCTATAACAAAATATACTGAAAACTAGAATTAAATAAATATTTTGGGGGGCTCCCATACAACAAACGTGATTTTTTTGACCATGTTTTAAATAATGGTACGGACGTGCGCGAGTCCGACTCGCCCTTGGCCGGTTTTTTATCTATTTGCGGGAAGCGGTTCGCTCGTTTTGCGGATGACACCATATGCTGAAGCATATTAGTAAAATAGTATGAATACTAATTAGAAATTAGATAAACATCGCTTTGACACGTCTTAAATCATATCGTACTATTTTTACCAACCCCTATTGGTATAAATCAAATGATCTCATTTACTACCTTCGCTCTCTTCGCCATTCATCACCCGTTGACAGCTGCTAACTGGTGATATGCCAGTTTTTCTGATCGTTCATCATCACAGACCGCCCTGACACTCCCCGGGGTACGAACCTGGGATTTCCGGGAGTTTTTGCAAGAATCTGTGAAATAGCTGGGATTTTTCAAGCGTGTAGGCAATTAGTAGTATGCATCTAGATGAGCTTAAGATATTTTGAGGAATGTTAACATTCAAAGATTAACGACAATCCATACTAATGCAAGAGTTAATATGTTTCTATGCTCATTTTAATTAACACTGAAATAACTGTACTCATCGAAGCTATGTGATAAAAATTGTGTTGCTTGAGTTTGTAGGTAGGTATTCGAGAGCTCTTGTTTGGTATTTTGATTTCTATTGAAATGGAGAAGAAAAACAAAGACTTATCAGTGTCTTATGAAATTACGGGTGTATTTCCTAACTATTTCATTTTTTATCGAACAAGACATACACCCTCGAAGCTTACCCGGTAAAAAAAACTCACAAAAATATTAAAATCTTTATCGGAAATGGCATATTACACCCCTATGATACACCACCAATATAACCTGACCTTCACCCCTTGTACAGTTTTCGACAAACGTGTTTGAGATTGGGAGGTCTAATAAAATTGGGTCGCTATAAGTAGCGAAGTTTAAAACACAGGGGTGTGTAAATAGTAGTGTAGTGTGGAATGACAGATGTCTTTACCAGCTAGACGACTTGTCAGTAGGGGTTTGACGGTCTGAGGTACTCAAAGTTAACGTGGACCGTCCAAATAATGGGATCAAGAGCTTGATGTTGTAATTTAATAAGTAGCGCGAAAACAAGAGCTCATTTTTCCCATATGTATAATTAAAATCTGAAGTTTAACGTTGTTGTAAATCTAACACATAGAATTTAATTATTAAAAAAATATGTACTTTTTTTTTTCATTTTATTTTTACAGCTAACCAGATTCCGACAAGAGCCGTTTACTCCGTGCTGCGAATCACACCTAGGTATTTTAATAACCTAAATTAAAACTGTAGCTTTGAGAACCACATTTCCATAAGCGATAACATATCGTTCGCGCGAAAGATAAGTGTATCCTCTCACTTTTTACGGTGAAATCAAATAGTTAGGGGTGCTTCGAGGCAAAAGGCACAAAAAAGGCACGAGGCACAAAAAGCCTCGTGTCAAATGTCGGTACCACGTGCCGTGCACTAAAATAACGCGAAACGTGTGTTTCATTTACGTGATGATTTTGTTATGACAAACATACGTTTTTTGAGTTTTTTTTTCAAAAGGGAGATTATTGTGAGAGCGACTTTGTCACGGATATAGGAAAAAATATAGGAACTAAGAGTATGTGACGCATTACGTTTTCGCTTTGCTTTTTTAAGGCTGTGTGGTATAATCTGTCACTAATGTTGTGTGTAAATCGTAGTTCCTTTTTGCTGCTTGATTACCTTAATTGCTATTTAAATATTACCTACAGCAGGGTGAGTATATACTCTAAATGAAAAGAACAACGATACATGTGTCCCATATTATTTATATAGACCAGCATCCGCCCGCGGCTTCGCCTGCGTTTAGTTCGGTTATATCGCGTTTCCAAGAGAACTCTTCAAAAGTCCAGGATAAAAACTATCCTATGTTCTTTCTCAAGGTCAAATCTATCTCTGTACCAAATTTTATTAAAATCAGTTCAGTGGTTTAGACGTGAAAGCGTAACAGACAGACAGACAGACAGAGTTACTTTCGCATTTATAATATTAGTAGGGATTGATATATCAGACCAGACAGCTTACATATTCGCATTTGTAAATAAAGTAAGAATTTGTATCGGATACAAGTTTAAGTAATCTAGTATTAGTGTGGCTTCAGCAATTTCTCTAAGAAGTCCTTCAAGTCTGTCTGTTAACCTAGTTCCTTTGTCTCTTGTTAGTAAGTAGGTGACGATGTGTTGAGCTTGTTCGAGTAATAATTGTAAGTGCAACCGTTAAGACAGGATGCTTACATGTTACGTAACATTAGTTCGGAATTTTCATTTTACTGTCTCTTTTAGTTTTGTTGTGCAGTTTTACAGGATATTTGGTTTAAAGATAATGTAGACTGAAACCTGGGAAAGCTCGTAGAGTTTTTCTTTCATGCTGTTAGTTAACTGGAAAACGAATAATAGTGCCATTGGGTATAGTACCTATATCTCAAAGAATTTGCAATCAACCGTTTTGTCCTTGATACATTACATCAATCGATAGAATAATAACCATTTATCAGAACGGTCGAACCACCATTCCTTTTCAATTGCAAGTTAAATTCCAAAACACCACATATCTCATCCCATCACCACCATTCCATTACACTCGAACACCATAAAACTGACTTCCAAAGCCCATTGTCCACTTTGCCCGGGCAATAACCGGGTATAGTGCCATGACTCACGGTTATTATCCGAACTGGCCGGTAATTAATTTGAATGCTGTTATTAATTAAAGTACGGAGCACGCCAGACAATCGCTTGTACCTGAAATATTGTTTTATGTACTGTGGGCGAGAAAAGTTATTAGGATCATTGATTAGTAGTTTAAAAAAAACTTTATAATTTCTTAGTGCGATGAAATATGATGTGCACTGTGCAGTCTAGATAAATTGGTCATCTTTTATTTTCTGATTTCAATTATTATCCTTCATTGTACTTACAAATATTTAAATATGTACACAAAAAATACAGAGAGGTTATGCACAAAGGCGAGCTTAACCTAGAGTTGGGTTCTCTAACAGCCAAACTAAACCAACGTATAAGCAGACCTGTGTTACCTATACACTATCAGCTTCAGAATATCCTTTTATAATTGAGCAACCGGATTCCCTTATAAAAATAGTGGCCCATTCTACCCTCACTAAAAATTTTACACAGACATTTTACAAAAAAATACAACTTTTGTTGTCGCCTGTTAAAAAGCTTTCAGCGTAAAACCTGGAAGTCTAGCGTTAAAAGGTTGGTGAATATTTAATTGTATTAACTTTAGTCAGTGTGTGCGCGACTGTATAAGCCATTAGCCAGCCAGACTCCAGGCTATTGATCTGGCTAAATTTACACTCGCCGCCGGATAATTGAGCAGTTTGGCTCAATGGGAAAGCTAGTGGACACCATGGCTTTTGTGGGTATGAATATGACGGATCTATATGGGTAGTTTTAGTGGATAGTTTTAGAACATTTATGATGAAACTTATCGAAAGTTCTCTTTATACCTTGCCTATGAATGACTCTGATGAGTGCAGATAAGCCAAATGATAGAATTTAACAGTTTTAAGTATTAGTGTAAGAACACAACTTCAGTTTTTTTTGTGTTGCTCTGAAGTCTTAAATCATGTTCTAGATCGGCTGGATCTCAATTTGTGGTAAATAAGAAATGAAATCTGTCTGTAATACTAGCGATAGTTAGAGAGTTTATACAGGACATTATCATCAGTTGGAAAATTTCTTGAATGGAGAATTTTCTTTTATATTTAGTTAAATTCTGCCTAACATCCATTAAGAAAACCTCAAAACAATATCAATTGCTTTCGCAAACGTTGAAAATGGCATTTGTCGACAATATTAGTGGTCATTATGCAGCTTGCCAAATTCTGCTTCATATGAGGATATGGCAGAACTTGTTATGGTAGCCATAACGTCCTTATGGTGTTGGCAATATGACAATATGGTTTTGTCTGTTGATCTAGCCATATTAATTAAGTCGGCATATGGGTAATGAGAACATGGAAATGATTTTTACTCGACTGTAAAGAAGGCTTTCGTGCGTTATTTGTTCTTATGAATTTCGGTGTTTGTAATTTGCTTTGTAAAAATAATGGAACCTTAGAACAAAAGAAAATTGCTTAGCCTTTTCCCAACCATGTTTTAGTCCAGTGTTTTACAAGGAGGGACTGTCTATCTGACCACCTTAACCCAGTTACATGGGCAAGTATAACAAGTCCAGTTATCTATTTATAACTTCCTGTTTTTTTCCATAACAGAACAGCAGGAACTTCTTTTATTTTTCTAACATTCCCGTAAAAAATCACGAGATCATTAGGCGTATCGACAAAAAAAGACATCCATCGTCATTCGTCAATTTATCTTCAGGAATATTTCGCACCCCATTGACGATGTTAAAAATATAATCGTAGGATATGTCTGTCGTTGTCTACCGAATTAGGTGAGGGATATGCGGGGAATTTGGATACTGAGTAACTAATTCCGTAAAACATTGAAAACGAAAACTTTGGAAGAATTACTTAGGGTTTAAGTATAAGGTTCAACCACAATACTACTATTAAAAAAATTGAAGAGTTCGCTTGAATGCGCTAAATTCAGGAACTACCGTACCGATTGGAAAATTCTTCACTGTTAGCCAATTTATTGAGGAAGGTATATTTTTTATCCGGGTGATTGTAACCGAAAAATATAAAATGAGTATGTTGGTTGACCATATAATTTGTGACATTCATATCCATTACAGGTGCAAACAACAGGCATCTAGACACACGGCAGTGTGTCCGCCAAGTTCGAGCAAAAAAAGCGACACACCGGCCGTGGGTTATATTACACGAACCATTTCGGGCCAAATTCGACCCCCCTGTAACTCAAAATCTATTTTATTTACGCATATCAAATTTCTAGTATCTATTGAGACCCCCTCACTTATCTAAAATACAAAATTTCATTAATATACCTATTGTAGGTCTTGAGATATTGACGTCAGAAAATCGCTATTTTTACTATACACTCACTGACTGACTGATTCACTGACTCACTCATCAAAAACCTAGAACACTTCCAATGGTCGTATTGACTTGAAATTTGGCATGGAGGTAGGTCTTTATGTCAAGGTAAAGGGAAAAATCTGAAAATGGCCAAGTGTGAGTCGGTTTCAAAATAATGAAGGTGTTTTATACCCGGTGTAAATT
The DNA here is from genome assembly GCF_022581195.2 of Helicoverpa zea. NCBI lineage: Eukaryota > Metazoa > Arthropoda > Insecta > Lepidoptera > Noctuidae > Helicoverpa > Helicoverpa zea. The sequence continues at coordinate 3,481,922 of NC_061472.1, forward strand.
TATACCCCTAAGGAACTAAAACGAACTAAATTTATCTATATTTATATAATATATCTTCGAATGGTTTGTATTTAGTTTAGTTAGAAGTAAAATAGTGTAGTTAGAAGTAAAATAAAAATCTGAAAACGGCCAAGTGTGAATCACTTTCGAAAATAACGAATGTGTAACTTTGATCCACGAACATAATATATGATAACATGTCATGTCAGTCAGTTGGTAAATCTAGTCCATTTAGTTAATCTAGTTCATTTCTTTGTAAGAAACATAGTGCATATTAAAAAATCTAAAAGATAGTATAAATGAGACATTCCTTTAACTAACTTCATCATAAGAAAAAAATAAAATAAACAACCTTACAAAAATAAATGAAATCCCACCCAAAACAAAAATGTGAAAGACTGCCAAGTTCGATAATATGGGAATGCTTCGCCTATTAAAGAAGTGAGATCTGAATAAGTACCAAGTTCCATACACATACCTCAGTTAAAAATAGTTGCTTGCTAATGATGTTACTTGGCAAGTTTTCATACACCGTTATAAACCTACTAAACGCAATGAATCAAGTATTTAATTTTCTATTAAAACTTGCCAAGTAACATCATTAAAAAGCAACTATTTTTAACTGAGGTATGTGTATGGAACTTGGTACTTATTCAGATCTCACTTCTTTTATAGGCGAAGCATTCCCATATTATCGAACTTGGCAGTCTTTCACATTTTTGTTTTGGGTGGGATATATCTCAAGAGTCTACACAATCGTTTAGGATTATAAATCAATTTTCGCATAATCTTCAATGACGAGGTAAAACATATCAATGTAGCTATTCTTAACAGTTTCATTGAACACTATGTACTTATATCGTGACCAACAAAGTTCAACGGCCATTTTATTAGCTTTTCAGCATAAAGTTTCGTGAATCCAAGTTATATTGCATTCAGCCTCCGTTTGTTTTGAATTATGCGATTTTTATTTACTTTTGCAAATAAATTGCTATCGTAGACGAGTAATGGAGCTTTTGCAGTCCGTTTGTTGGCTTTGAATCATTTGTTATTGTGACTGGAAGGTTTTTTCTGGGTTCTTTTGATGCATTGTAATTTTTTACCGGTTTGCTGAAAGGGGGATGAGAAGAGAGTGCATGTAGTGGAAATGGAAATGTTGATATGGATGTGTTGTGTGACAAAAATGGATAAAGTTAGGAATAATTACATTAGAAGAAGTCTGAAAATAGCTCCAGTTACAGAAAAGATGAGAAGCCAACGGTTGTCATGGTATGTTCATGTATTGCGAAAGGATGAAACACACGCAAGAAGAGGGAGAGGAAAACCGAAGAAAATACGGACTGATTTTCTGAAAGATGACATGAATAAGAAGGTGTATCGTGGTAGACACATATAAGCTTTAGAATATATAGTATAGATTCTGAAGTTTTATTTTTAGAGCCTCTTAATTTCTAATGAAGAATGTTCTTATTCTCTTTTAATCATAACCATCACAGAACCCGCAGTACAAACCAAGAAAATAAAACAAAATGAGACGTAAACTTTTCCGAAGTTTTCAGACGACAGTACAATTCGCGTGACTCCACAAATACTGAACGAATGCCAGATGACAGAAATAAATGGCTTTCTCAATGTTGCTACAACAAATAAACTGGGTTTGATGATATTTCAAAAAGGAAATTAGATTTGCGGGAAATAAATGTAGTTTTGTACTAAGTTAGTGGTTTATGTGAATATTTTGTACAAGGATATCTGTTGTGTATTTTATTTGAAGAGTAATGTGGATGATATATTTTATTGTTTATATTTTTATTTAAATTTTACTGTTTGCATTGAAAACTGAAGGAGTGGCTCTTATGTTTCAGTGTTATGGATTTGTTGAAACAAAGTTTGAGGCCGTATAAGAGTTTAGTAATTTTTTAGGGTCATTGAATGTTGCGTCAGATGAAATAAGAATTTATTAACTGTGGGCTCAATTTTGATGACCGAGCAAGCGAAGGATTCTAAAATTGAAACACGAGCGTAGCGAGTCGAAGTTCTAAATTCAAATCACTTTGCAGCTCTAGAAGATGAAAATGGCTTTTGCACTTAGATATTGAAGAGTAACACTACTATTTTCGAGATGGTGGGATGAAAAATCTATTTCCCCGCACTCGCTACGGTCCTTCGTAATGTAATTCATTTTTTCTGATCATGTACAGCACGTCATCATGACTGTTTTGCTTAATTCAGTAGTTCTTCTAATCTCACATATGTCTATAGTCAAAAGAGGAATACAATTTACTAGAACTTAAGACTGTTAATCACACCCTTTCTTAAAGTACCTATTACATCATACCATATAAGACAATACCATAGTTTAGTAAGCTTATAAATCCGGCATAACAGGCTCGCATTATTCACGATAGCTACAGGCAAATTGAGAGCAATTGTGCGCGGGTGGGTACACGCTAAGAGCATTTAACCAAAAAGAGACGCCAATGTCTTCCTTTACTGGGTGTAAAGTCTAAGGTTTTTATTTCATATAGAACTATCATCGGTTCTTACGAGATATATTGATATATCTAGGAGGGAGTCTCTATTTAGTCTATTTAGGACCGGGTAAGCCGGTTCCAAGAGGATCTTATGAAGAAGAACCGGCAAAAAACTCCGTAACTCCTGTTTTCAATACAAAAATGGTTACAATATTTGACTTATTAGTGCGTCAAGTTTATGCTTATGTTTGATCTTTTCTTTACGGATTTAATTCTAATTTGGCAGTCTTTTTCGATACATTCGTGTTAATATTCGGCTCCAGTTGTCTAAACATTCTAAGTGCACAGCCCTCGCAATGCAGGTCCGATGCGCGGAGAAAGTGCATCGTGGGCAGATATGAACGTTGACGGCAACTTGTAGATATGATTGTGGGAAATCTTTAATTGGGTCAGTTTATTTGTAACAAGTGTAGCCTGTGTGATAAGGAAATTGAAAACTTTTGATTGAAGAAATTATTTACCTAGTTCCGTAACTGGAAAAGTAGTGTAGAATTAGGGTATGGTGTTTTTGAATTATCATTGAGATTTTCATGATGCAGGAAACATAAGAATAATGTCGGGACACATAATGTCGGGACACCTTTTTCACACACGGTCGGTTAGCCCCATGGTAAGTTATTAATTAACTTGTGTTATGGGTGCTAACACAACTGATAAACTACATATAGCTACATATATACATATTTATAAATACATATCATAACACCCAGACCACGGCCAACAAGCATGCTCATCACACAAATGTCGACCGAACCGGGAATCGAACCCGGGACCTCAGGTTCTGCGGTCCGGCGGCATGATGACCATTGCGCCATCGAGGTCGTCGAAGAATAGACTATCTACTTAACTCAAAGTTTGGGATTCAGGAAGAGTGCTAACTTTGAGAGAGCTCTTTTATTCTTCTTTCTTTGAAGCTACATTAGGCAGACATACTTACTTATTGATATATTTTTATATACAAGCTGTTGATTTGCATCCGTGCCATATTCAAGGAGGTAATTATGCTAATGATTCTCGACCCAATTCAATAAAAAAATTGGTACGAAATTTTTTTTCTTTAATTTTTTTTCGGAATTCCATAAATGTCATCTAGCCTTATTTAAACTTAGCGCGTATGTTACTGGCGTTAAAACCGTGCTGCACCCTCACACAAACGCAAACACAAAGCATACGCAAAGATCACTCATAAATTTCATTCATAAAATTGGATTACTTCGGAAATACCACGACATTACAATGACAAAAAAAGCAGTGCATATTAGTTATTTCCCATCTACTGTAATTCCAATCGATTATTTACGTATTGTATGTCCTCCTCCTGAACTATGGCACAAATGCAAATCAACACCTTGTATACGTAAGGCCCTTTTATAGGCATGCGTTATGCGAATTTCGACATTTTGACGTTTTAGCGTCCATCGTTGACTTTTGATATTTTTTGTCACGTTTTTCCTTTGTTTCAACAGTGTCATTCCATATTTTACCATAAAATTGCAAAGTTTTCTTTATACCAACAAACCCTTAATACCATCCTAATTGACAAAGCACAACATAATGAGTCATCCGTATCGCAATCTGCACATCTGTGACGTAACGCGCAGGAGCGGGGTGCATCACTTGCGCAAGAGTGCTTGCAGGTCCCACGTGTATTGGCGTGCCGAGGCGTTTGTGTGGTTAAGTTGTGTTATTAGTGTGTTTATATTCGATAATTATTAAAAAATAAATTATATACGAATGGCCTTACTACAAAAACTTAAACCCCTGTTTTACACTTGTCTAAAAAAAATTTGGCTGCAAAATGAACCATATGTCAACGTCATAATTTGACATTTTTTTAGACAAGGCATAAACTGACGTTTAAAAGTTTTTGTGGTAAGACGGTTACCGTCTTACCACAAAAACTTTACCTATCTAATCTGTTTTTAAGATTAGAAGGTGTAGGTATGCATAGGATAATGATAGAAAGGACTACCATTTTACTATTCAGGATTGTTAAGGGAGAGTGAGGGAAAAATAAAGGTTAACATACAAAATTATCTAAATTCTTTATTTAGGTACTTACTATTAATTAACAAACATTCGTTTTTATAATTTGATCTTACCTACATCTAGTAAACTAAAACTCACTGGTAAATACATACGCAATTGATTTTGTTCAAAATATAAAATAATGAAAAAATTAAACTAAAAAATCTGGTTCTTAATATTATCTACTTCTTAATTCTAAATCCTAATTATATTAAATTTTAAATATTATCACAAATGACAAAACATGTACTTTTCAATTGAACATGTTAGAACCATATACAAGCTATCGTATTGCTAATATTAGATTTCATTTAAAAAATAAACAAAAAAGTAATATGATTGATTTTAAAATTAGAACTCCACCGAACAAATTAAAAAAAAAAAATTTACACAATTTTCAACATTTGAATTTCGAAATGTAGTCTTATTCTGGATAATCAATCAATTATAGTTCGGCCATTCAGAGAATGCGTTCCTGACACGTCGCGATTGAACTGACGACGTAACTTTGCAATGGCGTTGCAGTTACGATAAAAATATTTTTGCTGGTTGTTTACCGTTTTAACAATTGAGGAGCATTAAAACAACATTATTATATCAATAATCAATGAATGTTATAATTTTGTGCCAAACTGAGTGTCAAATAACTTGGTAAACAATATTTTTCTAAATCTATACTGCGCTATTACAAGGTTATGTCAGCGGTTTATATTTTGTAGTGCTGTGCTAAAAATAACAGGCAAGTATCGTAATCTGTTCTTATACAGTTATAATATAAAATAATACGTTTTGATTTTCTTTTTAAGAATTGGAAAATAATGGACTATAAGACTTAATTATAACTTTTATGAAAAATAAAAATAAAACTATGACCAAACCGCATTTTTATACTTAGATTAAAAATGGTAACCCCAAATGGCGTTATGGGCCGCCATTTTGTGACGCTAAAACAGTCGTCCGTTGTCGTTTCGTGCGCATAGACCACGTTTTTCAAGTGTTTTCGATCTGTTTTTATTTGATTACCCGGCTTTTGTTAGACCGAGATATCAGGATTGATTCTGTTATTGATAATAATATAATTATACATGTAGGCGAAGATGATGATGAAGACACCACCTCCTCAAGCAAATCGGAGTCTGATTAATATTCTGTTCGCACATTCAATTCAATGTACTTGTAACAAAGAATAAATAAAACAATTTTATTATATGAATATTACCTTTTTTTGGTTTCCACTTAAATAACTAAAATATAAAACAAATGATTCCGCCAATTTAAAACGAAAATAATCTTAAAATAATGCGGCGGTTCATTTTGAAGGAACGGTAACGAACTCAGTGTTATGTTGTGCCCATCACTAGTCGTGACTAACTGATAGGTGTCAGGAACGCATTCTCTGAACGGCCGAAGTATAATCACTGTATTGGTAACTTTACAATCTCGTACAACCTTAGAATTATTTTTTCTTTTTTGAAGAAATGGGCTTTTTAATTTAATGCTTTTCTTCTTTTTCAAAGAAATCTTCAGTCAAAGGCACGTGCGATATTTGGTCGTAAGTGTACGCGTCGAAGAATTTCTGCGTTACATTCATGGCGTAATCAATGGCGTAGTCCAGAATAGGGCCGCCGAAGTCTTTCGCTAGCGCTTGAGAATCCGCATTTAGGACTTGAAGCACGTTTGCACCTGAGGAAAAAAATACTATTTTAAAGAAAAATTACCAACAAAATTATTTTAACGCCAACTTTGAAAATCACAATCACTAAAGGAACTAAGTAAATTGATTATAAATTGTAAATATTTTGTGTCATACCTATATTTCCTCTTACATAATTTTTGAACTGTAGCCAACATATTTATAAAAACAAATGATGGTGTACGATTGTCAAGTCATAAAAAACCAATTGGACCAGAAACTCCGAGAAAAAATCAATTTTAATATCTATTTGCGAACACACACTAGTTTATTATGTGCCGTACGTGCCCAACTATTTTACCAATAGAAATAACCCCATAGCGATTTAACATTGACTTTGCCATAACATGACATTGAACATTGGTCAATATTTGGTAGTTAGTTCGTTGAAAGCGGTCAAGGGCGATATTTGGCCGTAATATGTACGCATGAAGCGGACAATACAAGGGTAGGCAGACCTTATGGTATGTAAGGAAATTATTTTCGCGAAGAATCTATGTACGTACTGTGATTTTATTTTTAGATGCGATTGAAAAAAAAAGATAAGACTGTTAAGTATTTTTGTGATCGTGAAATGGTTTTATCTTATTTTTTAACACGCTCTTTATAGGTACTAGTTTTGGCTATCAGTTGATGAGAACTGCTTCACGCAACCGGATATAAGACCTGGTTAGCCTGCCTCGATAAACGGGCTATCTAACACTTGCATATTTTTTCAAATAAGAGCCGATTTTCCGAGTTTCAGAGATTAGCGTGTTTAAGCAAAAATATGTTAAAAAAATAGGTTTATATCTAATATCAGTAAACCTGAAACTATGCCACTAGTATAAAACTACATTACACTGACAGGTACCTATTTATGCAAGAACCACTATAAATGAAAATTAAGATAAGTATTGAAGGCCAAATATTCTCTGTCGTGTTCATAATGCATAACTTACAATTTATCCTATTTACGTTATTGTACTATGATCTTAGTAAATACGCAATTTCTGCACAAACACGAGTTTTTCTACTTAGGTACTGGAATTTTGTTAGAATGACAATGAAAAAAGATTATAAAAACAAACAAATCGTTTTTGTTTAATTTAAATAATATTATTGCAGTTGTAATATTATGTGATAGGTATTTATGTATAATATTTTACACAAAGAATTTAACAAACTAGCCTTTTCAATGCAATATTTAATTGTTGCTACGAGCATGATGGATGCGATTTCACAAGACTTTGGCATTAATAGTCAAGTTCATCGAATGCAATTTGAGTTCATATGTATCATGCGAAGGTATTTAGTTATTTTAGTTTAGTCGTTAAGGCAGTAACTATTATAGTAATCTGTGGTTAAGGGTCGATTGTTCACGACAGTTACCGAGGCCCTGGTTTATAAAGGGAGGAACAAAGCTCAATTTTAGTCTGTACAAGTCTGATAGCCTTTCAGTTCCTCTTACTTTGTTTATCCTGGAGTTTTTACTTTATATAGGGACAATATATCTGTTACATCCCTTTTATCGTCCAGTGGGATGCTGGGCACAGGCCTCCTCTCACACACAGAAGGATTGAGCATTAATCACCACGCTTGCAAAATGCGGGTTGGTGATTTCAGACTAAATAGTCCAGGTTTCCTCAAGATGTTTTCCTTCACCTTTCTTATCAGCCATTGGTGTCCAAGATATACTTAGAAAGTACATACAAACTTAGAAAAGTTGCATTGGTACTTGCCTGAACTGGAATCGAACCCACACCCTCATACTCGAGAGGTTGGTTCACCCACTAGGCCATCACGACTTTTTTTAGGTACATTGTATACTGTACTATAAAGGTAAATTAATACTACTCACTGATCTGCGGGTTGCCTCTGATGAGATTAGTGAGGTTCAGCTTGAGGTCTGTTCCGTAGTCAGCCTTGTACTTGTAGGAGTTGATCTTGTAGTGACCCTCGCCCTGGTCGTTCAGCAGCACTCGCTCCACCACTTCTAGGCGAATGCGCTGGTTATCTGTATAGGTTTATAGTTTAATAAATACAGGAAAAGTGTAAAGATTTTGAACTTAAAATGGTCGAAAGAGGGAACCATTTATTCAAGCATATTTTCGAATCATCCAAAAGTTATTGAAGGAAGATTCAAATTTGGTTTGACGTCAAATGTAGCATCGCAAACTAGTTGAATGAGGTACAGAACGTCATAAGTCAAGGTCAAGTGTGATGTTATGTGTGAAACGATATCTAGCTGAAAGAAAACTTAAAGTAACCCCTTTCCTGCATGGGGATAACACATAAAATACTTGTAACATTTATTCCGTGTTAGATAACAAGTCTAAGAGTCTAAATTAATACATCTACTTGACGCCTATTGACGCCTACAGAGATGACGCCTGGACTCTGAATATGTCGCACGTATAAAAACTGAGTACTGTAAATGCGCAATAATATACGCAGTGAGAAAGTGGTGTAAACTTACAGATCTTAATCTTGGCCTGTCCCTCAGTGTCAAGGTTGAAGAGTAGCAGTCGCCCCAACAGGCTGTACTGACCGCTCACAGTGAAGTTGCAGTGCATGTCGAACACGAATGTGCGCTTCTTTCGACGGGATCTGTTACCAGGGAATATAGATTATTAATGCAGATATATAGAAAGTGAGGTTAGCTTTGGAAAAAGATGCTGCTCCAAAGCAGCTGCACCAAAATTAATAATAATAAGACCTGAATACTTTTACATTATTAATTTGTACCTAGTGTAAGTTATCCTAGCGTATTTTTATGTTTTTTATACTTTTGTTTATTTGTGAACAGTATTGTGGGCTAGAATATTGTTAATTTTAATTATGCATGTTTTTATTTCTGCTGTATATTGTATATTCTGGCTGTTTGCTGTTCCTATGTAATAAAATAAAATAATAAAATAAAATTACGCTGTGACATGAAAATAAATAGCCAGCCCTTTTACCCAAAACTGAAGTTGAATGGGAAAATACCAGTTTAGTTACTGCTAAACAGACAAATGTGTTAGGGATCAACTGTTTAGCATTTTCCGAGAATACGTGAATCATATTATTTTGAAGACTTACGAGAATGTGTAAGTAGGGTGACACGTCTAATTGTTAGTCAATGGACATCACAGATTTCCACCTCTGTGTAATTAAAACAAGGAAATCCAACTACTTAATTAGATTTTAGTAGGTACTTATACTTGTTATTATCCTCAGATGATGACTTTATTGTTAAAATATGAGTTTCCAGTTTGATATTGAATATTTAATAACCACTACGTGCCTCCTCTGACAACAAGTCTATATTTCGAGGTATCGTAACAGACCAATAGTATCATAAAATATGGGGATTGATATTGGCTTTATTTTTCAATCCTTGACAGTCATCATCATCCTCCTGCCCTTATCCCAATTTCATTTGGGGTCGGCGCAGCATGTTTTCTTCTTCCATACTCTTCTATCTGCCGTCATCTCACAAATCCTTGGCAGTCATTGGGTCATATAAATTAATAACTAGTTGGGGAAAGATTAGAAGATGAATAGATTTTCCGGGTATATATTCATTATCCGTTTTTTCTGTAGGTTATTTAAAAGTAAAAAAAAATAAAGGTCTGTATAGTTCCTATCTACCAAAAGAAGGGCTGGTTTTTCCAAGTACTTAATTTTCTTTTCCTGTTTATTAAAATCAAATGAGCATCAAACAATGACTCATTGTTCAGAGATTCAGACGTTTATTATAAGTGCCCTATTGTATCACGATTTAGGATGAACCTTGCGATAATGACGCTTTATACTTTAGAACGTATATTATAATAGCATTATTACGCACCATGCTGTATTATGTAGCTAGCAAGTAAATAATATATTCGTCGCTACGTGTTTCTCAAATAAGTATCTTCATATATTATAAGTTATAAGTATATCGTTATAAGTACTTATATAAAAACAATACAAAAGCTTCTTTAACATATAAATATATTTATCATGTTTTTCGCAGAAAATATAATGAGATCTAAGAGGGCTGGCTTATTCTTTGGACAAAGAATTAGCATTGCCATTCAACGTGGCAATGCAGTTTTTTGTATATAGTATTTTATTTTTGTATAAAGATAAGTAGTTCAAGTTTGTGTATATAAAATGTAAAAAATATGTTGAGAAATAAATAAATAAACTAACAAATGAGATCTAATAAACTCCACATAGGTCGTTAAAAATGGAGATTAGATTTTATTTTTGTTCAAAACCCCATGCTAATGAAAAAACAAACTTACCAACATTACAACAATTTTAAACCTCATAATAATACCGAAATTGCATAAAATAACAACACAAGATTATGTCAATTTATTCGCGAAAATAATTGACGTGTTCTGACGATGATATCTAAGTATTGAATATTTCAGAGTGTTGCAACTTACTTGTATCATTGACTATGCATGTAGGGGTCAGATTGTAACTTCTAGAATATTGTAGAATTATTTGATATAATACTGATTTGGGTGAATATGGATATCTAATAACTTGAATGTTTACATTTAATTATTTCATTAAGATTCACCACTGCATTTTATAGATAAACATTTTAGACCCTGAGAAAAGACAGGCAACTTTTGTCCCGGTTGTGGGAAATGATTCTCCTATGACGTGGGAGATACCGCAAGGAGCAGATATCAGGGAAAAACTTGTCATTTTTTTGTAATCTGTCCAATAAAAATTATTAACTTAAGTAACTTCGAAATTTTATTTGCTGAGCCGGTCAATCTCAAATCATACAAATATCGATTTTGCAAAAGCTATCGAATTAAGCCTTCTTGTAGAGAATTTGCTCTAGAATTACTGTAGATAGTTATTTGCCGTCTCAAATATTTGAAACCTGTCATTACCATACAAGCTAAGTCGCCAAAAATCACAGGAATTAGGTGCGTTTACCCAATATGTTTTAAAATACTGTGTTGCAGCTGAATCTGAGTGTCGGTTAGCTCTGTACGACCTCCGCTCACTATATTTTGCAATAGGTGAAGAAACTCTAAAGCCTATGTATGTGTTGTATGAAATATTTGTCGTATCTTATGTTTATTTTATACTGGATGTTTCTCGCGGTTACACCCTTGTTCTGTAGAAATTGTTTCAGTCATCATCTCATCGCCTAGTCTTTTCCCAACAACGTTGGGGTCGGCTTCCAGTCTACAATGTTTTCCATAGAGCGACTGCCTATCTAACCTCCTTAACCTAACATTTTTCCAGTATCCGGAAAAAAATATAGCCATATGTGGAAAGGGGAGACGACCGTACATCTGTAAGATTTCTTTCAAATCGATTGTTTTAGAGCATATTATAAAGAAATATTTCCTCTATAAATATGAATAATATTAGTATTCAAATATATTTTATTTATAGTGTTTTGAGATTAATATGGATATAGGTTGATTTTTAAATGAGTTTGCAATCTGCTATAGGTGTTTGTAGATTGCTTGAGCAATTCAGTAAGATAGAATGATTAAACAATAAATACTTGTATGTATAAATGGTGAAAAATATAACAATATAAATTTTATAGCAGCTTTTAAACTTTTTTGTGCATATTTTTTTTCCAACGTTATTATTATATTTTTGTGCCTGGATATCTCTCAATTTTAATGTAAGTGTACATCTGCATATTTTTTACGATTGCATAAATTCAAAATTGGTTTTATGATGCTAATTAGCTTGCATTTAGAAAAAAAAGTGTAATTTTGAGTTCATTTTCAAGGTTAGGTCTTTGTGTAACCTTTACCGTTCTGCACTTGGTTTTGCATTTTTTTTTGTTTTCCTAAATGTAGTGAATTTATGATTTCCGTACTTGTGTGTAATATTCCGTTCAAGTTTTTTTTCATAATTTAATTTATGTTTTAAGTAGGTATCTATTTATTTATTTAAATGTATGTATTTCTTTGAAATAAAAGCGTCGATATCTGAATAAATATACGGAGAGAATATTAATACCTGGTTTTTATTTAATAGGTCAAATTAATAATATAGTAATTTGGAAAAGTGAAACAAGCAACCTTTCCTGTATGTTGGCCTTGATTTCCAAAAAGGTTAGATTTTGAATTCGTTAGCCTTCACGTGTTTTTGAGTTTGCAAAAATGGTAGTTTATACTCAAAAGTTACTTGACATTTTTCGGTAGTCGTCTAAGTAAAGAGCGACATTATTTTTGCTGATAGCCAAATTTTAGTATAGTTTCGGGAACTTTGTCGAAAGTATTTACATATGTACTAGAAATCTATACTAATATTATAAAGAGGAAAACTTTGTTTGTTTGGTTGTAATGAATAGGCTCAAAAACTACTGGACAGTTTTAAAAAATTCTTTCACCATTCGAAAGCTACATTATCCACGAGTAACATAGGCTATATTTTATCCCGGTACGGGCAGTAGTTACCACGGGACGCGGGTGAAACCGCGGGAAAACGGCTAGTATATTATAACACGATATGGCCACATTTTTTTTATTTTTGTTATTCTGATATGTTAAAATAAGTTGCACAGTTCCAAAGTCTTTAAGGGAAGAACCTGGCAAGTACCTCCATGGATACCTACCTACAGAATAAGGTAAAGCCTCTTAAAGGATACTTACGAAACTTTATCAGGAATACACGAACTGAGTCCCTGTAACTTGGCATTGTGAAAGGTCATCTTCAGATTCCCGGGGAGGGTCATACTGATGTTCTTGTCCAAGTACAACGGGTCCAGGGGCGGGATCCCGGCCTCCGGGATTCCTTGCACGATTCCCGGGATTGCGTCCAGGGTGGCTTTTGTGAAGCACTCATCGCTTAGCTCGGAACAGGGGTGGATGTAGTCAGCTGTGAAAGGAATGAAAAAAAATTTTAGGGCAATCGGCTTTTCTAGTAGGGGATGTTATTTTTAGTTAATATATCTGGGAGCTTAATTAAATACATGTACAATGACGTAGAATTTATATACAACCTTTAAAAAAACCTAATATATCATTATTTCAAACCAATAGATTTTATGAATTTTCGTTTATGCTTAGGTAAGTGAAAATTATTTTCAAAACCTTTGTGGGATAAAAAAATCTTCATAAATCATATCATAGATGGAAGCTATTATTTTCACACATCATTGTTTCGACTTAAGTAACGATGCACATTATCTTATCACAATTAAAACAACACGTTTAAATTGTTGGTAGTCATCAAATCCAAATTCAAACAATGAATCTCGCCAGTTACATTCAAAATTCGAACGCAATTCAAAATCCGAACTTACGCAAAGGAATCAACTGGAAGCTGCCATAGATACAAACACTTAACACCACAAACACAAGATGGCTGAACTTCGACATAGTTTTTATTATTTATTAATCACTTTTTTTTCTTCACTAATTTACGCAATACACACTTCTGTTGAATACGAGGCCTGTTACACGAATGTTCGCTGGCTTGTCTAAATGATCTTTAATTTCGTAGTGATTAAACAACACTTCAAGGATTTAAGGTGTGATTTCATTGGTGCGACTTAGTCGAAGAAGGCCGTAGACAGCGGCGGCGTTCGCGCGTTTGTCTCAGTCTTTCTACACGCGCACGACGTCAGGTGTCGTAAGTTTGTTGTGACATAATTATGCAAATTGTTTTATCGTGGACTGCCAATATGGGGGCGATACACCGATATAAGTGTTAAAAATAAAATTAAAAATTAATTGTGACTTCATCTAAATAAACTCGATAAATATAACCATTTTTAAGAGCTTATTAATAAATATAAGTGCCTCTTTAACAGCTATTGACATCATACCCTTGACCGAGGTTGTCATAAAGTTGAACATCAATATGCAACATTACTTCATGCGCATAAAAATCGCAGTTAACTAGGAAACTGCTAGACCGTTGCAATCGCGACCTTTATTCCATCTGTGTCATAAGAGTTAAGTAACGCATACTATGGTAATAGTACACAAGAGTTAGCCACACACTACAGACTAAAAAGTCGGCCGACAGTTGACCTATGGTAGTCAATTTTTTCTTAAATAAAATCTAAGTTATCAATCAAAATCAAAAATCGTTTATTCAAACTTGGCTGCAAAACAGCACTTTTCGAACGTGAGAAATTTACAAATGACATCTCCCAAAACGCCCCACCCTTCATAACTTCCTGTGTTTTTGCTGGGAAGAAGAAGTGGCGCAACAAACTCCCCAGCAAGTCGGTCCGATACCGGCTAAATACCTGATCTTTGTGTGCGTACTACCATTCATCTTCATACTGAGTTATGAGCCCAAACAAACTATCGGCCGACTACGTCTCCAGTGTGCTGGTACTCTTAATGCGACAAGAAGATTGCCGGACGGGGAATGCAATTTAAATCTGATTGTGAACGGAAAATCCGCACCAAGTCATTTGAAATGCATTCCAAATGTGTTATTAATTACTTGGGATTCTGCAAAAACTGTGTAGTTAGGTAATTCAATGGTTTGTGCGTTTATTTCCAGCTGTCAAATGTTTTTTGTTATTGTATGCCATAGTAATCACAAATATATGTAAAAAATATCCTAGGCACTTTTGGTGATATGTTTCAGTATTTTTGTACTCTATTTTCATTTTCATCTTCAATAATTGGAAATGCGTTAAAGAAATATAGTAAAGAAACGATACCTTAAATTTTTGACAGCACTATTAATACTTACATAATTATTCAAAAAACATAAATTACTATACTTTGACATTATGTCTATGTATAATTTATACAAAAAAAAAACACGTTTTGTAACCTTTGGTATCACTAAAAACAGGAATAACCCGGAATTAAAGTACAAAGTTTATTTTATCTATGCCCTTTGTACCTTAGTTTTATTAATAGAAAATAATTAAAAGATTAAAGCTCAAAGTTTATTTGTTTTTAGTTTTCAAAAAAACACTCACTAAAAATACCATAAATCCGCATTGGTCTCGCTATTTTTCAGAACAAACGTAGACAATTTTCTACAACTATGTATATCTGAATAATGATACAAAGATAAGCAAGTCTTTAACCACGTAGCTATTCTTCGTTTAGGTTAAAGATCACTTAATTCTAACATTGTAATATTTTTTATCAAGTAAGATGGAGCTGCAAGTTTCATCAAAACATCCATACGGTTAGTTATCTTTCGGGTTTAAAATATTATCCATGCTTACATGTAGGTTGGTTAGTTTTTAGTTAGTTTTTCCATTTTGCATTATTTTTTAGTATTTAACTAGTTACTTTTTTAGTTTCTGTTTGCATGGATTTCCAAGAACATAAAATGTAGCATGGTACATGGTTCATCAATGGTTGGTCTGCAGTTTCCTTCAAATAATTACATCTATACTGGTTTTTCATTAATTTAAGACTTTAATATTTATTTATTATTTATTATATATATTTATTTGACGTTATTGTTATAACAATTGCAGTTTGCAATTGTTATTGTTATAACATTGGTCATCTCTTCTGTTATTATTTTGACGCGCCCTTACATGGCTAACGCATGTGGACACGTGGGACTAAAAGTTATAGTTTATCTGCCAGACAAGTTTCTGATAGGCTATAAGAGACTGATAAAAATGGCCAAAAATGTCCCCAATTAACGAAATACCAGCTAAGAAAATATTTCTCGCATGTTCACTTCACGCCACCCTAGGGAGCATTGCACCACCACAGCCACGGTACAGGCAAGCGCACAAAGTAAATAGTGCAGCAAGTGTTAGGTAAGCGGTTGCGAAGTGCAGTAAACTCGTTTGTTTACGACTGTACTTGTTTGTGACCAGCCAGAGAAGGTGGTGTAATTCTAAGATGATTGAATGTGCTAATGAGTGATAGAATGTGTTAGTTCGTATGAAAATATAGTGCATTTAATGATTTTTAAATGGATTAAAGTTACAGAGGATTAATTTGTGTTTTTTAAGTAAAGGTTTCCTTTCTATTATGTATTTTCCTATTGCAAATGCTGACATAAATACTGGAAACAATTTACATTTCATTTTTCTTATTAACATTCCTTAGATATGTGTACATGTCTTAGGTAGGTGTCGTTATACTAATACAGTTTTAAAATAAAATAAACTGTTGATACAAAAAGGTCTGGAAACTGTTATGTTCTCTGGGTCGAATTTATTTTAATTTATCTTTGCACTGTGTTACTTAAAGTTTAATAACCCAATAAAACATTCAAAATATTTGGGAAAATTAATTAGAAAAACATTTTACAAAATCATAACGCACAGTGCTCTAATACCTCTCCATACGTGGACACAGAGTGAGTAGGTACAGCGGGCGTGAGAAAGTAGTTTCACGGTCGATTACGCGGACGATATGGCGCCTCGCCCACTGTGCAGTTCTACATAAATAGCCACAATTAGCCTGAACATATTGCTGATTGTAATTGTTGCAGGAGAGAGTGATTGGGTGATTCGAATCTGGTTATTATATCAGTATAGTGTTGTATTAATCGATTTTCATTGTAAGATATGACGCATTTTTTAAATTCCTTCTTAGATTTTAGATAGACGCTTGCAACAATTTTGTGAATATAACATTTAAATTTTGTATATGTTAACGCAAGTCGCAAAGTAACCACATACCAACACAAAAAAAAAATGTTTAAAAATCTATGTAATTGCACGAATTTGCAATTATGTGTGAAAATAGACGGTTCTTATTTTAACTCTGTACACAATGTATGTAAGTAGGTACATACATATATTGCGAAGCCCAACCTTCATATAAGATTTTGAAATTGTAGTGATTAGTTTTATTAAACTACAGCCCATAAAGCATATTTGTAACTTTATTGTTGTTGCCACATGAAACATGGTGCTTACTAATGTTGTATTGCATTCCATTTTGAAGATACCGTAATAAATATGAATAAAGTCTGTTTAAAAAAAAACACAGCTACAATCAAATTATTTACAAAATATTGCAGATTTTAGTTCTAAACTGACAGTAACACTATTTATTTAACAGTATTGTATGTATGTAAGTTTGGCAGTTAATCAGCGGTTCTCATGCGCAACCCATTAAAAATAAAGTACACTATCAAACGAGACCATACAATATTGGGACCAGACTTATTTATCAGATCACTGGTCACCAACAAATAAATAAAGGCGCATTGTGTCCACAAACGGCTTAATTCGGCAACACTGGTACAACCGGCACTGGTACAATCGCATATGTTTACTTTGTCCACGTTTTTCGCTAAGTTGAACACCGTGCGAAAATCCTTTCAGTATTGTTGGGCGAATCATCGATTTAAAGGTAAATACAATTTATCTTAAATTATATCGATTAGCATGATCGATTGCTTTATTGTTTTCAGAATTATTGGAAAATGGAAATGAAAACAGTGTGAAAGTGACTTTATTTATAAGATGTTTTTTTTAGATCAAGAGCCGCTGTCAAAACTCATAATTCAGTAAATATAATTTATGGTAGAAAGTTACTTTTTTTGCCGTAAACGCACGAAAAAGATTTGGTACCCAATTTTGTGAGTCATATTATAATGTCGTACCATATCAGCCTTCCTAACAGACATTCAAAATTGTTCAGTTATTACCTATTTCATTGTGATCAAGTATTTTAAGAAGTTAATTTAATAATAGTGCTACTATGTGGCTACTACAATTGGTCTTCAGTGTACAATGAGAGCACATTATAATAATGAGTCACTGTATGTGAACTGGGCGCCGGTAGTTCCCACACGGTGGCCATAAGTCTCGTTAAAATCAGGACATTTTGAAAAAAAGAAAAAGCATGGTAACATAGCATAATGATAAAAAGGTCCTACCCAAGTTAGAATAAAACACTTATTGAAGCGATCAAAGTAAAACTCTTAATTAATTGATAGAAATTATTCCCATATATCTCTATGTTATCTCTCTCGTACGTTATCTCCAAAAGTAGCGTCTAAGTATGCCCTATTGCAGCGAAATGAGGATTGTTTATTTTTAATTTGCTTTTCGGACATTTGTTTTCATTCTATTTGAGAAGAAGAAGAAATAAGTTAATCCCTAATTTAACGTCATTTTTTTTTTGTGAAAATATCCTCGACATATCAGCACAGAATGTATGGTCACCTCCCCACCCTGTGACACTTATGATTGGGCACGTCGTCTGTCTGGCTGTCTGTCACAAACGGATCAATTGAGCTTTGTGAGTGACACGGTCAATTTATACACAACTAATAATGTAGCTGCGGTGAAATTTGGCGACTTCAAATTAACCTGATGAATAAAAGATGAAAGGCATTGTTGCTTTTGCCGCATTCAGGCCAGTTTATGAAAGTACGACAATGATTGGGATTTGTTTTTACTATTTAGAACTTAAATTGAAACTTATTTTACCTCCTTCTTATGAAGTGAACCTAGCTAACAAGCCCTAGTATCACAGTGTTCTCAGATCCGCCTCTGTCGTGGAATTGTAACAACGACTGCTACTGAGTATTATTCGGGGATGCTGGCTTTATGCCCCTGGCACGGGGGTGTAACACCACCAGCTTTCAGACTCTAGGTTGCCAAATGGAAGTCTTTAAAACTTGCTGGGTGATTTCAACCCGACTGGAATTCGCTAAATCGCGCTTGGGTCCAACGGGGTAGTTTATGATTTGCCACCTAAAGAAAGTATTTTATAGTACTGCCTACCTACATAGCGCAAAGTGTGAAGGCTCTAGGGTCGTCTCCTCGTCGCGAGATGCACGGCGGTGTAACAGTAAATCTCGGTCGTGCGCCCGCGCCGCCTCTAGCATACTAATGCAGATTTTGTGCGTTTTTCCACTGTAGTACGAGAAACTGCCTTTATGTTGTTTTATTGTTGTTTTTACAGTATATTTGTAAAATTAATTGCTGCTCCGTTATTGGGTTGTTGGGGACTTCAGTAAGGTCAAAATGTTCTAGGGAAATCTTTCTACGCATGCAAAAGGCGTCATATGCCTGACATAAAACTGGCAAAACTATCTGAAGAATAACTATCCCGGTTCATGAGACACAGCCTGGTGACAGACGGACCGACGGGCAGAGGAGCGAAAACAACAGGGTCTCGTTTAACCCTTTGGGAACGGAACTCTAAAAACTGTAAGATAAACAAGTTGAGGTACCTTAGCCGTTTCAGCAAATGCCTCTCAAGAAAGATTGTGAGTCCGAAACCTGGATTTTAAAGTCTTAAATAGCTAATCCACCTTGAGCAAGCGTGGAGATCAACGCTCAATCTTTTTCTGAACTAGGAATTGCTCAAAAACCGTAACATAGATGATTCTCTTTCAGCTATTATAAGAAATAGTAAAAAACTAACTTTGTAAATATTTTACATCGAATACCGACGCAAGTAAAATGAAAACACACATCAATCTAGGCAAACTTTAAGACATATGGGTTAAAGTTATAGTAAAAAATGCTCTTGGAAACTTATAAAATAACTTGAGACTTGCGAAACTGCCGTAACTAGGAATATACAGCCTACATGATTCAGATGTAACTTGCAATTTTTGAACAAGCCTCCTTGCTTTAACAAGCGGTGATTCATAGATTTTGTGTTCTTTTTTCGAAAGTTATGCATCATATTTCTGGCTTTCTTTTTTCCTTGTTAAACTTTTTTTTTAAGGTGGGACGTGTGAAGTTGGTACTGGTTTTGAAAATGGAATGTCTTGGTACAAAGAAGGTTTTGAACTTGTGACAAAAATAATTAAATAATAGAATTAATAAATGCCTTTTAGATTGGTCTTCCCTACCTACTAATCAAATTAGAGAAAGCATGTCTACTAGGATTATTCTTAATTAAATTAATTACTCTGATTTCCACAGTCACAGTTTGCTGTAGGTACTTAATTTCTGCCAACGATTGCAGTTAGATTGACCATTTAACAAAAACTAGATTTAAATTCATAATTCACAACTCACAACTTTTTTTTAATTGACTTAAATTGGTTAAGAATATGAGATCTTCTGTGATAGAAAAAAATGTCGGGAAATATCTCTCTCTAGATTCGCAATTGTTGCACACATAACAATGTCTACGCAACAAAGATTTTAATGATTAGAGGACAATCTCAAAAACATTTGCATACTTATAATAGTTCGTATTAAATCAAAAATGATGCAACCGGCCCTCATAATAGCAAGTGTGGTAACTGTGCACGAAGACATATGACTTAGAAGTCTCACATACATTGATTGACCAAAAAATTAATGTTGAATTTAAAAAGAAAAGGTAATGCTAGCTATGCTGCTAGCCTCTTGGGTACGCTCCCAGTCGCGATGGGGATAAATTTTTTGATGCTTTTTGCTAGGATATTTTTTTTATATATTTAATGAAAATATGTAAAAATCACTTTTCCTGAATAAATAAACTACTGGAGTTGATCGAAAAAACAAGATATGTTAGATGAATTAAGTTAAATATGTCAATGTTCGCAATAAAACCACGTATTTTCTTTTATTGAATTCCTTTTCATTTGAAAAGTATTATGAAGTATTTCAAGGCAAGAAAACAAATCCTAACATAATATCAGGGACTGCACATGCCACGAAATAAGGTAAGCAGAGCCTACTCCCATAACGTAAGAAAAAAACAAGAACATAAAAAGTAGGTACAAGTCATGAAAGAAAATAAAATAGTAATGATACAATTTTCTATTTATTCAATATAGGTAGGTACTTCTGAAATAAAAGAACTTAATAGACCATCTTATTAGATCCAATCCTTCTCCATGTGAGAGGAGGCCTGTGCCCAGCAGTGGGACGATAAAAAGGCTGTAACAGTAATAGACTAGACCTTCTGACTCTTAGCTACTGTTTGAAGCGAATACTTAGTGCACCGATGCGCCTGGGCATGTTGTGTATCTCGTTATTGCGTCATGTGATTCAGGTGCTTTTCATTTATTTGCGGAACTCGAGTTTCAATGGATTTGTATTTAACTTGGTCTTTCCCGCGGTTTCACCTGTACCTACATAAAAAAGTGCAAATAATAAAATGCATAAAAAAGTCTTTTCCCTAAATCTGTCCAAAAATCCGGGGGTTTACCCTAAAACTGTTACTCTACAATTTGCAATAAAACAAAGAGAACTCAATTTAAAATTAAGCAAAAGAATCAAGAGACTATCTCCAAAAAGTTTTAATGTTATGCTAAACCTTTTTCATTCATGCGAGTATCTTGATATTCATTATAAAATCCTCCCATAACATTCTAATTCCAAATAAAGCAATTTCTACACCACTATTTATACTTAGCAAATCTAATAAAAAACGATTGTGCACAAAAAAAGACTTGGCGCCAACGCTGTAGTTACCGCCAGTTTAAATAGACCCGTGGCGGAATTTGGAACTACACATACTTCCATACAAAATGTGGCTCTTGTCATAGACAGTGGCGCCACCCCAATGGGTCTGCTTATGTTAGACGTGTTACACGGAGCTATTTTACAGACAAACGCAGGCATGTTCCTATTCCTGTACTATTTTAGTTGCAAAGATGACTCTTATGTTAATAGTTTAAGTGATCCCATAATGTTTGTGATTGCATTTGTTCTGTAAGCGGGTGGAAATTATTGATGAAAATTTTCAAAATCGTTTTTTTTGGGATTTTTGACGGCAATGTAGGTACCTGAAGCTGTATTGTAAAAAAACTAGGTATAAAACAACCTAATTATTCAATCTAAATTTTACCACGTTACCTAATATATTATTATTTATAAGCATGTAAACAAGACGAAAATTAAATTCTTAACTATCACAATTTGAAAAATGTTGTAACAAAATTACATAAATTTTATTGACATTCCAAATTCGAAAACGACAGAAATTCTATATTTAAACGAGCTGAACTAAGAAAATACATCCATGTTTGGAATTTGTTCTAAATTTAAAACGACAGTTCATCTACTCGCTACAAGATGGCGCCACACACATCGTTGCCAACGTTCTTATTTGTCGGATTACTGTATTCTAAACGATGTTATTTGTGGACTATTATTGCAAGAGTAATTCATCTGTCTTGAGAGCTTAGTATTTCATAATATTATGAATAGGCACACGTATTGAATGTAGAAGTTGTAGGATATATTCTAGGACGAATTTCTCCGATAATCCCTTCCTTGTATGTTAGTCTGTATGAATTCTGAGTATTATCACGGACCCGATTGGTTTGGCGGTTTGGTACAATTTATTGGGGCAGGTATTATGCAGTATTTGCATGTAAATACTTCCTGCATTAGTAACGTAACTATCTCAGATTGGACTGAATAGAATTCAGTCTCAATTCTCAATGTTCTTTGTGTCTTATAAATTCTGGGAGAGATTGTCTGTTTTCTTGTTTGAGTGTGTATGAATTGAATCAGATCTTAGCTGTAGCTTCCCATTTTGTGTGAGTGTGTTGTGGTTTAGGAAAACAAACAGCTTCAGTAATTTCATTAACTTCTTTTGAAAACACAGCAGAAAAATCTTGCTGATTTTGAGTAATATCTACTCATTTTGTTTCATTAAACATGTATCTCTCAGCTTTTGTGTGAAAACAATCTAAGATACAAGTTAGTGAAAATGATAAATGTTATTTCGAATCAAAACCATATCACCTAAGACAATTTAATATTGAATGAGGTAGCGAAAAAGTTTATATAGGCATGTACCTACATTTTTTTATCTAAAAATAGAGTATCTTAGATTACAGCTGTAACTTTTTCAGGTACACCACTTACCTCACTTTGATGTTTCGTCTGAAATGGTGAACAAAAGTTCGGTGACCGCATTAGCATTTTTGATTTCGTTTCGATAGTCGCGTTGTTTACAAGTGATTTATTGAAGCCATTACTGAAAGCTGTAACATTGTTTTACATTGAACTTTTAGTAGTGTTAAGGAAAGATGAAAAAAATCTGTTTGAGTAATTTTTTCATGGGGGTTGCTCAAAACTGGGATGGTTGACGCTCACTGGGGGAAGCCAACGTTCAGCAGTGGAAGGTAATAGGGCAATAAGATGACGTATATATGAATTTTTCATTCGTGTAAATATTTTGACATTGGCTTTGTTGGATTAAAACCGAGATATGTTTTGATCTTTGTACGCAAAGTAAATGGCCGTATTATTTGCGTATAAAATTTACATTAGTAGAATCGTCTTACAACAGAGAAGATACTTAATTACCAAACACAACCTAATAAACCTACCAAAACAAAAACACATTTATTTACCCAAAAAATCAGTGGAGGTCCGTTTCAGTACCGATAGACTTTGTAAAAAAAATGGCGGACACCCGTGATTGGTCGGCGCGCCTCCCGCGGACCGTGGGAGCGTCACCACGTGCCGACCACCGCGGACCTGCGCCCGCGCATGTCACAACACGTCTAGCTGCTCCAGATATCAGACAGGGCTGGGACGATGGGAAATTTAGATTTTATTAATAGATTTTTTTTAGGAGGTTAAATAGGTTATTGAGGTTAAGATTAGTAGGTATTGTTAATTATGTAGGTAATTAATTAATTACTAAGGCCTGGATCCAATTTAGAAGCTGGGTACAGTCATCGGGTATTACGTTCAGGAATTTTATATACAAAATAATTAATGTTTTTAAGTCAAGGATGTTTAAAAAAATCTACACGAGTTCTGTAGCTCGAAGAAATTACAATTTGTAGTTTTCAAAGTAGTTTAAAGTTTACAATTTCTCAGCCATATAGCATTGAATGGTTCTGTAAAATCTTAATAGTTATTTAAAGCATCTTCAAACCAATTGGATAGCAATACCAACCCTATAGATAGATTCCTGGCGTCCCATTTAGAAGTAACATGTTTTTGTATTACGGGAGTGAGCGACCTGATATTGTTGATAACTAACTGATCAGACTGTTTATAAATATCAAAATTACTTCGCGGAAATATAATCTATACTTCTATACTAATATTATAAAGAGGAAAACTTTGTTTGGTTGGTTGTAATGGATAAACTTAAAAACTACTGGACCGAATTTATATATTCTTTCACCATTAGAAAGCTATATTATCTGCGAGTAACATAGGCTATATTTTATCCCGGTGCGGGCAATAGCTCCCACGGGACGCGGGTGAAACTGCGGGAAAACGGCTAGTAAGTAAATATAATGATGAAAGTGAACTAGTTTTCGTGTCTGTTTGGTGAAAATTTCCGGAGTTTTTATTTATTTTTGGAAATTCTTTCAATGACTTCGTTTCTCGCGGTTTCACCCATAATCCGTGGAAACTACTCCCCGTACTCAAAATATAGCATATGTCACCAGAGGATATTGTACCTTCCAAACAGCGAAAGCTCTTTTTGATCGGTTAAGCAGTTTTGGAGCCTAACGTTAAAAACAAACAAACAAAGAAAATCCTCTTTACGGTTAATATTACTTCAGAAGTAATATCCTAAAATTACTCTAAGCTTATAATTAGGTCTCGTCTCACTGTCCCGACATTTTACTGACTACATATGGGGAAAAGCATGCGATCACCTATATCTTTCAACATGGTGCGCCGGCGCCGGATTGACGCGCACACCGTTCCACTACACGCTGACTTACTGAATCATTGTTTCAGGAGATGCATCTATGTGTATGTACGTATTTTAGGATTAAAACTTAGTATTAGTCTTTTACAGTTTAAGCATATAGGTGTAGTGAAATACGTGCAAAGTAATAGTAGCAAATGGTACCTAAGTAAAAAGGTTTCCTGGTGCCAAATGATCAATGATATTTCTTTTGCAAATAGGTTGGAATTAACACTTTTACTCGTTAATTACATACGTATTAGGTAATAGCGAGATGAAGTGTAACAAAAAGAAAATTTCTTTCAAACAACAAAATACTATAAAGTGCATGAAAAATATCATTTACTCTTTCACGTAAACAGTTTTATTTTTCGCTTACAAAATTTCCTTTAAAAAACTTCTAAAGTGCGTACAGTGAGAAAAATAATAGACAAACAACATTTTTATTTTAAAAGTTTAATAGAATGCGTTTTGTCTATTCCCCTTGGAACTATTTATTCCAGACTTGGGCGTGGACTATTGAAGGTACTTAAGTAATTACGTGATGTCCCAAAAACTAACATGAACTGAATTGTATTTGTCTAAATTCATGAAAAAATAAACTAAATATGTACCTACACACACAATTGACATAACCAAAGGGCCTTTCCAATTATGGAAAATACATATACTTATTAGTTGTTGAAAGAAAAAAAATGTTACTGACATGGAAGATACAGACTAGATAGCAAAAAAACTTAATACCAATCGAAATCTTCAAAATAAACGTCAAAAAAAACAAAAGACGATTTACCAATAACCATCCATCACGTTCCAATTTCAAACGTACCAATCTCATACTTTAGACTGACTTCATAAAACTCCGTTTAACCAACCACGAGGAGTTAAACGGGCCACTAAACGGTCAAGGTTGCCTATTTCAGGCGGGGTCAATGGCCCCCATGGCAAATATGGTCGCTATGTGTTTTTGTCACGCGAACTAAGAACATGTGTGTGGCCGTCGGTACTTTTGACTTATGGACGAAAATTCTAATTAATTGAAGCTTTTTTGGGAGTTGATTGTATATTAAATAGGTATTGTTTTGGATTATGTTGCTTCGATGTTTCGGTGTCTTTTAGAATTCGAGGATACCTATGGAAAAACCAATAGCTACCTATTGATTTTGTATGAAATCATAGGTTTTTCAGTAGGTAAACTTGCGTCAAATCTCGTAACCAAAATTCAGACTGAAATTGATTTTTGACAGCAAAGTTAATGATATGTTTTCTGTATTCTAAAATAAATAAATAAATTAAAATAACATAACGCCTTAACCATAAATCGAGTACCAGATAACCAATAGACAGTTTCAAGTCAACTCTAACCTTCTTACATGCTATCAGATCATAGATAAGTATTTAAAATTACAGACAGCGAAAACCCCTTTGGTTTTACCCTACGAAATATTATGATGCCTTAATTAAATCAATTTCAAGTATACCAATATATGGAATTAGAACAAGTTTTTTATCATGTAATAAAATACCTAGTAGGGACTGTAGCGTGATTTCAGTCGGTATTCATAAAATCGAAAAGGAATGCTTTGCTTGGACCGTGTAAGTATATTAAAGTTGTTTGTTAGCAGAGTGTGTGAATGAAAATGTAATCAGATTTCAGGGGAGTTGTGAATTTATGTAAATTAAAAAGCTGTGATGGTCGTTGTCATAGATTTTGTTGTTGACTTAATTTGGGACCAAAAACAGTGAAATTGGTATTGGGATTAATTAAGTACTTATAATTTCAGCCGGCTGAAAAAGAAGAGTCGTTATGATTTCGTCAAATACCTAATGGGATTGCGTTTAAAGTTTTCATAGACTCTCTCACTTCAGTCTATAACGGTATCGAAGACTTATATCTATACCTTTTGCAATTAGTGAAAAAGGTGTTTTGATATGGCAAATTGTGAGTAAGGTACGGTAGACTGCACATTAGTGGTAACTGTCATGCACCTTAACTCGATAGTAATAAGTACGATTTTCCTATAAAACTGTTACCACTGACCTGAAGTTGACTGTACGTGTAAATAGGCCATATATTTTACAGTAGTTTCCCACTAACTTTCGTATTAGTAGGTTATCTGAAACATCATAACTACAAACATTACAACACAAAAGGTTTCTCTTAACCGCAGAAAGAATAACATTACTAAATATTTCGACAAACATCTTGTCATACGTTTTGCCTATACGGAATACAAATGTGCATATTAAAAGCATATTTTCAAAACATCTGCCTTACATAGTTTTATTGTATAATCTTCTAAAAGTATCCGCACACTGAAAACAAAATAGTCGGCCGATAGTTGACCCGATGGCTGCCAAAAATATATTTTTTAACTAAGCAAATCTAATACAATGCA
Organism: Helicoverpa zea; assembly: GCF_022581195.2. Classification (NCBI taxonomy): domain Eukaryota; kingdom Metazoa; phylum Arthropoda; class Insecta; order Lepidoptera; family Noctuidae; genus Helicoverpa; species Helicoverpa zea. The sequence goes on from NC_061472.1 coordinate 3,509,061, forward strand.
TCAAAAAATTGCTCCTCATCGCTGTCACTGGGTAATGATCCCAAAAGGCTGGCAGCATTGCCACATTGGATGTCAATGCTCAACCTCTGTGCGAAATAAAAGCCAGCCTTTGGGTCCCTTTAAAAAAGTAAATCTTGACTCCAATCAAAGTTGTCAGTCAGTCTGATACCGGCTAAATACCTGATCTTTGTAATGTGCGTACTACCATACATTTTCATACTGATTTATGAGCTTAAACAAACTATCGGCCGACTAAAAGTTTGCAGTGTGTTTACTCAAAAGCTGCGTTGTAAGCTTATATTTCTGTTATCGCAATAGAAGGGCATTAAATCCTGTAGTTTTGGGACTATTGTGCAAATTGTGTAAATCATCACTTAGTCATTGTTGGGCACGTTTGATGTCTCTATTACGGAATTAATAAGGGTTTTGTATGTGTGTACAAACCCATCAGGTTTTGAGGACTCCGATTTTGCATAGTTGGTTGGGAAGACTAGTTTTATTTCTAATAATTATGTGTAGGTATCGTACATTGTACATATGCCCATGTAACTTAGTAAATCCTACTAATATTATAAACGCGAAAGTTTGTATGTATGGATGTTTGTTACTCTTTCACGCAAAAACTACTGAATGGATTTTAATGAAACTTTACAATAATATAGCTTATACATCAGAATAACACATAGGCTACAATTTGTAAACATATTGTTCGAAATACTAAACCTGCGCAGACGAAGTCGCAGGCACCAGCTAGTACATTTATAAGTCTATGAAGTATTAGTTTATGAAGTATTCGGTTGTTACACGAAAGTTTCCTATAAGTACGCACACCTACAATGAAATCGAAAACATATGTACCTTCGTTTATTAATGAAGATAATATAAGCGTGTTAAAAAAGTTAGGTGTTCATAGATATTAACCGAAAAATGAAAGATACAACATATCTTGTGTCACTGCTTAAGACCAACCAACTTTGATGAATATTTACGATACTCTTACAAATGTCATATCAAAAGATTAACACACTATAAACCATATTTATTAAACATAATAAAAATAATCTTCTATTTCTATCCATTTACAGTTCTTTGTTATTAATAACAATATAATATCTAAATTCGGATCTGTCACCGTTGTATTGCGCACTAAAGCGTTAATCTCTGCGCTTGCGCATACGTCACGAACACAGCCCCCTCTCGCGTAACTTTGACGAAATTTTATTGATAGTTAAACAATTTTATGTCACATTTTTACAATCCTATTTATTGTTAAATGTATGGAATTTTGGCGTTAACAGTACTTTTGTACAAAGTACGTTAATAAATTGTTAATAGAATTCTTTGAATTGTATGATTTTATTGGATATTTCATGCTGCGGGGATAGTTTTAGGATTTTACTTTATTTTTCTCCAATCATTAAAATATAGTTGCTGTAGATATGCATTGAAAGAAGGTGTTCCCCGCGGTGCCAACCGCTTCCCGAGGCAACTGCTTCTCGTAACCGAATAAATGAAAAGCCTAGCCTTTTAAAGGCTCTAGAAAGACTATCCATCCAACCAAACATTGAAATCGGGTCACTACAATTAGGGTGAAAAAACGACAACCAGACAGCGTTGTTTTCGCATTTATAGTATATACGAGTAAGTAAAGAGCAAGTTTGATCTTGAAATTTTTAAGAAAACTAGTTTTCCTGGAGGTTTTAAATAAAACCCATATTTCCACATTAACGAGAAATTGACAGTTAATATCGATGTTCATCGTTACCTCCCGCAACTATTCGATTAAGACATTGATTACATGCATTCCTAAAACCAAGTAAATACCATATTTATCTTAACACATGCATAATAAACAGATAACCATTAACACAAACTTGTAAGTTTTTCAATTAGACACAGTAAAGAGGTTTAATTAACTCTCAAAATGATAAATTTCATAATTATTATTTGAATTTACATAGTAATACATGATTCAGGCGTCTGGCAACATTGGTAGTTTTTTTTTTTTTTTTTTTGAGCTGGCAATGTGTTCGATTAATAAATTATAAGAAGTTTTATTTAGAAGGATGTTGAATGAGTTTTTCTTTGTATTTGTATGTCAAGTTTTAGTTTTTGTAGGTTTTGAACGGTACGTGGCGTTTATTTACGACCGATGCGTGTGCTTCTAAATGAGCAGATAGCATTGTTGCATTTGCGTGTTTAATTAGTATTTGATTCAAGAACTGAAGTAATTTTAAAGTGGTTAAAATAAAAAATAGGATGTTTTAGAAATTCTTTGTCGAGAATTTGAATCCGTACTTTGTTGTTAATCGCATGTTTGTGCATTTGATATTTTTATTATGCACAATTTTAGGTCAAAAGTGGTTTCAAAGTAGAAAACGATCTTTTCAGTTACTTATAGGTTAATTTATCTTCAATTAGCTAAGTACTCTTACATCATACTAGTACACCACCAAGTTTGCCTGTAAATGTCGTCCCACTCATTATGCAACGACAATACGGAACCAACTGGGCCATAGTTTATTAATTCATTTGTCATCGGCGCGGGCGCAGGCGTTTTCAATAACACAACTTACTCCTCTTTATTTATTAAATATTTATTTATTAAGCATTACACAAATGCTGGCTGGAAAACCATAAATAATGCTGGCAACACCGACACTCTAATACTGTGTCTATAGTATTTATTTATCGTGCATAGACAATTATTAATTGATGTTTTGTTGCGTAGTTGCAGCATGCTGCGAGTTCGAATGAGATGTATTTTTTTTTCCAATAATTAAGTATTTCTTGATAATTATGTGATGAATGCATAACTTATTATCACTATTACTTTTTTCAATTCATAACTTTCAAGCGGCGTGTTTAAAATAAGCTAATCCAGAATTCAATGAGAGGAGAGAAATCTCTTTACAATGTCAATTGCCTACGTTCAATTTATTAACTTAAGTTAGTCTTTTCAATATATTAACTGAACTATAAATAGATGTAAACAAATACTTTCACGATCTCATCCTACGTATATTATAAACGCGAAAGTTTGTAGGTAAGCATGTAAAAATGTTTACTCTTTTTTTTACACCAAACTACTGCATGGATTCAATGAAACCTGGCAGTAATGTAGTTTATAACATATCATAATAACACATACTTACTTTTTATCCATATGCGGGAAGAAGTTCACTCAGGATGCTGGTGGATCACGGGTGGAAGCTAGTTTCATCCTCCGAGCCTTTTTCCCAATCATGTTGGGGTCGGCTTCCAGTCTAACCGGATTCAGCTGAATACCAGTGCTTTACAAGAAGCGACTGCCTATCTGACCTCCTCAACCCAGTTACCCGGGTAACCCGATACCCCTTGGTTAGACTGGTGTCAGACTTACTGGCTTCTGACTACCCGTAACGACTGCCAAGGATGTTCAATGGCAGCCGGGACCTACAGTTTAACGTGCCATCCGAAACACAGCCAATGGTGTCTAAGATATACTTAGAAAGTACATACAAACTTAGAAAAGTTGCATTGGTACTTGCTTGACCTAGGATCGAACCCGCGCCCTGCGCTGGGTGGAAGCTAGTTTATTTAGATATTTCTAAACATAAACAGTAAATACCTCAAAAACCGTCAACCATAAAAAAAAATTGTCAGTATAAAAACCTCCGGCACAGCAATTACTCTGTGGTACACTCGTACCATAGACTGTACGGTGTACAATGTAAGGAGACCTCGTGTCGCATCGAGACGTTGCTGTCGATGCTATCTCTACCGCTAGGGATTACACTCGAGTAGGTAGAGAGAGGATTGGTCATTGTTTATTAAAGTTTAAAAAAATAACGTAATTTTGTGGCCTTTGAAAATACATGACATGTATTCGATGATTATTTGGAAAAACTCCAAAGTTCTAAGGAGTAGCTGACTGAACTGAAAATTGTTGTCACTGCGCAATGAAGATGCGAGATACCATGCGAGATGTAACCGAAGAAAACTGACTTCACAGCATCATTAATATAGGTGTTATTCCGTCTTACAATCTTATTTTGTTTGTATGGGTTGTTAGACCTGTCGTGGTCATACCTATTTCCTCAGATCAAAGAAATATTTCCATATTCTTCTTTAACTTAAGAGCCCAGCTCTTGTCGGTGCAATTCATTCCATTTACGCTTATCTAGCTTCAATTCCAACGTTCTCCACATCATCTCCTCAAAAATTCATTTTGAAGAATTAAAAACCAACGACCATAGCACAGCAATCTTTTCCGCCGCAGGATTTATTTCACGAAATTGTTTATAGGGCCCGCGTTTGGAGCGAATCGCTTAACATTATTCCGCCAACAATAGTGGTTTCAGATTATTTAACCAACTGGACACGATATTGCCTTACCATCTTCTATCTATGCCAAAAAGGTATGCAAAGGTAGGTGAAGCGTAAAGTTTATGCATAACGATGTGATCGAAAATGAATGAGTGAGCTATTACGACAGCCTTTTCATACTGGCTGATTTTCCGAGCGGAAAAATCGATTGAAAAATCCACCAATGTGTAAGAGCTGTATTTTTTTGCGTTGCCTCGCTCTACCCAGCTCCTAAATTGGCAGTCATTACCGCGTAGAGATTTGTACTTAAAGCGTGTCCGGTTGGTTCGATGCTCTAACAATAGTGGTCGATACTCCGCTCCTAGAGTCACGCGTTCCTAAGGACATCTGCATACTACATGCATAATAGAGTGATTAGAATGCCTGTTAAAACTTACATTATTGCTAGAAATATGCCGTTTATTGATTGCCTTTTGTTTGGGAAATTGTGGATTTTATTTTGGAGATGGTAAAGCTTATAAAAGCTATCAACAATGAGAGGAGAAGGCAATGAAATCTTCAATGTTTTTCACTTATTATTACTACACTTCACTTAATACTCCTTGACACCAATAATAATCTGTTGGAATACTCAACAGAAAGGTAACTAAAATATGCCAGAATTATTTCTAGAAACAAATCACAAAAATATGAATTCTTTTTTTCTATTTTTGAACGTGTAATCATGGCAATTAGTAAAACACGTTCGAATTTCAAAAGGAACGCTGTCAGCCGATCACCTTTCACGTTCGGATACCTTTTCAAAATACCACAAATAGAACACTAATATGAATTAATAGCTATTCACAGTAGCCGTGAAAAAATAACAGTTCTTACGCCCCACATATTTGTTTTTGGAGTGTGAAAAATCGCGTTTTTCGACGGTTTGTGGTTGGTTTTTAAGTAATATGAATGTTTTGGCATTACGCCTGAGTAATTTTCTGTCTCTGGCTAATATGCAGCTGCGGTGCACGTGATTTTATTTAGTTTTGTTATAAGTTAGTTGAACGAATTGTGTTTTAATGCGTGGATTATGCAAGCTGTTTTTGGATCCAAAATGTGTGTCTGTTGGTTTACGTTAATGATTATGTTTTTTGCTTAGTTTATTTTCATCGTCGACCCACGTTTCAATTTCCTATACCTATTTGTAATTTTACAGTTACACATTACGTCCACGGGTCCAGGTTAGCCCAAATCGCTACGAATAGAACCATAATAAATATTAATCAACGAAAGTCGGGCGCATCTTCTACGCCATTTTGAAGCATAGACCCCATTGTTCAATTTGAACTTTTGCCTCCATAAGTGTGTCACAGATTCACAATGTGAAAGCGATTTACCACAGACTGCATCCCATATTTTTGCGCTTTTCTTATGTAATTGCTTCCTGACGTAATAAATACGATGTGTGAACGGTTTATTGGTTGTAAACTCGTAAATATTGTCAAAACTTGGTGAATGGTTCGAGATTTAGTAGTTGTTTAGTGTGTAATGTTTTTTCGGAAAGATTTATATTCGGCTGACGTAATTAGGTCCGTTGTAATTTATTAATTTTAATTTTAGAACGGGATATTTTTGAATGATAAAAATATATATTTTTTTATTGCCAAATGCCTTGTTGAAAATCAGTCAATTCAAATAAAGTTACCTTTTGATGATTAAAGATCAAATAGGCAAATAAGTTTGCATGGTGCGGATTTTCTCTTTTATTTCCCTTTCTCTTAAAACCACATATTTAACGTGTTTTTCCCTTAATTCAACCATTAAAAGTCATGTTCTTGCCTCCTTACGACCCCCTCACCATTGAATCACTCCACATCATGGTGATGACATCTAACACATGCTGAGCCATCCTGATTGATGCCACACCTAATTATCTTTGAAATTTTACATCCATTCCTGCAAACTTACCACAACTCCCACACCCTACCTTAGAAAAAAGAACCTTATCTTTGTAACGCTAAAGCTCAAATTGCAATAGCACAAACTTACCAGGACCACCTACCCGTCATTTAAAATACAACTCTATCTTCATGTGACTAAGGTTGAAATTCCAACAGTGATTTTCGTCAGGGGATGGCAAACTTATGTTGGTAAAGTTTCGTCGCTTTAAAGGGATGAAGAGATTGATGATGGCTTCCGTCTGTGTAGAATTGGTTTTACCTAGAATTGTGGATGTGAGGTTGAACTTAGACCTGAGTTGTCATTTAGTTGACATCTTTAAGTTTTAAGAGGCCACATTTTGGCCGGATTGGAAGCATTGTAGGTTTGCCAAACTGCTATTGGGAATTTTAAAAAAATGACACGTTTGATTCTTCTGGAGAATGATGAGACTTAGGACCACCAAAAGTCATAGCAAAATTGTGCCTTGAAAAGATACTTCAAATGCAAACCGGGAACAGAAGTTTGACAGCAATTTGGAAAAGATATCAAGTAACTCGCTGCCTTACAAACAGTACTTAACTTACCCACTGATTCCTTAGGCCCTGTTCATCCTGACAAAGAGAGGTTTGTTCTTTACAACATTCCCATGTAGTCTTGTTTAAGTAACTAGGCTACATCGCTAAACGCACCTGTTGCATATTCGATTAGGTGTAAACACTAAATTGGAGATACATTTTGTAGTTGACCTTTCGAGGGCATTAATTTATTTCAGCGCAAAATGTTTGTACGATCTACTTTAGCTTTTGGAAGATGCATATTGTTGGTACGGTAGACCGCACATCAGTGGTAACTGTCATGCACCTTAACTCAATAGTAATAAGTACGATTATCCTATGAAACTGTTACCACTGACCTGAAGTTGACTGTGTCTATTCGAACATTGGGAATCCAGTTCATGCGTTTTCCATTATTCCTGAAAATAGGCTAGAAAAGAGATGGTTTTGATCCGTTGGTTTCTGTTCTGTACGGAATGATCAACCTAAACTTACTTATTCTAAGTTGCTCCTGTTATTTCAATTATTATCAGTTGTTTTTCAATCTTTGGGAGACTTATACTTACTTGACTACACAGGAAGGACCTAGTTACCTCATTGATACTGTCCAAAATTCTCACCTTGTCATCGATCACCACAATAAAACTAAGATGGCGACCAAAGTCGGCGACATTAAAAGCTTCCATTTTCAAACACGACAAATCTATTTTTTCCTCTAATCACAATAACACGCAATAAAATAATATGGAAACAATACAACATAAATAGTTGTAAAGTAAGGTCACGCACACACCGCACGACATAAAGCCACGAGCACATTTGTCGTGATGCCTTGGGTTTGTCGCGTGCCTTATACCGTCCGTGACTAGGAACGCGTTTGGACGAATATCAAAATGTAAATGCTCGTGTTTTCATTTAAATAAAATCTGTATTGGTTTTCGGCTGTTTTCGGTGAAAGGTTGGTTTATATGGAGTGGGAATTTGTTGGGGTTAATTTAATGGCTGAGGTAATTTTAGATTTTTTGTAGAATTTATGTGTTTCTGGCAGCTGTTGTTTGAATTTTAAAGAAACTTTGGTTTGTAATGAAGGGAGATGATAGATGAAAAGGCTAATAAAAAAATACAGAAAATTCGTGAGGTTGGGCTACATTTAACAGTGTACAATATTTTAGCTGATGCTAGTTTTGCAGTATATTTTATGATGAAATCACGCAATTATCTTAAGGATTCTGCATTATTTTGATATTTTTTATAAAAAATTCTCTGTAACTCTTTGATAATTCTGTCCCTTTAAAAAAGTCCCTTAAAAACACAAGTTAACCTAACATCAAAGATTAACATAAAAAAATAATAACACTTTCTTAATGAAAAATGCATAACGCCACGTTTCCATGTAAGAGTCGCACGCGCCGCCCACATGTATGCGCACGCGCGTCGCTGACCACACTCGCATTCTAATCACCTGCTTTCGTAATCAGCGGATCTTCACTGATTGAGCTGTTTAATTATGTTATTGTTTTAAGCTAGTTAATTGTCTCGGTTTTACTTGGGTTTTAAGAGAGATTTTTTAGTAGTTAGGTAATGCAAAGTCTGTTAAGTCGTTTCCAGCATTTAGAGTGCTCATGATAAGTTTAACCCACCCAAAACAAAAATGTGAAAGACTGCCAAGTTCGATAATAGGGGAATGCTTCGCCTATAAAAGAAGTGAGATCCGAATAAGTACCAAGTTCCATACACATACCTCAGTTAAAAATAGTTACTTTTTAATGATGTTACTTGGCAAGTTTTCACGCACCTTGTTATAAACCGACTAAACGCAATGAATCAAGTATTTAATTTTCTATTAAAACTTGCATAAATAGGGGAACCTATTATCGAACTTGGCAGTCTTTCACATTTTTGTTTTGGGTGGGATTTCATTTATTTTTGTAAGGTTGTTTATTTTATTTTTTTCTTATGATTAAGTTAGTTAAGGAAATGTCTCATATATACTATCTTTCAGATTTTTGAATATGCACTATGCTTCTTACAAAGAAATGAACTAGATTAACTAAATGGACTAGATTTACCAACTGACTGACATGAAGTGTTATCATATATTATGTTCGTGGACCAATGTTACACATTCGTTATTTTCGAAAGTGACTCACACTTGGCCGTTTTCAGATTTTTACTTTACTTTGACTAAATACAAACCTTTGTAACGAATTTCAGATCGGTACGACCATTCGAAGATATATTATATAAATATAGATAAATTTATAATAAATTTACACCGGGTATAAATTTACACCTTCATTATTTTGAAACCGACTCACACTTGGCCATTTTCAGAATTTTTCCTTTACCTTGACATAAAGACCTACCTCCATGCCAAATCAATATGACCATTGGAAGTGGTCTAGGTTTTTGATGAGTGAGTCAGTCAGTCAGTCAGTCAGTGAGTGTATAGTAAAATTTGCGATTTTCTGACGTCAATATCTCAAGACCTACAATAGGTATATTAATGAAATTTTGTATTTTAGAAAAGTGAGGGGGTCTCAACAGATACTAGAAATTTGATATGCTTAAATAAAATAGATTTTGAGTTATAGGGGGGTCGAATTTGGCCCGAAATGGTTCGTGTAATATAACCCACGGCCGGTGTGTCGCTTTTTTTGCTCGAACTTGGCGGACACACTGCCGTGTGTCTAGATTTTTAGTAGTTTCAAACAGGCAGATGTACCTATGTTGTGAACGTTTTAAATATTTTTTTCAACAATATGTTACGCAGAATAATGAGGAAAGGAAATGTTTTGCGTGGCTGGGATTTGTATTTTATTTCACCCGATCTTTAGCTTTTAGTTCTTTTGCTTTCAGGGCTATGTTATCTTTCACAAGGTTACTTATATTTTTTTATATAATCTACTTCCTACTAATATCCTACTTACTACTAATATTATAAATGTGAAAGTTTGTGAGAATGTATGGATGTATGTTTGTTTTTCTTTCACGCAAAAACGGCTGGACCGATTTGGTAGATAGGTGATACCCTGGATTAACACATAGGCTACTTTTTTAAGCCGCGAGCGGAAGCAAGTAAGTTATGATGATTAGTTTATTGAGTGTAATTTAGAAAAAAAAAATATTGAAGATGTTCGAGTAAATATCGCTTGGATTAGCAAGCATTGTTTAATTATTCATTGAGATTGAATTTACCAAACATGATTTTAGTTCGATATAAATGATAATGAAGTAATGTAATACAATGAGTTATTAAAATATCTCAATCAAAGATGATTACAAAACAAATGTCACCGAAATGAAGGTTTTGATTCCTATCAGTTTTACATTATCATATAAAGATGCATCAATTCATTCTAATCGAACATCTTTAAGTAATTTCGAAGTTTGATCACAATCTGTAGTATTGATTATTATAAATATTCATGATTTTCATAGTCAGTATTTTATCTTTTGATTTAGTATGATGCAAGAATTTGTTCTTCTTATATTTTCCTTGACCCCTTCAATGCATTTCTTCAAAAACCATTTCAATCCGTATTTCTACAAACATACATCGCATTTAGTTAAAAAAACACTACAACATCTCATAGTGTAGCCTCGCCTTTATGATTAAGACACAGTAACGAGCTGGTCCATTAGACGGTGTATGCTCGGCCTAATGTTCGGTGCTTTACGAGTGAACGATATGGGAACCGAGTATGGGTATTTCGAAAATTATGAGTTTAAGGAGTCATTTGTTGGAGCTTGATTTGATGAGGTAACTTTCAAAATAATTTAGGTAAGAACGGTTAGATTCAAAATTATTCCATTTAAGTATTTTTAGATTCTCGATCATCTAACTCTATCTATTGTAAATTTTTTTTTCAAATGTTTTAATTCCTACCTATGTACAGTTTTATACAAATGCCCGCAATTTAATGATGTAATGTACAAACTAGAGCAAGAAAAGCCATAGATTGCAGCCTTATTTCCGAACCAGCCTATTCTATAACACCGCATAAGTACACATTGTATCTTCAACAGCACGTTGCACATTGCCTACAAATTAAACCCAAAATATGCACAGTTCCAAAACTCCAAAAAAATAAAGCAACAACACATGGCCTTGGACAATCAATCAATCCTTTACAGCCACAATTTCCTGGATTCATTCACAACACCAAAAGTCGGTCATACAATACGAATAATTGCGCTAAAATGTGCGCCGGCGCAGATTTGTCGCGCGTGACGTCAGTTGCACATTTGACGTGCACCTTTTGCGGCAGAATGATATGCACCGTTGCACAAAGGTAAGGACAGTTTGTTTGTGTTACAATGAAGTTTTGGTATTTTGAAATAGCGAATGTGCTCAAATGATGGACGGTTTTGGGGATGTTGTGTTTCGGCAATTTTTGTATTTATTACCTAATTATAGGATGGGTAGTTACCGTTTCCCTGATACTTCAGATCAAGAAATATTTTGACAGAAACAAAATTGTTTGAAGTTTTGTACACAGATTCTTGGGAAAGTCCTAAATGAATTGTGAAATGGGACTAATTCGTTCAGCAACTAAAAGATCTAACATTAAATAAATAATCAAAATCCAAATTAAAATCGAAAAACATCCCCAAACTAGCTCCCCAATCATTAAAAACAACTCTACACTAATTACCACTCGCACATGCGTGGTTTTGAAGTCACATGCGCTCGCGCAGTCGGAAGCGGCATATGTCGGCCATTGCATCGGCTAGATAAAGGGTTGTCTAACACCTTCGGTTCCGTTCTATTGTAGTTAGTAAGTTTGTGGAAATAATGCCGCCCGCTGGTTGCCCGTTGGTTTGGGAACGTGGGCCGGATTTGGGTAGAAGGTTTTTGTTGGTTGTGAAATTAAAAGGTAAAGATAAAGATATTTTGGCTGTTAAAAGACGAAACTAAATAATTGAAAAATTAAAAAACAAATGTCTTTGGGTAAAAATATTCGAGGTTTTCTTTTAATACTTAACTTACTTATTCCTAGAAACTGGAGCCTCTTTGATTTCTAACTACCATTTCAGTTAACGCTTTAGACAGAGTTAGGTTTAAACCTCAACATAAACAGTTGCACCTCATAGATATTACTAATTTCAAACGACTTAAAATAATTTAATAATAAAATCTAATTATTCCAAAAAGCATACCACCCCAACTCCACCCCTGTCACGTCTAGCGTCTCGCTACGCAATCGCATACGTTATTATTTTATTAGCCGCACGTCACGGCGCGGGCGGCGCGGGCGCAGGCCATACGCAGCCGTGAGCACGTGCCCACGACAAGCGGTGGCGCGTGGTAGAACAACACCTTACCTCTGGAGAGAAAATAAGGGTGTTGTAAATATTGAGAGAGGATACAGGACGATGTTCTTAGGGATTTTAGAAAACTTTGAAATTAACTTATTACAGAGCATTAAAAAACATTAATGACTTTTTTCAGCTGAATGGTATTGTAAGGCTGAAATAAAATATAAACCGTTAAATATAAGTCGTGAGCACGTGCCCACGACAACACCTTACCTCTGGAGAGATAATAAGGGTGTTGGTAATATTGAGAGAGGATACAGGACGATGTTTTTGGGGATTTTGTAATAAATATTAACTTCATATAAAACAATAACAGTGACTTTTTTCAGCTGATTGTATTTTAAAGCTGAGGCTAATTGCAAAATTACGCTATATTCAAGCGTTATTGAAATAAAATATAAACCGTGAGATATAAGTCGTCAGCACGTGCCCACTTGAGATATAAAAAAATAAGCTAATGTCTTTTTTCCGCTGAATGTTTTCAAAAGCGGTTTAGTGAAAGATTAAGCAAAGACAGACAATTGGTTCATGGAATTGGAATAACATGTAAACTTCATCAAAAAGGTGTACAAGTGATAATTGCTTTTATATTACCTAAGTACATATTTATGATCGAGATATTTAGTAAATGTAAAAAACATTGTGATAAATGTAAAGTTGATTGCTTCTTAAATATCAGGTGATATCAAAATCGCCATATGGTCAGTAAAAAATAGAGGTCTGTCAAAATAACGTGCTACTGTCCGTTACAAGTGACAAAAAGAAAAGATTCGATCTACCTGTCAAATGTGGATGGGGTTATGCAGTAGGGATCTATTTTGGATTTATTATAAATCTAAGGTTGGAAAAAACTGGATAAAAATGTGTGTGATATGGTTTAGCCACGCGCCACATAATTGATTTTCTATTGTTCTCTAATTAGCGGCATTCAAGCAGTTAACAGTCAATTCGTATTTAACTGTCACAAAAGTGCAAAGGACAATGGGCACAAATATATGGGACCTGGTATACCCCACCAATAGGAATGTCATATATATCATTGGATAGGCCTTTTTATGTAGGACAAGATTTACTATGACAGCTTTGCTGAAATGTTTGTCCGTTCTGAGATATAGATCAAAAACTGTGCTAAAGTTAGAACTAAGTAATCTATTGATACCTCAAGTTTTTAAAGGAAAATCTAAGTACTAATAACTTTAAGTCTTGTAAGTACTACTGTGCCCGTTAGGATCCATAATTGTTACTATTATGTAGCATTTCAACCTTTTATTGTACCAACTGGATGTTGGGCGTAGTGAGAAACCGCACCAATAGGAAAGTCATACATATCATTGGATAGGTCTTTTTAACTGGTACAACATTTACTATGACAGCTTTGTTCTATTGTTTGTCCGTTCTGAGATATAGATAACAAACAATCTTAAAACTGATGCTAATCAATACTGTAATCTGATTTTCTTTCATATACAAGACTTACACTTAGTAGTTCTTAGATTTTCCTTTAAAAACTTGAGTTATCAATAGATTACTTAGTTCTAACTTTTGCACAGTTTTTGATCTATATCTCAGAACGGACAAACATTTCAGCAAAGCTGTCATAGTAAATATTGTTCTACATAAAAAGGCCTATCCAATGATATATATGACATTGCTATTGGTGGGGTATACCAATCTGCCCATTGTCCTTTTAATGGTGACTTAAAAAAAAATATTTTTCGTGTGTAGGTATGTAACTTGTAAGAATGTAATTATAAAGTGGGCGAACCGACCCCTTCAAAAATGTGTAGTAGGCAATTCATATTTAAATAGTAATCTCATCTACACTGAATAAAAGGGATTTTATAAAGTTTTATTTTCATAAAAGAATACAACAAACAAGTAACACCAACAGTCCGCATTTAAAGCATATGAACTTTTTTATACCCAGTCGATTATAGGAAGAGTATTATAGATTTATTGCAAATAACTAGTGGCCAGCGCACAATATCCCGTCATAAATTATAAGAAAATATGCAAAAACCTTTAATAGCTATAATCAAAACAAATAGCTGATATAAACCTTTCGATGCTCGTTAAAGTTGCCAGAGTAAAATAAACAAATGTAGTAATAAAAGTAAAAATTTTACGGCAAGCCCGCATTTTGTGACTTGCACCTTTTCGCATAATTCAGTTTGGTCACCAAATTTTTGAAGGGTTAACGTAATTTGGTGACTACCCCTTTGGAAAGCAGCCGTCTTTTATGACATAACGACTGAGTGGCGCATACTGCAAACTTTTAGTCGGCCGATAGTTGGTTTGGGCTCATAAATCGGTATGAAGATGAATGGTAGTACGCATATTACAGAGGTCAGTATTTAGCCGGTATCAGACCGACTGAAAAGTTTGATTGGAATCGAGATTTTAACATAAACAAATATTTTTTGCCTGCCATCTGAGCAACTGTTGGTCGATTATTTAGTCTGTAGTCTGTGGGAACTCTAAATGAACAATTTGTCGTAAAAAAGACCGTTGGTAATGGTCAGATGAGTTTAAGATTTTGTTGCTTTTTTTTTCGAATAATTTTTAAAACGTCTTGAAGGGTTGTAACGGTGTTAACGAAAGATGTGTTTTTATTTTTATTATTGCAAGGGGAGTTTTATGATGGATTTGTTTTATATATGTATTTTTTTTAGATTAAAGAAGATGGATCAAAATTGCCCCACGTCCTATAACAATGTAACGTATCTCAAAAAAAAGATAAAAATGATTAAAAAAATATGGCATACTCTCTAACTTCTTTTTTTTACACCTTCATACGAAAAAAATGACTATAAATGTAAATGACATATATATAAATGACATACGAAAAACTTTCCACTAATGCGGATAGTGACAACTATGCTTGTTACTGAAAAGCCAAAAAAAAAACTTTTTACAAAAAAAAAACCGACTCCCAAAAACACTAAAAAGTAAAAAAAAAACTATTCTTAGGTGCATCGGCATATAAGTCGTAGGCGAAATAAACTTAGGTACCTATATCCATTAGACACTAACTTCTGGGCCGATGCATCTAAGAATATTTTTTTTTTGCTTTTCAGTGTTTTGGGAGTCGGTTTTATTTTTTTGTAAAAAGTTTTTTTATTTTTGGCTTTTCACTGACAGGTATAGTTTTTACTATCTGCATTAGTGGAAAGTTCTCATCAATACGAATAATATACGACCAAACACGAGGTAGTTAACATATTCAGTTGTCGATTCCCTCAACCTTCTCTGGTCTCCATCATCAGATCAGCTCCAAACCTTCACTGTTGCAAAAGTCTATTCAATACAAATAATATAAGCCCAAACACAAGGTAGTTTACACATTCAGTTGTTGAGTTCCCTCGACCTTCTTTCGTCTCCATCATCAGATCAGCTCCAAACCTTCACTGTTGCATAGTGTTATCAGACATACACCTCATTGACAAGTTTTTATCCTGCGCATACCCACAACTTTCAAAAGTTGCCCTAGATTTCTCAGGGTTTCCATCATCAGGTCCTGACCTGATGATTATGGGACCACCTGTGAGGTATACCCTATCAAACAAAAACATGGTTTTAAAAAATGGTCAGTAAATAGTCTTATGAACGACGTTTTCATAACAGCGCCTGAACAATTTTTTAAGCATTTTTTTCGTATGAAGGTGTAAAAAAAAGAAGTTAGAGAGTATGCCATATTTTTTTTTACATTTTTATCTTTTTTTTGAGATACGTTACATTGTTATAGGACGTGGGGCAATTTTGTATGGATTGTGATCCGTCTTCTTTATAGATAAGTGTACTAAGAAATGTCATGAATTCTTTATCCACAAAGTTAAAGGCCAGAATTTCTTCGTAAGTTAACCATAGAGTAGGTATGATCCGTGGTTTATGACAACAACCATAGGCAATTTATCACGCAACAGGTAACTTCCCCCTTACACAAATATATCAGTTACAGCATAAGATTTACATTTCCACCGCGAATTACTCCGACGTAACCCTTTCATGCCAACATTTCGTTGTAAACATGCGTGCATTTATATCGACCCCGTGACTAAGAGCATTCAAGCTACAGGAACTACTTACCATCTTCATAAATCTCTGAGCCATGAAAATATTCAGATGGGTTAAGAATCTTATCATTTTTGGGAAGATGATTAAAAATTCTGCTACTAAACTGCAAGGGTGTTGAGGCCACACGGTACCAAATAGTGATGCAAAGACACGACAAAAATTGTCGAAAATAAGCATAAATTGACGCATATAAAATGTAGGTTTATAAATACAAGTTGGTGGGGATGGCTGGCGTTCCTTGGGGGTAGGCTTACATTCAGCAGTGGACAGCTGATAACTTGATGATGAAAGATGATAGATACGAGTTTTATTGGCACTCTCTCACATTCGGCAGAAGTAATGGCGTCTCCATTTAGTGAAATTCTCTAAGCGCCATGCGTACACTTCACCTGGCCAGATTGCACGCAGGTGCGTCACTGCAAGCGATTCTTACGCATGCACGCAATCGCAACGCTATAAACGACGTATTCCACTAATAAAACTGACTTAATAGAAATTGGGACGTAAATATTTACGTACAAGACAGTTTAGTAGCATTTTATGGGTTTTATTCTAGTTTGCGCGTTTGTTTTAGACATATGTCAGTAGGTAGGTGATTTTTTAGGGTTCCGTACCCAAAGGGTGAAACGGGATCCTATTGTTTTCGCGTCTCCGTCCGTCCGTCCGTCCGTCTGTCACCAGGCTAGATCTCATGAACCGTGATAGTTAGAGAGCTTAAATTTTCACAGATGATGTATTATTGTTGCCGCTATAACAACAAATACTGAAAACTAGAATTAAATAAATATTTTAGGGGGCTCCCATACAACAAACGTGATTTTTTTGGCCGTTTTATAAATCGGTACGGAGCCCTTCGTGCGCGAGTCTGACTCGCACTTGGCCGGTTTTTTTGCATTGTTGTGTAATGGGGTTTACAAATATTTTTGTGTTGCGTATATTCCCATACAGTTCGGAATTTATCAGTTTTTATTTTACCTTTAGAAAAAGGAGAGTGTGCAGCAGTTTAACTAGGCTATTTATATTTCTAGCTCATAAAGCTAGGCGCCAGAATGCTATTGATCTTAATAACAGCCTTTGCAACCACTAAACTTGCAATCGTTGTTTTTAGATACTCACTTAGTCATTTGTAGAATAATTGTGTATTTCTGTTAATATCAAAGACAATCCGGAATGGTTACAATTCACAGAACGGTAAAATTCAGGCATTTTTGTTAAAACCAGCCAGCATACATTTCATCTTGTAAACATAGATAGAAAGTCAATTTATTTAACTTTATCTACTGTCATAGTTTGATACTATACTTAAGTACATGGCCCATGATAACGCTTACATACCCAGTAATATTATCTTATATGTATATATAAAAATGAAACCCGCTTTTCGTTGTCACGACATAACATGAAAACGGCTTGACCGATTTGACTGAAAATTAAAGGGGAGGTAACTTAGACCCGGGAGAAGGTTTTAGGATAGTTTTTGTCACCATCCGGCTACGGGACGCGGGTGAAACCGCGTGCTCTATAATTGCTACTATAACGGGTACTATACCTACTATACTATCTATAACGGGTGCTTTATAATTTGTATAAAATGTGCTTTAAGTATACCTTTTGTAAACTACACTTGATTTCGTCATTCTCAAATATTCATAAACTTCACCCTTTGACCAAGAATTACGTCAGTTTACCTAATTACGTAATGTATGTAAATATGTTGATAGCATAAACTAAAATAGAGAGGTCCTATTAATATATTGTCTAGACTGTTATTGCATATTCAATCACCATCCTACGTAAATGATGTTTATTGATCTATCAAGTGGTTAAAGTTGTCATCATAATGTTTAATAGTTAAGTTATGTTACTTAATTGCCTTCGATTGACTAGACATTCCCGCGGTTTCGCGGTGGGAACTACTGTCCGTACCGGGATAAAGTACAGCCTATGTTACTCGGGAAGAGTGTATCTGTTATGAACCATGTGATTAATTCGGGCATTATTTATAATGCCCGAGCATTATGAATAATGTCTAGCATTATCGGGCCAAATGATTAATAACTATCTTAACTTCATTATTTATCACATTGCACGGGCATTATTATATTGCTACATGACAGTTGGGCAATTTGATAATAAAGCTAGATTTTATGCGGTGCGAGGGTGGCAGTTGTTCTAATAAATAAATTCTGTTACTCGCTACATATTTTATGATTATTGTTTCGAAAATTATATGTTCTTTTTTAATGGGAAATTATAAGTCTAACCACAAAATTATTTATTGGACAATTGTCATCTAATTTACTCACTCGGCATCGATTTTCTTGATCTCATTTTTCTTCGCTCGTTTTTTGATGGTAGAATTTAAT
Organism: Helicoverpa zea; assembly: GCF_022581195.2. Classification (NCBI taxonomy): domain Eukaryota; kingdom Metazoa; phylum Arthropoda; class Insecta; order Lepidoptera; family Noctuidae; genus Helicoverpa; species Helicoverpa zea. Next base: position 3,527,608 of record NC_061472.1, read on the forward strand.
TTGGATTCAAAACATTGTATTAAAAATTGAAGTCAGTGACGAAAACGAATCGCTGCAAACCCGACTCCACGTAGTCTTGTCTGCCCTACCCCTAGAGTGCAATTCAAAACCGCGTAGGCGCAGAGGGGCGAGGCGGCCTGCGAGCTGAGGCGCAGGTAGTTTTAACGCTCGCCGACGCGGCTGAGGCTGGCCGGCTGAGCCGGCCAGCAAGCCGAAGCTGCGGTGGTGAGCGTGAAAACCATCTGCGACGATAAGCTCGCATGGGACCGCCGGAGCCCCGCAGCGCCGGAGCCGTGACAGAAGCCATGCTTGCTGCATGTTGCATGCTTACTTCCATGCTGTGTGGTTTAATATTTAGTTTAAGTTAAATGTCAATAATAATAAAAAAATGAAATTAAATATGTTTATATTACTTTGCCCAAAAGGTCACGGGCAATATGTATAGTGCCCGGTCAATTTGATTATTTGAATAATTATTATCAAATTGCACTCTCATATTGCGCATTTTTCATAATGACCGGGCATTATGTATACTGCCCAATTTATCACTTGGTCCATAACATATCTACCTTTCCGACTGTGAAATAAATTTTCTAGTCGGTTCAGCAGTTTTGGGCTAAATAAATTAAAAATAGACTATGTATGACATGGTGTCGACGAAAAAGTTTCTCGACTCATTTTAAGAAAAACAATTCCTTTTATTCAAAAAAATACTTTTCAATTGACGAATGTTTGTCCAAATAGCTACCTACCTAGTTCATTTTTCAAACCTATCACATGTATTAAAAGCTTAACTTTTTGCAAAAACACCACAGATTCATTTATATAAACACATAAATTGGTTTTAACAATTTAATTAGGCTTAGGAATTAAAAATTAAAGTAATAAATTCAGTCCAAGAAGCCCTTTGAGATCATAGTTTCGGCTACTCGGCGCTAGATGGCAGCACATGGTTCCAAAACGTGTTCGTATTTAATTTTAAGATTAGACACTATACAGTATTTGTTCAAATGGATATTCTATTAGAAGATTATTCGAGTATTTTCTTGCAGTACATAGTTAATATTATAGTAAAAAATATAATGCTTTGAGTTGCGCAAATAAAGGACTTAGAACGTACTTTGAACTTAGAAGCGTGAATAAAAACAAAATAAAAAATACATTGTTTCAGTATGAGATTCTGTTTCTATTGTTCACAGAAATAAATTTGATACTGCCAAAATGGTAACAGGTCTCGTACCTACTGTTTCTCTTTCATAAATTAAACTTTGTTCACACTTTACGGTGCTTTATTTTCTTTTATTTTGTCTCTAGAATTCAACACTTGGAAACTACATTCAGCCGCGTTCAGTTTTTTTTATCTAGTATTATAAAATTTGTACGTATACCTATTGTCAGTCATTATGACAGTCTTTTAATGTTAACAATGTAAAAACATTCTGGAACTTCTTTCGATGCACGGTCACCCATCCAAACTATGACCGTGACAAGCGATGCTTACCCTGCATCAATAAACTCATAACCATAGACTTCATAACAATATTAAATTAGTGCGTTGTTATTTTTTTGTGTTTATAAAAAAAATATTCTTCGCGTGTTAGAATATAAAGTTCAAGGTTTTTAAGTAACAAAGTTGGTACTAAGTGTGTTCTAATAGAATAACATATTTTTTGTGTCTATCTTATCTCGAATCTGAATCTAATCAGGCAATTACTTATGAAGCGTTCCGGGATTTTTCCTGATACTTATTGATGTTAAGTTATACATGCCTTCTGTAAAGTTAGACTTGTGTTACTTAACAGAACAAATGGAACTACACAATTTAGGGCAAAATGTAATTATGATAATGTAGTTCTATGTCCAAATTAATAAATATCTATACCTACCTTTCAGTTAATTTGATTAGAATTGTATAAAATGGGGTTATGACGTTAATAAAAATAATAAACAAAGGTATTAAATACCCATTTGAGCTTCAGCTTGCACCTTTAATTTGTAACATTGAAAACTCGTACACGGCCCTGCAAACACACAACAAAAATATAGATAAATTAAGACGCAAGCGCGCTAAGAAGCTACACAAAACACCAAAATCATATCACGTCTCCCCAAACTTTCTTTCTTTAAATCAACAGCAGATAAGAAAATAAAAATCTTATCATCTTCACAAGTTGTTCGTAATTAAACATACTGCTACCAACCGGAACTGATAACAGTGTAAGGATACCGGATACCACGCCCCCTATCGGCAGACGCCTCAAACTTGGGGTGCCAGAACATATTTTTAATGATTTTAATATTCTTTTTTACAATTTTTGAACGAGGAGATCGGTATCGCTACACAACCTCTAATTAGTGCTCGCACAATTTTATGACAGTTAATTGTGTATTTAAAATGAGAATTCTAGATTATCTGTGATCTGTGGGAAGGCGTTGATTTTTTTGCAAATGAGGGCTGTTGAAAATTTTAAATAAGGATTTTTAATGCCTTGTTAACCGTCAAATCCGTAGCGGACCCCAATCGGGGTCTGAACATCAATGTCACCGTAAGCTCGGTTTAGACCCCAATTGGGGTCTGCGAATCAGTCATACACTTTCCTAATTATTTACGCTCATATTTATTTTCTTTCCAATCAAACCACATTTGTGAGTACTAAATAAAATAACTAAATAAATTTAAATTATTATTACGCATTCAAACCTTTCATATTTAGCATCCCGTTAGAAATATACCTTTTTAAAATCCAATCGTAATTACCGGGAATTCTGATCGAACTCGCCATGTTTGTTTACATTAGTTGTTTTTTTAAATTTGAAGACGCATAGACAAGATGGCGACGGTGATAGAAGTTTTGCATCGAATGATCCGATTCGTTAAAATAAAGAATCGATTTAATAATTTTATATTATTTGATATTATAATATTACTAAATTGCACTTTTGTATACTTACCATAATCTGAAAATAAATTAGGAAAAGTAAAATGACTTAATTTATTTTGAAAAAAATGCTAGAAAATCAGTGGTAGAAAATACGTTGTAGCCGAAATAAAAAAAATCTTCGGTTTTTAGGGTTTCTGAAGACGGCAAATGAAGACTTATTCTTCGGGTGTTTTATGTGCAGGATTCCTGTAGATCTGCCAAACTTAATGGCGATTCGTTACTTCCAACTTTTTAACTGAGCGGCAAAGCTATTTGACGAGAGCCGTAGTTAGGTGTAGTTATCGCAAAATTTTATGACGATTTTATTGTTTGAAGGGGCAAATAGTTCGCTGTTCATCGAAAGCTGGTCCAAGATGGAAAGATGGCCGCCGCCGACTTATTTTTAACCGACTTCCCAAAAAGCGGAGGTTCTCAATTCGACCGTTTTTTTTTGTATGTTTGTTACGCGATTACTCAGCCATTTATTTATCGATTTTGATGATTCTTTTTTTGTTTGATAGCGTGTACTTCCGAGGTGGTCCCATTATCATTAGGTCAGGATCTGATGATGGAACCTTGAGAAATCTAGGGCGACTTTCGAAAGTTGCAGAAATACATAGGTTGAAATCTTATCACTCAGGTGTTTGCCTGGTAGCACTATTCAACAGTGAAGGCTTTGAGCTGACCTGATGATGGAGACCAGTGAAGGTCGAGGGAACTCGACAACTGAATATTTAAACTTTCTCGTGTTTGTGCTTATATTATTCGTATTTACGAGGCCTCTGCAACAGTGAAGGAGATGGAGACGAGAGAAGTACGGTTGTCGAGTTCCCTCGACCTTCTCTGGTCTCCATCATCAGGTCAGCTCCAAACCTTTACTGTCTCATAGTGTTATCAGATATACATCTGAGTGTCAAGTTATAACCTTATCTATGCTTACAATTTTCGAGAGCTGCCCTCGATTTCTCAAGGTTTCCATCATCAGATCCTGGACCTAATAACAAATATGGGGAATATACCCTTTCGACCAAAAACAAACATCCAAATTGAGAACCACCTCCTTTTTGGGATTCGGTTAAAAATATTTGGTGACTTTAAAATCAATCAATTATTATGTCTCTAACCGACCACGGGACTACAGAGTCCCGGATTTTTGGAAGGCGAACGTGGGGCCGAAGCCAACACGCTGAAGCCCTTTTGAGACAACTTTAATGAAATGGTGACACAAAACCGACGATTATCCCTGTATACACTATAGAAATGTACCCAAGGACAATGCCCGGTTCTGTGCTAAACTATTGCTAACTATGGATGAAAACTACTTGGGCTATTGTGATGGGATGCTAGTGGACTAGGAATGGGGAAACTACGGGAACTATGGCACCTGCCGATAACAATGTAATAAATACACGTAAAAATGGCAGGTGGAGACTCGCCAACTCACTTACTGGGCCCCCGGGAATCAGTCGCTAAATCGCAACAAGAGGGCAACAGGTACATGAGCGGCTGAAGGGTGAGGATACCTCGGCGGACTTTAAACGCAGATCACGCGCTCCCTGTGGGTCCAGCATCACCGGCCCACTCGCCACTTACCACGAGGCACCTACCCTCCGAGCGGGCTGCTAACCCTACTCTAGCGCCTCCACTCTGACCGGCCGGTGAAGGCAAGCCAAGAGGCGGGAGACCTCTCCCCCGTCATGCTTCACTCCGGCAAGCCGGAGATGGGGGACAGTATACTCTCCCTGGAGCACTCGGATATATAGCCCCGCGGGGTCGCTACTCCCCGTCATCCGCCTCAGATGCCCTGCGGGGCAAATCAATCAATTATTATTATTGTTTCTCATCATCAAATAAGTACATACCTTTGGTAGTTACAAATTGCATTATATTTCAGAACACCCGCATACCCTCCGCCGAAACAAAAATGTTAGAATTGTTGAGAAATAATATAAGAATAAATTAAAATTCCGTAATAGGTAATAAAAATTCAATTAAAGTTAAAAATTATTACGAATGACGCAACACCAAAATAAATAATACATATAAAAATTTAATGCTAAAAACTTTCATAAAACTTTTATTTATTTTTTTTCTTAACAACAAAAACAAATTGAACCTATAATTTAAAATTAATAAATAAAATTGCAACTTATTTCAAGTTGCTATTAAAAAATAGGTATATATAAAATTGGTATTCGATTATTTATAATAAATTTCCGATTTAGGTATCGAATGCACACCGCTGATTGAAAAAAAAAAAATACTCCATTCCAAACTCTACTTGTCTGTGACTTGACTGATCTTGTAAATTGTTCATTTTTATTGTGTATTTTATGTGCTGATTTTTTAGTTATTGAACATAAATAAGTGCACGAAATGTATTGCAACGGATTGAAAATGTTATAAATATGACGTTTGTGTTGTGTTTGAGAAAGTGATGCGATTACTTATTGGTAAGTTTTCACCAAATTTGAAATGCCTAACTTTTCGATAGACTTAAAAACACCGTAATTATTATCTTTTTCTGAATTAACTGACCCCATTTGACCTTTGCACGTTGTTGTCAAATAAGTGAGCTCTAAAGTTATAGTTAAAATACTTCTGATCAGGCATTACGGACTTAGAATTCATGTGTTGAAAGTTAGTACAAATTTTTGACTTCCATGTCGCGATTCAAAATATCCCGCCGAATCAACGGTAAAGTCATATGTCAAAATCTTGTCGAGCAGAGGGGTTAAAAATATTACCATTAATTTCTGCATTTTTAGCGCCAACGCATTAAAACACATGATTAAAATAAGTAGCTTATGAATTGTAGATTATCTGTGGAAAGCCGTTGAATTTTGCGATGAGAGCTTTGTCATAAATACTAAATGAAAAACGTTTTACTGGTTTGTTAAAAGTATTATCGCTAATGGCTGCAGTTTTTAGCACCAACGCACATTAAAACACGTCATAAAAATGGGTAGCTTATGACCTAAATATTATAATCCAGGATTGTTATTACTTTACTCATATATTTTAATAACACTTCGGTACTTAATTAAAGAAGAAGTTATTGTATATCTAGGTAGCCAGGATCGTATGCAGCCATTACAAAAAAAAATGGCGACGCAGAAGTCATGTTTAATCACAAGTACTGTAAAAAGGTTTTTTCGTAAGGCATTTGGCAATCTTTATTAGAACTAATACAGCATATTTGCACCAAAACGTACAAAAAATTAAATCATGGCATCAATTTTTTTCTACACCGCCGTCCACAGTGCACTAATTACCTAAAGGAAAAAGAACTCACATCTCTTTACCTTGACATTCAATTCTTCACGAAAGTTCTAGAAAAACAGAAAAAGGCATTTGCACTTAGAGATAGTTTTAGGGAGAAAGGAAACATTTGCGGAGATGCCTTACAGGTAGGTCAGGCGATTTATTGTAGGTTATAAGGCAAGTATGATCAGTTACTATTAAAGTAACGATGCCTTCGGGTTCCTTAAGACATCTGTCAAAGATTGATTTTTAATTGATTGGTGATTTTGATTTTACAAAAATGGGCGGAGCTAATAACGTTCCTCGTCCCCCGAATACTCACATTTTGGCGCACCATTTTCTTAGGAGATTTTGCGGTGTGACATCTCCGCTATTCGTTTTGTTCTCCATGGATACTTCTAACACGTGAGCATTAATGTGTAATACCAGTAGCTAATTTAAACCTAGCTGGTTCTAGATTATACCATGGCATTAAAGAAGGTTAAGGCTAGGAGTCAAGGTTGTTATGGTGTACGAAAATGGCTATAGGAACAAGTATTTCATATAGGATTTTAAAGCCTATAGGGGTGCGTAATTCGGCCAAGGTTATTTATAGAAACCTGGTCTATGAAAGTGTCGGTTTGGCTGTAATTATAGAAAAGCATAAATAGTAGGTACATTTATACTTACTCGTCAAAACCGACTATTTTAGTGAACGTTATTTACTTAATTCTCACAAATATTTTTGTGTTCAAATGAATTTCAAGGAATTGTCTCCATAACAGTTTTTTTTATGTCGTATACACAAATGTGAAGATGATGTAAATAATCACATAAACCACAGTAAAAATCGCTGTCTATAAAAAGGCTAAACCTACCCTAATTTACTTCAAAAAATAGCAAAAAAAAGTTATTAAGCTATTTTAAAACCACGGACACCATGACAAAAAACTTTAAATCCAAAATAAGTGGTGTTTAATCTATAAATAAGAGCATAATGAGGTAAAGTGAGTTTCGCAAAGGTCAGCCATTTTGATTGATCGCCGTGAAGAGGTGGGATTCCAGGAGTCAGTGCACTATTCCTTGAATGTGATGGTTAATTTACTTTTATGCCTTGAATGAGGACATCAGTCTTTGTGTTTATGAAGTGGTTATTTGGAGTAAAGAACTTGGTCTATAAAGATAAGTTTTAAAATCTGAGAGCATGTCTTTTTTAACTTAAACTTAATTTTAAATAAAATAATTGACTGTTCTGTCGATATCTTGAGGAAATGAAGATTTAAGAAAAGTTGTAACCGAACCAGTAGTCTGCTGAGACAGAGTTTGATCAATTTTTTTGATTACATTTTTGAAACTGGTAAAACAGTTGATTGCATCCCTGTTATAGAATATGATGGAAACTAGAAAAACGATTAAAGTGATACTACATACATCATAGCTGTTTGATGTAATGTAGGTACCGATACATCGGAACAAACAAATTATATGCAATTTTTATCCCGGTGAGGCAAATAGTTCCCATGAGACACCACGGGAAATAGCCTACTAGATATAGAACGCTTTAACCGGATTCAAAAGTTAGAAATAAGAAGAACTAAACAAGTAATATACCCAAGGATTAGCTTTAACAAAGTTGCAAACATATTGAAATTGAAAATTAATAGCAAAATACCTTTGTTAATTCTCTTAATCTTATGTAAGGGCTTATTCTTAATAGTCTCGGCGTAACTTTGTAATGATAATTTGGCCGCTCTGGGTGGTCTAGTCAGATGCATTGTTGGTGCACTTGCAGTAATGTGTTGCAGCTGTTTGACAGGCACTCGAAAATGAGACCTTTTTAGAAGTGGTGGATGTTTTGGTGTAATTAGATACTGTAGAGTGTAGATGAATAGAATATGATATCACGGATAAAGAAGTAAAAGTAGAACACGGAATTACTGTTACATCGCCTATTACCTACAGACTTTGTGAGGAATTTGAACTCAATGTGACAGAGTTTTCACAGGGTATAATTTGACTGTAAAAAATATTCAGTCCATGCTTAGTATTCATTAAATTCTTTTGCCCGCGGTTTCACCCGCGTCCCGTAGCCGGATAGTGACAAAAACTATCCTAGAACCTTCTCCCGGGTCTAATTTACCTCCCCTCTAATTTTCAGCCAAATCGGTCAAGTCGTTTTCATGTTATGTCGTGACAACGGAAAGCAGGTTTCATTTTTATATATAAAGGTATATCTTTCAAACTCGAAGTCGCAAAACAGATTCTAAATACCTCATCTTTCGTGGTCAGGTAGTTACAGCATTTCACCGTCACTATCAACGATCGGTCAGCAACCTGTCACAGCTAAGCCTAAATAATCTACTCCACACATTTCCTAGAATTTCATAATAATATCTCAATATTGCCAAATAAATAATAATTGTCAAAACACGTTTAAGTAGCATGTCCGCAAATACTGCTGTTTGGTTTATGATACGTTTATCTGATAGGTAGACTTGAATGTATCGGGTGTTGGTATCGGGCGAACAACCTGCGTCGAACATTATCATGGTCTTAAACTTTGGGGTTTTAGAGTAGTTTTTAAATGTATGAAGAGTGGTATGTGCCTTGTTGTCTAGTGAGTTCTGAGTAAGAGTTAGTTTTTTTAAATAAATGCACTCAGATATAATTGTGTGTCCCTGTCTTCATAGCCAATACCACAGATTACTATAATAATACGTCCACTGCTGGACAAAGGCCTCCTGTCGGCTGGGGGGAATTACCAATACTCGTAGCGCTAGGTATGCTTGTCGGCAAGTTCCCTAAGAGTCACCGTTTAGTTTGGTTTCCTTTCGTGGATAATATCTGCTATCTACATGCAACACATCTTCATAGCAACAAATTGAGTAGAACATAACATCACATATGTGTTCTGTTGGCTAAAGCCTATTTAAAATTGTTGAAGGACTGTTCACGGCCAATAGGCTTCATTACGGTGCTCTAGATCTATTTACCCCGTTTACCCCTACCTTCCATTTACCCCTATCGTCTCTCATAACCGCTGAAAATACTACTTATATTTACAGCTTATTTTGCTCGTCCTATATCGCCGTTAGGTGTCCTACACTACACGATATAGAATCTACCAGAAAATCCGAAATACAGTTTCAAATAAACGCCAAAACTTAATTTATTAAGCGCTTAAATAGAAAGTGCTAACTACCCGATTATGGTGACTGCTTCACTTCAAGTTAGCAATTTAACTTTTTCACTTTCTCCCTAACCCGAAGGCCCTGGGAACCTAATTAGGAGAATAATAATTATGCACGCGAATGAGGGTTAAAGTAGACTAAAAGCCAATTGTATGATGAATTTACAATAATTAATTACACACTTATATGGAAATGTAGGGAAATTGCTACCGTTAAGATTATTAATGGGAGGAAATAAGATAAGTTTACGTATTGTGTCTTAAAAGGCATGTGATTGCCTTTGGGTCATATTTTGAGCTCATTAATTTTGTTGTAAAGTTTAACCTATGTGGTAGTAGGTACATCTGCTTCCCTTTTTTGGTGGGGAAGTTATACAACTATTCCTAACTGTTGCAAGTTTTGAATTGAATTGAATGATTGAATTTGAATGCCCAGGTTTCAAAAATAATTGGTAAAATTTTTTTTTTTTTTTCTGTAGATCTCTATAAGTTCTACAACTATTGCAAAACAGTTGATGCTAGAAAAATATAGGTACTTACTTTCTCTTTTTCAATGTTTTTCTTGTTACTAGGTAAGTAACTTTAAAAAATTTTGCAAAATCAAAGTAAATTCTTTCCCTGCTACTTCAGTGTAGCAGTAATTATAACAAGCATTGTGTGAAACGGTCCGTTCCCAGCAGATGTCGCGATAATCGCGACGGCAGCGATCGCGTGCGCAAGCGCCGATGATCTGCACGTAGCGGGACAATTAGTCGCTTTGGATGTATACTGAAAGTGGTTTCGTTATTTTGTATGTGTTATAAAACAAGTAAAGAGTGTACCTTATGTATGCTTATTTAGTGGTATAAGTATTATGGTAAGTATTATGGTATATACCTAATTCGTATGAAATCGTTTGAATTTAATACGGATGGGTTTTGGCTGTTCAATTTATTTACTGAGCTGTAAATAAGCTGTTTAGGTATTGAGAGTGCAATTATTGATTCTATGTCAGCGAAGATACAATATTTCTTTAGATTCATGTATATTATAATAATCAGTACGATTATTGCATTTTTCGTACTTTCGATATTTCTTGCGAATTTGACTAAAAAAGTTTTTTCTTTCGAAACTAGCAGTAGGTAGATAGTCATTTGTTTTTCAATCTTCTTTTCAACTCATTAAACTATGATATGTATTGCTATCAAATCCTAGTTTTCTACCGTAACAAATTAACCACCTAATAAAAACTTTTTAGAGCCGAATTTCCTCATATCAGTTCTGGATAATCTGGTGTACTGTTGCACTCTGTTAAGTAACAAACGTACCTTGAATGCAATGTGCAAGTGCATTCTTTGCTTAATTAGTGTCTTCCCTTTGAATGCAAAATTACGTTTTATAGCAGTTATTGAGTATGTTTATGTATCAAATTGATGTTCTTGACGTGTTTGTTATCTTGCGTTACGTCGGTTAAGGTTGGGGTGTTTTTAATGCTGTTTTGGTTAAGATGACTAATTTTTAAAGACCTTTAAGAAGAATATTTCGGACATGGGTTTTAGAGGGTTATCCAGGATAGGGATAAATGGAGGGTCATTTATTATTTTATTTGTTTTTATCAAGCATTTAAGGCCCATAGAAAGCTATGCGTGTAGCTGAAAATTAATTATACACTAAGTAATTCATATTTTATATAAATGCTAATGCACACGAAGTGTCGGCGTCGTGTTATGCTGCCTGGTGTCTCGAAGCTTTCCTCGGAATCTCCGATAGACGACACCTTTCGGCCAAAACTGTTCCTTGAGGAAGGTCTAGAAGTGATGAGTTGGAACTCGTACCATGAACGTAATATTACAAAGTACCACGGTACATACATGGTTAATTAATAAAATCGTTTTCAGCAGACTCCATGAGATTTAAAATAAGACATGACATAGCAATGCAAATCAAGCATTTGACAATTCCGAGTTCAAGTCCTGACAGGAAAAATAAAACGTATTAACATTGAATAATTAAAAAATGTATCCACTAAACTGAGCCTGAGATGTCATTGGTAAAAAGAAAGGAACCCAGACTAATGATTGTAATAAATATCGAATTTGCCTTGAGTAATTACTTACTAGTATTAATTAGGAATAATATGTTCGTTTCTCGTTTATATGGAGCATAAAAGTCAGAGAGAACACAGATATGTAGAGTTGTGGGTTTACCCTTGGGTTATATGAAGTACAGTCATGATGTTAAGAGATTTGTGTCCTTTTAAGGACTTTATAAAGGACTAGCTTCCGCCCGCGGCTTCGCCCGCGTCAAATTCGGTTATAACGCGTTTCCAAGAGAACTCTTCAAAAGTCCGGGAAAAAATCCTATGTTCTTTCTCAAGGTCAACTCTATCTCTGTACTAAATTTTATTAAAATCAGTTCAGTGGTTACGACGTGAAAGCGTAACAGACAGACAGACAGACAGAGTTACTTTCGCATTTATAATATTAGTAGAGATTGTTGTTTAGCTTATCAAGATATGTGAAGGTAACCGGGTTCAGGTGTTCAGATAGTTGCATCGAGTTTGACTGGAAGCCGACCCCAACATAGTTGGGAAAAGGCTAGGCAGATGAGCTAGAAAACAAACAGAAAAACTTATGTGTACTTCATATTGAAGATGAATGTGAACAGTATTCAAATTCCATAAGAATTCAATTTAACCTATCCAAGTACAATAAATGACTTTAATATTTTACACATAATTTTGAACCCGACGATACATAAATGAATAAGAAAATTTGTTTCCCATACCCACTCACTTAATATTCACAAAATTCATTTTTATACACATACTTAAGTTTACGACAAGACACAATAATTATGTTTCAGTGTAGAACTATAATGTTTGTCTTCAGGCTTCACTTGCAGTTATTAATATTACTAGTAGTAAAGCATCGAGTATGTAAATGCAGCATGTAAATTATATATGTCTGGCCCGTTTCCTTTCATCGTGGGACAAATTGACAAAAATAAAAATGTTGTATTGGTCTAGTTGTTATGTGCTACTGTATTTGGTAAACATAAACGATATATGAACACATTCCCTGTATTGTCTCATAGGAAGGATGTTTGGCCTTTGTTTCGTATAAGCTCAGAGTTAAATCTGTTTTTTTGCTTTATTAAACAAATTTCTTTTGGAGGCAGTAATGCCCTCATCGTCAATCATCAATTTATGCAAATGCCATTTTATATGTAGATAGGTGGATGGAAAAGATACTATGCAGAGAGTCATTCTATTCACTGGAGTCTGAGCTATTCCCTTCAGGAATAAGTAAAGCTGCTAATGTCATCATCATCATCTCAGCCATAGGACGTCCACTGCTGAACATAGGCCTCCCCCTTTGATCTCCACGAGCTAATGTCATACGACTTAAAAATGTGACAAAATATAAGCCAGACTTCTTTGAACTTCTAGTTGATAACTTAGATAAGTAATCAGTATTTGAACGTACCGGGTCTATCATTTACGTCACATCCGATGACTACCATCATTCGATATTTGCCGTGCAATATAATTGGGCCAAAGATTGGCCGCCAACCTTATCTCTTAGTACAGTCAAGTTAATACATGATAATTGTTATTTTATTGCGATTAATTTGCATATGTACTAATCAATGGACTTAAAAAGTGACGGTATTTAGTCTCAATCAACGTTATTTTGGTTTAGTTCATAAGGATAAGAAGAGACAGGTGTGAAGTACTTTTTTGAGACAATTTTGTTTGAACACAATTTTGAGATTTATTGTAGTTGCTATTTACTGTTGATTATGGCTTCGAAGCAGTGGCGTAGCGTGGGTATCTGCCGCCCGGGGCAGTTGTCGATTTTGCCGCCCCTTCCCGTGTTTTTTTTTAACAAGTGTTACTGGCCGTTTGTCATTTTTAACCGACTTCAAAAAAAGGGTTTTTTTTTGTATCGACGTTAAAAATCATCAAATGACCCTTCCCGCTGTGGGTTAGCAGCGGTGAGGGAGTGTCAGACTCTTACTGACTAAAAACCGTCGTGTTTCGTCGAAGGCCTTTTATGTTCCAGAGCCGCGGTAACGCAGGCTAGCGAAGTAGGTAACTATAAGTATATATGGAATTGAAATAATTTAAAAAGCGGGGCTACTTTAAACTGTTTAACAAATTAATTTAATTTACGGGACTAACACTTAAACTAGTTTCCATGGTTGGTTCCATGGCATGTTTCCATTAACTATACCTAAGCGTGAAATTTGGCTTGTATCTAGGTAGGTATTGCTTATAGCATTCAAGTTTATCTAAACCAGTGAGTGGTTCTTAACTTTTTAGTCATGAGGGACCACTTTAACTAAAGTTTGTCTTGCCGGGGACCACCTCATCGGTTTACCTAAATTAGCACTCTGCTAGACGCATGTCGGCAGTTGTGTAGGTAAGCAAAAGCAAATAAAGAAAAACTTGCCTATGTTGTTTCCAAATTCGCGAGCGAAGCGAGCGCGAAATTTTTATCGGACTTAAACCAAATATTACGTAAAATTTAGCCCAAACGTACCTACTTAACTTTTTGTTTGTTGACAGATGCAAAAACATGGGCGTTGTGTTTTTGAATGCGCGAGCGAAGCGAGCGCGAAATTTTTAGCGGACTTAAAACAAAAATTACGTAAAATTTTGCCCAAACGTACTTAACTTTTTGTTTGTTGACAGATGCAAAAATAAGGGCATATCGTTTTTGAATACGCGAGCGAAGTGAGCGCGAAATTTTTAGCGGATTTAAAACAAAAATTACGTAAAATTTAGCCCAAACGTACTTAACGTTTGTTTGTTGACAGATGTAAAATTTAGCGCATACAGTTTCTGAATACTACGCGAGCGAAGCGAGCGCGAAATTTTAATTATTTTTTAGTTAAGACTCAAAACCAAAATTACGTAAAATGTAGTGTTACGTGTGTTTTAAGTACCAAATTTTAACAATAATTAATTTTAAGTTTAAAAAGTTTCAACTTTCTTGTTTAATGTTTTGTTATTGTTAGACAGTTTTATGTAGCGGCGCTCATACTAGTTGCGAACAATTTTTTTTTTAATTGGCTAAATTTTGCCGCCCCCTAAAAGCTGCCGCCCGGGGAATTTGCCCCCCCTGCCCCCGCCACGCTACGCCACTGCTTCGAAGAAACTGGATATATTTGCTGATGAAACATTTTCTGCAATCAATTCTAAACTTTCGTGTAATCATACACACTTCTGACATCTTGTTAAATATGAGGACTGCGTTAAGGCCTATCTCAACTACACATTGCATTTATAATTGTACAACATATACCGACGAATGATGCAAATATTTACACAGATTTCGACGTACAAACCGGCGTTTGTCACTGACTGTACTATTGACACCAACTTCAGATAAGTTTGTAATTTATGAACGTGAGTGTACTCATGTATAGCTTGATTCAATAAATTCGTAGTAAAATATCTGAAATACGCTGAAGTTGTAAAGATAAGCGTCCCTGTCGGTTCGGCAGTTGATATACAAAGTTACTAATTTATGTTAGGTAGAAAATAAAGCCTGGTGTAAGAATATTAAATCAGTAGGTAGGTACCTACCAGTGTTAATCATAATCAAATTATTACTGTTTTAAATTTCACTAACCAGAAACAAAAACAGGCTCTATTTTTTCGTGGGTGTTATCAATATAGTTCTATACCAAAGTAGAGGCGTAAAATAATGAATAGAATTATACCATTTTCAAAACATGGGTGTATTTTATCAAATATGTAATGTCTAGGTCTCGTGGTCCTCTAGAGTTGTTCCTAATATTCCATTTAGCTTCCGTTACCATCAATTAAATTAAATCAATTAATATTAATCAATTAAATTAAATCAATTAATTAATAAACTAATTCTAATGAATTAATTTTTGATAATTTTTTGAAAGTTGTATCTCCTACAACTTAACCTCTCTATAATATTAGTGTAAAAATATGGATAAAGACAAGACAAACATTAAGTTTTGGCTCAGCAATTTAGCGACACTACAAGTGACAGACAGCCCGGAAGAGAAAAACTCGCAGTTTAACTAAGGAATGCAGCAGCTGGACTAAATGTTAACGATGTCTCATATTCAAGACTGTTCATTGAATAAACTTGTTTATGGATTACGTTGTACTAAAGTCTTTTACGTATTAAGTACCGTTTCTTAAGGATTCATGTATCAAAACAGGGGGTTGATATTGGGTATAGAATTCTAAATTATTTTCAAAATTACCTAATCACCGAGCTATTCACAGTATTTGAAAAAATACTTCAGTGTTAGATAAAAACCTCTGGTGGGACCTCGTTGGCTTACGAGAATTTTGATGAGAGTACTTGTAATTTTTACAGGAATAACGATAAAACAAGTAAGCAAAACCTTCCTTTAATGGTTAGAAGTTTATAATACAATTAAGCTTTCTTTAAACAACATAATTTTAAAAGAAATTTTGTGTCATAAATAGCTCTCGAAACCCAGCCTAGTTCAATAGCACTCCAATTAACCAATGACGTGATAACAGAACATTAAAAATTAACAGATTAGCACAATTATAAAACTGGTCTAGTCTAGTCTACCATAGACATATAGGGGTTACACGCTACCAACCATGGAAAACAAAATGACTAGCGGAGGTGCCATAACGGAAAATCTCATAAGAAAGTAGCGCGCCAAAATGCGGGTGTGCGGGGGACGAGGAACGTTACTATCCATGCCCTTATACGCTTTCTTTGGACCTGACCGTTTTTTGTAATTCCAAAAATCCTTGACAGATGTCTCAAAGAACCCAAACGCTTTGTTAGTTCACTCGTAACTGATCGGTTTAATAATACCCACCATACCTATTTGACCGAGAAGAAGGCGTCTGACCTACCCGCATTATAGCATCTCCGCTCATCTTTCCTTTCTTCTTGCTACCAACCTATTTATAAGTACTATGTATTCATAACCCGATGTGACACGATTGGCATTCGGCTGCACTCGGAATATGCACTGGATCTAGGCAATATTATCCTGTTTGTTTTTATACACCCTGTAGACGTAATTATAACTCAACCTGTAGGTCAAGTGGGGTGTTGCCATGTATACTAATCTATACTACTTATTGTATCTATATTATCAATTCTATATTGTAAAGCTGAAGAGTTGGTTTGAACGTGGTAATCTCAGGAACCACTATTCCAATTTGAAGAATTCTTTCAGTGTTAGATAGCTCGTGTTAAGGAAGGCTATAGATTACCTTTTTATCAAAGTGCGCGGTGTTCTTAAAGTGGTGTAGTTCCCACTTGCCGCGGGTTAAACCTCTTTTAGAAGTGAGTATTTTTTATAGGTTACATAGCACGTTGACTTGTATATTTTAAACACTTAATATAACCAAGTATCTCCCATCTTTAAAAGATAGGCATAACATTTATAATTATTAAACCCATCTAATAAATGTTTCACATAATAATTTAATACAATATTCGCCATATTAGGCGTGGCAACACAACTTTGTAAGGCTATTACGATGCACGTTGCGTCTGCGCACACGATTCTCATACTAATAATGGACTAAAATACTTGTGTGCAAAGTAAATTAAAATATGCAATATATTCGATGAAAAAATTGTATCGGATGTTACATCGTGTTTTGTAATGGCCAAGTGTGAGTCGGGCCGTAGACGCGATGAGCTGTCCTTCGTGGTTGACACATGAACATCTTTGAAAGTCCATAACGAAAACTTATGTGGTTTTGACTTTCTGGATGATGTATTACAGTTGTTTCATGTAAGAATTAATAACACTGTCCATTACATAACGACTCGAACAGGGTACAAATAAAAGTATCTGGGAAAGGTTAGTTCATATGGGCCAAGAGCTCAATCATGATAACCATTTTTAATTAAATACTACTTTAAATACGAATCATTTCGTATGAATCCTCTGGATGCCCATGGAGTAAGTTTACATCCGAACTTAGTGTCGAGTTCACAAGTGGCTGAAATTCTTGTATCAATACATGAACTGATATCGAGCATAATTTGAGTAAAATCAACTCTTTCAATGTATTGTTTTTATAAGCGATACTGGAAATATAGTATTGCAGTTATGCCGACTACGATTTATATAAGGGAGAATAATAAAACTATGGATTCCATTCGCAGTTACCTATGCACTCTTGTCGAGACTGTGTGTCGGCTAGCGCGTAGGATGTTTGTGCGTTATACAGTCGCAGACACGAGCGCGTATTTCATAGAAGATTGCCTCTCGCTCTACCCGAACTATGTGCGACGGTTAGACAGGCAACTGAGAGTCTATACCGAATACCGAAGACAAAGCAATGACAAACTGTATTGGAACTGAGTTACAGATTATTGTCATCATTCGAGCTTGCGATTGTAGCGTTGCTGAATACACCAAGACCTAACCGATTGACATATTGACTACATGCAGGTCATTTATGTCCATATTTCACATCAACAGTTGTTTCAATTCTCAAAAATAAAACGTAATGTAGAATATTGTTTAGTTTTTTTTTATTATTTATTAATTTAAAAACACACATAAAGCTATCATGTCAAGCTTAGCTTAATACAATAGTATATTTGTACTGATATTATTTTATCCGGCATGGCAAAACAAGGATTCTAGTATTTCCTCAAATATCTCTAAAACTAGAGCTTCGATAGCAGCAATCAATAAAAATATAAATAGTCAAACATTCGTAACTGTCTCGACAATGTACCTTAAAACAATTACCTCTTACATTCAGTGTGCGTCGGTCAATTAATCAATCGTTGTGCAATAAAGCGGCTGCATCGCTTTACTGATGCCTATCGTCGAGTCGACGTAATAATTAGGCTAGTTGTGCAGCGTAAAGCGCATTCGTCAAGTGCTGAGATGTGTGAGAGAAGTTCTGTAGTGGTGGGAGCTGTCGATAGATTTTGTCGCTAGTTTGTTTTTTTAATTTTTTATTACTATTTTTTTTTCATTGTTAAAGAAAAGGAACCAATAACTCTTTGAATATATGGTCTAGACATGTTTGAAATAACAAAAATAAAAAATCGTGTTTTGTAATTCGAATTAATAAAAATGTAGGTAGGTGTTGACCCTTATGTTATTTAATACAAAAGTCTATTGCACCTGATTTTAGCAAAAATACTAACAAAATAAAAATAATTCAAGATTCTTAGAACAACATGCAAATAACCTGACTTATTTATTGTTTGTCCTTAAGACTAGGCATGAATGGTTGACATTTATGTAAATCAAAGATTTAAATCAGTAACAACGCATTTTTTCCTCGAAACTACTATTTAAGTAGGGTCACGTAAAATTGTACTCTGTTTACATACACAATTACTTCCCTTGTCTACTTGTGGTTTTGTTAAATGTCTTTTTTTCTGTAATTTATGTGGGTACTTATTTTTATAATGTGCCTTATTGTTATTCAAGATTTTATTTAATAGTGCGTAGGTTATGTACAGCCATTGCTTGAATAAATTATGTACACGAGTCCAGATTAATTTCCGACTTGGCAACTTGCAATTTTTGTCGTTGCTCATATATTTTTGATTCTCATTTAAGTTTACGTGTCCGTTTAATAAATCGTCTCAAATATCATAAATAATATAAAAACCGACCACAATTATCGACAACTAACTTCTATCGACACCAGCACTGTCCCTTCACTAGTCTGCATCTGTGTCAGATGTGCGGCAGGTGGCGCGCGCGCAGGTGAACGCCATACTAGGCGCGCAGCCTTGCACGCTCCCGCCAAAATCTTGCGGTGGCCTTACACCATACTATTGTTTACTAGACTGGCCAGTTCAATTCATCTTTAGTCCAGTCCAGAGCGTCTTCAGGCCAATCCTGGCCTTGTAAGCATGGTGACCAATCTTGTCTGTTTGTATGAGAAGAGGGATTCCTTGAACAGTGGGATGGTAAACAGACTGAAGATGAAATATACATCATGCAATATTATGAAGTTGTGTGTTGTCCAATTCGGCTGGAGCTAGAGTCATCAATGGTCGAGGTGGCTTTGCGTGAGAAAAGGGTATTCTTCAGCAGTGACTGTGGCTGGGGAGCATTATGCAATATCATAAGGTTGACATTGTATGAGTTTCCTAACCAGTCTTTGGTTAGGAATAAGGTCTCCGAAGGTCTGCTTACCGTGCATGAGATATTCTCGGCATATTATGTAGTATGGTTATTAGACTAATTTCATATACCTAACATTGCTTAAGGTTATGTTTTAAGAATCAACATACCTATTGATATTGTAAGCCTCCTTGTTTTTGATATAAGTATTGAACCGATGACTCATGCTAAATGTGTCGTGCTCGTATCACTCTCAAATAAAATTAAAGAATCTGGTTTAAGTACAGGTATAATTACAAAAACAAGATCGTTGATTTTATCTCCGGAACGGGGTTTAGACTGAAGGTTATATTTAGAGCACAACATTTGAAAATTCTTCATTTTTCATTAGAAAATCTTGACACATGGGTCCAAAAAAACTTGTTTACTTTGACATTTTGGTGACACAAGCAGACGGATTTTGATAAGGATAAAACTTAAAATGAAAATAACTTTTAGTTTCATAATTATTATTAAGAAATAGCAATCTTGGATAACCTTTTGAAACCACGTGTTTGCAATCCACGTGGAGTTAAAACGGTATAAGACTTTTTCAAACAAACCTGTTTATTACAGAAACCTATTTCTAATAGAACTAAAGGAAACATTAAAACTTAATTACTTAGATCATAATGTGTAAGTGGCCTTACCTAACCTTCAAAACTTTTAGATTCAAATATCCCAAAAAAGTCATGATTGGAACTACCTTTATTTAAATTCTTGCCAATATATTAAGCTTTAGGTACTGTTGATCATTTGTTTAACTATCCAATATTAGTTTCAAAAGATATTTAAAGCAAAATGCTGTAACTAATAGTCGCTAACGTGGTCTCATCTAAAAATAGTGCTAAGTAAGGGCGCCCTATCGGAGAGCCGGGGGATTACATCAGGTGTTTAGAACACCTGTGTCATAAATAAATACATTAATACCAGAATTACTGATTTCTGTGTTAACTTTAGACCTAAATTGTGTTATTATATGGGTAGTTCTTATTATGAAGGAATTTTAACGGAACATTATTAGTCCCATGCTTTTTTTCTAAAATTGACTATGCTAAGTGGCCAGAAGTCAAGATTGTTACATAAATAAGCACAGGTTTTGCGGGTCAGACAAAATATTGGTAAATAATTAAATTATAGGTCTTTAAAAAAAAAATCAAGACTGGCAAATGATATATGGCACAGGAAAATGAAAATAAACATGAAATATGTATAAAAATGCATAATAAGTGACGTGTAAATTATTCACTTTATATATTTAATATATTTATTAAAAACCGTTAACAATTTTAAGATATTAATGTTATTTTACTGCCTGAAAAGTGAGAAAAAACCAGGAAAGTGAGATTATCAAACACAAATTATCAGATTTATTTTTTATTTAAAAACAATGAATTACAAAATTTTAATAGTAAGGCACAATAAATAATGATAGTCTGTTTTAAACAAGTCTGTAAGTTAATAGTCTAAATTTGTCTTAAAGAGATGAATAAAATCAACCCATTCTCTGAAATGAATACGTTATACAAAATAATCAGCTGCCTTTTTTCAGGTAGTACTTTAAACAGCCTTAAATATTAGAATGGCGTTTATAATTACAGTGCTTTTTTTATAATAATCAGTCAAAAATTCTCTAAGTACATAGGTCGGTTTAAGTTTGCATTGCATAGTCTTTATCCAATAACCAGGCAGGACAATTGAACGATACTATTTCCGTTTTGATGCAGTTACATTGCGCCCATTGATGACATATTGCATGCATTTGATCCAATCTTGACCTGTTGTGTCTTCTTCATGTAACAATCCACAGATAATACAATAACAATCATCAGAATCAGTTTCGAGTCTTTCTCTTGTCTCGAGTCTTCTCGGATATTATTTTTTATCTTTCCTGTACGTACTTCTTGACTTTAATTACCTAATACTGTTTTTTTCTTTTCTTTCAAAGAACCTAACTTCTGTGGATCATTTTTCATTCTTCCATAATGTTTTCTTTATTTTTTTTTGTTTTGTGCTAGTACTTCTTCCCTGGTCTTTTTTTTCTTAGGTTGTGACATTTTGGTTTCTGTGGAAACAAGGCCTCAACGGATTAAAATGTAAAATGTTAAGAAAAAAAATAGAAATCAAAGTAAATCTATCACTTTTCTGTAACGTCATCATTTTCCTGTGTACACAGATCCAGACAAGTGATATGCAGGAAAGTGATAATTTTGAGGTTATTCACAAAAAACACAAAAACGCTGACTTTGAATGACATTTCAGTACTTCATGAAATATTTACCCTTGGTGTATTATTTAAAATAATAAAAAGTATATATGAAATCCAAATATTGTTTACGTAAATACTTACCATACAAGTGAGAAGTTGTCTGTCCCGAACGCGTCAACGGTCGATGAGAGCTTCGTCGCGACTGTCTGATTGGCTGTTACGCGGAACTATAAGCGGCAATGAGCTTACCTAACTACCTACTTTGTTATAGAAATCTGGCGACAGCTGTCACAATTCAATTTATAGGTATTCTTGACATGTTTTTAGCTGACAGGAATGTGATACACAATTCTTGTCGCCCCTATTCTATGATTAAAAATCGTCAAAAAATAGGGAGCCACGAAACTTTTTTTTAAGTTTTAGCAAAGTTTGACTAATTGTTACTGTGATTAGGTATTGATTGATTTATTTATGTATTAACTTTACGCATTATGTCGGTAGAAAACTTGCTTTTTGGAAAATCGCCCCACAGGAAAATGACAATTTTGCTCATGTTGAGGCATTTTTCTACAAAAAGATATTATCGAATCTATCTGAATTTCAGTGCCCATATAAAATCCAATTGTTAAGTCATTTTAGATTTAAAATAAATTAAAAATATTTAGAAACTAATGAGCTATGATTCGCGCCAACCAAAATTCCTTCATTATGAGAACGAGCCATATAAACTTAAAGAGACTTTTAACACGTGGTTAAAGAAACTTTGCGTGAATTTTTTGGAAGCACGTGCCAAACGTATCTATATATCGTGCTAAGTACATATTTTGGTGATAACACCAAAAAAGCTAATGTTATTAAAAGCAAAGGTGCATTGGAATGATGCTAGTTGAAGACTATTGGATTAGAAATTGGATATTAATTAATTTGTAATATTCTTAATGAATTTACAGATGCATGTTTGAGCCATAGTCTAGTGAATTATCTATGTCTTTAGAAATCTACTGATTTACACAATAAAAAACTATAACCCAACTTGAAACGTAAGTTAAAATAAAATAATTACTCAACAATATAAAACCAATCGTCAGGAGGAAGTAATTACATCAATCAGGTTTAATTTCCTGCAATTTTACGATTATTGGCGAAACTCGTCATCATCGGCCACAGTCTCTTGTATCGACAGGATGCTTTAGGCCTTTATTCGATATGAAATATCGATTTTATTTTCGGACTTTGAATCGAGTATTTTATCACTTCCCACGGCTGTTTATTGAGGTATCTTTACTTACAAAGTTACGTTAGTTAAAGTTCAGTACAGTCTTTGAGGTGGTGAGGAGATGGGGTGTAAAAAGTAAAGGGGAATGGAAATTATAAAACAAGGGAAGGCAATATTTACCGAAGGACAGCGGTAAGGTAACAGTTTTCTACCAGGTGCCTGAGGTTAATTGCCAAAACAATAATTGCCAATAAGGCAACACATTGTTTTATTAGAAAACTAAATTTTCTTACAAGTACGCAGTTCAAACAAGGACCAAAAAAATCTTACAGGAAACGGACGTATAAATTATAAAAATATTTGTATTTTTTCACCTTGACCCAATAAAAATTTACCGTTTCACAAACAACACGAACTTGGTAACATAGCAACATTAATTAAGTATAATAAATTTGCGAGCACGCGAAAGTAAAACCGGGCTAGTAAAAGTATCCATCATATGTTCACTGCGCGGGCGCACATCCTCGGGAGTAACGGGACGAAGCAGATGGCGCTGAACGAACATTGTAAACAACACGTTTGTAACAGCTACATTATTATCGCAATATATTCGTTTACATGCTTTTTAGACCAATATGGTATGCTTCTTAAGGGGTAAAAACAACAGAAGATACACGATTTTGGCGACGAGAAATTCGAAAGAAAATTTTGAAGTTTTGACTTCTAGAAAGCAGTGAAAAACAATTGAATTGCATAGATAAAATGGGACTAACTTATTTGACAAAATCACAATACGTATGAAAATTAAGTCCAACATCGCTACGAGTAGACAAATAGTCATACTGGTTGGTAGTTTCAACTTATTTAGAAGAATTATTGAATTAACCTCTTTTTAAATCATCAGCATCCTCATCTTTTGTTTATAAGTAAGTAAGTAGTCAAATCGAACTTCTGGTATTGTTCTGTATTGTGTTTCGAGGTAGATTTTAATAACTAGCACTTTTATTATTATTGAAGAGTGAATTAATACCTCGCTGTAGGGAACAATTTAGTTATAATAATGTGTTGTATGGTGACCGCTGAAACTTATTGATTGATTGGTTCTGTTCATAACTGGAGGGCGGACTTTATCGATACTTTTTATTTTGTAACGTGTACAGCCCTAGTGTTTGCAGAGTTGCGATAAACACTGTCATTTTTGTAAAATTAAAATATTATTTTATAACTCTTCTTTGAATAGCAGCGAATAGAGAATTTAATATGTTATTTCTTATTTTTCTGATTAGAAATAATTTTATGAGTTTCTGTAACTAATAAGAACAATGCACTAAAAATAATTCCATTAAACAAAGAACTTAAAATTGTCGAACTATTAACACAAATACTAAGTGCATCTGTCACTCTTATTAAAATAAAATGTACTAAATTACGTACGGAGACAGAGAATTTCTTTCGAGAATAAATGTCATTTGGAGACCTTCGTAAATTAAGGGCTGGAGGACAATTAAAGGCTGTGGATAACTGAGCGGTTTTTCAGTTGCGTATTTAACGCTGAAGAAAAAACTCAGTTTACACTTGTGTAGCTCAAACTAGCTTTATGTTTTGTGATTTTGCTGAAAATATACGCATTGGACCTACTAGCTCGTAACATTGAAAGTTTTACTGAAATATTAATCTATGTTTGTCCACTTTTCACGCAAAAACTAGTGACCGGATTTTGACCATAGTAGAGTTTACCTACATATCATAGTAACACACAGGCTTTTTACAAACGATTTCTCTTTAACAAAACGATCAAAATAATACTTCACAAACGAAGCCTTTTTAACAAAACAATTATAATAATGCCTTGTACTATAACAACGTTCGTTTATCCCCCGCCTAACCCCCGTCGGTAACATTTCATCGAGCTTCTCTGTACAACTGACAAGATAACAATCGCGGTAATTAAGTAAGCTGACGTCATTAATATTACTTATTTCATGTTCGCCACTCGTCAATGTTGCCAGTTAATTAAATTTAAAGTTCGACACAAGTTCTCGGTTGACAAATTAAGTAGTGGCTTCGTTTCTAGTTGGATACTTAAGTTTAATTGCTATTGTGGATTATTTATATTCAACTAAAGTTTTGGTTATTTTCTCTATTAATTTACATTCTTAATTAAAAAATTAATCAAATAAGATGAATGAGTGAATAATATAACTTACTGCTTATATATACTATTGGCAATCATATAAGACTTCCCATCTGTAACTTCAGGATACATATTCAAAGGACAATGCTCATGAAGTATGAGAATAAAACCCAGGCCCGGCGCAAAAGAAATCTAACTCAAAATATAGGTAAAAATAAGTTATTAAATATTACATAGGGGGCATCATCGAAATCAGTGGCTATATGTGTGAAATTGCTATTCGAATATTAACATCTGCGCCACATTGCTACTCGAGATTTTAGAGGTAACATAATGTATTAGGAAAAGAAACAGTTGTGGTTTAAAAGTGTACATAATGACATGTTTATCGCAACTTCTCCACTATTCTACCTACTTTTACAAGATAATAAGATGATAGAACTAAAACACGTTATGAATGTACTTTTCATTTTAATAATTAGATACGCTTAAAAGTCATCGATTCTCTATTCCTAACACGACATGATCCAAAAATGTTGCGGGATGCGCGAACTGTTCCACATGCTTAGCCTACCCTAAGTTGGGACAAGCTTGAGTCGCATCCCAAAGTCCCGAGCTGTACATCGGTATTGATTTATCTTTTTGGAGAAGCTTATTACATGCCATATTACTTGTTTGTTGTTTCAGATAGCACTTTAATTAAACTATAAGTCCCAGCTGCTCATGTTACCCCTGTAAAATCAAATAACAATTTCACACATATAGCCATTAATTTCGATGATGCCTACTATGCAGTATATTATTACTTATTATTACCTATAATTTGAGTTACTTTTCTTTTGCGCCGGGCTTGGGTTTTTTTTGAGCATTGTCCTTTAGTTTTACTGAATTACTATATTCTTTTAATCTAATTTAACCATTCTCTAACCCATAAAAAGTAATTTACATCCTACACTTGCAAACTTCAAACAATTATGCAAACCTATCCCATCCCACCTTTCCTACTAACCACCCAACCACTAGAGGGTTATAAATTAAGTAGCTCCAACTAAAAGATAGTAGTTAGACTCCCTTAAACACGATAATTGAAAACAATGGGCGGCATAACGGTGAAATGCGATAGAGCACCGGGCTCTGCGGTTTTTGCGACGCCCGCCAAATGTCACGGCCTCGTCATTTTCAAGATGTCGTTTAAGACGACCGGCTGGCGCTTACACCGTGCTGTAATTTGTGGGAGAAATGGCATTTTTGTGTGGTTTTGAATTAATTGTTTGTTATGGTGATCCTGGCCTTTGGAGCAACGGTCGGGATTGTTGGCCCAAACAACAAATGTGGCTTTAGCCAGTATCAGTTTTGACACTTCCTCCCGAAGCACCCAGAGCAAGAAGGGTCTCTTTAAGAAGGTTAAGAAAAAGGTAACTAGGCAACAGAAAGGCGGTTATGAATCTTCTGGTGGCTCTTCTGTAATGGAGGTTAGCCGACAGCTTTTTTACTAAGTTTGTAATAATTAAATGAAATGAAATATATCTCAAAGCTCTGGCCATCATCAGAATTTCCGCAGCTATGATTTCTTTCGCCTTCCACCGCATATTTCACCATTTATACATTATTAACAATAGGTGATAAATGTAACTACATAGTTTAATTGTATGTAGTGTAGTGCCTAATCTTGATCAAAGTATGACATTCACCAAGTTTTGCATTACAATACGGTGTAACACACGGCCCAATATTGCCGATCACTTTACGAATTCACATCGGAATGCAAACACCAACTGTTTTACTGTTGTACGAGCAAATTGCACTTTTATTTAATATTATTTGTTTAGCGGTCAATATATGGCAACACTGATGATGAAATAACGGTATGCTGGCAACATCGAGAGTTTGTTCCAGTTTTATGGCGATGTTACGGAGCTTTTGTTTGTGAAATAACAAATAATGTCGCGTCTTCGTGTGTTTCGTACGTTTTTGGTACAAGTTGCTTTTATGAAGTCAGAATTGCCTACTTTTGTTTCTAATTAGGTGTTTTAATCAGTTAAGAATCGGCCTACTTCAAGTACCTACTTGTGTAAATTTAAAACATAGATATTCAATTAGTAAACATAGAATAGATAGTCAGCAGTTGGTTCTCAATAAATAGAATTGTTCTAGTTCTCATCTTATCCATGTACCCTTATTTTACATGTTCAATATCAATCTTATTCGTCAAAACAAAACGCACAAGCAGTTCTAAATTTAAATACGCACTGCATTCGAAACTCAAAAATATCGATAGGGGCGTGGGAAAAAGGCCTTCTGTTCCAAACTCTTTTTTTCAAATCCTCATTGTGGATTACACCTGCTAGCCGTTCGCAGCTTTCGATAAAAAAATCACAGCGTTCTTTTTTCGAATGGACCTATCGTTCGGCCGATATTCTTATGAGTAGGCCTGATTGGTTCGTTGATGGTCTTGTTTATATTCGAACAATTATTGTTTTAAATCATGGCGTGCCTATACCCCCGTATCATTTTTAAGGCACCAATAAATTTCAGATAAAGAAAATCAATATTAGTGCCAATTGCGTTTTACTAAAATTGCAATTGATAACTATATTTAACTCATAAAATAATTTATTTTCAGCGATTAAAAACTTCTCACGTTAGCTAACTCGGGCGTCTGATGCGTTCTCTCAGATACTTCGTATCTTAATTATGTTACCATTTCATGATGGCTCACAACTGGTTATTTCACCCCACATTTTTTATTTTTAAAGTAGTCGTGAGATACTGTGTATACTACGATTATTAAGTGGTAGAATCACGACGCGGTAATTTGTTTTTTTTTTCAGTCCGTTGCATCACGATCGATGAAGGGTTAGTGATCATTATAGACATCATAACGCGATGCCCCATTTTTTACCTCTCCGAAGAATCTTATTACGTTTATTTCTCGAATTAAAACCCGACGTGTAATTTAAAATGTAGCCTAGAGACTTATTTGAATAGAAAAACCACCTACTGCGTACCTAAAATCTTATAATGTCTACAAAAACAGTTGAATCCCACAGAAAAAACGATGAAAAAATCACACAACGTAATTCATTCAAATTAACCTTAACTCTGTCACGTACTGAGCGATTGACTTCAAAGTAAAAAAGCAGATCACAAAACCTGTTATTTTGAATATTCCCTTCATCGGGGACTATCATAGTCGATTTTGTCGCTTTTCGATTTAGTCGAGTAATGGCCGACCACCAATGAATCTGTGCTACGTGTAAGTTTATTTGAGACAAAAAAAACAATCACCTGTACTTCCGTTCGTTCGCTTTTCAAATCGGCGGCGATGACAGCGATTTAAATATTTAATTTTGGAACGATATTAGTAAAGAGAGGATGTCACGACTGTGTTTTGTCGAAATAGTTTAAAATTCTGTGTCTATTGTTTTGCTTATTATTTTTCTCGTGTGATGTATGCCGAATTCTATGGCGCATAAACATAGCAATGCCGGTTCTTATGAAAGTCGTAAACTGACGGATATTCCCACATAAATATTTTAGGTCTTAGTAAGCATACCTACCTGTACTTGCTTTATTATTATCACATATAATTATTTAGGTTTACTGACTATTGGTGATTGGCTTTTCATGAGCGCAAAATCGTGGGTTCAGTTAAGGCATACTTCAGTATATTCCAGAACATTTTATTATAGGCGATTTAAGCAGCCCTAAAGTCCGATTTAAAACATAACTGTTCAACAGAGAATATTAATAAACACACCACCACACAAAGCAGGTGGAATTTTATTAACTCTAAAGCTTCTACAAAATCCTTAACACATTGCAATGGCTTCCCAATTCATTTAAAAATTTCGCATTACGATATTGATCAGACATTTCCCTTAACGATTCGGTACTCCTATAAGAATTAGGTGTCGATCATTTACGAAGTCTTGTTCGGCCATCTTCGGCCATATATGGCGACGGCGCGTGCGCACCGGTCTTCATTACTGAGACGATCACATTCCATTTTTAAGAGGTCCGCTGTTGCATAGAAAAACCATGAACTTTGGCTGTCAATCATATCGAACTGAAACGGATAAGGAATAAAATTGATATAAGAATCACTATTCTTATTATATCAAAGATACGTGTATGCACGCTGATGAAGCCTTCTTTTTGCATACAATTTGTACAAAAATGGATGTTTAAAATTGCTCCAAAGTTGCTCATAGATTAGCAGACAGATGCAACAAAATTAGGGATCTTGCATGGTTTGTAAAACCAGCAGACATTAATTCAATTGTGAAAGGGTACATAATTCTTATATGTCTTTTGCAAATGCGACTTACACATATTGTTAAAAAGCCAGTTCTCATCCACCCTTTAAAACCTAGTCTCCATCTTTTCACAAGTGTCCAAATGACTTATAAATCTCCGCAATTTCGTGATCTTCATACCGCAGAGACCATTAAAAGCGTCGTGATTAGCGACGGTACGTCAACACTGCGGTAGACACATTCATTGACCGGCTACAAGGACGTGGGCTATATCGAAGGTCAACAGTCACTGTTGACCTTGGAGTACAAAATATTGTAGCAGAAGTGGATCGCGAAATTATTGTGGCCTTGAATGGGTTGCTGAAAGGTTGTAGGAATGGGGAAATGATAAATAAATAATAATGAATTTAGTTGTCCATCCCAAAAGTTCCTATGTAACACAACGGGCAAGATACTCCATGGTAAGATTAAATATGTGATGATTTTTTGAGTGCATCTTGATCAAGGTTACATGATGATAAGAAAGAGAACATAATAATCTAATTAGGGAAGGCATTTAGGCTGATTCTGATGTTAAGCAAAAGGAATAGGTATATTATATTATTCTAGTAAAGTTTACCTTAAAATAACATACCTACAGAACCACACCAAAACAGTACCATCTCACATTACACCATCATTTATGAAATTGCAGCTTAATGTAAATGACGTTTGTTTTTAGTTGCGGCGACATTGTCGCACATTCATACGTGGGTAATGTTTTTGACATTTCGCAGTTGGTACCCCTGTTTCGTAGTGATGTGCCTCTATATATTTGTTTTTAATTAATCGATATTAATTGTCGGTTTTATACGCCTAATTACATGGTTGGGCTGTTGTGTACAAGGACGATATTTTAAAGGCAGTCGTTTTATGTAGTTTTAACAAGCTTGTTGATATTTTCGTTGTAAAACAAATATGGGCTAATTGTATGGGTATTCTTTCTTTACTATAAAACAGAAAGAATATCTCCAAACTGCGAGTTTTGGTAAAATTTTAGAAATCTCCAAACTCTCGGAGATTCAAGACAGATCTTACACAAACAAACACAAAACCATCAAAAATACAAACTTCTCAAAAACATTAACTTGAAAACATCATCACCTGCAATACATAAGTACTCGACATTCAAACGGACCACAGACAAAGACCCAGCGCACTACAACCTGCGCAGACGCATAAGTTTTTGCGCTTCACTCGCAAGCGTTTCCGTATCCTGCGGAAGTGCGCAGATGAGATTGGGAGGGTATTTGCGCAAAGCTTTGTGACACTTCCTGTTCCTTCAGGTAGAAGGTGCATGCTGACCTTGGGATCATGTTTCGTGGATGGGGGTGGGATGGGACTGGTTTCCTGGCGAGACTAAGTGCTGGTGTTTCCGTTGGTATTTGTTTTTAGATGGGTTGTAGGTAGATGTTATTTTTAGTGTGAATTTTCAGATGTGACTAGGTCTAGGTAGGTATAGAAAGAAATTAGCTTAATTATATTTTTGCTAGGAACAGGATTTAAACATAAATAGATATGTAATTCCTAAATTAGAAACTAGCATTTATATCTTTGATGTACAATAAAAGAGTAAATCTTTTGATCTATGGTTGGAAAACACACTGGCAAGAAGTTCAAATTTCAGTTTGTTACAAATCGATTGCTGTGTAGAGAATGTATTCAGTTCGCTCAGAAAGCAAAGTACAAGTAAAAACTAAAAAAAGACCAATCTTTTGTCGTCTAACTAAATCTAAGGTCTTACAAAAATCTCTTCGAAACATCACACTGCACTAAAAAAGCACGTACTGTATACACCTTTGTTTTTTATTACAAAGAAGTCTTAGTGCGTACATACCTTACATTATTCCTTTACCTGTTTTAAGATCTGGTCCGATTACTTGATCTGCCTTTGTAAATCAATGTTTATCAGAACTCCACAATAAGGTGCAAGCAGATGGCAAACGCTCTAACAAAGCACTTGTGCCGAACGATATATTTTTTCAAACACCATGTGCTCCTCACGAATTAAATCCCAAAGGTTTTTTCCACCAAAAACGTCATATTTGCATCCCAGCATCTACGACACATGTCGGAAAATCACAAAAAAATCCCAAAGATTAAGAAAAAAAGGTCGAAGAAACGACAGATGTACGAAAAGAAACATAGGCCAGCACGTGCCATCTGCCAAATCTTAGAGACGCTCATACAAAGGGATAGATTCGTGCTCACACACAAAAAATCTATAAGGAGCACGCACACAGGCGCAAAAGTGCGCGATCGATCAAAGATCGGCGCACGCGCCGTTCGCGGCAGATGGTCCGACGTGATTGGTCGATGGTGTTTGAATTCCGAACTTCCGCACAATAGCGTGATAAGGAATATGACTTATGCCGGCTCTAAGACGGACAGTTTGATTTATTTTCTTGGAGTAGCCATTTGCAATTGTCGCGATCTATGTATGGCAACAATTGGTCCGTTTGAAGCAATTTCTTTTGTAGTTGACTGATGGACTGACATAGAAAGTGTCTCGATTGATCACCGATGATTTCTACTTTCTCGATATCAATCATTTATTGTAATTATTCCTTTTATATATGTTCCCATGGTCTAATTTACAGACAGTAATTGATATCATTTAGTTGTAAAACGGTTATAATTTATATTGACTTGCATCGATTAATTTCCGATGGAAGAAATATGCTTCCTTGCTTTAATATCTGTTCTAGGAAGCAATGCGCACTCTTCAAATATTGTGATAAAATTAATCATTGTAAACGAAGTGGTGCGTTATCTATCAACAGAGTGTTTATTACACTTTTCATGGAAATATCTGAAAAATACGGATGTTATTTATCAAAAAATTATTTGAAAAACATCCAATCAGTTTATTGACATAGTCCTGTTTTTGGTGAAACATTGTTGAAGTAGGTAAGTGACAAATACAGTGAAACTCTTATACTGAATCCGTCGTCTTGAAGAAATCTTAATTCGACAATAATATTTGATCCTCATTATGCCTTCACATTAAAAGTCGTGGTGGCCTAGTGGGTAAAGGACCAACCTCTCAAGTATGAGGGCGCGGGTTCGATCCCAGGTCAGGCAAGTACCAATGCAACTTTTCTAAGTTTGTATGTACTTTCTAAGTAGATCTTAGACATCATTGGCTGTGTTTCGGATGGCACGTTAAACTGTAGGTCCCGGCTGTCATTGAACATCCTTGGCAGTCGCTACGGGTAGTCAGAAGCCAGTAAGTCTGACACCAGTCTAACCTGGGGTATCAGGTTGCCCGGGCAACTGGGTTGAGGAGGTCAGATAGGCAGTCGCTTCTTGTAAAGCACTGGTACTCAGCTGAATCCGGTTAGACTGGAAGCCGACCCCAACATGATTGGGAAAAAGGCTCGGAGGATGATGATTATGCCTTAAACGATTGTTAAAATATTACTTAAAAACATTGATAAATCATTAGGAAGCTGTCACCAATTTATTAGATCCTTTCTCAATTTACTGATCAGATAAACCATCATATGGCTCATCGAAATTGTAACTATTTTATCTTATTCCCAATGACCCCATCTGCCAACACTACCGCCATTCTTTACTCTACCCTTTCTCAATATTATCATAAGTATCCCGAATTTCATTAATCTAAAATGGTCCTCAAAAAATAAATAGGCTTAGTTTCTTCAAGGATGCTACCTGATAAACAGCAGCTGCATCATTTAAATCGATCATATCTGTGTCTCTTTCTAATCCTAAACAGGATGTTTTTTCTCTCTTTCTAGATAAAGTGACAGAAAAAAAATAAGAAACGACTGATTGTTGTGTCTAAGGAGGTCTGTTGAAAGAGTCTTTGTGTATAATGTTTATTCAGATTGTCTAGGTATTTTTATGGACGAATTGCTGTGTTATTTACGGCTAAAGATTCGCTTGGGATTGTTTTGGCTAGGTTTTGGTTCATTACACCTAGGAAACGACGTATGGTTTACTAATGTCTCAACTACCAGACTCTGTCTAAAAACCAGTAAACTATTTTTTATTTTTCTAGCTTCCGCCAGTAGTTTCACACAGTCTCGCACCCGGTTTTCCAAGATATTCGTTCGATACATAGGCTACCTAACACTGAAAGATTTTAACACTGAAACCTTAACTCATCTTATCCCTAGGGCCTAGGGATAAGTTAAGGGACAAAACTATCTCGAAGTAGCCAATAGTTTTTGTCGAAAAGACTGCTACTTCAAGCAATGAATACGAGTAGTATGTATAATTCCAGATAATATTAACAGTACTAATTAAAACAAAGGTAATTTTCACGACCAAATGGGACTTGATTCAGCACTAGTTCCTAATATCCACGCTTATTCCCTTGACGAGGTAAACAGACTCTAACTAACCAAACTGTAGTACCTAAGTGCTCTTTGGCAGTTTGCGACTAATGTTATACGGAAGTTTAACTTTCATAGTTAACTTTGGGACCTTTGGGAGCGCTAAATTCAGGGTTTCAGCAACTAAAGTTAGGTAAGGAGAAGTTTGTCCGTACGTGATAATAATAGTTTTGAGGTAATTAGCGCTTTGTTATTAGTTGGATATTTTGTGCGGAAACGAATGAGATAAATAAATAAAAACTATTACCTATATATTAGATTGTAAGTAGTGGTAGAAAAGGTTATTTTTCTTTAGGTAAGTCTGATAGCAAATTTCTTTTGTAGACTTAGAAATATGAAGTTAGGTACGGTTCTTATCAAATAACTTTAAAGTTGGCTAGAGGGACTGCGCAAATGTCGAAATGTTTGAACAAAGGATGAACAGAAATGTCAAATAGCTGACTTCAGAAAGGTATTGTTATTTGACTAGAAATATAAGTTATTGAAAAAAAAAATTATTTTAAGAAAATATGTTTCTGCAAGAAATTAACTTGAATATATATATTTTTTGCAATAGTTTTAGAAATTAAGTGCTAACATTAGATCACGACCGACAAAATCGATTAGATTTAACGCATTTGTAAAACGTTCATCAAAAAGCCATTTTCATATCGTGGTGTTTCATTCGCGAATAGGTATGTTAATACTATTTATAGCAAACAATAAACAAAAAATCTCTATATTATACATATAAAGTTATTTACTTTATATAACGTAATATAAAATAGTATAATATACTTTATATGTTTTATATAAAGTTGGTATAAACATAGAACGTTTTTATTTTTGTTGTTATTTAACAATTTTTAACCGACTTCCCAAAAAGGAGGAGGTTATCAATTCGGCCGGTATGTTTTTTTTTTTTTTTTTTTCTATGTATGTACATCGATTACTCCGAGGTTTATGGACCGATTTACGTGATTCTTTTTTTGTTCGACTCGGAATAGCTGCCAGTTGGTCCCATAGTCATCAGGTCAGGATCTGATGATGGAAACCCTGAGAGACCGAGGGCAACCTTCGAAAGTTGTAGGCATACATAGGGTAAAAACTTGATACTCAGGTGTACGCCTAAAAGCACTATTCAACAGTGAAGATTTGGAGCTGACCTGATGATGGAGACCAGAGAGGGTCGAGGGAACTCGACAACTGAATATGTAAACTATCTCGTGTTTGGGCTTAAATTATTTGTATTGACAAGACCTTTGCAACAGTGAAGGTTTGAAGCTGACCTGATGATGGAGACCAGAGAAAGTCGAGGGAACTCGACAACTGAATATGTAAAATACCTCGTATTTGGACTTATATTCTTTGTATTGATGAGAACTTCCCACTTGTATGGATAGTGACAACTATACGTATCACTGAAAAGCTTTAAATAAAAAACTTTTTTACAAAAAAATTAAACCGACTTCCCAAAACACCAAAAAGCAAAAAAAAAAAAACTATTTTTAGGTGCATCGGCCTAGAAGTCGGTGGCAAAATTAACTTAGTAACATCCATTAGACACCGAATTCAAGGCCGATGCACCTAAAAATAGTTTTTTTTTTTTGCTTTTTGGTGTTTTGGGAAGTCAGTTTAATTTTTTTGTAAAAAAGTTTTTTTTACTTATTTTTCATGATTTGTACTGGTTATTTTGGATTTAATTTCTTGACTCATTCCGTCCTGTTGACAATATATTTTTTTCAAAAAAGCTTCCAACATTAAGCTTTCGCAATACTTCTACGCATCTGGGAATTCCCATGTTTTCAGAAAAGACTCAACGAAGGTTTTGTATTTCACGAAGCGACTATCGATCAGCTGTGTGTATTAACCATATCGTAATAATATATTTGCACGTGCATTTACTAGCATAGGACTGAGCATTTAATGTTACTTGAAGAAATATTTTTACATGGGATTTCCAATCCGAAATTCAGAGGACTATCGACCTTGTGTCCTGAAAATAAAGTTCATTTTATCTCGTACACCTAAATGGATCAAATCAGCTGATTCCCAAGGCTTCGCACATGTGTTAAGGTTGTATTTGCAATTTTTTTTAAGGATTATCTTTAAAAAAATCTTTTCTGCGCTTGCGCAAAGAGCGTGGGAGCGAAATCTTCGTAACACGTGCTGCCTTACCTGAGTTACGCAAAAAACTTTCGAAAAGCATTTATGAAGGTAAAGAATAAGTACTACGATTGTATTATAAAGAAAAATGTCTCGACAATGAGGGTTTTTGACAGTTCCATACAGTTTTGATTGGCGTCCAGCGGCGACAATGCTCTTTGACATTTAGTATTAGGAGACTGAATGCATAGAATTTCTTGTCAGTAGGAAGTTCCTATAGGTAGGAACCCAGGAAGGTTACAATTGGAATGATTGCTTGCACGTGCAAAAATATATTAGAGGAAAGTTGGTAGATCAGAATATGTATTACATAATTATGTACAAGTATTTAGTGAGACAGAAGGCTCCATTTGGGCCTAAGTATATTGAACAAAATCGCATATTATCTTCTATTAAAAAAATATGGAATAATTTTGGTTAATACTTATTTGAAGTGTGGTGAACATCTGTCTTCTAGTTATCTACGTGCCTGAAACTTATTTGCACCAAAGTAAAGGCTCGTAAAATTATAAACAAGTACCACAAAGCCCAAGAATGCTATTACTTCTTCTACACGAATAACACAACTTAAACTACAATCTATAACACATATAACACGTTATGTTGTAACTATCGAACGTAAAATCGATTGACTACACATCACACTCCAATAGCGATAAATGAGGAAAATACTAGATTGTTTAGAAATAACGTTACCTATGACCGTTAAAAAACTTTTAATAAAATCTGTAACAATTGCCGTGGCTAATCTGTAAAGTTGCGGTAAGCGTGATTTGGGAATTAGAACTATGGTTCTGTAGAAATATTTTTGGTAACATCACCATTATTTACCTAGCCTTTTCCGAAATATGTTGGGGTCGGCTTCCAGTCTCACCGAAAGTAGCTGTGTACCAGTGTTGCACAAGAAGCGACTGCCTATCTGAACTCCTCAACCCAGAAACTCAACACTATTATTAATTGGTATTTTTGGTAACAAATATGGAGAAATATTTTGTGATAATGGTAGGGCAGATACATAATTGGATTTTTAAGATTTACCTACTAGGGAAAACTATAATCTTTGGCCTGTCTAAAAACAACTCTACTTCTGACTTAGTTGGTTAACATCATCATTTTTCCCACATTCAACCTAATAAAGATTCAACAAAGATCAAATTGATGATTCTTGATAGGCAGCAGATCAAATTACAAAAATACAAATTAGTCCTGTTTTGCAGGAAATTCTCAAGATTTTCGATATGATTAGAATTTTTTGGACCCTTGTTTAGGAAGTCTGATCATTGCTTTTAAGAGGTCTAATTTAAAATGGCAGATGGAAAGATAAACCAGACATTTGCGAAGATTTGCAAATATCTTCGGTACGTTAATTTGAATGTGTATTACTGAAATAAAATGTCATTGTAAGCCTCGTTATTGTAATATCTGCTACCTTAATTATGTAAACGCAGATTAGGTAATATCCTGCTCGCTTTAATCCTTACAAATTGTGGGAAAAAAAACGATCTTTTGCAATGCATAGCTGGGAAGTAATTGTGCGGGCCTTTATAAATAATACGTTCGGAAATAAACCCTGCCTTCGTTAGCTATAGTTTGTTTCGTGGATTTTTTTTATTGTAATTGGATTAAATGTTGCAATTCTCTTGCATTTTTAAGTCTGAGAGTTTTCTTTACTGGTTTTGTGTTTAATGGACGTCTTTCAATGAAGACACTTTTGATTTCAATTCTACTTCTAACTTTTGTCTAAAGTAGCTGATCTCTTCGGTCGGCATCCCGAGGATTCTAATTCTCGCATCCAGATAAAAAGTATGTTGTTCTTCAGACTCTACCTAAGAGTTCAGCCATCTATGTACCCATTTAAATTCTTCTCAGTTCTTGAGCAAGACTGACTCATATCTAGTTTTTTTTTATTTAAAAACATCCTAAGGAACCCTAATTTAAGAGCGTTCTGTCGCGTGCCATACTAACGAATGACATGGTGTGTGTTACATCGTTAAATAGCGTTAGCTTTTAACGCTTAATTCCTGAAGAAATGCTTGTAGTCACGATATCTTCCTGGATTTATTGCTAAAAGATTATCACCCTTATGTGTATAGAGTTAGGGTTGATTTTTGTGATGGCAAATCGATAGAATGTGCGAGATAAATGGTCTATTGAGACTCTTAAATCAGAGGGTATTTTAAATAAAAGCTGCGTCTAAATTATTTTCCATGAAGACTCATATATAACATTTTTAATATATTATGTGAATACAACACTTTTAAGTTTTGTTTCATAACTCTAAATGTCGTCTTCAAAATACGTTATGTACTTACTTTTTTCAAAAAGTAATAAATTATAACAGCAAAAGAAAAATATTATAACAATTAAACGTAAGTACATTTAGAATAAAAAAGGTACATAGTAGACTAAACTATGGTCACTTGATTCGTGGCATCCATAAAATAATACCATAAAAGTGTATAAAAAATACTCAAATTGATCGATGAATTTGATGAAAATAAATAAATTGCTTTATTCTATAAATTAACACCGTGCATGATTCAATATATAAACCGAAACCAATTATATTTTAAATATACGTCTTCATTAAAAGTAAAATGTCAGTTTAATTTTTATAAAACTGTCAAACTTAAATTATATTTTATAATAATTGAAAATGTGTCAATTTAGGTAAATTGATACATTCTAGACATTGACAGATTATAAAATAGTACTTTTATACATCGCGACATACTGGGAACTTTTGAGACAATTTTTGAGATGAAAAATATAATCTTACATTTAAAATTGCTGTCTTTATTGAGATTAAGCCATAAATATTTATTTTGTTGTTTTTAATACGAAAGGTGACTGCGATTAAAATTCTTTACATATTTTTAAAAAGTTATGGGAAATGTGAAACATGATGAATGGAGACCTGTGACCATTGACGGACAGGGTCATTATTTTTTGAACCACCGAGCCATAGTGCTTATTGCTATATTAAAATAGCAATTTGTGGAATTACCTATCATAGTATTTAATGTTAATTTTACAAATTTTTAATCAAATAAAAAGACGGTTTATGAGGTACAGATTTAACAGACACTTAAAAAGTCATAATCACTCTGTTCTATTAAAGACATACATATTATGTATCATTATGAATAGTATACAATCATCTATCCATTATTTATATAAATGCATTATTTTTTTCCCAACCTTACATAGAATGAAATCTTTAACACTGCAAATGGTCAATTACTGAGTCTTATAAATTATGTACCAAAGCATATAAATTACACTAAAAGGAACATAATGGGAACAGCTGGCGACCCAATATATCAAAAACTTCAAGGGAAGCCAGAGCAAATCTTTGAGAAATAGAATGCAATCCATTGTATGGCTATCATTCAGACAATGAGACAACGCAAGGACGACTTTACTTCACTCTATTAAAATGCTATTACGTTACAAAACCATTTTATATACAACCTTAAACATTACATACTCTTCCTTATTCTTATGGCGGTAAAGTCGAATATATGACGTTGTCAACTTTGACAGCTGTCAAAAGTAAAGTTGGGCGCACACCAAAGGTATTGTGCGAATACTCAATAGCTCTAGTTTGTGGTATGAAACCTCATTTCGTGTAACGGAATAATTTTATCATCTTTTTTATGACATGTTAATCAATACTATAGGGTTGTTTGTTTGCCATTTTAATTTATTCATATGGATCAAATATGTTGGCTTGTTCTTAAAAGGGAGTTTTATTGTTGTTCTCACTTAACTTTATTAAATGCATGACTTGACATGAAAAATTATTGTCGAGTGAAAAAATCTCCTAGTAAACCATAAATGTAAGTTAAATATTTTGATAGGATTCTCTAAAGACTATCCTTATGGAAAAGCTCTTTTTTAATATTTAACAATGAAATGAAGAATGACATTTTGATTCAACAATGACGGATATAATATTCTATATATGCGAAACAGTTTTTATCCGTGACTAGCCATTTTCCCGCGGTTTCACCCGCGTCCCGTGGGGGCTATTGCCCGCACCGGGATAAAATATAGCCTATGTTACTCGCAGATAATATAGCTTTCTAATGGTGAAAGAATATTTAAAATCGTTCCAGTAGTTTTTGAGTTTATCCATTACAAACAAACAAACAAAGTTTTCCTCTGTATAATATTACTATAGAAGTATAGATATATGTATTTAGATAATTTCCAAAGTTCAGTATCTATGCTTAAAACTACATTTCTTATATCAATAACTTAACTGATAGTGTTAACTAATAACAGAGTTTTCTCAACGTCAGTAATCTTCTTCGTACTTTATACAATTTCAATAGCTCGGTCTAGGATCATAGAATCAACGAAGATATGACTTTGTTATATTCTAAAGTAGTACCTAAGTTCGCAATTCACTGGTCTCCATAGGAACTATTTCCTGCACTCTGAAAACAACACCATATCTGCTGTGTTTCTTCATGATCCGTTCATCAGTTTTTGCATGAAAGGGTAACAAATATTCACACATCAGATTTTCATGAAAATATGTTTTGGAAATCACAGCTTTTTTGTAAGTTTCAGTCTAAGTACTTACCCGCAGCTTTTACAAGAATTCGAAATATTTTTTATTAGTAAACTTCACTATAACCGTACCCCGATGAAAGCATCGATTGACCGCCATATTGGATAGCTAGATAAAACAGCTGACGACCAGTAGTCAAAGACACATCAAACCATTTCATCACACTACTTGATCTTCAACGAAGAATCCCACCATTATACTCCGAACAAGGTAAAAACTAATCTAATATAGCATTACAATCGCCTATATTCATTCAACTTGAACTCGATCAATGTCTCTGAATCGATTTGTTTTTTTCTCGATATAACTTCGATTGATATCTCGATGGGACAATGGCGACCACAACAAGCATTTGTCGAAGATCATATCGTTTTCACGTGATCTTTATGGGCTATTGTGCATCCCAGGATGCGTTTGAAAAAATTGTATGGGTGCGTAACGGTTTAGCTTAATACTTGAGGTATTGTTATGGTAGTCACTAGGTTTAGAGATGGTAATTTTAATGGTTTTCTCGAAGGGGAAGTGATTGGTTCTTTATACGAAATTATGAGTATTTGGATTTTTATTGACAGCTGAAGTATGAATGGGATAACTGAGTGGGTTCTAATCATGGCAGATTTTACGAAAGCTCAATTTTTTTCAGATGTCTGAACTAGGCCGAATAATAAGTTCACTAAACTGCGTCCAGGTTAGAATAATTAAGAACGAAAGTACTTACAAATAAAAAAAGTAAAATAGCTATCTACAATGAAATAAAATATGTACTATACTGTAAATATCTTCCCACATACACGAAGCTTAGCTTTTTTGTCAAGTGGACGCTTCACCTAAAGAGGCAGCCATCTTGTTACGAGATTGATAGATTGACGTGAATAATACTTATCTCCACAAGATCATTATATCTGTGTGTATAAAACGGTAAAATTCCCCCTGAATTATCTCTGAGATTTGATAGCTAACATAATGACATACTTTCTTGATTTAACTAATAAAAGACGAATAAATATACCAATTATATTATAATAGTATTATAACTATTGATTGATCAATAACAATAATTACATTGATTAACTTCTTGTATTTAATATGCGTCATGCGTGAAAGTTTTACTGTATATAAGTTTTTTGTCATTTTATTTGCATTAGGTATTAGCATGGCGCCTATCTTATTAATAACATATTTTGATGAAGTCGAAAATAAATGGTCAACCTTTCGGAATTTTCATCAACTCTATAATAGATCTTATCATAAAAAATCTGTTTAATTTTAACTTTTTGGCACAAATAAAGCGGCAATAGCATATTGTTATCCCAAAGCTGTATTTCCATAAACACAACCAAAAACGAAGACAATATTCACTGTAATCCTGTTATTTCTGCCTTCCGAAGCTACCAAAATTATCAGCATGCAAATAAGGCCCTAAGAAAACACCAGTTGGCGGAAATACGTGCCAAATCTACAAGGAGGCCACAAGTCACCGGCTGCAACATTTTAACATTAGCGTTCTATTTTTGATGCACCAAAAAGCACCAGATGCATAGCAGGTACGGCAAACAGCATCATGTTGCAAGTTGCAAATTACGGCACCTAACCAAATTGAGAAGGCAACATTCTTGCAGGTACTTCACAGTTTGGGTGTGCTTCTCAATTTTGCCGGTTTATACCCAAAACCACAGCTTGGAGCGACAGATGCAGGCACCAGCGAGGAAGCCGACAAAAACACGCACGTGCTTCTTTGAAAAAAAAATCGCAAGCGCGCACAAGTAGACATGTGACACCTTTTTCGAAAAAAAAACGACGGCCGTAGCACGTGATTTCTGAGAATAACCGCGTGAAATGAAATATTTTTGATGATAGTATGCAGCTGCTGGAGACCTAGGATTATGGAGTGAGCTTATTTTGTGCCCTTTTTGTGCTTTTTTGGCCTTGTGTTAATTCTTGGGTAGGTTGCAAGATGTTTGTGGCTTTTTGTGACCTATATAGTCTTTTAAGACATGTAAATGTCTTAAAAGAAGTATACAGTTACGCCTCTGTTTTCTTTCTTTCTTCTTTTTTATGCAAAAATAATATTTTTTTTTACTTCCTCGCCACATTATTATGATAAAATTAAAGATAAGACGATGTTTATTTTCAAATTGGTCAGGAGCCATTAGAAAATATCACTTATATAGTATAATCGGAGAACAAATGGCGCTTTCCTAGTCATTTGATATTTGGCAAGAAACCCCGAATAATCCCTCGATCTCCTATACTTAATTTGAACTCACCACAAAACATTTATAACCAACTTAAAGTTACTATCTGATGCTCTTTATCATAATCAAATCTTTCGATCCATCTTCGTGAAAGCTGATTAGATTCCTCAAAATAATTTATTATATTATCAAGTGTTACCACAAAATGTTCCCGGAAGCTATGGGTTGTGACAGACAGCACGTGCTTTGGACCACCCACAACTGTTGGCCATAGGAGTATGGTGTTGGTAAACAATATGTTGGTTGTTGGTGGTATTATACGGGTTGGTGATTGGTATCTTTGAGTGGCTCAATCCTGGTTTTGGTAATTTGAAGTACCTTTGGTAGTTGATTGTTTTTTTATTGAAGTTTGTTTAATGTTAGCAGTTTAAGTACAAAACTTAATTTAGCGATTATACATATAAGTAAGACTTATTTGGTTTGTTTCGTCAGCATTTTAGGCTAAGTGTTACCTTAACCTAATTCTTATAAATTTTGTTTTGAATTAAATTTTGTACGGATTTTACTGTCATGCATACTGGCAAAACTGCAGAAAACAGCTATCTACACTCTATGTTTTGATATAAGCAATAATTATTTTGAAATTATAGCTTGAAACCCATACTATACCTATCTTAAGCTCGCTATTAAATGAACAATAAGTTACAAGATGCATTTTTATCAAAAACTTTCATCACATTTTGACAATAACTTAACCGTTTCTCTGCAGCAGATGTGTCACCGTGGCCTTCCTATGGGAAGGCAAGGTGCATTAAGGTGCAACTTGTAGGTGCATCATAGCTCAAAGACAAGATATCAATAACGCATTGTCTAGCCGTCACTGGCATGAGCAGTGACAGGTTGACGCCTGACCTATTTATTGTAGACAGCCTTTTAAGGGTTAAGATGCGTAAGAAGTATTCTAATTATGGAGATGTTTTTACGAAGTAGTGTTTTGGTATTTTTTATGTAAAAATATGTTGTTCAAAGTTGCTGGATTGGATTAGCTGTAAAATAATCTTGTAAGTTCAGCTCACAAAATTGATTTATGATAAAGGAGAATGAGCGTTTTGGGCTACCTTTCCTCTAGCATTTGATACATCAATAGAAGGCTTATTTTATGTAG
This sequence comes from Helicoverpa zea, assembly GCF_022581195.2. Taxonomy (NCBI): domain Eukaryota; kingdom Metazoa; phylum Arthropoda; class Insecta; order Lepidoptera; family Noctuidae; genus Helicoverpa; species Helicoverpa zea. Next base: position 3,571,392 of record NC_061472.1, read on the forward strand.
GGTATTTTCTTGTATTGGTGCTACTGTCATTTGTTAGTATTAAGGGAGTTAGAACGTGTTTAATGAAATAGCCTCAAATCTGCTCTAAGTTATAATGTATTGACAATCAGTGGATATATTAATAAGAAAAGTTGCATTTGGACTAGTCAAATGGGGTTATAGAAAACACTATACATACATGCTTGTCTGTTGGAAAGTTTCATCAAGAATAGAGCTGATAAAAGTAATATTGATTACCTTGGAACAAGTAAAGCAAAAGTAATGTTAAATACTCCTCTTATATATTCCTCTAATATGTACTCTCTTATGTATTCTCTTATATACTCTATTATGTACTCGCTTATGTATTCGCTTATGTACTCTCTTATGTACTCTCTTATATACTCTCTTATATACTCTCTTATTTACTCTCTTATATATTCTCTTATTTACTCTCTTATATACTCTCTTATATACTCTCTTACGAACTTTCTTATGTACTCTCTTATGTACTCTCTTATATAGGTACTCTATTATGTACTCGCTTATGTACTCTCTTATGTACTCTCTTATGTACTCTCTTATGTACTCTCTTATGTACTCTCTTATATACTCTCATATATACTCTATTATGTACTCGCTTATGTATTCGCTTATGTACTCTCTTATGTACTCTCTTATCTTTTCTCTTATGTACTCTCTTATGTACTCTCTTACGAACTTTCTTATGTACTCTCTTATATACTCTTTTATGTACTCTCTTATGTACTCTCTTATGTACTCTCTTATGTACTCTCTTATATACTCTATTATGTACTCGCTTATGTACTCTCTTATGTACTCTCTTATATACTCTCATACGTACTCTCTTATGTACTCTCTTATGTACTCTATTACGAACTTTCTTATGTACTCTCTTATATACTCTATTACGAACTTTCTTATATACTCTCTTATATACTCTCTTATATACTCTATTATGTACTTTCTTATGTACTCTCTTATGTACTGCATTATGTACTCTCTTATATACTCTCTTATGCACTCTCTTATGTACTCTCCTCTATTTTTTTTGTTCTTTCTTTTTTAATGCATTGTTGTAGCTGCTTGAGGAAAAGGTATGGGAAAGGTGTGTACTAGCCAACATAATTATATTTTAATAGATGTTTACATATTTAAAATACAATATTTAATAGTTTTTTTTATTACAAAACATATATAAAACCTCGTCAGTCGCTTGTAGTAGTTTTTCGAGCTGTTTAGAAGGTCGGGATATGTCTTAATAATGTGCCTAACTTCTGTTGCATAGTACTTTACCTAGCTTTCTTATATGCAATTATCCCTAGATATGCACTCTTGCCGAAAAAGTTAATACAAAACTTCAATTCTTATGAATTATTTTAACACTAATTCATAGTTACAATAACTCTAATGATAAAAACAATGCAGCTGTAAGGTCTAAGGAATTATTTCGTCATTACAATAAAGCCTTAAAAGTACATATAATATCGTAAATTAAGACGCCTATAGAATAGTAATAATATAAGTTACATGATCTATTGGAAAGATAATAAGAAAACTTACTACATAAACTATATATGACACTGGATCCCGTCAACAAAGAAAATTGCAAAGCTACTATAGATCTATCTATACGACCTCATAATTTTTTTTAGGGTTCCGTACCCAAAGGGTAAAACGGAACCCTATTGTTTTCGCTCCTCTGTCCGTCCGTCCGTCCGTCTGTCACAAGGCTGTATCTCATGAACCGTGATAGTAAGAGAGTTGAAATTTTCACAGATGATGTATTTCTGTTACCGCTATATCAACAAATACTGAAAACTAGAATCAAATAAATATTTTGGGGGGCTCCCATACATCAAACGTGATTTTTTTGCTCATTTTAAATAATGGTACCGAACCCTTCGTGTGTGAATCCGACTCGCTGTTAGCCGGTTTTTTTTTCTTGACATTGCTTTTAAGTATTATGTGGATATAATATTAGTTGAGAAGGTAGAGATTTTTTCCAACCGTTGCACGTGTTATGTTTAACCTTTTAAAATGAGTTCTACAAAAACGCTAAGAAAGTTTGGTCAGTAGTCACTCTGAGTAACTTTAACTAACAGATTTGGTTAAATTGTGCTAAAAGGTCCATAAGTTAGAGTGAGTCCTCAACCCAATTATCGCGATTAAAAATAGAATGACATGAACCATAAATTAAAGAGGCTAATATATTTCAAACCTCTTTACTATAGCTATCCAAGATCTTTTTAATTTTACAGTTGAAGACTACATAGGCCATATATTTTTAGTAGTAAGATAGTAATCTTTTTAGTTCTATTTTCACATAAAGTTCTGTTACGTGTCGATAAAAGTAATTAAGTGTCATTATATTTTACCTGTTGATCATCTGATAAAATCTGATGCTTATATACGCCGAATAAAGGATGCTGCTATTTTTGGAATAGCCTATATATTATTCCCATATATTTATAAACTATTCTGCGGTCCTTGCACACGGGACTGCGGGATTCTTCGAACGAGTTACCACGGCCCTAGAGCATTAAGGGCTTAAGAAGTAACATGGTGGGTTGTAGTCAGTAAGAGTCTAACACTCCCTCACGCTGCATCCACAGCGGGAGGAGTCATCATTCTTATGAACTTTTGCATCTATGGCATATGTAAAACGAAGTATACGAATACTAGACCAGCTAATAATTTATCTGCTCCACTTTTAAAACAAACCTTTTTTTAAAAAACCTAACAGTAAATGCAGCTATCCATACCCATCACAAACTATCAGTACAATATCAGGTACGAAATAACTTATCAGAAACTCAACCCATATCACTTAGTACTTGATTAATTTAACAGGACTGTTTTGAAGTAATTTTTTTTTCGCGTTTAATTATTGCACGTTGGAACAACATGGGGTACCGTTATATTGGGTACAGGTGCAGAGCACGCGCATTAATGCACTGTATTATGGGTTTTGACGCCGCATTCTTGGTGGCTGGTGATTAATATTTTCGAAGTGATAATTTATTTAAATTGGCTCGGTTGGTACTTGATTTGGTTTGCGTTTCTTTTTTTGTGTTTTGGTACCTGGGACTTTTTTTACTTTGTCTCTAGTTTTGCTGTTTTGTTTTTTGTTTATTTGTGTTAATCGTTTGGTATATGTATTTAAAATTGCTAGGTAGGTATTACATAAATTGAGACAAAAAGGTATTACATAAAAAGACGAAACAAGCAAGCAAGTTTTTCTCCACGTGGTTAGATTAAAATGAGATGTTACCAAATTAATAATAATAAATTTAAATAAATAAATATCGCGACACCTTTTCGATTAGAGAGATTCGGTTAGAGAGAGAATCGAATCTGGGACAGCGTGGATCATAAGTTTCATTTATCCGTAAATACCATAGCATATCAAACTATTTTTATAATAATTTAATTATCATGTTTTACCCATTATGTAAGCAATATATTATATGTTTGTATCTGTAAAAGGCTATGTATTTAATATTGACACATGTTTCATGTTAATATTGAGAGACTTGGTTTCTCACATCACTGCCGCATACCAGATAATAATATGTTGGATTCATATAATATTTTTTTTTTATTTGATATATAACAAGATTTATTTATTTTGCTACACATTTTTAATAATAAAATAACGGGATATACTAATAAATAGATTTTGCCTGTTGTTTCGTAAATATTGTAGGTAATTACAATTTCATAAAACTTGCACTCATTTCTTACAGAAAAAATGGCATAGGTACTTAAGTGCTAAAAGAGTAATTTCAGATAGAAAGAAAAACAAAAAAGAAACATTGAAATAGAATATATTAGACGTTTAAATAAAACGACTTTAACAGATTTTATCGCGGATATATTAATACCTATTATTTAAACCCGACGTTTCGGATCCTTTACAGTCATAATAATTGAATTTAAAACAAAAGCTAGATGGAATCCAAGCACAGTTTCTGGTAAACAATTAACTTACAGCGTTTCTCTTTACTGTACTAAGTATTTAATAATAGATAATTGATTCAATATACTTACTTACAATTGAATTTTATTACAATACGGGAATGTTATTGAAACTTAGTTTCTAGTCGTAAAATAATTTCTAAAATTTATTTACTAAGTATGTCTCATTGACTGTTTTTCATTACGGGTGGTTTAGCTTAACGCGTGTCTATTGATTATAAAATCTGTTGATCAGTTTGGATTATCATGTATAAATGGCCGGAGTTCCGTTAATGTTAACAATGTATCTTGCTAACAACTTGCTGAACATTTAAGCTAGCTTAAGGTATAATTTAAAAAGAAAAGAAAGATGAAATATCAGATATTTAAGAATCTCTTTTCTTATACATTCGAACTAAATCAATACATTTTTATGCACTTGGTAATTCGAACGAAAAATTCGAATTCTTAGTCGTCCAACAATCGAGAATTCAAAGTTGCAGAGAGAAAGAGGCGGAAAGATTGCAAGTCAGAGTCAGAGAGCAGTCTGAGTAGCAGCAATCTGTTTTGAAGCAGTATGACGGAGCTGTTTCGAAAGATTAATTAATTCGCATTATGAATAGTACTAATATATTTGTATGCACACAAATGTGTCTTTAAACTTTTGACATTGTTATAAAAGAGCAGTTAACAAATAATAATTGATCAACACTTGATAATTCGAAGTTTTATTTATTTTCTCTCACAAATTTCGAACCATTTAATATTTCAAAAACTCGATAATTCGTAATATTTTAAGAGTCCCTTGAGTTTCGAATTAACGAGAGTCGACTGTAGTTATCTTTTTATCTATCTATCTTTTTTAATACCAGATATTCCATCTTTCTTTTCTTTTAAAGAAAGATAAAAAAATAAACAAACTCTTAGACTGAACTTACAAAGGTTCAACAAAAGGCGAATTACAGTCAATTCACAAAGATTTATAACTTCTACAAGTACGTGCTTCCTTAAACCATCAACGGCATTAACAATATTATTATTAATTTCACAAAAATAACCAGTTTACCTACATTAAGTGCAGAAGCTAAGTCATTAATCGTTTTCTTCACATCTGCAGAACACATCTGCTCGTACCCTTCCGTGTAAAGGATTGAAGATAAAAAAATCTTTTTATGTGTAACCATTTTCTTAAGACGGTTACAATTTTGGTTGACGTTAGAAGTTACTGAAGCCTGTCTTTAGAAGGTTTACGAGCTGTGAAATTTGTCTGTCTGTACCTACTTTAAGTTTACAGTTGGATAGTTCAAGTTTTGGCTGTGTTGTGACAAAAAATCGGGATGCTAATTTCGAAGTAATTTTCAGATTTTATGGCATGTAAAGCTCGTGGAAAGAAAAACTCTATTTTTACTGTTAAGCCTTTCAATGCAAAAAACAGTTCGTATGGTATCGTTCTATCATCGTCATTTTAGCCATAGACCGAACAAAATTCCCATTGATTTCCAATTCGCTTAGGATTCTAATATAGACGACATATTCCGTAGTACCGTTACATTATAGTCTAAAGAATATAGGTACTAACTTTAACCAGCAAACCCAACTGTTAGATGTCCCCTTTTCATTAATTAATTAACTAAGATCACCTGTTTCAAAAAAAAAAGCTGACACTTGCCATATAACTTGTGACTTAGCAACAGGGTATAAAACTTTATCAAATTATAATCTAATTACTGTTAAACAAGGTGTGCGATTTACCAATTAAGTTTTAACGACAACGATGCTCGTATACAATAATAATATGACTAATGTTGTAAAGTTTAACACGCTAATCTCGAGAACTAGTGAACCAATTTCAAAGTCAAGTCATTTATTTAATTTAGGCCTTTACAAGCACTTATGGACGTCAAAAATATTAACAGATTTGATTCTAGTTGAATTGAAAAACCTGTTTCAGTATTACGTCCTCAACTTTCACAAAACAGCCTCTGGAAGTTGACGGTGTTACATCCCCGTGCCTAGGAGAGCACGTAAAGCCGGTGTCTCGAATGCTACTCAGTAGCAGTCGTTGTTACAATTCCTCGTCAGAGGCCGACAGGTGAATTTGAGAAAACTTTGGATCTAGGGCTTGCTAGGTAATAAACCTGCAGCTCAGTCGATAAGAAAAAGAAGTTTTAGATAGCCCATTCATCGAAGAAGGATAGGAACCATTTTTATCAAGATAATCGCAGTAGGTTCTTCTTGATTCGAGTGAAACCGCTGTCATATGCTAGTCCAAATGTAATACTTAATTCACATTCCTCCTCCTCCGAGCCTTTTCCCAATCATGTTGGGGTCGGCTTCCAGGTACCCCTTGATTAGACTGTTGTCAGACTTACTGGCTTCTGACTGCCCGTAACGACTGCCAAGGATGTTCAAGGACAGCCGGGACCTACAGTTTAACGTGCCATCCGAAACACAGTCATTGGTGTCAAAGATATACTTAGAGAGTACATACAAACGTAGAAAAGTTGCATTGGTACTTGCCTGACCTGGGATCGAACCCGCGCCCTCATACTTGAGAGATTGGCCCTTTACCCACTAGGCCACTACGACTTTTCCAAACTTTTTTTAATTCACATTATTAACACCATTAATCACGACGATTAACAAGAATATCGATTAATCATGATATTAAAAAAACCGGCCAAGTGCGAGTCGGACTCGTGCACGAAGGGTTCCGTAAATTACAGTTAAATCAACCTATCTCAAAAACTATAAGAGATACTTTGATCAAACCAAAAATCGTTGAAAGAGTTAATTAGCATGCATCACCTCTATTTTTTTTAGAATTTTATACCCCGTAGTTATAAAAATAGAGGGGGGGGACATACTTTTTACGACTTTGAGAGCTGATATCTCAAAAACCGTTCACTTTAAGAAAAATGTTTTTTAGAAAACTTTATATCATTTTAAAAGACCTTTCCATTGATACCCCACACGGGTATGTACATCGAAAAAAAAAATTTCATCCCTCAGTTACATGTATGGGGGGCCCCACCCCCAATTCTTTTTTTTACTATTTAGTGTCATATTTTTGTAGCGGTTCATACAACACATATTCCCATCAAATTTCATCACTGTAGTACTTATAGTTTCCGAGTAAATCGGCTGTGACAGACGGACAGACGGACAGACGGACAGACGGACATGACGAAACTATAAGGGTTCCGTTTTTGCCATTTTGGCTACGGAACCCTAAAAAGTGTGTTTAAATTCGGAACTCTTCAGTTCGGAAATGCCGGACACGAATAGTTTATGTAGCAGATTTTTAAGTATTTCCGGGAAAATTGATGATAAAATTATATTTCGTGGGAAAAGAAGGAATGTAATGTGAGTCAGCGGCTTATTTTTGGCATTCGTGTGTCATAGAGTTTAAAGGAATCCATTTTGATAACAGTCCGTGAATATACCAATACACCAACGTTTTGACTCGTATTCGGTTGCTGCCAGTTTAATAAAACGGTGTACCAGTGTGGTGTGTAATTCCAACAGTTTGAGATATATGAGCAATGAAGAGAAATAAGTACGGGCAACGTGAACAGCAAAACTTTAAGCATCATGCTGACATAAAGATCTCTTTGCTTCAGTTATAGTGGTACCCATTTTCCTTATACAATTATTTAACTTATAACTTCCTCATAAAGTTTACTAAGCACTGAGCCAGCTTAATGCCCTAACTTGTTATCTAGATTTATTTTATAGTAAACCAGCAATTAAGCTCTTAAGAGTTTCAGCAAGTTTTAACAGCTTTAAAAGAGCCGCAATGAGCCCCAATGGAATTCAAACTTTACAGCTATTTCCAGCCTTCTCGCCATAGAAATCGCGTGATGAAAGATATTTTTACCGAAGAAATACCCAATGAAAATATTCAGTAAACGATCAAATGTATCATCAGAATTTCCGCTTCTAACAAACTAATGGTTTTCATGAAAATATCTAACAAGCATGCGGTATATTTTACGACTGAACACATAAAAAAGTTGTAAACTATAAATGTCAATGTTTATTAGAAAATTAATTAAATACTCTTTTGATTAACTCTGCTTTATGGTATAGAAACTCCTTGCATCGGTATTTCAATTGGTTGATAGTTTTAAAAATCGAATCGAGAAACGATATTGTCATATACAACAATTCTATTTTTAAATGTCGTACATTATATTTTTAAATAAATATGCCGATTTCGAACTTCGAACGTTTGATCTTGAAAACGTGAATTGTCAATATTCAATGTTTTATCGATTTGATGTTATCGGTAAAACATACATAGATCAAAATAGATATGCATCTAAATATATAAATATTTAAAATTAACATTAGGTATGTCATTAATATGTATTGAATTTTGTAATTCTATCCTGGGAAATTGACTGTTAAATGTAGTTTTTATTTAATGAAATGTTTAGGGGACGCAAATTGCAACCTTGATGGGTGTCACTTGGAGGTCTGAAGTTCGAAGTTCATATTATTGTATTTTTTTATAATCGATGTAAATAATAGATAAAGTATAGAATAGGATCTGATTATCATCAATGAATCAAGAAGATACTTTGCACTAAAATCAAATTAAAATAAAGAGATAATAAATGTTTTATTACATTGTCATTTAATAAAATAAAATAGTCAATTAATTTTGTCACTTAATTTCTACTTTTATGATATTATAGAGTCACGTAAAATATCAGTTATTTTTAAATCCAATTCTGCAGTTTCAAAAATAATTTATAAATATCTGAGTAAAACGAGTATTTCGTTGTTAATCTCAATTTTAATTCGACTGTCGGAATCGCGGCCATGTCTTAAAGTTATTAACTGAAAACACCTGTCTTTTGCATTAGCCGCATTTTTTGTGGCTGGCAAGGTGTATATTGTCGATTTGAATTTGGAACATTAGATTTTTGACGTTTGGTAGCATCTTCTGATATATTTTTTTTAACTTTACAAAGTGTTATTTTGAAATGAGTTTGATTTGAATTTTGAATGCGAACTATGGGTGTAATTTAACGAAGTACACGTCAGGATTAACGTGTTTTCGCGCATTCTGAGTGAATTCGCAATAGTTTTATTAAATTTTGTTAGCTATATACGTTTTAAGTTACTGCTATTGCGTATGGTACATCCCGTAATGATAGCATGAAACTAAATATTTTTTTATACTAAAATTGTCATTCATAACTTGAAAGTAAGTTTTTATATTAAATAAAAATGGAGTTAAACATAAAATAGTGTTGTGGAATGTTGTCAACGACGTCAATAAAATACCAAAAAAATAACGACATTGACATTTTGATAATGGTTATTTTTCAATTGTTATCAGCATCTATTTTGGTTTATCGAAGATTTATGCATTTATACAAGCTGTTGATTTGCATCCGTGCCATAGTCAAGGACGTAATTATGCTAATGATTCTCGACCCAAATCAACAAAAAAATCGGTACGTAATTTTTATTTTTTAGTTTTTTTCCGGAATTCCGTCAATGTCATCTAGCCGTATTTAAGCTTGGCGCGTGTGTTACTGGCCTTAAAACCGTGCTGCGCCCTCACACAAACGCAAACACAAAGCATACGCAACGATTATTCATAAATTTCATTCATAAAATTGGGTTACTTCTGAAATACTACGACATTACAATGACAAAAAAAGCAGTGCATATTAGCTATTTCCCGTCTTCTATAATTCCAATCGATTATTTACGTATTTTATGTCCTCCTCCTGAAGTATGGCACAAATGCAAATCAACACCTTGTATAACAGTGCATTCTTGATTCAATCACTAACAAAACTGTCTGATGCATTAAGGGTGCACGAAGTTTTATAAATTTGTATTTTTTAAATTAAAATTTTAACTTAAATATTTCTTCTACTAATTGTTTAATAAAAATAACGATACGGTCATTACTTTAAGTTTATATGAACAAGGTACTTATCAAGTTTTAGGAATTCGTATTCAGTATCGATTGCCTGTATATTAAATGGATACTATTACAAAAGCACATAATATAAAACATTGGAAAAAATCTATCGAAGATAAAATTACCATTCAAAAACGAGACACACTAAAGAACGAATCAATAAATGTCATAAAATGAACTTTAAAATGAAATTGTCGAAATTTTTATGAATACAAAAAAAAGTCGTGAATGTTTTGCGTTGTGTGTACTTGTTTGAAGGCAATATGGCGGCTGGAGGCAGGTGATCATTGAGCAGCTGCGCGCGCGCATCCAAGGTTACCCCTCTCCGCGTGTTTACCCTATCCCCCCGGCGTATCGATAACTGATAGTGATGTACCCCACCATATTTATGTTATGTTTTTTATTAATTAGCTAGATATTATAATTTTAGTAGGTATTTAACATTTGTGTGTACTTTTATAGATGTCTGTGGTGTCGGTAATTAAAGGTATGTTTAAGTACATAAAGTGAGTTTTATTTATGTATATAGAAAATATTTTTTATTGCGATTTCTAATCAGACGACGTTCATTGATAAATTAAACGATATAAAATTATTGCTGTGCCAGTTTATTTTTAAGGTAATAAATTGCACAAACCACAATTATAAAATTAACTTCGCAATAGTGCTTGTAGTAATAATAAATAAATAAAACTGCTTTTAAAGACGTACTTACTTATTTTATTATACATATTATGTACACTTAGTACTAAAAATAAAATAAATTACCTACCTAATAACTTAATTTTACACTTTCAAAACTTACAACACAATACTTACTTAAAAATAAAACAAAACAACCCAAAATTAGCATCCCAAAAAATCGATATAAAAATTGCCCTCTGTCCCCTCACTACTCATAGGTCGATTGTCCACGTGCTGTGCGCACGCGCCGTCGCCTCGTGCGAGATAACATGGCACCCTTCGCACGAGCCCGTCCGAGCGGACCCGATCTTACACGAGGTCAATCCTACACCAAAAAATATGTAATGAGTAAAAAATGGCACGAGTTTTTTGTTAAAACACTTTTATTAGGTCGATCTGTATGTAAATATTTCATTTTATTTTATTTGGGGTTTGCGTTCATGTTTTCTTCTTCCATACTCTTCTGTCTGCCGTCATCGCACAAGTACCTAACGTTCTTTCTAACCATGTCGACTTTCACACGATCCATCCATTATTTCTATATGTAACTTACTATGTAATGGTATCTAAGGGTTACCAATTTACCACCTTCCAAGGATCGTAGTGTCATGAAAATATTACTTGTTTAGTTCTTTAAGTGGGAATAAGGATATGATTTAAAGTTATCGAAAGTTAGGTTAAACCACTGAAAAGTTGTATTGGTACTGACTGTGTTTCGGAGAGCACGTTAAACTGTAGGTCCCGGCTGTCATTGAACATCTTTGGTAGTCGTTACGGGTACTCAGAAGTTAGTAAGTCAACCAGTCTTAACTTAGGGGTATTAGGTTGTCCCGGTAACTGGGTTGAGGAGGTCAGATAGGCAGTACTTGTAAAACATTGGTACTCAGCTGCATCAAAATTATTAGGCAGATGATGACTTTTATTAGGTCGACCATATCACAATATTCTTACTTAATTCATTTCTACGCAAGTAAGTATTTCTAAACATTGGGACTTGAAGAATATTATTTTTTATATTAAAAACCTTTGGGTTATTTTTGTATCTATTGATTTGCCTAAGCTGTAGGAAATTAACATTGAATATTTTAGACTCTAATGTTAGAGTTACACAATAAATCTTTAGTATTAAGCCATTTCATATTTCAACTCCACACAAAATCCTAATTCATTATAATAATCTAAGCTTAGTCATTAAAAAAATCAAGGCATTCACACCAAATCAGCTGTTTACGCTGATTGCTGATTTGGTATGACGCACAAAATAAATAAACAAACAAATAACAGTATCAACATAATTAATTGCATAATATTTGCATAAATAAATGCATATATCTATATGCAAAATAAAACTAGTTGTGCCAATTTACGTCATAACCAAAGCCTATCTGAGTTACGATCTCCTAAAACTATAAATGCATGTAATATTGATAAGAATGTATCCGTATAAATGAGATATGTACAGGTCAAGGTAAGTTTAGCTCTATTTTGACTGTATTTCCAAGCTGACTGGATTATATTTACATAATGAAGTAGCTTTGTTAATGGTTCGTTTGTTTATCGAGTGACAATAGGAATTTGGAGGCCGTTTTATTAGAAATTTTAATGCTTATTGAGATGATGTTGGTGAATGGTGATGAATGGAGTTGTCGCGAACAATTACGTACAATATCTAGCCTTTTTAGTCATTCGTAACATTTTCTAAATGCGAAAGTAACTGTGCCTGTCTTTCGCTTTTTCACGCCAAAACTAATGTGCCAGGTACTAGGTACAGAGTTAGTCTAGAGCCCGAAAAACGATTGAGGGGCATACATATTTTGGACTCATTTCCACCAGTGACCACCGTTACTGTAATTCGACCGAAACTTCTGGAAAATGAAATGGAATCGTACCTTAATATGTATCGCGTTTAAAGTCCCTATAAATATGTACAGGCTACTTTTTTATTTCAGTACGGGTTCACTCAGGACGCGGGATTAACTACTAGGAAGCAGTAGTACATAAATTCGATGACGTTACAATTATTCGGTAATACAGTAAGAGTAATGTAAGAAAGACAGTGGGCAGTAACCGACAGACAGTGCCAACTCGAGCTTCTTGGAGCGTGTATCAAAGATCGCCGCCCGTGACCGCCCGAGCTGGAGAGTAATGTGGACACTTCAGTAAATAGTTTTTTTTAGCGCATAATATACCTGTACTGGATATTTTTTTTTTTCGAAGTACCTACTAATAGTATTAAATACATACTGTAAATAAATCATATAGCGTCATAGTCACAAATTGATAATACTATATTAATACGAAAATTATAAGTATTGAGATGAATTTGGCCTGAAGACAGACGGCATCTTTAAGGCACTATGGGTAAATTTTGGTCCTCAGGAAATCTAGTATCACTCCTCATCACCACACCAGCACCACAAACAAAAAATATTCCCTGCCTAAAAACTGCCCCATCCATCATCACCCAATTCCCCCAACATCAACGTCCACTTCACTCGCGAACACCAGACCGCAGCTAAGCGCCGACTTCCTACATCGCGTTCTGGCGGGTGACCGCGCTAACGACGTGCTTTATGGGAACCCCCCTCCCCCTCTATCAGGGGAAAAAAGAATTCACTAATAATGATGGGATTTATAGGAAATTTGTGAAAAGACTGGAAGCTGACCCAAACATAGTTGGAAAAGGCTAGCCAGATGATGACACAGGAGTTTTTTTGGTGTAATGATCCTTAGATAGGTAACTAGCAGCTGTTTCCATTATTCTATCTATGTTTATGTTTTTTTGGTACTAGAGATAGGAATGACATTAAACGTATGGGTCTCTGGTAAGTAAATCATCACACAGAATAAATATAGGAAACGGTCGTGCGTGTCCCTGCAGAATGCAGACTGAAATCGGCCGATAGTTGGCCGACAGTTTAATTCGAATTAATAAACTTTTTCGTCAGCCGATGCAGCGTGACACATACATCTCCATACTGATTAAAATGACACAGAATTCACACAAAAGGTGTAAAAACAAAGCTTTGGTTTTTATTAAAATTCGTGTCACATATATTCCACAAGTGTTCTGTAATCTATAAGAATAAGGATGACTGCACATTACAATGAACCTATTTACTCCAGGTCATCTACCCTAAGTCTAGGCGATATTTTAAGAACTGATTGAAAGCATGCCAGTTGTTTTCAATAATTTATCGTTTCTGGCGATGAGTTCAGCTGAAGATTAAGAGCATTCCTTTTTGGATACTGTAATGTTGTATGTGGTAATGACATTTGTATTTAAAACTAGCTGTTGACCGCGGATTTACACGCGTCCCGAAAACAAACTTCTTATATCTTCTTATAGCTATCAGCATCATCAGCGTTTTATCGTCCCACTGCTGGGCATAGGCCTCTTCTCACGCAGAGAAGGATTGAGCGTTAATCATCGCTTATATGTAGCTATATTGCTGTAAATTTTCATCAAAATGCGTTTAGCCCGTGAATGAGAGACATATATTATATGCATGTCCTTATATAATATCCAAACTTTTAATTCCTAATATTAGAGGGATGTGATAAAATAACTATAATAGATACTTATACATAATACGGAATAGCACTTTATTAAAATATCTGTAAATATAATATGGGTAAGTAAACTTTTGACCGTTTTCAGCTTTGTACCTATTTGTGCACCAATCAGACAGATGTATGGAATATGTAGAGTTCCGCATGCATTCCTGGTTAAAACGTTGCACCAATATAGATCAAACTGTTAACAAGATAAACGAGCAAAATCATCAATATCAAAATAACTTAATTTACAAAATAATATCGATTAATTAAAACGTTATAGAGACAAGCTGTTAGCACCTTAATAAGTTTGTAAAGCTACGAAATTCTCCCCTATTGGCCGAAAAGCATATTATGAGATCTCTATCTTCCAAAATAATGCTATCAGTTCGGCAGCTGGTTGTCATAACAACCTTTGTTCAGCATAAAGGTGTTTACAGACAAAAGTGCGTTTGTGGCGATCTGTCGGTATCTAATTGTACCATCTTTTTATCTGTTCGGTTAAAGAATTATGTTCATTGCCTATTGTTGTGTACTGGTGCGTGGAGAAGTGTTTAGTGTTATTCGTTAATTTTAATTAGGGATAGTAAATTAAGAGATACTGAACTTTGACTTTTTTAGTTAAATTGGTTAATATTTTTAAAAAGACCTCGTATAAAATTTTAGAGCTATTTGCTGCTTTAGGTCATAAAGCTTATTAAAAATAATAAAAATACTTAAAGAAAAAGAGACTCATTCATATTTTCTAAGCCTTTAAAATAGAATTATATTTGAAAACCAAAGTATTTATATTAAAATCTATCTATTTATAGATGTTTCTATTTACCTTCATGACAATGCAACAATGACGTAAATAAAATTGCATTAAATACTTTGACTTTTACACAAATAATTTTAATATTCAATTTAATTATCAATTAGATTTTATAGATAACTTAATCTTTGTTTCCAAATGTTGCAATATGCATGAGTTAATAAATCAACAATGATTTCATTTTAATGCAATTAATTATGCGGTTCCAAAAATACCACCAAGGACTTTGTTTTCTTATTATTTTTAGATTATAACTTAGGTTTTGACCGTAGGTATCTATTACCAAAAGTTATAAGTAAAATCAAATGCCATACCACAAAATATATATAAATATAAATACGATGTATATTGGTGTGTGTCGGTTGTGCTTAATTTATGTAAACTAGACTACATAACAAGAAATAAAATAAAGGACGAGTTTTACTTTTCTTACGTTGTTTAAATTTTATTGAATAAATTGAATTTCGTTTATGTTAAAAAAAAAGTATTGCCTTATTTGTTTTCTCTTCCCTGTTGTATTGTTATAAATTAATATTTGAGCTTTACGTTGGCTATCGGCCAAATAAGTATTTTAACAAAATATGTATAATAATTTTCATCGCGACTGTACCACAGTAGTTAAAATTTTTCGAATATATGTAGTTCTCACATTTTAAACGCAGGCGCATGATTTGCGAAACTTCAACTTTTACGGATCCAACAGCTTCATAAACGACTTCCAATTTATTAAGTCGTTAACGACTTCACTAATAAAAACTCTATCCAATTATCTGGATAATTTAAAATTTATTACATTAAAAATTAAAGTAGATAATTATATGATCACAATGATCTTAAAGACACCGTTTTTTAATTAAATTAGGTATTGAAAATTAATCCGGCAGATGTTTTTAAAATTACTTTATAGGGCATGAAATTAGGTTGTATACGACACTTTTGTCATATTGGATTAAAGAATTAATTAAATAGGTAAGGCTTTCACATAATTGATATTTCGAAAAAAAATGGTTTTCCAGTTTATAACTCTCGAGTCAGTCAAGACACATAATCAAACCATAACATAATTTCTATTGGTCAGTAACACGTTTAGTCACTAATTATATCCTTCCAAATGAAAGTATCATTCAAAATATCATCGAGTTATTTCACATGCCGAAACTGTACCAATAATGTTTAACTTCCAACGAAAAAACCCGCTATTAAAAACTAACAAATGATATATCATGTCAACGTCAAAACGTCACAGAAAAATGTACAAACAAAAAATAAATCATTAAGGAAAAAGTCATACAAAAATAAAAACCCCTATATCTCTCAAAATCTATTAAATTCTAAGAGTTTGACATTAGTCACAGTTATTAATAATGAATCAATTTACAGTCACATTTTTTCCGATCTAAATATACGAAAACATTAATCTTTCAGCTGCGCACGCGTCGCTTTCAAAACACGAAAGTGTACGGAGAATGTGACGTCACGGGCTTACGTCATTGCGCGGCAAACGCCATCTTGGAACGCCATGTTTTGTAAACAAGGACCAGAGACAATAGCATTCGGATGTGGACAAACAAACCCGACAAATATGTGAACGTCACACATTTTGTAATAATAAATGTGCAAGATGATTGTCCGGATAAAGATAATGGAGGTATTCTTTGAAAAGTCGGAGATTCATGCTAGTTGCTGTACCGGACGCAAATACAAGGAAGACTTGACGTAGATACAATTTGCTCTTATTGTGCATCTGTAGGTTTTCTACAGAATTTACCGCAGTAATGGCGCTTATCGCTCAAGATCGTAGGGAGTGGCAAAGCCTTTTGTGATCCCTGATGAAGGGCTAACAAAAATCATTATCATCATCGATGGCCTATTATGGCTTATATGTCACCCGTTTACCAATCTGGACTTCAGACATGTTTAATTCCAAGGAAAACCCCTCAAACATTGCCAGATCTGAAAATTGAACTCCAGAAACTTTTGCTTATTAATTTCATAACAACTTGAACTATACAAAAAGTATCGTCACGCAGAAAAGTCTTCCCAAACCATAACATCTAGGTAAGTCCTACTTTCAAGTCCTTTAACAAATAAATCCCATTTCGCATTAGAACTACGTTTACCAGTATTTTGTAGTTTATGTATTACGAGTATGTACCGGTCAGGAAATCACGATCTTCCGTATTTATTGGTTCGTGGATCTGATAGCCGATACGCTAAGTGCCGATGATGGGTTGCAAAAACAAATGCTTTGTGTTTTGTCCTTGACTGTACATTGGAAAAAATGTGGTGAAAAAATGACGTGTTGAGTTGGTTTTCCGCTTGTAATCTGTCAGAGTTATTAGAACCATATTAATAGTACTAAGACGTATCTTCACTATGCTATTGTAAATATTTATTTATCGTCTGGTCGTCAAATCCTTCTTGACAGCTGGCTCTCTGAAGGGAGGTCCCATAGTCACCGAGCTAGGCATGCATTATGGTAGTTAGATATTTTTTTAGCTTCAGTGATAAGTACCTTATTCCACGATTTTCTGTCTAACTCCAACAATCACTGACTGTGTAGCGAAATTTTTTTGGAAAACTATCTGAAACATAGCTATATTATTGCGATTTTAGGAGCACTTTAATAAAACCCTTGATATGATGTCATCATTAGCTTCATAAGTAAGTAACGCTACTAGTTTCTCACACATAACTTGTATGATTAACTAGCTATTATCATATCGGTTTACCTAGAAACAGCACTTATTATTACTTGTTGAGGAAAATGAAGAAGCATTATAAGAATCTAAACACGGATGATATACAATCAACAACAACATAGATTGCATATCTGTATGCAATGCATAATACATAAGTAATGCTTACGTTATTCATAGAACGAAGAAGGTATTTCTCTATGAAATTCCATGATGTTCTGCTAGGATATAACATTCATCATCTTCCTAACCTGTCTCTTGGTTAGACTGCCTGTCAGACTTTCTAGCTTCTGTTTACCCGTACTGACTGCTTAATATGTTCAAATCACAGCTGGAACCACCAATTTAATGACTCCTCATTCCTATTATCCTGATATGATACGTTATTGGTGAGGCAATGTAGTTAGGTACTTCTGCATAAAAAATATTATCATTTTTGGGGACGAAACACTTGTAAGTACCTAAGTAATTGAGTAGGCAAGGTATGAAATTAATTTTCAAACATCAAAACAATACAAGACAGTCAAGACAAGTCTTCAAGGAAATCGCACATTTTTTGATCAAAAGACTAATACACGTGTTGACCCCGAAAAGAAATAGCCTACGCACATTTAAACAGCAGCATTGATTAATCAACAGCTGACTAAAATACCAGATTTTAATTCCATCATAATTTATACACAAATAACTAATTAAAAACCACTGCAGCGGATTCTTAAGACACAATCAATTAATTACAAAGCGGATTGAACGCCCCGAATCACGTCATTCGCGCAGATGGCATTCTTTAAATGTCACCTTAGGATTTGACCATTCCGCATAATCAAATTGTATCTCATAATTATATGGTTTGTGATGTTACACATAAGTTATTGTGTCTAAAGCAGTAATTCACAAACATAAGGATCAACCTACTTATCAAAATAAAAGGGTTTCGTTCGGAATAGTATGAACAGCAAAAACAATATGCATTTTGGAAGGTATCAAATATCATATCTATCGGCAAAAAGGAATAGATTTAGAGCTTAAAAGTCAGCGATTTCTATATTTTTGTATGTCCCATGCCAGTCATCAGGAGTGTCCAAATTGGAAGTGTTTGATCCAATTTTGATAACCACTGTTTTAAAGTTATCTGCTAAAGAAATCAGGCCAAGTTTTGGGTCAATCCTTTTACAATATCAAAATTCTTCTTCTTCTTAATCGGACACTCTTGGCAGAGTGGTCGTGATCATGGGTTGTCTCTGGCGGCTGTCCTTGCGATTACTCTCCACTTCTCCCTGCTGGTGGCGTTCCGTGCGCACTCCACAATTGAGCTTGATGTTACAGAATAATTTGGTTTATTTTTGTATCACCGCATTTAACAAACGACAAAGAAGTACTGTTTGGGGAATATTGTAATTCCCCGAACGGGGGAGATGTGTAACGTCCCCATTTGACGAAGTTAGATTGACCAATGGGGATTTGAAACTGACAGATGTCCTGATAATCATAATTAAAAGTGAACTCTTTGATTTAGGGTTGTTATTGTAACATGTGTGATTGGGAGGCTCGTAGAATCTTTGGGGAGGCTTCTACATGTACCTAGGTATATGTGGGTAAAAAAAATAATTGAGGCAGATATTGGACAGTATGGAACTATTTACTTGCTTGCATAAAGCAAGCAAATTAATTTCCAAGTACTCAGATACATTTAGAGGATTCGTATGCGCTTTGTAATACAGTCGACTCTCGTTAATTCGAAACTCGAAGGACTCTTAAAATATTACGAATTATCGAGTTTTTGAAATATTAAATGGTTCGAGAAAATAAATAAAACTTCGAATTATTAAGTGTTGATCAATTATTATCTGTTAACTGCTATTTTATAACAATGTCAAAGTTTAAAGACACATTTGTGTGCATACACATGTATTCATAATGTGAATTAATTAATCTTTCGAAACAGCTCCGTCATACTGCTTCAAAACAGATTACTGCTACTCAGACTGCTCTCTGACTCTGACTTACAATCTTTCCGCCTCTTTCTCTCTGCAACTTTGAATTCTCGAGTGTTGGACGACTAAGAATTTGAATTAACGCGTCGTTTTGTTATATAGCAATGCTTTTCGTCGTTCGAATTACCAAGTGCATAAAAACGTATTGATTTCGTTCGAAATATAAAGAGATTTTGTAGGGAACTCATGATAACTTTGAATTAACGAGAGGTTCGAAATATCGCAGGTTTGAATTAACAAGAGTCGACTGTATCATATATTTGAATCTACATTTTGCTAAACCAAATACATATTCAAGATAAAATTAAGAATACTTAGGTAATATATTTTTTTTCTTAATACTGTGTTCTTGATATTTAAATGAATATTTATAGAATAAAACTCCAAGTCTTCCTCAGCCATTCAAAGACTGCGCCAGATCAAAATCATTTAATAAGTTAATGTTTTTTGTTATATCAATCTGTCACTGTAGTCTTTAATTATACGTTGTGCCGTCTAGCCGTGGTACACTGTATCAATGACTCGTGTAGGTCAGGGTTAGGGCTGTCACTTAGTAGTGCAGACATGTTTGGACTTGTTTGAGGAGCCAGTGGCTGAGTAACAGCCTCCTGGGTAGATTGATCATAAGGTTTAAGTAACGGTTGGCGTAGTGGGTACGTGGATGAGTGAATATCTTGATATAAAGAGTTCTTCTGTGTTTCGTAAGGAACGTTAAATTAGCGAGTCCTGGCTGTCATTGGAATATCTGTGGCAGTTATTATGATAGAAATCTGACAATCAATTTTACTAAGGAGTATTAAGTTGCCAGGGTTGAGGAGATCAGATAGAGATTAACTCTATGTAAAACACTTGTGCTCAGCTGCGTCCAATTGGGCTGGAAGCCAACCCCAACATAGTTGGGAAAAAGGCTAGGCAATGACGATTCATCATACCACATACGTAGCTGATGAGGACATAAGCCAGCATTTTCATAACATGTAATAGTCAAGAGAACCGGTTGATTGGCAAACGTTAGGGGTAGTTGACATTGAATGAATCATCATCATCATCATCATCATCAGCCTATCGCAGTCCACTGCTGGACATAGGCCTCTCCAAGTGCACGCCACTGAGATCTATTGAATGAATATCAAATAACAAATGTCAGAGTTAGGCTGTTACTGCGACATGTTCTAATTAGGTTATTATTTGTAGGCCCTTTTGGATTGACAAAATGACAAAATGTGGTCAATTTTTATTTTTATTTAAAATCGTAGTGTTTTAGAATTTACAACATTTAGTTTAGTTAAATTAATTTTCTCAACTGACAACCCTTAAAAACACAGGACTCTTCATATACTTAACTTTTTACACACATTAAAGATTTAGGATCCGTGCCAAAGTTATAATAATATTTATGTTATACATCGAATGAAACAAGCGCAATAAAATCTTTATCGTTGTAATTAAAACATATTTTTTGTCCAAAGAAAATATAACTTATAAATACCTAGTCTTGCCATAAATATTGTAATAAAGAAAAAAGAAAATTGTTAACTGCAAATAACATTTATTACTTTTACAGTGTGTCAGTTTAATACATAAATATAAAACAATTAAAAATATAAAAAGCTTATTCGAAGTGGTCTCCATTGGCTGCAATACAGTCCTTTAAACGATGAGGCCAGTTATCAATAGAAGCACGCACTCTTTCCATGGGAAAATTCTTCACTGCCAATCGTATAGATTGTTTTAGGGACTCCAAATTATCATGGCGTTTAGAGCAAGCTGTACTCTCTAAAACTGACCACAAATCATAATCCAGCGGATTAAGATCGGGACTAGACGACGGCCAGTCTTCAGCTCTGATGAAGTCCGAAACGTTCGATTCCAACCAAGACTGCGTGGACCGAGCTTTATGACCCGGCGCCGAGTCTTGCTGGAAGGACCATACTTGGTTATTGAACATGGTGATGTTAAGGGGCTTAACTACCTTCTCAAGAATGGTATCTTGATACACTTGTGCCGATGTTTTGATACCTTTTTCACAAAAATATGGCTCAGTCACTCCTTCATAGCTAACACCCCACCAAACCATCACTGAAGTCGGATAATGTCCACGTTGCACTCTGTCGACTAATTGGGAAGCTTCCTTAGAGCTTTGAGCATAAATACGGTCATTTTGTTTGTTAAAATGTTGCTCAATTGTAAAAATTTTCTCATCCGTAAACAAAATTTTTCTGTGACCTCCCTTTGCGTACCGCTTCAGTAGTTGTTTCGATTTTACCACCCTATTCTTCTTTAAATTATCAGTTAAGAAATGGCCAGTGCGTCTCTTATAGGCTGCAAGTCCTAAGTCATCTTTTAAAATACGCGACATGGTTCTAGGTGCTATCTTCATTTCCCGAGATAAAATCTTTTGCTTTCGGACAGGATTTCTTCGAATTCTTTCCCTTACTGCTTTGACCACCTTTTTCGTACGAACACTACGTGGACGGCCAGATCTTTTTCTGTCACAAACAGAGGAGGTCTCATTGTACCTATTAATAGCCCGGTACACAAACATTTTACTAATACCAAGTGTATGGAGAGTTTTAAAAATTGCATTTGGCTCCATACCTACTTTGTGTAATGCTATCACAGCGATTCGGTTCTCTTTATCACCCCACACCATTTTAATATCGCAAAATATTTTACAATGTATTGGCGCCAAAATGAGAAAACACAATGAACAATCATATAAAAATGACAGATTCGAAATTCAAATGTAATATTTTTTTATAATTAAGTGTAACAGTATTTATGGCCAGACTAAGTATTCACGATCTTTTAAAATAATAAACAGAAGGCTGCAAAACAAATTATTTCATGTTTGATTGATAAAATCAAATGATAAAGTGTGAACGAATAATTACTGTTGAATAATATAAAAACTAAAAAGTGAACTTTAGCACACAGCAATACTTAAACGAATTAAGACACCTACATGGTTTAACATAGAGTGACTGCATACTCGTATCTGATCTCCTCGACCCAGTTAGGTACTGAAGAAACCTGATAGGTACACCTTCTTACACCGGTGTCAGATTTTCTAGCTTAAAGACTGCCAAAGATGTTCCAATGACAAGACCCACCAATCTAAAGTACCTTCTGAAACACAACATATGTCACAAGATTGCGAAAGAAAAGTTTCAACAAATCCAAAAAGAAAATCATTCGAAGTGAAAACTCTTTTTATGCAAATGACCATAAACAAACCACATTGACAGCGACATTTTTACAACAGTTATTGAACAAACAGGCACAGGTAACGAGCCCGCATCTGTCCGACCCGGCATCGAACCCGCTGCCCCTAGCTCCCCCATCGTTGTCACCTGTCGGTACTGTTTTGATTTTATTTTGCGATTTGATTATAATAATGGTTGGTTTTAATGAAAGGGTGGGTTGGTAATTTTTGTAACTTCTTTCGAAGGTTTCGAATTTATAATGGTGAAATTAGTATATCAGTAAATGACTTTAGAAATACTTTCTGCCCACTTGTTTAGTTAGACACAGATATTGTAGCTTATCATGATCTTCACCTATTTAGGTAATTGTGTTGGTCTATTGCTAGAAATAAGTATCCCATGGCAACTCCTTAAAAGACAAGCCAGGTAGGTATATCTTTCAGGAAAAAGTCATAATTATTATGCTGTATACGCATATGAAGACTTTACTCATAGACTGAAAACAAATCACTATTATCTATTCAAAACAGTCGTTCCTCCACATTTGTCCAATTATTTTGTCTTCCGTCCTTAGAAGTTTTCTCATAGGTACTAACAATAAACTATTTTGAGACTCATTCTTCCTAATCTTAAACGACCTTTTATAAAGGTATTAATAAGCATTCACACACAATGACATCTCATGATATCCTTGCAATACCTTCTAAAGGATCCCCTTAATCTTTGACATTTTTAATCACATCTTTTATTAAAATAGTTCCTTCTTTTATTAAAATAGTTGAATGACCATAAAGAACAGACTTATGCTAAACAATACTACCGTGCAAAATACGACTTCAACTGAAATTCTATTATCTATGCTTAGAAGACGAACTTCGAACCCTTGACAAACTTATAATGCGGTTTCGAAAGTAAATAACCACCCTTAGTACAAGGCATTAAGGGTGAATTTATCAGTGGACAGGTGAATCTTGTGTGATTAATTTTGACCCTTGACAAACTTAAAATGTAGTTACAAAACTGAATAATCACCTTTATTACAAGGCGTTAAGGGTGAATTTATCAGTTGATAGGTGAAGATTGTGTGATTAATTTTGTCGGATAGGATTCCTATTGTGATATTCTGAATAGTTAGAGATTATGTTAAAACGAGTCGGATGACAAATGAATAAAAACATTCCTTTTGGCAAAGGGAGAGGTTGATAAGTCGTTGCTACCAATTCAATTGTGAATTAATGATTTAAAAATAGACATTAGATTCGTCTCTGTCTGTAGAAAATTATATTCTTTATGGAATACTATTTTGAATTAAAATTGATTTCTTTATTCATCTCTATTTTATTTTGCAGAGAGTTAATTTGATAACAAGCGTCCCCATCATAGTCTACGAAATTTAACATAGATGATTTTCCTAATAAGTTTATCTTATTTGATGATTCATTTGATAGTAAAATACACAAGAAAGGCTATAACACCCGTAGCCTCCCTAAAATTAAAAACTACTAACTTCAAAAAATATATTTTAAGCCAAAAACCCTCTAAAACCAACTTTCACCAATCTAGAGCAAAAATCCAAATATTTTTTCTATCAACAGTGCGGGGGATGCATCGATAAAGTCGATGTCGATAGCGTGATGAGAGCGCACGTCGATAGCTATAGTCGTGCCAACTGTAGCAGCCGGGATTTATTGCGGACTCCGCTCCGGGATGATACTGTTGGAATAGGGAGGATATTACTAGGGTATTATTATTTTTATTACAGTAACATATTTATATTATGTTACTACTTTCATTACTTCTATCGGATTATTCTCATTATTATTCTATTGGATAAATACAGAAGCTCGAGAAAAATTGTAGCTTGTATCGTTATTACTTTTAAAAGTTTATGTTCACTATGACTTCCTAAAAATAGTTCTTCATAAGCATTTAATTTCGTAATTTAAAATTGATCGTTACGTTTAATCTGCTGGTAAGGCAAAAAAAACTGAAGCTTTTTGCTCATATCAAAGCGTTTACTCCAATGTAGAAGAACTTGAATGAAACGCTGAAAACTATTTTATCCATTCTCAGACCCAAAGAAAAATCAAGCAAATCTCATCCGCACTATTCTTTAGCTCCTGAAAAATGAAGGCACCGTCACCACGGAAGGCACAATAGCTCGATGTTAGAGTTCAACGTCCCAAGTTTTGTTTATTTCTGCCATAACATGGACTATTCTTCCCATATCTACGTAACGGGGAGTCATATTCCCATTCCTATTCCCATATGTGTAACTAGCTACTGTTGGTTGAACTTGCAAGGTATGCAGATAAAATAGATAATGGGATTATTGTAGTTGAGGGAATTGCTGAAGTTAGATCTATAGTTTTATCATAGTATTTATTTATTTAATATACTTTTTGCACATTTTACAACGGCGGTCCTAACGCCTTGGGCGAAATAGAAGCGGTAAGCGCAACACTGCTTGAAACTTAGAGCAAGAAAAAAACATTATAATATACACAAATAATTTATAATATTTTAAATCTGAAGAGTGAATGTTTCTTTGTTTTCTTGAACAGTGTCAGTTAGCCCATTTTTCGAGAGTGGATATAGGCTACTTTTTATCCTCGTGCGCGAACTACTTACCACGGGACGTAGGTAAAACGCTGGCGGAACCTTGTATGTTTACAAAGGCATTTTGATTAGACAGCCTAGTAATATGAGTTTACAAATATTCTCAGTTACTATTAATATTAGTTACAGACATTCACTTGACCTAGTTAGAATTCCTCAAAACTTTCAGTATCGTAAAAACAAATATACCAACAGTTAACCACTAACTTTGCCACTGTAACCAATCATATTTGTTTTGGTTAAAATATAACGATTCGTTTTAATGTCATATTGTTTATTGAGAGAAATCTTATTTTGTACGCAGATTTCATTTATATCGCTTTCTCTATTGTTTGAAAATCAAATATATTGGGCGTGACAAAGTTGAGTGTTGAAATATAACTTAAGTTCAAGTTGTTGCTTGTTATCTTTGCACAGTTTAATCTTATGCCCACTGATATTGGTGTTTCGAAATTTAGAAAAGATATCAAATTATATTTTGTAGATGCATTAGTACCTACACTTTCATTTTTTGGCGAAAACTTTACAGTGTTTTGTTTCATTTCCAATAGATTATGTTATTTTTACCTTGAGTTATTAATTTTAAAAGTAAAGGTTTGTAAGTCCAGCTTTTCAATAAATATAGAAAAGTTTTATACATTCCACATTGTATGATTTAACGGTTATTTTTAGAATGCTCGCTCAGAACATAGCATAAAACTTCTATCAGAATCTGCCTAAATTACCCTTTACATACAAACTGTACATCATTATAAATTAGTTTAGACACTTTACGTCTTACACAGTGCTTATTTGGTTACGGAAGATTTGTCCAATAACCTACTAAAGTCCTAAATAAGACATAATATTACGAAAATCAAGTGGAACGGTACTCAAAGTGGAATAATCGTGAGAAACAATCCGCACTAATAAAAATGTCACACGTTGATCCGTACAGCATAGTACAGGAATGGAATGAAGTCTTTTATGTGGTATGAAACACTTTTATTGCAAGCAGTTAAGGTTTATTTTGCAATGACATGTGTGATTGATTGTGAAGTTGTGTAGGATAACCATGCTATGAAATTAATACCGTTTACGAAAAATCGTAGTGGTTTGGAAAATGTTTGTTATGTACCAAGACTATGTAATTGTAACTTTTATTTCCATTTAGTGGAATAAAATAATAACTGATGAAATTGATATTTTTAAACCAATAGAAAATAAGTTGTCAGAGGGACCCATTAGTACAGGGTTAAATAAATGTTTCCCTTTAGACAATTTTTCCAAAAGTTTGTAGAATATTCTTAATCCTATGAAATCATGGCTACCCTTACGACCACTAGTGAGGGATTGCAGATTTAATATGGTCCGTCATT
Source organism: Helicoverpa zea (assembly GCF_022581195.2). Classification (NCBI taxonomy): domain Eukaryota; kingdom Metazoa; phylum Arthropoda; class Insecta; order Lepidoptera; family Noctuidae; genus Helicoverpa; species Helicoverpa zea. The sequence continues at coordinate 3,598,234 of NC_061472.1, forward strand.
ATCGATAAGTAACGCGCTATAGTTCGGCCATTCAGAGAATGCGTTCCTGACACGTCGCGATTGAACTGACGACGTAATAACATTCATTGATTATTGATATAATAATGTTGTTTTAATGCTCCTCAATTGTTAAAACGGTAAACAACCAGCAAAAATATTTTTATCGTAACTGCAACGCCATTGCAAAGTTACGTCGTCAGTTCAATCGCGACGTGTCAGGAACGCATTCTCTGAATGGCCGAACTATAATTTACTTGTCGTTGCCTTGTCGGCACGTCGGCATTCCTAGGGATGGGACGTTGTCGATAAAATTACTTTGACCTTTTCGCAAATCCAATTTTGGATGTTGTAGACAAGGATGATCGATCAATCTATTGTAATTGTAGTGTCATGCTTAGTCGATTATGTGTATCTATGGTTAATACTAATATTAGATTATGGTGATTGAGTAACGAGAGGTCTGTGAAGGTTTTTGTTTTAGAGCAATCTTGTTAACGTTTGACGGACGAAACCAATCTTGTCGACTTGTTGCGCTATCCGTCTAAACTGAGGGATATATTACTAAAATCGATACAATTATTATTTACTCTAGCACAATGTGTAAGTACACCACTATACAATCATAGAAATAGTTCAATGACAGTACTATCAAAAAACAAAAGAAAATCATCAAAATCTTTGTAGCCATTGACATATATTCTAGCGATAGACAAGAACATCCATACAAATAATTTACCCGCTTATGTCGTCTGTTGACATCTCGATGACGTATTGTGACATGTAGTCATCCTCATTGATGTTAATTGCAGAAACGTCGCTCGTATTTTGCCTACATTTTTCATTACTCAAAAAGTTTATATCTAAGTGAATTCAAAATCATGTAATATATCAAAAAGTTTATTTATATCTAATTGAATGCAAAATCATGTAATATATTAAAACCAGGAACTTATTTTTAGGGTTTTTAATATTAATTACGATGTTTTTTTTTCTTAAGAGGGCTATCACAAATTTTCGCGAATTTAATTATTTTTTCTTGAAAGTAAGAACATACCATGACAAAGTGAAGTCTGTTTTCATTGATATTTTACCTACTGCCAGTTTTATGGCACATCTGTTTCTGCACGATTTTCTTAATCCATAATTTAAGATGGCGGGCGGGAACAAATTAATGCATATTTGTAAAATTGAATTATAAATGAAAAGTATGATATACAAGCGTTGTAATAGCATGAACAGCGTGTAATTTTACTAACTTGACTCTCGAATTAGTTTATATGTGTAAGTTTATACCTTGATATGTATTTTCTATTTTATAATTGTCGTTTCATAGACATCCATCTGACGCAGGTGTCAAAATCGCTCTGATTTGCCATTTTGGGCACTGCATAGTCTGCACTGCAGTTCAGTGTGGTAAGCTTTTTGTTCGGAACGTTCTATCTAGTACGTAGTACATATATATCGATGTTTGTAGCTCTTTGTTCAAAAAAAGAACATAATGTAACAAAAATGAAAAGCCACCGCAAAACGTTGAACTCTCCACAAAATGTTCTCATTATTGTCACCCGTGGCTACCACTTCATTTGTCAGCCATGATTGTTTTATAATGCACATTTTTATTGCTTACATATTATATTGTAATCAAAATGGACGCCCGCCCGGAGCGACGTAAACGATGCATTGCCCATTATGTAGACACATATTGTATTGTATGGCACATATTCGCCGGAGTATGGAAAAAAGGTCTAGAATATTCTATGTAATCTATAAAATAAGGTGTACATTAAAATAGTAAGGTAATAAACTCGATTTGGTTATTTGTGACAAGTTTACTTGGATGCTGTACATACAGTTGGAACTTAAAATATTGTACCTACATGATCATCCATCCAGATTTTGAGTTATTTAAAAGCAGCTTTCTCGTGTACTTGAGAGGCATGAAATCCCCTGTTTTGGGTAAGAATTGCAGGACCTTAAACAGCATGTAAAAAATCATGTCAAACTAAAATTAGAAAATTAGATCTTGGACTCCTTAAAAAGTTATTTTAGGCATAATTACGGGCTCATTTATTGCTATTTTTTTCAGCCCTATTGTCTCTCAACCATATCGATTTCCTGTTAACGCCATATTTTTCGTCGTCCTAATCACACGTTGATTTATCACCGACATTGTCCTTCAAACTTGTCAAATTGGTCAATTTGTCCAAATTGGCCAATTAGGCCGCATTGCCAACTAGTTGGCATATAATTTCGTCTAAATAGTTATAGAAATATATTTTTGTATCTTAAGTATTTAAGGCCGGTAATCATCAGGTCATTTGGTGATTTTTATCGCACCGAATCTTGACATTAGGAGAGTAATTGACGTAAATTACTTAAGCGCATACGCGTTTCAAGGGTATCAGGTCAAAGGTTTGCATTGCTTAATGTTTTTAACCTTACTATAGTTAAGTCTCTTAATCGTATCTTTGAAGAGTAATATGTATCCAGCTTCCTGTGTAGTGTTAATGACTCCAAAAATATTTTTAGGTTTTGACGTCATTGAACACTAATTAATTCCAAAAGCGATAAAAACTGTAAATTTTAACTAATTTAATACATTTTACCTGATAAATTCCATGGCATTATATAGTGCAATGACACGACTTAATCCATCTTCTATCTGCACCCGGAAATATAAAAACAATTATCACCAACAATACCATAATATTTTAGACTTAATTATATTTAATTAAAACACGTTGATACTTTACACGGCTATTTGGGCCATAAAAATAACTGTAATGTGTAATAAGCGAAGCTTCCCACAATAATAGTTTTAGAATTAAAACAGAATCATAAAAACAAACTGTAATATCATTTTATGTTAACGCCTTTAGCGCAGTTTGGATAAAATAACATGATGATTGGCGAAAAGTAATTAAAATCTTTTCAATATAATCATTTTTTAATCAGAATGACAGTTGAGTGTACTTTTTAATGAATGCCGCGAGCTATGGCAGATGCAACTTGATTTATGGATCCACTTTTTAATGGTTTTTCGAAAAATATTCGACACAAAAATATTTTGTTAAAAAAATCAAAACATGTGGGATTCTGTCGTACTGTCACTGCAGGCTGTGTAGCAGGACGGAATGGTTTTGATACTTGACACTTTTTATTTGAACGACTGCAACTTTAAAGCCCAAATCAGCAAAGTAACGTTAATTTCTTACACAAATACATACCTATGTGAGAAGATTTTAAATAGGTAATAATTTAAGCAAACTATTATAGAAGTTTGAAATGTTTTTAGACAATGAATCTTGCACAAATAGTTACAGATAATATTTTGGCTGGAACATATTTCACTGTTAGTGATGATAGTGTTAGTGTGCTTTTTATTTTACGATATTATATTTTATTTTATAACCTTTTGTTTATTAAATTCTATTTTAAAAAGCAATATGACGCGATATCGCGCCTACCAAAATATTCTTTTCACCACAAAAGTATCAACATCACTCCATCCCCGTACACTCACCTATAACAAACTGGGAAGGTATCTGATGTCCATATGTTCAGTTTTTTGGTGAACCGATAGGTTTTCATGCGTTTTTTTAATAAAAAACCATCGCGTGCGCTTTGTTTATCGCGAAAATTGGAACCGAGGAGAGCCCGTATAAATGTGTTTTTGAAATAAAAGCTGATATCTGTCTGCCGGCAAACAGATTTTGAGATTTTTTGCTGTACGTAAATATGATTAAGTATTTGTTTATACATATTTTGGCATAGATTTCTATGTGACTATAATTGGATAAAAAGTCCTTCATTTATGTATATTTCTACTCATATCGCGTAAAAGTTTAATGTCAAATTTTCAGTAACCCTTCATTGGAAAGATTTGCTTTTATAAAACTCTTTTTACAAGAAAGGACCATCCTTTTACATATAGTACTAGCTTTCGCCCGCGGTTTCACCCGCGTCCCGTAGTCGGATGGTGACAAAAACTATCCTAAAACCTTCTCCCGGGTCTAAGTTACCTCCCCTCTAATTTTCAGCCAAATCGGTCAAGCCGTTTTCATGTTATGTCGTGACAACGGAAAGCAGGTTTCATTTTTATATATATACATGGAACAAGCCCACTTTCTGATATCTTTTGCACATAATCATACCGTTAAGTTGCCAAAAATTACATTTCGCCTTACATTTCCTTACATTTCGTTCAAAGTAAAAAAATCTCAATTCTTATTCTATGTAACATCTAGTAAAAACATCACCTAATTATTTGATAATCCCCAGTCAATATTTACAGGAAATATTGCACTAACCACATGTCGACACGTACTTACAAATTGATACGGAATCCTAGTAAATATATCTGAACCAATTTATATTAATCTTTGAACCATAAACTGTGTAATTTCTCAGTATAGCGAGTATTAACTTCGTTATGAGATATTTGAAATTAATTAATATATAGTAAGTATAGAGGTGGTGACGACATCTGTCTAGCGATGGGGTAATAGTAAGCTATGTATGTGTAACTTTCATAAAAATATGTCGAATGGACTTGCTTAAAATGACATGATGATTTGTAAGAACTTATTCAAGTAGGTACATATATTCCACAAAAGCCCTTGCTAAAAGAGAAGCTTTTATCTAAGTATTTACTTACATAAATAAGCTCATTATATTTTACCCAGTTTCAAATGGCTTCGAAAATGTTTCATTCGTGTTAATTTTAATTTGGAGATTTGTGACATAAGAATGGAAAATATACCTAACAAAAGTTAGATAGAAAATCGTTAATAAGTTGGTCCTATTACCAAAATTAGTCATATAATACGTACATACGTTCATAGACAGGTACACATTTTATAATAGGGGTCATTTATGTAACTCTTGATATTTCAGAAGTTATTTACCTAAATACATGTGCCCATTTAGCACCTCGTAACAACTAAATGGTTAATTAAGACATAAATGAAGCAATTGTTACAAAGTAAACAGTCTATTTAGAATTACTTCGACCAGCCTTGACGAGGTTCTCATGGCATAGTTTAATTTGAAGATAGTTAACTTCTTTGTAATAGTTGCAAACTTTTCCGTGAAATTGTTAAAACAATGATAGAAAACACTCTTAATTCTAGATGTTGGAAGATAACTAAATTGTTGATTTATTTGACAAAGTTTGCTTCCACCCACTGCAATCTTTCACTCGTAACTTTGTCCGCGTCCTAAGGGAAAGGTTCCTATATCTACCCGGATAAAAAGGATCTCAAAACAATCACCGTTTTCAGAGTATCTAGTATGTCCATTCATGGATATTATTTTAATCATTTTCGCCTTTTTAAAATGAAACATAAAATACTTAACAAACTCACTTTGACAAGTAAGCATTACTTTAGCACAACTAGCTTAATTAGGATTTCATTGTTTGCATGCCAGTTGTCTTTTTCAAAATCAACAATACCAACTACATTGTCATATGGGTACATCGATGACCATAATTGGACGATACTCAAAAATACAGAAATGCCTAATATTGAACCACTTCTAAGATGGAATCACACAAAGATATCAAAACACTAAAAATCATTTATTAAACGTTTGACAAAGCAATTCTTGTGATGCGTTACTCCTACCATGTGAAAGGACCTATACCAAGACTGCACCTAAAGTTTACTCAACGCTGTTCCACTTATTAAGTTACATTAGAGCAACCATTAACTTTATACGCGCGTTAATGTATGTAGCAATCCATATTAATAACTATCATAAAGCAATACTTTGTACCTATGTTTGTTTTTGAGTGATTATCTCGGGAACCGCTGAATGAATTCTGAAAATTCTTTCTGTAGTACAAAGCTACACTATGCTTAAACGATACACAATTTGTTAAATGGGATTGTGATAGCAAATTATTGAAATATGAATACTTTTGTGATTTAAGTTGGAGTTAAAAAAATATTTTCGAAAAGCAAAGTGCCGTCGCGTTACAGAAGCTAATTAGTTTGATATATTGATGACTTTATGTTGATTTTAATTGATGGGTAATCAAAACTGTGTTTATATAGTTATTTCCTAGAAATTGTAATACAGGCTTTGGTCTTTACTCGACTATAATAGAAGGAGGATTATAGCCAGACTATCAAAGCATGTAAAACGTCGATATTCGACTATCTTTAGTTACATTGGTAGACTGACCCAGTTAACCAGACAAAGGGTCTAAGATAGATCTAAAACTGTAGTTCAAAATTGTCGACAATACTTAGGTATTATTTATTTTTATTAGGTAAGTCCCAAAACAAAGCATTTTAGTAAGTATTTGAATTCAAGGGTCTTTTTAGGGTTCCGTAGCCAAAATGGCAAAAACGGAACCCTTATAGTTTCGTCATGTCCGTCTGTCCGTCTGTCCGTCTGTCCGTCTGTCACAGCCGATTTACTCGGAAACTATAAGTACTACAGTGATGAAATTTGATGGGAATATGTGTTGTATGAACCGCTACAAAAATATGACACTAAATAGTAAAAAAAAGAATTGGGGGTGGGGCCCCCCATACATGTAACTGAGGGATGAAATTTTTTTTTTCGATGTACATACCCGTGTGGGGTATCAATGGAAAGGTCTTTTAAAATGATATAAAGTTTTCTAAAAAACATTTTTCTTAAAGTGAACGGTTTTTGAGATATCAGCTCTCAAAGTCGTAAAAAGTATGTCCCCCCCCCTCTATTTTTATAACTACGGGGTATAAAATTCTAAAAAAAATAGAGGTGATGCATGCTAATTAACTCTTTCAACGATTTTTGGTTTGATCAAAGTATCTCTTATAGTTTTTGAGATAGGTTGATTTAACTGTAATTTACGGAACCCTTCGTGCACGAGTCCGACTCGCACTTGGCCGGTTTTTTTTTTAATTTAACCACTTCACTGTCCACGATATAGACACAATAGTTAAACAATTGGTGTGTATCACATATGACTCATGGGACAGGGAAGTTATTAATATACATTACTTTCAGAAATCTCGTTCGAAAATAAACTATGTGAAGCGTCTTAAATAACCTAGTTTATCGCATAATATGAATTCATCGTCATCATTCATTTCCCTTAACCAATTTTTATTTGACTTAAACAAGTGACGATCTACCCAGCCAATCAAGCACTATACATTTCTAATAAAAGTCGCTACATTCCAAATTCAAATGCCACAAACACTAATAAAAAAATGCAGTAAGTAAGTAGGTAACATCTACAAAGCTTGCATTCCCAGCCCCCTCGGCTTGACCCTGAAGGTACACCCGCGACTTACAAACAGTCTATCACTTTATCACGCAGAGCAGACGTATGTAGCAACTGTCGCTATTTGCTTATCATTGAACAAATAGTATAGAGGTTTAAGTATGTAGAGATATAGAGCGCTCTTTATATCCAAAATGGCGAGGTGAATTGACGGATGTTAGTGTTTTTTTTTTAATGAGGGTTAGGAGGTCAGGCAGTTGCTCTTTGTAAAACTCTGGAACTCTGGTACTCAGTTGCATTTGGTTAGTCTGATAGTTCGGGTAGTCTGCCTCTAACATAGTTTGGAAAAAGCTACACAGATGAGTATTTGTCAAAATAAAATATTTTATCACGATTAAAAACAAAAGTAAATAAGAATTAAATGATTTGCACAAGAATGTAGACAGACAGAAACTCCATTATTTTAGAGCTTATCGTAGGTGTCATGGACGCGACAACAGCTGATATGCATAAGCTCTGCCAATGAGGACGATGGTTAATTAAGCTCTGGGATTAAATAATTGTTGATGCAAATCCTTTCGTAACGTTAGAGAGTGCTCAACGCTGACAGTTACGCGTGTAATTTGACTAAACACGTCAGCGCTGATATCTAAGCGTCATTCAAAAAAGCTCTAGAATTTCATGTTTTCAGCTGTCAGCGCTGAAAGTCAGTGCGCGGTCAATGAGACTGTAAAATCAGCCTTAGATATATAGGTACGCATAAATACTTAAAAATATTTATTTATTTGTTCATCTATGTACCAATATAAACAATAGAATGTCACCGATATCGACACCGGGTCCAAAGGTAGCTATAATTTTTATTACTACGTTTAATAACCACCTTTAAATACTAGGTCCAAAAGGAACTCCGTCGTTTCTAGCCTAGCCAAAAATACTAATCTATTCAACATACACATATCTACCTACATACCCACACCCAACCACCTGCCTAACCAAAGCTTGTCTAATCAATACCCCTCACCCACCATGTCCTGTGTGGTCTACCCGTATGCAGCACGTGCTACTTCAGCTGCTTTCACAAAAACGAGGAAGTGCGCTCGTTCCGTGCGGTGCAAGTGCAGCCTTTGGGACAACACATGTATGCTAGTTAGAACTAGTAGTGGAGAGGATGTGATAGAATTTTGGGAGGTTGAAAGTGATAGTGGATAAAGTTGAAAGTTTGATTTGATTTCAGACTCGATTTTTCTTATCCGATTGAAATACGCACTGCAACCGGATAAAATGCAGCTTACTGACATCTCGACCTGCCACCTACCTATCTATTTGCCATCTCAGTCGGGTCTTTAGTTTTAGTGTCAAAGCGTAACAAACTTAATTTTTTATTTAGCACTAGCTTTTGCCCGCGGCTTCGCTCCCGTCAACTGACTTCTCTACTTTACCCTATTTTTTTTTCGTAAGAACCTTCTCCTGACAATAACAAACACAACAAAAAAAGAATTAGCCAAATTGGTCCAGGCGTTGTTGAGTTATGCGCTTACCAACACATTTTGCGATTCATTTTTATATTATAGATTTATAATATGTATTAGCTTAAAATGAGCTCTACCTCAGCTGATGGTAGGGATGAAATGTCGTAGACAGAGCACGCTTGCTAGACGTATGCCACTTATCTATGCACTGTCATGGCTGTAGCTATCAGGATAATGTTCAAAAATCTTTCTAGCAGTTGAGCATTTCAAATGCTACAATACTATATAATGCATACAGGACTTTCTTAACTAAAGAAAATAACGTAGGTACACACAAAGAACGCTCACTTTCTAACCAAAAAGAAATCAATTCATATCCCCAAACATCACCATGAATAAAAATCACCATAATCAAATCAAACCAGGAGTTAGAAAAACACGCAATCCTGCGCACGTGTTCAAATGTTCGAAGCACATGTGCATTAAAAGGACCAGTTTTTGAATCAAAAAGAAGAATCGGAAGTTCCAACATCCTAATAGTTTGAAAAAAAAAAATAACCACGCCTACATACAAGTAGGTTCCCAAAAACCAGCGTAACTTGACCCCTCGTGTAGTTCAATATGAAAGTAGAGACAGGTCTTGGTAAGTTGGTTTACAGTTCATGATTTTGAATGAACTGGTGAGTGAATGAACTGGTGAATGAAAAAGGAGTTTCCGGTACATTTGATATATTATATTAAGTTATTAGATCTTTCTATTGAAAGGTCCAATTTATGAATGTAGGCGGACACGTAAAGAATTGTGTTGTCAAGGATTTGATAAACTTACTCGAGTGAGATCAAGTGATATTTTTTGGTATCGGTTTTGAATTAGAGTGAAAAGTTTACTGAAAAGTATCATCTCATCAAAGTGTCATCTCGTAACATTATTACTAGCCATTCTAAAGTAACTTTTATACGAATATTAAGTCTAAAATGTTTATCAGGATAATTTTCATTTCTTATTATGGATTTTACTTATAAAACGTTTTATTTTAGAATATATTTTTTTGTTTTTTCCTCATTACGTCTAGCAGGTAAATCGATCTAACAATTACACACACAATTAAAACAAAATAATACCTATAATGCAACCACAAAATCGTGCAGCGCACATCAAAACAAACAGCCTCTCACTTCGAATCAACTCTTGCGCATAAAAACCTGCAATAAAGAATTCGTCCATTAATCATTTGTATAGTAAAATAAATGCACGTTTAATAATATTGACAGATGTGGTATCTTCACGCCGCCGTAGGGTTAGAGGTCAGGCTGAGAGCGAGCATTAATCTGCACTAACTGTACTTCGGCTTATGTCTGCGCGGACGCATTGGGTGATGGAATTTTGGAACATTTTTGTAGCGGGGATTTTATATTATTATTGCCTTGATAGGTATACATAATCTTATATTAGTAGGCGGTTTCTCCAAAAAAAATTTTTTCGAAACCTTTTTTATGAAACATACTTTTAACGCAAAATAGTTGTTCTTTGCAATATCACAGATATAATTTTGATACAAAAATATTTTGGTATCAAATAAAAGTACCCATTTCAAACCAGCTAACAATTGACTCGGTGATAAAATTAGATTTAGGTACTTTTAAAAAAACTTTCTATGTATTAAATAAATATAAATATGATCTGTGTCTTCTAGGTAAACAGGCCATTCTTTATAGTTAAAATTCGCTATAACAAATAACGAACACGATAAAATATTTGGGTATGTATGTTTATTGAGTCTCAGTCTATAAAGATGATTTAAATTTTACGTTTAGTCCAAATATACTGTTCAATTTCTTTACTGCAGTGAAATTCGTTTTAGTGTGTATTAAAAATTAATAGCTTAACTGAAATTGTTGAAAGTAGTGACGTGTGAGGAAAAGTTAAGATTTGAAGTATTGGCGGTTCCGTATAGCTTCCGGTAGCGTTTTTAGCCGCGTCCCGCAAGCTTTCTCCGCGAACCCGGACAAAAATAGGTAATAGACTTGCTCGGTAAATAGGCAATCTATGTAAAATACAAACTTTCCAATATTATGTAGATGTAGAATTCTACATAAGTTCTTTTTTCAAGTATTCTCAATTTTTTTTTCGAGCTAAAATAGTCTAGATAACATATTTTCTTCCTGATAACATTATGCTAAAAAAAATTGTTGTAGCAGACAACAGGAAAATCGTACCGAAATTATTTATAGAAAGAACCTTAAGAGCATTTTTTGTTTGTTGATTGATTTAACAAAGTGTGGAATGTATTATAATGGTTAGTATAACTGCACTCTGTATCCGCGAGAAAACGATTGGTTAATTCATTTGACAGCCTTACTCTGAATATGGTTATTGTGACTTAGAAAAATAGGAGCAGCCCGAGCAGCTACCTACCGAAATTATTTTTAATATTGGTATTACTTTTTCCTGGCATTTTCTATCCTGTAGCTTTAAAATTTCAATAGCAATCATGGGGTCCAGCCTAATGAAATTATATTTTAAATAAATTGCAATAAACAAACAATTAAGAATGCCGTTATACCTTTGACCTGAAAAAGTCGATGAAGATCACGGCTCAGAAGTAGCAGTGCCGAAAAGATGTTGACAATTTTCTCAAATTGATCACAACATTGAAATTATGGCACTTTCGCCTGTGCAGCAGTGTGACATTAAAGGCAAAAAACGAAATAAAAATATACGTCACCCGCATCAAAACAAGGCCAATAAATACTATACACTAAAACTCTTCAAAATACTCCGAAAAATCCACTTCAAACCACCACACGCTCAGAATCAGGCGCCGAGACTAGGTCAGGTCGGAGTGCAAAACGCAGCATCACTTTCACCGTCAGATATCCATTAGACCGACAAGCACATCTGTCTCCGTCAAATTAACCATAAACACGATTCTTTACCTTTTAAAAATAACTTCTAAATGCATTATGGCATGTCTTTATACCTCTTTTGTTCGTCATTTGATTTTGATTGTGACTAAGAGTTGAGAATGAATTATAGTAATGCTGAGTAATATGTATGGGTTTTGTTTATTACGGTTTTATGAAACTATTTATAGAAATTGCTTATAGATTAGAGGGAACCCTAATGAAGGTTTAAAGGATTTATTTTCAGTAGGTGAAATCCAATCCGCTTAGGAAAAATACAAAAAAAATCTTAACAATGTATATCGATGTGAATTACGACACATCCCTAAATTTCGTTTGTTATTGTAATTATTTTTTTTTAATTATTTGTTTTATAGATTTACGTTTAGGCATTCGATTGAAGAGCCGAAACGTTGTTTTAAATGCATAGTTTTTTGGTGCAGACATATGCAAAGTCATGATTTATAATTAGTTATCTTATGAGCGCTTATGCAAATTCTTAATACACAATTACTTTATTTATTTATTTATTAAAGGGTTTACCAACAGCTTCTGTGTAGATTAAGCTTAGAGTACAATTTCTGTTATTAGGTACTAGGACTTACACAGTTGCCAATTACAGGTTAACCAACATACGCTAAATAATGATAGAATTTATGATTTTTAGAACTTTATGATAGTTAAGTAATCTACCTAGATAGATTTTTGTGTTTATTTAGATAATACATATACTAATAATATCCTAAGGTCTAAATAATCCTAGTTGGGCTAAGTTTAACACGAATGTTCGTGAATAAGAAAACTGGCTTTTATGTTGTAGGTGAACTTGGGTTTCTTTTACTCTTCTGTACAAGAATATAATGTAAGTACTAGCAAATAAATATAAAAAAAATGATACTTACAATTAATGTTTTCAAACTGTTTAATTTATAAACTTGTTTTTAGGTCATGCATCATAACGTTTTTTGTTTGAAGTATAAATTATATTTTTGGAGCTTTGATTTATGTTTTGAAGCAGATTTCTGCTAAGTACTTGTCAAAACAGACATCGGGTTTCCTTTTTAACCAAAAACTGATAACCGTTTCCGATCTTTTACTCTACCTATATCATCCTCCGAGCCTTTCTCCCAATCATGTTGGGGTCGGCTTCCAGTCTAACCGGATTCAGCTGAGTACCAGTGCTTTACAAGAAGCGACTGCCTATCTGACCTCCTCAACCCAGTTACCCGGGCAACCCGATACCCCTTGGTTAGACTGGTGTCAGACTTTACTGGCTTCTGACTACCCGTCTCTCATACTCCGACTCTAACTATATAATAAAAGCAATTCAGTAGGTAAGTGTTAATATTTATTATAGGTCGACAACTTCGACTAAAATTGATATTCCTTTTTATATAACGCAAACACAAGTATTTTAATAATCACTTAATTAAATGTGAAACCTGTAATGATAGTGATGATGTTGTTGTATAAATAAATAAATAAACAAAAGTTTATTAATAATCATTTGTATCATATTCCAGGCACTAAACCGATACATTGACCCAATTTAATTTCCAAAACACTAGAAATAAACATCAAAGTCGTTCGCAATAAACCATTAAAACAAACAGCATGACACATCAGCATCAAACATACTTGATGTCCTCCTAGCCGATTATCGGCTACGGCGGCTGTTCTCATGTAAGGAGATTAGCCAACTGCGCAGGAGATATTATAGTGCACAAGCATTTGCGCAGACACAGGTGCACTCCCTATTCCTTCACTCTCATAGCCCGATGGGACGGGAATCCGACACGACCGGAAAGAGATCAGGCGCAGGACCGACATTTACGTGCTCTCCGATGCACGGGTGAATCAATCACCAACTACCAGGCTTCGGGCTGCTTTGTGAAAGTCTTCTAAAACCCACAAAGCGATTTCGGCCCGACTCGGGAATCGAACCCGAGACCTCGTGCTCAGCAGCCACACTTGCGACAACTAGACCAACGAGGCAGTTAACGAGGAGAAACATACATACATACACACGTACATGAAACATTAATCATGCACACATTGCATTAGCAAAAACTTAACCCTTCGCTGCCTAAACAACCAAAAATAACCGTGTGACATCACCGTCTGTCGCCAATGCCACTGGCACATGCCAAACCGAAAATAACCAATCTGCCATATGCACAGAATTAAAAAAAAAGCACAAAAAAGGTAACAAACCTAACAAGGTTAACCTCATTTCTAATTCTAAGATGGCGGTAAAGTGTTGCGATATTTGAAAATAGAACAGCCTGCTTGAAACGGAATGCAACCGACCGAATAATTAAAAGGGATGCGACTAGTGTGTCCCGCGGGTTTGGTTGCGGTAACTCTAGAATTTATTTGGCCTTATGTTGGCGTTTGTAAAAAAAGGAAATTAATACCTAAGTTAAAAAATACGTCAATTCATTTAATACTTGTTACGGATATGTAATTCCGCATTTTTCACTGCAATAAAATTCCATCCTCATTTTTATAGGCATCAGACTAATGCATTGGGTAATTAGCACGAATGTTCGTTGCAAAATCGACCAATATTAAGACAAATAATAAATAATCACGCGGAAGACGTTATGAAACAAACGCAAAGACAGACACGCAAACAAAATTTCAATATAAACCAAACAGATATAAAGAAAGGGGTAAAGATTCTTCCCTTGAATTTTGAAGGGGTTTTTAATGTGGCACAAAAACTTAGGGGTCTTTGCGACCAGGTGCCCATAGCTTTACCGGAAATCTGTGAGCCAACCCGTTCGTGGCGGAAACAGCGGCGCATCCCTCACCTTCGACGTTATTATTTTAAAAAACCATCCCTAAGTTTCGGTTATTTTATTACCATTTTCTTGAGAGGCTCCTAAAATAATTTTTGGCTGCATCGGTAGGGTTAGGGCTTGTGTTCGGAGTTTGAATTTTAAAATTTTGTAGGTTGAAATTAAATCTTTTTATGTGTCGTTCAGAAAGCTTACATTAGTTGCTTATTTTATAAAATAATTGTTTTTCCCACCTCAGCAAGCTCTCTCAAATTCGTTTTACAAAAGTTACACTTTCTCACATCTAGAGGTAATATTATCTAACATTCAAGTGGTTTTTAAAATGATTAATCATCAACTATCGAAAAATAAAATATACAAAATATTTTTGTGTTAATGATGTGCCTACTATTTATACTATTCTGTATTGGTAGGTATCTTCCCATTAACTCCATAATTTGCCTATACGTTACTATGTAACTAAGTTCTATAAATCTGTGTAAAGCCGGCTATACACCTGCCAATCGCCTCGCGAGATCGATCACCGGAAAATCTGACAGCACCAATTGCATACAATTAGTCCACTGACGATCGTGATTCAATGACGATTTGGAAATCGAGTGTTGCGAGATGGTTGCTTCGTTTGTAGCTAGCCTATAAATTCATCGTTAAAATTGAAATATTAATTTATCTTTCTAGACCTTGTTAATTGTAATTTATATTGAATTTGCCGTTAACTTTCTACTGTGTAGTAAAATATTATGGATACTTAACGCTGGAGTTTCATTTCCTTTAAGTGTCATCCTAGGCAGGCTAATTAAATTCATTAATTCTATATGTATAAAATAATACTAAATACTCGATTCTTTATTAGCAATCTCCATACTAACTACAAAGATAAATAAAGCAAAATTTTCCTACCTATATAAAAAAATATTTAAGTATATACATTCAACTGAAAATCACCTGTAAACCATTACCAAAAACGTATAAGACCAAAACAAAACACTAACACAAGTTGCAAGCCGACTTAAAATATGGCGGACTCCGATTTCCATACACCATGGGGCACCATAAAATCACATCGGCCAACAGGTGGGTTTGCAAAACGAAGGGGCCAGAAACATGTATTAACATGTGTACTACAAACTATAGAATGAACTTTTTAACCTGTCCAGGCTTTTTTATTTATTTGCTTGAATCATTCCGCGATCAGACTTGGCAGTTGTTCTGTCACTTTGGTAGGTACAGGAAACTGCACATTAGTGGTAACTGTCATGCAACTTAACTCAATAGTAATAAGTACGATTTTCCTATAAAACTATTACCACTGACCTGAAGTTTACTGTACGTATAATATTAAATTATGCTACTTCATTATTGAGCTCTGTTAAAAACCTTAAAATTAATTTATGAATACCACTAAAAAAATATGCAAAACGAAAGCAAATAACACCTTTATTTTAAAATTAAGCAACGTGGTTATAATAAATATCATATAATTCTTCATTAATCTGTCTATTATTTTAAAATTAATTATTAATTTATATACAGCTTACCTTAAAACATAATGTGGTATTACCAAATTCATAATTTTACAGTAAATTATTATTTATTATGTTGACCTTTTTTAAAACAATACCATAAAAATGGGTTATTTATTTCATATTTATTCTAAAAAGTGACCTCTCTAAAAAAATATCGCGAATGTCGTCATAGAGTTATTATTTATAGATCTAGACGCCTTCCTTATAGGCTTAACCCAATTACATTACATATGTATTTTAAAGTATTTCTCACTACTAAAAATCTTTAGATTAACACATGACAACATCTGGCTAGCCTTTTCCCAACTATGTTGGGGTCGGTTTCGAATGTTACCTTTTGCAAGAAGCGACTGCCGATCTGACCTCTTCATTCCAGCTACCCGGCCAACCCAATACCTACTCCTAGATAAGACTGGTTGTCAGACTAACTGGCTTTTAACTATCCGTAACGACTGCTAAAGATGTTCAATAACAGCCGAGACCTACAGTTTATAGTATCCTCCGAAACACGGTCATTGGTGTCAAAATATACTTAGAAAATACATACAAAGAACTACTTAGATTGTGAAAGTACATGACATAAACACTAATATTTTTTTAAGTCACAGCTGCCAACAAGTCCTATTAATAGTCGTTTACGCCTGATTTGTTAAAAAAAGTTTATAAATCATAACATAATCCTCACCCTTTTTATTTTATGATTTACACATGGAAGGGTTACAACTGTCAGGGTATTTTCAGCTCACGATATCATATGGTATTAATAATATTAATTAATATTTTGTTTCATACTGAACATTATTGTTTCTGACATTAAACGTACTTGGTTATTTTTCAAATTACCAATAAAGATATAAAATTTTAATCGCATTGTTACACATATTTTAAAGTCCAAATTAAAATAAAATAACAATACTTTTGTAAAAGGCTAAGATTCGCCTAAAATTAGAAACTAAAGAGGACTCATTTTTTTGTTGTTTGTACCCAAAATGCTCCGAAACTACTGAACTGATTTGAAAAATTATTTCACCGTATGAAAACTACACTATCTCGGGATGACACAGGCTATATTTTGCCCCAGTACGTATAGTAGTTTACACGGAACGCGGGTCAAACTTCATCAACCATCAAATCGCGTATAAAAGGACCAAAAAATATTTGACGAGTATGTCAGGACCAAAAACGGGAGTTCGCTCCCGGCATCTCAAAGCGATCAATCTAAAGGTCGTTGACATCGGTGATCTATCACTATGATAATGCTTAGACAACACTATGATCACTGTTTGCTCTGCTCGCTCCCACGAGATTGTGAGACGTTATAAGTTCAGGATTATGAATTAACTGAAATGAATAACTTGATTTTCTTGAATGCAAGTTTTTTAAGGAAAGTTGAAGAAGTGAAAATAAATTGCTGAAGATACCTACGATTGTAGACCGTTAAACAAGCTTCCACTACCAGTTTCACCCGTATCTTCTGGCCACTACTCCGCGTACCTGGATAAAAAGAAGCCTTCCTCGATAAAATGAGCTATATAAAACATTGAAAAATTCATTCTAGATATAGTGATTATTACGAGATCACTTCGTAATTAATATCCATGCACTGCACACATACGTTTTTGTTTTTTGTTTTCTTGAAGTGTATTAGTATACCTTAACATTTCTAAATTCCGCTAAAACAACATAGGTAAGTAATCCCACATTAAGCACATTATAACGTGGATGCCATTACATAAACAAAGAAAACAAATATATTACGACAAACTTAACTACAGGTCACACAAATATTTGCACCGACACGGGAATTGAACCTGTGACCACGAGGTTATTCTGCTGCTTACGGCGCCATTGGGGTCACTGTGCAGTGCCTATATTTTTCTTTTAATTGTAAATCAATAAAAAAAACCTGTATAACTGTTAATTTTGTCTGAGGCTTATTTTTTATGGGAAGAGGAAAAACCGTACATATGTAATGTTAAGAAAATATTATAAAGTGTCATCGCTTTGGAAAGAGCCAGTGAGCTTATACATAATACGCAAATATATATTTTATTTCATCATTCTCTACTTAATATTTATAAAGGAATTTAACTTGGACACACTCCTCAGACATACAAGTATGTATTTGATACTAAAAATAACATAAGTATCAATGATTTTATTACATTGTAAGTAGATAAAGATAATACTCAATGCAATAAGAACGCATAGACCACTCCACACATAAGATCCAAAGCCAATAATAATTTGCCTGCGACAAACAAACATCCTGTGCAGATTGACAGGCAGCTGATCTACCCAGTTTTTCTTACATTTCCTGATGAGCGTGGGAAGAAGAAGCATTTATTTAAGTCATAATAACGAACTAAAGAATATTTTATTATTATATAACTACGAATTTTATGTACTGCTATATACTAAACTTATATAACAATACACAAAAAACCTTTAAATAGACATATCAATTTAAACTTCGCGTCAAAAAACTCATCCGTATCGCTGTCAGTGAGAATCGAGCCCAAAAGGAACAAAAATGATTGCTAAAATATACTTAAGCAATCTGTTCGAGTACCAAAGGACCAAACCTGCAATATTTTCTTCGCACCATATGATAGTCAGTTGTTTAACCGAGGCAGGTGGCCAACGGCTTCCAATCTGTGCACGAAAAACCTCAAACGATATTACAAACTACCCCAAAAAAATATAGGAAGACGTAGACGGAGATAGATGCAAGTTAGAGAGAGACAGAGCATATGTCTTTCCGTTTCCGTTTTATTGTAAAAAGTGGAACATCTGCTCTGACAGATTTGTGCTGTGGGAAGATCGGTGAGTAGGCGAAATTTTAGATCATCATGTGTTATGCTTTTTGGATGATTTTGATATTCAGGATGTTTTTGTTTGCCTTATGGTGCCTTTACCGTTTAAGACGTTTAATATAAGCCTTATGGACACAGATTACTCCAATATGGACCAAAGGACCAATTACTAAGTAACCCAAGTTGACGTGTAATCAGCCTCTCATTAAAAACCAAAATTGATAAATCAACCCATTATTTTCGTTCAAGATAATCTAATAGTCTGTGTTCGAGATAGGTTGTTGTCAAAAATCTCTCCAAAGTCTTCACAGTAGACAATAATAGATAACCCTTTCCCTCTTCCGCTTTTTAACGTGAAACATAAATAAGAGAAAACAATATCGTTTAAAGAACACTTAAATACCTGGGTATAGTGACAGGAATAGCCCGGGACACACTGGAACCATTCATCATATCAACTGTACTTGAATGAGGAACCTATTCTGGCCAACGAGAGAATTACGATATAATTTCGATGAGATTATCGATTCATTTGAATGCAGAAAACCACAGTTCTTTCCCTTAGAAAAAACTGTTTTCTTGACGGAATAGTTTCAAGACTGCATCATGTTTATTTCAAGATATTTCGAGTAGCCCAGCCATACTTGTATGAAAGTATTATTAAACTCATCAAATGTTAAACGCAGACGTTGATTGGGACGTGGATTGTACATATGTCGAATATTATACCATCTACGTACTTGATTAATGTATTTTGACTTTCGCGTTTGTGTGAAATTGATAAAGATCCATTTATTCATCTAACATATATTCATGTAACCATTTATTTAAAAAAACTAAGGTTAGAGAATACTCATCGAAAAGAATTCATCTTATTTAATATCGAAAAAATATCGTTCACCAGAATACTCTCCCGAACCCGATTTATTTTAAGTTACCCTTTTTATACGAGAATTATGTTCATTAAAGAGAGTTTTTTATATGTTTCTATTTATATTCAGTTGAGCATGTGGTCCTACCCTCATTGTTGAAGAGATTTGTGGTTAACCCTTCAGGAAGTAGAAAAACTAAGTCAACTGATTCCTGAAACTTATTGTTAAAAACTGGGTCTAATTTTGTTTTGACAGCGTGTTACCGAAATAGTACTTATTAAGTTTCGTTTTGACACATTATTTCGATTTTAGTTTTGGCTATTCATCCTATTACATTACTTATGACTAGATAAATGACATCACCTACTCTATGTAGGTAATTGGCCTTATACCAAGCAAAAAGCTGAAACATTTCCTTGCAAAACTATTAACTCGTTATGCGAAAATTATCGCGATTGTCAAAAACTAAAAACTAGAGCAATAAGGTTCTTTGTCAATATCATACAAAACAGACAGGTGCTTTAATAATCACGCACAGAAAAAATGTATCCGATAAAATTTCTCACACGTTATATCATAACTTGTAATCTGAAACGTTTTCTAAAAGTGAACTGAGTCAATATCCACCATTTCTACTTCCGATCTTCACATCCGCTACCATATCCGCAGGTATCCGAAGATTGTACAAATATTCGCACGGCGGATATCCTTTTTATATCGAGTTACACTTTCTTTTACATCCTGTATAACATCGCATTACTTGATGTTCACTGCTGTCTTAGAACTGACTGTCTCGAAGGACCAATAGGTACTCAGCAATGGATTTTAAATAACAATAATGGTCGTTAGCACGGTTATGAAGTTCGATTGTATGCACAAGTGTGTCAGAAAATAGATCAAATGTATTATTTTCAATGGTTACAGAATTTGATATTTTGATTGAGGATGACAAATGATGTTTCAAAGGTAGGAAGTAGGTGGGAATCGGTATATCCTTCGATTATAAGGTACAGTA
Organism: Helicoverpa zea; assembly: GCF_022581195.2. Lineage (NCBI taxonomy): Eukaryota > Metazoa > Arthropoda > Insecta > Lepidoptera > Noctuidae > Helicoverpa > Helicoverpa zea. Next base: position 3,618,868 of record NC_061472.1, read on the forward strand.
ACTATTATCAGGTAACTTGTGCACTTTAGTTGAAATATGAGAAAGGCAACTTAGACTAGTGTTATCAGTCCCGTCTTTGGACGGGCTTAAAATATCTATCGTAAATCTTCCTCATCAATCATTTCACAGATTTGAGACGTACAGACAGACTTTGTGTTAACATATGTAGTTGCTTGTAATACCATAAAATTGCTCTTCAAAACATCTTCCCATCACGATCAGCAAAGGTCAACGCTCAAATAATTAGAAATAATTAGTTCACAACGATACGAGCATACGAAATGTAACAAACTCGCGCCAGAACCTTAACTTATTGTACCAACAACTTGGGAATTTATTACCAAAGTACCGGGCAAAGATTATGTAAGAAAAGATAGTATTCTCATAGGAATGGGTGAAAGTATTCTGCCTATTTTTTAAAAACAAAATCAATTCAAATCATGTATATAAAAAATCGTACATTTAGATTAGGTATTCTAAAATTATATTCTTCTTCATTGTACCCTAAATTGAATGTTTCATTATTAGTAGCTCAAAACAAACATGTATATTATACTAATATTATAAAGCTGAAGTTTGTTTGTTTGTTTGTTTGAACGCGCTAATCTCAGGAACGACTGGTCCGATGTGAACAATTCTTTCGGTGTTAGATAGCCCATTTATCGAGGAAGGCTATAGGCTACTTTTTATCCGGGTTCGTACAGAGGTTCCCACGGGATGCGGGTGAAACCGCTGGCAGAAGCTAGTATAGGCATATAGTTAGATTATACTAAAATTACACTTCTTCATTTTTCATTATGTTGAGTATTTCATTATTAATAGCTCAAAGCAAACGCCCAAGCACGAAGTATATCATGGGCAGCGAAATTATTTAAGTCAAATTCTTAAAAATAACTTCGCATTAAACAGTCCATCCCAGTAACAGATCCAGAAATAACGACATAGAGTTATGATAATTTCTGTCACCAAAAACAAATAAAATCATAACTTTCCTACTTAAAAATCTTATTTACAAAATAAATAACCTTCCATCCCAAACAAATGTAGGCTTAACATTATGCATATGAAAGAAATATCAGAATAAATTACAGATCAAAGTAAAATAATTTTTTAAATATTGAAAACCACTTACTATCCATGTATGTATAATGTCAGTTTCGTTCCATTCACAATGATTTTGTTTCGCAATATCAATTTATAATAAAGTATTCACCGTTTATGCTAAGTTATTTAATCTATGCCTCTTCGACGAATTTTAAGTTGAAAACATATTTAGCATACGCCACTTTAAAAAGATTTTACCAAGAAAAGTGTTAGTGAAAGACTTTTTTAGTTTTTTTTTTAATAATTGTGTTGAAACTGTTTAAATTATCGTCATTATAGAGATAATGGTAGTTTATTTGTAAATAAATATATGCAATTAATATCGACACATTACTTCATATTTAAATTGCGCATGAATATATTACAAATCGTGTGAAATAAGTCCTTTGAGTTACAAAACACGAGTCCTCCCGTTACTTATTGCGATATCAATTATTGAGAACATGAGTTTTAGCGTTCAATACTCATTCTTATGCATTAAAAATCACCATAGCTTATTTTCTCGTCCACATATTAAATAATTGAAGATGATTGTAAGTTATTATAAGACACATATAATTCTTCTCTAATTTGGGTACAAACTGTCGTTGAATTATTAGGTAACACTATAATATTTGCATTTTGTACCCAATTTATGTCATTAAGGGAGTGCTGGAAGAAATTACACTTTTGTATGGATTAAGAGGCCTACAATAAATATTTTAACACCTCTGTTTTTTTAAGTTTATCAAAAAGACATACACAATAAATGGATATTTGTATTTTTTTCTTTTACAGTTTAATTCGGTTAAAAACCTGAACAACTGGACTAGAAGTTTTTAGAAAATTGAACCACTAGACTCTAATATTTTCTAATAAAGAAAAAAAAGAAATCTTAGCATGGCTTTTACACCCCTGTACATACTCACATATAAAAGCTAAAGTTGTAACTTTAAAACGTTACATAACGTAAGCTAATTATATTCTAAGTTGCGGTGCTAAGTGATTGCTTATTGAAGCAGCCACAGATTCCTAAGCAATGCGGAAGTTAGAAATTTCCTTTGTTAATTATGTTAAAACTTTTATAGCTTACGTTTACTGTGTTAAGTTAATCTGTTTGCCTTTGATACGGATTTTGGGGTTTTCATACTTAAGTCATAATTGTTCGTAATTGCGCTCTAATTGTTGAGAAGTACACCAAACTCATTGAGAGTTTTGTTAGTGGGTTTTTTTAGAAACAATGCGGGAAAAACTTGACTTTTGTACATTCGCAAATTAGCTAAAATGACTGCAATATTTGAATCCGCAAGCACAACTAACATTTAAGAAAACTTTTTACTTAACACAAGTAAAAAGAAAACAACACGCATGACCGTGAAAAAAGCAATTACACAACTTATTCTTACTCAAACTTGCGCACGCGCAATTGACGAAACATTGATGTATTACGCTAACAATTGATTATCGATTATAGGTATCTATTTATAAATTTTATGAACGTACTTATACATATAAGAAAGTAAGGAAAAAAGTAAAAAAAAATACCTTTGTCGCCAAGGTGTACGTAAGTAGTAAAAATAAAATATGAGCTACATAAACTAATATAATAATAAACTCCACGCTTTTCTTAAATAACCTTACAACCGTAAGCTAAAAGTCAGTCATTAAAAATCCATTTAAAAAAAAGAACAAAACAATATCGATTTTTATATCCAAATTGACATTTAAAACTTAATCAATATGTAGCAGCGTAAACTCGTAATAAATAAAATTGTCTCGTAAATAAAGGACCTAATAATTAAATTTTATTTTCTTGATTAAGCACCGAGGAAGGCGTAGACATATAAAATGGATTAATATAACTAATTAGGTTTTGAAGCTTAGTGCTGATAGTCCATTAAACAATTAATATTGATTTCACGCGCTGATAGTTTAATGTCAATTATTAACGACTCAAAAAGGGTTTGTATGTGAAAATATACGAGGTGAAATTGGTCCTTTGAGTATTACAAACATAGTCAAGTACAATTTTTATTGGTCCCAGTAAGTGTATCTGACTAGCACTCTTGATGAAATTTAAAAATTAATACAGTTTTGAAAAACACTAGCTTCATTTATTTATGCACCTGGACATTTTGACCTTTTTAACCTCGTTTCAAAAATAGGTTGTCTAACACGGAAATATTTTTTAAAATTGGTCGGCATTTTCTGAGAATGACGCGTTTAAACAAACTAGCTTAGTATTAAATGCCACTATATATACAGCATATATGGCACAAATACTGGGAATGAAAGTCTGTATTTTCAATTATTCTTCTTCTTCTTCTTCTGCCCTGTTCCCAATTTTATTTGGGGCGCAATATGTCTTCCGCTTCCATTCTTCCCTGTCACTCGTCGTACTGACACTCACTCTCTTCTTATTCATGACATCTTTCAGGCAATCCATCCATCTTTTCTTAGGTCTTCCTCTTCCTCTCCATCCACCTGCATTCATACTTAGCACACACTTTGTTGCACGCGTATCATCCCTCCTCATGCCCATACCATGACAACCTTTTACTTCTCATCTTTTCTGTAAGGCGCTACTTTCAGACTTTCTCTAATGTTATCATTCCTCACTTTATCCATTCTTGTAACACCACACATCCATCTCAGCATTCTCATTTCTACTACATGCACTCTCTTCTCATCCCTCTTTTTCAATGTTCAACAATCGGATCCATATTTTCAATAATCCCCGCTTATTACAAACAATATTTTAATTATTACTCAACTAACTACACCCAACTTAGATTACAAACTCAAAAAGCAGCTAAAACAGCTAATTTCCAATTACGAACTAATGAACAGATTACATAAAAGCAATGTAACCCGTGGCTGAGGCAAGTCACCTGCCATCCTCTGTAACCCCGAGAGAAAGTAGATATGATAATTGGATGAGCAGCGATGTGCGACCGGACTGGCTTGCGAGTGGACGTGAGAAATGTGTGGATAAGGTGTGGTAACAGGAAAATTGATTGTTAGTAGGGGGGTGTAGGTTGTTAGTTCGTATGAAGGTGACTTAAGTATGGTGTGGCGTGTGGCTGTTAGCAGCAGTTGTTTATTTGTGCAATGAAATTAAAAATATAATATGTACGTACAATCTTGTAAAGTGTTCTATGAAGGGTTAATAACCGTTTTAAGGAAACATACATACAAAAGTGACTTTTCAACATTTTTAAGTGGCAGTTATTTAGCGAATGGAAATAATTAAACAACAAAATAACTCCTTCCTATAAAGTACTTTCCTCTATTATTTTCTCCCCAAGCTGAGGGATTTACCGAGTGAGTGGTACATTATTATTATTTTTTTAATAAAATGATGTTCAATTACTATTAATTAATCATAGTCATATCCACATTAAAGCTATCACTCGCATCCTTCAAGCACGCGACGTTGTTTCTGCCGCGTTATCAATCATGTAGTTTACTATTTGAACGCTCACATTTTATGCAACGTTTACTTGCCTACATTATACACTAGTATATTACTTATTATGTATATTTAAAACTTGTTTACTAAGGTGAAAGATACAGTAGTTATTTGCATGTCTTTCCGCTAATAATGTTGTTTTTATACCATGTTATGGTTGAGCAAATATGGTATCCGTACTAGTTGGTAGATATGCATGTAAAGCAGGTATAAATGAAATGTTAATCGTTTATGTAATGCGGTCATTGACCTTTACAAAAAAGATCTCTGGCCCAGAAAAATAAATAGCAATAAAACAAAATGTTATACAATTCCGAATCTAGGTTTAAAAGTAGCCAAAATGTCAATCTATATTACTCATTCTTCTAGGCAGTCACACATTAGTGATGTGATCGTGAAGTATCGATAAATCGATATAATCAGAACTCGTCACATGCTTACCATTAACATGTCATTAAGTTACCAAACAAAGTTTAATCACCACTTAATTAAATATCAAAGGTGTTGATTCTATTGATAAACAAAAAGATAATGGATAACAGTGTTATTTTACGGACATGAATAAGAATACGAATTGTGAATCGTGTGAATTTACGAATATTGCCATAAAAATATACAAATACTATAATGTGACCGATAAATAATGCATCGAGGTTGAGACGCGTCGCAAGATATTGCAGAAAGTCAGATTCACACGAAGTTGTATATAGTGTATAAGATGTATGAAGCCTAGTAGTGGGTTCTAAAAAATGCTGAATTTACTGAATCGATCCTAAATAATGAAAAGGCAAATAAAACTTTGCACGTGACCTTGTAATGGCATATCATTTTAGGAGGACATCACTTCTTAAGGAAATGTAGATGGAAACAATGTGCAAAACATTAATATGAATATAATACTGGAAGCATTTCTCTTCTTTGCTTCCAACTTATTCAATATTTAAGTTAAGCCTAAGAAAGAGTTATGAGGATAGTTTAATTTTGTATTGAACAATATCTATTTCTTCAAGTGGACCTTCTGTTTCGCCTGTTTATCGAGATTTTGGTTGCATCCCTAGTTTCGCAACATTATCTAAGAGACCGTCAGTTCGATGCTGTGCGAGTCACTTTACCGTGGGAAACATATCAATAACAAAATTATAATCATGCTAAAAATATTAGTTGATTTATTTCATGATTAGTATTCGCAATATGAATATCTATGCAATATTTTGTGTGAAATTAAAACGAAATGTTTTGAGTCTGTTTTTAAATGTTAGTGCCTTCTTTTCAACTTTCCAATTTTATAAATATTGCAAATGATTTATAGTTTCTTTCTTGTAAATGTTACAGCCATAGTGATTAAATAAATATTATACATAATCACTGGTCATTATGTATTATAGTACCCAAATTGACTTGACAATGTGATAAATTAATTACTTTATCTAGATATTATTCATAATAGCTGGTCAAAGTTAGCCAAAGTAATAAATATGGTAGGTATAACCAATTTGGTACTGACTAATTCTTAAAAACGGTTTAAATTATTGTCGAATATATTATGAATCATCAAATGATTCCTCCCGCTGTGGGTTAGCAGCGTGAAGGAGTGTCAGACAGTTAGTGACTTCAAACCCACTGGGGTTTGCTGAATCTCTTCGAGGAGCGCGCTGCCAAGACGTGCCCGTCTTCTATGAGCCGGAAGGACGATGAGCCCACAGACCCACGCCTAAGATGGCCGGGAGACGTCACTCGATACTCAGCGCCCGTGGTCTCTTCCACGTCCATGGCAGCAGCTGGGATGAGAGGTGTGAATTTCTCTAGCTTCTGCATGAGACGACGGCATCCCATTACATCTCGCCCCAGACCATGGCTTAAATCAGGGCTGGGCACGAAAGGTCGCCGCTGCGTATTGCCTCAACGAAGACACAGCAGTGCCCTTCCCAGGCAGGGCATACCTGGACTGTGTGGTTTACCGTGTCCTCCGGGCCGTCCGTATAGTGTCCCGAGCCACATCTCAAAGATCGGACTTTTTGCTATGTGGCGTGCCCTGCACTGGGCTAACTAAGCCCTTTTAGAATTATATTAAGGTCAGCTACCAGACACTTTAGTTAGTTAACATGAAATAATAATCTTTACCTATTTATTTTATTACATTATCCAAGTCTATGGAGATATTATATAAAATTGCTAATTAATGTGATTCATTCTGTGTCAATTATCACTTTATCCAAATTGAGTAAATATTATAAATAATACCTAGATAATATATATATAATATTCAGACTTATTACTTTGGCTGTAACATAAATATTGATTCAAATTGAAAAAAAAAAAAAAAAAAAAATTGTTCAGACAATAATTTTAGTCTAAGCAGTCTAATTTAGCACAATAAACTAGGCGAGTAATATTTTTAAAATGAATTTTCACCTCTCTTTTCCACTTATTTTGATTGCTGCCCTTCTTTTCTAAAGAATTAAATAATATACCCCAGCGTACATAAACTTTAGAAAGAATGTCACTTATGAGATGGTAAACAGAAGAAGATGTAAGAAGAAAACATGCATAAATAATGATGGTGAAGACATGATGACGTAAAACTCCAGAAGTGATAACCTCCACAACTGTATCCTCCACAAATCGCCTAGATTTTGCCTATAACGTTTCAATCCAGTCCTATTCCGATAAACCAGTTTACAATCCTCGTCATGAATCCTGACTGACTGGCTGATGAAAAAAAATAACACTTTGCCCCCATGGAAAATCAAACCAGCTCTGATAACAAAGCCACAAAATATGATGCACTAAAATTAATATTGTGTCATAAAATAGAGCTTCTAATACGTAGGAATTAAGGCTTAGAACAGACTTGAAATCTCAATTAATTTATATACTTTAGCAATTTAATTTTATTACATAATTTATGTGGGTAACAGTACATTGATGATCGTCAGTTGTTTTTCAAGAGTAGGGTGAGCGCACACATGTATGTAGCTAGTAATAATAATTAGAATTATTCCATACTTTTTTAATGCGAACTATTTATGATGTGTTCTGAATTCGAATCGATTTGGCACTGATTTATATCGATTTTTAAGGAATATTTTGCAGGCAAATATAGTATGGGAATTTGTGTCCAGATCCAGTTTTGTAGCGAAACTAATTGAATTTATAACAATCTAGAATTGAAAATTAAATTCTTAATACAGCATGGCGGATTAGTTAGTACCTATTATATTTTGATTGCGGCCTAATAAAGGCAGCTAAAAATTAATGAGGTATTGTATAATGAGAATTGCATAAAAATAATTTGAAACATCGCTAACGTTTTGCATATACGTACGTAGCGTTAAACAATTTACTGTGCGCACGAAATCGTGACGATCAATTGAAAGATTCGAAAGGTTTACATGAAGCTATACATGACCACTTATAGAATACCAGGAATCGTCTACAAATGCGTGCTAATTATTCAACGTTTCTTTATTTTCTTTACGTCATGTCCGAGCTTTAGAAGTGAAAAAAACTGGTCAAGTGCCTGTTATATTCGCACACTAAGAGTTCCGTCCATCTATAAAAGGAGCAAAAACCAAGTTTATTTTATGCCCACTACAATATTTATTGTATTCTAGTTTTCAGTGCGTGTTATTACCAATAGCTACAACAGAAATAATTGCATCATCTATGAATTATTTTTTACTATTTTATCACGGTGTAAGATTCAGCCTAGAGACAGACAGACGGACAACGAAGTCGTGGTATGCCATAAGGTCCCGTTTTGCCTTTTGGGTACGGAATCCAACAAACTAGTTCGGTTAGCACCGGAAATAGTCTTTTTTTTAAACTCCTCAGAAATATATAGCTATAAAGGAGTGATCTCATTATTTACGCAACATTGATCGCATAAAAACTAGTCGTGTAGACTGCGCTTAATGAGCCACGAGGGTGTGGGCCAAGGGGAAGGAATAAACATTTTGGTAATGATACAAAATATAACGAAATTGAAGTGTTTTAAACATTACAACGTTATTTTGTTCCGTTAGTAAAGCTAGAGAGGTTTCCAAAGAAATCTCCAAGAATAAGCAACAGGAATACGAATTTCAGTTTAGAGATCATAACCTATTTTCAGTTGCATTCAATATTATATCGACGGTTCTCTGCAAAGTACCTTAATTATCGAGTAAATCGCTATTTTATCATCACCACGGTACTATTCTGTCACTCTATTATATATATATGTCTCTAAATTTTTACAAAAATATATCTAGACCTAACTCAAAAATACAGCCAGCAGTTCTTAACATCTTCTAACTTGTACCACCCGCATTACAAAGGGGGCATGGAGTAAATTTGAATATTTCACGCATTTAGTTGGCGACGCGTGGCGGTCGCAGGAAGTCAGGATCCTTTATTCAACGCGATGCGTCGGCGGCGCAGCGGTCGGTCAAGGTCCTTGCTTCAAGGGATTTATGACTACTGTACATGCAGTTTTGAGAAAAAAAAAACATGGTAATGGTCAAGTTTTGAGGTGAAGAAGAAAGTAAATAAATGGATTTGTACCTCGGTTATTTTTGCTGTTAATTGTTTTATTTAGTGTGAACATTTTTAAGGGACTTTATAGCCAGATAAAATAATATTTTACCTACAACATGCAGGTAACCATTGAGTGAAGAAAAAATTACAAATTACTTAATGACAATATTTTAATTATCTTAAAATGAATAAAGCTTTTTTAGTTTATCTTTAATCTATTTAACAGCAAAACCATTACCTCCATCAAGTTCATCTATTAACACTAACCTAACGACACAAGCATTATTTCCAAACTAATTCCTAACAGTCATCGTGACCAACTAACCCAAAAAAACCTAACCCTGTCAAACGTCAAGCCGTAAAATTACTAATGGGGGTATAAATTACCCCTTGATCACGACACACCGAAACTAGCACCTGCCACCGAATAATACAATAATTAGAACTTGCTCCGCTTGATGTTTCCTTTATTTGGAGCTATAATTTTTTTTTTTTAATTTCGAAGCCATGTCCGGAACCAGCATTTGTTTTATTGCATATATTTATCGCAGCGGGGTAATTATTTAACTAAATTGGGAATAATATTGCATACGGCGGCGGAGGGTTCTGTAACTGTCTTGTTGTATGGTATTTCCTTGCAGATGCTTGGGTTGTTTCCAAAGTTTATGTGAAATGAGCTTAAAGATTAAAATAATTAAAACGTATACCTTTTTTGAATGGTATCAAAGTTGGTGGCTCAGGCTGTGTTTTGAACTTCTTTGGCAGTCGTTACGTTGAGCCAGAAGCCATAATATCAGACAACCATTCCTACCAAGGGGTATTGATTGAGTGGCCCGGGTAACTAGGTTGTGGAGATCAGACAGACAGTCACTCCATGTCAAACACTGGTACCCAGCTACATACGACTCAAACACAAGTAATTGGAAAAAGCTAGGTACACGATGACACATAATCCCACACTAAAACAATTAATATACAAACAGTAGAACATCATTTCCTTTGAAGAAACACTCATAAACATTAACAAATGAACCACGTAACAAAACCATAGCATTGATCAACATTTCATTAAACAATTAAAGAGAAAATGGCGGGACATTTACTACGCCGAACACGGAACAACCACCAATGGATTCCGCAAATACTTACGTATGCCATTTCAATTTATTACCATCTCAATTGAAAGAAGGTTATGTACTTAGGGTACTTGATAATATGAAAAAAGTGTTGTGAAACTTAATTGAACTTCTGTGCATTATAGACGCGGAAAGAAAATTGTGGAGAGAAGAAGTTTTGGGACCTCAGATGAAAAGCGAGCCTAAACTTACTAATTCTAGGTATGATTGTGATATATAGGCTGTAGGCCTGATAAATTTTGTCCAAAACCGTTCAGCCGTTTTCGAGTGAAACAGCAGAGGTACAGTTACGCAGAAGAAAACTTGAGCAGATAAGAGATAATTTTCATCCACCTCTAACTTTCTGTCTCGTCTGGTAATTCAGTTCTGGTAAAAAAAATCGATAATTCGTAATATGACAATATACATAGGTGTATTATCACTGTTCACTCTTTCTCCATAACAGTAACAGCAAAAACAGTCCACAGTCCACTAGTTTCCACGGTCTTCTTGCTTCAAATTGTTCACACTGGAACTTCTCCCCTCATCCTCTAGCACTAATATATTCTAATCGTGTTTTAGAACAGGCATGGGACATGAGGCGCCACCTAGCAAGTTTGGCATCAATCGTCGCTCAGCAGTGCTGACGAATGTTAAGTACTTACTGGGCATGCATAATCGTGTACTAGTCACGGTTGTGATTACCGACTGGTCAGTAGATTATTGGTGGTCCTTAGAACTGCCACAGAAGTTTTATGTGGTCACCAGTTTATAACAGAAGATGTAATGCTTAATGAGTCAATTGTCATTTGTTTATGAGTCTTAGGGTCTCTTTCACCATCTCAAAGTAAAGCGTTGATTAGTTACTTGCCAATTAACGTTAACTGGCAAGTAAAACTTACGAGTATCTTCTACCAATTTCACAAGCGAAAATCAAGCTTCGAGTAACTACTTGCCGGTTAAGTGAATGACGTAACAAATCATACGTTACATTCGTTCAAAATTACGTCAACGGTACTCGTCAAACGTCATTGACAGGTTAGCTGTCATTTGTCATTTCATTTCGTGTGGTGTTTTTGTTGTGTTTTTTTTGGATTGTCACTTCTTAAGTAGGATCCAGTTGCGAGATTAATGTTAACAGCATGCTTGTTTTTGTTGAAACTGCTTGATTCTTGAAAACAAGACTTGTTTGTTAGATAAGTACTTAGGTACCTACTAATGTAGGTAATTGAGAGAACATCGTATTAAATTTTTATATGTAAGGTGTAAAATTAATAATTATGATTTGATAGGTTATCTGTTAGTAAAATCATTTAACTTATTTTATTTTTATAAAAAAATGATAATCACCTTTGCGTTTTAGAAACTATTTTATGTTTTATTAAGTTATGCACTTGGTTCACTGCAAGCTTCGATAGACGAAATCTAGCCAAAAAATCAGTTTCATCTAAGTCCGTAAAATAATCAACACGGATTTTAAATACAAGAATCCTCGGTATCCGTTGCAAGGTTAAATAATCAAATTCATCCGATTGATGATCAATTAAATTAAATAAATCCATTTTCAATCAACAGTTATGCAAATTTTCAATAATCTAAACGCTGCAATATTTAACCGTCAAGTAAACACGCTAATCAGTAGAAGACGCGGCAAGTAAGTTACGAGTCATTTAATCATATGATTAGTGCTACTCGAACATCGTGAAATTGACACGTGCAGTTACGGGTGACTTTAACTGGCGATTAGTCTACTCAATACTTTACTCGAGGGTGGTGAAAGAGGCCCTTAGAGTTCTTTACAAGGGCCTTCATTTGCGGAAGTTCAGTAACTTAGCCAGGATATACCAAAATGTTGCTGTTCTAAAGGTGGATCTGGTGAAATTTCAGGCACGTGACTTATTTCATAGCCACATTGGAATGTAAAAAACTGTTATGTTTTAGACTCATAAATTATCAAGAACCACTTACCATGAGATGAACAATATGTTTCCATCTTACAAAAGCTAATTTACTACCGAGAGATGTAACGATTCATCTCACAAGATGACTTACATCAAAATTCACTAAACTTCCCCAAAACCCTGTTTCGAAAAAACACTCTCTTCCTAAAACACAAACGGTCAAACATGCAAACAAAACAATTCGACAAATACTCCCAGATGTGAGTTCAGGAATTCTTTTAACAATATTCTTTACTAATTCACACTTAGAAAATTAAATTAACTCAGAAATCGGCTTCAAGCAGATCGCCCGGTCAGGGCAGGGCTGCCTCATGGCTTAAAGAACTCGTTTAGAAAATATCTCTCTGGAAGCACTTTAATTTAAGCTATTTAATCAATATCTTTAGGTATAACTAAATATGTAATGTAAATATGTGAATAAAAATTAATTATTAAATATTAACTAAAGTAAGATTTTATCAAACTTTGTTCATGAGGCATCCTTCCATTTTGAAAAAGGCACGCTAAATTGGTGGACTGCGGCTGTCATGTGGTGAATATTTTTGGCCCTCGTTACGGGTAGTTAGAAACCAGAAAATCTGACAAGTCGTTTTACCAAGTGGTATCAAGTTTCACGGACAGAGTTGAGGAGTTCAGACAGGCAGTCGCTCCATGTAAAACACAGCATTTGTGGAGACTGGAAGTCAACCCCAACATAGTTAATCAAAGGCTAAGCAGACGATACAACCAACACAATTCTACCTAACCAAGCATAAGACCTGTTAATTAATAAATTTCCTACAACCAGACCCGTACAGCCTCTCGATCCATTCACGCATCTAAGCAAGTTTTCAAACGAGCTCGGTAGTACAAGATGACCTTTTGGAAAACGTCCTAAGAACATCCTGCTGCCGAGCCGGATACGAAACGGATCCGATTGTAAGGCCTTGAATGTTTGCGGACATAAACTGTGGAATAGTATGGATTTTGTAGTTAATGAAAGGACTTGTAGTTAACGATTGGTAGTGAAAGTGTGACTGATCTGATTGGTTAAATAAAGTATTTTTGTGTTTCTTTGGTATCGAAGTCAGAAATGTTTCTCTTTCAATCTTAAGCTTTTCAATGTATATGGCTCGAATAACTTCTCAAGTTTGTCAGTAAACTTTTAATCATGCTAAAAGGATTTTTTGGCCTGAAAGTTCAAAACTATTTTAGAAGGCAAGGCCCATTGTGGTGTTTCCTACTTTTAGTTCTCCTTGCTTCAGTCAAAATATTATATAAAAAATACAAGGAAAAATAACTATTATTTCAACTGTTATAATCATTAAAAATATAACTGGCAACCCTAAATTCAACTGTTTGCTTGCTCATTACTGCTTGCGCTCGCGCACCGTAACGGTAGGGTTGGTCTAGCCCCTTATTAAACTTACCTTTATACTTACCATTCGATTTCCAACTCTATACAGGTGGTATAAGGTTGAATTTTGCATGTAATTAGTGAAATGCTTTTTATTCCATATAGCGAATGGTTTGAAGATCTCGGTAAGTGGAGATATTGTTAAAAGTGTTTGTTTGTCTGTTTATTTGATTTTAGATAGGTATACAGAACAAAAGTAATTGAATGCTTTTAAGAATAAATTAGATTAATAAGAGAAAAATAACGAACAACCAGTTACTATAGACTTAAGTTACCTAATACGTTAGAAAAAAAAATAAAAAAAAATTGTTGCATTTAGAGTATGCAATAGTTTTATATCGTCCCAAACAACAATACCTAGTTAACAAATAATTAGTAGACCCACTCTCTATCTATATGATAAACCAAATCTTCCTAGAAGCATTGTAAATACCCCAGGCGTTCAAACACCTGAGCTTTGCGTTATTTACAGAACGAAAACTATTTAACGAGAGCCTTATTCCTTCATCACTTGACCCCACTGACATACTGCCAACAGCCACTTAACCAATGAACCAAATCCAACACGAAAAATAACAATTATAACAACAAAAAGCGACATCAACTTCGCATAATTTCTAACTTAAAAAATACGATCAGAAAATTCCCCTATTCTGACCCTATCTTACACTATTCATTGTAATTTCATCCCTATATTTGACACTTTAGAGTCTGTTTTTCATTGACACGGTGTCACAGTGGTTAGTCTCTGTGAATACATTCGAATTTCAGCCTTAAGTGTAAGTGTGAAGGTCTGTTTTTGCTTGTGACGGTCATAGGTCAAGTTCTGCTTGGGTTATCACGGTATAGTGTTGGGGCTGACCGCAAGGTTCCAGGTTCTTTTCTTAAAGGGAAGGAAGTAACGTATCGTTGGTTTTTATTATACTTTATTGACGGCTGTCTGTTTGGGGAAGTGGTATATTATTTTTTAGGTTGGAATAAAATTACATGAAATAGAAAAAAAATATTTTTAAAATGTTTAGATACAATACAAAAAACACGTTATCTAATTAAATGGCAACATTGACATTCAAAAAATACATGTTTTTATCTATTCACAAAACCTGCACTATAAATACATATGTAGGTTTGATACACCATAAAATTTCAGAATCAGATTACATTAATGCATATTGAATTTCCAAATAATAATATTTGGGGAACATTATTCGTACCCTCAAAATCGTGGGTAAAATGTATTACAAGCAAACCAAATGACATTCACACATTTATTAAAAAGAAAAGATTGGATATGACGTTATCTCACACAATAAACACGTGGTAACATCCATAGACAATTCGTAAAGGTGCAACCACCTCTTTCGAGGCCTACGACCAAATTTCAGAGCAGACAATAAAAAAAAAATACACATTTTTCTCGCTCCAATTACTATATAGACCGTTAATTTCTTTATATGTCTAAAACATGCGTTTTGCGTAAATCTCACGAAATTGAACGACTATAGGAATTATTTTCTAGACTTGCATTACGCAACTTCGATAAAGCTATTGCATATGATATGCAATAGGTCCAATGTGTTTTTAATTGCATATAAGTACAATAAGCGAGCGTTTTCTGTGCGGGTAAAAAATTTAGAGCGACGTAGAGTAAACTATTTGCGCATTATACTGTCGTTCTTACATTATTGTAAATTGTCTATACCTGATATATTTTATATTAACATTATAAAACTGAAGAGTTTGTCTTTACGCGCTGTTTGCAGGGACTACTGGAAAGATCTGAAAAAATATTTCAGTGTTAGATAGCCCATTTATCAAGGAAGGCTTTTTATCCAGATCCGCAAAGTAGTTCCCACAGGCTGCGGGTGAAATCGCTAACAGAAACCAGTTACATAATATTTCGCGAAAGTGTTCACAGCAATATTGGCTATGATTGATTTTATATAATTCATAGTTAGAATCACAGAAGAACTATTATCAAATTCTAAATGAATGATTCGTCTTCTCAACGATTTTAAATGTTGGCTCTTACCAATAATTGGGTGAGTTAGCAGACATAAATCTCACATACAGACCCACTATTTATTAGATAACTATGACCGTTTCACTATTGCTAATTAACTACTGTGACTAAAAAGCTAGTATATTTCCATTCTTCTTCTTCTTTCGTGTCGATGACTTGTCATATATTGAGACTACACTATGTCAGCCCATTTCCATTAAACCAACATGTAACATATTCACTAATTTCTATACTGAACCTATCATTAGGTATCTAAAGGTCGGCTACCAGTCCCTAATTTCAATCATAACTTACTAACCTAGTTCCAATTTTACCATCACATGTACATAATTTATACATGAACCCATTAAGTAATAAATCAAAGGATCCACTAGTCTTGACATTTGACCTGCTATTACATAAAAATCTTCAATACCTGCTATTAAAACAAATTGATTCTCAAACAAACATGCAGACTAACCCAGTTTACTTTCTATACAAACGTCATTAACATATTAATAAGGTTATAAATTAACCCATCCGATAGTAACACTTTCAAGTTAGCCTTCACTTGAATATTTATGTAATAGTTGCTTTAGCACGATCATCTTCACTTTTGCTTAATTTTGTGTTGTATTTTTAAGTGTCTGGTGTTTAGTAATTTTAATTAGCTCGCTGGATTACTTTGATGTTACAAGCAGAGTTGTATGGTACCTTAATTATATTATCAGTCTTCAAATAGATATAGTCTCTCTTCATTTATTTCGGGTCCCATCTACAAAATGCCAGCCATTTTTGTCATTTTCATCGATATCTGTTAACATAATTTTCCACCTTTTCCAACAATTACTCTCATTTCCTTTTTTTTATATCTTGCTTGCTTCAGAGTCTTCATAGTCTGCAACTTCTGAAAGAACATTCCCAATTTCATTACCACTTCCCACTCCAAAAAGGACACTTTCCCCAGTGGGAACCGTTGACTATCTCCTTAAGCCATCGCTAATATTACCCTAACGAACATCAATTAAACCAATGAATATTCATTTGCCATCCCTTCAGAACTCATTATATCATAAATTCGTTTATATGAAACCATCCATCAAGGCATAAAAGATAAGAGCCTGAGACTAACTTTGTTACGTTTTGAACTTACTATCCGTGAAGATTATGGAGTTTTTGAAGTGTTCTGCCACTGAAGTTATAAATGGATTGTGAGAAAATAGATAACACTCGAAGGAGAGAGATAAACCTACTTAGTAGAAAATTATAATTCCCGAATCAAATAAAATATTAGCGTAGGCGTATTTAAGGACACTCTGACCCCAGGGCTACTTGGTGTAAACTTGCATCCCAATTTTGGAACTACAGCAGTCAAAAAACGCAAAACTTAATTTAAACTACGAAATACTTTTTCAGGCTCTAAACACTGTTATGTCCTAATTTTCATTTCAATCGGTTCAGTAGCTTTTGCGTGAAAGCGCGACAGACCGATAGTTACTTTCGAATTTGAAATATTAGTAAGGAAATAGATATTCGAAAGTTACCTGCCAAACAAAACTGACAATCATACACCTAATATTCATACAGAATTCATATTCATTGTCAGAATTGCAATACTTAAGTTAAAAGCACTTTAGACAATGAGTGTTCTTGACCAAGAGGTCAACACTTAACAATTTGGAAACATTAGTTTAGCTTGCAAAGTTATTAAATTGCAATTGCGGGTTTGTGTTTCTTTTCATATCAAGTTGTATTGTAATGGTGTATCATTTTGTTTGTTTGTTCATTATGTAGATATCATTGTGCATGATTTTTGTGTTCTTCTTTTTCCTGCCCTATTCCTATGTTATTAAAATTTGTGGTCGTCATAATATGTTTCCTGCTTCCATTCCTCTCAGTCGTCATAATACAATCCACTCCCTTCTTATTCGTGTCCTCTTTCAGGCAATCAATCCATCTTTTCCTTGGTCTACTTGATCCTGATTGTCTACCTATCTTATATTTGTGTGTTATATTAAAAGCTGAGCTATATCTCTATCTGAAAATAAGCCTTAATGTGTTATTATTATATATATATGTAAATTATGTTACAAGACAAAACAACTTGTAATCATGGTCTGCAAAATACCCAAGCGATGCCGCAGGATTATCTTAGTAATTTCTTAATGTGATAGTAACAGTTTTTGTGCATGTAAGTGATATATTATATGTTGGTATAATAGTTTCATATCTACGATTTCCTGGTTGGGTAATAATTTTAATTATATGTTACTGAAAGCGTTTTATTAATACGATAGTCTTGTGTGTATTTTTCGTCATATATAATGGTATGCATTGTATATGTATAAATTAGGTAAGTTACCAGAATAAAGTCTATACTAAATGTCGAAATTGAGTTGATGGCTTCAATTTCTGGTCAGATCTTCGAGAAAAGCTATAAGAAACCAAAACTCCCATCGAATACAAATACTACAATTTGACAGTTGGAGTGCACCGTCCATTTCTCTTATAGAGGTTGGCGCATGCGCTCACGCTCCGGAACAGCGCACACGTCACGCCGGTACGCCACGCCCGTCGCGTGCGCACCGCACACATACACGCACCGTGTCTGCACACACTCACACATGGACACTTTGTTACCCCTTTGAGGAAGTGTCTTATTCTTCAAGTATAGGAGGGTAATTTAAGAGTATGTGTTGTAATTTTGTGTTCGTGATTATTCATTATGGAAATTGTTTATTGGTTGCTTAATTAGAGAGTTGATGGTTTTCCTCTATTATCTTTTGTAGCAGGTTATTTCGATTTTTATTGTATTTGTAAAAAAACAAAGTTCACTTATTATGTCTTTGTGAAGTAATCTATGTCTTTTTTCAAGCAC
This sequence comes from Helicoverpa zea, assembly GCF_022581195.2. NCBI lineage: Eukaryota > Metazoa > Arthropoda > Insecta > Lepidoptera > Noctuidae > Helicoverpa > Helicoverpa zea. Next base: position 3,637,290 of record NC_061472.1, read on the forward strand.
TAGAGTCTAAACTACCTTCGAATCAAAAATAATTTGAATTGATTCAGTATTTTGTCATGAAAGCGACAAACAGCTTAGTTTCACATTTATTATTTATTTAGGTTAACCAACAATTATAATACTACATGAGTAAAAAATTGTTAGGACGGTAGTATAACTTATCGAAATAATTTATGCATGCACATTAAGTCCATTTAATTGCTTTCAGGGGCATTCCTGACAATTTTCATTAATTTTCGAAGGTATGTCCTAATCAGCTTTCTTTATTAATGTCACTGTAAAGGTTAGAGAGTGTAGTAAGTTTAATTAGACCGATTGTAAGAAGATAAGTAAAAGTAAAAAGATCTAAGAAATTGATTGTGGAGTTTGCTTGTTGACAAGGCATGCTATTATCCTTATCTGGCTGAAAGAGTGCTATTAAAAGTCTAACTGTAAAATCTATAAAAAATACAGGACTTTTTATTCTTGCATATTTATATTGTGTACTAGCCCGCGGTTTCACCTTTCTATGACACATGGTTAAAACAACCCTCTTTTTCCTTCGAGAGTTAAAAAGTGGCCTATATTTTATTCTGATTCGTATATAATCTACAATAGCGCCAAGGGTGATCAAAATCTATCCAGTATTACCCACATACATTTATACATCCTAACATCCTTTACGTACAAAATTTCTCAATAATATTTGTAAGATGCACTCATTTGATAATAATTATTCCTAATCAGTGCGGCTTTTCCACACTAGCAAAAGTAATTTTACAACCACTCATCAGACATCAAACGAAAGCCGTCAACTTAGATTTATAGCATTAAATGCAACAACAATAACACTTCAGATATTCCCAGACAAAACTACAAATCCCATTAAACCCCCAAAGACATAGAAAATAAAAAATATAAAAAAAACAACCACAAAGAAAACTAAAAACATAAAATTCTACGATCAAAGCGTATTCTATCAAAGGTGACAATAAACTAGCGTGACGTAGAAAGTATTAGAAATATTTTATTATCTTCAATGATAGGATCGGCGCCTTTCACCTCAAGCATGACTTATGTAGACAATACACATGCTGCTTCGGTTTCCAACGAACATAGACGTAATAATGTTACCTCGATTTTACCCCGAAAAGATATAAAAGTATAAAGGAAACAAAGCTGACTTTATGTCCGCGACTCATAAAGGACATAAAGATTTTTTAAAGGCACTGAAAGGATGTACTAAGTTTATTGATTGACTTACCTTTTCTTTTGAAAAGCTTTGACAAGAAAATTCCAAAACAGTTTGAATACAAGTTTCTAGAATGGTCTTGAGTATTACCTATAAAGAATAGTAATTAAACTCTCGTGATCGTTAAATAATAAATTTATGTAATATAACAGTAATATAATGTTCCTTATAGATTCACACAACGTCGTCTTGCCCCAAACTAAGCAGAGTTTCAAGAGAGACAATAAGTAAGTAATAAACGTCGTTATTGTATACATTTCTTTTGTAAATACATAGACGAACCCGCTACCTCTCAAGACACACTTACTATTAAAGAAACTCTTGAGCTTCATAATATTAATTTCGATTTACTTACTGACAAAACCTATACATAAGTTACAATCAAACGGTAACTGGGTAAAAATGTGTTGAACTTAATCCCTTAGATCGTAAAAACTTAACATATATAAACACCTCATAAGTCACAATATTTATTGTCATCTCCTTTCAATAAAACTTAAAGAGCTTTTGAGTTATAGGACCCATAAAATTTTATGAATAAGAGATTTGCCCTTTAGCATACCTATTGAAATAATGACATGTCATAAGATGCCTTTCTCCATAAGTTCTGACAATAAGGTGTTAAGAATTCCTTCAGTCATAATGGTAGTTGAAAATAAATTAATTAACTCAGGGGGCAATATTAGGACCTGCACAGATATGAATAAAATTGATTTGGGAATTAATCATTTTTAGATCAGCATTACTTTGAAGGAAACCAAAGTTGTAGGTTATATTCAATAGATTCAAAAATTGTAGACATAACGAGGCCTGATATCATTTGATTGTTGTAAAAATGTGATTTTTATTTCAAATTTGGTGCTCCCAATTTAGCCTTGTACAATATCAAATTCTTCAACCCACTAAACCAAAATGAACACCATAAGCAAAAAAATATCTAGAACATCAATCAAAACCGTATCATATGAACTTACATAAGAAAACGCCATAAAATCAAAATGTCGATCTTCTTTAAATGAGTTTCTTTCAACCGGGTGGTCATCATCCAAGGTGATTTAATTAAACAAGTTCTGCTCAAGTGATAAATCATTTTGGACTTTCAATTGTTTATTTATAGAACAATCTGGGCTTGGAATTGCTTGAAGGTTTTTTTTAAATGATACTGAGTTAGAGCGTTTAATTACTGGAGACGCCATTGCCGTACCTTCTCCTATGCCAAAGGACAAATTCATGCATATTTTTGATGATTTTGTCGTGTTCTTGTGAGACGATGTAATGAAATGCACGATCGAAAATGCATGACTGAACTGTCACCATTTGTGGCATTGCCAAGCACCCCGCGTGCAAATTGGCAGACTTTTGCGCGTAGAAATTTTGTCCATGGGGGTTCCGGTTGATAAAGTGCTCTAAGTACTGATGATGATAGTGGTGTAGTAAAAAATGTTTAAAGAAATCAGTTTTGAATTTTAGGGAATTTGGTGGCTTAGATTGCTTAGTAAATGATCTGGGTTTTTGAGAAAGGTGAAACAAAGGTAAGCTGGATTAATTGCAGAGCCGAAATAATGTTGTTTTTGTGAATTCTCAGATCAAAAAGGACAATTTAATGGCCTTTACTCAAATAGAATGAAATAATAAGTAGGTACTTACATAATAAGGTAAAGAGCAACACAAGTAAATACCTATATACTTAGGTACTGTTTTATCCGGGTGAGGAAAGTAGCTCCCTCGGGACGGGTGAAACTGTGTGCAAAGCTAGTCTCAAAGTAATCATAATTTGGATTGTGGAACAAGCAAACCCCATTTTTTAAATTGTTTTGCATTAATTAAGTAGCACTTTCATTAATTGGCGTAGTGTTAAAATTATCGCGAAGTTACATGATATTAAATTGGTAGAAATTAAGAAACATATTTTTTTGCACATCAAACTAGCAAATTCATACCACCCTTTTTAAAACTATATCAAAAATGACGGGTACAAATTTTTATTAGTTTTGCTAATTACAAGTCACGCTAGGCTGACATTTAAGCAACATGGAACTTAATTATGAAAGGAATAAAGTTCAAAATAAATTGCCTATAGTTCCTAGCAATAATTGTTGAAACACCCTTTATTGAAATAATTGCAACTACCTTTGATAGCGAACTAAAATAAACTTGCTTTTATAAAAAATAAAATATATTAATCCAATTGTTATGCCAATTAATTTTATTAATAATCCGTGTTAGTGAATGATTCTGCCATTTGATTCTTATTTTCCCAGGCTTTATTAATTAAAGTCTGGTAGTTAATTACTTTACATGTAAATGACACTTGTAATAATAGGTGTACGATTAAGCTGCGCATACGACGTTAATTGAGTCAGTGGAGCAATGGATCAAGTAGACTTCGTTTTATCTTCATTCTTTTTCTGAAGGTGATCCGTGTAAGAGAAATAAAGCATTCATTCAGTTATGATCTTGAAAATCGTCTGAGGAAGATATTTTGAGCTTTATTTAATGTTTAGCTCTATAGATTAAGTTATTGTGTGGTTCGTTTAGTTAATGTTTATCCAATTTAAAGTTATCGTCAAATAACTTTGGAAGTCCGAAGTTAGCTGCTAGACTTGGTTGCGCGAAGCGTTAAATGACTAACTTCGAAGCGGGTAAGTTTGTTGAGAACTGTAAAAATTAAGCTAAATAAATCCAGGCCAGACAAGAAAATCTATAAAATATAACTTAATTTAAGATATTATAAGATAGTAAGTTTGTATATAAATGAGAATGACTTAAATGAAGAGCTCTCTGTAAACTATGAATTTTTGTTATCTAGTCCAAAAATAGAAATGAATTCTACAATTGCAATTGAATATAACCCAGCAATAGATTGACAAGTTAAAGCGATATATTTCTCTAATTACTGAATCAATATCATTTATCACTGATGTCTGGCCAAGGGCAATGTACGCTTCGAATCGCTCTACATTTGAAATAAATATATACAGCCTCCCAATGTAGTGTTTTTACGTCATATCTGAATTAGTGTAGTTATTTATAGGACTGTAATTAAATATCTGGTTTGTAATAGAATTCTACGTCTACACTACTATTATAAAGAGCAAAGAATAAACTCACAAAAATATTGGACTGATCTAAAAATATTTCAGCGTCAGAGTGCTACATTATCCCCGGTTAACATAGGTTATATTTTGTGCGAATACTTATAGGCAGTAATTCTCTCTGGAAGCGAGTGAAATCCTGGCTAGAAAAACAGCTAGCTAGCTGCTAAATAGCTAGTGTATTAATGTAGGTAAATGCTTAAAAGAAGATTGAAAAAAATCTGAATTCTAAGGGGTCTTGAGAAGGTCCCAAAACTGATCCTGTCGTCAATCAGATTTAGATTGAAATCCAGCAACCACTATTGTCATTTGTCTTATAAAACCACAGATTCCTCTCCATTAAAAAATAAAAGCTACCTACTAAACTTTTTTCGAAAGGCCCCCACCAAAACACAGACAGACAGACACAATTACAATCTTTTATTCTTACTTATTCGTAGGTCAAGCGGAGTACAAAAACGGGCTCATATATCATGGGATCCCACCGGAACGGACAAACCACGGTCACCACAGTATGCTTACATTACCACTACATCACCAGCATAAGAAGACACCCCATGCAGAAGATCTTTTAGAATTTTACGAAGGAACGCAGAGGTCAACTTAATCTGGGTGTAATATGCACGTGTTATCTATTAAGGCACATAGAAAAGGATGTTATGTGGTCGTTTGTTCGTAATGGTGCCTCCGAGGCTTTTATTACACTTATGAAATTGAATTAAATGTTGTGTTTTTGTTTGTTGTTTAAGTGTTTACCAAATAATCTGGTAATTTTGGTGTCGTTACATCTTTTTGGTATAGTCAGGATACTTCACCGGGCCTGTATGTTTAAGACAGAAACGACTGACAACAGTTCAACATAGCTTCCTAATTGTGAGTGAATTCTTTTCCCACCCGTGAAAAGCACTTAGGACTAAGACCTCGCAAATACCAGCTCTATATAATAGAAACTGGTCCAATAATCAATTTTCACATATAAAATTACTTAAAACTTACGTGTACCTTCTTATACTTCCACTAGTCTTACCAAAAAAATTGATTAATGTTGAATATTAACATTTAAATTATGCACTAATTGAAGCAACAGCCTTCTCGCTAATAATCACGAGCACGGAGGAAGTCATAAATATAGTTAATTAAATATAATATACATAGTGGTCATACATAGCGGGAATTCCGAAATTTAAGTGCCTAGATACTGTTTTGTCTATCAAAAATATAGTATGATAGACGCCAAAATATGTAACAAAAAACAAGAAACTTAAGCCTATTTTGGCTCCAAAACTGGCTTATTGGCTGTTAATTAATTAATTAAGCTAAATGGCTTTCTAGAGTTATCAAATTCCATTAGCAAGTTTTGACTTTCAAGGAAATATGGCCTGGTTTTTGAATGGGATAACTGTATTTTGGAGCCGTCATTGTAAAGTCATAGATTTGTTAGAAGCGCATTTTGGTAAAATAAATGAATGACACTAATGACTTGATAGGATGCGTGATAGAGGTTCTATTTCGTATCGTAATTTTTTCAACATAGTTAAGTTATATTTTTACGACGATTATTATTTTACGGAAGAAGAGCAGAGAAGGAAAGGGTGAATAAAGAGATAGCTAATAAATCAAAAATTATACACCAAATAAAAACTTAATATGGCATAAGTAAACCGGCAAACTTACAACTATACTGTCCTTTTTTAAACGGTTTTATTTCATTGTGTTCTACAGATAAACTTCATTCAAAGGTTGTCTGAAAGAAATCGCTATTTAGCGATAAGACCGCCAATTGTACTGTTCTTTGTGTGTTGTAATGTCCTGTGTTGTTAATTTTCTTGGTGTACAATAAAAAAAGTATAATCTATCTATCTATTTATATAGAAAATCAGACTAAATAAAACTAAATTAAAGCAAACTCACTAAGCAATTACGTCCAAGTTCCGTGAGTGAACTCTAGCTACTAATAATATTAGATCGTCTGTACTGCACACAATTTGTCATAGATATGCACTTGTGTAGAGACATTATAGTATTCTATTTGGGACGCGAATAATATTAGTTGAACTTAGGTTTGTTTCAAACGTAGGAACTTAAGATACACTGTAAACTAGCGACGAGAGTACAAATGTTACGAAAGTTACATTCAATTCAGAGAAATACAAGTACATTGATACCATTCGAATTTTCTGAAAAATATCTCGCAGTTGATCCTGTCATCATCATCATTATCATCCTCCAATATTCCACTTTTTATCTCCATTCATTTTTCTTCTGCCAAACTACTGTTCGACTATATATCACTAAAATTTGACCACGAATGTGAGCAAAGGGTTCAATAGGCAAATGGAACATTACACGAAAATGTGCAGATATTTCACGCCAAATTATTTCAAAAGGCTTTAACGAATATACTGATGACAGATATTATTTCAGTAATAATTATATCCACAATTATTAATTTTACAACTTAATTCTATGAAGCATAAAACTGCAGTTCTTTATGAGAACTTATAGGTTTATAGCCCAGAAATAATCTAACAATTAATGTATTTGTTCAGTTTAAGACCAGCCTAACTTAGAACAAACATAGGATCCTTGATATTTATTGGTATTGCTTCACATCCGCCGCTGAATTCTTATAATATACCCATTGCAGTCTGAATCATCGATTGTGCAAGTCTAGCGCTGTTTACTTGTTAAGGCAAAGGCAGATAAATCTAATTATTGAATTAATTAGACGTTGAACGTGTAATGTTGAAGGGACTCGATATAACTAGCTCGTGTATCTGCGTAGGAAATTTCATTTTGTGATACAACTTGCCTAGTTTTAGTATAATATGTATTGTGGAATCACAATTTTGAAACACGGCTATGGAAGTTCCGTTTCCTCATGTGGCTGCCTAGACTCTTCCCAAATTATTTTAGGGTTCCAGTCTTAGCCAAATGCAGCTGATTACCAGTATTTTGCATGGAGCATATCTGACCTTGTTAACAATTACCTGGGCAACTCATTACCCTCTGGTAAGCCAGTGTTGGTCACACATTCTGACTTAAAATTCTGACTACCTAACAACTGCCAAAGATGTTCATATAACATGCAGATTGCAGACCCACCAATTTAACTAGCTTTCCGAAACAATTTCACTTGAAACCTAGCCTTAACATGCTACCAACACAAATTCCGTCATATTTCAGTAAACAGTAATGTCAGGTGCAACATAATGCCAGACCTTGTCTTACATGGCACCTAACAATTTTCCTCACAATTTGATCCGCTGCACTGATTACTTGGAGAACAGTTGACAATTGTTATTCTAACTGTGTGTGGAGTTCCGCATAGATGTGGTAAAACGGTACGGGGGAAAAGACTGTTGTAAGTTTTATTGGTATGGAAAGAATGTGGAGAATGGAGGATTTATGCTGCCATATAGCCTTCATGTTTTCTCTGGGTAAACTCAGGACGTATAAGAGAGTATTGAGAGCCCTTCAGTCTAAGCAGATGCGGTACCCTACAAGTGTTCTAAGTGGAGCGATTGCCTATCTGATGTCTCCAACAAAGATACTCTAGGTTTAGTTTTAGTTATAGTGGCCTTTAGGAGAAAGTCTGGTTGTAGTACCTACTTTTCTGGCTTCTAACTACATTCCCGACTACTGCAGTAGTTTAATTTAGTAGGTACCAGCAGTTTTACGAAACTAACGTACTTTTAGTACAGATACATAAATAAATAGCACAAACAATTACAAAACAAAAAACAATCACACATTATCTAACACACTTTCACAGTCCTGCACTCCTAGTCACCCCAAGCGTCGCGTCGCGCTCCGCTTGCGTCTGCGCACCGCTTTCGTAAGCCGATCCTGAAGATAACACTAGATCACTCGGGTTTTTCAATGCACTTGTATGCACTGGTTTGTTACGTGTCGTTTTGTGGAAAAAAATAAGGAAGTAAGTGGTTGGTGGGCTAATTACTGGGCCTTGTTTGAAAGTGGTAGATTGGGCAAAATGGGAGTGAGTATTTACTTTAATTTTGATCAAAAACATAAATAATATTTAGAGATGTCTATCAATCTGTTATGGAATCCCTTAAAACAGTTCTAAATTGTGGTTCATGGAACTACTTATATACATATACTTTCAGTGGCCTATTAGTAAACGAAAGGTACCTTAGGAACCAGAATACATGCTGCGCCGAAAACATAATGATATAGATTAAGTGTTTTTTTTTACACATGAAAATAGTTATCATAATGTTAACAAAATACACAAAAAGTGTCTTTAACATCCAAAAGATTAGTGTTTTATAATGACGAGTTTAATTTTATTATTTATCTTAATGTTTTATTGATGTAGAATAAGAACTTTTATTTCGTTTGCAAGAAAGAGAAGTCTCTCGTCAAAAAACAAATATATTACTTTTAAAATATAAGCAAATAATGGTTGGGAACTAGGTTAGGTAAAAGTAAGGAAATCGTACATTTATGAGCAATAAAGTTTATAGCTAGTTTTGTTGAATGGGTGCTCATCTCTCTGTTTGCGTCAATTGGGTACCATTGATTTATTTTATGTGGAACTGATTGGTTCTGGTCCAATATAAACATTATATTCAATGGGTATTTAACTTAAAACACTCAATTAACACATAAGCACAAAAATATAAGCGAATAAAATATTTGAAACAAAATAAAAGTTTTTATAATGTTCACACGAGAAAAATCATACATACACAGGTGATTTAACGACAAAAATATATTGACTGAAGTTTGTATGAGTTTCTTAGATGAATAAAACACTTACTCATGTTCAGTATTTTTTAATAAAAACATTTACAATGTAATACGATGACAGCTATCGACAGGCGGCAGGCGCCATACATCATTAAAACCTACAATTCTAAGATCAGCAATAACCCACGTATATTTCCCAACAATAACTATTACCTTATAAGAAAACCACATTTCTGTATAATATAAAACTCTAAGTAAATAATTACAGTAAAAATCCTTGATAAAGAATGCTTCTAGTCCGGCATTTTCCTTGTGGCAATAACTGAGAAATCATACTTACATCAGTTCGCACGCATGCGCGAACACACTCACACATGCGCACATATGCGCCTGAGCATACAGCACACATGTAAACAAACAACGTGTTCATTAAACAAGAATGTGATTTACAATACACGAACAATTAGCAAATGCCATTTCGCAAAAAACTGATGAAAATATTCGATGGAATAACTGTGATAATAAACAAAAGACTGCACAAGGCCAGTCTAATTGGACGAGGATTAGGAAATGTCCATTATTTGGAATGGGAATGAGAAAGGCTGAAGGTGTTCGTGGTTAGATAATAGTGTAGCTGCAGTGTGGAGGTGCACTCGTTACAGTCCATGGACATATTGTGTCATACTTACTTACTTTTAATCACCTACCTCGATGTAAAGAAACAGTAGTTACAAGTACTCCGAGTCCTCTAAGTCCTTTCCCAACTGTTTTGGAGTATTCTATTAATGACGTGCAGACCGATTCTCGGGCACGACGGCTGCTCTGGAAGGAGATCAGTCTGCAGTACAAGATATATTATAATGCACAAGCATTTAGGCAGACATATGTATGTAGGTGCACTCCTATAGTCCAATCCACCACGACCAGAGAGAAATAAGGCTCAGGATCGAAACCTTTACGAGGTCTCAGAGTCACTGGTCACACCCAACTTCTACTAGTTGGTAATGAAGATGATTCTAGAATTAAAAGAAGGTTAGGTACAGGTAAAATCATTAGAAAATATCTTTAAAATTTTTCCCGTTTAGTCATTTACTAAGATAAATCTTGAAGATACACGGAACAAGTACGTCATTCATATAAACATTTGCATTGAGACGGACATCGAAGACACGACTCGTTTGCCTAGACAAACTGCACGAACTAAGAGCCATTTTGATTTCTTTATTTGTTTAAAAGAAATTCAAATGGTTCAAGTAATACACCACGTTCAAGTCCCGATTGTGTATATCATACATAATATATCACATGTCCCTTCCAAGCCTTTTCCTAAGTATGTTGTGGTCAGCTTACAGTCTAACCAAATGCAGTTGAGCACCAGTCTTTTACATGGAGCGGACTACATATCTGACCTCCTCAACCCAGTAACCGGGAAAAGCGATACCCCTTGTCAAGACTGGTTGTTAGACTTTCTGCCTTCTGACCAGCCGGGACCCACTAATTTGTCGTACCTTCTGAAATACGGAAAAACTCATCATGACAAAATGGCCACCCATCCAAGGACCGACCGCGTTGTTGTTGATGTGTATAAGTAAGTCCTAAGAGTAAAAACTACAAGAAATAAAGTCCAGTCATAAGTAAATGAATATAAAAATACAGTTTCTGCAGAAACAAAAACATTGAATAACAGTAAAGTTACGTAATAAGACACCGCGCGTTGTCAGTCGCGCTTATCTTCACGCTCTCCTACCGTGACGGGGTGAGCACAACTATAAACGGTAGTGGCACAAGTGTACCGCTATTAACAAATAACATTATAAACTCTTTTATATTTATAGTTGTGCGTTAAACTGTACGTTAAATGGTATGTTTGGTTCAGTGATCTGAGAATCGCAAGCGCTGATATGATTTATTCATTCTTATGTACTTAATTAAGTAATTTTGATCAGAGGTTCTCAATAAAAAATATTTTTAACAGTATTTGTAATTTATTGAAAAATCTCACCCTGAAGTCTTTACCAATATTATAAGTGCGAAAGCGAAAGTTACTCTGTCTGTCTGTCTGAAAAATACACAGATATTCTTAAGCCTAAGAAAGGACATAGGCTACTTTTTGTCTGAGTGCGGAAAGTGGCTTACTTGGGACGGGGGTGGAACCGCTGGAAACTCCTAATTAAGTGTAATTTAAAAAAGAAGCTATACTCATTAATACTCAGTATCTTAAAACTCAGATAAAGTAATATTTATATGAAAGCCTTTTGAATAAAAGGAGGCTTACACACATTATTCCACCTTTTTATCTCCTCATTTAATACTTCCACAGACAAAATCTTTAAGATAACGCGTTAAGTTTGAAGGTTATATTTTTAATACAATTTTATTTGAGTCCATTTTAATTTTCCCATTCACTTGTAGTAAACACATTAAAATGGATAATTTACTTTTAATTTAGTATTTAAGGGTATCAAATTCCTGATAAACTTATCATAAACTTGCTTTAAGTCCTTTAATACCTAGTATCTTTACGCTCCTTTTATGGTACAAAATGTTCCAATATTTCTCAGAAATGGCTTTCATATAAAAGTCAACTAGTTTCTTATTGTTGTGTAAATTTTAGCTCCAAATACATATATAAATGTTTTTTATGTATGAAGTCTTATCGAAGTTACGATTCAGTAGTTAGGTACACATCTTCATCTTACTGTAGGTACAGGGGCATACGTTTTCCCCATAAACTGTTTTACCACTAGAACATTTCACTAGGCCAGAATACCATGACCAGACAACAACAACGACAGAGAAACGCCATCAGAAAAAAAAACCAATAACACATTTAGCTAATCCTTACTAATCCTTACTAATATTATAAATCGGAAAGTGAGTTTGTTTGTTTGTTTGTTTGTTTGTTCCGCTTTCACGCCGTAACTACTGAACCGATTGCTTTGAAATTTTGCAGACGTAAAGTTAGAAGTCCGGATTAAATAATAGGGTACTTTTTATCCCGAAAAAAATAGATATTCCCGAGGGAAAACAAAAATATTGTTTGCTTGATGGATGGATTGTAGATGGCGCTGTGTGTCGTTTAAAACAAGGTAATATATTGCAAACGAATATAAACATGTAAATTTAGAAGCTAAATGATACGATAATGAATCCCCGAAAATGAGGAATTCCCGAGGGATGATGTACAATTTGTTTAATCGTCTAAACTGTTTTTTTTTTACATCTACTTATATATTGCAAACGAATATGAACATATAAATTTAGAAGCTAAATGATACGATAATGAATCCTCGAAAATGAGGAATTCCCGAGGGATGACGTACGATTTGTTTTATCGTCTTAACTGTTTTTTTTACATCTACTTATCCTGAATTAACTATAATTCAACGAATTACTAATTGGTATAAGTATTAGTTAAGTTATTTCGTTCTTGAGGTATGCGATAGATGGCGCTGGGTGTTTTTAAAACGTGGTAACGATGTGTTTTTAAAATACATAAGAAGTGGAATGATAGCTTTTTAAAACGTGGTGACGTTGTTTTTTTTAAGATACGTAAGAAGTGCAATGATATCTCGCGCTTTAACCTGTAGCTCATTGTTCAATCGCGAGCTTCCCGATAGCTCGATAGATGGCGTTGTGCTTTTCTGTATCGTGGTGTTAAGGTTCGCCGCGAATTAGTCTGTTTTGAAATCAGTGGGGCCCAGTAGCGCCAGGGCCAGCCGCGGCTGCGGGTTGTTCGAAAGAGGTACCGCGGCCCTGGTATATAAAAGGCCTAGGACGGAACACGACGATTTAAGTCAGTAAGAGTCTGACACTCCCTCACCGCTGCTAACCCACAGCGGGAGGGGTGAACCGAATTCCACGCGGGCGAAGCCGCGGGCGGAAAGCTAGTATGGGAATAAAACCTGAATGTTAAGGATTAGAATCAAGTATTAAATAGTTTACAGTTTACATTTTAAAGACATTACCCTTCTTGTTATGCAGTTGTGTAATTACCACTACATAAACCATTCAACTAATTCCAAAATAACTTTTACGATGACTAATTATAAGTAATCTTATTTAAATTAAAGACAAAAGACAGAAACACGAAGAACATACATTCGATTCAATTTAATGTAATTAATCGTAAAGCAGCTGTTTCCATTAAATTGAAACAAAAAGTCCAATTAAAAGAACAAAAGTGAACGAGTGAATGAGTGAATGATGCTCGAGCAAAATCATGCATCTGCTTTGTTTAACCCTTTCTCTTTAGCACGGGGGGGTTAACGGGTCGATAATGGCCCAATTAAAGATCGACTGTTGCCATATGACGGACAATAGAATTAAATTAACTTTTTTTGGATTTGTTTTCGGTTCAGATTTTATAGAGATGCTAGATGTGACAATTTCTAAACGACTTCCCAAAAAGGAGGACATTCTCAATACGTAGGAATCTTTTTTTAACACATAGTTGATATTGGGGATGCCTTTAAAGTCATTACCATTGAATAATTGTATAAGTTCTTCAATCTGTATGAATTAAGAAATTATGAACAATTCAAATATTCGACATGTAGCAAATAGTTTATTCACAGCGTCATTTAAAAATTGTCAAATCGCTCATCAATATGAATTACAAAATGAAAAAATGTTTGCTGTATTTTTTCAGCCGTGGGAGACTATTCAATTTCAATACATATTCACATTAATCTTTCTCGTATATCCACCGCAATAAATAAGTAAAGTTAAAAAGCTAAAACTGCACCCAGTTTTAGCCTAGATCTGAAGATGAGTAATAGTTTTGCGTAACCACGATTTACATCAGATGCGAGATGCACGATCATAAAAATATCGTGCCTATTGCGAAACGTAAATTCTCATCCTTTCCAAATGATAACTGTTTTTGTTTATTCAAAATAGACGATTCAAGACTAACACTTGTTTCTTTACTGTAAATGAGATCCAATACAGTTTTTTTGAGATCCTAACCGCGAAATTATCTCAGGTCTAATTCTTACTTCTTAAAATTTATTCTTAACACATAATAATTTAGGTAAACGAAAATTCCTTTGATTACAATACATATATCTCAAATTGTATCCAGCCTTTCACCGATACAGCTCATCAGACAGATCGACAGATTCTTATTGTGTTTCTTAATACTTTTTAGCTTCTACAATTTTATCAAATATAGTAAGCAAATGCGATGTAGATTATTAGTTAATTTTTTTTTTAATTTAGGTAGGATTTTTTTCATATTATGCGTTATTTAAACCACGTCCTCCACCACAACTTACTTAAAATATTCCTATAAACGGAATTATCAAATCACTTTCTGACCTTATAAAGCCACTTCCAGCAATCCATAGCCCAATCAATGACACTATCGGAAGTGGCAGTCGGAAATCGGAACTCGGACGAAGGGTACGCTTGTAGGACGAAGGGTACGCTCAGAGGGTACCACGTGCAAGCGCATTGAACACCAATCTGACGCATAATGAGGGTACTTTGGTAAAGGGTGGAGATATAATGACGTGTAGTGATGTAATAGGTGTTGGTCATTGTTGGTATGCTGTCAATAGCTGGTTGCAGTTCTATATGATTATTGGGTATGATGATGTTAGGGTCAGAATTGATAGTCATTTATCTAGACCTATGATTCAGTCGATTAATGAATGATGTAATTCCTTTTAGTTATAAACTGTATAAAAAGCACACGAGTTATCTTTTTTTAAGTCTTCATTTGGTAGATTTGTCTCATCAAAATACTTATCTCTTCTTAACCTGTATCTCCTTTACAAACTTTCACGTAGTTTCGTTCAAATTTTTGCTCATAAAACTCTTAAAATCCACTATCCACTCAATATGCTGGGAAGATACCATCGGAACCGTCAAAATGTTTTGTAGCAACAACATTTTATCTCCAATCTCCTACATACTTACTTAATAGAGGAAATCGCCAATTGCATGAAACAATGCTCCGTGGTCTACCCCATTCATCGTTGGCACCAACATTGGTTGTACCACCCATCCTGTTCCCACTCCCACCTTTATTCATAAGAGAGACAAGGATAGGTGAAGTTTGTGGCCAATGTTGGTGGTTTATGCTGGTGGTACTCGAAAGATCGTTGTCTTTAATGTTCGTCTACTATTTTGTCGTTATTTAATGAATGTAAAAACAATGTTCGTACTGCGAAGTTGTGTATGTTTGAATACGTTGAAATGATACCGAATGCTTGATAAATTGCTACTGTTTACTTAAGTAGATGCGGTTAGTTTCTCTCGATAAATGCTGGTCTATGATTTTTTAATGCTTTGTATGGAAACTAATTTTAACTGAATAAGAAAGGTCAGTCATGTCCACGTTATTTGCAAAATAAAATTCTATTTTATTCTGATGGCCTGCTTGGTAGTCAGTATTTTTTTCAAATTAAAGTCCTACTGAAAATTAAATCTTAATTTAGCACTGAAATTCGTTTATGGTTCCGAAATTTTAATCTGAGCAAAGAAACGGTATACCTACCACTTTTAGGTACCACTGAAATTCGAACCCAGCTACGGTTAATATATTTTTGGCCTAAGCAAAAAAACTCTATTTTTCACAAACCATGGTCGTAAGGTTCGAACGTAGGTTTTTCTGTTACTTTAACCTCCCCACTCAGAGACATTTAATGATTACTTAAGTCACTCCTTAGTGACGGAATGTCATACAAATCCTTCACTAAGGAATGGCTTAAGTAACCATTAAATGTCTCTGAGTGGGGACATAAATTATTAAAAACTAAGTTTTATTGCAGCAGATCCGCAATAATAAAACAAAACAGTAATTATAGTTGTGTCAGTATGAAAATGTCACATGCGCCATATTTGAATTCAACTGACTGGTAACATAAGTTGATGCAATTGGACCTTATCTGTAATTTATAATACCTACCTACTGACAATTTATCCGCGTTTTTTCTTTGTAACTGGGTTACTAGGCCTACTGAAATTCTAAGTAAATGGACCAAAAATAACTGCATGTAACATTTACGATGCAATCATTTATAGAAGTACACTTGTTCGTTTTCTAGCTTACATTTACCTACTAACTGAATATATACTACAGAATTATAAAGTTAATATGTACTACGAATACAACCCTCTTTCTAGCGCGCCTGCGCTAGAAATACGAAACCAACATCAGCCACATTTATGCATATGCCTATATAAGACAAATCCTTACTTACCAACCCTATAAACAGCGGACCTATTTATGTTATACCTCTATGTTCATATGTTTATACGAACCGCGCATCATGAACTCACTAGGGTTAGCAATAATATATGACAGCTCTGACTGACACGCTTATTTGACTTTTGATCAGCAGTGTGTGGTCTATTGCAAAATGTATGAAAAAAGTTGCGGTTGCATCTTTGATTTTGATTGCGGATTTATCCTTGTTCACGGGTTTATTGTGTGATTCAGTCGGATTAATAAATAATATTTTTAGTGTACCAATTACATAACGATCTCTTTAATTTAAAAGCCCAGCTCATGTCGGTGCAGCTTCATCCCTTCATCTTACCTTCTCTTAAATTTGCTCAATACAAAATATAAGTAGAAACATAACGATATATGCTGGATCGTCATCATCCTCCTGCACATATCCCAATTTGATTTGCTGTCAGGGTATCATGTCTTCTTATTCATACTTTTCTGTTTGACGTCACAAGCGCACTTTATATTAATAAAATCTGGATATTATACTGTATCCCTATAATTTTCCCAAAGTCTTATGACTGGGAACAAATCCAAAATTTCACATAGCTTACTAGTAACCATTACTAGCTGCAGATGCCTTCTCCAAACAAATATTTGCTAACCCTAACCTTTATTCATTGTTGGTTATCTCATTGAATATCTAATTTTTTCACTGACATTGAGTGTTGCCATATGTTGCTTTGTGTCAATGCACATTCACAGTTTTGCAATTGTACTTTTCTGTTACGTAAAATTAGTTGCTCATCACTATGAAGTCTTCATTGTTTATGTATAAGGAGTGGCCTTTTGTGTATTGAAAAGGTATACCAATTAGGTAACAAA
Source organism: Helicoverpa zea (assembly GCF_022581195.2). Taxonomy (NCBI): domain Eukaryota; kingdom Metazoa; phylum Arthropoda; class Insecta; order Lepidoptera; family Noctuidae; genus Helicoverpa; species Helicoverpa zea. The sequence continues at coordinate 3,654,400 of NC_061472.1, forward strand.
GATTAACATTGGAAATAAAAGCAGAATATAGAAGGCTGTCTGATATCACATTCTGATAGTGCCTTAGAGTCTGAAATGCGATCCTAGTTGCAGTTGATACAGTAACTTATTTTTGACCTACTGACTCTTAGACAATAGGCATGATGACAGTAATCAAAAATCATTAAAATAATATATTTATTAAATTAAACTTGAAGCTTGGAATATAAAACGCGCATTGTTTTCTTTATTAATAATGTGATTAATATGTATTTTTATAAAATAAAATTACGAAATAAGGCAATCCGCCATGATATCTTGAACACCAATCAGAGCTCGTGACGTCATTTCTCAAAACAACTCGCGCGAAAGCGCGCGAACGTCACATTTCGTTATTGTGAACTTCCACTGCGATCTTTGTTTTTAATTAATTAATTGTTTATAACACGAGTTATGGAGCCCGGATTTATCAAGGCAAACAGCGCTAATTTGCCTAGAATTGATATCATAATGCCGGGAAAGTTTTTGGCATCAAATAAAGATTTTTGTTCAGCTGAATTTAGAAATGTTAAAACTTCCATGTAAGTATACTAGTTTAATTAAAAAACAATGAGAGATGAAACCTAACCTCGAAATAGTTATTTACATTATAAACTATGCTAGAATCTAGAGAACTATGTAATAACTTACATCAAAGTGATCTTCACAAAAATAAAGTTGTACCCTGGGCAATATTGCTTTTGAATCTCGCCTTGCAAGTTTAAGCCACTTGTTTCGTATTTTTTTATTGTGAGGAACGTACACAAATAACTCATCAGGAGTTGTTTTGGATGTGTTCTTACACTGGGGGACCCCACAACACCTATGCCCTTTCGAATTCATATTTAATAACACAAAAACTTAATTATTGCACGAGCGTTGTTTACTTGCGTCTTGTAATTTCAGTTGTGACGTCACAAGTGACGACATGACACTGACAAGCGTTTTCGCGCCGGATTCAAAGTGGACAGAGAAAAATGCAATTATTTGATAAAAAAACTTCGCATTTTCTTAAAATTAATGATTTTTCATATAAAATAGACGTATACCTACATCATACAAAGGAATTTAAAAATTTGTCATCATGCCTATTATACCTAAAGTGTACCTGAATGGTCTATTTATTTTAAATTAGGTTATGTTACATAATCGGGAGAATCGGATAAATCAAAGCACGAGAGAGCCAAACAAAGCGCAAGGACCAACTACCCTTCCTGTTCTCGAAGCGTTTCGTTGTATTTTTGAACCTTCATAAAGTATTTCTGAATACATGTAATGAGGATGTACAGAGCAAGGTAATTATGGGAATAATTAAAACTGGTGCTAAGCACATGCAATTGTTTTTATCTGATGACCCTATGCAACTGCAACTGTATGCAACTGTAATTATTTACTAATTACTTCGAACTCATCTTACATCATAACAATAGGCCACATAATAACCATCTAATGATACAATTCAAAACATCGACAACAATTTATAAATAAAATAACTAAAGCACAAACAAATTCTATAACAGCGGCCATGTTTGTTTACGTTTGTGACGTCATAGAAACAATTGACTGTTTATGTCAATAGCTGATGACAATAAGACGCTGTGATATTGTTTAGATATTTGAATAAACTATTGAGATGTTTAGTTTTTTTTCTGTTCTAATTGGAAGATATACAGTTATTAATTTGTCAGTTTAATTAAGCATCACAAGGAGATATTCCATTCGCAGGTCGTTCCGATTTCGCTTTATGGTCAGGCAGATTTGAGAAAATTCCGACACTAGGGATTTTTGATTCAAAAATAAAATAGGGGCTTTTATAAGAAGATGAAGATCGAATTTTAATTCTCAGCCTTCCAATACCCTATCTGGTAATAAATTAGGTAGTTAAAACCATGCTAAAATACCTACCAGAGATAACTATAGAACCCAATAAAAGTTTTACAATACTACAAATATAACGGAGTAATTCGCACCTTTCAACGTCTTTGATTTATTACCCGAATTAAAAGGGAAAGGAGAGGTTATGAGTTTAGCTGGTTATGTTTTTGATGTCTTCAGAAGGTTAGTAGAGATTTGGGGTATTAAAACACTTTCCCTGGCATAGGTTATTCATTTTATGAGTGGCAAACTTTGAGATCCCGCTATTTTGGTACTCCATGCTGGTTGTTTTACACGGTTAAGCATTTCGAAGGTGTTAAGTTAAAGTCCCAGTATATAATATAGCCTATCACACTGACAAACTACGTATACTTCTATCGGTGAAAAAAAATCAAAATCAGTTTAGTAACTCCGAAGAATACCCCTACAACACCACACACACAATCTATACACCTGTATAATATTATTATTATAGAAAACATTATGTCATTTAATGACTAGAAAACTAGACCATAACCTAATACAGAACCTAATCAATCCATTTGCAAAATTTCATCCAAATTCGTCAAGCAGTTAAGTCGTGATTGATAACCAAAAACTACGCGATCTCCCACGCGGTTGAAATTCCTTCCGCTTATGGATGCTTTTATATAGTTGGCATAATTTACATATATACATAATATATATAAGTATTTGTATATCTGTCTGTCTGTTATGCGTCAGTTCAGACCGTGGGACCGAGTAGTACGTGACTGCTTGCATTAGGTAACCTTGTCACTATGAAGGAGGTATTAGGTACATTTTTTTGGCTAAGATACTTATTACTCCAATTTATGTTTTGTTAAGTAATTTCTATGTTACACTTGTCGGTCTGTTGGCAGAAAAGCTGCTGGATCAATTCCTAGTTAAGATATTTCATCATGTAGATATCAACATATGTTTTTATTTCTTTGTAAGTTCTAAGAATATCTGAGCCAAACTTGGTAAAATTACGCATGCAATAAACCACTAAAACTACAAAAATAAAACACTTCAAACAACAAACTTATCTAGCTGAACGCATCGAAAAAATATTTCAAAAACATTTCAGATAAATCAGCAATCGGAAGCACTTTGGCGCACGTGCCAAAATTGCAGTTTTCGAGAATAACCCCTGACAAAACGAACATACAGACAGTCAAGTGGTACTTTCACTATCTCCTCTCTATCACGTTTGAGGGGATCCTGAATATTTTTAAAAAGCACTTCGGCGTCCGCCAAATTCAAGTGATTTTAACAGCATAACGGGTTCGAGTCCATTTTTAGTGTAGGAAGACACTAAAGTACCGTCGGGTGTCGATTGGTACTTTATGTGAATTGGTACTTTTGTATTGTCTGGTGGAAAGTGGATAATAGTTGAAAGAAATTGTTTTAAGGGGTTGCAATTTTTTTTGCATTGGTCTTTTATAGTTGAATGTAGACCTTATGAATCAATTATATTTACTCTGCACTATATTATTTTTTTAACGTGACAAGGGTGAGGTACTGTTAGGGTTGCCAGAAATGGCTGTTGGGAAAACAAAGGAAATCCTGGAAAAGAGACAGGGTATAAAAATCATTACATTAATGAATAGCTCTTACCATGCTGTTACCCCTGTCAGACTCCCTCGACATATAGCAAATATGACAAACCCATCTACACTTATCATATTCTAAACTATCTAGACCCAAAAAAAATCTCTTGCAAAAGATATTTATACACTTTATATCTCCGGTATACTGAACTCATTAACGCCACAAAGATGACGCATAAACGAAAAAAATGTCATTATGTCAACCTGTACACCAAATAAACTGGTGCCTGTAGACTTTGGTTAAGTACTTGGTTAAACCAAGTGACTCACGATTACAAACCGTTAGTCTTAGTGCTACTTTTGTATAAACTTCAGCCTAGGAAAACTTGGAATGACTGCATTGATAACCCCGTAGTGCATAATGATCAAAGATACATACATATTCTGTTTTTATTTAGCTGTTAACACTGATAGAAAGATTGACCGCCTTAACATTAATAACATCGCCTTTTAGACTTACAATATAGACAGAATTAAAATATCTCTCAAAACAAAGAATTCCAAAGGTAAAGTCACTAACAACAATTCAAGAAAAACAATAAACAAACATAAATTAAACATACAAACAAAACTTCATCATGAAACAAATTGGAATGACAATAACAGTGCACAAATCCAGTTCACACTTGAATGAAATACATATTCATATAAATCAGCGGTCCTACAGTTTCAATGTAACTGACATCCCGTTGTAAGAGCCGCAAGGACTATCATACTGCATTGTTTCCAACTCATCGGACCTCTATCATAATGATAATTGCTATATAAATCACTCGCATTAAAACCAAGGTTACCATTGAGCAGGGCTGTGCTGCAGGGCTGAATTATTGTGGTGCTCAAGGATGAAATGATGATCCAACCCTATCTATGTCTAAACGATTTCAGTTTTATAATTGGGGGCCTAATTAGTCTGTAAGTAATTTGAACTACTATGTGGTCCCTCCCACTAGATGGGCGGATGATCCGGTCAAGGTCGCCGGGAAGCAGTGGATGCGGGTTGTTGAAAATCGAGCAAACTTGGAGAAGACCTTTGACCAGCAATGGACGTCTTTCGGCTGACACGACGATTGTCAGAGAAGTATCGTATAATGATGGTTTGCAAATGATGACCCGATTGCGCAATATGTTGTTATGATTAGCAGAAACTTCTTTATCTGTTTATCTATCAGTTTAATCTGCAGTATCTTTGACCATGATCAATAAGGAATTAATTAATAAATCAGTCTTTTATTTATTCATCAGCTCTTCTATTCAATTTATCTTGTCCATACGAAACTTCGGCTTGACTTATAAAGTCTTTCAGATTTTGGGCCCTTTTAAATGTCTCCAAATTATGGATTATGCTCTCGAGACAGCCCTAAATAACAGATAAATACAGTAAAGTCTTTATTGTGCGTAAATGGACAATTTACATATTTAATCCACCATGAGATGAGACTGGTCAGTTCCCTGCATTAAGTTGTGAAGCTGACACAGTGGGCTAATTATTGCATCATTCTAGACCGATGGGATGAATGGCAATGCTAACTAGTTGAGTACGGTGATGTCAGTTTGTGGTGGAGTGATGAGGGCCAAGGTCAGAGGGTAGGAGTGACCTCTACCTTTCCATCTAACTGTTTCGCGGAGTATTGTTTAAGAGTTTTTTTGGTACTTGAAAATTGCATGCCAAAAGAATTTGCCTATTTGTTAAAATAGCATATTTAACAACTTAACATAAATTTGTTGATCTGATGTTACGATATTTCATAAAGTTTTTGACTAGTTCCAAAACCTACCGAAGCATGGTCTTCTTTAGCTAAGTCCTTAATTTTTATCTCAACATACCAAGAATCCCTTAATCCAAGTATAAAAAACTAAATCCAAAAGAACTGAACAAAGCTACAAGTAATGTCGGTGTTAAAATATTTTATTTTTTCCCTCAGCCAGCCCGCAGTGTGTCGAATCGCCATTACTATGTCTAATTCGAAATAGGTATGCGAATAACCTATGGCTCTCAGATCTTGATGTGTTTTATACATTTGGCTTTGAATTCCGTCCTTGATAGTGCAAAAAGTAAGGTCTGTATCTCGTTTTCTGACGTATGGGAATATAAATAAACGTTTATAGAGAAGGGCTCTGTTCAAAACTTCCCAGAAGATTTTATTGGCTTGAATTCCGCAATTCATAACAGCAGATGGAGTAATCATCATAAAACTTTGCCTTCATGAAACAAATGATGAAATTAAGAAAAAAATTAATGAATCATCAATCCTAAATGAAGTTACCGACAAGGTAAATAATCCCATAATCTGACTAGCATTTTAATCTACAAATTAATCAAACAGTCAAAATTATAATTAGCCATTCCACGTTTGAACACGAAACTGCTACCATGACCCTAACTTCAAGACATTAACCCTTATTACGTATGCTGCTAACGTCATGGCAATTACCAGCTTGACTACCATAGATACATGCGAAAACCAACTATTTCTTAAGCTAAATACATGAGAATCGCTGTTTTTCACTTCTTGTCACGTAATCCTAAGGTTGAGGAACGCGGAATCGGTGGACACAACGATACTGAGAAACCGTGTGGAATAATTTCCAAAAAATTATGTATGCGCCTAACTATTCCGCCCCGGTACCGTTGGATACATCGTATCTCATGAGTTCGCAGACTCTGTCTAGAAAGCAAGTATTTCGTACGAGTTTCCTTAATGTAACCAGTTCAATAGCAAATGAAGACTACAACATTTTTGGACACCGTTTTACAATTTATCGTGAATCACTGTCTGTAACTCCAAATCGGCATGCTAATACAAAAATTACGGAAAATGACATCAGTTATCAAAATGTCGGTGTAACCATGGACGAGACATTAACTGTAGGCATCAAATAAAGGTTAATTTTCATTCAAAATATGGTTATCTCTTGTTCGTGACAAGAACGATTACTCAAGACAGACATCATTCCTCAAATCATCAGAAATCATTGATCTGTCCGTCAGTACATAACTATAAAAAATGTTCCAATAAGAAACATTGCATAATAAGATATCAATTTACACTAATCTTAGATCAAGGTTCGATGACGTCACCACACTATGTATAGCGATCGAATCAAGCCGTGAAACACGTGAAAAATATATATACAGCAAATATAAAAATAAAGTATAATTGTTTACGTTTGTTCATCGAAGATCTCAGGAAGAGCTGACTCACGCGACTTAACAATGTCAACGTCTCCGTTATTGACAATAAGCACTCACGTAAAAGGAGAAGAGTGCTCGAAAATCAACAAACACTAAACAAAACGCTCTCGGAATATCATAAACAAAATAATTGATACGAAAAATGAGGATGCCCGAAACATTTCTACTGAGGATACCGAGCATCCATTTATTTTAAACACAGTTATCATCTAGTATACTTCATTCAACACGAACCTACCTACACAAATACACGTACCTGGCACAATTAATATGTTCACTGCTTATATCTCCACTATAAAACAAAATTTTACCGCTACTTAACTTAAACAACTCTTAAACAACAGAGAGAGGACTTAAAATCCTTCACCGACGACTCCAAATACGAATTTCAAATTGTTCTCTTGTGGCCAGCTTCTTCAGACACACTCTCATGCTATTTTAAACTTTAAATCTAAAAGCCTTAAGCCTAGTTTTCTTCGTGACCTAACCAATGTAGATCTTGGTGCTGTTAATGTAAAGTCGACTATAAGTGCAGCAGCAAAGGCTGATAATGGAATGGATGGTGCAGTAAGTTTTAATAATAACCCGTTTGTAGCCGCCGTGGGAACGAAGTCGGATATGCGATGTATAATCGTCTGTCGGAACAGAGTGGATGCAATAGTCCAATTTTGCAGCCTTTTACTTAGATTACGTTTGCGGCGAGTTTGAAAATAAAAACTCGTTTGTGCATCGGATGTCTCGCGTTTTCGGTTGGTTTTTAGAAAATAGCAGTATCAAGTATGCTACTTAAAGGAAATGTGTGTTGCAAGTGAAACTACCGAGCATTCAGAAAGTGATTAAATGAGAGACATTTTACTCACACAAGCGGAATGTTACTCAAACAAACTTGAACCTATGTTTACTTAAACTGGCCCCAAGCTGTAGAGGTATCAAGGTTACGTTTTGAGTTCTATCCACCTGAGAATTGACAAAACCGTGACGTGATCTATAATCAAGTTTACAGCCTCAGGAAAGCAGAAAGAATGTAACATTTTTGTGTTATTGGTTACCATCAATTTGATCTTTAGCTACACGAATTAAAATTCCAACGAGCCTTTGTTGCTCTCAGCGATCTGTCATGAGTAATTTAAAATCAACATTACCTCTATCCTTGGAAACAATCAGATGGTCACTATTAATCATAGAGCGGTTTTACTCACTTTGTGTGTTGTGTTAAGTAGGTTTTTTGTCGTCAAAAACTTTGTGTGATGGATTAATATTGGTATTTGTAATCGATTGCGGAAATCCTTTTTTTGTAAAGGTCTTGAGTTAAAAACAAAATCAATTATAGTCATAACCTCACCTTTTGTTTATGATCGTATAGTATTTATAGATTCAGTACTTCACATCGTTATTGCTTTTGTTTGTTGTTTAAATTCGACTTTCAATTTCGTATGTGATCCATTTTTTGCGGCTCTTTGTTCCAATTAAAGCTCTTCTGCCTTCGCAGTTAACATGACATTAATTATAGTTTCGCTGTTTTCAAAGCATTTAAACTCATGTTCTTTATACAATTCCTTCTTGTTAAACCTGTTGACATATTTACTAATCATATCAATAATTTTCTCGTTACTAACTGCAGAAATATTAATTAAATCTGTTTCTATATTACCTTCGGTATCTCTTTACGGTATATCTTCAAGGCTCCGTGCATTTACTTTGTCAGAAATGAAATTCGAGAATGCGTTTCTATCTTTGTCGTCTGATATAATCAGAAGGACCCTAGATTTGGTTACACTTTGTACGTTAATAAACCCACCCACACATAGCTACTGAGATTTAGGAGTGAATTTACGTCTGTGTAATTTGATTTGTGCTATAAGAAATAGTGTATTGAAATTATTATTTCTATCAGATGCGTTCGTAATATTGTTATCTTTAGTGATGATTTTATTGGTGTCATCATCTGTAATAATATTTTTATTTGCTGTTTATATACTTTTAATAACAATAACTCGATGTGTGAACATAAACAATTTGCGATCAAAATCGTCTGAGTCATCTTAAGGTTTTAATCAAATAGACGGCCGGACAAGTTTTCGAATTCTTTTTTCCATAATAAAGTACTTTATTCTCAACATGGTTTTGCATAGGCGTGGTTTTATGGCATTTAAAACTTACTCGGGTTTTATCCTTAATGGTAGATATCGCGTGAGAATCGGATTTTTCTGTCTGTTTCATTCCATAAATTTGTGCTCCACAAAGCTCAAAGCATAGACACTTAATACAAAAAGTGTGGAACACAAAGTATCACATTCTTATGCATAAAGTGTATTTGTCTTAGGTCGACAAAAAAGGCTCACGTTGAGACGTCTCTATTAAATCTCACACATAACAGCCGAGTAACACCACATTCGTATGTAAACAGGTGCTTAACTGCTCTAAGTTTACTGACATCCGTAATAATACCAATAAATATATATACGACAACGCCCATGTCATATTTTAAACCATTACCACTTTCCTTCAAAAGAAAAACTTACAAGTCGAACTAAACCAGCAATGGGTGTCGTCTTCTTCGAAACAGTCGATGCATTCTAATTCTAAGTTGGTGTGAATACCGTAGGCTGTGTTTTGCGCGTGTGTGCGTGTAACTTGCGCAAGCGCTTGAGACGAGACGAGGCTGACTCACCGAAGCGTCTATTAGGGTCGGCGCACACTCCGTCGCTAAGTACTTAATGATATACAAAGCTTTGATAGTGTTTTTTTTGCATTTGTATGGATTAGAGACGGTTCAACTGTTTTGTGAAATTAATTACCAGAAGATCTGAGGCTTTTCAGTTTAAATGCATGTAACTTAACAATGAATTCGCATTGCAAAAATGTAGTCTTAACAACTACAATATTTAGACTTTCATACACTTTATAAACCATCATATTATTTATAAGTGATGCCATTTATTTAAATCCATCTTTATCTTATGCATTAGGTATCCTTAAAATCTGAAATAAAACTAAATCCTTTATATATTTTACAGTCCCTCCCTTATGTTCCCATTTGTTTTTCCATACGTTTAACATCCAACCTTGTTGATACTTGCTTACTAATGGCAGAACTTTACCAGATCGAGAGCCGAACGTTACTATTCATCTTGTCATATAATGTGATGTATGACGGTTGACGATGTGTAGTTTACAAGCACGGCGTAGTGAGAAAATGGAGAGTGCAGTTATTTTGATTGACTTTGCCATTCAAATATTTCAGTGCCAGTAGCCTTCAGCCTAAATAGTTTTTGTTAAATCTTTAATTCTATTTACAATTGAGTACATAATTAATCCAATTATTGATATTGACCTTGTCTATAAAGTCTGCCTAGTTGTCGCATTTTAAACAGGCAGCTGACTATTAGCAAAATCCAAAACAATAATTATTATAAACTTCTTTATACTTAGATATATTTTTCAATTAATAATTTTATAATGATTCAATAACTACATCAGATAAGTCAATAAATAAGTCAGTAAATTACTTTTAAATCCGAACTACTGTAGTTAGTAAGTGATTAAGTTGATGTTACAGGGCGACGTTATCGCTTAGCGATAAAGCCCTTAAAATAAAGAATAAAAAAAATATCAGAACTACGATTTCACTTGAACACTCTTTATCGTCACTCATCTTTGCCACCACGTATAAGTAAACCCTTTTACGTTACTCGCAACTAAATATAACAAGTTAAACCGTTCTAAACATACCCAATATGTAAGTTAACATCATATTTTATCATAGTTTTTCATAATGTTTGCTTTTAAGGTTAATCGAATGAAGCTGTGTGCACTATATGCGTGTCTACAATATAATCTGTTGACTGTATGAATAATATATTGCTTTGACGTTTACCATTCTCGTTTAAAAAGGCGTTATTGGATTTTTATGCGATTTACACAAACTGGGTAATATTTTCTGTGCTTAGTTTTAAAGGTTGTTTAAAAGTAAAAGGTAGATCAATAATAGTGATTTTTATTATGAACTTTACGGAATCTGCTCCTAAAAGTTCTTGTACGAATCTTAGGAAACATGAGCGAAATTTAGACATTGGACTCTGAACATACAGACAAGTTTTCGACATGGCGATTGCCAAATCAAAATGTCATCGTATCACAAATGAAAGTTCCACTTATACCTAAGTCTTTCACATATTTTTTTTCTCCAACAAAGCTCAAATCCCACTCGGCTTTAAACCGAATTATTCCAAGCCTAATTAAATAACTCCTAGTGTAGCTAAGCCCTTAAAAATCCGTGCCAGCGCTGAACTCGGCAACGGCCTCGAAATTAACTAAAAAATAAACACTAGAACTTTGAACTTTAAACATTTTTTGCTTAGAAACGAGTTGCGACGCCAAATTAAATTACTAGTCTTTTGTTCATTTAGAGTCGGGACACACTGCAAACTTTTAATCGGCCGATGGTTGGTTTGGGTTCTTAAATCAGTATGAAGATGAATGCTAGTAGTACACATATCAACCGATTAGGAACATTGACTAATAGGTACCCGTTTTCACCGACAATCTCTTAACGTTTCCCTAACTAAATGTCACTTAGAATAAGGGCTCCCCCAATAATAAAGGTTTAAGGGACACTTAAACTTTGATGAAAACGAAATTCGTATTAAGTGTTCCCTAAATGCTCTTAGGGGATTCCTATATTTAGGTATTTGTTGGTGAAAACGGCTTTCTTTCATGAAAAAAATTGCCAACAATCGCGTCAACTGTCGACCGACTGCTTAGTCTCCAGTTTGCTATTACTCTTAAATCAAGTTTAATTGCAGTGAGACACATTACCTGAACTATTTACACAGTGATTAGCACAACAAACACGTATGTCTTTGTTAGGTTAATTTATTTCACTGCTGGGAATTGCTTGGCGAAAATACTTAATAGGATAGATAATGGTTTGTATGTCTAGTGTCTCTAAAATATAGCTTTAAAGCTTTGACTTTTTTGCTTCAGTTTAAACTAAACATTTTGCTTTGTAGGTTTTTATTTTGGTATATTAGGTGATTTTTTCTGAAGTTTATTTACAATTTTGATCCTAAAACACTATGTTTTTTCTTTGCTCTTTCAAATTGTCAAAATATGTCTGAATTAAATCTAGGAGTTCACATTTTATTTTATTTTAGGTTATAAATGTCTGTCTGGGATTTATCGAGAAAGCTAAAAGCTAAAAACTATATATACAGCTTTTATTCGGGCACTCGAAAAAGTTTCCCATCTTACGCGAGTGAAATCACTGGCAGTGGCTAGCATACATATGACCATATGACAAATTATATACCATATGACAAATTATATACTTACATATTACTGTTACAATGCATGAATAGAACCCCATTAAACGCCACCTGAACATTCGTCCACTCGTTACTCGTTTGTTTTACGACGGTGCTGCGCCTACGCACGCTGAAAACGCCCCCGTATGTAACGTTTCAGTGCAAACCACAGATGCAAATTATTTTTGCAATATATTGCACTAAATCATGACATTTTATTTGCAAAGTTACTTTTAGAAGCAAATAAATATTGAAAATTAAAAGTGTTTTGGAAAAATTGTGTGTTGAATTTAGTGGGTTGTTTTTCTAATTTATTAAAAGTTGATATGATTTGAATGTGAACATGATGAACTCTGATAAAAATACTTTTTGTGAGTCGACTGTACGAAATAAATAATAATATTTTAATTAGTTTTACATTCAGATTTTTTTTTTGTTGCATAGTTCGATTTCAAAAATCTTTCAGTTTTACATAGATATAGATATAGTAGCCTATTTATGAAGAAGGTGGTTAGTGTTTGTATCCCGCTCGCTGGCGAAAGCTCATTTATGAAAGTCTTATTGGATATCCGGAATTCTATACCTGCATTAAAGAAAGTAACTCATTTTATAACTGTCAAACTGCGGTGTCTTTCGAAAAATAGACAGATCGGAAATCTAAGATTTAACTGCAATAACTGTCTAGACTAAGACCCAGTTTTTTTGAAAACATATCCTCTGTCAAATGTACATGTTTCATATATACAATTACAGTTATTGTAATACAAAACCTTAGACGAACAATGTTTTGTTTAAACTGATATTGGATATTGTATCTTATGAAGGTCACTGAAATGTATACCGAGAAATTGCAGACTAAAGTTTTGAATGAGAAATTGACCTTGATTTCAGTGGCTTATAAGAATATTTGGCTTATTAGAAATCTGCACAAATCGGCTTGTAATACAAATAAGTTGAATGAATAAAACCATATTTCATAGAGTGAGAAACACAAAAATAAATAATCGGGTTTTTCTGTGTAGATCTCCTAAACTAGTGAAAAGTTACTACAAAAAATAAATTTTAAAAACGAGACTTGCCTCCGCTTAACCGCTTAACCGCTACTCAATCAGTTGCATCTGGTTAGAAGACGTTTACATCATAGTAAGGAAAAGGCTAGGCAGATATAATTAAAGAACTAAACACGGCTATAATTGACGAAAAAGAATTTGGTAGTTTCACATCCGTTTAATCTTAAAACTAAACAAGAGAATTATCTAACCGATTAAATAATTTACTTCTCACAAAACTTTTAGGTAACTCCCACGACACCGACACACTAGTTTTTTTTCTAAATCTTAACTTATTAGGTACCACAAAGTCTCGCCAATCTAACGGGTCTCTCGATGTACAAGCAATTCCCATAATCTGACTTTGTAAAGTATCAATTTACTAATATACTTAATATTCTAGCCGAACACAGCTGTGAGAAATACGATCACTTGGGCATACATTCTCGTTTCGTAGGAAACGTTGTCCGTTTGTTTAATACGAATTTTAACATCAATGGCGCTTTAGAAAAAATTAAATGACGATGAATGAATTTTATGCTGACAAGATTCATAGTCAAAGGATTTATTTGCACATGAAGATGTAACAAAATTTTTGTAAGCTAAGTATTCTGACATACGATAATGAAATGCAAATGTTAAAGTTACATTCGTTTAATAAGCTTCTAATTATTTTAGAAACTTTTATTTATAAACAGGCTTTTATTGAGGAATGGATTGTCAATTAGCCGTTTCCGTAATGCTTTTTTAAAATGAGTCATGGTAATCCCCGAATTTAGGCAGGAAGTTTATTATAAATCTGAATACACATTGGAAAGCAACTCAGTCGGCACATCAGTTCTCATTTTGGTAAACGTATCACGGTAAATAATTAAGAAATTCTCACTACCATTGCTTTATTATTTAATTGTCTAAGTGGTCTTCAACATTTGGGAACTCTTAATATTCGAATTGACCTCGTTACTTAATGAAACTGAACATATTTTTTTTATAATTGTGTTTGTTTTCTGCAATCCAGTGATTACTTAATACGATGAACATGTAATATGGTTGTTCATCCTCTCAACTAGACTTGTTCAACTTACTCTCCAAAATTAAAGAGTGTTCTGCCTTTAAACGGTTATTCCTCAATCCATATACTATCCTTAATATTTATCAGTTATCGTCATTGATGAGTATAATTGTGGATATTGAATTGCTGGGGAGTTAGTTGCACCACTTCTTCAGCTTCAAAAAGCTGCTGATTTTCCTAATTTGAATAAAAGCTTTTTGATTTTGACGCGAAGGTTGATTACCTCTGCACGTATCAATACCGGTTACAATTTGGCGTTAAACATACCATACTTTATGATTGGCTCTTAAACACATCATCCGGTGATTATCGCAGTACGCAATATATGTCATTTCTAAAAGAATTCCTAACTATAACATATCATAGCAAATTAAATGGTGTAATGATTAAATTATAGGTATATCGGACAAATTAAATCCGACTGGGATAATTTTGTTGCATTTTTGCAGTCTTTACTTCCTTGAAAATATGATGTAAAGTTTCGATTCTCACGCAATTATTTATTACTTGTTTTGATTACTCATTTTATTGGCAGATATAATAATTATTGAAATCATTATTGATTTCAAAACAGTCATGGCAAATTGAATGCAATATCTTGATTATTGATTTCAAAACAGTCATGACAAATAGATGCAAAATCTGCTGATTATTTTATAACATTTTTTATATATTTCCCGTTACTTTAAGTTGAAAACAGATGACCAAAACTCGACGCCCGCCGCCCAAATAAAGTCAACTCTTGTAATTCATTCTATACAGGTTGAAACATTAATGTTAATGTACAATGAAGACTACATTATTTTTATAGGCTTTATCAAGTAAGCTAAGTCGATCTTGGGAACTTTAAACTTCAATTTTCACACACTAACACAACCTGTCCCCTGACCTCGTTGACCTTGAAAACTAAAATGATCTATATCTAGAATTGAATACGTTCATTTATGACATTATGAATAATATAATTATACGCTTAGCAACCATCAGAGCTAAATTTTAATTAGGTACCATAACATGCAACAGTACAGTCAAACCATTGAAATGGTTGTGTGGGGCTTAGCATAAGCTTTAGACCTACTTTCTTTGTCAAATAAATAATAAAATAAATATACAAAATATTTCAAAACTAAAACACTTACCCAAGCGCGAATTTGAGATAATTCGAAATAGAAGGCACTGAAAACAATTCTCACTTAAGTTGGCGACTTTAGTTGGCGAATGAACCAAACCAACAAAATAAGAATTCCATTAACGTTTATTGAACTTGCAAAAAAAATCTTACAAAACTAGTAATACCTAACATAATACGAGGTGTGATTTTCATCTCAAAGATTTCACATTGATAAAAACTTATGCAGATCAGTGCCATTAAAATGACGAAAATTAATCTCTGGTATATTTCCTGTTTCGTCTATTAACATACAAATTGGTCTTATAATGTGTTTCCGAACGTAAATGCAGCATAAAGCATTAGCCTCCTTGTAAGCATGGTTGGTTCCCATCGATCTGTGTTATTGAGTTGATAAAGCTATTTTACTGCCTCGATAATGGCATTTTCTTGGATCGTTCAGTCAGTTTTATTGGGTTTTCTTTGTAGCACTTCGATTGTGTTCATATTAAGTATAGTGAAAAAAAAAAACTAAATTATTTTGCAAAAACAGATTAAAGTCAGACAGCCAGTTTCTTCATCAAAAGTTAAAGCCAAAGTTAAAGTTAAAGTAATGTCTAAAGTAAAAGTAACGGTCAAATTCAATTTTTCTATTAGTTTTGCTGTCACTTTAGCCTTGAAAAAACGAATTTGACCGTTACTTTTACTTTAGACATTACTTTAACTTTAACTTTTGATGAAGAAACTGGCCGTTAGTAGGTATAACTTTACATACATTACATACATACAACATGGTTGAAGGCTCGGGAGATGATTATGAGGTATAACTTTACAAAAAACGGTATCGCAAATCGATCTTTATCAAATAACCTTTTATTTGGTCTCTCCCGCTTTTAGTGACCAATACTATTATAAAAGGAAACCTTGAAAGTTCATTTCATCACGACACCCTTTGACTAATTTTACTCCGATTTCACTTCATTTTATAATAATTCCGTTATTAAAACCATTTTTCATCATACTCATATTCCATGAATGATTCTTCAAAAATCTATTGAGGCATAAAATTGGCAAACTTTACTGTCCAATGTGAAAAAGAAATGCAAGTTTTTGGAGAAATAGCTCTGTCTCTTTCCCTTAATGGAAGCTGGATCTCTATAACATGTCATAATAAAGCTATACTTCACGAAATATGTCTTTTCACCGCCTTACAAAAGGGATGTTCCATTGTTTACATGCATTTCGAACACTACAAGTAATTTCTTAAAGTTTTTACATTTACAAGAGAGGAAACCAATATAAAACCGTCAAAAAATAAGGCTGCACCAAAAACAAATATGAATAAAAATATTTTTTCAAGAATTTACGGAGCAATTAAAGTAAGAGCAACCTAGCAATACGAAATGTAGTTCGATTAATGCCAAAGAAATGGTTTATTTACGAAATCACATAAGGAAACTTTAAATTATCAGTGTTTCTGTACTAGTTTATACATAATTGTTATATTATGTACAAACCTTGCTCCTGAATCATTCCATCTTCAACAAATCTCACATCAAAATCTATAGCGTCGTCTTGAACATCTAAGCATACACAGGAAGAGACAGGCTATGTAGTGATACTTATTAAAATTTTAACACGGCATCTGTCTCTCAAGAAACGAAAATTCGCGAAATGATCTTCTGCGCGCGCGCAGCTGCCGACTCGGAACATTTGGTACGTGCCATGACGAAAAAAACTGCTTAGCGACATGGCGTCTATAATTAAAATAAAGAATGGTATTTTTTATAAATTAGTGCACAAAACAAACTCGTTTGATTAGGTAATAATCCGAGAATGCCGAGGTGAAGGTCACAGCTATTTATGATATTTTGGTTACTGCTCAAACTGATACAAAAAAAGCTATAATAAAATCTAGATTCAGAAATGCGAATAAAACTTGGACTAGCATAATATTATTTAACCAGTTATTTTTTCATGGAATTTAAATTGGATCCTCTCTCTTTACACAGAACACGCATATTTAATGCTGTACCGGTTCGCATTCTGCACTCATAAGGCCGGAAAAAACTAATAATTATAACTTTAGTTCTCAACTATCTTCGCCGGAAGACACTAGAAGTGACCCAACATGTCCATGAGAAAGCATCTGCTCGGCACATCTTTTACCTGGCCATCTTTCTTCAAACTGCATATGCCTCAAGAAAAAAAAATCACATAATGATACAAAAGTTACTCCAAAACTGTGTGAAACACATCTGCCTACCTCAAGGCTTCGCTATAATACGGGCCGAATTACAGAAACGCTTACAAACCAATTTGTATTTTCCACCTACGCACGAAGACTCAACTTCGAATGCTTGCTCATTTGTTTTGGCAACGTCTTCGGGTGTTTTCGGAAGCAGTCGTGTGTCTTCGGGCGCGTGGCTGTAACAAGAGCGCCTGAGGGAAACATCAACTGGAAACTTAATTCGGACCCGTTATTTATTTAAAAACGTGTGTTTAGTCCCCAATGATTGTCATTGAGACCTCAGACGCAAATCGGAGGTCATAAAGTAGGGTTTAATGGCGATTTCCGGCGAATCGTCGCAAGTTTACTAACTGTTTAATAAATTAATTCACTTTATTGCCGACGGTCTAAGTTTTCGTCGTGTATATTGTGAGAACACTTTTATAATTATTTGTACCTATTAAAGAACATTTCAGAGAGGTTTTAAGAGTTTTTTTTTTTTTCATTTAAAACCTTGTTATAGTTATGACTATGCTTGTTAACAAAACTATGGGTTAAATTCGTCGGTACTGGTAACAAAGGGTCCGTAATGAATACTTTAACTTTACGATTTTACATGAACTGTGAGCGAACTACAAGTTTCTGCAGACATTAATTACTAACTAGCCTTCATATAATTTCACCTTAACAAGAACAGAACGACGATTTTAATTAATCTTCAAAAAAATGTAATTTGGCAATTAAATAGCCAATGTTTCCATTCCATTTACTTTTTACAGTTGAAAATAAGTGTGTTGTCTACTTTCGTACTGAAAACATCTTCGAACATAAAGGGATCCACTTGGAACTTAAAAGTCTCACAAGAGCTTCTTAAAAACACAAAAAACCGCTTGATGGACTCCAAAATAAAGGCGTTTTGTTGTTTTTTTCGCTAAACATCTTCAAGGTCCCTTTCTGTGCATCTGCCGTACCTCGGAAGAGCATTATTTTAAAAAGAACATCTGCATAAAGAACTGATAGCAAAAAGTTGACCTACAAACCTTAGAAACTGACTTTTCATTTTAAAAATTAGATGCTTTACCAGTATGTCCTCTGATTTATTTTTGAATATTGAACTTTATGGCTTTGTGTTAAGGGTGTGGTATAATTGATTTTGTCCTACTTAAGTTGGTAATACAAAAAAGTGCCAATTTCCGTTTGTTCGAACATCCGTTCTTAAAAATCGTCAGCCAGTGATTAGTGTCGCATGTGCATTGTTTTTTGCAATTTTTTAACTGTTTTCTGTTTTCTACGTGGATCGTGAACAATTTATCAAATTACAGACAGACAGCTGTATTACAACGTGTTTATCTTTAACATATTTTTGGAAATTCCACATTTTTTCGCATTCCTTTTTTACGACAAAAAAGTCTTAAAGATGTCTAAAATTAAATGCTGCAGCTTTCGCGACTCCTGCGCATGTACTTTGTAATGAAATTAATTAAATAGCAAATTGTTATTTTTTATTGATCAGCTTAGCATTTGAGAAAGCATTGTGTACCAATCAATCAATACTAGTCCATAATTAAACTTCGATCAGAGGATTTTTTCTGAGGAAACATTATCGCCTGACTAGAAGAAGTTTTTGCGCGGAAAAAAACTAGATTTTAATCTTAAGTCGAAAATTAATCTGTGTGTGAGTTTTTGCTTGGTTCCACCTAACTGTTAAAGTATTATAAATCGCGGAAATAAAACCTGCATGCAGTATCCGCCTTCGGAACCAGAGACATGTGTACGGCGGTATTTTCCCATGGAATCAATAGTTAGAGGCACCTTGGTATACCTACACTACTTGTCACTGCACCTTGCGTCCGCGCAACTTTGGATGTCCTTAATGTATGGTGTAAGTTATCAAACATATTTTGGAAGGATTAAAATTAGTTTATTTTGCAAAAGGCTAATTAAGCTATTGTTTTAAATCAGCGACCATAGTTTATCAGAGAAAATACCAAATTATTCAATTAAACAAAGGACATAGTTTATTTCATATTTTCTTTGAATATCCTTAACCGGAATATAAAAAATACATTGCAGAATACCCTTAAACCTTAACCAAAGTTACTGGAAATGGTTCAATATTTTTTTTGAAATTTTCTAATCTAACCTACCCGCTATTTTAACCGCTCCCGCGTCTAATTTAGGCCACAATATCTCACAGAGCAGCAGATGTCTTAAACCCGTTAGGTGCTTTTGTGATAACACCCCGAGAATCTTCCATGATTACGTTATGAACGATACCGGCGCAAACGCATCTGTCCGATGCGCTTGTAAGAAAACTGTCTAACGTGGTCTTTTTAGTAAAATAGCGGTGAATAAAAAGATAATCGAGATCTTTTTGATTGAAGTTATTAATGAATAACATAGATTGTTTTTCTGTTTATTTACCTAATGCAACATGAAAAAAGATTTTTAAATGTAGCGTTTTTGTCATCTACAAAACCTCGGTAACTTTTTTTTCAAAATTACGTAAGTAAAGGAACCCAAATTCGAATTTAGAGAGGTTTCCGCAACACAAAGTAATTAAGTCTATAATTTATCTTATTTTTAAGACACAGTTATACCACCTAGCTTATCTCACCATTGCCAAACATTGGCCTAACTGATTGTAATTTCCAAGAAAATTAATTAGACACCATTGCAACATTCTGTTTTACAAGCAATAAAATGGTACTAAACGTTAAAATAATCTAGGTAAATAGGTAACACATAAAAACTGCGTGGAACGAGATCTCATTAGCTTTTTATGCGCTGTGATTGGACATTGTTGGACAGCTGTTTTTAGATGTGGCAACACTGGAGTAATGTGGATAGTTTTTATGGCTATGGTAACACCCAATTAAGGGGCGGGAAAAATTGCATTTAAATGTGCGATTGGAATTTGCATTTTTTTACAGGTTATGTGAATAACAAAGTGTGAATATTTTACAATTTTAAGTAATAACTTGAATTGAATGTCACTCATGCCTACAGGAAAAAGAAGTTGTCTTGAAATATGTCGTTAAAATATTTTAATGCCTTTTAAGCCTATTCAGCAATACAAACAATTTGAAACTTCATAATTTTCATCTCACATTCCAATCCTATTTCCAAAGATGCAATAATTTTGGAAACCCCGTCTATACAGGTGTTTAAAAAAATCACATCATGCAAATCGTATCCACACTATTCCAACCGTATAAATATATAACACCCTATATAACAAGAACCATGTGTAGCAACATAAAACGTTGTTTTTTACTATTTCCACGGATAAATTATTTTCAGACGCATCCTCGTACATCTGTCGATGCGAGTCTTTTTATCTTTGGCAAAAAGATAGGTACCTTTGAAACAAGAGCACTCCCCTTTGATTTATAAATGGTTTTGCAAAATACAAGGTGTGTAGTACCTGCAGATACTTGCGTACTCAATTGTATTGTTTGTCCTTTTTATAGAACATGAGTATCTTTATTTTACAGTTGTTAATTGCTAGTGTTTTGTTTATTTGGTTTTCAGAACATGTGTTTTTTGTAGTACGGTAATATTAATGAACAAGAATCCACAGTGAACTATACAGCCTTTTAAATGGAAATTAAACATTATATTAAGAAACTTTTTAAAAAAACAAATAAAAAAACATTTACATTATTTCAAATTCTATTCAGTTATGAACTGGTTCTTTCATATAAATAATTTTATTACATCAAAAATTAAACCACGTTCAGCTATTAGTAGGTGTCTGATCTCTTCTCTGATAAATTTAATTGAAAAAAATAATGAATTCGCATTTTTAATATATTTGTCAGTATTTACTAATTTACTGAAATATTTCACATTCTGTTACGTCGAATTACACAAAATTCAAACAAGTTAAAATTATAAAATAAAATTCGAGCGATATCGATCTAAAGAATCTATCATGGTTTTCAAAACAAAAAACAAGCATTAAATATTTTTTATTAAATTTATGTGTCCACAAATTATTCTGTCGACGCGTGCGCAAGAATTCTGATATCTTTCAAAAAATGGCGGACTTTAGCAATTTGTTTTCGTCTAGATTATTATCGTAGGTGTCGAAACATACGTCCCTGTGAGTTATTTTTAGTGAAATAAATGAAGAAAACCTTTTATGAAACAAATTGATATCAACTTGGTATTGTTTTGTCATGCATGAGTTAACAGGTACCTATGTTTATTTTTTAAATACATACATGTCTACTGAAGTTTCTTAGAAGTATTTTTGTAAAAACATGACATACTTAACTCATTATCAAATGTTTGATAAATGATTATAAACCTTACATGAACCTTCATAATTCTTCAGCAATCCAAGAATAGCGGATTTTGAAATCCTTTAACTAAATGTCAAAATATTTTTATAAATAAAACACGGATATTATCTCTGGCATAATAAAGTTGAACATACTCTTTGGAACAAGTTTCATTATTTTAAATAAAAAACTTAGAGAAAACTGACTAATGCAAAATTTACGTGATTTTATTTCTAGAAATGAATGAATTTTGTGGCATAAATGATTACTAAACCGAAAGATAGAAATAACAAAATAATACAAAAATAAAATCTTTCTTTTCTACGGCAGACTTACTTACCAAAAGAGCGCTTTAATTTTGAAGAAATAACACTAAATACTTTTTACAATTCGAAAGTAAACTTTCTGTCCGCGTCACATAATAAACTTAATTCTTAAGCAGATTAAAGTGATAATTATGCTTTGTAGGTTAATTTTGAACTCACAAACATACGGTTAACTGACCATTGAGTTTAGTGAAACTGTAGTTAAAATCCAAGAATGATACGCTAAGACATCATTTTATTCTTATTGATTATGTATTCTAGTCGCGAGCCAAACTTTATATAGCTTTTTTTGTTGTTTTAATAAATGCTTATTTGTTGAATTATACCTATTAAAACTAGTTTCTAGTATAGTCTAGCACGTGCCATATTAATAGGAAATCACTAGATGACGTGGACTTTGGACACAAAAAACACATTCCTACAGCCCAGTTTGATTGGGTATTAATTTGAGAAGCTTTAAGAAAATAGTAGTTGAAAAAATCAATCTGTAATTAAGTTACTTTTTTATGCTGTCGCTGTTAAATCAGTGGACTGGTTTAGATGAAATTTTTGTACGAATATAGTCTGAAATATGGGTAAAGATACAGCAAGTTAGGTAGGTTAACGTGCAAGTTAAATTATGTGGAAAACAACTACGTAAGACAAAATATACTACGAAAACTATCAACGTAATTAAGTACACCAAAAGTCAGTTCGTTTAAGTAAAACCAAACGCAGTCACATTTTTAGCATAGTAACGACCTTATTTATTCCCCTTACATAACCAATGTCCCTTTATCAGTACAAAATAAATTACTGGACAACCTCTCAAATATCCAAACGATTCAATATAATAATTAAACATTTGAAAACGTAACCCGAAAAGCTTGTCAATCTACACCTTGAAATCGGCAGGTGATCTGAGGTTTTTTTTTTAAGTTTTTTTTTTAATTAAAGCCGTCAGGGCATCAAATGTCCCGATGCAATCGTTGACACTAATGTCGGGACACTAAAATATAGGGCGGTATTTGAATATATCGATGAAACTGCAGCCTGACATAATCTTTAATGTTAATTCGGAAATCTTTTATTCAATCTCACGTTTTAGTTTAAATTAAGATTGTGCTGTTAATTAATTTATTTTATTTTTAATGTTTTTTGGTATGTCTTGGTCAATTAACTTGTAGAAATGGTTTTATTATTGCGGAGATATTTTACCTAAACCAATAGGTACTTACATACATAGTTACTTTCCCTTACCTTTAGATATGTATGCTACTTAAAAAACTTAAGATAACTAATATAATTGATTTAAAAATGGATAAAAGGACCCACAATAATTGCGTGCATGCAAAAGCCCTTCGTGATAATCTGGTCCTGATGACATAAAAGTGTCGCTACATCACAAAACATTTGTATCAGAAGACCAATTATTATTCAGCCTTTTTATTAACAGACTAGCCATCCACAACACACCAATAAATAATAATATATCTATTATATTCAGTTTTAGTGGTTTAGACACGTGCCTACCGGTTTATAATATATTCCGGCTGGTAAATCAATGTGATAAAAAACCATGGCTAGTATAAAATCCAGATTAATCTATAAAACATTTTCTGTTTATTACGATAGGATTATCTAAATATTTTTAAATTTATTCTGTCTCTAGCTTCTCGCGATTATATGGCCTGAGAATTGGTCTTATTAAATAAACCCATTTATGGTTATTAACATAAGTGGCTTAAAGTGTATCCGAAGAGAAAAAGCAATTGGTCCTTTTACCTTCACCTTTTTCGTGTGTACGATAAACCCGAACTTTTTCTCGCGTCTGTACCACAAGACCACAACATATGCAAAACTGAGCACGTGGCAATCGCCCGCTGGTTTGCATATGACGCATATTTGCAAACTTTTTGTGGTCATGCAAAAAGGTTGATTGCCGAACATTATATTGAAGTTAATTAATTGGAAAAGTATATAGAGCGAAAATTATAAGGCTTGGTTGTTTGGTAAATATGTTAAATATAAACTGTATTTAAGTGTTACCTTGCTTGCAGGTGATATTGGGCTTACAACCAGGTACTTTTAAATGAAAATCTCAATTGTTTTATTGATTAGATCTGTCTTCAATTGAACACCACCGTACTAAACAGTCAACTGGAGTAACATGGAGATATAATAGACTTCATACTTGAACGTCATGTACAAAAGTATTCGATAAGTTTATCTCAATATCTCGTGCTTAAATATACTTACATTTTATGATATGTTCTTCTAAGATACACTTATTATTGAAAGCCATATATCAAAAGGACCAGTTTGCAACTTAACTTCGTTTTTTCGTTTTTTCAAAAACGGAAGGCACTGTTATTTTATTTTTTAAATAGCAATCATCTTCTCAACTTATAAATGTTATACGTTACAATGTTGCTAGATGAAAAAAATATATTAAAAAACATAACAAGCTTAGTAGAGGATGTCATGCTTACAGTTTTACATATGGGCTAAAAGGCCAACTTAAAAAAAAGAGGTAAAATATTAACTAAATTGCCTCGTAGGTCTAGTAGACAGAAATACGACTAGCAAGCATGGGTATTGGGTTTTCCCTGTATAATATATTTTTTATTTAAAAACGACACTAGGAATATATTTATACAGCTATAGAAAAAAAAATATGATGTCACGAGCCATTTTACCTAAATTTATGTAGGACACACACCTTGCTAAATTGCGTTTTTTTAAATTAAGCGTGATAGTAATTGTATCTGTTTGATAAAATATTCTTTAAATATTTATACGACTAGCCGCGGGTAAACTTTAAAAAATATCAGCGCCGTTTTTCATGTCATCGAAGAGATTAAAACCGACTCATATTAATACCCCAAACAGAATTCTACCGTTATCTTCAAAGAAAAACACACAAAACGTATTAAAGATAGATAACTAGATAATATGCGCGTGCTCACTAATCAGCCCAATTTAGCAGCATCTGGCCAGCAGTTGCAAACGCATGATAAATTCCAACTATTTGTTTATCTATCAAAATGCAACGCAAATAACTTATTTATTCTAATTAAAAACCTATTGAATAATGAATGGCAATTTATCTTGCAAAACTGTGCCTTAATTCTAAGTTAGAAATAATTATATGCCTTTAATTGTGGGATAACATTTTGCACGGCAATTTAATTTTGCAATTTATCTGTTTAGTTTTAAATTATTGTAATTTTACCGGTATCTTCAGTTAAGTAATTAAAAGTATCATTTGGTACTTAAATGCTTACCTCTCCGGTTCTCGAATAAGTTTCTCAGGCTTAGATCGATTTATATCGCTCCTTATTTGGGGTGCTATAAAATAGTCGACGATTGACGATACTTAAATGTACGTGTCTTGTAATAAGTAGGAGGTAAAAATACTAGACATTTGTTGTTTGAAAATTAGTGCCAATGACGCAAGAGTGTAATATATAAAACTATATGCTTAGCTTAGGAGTAATAATTAACCTACACAACTCATAACTAAATTCAGGTCATCATTTTGTTTGCATTGGAGCTAATTCTTCAAATATCTATGCAAATCGTCCATTCAATTACAGAATATCTTAAAAACCATCCTCAAACCGAGGTTAAATTCCTTAACCCACAGGACTCGTTTCTTTCACAAACAAAATCCGTATCAAAGGCCTAACTAATGCATCCTTGTCCTCTATACCTTACTGCCAAGAACCCAACGATAAGAGCAGATAAAACTGTAACAACGCGATTAAATGGCCGTCTAAAATTAAAACCAGCCCTCAGAGGGAGATATGTACTAATAAAATCTATTAATACACCCGATAGACGGAACACGCAATGCTATTGATAAACAGTAATTCGCCCTTTAATAGGATTATTTACATAAAAATGCCCGTTGACATTATAAAGGGAGGCTAGCATATGGTCAGAATCCTATAATGGTCTAAAGGGCACCACAGACCCGCGTGGCCTGAGGAATTATATGCTAGTTTTGTTTCTACTATAATTATTTTAGATTTTCAATGATCTGAGCATCTGTGGTCGGGATCAGCTGTTGGCTTGCGTGTAATATTTGCATTCTGGACTATTGACCTATAACAGGTTTAAGAAGTAGCGTGCCATTAAAACTGAATAGTTTACGGATCCTAGCAACAGGCGGAGATAAGCGCTGGGTGCTACAGCTGAGTCTCCAATTTGTTGCCAAGTTGGAAATAAAATAAACAGTCTAACAGTATTAAATAGGATAAACTTATATTATTAAATACTTAAGAAGCAATTTAATTCAAAAACTGTAGATATCAGACATCTGTACGATAGACAGAATCATAATTATGACATTAACATTCAAGAACAACGAAATTCAAATACACGTCAACACGGACACTTAATTCCGAATACATCAAATCTATATTGATGAAATTATAATTGCCAGTCTCAAAAACAGCTCCCAAATCATAAAAGAAAACATAAATTCAAAAATTCCCATACCTATAAATGTTTTAATTACAGATCTGAAAGTTAATTGAATTACAATTTTTGGAAGCCCTTCAACGGTAGGGTGGCCCTCATTTGCGTCTGCGCAGGTAACCGTCCAGATGCCGGAATATTATAAATCTCTCTCCCCATGGTCTATGGGCCTTTTTTTAGCCATCACTGGACACATGGCTCAAGACTGTGATGGTAATAAGCAGATGGCCGTGAAATATGCTGGTAACTCGCTGTTTTTGTAACATTGACCACCTTTTGACTTGATTTTTTCCTTTTTATTTCTTAGTGGTCATCAATTTTGAAATAGTCATGAGTGTCACTGCTGGTCTGGTCTCCTTTTGCATGATGTCATTTATTTTTCTGCTATCTGCAGAATTGAATTTAAAAATAATTTTGTATAAAAAAATTACTAATATTTGGCACAACATTGAATAAATAATAATTGTATTATTAATTTTGTGTACCTACTGTGTATTTCAACATGAGTAAAATATAAATGGAAAAGCTCCAAATATTACCAGTAGGTACTCGTAGATCTGCAGTGTTTATAGTACACAACAAATAACACAACAAAACTATTTTTAGGTAATCAACGATTGAACCATTTATCTCGATTAATTACGAAAATCTTAACACAGCAATCAAACCTCATTTCAAATGTTCAACAAATCGACTCGACCATAAAGATACAACAGAGTTAATATACGATTCTCGATTAAACAATCTTTTATCTAAAAATCGAATGATTCCTAAATCTGAATCGATTACATATTAAACATGATTGTAATCATATAAACTTTACCTCGTACATTAGCCATTTTAAATATGAACCAACTTTTGTTATTTAATCATAAGCTTTCTGTTCATATTGACAAGGTTCCATTTTAAATACACTTACAAAAAAATTATCAAATCATTTTGCCAATGTAAATTGAACCTTATTAATATGGCATAAAGTTAAGATTCAATTTATCAAAATGACAAGAATCTCTATTTTTACGTCAAATGTAACCACACCCACGTGCTCCTTAATTTTAACTATAAATAGTAAGTATTTCATAGGAGAGGCCGACATACGAGATAATCTAACTTGGAATATGTTAATTGCATTCCGGATTATAACCACAGTTTGTAAACTTAACTGGTTTCTGTTGGCGACTGTTTGGCTAGAAGTAAAACAATAGTATACAAACTTATTACATGTAATTGCTTAGATTCTATACAAGGCTACTCAAGGCAGTTTACTTTTGAAGACAAACAAAATAAAACCAATGACGAAAATGAACCTACAGTCATAAAATTCAATGAAAAGGTTACCGATGTAGTAGTTAATAATACATGAGCCGATGTAAGTACGGGTGAGTTGCATCAATATTCATTCAATTAACCAAATTAGTTACAATAACGACGATGTTTTGACAATTAATGTTAACATCTGAACGGTAGCGGAGATAGTACACCTTAATGGTAAGTTATAGGCATGTAGTGTCAACGATATTAAAGAAGCAAACATTTAAACTGTCGATGTACTTAATTCTACTTACACTTATTGTAAAAATTGAATGTAACTGTCCCAGAATGGCATTAACATACAAACTGTATTACTTAACGTTTAGGAATTCTGATCTGGATTTTCTGTAATCTAGGCAAACGCAATCGAAAGCAAAATCTAATTGGTAATCTTACTATAGGTGAAAGGATTAAAGCTCACTAGATTATAATAAATATGTTCATGCAAATTTTGGTCCTTCGAGCCGCGAAAACACAGAAGGCCCCATTAAATTAGTGTCGTCTTAAAATCCTGATCTCGCAAACAAGAGCCCCCGTTCCAATGCTTCAACACATTAAATGCTGAGCATAAACCACATTCGAATTTGTTACAATTCCCTAAAGCCTTGGACACGACAAATCTAACAGGTAACCAAACGCTCATTACCGACCTTCCAATTGAATCTGACACTGTACATAGTGTCACCACGATTGTAAGTATTTTAGAGGACAATAATGCCATTTGATATTTGAAACGAAGAAACAAAGACATTAATCTAATTACAAGACCAAGTTTAAACAATATTTTTGTCTCGAAACAAATTGTTAAGCGAGTAATTTACAAAGCCCAGAAGCCAATATCCAACCATTAGCAAACTAAATGATCAATTATCGGAAACCTATTGACGTAAGTACAAGTTACTGTTTATGAAATCAAACAACAGTAACTTTAATCGTAACCACTGTTTCCACTCCATTCTTTGAGATGCGATCATCAATTCTACGAACAAAACGAGACACAGATTCTAAGACAGCTAAAATAAAGAACGCATACAAAAATGCAGCACCCATGTTACATTGCCATTTTAAATACCAGGACGTTCCCCCAAAATGTCTGGCGATCCTAACAGCGTACTGTTTACTAAAACAACACATAAATAAACCGAAAGCCAAAGCTAGGTCAGGTGAAGGTAGTTCTTGCGGAATTCGATCCCCTCCCTCCCTTCGGTAACCATTCACCCCCCTCTAGCCCGCTAACTGTACTCGGGTTGAGATGATCCTTATTTGAAAGTCGCGGCTAAAGGTTTTAGCGAGAGGATGGGTTAAGTATGCTGCAACCTTTAAATATCTATCCATATAAAAAATATTGGGGATACACTCAAACATATCTTAACATAATCTAAGAAAAAAATCGTAGTAAATCTTGCTAGAAAATAAACATAGGCCAAAGGTGTATGCTTAAGTTGACCTTTTAAATGCAAACGCATTTAAATCCAATAAGTACAAATACTAACTAAACTAATATCTTAACGACTTAATTACGGTTAAAATTACTCAATCAGCCTTTAGAACTAACAATACATGCACAGAATACATCCTACGATTTGAGCGCAACTAAATGCTGCGCAAGCGCACAGGAGCCTGCGCGGGAGTGGCGCCGTGACCCGATGTGAGGACCCGATCGGCCTTAAAGGTCGCATTGAATGGTATTGGAATGCTTTTGACTATTTAAGTACGAGAGACAAGAGTTTTCAAGTCTTGTTGTGTGGGTATGCAAAGGTTCGGATGAAGGATGGCTTTCAAATTCTTGTATGTGCGATTGTAAAGGTTTACGTAAATTTGTTAGATTTTGTATTATAGTAAGTCGCGTTGGATTAAGACAACTCTTGTGTGAAAGTTTATATTTTTGGATATGATTAGAGATAATTCAGTCCGCGTGTATATGAAAATGAAAGTATAAACTGAAATCAAACTTCTTTTGATAAAAAATTTGCGACCAATAGAAATAAATAAGATTTTTATATAAACTAGAAAAATTGTATATTGATAAAGCAGGTAATAGCCAATTAGTATAAAATGCAGCTTTACATACAGAACTTAATTCAAATGAACTACCAGTATGACTATATTGACCTAAAATGACGCAGATCATGACTAATATTGTTAAGTGCTTTGAAGTATGAACTAACTTTAATGTTAACTTTATCGCAATGTAAGAGATAAGTACGTTTAATAAAATAGTAATTAGAAATACGAAAATTGTTATTACATATAAGAATTTTAACATACTTTCTTATCTGCGT
The DNA here is from genome assembly GCF_022581195.2 of Helicoverpa zea. NCBI lineage: Eukaryota > Metazoa > Arthropoda > Insecta > Lepidoptera > Noctuidae > Helicoverpa > Helicoverpa zea. The sequence goes on from NC_061472.1 coordinate 3,684,536, forward strand.
AATGAAGAGGCAAAGTCAGAAAGAAATAACCTTACAAAAGACCACAGTGTTAAAAAAGCAATTACCCACAATAAAAATTACACTAAAGATCAGATATTCAAAAACAAAACCCCCTAATAAAAACAGTTCACCCTATCAGATGATGATGTAAAGGTCACAGTGAGCGAGCGGGGAACCGAACCCGCTACCGTTGCTATCTACGAATAGTAACGAGTCGTGTGTCACGAGGCGTTAAGCATCGTAGTTATAACGGCAAGGGGATCCTAGGTCTTAGTACCGTTACGACCAAAATTATGGGTGAAGATGTTTGGCAAGGTTAAGGAAGGTCGTGAAGGTGGTGGAATAAACTTTGCTCCTTTGTTTCGGTTTGTTTTTCAATGAGTTTGGTTGCAGCAGTGGCTTGGAAATCTGAGTTTTATTCAGTGAACTTGACTTTGCGATTTTATAGTCCACGTACCTATATAAAAAAAAATATCTAGGTACATACATATTTACATATAACTTTAATTTTTTTCACTCAATACTGAATTTTTAAAGAACACGCGGTTTCAGTCAGTTCATCGTTGTCTTCAACAAACGTCTTATCTTCATGAAACACAATAGCTACAACGAATCCTATAAACTCAGAGCTAACAACTTCCACATGTGCACCAACTATTCAAGCTCAAACCTGCAAAGCTCTAATTCAACAAATTTCACAATAAAACATCTGCGAAAATCCCAAAAAAGGTCATAAAACACGTGTTCTTCGTTGAAAAGTCAAATTCCCTAATTACCCAGGTAACGCACGTGCAAACTCATTATTATGTTCAAACAATGGATTAAATGGCTTAGCACATCTGGCTGGATGAGTCCTGGATTGGAAACATCTGGGTCATTGTTTAGTCTTCGGCAAGTTAGGACAAGCATTTAAAAGTTTAATAACAGTTATATTTAGAGTTCAGTGTCTGGAGATAAAAATAATACTGTTGGTATGAGTGCTTCTTTGGATTTAAGAGGAGCGGTATTTTCAAAGGACGTAGCTGGTGATCCATTGGAACATGGAATTAATTTTAATAAACTATTTATTCATAAAATTAAATTCACCAAAAAATCGGTCCATAAATCAGATCTTACAGATAAAGTCACCTACTTCGTTAATATGATTTCTGAGAACAATATACTTCGTTTAAAGAAATGTAACAAAAGGATACATTTCTCAATTGAAAATAAATTGACATCAATAATGACGCAATCTCTCTTAATCCACATGAAAAATATGTGGTTTCTAAAGATAAAAATCTGACCCTAGTGGATTTATTTGCGGAAAAGAATGACTAATATAGTGTTAAATCTTATTGTGATGTTGAAAACCATGAACTTAATACTATAGGTCTATAAAATGAATCAGATAAACATTATTAGCATCATCATCATCATGATCTAAGATCTAGCTTTCATGATTCATTGCGAAGATGCAATTTAATATAGTACTTGCGATATAATGCACTCGTATAAGCAAATTACCTGCAATAATGGATATTATTTTATGGGTAATATAATGTAATTTATCTATTGTTTATATTTCATCTTTACGTTCTTCTTTTGGTTTTTAGGCTTCTACATCTTGTGTGACATAATTTTATACGGTTTTATGTGAGGCATAGCATATTTGTTACTCTATATTTACTTATCCACTCTTGACCGCATATTTTTCTCAAAGATTACAGACATAAAGTCAATTGACCCTCTAACCTCTGAGACCAAAGATTAAAGAATTTGACGGCATACCGGACTCCAATTTATTCGAGGTCACATTTTCACCAACGGAAACCTCACCTTCGGAAGAGCTTAACATAACTTCAAGTAAAAACGTCTTTGATGCACCTATTTTAGGGTCCCACAATGCAGTCAACCCGATTTTTACAAGAACATGCATGTAATCAGAAAAAGAGTGTGTAAAACTTCCCCATTGGCTATGATTACTTAAGAATTAATAAAATTAATACCTGGCATTTTAAAATCACTTGATTCGTGTCCGCCATCATCAAATAAAAACTCAATAATTAATTCAGATACCGGACCACAGCCTTAAATCAAGAGGTCTCTTGACCTGCCATTTCATGACCCGTAAAAATATTTCACAATTATGTTTCATCTTAAGTATTTCAAGTTCCGGAATCCATGAGTCATGACAGTTTCCCATACATCGTGAGACGGTCATGAATCACACTTTGATAAAAATACTTACTTATATATTAACTATTCAATTGCAAATGTCAGTGGTTACATGTTGCTTGTTAGATTTTTTATTAAAGCCTTTATTGCGTCGAGTTTAACTGGCCATGCTTCTTCAATAATGATAATAGTTCGGCTATTAGTGTATCAGTTCTTAGCTATAATGTGAACATTTTGACCAGAACAGTGGTAGTATTTTATTCTAAGCCTCATTTCTCGAAATCAATTAGCCACTTATCTAAATATGGACAAACAATGGTGGTAATTACAATATCTTTGCATTGAAAGCAAAAAGTTTGGTATTCCCCAGGGCTGCATTTTTGGGCCATTGTCAAATATCACTTTCTACAATTTATCCGAACTTGAAAATTTGTTGCCTACCCAAAATGAACTCTTAACACAGCACCAAACCTTAGGCACTTGTTAAGTAGTAACTTGTTTAAGGAGACAAACTTTCGGCCTAATAACTATGAGTCTATGACGCTTAAAAACCGACATTGCAAAACAGGTATTACTTATAATCTTATTGAGTAAATTCCTAAGAACTCATCGGTTACTCTGAGTTGGTTGAACCTGTTTTTAACGCAACACTATTTAAATATCAGTCTGTTTCGTCTATACAAATGTCAACTGTTCAGTTAATAGAGTTAACAGTATAGGTTATGTGGTATTTGTAGTTGCAATCTTAGATAAAGTAGTTATTTTACTGTTAATTGCGAATTTTATTGAGATTAACTATGTTTAGTTTTGAACCCTCGAGTTATTTCTTGAGAACAAGTTCAACTGGTATGTGTGAATTTAAGGAGTATTCCAAATGTGAACTTTCATAAGGATCCTAAAATCAAATATCTAATCTTAAAAGGTACTTACTATGTTGAGGAAGTTAGATAGGAAGCCGTCGCTCCAAACTACACTAGTACTCAGCTGGATCCGGTCACACTGAAATCCAACTTTAATATAGCTGGGAAAAGGCTAGGCTAATAATGGAAGCTCCTAAACAATGGTATTGAACAATTAAAGAAATAAACTTAGCTTTTACGTGAACAAGTCGTCAATACGAAAGTTAACCATAAACTTTAAAAGGAAATAGTTTATTGCAAAGCAATTGAAACAAGAAAATTCTCACACCAAATCAATGGTGTTGGATGATTCACAGGGCTCCCATGACACCATAAAATGATTATGACTCATCAATGACACAAATAATCGTGAAAACGTGTACCAACATGTTAAAAATACAGTTACTCGGAAACTAGCTTCGGTATATAATCTGGGTAAATTGAAACCTGATTGAGGAGGCATAGGAATGCCTAGACAACATTAAATTGTCGTAAATCGCGTATCAATAACATCGTGGCTTGTTTTCACTGAAAGGTTAACTAGAAACTTGCTTACAAGTATAGAGGGTAACATTGTGTAATGTTTCAAGATGTCATGGTTGCCAAATTATGTTGCCTTCAAAAGTAAATCATAGCCCAGTATTTAGCCTGACCTCATTAAAACGTATGTCTCCGAATTTCTCAATTTTCTAATTATTCTCAAATATGGATAGCTATATAATAAAAAAATTACTTAACATCATCATCATCCCTCTATTCTTATCGCTTTATTTTCGCTGTCATTTTCTTCCAGCGATCCCTATCTGACATCATCACAAGCAACATTCCCTCCTACCGTATCATATTTAAGAAAAAAAAGCCACCTATAATCAAAATCATTTAATCAGCACCCGTGTCACGTATTGTGAAAACCAGCCTGCAACTGAACTTTCAAGCAGTTTCTCTGTAAGATGTTACTCGTACAGGGTGAAATCGTTGGCATGTCACTTGTTAGAAAGGGCACTACATAAACTATGCATAGATAACCCCGACAGAAGCTAAATCTATTGCCTAGACATTAGTCATTAGGTAATTTTGTAGGATCTGTTTGAGATACGCGTTATGTAAGTTGGCTTTAGAGCTATTTAATCTAAACAAAGAGGAACATTTTCAAAGGCTCCGAAACTACTGAATTTATATGTAAAAAACTTTTTTCTGCTGGGAAGCGACACTATTCCCAGAGAAACATAGGCTATTTTATCCTTGTACGAGCAGTAGTTTCTCCGGGAGGAGGGTGAAACTGCGGGGAAACCTTTTGTAAGCCTATGTTCAATAATCAAACAAATGGATATAATGATGATTTTAAACGCCGACTCAATGATGGAGACAAACCCGTACTGAATATATTTTCACCGGCTTCGCTACCTTAAATTTTCTTGAAAATGGTAGAAATATTTAGCAAGGAAAAGCAACAGGTATTCTCGCTTTTGTATCTGGTGGTAAAGGAAGTCGTTTACATTCCTGAGTTATGTATGTGGCTGATAGATATCATGCAATGCGGTGTAAATGAATAAAAGCTTTACGACTATTCAGTACTTAATCTGTGGGCTATTAACAAAAAATATTACTTATTTACTGAGCTTTGGTCACAATACATGATCTTCATCCCGTAGGAATAACACGTAAAGCTTAAGGAAACATTTAATCTTAGAAATTTCAATAAGTAATCTACTATTACAGTAAGATGACTCACCACATGTTATATAATATATCACTTACGATTTCTTTCAATCAGTCAAAAATTAAGCACCTCTAATCCATTCCAAATTGCCTCCTGCTCCCAAACAATAAAACAAAACAGCATCAAACATCAAAGTAACCAAAGCTAAAAGCTTTCATACATACACTATAGAAGTACTTTTATTATAATAGACATTGGAATTTTATCATCTAAATCTGGCATTTTATTACTGTCTACATTTTACATTATGTCTGTAACAATCGTAGCTGTAATCCTAAATACTTGCTTGAAAGCATATTAATTCATGTTTTCAACATATAAATTGTATATGACGTTTACATTTCGCGTAGACACCTGTGCTGGCTTAGCATGCGATTATGCTAGGGCTGACACTTAGCCCTTACTTTCGAGAAGCAAGATTTTTATGCGTGTCGGATTAAGGTAAATAGGGCTGCTTCGTACATAGTAGTTAGTTATGGAAGATTTTTAAAAATCAGAATTAAAATACTAAATTAGTGATAAAATATTGTGAAATTGAAACTTCGTATTATTACTCACTCGCTATAGTAAAAACATGTTTATTAAAAATTAAAATATACGCATGAAAAAATAAAATATGAGATCGCTGATTGCCTATACGGATCTTTAAAAATAGGCATCTAATGTATAACCTTGCTTTAACTATAGTAGTTAATTTTATGATCACAAAAAAACTAGTCGTAGATATATTCTAATTAATATAAATTCAATAATAAAACGAAATGCTAAACAGATAAGCAGCACGCACTAATATAATAAATATTCCATTTACGATACAACAACTTACAACAATTTCACAAAAAACCTAAAACCCGGTTTTGTTTTTTCGGCTGCATAATTAAAAAACAATGAATAAATTGTGCCTTTTATAGAAATAGCTGGTTTTAGATAATTCTGAAGAATACTCCTATTATTTAATTTGATACAGAAATGTGAATAAAGAGAAGAAAAAATAGTCATTTGAAATTCACTATGTCGCCGATTTTTATACAAGCCATATCTTTATTTATTTAATAGTTTATGAGACGAGAATAAAAATAGAACAATCAAGTACAAATGCACAGTTCATTTCTTAAAAAATCTCTTCTAACCTTCCCCATAATGGGAGAGTTAGAATAAAAAAAGAGATGTAGATAGACTATGTAAAAAAAGAAAAGAAGATACAACGAATATATTTTGTGTGAAATTTTGGACAGCCCTAAAGATCCTCTACAATATATCTTGGGCACACTTTCCAATGAAGATGGGTTACCACTTTCTGTTAGGCGTACCATACATTCCATACTGCGGCCTATTCGGCACGAGCGGGTCTAGTGAATTACGAAGATGCAAATATGATAGAAATATATGCATTTATATTTGCAGAATTAATTTTTGCCAATGACCTGTAGAGATGAGGGTATGTATGACCCTGAGTAATATACATAGTATATGTATTAAGATTATGTTATATGTAGTTTTATTAAGAGTCAATGTTTTCATTTTATCAGGCAATAAAAGCGGTCAGTCACTTTAGAAGCTGACTAAAATTGAAAGTGACGCTTGTGCTAATGAATGTGATTTTACAAATAAAATGGAATAGGAATTCTAATGATTTATTTAAATAAGTATCTCATATTCTCAGACACTCGTGTGTTAAATCTATTACCTACATATAATTCTTACCCCACCCCTAAATGTACCAAGCATTATAGGGAAATTTTACCAAAAAGATCTTCCAACAATTACTTAAAGAATTAAACACCAACTACACATTCTAAACCTAAAACAAAAGCGTTACCGTCTACAACCCATCTTAAACCAACCATGGCAATATAGCATACCGCATCAACTCCTGCGCAGCTCAGCACGTAAGTGAATACCTATCCCCGCTGCCGAGGCCACTGGGTCGCGAGCAGATCGCGCAGACAGACAGACAAACACCATCATGCCACCAGGATGTGCTTAATAAGTTTATTTATATACTAGCCGTTTTCCCGTGGTAACTACTGCCCGTACCGGGATAAAATATAGCCTATATATGTTACTCGTGGATAATGTAGCTTTCGAATGGTGAAAGAATTTTTAAAAACTGTCCAGTAGTTTTTGAGCCTATTCATTACAACCAAACAAAGTTTTCCTCTTTATAATATTAGTATAGATATGTATATACTACATTATATACATTATGTTTTTATTGCAATTTTTCTGTAGGTATGATTGATGTGTTACATGGGTTTATTTTAGCGTGGACGAGCATTGCTTGTGTTGCAGAACTGTTTTGCTTGGCACAAGATAGGAAAATTCGCTAGGCTGATAGCTAACCTCCAGTAGAGAAGAGCTACAAGAAGAAAAGAGATTTATTTGCTATCGAATGCCAATGGCAACTTTTGATCCCATGTAAAAGCTTCGATTTCAGTGTGATTTAATACCTAGTTACAATTTTACATGCTCAAATTGCAAGTCCGCACATCTGCTTAATTTATACCCAAAACTGTGCTAATTAGCCAAACAGTGCCAGAAGTGTTAGAACTAAAAAGTTCGCCAAAATAATTACGTTCTTTTTGTGTTACTGTTAAGTTAATAAAACTTAAAAATAAACCTAACAGTATTTGCTAAATAAACTCGATGGGAATCGCCAACCGCGATGTTTTTTGTTGATTCATAATAACTTGTTCCTAGTTAAGAGAAACAAAAAAATTGCGCCGTCATTTGTACATTTGCATCTTTAAATGAAAGTTTGGTACAATGTTTAAGAACATTTTAATAATAGATATTAGCTTTAAGTTGTATTTTCTCTGTTGAGTCAGAGCCGAAACAGGAAATTGAGATCAAAAGTAATCATATTAACAAGGCTATGAGCCCAATTTCTTCCAAACCCATTGACTTTTTTCTATAATTTTGTAACAAACCACAATTCAAGTATTTGTAAGATTATTTACACAGATATAAAATCATTTATTTCAAATATTTCATAATTCTAAACACGGCAAGAAACTGCCCAGACATTCTTTTCAAAATAGTAGACGTAGACACAAATTCTCAGTACCAATGATCGCTGCGTCAATCTGAAGATTTTGGTAACATAATTATTTTTTTCAAAAGAATTAAAACCATATATTTCTAGTATCTATATATATCTTAAAAAATATACTAAGAGTCTATCCCCCGCACTCAGAGACATGTAATGATTATTACTTAAGTCACTCCTTAGTGACAGATTCTCATAGAAATTCTGCACCAAGGAACGGCTTAAGTAACCATTAAATGTCTCTGAGTGTGTCCATAAGTATATACAGGTTTGGTATGATCAGGCGTTACACGTAACACAAGATATTTCATCCCCGTGTAAGATGCCAACACATCTGCTGAGCCTCTTGTCTGTAACTGACCATATGTGGCTTCGACTGACATCAGGTGGGCCTAACATCCAACAGAATAAATTGATACCAATTAAAAATATTACCGATATTGATAACATTAATTTGCATGACCTTTTTAAAGTTTTAAGCATAGAAGGAATATTTATGAAAAAATCAAGTTGTTATAATTTTTTTTTTATATTTGAAGTAGGTTTTAAAATTCAAATCAAGCCTATTTGTGTAATTTGCAATAAAAACTTTAGAAGCCTAAATTGTTGTCATAACATGTTTGGCCACTTTTTTTCTTGTTTTTATTAGTCTGACACGCGCTGAAATGAGCTCAAGTTTTTTTCAATTCGTAGTAAAATGCCTACAACCAGATTTAAATTATTTTGGGCATCAGCAAATGAAGTGTCGGAATAGTCGCCAAGGCTGTATATTTTTTTAACAGCTCGTCAAAGCGAGATAAATGAAAGAAATCTGTACATCCTTCACTCGACTGCCAAGACGAATTGTCTTTGATTTAATCAATTTTCACCCAAGATACAAAACAACTAAATATCAACTTACGCAAAAAAAAAACTAGGTTTTACTCAAAAACACATGAATAAAAAAATCTAAATATCAATTTAAACAAGATTTTTTTTTTTGTTTTTCATTGCAACAAACAACCTAAACAATAACAAATTAATACACACACAATCGGCAGATTCAAAGCCGTTTGCAAGCGCTTGCGCACCCACGTCACATTAATGGCAATCCGCTAAATTTAACATCATTAATTGGTTACGGCAACACTTGAGAATAAGCTTTATCAATATAAGTGAAGACCACACGGTTATACACTTATTATATTAACTTTTTTGATGTTTTTTTTTAGATTAAGTTAACTCGTCATCATTGTTAAAAGTAAATCTATGCTAAACTCTAGCTATATTGCGAAAATACTTTTTGCGATTAATAAGTTTCAACTTTTTTTGGGCAAAGAAAAATGTCATCTTATCATAATTACGTATTGTTTTCTTATGATTCACAATGACACAAGTTATTATGCAGCCTAACTTTCATTTGTACCTAACTCGTTTATATAAAATACTTTAAAGCGTGGGCGCTTGCTAAGGATATCTAGCAATGTATTCTCGTCAATACTACCGATGTAACACTTAGATAATTTCTCAAATCAACTCACAATACTCAAATATTTTAGCACTGTTCCATTCAATTCAACCATTAAAGCCACAGCACAAGGACATATGAAAATACATTCTGAAATTCCAATCACTGCTACACTCATATAAATATTATAAAATAAACTTGTAATCTTTAACATAGGTAAATATACCATCTGTCATGGCGAAAGTACGATTTTGATGCTTATACCCATAATTAAAAGGTCGAGATTGATTTAAAAGGTGATTGTTTTACATAGCGCAATATGTCGACCGCCGATTTGGATCCTGTAGCTAATATATGAGCGGTCACAAAATCACCTGTTGCCACTACACACCTGTTCAATACAATCACATCTGACAGTCTTATGCAAGCGAATATAAACCTTATTACAAACATGGTAAGGTAGAATGTAAATGTTAAAGTAGCAAACTTTTTTCCTCGACGATATCTGACCGAAATTACGAAAAAAGTCTCGTTAAAAAACATCTTTGGACAGTTTTGAGATTGATAAAAAATTTGTTTCTGATCGCGTTTAAAAAATTCGAGAATATCTGCGGCGGCGCGTTGACACTGGCAGATTGCAAGTGCCTTCGCCATTAAAAAGTTATCGATGTTTTTTGGCGGGACATATTTTTAGCGGCAACATTGACGGTAAAAATACGCAATGCACTTTTTTCGCGACATTTATTTCAGTTTTTTATGAATTTTACAACGATAACTTTATCTGACAATTCGCACCTTGTCGACATTAGCTGAATATATTTCCGCACTTTTTAGGTAGTAACAGTTTCTCATCGTGTTTATCTAAATTATTATTTTTGAATACAGCTTGCGTAATTGTCGATAATTTCTGGCGCCATTTCTTCGAGCATCAATATTCAAACAGGACACAATAAATACTGTATAAACAACAAACTAATATACAACCTGTGGCTCCACGTAATTATACAAGAAGTTTTCCCCGTATCCGCCCGGGCTCATCCTTATTTCTGCACTCCCATATAGGCAGAGCTTTCACTTTAGCCATACTGCGATTTGAATCTCTCTACAATTTCTATTTTAGAATGTACCTAGTATATCTACATATATCAAACCAGTCGTACCATCTCCGAGTTAGAAAATAAAATGTCAAAGGTATTGCAGTAAAGCATAGATGGTTCTAATCTGCATACCTATTTGTTAAGTAGGTAAGTCTTGTTCATTTCTATAGTGCTTACTATAATTATATAGTGAAGACTTTGTTACACTGGTTTCATGGGAGCTTTGCACATTAAATGATTTATAACGACCATACTTATATCTAGTTTGAAATGTAACTAAAAATTTTCAATTAGCTCTCCGACCGTTTCATGCAACAGTTCAGCACGCAAAAGAATCTATACTCCCTTTTGTTTCAGAGTAAAAGATTTTACGGCTCTGCTAGTAAAGGTATGTAATAAACCGTAGAGTTTAATAGCTCTGTAACTGATTTTGTAACTTCGTCTTATTGTTAATTAATTCTGGTGACTGTTCAGAACATTTTATGGGGACCGACACAGGCCTGAGATCTGTTAGGGAGTTATAGCTTATTCCTTCATCGTAAATGTTCACTACTGAATATTTCGCAACAATGACCATGGATGTTACTATGAAGTTCTAAGAGTTTAGTTTTGTAACTCTTTGTTGAAAAACTTGTTATTCTTTATGTCGATACCACTTTTCGCTAAATCTATCTGATATGATATTAAATGGTCAGTCTAATATGGTGTTTATGAGTTGCTTTTAAGTTTGGCTATATTTTCGCATGAAAAGGTTTTTTTTTTATTTAAACCACTACCACTGTTATCTCAAGCAAAGACCGAAGGCTTTTTAATTAATTGACCATAAGATTAGCTTGAACGTGAGTAATATTTGCTTCTAAATGTATGCCCATTTTTCAGTTCGATGTCGTCGCTAAGGTACCTACTGCGTGAGAATATGGTAAATAAACCGGCCAAGTGCGAGTCGGACTCGCGCACCGAGGGTTCCGTACAAATGCTGTATAGATAAAAAGTGAGTTTCGCGCCAACCGTTCAGTTTAGAACAATCATAGTTATGGTAATTTCGTGAGAGTCAAAATAGTTAATATTTTTTATTTTATAATATAACTAAAATAGTAGGCCAGTACCTTGTAAAAGTTATTTTATTGAAGTTATTTATATACAACATTTTATAGTCATCATTCAGAAATCTGATTGAAAATAACTAATTATGTCTTAAAGGTCATGGGGCATATCTGACCCGCTTTGTAAAAAGTGGCGGACATGAATCAAAGTCGTTTTAAATCGTGGAGAATGGTATGACGTTTCTTTGAATATAAATATTTTATTAAAATTCCATGGAGACGAATGTCCAGGATCGTTTGAAAAATATAAAAGACAAGCAGTTTCAGAGGATTGTACAGGTTGCAATGCTAGTTTTTATTGATAAAGACATTTCATAAAGAAGGAAGGTGCCAATCCGGATGGCCAGGATCTGATGAGGATCTGGAAACCCAGAGAAATCGAGGGCAACTCTTGAATATTGTAGGCACGCATCGAGTCATAACCAGAAATGTGAGTGTATTTTTGAGGGTACTGGTAAACTGAAGGTTTGGAGCTGATTTGATTATGGAGACTACAGAGAGTCAAGGGAACTCCCGAACGGTATGTTGCAACTACCACGTGTTTGGGCTTATTTTATTCGTATTGGCGAAGACTTTCCACAAAGATAGGTTTGACTGCCATTGTGGGATCGACAGCTAAGATCAGATATAGTTATGGGAACTCCTTTACAATTTATAACGTAACCTTGTGTTGGAGCTTATTTTATTTTAGGTGATGAGAATTCACTACTAACTTGGGTTAAAGCAGCCATTGCAGGAATGGGATCTTTTATTTTTGAGGGATTAATCACCTAAAGAGCCCCAGTTTCAGGTTTTTTTCCGCCTGGTTTCTAGAGCCTTGACAAAAGTGTAATTCTGTCCCTTTCTTTGTTTTATAAAGTCGGCATTATTTTATTTTGTAGCATTTTACAAACAAATCCAACTTCAAACATATAAAAAAGCAACAAGAAAACAAAAGCAAGAAAGAAATTAAAAAGATGTTAGGTGCATCGGTCTAGAAGTCGGTGTCTAGAGGATGCATCTATATTTATTTAACCACCGAGATCTAGACCGATGCATATAAACAGTTTTCTTGTTGTTTTAGAAGTTGTTTTTTTTTGTAAAAAGTTTTTATTTTTATAACTTTTGTGAAAAGTTCTCGTCAATACGAATAATATAAGCCCAAACACGACGTAACTAAAACATACTGTTGAGGAGTGCTCTCGACTTTCTCACGTCTCCATCATCAGGTAAGCTCTAAACCTTCACTGTTTGACAGTATCACCAGACATACATCTGAGAATCAAGTTTTAATCCTATGCATGCCTACAATTTCTGATAGTTGCCCTCGATTTCTCAGGATTTCCATCATCAGATCCTGACCTGATGACAATGGAAATAAACGGCGAGTATACTCTTTCACTACAAAGAAATGATTTCTCAATTCCGTCAAACTTGGTCGTTTAAATTCCCCATTGAAATGAGGAAAATATTTAATGTTTACACCTGATTTTCTCTAGATTCCCATGGTTCACATTGATGCGACTAATGCCATAGTAAATCAGAGCCTTTATCATTATACTGTGCTATATTTCGTTCGTATCCGCCGTGGGTATGGTTTTCATACTAAGGTGCCCAATGACCATTGAATGATTTAAAATTTTTCACAGTTTAGAGGCCATTATATTTAAGAAGTGTTTGATATGAATTTCACTTTTTATTCAAAACGTTAATATCTCTACGCGTTCATGTGAAAAAGGGTAGGTAGTAAGTTTATAATTATTAAAAAAATATTTTATGTCATGTAAGCAAAAATAATATTTTAATATTTTATGTAACTTCAAATTTATCATTTTCGCAATTTTTCCTTTATCTGTACTATACATATAACGTTGCTTCGTGCCGAATTTTAAGATTCTGAGTTCACGGGAAGTACCTTGTAGGTTTTGATTCCCTAGCGTGTGACGGAAATTCGTCTAAGGTGTCGGTAAAACTGCTGTATCTTTTGATCGCGTTAACTTAGAAGTTTGATTTTTTCATTGCTTAAAGGGACAATAGACCTAGGTATTTGGTATAAATTTCAATTTGGTACCTTTATTCGTTCGTGAGAAATAAGGTAGTAAGTTTCATTTTATTAAAATATTTTTTTTATATTATATAACAAAAAAAATGAGATTTTCGCAATTTTTCCTATATTTGCATTATATAACAATGCTTCATGCCAAATTTCAAGATTCTGAGTTTACGGGAAGTACCCTGTAGGTTTTGATTCCTTTGCGAGTGTCGAGAATTTGTTGAAAATATCGACATAATCGGTTGTATCTTTTGATTGGCTTGGCTTAGAAGCTTGATATTTTCACAGCCTAAAGGGACAATAGACCCGAGTATTTCATGTGAATTTCAGCTTGATACGTCCACGCGTTCTTAAGATAAAGGGTCTTGACAGACAGACAGACAGACAGACAGACAGACAGACAGACAGACAGACAGACGGACAACAAAGTGATCCTATAAGGGTTCCGTTTTTTCCTTTCGAGGTACGGAACCCTAAAAAAAACTTCGGCTCATTTCGGCTTTTCAACAAACTAAAAACTTTCACAACATTTAATTACAGACTTACAGATCGTACCTACTTTTCGCCGTAATTCTCAAAAATTCACAAAATTCTACTATCTGTGAGCAAAACGAATAGATTCTTAAAACACCGACATAAATGAGCTTTCAATATTCGATTTCTATCTCTTTGACAAACGAATCTAAAGTCATCTTAATAATGCCATGATCTAAAACGGAGTCATTTCAACATGGTTATAAAACAAAGTAAAGCTATAAATTCAATCCGGTATCAAGTGTATGAACGGAAAATAGTTTTTTGAGACTTTGGTTTTATTGGGACAATATAGAACTTTCATATAGTGTCAAGGTATAATAGCGATCGAAGTGGTTTTGATTTAAATACCTAAATACTAATCATCATCTGCCTCGCCTCCCAACTATGTTGGGGTCGGAATCCAGTCTAACCTCATGCAGCTGTGTACCAGTGTATTACAAGGTGCAACTGTCTACCTCAACCCAGTGTCCCGGTGTCTGACTTGTTGTCAGACTCAAGACTGGCTGTTAGACTTTCTGGCTTCTGACTACCCCTAACGGCTGCCAAAGATGTTCAAATGACAGATATTTTTTACTTGCTGGGAACCGGACAGGGATAAGAATCAAACTAAGCACACACCTTTGCCTTAAAACCATAAATCTTATGCAACATTAATAAATTCACAAAATTAACCTCAGATTAGAATAATGAATGCAAATGATTTCCCAAATATTCGTCATAATTAACTAACAATCCATAACAGTCAGTTAGTATAACCCAATCAATTGTTTTAATAATTAATTTCGTATCAGATCTCAGGCCCACGTAATGTCACGATTTCCCTTTTAATGCAATTAGTAAAACGTCAAAATATTTTGAAAAAAATATTAGTCTCGTATTAAAAGATTAAATAGAAATTAATCTCTTGAATATGTTTATGTTTAGTTTATGCAATACTTTTTCAGATTTTATAGTCTGTAGTTTAGAATTACATAAAAAAAGTTTGATTTGACCGGCTACTGTTTTTAAAAGTCATTACAGATAGTTTTTAATAACACAAACTTTCTATAAACATCTGTAAGTTTCAACTTTTATTAGATTTAATGATAATACAAGTATGTTAAGTAAGTCGCTTCAAGGCGATGAAACCTAATGCCCTCAAATATTTCGACTATATCTGTCCATCTCAACGATGTCACCAGCCATATAATTTTATTTAATCATAATTTAATTTCTGTAATTAAATATTATTTTCTAGGATTTGAACCGCAATCTAAAGTACATCGCATTTAAATTTCTAATTTACAGTTAGTTGGTCCTGATAAGGCGTTAGTGGCCAATGTGTTGCGTGTGTATTACTTACTCTGCGTATGCGCAAGTGTCGGCTAGAACAAAGATGTGCCTAATTAGTGTTATCATTGCCTAACTGTATTAATCAGTTGACCTCGTCTAAACATTCACTGCATCACCCTACGCAAATTCACAATACAATTTATTTTTAGCCAATTGTGCGATTAGGTCACACAATAAATTAATTATCCAAATAAATTATTTCACTTTCATATTATTAGACAAATGATTAATTATTAATTGAGAATTATTAATTTATTGTAATCTGTATAAACGGTAATCCATAGAGTATCGTCGCTCGGTGAAAGTATTTTCTAAGATGTGTTTTTATGTTACCTATTACTAATGGCGTTTTTCTGTTATCCATTGATTTTGATGAATAGTGTTTTATGAATATTAATCATAATACTCTACATATTAAACAGGTGTTCTTGGTTGTATGTCTAAAGTTTTACCACAAGCCATTAAAATACTTAATAATTTAATATATTCAAAGATATTTGATGAGCTAGTTCCATATTTCGACCAATTATAATCTGAGTATTTCTTCGAGTGATATCATAGTCATCGAAAACGCTTTTTTAAACTAGAAATTGTGGTGACTTAAAACAATAAAAATAAAATAGAGCCGATAATTGCAATAAACACCGTATCTCCTCCAATATCAAAATATCGTAAAAAAACTAACCCAATATAAACCAAATTAACCGGCTCTAAACTTAAGAATGCGTAGAATTAAATAAATTAAGTTGTGTCAGATCTATCAGTCATAAACGCAATAACGATACAATTATAAACAATCTCACGAAAGTCGAGCCGGCCCAATAAAAATAACAACGGTTATCAATTACATATCGACCGGCTTACAACCTTTTGGAGACCTCTAGTTTTGAAGAAAAACCAAAACTCTATGGTCAACATTTTATGTACCCGTCTTTTGGCAAATAAATGATCTTTGTCTTTGTCTTAACATGGAATTCTATTTTCAAAATTACGACGCCATGACATCACTACACAATGTTCTAACTAATTCGTTGTATCGTAAATGACTTTTAAATAAAAAATATCACTGTCTGGAGCTAAAATGTATTAATAAGCAAACACTACTTTTTTTTCTTCCACAGACATGAATAAAGTTTTCAGAAATACTAGAAATGAGAACATTATAATATGTATTAAAAAATCACGTTGGCGTTACGATGAAAAAGCTTTGAAACAAGTATTTTTTTACATTCTTAAAAAAAACGATATTCTTTAAAAAAAACGAAATGCCAAAGATTGTGACGCACTTATAGAAAACTGTTTAGTATTACATTTTTTGTTTCTACAATAATGATTTTAGCCTTAGCATACATCAGTTATAGCAGCTGATCTAAATATCGATGAATATTAGCCAAATTGTCTTCTATCTACTGCCCAGGTTCTAACTAAAGGGAAGTATTTTTCACAATCCAAGCAGTTTCATTTTTCACAGTCCGGTTCTTAGTAACTTCAAAGAATCCCATCTTTGTAATCACGTGTCTAGCATTAGTCCAAAATTGAATGCTTCTAGGTCTTTCCATCCTCCGTGTTCTATATCTGTCGTTTAGTCAGTAGGTTTATTTTTTCTCCAACTTTATTATATGTCTCAACAAGAAAACATCTAAAATAACTAGTTAGGCATGTATTTCAAGTCCCAATATTTTCTATAGCACGAGC
Organism: Helicoverpa zea; assembly: GCF_022581195.2. NCBI lineage: Eukaryota > Metazoa > Arthropoda > Insecta > Lepidoptera > Noctuidae > Helicoverpa > Helicoverpa zea. The sequence continues at coordinate 3,701,604 of NC_061472.1, forward strand.
CACCAACCAGTTGTTCCTTTTGATCCGCTGCGGCATCTAAAAGGTCAAAAATGGCGCGTGTCCAACTAGATACCAACTAATTTAGGCTAATGACCTCATATTCTTTTAATATATCTACGGAATCTATCCTCCTTTTTTCGATTTAAACTTGCCTCGGACCGGTTCTTCAATGTAACAATAAACTGGTCAGTTACATCGGTCTATTATCATATGTACGCGTTCCAATTAGTACTTTATTATTAATAGTTAAAACGCGTGTCTTTATGATCTGTCTGTCTGTGAGTTTGTAGCACGCGAACATATCGGCTCTTATACGGAATTACGCCGTGACGATTGGGCGATGAACACACGGTGAGATATTGGAATCGACAGATTAATTTCGATAAAAAATACTCACGAAATAGATGCGATATGATTTGAAATGTATTAGTTCATACTATGACAACGTTTGTCTGCGTATACTGTTTCTGAAGCATTTCTCAAACTATTTTTATCAGCACTAATTATATCCTAAAGGGGAGAAGAATATTGATCTAGCCAAAAGGCCATTCAACTTCTTCCTCTAGCCTTTCGTCTAATTTATTTGGGATCTGAATTAAATCTTCTTCTTTGCTTTTTTGTTCAATAACATCTCACTAAAAATATTTCCAAAAGGGGACTGTGATCCCAAAAATCACCTCGTGTGCACCACACCGCCAAGTCACAGATCTTACACCATCGGACCGTAGCGATTGCTAACGACTCAGCAATTCGTCTCAACGCGTAAAATGTATTCCATATAACAACAAGACACGATCAACTATTATATTATATATTACTTACATTTAGGTAACAACCTTCATAGATCTTCTTCACCATAAATACCTCGTTATAGTAAGGTTTGAAATAATAAAGGCAACAGACGTTTTGGTAACGCTTGATTTCTATATGGTGTTAATCTTATGTTTAAGAGATAAAGATAGATGTTTGAAAGATAAGAAATGCCGATTTGAAGGTAAGCTGTCGTATAAAAAAGCGAAAATGGTTATTTGCATACATGTTTTTATCTGTAAATGTTGGTCAGATTAAGTTCGAGGTAATCGGGCAATTTTGCTGTTTATTTCTAAGATATTTGCTAAATTAGGTGTAGTTTTTTAGGTGTATGGTAATAGATCTACAACATTTCTTGGAAATGCCAATAAAGAATATAGTTTTCAGTATGAGGTCAGGTATGTGTCCAGCACTGAGACGATAAAAAAATGTGATGATAAGGATGAAATTAATATCAAAGTCAATTCGATGAAAGACATTTTTAAGCCAATAAAGACCGAATAAAATTGTCCCATCATCTTTAATAAGTCAGACGCCGTAAGTACTAAAGTTACATTAATACAAACTATTAACAAAGTAACACTGGAATGTAAGATCTTACAAAATACCATAACCTGTGCCATAAGTAATGAACCGAGCCCAGAGTTAAATAACTGAGTCTATTCAAATAAAATGTCTAAGTACTCCTAAACCTGAACATTCTAATTTATTTATCTTCATGCTCGCTATCGGGTTACTTAACTTGCCTAAGCCCTGTTCTTCTTCTTACTAACCTGTATTTTCCCTTTCTTTTCCAAACCTTTCCTTTACGGCATTAGAAATATCCTCTCCATCATTAAAACGTCTATTAACATATTTTACATTGGTATCTATATGCTCACTCTCTTCTTCCCTGACATAAGACACTAAATCTTTCTGCTTCTCTCTGTCATCCAAATAAAGTTCTTAAATCAAAAACACTCCTATCGTAAACCCGTTAAAAGCTATTAAGTTCAACACCAACTCGACTAAAAACTAAAAACGTGTAAAAGAGCTTACGGCCTCAAAACGAACATAATTTAATCCCACACCAATAAAGTGGAAACACTATTACTTTCTCATGATATTTGCAGCCGTATAAACGACTTCTCGAATAGAAATGTACCTTCCTACACCGTAGTCAACAAGTCTGGCCGGCCCAAAGAATGCTCGAAGCTATTTACAAACCCAACTATCAAATTATGTAAATCACAAACTATACATCAACAATTGCATAACAAAATCTCTAACAAGACGGTCATTAATTAAAATGTTCTAACTATCAAAACTTAAGTAGAAATCCGACCCGTAGCCGCTACTTTTAAATTATCAGAAAATTCGACGTCACAGCAAAATTGGATTCGGAGACATTTATCAGAAAAATCTGTAATAACATCTCTTGATAAATTAACGGATCGGGTGTTAACGTTCTAACTTATATCCGAACTTAACTACATTCAAAAATATACTCTAAACGTAAGAATATAAAGTGAATTTTTCAGTTTTGATATTTGAAGAATTTTACGGTCATCGGCTGTTGCCGTACGGATCAGTTGTATGTAGAATTATGAAACGTTTAGATGTTTAATGATATAATAATTAACAAAATAATGGGAATGGCTATATGTTTTATAGAATAGTCAGTGCTCTGAGAGACCATTGGGAATGGAAAACGTATTACGCAGACCTTGAACAAATTGGGAATAGGGCAGGAAGAGGTATAATGTAGGTTAACTTAGTGACACAGGTGTTCTAGGAACACGATACAAGGGTCTAAGAAAACGAAAATAAAACCCAACTCTTGAAATCAAACAGCCTCACTCACTAAAAAATCCACGTTCTGTTAAACAAATCTCCAAATTAACTTCTCGATTGAAATCTAATTCCAATTACACCCAAAGTAGTTCCAAACAGTATTCGAGTATTCGTCCAATAAACGGAGGGCCGTATCTAAGAAACTTATCTGAATAATTTCAATGGCACGCCATCCAGCCGGGATGACCCATAGGTCGAGCTTTCTACAGGCTGCGACGTCATGCGACGCGTCAACTTGTAATTAATGGCCGCTGCAGCACTAGGAAAGCTGCGCAGACGCATTCGAAACCTGGAGGTTGTGATGCCAGCTACGGTTGACCCCCAAAATTAGGGGGAACTATCTATAAAAGGAGTTTTTAGGGTATTTTAGGGTTAAAATACTCTTCTTCTTGCTTGACACGTTCCCAATTTTGTCTTAAATGGGTTAAAATGTTATTGACATGTTTTTTTAACTTTAAAGTATTTTTCTACATATGTCAAAAAAATCTAAAAATGGTTGGAGTGAATGCTTGGTTCTCGCTAGGTAATTTAGGTAGGAAGTTCAGGGGACAATTAATATGTAATTGTTTTAGGGGGAGAAATGCACATACAGTTGGCAACCCAGCCTGGAGCCTAAATCGCGCGGTTTAATTATGATAATTTGACAGCTGGCGAGTTGGCAAATTAAATATAACATTGCAGCTGTAATTTCGTTTTGTAATTAATGTGTTATATGTTTCGTTGTGTCGTGGTCAGTGGGTGGTTGATGTATGAATGGTCACGGCTTTTTTGTAGCCTATAAGCTTATGATTGATTTTGTGCATGTAATTCAATTAGGAAATTGTAACCTGTTTCTTTGCTTAGGTATGACTGTCAAAGTAGCTTGTTTTGCAAGTGCTGGTAGAAAGTTTTTTGACTCCTCTATCTAATCTCATAAAAAACTAGCTGATGTATCAATAACTGGGATGTCAAAATATTTTTATCCTTCTTATTATATGGATCCTATGTTATCCTGAATAATAACGGTTAATTTATTTTAAAACGTTAATTGATAAAAAAAATGCCACTTGGTCATTATTGCAAAAAACATACTATACAAATGGACTTAAATGGTTGCTTTCATTTTATCCAAGAAAACAGCAATAAGAACAAATTGTATCAGAAATTGTGCATCAACATACACTAAGTAATTGTCAATGTCCCCACAAAATAAGTTATCAAAAGGAACAGTTGAAAAGTAATGTTTTATCCCGTAATCGTCGCCATTAGGCTGAATGCCTAGGCATTTAACTAATAATAGGCGCTTATCTTGTCCAGATGTCCGCCATCTTAACGGTCGTCCCGCCATTTTTGTGTCAAAATGATTAGTTTTAAATAAAACACCTGTTACACGGTTATAAATTTTATCTGTACTTCGATATGCACTAATGGATATGAAAAAAGTATATTTTATACATCTGTGAATAGAATTTTTGATAAACACAATAATATTTCGTAAAACTTATGCTTATGGCTTGAAAGTTCATGTTTTCAATTAACCGAGCTACTTAAAAGGTACCTAAAAGATAATGTAATGCAATTACATTTTCATTTTAATTATTATTGTGTGAACGATACAAGTTTCTGCTTTCGTAATATTTAGTTTGTAATTTCGAATCAATATCACAACACCAACACTGAAATAGAGTATGAAAACCTATAGAAATTATCCCCATATTTTAGAGTAAACATCCGAATTGAGATCCTCCTCCTTTTTTGGTATGTCGGTTAAAAATAAAATTATTTCGTTCTCTGACCAAAATACCTGCCCAACCTTGCAGAAATGAACGTAATGTTATCATATTACTTATACTAAAACAATATATAAAAACAGTTCAATGCCCCATTCTTACACCGTATCGTAGTTCTCATGACAGACAAAACAAACGTAATATTTATAAAGATGAAAGAACATCATAATCAGGCTATCAGTTCCTGTGTTAACTTTGATAAACATACAGATTTCACTTTAATAAGAAACCGGTAATGCTATGCATATTTCGATAAATAGCCGAATTTATAAGCATTTTTGTGTGAAACATGCTAAGTAGTATAAATTGTTGTTGCGTTTTAGTAAAATTGCACGAAGTTAAGTTTATTTTTATGCTAGCGTATCTTGAGCACCACTATGACTGAGTACCTACTAAAGGTACCTGTAGGAAAATGTCTTGAGGAAACCTATCCGTGCAGCGTGAGGGAGTGTCAGACTCATACTGACTAAAACCCGTCATGTTCCTTCTTAAGCCCTCTAAGTACCAGGGTCGCGATATCTCTTTCGAACAATCCTGCAGCCTCGGCAGGCTCTGGCAATAGTGGGCTCCACTGGGTGTAGGTACCTATAATTATACTGGGTAATACTTCAACTAGAATCCATCACTTAGAAAACATTTTTAGCACTAGAATCCACTCAGAAAATATATTTTCATTACCTAAAAGTTCAATAACCACGACTATTAAAATGAAACAAAATATGACCGTCACATACACCATGTATTATGTAATGGCCGTTTCTTGTTCATAATACATAAATATTTTATAACCTCCAGACAGCCATTGATGAATTTCTAACAGCTTGGAAACGCGAGGATAGCAAGCAAGACTTGTATGGTCTCCATAAATTATACGGGAGTCCATTAGAGATTTCCAATGGTCTTAGGTGATGAGTTAACGATAGGTTTAAAGATACAGTATCAATGTCCAAAAATATTCAAGTCTATAAAAAATATTCCAACATTATTTTACCTACAGTTCTCGTGAAATAAGTTTCCCACTAAGAAAAAATCTTTTTTAGCAGAAAAAGTAGGCCAACTATTTGCTACTATTTCTTGTCAGATATTTCAAAACTGGCAACCCTACCTAAGATGGTGACGTAAGCAGTGTCGCGTCATAAACGCATCTTTATTATAATGAAGTACTATCAAGTGTAATGTTGCCAGTCTTTAGCAGCCACTCCTAGGCGTTAGACCGCTTCTACACCTGTGGCGTAATTCAGATTCTGAATCTATGCGTATGCGCAACTGTTTACAATTCATAATTATATGTTGAACTGTAAACCATCGTGCTGATGGTATGGTATGATAAGTAATGATTTCTACCACTAAAGACTACTTAGCTATAATTACTCGAACAATAAAACATATAACAGAAGACGATCACTTTCGAAATAAACAAACAGAAATACTTACACTTTTAATAAATATAGATATTACAAAAAAACACAAAAAACAAGAATAAATCAAAGACTAGTAAATGTAAAAAAGAACAAAACAGAATCGACATTCCATTCATATAGAAAAAGATAGCAAAGGGCTAACTCAAGACTTTTACAACATCTAAGTTATTAGGCATTTAGCGCAAATGATTAAAATCAGCGTAAAATAATTAAAAGATTTATGCATCTATAAAGATCTTTCGATGTTCTTGGTCGTTAAATTTAGTATGAATTCGCTATAGGCTGTATAAATTGTGAATAGGAAATTCTTGTTGATGGTGAACAGAGATGAAATTATAGATAAGATCTTAAGGTTGAGGTTTCGGATCGAAGTTTACCAATTCGATTCGAACTTCTTAGTGTTTAGATATCCCATCTATCAAGGAAGAATAGGCTACTTCTTATCCGGGAGAGTGGATCCGTCCCGACACGGGAGGTGGGTGAAACTGTCGAAGCGCCTTTGTTATACTTACAATGCTAAGTGATGGTTCTTCTTCAGGAACAAATACCTTTCAGAGGGTAGTTGCTTGACAGTCAACGCATAAGTACACAATCTTAATGATATGATTGTATGCATTAAGATGTCTTCTGAAAAACTGTTTTAGTAGCATGTTGCTTGAAAATGTTATTACGTACATATTCGAGTACCTACGTTGAAATTCTGCGATTTTTCAATGCACCATTTACGTCACAACTAGACAGGTTTCTTCGATATGCGTGTGCGCTCTAAGAATGAATCGTGGCCATCAAAAATGATCCTTGAGCTTAAAACACTAGAATACTTAATTGTATCCAGGTATTTATGTAGGTATTCTGCGGGGATATTTAGAGACATAAACAAGGTCTTAAAATTAGGTTCATTCATGTAAGTTACCTTTATATATTTTAAAAATTACCAACCCTAAAGGTCACATAAACCTACAGGTCCCCAAATGACCCCAAGATGCGCCGGCGCCGGTAAAATCCACATAATTTTCAAATTACCGTATCGAAAACACGTTCATATTTCGAAGCTGTAATTATCCAATACAGTAACATTTAGCATTACAGGTAGGTTGAGCAATGGTGAACGCCTTATACAAATTCACTAATTACGACGGCAGACGAACAGAAATCTATGTAAACTGGTTATGCGGGGATACAATGAGTACGCTACTGAAATTAATACCTGCGGCATTGCTTTAAAATATTTCTTATTTTTTTACCTCAGTACTTACCTCTTCACAATAGATTGTAATTGCAAATATTAGATGAGTAAATAATTAAAATTCGGGTCCAAAATAACCTATATATTGAAATTCACTTTGATTATAAAAAGCATAACTTAGCCACATAAAAATCTCTCAAGATGGCTTCTAATTTTATAACACAAACACATCCAATAGACTATTTATCGAAATTATAGTGTTTTACGATCGATTGACATGAAAACATGGGCAATCATTAGCTTGTCTATGGCGCGTTTGGCGGGAAAAGTTCCAAAGGCCATGATGAGTTCCAAATGATATTTTATACGATAATCAAATGAGTTTTATTAACATAAATAGTACCGCGGTTTATGCAAGTGAATGCTTCTTGTGTAATCCTGCATTCTTGAGCCCGGCTATGCGTAAGCGCTGAAACCGAGGTAATCGCGTACTTTCGCGGCCCGGCGAATCGTAAACTTGAATCGATTTCGTGATATTTGTAGCATCGATATTGTTTTTATCGATTTTATTTACGTGTTTTTGATGATTTTTGCGAATTACTTACCTGTTGTTTTTTTTATTTTGTTATAGGTCTTGGTCAGGTTTAAAGGTCATCGGTAAAAATTACTAAAAAAATATTGCATAAATAAAAATCACAATAATTGACAAGTTTTATAGCCTTGTTTGTACAAAAGGGCAGCTCATGAACAAGAAATATCGATAAGCTCCAAAGATCTCAAGTATCTTAACGCTAGTTAGCGATCTCTGTAAGTAGTAAGCAGTAAGTAGAACCGAACCAAATATGGACAATAAAACTACTTAATTATAATTCAGTCCAACGAAGAAATTGATTAACCACATATTTATTCGCCTCATGCTCACTGATAACATCGAAAATTCGCATAAAAACTCCTTATTCTCAATTAGCTAATTAATGGTTGATAATTATATCTATGTTACCGTATATTTTATACAACATTTCTTGGGTCTAGAAAGCTGCGATCACTTTTTTTAACACAACACGTTTATAAATAGACAAGAAAAAAATCCTACAAGTTACAACATTTGCGAATTCCTACCATCAAATTGTTTGTCATGGGAACACTTTCGACTAACATTACCACGCTTAAAAAATAATATCGATAATTTTAAATTACTGTTTTCACTTCAAACGTATCCGTCATAAAATTCACTCATCAACTTCGACGAATCAATTCAAACGTCAGTGGATACCAACTTAGATATTCAAAAACATGGGAATATCAACCTTAAACCCAACACATAAGGTCTACATGAAGTTACTATGTAAGTTTGTAAGAATTCAAGTGACGTATGGAAATGTCAAAGACACAATGAAGTAATGAAATCGTCCACGCACGAGCATTCTTCTCGTAGTGTCAATATTGTTGTCTATTGTTCGGTGTCAATTAGGTAATTGAATTTAAATATGCTACTTAAGCTTCAATGTAAGGCTTTATATTTTAAAGGTTATAAGTATCTTTCTGATGTTGAAATCTTGAGGGTTTTTCCGAGTTTTTAATGAAACAGTCAAGGTGCGTAAGGCAATTGTATTTTTTTTTTTTTTTTTTTTAACAAAAGGATCGCGGTTTTGATCAAACTTCTTTTTGCCAGTCATAAACTAGTTCAAAATCTACAAAATGTAATTCCCATGACACACCATTCAAATCAAATCTCCAATCCTATCAAATAGAAGATAAAACTGAACATGTAGGAAGTGGTTTCAATAAAAAATCCTTCAGGCTTAAAACATACATTGCTCACGAATTGTGTACATTGTACATTGCCTATGTATTGTAATTGGCTACTTTGCATCATCGATATCAGCCCGCCTTGACCTACAGTTGTCGGTTAGATTCGTTATCAAATAAGAACAATGATTTTAATTTTGCATGCCGATAAAAAAATCTATGATTTGTTCCGTATATAAATTTAATTAAAAGAAAAAATGCCTATCATGTTGTATTTTAGTCATCGTAGGAGATATATACAAGGTTCCAAGGCAAGTTCAACACATGTATTCAGTTCAGCGTAAATAATTCCTTAAACTTATGATAAATTTTTATTTCACGGAAAATAAGTCGTATCCTCATCAGTATGTCAATAAATCGTATAATATGTCTGAACCAAAATTGCACAAAATAGAAAAGTTTTTAAACTTGGTAGAGACTAAGTTTAAAAACTTTGAACCTTCTCTATTACGACAAGACACACTTTAAAAGTTCTTGAACCTCAAATGCTATTTTTAAGGGCTCTTGGATTATCTTTTGAGATCTCATACCTACTCAGAAAATATGTACTTTCCTTAAATATTCTTATCCTATGAAATGTAAGCTCAATCTTAAACTTAAATCCAGTATATCAAGTGCTTATAGTTCACATTTAATATTTTGTCAGTTTTCATTCGAAAACTGTATAAATCTGAATTACTGGCAATGACAATACTTTATGGACCTGTCATGTAAAAAAGGCGGTAACCCATTTCCCGCTAATTTTTATGTCATTTTGACAGAACCGATATTTTTTTACTGGCACAGGCATTAAAATAGGTCAGCCAAATATAAAAAAAAGTTTATAAATATTCCTGCATATCTCAAAAACTAATTTTGATGTCAGGGTCTGAAACGAGCGTGTTGGGCGTGGCTCAGGTGTGGTACGTCGGTGATTCTTTGTTTAAACAACACTAATGTTATTGTTCTACAGCACGCCATATTATTGACAATAAGCTTTATTTAAATAGGTTTTAATCAGAGTTCATTCATTCCTATTTTCTACATTAAACTTAAGTCAAGTTTATTTTTGTCATTTGGAATAAAAAGAAGTTATCTGTTCATGCTAATTTTATTAGGTTTTACAGAGGAGGAAATGGTTAATAACCGACAATTGGGTATCGTTAATTTTATATTTTTATATCTAAAGATTGAGCTGCCGATAAACGTACAGATCTATTTCCGAACTCATTTAAGACTGAATTGATGATAGTTAACGGGTTAACCACAGTTAAATAGGGTTATTTGCGATGGCCACTGTAAAATTAATACTTCTTTGTGTGTTACCAGACGATAGAACAGCTTGGTGTTATTAAACTATTATCGAAGTTTGTGTCTGATATTAAAATAATAAATTAGAACACCTGTTTTATACTTAAGTAATAGAACAAGTTTCAGTAATAAAACTTACTAGATCAAGATTTCCTAGTTGGTGTCCAAGAAGTTTATTGTCTATTACACGCTTTTTTTTTTGCTATAGCCGTACCTGAAGAAGAAGTTACCTCATTTTTTTTATATCGTTAGAAGATGCAAGTAAACCCAAAGGAAATAGGTAGTGAACTATAAGCCGAGGCCCACAAGCCATAGTTCACGATAAAAGCCTACGCTCATAGAATTTCAGTGAACCCACAAACTTGCATATTTTACAATTAACTATTATGTTGATGAATCATCGTCCTTATATGAATAAGGTTTAAGATTACGTAAGTACCTAAGCATTATCCTAAGATTTGTAAGCGGGATTTACTTAGGTAATATGAAGAGGCTATTTTATGAAATTGAGTAAATATGAAGTTGATTTTACTGTCGAGCCTATGAGCTGAGTCAAAGCGAAAGAAACATATTTACCTAACATCATCATCGACCTTATTGTCTCACATTCTTCTTCTCATACAGAGAAAGAATGAGCATTGATCACCACGCTTGCTCACCAAAAAAAACATTACAGATCTTTGGATATAATGTGACGAAAGTTGAAAGTAAGTAATTCGCCTTTTAGTTTTTTGGAGCTCATACAGTTTTAATTTCTTCCTAGATTAAAGTTTTCAAGTTCTCTTTGCGATTCACCTTACTCCTATTATTTGTCAATTACCTGTCAATTTTTTTTTTTTAAGTTTAATATCGACAATACATATTGTAAGTGAATGCTTACAAAGTAATTTGGGTCTGTCAATTCCAGGTAACCGGCGTGCCTAGACTTTAATTAGGCTTATCGTTAATTAGGACGTTTCTACTGGGAATGTCTTTATTTTATTAGTTTGTCGGCGAATTTAGTATTTGAAAAGTTTTTTGAATACAATGATGCATGTATAATTAAGGTATGAAGGTGAAACAAAGTTATATACTGGCCTATATACCTAATTAGTAGAAAGAATATAATATTGGCTGTATTTTGCAAAATCATTAAAAAAGAAGAAGGTTTGCCTTTTTAAGCAGGCCCCAAAAAAGAAGGAGGTTCTATATTCGAGTAATAACTTTTTTATGTTCGTTTATCCATCGATTTAACAGCGTCTGTTGGCATAGACAATATTGTTACTGTAGTGAATAAAATTGCTAAAGAATGTTTTGATACAAGTTGAAAGTTAGATTGCTGAAGAACATGTCGTACAAAGTAAGCACAATAAACAAACACACACACAATACACGTACTTTACGACATGTGCACAAGATAAAGCCGCTAATTATTCCTTTCTCAGGTCTATTAAGAGTTTTAATTAATATAATTGACTAATGCGGACGACGACTACTGTAAAACGTACTACTTAATTGCTAGATTTAATCTGCCTAGACTGTTAGCAAGATAAACCCGGAATTTAAACTAGTTTTTTTTAAGTGGCACAAAGAGAATTTTATCTGTTTGTTGTCTAGAGTTGCGGAATCCGTTTTTCTTTTTAATCTGTGGTAAAATAACAAAAAAAATATGCACGTTTTACAAAGTTCTTCGACATAGGTATCTCATCATCCTCCTGCCCTTATCCCAATTTTATTTGGGGTCGGCGCAGCATGTTTTCACCTTCCATACTCTTCTATCTGCTGTCATCTCACAAGTAACAGTATCTACTTTAAGTTATGTAGGCATGTACATAAGAGTATTGCAAAAAATTGAAGGATATTATTTTATATATTTTATTCTTAGAAGAATAAATTAAAAATTGCGGAGTTCATAGATTCATAGTTGATTTTACCCATTCCAAGATGTACTAATGAATATTGACATATAACTTTACATACTAATTGCCTAATTGAATGAACACAATAGCCATTTAGCCTACGGAGTGAACTAAATAAAAAGGCCGTTGTAAGGCGTGGTAGCCAATAAAAGTAGGTTATTCGTTCTACGAAGTGCGACAAGTAATTAGTTATTTTTTCGACACTAGTCGGTGCTAGGGTTAATTAATGTATTGTGTTGGAAAGGCTTTCAAAGGGCTCGTGTAGGTTAAAAAGTTGGCTCCATTTTTTTATATTATATTTTATATTACAAATTATACCTACCTAGTTAAAATACCTTACAAGGATTTATTTACCTGCCTATGATCTACTTTCGCTACACCTAAATAGGTACCTCCCTAGGTTTCTAAATAGCTTTACTTATCGAAATATGTACAAAATTTGAAAAATTAGCTATACCTAATTTGTTTAAAAATAACATAAGTAGGTACTACACTACTTTAAAAAAAGTCTAAAATTATTTTAGGCCCAAGTAATTATTTTGTTATACAAAAAAAAATTAATAAAATTATAACAAGGCAAATTAAAATAATGACTTCACTCTTCCTGGGCTACTGGCGTTTACCACTCCAGGGAAAGAATGGTTGTTTTAATATAAATCATTCATTCAGCCTTTGGGCTTCATGAATATGTTTATCATTCTCTTATCGGTTTTACCAGCTGCCAATAATTGTGCAGATTTACGAAAATTTGCATCCGTAAAATGAAACGTTATCACGTCAGCCCTGCGCTTTCTTATTTACATTATTTAAAGATTCTCGCCGCAGGTTGTTATTGGTTAGCACGTGTGCCTAGAATTTTCAGTTTTTTCAAGTGTTTTAGTGACCTTTTGTGACTTATTGTTGTGTTTGTGTGTTGTCCTTGTGTTCGTTACCAGTGTTGTACTGTTGTTTCGGTAAATAACTAGTTTTAATTAGCGATGGATCGCAATAAACCTCCCGATCCCGATCCTCCCGACATCTCTGCATATGCTCCTCTTTCCCCTAACTATCCATTATCCCAATTCGCCGATGTTGCTTGCAGCATCGCGGACTCCCATAACTTATCTGCCTCGAATGCCAGGAAACGCTCCGGAGATGATGCAAACATTGTCGTGTCAACCCCACCACCGAAACAACAAAGGAATTTAGTTGGCCGCAGCAGGTACTCTGCTACAGATAAGGCACCGTTCATTGTCCACGTGTCTCGTTTGGAACCCCAGCCTAATGCCGGTACTTCTCTGCATCCGGTTACCTTTGGAATATTTCTCCAAAAGCAGAATATAGTTAACATTGTCCGTGATGGAGTTAAAAAAGTTGGCAGGAACCGTGTTTCTGTGGAATTTAAATCCCCTCAGGATGCAAATGCATTTCTTATTAATAACATTCTTCCCAAGAACAGCTTTGTGGCCTCCATCCCTACGTTTAATATAACCCGCATGGGTGTTGTTACCGGTGTTCCTACTGATTTAACTGAAGAGGAAGCCCAAAGATACCTACAAGTCCCCTCAGGTTGCGGTGAAATTCTCAAAGTTCGTCGTATAAATAGGAAAATGATAATTGATGGAGTGACCGAATTTAAATCCACAGAAACATGTGTCCTTACCTTTGACGGTCAGGTGTTACCGCCAAGGGTGTTTTGCTGCTACACTTCCCTTCCAGTCCAACAATATGTTTATCCCACCATCCAGTGCCGTAAGTGCTGCAGGTTTGGTCACGTGGAACTAGTGTGCCGGTCTAAACCCCGCTGCAGTAAATGCGGCCATGATCACCCTGGTGATGGTTGCAGCATTTCTGAGGCGGAGGCATTCTGTGTGCTTTGCTCGGGGAATCATTTTGCAAATAGCAAATCATGCCCGGAGCTGGGTAGACAGAAGGCCATTAAGACTGTTATGGCTGAGAAGTCCCTCTCTTATGCTGAGGCCAGCAAAACTGTCCCACTCGCTTCTCGCAACTATGCGAATGCTACAAAAGCAGTTCCCACCTCCACTCAGTCATACCGCAAAACCGTTTTCCTCAAGCCGAAGACCCATGCCCCTCTATCTCCCTCTTATGATAAAGCTGCTCATCAGCAAATTATTAACTCCCCTGCACCTTCACAGCCTGATGGATGCGCTCTAAATAATCCATTCACCGGCAATAATGCTTCATCAATTATAGAAATTCTTATTAAACTCTTAACTACTATTGTATCCACTAATAATGCTGAAATACCGTCCAACGTTGCCTATCAACTAGTAAATCTCCTTTCAAAAATTAAAAATGGCGTCCCGTCAAATATTCCTGCAATGGAATGTGAGGAGCGTGTGGCATAAGAAACACGACCTCATATTCCTTCTTAATAAATTCAAGCCTTTGGCTTGCTCAATTGCTGAGACTTGGCTCACACCGAGTCTCAGTTTTAATATACCACATTTTAATGTTCTCAGATGTGACAGATCTGATGGCTATGGAGGGTCGGCTCTCCTCGTTAATAATCGTGTTCCACTGTCGACCTTGGCACTTTCTGCTCTGGATGGTGATATGAATATAGTCGCAGGTAGAGTAGAAGGTATCACAGTTTTATCTGTCTATATCTCCCACCCACAGCACAGGTTCTTAGCTACTATTAGGGATATTCTGAACAACATTGTAGGACCCGTGCTTGTCATGGGTGATTTTAACTGTCACCATTTTAGATGGGGTTCCAATCGCTGTGATTCCTTTGGGGAAGGTTTGGTAGAAATCTTAGATGACCTAGACCTTTGCATCCTAAATGATGGTAGTCCTACTCGTAGATCCCTTCCCGGACAGCAAAAGAGTTGTGTAGACCTCACATTCTGTTCCGTAGAGTTGGCGGCATCAATTCATTGGCAATGTACTACCCTTACGCATGGTAGCGACCATTACCCCATTGTTATAACTTTTCTTAATAAAACTTATTTAGAGAAAACTTCTCCTCCACTATTGAAGTACAACTTGTCCAAACCCGATTGGTCGAGGTTTGCATCTTTACTGGAGGAGAAAATTAGTATGCTTCCAAATTTAACTTCAAGTTTCCAAGATTTTAATGGTCACTGCCATGCTAAGAACTGCTACGATGGCTTTATCTCGGCCATAATTTCAAGCGCAGACTCTATCTTTCCGTTGCGCAACTGTGCCAGAAACAAGATCCCGTCACCCCCATGGTGGGATCAAGAATGCACATCGGCTGTTAAAGAAAGGAAAGAGGCCGAAAAACAGTACAATGATGCGATGAATAGCGACAATCTTATACGGTACAGACGAGTGTTAGCTCAGTCTCGGCGTCTTCTTCACAAGAAGAAACGTCGAGGTTGGGTCAAGTTCTGCACTTCTCTGTCCCCTTCCACTCCCATATCAGCAGTATGGAAGAGCATTAATCGTTTTAGGCGAGGCTGCTCCCCATCTATCTCTTCCCCCATCACGCGAGAAACTGCTGAATCCTTTTTCGACAAAATTGCTCCAGCCTATGTTCCTTCTTCCTCAGAACTTCTGCTCCCGCCTGTTAATATTTTGAATGACCCCCTGGATGAACCTTTTTCATTGGAGGAACTTGATGCGGTATTACGTCATGTTAGGGATACCGCCCCTGGCATGGACGGCATACCGTATTCATTTGCAGCTCACTTCGGTTCTGATGCTAAACAATATTTTTTAGGAATTATAAATTATTGTTACCAATTTGGTTGGGTTCCTGACCAGTGGAAAATTCAGATAGTCATTCCTCTTTTGAAGCCCGGCAAGACTGCTGATGATCCGAATGGCCTTAGACCAATTGCGTTGTCCTCAGTTTTGGCCAAGTTACTTGAACATTTAATTAAAAACAGACTTGAGTGGTTGGTAGAGTCGAGGGATTTACTGCCGAGTAATCAGTTTGGCTTCAGAAAGGGGCTGAGTACCATGGACAGTGTGGCAATTCTGGTTACCGATATCCGTACAGCCTTTTCCAAAAATGAATCCGCTGTAGCCACATTCCTTGACATATCTTCCGCATACGACAGCGTCCTTCTTCCAGTTCTCAGGCAAAAATTGCTACAGCTGAGGATTCCGGGTAAGATGGTGCAATGTATATGCGCTCTCCTCATGTCTCGCTTTTTGATGCTTAGAGTGCAGGGAGAGGTATTTGAGGTGAGACAGACGTGGAAGGGCCTTCCTCAAGGTTCAGTTTTAAGCCCTCTACTGTACAACCTGTACACAGCAGACATCGGCTCCTGCCTCAATTCTGACTGTCATCTTCTACAATACGCCGACGATCTGGTGTTGTATGTAGTCAATCCGTCAATTGCGGACGCTGCCTCATCTCTCTGTCTCTCCCTGGACTCTCTGCACACATGGCTTTTGGACCATGGCCTCCAATTATCTGCCCCAAAAAGCTCGGTAGTGATTTTCTCCCGAAAACTGCTGATCCCTCAGGTTTCCGTTAACATCCAAGGACAAGGCATTCCCATAGCG
The DNA here is from genome assembly GCF_022581195.2 of Helicoverpa zea. NCBI lineage: Eukaryota > Metazoa > Arthropoda > Insecta > Lepidoptera > Noctuidae > Helicoverpa > Helicoverpa zea. The sequence continues at coordinate 3,718,108 of NC_061472.1, forward strand.
AAAAAAGCAAAATTTTTAGGCGTTTACTTAGATTCCAAATTATCCGGCATCCATCACATAAATTATTTAATTAAGAGATGCGAAAGAGCAATCTCCATTCTAAAAGCTCTCGCAGGTGTCTGGTGGGGGGCCCATCCCTTCACCATGAAATTAGTCTATAATGCTTTAGTTCGCAGTATCCTGGACTATGGGTCACACCTGGTGATTCCAGGTAACAAAGGTGCCTTGGCCGGTTTAGATAGGATTCAGTCTCAATGCCTTCGTATCATCTCAGGTTGCATGAAGTCGTCGCCTATTAACGCCTTACAGGTCGAATGCGCTGAACCCCCCCTAGCCCTAAGACGGCAGTATCTCGCTTCCCGATTCCTATCCAGGGTTATTCCCAAGTCATCCCACCCTCTCATCCCAAAACTCAGAGAGCTTGACACCCTATGTCACAGTTCAAAATATTGGGAACATAAAGAACTCCCCCTTTTCCTAAAAGCATTCCGATTTTTCCAAAATTTAGAATCCCCTATTACATCACATCCCAGACTTCCCTTATTTAATTACTCCTATGAAGTTCTTTGCTTTACTCCTAAAATATTTTATAACATTGGCATATCTAAAAACTCCCCATCGGCAAATTCGGCCTTTAATGCGGTTTTGGGTGAACGATGGACTGGGTTTCAAAGGTTCTTCACGGATGCTTCCAAATTTAATGGTGGTTACACTGGGGCCGCGGTTTATTATCAGAACTCGAAAATCATTCTTAAATTTAGATGTCCAAAGGAGTCTTCTATATTTACAGGCGAGTGCGTGGCATTATTGGAAGCTTGTCGCTTTATAGAGTCCCATGAGATCAACTTCGGAGTTATCTTTACTGACTCCCTTAGTTGTCTCCAAGCCCTATCCCAGAATTCCTTTCGAACTAAACTCCATTGTCCTATTGTCCTGGAAATTAAAAAGTCCCTTTACTCCTGCGCTAGGCAAGAAAAAGAAGTCCACCTAGTTTGGATTCCCAGTCACTGCGGTATAAAGGGAAATGAATGTGCCGACGCCTTGGCCAAAGACGCATGCACATCTGAGTCAGCTGACCTTGCACACTTCTCCCTTCAAGGGCATGACCTACTAAACCTCCCTAAATTGAGTCTTGACACCTCGTGGCAGGAATGGTGGAATATCTCCAGCAAAAAGAAAGGCAGCTCCTATTACGCTATCCAACCGGTTGTAAAACCAAAACCGTGGTTCTCCCATTTTAAAAAATACCCCAAACAGGTTATTTCAGTCCTGTGCAGAATACGGATAGGTCATTGTTGCACTCCGGTCTTTTTGCGCAAAATTCGGGTGCAGGATTCGTCCCTCTGCGAGTGCGGATTGGATGAGGGTACCCTGGACCATATATTTTTTAACTGCCCTAATAACTCCTCTTTCGATTTATATGGTCGTCTCCAAAAAATCAAAATTCCTCTCCCTATTAATTTCCGTTCCCTCTTATCACACTCCTGTCCAGAACTGCTCCAGTTGCTGTTAATGTCTATTCATCGAAACAACATTAAACTATAAACTGTGGCCTATTTTAGGCTACAGTTAGGTTGTGGTATATTTTATATGTTATATGTTACTAACATTTTGTTGTTATTTTTATATATGTAAATGTATTTCTGTTTGTTTCAGTGTCGTCCTACTAACAAGTTAAAGTTACACAAGATCGGCTACAACAGCATCTTAAATTTCTTTTGTTTTTTGTTTTTTTAATCACAAGCACGACTTGCTTCTCATTTCACTTGTCATTGGCAGAATCGTCGACATTGACATCGACACGGATTGCCATAAATAAAAATAGAATAGAATACATTATTTAAAAACTTTTTTCAATAGCCTAAAAAATTGAACACGGTCTAATTTCCAAAATACTTAAATACCTAATCATTGTCTTCGAATTAAAAAAAACTAGATCTGCCTTAATTTAAAATACCAATACCAACTAGGTACCTATATTAAATAGGAAAATCCATACTTAGATACAAGAAAAAAAAAGTTTTTTTTTTTAATATTTTAATACCTAACCTGTCGAACCCTTTAAGACACATAAGCTATTTGTTCCTACCTAGTCTGCTAGGAATCAACTGATCCAATTAGCCCCTAACATTCACCCACATAATTTCCTAAAACACGATAGGTAGTTAGGTACCTATCTTCAGTAGGCAAACGTTGATAGTCTGCCTAACTAACTACCCCTATTGAAACTGTCACAACGGCATGCTAATAACTGTGTTACCATGTGACAAGCCAGAAAACCAGTATGTTTATTTTGAACTTTTGAGTGGCCATAATGAATCCAGCTACTGAACATGATTATAAGGGCCATGTGCTTACAGACACTATAAGCTATCAAAATTTACACAGCGGTAGACCGGTACTCGAACGTCATTATACATTCTTTTGACAAGACGTGTCTTTAAATAATTAAAAAAAAGAAACTGCATAGCAGTCTATTCATCTCCGAAGTTTTTATACAGGGGCACGTGTTCGCATACAGTACATGGGCTGTTTTCCGTGTATTTTCTGGTCGGGTGCGCAGCGGTGCGCGCGGGCGGTGCGAGGGGCGCGCGGGGCAGGTCGCCGGCAGATGCGCCGCGCAGCGCCATCTCTCGGGGCCCGGCGCGCCACGCGCCAGGTGCGCGCTGCCCGCACCGCGGCCGCCGCCCGCCCTCAGTCCGCCGTCACGCGCCGCCGCGACAACACGTTATTAAGGCCTCTGTACGCCACTACACGCGACGCGCGCGTTTCGAACGTAGTGAACGATCTCGCGACCGGTTCGCCGTAGCCCATGAGCGACCAGTGACATCTCGATACTTGTGCTGTGTGACTTGCAGTGAAACGCTCAGTGCATACATGTGCAAGTGATGGATTACTGCGGATCTACCTTCGAGTGCTGACGACCGGGTACGGTCCCGACGTATGCCCCGGCGCCGCTAGCCCGGACGCGCCAGCATGCGCGCCCCCGCGGTGCTCATCGCCCTGCTAGGGTTTCTGCCCCAGGTACTGATATCGACACCCAAAACCGCGAATCCCCGTTTGTTTACGTTTCGCATCGGCGTAATCCAATCGAAAACTCGTGGTTCGCATCGCTTCTCATAAACAAGGCAGCGATGCAAACCGGCGGGTGTAGGTGCGACCGCTGTGCACTAGGCGATAGTTTCCCACGAGCGTGGCGCGCGGCCGGCCTGCCAGATCGTCCTGGATAGTGCTGGGGAGCGAGGGTGTAGTGTAGGTTAGGCGAGCGAGCAGTCGTGACCGGCCGCGACTCGGCCCGCCGACTCCTCCACGCGCCTGTGTGTGTCCGATACGTTTACCGAGCAAACATAGGTACATAGTTATAAAGAAAGTTCAGGTTTTAATACGACCGGCGCGCGGGGTCAGCTAGGTCGCGAGCCTCTTCGTTTTAAAATTAGATGCATTCCGAGGCTTTGCGGCGGATCCGAGTCGGCAAGAGACGTGTTCGCGACGATCTGCATGCACTGCACCAACGACAAGAATAACTCTTCCAGACGAGTCTCAAGGCGCGCGATATTTCGGGCAGGGTTAGTAGTTCGGTCTAGTTTACACGACAGAACCCTTTGCTTGTTTATTGACCGTCGCTAATCGTCGGAAAATAGGCGCCGAAAGTACTTAAACTGGACATAAATAAACAATGCGCTCTAGATGAAAGTTCTGAGAAAATTGACAAGAGGTGGTAGACTGTAAATATCTAGAGTAATATGAGGTCATCGCCCTGTGAACCGGTCAAGGTTACTTGTCCTACGCCAAGGGTTGCGGCCGTGGAGAGCTCACGGTGACGTGTGAACTTCACAGTTCATGTAACTTTCGTGCTTTTTATCGCAACACTTTTATATGCGATATAAGTAGCCTGGCTTATCGATAAACGTAGACTTAATTAACTTCGTTATTTGCCTCATTAACGACTAAAGGAAACATATCAATCATTCGAGTGTAGCCTTTCAGTCCAATGGGCGGAGATACAAGATGTTTATTTATGTCCGGAGAACATCTAAGAGTACATTTTAAACAAGCTAAAGAAAAGCACATCGTATGATTCACCCAACCACCGGTAAATAGATACATGTTCGACTCGATACTTAATCGATATGTAGATCTCCGCCTTACGTTCCCAACATTGTTAGGAGTGCGCCTAGCTAAAGTTTAAGCCTATTTACAAGCGCTACCGAAATGTCAACAAGGGCCCGATAATAATAAAAAAATCGATACTTGTCTCGGGTAACTTTTTGTTCTCCCGCATCGTTTACCGGTCTCCGAGTGCAATTTACAACGAGGGAGCTATTCCCCAATGTATGCGTGTGCGCACTGTGAACGAATAGTTATAATGTGTTCGCAAAATGTACCGTTAATATCACAAACACATGCACTTTGTTATACGAATATTAATAAAACTCGTCCGCGAACAACCGGTGTGTCGGGAATTGATCCTCACTCCGGCTGATCCGTGTGATTTTTGTGCACTTTTTATCATCAATTGCTGTTTTAATTGTTTTTCTGATGCGCCAATCAGGTTTAATTAAATAGTGTGGGTCCTTTTCAAACCAGCATACATTGTGTAGGCATCTATTTATTTATAGTCCTGTGCGTGTGTGTGCGTGCGAGTGAGTTTTCAAGGCGCTATAATACATTATGAATGAAGTCGCGTTGTTTCATAAAAAAACGGTATTTTGCGCACCACCGCTCAGGACTGGTTTGTCTTGCCCCTGGTCCCGTCTACGTGACGACGATCGTGCATTGATGTAATTGTCCCACCGATCAGTCAACTCGATTCTTTATACTCGATACATCCGTAGGAATCGATGTCCGGATTTTTCTTTTTTTACCACACGTGCAAGCCAGTAGCTAATTCAGCTGCATTATTCTTTCTTTGATCGCGTTCGAAACTCGAATCGCGTGATCATTCCACCGCCTTTTTGATCGGAAGCGGCGTCGGAAACACGTCTGCCCGAAAACCGCAACGTAATAATTTCCAATTTCAAATAAGTAAATAATTCACTGAAGGTTGCTTGTTTCGATTCGTGATCGCGTTTATCCCTGAGAAATTATTCAGAGGATAGGTTTATTAAAAACAGTTGTATCCTTATTTTCCATGTATGGTTATAAATGAGTTGATATTTTTTAATGCAATAGGTAGGACATTGTTGCATTCTATAACATATTCTTGATTACGCTCGGCGTCTACCTGTCGCAAATCTAGGACATAGCATGTCATAGCGCGCATGGAACCTTACCAGTGCGTGTATGATTGCGTTGCGATTGGTGATATAATCGATATATATTTCAATTTTAGGTGTGTATCTGTCTATGTGTTCAGTGTAACTTGTCTATGCTTTCATAGGGCTGTCAAAGTTTTTATACGAAATTTCAAATTCAACTCATAAAGTTGCCAATTCAATGTTTAAAAAATAAAAATGAAATCTGTATTTTAATTATAAAGGAAGTCAACAGTTTGAAACTGGTAACCCCGGTAATAATACCCGAGCAGGTGCAGTCATTAATGGCAACTCTTAAACACACTAACATCTGCTTTTTCCACAATCCACTCAAGTCGGGCACACGAATTCTAATTGCCGGCTTGACATGTTGATTTAAAGTTCAATTCTCACTGTTGAATTGGTTAACTGAGTAAACCAGACGTTTTAATGTCATTTTACTGCTCAAAACCTCACATGAAAGTAGACTAAACTGTTATACGTGTCATACTTAAACTTACTAAAACTTGATCAAGTTTTACGTTCGTAGAAAATGTCGAATTCCATTAGATTAGATATTAAATGCCTACCTAGAAAAACTAGCCAGTAGGTTGAATTATTTCTAATAAAAATGCCTAGTTCGTAATTTCAATACTGTAATCCACTAGTGTTCTCGTACCGTAAAGTTTACTTCATAAAGTTGGGTAACTAGTGTTAATTTTGTATGAAGAAACCATTTCGTTAGCGAATACCTACCACTTACAAAGTTTTCTCTGTAATTTCCCAACAATTTGGTAAGTAAAATACTCTTATTATAAACCACCTGCCGTTTTAGAACCTCATTCACGAAAAAATCACATAAAACAGTAACAAAAGCACAATAATAAATTAAACGTCATATGTCATGTTAGCAATAACTATTTAAGTATGTGAAACTCCTTAACGGTAGGTTTTTAACCCTGTTATAATTTCGTCCATTGTCCAAAATGGTTTTTGTTCTATGTGAACCGACTCAATTATAAAAGACTTTATATGAAATACGTATAATCGCCGGTTTTTAACAGCTTAACTATGTGAAATTTTAAGTTTTCGTCTCATTGTGACGAGCATGTAATGACCGATTGTGAGGCGCGTGCGTCACTCAATAGATACTTGGAAAAAACATAATGCATCTAAAACATACTAAAAAAAATTATACTGTATGAAAAATACAAAAATTAATTATGCCATAACATAATTGGCCGATGTGGAACAGCCGCTCATTACAGCCATATACGGCCATTAAAATGTATAAATGTTTTTGTGTTTCAATCCCGTCCGGACGTTTAATTGATTCCCAGTGACATTCGTGAAAAAACAAATATGGCTGCCAGGACCATTGATCAGATTACGCAATGTAACCAAACTGGATGCTCGGGGAAGTCAATATTATGTATTATTTATAAACAGACGCGATGCTTAGCTTTCTTGTGCGAAATCAAAGGATAAGTCGATTGAATGATGTGCTTCGCGATAAACCATTACCATAAATGTGTTTGTAATAAGTAAATAATTCAACCCTATTTCGGAAAGAGTGCGCAATGTCGATGGTAGGGCGGTCGTTCGTTTTCAAATTTCGAAATTTATCGGATGCCGCGTAATTCAACCAGTAACCTTCTAATTTAAGGTTCTATTGTTTAGTGTTGCTAGTGCAAATTATTAAATTCCGAATTGGGTAAATGTGTTAGCGACGCTGGTAAGTGTAGGTTGCACAAGAATAGAGCTTCAGGCATAGCGGAGTGATGAGTCGGTGCTTCTATTACACGTGGGTTGAAAGTTAAGGCCATAAGTTGACAGTTATGAATACTCACTTACTTGATGCTGCGAATAAGTTATTACTTACTGTGTGGGCGTCAATTAAGAAATAATTAAACGCGTAATGAGAATAAGATTACACGCTCGTTATTTCGTAACTGCATCTAAATCTTCTTATGTACTCAAAGTGGTAAGCAAACGGAACTGTGGTCGACTGTATTATACCGTTTCATAACGTTGCAACGAATTACGATGTGCAATGGATGATAGCAGTTACATTGAAAATAATTCCATTCCTTCCTCTACGCATTAAAGTATCGACATGATGTATTTTAGATCGATATTCTATTGACAATTTAGTAGACAGCAATACTGATTATTTTGACTAACTCACTGCTGTTCAAAAGTGGATGTCAAGTAATTATTTCGGTAGTCAAACAAGAAAGGTTAAACTCTAAAGAATTTTAATAAGTTCCGTATTCAATCTCGTCAGTGAGAGGTTCACACGTATAATCCCAATAACAATTCAAGCAAGAAGATCTGGTTTACGATATAAGAGAGTACACGACTCCGATCATAGCGCTCGGTACACCGACGCACGAAATCTCAATTCGCTTGTGCAACACGCTTAAATAACCGCAAAATACCTTATTATGCGCTTTCCATATACGTTCTAGGCAATCTACGGGGCCTATTACGTTCCACACTCATGATTCTCCGTTAATTTCAAATTCCTGACTTAGATCATAAGTTCTTATGTCGGCACAGCTGCCCAGCATCGACACAAAGGAGATCGCAACATTTGTCGCGCGACTAAATATCCTTACGTTTTATAAAAGGCCGTTTATTTTCTTCTAAAGACGTTCTGTGAAACGGAACGCCCTTTGTGAGCCAACCCGGCGCGTCCCCCTCAACACAATACCGACATTGAAACTAAGTTCTGTGAAAAGTCAGGTCAGAAAACCAATTAGTGACAGCGTTCATTCATCAGCTGCTATAAGACTAATATAATAGTTTTTTCCATGTGCAATTAATTTGATCTCGCGCTCGCCGTTCTATTTAAAGGCCGAACATCTTTATGGCATGTGTAGAGTATGAACTCTAAAAAACCTAAATGAAAAAATAAATCATACTCGATGATTCCAAATTTAAATGGGATATTGCGAATTGATGCACTGGCCACATCGTCGCGCTATTAAAAGACTCTGTTTTGGTGTTTATTTTAACACATTTCGCGTGTGTATAACGGGAGAGATGAAAAACATTCCCCTGTGTTTCATTATTTGTGTTATTTTTAGACTACGTTCAACCTGCTTGAACGAGTGTTTACTCTGTTGCCTTACTTACATACAATAGCGTTCACATTATTACTCCTTATTATATCTCCGGATAAGTGACTTCAAAAATGCGTTTCGACTTAATACTAAGAGGTAAATAGCATCCGCTTAGTAAGTGTTCAATAAATCATTCTGACGCAGTAATTTTCTTTGAAAATATGTCTAGTCTAGATCGTGATTCTGTACGATTAAAACAAAAAAGAATTAATGTAACTCAATATATTAGTTGAAATGTTATTACGAGATGGCCGATTAGGTATTCAAATCAATTTGAATGGTTCGCTCGATGGCTCGCTCGGCGCAATTAATGTTGCCATGCTCGTACTTTCCTTTTAACGTGGAAAAAAAATATTGATGTTCACGACTGACGTCGAATGCATTAACTTGTATTGGTATGTTAAATAAATTAACGCCGTGTTGATTACTGACACACATTCGAGTTTGTTGAATCGATTAATTTAATAAAATAGATCGTGCTAGGAAAACAATTTGAAGGTTTTATTAAAGTTAAATAAAGGTAGTGACTAATTGTCGATAAAAGTTAGCGCCTTTTAAAATGTAGTCTAAACAACATCAATCAGAGAGTCAGCGCGTCAAATCTGCCCGAAGACATAATAAAACATAAGTTATTCGGTAGTCGGGTAAGTATTATTTAATTGTCGGTCTGTCCAGCCCGGGGCGAGGCGATGAACGCTCGCTTCCCGCTACGTTTTTTAACGCACTTTTTGTGTTTACCGTAATTCACTAACTTATTTACATTAACAACTTATTAATTGTTCAATCTATTAAGTAGTTTAATCTTTAGAAATTAGCTTTTATACAGTAGACCACAATCCATCAAATTCCTTGCTACTATAACTCGTCTATAAACAATTGACCGACAAAAAAGGGGATGTTTAGAGTGGTGCGTAGCTTTTTTTCTGCATTTTTTTGGATCCGCTCCTACCTGACAACCACGTGAATGTGTGAAGTGAGGGTACTTCGTCCTCCTCTTTTGTAAGCTAGAAGAAAGAGAGGACGCGACGTTTCGCGCAGTCGGATACAGAGTTTCACCCCTGTCGCACACGCAGGAAGTTTGTTCAAATCTGGTGTATTTTTTTACCGTGGTTTTGTTTAAACGGGGGCTGAATTTGACGAGGATAGACATACCGTCTCATAGATAAGGCTCTACTGAATGGATGATTGTTCTGTCTCTTATCTTTGACAATACAAACCGAAGGTCATACTTCGTGGGAAACTAATTAAGAAAGCTTCTGAATGTGGTTATAATCCATTTGTTATGTGCCAAGCAAAAACCTCTGTACGGTCCCGGAATCTATGTTACATACATTATTTATTCATGCTTAATTCAACATTAATTTTGCCTTGTATGTAAGCCGGGGCTATTAATAATGAGATGAAGGCTTATCAACAAAAAATATTTACTAAAATTTAGTCAAAACTGACTGTATAACGTATTCTGGGTCATTAACAAGTCTTATAATGATTCGGACCACGTCACGATTTAACGAGAGAAATACTAAAGTTTTATGAATGTAATTTATTGTTGTATAGCCAACTAAATAAATAATCAATTAGAACGAAAGCACCGGAAATGATTCTTTTAAAGCCTTTTTTATTTCATAAAGTTTATACCTTCTGCGCGCGCGCAACATAGTATTAGTCGCCGGTAATGATTTGCCAAGACATGGCCGCCATAATTTAATACGTACCACTTCCTTCCGATGCCATATAAAACAGGATAGGCTTTTTGACTTAACTTTTATAATCTGTGTTATTTTAAATTTAAATTCGACATTTTCCTTAGCTTGGCTTTAAAGAGTTTTAACATTATAAAACTCCTTGTTTCTCCTTAATTCAAAATTGCTAGCACATAATTATATTATACAATGTAAGGATAATAGACGGCTGTTCTGAAACTGCTAACATTACAAGCTCGCTCCCTAATGCATTAGTCTTAAAACTTGTTGACCCTACATGCACTGCGACCAACTGCATTCTTCCATTAATATAAGGGTTGTGCACCCTGGAGGGCAACAGAACCAGTTATTATTATTCATACACTATAAAAAAACTCAAGGGAATTCTAGTCGTCTCTTTAACAATTGCTTATCTATCATCGCGCTTCAAAATATCCAAGTTCTTCAAAAATCGGTAGTTCTGACTAAGATCGTTTAAAACAAAGCGGGGGGTATTGTTTGACAGTTCGATTGACAAAAAATGCATTGTTACGTCAGTAACGTTCGAAATTCGATTCATAGGGGTGTTACCGGGTTCACCCCACACGCGTTGTTACTTGCAACCCCATTTTTGAGCGACCTACATAAAGTGTCCAGTAAAACCGTTAATGTCTCGACGGGATCGATCGCACGGACAGTTGTGCAAATAGTTTGTTTGAGGATTACATCTTTGGGGCGACGAAAGCTGTATTGCCAGTTTGTTTGTTGTTGTCACACTGAATCTGATATATTGACACACTTAATCTTTACATTTACCCCATTCCTGACACGTTTACTACATTATTTGTTTTTCTCCTTCCAGGTGCTGACGTCTGGTTCCTTCGAACTTAGGATAAAAAGTTTTACGAACTCATTGGGTAGGTTAAGTAGTGGGCAGTGCTGTGATGGTTCCTCAAATAGTGACGCGCCGTGTTTGGCGCCGTGCAGGACTAAATTCCGAGTGTGCCTCAAGATATATCAAGCTAACATCGACACCACGTCACCCTGTACCTTCGGTGACATTACAACGCCTGTGTTGGGCGGCAACTCACTGGATGTGCCCAACCTGCACGTGGAAGGATTTAGCAATCCCATCGTGTTCCCCTTCGATTTCACATGGCCGGTAAGTGTCTTAAAATAAGTCTTTAGTACTCGTAGTCGGTATTGATGTTTCGTAAACAAAACAACACCTCATTAATTTTGTAGGCAACAGTAAAATCAATACGTCGTAAAAGAAGCATTAAGTAGCAACCCTACATCAATAAATCAACGCGCTGGAAGTTACCAACGCTCAAATTCCAATAATCCACGCGGAGACCACTCCGGGCATCTCATTCGCCGTAAATAATAGTAAAAAAGAAATTAAGGGATTCTATATTCAAATTTGACAGAAGCGATGACGATAAGAATACTTGATGGTTTAACGAGCAGCCGCGTGGGAGGATTACAGCGTTCAATGGTTCATTTTTAATTAATTATGAAGTCGCTCTGTGTACGGGCAGCCGTGTGTTATTAGATGTAGTCGGTTAGCCTTCGTCGTGGCTGTGTTCTCATCTTCACCGGCGATTAGAGCGCAGAGGCCGGCCGGAATCGTGATTCGATATTGTAATTACATGTTATTTATTTACAGATCGCGCTTAGATCTATCTCGATTCCAAGGATAACGGACGTCTTAATTGGACCTTAGTTACGGTTATTTCGCTCGGCGTCAATTGTGTACGGTTTACACAGGCCGCGTGTGGACCTAGAGGTTTCGAGTGCTATTTGTATTTTATTTAGCGGCCCGCTTCAAATGTCGTACCGTCTCGTAATGTTTGAGCAAACAATCGGACCCAAGCCGCGCTTGCACAAGCTCCGACCATCTGGAGAAAACGTGACATTTGGTAACTAAACCAAACTGCAGGTACACCCAACTGGGCATAGTCGAAATTTAAAACTTTTTCGGATAGTGGAAGCGCGTCCGGTAACTGCCGCTATCATTCCGAATGAATTGGCGCTAAATTGAAACTTCCTGTTTAAATTCACATAGAGTTCTCTATTGCAAGCATGTGTTGACATGCGATCAATTGAGCGAAAGCGGCCTGCAGAATGGTTTAATCTATCAAATTTCAAAAGTGACAGGCTAAGCTGACGTCGATTCTACGCCATGTGCAGTTTATCTTACTGCAGTCGGACATCGAAAGTCACCCATATGTCGCTAAAACTGTTAAATACTGTACCCGAGGATATGCGCCATACGCCTCGCCGCTTACCGATACGGTTACAGTTGGATGCGTCTCATTTAAATAATACAATCTGCCCCTAGCATTATTAGTAGAAGCTGACTTGGATTTTTTCTCACAATGAGGTCATCGTCGGCCAGAGAAGCGCCTGTTTTACGAGGCATATCGCGCGCACGAATAAATATGTACCGGGTTATGTGTTAGTATATGGTATGTTCCGCACGCTGGCTTCGTGACCGGCCCGGCAGGTGAACGGGCTCCGCGCCGAGATGCTCGCAGACGCTCGATTTTCGAATTTGACATTTAATTTACTCATCGAATTCTCGATGGCTGGCATCACAATATTTTGAAACTTGAACCAGCCAGCGCGCTGACACTAACCGGCCTGCTGTAATACAACCTCGGCGAAGTAATCTTAAACGCAACTGCATCCGAACTTTATCTGATCCCTTGTGAAATAAATCGGTGCTAGAGCCGTAAGGAGATTTGACCCGCACGATAATAGGTCATGAGCATATTAATATTACTGACAACATCGAACAGTGAAATTACAAGTAAAGCGGCGCGCGCGTTAACGACGCATAGAAACGATATATCATGCAGCGTTTAGAGAAAGAGATGGCTCACTCCGAAAAGAAATCTCATTTGTATGCAGTCGCTCGGCGCGGCGGCGGGATTTCATTTATTTCACTCTCATACAATTTGTGTTTGTAAATTACAAGTTTTATATTGTGATGCGCGCTCCGAGGCCCGTTAGGCAGTCCGGATGTCAAAGAGGTGAGGACCAGATTATGAGCGAGTCTTCGCACGTACCGAGAGCGGCTAATGGCTGGCTCACATCGCGGATAGGAGAAAGGTCAACGATACTTGCCCTTAATGCCAGGGGTGTACACCCCACGGCATGAACGGGCCCATTCACTAGCGCCGCGTACAACCGTTATACGCTGCCGTTTTAATGCGAAAAAATGTTGAGCTTATGCAATTGTGCATTTACACCTGCTTTGCGGAGAGAGCGCCAAATGTCAAAGTGTGCTTCCGCGCATGCGCGGGCCCGGCGCGAGCGCATTACGCGGGGCTGGCCGTGAACTATACTTTTTATGGATCCAAGATCCGTATTGCGTGATGTTACTCATAGACGGCATTGTGTCTTATCTTAATAAATTTGTCCCTCATCTATTGTTACGCAGTTACAATAAATTCGATGGTTAATCTCTCTCTATTGTAGTCTGCAGCTGTTAATTCGAACTGTTTGGTGAGACTAGGAAGTGCAGTGTAGGATCGTAGCTGTCGTCTGATCATAACTCACAAATATTCCGCAAGTCATTTTCCCACGGGGCGGGGATTACGAAGACCCCCTACTATTTGCGATCTTGCAAAAACTCGCACCGAACGGTCGTAATTATTAATTGCGGAAATACCTGAAACTGTTTTTCTAAAGACCTTTATCCACCGCATCTTAAAATAGCTCGTTTAATTTATTTTAAGTGGAACCTTTGCATGCATAGCGGTTGCTAATAGCGGCAAATATCTAAAATTAAAATAGTTATTTGAAGGCTTAAAGAATAACCCTATAATGCAGCGGGAGGTGGGCCCTGTATTCTTTAATTAGTTAACTTATCTATTCCGTTAGTAACACCTTGAATAAAAATAACGAGTTTCTTTAGTTTCGTGATAAGGAATGTTAGGAACTAGTTACTGGTAAGCTGTGGGCGAAGGAAATAATAAATTAGAATTGTTCTTAGGACATAGGTGCTGAATATTTTGCGATCATTTGCCTTTAGTTAATTTGCTTGTAATTTTTATTTAATCCTTTTACTTTTTAGCCCCATTATTCAATGTCAAATCACCAAAATTTCTATATCCATGAATAAATAAGAGGAAAAATAATTTACAATCTAAATAGGAACTAATTAATAATAGCGATATTTTGACGGCCACTGATAACAAGGCCATGTGCATCTCATGTTTCGGAAGTCATTACCAGCAATGTGGCACAAACCATCCAGCATTTGTTACCGACTTGACTCATTTCATTAATTAACCTTAATTAAAAACACCAACTTAATCACCAAATTCATGTTTTAAAAATAATTTTCTAAGCAACAGACCGAGAAGTTAAGCTTCCTCTATGGTTCGAAGCAAAAAGTATGTATGCAAGTCATTAACTTGTGTAGAATTAACAAAACAAATACTACATTGTCTACGGGTTTAAAAGCTCAGCCTGATTAATGTATTTGTGTCGTTAAGTGAAGAAACACACGTCTTTATTGTGGAACAAGTAGACTAAGCAAGAGCGTAACTAATTCTAGAGATTGTTACTTATTTTGCATGTTTCGTAAAATAGTTTCACGCTCCAAATAGCACCGCTCTAATGAAAGTATGAAAATTCTTCTTTAAGTACCTACATGGTCACAATTCATGCGTGTACCATTTTTTTTTTAATAAGTACAGGTGTATTCTGAGAAATTAACGTTTTAGTGACGTCACGTTCCATTCGAATTTCAAAACAATAGTACGGTAACGCACGCGGCGTCGGTCGAATGCCGTTCTTAATCCATTGTCGCGTGTGAACTCAGTCGCTTTTTGCGCTTCATAGCGGCGTACACATTAGAAAGTAATTAACGATCCACAGCGCGTCGCGTAAAAACTCACACCTCGACCAAACTTGTGCCTCAAATCGTCAGTAATTACATTAGAATCGTAATCGGTTACGCGCCCCGCATTATTATTCGCCCGACAACCGCCGCTTATAT
The DNA here is from genome assembly GCF_022581195.2 of Helicoverpa zea. Classification (NCBI taxonomy): domain Eukaryota; kingdom Metazoa; phylum Arthropoda; class Insecta; order Lepidoptera; family Noctuidae; genus Helicoverpa; species Helicoverpa zea. Next base: position 3,733,166 of record NC_061472.1, read on the forward strand.
AAGTTTCCACTTCAAAAACGTAAAACCTTCGCACGCATCATCGACTTATTACTACATAATGTAACGCGATATGAGCGTCGGACGCTTTATAAACCTATAGTTGGAGTAACTTCCGTCTAGTTTTTTATCGTGGAGAGAGCTCTTAATAATTTCCTTTATTTCAATCCGCTCGCGCTCGCTCGGGATCCTCTTAAAATACTTACCCCTACATCCGCTTCTTTTAATAAAGTCTGCCGAAGCTATGGAATGCCTCATTGGATGTTGTTCCCTCTTCGACAGCGTCTTATATCTCTCTCCTTTCCGACGCGCGGCAATTAAACTTTAAACAAAAAAGCATCGCGAAAGAAATTCCACGTAAAAGTAGGGTGCGCGCGTTACTGCTCGTTGTATGCGCCATTACAATATCACTTGTAACGCGATTTCATAAGTTTCAAATTTAAACAATCGGAGCATGGATAATTAGTCAGGTTGCATTGTTCAGAGCCAGTGCACATGCATTCAGCAACCTATCAATTAACCGGTCTCTGCTATTCTAGCTGATCCGCCTAAATAAACTGAACATACTTACGCGTAACCGAACGTCACTATTATTCCCAGTGCTAAAATAACAATGCGTGCATTAGAAAACTAGCTAGTAAATAATGTTTAGTCATACGAAAGATAAAGGAATAAGCTCATCACAGTGAATAGACAATAAAAGTTAACCGGCCTTGTTATAGTTGTTATTACAACGCCTCTCTGAGCGAGCGCTAAGAAAACACTCCTTTTTCAAATGGACGCTCGTTTACGGTCAAATTCTGACATTTTAACTGCGTCTCTATAACGTTTACGGCTGCTAATAAAATTGTTCAAAGAGCCCGATTTATTATGGTAGCCAAAAAGTAATTTGCGTCCCGGTATTTTTTTAACGACGCATATGTATGCGTATTAAATACCTAATTGAGTGATGTCAATCAAAATTCGAATTATGTGTATAAATAGGCAGTCGGCGCGTTCCTAAATAAATCCGTGTCCGTTTTAGGCGATCGAGCGCGTTCCGTTTTTATTGAATGGCGGCCAGAGTGCGGGTGAGTTCTCACGTACTGCTAGGGCGAGGAGCCCTCAAATCTGCAATGATGAAATTCCTCGCGTTCCTGACTTTATTCATCACACGCGCGCAGTTTCTAGGAATTGTGAGTCGCAGTGCGAGCGGCTCACATGCTCCGCTCGTATCCGCAACCTCGCGAATAAATCGTCGCCATTATTTAGTATGGGAGGAGCGCCGGTACTTACGTACGTACGTACATACTTCGACGAATTTATGGACGTGTCAAAGGCCGATCATAGGCTGGGAACCACCGCGAGCAAAACTTGCAAATTAGAATGACCGAATGTTTTGAATTTGTCAGAAATCGTACACCGAAGACACCGATTACATCTGGTCAAGATTCGAAGTGGAAGTTTTCTTAGAACCCGCCACAATTTGTCAATGTTCACACGGTGTGATTCGATCACTTTTGGCAACCGTAATACTTTATTTCCATACGATAACCGTGTACTGAATATAAACATTTCTATTAAAAGTAGTAATACAAGTCATCGCTGTTTCTAGTTTAAATACTGGCGTATGCAAAGTGGATTAGGAAAAAACTGAGATGATATAAAAATATACGGATCATGTCGAAACTTGTACGTGGAGGCTGTGCGCGTCATTCTCGGTAAAATCCGGATGAACCGATCAGGAGATTGTTTGTTTTTAGTGCGGTTTCGGTTTCATCGGCGTACCCTTCTCATGGCCTTATCAGATCACGGTAGAGAGCGGGGCCCGGCGTGGATGTCTCACAAAATTTGTTAACTCGATTCTTTATTTTTTAATTCTTATGCTTCATTCAAATCGGTCCGTTGTTTATGGCCGACATTTTCATTTTTGGAATTCTTCAGCGGCGGGCTGATGTCCCGCCCGTCTCCGAATACCGCCGATGCCATGTGAAAATTAAGGGTACCCTTTTTCTCTTCGGCCCCGATTCAAAGTCCCGAATTCCTTATGCGAGTGTCTTTTTTCGCGATGATTGTAATTGAGGGCAATAAATTGTTAATGTCTGACTTATTTCGTGTGTCGTATACGGAGCGGACCGGTCGTTAGCGGTAAAAAAAGTAGTTACGTCTGTCTTAATGTTTCCTAGCTGCGTTTCGTAAAATAATCGTCACAGATATAAAGTATAACATTTCGTTTGAGTTACGACTGGCTTTTTAACTTTTTAATGTTTCCCGGTAAAGCGGGCTGGGTAATTAATCCTTCCATAATGTACTAAACAGTCGGTTAATTTTTCCTATGTGGTCACACCAGTGTTTACTTTCTCGGTTTTAGTGGGCAACACTGGAACTTTATTATAGCATCAATTTAATGGTTATTATTTATGATTGGCGTGTGAAAATGGTTAACGTTTTTAATTGGTTGAACATTTTATGTCGTACCTGGACGTTAAAGATTAGTTAATTGACACGTCTCTCGGCGAGTGAACAAAATTATCTCATGAGCTTATTTGCAGTCTGCAGCGATCAAACATCAGAGTTCATATAATATTATAAAAAACTGTCCTGTTGATTTCCCGAAACATAAATTCAACATTTAAAACACTAAAATGTTTATGAATTCACACGTTAAGTAGGTATAAAGTCATAAATCTTGCGTAAGATTGTTGGAACAGATCCAAAACTCTTTACAACATTAGAATCATATTGCTTTATAAAAAAGGAACTACATACACGTATCTATTCGGGGTTTTTACCTCTTAATTTTAAGCATTCCATTTTCGAATACAAACAAAGGATTTCTCTTGTTAAACAATTTGAATTTGGAACTTGGTAGGTTCACATGAGCCACGAGGTCGCTATTGCTTTGAGAACGTCTCGCTTTTGTCTATATGCGCTTGCGCAGACGTGCTCGTACACCAACAAGGATAAACCGGCCGGCTTGGAAAGTACGTTCAACTGCTAAAATAGCTCCGTGGAGGTGGCCTCGCGATTCAGCAGCGCAATAGAGAGGCTCAGTACCTCGCTCAGTTACTTGACTTTAACACGAAACTGCTTAACATTCTAACAGAATGCATGTATGTACTCCATGTCGCCAATAAACTGTCGACCTGAATTTTTTGTTGGAGAATATTTGTACAGGAAGTCTCCCGTTCACACGGTGTTTATTACATTTATTACACAATCCCAACAAAACTTGCAGGCCTTTTTATTATACAAAAAAACCTAATTCGGTATTAAAATTATGATTCATCGGGTCAATGCACCTCACATTCGTCGCTGCCAAAATAGAAGGAGATAAAGTTAATTAAATGCATTAATAAATAAATGCGCTCGAAACGCTTTTAATAAATAAAACAAGTTACGCGTTCCATATTTATCGGACAGACTTGAATTTGCATATCTTTTTTAATTTGACGTATTGTACGGAGCAAGTCTTCAGTTGTCTACATATCAACACGACAACATTCGATTTACAAATCGATTCAGCCATTCATTGAAATCGAGACCTTATTGCATTGCGTTAACAATCGATTTTAAGACGCTGGCTGAAGCACAACTTTGTCGGGCACAAGTGAAAAAAAAACCTGTCCAAAGCGATGTTACCACACTAGCAAAGTGTGAAATATGAAATCACGACTCTTCCACTTGCCCGGGTGTTTGTGTTCCAAATATTTTCTCGTGTCGAAACGATACTCGAAAGCGAACTAGGTACGGTAATGTCTTTTTGTGATGTTTTATATAAATACTTCCGATATTGTACACTATTGACCGAAACCAATGGTAAGGTGACCTTGTTCCATTTTATCGAAGCGGTACCTCTACTATTACTGTTTACGCTGAGAACTCCGATGAGAAACCCGTAGTCTCTTTCAAAAGTTTTTGTAAATCTCTAAACTCAATAATAAGCTGTTACCAAAACCAACAAACAAGAGAAACATCTGTTGCCATTTTTAAACGGCTTCATTTCACTTAAACAATAAACAGAACAATAGAAGGCGAAACACGTGGCGTGGCCCAAACAGAGGTCCTTTTCACTGGACACCTGATTATACCTTTTGTTCTTTAAAAATCCCAAACACATGGCGCTAACAAATAAGAAGCACTAAAGTTAAGCTCGGTTCCCACGTATCCTTTCGCCGGATTCTTTAATTAATAACGAAATAACGTCGAAACGAGCTCCGATATGGAAGTAGCCTCTTTAGGCACCCCCATAAAACGATTATCAAATAATTCCCCTGCATTCGTACCGTGGTATCAGTCTATTCGTCCGTAATACAATTTAACGCATCGCTCTCGCGGGATAAAATTAATGTGTCTCGATACGGTGCGATCACAGCCCGATATTATGTTTTTAATGAATAAAAACCAAAAAGAACACGTTCAATTCGGAACGGTGATCATTAACGCGTCGGCTGGCGATGCTACAATATTTCAGAATTTAATCGTATACCTACTGCGTGTGTGACGACTGATAAAATTAGCATTTCGCAAATAAGGCTAGCTTAACACGGACTAATACGTTTCCTTAATTGCCTGTGGAGCCTAGGCAACGAGTCTCGACGACTTGTTTAAGTATACGGTATCGCCAACTCGACACGTTCATAAAGGCTACCTGCACACGTACGCTTACGTCGGCCGCTTTTTATGGGCTGGCTCGAGAGTCACTGTCGTGGGAACCGGCATATACTTACGAGCGACCACAGCTGACCGAAATGCGTTCTCCATACTCGATTAACAAATCAATACGTTCTATACTACGACTCGCCATATTTGATCGGGTGCACGCAACACAAATCATAATAAAGTATTTTGACAAGCGTCTCTCGCTCCTTATATTGATACGACGTTTACGATAAATCCACTTTTCAAACACTGATAATGGTGATTTTGTATCGTTTAAGGTTTAAATTCGTCCAGGCGGCGGGCTCGGCTGCTTGGTATTCAGTGAGACGCGATAACACGTCCGCTTGTATTGTCTAACTATTTAACGTAACTTATTATAAATTCGTCAAAACCGTGGACGTAACGAAAGTTTAATTGAGATCTCGTCGTTTAAAAAGTGTTGGAAAAAGCGCTCGCTTTTTGTGACGCGCCGTTGTGCGTTGTGAAACGTCAGATTTCTCGTATTGATTTCCATCAGCCGACAATAATCATTGTTCGTTAGAGACGTGGTATCAGTTCCTATGCAAATAGACACTATTGTTCGTGCATGCAAATACTGTTTTCATTCATAGAGCTTAATTGAAGACGGGCGACATCTGTCAGGAAAAACTGAATCACTCGTTAAAGTAGGTGGTGATCAAATGAGGTATTAGTTAAGCGGTGACCCTTCGTATCCGGCGCGCGCGCAGCTGCGCCTGCGACCCGTCACATGCTTATTGTAATTATAATCCAGCTTCAGAGATTCCCCCGCGTCCGTCTTCGTCTTTAATCGTCGCCTTTAGTCTACAGCTTTCATCGCGGTCAATTCACTAACCAATTGCAAACATTTTTCTTTCAATTCTTTCTATGTATAATTAAAGCTACTTACTTAATTGATTTAGGAAAACATAAACACAGCAACATTAGTCTAAAATAAAACTTCTCGTTAAACTTGTTTAATTAATACACATGAGACCACCGTTCAAGACTTTTTGAATCCGATATGCGTGTGTCATAGAAGTGGGTCGCGTTTCCACTCGCCGTCAATGTTTCAATGACTTTTATTCTCACAAGTCAGTTTTATTTGTATGTTTCATAAAAGGCGATATAATCTGCAATAACACTCAATTTTAGTTTCAATATTTAACCGAAAATTGTTCATCGATAACTCACATTCGTAGTGTAATTAAAACAGCGATTAGAGAAGTAAAGGTCGGGAACACTAGGCGGCGGTCGCCGGTCGGCGAGTATCGGCGGGATCGACTGTTTTATGACCGGCGACCGGTTCCGATCGCGCTGGGAGAGATTTCATAAACCCAGAGTCGTGTACATTTTTGCATGAACGGAACTTGACAAAACACCCATTGATAAGTTCCGTCCCAGGCGCCTTAAAGCTGTTGACACGCACCGTTATCAAGTTTTTAATCGATTTTCGACTGCCGTTTCGCCTCCTTACGTAAACATGGACTAATGTCAACAGCTCGATATCAGATACGCACTCGTTCCTATTCGTGTTTTTTATAAGTCCGTTTGCCACGGGATCAGTCAATGTAGGCAGCTCGCTCGTTAGTGAAGCGAGCCAGCGTCATTGCCTTATTGCGTTTGTATTATTTTTAGCATGATATTGAAACAATTTCGCTGCCATCTGCTCCCGGGTTCACCTGTCTATCATGTTGTTAATTTACACTCGTCGGCTATTAACATTGTCGTTAAATAAAGGAAATATTTGAAATTCTTAACTGCCGCGCCCATGTTTAAAGGTCTCACGTGAATGTTCTAAGATGATGTACATTGATTATTTTGGTATGTTTTAGAGGATGGTTTAAGTAAATTACGCAATTCTGAAACGTAATAAATGTGTGAACTAATGAAAGAACTGAACAAACTTGACGTGAAAGTAAATTTCAAAAGACAGGTGGAATAATTGTTGTCGCCGGTAACACGAGACCTGCTAATAAGTTGTACAATTGGAGTTTCACTTCCTTTATCGACGACTTGTAGATATTGTGATGGTTATCTCGCCCCCATGTTTGTAATGCAATAATGTAACAGGCTGGTTTTATGTTGCAGGGCACATTCACGCTTATAGTGGAAGCGTGGCACGACACGAACGAGACGTCCAGATCTGATGGTGAGTTGATTGTTCTCCTTATAATACGATTATGATAAAAAGGGTCATGAAAATCTTCGTCCGCCTTGTAAAATTCAAATCACGTCGGTCACGACTCACTCACATTCAGGTTTCACTGTAATTCTGGGTGTTTATCGTGCATTTAACGGACAGTATGTATATTTGAATGCTCATATTATCATATCGTGGAAGACAAAAATGTTCCCATGGTGTGGACGCTTGGTGTTCAAGGCACGCGGCGATGCGCGTGATTCGCTTCGCAATGCGCGCGCTATTCTAATAAACTCAGCCTTCTGTAGGACGAAAATTTAGTAGAAATGTTCTAATGTATTCCGATGGCCGTTGACCGGCACCTAGACGTCGCGCTATGAAAATTACTTACGGAATATAGGCAAATTGGTTACCTACTTTGTTTAAACTGCCTTTTATACGAGAACACTCGCTCTGACACGCCAACTTGGCCACAAAATCGTTTCTAAGCCATGTGCTCGAATATAATTTTAGATTGTTATCATTTTATAATAATCGATTGGATAAGTTTTGCTCGTTCCCGTTTGATATCACGAGAAGCCTAAACGCCCAATAAAGAATCGACAGTTTATGTCTTACATGCGACGTGGCGTGACCGAAAAAACGATTCAGAATGAATTGTAACCGTCCGGGTCGTAAATACATCATCGTGATAATACCTACGCCGCGTGCATCGATACACAACTCCTGCTACATCGCTACACGAAAAAACAAAACACTCCACCAGACTCGAAGCCCGAATCTAAAACGACGCGCCCAATTCGATTTTCAAAATTATTTAAATGGCGGACGCGAAAACTGACCAGCGACGCCCATTTCTTAATTAGGTTTTCATACCGCTGCACTCTGACCGACATAATTACTACTCCTGACCGACTAACAAAAAAACTCCGGTGATTTACTTAGGAGATTTGGAGATACGGCGAGGTGTGTCTACGGGCCGGTTTACCGAAAATCATTAGCGTTCGAAGTGGATAGCTTAGAGGACGGGTATATTTTTAATACGGCTCGGGAGCGATGGGCGGCGCCGGTTCACTACCGAGAAATGTTACCAACAGAAATCTAATCAACCATAATAACAGGTTACACGCACGCCGTTTGTGTTCACTCACTATCGACTCACCGGGCTAATGCTTAATTAAATCACATTCTGTTTTTTTATCTAATACCCAAATTGAACAGCTGCATTGGCTTAGAAAGCGGCCGTTGCACGTAGCTAATTCATTGACGCGTCCCTTGCGCGTATTTCATATTTATGCACAAGACATTGAAGAATAGCAAGAAAGGCGACACACGACTCCCAGAATCCAATATATCATAGATGAACACGCGGCGCATTGAGGAGCTCACGGCGATGAATAAAGAGATTCTTGTGCTAAACAAATAAGTATACAACAATGGTCTCTGGCAATCCTGATGTTGTCGCTCGGCTCCTTCACCGAAATCTTTTGTGTAGCGCCCGAGGCAAGCCGGGCCCCACCTGGTCCGCACTAACGGGCCGCCGCATTGTTTACTTACTGGATGCTAAAAAATACACCTCCGAGGGAAGTCAGGGAATTTTTTAGTTTACACTTCATCTTTCGTCGTCGTAGGGCTTGAACATGATAAAAAATATCAGGAAGGCGCTCCGGAAGGTTCGATTTATGATGTAGCAGGCGCGGTGGCTCTCAGGAAGCGCTGTCGACAGATGCTCGGCACATGCTCTCGGATAATAGGTGGGCACACTTCTTATGTCTCGTCCTGTGCTCTTGTTTACACTACCGCCGGTGTCGGCCGCACTGTTTACGATTATTGCATTACTTAACTTTACTAGCCCATATAGGCGAAATCAGGAAAAAGAGCGTGTGAAAAGTGACGATAAGAGATTCGTAGAGGCAATTACTGACGCGGGCCGGTGCGCCGCCCCGGGCCCGGCTACCGCTCGCCGGCTGACATTACACGACCGAGATGTGATTATCGATACAGTTATGTTGTGACGGCTGTTTATCTCGCTATCCGGCCGTGCATTATTAGTCAATTCATTACTCTAGCGGGTAGTGCGGCCCGTGCGCGGTTCCCAGGGCTCTCGCGACTCGCGTATCATTACTCGCCTCGTTAATTGGCTTTCACGAAGGTTAAGCACCACGTCAGCCGTCTGGAAATGTAACGACTACATTGCGCAATCCTTCGCATTCATCGAATCCTTCGCGCGGAACGTTAACGTTCGCATTTTCTCACAGGACAATGGGGAATTTCAAACGCGAATCGTCCTACGTGTCTTACGCGAAATCTCTTAAAATAACATAGTCAACATCTTGAAATCTTTAATTTGGCTCCTCGAGACTCTCAAAGCTCGAGTGGATCAGTTATTTATCGAGTGCAAGAGGCGACGTCTCCGAGGCGCACTTCTCGTAACGAAATATTCGTTGAGTGTTAGAAGTGGACAGTTTTATAAACAAAAGTGGCGCGTCGTTTGTGTAGACAAGCCCATTGATGAGATGTAGTTTCCCACAGCGGCGGGCGGCGCGCGGCCGTACGACCGGCCCGGGCAGGTGTCCGAATCGAGACGAGTGGAAATCGACACATCGCTTAATGATGTGGGCCTCACCTGCGGAAAACGGTCGACGAACCTTCGCGCGTCAACGCTGCTCGACGTCGCGGTTTCGATTTCGTTGGAAACCTCTCACCGATCACTAATTAGATCGCTCGCGATCCAGTCGCGCTAGGCGCTGTCAGGCCGCGGCTATATGTATAATGAACGAGGAGCCAGGCTCAACATCCGGTGGCCGCATTATCGATCGATCGATCATATCGGCGGAAGCGTCGCGTGATCGTGCATCCCCCGCGCTTCCCCAAAATCGCGTTTCAACATCCCAAATCGCTCGCGTCCGCCACTAGCGCAGCCGACTCAAATTATCAGTTATTTTGCTTTCTTTTGTTTTTGTTTATTGGCGTTTGCTGTTCGGATATATTTTCGTTTTATTTGTAGTGACCTCTGGGTCCATAATTACACGTTATCTGGCGCACCGGCGCGGTCGGGCACGTACCGATGCTGCCTCGTCCTTCTTTAAATGTGTTATTTATTTGTGAATTGGAATTACATTAATAGATGCGATAGTGGGGTACACCTTCATTTAATATCGTTACGCCGTTGAATTAGGATGACGTCTGTAATTTGTTCGGTTGTTTCTGGAGAACCCAACTTTCGGCTCGGACGAGTCGAATAGAGGAGAAAAACGTTGTACGAACGCAATTTACCTACAAATTGCTTGCCGAGTTGGATGATGTAGGGTTGGTAGGAGGACCTAATTATCTTCTTTTTAAGTATCTATGTGTTGGTAATTCTTCGATAGCTTTATGCCTTTGTTTTTGTTAGTTTTTAAAACAAGACTGTAGAGTTATTGTATTGGTGGCAGTGCTATTCTCCGGACAGCCCTGGTGCACCGGAGGCTGGGTGCACGGTTGCCATAATTCTCGAGCGCACATTGGAACTAAATTGCAAGCGGTCGGCGCTCAGTTCCCACACATCACTTTTCTAATTCCCTCCGAACTGCACACTGGCTTTCATAATTTCTTTGTCCATTTAAGCCTTGAATACACTGCAGTTATCGTTAAAATTAAATTTTTACTCACGCTCACCACGTATAGAATTTAAAACGATAAAATTGATGAGTGTTGAGTAGAATAAACTTCATAATATTTAATCGGAATGAAAGGCTCGATCGAAATAAATTGATAGCTCTCGTCTGATTGTATTTTCGTTAGGTACACAACCGGCGTAGCATACGCGTTTTATCTTCTAGATTTATTGTACAGATACGATCTTTGTAAGCCTACACGAGACCGGTAAATCGTGTGCGCTATGCTTTATGCCAGCAATGTCGATGCAATAATCGTTTCCATGATATTAAATATGAAAATTGAATTTGTATTCTTTGCGCCATTTTCGCTGAATGTCGTGACAACGTCCAATGTCATTCCGATATTTTGCCAGTTGAGACTTTCTTAGAAAAGTTTATTTTTGATTTGTTTAAACAGTTGCTTAAGAACTGGATGTTTTGTGAATTCCTTGTTATTTATTAGTTTTCAAGTTGGACAGTCGCCTGCAAAATTATACTGGGGCATTTGCCGATGCTCCTGCAAACTATTTGGAGCGATTCATTTGGATTCGCTGTATCAAATATAATTCAAAACAATGCACATACCGTAGAGCTTAGTTGCGCAGCATCCGCGTCGTTTATTCCAAGGACTGCACACAAGGATGTGTCAGTGACCTGTGACCTGTTTTCCGTATAAATACACGCACTCGACCACTCCAAAACTCAAACAGCATCCAGCGCGAGAGATCGTCGATGCTGCATCTCGTGATCATTACGGACCTGCTTAGCACTAACATCGAAAACAAAAGAAACACTTGTACCCCATACGCCACGAAATTAGTCGGGATCGAACGTTTTTATATACCTTTTAATTTTATTTCGCGTCTGGTTTAATTTTATCTTCTGTCGGGATTGCCGGCTTAGGAATGTACCCATCGAAGCAACAAGAGTAAAAAGTGGGCATACACGACGAGAAATAAATAAAGGTAGAAACTGGTCGACGCTGAGATTTCTTAGCTAGGGCTGGCGCGTTAACTGTCCAAACTAGGACGGGCCACCGACAAAAAATGTTTTCTCACCACGATGACTTGTGTTTATTCCTTGTATAGAGCTTTAATTTGATAGTTCTAAATTGTTTCGGCGTTTGTCTTTAAACGCTTTGTGTTTTTCTCCCGCTTATTTTGAATTGTATAAATTAAATCAGTTTCTGGTCTGTGCATTTGCGAAGTCTTTTGTTTTGTTTCCATAATGAGAGCAATAATGGCAGCCCTATAGCGAGTCAGCACTTACGAGGTTTGATGAATGGAGTGGCAGTTTTTCAAATCAATGCAGCGGGTTGTTTTCACAGACTACTTTTTGCTCGTCACTTATGTAATGCCAGCCTGGCTCGCTCGGAGCCGTCCAGTGGCTTTTTCTAAGTTAAACGCTGTACTTACGCGTGGTTTACAAGTAATATGTTACATAAAGAATGAAGTTAAAACTATTAATCAATCACACCGGCGCCGGCGACGAATCAAAACAGTGAATCACGCTTGGGAACAATGAAATCTCACGGTCGAATGCGGGCTTCAAACGCTCCACGTTAACAGGTCAATTTACTTCTGTAACCCTTTCCCACGCTGATAAAGGAATATTTTGTCTCTTTACCCGTATTCTTACTAATTAAAAATGTCCCGTTAATTTTTTCGGGGCAGATGTGGCAAATTCTTGGGAAACATGTTTGTTTTGCACCTGCGGTCCCGAAAATGCGCAGTCCGATATTCCGCACCTGTATAAACTTTTAAAATTCATAGAGTGAACTGACGAGGAGGTAATTCCGACCGTGGAGTGCGATCGTATGTTTCAATTATTCATTTAAGTTCAATAGGCAAGCTCACCTCAGGCTCGGTATTAACGAGCCTCCGCTGAACTTTTTGCCACATTATGCCAGTCGTTAGGCATGTAGCATCGCGTTAGGTGCATGTAAACTAATCATTAGCGATAAACGTCAAACGGTCGAAGATTTTCATGGCTGTTAACAGCCAACAACTTTATTACAGGAAAGAAATGTCTCTGAAACTAATTTGTTAATAATTGGTGTTTGTAGATACCCTAATCGCGCGCATGACGAAGCAGAGCGTGGCTGATGTCGGAGGCCCTTGGATCGAAGAAGAACAGCGGTGGGGTGGCCCCGGCGCCGCTCACCTGCGGCTGTCCTACCGGGTGACCTGTGCCGCTCACTACTACGGAGCTGGGTGCGAGGTGCTGTGCAGGCCCAGAGACGACGCCTTCGGACACTATACTTGCTCGCCCGCGGGAGAGATCGTGTGCAAGGCTGGCTGGACGGGCGACTATTGCTCTAAACGTAAGTACCTACCTTTTTTCTTACAGCAATGACCATTGCAGTCGCTAACCACATTGTCTGCAAAAGAATGCTATAGTCACATATTGTGTTCATTGACAAAGAAATTGAAGTGTATCTTTTGTGCGAAACGTTACCTGGCAGATCGCGCTGGTTCCTTGTATAAACATTCCTAGTTACATAAAAAATTACCGAACAATAATGTGTAATTTCTAAATATACAGCTATAAAAATAGTCGAAAACTAAATAGATTAGTAGGTAGGCGTAATACGGTTCCAACCTGGATTTCGTGCGAAATCAGGCTGATTCACCTCGCTACAAATAAGAGGCCTTGATTATTACGAATTAAAGATAAAAATTCCGTACACCGTCATACATGGTGTCCTAAATTTCCGATATCCCAGTTTATTATATAGAGCGTCCCACAATTCACTCTTCCTCATTAAAGCGACGACAATTTTTAGCCTGACATCCTCTCATAAACATTATAATTGTGACCGCCATAGAAACATTATAATGATGTAACATGAATTCATGACACACCCCGTTTTGTAATAAACATTGTACAAGACGATCGCCAACTTGGTATAAAAATGCGCACAGCATCTGTTGGGAATATAATTACATATTGTACATGGTTTACTTGTAACATCGTTTATTTCAATAATGTTGCGAACGGCGCACACTAATCTCTTCAGTTGTAACAAACAATAATGGAGGGTATCACTTTAAAATGTCATCCTTCATTCGACGATGTGACTTGAAAAAGCGAATAACTATCTCCACTTAAAGTCGTTAAATTAGTAATGTTTGTTTAGTGCTAAACGCTTTAAATAAATATAGACTTAAAACTATAAAATTCTTAATATGGCGGCATAATGTTTGCCTTTTCTAACGTCAGTTTTGACAGATGTTAGGACGGCGGACGTCTATATATTTTTTATTATTTCTAATACCGCCATGCGAATAGTAATGGCACTAATTATCTCATAGCTTGGGAGTCGTAAATCGTATTTTTAATTAGTCCCATATCATTTAGTGAATTCACATTATTTCTAAGGTTATTTGTACTTCCCGTGCCATCGGCCGGCCTCCAAGCAAACGACTCATGATTTTAATTACTATTACTATTTTTTGTATTACGGTTCGTCGCTATAAACTCATATAAACTATAGTTTCATAGTAATTACAGCTGAATATTATCATAATTTAATGTTAAATTTCTACATACACTATTCATTACATTTTTATGTGTATAATTGTTGAGATATTTTCCTGAAGCTTGATTGTTTTTAATTAATTTTCTTGCTAATGGTACATTAAATTTCGTTGGCGCGGCACTAATTACACTTTTGATTTGATTTTTTGTCTGGTTCTGACATTATTACAATAGAATCGTTAAATCAAATATAACTACCCATTCACGTAGACGTCAAGGACCTCTCAAAAGCTTAGGATTCATAATTTTTTTGTAAATCTAATTCACAATGATAAAAACCAACATCATAACACCTAATTTATACTCGATCTCAACTTCTAAAGTTACAAAGATTCAAGATTAAGATTAGGTTTATCTACCAGAATAAACATCAAAATAATGGCTACGTTGGCAATGAATGTCAAATCAACCGGCCGGCTAACCATGCTATAATTTTCTAATTGATTAAAATTACAGCGTTATTCAGTAGATATTGGAAATATCGGAATACAGTTGTAAGGCATCGGCGCGACAATATTAATTTTGTGTCCGTCATAGTTTATTGGTAGCGTGTGACCGCCGCGCGGCGCACTGTTTGCGTTCCACTGCGCATCATGCGTTTGTAAACAAAAGCAGCGGACGCTCCGCTCACTCGCCATCAGAATGTCCGCTCGCTTTTACCTATCGATCTTGTGCATTTCTAATAAAACAGTAAGATCACGTCATTACGACGTCCTGGCGTATGTTAAGCACATCGCGTCTCGTATTGTTGCACAAAGCTGCGCGTCTTGCAGAGATGCATTGTGGCCGGGCGGCGGGCGGATGTCGCGTCGCAATCTCGGCAGCCCCACCTGCCGCCGAGTTCCCACACTCCGGCGCCGCAAAAAACGCGCCAGACAGAGACGGCACGCCCCGCTCGCTGTAGCGCGCCGTCCCGCTCGCGCGCCAGGGCTGTGCCCGCCCGACGCAGCCTCCACGCGACTCCATAACCACGAAATCACAATTTTCTGGAAAAAGTAAACAAACGACAACCCGACACGATCGATATTCGAAGCATCCCAAAAACGGACAAACAAAAAATGTACTTATAAAATACACATTTTTGAAATGGAACGTGTGAAAGGTGCAATATTGCGAACGTAAACGGTCGTACATTACACGAATGTTCCGCAATAAAAGTGTCGGCAACCCTATCAGCGGAGTTTGTATCGGCGATTACGAAAATGTAAAAGCGAGAGAAGCGGCCATAATGTAATGAAAACAACGCAGTAGGTTCGCGCACGCACACAGCCGCTCGCGGGCCGCTACACAGATGCCACGAACCGGGTCAAAAACACCTTTAAACGAGAACTGAACACCAATCGAAATAAACTCTACTTGACCGTGTCACGAAAGCTGGCTCACATCTGCCGAACGGTATCTGGCCTTCTGGGAAAGCTTAACAATCCCGA
The DNA here is from genome assembly GCF_022581195.2 of Helicoverpa zea. Classification (NCBI taxonomy): domain Eukaryota; kingdom Metazoa; phylum Arthropoda; class Insecta; order Lepidoptera; family Noctuidae; genus Helicoverpa; species Helicoverpa zea. The sequence continues at coordinate 3,748,552 of NC_061472.1, forward strand.
AAACTTATTTGCATGTCCCGCCGGCATTATCCGCGTCCAGCTCTCCTGCTTAATGATAGGGTAAACATCGCGAGAGGAACCCTTTATGGCCGCTTAATTTCGCCTAATTGTTAACAAGAGTAAAGTTCTCACGAATATTACCTTCTGTGTTGTATCGCGAATCCCACGCGCACCTAATTTCCGTTTGGGAATAGGAGCAGATGTAAGGATCAGTTAAATATTTGCTGAACTCGTGTGGGAAGTGTCAGGGACGTCGTTTTTGTCATCCTACCTGTCCTCGGCGAAGGCCGGGGCTCCGCAGACCTTGGTCGCAGTGCGGAGCACGCTAGCCTTTCATTACGAATCGATACAGTTCATGTCCATTGATAATAATTAATAGGTCTGCAGGAGCGCGCCATAACATCCTCCCCGCGGCTTCTTCGTGCCCACTTACGGCCTAAATTGGTTTTGGAGTGTAATTTTTACTACCGTTTTACCTCAGTTCGAGGGTCAAGATAAGTTCGAGTGGTCTGGAGTGGTAGCACGGCACACATCCCGGCACTCGAGCGCTTTGATCTGCCCTGGCCGACCGGCCGCGGCGCCTCACTTACTTTTTCTCCGTCTCTTACGAGCCTCATAAAGTTTTATTAATAATTCATTGTAATGGCCTCCCGCAGGTCATGAGAAGCAATTGTTTTAAATAACAATTTATTTTATTCGCGAAAGTGTGAAACTTACGTGAAAGCGGATTACATTTTCAATTTTCTAACCAGTAAAAAAACATAGCAGTCGGGATAATAATAGAAGTTACCGCGTGAGTGAGTTAACCAATTCGCCGGAGTGCGGCTTAAGCCGATTTGCGCGCGCTCGGAGCAAGTTTGGGGGCTTTATGCTCGCTGGGCTGTGTTTAAACCTATAATAGAGTCTAGGGAGTGCGGCGGGAACGCTAATCTCTTTTATGCAGCTCCCGAGTTTCTTTAAGCTCACAAAATAACTCTCCGACTCCGCGGTATAGTCGGAGCTTCGCTGAAATTGCTTCCTCGTTCAATTTAGAACCGGAATAAGCCAGTTTACATTTGCATTTGGATAGGGAATGAAAGTTATGATCAAGATGGCGTCTAGTATTTTTCTAGCGAGTTAGGGGAATAGTAACGGTCGAGCGACGGTTAGGCTCCCCGCGCTATCTGCCCCCCTTTGTATTCGCTCCGATAACTTGCCCATGCGCACCCGAGCGATACGACTCGCACACCACTTCTTATTTCTAAACCATTTTTCTTAACATCAGCGATACATTGCCGCTTTGCTTTTTTTGAAATTGTGTTAGTAACGTGTTTGCGCCGCAATGAACTTGTACTCCCTCAAGTTATCGAAACACATAATGCTCAACATGAAATGAGAACAGGTTAAAGTTCGACATGTACAGTTTTAAATACAAAGGTAACGATGCGCACATACCAGACACTGAACTTACTGCTACAATTAGCTCTAAATATAAATCCCTGAAGACATAGCTTGTAGCCGAGACCAAAGAGCTCTTGCAAATGAAATTAAAGTGAAAATTTTAATTTAATGTTATAGAGAGAGGATTTCGTTGTAGTTACGAGGTGGTGCGACTGAAGATTAATAGTGTGTGTGCGCGACCTCGCCCCCGGCCGGGACGCTAACGAACCTCTCTCTTTGTTGCACTCGCCGTGTCCTTTACGGCGAAACTGCACACAGATTCCAACGTTAATGCGAGATACTGCGCGGGAATCGAATATCATCCCGATGATTAAACGCTCCTGCTTCCTCTACAATTAAAGAAATCCATTAGTGTAGTCCTCGCTCCATTGTGAGCGCTTTGTCTTTGTGACGCTAACGAATGTTTTGTTTTGTTGCAGCGCGATGCTTGCCCGGCTGCGACGCGGAGCACGGCCACTGCCTCAAGCCCGACGAATGCATGTGAGTATCCACTTCACACCTTTGTGCTAAACGCTTACGTTACCTCCCTCGGGTCTAAATCATTCATCCTCCTCATTGTTCGCTACGAGAAGAAAGACATGCTTTTTGTCGCTTGTTATCACGTCCTATTGTGAACTAACGAATGTTGTCGTTTAATTCCAGTTGTCATTCGGGCTGGGTGGGCGAGCTGTGCGACCAATGCGAGCGGCACCCGGGCTGCGTGCACGGCACGTGCTCGCGACCCTGGGACTGCATCTGCGAGGAGGGCTGGGGCGGCCTGTTCTGCAACCAGGACCTCAACTACTGCACCAACCACCGGCCGTGCCGCAACGGCGGGACCTGCCATAACACCGGCCAAGGCAGCTACACCTGCATGTGTCCGCCCGAGTACACGGGGCCCGACTGCGAGAAGTCGCTGCACTCATGCGCTGTGCGGCCCTGCCTCAACGGCGGCGCCTGCGTGCCCGACGAGGGCGGCGAGCTCGCCTGCGCCTGTCCGCAGGGGTACGAAGGTGCGCGCTGCGAGACCCGCCGCCTCACCTGCTCCGACCAACCCTGCCGGAACGGCGGCATCTGCGAACCTCGCGGTGCTGGCTACGTGTGCGTGTGTCCTGTCGGCTACGCCGGCACGGACTGCGCCCTCGAGGCCGACCCGTGCGCCGCCGGCCCCTGCCGCAACGGCGCCACCTGCACGCGCGCTGGCGACGGCTTCAAGTGCACCTGCCGGCCTGGCTTCCGAGGCAACCGCTGCGAGATAGACATCGACGACTGCGCGGGCATCATGTGCGAGCATGGCGGCACCTGCGTTGACCTCGTCAACGGACAACGCTGCCAGTGTGCGCCCGGCTTCGTCGGCCCGAGATGCGAAACCAGAGTAGACCTGTGCCTCGCTAAACCTTGTGCGAACGGCGGCGAATGCTTGATTCTGGACAACGATTATGAGTGCCGGTGCCGGTCCGGTTTCGCCGGCAAAGACTGCAGCATAGACATCGACGAGTGTTCATCATCTCCGTGCCGGAACGGCGGCACGTGCAGAGACCGGGTGGACGGGTACCAGTGCGCGTGCCCGGCGGGCTGGGGCGGCAAGGCGTGCACGGTGTCGCTGGCGGAGCTGGCGGCGCGGCAGGCGGGCGGGCACCTGCGGCGCGTGGGCGACGAAGCGGCGCTGTCGGGCCCGCAGGTGGCGTGGATCGCGAGCGTGACGGCCGTGGTGCCGCTGGTGGCGCTGGCGGCCGTGCTGGGCATCGTGTGCGTGCGGCGGCGGCGGGCGCGGGCGGCGCGGGCGGCCGACGCCGAGGCGCGTGCGCAGAACGCGGCCAACGCGGGCGGCCACGTCATCCGCAACACGTGGGGCAAGTGCGACGCGCCCGCGCCCGAGTGCCAGAACGCGCACAACGCCGCCGCCGAGGAGTGCAAGCGCAAGACGCTCAACACCGAGAGCGCTCGCCTGCTGGCCGCGCTCGACCCGCGCCTCTCGCGGCTCTCCGCGGACTCCGCCTACTGCGCCAATAGGTCAGTATTTATGACTATTTCACTTGAGTTCCAAAACCAAAAATACTAACATTATCCCCAAAAGAGCCCATCTCAATCAGCTCTTCTTTTGGTTACCTCTCAGTGCTAATTCTCATACATACACCTTCATCAAATGTCGTGCGACAATAATCTAATGTGACATTTTGTATTGTTACAGCGATACATCGCTAGTGAAGCGGGCGCTAGAAGGCGGAGGGGTGTACGTGTTAGACGACCATTGCTTGCCGCCGACGTACGCGACACAAGTGTAGTGATACTAATGCGTCGATGGACAACACTAACTTATTTATTCACAACGGACGCTCGTGCGAAACAGGCTGTGCGCCGCGTGTAAATATAGCGTAAAGTGTAAAGTGACCCTGTATAAACGGCTAGTTATAAGCGTTCCGAAGTATTTATTTAAGAGAGCGATTCGTACGCCCCTGTAAATAGTATTGGCGGGACGGATCGTGTTTTTTCCGCCCCTGATCGGCGAGCGTCGTGGCGACCGCGAGGACCGCGCCGCCGAGGGGCCGGTGGACAAGTCCACGTCGCGATCTCTGTCACTTGGGGCCGGTGCATTCTGGCACAATGTAAACACATCTAAATCGTTGCTAAATTTCAATTACATTGTTGTATAAAACTTTTTTATAACTTTTTGATAGTCTCGTCCAAGTAGAATTCTTAAATACTTGTTTACATTGTTTACAAAATGATCTCGCCCCAAGTTAGGTAACGTGTGCTGCGTCCCGTAGTTCGGTCCGCTGCGCGACGCCGCAGCACGGCGCGGCACTGCGCTCGGCTCCGGGGAGCGACGTGCCGCGCCGTGACAACACAACTAACACTATCCCTCTAGACTCGCACCAGTATAGAAACCAAACCGTGCGTAAAATAAGATTAGACTAATTTATGAAAAAATAATAATCAACGCGAATGATGCGTTCATCAGTTTTACATTGATTTATATTTTGTGATTGACTAATTGTTGTCATTTGTTCCTATGATTATGATAGTGAATTACTCCACACGAAAAATCTTGATCAGGTTTTCTTGAAAATCGACACAGATTTTTTCTCTTTTCTCCTAACTTCCGTACTCGGGATGTAGATCAGTTAGCACGATAATTTAACGTTCCTGAGACTGTGACCGCCATTTCTACAACGTGTATGCGCGTACGCATGCAGGTGGTAAAAGTCGCGGTCGCGCCACACAAATATTCACGCACGTAATTAGTCCATAGGTTAAAATTAACTTCAGTACTTATAGAAACAAATTGTCGAAACCTAAGTCATTGTGTATAAAAGCATAAGTTTTAGTGTAAGTATATTCTCCATTACTTATAAGAGTACTGAGACAATATAAAGGTGTCATTAGGCAACATAGGACACGATAACTCTGCTTGTTTTAACTTATTTATTTTAATAGGTACGGTTCTCGAGATATGTTGTGTTTATAGATTCGGCTCGACCCGCCACACCCGTCGCCGCGTGGGGTGGAGCGTCGACCACGAATCGTCTTTATGAAATAATTTATGTTAAATTACATTTTTATAAAGTCCGTGTAGATATATGCGGTAAGTGATAGGTAATATCACATCTTATGTTGCCTTTTGTACTCGAACGTAGATTAAAAAGGTTAAATCGACAAAATTGTAAAAATATGAATAGACTGATGATCAATAATAATTCTCTTGTATTTAATTTTTTAAGATGACAAATAAGTTTAAATTATGAGGAAATAAAGAACATCCAAATGTACTAAAAATAGAATCATAATTTTTGTACTTAATTGATCACAGTGAACCTTTCATTTTTCTTTTTGAGAATTACGTAATTATATGTCAAAATTATGATTTCCATTCCGAACAATAAAATGACAGTATTTTTAATTTATTTATTACAACCGTATCATTATAATTATTGTGAATTTCTTGTAATTTTTATGAACAAAATCATTGTTTAATTATTTTTTGAGCTTAAGTTTACAATTGACTGATGTAAATTGACTTATTGATATTTTGGACACATTTTATTAAATCATGAATGTATTTGTGCCTGTATGTGTGAGTATACTGAAAGATAAAAATGTCAAATCATTCCATTTCTTAGCTAAGTAGCCTTTATCTATAAATCTAATGTTTAATTTCGCTATTTTCTTATTATTGTTTATTTTGCATGTGAAACCAGTGATTGTCTTAATTGTTCTATATTTCGTCCTTGTGGACAAAGTACAATTATCTGTTATCTATCTTAGTATTATATTATTACCTTTTGGTATATTCACATAGATTTATGTTTCAAAAGAAAAATGAAAGTAATCTTCATTAGAAGGAAGCTGTAACCGATAATTCCATAAATAGATCCTAACAGAATAAAAGTCATATTGTGTTGCTAATGCGTGATGCATTACGAGTGTTTGTGACGACGTGTAATTATTGCAGTGGATGCAAACGAGAATAAAATGTTAATAATAAACAATTGTTTACAAAAAATTAAAAAGGTCATTTTATTTTACTCATCTGTGGCACAAAATCCTAACCCGAAAATGCTCAATTGGGCGGTGGAAACAGTAGGTTTATATTGAATTAGAGTTCAAAATTAACCGAACTGAGAGAAAATATTAAAAAGAATTGTCTAACTACTACTTCAAATTACTAGATTCAAACACGCTTATAATAGCACAAAAAAAAATCATTACAATACTTTTCTAGTAAAAATACAACATTATGAGAGTCCCATCATATCAGGTATCAAGAGCATCATGATAATGTATTGTCATCAGAACTTCATACAGCTGCCAATTTTTATAAACCTACGAGCCTCTTAAGATAGTTTCCTTACCTATAGAAAACTGAATCCATTACATACTTACTTAGGTACAGGTTGACCTAATAAAAGCGTTTTAATAAATGACCAGCGCCGTGCACACTGCTCAGCATATGTCATGTAGAATTCCGCTGGATCTCTGGAATAACGTACAGTCGTCACGTTGTACAGTCGTCGTATGTTTTATAAAAAAATGATATTTATCGACATAAATATCATTTTTTTATAAAACATCTCGCAAATAAGCATTTTTTGAGAACAAAGATAAGCATAAAAAAGGTTATAGTGAGTTAACCATAAGAGATAGGCATATGCTGCCACGGACATTTTTTTAGATCTTTTAAATGGAAACAATTCTGTCATACCTACATTATTTTCAAGCGAAACTTTAATGGTTTACGCAGCGCACGCAGCAGAAGCTCTCAATAGCACAAAAATCCCCTGATTTTGAAACATTGTTATTTATCACTGCTCTGCTCCGATTAGTCTTAGCCTGATGATATATCGACTGCAAGCAAGCAATACCTCATATCTGACATTTTTGTTTCAAAAAACCAAAAAACTTGTATCTACCATAAACTACCTTTAGATTCAAAATAAAAACAAAAAACTTTATTAATCAATACTATGCTTAGAAAAAGAAAACTTGGATTTTCAGTATCTCATTATACCTTCCTCGGAATAAGGATTTTATTAAGTTTTATTGTTCCCCTTTAAAATCCCCCCGGAGTCAGATAGGAGGTATTGCTTGCTTGCAGTCGATATAGCCTTCCTCGTAAATGGGTTATCTAACACCGAAAGAGTTTTGCAAATCGGAAAAGTAGGTAGTTCCTGAGATTAGCGCGTTCAAATTCTTCAGCGTTAAAATAGGACCGTGTTGTGCAGTAATGATCCAGCCAGCATAAACTAAAAGAAAAGTTATGATGATTTAAAAAATTAAGTTTATTTCTTTTGTGACTGTGATCCTAATACACCATCCTAAACTTACAGGTTTATAAAGAATATTGATTATAGATTTCTATGAATTAATGTTTATTAAAAATACCTTCCTATTAATAGATAACTTAAAAAATAATCATTGGATCATTTCTGTTATATTAAAATTTTATATGAATCACAATATTTAACAGTTTTGCTATAATGATCCAACATCAAATATACATTGAAATTCCATATTTTGCCACCAACCATTCTAACATTTTTCAGGTATATCACTACTCAAAAATAAAATGCAGATATTTTAATTTTCAACATTTATGTTTCAAAAAATAAAAAGAGCTCAAGGTTCAAAATCAAAGTGGGACTGTACCAAACCCATCTACATCATCAATAATTTGGTTACTTCCTTTTAAATTTTCATAAAATTGGCGACAGTCAGCATTAACAGTCAGTATTAACTCAAATATTGACTTCAAATCATCAAGTTTAGGTTGGGCTATTGCCTTGCTATCGGGCCATAAAGGGGCCAATTCATTCCTTTGGATGTTAACTCTAATAATTATTTTTCCTGCCCGCTTTTTAATATCCAGTTCTTCGAATTCCGATTCTTCTTTGATGTCACTTCGCATGAAAATAGAAAAAGGAAACTCTTTCTTCAAAAGAATTTCTTTAGTACGTAGCCAGTTCACTTTCATCTTACTTGTATACATTTTTCTGTTTGTAATATTTTCTTCTTGATGGTTTTGCAGCTCAAAAAGTTTTCATTTTTCATTCTTATGACCTTCAAAGGATTTCGTGTTTACATTTCCTCATTATATTCATGTAATCATCTACTGTGTATATCCTTTCAGCTAAGACTCTATTTTTGAAAAATCCGTATAATTAGGCAGGAACGTGTCCTTTTTTTTTTTTTGTTGTCGCTGGGCTAAAAATGCTATTACGCATCCCCTTCCCGTCGGGGGACGGGAGAGGGGTATGTGGGACTCCCAGACGTTCCCGGTATACCCACTAAAAAGGCCCAGCGGCACTCCGACCTCGCCTGAGTGGAGGGGGTCTGGGAATCTATGGCATCCAGTCCCCCACCGGCGATTGCCCGCCTCACGGCAGGCCCCTCATTCCTCCCCCTAGTGGGGAAGGGTCCTTATAATGGCCGGAGCGCAGGGGTTGATCCTTGTGATGCAGGCGGTGGCGCCCCCGCGCCTGTCGCCCGCTGATCACCCCCCAGGGCGGATGGGGACGGTCGTCGTATTCGCCGTCTTCTGCCCCTTCTTCGTCTACGGAGCGGCACCGCGAGAGGATCGTTCTCCCGCATACGCTCCGCAGCTTCCTTCTGGGACATGACGTCCTCACAGAAGGAGGCCACCGCTTCCCATGTCTCCTCACCTCCCAGCATGGCAGCAATCACGCTGGGCAGCGAGAGGTCGTTCCCGACCACTGCCATCAGGGCGCGGCGGGGTTCAGCCCACGAAATGAAATGTATTTATTTGCCAGAATATAGGTACAATATGATGGTCGATACAATAAAAAAATATGGTCTCACTATATTCGACTTATAATTTAGTCATGCAAATATCTTAAGTTCTAAAATCTTATAGCTAAAAAAGTACCTACAATCATTTTGCATTAAAACTATTTCTCTTCTAGGTACTCTTTGACTGTATAAAAACATTTATCAATAAGCCAATTTCTGAGGGACCTCTTAAATTTACTCATTGGTAGGTCTTTAATGCGAGATGGTAGCTTATTGTATATTCGAATGCACATTGGGTAACAATTAAAAAACTAAAAAATAAAATAAAAAAACGATGGGCACACCTGGAGTGTGTGCCCATCGTATCTGCCGTATCCACCGTGGCTTCGCAGTGGTGACACTGTGGGGTCTCCTCCCTCCTAACCCGGTGCAGGTACGATCCGAAGCAGCCATGCCCGGACAGCACCTGCACCAGACGCATCGAAAGGCACCCATGCAGGAAAGTGTGTCCTGGCTCTAAAAATCTTAAAGTTTCAAACGCTTTTGGATCATTATTGCGAAATGGAATTTCTTGGTGCATTTTGCAGAAATGTATCAAATGCTTTTGAATCATTTTAGGAAATTACATTTCATTTAAGCTGTAAGATCAAGACGCATGGAACATTTATGAAAAAATATTATATCCTATTATTTGCTATAATGTTTCAAGAGTTTTGAACCATATTTGCTTTATTTTTTAAGTTTCCGTCATAGGTGTGTTGGTATAACCAGTCATAAAATAATATTTATATGTAGTTGACAGAATAGAATGTGTCTTTGTGACATGAAAATAGAGATCATTTTCGATTGTTTGGAATCAAAACCTTGGTTTTGCATAGTTTGTGGATTGGATCATTTCTGCACACATGGTCCTTGTATAGATTACTTTGAAATTTAACATTTCTGTAGGTAGACAGTGAATCGTACACTTGTGTGATTCTTATAAGAACAACAACATAAATGTTGCTGGGTGCGTAGTAGGGGAAAATTAAACAATGAATTACGTTACAGCCTTATTTATTATTTGGTTATTAGTAACAAATATACTATTTACAAAATACATAATTAGCCTACCAAGTAGAATTGTCTTAAAGATGTATGAATTAAATCTTATTTGTTACATCTTTTACCTAAAAATTGGTAAATTACAATCTATTATCGTCAATTGAAGTTACTTTTCACTCAAAGTATGGGCAAATATTGAGAACAATAACTTTTCATATAAAATGCAAGTGACTGAATTTTACTAATTAATTTTAATAGAAATAAAAATAATACATCGTTCAAAATTCAATCACAATAAATTAAAATCAAACAGCAGTCACGTTTTCGGTAAAACTTCCTACTTATACATAATAAGTATCTATTTGCCCACAAGCCCGGCTTCCTGTATATATGCTGTAACATCGCGAATCCCATGTACAGGAAGCCCAAAGCTATCCTAAATAACCCTAAAAACAAAGATATCTATTCACTCGTGTGAAACAAAAATATCAACACGGTGCATAATAAAATCTTATATTACATTATCGTGACTTCAACAAAGCGTAAGCAGCGTTTTCCAAAAAAGTTATACATTGTACTTTTATTTTGCTGGCGACATGTTGTTGATGTCAATTAAATTCGTATACAATTAATTGGTATCTTAGATAGCCAAAATAACTGATGTATGTCAGAATCTACGGAAAAGCGTTTGGAAAAATAACAGGTAAAATAACAGTAGGTAGGTAACAAAACTAACAGTGCAGTGCTTTGCATACTGGTAATAGTCAAAAGAAACATTATGTTCACTATCATTGAGGTCACGAGCTCGTAAAAATTGTAGACAAATAAACCTATGTAGCTTAAAACTAGTGTAAGACTAATCGCCACTGCGGGGCGAGCGATCTGTACTAGCACGGTCTTGCGCGTCGCCGTTCTGTCGCGGCGAGCCGGAGCGGGACCGGGACGCGGAGCGGTCGCGAGACGCCGACCGGTCGCGGGACCCCGACCGGGACCGAGAGCGAGAACGGGAACGAGACTTAGTCGGACGACGTTCTTCCTCACGCTTCGGAGACGCTTCCTTGCTGCGTGAGCGAGATCTTTCCCTGTTAATTCATAATAAAACATTTGTTAGAATTGTGCAGAAAATAAAAAGATTTTTGTCTTTAATTTCCACTTTCAATATGTTTTGTTTAATTTTATGTCAGGGGGTTTTAGTGATTGAAGTTAGCAGTGCAATTAATGGCAGAATAATTTTGATTTAATTATAAAGCTCTTAGTGATATTATTTACAGTGTGTATATTATAAGTACAGAATAATAAATATGAGATACATATTACAAAGATGCAGATGATGATGAATTTACTGGCAGATTTGTTAGTATTAATTAGCAGGAATAATTCAATTCAGTAAAGTAAATTAATATGAATTGTTTCAAACCTGAGCCGATCTGGTAAGTGAAATGTAAAATGATTAAGAGCAAACAGCTAAACAACATCAAATGCTCACCTTGGAACGGCTTCTCTTCGTAATGCGGGAAAACATGGAGCGAGTTAATAATGTTTGATAATGTGCAATCAATATTAATAACATTGGATGAATTTTGTTAATATGTGGATGCCAATGGGTTTAGTTGTGGACTGAATCTGACAATAATGCTTTTATGTGCGAGATTATATTTCGGTCAGATAAAATGTAAATTGTGGGAGTGTCTGCTATGACATAAGAGTTCAATGTTGTGCATTGCACACGTGTTTAATTAACAAGCACAGCAAATCGAAGTGCCCTATGCAAATTTCAAAACAACAGAATTTTGGAAACTACATATAAAAAAATTGCATCTTAGAACATTATGGATATTTGGTTATTTTCATAGAGCATGTCGACAAAAGAAAAATAACCTCACAGAATTCGCACAACCGTCAGACTGAACGATTGAAAGCACACATATGGACTTACTTGGAGGCGGCTTTCGGCGATCGGGACTTAGACCTCGAGGCAGACTTGTCGCCGTTCCTTTCGGCGGACTTGCGCGGCGAGGCTGAGCGACGGTCGGATCTACGGGACGCCGAGCGACGGTCGGATCTACGGGACGCCGAGCGACGGTCAGATCTACGGGACGCCGAGCGACGGTCGGATGCCCGGGACGCCGATGGAGACCGCGACTTCGAACGACTGCGATCCCTAATCGACGCCGACATCGAACGCCAGAAATGGTAGTAATAGCTGGGTTTAGTTACGTCCACTACTCAAGTCTGTGTCGACAGTTGTAGCTGCCCAATTTTGACCCAACCATAAGTAGTCCAATAAGTAATCTGATCTGATATGTTGGTTTCTCTGCATTAGGCAGATACAACTCTTTCGAACTGACTTGTAAACACAAACAAATGTGACACAACATACATGTCTGAATCTTGCATCACATTTTGATTAAAAAATATGGCTAAGTTGTCTACAATAAGTAGAGTACTATTGGCTAAGTACTTACAGTTTTAAATTTTGCTCAGCGCAAGTAATAACACACCTAGCCAAATGAATACTAGGTTAATTTGTATACATATTCATGCATATATTAATTTGATATTTATTGCATTTATTGCTGGAGCATTTTGCATTTTAGAAAGAAATTTTTGCATGCAAGCATAATATTTGAGATTTGAAGGGGAATGCAGTCAGTTAGAAAATTAGCAGACTACTTAGAGAATCAGTATTTGTGCATATTTTATATCCCACCAGTCTCAAACTGTGCATAAGTTTACTATATGAAATAGCTCTAATATATTAGCTAAATAGTCTGCTTCAAACTTGACATTATGAGAGAACTATTGCAATGATCTATTGAGATGATTTTAATTGGGTCTATTCAACTAGTGGCTTAAGGCCTTATTAATTACATAATGTTACATTATTTATGAGGCTCCTGCTATGTAAAATATTTGATGATATTACAAATTCATGACTAAATTTCATATAGAATGATTATGCATACAAATACCAAGATCAATATTGCATAAAACTACTTATGAAATTGCTGAAATCTAATATAGAAATGAGCTGTAATCATATACTGCGTATCTAAAAGCTTAAGATGGTTATGAGCTATCAAATTATTTACATAGCAGGGTCACAAGATGGTTGTTAAGGTGTATACTCACTTGGAGCGCGATCTGGAGCGAGACTTGGCGACGGGGCTCTTGCTCTTCGGTCTGGACTTGGAGCGAGAGCGACTGCGCGACGAGCGACGGGAGCGAGACCTGGAACGTATGTACATCACTTTTCTAAAACTGCAGTGGTTTTAGCCTAAGTAGTGAGTTCTGATAGAGGGTTCCTCAGTAATAGTTTTATCAGCAAGAGCTTTCAGCCCCGAAAGATGGTAAATAATATAGTATCATCATGAAAGTGGTCAAGTTGAAAATCACGCAACTTAGTTATGCATCCGTTATAAAATAAAATATATGAACCCATTACAGAGTGGCATTATTGTAGCCTGAAATCAGGGACGCTTTAATCAATTTTCATGCTCAGTCACGTCGTGCTCAAGACTAAGAAATCTTAAGGAATTAATTTCTGTTCACTATGAAAAAGGTACATTTGATTTTTTTGTAAAATGTGTGCAAAAAGTATAATAAATAAATAAAAAAACCGGCCAAGTGCGAGTCGGACTCGTGCACGAAGGGTTCCGTAAATTACAGTTAAATCAACCTATCTCAAAAACTATAAGAGATACTTTGATCAAACCAAAAATCGTTGAAAGAGTTAATTAGCATGCATCACCTCTATTTTTTTTAGAATTTTATACCCCGTAGTTATAAAAATAGAGGGGGGGGGACATACTTTTTACGACTTTGAGAGCTGATATCTCAAAAACCGTTCACTTTAAGAAAAATGTTTTTTAGAAAACTTTATATCATTTTAAAAGACCTTTCCATTGATACCCCACACGGGTATGTACATCGAAAAAAAAAATTTCATCCCTCAGTTACATGTATGGGGGGCCCCACCCCCAATTCTTTTTTTTACTATTTAGTGTCATATTTTTGTAGCGGTTCATACAACACATATTCCCATCAAATTTCATCACTGTAGTACTTATAGTTTCCGAGTAAATCGGCTGTGACAGACGGACAGACGGACAGACGGACAGACGGACATGACGAAACTATAAGGGTTCCGTTTTTGCCATTTTGGCTACGGAACCCTAAAAAGGCTTACTATTGGTAGTATTACATACCTGGAGCGGCTGCGCCTGCGGTCCCTGGATCGCGACCGGCTGCGGCTTGAGGACGAGCGCGAGCGGCGACGGGATCCGCGCCTGGCCTCAATCAGACGGATGCGGCGGCCGTTTAGCTCAGTACCATCAAGTTTTTCAATAGCAGCGCGCATGTCCGAGTGTGTAGCAAATTCCACCACACTAAAGGTAGAAAAAAGGAGTTTTAGAACATGATTTTGGAATTAAGAGGTAGTTTTTTGGATGGGAGGTGTCCTCAGTAAGAATTTTATCATCAAGAGCTATCAGCCCCGAAAGATGGTAAATGGTATAGTATCATCATGAAAATATTTAGTTTATGTTATGTTATCAAGTATACCAGCTGAAATAAATTACAAGTTTTATATGGCTTGTTACTGGAATGAAACTTAACCACTCTAACGTCCGTGGATAGTACAGTATCCAAGAAAAAAGTAGCGTCATACGCCCATGGATACTATAGTATCCAAAGCGACGAGTTGTGTTTAACTCCATCTATTTTAAAATACGGTATTATTTGTTGAGTTTTGACAGATTACCTATATAGCTGATGAAATAGTTCGACGAAAAAATAAGAGATGGTAGTGTAACAAGCTTTTGACAAAAAAAAAAAAATTTAGTTCAGTTGACGCGTTTGACGTTCGTTTCGTTAAGTGTTTTTATAAGTGTCAACTATTATGTCGTTTTGTTTTATTTATTTTACAAGTGTTATACATCAAAATAAACTAGAAGATTTGGGCTTTATGATGATGTTTAAATATCACAGTTTTAGCTGATAAATCTAGTCTAATTTTAACTTCAAACGATTGTTGTTTCGAAGAAAGTCCGGTCAAGGTCATAGGCCAATCTTAGTTTTGTTTATACATATTTTACAAACTTTGCATTAAAATATTATATTTAATATCGTAATAAGCAAAATAATACATTTTTCAAACAGAAATATACTAAATTCATTGAAAATTTCGTAATAGCCTTCTCGAGCGCGGGAGACATCGCGGTAAAATTACGAAGAGTAGTGTTTTGTTTCGATTTAATTAAAATACTTAGGGCACCTACGCATTATGCGGTTAGCCGGACTGCGGTCAGCCGTGCGGCTGACCGCAATAAAAAATTTGTACGAGAATGTAGTTTTCATTCGCACTACGACGCGGCTGCCGCCCGACCGCTCCGGTCGTTCTGAGCGCTGCGGCCCGACCGGCGGCCAGCCGGACGGTCGCCATACACACTACGCGGATATGCTAGTTTGCGGTTGCCCGCCATTGACGGTAAACGTGTTCACCAACATTCGCGCATTTAACTAATACTTTATTAATATGGATTTCGTTACCGAAAAAATTATAATCGAGATACAAAATAGGCCAGCAATCTGGAATACTAAATCCGCAGAATATTCCGATAAAAACCAACCGCAAACCACTACGGTTTCTAAACGCACTTTCCGGTTGGAGTTGCGGCTATCCGCCACCCGGCTAACCGCAAGCGCAACCGTTTCCTACGGTTAGCCGGACGGCTGACCGCAGTCCGGCTAACCGCATAATGCGTAGGTGCCCTTAGAGTTAACCGAATATAATCAAATATACATCAGAAGAAAGGGTAATAAGCCTAGTTTGTTCTGAAAAGATTTTATTGATAAAATATGCAACAGTTGTCCCTTATATTTTAAAATGGTAGAAATAAATGTGTTTTTTTCTCCTTAAAATCATGTTTAACCCGGATTTTAGTATCAAAGATTATAACTAACGATTTTAAAATATCATTAACTTTGATCTGTATTCTTTAACCATTTTTTTCGTATTTTTTTCTTTATTTTAGCCATTACGGTTCAGTAGCTGTATAGGTTTTTTGTTACGACGAAGTTGCGAGTCGCGCGTGGTTCGGGTGCCGCGCACGGCTGGACGTTAGAGAGAGAAACGGTCGCGCGGCCCGGACGTTAGAGTGGTTATAAACCTTTCAGTTATATATAGCTATACCAAAAATACTGACATGAAAGTGAAATCTTTAGGACTCTTTTCTAACGACATTCTAGAGATATCGTAGTCAATAGAATCATATGAAGGTCATACCAAATTCCTTATTACCGAGGCGTCAACTTACCCTTCATTTCTATGTTGCTTGTGAGCGTCAGCGTAGGTAACTTCACCAGCTTGACGCATGTAATCCTTCAAGTCCTGCAAACCAATGGTTCGCGTTAATAAAGTGAATGTTTAACAAACTTTAAAAACTCTTGCAAAAGTCATCATCAGAATAATGTGTTATCATCAAGGTCTTCAGCCCCGAAAGATGGTAAAAAAACGATCTCATCATGAACTTTGCAAAAGTTTATGGAATTTCAGCGAATATTGGGATTACATATTGAGACAAGTATCCTAACGAAATAAAAAGATGGAACGATAGATACGCTTTTCACAGCGTTTTCGTATACGTTTCTCATCGGTTGGCATTGTTTACGTGACTTGTTCACAGTATTCTCGCCTGGTTTTCCTTACGCAGCTACAAATCCAAGTTTCTCTGGTATGGATCGTCCGCCCAGTTTCTTTGATTTCTGTAAGAAACTGCTCATATAAGTCTCCAAGAATCGTTGTCATTGCCTTCAGCTATGTGACACTGTTGACTCGCCATCCTTGCTCTCATTTGTGTTGTTATGTCCCCGTCTGGTGAATTGCCACATCCATCCGAATAGTGAATCCAGCCATCATTGAGTTGCGTTGATTTCTGCCTTCTGCTCACGGCCTTGTCAATATCCTTTTGATACAGCCAAACGCCTCATCTGTTACTGGTCATCTGGACTTCAAGTGGGGTCGTTTGTCTTGTCTTCAGCGATAATCAAGTATCAGGTATCATCTACTCCTCTCGTACAGTCCATTTTACAACATGCATCTTCAACTCCCAAACAAGTTGAATATTCTGCGTAAACAATGTTACCGTGCGAATTTTCGTATACGAAAAGCTGATCAAGCCGTAATAGAAAATAAACTTGACGTACGAACGAAATGATTCGAATGGAAGTTCACGATAGTGAGGCTAATCATATTTTATGCTATTGTTATGTAAAGTATGTACTTCACTATTGCGAACAAGATGTTAAAACTTAAAGTTAACAATGATATAATGAATTTAAAATGGGAGATTGCACATAACGAGAAAACGGCTCCTGTTGTCTGTGCCCCCCTATCGACTTTACCTTGGCGGGGGCCACCGGGTGACCGGGGGGTGTCGGCTGGAGGGGCGGCCGGGGAGGGCGTCATCACGTCACCGGAGCTCCGGGACCGATCCTAACATCGCCTCAGACCACATCGCACACAGCGCTACATCGAGGACTCTGGCCACGATACGCCACCTTCTGTTGTTTTTAAAAATTATCTATAAAGCTCGTAAGTAAGTTTGGTACAACACTTGTATAAAAAAATACTGTTTTTAGAATATGAATGTTATGCACAGTGCTAAGTTTGACAGTTTAAGTATGTTGTGTTATGCTAAGTTAAAGTTATGATTGTTACTATTCGACAAATTATTTTGTATTGTTTCATGTTTATTAGTAAAGCAAATAGGGTGGTGTGGAGCTCTCGAGGCCTTGAAGGTGGTCCAAAGATAGGTTTGCACGACAGGTCTTCCGTTCCTCGACAGGTTTGGGTTTGATTCATCGCGCCGTCATTCCAGGCAGTGCTCTATGTGATTGTTATTATTACTTGTCTCCTTAAAGTGTCCTCTCATGGCTTCAATATTCATGTCTCCAGTGTACGTCATCGGCGTCCTTCTCCAGTTCTGTCCACCATGGTGTGTAAGCGCCTTCGTCCGAATAGTGTAAGTCCGTTCCGGCCAGAATGTCCAGTGTTGGTGGTTCGTGATTGTCACGCTCGCGACTATAGGTACCGTCCGTGCAGGTGACGTAGGCCGGCCAGCCCTCAACAAAGAGTGAAGATGTCCAGGACCCTGGGTGATAGGTGATGGAATGATGATGGGCCCAATGGTGTCCCGGCTCGATTTCTTACCTGCCAGCTAATGCGGCTAGACAGATTTTCGACGACTAGTCGATACTCGGTGCGCGTCGGCGGTCCGTATCTATAACTGTAGTCACTGTGGAACAAATATTTTGTATTATAATATCATTCATTACTGTTTTTAATGACTCAAACTGTTGTCCAAGTGATGTGTATGTTTGTTACACTTTTTTAATGGATTTGGATGAAACTTGGCAGTAACATAGCTTACATCAGAATAAGTTATGTTATGTAAATCGGAGTTACAGTTGCAGCATATTAAAGTGTATATGTATTTACAAAAAAATATTCTTCAGGGCTTGTATTTCATGACTTTGAAATATAGTTAATAATTATTAACCTTTTCATTTATCGTAGGTATACTACAGTTGTTTATCGTTGACTTGTTTTTCTAGATATTGCTTATCTACAAGTTACGCAAGTTATTTTAAAAGACCATAATGAATTGCAAAACGATATTGATAAATCAATATCTATGCTGTACTTACAGAAAATGGCTGTAACGCAAAAGAAAAACCAATGTCATAACTATGCTCTAAAAACAATGTGATTGAAACTGTGTGAATAAAAGCTAAATGGGAGATGTAATTCCTTGATTACCTTCTATGTAAAATACATCTTTTAAACTCAATTTTATTTCACACTAAAGTTTTAAGCCAACTTAGATTGTAATTTGCAGCCACTAAGAGCTATTTCTCAGTGGTCTTTGTGCTTTTCTGTGCACAGGTAGCACGTGATATTATTTCTACAGTGGGGCTCAAAAATCTTCTCCTTTTCTACATCGAGGGTACTTTCTACAGCATCTAGTTCTATGTTCTACTGAGGCGGAACTAATGTTGTGTGTTGTACTGACGAGTGTATTGTGCCTAGCTGAATGAAGACTGGAGAAAAAGCATAGCAAAAACACGTCCACAACAAAAATAGTGTACGAAATACGTAATATGAAACACGGGGCTGTTATGCAAAAACAAAACAAGGATAATCATAAAATGATTGAAAATTTTGTAACTATCGCAATATAAATAAAGCTGTAGAAAGATCAGAAAAGATGGGGTTCGAAAGATGTTTAGTATGTGGGAATGGGTCCTCAAGCAGACTAATGTTTAGCATGCAGAAATAATATAATAGCAGGAAAGAGTAAAACCTCAGAAATTGGACTCTGTAGAAATGATCTATTATAGGTTGTGATAAGAAAATTGACAAGATAGACTTTTTGGGTACATCAGTTCGAATTTTCTGCGCAAGCACAAAACAATCCCTTGTTATATTTGAATGCAGTCCGGAATAGGACGAAAGTATGCCAGAAAGGGGGAATGTTTCATGGGCGCAGCAAGGATTAGATTTCAGGAGCATCAGGTGTTCTTCAGCCACCAACCCGTTTCCCGGCTTGACAATAACGGGCATTACCTCTCAGTGGGTTCCTATGTCCGTATAGGAGCTATAGGTTGTCGGAGGTGTATTTGTTTGGAAAGCCTGGCTACGCCCATGTATGTTGTTGCATATCATGCCCGTGTTCGCAATACAGACGGTTCACGTCTCGGCGGCGGGCGTCGCGGCGGCGGCGGCGGCAGATCCCGGCAGCGCCAGCGGTCCGAGCCCCGCGGCATGCCGCGAGCCCTCTCCACCGACACCCTACAACATAGCGACACTCACTCGTATCGCGACCGGCCGCGGTCGCGCTCGTAGTAGCGGTCGCGGCGGTAACGGTCGGCGCTGCGGTCGATGCCCCTGGCCGGCTCCACCACCACCCTGCGGCACACCCACGGTCTACTGTTAGCACTGCCCTCCCCGTCCTCGCACTCCCACCGACCACACCATCTCCCACTGACAGCCTACCAATCGGCAGCTAATGCACACAGATACAACTTGCAGGGACTCGAACCCAAGTTGAAACAAATTCAAATATCAAATCTCCAACAGATTTAAATAATACACATTTAGAAAGTCAATTGGTGATCAATTTAGATTGAATTAGTTACAGTTTGACCTGAAAACATAGAAATTAACCAATTTCACATCTAAATTTGTTTGGCAACATTCCCAGTCTCACCTAATGAAATAGGCACATTGTAATTACAGTCTTAGATGTGTAAATTTAGGTTCAATTAGAATGCTTAACATACCAATTGGTAAGCAGATATTTTCATGGAGTTTTAATGCAGTCCAGTACATCAACATTCATTATTCAACACATAACATGTCAGTGAATAAAATAAACAAGAAATTATGGTTTGATGTTTCCAATTGAAATAAACAAAAGTAATAAAAGATTATGATTTTCCTGAATAAACTTCACTCCATACAATTCTCTTACGTTCATTCATGTTCATATGTATCAGTCCTCCATGCACACAGTGATATGTGGAGCCGGCTGATAAAGAAAATTAATTATTAAATTGAAAATAAAGTGAAATTAAAATGATTTGATATTAATCAATATAAGACTGCTTTACTTTTATCTTACTAGATTACACATTAGGGAAATTGGCAGTATAATAAAAAAATATACTACAATGTACTGAAATAATATCAACTTTACAGCAAGGAAAATTCTTACCTCTCCCCAAGTAGCTCTTTCCCATTTAACTCATAAACTGCATCATCTGCATCTCTATAATCTTCAAATTCCTGTTTAGATAAAAGTTGTGTTTAGTTTATATGATAACCAATGCCCATTGTAGTAAGAGATGAGGCTTTTAAACAACTGCTGTAATGTAATGTTTGTGTACGAAATTGTTTCAAAACAAATGAACTGTAGCAGTTGTAAGATAAATATAGAGGTAGCCTTTTTTATGTCTAGCTTATCTACCAATGATCACCTCAAAGGAATAAATAGAAAGTAAACATAATTGAAGACTGTAGAATAGAATGTAATAGGTACTGCAAGCAAGTTTGTCACAGTACTATCCTATATCTGAATTAGGAGCATTCGATTCAGTGACAATCAAATAGAATTACAAAATACTTGATATAAAAAAAATAAACCAACAAAAAAGTTAAATTGATAAGGTATAATATGACCTTCAAGATAATTCTAGAAAAACAAAACGCGGGAGATAAGAATATCAAGACCGCTATTAATTGTCAAAATAAATAGCCTTGTTTATGAACTCACCACAAATCCATAGCCATTCTTGATGAGTATGTCCCTTATTCTGCCGAAGCCTTTGAAGAATTTCTCCAAATCTCTGTCTCGGACGCCGAAAGGCAGACCGCCGACGTAAACACGTGAGCCCACCATGTTCTGATAACAGTATAAATAAACTATTTTACAACAATATAACAAGTTTTTCAATGAAGAAAGACGACCTCTTTACGAGAAATGCAGCCACTGAGGCTAGAACTAAATGTGGAACGTGTAAATTTGGCAAATGCGTCGATGCGTGGCGGCCCGCCACTGGCGGCGTTTTTAGCCCCCGCGTGGGGTACAACTTCAACACTAATAGAAATATAGTCGCTTATTCCAATTTACTATACACAACAATATACTGTTTATTTCGAAATCGATGCTTCAAACGTTATCGATCAAACGTGGTAATTTATCTACATGAAATTCACACACCGACGCAGTATCAAAACAGTGACCGAGCAATTAAATATGTATGGGAATAAAAGACTAACGAAATGAAAAACCAATAGCGTTAACTTAGATCTTACACAAAAATAAACCGAAATATTCTTACAATACGTTTAAGAAATTATGCACAACTCCACGAGTTCAAGAACTTCACCCGCGTCTTGCGACGAAACAATATGGCGGCTGTACCCGGGCAAATTTTAACTCAGGTAGAAAATAATATTTACCTTATTTAACAGGACATAAAATACATCAACTTCTAGAATTTAGTTTCTTGCTGCTTTTTTAACAATATTTAGCGTTCATTAGTGTATTATTTAGTTTAAATTTCAATACAGCTACACTCCAGACACGTGCACCAGTTTCGCAGAGGCCGGAAGTGAAACTAAACTCTAGAGATGTGACTACAATCAAGAATCAACTACGATGTTTTATAATGTGTATGATTGTAGTCGATTAAGTTTTAGTTACAATCGAAATCACTAGGTTTTTCTGGGTGGTATTTTAAACTGTCATAATCGATCAAATTCATTATTATATGTGATAATAATCAACGAATACTTAAAAAAGATATAATCTCTGACTATTCTATTCATACATGTGTTTTTGTAATATCAATATTTAACTAAAATCTACTATTTACTATTTTGTTTATCACTTGCTAGGTTGCCAAAAGAAAAAATTTATTGGTCAAAACAAGGACTATGAATACTATGATAGAATTTATTTTCATAGCACGCTTTTATTATGTCAACCTGTCTACCGATATCTTCATGTTTGTGTTTGTGATAATAATTTACGTATAACATGTAAAAACTGTTATCTTTTATGTTCAATTTACAACAAGTAGTTTTAATCTCTAAAATGTTTTCCAATTATTGTTATTTTTTTATTTTTTTCCTATTTGATTTTGTTTTACTTGCTACAATTGGTTTTTATGTTATGTACACTTATAATATTGAGTTACACTATGTTCGTGGGGGGGGCCTGGTAATCTGCGTGACAGGGTTTCCTAGTGCGGATACCAGTCTCCCACAAAGGACTGGTCTGAAAAATGTTGTGAACTTAATTTTAAGAACCTTTGTGGAAGAGAAATAAAGAAAGATTTTAAATAAAAATTTAAAAAAATAATAATTGATTACCGTTTATATCGATATAAGCTACAATCGAGTGTTTACATTTCAGTGTAAATCACTAGCCGGATATCGCTGTGTTGCCAGAAGCAAAAAATAATTGATCAAAACAAGGAACCTTGATCATACAAAGAAGGTTGGAATTCATTATTGGGAAAATATTCTTGTAAAATAAATATTAATTTTGTATGAGTCACTGTAAAAGTTTATTTAAAATTCATGTGATTGAAATAAAATTGGTCTTATCAGATAAAACTTAAATTACTGAATTGAGGTCCCAAGCCAAGGATAATCGATAATCTATCCTATCCTTTTATCTATCCTGTGTCTTTGGTGTGAGTCGATTAGAATACCTATTTATTCGCACCTACAACACTGGAGACCTTATTATTTTCAGGATCATTACTTTTTTGGGATAGATACAAGGAACTGGCAAGAATGAAGGAGTGGGGTGGTTCCATAGGATTACGTTTGGGATGAAGGAAGTTTTTCTTTTAATTCTAATCTTATCCTGGCAGACATACTCCGCCAATTTCTCTGTTTCATTACAGTCCTCAGTTTTAATAAAAACAACCAATTTAAAATTCAAAATTTTATTTCCATTCCAAAAGCCAACATATTATAATGCAACCGATTAATCATACGCTCTCGAGCCCTTTCGAAGAAAGAAAAAATTAAATGCATTTCCGTCGCATGTCTATTTTCTTCCAATTATCTAGTTATACACTAAATTAAAAAAATTAAAAGAAATATGACACACTACTAGGGGCACTGACTGCCTTATTAAGAAAATTATAGAATGTTGGAAGTACTTTCGCTGTGGTTTTTTTACAATAATAAAATTTCAAAATACTAGTTACCCGATGGGATAAAAACAATCCAAAAAAGCGTTTTTAGCAAACCACAGGGAGAGTGTACTTAATTACATACTAATTATACATTCGTTATAAGAATGCGCCACTCAAGACAGTCACACTAAGGCATTTTACATTACATCTGTCCTGTAAGGACTTGGCTCACACATCGAAAGCATAACAACTTTAGTACCTAGACCAAAAGACAAAAAATCTGGAAAACTAAAATTCCAATTTTATATAATTCTGTTTTCAATATGATAAAGTTTATCTCTTTCAGATCAACCATTTAATTTTTTTACAATATTTTCAGAAGGTACATTTTGAGCTAAAATTAGAATATTTTAACCGTTAGAGAGACAGTTGCTAGTTTCTACTCTACATCCTTAATTGATACCTACAAATTTTGGATAAAATACTGTAGTGTATATTTAAATTGCCGAATCAATGGCATATTATAATATAATGTCTGAGCAACATATTATGAGCAAGTGTTGCCCACGCAGTAAATTATGTTGATTGGTAGAAAAAAATATGTAAACCGGTACGTAAAGAAACACAATAAGGTATGTTTACGTTTACGTATTTTTAAATTGAATATTCAGACTGAATACAGTCTGCCTAGATTTTGAGAAGTATATTTAAGAAAAATAAAAAGTATATAAACATTTAATAATAATATTAAAATGTCCTAGAAAATTCATGGCTAAAAGGGGAAAAGTATTATAATTGACATAATATAGTTATTTAAAAATAAATCAACAAATAATTGACAATACAATAAATAGTTACACATATTAAAAACTAAATATTTAATTATAAAACAGAAAATCAATAACAATGAATAATATTTTTATTTAATCAGGCACATCATAATTTATTCAATGGTATTCGATTATAATATTTGGATAGTGATTGATGAGAATAAAATTGACGAAATTATTAATAAGATTTGAAAATGATTCATATTGATTTATAATCAAGGCTCGTAATATTCACTATACAATGTACATACACTAGCAGATCAACCTATCCGAATCTGTCAAATTTTATCAATCAAACGTTAACCTTCCTTTATTGTGATAAGGTTGAAAATCTATTGAAGAAATTTGTCATTTGGAGGTAGGTTGATCTGCTGTCGTTTGTACGCAAATAGTTATTTTCACGGACCAATTACTATTGGGCCTTATATTTTTTGTGTATGTCACCAGAAAACAGTGAAAATGAAAATGTGTTTGCTATTTAGATTCATGGTTTTTCGTGATTGACACAATAAAATTACTAAGAATTATAGATATGTATTGAATCAAATGTTTGTTAAATTGAAACACTAGTTTATCAGTCTTTATAAATATTTTTCAGGTAAGGCCACGACGATAACTCATTAAAATGAGAACTGATAATTCTATTTCGAGGAAGAAATAAGTTGTCGTTGTCTTAAATGTTAGATTTTTAGTGACTTTTTCATTGAACTGACTTAAGTTGGGGCCTTAAACATGAACTTATGATAAGCCTGCTTGCTTAATTTGACTTGTTTTTTTTCATATTTGAGAAAGATTTTATGCTCTTCTCCCAAGCAATGGATAGTATTACAAAAGTCAAATCAAGCTAGCCTCTTTGGTCCCCGTTTTTTTATACCAGCCAGTGAATGATTCAGTGCGGTTGCTCTGTTGCAGGGCTATCAAAGGTAGCCTGCATTGATTATAAAATATTATATAAATATACACTAGGTATATAATAATATCTCTCACATATAAACCAGAATAACCCACCAAAACTCATGCCTGGTCACGTGAACTCATGAAAAAGTCATTAAAAATCTATTTTTATTGAAAAATATTGTTTTCAGCAGAATATCTGTCACACAGCGCATTCTCACCTATTTTAAGTAATCTATCAAATAATTGTACTAAAATAGGCATGCTTCTACTCTACAGACAAACTTAAGAAACGTTTGTCAATGTTAGTACATTATTACTAAAATATAGACTAACTATTTTGAACTTCATCTGATACAGATGATTTATTATTTTTTTGGAACACTTTTTCAATTTGAACTTTTTTTTGCTGTGAGCAATTAAAATGTCTAATAATGCGAATAGATCTTAATTAACTTCATCTTGCTAAACGTTAGTCATTCCAATATTTCGGTCACATCTATGTAGTTTAAAAATCTTCATGTTAAACATAATCATAACTTGGTTACTTCTACATGTCAGTACGTCATTTCTGGAATTCTCCATAGATACGTTTCTATGTTAGTAACAACGTCAATCAAAACCTTTACTCATTCTAACCATTGTCTAGTCAAAATGTTAGTAAAATAATAATTAATTATTGCTTCACGCAATCCTGACTTTCGTCAACTTTCGGAACGAACTCGTTCTACATTCAAAAAACCGTCACAGTTCCAAGCCGTTTGAATACTTCAAATTGGCGTTAGCACAAAAGGCGTGCTGAATACTGAAACCTTTAGCTAGCTAGCTAGTGATTGTCACGTGGGTTTGCAGGTTTAGTGGTTCAGACTGGGGGAGGGCCTCGTACGTAGCGGAGCTGTGGTGTGAGTGTTTGAGCGAGGGAGTTGAGGGCGTCGCAACAACGAGGCCTCTCAACCAGCCAAGCGGCCAAGAGTAGCGCCACGAGGCACAACTGTATGGGCAGTGAGGACCGCAGTACTCGCCACACCCAACCTCCTCGGGGACTGTAGTCGGGGTCGCCAGACCCTGTTTTGCTGCCGGCAACCGCAGCAATGCTGTTGTCCCTGCTGGGTAAGAAAAATTGAATTTATATTGATTTGTCTATAGATATGTAAATGGCTGAAAGGTTTAAAATATATTCGCCCAATTTATAACGTGTGTAGGTACCAGTGTCAGAAAAAGATTTAATGTTGTGTGAACCTTCTTGCAAAGTCACTGTGTGAAAGTTTAAGAGAATAATTACAGTAATGTAACTTACGTTTCCTCCTCAATCTTCAGATCCGGAATGCTGAGCTCAACTAAAGCGCGACACGATTCTTGTAGTGTACGCACTTCGTTCTCTGTTTGCTCCATACGCTGTAATAAATAAGAACATAAATTAATTTATAAATTATCAAACGGACGATTTATAATGCTTGTTTCAAAATGCTTTTCTGGTAACTTTCTACTCATAAAATAGAAAAGACGTCTATTAAATCGTTATGGAACAAACCGTCTTTAACTAATTAATTCTATAGTTTAGTTTATTCCCTTTAGCACTTTGTTTCTTACAATTAATACTTCTTGCAGAATAATGGATTTAAACAAGATTCATAACTAAAGTCACGGTAAAGATATATTTTAAAGTGTGCTGAAGTAAAATAAAAAAAAAATATCAGTGATCTTATGTTAACATGCATGCATGGGAAACTTAAATGGCTTTTAGGGGGTAGAAGAATATGTACCTACACTATATTTACAAACTTAAACTACTAAATATTTATTAAGTAATTAATTCCTCACCTTAGCAATAGCCCTCTGAGCCGGTGAATTCGGCGCCAGCGCAGCCTGCAAGCGCCTGGCCAGCTCTCGCAGAGCGCTCAGCCGTCGCGCGCGGCGCCCGGCGCCCTCGCTGTCGCCGTCCGATATACCGGAGTCGGAGAGCGAGTCGCATGTTGAACCACCCTGGAAGAAATATATGGTTAAGTTATGGGATCATGGTCTATTGAATATGACTGGGCTTTTGGAATAGATAGTACCTACATAACAAAGACTTAAAGACTACGGAACTGAAGGTTCAAGGTGATGGAACTGATGTTTAGTGCGCCTAAAGTTAGACCGTCTGTAAGTGCCATGAAAGGAGGACATAAAGGAATGATTTTGGGTCATAAGCTCGCCCTGAAAAAATCCACAGATCCAACTAAGTACTAAAAGCAAGAAGTATTCTGATGCTTACCTTCTTCTTATCCACAAGAGACGCGGCCAGTTGCCTAATTTGGGCGGCGACTTCGGTCTGGTCCCCAGTAATGGCACCACGGTCCCTCAAGGCTTCCAGAGTTGCCAGGTCACCTCTCAAAGCACCTTGGAGTTCTCTAAGAGCACTCTCCCATTCTGCCCAAGCACAGACTGCTTTTTCCAAAGATAGAAGCTCGTTTGAAGTCCTGGAAAGATTTTAAGATTAAGAATCCGCTAAAATTGCAACAGGTAATTTACAGTATATTTGAATTGATTTTGGCTTTCAAGAAAATGAAATCTTTTAGTAGGTATTTTTCAATATGAAGATTTCAGTCATTTAAAGTTATACAGACTGCATAAGTTTCAGCTTCAAGTTTAAAGTAAAAAATGTGCAATAACCTTCTCACATTATTTTTTACCAGCAAAAACGAGACATGCTCATTCAAACAATGTCAATGTACCCATGACGAACAATGAGAGGAGCAATGATTCACTCTAATACTTAGGTATGGCTTTACGCTTCAGTAGTCAATAGATTTTGTTTATCTGTATCTCACGACTTGTCTCCGTTTAAGTCTTTTGCTTTTTGTTTGAATGAATCACTGTTTATAATTCATGTGACTATCTTGGGAAGGTGAAGTCAGTCTTTTCTTGTGTGAAATTCAAAGAAATTAGTACTATGTTTGAATCTATCCATCGCTTCTATGTACTCTTTTGTATTAACATAAACAAGAATAGGGTGTGTAATAAAAGAATTAACAACAGCTGGTTTGAATGCTTAACGAGGAAGTCTTATTCAAACTTATGTGAATTGAGCAGTTATTATACTTCTGTTTCTTATAACAGCGCTTTCAAACTGACAGATTTTTGCTTTATGGATTGTGTCGCACATAGACCAATCGTCTCAGGTTTGTATTTGCGAAAATGTGATAATTATCAATTCTTCTTACCGTTGATGAGCATCA
This sequence comes from Helicoverpa zea, assembly GCF_022581195.2. Classification (NCBI taxonomy): domain Eukaryota; kingdom Metazoa; phylum Arthropoda; class Insecta; order Lepidoptera; family Noctuidae; genus Helicoverpa; species Helicoverpa zea. Next base: position 3,776,924 of record NC_061472.1, read on the forward strand.
TCCCACGCAGATAGCAAAGCTGCCAGATCAGCACCAAGGCCGCCGTCATCATTCTCCATGTCTCCCAGAGCACGACGCACTGACACGGTCAGTTTTAACATGGATACCTTGCATTCTAGCAGGCGGGATAGACGCTCCTGTGGATGAGAATATGACGTTAGGATTATTACACATTATACTCATTAGTTAATGAGTTATATACACTTTCGAAGTAGGAATTATATCTAACTAGATACCATAAGCGCTTTCACTCGCGTCTTATAGGAATTATTCTGAGTACCCGGATTAAAAGTATCCGATAGAATACTTTTAAACCTACCTTTCAAGAATGTCATAAATATAAGTAGGTATCTTAGTACTTAGTTCCTGAGTCTGAATTTGAAATCCAAGGGGAGTTCCATATGACTACATATTCTGAATATGAGCTCATTTGCAAGATTATCTCGTTTGGTGTATAAAGTGACACTTAATTTTGAAGTGGTGCTCAAAATGCTTATCAAACTCGTATATAGACAAATATACTTGAGTAAGACCTTAGCGTTTGAGTAATCGGACGTAAGACCGGTACTGTGTAAACTAATTAACTAACCGGAATAGATTACACTAATAGGCGAACAAATTATGTTCACCACGTTAAGCAGCTATTAAGACACTAGAAATTGTAGGTTCATTATGATAAGCTTGAGTCTGTCTATTAGTGGCCACATAGTTATCTATGGGTCGACATCAATCTTAATGTTCTCTGTCTCACTAAAAGTAAACCTTATATTTATGGAGGCAGAAAGAGAAGAAGTGATTGGATTGCCACGGCATATTGCTACCGCATTTAAAATTGCAGCGATGTGAAAATGATATCTTCATTGCAAGACTCCCAAAAAAGAAAGGCTGCTGTATATTTAGTGACACAAGAGATACTTAGTAAATACCCTGGTTAGGGCTACTCAACCTACCTTCAACTCCTCAATCCTCCTATGCAGCTGAGCTCTGGTATGTGGCTGAGGGGCGCAGTCTCCGGGCTCGCATATATCGTCGAGTGTCTCCCGGAGCGCCGCCATTTCCCTGCGCAGGCGTCGCGCACCACCGCGTCTGGTCGCCGCCGCGCGTAGAGCTGACCATCTTGCTGATACCGCTGAGGAAAGAAAGAAAGAAGGGGTTTAATTAAATTGGAAATTAAGAAAATAATATTTTTGGGCAACTTTAGGGGGTAATCATTTTCAATAAGTAAGATTCTGTAAGTCCTTATCGAGCCGTTCTGAAAACACAGTCTAAGTAAAGTCTCAATAACTTGGTAAAGACATGCAAAAGTACCAAAGTCTTTGTCCGAGAGTCCATACATTGAGGTAGGTAATCAAGACGTTTCTTCAAAAGATCAAAGACAGCAAAAGAGCCCATTGAAAGTGCAATCTGGGCCAATCTGTTGAACACAAAAGCCCTGCAGAAACCTGCAGAACTCAATGATAATGACGATAAAAATATAACATCAAAGAGTTATCCCGTTCATGCCTATACTTTGGAAAAATTACTTGCTATAGTATCCATTCCAGAGTTCCAATTTTCTTATACGTACTTTAATGGTTTAACATTACACTCCAATTCCATAATTACACTCCGAGAGATGCCGTTAAAAATACGCCTTGTTTACTTGCATAGGCCATAGGATGCGCGGGCGCAAGTGGGTCGGTTCGCGTCCGCTAGTATATCAGTTAGTGGGTTAATGCGCCGCAATAATACTCGTTGAATGCCAGGTGACGTGCTTTTGTTTTATAGGTTTTATTATAATGTATTTGTAGTACTGGTTCGAGATTTCGAATGTTGAGGTTAGACTGGACGGCGTCTAAGTATTGAATGGGTTTGATGCGTTCCAGTTCTTTCATGTTTCATGAGGTGTGAATGGGGCTTAAAGACAAAGCTTCATAATCAGATTTACATACTTAATCCTATTAATGTGATGCTTATATTTCTCTCTGTGTATCCTAGATCAGATGCCTAAACGATGTTGGAAGGCGGTCGTTAAATGTTTTTACACTATTTGCTCTACGTACGACTCAAAATAACACGAAGTAGGTAGGTACCTTCAGTAATAGCATGATTTATACAATGGTACAATGTTCACGTGCTGACTTTGATCTTATGACCTCTGGCGCATTGCTAGTATGCACCGATTTAGCTCAGAAACTGGATATTGTAATACAGTCATCTATGTTGTCTTTTTAAAAGTGTTTCTATCAGTTGTTTATTAAGTCTGATGTCAATACTGGCCTACATAAACACCATAAACTAGAAAGCTTGAAAGGACAATCATAAATATTGCCAGCTGTTTGAAATTCGAGTGTTGCCACAACACAAAATTAAAACGTCAATAAAACTTGATTAATGTCGTCCTGTCCACCTCTATTAGTGATGTTACCGTTACTTTTAAATATTTCTTTCTAAAGGAAACAGATTAGGTAAACAAGTTTATAAGTCATTCTTTGTAAAGTTAACACAACGATTCTGATCTATTTGTGGACAACGAAAATATTGAGCCAGTTATAAATATACTAAGAAACGAAGTTGGAACTGTCACTTCAGTAGCAGAGTTATTTGTTTTTGATCATAGAAAAACATAAATAACTAATATAGTAGCTACATGTGTTTATCCTTAGTGAAAAAAAAGACTGAAGGCTACTGAACTTTTTAATTTAAATTAAGTGAATCCATAGTCAGGAATATTTCATGAATAGAAATAACAAAAACATGGGTAAGTACAAGATATTTCAGTAAACAGGTTTGAGAGAGTAATTTTATGAAATGGCAGCTATACGAGTCAATAAAGAGTTTCGAAAAGAGGTAATAAATAATAATAATACATCGTAACCAAGAGATGCTGAAACGTATAAAACAAAAGAAAACGAAACTAATCAAATTAACAGTATTGAACAATACACCTAACAGAGTAAGTAATAAAACAAGAACTATCAGTTACGACATAACCAATAAATACAATTCCTTTCTCCGCAACTGCTGCACAAATTGCAATGCAATTCCATATAATTATAGTGAATTATGCACGTATGCCTCTGACTGCATTTATCTGGGTACAGGCAATACTTTAATTGGCATTATTAGGAAATTGCACGACAGATAAATACGAGACTTGTAATATGTAACATGAACGAGACTGAATCAAGTAACATGAACACGGAAAATATTTTATTTAATACCTATAATACCTGTGAATCACAAATATAATGAATGATTTGATTTGAATAAGTGCCCCATTTTGATCTAAGATGTAAAATTGTATAAATGATGAATCGGGAACTCTTAACTTTGAGATTTTGCCGTTGATGTTTCTAATTAGTTAAGTATTGAAACGATTTCATTCAATTAATTATGCAATCTAAAAGTTCATAAATATCTTTTCTACATCTTAAAATAACAGTGCCAGTAATACGATTAAATTATTCAATGAAACCAGATTAATTCCATTAACGGAGATAGCAGATCAAATTGTAAATTGACACAACGAAATAAAAATGTGCATAAATAATGATTGTTGCATAATACTACTCTTATACTCGGACAGCTAAATACTTGAGGAACTATAAGTTATAATATTATACAACTATCATCAAAGAAGTCGAGTTTAGTGGAAAGGAAACTCATTCATAAGATCTGATAGTTAACTTGCAACGGAAATTGGCGATGTCTCGCTAGACCTATCTATTTATAGACATAACTGCAAAACCCGACTTAGATTACTCTACAGGGCCATATAATTGAGGAGTAAATGTACGCGAATCATGAATGAAAGATTAAAGTAATGCTAAGATCTTAGCTAGCCAATCGGAATTAAGTACCTATCTGATTTATAATTATGTCTGTGATTCGATTTATTTTAATGAGATCCAAGGTAAAGCATTTTCTGTGTAATAGAACTTTCAATTTTCTAGTAAGAGCTGGGTATACCTATGATTGATGCTGGCAGCCATTTTTGCGCGATCTCATACCATAAACAAGGCTTTCTTTAATAGAAACTCAAACCACAGATATGTGAGTGTTATATTTGTTTTAAGAGTAGTACTTGCGAATTTACGCAATCATAATTCAATTTAACCACTTTTGTTAAGGAAGAAGTAAAACGAAAAGGGCCTTGTTTAACATTCGTCGTAAACCGACCATAAATCAGGATAGATACGACAAAGCCGGCGCGTGCGTATCGAAATAGCGCCCTAAATGTCACTGGGTCCCTGAACTTGTGTTGCACATAATATTGCTAATTTGAAGTCAACGAACTTGGGACATTTCGCAAATGTCTAGACATCTGTTTTTGGTTGGGTCGCTTCCAAATAAATCTGTGCCTATTGGTACAGGAAATTGGGTACACGTTGTGTAGCCTACAATGAGTTTTATTCGACAGTGTGCAAACTAGGATTCCTAATATGAGTTTCGTTCGTAGTTTATTGATTTTGACTGTATTTTTAAATATTGACTGAATGCAAATTATAAACGATATTGAGTTATGACTATAAATTTCAGACATAATTTGTATCGATGTATACCTAAAATGATATTTTTATCTATTTTCAAACACACAGAAAACAAAATAATTTAATGCAAACGACACAAATTCGAATACAATATAATTTATGTGGCAATTTAGAATCAGTACAATACCGCATTTGCAAGAACATTGTGAATTTTCATACAATAGGAGCAGATTTGTAATCGATTTATCAATTCGAACATTCGATTATTGGTTAGTCGCAACGCAATCGAGTAATGCAGCTGTATAGAAGGGATGTGACGAAATCTCCAATTTAATTCGAATATGGAGCAAACAATTTTGCGTCCTGAGAAGAACGGAAGGCAATTTGTTAGACTAGAGATGTAACAGAAGTATCGATATTGCGAAGTTACATCTTATTGAGGTAATTCAGTATATTTACAGATAACTTCATGCGTATTGTTGTAGAAATCCGTAAAAAATTGTATGAAATAGTTCTATGGTATCTGTAGGTAATGTTACAGTTATCAAAACCGTAAATAGTAAAATTTTTACATCATAACAGAGCTAATCTTATCTCGAAACGGATAGCATATTTTTACTATTTTAACTCTGTAACAGTCTAAAATATTATCGATACTTTTTCCGGCGCCCTATTCGCAAGTGAGTCATTCGTCAGTCAAATTCAACGAGCTATTACGATTTCCTTTTGTGTGCGGGCAGCTTGAGAACTAACAGAACGTTCCTCGTTCAAAATCTGCATTCTATTTTCAATTTTAGTCGTTATTTTTGAATTCCTATCCAACATGGTGGCTAATTTGCCGCCATAAAATGACAGTTCTAGGTAATGGTTATGTATGATTCTATTTTCAAATGTTATTTTATCTGCAGGATGTTAAGTATGTCCATATGGTTGGAATAGCATTCTTGTTCAAGCCTGAAAAACGTTTGTAACTTCTTGCTTTATTCTCTTTTACAATAAGACGCGCGCGCAGTCTAAATTGCCGAAAACTGTTTTTATCGTCAACCGTTATAAAGTCAAGGTTGAATCGTGTTGTCGATACGGGGACTTTTCTGTGAAATGTTTGCATAAAATTTTGCACTTGTTATCGCCTTTTTCAGCATGGAAAGCGTATAAAACATATACGTTTGTTGAACAACTTAATTATGTCCTGTACGTAAATGGATAAATAAATACTAAGTGGAACGAACATGTCCGTCTTTAACACCAGATCTCGTTACTGCACATGTAAATCCGGATTACAAGAAATACTAAGCATTTCTTACGAAAATGAATACATTACGCCGTATGCGGTGTTGCCAGTTGCAACCTGACAATCTCACATCCTCGGTGAAAGCAAACAAATTGTAAAGTAAGCGATTACGATGCGCCCGCGCACCTCGTAAACTTGCCGCATAAGGAATTCTTAATCGGTCATCGATATGTGCTATAGACATCATTAACACTTCGACGTGTCAATTATTTGTTATAAACAAATCATTTATTCAGGAAATCATTAAATATTACAATTACATCATTGTTACAATCTTTACAGATTAATTTTATCGCGTTATCGAACATCGATAACTTTACTGAAAACATTAGATAGCCACGGAAACGTTATCTACGTCTACGAAATTATTATTGTAAAACTATTCATTCAAACATAAATGTGTATATTCTAAACTTAGCGGCAACGATCATAAAGATGTACAAGAGGATGAGAATATTTTAAGACAGATCTCACAATACCTGGGTACTGTACGTAGCAATCCATAACGAAGCTGTCAACTCGATCATGCGCAGGATTCGACGGCAAGGTCGGCTGCACGACTGTGCACCGCGGCGCTCACGCACACATTGACTACAACCTGGCGAAAACGCCACGGCTCTAACGATGACTAACTAGCAAACACTAACAATAAACTATTTCACCAAATGCAAATCCAACTTTGTCTTTTCGTCATCTGTTACAATAACCCAAAGTGCACCTATTGAAGAATACAATAACGTCTCAATTGCAACGTTCAAACGCCACACACTTGCAAATAAGGTGTGATTGACGGAAAACTAACGGTAGATGAAACAAAGTTATACTTCTAAATGGGTCAAAGGAAAAAGTGCCTTGAGACGAAGCTATTTCGTATTTGCCTGACTGCAGAAACAACGTTGCACAATATAAGTACAACGTTACGAATGCAAGGTGACCCCGCCGGAGATATTGAGTTTCTTCATAGATCTCAGAGATACTGTATTCAATATGAATAGAAATTATGTATACAGAAAGGCTAACTTGTTGCAAGGAAACCCCTTGGGAAAATTGTATGATATTCATCCAGTGGCGGATTAAGAGTATCCGAGGCCCTAAGCACAGAGCCTGTGTAGACCCCCTATTACTTAAATGGAAATAGAAGGTTGAAGAAATTGACCGAGCAAAGCGAGAGTGATGCACATGTAGTTTCAAATGCGCGAGCGAAGCGAGCGCGAAATTTTTTTCGGACTCGTACGGAGGTAAAATTTATCCCAAACGTACTTAATTTTTTGTTTGTTGACAAATGCAAAAACGAAGGCACATAGTTTCTGAATACGCGAGCGAAGCAAGCGCGAAATTTTAATTATTTTTATTATAAACTCAGAACCAAAATTACGTACAATGTAGCCCAAACGTACTTAACTTTTAATTTGTTGACAAATGTAAAAACGAGGACATATAGTTTTTGAAAACGCGAGCGAAGCGAGCGGGAAATCTTGATTATGTTTTAAGACTCAGAACTAAAATTTCGTAAAAGGGCTACATTTCAAACCTTCATTTCTTTCTGTTGGACAAGTAAGATGGATAACGTAAGATCGATAACAACGTCCGCGGACTTAACCGGTGGTCCGCGGACCACTTGGAATGCCTCCAGGCACCACCAGCCCACCACCACCAGGACCACTGATCTAAAGCATCCAAAATTTTCGGATATGTTTGTTATATTGCACTCGTAGTTACAGCGTGAGCTTCCCAACGACTGTACGATAGCGACTTCGGAACGCTATCGTTGCCTATTAATTCTTTGCCCAACGATGAGTAGAAGCCGAAAAAAAATTGTATAACAACTGCACAATTGAAAAAAAAAATCACTGCGATCGTACAACAATCTACAGCACTGCGACCAATCAAGTTTAGAGGCGGGGGTGTATGAAGGGTCACTCCCGAACTGCTCGCGCCTTGTGATTTCGGATATATTGTGGATGAATCTCGATAAAATGTAGGTATAAAATGAAACGCCAGCAGAGGATGGAGGCCCCTGGAGAACAGGGGCCCCAAGCACGTGCTTGTTGTGCTTATAGGGTTAATCCGCCACTGTATTCATCCGCAGCATTTAACAGATTCAATTTATGTGGCTTCATTAAATTTCCAATTACTGGAAAGTTAGTGAGCACAGAAAGTCGATGCGAAGATAATCATATAGAAACTGGAAATAACAAAGGGCACTTAGTTGAAGGTAGAAACACGAAACAAGGACTTGGTATGAAATCTAATTAAGATTTGACACAAGCTACTTCACATGAAGATATCACTCACGAAACTGTCCAGTGAAGTGAAGCGACGGTTGGGCGAATTAACAAGCGTAGTGAATTTGATACCAGAGGTTATCAAGACGAGGTCTTGACCGCAATGGAACAAATGAAGTCATAATAGAAACTCAGAAATTGAGACGATGCGGCCTTGTATAGATACGATAACAAAATAAACAAGACAAGATAATGGAATAACGGAGAAGTGTGTTAATATAAATGAAAAGAATATTTGACCTCGTATTATACTTGGCCGTTCACTGACGTTAACAATACCAGTTTTCATGAACAAAGCACAAAGCTAGACAAACTGAATTTCATAACAAAGTTAAACCTAAAATCTAGAATCACGTTCCACAGACTAATTTCCTTATTCGTTACGGGACAGTTAACTTAATTAAAAGCTGCCAGCGTGAAACAGGATAAAGATTTATTACCAGAACAGGTTATCTGAGAGCAGTTTAAATCCGGGCAGAATGATCTCAGGATTATATCGTAATCACCTCCTTGACAAGGGGATTCAAAGTAACGACACTATCGCAATTGAGTTAACGTAAACGCTGGCAAATCAAGAATTACACACAATTGCTGCCGTGACAATACAAATAGAACTGAGTCCAATCTTCAATCATAAAAGCCGAAGAAAAAGATAATCTTCGCGAGATATCTAAAGATAGCAACACGATATAGCTAATGCATCTTTATGAAAGTAAATTACCGCTCTTCATAAAGAAACTCATAACACTTCCTTAAGTAGAAAATAAAGCTAATTAAATCATCTCACTCCATATGTTTGGCATCATTCAATCACGCAACGCTTTTACATACCAATTTGTGAACGCTGCCAGCATATTAAAACAACGTAACCTATATAAATATACTTGCCGGAACTTATGCCGTGAATCAAATCATTAATTTATTGTATAATAATACTGCGTCACGTTATAAGAATGAATTAAATAGGAATTCTTTTGGGATTGCATTGCCGTTATTCGGTTATATAATGTTTAATTAATGCGACTATATTGTTTGCGTGTGGTAACAAAGTGAAATTGATACTTTTTTTAAACTGACTTTTATAGCTACAGCTACCAATTGTTGTCTGGTTTCCTGAATGAATGACATTTGGGCAATGTCGTGTGCATTATATTCGCAGTTAACATCAATTGTGTCGTGTCTCTTAGCCAATATACATTGTCCTTGCCAGTTATATTGGCATAACAAGTGCCAGTTTTTGCCAGGAGTTGCGCAATGGATGCAGTTGCCACATGGGAAACGTGGACAAAATTAACGGTAAAAATATAGCCGTCATCGCTAGCTGACCTACTCACGATTTTGACTGCACTGTTAATTATAGAAAACTTCGATTAATCCTCTATTGTTTATGGATATTATAGACAAGATTAATGCGTTATGCTCGTGTATTTATAGACAAGATTTAATTTAGAACGGCAGTACATACCTACACACAAAGAAGGGATGCATTAAAAACACGTATATGTACCAAGTGGGCTGCATAAATCTCGACTCCATGTTCCTGTATGTCATGATATCCAACTACTAGAGGAGTGAAAATGATACATTTGCAATAGATGTTATTCATTGATAAACGGTGTATGATATAGTGTCCCAACATTATTTTATACGACATTTACACCGCTTAGATTTCATGTAAACTGGCTCAAGTCTTGCTACCTGTTTTGTAAGTAAATATGAACACTATTTCAGTGTTTCTTAATATAGTTTATTGTGCAGTACGCCTAGTCTGATATAAAGGCGATTAATAAGCTGAGAGGTTGCGCAATGCCTAACTTTGGTAATTACGGTACAAATTAAAATTATAATTAAGTAAGACGTTCGCTACGCTTCTCTTTTGTTCTCATTTTGGTCCATTTTTTTTGTTATAAAGCATTGTGTGCAAAAGTAAGGTTATCTGCAAATATGCTCTTTTTTAACGACGTCAAAAATCATCAAATGACCCCCTCCCGCTATGAGTTAACAGTGGCGAGGGAGTGTCAGACTCTTACTTACTAAAAACCGTCGTGTTCCGTCATAGGCCTTTTATGTTCCAGTCCCTTCTTCCTACGACCATCCTCACAATTTATTATCTTTCCCCACAAATACAAGCTATTCGGAACAAGGCAATTAAGGTCTATTTCCTAGTCATCAGCTAACAAACCTTTGTTATAACCCACGCATCTGATTCATTATTACGCGAACTTTCATATTGTGCAGCCATTGAGTAGGCGATCACCACGAAGGTTTTATTGCGGAAGATGCTGGTGCTACAGGTTTCAGTAAGTATTTCATAGAGAGTTCTGAGGATCAACATGTTTTAAAATAGAGACTTATTCATCGTAACTCAGATAATTGAAAATCCTTTGCAGGAATATACTGTTTTTCTATTATGCCTATTGAAAAAGTACATTCTGTGATAGGTGAAGCCTGAGTTTTTGTGTAGGATTTTTCGTTATTTTTGTGGATTTTTAGAGTTGAATCTTCCTCTATTAGCATTAACTCATAATTTCTTAGAATTGTGACAATGTTTATTATATTTTCATCCAATTAACTATACTAATGGACGGCAGTTCAATCTTAATTACAAGAGTCGTTCACAAAGACAAGTGTCCAGTCTACAGTGTAGTGTTATTTTATGACAAGTGGCCTCTAATACATTCTTAATCCTATACTTCTAATAAGTACCTAACAACTTATAGAGAAAATGGCGAAGCACGAAGATGTGGTGCACGCTGTTGACAGGCGTAGGACGAGTGTAGGCGAACGAGTCCTATCGGGTCAAGTACACTGCCTTAGGGCTTATTTAAACGCACTTTAGCTAAGTAAATACAGTGCTAATGTCTTAAACGAAATACCTTGACAATAACGACGGATATAATCAATCCGTAAACTATCTAAATATGTATTAAAATGCCGGCAGCATACATATTTAGTAGGTAAAAACCATAGTAAAGAATTTTGGTATGCTATGAATTTATTGTTTTTGGTCGTAGTTTTTTTTTGTACAATTGTAGTCTGTGGTATGATCGGACATGCGCAGGTGCAGTAATTGGATTTTTGCATGTTAGAAACTATTTCTGCGATATTTTCTTCATACGTGGTATTTTTTGATAATTAAAATAAACAATTGGTATTTCTAAACCGTTATGTTGAGTCTATGACTTTTTGACTTTATTGTGTAATAAATAGCTGTACTCGACGCACACAATTATTTTATAAAATCGTTTACAAAAAAAAAAACGTTTAAATCCAGAACGCACTGAATAACGCAGACAAAAAACAAATGAAAAAAAAAGAAAGCTACTCATAAAAAACTGTCAATAAAAATAAAGCTATCCATTCACTACGCTACTGAAACAAAAATGTATTACGACTAACATTTGGCAATAACTCACCGACTTCCTCATTGTTCGCGGTAGCGGTAGATGTCGCAGATAAGTTCATTTTGACAACAGTATCACTGTGATATAATGAACAGGGTTCCTTCAATACATCACTTTCACACCACACTATGTAATGAAGAGCTGTTAGATAAAAATGTTAAGTCACTATTTGAACACTGGTAACATTGTGTTGGGGTAAAGGGGCTTATTGTCGGCACTAGAGTTTTTTATATTTTAGAAATAACATATAATACTTTTATAAATAAAATTAAATATCTACATTAATAATCTATGGCAAAAATTTTTGAGACTAAATTGCTTCTATCATAGGAAGGTGATTACAGACCCTTAATTTAATGCAATATTGCAATCATACAAAAATAAAAGTACCATCAGGCAAAGTAATTAATTTTAAATCTTAGGTTTTGGCAGTAAACAGTATAAACTCAACTGAACCAAAACAATATCCAGTGCCAACAACTAGTTCTTTCACCCCAATACAAAAAGCATAGACCTATCAGTTATAGTTTTAAAACAATGATGCAACGTCACGACTTATTTTGATCATTATCGGCCGAAGAGGTCTTAATTGAAATAATGATAGTTATTGAACAGCTAAATCATGATTTAGTGAATGCGCATGAGTTTCAGTTTTGAGTTACGGTTACATCATAAAAAAGTTTTATTACTTTCGCTTCAGAGATAACAATGTTGTGCGGTTTTGTTGCTGCCGTAACTACAATAAAAAAAAAATGTTCCTAATTTAAAATATTATTTACCTACATATATTGTAAAATGTTTTTTTTTGTAGTGAGAGGCAATTTCAAATTAAGAACGAACTTCTTTTTATATTCGGTACTATGAAATATATACCTAAATATAAAAGGTGTTTTGATATATTATTTATTTTTAAACTATATTTCAAACTGGCACGTGCTTTGTTCTTGTTTACATCGAAAACAATTTGACCAATATTGAAAATGGAACGCGTTCAAACGTCAAACAAGCGAATCAATCACTCGGAAACAATTATAGCCAGCCAGTAATACATCAGAGAATTCAATGTTAGCGGTACTCCAGACGAACTAGAATGTCCGCTTGTGCCGTTATTCCGACAAATGTAATTAACGGATAATCTTTAATGACAATAGAATGACTGTTAATGATTTATATCTGACATTAAGATACTAAATTGGTTTGTTTTGGTTTTAACATTCGAATTTATGTTTTGAGATGTTGAATGAATAAGATTGTTGCCGAATTGAACTTTGTCTTTAAACTTCAAGGACTGTTACAAAATATGCTAATAGTAGTTATTTTATTTGAAAGTTTGTGTTTTAATAGAATCTTTATAGAGTAAAATCTTGGATGTAATCTGATTTAAAAATTAAATACAGGAACTTAATTTACAAAGCCGGCGGAGTATGTCCAGTATGTCACCGTGATTAGCAGTCTACTTGAGTGGAAGTGAAACTGTCGTAAGTAACCAACATGTATGATAGAACGAGTCTCAAGCCACTTTCCTTAACACGACACACGGATTCCTGCCATCAATTCTAAACTAAAATATGGACATTAACTTAGAAACTTAGAACCAGGCTTTAATTAAATCAACGTCAATAAATCTCTATGGATACGCAGATAAAACTAATAAAACCATAGACTTAAGTGGATGACATAGAACAAAGTAGGCACTGGCTATAAAATAACGGTGTTCTTTTTTCAAATTTAAAACCACGAAACTTCATAAAATAAGATTTAAAAACAAAACTATAAAAATTAAATAAGACATTGAACTTTATGTGCAAACTTCAATTTAAAAATGTAATTAATGGCTGCCCATAATAACAGACTAAAACAGTAATTTGGTGCTCTTATACTTATTATGTTATTCGATACAGCATTTAAGCGGCTCGTTCGAACTTCGAAACAAAAAAAGTTGAACATAACGAGCACAAAAAAAGTCTCGATTCACTCGACTAATGGGTATCGATTAGAATATAATTGTAGTCAATTGTAACAAGGTGATCAATACTGACCTATAGGAACTAGATCAATGTCACTTGTCTATGAATAATAAGTAAGGTTTACATAGAAGGAGGTTTGACTTGCAAGGAGTGGCTCTGATCTCATGAGATGACTGATGTACCTACGTAAAGGTATCTAACGAAGGAGTATTGACCTTCGATTCTTTTGTAAAGGCTCAAGGATAACTTGTTTGGAATATAAAGTAACCTGAATGTAATCTTAAGGTAACATGTAAGTTATTATCAAAAGAGACATATTTTTTTTTTTTTTTTTTTTATCGACGTAAAATCATCAAATGACCCCTCCCGCTGTGGGTTAGCAGCGGTGAGGGAGTGTCAGACTCTTACTGACTAAAATCGTCGTGTTCCGTCATAGGCCTTTTATGTACCAGGGCCGCGGTATCTCTTTCGAACAACCCGCAGCCCCGGAAGAGACATAATTTTGACATACAATACAACCAAAGAATGTTGGGATTTGAAATTCCATACTTCAACAAAAAAGAATATCTATAAAATGTCCGTAAGATAGAAACCTGATCGTAAAACCATAATAAAGTAAATAGCACTTGACGTATTTTATATTTTTTAAGACTACTGGGTTTCTCATACACAATTTACTAGTTCTAAGTATGTTGCATTAATTACGTTAAAAAAAAATCTAAAAAGAAGATCTGACCGCAAGAACATAAAATAATAAAAAGCAATGCATTTTATAATAAAAAGACAGCTTACGAAAATATTTGCGAAATAATTTACAGCATTCGACCTTTCAGCTCATAACTCTTTGTTTAAAGATGAAGAAAAAAAAATTGCATGCAAGGTGCTGTTTTTGCTTGGTTATGCAAATGTCAGGTACCAAAACCAGACGCTAATGTTCTGAGGTTTACAATACATAAATTATATTTGAATAACGCCTCCGCTGTTTCGCGAGAACAAATATTTTAAAGATCAAAGTTTGAATGACGACGATGAAATCTGCAGCGAGTAATTTTCAAAACATATGTATAGTAATTTTGTTTTTTGAATTGTCTGAAGAAAAATATCTGCAATTAAGTAATCTAGCTTAAAGGAAGTTTACAAGTAAAACATTCCTCTTAGATAACTCGCAACTTGAAAAGTCGACAAACAATGCTATCAATACGGAGCCATTACGAACAATCTAAGCGTGCAAAACTACTAAAACAAAATGGAAACATTCGACAGTGTCTTGTCCACTAATGCATTTACACTAGCATAGATTATTCAGCTTAAGAAAGAGAAACTAGTTACACAATATTTTTACAATTATTACGTCACGCTATAGACAATAATGTCACAAATTATGGGTCAGATTGATAGAGTTGTGATTGATGCAATTTAGGTTTTAATATGATTGAGACACTTCGAAGTGAATTATGGCCAGTATTCGTATATTTAAATTGGGAATGACAAAAGACAGTAAGTGCATCTGAATAAAGTTATGATGACATGACAGCATTTTTTTTATCTAACTACTGAAGTTATTGTAGCATAGCCATTTTATGATTTCTTTTAAGAAATAATTGAAATACAAGCTTTCAATGCAATCATAAAATATTCTCATAAGACAATAATTCCACGAATAAAACTTTCCACGATTGTTATAGATACCTTTTCCGTTTTTATCGACACAACCGTCACTGGAAAAGGTTTCCACTTATATTTCTTAGTAAAAGTAGATTTTTTATTCTAAGTATAAGTACAATAATAAAGAAGTACAATAAAATTGAAAAGTTTGTCCCAAATTCAGAGTCGTAAAGCAAGTTCGTAATGTGTTTAAAAACGAGTTTTGTGTCAACATTAGGTAAAAAACAGTGAAAGTGATTACCTAATTCTAAAAGGTGTAAAGGTACTAATACGTAGGTAAACATCGACATTTTGAATCAGAATGCTTTTGGCAAAAAAATATTTGATAACTTTTAACCTAAGTTTCTTTTTATGGATAAACTTAAGAAACCTAAGTTAAAATAAGCGTGTTAAAAATATACCTTCATTTAAATCTATAATATGAGGAAAATTGTTCCGTTGTAATAATCGATAAGTTGGAATAGAATAGAGATACAAATTTAAGGTGTCTTGCGAAGCAAGAATCATTATTAAAAGTAGTCTTGAACCCTTGACCTTATGATGATAAAGGTGAACACATTATCGACAGAAAAGGAATTGATGTAATATTTATTGTTGTACAAGCGATTGGATATCTAAAAGATGATATAACAGATAAACTGGCTGGAGGGATTATTCAAATATTTGAAATGGTTAAACGAATTCTCGAATGCGATTGTGTAACGGATTTATTGCACTGCATCGATATCGAATGCCGAATGCATAATAAAATAGTTCGCCCACACCATGAAGTTTAAAGACTGCAAGTTCGAATCAATAACGCGAATTAAAATCCACCGAGAAACAATTTCTGCTATGTTCACAGCTGGCAATTTATAAACACTTCTGATATTATTCACCAAGGTCGTTTTAAGAACGTAGAAAATGTACGTAACGTTGACAATAAAACGCAGTTTTTCATTACCAACATAAAATACATTAAATCAAAATTAGGACACCGTTGCAACCATAACACATTGCCAGAAGCGAAAGTCAAATAACCACTCATGCGCATCCAGTTTCACTTAACGAGACAAAATGCAAATGCAATTAAAGTGACGAACTAAATGGTTACATTAAAAAACCAATCAAATTACATGTTTACGAAGAAATTGGCACTGTTTTTAAACGAACGCGAATCGGAAACGTAAACACAGCAACCGCGGACTAAAGCGACAGCCGACGTGCGTCGCTCCCCCGACCAGCTGATACACTGGTCCGTACCTTTGAGCACGAAAATACCTTCCAACCGCTTCAAGCGACCGATTACCAACTCCATCTATTAATACGACATTAATCATTAAACGCTTGCAGCGCTGCATTATCAAAATCTATTTATCGAATGATATCACCTTGGTGCTACACATAGAAGCATCCAGTACGAAATTAATGGAGTTATGAAGATCAGTTAATCCATTGTTTTGTGACTTAACAAAGGATGGGGTCATTTCTTGATCCGGTTTTGAGAAAGATGATCATATAACTAGTGCGCAAAGTCCGTTATTATTCACTTTAATTAAGATACAAGGCCTCCTTTATATGCGCAACAATGAGAAAATTATAAAATAATCAACACAACTTGAGAACGCGAAAGTAAGACAATGGCAGCAATTTGTTCCACAGTTTTGCGAAACAGAAGCGCACGATTCTCATAATGTGCACATGTGGTTGGTTAAAATTAGACAATAGAAACTAAATGATCACCAGACAAGACATACCTAACCAAATCTGAATTTCCTGACTGTATCACGGAAATCAAAAACTTAGTTCACAATCCATAAGTGTTCTTTGATATACAATATGCGTGTAGCATTATTTGTCGTGTCAATAAGCAATGCCATAAAATTACGAACAAGTAGCAGGCCAATGTTGATCTAACAACTAGAAAACACGCGACTATTATTTACAACAAAAACAAAAGGGAAAGAAATGTGGACATCCTAATCGACCAATTTGTATGAATCGCCTTTCATCGGCATGTGTCTGCCATAGCAATTACATTTCCTTTTGTAGGTATAGCTACCGTAACAGCATTCCTAATGATTATCCCTTCTTTAGTAACATTATAGTCTATCTCCTTGCAATTAGAGAGTACTTAAGTAATTAAATCGTTAGACTCCTTTTCGATTTCAAGAATATCCAGCCTTTGCAGTTCTGCGAAAGGATTGAATTGTACTTTACGAATAAGGCAAACGGAATTATGTGTTTGTCACGATGTAAAATGCTATGTTTATTGGAGGTTTCGTTTTGTACTGTTACTTGGATTTGCAGGATAATAATACTTGTTTTAGGGTCATCAACCTAATCATCATAGCCTACATTTGAGTTTTGTTGACGATCCTTTTTTCCTTATTGTATTTTGGGAACTGGTTATTTTACCCGTTACAGCCTCCTCAGATTCTTTAACACCTCTTTTCCGTAGATAATTTATTCGGGATGGCTAAGACAAGAATGCACTGCCTAATAAAGACTCAAACATTCGGTATCAGTTCAAGAGATTTCTAATCCTTTGAGTAAGCATAAACGATAACGTAAGTCAAAGCAATTAGCAGCCTCTTATCGTTATTTCTTTTAGATAACAATGTTATTTCTTGTTTTAGTTCACCTTCTACCATCGTTTCTCCGGCCTTGTCGAGATTGACATTACAGATGCAGATTTTATATAGAACTATTTTACTAGGCTGACAATAGTTGGCGCCATTGCCAAAGAATGCACTATCCGCCATTTTGTGTGACGTCACGGTACATGTTTAACGAGTTAACCTTGTGACGTTGGAGTAATTATACTGTTGGTCTTAACTCTGTATTTACCTAGGACTTGTTTTTTTTGTAATGTTTGGGTATTCTATTCTACTTCCTATTTAAAACAGGTACAATTGTTTGGATGGGAAGATGATACTTCAACCTAGTTTTCTAAACATATTGGGTGCTTAGTAAGCAGAAAAACTACGTCCTTGGATAAATACAAGTCTATACAGAGTTACAGGCAGAACGTGCAGTTTATCTGAAAGGGTAGCTAGAATCGATTTTTCTTGTTTCAATGTGTGAAGTTGCTGGCAGTTATACATTGGCTGACCGCACATTATAGGTAAGTTTATATGGATGACATCATAGTATGTATGTGTTTAAGTTACCACGCAGATTATTCTCTGACTTTATATCTACTTCTATTTTAACTTACTCATAATATTGCTTAAGTATTAACGGTACTTTGACCTACGACAAAGAGGTCGTAAATAATATATTTCGATCTTTTCCTATTAGGTAATATCTTTGTTGTCCACGTGCGAGAAGTTGTCATAACATCAAAATTAAATGCTTCGGTCACGCTCTGTTAATTTTGAAGATCTAAGCCGCTGCAATGTAAGGCGTGACGGCCAATTTAATGAACCAATGATCCGAACAATATATTGAGACATTTTGTCATTTGTTTAAAGAGAAGCCAGAAATTAAAAAATATAATTAATGAAAATAATGTCATGCGGTAATATTTCTGCCATATAAACAATTTTGACACGTTGTATAAATAATACTGAAAAATAAAGTAACAAAAAAACTTACATTTACGAGGTGCACAATGCTTTTTGTAATCCTGAACGAAAACCAAGACTCTTGTGCAAACCACCATTTTCACTACAAGTTGCCCCTTTAAAAAACAAAACAGTACTGACAATTTTCTAAGTCTAGTTACTAAATGATTATTTATCCTCCTATTGAAAAATGATGTCATACATCGTCATGCCATGTTTACATAGCCAGGAAAAATCTAAGTATGTTGGTCTTTCAAATTATTATACTTTGTTCCACACCTACTTTGTAAAATGAATTTGGTAATTTGACATCATAATCATAGTGCTTATGAAATCAAGAACGTACCTTTATTTTTTATCTGTGTTTGATTTATGATGACACATGGAACGCTTATGGCTAAAAATATTTTAAGAAAAGGTTAAAAGATGGACGGTTAATTAAAGGTAGGTGAGTTTTGATATGTAATATAAATAAATGGCTAGAAAATATATTCAGAGATCAGATATAGGATTATTTATTGGGATTTTACTAAGAGAGGTACGCACCTAAATCGCTTGTAAGAGGATGCGACTAAACCAAAGACCAATTAGTTTTGTGAAGAATCATTGGTAGCTGTTGAAATTCTTTACTTAATGGACAAAGGATCTTCATATAATTGCATTATGAATAGTGATGTTATGCAATGAATATAAAAATAATATTATGTAGACGCCAATTATTATTTTTTACATTTAGTATTCAGACCAGTTTTTGTATTCCTTTGTTAGCAGAATAATAATTACATACGTCATCTTGTGCTAATAAATGCATTATCTAGTGAACATACAAAGTCCGTCTGCAAAGTTTGCATACTTGTGTCGCAATGTAGATTTTGGGGTTACACATGACACAAAACGTTTTCGCAATTTTGATTAACAAGCCAATGTAATAAGGTCTAGAATCGTCTGGCATTGTTATGCAGTTGACTAAAATAATATTTATTTTTGGACATACATTTGTTAAAAGAAACAAAGTGGGTGCAGGGGTAACTCGTTCAAGATATATTTTTAGATAAAATTATAGGTACGTATCTATAAAATGTTTACTTAAGATTTTATCTACATATAAAGCTTTTAGGGGTTAAGCAAGTGCTTGAGAGTCATTGAGATGTTTTTTTCCTTTTTAAGAGTTTTATTTTAAGATACCCTTCTAGTTTACGGTTTTGGTTGGGTTTATCTGCCTTATTATTCAACGTAGTTTTATGGATTTCGAAATGTAAGGCTTTAAGCAAAAGCAGCAATTCTTGAGGTCATTGACTTTGTATAGTGTAGGTATTAAGAACTAAATGCGTAACAATGCGTCTTCGTAATGTACTGATACAAATAATTTTATTTATAAATGATACAATAAACTATTGTGTTCAAATGAAACATTCCTTTTGGTAGACAGTAATGTGGATCAGATTATATTCTGTTTTATATTGTTTGAACAATATTCTTCTGTGTTTGATCAATGTGTTCCCTTTCAAATATTTCCTTTTCTACATGTGGTTGTTTTGTTTTTATAACAAACAACAAGAATCTATCAACATAAAATTAGAATAAACAAATCTACCTATGATGGAGAACTTTTTGAATTCCGAACGTGAAAGATGACAGTGACAGCATGACATTTACGGTCCTACCAGTGACGTTTTACGTTATATTATTCGGGAACATCACTAGAAACGCTTGCAAAAAACTAGTGTGTCCACATTTAAGCTGTTAGCGAGACGGTTCCGCTTTCATAGGCAGAAATAGATGGAGACGAACGAATGGGCGTGTGATCGCCAGCAGTGTCGCCGTTTCCTGGTCCCAGGGCTGACAACTTGACAATATTATACCGTATAATACGCCTTATTACTTATTTGTGGAAACACTTCAAAGGACCAAGTTTAAGGGAACGATTATTGCGTGAAACGAGTGTTATTGCGAGTTTATACTTCAACGGAGCAGAAATATCTTGATACTAGGAATGGTTGGTTTTGCCTGGTTTATTTTTGCTTAGCTCGTATTTTATAGTAATAAAAACCATGTTTATCTCTCTTGGTTTACTATTTCTTAAGGCATTCGGTAGCTACCTACTATATAGGCAGTTTAAAATTAAGAAACATTTTTTAGTCTGGCAACCCTAAATTGCACGGATGAGGATACTAACGGTTCGTAACTCGTACAGGCTGAACTACCGAAATAATATGACATCAAAAGATAAGCTTTAAAACCGGTGTTCCGATATACAAATGCGATAGCAAGAAACATGTATTTTTGGACATTAGGTGGCCAATTATAAAATGATGTAATTTAAGAGAACCGTTAACGATGGCATCAATACTAAGAAAATAAATAAATAACATTGTAAATTACGACTGTAGCTCGGTGTTGCCCTGTTATTGTACTTGAATTCTACTCTAAAAATGGTCCCCTTCTGTAAGTAAGTACTCAATGGTGCACCACTTACGTTTCCGTTCATTGACAATTTCGCGACAGTTTGATCAAACATCCGCCTTCTAAGCGTTATGGCTGTCTGGGCATAGACACTATAAAGGTTCGAAATAAATAGAGGAGGAATAGACGCGTGCGGAAATGAGGATGTAATTTTCTTGTCTTTGATCACAAGAACACCATGTAATATTATAGTAATAGTGTTCATCAATACCGACATCTTGATTTAAAACGCATGATATAAGTAACGTGAAAGTATATTAACTCCAAACTTGATTACTTTTACGTAACATCGGTTCCCTTACAAAACGCTCTGTACGACATGCAATTTGCAAACAAGAACCAGCTTTTGGTATAATTTAACGTCTCTCGAATAAAAAAATAAATCAAAAAGTGCAAAGGCGTCGTCTGAATGGCCAAATATGGCGTCAGCCTTGATCGCGACCGAGATTGGACAGTAATCGCGAGATTCGTTCAGAAACCGGTCTTAACATGAGTAACCGCGGTTCATGACCACCAACCGTCCGCAGTTTTGCATGAAACCAGATATTCATGCTTACAGTTGCGTTCATAATGCAATTGCATTGTCTTGTCATGTTCTTTTTTTGAACAGTTTTTTTCTGGTCGCAGCTGTCAATTTGAGGTAGTCATGAGTGACTTTGCGGTGACGTTTGACATGTTTTTTCTACATTACCTAGTGAATGTAAGGTCAGATGTTTCCTAACTTAAAACTGTTTGAGCTTTCCTTGGTAATTAAATGTTACGATAACATTTAACGGGTACCTTTGTGTTCAGTTATTTGTGAAGTGTACTAACCTCTAACGTCTCGTTGCAAAGTGGTAGAAAGCGTGCCGCCAGCCAGGGCCGCATCTAATAGGTTGATATTTTCCCGGCACCGAGTGACGATCTCCGTCTGTGCAACGAAAAAATAACGTTTGCAAAACAGAAAAAAGTAACTCAAATAAAAAACTAAGTAATTATATTTAGCGAAAACCATTTTACAATAACTTAATAATAATTACGACTAACTCACTTTATTATCCATCACATATCTTCGTTTTTGACAACACCATTCAGTTTTACAATGTGTATGAGAACAAACATGCAGCATTCGTCTGTATTTATTGAGAATTTAAAACTTTTGTGTATGCGAACATAATGCCCAAGCTATCAAGAACTAAACGCCAAACATATATTAGACAAGCAGAAAGGCCCACTGCAATGGTATAAAGTAGAGAGACTTTAGGACATTTTAAAATCTGCTGAATTATATCAATGTACTGTCTGTCTGTGTAGTATTTAGAGAAGGGTGTTAATTGACTGAAACTCCATATAAAATTTTTATAATTTTGCATTTATTTTTCAACCATTTATACAAAGATCACTTGGTTCTTTAACATTTTGTAAAAAAATAAGATCAATTAACAACCTATCCCTATTCAACATAATATTAATACATGTACAACTATACTGTGAGATGTAGGAGTTCAGTCAAATCACATTTACAAGAAAATAATATTAATATTATGCCAAGTTAACGTATTAATGATACAAAAGAATACAACCAAAGATTAATAAGACTATTGACAAAGTAAACACTAATGTTAAGTACGTAAAATTATATCACTCAATGACAAGAATCACGTTATTCAATAACGATGTACCCAGTCTGCGAAATAAATAGTAATAAATATTTTGAGCGATTGAAAACGACTGTTCTCGTTTCCGAACTGCTTCGAAAACGTCAAATCTGACAGCTGTCAATTTGACATTTCAAGCTTATCAGTTGATGAATTTTATAAATATTACTGCAAATGATTTTCAAAACCCAAGCGTTCATAACCCTGAGCACCTAACTTAAGACTAAATAATTAATAAACTGTAACGCTTTCCCTAAAATTTTGACCTCACCTAGCACCATGTTATCTCCACCAATAAGATGAGGATGATAAAAAAAAAGAGAAATAAAAAAACAGGCAGTTAGTAAAATCTACACAAATCACAATCACACAACAAACGTTCAATGTTAGTAGAAAGAAAAATCAAACATAAAAATGAAAAAGAACTAGAAAATGGCCAAATTTAGTTGCGATTCCAATCATGAAAGTTTCACTCGTGTACTAAAGCCAAAAAATACTGATTTCAATTCTAATATAAAATCACTCTGAGCAAAAAATCAATAAAATACAACTACATAATTGTGAAACTGTCACAATAATGATGAAATAAATTAATAAGTTAGTAATTTATCCATACGTACACTGCGATGGTCAGACTTACGTATTCACTAGCATTTATAGATTATAAACTATAAATGCTTGCAGTTTGTACATAAATAAGTATTTACTTTTAATTACAACTATTCACACTATAAGTACTCATGTCATTATATTGGAATGTCTATAAGAGATCGTAGTTACCTCTGGCTACCTATGCATATCTGCTTACATTTGTAACATGCATTTGTAAAATGCAGCTAAACCAAGCTGACAATTGACTATCAGAACAAACGTAACATATCCTATAAATAACTATAAAAATGAGTTCGTTGTCAATGCGTATATATAGGCACGTATACGTGTTTAACGCGTCTGACGATCGCAGCGAACCTAATGCGTATACTTACATAAATAAGGATAAATATCACACAAGCCCAAGCCATATGTCATTGGAGGTGTATGTAAACTATAACTAGGACGGAGAAGGCAGCGACGGCGAGGCAGAGCCGCGCGCGCAGGCAGGCGGGGCGTCGCGTCACGCACGACACCGCGTCCGAATCGTCCGAGAAGCTGCTGCTGAAATCGTTATCGAATTGTGTCCTTACGTAGTCGAACGCGCGCAGCAGGTCGGGCGAGGCGTCGTGGCGCGCCAGCTGCGCCTCCGCCGCGTCCAGCGCCGCGCCCGAGCGCCGCAGCAGCGCCCGCGCGCCCTCCGCCTCCGAGTCCGACTCGCCCCAGCGCCGCTTCACCGGGCTCGACGACTCGCCCTCCGAGTCCGCGCTCTCCGTCGACCGCCGCCGCAGCTCCGATAGCGCGATCTTCTGCAACTCCGACTCCCCGTCCTTGTCCGTCCTCCTCCGTCTGCTCAGCGAGTCCAGTATGTCCGGCCGGTTGTTCACTTCAGTGTACTCCAACGAACTGTTGATCTCATCACTGGTCAAGTTCGAGCTGTGCCGTCTGCGGCTCAGAGCCTGCACGTTGAGCAAATCGAACTCAGGCGATCGCTTGCTGTTTTTGCGTTCGCTCTCTGACGGTTTGCGGCGTCGAACGCCTTCGCTGCTTTCGATGCTAGTGTTGTTTCTAGATCGTTCTAGACTGTCGAGGAGGGACTTTTTGCGTTCGGCGCTGGACATGGACTTTTTGGGTTTTCTGGAGGGTGTTTCTATGGGCGAGTTTCTGGTGGGTCGCTTGTACCGAGGGAGGCTGCGCTCTCGCGACACGTCGGAGGGGGGACGGCGCCGGCGTGTGCCACTAGGGCTCTGGTCGTTTTCGGGCTGCGCGGACAGGCTGGAGCAACAGTCCGACTGCGAGTCCAGGAAGGCTCGGTAGTCATCGCCGAACTCTAGGAGACGACGCGCTGCATCCGAATCGGGAGCTTCTGAATATGGTTCCGAGTTGTACTTTTCCTGTTGAAAAATAAACTTGATTATATAGTTATTCCATTTTATTGACACACACCAGCAGTTTACTCAGTGATTAAATCAGTGACTGATGTGAAATACTTCAAAACTAACCTGATAGAAATCCCACGCCTGCTCCGAAAACGAGCTATGCTCTTCAGTGCCAGCAGTCACACTTTTGTCTATATCAGAGTCCTTGTCTATAGATAAGTCCCACAACCGACTGGGGTCTCCTAAACTTAGAGCTATGAAGTTCCTCTCTCTTTCTAGGCTTCTGGCTAGCCGGGGCCTTACTGGGCCCCCAGCAGGGCCTAGTTTGAAGCTCGGGGCCACTGGTTCGGCCTCATTTTGCTCTGGAATGGCACTGTCGGGTTCCCGGGTCGATATGTGGGTCTTTTCGATGCTCTTGCGCAGGTGGGCGATGGTGGCGAGTTGTTGCTTTATAAGTTCCTCGTCGCTGTCGTTGCCTGATGTTGAAGTTGTGTCGAATCTGTTGGGATAATTAGTTGGGTGAGCTATTTCCTATATACGGAACCAACAAATGGTTTCGTAAATAGTAAATAGTAGTCAGAGGTGCCTTTGTAAAAAAAGTGGTATTTCAAACTTTATTGTAGTCCGACAAATACCTACATACATAGATTCAAGTAAAGAAAAGGTGAACTTTCTAACGTCTGCAAGGTCAAAAAATTAGGTCAAGGCCATATTTTTAGAACGCATTTTATACGTCTTTTATACTTTTCTATACCTTTATATAGAAATCGCTAAACAGTTTCAATATATTTTACCTGCTCTTCCTACTTGTAGCGGGGTCACTGGCAGCACTTCTCTCGTGCTTATCCTCAATCTCAGGGCTTAACCTGCCGCAGAAGGAGAGGGACTTCACAAGCCTCTCCCCCCTCCTCACAGCGGTGTTATTTCTGCGCAGTTTGAGCCTCTTACGCCGGAGCCAGCCATGTTTGTCGCCAGCCTCCACGCAAGACGTGCAGGCTTCTGTCATCGTGTTCGTACTTGAGACGTGACCCTGGTGATAGAAGATGGAAAAGTTAGGAATATTTTACAGTAATATTTCAGATGGTATTTTGGATGGCGTGGTTTGGAATGAGAGGTTTAAGTTTTTCATTGGCTAGTAGAGAATTTCTTGATACGTTAACAGTGGCTGCAAAAGGTTCTCAGGCAAGGTGGGCACTTAATAGTGTGGCAATAATGCAGCGCTGCAATTTGATTCTTGCATGTATAAGTCTTCTAACATCCGATATTAAATTACTGAAAAAAAGCTTATTTATAATCTACTTAAGACATAAAAGCACAAAAATACATTTAAATTAATCACAAATGCGATTGAAAAGCCGTCAAGTGCTATAAAGATTGCCCATGTTGTATTTACATTTAAAATATAAATTATAATAAATCTGCAGGTTTTTTTCTTAATTTTAAGCTGCCATACCTGAACCGTAGTAGAACTTCCACGAAGCTTCGAGTTTGAGTTAGAAGGCGTCACCCTCTGAGGAGACGCGAGGGTGTTCAAAGCAGATTCAGAGATAGACATGTTGTGCGACATAGCGGCAACGTCGCCCGCGGTGGGTGTGGCTGCGAGCGATGCGCCGGCGCCGCTCAGCTGCGACAAACACGACACCGACCACGGCCGTGCGCTGTTGCCAGCCCGCTTCTTGCGCAGTGTCACCTAAAGCGAGAGTATGCCTCAACCTTATGTTATGTACAGTGCGTTGTTAGTCAAAATCAGTGTGTCAATGTTAAAGCACACAGATATTAACATTTATTTATACATGTTCTTTTTTTATCTATTACAGATTGTTTGCTAAGTGCAGGTTCAAATTAGACACTTGGAAGTTCCCAAAAGTACATCATTTGAAGAGAAAATTAGATACTGACGTGTCATTACATGGTTAATAAATGTTGTAAGTACACACACAAAGCTAATCGATATTAGTCTTTATTACGCGTAGGATATAGTCTATTTTACCTTGGCGTGGTGTGTGGGAGTAACGGTGCAAGTAGAAGTGCTCATGTCCATGGATGAGTGGATGTTTCGTTCTTCGGATGTCAGGGAGGTGTCCACTTCACTTTCAGTTGTGTATTCCCCTGAAGCATCATAGCTTTCTGTGCACTGAAATATAAATACGCGTTTGAAATAATTATCTAGCAATATGTAAATAGTATTAAGATCACTTCTAAGAAGGAATTCAATTAATAAGTATAATAAAATAACTTTTTCAATCGATAGAAGTATCAGAACTAATAAAATTCTTTTTGTGGTAGTATTTTTCATAGTGACAGTTATTTTAGAGAAATAGGTTTCATTCTTTCTTGGATAACAAATTATACCTCAGACTCTACCTCCTACTAAATTCTGAGAATGTGTTCAAAGGATAGCCATAAAGTCAACTAACCTGATTATTATCATTCTTGCCCTCTGAGCTCTGATTCAACCATTCCTTGATCCTGGACATTTTGTTCCTACTAACATTCTTTCCCTCCTCTTCAAACGACAGCGGCTTAAAACTCCTCGAACCCTTCTTTTTCGATAGCGCTTGTTTCTGCACCAATTCCTCTGCTTGGTTCACTAACCTCACTATATCTTTGGACCTTTCCACTCTCAATAAATCCGGCGTTGATGACTCCAATTTCGGTTTTGGCGATGGTGGTTTTTCTTTCTTTTCATCCAATGGTAATTCGCACTGTATTTCAACTGATGACGTCATTAAATCTGTAGAGTCCTCGTTACCAATTTTAGCACCACCAACGTAAGTCCATTCTTCTTCTGAAGATTCTTCTTGTGACTTCTCTGTTTCAATCATTTGTCTGTCCGAATCTGTGTCGTGGTGTCTGAAGTAGAATGTGGCCAAATGTTTTGATTTTCGATCTGTTTGATTAAATTTCGACGTGTCAACTGGCTTCTTTCTTTTTATTACTGTCGGCGGAGTTTTCAATTTTCCTTCGATGCCGACGTTGTATACTTCGAGGCCTGTGGAAGAAACTACGGTTGTATGATCGTTTGCAAATACCGTCACTTGTTTATTTGTTTGTAAATCACTGGATTTGTCAACAATAAGTACAATGCTATTGTTTTAGAATTCAAATCAGTCGAGAGTTGTGTGCTATGTGAAAATGGAAAGCGTTGTTCATTGATGGTTTGCTATTGATATGTGAAATGTCGCAAGTCATTGTTAAGATCATAAGAAGGGATGTCTTTACCTATTTAGAATGAGGTGAAGATTGTTTTTATACCAGTATAATTATAGCCATCTTAGCACTATAAGTGAAAGTTCTACAGGGAACGGACATATCTTCAAAGGCCCCGACAAATTATAAGATAGTTATGGACGGTTCAGTAATTGACAATCGCAAGACCAAGAAGGTTTCTAGGATGATGGAACCACCCTCCTTGAACCTAAGTGTGGGTGATGTTCTAGAAATTACCATCGACATGATCAGTAGCGGGCACGGTCTGGTCAGTGGTCCGCGCGGTGACGTCACAGGCGCCGGGCACGCGCCTCTCGTCCGCCATCTCGGTACAGCGCGAGCGCTCCAACTCAGACTCGCAATCCGACCCGAAGCCTCGCCAAGTGTACGTTAGCACATATTCTTGTTCCTCCTGAAAGAAAAATAATTTGTTAGTCTTTTTTGTCAGTTCTAGTGCAGTTTTGAAGTCAGTGTTTTGAAATGTTCGCTGTAATATATTAGCTTATCCCCAAAAGACGTTGTGGGATTCGTTGCTGTCGTGAAAACTGGGATATGAATAACAGTAACTGGGATCCTATAAGGAACGAACTCCAGCTCTTCAAGAATTAAAATGTACGTAAAGTGAGATACAGTTTCCATGTTCTTCTTCAACATGTATGGATAGAATAGAAGTCCAGAATAAATAGCATCAACATCGCTGTACCAGAGCTGTAAGGAAGATGTGAACCAGAACTCTATGATTTCAAGTTGCCATATTTTGCCAAATGAAATTGGGAACAGGGCAGGAAGAAGAAGAAGAAGTTGAAACATTTTGTCCGCGATTTTTGCACCAGCTTTCAAGTGCTACAATTAAAACATAAACTATAAACATAAACTGGCCAGTGGCCAGTGATTCTAACCTCAGACGCAGACTGTCTGCTATCCAGCGAACTATCCCTTCGTCGCGCATTGACCGGGGTCCTCTGTCTTCGTGGTGAACCCTTCTTGCTGAGCCTCGGCTGCTTCAATGCTGGCTCGTCGTCACTGTCGCTTGCAGCTTCCACTGACAAACAGCCCTGGAATAATGGAAATTAGTGGGATTAAACACTGTGTTCATAACCTTAGAGGTAATGGAGAAATTGGAAAACTGGAAGCTTTAAACAAGTTGTAGCTCCGTCAATTACGAATTGGGTATAGCTTCTTGGAAAAAGTATCACTTATTTATTTACTACTGGTCCTTTTAATAAAGTGCTTCTAATTTTTTTGTCCCAATTGCGATTAATTTTATTTGCCCGAAGACCGGACCAACGGACCGGAACAATAGTTAAATATCAATAAAGACTTAATCACAAAAAATAGTTTTACCGGTACATATTCTGTCTCATTCACCAAAATACAAGATCTAGTCAGTCCACTCATGTTATGAAAATTAATCACATTAATTATCAAATTAACATATAATTCCGCGTTGTATTTACGTGTAGTTATCACAAGACACCAAATATTACTACGATAAAAATCGTTCGTCTCACTAAGTACGTCATATTGATTGCAGAACTGATAAAATATCTCCGAATATTGCTTATAACCTAGATCAATGTCCATTTTGGTAGACATCTACTAAAATCATAATATTACTTGGATCAAGGTACAAGTACAAAGTGCAAAACATATGTTAATGTATCTAAAAGATTTTTACAAGTCACTACAAGATATCTAAAAATATTCCAATCGTAAACTCTAAAATTCTCAGTCACACCGCCATAAAAATAATCAAATATTTACTGCATCCATTCATAAGATATCCAACCAAATCCATTTAAAATTAATTTACGACCAATAAAAGTCATTTTTAAGATCCCCCACACATTCATAGGCTACCACGAAATGAAATAAATTAACCCTCAAAAGAGTCGTTATGGTCTAACTATCCCTAAGCGTGATATAAATGGGTCAACTATTAAATGTAACCTAGCAACTGGGATCATAACATGGCGGATACCGTGCGTATAGCTTACATTATTTATTTGTGTATGACAGAGGTCACGTGTCCTAACCCTTTAGTGTCCACGTGGTATTAAGTGCCATTGTTTACGAAAATTCAATTATGCGTGTGTGGTTTAATGGGCGTATTTTTGTCCTTGATTAGAATAGCTAGGGTATCTTTTAATCTGAATATTATTCTGGTCTTTGCATACTACTCATAACCACTGCATCAAATTACTGGCACAAACATTGGTTGAGAAAGTCCAAACACCATTTTATTACCAATTTCAAATAACCCCGTTATCACCCTCATTTTTCCCAGAAATTAAAGTTTTAGAAAAATGTGGCCCCAAAGCTATTCCACTCAATTGCATCCCATTGAAGGGGGTTAAATCAATTCTGCACACCGCCTGGGGTCTGGTGCCATGTTTGCAAACAACTCCGGGTGTCTGATTGGCCTATTGTGTTGGTGAGAATATAGTGAGCAACGCTTTAATGTCACTTGCTCTTTTAGGAGATAGGGAGACAAGGAAGTACAAATTTTGTACGGAGTTGATTAAAAGTTAGTGTTTCGTAGTGAATTATGATGTAGAAAATAACTTAGTGACACGATATTTTTGTAAGTGCGTTTAAAATCAAAAAGTTTAAATTTGATTCTAGGTTTCATGGCCTATGATTCAAAACAGAGTATATGAGCAGTTTCGTATTATTAGAAACCTGGTAACTTCTCTCTAATTACTATTTCTTAGGTAAGCTATTTTCATGTTTAAAAGATTGTTGAACTACAATTGCGCCCCCCCACAAGGTTCACACCCCACAGGGTTCGTACAACTCCTCACAAAAGTTCAATATTCACCTGATTATCAATCCTAGCCAAACAGGCTTCCAAATGGCACTGCCACTCAATCGCCCGCAGGTACAGCAGATGCCAACGACGTTCAAGCGCACGAGCCGCGTCTCCTCCGCCGCAGAGCCTCACCACCGAGCTCACGATCCGACCGTGGCATTCCACGTCGCGTTGTAATACCTGGGGGAGATAGACATACATGTGATAAGTATAGTGTTCCAAAGGAGGGTTGACGTCTAGAAGGCCTTGTGGAACTAGGTGTGGATTTGCAGCATGATTAGAACGAATTTTCGAGGCATAAAGTTCTAAATATGTACTCATATTTTCAAGTATTTAGACAAGTAGATGCTTATGGCTCAATATAGGGAATATATACGCTGATTAGGTGCGCCTACGTTCAAAGTTGCGTCAACGTGAGTTGCAGCTATATTTTCAAGTACCGTCACTACTAACCATGAAAGAGAGATCACTATAGCTGATATCACACAAACAGTTTTAGGTTAACAAAATGACAAAACATAAAAACCTTTTAACAAACACAATGCAGGTATCGATACTCATCAAAACAAGAATGCGGATCTCATAACAAACAAGATCATAGTTTCCGATTCGAAATACGTTGCGTAACACAGAACCAATACTATAAAGGAGCCGGCCCTAGCCTTTACATTCAAAGAAAAATAAACAAAAACTATCAAAGTTTACACAATAAAAGATGGCGGTGCGAGAGCGAACACCGACCAATCAAAATTAACAATAGCCGTTGACACAATAAGTCAGAGCCATTTAGTTGGAAAAAATAAAATTGAAAATCGAACAATGAGCGGAACGTGCTCTGGTAGTCGCGCACGCGCATCTGACTATGGCAGCCGATATTACGGTATTTATCAACAAAGAAAATTTCGTTGAGAAAGATGAATTCCTGATTTGAATTATAGAATTTTCCTGTTTTGCAATTCTTTGTCCAGTTCCTATAACAAATTCCAGGTATACGAAATGAGTTCTAGGTAGAACTTGTTTTCATTCGGTCTTAAAAAGCGTGAAATCAAACTGCGCCTGTCACGTCCTGATCGTATTTGTCACCATTATTCAGCACTTACTAAGAGGGAGCTAAAAGACTAGTACTCAAAGCACGAGGCAAAATAAATCGTAAACCATGTTCAAGTCGACTAACATCACTATGCAGAATTATAACTAAATATTCCGACAATCCGAGTTACGATCTTCGAGCGTACTATCATCACAGATACCGTCAAACCGACTTCATTGGCCTATCTAGGAGTAAAAGATGACATCACAAGACATGTCGACGGCCAGTAACAGTTTCTTAGTGAGATGAACGACCATAGATTGGATCAGTTCTGTTACAAACTCGCGAAGGGATACCATGTTTGGCGGTATCTTGGGACATGGCTGGCTTAAGAGGTGTAAGAAATATTTACTATCAGATGCGGTGGGAGATTTCTCAGTTCTGGGTATTACGACTTTGCTTAATGAGAGG
The DNA here is from genome assembly GCF_022581195.2 of Helicoverpa zea. Taxonomy (NCBI): domain Eukaryota; kingdom Metazoa; phylum Arthropoda; class Insecta; order Lepidoptera; family Noctuidae; genus Helicoverpa; species Helicoverpa zea. The sequence goes on from NC_061472.1 coordinate 3,809,149, forward strand.
CGTTTGATGGTGCTGTGATTGTACTTGCTACTTGCAGAAGTATGAAAAGATAAGACGAAAGTGCCTTGTTCATAACTTAAACTTGTACTAAAGTGGGCCTAACTACACGAGTCATTGCTGGCTCTGCTAGCGTTGCATCCCATATAAATTACAACTAGATGGATGCACCGATTACATACCAAATTACAAATTTATCGAGATCGTTGGAAGTCGTTCCGATGCCGATTGCTTGGGAAAACGATACGGAATAGGAATGGGAAAGTTTACTATTAGAACCGACAGTTGCTTAATACGAGTTAGACATAATTTGATTTGAAGTTTAGTAGGTTCCTTGGTATGTATGTTTAGGTTTGAAGCCCCAAGCCCTATGGGTCACAACGCCGGTAAAAAAAAACTACATAAAATTAAAAGATTTATGGTGTATTCTGGAGCCGTTTATAAGTTATATTGGGGTCACAGATACAACATTTTTAGTGGGAGAAAATTTTATAGCTATATCGTAACTATCCATAAACTTTATTATTCGATAACTTTTATTAAGTTTTGATAACCAGGTGAGAAACGAATAGGTACTACCAATATCGCCCACAGGTAAACATATTATTAGTTTATTAACTGAAGATGAAAATGTAATATTTATTTTCACACGCAATATATTGTAAGTAGGAGAGTGTAATCATATTTTTTTGTGGTCTTTATGTGGGAAAACGGGTTATACAAATGAGTTTCATTGATGTATCAACTGTTTTAATATTATTGTTGTTAAATATTAACATATAAAATGAGATAATATAGAAGTTATATAACACATATAACTTCTATAGGACAATTTATTTGTAAAAGTAATCATTTTCATCGCAAGAGAACATGACCGTTGTACGATGTGTTACGTCGCACAGACAGTAGAGTAGTAGTTAGGTAGAGTATTGGAGTGCAATCAGAAGAAGTTATAGTTTAAGTTCACTGTTTATTCTTATCAAAGTTACAAGTTTTAGTAAAGTAAAGTGGATCACACGCGACGTCAGTATCGGCCGGTGTACTCTTTCGCACTCGCCGCTAATCGACCTCAATTAACGTAAGGTGCCGAATTAGCGAAATAAGTAGAAATAACAAAATAATACAAATGTACGGACATGTAACCGTACATACTCTTAACCCGAAAAGAAAGAAAAAAATAAACAAGAAAAAAGAAGTCATCGTGATATCCACTTTTAACAACAAAATTAAAAGAATTGGTAAAATTAACAAATATGGAACATTATTCGAAGTTAAATTCCAGCTTCGGTTCCCGGCGTAGACTAGGGCGTGCGTAGTCGCCGCGACCTGGCGCTCCCGACGCCGAGGGTGCCAGCTGGCCGTTTCGCCCCCCGGACCTCTCTGGTGGGGCTGGAGTAGAACGTTGGGTCCCTGGTACCACATCCTCGTAATGACGTTCCTTACTTGGCGTACCCTTAGTACGGAACCAGCGTTTTTTTACGGCCCATATGATGCCAGCTGTTATTGCCATGGCCAAACCCAAATAACAAATGACATACTGGTGTACATCATGGGACGAGATGTTGGTTGGAAGTATTTGTTCTTGCTTAATGTTCTGTATGTCTTTATCGATCTTGTTAATAGAGTCATCCTTCATAATTTCTATTTTATATGCCGGTCGTGAGCTAATAATGCGGTTTAGAGACATATTTAAAGATGGTATCTTCAGGTCAGTTTCTACTCTGGCTTGGCTGTCATAGTTGTTGTGGGAGTAGATAGTTAAGTCCTTAGTTTGAATAAGACATCCTGCGCCTAAGGACACAATTGATGACGCATTGATAACAACTGTCTGAACGTCGCTCGCACATACGGTTCGAAATGTGCATACATCGCAGCAAATCGCCAGCCAGGTGTTTATTGTATGTAACTCGATCCAATCGTTATCGCATTGTGTTTTCTTTCCAGTACAAGGCGAGGTCGTTTGATGACCTATTAACTTTGCTTCACATGGCGCATTTTGATTTTGTAAATTGTAAACAGGCAAATTAAGGATGCAAACGAAGTTATCGTGATTGCGTTGAATGCAGTTATCCATCTCTTTGTCATTTAAGCTAGCGTAGGTATTTTTCTCCAGATTTACAGCGATAAATTTGGATGACACCTCAGCTAACATTTCCTCTTCAGTATCTGCAGTTTTCATTGGCAGAGGCATGACATGGTATATCATAAACTCTTCATTTCTAGCCAAGGGAATATGAATTTCGAACATGAAAAAGCTATCTGTAATTCGGGCTCGCACGTACAGTAATTTGTATAAGTCTCTGATGTCACTTTGCGTATCTTGTATTGGCAATGTTAACGTTTTAGGTAGTCTTGCAGATATCTTATCTAGTTGTTCACTTAATTTCACCGGTGTAAGTAGTTGTACATTCATATGTCCTTTATAAATTTCGACCAGGCTGTCGTAGAGCATGTCTTGGATGTTTCTCAAGTTTGTGAGTAACAAATACGCTGTAAGTGACGCTGAAGTTAAAAAACTCGTTGCCATAGACATCTCGATTCCAGATTCGATACTCGCTAATCTCAAGTCAGTGTGCTTCATGAAATTGTTTATGGCAGCAAATTGTCGGTTGATGTTGACTTCGTTTCTTCTTAAAATGTTGTTTTCCAGTTCTATAATAGAAGTCTGGTTTTTTATTAGTTCCAACAAGTGGGCTTCGTTCTTTTTTACCGCGTGAATATCGGTTTGATATTGATCTGCAAAACGCTGATCAAGAATACCAAATAGGTTGTTCGCCACATAACCCACTCCATCGATCAAACCGCGTTTGTTTCGACCAGCAAGTTGTTTGTGTGGAGCAAGCAGAATGTTGTTGTAGTAGTTGAAGATCTCTAGTTCATGCGAAAGTTGTCCAAGTGTGGGTTTACAGTACCGTGGGTCCAATCTATCGCATAGTCCCGATAGTCCTTGCAGGTAGGTTTGCAGCTTCTCAACTCCGCTCCAGTAAGTTGTGAGGTTATAATACATCAAAAGTCTCCATTCATCATGTATCAACTGTGCCTTTCCAACCGTTTCATAATATAAAGGACGATTTCTTCCAAGGTTGGCAACTTGAACGTTATTTCCTGAGTCTTCTACGGTCAAACCGTTTGTACTCATAAGCAGAACAAATAGTGTAAGAAGTGTTGTAAACATGGTGAAACCTTTACTCTTTCCAGTTTGATACTGCCTTGCTTTAGGTTTTGTTGTATAGTTGGCCTGAATCGCGCCTCGATTTGCTGAATCGTCTATTTGCTTGTTGTCACGTTCAATCGGTAGTACTGATAGTTTCGTAATTGGTCGCTTGATTATGCCAGCTTGCGTTTTAATAGCTGTGACTCGCACACGTTCATCACTTCCAGGATAAACTTCAATCACCCGACCCATGGCCCACTTCCCAGGGGGAATATTGTTGTCTCTTATTAAAACGATATCTCCATTTTTTATGTTCGGGGTAGCTTTCCTCCATTTGCTACGAGTTTGCAGTGTAGTTAGATAGTCATTTGACCAGGTTCTCCAAAAACTCTGGAACATGTGTTCAGTTAGTTGCCATCTCTTTCTTATGTTAAGATACCGGTCATCTTCATAGTCTGATATCGGAAGTGTAAGCGTAGGGCTGCCAGTAAGAAAGTGGCCAGGTGTTAGGTAATGATAAAATTCGTCGGGGTCTTCAGTGAGCGGACATAATGGCCGTGAGTTCATGCAAGCCTCTATTTTAGCTAGCAGGGTAGTAAACTCTTCGAAGGTGAGTTTCTGCTCACCTAGAACACGGCGAAGATGATGCTTCATCGACCGCACCGCTGCTTCCCATAGACCCCCGGCGGTCGGCCAGGCGGGTGCGTTGAACTGCCACTCCACCTTCATTTTACTCACTTCACTAAATAACTCAGGAGAAAGTTCCTTTAGAAAATATTCAAACTCTCTATTCAGCATTCGGGAAGCTCCTTTGAAGTTAGTGCCGCAGTCAGAGTACATTACTTGTGGTGTCCCGCGTCTTGAACACATTCTCTGAAAGGCCATCATAAAAGCCTCTGTACTTAAATCTGACACAAGCTCGATGTGAACGGCTTTTGTCGCCATGCACACAAAAATAGCAATATAGCCCTTGGAGGTTTTCACTCCTCTCCCTTTGTTTAGTTTAACATCCACGTGACCTGTGAAGTCGATCCCGCAGTGTGTAAATGGCCGTGACGGTTTGACCCGCTGTGGTGGAAGATCCGCCATGAGTTGGTGGTTTTCGATGGACCGGAACCGGTGACAGCGAATACACTTGCGAATCTCAGTTTTGACGACTCTGTTACCACCTATTATCCAAAATCGTTGGCGGATATAAGCGAGGGTGAGTCGAGCGCCTCCGTGAAGTGTGGCGGCATGAGCTTGCGAGATAATCAGTAGTGTTAGTCTGCCCGTCTTCGAAAGTATTGCAGGGTTCTTTACGCCCGCAGGTAAATTAGTTTTATTCAATCGACCGCCAACCCGCATAACGCCATCCTCGTCTAGGTATGGGTTCAGTTTGCAAAGTGGGCTCTTGTTAGGTAATAATTGATTTTTTGATAACAATTCGTATTCCGTTTCAAAGTCATATCTCTGGACCTTCTGCGTTATTAAATTCATAGCGATAAATAATTCATTCGGTTTCAAGTAACACGGTGACAACATATGTGATTCGGTGTCATTTTTCTTCGTTGTTTGTTTGCTAATCCGTGCGTTTTTGCAGAATCGTAGAATCCAAGCGATAGTTCGTTGTACTACAGTTAAAGAACTATGTTTCTGTAATAATTCATTTATTATGTCGTTCGATTGTTTAAGGGCTGTCGCTACTTGTTTTTCCTCAATTTTTGTTGTAAAGCATTTCACTGTTTGCTCGATGTTAGTTTCAACTTGGAAAGTTTTCAGCACTTCGGGCCCCGTAAACCATAAAGAAAAGTTGAGTAGCTTACTTGGGTATAGGCCCCTAGTGGCGCAATCTGCGGGATTGTTTTTAGATTCTATGTATAACCAATGTGAAGCTGGTATCACCTTCCGAATAGTCAATACTCTATTTTCAACGTACTTTTCATATTTAGATGGTTCTCCTTGCAGCCATGCCAGTACTACTTGAGAATCAGACCAAGCCCATGTCGTTACGCTTGTGCCTTTAAGTGCTTTAGTCACCTTGTCTATAAGTTTGGATAGTAGTAGCGCACCGCAGAGCTCAAGTCGAGGTAGCGACAACTTTTGTGTGAGTGGTGCAACCCTAGTCTTTGCCGTCAGCAATGTGACACGCGGTTGTCCACACTCGGTCATTGTACGAGCGTATACAACGCAAGCGAAAGCTTTTTCGCTGGCGTCACAAAATCCAAATAAATCGATTTTGTTATTATGACTACCGATCCATCTATTAAGTTGTATATTTTTTATCTCAGGTAGTTCATTTTTCAGCTTCATCCATTGAGTCTGTATGTCAACAGGCAAGGTATCATCCCAGTCTAGTTTTTCTGTCCATACACGTTGAAAGATAAGTTTTGATAAAATAGTTATCGGTGCAAGAAACCCCATAGGATCGTAGAGTTGAGATATTTGTGAAAGCAAAATTCGTTTCGTCAACGGTTTCTTGCTATTTTCAGCTATTTTCCAGTTAAAAGTGAAAGTATCTGCGTTCGGATTCCAGCCTAATCCCAGCGTTTTCATGGAATCTTCCTGCTTAAAGTTGAAAGTAGTTTTCAAAATTTTGTCCTCACTTAGATGTTCCAATAATTCAGAGTTGTTACTGGTCCACTTACGTAGATTCATTCCTCCTGCCTCTAGGAGTTTTATAAGTTCAGCTTGAAGGTATTTTGCTGCTTTAAGCGAATTATGACCGCTAACGAGGTCATCGGCGTACAGCTCATTTTCCAGAATATTTGCTGCCTCAGGATAATTGTGTCGCTCATCAATTGCAAGTTGTTTTAGCGTTCGCATCGCTAGCCACGGCGCGCATTTTGTACCATATGTTACAGTACATAGAGCATATTCTTGTAACATGTGATCAGCTGACGTGCGCCATATGATCTTCTGAAGGTTTTGTTGTTCTTCATGAAGCCAGATGCATCTGAACATCTTCTCGACGTCTGCCGTGAAGACATATTGATACGTTCGCCATTTAAGTATTAAGTCTTGAATGTCCTTTTGTAGGTTAGGTCCTTTTTCCATCAGACTGTTTAAACTTTTTCCACTTGAAGTCACCTGAGCACCATTAAACACAACTCTCAATTTCGTGGTGCTAGAGTTCTCATTGAGTACGGGATGATGCGGGAAGAAATTTTCATTGTTATTGTTTTCTGACGTAACTCGACTCGCCGTTAGTCTCATATGTTGTAATTGCAAATATTCGTTCATAAAGTTTTTGTAGCTGCGTGATAAGTTTTCATTTTTATTCAACCGTTTCTCTAATTGTAAAAACTGAGAAATTGCGGTAGGTTTTGAGTTTCCTAGCTGTTGTTCGTAATTTTGCATCATAGGCATTTTGACGACGTATTTCCCATCGGGAGCTCTTCTAGTAGTCTCTTGATAGAAGATTTCACACTTATCCTCTGGGCTAATATCTGCAGAGCTTACGGTTATATCTTCACTGTCCCAGTATCTTGACAGATCAGTGGTATCTATCAGAGCTACGTGGCAGTGAAATGTTTCGAGTTTTCCACACAATATCCAGCCTAAGTGAGTATGTTGTGCTGTTGGAGAGCCTTGATTCCCTTTCAGCACACCGTCTAGGATTACTTCGGAATAAACCTCTGCCCCCAGCAGCAGGTCGACGGAGCTTGACCTATTAAAGTCCGGGTCAGCCAGCTTTAAGTTTTGGAGGTGAGTCCAGTTAGTTTTATTAAAGGTGTTGTTAGGAAGTTTGTTTGTAATTTTCTGTAGAACTAGAGCCTGAGCTTCAAACTTGAAATCGGAGTGAATGGATTGACAGTCCAAATTGACCAGTCCCCTGCAATTTCCAGCAGCTGACCCTATTCCAGAGACAGTGGCGTTTAGTTTTGTTCTCGGCAGTCGTAACAGTTGGGCAGCGTTTTCAGTCATTAAGTTCACTTGCGCTCCCTGATCCAGAAGCGCGCGCATCGTGACGTAAGTCCCGTCAACAGCTTTTATTTTGACCTGAACAGTAGTTAAAAGAACTTCAATGTCATTCGTCGATAAGTGATGAGCTTGTTGAGTTGATGTGGAAGGTCGAGGCTGGATATCATTCCCTGTAAATTGTCTAGAAGTTTCAGTGTTATATTTATTCATATGTAATAATGTATGATGCTTTGCATTGCAGTCTTTACATGTTTTCGGTGAGTTGCACTTTCCGTAGCCGTGACTGTATAGGCAATTTTTGCAGACGTTGAGTTTTGCCACTGTTTTGTTTCTACTCGCGCAATCTAGGTCAAGAAATTTATCGCACCGCATCAGCACGTGATCACCGCTGCAAAATGGGCACTGTCCATATGACGCATGAAATGTTTTTGAAATCTCCTTATTGCCTTCTAATAAGGTTGATTTTTTCATGAAGTTGAATTTGTTGTTGTAAGGCTTGTAGTTGTTGTTAGGGCCATTGAGACTCTTGTTATAAGGTTTATTGAAATATTGCTTTTGAGGGATAAATGAGTCCTTTTGGCAGCTTTTAACAGTCTCGTAAGCTAGAAATTTTGATTCCAGAAATGACAAAAACTCTTGTAGGTCAGGAATTTCTCGGTTATTCTTCATTTCTTTTACGTATTCGTTAAAAGTAACGGTGTCCAATTTCTGTGACATATAGTGCACAATAATCGGTCCCCAAGTGGACACTTGGGCTCCCATGTTGGCGAGGCCGTTCAAGCTTTCATTGATGTTGCCGTGCATCCTTTTCAGGTTATATGCATTCGGTTGCTGAATCGTGGGTAATTGCTGCATGGCGTTCATGAATGAGGTAAACTGAAGACGGCGATTATCATACCGATGTATCAGCATCTCCCAGCATGAATCATAGTTATCAGAGTTTATTGACAGATGCTGTACTAGGCGTTCCGCTTCACCCTTTAATTTAGTTTTTAGATGTTGCATTTTTTGCGACTTAGGGATGGTTGGATTGCTGTGAATAGTTTCGAGAAAAATATCTTTGAAAGAAATCCACTGAATATAGTTACCAGAGAACTCAGGAATTTCAATTTTCGGCGCGGATCGTTGGTAATGAGCATTCGACCAGATCTTACTATTTAGTGCTTTTCTAATACTGTCGTACCTGTTTTCAATATCCTCAAACTTCTGCATGTATTCGTCTTTAAAGCTTTGATCTTTCAGCGCACCTTCCAGTTCCCAGTGTATCTTCTCAATACAATCCCATTTAGTTTTCAAAGTTGATACGCAATCTTCCAATTCCCACTTTTCGGTAATAAATTCAAGGTCAATCTTCGTCATAGCTCTTTTCAACGCTTTGAATCTAGCTTCTTGTTGAGCCATAAGTTCTTTAGTCTTCTCATCAGCTTTATCTTGGAGAATCTCAATTAAATTGACGTCTAAGGACTCCTTCTGCTTTTGTTGAGTAAATAGTAATTCTTTCATATGACTTTTAGTCGATTCGTACAGCTGTTTAGTTTTTTCATAAACCTTGTTAGTGAAGTAGTTAATATTCGACTTGTCTTCAAGTACTTCTAGCTTTGTTATGTGTCTATGTTCAAATTCTTCCCACAGTTGTTCTAGTTTAGCAAGACGTTGCTGTAAGTAGCTTTCCGTCTTTCTGCTGGCGCTGTCCTTTTTGTAGTTAGAACAGAGTGCCTTGATGCTCTCAAAAGTAGCTTCTTGAGCAGTTAACCCCATTTTCTTAGTTAAGTTATGATAGTAAGTTGTAGTAGATTCAATACCTCAGTTAGGTGCTGGTTCCTGGATACTCAGCGCGCTCCGAGACCGCCACTACGAAATTCGACTTCTCAATCGACTTGGTGAGACCCGCTTGTGGGAGGCCAAGCCACCGATTCGCTATCGCAGTATAAGTCACCAGAAGCACTAAGTGTTATTGTCGAAGGACCAAAATGTACGATGTGTTACGTCGCACAGACAGTAGAGTAGTAGTTAGGTAGAGTATTGGAGTGCAATCAGAAGAAGTTATAGTTTAAGTTCACTGTTTATTCTTATCAAAGTTACAAGTTTTAGTAAAGTAAAGTGGATCACACGCGACGTCAGTATCGGCCGGTGTACTCTTTCGCACTCGCCGCTAATCGACCTCAATTAACGTAAGGTGCCGAATTAGCGAAATAAGTAGAAATAACAAAATAATACAAATGTACGGACATGTAACCGTACAACCGTAAATATTGAGACTATCAATACTGAACATTTATATTGGAAACGAATTTCCAACCATACTAATATACCTAACCATTCTAGTTTAGCAGTTGCAAAACTCATTAACCAAAAGGACATCTAAAGGACAAAACATAAACTTGTAACTGATATCGCAACTACAGATCCTAATTACACACTCATTACAAATGATACTATCCCCCATATAATTATCACTTTACATGTAGCTTTACTCCAAAAGGTCGGAGGAGTCAAGGTGAATAATGTCATTTGGCATTTTCTTCGCGAATCCTGATACATTCGTGATATACCGAAGCAACGAGTAAGGCAGTGAGGTCTATTGAAACGTCAAAATGATTAGTAGGCGTCATGCTCAATGCATGCTGATGACGTTATAAATGTACTAACAAATTGTTTGTTGGGTGCTGCAGTTGTAAATGGTCTTTAAAGTTGAAGACAGTGAAGGCTGGCTCCCTTTCAGTGATTGATTATGTCTGTATTGTCACGATTTTCTTAAGTTACAATTGGGCTTGATTCCACTACAAAGCTTAATTAGATATTATCGTGTTTCTGATCATGGTTAGTTAGTGCATCAATTTTTTCATAATCTTTATTAAAATATCCATTATTATCAACCATATTTTTAGCTTGTCAACGTTAAAGTGTTCGTTGACTTGTACTCTGATGAAGCCATGGCAAATCAGTTCACCATGGCGATAAAACTGAATGGGATTACGCAAGTTAGGAGCCATGGTTACCGTTGTGCTTAGTCAGGCCACGATTTTATTTTTTATTAGATTTTGCTGTTGCAACATTTTGATTCTCATTGAAATTGTGGAAGGTGGGAACTTTTGAAAACTCGGCTTGCATGAAGCAATATTCCATTTAGGTACATATTTCATCATGCTATGTTCAGTAAAGATGTATGCAGAACTGATACTATACCTTTAAGCATTGCCAAAATTAATAAACTGTACCTGCTCTTTTGATACGTTGCCTAAAGAATCCTTGACATAGACTGCCATCCGCATATTCCTTAATTATGTGCAAATCATAAAGCTTTAATAAAGTGAGTGTATTGCACATTCATTGTTGTTATTGGTATTCGAATAAACGGTCATATTCCCACGCATTCCTTCGATGGCTATAACTTTGTTCATCTTCATAGAATGCCCACACATAAACTGTTACCTCATAATCGAGACATCTATTACTTTCGATAACAACAATGGCTAAATGCATTTCCTATGCATTGTACTGACAATAATGATTGTCTTCGACGTCATTATTACCAGTTTTGGTACAAACGTCATGTACAATGGTACGAGTGTCGTGTTGCAATGAGTATTTAGTTCTTGGACGTGGTTTATCATCATAATTGACAGACGCAAGAGAACGTCTCTTTGTTTCTTGGTTTGTAATGACAGTATTTGGTCGGAGACTATTGTGAACTTGATGTTCATATTCGTTTAGATAAACTACAGCAAAAATCATAAACCTTAATTTTGTGTGTTTTCATTATCACATTTAAGCAAACCCTTTCCTCTTTCCTTTGTTTGAAATCCAATTTCTTATGCTTTAACAATAGAACAGTAAGTACAAGGAAAACGCTTACCCGCAATTATTTTTTCTGGTACAAATTATAATTTGTAATTATTGGCTACAGAAGATAACGCGTTAAAAAATTAAGAGCGACAAGATAATTGTGGGGTTTTGTTAACCATACTTATAATTACTTTAAAACATAAACAAGGTCAAATGTAGAAGTTATACTAAGACGGATGTGTTTAAATGTACCTTGAGGCTACAGTAGAGCCTATTCATGATCAAGCGTTTGATCTCCAGTGCTTTGTGTGAAATTGCAAAATGTAATTATGAAACTAACATATCATCAATGTAGATGATTATAGTTTAAAGAAAGCTGTCTTTGATTGAGAGTGACATGTTATAATATATCAGTTTCATATTTAGTCTCATACATATGTAGCTGGTGGTAAAATTTTAATAATATGTTATAGAACTTCGTCGTAAAGAGATTTCTCTTGTCACCATTGTCTTAAGAGCTTTTTGTATTGTTTACCATTGGATTAAGGAACTTTCCTAGTAAAGAGTCGTGAGTCGTTAATTTCAAGTAGGTACTTATTTCACCTGCCTTTAATTTTCTTTTGTGAGCATTACAAACGAAGTATTATTAAATCTTTTGAAATTGCAGTCATGACCCTAGCTCAGGAATAATTTACAGTTTGCATAAATGGGTTTCTAATGGTTTTAAGAAACGCATTATGCTTACCATTTGTGAAGGTCTAAGGATGTCGTAGATTTTCAAATAAAATGTACAGTTTCCAGTCTTATCTCAGAAAATAATGGACTCTAAAGTTAAAAATCTCGAAGGCCTTTACGCTTTGCATCAAATCATTTTATTGCAGGTGTTAATCATTTCCGTTTCGTATATCCCATGCGGAAATGGTACAAAGCTAATTATCCATTACAATGTGCTTTATGTCAAGGCAATAAAATTGCAAATTGATTGTTCTAACTGCACGTGAAGTTTACGTCAAGGTCTAAACAGCGCATGCCGGTGGAGTCATCGTCCGCTGTCGACGGAATTAGCCGAACGGTAGACGGAAATAGCCGAATGTGAAGAAATATGCGCCTGTCCGCGTTTCTGCAAATGTTTAAGGTGAGACGGGGTGCGCACGCGCGGTCAATGGCGGACTGTACCTGTTTATATCTCAGCCCTTTTAAACTAGTTTTACGGTTACTGGAACTTACATAATCTTTGTTTACAAAGAAAGGATGTTCTGACGACTAAAGATTTACCGTTGGAGTAATAAATAAAGTTTAAGAACACAGTAACACTGTCCCATCTCAATCCATTTGAAAATACAGTTTTCTAATCACAATAACGTACATACAAATAGGTTTTGTCTATATTCAAGTTCGAAAGTCTTCTTAGGGAAATTTGCAAGCTGCAGAACAATAGTGCAGACCTTACGACCTATCACGTTTGACCATAAAAGTGACGCTATAAAAGTTGTAAGTAGCACTTGTGGCTGGAAGCATGTAAGTGTGACCATAGCAGTAAAGGAATGACTGTAGAAGCAAAATGTTTAAAAGACGATTCAATTGACTTGCAATATTACGTACAGTGCAGTGGTACTGGTAATGATTTTAATGGTATTGGATGAGGAGTTTGGTTATTCAACAATGAAAAAATATTGATCTGAACGGACAATAGGTACTTTTTATATAAACCTATTCGATAATATTTTTCCTAATACACGTTAGGCCTTCAATAATATTGATCAACGACAAAGCCTTCACTTTATTGAAGATATGGACAATATTGCTATTGTTCGTAAACACGTGCACTTTAAAACCAGTGATAGGACAACTGGCTGTCACGGCGGGTTAACTATCAAGGCCTTTTGCATTCCTAGCTAATTGTCTTTCAGATAGAACTGCGTTCACGACTGAGTCAGTAATCTTTTCAAGCGTTTGTAAACCTTGAGACTTATTGTTTCTAGAATTTGATTAGTTTGGCAGAATTTAGGGATTTGAGCCAGTCAAGGCTGTTGGAAGTGAACGGGTCGAGTTTGGAAGGATGTTTGATGATGGTAATAATGTTTAAGTAGTAATTGCTGAGTTACGCAAAACTGCAGATGGTTTCTGACGTATTAGGTATTATTTTAATATTATAGTTGGAATTCACATAAAAATCAATTATGTTTATGTGGAAGAAGCGTTAAATGCAGGAGGGTGACAATGCTCCCTTTGAAATCAGAATGTTAGAGTTCAGCGAAGGACTTCAAAAGTGCTTTATATCTTCCAATACCTCAAGTCAAAATTAGTTTTATGCTTCAGGCTTATCTAAGCTCCAAGCTAAAACACAATTTGCCACAAACCTTGAAGGCTCGTGCGATATCCGAGACCAATCAGCTGCAATTACGCTGTCGCTATTTATCCAAGTGCACTTTGAGGTGCCGCAGTGTAAATCATTGGCAGAGAAATCAATCTAGTAGGTGCCGTTATAATATGGGTTATGTCAACGCAAAAGGGACGAACGGACGTTGGACCGGATTGAGGTAAGCCATTTTCTAGCCTAGGATATTCTCAATTTACTGTTAATCAGGGCTGGGAGACAGGTAAAAAGGGCAATCGAAGTGCTGTGGATTGTTGGAGGTGTCATTAAGTTTTATTAGAAAAATATGAAGACTGATCTGGTTTTTAGAAGATTGCAAAATGTGAAGAAAAATATTTGAATTAGGTGGTGCTGCTAAGCCTTTTGTTATGTTTGTTCTTTTAATAAGCTCAGAGAGAGTAAAAAAAGCGAATGACATGACACGTAGTCTTTCATTCAAAAATCCGTTTAAAAAGAAGAGACCTGTTCAATTCTCTAAAGCTTGTTTAGCACATGCAGAATTAGGTACCATTCACTTTACATACGACGAAGGCTATTCAAATAATACGCTTGGTAAGAATGATGCTATCTAAAGCAAAGTTAATAACAGAAAGGGCTTACGTTCAGAAGCTAACATTTATGATGGATTGTGATGTTTTTGAAATTAAACAGGACTTGTTCGGTGGACTAACTTGTCTTTTATTTGAAAATATAATTTGTACAACGTGTTGCCTTTTAGAATAGTAGAACGAGAGAGAGCTTATACCAACATTGACATATTAACAACATGTAGCCAACTTAAACATTTAAATAAACATTGCCATATTCATAACACCCCTTCTCAATGTTTATACATTTTAAAACAAATAGCATTAACATTAAAACAAAACATCTTAAAACATTACCAAATAAACATCTCTACTTCTTAGCTTACCACTTGACATTGCATTGTGTTAAAAACTTAATTAACAACTCCTTACTTAACGACTTTGTTAGCATGTCTGCCAATTGTTCACAAGTATTAATATACTGAATATCAATCTTATTATTTTTGATCAAATCTTTAACAAAGTGGTATCTAATGTCAACATGTTTAAGACGTTTCACTGAGTCTGTACTTGCATTCAAAATAGCTCCCTGATTGTCACAATACAACTTAACAGGGCTATCATTCTGAACATCCAAATCATGCAATAAATTAACAAGCCAGCACGCTTCACTTGCTGCCATACTCATAGAAACATATTCGGCTTCAGTTGAAGACAAACTTACAGAAGATTGCTTCTTTGAACACCACATAACCAAACAATTTGCAAAAGTAAACAAATAGCCAGAGGTAGACTTTCTGTCCCTCTGATCACCTCCCCAATCTGCATCACAATAGCCTTGTAATACACTATCATCACACTTATATACTATTTTATAATCTAATGTATGCTTCACATAACGCAATACTCTCTTAAGTGAACTAAGTAATGCACTATTAGCACATTTCTGATATCTACTTAGTAGGGAAACTGCAAAACACAGATCAGGCCTAGTGCCTGAGACAGCATACATAAGACAGCCAATAATTTGCCTACAGACTCTTTCAATGTCTATATCACAATTAGTATTTGAATCAAACATTTTAGTATTCAAATTACTATCCAAGGGTGTCAACATAGGTTTACAATCTTCCATATTAAATCTTTTTAATACATTTTCTAAGTACTTTCTTTGTGACAATGTAGTTATACCCTTTTCTAGGTTTTGGTTTATATGTATTCCTAGAAATTCTGAAACTAGCCCTAAATCTTTCATTTTAAATTCTTTACTTAACATTGTTTTTAGGTTAATGACATCACTTTCATTACTTCCAAAGATTAACAAATCGTCTACATATATTAACAAAAATATTTTATCTTTACCACTATACTTCTTATATAAACATGGATCACATTTAGACCTTATAAAACCATCTCTAATTAATACAGAGTCAACTTTAATATTCCAAGCTTTAGGTGAACTTTTCAACCCGTACAGTGACTTGTTTAACTTTACAATATTATTTTCTCCTGAGTATGCCCCTTCTGGTAACCTTACATATACATTTTCTTTAATATTACCATATAGAAAAGCTCCAGTGACATCCATCTGGTGTATAGGTAAAGTATATTTTGTTGCAATTACTACAAACAATCTAAAAGTTGCTAGGTTAGCAACTGGAGCAAAAATGTCACTTAAATTTATTATATCTTGTTGTTCAAACCCCCTAGCAACAAGCCTAGCCTTATACCCTTTGACATTATTTACATTTTTTATTTTAAAAACCCATTTGCTGCTTATAGGCTTAGCACCTACAGGTAATTTACACAGTTCCCAGGTATTGTTGTCACTCAGAGTCTGAAGTTCCCTAGCAATAGCTGCACTCCACTCACTAGCATCACTTCGGCTCATGGCCTCTCTATATGTGATGGGATCACACTCACTTTGCTCTAATTTTACGTTATTACACTTGTAGAAGTCAGTTTTTTTTACGCTCACGCTTGCTCCTTTCTACAGGTAAAACAATATCTTCCAATAACTGTTCTTCTTCACTGCATGGCAAGTAGTCACTGTCATCTTCAGAGTTGTCTGCTAAGTCACTACTCATGTGGGATGTCTCTACCTCGTTGTGGTTGTGGGTTGTTACCTCATCAATATCGGGACTATTCTCCTGCCCTGTGTCCTCTTCAAGGTCTAAGGACACTACAGTTTGCCCTTCACCTTTCTTCACTAGAGGTTTCTCCTTCTCTTCTTGCTCATATGGAGATCGCCCATCCTCGTGACTCTTCCCAGTCCTGTTCAACACGAACACTGCAGTATTTATGGCTTCGGCCCATAATTTCTTTGGTAAATTTCTCTCATGTATCATTGTCCTGGCCGCTTCCACCAATGTTCTATTTTCTCTCTCTGCCTTTCCATTTTGCTCTGGAGTGTATGGTACTGTAGTTTGGTGTGTTATTCCACGTCTTGTAAACATTTCCTTCACATACCTGTTCACAAACTCCAGGCCGTTATCACTTCTGACTGTCTTCACCTTGTTTCCAGTATTATTCTCGGCTTTATTTATAAAATCCTCAATTATATACTTAATCCTATCTTTTGTCTTCACAAAATACACACTTCTGAAATTCGAATAGTCATCTGTTAGCAAAACAAAGTACCTTGACCCACCAACTGACGGTTCCTCCATGGGACCGCATGTATCAACATGAATTAACTCACATGTCCTGGTACTCTTGAATTCGCTTCTATTGAATGGCAATCTATGAATTTTCCCGACCAAGCAACTCTCACACATCGGGTTGGACGTTTGTTTAACCACAATGTTGTTTTTTCGCAAGATATCTTTGACATAGGTAAAGTTTTGGTGCGCCAATCTTCTGTGCCACTCGTTTAAATCGTTCCACGCTAGTTCTGCAGTACTCGCAGTTTCACCATTACTATTATAGCGTAAATTCAAGTAAAAAGAATTTCCAATTCTTTCCGCAATAGCGCAAATTTTATTTGACTCGTAAAATTTGCATGAACTGTCATCTGTCACTACAACATAACCTTTGTCTGTGGCGCGATTTACCGAAAACAGGTTCGTTTTTAGTTCAGGAACATACAAGACATTGTCTATGACTGTGTCAATCCATTCATTCCCGTTTGACACTTGAACTGCTATCTGTCCATAACCAATCGCATTTATCACTGCTCCATTACCGATGATAACAGGTTTTGGCGAAGTATTTGAGAATGATGTAAACAATGCACGGTCTCTACACATATGTTCAGTGGCACCAGAATCCACCAGCCACTTAGATTTTTGCAGTTGATGCGACAGATTAGACACCACGAACGCATTACTATTCGTTTTATTTTCACTTCTTGACATTCTTTGTTTTCGAAAACGACACTGAGCTTTAAAATGTCCGAACTTCCCACAATAAAAACAGTTATTATTATTACTCATGTTCCCTTCACTGTTAGTTTTATTGTTGCTTTTACTTTCGGTATTATACTGTCCGCTTTTACCAAATTTGAAACCTCTTGACGGTCCTGGACCTTTATTCTTCACAAAGAATGCAGACGGTGTTGCTTGCTGTGCTCCTTCGTTCCTTTCCTTTACTCGCTCTTCTTCAATCAGTAGTCTGGCCACTAAATTTTCAAACGTTTGTTTGTCATCCGGCGCCGACTCCCAGGCCGAAATGAAATGTTTATATTCGTCTGGTAACGACATCAACACCTTCGTGATTACAAATTTATCTGAGATTTCTTCACCCATCTGTTTCAATTGGTTTTGTAGTTCTTGTATCTTAGATAAGAAAACAGACATGTCGACTCCTCTTTCGAACTTATATTGAAAAAATCTCTGCTGTATAATGTGCACACTGGTCTCAGTTTTCTGTTCATAAACACTATGAAGCTTTCGCCACATCTCCGCAGAACTCGTACAAGTAATAATATGTAGCATTGCCTCTTCTGACATTCGTGTTACCAGTAACGTTTGTGCTTTGGCATCTTTGGACTCCCATGCCGGTATCTCAGCGGCAACTTCGGGCTTCAATTGCTTTCCCTCCACGATATTTAACCATCCATGGCCCCTCAATTGTACTGTTGTTTGGAATTTCCATAAATTCCAATTTCTGGCTCCTTCTAACTTGATCACATTGACGTTATTGTTATTTCCTTCCGTCATTTTTACCTTGTCCTCTCCCAAATAAGAACAAGTACTCCTTCTCGACGATGTTCCGCTGTTCCGCAATGGCCGAGCCGTCAGCCGATGCCGCAAAAGTGATAACCTCACTTTTTTCTTCTCGTCGATTTTACTTTTACTGCCACCGCAAGTAATCTACATCAAGCTGTTATGGCCGTGCCTGGGCCCATAACCTGATGTTTTTGAAATTAAACAGGACTTGTTCGGTGGACTAACTTGTCTTTTATTTGAAAATATAATTTGTACAACGTGTTGCCTTTTAGAATAGTAGAACGAGAGAGAGCTTATACCAACATTGACATATTAACAACATGTAGCCAACTTAAACATTTAAATAAACATTGCCATATTCATAACAGATTGTCTGGATAACCAACAGTTACAACTAAACCTGTCTGAACTCCAACCAACCCTGATTTAAATCCACTAAGCAATGGACGTATTAGATCCGAGAGAAAGATACGTTACACTAATCCTTTGAAGAATAAGTAGGGACAGTCATTGGTAAGCAGCAAATTATATTCTGACATGCAATGAAGATAGACGGCCTAGGTGCAAAGTTTTTACTTTAACATAGATTATGTGTGTTCCCGGATGAACACACGGAGTTTTACTAGATATGCTGACAGCATAAGCTATGAATAAATGAAGATTTAGCCCAAGTAATAAACGGGATTCACCAATTTGGAGAAGGTTCTCTTTAAGCGTAACCGCAAGAACAATACGATATAAAATATTATACAACACCAAGATTTTTATACTTATTGCAGTCTAATTGGGTTTCTTTAACACATTTTTGTAATTTACCAAATTACTCGCAAGTGACGTAAAGCCTGTCACTTTCATAGTGTTGATCAAAACAGAAACTGTTATTTTGGAACTACGAAATAATATTAGGTTTTCGTAACACTTAATTCAAAAGCTTTGCGTCCTCAAAACGAATAGCCTCTAGATTGCAGAAGACAATAAAATACTGAAGCGTTCTTAATAGCCGTGCAGAAAAAACTAGACTTAATTGCTAAACGAACAAAGCCGTGCTCAAGGTCGAAACACATTGATGGAGGCACACAGCAGAGATCCGTTACTCATTGTAAAGGCTTAACAGTAAGTTGTAACATTTTGAGTACACCACAGAGAACATAGATTGTCAAATAGCCGCCATCTTCCCACAGCCCGCGAGTAATTGGCGCGAATTAGCTCAGATTCACATAATGCCGCCATTACTCGCAGAATGTTGCTAGTGTAATTAAATAAACGTTCTTCGTAAAGGTTCACAGAAAACATTAGTTGTGTGTGTACTCTAGGGAATAGAAAAATTGAACTACGATTATAAAGCAATGACTTGCTGTCAGCTCTGAAGAAGTAATTATAAATAGTTATTACTTACTGGAATTAAAAAGAAATTCAATTAAAGCTTTTAGTGTAAAAAGATTGAAAATCTTTAAATGGTAAAATAAATGTGAAGTCGTCATTGTTAAGTGCAGCAATAAGATTTATTAACCATATTTAATACAATATGCAATAATCAATAAAAACCTAACAACATTTGAGAGAAACTTTAAAACAAAACAAAAACTATCTTCATCATCTTAACAATATGAAATGATGACTTTGTAAATGTAGATGTCGCTACTTGCAATTAAAGATTCAAGGGTTTCTTAGGCCTATTAAGGCCATTCAAAAATTGCCATCGCGGACGGTATTTCACGTCCACACGGCGGGGTATTGGTAAAGTTTTCAACTAGCAATAATCGCACCTCGGATTAACCTCATTGGTTACGATATTGCCTCTGCGCAAAGTTAACTTGAGAGAAGTTCACGGCCGACCCAACCAAATCGTTGTAACGAAACCATAGCGCGATCTAACTCGATCCCAACGCCATCTATCGAGCGAGGGGTAAGTTTTTGTTGCGAACGCTTCTTCTTTGGGTATGGACGGAAAATAAAACTATAGATGCAAATTGAATACTCATTCAGGCGTGAATTTATATCATATTATACTTTATCCTACATAATATAATAAGAATTAATTAAAGACTTTCACAAATAGGATTTAGTGTTTAAACCACAGATTTGATGTAAAACAATGAGGAAAACTTATTAGGCTCTAACAAAAAAGTAAAGCGGATATCTGCAGTCAATTAACCTTTTAATTACATGGAAGAACAAATTGGCTAACAAGCCTCCAATGGATTGGGGACAATTTCATGCAAGAGCGATGTCGTAGAAACAATGAGAGAAACAAAACTATAACTATGGGAAAGTTTTTACAATGCTCGTAGAAATTAAAACTTAAGTGGTTACAAAAATTGTGACGCAAGAGTAATTGTCGAGTACAGTAACAGTCGAGTAATTGAAGGAAATACAAATTAAAATGCAAACGGATTTAACGTATGGTTTGATTCAATTATTTTGTTCGTAACATCCGATTAGAGAAATGTTGTTTAGTGCTAATAACATGATGTTAACAAAGTAAAAGCAAAATGACATGGTTAAAAATGAGGATAAAGAAAGATTTCAAACAATCTCGCAAGAACAAAGGTCGTAAACAGATGATTCTAAATAACGATGACGATAAAAAATCTAAACATTATCGTATCCCAATCGCAATTGAATTCGTTACGAGTGATAGAAACAACAATATTATGAAACACCATAGCACTTATTACGTAAAAAGTGATAAAGAAAGTTGGAATCATACGCATAGTGCTGTAGACAGCCGTTGCGAATTGCAAAACAGTCGTTTCAAAGGAGCAGCATAGCGAATTAAAATGGAACCACCATTAAGAGGTCATTCTGACGTAATATCGAGTATCGATAACAAGTGCTTGCATTAGGTAAACCAAATGAGCCGTGAACGAATGAAGCCGTGAAATTAGCTATCTCAGATTGATGTAATGGGGACGTTGTGATAGGCAGACAAACAGAAATAACAATCTATATGTGTCGATGGACTACTAATACTGTAATATCGATATTGTATCGGAAATGTGTTGCAATTTCTCACGCCTAGCTGCCGAGTTGCGGATGTAACAGCTATTTTATTTGAACGAAGTAATAAAAGAAATAGAACAATAGCTTTGGCACCATCGCCATTAGATGATGTTACGACTGCTGTAAATAGTGTCCGTCGGAGAGTCCGTCGGAGAGAAGTAATTTATAAAATAAAAAAGGCAAGAGACGTGGTTTACGTAAGTCTAATATTGCATTCAGTGCCCTCAGAAAATGCAATAAGAGCTACTGGTATCAGTTTCAAAATATTGATTAAAACACGAATAGCAGCAATATTCTTAGAAACGAATTACATGATTATACCTAATATTGCTCACATAACAATTGCATTTAACGTGAAAATTACAGATATTTCCATTACGACGAATATTTCTGTACAGTCTGCGCTGTCAGATACATCGGTTGTCGAAATTACTGACAAACCGCAGCGTGATGAGCTCTTACGAAATATAGTGAATCATCAAAATAATGCAGTTGCGAAATGTTAGATGAAAAATTCTTGAGTAAAGGTAAAGATGAAGTTCTTGGCTTCTTTTGGCTGAGCTGCCGATTTTCAGAGTTTTAACTTTCGATGCAATTCTTTGATTCAAAGAATGTGAAGGCTTGGCCGCTGTTAAGTGTTACTTTATTGAAATGTGGTTCGATTTGGTTTTGATTAATGGAAATTACAATTGTTCAATTGAGCGAATTATTATTTTCTTATGCAAATTGTACTTTGACTAATACTTATAAATAGCTCAAAATCATTCCTAACATTCATTTATCAACTCCCAAAACACGAACGGAAACTACAGTATTTTAAAGAACCTGATCACGTCCTAATACAACTTAAAAGACAACTTTAAAATCAGCTTTTGCCCTATATTTTCCTCATTTCCATATAAAAACAAACCATTTTCCTTACGTCACAAATCATTGACCCCATCCACGCCTCCATTGATTGTAAACTTGTTACTCTATTCATTATAGACATCGATTACCATATTACACAACACTGCCTTAACAAGACTGCTAATATGACAATTTACATATTCAAATTAGTCATGACTCATGTTGAGGTGAATGAAGACATTTTGCGAATCCTTTGCCTTGCCTTGTAGCATCCCAATATTGTATCTATCTTTTATTCTACTTACTCGACGTAGGTATTTGACATTACTCGTATGGTGCTAATGTCAAAATTTCTATCTCCAGTAACTAAATCAATAGATCGATAGCGTATTGGAAACGGCTGTAAATCAAAGTTTCGTTAGATTGTGATCCGATGCAACTCATCTTTGTTTATGCTGCCCATCCGGTGAGGAAACTGTCATTTGCAAGGCTTGTGAGTCAGTGTTATTTGAAACTTGGGTTTGGGTTGAAGGACTATACTTAATTATGTCGTAAGAAGTACTAGCAGTACTAGGCTATAGTGATGCACGATGCATTCAATGGAATATTTTCGAACAAGCCCCTAGCTTGAAATACGATTATAGCTTCTGAATTGATCAACCGACACATTGAAACAAAATTCAAGTCTTAGCAACCTATTGTTATTATAGTAATAAAGCCTTATTGCTACATATAAATAAACTAATTACGATTAAGTTCCAGCTGTATTTAACACTGCTTTATCACTTGAGACTGTTCATTGCTCAACGCACAGCTGCGCGCGGGCCGCTCCGGCCATACATCGCACGCGCATATTTCACAATTCGCCATTGGAACGAGACCAATAACCACATTGTTTACATGTTATGGCTAGAAGAGGTTAGATGTAAACAAATTCAGTAACGGATAAACATAATGAGTTAAATTAGTGTAAATACGGTGATGTTTATAGAGATGCGTGAACTTATTTAGGGATTTTATGAAGATAAAATGTGTGAATTGCTATAAAGCATAGTAAAAGAGGTATATATAGGGTTTTCTATGGTATTGTTAAGGAAAAATCACTAACTACTAAGGAAAACAGTTTCTGAATAAATAAGGACAATTGACGTGATCAAAACTGAAGCCAATCAGCAATTCCACAACCAAAACTAGATAACCATTGCAGCAACACATCAAGACAATTGAGAAACTATAATAATGACCGTTATAAAACAATTCGAAACCCGTGCTGCACCGCGATATGGTCCATTAAAGAATTGCATCGAACATATGCGAGTGGCCGATCATTACTATGATTTGCGGCGCTGCCTCGTGGTCATTGTGGTCTGATTGCTGACTTTACAAACTTACTGTTTCATTTCACATTCCTTTACATTATACACTCTCTAATACTTTAAAGTCTGAAGAGAAAGGCTTTGCCGTTTTGTCACCAGCAACTATATCATTGTCTTATTCTCCCGTTATTATGATATCACTTTCTTGATGAAATCTCTTGAGTTCGAAGACAGTTGTGTAAACTAATGCTGTTGGTTTTGTTGTTTGTTCGCTAGCTGGGAAAAGTCCGTGATTCGATCGCGTAAAGCAAATGAGCCTACTTTTTAAATAAACTTGTTCGTTACTTTGAGTCTTGCAGTAATTGGTAATGTAAAAGAGAAATCTTTATTGACTAAAATGTCACACCTGTGTGACATTAAATCGATACTTATTGCGTACACGCATATTAATCCAGATCAGCTTTTAATCGATAATGAAAAGGAAAATAATGAAGTGCAAGATGTTTCACCACAAATGACGCGACATTAGCACTGTGAAACTGTGTGCACAGTTGAAGATATGCCTGAATATTCTCAGAAAGATAACGTATAAATGTAATTAAGAAATTGTACGACTCGGGACAATACCGCAACTGCAGCGAGACTTGAATTACGCACCAGGTGCAACGTACTGCTAATCTGATAAACTTCATACTTTATAACTTCACTGGCTTCTGACATCATAAATTGTCTATAGACACTTTTATAAGCCACCGTCTTTGTGTTTAGTTTATCGACGAACGCTATCTTTTGCAAAGTAGGCGTACTACTTGTTAGATATTTTATGTGTTTTCATTTTACAATTCCAGGTGGTTCAAGGTTCTATAGAATTTGATTCATAGCTGTAGCTTTTGGTCTTTGATTTCAAGTTATCATCCGATCATGTTTTGAATCGGCCACTGTTTGACGAAATCTTAACCTTAATAAAATGCCACATAACATCACACTTCGAAAACCGCAAAATCAATAACCCTAATCAGACTTCCTTACATAATCAAATTACGACAGAAATTAAATATTAGCAAACCAAACCTATCGACGCAAAATCAACAGCACTTGTCAAACCTCTTACTCGATTCACCGACGGCTTCGAATATTTACCTGTAACAAAAGAGTAGGAAACGTTAGTAACACAATACAAATCTGAAGTAGATTCTGACCCCTCCAGAGTTCAAGAACCCGCGGACACTTCAATACAGTTCAAGTACATTTGTAATTGAATTACAACCAAAGCCGCAGTTGTACTGTTTGACTCTGACATTAACAACTCCTTTTCGATGTAAAACAGAAATGTAAAGGGAACTCTCTGTTAGGGTCGGTACAATGTTGCATAATAGCGTCCCGTGCCATTGGAATTTTTCGTTCAAACAATAAGGTTTGGTTGGAAAACAAAAGAATCAATAGAACTGTTGTTGGATTGTGTTGTTACTGTTGCCTGATTTATAAGTAAACATTCATAAATATTTGTGAGATTTTTCTTTGTTTTAGCATTTTTTCACAATGCAACACTTTTTCTATAATGCGGTATGTTGGAACTTAGAAACTCAAATTCATATGCATATAAAATTCGCCATCATAAAAAAAAAAAACACAAACGACAAAAAATACGTCCTTGCTTTCAAAAACTTGTACAATTTAAAAGTGCAGACAGCCCCAAATTACTACAAATTACATACCCAGTAGCACCAGCCTATTCCATTCGCGGAAAATAAAATTGCAATTTATACACTCAAGATATCAACACGTAATAGTAGACGTGTTCAATCGATCAACTGTCAAATAAGTAATCATCACACGTATAATTTACTTGATGAATTAAATGAAAGTCCGTCCGTCACTAGTAGTGCTAATCAAGAGTAAAGTGCTGAAATGTAAAGCATCATAATAAGCAAGTGATATAACCGCTGTATTATACAACTGACAATTATGTTGCGGTTCGCAGCATCGGTAAATTGCAAGATGGATGAGTGGAAATATTGTTAAGTTGTAAAGTTAGGGAGTAAAGACAAATTAGGAATTGACAAGAAAATCTAGGGCTATCGACCATTAAAAAGCTAAAATTATTAAGACTATAAATGTACAAGGGATAGATAGTTAAAGTAAAATAGTACTCCACAGTTTATGTCGTATTAATAAACGCCAAAAATAACAAACCCATCCCACCCAACCCACCCAACATTTATAAGTTCAAAATAGTGCGTTAGATATGGATCAGGAAGTAACAGCTTATAATAAATGTAGTTATAACTTATAGTTGCATTACATAAATATCTGCGAACCTTCAGAAGCTAATATAGAAGAGGAAACAGTAATTTGCGTGTTTGACTGACAGACAAAGCACTCGTAATAAGTCCTACGTAACACCAGTATGAACCAGATAACAATAATATAATTGAACATTTGAAGCTTGGACCTTGAAAGTTACACAAGAACAAAGGCGTTATGCTTTACATTGTTAAATTTTGTATAATGCTGCACAGTTGTGAAACAGATAATGTAATTACAGATACCGAAATTGCATACATTGGAGTACTGGAAGATATTGCTGTTATAAACGTGGGTTCGTAAGATATTATGAGTATATTGATTACAGTAACATTTCCGATGTCTTGATGGCCAATAATGACTAACTAAAAGAAAAATTTATCATTAAGAATGTATAAAGATGGTCTAGTATGACAAAAAGGAATGCAAACACCAGACACATAGATCACAATGAATTTTACAATAGCGTTGTCATAGTAGCGCCCACAATCATTTGTAGTACGGCCAAAACGGTACGCATAGTAACTCCTAATAATATGACAGCAATTGGAGCCAAAAATCTCGAGACGCATACCTAGACAGAAGTCAGGTTATTCAACCCATATGAAATAAATGTACTGTTCTATCATCATCCGCCTACATCATATTACTAATTCGTTTACGATTCGTAGTGCGTCCCACGTGCAATCTCGAGTGGATATACACTTCTTATGCAAATCTGCGGATACTATAGATATGTATAGCTTATTTAAAATTTTGAATGCAGGTCATAGGTCAAATGTATTTGCATTTTGATCAAGGAATACTGAGATATCTTCACGACTTCATTTATTTGGTTAAGAGTTAAAATGGCGGCATAGTATTTGTACTACTACAAATTTGAAATAAGCACAGCAGAAACCGGCCAAAATTAATACTCTAGCATTTAGGATTACTGCTCGTTGACACAGAAATGCATCTACATTACTTCCTTATTTAATTAATTAGTGTTAATTGCTTTAGCGACAAGGTAATTAATATCTTTGTAGGATATTACGTGTAAACATTTGTGCGACAAAAATAAACGTATTAACGAAAGTGAGACATGTCACGACACATTACCATCTTAAACGAGCGATAAACTAGTTTTGCTGATGTTAAATGATACACATTTATCTACAGGTTAGAACACACCTGTCGGGCTTAGAATTCTTGTAAATTTTCCTTAGAAATCTCCTTTCGCAGATATGTCATAGCTTCTATCTGCAATTTTGACTTTTAGCCTAATCACCACAACATCAGTAAGAATCGACAGGAATGGATAATTCTGAAGCAATTAGTCACACAAAAGACTGGAAGCTTCTTAATTAACTTGTAATGACTTTACACACAATTTAGAAACTAACGCTGTTCAAGACAGTTTCGCAAATTAAGATCCGTTATTAACAGTAAAACATAGCGAGTGGCCGGCAGAGCTACTTGACTTGAATGAGAGGCTCCAGGCTATACCTGATGAGGTCAACTTAAGATAGTTACCTATTGTTCAGTTCCTAGTAATAATATTCAAGATAGAAGAGATATAACATAATTTACGAACGATGGACAGGAAATGAGAGAAAAGTTCTGAGAAAATCGGGAGTTAATCTTTACTGGTTAGTCGTTACAGTTAAGTGGGGATGCTGTTAACACGGTCACACTTGCTGGATGAGACAAAGATTAAATAAGGACTACTACACAAAGATAGGCAAAGACTACAATTATTCAAGTAAGTAAATAAGACAATGTAAATGCAAAGATATGTTTTACTCTTGAATTAATAAAAGAAAACTAGAAGTCAAGCAAAGTTAAGTAATTACGTTTTACTACTTGACATCAATATCCACCAGACCGATTGAATATCACTGAATGATTGATTTGATTCTGATATTAACAAAATGCAGTGACCGGATGAATTCGTCTGTAGCGAAACACAATTTATTTATCTTACTAAATGCACAATGTGAAATGACTTTCAATTTAAAAATCTTTATTTGATTCACTGACGTAACAGACGTGTTAATTATTGTTAAGTCTAGACAAACTGTTAAAAGCAATGAAGTTAGTTATCGAAATAGACTTGAGGTACATTCAAATGTTAATTGCGAATATAAAGTAGGAAAATAAGTACTGGAAATATTTAGACAAAGTTTATAGAAGTAACAATGTTTCGCTTAGGTAAACAATGTCTAAGTAGTTAGCCTGTGAGGCCAAGCGTAGCATTCAATGTAACGGCTGCAAGCTAAGTGAGATAAAGTTTACCATTTAAAAGTGTTTATGAAGCTTCAACTCAGCAGCTAAATACAATAGAAATCGCTGAGAAAAGTAATCAAAATAATCCAACTAAAGATACGCACTTCATGAAATCTCTAGCCCAAGATAATGTTATGAAAACAACGTTTTCTCATAGTGGCTGCGAGGTATGCGAAGGGTCTGAGTTACAATGATGTCAAGTAGCAACAGTTAGTCTGTTGGAATTTAATCTCAAATAATTGTGACAACTGACATGATAAGCAATTGATGATCATAATATTTTTCACAGCATCAGACACCAACAGATTGCAAGATAAACCATCACCGTTTCAACAATTCTATTTAAATACAGAATTATTTCTAGGCATAACGTAATACTCTCATGAGAGTATATAATTTTCCAAGTAGTTCAACCTCGTGCGGAAACATACAACTCAGTTATTAGGTTAGTCACAGACGATTATTCTCATGATCTCCTTGTAGCAATTCCAGAGATTTACAAGTTCCCTACCGTAACACGAGTAGGCGGAGCCCAGATTCTAAATCGTGTAGCCAATTCTTACGTGGAACAAATTGAGTCATTTTGTCTGTTTCAACGTCTATATTTGCAACCACATTACTTTGAACCCTTGCACGGGCAACTACTGTGGTACTTGCTTCAATAACGATCAGTTTCTCGGAAAATGCATGTTTATTTAAATTGGTTATGCTAGTGTTCAGAGGGCATTGTCGATTTACGAAGATGATGCAAGGCAAACGGCAAAAACTTATGATAGCATTATCTATTACCGCTACAGCCACAAGATGTTTGTTCAGCGACTCGTGTTAGAATGTAAAAGAGAGACTTATGTACTGGTGTTAAGTTACGGAAGTCTGAACAACTGACCAGACTCTTGAGTTTGTGATTTCTACTCGATTGCTTTTGAGTGCAGTCGTCGATGTCATAAAACATGACGATTGTATTTCTTGAGATAATATAAATGTTTACCATGAAACTGCATTTGAAGAACATTTAAGTGAAGTAAAAAATACATGAAATGATGTCAGAGGTTCAGAAAAGCATAAAGTGTTAGCGTGTTAAAATGTAATTTGAATCATACAGGAAGGTAAAAACAACGACCTTGTGGTGTCGACAGTTAAATGCGCTTCGACTTTTGTTCAGGTACCGTGAGATCATCAATAAAACGTCCAAATAAATGATAATGCAAACGTGCATATTTTGCACGGTACATAAACCTTGTCTATCATTATACTATCAGGAAATGCTTCTGAGCATAACACAAAAGCACTAGTCAAACGCAAAGAAGATGGTTGCTTATGAATAGTTGATACAAAGACAGTTCTATACTCTAAGGCTCTTGACATACGAGTGCTGTACAGGCTGTGCTTAGGAAGATAATACGGGTAGATGAAATAGAAGAAGCTGATGATGGAGATATCAACAATGAAGAGCATCCCGCAATAATAATCCCAAAATGGTTTTAACAGCTTGATACTCTTGTACTAGATAGTATTATAAGGAAGTGTTTTTATTGCCAGTTAACAACAGAGTACTAAGAATGAGATCACCGACGTGTGAGTCATTTAGTCTATTAATTTACTACGAACATAACTTGTTTCTGGTTGCTGAGGCATTGACCTATTTAGAGGTCTATTCGCTACCCTTTGTCTATAAATTAATTTAGAATATATTGCGACTGCCACATGTTTACTACGGTTTGCT
This sequence comes from Helicoverpa zea, assembly GCF_022581195.2. Taxonomy (NCBI): domain Eukaryota; kingdom Metazoa; phylum Arthropoda; class Insecta; order Lepidoptera; family Noctuidae; genus Helicoverpa; species Helicoverpa zea. Next base: position 3,838,525 of record NC_061472.1, read on the forward strand.
TATGAATTTAACTACAGATGCGTTTATGGGTGATAATGTTATATTACATCCTGTGATGGTGAAAGTAATGTGTAAGTGGAAATATAATTGTTAGTGCTAGTCATTTAAAAGGATCATCGTATTTAAATGAAATTATGTACTTATTCAATTCTACGTAATTCAAACATAATTGCTGGCTTTAGTAAAACTGCAAGTAGTAGCTATCTTGAGACATAATTAAAATCGCCAGTTAAAGTTATCCACTCGGAGAAAGGAAAATTTAGATCCAGAAAATAGATTATCCAACCACGGAAGTTGAACAAATCGTGCTGAGTTTTATCAATAAACATAACTCAATCTATTTAGCTGTAAATTTATCGAGTACAACACGAATAATTTCAAAAGCACTACAGCGATGTGGTAATTGGGAACAAATCACAGTACGTGCGGACAAATTAACCTACATCTCGCGTGGTTTAGGTTGACGCTTGTGTGATGACTGTAGATGGGGACGAGGCGACGAACGTAACGGGACGAACACGTGCTCTCGATATAGCGAACATTGCATCCGCAAACATTATTGTTTGCAAACCAGTTCAGCTAGCGTTAATTAGCATTCGACAAACTAAGCCACTCAATTCAGAAGCTGATCACATTGATTAATGATCTAACATTGAAGACAGAGATCGTAAAGACATGGATAGAAAAGCATATGATGATAATTAAGATGATGTAACTGCTAAATGTTTACAAGAATTTATTTTGACTGTTGTAACACATTGTCAGCTAATTCACGTTGTCATTTGCCACTCTGTTGATAACTCTCAATTTGTGATGCCTCATACAATGAAGCTGTGACTAATCTTAGGACTGACAAATTTGTAGGCCACATTGTTAGACTAATCAAAAACAATTGCATGTCTGAAATTGTATATGATTTCACGTGAGATCACGGAGATATCAAATTACTAGCATTAGTTACTCTTAATGAATGTTATGAATACACTTGACTGTGAGCTAGTGTTCATTGGTCATCGGCAATAACCTAGTGCAAAAACTATTGCTAAGACTATGTTTGTTCCGAATCTGACAAACATATTAATAGTGTAAGCTAAATCTACTTTTGCTTTGGTTTTCCTGAAATTCGTTCGGTTCATTTGTTCGGTCTCACAAACCTGAGTAAACTAACTAAATCATGAATCTCTATCCTAGCTACCAAAGTAAGAATTAAAACATTACATAAACACATTAATCAACAAAATAACAAAGAAACAAAAGAGAAAGTGGATAACACTGATACAGATACATACCCCGAACACAACGAAGGGTTCAATGGTGTACTCTACAATCCTTTCTGAAAGCCGACGATAAGGCTTGATAATGGCGAGCTGTTACTCACAGATAAAATATTGATCGGCGATTCAATAAAGCTTCGTTATGAAGTGCGACCTACCGTGGTGCTCGGTATATCTGGAACGTGGCGTATTAAGGGCAAGAATGGCGAAGTGCAATGGAATAAAACCAGTTTACCAGAGCGATTTTATACGTTTGTTTCTGTTGCTTTTGTTTCTTTTGAAAATATAGTATTCTTGGAAGGTTTTTGGGCTCCTGTTATTGAATTCATTAATGCCGTACCTTTTATTGCTTCGAAGAGAAGTAACGAATATCGTGTTCTCGCTTGTTGTGAAAGGTTAATTGGAGAGGTTATGTGTAACTGTCGTGAACATGAATTTTGTCGTACTTATGCATACATTCAATAATTTGTGTTGTCAACTATATCAAGTGATTTCTAGCACGTTCCCTAAGTCATACATCAGACATATTCGTTTTCAATTCCGCAAGAAATAATATTATGGATATCTTTGTTTCCACACAAAGATCTTTACGTAACATTGTTTTTAGCATATGGACAATCTGATAAAAGAAATCCTTTAACAAGATATCGTATGACATTGACATGCGGTGTGTTGTGTTAATCGGAGAATGCATTGCTAGATATGATATCGGATCACGTTACATGTTCTTTATTTGACTCATTGTTGACCACGAGTACTATGACGCGATTTGATTTATGGAGTTGTAATGTGCTTTTACATTATTTATGCGTAAACATTATTTCCATAGAGAGCCTTGGATTTATGTTTACAGACAACTAAACGGATGTTTAATACTCTTGTATTAAATATTTCTACCCTCCATCCATTATATTGTAATAACGAGGTACAGCATTTCTGGTTGGCTACTAAATAACATTGTATGAGAATCGGTACTCAGTGCCTTTCGTCGCGTTAAAAAACCATTACAATGTAACTAGGTACGAACATCATTGTCTACCACCATAATGACCAGAAAGCTGTAGAGGTTGCCGACACCATGACACAGGCTTCTTCAGAATCGTTTCCATCGATTGCATCATCGATATCTGAATCGATTAAATCTAAATCGATTCCTCATACAAAGGCTTCTACTTAACGTTGTAAATCCGTTAATGGCACACGTCATTCCGACTGCATTACGGCCCTAGCTGCATTAGCTTCAACACTTTCACGTTGTCTATCATTGTTCAGTTCCTACACCACATCAAGAACTTACAACACCTCCATTACATCTTACAGGGTTGCCACATCAATAACATGTTGCTATTGTTTATACACTTCTATTGTTGCTAATCGGTTTACAAGTATGAACTCAGAGATATATAAGTCAATCAAAGCCCATACTGGCTTTTGTTCTCCTTTCGAAGTTTGATGAATATAAAATCAGTTTAACATGACTACGTTATGAATTCTAAACATCAATAGTCACCTATCATCGACAGATATTAGCTTAATGTGCATAAAGGGTATAATTAGAGTAATTAAACATCGACTGTACAAAATAATAGCGAAAATATTAATCTACTTTCTCAAGAATATCAATCAGTTTGCGTGATTGCCAACCTTACAACTCTGGACTGAAACCATTAGTCTCTGTTCGGACTTAGTATAAAGCCATTGATTAGACACAAATATTAGCATATTAGATTCGTGATAAATCTCACAAGGTGAAGGTAATTCTAGAGCTACTAATAAATAATTTACCGATTGAAATGTTCTGCTGGTCAGACATGATGTAGATAGATTTCCTTAGGGGAATGAAGGAGAAACTGCGAATGAAACAGGTGTTCCTTGATCGAGGGAAACAGAATATCATAGTAATTTCAACAATGAACCAGTAATCTAAAATGATGGCGATACTGCAAGCACAAAATGAAATAGGTACATGTAAAAACATCTTAACCTATGGAATGACAAAAACGAAGCAATGAAGATTGCCGTTAACTAATAAAGTAAACAGGTAATCAAAGAAACTAAGAGCCAAATGTACTAAATGAAGGTGAAAGTGTCATCCAAAATTTACGTAAGACTTGATTTGTTAACAATGACGTAATGTTTAAATAATAGAAATATAATTGAGTTGCGTATAAAAGAAAGTCAACACTCGAAGATTTGGGATTGCTTCGGTAACGCAACACAAACAGTTAATGGGGATACCAAAAGCATTGTAGGAACCACTTCATCAAGTTCATAGACCCAGTTGGTTCGCAAATATTACTTTAACAGAAATAAAATTAATGCGCCTGAAATGCAAAATGTGTTCCAAACCATTTGCAAAGTTATAACTTTATAAGCTTAGCTTATAAATATTTTATATACTATAGTATAATTTAGACTAATAAAATAATTTTATTATCCTCCTCTTACTCGCTTATGTCTGTTTTGCACTATTATCGACAAGTTAGACCCTAGTCTATCCATCTATACTAATATTATAATGCTGAAGAGTTTGTTTGTTTGTTTGAACGCGCTAATCTCAAGAACTACTGGACCGATTTGAAAAATTCTTTCAGTGTTAGATAGCCCATTTATTGAGGAAGGCTATAGGCTACTTTTTATCTGGGTTCGTGCCGTGGTTCCTACGGGATGCGGGTGAAACCGCTGACAGAAGCTAGTTACAAGATAAACCCTATGAATTTTAACGACATGCTTAACCATAAGAAGCCCTTCTTAAAAGTTGTATTTCTTATTCAATTGCGTTCTATTGCAGTAATATAAAGCACAGACAAATTCTATGTGATGCTAAACATTGACTTGATTGACAGTACACCTCCAAGTATCAATTACTTTAACGGCCTGCCCATGTACGAGTCGTATAAGAGAAAGTACAGATTTACGAGACGAGAACAAAATTTTACTGTAACGTCGCACGGTAATTGAAAAATATTTCCTAGACGGAATATGGAAACGGACAATTTAAACAAGTGACAGTCAAATAAAGCTAATAAGATAAAACAGATTGAAAGACTGAATGCAAAATCAACCTAGTCTATTATTTGAAGATGATAAAAAGGAACTATTTATTAAAAAAACTAAGTTACTAATTACGTATCAAATTGGTAATTAGGTGTGAAGCCGAATATCTACAAAGTATCAAATTCGGCAAAATAAACGAAACAAAGCATCATTTGTAACACTTGCGCGACAACAAACAAAAGCCGACGGATATAACACTAGAGCCAGCCACATTATTTAATGCAACATTGTTACATGATTTATCGTTCGAAAGGACAATGTACAATCGATTTTATTGTTACCGCATCGATAAATCCATTCGAGTTATTAGAATTAAGAGTCGAATCGCGAGAATCGATTTATGCATCACGTTGTACGGAAACAATTATTGCAGGACTTGAGCTCTTCCCTGCGACAGCGACGGTGAAATTGTCATGCTCATGAGAATTGGTAAATAGTACGTTTGTCAGTCTAATGGCACCATCATTTACTTTCCTTCCGTCAAGGGTAGGAAGACATTCGAAGGAAATTGATTTTGATGTAATTTCGCTAAATGCATCATTGACGAGGTCACGAAGTTAATCACAGGGTAAGCTTAATTATGCAAACCTATCTATCAGGCTAGTAATGGGTAATTTTGAAAGTAATTACTGATACATGACTTAGGAAATTGGTAATTTATAGTCGTTATGGAAATGGAAGCTTTTCGATTACACGTGAGCATGCATGAGACAATTACTTTAATTGAGATGTTACTAATTTCTAAAATGAACAATTACCGTTAGAAATTTTAGAATTTCCAATTCTACCAAGAGCAAGTGATTTTTAACTAATTAATTAGACCAGTCAACACCTCGACTAACAAACGTAAAAAGAGGAAGCTACCAAAAAAGGGTCCCCCTTATCTAAAGGAAGACGAGCATCAGTTGAAATAGACACGACAAATGACACATAAGATTTACGATACCCTTCCTGGTAAAGACCGTGAACGTTCAGTAATTTACGAGCCTTCATCATGAGAAGACATCATTTACTACTTTCTTGCTTCACAATGGAAGCTGTATACAATTTTATGAGCGTCTAATTATGGATTGAGAGATGAAGTCAGCTTTGCATAATTAGTGACCTAGGAATACAAATTATGTTCAGTCATTTCAGAAAGCTCTTTCAAGAGCTAGGTACTGTTATAAGAGTTGAAACTGCTTTCATAGCAGATAGACATAAAAATATTATAGAAGTTGGCAACTATGACGGAATGGAATGGTCAGAAACATGCCAATAACTAAGACATAGTGGTTATAGGGTAGCATTGAAAAACAGGATTCAAGTACAAAATTCAGCTCTATTAAGTTTACAATGATACCATTACTTGTATATGCGTTCCGTTATCCTCGATGTGGTCAAATCGCCATAATAAACATTATTTAAAGTGCTCCATAAAATCTGCAACCCTCATTGTAACGGTGTTTGTTCATAACCTTACATCACTCGGAGTTATATGCTGTTTCTGAGATTCATGGTTTGTTAAATATGTTATTTTCGCAACTAATTGCCTTTACCTGAGGTAAGTTTAAAGAAGACATTCTTTCTTGTTTTAAATTGTATTTTGTACTCAGTAGCTGTGTTTGTTGTTACGAGGGAATCTTAAAGGATATTGTAATCTATGATGAACAAATCTACCTTCTTACATTACGAGGACAGTATCCTCTGCCATTCGATTCACCGTCAATGTGGGAGGTTCAATTCGACAGTGAATAACTCCAAACTGTTACGAATCTTGGGATGTATCTCACGAGCAATAATTTTACTCGCTACTGACCGTTCAATTAACCTTTACCGACCTCAAATTGGATGAAAACCACAGATTTCTTTCGAAGATTTAATACTATCTGAATCTTACGCAACGCTTTCTTTCAAACTTCTAATTGAACTGTTATTTAACAAGTTAGTCACTGATATATCGACTGATAAAGTTTCTAAATTAAGATTAATGTTCGCGGCTGGTTTGACTGGATCCATGGACATTAACACGACATTCACATAAATAACATGGCCGTACTAATTTAGATAAAAATGAGTAAGGATTGTGAGAACAGATTTACGATTTCTGATAAGCAATGTGCGATTTTTATGTGTTTGATGTTAATTAAATGGAATTTATCTAAAATTTATATCAACTGTCTTAGTTTATCAACTTTATTTATGGCGTTGAACATGTAGATCTAGACACACGGCAGTGTGTCCGCCAAGTTCGAGCAAAAAAAGCGACATACCGGCCGTGGGTTATATTACACGAACCATTTGGGGCCAAATTCGACCCCCCTATAACTCAAAATCTATTTTATTTACGCATATCAAATTTCTAGTATCTGTTGAGACCCCCTCACTTATCTAAAATACAAAATTTCATTAATATACCTGTTGTAGGTCTTGAGATATTGACGTCAGAAAATCGCTATTTTTACTATACACTCACTGACTGACTGATTCACTGACTCACTCATCAAAAACCTAGACCACTTCCAATGGTCGTATTGACTTGAAATTTGGCATGGAGGTAGGTCTTTATGTCAAGGTAAAGGGAAAAATCAGAAAATGGCCAAGTGTGAGTCGGTTTCAAAATAATGAAGGTGTAAAATACTCAGTGTAAATTTATACCCCTAAGGAACTAAAACGAACTAAATTTATCTATATTTATATAATATATCTTCGAATGGTCGTACCGATCTGAAATTCGTTACAAAGGTTTGTATTTAGTCAAAGTAAAAATCTGAAAACGGCCAAGTGTGAGTCACTTTCGAAAATAACGAATGTGTAACTTTGATCCACGAACATAATATATGATAACATGTCATGTCAGTCAGTTAGTAAATCTAGTCCATTTAGTTAATTTAGTTTATTTTTCTTTGTAAGAAGCATAGTGCATATTCAAAAATCTGAAAGATAGTATAAATGAGACATTTCCTTAACTAACTTAATCATAAGAAAAAAATAAAATAAACAACCTTACAAAAATAAATGAAATCCCACCCAAAACAAAAATGTGAAAGGCTGCCAAGTTCGATAATATGGAAATCCTTCGCCTATAAAAGAAGTGAGATCTGAATAAGTACCAAGTTCCATACATATACCTCAGTTAAAAATAGTTACTTTTTAATAATGTTACTTGGCATGTTTTAATAGAAAATTAAATACTTGATTCATTGCGTTTAGTAGGTTTATAACAAGGTGTGTGAAAACTTGCCAAGTAACATCATTAAAAAGTAACTATTTTTAACTGAGGTATGTGTATGGAACTTGGTACTTATTCAGATCTCACTTCTTTTATAGGCGAAGGATTTCCATATTATCGAACTCGGCAGCCTTTCACATTTTTGTTTTGGGTGGGTCAACTAAAGGCTAAGTATTCTCTGCTAGTCAATAAAGTTTCACGCAAATCACCACAAGTTTGCAAGAACAAACATAAACTACACAAGTTCCGCTCATAAGTTGAGTCTCATCATCATTATACTAAAACCATGAGCTCAATACAAATCCTTCAAACAAACCAGTGGTTCGTGCGCAGGTCCTCGTTGCAATGATTTACAGTAAACGCGATCAGCGCGTGCGCCTGCGCTCGGCAATCATCGGCGGGCGTCGGGCTGTCTCGGCGGTCACGAAGTTCGTTAGGCCAAGGAAGCGGAAACTCGCGAAACCTTGAGTGTTGCCACTCGTAATGTAATGTGTGAATGTGTGTTTTTTTAAGGTAATACATGGGTCTCATGTAAGGATAAGAATGGTGTTAAATTCACACGTTTTTATGTGGCGTAAATTGGAGACTCCATATGACATTAAACTTCTGCGGATTCATTTCAAAAATCGAATAGGTATCAATTCTAGATAGGAAAAAAAACTTAAGTGTAACCTGAACATGCTAATTTGTTGACAAATGCATTGCGTTCGAGTCAGACAAATGATCTCTTTAACATTGATTATGCTTACAAGGTTTCATATTGTATTACAGAAGCATATATTTCAATAGAAGCGTGGGAATTGACCGAAGTCTACAGTAAGTATAAAAAACTTAGTTTACTTAAAACTAGAATGATATAAGTAATCAGAAATATTTATTTGTTTGTGTAAGCGTTATACCTAAATATACATATAATACCTATGTTGTTTAATTAAATTAAGCATGGAGAACATTTTTTGCTTGATATATAAAATACCTCTTAATTTACCGGAACGACTTACGAAAATAATTTGCTTAATCTATGTCTTTTTGATTGGCGGATTAATGTCAACTTATAAAAGGCGTTTAATTAATTAAATTAATAGCTGTAATTTAAATATTATATAGGTTACGTAACTGAGGTTTATTCTTGTTATTAGTGAGAGTTCTTCGACTTTTTTATATAGGTAGAAATTTAAAAACATGGACGTTTGTGGCTTTGCAGTGCAAAATCTATTCACCTGATACATACATTATTTCATATAGTTATACTAAATGTTGTGACCTTTTTGCTCTTATTGTAATATCGCCATTTGAATCGGTTTCGGAATGTGAATCTAATCCTTGAAAGCCTATAGGTGAAGCTAATATGATTAGTTTCGGGTCATTTAGTCGCCATAGCTGTACAGCCTACGATGATGTCATAATCGAAGTTTTGGTACGTAAACATAGTTGTGTTTGTACGAATCTCTTTCCTTCTTATCTTTTATTTATTTGAAAAGGTTTTGTAGGAGAATTTTTCAATATCTTTAAAATAAATAAGCATTCCTTCATTTTCATTGCGGAAACCGATTTCAGTATTTCTTATGAGATCTGATTTGAAGTTGTCGTTTTTAAAACCCCTGATGAAGTTGAACAAACTCCAGAAGAGTCACGAAGTAAGGAATAACAAAAGCACCCTTTCTTCTAACTCCTTAGAAGTAAAGATACGTACTTAACTGACTGTATTATTACACAGCAACGAGCCGTCCCCATATTAAACTGAAAGATGAAAGCCAACACAACTGCTAATACCTTATCTGAGTTCTAATAACTATAAAAGCTAATAGCATAGTTCAGTATTTCATAGGCGTTACTAATTGTAGCAAGTCCGGCCTAGTTTTAACAACTGCCTATTATGACTTCGCCGTACGAATAGCTAAAGTATGAAAGAACATGCACCATTTAGGAACAGTTCAGAATAGCTTCGGAACAGTAAGGAACAGCTTCAGAACTGTTAGAAATAACTTTGGAACAGTTCGGAACAGTTACTTGGCTATTTCAATAGGAACGCTGGATGTTAACTGGGCATTGTTACCTAGAAGAGTTTCTATGCAAGCCGAATTAGGAATATCAATATATTACATTAAAACGACTTGCCATGTGACATACGATATCGCTCTGGTGATATATAAAAGTTCAAAGGTCCAATACGGCAAATTATATGTTTTATACCTATATAAAGCATTGTTTCACATGACGAATAAAAACATAGAGAGCTTAATGAATGCATCGTCTATCGCCCACAGATCAGTCGATAACGGAGTTTTAATCAAGAAAAAAACACAAAACATTAAGCCCAAAACTAATAAACATAACTCGATACAAACCATGCCATCAATAAAAAATCTGAGGGTATAAAAGGAAAATATACAAAAAAGGATAGTTAAACAAGTAACCCTACATGGTGGGATGTAGCCACCCTCTCGAATATAATTGTTTACACAACATGCCACCCCGCATGAGATGCCACGGAAACTAGATATTTTATCATGTGGTACATAGAGCTATTTAGGATTAGAGAGTACAGAAGATAAACGGGATTTATTTTTAAAAAAGTCTGTATAAAGAATACGGTACATAATTATTTCATACAATCAAATCGTAAAATCAGTAAAAGTGACGCGGTATCTTAAAAGGATCATTATTACTTAATAGGTGATAATATAAATAATGTAACATTACCGGATGCTGAAGGTTTGAGTGATATAACTGTTTAAGAAATCAACTAAATGAGATAGAGTAATTAAATGTAATTATTGCACAAGATTTATTACTACTGTTTGCATTCTACAATTAGGTACCTAGCCCCAATTTTTTACATTATTCAATTAAGTTTCTAGAAAAAGAGAATTTTATTTATACTATTCATTCTAAAAATATATGTAGGTATATTTAAGAAGAACAAGATTTCAAAAATAATCTAGATTTTTTATCATTCACCGTCAAAACTAGCACACGTCAGAGATAAGATACGTGTGACAATATGATTGATATCCAAAACACGTCTGGTACGAAGGGAAACCAGCCGGATGCGGTTTTACTGAATAGAAGAAGATTTGATGACAACGACAACGTTTTTAACTCTTTCTAAAGCAGGGTATGGAACTATTCATCTAACATTTGACAATAGAGAAACTGTAGTTGATAAAATGTAAAAAGATATCAACGATACAACAGACGAGGATGCACATAAATATCAAGCACAAAGGGATATGAACAATTAAGTGCAATAGAATATCAAGAAGACGAACACCAGACTTAGCATAACATCGAAATTATCAGTAAAACCGTATATATTACACTACCACATGACTTTCAGAGTATCAAATGACAAAACAAAACCTTCAATTTCGAGGTTAAATTACATATTAACGTACCATTGGTATTGTATGGACATCTGTCAAATGACGTCGATGAAGTTGGGGACAGATGCGTGAACAATATTGTTCCCGATGAGGGAGAACTAAATGACCCATAATAAAACGAACGGAAGCACTTTAAACTTCGAAATTATAATAATGAATGGGAGTTATTGATTGGTTTAACCGGTACTTAACTGTTTAGTAGAAGAACTGGTTAAAAGGGGAGATAACATCCCATATAGTGATAAATAAACAAACAAGTCTCAGTTAAAGAATCAATCAATGTTAAGAAATAGAACATCCACGTCTGCCTTCACTCCCCCATCACCGAACCAAATCGTACAAATTCGGGGAAACCATGTTTTTGTGTCTAAATACGAAACAATGGAGGGACGTGACTAATGGTGTGACTTGATCTTATTACTAATTTTATTTGTTCAGAAAACAATGTTCGAATAACCACTGAGAAATTATTACAAAATAATCTTAACATTAGAGACCCGGATCCAAACACAGATCCTACAAATGAATATGGAGCAAATACCAGAAAGTAATAAAATAAGCATAAAAGGAAAATACCTTTAGGCTTAATTAAGGCTAAAGCAAATTTTCAAGCGACCCACAAATCCTTTTCAAACAACAATAAAGCGATAGCGAAAGCGGAACTGCAAATCGATTCACAATTAGCAGTAAAAGTTAATCGATAAAGGAATATTCTGATACTAGGCCAAGACTTAGGTCGAGTTATCGAAGCGTGGCTTGACCTCGTACTTGCAAAAATTTTGCGACCTATGGTAACAATAGAAAAATATTTGTTACGGCCACAAAGTTTCTCTCTTCATTTATTTGTTTTATAATACTATTTAGGTTATTTTCATCATCTTTAGAAGGCTGATGATGTTTACCTACAACACGACCTAATGGTGATTAATCACTGTTTATATTTCTATCCAAAACTAAACTAATTTCATTTTTTGTTTCAACCATTATTTTCGCTTCCGTTGCGTTAATTAACTTAACCGTTAGAGCGTGATCTAAACCAAATTCATATTGTGCATTTAGACCGAAATCATGATTGTGTTGTAGAACTTTCAAAGTATTAATTTCAAGTAACGTTGGTATGCTAAACAATTCATTTAGTGTTGAGTTGTGCATTAGTTGTGCGCAGCTGAATAAATGCGCGCCAAGGCTGGACAGATCGTGACAGAGCCCCTGTGAACGAGTAAACAATTCATTCGGTATCAGTTTCTAAAATCGTTCTATTTATGTTGTCCTTTAGGCGTAAGCGCACTTTATAGACGTCAAACGGTCATAAATTAAAGTCGCTAACTTGGTTACGGCAACCAATTACTGCTGTTGGCATAATCTTAAATATGGCACGATAGAATTTCAAGGCTCTTGGTGAAATATTTCCGAGAAAGAAAGCCTGACATAAGTGAATAACATAAAACAAAAGATGTAGAATAGACTAGGTACATCTAGTAATTTTTCTTTTTAAGTTATGAATAAAAGTCCAAGCCTTTATCTCGTCTTAAAACGCAATGAAGACGCTAAACTCCTTACATTATCTTTAGTAAGTAAGGCGTATTCTAAATTACCCTTACATCTTCACAGCAATATAGGGTAATCCATTACTGAGCAGTAGACAGTCTATGAATAAGGGTAATCCTACATTATGTTCGTAACGTAATCGTTATCCCTTTGTGTGCTAGTTTCGTTATTATTGCTAGTAAATGTACTATAAGATCTAGTAATATATTTACTTTTGTTTTTGTCTGTTGGTCATTGCCGTTCAATGCTGTGTATTTTTTTTCTATAATATTCTTTACTTTATTTGATATTTCCACTATTTCTATGCCTTTATCCTTTAGTTCTTCTCAATCAATTCATTCAAAAGTATTAATTCTATTAGTGTAAGTATAATTAAAAAAATCCTACGAGTCACAGCCCTACAATTTATAAAGATTTTACGTCCAATATTTTGGGGGGTTTGTGAAAGTAATTAATCATTTCCTCCCCATCTCTTCTAATAATGTTTCGACTAATGATTCGCGACCCATTCATCGATAATACTCAATATGTTCTACCATTACTATAACTGCAGCAATAATATCGACTATTGAAATATCAGCTAATATTGATTATTCTATCCAAATATGGGTTCGTTGATCTATGGTAGAACGATAAATTCAAATCGATAAGTTTTGCCGATAGCCGAGCTCGTTTCAGTTACGATATCAATAGTTTTAATAATAATGGGAGCGATTTACTATGTAAAGTAATACAGAGCATGAAATTGAACTGCTGAAATTATACTGCAAGCTATACTTGCAAGTATAAAAATAATTATTTACCTAAGTAATCAAGGAAAGGAAATATATTTTGAAGATAGTTGTCTTGCTTATTTTTACCTTTCAGCTATTAACGGTGTCATTGCAAACAATTGATGATTTACCTGTAACAAATAAAGATAAAAATAAGAAAAGTTATTATAGTCCAATTTCAACAATAAAAAAATAAAAAGTAGCCTGAAAACATAATAACTGACAATAGAAATAAGATCGTAATAAGGGAGGTCAAAGTTCAAATAACGATTCAAAAGACAACAATAACTGTATTCTGTTTACATGAGATAATCCAAATTGCTAAACTATTTTTAAATTTACGCTTTAATCCATTGCAAAATAAACCTTACAATCTAACTCATAAAATACTAAATCCTATAAACATAAAAATACACTCAATAGTAACTTCGTGTAAAACCAAGCTCTATAAAAACGATTTAATCACAGCTTCGAGCTCAACCAGCAAATAGTTTGGAGTCGATTCCAGTTTGTCTATGGTCATCATTGTTCTAAGAAAGCGAATAAAAAATTTAGCAATTGGCAACACCAGCAGTGAAATAGTTTTCATCACGAATAATTGAAATTGTTTGAGATATAGATCGTGTTATTAAAAATTATGCTATATTATAATTATTTGTATGGGTAATATAGTAAAAACAGCTCGTATCATGTTTTAAATAGGCATACCTGGTGTTCAACGGTAAAAAAACATGAAGTAAGAGTCATAGTCTTCTCGTCCCGTTTATTAAAAACAAAATATATTCCGATTACTCTTACGCTCTACGCTTATAATTTCTCATTTCAATCGTTGAATGTTAACTCAGTTGTTGTTTTAACACAGTGTTGTTAACTGAAGGTAGTTTCTTTTATATGCAACCTTCTTGTCTGAAAGATTCGTGAATTATTAAGGGCACAAACTAGGAATAAATCTCAGCAACGTATGAAAAATATGCATCATTAATATGAATTAAACCTTGACTCTAATATCTACAACCTTTATATTAATATGTATCATTTATCAAGGCCCTGTCCAATCAAATGGTCAAAATTAATTACGAATCTATTCAAAAGAAAATCTTTTTGTGTTTCGGAGATTGATTACAGACATAAGTAGAACATAATAAATGAAGGGAAAAAACCAAGCACACCTGTGCTTTGTCAGAATTTATTGTTATATTTATTTATAAAATGGCCAGTTTTTTATGGTGGCAACACTTGCGGTCATTGACGTGGCCTTGGTCAGTGTTGCAAGAGAAAAAATTAAGTGGACACGATAAATCGATTACGTCATCGTTTGGGCCACTCTAGTGAAACAGCAAAAGTTTTTATGCTTGGTTTTAAGCTGAGAGGCTTTTATGAATATTTTCGCAGTTTACTTAAGTGGATTGAATTGTAACAACGTTAAGTCTTGATGCAGCACTGAACAATAAGAAAATAAAGTTATCTGAGAATAATCTTGAGTTAGCATCGATGTTGCAAGTGCATAAAAAATCTTAGCCAATAAAACAAATACAACGAAAAAAACCAGCAAAGAAACTTCAAGGTTTCGCAAAAAACTAACGTATTGAAATCTCTCAGTGCCTAGATACCAACAAAATGAGTAATGCTTGAAAATTCGTGTCATATTCAGTTACATGCCCACGGCGAGTAAACTTAAACTTCGGTAGTCGATATTAAGTTTCTTGCGAACAAAAACATGATGTTTTTTTGCAATAAAGAAACCTGTTCATACCGTACGTTAACTTTCTCGATTATCGTGAATATCGATATTTTACTCGTTCTGAAATTAGGACTCGTTACACGGTATTTACTTGACTATTTACAGTTAAGGAATTTGGCTGGATCAAGTTTTTTTTTAAATAAAATTGCCAGTCACTCCAATATGATTAAAAGTAAGCGTTAAAATGAATGGTGTCGGTAATTATATTTACACGTGCCTGAGTAATAATTTCATGTTAATATAGGATTATGTACCCATCTGTTATTATAATACAACGCTACTTTTTCTATAAAACCACATTTTAGAAACAATAACATATAACTCATTTAAATAATGCGCTTAAATAAATAAATAGATAAGAAAAACGCGCTTTTATTTTTCTTACAAGTCCAAATACAGCTTTAATACAATGCTCTATCATGAAATTCGAGTTCATATTAATTATATTCCTGCTCGTTCATCAGATCAGTTCGACTGTACCATATCATTGTATGTCATGTTACAGTCAGCAGAGCTAGCTACTTACGTCCTTGGAAGATGGTTAAATCAGTTACCTAAGATTCCATTACTTATATAGTTACATATAGGTCGACCTTATAAAAGCGTGTTAAAAACAAGTATAACGCATACAGTTCGCATTTTAAAGGCAACACCTCCCCCGAGAGTATTCAATAACTTTCTCCGTAAACGCATTTCCAATCGATTGGGCAGCTATCGAGAATCGATATTGATTATCGATTTTATCTTTTATGGACACGAAATCAGTGTCAGTTTATTTAGTCAAATGCGTAATTTAAGTGAAGAATCATTCGCAATAAATTGTTCGGACAAAAATCAAAAGTAAATATTTATTAATGAATTAGTTGTAGAAAATTATTGTTTGATTTGTGAAATTGATAAAAAAACTGGTCGGTTTTCTCAGTTCTAATCAATATTTATGACCAATTGAAAAATTATGAACTCTACGTAATTATAAAAACACCTCTATAAACATTGTCATTTCAAAGTATCAGTTACTCTGTACCAAATAAGAACCATACGGAACCAAATATAGCTCTCGGAAGAGGTTCAATTCTATTTTTAAAATGAGATAGGCAGGCGTCACAAGTATCGTACGATAGACGCACGCGCAAATTATATATTGTGCAACAGATAAAAAGTAACGACAAATCGCCGAATGGAGTCGAGAAAAGCTTTACGTAATACGAGATTGTGAAGTTAATTGTCCAATAATTGTTGAAGTGTTTTGTAGATAGTGAGGAAATGTTGGTAAGGTAAAGTAAATAAACAATGGTAGTCAGAGAATAAATTCCATCGATCATAACTTCAAAGATAAAAATGGTATAAAGATGAATTTCTATAACATAAAGTAAGATGCACTTACTGAAACTAACTCAAATCTATTCACTGACATACGAGGACAGAGTAGCCAAAACATAAGTGTAAACTCAAAAACAGTTGAATAACAAACAAACAAAAATATGAAATGCAGCCTCTCAAAGTACACAGTCACAGACAGTCAAACGTCTACCGTATTCATATCTACCTCTCACTTAAA
Source organism: Helicoverpa zea (assembly GCF_022581195.2). Lineage (NCBI taxonomy): Eukaryota > Metazoa > Arthropoda > Insecta > Lepidoptera > Noctuidae > Helicoverpa > Helicoverpa zea. The sequence continues at coordinate 3,855,073 of NC_061472.1, forward strand.
ACTAATTACTAAAGACAAATGAGTGGTCAAACAAACCAAAATAAGTACATTTCACACTTAGCTTACTGTAGCACGTCGGGTCTAGTTACAATACTCGCGGATGATCGCCGAAGCGTTAAGACCAGAGACATGTCGGTTTCACACCGAAGCTGCTACTTGTGGTCATAGATTAGGTACGTCAGTTTTAATAGAAGTGCCATAGTTTTGATTGAATGGAGGTGACAGTTTTAGGACGTTATGATGTGACGGGTCTATTTCTTGTGATAGTCATTTGTTGCCATGAATAGGTTGCTAATCAAGAAGAGGGATTGCCTAATAGAAACTCTTTTGGATAACAAGTTTAAGTTGACAATGAATAGGTTACTTTAAATAACAAAGTTTCAAGCATCCAAAACAGATGAAGGACTTATGGAAAATTTTGTGAATAAAACCTAGCTGAAGGCACATTAACAATGGATCAAATCAATTTATTTTGGAGCATTAGGAAACGCTGAGCGAAACAAAAACGACCTTATTTTTTGTGAGCACGCGCAACTAAACACCAGCCTTCAACGATGATCTATCGAATCGAACGAAGGCGTCATCGCTATTTCTGAATTCAAAATACATAATAACCAATACAATTTGGTTTTTAAATTAAGTGTTATTGCTGCATTATAAAACAAACAACAAGAAAAAGTTACACTTGATCATGACTTTATATGTTTAGAAACCTCATATTTAAGTCAAATTAATTCCGAACTTGGACTGTCTGCGTTATTAATATTCCATTTAATTTAATATACGATATATTTGCTAGAAAGTTTGGCTTATATGGCCCTTACGGATGTTAAAAAATCGGATATAAAGGGTATGGTATGTCTACGCTTGACAGCAGTTTGGTAATTGCTGTAGGATGTTATTAGTTCCTAGGGGCAATGCTTCAGCTACATTCCTTATTAAAACTTCCTCTGTATGTTTAACTATAGCAATAAAATTGATAATTTCATTTCAAGCTGTAATGCACTACTGGGGTCTTTTAGCTGTATCGGCATTTTCTACTTCAGCGTTCTTCAAATTATCAAACTGAGCGAGAAATATCATACAATCTTTGGCTCCTTTGTGTCCATCGAAAGCAAGAATCGCTTCGACAGCTTTTACTCTCCACACATATCCAGCCTAACACGCCATGACACATCTGTTTATCGCTAATTATCTCTTTCTAAATCGTTCACTTTCTACTCTAATACTGGCTAACTTCCCCGAGGCGGTACTAAGTACATTATGCTAAGTACAGCAATTTCATGTATGGAACATATAATTTGTGCATAAATTGACTCAGATTGTGCAACCGTGAACAAGTGGCCATTTCAACAGCTCATGTGAGCATGTATTGGTTGTTGATTGATTGTGGCGAGAGCAGCGATCCAATCACTTGTTGGGATTCGTGTTTTATTTGTTTCTTTGAGATGTTTTGTGTTCTGGGTGTTTGTGGCCAGTACTTTCTAGTATAGTAATGTTTCACATCAAAATTTTTAGTGAAAAAAATTTGACGTCGCATGAGAAAAAAAAGTCGCGCAGTGTTAGACTAATTCATTTACAATTGACATTACCTGGATAGCACTAACTGTTGAATCACAACCCGGGAAGGTCCAACATTTGAAATTCAACAAGAACCAATATTATTCAACTAAAAGTCACGATTGAGCCATTATTCATCCCTTAGAACCCGTAATGAATAAAAACTTCAGAGAAATGTGTACTGAGAATAAGTAGCTTAAAGATGGAACTGTAGAACCAATTCTACAAGTCTCCAAACTATTTTTGGGCAAAAACGAACCTTGTTTCGAAGGTGATAAGGTTCGTTACGGTGGTAATAAGTTGGTAACAGGACCCGGGCATCCGCCTGCGCAGGTGCCATCACACCTTGCGCATGAGTCGAGAAAAAAGCAAAAAAGTTGTCCAACAGCTGTTACTTTTGTTCCAAGATTTAAAAGGATTTCGCAGAAAAAACGCATTCCTTGTTCAACAAACGTTAGCGTGAATCCGCTTCCGAAGTTCAATGAGGTGCTATAGTAAACGCTGAGTAATTGAATTTAATTAGAGGTATTGGAAACAATAAATCTTGATAATTTGCAAGTAGTACAGCTAATTGCATTTGTACTACCCGATGATGTCAGAAGTGCGAAAAACAACACTACAGAAGCATAAGCGTTGTTAGTAAATGAATAAGTGTTGAGTAACAAGGATTTAGGAGAAGAATAAACAAGTATTACCGTTGAAGTGTTTGATATGCAAGCAACTACTGCTATAACAGTGAAAGTTGAGAGAGTTAAAAATGAAATAGGAGAAATTGTTCATGTAAACAGTTTAACAGAGGCAGGATTAAATCTGAAGCTAAAGTCAGTAAGAAAAAAATATGGCAAAGGGAAAATTAAGCAAACAACAATCAAAAGAAGTCGATATTTTCTCGAAAGTTCATCAATAAATATTCACCTGCTATTATATTGACAACCAAATTTCACAATAAGCCCTTCGTAAAACATATGCAAATATGATTTTCACATGCTGTCATATAAAAATCATATTTATGGCTGCAGCTTGTGACTGCGTGGGAGTTGAAAGGTGTCTTCAAGAAATCGAGTTACGAAGGTACATCGATCAGTCATACAGTAATAAGTGTCAATGGTAACAAATGTCTTCAATAAAATAAGAGGAGGAATATAAGACAATGGTAGTATTTTTTACACGCTTTTTTTATATTATTGTTTTATATGTGAAAGATGATATGGCTAGAAACGAACATATAAGTGGAGGCATCGTTGGAGGTACGGATGTGATGAAAGACGTTCCATGGTCAGAAATGACAAAGACAGCATGGTCATGACGTCTCTAGCTAGACTGAGCTAATAAGATTTGTCCTTTAAAACGAATGAGTGCGCTGAACAAAATATAGCAAAAAAAAATTTTTCTTTCAAAATGAATGTTAAAGTGTTTTGTGAACCACATTTTCTAAACAATCACTTCAAACGGTCTATGTGAAAAGATCTGGTACTGGATATTAAATAAAGGTTGGTGACAATTTTGCTCTGAGAAAGTTGTGAAATGCATCATGATTATCTTATTGTTCTACAGATTTAAAACTTTATCTTCCATAAAGTCGCGTTTTATCACTTTCTAATCTTTTGTTTTTGTTATGAAATATTTCATTTTTGTTAGAAAGTTTTGTTTGTGTACTTAGATCGTTATGGTAAAGGTTTTTAATTTTTATTATAGTTTATGTAACGATGGATTTGTCATTTTCTTCTACACAGTTCAGTTCTACACCGTTTACCATGTGTTGTATTATAGTATATAGCCCAAATTGATTTTAGTTGAAGTGATTTCTCATAAAATTCTTAAGCTCAACCTAAAACTAAACAATTCTTTCAAACTATAGAACAACAAAATGAAAATACAGATGAATTGCATAAAGTTGTTAATAATAAGGCCTACGTTAATGCCCTTCCGTCTAAATCTAGTCACGAAGAATAAGCAAAAAACCACAATGCCTTGTTTTTCCATGTGCTCCAAAAAAAACTTAATTGTGCAATTGCGACTCACGATATACATCGAAGTGAACGATATAAAACATTCGTAAGTACATTTATATCTCTTTATATCAACGTATAAAAACCTCTTTGCTGAAGTAGGTTTCATTACAGCGCGTGCGCATTTATCAGACATCTCTTTGTCCGGTAGGTGCTCTCAAAAAACGGCCTTGATTTTTTCTACAGGCAATTTTTCTTTTTTCTTTAAATGTTACACTTGTTTGGCTCGAGGCTGAAATATTTCTAACCACAGATTGTGTTAATCATAGTTACTGTCAGTCGAAGCGCTGTTTTATGTCATGACAGTATGAAATTAATTGATTATCGCTTTAAGTATTTCTTCCTAAAATGGTAGGCTATTATTTCTTTGACTTGTTTGACGGTAGCAATAATTAATTTATTTGTAAGTATACATTTAATAACGAGCCAATAAACATCGACATTAAGACTCATTACCATATATATAATATAGTTATTGAATGTGTTTACATGAATGATTATGTAATAATCAATACAGCGGATAAAGTAGTGACTAATAATTGAAATTTTATTACAAATCTGACCACACATCGAATTAAAGATATCGATGTCATAAAGACATATAAAAAGAAAGAAATGTCGATTATACCCAATGTTTAAAGAGAAATTGCTTTCGGTCATAAATAAAATTAAATTGAGGATATTAAATCGCAGTTTCGGATATTGCATAACGTCATTTAGAGCAATATTACTTGTAGTAACGTTATTGAGATCGCGTCTTTGAAATGACGTACAAAATCTGGAAGTCGCTAAAAAAGACATAAACTCGAAGACAGCAGGTAATGTTCCCATTAAATCTAGCATTAATGGGGATGGATTGGAAATAATGAACATTTTAATTGATGATGCATTATTAATAGCGAAAGATTTTCTAATTCAAAAGCTAATGAAAATGAGGCAATCTAAGTTTTGACCATAAAACGGTAATTGGTGATAAGTCAATGACTGATGTACTGTTACTTACTGTTAAATCTAGACACAGATTTAATTGTAATGGTTGAAACATTACTAGAACATAAACCATTAAGTGCTCTTTTAGCTATGATTTACACAGAATACCTTGGAAACCGACTCAGTGATCAAGCTGAGGCTAGAGATTTATTGGTACTAAATCGTTGAAATGTAAAGATTTTATGAACATCACTAATAAGGCGAGTAATAAGATCTATACTTTATTTCACGGCCTATAGTTAAAGTCACTGGCTGTTGAATAGTTACCTCAGTACCAGATGCTTGACCTTCGTAAGAATCGAAAAGATCAGAGTGACCAAAGATTTTCAAAAGTGTCCAAATCAAGCAAACATACCAACCATGAAAGCTACAAAATAAAATTATGATCCAAAAATGTAACCTGAGGCAGTAAAAGTGCATCAATTAAATAATGATTTTATTGTTTTTGCCTTTACACAAGAGCTACAATTACTGGCTGTGAACAAAGCTGAAGAAAGTTAACAAACAAGATAACATGTGTTTCTGCTCGATAGTGAGAGCATACATTTTATAAAAATACATGCCGAAGAATTATGGAAAGTTATAGAAGCTAATAAGTTACACATAGCTAATGATGTCTAGAAAAAATATTAAATTATCATTGGAGCGGATTTTAACAGCAATTTCAAAAGCAATTAACATGTGTTTGACTTCTGACATTTGGAGAAATCTGCAAGTTAGTTAACTTTCGATTAATAAAATGATTAATTATCAAAATTCATTAATCCAAATGTCAACTAGAATCCCAATCAACAATAGAATATACAACAGTAGTAATCAGACGCTTTTTCTTCAATACTGAAATGAATAGAGATAACGATGAGAAATTAATTGAAACAGAAATGAGAAAGACTAATACAAGGGAAAAGTATAGGAGTTATTTTAAACAGTGACATGAGATAATCAATCTAATATTAGCAATCAATCAACGACGAGTATTAACAAATAGTGGTGTACTGAGTGAATTTACAGAGAAAGTAAACGATCGTTCAAACATAGATTAATATGATGTCAGAACCGTCAAAAGACTCACTTTTAGACGTTAATGAGATGGTATTACGATATTTTAATGCGCCTATTAGAATTGAAACTAAAAACGTACAGAACAAATTGTATGAAATTGATTGTAATGATAGATCGGCCTTTTAAGTTCAGGGGTCAGAGTTGTGTAAGAATGTCTGCTAATCTGATGGCTGTTACAAGAGATTGAAGAGAGGTTAAACTTATTTGCATGTAATATTTATTTGTTTTACATGCTTTTACTTTGTCTTTAGATTGATTCAGTGTGTTCCGGTTTGTTTTTAATAGAACTGGGCATAGTTATAATGCTTGAGGAAGGCTTACGTCAATGAGAGGTGGTTTCTACCTAATATGGTGATGATGACGAATCGGATATTGATGTATCAAAACAAGAAACACTATACCGAAGCGAATTCCTATAGCACCATATTGAAAGCCTTCGTTAGTTTACATCGATTCATTCTAGGTACAGCTAGATAAGATAAATGACTATCTCAAATTATTCATATTTATGATCATACAATATTTCCCATTTTTACGTCACACATGCTTTCCGACTTTGATCGATCGTTCACGTACGACTTCCTTCGTCATGTCGTGTACTTGTCGAAGTGTCAATGCAGTTAGATAACTGTTGCATGCTCATCAATCACCTTTAAACATAGTTTCCGAAAGGCTGGGGTCAAACAGTGTCATTGTGGATATATTATATTTGCGAAAGGGTTGTGTAAAATATTTAATTTGATTGGACGTTTTGCGACATGCTAAGTTGAAAAGTTCGCTAATAATGTTGGCTTAAGTCACAATCGAATTTATGTAAGTATGAGAATTTGCATTATTACACAAATATTGAGTTATCAAACTTAACCAAAGATGCAGGAGCAAAATGGCAAAAATAACAACAAAGAATTTCCAAACCACGGAAGTCACGAAACCAAATTCACAAACATTTACGGAAGAAATTCAGCTAAACAACGCTCTAAAACATTAGTACCAAATTCTCGTGCATAATAGGGCTATCAAAATCGAATAACATCGTACGCACCTCTTGGTAATGCACCGGGGGCAATTTGCTGGTACTTTCACCTACGCACAGACGGAAATACACAGTGCTTTCCAAACTGACGGACTTAAGGATGGTTTACAGCGTAAATCGGTACTATAGATCTTCAGGCCATGTTGAGCAATGAGAAACTGTATCTTGAAAATGTTGGGAGAGAAGTAGATGGAGCAGATTTTCCAGTTTCGTGTGCAGGAGTGGTTGTAAAATAATTTCTGGGTCTAGTAAATAAACTTTCAATTGAGGCATAAAATGTATATAAAGCTAATGTTAAGTACGTTTGGTTAACCCATGAAAACATAGCACTTGAAGATATAATAAAAAATAATAACATAACTAGACGTGTCGGCAAAATTAGCCCATCACAAAATAAGAGTATCCGACAGCATATATCGTTGCTACTGACCACATCTAAAGTATGTAGTCCAATCCACTTAATACATTGGCCAAGAGCGATCATAAATAAATTAAGCCCTTCAAATATCTCCAAGAGTACCAACATCATCAGAAAAATAAAAAAAGAATCTGGAACACTTCCAGCGACCTTGGGCCCCTTAAGAATGGTCGACTCACGCGCAGTATTAATTTAGAGAATGTCCTACTTTTCGCTCATAGAAAATTGCTGTATGTCTGCATAGGATACCTCTTTTGCAATCTGTGATTGATATTATTTTATTATATCATATTGTTCGTCAATTTCGTAAGAAATAATTCTATTAGTAAATTGTGTAGCTTACTGTTTATGTGTTTGAGGAAGTAATTCTTTTCCAATAACGTCTTTGCCATTATAATGTCTTAGTATTATGGGCCTTTCAATTTCAACAATGACAACGAATTCTAAATTCTGTTATACAATGATGCGTTGATGTAATCTTTCAGAGCCACTATTGAATGTTTGTGCGACTTCTCGTTGTTCCTATTAATTATTCGGCATTGACCTATTTTGTCTATGATTCACGTATTTGGTTCTGGCGCCATCCATACGTTGGTCCTAAGTTTTATTATGTGTGAAATAGATTAAAGTTGTGATGCTATGCTAATTAGTAGGGTTACATCAAAAACAAAACCAAAACGATACAATGTTTTTTTCCGATCTGCACTAAGATCGTCACGAACTTTTGTATAAAATCTACTACCTATTTGGAAGTTTGCTTTTACTTATTGGTAAGAGTAACATGAAACTTTTCTCATTTTAATTCGTACAGAATGTATAACGAGTAGATTAATTGGAGCTATCTGGTACATGCAATATACCCTACCCGTACCCACATACCGCAATCAACATATTAATAAAGTAATCGAACACCACCCATTTGGAAAGCGCAAACATGAACTAATCGGTATAAATTATCCGCAAATTGAACATGCTATAATAAATAAAATCAATTAGAACAACCTCATACATGATTAGAATAATGATATTAAAAACAGATGTTCAAAAATTGCAAACTAGGCCATCTAACCGACGACCGTGTGAGAGCAAATTAGTCATATCTTAAAGCAGCGATGTATAAAAATATATGAGACCACCCAGGCCACTAACATCAATAAATTGTAACATTATTAATAGGAGTTTGATCATGCACAATAATAAATAGAGAGTTGATTTCTATCATGACTTCTTGGCTACCGGAAAAGAATTCGAAGCTATGAATTATCTGTAGACAGATGCAGGATCTGATGGACAGAATATTGTAAATAACGCAACAAGACCAATTAACGTAAATTAAGATAAAATACTACGTGCGGACTGAAAAGGCGGGTTTTTATAAAAGCTGTAAAGTAAAATCAACGATGTTTACGTCTTTCAGCAGTAACCTAAGGCTAAGGTCGTTAATACCTTTCTATAAATACTGAGGAAGTTTATTGTGTTATGCAACTAGATTAATGGTAAGCATAATGTCCGTATCAGCAAGAGTTACAACTGGATCTATTATCGAATACGTCAAACTTGATGGTCAATAAACAGATGATTGACAACTTAACAAATTGTCCGTGTTAGAATTTCGAAAGATAAGGAGGCGTATTGTCTTCCTTATGAACATTAAAATGGTGAACAAAACCGATAAACTTACCAATACAATCGAAATGTACTAAAAATTATTGCAGGCAAATCTTATTAGTAGAACAGTAACTATATTTAATAGCGAAGGCAATAAAAACTTCCAGTAACCAACGGTAAAGCAAAACTTAAATCTATGACTACAGACAGTTTACAATTTCTAATTAAAATGTCCCACCAATTTCGATTTACACCCGATTGAGTATCGAACAATGATTAGCTTTAACCAAGTCAGAGGAAACTAGAAGCTGTTTTAGTGTTAGCTTGTTAACAGATAACGAGGGAAACTAAGATATACCACCATAATTATTAGCTATTAAAATATTAATATTCTATTCAGGAAGCCATTGAGAAAGTAATGATCGGATAACAGGCTATCAAGAGTTTTGATATTGATTGAAAATGGCTTTTTGTTAATCATACTGTTGGGAACGAGTTTCATGCTGTATTGTGGCAGGGTGATCCTACGCGGCAACATGAAATAGAAGAAATACCTGCATTAAGTTGCATTGTGTATGAATATGCACATTTCGTAATGCTTGACCCTGTAGGGTTCATTCTCAGGAATGAATAGACGAATAGCAATACTTCGGATGGGCATGAGACCGCTAAAACATTTCCGGGCTGCAAAGATCAATGTTTCTGCAAATATTTGATTATGCTTGTATTAAAACGTATCAGAAGTTACTTATAAACTTTCTCTGACGCCTTAAATTCGATAACAATAAAAATATCGATTAAGAAGGCACGAAATTCCCACCCACATATCGACCACCTGGGTTACGTACTAACAGTAGAAGTCCACAATTAATCACTGCAATCAGAAGAGTTCCCACCGGCGCAGGCGCCGCGCCTCAATCACTGCCTCAACGAGATTGATAGAGGTGGATAGTGCTATTCATCACTGTGCAACCCACTCGTGGTGCCTATGTCTTATTGGCAGCGAATAGCTGTTTGATATGGTAATGCGACGGTTGATGACGCATTTAAGCTTTAAGATCTGATGAATAATAATATGTATGTATTTAAATGTTTTGAAGACATTGCAAAAGTTTAAAACCGATTTTGCAGATTCGGCGTACGATTTTTGAATTGCTCTATTTTTCAAGCATAAAACATTTATTTATAACGAAACCTTCACAGTAAATAAACGACCCTGATTATTCAGAATCCATGAATATTCCACCGGTTGTACTTTTGAATAAAAGGCATTGTACTCAGGTTTACAATACAGACAGAGGCCACAAAAAGTCTATAACAAATATAATTTGGTTACCACGCGACGGCCGGCGTTTCGCTTCAATTACAAATCGAACGCTTTATGTCAAAAAATGTGAACCTTCAAAGTCTTAAATCATAATTCGAGTGAAAACAACAACGACGACAGTAAATAAAAATATGTCGATGATCTTAACATTATTGAGACTTCAAACTGAAGCTAAAGATACAGAAGTAAATCCAGATGACGGAGATGTTAAAAAAGAAAGCAAGCATACAATAGGTGATGAAACAGATAATCCACTAATCCCATCGCTACTCGCCATCAATAAGACGCCGTATACGCAACAGCCATGGCTCAAAACAGACAGCCATTGTGTAGGCCGAAACCCTAAAGTGGATCAAGTACAGCTAATTTTGTAAGCGATCGTCAAACTCACAACAAAGACTGTGAAACCGACTAAATTATGGTTGTAAGTTTTGTATGATTTATGTGTTGTGAGGCAAGATGGATTCTGCAACGCTTGTTGGAGATGTTAATGCTGATGGCGAGATGAATGATGTTACTTTGTAACCATTGAAAGATTCAGATGACAAGCGATGAAGTATGCATCGTATAGTAGATAGGATAGTTAGGTATGGTAAGACGATGTCTGAATAAACCAAGTACATGCAAATGTGATAATGATAAATTCACTGAACTGATTAAATTCTTCATAACAACAAATGCATCAGCATAAAACTCAACAGAGCAACTTATAAAACGAAAGCTTGATCCAAAGAAATGATTGTTTTACACAATCGTAACACGCTCTGATTACGCACTGATTGCAAGTCAATCAAGATCATAGATATATAATTGTTATTACATTTACGTGTTATAACGCACTAGGCTTTAAATAATGTATCTGGTGTTCCATCTTTAAATATAGAAATCAGTACCAGAGACTACGTAAATGGTTTAGGAGCCATGGATGACATAAACAAAATTATGGTCAACAATCATTCAAATACTAATATGTAGTACGCCTACCACTTGTCTAGATTAGATAACTATTAGGTGGTCGTGTGAACTAATGTCGATGCTAAGTTTATTAATGGAAATTCTTCCTGTACTTTATGATCTTGCTCATAGTCTTATTTAAATATCACACTTTTGACGACACATCCGAATTTCTTGCATGCAAGATCTAATCCTAAAGAGAATTAGTTCATGACTTCGGACAAAGCGTTCAGATTATTTCTCAGCGATAAATATTTCACCTCCAAAGCCCTTATGAAAACCACTTAAGCATCTGTCTTGCTATCTTGATCAATAAAAGCACCACATAGACAATGCACCGAGTACAATATGTACGCGTAACCTAGTAAGTGGTAGATGACCCTATCGATAAGGAGATTTCTTCCGCTCTCATTTGTCGACTGAAATTATAGGCTTGTGAGCAACAATCTTACTTTTACATGAATGATACAATAGAACGGAACTACTTAAGTCTAATTATAATGTAATTAATACTGTTGCTGATTATGATTTAATTGTGGCGTATCGTGAAGCTTTCAATTGGCCGTGAGATAGATCGCAGGATGGAACTGTCGATTCTAAGTGCTGTGAAGAGGATGAAGGTTATGTAATTAATTCCTTGGTTTTTAATGATGATGGAGCTGGATAGTCTGTTAGTAGGATATTTAAGGAGGGCTGGTAAAATGTATAACATCTTAGAGAAGATGTAAGTTAAGTTCATTGCGTCTATCGTGTGAAATCAGAGTGGTTGTTGCTGATGACTGATTCCGAAATCAGATGGATTAGAAAGATTGTATAACAGAACAGACATGTAATTTACATCGTCACAACTTGATGTATTGCTACAATTTAAAATACCTCTCTTCGCGTGTCTCGTTATAAGTGTATCACGCATGCTTGACTAATATTATAATACTATAGCCCATAACATGATCGTTTAAAATGATGCCCTAAACAAATTCATAATTACTTGGGACCAGTCTGACGGCTTGTCACAAATCAACTTTACAATCAGCGGTACTTTCACTCTGTGTTTTTCAATTACTGCTATTACTTTAATAACATAATCGTAAATGGTTAGAATAAGAGCAATGTATGTTAATTGTGATAGTATAGGTAACCGAGTTAAAAGCTATGACTACTTTTACTATGAGGGCAATATTAATTGCTAAAACTGTTGCTTTAAGTATTATGAGCAGCTATTTTATTGAAGTAGTATATCTTACTGTGTGTAAGTGACTAGAGTGAAGAATTTATTTTCTAAGCTTCTATGAAGCGACCACCAACACGCTCCATTTCTGGGTCAATCAGCAAATACCGTATGCGACAATCCTATCGATAGCCAACGACATTTACAATTGTAAATGCAATTCATATCCGTTCAATTTTATCTAACTGTAACGCACACAGACGAAACTAATTGTGAATGATAAGTACTAGGAGAGCATCGCTCAAGGCAGATCTCGATAAGCCTAGGAATAAAACATACCTGTCGGCTGGCGTTAGACGACGATTTATTTCGAGAGTGGGTGTCACACGGTACTGTACCGCCCCCGCTTAGATTTATTTACTACGACTTAATTGAGTGAGGAGGAATAGATTAGATTTAATTCAAACGATTAGCGATAAGATCTAGTGTCAGAGTGAAGAATGGTTGTGAGGTTGTGACCCATTGGTGTAATGTTTTCTTATGCAAGGGTATTATGTATTATTGACTGTATAATTTTTGAACTTATCACTCCTGTCATGATAGAAAACTACTTTTATCACCTGCTAGCGTTAAAATACTCTATTTATCCTAGAGCCGAATGAAAACTAAATTAGACGACGAACATCACCATCCTCGTGTTACACACTCGTTTCAAAAATAATAACATTACACTTCGGTGTGACACACAGCCGTTTCAACACGGATGACTAGCAGTCGCGAACGATTCATTATTATTGTAATTGGACACGAGACACTAGGATAAATAGCTCTGGTTTATATCTGATCTTCGTCCTATCAAATTGAAACCGAAAAACGAAGAGATAAAGTGCATTTTAGAATGACAAGGTGATGTGAAAATGGCTTATCAATCTGTGTCAGAAAAGTGAGGAGTACGTCTTTTAAGAGACTGTTACAAATTCGTTGGCTTGACTCATTTTTCTGTCCGTCTTCAACTTGTGTTGTTAATTGTCGGTTTTTGAAACATACCTTGAGACATGCATCTATTCTAGACAGTATTCAGTGAAGAGATCGGATGCTTACCTGTAATAATAGAAAAGTCATACATAAGTAAATTGTACGCTATAATTTTATGTAGATCATTCTTATGTAATATCGGATATGTTAATTTAAAAACGTCGTATGTCCCTGGAAATGCTGCTTAAAATAAAACGTATCCTATTTATATGTTGTTAAGGTTTCTTTTCCTTACCAACCTACACAGAGGGTAGTTACTATTAGGTATGCATATGAGAATGATATAACAAGAAGCAATTTTAGAAATAGTGTAAAGTCACGACTGCAATAAGATGACTAAACAAAACATTGGATAGTAACTATTCTCTTTCGCTTCTTTAAAATGAGATCATTGATCCTTGTATTATTAACATAGAAAGGTTTTTCAGAAGTTTTCAGTACGTTTAGGTACAATAGTAAAGACGAAATTGCTTCAATATTCCATTTTTTATGTCAATAAAGTTAATTTCATTCAATAAAGTTTGTTCGAAGAGTAACCAAATATATGGAACGAAATTTTTTTATGAATAAATTATGTCATGAAACTATTTCTAACAGTGGGACGGACGACCATTTGATGTTTTTTCATCTATAGGTACTCATATTATGGAGCTGAAGTTTGTTTGCTTCCTGAAACCACTCATCTTAGGAATGACTTGTCGGATTTGAAAGTTCTGTGTTAGGAAGCCCATTCAATGGCCCAGGTACTAAAATAAAATATGTTTCACTACTGTCAAAAACACAAGAGGTTCCCATAGAACTTTACTGTTCTCTAGCTAGGACATTAATAGATTCATAGCCTAGCTCCAAACGTGCCGTTACGTCCTTACTGCATAACCATAGAGTAATAATAGCATAGAGAGCCAGATGTGGGCCCTCCCACGGTCCGGTGTTGCCCTCATCAAGATTGGTCGATAAAGTTCGATTCTGAATTCAAATTTAAATGTATAACGGACGAGGGGTGTGATGATCACGACTTTTTGGTATAGCTAGAACACTTTTTTTAACTACTACAGCTTAGCCATTTCAAAGATATTTTTCTGTCTGTCATTGTTCCATAATCAATATGTTTTAATTCCATAATCGGAATAATTTTCAAACTATTAATACTTTATAGCCTTACTTGTGAATTAATAATAATTCCTAAGCCCATATAACAGATTCCAATTGATTATTATGTTTATTCAGCTGTCGCATTTGGACTATAAAGTGATTGGCTATTAAAATGTAAATAAATATTATGCAGCCATAAACCGGGCAGGCAAACGATTCGAATCGAAAGTTGCCATAATAAATAATGTGTTATTTTAGGTGAAATTATGCAGAAAGCAGGTCGATTGTGTTTACTGGTGCTATCTGGCTGATAGGCGCTCTGATAACGTTGGAGATTAGTATCCCCTACATAATGTATTACAGATATTATTAATTTATGCAGACGGTATCAGAAATACGAGTGTTGACAATTTGTAGTGTTATTGTATGATCCTTTTCTTACAAACAGAACAGTTTATATAATAATATTTGTACATTTTGACAGGATTTAGACGTTTTCGAGCACAAACATAACCTAGGATATAACCTTCAAAATAAGTTTTTCCAACGATAAAAATAAAGACGCGCCTAGAAGTGGAGAGTAGGCACTTATTTGACTATCGGATTAACGCTGTCTACATACTTATAAATATTTACCTACAACATAACCTTACCACATTAGAAAGGCTTCCTTAAACACCAGATTTTCTTTTATATAATTTCTAAATCCGTATTACAGACGCTCGTGAAGCCTCGAGGCAAATTAAACGTGGTCTTAAAAGCGCCTTTAAAATTTGACGTGGTAATTAACCCTGTTAATTCTAAGCTAGAATTAAATTCTGAACATGAAAGAAATTCCCCTCAAGGTAGTATTTCACTATAAATTGAGCTAAGCGGATTTATAGCAGGATGTAGTTATTAAACAATTGAAGAGAATAAGGTTATAATAACTACACAAAATGTTCAAAAGCTTTGACCCGAAAACTTCACAAAATAATAAATACAATAATAAGATGAAGAGATTTATTGGAATGACCTTTAAAGATTCTAGAGCAAACGTTTTTTTGCACACGACTACCTGCATTTAGTATTCATAGAATTAGCAGTCTAACAGCAACTGACGTAATCATTTATTTTGGAAGGAAAAAAACAGAAATCAATAATACTAGTTGCTAAGTGGACCAACAGCATTCAGCAGACAGTTTCTTATAGAAGCCAAAGAAATCAAACGAAATATTTCATCACATTTAAAGAATAGGTTAGTCGTGGTGGCCTAGTGGGCAAAGAACCAACCTCTCAAGTGTGAGGGCGCGGATTCGATTCCAGGTCAGGCAAGTACCAATGCAACTTTTCTAAGTTTGTATGTACTTTCTAAGTATATCTTAGACACCAATGACTGTGTTTCGGATGGCACGTTAAACTGTAGGTCCCGGCTGTCATTGAACATCCTTGACAGTCGTTACGGGTAGTCAGAAGCCAGTAAGTCTGACACCAGTCTAACCAAGGGGTATCGGGTTGCCCGGGTAACTGGGTTGAGGAGGTCAGATAGGCAGTCGCTTCTTGTAAAGCACTGGTACTCAGCTACATCCGGTTAGACTGGAAGCCGACCCCATAGTTGGGAAAAAGGCTCGGAGGATGATGATGATTTAAAGAATAGGTACAAATTACTGAAACATCAAACAAATAAACCTTGACTTTATGTTAGAAGAACATGCAATAAGAAAAAACTCAAGTGCAAAAACTAACAAAGAACAAAATATAAATATGAAGAACGTTGTTTAGTTTGTAATACGTCATCACTTCGCAAGTAAGGTATCACCTGTCTGAAGTCACGTAATCAGCCAATACAGCTTACAACTGTATAAGGCAAAATCATCCATTTATCTGATCGTGATATACCAAAATCCTAATCTTAACAAGTGCTATGTGTACTAACAATGGTATAGACTCATCGGAACGTTGCAAGGATTTTTTATTTGACAGCTTAGTCGGCGAACGAGTCCAGTTCAATCTAGTCTACAGAACAGTTTCTCGTATGTAGACGACTAAAGACGGATAACACATTAAAGACGACAACGAAAATTTACAAAATATCAAAGTATCAATGATTTGACTGACTACGAACTCATTGTCCCATCCTTCAGATAACTTGATATGGATATAATTACATATGAGCAGAATTATAACAAAGAACCAACATGCCCATGACTGTACACTATATTACATTTATCCTCCTCACATTCATGAGCATACTGGTTTCGAACAATTGTGGGAAATATTGCTCAAATTATACATCAAAATACCTTATACATTAACATTAGCATGATCATGCAAATTCCGATCATTAAAAAAATCAAGACCTTAGTAAACGCAAAAATGAAGAAGATAACATTGAAGCAGTTTATAAAGAGAGCGAAGACAAAAACAATATAAAGACTCTACTTAGCGCCAGGTTAAAATTAGGCTAGCCAGTCTGAACGAGAATTCAAATACAATGCAACAGAGATTCAAATGCAAATGCTAACAATGAGTAAGAAATACTTAAAATAGACATTGCAAGCGCGCAGCATCCCGCAGTAACGGGAAGCGGGTCAGTTTATTATTAACGCGCACAATTAAGAGTTGCTACGGCTGCACTAGAGTAGGCAGGTGTAGGCCAGTAATACAGCTCCTTGGGAAAAAATGCTCGAAAGAGTCTCAATCTTTGGCGGAATATTATCCATCTAGCATATTAGTTAACTTTCAATACAATACACCAAGATGAGTCACTCTATGAGTATAATGTTTGTTCAATACTGAGAAGTTACATTATAAACGAAAACTATATCATTTTCGTTGTCGACTGGCGTTAAGTCCACACAGAAAGTTTCATCCCACTTTATGACACATGTTTCAAACTATTCAAGGATACGTTTTTTATATGCTACAATGATCCTGTGATACTTCTGTCCTGTTCATGATAGTTACAAGTCTGTCAGCAAACAATAACACATGCATGCAATATGGTGCACATTGTACTGAATACGTGAAGTGTAAGCGCATGTGGACCAATTCAGCGTTATTAGAAAAGAGCGATAACCTCCTTTGCTTTGGAATTCTTTTACGCTTTGCATTTTATTAAGAGGTTTTATGTCTAGATTTATTGTGTGATATGGGTCTTTATTTTTTCTGCTCTAGCAAAAAAAACTTAAGAATCGAGAAAATGACACGGTTTAAATGTGTTTTAATCCAAATAATGTTGGTTTGCCTAATCCCAGTATCTTCTATTCAAAATATTTGTGTCATATAAAAGTAATTTGGATAGAGACCAGACTGGTTGGATAGAACCCTTAACTATAGGAATTATGCCTGTGTTCATAATCAATATAAAAACCACTTCAAATAGGCACGTTTCTTCGTCACATCAGAGTGAGCTAAATTTATATTTCCGCATAATGAAATTTGAGTGATGTGTGTTGACTATTCCCAAAAGGAAACACTAATGGAAGAACAGTTTCCTTTCTAAGAACTTCTGTTACCGAAGTATTTTGAGAGTATAATGTCTGCCTCTGAAGATCTAAATGCTTGCCCATTTGGTAAGGCATGAGTTTAAGAGTTAGTTTAGCAGGACACCGTTTTAGTGTCTGTTGCTAAATGTTGTGTAAATATTATCCCCATTCCATATCGAACGTTTGGAAAACTTCAATGGAATACCACACTGCTTTCATATCAACGTCCATTACATAAATTACAATTCCTACTCACCAATTAAGATTTGAATCATACTTTCATTCATATTTCACTAACAAATACTTTTCTGACAGCACCATTTGTTTTCTTAACACAAACAAATACTCTGGCGCTTGATTTTTTAATCTGAGCATTTTATCGAATGGCCGACTAGTGGGGGTTTATCGTAGTATTTTTATCAAGCATTTCTATTTATATTGCGCCTACGACGGTGTGCTCACGTGGGCCGATATTTGGTTTCTATTATAGTTCGGCCATTCAGAGAATGCGTTCCTGACACGTCGCGATTGAACTGACGACGTAACTTTGCAATGGCGTTGCAGTTACGATAAAAATATTTTTGCTGGTTGTTTACCGTTTTAACAATTGAGGAGCATTAAAACAACATTATTATATCAATAATCAATGAATGTTATTACGTCGTCAGTTCAATCGCGACGTGTCAGGAACGCATTCTCTGAATGGCCGAACTATAGCTTATTGGTAGAGTGTTTAATATATCGATGGACGTGAGAAAACTCATGACGATAAAATCTTTGATGTGCACGACTTGTCGAAATTGAAGGAGGATCATCCTAGGTGGTGTAGAACAATTGACTACACTGATTAAAAACCTTTGCAGAGTTTACGTTACTGATAAGATTGTTTTAATTGATAAAAAATCTGACTCATTCGGAACGAGTGTGTAGAAAGTGTCACGTTAACAAACAAATTTTACTCAAACAAAAGTTTACTTTTGTTTTAACTAATTAACACACATTCAAAGTTAGCAAAGCAAATATATGTCAAATCCTAGCTATACAAATACAAACTAAACAAAATGGATTTGTCAGAGATAATGATCGCAAATGACAAACGGACACCTGAGTTCCAATCTATTATAACAAAGAAACTCAAGAGCTTTCTAATTGCTTGGAACAGCCACTAATTGAGATTTATGGTGATTTTTAATTCACACCTGTGACAATGCAAATTAGACTCTATGCTAAAGAAGTTAAAGTTGAAGTAATGAAGGGTTCTGGTGCTGTATTGCTGCGCAAAAGGGCATTGCTATGATAAACAGCGCATGTGTTACGGGACTGGCTTGCACGAAAGGGGGACCGATATAAAGTTGTTTGAAGCAAGCATACGTTTCTCAATTCATTGTGATATTGTCAGGAATATGAAGAATGACTGTAAAGGGGGAAGGAATACTGTGCATGTGGAGTTGAGTGTGTTACCAAATACTGGAAACCGAAAACATATATACGAAATATGCAACATGAACCCATAAGAGTGTGTAAGGACCTAATTTATTAAGGATCGAATCAATTAAATTCAGCCCCAAAATTGCTTTTCATTCTTCATTTGGGGACATTCGGATCAGCCAACACAAACGCAATAAACTGCAGACCAGCTTTTCCAAGTACTTGGAAGCCAGATCTACTTGCAACATAGAAGTTACGAGCTAGGAACAGCTACGGGCCACCGATTAAATCATTAACTCGTTCAATGACAGCAGTTTCTCGGTACAGTTTAAGTTACAAGGTTAAAAAGGTCAGGTTGAATGACCTGTTGTCAGTTTTTTAGTAAGCTTTCTCTATATTTATCGTGGTTAAGCACGCTAGTTGATTTAATAGTAACTGGACTAAGTTAAGTAATTATGTGTTTAGATCTTCGTGTTTTACACTAATTACTTGAGCCGGTTATTATTGCTATTAGCCAGTTATTATTGCAAGCGTCTGCGTTAAGTTTGAAGAGCAAAAACGTAAGTGCTGAAGTAACCTTTAAGTTAACTATTAAAGTTGGCTTTCGATCGCACTTTTTTTACGTTAATCAAAGGGAATTTATTAATAAATTATGTTTATGGAACTTTGCAGACTATGTTTTTTTGCAAGATAATTCTTAACCTTGCAGCTAAGGGACTTGGTTATTTTACAGGTTCACTATACACTATAAAATTCAAGAGTCCTGTTATAACTTTTATTTTAGGCCTGTTTGACGGCTGAACTATTAATAACCTGCTTCTGCACTTTTGTTCGCTTATTAAAACTGTAATACCTACAACTATATGGACACGGAAGTACTACACGCAATTTATATTTATATGAAACCCACGTTTTTTCCCATAATTTTATTTTTATTATGTTTAATAAGTAAGCAGTGAGTATACGCAATAAAACTATGGTAATAGAAAAAAAATTGTTAGTGCATTATCATGTTCAGTGTGTAGTTCCGTTATACGATGGGCTAATTTGTGAACAGATAAGATCTGATGGCGGTTTCTGATACGAACCTTGTTTTTACAAGGTATGGGGTGGTGTTTTATGAGTTCTAAGTGGCAAAATGTTTTTTTTTTTTTTTTACAGTGTTTGTGTATTTTCAATTTTTTTTTTTATATCAAAGTCAAAGTCAAAACCGTTTATTGCAACTAGGCTAGGTTTTAGCACTTTTTCACGTCAAATATACAAAGGGACAGCACCCACAAAACGCCCCCCTTTCACCGATTTCAAAATGGTGTACAACAATATTCAACAATTTTTTTTTCTTGTTGGTTGAATAATTACGAATATTAACGTCATAGTAGGTATACAAGAATTAATTATTATCTCACAAATCTTTATCAATGTGATATGAAAAATATCACCTATTCAGTTTTACGTGAGTTCGTATTCGTTGCGTGCGCAAGTACCAAAGGAAATATATCAAACGTAATGAGGTCACAAATCAAGTAGGTTAACGGCCTGTGTTATTCTTTTTTCAATTAAATATATTTTATTTTTCTGTATCAATAGGCAGATTGGCATTTATTTTGCCACGATAAAAAAGCAACAAATGTCAAAAAATAACTGTTCCATATTTGAATATACGTGGTGACACTTAGTCCTTCGTTCGAAAAGCAGTTAAAATAAGTTTGTTTATGAAAAAAATACGTTAATGCGTTAAGATTTCATACTATGGGCCATTGCTACCTGCCAAGCGGTGTCGCGTGACTATTATAGCGAGGGGACAAGAACGCGTGTTACCAATACTCATATGATAATTATTGTAATACTTAATGCTAATACTTATAACTGAGGGAAATACTCGTAAAGTTGTATTTAATCGTATGTGATTAAAAACTTGATAACAGTAGTAAAGAACATGCATGCCTGAACTCAAAGAGTCTTGAGCGCATTTTTTATTTAAACGCAAAAGAATTTGTCCTGAAACAGATTTTTTTAAGAACATGATCGGTTTGTTTGAAAATATTGAAGCAGTTTTTTGTTTAGTCACTAACGAGAGTCGGAGCAGCCTTATCACACATTATCACTTTTTGTATTAGGGTACAGGAAATAACATTTAGCTTTGTAACTACGTTTTATATCAACTAAAACCATTTTTTGCAAGCAAAAGGCACCGTCTGGATTTTTTAATATTATAATTTTTTTATCTCGGTAAATATGATGCCAACAGCATTAAACAGCTTCTTGGACAAAAACATTCCCCTTTTTAACATTTTAATATTTCAACAACTTGTTTCATGTATTATTTTAGTCCCAAGGGAATATGTTAGAAAACTTTTTGCGTAAAAACTCCTCAGGAAACGGCCCCTTTGTCACCTTTCTGTTTATTTTTTTTTATACTGTGCATACTAAGAGCATCCGCCCGCACTACTTATTCACACCTTATGGTACCCTGGTAGAAGGCAAGGCGAGATATTCATGAGATTACACGTTAAACATTGACAAAATGGCCATTCCAAGGTATGGAACACTTTCTTTCATATGCAAAGAGGTTGGTAGCTGGCGATTTTAGTTTTATTTACATTTCAGTTGCTGTGATTTTCATGTTTAGTAGTATTCTGACTTTAAAATAGTCTATTTTTACTTAAAAAATATGTAACTAAAAAATACGTTAGGGTTAAAAAAGACATCATTTCTCCATTTCAAAACGAAAATAAATTACACTGAGGTGTCAAACACGAATAAAAAATCAAAGCATTTCGCTCCCTCTTTCTTCGATAAAAATAAATACGAAAGCAATTTAAAAGAACAATTATCACGCCTTGGTCTAGGGGTGGCCCTTATGTGGGACAGGGCACAGCGGTCATTGAACCCTGTTGACTAATGGAACTACTAATTATGACCTATTTTCTGACATTACCGTCGTAAATACTTCGCGGGTTTTATTGTTGAGGTGAATGAAACCGCCGTACCTTAGTTTCGTTGTTCTTACGTACACAACCAGGGATATTTCCGGTTATTCATTATGATTTAGTACCGATGAACATTAGCATCTAAAATAGCGCCAATAAAAAATATTGCTCATAAAAAAGACCAACCAGCCATCTTAAATATTTTAAAAATTCGAATTCGGAACCATTTGCTCGCGTCTGTTGAAAACTAAAACACGGTAACTTACTTTAACCTGCATTTCTCAGTGGCCAGTAACACTAGAGGCGTCACATTACTCAAGTTGCTAGACATTAATACTATTCGATTGACACAAAACCGAATCAATGGCACATATATTTATCGGAGTCGCCGCCGCAGGCAGAGACGCGGTCTAGATAATCAGATTAACCTGAAAGCGCAGCCATGAATTATTTGCAGAAATTTTATTAGGATACCACGTTTTCATTTACAATAGCCTTTCCTGTTGTGCCGTTTGTGAGGGAATTTACGAGTTGGGTTTAATGAGGTTGGTTATTGGAAGTTGTGACTAATTTTACAAGCTTGAATTATGCTAACTTTAACAACGGTTAAGATCGAACTACGAGGCAAAATAGTGCAAATAGGTACATGCAGCTGATATATGAGCCATTTGATAAAGTAAATCAATCAAAACAAACGAGTATTTCATAGACACTATTTTAATGAACTATTAGTACATGCAAATATGCATTCAATTAGCTCAAGTGCACCGCGCCTCAAAATTCACACTTTTGAAGTTACGATCGCGTAAAAACCAAGTTCAATGCAACCGCGCCTTTATCTACATTGAATATCAAATGTAATTTAATTTCAATTAAGGGGAAAATTTCAAATTGTTAATGTGTTAGGAAACCAACCCGCTTTTTGCTATCCTTTTAGTAGGAAATGAGCGGTGTTAATAGA
This sequence comes from Helicoverpa zea, assembly GCF_022581195.2. Taxonomy (NCBI): domain Eukaryota; kingdom Metazoa; phylum Arthropoda; class Insecta; order Lepidoptera; family Noctuidae; genus Helicoverpa; species Helicoverpa zea. Next base: position 3,878,115 of record NC_061472.1, read on the forward strand.
AACTAAATCAAACAAAACAACAATAATATTTTTGTATGTTTAATTGCGAAAAAAATGTTCCCTTATTTACCTTTTGAAACAGAAGACAAGGCTATAACAAATGAAGCAATAGCTAACAAAAGATTACGCGAAGTTAACACCAATCAGAGTCCAGAACATGATTTCCGACCTTACACAACAAATAATAAGGTCGCATATCACTTAACACCCTCGAATAGGGTCCCTACGTATCATCAATGTAATTTGTCCACCGTACTACAAGGCCAAAGAATTGAAATTGGAATATAAATCTTACTATTCATCCGCCATCATGATTAAGAGGTCAACGACCGCGCAATTCAAAATGGCTGACAGTCCATCGCGGTTTTTGAAAATGGAATTTTATTAGAACGATGTGGTTGTCGAAGCTATTTCTATGCAATGGTGGAAAACATTGATTTGTGAGAAGAAACTTAGGTTTATAGTAGTTTGTTACAATATTTCAGTTGTGTTAAAGCCAAAATAACAAATAGTAGCAATAAAGTTTTATTTTAAAGAAGCATGCAATGTAAGGCCAAGGAAAGTTAAAGGTTTCTGTTCTCTTTATTAACTGTTACATAAATTAACTTTTTTTAAATCCCCGTGCTTTACTAAAATGCAGTTGAATATAAATAACATAAAAACGACTTTAATGACAGATATTGAAATTCAATTTACTTTCTAGAGCCAGGAAACCGATTCCCAGGTATTTTGTATTCAAATTAGTTTCGATAACTTAAATAAGATCGTTCGAATCGGTCGTGGTGTTAAAATGACACCGCTCAATGAATGGTGACCTTGGATTACATGGGTCTGTGTCCGATCCATGGTTTTGAAGTAAAACCCATGATAATGTTAATGGTTAGCGGGGGAAAACTAAAATTAGAAATGTATATGAGGAAAAATAGGTTACACTATGTTGTTTATGATCGCCCATAAGTGAACAACACAGGCCATGTTTGAAAGTTTAAATGCTATTGACGTCTGTGTAATGACCATTTTCATGACTCAAAACGGTATTTCCAAAAAAAGTTACCAATTCAGCTCGTGGTCATTTACCTCACTGTACATTATGGTTTGATATAGAGACTGCACATATTTTCGAGCTGCAGTAATCGAATACTTTTCTCACACGTATGTTTATTTACCAAAACACAACAAACAGATTTTTTTCGGCTTTAATTTTCACATTTTATACACAAAAAACAACGGTCACGATTAGTATATTCGTCAAACAAAGCCCTTGTACACATCGATATACCAACAAACTTCAACCTCATTTTTTATTTACTTTTCCACGGCAACCGTAGTTACAGTCAGCTTGGAAGGTAGGTCAAGTATGAAGCGTAGTACCAAAAATGTGTGTGGCTCACGCGAATCAACTATTGACATGCATTCGTGGTATCTAATGACATTTCACGAAGAAACGTCAATTTTCCCTGTAATGATTGCCAAGGAGGAGACATTAGTGCTTGAGTTAGTCTATGTCTAGAAAGAAGAAATGTTCGGTACTTGGATTGATAAATTTGGTAAGTCAAAGGTTGGGCTGCTTTTATTGAATTGGGCTGCTTTGATTGGCCCTTTTTGGTGTTAATGAAGTTATTTTGTGGTAGCTATGTCCCATAAGATAGGAATTATTCTGTAGTTTTTTAGTTTATTTTCTAGCGTTAATTTTTGAATACACATTTAGTAGGTATAAATATCAAGCCTTCGATTCGGTTAGGCTTCTACTGCAGTAGGCACTAATTAAGACAGAATTACTGAAACCAGTTACTAAAATAGTAGAATAAGCCCCATACATAACAAGCAAGGATAACCCACGACTACTTATAAATAAACATAAGCTAAATCTAGGCCACATGTCTACATTACATCATTAGTAATCGAATATTACGTGTTTATTAATTTATCCAAAGGAAATGAACCATTAAGCATTTCCGCATTTAATATTAAATTAGGAGAAAGACCATATGTTTATAGAAACTATATGTTTAGAATCGATTTGATAATAATCGATAGTTATTATTAATCGAATGGTCTTTAAGATGATGTTTGCAAGGAAGAGACTTTCTTTGGTTCTCACAGACGTAATATTACTAATCATATGTAATTAAATAATTTGAAATTAGAATGCAGTTCCTGATAGTTAAAAAACGATTTAATAACCTCAACAGTTTTTTTTTAATTGAAGTTCGTTTTGTGATCCAAAGTTTGCTATCGAGTTTACGATACTGTCATATCTTCTTACAGTTTATGGAGACATTACGTGACCTACAGCAATAGGAGTAACAAATTAAACAAGGTTAATGAACTAAATATCAATGCGTCTCAACTAAATACCAAAAATAACACTATAATACCAAGTTATATTACAAAAGTTGTTTAATCAACCATACAACTAACGAAAGTTTATAGAGATTTAAACCAGTTTTTTAGTAAAACCATCTCTTGTAAGATTTTCTAAGTATACACAACATGTACAAAGTTGACGTATCTTAGCATAAACACGGGGACGGAAGCGTAGGGACACGTGTTCTGTTCCGGCCCCGCCCCTGCTTCCTCAAGTCCTCATTAACTGACTAAATGTGGAACATGTCCACATTGTTGTTTAGACATTAGACACATGAAACATGTTGCTTACGGGTTATTCGTCGCTGTTGGTCGTATTTTGCTTGGTGTTGTAACTTGTTGAAGTTAAAAAACAACGTATTACCTAATTAAAAGGTTATGCTTGCTTGATACATGCAGGATACACGTTTTCTTAAATAAATATTCTGTAGTAGTTACTTGGGCAGCCCGCCCAATACAGGATAAGCTAATTTAAAAATATCTACCTTTTATTTAACTGTTGATGCTCAAATGTTACTCAACATTATCATAGATCACACATTACAATAATTATTTAAATAAAATTCCAACACACTATTTAAATTCTACACCCAAATCTGAAAACACTAACTTTCATCAACCCATTCACGCATTCCGGGAACAAGTTGGAAGACAATCGCAAGTGCACTCGATACGAGTTTTTGATCGAATGACGTCGCGTTATATCGAGTACAAACAATCGTAGCGAGAGATCTCGATTCTCGCATTCCGAGTTCCCACGCCCCCGTGGGAGAGACGGGATGACATAGAATAAGTTGTTACAGAAGGCTCACTGAGAAAATGGACTGGGTTTACAGATAGTCGAAACTGTTTTGAAACTACAGTCTATTGAATTACGGAAAGTACCTTTTTCCCAATAATCATGAGAATTAATTTGTGTAATTGAGCATTGCTTGATATGAGCCCTGTTTAGCAAGTTAATATTCTTATAAGTGCTTAAATTTTACGCCAAGTGTCTCCAATTATAAAATTCAGTAAAATCGTAAGTAAAACACAAAGCTTAAAAATGGTATTGTGGCTCGCACATCCATCTTCATAGCCTTTACCCAACTACGTCAAAGCTTTCAGCTGAACTAGATTCAGCCAATTATCTATACTAATATTATAAAGCTGAAGAGTTTGTTTGTTTGTTTGAACGCGCTAATCTCAGGAACTACTGGTCCGATTTGAAAATTTATTTCAGTGTTAGATAGCCCATTTATCGAGGAAGACTATAGGCTATTTTTTATCCCGGTACGGGAAGTAGTTCCCACGGGATGCGGGTGAAACCGCTCGCAGAAGCTAGTATGTATTAAGATTTAAAGTAGTAGATGGATCTTCTGTATCTACAAACTCCATGGTAAGAATTCATAGTGTACACACACAACTGTTACAAATATTGATAGAAGTGCACATGGCAGGATCCTATGTTTACTCTTTACTCGCCTTACAAGGTTGGTCTATTAAAGTGCTTCATAGAAAAAGAAATGCTTTTCACTTGAAAAGGACATCAGAGATCTCTATCTGCTAAACAATTGGTAAATTAAATGATTGGTCGATTTAAAAAAGGAACGAGCTATAAATGTAATAGGTAGTATAGAAAAGTAAGGATGCCTTTATTTTTGAACTTCGAACAATGTCGTGTTGTTTTATTTTTTATAGATAAAAACTTTTTGATGTCATGTAAAGTAGCGTCATTAGCTGATCATTTCCACAATTTTCCCTTTAATTTTCTCTTATCTTTTCCATAGTTAGAAAAACGCCATTGTATAAATTTTCACACCTGTCAATTAACCTCAAATAAAACTACGTAACTATAGACAATTTTACGTTTTTCAAATAATGTAATGGCGGTCCCAGACAATAGGAGCGGCGATGTTACTTACCGATTAGCCCTAATGTGTGGACGCGCCATGCAAGCGCATTTTATAGACCGTAAAATTCGTTGTTTATGAACTATGTTGTTTATATTGTAACATGGGAACTATTTCTAGTATAAATACCGAAGGCTTTATTTATTTGTTAAACATGCATGTACAGAGGTAATCATGTTTTCTATTTTTATTATTATTAAAATAAACAGTAGTTTTAACACTTACATCTAAACTCGAGCTCTAATGGCAGTATTAACAATCAGCTTTGCTTACCTGAAACAAAAACATTAGCCATAAGTATTTATAAACAAAACACAACAATACATACGATATTTTTGAGAAATCACCCTAAAGATATCTTCCTAAACTAAACAATATAAAGTTTCTTTCACATTAAAAACCTCTTTAATAAAATAAACAAACAAATACGTCTTCAAAATACAATTGAAACTTCAAAATTAATTAAAACCAAGTGGCATTTACTTGATCACGCCTCCACATTAGTCTTAATAACAAAAGTGAACCAAACTATCATTATAACTTGTAACCTTTGCTCTAGTAGTTAGTTCAACATTTTAAGGTCGCATTACAAAAGCACATTTTGACTGACAACTAATTAAGGAGAGGCTTTTTAGTGAAATGATTTTGAAGTCATAAGCGATAGCGGGTAACGTAAAAACAGCCGTTTTCCCGTGTCCAGTGGGAACTACTACGGGGATAAAATATAGCCTATGTTGCTTGGGAAGAGTGTAGTTTTCTAACAGTGAAAGAATTTTATAAATTGGTTCAGTAGTTTCCTTTTTATTCCATTAGTATAGATTACAATATGCGAATAGAATACTAGACAAATAGCCATTTTCAGAGGGATTTGTTGTAAACTGTTATGTAAATATATACTACAAATTAAAATGATGTGCTTACACGCCATTAGTTTACACAATGATTCATTGATGGATCATTATTAGAAAATCATTGACGCAATTACACTACTGTAAGTTTCATGTTTGCGTCAATTATTTCCTTAATTTGTGGTTAATAAACCATTTGTTTCATACTGCAATGGTATTATTCTAAATATGGATATAAGGCCCATATTTATTTGTGTTAAGCCTTTGCACGGCTAAAGCCATTCCGACATAACCAAAGAAAGTCATTAAAATTATTTCTTTTATATACTGCGTTCCATAAAAAAATGTGTTAATATTCGTATAAATTTCCTATTTTAGTACTCAACATGTATTCAATATTCCGCTTTTTTCCTCTTACTTAATCCTTCGCCAGCGAAATGACACTTTACGTCCAACCGCGGTGATGCATAGCGAATGTCTTTTAACCATAGCCTGAAGATTCAGTTAAACCACACTTGACAGGTCGATAACCTTTCGTAAAATATCTGTTACGACATTCACGCATCGGAAACTGGATTTAGGTTAATTTTTTAGGAGCTAAACTGGCATATTGAAAAATATCAATTACATACCTTGTTTAGATGATTTGCAAATAAGTTATGACAAATATATGGTCAAGTTTAAACAAACTACAACTTTTCAGGTTGAATTATTTTACATATTCAAACAATAGGTACTATTACAAAAAGCCCAACCTAAGATATTGATTTACAAAGTCAATAACTTGCATTGATATAAGACATGTTAAACAAAATTTGACATTGGCATTTTAATTTAATGCCCACTTAATTTTAAACTAGTTACACGACCTGTATAGATAAAAACTATCACTTTTTGCTGTACACGGTAACAACAGACGGTTTGTCGCCTGATTTATTTAAAGAAACCATTTTGTTTAAATCGATTCGCTCTGCTTACAAGCCGGATACTGAGTCGTTTACAGACATCAAAGAAAAAATGCTATATTTATGGGTTAACGCCTGAAATGGCTTTAATAGATTTTGTTAAGACCGGGATTCAATATACGAGTCTCAAATTCGATCTTCAGAATGAAAGACTAGAGATAATGAAAGACATCGATGATGAAATAGAATAGAATAGAAGTTTATTGTTTCCAGTATTACAGCAAACAGAAAAAAAAAACTTAACATGGAGGCTACAATACCGAAAGCAGAAAATAATAAAGATAAAGAGTTGCTGCAACAGTAGATCATACAGATAGACTTACAAGTCCTCTACAAGTTCCAATATCCTCTACAACTATTAACCATGATTAATTGGTGTTACCATCCATAACTTTACAGGATGATAATTTCCCACAATTAAAATGCCTCTCACGTAAACAAGGCGGTTCTGTAAGTAAGCAATAAATAACAAATACACACATTAAAGGCTAGGTTAGGGCATCAAACGGTCCGATTGGAAATCTAATCGCATGCACAGCAAGGCATCATTTGAAAGTTACACGGAGTCGCTTTCGAACGTCTCCAACGATTAATTACCCCGTTAGTCTTTGTACACATGATTACAGACAAATGTGAGAACTTACGCCTTGAAAGTGAAATTTTGAACCCGAGTTTAAAGCTGTAAAAGAAGATGCACCAATCTCTACCACTAAGCTGAGCTGCCCCTTCAAGTTGATCTTCTTCATGTAGGTATTGTTATTTTGAATTTATAAAACCTCATCTTAGTCTTAATAATAATTAAAAACATAATTTTACTACTGATTTGGACCAGCATTTATGGCCAGTTTTATCTCAGCTTTGTGTGATCACGATGTTATATGTTTTTAAAATCAATGAATGGATAAACCGGCAATAATAGCACTGAGAATCCAGCCATAAACTCATTTGCCTTTCCCATAGCAAGAGTTCTAAAGATTAAAGATATACTAGATGGAGCAAAATCCCATGGAAAAAGAGGATCAATATAATTCCCACACGATCAACACTTTTAGTCTAACGGTGTGGCATTAGCCATAAAGTGTAATAGAACCGACTTGTTAGCGAATATCACGACAATCATTAAGTAACCCACTTCCCAGGCTAGCACGTCAACCTGCTGATACACTTTTGTGTTCCTAGTATTCAAATTACTGGAAAAAATGAGGAAAACAAGAAACCAAAATGTGCAGTTTTATCTTGATGATCTTGTTGTTCGCGAAGATCTGTGGCTAGGCAAAACTGATGCAGATTATTTAAGTTTTTATTTGACCAAATATAATTCCACTGGAAAGTGTTATTCGTAAAAAAGTTCAGAAGTGTTTTGAAGATGATATAATTGCGTCCTAATAACCAAGTGATAGTGTAAAACTAAACGATTCAATAACTGATCAATTAAAAGATATTAATAGCTTAATTCGTATCGATATATGCATCTTCTCACATTTCAATATTCGTAAAAGGCAATCAACGAGTAATTAACTACTGAATTCAGAAGCAAATTAATCCTCAAATTGGCTATCAACACTTTAAAATACTCTAAAAGAGAAAACGATGCTTATGAGTCTGAAGTCTTAACTTAAGAAGAAAGAGTAATCAGGGGTCCTAAATCAAGGCACATTGAAATTTGCACAAAGCGCATCAAACAAAGACGCGTCCCACACAATCATTGTAACGATCCATTGAAACCAGCCTCTAATTAGGTATTACATACAACCTGAATAGCCATGTATGAGACTGCATCCTATTCAAACGTTATCCGATAACACTTTAATTAGACTGATGTAGAAATCTCGTGACGTGCATGAGAATTAGCTGTCAAAAGATTAATTAAAATTAACGATATCCGCTGAGGAAGAGGGTGTTTCGTTTGACTTATGTAATTTGATCGCAGGTTAAAAGGTAGACATTTGAGCTTCTTGTTCAGTGGGTAAGTCGCTACGATGTTCAAATGTTTTTTTCGAAATCACCACGACAAAAAATATCAACACGCTTAGCCTGCAGCAATATTGAAATCCAAATCCATTCTCTGCTTTGCTCGATGATTTATCAATAGCAATTATTATCTGCAATGCAAATATCAGTTTCGCAAACAACAAAACGTTATAAATATCGCACGCATGCGGTGTCGTTACGAATGTAATCAATCCCACATGCAGTGTTTTAAAAGCATTAACCTAAATTATCAGCAATTAACAAATCGTAATCAAACACTGACATTTCCTTTTCAATCGCACGTCTGCAATGAATCAATAGTATACCTACTCTTAGTTACGCAAGTTTCATATGATTGGAACGAAATGTAGGGAATGGATAAGCCTACGCTACACAACACCCATGTAGAGACATAAAAGGCTATAAATAATCCTGGAAAACCAATGACAATCATCAACGGACACCTATCAGAAAAATTTGCAACATGAACTGAGGCATAATGAGTAATCATTCAGATAGTTTAGTCCGTCGAATCATACCAAAGACGTTTTTTGTAGATAATAAAATTATTGTAGTGCACATTGATACAAATCTGATAAAGAAAGATAAAATTCTTACAATTTATTACGTCAAAGGCAAATTATTGCAAATCTGCCTTGTCTAAGCAGTTTATCTTAAACCAACAGCTTCACGGCAAATTACATAAAGCAATGAAAGTCCTTCATCAGTCCCTGTCAGAGTCCCTGCAATCTGCTTATCTCCATCGATTGAGATCATTTCAAGTCGCCGAGAGGGTACTATAACTCCAGATTTAATAAAATCCAGCCTTGGAGAGAGCTGGCCAAAGTGTTAGGGGCCAACGTTTACACAGTCATTATTTTGTTAGCGATTTCAGTGAAAACACTTGGAAATTTCTGATCAAATTACCAGTTATGGATTTATGAGCAGTCGGATAGATCGTTACGTACGCATTTACTACACTTATCAATTTTCATCGTTTACATGTTCTGTAGCCAGTAACTTGTATTTTCTCACTTGATTCCAGGAATCCGGTAGTAATTCTGATTTAATTTTCTGATACATCGTGTGCAATATTTCAAAGTGTTGATTAAGCATTAGAGTTGTTATTGCCACCACTTACATGAAGTGATGGTTGCTATAAATTAATAATATTACCACTTATTGCTTTCACAAAATCACATCAATCTTCAGCACTATTATTTATGGTCCTTTAACAGATCCCAATTAAATATCATCTACAGAAGCTAATGCATTTAACAACGTAACGATACCAACTAATAATAACGTACGTAACACCCAAGTCCTACTGAAACCTATTAATTAACATTTGATCTTAGTTTTCCCTTTCATTACAGCTGGCAACTTGTAAATTTACGCCAACAATTTCTTTACTGGGGTGCTGTTCAATTTATTAAACAGGGACACTAAAGTCCTGTGTATTGTAGCTCTTATCTGCAAAGTTTCGACACACTCTGTGCTTCGTAAGACAAATCGTCTCGCCTATTCGCCTGACACAAGAACACGCAATTTCTCCTGATAGTTCAAAGATAAGTTCAGTTAGACTGTAAAATATACTCTCGTCTATGTTTCGGTTGTCCGTATTTGCTATTTCAACGTCTGCATCATTGCAAACAGTCCTGATTTCCATTACCTTGATCATTACTTTTGTCTGTTTCGTAATAAAGGTGGCATTGTGTGATGTGACCGCGATGTGCAACGGATGGCGATGAATAGGTGGTCTATTCTCAAGCATTAATTTTTAAATTGGAAAATAATTGCATCCGAAGTGACATTGCAGATTATGATGTCATACAGATGTCCGGCGAAAATACCGTCTTAGAATAAAATTAATTATAATGATATTACAAAATGTCGTAGATTCAAATCTATGAGTAACAAGAAATAAATCAACATGTCCTCAGGGTTCTTAGATGGTATCAAGTACAGCCAACACATTACTTGCCATTCATTACAATATCCACATTTTACAGGAAAACCTCAACAAAATGCTAGTATGTCCTAGCAAGAAGCATGGACAGGCCAGTTTAATAGCGAAGGAAGCTATCAAGTTGTCGCTGCTACACTATTAGCTACTATGCCGATAGATAGATTTATGTAAGACCATCGCGATGAAAATAGACGAACAGGGAACCTTCGGACATCCACGGCATTTGTAAACGTGAATGGCAGGAATGATAATTGACGATGATAGCCTAATCTTATAAGCGAACTGAGATATAAGGGAGATTGATGACATACTCAATCGTGGAAACAGATTCAACAGTCCTGAACTTGTTCCACTTTTATCAAGATTTATAGAACAACTAGATTATCTTATTAATCTGGTTACTTAATTAACATTATCGGGCCTGTTCGAACTTGATATAAAGAGGATAGTAAAGAGTACGGAGAAATTACATTAAAACACTAATAGAACAAGAAAAAACGCTCATCATGATGAACCAAATCATCGGTCATCACGAAACACGATGGCCAAAACAAAGGGAAAGGCAGGCGTTGCTTCATAAATGATAGCTTTGTAATACAAAACAATACACATAAATATGAAGTTTGAAGCATTCAAGCATTTGAAACAAAGGCAAACGATAATAAAATGGTAGCAGGGCTAGAAAGCCCTTCATGTGCCGCTAGCATTATTGGTAATGAGAATTCTACGTGAATTCTATGAGTTTTACTCATTAAACATGGGCCGTCGGTACTTACACATTTGTAATGGAAAATTCATGTGACAATATATAAATATTTCATCGGAAACGACGGAACACTGTGGTGGTATATTGTAATTTTATTTATAGGTGCTATGTACCGATTACTATTAACATATTTCGCAAATGTGCCTAAATCGCTACTGAAAATATTTTCATTCTGAATTCTTATTCTTATAATAATCTCTTTGCTCGCACGTGTGACCGACTTAAACCTGGTAACGAGTTCTAAATCTAGACAACCTATATAGAAATTCGCAGCAAAATTCTAGACCACTTCCTCAATCCACACAATTTCATGTCAAAGATCTCTATAATCCCTTCGCTAATTCAAAACTCTCAGTCATTAATCTACTTGCATTTACTACTACAATCGTAAACGCTGCACCGAAAGCCTTAATTAATGTTAACCGACTTTTAAAGTCACGCAATCTATCCAAGGTAAAAATAGAAGGCTGTTTGAACTTAACCCTGTTATTTGTGAAAATCTCTGTTCTGAATCACGTAGACATTAGTCAGTTGTTATTCACCAGCAGCGAGAAATAGACGGACCGAGATGCACTGGTACAGTTGACGCCGCGTAATATTAGTTCATCCAATAGGATGAGCCATGAGATCATGTTAGATATTAATAATATTGTAGCCGCTATTACAGAGTGCAATAGTTACATTGTCAAAACGGATTTTTTATTTAGTAATCGCGATATAGATGCAGAGTACAAAAGTAAAGTTGATAAAAATACTACTCATGATATCTTTGTTTATAATCAAGAGCACATTGGCCTAACAAATAAACAAAGCTTAGAAATGATCCACATTGATATCATAAAAATGTTTAGTTTTCCGTCTACCATTTAGATTGAGACCGCGGTGCCACCAATGTGTGTATATGATAAGGAGTGCTTGGGTCTACTGCTCAAACAAACACAGTATGTTTGCTTATTATTATCACAACAAATATGGGAAACATAGTAGAAGGTGCATGACGAAATTGAAGCCACCATGTGAACCACCGTATCGATAAAGTCAATAAAGAAAGTAGGATTATAGTACACTTAACAAATATAAAAGATAGTGAATACATTTAATAGATGTATTTGAGGAAATGCAGTTCATGTAGATTTAGATTTTGATCGAAGTCAACCATGACACATTACAATACAACAATTATGAAAAACAAAACGCAGTACGCTTTCAAACACGTTGATAAACTTACAAACATAACTCTAAACTAGGTGTTATTTCACGAGAAGTTACAGCTAACAATACCTGCTAAGTCAAATGAGGTAAATAGGTTACGACAATGCAAGATATCGATCGCCGGGCAATCGTACATTGTGGTAATCTTTGAACTTGAGTCGTTGATGTATGAGACTCTAACAAGTAATGATACATTGTACATGAGTATACTACCCTGCTAGGCCAAGGGGGCAGGAAGAAATTATCAATATTACTCAGGCGAGAATGATCAGTGGTAGCTAGTTGGTGCTAGAAAAGAGCTTCGTATGTCTTAAATGTCATGGTAAGTTGAAACAGCTAAATCGATTTATAGGTGTTAAAGTATTTAGAAAACAAAACTCTTGACTTAGCTTAGACTACTTGTATTACCCAACGAGGTTGCGAAAGCCTGTTGCTATAAACCAAATTAAAATTGATATTCAACCGCACTTGTTTAGGTCGAAAGCGTTCAAGTGAAGAGTTTTAAATTAGTAAGGTAGCCAATGATAGACAGAATTGGGTTACAAACGTAAGAAAAAAGAAAATGTGCTATATTAGGAGCCTCAAGCGACAGTGACATACAGCAAGAAAAACCTGAAATGTACTTGCATCGCGTTCCAAGTATTTTTTAACTTTGTTGCTACGAAGTACGTGTTGTAAAGTAAAATATAAAAGCGTGATGTTGAGAGAAAGGGAATAAAAACAAATCTGAAGTTAGCGGATTTTAAATGACGTAGAAAATGTTAATGTTTTCTGCACAATCAGAGGTCAGAGCGTTGGCTTACTTCGCGACTATGTAGCGTGTGGCAGATGCATCATGGTGCATTGAGGTGTAATTTCACACTGAGATGTAGTTGGGTCTATTTTTTATTTTGATGACAGTGTATCGAGTCCAAAGCCTACTTTAGTACTCAAAATTACACATAAGAAACAGAGCGTTGCCAAAACGTTTCTTGAAGATTCCAAGAAAATAAATTCAGGTAACTGAAGCAATAGTTATTTTTGTGTCATATGGTACGTAAAGTATATGCACAGTCAATTATCTTCATGTACGGCAAACACCTTTCCAAGCCTACCTATTCACGACAAAGAAATTACAAATGGGCTCCATCAGCGTTCGACACTGACGAAAAATGTGACCATCAAAATGGTCTGAAAGCCATCAGTGGAACATTCGACAAAAACTGACCTAGTCTGGATAACAACTGACTGCAACAGCATAGCGGTATATTCAGATTACATTTAGAGTGACGCCGCTTTCGGTTGGTATTGTTATACGCTTTTTAGTTCGCGGGCAGATCGTAACTGCTGTGGGTGACTCAATCGCTTCCACGAATTGTGTGCGGTGAACAGAACTGATGCTGAGAAAAGCCTTGGGTTGCAACTACTTGGAGATTTCCGCCATTTTGTATTTGTTGGGTATGCTTTGTTATCTGTGTGTCTAAATTTTGTATACGCATGCAGAAGCCCAAGTGCACCTGTATGTAGTCACTTATATCCAGCTGATATTTAAAATAAAGTTCGATCAGTCGTATCATATTAGAGTCACGCAATGTCTCTTAGGGCGGTATCATTGAAATCGATATTAAGGTCTGTTCGTTGTACCGTGTCTGTTATTAAATTGCCTACAACAACAAACATTCTAATTAATCAAAGACAGTGCATGACATTCTTAACAATCAGCCTATCGTTAATCCGAATCTCTTTCGGTCACCACGCACACTTTCAAATAAGGTTACTCCAATCAATGATGCAACGGTTAATATTTTTAATCAATGCATCAATTTTAGTCGGCGATACGAAAATATCACAAACCTCCATACCAACATATAATACCAAAACGGTTATATCACAAATTCACGCATTTGTTTCAATCGTTTAATTTGTCAATAAAATGTTACGAACAGAAACTATCACTCGGCAGTTAACAGAGTAATTGAAGTCTCAAGAAAACAATTTGAATTTAAAAAAGGAACAAGATGGCGGTTAAGTTGTAGCAACGAAACCTGAGCCGAACTAGGGCGTGAAGAGAACGTTGAAACAGCCGGATACAATCCAAAACACGCACGTATTCACCAATACCACGGTAATAATATATGGGAAAATATACTAATTGGCGAGAGGATAAATACTGCTGAATGTAAAAGTGAACATTACGAGCCAATGAATATTTTCAATAATGAAGATAAAGTAAGAGAAAATGTACTTCACGAAAATGGATTGATAATTGTAAATTCAAAATAATTAAGAACAACTGCTCAAAGAGAAGTTGCTGATAGTGATAGATCCATACCAAACACACTACGAAGTTTCGGTAAGCAAATCTACAAGATTAATAGAACACATGTCAAAAACATTGACATACGATATCAAACTACATTGAGTAAACTACTTTCTTGTAAAGAAGGCCAAGTTCGTGTTTATTTGTATAAAATTAATGAGATTTGATACCCGGCCAAGTTCAGTCTTATTTGCATTAATTAATGTGTCTGTCTGAACCTTAATTGCGACAAAACAGCGGTTAATACAAATTGTTCTCAATTTCTGCAATTCCGTTGACAACGTTAAAAGTCTACTAATTAGTAGATTTTTCTCCATTCTTACGATTAATGTCATCTATTTCGGCACCTCTTTCAACAACTGCTTTTTAGCAACGATCAAGATTTTGATAACCCCACTTATTTTTTAAACGTCTGTCTAGGAATTTAACTTAAACAGTCTAGACTACACCCATAAAAGATGCCTAAATACAGCACTATCTCCATAAAAAGATAGTTCAAAAGCCATTTGAGTCTTACCAAACGCTTAACTAAAATTAAAAGCATAGAAGATAGTTTCAAAACAGTAAGATTTATCAGCCCCAATGAATGTCTGAATATAGCAAGCCCAGTTCAAATTATTATGATTGAAAGGCAATTTGTGCAAGCTGTGTACCCAGGCTGTTTCAATATGATTTAGGTGTTCCAAACAATATCTCAACTAGCTTGGTATAAATCACAATAGTTCAATTAGTGAACATAAATCAAAATACGCAAGGCTAATAGGTCAGTGAGTCAACTATCTATGAAGTACGAAGCGAATGGAGAAACAGCTGAAATCGATTCTTTGTTTATATTTACTTGATACAGCACTGTCGATAAACGATCTGAAAGGGCGATTCGAATAATCGTAAAAAAATACTATATAATTGCGATGGCTAATCGGCTTTCCGTTTTAAACTGTTCTAATGGCAACATTGCCCTTAATGTCTACTTTTATGTTAGGTATGTTAATATTAAACGCTATTATTTTTATAGGCTCGTTGGTTGATTGGCTCAAGTCAATTCTGGGAAGTATGTTTAGTGTATCATTAAGTATACCATGCCAAATTTTCGGATCATCAACTCCTATGTAATCATCGACAACTTGGTCATCCTCAATGTTTATTTCTCCAACCTTCGTTTCTCCTTTAACATCTAAACGAGTTCCTTTTCCAAAGTACACATTATTCATAGCAATTAAAGTAACGGTCAAGCACATGCACAAATTCACAGTTGTGTAAATTCTCATTGGAAAGTTATCATGGAGATTAACGTCAGCTGTCAATCACGGTTCATCGACTATTACTAACAGATGGGCACTCCGTTTTAGGGCAATCATTTCACAAGGCGTGTCAAAGAAAGTACCATAAAAGAGCCACATATGCACGACTGGCATAAATTACATTTGATGGGTGTTGGCTAATTCGTGGGTACTGAGACCGTAAGTATCTTATCACGCAAAGCTGTATTTATTAAATAAGAGATTGCTGGTGATAGGTATTGTGCTACAATATTTTAATAGCTTCCTTAATTGAAGCATTCCCTCAATTATTACGTAACTAGCATTAGGTAGTTATCAACATTTTGTTGCTAGGCTTCTTATATCCCTAGGTAGTTTGGATACTATATACTTTGTTAAAAATACACAACTCACCTAATAGTTTGTATCATCTCATTAAACGCGAAATGCTCCTTCCAGTGTCGTGGTCCCAATGTTGAAGGCAATGATCCAATGGAAAATCATACGTATTCGTTTCAATTTCATAAAATACTTCAAAAATATGTTTGTACTTAGTGTATAAGAGCACTTGTTGCAGGTCACTTTGTTATTTCGATTGTTCGTCTGGAAAACGGAATGTTATGAATGTCCTTTTGGTACAAAAACAGTAAACAAACTTGTTTCTAACATGCAGGGAAACCATAAAATTGTTAGGATGTAAATAATTCAATAGATACACCCTACATTCCAAAGCCGTATCACATATTTATCGAAACTACATTAATGGACATCATCCTTAACGATCCAAAAAAGGAGAAAAAAGCAAAGATGCGGGCGCCTTTACAAACACGGTTCAATTTCAACTTTATTATTTGAGTAATAAGTCTCAGAAAAGACAATAAAATTAACACAAGCCAGTGCACTGTCACCTCGGTTACTTTATGAGCTATGTTTTGAAAGTTAATTTACTAACAATAGGACATAAACTTGCCACATAACGATGGTACAGCTACAAGATCAAAAATATACACAAACAATATAAAAGAGAAAATCTTCATCACAATAAAAATAAAACAAGAGAAATGCAGTGCAATGAAATCGAGACTGCGAACGAAAAACACCGCAAACAGCTCGTAAAAAGTAGACGTCTACTGAACGACCCACATAATTTAAAGCTTTTAAGTCATAAAAACGGCAATTAAATCTAGAATTGTGAGTAAAACAAAAAAATATGCACAAAGCCGGTAAAACACTTCTAAGTGAAATAATTGGCCAGTGTCATAACAGTCGAAAGTCAACGATCAGTTAACAAAGCAGAAAATGAAACACATGAAACTGCGGCTTTCAATTCGAGGTGAGTCATCAACGCCAGTTGTCTGCTTAATGACGTATTATCCAATTTCACTAATAGTTAGCGAGCAATCGAGCGTTTCAGGCGTCGTTGCAAAGACAAGTGTTTCAGCTTCAGAACATAAAACAAACAAAACTTCATCAAATGTGTCACATGCTTGACAATCAGTGCCGGTTCAGTGATCTTCGATTTTCGCTATCTTTCATGGAAGTCATTCATTTTCGCTTGACAACTTGGATACTTGCCACCTTGAGGTTACGCAATACATGTGATGGTACTCACAGTTTCAGTACACACCATGACTCACAGGAAGTGTCAGATTAGAACCGGTGGAATTGTAATCGAAAATAGACAAAAACTACTACCAATTGCTACAGGTGAATTGGGTAATTTGAAACTAGATTGCAAGTTTCTGTTAGATAAGAGAATTCATGCTGACAAGGTGTAAAAAATCCAGCCACCGAAGTCACGTATAGAAGAGAACCGAAGCATGGAGGGAATGGCAGAAAATAACAAAATCCAAAGTAATCGCTACTGGACGGTGCCGCAAATGTTGACTAATTCAACGATTTACAAGCGACAGTGTTAAAACATAGATAGTATTGGAGCTTTGATACAATTAGTAAAGTTAGTAGTAAATTAACGGCGCCAATTGAACTGCCCACACATGACACGTTGTTTACATTAGTTATGTGCAGCGAAGTACGATTAAGTACTGTTTATAAATGGAGAAGAGGCATATAATTTACAGTTAACTTTGAACATTATGGGATGCTTTGTGCAAGAAAAAGAGCAACTTTATGTGGCAGCGGATTTCCACATGCGAATCGTTTAGGAAGTCGAGTCTTATGAACACTCCAGTTATGAGTAACAATGATAGCTGTTTACAACTCAGCCGTTAATAGTCATGTATAAATAACTCGTGAGCACGTTAGTCACCAAGCAGTCTACGCTCAAATGCCAGTTACTGACTAGTTAGATATGTTAATTATTGCAACGAGCAAAGCTTTACAAGGTGCGCTCAGTAACCTCGAAACAGAAAGTCTGAATGCATCGCCATCGTATTAAACGGTCAAGGTGAATCAGTCTAGCGATTGGACAGATTAGCCAAAGATGCGAGCCATAAATGATATCAAAGTAGATTATGATAAACAAAAGCAATCCAACTGATTATATTTTCTACAGAAGATAACACCGAAATTATTGACACCACAAAAATCAATTGTAAAAATAATGATGATGTAAGAAAATAAGCTGAAGTCGCAGCCTTCAAAGGAATACCTACAGTTGCGTCGAAATTCGTTCACGAGAAAGACGCCCGCATATAAGTCAGGATAACCACAGCCGAACCGCACTCGCAAACTGGTTTCGGTGCACTATTATTATTAAAGGCTCGTGCCAATATACGGGCAGAAACGTGCTCCAACACAATACAGTTAACAAAGAAATATAAAACTTTAATCCGTAACGTAATTACTGCAAAAAATTTATACCAAAAGGACACAAAACTCAAGACGTCTCAGAAAATCCACACGATGTTACTTTTCATTTATTTTTAGTTTTTCGAATTCATTACATGCATTCACTATCACATCCATTAATAATAAGGCACTTGTCTAAACGTTAGGTTATAAAAACAGTTCAAAAAGAGTGTTAAAATAAATTCTCCGAGTTGAGCGCAACAAACTGCCTGCGTGAGTCGGCCGCGCGCAGAGCCGGCGACTCGCAAACTGTTCCGTTCCGTTTCAAACTAAACATCAACGGCCACGCGGACTGCGCCCTACCTCTCTGTCTCCCTCACTATCGAGGAAACCATCACGCGAGAGCGAGACGGCTACCAGTCAAACGTCGTCCGAGTCTTATCGCAGGATAAAGTTTACAGCGACGTGAATAGTTTCCGAGCATTAGCCAGAGAGGAATGGGGCGATTACTTTTTTTGTGTATTTGGCAGGACTTTTTTCTTGTCGAATGTTGGATTGGTTTGAACTTCTATTTTTATTATCTGAGCGCGTTTGAGCGGAACGAGCGGCACGAGACAGACTTTGTTTGGAACGGAAGCAAGCTGATGATTGACCAAGGATTCTCGGAAGTCTCGTTATGTTTAACACATCCTCGATGATAGACGCATGAACAATTGAGTCTAGTTCAAGGCCAAAATCAAGCTCTAATCGGTTATTATTAAAAAATTTAAGCATATAAAGATCAAACAGCCAACGCGATTTAACCGTGGCAAAAATCTCGAAACCAGTCGTTCACGATTTTTGCTATAAGTGGCTGCATGAACGCATGTATAAACGATGACCTCAATTCGCATCTGCTATCTAAAGAGATCTCCTATAGTTATCGATCAAATATCACGCCACAAGTTAGGAACCCGGTAGAATTAGATCATCGTTCGCTTCTAGTGGCATTAACAGGCAAACAATAATTGACTTTTTGAGGAAAATGTTAATCAGAATGAACTAGAAAGAAGCGTTATGAAACATTTGTAATAACTATTCAAACATAATAAATCGACGTGTTGAGATAAAAGTGTTATATCGGGACGATTGTCTTGTAAATTGAGTTACACAACACCAGAAACGATAAATATTTATTTAGCTTTAGTTTCGTTGGCCTGTTGCACGACAAAAATAATCTACATAGAAAACATAAGAACTTTTTTGACCTTATTTCTGTAGACATACATTTCAATAATTGCCAAAATAAAAACAAAGTTAGACTTAGGAAGTGTATGTAACAATAAATTAAACGTATTTAACGAATTAATTGGAAACTATTCGCAATACAACAAAATCAAAAGCAATGACTCAAATACAATCAATTTGTTCTTGAGTATTGCAATAGCTATTAGCAGCATGATATTGAAGTGGATGCAAGTGTTGTACAGACATTGGTTTTCCCACTTTTTATTTTTGATCCTATGGAGATAGAAAAAGCAGCATACTTCAAAGACACATTACTAATTGCATTTTTTACAGACGAGCTGCTATTACGACGAATATGGACATTAAACAACATATCCGGAAAGGAAATCACGTAAACAATCATTATAAAAAACTACTGGGGAATGTCGCGTGGAATTGTGTGAAAGAGAAAAGCGTAATTGGCAATCAGATGGTCGGCTTTCTCTCACAATGCGTTATATATTGTGTAGGATGCCGGAATCATCTTTGGGGCAAACGATGATCGTCTAAAACTTCAATAGGATTTATAATGAACTGACCAATTGAACCATTCTGATTAGCTCTTTTGTCAATTCCATTATCATATTGTTGCCAATAAACGGTTGAATAAGAACTAATTCGAGAATAATATGCGTGAGAAGACCGTATTCTTCTTTCGTTTCATAATCTGCATTTTAATGTTTGACGGAAACAATAATGGTTCCATCATAACATAATAGGTTACCTAATGCAGTTGTATTATCAGCGATGGTTTTATTAATATACCTATCTATACATTGGAATCAGTTTTAAAAGTTAATGCAATATCTTACTATAACGCTATATTGTGTTAATCTTTGTAGGATTGGTGATTACCAAGAGCAGGGTCCTCTGGTACGTAATCTAAAAGAGATCAGTTCATTACGAAGGGATAATAAAAACGGCCAATTGTTGCTTTTCATACCAGTCACTCATGGCTATTGACATACGAAACAGAAAGTTTATGGGTTTTTAATGACTACTTTATATCTGGAGTTTGAGGCCATAGCATTGTAAGAGCAATAAATAAATAAAAGAATCATAAACACAGTATTGCAAATATGATTACTCCGGAAGGACATTAAATTACACAGATTTATTAAAATTGTGTAACAGCTTCAAATAAGATCAACTTGACAAATTGAAGAAATAACAAGCCTTTGAAAGATTAAATTGATGTCAAGCAGATGAACTAGAAATCCTAAAGTGACAAAGAAACGAGAGCTAACAAGGGACTTTCTAAGAATGAGAGCAAAACTGTTCAATGCAAAAGATTGATGCTTCAACACAAATCTGGATCAGAACACAATAAGGGCCTTTTGTAGAAAGAACTGCCAAACTTTCTCCTGGCCCTTTCAAGAGTCGACAAAAACATTTATTTATCTCACTGCAAACTTAGATTTCTTCAGATGCAATTTCGTCTTTTTTGAAGATTACTGAAAAATAATATATTTGAAATTGAACAATTTGGGATCAATTGAATTTATCTCATCACATTCTATCGGTTATGTAATGCAACAGATAATTCTATTATCATCCGATATGCGGTTCGATAAACCAAAAGGAATGGCATTTCGACATAAATCACTTTGAAAGTGTCGAAACGTATATTCTCGTTCACTCGAAATATGAAGTAACTTTGATTCTTTAGCAGAAATCAAGGCAAGCAGAATCTTTTAAGTTTTCAGAATATGTATAATTTTGAAACAACAGAAAATCAAACAGAACAGACCAATAGAAAGGGAAAAGTTTGAAAAACAAGTCTTAAATGTAGACATAGATGATGGTATCTTCAAATTAAAAGCGTTGATTTTGTCGCGTGTGAGCATTTTCTAACCACACATTCATAAGTTCTAAACAATATTCGTGTAGTACGAAGTCACGTTCGTCTTCACAAAAGAAGTACATATAACAATGGACAAGAGTTGAAAAGCGTGGTCTTTTTAGAAGCATGCGCATACATTTCCGACTAAAGGAGAGATGTAATTGATTTTTAATGGGAATAATCCAGCCCTTGCGCAAGGTACAGCACGAATAATAAAGGTCTGTGAAGATATTATGCGGCAATAAAACAGGTATCATAAAGTTTTAATATCATTTTCAACTTCAGTAAGCTTTCTAGTAAGAAATGATAAGGATTTATTTTAATGGTCATCTACGTCTAGTCTGAATTATGCACATGATGATAAAATTCTGCCTGTCTCATTACAGTCTCCTCTGCTAGATTTACTGCATAATATTATTTAACTGCGTCTATGGAGTTTAAAATATATCCGATTGACCCAACTTCACCATGATTGGTTGCAGCGCCTTTTACTCCTTCCAGCCTATTGGGAGTTAGAGCTTTCTCATTTACATGAAACACCTGTGTATTGTAGCAATATATCAAAGGAAACTGACTACGCTTCCTTAAACAGTGGTAATAGACGTTATCTCTTCATTTATATCGAGTTACAATTATTAGTGTTCGCTTCCCGGTCTTGAGCGTTGCGTGGCAAGCTTCCGTATTCTGCCAGATAAATATTGGATGTGCCAACAGGAACATACGGCTGATGTATGGAAATGGTAACTTTCTAAACAATTTTATGCATGCAAATTGTGGATTGTTGAGTGAAAATACGGCCCGCGGTTTGGTGTTATGGAAGCCGATGAAACAAAGATTGTGGTTGCATCGGATATATGTGATTCCGGTCGGCGAGAAGCTGGAATGAATATTGCAGAGAGATTCTATGTTAGATTCAACCAACCCCAAACGCAAGTCATAAATTTTAAAAAGTAGTAGTAGTAGTCAAAACTCTTCTTTCTAAAACACCACTTCTAATTAGTCAAAAAAGATTAAGAAACCCTTGCCAAAGTAACGGAAAATTAGAATCGTATTTCTTATTGGACAGTTTTACGTTAATCCTGTCCAATTCATATTGACTTTGGGCAAATGCCAATATTTACAATGACAAAATGTTACGCAAAGGAAACTGGTCATCGTTAAAAAAGCGACAAATTCTATTTTTATACCGGTCCGTTTTTATATGCTTCATACTAATGTGTGTTTTCGATCTAAAACTAGATCTAGTCTGTGATATATTGACCTTGAAATGTATTACAACACACGAAAACAAAATCAGATTCTTTCTACTCCATTTGGTATTCTAATAACTTTTTTTGTTGTTTTCAGTTGTATCAGTCCTCATAATACGTATCGTCTTGCTGCTCATCTCATACCAAATTATCTACATCTCGAATCATCCGTCAATTTTATTCCAAATTCAAGTCCCATTCCTTGGTGGCCAGATTCACTATTCAAATTATATTCCTACAAGTACGTTTAGTTTCCCCAAAGGCAGCTAAAGTGGTAAGCACTAGTCCCCATAACTCAGTGAGCATCGTTTCCGTGAGATCGCTGCACATCTGCTATGCTGCAAGCCCCGCCCACATCATGCCCACGCGCAGGTAATGCTGATGCACGGATTTTAAAGGTCTCACATTAAGTTAGACACATAATTTGTTTTTGGTCTGTAAAGGTTAGCAAGGTGCGTTAATTATATACTTAGGTAAATAACAGATTGGTTTTTGGTTATCTTAATTCGCCATCTTTATCTTGGTCAAGTGCATCTTGCGAGATGTTTCGAGACGGTTCAAAACCATGGAGTTTCTTGCATAGAGCAACAAGTACCTCAGCCGTATCGTGATTTTCTATATTTATAACAAAATTACCAACACCAGGAAACATATCAATCATCAAATCAAACGATTTCTCATCTAATCGCGAATATTCCGAGAAAATCTTAGCTGCAGGCGGTTCCTATTTTCCAATAGATTTGAAGTGGGCAATTTGTAGAGATAACAATTCGTTGGCTAACAATAAGTTGCCTGTAGACGTTTCACATTAGAGTGGGCACGATCGACTTGTTGCCGCGAGCAATGTCGCGTAATTCCTTGCTTCGTGTGAAGTGACCCGTGCCTTACCGTAAGCAAGAGAAACGAAACTACAGAAGGCTTACTTTGTAAATACCTTAACAAAATTAATTGACGTGGCAGATTGCATGAGTTTTCGAGGATTAAAGGAGTTTTGTCATATGACGGATTACAATAAAAACAAGTTTAATTATGTAGATTTCATTAAATATAATGTCATAAAGCGAATTAGACTGAGTCAGTTTGCACTAATTAGCATTTTAATTCTGGCATTTTGGCTACCTACTAGTCATAAAAAGTCATATGCATACATTCTTGCAAATATGAAATCGGGTGAGTCATTTGTTTCTATCGTGATAAAACATATTAGTGTGCATATAGATGATTTGTCTGAACTACATCTACTGCTTCCAATTTTCTTCGTAGTAATCGTGGGTGCTTGGTTAACGTAATAACTACAGGTACCCAGTTACCCAATATTCCGTTACGGTCAACACCTGATTAGTGATTAGGTTTCGATAATTGGGCTTAACTGACAGCTTTGTTATTTTTATTGTCCACGGAAGTTTGCTTAGAAAGTCTTACTGTCAAATAAACAATGCTGATTGCAGAACAATGTTCCGTATTTTGATTTGACAATGATTTTGAAATATTGGATAATTGAAACCTGGGAGGCAATAGGCTAGTTTCCTAAAAAATAATAATTAGTCCGTCTTGTAGATTGTCCAAAATTAAGCGATACGTATTTTTTCTTTTTTAAATTGGATCAGAACTTGTTAAGATATAGCGTGTTAAAGTTGAGTGTGACGTCACAAGTTGCTACAATTTTCAGGACACTGTGACGTAAAAGGCCCCCACTCCTAATTTTTAAAGTGTATTATCTTTGTCATTTTATGTTTAATTAAAAAAAGAAAAAATACGTATCCAATATTTTTTGATTATCTAAAAAGCGGACTAAATATTATTTCATTATTTCGACCCTGGACACTACCCTATTGTCGTTATTCAATATGCTGTTTTTTATTACCTAGCTCCAAAGCGTAGGAAAGTTTTGCATTTCCTACGCCGGTGGTGAAAAGTGCTGCCGGAGGAATATAATTCAAAATCTAAACTCTTAAATATTGAGTACGGCAAGTCTAGTTTAGTCTAATTTAGAAGAAAAGACAATATTTTTGCTCCGACATATTTTCGGCGACTACAATAAAAAAATCGCACCATTCACTTCCATCGTCTACCACACCAAAGATATAATCCTCTATATAAATGCACCCGCACACATCGAACAATAACATATGCTGAACTCCCCACAATTACTCCCACTGATTTGTAAGGGCCGACCATTTAACGGGTTTCCATAAAATTAGGGAAACAGGGCCCTACTCAACGAAATATCGAGAACGATCGAAAATTAAACGAATTATCGATACTCCTGGTAATTTTCGTGCACGCAGAATAAGTTCGGATTTTAAGCCTTTCCATTGAATTTTACTGTGTAAGGAAAATTCTTCATAAACTTTGTTTTTTGATCACATTAGAAAGATTACCCGCACACTGAAAACGTTTAGTCGGCACATAGGATTGTTTGGGTACATTACAAAGATCTGGTATCTAGCCAGTATTAGACCAACTGAAAAGTTTTTATGATTGGCATAAAGATGTCTTTAAAAATAATGGCCAGCCATCGGGTCTCTCTCGGTTCTTAGTTCCCGGTCGCCTGTGTGTAGCGTTGGACAAATTGGTATCGATCTATCCTTAGTATTGCGCGCGATACGGTCGAGTGACCGTCGATCAAACGTGACGGGCAAGTGTTCAGTGACGGCGATTGGTAAAAGGGTAGGATTGTGTAGTTATGGACATATGGCATGATATTCAAATAGGAAATAAATTTGAATTCATACATATTTTTGACAAGTTGCTTGGTTGAAATATTTTGTTCAGCAGCTGCAATTATAAAATGAAGTCGGTTTAAAAAATACGCATATTTCTCGTCATCCTACTGGTATAATTTGTTATTGGCAAGGTATACTTAAAGACAAAAAGTTCCCAAAAATGATATTTATGCCAATGATAAAGCATATAGACAAGACCTCTACAATAATGTCACTTACCACCTAAAATACTTAGATCAAAGCTACATCTACACCTTGAACATGCCTATAACACGATGCAAATTAAATTATGCAAACAACAGCTAATTGACAACTTTCTTATCACTTACAGCCGTGTAATTACATATATTAAGAAGTTACGTCCGGCTATAAAACTACGTGTAAACACAAGTTCGATCCCGGGTCGTGAACGCCTCGTTTGTACCTACCAAGTTTTATAGACAATTACCTACTGACTAAAACCCATCATGTTCCTTCGTAGGCGTTTTATGTACCAGGGCCGCGGTAACTCTTTCGAACAATTCCGCAGCCCGCTGGGGTTGCTGGGCCCTGTTGGTTCGAGGTTCCTCGAGACTTTGTTTTATTTAATTTTAACATTTTCGGAAAACTTCCGACTAGAAAAAACGCTAAAGATGAGTATATGGTACTTGAAGGCCATTTAAAACTTCTTTCAACATGTCGAATGTTTGGGAATCGATGTTTTGAAGACCAAAAATACTGAGAAGCAATATTCCTGCCATGGGTACAAGTACATAGTTAGTGGTACATTTCCTTCTTTCAGATATATTTATACTCTCCAAAAGAACGTTATTTTTGTTCATAAGCTGCTTATAAAACATACGTATTAGCAGTGCGTGAGTACGTATTTAACTATGCAACAATTGTTTCAACAATAAAAGCAACAACAATCGTGATTCGCATTCTTTTGTTTCTCTACCTCAAAAATTAATAAGTACACTGTAATTAGATTTCTATCAAACAAAACATGTATAGAGCAGATAGTTCGCCCTACAAAGTGAGGGTATTATCTTAGTGTTACGATCGCGGTATCTGTGGTGGCCATCGATAAACATTGACTACACAATAACGTGGCTGTCATTGTAACAGTCAAACCTTTGTTCAGGTTTATGTCATTAGGGTTTAAGGTTTGGTTACACTGAGGCGTAAAGTAAGGTAAATGTTACATTGATTGGTAGAAACTCAAACGTCATCTGGCTGTCATTTTTTTCCTTGACTTAATTTAGTAATGTTGCAAATGTCCAACTAATTCAATAATCTCACAGTTACTAGCAGTATATGCAAACTCAGGATACATTTACTTAACAAGACCTGCAAATATTATGACACATAAAAGACTTTTCAATTCGTAATAAAACGTTAACTTATTGACTACAACATCTCAATTAACTAAGCCCGACTCAATGTCGTCGATATAAAACCTAATAGGTCTGGTTTTGAAAGGAACGGAGATTGCAAAGTTTTATAGTTTACTAGCGACCCGCCCCGGCTTCGTGCGGGTGCAATGCGGATACTAAATATTCTCTAATAGGAAGGTATATATTTATAATAATAAATACATGTAAACCTTCCTATTAGAAAAGAAATTCTTATTAAAAGAGGAAGGTTTATACGTTTAATTAATACATATAAACCTTCCTCTTCAATCACTCTATCTATTAAATAAACCGGCCAAGTGCGAGTCGGACTCGCGCACCGAGGGTTCCGTACAAATGCTGTATAGATAAAAAGTGAGTTTCGCGCCAACCGTTCAGTTTAGAACAATCATAGTTATGGTAATTTCGTGAGAGTCAAAATAGTTAATATTTTTTATTTTATAATATAACTAAAATAGTAGGCCAGTACCTTGTAAAAGTTATTTTATTGAAGTTATTTTATAGTCATCATTCAGAAATCTGATTGAAAATAACTAATTATGTCTTGGTCATGGGGCATATCTGACCCGCTTTGTAAAACGTGGCGGACATGAATCAAAGTAGTTTTAAATCGTGGAGAATGGTATGACGTTTCTTTGAATATAAATATTTTATTAAAATTCCATGGAGACGAATGTCCAGGATCGTTTGAAAAATATAAGACAAGCAGTTTCAGAGGATTGTACAGGTTGCAATGCTAGTTTTTATTGTTAAAGACATTTCATAAAGAAGGAAGGTGCCAATCCGGATGACCAGGATCTGATGAGGATCTGGAAACCCTGAGAAATCGAGGGCAACTCTTGAATATTGTAGGCACGCATCGAGTCATAACCAGACATGTGAGTGTATTTTTGAGGGTACTGGTAAACAGTGAAGGTTTGGAGTTGATTTGATTATGGAGACTACAGAGAGTCAAGGGAACTCCCGAACGGTATGTTGCAACTACCACGTGTTTTGGCTTATTTTATTCGTATTGGCGAAGACTTTCCACAAAGATAGGTTTGACTGCCATTGTGGGATCGACAGCTAAGATCAGATATAGTTATGGGAACTCCTTTACAATTTATAACGTAACCTTGTGTTGGAGCTTATTTTATTTTAGGTGATGAGAATTCACTACTAACTTGGGTTAAAGCAGCCATTGCAGGAATGGGATCTTTTATTTTTGAGGGATTAATCACCTAAAGAGCCCCAGTTTCAGGTTTTTTTCGAAACCGCCTGACGACTTGTAGCTGTCGAATTGTAACAACGACTTCTAGAGAGTAGGATTCGGGGCTGCTGGCTTTACGTTTCTAGAGCCTTGACAAAAGTGTAATTCTGTCCCTTTCTTTGTTTTATAAAGTCGGCATTATTTTATTTTGTAGCATTTTACAAACAAATCCAACTTCAAACATATAAAAAAGCAACAAGAAAACAAAAGCAAAAAAGAAATTAAAAAGATGTTAGGTGCATCGGTCTAGAAGTCGGTGTCTAGAGGATCTATATTTATTGAACCACCGAGATCTAGACCGATGCATATAAACAGTTTTCTTGTTGTTTTAGAAGTTGTTTTTTTTTTGTAAAAAGTTTTTATTTTTAACTTTTGTGAAAAGTTCTCGTCAATACGAATAATATAAGCCCAAACACGACGTAACTAAAACATACCGAGTTCTCTCGACTTTCTCACGTCTCCATCATCAGATAAGCTCTAAACCTTCACTGTTTGATAGTATCACCAGACATACATCTGAGAATCAAGTTTTAATCCTATGCATGCCTACAATTTTTGATAGTTGCCCTCGATTTCTCAGGATTTCCATCATCAGATCCTGACCTGATGACAATGGAAATAAACGGCGAGTATACTCTTTCACTACAAAGAAATGATTTCTCAAATCCGTCAAACTTGGTCGTTTAAATTCCCCATTGAAATGAAGAAAATATTTGATGTTTACACCTGATTTTCTCTAGATTCCCATGGTTCACATTGATGCGACTAATGCCATAGTAAATCAGAGCCTTTATCATTATACTGTGCTATATTTCGTTCGTATCCGCCGTGGGTATGGTTTTCATACTAAGATGCCCAATGACCTTTGAATGATTTAAATTTTTTCACAGTTTAGAGGCCATTATATTTAAGAAGTGTTTGATATGAATTTCACTTTTTATTCAAAACTTTAATATCTCTACGCGTTCATGTGAAAAAGGGTAGGTAGTAAGTTTATAATTATTAAAAAAATATTTTATGTCATGTAAGCAAAAATAATATTTTAATATTTTATGTACCTTCAAATTTATCATTTTCGCAATTTTTCCTTTATCTGTACTATATAACGTTGCTTCGTGCCGAATTTAAAGATTCTGAGTTCACGGGAAGTACCTTGTAGGTTTTGATTCCCTAGCGTGTGGCGGAAATTCGTCAAAGGTGTCGGTAAAACTGCTGTATCTTTTGATCGCGTTAACTTAGAAGTTTGATTTTTTCATTGCTTAAAGGGACAATAGACCTAGGTATTTGGTATAAATTTCAATTTGGTACCTTTATTCGTTCGTGAGAAATAAGGTAGTAAGTTTCATTTTATTAAAATATTTTTATTATATTATATAACAAAAAAAAATGAGATTTTCGCAATTTTTCCTATATTTGCATTATATAACAATGCTTCATGCCAAATTTCAAGATTCTGAGTTTACGGGAAGTACCCTGTAGGTTTTGATTCCTTTGCGAATGTCGAGAATTTGTTGAAAATATCGACATAATCGGTTGTATCTGTTGATTGGCTTGGCTTAGAAGCTTGATATTTTCACAGCCTAAAGGGACAATAGACCCGAGTATTTCATGTGAATTTCAGCTTGATACGTCCACGCGTTCTTAAGATAAAGGGTCTTGACAGACAGACAGACAGACAGACAGACAGACAGACGGACAACAAAGTGATCCTATAAGGGTTCCGTTTTTTCCTTTCGAGGTACGGAACCCTAAAAACCGTATAAAAGTCGGTTCCGTAGTTTTGAAGATTTAAGCGCACAAAAGGACATAGGGATATACGAACATAAGGACAGAAAAAGCCACTTTGTAATACTATATAGTAGGGTGGAGCGAAAATGTATGGAGCAAAAAAAAATCGTTTTATCTCAACGGAATAGGGATGAAAAGTTGTCTTATAATATTCAAAACAAGTGTACAAAATTTGACTTACCAGTCGCAATATTTTGAGGTGCCCCAGAGGAGATGAAAATAAAAAATAAAAAAAATCCAGTTTTTCTATTTATTGCAAAAATTAAACATTAAAAAAGCAAACTTAAATATCAAACTGTTTTTTCGTATTAAAAGTAGGCATTCGTTTCCGCGAAAGCAGTCTCGCTCTAATGAAACCGTCTCTTTTATTATCTCCACAAACTGCATTTGATGCTTCTGTCACCAACTTGATGCAGCGCTCTACTGCTTGAGTGTGACATGGAAAATCAATAATCGGGCCAGCTGGAAGAAATTTCTCTTGAAATAAGCTGTGCCTATGTACTATATGTTCTATCTTTCTTCTTTTCTGTATTCTGTGTGTGTATCTGTGTACATGAACTATTAAATAAATAAATAAATAAATAAATAATCTGACACATGCTGAGACCATTCTTGACCACATCTTTCCAGGTTTCAATAATGCCAACATCTTTCAAGACAGAAGAAGCTATAATAGCAGTGGCTCTATACGAAACTCCAGTACGATCGCATGCAAGAGCTAATGAGGTTAAATTCAATCGCTTTTTTGTATTAGGTGGCGAAGCTTTATGTTTTACCTGTTCTGGGTTTTTATACTGAGGACTAGTAGATGGCACAAGCAAACTATTGCATGAGCTGCTGCTTTATGTTACCAAATCATCAGTCAATGAACAAGAACAACAAGGTTTATCAAAATAGTTTACCTCTTTACTGGGATATAAAGCTTTTTCTTTTCTTTCTTATTTTTTGCCGTTGTAGCCACATCGACACCGCCTGTCATCATTTTTCTGGTCGTTCTTTGATCCAATAAAAAATCTACTTCCTCCTTGGAAATGCGACATTCTTTAGGACAGTTACAATCCGATATAACTTTGCATTTGCAGCTACAAATATCAAAGAAACTATGAGAGTCTGATATGAATTTATTAATTTTTTCTTGGTATTTAATGTTCGTTTGACGGCCTCGATATGGTTTCATTAAGCATCTGTATTTGTCATGATAAACGCGAATCAATTGTAGGATTCTTTTGAAACTTACAGTTGGCAGCGACGATTTTTGCCATATTTCTAAAACTTCTTGAGCCAGCCTTTCAGATATTTCATGAACTGTTGGCTCTTTTGTTGTTATATCAGGCTTCAATTCGTGTTTGATAAATAAATAATATTTCATAATGTCTTTGTAAGTTAGTAACTGAGAAACAGGTAACTTTTCTGGCAAACCAAAGACAGGACAGCTTGACATTTGTCGTGTTTTAACTTGCGACATATTTCTGTAATTAAGACAAAAAATTCTTTAAATAGTACTACAGTTATAACAGAAACTGCAAGTTTTGAATGTGAAAAAAATATTACTTACAGTAAATGTATTTGTTCCCAGCCGTCAGATTCGATGTGTCAAGTACCTAAGTGCACGACAAACAAGTGAACTCGTATACGCGCGCGAGTTGACTAATGCCATTTCTTTGATGTGAGGGAGTGAAATAAAAAATACTCCTTCAACGCACCCCGTTACCTACCGATCAGAACAAACACGTTTCAAGTTCAATCTTGTTTAGTTTACACTAATAAAGCATCGCTAAGAATATAATTCCGGGTTTATACAACGTTTGCGATTTTATGGAATTTGCGCAAATTTTCAAAACTTTACGATGATGGGGGCACCTCTAAACTTAACGTAAACAAACTGAGCTTTCTCGTATTTAGTAATGACCTAAAATAGCAACTTTATACAGGTATGCCGAATCAAAAATTCAAAAAAAATAAAATCGCTCCACCCTACTACGAGGGCTGCCTTTTAAGTTGTGTCGTTTGAAATAAGTATAGACAATCCAATAGTTTATTACTGTTTATTGTTTTTTTAAGAATACTTAGGGATATTTCATGTACTTTTGCATACGTTCAAACAAGTTTTTGAAATATTTATTCCATTCCAAAGTAGGGGTAGTCAAAACGGCCTATTTGCAAGCGTCAACAGCTTCTTCAGGTGTGCTGAAAGGTAGACCACGAAGAATTTGCTTAATTTTGGGGAATGTAATAAAATAGTTAGTGCTTAAGTAAGGCCTGTCAGGTGGATAATCCAAAATTTCAACATTTTTGGAATTCGAAAACGTATTTGTTTGGCGGGCGGTGTGCGAACTTACACTGTCATGGTGCAGGATCATTCGACGTCTTGAATTTTTTTTTCTAAATTCGGTGATGATTTGTGGCCAACAAATAGTGGTATACTAGTCAGCGGTAACCGTTTTGCAATATTCTAGTACAATAGTGGCGAGGTGGCCACCCTTTGCCACAAACGAGGCAACCATTTTTTTTTTAAGTGATTCTTGAAGGAATGACTCCGGTCGGTTTTGGCTCGTCTTGGAAGACCCAGACAGTTGACTGCTGCTTGGAATATGGATCGCAAGCATATATCCAAGACTCGTCACCCCTGACTATATCATAGACATGCTTTGACTCTCCTCCGTTAAATCGCTGCGGAGTTTTGCGACACCAACTTACTCGGGCTGTTTGTTGGTCGTCGCTAAGCAAATGGGGTATTCAACGAGAGATCAACTTTTTTACGCCAAGTTCTTCGTGCAGAATTTTTTGGATAGTGGTCCCTGAAATGCCCATGGATGCCTCTATTTCACAGTATGTTACATATCGGTCTGCGAGAATTAGCTGCCGCACGACGTCGATATTATCTTCTGTCATGGCGTTTTTTGGGCGACCTTCACGTGGCTTGTCACTGAGGCTAGAGTGGCCACATTGAAATCCTAAATATTTGCTTTCTACGGTCCTAAGGCATGGTGCTACATTATTAAATACAGAACTAATCTCTTCAAAGCACTAAAGTCGCGACAACCCCTTTTTAAAATTCTAGAAAATTATCGCACGCAAATTTTCTTTAGACATTTCCATTTTTACAACCGACCTGCCACGTTTGAATGGACGATACAATAAAACTATTCGACCAATTTAAAAACATTCTTTTGTTTTAAAATTCTAAATTCAGGAAGATAAAAGTGGCATATATATATTTTTTTAATAATCGCGCGAAGTTAGCAAACGACAGAACTTAAAAGGCAGCCTTACGTATATAGTCAAGTCCGGAACTTAGGACCAGAGTCGCTATCCTAAGAGGATGCAGCTTAACTAAAGACACAGACGTTAGAGAAAGGTTTATTAAGCAGATAATTGTTTTTATTGATCAATTACTTTCCAACGGATGTGGTTCTGGTCATGCTTAATGAACTTTTAAGTATTGCACTTAATTACGTGCGTCTTGATGGAGACAGTGAAATGTGCAAAGATATACTAAACTGTGCAGGGCTTAAGACTAAATCTTTATCAAAATAAATAAGTGATATATTTTCTACAAGTAATAATTTTTGCACTGAATTATTGGATCGATTTATCCAGGCTTCCCTAGGTTGGTATTAGAACCAAAATTCTACATATATTTTATGCTTGTCAAAAATATTTTGAAAACAGACCTCATTGCGTTCAAACCTTTACAAAAATCATTCATGTACTTACCCTCAAACGCAAAACGACTGGGTCAATTGCTCAACTTACCTGAAACAATAATAGCAATTATACTATAGTAGAGATACAATCATTTGACGGGCCCATGCGCCTGCGCAGTGGGCGTACAAAGGAACCAATGGACATTGATAATGAATATTCAATTAGATAAAATACAGTTTAGGTGTAATCACTATAAGTGGACTTGAAATTTTCTATGGAGAAAATTCTTGCCATATACGAGAATAGTTTAAGGAAATTAACATAGCAATAATAACGGTTTCAGATAGGTCGATTAAGTAGAACTTTACTTATTTTATGGTTGATTTTAGTTTAATAGCAGTTTAAGTATGGACAAGTAAGCATTCTACTTTAAATGATTGTATTGAATTCAAATAAGAAATTGTTATCGATCTCCTAGCACAAATGACTGATGCTGATAACATTGTGTATCATGAAACAAGTGGTGTGATTACGTTTCATGATGTAGACCTATAAAAAATATTTTGAGGACTCCGGATCCAATTCATCATACAAACATTAAATTTTTGCTAGACAAGAGACTATTAAATAGATGGAGAAGATGAAGAAGAACTAAATTTAAATCAGGTAGTTTCCATAAAAGACTACACATATTTCTCTATATTGACAATCATAAGTTTAACTTCAGTTGGTCCATACTACAGGACTCTAAATTCACAACTAAAAGGCAAAGTTCTGGAGGCTGCGATTACAGTTTCAATAGAAACATTACAAGTATTGCATAATGCTACAAAAGATAGTGATATATAATCGACACCTGAACGAACTCGAGGCGTGTACCGCTATCCATCAATGCTGCCCTGGTAGGGTTACCAATGGTTACCATACTAGGAACAGTAGAAACGATAGTGTTTCCTAAATCTAGTGCAGAGGATGACGGAAATTCTAGACTTGGAGATTTTGGAGCGAACCTGTTTATGGTTATTGATAAGTTTTGGTGGATAATGTAGATAAAATTTATAAAAGTAATATCTATTCCTCAGATGATAATGAGACAGATAATTTAATGACTTGAACTGAACAGAGATGAGACGAAAAGTCTGATAAAGCTAAGTAAAATATGCAAAGCTTTCTTTTTGTCGAACTTTCCTTCATCACTGTATTAACATATTCATCATCAAGACCACACATGAAAGCCCTATCGGCGGTCAATATGAATTATGTTCGTACACTTAATTTATCGAGGTACCACGTTCGATTCCGTGTTGGTTTCTCTTGTCATATTGTCCGATGGATGGATTGCTCCGCCCGTGGGTGTGTCTGTATGTCACGTCATGTATATGTGTATTAATTTGTATAATATTGCCTTTGTCACCTTTGACGGCTTCATTTTGTTCTTACAATATTTTATGGACTTTCTTTTCAAGAAGATCTTTGGGCAATGAATTATGGTGTGCATTTTGTAATTTATGTAAATGCTTCTGACTATAAATCTTACTATTAATCTTCCGATAGACATTTCCTCTTATTCTTAGCACCGTGGTCTAAAACTCCCACACCACTACTTTTTATAGTATATGAAGTGCCCTTTTTAAATCTATAGCCTATAAGTTATATATCTTCAATTGAAGTCATAAATCATAAAGAATCATTGTTAGAAAGAAAACAAGTCGACAGACGTACTATCGAATCACGAATATTCATTGTTAAAAAGAAAACAAGTCCCGAGACGTACCTACTATCGATCTCAACCAGATTATTCTACTGAATCAAAGTTAGATAATGCTTACAGGAAGATGTAAACACTTTCCAGACAGTTTGTGGAAGTTCTTAAGGATTCATGGTAATAAGTAGGAACCTTTGGTCGCAATAAAATGTCATAGCAAAACCAATAATTAACATTATTTATAACCCGAACGGAAAACTTCGTTGATCACGTCACAAAAATCTCTAGTAGACGTACAAGTGTGTTATTTAGCAGAGCTGTGCGAACAAATTGACTGACAACTACTGTTTACGCAAATATTAACGTTACGTCTAGACTCAGTATTTGATGGTATTATGTAATAAATTACTGTTACTGGCCAAAAGTTTGGACGACGAAGCCAGAAGTGATTGCCGTGGTATTTATAATTTGTAACCACATAAATAGTTTCTAGTTGGCTGTACATATGGGAACGAATACTCAAACCACAATTTTTTCGGATACATCCAAGTTTCAAAAAATGTTATTACCTACTTAACATGAAGCTACTCTCAGGCGTATCCTCAAAACTACATAAAAGACCATGCATAGATTAAAATTTGTAAATAAATCAGACCTAAACCTAGCCATTCACAATCCTACCTAACCTTCAAACATAACAATCCTTAGAACATCATGTGTTACTCAATGTAAGAATTTGCAGCTCACGTTGAGGTCCGAGGTCACACTATAATTCAACACAATCCGTGATATATCTCGGGATAATATTATCTTGTGCATCGTAAGTACTGAAGTGATAAGTGTTGTTGGTATGATCTAACCAATACGTGATCGAGGGTGTGGTACAGGTTACAGTTATGTTATTTTAATATTTGTATTTTAACCTGTGCTGTAGCCTGTTTTCTTTAATTTCATTCAGGAGTAGAATGCATGTCAACAAAAAGTGCAAATGTACGAGTGCATGTCTTCTTTATCCTAATTGAAACGGAATATGCTGCTTCCAAGAACATGTATCTAGCTACTATTTTGTTTTTACTGACTGTTCTAAATGCTTCTTCAAACCAAATACATACGCCAAATTCCATCAAAATTGACATTTCTATTCTGATGATGCAAAACAGTGGTCTGCTTTGTATAAAATGTTATCAGGATTCATACGCGGTACAGCTTTGCATCAAGATATTGTGCTAGAAACTACGCTCACAAGTTGACAACCAATAAATCATCGAGAATAACATCATCACTCCAACTAAATGAAGTCTCTATACAAAACTGAAGGAAGATTTATAAACTCAGTACTCTAAAGGACACCATAGCTCGCACACAGAAATATGAACCATTTGTCATAGCAGAGGTTCCTGAATATCGAAATATTATAATCGAGCATTGTTTTGATTTCGCAGCAGATATTGCAACATTACAAATCGTACGCAAACACAGTCGCGGTGAACGAGTGAAATTCTAGATAGGGTTGCTAAAGCTAAAGAAAAGGAAATTTCTAAAACGCCGAAAATTCGTGATAAAATCAACAGAGTGCGTTAAGAAGATGGTGAAATGATAATATTTAGAAATGATTCTTGTTGTGAGATTGAAGTGATATTTCAAAACAAAAGAAGACGAAGTTTAAGCAAACCGTACAAACTAAGCTACACGCACCATAGATTCCAATTTCGGTTTGTTATACATTATGTGTAACAAGTTCTAAAGATTTTTCTTTAGTATTGACTCTCTGTCTGTTCATAGACAGCCCTGCACAAAACACCATAAAGTTGCCATCAGCGACACCTCGAGGTGGAAGGTAAATCATGGGGTGGAGGGCAGCCACTTTCGCGCCAACATGCATTGTTACACACACATACAAACAACACCTATCACATTAACATATACGTAGATATAGGTACATCTAAGATGTATCTATCTCTAGAGATACAGACAGAAGACATAAAACCTATGGTAAGATTTGCATTAGAAAATATCCTGTAACCTTTTTTTTTGTGTTGTAACCTTTAGTTTTAAGCTATAGCAGTTGAAAATGTGAACCAATTCTGTCCAACAGATTAATTGTCATTGATTACGAAATATTCAAATCCATGAAATCTGATCTCACAAATATAACTTTCCATTATAAGGAAAGGAAGGAGGATACAATTAAGTTTATAACGAACATGAATGCCAATAATTTAGCAGATTGGATTCAACGATAAGAATTTAGATATGGATGTGGCCTTTAAAAACCACACACTGATGACTTTAACTGATGAGAACTATTATAGCAAACAAAGGAGTTACTCGATACGTCATATAAATCTTCGCAATTAAATGCAAAACAGATAAAATTTCTACAAGAACGAAATTATCATCAATAGTGTTACGTAAGCATCTTCCTTTAATTCCGGACACCCTGACCTTTAGTCTCGATTCTCAGAAGAATTTCACTAAAAGACTACTTGCACAAATAAAGAAAAGAAAAAACAGGATTATGTGATGTTAATAAAGATATCACGTATAATAACGTAATCAGCCTCTTTAAGCTCGAGAAAGGAGTTTCTACGCCGAAATATACGACCGATGCTATCAACAACTTTATATTTTAGAGAAACGTGAAAGAAATAACAATTATATAATTATTATGATGTTAAAAATTATGTCAGGTACATAAAGGTATTACATTTTTTACGGCATCATAACGGCTTTAATTTGTCCCAAAAAGATTTATCTGCGGGTGCTTTTTGAAATTTGGCGATTCAGTGGTTTTACCAAGATAACTTATCAAAGTTTATATGAATCGGAAATACCTGAATATACTTTTAGTTATATGAAATGGTGCTTTTGATTTTAGGTAAGCAGGATTTAGTATTACTACGATAAGAAAATCTTACACTATCAGCGAATATGAAGATGGACATCAAAAAACTTCTTATAGGCAAAATCATTAACATAGAAAGGAATCTTAAAGCGAAAATACTGAGGAAATAGCTTTACAGATAAGTACATCAATACGCAATCATGTAACTGCTTTAAACAATAGACACTAAATACTCAACAGTGTAGTAAAAGAACATGTTACGATACTAATGTATCTAAATACCAAATACCCACAGACGATATCTAAGAATTATCCAATAAACCTTTTCGTAAAAGAAGATAGCGGAACAAAAGTCCACATTAGGCGTATAATCATTGACTATAAAGATGTCAAGGCATTAGTAAATAAAGTAAACAAAGACAAGGAAGGCACGGCTACATTGAATACTTCAGCTTCATTTGCATATCGTGTTTTAAGAGTTGAGGAGAAAATCCACCACATTGCAGGAATAAGCAAGTCGTTAGGACAAATCGACGACGAAAGCTTGAATTAAAACATTTCACTAACCACTGTAGCTGTAACTAACTGTTCTCGAATATTCCAGCCAATTAGATCGCGTTGATTGTGAAACTGATTTGTTTGGTTATAGATTTTGCATGAGGAAAAGGGATTGTGTCTACGCTTTGTTTTTTTTAGTACACACCTCATTCCAATAAACTTACAATTAACTTTTGTCTTTCTTCAGTAGCTTTAAATCACATTACGAAAAATAAGTAAACAAATCAATCTACATACAACACGCTTCAGTAAACTTTCAACGTGCCAAGACTAGTTTAACCTCTTACAAAACGCACGACAGCCGTTCACAATGATATCCACACATTCTAAACACTCCGTACCTATAAGACAATGATTTACCTCACACAATGCAACATCAAAACTAGACAGTTTCGACAATGGTGTGGGTGATCTAGAATTCGTGGTACGTGTCGCAAGTCGCAAGGCAGAGACGATCGCGCCACCGATAGCCCGCACTAAGGATTCCGTCACGACCTACACGAACACATGAAACTACTCCGAACTACACTTATATACTCGCCTTCAAGTTTATTATCTTAATAAGGGTGGCAGAGATGGTGGAAAACCCAAACGCACGGAAGTTACGTGACCTGTAACTCCTGAATTAATTCAAATGTTTTCTGTATTAAAACGAGCGGTCTTAATTAATCACCACTGGACATATTATTATCTGACTGTAAGTATTAATTACAATAACTGAGCATTAAATTAAAGCATTGGCATGCGGATCTGAGGAATTCAATTCACATTTCAACAAGAAATCGCGAGAAAGCAGACAAGATATTTAATTCAATGAAATGTAGTGCAAGAAAAGAAGAATTATTATGCCGTAGAACACTAAAAAGCAATCTCGCTAGAATTGAGGCTAGAATAGTGGGTGGACACCATCTGATTACACAGATAGAATATTACCAGACGAATTACAGAGACACAAATTCAATTTGCAGTATCATGCGATTCAATTATATCTAGATTAAAAACATTAAATTTAATTAAGCGCTACAGTATATGATCTCTCAGGTTTCAAAACGCAACTAGTTGCATGATCGAAACGGCAAGAAAAAAGTTAACAGACAAACACCAACACGACTGGTTCTGTTATCATCTTATGAAACAGTCTTTCTTGTACAATTAAGATAAGACTAATGCACAGTGCAAGAACTTGTAAATTAAAAATAACGATCTTGAAGTCACGACGGGTTAGATGTTTCTCAGTAAAATTTACATAAATACTACGGATAAATTCCGGGTAAACGCAAGGATTGTCAACTATGCTCCGCAAAGCCATAGCGTACTGTAAAAGCGAAAGCTAATGGCACATTACATTGGATTTTATTCATCTTCGTGGATAATGTGATAGAATCTTTGACAACTAAATATATGTGTTCAGGAAATCATATTTGCCTAATGAAGACATAAGATTAGATCATCAGATTATATAGAAAACTCAAATAACATTATATCAAATGTGATTCACACATTCACACATTTGAGTCAGGTTACACAACTCTCCCTGTCAATCCTATTAATTACATTGATGACTGGGTCCATAATCAACAAGACAAGAGAGCACAAGATAAGGGAGAAAGCAATGATGGCGAGGTCACGGGGTAATGTGCTGAAAGTAATACGCCCATTACATGGAAACCTGACGACAGCTTTACAAATGGCACTCGACAATCAGATGGCGAGAATTCATGCAAATATAAACACTGTTGTTCGTCGCTGACATTTAAGCGCTCAAATAATACATGTATCCCGTATCTAAAGTTTATCGGTAAAGTGAATTCAGCAAAGTCACTTTACTAATCTGAAATTAATGATATTATTGAATACTAGCTTCTGCCCGCGACTTCGTACGCGGATCCTGTCCCTTATGCCAGCGACTACGGGGTCAGCAAAATCAAAGATCTGAATAGTCTGATATTGAATTTTAAGGGCCCGTTGACTTGGAAACAACGGAATACGCATAACCATTAGAAACGTTCCATATATTTAATTTTTGTACTTTAACGGCAAAAGCACAGCAGACTAAACTAAACGCTGAGAACTGAACCGCAATAGACGTGACCATAGGGATAAAAGTGGTGATTCTAATTAGTCCGCATTTAAGTTGTGAGTGG
The DNA here is from genome assembly GCF_022581195.2 of Helicoverpa zea. NCBI lineage: Eukaryota > Metazoa > Arthropoda > Insecta > Lepidoptera > Noctuidae > Helicoverpa > Helicoverpa zea. The sequence goes on from NC_061472.1 coordinate 3,918,830, forward strand.
CAAAAATATTAGGTACACGTATTATTACGTAAAAAACATTAAATAGATGACAAAGTCGTGGTGACTTAGTGGAAGTCGTGGTGGTTTAGTGGGTAGAGAACCAATCTCTTAAGTATGAGCGTGCGGCTTTGATTCCAGGTCTGGCAAGTGCCTGCCAATGCAACTTTTCTAAGTTCTTATGTACTTTCTACGTATATTTTGGATACCAATGACCGTTATTTGGAGGGGATGTTAAACTGTAGGTTCCGGCTGTCATTGAACATTCTTGGCAGTCGTTATGGGTAGTCAGAAGCCAGTAAGTCTTACCAAGGGGTGTTGGGTTGAGCGGGTAACCGGGTTGTGGAGGTCAGATAGGCAGTCGCTCCTTGTAAAACACTGGTACTCAGTTGCATCGTGACTGGAAGTCGACCCTAACATAATTGGACAAAGGCTCTTGAGATAATAACGACAATAATAATGAGATACAGGCACCGCAGGACATCTGAGGCTGATGACGGGGAGTAGCGACCCCGCGGGGCTATATATACTGAGTTCTCCAGGGAGAGTATACTGTCCCCCATCTCCGGCCGGTCGGAGTGAACCATGACGGGGGTAGGTCTCACGCCTCTGGCTTGGCTTGGCCGTCCAGAGTGGAGTCGCTAGGGCAGGATTAGTAGCCCTGCTCGGAGGGTAGGTGCCTCATGGTAAGCACAGGGAGCGCGTAATCAGCGTTTAAAGTCCACCGAGGTATCCTCACCCTACAGCCGCTCATGTACCTGTTGCCCTCTTGTTGCTATTCAGTGACTGGTTCCCGGGGGCCCAGTAAGTGAGGTGGCAAGTCTCCACCTGCCATTTTTACATGTACCTAATACATTGTCATCCACTAACATCCCATCACAATAGCCCAAGTACTTTTCCTCCATAGTTAGCAATAGTTTAGCACAGAACCGGGGATTGTATTTTTTTAACGACGTCCACCGGGGATTGTCCTTGGGTTCATTTCTATAGTGTATAAAGGGATAATCGTCGGTTTTGTGTCACCATTTCATTAAAGTTGTCTCAAAAGGGCTTCAGCGTGTTGGCTTCGGCCCCACGTTTGCCTCCCAAAAATTCGGAACTCTGTAGTCCCGAGGTCTGGAAGAGACATACAAAATAATAATGAGATATAACGAAACAAAGTCGGAGATTGGGGGCTCGTAACGCCACGTCTAGGTATGTAAAATTTGTACTAAGCAGTGACTTAACACAAAATTCAAGCGTGTTGTATCTTCGTTATTATTTGTTTGTGAGAGAGAGAAAAGAAAAATACGTGTCCATTATTTTAGGGTTATCTAAAAGACGGACTAATTACTTTTTTTTGATTCGCCATACCTATTTCATAATATTCATTTCTATACATTTCAAGTGTAGTATTGCTCTTGAAGTTCCACATCAGGTGTTCCAGATCTTCGATGTTTATACGTCAATAGAGAGTGCTTATCAGATTGAACCACTTTTGCTAAAACGTCATATCTTCATATGCTATAGTCTAGCTGGGCCCCTGGAGTTCCACATCAGGTGTTTTAGATCTTCAATTTGTATAAGTCAATAGAAAGTGCTTATCAAATTGAACAACTTTTGCTAAAACATCATACCTGTATATGGTACAGAGAAGCTGGGCTCTTGGGGTTCCACATCAGGTGTTCCAGATCTTCAAATTTATTATCTCAGCTGAAAATGCTCATCACATGAAACAATTTTTGCCATGGCACCATTTTTGTATCTCATATAGTTTTGTTGGTCTGTTGGTGTTCTGCATCAGGTCTTCAAGTTTCGAAGATAAATTATAGCCTATATGTTGACCAGGCTTAATACTGATACAACAAAGAAAAAATCATCGAGATCTGTTCAGTAGTTCGGAAGATTAGCGTGTACAAACAAACAGACATACAGACATACAGACATACAGACATACAGGCATGCAGACATACAGACAGAATTTTTTTTTGGATTTGTGCTCCATTACTGTTTCTAAACCCCACCCAATTATTATTTTTTTGATATATTCAATGTACAGACACAGTTTTTTTACAGATTTATTATATGTATAGATCAAACTGGAATGGCGTCAAGTTATATGTTGCACGTTTGTGAAACATTCAATGTACTTTATAATGGGTGTTGTTTTTGCCATCAATTAACATCTTACGAAACCACATGTTAGTAGGCTGTTAATGTCGTGTACAAGATTTAATAATGCGAACCTTTCAGATTTCCACAGTCTAAATCCACCTACAACAAAATTATATCAAGATTGCAATGGGACAATGACAGATATTAATCCATTTCCCTTATACTTTCACAATCTGCGTAGGAAGATGAACAATTTATAATAGACTTAATATGTTTACCAATTTAGAAATTCTAACTCGAGACAACAGTTTTGAGCCTACAAGAATTTGTTCACAATTAAAATCGATTGGAAACAAAGAACTTTAATTCACAAAGGTCGTCATTTAAAAATGTTATTTCCCAATCTACCGTAATCATAGTAATTTTGTGTCACATCTCGGCATATGCAATTATAACGGTGAATGGGATTGGCCGGCGCCGAACCACAGACCTGTGACATACGACTGCGTGAGCGCACATTGCTATCCTATTTGAAATAACGGCAATTTGTCCTATGAATAGTGAATTTCCCCAAATTCATGGTCGAGTGCTAATGATAGTCGGTGAAAATGAGATGAAAACGACGATAATGTTAATTAAGGTTTCATTTTGAATGACCTCGTTGGCTTTGTAGCTGGCACAGGATAAATCATAAATGTAGGAAATCTCTAATGTGAATAAGATTCAAATGAATACAACTTGAATCGGGTACTACAAATCACGGCGTTTTATATTATGATAATAATTCTGGTGGTTTCAATGCAGAACTTGGATAGACTTATGGTAACAAACCCAAACACGCAAGACTTTATAATAGAAGTAATACTAAATCATTCTACAATAACAGAAAGGGCTCTCCAATACATTTTTTGAACAGGTGATGTTCGTTATAAAAACTGACAACACGACTCAATTACACACATTAATTGTACGAAACGTTGTCAATTGGCGACAGCTGATAAGTCGTAAAAGTAAATAAATGCAGGCGCGACCGGAAACGCATACAATTGGTGGCACCGGATATTTGTTCGAAAAGGGTCCCGACCTTGCCCGACAATCAATAAAAGTGAGGTCAGTAGATACGATTTGATGGACGATATATACTAGATGAATGATTGTCAATAACTACTGCGTAACGCATTGTCAACAAATGAAGCAGAGATGATGTGATACAAACAAGCAAACAAACAATAAATACCAAACACGACAATATTTATAATTATACTGAATGTATGCGAGCATTGTTCTTTACTTGTAGTGAGTTTGTATTGTGAATAGTGAGTGTCACTAAACAACAAAGTCGTTGAATAATGAAGAATTAGCATCTTAAAGTTTAATAATAGAATCAGCATTAAAATGAAATAATCACTTAATGAGAGAGATCCCTTAAAATTACTAAAAGAGTTATGAAGAGGCAGGCTCTTTAAAAAACCCTATTCGCAAATCAAAACGTCGATGATAATAACAAAGAACATAAAGTTGCGTGTCTTGCAAGCAAACTCGCAAAATTATAGCAATCTTCAAACGGCCATAATTCTGTATGAAAATGTAAATAAACAGAGATCTTAGGCTTCGCCGGGAAGGAACTATAGCAAATAATTGTAAGCCCACGTAATTGCCGGTTTTCGCTCCGGGTTTATAAAGTGGTGAATAATGCGGTTCCAAGGAAGGATCCTCAGGGAAATGTGCAAATTATGAAATGTCCATTATAAGAAACCGTCTTAGTTATATCACAGTAATTTAACAAACTGCAGCTACTACTTCAAGTAGACACTGGATGAATTTGTCATAAACTAGAATTAACCATTTTATGCCTCGTAAGCTTACTTAAGGAAATCCTGATATTATCTAACGTTCCTTCACTAAAGAATCAACAACTATCAATTTAAAATTTATTCAAATCAGTGAAATAGCACGAAAGGGGCGTGATCTAAGACCAGCTAGTGAACGCGTAAATCACATTACTACTCCGTGTAACTACTGTAATAAGGACCATAAGCCGACCCATACAATTTCCTGAACTGAGTACAACACAATTATATATCAATTAAACTTCAGCCAGTTATTACAAGAACTTTCCTAGTCCACGTGCCGCGTTGTGCAACATGCTTTGAATTATGGAGTCACTAATACTGATCAAGATAACTCGAAAGCAAACCATGGAGTGCTGAATAGTGCTGGAAAATTTATAGCCCCAAGTGATAATATGGCAGAACAAACATTAATGGAAATTGATATAAATTATGCGGGGAAAGGAGGAATCTGTATTGAAAACAATGTTTCAAAGAAAGTCAATATAGAATACGCGCTAACTGATAATTCATTTAAGTGTTCCGTCCTTTCATTAAATTGAAAATTTGTATTAAAGCTCACAGTGACGCAAGAGGAAATAGACTTGTTATAATTTATCCGGCAGGCGATTCGCACCGACAATTTGATTAGTCTAGTATATGAGTCTTGGATATCGTTTACTCAAACGTAAATTCAATTTGAATATTCTGCTGAAATGTTTTCCAGTTACACTCATTTTACTTTCCATCTTAATGATCAAAAGTTGCATATACACTTATAATCAAGATCGCTTTATCACCTTGTTGCTCGCTAACTTCAATACCATTAATAATTTCATAAGGTCCGGCTATGACATTCGATACTATCCACACAAACATTCGCGCTAAACGAACCTAATCGGATAGATCTAATCGAGACATAATCGTCTCGAAACAATTTATTTATAGTCTCATTAAAGAGTTAAGTTTATATGCTTTTAAAGCCATTTAGGAGCGCAAAGAGCACTAATACCCGTGTAATATGCAATATACAAGATAAGGCCGGAGCTTCGGATAATTTATTCAATTGCAACCTGTGTACCTTTCATGCTAAAGTGGCAATACTAAGAATTTTGACAAATGGAATAATTGCTTGTCTTCTATGCACGTCGTACATGTGCTTCTGAGGCTGCTGAATAATTCAAGGCACGCATAATCGATATGCAATAAGATACCAAGTGTATCGATTTCCTTTTCAGTAAAATACGAGCTGTGTTCAGCGGAAAATGCCATGCAGATATACAAACCGAGAGAAACGTAGAAAATAAAGATAATATCACTGATAGTACCATTACGTCTCTGTATTTTACTTTCGAGTCAATGAAATCATCAAATGCGTTGAAAGAGACCCTTCTCTTTACCGAACATAATCAAACAAAATAAACACAATAAATTATTATACACTTAATAGACCAAGGCGTAAACGGCGTGAAAGTTTAATTAATTAATGAAACTAAACCTTAAAACGACTTGCCGACAGTTTACAAAGATAACACAAAATACGTTCATGTTCATAATATAGAAATTGTTAGATATATTTACAAAGTAGCATTTGCTGGTACTGCAGAGGATTATAACAAAGCAACTCGATATACCATTGGAGAATAAGATTGAATTTCAAGTGCGAAACGATGTCCCAAGAGCAAAATCGTAATAGAAGGTAAGAAATTAACTAACGCCTAAGATTTTAATGTTGAGAAAATACGTTGTGGCGCAAGAAGTAGGAACTTTCACAGATTTAAGATAAGACGTAGTTAAAGTCAAAATGACAAGCACAGACATCTCAGTTAACAGCCGCGTTTGAATAACACGGCGGATGAACAAAGCAGAATGCTGCATTAGGAGTTAATCAACGTAGAAATATATTCACGTCCATGTTTATTTTGCATGGTGGCGCTTTTAAATATTTTAAGGAATTAATCGAGTTTGCTGAAAAAAATCCATAAAATTATGAAAGAAAGTAGCTATGCTAAATTATCGATTTCGAAAGCAGAATGTCCAAATCGTACTTAAACTGATCTAGGCAAACTTCCACTTAAATACTTGTGAAATTAACACCAATAGAATAATTGCAGCTTAAGATGAAGTTTATGCATTAAAACATTGTAATGTCGTGAAAGTAGAAATTGGAAGCGATAATTTCCTAGTATTTGAAGAGAATGTAGTGAGCTTAACGCGTGACGGGTAGCTCATATGAAATGGCTGACCCTTCAACCTTACGTGCAATGAAGATTGAAGAACCACCACACCCAGCTTATATCTACATATTAAGAATTTTATACAGGTTTGTAACATTTAAATGTTCGCTTGCATAGACAACAATACTTTCCCTTGCTTTCCAATAAATAACATTTTGAATTCGGAAATATATAACGCAACTCGCCATTTGCATTTCAAATCCCAAAAATCGTGTTCATTCTTGGTACTTGTGACTTTAAACAATTTCTCAAAACAAGCATTGAATGGGGTACTATTTGTAATCCCTTCTATATCAAACTCCTAAATCTATAATCACGGTTGGAAACTCAATGTTCCGATCGGCTGAACCTCATTACAGCCAGCTAATGTTTCGTCATATTTCTGCACAATATTAAGGCTATCGCCGGGGGCTGTGAGCGTTATTGTGGGGGATTTTTGCTACAATATGTTATCAGCACTGCGTACCACAACCACTTTCGCAGTGCTTTCTAAATCCCCCAGAAGATTAGCACGCAACTAAAATACTGCCGGTGCCGACACGGAAGCTTTATTACCCCCTGTTCTAGTGATAGTATCAATATAAATATGTAACATATTGTTGCCATCTCTCGTTTTTGCTTTTTCATCTGGAATTTCATTTCCTTGACTAAGATTGTTGGAATTTTTAAGGCAGCATTCTTGTTGAAGAGAGTTTCATATTTTAACTTGCTATTTGCAGTTGAAGGTGTTTTGACTGCTCATTGACTGCATGTCATTCATTTCTTAATACGTGGCTATATATACTAGCATAATATTGGAGAACAATATGTCTAAATGTTCAGAAATCTTGATGATTTCAGAAGCAGTTCAATACTAGCCAACCCAACATTTTCAAGTTTTATTAGCTTCACATCTACCAATGCACGTTTAAATCTATTAACATAATAAATTATTCCAACAAAACAGTTCAAATTCGTGATCTTCACTAAATCAAATGCCGACGATCTGTCCTACTTTGTTCGTCCTTTAGAGTGCAGTAAATCTTATCCGCGGGCACTATTACTGAATGCTACTTTGCACGTAGTATCTCCGGCCACCACGGGGCGCGATGGCGCGATAGTATCGCGTTGACGCCGCGGGAGAAATATTGCGCGCGCGCAGACTCACATCTGGAGACCCTATGTACTACCACACAGCTGAACGAAAATAATTCAACTCAACTCTGAAATACAATGCTTATTTTGGACTTCTAAATTCAAATCCAGTATGAGCAAGCTCAGCAATGGATTGTGTATAAGTGGTAGCGTTTTGTCGTGTACCACCTTTTGGTATATTCCCGGACTTGTAAGAACGTGCCTTATTGCAAGTCGCAAGTTGTGAAATTATTCCTTTGTTACGTGTAGACATAACAAATTTGCTCAGTAACAATATTTTAGCTTCCCATAACATTGATTTGCTCAAAATACTTTTGTTGTTTGCAGATTTGAACAAAGCTGTAACAAAACGAATTTGCGCGACTTTTATGGAAATGTTAAGATTAATTAGTGGATTGTCTATATTAAATGCATTTGAATGGCTCATTAATCATATGTATGAAACATAAACATATTGAATACTTTCTCTAGACAGAAAAATCTAGATGGCATCTCTTACGCGTGACGTCACAAGTTACAGATGTAACGAGACGTGTAGACAGGTCTTGAAATAGATGAATCGAACCGTGACCAAACAGTTAATACTCATTTGTAAATTGATACCTATTAGGAGACGTGACTAGGGAATCTAATAGATCTAAGATTCGCACGTTATGTCATGAAAAATGTATGTAACATTACATCTGCTCATATTTTTATTTACATTGCAACTGAAATGCATTAGAGGAATGCGATTCTTCCTTATCAAGTACACCTACACGGTTTTTATCTGCCACACCTCTAGTACAAAAATTCTTGATATGCATTTTTTATTATTTTACAACATTTTTATTTACCACATTCAACGTGAGGCGTTTTGTGGTGCACTTTTGTTTTGCAATTGTTTTTCATTCGTTCTATTGTTTCACTGTATGTGTCTTGAAAATCCTTCAAAAACTAAAAAAATGCAATGGCTATCAACTGTTGAGTCGTCCCACTCGCTTCAACCGCGTCCACGACAAGTGGGGGACTGTGACGTCGTGGTGCAACGGCTCGCCGCGTATGCGCGGAGTCCAGAGGTCAAATCTTGCTCGTGCACTTTATCTTGCAACTCGTTGCTATTATTTTATTAGAAGTGTTAACTTGCTGTTAGTTTATATATTTCCTTAGTGCTTTATTACAAAAATCTATCGCCTTCTCTTAAAATGTCTGACATTAAAAGCCTTATTAAGAAACGTGCTTCAATTAAAGCAAAGCTTACGCAATTTTCTTCATACTTGAACATTTCCAAGTCATGTGAACAGTTGAGCGAAGTTCAGATTGTTGAGGTTGAGTATAGACTTAATACTATCGAAAATCTATATGATAAATACGACGTGTTACAGGCCGACATGGAAGCGAGTGGGACGACTCAACATCAACTATGTTAGATCCAGGATTTCTAATGATCGAATCTTCAAGAGGAAACACTGCGCTCATGACCAGGAACAGTGATTATGCTTACCTACGTTATTAAAACAGACTACTCTCAAAGAAACGACCAGACCTATCAAAATATTTCGCCCGTCGAACTAATTCTATTATTTTAATGAAAAAAAGTACACCAATTTAATCTGAAACTCTCTCACATTAATCACATGCGTGCACGCATCGTTATAAAACAAACCGCGAGTCGGATTCGCCCGCGGGAGCGAAAGTCGCTACCGATGTTGTCCGACGCCGCCCGACGTCGGCCGATCTTACACCGCGATAAATTCATTAATCACTTACACTACCGGCCAAACAAAATGGTACCGTTTTCCTACATTTACACTGCCTGCCAGATTAACTGCTATTGCTTTCCTATATCGTTACTAATAATGCGAAATTATTCCGTGTCTCGATTGCATATTGAGACTATTTGTCTTAATATTGTACCGTAATCTTAAGTTGGGAAATCTTTGTAGATATTGGTCGATTGATGTATTGGTTAGTGCAGAGCAGAAATGACAAAAACTTTTTTGATATATGACTTTCAAAGAGAATGACAACAATTCTTCATATATTTCTTAACTAGCTTCTGCCCGCGACTTCGTACGCGGATCCTGTCCCTTATGCCAGCGACTACGGGGTCAGCAAAATCAAAGATCTGAATAGTCGCAATAGACGTGACCATAGGTATAAAAGTAGTGACGAATTCGTCCGCATTTAAGTTGTGTGTGGCAAAAATATTAGGTACGTAAAAAAACATTAAATAGATGACAAAGTCGTGGTGACTTAGTGGAATTCGTGGTGGTTTAGTGGGTAGAGAATCAATCTCTTAAGTATGAGCGTGCGTCTTTGATTCCAGGTCTGGCAAGTGCCTGCCAATGCAACTTTTCTAAGTTCGTATGTACTTTCTACGTATATTTTGGATACCAAAGACCGTTATTTGGAGGGGATGTTAAACTGTAGGTTCCGACTGTCATTGAACATTCCATTCTTGGCAGTCGTTATGGGTAGTCAGAAGCCAGTAAGTCTTATCAAGGGGTGTTGGGTTGAGCGGGTAACCGGGTTGTGGAGGTCAGATAGGCAGTCGCTCCTTGTAAAACTCTGGTACTCAGTTGCATCGTGACTGGAAGTCGACCCTAACATAATTGGGACAAAGGCTCTTGAGATAATAACGACAATAATAATGAGATATAGGTACCGCAGGACATCTGAGGCTGATGACGGGGAGTAGCGACCCCGCGGGGCTATATATACTGAGTTCTCCAGGGAGTGTATACTGTCCCCCATCTCCGGCCGGTCGGAGTGAACCATGACGGGGGTAGGTCTCACGCCTCTGGCTTGGCTAGGCCGTCCAGAGTGGAGTCGCTAGAGCAGGATTAGTAGCCCTGCTCGGAAGGTAGGTGCCTCATGGTAAGCACAGGGAGCGCGTAATCTGCGTTTAAAGTCCGCCGAGGTATCCTCACCCTTCAGCCGCTCATGTCCCTGTTGCCCTCTTGTTGCTATTCAGTGACTGGTTCCCGGGGGCCCAGTAAGTGAGGTGGCGAGTCTCCACCTGCCGTTTTTACATGTACCTAATAAATTGTCATCCACTAACATCCCATCACAATAGCCCAAGTAGTTAGCAATAGTTTAGCACAGAACCAGGGATTGTCTTTTTTTTAACGACGTCCACCGGGGATTGTCCTTGGATTGATTTCTATAGTGTATAAAGGGATAATCGTCGGTTTTGTGTCACCATTTCATTAAAGTTGTCTCAAAAGGACTTCAGCGTGTTGGCTTCGGCCCCACGTTTGCCTCCCAAAAATTCGGAACTCTGTAGTCCCGAGGTCTGGAAGAGACATACAAAATAATAATGAAATATAACGCAACAAAGTTAGAGAGTGGTGGCTCGTGACGCCACGTTTAGGTATGTAAAATTTGTACTAAGCGGTGACTTAACACGAAATTAAAGCGTTATTGTATCTTCGTTATTATTTGTTTGTGTGAGAGAGAATAGAAAAATGCGTCAATAGAGAGTGCTTATCAGATTGAACCACTTTTGCTAAAACGTCATATCTTCATATGCTTCATATAGTCTACCAGGGCTCCTGGAGTTCCACATCAGGTGTTTTACATCTTCAATTTTATAAGTCAACAGAGAGTGCTTATCAGATTGAACAACTTTTGCTAAAACGTCATACCTCTATATGCTATAGTCTAGCTGGGCCCCTGGAGTTCCACATCAGATGTTTTAGATCTTCAATTTGTATAAGTCAATAGTAAGTGCTTATCAAATTGAACAACTTTTGCTAAAACGTCATACCTGTATATGGTACAGAGAAGCTGGGCTCTTGGGGTTCCACAACAGGTGTTCCAGATCTTAAAATTTATTATCTCAGCTGAAAATGCTCATCAAATGAAACAATTTTTGCCACGGCACCATATTTGTATCTCTTATAGTTTTATTGGTCTGTTGGAGTTCTGCATCAGGTCTTCAAGTTTCGAAGATAAATTATAGCCTATATGTTGACCAGGCTTAATACTGGTACAACAAAGAAAAAATCATTGAAATCCGTTCAGTAGTTCGGAAGATTAGCGTGTACAAACAAACAGACATACAGACATACAGACATACAGACAGAAATTTTTTTTTAGATTTGTGCTCCATTACTGTTTCTAAACCCCACCCAATTATTATTTTTTTAATATATTCAATGTACAGACACAGTTTTTTTACAGATTTATTATATGTATAGATATACAAAAGATTTTGCATGGGATAATGTAATTTTATCAGGTGACAGTCGCTAAGCTTCTTAACGACTTTTAATTCTTATAACTGTTCCTTATGTTTTTCCTACACTTCTCAAGTAAAGGACACTTAACGTTCAGCTCATTACCTGAAACAATTTTACTGTATCGACGGCCATTTTGCAAATGGCGTCCGTTTCTTGTCAGAATATTTTAATGACGCTCATTTATTTAGACACGCTTTTATCTGTAGCATTAAATTGCGTATAATCAAATACAACTATTGCCGGTACAAGGGGTACTAATATTATAGATTACTGGTAGATTTACTTAAAGGAGGAAAATAATCCTTTCTTAATATTGTTTAAGCGAAAGTAAAGTTAGACTGTTCACTTATTTGTTACGCTTTTACGGTGTAACAGCTGTAACAATTAAGATAACATTTATATTCGATATGGGGATAGATTAAAATCTGAAAAAAAAAACAGAGGCGCGTGTAAGTTTCTCAGGACGTGAGTAAACCCGAAAGAAACCACTAGTTCATATAATTTTCTAACATCTTCTATGAGCTTGAAAAAGGTCATGTTTTTACCTTATCTTTTTGTGCCGACTAGGTCATACAATGATTGATAGTTTAGTCACCAAGCACGTCCCAAACCCATTTCCATTGTTTGTCACAAAACACACAACTTTTCTGAAGTAAAAACAATCAACTGTACACTTACACGTACTCCCACACACTGCAGATTAAACAGTCGTCCGACAGTTGACCCAATGGTTGACAAACATTTTTTTTAAACAAAATCTTGATTCGAATCAAAGTTTTCAGTCAGTCTGGTGCAGCTAAATACCTGATCTTTGTAATGTGCGTAGTACGATTCATCTTCAAACTGATTTATGAGCCCAAACGAACTATCGGCCGACTAAAAGTTTGCAGTATGTGGCTTAACGTGACATTATGTGTACGCTCGTTAACAAAAGGAAATAATTTACGCATTTTACCGTTGGCAATTTCCTCTGCACGCGAGTGTAATCTGTAATGTTTTAGTTCATAGTTAAATGAGCTATCTGAACAGTCGTCATTTGTACTAATCAGTGTATTTCTTGCCTATTAGTTAAGCCTTAGAGCGTGGTTATTATATAGGGCTATGATTTTAAACCTACAGACTTAAATATAAAATTACTAGAAGTTATTTTATACTAGCTTTTGCCCGCGACTTCTTTCGCGTGGAATAGTAATTTCCGGTAGATTTTTGGTTTGACCAATAGGTGGCGCTGTATGTCCGGAATACATTTTATTTTTATATTTTTTTGTAATAAAAACTATCCTATGTCCTTTCTCAAGTTCCAAACTATGTCTGTACCAAATTTCACACAAATCGATTCAGTAGTTTAGGCGTGAAGAAAAGACAGACAGACAGACAGACAGACAGACAGATAGACAGAAAGACAGACAGACAGAGTTACTTTCTCATTTATAATATTAGTTAGGATTTGTAGCAAAGTATCTTCCGTGAAACGACAGAGTGTTCTTGAGTTAATTATTTTAAACTACAGTGAGTGTTTTAAATTCATTGAAATATTATAAGTATTGTAATGCACATAAGATTGTTACTCACCCTAATAAACCTTACTTATTTCGCATATGCAAGATCTTCGAGGCTGAAGAATAAACTGCTACATTATTTCTCCCATTCTGACATCAGTTAGATAAAAAAATTGAATTCCAGGCGTGCAAGATTACAATGACAAGCAAAACATTTTAAATCTATATTATGAACGTAAAATTTATTATACTGCATTATACAATGTCAAAAATTTCAATAAATTTTCATATTATTATTAAGGCTGTATTTTGCTACTTCAGAGTGCTACACTAGCGGATTCATCATCACACACGACCAGACACGACACTCCGCGAGAAAAATAAAACCTGTCGCGCGGTTTCAAGTGCCATGGTCTATCACAGATAATCTTGTTTTGCAAATACAAAATCTACATAAAACTTTACAACCCGGCAAGTAAGTTAGGTAGTAGGTACCCTTTTACCTTTGACTACATTCACATTTCTCTTACAGACTCGATAGCTCGAACTACAGAGGATCTATTAAGTCAGATCGATGGCTCCAAATAATAGATGGCCATGTCACAAATTGACTTAAGGTTAATTGTGACAGCGACCTCTATTGGAAAGTTGCAAACGCATTAGTCAATCAAGACAAACGTTTTGTTATCTATGGTTTTATTGTAATGGGAACTTTATGTAGTCTGTGGTGAAGATGTACATAATATTTTGTACACAATAGTCTAACTTTATTGCTGGTTTGTAAGCAAGTCTGTTTTGTGTTATTTACGTAATTATTAGGTAAGAATGGAAATGCATTTTTGCTACAATAAAATTACCAAGAAGAATGCATAAATCGTGTTTTATTTTATCCAATTCGATTCAGGTTTTCAACCATGAACAAACAAGGTATGGATTAATTTTCGTACATTAGTTTAGAAGCTACATAGTTTACACTGTTTAACCTTTTGAACACAACAGATTTAAGACCAAACTTTATTGGTATAACAGTACAATTTGCTGGCCCATAAATGAGGCTGGCTAATAACGAAATATTAATGGCTAATAGTAGTACATAGTTCTACAATGTAAGCGATATAATAATCGTAAACAGCCGTTTTAATTAAAGCGGAACATTGTTTGTATGGTGTAATAAATATCAGTATCTAATGACCGGTACTAAGTTACGGTTGCTACTCGATTCTAATAACTTATCAAGTGTTACGCGTTAATTTCTGCGTAACGTATAAGTCTTTAAAGGGAAGTCTGTCTGTTGAATGAATTTAATTTGGATTGAATGAAATTGAATCTGAAGTTATTCGGGTTCTGTACTACAAACTACCTTGGACCAAGGATAAAGTAAATGAATAAATATGTATTGAGCTAAAAGATAAGCTTTTCTTTATAGCAGGGATGGTGAACCTTTATTGACTTACGTGCCAAATTAAATAGCAAACACAATCATAATTATAGAGGCGTGCCTTTAAGGCAAATAGTTAACATGAAAATGTAAAAGATTATGACGAAGGGACTTGTTTTTCATTCTCAAATTTACATTAATGCTTAGATCTCTTAATAAAATAGGTTCTATTCTGAATATGGGAAGAATCCACGAAAAACATTTAATAGTACGTGGTTATGGTACAATTTCAATTCAAAACTAACTAAAACTTGCAAAATAATAGCGTGCCCATATTATTTAGCTGCGTGCCACCACGGGCACGCGTGCCATTGGTTCGCCATCCCTGCTTTATAGCATCCAGCGAGGCAATTCTGCGAGTCTTTTGGTCCCTGTTGACAGCGCTGTATTTATTATATTTTTGAATAAACCTGAAAATTGTTCAGTTATAAAAATATGTTCTAAAAACACTAGATTCATATTTCAAAACAGCATTAGCAAAACTGTTTTTGAAATGGAAAGTAACCTCAAGATTGGTGTCGTAACTCAATTTTATAGTACCTCAGATACTACAGTAGTATTCATCGCTAAGTAAGAAAGTGTTCCATATAAGGCTTTTATTTCCTTTTCAATTTGAATACGTCCGTACACACAGCCTGACCAGCAGTGTGTACGAGCCTTGCTAATCAGATAAGGCCAATTTGTAAGCCGGTAGATACATGATCTCAGATGATCTGATGACCTCGAGCTTACGCCGCTCTCGTTTACTTGAGATTCTACTATCGTTGCATAGATTTATCAATTTAAATGGACATTGTGAATGTTATTTCGTTTATTGAAATGTTTCCTGTGTTTCTGTTACATTTTCTATTTGTTATTTATGATATAAAGGACAAACGGCAAATAAGTAGGATCATAGAGAACATAGATTAAGAAAAAAATATGAAGAAGGAGATGAGAGCTACAATAAGGTAACATTAAAAAAAAATATTGAAAACATCCTGTCATTATGGTAGGTCTATTTTTTTAATGAAAAATAACAAAAAGCCATGTGTATACATATTATGTTCTGATGTTATTTTTCAATGTACCTAGATACTCTCTGACAATTTAATTTCCCTTTCAAAATCTGATTTAACAAGATCAATCCCGACACAAGCTATCATAAGCATATCTTCTAAAGCATCAGTTAAGGGTAATTTGTGCTGCCACAGATACACGATCGGCGATGATCTGATGACCTGCGCCTGCGTCGGTTTAGTTAAACGTTACTTGCGATTTCATAACTATCGAGATATCTTCTAATTTGTCAATTCTTGTCGTTAAAAGAAAGCTGAGACAGTATTGATTGCTATCCTGTCTTGTCTCTGACAGGACACTCAGTAGCATTTATGTCAAGAGTACATTCATCGTGAGCATTATTGCAGATCAGAGCCTTTTGATAAACCTGTCAAAGAGTTAACTCCCAATACCTATTCTATTAACTAGAAATCTGATATATGCTGGCCTGTCGGGCCCTGGAACTAGTGTAATAGAATGATGGAATTTAATTTTGGAAAACGAATTGCAAATTTAAATAGACCTCAGTCTGAGTCTGCCCGTGACCATGGATGCTGTAAAGGATCCGAAACGTCGGGATTAAATAATATAATATAACCGCGATAAAATCCGTAAAAGTAGTTTTATTTAAATGTCTAATATTCGCGTAAGTGTCAGATATCAATACGAATTGCAAATGTTTCGAAACAAATGCACAGCGGTACGCTACATTGTGAGTTTTTCCAAGTTCCTATTTTGCCCCTGGTTTTTCTATCAAAGCTTCCATGATAATATGCATATAAGTACATACATAGATTCGAGTAGGGCCAGCTCAGAAAATATGAAAGTTATACTTTTTGTTATTTACATATAAATTTCTTTAATATAGTATTATAATTATATAGTTAAGTTTACATATTTGCTTAAGCTTTACATAACACGGATATCCTACAGTAATCCCATCATTAAGAGCCCATGTAAATATCTACCACGATCATGATAAGATGTGCATTCATAGGGCTTATCATGCACTTATCTTCAACTGCAATAGCTGGAGGTGGCTGGGTAAGGGTTAACTAGTACATTATGCATCTGCTGACCTTAGCCCTGTGGGTTTGTGTTTTAGCTTTTACAAGAGGTTATGTAATGGTAGTGATATTTTGAATGTTTGTGTGCAGTGGAAGTGTGGTACTAATATGTTTATTGCGTTTAGGTATAGACAGCTCCAGAAGTTTTAATTGTAAATAATCAAATCAAATTAATTGAATATTTTAGAGTATAGAGATAAGGTAACTTTAATGAAATTGTGTGATTAGAAATCAATACTTAAGTAAGCATAATAGGTATTTTGGAAATTAATTACTTAAACCTGGAATGATTTTATTAATCACCTCTTCTCTTGAATTAGGCTCCAAAATCCTAAAATCAGTCCTAGAAAATATAACCCGGATCTCCAACAATCACACAAACAAAACAAACCTCTTTATACACATGACTTATCTATGGTTAAGCACAATAAATCCATAGGGCACACGGCACAAAGAGCTCTCGCTCACGAACCGTCGAACCTAATTAAGGGCATCTCTCCATCGCTGGCTGATTTATTATGGTCATTAGAGAGAGCGAGTGGCTAAGTCAAAGCCACGCGGATCGAACGATCATGAGGTTAAGCAACGTTTGGCGCGGAGGGAACGTGGATGGGTGACCGTCTTGTCGTGATGGGTTTTGGAAGGCACGATAAATTGGTGGGTCCCAGCTGTAACATCTTTGGAGTAACGGGTAGTTAGAAGCCAGAAAGTCTAACAACCAGTCTTACTAAGGGGTAATAGCCAGGGTTGAGGAGACACTGGTACTCAGCTCTATTTGGTTAGACTAGAAATCAACCCCAACATAGTTAAGCAAAGGCTAGGCAAATGATGAGAGCGTGTTCGACGAGTCACGGAGTCGCGAACTAAACCACGTAATGGATACCGTAATAAGGGAATAAATTGCAAGTGATGTATTGGTATTGGGATGTTTTATTGTGCAATTCGTTGGCGTTAGTGTTGGGTTGAAGTGCCTTATTTGTAAGGTATTTGTAGAAGAAGTATATAACGTGGTGTTAGGTATGTAGCCATGGTTTAATACATGGCATGTTCTATTGTTATCTATGATTTTTGCTGAATTATTACGGCGAATACCTATAGGTATCTGTAATCAAGAATTTGAATACCTATTAATTTACTTACAGTTTACTTGTAAAAGCCCCTATTAAAATACAAGAACACATAGTGAGCAACAGCTTTAGCAAAATGATATATTTTGCTGTCCTATAAATAAGGGCTGTGTGCTTTTCAGCACTTTAACAATGACACTCCTTAGGTAACTCCTTAGGTAAACTAAGTTTGGTTTCCCTCATAAACCTATTTTATACAAAAAGTAAAACATACTCCTTGATGGTCTCCGGCATGGTAATATAGCGTCTGACAGAGAGAAATGGAAGCAAAAATCATATTGCGCCCACCCCAAAGAATTTGGAAGTCTTTTCTTCCTGACCTGTTCCCATACCTAGGAGTTTAAGTTAAACTATCGTCAATGGCTATCTTAATAAGTTCTATCTTCTTAATCTTGCCTTTATTCAGTGCAATATTTTTCAACTTCCATTCCTCTTTGTCATAGATACTAATATTCATTCCCTTCTTACTCATGTCATCTTTCAGACATCTTTTTTTTCTTTGGTCTAATTCACATTATTTCTAATTGGCGTCAAAGTAAAGACCTTAAAAACTATTCCTACCTTATGTTCACTGAGTTTCCTCAGCAGGTCGTGGTAGTTCGCGCCCCGGGCTGCGGCGAGTGACGGCGGCGGCAGGCGGCCTTCCATGCAGTGCAGCCAGCGACGCAGGCATCTTAACTCGTGAGCTGTGTCTGGTTAACAAAAAAAGGGAGAATAAATAGGTATTAATTAATCTACATTATACTAATTATACAGAGCATTTTTTTGTTTAAAGGTTGAAAAAATATTTTTGAAGCTACATTCTGTTACTAAAGGGAAGCTAATATACAGGTCCCATACCCAGGTGGCTCTAGGTATATGTATTTTATCTGGATATGGGAGGAAGTCCCCCGGGACGCAGGTGAAACCGCGAGAAAAAGTACCTAATTAGATATGAGGGTAGGTAGATAGGACTAAGAAAATAATTAGTAGTAACACTTTGGTGAATTAATATTATAATTACTGTTATTTTTTCATTGACCAATATCAATGTAAAGGAATCATTTGTAAGAACCTTGAAGCAATACATCAGAATGATAACACACCTAATTATCTTACTCGAGTTCTTAAAAGAGGTAACTTACCAATAAATATTTGAAAATAGTGGTTTAACTGTAACTTAATTACGTCCAGTACAGACATCGCACTATAACACTGAAAAACGTGTTGCAAGTGTTCTTGAACAGTAATTACTAACAATGATACTTGAATTCAAAGTTATCTGTTTATTAGCATGTTTGATTAAAAGTTTTATTATTCCTTTTAAGTACCTACTCTCTACGTTATATTGTTAAGCGCCATCTATTGAAAACTTGATGGTACTACTAAAGTAACCGCAGCGTGAATAACAGACCTGCATTGTTAGTGGTACGCCCGCTTGCTCATAGATGGCGCTGGGCTCAATTATCACACTACTTGGATGTAGCTAGATAGAAGCAGCTTCAGGTACATTTCCAACGCTTGTCCCACACTTATTAATTCAAAACATTTTGCTTGCTAGTATTAATATATAATATGATTTACTAACCAACTGTGTCAGAACTGTCTCCCTCTCGATGCTGCTGCTCAGGACTAAGTAGCAGCCGGAGACCTTCCCACTTCACATTCAAATGTTCTATCCGCCACGTCACCTGGATTGTAAGGAAACAAATGCCAGTAAGTAAACTGTGTACATAGGTACAAATATTGATAGTTTTGGTGAAACACTTACGGCCAGTTTCTTCATCAAAAGTTAAAGTTAAAGTAATGTCTAAAGTAAAAGTAACGGTCAAATACGTTTTTTCAAGGCTAAAGTGACAGCAAAACTAATGGAAAAATTGAATTTGATCGTTACTTTTACTTTAGACATTACTTTGACTTTTACTTTGGCTTTAACTTTTGATGAAGAAACTGGCTGTTATTCGGTTATAGTTTTGTACCATTGACTGTTAAGTTTTGTTATTTGTTAACTCGAGGGTTGTCATAAGTTTGACCGCTATGTATCTGTCTGATATTCGTCTTTGGCACTGTAGTGAATGTTCTTCTTTGGCTCTTACACGGGCAAACTGATTTGGTGGCGGTTGTTCTAGTAAACGACTTCGAATTTTTTGCTTGATTTAGAAAATAAAGAATAAATAAAGCCCGCAAGTACTCACTTCAGCACTGGCTTCTGGTATACGTTCGAGTATAGCGGTGGCCTGCTCGATGAACTTGGCGCGGCGCGGTTCCACTGACACCAGCTCCGTCATACGACTCTGTAGTCAACATATAATTAGTAATAATTAATACTATTGTCTGAAGAAATGCACATGAAAACTCTGTTTTTTCTCCAATAGTCTATTCAGTTAGGTCATGTTTATATTTATTGACTAACGAGATAGAAGCGAAGTTTCATGCCTTTTTATATGCAAGGGTACTGCAGATGTTCATATAAAGAGGAGAGGCATAAGCGAAGCTTAGAGACCTCACAATCTATATTAAAAACTTCATAGGTATATTTATTTGCCTGGCGTCGTCTGCGAAGTCAACTTTTCTCTTACACAACCTAGGCTCCATTGAAATCCAGAAGAATCTAAACTCACCATCCTCAACTTCCTACTGGACAATTTCTCGGGACTAGAATAGATCTTCTCCTGCACGTGGCTGAGCCACTGGCAGAGCTCGTTGAACTCGGCCACCAGCTGGCTCAGTGACCACTGGCGGTTGTACCCAACTAACATACACTAGCAATACTCAATACCCACCATCCTCAGCTTCCTACTGGACAAGTTCTCGGGACTAGAATAGATCTCCTCTTGCACGTGGCTGAGCCACTGGCAGAGCTCGTTAAACTCAGCCACCAGCTGGCTCAGTGACCACTGACGGTTGAACCCAGCTGTCGGGTTTAGAAGCCGCGGGCACTGGACTGAGCTGTGAAGGAGTTCGCCGTTTGCTTCCTGGAAAAGGACAAAAAAAATATTGAGTTAGTTATTTGCTTTCTTAAATGCTATATACTTCCTTGAATATTCCCCTTATTGTTTACTTCCCTTTTATATTTTCCTATGTATGTACTCCTCTTGTATTTATTCTAAATACTACCTACTTTTCTCATGTAACCCCTTATGTACTCTCCCTTTAAACTCCTGTAAGTATTCCGTTATTGTTTATTCCCTTTGCATGCTACCCCTATGTTCTTCCCAATATACTCCCGCTGTGTACTTTATTTTATACTTAATTATGTATTCCTAATATCTTCCTAGTATCTAATAATTATTTTTTTGTAATTTATGTACTCCCTCATGTACTTTCTTATGTTCTTCGATTACATACTTCTCATGTAGTCCCCAAGTAGCCTTCTAAAAATAGCAATCAAAAGTTTCTAGAGCTATACCTTGCAGCTATCAATGATCTGGTTGTCCATGATATAGTCGTAGTGGTGCTGCAGCAGCGGCCACAGGTCGTCTCCGGCGCCACGCCTCGCGACATGGCTCCTTCCTGTCATGTACCCCATGCCAGAGGGACACTATTATATTTCTATTACCTTGCAGCTATCAATGATCTGGTTGTCCATGATATAGTCGTAGTGGTGCTGCAGCAGCGGCCACAGGTCGTCTCTGGCGCTGCCGCCGCTCGCTGCAGACCCCCAGCTGTGGCGCCACGCTTCGCGACATGGCTCCTTCCTGCAATGTGCCCCATGCCATTGGGACACTATTATATTTCTATTACCTTGCAGCTATCAATGATCTGGTTGTCCATGATATAGTCGTAGTGGTGCTGCAGCAGCGGCCACAGGTCGTCTCCGACGCCACGCCTCGCGACATGGCTCCTTCCTGTCATGTACCCCAACACCGGTGGAGCACTATTTTAACATATTTGAATTACCTTGCAGCTATCAATGATCTGGTTGTCCATGATATAGTCGTAGTGGTGCTGCAGCAGCGGCCACAGGTCGTCTCCGGCGCTGCCGCCGCTCGCTGCAGACCCCCAGCTGCGGCGCCACGCTTCGCGACATGGCTCCTTCCTGGAATCATAATTGTAAAAAATACAGGATAATATAGGACACAAAAGCAAATAACTGCTAAACTTGATCCACCTCATACGTAGTGCTAGGTGTAATCAATGAACTTTCCTCAAGCTGATGCTTTGCACCTAGCACTGAAGCTGTTGGCACTGGGAGTAGGGAGATACAGTTTGAGCCAATGTTTGGATTCTTCCCGGCAGCTATATAAAATGCTATTATAGCTAGTATATGTTTTCTACAGTCAGTCTGCTGAAAGTCAGGCAACAAAAAGCCAATCCTGTTATATGCACTCTAGCGAAGATGATCAGTGTTGAAGCATAAACCATCCATTTTACAGACACAAGCATTCAATTCCCAACAGTGTCTTTTGAACTTGCAACTTAACCAAGTTCTAAACAGAGAAAGTAAATACCTTCTACCACAACACTACATTGAAACTGCCCAAGTTCAATGACAACAAAACCGCGCTGTTTACCTCCAAAGCGAAATGAAAACAAATGGAGTATTTATTAATTGTTGTTAGGTCATGCGCAACAAGGCTTGCACTCGTAGGCGCAGTAGACTATAAAATAGGCTTTTTGTCATGCCCGCCATTGGAGACTTGGTACATGCTAGTTTTAATAAGTATTATGTAGCAGGTTATTTGATATTGCTACTGGAATTACAATGCCTGTTTTCGAGCTTGAACTTTCTTGTGTTTTATAGAATGCACCTATCCCTACCACAAGACGACCTACTGACCAATGCTAGCCTTGTAGGAGTTATTATGACGTTGTAAAATATCATCATCATCTCCCAAACTGCTCAGGTAACTGGGTTATGGAGGTCGGATAGGTAGCCGCTATATGTAAAACACTGGTATTGGTACTCAGCTGCATCTGGTTAGACTGGAAGCCGACCCTTACATAGTTGGGAAAAAGCTCGGAAATGGATTAGTATGGGTACAAATTATCCCTGTTTATTCTTCACAATATAATTTCATAACATATACCTCTTTTTAGTGAGACTATGGTAAGGCCGCTCGAGTTGTTCGCAGCGGCCGCCAGGCGGCGCGGGCGCGCTCCTCAAAGATGACAACGAGAAGCTACTCTTCATTGAAGAGTGTTCGAAACCTGGAAATTGAAACAATATTGGATTAAATTCTTATATGATTTAGATTTTTTTAGGAAAAAACATGAGGTGAAGTGATCTTTTAACCGACTTTTCGAAACTATTTTTTGGTTCACGCAACATTCCTTATGCAAAGCCAGTTTAATCATAATTAATAACCTAACCTTGGCAAAATGACTGATACACTAAAATATGTAAATATCCCGGGTTATGTAATAAATTATTGTGTGTCGTTCTTTATGAGGATTATAATAAGCCTCACACGGAGTAGGTAGTACTAAAGCCATAAAATATGAGCATTATGAATATACACTAGCTTTTCTCTTCGGTTTCGTTCTTCTGCAATTTGCCTATTTGAGATATAGTAGTAAGTATATGTTAAGCATAATTTCCCTTGTCAAAACAGTCTTGCTGTGAGCAATAATCTTTGTTAAGGTAAAATTGGTTCGTCCACACTTTCAACATTTTGTTGTTATCCGTCACCATGGAAACCAGGGTCGAAACTGTCTGCATACCCACCTAAGAGGTCTTACTGACAAAACGAATAGAAAGATTGGTCTACTTACTTGTGGACATCTTGATCGTTTTATCTCAGGGAACTTCTAATACATCAATTTACTAATAAATCAACATTAGGGCCCCACGAGTCGTTTGTACTGTCTCTTCAATTCCTTAATCTTTGTACTTCAATACGATGTTCAACCGTATTGTTCTAGTAATAAAGTCTAAATTGCTTCGTTTAAATAGTGCTATGGCGACTAGATTCGTTTTCTAAAGTTAATAAGTACAATAAATATTGATTGGATCATGTAATCTTGCAGGACTCATGAATTTGAAGGATGCTTGTTGTTTTGGTTACTTTTTCGGTGGTCACATTTTGGTTGGCGGTTCTGCGTTCTTTTGCCGCGTTGATTTTTGCCGGTCGGTCCTGGAAGCAAAGAAAATTTGATTGTTAGAAACTTTTTGAAGAGTTTTTGAAGGCTTTACTTGTAGTAAGGTAATAGTGACGGAAGCCCATTATGAACCAAGATTGATCGTAAAATAATACACGTAGCCATCTTTTGTTATAGGACGCACATATCCAAAAAATCCAAATATAGAGACATAACTAACTTAATTTTTCGTCATTACCGTGTACATTTTTTTTGCTCAGAAAAAAGTAATTAAAAGATTGCTATGTAACATTTAAAACGGAACAGGATGCAGGAACGGATCCAAGGCTTTCACCGGACATACCCGAGCGTCATAATTCGATATCTTACAAAGGAAGCTGATACAATCAATCAGAACGCAACGGTTCCTAAACACCATATAATTAACGTTAACATGCAAATAATTATAGTGCGATTGACAGAAATTCTCACGAGAAATTAATATTTTACTATAGCATATATGATACTAATTTTATGAGATACAAGCCCACATATACGAGTTCGTAGGTTGAGGTGTGAGAAACACACTGAATTCTCACATTTGTACTAAACTTTACTTAGGTAGGTACGATATTGTTTGCAAAAGCCGAAATTATATCGATATCATAACAATCGATTGTAACACTATTTTCACGTTTCCTCAAGCAAAAATAACTCATGAACAAACTGGCAACTTCATGCAAAATCTTAGTCATTATCAACACCATATATGGACGTTAAGTTACGGGTAACTTAAGCATTCAATCTGCAATCTCCGATGAGTATCTTACATAACAAGCAATACGGAAGGCGTAACTTGTATGTTATGAAAGATTTTAATTTTATTTACGCACTTCATACAATCGGAGTTACCGTGAAATGATTAAGTTTTAACAAGTGGTAGTTTACTACTGAAAGTAAATAATATTGTAAATGAACAGATTAATTGACTGGACTGTTTATAGTTGAAAATAAGTACAGCATCCAACAAACACAAAAATATGAAGTTTTAAAGATGCACGAACGTGAAGTAGTCGTATCTAGTTTCGGCCGTCCTTCGGAAATCAAACTTTTTTGTCGACTTATTGTTAGTATCAAATACGCAACCAAGTGATGTATTACAGAAAAGACAAGGTTAAACCATAGAAAAAACTTTCTTATCCCACATCCCAAACATTGTCAAAACACATTCGTTAACAAGACATCAAGCAACAACATTACACAAACAGGCATCACTCAAAAACGAAAGTGAAAACACCGGTAGCGTCCAATATAAACAGCTTGGAAGAAAAAAACCTACATGTTAAGCCGAGCCCTTATCTCATAATAGCCTAAATACTTTCTCCAAAGTACCGATTGTTTTCACCGTACGTCACCAAGGGCGACTGACGACTGCACGATTGGAAAGTCGCAATTTTCCTTCACTGTTTCACACCAATTTGCGGATTTACAAGACAAATCGCTGCGACACGCGCCCGGAGGCTAGTTAGTCGTTACTAAAATGGACGATTTGTGAACGTTTTTGAAATTGTTTCGGATGGTTATGGAGTGAAAATAGTGTTTGGAGTAGTTCCGTTAAACGTTTAAAGAGAGCATTATCTTATTGGAACCTGGTTCCTATAAAACCTCGCATTAAATATTAATCCTAATAGTGGGTAAAGAAGAGCTACATAGATCGTTCAATGCAGATCATTATCACCATAATAACTTAATAAGCAAACCAAAAAAAGAAATGCTGTCACGCATCAACAGTAGAAAAGCTTAAGTTGATAGAGCCATAAAGGCAAAACAACGCAAACAATATAATGACAGCACATATTTATATACAACCACTTATCATCTTTATTTACAACGCACGAAAACAAACTGAGAAGAAAAAAAAACATTTGCCCAAAACTTTTCCCATGGTGTAAAGTAAACATTATTCACTTTCTACAGCTAACCCATAAACCGCATGCTATGGGTCAAACTGACCTCCGCAATATTGTAGAACAATTTGATCTGAATACTCTAACGGTAAACACATTATACCTTAAATTTATGGCTCTAAGATAATAGCATAAGCTGTCTCATGTACTGAGAATATTAATTCTGTTGTTTTTGTAGTTAATTCAGCCATTTTATGGTTCAGTGTCCTAAATGTTACACAAGAGAGGTAAGATAGGATAGCAGCACTAACATGGGTAGCTATTTCCATAATCCTTGTTAATAGAATTAAGATTACCCAACTATTCGTGGAAGAATGTTCGTTACGGATTGAATACGAAGCACGGCTTGATCAGATCTCATTTGAAATTCTGAATATTCCCGAACTACACGTAACGTTTAGTTGGAATTAACAGTCATACACAGATTCCTAGAATGCATCGGTAGAGAACACAAACACGACAGTTGTAATGAGACTTAAAGACTGCAAACACTGATTTATAACCAGGAAAACATGCAAAAGAAAAAAGATAACGCAAAGGTAATAACACCAGTGATGTTTACTAAGGAAAAGATAAGATTTAATAAGTAACCTGACCCTCAGAGCTTCTTAAACCTAAGTCTCGAGATAGCATTGTTAGACTTTCAACATTCTTCCTCAACAGATGTCAGATCTAAAGAAAAGAGTCTGCTTATTACCCTCAAAGGTCAAGAAAGGGAAATGGTTAAGACTCTGCAATCCTTGCACGTGAAAGGTCATCTAATTAGGTGCACTTTGGCATCAAAATGAAGATTATATCAAGATGATGAGTTGCAACTAACTATGGATTAATAACAGTAAGTGACGTTTGACCTCTGGTAACCTTACAACAACTAGATACCTGTAGAAAATTATGAGAGTTGAACAGATTGACATTTCAACCTAACATCAAAAGAAATTGAAACGAAACCTAGTTTATAATAACAGCATTAGACATGATTGGGTAAGAAACTACAAAATATAAACTAAAGCTAGTTAATCTTAAAGTGTTCATTTAATTATCTAAAAGGGATTGATTCTAATCAATAGAAAAAAGTTTACACTAAAACGTTTGATACGTTTAATTAAGCTTTTAAGCGCAGCAATTCAGTTGATTTTATCGCGGCAGACTAACTGAACGTATTGACATGTTCAATGATCATAGTCAAAATGGTCTATAGAGATAGGTATGAGATACAAAGTCTAGACAGATGAAAATATAAAGACTTCTTTGTGGCATCCCACTAGGTGGTCCAATCAAATCCTAGGACCAAACGATTATTTCACTTGCGCACACTTTCAAGTAATCAACGTTACTCAAAAATTTCTAATGGTTATATATGATTAACAAGCGGGTAAAAGTTAAGATGTGTTCTGACAGATTAAAAGATGAATGCGTTATTTAATTTGAACGAAACGAAAGTAAATACGTTCCCTATCAAGATCATTACGTGCGAAACATATTCTAATTTTTGAACAATGAAAAAAGTAGTGTTTTACACATAACTTTCCCTTAAAAAGTTATTAAAACTGTAATAGGTTGGAGATTAATAGACGCCTGAATAAACGCCTGATTTAAAGGAAGTATAAATTGATTTTTTTTAACGAAGACTGGTTCAAATTAATCTAAAGAGATTCTTCTTTTACTCATTGAAACATACGTAACGAGGTGTGTAGTTAAAAATGAAATTAAGGCGGATCTTAATGATAGATGAATCAATCATCGTCGCTTGACGGAACTTAGTGAATGCGATTGAAATAAATCTATTGATGTAATGAATGCCTTGGGCAGGTGCTCTTTAATTTTAGAAGATTAACACACTTAAGCTTGGAAGACTAATGATTTTAATATTTCAATATGTATCATTGGTTTACCATTGAATGACGACAATATGCGGAGCCCTGGTGAATGTGCTTGCCCTTCATCTCCCGTTCGTGTTTCTGAAGTATGGAATGATGCTAACGATATACTGAAGTTTGATTGGATTGAAGAATAACTCTTAATCATTCATATTAAACAGTCAGCCAACAATCAGGTTAACCATCGATCGACAGTTTAGTCTTTAGTGTGCGGCTTCATTGGCTTTAAAACGCATAAAGAAAATCCACAATTTAATGTATCTTGTGTAGTCCCTCTCTGCCTTCTTTCATCTTCCTCACTACATAAGATCGAAGCGATAAATCTAACTACATCTATCATTGTTACACTGCTTTGTTTAATTTTGTTCGTATCTAAGTAAGCTATCAAGTATCAAGAACATGTACACTTAATTAGAATATGTTTACTTAGACGTAAAGTGTCGGTGTAGTTGGTTTAAAAAGTTTTGATACGTCATGTTTAAGGTTCTCATGAGGCAAGCGCAGACAATGGATCGTGATTTTATAAAGAATGTTTTGTTAAACGAAGCCTCTGGTGTTACATTGTGGTGCAAGTTTATTTTTAAATCGAAGAGAGAAGAATTCTTTGGCTTGCGTACTATGCTATCAGCTGAAAGGTAGAGGGAAGTAGTGGCTTATTCTTAGATGGTATATGATGGGATTGGGATAACAGAACGATAGTTTTGTATAATAAGGAAACCTTTTTAAAACCGACAGTAGATAGCCTGAAGTTTGTCCGTCCTTGTGAGTCTACAAAAATGTTTGTCCTAGAGTCATTTTCGAAGGAACATTTATTCTTTTAGCTGTGCGTTGGTTGGCCCATCAATCAGTCAGGCTATATTTATTCAGTTGGACATCGACACATAAAAGTACGGGCCTAATATTACTTGCGTGGTAACGGCAGATAGAAGAGTATGGAAGGAGAAAACATGGTGTGCCGACCCCAAGTAAAACTGTGATAAGGGCAGGAGCATGATGATGATGGTGATGATGATGAAAAATAAGGGCCTAAATCGCTATCGCTTCCGCTTCTAACTTAGAACACCACATTAACTAAAAGGTTATCAGATCGACAGTGTTAGCGTTACTACTTTCATCCAATATGAAAAGATAAGTTAATGAGCAACTTGTATTATTCAAATAGATAAAAATGTTTTGGCGAAAACTCCCACACAATAGTGATGTACTGGTAGGAGAAAGGGATGTGAATATTGATATAATGTTTTTTGTAACTACCTGGAAAGTACTTGGTCAGTTGCACTATTTTTTTTCTCCGATAAATCGTAGCAAGTAGCGGAGTAACATTCATTAAGAAAGAATGTAACTTTTAATAATTGATGCTGATTAAAAAATACATATTTCTAATCACATATAAAAAAATGAATCACCTCAAAAACATTTAACACTCATTCCTGTTATCTAAATATAAATACCTTCTCAAAAAAAGACAATCGAAATAATATCTTACCGTAACAATAAAAAACGATTCATTCTTAAATCCAGTTCTCGTTGAATGACTTCCCTAAAAGGGCAGAGCAAATAAAAAGTTGCGCGCGCGCACCCAGCGATAGGACGACGACCACACGGCTGCTATGTACGAGAGTTATTTGTTTTACTTTGGAATTATACGATATTTGCTTTATGAGACATTGTAATTTGATTTTGACCTTTGCTTTATCTGTTGTGAAAATAGTAGGAATTTTGAATAAGAATAAGGTATAAAAACTATTTAAAAGAACGTACTAAGACGACATCCAAAAAACTATTTGAATTAAAAACTTACTACACGAAGTACAATTAATACACGAAGGAAGCGCAATTACTTAAATTAATACACGAATCAATGTCAAACTTCTAACACCAAAATTGATTACCAACAAAACAGAGCACCAACACAAAAGCAAAGTAGTCCTCATAAAACTTCCGACATTCGTGTTGAACTATCATAAAACACCAGATATAATCTGGAATGTTCTCCGGCCGATAATAGGGACTCCTCGGGAATCGACTCCGGCGCAGCGGATCGTATCACAATGGTGTAATTATCCAACAGATCAAAGGATCGCTGGCTAGGATATAAGACCTTATACAGGGGAGCCTTATTTGGGAAATGTGATAGAATTTTATTTAGAAACTAAACTATGGGTTTGTTTTGCTGTTTGGTATTTAAGAATGAGAATAATCTAGAATGGATGATGGTAATGATGATGATAGATGTATGGTCGATGATTTTTTTGAAATTGGAAATGGTTGAAAACATTCGTCACAATCAAATGTTGGAACGGGATCCATATTTCTTTTTAAACATTTGAGCTTGCATTTGAAGAGCCATCAGTGATGATTTTTGAACTAGAGAACAAAAAACTTTCGCCAAGTTATCTTCTGGAATCATAGGTAAGTACAACAACACACCTACAAGATATTGTCTCGATACACGTACTCGTACAAAACATCGATCTAAACTTTCTTCAACCGAGTCTACCGAATACGGCAAATCGATTAAGATGCTCATCTAGATAAGTGCAGGACCAACATTACGGCGAGAATGTCTAATTGATAATTTATAGCTTTAACGGGAAATTTTATTATCACAATATACCCTTTTTTTTTTTTTTTTTTTGTTGTCGCTGGGCTAAAAATGCTATTACGCATCCCCTTCCCGTCGGGGGACGGGAGAGGGGTATGTGGGACTCCCCGGTAAAGACGTTCCCGGTATACCCACTAAAAAGGCCCAGCGGCACTCCGACCTCGCCTGAGTGGAGGGGGTCTGGGAATCTATGGCATCCAGTCCCCCACCGGCGATTGCCCGCCTTACGGCAGGCCCCTCATGCCTCCCCCCAGTGGGGAGGGGGTCCCTATGATGGCCGGAGCACAAGGGGCGGTCCTTGTGGTGCAGGCGGTGGCACCCCCGTGCCTGTCGCCCGCTGATCACCCCCCGGGGCGGATGGGGACGGACGTTGTGTTCGCCGTCTTCCACCCCTTCTTCGTCTGCGGTGCGGCGCCGCGAGAGGGTCGCTCTCCCGCACGCGCTCCGCCGACTCCTTCTGTGACATGACGTCCTCACAGAAGGAGGCCACCGCTTCCCATGCCTCCTCACTTCGCAGCATGGCAGCAATCACGCTGGAGAGCGAGAGGTCGTCCCCGACTACTGCCACCAGGGTGCGGCGGGGTTCAGTCCACGATGGGCACACCTCGATTGTGTGCTCTGCCGTATCCACCTCGGCTTCACAGTGGTGGCACTGTGGAGTCTCCTCCCTCCCAATCCGGTGCAGGTACGATCCGAAGCAGCCATGCCCGGACAGCACCTGCACCAGACGCATCGAGAGGCACCCGTGCCGCCGATCGAGCCATCCGTTCAGGACAGGCCCGATGGCATCCAACGTCCGGCGACCGAACGTTGCCGAGGCAAGGTCCTCGGCCCAGTGCCCAGTTATTACCTCCCTCGCTTCCTCCCGAACTTCTTCCCGTTCTATTGGGTCCGGGTGCCGGTCTAGAGCCCTCTGTGCCGCCTTCCAGTCGTACACTCTGGCGAGCACCCAAGCCTCGAGCTCCCATGGAGGGGTTCCCGCCAGAACGCACGCCGCCGCAAAGCTCACTGTACGGTACGCCCTCGCCACCCGCTGCGCAATGACCCTCTGTGGCCTTCGGATGGCAGCGGCGTTTCTCCGTCTGCACAGTGAGTCTGCCCAGATTGGGGCCCCGTACAAGGCCATACTCTTGAGTATGCCGGCGTATAGACGACGGCATTGGTCGCCGGGCCTCCCGATGTTCGGGAGGAGCCATGAGAGGGCGCCCGCGGTCTTCATTAAGCGCGTCGACAACCCGCTGAAGTGGGCGCTGAAGTGCCACCTGCTGTCGAGGACTATGCCCAGATATTTCATCTGGGGCTGCACCCCAATGCGGACTCCCTCCACATGGATATGAGCGTCGGGCGGTTGGTGTTGCCGAGGCCCGTGGAAAAACACAGATACAGTCAGCCGAATAAGAGTTTTAGAAGTCGGTAGTTGGAGACTGGAAATTGTGTGCTCATGGGCTTTTCGGAGTAAGTTGTAAAACTAGACAAATAGGGGTTATTTCCAATCTTTCATATAGATAAAAATATAGGCATTGTAGATAATTCAAAAATATTTATTTACAGCTAATATTATATCTCTTGACATGTCGACATCAGCTCATAATCTCTGGGAACCAATTATAAACACAAAGTTTCGAAACATCCCGGCAATTACATGAAAAATTACCAGCTATCCCGCAATCTTAATCGATAAATTCTCGATTCTACGGTCATAGGTGAACATAAACTTAATACCGAGTGGAAACATCCTGTATCGATAACGCAATCAACGCACCTCTAGAAACACTTGTATACCAAGACGAATCCTGGCCGAAGAGACCCAAAAAAAGTAAAAAAAAATGTCTATGCCTCACAGAAAGGAATGCAATGACGCGCTCTGCTTCAAATCTGAACGCACCGAGACTAAAATTTGAAATTGGAATTGCCACCATGTTAAAAATTGTTTTCTTTTTTAAGAATTCGATTATAACCTTTTTTGTTTTAACCCGAAGATTATTATCGAGAGTGAAACAATGCTATGTTTTTAACACGCTTATATTAGCTTCACTTGTAACTATGTATGTAACTAAGAAAATTGGAATCTTAATATGACCCACTTCCCGGTCTTCGATTACGATGAAATTTTGCACACACTGAGTTCTAATGACAATACATGACCAGCGTGTTTTTTAGTTTTTTTAACTATTATTTTTATAGTTCCGCAAATACTAACGCATTTAATTTCAACCAAAGCTATTTCATAACAGAAAACTTACGCCCATTTTAATTTACAGAATACAGTAGTACATAACAGTACAAACAATAAAGTAGAACAGTTCCTTTTTGCATTCAATAAAAAATCTGTAATTATTTGCAAGAACCGTTTAACAATAACATGACCAATCAATCTAGTTAGCAGTTACGAAAACAATCAGTCGATAATTATTAGCCAAGCTACTTTCACGACTCAAAGCTTCCATACCACCTATTACGAACATTCACTGTACCTACACTCACTGACTTAAGTTTTTTTTTTTTTTTGTAAATACAATTTGCATATGTCAGATTTTATTGTTAAAAATGTAGGTTGAAAATAGCGGATGTTATGTAAGCGTAAAAGTTATGGTGCGTTATGGAAATAACTTGTGAGTAATAACACTTGAAAGTGTTAAAACATTGTTATTTATGAGAATAGAACAGAGATAATACGATATGCCCATACCATAGAGCATGTTTAGTTTTATTTCGGAAAAAGTAGATATATGAGGTGGTTAAATAGGTCGATGCTACTCGAAATTTTATTGTCTTGGTAAGATTAACATAGAAATGTAAAAAGAAGTAACAGAACAGTCTTCATTGACTAACCAACCATCCTAATATTTACTGCGATAGGATCAACATTTCACCCACCCTATCTACAAACCATTAGTACCAACCAAACGAAAACAAACAACTGTAACCAAAGACACAAACAGACTCTCATTAAGTCACGTGTCAAACGTAATCAAGTCATCAACTTAAATAAATAAAAGAATAAACCTATTGTCTACCCACGGGTACAAAAGAAAACTCCATATTATATCCGTTCTATGGAGAACAAAAGTACTAGCGGAGGTGCCATAACGGAAAATCTCCTAAGAAAGTAGCGCGACACAATGCGGGTGTGCGGATGACGAGGAACGTTAACTACTATCTTCGCCCTTATACCCCTTCTTTAGACGGTACCAGTTTTTGACGTTGACAGATGTCTCAAAGAACCCGAACGCCTCGTTAGTTCAGTCGTAACTGATCCTTTTGGACATGACCTCCGAACGTATTTGACCTAGATGAAGGCGCCAGAGCTGCCTGCATTATGGCATATCCGCTCATCTTTCCTTACTCTGTGATTTCATCCAACATAAAGTAATAGAAAGCTCTCATTTGTCTTTGTACGAAGAACCGCTCGCGATCACCCACTACTTGGGCCACGCTTAACTACTTAATTACACACAAACATCGATTAATGTTATAATGAACCAATTTAATGGTGAATTCATTTTCAATTAGTTTGTTAATGGATGCAATTATTTGATCATTAAGAGTTAAACGTTACATGTATTTGGCTGTTTTACTTTCGATTTAGAACCGAGAGTACTTTATTAGTAGTACATTTTTTTTATCCGAAAGGATTGTTTATATTTACTAAGTCCACGTTATATTATCATCTAGGTCTGGTATCGATGTTGAATTATAAGTTCCAATTTGTTGACATGTTATACAGTCTGGTTACCATGGCAACATACCAGAATAACCAATATAAACAAAACATTGATAGTGTAGAGGTAGTGTCGATCGCTTACATAAGAAATGTTATACCAGTTAGTCATCTTAATTACTCGAAATTGCTATTATTTAAGTTTTTTAACGAACTGCACGAAATTGAATGATTTTGGATTATAAAACTTTATCGTTTCTAACAGATTGATATCAATTTTTCGGCACCAACAAGTTAACTTACAAGTTCTGGCTGCTAAGTTCGATTGCAAAGAAAAAAAAATTCTTTCAAGTTGCAAGTAAGGAGAATTGTTTTCAATTTTTTTTCGGTGTCTACAAAAATAAAATGCAAAGATTATGCACAGTCATAGATAACCAACATCTTAAGTTGAACAGTTTCACAGCATATAAATAAAAAGCTTTCTACGATTTTCCTCACTGATTTCCCCGGACCTCCCACGCTTGTCATAAAGTCATAATATAACGGACGCCATTAAATTGTTACCACATGGACTCGGTTACATTATAGTGGCGTTTTGACCCCAGAAACAGAAAGGGCTCTATTGCCAATGTTTTACTAGGTGTACGAAATATTGTTATCCGAACTTAAACTGGGTGAATATGAATTTAAATAAAGCATGTTTATTCAAATAAATAAGTAAATAAATTTTGTTTGTAACGCATTTTAAAGGCTTACGGATACGTGGATATTGGAAATGAAGTAGACAGTTCCCTCAGGTGCAGACAGGTACTTCATAATTTTAGAACTCTACAGAAATTTTTAAGCGTTTCATTTTACAAAAACCGTTTTTCTACCTTTACCTTGACCATTGAGCCAAGGTCTAGAGATCCAAAGATAGAAACTTGTGTGGTTGCGAACTACTTTTATCCCTTTCGAAGTGGCGTCGTTGTCTAACAAAAGATTCCATTGTAAGGTCTAATGATTTTTATAGGAACAACCCAATAGCTGTATATTAGCCGGAAACAATTCATGAGCTACATCAGGAAGTTTAGAAGGTCTGAAACCAGTGAAATTGATTTCCAAAAAGGGGGCTAACTAAATAAGACGCACACTGACTCAACTTTGTGCGATCTACCAATTAATACTTCAGTACAGCTTAAATACAAATACCTCAGTTCAGTGCCCTAACGAAGGCCTCTACAACAGTAAAAACAGTTCATTTCCCGCCCCAACAACTTGATTAACACCATCACGAATAGAACCTAAATGAATACTCCCCTATCCATTCCTCGGCCTACTTAAAGGGCACACTGAAAACTTATAGTCGACCGATAGTTTGTGGGCTCCTAAATCGGTATGCAGAAGAATGCTTGGTAGTACCTACGCACATTTGAATGATCATGTAGCGATTTAACCGGTATAAGACCGACTGATAACTTTGATTGGATTCAAAATTTCCTTTAAAAAATTGCCAACTATCGAGTCAACTGTCGGGCGACGTTTTTGTCTGCAGTGTGTGGGTACTCTAGGGCTACGTTTAGCGTGTCGTACACGATTTAAGGCTTAATAGGCCACGACATTAAGAATCCGGTTAAATCTGGTATTCCGGTTAGTGGGCGGCACTGTTGATTAATTGCTAACAGCCTGATTTCAACCTAGAAGTTGAACCCTGTTAAGTTCGGAACAATGACATTTAATGAGCTTTTGTTTCTGTTTCAAACTTAATGATGTCAAAGGGCATTGTGTTTTGGACATCGTTTTCTGAAAATATTGTAAATAGTCCTACATTACCTACAGAGTAAGTATTTTTCCCTTATTTACTTATAAAGATCCATATTTAAGAGCTTTATTACAACTAGTAACTTTAATTCCCAAAGGCATTCTAATTGTGTTTTCTAATTAAATCAATATTATCACATCAGGTGCATCCCCTGCATAATTAAAAAAATTAACGTTATACCAACAGAGGAACCAATATTTCACGCTAAAAGTCTATCCCTGCATCTTCATCCAAACATTCTCCGTACAAAACGCCGGCAGCATAACATAACAAAAAGTACCCAATCAAAAGTTATGTAAACATTCATTGAATCCATTCAAAACATAGGAAAGATGATCATATACAATTTATCTTACCTTACATAACTCTGTCCAATTTAAACTGATGAACATTCATACCGAAGAAGAAAGAAATTATTTTTGACCAACTATGGAACCGCATCCTACGTAAGTACGTTCTATTTGAACTTTCTTTTGAATGGCTGAGCAGATTGCAAATGAAAACTGACGAATATGATAAATACACAGTGATATATTATGTGTGTGTGTCGTTAACTAGCTGTAGCTTTGACAAACATTATGGTTGACAGAAATAATTATTAACAAACCAATCTACAGTAAATAATGTTATTAGAAAAAGAGATTTTTTCAATGAAAACTTAAAAGGTACAATTAGTTTATTCTACTTAACCTGCACTCGTAAAAAACACGTTTACTCAAATTCCAATTTGTCATGGGAGTGACACAATACGAACGTGCTTAATGCCGTAATATTGATATAACTTTGGTATGAACATATCTGTGACCGAATTAAGACGAAGTTCAACAAAAATAAAGGCGTCTCTGTAGCTTTTATCTGTTTGTCCAATTAAATAGCTAAATCTATAGATTTGCGGTCGTTGCTCCCTGCGGCAAGGCAACCAACTGTTTATTAGCTCAAAAACATGAGATACAAACACTTTTCTTTTCGTCAGTTCATGTCAACACTGAGAGCGAAAGTGTACTGGCAATATTTATTATTTACTTGTACAATACAAACTTTTTTTTCTCCTTAATAAATGCACTGACAAACGATATTGAACCTTAAACACATCCAGTTAAAGAATAGATTAGGTTGCTTTTAAGTGTATCTTGTATGAAAATAGTTTCTGCTATAAAGTTGGAAGCCCTTCCGAACACGCCCTAATAAAATTCGAAGGGTGAGCTACCCTACACGTCTTACCGGGAAATTATGAAATATGGATACAGTTTTACTGCGATTAGCCCTACAACAACTGAAAACACGCAAGCTTTTAAAAATTCAATGTGGTTTAAGTAGCCTAATCGTGCCCCGGTTTTACCCGCCTTTTTAAATGGTCGCTATGGGGTACTCACTTAGAGTTCTTTATGACTGTTCTTTAAGGTGTACCTTGTAAGGTACAGATGGACATTAGCTTAAAAACTTCTGATTTGAGAAAAAGTACAAACGAATTCCACTTTTTCCATTAACAATTTCTCCTATTAAAAGTTAAGTACGAAACCTGTCCTGATTACAAACGCATTGGTGACGCATAATTTAAGCCCATCAAGTTAGCTATTTGCACGAGTGCTATAGACGTCTATAGCACTCGTGGTAAGAATAGATGGGAGTTCGATACCCAGGAATAGAAATATCGTTGCACAGACGTGAGCCTTAAATAAATAATTAAACGAGGTCTGCTTTATAGAAATGCGAAGATTATGTATGTATTGTGCGTTAAGGCGTAGACATTGAATTAATTAAACTTAGGACTTTATGTGCAGTGAAGGAATGCTGGTTATTTCTTAATGCAGTGTGTTGTGCATTTTAATTTTGGTGATGTTAGAGAGTTTGGGAATTCGTTGTTATGCAGTTAAAATCTCTACGTAGTGTAATCTTGGAAGTGCTTGCATTAAGAGACAAAATGTATCAAATAAACACTAAAAAACATTGAAAATAAAGTTCAAAAGCTTAGGAAAACATGCCATTCTTAATAAGGCTGAAGTGCATAAACCAGTTTAATCTTCATATCTTGAAAATCCTCAGGAATCTCTAAATTGTTGTAAGGAAGAATGTGTTGTAAAATAAACATTGGCTTATCATAATCTGAGTTAAGACAACATCCTGCTATGTAATGTCTCTTTAAGATTGATTACAACTTGGGAAACACGTGTTAATCTTGATTATAATGACAAAACTGTATTCTTCACTTTATCCTAAGTAAAATTGTATTCTTATCGAGTGAACTGCACTTTTAATAACCTAACAAGCCTTGTAGTTAGAGTTCTCCCAGATCTGCCTGATGGCCTCTGATGTTGTATTTGAAAAATTACTACTACTGAATAGCATTCGGGTATTTCCCAGTCAAACCAAATCAAATCAAAAGTCATTTATTCAAATTAGGCTGCAAAACAGCACTTTTCGAACGTCAGAAATTTACAAAAGACAGCCCCCAAAACGCCCACCCTTCACCATTTCCTATGTGTTTTTGAAGGGAAGAAGAAGTGGCGCAACAAGCTCCCCAGCAAGAAGCAGTCAAAGGGTACCTAAAAACCACCTCGTAATATTTTACAAACTTTAAAAAAATGTATTCAAACGTTCTTCCGCCAACACTCTGCTTTGTTGGCCTTTCAGGACCTATTTTTAACTATGTGAATAAGCAATTTATAGCCTGTAGTTAAACAGAACTCCATCTATGAATATTAATGTCTACAGCCAAAAATCTGAGTTCCCTGAGTCACGTTCTATTCGGCAAGGATTCGCGTGACGAACATGAAACACGCGACGACAGCTGTCGAATTGTAAATTAAGCTGTTATGGTGTCGGACTAAGAATGGATTTTTTATGGTAATGTTCGCGAATACCCGGAATATGGTGATAACAATGAGACATTAATAAAGATTCCAATGAACTCCTGAGTGAGAAAAAAACTAAGCTCTGTCTGTTTGTGTCTGTGACAATTTGTAGACGCTTATCTTTGAGGTTCCAAGTAATGGCACATAGTTTGTTACATTATTACTAAAACAGCTCCGAATACAACTGATATTATACAAAAACAGTGCTACATAACATGTCGTCTACATAGAACAGGGACCCTGAAATCTTTCTCACTAAGCTCCGATCTGTCGAAGTTAAAACAGTATTGAAAAAAAAATAGCACCGTTATGACAAGCCAATAACTTTATTCAAAGGACTTCACCCATTCAAAATAACAATAAATTCGCCTTTGATTTTAAGTCAGATAAAGATGTCGAATACAAAAGGTGCACAAGGCCTCACTCACTCTTTTCTTTGAACAAGTCGTCGTAATTAAAGAGTCATTTGAATAAATTCAAAAGATTTACGCAATAGGTGTACCTCCATACAATTCGTGTCATATTCAAACAATACGCGGTATTATTATATATTACACTGAAAATTGCGTAAGAGATGACCACAATATCTTGGAACACGGGTCAACTTGGAACTAAAATATGTTCTCAATTTAAACTATTTCTGGTTGTTTGAGCCATTACGATCGACCAAGTTATGTTGGGCACCCCGTAAAAAGTTTATGCGTTAACAAACCATGAAGGTTTATTGCGTATATTGAAATTCCCATAAGAGTTTCTGATTATTCACAGCCAGTGTTTCATTACTGTAACATAGAAAAGCTATTCATATCTAAGTATTTTTCATTTAGTTAACCTATTTTAAGTTTCAGCAAAACAAGGTATTGATTTGAGAAAAAAAATGATATTTTTCTCAAGAAATTAGTATGTCGTTGGAAAAATGGCATTTTCTTATGTCTAATCTAATTACATTATGGGAATTTTCATAACAGCATACAAAAAATACAGTTTTATTGGTCAAATAATCGCACGTACCGACAATGGGTTCGTCATGCGTACGAAATTCATTCCCATTTATATTCAGTCGTCAGCGTCTTGTCGTAATAACCGGCAATTTTTTTCCATGGGAGGTGCTATGTTTGGACCATAACGAGAATAATTACGTGTTGGTGTGGTATATAGAAAATATCTTGTTCAGATAGAAGCTCAGATTTCAAACGCAATGACAAACGTTGTAGAGTTAAGAATTGTTACCTGCCTGCTCTTACAGTAGGTGTTAAAAGTGTGTACAATCTCCAGTATTCTTGCGTCTACGTACATGACCAGACACATGAAAAAGGTACTGTTAACACACACAGAAAACACATGTAGTTGCTGTTAATCTCATCCAAAATGTAACTAAAACTCAGCGTATGTGACCAACCTCCTATGACTATCAAAACAAAGACTTACGAAACAAGTCTCATAGTAGATGAACACTGTTACAATTTTCATAGAGAGTATGAAGCAAACAATCTTAGAGACTCATAAAGTGCACTTCATTTTACATTACCACCCGGCTAGTTAAACAAACATTTGACTAACAGTGAAAACGCGATGTGGTGGGTCAGACTAGCTCATATCACTAAATGGATAGATGCAGAAGATTCATATACTCTCTATGTACCTATAGGAGATAACATAGAATTGCCAAATGAAAATGACTAAAAATTATCAACCTTATGGCCTTCTTCATCTAAATGTTTATGTTTTGCGCTGATTCTATATGTATAAACAATGACCACATAATATCCTGATTCGTTTTAGCGAAAGAATGTAATCCTCTACCAGGAAATTACTAGCACACGTACAAGTACAATACCTGCAATATTTCATTGTAATCTAAAAGAACCATATACTTATGTACTGTAGTAGTGTAAGTCAAAATTGAAGACCCTTGAAAATGAAATTAGCCTAGAAACTAATATTTGTTTAAGTTTGACCGCACAGACCGAACAAATAACTCTTATCTAGCCTTGTTTAAAGTGGTTTTTCTGTATCTCCTCGATCATAATAGAATGAATCACCACTGACCGCGGTTTCGCAACGGCCAGCTGATGACAACATTATGAGCCTGAGATATTACGAACATAGCTCACTTTGGCGCCTTACTCGATTTATATTGTGGTAAACGCCAGTTTAGACTCAATTTCTTTTGTATCTCTTCCTATTTTATATTCATGAGGAAAGTGGAGCAGTGCTGGATAGATATAACAATGGTTTTAGCTCTCGTTAGATGGTTTTAGATCTTGAAGAAATTAAATTAAGTAATTAAAACTCTTTATTTGGTAGAAAAAGCTTTAGTTTATGCAGAAATTGGTTCGGCAGTTACGGTTAGCATAATACTGAATTTGCATATCGTAAATATTATTTATAAAAGAATACAAACAGACATAATAAAAATAACTAACAAATTTAACATTTAAAAAGAATTTGGGAACGGTGTTGAAATGTTTCAACAACAGAGTTGCAGAATTCAAGGTCTTGATCTTGACTGCAAATTGTAATAAAGTGGGCGCGATTAATTGTTCTGTTCTTTAGTAAATAAATAAAAGTTTTTATCAAAAAGATATGGAGTAGAAACTGTATAACTGTATATAGAAATGGAATGTAGTAACATCTCTTAAATTAGAAGTTTAAACTCTACACTTGACGATCATTGTTCAATTTGATTTAGTGGTACATAATTCGTTTTCCCCCAATCTCTATATTACATTTCAAGTCAAAAACTTTGCCTCTAAATTCATCCATTCGCAGTCTGATATTTATTTTGTTTTGCTTATACATTTTGACTCTCATGAAATCAGTAGTGCCAAAGTTAGCTCCCAACTTCGTAGCGTCCAAGATAGATGACGATAACTGTACATGTATAAACCACAAGTGACCGTCGGTACAAAAGATGGCCGACTCCAAATAGCAGCAAGGCGTGATGACAGACGCGAAAACAAAAGACACCCGATACTCAGTAAGCAGAGACGACCCGTCAGAAGATTTCTAGAGCGAATAGCGATACGAACGCGAAAAGAAACAACACTTTTTTATAATTAAACGGGTGGAATATGATATGTTTAACTGAAGGCAATGCAAGAAATAGTCTACTAGTATAATGAAGTGAGCTACTGGGCCTAAGAATCAATAAGCTTCGGCTCAAGTCAAATATTACTTTCGTTTGGTAGTAATATGAATGCAAGGACTAACCTACACAATAATTCTCTCATATCAAAACCAGGTGCAGAGCCAATAAAGTTTTCAACACCCCCCACTCAACATAATAGAAAAACTGTTTACTACTGCAGCATTGTTACAATTGCAACCTAAACTAGGTCATTAGGACAAAATGGCGGCCTTCACACGGCAATCCCGGCAAGATTTAAAAACCACATGTTCCATTTTCAAAAACAGTTTTGCACCAATAAGGTTCTTCTTGAACCATAAACATAGTTTTTTAAACTCAGTCATTGTTCTCTTTCGCATAGCATAGTTTATAAGTTCAACCTATTGTAACGGCGCTCCTACTATATAAATTGACCGAAGAATCTGGGTTTCCGGAGATGACGTCAGCCTATCCTAGTCATACGTTGGACGCCTACATGTGAAGCTTAGTATGCCATGCGTTTTATTGTCAACCCCGTTGGTATTTGGGTCTTATGATCTCTAGAATTATACCCACGACTTGCAATATTAAATTCCATAAACGCCTTTGAACACTTCAGCTATGTTTTATGTGGTAAAGCTATTTGAAGTGAGTTTGCGGTCTTGGTTCGTCAAATTAAATGTAAGAAGCGAGACTTTAAATTACAGGTTTACTTTCAGAAATGTTACGAAACAAAAACATCCAAGTTTAAACATGAACAAAAATAATGGTAATGTCAGTGAAACGGACCGTAAACACGATGCACCGTTTTCTCAAATAACGTTTACTATCGTACAATCGATGACCGTTTTGAAACCGTAACAATGTCCATACGTTGTTTGCCTACTTATTGAACAGTGAACAGTGCCGTTACAGAAGTAAGCAGAATGATAATGAGTGTTAAAAATTCAAAAGAACGTAACTTCTGTTGTGTCATTTCATGCGTGGATCCGAACGCGTTTCGCCATTTTTGTTTTCCCGCGAATATTGCAGTCGATGTGTTCGGATTCCAAATTCTAATAATAATTCTTTGAATGGCTTTATGTACCAATCTGTATTTCGGTAGAGTTTAAACGTGCTAAGTAGAACAAAACATTCAACTAACTTAATCATATTCCTTTATGAGTGGTCAGAGTAGATGTACGCCAAACATTGCACAGCCTTTAAGCCTCAAGGCTTTTAGCCTTATAAAAGTTTCTTCAACAATTACTCTACCCACGTTTTTCCCTTTAACAACTACCTATAACTTAATTCACAGACAAGAGAAACAAAGCAAAAACAAAGGTGTTAATTCAGGAAGCAATTCTATCCAATGACAAAGACGTTATAGAGTACCGTGGCTTGTGATCTAATTTCACATTGTAATGCAGTTCAATTTTCACACGATTCCGTGAAACGCCGCGATGCGAAAAATTAGGTATGTGTCACGGTGTGGCTTGAATGCTGAGAAAGTATTGCACATGTCAAGCACAATGCACTAATATAATGACTTTATACCCGTATCGTTATAAGAAACCGGATAGAAGACGAATTATACGATAGTCATCTTTTATGTTGCGCAAAAAGTCTGAAGAGCAAAAAGTTTGAATGAAGAAAATTGGGTTACCGGGCTTCTTGGCGTTGGTGTCACTGCACTATGAAGATAACATGCAGACGTAGGTATTTACGTGAACAAGGTTGTTGCAGGAAATAAAAAATAAGAGTCTGTCTCACAAACCAGTGTTCCGTTTTCAAATTCAAATATAGAAGAAACAAATGAAGATATTATCTGGTTTTTAAAATCTTCTACAAAATTACTCTTGATTTATTACAGACACGATCACAATGGAATACAATGAGTTGTTTGCAGTTTTTTGAACGAGACTTACAAGGTCTTCAGTATAAAAAAGATCTAGTTACTAAAAAGCAACGCTAATGGGTCGTATTTTAAGGTAAACCTAACATACTACTTTATAAAACATTTATAACCTCTTTTTTAAATAAACCTGTAAGTAACATTACGACATAGCAGATTAAAAAAGAATTTCAAATGTCTAATTGCTTCCTCTTAATTAGGCGTTACCTACTGCGTATCGCATCCAATCAATGCCTCGATATTTAGAGCACGTTCGATTTTTAAATGAAGAAACTAATCGAGCGGCTACTCGATTAGTTACTCGAATGAGTCTAGCTCGCTATTTCTCTAGCATATCGATTACCTAACGAGTCGGTTGCATCTTGGTTACCTCACCGGCTTCGAAGGTCATTCGCAGTATGTCGCTACAATAAGCCTTAGTACGTGCTTTTCAGGCTGTTCTGTGGTCTTAAAATTATTGATGACTCTATAAAACTTTCTTTAACGCAACTTACAAGAACTCCGGTCGAAGAATCATTGCCATCAGCAAAGAGTTGCAAAAGGTCAACATAAGTCGCAATTACCTGAAACAAAAAAGTATTATATTAAAAAATTAAACGAAAATATTAGTACACATCGCTTAAGACTAAACAAATAATTACGAGTAAATACCAGAACAAAGCAGTACCAAAAACAATAAATGTCGAAATCATAGACAATAACATAAAGCACGCCGTTGTCTATGTCTTCCTTCAGGCTAAACTAGCTTCCGCTACTTTCTAATAAACGGCCACATATAATAGCCAACATTTATCATTAGTCTTAACAATACAATACGTAATTAGTGCCCCTGTTTTTAGTTTTACGACCAACCATTTGACGATTACTTAAACAAATGTTTGATCTGGATTTGAAGATAATTTAAGAGCGCGTGGGTTGTCTATGGTAAATACGAGTAACTGTTCTGTTTTCCAATCATGTGGTTCTATGTGTTTTTGCTTGTCCGAAGTTCGTCACTAGTAACTTAACGACTGTCAAATTGTATGAATGAAAGACTATAATAATGGGTATGCATCGTCAAGTCAAATTGCTAACTTTATTTGATAGATTTTGTCGAGTTTGAGTATCAACATCCGTTTGACCACAAGTAAGCCAAGTTTACGATGGTCATTTGTTATTTATAGTTTGCTTTCTTTTCCTTATTCATGTGTTGGAGAAATTCTGCAGTTTGCATAGTTAAGGCTGATGGGTGTTTTACTACACCTACCATACCTTGCACTCGTTTGGTTTTATCATAAAACCTAATCTGCTTTATTCCCTTATGTGTTTAAGAAGATAAATGGACTACAAAATACAGATAAATCATCCCTTTTCGTAAAATAACCGAAAATTTCGTTAAACAAACAGACCGAACCTGTTTTCTCGTCTGAATTATTTAACAACTGCTCAAAGCAATCAATCGTACAACTGCCGTTTC
The DNA here is from genome assembly GCF_022581195.2 of Helicoverpa zea. Classification (NCBI taxonomy): domain Eukaryota; kingdom Metazoa; phylum Arthropoda; class Insecta; order Lepidoptera; family Noctuidae; genus Helicoverpa; species Helicoverpa zea. The sequence continues at coordinate 3,963,738 of NC_061472.1, forward strand.
CGGATGCGTCCAGCCCATAAAGTAAATAACCACTAGAGAGCGCACTCGCCAATTTCTTCTAAGAACACGACTCACCACTGCGGGCCGGGGGACGCGACAAAATCCGCGGCTACTATTGGTCAGTTCAAGGTCGAGTTGCATGAGTACGCTCAGCAAGGGATTGCTCTCTTTCAATTATAAAATATCGATAAAATGTATTTCATCGTAGTAATAAATATTCAATAAAAATCGTATAAGAATACTTAATAAAAATCAGTCTATTACAAAAAAGAACTCCGTACAAGAAAATTATTGATTCTTAAAATGTATTAATTTAGTATAAGTTTTTCGAATTAATGTTTTAGGGTCCTGATTGTTTTTGGTAAAAAACGATAATCGAGCGCCTACATATTTACTTGTTGGGGACCAATTTTCCCCATTGATCGTACACATATATCCACTTCTCTTTTATTGCTGGAATCTTCAAAAATCTTCTTTCGATTACATTAAAGGTTAACGTCGCTAATGGTCAGTTAATTAACTCATTAGCCAAAATGAAACATATTTTTTAATTAATGTAAATGTACTATTATCGATATCCACTTTATCCTTAAAGGTAACAAGGCCCAAATTTCATCGATAGGAATACAAATGGCAAGAAAGAGATGGACATATTAGAATTTCTTAATGAAAGAAAGGGACTTTCCCAAAAGACATCAACGAGCGTGAGCGCGGTTCACCAACCACCAATTTAAATAGACCCCTGTGGTATTTCGTAATATAATTAAATCAAAGCCAAATTTTGGTATTGATACTTGCCAATGCCATCCTTTTTGTAACTAGATGTCCTGAATTGTTTCCCGCACCATTTCATCGCGCATGTAGGCATTTTTTTATTTTTTACTAAATAAAATCCTCAATAATTTAGCGTGTTCGCAGGTCATAGACTTGGTTGCTACTAAAGGATCGTACTGATCGTAGACTTATAGTACGCGCAAAATCGCTAACGTTTGGCGAGCGTCGGGGCACTGTATGCGCAGTCAAGTGGTTTTATAGTCTTTGGTCCAGCCCAAACAAAAATACCCTTTGTCTTCGTTCCGCTAAAATGTTTGCACAAGAAACAAGTTTGGGCCACATAAAATGGATTCCAACCAGTTTTTAAACTCCTTGGTACCAAAAAGGCAATATTAAAAGAGATTGACCACCAACAACCGAACGAGAACGAATGTAGATAATAATTTGTTCTTATTTCAAAAGTTGTCTTCGAAGGCCAGTGTCAATGGTTCCGAATTTGAATATTTGGCGGTTATTTTCAAACCCCACGTGCAATATCAAATATGGTGACTGTTGCTGACTCACACTTCCGCGAAACGAATAGATTAGAGAACATTATAAACAATAACTATGGCTTATTGAGTGTCGGTACACGATATACGTCGAAGCAAGGTTTTCTTGTTCATTATACCACGTTGAAAAATGCACGCGAATCATTGTTGTTGCCATGGTATTAGCATATCACAGTAGCGTAAATTCTTTATTTATTTTTTCATACTATCGCGTTACATTAATTTAATCTATTGTACGAACTATTTGAACAAAGGCAGCCTTAACGTACGCGACCTTTGGGTGTTGCAAACGAAAAATCTTGATCTTATAAAATTGCGTAAGGTTATTAATGATACTTAGTTTAGTATTTATGATTGAGGAATAAAATCGTATCGTCATAATAAAGATCTTACAGGGAGATTTGTTGATTCTTATTTACGGTAAATAATATGCAGACTGGAGGTCATGTTATTGTACTTTTTAAGGCCGGAGAAGGTGAAATCTACACTTTACTAAAAAGCGAAGGAGCATATTGTTTGGTGAAACACGAAGAACTATTGATGATCCATAAAAACCTTACCGTTTTGTACAGATCATTGGACGTCTGCATCTTGGCTACTTTCATGCGGGAAATTGCAGGCAATAGCCAGTAGGTAAATGCATTTAATCAACATATGAATCGATAGTTAAAATTAGCAGAAATTGAGTTCAGAGAATGAATTTACAGTCAGCCGGTTAGCATTCTGCATGAAACGCGTATATCGTGATGTCTCGGACCAGATGTTGCAATATACTGTTACTTTCTTACAAAATGTCCCATACAAACTGTTTTCACGTGTATGTTTATGTACTTGAGTATGAGCCAGGGAATTTTTTATTCTCTTGCATAGTATAGATTTGCAGTTTACCTTTCAGTTGCATTGTATCATTTATCAGCCTACTGTTATTATTTAATAGAATGTTTGTGAACATGTTACTTGTTAAAAAGAGTGTCTATGGAGTTTCTTACCGGCTCTTCTCCATGAGACCAACTTTTTGGAACCGTACAACTAGTGTGACTTTTCATAGGAGCCTGCAAAGGCCTATCTATACTAATATTATAAAGCTGAAGAGTTTGTTTGTTTGTTTGTTTGAACGCGCTAATCTCAGGAACTACTGGTCCGATTTGAAAATTTCTTTCAGTGTTAGATAGCCCATTTATCGAGAAAGGCTATAGGCTACTTTTTATCCGGGTACGGGAAGTAGTTCCCACGGGATGCGGGTGAAACCACTGGCAGAAGCTAGTTAGAAATAAAAACATTTGACTTTGACTCGATCACTACTGAGCGCTCTAATGAGCTTACGCATACAAAGATATATGTGTTGTGCATGAACATTAATTTATCTACACATGGAAGAATAATATGTTCATTATCTTTTAGGCAGAATTTAAATGCCTTTTTATTATACGTATTTAGTGCAATAAGATTTCAAAACAAAAACAATCATACTTTAATTTGTGCATTACAGTTCCGGCAACTGTAATTGCATCCACATTGAATTGCATCGTTTGTCTGAGAGATCAAGAGTCCGTTTTCTGCAAGGTCGCGTTTCCGCAATTTTAATTAACAGCAATAATTAGTAACGTTTCAACGTTGGATGTATTTGTGGGAGTTAGTTATTGAAAAGCTGTAGTAACCTGTTCAATATTTCTTGGAGAGGAAATAAGGCAGTCTCCAGAGTACCATTTGTTTAAAAAACCGGTTTAAATCGGTTCATCGTTAAAAAAATAATGAACAAACTCATATTCTTTTGTTTTTATATTCCTATTAATTGGGAAATATTTCCGTAATTGGAAAATATGATTGCATAGGTACTCTTTAATTTCTCAAGCATTGTCGACTTTCGGAGAATATTCATAAGGTCAATATCACAGTAAAAGTATGCCACTCTTATTTGATCATAAATTAATAATCTATGATTGATAAAGCTTAGTTGTTTGATTAATTGTTTTTTGATGGACGCATTAAAATTCGTTGGAAAACTGTTTTAATGGGAAATATCAGCAGTTTCTCTTATAATCCGGGTCAGTAGGCTTATACATGCTTTTTCTTAAACGTAGGTACTTTAGGAGGGCAGTAGTGTGGCAGTAGGCAAAAGGCAAGGTATTAATATATATCAGCCAATATCAAACATACTATCATAAACTTTAATTATTTCAATGATATGAAAATCCACACTCAATCAGAACTGTTCTTACATTAAAAATATTCAGTTAGGAACGGAAGCAAGCTAAATGTGTAACAAATGCAAAATTTTCGAAAGTATACCGCGATCTGCCTTCTCGTCTAGAGTAACTTTTAATTTCCTTTTACATGTCTTAAATTATTTGTTTATTGTAACTCACATCCTCATAATATTCGTTACTTTTATTTAATTTATTTGAAGCTGATAACGTCTAGTTTATAAGACAAATTGATTTCCGGTTTAGACTTTTTATATCTCATATTTGACACGATACCGAAATAAAAGCCAATGATGGTCTAGAACATTTTTGTATATATAAAGAAGGAAAGATTGTCATACGATTCTAATAAGTGGTTATCTAAAAACCTCAGTATATGAAGTGTCTTTATCTAAAACCCGTCAATTCGTCAGCCTAATTAACACTCGCACATTGGAAACTAGTCTCTTGATATTAATTATTACTGATGATGACATTAATTATTATTGATGATATTGATCAATGATCACAAGCTAAGTGGAGCTACTATACAATTATCTTAAGTAATATTTTCTATTTCCCGTCTGATAGACTGATATATTGATAGAATCAATAGTAAAGATATCATTCTCTGATAGACATGTATGGAACTAATTATCTACGCTACGAGAAATCCAAAATGTATTGGTGGTACACGGGAGCATGACGATGATAGATAAATAATAAATGCTCCAGCAATAAAGGGAAAGAACCTAGCTAAAAGTGTAAGGAAACATAACCAGTCTGTGTAAAAAAGTAGCAGCTAAGTTCGAACCTGACTCACAAATAACATATTATTCAATAAATTGCATTCAATAACACTTACATATTCCATGATTTCCAGTCAAGCGTGGGGAAGCCGTAGAAAATCGCAATATCGTACATAAAGTCAATGCTATATTTAGAAGCTAACCCCTTTAGTAGTGCGTAACCAACGCAACCGAGTATCTAATGGAAATAAAAAGCAATGTATTTGATATTAATAAAACAATGAAAGTTGATCATGGCACTCATTATTTTGATGATTTGGATACAAGTGAACATCAAGATTTTGAATTGGTGAGAGTATTTAATGTGAAAAAAGTAAGTAGATCCACGTAATTAAGCAGAAGATGAAATAGATTTAGGAGTAGGTATTGAGACAAAAACTGTACACTTGATGCTTTACCATATTAGCAAAATCCCCAAAACGAAAGACTACAAAGCATTGGTCTGTCGAAAGACAGTATAGAATGTTTTCAATTTATTAGAAGACGAGGAAGACTATCATCGTAACAATAGTCCTTTGCCACCTTAGGATATAATTGTCGAAATCGATCAGGCTATTGATTTCCTGGTCCCTACAATCATAGCAACCAAGTACTACAAATGCAAATGCATCATTATGCGACTGTAGAAATCGTGAGCAACAACAATAGATGATTACTTATAAGTGATTATGTTTTATATGGAGCTCACCTTTTAGAAACGGTTATATGCTGCTTGCTTAATGACAGGCATCTTATGATCTTTATCTTTAAATATGTAGGCATCATGTTTATCACCATTGACAGGTGATGCACGCCCACTTTAACATCGGAGTGGTTTTTCATTCATGTATTTATAAATGTGACTGATAGAGTGATGTAGCTGTTCAAATGCATTGCAGCAGTGCTCATTTCAGCAGCATTAGAAAATAAGAATCACAGGCTTGATAGCGTACCTGCAGTAACTATTAGCGTACCTGCAGTAACTATATCAGATACCTATCCAAAAGCAGATGTGTTAAAAGGATACCTTAAAATGGTTCAACCATCAAAGAGTGAACAAGAATCGATAAACTAAACAAAACATCCTAATACCTACTTACTATAAACAAAGCTTAACCCTAACCCGACCAGTTTATCGCAATCTATTAGCCAAACAAACTAAATCTAACCGCAGAACTATTTCAATTGAAGGGGACGGCAATAAACCCCGGGCTACACGAGTACACGGGTGAAAGTCCAAGTACTTACAATTATCACCTGTGAAGCAAGTCTGCAGGAATTGCCGCTCGTGTCCCCGGGCCTTATTGCTCAGTAATCTTGGACCAATCATATTAATTTTAGTTTGACACCTTTTCCTGTTATCATATAGTGTATGCGTCTAGTAGTGTCTGTAATTTAGTGCTCGCTATCACTTACGAAATTGCCTTCAGGTGCTAGATTTAAATTAATGTTTAGATCAGTTTGTAATTATTTTGTGTTGTAAACGTGTTATTTGTGAGATGTTTGTCGTTCTTCTGCTTAAGCATAAGATTATATAGTTATATAGTGGACCAACTCTTTCACATTCTTCACCAAAATAAGCCTTAAATCTGCATCTTCAGAGTTTTGTGTAACAAGGCATTTTGCAAACATTGTCTGTAGTTTGTAGTCTACGTTTAGCTTAATGATAGGTCAATGCATATTCTAAGGACCAATAAAGGCTGAATGTTCATCTCATTCATTATTTTAATGCATTAGACATGAAATTCTCATTACATTTTCTGTATTATTCGTCTCAGCTTAAATTATACTATGGCTTAAAGGATCAGATATCAATAGCGTCGTAAGTATAGGTTGAGATAAAAGCTACGTCCTACAGCCATGTATAGAATATCTGTAGCTTGTTGGAGCAATCGCTTCGAATAGCGATGCGACATGGCGATGACCCAGCGAGTTTACTAAGAAAATACAACACTAAACAGAATCGATACATGTCGTTCTGTTAAATGAAAATTCATTATGCTTTTCGAGCATTAAGATTAGCACTATTTTCTGATCACTGCTCATCCTCCGAACCTTTTCCCAATCATGTTGGGGTCGGCTTCCAGTCTAACCGGATTCAGCTGAGTACCAGTGCTTTACAAGAAGCGACTGCCTATCTGACCTCCTCAACCCAGTTACCCGGGCAACCCGATACCCCTTGGTTAGACTGGTGTCAGACTTACTGGCTTCTGACTACCCGTAACGACTGCCAAGGATGTTTAATGACAGCCGGAACCTACAGTTTAACGTGCCATCCGAAACACAGTCAATGGTGTCTAAGATATACTTAGAAAGTACATACAAACTTAGAAAAGTTGCATTGGTACTTGCCTGACCTGGGATCGAACCCGCGCCCTCATACTTGAGAGGTTGGTCTTTTACCCTCTAGGCCACCACGACTTTTTCTGATCACTGCTATTAGTTTTATATTCTTCTTGTCCGAATTCATGTAGTTTGAGATCGTCGTTGAAAATGTTTTTCTCTCTGCCTTCATATTAACACTGCAACTATGATACGTATGAATATCGGCTCTATTATTTACTTTTACCTCCCTCTATTAGTTACTTTAGTGAATTCGCAAGAGAACTATTGCATCTTTTGTGTTATAATAATTAATATTGTGTTGTTTTTATTATTACTACTATTTGTCTGTTTTTATGTTTAATTTTAAAGCCTTTATAATTTTTTATTGTATGTTCTATTTTGTGTTTAATTTTTATGTTTTGATGTTGTTGTGCATTGGCGTTATCTATATGTTTTCAGTTATTATTTTGTAGTATTGTGTCCCGTCTATCGTATTAGGTTAAGATAAATCTGTAATGGTAGATAGTGGTGTAAATAAATAAATAAATAAATCTTTTCTTTTTTACAACTTATTCATACTCTTCTTCTCTGCGTCGAAATATCCTTCACCCATCAAGTCTCTCAGACTCTCATCAATTGCCAAGTTGCCCCAAACAAATCGTGTCCACATTTACCACCCAAGCACGCTATACATATGGCTGGTTTCTTAGCACATTTATCCTTCTTTCTTAAAATGTACAGATATATCTCCAACAGGTGTTCAGAAACCAGCCAAGAATCTCCAACACTTACAACTACACAATACAAATTCCATCAATTTTCACTTACAATCTCACAGTTCGCTTAGCTATCAAACAGACGTATCTCGAGTGAGGTGTGACCCCGTCAACCTGTCGCTGCGATCTTTATTACTTTGCCAGTTAAAGTTCAGGCGGTTCCCTGCGCTTGCGCCGGCCGCTTGCGAAATAACTGCGGTATCTAGGAACACGCCTTTGGTCTTTAGATATGGTGGCGTTTGATTTTGTAAGTGAGTAATGAGGTTTTGTGTGAATTTTGGCTACTGATTAAAATATGGCAACTAGGTACATACTGCATACATGTTTAATGAGGGTCAAATTCGAGAAACTTTCTTTAATAAACAATTTGAATGTTATAAAGGCGGCCAAGGTCGAATTAATGAAACAAAATCATCGATTTTTCACCCTACAAAGAGGGAGGGTGGTCATAGAGGGCTGTAGAGATGTTTTCATAAATATAACAAAAACAAAGCTTATACAACTACCAAAACATTACGTGACGAGTGTCATCCAACCGGTCACGATTTACTTACGACTTTATTATTATTGGTCACATTAACATAACCCTCGCACGCCGCATGTTAGAACCTACACAATGCACTTAAAAATAAAATATTGATCATAAAGAACCAGAAGAAAGTAAGCGATCGATTTAAACAATTTCGTCAGAGAAATCGATATTAATTGGACTCGAGAAGGTAAATCGGATAGCTGTTACTGTGACGTATTTATCGATCATAAGTAATGGTGTATTTTTGGACAGAAGACAACTTACGATTTTACTTTTCTTGTGATCTGGCATACCAATCAAGTTTTCTTTTACTGGCAATGAAAGTTTCGTGTGTAATTATTTATCTGCAAATCAATACGAAAATGTTGAAAGAAAGTGAATTTGAAGGAGTAAGTTCAAGAGAAAGAGCATAAAATATTTAAAATAAAATAAATTTGGTACACGGAAAGTTATGCGTTCATTCATTAATTACATGTTATCATAGGTGAATTCATTGATATATTGGTACACGTTTGTACATTACCTACTAGAAAAATCTATAGATAACATATTTCCAAATTATCGATACACTTCTTAGTCAATAGAGTCAATACCGATATAAAAGGTAAACACAGCTTGCATCATTAGCTAAACTAAAAATAAATATTAATAACGCTTTCGTCGATAAACCAGCCCAGCCTTATCTTATCAACTTTTTGACTTGTATTTCCCTTCTAAGAAAATGTTGTACCTCGTGGTCGGTTTAATAGGTGGAGCTGGGGGTCTACTTCAGTTTTTAACCGACTTAAAAAAGGGAGGAGTTCTCGTCTCGGATGCTCATTATTTGATTTTGTTATATGACCATTTGATACGAGTATTCAGAAGGCAAAAAGTCTGAGACTCTGTCCTGGGTACTTTTCTTCTTGCCCAGTTCGTTGTATTGAGGAGATCAGATCTGCAGTCATCCATATAAAACACTGGTAATCAGCCGATCTGGTGAAAACATAAGCCACCTACTCCTAAGTAGTAAGGAAGGATAGGGCTAAGGCGATGATGATTGTTTTAGTACTCTTTCGCTGGTCTGAGAGTCATTTTTTATCGTTTCCCATATTTATATTCTTCGTTGAGTTACAGTATACCCCTGTTAACAAGTTAGCAGTTAACGATATAAAACTCATAAGGAAAAGTCGTGGTCTAGGTGTAATGGGACTTAGGCAATAGTGTTAGCCCGACCTGGGTTTCAAGATAGTTATTAAATGGTTCTAGCCGTCGGCCTAGCCCGATAGCATTTAGTTGTTTTGTTTTACACAATAGAACTGATGTTAACTTGGATCTATTGTTTTTATTGAGAAGTAGGTTTAGAACGCGATTTTTGTATGGTCATGGAGTTGGGTCTGTATAGATACATACTACGGGATTAAAAGCTTTTTGCTTTCATATTTATTCATAAACATACTAATTTGAGTAACAATATTTTTGCATCATTAAAAAAACCTTAAAGGAACCAAAATGTTTCGTCACTATGGTGATAAAATAAAAACGTAACAGTTAAAATCTCTTTGTTTCGATAAAAACATGAACTGTATTCAATAAACAGTACCAAAACTGGTTCAATTTTCATAACATGCTATAAACTTTAAGATAATAAAAACAATGTTAATAATCGATTACATAAACTATTGAATCCGAATTACTTTCACTTATGTTATAATATGAAATGTAACGTTATGGAATCATGTGGCCTACAAATTAATAATGGTGCATTACAATTTTTCCTTCATTTTAGTATTTATTCAATCACAGTATGCAGAGATACAAAAATAAAGCTTTATTTTGTCACAAAATTCTGGACGTCTGCATTGAAAGGGTTAATTATTCGTCATCAAAATTCGTTAAATTAATTTCATTACAAAACTGCTTATGTATAAAAAGTATATATGCTATTGGAGAACTATCTCCTTTTTTGGAAATCGGTTAAAAATACAAAGGACTCGTTTAAAAGTTTTTGAAGTTCCTCTTAAGAAAATCGGAGGAAGTAATTAGGAGTGCGAAGGATATCCGCTTATCCGAAAACACGAAAGAGTGACTATTTAACTAGGCGTCATTATGCCATGTTAAGTCAGTCACCGACCGGATTGACGATGCTTAGTTTGGACTTCGTTTTCCGGCTTCCACTTTTGTTTTACACCTTAGGTCAGCAATGTTGTAGGTAGATACAGAAATTAAAATAAATGTAAATAATTATGTGAAATTAGGATTCATAAAAATAATGTCAGCACCCATTTGTCACATTTTAGTGACATTTAGGAAGTCCTATTCCTAAATTCCTTTCATGTTCAAAAATGTCACACTAATGAGATAAATGCTATTTCGTCAGACTGAACGATTGCGCCTTTAGTTATGAATAATATCAGCGGGGCCCAGTAGGGCCAAGGCCTGCCGGGGCTGCAAATTGTTCGAAAGAGATACCGCGGCCCTGGTACATAAAAGGCCTACGACGGAACACGACGGTTTTTAGTCAGTAAGAGTCTGACACTCCCTCACCGCTGCTAAAGTGCTAACCCACAGCGGGAGGGGTCATTTGATGATTTTAGAGAGAAAAAAAAAAGTTATGAATAATATGACACCTGTAGGTATGCATTTAAAACCTTAATCAAGTGTATTGAAAACTTTCATACTGTCTTCTTCACGTTTTGTTTTTGTTTTCCTTCAAGATAGTATAAAACACTAGTTACGTCAAACATTAATTTCATAGTACACACCATTTACTAGAATTAAACAGAAATGAGCACTGAGTCACGTAATGTACGGTAATAATAAGACTATTCTGCGTTAGCAGTTATATAACTCCACTTTATTGTTTATCTTCATTTACATAGTTAAGCTGTTAGTTTGAGTCAAAATATTATACTTCCATGTTAATAATTTTGCTAAGAAATGTAGAAGTTACGGAAGCTATCCTTATTAAAAGTACTGGATTTTTTAAACATATCCTTTATCTTTGGGGTGGGATATTATTATTATCAGACAGCTCCTACAGATGTATTTTACTGCTTTAAATTCACCTTTGATCTTTCTAGAGCTCTGTGTATCAGGGCCGCGACAACTTTTTTGAACAGTCTCGCAGACCCGGCAGGTTGGAATAACCTAGCGTTTACGAAATGTGAAAAGACTCCATTCCCATTAAAATTCAAATAGAGAATTTTGATTTATTCATTATTACATCACCATTAGGTGGCTTCACCTACAGCAATAAAAAAGGGATCGAATCTTATAAAGTTACAAAATCACATACTATTAGAACAAGCCCAAGTTCACCGAGAACATAAACGTCCGTTCTTCTTAAAACTACCGTTTACTTTGAAACTTGTAAGTGAAACTCCATAGAAAACGGTTGTTTCAAGAAAACTAAGGTTTACTATCGGTGAACTTGGCCCAAAATTTACCGGACCAATCAGCTGACAAAGCAAGCTCTCGTCTTAAGCATTTACGGCTGTCATAAAATACGTCAATAAAACGGGAAATATAAACGAAACATCAATTTAAGAGAAATTATAGTTAATTGTGTAAACGCAGTTAGAAAATCGTTAAAAAACGACGTATTACACGTTGCTTTTACCTAGATTTCCAAAATAGCATATTTCCCACGCGGCTTTTCCGCGCGTATCATTATTGACAACCTTCGTCAGATTTTTGACGCGACAGATTTTTTGCCCCCAGAAATGTGCGCGCAAACACGCGGTTTTTTACCGCACGTATACGCGCGAAAACATCCGCTAATATGAAAGCAATTGCTCAAAATAAACCTGACAGGTGACAATACAAAAAAATACAGAACATTACTGACATTATCCCGCCAAGGAACAAACAGAGAAAAAAATCTGTCAAAAACTTTTATCACCACCATCTCACAAATCAGTGCCTGTAATTAAATACCTCAGTATCGATTACGCAACTCGAGTGGACAACTCGCTACTAACAAACAAAAACTATCCGTGTCGAATCGAGTAACTTTTGTAACTATTAACGGAATCGATTCTACGCCAGCGTGAGAACATTCGAATAATATTGCGACAGAGCTTGATAACAAATATAGGTTAACACCTAGGTACGTACAGTAAGCTTGTAGTATTCAAGGTTTTAGTCGAATACTATTAATTTGTTTTCGAGTCGATGCCCTGCAAAAGGCCAGTATTATACGCTTGCTTTTAATTGTAGGTTCTGTTGGTTTATTCGAATGCGAAGACTTAAGAATAAGTTTCAGAGAGTAAGATATCGTACAAGTATGTGTTTGTAATGTTCAGTAAGATATAACGCGAAAAGTTTTAGGAGTAACTCTTCTTCCTCCTGCCCTGTTCCCTATTTTATTTGGGTTCGGCGCAATATGTCTTCCGCTTCCTTTTTTCCCTGTCACTCGTTATACTGACACTCACTCCCTTCCTATTCATGTCATCTTTCAGACAATCCATACATCTTTTCATAAACTTTAGAACCAGACCTCATAATCATTGAAGACATGTCATTAATATGGAAATCTCGTACCTGTTATTGGTTATTCGTTACCTGGAAGGTAATGAATATTACTCAGAATTACGCAAGTTGTAATACGGATGACGTGTTGTAGTACGGTGATGTGTGAATCATTAACGCATGACGTGTTGTAGTTCAAGCATGTAGAAATAATAAATTAAGCAAGGACATTAAAAAACTTGATACCTTCGTACCTAATGAACAAAAAACTCATTAAAGCAGTTACTTAGTTTTTATGGAGTTTCATAATGAGAATAAAATTAAATAAGTTAAATATGACAATGAGATTGTCTCGGTTAAAGAGACTAGTTGAAAACAATTGGAAAACAAAGTTTGTCTGGATACTGAAACAAGAAGAGTTACAGGTTTTTGACGTGTATTTTAACAGAAAAGAGTTTTATAGGGGCTATTACCCGGCTAATTTATTTAAGCCAATTATGATTGGAAAGAACTGTTATAACTTATAAAATATGACAGGAGTAATAGGCACAAGAAGTAAGACATCTTCACAAATATTTTGAATGGCAGCATTCACAAATACGGCACCATACTTTCATCTAAACCGATCAAACATTGAATCGATTCAAAAGAATCGAGTATCGAATCGGCAAGTGTACACCATCGAACAATGGCTTACTTTGGTGTGCCACTTACGCCAATCTTTATAATTCTCGATTGTATTACTCATTCTGTTTAGATTGCCTTAATTCTTATCTTTATGGCTCGAAAGTTGTATTGAGGCCGACATCTTAAGCATATTAGAGTTGTATCATTAAAATACACAGTCATTATTGGTCGATTCTCCTGTGAATATGTAACGGTTAAGATCGAGTGTAAAAGATGATGGGTAAATAATTTGTATTGATTCTATAAGTACTGTTTCGTGCTCATAAACAGTGTAACAGTTATTTAACAAAAGCTTTAAGTAGGTACATGGTCAATACCCGTAGTAAAATGCTTCCCAATAAGGCTTTATTTAAACTGCAGTTTTCTTAACGTCTTAAAGAAATTAAGTTGGAGCTAAAACAAATCACAAGCTTTACTGATCTGGTTACAATAACATTCATCAATGGTAGGGCTGCCATGCGTCCGGGTTTCCCCGGATTTGTCCTCGTTTGGAGCCCGTCCGGGGGGGTTTTGAAGAAGTGTCCGGGGAAAACCCGGACCATTGTGTGAAATTAAAAAAATAATATGAAAATGAGGTCTTGTTTTTGTTCATATTATTTTCGGTCTCGTCCGGGGAAGAAATGCGATTTACGCCAAATGTCCGGGTTTTTTTAATCTATGCCCGGGTTTGGCGAAATTCGAGATGGCAGCCCTAAGCAACGGTAAATATTGTTGGCCCATGTTTGGTAATATTACTCAAAATATCGTCAATAACATTCAAAGTAAGACTTCTAATCTTCTCATCATTACAAACTTCCTTAACACATCTTTCCTCAATAGACTTGTAGCAGTTAATTTACAATCAAAGGTTCGAATCTTCCTATTGGCTTGCCGACATCTAAAACAATCCTTTTTAAACCAATGCAATGCGCATTACGTTATCGATTGCGGCAAATACGGGTTAAGTGCTAACATTAACCCTACAATTTCTCATTACATTAACAGTTGTACCGCCGTATCGATAAATCGAAACTATTATCTAGCTGTAGCCTGTAATACTTAAAAAGGAACGCAGTATTCGTTTAATAGAAACATAGAAGTCATCAACTTTATCGTAATCTGAGGGCACGGCAGTGCCCCAGCCAAGACTCGAGCAAAGCGGGCACGGCCGTACCATCTTTTCTCGAAGCGTTTCGCGGCTATTTCAGCCCCCTGTATCTTCCATGTGAACAAAGCTAGGAGTTTAGGTTTTCGATGACCAAGAGTAACTATTAGAACAAGCTCAGTCTCAAAATTACAAGACATTTGAATAAATAGTTTACGCGTTATGAGCGATCAAAGTTACACCATTTTGTCACTGACTCACTCACTGACCGATCATCAAAAGTCTAAGGTACTTCTAGCAAACTGAGAACCTTCAAATTTGGCACCAACACAGGTTATCAGCTACATATAAAGGGAAAATTATAAAAACCTTAAAACTTAATAAAAAAAATCGGAAACAAATTTATATTTGCGGTTTTTCAAGAACATTGTGTATGAATTTTGACTGCATTGATAACTTTGTTATTTATTTATGTACAAAATGTATTTGTTTTATTGTTACGTAGTGTGGTATATTGTTATTATGTATTAAATATACATACATATGAATAAAAAAGCTAGGTTAAAATGAAATGAATAATGATAAAATCTTTCATATTAATGCAGTGCGATAAATACTGCATGCTCGCTCGATAGATGGCGTTGTCCTGGTCTAAATCGCGCTATGGTTTCGTTACATAGCATAGTATAAGTAGTACTTAAAAAAAAAAATCATGTGATAGCGCCATCTACCTCTGAAATAAATCTCTTTTATTCTAAAAGATATTCGATTCAAAAATTCGACAATTTCGAAATTTTTTAGTTTATTTTTAAAAAATGTTGTTTACGTGCTACTTTCGGTGTACATATTTAGTTAGTTGCATGTAAGTTAATTTAATTTGTTAAATACTTAGAGAAGAAAGATACCTACAAAAAATAAATTAGATCCCACCAAAAACATTAAATGTAAAAAAAAGCCAATCCTCTACGCAATCCCTCCACCGTAAAAAGTTTTGAGATCGCATAGAAGCCAAGTCCTGTTCAACTTTATTTGTAATAATAAATCAATATTTTGTGACTATATCAATAGTTTTGTTCACATTACAATAATATTGTCTTGGCCATGAGCACAAGTTAAAAGCCGCTCCTTGAAATAATGTGTAAATACCATTGAATTGATAAATTCTATATGGACATGATTTTACGATTGGACTGATTGGAATTTGAGATCACCATGGACTAAACATGCGCCATAGTACATGTGCAGTTCATTGATGTTGGATGATACTGACTGTCGGTCATTTAGTAACAATTGAATAAACTAAAAGTATTTAATTCTGTGATATTAAACTTCATGTTTGACTTTCACCTCTCCAAGATATGCTGTATTATATTTGTAGTTTATTGTGCTCATGGCCAAGTCAATATTATTGTAAAGTGAACAAAACTATTGATATAGTCACAAAATATTGATTTATTATTACAAATAAAGTTGAACAGGACTTGGCTTCTATGCGATCTCAAAACTTTTTACGGTGGAGGGATTGCGTAGAGGATTGGCTTTTTTTTACATTTAATGTTTTTGGTGGGATTCAATTTTCTGGAAAAATTACGAATGATTTTTTTTTGTTTACAATATATTTCCTGAGGATTTTCAGTATCTATATAAAAATCTCAGTCCTTTCCCAAGTTTTATTCCCTTTCATACTATACTACCAATTTCGTATTAATCAACGTAGGAATTTTACCGACACGTTACTTTCGTAGTTGATATTATTACCAAGAATAACCAAATTTTACATTTGAGAGACCAATGCCCGTTTTCATCAACAATCTCTTAACGTTTCCCTTACCAAGTGTCATTTAGAATAAGGGCTCCCCCAATAATAAAGGTTGTAACGGTCACTTAAACTTTGGTGAAAACGAAATTCATATTAAGTGTTCCCTAAATGCCCTTAGGGGATCCCTAAATTTACGTGTTTGTTGGTGAAAATGGGCATGAAATTCTCTTCACCATAAAGTAAACTTAGCTTCAAGGTATCCAAAAATAGATATCCCAGGAGACAGTAAAATACTAGGGTAGGTACCATAGTAAGTACCTACTAAAATCTGCGCGAACTCTTTGAACTGGCTTAAGTTGCGAACAACAAACTTTTATACATATATGTGACTGTAAGAGGCTCTTAACTACTCATTAACAAGTTCACTCAAGGTGCGGCTGACCGAAATAGTCTCGCTAATTCACTTTCATACTCACGACCACGGAGTAAAGGGAAGATGAGCGGAGATTCCATAATGCGTAGGTCAAGCGGCTTCTAGGTCAAATACGTACGGCGTACTTGTGAACTAATAAGACCTTCGGGTTCTGCAAGACATATGTCAACAATTTTTGGTATTACCAAAAATAGTCGGCTTATAAAGTCGGAAACATTAACGTTCCTCGCGCCCAGCACTCCCGCAGTTTGGTGCGTTACTTTTTTAGGAGATTTTCCGTTATGGCACTTCCGCTAGTAATTTTGTTCTCCATGTTTACGACCGAAATAGAACGAACGATAAATTGTTTCATTCAATTGAAGCCGGTCTCATTAACAACATCGTTTAAGTAAACACTTTCGATTTCCGCGTCCGCGTCATAATTTCGTATAATAAATTAATAATGACTATGATTAATGCGAAAGTTTTAACTTAATTGGATAGTGTAGAAATCTTACTTTTGATTTGTTTTAATTTATTTTAAACGACGTGTGATTAGCCGGTAGTGGAACAGTTTTAACAAACCATTAGGTACACCATTTGTCGGTTCGTACTTGGGAGAAACATTATTGAAACGACTGATCGGATGTGAAAAATTCTTTCATTAATAGAAGACTTTATTATTTGGAAGATATTTTGATATTTAAATTATGAATAAAAAGAAGTTAACATCTTGTAGTTTCCTATAGTTATCCCTATACCATACAAGAAATTCCTACATACAGATTATGTAGATTGACTTACTACCAAAACGTAGTGAACAATAGTTACAACCCAGCCGTGTTTGGCCCTCAAGATAACCACAGAATTAATTCTATTAATACAATATCACGTTTATTGTTTGTTTGTATTCAATGTTCATTTTAATGTATTCAACGTAATAATAAACTGAATGTTTAATAAATAATTTACTATTATGGTTGACGCCACATTATTTTCGAAATACTTTATATTCACTTATGTATCAACTGATTTAGAAGGTACTTATCTTATGACTTTATCTAAAACCTATATTCATTTCAGAGGTGGCTGGAAACCTAATAAAAAATCATTGATTATATTCAATCATAGCTATTGAATATACAAACTTTACTTGTATGTAATTTGGCACATTATTATTTGGTCTTCACAGCCGCTTTATGATACGATGAAAAAGGGTCAAAATCAACTGTAAATGCATAATTTTGCTTCTCCAATGACACATACAGAGTCATCTATCTCAATCAACTCTTCAACTGTCACCCCAACGAGGAAAAATATGCATTTAACTCATTTTAAATTATTTTTCGTTCGTAGCAAGCGTAAATAACGCATACTTGACCCACGGCAGGTGAAATTGCATATTTTTCTGATTATATGCGTGGTTCACTCATCTTAATTTTCCTGTATTTTTAATGTGCAGAACATCATCATACTCCGAGCCTTTTTCCCAACTATGTTGGGGTCGGTTTCCAGTCTAACCGGATTCAGCTGAGTACCAGTGCTTTACAAGAAGCGACTGCCTATCTGACCTCAACCCAGTTACCCGGGCAACCCGATACCCCATGGTTAGACTGGTGTCAGACTTACTGGCTTCTGACTACCCGTAACGACTGCCAAGGATGTTTAATGTGCAGAACAAATTCACGCATAAGTAAGTAATTTGTGGTTTTGGTTTGAGAAAAAAACTGAAACGTGTTTATGAAAATTGTTGGCAAAAAGAACATTTAATTACAAATTAGTTTCTTACATGGCCTTGCCGAATATACTTAGTTTATTTTTGTAATTTGATATATTTTATTTTTAATTAGTTTACGAGTATAATGAAGGTTTATTTTAGTGACCTTGGTATTAAATTACAACCTCAATACATAGTAAGGTTTATATTAGGTACCTTACCTCGCCCTTGTTCCGAGTTGTCATTCTTCTTTACAGACTAATAATAAAGTAGGCTGTAAAAAGGAAAGCATAATAACATTCAAAAACCCTTTACAAAACTATAGCGAACGCCCCTTAGATGCGGAACAGTTGAAAGTAAGTTCAGATATTCGCACCGATACGACCACGGCGCATAATTCCAATTTATATAATCTGTGCCAACTACCAACATTGTAAAAAAAACTCTTTACGCGCCCAAGTTTAAGGTCGAGAATCGAGAGTAGTTTTTTACAAAGAGTAAATTATTTCGTTTGCATTATGAGGGGCCAACATGGCCGCGAGATCATGCTGTGAACAATATCCTCGCGAATATTATTCAAAGCATTTCAAAGCCGGATTCACTTTCGCTATCGTAATGTCGAACGAAGATGGCCGCTGGAGATAAACTCCAAATGAAATATTGCCCGATGATGAGACTTTGATTAAATCTGAATTTTATTCCGACATGTTATTAATCATTTTGCAAACACTTCCTTTACAAATAAATGTAATTCTTCGATTTGTTGTTTGATGACTTTGTTGTGACTAAACTGTCGGAAATCATCTTTCCATACGAGCGGGTTTTGTGTAAATATCACGTTATTCTAAGTCGGTGTACTAGGAATGATTAATGTGCACTAATGAACACGTTTTGAGCGCCCGCGCCGGTGCGCGCACGCAAGCGATACAGCGGATCGTGCTGAACTTTCTTAGAAAATCTTTCTTTTTTATTAGAGCTATGAGGTAATGACATAATACGATGACAAATGACTTGCAGTTTATTGCTGGCTTTGTTACGGCATACATACTTTTTTTCTTATTGATGTATCTTTTTACGATGTGTCGATATGAGAACGAAAAATATTAGAGGTTAATAGAGTAGACGCTGGTTTATATCGATACCTAGTGCGTAGATGAATTTTATACTGTTGGTAAAAAATAGTAAGTATAGTTCGGCCATTCAGAGAATGCGTTCCTGACACGTCGCGATTGAACTGACGACGTAACTTTGCAATGGCGTTGCAGTTACGATAAAAATATTTTTGCTGGTTGTTTACCGTTTTAACAATTGAGGAGCATTAAAACAACATTATTATATCAATAATCAATGAATGTAGTTACGTCGTCAGTTCAATCGCGACGTGTCAGGAACGCATTCTCTGAATGGCCGAACTTATAATCACTTTATTGAGAAAAATAGTAAGTAATCAGAATTGTAATCACTTTATTTGCCGCTGTCATGAGAAAAATACATAGCCAATCTGGCTGGGGAGCTGTGAGATCTAGCGAATTTACCAAATGTCAATGTATCTATCTACATGCCGTTTTAATCGTGATACTTACTTGCACTTAATAACTTGTGTCGAAGTAGGTCGGAGGAACTTACATAACGTAATGGAGTCAGCTTTCAATGTGATTAATTATCCCAAGTTCTGCTTACCTGAAATGGAAAAAGCGTAAAGTTATCAATCAAGTCATTTAATAAGATTACTTATGTTATCATTTTAAATTAAATTCGTTACGCAGCTATTAACTACGCAACCCTTTCATCTAATATTTCCGAAGCGATTGCAAAACGTCCATATCAAATACATAAAGTATTAAGTTCCTTTTTAGTATGGCCAAAAGTAAGTGTCGGAAAATATTGTAAAAAAAATCTTAAGTCCCTGCTATTTATACAGTTTTAATAAAAAACACGCAATATTCATTTCTAAAACAAACATTCAAACTGATGCGTGTGTCATTATGTCAAATAGCTTAATTCTATGTACCGTAACCATACCGACATAAATTATAATTTACGCACAAAGTACTTGTAGGTCAGGAGCTCAAAGTTATGTAAGAACAATCGTAGCGCTTAGTTTAACGGAATGCCTCAAATTATGCGGGTAGTTCTCCCACTATTAAGTACCGTTCGGCGCAATGACATCACGGTCTAACACGTGTGGGAGCGATCTATGCGTCTGCGCATTGCACTTGTCAATCACCTGTTGTGTTATTACTACTGGAAATGCCATGGAATATTTATGGCCAGTTTTAACACCCGACTTTTCCCTGAAGACGGTATAAACTTAGGTTTTCAATAATCTCTGCAAATTGAATCAGGGCTTTTTTGCAAATTTTATTTTGCAGTTTAATTGCAAAATGATGACCTTACGTTCAATATATTACATAATGAGGCTCATAAAATTGTAACACCTAACCTTTTCGCATCGATTCCAAAAACACAATAGCGATTGTTTTCTCAGATTGAGTAACTGTTACACACAATGTTTAATTAAAGAACGACAAAACAAAAGAACCTCATTGGTCACTTCCAGAAACATCATCGAATAATAAACATGGCGACGACAGCTGTTCGAATTTTGAATGGAGTTGCGCGCCACGATTTCAACGGCCTCGGGAGAAAAAAAGCGGTGGCCATTGATGCGTGAACTAAGTTTATTTGGTGATCGAATATTTTGTTTTGTGGGATAGAACAATACCTGTTTTTGAACGTAAGTACGCTAGTCTCCTCTCAAAATCAACCTAGATTTTGAGAGGAGACTAGCGGTTTGGTGTTTCTTTATTTGCAAACGGAGTTAGAGAAGATTTGCCAATTATGGCATGAACTTTCCTAGTTCCGTATTAAAGTTGTGAGTAAGGCATCCTTTAGACTTAGCGTTATGGTCAACATCAAAGATCTGAATTTTATGAACGGGTTTTAATGGTGTTTAAAATATGAAAAAGGTTTTATTGACCACAAAGAAGAGTGTGCTCTTGTGTTTAACATTGTGGTTGGTTATTAAACTGGACCACCTGTTGGTCTAAACGTATTTCTTATGTATAAAAACATTAATATTTCTATTAGATCAATTCCGTTTCTATATCATACTACATCAATTTTCTTGTCTACCAACTTGACATCATTACACTTGAAAGATCCGCCACAGAAACTTAAACAAACAAAAAGTAATTAAGCAATCTAATCAAGATTCGCAACGACTGATGATTTCACTTCATAACGATCGATCATCAATCACAGCGTCATTCATGACAAAATCATTACGAGTTTCCCCAATTTCCCGGCGTTTCCCAGGCTTTCCCAACCGGTTCTCGATGATTTATTGTATCGATCTCTATATTGATCGATGGAGAAAAAATCGTTATCGACTTCTCTATTTACGGTATGTTAAATGTAGGACAGTAGCCATGTTAGTTTCTGTAATTTAATAGAGATTTTTCTACTTAGAAATGTCAATTATAGCTCGGTTTTTTATTGGGGTGATGTATGAATCACTGCGAACGAGTTCAATTCATTCCACCTGTATACGCTAAGACCTTATCCATATCTAGTCATAATACTTTCAGTGCAACCTTATGTAGGCTAGTTTCTTTATTTTTTAAGAAGTCTAGCAACCACATAAGTTACTTTGACAGGCCAAGCGAAGGCTCCATTTCAGATACGAACATCTGACCATTGAAGGCAATAACCCAACTCACCGTTAATCCTACAAATAATCCTAACACGATATACCAAACTGTTGCTACCAGATAAGGGTCAGAAACAGCCACAATCTAAGGCTAGGAACGCACTGTCCAATTATACCTCAAACCGCTACAAATCTAATGAAAGAAACGCCAGCATTAACGGGTTGTCGGTGCATCTGTTACTAGCCTTAAATGGTCAACAGGCTTACAATCGAACTTAATTAGAGATTTCACGCGATCCAACTCAAGTAGGGATGTGGATCGCTTTGATAATACGAATTGCGGAAATTTGATTTGTTGTATTGTTGTCATTAAACGTTTTCAGTGACTGTTCTTTAAAAGGACAGTAGTTAAATTGGGGCCTTATTGGCAAAAATATTGCAGTAGGTAACTTACATACATTACAGTTATGTACCAAGACTTGCTAAGACAAGTGGATGTGCCGAAAACACTTAGAACTTCAATAATGCGTAAATATCCTTAAGTTTATCATGAGATTTTTACCAATATTTTTTTAAATTTACCCCAATGAGAACCCTCGATTTACATGAAACAGAAACCACTACAAATACCTCTCGCGAATTCAGTATTCTCTTCTGCTCCTGCTCCACCTGCGTCTTAACGCGTAAAATTTTGGCGTTACGCAGATGTGGCCAACGTTTTAATGGCATTTTATACAAATGGCATTATTAATAGCATTAAACGCTAAGCGATAACTCGGGTGTCGGTTTTTTGGACACATCAAAGGGTTTTAGTGCGTAGCTTAGAGCGCTAAGTGATGTTGGCTACATTAATGCCATCTCATTGCACGCATGCAAGGACGAGTGTAGATACTTTGTTTAAGCGGTGACTGCATTTTACGAGCACGATAATGGAATGGTCAAATGAGAAAGCTTTAGTTTTTAGAATTATTTTGTGTGCCTAAGTTTAACCTCTTTAATGTGTGTTAACGCGTTACTTCATGAGGGATTAACTCTTGCGGCATTGTAACCTAAGTGTAGCCAACACGCATTTTTAATGCAATAAGTAACGTGTAGTTGGCCATTGACATTAACGTTAACGCTAACGCAGGTGGAGCAGGAGTATTACACGAAATCACTCAAGCCCATCCCTACGTTGAACCGGTAGAAATACCACCAGGCACCAAGCAGGTTATCATGACATCACTATTGACACATTTACCACTGCAACCGGCCAGTTATATACCGTTTAGTGTAAATGATCGGCAATTAGACGCATTCGATCAAAACCTCTAAGGTACGCAATACGTAAGCAAGTGACACGGAATAACCAAGACTTACGAACCATGAGAAATGTAGTAATTATATCGTTATGGGTATGCACTTACGAATTATGTGTGAGAATAAAAAATAACGGGTTTAAAACAAATGCTAATAACGGGAAATAAGGTATTAAAGGTAAAATATTTGGGAAATATTCACGAGCCGAAAAGTCATTGCGGAACTTAAATTCTTTGTAAAACTTTATTACAAAACTATAGATTAATGAAAGTCTGACACATAACAATACTTTTAAACTAATCTAGTGTATTGATGTGATTACAGACAAATGAGATAAGATTATACTGCAGAACAAACAGAGATAATTCGGTCACTAGGTCACCGTGAATGATTAGTGCTCGTTGCAACAATACCTGTGATTACAAAAAATACTTGACTTGATGTATTTTGCAAGGTCGGAGCGAAGACAAGAATGTTACTTTCAGATATAGGTGCCGGAGTAAGTACAAGCTACGA
This sequence comes from Helicoverpa zea, assembly GCF_022581195.2. Classification (NCBI taxonomy): domain Eukaryota; kingdom Metazoa; phylum Arthropoda; class Insecta; order Lepidoptera; family Noctuidae; genus Helicoverpa; species Helicoverpa zea. The sequence goes on from NC_061472.1 coordinate 3,987,242, forward strand.
AATAATTTCGGAAAATAAATATATGTATTAATGTATCATTAAGCTAGTAGAATGGAGGTAAAAAGATCATTTCTGAGATTCAACTAAACACAATCGAACCGTTTACCATATATTATTTACTTTTAACAAGGTGCCTTGGTTAAAAGCTTAAGTCAAAAAAAAATCTACAAATCATAACCACAATTTTCAAGAGCAGGAAGGCAATCAACAACCCTAATACTAGCAAATCATCCTCCGAGCTATTTCCCACTACTTTCAAGTAAGACCTATATATTTCTGTCAGATATGAACCATTGTTAAAATTCTACATAAGACACCCATCGCAAACTATGCTGTAACAAACTATGTTGAAAGAAAATGTTACTATGAACAATTCGTTCAAAAACCTAATCCCTACAATTTAAACCATATACATAACAAACTAATAGCTAACTATCAAGCCAGGAGCCGTTGCCATCATTTCTTGTACAAGCGTTGATGACACAGGCGCTTCCGCGTCTATCATGCAACTCATTACACGCAGCGGATATTGACTGTCACACACTGATTCGTGTGCCATTTCCCTGGTGATTAGTTGGGTTATTAATATTCTGATTTAAAATATTATTAAGGAATTTATTGCTAAAATAGAGGTTTTAGGTGTAAATACCAATTGTAGGTAAATTAACGTTTCGTGTAAATATTATCACATTTAGTAACTTAATTTCCTATTCAATGTGCCAGTAGGAACGGTTTACGATACAGTAAATTTACGGATATAAAATAATGGATGGAAATATTATGTAAACCATTTATTTGCTACACAAACATGTGACATAAACAAGACAACATACAGAATTAGAAAATGATGTGTAGTAGGAGACTCAGCTCAGTAGACGCTGTGCATGCAAGCACATTATAAGCAAGTCAAGTTTAAAATAAAAATGAGAAAATAAAACTGCTAAAATTGCTGATTATTATCAATACTAAAACATATTCGATTTATACATAGTACAATAATCACTAGAACTGGTAAGTTATCGCTTTCATATTCTCTTCGTGTAAGGTTTAACACAATTATAGAGAGATCAGAGATGGCATGGAATCCTATAAAAATGTTATTACCAATTAATATTACAAGCACCTAAAACCTATTTAACCTGAAAGAAATAGGTAGGTTTAAATTTCAATTAGCAATTAATAACGACTTAACGTAGCAATAAATATAAAAAACGGAAATATAAATCTTAACAGCCCTCCTCTCTTCTATAAAGATTACTATTAAGTGTTACACAATGGTCATAATACAAGTTTTTTTAATTACTGCAAGGCCAAGGGCAATTTTGACTTAAGTCATTAATCTGTGCAACTGTGTCACAAATTAGGTATTTTTTTTTTATTTGTAGGCAATAATTTATGATAAGTTTTAAGATATTATATGAATAGTGACTTGACTCATATTCAAAATGGCGGCTTTCATTTTGACAGTTCATTGATTTCGGCAATATGAATGAATGACATTAATTTATTTGTCTGTCGGACGAGACAGACATTCTTTTCTCACATAATAGAATTGTACACATAAAAGCTATAGTGTGTATGTAAGCCTTATGCAATTGCCTTGCATTACATGAAAAATTTTGCAGTAAACTACCTACTGCTTTTAAATGCAAACTCATTTTATTGGGGAAGATTCAAACTATACCGGATTACCTATTATATTTATTAACTGGTGGTCATTTCGCCTTTGATACAAACATCATATAAAGTATTGTTATTTATGCATTTAACCATGTAAGCCAGTGCACAGCTACGGAAAATGGCCAGGGCTCTATAAATAAACATTTGATATGGAATTAGTAGAACGAAACAGGTAAACAAAATGTATTTCTATTTATATAAAACTGCACCTGGTTTTCCTCTCACTATGTTGCTTTAATTGCATATATTTATTTATATAGTCAAACTAATGTAGATAATATTCGCCATACTGGAAACATTTATTTGTGAATATCCAATATTTTGCCTTTTATAAAGTTCCACTTATGTTAATCAACATAATCTCCAGATATGATGTATAGTTTGATGATAAAAATTACATAACACAATGGGTAATTTTAGCATTCTTGGTAGCAGTCTCTGTCCCCGTTTCAAAAAATATAACGACCATGGTTTAAAGCTTTCGTTATTTATATACGAAAATGTAGCTCTGTGCCTACTGGGAAATAAAATATATCTAATTGATAAATAAAAACAATTAATAGCTTACAGAACTGGGCTAGCATGCTTCATCAGGTATTTTATCAGATTGATTACCCGACCTGACATTGGGCGATAAAACAATGGCATTGAAATTAAAACCGTCTGGTGAGACACACAACATTCAAATTCTTTTGAAGATAAAGCCCATCCTGTGATAAGGAATGTCCTTAACCCTGATAAAAGTGATAGACAATCTAAATAAAGTACTTAGTGTACAGAGGCCTTTTTGCATCAGGTGTTTCAGTAGGGAACTAATTTATCATGCTAGACATAAGTCAAGTAAATATGTACCTAAGTCTATATCTTTACTTCTGTACTAATATAATAAGCGATTTTTTGTATCTATATACATATATAAAAATGAAACCCGCTTTCCGTTGTCACGACATAACATGAAAACGTCTTGACCGATTTGGCTGAAAATTAGAGGGCAGGTAACTTAGACCCGGGAGAAGGTTTTAGGATAGATTTTTGTCACCATCCGGCTAAGTACGGGACGCGGGTGAAACCGCGGGCGAAAGCTAGTTTTATTATAATTTTCGATTTTAATATAATAAGCTGAAGGCGAAACTACTGAACCCATTTGAAAAAAAAAAAAACACTTTTAGAAAGCTATGCTTCCCCGAGTATATTTTGTCCCATGGACATGGGTAAAACCGCCGAGAGAGCTAGTGAAGAAATATAATGCAAAACAACGTTGATGCAATATAACACTGTCAAATTGGCCTAAAGCTTTGTTCTAACTAGCGGCAAATTACAAAGTACCGTTTGCAACAGTATCAACAAATTAAGCCGAGTTCAAATGAACTGTTTGGAGATCAATTCCAATAGAATAAATAAATACACAAAACCATTTAAAATTCACTTCTACCGTACTTGTTAAATGTCCACATCCGTTTTTAATCTCAATACGGCATTCGAAAAGCTGTCAAACTATGTAAATATACTCTGAAGTCAAATGCAAGACATACGGAGAATATATTTGTATAAGTGGAGTATATTCCGCACTAATAATTTTAATGGCGAAAGTTTGTTTGGAGAATTCAGTTGGTTTTCATTAGCCCAGACCGTATTTGTAGACGCTAGAATATAAATTGGTTTTATAGGGTACTAAAAATATCGGTCCCTTTGGATCACAAAGATACACATTTGTCGAACCCTGACTCTCTTCTATCCTTACTAATACCAGGCCTCTGTCACTTGACGTACTTGCGCGCGATAAATGCCTACCGCTCGCTGGGTTACCGGTAGCCCCACGCGGCTCAGGGCTTTCAACAGTCACACGCGCCGCGCGCGTTCCAATATTATTATTTTTATTTCGTGGCATGTTATGCTATTGGTTTTTATAAGGTTTTTTAAGCTACCTCACAAACTGATGGATTATTTTGAGTTGTGTTGGTTTATATGCGACTATTGTAAGATTTAGAAACATTTTATATGTATGAACTTATCTAGTAATTCTATTTTTTTTAATAAATTAATACTTATCTACTTTATGATTTTAACAACAGAGATCATTAGGTACTTATTTTACTTCAGATACCTACTTAGTTATATGAACTGTATTGTGAGTTTTGTAGCTCAAAACATATCTCGAGTGTAAGTAGGTATAGTTCTGGTCCAACTTAATGACGACTCGGAACATTACGCGTGTCGCTACGCAGAAACCAATTTTAGGTATGTATCAACACTCGACGGAATTGTACCATATGAGGCTTGCTACGGCACTTGTGCTCGAAAAATAGTTGGAAACCGTCTTTGATTAGGTAATATTTAGTAATATGTACCCATACTCCATTTTAGTAGGCAATACAATAGTTAACTAAAGAAAAATATTCTTGATATTACTTTTTATTTAAAAACTCAGTTTTAAAAAAGGCTATCTTAAAATAAGCGTAACTTTGTTTTCCTACTTAAATATATATAAATTGTAAGAAGCAACCCTAAGCATGGCCACGGTACGGTTGCGGTCACTGAACTGTGCGCTATCGCATTGGAATAACAATCAAGCGCTCGAGCTTTTAAGGTTCATTTTTATAACGCAGCTATGAATTTGTAGGTAGATTGGGAACTTGTAGGTGCTTATAACAGTAGGTATGGACTTTTTTGTATGGAGTGATTTATCTGTTACGTAGTAACTATTATATAATCTGTGCTAATACTAATATTATAAATCCTAAAGTCTGCCTCTGTCGCGCTCGCTTAATCTACAGAACTCACACAATTTAAATTTTACACACAGATAATTTAGAGCCTTAGGAAGGACATTTTTTTATCTGACCGGGGAAAATGCGGGTAGAAACGCGGGAAACTTGATAACATAGGATGTAAAAGGAAGTAAATAACTGACATACGCAGCTCTATAAATAAGCCCTTTCTCTGAAGAATAAAAAAAACTGGAATTTAATTCTCATAATTTGTAGGTATCCCGGAAAACCTAAAATTATCAACAAGCAATGCCACAGGCGCAGCTATTATCTAAATCGATCTATCAATTAACTCGCACCGATTGCAGCCTACAATACTGTTTATACCAAATAAATCACTACGGTTTGTGATTATATCATTAAATAGTTATTAACGTTTGTAGTAAAGTAAACGCAAGTCTCACAACTAGAGAATGTAGCTACCCTTATAAGTAAAGTGTTACAAGAAATAAGTAGTGAAGTAAAGGTACGACCATTAGAAAATGTATTTAAGTGAAATATGACAAGAATAAAACCTTCATAGTACAATATTAAGTAAGTAATCTGTAAGACCTCTGAAGTTATGAATGTAATACGAGGGCAATAGGTGCGCATGCGATTTTTTTATGGCGGCTATTCCCATAAACATAGGCTATATTTTATCCAAGCTATTGCTACCGAAAATAGTAGTAATATTGAAGCCAGGAGAAAAGGCTAATTCTAAATAGATTTCCATTATACTTACTGCTATTTAAAAAAATCCCGACAAATAAACTACTCAACATTTCGAAGTTACTATTTATCTCAAAACCTCATGCTTATCAGACACTTAATTTATACGTTAAATGCTAACTAAAGCAACCAGAACAACCCTAAAAGCCTCTAATTATAGGAAAACAAGCGGTAATTACTACTAACTCAGCGTTTAACAAAGTCACAGTGAATTTACAACATAAATCATTGAAGAAAGTGAGTTGGGAATGACTCCTACGGGTTTTTAGATTGATCACACAAACACAAACACATTTACACCTTAGATCGTTTAACCAACCGGGTTCACCATGAACCAGTAAGTCTGACACCAGTCTAACCAAGGGGTATCGGGTTGCCCGGGTAACTGGGTTGAGGAGGTCAGATAGGCAGTCGCTTCTTATAAAGCACTGGTACTCAGCTGAATCCGGTTAGACTGGAAGAAGACCCCAACATGGTTGGGAAAAGGCTCGGAGGATGATGATCCACCATGAGCACAAATCTCTATGCGTTGAAAGCAAATAGTGATAGCTCACTCACTTATAATGACAAAATTGACAAATACAATCACACTGGAAAGAATGCCTGTGGTATTAAATCCGCTTTTGTATTGTTTAAAGTTTAAATAAATTAATACTTGACGCACACATCGAGTAAACTCCGCTGTGAAATGATCTAAAGCTCACACACACATGCACAATATAATTTTATTAAGAAAGTGTGCTAAGCATAGAGTGATGATCATTATCCGCTTTGTCTGATTATACTAAAGATGTTTGACCTATTGGTCTGGAGATCGTAACCGGTTAATTTCATTATTTTATTTCCAAAGGAATTTATATTTTCTATTAAAGTATAACCAGCGGTATCCTGAGGTTTCAGTCATGTCCTGAGAAAACTACTTCAAGATAAAAAAGTGACTATCGCAGTCTACCTACTGGCATTTTTCGACCAAACATCTAGTTTGACTCCTATTTACTCCAACCATTCAATACCTGAATTCGACCAATAAATCAATAACCACGTACAATCGAGTCCACAAATCATTTCCACACTACTCGTATCGTCTTACTTATAAATAATAACGCAACCAATAAACTTACACGGTCTATTGCACAGTAGTACAATCGCGCACAATTAGTTAACACACATTTCATTCATATTTACACTTCGTACACGTAAGGTAGGTATATTATTTGGTTAAGATTCGTGACTAAAATGGTTATAAATACGTACGTTTAGTGTAGTACGTAAATTAGTAATTTATATAGTGTTTTTATTTGCTTGATTATAGTGAACTGCGCTTTCAGAAATTATTAACAGCCTTACTTATAATCGTGAATTAAATAATAAGTAATACTTAAGGGCTGTTTAATAAAATTCTTACTTATAAACGTTCCTTAAGCATGTCTTAACTAACTTAAGACTTAAGACTTTAAGTAGTGATTAAATGTTAGTACTACTTAAGACTTTAAGTAGTAATTAGTTAAAATGTTGCTTAGAAGGTGATTAGAGATTTTTATAAGTAAGGGGGTAAGCTTTCAACTTGTACGGTAGACTGCACATCAGTGGTAACTGTCATGCACCTTAACTCAATAGTAATAAGTACGTTTTTCCTATAAAACTGTTACCACTGACCTGAAGTTGACTGTACAAAACTTTTTCTGCATTCTACTCTCATAAATGTAGGCAACCCACAGTTAAATGAAATGTTCAACCCAACATTTCCGGGCAACACGCGACTTACTTATGATTGCACAGCAATTTCTGAGATTAAGTCCACCAAACACACCTCCGTCTATAATGACAGAACACGTAAACTGGTACAAGTGGTACATTCAAACCACATGTCTGACGAGGTTTCTAAGGTAACAAGCCAATCAGTAGCAATGATTCATAGTTGATAGCTGTATGCAAAAGGCGTCGGACACAACGACCAAGCTGCATTCATACTTAGACATATCCCTACTAATATTACTAATACTATAAATGCGAAAGTAACTCTGTCTGTTTGTCTGTCTGTATGTTACGCTTTCACGTCTAAACCACTAAACCGATTTAAATAAAATTTGGCACAGAGATAGAGTTGACCTTGAGAAAGAACATAGGATAGTTTTTATCCCGGACCTTTGAAGAATTCTCTTAACGAACGATACAACAGAACACTACGGGGGCAAAGCCGCGGGCGGAAGCTAGTACTTAGATATATTTATATGCTACCACTCGACTAATTAACGGATGTCCGTCACCATAAAGAAATCCGATGAGAATATGAAATTGCTACTTGGCGATTTTCTAGAAATGAGTTGAGTGTCTATGCTAATATTATGACGCTGAGTTTGTTTGCTTGGACGCGTATATCTGAGCCGATTTGAAGAATGTTTTCAGTGTTAGATAGCTAATTTATCGGCGAAGGTTTTAGGATACTTTTAATTTGGGTGTGCGAAGTATTTCCTACGGGATACCGGTGAAAACACTAGCTATTTATAATTATAAAGCGCCTTTTTTATGTTTTTAAAATGTGCTGAACTGAACTGTAAGAAATAAGAGAACTACTATGCTTTTCTGCAACAAGCCAGCTAAATTACAAAATAGCAACAAGAAGAAGTAATAATTTATACATCATCATACCTCGAGAGATAAAAGATCACTATCCTCATATGATGTAACGATACACAAAGAAACGTCGGCGAAATTAACTTAATTAATCTGCACAAGGAACGACAAGTATCAATTAAAATCCCACTTATGCACAATTGCAACACGAGTTGCATCCAACACAATACTTATGCAGCTTATCGTATGAAAATCATTAGGTCTTTGACCTGTACAATATTATTTTTACATCATAAGAAAAAACTCCTTTTAATCCAGTATATGTATAAAGCGCCCGAAAAAAAAGATTTAACAGAAGGAAAAAAATCTCCACTATCAATTTAACACCGACAGCAAGGAAAAATATAATTTAAATTGCACGCAGCACGGCGCAAGCGCACCGGAAAAGGGCGCGACAGTTGAACTTTCGGCCAATTGTGTGACGCATACGCATTCGCGTCGATGCATCCAATGCGGATGGACGCGCGTGACTCAGGGCTCTGCGATGCTTTTGTAGTTAAACTCGATTTGCACACAGATTATGTTAGATACCTGGTTATTTCGTGTCAATGTTCGGTTTATGATAAATAGATTATAAACAATGAAATAAAAATTCAATGACATAATTATTTTATGTATTCACAAGGGCATGATGACCTTACCTCCAGCAACATGATGATATGAACGTTATATTTCCTTGTACCTTAAATGAATCACTTCATTCAATTCGTGTTTTAATTTGCACATTTTTTTTTTGTAGATTGAGACCAGGTTTTTAAATATTTTATAAGGGAAACACAATAATATATATATATCTGTGATTTTATCAAAACGCACTATTTGAATATCAACTAGTGTGACGCCATAAACATCAATGTCATTTACCGAATGTTTAACATAATTTAACATAATCTGTTTAAAAAAAAACTAGGGAAGTAGATTGCCTCATACCCAATGTTTAACGCTTGATAAATAAAACAATTAATTTGAAGATTTACTCGTTCATTGTATAATTAGATGGAAATCGGTCGAACGTGTTTTTGAGGCTGTAAAAAATCGCGGATCTTATAAGACGAAAAGAAAATCCTATTGTGTAACGCATGCATGCACTTCACTAGGTGATTTTTTTTAAATCCTGTCAAAGTTATTCATGTTTTGAGATGCCTACGAGAGTTAAAATAAGGAAAATACAACCTCTATGACTTAAGGAATACATGTCCAACCCAAATCGTTTTATGAAATGACACGGGTTCCTTTTCTGGGCAAAAAACCTTAATCGCTTATCATGAAGACAAAATGAATTGGAGTTATTCAAACAAATCACTTAAATATTATTAATAAGCAGTTCTTAATCCTACATTTCCCACTATAAATAAGTAGAGGTTGGTAGTTGAAACCTGTCAAGTCTAATAGCAAATTATTTACCTACGTTATAAATTACTATACTTGCATCGCTAAGCAGTTCACCGGACGAATATAAATTTTCAATCTCTTACGTCAAGGTTTAACTTAGCAGGTTATTTAATAGGAAACCAATTACTGCCTGAACGATATCAGGCATTAACAGAATTAAATATTGAAATTATATAATCTAGAATTCTAGACCAAACACTCGATATTCCCTTCACTGTTTGAATAAAATATTTCTTGAATTAAATTGAATATTAACTTGTAGGTGCCAATACTTATTGACACGGTACTCATAACTGTCATTAAAATTAATTTTGCCCAACGGAATAAATCCTTGTAATATTATTGGGCTTAGTCACAGCTTATTTTTGGTTTAAGCCTAAATGTCAGGATACGCACGTAGCTAGCCAGGACCGTAGAGTAATTTTAGTTTTTAGAACTGCTTCATTGGTCGTATGATGTTAAATTACAGGTCGCAGGAGCACGGCTAGCATTAAGGCTATATTAGCTATATAGCCTGTATAGGCTTCCTGTGGGAATCCTCAGTCTTGTATTACATTTCAGGAGTAATGACTAATTATACTTCCTAACGGATTTCTCGGTCTTGTAATGGATGTAAGAAGAAATGTCTAATAACCATGCTCCTTTAACACAATCCTATAAAAATGTTGTTGGGATTTAGGTGTAATTTGTCAGTCTATTTCTTGGAATAATAGTTGCAATCAATGGTTTATTGAGTTATTTACACGGAATACGATATATCATTTAACACCGGCTTGCATATGCATCGCATTTCATAGTGCAAAATGAAGTGTAATATAGATAAGTTTACAAAATGTTATAGTCAGAATCTACATATTTTATATTCGAAACTCAAACTTTATTTACTTTACAAAAGCAAAAGTTTAAAGTTTACGCATTTTACATGAAACTAGGCAGTAATATCGCTTGTAGGTACGTCACAATAACATACCTACACGCAGTTTAAATGGCTAAAGAAATAGTTTCCTCGAGACCCAGGTGGAGTCGCGGCCGCTAGTTTGAAACATTTCTCCATCATAAACTTGACCAGCAGAACATACCTCACAGTGTACTAGGTACGTAGTAATTATTTCGAGCCTCACGCGCAGGCGGGACGGGATACATGGCGGGCGTGACCCCGCGAGTCCCGCGACAGGAATATGTACTGCACATCCTTGAATATATTGCAGTGGTGTAGTATGTATTTTGAGCAGGTCTTTAATATATAGTTATCATATTATTATGTTCGTTTTGTGGCCGGGTTTAAGTATCAAGTACTTATTACTTGATACTCTTACTTTTGAAAATATGCTTCCCGAGTGAAGTAGTAGATTGTTCAGGATGATATCTGTTACTTCGGAATATTTATTTTATTTTCTTAAAGAAGATTCTACAAATTCTTGAAAAAGTCGTGGTGGCCTAGTGGGTAAAGGACCAACCTCTCAAGTATGAGGGCGCGGGTTCGATCCCAGGTCAGGCAAGTACCAATGCAACTTTTCTAAGTTTGTATGTACTTTCTAAGTATATCTTAGACACCATTGACTGTGTTTCGGATGGCACGTTAAACTGTAGGTCCCGGCTGTCATTGAACATCCTTGGCAGTCGTTACGGGTAGTCAGAAGCCAGTAAGTCTGACACCAGTCTAACCAAGGGGTATCGGGTTGCCCGGGTAACTGGGTTGAGGAGGTCAGATAGGCAGTCGCTTCTTGTAAAGCACTGGTACTCAGCTGAATCCGGATAGACTGGAAGCCGACCCCAACATGATTGGGAAAAAGGCTCGGAGGATGAAAGAAGATTCTACAAAGTATAGGTAACTACTGCAATCCATTATTCACAAGCTTTAAAATACTTCGAATTTTGAATAAAATAAATTAAATTGTTTGAACCTAATTCATTAGTCTTCAAAAAAAAAACAAAGGGAAGTTATAAAATTGAGAATTCAATTTAGTTCACAAATTAATCTACATTTTATAGGATTTTATTTTTTTTTTTTAATTAAAAATATCTCAAGTAAATAAAATCTATTGCTCTACATATTATATTAAAATAACTTCCATTGACAAACCCAAGTTGCGTGAATGACACGACACATGAATGAATGTGTAATAACATAGTACCCCCATTAAACACTAATATGCTATTCAAATGACCCATAATTTTGTCATAAAAGCATCTATAAAACATATGCCGTAAAATTATTGCCGTATTCACTATATATGTATTTGGTTTAAGGGCATTATTAACCTCTGATATTATATTTATATACTTCCTGTGAAATTGTATACAATATCGTGCTTAACAATAATGATGATGAAGTGTTCTAAAAACTGTTTTATAGTAAGGAAGTTGAATCTTTTGTTTTAAAAGCAGCACACAACTTAAACCCACAAAAGAGTAAAGGATTTTTTATACATGATTCATATAACGATACTTAAGTACTTATTAGATACGATTTAGGTACTTAATTAAAAACAAAGAGGGTTCATTTTTAAGATACTACCTGTAACAGAAAGCCAACTTCTGAAATACATTTAAGTTTCCTGACCACATAGGTAATATAAACCAGAATACATATGAGCTAACAAACAACTTTGAAAACTATTCTAAAGCAAAATAGTTTGTAACACAAATCATTTGCGGTTCTACCACTATTAAATTTTAGAACTACACCTGTAGCAAATCCAATTAACCCCACGGATAGCTACCAATAAGAATATACCATTGAAACAAAGAAACATTTCCAAATAGGTCACCGAGATGCTGAAAGCGGTTAAAATTTATTTAAGAACAATAACCATAAACAAGTTAGCTGTGAGATAAGTTTGATTTACAGCCTCCAAAGATCACAGTACCATGTTTCGTTTCGCACCTCGGAGATAGATCATTGGTTTCCATTGAATTATTTCTATTACGTCGCGATATTGATTCAGAATGGGTTGAAGTACAGGACTCTTGCAGTTTTATTGAAGGAAGCAGTAAGTGTTGATTTTCGAAGAAAATTGAATTTAAAGGCTTACATTCTTCAGTTAATATAACTTATAGAATGTTATTTTTGTTAATTAAATAAGTCACATACATACTCTGAATTCTTCAAGTTAATTCAGTTGTTACTTCACATTTATTTGACGAATCGCAAAACTGTTCTGTTCATCTAATTATATTTCATTCAGATTTTTTATATTTATTTGTACCTACACAAAAATATATCACATTTATTTCTACTTTTTTAGTAAAATTTTCTAGGGCCTTGCATGCCAAGACTCTTGACACAACTTATTTTCTTAATCCCTAAACTAAGACATTATAATGTAACAGCTCACTAGAGCGCCACTCAACATTCATTTAACCCTTCAAGGTAAAATAGTAATAATACGCATTACATCACCCACGCTTCTTTCCTTTTACGATGCAAAGCAAAACTGAGCACAAAGCTCCATTAATGCCGTTAGAACGTGTAAACCGTGCGCATACGCAATTTACACAATACGGCGCTTACAACCATGCGAAAAGGGCTCCCATTTTACATGTAAAGCGTTTAGAGGTGAGAAAACAAAAGCACACAATGCCAGCATTGTCTAAAAATTTTGAAAAGCGAATGTCACCCGATCATGTGGCAAAAATCAATATGGATTATAGCGTGTTTTCTTCCTGGCCATGTGAACGCTCCCTAACGCATCAAACTATGGGTTTGAGAACTACATTGCAGAGACAAGCCGGTAGCAACACTCCTACGCATAGACTTAGCGAACTGTCTTAACTTTACATACAATGATTTAAATACCGACTCGTTTCATGTTTTCGAAAACAGATATGTAAATAAGAATGTTGGAATAAAGACATAAAATGATATAAAACAAACATTTCTGAAAAGCATGTTTAAAACCGATAGAATACTATAAATATTCTCAAATGGACTATAACTTCGTGTGAGTGAAAACAGCATTAATCAATAATATCTAACATTTCCACCAGCACGGTACCTATGACAATAACAAATAATTTCCAACAACGACATTTGTATAAGGCAACACTTTCTCTTAAACTTTACATTTAATAAAACAAAATCTGTTTATATAATTTTACAATAACTATAATGCAGAAGAACAAAAATATTATTTGAAGACTAGAAATCATTTTTAGCTTGATTTTTTGCTTATGGAATTACACTTTACAAATACGGTAATAATCATTACTCATTTAATTTCTATTCACTTTAGACTAATCTGTACATTTCTATTATTGCAACTTCGCATTAAAAACTACTCAACATAATAATGTCAGCTGTCAAAAACAAATGACTAATTTAAACGCGGGAAAAACAGAGGTATTCACCATAGAGACTGATTAATCAAGTATGTAACATTATAGCAATAGAAAGTGTTAACACAAACTCTTTGAAGAGACTGTGTTTTTCCTTTTAGTTTTATTTTTTGTGAAGTGTCATGAATTAGACGAAGTGACGAAAAATGAAATTTCAGGAAGGAAAAGAAAATATACTTTGTTAATTATTTAGTACCTACAAGCAACAGATAGCGAGATCGGACAGAAAGTGTAAACAAATAATAGTAAATTAACCGAATCAGTAGTTCCAGGGGGGCCATTGTCACTTTCAACCAACAATTACTTCATGCAACAGTTGCCATACGAATAGGGAACAACAAAAGGATTTATGACCGCGCTGTATCAAGGACACAGCGATTTGCATCGACCATCGACAATCGATGGAAATAAAAGGCTATCGTGACTAACGCAATTATCGAAGGAATACGATACGTAATAAAATCTAATAGAAAAGATTGGCTGGAAATAAAAAAGTTTTGTTATTGTCGTGTTGAAGTTCCCAGGGGCCATGAGAATGACATTCGAACTTGACAAGTTTATTTCTCTGTCTAGAAAAAAAGTAATCATTTCTTGATTATCCTCATATAATATAACCATTGGACATTATTCTTTCTTATAGAAGGCTGAGGCACATTTTGTGCCTGAAGTGACCAATATAGGCTTAAACATTTTAAATACTTAGTAGTCTTGGCAAGGACTGCAATCTAATCTAGAATATCATCAACAAATCTTATCTCTATTTCAATTCAATCCATACATACGTAATAATATTTCTGTAAATTCATGACGTGGTTAGTTTTTCGACAAGCAATTGGCCAAGATCGGCAGATACCAATAATACTTATAAATTTTTTGATTAATTTACTTTGTATTTTATAAAATAATTTGTAATATGACATGTTATCTTCGTAATTGGACCCTGATGTACTTTCTTTGCATGTTAGATTCTGTTGATAATCTTAGTCATTCAATGAACTTCGAAAGTAAGTCGTGATACTCCATTAACTAAATTTAAAAACAAACAAAACAAACAACATTCCAATAACAAAATAGAAACACAAGAAGATCACAAAAACGAAACGTTTAATTAAACACACAGCCTGGCATCACGACTAACAATATTTGTAGTGGTCGTGACACTAAGGTCACGGTGTGTGTCTGTTTGTCCGTACATTCTATCTGTGCCTAGGTCAAACTCTCTAGTCTAGGGCTTAACTAATAATTCTAGCTGACTGCACACTGATTAGCGGAGACATAAAACTGTAAGTCTTTCTGTTAGAAATACAATTTGTTGGGAATAAAAGCAAGCTGTGGATACAAAGGTATTAATATGGTAGTTGATGATCTTTGTGGATTAGAGGAATTTGTACTAGGAGAAAAACTATGTCATAAAACAGACGGTAAAGTAAAAGTTTTGGCACTATCAAAGCATGTATCTTCTTCCATCATCCCATTAGTTTTAACTATTTCTCCGAATAAATCTTTAGCTCCTACTATAGTTAGTTGCGTAAAATCCCAGCTTGGTTTAGTTTTCCTTAATATAGTGCGTCATTTTATCATCATATACGTTTTGTTTTTACTATTGATCATCATCCATGACATTTGGAAAATCTGACACAATAGGTAACTAAAGTGTACCTACAGTTCTAGAAATAACTTTGATTTATTCTATAACATTTATGTCGAATGGCTCAGCGTCTGTTGAATCCACAGTATTATTAATTTCAATGTTAGCATTAGGAATGCTGCATTTCATAGCCGTACAATGTTATCTAAACTTTCTAGGAATTTAACGGTTTGTTGCTAAACTATTATTCGTAGACGCTGCATTTATTAACTCGGTTTTGACGTTGGTTGTTTATTTTTGTTTACTTTTAATTTCTGCAATGTTATTTGGGTCATGCAACTCTTCGTATTTTACTTTGATTTTTAATTTTGTTAGTTAGCTCTTGGGGAGATTTATTTTGTCCAAAGAATATAATCTACCTACACTGAGGCAGACCATAAAATTAAAGGTTTGTTCAAAGATCAATTCATTGGACGTTCTACAATTTACTGGAGTAAACCGTATAATAATTTTGAAATTGATCAATCTTCTGTCTACATCAGCTCTGTAATTTCTTTGAGAACAATATATATTATCAGAGTAACATTAAAAGTGAACGGATTTCTCAAGTTCCAGTTTATTTCGCGCACAATGCCGGTCTCACTTGTTCGCAGTGATTCGCAATTAATAAACAGCATGACCCACTATCGAAGTTTCAAAGTGTCCAATCATTCTCGTATTAATTAATTTCAAATGTTCGGTAAGCTTCGGTGCAAGTGTTTCGGCGTGATGGATATGCGTGCCAGTTCGGTAATAAACTTATTAATGTCGCTTTCTTCTTCACGGCTTCAATGTCACAGTCGAAATCTTAAGTTTCCGTTTACAAGTGTCGAGTAAGACTCAGCCATTCAACGCGTACCGCCTTGCCTAGCCTTTTACGGAAGTATACACGAATTGTCATTGAATTAATCACAGTTTTATATCCTCACGTGTGTCAACCTTCACTTATGAACCGGTGTTGTGAAACGTATTTAATCTGCTACTTATCTCCACTGAATCCAAATAGGGAAACAAGGCCAAACAACAAACAACTAAATGATATCTGTCAACTATAAATCCTAACACTGAAACAAGTGAACCGAATGACTTACCATAAATCAAGCTCTGGACAGGGGGAAAGCACAGCGTATCAATACTCCGGTAGTCACATGAACTCGATAACAAAACCACTTTTTGTATCGCGTTCAGTGAAACGTATCGCAAGTCTCGAACCAAACAAAATTAGCACTTTCCACAAAACACATCCATTCCACAGCACTGATAAAGCACAATCTGCCGACTTCTGCCGACTCCGCAACACACAAAGCTTGCACACGTTTCTTCACAGTTATCTGTTAAGACGGTAGCGTAACAGAGTGAAGCAATCGCACTGCCAATCGCAATGCGAAATTTAGGCGGTCGCAAAATTGTTCGCCTAAAAGCGACAGTTAAACCGACTTTACCGGTCGGAAACGTTCCAAATTCGTATCGGAAAGTCGGTTTACGTTTGCAACAGCGAGAACTTGAACACACGAGTGAGCTGCGCGGGCAGCGCGAGCAAACTGAGGCGCCGCCGTGCGCAACCACGCGACGCATCTAACCGAGTCGAATGGACTTCAAACTTTTACCCGACCGAATCGAAACCGCACGCCACTGCACTACAGCCCCAACTATCCGGCAATTTTGAAATCGGGAGGCTTGCTTAAGTTGCAAATAAACTTGCAAGTTACATACATGGACAAGTTAACCGGACAAGGCTCTCAAGATATGACATTCGTGAACGCACGCAACGATTACGCAGCGAATGTTTAATCGAACTGATATGATCCATCAATGCGAGCTCTTGACGTAGATACTCGAAGATAACCAAATTAATGTATACCGCTTTCGGGTTCGATACCGATAGTTTGGATTTAAATGATAATAACACAGCGGAAATGAAAATACGATTGCATTGTATTTTTAACGGTACCGAAGAACGTAAATTAAGAAAAATCAACCTGAATTCTTTTGAACCAAATGCGGATACAGTAACTGTTCAAATAACCGAGAACGTTGCATTCCTGAAGTAGCACGGAATTTGATCTTAAGATCTTGATTTAATGCAATGTTTGTATAAATTAAGCCAAACATAAGTCTGTGGGAGACTTCGGAGCGAAAGCTGTAAGTATGACTTTATTTAGAGATCAACTTTATTTATAGCATGGTATAAATAGTCAAATCTGTAGAAAAATCACAAGTGGTCAATTTAAGTTTCATATAACTGGTTCTTGGGTTAAATAGTACGAAAGTGAAGTTGAACATAATACGAAAATATTTATGCTAACATAAATACCAATAAATTCCAAAAAGGAAACAAATGAAGGAAAAGCTGAAGAACCAATAAGTTGTAATACTTAACAATAAATAAAGCATGAATTTTAAAATTTCAAACATGGAAGAGAGGGAGATAAAGCCAATGATTTCTCATAACATGAAAAATATTATACAGCTAAGACTCGAGCCATAAAAATAATATACTTGAACTAAAAATAAACCCGTAATTGCAAGTAATAGTAATCGAAAGCGCAGTATCCGTTGTGGTTGCATCGGTAAAATTTGCATCCACTGTTTAATAGTTTCAGAAATATATGGTCTAAAGGCCTAATGAATAGCGTTTGCAGTTCATGATCATGATAGCAACAGGTTTCAAATTAGCGTTGAAGTTGAGGCTAAAAGTCAGAATTCGGAACGAGGCAATCAAGATTCAGGAGATACAATTTGGATCAATTTAGAAGAGGTCACAGGAACTTTGAAGGTTTTGCATTAGACACGGTTCTCAATCGTAGACTGGCCACAATTAATTCACAAAAACACTGGTAATAGCATAGAAAGGAACGGTAATCATTATTTTTTGTCAAAATTGAGGATACCAACAATTAAACTGGTATGCAAATTCCAAAACAATTAACAGATGTCTAAACATCCAGGACATAAACGTGAAAGTTTTCTAGCGAAAAGGATACAAATCAACAAAGTAGAAAAACGCTTCGAGACATCACATACAGAAATCACGAAAGTGTTTTACAAAATTGCCTTTAATTTGAATAATGAGGAGTTATTTCAATTTTCCGCTATTGTTCCTCCTTTGAGCCAGGGTCCTTGCATGTCGCAGAGCTACATAACAACTCTAATTAAAGTATATGCAGATCGGGCCTGCAGCACTACACCAACTGGATTCTTGCCTCATAACCATGGGAATCGTGGCTAAGGTGCGACTGGTTTCTAGGGAATTTCTAAAACCCTATAATCACATAGCCATAAACTTACGATAAAAAATTGCTCTGAAGCAGTAAATATGACTGAACATAACAGTCGCGCATATAATTTTAGTGCGATTGATTTAAGATTGTGGAGTGCACTTACAACTTCAGTGCTTAAAACTGTTTATAGAAATAGAACTCCTATGCTTCATCCACTAGCAGGGCCTTTCAGAGGAGACGAAATGTAATGTACCTATGCATGTTAGTCATGGTATGGACATAAATGCAACAAGGTGATAAGTAAGTGACAAAATACAAAAACAATTGACAGTGACTAACCACGAAGTGATAATGTACCTCACAATGAGTTGCTGCATAAAGTCGACGACCTGTAAGGTATATCTTTTGCAGCTGGATATGGTAAATTATTACTTGTTATATCATTACTGTACATGTAAATAGCGGCTTCTGTTATCTGTTTTATTAATTGCTGTGTTTATTTCATTGTACATACATATCACAATGACTGGGAATGATTTCAAAGAAAATCTTATAAAGCAAAAAGGTAAGTACTAAAGGAAGACCAACAAACCTACTTATCAAGGTATATTTTATGATAGAGATAAACAAACTCAAAGTTGGAATCCGATAAAAGAATAAAAACATACAAACCATCGAAGCGAAGCGATAAGACGATGGTGCATAAAAAATATACCATTCCAATGAATTTTGTTATTTGAACGATGCGTTTTGTATTCCAAGAAGCTCCAAGTTATTTGATAAATCGAGCCTCCTTAACCTGATATTCTAGAATGTATACAAAGCTTTATATGGAAGGGTAATGATAGTGGATGAGCTTGACACCATACTACTAATAAAGCTAAACAATATAAATAAAGGTGAAGAATTTGCCTAGCTAGAATAAATCAAGTTGAAGATGCACTTCCACCAGCGACTCGAACATCCTGCTATAAAATGTTTCTTATCAGGGCAACCAAATAGAAGAAGCCAATTGTGTAAAATTCTTAGGTATTACTATAGACAATAAGTTAACCTGGAAGCCTCACACTGAACAATTATGCAAGCGACTGAGCCAAGCTGCATATGCACTCTTTCAGTTGTCAAAAGTAGTCAATACTGAAACGCTTCTAACAGCGTATCACGGACTAGTTGGTTCAGTTCTACGATATGGGCTTGTTTTTTGGGGGCAGTCCAGTGATAGAGAACTTATCTTTAGGATGCAAAAAAGATGCATTAGGTCAATGTGTAAATTAAAAGTAACAGACAGTTGTGCGCCTTTTTTTAAATCTCTTAAAATTCTCACATTGCCATCATTATATATTCTCGAAACTGCATTATTTGTTAAAACTAACCAGCACTTGTTCACTAAACTGTCGGATGTCAGAAAAACTCCTATGCGAGCTAAATATATAAATCAGCTGTGTCACACGAGGTGTAAAACATCTCTCATGCAGAAAAGTTTCTTTGGCGTCGCCCCGCGAATCTACAATAAAATTCCCGATGAGGTTAAAATACTACCTCTTCATAAGTTTAAGAAAACATTACAAAAAATTCGAATTGAGAAATGTTTTTATACGGTTGATGAGTTCTTAAACGACTAATTTAGATATTTAATTCTAGTTTTAATTGTAAAAATTTATTATTTTAATTCTAGTAAGTAGTTTAAACCATATTTGTACGTCTCACCATAGACAAAACATAGCGCACTATTTTAACTTTAAGATCTTCATTTTATTTTACACCTATGTTTTTGCAAATAATAAATACTTTGACTTTGACTTTGATAATAATGATGACTTTATTAAAGCAGTAATGAAGATAATCAATCTCAATAATGTGTGAAGAATTTTCTTACAAGTCAAGGCTGTTAGTAGTGGAATATTTACTACCAACAAGAATAAAAGCTTTATTGTTGGGTTCAGTTTATGTACATATTTACATGACGTAAAAAAAAGCCTTATTTATACATATATACAACTAAAAAACACTAAAAAGCAAAAAAAAAACTATTTTTAGGTGCATCGGCCTAGAAGTCGGTGTCTAATGGATGTTACTAAGTTAATTTTGCCACCGACTTCTAGGCCGATGCACCTAAAAATAGTTTTTTTTTTGCTTTTTAGTGTTTTGGGAAGTCGGTTTAATTTTTTTGTAAAAAAGTTTTTTATTTAAAGCTTTTCAGTGATACGAATAGTTGTCACTATCCATACAAGTGAGAAGTTCTCATCAATACAAAGAATATAAGTCCAAATACGAGGTATTTTACATATTCAGTTGTCGAGTTCCCTCGACTTACTTTCTCTGGTCTCCATCATCAGGTCAGCTCCAAACCTTCACTGTTGCAAAGGTCTTGTCAATACAAATAATTTAAGCCCAAACACGAGGTAGTTTACATATTCAGTTGTCGAGTTCCCTCGACCCTCTCTGGTTTCCATCATCAGATCAGCTCCAAATCTTCACAGTTGAATAGTGCTTTTAGGCGTACACCTGAGTGTCAAGTTTTTACCCAATGTATGCCTACAACTTTCGAAGGTTGCCCTCGATTTCTCAGGGTTTCCATCATCAGATCCTGACCTGATGACTATGGGACCAACTGGCAGCTATTCCGAGTCGAACAAAAAAAGAATCACGTAAATCGGTCTATAAACCTCGGAGTAATCGATGTACATACATAGAAAAAAAAAAAAAAAAAAAAAACATACCGGCCGAATTGATAACCTCCTCCTTTTTGGGAAGTCGGTTAAAAAATGGCATCAAAAAACTCCTCATCGCTGCCCACCGGGAGTGTACCCAAGAGGCTGGCAGCATTGCCACGTTGGATGGCAATGCTTAATTTTTGACCAAAATAAAAACCAGCCTTTGGGTCACTTGAAGTGTCAGCAAGTCGCTTTGCCAGATCTTTGAAAAGCAGATGAGCACTTGGACCAACAAGAATGAATACATTAATGTCTTGTAATGTGTTCGTCGGTTTAGTTCAAGTAGATGCACTGACTGACGTGAGAATATCTCTAATTACAAATGCGAGCCACATTAATCGTACCATCTATAATGATAAACATCAACATCTATTCCTGTCTTTCCGTTTGTTTGACCCTTTAGTTTTTTATGAGAACAATAGAACCTGTCTTGTAGTTACCACTTAATTCTTTGAAAA
This sequence comes from Helicoverpa zea, assembly GCF_022581195.2. NCBI lineage: Eukaryota > Metazoa > Arthropoda > Insecta > Lepidoptera > Noctuidae > Helicoverpa > Helicoverpa zea. The sequence continues at coordinate 4,008,785 of NC_061472.1, forward strand.
GAAGGATCCGAATGTTTATGTATCTTCTTCAAAGGTAAAATCTTTCAAGCATTTTAAGGTCACCTGGACTTTAAAATCATGAATGCAACGTGTTTATGATCAATAGGTATACGACCCACATGAGATTATCATAGACCTAACAAACAAAAGGCGAATCATCAATTATATTTAACATTTTATTACGAAACAACGGTGTACTTGTCATTGGGCAATAAATACGACGCTTATTGATATTTCTTCACCAATAGTACTTCAAAATTTTCCGAAACAAAGACTATTATAATTGGTAAGTAGGGGGCGGTAATAATCAGCTAATTAACGCTGAATTTACTCCATCGTTGTGTGAACATTGCTCAAAGCATGGCGCTGCGCCCGCGCATCTAGGGGTCAAGGTTACGCTAGTAGGTGGTCAGGCTACTATTATTTTTATTATTTTCAAGTTTTATTACTTAGAAAACGAAATCGTAGTTTACGTTATTAAGTTTTGAGCAGTGATGGAGTTTAAATTGAAAATATTGTATCTAAAGAACAAAGTACTAAATGTCTTCTTAAATTCAATTTATGAATATAATCTAAATGCCTTTCTGTTCGCTTCTCTAACAAATCATACAGTTAGAAGACTATCGTTTTGATAACAAACTATTAAATCAAGTACACACACACCAAAATGCAAGTAAAACCGCCAAAAAAATTTAATAAATGGGGTAAGAAGATTTTTTAGTAGATAAAGATTACTGAATTATGTATGCCAATACGACGAAATGTATTCAAATCCGAGAGCATTAAACTAGTTAATCAGTCTGAATAAATTGAAACATTGATCTAATATTTGAAAACTGGTTTGATTTCCTTTCAAGAATAACGCTTATATTTTCAGCTTAATGTTTTATTTTATGACTTCAATCATTCACTTGTATCTCCAAACCACGAAGTCATCAACATAGTTGATACCGAAACATGTAGTGATGTGAGAAGAAGGAAAAACGATCACAGCTAGAAATCCTAGGTATGTCACCTCGTTAATCGCAATAAAACTGTTCATAATACAACGTAAGAACACGTAATCGACAAAAACTGGGTAACATCGATATAACTGATACAAGTTCAAAGAGATCGCATGCATTGCTGTTACGTCAAACAATACGGCAAGAACAGCGTCGTGATCGAAAAGCCGTTAAATTCACATGAGATATGCTTCCTGAATGTTACCGTTGGAAGTTTGAAAATGCTGGCATACTTTACCAAGCTTCCAAGACACGACGGCAATTTTTTTTTCGTAATTCCGGCAGTATCTAACGAACATAGAGAGAATTAATCTTAACCAAAGTCAACTTACATAATTCAATTTCTAAATCTAAGAGTTATAGATAAGGAAGATATGATAAATAATGAAGAAGCGATTCAATGACCTGAAACATTTAAGTAATGCAAAAGATTGGTTCAGTAATAACTGTTTTGAAATGATCATTTGAAATTGAAATATTGCATGATCGCTTTTAAATCAGATTGCAGTGGCACTGATGCAAATGTGCTCAGAGATGACACAAATGACTCAATTCATAAATTTTATAATGAAAATCTAGAGGAAAAAGTCGATCGTAAATGAAAGGCCATTCCAAACACAGTTTATTTTCCTTTACATTTGTACCTACGCTATCACGAAACCAAAAGGTCGAAGGAGTGCTCCTTAATGAAAAGTTGGCCAGTACATCCACAGACACAGACAAGTCTCTTACAACTCTTCAAACATCAAGTAACCAAACATACCAACAGCCACCACTTGAATACACAATCAAAGCATCATTCACCCACTTCCCTACCCTGAGAAAGGTACAACATATCATTATCACGCCGGCAGCTGATCACATTGACTGGCTCTAAATAACAGTATTAACGCTTCACATTCGCACTAACTTTTCTTGGACCCTTCCTTGTGATCTATACATGTAATTTACTTGAAAGCATACTATCTATTGCTTTGGAAATCTTTGAAATTCGGAATCGTCTCTACCTTCCATTTTATATTTCGGGCTTCGGGTATCATGAAATATGAATCCTGTCTTACCTGTTCTTTTTTTATGTTAATATTCTGAGTTATTTTGATTTTTTTTTGCATACCCATCATTTTATAAATTGATCTCATGCTAAATGCATAAAAAAGTGTGCAATCCCAAAAACTCGCCAGCGAATTGTTATTGAATTATCTGAAAGCCTTGATTAAAGTCATTGTGTAGGTACTTCTAACATTGAAATTAACTGAACTATGAATCGACTTTAATACTCTATTGTTTGTTACATTACCCGTGACGGTGGTCTTGATTTATTATTTACTAATAACAAAGTAGATTAAACCGCTTTCTTTAAAATGTTATACTTATTATAACAATAAAGCGCTACTTATTGTCAATTTTCGAACTAGGGTACGCAAATTGGGTCTTTCATTGTCTCATCAACTTTCATTGGCAGTTCTTTCCATCTTTCCTTTCTTAAGCAGTAATTACTTCTGGTATTAATTGCTCTCTTAATATTCATTTTTGCTAATGATGGTTGAAATTGCAAGTTACGTATCGCAAATATTCGCACGATCGTCCCAAATCGAAAGTTATGAGTTTCACTAGCTTCAACTGAATTGGCTAATCTTGATTCATATTCCCAACAATTACAGTTTTGCGCGAATTTCTTATACTTTTTTCCGCTATGGGTCAATTACGTTGATGTTTATCGTGATAAAATATCTTCCTCTATTGGACGTTTATGTATAACAGTCACTAGTTAAAGCTTTATGGTAGTTTATTCAACGCTAGTTGGCTGCACTAAAATTGTATTTATTACTGCTTCAATGGCTCTCTTAATCAGCTACTTTTTATTCTTTGCGTTTTTGTAGTCTTATCTAGTACACCCATTAAAATCTCCTTTTATGTCGATTATAATCATTTTTGCGTTCCCTAGAATTATTTCTTCCCATAACAGCACATTGCGCAAAAATGTCCACATTTATTTTTATGCTACATTAAACGTCCTTTCCTATCTTCACATTTATGGATGTGCACATAGCTGACATTTCATCTGCAAAATAAACAACATCAAAGGCAGGTGATATTAACACGTAAGGAGTAAATGAAAGTGCAGGTGCATCTATTCTTGTGAATAAAATACCAACTGACATAAGGCGCGTGTGATTTTTTATGTCCCAGTTGGCAGAATCAATTTTAGGGCTTCCAAGAGCAGAGTGGGGAAGGTGGTACTTAGAATTTGTTATTCGATAATTATCCGGGGTCTTTGTTCTTCGCAGGGATATTAGTCTTAGCGTTATTACATTCACGTCATTAGTCTTTGATAAAAACTACTCAAAAATTTGCATTTTACTGAAATTAAGTTCGCCTTATACAAAAATATTGAATTAATGATCTGAATAAAAATGAGTTCATATTTTTTGCGCTGTTACTTTATTACAATTTACTGCTACGTAAAAAGATGGCATCAATTTAACTAACATTTATTATTATTCATAGATTCAGTGTATCGTTACGGCATTACATATTTATAAATGGACCGGTTAGCAATAAGAAGCTGAATTATGCGCCATCAAAGTATGTTTGGCATAAAAATGTCTATGTGTTGTAAGATCGAGTTGTGCGCAGACCACAGAGCAGCAAGGTTATCCACTTGCGCTTGCGCAGGCCTAGGTTTTTTACTGACATTGCCATCTGTCCTGTTCTATTACTGGGCGGTAATAAAGTGAATTATAGATGGAATGCCACTTTTTGTTTTGTTCGATATAAGCAAGATGGCTTTAATAACCATATCTTTAAACAAATAAGCACACAATAAGAATGACATAGTTTGAAATAAAGCCCACCTTGTGATGCAACTATAAGAAAATGACTACGCGAAAGCAAATACAGTGCCCAAACAAAGATACAAAAATTGGGAAATAAGTACGTTTGTAACATTATCTTCTGTCCCCATTTTGGCAGATCAAACAAATGCAACCTGGCTATATAACATTTCTATCTCGTATTAGTTTCACAATGCGAGTATATTTGTGTCGCAAACCGCGTCGAATCTTGAGCATTGTTTGTTCTACATTATGGCCCCCATACATTCACATGTCGACCACTAGAGAGCTATTTTTGCCAGCGAAAATGTCACAAACTAGCGTCACTTACACATTTCACTTATTGTTGTTATTTAAACACAATACTGCGAACCCTTTATAGAATAATTGGAAATTCACTTTCCAATGGTTCAAGCCTTAATTTTTATGATTGGGAAATCGTATGACAGTAACATGGGCCATGGATCCCTAAGCTTCTAAATAAAACAGCAGTACGACTAACTTACATGAAAAAGATTTACTTTCACTCTTAACTATTATAAAATCTAGCAACACCAGCTAAATAAGACAAGAACCACAAAACCACAAACAAATTAAAAATAAAAAGCTGCAAAAAGAACGAAATAAAGCGCTAGAAGTAGCAAATTGATTAGCTCAGCGCTTCAATGATCATGGGACAAGTTATGTTAATTTGTACACCTATTGAGGACAAGCAGTGACTTGTATCGACGTTATGGTAACCGAGGCTACATTACATGACATAAGTGACAAGTATCGTATTGATAAATCGTGGTGACACAATATGAAATGGTCTGATGGGAATGACAACTTGACATGACAAGAGTAAATGTCATTTGCGTAAGCGCATCGATGGTGTTGTGGTTCTAAATGTTTTGGTAGCACCATCGAAAATAATTCTCAAACTTATTCAACTACTGCGACAATTTTACAAATATTAAACATAAATTCTTACAAATATTAAGATTAACGAAATTATTCAAAATGCAAAAGAAACTCCATTTGATGTTAAAGTAAGCAGATTCACACACGTCTCATCCATCTTAATTATTAAGTGTAGTCGGAATTTAAGAAGGTTCTCCATCAAGCAAGAATTCCAAATTCAAACTGAATAAATCAAGATGGCCGAAGCGAAAGTCGCCAAGCCGTTACAAAGAGCAGATTGATAGTACCCTATTGTTACCTCAAACATTTAAACCCTCATATACAAGCCGGAATACCTACATAAGTTCTTACATAACGTTCAGACTGAAATCTTTTAACACCTAATAGCTTGAGATAAATCTGTCTAAATCTAGACTATTGTTGAATGGAGAGCTTGTGTCAATATTTGAAAGCAGGTTCTACTTTCGAGTTACGTTGGCAAAGGATTCTTTGTATCCTATTAGGTAATGCTACTTCGATTTTCAGATGAGTATGCTTAGACTGAGTAAATAAAGGTGTCATGAAGTAAAAGAATCTTAACAACCTTGCTCAAACTGTAATACACCTTGACTTAACTTGAAACAAAGCAATAAAAGATTTATTTACTGTGCTACTGAACATTAACGCACATGAAGGGTTTGGAGAGCCTAAAATAACAACAGCTGTCAACAAAAGAATAAACAGGAGTGGTAATGGAAAGACATTACCTGTAAATAGACCATCCCTAACATTTTTGGTAATAAATCTTACAGCAATAGCGGTAAATGAACTAGAACATTCCTAAGGAGAAAGGTTTTGATAAGGACCAAATGGTCTTACTGACCGCAAGACATCAATTAAACATATGACTGACTGTGACAAAGGAAAGCATTACAGTGACTGATAAAGGCCCGAACATAGAACAATAGCTTGTATCAGTAACTATCGTCTTACTTCCTCAGGGTAACGTTAAGGCAGCTTTCCCGAGAACTTGAGAATTATCTAAAATCGAAGAAGATTAATGGTCAATGCGCACTGGAGCGTGTACCGAGAGATCTTGTCTCGATCCTGTCTGAATATATCGATTATGACTGTACCACTTTACGTTGAAGAGAGATTTGTAACAGCTGATACGTGCGCTTGTACTCATCTTTATCTGTTTTAGAAATCAGCAGGAAATTTCAAATATGGTGAAGTAGCACTCGCTCTAATATTATAACAGGAAAGGCCAATGGCAATCAAACCAAACTTGCGAGTAAAAATTGCCACAGACATTCCATTTTGAAATATTTAATATCCTCAAATATTATTAAAATCGCCTACAACATATTTGTATCGCTATTGCCAAAATTGTAGCGTCTGAAATGGATTTTATCGCTTAATAAGTTGGTTATCTAATCTAAAATTATTTTGAAAGGCTTGAGCGTAATATATTGGTAACATGATGTAATCGATACAATTCTTGCAAATATAAAATCTTAATTATGTTTCAGCTTTAATGATATCCAAATCTGACAATCTTCTCTATTGGTCACTTATTTACATAATGAATAGACTTAGACTCATTATATGCGCCTACTTAGACTATAGTGTCTCCAAAATATATATAGCTACTTATTCATAACAGATAGTAGCAACGTCAACGGAACATTTTTATTACATTAACATTAAAGGAAAGCTGTTTAGTATTCACAAGTTCTGTTTGACATAAAACTATATTATCACCACAATTTTACGTTAGCTCCTTACTAGACTATCTTTAATCTTTGGATCATAAGTAACCCAAAGATAAAATAATATCAGTCGTAAAAACACAAATCATAAAAGGAATGGTAAAAGCCACGACTTTTTAACTTACTATAATCAGACGAAGTTAATTATTAACATCCCATTAAGTTTATGATTATAAAGTTTTGGAGTTCATCAACAAAATGAAAAATTACCAAAGCCGCATCAAAGTATCATATTTTATTCTTATAATAAATAATATGACTTGAAAACTCGTAAAGCACGTAATTCAAATAATCTCAACGAGGTTACCGTGTAAAACGATGGTTACACTTACAGGAAGCAGTAAACCTAGTGTTTGTTAAAACATCTAATCATAACGCACCATAAAAGAAAGTAATACTGAAATAGAATCAATTAAAGAATGCGGAAGATATATAAAACAGACTACCGAATCTGCTCCTGCCGTAACACAAGTTAACACATCGCAGACTATGCGCCAAGCAGTGGCGCCTATAAATCCAAACTAGTAAACTATATAACACACACTACTATAAATCTTATCCAAGCTTTTTAAAGAAATCCTTCCAAAATGTGCATAATTTGGTGAAGACGAAACAGGAAACCTGCTTCCGCGACTATACGACCACATGTCTAATTCTGGAGACCTACAAAATGGTTACGTTATCTAAGACATTAAAATAAATCTGCTTCCAGAGATATTAAATAAATAAATAAATAAACATGGAACGTTTTGCGTCGTAACAAATGTATCCGATAAAATGTTTCCCTGATGAAACACGATCTGACGCGTCCATCCAAATTTCCTTCTGACTTGATTGACGTTAACATTCACTGTAATAAATAGCATACCATCTCCTGATGGGGTCAAACTATGAAATTCGATTAACCTATTCACGATGAACAAACATTCCTTTATTAAGTTCGGATAATTTATGAATGTTATTGCTTGAAATGGCTTGAATATGATTTAATGTTGCGAAGGCAATTGCACTGGACATGTCGAATGTATTAATCATAATAACATTAACTTACATAATTTTGTGGAAGACAAATGTTTCTTAAATATCGCCAAAGATATGGGCTAAACAAATGAACATGGCTCCCATTGCGACGATATTAGAATCAACCATTAAGAAATAGTTGTAGTTAAATCAATTATCAGTGACCAGTGGTAGACACGTGAATGGTAACTGACCATATCGTCTAAAATAATCTCTCCGGTCAATTAATCACAGGTTGCGGAGTTTTTGGTGACGAAACGCTCACAGAATTTATCATCGCCAATTAGTAGAAACTTCCGCGCCTAAAAAAGATTTCAGCCTGTCAAATTATAGACGAAACTAAAAAAGAACGAGCACATCCCGTTTCCTTGATATTAACAAAGAAAACAAAGTTTAAAACAGCGTTAATTTTTTTGTAGCCAAATAAAGACTGAATATTTACTTTGATAACATCGGAGTCATTTAAATTCTTTGGCCGTTTTAATGAATCAAAATGATTCATTTGACAGAAGTTTATTTTTTCAGAAACGATAGTATTAGTAGCTAGATAAAAATACAATGCGCAGTTCACATAATAATAAGAAACACTGCTTACAATTATAAGTCCGATACGAGGCAGGTTTTAGACAATGGATGAAGAAGACATTCATTCACCAGCAACCGACCCAAATACACAGTGAACCTGCATAGTTGCAAGGGAACAGTACCGAGTGTCACCAGATGCATACAAATTCGAAGTCACAACAAATACCTGACATAGCTGAGAGCACGCTAACTTTGACATTCCAATCCCGAAATACACACGAATGAGCGGTAATGACCCGCCAACTTACTGCTTGAGCTTTTGACTTATGTTATGTAGAAATAGTAATTATGCAGGAATTTATGGGAATTTGTCTTTTACAATTGTTGCCTAAGATGAATAGGTTAACCATGTCACATTGGGAGCGGTAGAGTTTACTCTTAATTTGATATTACCTATACTGTGTAATATACCTGCTCTCCACTAAATAAGATTCGTTAGCATACTTAATTTACCTGTAGCATTTGATTATAAATCGGTCGCTGTATAAACAACTGCACTAATACCTAAACTTACCACTTATAGATCTTGCACTAACGTTCCTTTAGCGTCAACGACCTCTATTTGTATAATTGGCATTATAAATTCGTCATTGCCATAATATTCGTGCTTTGAATAAAGATATGGTTGATACCTCTAGCGTGAATTATCAACCCATTCGTAAAGTACTGGAAACTGTTAATAGAGTGAAGTCTAATGGCTTCCTTGAGACTTCCTCAATAACAATATTAAGGTATCAGGAAGAGTACGAATTAAGATATTGAATTATGGCACGCTCGCTCCCTTCTCTCGGCATAATATTATAATCGTGGTTTACTTTTCATACCTAGAAGGAAATGAACCGTTACACAATAATATGGCAGAAATTAATACCAAAGCCACATCTTGTGACAAAAGTTACGTGAGAGATAATGTTTTGCAAATCGTATCGAATGTTAATTCACTTCATCGATAGAGAAAGGGCATTATTAAAAGTAATGATAGCATAGACTAAAGCGTTAGATAATTTTAGTAAGGTTTCACTCTGACATCTGGTTCACTCGTGTGTGGTAAATTGTGTTCACTCAATCTACATAAACAAACGCAATCAAACATTACAACATGTGACAGTAATTACTTTCTATGATCATGTTGGTGGCCATTTTCTTTTTTGACAGTTACGTTTGAAAGTGACAATACAAACTGCCTAATTTGACAGCTGGACGCCGACAAACTTATATTTTACATCTCGATGCAAGATAGCCTTTGTGGTTCCGGAACATCGTTTCGTTTGACAGCTACATTTTTAACTTTGCGGTCAAGATAAATTGAGATGATATGTGATACGGTTGTTTATGAAAGTAAATAAATGTACTACATGTGTAATATTACGAAGTTAAGCTTTTACTTATGAATCGAGTATAATTTGAATTAACGAGAACATATTACCTATGTTGTTTAAAAAAAAAGATTCTGTCAATTTGTTTGATCTTGTAATCGAACGCGGAAATTATATCTTCTACCTATTACATTGGAAAGTCATTTTTGTAACTTTTCAAAGAGTGTAATTTTTTTTCGTACTTAAAATATCGCTGATGAGACTTTTGACGACGAAGAGAAGTTTTAAATAAATAAAATTATGTTTAATATTAGACTTACTTAAATGACCATTTTTGTACAGAAGTGCTTTTTTTAAATCCAAGTACTTAAGCGGTTAAGATAGTGATATGACCATCTCCAGATTAACCATAATCAATTGGATATTTCTAGATTCATGCATTGCATTGCAAAAACAATACAAAGATAACTGTTTGCAATATTTATCTACAGCTATATAAATCCACTACAATGCATTCACGTTAGAATCTATAAACTTTCTAATTACAGGCTGAAAACTGACTTTTATGTAAGCCCTTAATTACCAAATCATACAGAAAGTACATACTTAATTTCATTGACAGCTATAATGAGTCAAAATCGTAATCTTCATCAATTTACGTTCAACAATTTTGACATCTATTAAGCTGTTACACACATTTGCCGACTCGGTCAATTTGTCCAAACCACTCATTGTGAAGTGAATCACATTATCTATCAATAACATCCGATAGATCTGTTATATAAGGCAGTAATAAATATAGATGATCTTGATAACCAGGTAAGCGAAAGTTTAATTTCATGGCAACCCTAAGGCGTTATAGTAAAACACGTGCTCACGATAATTGTGGAGCATGAAACAATTTAATAAATATTACCTGTGTTTAATGTTCTCATCGCCCCATTTGTCACGATGACTGTTTTTAAAATTACTTCCTCTATAGGTACATAAGTATAGTTAAATCGACGTTGTTGACAAATTATTTTACTTATCAGACAGATGAATATTAAAACTATGAACAAGTATGCAATTTACTAGTAGCAGTTGCAGAAGAAAATAAACAAGCTAAACAGCTCAACAGGATGCAATTATTCAACAGCCGTAATTAATCTTGATGATTACATTTTTTAACCCTGTAATGGTCCATCTACGTGTGGACGGCTCTAACTTTCATCAACATCTGTCATGTTTGACATTTGAGCGCAGGTGTCACGAGTTGAAATGTCACGATCCTGAGCCCGCGCAATTGTACGCCATTAATATTTATACGCAGCACCAATTATTCATTACAATATGGCCTTTTCTCCGCATTAAAATGTACTTCTGCGCTCTAACGGCAAGAAAGTTTACCATTCAATATGACATCCTACGTTCATACATTGTAATTGTTTGAGGAAATTTCACTACTAACATAAAACGTTACGACTGTCTGCCGTTAACGAACATTGATCGAATCGACTCTATGTAAACTCAATAGTGTGGATTGATATACTTTTGTTCTCCATAAAGCCTTACGTTTAAAATTATCTAATGTTAATACAAATGTGGCATTCTGATTAAACTCAGAAACCGATTTCAACGCAACAAAACTTAGCAGTCCTGTCACGCAAACTGATAGCTTACAAATTGAGTCATGTCTTGGAAATTCAGCAGAAGAAAGCCGAAACCTAAAACAGAGAACGTTTATCCCTTAAACGTTTAGATAACTATCATATCTAAGTACCAATCGCAATTTAGCGAGAAAGGCACACATCCAATGAATCGTGATCCACCTAAGGCGGCAAACACATTTGATGACTAGACGATCAGTCGCAATATAAACCTGTCCAAGAACAAATTAATAGCTGCAACTAAATTATTGCAGCTAAACAATGGTTAGTTGCGCTTAAGTAATAACTGGAATGAATAAGCATGTGCTTGACATCATACTTTATGATATCGATTGTAATTGTAGTTTCTATTGCGTAAGTCGATTTGCTTTACATTCTATACATAGTCACACATAACCATGAAGCTATGGCTAAACTAAATATTGATAAAATTACAGACTTATAATAAAGATCGTTTCAAACTGATAACTGACACTTTCAGAAATGCTAATAAACTATTACCCAAACTTCATCTTGTTATGGACATGTTTAGATGTAGACAATCGTCAGTAACATTTCGCAAGTCGTGTTATCTACAGCTAAACAATACAAACCTGTCTGATATGCTAAATATGGAGAAACCGCGACACATGTGTTGACAGCATCAAAATTGCGTGACAATGCTGAAAGCGACATTATGTGCGCACGCCCTAACACAGGCGCTTTCTAGTATGTCTTGATTGGCGTAAAGGACTCGAGTTATTTGTTCGGAATTACTCCTTCGATCAATGTTCTTAATATAGCTCATAATAGATATTATTCAGGATAGATAATATGACAGATCAAAACTTCACCTAAAAGTAGTAGGATTTACAGAGTTTCAGGATTCACAGGTAATGTCAATTTAAGGGTGAAAATCCTTTATATTCCTAGACCACTATACTTTACTTGCAGAAGCTATATCGATATCTAGATGATTCGAGCTACTATCAGTCTGCTTGCGAAAAGAAATCTATTTAGCCATGACAAATGTTATGGATTAAACCCTGAAACCCTTCTGATAATCTTTTCTCCAGCTGTATTCAGATCTAACATGCAGCAAACAAATCCGCACAAATATAACTAGTCTTAACAACAACAGTTTGACATATTACTCCCACATAACCATCGCCATTTTGCTGATGAGCACATCTAGAGAGAGCAAGTATGTGATGGTAAATACACGATTATCGGATAAACCATGGGAGGCAACGCTAATCATTTGTTGATTGGTTGACACTTGACAGTGACAGCGATGAAAAGGCACGTGGAAATTGCACTGTCGGTAATAAGGATGAGTTTGTTGTGGATAGTAATTTCACTTTTATTATGGATAGTGATGAAAAGTTATCTAAAACTACCCCAGAATGTCTGCCCTCCAAAACTTTCTATGTCTTGCTCAGAATTTTTGATGGACATAATATGGATCATTTGCTGATTAGTCAGTTAATGATCAGGTTCATAATTCAATTATTATAATTATAATAGAAATGTCTGAAATCGCCATCTCTCATGATGCTCATTCTTTATTTGTATGTGAAGAACCCCATTACAAGTGTAATTGAAGATAAGTAGGTTTGATTTGGTACTTGATTTTTGTCTGCAAGTGTACGTCTGAGCATACAATGTTTCCTGCCGCCTCTTACACAAACACTTCACAATCTATCTCTCTAACACAATTCAGAGCGCTTACACAACTGCTCTTAATCCCTATTCAAGCTATCATTAAACTGTTTACTAGCAATAACTGTCATCTAAACAATGGTACAGACGGCGCGAGTTCTAGATCGATATGAAATCGAAAGCGATATTTATGGGAACAACCCTTCCAATATTCGAGTCGTAAACTAGCATCGACTCATTATAGGTGTTACGAAAGACCATCGGTTTGATGATGACAAAAATAACGTAGTAGAAGAAGATAGAGATAGATTTGAAAAACTGCTAATCTGTTGAAATAAAAATAATGAAGATATCCAAATTCTTGATGCTAGAATCGTCTATTGCCTAGATATAATAACAGCTTTTGGTAAAGCCATCAAAGAAAAAACGGAACAAAGTTAACCGACCTTCACACGTAGCCTAAATAAAAGTTCAAAATACAAATACAGCCCTAATCTATTAAAGCAAAACCCATCAGTCATGCAGAAAGAGAGAGAAAGAAATGAAAGCCCTACTGGAACTATTAATTCCACTTCTACAGCACTCATTGTCATTTCTCCTTGACCTAAAATTTTAAGTATTGAGAAAGCACAAAAATGAAGGCTAAACGATTGATGATACTGTTTGTCGCTATTCATACTCCTACTGATTCGTCATTTGTAGAACTGCAATCAATCACTGTTACGAAATTGTTTAGGTAGATCAAACAGATGGCACCTGTACTTCAATTGTTAGAGACTTAGTTCAGCTTTCGTAATTAGTTCATCGGAATTGTTTAAATTTAAGCAAAGGTTAGAATTTACTTTTACATAACTACAAAATTCTTGGAAACCAATAAGGAAATGGTTCAACAAGATCTTCTATTTTGAAATGAACACGCAACAAAATTCCCAGCAAATAAATCCTGCAAGATCTTGATAAAGCAAAACAAATACTATTATTCCATAAATTCGTTTCTAAATACACAACGAAAACCTCAGGAGTGCCGTATTGTATGCCTTGCCATCATAACTTAAATCGGCCCTAAATAAACTCTCCCTTTCAACTTAGTACAAACATAGACATAATCAAGGGAACGCCATAAAGCATACACTCGATATCTCATTTTCAGAATGATTGATTCATGCTTCAAGACTTCAAAACTACACTTTCTGCAGCTTTTACTGCCCTAACACAATAAATATCAAGATTGATGTGTTTCATGTAAAATGTTGTTAGATATTTATACTTCTACGATCTTGGTAAATATCACAATATTGAAGAGTTATGTACATCATCGGTTTGATTCACTAAACCCTAGCATTGCTGAACTTGATCTAACTAAAACAAACAATTTTAAACTTTGAAAGAATAAAGATAAAACGTTTAATAAAATTATCGCTAATGCGACTGCTTTCTCAATATCAATTGGTCATTTTCCAGTCAAAGCGAGCGTGAAAGTGTTTGCAAGACAAATGATCAGGGCTATAGTTAATAAGTATCAGAAGACAATACGCGTGGGTGAACGAAAGTGAATATTTGATTATACTGTTGGTACCTGCTCTAGTCGCCTTCCTCGTCTTATCTGTGTGATCGATATTTGTATAAGCTTCCTTGTTAGATTCTATTTTGTTAACCTAAATGATGAAGCGTATCTGCATCGTCCTGGCCTAACAGTAATGTATCAACCGCGTAAAGTCTAAATACCGACCGGAAAGTCGACAAACCCTAACTATCAATATTGGTTTAGGCTCGCAATAGCAGGATCTACCATCTGCTCCTGTGCAGCTCAGTTTCCATCCATTACTTCAGCTTCCCTTCATCAATTACATCAAGAATATCCATTCAATTCTCGCTCATTAATAATCTCACTCAAAACAACATTATTCATGTGACCATGCTCACAAATCCTATTAGCATTTCCCTGTCTATTTTGTTTGTAGTCGCGCATGCCCGGCAGAAAATATTTGCGATTCAATGCAAGCCAACAAATCCTGTAATAGATTCTGTCACAGAATAAATGGACGCAATATCAATGGTGCTACTGGAAAGTCTGAGAACTTGTGTACACACGACACTACTGATCAAGTTAACAAAGTATAGTTTCTTTTATTTGTTACATTGTTTGCTGTAAATGATATAGACGATCTGTACCAATAATTTGGCTTGAAAACATAACTACAATTTACAACGTTCCAAAAGGCTTAAATCATTAGAAACTTTTTTCAAATTCTTTTAACTGTATTCTTCCTTTCATCCATGCTCCATTAAAGTTTAAACTGCTCACTAAAAAGAGACCAATCCCATCGCCCCATTTACAATCACACACCTTAAAATAACTACCGAAACTGTAACGAAAGCCCAGAATCGTGTCTCGTATAACCTTCGAAGGCTTGATCGAATTAAAGCTTACCCAGACACGGTAGAACTAAACCTTTAGTTAATCGTATATGTGAACGATTTCCGACAGCCATTCGATTCTGCTTTCTCTTCGAAATTTAGTTTCATTCGAATCAATGAGAGCTGATATTATGTAAATATCCATTAAAAACAAACGAATCGCATTTATTGACCATTTTACGATGCTTAAGCCAGCATAAACGTGGTTGTCTGAAATTACTCCGCCATATTGGTGCGTATACATTTTACAGAGTAAAGGATGAATTGCAACTCGCATGCCGATAGGCACGGAGATAAAAAAAGAATAAATTAACACACGCTAGGCATCGACATCGCCAGCATTTGCTGGTTCTAAAAATAAATCTGCAATATTAATTTTTATCTGCATTGGTGCACTTAGCTTGTTACTAGGCGATGGTGCAGAAGTCGTACGTTTATTGGAACATGTGTCTTTTGAAATAAAATGATAATAAGACTCAGGACTATATGGCATAGTGTTTGTTTTTAAAATGACCTTGCCATGTTTTGCCTTGTATCCTAAATCATGCCTCAACAGAATTCACACCCTACGGCAAAAACGCTTCGTCAAATAGGTTGGGAAAACCAAACATCTTCGTCCTTTTATGCTATCCTGCTTGATTTACTTCTTTACGCCATTATAATAAAAGTGGTCCTTCTGACCCCAATAATTTGTTCACACAGTCTGCAGGCCATCCACGATGGTGTATTTATCCATGGCTGGCAGGAATGCAGCTCAACTAGGCTGCATTAGCATAATGTACCATTCATTAATCACGATGCCGGTTGCAGCTAGCAGCCATTTCAACGCACTTTATGCTGAATTTGTGGTAATGGCCGATAATTTTCAAGTATTCATTTGCTGTAGTGACGTTTATTTGTGGGATTAACGTTGGATCTGTTATGTTTATGTTGAGTTTCTAGGGGAGAAACGGCTGGTACAGAATTTATTTTAGCATAACGGTCTGTCTTCTTTTTGGAATTTAGTATCACATTATTTATATAGTAGATGCTTATAAGTAGGTAAATGTAGGCAGGTTTTCAGCAGTACCAGCTATAAATATGGAACGTTTTTTCTACAACACATAAAACGGATGTGGCAGTCACAGAAAAAGCTTGAAACCTAGTCACTGGTGTGAAGAGATAATTTATTTTTAATTTCAATCAGACAATCACAAGAAAAACTTAAGATTTATGTGACTTTTTACATCAGCTGCGATCATATCTAGATAATTTCCCGTCTGCCCTTTTTATCTCCAATATGAAGCTGGTCAAACTTGTAAGACAAGAAGGTTTGAAATCCTAAGGTTTTTTATTGGTACGCGATGAAATAAGTGGATCCATTGAAGCGATGTTATTTACAGGAGATAATAAAAGTAAGGATGCATTAACATAGTAATGGGATTTTGTCAACCTGTTGTACAGAGTAAAGATTTCGTTTTGAGATTATAAAAGGATTAAGTTCAGAATGTTTTTGAATGAGCCAAGTTTATCACTGGTGTGTTTAGATAAAGATCGGTGATCAATTCCTTCAGGGTTGGAGCGTAGCAAGAAATATGTAGTGAGAGAGCTTTATTGATTCTAACTAATTTGCATGTGCTACACACGTAATTAGATGAATAAAATGTGTCAACAAGTATTGAAGAAACAAAAAGTAATACAAATTTTATGAGCTTGTGCTTCGATAATTTGGACAGAGTGATTTCTAAATGCTTCGAATTTTTTATCCTGATAACTGAATCTTAATCCAATCTCGAGACCATTAGGCAATCGTGACTACTTACTTAGTTTTACCAGCTCAATTAAAATCCTTTCTAATATGATTTATACAAGCAACCCTGAAAAGAAACTAACTTTAATTTGAAGTAGAAACATAAAATTTATACGCATTTTCAATGCAAAAATTGTTGAAGCACTAATAAGTTTGCAGCAGGTTCTAGGTGTTTCTCTTAGCTATTAGCAAGGCGACAAGATAAAACCGACTAACGAACGAACAAGTCGCTAACGACCAGCTCCATGCCGTCATTCAAACGTCCATTTTAATGTAAGGGCTACGTAGTTAGAGCTAATTGTTAACACTGGTAATATTGTGGGCTTGGCTTTTGTATAATAAGTAAACAGTTTATAATTAACTAAATATTTGATCGATGAAAATTTACATTATTGGTAAAATTCATTGGGTTAGGGGGAAACTAGCCCCTGGGCCGCGGCCCAGATTACACGGACTAAACAGTTGGAAAAACTGGGCCGAATGTGCGGGCCAGATTGCCATGAGAAATAAGTGACGGAGTTAAATCGACCCACTGGAATTTAATTTCATGAAATCTTAGGGGCTCGAGACTTGACACCCCTTACTTCGTTAATTTACCTAAATTTTGCACTTGACCACCAAAGTTTTTTAAGTTTTAACAGTGACGACCTATGTGCACTAAGAATTATGAAGCCTACACTAGAACATGGGATCCCTTTCTCGGTACACACTTTCTCGCAAGTATTTATTTATTTAACAGTTTATGTACACACACAGAATATAGAGAAGAAGAAAAATAGAACAGATAGTACAAAGGCACAGCTTATTTCATTAGAAATCTCTTCCAGCTGGCCCGACCGAAGTATATGCAATGTATGTAAATCGATTATGTCGGATGATGCTATTCTTCTAAGCAAAAACTTTACTTCCGTGAGATCCTTAATGAAGATGATTTTGAAATATTCCTGTAGCAATATAGCACAGATACACCTATACTATATACCGTATATTCGCTTACAGCAACATAAAGAAGGAATGCGAACCAAACATGAGTATTAAGCCCGCATTAGTTACGATCCAGGGAGCAAATGGAAGCTACAAATGAACCGTATTGTAACATTACTTGCTTTACTGAGGAAATTTAATATCAATGGTGTTTGAAAGTTGAAGACTGTGATGTTCTATGGTTTCGGGAGTCGTATGGCATGATGGCATACTTAGAGTAATCCAGCATTAGAAGAAAATAGGTCATAGGTAGCCACGAGTTTCTCCTATTGTTACTTAACTAAGTCACATAAAGAAACCACGCATGCCACAAGCGTGAAGTGTCAAATAGCAGCCAGAATTCGGCTAGTAGATATCTAAAGCAAAACTGTAGCTGCAGAAGTTTTATAAATAAAAGTAGGTGAAAATCCTAACATGCGTGCAACTGCACCAATCATCCGCTGAGCTTCAACAGACGGCATTTGATCTCTTTTCTCGGAACGTTTACATAACACCATCCTGAACTCTTCACAACATTCAGACTACCCATACACTAAAGACATTTAGTTGGCCGATAGTGTGTTCCGAATTATAATTATGAAGGTACTGTGGCTACGCACCTTAAAAAGAACAGGTACTTAGTCAGAGCGACTGGAAACTTTGATTAGAATCAAGATTTTCTTCCTTTTTTTATTTTTGTAAATATGTACATAAGATTTAATCTGCAATATATTGAATAGGTAGTATGTATTTGTATAAAAGCTGTTTGTAATATATATTTAATAACAAGAAGACTAATTAATGTTACACGGATTTTTTTTAAGAATAAAGCTAGCCGCTGATTGCAACTTTTCGTCACCGTGACTTTTTGTTACTTAGTCAAGTGCAGTTAAAACTATACTGAGTGCGCTCATTATGGTGACATGACAATACGGTGACAAATAGTTGCAGCAGCAGGCAATGCCGGAGTGACGTGACTGTCATTACAATGGGAGTCCACTCACTGGTGACTTTTTGTCACTCAGCCGGCATACAAAAATGAACGCGATTTGTCACCCAAGAACAGAGTCAGTGAGCGCATCGTGGGTGACAGCAGGTGACAGTGACAAAAAGTCACGGTGACAAAAAGTTATAATCAGCGGCTAACCTAAATATTTTTTGCTGGACATCAGCAGACATCAACTGTCGGCCAACTGTTGAGTCTCTAGTTTGCTGGTACTCTGACTGTTGACGTCAATCTGCTTATCGAGAATATGACTTTACTCGAGCGTATTAATTCATACACGCTAATTTTAACGGTGAATGTTTCGCGGATGTTATGGCTTTTATATCTTCATTAGTTATAATAAACGCTAAAATAGCTGCAGGTTTAAGAAGTGATGTAATGGCAGATGCAGTCATGTCGATGCTTTTGCCTCACTACCCAGGTTTTTCACCTGTGATTTATGTCTACATATTCATTATTTTAAATTCATCTATCTTCAAGCAATAAATCTTTGTGATCACAATGTCAAGCTTTGATGTTTCCAAAACAAGTTACCTCTTCAACCACCCAATAATTCACTAAGTTCTAACATTCTTGTACCTACTTATGTTATACCTATACATCAACACCACAAAATCATTTATTACTTTCGAAATTTAAAATTCCACATTCTACAGTTCAAATCTTGATATAAGTGAGGTCGATACAATAACAATAAATTCCTAAAGACCTCTTTACACGGTACTTTTCTGACGGAAGAGACTATATCACAATCGTCGCCTACTGAAGATGACAGTTACTTCGCCAGTTGCAGCCGAATGCAGGCTCACCCACACATATGCGTGTTGGATATGGAGCGGAGCAAACATGTGAGCTTGGAATAAATGTGTAGATGCGACATTAAAAACTTCGAATTTGGAATGAACTCGCACAAATGCACTTAATAAAAAAATGTGTACCAGAGACAAATGTCAATACGATTATCGTTCTTGAGAATGGAATTCTTGCAATAAAATTCAGTCCGCAATGAAAGTAAAAGAATTCATCAGCTGTTTCATCTCGTTGCTATAGTGTAAATGTTAACTGCGTTATTTTAGTTCAGCTTAGGCGACAGGTGACAGACTAACGACCCGTCACTCACACCTGGCTTTAAGTGGTGTCAAAGATCTCATCTCATAAGAAAACTGGCGTTGAAGACACTTCTTGTAGATAGCAGAAATTCTCATGGCGTGTGCGTTCGTAATTATCGCCGTACCAACTTCTAATTTTAGCTTTACAGTGCCATGCACTAATGAACGTGTTAACACGCCTTCTGTGCGTTCTAAGTTCAATATTTACGACGTTTACGAGCGTTTTCTCTTTAATAATTAGGTTATAAATAGTCTAGATCTGTACAGGGTGCATTTGCAGTACAAGTTGTTGAATTTTATACGCTAAGGCATTGCTGAACCGGTAGATATGCTTCTTAGTGTCAATTTCTAATGATGCCGCTGTTATGAAACCTTTTTCCTGTTTATCTACAGAATCCCGACTGTCTTTGTTTTGTTAGTGCATCATGTATTGTTTATAAGCAAAATTCTCAATTTGATACTAGTGTATAACTAGAACTATCTCAAACGCATCCTGCCAATAAGGAATTTTGACCCATTTGATTTTAAACTCTTAAACAGGACTAAGAATAAGTAACTGTCGAACTTTGTCCTAGGACTTCATCGAGGTCATTACCACTGGCTTCGAGAATTTCACAACAATTACGCACAAACCCTTTCCATACAAAGCCAAAAGATCTGGCACATCTGCATCATAATCACGGCGTTCGCCACGGCATCTTGGGCATGGTTACATCATAATTGGACACCTACACCTCGGAAGCAGGCCATCCATATTCATTGCTTAGTTTGGATAACCGGTAGGCAATATAATTGCTCTTTGTATGCTTGAATAACTTGCATCGTATGAGGCTTGCGTTTAGAAATGTTATCAATGGATACAAAGGTATCCGCCTTTTTGTATTCGGATTTTATTAAAGGTTGCGTTGTATGTATCATGATTTAGGGGCAATTAGAAATAATCGATTAGGTACATACATCTTTTGTGCTCTTCACATCTGCTTGGGTCATGTAAAAAAAGTTGACCTGTGATACCTATCTATTGACTGAACTAAAATGATTTTCAATCTTCACTTTTTACTATAAAATTAGCTAATTGCAAAGCGAATACCTATCTAATAAAATACGAAACTACTATGGCATTGTAAATAAATAATTAAATGCAATTAGGCAAAGTTACAACCAAACAATTTACGTAAGCAGTCTAGCGGAAAGAAAAGTTTTAAACTAACTAACAAATGCCTAGATTTACAAATTAACTCTCCAGTTATTCCAAACTTAATCCATCTTTACGCAAAGCGGTTGGAATTCATCTTTATTTGGAACGCGGGTCGGTGAACCGACTCAAATAGTCTTACAAGGCCGCCATCGGTATTGTCCTCTTAGCAACAGATAGGCCGCTTCCATTAATTCTTTAATTCATAGACAAACCATGAAGATAATCTGTGCACGTTCGATGTTTAAAAATGGCGGGATATGGAAAATGGCGCCGGCTAGAAGAATTGAACTCAAAAAAACGTCTTGCATTCAAATAGACGCAAAGCTGTGCAATTGTTTTCACTAATAGTTACATTGAATGCAAAAATCTAAAGAAGAATATAATTTCCAGACAATAGGAACTTAATAGTTAGAACATAAAATTCGTTTAAATAACAACAAAATAATTAAGTCACAGATAATTTATTGTAACGCAATTTTTCGCTGTTCAAATAGTTCCGTTTCAATTTTACACCGTTTATCTGGAACGTTGTCTTGACTTCATTTATTTGTTCAAACAGCTTTTTTAAGTTTTTCTTCGTACATCTTATTTTTGTCTCTATTATGTATGGTTAACGGGCAGTTTTAGCACACATAAAGGAGAACTTTAAAGTTTTATGCTTTTAACCATATATGAGAATTCTTTGAACTACAGATACCAAAAATATTTTTATGGCCTCGTTCTTCTAGTTATAAAACAAAACCCTTTGAATACCACTTTTGCTTTTGTAGAAGAAAATAATATTTTCATTAAAAATGCGTCTACGATTTCCTATGAACAATGTATAATGAGGTCTCACGATTGTTATTAACTAATAATTGTTAATTTGTTTAAATTCCTAGACACCAAATTCTTTAACCAGACCGCATTGGTACTACCATAGATTAAATAAGCAATTATTCTATTCAAATAAGTTCTCATAGCAGCCAGTCATTTATCACCATAATCGCGATAATAATACGAAAGTGTATCTGAAGGTATACCGACTCTGTCCGAACGAAGCCGAGCGTAAAATGAGGCCTGATCGGACCCCGGAGACCGCTGAACCATGGCCTTTTGGCCTTAGATGACTTCATTGTTTCATTGTAGGGCTGACAATTCATGGGAAAGGCAGTGTTAGAGAAATTTTGTAGGTTATAAGCAAACAATAATGCCTATGTAAAATATTAAGACATCATCACGTCAAACAATTCATTTGATTGAAAACGCGATATATCTAACAATTCTTCTCTATCGTAATTAGTCTGAATCTAAATCCCATCTCACTTAGTAGGTACTATAAAAAGCTTTTATTATATGAAAACGCTCTACTAAAATTATGGTCCCTAATAACCGGTTTCGACAGTTAGACAATCAATTCATATTCCCTTAAAAGTACCTCAGTATTGTGCTTGGTTACTTACGTACCTAAATAAAATCATCGATGTCACATGTTTCACAGACTCGGTGTTCAGACCTGAAAAAGAGAACAAAAGTCTAATTAATAAAACATTCACGTAAAAGCAGTCAAACTTCACGTTTCATTTTCTTAGATCAAAGTGAAGAAAACCGTTTATTTTTTGTTTTATGTTACATAATTTTTCACAAAAAGAATCTGCTATGCAAGCCGCATATAAACTGCATTAAACATACCATAAGGTGTTAAGTTTACCGTCGTTTTCACTCTAATATAAGAGATGACCGACGCTCTGGCGCTGTGCCAGATGCTAGAGTATTTCAGGACATCCCTTTTAAGTGTTTTATTAATTTGCCTTAAGGTTATTCTAAGCTGAGTCGTACTACGAGAATGCCAGCACTAAACACGGCACACTAATCAAAACAAACGACTTGTTTAATGTACATTGCTGTAATGTTATGACTAGATTCGCTCCGCGTCATTGGGAAGCAGCGATGTATCAAAAACAATGTTTATCATCGTCAACTATCTGCCAAGTGCTTTCTATAGTAAAGTTAAATGACGTATAGTTAGCTGTGTCGTCAGTCATCCAATATAGCCCGTTGTAAATAAACTTTAATGGAATTTCTCTATCACTGTGCTGTTTATTTAAATAAACAAACCAGAACCAAACATAGATAATATAGCTCGTTAGCAGTACCTTATTTTTAGGTATATATTGATCTTTTCTATATATCCGAGACTTCATGCAACTCTAATACACAAAAGATGGCCAAAAAAAACTAGAGATTTACTTCTGTACCACAGCTTAAACAAAATAATGTTATTGAACTCTTTGTGAAACCAACTCCTTAGTACAGAGAAGCTTCATTAATTCTTCGAAGGAAAAGTAAAAGTCTACAAATCTGCAACAAACTAAACAGTTACAGATGGTTAACACCAGCTAAATCGTGATATGTCTGCCGATACCCCTGGGAACTGGCCTAATTAATGATCATTGAATCGATGGGTGGGCTTCGAAGATAGCGGGAGAAAATAAAAGACTGTGCGAAAAAAAAAAAAATCGTACTCATAAAGTGGAATCAATACCCGTAACCGTATTTTTAAAATTGAAGAGTTCATCTCTAATCGTTTTATTCAATCTCCGCCTTTTTACTGTCCCACTACAGGGCACAGATCTCTTCCCATACAGAGATTTCTATTTACATTAGATATACATATCTGTCCTGGTAGAAATCTGTAAGCTGTCATCTTTCCACTAATCAACTAATATTTGAATATGTCCAAACTACTAAACAACATAGTCTCAAACAAACTTGATCCGGTGTTTAGAAGTTTTAAGCCGCAAGTTATCCTCGATATGACAAGATTTGACAGTTTGGTATCAGGATCGGATAAAGGTAGAATTATACCACAGATTATATAATAGTTACTACGTAACAGATAAATCACTCCATACAAAAAAGTCCATACCTACTGTTAGGCATCGTTCAGACCAAACGTATTGTCGGCCGCTGACTGTGAGCGCGCGTTACGCAGTTTATTGCTTTTCCATATATATTGAAATTGTCGTTCACACCGAACCGACTATACGCTGTTACGTCGTCTGTTGTAGCTGACTCTCAGTGGCCGATTATTTTACTACGCGACTATGCACGGCGGACGCGGATTGGCTACGCGGACGCAGTTGCCGAATAGCGCCGCTCCGCCGCGTACGCACCGCCGCGCCTCGGTACAGCACGTCGATAATTAGTGTCCCTTTTATATAAACTTAAACGTATTAAAGATAGTAACTCATCGAATGTTTTACTGTCATACGAAAATATTTCTTGAACTTATTTGGATAAAGTCTATATTCGAAATATAAAGTATGAAATTGACCAAGAAAACATCTCCTCAAATTTAAGGGATGTACCCACAATCTCTTCTTTTCATTATTTTCGTCTTCCTCTAGAGCTTCGCAAATGGCAACTATCTGAATGCGCATAATTTAATTGAAATATCAGTAAAACGTCTGATTTGAAAAAAATAAATTACGCTAGTTTTATCGTTTATAAAATACTACGAGCAACTTCAAATACTGAGCCCTTTTATGTGTAGAATAGTCAGCCGCTCAGCGTACGCATCTAGTGTGAACCTACAAGAGCCTATTCTTTTGTTCACACATGAAGCGCATCGTACGCTATAGCCTATTGTCGGCTTGGTGAGTACGCGTACTGCAGATTGAGTCGACGTTCACACTGGGGCAGACAGTGAGTATACTCACAGTCAGCGGCGGACAATACGTTTGGTGTGAACAATCCCTAATAAGCACCTACAAGTTCCCCAACTACCTACAAATTCCTAGCTGCGTTATAAAATGAACCTTAAAAGCTCGAGCGCTTGATTGTTATTCCAATGCGATAGCGCACAGTTCAGTGACCGCAACCGTGCCGTGGCCGTGCTTAGGGTTGCTTCTAACAATTTATTAATATTTAAGTAGGAAAACAAAGTTACGCTTATTTTAAGATAGCCTTTTTTAAAACTGAGTTTTTAAATAAAAAGTAATATCAAGAATATTTTTCTTTAGTTAACTATTGTATTGCCTACTAAAATGGAGTATGGGTACATATTACTAAATATTACCTAATACGTAAGCATAGGTAAGTACTTAAGTAAAGCTTTCGTTAAAATCAAAGGCGGTTTCCAACTATTTTTCGAGCACAAGTGCCATACCCCCTAGTACAACTCCGTCGAGTGTTGATACATACAAAATATTGGTTTACGCGCATATTGGACACGCGTAATATTCCGAGTCGTCATTAAGTTGGACCAGAACTATACCAGGCCTCTGTCACTCGACGTACTTGCGCGCGATAAATGCCTACCGCTCGCTGGGTTACCGGTAGCCCCACGCGGCTCAGGGCTTTCAACAGTCACACGCGCCGCGCGCGTTCCAATATTATTATTTTTATTTTGTGGCATGTTATGCTGTGGGTTTTATTAAGTTTTTTAAGCTACCTAACAAACTGATGGATTATTTTGAGTTGTGTTGGTTTATATGCGACTATTGTAAGATTTAGAAACATTTTATATGTAAGAACTTATCTAGTAATTCTATTTTTTTAAATAAATTAATACTTATCTACTTTATGACTTTAACAACAGAGATCATTAGGTAATATTTTACTTTAGATACCTACTTAGTTATGTGAACTGTATTGTGAGTTTTGTAGCTCAAAACACATCTCGAGTGTAAGAACTATACCTGTTCTGGTCCAACTTAATGACGACTCGGAATATTACGCGTGCCCAATATGCGCGTAAACCAATATTTTGTATGTATCAACACTCGACGGAGTTGTACTAGGGGGTATGGCACTTGTGCTCGAAAAATAGTTGGAAACCGCCTTTGATTTTAATGAAAGCTTTACTTAAGTACTTACCTATGCTTACGTATTAGGTAATATTTAGTAATATGTACCCATACTCCATTTTAGTAGGCAATACAATAGTTAACTAAAGAAAAATATTCTTGATATTACTTTTTATTTAAAAACTCCGTTTTAAAAAAGGCTATCTTAAAATAAGCGTAACTTTGTTTTCCTACTTAAATATTAATAAATTGTTAGAAGCAACCCTAAGCACGGCCACGGCACGGTTGCGGTCACTGAACTGTGCGCTATCGCATTGGAATAACAATCAAGCGCTCGAGCTTTTAAGGTTCATTTTATAACGCAGCTAGGAATTTGTAGGTAGTTGGGGAACTTGTAGGTGCTTATAACAGTAGGTATGGACTTTTTTGTATGGAGTGATTTATCTGTTACGTAGTAACTATTATATAATCTGTGACTATACCTACTTACACTCTAGATGTGTTTCGAGCTACAAAACTCACAATACAGTTCACATAACTAAGTAGGTATCTAAAGTAAAATATTACCTAATGATCTCTGTTGTTAAAGTCATAAAGTAGATAAGTATTAATTTATTAAAAAAAATAGAATTACTAGATAAGTTCATACATATAAAATGTTTCTAAATCTTACAATAGTCGCATATAAACCAACACAACTCAAAATAATCCATCAGTTTGTTAGGTAGCTTAAAAAACTTAATAAAAACCAACAGCATAACATGCCACAAAATAAAAATAATAATATTGGAACGCGCGCGGCGCGTGTGACTGTTGAAAGCCCTGAGCCGCGTGGGGCTACCGGTAACCCAGCGAGCGGTAGGCATTTATCGCGCGCAAGTACGTCGAGTGACAGAGGCCTGATTATACTAACAAAATCAGAATAATAATAGTAATTTTAGCATGCGATTTAAGTATCGCGACCTTTAAAATGAAGTACTAATGCTTAGGATAAATTAACGTCAGCGATTAACTTTGAAAGGCAGT
This sequence comes from Helicoverpa zea, assembly GCF_022581195.2. Classification (NCBI taxonomy): domain Eukaryota; kingdom Metazoa; phylum Arthropoda; class Insecta; order Lepidoptera; family Noctuidae; genus Helicoverpa; species Helicoverpa zea. The sequence continues at coordinate 4,035,787 of NC_061472.1, forward strand.
CTAAATTAGTTTTTTTTTTTTTCTAAACGCTAGGAAAACTTTAAGTTGCTCTCATAGCCACAACTTGTTTAAATTGCGCAACCGATTCACAACAAACCATAGACCCTTGGTTACATCTCGCTTATCTTCGTAAGTAAATGTCAACAATACAAATTGAGAGGCGTCCATTTTCCATTTGACATTCCCATTAAAACCGTGTGATGTACCGTAAATAATGTTTATGGTATGAAACACCATTCAAAATACCTGTTCCATTTCCCAACTTGGTGGTAATAACGTTGGTTTGAGTGCACCTGTCTTGAATTATGGGGACGAGTTTTTCCGGATGGCAACACTCGAAATTAATGTTCTGTGGTTCGAAACCTAGATAGTTTACCTACTGTTTATTGGTGTTTTTATTGTTCAGGCAGAAAAAGATTAGCAGCCTTACTTATAAACGTGAATTAAATATAAGTAATACTTGAAGGCTGTTTAAGAAAATTCTTACTTATAAAGGTTGCTTAAGCATGTCTACATTACATTAAGCATGTCTACATTACATTTTTATTTTAACTAATCACTACTTAAGACTTTAAGTTGATTAGTTAAAATGTTGCTTAGAAGGTGATTAGAGATTTTATAAGTAAGGGGGTTAGTAACTAACCCTAGCATTATTCGTCATTTTTCCTTTTCTGCATCATTACAAAGTTTGTTGTTTAGGTTTCGTATGCTATTTGATATCAATAACCGAATTATTTTAAACTACACAAAATCTATGACAGCAACATTCCCCCACGCCTTAGTTCATAAGCACCAGATATTTAAGTTACCCGATCAATTTATGGCAACACAGATAATTGTAGCAAGCTCCATTGATCGGCTGCAACGACACAGCTGCACTAATTACTGCGAAGCAATTAACGCGTTAAATACGAATTAATTCGATCATGCTAACAAATGTACAGGAATGTGGATTTTGTGTAATCGATGTTTGTGATCAGCTTACTGAAGTAAACACAATTAATTGAGAAATAAACACTTAGATTCTACAACTTAAGCACTTTTAGAAAATCTTAATTAGTTTGTTGTGCGTTTATCCAGTCGAGAGTAGAAAACTCCGCAACAAACAGCGGCAAAGTTAACTTTCAGCTCCCGTCAAGTAACTTTGCCGCTGTGATGTTAGCATTTTCACAGTCAAAATGTATCAAACAAAACAACTACTTCGTATGCATGACTGACAAAATGGCTGACGTGAGAGATGCAAACTAATCTAAGGAGGTACTTTAAACGGAATAAGCAGCTAGATGGATGTGTGAATTACACCAGATTGCTAATTCCCCAGATTTCCCCCATAAAGCAATAATTGGACGTAAATTGTCGTCTTACCTTTCATCTTTGCAAACTAATTGGGCCTATTACCCCCATTCCTCGTACAAGATACCCGACTAATTATAAAGACGTGTTTGCACAACTCTCTAGTGTCCACAAAATTATTCACCAGTTTAGCTTATTATCTGATGTCAAATAACAATGGTATCTAAGTGAACCATCGAATGAACATTACTTATCGCAAAATTCCTGACCAAGATGGATTCCTATCGAGAGTTCAGAATGGCACGAGAAATGTGTGTATGGAGTTTGTTTTGTTTTATGACCAACAAAAAAATAAACCTTCAAACTGCATAATCCCTAAAAATATAGCAACAAATATTACCGTTACAAAACTTGTTAATTTTCAGGTATTTTCTTTTCAAATATTTCTGCCATGACACAGTTAGCGACATGTCCAAAATTTTATGAATGACACGGCCTAAATCGATTAAAACTGATCCACTAATCGATTAACATATCAAATCAACCAGTCTAGCAAGTTCCAAAAGAAGTTCTACTGCTTATAAAAGTTACATCACCAATAACAATCGAAAAATATTCAATAAAATCTAGGTTACTACTAGTTAGACAAAACTAGCGTGTCCTTGACTGACAACTGTTTATACAATGTGGTTCTACTATCTAGGGCACGCATGCTACATAACATATTCATGAAGGGCTGCTATAGGGCATTCGAGCTCCATCGTTCGTAAATAGGTAAGGTAGGTATAAGGTTTTTAAACACCCAATAAAATTGCAAAAGAAATAAAACTTATGCATCATCGGTAGATTACAAGATCGCTCATGATTCCTTTGCAAAAAGGCAGCGCAATCGCTTTATCCCTTTCGTCTGTCAACTTTTAATTTTAAGATATTTGGCTCAAATGACTTCGAACTGATTTACCAAACGACCGCACCTACTTCAAGACAGACATTTCAAACGATTTATAGTTCGGCCATTCAGAGAATGCGTTCCTGACACGTCGCGATTGAACTGACGACGTAACTACATTCATTGATTATTGATATAATAATGTTGTTTTAATGCTCCTCAATTGTTAAAACGGTAAACAACCAGCAAAAATATTTTTATCGTAACTGCAACGCCATTGCAAAGTTACGTCGTCAGTTCAATCGCGACGTGTCAGGAACGCATTCTCTGAATGGCCGAACTATAATTTAGAACCTCATTCCAGCTTGTCTAAAACTAAACCAGAACGTATCTGCATCTGAATAAGATAGATATGTTGCCAGTGACTTATCTAGGTACGAACTCCAATTCCAATCATCCTGTTTGATCCAAGCTACATGAAACATCCTGTATACAGTATTGGGGCAAACATGTAATGGCCGCTTTCTATTTAATCGTCCACCTGTCTCCGACCGTCAGAACCTCATGTTTAATAAGGAACACTCCCTCTATGGAGTGTACCATTTACAGGTCTTAGAAATATTGTAAACTTCATTAAGTAATGGGTGTTCGGCGTTTAGGCTTACAGTAGGTATTATTAATTTTGCTGATCAGAACGGGTCCTGCAAAATTGCTGTAAGAAAATCTAGGCTACTAATAAGGTGGATTATTATGTAACATAGTCGGTAATATGAGTTAATTATAATATCAGCGCCAATTTGTGTAGGGTTTCTCCATCAACTTGTAATCCTACTCAAGACTGGATTGGGTATGATAATCTACAGGTATTTATAAGGCTGTAACATAACTAACAGACATGACGAAATAAATACAGATTTAGAAACTATCTGCATGTGTTTGTAATTTAAAAAAAAACTTGGCGACGACATTTCTAGAAAAGTTGCAATGGGTTGCAATGGGTTGCAAAAAATGCCACTCCAATAAATATACCAACTCCTTGCAAAAGAAGCCAATGCAAAAAAGACCCCACGCGACTCTAAAGTCAAAATATTTTGCTACATCGTGGGAGTTTGCTCCCGGACTTTACACGAACTTCAGACTAAATATATCAGTCAGTTTTATCTCGAGTAGTATCTACAGTAACACACCTCTTGACTTCAGCCATGTGTTCGAAGATTCTAGATAATGCGACTGGTTATTAGCGTCAATGTGGCTTGTCAACAGACTTGCCTTTAAAGGTAAAGTCAAAGTCAAAGTCAAAGTCAAAATCATTTATTAAAATAGGCTAATACGATTAGCACTTTTTAACGTCAAAATTTTACAAAAATGACAGCACCCCCAAAACGCCCCCCTTTCACCACTTCCTAGTGTTATGGCTGGAAAGAAGAAGCGGTGAAGAACAAACTTCCCAGCAACACAGCTGTCTATTACAATTTAATTATTATTAATTTATTTTACAGTTATACAATTCAATTTTATTTATTATTAATTTAAAACACCGAATAATACAAAATAAAATAAAGCACTTTTGTTCCACTTCAGAGCTGCCATCTGCGTTTATCTGTGAAATAATCATTAACATTATAATATGCCTTTTTAACAAGAATTTCTTTAATTTTATTTTTAAAAGAACTGTCCGTTAATTCCAACAGATGAACCGGAATTCTGTTATAAATGCGTACACAAAGCCCCACAAATGAACCGTGTACCTTATGTAAACGATAATTAGGTGCGGTTAACTTGTGTTTATTTCTAGTATTAAAATGATGTACGTCGCTGTTTTTACTATATGAATCTAGGTTTTGCCTTACGTATATTATATTGGCATAAATGTATTGAGACGCCACAGTCAGAATACCAATATCCTTAAACCTTTCCCTAAGGGAGACTCTAGCACCAAGTTTGTATATAGCACGGACAGCGCGCTTCTGTAGTACGAAAACATTCTCGATATCGGCAGCATTGCCCCACATAAGAATTCCGTAGGACATGATGCAGTGAAAATAGCTAAAGTACACTAAACGCGCCGTGGCTACATCGGTGAGAGCTCTTACTTTCCTGACAGCGTACGCAGCAGAGCTTAATTTACCCGTGATGCCAGTTATATGCTCACCCCATTGAATTTTGGAGTCTACTGTTATCCCTAGAAAAGTCGTAGCATGTACCGTTTCAAGTTCCTCATTGTTCAAAATTACACCGGGACCGAGATTTTTTACATTGGGCAAAGCAAATTTAATACATTTTGTTTTCTTCGTATTCAAAACTAAATTATTGGCTGTAAACCATTGCGTTACTAGTGAAAGACAAGAATTCACGTCATCAAAATCTACTCTATTCCTATCAACTTTAAAAATTAGAGACGTGTCATCAGCAAACAATACTACATCACACAATGATTTTAAATAATATGGCAAGTCATTAATGTATACAAGAAACAAAAATGGACCTAAAATCGACCCTTGCGGTAAATTGATGGAACAAGTATGGCGGTATTGAGAATAGGAAAATATCAAACGTTTAGTAGTCATAAGCTTATCAATTAAGTACCTGTAGACAAATTACATTTAGGTGGCTTTATATTTTCTTTTGATCACTTTCAATTGCATTTTCACACATTCGGCCCAATTTTAGCTCAAATATAGTACGAACATTAAGTATCTAATGTTAAATATTTCACACGAAACAGATAAACTCGTAACAGATATACCTACTCAAATTTCAATAAAAATGTAAATTTTATATGCACACACTCATAAATAAAACTGCACTAATAACCTACTGCCACAAAGACCCAAGCTAGAATCGAAATGAAGAATGTTTGATTGCTTCCCACAAACGGCTGTATTATTCATAAACCGCTAAAGGGCTAGCTATCTAGGTCACACGACCAGATGATATATGGTAAGCTGCAGGTAACAGGAAATGTTCCAATGAGAGGTGTAGAGGTTATTGGAGGAAACGCGTAACAAATCGCTGATCAGTGCCCGTAAGCTGGCGAGAGGTCGGATCGGGATAAATTAAGTGTCGATGGTTTACACTACATCTTGCCAGGAATAAAGAAAGCAGGTAGGTACCTATTTCATGCAATTTATGGACTCACAAAATTCTCTTTAATCGTATGAGTGATGTTTGAATCCAGAGAATCTCCTCTATTGAAAGTCGGTTCAAAAGGAATTCTCCCACACGTGTGCCCGAGTAAATACTTCATATTTTTCGTAACGCTAAACGTAAGTATCCTTTTAGCACAAATGACCAAAACATAACCATTATTTTTATTGAAGAACCATCAAGGTCTAATACTCGTCTCCATTATAACTGTATCGCCGCATTACACTGCAATGATACACAATTTAGAAATATTTCAATTGATGGTCTATTACGGCTAGTGTTAACGTTAATACTAGCAATCTCTTACCCTTCATTGTTGGGGCCTAATTCTCCGATACAGTTGACACAGAATTCGCTTCCCTTTGGCTATCGGTCAGTGTGAAAACTCACGCAAATCGCTCAGAGATTGCAGTCACGATGCAATCTCACGTTTACTTATACATATAGAAATCGAAATAATGCACGCTGCATTCCAGAATTTAATGGATCAGTTCATACGTGTAATATAATAACTTTTTGCAGTCTGCACAACTAAGTTAAGAACTTGATAGATCCTAGTACCGATTGGAACGAGCTCTTATGAAAATACACAGGTGATACACATACCTTACCTACTTTTCGTGATTTAAAAATATTAAAGTTGCTCCCATGCACTATGACAAAAATAGCATTCAATTATTTAGGAAAAGCACCATTAATTTATTATATCTTAATTAGTGGCATCATTAATTGACTTAATCGCTTCTTAATTAACTAAATAAGTTAACAACATAAACGAACATTACACCATCAAAACAATAAAACAACGCTTCATAAAATTGGTCATCACAGAACCGCGTTTAATTTTCCAACATGGCCGCCGCACGGAAAAGGGCTTTTACGTCGACAACGGTCCATAACAGATAACTGTACAGCATATTGACCATAACCTTTAATAAGCCCCCAATACCCGCGAACCGTGTAGTTTCCACACTTAATTCGAGTTAAGACATAACCACTAACAAAAGGTTGGTTGCTGGCAACATTCTTCCTAGGTGGTATTATAGTACATAATGATTTAATGGTCGGAACTTTATTTTACTTGTGGTCTTAAAGTCGGGTATTAGCTAATTATGTGCGATGCAATTACTTAGGTACTGTTTCCTTTAGTGGCAATATTTCAGATACCTATTCGTATTTTTGCATTCATTATTTTTATGCGTACCATACTTACATACATCAAAAGTTACATTGAGTACATTACAAGTCTAAAGTATTCGTTAAACGGTATTCCTAAGACATTTTATTATCATAATATGACATCTCGTTTGAGGCCACTAACATAAACAGAAAACGGAACACTGTGCCACACGGTGACTTTCATATCACATGAAAAATGAAACCCAATAAAATCATATTACAATCTAACCGTAAAATATGAAAATAGAACTCATTAATCTCCAATAATTTTCCAATATAAAATATAGGTGTTCGTTTTATGGTACAACATAAATTGGAAGGTACCAGTAAATAGTGACAATTAGCATGAGAATCGAAGAATAACTGTTGGGCCAAATACATAATTCAGCACGATGAAGTTTTAAAGTTATTGCATAAAGTCGTAGGCCTAAGACAAGTTTCATTTACGAAGACAAGAGTACCGTTACAAATGATAGTTTGAAGACGTGTCTCAAATATTAATTTTTCACACGTTTCCCATTCTGGTCGTAAATTTACGATGGCTTGGGGAATATGAAATGAAATTGCAGGTACGAAGTAAATTATTCCTCAATCAATCAAGACTTTGATTTAAAATCACCAACGCTCATTCATTTTCTGCAACCTACCATTTAACTTCAAAACTCGTTTATGATATGCTGCAGCCTCGCTGAGAATAACCTAAAACATAAATAAAGATATACCTAAGTTGGTCCCTACAGGTCTATATCTTATAGCCATTACTTGTCATCTAGTAAACCACATTAAATTGCAACGAAAAATATTTACACAGTAGGTAATTCTGATCTACGGTGTTGTGTCCCCTAAGTAATAAATTCTTCTATTTGCTATTTACGACACCCACGAGCGCAAAGGTGGCCCATTTCGGTACTTTCCTGACAAATACGTGAACTCACTTACTCTTCCCTAATTGGGCATCCAATATTCTCAATTGACGTTTACTGCTGGCCCAGAAACATCAACAATAAATTTCATGTTTCTCTACGTCCCATATCAACTGCGCTGCAGTAAATTTTGCTGAATAATTGATTATCTTCGTGAATTCTTTATTTTAGTTGCCACGTGTGAGTACAGAAGAAATGATGTTCAAAAATTTAAAACATCTCACCAGTAATGCTCTTGTTTTTGAATAACACAAATATACCTCACGTGTCAACATGTTCGGTGATATGGCGTGTCGAATTATACAAAGAAACTAAACTTTTGAATACGGATTTTCGTTCACGACTTTCATAGGGATTTGTGCACAACGCAATGCCGTAATTTTAAGAAATGGTGAAGCTTACTTACAACAATTAGTTGCACATATTTTGACAATAGATTACGTGTGCATCCTTCAAAGGACATACGCTGTTCCAATATACATTAAGCAGTTTCTATTTGCCAATTACGCTATAAAGGTTTTTTTTTTATGGCAATCTGCCCTGCCAGACTCGCGTAGCTAGTGACGACACATGGGAAAATATGAAACAGAAAAATAAAAATATATAGAAATTAATGTAAGAAAATAATTCCAACTTTTCTGGTGGAGGATATCGCTATAAACGTTACAGCGAAAAGTACATAACTGTACGCATGTTCCAATATTAAACTTCAGAATGCGAACAGACTATATAGAATGAAGTTGTGTCATACAACGGCATCCACAGACCATAAACAGCAAATATCCATTGAGCAAGTGTACCCAACAACAAACGAGGTAAGTACCAATATAAAACAAACGTTATCCCAGAAACACGAATGTTGAGCCTCGGCGGGAAAGCAGCCACGACGAAAACAATAAAGCGAGACGTCATTTACATTAGAACTACCGTTTTATAAGACCTTTTGTGGTCTGCTTGAAGCACCTGAACCGTTTTGTGTGATATTACCCGCTTTGTACGGGTCTACAAGCAAGTAACGCACAATATAAGATCACGATATAAGAGTTCTTAGTTTGGGAACAACTTTGAAAAACTTCTTAGTGAAAAAGCTGCTAAAAGAATGCTAGTTTTAATAAGTGTCTAAACTGTAATTGTTCAGTCCAACTAACTTAAAGGAAAGAATAACGACGTCCCTTTTCAGTTCAATTGTGAAACATTCTTTCATAAGAAATGTTTGAACACCTGTTTTCTTCTAACGCATATCAGCAATAGCTTTGCGAGCCAAAAGAGGGCAACATCAAACAAAATTGTTTTTCAGTTCTGAAATTAAAAAACCTTAACAACTGAACAAATATCGCACAACCAGTACAATTACCTTTAGGACATTTTCTCGAAGTAGACTTTGTAAGTGTCGTATTAGAATGTGGCCAATTTGAAAGGAATTTACATGAACAAACAATCGCGGTATTTCCATTATTTATTTATTGTAAAATACCGCAAACATTAGTCGGTCGAATTTATGCCATGTTTACATTATTGTCAGCGAGACAATTTAACATCGAGAAACATCTAAAAATAAAAGGGAAAAGGTCTAATCATCTCACGTAAACACATAGGGACCTACCACACGACACGCGTGTCTCAATTCCAAAAACTGTTATGGCGACCACAAATTAGGTACTCCCTCGGGGACAGAAGGGGCAAAAAACTACCCCTCGAGATCCACTGGGCGATAATGTTGTGAAGGTTTAACTGCGTTATTGAATAATATTGCCTTCACAATGCGGGCGTTGACACCGTTCACAATAACATTTTAGAAATTAGTTAATTTTACTAGCTTTAACCTCAAATATAATTTAAGTACAGACAACTAACAAGTCAATATTATTTAAGTAGTTTATACCATTGCAGAAATAGGATAATATTATTAGGGCATTATAAATCCAAAGGTGTTCATAATAATGAGCCCATACTCATCACTTATTCATAAGTACCAATCTAATTATTACCTACATACTTCACGCAACATACCTACTAATTAATCCAATAATCTAATCTCAAACGTTTCTATAAACTCCAAAAAATAGACGAAACGGACAAAATTCTTCGAAGCGCATTACATTCCTAATTTCATTTCAACAATTTTTTATCTAGTCACGTTTCGTTGGTGGGAACCATTCGTTTTTTCTGGTCATCATAATGACATGTAATGATTACCTGTCCCTTTATTAGAATTCCTGTTGCACTGCCTTTTGATGTGGGAAGTAATCAAGATTATTTAATTCTTTTGACATTAGTACTAGTCATCAGGGTGATAAAACTTATGTTCATTAGGTTTGATTGCTTGGTCAGACTACTCATGACTACTTTCTTCTATTAAGACATCTATAGGAAAACTGTCCCTCTCCTAGTTTCACGTATGTTGTGTAATTAGAAATGTATAAGTAGGATAGCTTTCTGACCTAAACAAAAAAAAATATCGAAGTAGTTACTTGCTTAAAGTACCTAATTTTCAAAAAATATCCTATCAAAATGACCACACATTACTACCACGATAAAAATACATGAATATACGCCCATGCGCGTACTGATCACGGTCCATTTAAATGTATTAAGACCATTAAGTTCCCGTTTGATCCAACACTCGTTAGCAAGTTAATAGCAGGTTGTCGTGCGCTCAGTTACGGTTTGATTAAAAATTAAGCCATTACCGGTCATTAGGTAACATACGCCTTCCCGAACGACTGACTTTCTTTGGAAAGCACGATATTGTATTGTTTTTAATAGTCACGCCGTTTTCCCATAAAAGGATTTATGTGCAAGTAAACTAAATAATGCATTGTATTTATTCCGAACACCATTGTTTTGTGTTGCTAAACCGTATTTATTGTTTGTATTGGTTTGTATTATTTTAGAAAATGTCATGGTGCGCAATTTTCCGCTTCAAACGGTTGTATATTTCTGAATTCTATTTTGTGTATTTCTATTTTACTTGAATGTATTGAGCATTTCATTTGAACACATTCGAAAACGTTATCTACACATTTAAGACAGTAATAGTACCGAATGGACAGTTCCAATCACATTACTCAGTAGTAGCCCTCACTTACATCGAAATCAACCTATCACTAAAACGAAATGGCTTCAAATACATATTACAGTCACACTACTTGACATTAGGGCGGTTGTATGGCAAGTAATGGCCATTATTCTGATATTGTATACAAACTGAACGACCAAACATTCCACTTTCGCCGTCATTCCTGGCTCCCTGTTGCTTTCTTCTGTCAATCTCTATGGTTACACTTAATTGGTACAATATCGAAACACATGGTAATGATGTTTGTGTTCGGACAGATTCGATGTCGAAATGGTTGGTCTCTTGATTTTTATCTCAAGGTGCTTTATGGTAATGTTTAGTTTCGTGCGGTCAACCGCTTAAGTATTTGTAGAACCAACAATACACGCAATCTTCCACAGTGGTAGATTGACTTACCTACGGTTATTATTATTGGTTTGGTTAGCTAAATAAATGACCATTTTTGGTACTGTAAGATTGGTCGTCGTGAGGTTTTTCTTCATAACCATTATGTATAAAAGTTATGGTAGGTTTTTTTCCAAACGGCTTAGAAACCACTCATTTCTCATTATTTAAAGCTCCTTGCCCCACTCATGACAGTTTACATCAAGTATTATTTTTAAACACGAGCACCTTGATCTGTAAACAAGAGCCCAGCTGGGCTGGCTCCCGCTGCGCCATACAATCTAGCGTAAAAACGTTAAAACTTAGTAACATGCGTAAGTAGTATGCATAGCTTTGAATAGTAACTTCGATTATACTGTTTTGAAGATGTTAGCAGTGGCTTTGTTACGAATAACGTAACCGCGGGAATAGTTCAAAAGTAATTTTTTTTTACTTTTGAACCTATGTATTTTTGGTTAACTGGCTAATCGTTCAACTTTGGTAGCTCGAGTATCCCCGTACAAACGACATAATAAATTCGCTTTATCAAAAAAAATGGCGTGCATATAATTTAGATTTCCCAGCAATTCTTGTTTATGATTGAATACAATAAATACATGACACCATAAACACGTGCTCGATTTCCCAGAACAATTATTTATATTGATTTTACTTTTTGCCCTTGACTGAAGCAGACTCATGCATAAAGAATGAAGTGCTGCAGTAATACCGACCTTTGACACACAAGGCCGCCATATTTTTTATTCATGAAGACACACTGGCTGGAAATAACCATAGGCATAAAACATAGGGGATGCCGGAAGGGTGATAAAGAAAATTCTAGCGTTTGTCTTTGGCTTGGAATCTTTATTATGGTGCCAAATTGAACTAGGTACATCTCATATTTATTTTTACTGAAAAATTCCTTACATTATGTTATATCTAATAGCTTTGATCCACGCGCCGAGGGAAATACTTCATAGATCCACGCCCAGAGGGAAATACTTCCAAGCTCAACTACCTAGTCATAACTCTAACACAAAGGTACCTAAGTAGGTGATAAATTAGATCAGAATCTACATACTTGTGCCAAATTAAGGTAGAAACATTCAAATATCCAACCAAACCCACAAACTTAGGAACCCTGTACGAAAAATACGTAGTAGTGAAGAATAATGACATGATAAAGGGTACTAAAGAAACAGCAGGGCGGACCTTTAGCGTACGTACGTAGAAAGGCGGAAAGTCGTGAGATGTCGGATACGACATCAAAACGTACCGTATGCAAACATTGTGAACAAGTGGTGGGAAATAGTTGAAGATTTATGTGCACAAATACTCTCATCTTTACTACAAATCGTCGTTGCAGAATGCAGATTATACTGGGTGGTGAGCGTAAGCAGGTTTACCTACATTCTAGAACGCGAATCTTTCAATATAAGTACTTTCTCAGTGTGTTTGTATTTGCTTCTTACCCTTTTGATATTGGCACACCCCGCTGATTTTAATTGAACTTTCCAGAATTTCAATTAACTAAATAGATACTCGACCTTACGAGTAATACAGGCACGATAAGAACATTCTAAGCTTATGGATTTGGCTCAAATAACTCAAAATCTTCATGAAGAGTACTTATTATTCAAAGTGCGTTGTTTGTAATTTAATGCACGACTCTACTACTTAAGTACTTCACATGATTCTCTATAACAATGCCTAAATTTCGCAAACTGCCGCCCATCCCATAGATCACAGACGCAAAATATCAAAATCATGATTTGAACCAAATAACAATGGCGGTTACGAAACAATTTGAGCCAGAAATAATCTGATTAAGTTCGCATAACTTAAAAGAAACCAGTGTTATGTGAACTCCTAGATATACCGATTTGGGTATTACCGAATAAGGACAATAAAACATTGACAAAAGACCTGCCCAAAACGGTCTTTATCAAAATTCATATTGCCACGATTCGGACATACTTTCACCTAAAATGGCATAGACCTAAAGTTAGAGTTTTGCTCCGTATTTTGTGAGAGTCCGTATGAGGTCAATTGTTACAATGGTCGAAGAATAGTCTATATAAATTCAGAGATCAATTTATAAAACAACATAATTGCTCAATTTTCAATTCCTCAAAACAGGCCTAATGGTTCTTTAACTAGGAAGTAAATACGTCTAAAAAGGTCAATGATACCCGAAACACCCCTAACAAAATATTGCCCCACGCGGAGATTATAAGCCCTCGCGTCACGAAATATTTACGGCACTAAAACATGCGATCACACGCACACGCAATGACAACAAAACTTAAATCATAACAAGTCTTCAAGCATTTCCTAATTAAAGTGAATGTAAATTAGCACTTTTATTTGTTATGTTTATAAGCACGTTCTTTTGTTTTTGTTGTGTTCAGTAGATTCAGGTTTCTTTGGAGTGGGTTGTTTTTTGTCTGAAAGTCAATATTTCAATAGGTTTGCTTGCACTAAATGAGCATCCCTATGAAGTTCCCGCCGAAAACATACGACGAAGATTTTGAGATGTGTTATATTTTTACTTTTGTTATTTTCAGAAAAGTGAGGTTTTGGCGTTGAAGGACACACTTTTAGGGTTTTGTGATTTGTGACCAAAATTGTAGGTTGGTAGGTTCTGTTGAGTTGTATTTCTGTCATTAGCGAAACTATCATAGATACAAACCGAATATAAAAGCTTCTTTCAAGCACTCTTGATAAAAATCAATCAGTGTTGCAAGCTCCATTAATCGCTCATGAAGAATCGCCCTTGACATCGCTATGTGCAGTGTCTGCATTGTGCACATAATTACTGCACACGGCTTGTCAACGCTTGCGCAAGTTTTATCGGATCAAGCGTCATTATCGGCCCATTACCTTTACAATTCAATTATACTGCCTCACAGGGCTTTACAGCATATTTTAGTGGTATATTTAACCTTAAATAATAGAGCATTCAAAGCATGCGAGGTGATTCTGAAGAATTTACTTGCTGACGCAGCTCAAGCAATAAAGGGCCATTTTGGTTCGAATGTTGCAAATAGGAAGTCATTGTATTAAAGTAAGAATTTAAATAATATAAAACAAACTTGTTAATAAATCATAAGGTATTTTAATGCGTCACATTTGAACAATGTTTGGAGCTAAAATAAGGATTACTTTTGTTATATTACAGCGGAAACAATAAAATATAGTTAAAAGTTTAGCTGACACACAACTCACGTTGACTTTGTAGCAATGATTTATTACGGGGTTTGATACTTTTGATTAATAATACTAAACATAAATCAAAATACAGGAAAATAAGCCTGTATGTATAATGTTTTAGATATAAAGAGAAATAAATTGTGAAGGTGTTAATACCAACCTTAATAAAACTGCAATGTGAACATCATTCTTTATTAAGTTTTGTCTATTTACAGCATCTTACGACCACCATGCAATTGCGTGAAGCCCTTTGAGCACGCGATGACTCGACACAATGTATTGTATTGTATCGAGACGAGCCTTTTGTTTAGCGCCCGTTCTTGCAATTAGCTCTTAATTTTATGTCTACAACACGTCTGGCTTAATTGAGCAGTGTGAAGGGACTAATCAAAGAGTTTGTATTTGGTTGGCTGTAGAAAAAGAAAAGTAAGTTTCGCCCCTTTGAAAATCAGTAGAGCTAGGAGGTCTTAATTCTAAAGGGCTCCACATTTTCGCAGTTGCAAGTGTGGTTTCCGTAGTGTAGCGGTTATCACGTGTGCTTCACACGCACAAGGTCCCCGGTTCGATCCCGGGCGGAAACAGTACTTTTTGCACCTTTTACATAAACATATCCGCCAAATGACAAGGGGAAAGCACGTAAACGGGAACACAATTTCTCATTCCCAACATTTCTCGGGAATGAGAAATTCTGTTCGGTCAGCGTTTAAATTGTTTTTGAATCGCGATAATGACGCGGAAGAACGTTGACAATGTGTAGTACCAAACAAGAGCTGGAAAAGGCGAGTAATTAAGCTTAGAAAGTGGTACAGAAACTGGTAGAGCACGGGATCGGTTAGTTTCTAAATTGACCGGCAGACGGAAGGTCGCCGACCTGATATCGAAAGGTACTGCATCTGTAAACCAAACTGACCTAAATACTTCACTTATGAAATCCTCTTGTTATCTGATAGTGTATTTTCTTACTCCACTTTACTGCCAACCATAAAGGCTGTCTTTAGTGCACGAAATTCAATCGCGCGTTCTAAAAGTGGCTTAATGTCAGTTTCTGCTCAAACGCGTAGCAAATCAGATTTATTTATACAATCACGTTCGATATCTAGTACTAGTGGAGGCGGCAAAAACTATACCGGATTGTTTCAAGTAATAATGAATGTAGGAGTCTGAATAGGACTGTATATTAAATCAATAAAAAATGCTTCGTGAAAATTTATAAAGAGTTGTATTCCGCAAGACTTATTTTTGACAGCGAAAATTTAAAAAAAGATAAAACAAAATACAGACACAAAGAGGTTCCTACATTACAGGTTTTAGTGTTTTACATTAAAAAAGGTTTAACGTTCTGGGTATCCCGAACATCCCCCCGGGCGTTGAGAGCTCGACTCTCAACCAGAATCTTCCGAGTGAGCTATAGGTAAGGGGCATATCTTGCTGAAAGCCCGACGAACCACATCACCACTTGAAATCATGATGTCCGCGACACGACTGATGCCATCATGTCCAGGGAACACCTCTGTGACTCGGCCCAGGCGCCATTTTAAAGGAGGTACCCTGTCCTCCTTAATGAGCACAAGAGTGCCTTTTTCTAATGGCTTTGTGCAGGATCGCCATTTCGTTCGTTGCTGGAGCTCCGACACATATTCCTTACACCATCGTGACCAGAAGTGCTGACGAAGTTGCTCTATACGCTGATATCGGATTAACTGAGTCAACGATCGGTCCTCGAGGTTTGAAGATGGAAGTGGTGTCAGCGGTCGTCCAATTAAAAAATGTCCAGGCGTAAGCGGCGACAAGTTGTTAGGGTTCGAAGAGAGTGGTGTGAGTGGGCGAGAGTTGAGTATAGCTTCGATCTGGACTAATACGGTGTTCAACTCCTCATATGTTAGATTACAATTGCCCAGTACTCTTTTTAAATGATACTTAACAGATTTTATACCGGCCTCCCAAAGACCTCCAAAGTGCGGAGAATAAGGAGGGATAAAATGAAAGTTAATATCTTCATTTGATAACTCACCGGATAACGAATCGCAACTACCCTTTAAAAACTTACCAAGTTCATGATAAGCACCAACAAACGAGGTCCCATTATCAGAGTATATATGTTTAGGTTTTCCCCTTCGCGAAACAAACCTACGCAAAGCTGATAAAAAATTGCTGCTTGTTAAATCACCTGCCAACTCTATGTGTACAGCCTTAGTCGTAAAGCACACGAAAAGAACAATGTACACTTTCGTAAGACGACATCCACGTCCCTGCCTAGTGGCTGACATAATAGGTCCAGCATAATCTACGCCTACTGTTTCAAAGGGGTAACCTCCCGGAATCAAGCGCTTTTGTGGCAAATTACCCATCAGAGGAGCAATTACCTGTCCCTTTGTACGACAGCAAGCTATACATTTCTTATAAATTGATTTAGCTAATCGTCTACCACCAATTGGCCAGAAATTTTCTCTTATGGACGCGAGTAAGAGCGGCGGTCCAGCATGCATAAGCTTTCTGTGCATAAATTCAAATAATAATCGAGTAACGATATGAGTGGACTGTAATAATAATGGATGCTTTTTATCGAAAGCAAAGTGAGAATTATCAAGACGACCTCCAACACGAATTAAATTTTGGTCGTCTAAAAACACATTAAACTTATTTAAGGGACTCTTTTTGGGTAGTTCCTTTTTATTCAATAACAGTGCGTATTCGGGGAATGATTCCTTTTGTGAAATTCGTATAATAACACGTAGAGCCTGTTTTAACTCATGAGTGGTAAGAAATAGATGGTTAGATAACTCCTCTTTTTTACAACGACTTATAAATCTCAATACGTATGCAACCGACCGTTTGAGTGTAGTGAAGTTTGAAAATCTATCAAAGTCGATAAAAAAAGGTCGAGAATTTTTATTTGCAACGAGTAGAGAAACTTCGGACCTAATTTCGGGAAGTTTTTTCATCGAAACTGTCGGATTATCAGGCCATTTAGAGACATCATATCGTAAAAATTCAGGGCCTGACCACCATAAGTCTAACGATGACAAAGAAGTTACATCTGTTCCACGTGATATATGGTCAGCTGGATTCAAGTCTGTGGAAACATGCCTCCAAGAGCAGACCGCAGTTTTGTCCAATATCTCAGCGACACGGTTACGGACAAAAGGTTGTAACTTTATTGGCAACATTTTAATCCAACCTAAAACAATCGTTGAGTCAGTCCAAAAGGTGACACTTCTAACTTTAGTTCTAAGAGCGTTTATCACCTTTTCGTAAAGACGAACACCAACCAACACCGCACAAAGTTCAAGTCTTGGTATAGTAGTTGGTTTAAGTGGAGTTACTCGGCTCTTAGCTGTCAACAGCCGTACTAGTACATCACCATTATGATTCGTACTTCGAACATACACGCATGCACCATACGCTATTTCTGATGCATCACTAAATATGTGCAAATCTATATTTTCATACGAGTCACATAGTACGATCCGTGGAATTTTCAATGAGTTTAATAACGGTAAGTCGCATAAGATCTTGGACCAAATTCTGGATATTTTAGGCGGCAGCTCATCGTCCCATCCCAATTTATATACCCAAAGCTTTTGCATGAGGGTTTTTACGACAATAATGCAAGGAGCTAATAGACCCAGTGGATCAAAAATTTGAGCGATTGTAGAGAGTATCCCACGCTTTGTCATTACTTTATTAATGTTGGGATTAATTGAATAACCTAAGACGTCAGTCTCAGTATGCCAGCTCAAACCTAACGTTTTACAAGGTTCAAGTGAACCAATATTTAAACTTAATGAGGAATGACCTTTATGATCAGGTAATACTTGAGAATTATTTGACTTCCATTTATGTAATGGCATACCAGCTGAAGCCAGCTGTGCGGTTACCTTATGACGAATATCAATAACCTCCTCTATAGTGTCACCGCCCGAAAGCAAATCATCGACATAAAAATCATGCTTTATGATATCAGCAATTCGGTTGTCAGTGCAGTCGAGCCCTATCTGTCTAAGACACCTGGTAGCAAGATACGGTGCACTAGCGGTACCGTACGTAACTGTATTTAACTGATAAGCTACCAAAGGTTTTGAGGAATCATCTCGCCATAATATTTGCTGTAAATGCCTATCATCTTCATGTACAATTATCTGGCGGTACATTTTCTCCACATCTGCGGAGAGAACATATTTATGTTTTCGAAAACGCAGAATAATTGAGACTAAATCATCTTGTACCGTAGGACCTATCATTTGCAAATTATTAAATGATACCCCAGAAGTGGTAGGACTACTTGCATTGAATACCACTCTAAGTTTTGTAGTTAAACTGCTTTCACGGACAACGCCATGATGAGGTATAAAATATGCAACCTTCTGTGGATTAGGTACACATATCGACATATGTTTTAACTCCACATACTCTTTCATAAAATCACAATAACGAACTTTAAATGATGGTTGACTCTTGAACCTACGCTCTAATGAAAGCAAACACTGCTTAGCTCTGTATATAGAGTCACCTAAGCTTTGATATGATTGTTTTAAAGGTATTCTAACACAAAAACGACCATCTTTCAGACGCGTAGTGTTTTTAATAAAGTGTTCTTCGCACATTTTTTCTTCTAAAGAATACACTGATGACTGATGGCTAACTTCCTTAAGCTGCCAAAAACGCAATAAAAGGTTTTGAATGTCATCGTTACTTGAGTCATTCTGTAAAACATTAGCTTCAGAATGATGAATATTCGTAAAATTACAAATTAATGAGGGCGAACGCGACACTTGACCACTATTAAACATAGGGCCTGAAACTATCCAACCTAGTCTAGTCTCAAATAGTACCGGTTTACCTATCCCGAGGATTATCTTTTCTGTACCCAAGATGTCCCAGAAAACATCTGCACCTATAATTAAGTCCACAGAGGATGGTGCATAAAAATGAGGATCTGCTAGACATAAATCACTCGGAATATTTATGTCATTAAGATTAAGTTGATGACAAGGCACTTCTTCAGTGATAGAAGGTAAGATGAAACAATTAATATTTACAGAAAAGTTTTCATTCAATGATATTATCGGAACGCAACACATTTTACTTATTAGTGAGTTGGAATTATTTATGCCCATTAACGTCTCGTTAACCTTAATAGTCGGTAAATTTAATAAATTACATAATTTTTCTGTGATAAGGCAGGACGTACTACCACTGTCAAGAACGGCACGACCAAGATGTTCGCGGTTACTGCTATCATAAAGTTTGAACAAAGAAGTGGCCAAAAGAACTTCTCCTTTATTTCGCACATTCGCCGTGACTTGTGCCGACAATGTTACGTTGTTATTGGGCAATGGCTTCGCAACTTCACTGCTGTTATTGCCGTTACCGATAGAGGTTGATGGTTCAATTGACGAGTTAGCTTTACCATCAGTAATGTGAACAAGAGTGTTGTGTTTACGCTTACACACTTTGCAGCCACTTGCTTTGCACCGATTTGCATAATGACCCGAACGGAAACAGTTAAAACATATCTTATATTGTGGTAGTAACTCCAACCTCTGTTCATTACTAAGACCTAAAAATTGTGAACAGTTATTAAGATTATGTTCACCGCTACACTTCGGGCAATGTTTAAATGAATTAGACTGCTTATCTGGCGCACTGGGGACAGACATCATGCTTTTATGTTTAATGTTAGAAAGAGATGAATTATTAGCACTAATCTGTGACATTTCAATAGTCTCTAACAAATCTGAACGACTTCGCAAGAAGTCAAAAAATATGTTCAAAGTAACTGACTTGTCCTTAACAAACCTACCTTTAAATTCTTCCCACTCTCGAAAGGTTTTAGAATCCAATTTGGTTGATACCATGTGAATCAACAGTGTGTCCCAATGATCTGTTGGCTCTCCTAACGATTCCAATGAACGCAAATTCTTATTCACAGAATCAATGACACGTTTTAAAGCTACGGAAGACTCTTTTTTAACAGTCTCGAGGTTGAATAATGCTGCAACATGGTTGTTTATTAAAACCCGCTTGTTGTCATAGCGATCGCATAATATCTTCCACGCCACAGAATAGTTGTTGGCGGAAAACTCAATGGATTGGATCACAACAGCAGCTGATCCCTCGAGACACGCTTTAAGATAATGAAACTTGTTGACGTCATCAATATCATCATTACAATGTATCAAGCTAGAGAACGTGTCATGGAACTCCAACCATTTCTCATAGGAACCACTAAACTTAGGCAGTTGTATGGTAGGTAATTTAACAAGCCTGCGATTACGCGTTTGTGCTGAACTATAATCACTTTCCAAAGGTTCATTCTTAGTTGGTTTCAAGTTACGTGTAAGTAAGTCTTGAGCCTTTGCAAAGATCTTATAATACTTAGATTCAAACTCGTTACGCTCCGGTAGTTGACTATTAACATCATCAGCTAAACACTCTAATTTTGACTGAACCTCGTCAAATTGTGAAAATAAACTTTCCATCTTACCCAAACGTAGTTGCAATTCGCACACCTGTGACGCATCCAATGACTCATCCAACTCGTTGACATAGTTGGTAAATGCTGTCAACCGACCCTTGCAACTCGCGCGTTTTCTGACTGACTCCTTGTCGGTCATTTTGGAGACCGGTATTAATTACACTGTAACGTTAAATAAGTTAATACCAATTCGTAATGTCTCACAAACTTAGAAATAAGACTTGCAAATAACAATAAGGGAATACAACAAGTTAAAGTATACAAATAAGAGTACCTACCTAATAGACTGTCTGATACTAACTTACATTAGTGAAAACTTAACAGAAAACCTAAAATAACCCTTAAAGATGTATTACAATAATCCCTACGTTCATAACACACCTAGTTTCTGCTTATAGTTTAGCACTGAAGTTAATTAACTGCAGATAAATTACACTAGTTTACAGTACATTTGTTGCCGGGATTTTTTAAGCTGTTGTTGACTACTCATATTTAACCATATTTAAAACTATTAGTAGTTTTTTTTTATCAGCTCTAGTTTTTGAGATTCAGCTAAGTGCGGTTTAAAGAGAAAAGACGTGTATTTACCTTAAAGAATATTTGTTTAAAAATTATATTAATTGTTAAGTGGAAAAAAACTTGGATTTAAAGCTCTTCTCTTATGTGTAGACTTTGGGAAATGGCGTATCAGAGACCAGCAATAGTCAGACATCATATTTACATCCCAGAAACCCTGATAACGTTCTTCCATGACACTTTAATCTTGATGCACACGCTCTCCCTGCTCTTCGCTCATATCTCCTAAATTTTCCGGAAATCTGTCCAGATGACTGAAGAGGAAGTGAGTTTATGCTCAAATAGCATCCCATATCTCTTAATTGTAAGAGCAGGTCTTCGACAAGTTCAACATAATTTTCATTATAATTTTTCAAAATTCAATATAATTTTTAATCTCTGAAAGTTCAGGTGAATGCTACACTGGACGCTGAACACATGTACTACTTCGGTTTTGCCATTTAGCTCGATTTTTGGTGTTTAAGCTGTTTATGTTCACGCTACAAAAGTAAGAGTCGTCGAGATGATTTTCCGATTCTTTCCAAATAGTTGGTGTTTTAAGTTTAAAAGTACTTCTTTTACCACTGTTCCATAATCTTAAGTATTCAACGCACGATTTACAAACACAATCAGGAGCCCAAGATTTGTCATTTTTATCTAACAACATTCCAAAATATAAAAAATAAGTATTTTTAAGCGTCTCTGATGACATTCCTACACTTCTCAAACACATATTCTCCACATAAGTAACAAACATGGTTTGGATTGTTCAAACAACGCCTCCTTGAACTACTCGTGTTGTAAAAACTTCACATATTTGTATAATTACAATAAAATACGTACTTTAGCGACTGAAAAAGGTTCAGAAAAGAGAAAGTCAATAACAAGTAAAGTCGAGCTACAAAAAAATTTTTGCGGGTGTAATTAATAAAAACTAAACATAAGTGAATGTTACCAGCCATTAAATCCACTGCAACAGGCAAAAAGTTTGATTTTGTAAACTAGTGTTATTTATCTGGTTACAACAGCCTAAATAAATAAATAGGTAGTACTAACCTTAACAATTTTCACTTAGCCGAAATACCTATTACCTTACCTATATATTCAGAGCACTGGGTACCATTGCCTACAATGAATAGTAAGATTATCAATGAACACCACTGTATGCATATCCGCGTCCAGTTCCTCCAAATTATATAGGTTTCCACGTAGGCCGTAATTAGTTCTTCTTATTTTATCCGGCTCGAAGGACCAATGAATAGGACTGTATATTAAATCAATAAAAAATGCTTCGTGAAAATTTATAAAGAGTTGTATTCCGCAAGACTTATTTTTGACAGCGAAAATTTAAAAAAAGATAAAACAAAATACAGACACAAAGAGGTTCCTACATTACAGGTTTTAGTGTTTTACATTAAAAAAGGTTTAACGTTCTGGGTATCCCGAACAGAGTCAGTCACTTCATTACATAAAGGCCTCCCAAAAATAGGCCTCCTGAATTACTTGCGGTTTTGAGAAGTATCTGATATTCTGCATAATTGAAGATAGATCTTTATGGATAAACTTAAAATTATGTTATAACTTTTATACCTGAGTGAGCAACATCAGAAATTATGGTTTAACACAATCTTTGAACATCGTTACGCAACTAAGAATAAACTGGAACCTTTTGTAAAGTTTAGTGACACTTCAATCAGGTGAACGATGTACTCCGGTGCATCATAAAGACGCCATATTGTTTTTATGGTCGCCTTCCGCTTTCACAGCGCACGTGTTCGTGTATTACATCAAACTAAGTGGCAGGCACGCACCACATCCACATAAATCTAAGTTTTAATTACTTGATCCTAGATAAGCTGTCTGTTGTCCAGACCAAAAAAATATATCTGGGTGAAACGGAATTTGATATGGAAATGAACTCATCAATCATTTGAAATTTCTACCTTCACAACAAATTCCTTGCAAAAAGCATTTAATTAGTTGGCTATTCTAGAAGGCACACAAAAGTCTTGATTTGAGCCTCATCTCTCTCCAGTCGCGCTGTCGTATGGGGCTACAGCTAAGGGCTGCAGCTGGCAGCTGGTTGATCTTAGGAAGAACAACCACCACGGTCAAACTTACTGACCCACCATGTTTTTTCTTATCAAGACCTTCACGTAAAGGGACCGCGGTAACTCTTTCGAACAATCTTCAACTTCACAAATAAAATAGCGCGATGTTTTCTTTTCCATCCAATCCATTAGGTATACATAAAGTTTTCAACATACCATGAAAATTGCACTAACCAAATTAAAACTGAAATGTATTACAAAACGAATCCCACCATTTCAATGGTGTAACATTCCCTAAGTCGTAACAGAGACGTAAGCTGTCATTAGTGATTGGATTATCGGTCAACGACCTCTGAACACGTGAGCGCACGCCCAAGGTGTTATAAAATGTGTCAACTAGACACGTGTTTACTACCCTACAAATAGGAATTTATCACTTTTTTACTACTCAGGCTATTTTTCTGCCCTTTTCCTAATAAAGGGGAATCTATCTAATACATGGGATTCCAAAAAAGTTACCACATAATATTGCTAGTAGGTATTGTAGGTCTTGTCAAAGTACCTGTATTATAATACGTATGCTGGCTGAAAAATAATAATTTAATCAGCATAGGTACTGCTTATTTATTTCAATCGCACATTGTAAGATTGCATATGCTACTACCTGCATTGATGACTAACACACACTCACTCACTTATGAGTAGCGGAGACTGTGACAGCGAAATAGTAGAAATAGCTAGTTACAATAATACTACTATGCCAGTTTTTTTTTTTTTTTTTTTTTAACCTTACCGATAAGTGTTAGAAAGTCATACATTGTTTTCAACAATCTGCTCAACAGCAATTTACAAATTAAACAATAATATAAACTGATGCCAATGATAATTTATAGTTCTTTTTTATCTGTTATGGATGTGAAAATGTGGATTTGAAACTTTATGTCTTCATTTCATCATCATCATCAGCCTATAGCAGTCCACTGCTGGACATAGGCCTCTCCAAGTGCACGCCACTGAGATCGATTTTCGGCTGCTCGCATCCAGCTCCTACCAGCCGTCTTGCGCAAGTCATCACTCCACCGTGCCTGAGGACGTCCTACACTACGTTTGCCGAGGCGTGGTCTCCACTCTAGAACTCGTTTACCCCAACGGTTATCGGTTCTTCGGCTAATATGGCCAGCCCACTGCCACTTCAGCTTGCTGATTCGGTGGGCTATGTCAATGACTTTGGTTCTCTGACGGATTACCTCATTTCTGATGCAACCCAACTGAATTCTCCTATTCACAACTTTGAGGACGAGGTGAATAGGAGAATTCAGTTGGGTTGGGCTGCATTTGGGAAGCTACGTCGAGTCCTAACATCGTCGATCCCACAGTGCCTAAAGACAAAAGTCTTCAATCAGTGCGTCCTACCTGTCATGACTTACGGAGCCGAAACGTGGACACTGATGGTACGGCTGGTCCACAAGTTTAAAGTCGCTCAGCGGGATATGGAAAGAGCTAAGTTTGGCATTTCTCTGAGGGATCGCATCAGAAATGAGGTTCATTTCATCGTCTTGAGAATATTATGTAGTTATATTCCACAACTTTGGCTTATAAACCATTGAGTTTGCTCAAGCATTCCATATATTGTAAAGTAACATAAATAAAATTATAAAGCTTCAAAATAATGAACTAACTTAAACAATATTATGCATTTGAGATTTCATTTTTATGGCTTTACGCTCATGGTTTCTCTTTCTTTCTGAAACATAATAAGAACAGTTTCATGAAAGAGCTCTTACAAATTAGAAAAGCTATAATAGTCTAATAGGAAATTAGTAAATAACGAATAGATGAACACTTAGAAACCTAGTTACGATGATGTATGAATATTATAATCAAGAAGGTATTTAAGTTTCTATCTAAATGGAATGGCATGTTTAAAGTTTATGTGAAATGTGTTTGGGCGAACACAATCACTACAGTCTACAATGCAAGGATATGCAATATTCATTGTCATAGCAAAATTTGTAATACATTTGTGTATATTTCAGTATGCTGCGCAGCATACTAGGATTAACAGATTATTCACTGAAAATTACATTATTTACTGAGAAGAAGCTTGAATAACTAAGAGTAAGTAAGTTACTCATAACAAAGGTCAAACCAACTAGATACCTACCAACCAACTAGATAGAATAACAACAAACTTTAGCTCACATAACAACAACTTAACAAAACAATACAATATAAACTAAGATTATAGAACAAAGCAACAATCTTTCAAGATAACGTTTATTGTAAAATCGAGGCGTAACAGCCACTGACCAGTCACAATGCGTCACAATCGATAAATACTGGTCAGACTGCAGTTGCAATTTTATGACACCAACTTAATGTAACTTACGACAGAAATACCGTAACTTCTCACATCGTTATAACGGTAACCAGAACGTAATTACGTGCCACGCTTATTTTAAGACCCTCGTCTGGACATATTTTCGCAAATTTAAGCACATAAACAATATAACTTACCGGGCGACAGGTGTAGCGAGTGCAACATGCAATTACAACACAGCACAGTTTAACCAAATAGTTAACTAAAACCTTTGCACACTTCACTGCTACAGCACAAACAACACGAATTTTATTCAATTCTCTTGTATTTCCTATTCGATTCGCGTGGAATACAAGAAAAGTGCATCCAAGAACAATAAGCGAACTTCTTCACTCCGCGGATCGCCCGCGCCGCACGCAACAAGCAAGTTAGAATTCCAACAATGACACTTTGTCATAAATATGACCGGTACTGCCTAGGAGATAAGAGCTATTTTGGAATGTTAACTCGAAGGTTCTACTTCCAGCCATACAACCTTCCGGATACAACACGCGACGACACAGAGCTTTTGTTGTGTACGTTTTGCCGTCGAATTCTTTTTTGCAAAAGTATTATTTCGCTATAAAATAGATTTAAATATAAAAAAACGAATGCATATAATACAATTCGTTTTAATTAAAATTCTACTTATAATAACGTGTAGTGTAAAGCGCCCTTTTATTTGCTTTCGTGCAACTAACGCCATCTGTTACAGAGTGGAATAAGCTAATGACGTTCACGTTTGATGGCTTGCTCGCTCACTCGCAGGCACTTGTACTTGGCACACACCACGAACATTCTATATTTTGAACACTCGATGTATTGACTGCGCGATGTATTGAATGTTCGATTTAATAACCATTCGATATTATGAATGTTCGAGTATTTAGAATTTCGATTTATAGTGGTCGATCAATTGATATTCAATTATTTGTCATTCGATTTGGCATAGTACACCCGTCGTGTCGTACTCGTGTGGCAATGCAACAGTCGCCGCAGGGCCGCACCGCAGCCGCAACGATACGAAAAATATTTTCTTATTATTTAAACAAATAAATGTTATCGTTGGTTGGAATATAATTAAAACCATTTATTAGTTAACATTATACTTTAATAAACTACTTTGTTACACAATAAAACTATTATTTATCCAAGCTGTGGTTTAGGCGCAGTGAAGGTGCGCTTTCTCGTCATCTTCCTGCGCGCGAGTTGCAATTGTTTCAATTGATTGTTAACTTCAGCCCAGATGTCATTCTGATCTTCTATTGGTATGGTTTTTCTGAAAAAGTGAATAGAAAAGTTAGGAAAATAGATATAGGAGTACATACATAAGTTTTTGCAACATTCAAGATAATAATATGTCAGATGAGTTTTAGATGACAACTTTTGGCTAATGTCGGAAAATTACTATCTCGCAAAATCGATTGTTTATTATATAGGAACCTTAAGCTTTATCTTTAAGCAACGCAATATCATCACTTGCCTAGTCTTTTCCCAATTATGTTGGGGTCGGTCAGTCTAAATGAATGCCGCAGAGTACCAGTAATTTCCATGGAAAGGCGACGAGGGGAGAGATAAGCAATGCCATAGAATCTCATTATAATTTACCTGTATTCCTTCATCAAGTCATATTTCTCCCAAGGAGTTTTCCTCAACTCTCTCCTGACTCTGTCCTTCTCTTTCAGATGCTCCTCTATGTTAGCCACACCCTTCAACTCTTGTCGCTCCCATCTTTCTAGCCAGGGCCTGGGTTTCAGCTTCACCTGGAATATAAGTAATTTGTATTAATTCATAAATTCGAAGTATAAATGTTATAAAAATCACACCATTTTTTTTTAATATTTAATTTAGGAATAGATCAAGAGAATGTCCCTAAAACATTCCTCATTCTGCAGATAGCTACTACTGTTACTATCCCTTTTGTGCTCACCAATATGCATGCCCAGCTTGCACCAATATGCATGGTGAGAATGGCAATTTGCCCAGCTTGGGAAAGACTCTACCCAGTAAAGGATGTTGTAGGCTGTGACAATGATCATCCCTCTTACCTCTTAATATTCATACAAAATTTCATTCATACCTCAAAAATGCAATTTATTTTCAATTCTTTATAATTTATAGACTTCTCAGTTGAATAATAAAGTTTCAACAAACCTGGACAGGATTAACAGGTACTGGCGTTCCTTCAGGCAGTATTTCAGGGTCCATGTCAAAGGAGAATGTGCTGTACTCTGGCAGGGCATCCCTCAAGTAGAAGAGCTTGTCGTCCAAGCGTTTCTCAAGACGTAGGACTTGGATGCTGTGGACTGTTGGGTCGTAGAGGTCATACCTTACCTGGAAATACATAGTTTTAAGTGTTAATAGGAAAAGTATATCATAACAGTGATTCAGACTAAGCTTCGCTTTTTAAAATAAATGAGCAAAAATATCATGTTTGTTGTATGGGAGCCCCCCAAAATATTTATTTTAGTCTAGTTTTCAGTATTTGTTGTTATAGCGGCTACATAAGGACATCATCTGTGAAAATTTCAACTCTCTATCACGGTTCGTGAGATACAGCCTGATGACAGACGGACGGACGGACAGAGGAGCGAAAACAATAGGGTCCCGTTTTACCCTTTGGGAACTAGGGTAGGGCTCTTAACCATTTGGCTAATTGTAATGTTGAACTTATCAGTATGCATTGTCTAGTTTTATGGTCCAACTCC
The DNA here is from genome assembly GCF_022581195.2 of Helicoverpa zea. NCBI lineage: Eukaryota > Metazoa > Arthropoda > Insecta > Lepidoptera > Noctuidae > Helicoverpa > Helicoverpa zea. The sequence goes on from NC_061472.1 coordinate 4,064,027, forward strand.
CCTTCATGAGAACATTTCAGTCAAGTCAGGTAATTAAAAGCTCTGCCAAAGAGCTAGCTGCTTTACTGAAAGGCTATTTCAACCAATTGGCTGCAAAATTATGAACTGACAAAATGAAAATCTATGTATTTATACAAACCTCGACTCCCTGATGATTGACAACATTTCTCAAAGTGAATTCAGCCCTGAGCCCACAGCCTTTCCTTTCAATGCAGATACCAACAAACCGGTTGGTCTTGCCCTGAGCATGGGGGTCGGCCACTGTCACCGCTAGGATTGAACCTGGAATATAGTGGGAGAATTTTTTAAATCATAGCAAGAAGGATCAACTACAAGAAACTAAAATTATGTTCTTTTTTTGAAGCTAATTTTTTTACATCATAAAAATTAATTACCATGTGAATAAAAACTTTAATTAAAAATCGATTTACTGAATTATGCCTAACGTTGAAATATACTTCTACAACAACTACAAATTCATAGTTTTGGAAATTAAGGTCAATCAATTTCAACACTGAGAAACAGATTACTAACAAACCCTAACTAAAATTGGGCAGTTTTTATTACATTATTAACACTTGTTTCAAATATACATGATGGTCTTCTAAAGTTATGTCATTAACTCAAGTAAGTAGCTATCTACTAAAATAGTCATGATAGACATTCTAAAATACTGTTATATGCAGACAACATGAAGATTATGAAACGGGTCTCCACAGTAGAAGACGCTATTTTACTTCAAGAAGATCTTGATAATTTTCAAAATTATTGCGCAATTAATAAACTGGATTTGAATGTTTCTAAATGTTATGTTTGCTCTTTTACTAGGAAACCAAATCCAATTAACTTTAATTATATTCTGTTGGGTACCCCGGTGAATAGAGTAAATGTTATTAGGGATCTAGGAGTGAGTTTTGACTCAAAACTTATCTTTGGCATACATATTGACAATGTAGTTAAAAAAGCTTCTAAAGCATTAGGTTTTATCCTCAGAATCTCATCAGAGTTTAAGAGCATCAAGACTATCAAAATATTGTATTGTTCTTTTGTTCGTAGTCACCTGGAATATGGCTCTCAAGTGTGGAACCCTAACTATAATATTTACATTAATCGTTTAGAGAGCATTCAAAGAAAATTCCTAAGGTATGTTCGTACAAAAGTTTATTTACCAAATTATCCTAAACAATGAAAAAAGTTCCATATCCTACCACTTTTCGAACATAGAAATATTGCAGACTTAGTATTCCTGTTTATGGTTATGAATGGAGTGGCTGACACTCCGGAACTGGTGAGCAAAATAGGACTGTGTGTACCTTCTACATTTCTATGCAGATTTCATCTTCTAGATACACATGCGGCTAAAACCACGTATAGACAAAACTCTTATCTGATAAGAGCGAGTCGTGCATATAATTCAGCCTGCGAGGTAGTCGATATTGATCTTTGTAACACTAGTATTGTTAAACTTAAAAAGACTCTGTGTGATTACTTCTTTAATCATGTTCAGTAGTAACTAGTATGCATTTAATTGTATAACTTTATTTTTTTTTTAATTTAGGTTGGTATTGTTAAGTAGCTTACTATTGTTCATCTTACTTGTGAAAACTTGTAATTGATCGATATCTTACTTATAATAATAAACTATTGTATTACCTAGCTGTAAGTTTTCCTAAAAATGTAAAATAAAATAAAAATAAAATAAAATTCTATCTTACCAACATAAAATTCAGGAATATCAATTTGATTGCGTCTTTTCAGCATGTCGATTCTCTCTAGCTTCTCACGAAGGCTGTTCCTCCATTTGGGATTGGGATCAGGCAGAAATTCAGGGTAAACATGTCTCAATGCTAAGTTAGGATTTCTAGAACTATTCCTGAGTCTAGACGTTGAAGATCTTTCTCGCTTAGGTTTTACTTCCACCTCTTCCGCTTTTTCAGGCAACGTTGATAATGCACGGCAATCTGAAATATAAGTTCAGAGTGAAGATACTTCGTTTAGTCATAAAACTCGAAAAGTAACACAAAAATTCTAACCTCTTCTGATGAACCATTTCGCTGCACCAAATATCTCACTTGAAGACCTTCTGATCGCTAGTGCCATTTTAGTTCTTCAAGTCTATTAATTGAAAATGCAGTGAGATTATAGATTTTTACACAGAAATTACAAATAAAACATTACATCTCCCGCATTCCCCGAGAATAGTTTGACATACAACGTTTTATTTTATCAGTACTCCATTCCAGTTAAGCTGTATTTTTGTCACGTTTTTTCATATTTTTACATTTGTTTAGCTTTGAAGTAAATAAAGAGCTGCTTCTAGTTTTTATGTATGGTGTTAATTTGTACTTAGCACAATGATCTCCAATCTTATTTGTAGAAAACCATGAAAGATTTCGCTAAAAGGTGAAACAAAACGTAAAATACGAACTGTTTAGAAAGCAAGTTTTATCATACAATGCTTAAAACAAACAATAAGGACTCGTTTAACTTTTAGTAAAACCACTGATGGAACATTTCTGTTCTGTTATTTTATATTTGATTACCATAAAAATGATAACGACTATCAATTGAAACCAAAAATCGCAAGATTCTATTATTTATAAAATAATTTGAGAGCAACCAAACTAAATGCAAAGGCACCGTGCAAACGCTTTAGTTAAGTCAACGTCAAAATAAACGTCACATACGACGTCACTTCAAACAATACGAAACGAAAAATCGATTGGTCGTCCTAATTTAGTAAAAGTATCATTAAAATATTTGACTTGCTAACGAGTAATTGCTATTAACCATCATGCAGAAGTGTAACGATGATAATATACCTTTAGCAGACGATGACCCCCAGGTGATAATCAATGACGAAATAGACAATCACCATTTAGATCATGGTCGTTCAATGGACTCATTGCCTAGCTCGTATACTGGTGGTTCCTCAAGCCCTGGCCTCAATGGGCCGCCTAGTTTCGAGCCGGACTCCGGAATTGATGAGCAGGAAGAGAAGGCAAGGTTGATATCACAAGTTTTGGAGCTGCAGAATACTTTAGATGGTAAATATTGGCTTTTATTTTGATTAGGGTGTGAGATGTATTTAAAAATGTTGTTACCCGAACAAAGGTTTTATATTGCTGTCTTTATTCGTGTTTAATTACTCAGGAAACATATGAAAATTCTTAATTTTGCCAATGTTACTGAAGTAACTGATATGTGTATTCATTATTCATATTCAATGATTTCATGTTACTCAACACGCCAAAGTGTTAATAAATTTATAATTTCAGATCTGTCACAAAGAGTAGACTCAGTAAAGGAAGAAAATTTGAAGCTCCGTTCAGAAAACCAAGTCTTGGGCCAGTATATTGAGAACTTAATGTCTGCATCATCAGTTTTCCAGTCAACTACACCAAATATTGTGAAGAAGTAAAAAAAACAACAAACATGACCTAAAATAAGGGCTAATTAGTAAACTTAATATTGTCACACTATGGTAAATACAGCATGGTGGTAAATACACCTTGAATTTGTGGCTTAAAGTCACAGGCATAACAACCATTGAAATTGTACTCAAAACTACAAATATTTAAGAGTTTGTTGCTGAAAAGCTTTAGGGTGCGTCCACATCTGGCGAATGCGCCGCGAATGCGCAGCACGCGAGCCGATCGCGAGCTGTCCGCGAGCTGCGCGCGTGCATTTTTGTTCGTGCGCCGCTTCTGCGCCGCCCGCGCGCAGCTCGCGCGCGACCTAAGCGCCGCACGCGAGCGGCGCGCAGGCGGCGCGCGACGTCTGCCATCTTCGATAGTACTGAGCCAATATACGGAACTGTTAGGGCGAGAACTGATTGCGCGCAGATCGCGCGCCGCTCGCGCGCTCTATACGAGCCTTGCGTGAGTTGCGCTAAAGAGGCGCACCGAACTATTGCAGTGACTGCACGCGCGCAGCTCGCGGACTGCTCGCGATCGGCTCGCGTGCTGCGCATTCGCGGCGCATTCGCGGCGCATTCGCCAGATGTGGACGCACCCTTAGAAAAACAGATGTATTCACTGTACCTGTAACATACCTAAAACATCCTGGACTTTATCTTTAATAATCTTTTTACCTTTGGGACTTCATTTAATGCTGTGATATAAGTCTATATTTTAATTGCTCTCTTCATGAGAAACTCAGAAAAAGACTGGTAGAGAATCTCAAAGTTAAATAAAATACCTCCCATCAATAAAGGGCTTCTCATTGAGATTAAAGAATAATAGCTGGTTGCCTCTGACTTTGGGCTGCAAAACAAAAAAGTATGTAAAGCCCATTTTACATTGAAGAGAAAAACGCTCAGTTTACAATTACAATTTATAAAATGCTACATAAACAATTTTATCAATACATATTCTGTACCATCAATGCAAACTGGGTGTAATTAATAATAAGTATATGAACAAGTTCTTAATCTTGTTCCAAAATGCACTGCCTATAAGTATAAGCAAAGAGTTTGTGGTGTAAAGAGGCTTAGCTTCAAAAGCTGCTGTCTATATAAAATATTAATGTCACTCTGTCAGTCTGTTTGTTGTCCTTTCGCAATGTTGGATATGGCATTGTGATTCTTAAAAACTTGCAGAAGGATAAACTTTCTTGCATACATGTGTCTACAAATGAACTCAAATGAAATTGCTTGTGCAATATAAAAAAAAATCTTCACACTATACCTACTCTGTGTGTAATATGTAATACCTATCTTACATTAAATAGTTATAAGGTTTCAAAACATGCTAACACACTTATTGCCTTCATATATTACATATTTATAAAGTTAAATAAAATGCATTTTGTATACTTCACCTCACAGCTGCACACATTCCAATTTTTTATTTAAAAATTGAGAAATAATTCTCAGCAGGCTCTCTGTAATGCAACTATGTAATAAATTCTAATATTTTAAATTAATTATTTTAATTTTAAGCTTATGATTATGAGTATTATAATTTCTATTTACAATTCTGCTGTTTTATTTTTAATATAAAGGTAAAATGCTACAATTGAAAGTACCCTTTCATTATAATTGTGCAATCAACATTATAATAGAATTATCAAGGTCCATAGAATATTGATAATAGGTACCTAAATTTTCCGAGTACCTAAGTTCAAATGTTTCACTAATAAATTAGTGCCTTCATCATGGTCACTTCTTTTGCTAGACATGCATCGCTTCCTGGTTTTTTGCACGACCTGCCATTTAATGCAATGCTTAGAGAGGAATATTAAATTGTAGAATGCAATGATTAATACTAATCAAAAAATATAAGAATTCCTAGTACCTAATACGTATATAATGTAGGTATTTATTTCCTAATCCATATAGATAAACCTAAATCTAATAATTTAAGCTAAACAAAGATGTATCATACAATCACGCCATTTGACTAGTCTAGTCGCCTGATTTTTGGGAAATATGCGTCATTGCGCGTCAGACCGTAAAAAAATTGGCGAAGATTAACCGTGTGAAAATTATTATGAGTTGGCTGAGCCAGCATCGTTAGCACACATGCATCCTGCATGCGAGACGGCACGGAACACCGCTGCGGTCGCGTGAATCATGCGTGACAACAACGTGACGTAGTGAGTAATGCCGTGTTTTGCTCGGCAACTGGTTTCTTGGTAATTTAATTTTATTGGGAAAAGTTTTTAGTACTACTGAATTTGAAATAGAACGAAGAGAAAATTGGTATCTACCTATACTATGCCAATATTGTAAGGCGTATAGCGTTTCGTTTGTTTGCCTGAACGCGCCTGTCTCGGGAACTTCTTAAGTATTGGCCGATTAGAAAAATTATTCAATGTTAGATAGAACATGAAGAAGGTAATAGGCTACTATTTATCCAGGTGCGCCAAGTAGTTCACGCAGGATGTGCTCGAAACCAGCGTTACAGCTAGTAAAGTAATACAAACATAATGAGAATCGTAAGAGTACTTTACGATTAGGGGCTGAAAAAATAAATAATCCAGCTGGCCCTATTTTCCATACAAAATAAAACTATAGGTTTATTGTGGTTATCCAATCCAAATGTTCCCAAGTCAACATTTTACCCATGAGATTTTGTGCCATTGGGAAAATTTTATTCAGCGCATGGTATTACTGATTTTGCTATCCTTGTCTCTTTCATGCTATTCAGGGTATTGATTATCTCTCCATCTCATTCTGGGTTGCAAGTAAAAGAAAATTTATGAAAAAACGACAGTCGTTCATTGACAGTTCCCGAGTGAGTACTTGTGTTTTGTGAAGAAAAATTACGTTGAATTAATACATTTCGAAATGCCGAAAAAACTGAAAGTAGTCGTGAAATCTCTGTACTCTCACGAGATCCGTAAAGATGTTAGCTTGGAGAATTTAAAGTCACTCAAGTTGGAGGATGCTTGGCCATTTATCAGAGATGAAATTGAGATCGAAATTGGTAGCAGCCAGTTGGTGTGTATTCCTCATATTACCGAAGCGGATTTGTATAAAGTAACATCTCTGTTCGTTCCAAATGAAAAGGCAACAAACGGTAAAATGTTCACACCACTCGGCGAGCTGGTGAAGAATGTAAATAAAGAGAAATCAAACCCTGAATACGTGCAGTGGCTGGAGGAAGGTGACTTTCAAGAGGCTGACTTCAAATTCCCACATGAAAGCGTGAAGGTTGGTAAAATAAAATATTTGAGCTTCTTTCTTATTTTTTTTTAAATTATGGCGCAGTTTGGTATCCACGAAGTATGTAACATATGTGTGGATAAGGATTCGACCTTGTCATGTCCTGGTTAAATAAAAAAACCGCGGAGTTAGTATGTTTGGCGAATGATATTATTGACGCTACATACAAATTGAAAATATTACTATATTTAATTTCATTTCAATATTAGTGTGACAAGATTTTCAGAAAACATTGCACAATAAGCCCAATTTCTTCACAATACTAAATTTATCTCTGCTTCCAGTACATTGTCATGCTAATTTGTAAACTAATGGTACTTTAACAATAGCAATTGATTCTCAGGAGACTGTCATGCAAGCGATGAAACATAGCTACACTATACCTTTGAATAATTCAGCATTTGTACCTAATGTCTGCCATGCATATTTTATTTAGTTTAATTACTAAGGTCACCCTTTGTACCTGCATTTTTTTTTTTACCGACGTCAAAAATTCATCAAATGACCCCTCCCGCTGTGGGTTAGCAGCGGTGAGGGAGTGTCAGACTCTTACTGACTAAAAACCGTCATGTTCCGTCATAGGCCTTTTATGTACCAGGGCGGCGGTATCTCTTTCGAACAACCCGCAGCCCTTGTACCTGCATTTGTTTCTATTTATAATAGGAGTTTTTTAATTTGCACTGTAGCACTAATTGGGCATAATTATCTTTTTCTATGGACTCACCTGCACTATGAGGTTCCTGTTTTATACAACTACAAAAAGCAATATTAGTTTGCTGGTAATCAGCCTAGCCTTTTCCTAACTTTTGGGGTTGCCTTCTTACTGGATGTAGCTGAGAGCCAGTGCTTTACATGGAAACTTTTTCAAGTAGAAAATAAAATGTTATTGATATCCATTGCAAATGCAAATCTACATGTATAATATAGCTATCAAGTACAGCGTTTAAGATTATTGTTAGAGTAAAAGCCGGTTTTGTTAATGGTTATTACTGGATTTCACAACACCACTTGCATTTAGTTTTGCTTGTGTTACTACTCAACTGCTCCATATAACATTTAAATAAGTTTCTTTCGGTTTGAAATTCATCCTGGGGTTTCTGTCTATCTCAATATCAAAGTTGTTCTTAATTATTTCAGTCGAACATGTAACAAACTTGCATTGGATTGATAGTGTTAACCCTTTGTATGCTAGAGCTCAGATATACATGAGACACAATTGATTTTCTATTGTTTTAATAAGTGGCATACAAGCAGTTAATACGATTAGGCTAGGCTTTTAACTTGAATAGTATCCTTGACATTGAGACTCAAACACAATGAGTCTTTAAGCCAAATACCTAAACATTCTAATGTTCCACCATCTATGATTAGTCATTCCATAAACTGGCAGGAATGAGGCCATAATTTATCACATGTCAAACACATGTTAGTTAAGGAAAACCTTTTTTAAATTGAATAATAATAATTTATGGATCTATTTATATCTGATGAGCTTAATATATTTTAACAAAACAGGAAAATCGAATGAGTGCCTGTATTCTAAAATCTGAAGTAAAGGTTTGTCTTATCTCTTGTACATTTTTGGCAGTAGCCCAGGGTCAGCTTTCTCCCATAGACAATGAATTTGATTGAATTAATTGAATGTTTCAGTAAGCTTAGATTCTTGAGCATTTTTAAAATAAGATTCTGTAAAATAATAGAGTTCTGTTCTATGCATTTAGTTGCCAAGTAGCATCATCCTTTTACCAAGCTGAAAATGTTGTATGATTTCATCCTTTAACTCATTAAAAGGACAATGCCAGGGTCTGGGCTCAAAGTTTGCCCAGCAGTGGGAGTAGTTCCAGCTGGTTCCATAGTGCACTCTGAACACGAAATCCAAATATTTTTGAAATCGGTCCCAGAGGTCCCGAAAAAAACCGGTTCAAATGTTCTCCATAGATAGTCACTAAACAAAGCCTGAGCTATTTGCCCAGTAGTGAAAGTGGTCGAAATGGGTTCTTTACTTCACTGTTAATACGAAATCCAAATATTTTGGAAATCGGTCCCAGAGGTCCCGAGAAAAACTAGTTCTAATGTCAAACTCGAACAGTCACTTTATAAAGCCCAAGCCATTTGCCCAGTAGTGGGAATGGTTAGAATAGGTTCTTTACTTCACTGTTAATACGAAATCCAAATATTTTAGAAATCGGTTCCAGAGGTCCCGAGAAAAACCGATTCTAATGTTCAACTTGAACAGTCACTTTAAAAAGCCCAAGCCATTTACCCAGTAGTGGGAATGGTTAAAATAGGTTCTTTACTTCAATCTTGAGACGGAATCCAAATATTTTTGTAATCGGTCCCAGAGGTCCCGAGAAAAACCGGTTCTAATGTTAGCCAGCCATTGTTAGCAAGCCATTTTAAGCAGCCACAAACCCAACAACCACTTTTCTTGAAATAACATTCAGATAGTTAATGGTTTCACTGTTAGCAGGATAAAAAAACAGCAATAGACGTTTTAAGGTAATTGTTGTTTCTCTTGCTTTTCAGTCTCTATCTACCACAATCAGTCCTAAGTTCGAGTAGCGTCATGCAATTAATATCCGTAATGGCAATGGAAAAATCTTATCAAGACGAATAAAATAAGCTCGAACACGAGGAAGTAAATAGTTACCGTTGAGGAGTTCCCTCGTCTCACTGTCGTCTCCATCGTCAGGTCAGGTCTTAACCTCCACAGTTTTGTGGTGTCGGAGACATATACCCGAATAACAAGTTTTTATTCGATATGTGCTTACATTTTCCGAGAGTTCGCTATTGTTTTAAGGTTTCTATCACCAGACCCTGGACCGAATAACAAAGGAACCATTTGGAAAGTAAATCCTTTCAAACAATAAAATGATTATTTAAATCGGTTCGTAAACGACGGAGTTATGCACGTACTTACGTAAAAAAGAATACATGAACTGAGAAACTCCTCCATTTTTTGAAGTCGGCAAAAAAAAAAGTCTCGTTCAATACCTCGTATTTGTCGATTAATATTATAATGCATTTCAATTGAGGTTATAAAAGTGGAATAGTTAAGAGTTCATAAGCATATTTTTCGTAATATGGAATAAGAGTCAAACCAGTTTTCCTCAGGACTCCTGGGATAGATTTCGAAATATTTTGGTCTGGGACCTATGGAACATAATACACTATGCAGTTACTGTGGGCAACTCTTGAGCCCAACTTCCATACAAACAATAGCATTGTCCTTTAGTCAAAGTTTATTGAGACAAAAGTAAATAATTAGATATTTCAGAAAAGAGTCAAGAACCTTTTTGCTCTGGCTTCAATGTAATTGGATTAATAACTTTCAACTGTAGCTACCTCATAAGTCATATATAGTCATGGCACCTATTTGAAGAAGCATTATAAGTCCTTAAGCACCTAGGCACTTCCCTAAAGTAAAGATGTTATTGATAGAATTGTTGACTGTTTGGGGAATTACTTTTATCAGTATAGGTAGTCTGATCAGTTTCTTATCATTTGCGTAGATTTATAGAATTGATAGAACAAGTAACTACTTGTAGCATTGACTAATTCCTGGGGCCCGATTCTCCTAATTTTACTTAAGCAACATACGATTCACGTTCGACTCGATTCGACTGATATCCAATCCCGACTCGATTACGATTGAAACGTATGTGGCATTCCGCTATTTTTTCTTTGAAATAAACGTTTTTATCCTTTTCTGTCATTCAATAATGAATCATTTTGTCTGCAAATGATTTACGATTGCAAAATGATTGTACAGCAAACTACTGTATTGACCAAAATCACCAAAATAGCAGACCAATCGCACTTAATCAAATGTCAATCGAATACGATTGGTCTTTTATTAGTAGCAGAATGCCTGATATGGTTAAAACTGCTACTGCGATCATATTGCGATTCGATTTCTATTCGATTTTGACATTATTAACTTAGGAGAATCGGGCCCCAGCTGTGTCACATGCTTTTTTTTGACCTTCTCTTTTAAGCTGTACTTACATGGCTAGTAACATACCTAGATAGTGCATTGACTCTTTCTTATTCAGAGAACTAAAAGCAATTCAAGGAATCCACTTTAATTCAACTTACAGGGTCTTCTATGCAAAACGACATAACAATGTTCAATCTTCAACGTCATAGAGGCGTAAAATGACGTAAATTACTTTCATATTGGATTTAACGCTCTCTTTAACTTTGATTAGCTTTTCGTCACTTAATACTGTTTATGGCTTCTGATCAAAGCCATTCATAGCTATTAAAGTGGTTTCTTCATGCCTAGGTACTATATTTTAACAGCACTATTATTTGGAAGGCTGATGAGGTAACTATCTGGTGATATCTAGGACGATAGCCATATATTTCATGTAGATTTTTTGGTACACATGGCTAAATTAAAAGCATTGTACAGTTACATCGCCACGCAAATGTTTAAAAATAAAATCTTTTGTTTATATTCGAATCATATTACAACAGGAACCTTTTCCTCATCAGCTACAGCGAAACGTGACTTTGATTTGTGCCAAGTGTAAACTCAATTAGTAGTTTATGTGCCGTTTTCGGGCCGTAATAAAGAGCAAAGAGATTTTCAAACACACGATCCTTCGATGGATGATATAAAGACTAAATTCGGAAATATAACATATGTGGTGATAAAAGAGTCTTGATTGCCGAACTTTTTGAATCCCAAGCTATTACGTCCAGAAATGTGGGTTAACGACTTAAAGGACAGCGAACAAAAAGAGACCTCAGAACAAAACCTGTCTGCGGGTTGTTCGAAAGAGATACCGCGGCCCTGGTACATAAAAGGCCTATGACGGAACACGACGGTTTTTAGTCAGTAAGAGTCTGACACTCCCTCACCGCTGCTGACCCACAGCGGGAGGGGTCATTTGATGATTTTTGACGTCGTTAAACAAAAAAAAAGAACAAAACCTGTTACTATAGGGCAAGGCTTTAAACCAGTGGTTCTTAACCTTTTTGACATGAGGGACCACTTTAACTAAATTTTGTCTTGCCGGGGACCACCTCATCGGTTTACCTAAATTAGCACTCATTTCTTTATTACTTATCAAAAAAAAAAACTGAATTTTTGGGTCAGTTCTACTCAAAGCTAAACGCATGTCGGCAGTTGTGTAGGTAAGCAAATGCAAATAAAGAAAAAGTTGCCTATGTAGTTTCCAAATGCGCGAGCGAAGCGAGCGCGAAATTTTAATTATTTTTTAAGACTCAAAACCAAAATTACGTAAAATGTAGCCCAAACATACATTTTCATGAATGAGGGGACTAGGTACGACACACCCGATATACGTCCATGCGAAAACCCCCGCTCGCAATTATAAGTCGTTTAAAATTAAGTTAGATAACGTATAGCAACGTCGCGAAGCTAAGCTTCGCGGACCACTTGGAATGCCTCCAGGGACCACCAGTGGTCCGCGGACCACCGGTTAAGAACCACTGCTTTAAACAAAGAAAGAAACTCACTGTATTGTATAATCAATACTGTCCTTTCCTCACGAAGTTCATCGCGTAATCCAGAAAAAAAATCTGTATTGAATAAGTACTAAACCACTAAGTACCTTCTATATAACGTCTAAATATTTACGATGATGGCCAACGATTTGTTTATGCATCCTTATTTCGAATGGTTAATATGCAGTTTCCTTTAAATCTGGCGAGCATTAATAATGTACGTGAAAACTGCTTGTTGGAAAACGGTGCCGAAGGCTTGTTTGAAAAGTCTGACCTTGTTTTTATCAGAATTATGACTTCCAAATCGATTAAGCTTTTTGGGACTCAAAGCCCAAGGCCTTGTCTCCCAAAAGAGTTACATCTCGGCAATTTTTGACGTATTTCTGGCATAGTTCTCTTGAATCTTAGTTTTACTACATTAATGAAGTCACGTAATTTAACCAAGACTGCATTCATACGTGACACTGAGGTTGCTTGATGCTAGAGGTAAATCGATGTCATCCGACTTCGTTAATCATTAATGCTTTCCTATACAAAGCATTTGCCCTTAACTTGAGGAAAAACTTCGTGTGTTACAAATGTCCATGCATTTTCTAGTGTTTTAAACACGCTTACCTTTTAATCTTATCTGAACCTTGTTTGCATTTCAACCGATAAAAGTTTTAAAGTCTGTATCATGTGTGATTTATATCGTCCATTTATAGTGAACCTATTATAGGTATATGTATAAGCTTATCCTGGTTATCTGGAAAATGCATCAGTATGAGGAAAACATGAACCTAAAAACATTTTATGAGTCCTGCTTCTAAAAATATAATTCCAAGAATTCCTCTAATTGAGATACTTTTGTGGTTTATGACCTCATAACTTTCATGTCTTTTATTAACTTACAGCAAATAAAAACTTTAATTAGTGGAACAGTAACTTTTTAATGTATTTCTTAATGATGGAGAAAACATGCTCCACCGACTCCTAATAAAATTGGGATAGGGCAGGAGGATGATGATGATCATTATATCATAGTCATGCCTGTCCTTATAAACCTACAATGGTTGATTAAACCACACCTACAGCCAAGACAATTCATGATAAAAAACAGAAGAATAATCCTAGTGATTCTTGGCTAGATACTGTTATACCAACTGCTCCTACTTCGGTCAATGCCCTGTTACATGAGCTCAGAGCAAAGAATACAAACAGAGAAATGAATGCAACACTCGTTCAACAATTTTATACTCGTACAAGCGAAGTTTCCATCGTATGTTGTGGCAGTAAATTACGATTTTACTCAACAGAAATTCCCAGGAATCTGAGTGTTAGTCACTAAATTCTGGAGATTATTAATAGAGAAATACCGAAAGTAGAAAATAGGACGGAGATTTAGTAGTTTAGGCGTTCCAAAACAAGCTCGCAATACGGGACATGATGGCGTAATCACAATCATGCCACATTCTTATATCTATAACCTTGTTTATTGTTCTACTAAAACATATCCTCGAAATCAAAGTAACGTAAGCCTAACCATTTTGTTTACAGATTACACTGCAAGATGAGGCTATCAAGAACAAAGTTCGAGTCATCATGGTGAACTTTTCTAGAACATCTGTTCCTAGAAATAAGGAGCTTGTCAACAATATTTACTTGGATGTTGATAACATTAAAGGTATGTATGGATTTATAAAGATTAAGTATTCATAACTACTAAGATGGAATGAAGAACGAGAGAAAATAATGAGCCTTGAGGATGTGTCGTAATTCTATAGATTAATAAAATGTATAGGTACTACTAATATAAATGTAATTTATATTATGTATGTACGTGTTATAAAGACCAAAACTATGAAATAGCTGGACACAGCATTGCCTTTGCTTAAAATAAATAGGTAGTTTGCGGTAATGATACAATATTTAGAATGCCGTCATTTACAACCTTCCTTATACTTCCAATCATTTATTTAGAGACAGTCACAATATTTTGCGGTTTTGCCCAAATAACCAGAACTGAGTATACCTATTACTTCACTATTATTTATTTAATCAAATAATATCCTGTTTGTTGTAGATCTGAAGGGCAAGAAGTCGGTGTACATGATCACAAACGTGCTGATGGCGAAGACTATCGAATTTAGAGTGACGAGGGAGACATCTTCCAGAATATTCCACCTTGGAACCGCATCACCCCTTGTCTTTGGATTAGAAGAGTTCCTGATTGGTGATGATGGAAAACTTATTGCTAAGGTAAGATCTTTATTATAATGTACTTTTCACTTTGTGATGCCCAAATAATACCACTCTGCTCGGCTCTGTTACCCATTTAAAAAGAACTTCTATTGTCTCTAAAGCTGCTGCATATAATGTACCTAGTTGATGCAGTTATTACGTTCTCACGTCTTTATGTAAAAATTGCTTCTTAATCTTCGTAAAACCCTTGAAAGTGTCATCAAAACAAGCTTTGTTTGTTTTATGAAGTAAACATGAGTTACAAGGTCGATATTTCCGACTACCATAAAGGAACCAGTTCCTTTTAATAAGCCTCGCTTTGAATAATGAGTAGTGAGCGTATTGTTCTTTAAAGTAACTTGACGTGGCTTAAATGCTATTTGCCGTTCATGAGTTCTGTTTACGAGCTAGAAAATTAATCGTGACAACTGTACGCTGTTTAGTTCCTTTAGCTCGTAACTTTACTTTCAAAATACTCGTTTGAACTTTGCATCCGTCGTTTTTTTGGTTTTATCTGACGCAGGCATAGCATTAACGAGCTGTTCAAAGAATCAGGAAATAAAAAATCTTCATTACGCCAAAGGTGTACCTTTGAAAAACTAATTTTAAATAAATGAACGTCTGATTAAGTCATCTAGTAAACATAATTATTATCCTGAAAATGACACGTAATATAATTTTCTCGGCGTATCGCGATCACTTATCAATAATACGTTAATGTGATTACGTGTTCTCATTGTCATGAATGTTCCGGGTGATAACTTGTTGATTTTCCAATGGCTGCACTTGAAACGTTACACGTTTTTTAGAAAGCGTAAAAAATATTCTGGAATTGCCCGAACGTTTCATAATGTCTTTCCGTTACTTATTGAAATTAACACTCTTGTACCTCTGCCAAGATTAACGGTAAAAATGTGACGACAGAATCTTTCGAGTAGAAAATATTAAATCATTTCTTTTTTGTGGACCTTTTTTACAACTAGCACTAGGTAATCGAGTGGTCAGACTACATGTAGGTAGTCTTGTGACTATCATGCACCATGGTTGTGATCTCAAAGCTTGTTACGTTAACGCTACTCGCGACCTCGAGGAAAAAACATCAGTCTTGTTACAAAAATAGTTTGTTGTATTATAATTTCTCACATCATAAGTACCGTGTAGAATATGTACCTAACAGTAACAAGCTCAAATAGATTAAGAAAGTAAAATAAAAGAGAAAGCTAGACGACGGACAATAGATGCGAACTGATAGACTAAAGATCTGGAACTAGCTTACCATAAACTTGACCATAATATCCATGATCTTTCTCTAACGACCAATGATCATCTTTATTAGCACCAATTTGACAGATACATAGAAATAAGCGAAACCGAGGTCTAGTTGATGAAAGTTATTATTTTTCTATCAGGAGTTTTGTAAGCTTATGATATAAATAAATTATTGTTTACTAGAGTCCCTCGGGGTCTTATTTTAGGTCCACTGCAGAAAATATACATTTGTAAATAGGTCAGTCTTCTCTTATGTTTCCACAGAAATAACACCAAACGCATTTGGGTTGCCCTATATGCATCGCAGCATATGCGTGAATCATTATTTTTTCGGCTTGTTAGCAAGATGCATTAAATATGAACTTTTTATAGATATAGTCAAGTCTTAATAAAAGATATTTCACTGCTGTGTTTTCTAGGTATTCCTAGTTAGTTTTGAAAGAAACAATTGCCTGCTGTGACGTATAAACTTTATGAAACGTTAGTAACTGATATAGGCCGCTTTAACGTATCATTATCCATTGCAATGATTTGGTCCGTCAAGCCAAACCTGACCCAGATACATCTAATACGATAAGTGACGTCACAAACGACACGCAGTCTGTGCCACTAGAGGGAAATCTGTGTCAAATGTATACGTTTTAGTATGAAATGAGTGATTAGTTCAACAGGTTTGGTTGAATGTTTTAGGTCTGCAAAAGTGGTATAAGATATATCTATAATTATAATTATATGAGGCATGGTATATAGCTGGTAACAGCAATGCAACGTTTGAAAGCTGTAGTCTGAGAGTTAAATCAACGCAACAATATTACGGAAACATTATTAAAGATCCTGAATCTGGAAAGTTTTGACATCCACCAACGAAACTCACAACTTGACCTTATTAACCGACGAGCTGTTTTCCGCATTGTCTACGGTTACTGGAACTATTTCAATCTTATCTCTAAACTATTGATTTCCTACTAAAGATAACGTCTATGATCCTTTCATAGAATCGCTTGGAATGTTTTATAGTCTGCATTGTTGCACGTAGACTAAACCCACTCTTCAAGTCTATAGCATTACGATAACAATATAATAGAGCTAAATACATTGCTCTTACGCACTTGAAAGATGATTCAAATCTAAATACCATTGTAATCGGTATAATAAAATATACTTCAAACTTCAATTTGCATCTGTTTCGTTGCAGATGTCTGTACCAATACACTATAGCCTGGACTAAACGAGAATTATCGTAAGTGGTGTGAAGCTTCAAGTCGTAAATAAGAATAAATGTGATTCACATGAACTAACACCCCATTGTGTGGTTTTCATTTTCCATCTAGTGGTTTAGTTCAAGCATCATTTAATCGGTCTCGCTTGATTGGAATATTAGATTTAGATGGTACTGGCAACGATTGGTGAAGCGTACTGTATCCGTGTCCATCAAATATATTTTCTTACGACGTTGTCACGTACGAAGCACGAGCTGGTCACCGTTATAAAATGTTCGTTGAGTGTTTTTTGTTCACTTGACGACTGCGTGAATCATTCTGATAACTTCCACCGATCTCATATAAAATGCAAATACAAACATGATTCTCAAGCCCAAGATATTCTTATTTATGAACGTCTGCATATCGTCTAACCCTAATTTGTGTGCTCGCTTTGATGCTTTATTATTGGCAATACGCCCACGGGTTGACGAGATCCGATCTCCAAGAATTTACCTGGCATCAAACATTTTAGCTTTAAGAACGTTGCCAAAATTAACAATTATAATGATACTAGAAGTAATATTTTGATTGGCAATAGGGATTTCACATTTCACTATTCAAAAGAATTTTATTAAGAGTTTTTTGAATGCAGTTCGGGTTGCCAATAGCTTGAACAACGTTGCACAATTTCTTGGCTCGATATCCTACAAGGAAGTGGTAACAATTGTTGCAGAGTGAATTACTTTTTTTGCTCAAATCTTTGTATTACTATTAGAGGTCATGAACTTATACAAAGGAAAACCTCTTGGTTTAGATATCGGTATATAGAGGCAATAAAGCCTTTTGGAAATTATCACCACATTTGCGCATCAAAATAGGATTAACCGAATTAAGTTTTATGTTATTTATTACACATACTTATTACATTTTTATTAATTTATTCTGTCTCATAAATACAGTAGCTATATCTACATGATAAGGAGTATATTGCAATAATAAAAGAGCAATTAAGTGTAGGATTACTTTATCCTCGAGACTTGCTACTGGAAATATTCTTCTATCAACAACTTAATTATCAAGTTTTGTACCTATTTGTTATTAGGATTTACGTTATTCATTACTTGTAGAATATATTTCTTTATTGTTATTTTTATCTTGTTTAAAGATTTTAAAATCTCCTGTTGCGTTCATACGAACTTTTCTGTCTCCTGTTTTGTAATATTCATAATAACTGTTGCCCTTGAGACGAGTGTCATGTAATGAGTATGAACATCTGTTACGTTTTTTGTTGTAAAGTTCTTTGCACTCTTAGTAACTGGTTTTTATTTGAGTACAGCACCTTCACCTGCGTCACAGGTTCTGTCCATCAGCCTTACAATTATGATTTAGGGACTGTTCTTTCTATAAAACTGTTTTCGTGGAATGAAAATATCTTAGAACCTGTTTCCAGTTTTATGATAAGCTTGTTGAACTACAGGGCTGTTAAAACTTTCTCTCGTTGACAGGTTCTGGAAATGTACAGTTCTCAAGTATTTCCTTGCTTTCCGTAACGAAGCTATAAAATTTTTACCACTCATGCACTCGATCGTTCGTTGGCTTTTGCGAATCGTTCTGAAATGACTTCATGCTAACTCTGTTTGAGTGCTACGTGACTTTCGAGTCGTACGCGCAGAACTGCATTTGATTTTAAATATAGATAACATGGCAACGTGGCTCTTGTCACCATACCATTAGGCTAAGCTAAATCTTCATAGATAGTAAGTCCCTGTTGTGTAAGGCTCATATTATGTATGGATTTAAACAATTGTTTTAATGTACTTTGCATGTGTATACAGGAAATACTCGTACAGTCGTTCTATTTCGGTCTTTATGTCATTGTAACAGTCAGCGGTTGCGCACGTGTTAAATACTAATTAATGCACCGAAACCTCTTTTGAGTACCGTTCTTTGTCATAAATCTGGACTCAGTAATGATCTAGAACTTTCCAAGATTGCATTACGAACAAATGTGGAACTTGGAATTTTACCCAAGTGTTTATGATAACTCTGCAATATTCTGCATCTGGGAATAATTCATTTTGAGGAAAATAATATGATGATCTGTTTCATATTTCGTACTGGTTGGATACAATCAAAGACTATAAGAGCCCCCGCACACTGGCCACTTAGTGGCGGCCACGCTTCAGCCACTAGTGGCCGCCACAACCTGCGGACGCGTTTCTTCATACATTTTATATAGAATCGGCGCACACTGAGCGCTTGAGTGGCCGCGTCCGAGCCACAAGCTGCGAGAGTCGAGCGCGCTCGCTACTTGTGGCTGCGTTTTGTCGTTCGACTCGTGCGCATACACGGCCACAGTTGCCGGCTTCTTCCCACCCCTGCGCGCCGCTCCCCAATCCCGTCTCCCGGGTCTAGTCTTGTTGTAAGCTGCGTACTGAATGCACGTGCATGATGTCCACGGATCCGATTCCTCATTTTGATGTAGACGCTTTTATTTCCGATGTCGAAGAGCGACCCGCTATTTGGGATTTAAAGTCAGATTTGTATAGCGACAGGGGTAAGAAAACTGAAGCTTGGGAGGAATTGTGCCTAAAATTTATTCCAAATTTTAGTGAAAAAAATGTAGCGGAAAAAAACAAAGCAGGTAAGTTTTTGGACAATTTTATTTTACATTATTATTATATATTTATTATATTTTATTATTTTGCCAAGGTACAGCTCCCTCGTTGCTAATAAAATAATCTTTCAATATATCTCTGGTGTTTAATGAACGACGAGATTGCACGTGGGCGTTATCGATATCGTGAAGTCCTGGTACAGTCAATGTATGATGGAAATTAAATCCATCTCTCTGACGAACAAAGTTGTGTAGTATACAACAGGCCTTCACGATGTCTTCGGCGAAATCTATTGACACATTCAATGGTCGATGTAGTATTCTCCACTTATTCACTAATATCCCAAAGGCACACTCGATATGACGCCTGGCTCGAGAAAGCCTATAGTTGAAAATTCTTTTTTCAATATTCAAGTGTTTTCCTGAATAAGGTCTCAACATGTGTTCTGCAAGACCAAAAGCTTCATCACCAACAAAACAGTAGTTTACAGGACCAGAACTACTAGAAATTGCTTTTGGTGCAGGTAAATTCAGGGATTGGTCTTCCAATTTTTTGAATAATTTCGATTCTTTGTAGATAGTCGAATCTGAAGCTTTCCCATAAGAGCCGACATCAATAAATGTGAACTTATAATTCACGTCACAGATAGCTAGAAGTACGATGGAAAAATAGTGTTTATAATTATAATATAAGGATCCGCTATCTTGAGGCTTAATAATCCTTATATGTTTTCCATCAATTGCACCACAGCAATTTGGAAAGTTAGCATATTCTTCAAACCCCTTAGCTATTTTACTCCACATCTCTTCAGTTGGTTGTGGTACGCAGATATCTTGAAGTGATGCATAGATCAATTTACATGTTTCTTTTACAATCAATCTCGCAGTTGACGCACCACATCGATATACTAATTCAAAATCACCAAATGAACAACCAGTAGCAAGGTACCTGCAACAAAAAGAACAGATTAGAAACCTTTGATTATGTTATTTTTATGTTTCAGCATCCCAGTTGCAGCGAAAATGGAAAAGCCTTCGTGACTGTTTCAAAAGAGAACACTCTAAACAAATGAGCGTTAAAAGTGGATCTGCATCATCGAGTCGCAAGCCGTATATATATTATCAACAACTATCTTTTTTAAAAAACTTGGCTGACACACGACGTGATCCCAGCCCATTACCGAACGAGGTACACGATGCGACTGAGAGAAAAAGGCCAAAAAAGAACAAGACAAATAATGAAGACATTCAAGCAGAAACTGATATACTTGTTAGTATTTCAGAACAATTACAATCTCGTCATTCTAACAAGCATGAAGAAGACGCTGACCATAACTTTGCTTTGTCCTTGGTCCCGCACTTTAAACAAATACCCAATGAATTTAAATTGGATGCTCAAACCGATGTATTGATGGTACTAAAAAAATATAAACAGTATATGCGAACATCACAGAATCAACAACATGGATATTTCACATCATCATTTCAGGAACCACGCTCATACCATACTATGCAACCATCTACTTCGGGTTATCAACCGACTCCGCGTCCATCTGCTTTGGGATATCAATCGGCTTCGCGTCCACCTTCTATGGGATATCAATCAAATTTTGAGCATG
The DNA here is from genome assembly GCF_022581195.2 of Helicoverpa zea. NCBI lineage: Eukaryota > Metazoa > Arthropoda > Insecta > Lepidoptera > Noctuidae > Helicoverpa > Helicoverpa zea. The sequence continues at coordinate 4,085,102 of NC_061472.1, forward strand.
ACTTTTCCGTTAGCTCGCCATCTGCATCTGATAATACTATGAATTCTGTTTTGTCAGATGATATAAATGAACATCTTTTTGACAACTGACTATGTAAAAGTAAATGTGTATTTGTTATAAAAACTGTATATCTGCGATATGTAACTTGATTTAGTTTGCGATTTTTCAATTCTCATTAATAAATAATTTCTATTTCAATTTGGCTTTTTTAATTGTTTGTTTTACGTTCTAGAATCCACGTGAGTCGCAAACTAATAGAAGCAAAATGATACGAATGAATGATACTTACCTTAAAGTTATAGCCAGCCTTTCTGTTGGAGAGATGCTTTTTCTCATGCGTGTATCTTGATGTTTGAGGTCATCGTGCAAAACGCTAAGTAATTCATTGAATGAGTTCACGCTCATTCTAAAATACTTGAAGAACTTATCTGGATAACATTTTAACTCTTCGAACAGCAATTTGTGCTGTCCATTTTTATTGCGTGATGTCAGAATTGGATGTACCCAGTGACGCCGATGAATTGGTCGTCGATGGTTCTGAATTCGGCGCCGTTTTCTACGTTTTAGAATAATAAGCAACAATAGCGAAATCAAGAGTGCGTCCATTCTTGGGCAACACACGTCTACCTCTGTCGAGATACTTGCAGCTAGTGTCTGACGCAAGTGGCAGCCACTGGTGGCTTGATGCGGCCACTAGTGGCTGCCACTGGTGGCGGCGTGTAGTGGTCTAGCCGAACTACTGGTGGTCGCGTTTAGTGGCGGCGACTGGTGGCCGTAATGTGCGAGGGCTCTAAAACCACTATATTTTATGGATACAATTAATCTTCAAGACACAATATTTATTGATTTAACAAAAATATCGGTACACAAAGCCTCTTATAAAATGCTTTTGTATGAACAATATAGGTACATATACAAATGAATGTACATATAATTATGTCTCCGACAGCAGACATCTTATTTAGCATCCGTTACGTATAACAAAAGATTTGTATTGACTTCCAAAGAGGTGTGTCTCTATGAAAAGCAGCCATTGGCTGACTGCCATTCTATATACGAATGTTAAGTCACGTCATATTGATTTTAATGGACAACATCAATTAGCAATTTTGGCTAACCCAGTCGATTTAAATATATTAATACGAATAACAAATAAAAGGTGATAAATATTCATGCAGTTAGGTACTACGCAGCACATGATGTGTTGATGATCAATTGTTTATTTATATATTTTGTAAACCTTTTCCGGTTACCTATTTGAACAAACAGCCTATTATATTTTTAATGCGTACTGCGTAGTAATGATGATTATCAAATATTAATTAAGTACCAATATCAAGCGCAGTAATCTACACAGGGGATTTTAACGCAGTGAAAACATATTTTAGGAAGATTCCGAATAGAATTCGATTTTTATCAAACTATCGTATCAGTTAGCTTTGTTATTGCTATCTAAGTATTGATTTCTTGCCTTGTTGTTAAGACCACCTATATTCATATCGATTTCACTGTTGCCAGCCTGCCTAGCAGACAGTCTGGCTGAATACATTAGCTATAAGTCGATATTGATTAACGGGTGACGGTTTAAGAGGACGAATTGGAATTTTTGGCGCCAAGGATCTCAATTTTTCTCAGTAAATACAAAACGGATCAAAATACAACTTGGTTACCTGAAAGTTCATGATATAAACCTTATTTTGTTAGACGTAGAAACATGATTAGGTAACTTTTATAACAGAGAAAAATATATCAAACATACCTCTTTTTAAAAAGAGATTCACATATTATGGGCAAACGGGACCGATTTAAGCCTCTTAACTTTTTTAGTAGTTGAGTATATACATACTCTTTAAAATTGTAGAAGGAATTTTTATCAAATTATCATTTCTACATAATAAAATAACAAAACCATTTTGTCGCTTACGACTTTTAGTTATAAGCTAGCGCGCGTATTGTTATCCTCGCCCCGCTCAGACGCTCCGACCCCTTTTGGCGCCTTAGATGCGCGTGCCGGTTATGGCGACGAATTGGTCAACAATAATTCCATAACCGGCACGCGCATCTAAGGCGCCAAAAGGGGTCGGAGCGTCTGAGCGGGGCGCATTAGCTTACGCGCGCTAGCTTATAACTAAAAGTCGTAAGCGACAAAATGGTTTTGTAATTTTATTATTTAGAAATGATAATTTGATAAAAATTCCTTCTACAATTTTAAAGAGTATGTATATACTCAACTACTAAAAAAGTTAAGAGGCTTAAATCGGTCCCGTTTGCCCATAATATGTGAATCTCTTTTTAAAAAGTGGTATGTTTGATATATTTTTCTCTGTTATACAAGTTACCTAATCATGTTTCTACGTCTAACAAAATAAGGTTTATATCATGAACTTTCAGGTAACCAAGTTGTATTTTGATTCGTTTTGTATTTACTGAGAAAAATTGAGATCCTTGGCGCCAAAAAATCCAATTCGTCCTCTTATGGAATTATTGTTGACCAATTCGTCGCCTCATAAAGTGTTCAGGTCTGTATTTTGCTCTTGCAATGCATTTTATAATCAGTTGAATTGAAGATTGTGGTCAATTCGTACCAGACACATAAAAATCCATTTGTGACTGAACTTAAAAAGAAATCGTTCCTCAGACTTTGTACCTAGGGCACTAGGGTTAAGTTGCAAACCTGTTTATCAACCTCTAAACTCTTAGCTACAATGCTGTAGTCATTATTTATACAACCTATTGCCTCATGACCATAATAACAATAATAAAGGAAAATTTTCTTGAAAATTGCTAGAAAAACTACTCATCAGCTTTTTGTGCAAATTGCAAAACAGTGGTCGGAAAAACCAACTCATCGAGTGAGTTAAGTCGATAACAGTCTGGGGCCCGATTCTCCTAAGTTAATAATGTCAAAATCAAATAGGAATCGAATCGCAATATGATCGCAATAACAGTTTTAACCATATCGGGCATTCTGCTACTAATAAAAGTCCAATCGTATTCGAATGACATTTGATTGGTGTGCGATTGGTCTGCTATTTTGGTGATTTTGGTCTATACGGTAGTTTGCTGTACAATCATTTTGCAATCGTAAATCATTTGCAGACAAAATGATTCATTATTGAATGACAGAAAAGGATAAAAACGTTTATTTCAAAGAAAAAATAGCGGAATGCCACATACGCTTCAATCGTAATCGAGTCGGGATTGGATCTCAGTCGAATCGAGTCGAACGTGAATCGTATGTCGCTTAAGGAAAATTAGGAGAATCGGGCCCCTGACCACTCATTGACGTCAGGTCCTAATCGAATTATCACAATATCGGTTGATATTATATTTAAAATGTATTTGTGTTTTATTATCTTTCCACTATTCGTAATCTTGCTTTGTTTCAATAGCTATGGCCACGCCTGCATGCACGTCATTTCTGATAAAGATTATTTTTATAACTCATGTTAAATCGTGTAAAAAAAATCTATTAAATGTCAAAGTTTAAACTTGCTCTATAAAAAATCTTATCATGTACATAATTCTCTGTTTTCACATGGAATCTGCCTACAACGCAATACTATTCATAACATGCCTTGTTTTCAAACAATCCGACCAAACATTGTTTACGAACGATTCGTTGAATACTCGTCACTCGATCTCCATGTACGAACAATATCGAAAACAATCACAAAAAGAGACAGGTTCCACCGAGATTTGAACTCGGATCGCTGGATTCAAAGTCCAGAGTGCTAACCATTACACCATGGAACCGGATGATTGGACCCTTCATTTTTCGAGACCCTTTCTAAACCCGGATACTAAGTCGTGATTTTCACAATGGTACTCATTAAAGTATTGACATTATTTTAATTGATAATCAAATAAGTGTGCATTACTTCGAACGATAATCATTTACTTATTCTGCGTGTAAAGTTAAACAGAGTGCTTAGTGCGAGTTTTCGTGAATTTTTTTACGGACTCACATGAGAGCGCGTATACTAAGATTTGTATGCAGTGTTGCCAACTTAGTGGATTTTCCACTAATACTGGTGGTTTAAGTCCCCTATTTAGTGGCGAAATGTTGAAAGTACTGCGGGTCAAGTAGCGAAATGTAAGTTTTGTGGTACAACTTTAAGGAGTTACTATGGAGATTTGAAGTCTCACGGAATGTCAAAAAAGCATCTACAAAACAAAAAGGTGAACGACTACTATATAATTATATTAAGTACTCATTCATTGGTCAAATGCGTAACTAAACAATTTGTGAAACTACTACGCCGATTATAATTTGTGAAGGATTCGGATCGGGTCGGATGAATTGCTAAACAGATGTAATGCTTTGTCTGTTTTAATTTTCTATCGTTGCCGAGTTACATCTTTGGATGATTAAATTGTTTTAGGTTACAATAAAATATAAACAATATTTTTTTAGTGGTGAATTTGGTGATTTTAAGTGTGGGATAAATTTTTGTTAGTGGTTTTCTGGTGGTTTTAAAAGTTGACTCTGGTGGTAAGCTTCTACAACTGTTGGCAACACTGTTTGTATGGAACAAAAACAGGTTCCAATTTTTGACACTAGGTGGAGCTGTTTTTGTTCCATACAAATCTTAGTATACGCGCTCTCATGTGAGTCCGTAAAAAAATTCACGAAAACTCGCACTAAGCACTCAGATACTGACCTAGTTATTTTTAATGAGTGTGTTAATGCTTGCGTACCATTTACATTAGCTTATGACATTGATACTCTTTAAGTAGTTAATCATATATAGGTCAGCTATATCTAACTACCTACTTACTAGGCAAGTAGATGATTCGATACCCAAGAACAACATATATTTTTATAGGTCATTAAAAAATTATGCTCACACACCTATGTTATACAGCGAGTACCTAGAACAAAATAAAAATCATTTGTCTTGCAGGAAGTTTCCACCCAAGAAGTTTGATTATAGCTACCTAGCATCAAATAGTTATGATCTCATCTCGTTTTTTCTCACATTTTATAAAATTCGCAATTTGAATATTTGCCAAACAACACTCAGCCACTGCCACAGACAACAGGATTTCCCATTCCCAAAAAGGTTTCCTACTAACAGTTTCGTTTCCTCTTTTTACAGGAACCAGTGACGATCAAGTCCAAGTCTCTTCACTGGCAAAAAGTGAGTCCTTGTGACCAGCTGTACATCCCAGAGAAACCAGACACAGCATGCAAAGTATAGATCACATGCTTTTCACCATGGAGCACGCTTGGACCCATACATGATGCTTACGAAGTTAGCGTCTAGGTACAACACTATAACACGCTTTTTAAATGCCCTGAAGTTTGAATTTAGAATGATGGATTCATAAAATGAATTTCGAGCCTCAAAAGATTGGCAATTAAAAAAAGTTGTCTAAATGACAAGTATTATGAAGAATATTTCAAGGGTATTGAGGGCATAATAAATAACGCCAAAATTAACATCGTAGAAATACAAAAAAAATGGCAATTTGTTTCTTCTTAGGCTAATGAGAACTGATAAATTGGACTGGTCAGACTAAACATTGTCTGCGCTTCGTAAAATTATTATATAGTAAGAAATATTCGTGTACTTAATTTTCGATAGGTAATTAGGATTGCATGTGGCGATAAACGATAAGATGTGTTGATGTGTTAATTTAAGGTCATTATCTTTTAGATTAAGATTAATTGTGTTTTTCACACCGTTTTACGCGATATCTCTTTACACTGTAACTGGATATAATTTTAGAACAAACTACATTGAATAAATTTATTAGGGAGGCCTATAACAACTTATTTATGAAATATACTCCAATATTGGATGACGCTTCATGTATGGGCCCTAAAATAAGTTACTTATAGAAAACTAGAGCTTACCAACTCACAGCTGTCGACCGATTCTAAGTAGATCAAGTGATTATGTGGCTTAGCCATGACTTAGATATAACTTAGTTTAGCAGAACAAATTATTTGCCTGTTTAGACAAAATATTATGAGCGTTTCTTTTATTTTTTGCCATATTTTCAAAAAATCGCCAATAATAAAAATATCAGTATATCGCTTTTTTGGTCATGAAATCAGATAGGTTATTTTATGAGAATTTTAACTTTTCCATGGGAATTCTATTTGATTTAAAATTTTTGTATTAAAATTGTAAAAAATCAGATCAAGGTAGGCTAAGCGTTCTTATTTTGTTACTCCTTAAATGGAAAAAAAATAACTTCAAAGTCGCGAATTCTGTGGCTAAAATGTTGTTTCTTAAAATTCATGATATGTTTAATAAAGTCATCGCAAAGAGCTACTGAGAATAGTGACAAAATATATCCGATCCGGGTGCTTTAAAATTTTTTTTGTTACTTTTAACCGAAAGTAAATTTAAAGTTTTGAAAATATGAAAAATATACAAAATTGAAATATTTTGCTTATTTTTTATAAAAATGTTTAGCAAAATTGATCTTTTGTACAAGTCATTTTAATTTATATTGAATAAATAATTACAAAAAGTGAGTTTAAAGACGGGAGATTTTTGGGACAGTAACAAAAAGGAGTAATTAGTAACAAAATAAAAAACATTAGGTTTGGTTTACAATGGTTATTTTTTACCTAATATTTTTAGTCATGGCGTGTTAGGTATCAAACGAAAAGGCTTAACCCACCTAACAGGACTTAACTTTAGGACGAAGTGGCATATACGACCACGGCTTTCCTCTGAATACCTATCAATTGTGACGAGATTATTTTCTTTTTTCATACTTTTTAGAACGTGATTTTTGAGTCTTTTTCGGGTTTTAGTTTTAAGGATTAAAGATATGAATAAATAAAATATGGATTAGTGCTTAATCTTAATCAACGTTTAATAAACTATAATCTAATCAGACTTGTTGTTTTATATTTTTGGCACTTTTTCAAATTTAACAATAAACTTACTTAACAATAAACTTGACAATCTTCTCATTTTGTTATTTTAAGGACAAATTAACAAAATGGAAATATTAATTATTCGTGGCTTAATAGTAAAACCAATAAATATTAAAGTGACAAATAGGCACACGCCATTCATCATAGGTATAAAAATGGACAGACGTTCTCAAAGTTTTATAACATCTTCAGGGGCCTTACCACAACCTCTTAAAACAATATTATTTTAATATTACCTTGTAATTTCTGTAGTCGCATTTTCAACTCTCGGTGCTGATCCGAGCGTTGAAAAACCAACAGAGCGGAACGCAATTTAATATTGTTTTAAGAGGTTGTGGTAAGGCCCCAGGTAAGCTACAGACTAAACTAATCTGTCAGATTACACTTAAGTCTTATTTGTATTGTCTCGTTATTTATTTCGACTTGGAAGTTTGTTTCTTGAGGTTCGTGTTCAACATGTGCATCCACTACAAAATTTTGTAAAATCGCTGTTTCATTTGAGTTATCGGGGTCAAATTGTGGCGAAACATTTATTTTTTTTTCAAATTTATGTTCAATTGGGTCATAGCAAGTACAAGACATTTCAGTTGAACTACAAAAACAACTCAATATACGATGCTGAATATGATCATTGCCCCGCTTACAAATAACCTGATGGATGTTCATGGTTCCTTTTATAGTTTTAAGATTATTAGGTATACATTCTTTTATAGCATCAATTTCTGTTTCAGTTATGTACATCACATTTACAGCTTTAACTGCAGACTGCAATGTCGAATACACATCTGCAGCGCTTACAATATCCTGCCCGTAAGAAACTTGCCTGTCGAGGCACCTTTTTACAACTCCTCCAATGGCATCAGCCACCCCTTTCCCATGGCCACTCTCGAAAAACGACCATGTGATATCAACATTATAGAATGACGAAAAATAATTAATCAAAAAAAAGTTATTTTTTTGACGGTATTGAGAACTGGGTCCGTCAGAGAATATGTGAATTCTTTTATAGTTCGGCCATTCAGAGAATGCGTTCCTGACACGTCGCGATTGAACTGACGACGTAACTTTGCAATGGCGTTGCAGTTACGATAAAAATATTTTTGCTGGTTGTTTACCGTTTTAACAATTGAGGAGCATTAAAACAACATTATTATATCAATAATCAATGAATGTTATTACGTCGTCAGTTCAATCGCGACGTGTCAGGAACGCATTCTCTGAATGGCCGAACTATAATATTTGAAACGAGAGTCTTACCTAAATTTATAATTGGCTTTAGATGAGCCCATATAGCATGTGGCTGGTGCACATTGGAGGGTGATACAGTGCAAAAGGACTTTTGACCTCCTTTAAAAAATATTACACCAGTGTGCAGAGTAACTTGCGTCTTTGATGCACCAAAGTGCATCGACTGTACCTCTTCTGACATTTTGCATTCATAATTTTGTGAAAAATCACAGTGGATGGCTATTTCGTCTTCCGTCAAGCTGTCAATACAGATTTTGTAAGATTTTGCTTGATGTGACGCATTAAAACTGTGTTTTTTAAATCCGGCGATGTCAGCTTCAAATAGTTTTATTAATTGTGCAACTGTAGCGTTTTTGAGCGACTTAACAGTCTTTTTGGTGATAACTTCTTGTTCTCCGTCTTCGGTATTTTTTTTATATGAGTGATTTTTCGTTTCCCACATTTGCCACGTAATATTTGGATCGCTTGAACTTTCTAAATTATAGTTAATTAAAATATTGTTATTACAGATATTACATATTCCATACATACAATCGAATTTGTCAACATTACAAGCTACTTTTTCCAAGAGAGTATGCAAATTACGAAAATCGATTATTTTATGACGATACAGTGCTTCTATTTTTAAATTCATGTTTGAGTGTTTAATGCAGAGACATGTGTTTCGGTTGTGCATACTTGGACTTAAAATATAAAAAGGTTTGAATCGACAAAATGTTGAAAATGCTGCAATACCACCTTCTTTCTTATACTTCTCATGTAAAGCTCGTAAAGACCCATTATAGTTCGGCCATTCAGAGAATGCGTTCCTGACACGTCGCGATTGAACTGACGACGTAACTACATTCATTGATTATTGATATAATAATGTTGTTTTAATGCTCCTTTTTTTTTTTTTTTTATCGACGTAAAATCATCAAATGACCCCTCCCGCTGTGGGTTAGCAGCGGTGAGGGAGTGTCAGACTCTTACTGACTAAAATCGTCGTGTTCCGTCATAGGCCTTTTATGTACCAGGGCCGCGGTATCTCTTTCGAACAACCCGCAGCCCCGGCAGGCCTTGGCCCTGCTGGGCCCCGCTGGGGTTTTAATGCTCCTCAATTGTTAAAACGGTAAACAACCAGCAAAAATATTTTTATCGTAACTGCAACGCCATTGCAAAGTTACGTCGTCAGTTCAATCGCGACGTGTCAGGAACGCATTCTCTGAATGGCCGAACTATAAGATATCTTATTTGCTCTCTATTTTTTTTTAATGTCTTGCACTCACGTTTGCCTGCAGTGGCCCTACTAACATCGTCTCGAATGTAAAATTCTATGATAGATTTTTTTAAGTCTGATATTATACGTTTAACAGATTTTTTCTTTCTACACCGTATACCAATTTGTTTCGAAACAGACGTTTGTGCTTTACTATTTCGCACCAAATTATTATTTGCAACTTTCTTTATTAGGTCTCTTTCCTTATTATTTTCACAATTTTTGTAAGTTATCTTCAAGGAAGCTTCGAGGATTTCGTTTCTGGCTTTTATTTTTAGTAATTCAGTCTCAAACTTAGTTTTTTGTTCCGTTACGTGTTTTTGTAGTCGATATATTTTTTTTCTTGCAGTTTCGTTAGCTCGTTCCAAATAAGCAATGCGACTTTTTGCTTTGTCATATTCTGTTTTCAATTTATTTCTAGCCCTTCGGAGACTTCCTACAGTTTTTGTCAATCTTAATATTGTTGATCGTGTTTCAGTCGACGTCTCAGATAGTGTTATTTCCGAGGAGGACGTTCCCACTGATATTTTCATTGTGTCTGTTAAAATATCTGCCATTGGGGTTGAAGAGCTTCCGCTACATGCTGTTTTTTGTGATTTTTTGATCTTTTGTTTTTGTTTTTCTTCTTTCCACTTTTTCCTCTGTTTTTTTTGTTCTGTTTCAGTCAATTCCGAAATTTTTTTATATTTATATTTTGATTTTATTCTTTCTAAATTTTTCTTTCTTATTTCTTCCAACTTATCCGGGTTCTGTTTTAATTTATCTCTATATCGCTTCATTTTTTCTGCCGGAGTTAGTGGCATTTTCTTGTGCTGTTAAATTGTAAACATAGCTTTATAATTCCGTTTTTGTTACCTAATTTTTCCGCTTATACGTTACTACCCCAAAGTAACAAAAAAGAAAGTAACGAAACAAGTGTTTGAAGTTATCAAAATATTGTTGTGGTAGTTAAAATTGCAGTTTCGTCTATTTTTATACACTCTATTTTATCCGAAGCTAATTACTATTGCACTATGATAAAAACAGTGGGTAAATATTGTCAACTTACCTTGAAACAGGAATAACAAAAGTCGGAACGAGATTCGCTCTACAACAAAAAGTACGTGTCTACACTTCAAACTTCGGAACAACAACTGACGCGATACGTCAAAATGGCGGCATTTAATGACATCTACGTTATTGCTAGTTCAAAAAAATATAACTAAATTGATGTTTTTTTTTTAATATTTCACACTAAAATGGGTAACAAAAATGGAAATCCATTTTTGGAACTTTCTCTGGGACATATTTAAAATTCATTAATAACCGTAAAATTTTAACCAAATTACCAAAAAAGAAATACTACGTGAACCCTTTTACCTTGTAATATGATTTATAACCAAAATCTCAGTAAAGTTTCTTTGAACTATATCAAAATAATTAAGTTTGAAATTGCGAATGGTAGATTGGGACATACGAATTTTCACACATTGCAATTTTCACAGTTTATATTTAATTGATTTTTATTTTAGTACTACGTATTTATTATTTGCTAAAATAATTTCTGTTAATTTAACTAACAGTAGTATTTCTAAGTAAAAGAGTATCAGTAATTTATAGATTACACCTAAGTTATTTATCTACAAAATCGTGGGACATTTAACAAATGTGTAATGGCAAAAAATAAAAGAAACGCTCTTATTCGTTATTAAATCACTTTAGGACAATCATAACCATATTCTTGTTTGATAGTATTGATATTAGTATTAATGCATTCCAAAATATTTGTGTGTACTTTGTACTTAATTTTGAGTGGCGTTTTTATAAAGGGCTTACGCATACAAGAGACTACGTGCGAACAAGCTTGCTTCATGATTTCAAACCAGTTTTAATGAGTGTTGTCGTCACAGGATGTCTTTTGTGTGCATAAACCCTAAGCAGTGTATTACAGTCTGTGATTTTTTTGTCAACCAATACCAATGGTGTTAAATTTTTACCTAGGTAATTAATTAATTTATGACCGTTTTATGTTTAAGTAATATTGTGATTTCTTACATTGTTTGATGTTTTTCATGTTTGTCATCTTCACTGTCTAATTATCACAATCATTTCAATAAATTGTGTCTTGAATGTAAAAAAGTCGTTTTATTTTCTACTTTGTCATTCAAGTTCCGAAATAATTCTACTCTTCAGTCATCAGGACAAAAAAACAATTAACGAATTGAATAGAGAAAGATTATCAGAAGAGATAACTTTAAAGAGAGTAGTTTTTTGTACCGGTACTTTTAATGAACTGTAAAAAACGGTTACTTTCTATGCAATTTGTTGTTTTTCGTCGTAGATTTTTCACATCAGATTCAGAATCAACAACTCTCCTTATTTTTTAAAAACAACGATATAAAAATAAATATATCTTTTCCATTAAAAACATAAATGAAAGTGTCATTATACCCAATTGTTTGTTGTAGCTTTTATAAGCACCACCGTCGCACAACTCGCACTAAATTATTTTCATCAGCTCTGGTTTTTGGGCATCCTCCTTTATTAGCCTATTTTACAGTAGGAATAATACACTTTTTACTGTGTATTTTCAAATTTCTAATTCATCTAAGTTAAAAAACCAACCACAAATTCAGATTCATTTTAAACTCTTTTACTCAATTTAATCTTAGCCTAAAATACACCTTAATCGAAAAGTAAAGCTTAAGAATACAGTCACAATACTAATTTTAGTTAAGCAATTAGTATTTCTTGATGGTCTTGCGGATGAGGGCCATGCGTTGTCTATGGGCTTCAGTGACGGCCGCACGCTTGTACGGTCGTAGCTCGTCATTACCAAAACCTGGTATCCACATGTTCCATTGTCGCTCTGGAAATATAAAATGATTTCTTAGTTTAGTTTTGTGATATGTAGTCATTAACAACTATGATAATCTCGTGTATTGGACTACTTCATTGTGATGCTATATCCTGTACCCAGACAGACTGTAGTATTTCACCCGAGGATAGTGTAGCTTCCTAATAGTATTTTTATTTTATTGGTTCAGTAGTTTCAGAGATTGTATAAGTACAACAAAGCATTCTTTCCTCTTAATACTATTATTATGGAAGTACAGATATCAGCCAGCCTCATTGGCTGCTGAAAGTATGCCTCCAGCAGTAAAACAAGTAACATTTACACAAAACATAATTACTGAAAATCTCTCTTTACATCAGATACAGTATAGTTGTTTGTATACAGTAAACAGTCTGTTGTTCAATTCAAATTATGTATAAGTAAAAATAATGAAAAAGTTGATATTTCACCTAAATGTAGCTGCACATCTCTCAACTCCACATTCGGAGCATGTCTGTGCTTGGCCATTGCGCACGCTGCATTCAGAGTAGTGTCTATGAAGTCATCAGCCAGCTGCAGCAGCATTTCCTCAACCTCTTCATCAAGTTGGACTGTTGGGTCCACTTCACGAACCAACTCTTGGAGACGCGGCCGGCTTAGAAGCTGAAATGTTTTGGTATAGTATGAAATATGTGTAAAAAAACATTCTTTTTATCTTAGCATATTTTGCTGAGGCCATAAATATACTGTTATAAATATTTGGGCCTTTGTATCAAGAAATAAAGTATACAATAAGATAGGAATATATATACTTACATTTGACTTTATTGTCATTTCATGTTCCTACTACAAACAAATGGTTGTCAAATATGGCTATAACTTAATCAAAAACACATTGCTACTCTTTCATAAAGGTATCGTTAAGTTTTTCTAAGAGTAAGGTGAATGCTTATGCATGTTTTCCAACAAAAATACATACATATGTTGTTTTCGTATGAACAATGTTTACCTGAGTAGTTTGATCCCCAGCTCCGCTCTGGTTGGCTTTCGCGCCAACTTGGGACTGAGTGCCCATGGGGCTGTGCTGTAAAGGAGAGCCCTGGAGCGAACTGGACTGCAATTGAGGACTTTGCAAGGGATTGTTTACGTACTGAATAGCACCTTGATTTATTGACCCAATTGTGGGCATGTTGCCGCCTTGGCCCATAGAATTATTAGACATGTTGAAAATAGATGCAATCTCTTTTATAGAAATGCCAAGATTGGTTTGTCTCTAATATGTTTTCCAAAAAAGTGAACGAACGAAGTGCTGGTGAAATGCAAAAACAACGCTTTATTGATTTGACATCTTTGACAGTTGACGTGAATGACAGGAGGAGTGGTGAGAGAAAAAAACAATGGAAAAAATGGGTATTTTGGATACAGGTCTTTTCATTTAATGACAAAAAAAAACAATAATACTAAAAATAAAATAGCTTAGTTAACGTTATCTTATTACCAAAAAAATAATATAAGGCAAAATTAGATGCACTGTGGCCGCAATAGCCCGACAAAGTTTTTGGAGAGCAATTTATGCGATCCAACCGAAAAGGATAAACATTTTACCTACGTACTGTTAGTGTTTGTGCGCGATTATCTCACGTCTGCACCGATTTTGATGCGGTTTTCAGCACAGTATTCTCAGACTTAAGAAGAAGTTTAAGGTATATTATTAAATATTGAAATCGATAATTTTTTAATACAAACACTAAAATAAAGGTGCCGTTCACGGTTTGCGGTATAAGTGAAACTAGATAGAAGTAGTCACTATTTATTTATATTAATTTATATTATTTAAATATTGCATTTCTTAATAGTCAATATCATCTAAAATCGACGAAGAGTCAGAAAAGTCAGAGTCCATGAATAACTCTGTCGCCATCTTTTTACTTTTTGCGTCTGCCATGAAATTCTTCAAAGCATCTCTTATATCCCAGCCATGGTATTTTAAGCGTCTGAAACAGATGAAGTAATAATGATAGCTAAAATTATGAAATCACAATAGCGTTTTGCGTTCGGCGAATGGCGCAATTTTTTAAACCGAGCAGATAACAGGTGCGGTTCTACTAACTATTAAGGTCATCTGTGGTTCAGGGTTCTACCTTAATGGGCACTGTGGACACGCATACAACTCGTATTAACTTGAGACGCCACGATTGTTTTTTTATGAACTCCTCATGTATTTTTCCATGTATGTACTTTTTATGCAATACCCTTACTATACACTCTCCCCATTTACCCCAATATACCTGAATTTAATGATATGAGGTACGTGAATTTTTGGCCACATCTTTTGGGATGTGCCTTTAACCTTCTTGAGGGGTGGATACTGGCGGATAGGTTGAAATGGTTGGAACCGCTCGTAGCTCAAGCTATAACTCTTGTTTCACAGATTTAGCTAAAATACTCACAGTTCAACTTCCGGTCTCTTCAACTGAGTGAGATGTTGAAAGGCTTTTATGATAGCTTCACTTTCATCAGGAGTGGGGTTTATTAGTGATAACGAATTCATATTTCTTATAGGATGCTGAAAGAATTAAACTTTAGTTATAAAATCTGTTCATTATTACCATTACCACATAGACCATACATTAAAATACAGGATAATTAACGCTTAAAGTTAATGGCGACTCGCAACTAACTTCCCACCAATTTCCCAGCACATGGATCCCAAATCCCTTGCGCACTTCTAAGACCCCCTGACAGTAAAGACTGATTTTTACGCAGGGACTCGCTTGATGTTCCGAGTCGCCAATTTGATGAAATATATGCTATATTTATAAGATAAACAGAAAAAACTTTTTACCTGAAAACTGTAATTCATCTGGTCTGTGTTAGCATAGGTCAGACTAAACATATCATGAACAATATGATACACAGAGTTATCTCGTACCGTGTAGATACCAAACATGAAGTTCCTTCGAAATTGTAACAGATTTCCACGAATCTTTTCTCTGAAAATGCCATCTATGATAATGTGTAGTGATTTTTTCTGAAAAAGAAATGAAAGAAATTAAATTTTTGAGTTCATATTTTGTAAAAAAAAATTAAAGCATCTATCTTATTTAAAAAGAAGAAAATGACGAGCGAAGATCTCATAACAGAAAATCTAGAAGAATCGCGCCAAAATGCGGGTGTTCCGGGGACGAAGAGCGTGACAATCTGGGGCCCGATTCTTCTAAGTAATAATGTCAAAATTGAATAGAAATCGAATCGCAATATGATAGCAATAGCAGTTTTAACCATATCGGGCATTCTGCTACTAATATAAGACCAATCGTATTCCAACGACATTCGATTGGTTTGCGATTGGTCTGCTATTTTGGTGATTTTAGTCTATACGGTAGTTTGCTCTATAATCATATTGCAATCGTAAATAATTTGCAGACAAAATGATTCATTATTAAATGACAGAAAAGGATAACAACGTTTATTTCAAAGAAAAAAATGCGGAATGCCACATACGCTTTAATCGTAATTGAATCGGGATTGGATCGCAGTCGAATGTGAATCGTATGTCGCTTAAGTAAAATTAGGAGAATCGGGCCCCTACGCTCTTACTATCTGTTATAATGTCGGAAGTTAGTATAAGTAAAAAAACTCACATCATTCGACAGCACATCCACTGTAAAAGTGCTTCTATCATGAACAGTTTCAGGCAAAGTGCCAAGTACGTTGACTATATTCTGTCTGGACTTATAAGTTTTGCTCTGTGCAGTCGACGGTGTCTTATTAGGGTTTAATAAGTTGCGCGAGTATTGCGTGTAATGGGATACGCTCTGGTCTGTTTCTGGAATAATATAAAAATAAATAAGTTTCACATTATATTATTGTTTGTTTATTTGTAATGGATAAACTTAAAAACTCCTCGACCAATTTTAAAAATTGTTTCACCATTAGAAAGCTACACTATCTGTGAGTAACATGGAGTATATTTTATCCCACTATGAGCAGTGGTTTCTATGGAACACGGGTAAGATATAGGTAGGCTATGTTTTCATGGCTGGGACAGTTTCTCTAGTAAAACTGCGTGCAGAAATGTCAAAGCATAAAGCATATTTACAGTACTCACCTGCAAAATCGCAAGTTAAAGTGAAAATGGCCTTTTCATCATACAATGTTTCAATCTTTTTCTTCCGGACTGAAGGCAGCTGATCGTAATTTGAGAAATATAGAGTTACAAACTTTTCGACAACCATTTTGGTTTTTCTGTTGTGTGTGCATAGATAATTTCTGTAGAATGGAAAAACCATTCCATGCTGGTTTAACGATACTCCATCCTTAAAGTAGAAAAAAATATATATACTTTAGAATTATATTATTTCAAGAAAAGCTGCAAATGCAAATTTTATTCCTTTTACTTAATTAATAATAGCTGAATGAATTTTGATGACATTTAGCATACAGCTGTTTCATAATTCAGTTGGAAAATCACTTAATTGTGTATTAAAAAGTTTAGACATTGGGCATTCTTTTGAGTTACATAGCCAATCAGGTAAATGTCGGTGAAAAATTTGAGGAGTTAAAATAATTGAAGAAAGATGGACAATTTTAGTTTATACGTACTTACCAGCTCCACTAATCTAGGAAACTTGACAGTAACAGTCTTTACATAGGCCACTGGATCTAAGTTCTCGCACAACGGGTTACCTTCCAGCCATAGCTTCTCTATTTTACTGCTGACTCTCGATAACTCTGTAATTGATAGTATCTGGGAAACAAGAAAGATTTCATTACTGATACCTATTTTAAATATATACATGATAATATATTAAGATAGTAAATAGTTACGAGTATGAATAAAGTAAATAAGTTAATTAGGCACATATAGATATACTTTGTAATTTAAACTAAAACAACAATAAATGCTTTTTATTTTATTTTATACCTATTTTAGAGCAAAAATAATACAGGAAAGAATGGGTTCAATGCATCTAAAAACTGTGATTGTTGTGAAGAATAGTATTTTGAAAATAACTCACATTATTATTGCTGAGGTTCACAGCCGTCAAATCTGCCTTTATGAAAAAGTTTAATATTTCCAACGGTGCTTGGCTGAAATGGTAATTAATTTCCATTAGTTTGAACACAATTTGAATTACAGAATAGTGTAATAAGTGTGTAGCTTTGTCTGATCACTATACAAAGTATAATATTTATTTACCTTAGATTATTGTTGCTTAAGTTTAACATTTTCGTGTCCCTCCCCATTCTGAGCATCAGTATTTTAAAATTGGCCAAGAGGGATATTTTATAAAAGAATATTTTTTTATTGGAAAATTCTGAAACATTAAACAGTTCTACAATTCAAATTATTTTTTTAACATTGCTAACTTAACAATATTATTATTTAGACATATTAAATGTCTAAACATCAACACAACATCTATGACATTTAATATGTCTAAATAATAATATTGTAGAAGAATTTACTGACCTGGATCATCACAAAAGTTAGATAGATCTAACTCGCACCTCTCGCTAAATCTACGGCTTACTACACCAGAGACAATCTCATCAATAGTTGTCTTTGTCCCAAAAAACTCTGCGGAGGTCTTATCATTGAACAGTATGTCTATGCTAAACATGTTTCTATTGAAAGGAAACATGAAGTCAAATTTTATAATATCTGCTATGATACTGAGGTTAGATGTGTAGAATGTGGCAATGTCACCCTGGGTTGAACAATTGACTGGTACCACACCTAGGACTTTGCCGTAGTATGATGACAGCCTATCAAAGAGCTGATGTAAAGTATCTTGCCAGTTATGTATCTGAAAGAACGTGACTTTTTAATGTTGTGTGCACATAAAGGATAATAAAAAACAAATTTATCATTAATTGAAATGTATTGAAGGCCTTTTAAGTTATGAATTTACTAACAAATAGTTGGATAAAAATAAATGTCAGAATATTGAGATATACTTGATATGCACTTGAAGTAGAGAAATGGGGTTGGTCACAGTTTAGTTAAAAAATATAGAAAAGTCAGTAATTACCATAATTTTGTGGAAATAATGTTTAGCGGCTTTGTTTTCAGTTTGTAAACATTTCTCAATACTTTCAACTAGGACTGTTGTTGCGGTAACTCTGTTAAGTAAGAATTTCTTGTATTTGTCTAAATCATAGTCATCGTCCGCCATGGTTTTATTTAATTATATCTATTTGTTTCAGTCTGAAAGACGTAAAAAGTGGAATAATTGATATTTCCAATATTCAGCCGTACACTGACAAGTAAACAAAATAATAATGTACCAGAGACAATAGATAGATAAGAGAATTTAAGAGTTGTTAATTATTAATAATACTAATTAGTCTATGACCGGATTAGTAACCACAAAACTAAATGTTTGACCCTCTACTATAGGACTGAAAGCGGCGAAAAGGCACGTCACTCACGTCATATTTGACAGTTTCAGTACCTCATATTGGCATTATTTTTCAGCTAGAATTCTCTTGTAGTAATATTATATTATCTTGTATTAGCTTTTCGGGACTTTCTATCAACATAGTTTACTTCTGCCGAAAAGAACAATAAAAAATATGAAGGCTGCCATTCTAACATTCTGTAAAATTGCACTGTTTTTATTGATATTTATGAGTGTCATCTCTCATGTCGTGATTGGCGACTCAGCCCCTAAAAAAATGCAAATTGGGGTTAAAAAGAGGCCCAGTGAGTGTCCAATAAAAAGCAAGAAAGGAGATCTTCTTCACATGCATTACACGGTAATTAATTATTCAATATTTCATTCAAAAGAAATTAGTTTTCTTACCTCTGCATTCATGATATACAACACATACTACTAGGATACAAGATACTGGATTTATTTATTTATTAGGTTGCGGATTGTTGTTGGATTGTTATTGTCAGATGGGTTGTGAAAATCATGGTATACATAGCTACAAAATCTAACCCAATCTTCTAGAAAAATACAGCAACTGTTTTAGGGCAAAAATAAGAGGATGATAATAAGAAAGAAAGTCATTCATTTTGAGAACCAAAAATACTCCGTTTTTACCATTATCAATTTGAACTGTTCTTAATTTGGAAACTATAATTTTCAGGGCACTCTGGATGATGGCACTGAATTTGATAGCTCAATTCCCCGAGGTAACCCGCTTACCTTCACCTTGGGTTCCGGACAAGTCATAAAGGGCTGGGACCAGGGTTTGATAGGCATGTGTGAAGGGGAGCAAAGGAAACTAGTCATTCCGCCTCATTTGGCCTACGGTGAGGCTGGAGCGCCTCCGAAGATACCAAAGTCTGCAACTTTGACATTCCACGTTGATCTCGTGAAGATTGAAAGGAAGGATGAACTATAAGTTATTTACAACACCTTCAGCATTTTTATTTTACTGTCTTTAATGTGTTAATTAATATTGATTGGTTAATGTAATAATTTTAAGTACAACATTCTTTTTTACTTTTATAACAAGTGAAGTAATAAAATGTTTTGCTGAAGGAAGTAAACTGTAGTATTATTTACCTAATATACTTTCCTCTTTGGTGTTGATTCTTTGCCAAAACTTTAAGTCTGCAGTTTGGCTGAGCTCAGTGTTCTAGTAGTGGATATGGTATATTTCCCTGAATACAAGCATAGATCCACCACTACCAGACAGGTATCAAAAATGGTGGAAGCCATTGTTGTATAAAAAAAACAAACACTATATTACAATATGTAAGTATGTAATGATAAATAACAGTAATGATAAATTACGCCCCCCTATGTTTGCTAATGAGGCATCAAGGAGAAACTTTAGATCTACAAAAACGAAGGGACTGGGAGCTATAATATATATGTTACCGTAAGATTACAAACATCGTTAGATTACAATCTATCTCGAGAGATTGTAAACTGTCGAATTATTGTGAACCGTAACATCTGATTGCAATTTAACGCATTATTTTTCGCTATATTATAATCTATGATGAGAAATTGTCAAATTGTCAACTGTCCGAAAGCTCTCTCTGATTGGTCAGTCTTTTTGTAAGATCGACCAATCACGACCAGCCGTTCTGTTCCCATGGAGTTCCCGTAGAGTTAGGAATGAAATAGAGGTGTCAGTTAAATAAAATAAATGCTCTTCAAAAATTCTTCAAGTATTAAATTTATATAAAAATAACTCTTATAAAAATACACTTAGGTATTTTGTCTTCAAATACAAACTAATATTTAAAAATAAAATAAAAGGGGTGCTAATTAAACAGGCTTCTTTTTAATATCATTATTCGCCCCCAAAAATGTATGTTGCCTTCTAAATTACTAAGTCAGCCACAATTAATAAAGCGTCGAGCATCTAAATAATACTATCTTAGCCACGAGTTATCTTCCACTCTAAATACAACTCAGCATGATGGTTATTTTTTTGCATCTAAATTTGTAGCATGCATTCTAACAGTAAACTTCTTAAATACTATTAAATGACATCATAAAAATATTTATTTACCTTCTAATTTTTTAACTCGTACCTACTGAATTTTTTGTTTAAAATATAACACATCCCATATTAATTGACCCAGCATGGAAGTAAGCATGCAACATGCAGCAAGCATAACTTCTGTCACGGCTCCGGCGCTGCGGGGCTCCGGCGGTCCCATGCGAGCTTATCGTCGCAGATGGTTTTCACGCTCACCACCGCAGCTTCGGCTTGCAGGCCGCCTCGCCCCTCCGCGCCTACGCGGTTTTGAATTGCACTCTAGGGGTAGGGCAGACAAGACTACGTGGAGTCGGTTTTGCAGCGATTCGTTTTCGTCACTAACTTCAATTTTTAATACAATTTTTAATTGTGTGTAATTTGAGTCTTAAAAATTAAGTACAATTTTTGATTTTATAAAAAATTAAACCGTCACTTATTTTTGCACGTCAAAGAGCTGTGACACCGGGAGTTGCAAAGAACATGCAAAGAACATTGTCTTTTTTGACGTTCTACCAATCAGCGCGCAAGATGCATTCCGTTCTACGCCAGTTGACAATTTGACCGCTCTACATCGCTCTCGATCTTACAAAAAGACTGACCAATCAGGGAGAGCTTTCGGACAGTTGACAATTTGACAATTTCTCATCGATAGATTATAATATAGCGAAAAATAATGCGTTAAATTGCAATCAGGTGTTACGGTTTACAATAATTCGACAGTTTACAATCTCTCGAGATAGATTGTAATGTAACGATGTTTGTAATCTTACGGTGACATATATATTTCATAAATAAGTAATTAAATTGTATCAATATAACATTTTTACAAGTTATATACAATTATATTATTGATCCGATAATTCGACTAAACGACGTTTCTATTGACATCTCACGAGGTTTTAGTAACAATTTTATTGTTATCGATAACGCTCAACACTAGCGTGTCTGACTTTTCAAGGTGTCATTCAGATTTTGCATTTATTTACAAATTATCTTCGTAATTTTAAGCGATTCAATGATATCTTGTAACGTGGCAAAATACTAAAAGTGGTGTAAAATGGTTAAGGTAATATTTCTCCACCCAGATTTGGGTATCGGAGGCGCCGAGCGACTGGTATTGGATGCTGCACTGGCGTTCAAGAAAAAGGGCCACGAAGTAGCATTTTACACGAACCATCATGATCCTTCTCACTGTTTCGCGGAGACCAGGGATGGCACTTTCCCCGTGTCGGTCGTGGGAGACTGGATACCGCGCTCTATATTCGGTAGATTCAAGGCAGCGTGCGCTTACGTACGCATGGTCTACGCCGCTGTTTACATGGCATGGTACGTCATACCGGCTGAGGAACCGACTCTTATATTCTGCGACTTGATATCCCTGTGCATTCCCTTTTTGAAAATGGCTAGAGGACCGTACCGTGTCGTGTTTTATTGCCATCATCCTGATAAGCTTTTATCCTCTGAAGGGGGCTTATTGAAAAAGCTGTACAGAGCGCCACTGAATTTTTTAGAAGAATTAACAACAGCACAAGCAGATAAAGTGCTTGTCAACAGTAAATATACTGCCAGGGTGTATCAAGATGCATTCCAGAGAATCAAGGACATACCAGACATCTGTTATCCATCTATCAACACTGAGTTCTTCAGACAAACTACTCCAAAACCCTTGAAGGAGGTTGTTCCTGTAGGTACTGACAAGTTCATATTCCTGTCTATAAACAGATATGAGAGAAAGAAGAATCTGCAGCTAGCCTTGAGAGCATTTGAGCATTTAAAACACATTTTGAATGAGGCTGATTGGAACAGGGTTCATTTAATAATGGCGGGAGGATTTGATCCAATAAACTTGGAAAACATGGAGCACTACATTGAGTTGACTGATTTAGTGGCTGAGTTGGATATAGAGGAAAAGGTAACATTTATGAAATCTCCCAAAGATGATGAGAAAGTGTCTCTTTTATATAACTGTAGAGCTTTGGTGTATACTCCATCAAATGAGCATTTTGGCATTGTCCCTCTGGAGGCTATGTATTTCAAGAAGCCAGTTATAGCTGTGAACAGTGGAGGTCCCACAGAGACTATTGTCAATGAGGTAACAGGGTTCCTGTGTGAACCGAACAGTAGAGCATTTGCTAATGCCATGAGCAAATTGGTGATCAACCCAGAGTTAGGAGAAAAACTGGGGGAGGCAGGCCTAAAGAGGTTTGAAACTAAGTTCTCATTTGATGCATTTACTGACCAGTTAGATGGGATTTTAAATAGAGAGAGGCAGATTGTGTCCGAGGCGAGAGCTATTGAGTACGAGAACCGTAAACGTAAATAACACGATGCCGGCACTCCAACAATATGTGATATTGTTTGAGTGTGCTAACCAAAGAGAAGTCCACATAGTACAACAATTTTGGTGGCTCAATAATTATGATGGCTTTGAATATGTACAACTAATTAAAGGTTCTATCAAAGCTTGCGTTATGACAAAATGTAATATAGCTATGTAAATATTTAAGATACAGTCATATAGAAAAACAGCTAACAATATTCTCATTACCTTGTAACTTTATGGCAACCATTCCAGGAGTTTCTCAATTTGTAAAGAATAAAATTTTTTATGTGACTGTATTGACATTATTAGCTGGGCTTAGACTAGAGTAGAAAAACCAGTGGGTACTAATACTTATTCTAATATCTTTGATATCTAAGATTTTTTGTTTCAACTCTCATGCACATATTGCTAAACTACCAATGTTAAGTTTATAAAAAAATCTATAACATACAGTTTGTATACTTGTCTATTATTTTAAGAACATAATTTTGTACATATGGCTGTGCTAAGCTAATTCAATTGCTAGAAGTTAATATTTTTGAATGTTTTTTTTTTTGTAAAAAGTAATTGTAATGCCATGTGGACTAGATGAGTAGATCATAAAACTAGAATTTAAGAGTTCATGTTGTTAATTGTTGCAATCTGCTTAGAATTCAAGTTATATTTAATGAAGGTAACATATGCAATTAGCAAAGGCCTTCGATTTTATTCTGGCGATTTTCTAAGCTAATGCCCAAATGCTTTACTTAAAATACTAATCTGTCTTGTACAATATATTACTTACGCTTGCCTAAAGTCACACATAGTTTGTTCTATGGGAAATGTTATAAAATGTCCTACTTAAAATTGTTGCAATGATTCAGAAATATGACTTCTTAGTTTATGGCTGAACCTTGGTGACTTTATTATTGTTTACAGATCAGAGCATCAATAATTTTAATGATAGAATCTTATTTTGAGTGGTATGAAAAGTCCCATATTAAGTGGTTGACTTCAGAGTGACAGGGCTGTAAAGAATATATTTGTATGTGTTATATATTTGTTGTTTGTATGCTTAAACTAACTTTGCTAGTATGATTTTGGATCTTAAATATTTAGTAAGCATAGCTAGTCTTGTTCAGTAAGTGGACATTTTTGTACTGTGGAACAATAAGAGATATTTAGAAATACCTTTAGTTTGTATACCTATTTGCTTTCGATTATACCCTCCTGATATAGCATTGCTAAAATCGAATAAAAGTTAGCTTGACTTTGAATAAATATACCAAAAAAAACGAACATATTTTCTTAAGCATAATGTATATTAAAAATCTCACATAAGTGTACTGAAAATTGAAGAGAGATAGCATTTTGTTTGTTGTTAATGGTTGTACTGATGTAAATATATGGTTATTGTAAAAAGTAGTTTTATTGTATTTTATTCAAGCTTACAAATATTCACCTTATGGTTAGTATTCACTGCCCCGTTTTGAACATGTGGCTTGGGCTAGCGGATTTTCCGCGCGGGTCGCTTTTTTTTTAAAGCAGTGGTACCCAACATATTAATATCATGCATGTGTGATGTGCTGAAGTCTGAATGTAGATGATTTAGAAGTAAATTATCTATATTTATCTACATATTATCATGCGGACATAAATCGGTAAGTATGTAATAGTTACGGATGTTTTCAAAAGATAACGTTGAGTAGGTGATTAATGAGTAATGGGTAATCCGTAATGAGTTAATATTACCTACTTCATTATACAATATGATAACTTATACTCCATTCAAAATAACATTAGAAATTTAAGTAAACCTTTTTTACTGTTTGTTCAACCGATTTTGACTTCTATTGCTTTAGTAATATGATTAATGGCGGCTGCAGTAAATACTTGGTATTGTAACCACTATTTTGCTTTCAATTCCGTTCTTTTGTCTACGGAATAGAAGTCAAAATCGGTTGAACAAACAGTAAAAAAGGCTTACTTAAATGTCTAATGTTATTTTAAATGGAGTATAGGTTTCTTTAAATATTTATTACTATATTTTTGACCACGTGTAATACAATTAATTTTATATTAGACAACCAGTAAATAAAAACAAAACTTCTGAAAAAACCTCAACCTTACAAAAGCCTACATGAACACCCTTCCAAGATCACGACCACGCCCTTGTTCCGAGAATCAAGCATCTCTTTGTTCTCAGCGACCCTAACTCAGTACCTACGTCGTTACCTAGGCATCCGACGAGAGCTGTATCGATCCGTCTACGAGACCTGCGCTCTGCACTCAGGTCATGTGGCAACGCCTATCTGCCCCCCTGCAACCAGCAGTGTGATTTTGACCGTGCACCGAGCAAGACGTGCTAGTGTTTCGCTTACCAGCTAGGTGCTGGCGTTCCGGCTTGCAATTGGGCGTGAGACAAAAGGTAAGTCTTCGTTTGTTTTGTGAATTTTATAAGGCGTTTTCTGCTATAGGTAGTTTGAGGTTAATTTTGATACTTTGAGGCTCTTCTATACGGATAAAATGACCACTACACCCATCTAGATGATAGTTTCTGAAATACATATCAACGTAATTAATGCATCCTATTATACTCTTTGCAGATGTTCGAATATCTTCAGACACACCGCCCAACGGCAGCCTGACACCATGTTACTAGGTATGTATATTGCTTAATCAATTACTCATACTGATTTTGGGACTTTACTTGCGGAGGTGGGAGGGGATGGTAAGGAATACACCATCCCTCCCTTCCCCCTTGACGCATCTCCTGTTACAGGGACGCAGCCATATCCTTGATAGATGAAGTGCGTTGGGGAGGGGGCGGGTATTCTGCAGTATTCCCCACTCACTCTGCAACCCCCTCGAAGCTTTCAGCAGGGTGTGGTCGCACCGGTTGAGACGCGCAGGACGATGCGTCAAAAGGGGAATGTGGGGAGAGGAGGTGGTTGCTGCAGCCTGAGGGTGGGTAGCGGAAAATGTAGGGTGGAGTGGGGGGGGGGGCTGCAGCATCTGCCCCCTCTCTCTACATTCCCCCTCCCCCTTTTGACGCATCGTCCTGCGCGTCTGAACCGGTGCGACCACACCCTTGCAACAAACAAAGGATCTAGAACTTATACTCGCACTTAATCAAATATAATCCAAATATAGCCCAACTCTTGTATAGACTGGTCAATAAGTGACACTTAAATAACAAGGTGTTTTTTTAACAGTTGCAGGGGCCGATGGACCAGCTCTCCTCGCTCGACGCACCGTCACTCCACTCACTCAAGCAACAAGCAAGACATCAACATTCGAAGCTGAAACAAGACCACCCGCAAACCTTATCCTGTCTCACAAATTACTTAGGTTCTCTTCTGCCTCAAGTAATCTGTGACACCTAAGTCAGAATGCTAAGAAGTATTCAGAAAAACCTGTCGACCTCAACTTATCTAGAGTCAGTCGAAGCAGGTTTTAGTTGACTCGACTACTTGAAGATCACTAGAGGTTATAATGCCGTAACATCTCCCCGGTCAGGCGGATCTCCGTCTACAGAAGCTTTCCGGACCCGGACATTATATTTCCACGCGACGGGGCATGGTTTGTCCTGAGACCATGCATTTTTGCTATACTTCTTGACATGCACATGGGTAAAATGCTGACGAGCACACAGCATTATATTCATCATCATATAGATTTAGTCCAGGCACGTAGGGGTATTGGGGGTCAATCCCCTTCAATCTCGGGGTTTAATTTCTTTATGTTGTTTTTTTTTTGGGAGTTTCTGGCTTCTCCCTGGGGCAGAACGCGCCTGAACTAGAACCTGCATTCTGTTTAGTTTCATGTGCTCCCTAAGGGAATGGGGTCCGAGGCAATCATGCTCGTGGTCGTTGGTTTGCGTTACATTGCGGACTGACTTATCACCTTTAATAAAACCGCCGAAGAAAGCCACCGATGGTCACGAATGCACTTGCTTCGGATTTCATTTGTGGGTCATATTTCAGCGAATGGTTGTTCGGAAGCCCGAAGCCCGGACCTTCATATACCATACCTTGTGTATGTGCATAGAATTAGTCTAAGAAACCTCACTAAATTGTCTATAATTAAACTATATTTAAGGAACTCCTTGTTTTATTCTTGTTCTTTATTTTCCCTCTAAAAATCCCTGAACTAATAGTAAAATAATATCGAGGGTTCCCGGGCTAATTGGTTTAAGCGACATTTTTGCAACTTTACAGGAGAGCCATTTAAAGTTTGAAATTTCGAAAAAAAAATTCATAACAAAAAAACTTCTGCAGTTATTTTAATGGGGTAAACGGTATTGAATTTTAATTAAAAATATCTAGTTGTTGATGCTAATACCAAATAAAACGGACCTTTAATTGCAAAGATAAATGTCGCTTAAAACAATCCGCCCTTTTTTAGAAACAGGAAAAACGATTTAAGTGACTTCATAACTACAATTGGCTACAGGGAAAAAAAATTAAGCGACGACGCATTCTATTTACAGAGTAAGCCAAAAAGTATGAAGTAACGAAACCCAAAATTAATAGAACCAAGGTATTTATCTCAACTACCAATTTAGACCAAAATGACTGACAGGCTAATTTACTTATGTGACATGTGACATTGAAATTGTAACGTTTAATGTTTATGTTTATTTACATCTAAGACTTTCAATGGCTGATAAAACAACCTGGATATATCGCAATCGCCAAAAATCTAAGGTGCTTACATCGAATAAATAAATAAATAAAAACAACACAATATCAATCAAAGTATTTATTTAGATTTATAATCATTATAGACCAGTCTCAATAGGAACATCAAATAATATTTATTAACTTTTTAGTCTTAATCAACAAAATCAGTTAAATTTTAGTACTTTGTATTATAATTAAGTAAAATCAGTCTCAATGTGGGAACGTCGATTATAATAAAATTGTTTATGACCTTATTCATTAGTTATCCTAAAACTTTACTGAGTTAAAGTATAATTAAACATAATAAACTTGTAGTAACATGATAACAATAAAATTTTAAAATAAAAAAAAATAAAAAATCAACAAAGAAACTTCTCGTATTCATAAAACACAGCTGCTGCTGAAAACAATAATCAAGTGTAATGAAAAATAATGCAGGTACTTAGTTGTCATTTTCATCGACATCCTCTATGTCTGTGTCTATTAAACATTCTTTGGTAGTATTGCTATGTTGGCAATCATCTTCAGAATCCGGAATTCATGCTGATATTGGGAAAGGACGGCGATTGGTAATTCTCCACGCTGGGAGTCGAAATGGCTTGGTGGATGATGCATTGACTATATTCAAATCAGATGCTAAAACTGGCGACTATCATGGAGATATGAACGGGCCTACTTTTTATAAGTGGGTAGATGAAAAGTTAAAAGATAAGTTGCTGCCAAGTTCTGTTGTTGTAATGGACAACGCGTCTTACCATAGCGTTCAGGTTGAGAAGAAGCCAACTATATCAAGCCTCAAAAAAGAAATGCAAGACTGGTTGCTACGCCTATTAAAGTACTTACGATTAAATTTTGATGAGCGTTTTATGTAAACACTGGCGGCCTGCGCGCGTCACGTCAGTCCTCGGCGCACTCTTGAGTGAGACTGAAGCGCCCGCGCACGATAGTCCAGTTGAAAAATCACGATTTTTGACACCCGGTCGATGAAATGAATATGGTATCATATGACATGGTTGAAATGTACCATATTAAAATTTTGTGATTGAAAGACCGACTCGTATTTTTATGAATACTGGCAAAATGTTTCATTATTCATCATTAATTTTATCATCAGTATTAAACGACACACATTTAAAAAAAAAGTAGGACTAAATGGTTTAACGACCAAACAAAACATCTGAACGAAAACGACTATTTGCTTTAAGTAGCACCCTGCGTTCAAAATAGATGCAGCCAAAAGCGTTTAAGCGACAAACCTGTCTTATTTGGGTCACGGACTATTGGTTTAAGTGACATCACACCGTGTGATTAGTGGGAAGGCAAAATGATTCAAGTTACTTCTTAATAAAAAAAGTAGATACAGGAAAAACGCTCTAACTCTCATTGACTTATTTATGAGAGATAGGGTGACTGGTTTATGTCTCGGTTATTATTATGATGGTATGGTTCAAGTGCATAATTTAACAAAAAATGCAAAATCCACGTCGTTTAATACACTGCCATTTTGGAATCACCACGAAAATAGAATTGTTTCAAGCGCCAAAAAAGTGCTCCGATTTTAATGAAACCGGCACCATTCGACGGAGAAAAATTCGCTGATTCCAAATATATATATAACTCAATATCACCCAAAATGTCGCTTAAACCAATTAGCCCGGGAACCCTCGATATGTAAGAAGGAAACTAAATGTAGGAGATAAAGTATAGAGTAGGTACATATAGTGATGTAAAATGAAAAAAAACGATTTGTTTTTTTTCACTTTATTGAAAAAAAACATGAAAAAAAACTTTGCATCGTTGTTTTTTTTCTAAATTTGTTTTTTTTTCTAGCCTACTTTTTAGTTCAATTTTCAAAATTTCCCTTTCGTTGAGTTAATATCAATGAATGTTGCCAATATTTTCATGAAATTTGGTTCTGTTTTATCAGAAAAGTACCGTAGATTCAAGAATAAACCTAAGACTATTATGTAACCTTAAGTATTAATCTTTAACGGTAAATGCCCTAACAATTTTAGAGTTATTATACTCTTGAAAAAAACAAGGCCCAGAAAAAAAACAGTTTTTTATCTGTTTTTTTTTCAAGGTGTTTTTTCACACTAGAAAAAAAACGGTTTTTTTGCAACACTAGGTACATACTAACAAGACTTAGGCCGTCACTGGCTACCGGTAAAGGGTCGGTTAGTTACCTGATACCTGAGACTTGTGAACCAAAAGTTATAGTTTATCTGCCAGATGACTTCCTGGCAGGCTATCAGAGCCTTTCAGTAACCGTTAAAAAGACCATAACTTTTGTCAGCTTTTGTACAGAAAATATCTCAAATCCTTGCTTATGTAGGTACGCTCTCGTCTAAACCGCTTTATATTTATTTCTCAGATAGAAGTTATGTAATTGATGATTGAAATATCAGCGACTCAGATATTCAGATTTTGAGTCCTGCACTCAAAATCTGAATTCAGATTTTGAGTCCTGCACTCAAAATCTGAATATCTAAAACTACTACTGACTAAACAAATTAATGATATGAATGTACAATATTTTAATCAATTAATTATAAAGCGTTAAGTTCTAATAAAGCACCTTGCATTATTAACCACTTGGGAAATTCCAAGTTTCGTTGGTTTCCTGGACGGTCGGGAAAATTTTATTGCGTCTTGAAATGTGTTGTTAATTATCATATCTTAATATTAATAACTTAACCTAGGTATATGAGCTATGAAATAATTTATATACTATATAATTTAATGCACGTAGTTAAGTTACATAAAAAACCTAAAAACAACTGATCAATAGGTACTCATTAACTATACCCTAAACTCGAGAACAAAGGATTTCCAAAAGTTAGGGCGTGGCCGAAGCTTCTAGAACTTCAATTGCATAACCTAAATACTTAGTACTTATATAGCACACTGCGGCATTTCGTCCCGAGCCTGCGCTCTGCAGGACTTAAGGGGGCGTTGCACCACAACCCTTCCTGGTTGCACTGAATTCGCAGTCCCGCATTGCGCCGCCGACCTTCGAGCTGGCTGCCACGGTTTCACAACTGGTCCTCACATACGCAGACTCCTTGGTAACTTAGAAGGTAAGTCTCCGTTTATCTTCACTGTAAATTAAAGAGGGGTTTAAAGTTTTAATTTATTATGGTTATTTAATTTATTGTGGTTTCGATTTGATGATAATTGTAATTTTTTGGGATTTGTTACCATGTGCCACGCCCTTAAATTTTTCTGTCTTAGAAAAACTTAAGAGTGAAATTACTTTGGTTTTGATTAAGTATTTACTAAAGTTAGAAGTAAAGTTTTTGTACAAAATTTGAAATGTAACCGCAAGAAAATATTTAAGGGCGTGAGGGCAGGGCGTGGCCGACACGTGCTACACTTAAGAAAATTTCTCAAAGTTGGTGGATGAGACCTCAAAGTAGATCTTAATCTATTCTAATATGTATTAATTTAGTGATTTGTTCCATACATCTGCAAATATAAATACATTTGATTGCAGATACGCCAGATAGACCCCTCGACTCACCCTCCCGTTCCCCTCTCCCCTCAACCCTCGACCACACCCTTGCTCTTTGTTCCTGACTTTGCAGATTTATTTAGGGTTCAGACTTTTTGAAATTCAATCTTTTGTTTTTGATTTTCAGATACCAGAGCGTTTCCTCGCTTCGCCGCCGCTGCTGCGGGTTGGGCGGAGCGAGGCGAGCTGGTCCTTCCGGTCTCCAACCGATAGTAAGTATTTGGACTTTATGTTTTAATAGTTTAAATAGTCTTACCTGACAAGAAAAGTTAATAGTCCAGTATTAACAAAATAAACTGGCGTGCTTTCTATGAAAGTGGGAAACTGAGAAACACGCACAACGTGTCGTTAAAATTTTTGGTCTTAACTTTTTTCCATCTCGATACGGGACTTCGGTCCAAAAAAGAATATCCTAGTCATCAAACTAAAACAATGTTTTTTCTAATTCCAGGTTACTTCGGGCGGCCTTCAAATTAAATACACGTGATGATGCAGCCTTCTTTGGGACCCTGTTTCACCATCTCCAGCTAATCGGCTAAACCCACTCGTCGTGTCCGAATCAGCTTTCACAGATTATTTATTTGAAAAAATAAGTAATCTGTGAAAGCTGATTTCTGTGCTAAAGAGACTTTGGTGACAATATGTCGTCGAGTTTAGTGTCCGTGTGTCAGTTACAATTAAATCAGGCTAATAGACCAAATGTTTGCGTTGTTGCGCTACTTTGGAATATAGCCTCCCATTGCTTACCGATAATTACCGGTATTGTACGTACTGCTGGGGTATTTGTTCGCAGGTGTTTTTCCTCGGAAATATTCCGTGGAAAAACTCCTAACGCGTAAACCTCACTTGGCCTATGAAATCGTTCTTTGAACGTTTTGAGCAAATACCTGTACGGATTTGCTGTTCATCTTTCTAAAAGCCCGCAATCGTATTCATAATACGGAATAGGTACATGGGTAACGACGAAAATGATCACCATAACAGACTAGTGATCTACTGCATTAACACCGTATGCAATATCTTATCTGTTGAAGAAGTTGAAAATGTTTTATGTTAAAGCATTTTCCACTTTAAAAATGGATGAGCACAAGGCTATGAACATTGTTACCGGTTATGACAGCAGTAGGTTCTATGTGAATAGATAACTGCTGGGGCGCGTTTCCAGGGGGAGGATATCATCCCCTCCCTCCATAACAAACATCATTTGTCTGTCATGGAGCTCATGGTCGTGTTCACTACTATGAGGCTTGGATTCGCGCCTTCATTAGCTTTTAGGTAAAAAGGTACTTTTTTAAATTATATCAAAGGCATCTCTGGTGTATTTAATGGCAAGATAAATAGGTGTAAGACTATATAATAAACTTAATTGTAAGACCAAATACTGTTTTATTTAAAAACAATCCTTGAGGCTGACTTATCAGTCGAAAAACCTGAATCCGCCATTTCCTTTTTCAAAACTACCTACTCACTATCCTTAATCCCGTCCTCTTAAAATACCGTGTTTCAACTTATTAAACATCCAATAATCCTTTGAGACCCTTAACAGCCCCTAACCATCACTCGTACATCGGCAGACAGTTGCTCGAATCCCTGACGTATAACCTACGTCTGCCTATGCAGCATATGTAGGGCCTAATATAAATCCGTACATGGAGAGCGGAAGAGAGCGTTGTCCGCCGTTCTTCAGTGCCCGGTGCGCCTTCAACGGCCGGAATTGGGAGTCGAGATCTTACTCTCCCTCTCCACCGCTTCCTTTTGCGACATCACGTCCACGCAGGACGGACTCTGCACTGCCGACTATCTTCTGTATACCAGCCGGCAGTGACAAGTCACCTCCTACATCAGATGTGAGGGCACAGCGCTGCTCCTCCCAAGCTATCTACTACGATATGTACTAAGGTGAGCGTGTGTTGCGCCGTGGGAGACTCACGCTCAACGGAAGCAGTGGTGGTAAGTGACGTGGAAGCAACTGGGCTCCGACATCACCTGCATCACCCTGAACGATAGAGAGCCGTGCCAGATTAGGTTGATTGATTGGCCTGATGATTTTTTCTTCTAGGAGACAGATTTTGTAGCGGTTTTATGAGTTTTTAAACTACAACAAAAAAGAGGGCTATTCTTTATATAGGTACGTAGGTATTTAAGTATCGATACGATACGTAGGTCATAATCATAGCATAACATGTAACCACAGAAGCATGAGAAAAAGAAAATAAAATGTTATATGGCATCGTCGAGCTTTGGACATTTTACAAATAGATTGTATGAAATGATGGCCTGATATGAAATTACGAGCATAGTCGTAGCCCTCTCCATGGGGAGAGAGCTCGGAATTTATTTTCGGGATCGAATCAGAAATGGGGAGATCAGTAGGAGAGCTGGAATCACCAACATAGCCCAGCGCATAAGTTCATCATCAACGGGGAGGTCTATGTTTAGCAGTGGAAGTTATATGGCTGAAATGATGGATGGACGCCCGTGGCTGAACGTAAGCCTTTCTTATAAAACACGAATCATCCCAGCCTTGGGTAGCCCGCATCCCACCGTCGTCATCATTATCTGCCCACCACACGTCTACGTGGATCCGTAAAAGTGGAGCAGGCATGATACCCATTTTATTCATTTTTTAATCGTTTTAGGTGACCCCTCCCGCTGTGAGTTCCGTAAGAAGGACTGTAGAGGTATAAAGCTCATCTTTGTTCCTTCTGGATTCCTTTCTCTATCGGGGCTGAGGTAATTCTTTCGAACAATTCTGCAGCCCGGGTACATAGAATCAACGAAGAAAGGGCAAAATTTGAGCAGAAGCAGGTGATTTACGATTCTCTTGTTTTTTGATGGACGTTAATTGAAGTGCAACTCATTTTCAGTTACGTGTTGTATTTTGGTGAAGTAAACAGTAGAGGTTTTTGTATTTTCTTTCTCTGAGTTGGGTTGGTTGGGTTGGTTTGTGAACTGAGATAAAGTTGCACAGATCTTTCAGGGGTATTGAAATAAAACAACAATTTAATTACATGTTTAGTTCAAAGACGCGCCGAACTGTATTTATTATATTGATGATATCATATAAGTGAGGGTTTTTTCGTTAGAACCAAAAATCATAAAATACACCAGAGTTTAATGCTTTACTTAATCATAAGTCTTAAACTACTTGCTACGGAGTTGAGGCGCGAATCCAAGTCTCGAACGAATCACGAGGACCGTGAGCTCCAAAACAAACACATGTCTGTTATGGAGGGAGGGTATGAGATGCCCTCCCCCTGGATCCGCGCCGGTTACAGTTACCTTTTCCCATAGGTAACCATGCCGTTCCCATTCATATTTTCAAATCCATGTACTCGTCTTAGAAAAGTTTGTTAAACTTTTTTTAAAGACAAGTTTTTTGCATATTGTGTTTATGCATAAGACCACGACGTGAACTTCTGTGATCAGTGTCGTCGTTACCCACACGCGACGTAATAATACGTTGGGGGATTCTGATGAAGGTTGAAGCAGCAGAACCCTTATCGAGTATCTGCTGAAAACGTTCAAAGAACGGTTCCTTTGGCCTAGTGTGGTAATTATCTGTACGAAGTTCGTCCCGCAAATTTCAGCGGAACAAACACCTGCAGACAATTTACCATAACAAAACTATCGACAGTGACAACAAAACTCTCCTAACATATAGAGATGATAAAATAGATGTTAAAAGAAAAAGCTGTGTTCGGTCATCGAAATCAGCTTTTACATGGAAAGCCGATTTGGCCTGAGGTGTTGATAAAGGCTATGGAGGAGATGAGATTGCCATGTCGAAGCTTCCACTGCATCTCTGCTAGTTGTCTGGTGAGACAATTACCTGTGAACAAAAATGATTCCTTAACAAAGCTGTCACAAA
Organism: Helicoverpa zea; assembly: GCF_022581195.2. Classification (NCBI taxonomy): domain Eukaryota; kingdom Metazoa; phylum Arthropoda; class Insecta; order Lepidoptera; family Noctuidae; genus Helicoverpa; species Helicoverpa zea. The sequence goes on from NC_061472.1 coordinate 4,120,156, forward strand.
ATAATCAATAAGTCTGGAAAATACTATTGTAGGTATTCAAACTTCTGGTATTCTTGAAAGCCTTTATTAATAGTTAAAGAAATACAATCACATTTTGTTAGGAATTATAACATTGTTCTCACTAGTTTTTACATCATGACAATTCACACCACACTCATTCTTTTTCATAGACTAACAACCCTACATTTTTTAAATGTCATAGACTATAAATTCCTAACACCTTCTCCTATTTTTAATATATGAACATAAATTAAAAATACCTTATAATTACTTCAGAGACACCATCAGTTTTCAAAACATTAACTTAAACAAGTTTTCAAAACATTAACTTAAACACTTCTAATTATAACACTCAATTTACACAACAACTTTATCGCAATGAAATTTAAATTTTTCTTTATATAGTGGTTTCGTCAACATATCCGCTATCTGATAATTTGTAGGACAATATATAACATCTAAATATCCTTTCTTATAATTTTCGTGTATAAAATAAAATCTCACATCTATATGTTTAGATCTCTTGCTGAATGAACCTGTTTTAATCAATTGGATAGCACTCTGGTTATCAATATTCAAACTAATCTTAATACTGCTACCAATTAATTCACTTATAAAAGTCTTTAAGTATAAACACTCTTTAACGCAATCTGCTGCTGCTATATATTCCGCTTCAGTTGACGATAGATTTACTATCGGCTGTCTTTTGGAGCACCAAGCTATAGGTCCACCTGCCAACATTATTATGAACCCTGTTGTACTTCGTCTGGTCTCTGTACAACCTGCATAATCTGAGTCACAATATGCATGCAATCTTGTAATATCTTTCCCAGCATTATACAAAATCCCTTTATCTCTCGTTCCATTCAAGTACTTCAACACCTTCTTTACTGCTAATATGTCTTGCCTTGATGGATTTTCTACCTTTTTACTTGCTTCATTCACAGCTTGACTGATATCTGGTCTTGACCTGGTTGACAAATACAATAATCCACCAACTAGTTCTCTGTATGGGAAATTTGACGTAGCCACCTTAGATTCATTTTCCTTTCCCACAATGCATGGAGTATCTGCAGCTTTGGAATCATACATATTATATTTTCTAAGTAATTTTTCTGTATAATTCTGCTGATGCAACAAAATGCCTTGTTCTGATCTTTTTATTTCAAAACCTATATAGTTTTGAGGTTGTTCATATGTTTTTAAGATAAATTCTTTTTCCAATTGATGCAAGATCTGTAATAACTTTTCCTTGTCTTTTGATATGGCCAAACCGTCATCAACATATATAGCCAATATTATAGTTTTGTCTTCATTAAAAAACACACACTGATCCGACTTTGAAGCTCTCAGTCCAAGTTTCCTTAAAGTTTCTGTAAATCTTTTATTCCATGTCATTGGTGCCTGTTTTAGCCCATATAGTCCTTTCTTTAAATGACAAATTTTATTAGGCTGTCTTTCATATCCTTCAGGAATATACATAAATATGTCTTCCTTTAACTCGCCATACAAAAATGCTGTTTTCACATCAAAAGTTATCATTTCATATTCCTTTGAAGCAGCAATTGCTATTAATGATTTTATTGCTGATTGACTTACTACTGGACTATATATTTCTTGATAGTCAATGCTTTGCTGTTCGAAGCCTCTTGCTACAAGTCTTGCTTTGTAAGTACCATTTTCTTTTATACAAAATACCCATTTACTTGACAATATCTTGTGTCCTTTTGCTCTTCCTACATCAACTATTTCCCATGTATTGTTACTTTCCAATGATTCCTTCTCCGAATTTATGGCCTTCTCCCAATTATTCTTTTCAGCAGACTTCATGACTTCATCATACGTAAGTAATACATAATCTTGCAGGTAAGCTGGTTTTTTCCGTTGTCGTTTTGTATTTATAGTTTCTATAGTTTCTATCTCTGCAGTATTACTTTCTTTATTTTCATCATTTTCTACTTCATCAATAATATCTGGGATGTTATCTTCTATTACATTACTTTGTTGTTCTAACTCTTCTATTTCATAATAACTGTCATCACTTTCTTCTTCTTGATTTATTTCTTCTTCATTATTACCTGGTATTATTTCTGTTATCACCGAACTTCCTGTTTCTTCATATTTTTCTCCAATTTTCTTATTATTATTAATTATAACAATATCCCTTGCTATTTCAATTCTTCTTTCTTCTTTATTCCACAATCTATATCCATTATTAGTATATCCAATCATGATTAACTTTTTGCTTCTTGGATCTAGTTTCTTAATATTCGAATGTAATTGTTTAGCATATACTATTGAACCAAACTTGCATATATTAGATATATTAGGCCTTTTACCATGCCACATCTCATAAGGTGTCTTATTCTTCAAAGATTCACTTGGTAATCTATTTATAATATAAGTAGAACAGTATACAGCTTCACCCCACATTTCTTTATCTAACCCTGAATCAAATAGTAATGCTCTGGTTTTATCTAATAATGTTCGATTTAGTCTTTCTGCTTTACCATTTAGTTGTGGTGAGTATGGTACTGTATAATCTAGTTTTATTCCCTTTTCAGTACACCATTTTTTAAAATCATTGCTTGTGTATTCACCTCCATTATCGCATCTTATGGTAGATACCTTTTCTGTTCTCTCTCTTTCTGTTTCTTCTATATAATGTTTTAAATTTTCTTTAACTTCATTTTTATATTTAAGCAAGTATATTTTTGTAAAATGAGTATAATCATCCATGACGGTTAAAACATAACTATAGCCATCATACGTTTTGTTTTCGAACGGTCCACATACATCAGTATGTAATAATTGAAGTGGTCTACTGGCTCTGTTTCTTACTGTGTTAAATGGAAGTCTTGTTTGTTTAGCTTGTGTACAGATTTCACATTCGTCTATTTGCCTTAATCCATTTATTTTTATTCCATCTGCCACATCTGGTAATATATCTAGTATTTTCTTTCCTGGATGTCCAAGTCTTTGATGCCATTCTAAGGCAGTGCCATTTTCTTTCATTAACAGTGTTTTTTCTTGCATATTATTATCATCCAAATTAATTTTATATAAACCGTTTTCTTTTTTTCCTGTTAATATTAATTCTGACTCCTTATATATTTTTACATTATCTTTGGTAAATATAACCACTCCTTGATTGTTTGTAACTGCATTAACCGATAATAAATTTTGTGATAAGTCAGGAACAAGCAGGGTATTATTAAGAGTACATTTTTTTCCAATGACTTTACCAGTCCCTTTCACCTCTATTGTTTCTTCATTTGCAGTCAAAACAGATGATGGTTTGCATTCAAAAAATTTTAGTATGTCTACATTTTTGGTCATGTGTGCAGTACACCCAGAGTCTACAACAAATTCTTTCAGTTTTGGTTCTTGAATTTCACCGTTTGTAAAAAATGCCTTTTCTATTCTTTTGTTACTTTTTTCTTCATTCTCATTCTTATTCTTATTTTTGAAAAAACAATTTTCTTCTCTGTGATTAATTTTTTTACAGATTGAGCACTGTTTATTTTTAAACTTACAGTCTTTATCTTCATGGTTGTCCCTTTTTTGTTACATTTGAAACATTTTATTGCATTAAACTTTTTCTTTGATGTAGATGAAGATGTAGCTTGAAATGCTAGCTGCTTGTCACTTTCTTTTGCTTTCAACATTCGATTTTCTTCAGCCAGAAGTCTGTTTGTTAAATTTTGAAGGGTTTTCTTATCGTCTGCCATGCATTCCCAAGAAGTTATAAAATAGTTTAAATTATTTGGTAAACAGCTTAGTATTTTGGATATGACCATTTCATCATCTATTTTTGTTCCTAGCTGACTTATACGAAATTGTAAATTTTCTATTTCACTTATTAATTGGGAAAGCGATTGACTCTCTTGTTTCTTATATGTGAAAAATTCTTGTAATAATGCATCTTTGTTTCTTTGCTCAGAACCTTCGAATATTTCACATAATTTTACGTACATTTCACGTGCACTGTTACAATTAATTATGTGACCTTTTAGTTTCTTATCAATACTGCTTATGATAATTCTTTGCACCTGAGCATCTTTGATACTGAAGTCACTTTTCTTGTCATCTTCTTTTGTTTGTGCAATTGTTTTTGCAAGATTTGCCGCTTTTAAGTGTATATTGAATTCAAATTTCCACAATAAAAATGTTTCCGCATCTTTTAATTTTTCTATCTGTATTATCTCAGGTTTTTCCATTTTTTAGTTTTTCACCGTTTTTTTATTTTCTTCCTTGTTATTACTGTTTTTTAGTTTTTTTTTTTTTTCACTTGTTTTTTTATGTTGGGTTTTTCATTACCCAATCCCGGTTTTTAATTTTTTCTTCTCGGGCGTTCTGGGCCCATAACCTATTGTAGGTATTCAAACTTCTGGTATTCTTGAAAGCCTTTATTAATAGTTAAAGAAATACAATCACATTTTGTTAGGAATTATAACATTGTTCTCACTAGTTTTTACATCATGACAATTCACACCACACTCATTCTTTTTCATAGACTAACAACCCTACATTTTTTAAATGTCATAGACTATAAATTCCTAACAAATACCACCTTATTAGACGCAGGAGACCGTAGATTTCCGCCTTGTAGATTATGTATATTGCCCCTAAATTCAAAGATGAACCTTACCTTGTGTCCTAAAATGTTGAGAGACAGGTCCATATTCCCCGTGCTCTTTGAGAGAAGACTAAGTATATTAGGAGATAAAAGTACTTACTGAAGGCTGTATTCTGATGACTTGATGAAGGGCGAGCACGCCCCGCTTCGCACACCACGCAGGGGCGGCGGCGAAGCGAGGTCGCTAGCAGCTCCTGAAAACCACAAGCAATTCAATTAGTGACACCGTCTTACACTCATTGAAAGACTTTCACACATAAAAACAAGAGAGTCTGAAATGAAGGAATTGAAGGAAACACCCACCTTCTAAAGTCACCAAGGAGTGCGCTGATGCAGGGACCGGTTGGTAACCGTGGCAGCCGGGATGGTGGTCGGCGGCGCACTGAAGCACGAGGTGGGCTCAGTGGAATTTATACGGGTCGAAGTGCACCGCCCACTAGAGCCTGCAACGCGCATGCCCGGCCCGGAATACTGCAGTGTCATATATTATAGAAGCTGTGTAATTGTAGAATCTAGAACATACAGATGATGGTGTCGGGACAGAGGTAGCTGCGTGAATTGATAATGCCTTTGTTCTTATAGCACCTGGTCTTCTTACAGCATCTGAAAATTGCTATAAGCAGCATCATCTCATGACCCTTCCAACACTGGTTGACTCTTTGTCTTCATTTGTTGGATCAGCATATGATGATGACGTACCTTAGCACCATATTTTGATGCATACTTACAAGTCTTCTTAAGACCTATTAGTCTTCTTTTGGCAGCTGATGCCTTCAAAACATAATCGGTACTGAAACATACAAAGTGTACTTGCCTGGTCACGCCTTGCGTTTGTGTAAGGGCGTGGTCGCCAGTGGCCGCGTGATTCTTTGTTCCCGTGGAGAGCTGTTGCAATTCCTCCTAGTAATTTATTTTACATCATATTTTTTTCAGTATATTAGTAAAGTCATCAACATAAGCTAGAATGCACATTAATAAATTGTTGTTATGATTAGCTTGAGCTCGCCAAAAAGCTAGCAAAAAAAAAATGTGTGAAGAAAGTTTTCCGAAATTACAGATAAATCTAATTTAATAATTTGAGTATATACTTCTAAATTACATTTCTGTAAATATTCATATTCTTTGTGTGCTGATCATTAACCAACCATTGTCTGTAGTGGTAGATATGGGAGGTTGCACAGATCTATGTAGATTTTGGTGTGGAAATGGATTGATGCCCGAAGAGGGTCGTTGGTTTGAAAAAACTTAATGGACAGTCACAGTTATAGTTTAGAATTTAAGTATATTTATTTGTTAGTTTGATTCTTGGATTAAGACTTATAGTCTTTATTTCATATGATTCGAGCGAAACCACGGACAGTAGCTAAAGCAGATATTTCTCATCTGTGTGTACCTGTGTAAATAAATGATTTTGAACTCATACATCATAACGGCATGTATTGATTGGACCTGCGCTCTGCAATAGGGCGTTGTCCCTTTATGTTGCAGCAGTCCGAATGTGATCGTGTCCAGTGACAAGATTATTAACGGCAATTTCGAAATAATTTATGACATAGGTAAGGTACATATTGTAGATATATGAAAAGTATTTTTTGTCATTTTCTTTTGGGTGGCCAAAACAGGTGAGTGTGGCTCACCCGATACATATCAAAGTTGATGATACCCTCATCTCCCGATCTCCATCACAATCTGAGAAGAAAATGTTACTACTTTTTTTCAGAGATTTAGTCCTGAAAACTTTAGATCATGCCTAAATAATGCTTTATCTTATCCCTTTAATCTCCATGAATTAATTTAATTGCCATTTATATTTCCAGGTGGAGGTGATAACTGCTGGACTAGGCGAATTATCCCTGCGGGTCACCGGCTAGCTGGGTCCCTACGCTCCCTACATCTCTGTACTACCGTCCAAATCTCTTGTCTCGAGGTATGTATAGATACTCGACATTTTATTAACTAAGCCATGAATGAAGGCAGCAAACAACCTGTAGATTGCTAATAAAAAAGTTCAGGTATTTGAAAACGTAACAGGTGGCACATTACCATTCAGCCACTACACTCTTGGTATAAGAACTGCCACAATGGCAAAGCATGCTTGCATAAGTAGTTCACCTGTTGAGCTTTACGTTCTTGGCATCTTGCCCGCTTTAGGAAAAGTATCACTAAGGGTTTGTTCAACTCGCCTCGACTTTGTAATTTTGGCAGAACTGGAAAATTGAACACCTACTTAATTATGTACCTGAAAAAGGTCTCCCTTCCCGGTCAAAACACCACAATTGATATAATACCTATATTTTTTTATGTCACAGATCCCTGAGGACCATTCACAAGTAGCAAAAACAATACAGAAAAAAATGAGCAACACCACCGCTACAAAATACGACAAAGTTCGAGATTACAAAAAAATTGTGGATGAGCTCACAATAATGCAAGTGGACATGACAACTCTTACGGAAACCATTAAACTATTTAGCGACCGCATATTTGCTGAAGATTACAACCATTGTTACGAAGATATCGAGGAAGCATCAGTCACTGACGTAGGGGTGCTTACAGACTACAAGCTTCCAAAATTACTCCAAGAAGAAACGTTATTTGGAAAGCTTAATTGTCTCGCTGTGGCTCACCAGTTGTTCGAGCTAGAAGACATGAGTGCCATTGAAGCGAAATTAGGGAGACCAGTTGATGAACATGACATGTTTTATGTAAAGCGACCGCCGAAGGAACAAGAGAATAATGGAGATGGAACCGTGACTGCACAACGTATGATGGTGGTACGCCTGAAGAAACGCTCCAATAATAATGTGTAATTGTTTGAATAAATCATGATTTTAATTGGTTTTTATTTCTACATCCTTTGGTACTTCTTTTGTGATAGGTTTGGAAACTTCCATATTTTTAGATGGCTTTATACATTGTGTTAGGAAGAATCCTTTGAAAGTATACCATAAAATGCATTAAAAGTAGATACATGGGGGTGGTAAGGTTTTCCTATGGGAAAATCTGGAATATTCCTGCCGGAGTGTCGAAGTAAGGATCAAAGAGCACGCGGTGCGGAGAATGGAAATAGGGCGTGGCTCTGAAGTAGGAAGTTAGGTTTAAAATAATTGGGATCAGTTTTGGTTTTTCGTTGTAATCTGGGATTAAATTTTTTATCAACTTCTCAAAAGGAAGTAGGTTGTCAATGCGGATCTTTATAATTTTGGTTTTATATACTTGGTTACGTCTCGGTTTTTTGTTTGAAAAGGTAATATGTATAGAATCTGACGAAGCAAACCCCAGGACCCAAAATTGTAGGCACGCTTCGGGTATGGATTTGGGTCGGTCTGAGGACACTACAAAATAGTGAAGGATATCATCAGACAGAGTGTGAGAGGTAACTCCTTAACGGTATCTACCAATTATCTTGTTTTTGGGCTTGTTTTATTTGTATTTTTAATTTTGTAATTTGGAGAATTTTACAATGCGCGGAATGGAGGCAAAGTGCAGTTCAGCACTTTTTTCAGCCTCTTCATGTTGGACTTATTTTCATTGTGCAAAAATAATTTAAATAAAAAAAATAATCTCGTCGAGCCTTCGCTCACATATCTTTAGGGTTAACAGCATTCTGCACATAACGCATCGAATCAGAACTATTGATTTTTCCGCGGCACGCATAGGTCTTGCATCCTCATAAATATATCAAAATGTCTGGTCCAGCATCTAGATCTAGGTATATTAAATCAAATCGAGACTATCGATTAGTTCCGCGCTGCGCACCTAGGTCTTATGTACCTCTATTATTTGTATAGATAGGTGACGCCCTCGAAACTGCAACTAGTGCGCTATCGGATACCGAGTTGGCGAGACGATTCTCTAACTAAGAGTTACCTACTGAGTCACCGACTGAGGTAATTAGGCAGATTTATTGCACAATTTTAGTGGTGTTTAGTATTTTTTTTAATTGCTTTTATTTATTTTTCGAATTATTAACCATTAACTGTAGTGTTGTTACAATTGTACATAGGTACCAGGAATTACTAGGTACTTGTGAGGAATAACCAGCATCAACTAATATTTATTTGTTTATGATTTCAGGCGGTGCAGTTAGCTGAGCAACAAGTAGGCGTGGCGACTTCGCCGCGCCACAAGTTGATCCTCCGAGTCTACTTAAGACCACGCGCATCGGAAGTCTTCTACATTATCGGTAGGCTTTTAATATCTGTTTTTTTAATCACCTTAAATCTTCTTTTAGATTGTTTTGAATACCTAATAATTGAGGCTATCTTTGAAATATTTCTGATTTTGATTCTGAACATCTTTGTTGTTAAGGGTAGTCAGTCATCTTTGGTGTTAGAAGCGAGTCTGACCACCAGTCTTGCCAAGGGGTATTGGGTTACCCGGTTAACTGGGTTGAGAAGGTCAGATAGGCAGTCGATCCTTGTATAAAACTGTTACCCAGGTGCATCCGGTTAGACTGGAAGCCGACCCCAACATCGTTGGGAAAAGGCTCAGGAGACGATGTCTTACCAATTGAGGTTATAGATACAGTTAAATGTGAGCTACTTGTGCTAATATTTGATTATTACTTTGCAGATCCTGGTTCTTCTCAGGCAGCTGGACTATTTCTTCGTAGCGGCCAACGGCACCATGGGTTGATCTAAAACTGAATTAGTAGTAGTGTAGCTTCCACGGATTATTTATTTTTTTATAAATAGGGTATTATAAAAAAATAAGTAGTCCGTGGAAGCTACGACTTTAGTTTAACTTTTTTTTTCACTTTTGGATCACACGAAATAAAATTGCAAGCTGAGTGTTGTAACGCAGGTGTAACGTTATATCATTCTCTAGTGGAAGCTTCGATATCGATCTCCTGTATTTGAAATGCCATGTCACTGGAAATTCAAAATGTTATAACCTGGATTATGATCATTGCCCCCTAAAGTCGCGAATCCAGCACGGCTTAAATGGGTGGATACCCAACAATGACACTGATTGCAATAACATCCATGCATTTAACATGCAGATCTGCAATCATTATTCTCTTTCTAAAAACTGCAGTTGTTAATTCACAAATGCAGTTAAGAAAGACTAGGATTTATTAATTGGATTTTTCGCTTAAATAAACGGTATCGCTGTGTTTACGTAGCGTTAAGATTAAATAGAGGAAGCGTTAATGTGACCATCATTTTCATGTTTCTTTCTATTGCCTCTGGTCTTTGTGACACGGTCCGCATTCAATAACCGACAACAACAAAAAACTCACCTGGACAAACGAGTTAAAGTTGTTAATCGGATAAAATATTAGATTAAGTCTTATTTAGTTTGTAAGAAATGAAATATCAAAAGTCCTTGGACTAAACGAACAAATAAAACGTCAAAAAATTATTGTTGTGGTCTTATTTCAATGTAAGGGCTAGATTCGCCTCCCTTTCCCTTTTTGAGTCCCTTAAAACTCTCCCTAAGAAGTCCTAAGCACCTACGCCATTGTACTCCCTTATTTATGACCCTCATGAACTCTCTTATGTACTACCCTCTTTTACCCTATGTGCTCCCTTTTTTATTTGGTTGTGTATTCTTTCCATATTACCTCTATGTAGTATCATAGTGCTCCCCTATGTACTCCTTATGTACCTCAATTTAAAATTGGATGGATGTGCCCACATACTTTATTGTGGATTGGATCTGCTCCTGGGTTGTGGTCATGCTCAAATGGCACTATGATAGACTGCCACAGGCCATTACGATATCTGACTAGTCCTTAACTACCGATATGAAAGGTTTAAGGAGGTTGACTTCTAATCTTGGTATCACATCGAATTATTATAGATGATCTCTTTATGTGGATTTGAGGATCTCAAAGTATAAGAAGACTAATTTGCAGTCGAACTTTAAGAACAGCAACAAATCTGGAAAACCATATTTTTAATTGTGGGCTCTGTAATGGATTATTATTTAACATCTTCAGATATTTTCGATACCTGCATTTTTTATTTGGACCATCTCAGAATTCAACCAGTTTAAAAATCAGTCCTAGGGCCATTCTTCTATTATGATTTAAGTACTCAGATTGCAGACAAAAGCAAAACAAATCAAAATGCAAGAGGGTGGTGGTGGGTGGTAGGTGGTAAAGCTTCTAGAACCTTCCAAAAATCAATAATTTCCGCGCCACGCATCTCGAATGCGACAAGGGGTGGGCAGGGCAGGGTAGGTACCCTAACTATGGTATAGCTAGCTTATGTACTAGCTTTAAGACTAAATTGCAGCCGGATACGAACAGGGATTTATATAAACTGCCACATTTATTTTTTTATTTAACATCTTCGAATATTTTATAAATCTGCAAGAAGGATAGTAGGTAGTAGATAAGATATCAAGTTAAGTTATTGAAGTTTAGTATTTAGTATACCTACTTTTAGCTTTACAACTCTAGACTTTACAAGTCTAAATGATAAGACCAGCTAAGCATTCAATCAGTTTTATAATCAATCCTACAGGCATAATAGAGGCGATCTCCTCTTAAGATCTAAGTATTCAGATTGCCCACAGCAAATAAACAAATCAAATGCAAGTCCATAACTATTATGGAGGGTGGTGGTGGGTGGTAGGTGGTAAAGCTTCTAGAATGTTCCAAAATCAATAATTTCCGCGCCACGCATCTCCTGCAGGACGAGGGGTGAGCAGGGTACCTAACTGTAGCTAGCTTATGTAGGTACAATATTTTAGACTAAAGTGCAGCCGGATACGAACATAGATAAATCTAGAATGCCACATTTCATTTATTTTTTTATATAACATCCTTTGATATTTGGGTTATCCTGCAGAAGTACCTAGAAGTTTAATTATCATTAGATACTGAGTTAAAGTTTTTGAATTTTAGTATCTACTTATCTAGTATACTTTTAGTTTTACCTAACTAACCAAGTCGAAATGTGGGATTTTTTGATTGGGACCATCTAAGCATTCAACGAGTTTAAGAATCAGTCCCAGGGGCATTCTCGTCTTATGATCTATGTACTCAGATTGCCCACAAAAAAACAAATCAAATGCTAGTACATTGTATACACAACTGACCATAATGTCGATGAGATGTGGTGGTGGGCGGTGGGTGGAAGGTGGTAAAGCTTCTAGAACCTTCCAAAATCGATAATTTCCGCGCCACGCATCTCCGGCAGGACGAGGGGTGAGCAGGGTACCTAACTATATGTAGCTAGCATAAGCTAGCTATATGTAGCTAGTTATAGTATATTCATATAGCAGGTATTCATTTTTTGACTAAATTGCAGCCAGGTAAGAACAGGGATAAATCTAGAATACAAGCATCCAACCACTTTAAGAAACTATCCCAGCGAAATTCTCCACTTATTATTTAGGCACTCAGATTAACAAAACAAAGAAAATGCAAGTACATAACGAAATATAATTACAGTGGGAGTGTAATTATAATTCGTCTTCTAGAATGTTCCAAAATCAATAATTTCCGCGCCACGCATCTCCGGCAGGACGAGGGGAGAGCAGGGTACCTAACTGTATATAGCTAACTTATGCAGGTATTCATTTTTGACTAAATTGCAGCCAAATAAGAACAGGGACAAATCTAGAATAATAAGCATCCAACCACATTAAGAAACTATCCTAGCGGCATTCTCCTCTTATGATTTAGGCATTCATATTAACAAAACAAAGAAAATGCAAGTACCTACATAATGAAATATAATTACAGTGGGAGGTGGTGGTGGGTGGTAGGTGGTAAAGCTTCTAGAATATTCCAAAATCGATAATTTCCGCGCCACGCATCTCCTGCAGGACGAGGGGAGAGCAGGGTACCTAACTGTATGTAGCTAACTTATGCAGGTATTCATTTTTGACTAAATTGCAGCCAAATAAGAACAGGGACAAATCTAGAATAATAAGCATCCAACCACTTTAAGAAACTATCCCAGCGGCATTCTCCTCTTATGATTTAGGCATTCATATTAACAAAACAAAGAAAATGCAAGTACCTACATAATGAAATATAATTACAGTGGGAGGTGGTGGTGGGTGGTAGGTGGTAAAGCTTCTAGAATATTCCAAAATCGATAATTTCCGCGCCACGCATCTCCTGCAGGACGAGGGGAGAGTAGGGTACCTAACTGTATGTAGTTTATGTACTAGTTTTTAGGGTTCCGTAGTCAAAAGGGTAAAACGGGACCCTATTTAGTACTAAGACTGCTGTCCGTCCGTCAGTAACCTGGCTATGTCTCTTGAACAGACATATAGTAAGACAGTTCGCAGAAGATGTAAGTAGGTGTTCTTATTCCCGCTATACCAACAAATACTGAATACTGAACTAGAACATTATACGATAAATTAAACGGCATATTAGGTATACTGAGAGTGAAAGTTTCCAAAACCCACAAAGCGATTTCGGTCCGACCCGGGAATCGAACCCGAGACGTCGTGCTCAGCGGCCACACTTGCAACAGCTAGACCAACGAGGCAGTTTACAGTACCTATAAAATATGGAACCCTTCATGTGGTCATACAGCTCGCACTTTACCTGATTTTGATAGATGTATAATATCATCGTATATCAATCAGGGGGGTTTTGGTCGGGCTTGCGCGGTGCAGCTGACGTCGTCTTTATAACTGCATCCAGTTTCCAGTGCGTTATCGGTCATCGGGCGAGACTGACGTGCCTTTGGTCTTTCGGTCCTCTTAACATCAGACAGAGGTGTGTATTTGAATATTCATTTTTATTACTTCCTTTTCAATAATTAGTGTGCATTATAATTCTTAAATATTTGTGGGAACTTTTCATCACATTTTGAAAATTCTGTGACGAAGTTGCCTGATTAGGGCGTGGCCACATGACCCTTTGTCTTCAATTTGTTCTTATAGGGACTTAAATTACTATAATAGTTGAATTATAACTGCAATTATTATGAAACTAATATTTAATTTCTATGTTTTCAGGCGGAGTTTACAAAGCTGTTACCTGACCACGCCCACTTGCCTGTTGGAGACTTATTGATAAAGGTGAGTCTACATGGCTAGCTAATTTCAATTTTTTACACAGTAGGGTTTTATTTTAATTCAGATATTGGAAAGTTACCTTAAACGCCTGGTTTACAAAATGGGCAACACCCTCAGATAGTAAAGGATCTGTGAAATACTAATTCAGTGTAAAGCTTTGTTAAGCTGTAAAAAGTAAAGCAATGCTAGCTACAAGCAATTAGCAATATAGGTACTTACTATAAAATGGCTGAGATAAAAATGACAAAAATGGGCGTGGCATCCTTGTAGCTTTGTGATCTCCAAGCAAGATATCTACTCAGCAGTTAAGTAACCTTTATATGAGCAATAAGCAGGTAGTAACTGGTACAGACATGGCAAAAATTCTATTATTTTTTAAAAAACAAATACCTTTGTTCACAGATACCTGGATATTGAAAGGCATCGGATTACCCTTCGAGCCACTAACGATGGATAACCACGCAGCTTCAATTCAAGCCATGTCGAGAAAACTGCGTCGAATAGTCTAAGCAATCATGTAATAGTTTACCAGCTTCCACAGATTACTTAATTTATGACCGATTGTCCATTGCCAGATGTAAATAATAATAAAATTAATATTTTCATCTGTGCAGTGGAAAATCGGTCTGAAATGAAATAAGTAATTTGTGGAAGCTGATGGTGTGTTACGAAAGGCATGCCAGTTGACTAACATAATTAAAATGCTAGATATAAGCGTGAAGACTTGTAATCTTACTTTTGCAAACAATGTTTTTATTGGTTGCTGGTACCGACACCTTCCCCTTGGTACTAACTAGGACTACAAGTCACTCATGCCTTTAAGTTACCTAATCTTTTACACATTTTGAGAATTGACATCTTTATATATAATAATAATATTATAACATCAAACGCACCCTCGATAGGAAAAAGTTGCTCTAATCAACGAAGCAGCTTTAGGTTAAATATTTTTTGTTTAAACTGCATTTGAATATGCAGCATGCATACAGGTTTGACCATCAACCAATAAATCCGGTAAATGAAAATTTTCCGGTGTAGCTATGAAGTTTTACACGATTATGTGTGTGTAACAATCATAGTTATTTAATTGTGAATCATAACAACTTGATAGTTTAAAGACTGCGACATTGTCACTGAATGCAGTTAATCGACTTACACGGACTTGACGAACCCGGATTGGACAAGCATAAGCGACATTTTTAATCTTTCCCATTCGCGGATCTAAACGTCGTAGAACAACCTCGACATTTGTAACATCAATATCGAAGGAGTCAGGACCGCGGCTCCTTCGATAGTTTAGATTCGCACTTTCCTTATTAAAAACCTTCCTATAAGTGGCTTGATAAATCGGAGTCAATGGAGAATTTCATGTTAACATCTCATGAAAAAAAAAAAAATATAAAAAATACAAAAAAAAGATAAAAATAAAATTCAAAAATGTCTAAGCTTGTTTCTTTTATCCCCTTTTCTCTCGATTAGCACAATTTTGCTACGAAGCTTCTTTTTGTACCAAAAAGTTATTACATATGTGGCTAGATAAATAAAAATTAAACACAAGTTAATGAGCAAGAAGTTGTTATTCCAAATTCTAAGCAACTTACTCAACTATGAAGACTGCTCAAACATCAGTCTATCTCAGTCAACTGGCGTTAATTTCTGCGACGGAAATGTTTTTAAATAGAACTTAAAATTGAGTATTCCGAGGTGAGTAACTTAACATAGGAATAATAAAATAGCTAAATTAAATATAAAATAATTTATTTATTCATTTACAAAGCCAGTTTATTCAATGATAGTCTTGTCGATATCATACACTCTTTCGACGTTCTCTTGTGGTAAGGGGTCCATGAGTTCTATTTGTAAGTCGTATTGTTGGTCCAAGCCCATGTAGCTGTCGCTCATGATGTATATCGTGTAGATTATGCGACCTGAGACAAAATATAACCAGTTTTAGAAGGTCCAAAGAGGTCCTAATTAAATTAAAGAAGATGGCGCCAGTAAAGATGGCGGTCTATCTGTCAAACTCTGACTGTCAAAAACTTAAGACCAACACAACAGTATATAGGCATACAAGCATTTGGTTTAAAAATAAGAATGTTCTTTTCCCAACAGAACACAAAATGAAAATAATATAACATAGTTCCAAACTGCAAAAAGCAAACCTGTACCGGGTTTACAGTAAAATATATTTTCTACTATATTCCTGAGAGTAGCATGATTAGTGAGACAGATCAGACCAAACGAGAATTGGGACTGGGAAGCACTTTCACGCACTGATGGAATTTTAATACAAAATGTACGTTGTACAAAACAAACCCTCCAATTTGCACATTAGGCATAACTCACCTTTACCCGATGGCGTATAGAACGTGACCTGCGCATTGCCCCTAGCCGGGACTCGTTTCAAGGCATGTAACTCTCCCTGGTCGATAGTACCCATGGTGACGAACCAGCCTTCATTCTTCCCGCGCGGGAAGCGGGGACAGAGGACGTTGTTAGGGTTGCCGCCGCGACGGTTCAGCTCTAGTACAAGGGTGTACTCCTGGAAAGAAAAAAGGTGTGTATGTGAATGATTTGTAGATAAAATATTGTAATTTATTTATTACATAAGAAAACACGCTAATGATATATTTTTTTGCTATCGTGCTATATGATTAAGTCCTGGTTTGTTTGGTTTTTGATATTGTTAATTTTTTATCGGTGTTACAAAGGAAATTGCTAATAAGCGCATTTGACACAAGTCTGCTTAAATTTTAAGATGAAGGTCCGGTTTTAGTAGTTACCGAAAAAGTGTCAGTTCAGTAAAGAATCTGACAGTTAATACTATCTGACAATTAAGTCTTGTTATAATTTCTGCCAAATATAGTTTATCTGTCACATACCTAAGTTAATGATAGGCTATCAGATACTATGAGTAACCAGTGAAACCAGTTTTTGTTAAGTAGAATCTTATTTAAGTATCAATCTATCGGATTTCTTACCTGATCAGCATGTAGCGGTATCCAATGGTCTCTGGCAGGTGGTTGTTGCACGGGTTTGTCCTGCTCGCCGTCGCAGTCGAACCACAACCCGCGTATGCGCATTTTTATATCTAGCGTTGGCATCTCACTTATTGCCTGGAGATAAGGTAATAAATAAACAATGTTATACGGTCGAAATTCTTAGTATACCTAAGTGGTATAAATGGGAAGAAAAGTTGAGTTAATAACACCTATGAGTTACTTTAAAATTTAAACATGTGTATTGGCAATTTTACTTAATTACAGTTCAATAGATTTACAACCTTATCATAACAGTGGAAGCTTAATGCTCTATTGGTAAAATTTGACAGATTCGGGTAGGCGGATCTGCTGGCGTCTTTACATGATAAGTTACAATACCACCAATACCAATTAAATACTGTAAGTCTTAAATGATTTGTCGACTTGATCATAATGCTTACTTCGAACTCACTTCACGTTCATTTGGTACTAAGATTTGCACACAAAAATATGTCAAGTATTTTGTTTCCTCAAATAACCAACATATTCCGAAACAACAAACTTACATAAGAAAAAAAATCAACTCACCCTATGAACCTGTTCAATTTGACCCTCCTCGAACTCCCTCCTCAAATATTTAGCCAGTAGCTCATAATTCCTCATACAAGCCACTTTAAGCCCGTTGAGCATATGGCATGGCTTATTCGAGTCTTTGGCCATGTGGCTAAACATATAGAGATGTTGGGAGTCTATGTGTGGGAGTGTTAGTAAGGGAGATTCGGTCGGCCATCTTGCTTGGACAATGCCTTGCATTAACATTTGACATGATAGACAGACGGAAAGCCAGCCGTTTTCTGCTGATGTGTCTATCATTGCCTGTGGAAATAATTATATTGGGTGAGCTTTATTTTTTTTTACATCCTATGTAGAAAGAGTGATGTTATATCTATGTTTGACCGCTTTTTGTGTCTGTCGTGCCGTAGCTCTTAACTGAATAAAACAAAATTGGATACTGTCTTTATATTTTGGTGTTCTAATATTGGTTCTCAAATCTCTTTATCAAACTTAATACCACCTAATGCTGGAAACATTATTGAAGATTTTTTAAAATTAAATTACTTTGTCAAAAATTCACTGTTCAAATTCAACTTTAATTAAATGAAACTAAAGAACATACACTGCAGTTTTAGTGTAATAATAATCCATATAACAACAAACAAAACTGAACTCTACACAATGGACTTAAAGTTCACTTTACCAAAAACCAATCTTCTATAAAATAATTTTACCTGCAATATCCTAATAGTTTGATCGAGCACCGACTTGGTGTCAGTCAGGTAGTCACTGTTGGGTAACGTTAGTCGCGTCATATGTGCTTGTAGTAGTAAGAAAGCTTTCACGTTCGATGAGTCCAGGCTTAGAGCGTCTACGGGGAGACGGCATTGTTGGGACAGTTCACTGAAATTAAATATATTTTTGTTAGATAGTTTGGGGTTTGGTAGTTATTTTTAGAGTAAAATATGGTAGTACTGTATGCTTTACTCTTCTTGTCTGAGTCAATCCAAAGGTTCTCTGAAAGAGTGATTTGAAATTGGTGTACCTAATATGGCAAATCTATCCATCTATGGAGAATAATTTATGAAAAATGTACCTTCCCAACACGTCAGATCCTGATATGATTTTAGTGTTGTCCCATCCGCTTTTCAATACCTCTCTTCCTTACCTACTTACTTGAGTGAAGGCTACAGATGAAGTGACAAGCAGATGCAAGTGATATTATCTGTCCCATGTTCATGTTGCTGTGCAACTTGCGGGTGAAGTGGGCCATGGTCTTGTATGACAGATAATGATATTAACGCGAATATATCTCACCCATTAAGTAAGTCCTCGTTATGTCTGACAGGCAGCGTGGAGTACTCCTCGCTATCGGCTAACACTCGCAGCAGCTCGTCCATGTTCATGTTGCTGTGCAAGTTGCGGGTGAAGTGGGCCATGGTCTTGTATGATAAGTAGTAGTAGGATGCGATGCGGCCCATCCAGGTGCAGTGGACTGTGCGTAGATCCTGAGGAAAATAGAAAGAAATCGTTACGATTGGGGAGCTATAGTCCGTTTTGAAAATTGATAATTAATAAATGGGGGGAGCGGGAGAAGAAATAAATTGAATATATAAAATAAATACTCTCATTTTTATATACTTTGGGGTACAGCTTTAATGTAAAAAGCTAGTAAGATAAAATGACCTGTGACATGAAATTTTAAAAAATTTGATTAAAATTTGCTACTAAAGTAACAGTCAGGCACTATTGCCCACATAAGCATATTAAACCCACAAAATGACAACTTGAGTTATTGTACAAATTGCAGTCAACTGGGATTTTTAATACACTGGTCCTACCTACTATTTAAAAACCATACATACCTCTTCAATCTCCAAACAATTCGCATTAGCCAACGCATCGAGCGAGCTTTGCACTAAATTGGACAGGTAATAGTTAACATCCTGCGGTTCTACGCTCTCCAAATTATAGTATGAGGGGTTCTTCAGCAAACGCCGGAAGAAATACGTCCAGGTCATGTAATCTAGAATGTCTTGTTTTGTTTGGACGGTGCCTAGAAAATGCAAAAGTAAAGATTAAATTGTAAGTCAGCTGTGGTATAATCATTACATAGTGTTGGAACTAAAAATATAGGTACACTGAAAAAAAAAGAACTTAATAAAATGATGTCAGAAGAGTTTTCTTTTTGCTTGATCGCGATAATCTCGGTATTTACTGGTTCGATTTATTTCAATGTTAGATTTCAGGCTACTTTTCATTCGGGTGCGCGAAGTAGTTCCGGCAGGGCGTGGGTGAAACTGTTGGCGGATGCTAGTAAAATAATGGTGGTAGGCGTAATTCACTACATAATGTGGAAACTAAAAAAATATATAAGTTCCAAAATCACCACATTAAAGACGATCTTAGTTTAAGACACAAATACTTACCAGCCACAATCTCAGCGTTAAGATGGTCGGGCAATACGTCCAGCAGACTGGACTCGACTGGGAAAGGCTCGTACAGGAACTTTTTGTAGAAATTCTTCTTTTGATCGTGGACTAGTACTACAGCCACACCCTCGTTGTCATACTGGAATAAAGTGTAACATTATTTTGTAGATATAATTGTAGGAACGAACATTTTTTTAAAATTCTAAGTAAGTTTGACTAAGCTTAATTTAAATGAATTAGCTTTACTTGCTTTCACCGAACAGTGTTATCTGCTAAAGATTTTATTTCATTTAATCACTTTTTTTTACTTCCGCAAAACATAAAAAATCTCGCGCAACTTGCGCAAAACTGCGCTAAACAATTTGTATTTTTTTACATTCAATAATGTAAAAAAAATACAAATTGTTTAGCGCACAAATGTGCAAAAGTGATCACGTATCAATATACGTGATCACTTTTGCACATTTGTTAGAAGTTGCTGTTCATTTTACGTTATATACAACAAACTTTCATAGGGTTTTGTCATATTTGTACATCGAGAATGTATGTTAAATTCAAATTCAATTGTTTATTTGCTAGAAATACAATCATAAACTGACGACCTTAAAGCCTAGATGTGTATTTCCTACAATTAAAATACAGAAAGGACAATGGGCGATTCCGGTCCAAATGTCCACCACGAACGAGACCTATATGGCTAGATAGCCCGTTAAATGTAGAACATTTTTTGTTATGAAAGTAAAAAAAAATATAATGCCAGAAAAAAGTTATAGCAAAATCAAATACAATATTTTATAGATTTTTCAATTTAATTTTTTCAATTACTTTTCGTGATGTTCGATTTTCGTACTTTCTGTAACTTCTGACAAAATAGAATTGTTAATTATTACAAAGAAGACACCACCAGTTACATCGAACTTTCTTAGATCCAGGAACCGCTGAGTATATTCAAGCACTTCTGGCGCCTCAATTGGTTAGTGATTCGTACATCCATCGGGCAAAAAATATGGGCTGTTTATATACTGTAAATGTGTCTTACTCATCTTAGTTTTAGATAAAGTGCGGAAATGGAAGTGGAATAAAATAAAAAATAATAATGATAACATACAAAAACTACCGAAAATAAAGAATACATTTTTGGCTCTAACTTTTTTTTGGCATTGTTTTTTTTTAACTTTCTTAGTAAAAGATACTCTAAATTAAGTGGACTATTTAATTATATAGGTCTCGTTCGTGGTGGACATTTGGACCAAATCTCATACATTCTTGCCCAATCTCCTTTGATTAAAGTTTATTTCCTACAAACCTGTGGTCGTCCAGCTCTTCCCATCATCTGCAGGACATCAGTAATGGGCATATCGACATATCGTTTCTGTTTCCCATCATAGTACTCCGTGCCTTTGATCACTACTAAGTGCGCTGGGAAGTTCACTCCCCATGCTAGTGTTGCTGTGCAGATTAACACCTGGGGAGAAAGGTTTCTTGTGAAGGAATTTTGAGTAGAATATAAGTATGAGAAGGTCGGAGGAAATTTAAGACAATATTATACTATACTAGTTGATCCCGCGAACTTCTACAAACATTTTAAAACCGAAAGCCAAATCGGTCCAGCCATTTTCGAGGTTTAGTCAGACTAACCAACAGCAATTTATTTTTATATATAAGACTAGCTTCCGCCAGCGGCTTCGCCCGCGTGGTGTGTTGATAAAAAGTAGCCTATGTGTTAATCCAGAGTATCACCTATCTACATACCAAATTTCAACCAAATCGGTCCAACCGTTTTTGCGCGATTGAATAACAAACATACATCCATACATTCTCACAAACTTTCACATTTATAATATAAGTAGGATTAAATATGTGAATTAGAAATATTTCTATATTTGAGATTGAAAAATTCGTAAGATACCTACTTAAAATATATTCACGGGATTAATAAATTAACTAACCAATACCTAAGTGGTTTGTCATGATGTTACATATTGCTTTGGTTTGCAATTTGTCAGGAAGGGAGCAAACAAATCTAGCGGATAGTTATAAAATAAATTTTGAAACAATATTTTAATTTCAGTATCATAAATTAATTTCTATTCTGAAATACAAAAAAATGATTTCATACTAACCTGTATCTTCTGATTAATAAACAGCTCTTCAACAGTAGTCCTATCTCGTTCATGCAGACCCGCATGGTGTATGCCTATGCCGAACGCTAACGTGAGCTTGAGGTTTGATTCCCGGATGTTGGCTAGAATCTGCTCCATTTCTGATTCTTGCATGTGCAGCCATTGTTTCGGATTGTCTTCCGCTGCTAAATATGCGATGAGATCTAGAGCTGTTAACCTGAAAAGCAATAAAAAAAACATTTCTATGAAGATATACTGGAGAATTAAGTGTGTATTCTATGCTGAAAACAGCTTCTATGTTTGTTTCTTTCAATAAAATACTTGCAAGACAAAGAAGACATTAGGAAGAGGTATTTATATTGCTGTAAATAGTCTAAAAATCATATTCTGAAAGCCTTAGTCATTAGATTTTTTAAAACATTTATTTAGGCAAATTATTTTATTGGCAATTTCGTCTCGTAGAGTTCCCGTGAAACTCCTTGCCGTTCTGAAAATTCCGAGCGCAAACATGCGTGAGCGTGTCCATAGGATTAGTTTCTGCGCAGCGACTAGCGCAATATTTTGTGACGACAAAAAATAATGAGTAAGTATTTTTAATGTCAACTTAGCATACTTTTTGATGTCTTTAACAGTTTTCTTGAACATAATCTAGTATACAACCGACGATAATGTACAGACACCAGCAGGTCAACTGACCCGAATTTGACAAATTTTAACAATCGAATATTAAACCTTCAACTATTGTGATAAGGTTGAAAATCGAGTGAAGAAATTGGACAGATTGTGGTAGGTTGACGTTCTGTCTCTACAGAAATGAAATATAACCTACCTGGTCTGTCGTCGACTGGAGACGAAGACAAGTGCAGGGGCGCAGGGGGAGTGAGTGCGTATCGCCTGGAACGTCGGCTTGTTCATCGTCAGCATGCGCGGGCAGTAGTGCCGCCCCGGGTGCCCTGATATGTGTACCTGGACAAACACGTGTTAATATTATTAACAAATACAGTTAAAATATTCATACAACAATTATCTAGTCTCAAACTAAGCAGAGATTATGTTATGGGACCACTGATAAACGTTATTATATATTTTTCTGTTGTAAATTCGTACATATTACACACAAATTTAATTCCACGCCTATGTTCACGCATGCGCACAAATTTTTGATGTAGGTAATGAACGAGAAACGAGAAAAAATATAATCTACACTCTAGTTAGCGATAAAGAATAAATTGTTTAAATTATCATCACAATAATTTATTAAACTGTAGCCCTAACCACCGGTTGCTTGAAACCTTTTCTCGATATTGTGGTTTATTATTTTCAAATGTATTTTATATATTTTATAAATTATATCTCAAAAATTATATATTGTAAAATAAACAAATGTCAAAAACCGGCCAAGTGCGAGACGGACTCGCGTCCGTCGCGTACCATTATTTAAAATCACGTTTGTTGTATCGGAGCCCCCCAAAATATTTATATTATTCTAGTTTTCAGTATTTGTTGTTATAGCGGCAACAGAAATACATCATCTGTGAAAATTTCAACTCTCTAAGACGGACGGACAGAAGAGCGAAAACAACAGGTTTTACCCTTTGGGTACAGAACCCTAAAAAGGACATTATCCACAAAATATCGATAAGAGAGCTGGTTATTACATACCTCTAAAGGCACAGGTCTAACAGAAGGCCTGAAGTTATACAGCCCCATCTCTCCAATGTTCAGCCAGTTGGCCAAGTCCTTAGCGTTCGCGAGAGCTGTTGATAATCCGATGATACGGAGCCTTCGAGATGTGTGCGATTCTATGAAGTTTGTTCTGTAATGAAAATAAAAAATAATTCATTCATTTAAACTTTAGACTCGATGTAAACGTTAAAACACATTCGAAGGAAACTGAACTTTATCTTCATTACAAAAGGTGATGAATTTAACTAAAAGCATTTTTTGCCTCTAATTTTCCGACATCCGGCCGGGACCTTTCAGAACACGGAGAATTTCTAACTGATCTTTAAAAAACCTGCACCACACCAAGTCTTCATGAGTTATTAACACACTTATGAATATAAGTTATCTTTTTATGGGAAATCATCCTCCTTCTGTGGGTAAGCAGAGTGAGGGAGTGTCAGGCTCTTACTAACTAAAACCCATCATGTTCCTCTTAGGCCTTTCATGTACCAGGGAAGCGGTAACTCTTTGTAACAATCCCGCTGTATATAAATTACCTGGACACAATAACTTCGAGCACGGGTCCTCTATCCTCCCCGAGCAGATGTATCTCGTCGATAACGATGAGGGCGACATCCCTGACGTAGTTGCGCGTCTGCCACGAGCGTCTGATGCCGTCCCACTTCTCTGGCGTCGGTGCCATTAAACCCTTCTCTTTTATCAAGTTATTTACATTCCTAATACCATCTGCCTAGCCTTTTCCTCATATTGGTACATTAGCAGCTGAGTACCAGTAGATAATACTGACAATCTTACCTGCTAAAATCAGTCATTTACCCGTGCAATTTGATACCCCTTGGTAAGACTGGTTGCCAAACTTTCTGGCTTCTGGCTACTTACCTGTAACGACTGTCATGGCGTTCAAATGACAGCCAGGATCTTTCGAAACATGAAGAATCTCTCAGGTCACTCTTTAATACCGACATTTGTGAGTTATTAACACACATATAGGTCAATATAAATTACCTGGACACAATAACTTCGAGCACAGGTCCTCTATCCTCGCCGAGCAGATGTATCTCATCGATAACGATGAGGGCGACATCTCTGACGTAGTTGCGCGTCTGCCACGAGCGACTGATGCCGTCCCACTTCTCAGGAGTTGTGACTATCACGTGGGAATTGCGAATCGCCCGGATGTCCGGGGATACGTCACCTGGGAGAAAATATTGAGTTTTGAAGAGATTGGAGAGTTACGGAAATTATTTAGCATGGTGAAAATGTGAGCAATAGTGTTCAAAAATAAAGGATATTCAACCCCTACTGTGTAAAAGCGAAACAAAATTACGACAAATCCTCTTATATGGAATCTATAGCGGTATGCTACAGATTTTCTATAGGACGATTGGTAAGGAAATGAGAAAATGTTTATGTAATTAATATTTGTTATCTAAATTTTTAAGATTCCTTGACATAGGCTTTACTTCTAAAACGTATATAATATGTATCTCAAAGTTCACTGACCTGTCAACTCAACGACTTGTTTTCCTAATCTCTCTTGAAGTCGCACTTTCCAGTCTTTTATCCTTTCTTTGACGAGAGCTTTCAATGGCGCTATATAAACCACCTGAAATTTAATCAAGTATTATATAATAGCAGTAATATTAAGTGTCAACGAGTTCATATAGTTGATGATTATAGAGAATTTATACAGAAAAAAAAATACATAATAGTCTGGTTCAATCAAGCAGACGTCAACTTTAACGTAATTATTCCAAAAAGCAAAAAATAATGACGTTGTAAAAAGTCTGTATCGATCAAGTGCCCAAAAATTATACCTATGTTTGAAAAATTTTTAAAAAACGTGTTTGCTTTTTGAAATGGCTACTTTCACATATAAACTAGCTAACACATAAAAATATAAACAAAAAATAACATACCTTACAATTAGGGTACTGATTAAACACTCTAAACATAGCCACCTCAGCTACAATAGTCTTGCCGGAACCAGTTGGGGCTCCTAACAGCACATTATGGTCCGTATGGTACAAACAGTGGAATATCTGCGTCTGTATGGGGTTGAAGTGGCTGAAATTGTACAGCATCTCGAAAGCAGGGTTGTTGAGTGCCGTCACTGGTAGCGGTTGGAGTTCTAGGAGATCTGTGGATGAAAATAATAAGATGTTAATAAGTGAATTGGGTTTTTATAATGGGTTGAGAGGAAAAAAAATATTAAAAGAAAGAAAACGCAAAACATAAATAGAGAGTTAGAGGGCGAGAAATACACAGAAGGATCTCTCCTTCTCAGAATTTTCTCCCTCTCTCGAGAGAGGGAGAAAATTACAATTTAATTAATATTAAAAGGTGGCTTATCGATGTCTTATAGGAGATTACATTTACCGGACTTATTGATCTTTAGGCTACACATACATATTTTTATGACTTGTAAAACATAAATCAAAAATTATACAAAATATATTATATGAGACAGGATTAGAACAACAATAATGTATACATTTGTATTACCTGTGTGAGGTGGATGAGTTTCAGGCAGTATCAAGTGCTGGAATGTGAGTGGCAGCACACTTTCTGATCCTAACCACCTGGTGGATAAACAAAATATTTGTGTAATGAAATAGTAATTTCACAAATGAGTATGTAGCCATGACTTAGGACCTTTGAAAAGACATATTATGTAAAGTTATTGAAAGATTTCAACATGTCTTATTTTGTTGCATAGATGGCGCTGTAGCTATAATACCTTTCAGATGTAGCTCGTATGTAGTACTGCGGAGGTAACGGCTCGCTGATTGGTATTGTTATCACCAACTCTTGCGGTTCATTTGTTATCACCTAAAATCAAAAATCTATAAACTCTAACTGAATAATAAAAAAAAATTTACAAATTGTTTTATTTTTAAAATCTATGACCACCTGATTTAACTTTTTTTTCCGATTGTAAAAATCATCAAATGACCCCTTCCACCGTGGTCTGGCAGCGGTGAGGGAGTGCCAATCTTTTACTGACTAAAAACCCATCGTGTTCTTTCGTAGGCCTTTTATGTACCAAGGCCGGGGTAACTCTTTCGAAAAATCGAAGAACTTGCCTGTTTCTTAGTGATGAGGAAGTACTCGTGGTAGTACATGATGTCTGTCTCCGGGTCCTCCACCCAGATCCAGAACGCCTCGGGCGCTTTGCCGTGGTACTTGTCGTTCCATCTGACAAAAATTAGTAGAAGAAATTAGTAATTGTAATTGGTACAGTATGACATGTTTTATAGTTTGAAAGGATGTGGCGCTTCAGTAAGTTACAGGGCTTTTTCATAGTGTTGTCTTGTCAATTGTTTCTTGTCACTAACAAAGAAAGACTAACAAGTTTTCTTAAAACTTTGATATTTAGAAAATATATGTTGAGATTGTTATTATACTGCGCGGCGAATGATGATCCTTATGACAGTTCGTTAGCGCTTAACATTGTAGTGACGTCCTGTCACAACAAATCCTTTACAGGCCCATTAAAAATTCGAAAAAAATCATAATTGTGTACATTTTTAAATTATATTAATGAATATTAAGAAATTATTAATGTTCGGAAATAATGAAAAAAAAAACTCAATGCAAATGTACACGGTACGTGCTGAAAAAGTTACGTCGCCAAGCTGTTATCGAAAAAAGGGACACATCGATAAACAAAATATGGATAATTTGTAGGAAAACATTTACAAATGCTATGAGTACAAAAAACACAGTATATTTGTATTTTATTTAATCAATCAGAATCTGACATGACTGAATTGAAAAAATACGGTAGGTCTGTGGCCTCCTTTTAAATATTTTTCCATTAAGCTGGAAATGATGAATTTTTTTAAATTAAATTCAAAAAGAATTCTAAACTCTTTAAATTATGCAATTTTAATAAAAAATAATGTACAGTAAAATAAAATATAATAAGGCCGTTGAATGACCTGGCTGGCTGACATGATCTTTGCCTAACAGTATTTTATCGCAGTTTCGCGTCACTATAACAACTGTCAGGAAACGTCATAGGGATCATGATTCGCCGCGCGTAGTATAATTGTGTTTTTTGTTTTACAACACTCAATTGGCAGCCCTAAGAAAGTGGTAGAAAAGACACACCGACATTTGGAAGGAACGGTTCATTTTTTTTAATGCAGTTTTGGCACAATTACTGTTAGAAGCTTTGGCTAGCATTGCGCTACTAAACAAACAATACATACTTGAAATTAGGCGTGATAGAGAGTCGTATTCTCAACACAGTTCTCGTGATAGGATGTAAGCTAGCCTCCATTTCTAGCAGCGGAAACTCGTCCGCACATTTCTTCAGATGACGGGCGTTCTTAGGGTTACGTATCAAATCACCTGTAATGGAATAATGAAGTGTTTTAAATAAAATGAATTAGGGAGTTTAATTACAAAACAAGATAAGTAAAAATTGGATTAAGTCGGCTTTTGTTCAATTAAGATTTGCATTCATCATATTGACCATTTTGAGGCAACCTCTATTCTTCGGACAATCTAAGGAGTTTTAAAAACCGTAACTATGATTCAACGTAGCGAAAATTTGAGTCTTATTCACGGTCAAAAGTATTGATTATATTTCCCTGAAACACTTTATACAAATAGAAAAAAAAAGATGTCACTACATGGCAACGATTTGTGTAAACTCTCAAAAAAAGTGTCCAAAATTACGTTACTCCAATAAATACCTTATGATGACAACAAAAGGTCCACTTACCAATCTCCTTCCATTCCATATCCCTGATCTGATCAGGCTTGAGCATGGGATACTCAATGTGTTTGAGTGTCTCTATAGTGAAACAGTTAAACTGTCGCATGTCACTGTAGAAGTCCCACTGTTGCCGTTCGAATTAACTAACTCTAATAACGACCTTATTATTAGACACAAAAGGTTCACTCACCAATCTCCTTCCAATCCATGTCCCTGATCTGATCAGGCTTGAGCATCGGATACTCAATGTGTTTGAGCGTCTCTATAGTGAAACAGTTAAACTGTCGCATGTCACTGTAGAAGTCCCACTGTTGCAGTTCTAACATTTTCGCCATTTTGAGATATAGGCCGGCCATGTAAGCGTTATTCTTGCGGAGAGTTATTTCGAAGAGGGCGCGGATTATACGGACGGCGTTCTGTTGAGTTCCAGGAATGTTATATATCAGGGTAAATTGAAAATATAGTTTTTTTCACGTATAAGATACAATTGACGTGTATGACCCATTTATTCTCAAAATTGTTTGCAGACGTCCTTTACAGTGCATACCGAATTTCAACCTTATTGCATTTGAATGTCTACTAAAATTTGCTTAAGGTGGGTCTTAAATGTCATTGACATACATTTCAATAAAAAATTGAAGTACTTTAGGGGAAAAAATGAAGATTCAGAGTTACTATCAGTAAAGAAATTTTTGAACGAGCTTGTACAAGTACGATATTCGCAGAGAGATATTTTTCTAGGCTCGATTGTACGTAAAATATGGGGTAATACATAACAGAACACATAAGGATGTATTTAAAGAAATACATAAGGAAGTAAATACTAAATTACTACCCGTAAATAATTTACCTTATGTATTCAAAATGGATTGCATAAGGTTGCATCAAAATTACATTCTAGAATAAAACCCCGTAATGTTTTATCATGACAACATATAAAAATAAGTATTTTAATACAAACCTGACTAATATAATTAAGATCAGACTGTAACGAGGATCCATTGACACGTCCCCTCGACAGGTAAGTTTGTAGCAGTATGTTGATCTTCCAGTGTATGTCCTCTGGTGCGTCTTCTATGCGTAACTCACAGTACTGGTCTTTTAGACTCCAGAGTTCTGTTAGCTCTTCTTTGCGGACCTAGAAAGTATACAACGAATAAAGAACATAAACTAGACTGTGAATAAATGCCTTCCTTTTTTTGTATGTGATAATGACTTTCAATTCATCCGTTCGTCCCTTTATCAGGCTCTAGGTACGCTGACTATTTCTTGTCTGTATACCCATTAGAATCGGATCAGTAGTTATTTTAGGCACAAAAGTTGGTCAGACAGACAGATAAAGTTGATTTCGCATTTATAACATAAATAAGGATTGATGCATACATCAAGTTCAGTATGGGGTGGACATCATGGTCGTCTGAGATTGATAGAAAAGTACGTAGTAAGAACTAAGGGCAGCCCACTTAGATTGTAGCCTATCGGATTAGGTATATACAATGGTAAAAAAATCTAGGCTGAATGAGAAATGAGTCCTTTCAGACTTGAAGTATTGCCCATTGCTTCTATTGATTTTCGTAATTACATAACACAGCAAATATTATATTCCAACTATTTACAATATAAGTAAATAAAACTCACCTTAAGCTGTTGGAAGTCAGAGCACCTGGTAAGCATCTCCAGCACGTATCCTTGCGTCATAGACTTGCGAACCATAGAGTTGAACACCTCCATCGTCTCGCACGTTATGTAGTAGTGACTCGCTGTGCGGCCCAGATCTGACGAAATTAAAAGAAACAAATAATGGCATCTCGTAGAAGTAAGGAAATTTAAAAGGAGCGTTTATTTCAATGTCTAACAAAGTTTTTAAAAATCGACAAAGAATAAATATGCATTAAAAGCAAGCAAAGTAAATGTGAACAAGAGAAAAAAGCTGTTTTTCACCACAGCTGGCAAATAGATGTCGCACCAATAGAAGTTCATCAAGAATTGTAATTGACCGATGGTTTATGTGATACCTACGGCATTTTATTTTATTTTGCCAGATTGAAGAAATATTCTAAGAAATTATGACATTTCTAATCAATTAACATTATACTTAAAAAAGTATATACCAGTAATATTAAGCTGTCCAGTCCTTTCATTATATCGTATCATATGAGTGTTATCTAACTGCATGGCCGCCGCAGTGATGAGCTCACGACGTTTAGTTTCCAACATTGGTTCTTCTTGTACGTCTGAATACGTTAGACCATACACCTATGAAAAACAAAGTCACCCATATAATTTATTTAGAAAATAATTTTATTTCGTACTAGCGACCCGCCCCGCACGGTTGCAATGCCGATACTAAATACACTACAAAAAAAAATAGAATCCCTTTTAATGGATGCCATTGTAAATTTGTAACTTTTTCTTCAATCACTCTATTAAAAAAACCGCATCAAAATCCGTTCCGTAGTTTTAAAGATTTAAGCATACATGGGATATAGGGACAAAAAAAAGCGACTATGTTTTATATTATGTAGTGAAGGCCATTTCCAGTCCTAAAAGAGAAGATATAAAAACTGAGAACCTCCTATTTTTGAAGTTGGTTAAAATAAAAATAAAAATAGAAAATGCGTTTAAAAGACATAGTTACCTGTGGATTAATCCTCATTCTGACAAATAGGTATGTGTAACTTAACCATTCAACGGCTTCATCGATATTTGTCACAGTGCCTAGAGCGACCTGAAAACATACGAGTTTATTGAATGATGAGTTACTTATATTATCAAAAGCATACAATTATTTTGCAATCTGAAATTAATGACTGTGGTATGTAGCCACTAAAAAAAATGGTTACGTACGTAAAGTCGATACTAAATTATCGAATATTCACACCACTAGTATCGATACTAATAAACTGATATCAAAATTTAAACATAGAAACCATCCTACACAGATCTAGTACCGTTACAGAATAGTGCAAAATAAAAACATATGTGAAATTAAATTGGTATACGAACCTCAGCATTCAAATTATCAGCTAACAAATTAATAAAGTTGCTCTCAATAGGGAACTGATTAGTCATGGACTTGAGATAGTGCGTCAGTTTATCGTGCGTAGTGATTATAATGCCGGTGCCCGACGTGTCGAACTGCGGCCTGCCCGCGCGGCCGAAGATTTGTAGCACATCCAGTATGCTGAGGTCTACGAATGTGCCGTGGCTTTGGTCGTAGATTTCTGTACCCTGAGGATATGGGAAAGAATGTAATTTTATGTTTATTAAGCTTATCAAAAAATCATTCTTTATTATACACATGTTTTATTAATACAGAAATGTTATGTACAAGAGCGAGCTTACTCTGGAACTCTGGGTTAGTTGGATTCTCTAAAAGTAAACCTTAGAGAGTGATATAGAGATTCGATAGGGAAGGGTAAGTCATAAGTATGCAACAAAAGTCCTTATTTTTTTTTGGAGTGAAATGGAATTATTGCGTATGTAAAACTTTTATCTCGTTTATTTATTTGATGTCTTTCAATTTATTAATTAAGTGAGGGAATTCAGATTTTGTATTCTAATTATACAATTTTTTATATTAACTTACCCTTATAACAACAGCGTGAGCTGGTAAGTTGACACCCCACGCCAGCGTGGAGGTACAAACTAACACTTTTATAAATCCTTCCGCAAAGTATTTCTCCACCATATTCCTGAAAACGAAGAAGGCAATAACATATTATAAATCCGTAGACAATGACGAACAGTATATAAAATATCCTTAGAAGCAATAATCAGAATAGGTATTGGTTATTTTTTAGAAGCGTCAGAGATTGAGCTCAAATTAAAGCTGAATTGACACATTCCTCTGTCACATTTTAAGTGGAGCGCGTCATTTCAGCTTAGACGAGCTATAATATCAGAAATGTCATAAAGGTTCAACCCCAGTATTTCCTCATATTTGACTTACCTGTCACTCCTCAGCATACCAGCATGATGACAAGCAAACCCACTCGCAAACAGCTCAGCCAGTTGCTTATTAGGACTACTACTTATAGACTTCATGGCTTTAACAAAAGCACCCGAGTCTTCTGGCTCAAAGTACTTCAAATGACCCTTTTTTTGAGCTAATTCTTTGAGCACCATGGCCGTTTGGTGAGTCGCGTTCCGAGCGTGGACGAATACCATGACTTGATGACCTTTTTGAACCATGTCGGCCGCTTTGTCGTAGCATATCTCGTTCATTGATTGCATCTGTAAGATTTTTTTTAAGTAATATAATTAATTAGTGGCGTTGCCAATAAAGAAAAGCTAAGTACATAAGTGTAGTGCATGCCGTCTATTAATGGAAGCTGACCATAATACTAGGCTATATTTCGGAACACACACAAAGTTAGACCACAGTGTTCTCTCCAATACTCAGTTGCACATTAAAATTGCTAGAGCAACAATGCATCGATATATTATCGATAAAGATACCAGTGAAGTGGATGATATGGTTAAAAAGTGGACAGAGTTACCATTGAAGTATCTGTACTGTACACTTGATGTACAGACGCAAACACATCAAACTACTTGTTTTTTTTAATTTTATCCCTGAAGCATAAGGTTCAATGTTTATTGGGATTTTTTACACATTTAAGTAGCTGGATGTGCTGGTTTGTATAGTATAAAACTAGTAGTAAATATCGAAATCAGAGTCATTTTTTTACCTAAGTCATTAAAACAATCATACCTGTCTAAGATGTGACATGCCACCGCTACCGGACTCCTTGATGCCGATGAACTGTTGTTCCAGCGGCACTGGACGGAAGCGAGAGTCGAAGAAGAATAGACCGATGTTTGGGTTCACGCGCAAGAACCTGCAGGATCGAGGACATTATGAGAAATGTTTAATTACTAATTTATATGAAAAAGGGGAATCTTAAGAATTTTAGATACAATAATTTAGTGTTGTTAACGGTATTAAATGTTCCATAGAAAGATTTCCTGCACAAGTTGTCTTAAATTGCTTTGGCTAAAGAAAGCTTATTTTGCTTTGCGTAATTTGCCTGTATTGTTGTTAATAATGGTGTAGAATAAAGTATCTGTCTATTCACAGTAAAATATGTTTACTCATCAAAAATAGAAGACCACACCGGGTTTGTAAAATATATTTTGTAGCAACCACAAAAAAGTTTATTTTCAATACCAAACCTAACCTAATATCGGTACTTACCTAGCAACATCCAAATAATTCGGCAGCGTAGCAGACAGTTCGACAATACGTATCATATTCTGCGTAGGCTCGACTTGTCGCAACGGGCGAGCGATCGCTTCGATAATGGGCCCTCCATCACCATGTCTTAATGTACCTACTATCTAGCTTATCATTTAATTTACCTCATTTTAATATAAAAACTTACCTAGCTACATCCAAATAATTAGGCAGTGTAGCAGACAGTCCGACAATACGTATCATATTCTGTGTAGACTCGACTTGTCGTAACGTTCGAGCGACTATCGCTTCGACAATGGGACCTCTGTCGCCGTGTAATAAGTGTACCTCGTCTATTATTATTAGTTTTACTATAGACGCAAGTTCGGTATCAGCTGAAATGTAAGAGGTATTAATTGCATTCCGCTGTAATGTGTAGTCTTAGTTTGTATTTTAAGTTAATCAACAATATAAACCGCAATATCAATGTTTTGATCGACTGTATGATCGGCAATATTTCTTAATTAACAAGTCGATAAAAAATATTCTTTGTGATTTATTACTAAATTAGTCTCTGAAACTATTTATTTCACAAAAACATCTATATATGTACCCGTCGCCAATGTGCCCACAAAACACATTTGGTTTATAGTGCTTAAAAAAAATGTTGACACAAACATCGACAATTTAGTACTCACTAAATATCGATATTATAATATACCACTAAACACATCTTTCCCATCACTAACTCAAGCATCAAATAAACTTACTAGCTCCCTTCCTAGTAACGACATCCCATTTCTCAGGCGTAGTAACAATCATTTGCGTCTGTTGGACTTCAGTTTTAGTGAGTTTCATGTCACCAGTTAACTCTCTCACTAGAATACCGAGGCCTTTGAGTCGCTTGCCGAAACTCGCTGTCATTTCTGACGCTAAAGCTTTCATTGGGGCTATGTAGATAATCTGGAAAAGGTAGTGTGTATTATATTTTTTGAGGTTAGGTTATTAGGGCGGAAAATATGCTCATATAACTTAATCTTAATTTTTTAAACCTTAAATTGTAAAACAAATCGTACGAAAAATACGTGTTAAGATGTTGGAAGATGGGAAATCGGGTCAATAGGTCAGATAGGCAGTCCCTCCTTGTAAATCACTGGTAGTCAGCCGCATCCGGTTAGAGTAGAAGCCGACACCAACATACTTGGGAAAAAGCTCGGGAGATGATAATGGAAAAACGGGTCAATGCTGTATCGACATTTATACCAATTTTTTTATGAGTAACAAAATGTTGTTGAAGACCACTACGTGATCCCGTTTTGAAGAGAACTCTTGGCAAGTTTAGAGGTAGATCAAATTAATGTAATAATGGTCTTAGTAGAAATTATTTTCCCAATCAAAAAAAAATATTCTAAATGTGCCACTCACCTTAAACTTATTCTTCATAATGACATTATTCTCGATATGCTGTTTGATTTGATGCACCACAGTTAACAGAGCTATGTTAGTTTTACCGGCACCCGTTGGCGCGCAAATCAAGAGGTTTTCATTTGTATTGTAAGCCGTTTGGAAGACTACAGATTGTATCCTGTTCAGTTCCTTTACGTTTTCAAAAGCCATTTGACCGATCTGTAAAAAGGGGTTATAAGATAAGTTATTTACTTTTCCAATCTTAAGCAGTATACATTATATGCTAAAATTACTTATTACAACACATAAAGATATCATAATATAGTCGACAGTGTAATCGATTCAGCCTAGCCTCTTAATGAAAAATTCAAATTCAGTACAAGTTACCAAAAAAACGTAATAAATAATAATGCAACAAAGTTTAACCCCTTCGAAGTAACGTAACATAGGGTGCGGCCACATCTGATAAAACGCACCCTCAGGAAACAGAGAAATAACATAAAGAGGAATAAGCAAATAAATAATGAACATTTGCAGGTAAATAAAAAAAAACATTTACCTCATCTAGTTCAGCAATAGGCACTCTTTGATTGCCCACAGTGAGCGGCGGGGGATCGTTCTTCGGTATAATCACCTCTTCATATTCTTTATTATCCTTCCTTATCGCGTTCTCGGGAAGTATCAACTTTAGGCCCGATACAAAACCTGAAATTTTTAAAAGGAATAATGTTAACTTTAAGTACACTGTTTTTTAGTAATTCTACCAACATTTTGTTATGAACCTACATCTCTTTGCCTTCAACTACAACAACTTTCTAGTAACATGAATCTTTAAGTTATATTTTTGTAGGGTCTGTCAAAGAATAGGGACCTCATTAATTAGACTTTGCTGTCTGTACGGCTCTCTGTCACCAGGTATCTCATGAACCGTTATAGCTATATAGTTCTAGGTAAGAGGCCATCCTCCTTTAGAGTTAAAAATGATTCCCGAACGAAAGCTAGGGGCGATGTATGGTG
This sequence comes from Helicoverpa zea, assembly GCF_022581195.2. Taxonomy (NCBI): domain Eukaryota; kingdom Metazoa; phylum Arthropoda; class Insecta; order Lepidoptera; family Noctuidae; genus Helicoverpa; species Helicoverpa zea. The sequence goes on from NC_061472.1 coordinate 4,155,901, forward strand.
AAATTCTTACCAGCAGAATTTTTGGCATCAATAGAAGAATCATAAACGTTGGGATATTGCACTTTGGTTTGGAAATACGAGATCTTTTGTAGCACAGGGTCGATGTTGTTCGCTGATCTGGATGTAGAAAATGGTACTACTGGCTTTGATAATTCGGCAAGCCTGAAAATTCAATGGCGATTTGTATAATGCTTATCTCTACTGTAATAGGAAGTTAAGCTCATTTTGTAGATATCATTACATATACTTGCATGGTTATTGTATTCTCCGCAAAAAAAAGGATTAAATAGCAACCCAATTAGCCATAACAAACCAGTCGATAAAAATATAACCAACCTCCATTACATTTTTTTTTTTAAATTAGTTCATTACTTTTTTATTTCATTTGTAAAATACATACAAATCTTTCTTTTTGAACATGTTAACTTACCGTTTAGCCCTCATCTGAGCAATATTAATCTCCTGTTCCTCATCATCGTCATCATTCTTCCTGTTCTTGGCTTTCTTCTCCTCCTTCCTCATGAGCTTGGCTAACATCTTCTCCTGTTCAGATAGCACTGACACCTGGCATAAGTACTGAGGCATTTTGTTCTCGGGGAGTATTGCTGCAACTGAAATTGTCAAAAAATTGTGGGTTATAATTTAGGGCCAACATCACCACAAAATGCATCCCTGATGATGGAAGGCGACCAAGAGGAATACCAGGAAAACGGCGGAGAGAAGATTTAGACAGCTTTCACAAGGACTGGCCACAAATAGCGACCGATAGGAAAAGATGGATGGCTATGGGGAGGCCTATGTACAACATAGGCTAATTAAAAAATAATAATTTAGGGATAGTATTAGCAACTGATATTATCTCAATTGCATATGGCAAAAGGAACCGTTTCCAGCTTCTACAGGGAAGTATTACACAAAGCACTACATTTATAGTTAAAACGCAAAAAGTTTGCCACAGTTATGTAACATACGTATATGTATTTTTTTTTATATTAGACATTAAATAAGTCTCTCTTACACAATTGGTAATTAAAACATAAGAAGCATTACTTACTTTCAGACAATGTAGGTCCAGGCGGAGGTGCTTTCAAACTATTGATAATATCATTCCTATGTTCCAGTATTTCCTGTATGAACTCAAACTTATCAAAGCCGAGCAACTCGAACAGATCATTTTGCATCTCATCATTACTCCGGGGAGAATTCAATAGAGTTATAATGGATTGTAGAATGTCCACGCTTGATATGCCCTCTACGTTCTCATATTGGCCTTTCACTTTTGTTTCTAGCCAGGTTTTGCCAAACTGAAAATGTTTGTAAAGTGAATTGTTGAACAAAAATGAGCCTTTAAGTCTTTGGCATAAAGAACAAAATTGCATGACACATATTATGTATTAGAAATAATGGATGGTGATGTCATCAAGAGTTGAGAGAACAATTATATTGATTAAAATCTATTGACTTAGAGATGTATGTAAATATTATGAATAGCACTCTCAGCACTATGAGCAATCCCTATTGAAGCCATAAAAAATATCAACAGCCTTTATATCACAAATCAAATGAAATCAAAGCATTTATTCGTGTTTATGACGTGTATAGGACACAAAATAGTCAAGAGGAAATACATAAAAACATGGTAAACAATAAAACAAACAAACAAGGTAGGAGAAAAATATACGTCACAAGTACGCGAAATGGCTCTCGCTCAGCATTCAGCATTCCAGCATCACAGCTGGTATATAAAAATATGTGAAAGTTAACTTTACAAAATATAAATCACACTTACTTTAGACTCAGGACCAGGGGCAGGAACTTTAGTAACACTACTACTAGGTTTGGCAGCCTCACTGTTATACTTCATAGAAAAATCAGTGACAAACGCACTAGCGGTTGCCGGCTTGCTCGTCAGCTTGGCCAGCGGTTTCTTCACTGGTTTGTATGGGATGTAGTGGCATTGTATGTGGTCGCCCCATAGCTTGATGTTCTCTTTATTAGATTCGGCCTCTTCGGTACGAATGTAGTCTTTTGTTTCATCCATAAGGTCTTCTGATATTTTTGTTACTATCTGGAATGTGAATATTTTATGATTAGCAATGGTTCTATACTTTGATATTGTATTTGATTCTATATGTGAAAAATGTCTTGCTATATACTGAAAACATTTAAATATTATGCATATTTTTCTTCTATTATGACTAAAATTGGGCATGTGATGTGAGTATCTTTTCAGTTTAAACAAGACCCTATGATTTGTATAACACACATTAAGTTCTCTCAATTTTTGGCCTCTTATTAGGACCTAAAATCGAATAAATCATAAACTTCAAAATAAGTATACATTTTACTACATACTCAACCTATAGAAATATAAAATCACAGTATAATTACATCACAAATTTTATTTGCAGTAGCTGAAGTAACAGTGCCGAATGTTTGCCTCAACTGAGACAGATGTTTTAACATCACAATATCTTGATCTAGAAACATCCTCAAGCTCATTACTGTGGCGTCTTCTATGATTTCATCAGATTGATCTCCTGTTAGCAGCTTACAGGCTTCTTTCAATTCCGCCAAGAGTTTTAGGATTTGATTTGAATTCGGTTCATTCTGTTTTACATAGTTGTAGATATCGGTGAATGATTTGTATCTGGAACCAATGAATTTTAAAGTGATAATTATTTTTTCTTGGATTTGAATTTGGAAACTGGATGAAAGGAATTTAAGATTTTGAATATTTTTCATACATTTTTGGTAAGCAATTAACACATTTAATTACTTACATAATATTTTTAAAATATAAAGAGTGTTTACTTTACACATATATTGTGTAAGTAAATGAGGTGAAATTACATAATTATTGTAGGTATAGGTTGCAGAGTTCATAAGGAAAATTTAATTAAATTTTTATTAAAATTTTTATTTATAATAGCTACAAAAATACTTTGGCCATTAATTTAATAAGGAATCATTATTGAGTATATTGTTGATTGCTAAAAAATAATTAAAAATGGCCTTACTTCTGTAAATTCTTCTTCTTCACCTGCAGCGGTTTCGTAGGGTCTATAGTCGGCTTCAAACAGCGTGGTTTGTCCAACTGAGTGTGAGCCCTTAGGGCTCTCGTTATCCGAGGTAACTCAATCATATTTCAATTATTCCTGCAGAATTTAAATTTGAAATATATTAGTACTTGAAAATAGGCAACAGGTGACTTTATTTCATAATAAAAAAAACAAAATATGTACCTTTCAGTCGGTGAAACAATGTTGTGAAATATACAACGATAAAAAATGTAAACAACAAAAATTTTAACCTACATTTAAGAACACTGTTAGTTAAAGTATTTATTTACATGGGAATTGATTTAATTTAACGTAAAACGAGAAAGTTCAGTAATATAAATTAATTAATTTACTAAATAAATTCACGAAAAGATCGACACGTATCAATGACACTGACGTTATGAGCAGCTGTCTATTGACAGTTGTGTTTGACGGCAGCATAGACATAATATTAGTAAACAGGACTGCGCATATAAACCCAAAAAACGAGCCGAGTGAAACAGTTAGTACGGAGGCTGTCTGTCCCTTTCTAATAGGGTGACTATGAGATTAAGCTATGTGAGACAAATCCGAATTTGCTAAGATTATTAAACACAGATTAGTATTGAAGTTTTAACTTACGCAGTTTGTGACCTTAAGATACTAATAAAGGCTTTTAATAATTAGCGGAAATTAGCAGTATAAAAGCAGGAAGATTCGAAGTGAAGACTGTTTTTTTTTGTATTTCTACTTCATATATAGACTGCTGAGCCATTTATGTCGCCTTTCTTCATTTTTTGGGAAGCTATAACAATAGTACAACAGTTTTAACCCCTCTGCTCGACAAGGTTTTGACATATGACTTTACCGTTGATTCGGCGGGATATTTTGAATCGCGACATGGAACTCAAAAATTTGTACTAACTTTCAACACATAAATTCTAAGTCCGTAATGCCTGATCAGAAGTATTTTAACTATAATTTTAGAGCTCACTTATTTGACAACAACGTGCGAAGGTCAAATGGGGTCAGTTAATTCAGAAACAGATAATAATTACGGTGTTTCTAAGTCTATCGAAAAGTTAGGCATTTCAAATTTGGTGAAAACTTACCAATAAATAATCGCATCACTTTCTCAAACACAACACAAACGTCATATTTATAACATTTTCAATCCGTTGCAATACATTTCGTGCACTTATTTATGATTCATAACTAAAAAATCAGCACATAAAATACACAATAAAAATGAACAATTTACAAGATCAAAGTCAAGTAGAGTTTGGAACAGAGTACATTTTTTTTTTCAATCAGCGGTGTGCATTCGATACCTAAATCGGATGTTTATTATAAATAATCGAATACCAATTTTATATATATTTTTTAATAGAAACTTATTTCAATTTTATTTCTTAATTTTAAATTATAGGTTCAATTTGTTTTTGTTGTGAAGAAAAAATATTAAAGTTTTATGAAAGTTTTTAGCATAGGTAAAATTTTTATACTGGGTGTCCCATAAATCCTTTGAATTTTAAATTTCGAATAAAATTCAGATGGCGCGCCGGAATGGCGCGCGGGGTGCGGGGATAGCATCAACGGTCTTTCAGGAAAGTTTTATCGGAGCAGACCGTGGTTTTTGTGTGCGTGAGTCACAACAATGATTCGGCCACCATTGCGCGGCGTAAAGGACATTGGGCGAGATGTTTGAATGTTGGTCTACTCCCCCTCTAGTAATGAGTCATACATCATTTGAAAGGTCTTTTTAAGCGTTACATTTTGTACTTACATACTACTTACCAATTCTTAGTACTTTAGATGTTAGAACATGTTTAAGGTTTTTTATCGATAGTTAGTTTCAAGTCCTTAGATTCCTTCTCTAGTAATTAATTATATATCACTGGAAAGGCCTTTTTAAATCGAACATTTCGTACTTAAATACCTCTAACAAATTGTCAGTACCTAAGAAGCTACAGTAGATTTTAGACATAGTTATTATTTCACTAAACATGGTCCAACTCCCTAAATACTAACAAATGACAATCGCCGCCGTACAAGAAAATACTTTATATAACATAAGCTTTCTATTGATGTATTACTTAATGCTAGAGGAGAGGTAGATCAAAACGCTCATTGTCCTTTGGTGGCGAAAAAAAATTGCTTCATTCCTCTAGGCATCGACTTAATATTTTTGATCCTAATGATCCCGCAGGACTTCTGAGGATCTGAGGCGGATGACGGGGAGTAGCGACCCCGCGCTTCTTTATAGCTTGTCGGTCAAAAATAATCTTTCTTGTTCTACTAGTCAATGCAATTTATTTGATACCCGTATTGACAGATTTGTGAAAAGAAAAATAAGTCAGCGGCGGCCATCTTTCTTCCATCTTGGACCAGCTTTCGATGAACAGCGAGTAGCAGTTCCGACTACCTATTTGCCCTTTCAAACAATAAAATCGTCATAAAATTTTGCGATAACTACACCTAACTACAGCTCTCGTCAAATAGCTTTGCCGCTCAGTTAAAAAGTCGGAAGTAACGAACCGCCATTAAGTTTGGCAGGACTACAGGAATTCTGTACATAAAACACCCGAAAAAATAAATAAGTCTTCAAAATTTGCGGTCTTCAGAAATCCTAAAAACCGAAAAAAAAAATATTCCGGCTACAACGTATTTTCTACCACTGATTTTCTAGCATTTTTTCAAAATAAATAAAGTCATTTTACTTTTCCTAATTTATTTTCAGATTATAGTATACAAAAGTGCAATTTAGTAATATTATAATATCAAATAATATAAAATTATTAAATCGATTCTTTATTTTAACGAATCGGATCATTCGATGCAAAACTTCTATCACCGTCGCCATCTTGTCTATGCGTCTTCAAATTTAAAAAAACAACAAATGTAAACAAACATGGCGAGTTCGATCAGAATTCCCGGTAATTACGATTGGATTTTCAAAAGGTATATTACTAAAGGGATGCTAAATATGAAAGGTTTGAATGCGTCAAAATAGTTTAAATTTATTTAGTTATTTTATTTAGTACTCACAAATACGGTTTGATTGGAAAGAAAATAAATATGAGCGTAAATAATAAGGAAAGTGTATGACTCATTCGCAGACCCCGATTGGGGTCTAAACCGAGCTTACGGTGACATTGATGTTCAGACCCCAATCGGGGTCCGCTACGGATTTGACGGTTAAAATCCATCACCCATATTTTGACTCGTTACAAGAATTCATGGGCACCCTAGTTGTTTGGTTTACGAAAATGTTATTATTAGCTAACCTGTGGAACGATATATTGCAAACACCATAGGATTCACTTTTGCAAGTAGAAACGCAACACTTTTTCACCGTTTTAATAGTTTAAATTGATTTAATACAAAAAAATATAAACAAAATTTTAAATGCTGATTACGCGCCAAGAATGTTCAGGGTTACCGCTAGAAAATAAAAAAAAAGCAAAATAAAAATTTATGTTGTTTATGTTTTAATAATAAATACGAATAAATTAATGCGATTTTTATTTATTTGTTGACTTACAATTGTTAAAATAAGATAAAAATATAAGTGATTCAATTGTTTTTGGGAAGACAAAACTTTTGATCACAACATTTTTTTATGCTGGCAAGGTGTTAGAAAGAGACAAACAGCCTCCGTTCGAACTATCCCTCTCGGCTCGGATTTGCCTCTGTGTATTATGCAACCAATTTAGTACCTTATTGCGTTAGAATAGAGTTCATTTTCGTAAATATATATTTTGAGCGTGCGCAATCTTGTTTAGTAATATTATATCTATGGACGGCAGTTAGAATGACAGTGACAGTTCTTTTTGTATGCTGGTAATCGTTTTATTAGGGATCATCCATAAAATATGTGATTTCATTGTTACAAAAAAGGTCACAAGTAATGCTTTCCTCAGCCATTACCGTCCATAGCCCAGATGATGACCCTTTTATGACATGCTAACGATACTAACATTAGGTTGATGCCTGTATGATGGGACGATGAAAGGCGTTACGGTACCCAATGTTACTTTTCAGGGTTGATGATGTTGTGTGCGTGCCTGATTCTTCTGCATTCTGGGCTACGTACTTACTTCGCGCATATGGATAAAAAGTAGCAATAGGTTGCTTTTCTACCGGAGGTTTACTATGCTGTAGATGGATGCGGTTGATATCCACCAGTCATTGCATTAGTGCATATACCTACCTAGCATCACGCTAATGGAATCTGATTCTACTAAGCTATGTTTTCCTATGTTTTCATATGGGGGGATGAGTGCTATGGAGGCATACTTACATAGCGTAGCTTCTACATACCACAAACATCTTACTTACTCGTAAATTACCGCTATATACATACATAGCTTAGTATCAGTGGAAACAGTCACAGCTAGGATATCACATTGTCGTAGCACCAGTGGAAAAGCAGCTACAGACTGTGTTATCCTGTGTGATCGGATAATTTGTCCCCTTTAAGTTTTACCACAGATTACTATAATAGTTACTACGGTTTTACTATCAAGCTCTTTCCCACGACTCAGCTGAGGTATGGAAATGAAAGAACAAATATCAGTTACAACATTTTTATTTCATTTAATTATTATATTTTATGACCACAATGCTTATAGCTATGGCTTACCTACAATGTTGTTTAAAATATATAGCGCAGCGACGGTAACTAGTGACGCTCTGACGTCATAATGTAAACAACGCTATAAGTAACAGCCAATTTATTATCTAATCCCATAACATACTTCTGGTGTGTTATCATTTTACCTTACAGTGAATGTTGGGTGCCATCGTTCTTGAAACACAATACCATAAAGTTTAACCTATGTTTGTAAAAGGCAAACTTTACTCTTGACCTTTTTTTGAGTAGGGATATTGACTTACCCAAAACTTTACCAATTTTCTTGGACTTTGCTCTTTGAATGGTGACAAGTCTCTCCGATGATGGTTTTAGAGAGCATCATTTTGCAGCTTGTGTCTTGAGAAAATTATTTACATTATTTTAAAAGTCTATGCATTTTAGGCTTTCTTATGAAATGGTAGAAACATGGAGCTTAGACTACATTGAAGATGATGGTGTTGGTATTAAAAAAGGCTGCAAAACTTTCAAGATACTGGCAAGAAAATATCTAAAAACTCCCGCGTGTTAACCGTTTTCCAATTTCAAAAATATTGTGTTTCAAAACCGTGGCGTCATACTTAAAAATTACGATCTAATTTTCTCCCCCTAATGAGACTGTCAACAATGACGATGTGCAACTTACGTACTTTTTTATTAAAAATCGGTCTCCGTACATGATATGAATATTTACCTATGTAGAGAACCGATTTCCGTATGATAATGTAAATCCCATCCCCCTATATTTATGTAGTACTGGCCAATTTCCCAATACTATTCTATATCGTAAATGTAAGGCAGGACTACGTTTGGTCGTACTAGCATTAATTGTGTTTGTATGGAGTACTTATGTGGTTATTAAAATCGATGGCAATGCGATAGTGCATTGCAGTTTGCAGTGCTTGAAAAGGTTTTTTTCATAATTGAATGTGTGGCGCAGTAAGCCGTTAACGACCAACAGTAGTCTTGCCACGATTAATATTACTAATGAGTGGCTATTTATTTGAAACATCTAATTACCTAGTGTGAATTTTTACAATTTCTAACTACAAAGCTGTTTTTACATACATTAATACACACACAGTAAAAAGATATTTAATGCATTATTTGTTGTAGTTACACAGGATAGATTATATATTTTTAAAAATATTGGCCAGTTACGATTATAGTTTATGTAAAAACGCAAGATAGCACAAGTCCTTAATATAACTCTAATTTAATTTTACTTAAACAAACAACAATTTGATTAAGTACAAATTTTCGTTTCAAATAGAGATCACGGTTATAGATTACAGCTATATAAGCGATTAAAACATAGTAGGTAAATAATTCACTATACCGTAGTGTGGTGCTACCATGGGCCCGATACACGCTATGTAACAGAACAATACAGTAACTTGTCATTACTCGGAACTTTGAATACAGAATCAGCCCAAGCGTTCGCCCATTTCATAAATGGACCGATATTTATTAAAGTGTAAATATCTATTCATATAACACCTATAAAGTGGTAGGATTTACAAGCAGATAAACATATTTGTATAGGTAGACAGTAGATAATATCAAAGGTTAACAATTTTAACGTTTAAAAAAAGTACAAAAAGAAACGACTCAAAATAAATAGGTACTCAAGAAATTTGGTCCAAATGGAAATCAATACCATTGCATTAATAACAGCCTATTTTCGAAAAAGTAAGAAAATATTCATGATATTACTGTATTTTTGATAAGTCTTATCTAATAGCAAATATTAATTTCTGTGGTAAAATTTATAACAAAGAAAGATCATCTAAAAATACTATATTTCGTAGTAAACAGAGCATTTGTTAGTGATATAAAAGAAATCATGTCAAAGACGCGTGATTTCGAAATTTTACAAAAAGTTTTGATAGGATAAATAGTTGATATTTAGTAGGCAAAACATCGGATATATTTTGGTGATATTATCCAGAGGATATTTAATAACAACACTAATTACTAGGAAAATAAAAACAAAAGTTTCAAAGTTCTTTGCTGATGCCTCGGCAGATGGGATGTTTATGTCTCCTGGAAATTGAAGGCAACATCATATTTCTGATTCTTACAGACACGATGCTGCAACTAAAATTACAAATGATCTAAATAATGATAAATACAAAGTTAAACATTCATAGTTTGCTAAGAAATAGGATGATACTAAATGTGGGCAGTCAATGCTATTTGGCTCTCGAAGTGAAGAGGAAGAGACAAACTCAAACCAAGGAAGAATTAATCCAGAAAATGATGATGAACTTTTGATGACTATATTCCGCAGACGATAATGAAGTCCAATAAGATGATTTAATTAATTAAGATGAGAAAATGAACTGAGGAATACCTGTACTTAATCCATACCTCTGCCTCAATCCTCCATACAGATGGTTTACAGACCTAGAAATTAAAACCTCATTAAACAACGCCATTTAATTATAAAACAAATAAGAGCAGCACAAGACGAATCCACAATATGTATAATGTATGTAAATCATTAAATAGTTAAACTGTGCAAGAATCAGTGAATTTTATCAAAAGGACGACACATTAGAATGAAGAATTTTGTGTTTTAGTCTTTTTAGAATTCTTCGTCATGCAAAGTTTAAATGTTAGACTTTTTGTTTTTTCTACTGAAATGGAATTTGTTTTTAGAACGCACTGATGTCTATCTGATGGACATGATTGGCAATTAAATTCTGACTTCAATATAATCTATGAGAATCTTTTTTTTTAAGACAGTGGCAAAGATTTGATGAGGATTAAGAAAATTATCAGATACGCTATCTATCTTTTTTTTTCATATATTCTTGGATCAATTTCACAAGACAAGAACTTGCAATACCGCGTATAAATATTAACACTGTTCAAAGCATCGGAAGCACTGCACTGTAGCAATGAGGTTATACTTTTTTAAGCTTTTTCATTTGTACGTTATTATTGAAAAGCAGGTCCCTTTGTCGACATAAGTTTATCTGACGATAACAGTAATATATTAATTATTAACGCATATTTTAATAAAGCATAACTAAATTGGGGGTAAATCTGGGACAAGCATCGCATTCTTGGATAAAAGTAGAATAACTCTTTAGATCAAGCAATTTATAAGATCTAAGTTCTAATTCTTCAGTAAGTCTTTGCATAATGGTTTAATAGATATGATTATAAAAACCACAAGAGCAATCCCAGACAAGAGGAAACACATTTGCGAAATAAAGCTGAAATTCACTTATAAGTTGCTATTCACATCAAACGACACTCAGAGGAAGAAATAATTGTGTATGAGGATTTGGTAGCTGATAGACTTGTTATAAAAGACGTGATGATCAAACTGTAAGATGAATATTCAAAAGATTATGTAAGTGATGTGAACGCAAACTTATAATATGAACAGGAAGATGTCGAAACGGCATGAAACATTCTCCGATAGAGACAGATATACGAAGTGACAATAGAACAGACAAAGCCAACACTTATTCATTAACAACGACAAATGATACGTCTTGCCCACTTACCAACATAGGCTTAGTACCAATAACGTAATTAAAAATTAACAACATACGTTATATACTAAGTATTTCATTAATTATAACAAGTAACTTCTAAATTAAACTTCGGTTACCGAAACTTGTTCACACAAAGTTGGCTGAAAATGTGGAAAAAATAATGATATGGTTAGTCTAATAACATAATAATGTGTAACAAAACATAGATATTACTAATATGTTTGGTTAAAAACAATTGTGTTTACGTACCGATGATTAGAGCCAGGATGATGATTCCAATAACAGCTGCGATTATCATCATCTGGAAAGTTTAAAAGACCATTAAAGATCAAGGTCAGAAATGAACACGAGACCCGTAAATTAAAACATAGAATATAAGTAAGCAGGATGCAGCGTTAAAGAATGATTTATTCCTTGCGAAAAGAGATATATTATTAGGATTGCTACTTCGAAGCAAAATCAATTCTTGGCAAATTACCTCTGCGTAGTTGAAAACGTCTAATTCCACGAGATGACGTAGGCTAACCTAATGGCATCTTATTGATCATTTTGTTTTAAGAAGCTCTTTACGGTTTGCCACATACTTTAGAACGTTTATACTTTACCACCTCCAATACTTGAGTCAGAAGAGTTTACCTTTAGATTTTGCAACCAGAATTTGCTTTTGAGTTTGCCAGCCTGCTGTTCAAACTGTGATGCTCCCTGTTGCAGTGCATCTGTGACATAAACACTTTCATTTAAGTATAATATCTATAAAAACATCGTTCAGAAGAATGTCAATCTATCCATCCGCAATCATCCGAATTTGTTATGGATTCGGTGCAGAATAAATTTTGTTAATACAATAGATGACTTGCATAGATGTTTTATTTATGGAAGAAGAGGATGAACAAAAAGTTGTTGGACGGATTGTGTGAAAGACGATGTGGCTGTAAAGACTGTTTCTTGTGAGATGACGTCTTATACGAAGGTATGGAAGAAGAATTGGGACAAGGGCAGGATAATAATGATGATGAAATTACTCATTGTTTTCTTTTTTACCTGCTCGGTCATCAAGTTCTGAGAGTTTCTGATCCCGCTCAAGCACTTTCTCCACGTTCGTCTTCATTATGTCCACCACCTGTAACATAAATAAAAAAATCAAGTATGTGTGTGTACCTTTATTTGATTTATCGATTGAGTGGCCGAGAAAGACCGAGGAAAATATGGATTGATTATCTGCAAGAGAATATGAATTAGGTACTGCTGACATAGAGGAATGGAAACGGAAAAGCTTACGCTGATCCCAAATAAATTTTTGAACGAAAGAAGAAGGTTTAATTTTAATTTCAAATTATTTAAAAGACTGTATTACCTGAAATACTTTCAGTCTAAAAGCACGTTCATGAAGGGATAAAACCATATAAAATAGTTTACCAACTATAGAAAGTACGTATTGGTGTTTCTCATTGGTGTTATATCGCTAGTATAATTAACTACATGCATATGATAGAATGGCAAAATGATTACTGAAACCCAAGCCTTTGTTATTAAACAAAAAGATTTTAAGGATTATATGGATACTACAATCACAATTCATCATCATCAGCCTATCGCAGTCCACTGCTGGACATAGGCCTCTCCAAGTGCACGCCACTGAGATCGATTTTCAGCTTCTCGCATCCAGCTCCTGCCAGCCGTTTTGCGCAAGTCATCACTCCACCGTGCCTGAGGACGTCCTACACTACGTTTGCCGAGGCGTGGTCTCCACTCTAGAACTCGTTTACCCCAACGGTTATCGGTTCTTCGGCTAATATGGCCAGCCCACTGCCACTTCAGCTTGCTGATTCGGTGGGCTATGTCGATGACCTTGGTTCTCTGACGGATTACCTCATTTCTGATGCGATCCCTCAGAGAAATGCCGAGCATAGCCCTTTCCATAGCCCGCTGAGCGACTTTAAACTTGTGAACCAGCCGTACCGACAGTGTCCACGTTTCGGCTCCGTAAGTCATGAGTCAATCACAATTATCCGAAATATTTCCTCGATTAACCAAAAGAGCTTAATTTTGTTTTACATGTCATAGTTTGAACCGAGCGATACAGCCTTTCGATCCGCTAGAATGAAAAGCGATGTAAGAATACTGTATTGTATGTCGGGTGCTATATTATATAAAACCATTTCATTGTCAACACCGAAAAACCAAAAAGACTAACACATAATTCCTAATAGTGGCGTATCATGGTGTTCCTTTTATGAGTCTGCCAAGAGATAATGAACAAAGATATTTAGGCCAAGGAATCCTCAATAACAATATACTTGACATAGTACCGATACTTAATGGAGACAGAGATGGGATATCAGCAAACCCTTGCCTCAATTTCAAGAGAATTTTCTCCATATATGACGTCACTAGTAAGATAGTTAGGCTCAATGACGTCAGAGATATGACGAATCACTTTCGAGGACTGTGGAAACTTAATCTTGTGTGAGTGAAGTATTTATCATTGAATAGATTAATGACTCTGGAAGATATACCGCACATGAGATATACTTATTCATCTCTCTATATTGTAATACTGTAAAGGGGAATCCGGAACGAGGAGATCCGTAGACGAACCAAACCGGATTAGCAAGTTGAAGTGGCAATGGGCAGGCCATATTGCTCGCAGAGCAGATGGCAGATGGGGCCGAAAAGTGCTGGAGTGGAGACCACGGACTAGCAAGCACAGCGTAGGACGTCCACCAACGAGGTGGACAGACGACCTTATAAAGGTCGCCGTAAGACGCTGGATGCAGGTCGCTTCCAACAGGTATCTGTGGAGATCAAAGGGGGAGGCCTATGTTCAGCAGTGGACGTCCTATGGCTGAGATGATGATGATGATGAAAGGGGAAAGCTTAATTTTGCTTGCGAAACTAATTACTGAACAGATTTGAAAAATCCTTCCGCTGCTGCAAAGTAATCCAAGGGTGACATAAGCTAGCATTGTACCTATTTAATTTTGTAAATGATTATATGTATGTTAATCTAGAAGCAAGTATTTATGAAGGAGCAACTAGTCTGAAAACAAAGGGATTCTAATTTGATTGTTCAAAAGTGAAACTGCGAGAAACCGTTACATAGTTGTGTATAAGTCTTCTTCATTAATTGCTATACACCTTGTATTTATTACTAAGTTAATTAACCCTCTACGTGGAGAAACATCGGACATTTCGTTAGTGTCAATAGCAAATAGTTGGTCGGGCAACTGGCGTTTAATTTCCTGCTTCGAGTCTAGTCGGTGACATTCGGTGGCCATTTATGTCCGTAATGTGAGTTCAGGCGAATGTATCTAGTAAATATCAATATCCCACCCAAAACAAAAATGTGAAAGACTGCCAAGTTCTATAATATGGGAATGCTTCGCCTATAAAAGAAGTGAGATCTGAATAAGTACCAAGTTCCATACACATACCTCAGTTAAAAATAGTTACTTTTTTAATGATGTTACTTGGCAAGTTTTCATACACCTTGTTATAAACCTACTAAACGCAATGAATCAAGTATTTAATTTTCTATTAAAACTTGCCAAGTAATCATCATTAAAAAGTAACTATTTTTAACTGAGGTATGTGTATGGAACTTGGTACTTATTCAGATCTCACTTCTTTTATAGGCGAAGCATTCCCATATTATAGAACTTGGCAGTCTTTCACATTTTTGTTTTGGGTGGGATTTCATTTATTTTTGTAAGGTTGTTTATTTTATTTTTTTCTTATGATGAAGTTAGTTAAAGAAATGTCTCATTTATACTATTTTTTAGATTTTTTAATATGCACTATGTTTCTTACAAAGAAATGAACTAGATTAACTAAATGGACTAGATTTACCAACTGACTGACATGACATGTTATCATATATTATGTTCGTGGATCAAAGTTACACATTCGTTATTTTCGAAAGTAATTCACACTTGGCCATTTTCAGATTTTTACTTTACTTTGACTAAATACAAACCTTTGTACCATTCGAAGATATATTATATAAATATAGATAAATTTAGTTCGTTTTAGTTCCTTAGGGGAATAAATTTACACCGGGTATAAAACACCTTCATTATTTTGAAACCGACTCACACTTGGCCATTTTCAGATTTTTCCCTTTAACTTGACATAAAGACCTACCTCCATGCCAAATTTCAAGTCAATACGACCATTGGAAGTGGTCTAGGTTTTTGATGAGTGAGTCAGTGAATAAGTGAATAAGTGTATAGTAAAAATAGCGATTTTCTGACGTCAATATCTCAAGACCTACAATAGGTATATTAATGAAATTTTGTATTTTAGATAAGTGAGGGGGTCTCAACAGATACTAGAAATTTGATATGCGTATATAAAATAGATTTTGAGTTACAGGGGGGTCGAATTTGGCCCGAAATGGTTCGTGTAATATAACCCACGGCCGGTGTGTCGCTTTTTTGCTCGAACTTGGCGGACACACTGCCGTGTGTCTAGATATCATGTAGGTAGGGTTTTTAGTGAATTTTGATTGATACAGTTTTCTTTTTATTGTGCTCTTATAACCTTTATAGAAGAAAATATTTCTGTTCAGATTTTCAACACATAAAATCAAATGTTTAAAACATGTGCTTACTATTTTGCATTTAATTAGGTAATGGTATAAACTATCATAAGCATATTGTCGATAGAAAGACTATTGTAAGTGCCAAAGTAAAAAGTAAAAATCAAATAATTGAAAGAAGGCTAATTAGATTCACGTCAATATTTACTTTTTAAGCAAGAGTTAACCGTCTAACCGATCAATATTTAAATGTAATCTATACATATAATAAAATGATAGGAAAGTCAAAACTGTACATTGAATATTTTTTTAAAAGAACACTTGGGGGGTGATTCATAATCGATTCTGAACCCAAATATGTAGTTTTTAGAATTTTTGTCTGTATGTCTGTTTATCTGTATGTTTGTCCCGGATAAACTCAAAAAGTACTGCATGGATTTAAATAAAATTTTGCATGACTATTACCTGGGGACCGGTTCAACACATAGGCTATATATTATCACGCTATCACCTACGGGGGTTGAGCAATGAATGATTAAATAAACGAAATTGGAAATTCTATGTTGTTCACGCAGACAAAGTCGCGGGCAACAGCTAGTAACTATATAAATAACTACATTTCTATATCCATAGTTTGACGCGCGACTGGGCGTGCCGACAGACAATAAATATCCGCCCACTGACCATAGAGTTCAAATGTCACACTCACTCTCTGACTCATGATGTTAATCTATACAACATATTCAAATATACAATAGCCCATGCAATACATGATGTTAATAAAATATGAACAGTGAAATATCGCTGATAGACAAAAAGCGGCCCGTAATCACTTTCTCAAAAGCCTTACTAAATGGGCGATGTAGGTTGCACAATTTGTCAAATCGGACCACTAGTTTTGACAAAGCGTTCAAACAATCAAATTTAGCTTTATAATATTAGTGTACATAGTTTTGATATCGTAAATATTTTCTTCTAAAGTTAATTTCCATCCTGAAAACTTTATGAAACGCCATAATGAATGAGTAGGAGCGTGCGGCTGACAGCAAATTATCCACCCGCCCACGCGGACCGAGTTCTAATGTTTCACTCAGTAACCTCTGACTTACGACTCCAATCTACCTATATTATGTTACAGATACGCAGATCTCAAACTTCGAGTACAAACGACTTATTATATAGTATTGAAAACACTAGCGGATTTTCCGATCGGTTTTTCCAAACGTCGTAGTATCGATTGTAATGGTGCGACAATAAACAATTGACAACTACTGGTTTAACCAATGACATGAGACACCACGCGACAGGTTTTTTGTCACTGAGACAGACCAAATTTTAATAGTCTTCCTAGACAACAAAGCTAGCATATTTCACATTTTCACAAAAAAACGCGTTTAGGAAAACTATGAAAAATTACTATGTCACAATGTATTTGAAGACTAAATAATCTTCCTAGACAATTATTTGATATTTTCATATAAAACGCGTCCAGAAAAACTGAAAAATTACTAATATTCTTTAGGCGGCAGCGGTCAAAAAAAAGCTTTTTACCTTTTTTTAATCGACTTACAAAGCTCACAATTTTTCCTCAAAAAAAAAAAAATATTTTTCAAAAGCAGAACTGGGTCCTCACCTCATCGACCTGCGCCTGCGTCTGCTGCAAGCGACGCTGCGCGGCGATCTGCTGCGGCGTCTTGGGCCCGCCCACCGGCATGTCCCCATCGCCGCCGGGCGCCAGTCCGCCTTCCGTCGCCCTGCAATGTGGGAATAGGGGGTTTATGACGTCATCGAGATTTTGGGGGTGATATTTTTCGCACGGAATGTATGAATGGGATGTATTCTGTAATGTACGAGTACATACTCCAGCTAGCTAGCTGCTACCCATAAAACGAAAACTGGAACAGACAGATAGACACGGCGGAGGACTTTGTTTTGTACTCTATGGATATGCTTACTTAAATATGCTGCATGGTTTATTTACTCTCAATTCTCAACAAGTTCTGAAGATGGTTACATAATACATACTGAGAAGCATTCTTCTCATTCATAATACTCTACTCGGTGAGTAACATTTATGAAAAGAAAAGAAGAAATCTGCCAGGAAATTATAAATACTCCGCGAGCCTCAGTAAACCAACCATGTTGTCATCTTTTAATTTTCTAACAGTTTTCTCTTCAGCACTCCCCCGTTTTCAAACATTGGTATATTTCCCCAGAGCACTAGCCTCCAGTTTATCTAGAATATCGCTTAAGTAATGAGTTCGCTTCATAAAACTAATAGGTCGAGGAGGTTGTCGCCATTGTGGGTTCAGGTCTCAGGTCAACCCTCTCCGTAACCCCTTGACAGTACTTAAATTAAGTGAATATGTGAAGGATGTGATCAGTAAGTGTACCTATACTAGGGCTGTGAAAGTCGATAAGTATATAAATCACACACACTTTTGCTCACGTCTTGAAAAAGTAGGTATGCCCCGCCTAGATAAAGTCTGCCTACAGGTAATTGTCCAAGAAGTCTTGTAGGCACACTTTTTAGGTGTCTTACCATAACATAACAAATTAACATGATGTCGGTAGTGTATCCCAATCCTACTTCAAAGGTTCACAGTATCTCCATCAAACACATCTTTGTATCAACATTTATGAATCAGAACTTCCCAGTATTTCCTCCAAACTGAATCTTCGAAATAAACTGGGAATAATTCTCGAAATTCGTGGAATCGGGTCACAGTGGGTAGATACGACAGTACGGTACACAGACGATGCCCGGAGGCAGGCCTAGTTAGTGATCTGTTTCAGAGAATTTGTGCCAACTCAGCCTCTGTAAGCTTTATACCCCAGTGTATTTTATGTGGAGTTGTCTTTTACGAAAAAGGGTTTATTATAAAATTGAGGACGGTAAGGTAGTGACGTATGAAAGGCTGTAGATAAAGTTGAAGCGTATAAATAAGTGTGTTTTATGGATCCAGGAGTTCTATCATGTCCAAATAAAAAATCTTTATGGCTTGTGTGTGCTAATTGAATAGTTTTTGGTTTGATTAGCTTGATTTGGAAAAATAACCATAATGTTTGATGCTGTAAAAATGCAATTTTGAAAAGAAAGCATACCATGTTTCTTTTTTGTTTTTGATTCCGCAGCTAACTCAACTTTTGTACCTACCCCAGCTTAACAAATAATTTAATATTTTCTACAATTTCCTGAAAAAGGGAAGCTGCGAAGTTCTATCAAAATGAAACTTAAAAACAGTCTTTGAACAGGGAAATTGAGTAAAGAGGCGAAAAATTATTTTCGCAGCGTTCCATTATCAAGCTTTTGGCCGCCTATACGAGAGGAAATTGAATTTAGTTGGTTCCTTTTAAAGATAAATTCTCTTTGTGAAGGTCAATGACCTTGGAACTGATGAACCCTTCAAACGTGATAGATGAAATCATTTGTATCATAGATTTAATGTTGTGTTTTAGGTACTTTGAGTGAAGTAGAAGTAATATCTCTATTATATGTTTCACTAAAATGTCTGACATACGAGAAGTATTGGCGAACTAACAAAGAATATAATGTTTCAGAACAATGTAACTACAACGAATTGAGAATGCCTACTTATTACATCAATTTTTGTCTTTATACAGAGTATCAATTCAATAACGCTCCAAGCAAATATGAACAATAAAATAAGAATCATATGTTTCTGTTAACATTACAAATATTCCGCTAAATAAACTGATGAATGAAGAATTCTTCTTCATTGACAATAGAATTCACAATGGGCTATATATTAATAATAACAACCATTCATTTCCAACATCAAAGTAATTTATTTGAACTTTGGCATTAACTTATCATAAAGGCAACTTTAAGCCTACTTATTTTGTTTCATTATTTTTATTACGTTTTGTAAAATGCCAGTAGGCAAATACAGAGCGTAGGATTTGGTCGGGTCTACAATATATTTTGATCTTTGTGCCTGGTCAAACATGGTTAATTTTTTTGTGAATGAATTCATTTACCTTTTCTGATCCATGGACGTTGATATCCTTTGTAATAGAAATAATATAAAAATAATGTCTGCTCGACACTGTTCGCTGTGTATGTTGGGCGGATTTGTGAACAATATAAAAGGAGGTTATGAGTGCCCATGACTAATCATATAAGGCAAGATTCCACCGGTGTGGGGCATTTGGCTGACGGACATAAATGTTTTTTCCGGTCTACTCGCCTAAGCAATAGCTCGAATTGAAATTGAGTACGAATTTTCTTATATGTCCGCGAGTCTGCAACCTTTGGGCGTGAGCCCGTGCTGACAAACTATTTAAGTTGCGCTCTGTAGAAGTATTCCTTCAATTACCTAATCAGAATTAAATAAAAGCTCCAACCGAAAATTCAAATCAGTAATAAGAAAAGAGGTTAATAACAGTCCCAGGTCCCATAAGTAACAGGATAAATACGAAATATCATAATAAAAGCGATTTAGCACGATGATCTGAACAAAGAATGCCGTCCGTAATACAATTCTCAGCAAATTAGATTTTCATTCAATTCGGGAGCCATTTCCCGCTGTTAATTCTCTGGACATTTTGTAAATATTTTTCCTTTTGTATTTCTGTTAACTTTATTTTTCTGGTAGTCTCTCTCACAAGATGTCTTTTGGACCATATATCTATTACATCACATTTATTGTTGAAATGCACACGTTCATTGTTGAAAATGGCTTTTAATGAATTAACTCTTACAAAGAGATGTTTGAGATATAAAGTAGGTATACATGACATGGGTTATCTTCTATTGAAGTATTTCTAAAATCAAAGCAAAGTTCGTAAGATTAACGCGAGTAAGAAACAAACTCCTCAGCTTATAATACAGGTAGATGTAGGTTACATGTAAACAGAATGTTTAGAAAGGTTAGACAAGGAATTTCCAGCGGAGAAAATCGTGTAAAGCTTCTGAGAGCACAAATTCCTCTAAGAGCGAAAATCACATCAGGAATTTCTGATCGAATAAAGTGGCCTTTTAAAAGTTCTTCAAGAAAATTGAAGGCTTATTTAATTTCTTTTTTATCTTCCAATTTTTTAAAGTTATCTAGATTTAAATCTTTATCGGCCACAGCTGCATCACTCGAGATTTTAATCTTGCAATCAAAGTTTTAAATTTTCCGAGCAGATATTATAATATCTCTTAATTTATCGGACTCACTGATTCTTAATTTATCCTTCACTTATTCTTAAGCCTTTTGATTTTTATAATACAATGTAGTGCTTCAATAAACCGTTCTTCAGACGAGGATAAAGAAATTCAATATTGTTACAGTTGTAAAGATTTTCCGGCCTGTACACATTTCCTCTGCTTATTCTCACAAAAATAACTCAAGGATACGGGTAAAATGGACATGAAAAACATGGCTTTGGTATCGATTACAAATTGCGTGTTTTTCCGAATATTTTTGCAGTAATTTCCTATAAAACCTACGCCAAACTTTGTTTACGTGAACATATAATAGAGAAATAAATATACCTTTATCTTAAAAAAATGCGATCACACACACTTCTCCTAGGTACTGATCATCGTTTCTTCCATTTTATATACATAGTAGGTTGCGTCGAATTTATATTTACACTCGAAGTTTTTAAACTAACATCCTAAGAAGACTTCAATCAAACCAAGAACACGAAATAACCTAAACCTAGGCTATATCCCTAACCCATTTCAAAATAACCTTTTCGAAGAAGCAGACATTTCATCAATAAATAACAGCCTGGTCTATTCAAAGGGTTTAATTATCCATTCAATTAGCAAACATTGAAGGACTATGAATGGAAAGTGACGCCGGGAGTCTATACTTATAGCTGGAGGCATCTCTGCTCTTGACATTGATGTTATTAAATAGTTGTAGGTAATTAAGATAGAAATAGGTGAGGTCTTAGACGAAAAGGGATGTTAGCGTAAATAGCCATTGAAATATTCTTACCTTCCATGCTTTTATGGGCTGACGGGTGATCTGACTTTGATAAGCTTTGTTATGTGGATTACTTTCCTTGAGATACATCGCGGAAGATGAAATAACTTGTTCGTCAATGTTTTCTTTTTTTTTTCAAAAAAAGTGGGATTGCAGCTTGATATTTTATCAAAACACCAAGATACTTTCAATACTTTTACTTGGCAATCTCAAGGTATTCTACTTAGTTTCAAGTCATTAGTTATACTAAGTGAATATAAGTCACCATCCTACTCTAGATTCTATTCTTTTGTCGATTTTATATCATCTGCCTTTTTGCTGGTACAGATAAGTAAGCAAACTAAATTATCTTCCTACATTATATTACCTATACTATAATTTAACTCCAATACAGAAGTAGTTTGAAGTTTGATTTCGAACTAAATATCCTTCATACCAACAGCTATCTATTTATTAATTATAGTCATGAATTTATGCATTACCGATGTTCAAAGCACGCATTGAATTCCTGAATAGAATTCGCTTCGTACTGAAAGCTTGACCTATTTCAACAGCGAGAAAATCTGTTCCACCGCTCGCTTTTATAATGAAAATTTCTTATAATCAAGTTTGTTATGAACACTGGAGTACAAAAGGAAATAATTTAGGTGAAATTATGAAGAAGTTACTGGTGAGATGATTTCAGATAGAGAAGTATGGAAGAAGAAGAGATGGTGCGTTGACTTCGAATATATATTAGATTTATTTCACAATGATAAATTAATTATGAAAATTTAATTCATAATTATTGAACGAGTCTCCTTCATAGTTCTTATCGAATCTGTTCGAATCTCATCATGATGGTGCCTCAAAATCCTCTTTTAAAAAATGAAAATAACATGATGTAAGTCATCATCATCTGCCAAGCCTTTTCCCATAGCCAAGGAGCATGTAGAATTACTATACTATTATAGTATCGTAAAAATGGCGTTAAAAGCAGTTGCTATAGGTAACAAGTCGAAACGAAATATCAAAGAATAGAGAAATTCAAGAAATGGAACAGTGGAGTTTCTCGCTAGAAAGAATTGTAAATGTCACTGTGTCAAACACCAAGTTTTCAGGCTCGTTCGGCTTCAATAAGAACAACAGCGTTGTAACACTTTTCCTAAAGTTTGTTATAGTTGATTTTGATACATTTCTTTGATACTCTTGTATTAAATTAATAATATTATGAAGAGTAAGTTTAGTTTGTAACTGTAATGTGTAATCTCTAGACCTTCAAACCGATTTTTTTTGTCAAATAGCATATGTGTGTAATGTCTTATGTTATATTTTATCTTAGCGAAAGCAGTAGTACCCACGCGACGCGAGAGAAAACATGAGTGGAAGCTACTATTCTATCATTAAAAAAATAAACAAAAAACCTTTATTTTCAGGCTATGTAGGCCCATTAACACTAAAGATTAAAATACCTAACGGTTTCCATTAAGTGTTCCTGCATGTAGGTGTATATAAAGGTAGAACCACAGTTTTCTACAAAACTTTTATTAACAAGCGTGTTTGTTGTTTGTTTTTAATTAATAATTCGTTTGTACGGGTTCTCACGAAATTAGGACGATGTTCGGAATGTTGAGGTTTTGTGTTTTGGCACGTGTTTTGGGAAACTCATTTTGTTCGGTGGTTTTGAATTTTGTTATACCTGCGTCTTTCGTTAATGCGATGAAACGAAGTGTTGATTATTGATAATTTATTATGTCAGATTTTGAACCAGCAAACTTGGGGTATGTATGGTGGCAACAGGCCACTTTTGTATCAGCAAATAGTTATTATGCGAATTAGTCTGAGGGCATGAGTAAGACGTGCTGCGCCGGCACCAAATTGGTATAAAAGCAGGCAGGTAATGTTGATCTTAAGAGAGTAAATACTACTAAAACCAGAAGCCTTTTATTTAAGCCAATATGGAATATGTATATAAAGTGAGTGAAGCCTTTTACTAGGCACTTCAAAATTACCTACAACTTACCCAAATATGAGAGACTATTTATCCTATAAACGATCTTTAGGTTGAATGACATGACACCTTTATCTGACCCTTGTGCCTGCCATATCTATATGTAGCATGCCAAAATACATGTATGCATATTTTCGGAAAATTTCGTTACCTTTATGCATTCGTTACTTTTATGCACAATTAGGTACAGAATGCGGATTAAAAAAATTGCTGTGCCTATATTTTCAAGTAGGTATATTTAGGAATAAAAATGCAACTTGATAATTTCTAGCAGAAAACCAAACTGTTCTGTTATTCTTGTTAAGAAATTTCCCATCCAAAAGGGAGAAAATACGACATCTACATCATAATTTTTAAGATGACCTTGACCCTTTCCACCTTCCTCTACTACAATGTCAATCGACCTTTCTACACCTTTCGAAAATGTCGAGTTTATTTTAGAATATTTCCTACGTATCCTTATAAAATATCTTTCTACTTAGTAGTCAGTGAGGTCCTGATAGGTCAACGGTTTATCCCGACCTTTAGAGCGTCAGTCAGGCTTAGCAATTAAGATCAAGTGTCGATTAAATGAGGGAGCGGATATTTTGTAGCCGGGTAACATTATAATGGACTTCAAACAATTAAAGTATTATTAAAGTGTTTTTCGCGTAATGGAATAATTTACTATTGCTTGCCAGATTAATGGAGTATTTCAGGATGTTTTCATGAGTATTTTATTCAGTAGGGACAAAGAATTCGATCATTCCCTTTTTGCAATTCAGGTTGGCTCGTAATTTTTTTGCAACATTATTGGCGTAATTGAAACGTACACAGAACTCACATTTACTGATCTTATTTCTTTTATATTAAAGCTGATATATCTAGTACATTGGCCGCCGCGAACTATTTAGAAATTAGTACCTACCTACATATCCCTTCGAGATAAACCAAAGCAATTTTGTTTTGTTACCAATAAAATGTGCTTGTTACAAAATACTTGATTTATAACAAAACATAATCAAGTATGCATATCAAACACCCCAGCTGACAAAGGTCAGTCTAACCCTAAAATACTGATGAATACTTTCGCAACACAATCCACAGGGAAAGCTAAAAGATAACATCTACGATTGAACCCGCATGTTGTTTCTGTACGTTCGTGGTTTGAAATTTTAATGTTACTATTGTGCAAGTTCGGTCAATATGGGCGCGTGTATTGACTTCGATGGCGTTGGTAGAACGTCGGCTTTTTAGGGTTAGTCTTGTGACGTTAGTAGAATCCCACCCAAAACAAAAATGTGAAAGACTGCCAAGTTCGATAATATGGGAATGCTTCGCCTATAAAAGAAGTGAGATCTGAATAAGTACCAAGTTCCATACACATACCTCAGTTAAAAATAGTTACTTTTTAATGATGTTACTTGGCAAGTTTTCATACATCTTGTTGTAAACCTACTAAACGCAATGAATCAAGTATTTAATTTTCTATTAAAACTACAATAGGTATATTAATGAAATTTTGTATTTTAGATAAGTGAGGGGGTCTCAACAGATACTAGAAATTTGATATGCGTAAATAAAATAGATTTTGAGTTGGGGGGGGGGGTCGAATTTGGCCCGAAATGGTTCGTGTAATATAACCCACGGCCGGTGTGTCGCTTTTTTTGCTCGAACTTGGCGGACACACTGCCGTGTGTCTAGATTGGCACTGAGGTCGAAGGCATAAACGACAGTTTTTTTTTTTTTTTTTTTTTTTCCGACGTCAAAAATCATCAAATGACCCCTCCCGCTGTGGGTTAGCAGCAGTGAGGGAGTATCAGACTCTTACTGACTAAAAACCGTCGTGTTCCGTCATAGGCCTTTTATGTACCAGGGCCGCGGTATCTCTTTCGAACAACCCGCGGCCCCGGCAGGCCTTGGCCCTGCTGGGCCCCGCTGGGGTTGCTGACATCTCTTTGAGGAGCGCGTGGAACAACGCGCGCCGTCGACACGGGTCTGTCGTCTAAGTAGACAGAGGGACGATGAGCCACCCGAACTCACCGCCCACAGACCCACGCCTACGGTGGCCGGGAGTCATCTCGCGACACCCGGCGCTCATGGTGTCTTCCTGGTCCAGCGCGGCGGCTGGGATGGGAGGTGCGAACTCTCTGGCGTTCCGCCTCCTCCTTCTCGAGCATGACCGCTTCGCAGAAGGAGGCGACGGCATCCCATTCCCTCTCGCCCCGGACCATGGCCTGAACCAGGGCCGGACGTGAGAGGTCGCCGCCGCCCAAAGCATTGACGAGGACCCGGCGGTGCCCTTCCCATGCGGGGCACACCTGGACTGTGTGGTCCACCGTGTCCTCGGGGCTGTCCGCACAATGGTGACACCCGGGCGCCTCCTCACGACCGATTCGGTGCAGGTACCTCCCGAAACAACCGTGTCCGGTGAGGACCTGCGTCATGCGGTACGTGAGGGCGCCGTGACTTCTCCCGAGCCACTCCTCAAAGAGAGGACTTACCGCCACGATGGTGGCGTGCCCGAGAACCTTAGCCTTAGGATCGTAAGTTCGGTTTATGTTCCTGATTCTGATGACTCGAGATGATTATGTTTGTTTTATTTATTTTTTAACCTCTAGATAGAAGTTTTTTGTTAGGTATAGTTAAGCTTATTTTTTCTAGTTATTAATTTCACCCTATTGACTGTTCGTTGAAAAGGCAGTTCAAATAAGTAGCTTGTACTATGTCATATTATTTGGCTTGCCTTAACTATCGTATAGTTTTCAAAAGCTATAAAACAAATAGTATGGAATTTTGCCAGTTCCTTTCCATGTGGTCGACTTCTCTAAAACGTGCAACTAATGTTTATCCATTCATAAAACTAGTGTTTTTGCAATAAAACGATGTCTTGGACTTGTTTCTATAAACTTAGGGCGATTCGTTTATATGGAAGGTACGTTTTCCAAAAAAGATCCTTCTGTAGGCTAAGCTCTTGTTTCCAAAAACCTTCTTTTATTCAGTTACTTGGGTATTCTTTGTGTATTCAAGTGTGAATACACGAAATTTGACCACCCAAAATGACTGGGGGTAGTCAAAACTCGGAACCTTATGAACCGGACTCATAAAGCTAACCCACTTACAAGGTTGTGGTAGGTCAAATACTCAATTAGAGGATGATTCTGCAATTCTGGACAGGAATTTCTTATAAAATGTTTAGGCATATGATGTTGGTCCGAGTACACTGTGGTGTGCTTAGCGGTTCTTCTCCAATATTATTATAGAATCTGTATAGGAGCGCCGGCCATCATTTGAATGTATCCTTAGTGTACCTACTTATAAAGTTTTTACAATCAGTATAGGCCAGTGACTCTAGGTAGTCAGTCATTTGGAGTTATCATGAAGACCAATAAACATGCACTACAAAACCTACGGGTTTCTACAGAATGTCAAATAATAAAACAAGAAAAAAGATGACGGATGAACTTCATACAATCAATCATCGAGGGTACGGCGTCATGGCTTCCCAAAAAATAATGACCTAAAGTAAGTACATACCGGCCTGTTATGATAAAAAAGGATGAATATTCCAAATTACCACTTATATTCTAGTTATTGTTCATTTGTTTTAAGAAATTATGGAATACCTCTACATAAGGACAAAACGTACAGGCCACAAGGAGGTTGCATATCTATACAATCTATAAACCATTGTTAGGCAGCGTACTATCGAACGATTCACGAAAGGCTATATAAAACGATGATTTTAGGGATTCCTTATTTCATAAAAAGTATGTGGGACATGTATGAGAATGTATGAGAATTTTTAGACATAGTTGAATGGTAGAAAGAATGAAACTTACATTTTTCTCTTGTGTCCGGCGCGAGTTCTTCACAGTCGACAGGCAGTGGCCCGGTTATCGATCCTTTTTAGCACTCCAATCTTATCACCGAACGATATAGTCATTCACCAGTTAAATCGCTTCTCCCAACTGTATTACTTCACTGCCCGACACCAAATGAATGTAATTTATGAATGGAAAGCTCTCACTAGATTTCCCTACGAGTATATCGGGCAGTGATCTATTTTTAGTCACACCTTTCCCGACAAAAAACACCCTTTCTACGTAAAATTAAACCCCATGAACACACACAGTGATTACACGTACGAACTAATGTAAAAATACGCCGAAACTGCGATGCAAAATGTGGATATTTTTCAGAAAATATAGACAGAAAGTGGAAAACCTTCCGCGACGAGGTTTCCCGATTTGTATGGGAGAGGGCGCGTCTGTACTCGCCATAATAGGCACGTATTGTCTAAAAATACCAACTGTTCCCAACCTGGTAGGATTGTCAACCTTATGTTATGAGCTTAGAGTTGAGAATGTATCTGTGATAAAGTTGGAGGGTGCGTCAATGTGTGGTCGTTAGTTAAGGGTGTGTGCGTGAAGTTTTCGCGCATGCGTGCTGTGACAGTGAGATGGTAACAAAAATCAATCCGCGTCGGTAGGTGGGAGTTACGTAATGAGTGGGACACGAACACGTCGACAACTGTACTTGCCCTTAATTGGTATTAATCTTTAAAATAAAATATGTCGCAATTTATTCTGTCATTGTTTTACTCAAAACAATTTAACATTAAATTAATAATTTGATTTTAGCAATATAATTTGTCTTTGTTAAACGTATGCCTGAGTAGGCGATAGCGTGGGCCATCACGAGTATATTCCCGACGTTGGTAAAGCTTTATAATATTATTTCTTTCTCGAAACCTGTTGTACAAAGGGAAGCTTAATAAACCAGAATTTTCTCTATTAAAATGTTAATAGGTAATGTATTTTTTGGTAGTTGTGGGCGAGTAATCTCGTGTACTAAATGTAACGCCCACTCGTGTACCTAGTATTTGTTCTCCAGACACAAATTATGTTTACTTAATATAATAATATTATGTTGTACCATCCTACTCCTCAGTAAATGAAGAATAATTTATTATTTGTAGCTTTTAATGAAGATTATTGGGGATAAGATTATATATAAGCTTGTTGGTTTTTATAAAATCCCAACTCGTTTTATATCAATTTTTCTATGACACGTGCCCCTGAAAATAATATTGGGGCACCACTCAATGTATCACTAATATACAAACAAAATGTATAAAAGTCTTATTTTACAAACTGACTTTGTTACAACCTAATTTTTCAGGCTCGGGAATTAATTATGCCGTCGAAAAGTGGTCAGTATAAAATTGCGATATGTATTTCGGTTATACGAGGCTCGCCGTTAGACACAATGCACTATGATTTTGAATAGGGCCTTCAACCATTATGATAACAAAACTAGGACGAGCATAATACCCATACACACATCATGATATAACCCCGGGACAATCTCCACTTGTTAAATAGCAATAGAAGAAGACCAAACAATTTTGTATGGATAGTTTCAAATATGACATCGTTGGAAAGCCGGTCAGTGACGGGGTGACTCCTGACTTTCTTTTGTGTGTTTTATGAAATCGTCACAAAGGTTCAGGAGTGTAGAAGTTGATGTTACGGACGGAGTAAGAGGACACTACAACATCGAATGACACAACTGATATAACTGTGTCTGAATGTACTTTAATTGCACTTAAATATTTTTTAATCAGCTGATGGTGAATGAACGAATTATATTATTTTTTAATAACAAAAATATGCACTTATTTATTATATTATAAAAAAGAGGCATACGAATTCAAAAACTGATTTACTTTGAGAATATAAGTACCTCATGATACTTTTCGACAAATACTGGAAATACCTAACGTCATTACTTTGGTCAACCTTATTATTGTCATTACTTTAAACGACTCATTCACGCCTTGACCCTAGTCTTAGAATGCTTATAAGCAATATTAAATATTTATTAGTGTACTCCAACGAGGACAGAGGTTGGAATATATTATTACATCCGAAGCATATTCTTTTTTTTGACAAACAATTATGAAATTAGAACTTACCAGAACTGGCCAGAATTGGCTAATTGACGTTGGCATTTTAAAAGATTATTCATGTCTTGTACAATAGGGTCAGTAATGCAACCTAGAAAACTGAAGAAAGTGTCAGTTTTAGATACCTTTTTCTTTGATCTGAGCCTTTCAAGACACTTTTGCTATACATAATATGCTCGTGTGTCCACCATGAAGATAAACAAACACCCACGCAAAGAAATGTCCAGAAATAACTTTTCTTACAAACAGGGTGTGGGCATTTAAGTACCTTACAGTGTCGATATCAAAACACTTTCATTTTTATCAAGCATGTAACATAATTTTTCTTTCTGTTGATGTTGATGCAGAGCATTACATCCAAAATCTACCTAGTCTTTCCATACATGGGCCTTTTCTTGTCCCAGGTTAGACACTGACACACTGCCGGGGCTGCGGGTTGTTCGAAAGAGATACCGCGGCCCTGGTACATAAAAGGCCTATGACGACCACGACGGTTTTTAGTCAGTAAGGCCCGTCGCTGATTGCAACTTTAAGTCACCGTGACTTTTTGTCACTGTCACCTGCTGTCACCCACGATGCGCTCACTGAATCTGTTCTTGGGTGACAAATTGCGTTCATTTTTGTATGCCGGCTGACTGACAAAAAGTCACCAGTGAGCGGACTCCCATTGTATCCCATTACTCCCATTGGGCGAGTGACAGTCACGTCACTCCGACATTGCCTGCTGCTGCAACTATTGGTCACCGTATTGTCACGTCACCATAATGAGCGCACTCAGTATAGTTTTCATTGCACTTGACTAAGTGACAAAAAGTCACGGTGACGAAAAGTTGCAATCAGCGCCTAGCCTAAGAGTCTGACACTCCCTCACCGCTGCTAACCCACAGCGGGAGGGGTCATTTGATTATTTTTGACGTCGTTAAAAAAAAAGGTTAGACACATGAACTTAGAGCCGACCGAAATAATGAAAGCCGTCTCCAAAATAAATTATGTTGGGGTTTCCCGTCAACCTGATAATTCTTGATGCGACTACTTGTCACACTTTCTGATTTTTGACTACTTGTGAAGACTGCCAAAGATGTTCAAATGCTAGCCAGGTTCCAATTGAACGTGCTGTTATGGGGTGATATCTATACTGTAATAAGTGAAGTTAATATAAGTCTGTTAATAAAAAAGAATCATATTTTATTCTGGTTCGCTCAGTAGTTCCCACGGGACGCGAGTAGAAAAGGTTAGTTACACCTATTCTATTATGTCAATTAATATATCCTCGTGTAGCTGAGTCACCTTTAAAGGTCTTATTTTAGTAATTACTAGACAGTTTATAAGCTAACAGGCATATTATGTTTTTAAGTACAAACATAATAATATAGCTACGTGATAAAACTCACGTAATAATTTGCGTCGTAATAAAACGATTATTTCATCATAAACTTTAAGGTCAATAACTTATTACATTTACATTGCTAATATGTGCATCTAGGGCTGCCATCTCGAATTTCGCCAAACCCGGACAAACATATAAAAAACCCGGACATTTGACGTAAATCGCATTTTTTCCCCGAACGAGTACGATTTTTTTAAACAAAATAATACCTAATTTGTAATCCATTTACTATTAACATATACTTAAATTCAATGAGGTGCTTCCTCACATGAAAAGTGTCCGGGTTTTCCCCGGACACTTCTTGAAACCCCGGACGCCCCCCGGACGGCCTCCAATCGAGGACAAATCCGGGGAAACCCGGATGGATGGCAGCCCTATGTGCATCTACAATCTGCATATTTTATATTATAAAAATGAATTTCGATGTAATTGTATATGTTGTTCTTTTATTTTTTGTGTTTAAAATACGAAAAAAAATGCCCAAAGTAATTTAGAAAACACAAATCGTAAGCACTTTGGTTTGCAAATTGGGATAATCACTTACTTAAAACGAAAAACAAAATGTAGTAGTATACAAGCTGTTGATTTGCATCCGTGCCATATTCAAGGAGGTAATTATGCTAATGATTCTCGACCCAAATCAATAAAAAAATTGGTACGTAATTTTTTTTCTTTAATTTTTTTTCGGATTTCCGTAAATGTCATCTAGCCTTATTTAAACTCTGCGCGTATGTTACTGGCGTTAAAACCGTGCTGCACCCTCACACAAACGCAAACACAAAGCATACGCAACGATCACTCATAAATTTCATTCATAAAATTGGATTACTTTGGAAATACCACGACATTACAATGACAAAAAAAGCAGTGCATATTAGTTATTTCCCATCTACTGTAATTCCAATCGATTATTTACGTATTGTATGTCCTCCTCCTGAACTATGGCACAAATGCAAATCAACACCTTGTATGTAGTGTATTGTAATGCGACTGTTTAGATAAAAAAAATGTATTTTGCGGTCGAATTCGAAATATCTTCTTTTTAGGCTAAGATTTATGATATTTTGCGACCCTAGGTTCAAGACCGGTAGGTATATACCACACATATCAATGTTTCTAATCACAGTATCCAACTACTTTGAATCATTATTAAATTGCTAATAATTAATCTAAGTCAGGAAACTATTAAAGAAAACGGAAGTATATGTCAGTGGAGTCAGGTGTGCTGTCAATGTCAGTTCCGAGGTGAACTGGGTTCATGTCAACGCGCTTGCGTCGGTGATGCAACTGTTGATCTGGTGTTAAACGTCATGCGTTGCGTGTGCGCATTGAAAGGTGTGTTTTAGTTAAGCGTGATGACCAAAAATTATATCGTTTTTGCAGTCTTTTGTTGTTAGGTAAATAAAACACATATAAGGCGAGTGTAGAAAAGGGCTGTACTAATTTGTGTATCTGTGGTTTCTACTATTGGAGAAATTATAATTTTCTGGAAGACGTCTAACTTTCTCATTAAATTCACAAAAAAAAAATACTGCCTGTAATAAAATCATTAAATCATAACATTTACAACCAATTTTTCATCTCCAATTAGCAAAATCTTACAGAACATAATAGGCGCCATCTTGACCTTTCTATGTTTCTAGAACATTCCTCAATGTTGTCAGTGAATGAACATTCAATGTGCAAGACCGTCATAGAGGTCATGAGACCTTCAAAAGATGCATGTAATTAATTCGTTGATTGTTTAAAAATATTACCTAAGAAAATTTTGTAATTGTTCAGTGATAGCATTTTTTCCAAATAAAACTATTAGTTTTGACGTAGGCTCATTGCATTGGGTCTGAAGTAAGTAAAGTTATAATTATGATGAAGATTTTTATGACTGATTGTATTCACACACTTCAAAGTTTTCCCATTTCATATTCTTGTAAATTGCGGAAACAATTACTAGTTTACTATTTTTTATTTTATTGCAACAGTTTGTAGTACATTTTTATCGAAAAAAAAAAAACAATATTTTAGGGAGTTGGTTTTATACGTACAATATGCGTTTGTCGCGTTTACTGTTAGTGAGAAAAATACACGTTAAAAATGGCTGAAAATGATACTGTTACGCAGTAGCATTGTGGCAAGTAAGATGATATCTAAGTATTTTATTTCTGTACACTTTATTTCCCCTGTACTGCGTCGTTAGTGTAGGTTTCGATAACAATACTCTGTCGTAATCTCAATTTGTATGTTATTTAACTTTAATTTACCAGATACATACAAGTATCTGAAGTTTTGTTAACCGCAACGTAACCAAAAGGCTGATTATTAGGTACCAGGGACATAGTATAAGCATGCCATCTAGAATGGCAATGCTGTCAGCCTTTCATATCAAGCATCTGCCCAATTTTAGATATTCAGAGTATTTCTAACTTAATTGGAGGTAGATAATGAGCGTAGGTTCACATTGCAAATGAACGTAGATGCACTAAAATCATTGTGACTTACACGAGCAGAAAAATGGTAACAAGTAATAGCTTTTAAAGCGCTAAGTGATATGTTCAGCTGGGCGTACAATACTTCTTATTTCCCGAGAAGTGGGTTATTCCCTAAGGCTTCACAATTTTCTTCAGAATAAAGCTTTACTTTAGATGGGGCTTTATAATTTTCTTTGAAAGTTCTTATGCAGGATACCTCTGATAGAAAAATATAGAAAGAACTCGGACCTGTATTTTATTAGTCTCCTCAGAACTCGACTTAAATGAGTCATTTCATCGTCTTTTTCATTACTGTAGATAGAAGCAACCATACAATCGGAGGTATATGGACTGAACCTTAGTCTTGAAATGTAAAGTAACATTTATTCATTTGTTTTGGCGCTATACCAATTTGTTTGTACTCCACGATCTTTCCTTTTGGGTAGGAACACTCAAATATTTAAACGTGGGGGTTGGACGCCCCACACCCTCTCGCATTGAGACCTGTTCCTGCCTTTAATTTTATTTTAACACGTGTTACATTGCTAAAGTAGGTAGGTACCTACTATATAGCATTGGTACTCAGTTGCATTCGGTTAGACTATATAGGTATAGTTCCCAACATAGGGAAAAGGCTACGCAGATGAGGACTTTAATGTAGTCGAAGTTGTACCTTCTTACTGTTTCTGAAACTGTGTTAGAATGAAGGTCAGATACTAGAAGCCAGACTTTAATGTCTAGTTAGGGGTACTATTTCGTATTATTCGTTTATTTCGCGACTTACACTTATTTTCTGCATTATTTTTGTTGAGAAAACTGCAAGCAGCTTACAGTTAGGTACCTGTTTCTATTGTAGTTGAAACCACAGCCTAGTTTAAGTCCTAGTTGCTCCGACTTGGACTTTCCAGCGTAGGCGAGGAAACGTGCACGTGTATTAATAAAAATAAAACATCTTTACTTATATCTTTTCAGCGATCATATTTATTCCTCTGACATCAATACAACATTTTCTTAAGGTGAGTTTTCTACATTTAAAACAATAAAGTTGTTTCTTGTAAAGAAAATATATTGAAGAGAAAATGGAAGTGCGTTATATGTTGTTTTTTTTTAAGACAACTTTAGAAAAAACTTGCGCTATATTGGCCTCAAGTTCATAGTAAGTTATTGGGCATTTTTCGCATTCTCTCAAGATGTTTTCCATGAAAACATAGGCAATATATGTACATATACATCGTCGTCTATTTTAAGTGCACTTAAAATTCAAAAGAGAAAAAATGAAAAGCGAACTATGAAAACCCACAGCTTCGTCTCATCTCATTAGTGAAATAGCTTTTATTAACGTTCCGACCGACACGGCTGTTAAAACAGTCTCCACGGACGAGGCTGAATGAAAACTGACACAAAAAATTGAATTAATTAAGTTGTTTTCAATTACAATTTGACATTAAAAATGCTTTTAATTTAGTAAACGGGGATACATTGCTGGCTGAAGGAGAAGAAGAATTATCCAAATATAGTTTTCTCTATCAGTGTTGTAGGCTTTTAGTTTGGGAATGGGACGCAACCTGTGTCGCAAATTCTGCGTGCTATGCGGAAAACTTCAAGCGGCAGAAATATAGCCTTATCGGCAACCGTATTTGCGAACTGTTTGGGGTTCAAACCTTCGAGTCATGGGGTCTGAATACCCACGTCCTTTTTAAGCATGGCCATAAAGCTGACTACTACCTTTAATTAATAAGCATTGCCATCCAGCATGGCAATGCTGTCACCCTTTTGGACATACTGCCGGTCGACAGCGATGTGAAGTTTTTTGACGGTTTTTAGTTGCAGCCACTAAGTAACTGTCTTCTAGCTGATATTTGTAACCACACTTGGATCCCGGAGTGCGGACAAGATGAAACCACGAAGCATTTAAGACTGTTCATAGATGAATGCGATCTTTCCGAGTATAACTGTGACTATGATATGAGTACGTATACGAATTTACGCATACTATGTGTATGTACGTAAATATATTTTTCTTTCTTTTATTTTTTTCTTTCTTACATTTTTACATACATGAGTAAGGTTTACCAGCTTTCGTCAAATAGAACATTCGAAACATCATTTGATTTTAAAAGCCACGGGATGCATTCTAATAAACATCTGTACTTCGCTCCATTCAGCACTGGCAAATGGCCGATATGATGATAACCTAACGTTCATATAATTTCAGATTATACAGTAGTCAACTACTCCGAATGCTTTGGACCTGCTGCCCATACCTGTCCAACCCTGGGAAAGCTGTTCACAAAGATCCAAGGCTACCATATTTACCATGCTAACAGAAGAATGATGCATATGCACATGGGTAGTACTCCTGCCCTGGTTCCTATTACCGTGATAACCCCAAGGAGGACCAAAATGAGGACGCAGCCTGGGAAAAGACGGTACCATACACTAAAGAATATTGTACCGTTGGTCCTACTGGATTTCAAACTGTAGAAATAAAGCGTTGTCACTTTACTGTTACAGCCTTTTTATCTTCCCACTGCTGGGCACAGCCCTCCTCTCACATGGAGAAGGATTGAGCTTTAATCACCACGCTTGCTCAAGCCGGTTGGTGATTTCAGACTTTATAGTCCAGGTTTCCTCAAGATGTTTTCCTTCACTTTTTTATCAGCCATTGGTGTCTAAGATTACTTAGAAAGTACATATAAACTTAGAAAAGTTGCATTGGTACTTGCCTGACCTGGAATCGAACCCACACCCTCATACTCGAGAGGTTGGTTCTTTACCCACTAGGCCACCACGACTTTCATCTCTCATTTGCGTTGTCACTTATTACTCCGCAAATGAGGCAACTTGCTAGAAGATCATCATTTCTTGCACAGGGAATTTTCTCACGTTCAAATAATACTTTTTTACTTGACAATATTTTGAAAAATATACTGACTCCAGTCTTCTATTCTACTAGGTATACACCGGAGAAGACGAAGAGGTTTAAAACTACGACTACAGAGTTGCCGCCTTGTATGAGAGGGCTGACGGGACACCAGCATGTCATAACATTACCTAAGCCTAAGGGGAAGGAGCCTAGGCGATTTATGCCACAAATTACGACTCAACGAATAACTACCAGGATTGTCAAAGCATTGACTTCACAGGTAGGTTATCTTTTTGGTCTTGAAGTTAAAACGCTTACCGTATTTGTTTGATCATCTAACAGGCCCTCGTGTCAGAGTTTTTTCAAATCAACCTGATGGCCTCTGGTCTTGACTTAAAGTCCTATGTCCCCTAGATGGGGCAGAGGGCATCCACAGTGCTCCGCCATCGCGTTCGGTCTTGAGCTTCGCGCTTTATTTCGCTCCACGTTCTGCCTATAGTCGCCGCCTCTGCAATGATCGTCCGCCGCCAGGATTGTTTAGGGCGGCCACGTTTCCGCTTCCCTTGGGGATTCCAGTCTAGGGCTTGCCTCGGGATGTGATCGGGGTCCCTACGGAGCGTGTGGCCGATCCAGTTCCACTTGCGGCGTTTGATCTGCTGGTCGATCGGTGTCTCACCGCAGCGTTCCCACAGTTCTATGTTGGAGATTTTCTCGGGCCAGTATATACCGAGAATACGACGAAGGCAGCGATTGACGAAGACCTGGAGCTTACGCGAGATGTCTTTCGTGGCCTTCCACGTTTCGCGACAGACACCCCTGGCGTACACCCGCATGTACCGGTATGTCCTCCGAGACGAGGCCGTCGTGCGTTA
This sequence comes from Helicoverpa zea, assembly GCF_022581195.2. Classification (NCBI taxonomy): domain Eukaryota; kingdom Metazoa; phylum Arthropoda; class Insecta; order Lepidoptera; family Noctuidae; genus Helicoverpa; species Helicoverpa zea. Next base: position 4,193,105 of record NC_061472.1, read on the forward strand.
CCCTACAAGAATATTTCCCGTAGATGGCCTTAATTATGGTCGTGATCTTCTCGGGGACTCCAATTTCACGAAGCCGGTCCCAGATGCAATTCCATCGCAGCGTGTCGAAGGCTTTTTCGAAGTCCACAAAGGTCAAGTAAATTTCCCTCTGCCATTCTGATGCCTGTTCGAGGATTATGCGCAAGGTGTTGATCTGGTCCGTGCACGATCGGTTGGGATGGAAGCCAGCCTGCTCTTTACGCAGAAGAGGCTCGACGGCCCCCGACAACCTGTCCAGGATGATCTGGCAGAGCACCTTGGAAGGAGTCGAGAGCAAAGTGATGCCTCTCCAATTGCCACATTCACTGAGGTCTCCCTTCTTGGGTACGGTGATGAGAAGGCCTTTGTTCCAGTCATCAGGTAACTCTTCGGCTGACCAGATGTTCCGCAAAAGGGGAGTCAGCGCGTTTGCTGCGGTGGTAACGTCGGCTTTGAGCATTTCCGCTGTGATGAGGTCGACTCCTGGGGCTTTCCCATTTTTTAGCCTACGGATAGCCTTCATTACCTCCTCCCCTGTAGGAGGAGACACATCGATGTCCAGGTTCGATGTGGGCAAGCTGGCAGCAGGTACGGCCGTGGTAACGGGGTCACTTGGGAGTCGGAAGATTTCCTCGAAGTGCTCCCGCCAGCGTTGAAGCTGTCCCTCCGATGTCGCAATCAGCTGACCTCCTTTATCTTTTAAGGGCTTCTTCTTCCTCTGGTTCCGATTCCCGGCCAAGGTCTTCGTCGCCTTGTACATCTCCCTGAGATTGCCGGAGTTAGCAGCGCGTTGTGCGCAATCCGCAATAGTGTCAGCCCATACTCGCCGGTCATGACGAGTACTGCGGTAGATTTTCCTGCGTATCAAGCAGTATTGCAGCTTCAGGTCTTGGCGCACTGCTACGTCGCTGGTTGCCAGAAGTTGAAGGTGGAGCTGGCGCCTTTCTTCAATGAGGTTCCAGGTTCTTTGTGACATCCAGTCCTCACGAGCGTGTGTTTTATGTCCAAGAACGACGGAGCTGGTCTCTGTATAGGCCATTTTGATGTGGTTCCACTCCGCGTCGACAGAAGTAGTGGAGTCTGGTTCGAGAACGGAGAAGCGATTTCGCAGCTCTAACCGAAAGGCTTCGGTTATGTCTGGGTCCCGCAGCTTGTTGACCTCAAATCGTTTTCCTACCCTGGACGTTGAGCTGGCAGCACGAGCTACCGCTACTTTGAGCCGCACCTCGGCTACGACTAGATGGTGGTCGCTGTCGATATCCGCGCCACGACGGTTGCGGACGTCGAGCAGTGATGAGCGCCATTTGGAGCTGATGGCAAGGTGGTCGATTTGGTTCTTAGTGATTCCATCGGGTGAGTTCCATGTATACTTATGGTGGTCTCCATGTATAAAAAGCGTGCCTCCGATGGTCAGGTCGTTGTCCTGGCAGAACTCCAAGAATCTCTCCCCGTTCCCGTTCCGTACTCCCATCCCGTGTGTACCCATGTGTCTTTGACAGCCGTCGTTGTCTGTGCCAACCTTGGCATTCAGGTCTCCCATGACGATTACTATGTCCTGTTTGCGGATGTTTTTCAAGGTCAGGTTCAGTGAACTATAGAAATCGTCTTTGTCTTCCTCTGATGCCGGGTTTGTAGGCGCATAGCACTGAACGACGGTTATCTTGCGGGCTTTGCTGTTAAACCGGGCTGTGATGATTCTCTCTGAGATGGGTTTCCAGTCCAGTAGGCTCTTCTTTGCGACGTCAGAAAGGAGGAATCCCACGCCGTTTTCACGTACGTCCTCTTCATCTTCCTTCCCGGAGTAAAGAAATGTAAGGCCCCTGGACGTTCTCAGTTCACCGAATCCATTTCTGCGCACTTCGCTGAGACCGAGTATCTGCAGTTTGTAGCGCAACATTTCTGTTTCTGCTTGGGCTAGTCGGCTATCTTCGCTCAGTGTTCGCACGTTCCAACAAGCAATTCGTGTCCGTATTTTCATGCCAAAGGTCGTCGTAGTTTGATCGGTCCGGTTTTGCACTGTTTCAGTTTCATTAATCTTTTATGTTTAGGTAAGCGGGTGATTAGCCCACTATACCCTAGCCCACTGGTGGGGCTGCCACCTTAGAGCCTGTGAGCGTGCTCGGATTTTTTTCTCGGGTTTCCTCCCTGATGAGTTGGTTCTGTTTTGAGGCGCAGAAGACTCGCCTTGCGCCCTGCACCTTCAGCTCAGCTGCACCTCGTGGTGGTGGCCACGCGATTGCGCGGTGCAGCAGTTCCCAGGAGGGACGGCGGGGACGTTGGTGACTCGGACTGGCCAGGGCTCTGCTCAAATTCGGTGTTCCACCACTAACACAGCAGATGGTTTCTTGGCATTTTATAGGTAATGCTGGTCTCACATCCAGCGATTCCCACCAAGACCATACCCTGGCTTCCCCCCCCAAAATGGCCTCTGGTGGAAATGAACAATGACTACTTCGGAGTACTCATCATCTTCCGAGCCTTTTTCCCAATCATGTTGGGGTCGGCTTCCAGTCTAACCGGATTCAGCTGAGTACCAGTGCTTTACAAGAAGCGACTGCCTATCTGACCTCCTCAACCCAGTTACCCGGGCAACCCGATACCCCTTGGTTAGACTGGTGTCAGACTTACTGGCTTCTGACTACCCGTAACGACTGCCAAGGATGTTCAATGACAGCCGGGACCTACAGTTTAACGTGCCATCCGAAACACAGCCAATGGTGTCTAAGATATACTTAGAAAGTACATACAGACTTAGAAAAGTTGCATTGGTACTTGCCTGACCTGGGATCGAACCCGCGCCCTCATACTTGAGAGATTGGTCCTTTACCCACTAGGCCACCACGACTTTTTTTTTTCTACTACTTCGGAGTACTATTCGAGGAATAATTTTATGTGCCCCTTCTTAAAGCATTATTCGTTATTTTAAAGCTGGCAGGGTCGCCATGAAATGTTGGGGTTCCTAAAGGGGTTGCTTAAAGGAGACAACCACATTACTTGAGAACTATTTAATGACTAAAAGACATATTACTATAAGATACATAAGAGAGTTAACACACTTATAAAGGACCGTACTCACTATAATTATTACACTTCAGCTGCTATTAAAACTATATATTTTATTTAGGTCTCTCACACGACTACTGTTGGGGCAGTGGAGTTAAATAGAGTGACTGTGTGGAAAAATGGCAGGAAGATGGTGAAGGTAGTCAAGGGTTTCCAAAAACCAAAGAAGACATAAGATGATTCCGATTTTTTGGAGTGGTCAAGATTTCTTATTAATACATTTTTTTATATAACCTAGTAAAATTTGATTAAAAATAAGCGTAATTTTTATTTGTTTTCTCCATTTTGAAGTAGCTATTCTTACCTCGATATCTGTACGGTATGTAATTTGGGAAAAATTATATATTAGCATAAATATGCAATCGCATTATTTTTATTAACCATCATAAATTAGGAAAATATGTACATATAATGATAGAAAATATTCAATACACCGAATTGAAGGCTATCAAACCAAATTCGATCATTGACGTCAAGACGACGATGAAGCTGAAATATATATTTTTTATTTCAATAGAAACCTAACGAGACTGCATATTAAATTGAATTTCTTAAGAAACCATCTTCAATAGCTCTCTTGATTAGTTATCTTCTGTGAACTGAAATGCGTGGGTATTAACTATACTATAATAAACTATGTATATAGGTACTCACCTAGGGCATTTTAGAACTAGTATACACATATTACCTAAGCATGTTTATCTTCATCTATTAGATACTAATATAATAACGAGGAAGTATGTTTCTGCTTGTTTGTTAGTACCCTACAGGCTTTGTAACTATTGAACTGATTTGAAAAATTCGTCGCTGTTGGTAATCTAGTCTGTATCCCCGAGTAACATAATCTATATTTTGTCCGGGTGGGGAAAGAATTTCCCCCACGATAAAGCTATACATTGATTGAGCTGGAGATGCCTATGAATGTTGCAATGCATCAAGCAACAGAACGCAATAAATGGCGACATCTAGTGGACAAGATCAGAAGGAGTCACGATCCTCAGCAGTGAGGGAAACGACTAAGAAGAAGAAAGCTATACATAATTAAGATTTGATTTCTCAGTAATTTGAAGTACCCTGCCAATGTGGTGGTTTTGTGTCAGACTCATGAAGAAGTGGTTTGTTTTCTAATTGTTGTTTCATTAAATTTAAGATTTGTTTACTTGAAATGTAAAAGAGATGACTTGACTGATTACCATGTAAAAGTGATGTCAGACTCTTTCCCCTATGTCAACATCGACTTTTCATCGTATTCTTAATAATATCATGGAAATGTTTGAAAAAACAGGAAGAATAAATGGGTAAATAAAGAAGAAATTATTGTGCTTCAGACATAAATCGCTACCAATTTACACCCTTGTTTTATACGTGTGATAAAACACACAATATTGTCGAAACATTGCACAATAAAACGTGATTCGGTTTGTACGCTCAGAATAATATTACGATTGGTTAACATCGATTTTATATAAACACTAGCCGTTTTCCCGCGGTTTCACCCGCATCCCGTGGGAGCTACTGCCCGCACCAGGATAAAATATAGCCTATGTTACTCGCAGATAATATAGCTTTCTAATGGTGAAAGAATATTTAAAATCGGTCCAGTAGTTTTTGAGTTTATCCATTACAAAGAAACAAACAAAGTTTTCCTCTTTATAATATTAGTATAGATCAATGTTTACTTCTCTCTTGTATAGATTTTTTTTATAGATATACAAATATAATAAAGAGGAAAAAAAACTTAAGGCTCCAAAACTACAGAACCGATTTTAAAAATTGTTTCATCGACGGGAAGCTCCACTATTCCCGAGTAACATATATGCAGATTTTATCCGGACTCGGGCAGAAGTTGCCCCGGGAAGCGGGTGAAACTGCGGGAAATATTTAGTGAGCATATATGTTAATATGTTATATAACATATAGGTTATGTTATGTAATAAAGAAGTGGAAGAAAATAAATCGTTTTGTTATATCGATTCGAAAATGTTACGACAAACGCGTGTTAAAGAAAATGGCCGACAGTAACGCTTTCAAAAATGAATGAGTAAAAGAAGTCTTTTTTATATAAAATGTTGTTTGAAATTCTAGTAGGTAAGTTATTCGAATTTAAAAATATTTTGTTTTATTGTCATCCTAATGGAAATGAAAATTGAAGTTTTTTTTTTTCGTTTTCAGCCTGTATTTTAATATCACCGGTGGTGCAGCATTACATTGGGGGTACGATCACTTTTTTGTTTTTATAAAATGAATTTCTATTGTATCAAAATCCATTTTCCATTACATAAACAAGGAAATATTTATTTTAAACAATTTTCTAGAGTATGTGAGTTTTTCTGTTTTTGGACACCAATGATCGAGTACAAGAAAACGGAAAATATCATATGGAAACATGGACTTTAATTTCGAAATCGCCAATCCGCGTAAAGCAAGCGTGGTGATTAACGCTCATTACTTCTCTGTATGAGAAGAGGTCAGTGCCGTGTAGAGAGCTGGGGCTGATGGTTAAGTTTATTATTTATTTATTTAAAGTTATTGTTACAGAATCTTGATGACTGTACTTTATCGAAGACTTGCAACCACACCTTTGTTTCTCTCTGTGGTCACAACGATGCCGATAAAACTTACCGAATGTTTTTGGATAAATGTGACATGAATGAATACAATTGCGTTAATAATAAATGTAAGGATATATTTATAGCTATAAAGTAGGACAATTTCTGTGTCTTTCTGAAGTTGGTTCTCTAGTCGGAGATTTTTGGCGACGATGGATATCTAGAATTTCCATGTATTCAATAACCAGAATTTGCTGTCACCAAATTAACACTGGGCTGTTTTGTGTAATCAAAGCAGTTATCTTAAAAATAACTTAGAGAACCCGAAAAGCGTACGAGTTCACGGATTCAATAATTCTTTGCCATCCAATAAGTACCTGTAGTATGTGCTTTCCTTTTCAGCATATGTCGAAGCAGCTACCGATTTGTGTGATAAAAAGTGTACACATAATGATAGTGCTTATGAATCTACAACTACTCCTATGATGCCCACTACTGAAGCTGCAACTACTGTGGTAAGCACTATCATCATCATCAACGATATAAACATTGAACACTCACCTATTAACAAACTAATATTATAATATAAATAAATACTTTACTAATATACTACTACTATATTACATTAAACGCCTTCCTCTCTTCTAACTATTTTGCTGTGCCCATCAGGGTCCATAATTGTGTCTACCACTATTACTTTATGTTTTCCACCAAATGTACATTATGGAATGCAATAAATGATATGATATGAAACTAATACTCCTATATTTCTAGATCAGTCGGAAATAGAGACACATAAACCAGAACATACTGAAACGAGTACCGCTGAATCTGTGACTACTATAGAATCTACAACTACTGCTAAATCTGTAACAACTACTGAACCCGTGACCACTGCTGAACCTTCAACTACTGTTGAACCAACAACTAATTCCACACCATCTCTTAACAATGAAAATAGCACCAAAGACAATGAGAACACAATTCCTGAAGAAACTACTCAACCTACAACTGCTACTACGAATAGCACTGAAAAACTAAACACTACCTGCTCTCCTAAGCAATGTGATATACCTACAACTTGGCAAACCACAGCAGTTGGAGAAACTAGAGACTTCGTACAAATACTAAAGGAACGGTACGGTGATAGACTTAAAATTTTGAGGCACACCAGGAATTATCCGAAATCTACAAATTATGTTAGACGAAGCATGTTTTTTCGAGGTCGTCATGTAGAAAATTCTTTGGAAAACTTTCCTATGTAAGATGAAACTAACAATATAATTTTAACTTATATCGTACCTAAGTACATATATACAACGTTATGTCAAATGTAGTGTGGTCACTATCCAATGGAATTCACAATAAAGTTGCTATCTTGAGTCACGCACATTAAAAATAATCCCAAAAGAACAAACGACTTTGCTATTGTTTTTCCAAAACCAGCCGATCTTGCTCGACCTTAAATTCTTCATACCGTGAGAGATTGGCTTAAACAACAACTAATAGTGGCTCTTAGTTACAATTTGTCTACAATCATGACATTGACTTGTCCTGCTTTTGACAAAGGAGCTCACATTTCGTGTCTCAGATCTTAAGTTTAGATCTTCTCACGTGACTCATAAAGGCTAGTTGTTACACTATTATCTTTATTACATTTGAGATATAAGACCATTAGCAGTTTACCGCGGTGTCACCCGCGTCCCAAAGAAACTTAATTCCATACCTGGATGAAATATAGCCTATGTCACCCGGGGCTAGTGTAGCTTCCGAACAGTGTAAGAATGTGTCAAATTGGTTTTATAGGGTACAAACAATCATTGTCTACTCTTTACAATATTAGTAGAAAAGTACATTATGTGGTCTGGTTTTCTATGCATATTTGGCTCTGCGTTGGGCGTATGTCTGCAATTTATGAGTTGTCCACATTCGGATGCAAATTCAAATCGATACGTTAGTGTGGCCGAATCTGCATCGAGTGCCAAATACTCGAGCATGTTTGTAATTGATACGAAACGTTCACTTGGCTGAATTTGATTTGCATATATATAGGCCAGAAATCTACACTTACCACAAAAATATTATAATTACAATTTAAATGCAAAGAAAACGTTATTTAAAAGGAAATGTTTTTTTAATTGTGTCGCTTTGTAAGCTCTTTATAATTACAAAGCAAGTCATTCTGACAGTGCCCATTAAACTGATATAAAAGTAATTCTACCTCTCTTCCCATATCTGATGTAGTTCCCGGAGAATGCAAGTGAAATCACAGGAATCACCTAGCTAAAAAACTGCAAAAGAAAATATGGAATCCACCGTTACTTTGAATACAATAAATTCGAGACAATAAATTGAGGCTTAGAAGCATAATGTTGTACTACTTTCATGCATATACAATTGCAGCAAATGTCCCTATAAGCACAAAGGAGACAGTTGCCAAGCAACCAAACCTATGTGTTTTTTTAAACACCAAATCAAAATCACGATTCTCAAGAATGCAGTAAAGTGGTCTATTCGCCCTAATGTCAAGGTTTTTTTTTGTTGCGAACGCAGAAAGCGAAATGGCCAGTTACTTCGCGAATTAGATGTTGCAAGGCAAATCATGACTAGCTTATGATTGGTGTTGCGTTACAAGAGATTTAAGAGCCCTTTGTGTTTTATTGCGTTGCACGTGGAAATCGCAATAGAAGTTTATCGGTTACGCCAACATCATATTTTTGCAATATTTCAATATGGCATTTAATATACCTATAAAAAATATTTGTATGCTTGTAAGCATTTTTCTCAATCATGTGTTTGATGAGACTTCTTGACCATTGCTGTCAGGTGAACTTCAGGTCACAAAATGTAAAGGTTTGAGGTACCAAATATAAATACAGGAAAAATTATAAAAAAAAGATCTCGATGAATCGAGAACCTCCTCCTTTTTGTGAAGTTGGTTAAAAATACAGTAGATAAATGAGAATAAGGGACAAAGTGAATAGTATAAAAACATTGTGATTCGAATTCAACAAGCTTTTGTATAATTTAGACAGCTTATTACATGAAATCATTGTTTGTATCTCAAAACAATAGGTAATCTTATGATCACTGACGTTATTATGTCTTATTTATTACTCTAACATTTAAAAAGTAATAGTTAATTATGGAGTTGCGATAACTAAGCTCGTTAAAATGTCAGTAGGTTACTCTTTCAAATTATTAAAAATACTAAGGTTACCACCAATATTTACGGTGATATATGAATAAGAATCTCATTTGGGGCTGCGGGATTGTTCGAAAGAGTAACTCCGGCCCTGGTACACAAAGGGTTTTAGTCAGTAAGAGCTGCACTCATAGTGGGCCATTTGATGATTTAGTGTCAAAAAAACAACATCCTTCCTTTTGGAAAATCTGTTAAAAAATATTTGATGTTTATGTATAATTTAAATTCGAAATTGTTTGTTCTTTGATTAATATTAGACTCAGTAATCAAGACAGTATCTTATCAGTTACTAATTATAAAATGTATTTAGATATCGAGTAGACAGATGCTTGTACCAATTAGTGCTGTAATCGTAACCTGTCGATATGTCGAACTTGTAATATGTTTACATTAGAGAATGGGGTTAATTGAAACACTGGTTCTAAGTACACTTGGCTTAAAATTATAGATTTAAGATATCGATGAGAAAAGTTAAGATGTTGTATAAGGGACTTGTTAATATCGGTGGTTTCTGCAAAAAAATAATAAGTGTGTTTTTGTTTGCTGTAAAAATCTTAACGCAGATTTTTCTGGCAAAGACTAATCGTACTAATTAATATTATAGAGGCGAAATTTGTGAGTATGAAGTGTGTTTCTTCTTTCGTTACTTCCTCACTGGCAAACAGCTGAAAGAATTTTGATGAAACTTGGCAGTAATATCTATAATTTTGTAAAATAATAACGGCCAGTTTCTTCATCAAAAGTTAAAGTTAAAGTAATGTCTAAAGTAAAAGTAACGGTCAAATACGTTTTTTCAATGCTAAAGTGACAGCAAAACTAATAGAAAAATTGAATTTGACCGTTACTTTTACTTTAGACATTACTTTGACTTTTACTTTGGCTTTAACTTTTGATGAAGAAACTGGCTGTTAGTAACATATCACCTACTTTTCATCCACGCGCATTCCCTCGTGATGAGGGTGAAATCGCAGACGAAGCTAGCAATCTATGAATTCTTCATAATATTTATTACGATACTTTCTTTGTGAAAAGAAACATCTACAATAACCTGCTTACATTGTTAGCTTTAGTTTCAAACACTAACACTTTAATTAAAAAGCTAAGGTATCGTTTTTCTCGGAAGTTTCGTGTCTACCCACTTTTGAACTTTCAACATTGTATTAAAAGGTAAGTTCGCGTGTTTATAGAACTTGGTATTTGGGTTAAAAGATAAAGGTGAACAAAGAATATGTTGCGAATTAATTTACTGAAAATAAATAAGTAGTGTAACACATGTTTTTAGCATTTTTCCGAACCTGAAACCACAACATTTATTTTTGTATACTTTTCGAAACTGCCGACCTAATTTCAAAAAATCTCTGTTAGGAAGCTACACTATCCCCCGTTGACATGGGCTATATTTTATCCGAGTGCGAGAAACAGTTGGAACACGGATCGAAACGGCGGAGAATTGTTAGTGAAATATAAAGACATTAATAAACGAGTACCTACATACTTCCAGGGACTTCGTAAAAAGATTACAGTTAATCCCGGACCAAAACATGAAATTTAACGTTGTATGAATATGTCCATTAATAGTGCGCAGAAATATGCGAGACACAATTGATTGATTTTCCATTGTTTGACACCTAGCGACATACAAGAGGTTAATGAACTCCGCAATTATTTTGTCCCGATCTTTTATTACGATCCAGAAAGGACCAGAAATACTTCAAACAAAACTATTGAAGTAGCCACAATATCCTGGACAGTCGCAATACAAACTCTTTGAAGAGTTATTGGCTTCCTAAAGACGAAGTTGCCAGAAGCAAGCAGGTAAACTTGTGCAATTTCACGAAGAGAAGGCGGAATTTTTTGAAAAGTCTGTTTTTAGATATTGGACTGGGTAAGGTGGATCTATTTTGGTCTATAGGTACGTAATCAAGTTATTAGTTCCATGAGTGATTGCTCCAGGTTTTGTCAGGGTTTTAGCTGCCATATTATTATTAGTATGTAATTGTAAAAAATAAAACACTGAAACCTAATGGCTGCCATGGAATAGTATTAATGTTATGATGATGAATATTGAAATGTCATTGAAGCCCAAATCGGCTCTAAAGAAGTTAACGTTTGTTGTGTATGAAAACTCTTAAAGAATTGTTTTCCATTTAAAATGTAGTTCCCAAACCAAGCTATTTACCAAAATATTTCATAAACACAGTAAACAGCCTGATAAATAAACATTTACCTAAAAACCATCAACATTACGAAAGCTCCACAGTATTTAAGTCACGTACGGAGGTCCGATGCGAAGGACATGCAAATAGATTAGTTATCTGTGGCAACTGCGTATCTGTGTTTACGTTAAACTGGGTTAAATGTTCTGCCTATTGGATGAAGATATTTTGTTCATGTTATTTGAGTCGGGTTAGAAATGGGATTAATTAGACCTGGACCGTCTTACCACAAAAACTTTTTAACGTCAGTTTAAGCCTTGTCTAAAAAAATGTCAAATTATGACGTTGACATATGGTTCATTTTGGAGCCACAATTTTTTTAGACAGGTGTAAAACAGGCGTTAAAGTTTTTGTAGTAAGGCCAGGAGTGTTTTGTCTACCCGTTTGTGTAAGTTATTTATTTCCTTAGTCATAATGTTTTTATTTTAACGTAGAAGTCCTTTTCGCATCATTATCATATCAGTCAACTGTCGTCCACTGCTCATTGTAAGACTTCCCCAACAATCGCTATTTTCCATTGTCATTTAATAGATACTGAGAACTACAAAAAAAGGAAAAAAACACCATCAAAATGAAAGGCGAATGCGTTCTTAATCTTAATAGCCACAAAAATTCATCACAGCAGACACACCCAGTTATTTCAGAGTTTGAATAAAAAAAAAACAATTCCCATAATAACAGAATTTGGTCTAAACTCAAAAATACCAAAAACCCCAACCAACAAAAAGCATGATATCTCGCAACACATATCTACATATTGATGTCCACAGCTGTGCATCGTTTGACCTGCATTCATACCACTGGGTACTGGCCCCGCCTAGCTTTACCACTGTGCAGGGCATTGTTACGTAAACTGCAAACAGAGCACTTTTATAGAATTCTATTTTGGAATGTTTGGACTTGTGTAATAGGAATAAATATGAAGTTGGACTCAATGAAAGGGTGCTTTTTTTAGCTTTAAAAGGTTTTCAATTGAAAGTTGTGTTTACCTTGTAAGAAAGTAAAAAGTAAGTAAAGTAGAAAGTAGAAAGTATTTATGTGATTTCAGTGCTATTTTGGGTCTTCAGAACAGGATAACAGAGTTTCTAGTAACCAGGTTTTTCGGTTTTACGATTAATTATTACGTAAACACCCACTAAAATATCATCTACATAGAAACAGCCTCCACAATTTCCATTTACCTCAAAAAGCAATTTCAAAAAACCTAAAGCAATTCCACAAGCCCAGTTGTAAATTGAAACGCCAATAAGTTCAGAACAGTAAATGCGGATATAAGTAATTACGGCGACGGAAGCCCCGGGCGGACGGAAATGGCGGCGGTGAAGGCAAGCCACGCGCTCAGATAATAAACTGTGCCTGATTGGATTCATTGTTATTAGGTCTTTTGGACTAAAATGGCGTGCCTTAGGACCAAAAATAGCACGGGACATTGAAAATGAATCTGCTCTTAATTTTGGTGCACATTAAGATTATGATCAAGTGAGCGTATCTTTTTTTTTGGTGGGATATCATCAAATAACCCCGCTGTGGGTGCGGCGTAACAGAATCCTAATGACTGAAATTCAGGCTCAAGGTGGCGTCCTTTTTGGGTAGAAAAAACATCAAATGACTCCTGCCGTGGGTGCAGGAGAGCGAATGTCAGACTCTTAGGTACTGACTAAAACTCACCAGGTTTTTTCTGGAGCCCTTTTTGTACCAGAACTGCAGTTATTCTTTCGGACAATTCTCGTACCCCAAGGTGGCGTACGTTATACGTTATTTTGAGACGCATTAAAATTTCGTTCACGAAATGTGACTTCGTGATGTAGGGTAAACTCGTTGAGTAATGTTTTAACGACAACTTCAGCATTTTTTTTTTCGTTCATGATATGCTCGTCGTAGAAACTCAGGGATATCTTTGCCTTAACATCACGTCTATTTAAATAGTAGTAAAAATTGGCATATTTCGATACCTTCTATTATTGGAGAACCGATACATCCGAAAACAGGACTTCAGATAACTTTGTTGACCAGGTATCTGTCGAACACTAATTGAAACCCACTCGTTGCCAGTAATTATATCATCGCAGAGAGCGCTGCAGAGGTATATAATATTATCATGAATCCTATTTAAAGGACCAGAGGACCAGTAGGTGTAGCGTGGGAGGACTGAAGGTCATACGGTGCACTTAAATAGCATTTACGAGTAAAAGTATATGCGTATAACGGGTTTGAATATGTTTTGCTTGCATTTTTCGTATGTGGGATGTAAACACATATGTGGGAGCTATTTAAGCTACTGAATATGATTATTAAATGTTTACAAAAGATGAAGATTGTTAACTTGTCTGAAGGGTGATTGTCACACAATTCATTTGAGATTTCTCAATCTCAAATAGAAGTGTTAATGCCTAAAGAAGAATTTAATTGATGTAAATATTGAAATAATTTAGTCATATTTTAGTTAAACGTTAAACTAAAATCATAGCTTTCTATAATCAAGTTGTAACCTAACAACAATTCAGAGATATTACTAGAATTCACAATAGCAATCAAACAGTTCTATCAGAGATCTATTAATAGTCTGTCATACCAAGAATAGGGTACGGATATAGATCGCATTTATCGGAAGCGGCGCGGAAATGAATGGAGCCCTAGGCGATGCCGAAAGGCGAGCTGGTGCTAATTCTCAGCTTGATTGTCTATTGAAGGCTTTGGGAGTGCAACGTTGGTGATGTTTTTTGTAAGTAGGTGTGTTTATGAAGATAAAGAAGAAAGGTCTACGGTACTAGCTTATTTTTGAAAATTAATAATTGCGTAAGGTGATGAGGTCGGAAGATACGAGTACGTTGTTATATTCTAATACGTAAAACTTTATATCCTTGATGATTTGTGTGCATTAAAAAGTATATGAGATGATGACTCAAAATGTAGCATAGGTTGAACAGTAGTATCTCTAACTGACTAGGTGCAGTATTTCTCATTTTTTTAAACCTATACATCACTTAACTAAACAAACAGATTCCTCAAGCAAAGAATAAGCTGCAATCAATAATTATGAAGAAACATCGTCACAAGTCGACGACAGTATAAGTAGTATAGCAGAATATAGTGCATTTACCAGCACTAACAGGATTAGGTCGTGGGCTCAGTCTCTGCGGCCTTCGGTAATAAAGCCTGCGTCTTTGTAATTATCTAGCGGATTCTAGCGTATTATATTTTTAATCGAACTTGGGTTTTAATAGTCTTGTCAGCCTCGGTTATTTGCCCTACTGACCCTAATATTAACTCTGGTAAGATGGCTGCAGCTGCAATATAGCATAGAAGCTTCTTGTGTGTCCAAAATTGAACGAATAAAACACCTTCATCGGGATATTGAAAGGCATTCCTGTGTCGATAAAGTGATGGATTGGGTCATACTTACAGATGCATTGAGTCAACAAAAAAGGAAGGCAAGAAAATGTCAGTGAGGTATCAATTTGAATGTTGATGTAATAATACCTATTTACAGTGGTAAATAGTAATAGCATTGATGTGGAATCAACATTCGGAAGCCACTTAATATTCGTCGTAATTATTTGCTATTTCAAGGTTCATCCTTAATACTTCGAAGCAGAATGATATTAATAATTCCGACTATTTTAGCGTTATGTCAGGAGGCCTTGAGAAATTGTTCTTAGATACAGCTTTCCAGCAAATCATTAAATATTTGTCTGGGTAATTTACCTAGTATAAACTGCAATGAATACTACGATTGTTTTGAAGGCAGAATATATGTTTTTTAATGCATAGAACACCGATGCAGTAGCTAATACATCAATGTTAGCTCTAATGGCAGCAAAAACAAAAAAAATATAAAATAAATGATTCCAATTTCGAAGTGTCTGCGCTTGCAGCTGGGCTCTTGGCTCTTGAATTCATGGCAAGGTTTCAAGTTATCTACAGGTGTGTAACAGCAGGCATTCTGCCAAATCGCACCCTGTAGTTGTGACGTCATTCTTGTTGCAACTTTACGAGCTTCAAGTTGGGTAAAAATCTTTATCAGTCTCGTTTTGGCGTTTAGCATCTTTGGCTACATCTTTGTTATTCGAAGTTGGTGTTCAAGCTTGAGATTTTGTGGTGTTAGTTTCCTTTAAAAAAATAGTTCGTTACTGTTTGAAACTTCGCTAGAGAGTTACCTATAGTGAATCTTTGGCATCGTAAATTACCATCACCATCCTTAAGTCCTTCAATATTTTTTTTTTCATCTCTTCTTTGACTTTGACTTGATTTGTATACTTTAACTTGCATATGCTGCGCCGATACATATTCCAATTCAGCCGTTAAAACGTGGTTGATGAAAATATCCAAACCCATAAACTTTCACGTTTACAATATTACTAATATTACCGTTACATAAATTAAATTAACTGTCTACGTTTTAACCTCGGACTTGACCGGCAGAATACAACAGACGATCACATGACGCTATTTATTTCAAAATATTTCGCAAGGCGAGCCACCAACCTTGTCATTTGAATAAACAATGTTAGTATTGGGCAATAAACTTGCATTTGTGGAGATGAGTCGATTATAATTATTATAGCATTTTCTGAGTTTTCAGTTTTTTGGGTTGTGAATCATCGTGTTTAGGAGACAGGGCATTTTTTTGAAGGTATCAGGTCACATTTTCTTTTTAGAACCCTTTCTGTACGAGGGCCGTAGTAACTTTTTCAGATACTCCGGAGCTTCCAGGTTTTTAGCTTTTGATTTCTTATCTGTTATTTTATAATTCACTTCTTACACAATAACACAGCACTTTTTAACCTTAACGTTGCAATTCAAAATATTTTTCCCAAAACCTTGTGCGACTGGTAAACACAATCGCTCATTTAGGTATTAATGTCTTATACTTAATATTCTACGCGTTTGTTGTTACAAATTGGATTAAAAGCCTTATTACGTAACGCTGAGATTTCTCACGTGATACCGTATTAATGTCGAGGATAAGATGATACATGTCTTAGAGCATATAACCAACTGGAACCGCCATGAACACCATTCTTTATACCGCAAATATAGGGTACGGGGGCGGTCGAGGCTACGCAACAAACAGTGATAGCTCAGTCATGCATTTTCGATCAAATTGTTATGCACGCGCCCTGTAACCCCCACACAATCATGTAAATACCAATACGAGCAGTTCTTTCATACCTTTGACATCTCCTGTTGGTAAAATTCTTTAAGATCCATATATAACACACAAGTACTTAAACATAATGGTACTTAACATAATGGCATAATAATTTAAGTACATATTATGTAATGAACAATTGAATTGGTCTATAAGAGATCTTTTGTTATTGAAGGAGGTTAACAAATCTCGGTGAAGGGACTCTTTAGTCCTATTTTTGTGGAGGCATAGAAAAGAGGATCATCTCGTGACTATCATAGCTGCTTATAGATATGTCATGCATGTGACAGAGTTGTGGGTGTCACCAAATTAATTAAGAGGTTTTATTGTAGTTCTACATATTACTAATTATTATGATCATGTAGAATGTTGAAGAATGTTGAAGAATGTAGCAAAGAAGAGTCGTGGTGGTCTAGTGGTTAGAGCACTTGCCTCTCAAGTGCTAGCACGCAGGTTCCAGCCGATAAAAAGTCAGGGAAGCACCAATGATATTATATATAATTTGGGAAGCACTTACCAATGCCACTTTTATTTATTTTCTAAGTATATCTTGATTATGGGTTTGAACTCTAACCACTGAGTAAACGTGAGTAAACGTAAAGCATTTGGACATTAAAATGTGAAATTGCCAATCTGCCTTGAGCAAGCGTAATGATTATCTGTTCATTTCTTTTTGAACATAGGACTTTACCCTTATTCTTGCCCGTAAGACCACTAGTCAGACGACATTTACAAATATGCAGAAACTTATCGTATTACAACAAGTTTATCTATGGAAGCATAAATATTTCAATAACATACATGGTAACACAAGTTTTTATATCTCGTCTCTTCCTGGATTAATATGTTGTTTTTGAATATATTATAAAGTACAAAAATAATTGAAACCTTGGTCTTATAAAACCGGTTATAATTGCTCTCGATTTACTTTTACGGATTGCAGTTCATTTAGGCTTAAGTTCACCGACAAAATAAACGCCCGTTTTACTTAAAACAACTGTTTACATTTAAAAAACCTCTCAAGGATGAGGGCGCGGGTTTGATTCCAGGTCAGGCAAGTACCATGCAACTTTTCTAAGTATATCTTAGACACCAATGACTGTGTTTCGGATGGCACGTCAAACTGTAGGTCCCGGCTGTCATCGAACATCCTTGGCAGTCGTTATGGGTAGTCAGAAGTCTGACACCAGTCTAACTAAAGGGTATTGGGTTGCCCGAGGAGGTCAGATAGGGCAGTCGCTCCTTGTAAAACACTGGTATTTAGCTACACCCGGTTAGACTGGAAGCCGACCCCAACATAGTTGGGAAAAAGTCTCTCAGGATGAACTGTATACTTCTAAAATTGTACGCAAAAATAATATTAAACAGTTGTTTTAAGAAAACTGACGTTAAGTTGTTGGTGAACTTGGGCTTTAATGTTATTTTACTTGATTTATAAGCTGTTAAATTATCTGGTTTTGTATAGAAGGGTTGTATGAAGGACGCAACGGCTAGAAAGGGAATGAATACTTAACTTAGATGACTGGGTACATCGAAAGATGTATTACATTTGACCGTAGTCAGATAGAAGACAAGGAGATACCTATTTATATTTTGTTTACATATTACTAAAAGTATATTGTGTGAACTAGGAATATAGGAATTAGGGTTTATTTATTATTGAATTGCTTATTGATGATATTGATGATTAAAATGATGATGTTGAAATAGATAGTATTCCTTTTTGGAATTAGACTTTTGTCTGAAAAATGCACAGATGTAGCTTCACATTTGCAATGTAAATGCATTTTTTAAAACGTATTGAGTTTAAACAAACAAATCAAATCTAAATTATAACGTAAACATTACACACAAACATCAACAATCACTTAGCAAATCTTTCTTCACCTTACAATATGGGAAACTTAGAAAAACACACCCACTGTATTACCAAATACAATGTAACAGAAAACTTATTTAAGTTTTGATGAAATACCATACAGTTGCCAACAAACAAAGGAACAATGGTTGGAATAAACAGAGCGGTTAATATATGTACGTCTCTGCACATTTGTTAACTCATCTTGTACAAAGCTCGACTCATATCACTCTTTTGTAAGCCTTAATACTTTAAGAACTTGTGCATATGGACATCTTTTTAATCGGCCGATAGTTAGACAACTCTCTGTAGCTCCAATATGGACAGACGCGCGTAGGTGCTTGTGTTCGGAATTTAGTTGCGGAACGATATGAAGTTCTTCGAGAACTGTACTAATCTTACAAAATATTCTACCTGTATGACATAAGGAATGCTAACGAATTGAGTATTGATAGTAGGGCTCATAAGTCAGTATGGAGATGAAAGGCAGTAAGTACACTATTCAATGATCAGGCATCATCTTCATCATCATCATCATCATCTTGTATCGGACGTAATTTCGATAATAATAATTTCATTTATTTGCAGAAAATGTGGTAAGTATAAGAGTTGGTAAAACATTTAGTTGTAGTGCTAGACACATTCCGCAGTTATAAAACAGCATGCAAATATTGATAGGGAAAAAAAACACAGACAAAATATATCACTTGTAAGACAAACTTGATTTGATTCACGACAAAATAAACTGTCACCCAACCTTAGGGCCAACTATCGGCCGACAGTTTTGTTGTTAGTTTGCATTATGTGGCTCTAATACGTGTTTCTCGAACTTTCTACAGGGTTGTTTGTACTTGGGAAAGCACATTTTGTAGCTGATATATGTTTGTTTACATGTTACAGCTTTAGAGCCGTCTTTAAAGTAAATGAAGGTTTGGAACATGCTACTTTATTTGCAGATTTTAATGTTTGGGATTTTTGCACGTTTAGGTCCTACACAACGTAATGACTGTGCTGACATGCATATTAGGTCCCTAGGCAGAACATAAAATACAAGTATGTATGGTTTTTGAGGAGTTAAACTTTTAGCACATTCTCCAATAATTTTCTTTGTTCAAAGGACATTATAATTTCCCAAGTCAAAGGCAACATTTGACAAGCGACAGCCCTAGCCCCTAAAAAAAACATTTGATCCGCATTTACAAGTAACATAATCAAAATCCTTGTCAATGATACTCGTTCATTCCCAAGCTTCGTCCCGGAAGCGCTCAGAAGGTTATAAGCCCAGCTACCTCTATATATTCGTCGTCTCGAGTGCCCGCGCGCAGTATCGCTCGCGCTTGCGCTCATTCTCTGACCGTGAAACTTGTAAGTGTGTTTGTGTGCGTCGTTGTGTTGTGTGCGTGCGTTTTTGAATTTGGATTTCGTTTGGTTGCTGTGATTACATTTAAATTCCTTTTTTGAATTTTAAAAATATAGTGCCAGTTATATTTCGATAACACAACGTGAAAAGTTTTTAAATATGTTAAAATTCGTATAGTGATCATTATAGTACTCTGTTTTACTCATAGTTGGACTATTGAGTGCACTTACCCCAGTAATTTCCTCGATAGCCAGAACCAGTGGCATTTTGGTCCATTTCTGTTTTGCGTAACATACGAGCTCTATTGGCTTCCTTATTATTGGCAAGCTTAACGTAACGAGTTCGCATTAAATAACTCAACCATTTACAAAAACAATAATAAAACTATATATTTCCATAGTAGAAATTCTGAATATTATCCAAGTCTAATTCAGGGTGACTAATAGAGCTTTCAGAAGTTATCAGCTAAGTTGAGCTGAATAATTTACTTGACCAACTTTAGGATAACCGCCCACGCGCATTTACTCGTGTTTATTTTACTAGTAGTTTATTACGGCTTTGCCTATATTGATCATCCCATTAAGTTGTTGGTAGCTTTAGTAATACCTATTTTAGGGCGGAATATAATATAAGACATCGGTGTTTGGTCTATTTCAAGCTTAAACTTAGGCACGTAGGGTCGCCTAACGTGGTCATAAGGCACGCTGGTTTTCCGCAATTTGTTGGTACTAATTTGATTCTTTTATTTATAGTTTATCTACTAATGTAGAACCAATATTTAAGATATTGGGTTTTTTTTTCTTTCTCTCTACTCAATTGTCGAGTAGGTTTATTCGATATTTTTATTTTTTGTTCGATAACTAGCATCAATAGTTTCGATACCAGCTAGCTGCAGTAAATAATTATATGTTTATAGCATTCCGGTTGTTTCGTCAATTGAACTTATTGATTGCATCCATAATTTGATTTATTCGCCAATTCCTAGTATTAAATACTTGACATTATTACAGCAACTTTCAAAACGTTGGCACACAACCAAAATATCATTTCCTTATTTCTTCGCAACAACAGTTTCTAGAACCATATTTCATTTGATTTCAGAACAAAATGAAATACCTCATTATAGTCGCTTGTATCTTCGGGATGGCGTATGCTAGACCCGGTCTATTCTTCGCCCAGCCTCTTCAGCCTATTGGAGTGGAGTACGTGTCAGGTCCGGCTGCTGTCCACCCCCATCCTGCTGTGGAACTGAATGCTGCCAGCGAAGCCCAGCTTCCCCGAGGACTGTTGAAGTCCAGGGACTTTTATGACAACCCTCACATCGCTGCAGGTTTGGCCAAGGAGTCTTGGTTCACTAATAAGGAGATGCAGGTTGTTGAGAGAGAAGCTGAGAAGATCCCTCGTGAGAGTATCTATCATATTGTGAAGAACGCCGGCTTTTTGGATAGACATTAAGAGAAAATTAAGCATAGATATTCAAATCAGTAGATGTATTTTTATCACCAGAAGTACTTTTAAATAATACTTAATTTTGATAATTTAAGTGTTCAGGTATGCGAAGTAATAAATAGCACTAAGATTGTGTAACTATGAATGAATGGGTTTTTATAAATAGGTTTTTTTATACACAGCAGTTTTAATGTCATAGTACAACGTAATGTAAATTTTATTTTATTTAAGCTGTCGTCACCTTGTAATTTAAGGTAGAAAGTTTTAGTTTTGCATATCAACGTTTAGTACTAAGATATTCTAAGTCATAAAATACTAGAATACTTCAAGTATGTTCAGCATGTTTATTTATAAACAACTTGATTATATTCCTATGATTAATTTATGTAAATAATATTATGATTGCATAAGGTAAACCGGTATAACCTATCGGCTTTAATAGTAATAAGATAGAGTTAGAATGTCAATGATAAATCTGTGATCTCGAACAATAAGTACTCTTAGTAAGTTATTGTTCAATATTTTTGTAAATATTAGAAATGTTAATATTAAAAAAAAAAGTTTTTGATAAAGAATTTGTAGTTTTTTTAGTTCTTGTATACAGAGTTGCAGTCTGCATTGTAGAGGGGTTTCTTGAAACTTCTTCCTCGTTTGCAAGTGACCCAGCATTCGTGCGTTGGTTTTTGGGAGAAATCTGAAGAAAAAATAACAACTAGTAACGATAAAAATTATAATTTTACCCACCTGAATATTAGGCCCTTTAAAACTCCAACTATAATCACCAGTCACTAACACAAAAAAAAAACATTTGAAAATCAGTGAAGACACAGTTAGCAAATAGTTAAGTATTCAGTTTGAATAACATGCATAATACATAGTATTACCTTGTATTACTCAATAGATACCTATATAACTAAAAAGTAACGCAATTTAAGCAAACGTAACGTTTCGATTCCGTGTGTGGTCACTGAAATAATTATTCTTGCAAAATATGCAAATGAATAAAAAAACAATTTTCACGTCTTCCTGTAGTGTTATTTTAGGACGGTATTTAAGTTTACTTCAGCTATGAAATAATTTATTTTGGTAGAAAGTCTGTTTTTAATTATGGATTTATCTTTTGCAAACATCTAACCTCCATCTTCCGAGCCTTTTTCCCAACTATGTTGGGGTCGGCTTCCAGTCTAACCGGATGTAGCTGAGTACCAGTGCTTTACAAGGAGCGACTGCCCTATCTGAGCCCCTCAACCCAGTTACCCGGGCAACCCTTTGGTTAGACTGGTGTCAGACTTACTGGCTTCTGACTACCCGTAACGATTTCCAAGGATGCAAACAACACTATTTAAAATCTTTACACAAAAAATAGCTCTAACTAACAGCTTTTTAATTTTCCACAGAGATAAAGAGTAAAAGCTCTCCAATTTACATCAAATCAAATATGGAACAAGAACATCTATGATCAGAAGTTCGCCGAATTCCCTTTGAAAGGTTAAATTCCTATATCAAAGTACTGACGAAAATTCGCCGTATTTTTGAACGTTTGGTATGTATTATGGTGGGTCTACACGATACCAACTTCATATAGACTTTCATAGAATTTTGTCTGCTCAATGAATCGGTGCATACTTGAAAAGTCTGTATAAAGTCTGAGCCGAAGCATAAGTCATACATAAACATCTTGCCATCATATTTTCACTCACATTTCAGAATTTACGCAGACTACCAGATTTTTGCTCAGACTCTGTATGTGTGGATCTACCAATAGTTTGTACAGAAATTTGTACCAACTTGGAAGTCCGTATCGTGTGGACTCACCATTACATAGATCTACCATATTCTCTCGTATACATGAGGTTTCGCTGAAACAATAGTATTGGGTGACAGTCTAGTTTGAGTGTCACCTACCACTCAGGACTGACCTTGAAGAGGTTCAGATCTACTTCTGTGTGCCATTTAGCTAGGGGTTTACTTATATTGGTGGTCTTGAAACGTGCCTGAATTGAAGCTAATATCTTTGAGAAAGAGTACAGCAAGTTAAGGTTAGTAAATAGTCTTAAGATCCTATTATTGGCTTGGACTAATCTGAGCTAAGTATTTCCTCTAAGAAATTACGTGCTGAGGAACTAATTACCTCAATATTCTTGAAATGATAAATAGTCTTGGAGAACGAGACTTTACGAAGAAATGTTTACATCAGAATCTAAGAAAAATAGCAGTATAGGCTTTATATATAGACGGAGTTATATGCTCTATTCAATGCATGTAGTTTTCATGTAGGTAGCTATCGATTGGGTATTACCAATGCAGCCTTATCAGCCATGTTATTGTCCAAACTTCAACCATTTTAGAAAGAAGTCACCTTGCACAAACAGAACTATAACTTCTTCAGATTAGGGAGTCACATTCAAAAATACCCAGATTAGACAAAAATAAAACTTCACATGAATAGGGTCTTAAATAAAGGCAGTTTCTTTCATTATAGAAAATACTGGGATTTGTACGATGGAAGTTTGTTGCCCTGTCTGGTTTCGTGCGTCAGCAAATACTGAAAATAGCTCCAATCTACTTAGGTATTAGTTTTTTGTCCCCTCTTTGTTAGAATGTTCCAGAATGTTGCGGTTTTATGGACTATAGTGGAGTTTGTTGTGAACATCATATCGGGTGTGTCGTTCGCAATCACATTAAATCATATCGCATATACTTTATGATATTCTATGGCGAATTGTAAAAAGAAATAACCTAATCCATTCAGTGGTTTAACCACAGGAGTCATTTTTCGTTTTTATAATTTACAACATCATGTGTAAAGCAGAGATAAAGTTAGGAGTATCGTATGTTTTGATCAGTTGACAGCTGTCAGTTTTCAAGGGAGAATTTCAGCTGTTTGTAATAACTGACTTTTATATGGTGTTCTAATTTTTGCACATTTTAATTCCATTTACTTTGTTTGAAAAAATCATTTTTTAATTTTTAGGTATTTTTCTTTTATCTTTGTGTTAATCGACATATATTAACCAGTATACTAACGCATTTCATTTAATGTGATTATGAACGACACACCCGATAGGTATATTAGTAGGTTAGGTTATTATTATTCTATGGTTGTGGTAGGATTAACGAATGTGTTTTATGGTACATACATGGAGGGGCAATCCTGAATGATTTCACATATGACCCCTGATGCAAAGATATTATTGATTTTATATCCCGAAAAAACTAACACATATGGCACTGATCACGCACAATTTATCACATCTAAACTTATAGAGCTGACATTTGTTTGCTTGAACGCGCAAATCTCAGGAACTACTGTATTGATTTCAAAAAATATTTTAGAGCTAGGAAGCCCATTTATCATGGCAGTTAGTTTTGAATACCTTTAATTAGGGTGTTCGAAGTAGTTGCTGCGGTACGCGGAAGCCCTGGTGGAAGTAAGTTTAATTTGGAAATTATGTCTTACCTTTCTTACTATCACAGTTGAACTCATGCATGTCACAAGTGTCGATAAAAGTCCTCATCTCCCCACAAGAGTCGATGCCACAGACCGGCACCTGGTCGTGACGACAGATGTCAGCTATCTTGCATTCTTCTTCTAACTGAAAACAAAAATATTATAGTCTAAAATCAAAAAGTTTTTCTGTTTTTAATAGTAACATAGTGGAACAGTAGGTAAAAGGCTCGGGAGATGATGATGAGTGGAAAATTTATTACCAAAGGCCCTCTTCACGTGCACACGATTATTGCGTGGCATCAGATCCTATGCATGGGAAAAGGGCGTTCCTAAACAAATGAACCAAATCAAATCCTGGGTATTTGATAGCGAAGCGTTGTTTTGTCTAATAGTAACAATTTCACCGCCTTTCTAACTTATTCTTATTAGATATTCCAGTATGGGAAAGTTTGTAATCATGGATGCCTAGACAATCAAATAATAGGAATACCCACCTTTGCCTGTTCCACATGAGCAGATGATCCTTTAATTAAACTGAATACAACTATCCAACAAGCTAAAATAGTTCTGAACATTTTCACCTTTCACGGAAAACCATTTTATACACATAGACCATGAGTGTTGAAAAATTGTTTACTAGTTTCAAATCAAAAACATGAAAATGAAATTCAGTGAATATTTTAAATAAAACTTTTGAACATTTTATAGAGCTATAGAAATGGTAGTTAAATGTTTGTTAAAGTTTATAGTTTTATCCGATTGAAATAGTTGACGTTCAAATAAAGATAGTTTCAGTTTTATATGGCTTAAAGTTAATGCTTTCACATATTCAGTCTCTTTGTTTTATATCCTCTTCTGAAAATGATAAGGGTGTTTTATTTTAAGTGCTGAGTAGGTTCCAAACACAATACTCGTAAATCGTTCGAGTTCATATAAGATTATGCTGAATAGCAAAATCTTTTGTAATTATCACTGACACATGTTATGCTAAAGATTGTGAATTGTCAATTTGTAATGTGGTTATCGCTGGACCTTACACAGATTTTGAAAATTCAACCAATTGAAAGCTATATTATTTGGGAGTGCCATAATATTATTCGGGTACAGGAATTAGTTTTAGGTACAGTCAACTTCAGGTCAGTGGTAACAGTTTTATAGGAAATTCATACTTATTACTATTGAGTTAAGGTGCATGACAGTTACCACTGATGTGCAGTCTACCGTACGTCCTGGAGGTAAATAACGTCAATTATTGTTTTAAGGGTTTTATTACAAAGCACTACGCTCTAGATTTGGGATTAAGATTACAGTCTGTTCTGTATTCCGGTTTCTTGAAGGAACGTCCTCGCTTGCATGTCACCCAGCACTCGTGGATCGGCCTCTGCTTGAAATCTGAAAGACAATAACCAATGTTGTGTTGGTTATTTTTTTTCACCAGTCAAATAGCTAGATCATTGCTATGGCCAGTTAACTTTATGTGTCAGTATACCTAAAGGTATGTAGGTATGTAATTTGACGATTTCCGGGGACTCACTTTTCTCTACTTTAGCTTTCATCCAAATGAATTGTTTAAATTGACATTAATTTTAATATTGGCACAGATTACTATAATTGTTACTACGTATATTGGTAAAGATGTGTACCTTTCTTGCTGTCACAGTTGAACTCATGCATGTCACAGGTGTCTATGAACGTCCTCATCTCCCCGCACGAGTCGATGGCACACATCGGCACTTTGTCGTGCACACACAAGTCTGCTACTTTGCACTCTTCTTCGTTCTAGAAGAAAAAAATATATTTTGTTTTGTAGTAACACTTTTACTAGCTAATAATATAAATTACATTACATTGTCTAACGTAAATAAAAAGAGACAAATGAAAATAAGGGAATAAAATTGGTATGTTTCATAAGATATTTGACTGTACAAGTGGTATGTTTGGAATCCTAATTAGGTTTTCGCGTTACCCTAATAGGCAAATTGTAATTGTAATTTGACTTTAAAGGCATTTTCCTAAAAGAAATTGTTAACTTTATATTTTGTGCATCTTTATAATTAAATTATTTTCTCCGTAGCGGTCATTTGATACCACCGTTATATGGCATATAGAAGAGTATATTTAGAAAAAGATGCTAAGAAATTATTCTAAAGAATAAGAGGTAATATTTGAGATTACACTAGAAGCAAATGTAAAAGACCGAATGAAAAAAAGGGAGAGAAACCAATGAAAATTGTATGTAAAATGGGAACGCGTTATTTATTTACGAAATGTCGTATACATGAATTGTCCTTTGATGATACAAAATACGAAAATAGGGAATTGGTTATCGAACCTGCTCTGATATATGTTGGATCTAACTGAGTATTGGTTGTGTCTCTAAATAATTATAGTTTCCTGAATGCAGTTTATGGTTTTTAGCTATAAACGGCTACGAAATTGTTAAACAACCATCAGTTTATTATAGTAAACTTATACTTTTCTTAGTAGTTTCTGCAGTTTGCTGTTCTGGTTTTTTTGGGCTAGTTAAATTGTACTTTGTATATGTGATATGAAATTGGTGTGGAATTACGAAGTCCCGTCTCTTTACAAACCTCTTCGTAGTATTTAATGTAATCACTAATAGGAATGAACTATCAGTAGACTTTAGATGGCGTTATGACACTTGCTCCACATAATTTACAAAACTACAGCTATATTTGGTCATTCTGGAAGCCGAAGCCAATTCATTTGGATAAATGCTGGCCAGACGAGACTAATAAATGGAGTCGTGCCAGTAAGAAGGTCAATGATACAGTTTTCAGGAGAAAAATAAAGTTCATGGTTCATTGACCCTAAATGTAGCGTCGACCACTATGGCTTTTAAACGATTCTTGAAAAAATTGCAAATGTTTTCCGAAAATTAAGGTTTTGGGATATAGTTACTCTTACTGTAGTGAAGTAATTTGCTGACTTAAATGTTTTTTTATGTATATATATTAGGCGCCGCAGCCTTTATACATAAGGTAATGGAGGAAGGTTGAATTAAGTCCGAAACCCGTAGAATTACCATCATATTTTTTCATAATTGTTATGTTAAGATATGCTTACAATATGTATAATTATGGTGTAGGGTAATAAAAAGTAATAAATCTGTACTTACTTTCATAGCCTCGCTATGAGGTTCTACCGATGCTATTAAAAATATGACAATGCCTGAAAAAAAAAACCACAAATAATCGTATTTTTCATCAATGAAATATTATGTTTAATACATATACATACATTATACCTAAATAACAAAGTAGAGTATGTTGAGAATAAAGAACTTACCTAAAAATGATGCTATCATTGTAATACGTCATAATCTTTTGTAGTGGACTTTGTACATTTCTCGACTTGCTAGTACGGATGCTAGTAGGTACGGGTAAATCAATCTTTGCTTTCGATTTTATTACGCACATAAAATATTATAACTTTTTTACAGCTTCGGATGTAATAACACCATGTAGGAAATGATAAATGAAAAACACGTGATTTTCAAATAATAATAAATATGGGTCCTTGTACTCTGGCTAAAGAATAAGACTCAGTTAATAATAATTTTCTATGTAATTTCATACTTATATTTTTCTGACAAAGGGGTTGAAGCTCAGTAAAGAAATGAAACTTTTGAGAGGTTTAAAATAATAAATATAAAAAATCATCAAAAGATCGAAATAATTGAACGCATTAACAAATTTTATATAATATTAGCTGAAATTATCCGAAGCCTGATGGCAGTTCCCTTGGGTTTGGACAAATGCCTTCTTCTTCTTTCACGTGTCTGAAAACTGAATGATAATTATTTAATAATCGTATCGTTAGAAATAATTCTGAAAACGGATTTAATTAGTCTCATTTGGAGATAGTTAAAAATACACTAAGGACTGTGTATAAATGGTATAATGTTTTGGTAAATACTGTATTTTAGGTAGAAATGTTGAAAAATGAGTTTGCTTGTTTAACGCGTTAACCACAGGAACTGCTGTAGTACGATTTATCTGATTTTGAGTTACTTTCTACCGAGGAGGAATACTGAATAGGCTCTTATTTAAATAATTTATTAAATAATTCGATTTTTACTTTTACATTTTATCTCAATCACACATTATCTATTTGTTTATGGGGCTAGACGGAAAAAAATCTTACAAAAAGTTGTCATGACACTTTTTGCTATAGTAAGCTATTGTAAGCTGTGCGGCGTCGCATGTTTCTCTGTCTGTCTGTCTCTCTCTCTCGAAATATGAAATAATTTCGAAACATGTATCGAAAGGAACTTCGTTCCATCCGGGTGTCCCTTGACACGTCAAGTTTTTATCAGTAAAAGTCCTAACTGAAAATATAAAAAATGTTTCTTCTTACCCATATTATGTTCGCAGGAATACTCGTACAGATCACACAAGTCTAGAAATGTCCTCGCCTCGTTAACCGACTTGCCGCAAACGATGACCATGTCATGAAAGCATATGTACGCATGTTCACAAACCTTCTTCAACTCCGACTGAAAAAAATTAAAATGTTGACAAGTCTTATAGTGAAACTACAATGAGATACTGAAAATTAAGACAAGTAAGTATGGAAAATGAAAAAGGTGGAATTTCTATTTTTATTCCTATACATTTTTTTTTGGGTTTAGGCTATGTGTGTTGGACCCGTTCGACCAAATTCATTATACATTTTAAGATTTATTTGTAAAAAAAGTACAAATACATTAAAAAAATCCAACTTGAATATTTTTTTGCAAAAAGTCAATCGTTATGAGTCGATTGATCCAGAAAATATCTAGATCAGTTTTCTGTATTATAAAAAAATAGACTTACCACTACAACTTTATCACCAACAAGATGACATTCAACAAACAATATTACTTGTAGTAACAACAATAAGGCTTTAATTATAAACATTAGGATAAAGTCATAAACAAGATTTATACTCAAAATAACGTCTGTCTATGATAACATGGTATTAAGGTCTGTCTGGTAGTTTGTGGAACGAAAACATAGGACAATCGCAGGATGTTTTGGTGTATGGTCACTAACTAGGTCTTTGTTTAGATTCCAAACATACACTATGATAATATAATTGCTACTGAGAAAGGTTAGTTTAGTTTGCTGTTTAGCTATATACTGTAGATAAAATTATACAATAATTAGAGTAGCTTTTTTAATATCTGTCTTGAATACCAGTATTTTATGTTTTACACAGAGTACCTGCCTATATGGCGTCTTATTATTAGAACAATTTTGCAGAATCTTCCTCTTATTTTTCGATTTTGCAGATAATCAATCAAAACAATATAAATTGATAACAATGAAAATTTTCTTTACATATCTATTTTGATATCTTCACATTGTGTTGAAAGAAATTCGTATTTTTTAATATTTCCAATTCTTATTGGTATTTAATCAAGCAAATAAAAGAGAAAATTCAATAGACGACTGAATATAAAATCCCAAAGATTATTATGGTGAAGCAATCATATTTTATTCGTATAGCATTATCAGTACCTATCGTACGACTAAATTACTTAGAAATTTATTCATGTTTGACTGAAAATTAGTAAATTAAAGTTATAATAAGACAGCCTTGGAAGTTTTGTTTTGTTCTAATCTAAATAAAAACAAGCTGAGAATAAGTTTCCAGAATGTTTTTCTTCGTCATCAATTCTCTTCTACTGCTTATTTATAAATCAGGAAAGGTGGTGGGGTTAAATTACTGGGTGTTACTTATATGAGAACTCTTACATTTTCTTGGAATAGCTTTGAGTACTAATTTAGAGGCATAAAGTCACGTTGTTGTGTTTTGGTTAGGAAAATGTACTCTGAAGTGTGTTTTATAAGATTTTCGACCTAAATGCGATTAATTTTAATAATTTAATTAATTATTGATCAGATTACACATATATTGCAGATCTATATCAATTGCATTGCTTGGCTTTTATAAGATACAAAAAACGTTATGTGTGCTCCTTAGTATTTGGATAGAGGTAAATCTTCCTCAATCCTTACTTATAAACGCAAAAATTTGGTCAATATGGATCCTTCTTTGCATTCTTATTTTCCTATTTATTTTAAGTTCAGGATTTTGATAAAACTGGCCAGTAATATAGCTTAAAGGTATATCAGAACAACTCTATTCGGGCGCAGGCGGTAATTCGCTCAGGAAGCGGGTGAATCCGCTGGCGCTTTTTATAAAATAAAACAAACAATAAAATCGTGATACAATTTTACTACATAAAAAAATAAACGAATAATTTTCTCCTAATATCTAAATATAAACACATAAGTATTGAATACACTGGAATGGTTATTAATGTAGTTTTGCGATCAGTCATCGAAGTAACTGTTGGTAGGTCTGCGAGAGACTGTCAGAAGTGATCTGTCTTCCGGACATGGTGTCTGCTTATAATCTGAAAAATATACTTGCTTTAGTTTTCTTGAAAAAAATATGGATTGCATAAGATAAAAAGTGATTTCAAAGGACACTGAAAATCAGCACTTTTGAAAGGTCAAGTTTACAAAAGACCCCAAAACCACCGTCTTTACTAACTCTTAAGTGTATGGGAAGAAGAAATGGTGGAACAAACTCCCCAGCACAGCAGGATGAGGTAAGAATGTTACTCATGAGATAATATCAGATATGAGGAGTATGGAAGAAGAAAATAAGCTAAAAGGATCATATATTAAATTTAAATACGGGCAGGAGGACGATGAAGCTGCCTTACTTAAAGTACCTAAAGTTTTTGTTTTTTGTTTGCATGACAGAAAACCAATTAACGAAGAAATTCCGTAATAAAAAATTACACGTTTGAATGCATTGTAGCTACAGAACAGAGAAAAGAGATTGTAGCTAATCGAGCGTCAATCATTGTGGCTAGTACTCGGTTTATCTAGG
This sequence comes from Helicoverpa zea, assembly GCF_022581195.2. Lineage (NCBI taxonomy): Eukaryota > Metazoa > Arthropoda > Insecta > Lepidoptera > Noctuidae > Helicoverpa > Helicoverpa zea. Next base: position 4,224,338 of record NC_061472.1, read on the forward strand.
ACTGCATTGTACGTGCTAATGTCGACGCTGTGACTACTTTGTAATTAAAGGTACGTTTATGATAAAAGTATGACTATTATATTACATTTTGAGGAGCGCTGGATCATTTTTGATCTCATTATTATGTTTGACCATTCAAATACCTAAACTTTTATGACATTTGGAAAAGGAACTTATAAAGTTAAAATGTCATTACCGTCGAATAAGGACAGAAGACACCTAGACTAAAGGCAATTTCTTTGTCCGAACATTGGTTACTCTAATTTTATATTCATTTAGCAATAGCATCTTTTTAATTACTTTCACCCATATCATCACGCCCAGTCTTTACATTGACGCATCCAACTTCTATCACAGACTGTACCTACTATATTTTATTTGCCTGGTTGTATGTTAGCTTGTATCTATTCCAGGATAATTTAAAGTTTTGCAATACTAACTCCTTCTCCTAATACAGTTGTAGTCGAACATGTCACAGAGGTCTCGGAAGCCCATGATGTCACCAGCGTGGCTGAGCCCGCAGATCGGCACGCGGTCGTGGTTGCATACCTTCGCCATGCTGCACCATTTGGCTCCCATCTGTTGGTAACACTACTATTATTTTTCTTCTAGTAGCATTCAAACTAGCTTAGGTATGTACTATATCTAGGGGTAATTACGATAGCTATCTTAAAGTTTTGGCGATCGGTTTGATAGCTGATTGCCACAAATGGTATATCGGGTGTGTCGTTCATAATCACATTAAATGAAATGCGTTAATATACTGGTTAATATAATATGTCGATTAACACAAAGAAAAAAGAAAAATACGTAAAAATATTTTTTCAAACAAACTAAATAGAATAAAAATGGGCGAAAATTAGAACACCATATAAAAGTCAGTCATTACAAACAACTGAAATTCTCCCTTGAAAACTGACATCTGTCAACTGATCAAAACATTCGATATACTAAGGCATCGTTCAGACCAAACGTATTGTCGGCCGCTGACTGTGAGCGCGCGTTACGCAGTTTATTGCTTTTCCATATATATTGAAATTGTCGTTCACACCGAACCGACTATACGCTATTACGTCGCCTGTTGTCGCTGACTCTCAGTGGCCGATTATTTTACTACGCGACTATGCACGGCGGACGCGGATTGGCTACGCGGACGCAGTTGCCGAATAGCGCCGCTCCGCCGCGCCCGCACCGCCGCGCGCATCGGCCGCAATACACTCGAGAAACAAACTTCAATGAGGACAGACGTGACACGTGACACCTCGCGATGTTCGACACCGAAAAGTTTATTGCAGAAGTACATTCTAGAGAATGTATTTGGAATGCGAATTCAGAAGAATTTAGTGATAGAAACTTACGAAGATGCGCTTGGGAAGACATAGCATCTGTTATGTATGAAGATTGGGGGGTTCAAATACTGAGCTCTTTTATGTGTAGAATAGTCAGCCGCTCAGCGTACGCACCTAGTGTGAACCTACACGAGCCTATTCTTTTGTTCACACATGTAGCGCATCATACGCTATAGCTGATTGTCGGCTTGGTGAGTACGCGTACTGCAGATTGAGTCGACGTTCATACTGGGGCAGACAGTGAGTATACTCACAGTCAGCGGCGGACAATACGTTTGGTGTGAACAATCCCTAATTTTATCTCTGCTTTACACATGATGTTGTAAATTATAAAAACGAAAAATGACTCTTGTAGCTAAACCAGTGAATGGATTAGGTTATTTTTTTTACAATTCGCCATATAATATAATATCTTAAAGTATATACGATAGGATTTAATGTGATTGTGAACGACACACCCTGTATGTATCCATGCGATTATGCAAATCGCAAAAAACATTAAATTCATCCTTGTCTTGTCTTAAGTAGTAACACTCCCTCCGGATTTGTGTAATATTGATATTGGGTTTCCTTAATAGGTGTGTGAGGCACTGTTTCTCTTACCGAATTAAACTAAATATAACCATCTGCTTATACTTTAAACTGCAATCAACATACTTTTGAGAAAAAATAGAAATAAAATATGATTCACTGATTCGATGGACACTCCAATATGTAGTTTTATGTTTTGAAATCTGAGTCTCCACTAAAGCATGTTTTATAACATGTTACGTTAGGTGAAATCGTACATGTTAACTTCGAACTTACACCATACAACGTTACTAAACAATCTTGGAACACGCTGTGACTTAGTTTGTGGCTCGGAGCCAAACTGTTACGACTTGAACTGCTCTTACTACAAGTAGTTGTTATGGAGTACCCCCTTGCCGACATATGGTTCAAGTATGGCAGGGCCTGTGGTTTTAAGGTTTTAGTAATGATGATCTTTTTATGATTCTGAGACCCATATATACATATCTTATAGACGATGATTTTGGAACTTGGATGACTAACCAAAGAAATACAAGTTTTAAGAAGTACAGGTTGTTTTTTGTATATCAGATCAAAAGGGTTAGTTATGGCGAGATGGCATGGAATGCAAAAACATTGTTACGTTTCTTGAAATTTCTAATTCGGCCATAATTTTAAGAAGGACGTTGAAAAGATTAGAATTCATAATAAAGGTCTCCTAAGAGGCAAGTTTTATGACTCGCTTTTCTACGCTAAAGATGAAAAAAATGTTTAGTTTATGTTGAAAATTAGTTTTTCTACCTTTCGCCCCATTGAAACATCTTCATTATCTCGCTCCTTGGGAGGTCCGTGAGCAGACGCCATTAATATGAGCGAGCACAGCAGACATGTTACTGAAAAATAATATTATGTTAATTTATTAGGTACCTATACAAAGTTGTTTTATGGGAATAGGCGGCGATGTGAGTTCTAAAAGCTTTCAAGTTTTTATTTTTTTATAATGAAATAAGTATGAACGTTATGTTTAAATTAATTAAAAGGTGAGAAAGAACATAACTCAGAACTTTAGAGGAAATTATATAGTGCCTAAATACGTACTGGACAGTTTCTGCTTACCATTGAATTGTAAAGAAATTATTTTAAATAGGGAAGAAATTACACTCAAAAACCAACTCAAATATTAGTAGGTAAGTAATACTAATTCTATAATATTTCTGTACGTTTCTTACTTCGTCCATTCATAAAATACGTGGTTTGGAACAAAAAATAGTGAAAAACATGGAGTGCACAGTTGAGTGGTTGAACTTTTACGTTCCTATTGAAAAAAAGAACAGCTGCATAGAATTGGCAATCTGCCATTATTTGGAGAAGCATTTAAAAACTTTTAACAACCTATTCAAGGGTGGTTTTCATTAATAAAATTGGACTTTTTATATATTTGGATAGCTAAACTTAAGGTATTTTTTACACACATCTGTATTAAATACTTATAAAATAATAATTTAAGACACCATTAAAATACATATATGAAGCTTCAATTCTAACTTAAAACTAGTGTAGCTTACAACCGCTCGAAAATTGAAACAATATTTTTCGACCAACTTAGAAAATGAGAGGCTCTAATTTCGCAATTATTAATTAAGCAAAAAATTACATACCCTCATTTTATTAATGAAGTTATAATTATGAATTAATATAAAAAGCCTTACCAATTATTTTTCTGGACGCCATATTAAATACTCCTTCGTCGTAACTTGTTCCGTCGAAGGATCTGCTCTAAGTGACACCATGCTGTGTTTACCTAACTTACCATCTAGAACATTCGCCATTGTCTAATTGTTTAGCTAAACTTCCGCTAATTCTATGAAAATGCCTGCATTTTGTATATATGCTTGTGTTGTATAACTTCGTATAATTTTACTTTACAAGTAGCTAAGTTTATAGTGTTGTACCGAGAACACTGTGAAAACTGTTCCTTTTGAGAAATTTAAGTATTTTTAAGGTTTTGCCCATGTATGTGTAATAATAACTTTAAAACGAAAGAGCTAATTTCATCAAACATGCACTACTTTTCACCTGGAAAAGGCATCTGAATCGGTTTTTCGTTAAAGAGCTACGGTGATATATCAAAGTCTATAGACTTTATCAGCCCTAATTGCGTCGGGGGTTAAAAACGGACTCAGAGATTTAAGTACACAAAAAAACGCAAATATTTATACATTGTTAAACAATAATATTCAACTTCTGGGAAACACTCTCTTTTTATAGTACAAAACAGAAAAACAAGTTCTAGAATCACTAACGAAAAATATTGCGATATTACACTACGTTGCAACAATTTCGAGATAGCTGAAGCGCATTATAGCTACATATTTAATCTAGCGAAGTCCGGAGTGACCCACATGTGTTTCCTGCCCGCTTTTGTGGCCGCAGTCGGAATTAAAATAGAAACTTTCAGCTTTACCTGAGAGAAAAGAGTTCAAAGTATTCTACAATGCCTTCGTGCGCTTGAATTCGTAATAGCTGAAATGAGTTTATGAACCGAGGAAGTATAGTAGTTTGATTATTTCAGTGTTATGGTTAGTAGCCAATTGGACATCTTTGGAAGCCGTTACTGGTTGCCAGGTTTGACGAACTTTCTTAGGAGTATCTTACCTGGAAAACTGTGTTAAGGAGGTCAGATAGAATTGTGGTGGTATTTTTCTACCTCTGTTAAGTCTTGAACCCTGACCAATGTAGATGGGAGAAGACTCTTGGGACTCTGTAAAAACTGCGAAAACATCTGCTTAGTGAATAAATAAAGAGGCAAAACAATTATGCAAAACAAGTAAGCTAAACTACTTAGTTATTCCAACAATAAATGCGATCAAAGATGACTGAATCTGCGACTATTTTCATGACTCAAATATTCGCAGAAACGGGTGTTTTTGAAACACAAACTAGATAAAATAAAGAATATTACTGGCGCCGGCGTGGGGGTACCAATGTAACATGACCTCTGACAACTCACGATGATTTGTTCAAATCCTTATATTGGTTTTGTTGAAGGGTTTTCTTATACTGGGTGGTCAATAGCGTAGGGCTTCTGAGAAATTGTCTAATGCGTGGGCGTGAGTCAACAGTATGAAAAGGTATCGCTATAAACAACGTTATTACTTTGTTTTTTAATATTTAAATCTAATATGGACAACCTACGCTTTCTTCAGGGGTGAGTGAGCTTGGTAATGGAGCTAGAATAAAATGGTTTTGATAGTTCTTTATAAAAATATTTTATCTTGATTATTAAATATACTGTGTGGGTGTCATTTTGTGTTGTTATTTCAGAGTTTTGAATGGTCAGTTGATTTTGAATATTTTATTTGCGTTGGTAGGTTTTATACGAAAAAAGTGTTATATACATACAGTAATTAATTAAAATTTGTGTCACAAAAAGTCAAATGTCACTTAGCAATGAAAAATCTTAATTTTATTGAAACAATTTCGTAAGTAAGATAACAATGAATTGGCGTGCAGAATATGATTAAGGCCAATAAGTAATTGAATGTAAGAGAGGCGTATCAACGTCCCTAATTTAATCACAACATGCCTAATAACTATAAATCATATTCGAGAGGTGAACGCCGACTAGTTGTTCTTGGTCCTTTTAACGATACAATATGATTTGACATATATTATGGCATAGATATTGGTATTGGTATATGGGATAAGTATTCAGATACGTAACTTTAGGGGGTGACGATTTCCGTTAAATTCAAGTCAGCGTCAAGATTCGTGCCGATGATTCTACTACTTAATCTTATATGAATACTTTTTGCTATGGGTCTTGTATGGACCTCCAAATTCACTAAAGCAGTTTAAAGTTTAATTATGATTCTACATACATTATCATCTGGTTTAAAAACTTCATAAAGATAAATTCAAAAGAAACTCGATTTAAGCAAATACGATATTCTCGATACAAGTGACCTTTAAGTTAAATGAAACCAATATTATTTGCGTACCAATGAATGATATATAAACGTTTATTGAGGATGCAATCAATGCAGCGGGTTGCAGTAATTTTGCCAAATGAAAAGGATTTCCGTTCTGTACTCGTTTTGAGTTGTTTATGAATGTTATCAGTAAGATTTTGTATAATCTGAATATGGGATATATAGGATATTACCACTTAAAAATATTTTGTATGGAGAAAGACCTGAGTTTTTGAAGAGATCTTTTGAATTTACTTCAGTTTACGCAAATAGAAGATACAATTATAATCATAATAAATCGGATCTTTATAAAGTTGCATGTTAAGACAAAATTAAAATATGACAAAAAAAAATTCTGTACCGAATAAGGATATTGTTTTTTTAGGTTTTCTTAAGGAACACAAACAAAACTGAAATAATGAGTGAAAACTTGGAGTAGGTTTCTACATTTTTCCCCTTTTATTTAAGGCAAAAAAAATATGCTATATTTTGAAAAATTATACTTCTAAAACTTATTTAGAAGAACTTAATGAAATAAATACAAGCGAGTATCAAGACCATGCTCGTCACTCGTCAATTATCGACACTATAAGTGGAGCAAGCACCATTACCGACCTACTTGTTTCGCCGTGGCTTTCAAGTACGCACCATGAGACCTTTAGTTATCGGTGAGACAAAATTTGCGGATAGAAAGGCCAAATTTTCTAAGGATTTCAGGGAATAATTAGGAGGATGTTAATGAAACCCTTCGATGTCTCCTGTAGTCATAATTACCAATAGTTTCGAAATTAATGTCAAGGTTTTTAAAAGTGAAAAGAATCGCTGTTTGGGAATACTTAATTATGGTGTTACTAAAACGTTTTTCTATTTCTAGGTTTTGTGGTTTTGACAGCGGTTACTTGTACTAGCTTGGCACATGTTGGAAATAATCATCATAAGGTAAATAAAGAAAACAAGTGACATATTAAAACAGAAATAACTATCGAAATAATAAATAATTATTTTATTGCACAGGCAAGAATTACAAGGGAAGCAGAGAAAGGAGATAATTCACTGGAAAATAGTAACGCATTCATAGAAGAGAAACTAATGCATCAAAATCAAGCGCTAGAACATCTGATCATAGAAGTTGACAAAAGCAGCGACATGATCAAAACGTTGATTAATACCCTAAGCAAGGGTCTGGAGAAACCAAACTTGCCTATCAGAGTAGACCCTGGAGACGAACCCCAAAACACAAATAAACCAAGTAATAGTAATGAGGGTCAAGATCATCCCATAGGAAGACAGGGTAAAGATCATGCTATAGCAAGGCTTGGGAAAAATCTACCAAAATATGGAAAACTTGCTAAAGATTTGTTAGTAAAAGACGTGTATACCGGCACAGATCCAACACCTATTGTAGAACAAGTAACTGATGGACCTCTTTTACTACAGGTAACTGAGATGTGATTGTCTTGGCAAAACAGACTTTTCATCATTATAACTCACCGCCAGTTGCAGACAGATTCATTAAAGTTAAAACTTATTTAAATCTATTGCTGACTCTTTCTTTTTCAACAAAGTGTTGGCAAAAGATTTCAAGAAGTTTTAATTTTAATGGATCTTTCTGCAATTGACGGTAAATCACTTTAACTACAATTTTATAAATAATATATTAACAGGTTGTACTGCTTCCAGAGATGAGCGTAACCTCACCCACGTGTGAAGCTTGAACATATTTTTTTTAATAAATCATTCTTTCGAAATTTGTATTTTCATTCTTGATTTCGGAGATTGAAATGATAGAAAATATTGTAGCAATTTCATTTGTTGCTTTTGTCGCAAATAATATGAATGATGATTAAGTAAATGTTGCTTTTGAAATGAGATATAAATTATATTTTCTATCTTTTCAGTCAAGACGGTCAAATGGAGGTGATCCCACGTTGGGCTCAGATCCTCACGGCAATGGTACTAAGGTTAACCCCTGGTGTCCTATGGCTTTGCTTTGCCCGAAGTCTGAAGACCCTATTTGTGGGTTTGATGACCAATTTGGATATGGAAAATTCGAAAATTTCTGTCATCTTCTCCGTGTGAATTGCTATTGGAAATACAGTAAGTATTTATTTTTTCGTTCCTTTTTCATTATTTAGTACCAAAAGTATTTACTTTAAAGATGACTTTAAAGATTTCAATATTTTTTTTCAGATTTTTCTATTGTTCATTCGTGCAGCCCAAAATTATAAGTCCGACCACATTGCATCAATGTTATAAAATTGCAAGACAGAAGTAATCAGATCCAATCCAAATCCATTTTATAAAATAAATTTTAACTCTAAGCCATTGTTATTTTATTTTAATTATTAAACATTGTTTAGAGTGGGGGGATCTGCCTACAATGCCTCTTCCTTGCCTTACGAAATTCTGAAAAAGAAAACAGACAGTTAAAAGTATATATATATGTATAATATTGATTCTTTCAGAATTTTCACGTTCAATTTCAAATTGAAAAGTAGTTTTAAGAAAACAGATAGATACATTCTTTATTATTGTACACCAAAGTAAAAAATATTGTTTTAAAAGAAACTAAGTATACCTTGATATCAGGTTTTATGAAAATTTCAGTGTCTAGTTTGGCAGAGTGATAGCGGTGAAACTTCAGTAACAAATATGTGAGAAACTACCTTGTCTTTATAAAAACCGTAGAGTACATTAATTATTATATTTAATAGCAAATTCTTACTGGTTTTATATTGACAGTTGAACTCTAAAAGGTCGCATTTGTCTAAAAACCAGCGCACTTCATTGGTCTCTCGTTCCAAACCACAGACTCGTCGTCTCCTTCTGTGCGAGCAAACGGCTGCGTCTAAGCATGGTATCTAGATTTAAAAATAAAATTTGTTATTTATAATTAAATCAACTGTTTCTCTCTTTTTCCCATACCCGAATAAAATATAGAGTACTAGCTTTTGCCCACGACTTCGTTCGCGTGGTATAGTGACTTCCGGCAGATTTTTGGTTTGACCAATAGATGGCGCTACATGTCCGGAATATTTTTCTTTTGTAATAAAAACTATCCTTTGTCTTTTCTCAAGTTCAAACCTATGTCTGTACCAAATTTCACACAAATCGGTTCAGTAGTTTAGGCGTGAAGAAAAGACAGAATGACAGAGTTACTTTCACATTTATAATATTAGTTGGGATTAGGATGTCATCCAGGGATAGTGTATCTACCAACAGTGAAACATTTTTCAGTAGCTTCGAGGCCTTGTCGTGGGTCCAGACGTTACCAACTTCACACAGACTATTATAGAATTTTGTCTGCGCATCAAATCAGTGGATACAAAAAGACTTTATAGTAAAAAAGTGTGAATGGACCACTTACTTCACGCAAAAACTTTATAATATATTTTTATTTGGGTATAAAGTAGCTTCTTAATAGTTCTATTTTTATTTAATAATTAAAAATGAATTGTATGTAAGTATTTACATGACCTAAAATAAACTTATTTATAAATACAACTAAAAACAATTATAAAATGGCATCAAAAAATTCCTCATCGCTGCCCACCAGGAGTGTACCCAAGAGGCTGGCAGCATTGCCAAGTTGGATGGCAATGCTTAATGCTTAATTTTTAAAGCAAATTGAATACTTACTCCATATTTCTTTGCTTCTATATTCAAGAAAAATAACTCTAGAAGTGTTCCTAAGATCAACAGCTTTATAAAAAGACACATGACATACACTAATCATCAAAATTAATACTTAATAGAAGCAAAAGTACTTCTAATTTGACTGCTTATGAACATGTATGTATTTTTATGAAAAAAAAGTTTACAATCAGGAAACTAAGACAATTATATTTTTTCAAAGCGTGGCCTCCATTGAATAAGTAATAAAAATGCTGTTACGGATGTAAGTAATATGCTTCTAGTATATTTTATAGTGGCAGTATAAATATATTGAATTGTTTTTCTTTTATAATACTAATCTTATTTTGGGGTATAGGAAAATGAACGTCGTATTGAATATTGGTGAGATTCAATATTTATTGATAGGCATTTTGTTATTTAACATATGTTTAAGTTATTGATTGATTTCTAATAATGCTAGTATTTTAATTTTATATATTTTTTTATAAGTAGGTAATTAGTAACTGAATTCGATTTGTCATTTTGCTAATACAGTTTATACAGCTCGATAATTTGGTCAAAGGATAAAACGACTAAATATGTATGTACATATCAAGCTGACAAACATAAAGTAGGATTATAGAACCTACTCTAAAACCGTCGAAAAAAAAACAACCGTATGCTTATATAGTTCCATTCAACTGCAGGCTATTGTGTGAGGGCGCCACCATCGCTCGCTTTTCACACGAGAGTGACTCCGTAGCCCGAACGATTTGGCTTTTGTTTCCGACTGTTTCGTGTCACGTAGCTTTGAATAATGCCTTTGATATAGACACTGAAGATAATTTAAAATAGGGGTTATTGTGAAGATAATAATCTATTTTTAAAGGAGATTGAATGCCTTAATAATATGTTGTTTTGAATAAACGATATATCTAGATTTTTTAGAAAGTATAATTTTTTGTGACGATAAAGGAATATTTTTGATATTTTTTTCTTCTTTCTTAGTAAGTATATGGCAAATTGTATGCTTGTCTTACTGCTCTCGTTTTATCAAAAGGATCGAAAATGTAAAGGAATATAGTACTGGAAAATGGAATGTTGTCTGTTTTAAACTTTTTACTTGAGGATAATAAACGTTGATGTGCCCTTTACTTATCCTGTTTACTTAATGAAAAAATTTTGTTTTACAGTGACGGTCATATTTCTGGTCTTTGTTTGGCATTCTGAAACTACGAAAGTAAGTGCATTGCAGTATTTATTATATAATATTTTCTGTTTTCGTAATGTCTTCCTATCATTCAACTACGATTTATTGAATAATTTAACCGCTCGCGTGTACTTCTTTAAAATACAGTGTACCGACGAATGATTAAATTTGAGGATAAGTAGATATTACCATTTATACCTTTAGAACTGTGCACATATCATATTCAATAGGGTAACCAATATTATATCATCAATTTATTGTACACATGGTTTATAAACTTATTAAAATAATACCTAATTCCAGGAATGCTATCAAGCGAAGATTTGTTTCCACGATGCAATAGAAAAATGTGGTATCGACGAAAAAGGTACCCTTCGGAGGTTCCTAGACAGTTGTGACATTATGGAATATAACTGTTACTATAATGGCAGTACGTACATTAAAAAAAATTAACGTTAGGTATCTTGATAAATACTATAATAGCCGGTTTCTGAGTACCTACTCTTTCTCGCCGGTAGAATTATGTACCTAATCAGAAGCCAACTCTAAAGGTAGGTTTTTTAAGCAAGCTGCTGACTGCAACTGCCGACCGCACGTGCAGCGACTACAAGAAATCCAAAGCGATTTTATGAAAATGCATACAAACATTTACGGCACTTCAGCAGTTGTAGTCAACAGCTCGCTTTTAAAGCCTACCTTAAGTCCTTAATCTACATATAACATTGATGTTAACATTAGCACATGTTTTTGACAAAATAAATTAAAATCTTTGTCGTTTATTTCAGCGTATGCTAAAACTGACCCAGCATCGTGTGTAAATCTGCCGCCGATACCGACTGATAACAAAACCGATGTCAGAAATTGAATAAATTGTATTTACCAAAATTTTATTTTATTTCATTTCATATCAGATCAATAAACCATTCTCTACTGAGTTGACGTATACCAGTATTTTACATAATGGGAGTGCCTATCAGATGTATCCTGTTAAACGACTCCAACATAGCTGGGATTGTCGTTAAATAAAAATACAGTCGACTCTTGTTAATTCAAACCTGCGATATTTCGAACCTCTCGTTAATTCAAAGTTATCACGAGTTCCCTACAAAATCTCTTTATATTTCGAACTAAATCAATACATTTTGTTGCACTTGGTAATTCGAACGAAAAAAGCATTGCTATATAACAAAACGACGCGTTAATTCGAATTCTTAGTCGTCCAACACTCGAGAATTCAAAGTTGCAGAGAGGAAGAGGCGGAAAGATTGTAAGTCAGAGTCAGAGAGCAGTCTGAGTAGCAGCAATCTGTTTTGAAGCAGTATGACGGAGCTGTTTCGAAAAATGAATTAATTCACATTATGAATACATGTATGCACACAAATGTCTCTTTAAACTTTTGACATTGTTATAAAATAGCAGTTAACAAATAATAATTGATCAACACTTAATAATTCGAAGTTTTATTTATTTTCTCTCACAAAGGACAATGGGCACTTTGTATGGGATTTGGTACCCGCTCCAACAGTAACGTATGATATATCATTAGAAAGGTATTTACGTGAACAATAATAAAAACTATGGGGCTTGCCTCAATTAGCTGTCCGATCCGAGTAACGATAAAAATTAAATCGACATAGAAACAAGTATGTCATCCATATATGCAAATTCATTAAGAGGCATATGTCGTCAGTATAATAATTTTAAACTCAGTTAATAGACATCTTAAATTGTTTGAGATACACTCACACTACACTATTATAATCTAAAGGTTGTAATAGTCTATGGAGTCATACTACGGAAACACAATCGTCATCTGATTTGACAAAAGTTCAAAACATTTCTGAAAACACAACTAATCATTTTAGTTACATACTATCTTTAAACATACTGGCTTCCATGTACCTACACATTATATGAAATAAAAAAAAAACCTGTTATTAAAACACGATAATCATTAAACATTAATTGATTGTAAATACTGAAAGACTTTCATCAAATACATAAGCTATATTCTGCGTGAACAGCAAAGGTTTGCACACAGACTTTTTTTAAAGCAGTGGGCAGGCAAACATTGTAATAAGGCCAAATTCTTGTTTTTTTTGTTACTTTACCAGTTTTTATTCAATACAGTTGGATTTAAGAACTACATCTACGTTGATGATTTATGAACATTATACATTCTATTAGTCGATGTCACGCGAAATGGACAAGGAATCGGGACTAGTCGTCATAGTAAACATTTTTTGGCTTGCCAAGACCTACGCAATGGTACTAGAATCAACACTGTTGGACAGGGTACCAAAACGCCCATCGTCCTTTCGAACCATTTAATATTTCAAAAACTCGATAATTCGTAATATTTTAAGAGTACCTCGAGTTTCGAATTAACGAGAGTCGACTGTATCTACTAGAAAGCCACAAAAGCGATACAAACCAGTCTAGAATTATTATTTTAAATAGCTGATTCCTGCTTTGCTTGCTCAATGAGGCTGCTCAATAACCCCGGCATCAGCAATATTACTCCATAAATTCTGTGACTAAGTATTTCGCTGAATGAGACTCTTATCGATACGTAATTTTCAACCAACAACCCATTTTTTATAAAACCTAGATCGGGCAAGCTCTTCAATCGCTATTCAGACAGAGGCCCTACGACGATGGTCACATGAAGAACGTCAACAATCATTGGTGCACGCGAGCTAAGATCTGCCACAAAATGGTTGGCCATCCAGTTTGCGGAGTTGACCCGAAGCGAAGACAGAAGAGGATGTTCCGAAATGCTTGCAGCTTGTACAAACATAATTGTGGCCGTATGCATGGTAAGATGGTAACGGCATTGCAAATAGTTCGCCGATAGAATGGTGTCATACTTACGTTACAAAGATCTGGTATGTAGCCCGGTATCAGATGACTTGCCGTGACTTGAAACATAAAAAAAATCACGACTATCGACTGCCGGGCGACTGTTTAGACTGCAGTGTGCAGAAGCTACGAGTGTGCTAAGATACGAAAGAATCAAATCTATAAGGCAGAATTTGTACGGGCACAGGGGCTGTCTTCTGTTGTTTTAGCAGAGAGGGAGGAAGTCTTGCTTTACAATGGATAAAAATAGGAAAATAAAAGTACATATTACCTATTTAACCTATATTCTAAATACCAAGCACCAGAATGCGCATGTGGCTATACTTTCCCCCCTCCTCCGCCACCAGTTGATAACTAAAATTTGTTTCACTGCATGACTCACTCAGAGAGCTTAAAAAAATATAAATTTTGCATGTAGATTATATTGCTTGAAATAAATCCTAGTCCAGCTAACACGTTTCCAGTAGCTCTTATGAAAACACAATTGTTAATGAATATTTCGATCGATTAATTACTTTCAATTATGTTTTCTCAGATTTCCAACCGCGCAATTGGAAGGAATGCAGTAGTGCATCGATTAATCAAAAACCTAATGCGAAGAATAAACTTAAATAACCGTGTAATAGTATTTTGTGTTTTTTTTAAACATACATAATTAATAAGTATAATGAAACATACTTTTTGGTAATGAATTGTTTTATAATAATATTTTTAGGTAAGTTGATAATTGCATTCGATTAATTGAATTACTTATATTATTAACAAATTGAATAAATGAATATTTTCAGCCTTAATTACTTTGTCTAGGCAAGGGAAATTACAGAGCACTTATGAAGTGAGTAAATTGTATTTATATATTTTTTATACCTAAAAGTTCTTCTTAAACTTTCTTAGTCATTTATCCTGACCTGTTTTTCTGATGTTATTACTCAATAAAATCTATTACTATTGAAGAACATTTTAAATTAAACGTTAATAGACTGATTTAGATAGTTTTTGACTATATCCTTGTTTTATTATTCTCTTTTTACGTGATAATAATTGAACTGAAGACCAAGAGGGGCACCATCCGTCGTGCCTTCTACTGCTCTCTCCCTAGTGAAATTGTTGGAGTTTCTTTTCATAAAACGAATAAAAACCTAATTACAGCTTTTTTCACTGAATTTTAGGTTTATTTTCCTCATAAAATTATTTAAATAGAAACATAGGGTACCTACGCAAAAGAAAACTCTTTAATGCTCAAAATATTGACGGTTCCTTTTATGACTTATTATTTTGGTTTCAAAAAGAGTTTCTCAAATTCGTAATTTTTTTGTTATTTGAGCGTAATAATTTATCCGTGTTTCGTAGCAAGACGATAAGTTGTCGGCCGACCGCGAGGCTCAATTCTACTGTTACAAGTTAAAGACATGCACCCCCGATGATCAGAAAGTGTGTGGCTACGACCCTCATGAACCTTGGCTTGCTGTATTCGCAGATATATGCACCATGTATAAAGCCAACTGCGATAAGAAAGGAAGTTAGTACGATTTCTTTTAATAATAAATGCAAATATTTTCAATTCAATATAAGTATTATTAATGAAATCACTCAAACAATTTTAAAGAACAGAATTTATTTAAATATAGCAAACTAAGCTGGCCATTGAATACATTGATTTATATACGTCCAGGATAAAAGAACTCATGAAAAGTATATTCCCCTGCAATTATGTGAATAGAAATATAATCTTACATTCAATTATTGTAATAAATTTTTTAGTAACAACATTAACACCAATACAGAAACGATATTTTTTAACTAAGACACTCGTTGCAGGATTCAAACTGGTAGACCAAGTGGTGTGCGACACCAGGATAGCGTATGATAAGGAGCATGTAAACGAGGAATTCGAATGGATCCATTTGTCAACCACTACGAAGAAACCTACTATTACTACTACAATTGATTTACCCCAAAAGGCTCCCCAAGGCAAAGTTAAATTAGTCTTGTAAAGAGTAAATCGTAATTTGTTAGTAAATGTTAAATAATTTTAAAATCAACTTGGTTCTTTTATTTCTGAAGCCTGAGAATACCCACTCACTGAAGACTTTTTAATCGGCCGACAGTTAGATCAGGCGCTTTATAAGTACGAAGATGTACCAGATAGACTGAAAACTTTTATATAATTAGTCAGAGATCAGTCCACAACCGGACGAGTTTGCAAGAGCCTAAAAACGTCTACTGCTGGACAAAGCCGTAGCCCCAAGCTGGGGGAATTTGCCCAAGGCTGGTGTCGATTTGCTATCACATTCGTATATCCAAACCCACTATTCTATTAACAAAAGTCAATATTGAGCAATGTACGATGAAAAAAATATTGATGAGAAAATGATATTATTCAAAAATGAGAACATAAATAATAATAATTATTTTTACAGGAAAAATATGCCTTATACCATTGTCACCAAAAGAAAATTTGCACACCAGGGGGAGACAAAGTGTGTGGGGTCGATCTAAAAACAAAAGTGGTCGCGGAATTTCCTGATAAATGTACTTTGCATGGAGTGAACTGCAACAAGATGGGATGTTAGTTAATTTTACCTTGTCAAGTTTATTTATTGTCGTGTTCTATTCTGCACGGTAGAGTCGTTTACACACTCCTAAAATATTAGGACGTTATAGGCATTTTATTCTGGTAGATTGTTTATTTTTAGATTTCATAATCACAGCTTTGTAAGGACACACATTTTCTGAGTAAGTATATCTTGTACAGCACATTCATCATTCTTATTTCGACAAAAATAATTGCACAAGATTGTCCTCTTCCTCCTGTCCTGTTCCTAATTTTATTTGGAATCTGCGCAATATGTCATCCTCTTCCATTTTTCACTGTCACTCGTCATACTGACACTCACTCCCTTCCTATTCATATCATCTTTCAGACAAACCATCCATCTTTTTTTAGGTCTTCCTTTTCCTCTCCATCCATCTACATTCTAATTTACATAAGATTGTACTTCAAACATATTTATTTCAGTTTACTGGAAATTAGACACTGATCATTGTGCCGCGACCGTGATCTTCGGTGCTGAGCTGTTCCACCTTGGTCAACCCCAAGGTTATGAAACTGTCTCGCCAAGTTCAACTCCTGCTAATACCACCAAGAGTGTCTTTCCCTCTTGGATCGCAGACCGCATCAAGAAAAGTTTCGCAAGCCTCCTCAATAGAACTCATGTGACCCAGTTGAGATAAAAAATAATACAAAATTATTATGTTTATTTTATTAGACCCTCAGTCAGTTGTTTGATCGGGCGCTTGATAAAATCGGAGATGTATAAGAGTGTATACGTAACTCATGATTTTTTAAAAATCTACCATAATATAATAGCTAAATAAAACCTTACATGAAAAAGTTTCTTACTAAATACACTACATGAGCTACGCCCTTAGGATAAAGTTGAAACTTCATCTCAAAAGCGCAGCTTTAGGCGGACAATCATATAAATTTTCCTACCTAATTCCTAGCAGAACGTTACCTATGTGTGGAAATTAACAATAAACACGTCCAAAAATGTCCAATAAATACCAGAACATGTAGCTACTTCAATCTGTAAAACTTTCCCAATCAATGTACCTATAGCTTAAGAGTTACTTTACGTTACTTAAGCGACTGCATACTGCAAACTTTTAGTCGGCCAATAGTTTGTTTAGATTCATATATCAGTATGATGATAAATTGGCAGTACGCATTTTAGAAAGATCAGGTGTTTATGCGGTATGAGACCTAACTGAAAACATTGATTGGAATCAAGATTTTCTTTTAAAATCCAGTGTGTTAGAAATAAAGCAGATAATATATTTGCGTAGGTATAAATGATATACGCTAGTATCTGCACATTGGTATCAAATCCATAAATCTCGAGTCTTTGTTATCTTCCGGCTACTTTACCTACTAAACGATAATAAAGGATTTCTCAATACGCAATACTGAATTCTTCAGCATTCATTTTATAAGGTGGCCACAATGTAGACTCGGTAGGGCACAGTTTAAAGATGATGGACAGTTATGCAGTAGCTTACTACTAAAATTATAAAAATACTTACTTCTGCCTGCGGCTCTGCCCACGTGGTGTGTTGGTAAAAAGTAGCCTGTGTTAGGTTAGTCCAGGGTATCACCTATCTACATACCAAATTACCAACCAAATCGGTCCAGCAGTTTTTGCGTGAAAGAATAATAATCATACATCCATACATTCTCACAAACACATTTATAATATTAGTAGGATAGTAGGAAGTAGAATATTACCTAGAAGGACAGTAGTAAGAAGTAAGATAATGTATATTATTTTAATAAAATGTGTGTTTGTCTGTGTTTATTAATATTTATTTTTATTTCAATATTATGTAGTTTTATGACGGTGGTCGATAACGTGACACTGAACTGTCTCTGTACAGAATATAAGTATTATTTCACGTAAATAAATAGTCAATGTTACTTCTAAATCAAGATAAAAAAAATTAAGTGTAAAGATTTTATCACTAGAGCGACAAATATCACTTTGAGTGCCTGAAGCCGTGTGGTAAGTGTCAGTTTTTAAGTATTTGCGTAAGTATACAAGGTGTTGATTTGCATTTGTGCCATAGTTCAGGAGGAGGATATACAATACGTAAATAATCGATTGGAATTACAGTAGATGGGAAATAACTATTATGCACTGCTTTTTTTGTCATTGTAATGTCGTGGTATTTCCGTAGTAATCCAATTTTATGAATGAAATTTATGAGTGATCGTTGCGTATGCTTTGTGTTTGCGTTTGTGTGAGGGTGCAGCACGGTTTTAACGCCAGTAACATACGCGCCAAGTTTAAATAAGGCTAGATGACATTTACGGAATTCCGAAAAAAAAATGAAAGAAAAAAAATTACGTACCAATTTTTTTATTGATTTGGGTCGAGAATCATTAGCATAATTACCTCCTTGAATATGGCACGGATGCAAATCAACAGCTTGTATTTTTTACGAATGCAGTACCTACTTAACACATTAATTTAATTAATAGTTAGTTTAATTGCAATTTATGAAGTTTCATTACCGTGTAATCGTACTTCGTGTTTTATTTCTATTTTGTAGAATAGAATATAGTTTGTTGCGATGAATTATTTAAAAATAATATTTTTAGGTAAACAAGTTTAAAGTTTGGAATTGACTTCAATAACTTGAATTACAAAATAAATAACTGAATTGATAATTTTTGATTAATTAATATTTTTCAGTTTTATTTGCTATGTTTTGGCAAGTCAAATCACTCACGGAACATTTAAGTAAAGTGAGTTGAGTGTTTTTTTTAACTATATGTTTTTGGCGCAATAACCTCATGAGGTGGTGTGATTGCATTTCAGCAAGTCATTTAGTTAGGCACTTCTGAATGGCTACAACTGAATTTAGAACACCCGCAAACTACAATCTCAACTGTCAGCTGTCTAAATAGTGGACCTGAAGATAGGCTAACAGTTTATTTATAATTTTTTCGGTCTATTTTGTAGCCACCGGACACCTGAGCGTTATGATGGGGATACTAACATTTATCTTCATACTGATTAATGTGGGGCTCCATTGATCATCATCTGCCTAGCCTTTTCCCAACTATGTCTGGGTCGGACGCCAGTGAGTACCATCCTTCACAAGGAGTGACTGCCTACCTGATCTCTTCAAACCAGTTATTCGGGCAACCCAATACCCCTTTGTAAGACTGTTGTTGTCAGACTTACTAGCTTCTGACTACCCGTCACGACTGCTAAACATATTCAATGACATAGAAAGACGATACTTTAAAAACGGAGATCAAGCCAGAAATGAAGATTCAGAGTAAAAAATAATGAATATACGAATATACAAAGTCAAATGATTAAAAACCATATTACAATATATTTTTTGCAGAATTTCGCAAGGTTTCACTGTTACAAGCTGCTGCATTGTGTCCCGGGTGGAGTGTCGCTGTGTACGAAAGATCTCGCGTATCGTGGGGATCGCTACGTGGATCTCATACGATTCCCTGACAAATGTTCTTTCTATTCCGCCAACTGCCGTCAATTGGGACGTTAGTCAATATTGTTTCGTTCAATACAATAATTTTTGGCTTGGTATTGCAAACACTGCAGGAAAAAGTGCTTCTTGGCTGAACTAGCCTAGATACATTTTTGATGCCTTTATAGGTGCAATTAAAATCAATCATATTTTACAGATTGTCTCAATATGTACTTACCAAATGCAATGGGGTTATAGACAGCAGGCCCCGAAAAAATGGATAATCATACTTACATAAAAGTCTAACTAAAAGTTTCCATTTCAGACTTTTGGGTATTAGAAGAAGATAAATGTCATGGATGGATGCCTTATAATGAACAATGGTACCTCGATCGTTTTACCAAAGAACCAACAGAACCTACAGAAGCTAAAGAACAGAATACACCACGCAGCGACGAAGATACTGAACCCGTGACAACAGTATCAGCTACTACGATTACTACAGCCAGCAGCAAAGATACTGAACCCGTGACAACAGTATCAGCTACTACGATTACTACAGCCAGCAGCAAAGATACTGAACCCGTGACAACAGTATCAGCTACTACGATTACTACAGCCAGCAGCAAAGATACTGAACCCGTGACAACAGTATCAGCTACTACGATTACTACAGCCAGCAGCAAAGATACTGAACCCGTGACAACAGTATCAGCTACTACGGTTACTACAGCCAGCAGCAAAGATACTGAACCCGTGACAACAGTATCAGCTACTACGATTACTACAGCCAGCAGCAAAGATACTGAACCCGTGACAACAGTATCAGAACCTGAGGGTCTGCGAACACCCAGCGACAAAGATGCAATAGAACGTGCGAGGTTTCTGCGTCATATCCTTAAAAATATGAATTTTGGCCTGCTTAATTCGAATTGAGCACCTTATTTGTGAGAACTCGCTTTAACATTTACTTGGGTGATTGATTATAGAAAGCTTAGGTAAAAAATATATTTCTGTCAATTTTCGTTTTTCTTGCCTGAAATAGTCCTCGCGTATCATTTAAATGCGAAAGTTACTGTGGCTATCTTATTGTCCACGCTGTCACCCAAACAACCTTTATGGGGCCCTTTATGGGGCCTGGGCGAGGGCCTTCTTGCGCCTGTATGACTGCCGCGAGGAGGCACTGCGTTAGGGGGAAACCCCGTTGCAGCGACAAGCTGTCGCAATCTCATGGTGCCTTGGAGTGCAGAGCCGGGCACGCCACCATGGTGGCGGTAAGTGCCCTTAGTAGTAACCCTTGGTAGTCCTTGAGGAGTGGCTCGGGAGGAGTCACGGCGCACTCACCTGCCGCAAGACGCAGGTCCTCACTGGACACGGCAGTTTCGGGAGGTACCTGCATCGGATCGGGCGTGAGGTGGTTACATGCATTTTAAAAACTGCGGCTCTCGCATGTCATCATCATCCTCCGAGCCTTTTTCCCAACTATGTTGGGGTCGGCTTCCAGTCTAACCGGATTCATCTGAGTACCAGTGCTTTACAAGAAGCGACTGCCTATCTGACCTCCTCAACCCAGTTACCCGGGCAACCCGATACCCCTTGGTTAGACTGGTGTCAGACTTACTGGCATCTGACTATCCGTAACGACTGTCAAGGATGTTCAATGACAGCCGGGACCTACAGGTTAACGTGCCATCCGAAACACAGTCATTGGTGTCTAAGATATTCTAATGCAGCTCTCATGTACCAAAGCAAAATACCCACCCGCATGGTCTTGTCACTTGCTTCAGCTACATTCACCGTACAGACGCACCCGTGTTTCATGATTAACATGAAACAAAAGTAGGAGAGTCAAGTCAAAAGTGTTAGTGCTATATGTATTTATGGATATGACTAAAGCTTTCGATTTAGTCGATCATAATATTCTACTTCAGAAACCTAATGCGTATGGAATAAGGGGTAACGCATTTTCACTTATATACAATCATATTATCTGGATAGTAGAACACAGTTTACGGAAACTGAACGAATGTCTAAGAATGATAAAAAAGAAATTAAATATGTATCTGTTATAGCCATAGTGATAAAATAGATATCATACGTAATGACTGGTCATTATATATCCAAATTGACAAGACAATGTGATAAATTAATCATTTTATCTGGATATTATTAATAATAGCGTTCAACGTTAGCCAAAGAAATAAATATGGTGTAACCAACTTACTACTGACTAATTCTTCAAAACAGCTAAAGTTATTACTGACTATAAGAAATCATAAAATGACCCCTCCTGCTGTGGGTTAGCAGCGTAACGGACTGTCAGAGTCGAACTGATTAAAACGCACTGGAGTTTGCTGATACTCTTTGAGGAGCGCGTGTTTCCACGTCCACTGCAGCGGCTAGGATGAGAGGTGCGAGTTCTCAATCGTTCCGCCGCCTCCTTCTCTAGCATGGCTGCTTCGCAGAAGGGACGAGGATCGAATGTTCGTTTGATCGAGCGTTAAATGCATCGCATATTCATCCTATCGAAAAATCTATATTTTTTATAAATACAAGAAAAACTCAAAATTTATGAATAAATCATATTTTAATGTAGTTTTTATTATTATTTAACATTTTTTCTATCGCATTATCATCTCTTTTGCCTCTTTTTTGTAAAGTAGGTCTTCCCAATCCCGCGTTTGCCTTTTCAATTCACACAAAATTTTAAAATGTACCTTTAAAAGATAAGAATTAAAGATTAAAATGTGATTTATTAGTAAATTTTGAGTTTTTCTTGTATTCATAAAAAATAAGGATTTTTCGATAGGATGAATATGTTTTGCATTTAACGCTCGATCAAACGAACATTCGATATTTTGAACACTCGATGTATAGACTGCGCGATGTATTGAATGTTCGATTTAATAACCATTCGATATTATGAATGTTCGAGTATTTAGAATTTCGATTTATAGTGGTCGATCAATTGATATTCGATTATTTGTTATTCGATTTGGCATAGTACACCCTTTTCAATCTGTTAGAATATTGACTTTTAACTTTACCATGCCTTTAAATATACAAAACCACATTGATCGTCAAGAAAAATACCTATATTGTTTAAAAATAATTCAGAAGAGCGTTAAAGATCTACAAGGCCAAAATATCGACACGAATTATGTCTCAGATCCTCAAAGACAGCCCTTATTCACAATAGCATTCTGTGTATGGCTCCTAACATAACAATAAGAACCCAAATGTTATCAAAGATTTGAACTTGACACAATTTAAAAGGAAACTTAATGATTTTTTAAATGCATTTATTGTTTACTAGCTTCTGCCAGCGACTTCGTCCGCGTTAAATTCGGACTTTGTGCAAAGAGAGGAAGAAATAATAAACACCAGCCTATCCAATTATCCAAATCTTTACGTACCTACTACTTTTAGATTTTACTTTACCCAAAAAGAAAT
Organism: Helicoverpa zea; assembly: GCF_022581195.2. Classification (NCBI taxonomy): domain Eukaryota; kingdom Metazoa; phylum Arthropoda; class Insecta; order Lepidoptera; family Noctuidae; genus Helicoverpa; species Helicoverpa zea. Next base: position 4,247,314 of record NC_061472.1, read on the forward strand.
AAAATGTAAACTATTAATAATTTGTGACAAAAGAAAGTTAAAAATAAATTACTTAAAGTCGCGCTGGAAGGTTTGTCAATATCAATTATTGTCGTTGAATACGGTTGAGCACAACTGCTAAGCTATCGAGAGTTACACGTGTTATTGTGAGCCAACCAAAAAAGATAGACAGACACTACAGACGCTGTCCTGGTATATTTCTTACATAATTTTAAGAAGCACATTTCCGTCAAACATGGTTTCTGTGTAGCTTTAACCATGAAGGCTGCACACGCGACGGAAGCTTAAAAAATGGAATTACTTCTCCCGTTTTCCCAATTTTTCCCTTCACTGCTCTGCTCCTATTGATCGTAGCGTGATGAAAAGTATCCTATAACCTGCCCAGGAGTATGAAAAATAATTGTACCAAGTTTCATTAAAATCCGTCAAGTAGTTTTTGTTTCCATAACGAACATACAGACAGACAGACAAAATTTTACTGATTGCATTTTTGGCATCAGTATCTATCACTAATCACCCCTCAATAGTTATTTTGGAAAAATATTTAATGTACAGAATTTACCTCTCTACAGATTTATTACAAGTATAGATAATAATAATAAATTGTAAGTTTATATTCTAATATTTTATTGTATTTTAACTAAATTGTGACATTTATTTTGTATACTTATCAATTTTAATAGATTATTTTGTTAAATAGTGTATGCCTAATGGGTAGCTTTTCGAGTTACCATTAAAATTACTATTAAGACCTACTGTATCACCAAAAAGCACACTAATAAATACTTTGACTTTGAAAAAAAAAGCTGTGATTGATGTACCCAAACTTAAGGCTTTCTAAGAATCAGTGGCGCCATCTACAAGTTTTCTCCGTCACCAACACAGATTTGGGAACATGTAGCGAACAGTTAATATCATAAGTATAATACACGATCCGGTTCAGAATCAAGTTAGTACGTTAAACGGTAGATGTCGCTGGTAGTATCATTTTAAAAAGTTTATGAATTAAATCGAGTATTCATTTTATACATTTACGCTGTCTATATAAAATTTTGGTTTCAATTAACAACATGAACACAACAGAATTTAATTGAATTTTTTTGATAGTTACCTCTTGTGATCGCAGAGCCTCATAAAAAACAAATTCGTTTAGCCTTTTCCGACTAATATTATGGTCAACTTCTAGTCTATCCTAATGAAACAAAGTATTTGTTTATTACATGAATCGCCTGCCTATTTGAATTCTGACCTCCACAACCTAGTGCCTCCTCCGAAACAGGGGTGTTATGACATGAGATGGTCACAAATCCACAGACAGATAAACTGTTACTTCATTATCGCCCTTTTTCCCGATCATGTTTGGGGTCGGCTTCCAGTCTAACTGGATTCAGCTGAGTACCAGTGCTTTACAAGAAGCGACTGCCTATCTGACCTCCTCAACCCAGTTACCCGGGCAACCCGATACCCCTCGGTTAGACTGGTGTCAGACTTACTGGCTTCTGACTACCCGTAACGACTGTCAAGGATGTTCAATGACAGCCGGGACCCACAGTTTAACGTTCCATCCGAAACACAGTCATATTGGTGTCTAAGATTGCTTTTTATGGAATAAATAAATAAAATAAAAATATCAGCCAGTTGCCGTCCTCTGCTGATCCTAGGCCTCCCCCAAGGAACGCCAGCCACCCGGTCCTAAGCAGCCGATTGTACTGGACTTCATAACATTAAATTCACTCCCACACATTTAAACCATTGCGTAATTCATTTGAATGGAACTCAAGGAAAAAACCTTTAATTCCTATTCTCTAATTAATAGTTAAGCCAGACTTACGTAGCATTTAAAATTAAGCCGACAATGTGTACGATGCGATTGCAAATGCTCATGAATTTCAAGTTCAACGGATTAACGGAACATTCAGGTGACGTTGTACAGGAAAAACGGCCAAGAAACACAAGACTAGAATACCTAAACAAAAAGAATAACCTACCATTTGTTAGTGTGACATCACTTTTTAGTTAAAGGTAAAAAAGTGATTGCAGTTTTTATTTTCAGTTTGTTTTGCTAATCTTTGAATGGTGCTTGAATTTTCAATTTTTATTAAGGAAAATATCCTTGTTTTAAATCTAGTTTGTTTGATACTATTTTTTTTACTATAGTGGATGCTGCAGTAAATTATGAGTTATGCCTTGAGGTACATAGGCACATAACATAAGCCTGTATCAAAATATATGTTTTAATGTAGTGAAAAGCGTATGAAAATGATTTCCAACAAAAGTTATATACTTACCTACCCACTATCTATTTCAAATAGCAGTTTGTAAGAATATCTTATTTCAGAATCAAAATAAGAAATCAACTCTATATTTTTGTAAAGCATCTAGTCATATAAAATTAAAAGTCAAAAGTTTCTCAATAGCAGGAAAATAGCTGATGTTCTAAGTCAAAAGTAGGGGAGATTCGCGAAAGAAGCGTGCGTGCCATTTAGTCGTCGTTTAGAGAAACTGTCACATTATGGTGTATCAGATTAGATAAGCCACGAGTCCACCTGTAGTTCCCACGATCTCTGTTATAATATTTACTAAGTTTAACCTGCGGTGGTGCTTGTTAATTGTTCCTTTATATGCGGCACAAACTTGCCAAAAATAATTCCAGGGAAATAGAAAATGCTGTCAGAGTAATGATACGTCACTACGATTTAATTGTAACGCTTCAAGCTCAAAGCTTCAACGAATTGAATAAATAATTTAAATACCTATGCAAAAAGGTATTTTAAGGCTCACTTATTTTATACTTTTACTCCAATAATAAATAATGTATCTTTAGGAATGTTTGCAGTTATTGTCGTCGTCTTATTAAAAAAACCTGCAAACAAACATAAAGTTCGTTATTGTTACATTAATCGTACAAAGTGAAGACTTGTGACTCCACTACCATTTATGACAAAAATATGACTCCTAAGTAAAAACGTCACTACTTATTTATCTCTTCAAATTAATCTACCTACTCTTAAAATTTTGCAAAAACAACCAAAATTCTTAATGAAAGTTTTATGTCCCTTTGTTTTTTTGTTAGGTAATGTTTACTTATATGGATGAAATGTAACAGGAAGTAGAAAATGTAGGTACTTTTGTGTGTAAATCAAGACTTTAGTGAACGTTGTTTTAATTTTTTGCTGTGATTTTTATTATCGATGTTTAGTTAGAGATTTTTTTACATTGAGCCTAACATAAACACTTGTCCAAGGAGCCAATTAACTTACTATTATCATGAATTACCTGATACCTACTGAAAGGGCAGAGTAAACAGTTATATTGTCGGTTTATTCAGGGTAACAGTATCATCAAAACTCATTGTTTAACGCAGGTGAGGACCCAAAATCCCTTTGTAGACCTTATCATAAATCAAATTATTCCTTCCTTTCGTTTCATCGCCCGAACTAGATTATGACAAAGCAAGCCGCGACTAATGACAACTCATTCGATATTTTCCCGTCCCTAACGGTACCAAAAACATCGATACTATCGACAAACCGTTATCACACCCCTTTGTATTGTAATCGATAACACTAAATTTAAATCGATTTAAATTCAGTTGCGTTTCATGGCACGTGTTATAAAATGCGTGCGCTTAAACAATTAGAATTGGAAAGGGTAAAAATGAATAATATTGTTTCAATCATTTCTAATTCAAGGAGTAAGCTAAAGTCGTGTATACGCTCTGAACACGTGGCAAAAGACATGAAAATCGTGCGTGCGTATGAATGAATAGTGATGAGTCGCGGCGTCGGTAGCTTATCGATACTTCATCTATGAAACTGATTGCTGTTTATAGCCCTTACACTCATAAAAGATCACACGCACGTTTCAAGAGAAGTTTCAAGAATATAGATGCAAGTTAAAGCTAGTATTAGATTAATTATTCAGAATAAGACTACTGACTTAAATGGATACGCATTTCATAAAATAAATACTCAATACTCAATTCTTTATTTGCGTTCCATATGTTATACAGGTGGTATTTTTATAAAGTTTAAACAATATATTAGAAACAATATGGACCCGGTAGGGTACAGCATAAAGAGGTAGGAGAGGTTTGCAGTACATGACAATACCTTCAATTAACCTAACAATGGTAGAGAATTAGCAGATACTACAGCAATATAACGATCATTTTGGGTAGGTAGAATTCGGAGTTCTTATTTATCTAGTCTGAAAGTCTCCATTGAGCAAGTACAAAATACACAGAACATGTTGTGACACGATGCTGTACCACATAAAAAAGTCGATAAACTTTAATTGCTTATCGACATTTAATCACTGTGTCACATCCCTACAATAAAGCTGTCGGGTCGTGCGCTACCCTGTCGATTGTTTTCAATATCGGCTCCATTTCGATTAACACGAATAATGGAGTCTTCTTTGACGGTAATCCACTTAGTATGCATCGTTTGTTCGAGTTTGAGGTAAGGGGCAGCATTTTTGCACCCTAATTATAATAATTATGACCATTTCGCTTGAGTTTTTCGTCGAAAAGGACTTTTTCGGTCCAAATACTTAAGTGGTCATGGTGGTTTATTTGATGTAGGCTTTGTATAATTAGAAAATGTCTTTAATAAATTGATATTAAATTAAAGGCGTTTGTTTAAATAAATAAGCGACATCAAAACACTGAGTTGAAGAAATATTGAAGTGTCATTGGCTGAAATACGAGGAAATCGTTTAAGAGTTAGGAAAAAATAAAGCAATTATTGTCAAAGTCAATATCTGAAAAAAATTGTAAGGCGTGTAATATTGAAAAATCTATTTTCCAATTTTTGTTTTCAGCCACATAATTGGTCACCGTACTTTAACCAATTTATCCAGCACCCACAGTATCTAGCTATAATAGCTTCAAATAAAAAATCGAGTAAGTAAATCGTAACCCCATTGAAAAGTACAGTCACAGTCGCCTGCATCCTAACACCTTGCACAATGAAAAGCCGCCAGCTAACTTCGCGACACATAGGCTACCCGCACACTGCAGACTAAACAGTCGGCCGACAGTTGACCGATGGTTGGCAAAAAAGTTAAAGGAAATCGTGTTTCCAATCAATGTTTTCAGTCGGTCTTACGTACCTGCTAAATACCCTGATCGTTGCTATGTGCTTACTGCCATGCATCTTTATACTGATTTATATACCCAAACAAACTATAGGCCAAGAGTGGACCTGATGGTGAGCAAAAATGTTTTCTGAGGTTTGTGTCTGTTTGAAATATTCATACTGATTTAAGAGCCCAAACCAACTATCTGCCGACTAAAAGTTTGCAGTGTGCTTCTGTTAATCTATAAAACGCCATTCAAAGTGTCGAGTAATCCGTCCGCGTTGATATTTTCCTTTTTAAGTAGAATCCAGGATGTGTGGTTATATTTGCATGAATATTTATCAGGCATATCACCGGCAATGTCGTAAAGCGCATTTTAATACATTTTTATCTGCACTGTACTGTCGGTGTTACAATGATTTTTATGATGGTGTAATATCGTATTGTGGTTATGGCTCTATTATGGGTTTGTGATAAGAATGAAGGCTGTCGATGTTAGGTGATAGTTTCAAGTATGTTTTTGTAATTGGTTTACGGTTTTTGTTTGTTCATTTATTTATTTATTTATTTATTCATTTATTTATTTATTTTTTATTGTTTATTAGAAGGTACATTATATATTCTAAAAAGTACAAAATGTTCAACCAAACTGTATACACAGTTTATCTGTTGGATCAGATTTCTTAACTATTGACTTACTATAGGTACTGTTAAGTTTAAAATTACATGTAGTATAAGTATATAGATAACTTTATTATTATTTCTATATTGTAATATATTAGTATTATATAATGTTAAGTCTTGCCCCTCTTATATAGAATACGTTTTTCTCTTTTGATTTGCGACGTGATTTAAATTAATGACCTTTGAGATAATTTATATTTTAAATACCTATCTATAGTTTTGAATTAAGTAATGTTTGCATATATGTACATAATTATATAAGTTAGTTATAATATAAGTACATTAGTCTGATTAGATTACTAGAGATATTAATATTGTGTTTGTGGTGTTTACCTATACGTGAGTGTTGCACTTTATTCTGTTTGTTAATAGTTACACTAATGCATGAGTACTTATCTCATGCATTAGTGTAAACATTCGTTGGTGAACCGAATAAATAAATAAATAACCGGAAAATTACTATAACTTAACACCCCTGTATCCAAAGATTTTATTCCATACAAAACGTCGTTATAACTTTAAACTAATCTTGTCATTAAATAACTCAATGAAGATTCATTCAAATTGCAATGAATTTAACATTCAATCCATGCAACGATGCGGTGGTCAAACTTATGTCGCTAATTTATTTTATTAGTAAAAAATCCCCGATATTTTGAATGTGTTGAGCAAAAATACACAAAATTCTGACTAAAAGCGAGACTTATGTCTTAATATCTAAGAAGCTACTTATCCTCGACTTTATGATGTAAAATTTTCAATTCAGAAAACAATGGATTTTTTTCTGGGAGATCTGCCAAAAATAAACTTTCTGTCAGTACCTAAGTACAAACAGCCTTTATTTTGATATTTTAGTTTCGTGCGGATCATATAAAGTACTCAACGTCGCGTGCAATTAGGGTACAACCAATTTTGTTTATATATTTACGTTTTTCTTGCATACAAAGTGGCGTTAACCTTCAAATAACAGAGCAATAAGTCGATGTTTCACACTTATTTACGAGTTACAGTGAACTCAGGTGGGTTTTTGAATCGGATTGTTTTTTTTTTCGTTTTGTTTTGAGCACCTTGATTTTAATAGCAATAGAAGGCTTCCCTGGTACCATCTTGATATTTAATTCAGTCATTAAGGTGCAATCGTTGTAAACATAACACAGTCTATTTGAGTGAAGCATTGTGCTTCACTCAAACATCTCTAGTCTTACTACAAAAACATAAACATGTGTCAAACACTTGTCTAAAAAAAGTTTCGCTGCAAAATAGACCTTATTTCAACGTCATAATCTGTAATTTTTTTAGACAAGTGTTAAACTGACGTTTAAGAGATTTTGTGGTAAGACGGTTAGTCTTTTGCACTGAAACATTAAGATACATAGGTACACTGACATCAAAGGGTACAGATCTTTATTTGTATTGCTGAAAATTCCTACCAGAACAACCCATCTAAAATTTTTTGCCATTCAAGGAATATATTTTGTTGCAGTTGAAAAGTGTCAAAAGGGAGCATCATAAAAATTTGTACATAGCTGAATAAAAAAAAGCTGTCAATAACCTCAAAATTGTATATAAAAAAACCCCATAGAATACTAAAATTATACATATACACTAAAAGAGATTGCCGATTAAAATACAAAAAATGTACATGGAGCTTCTTGCCCGTTCTTCTCCATAAGAAGCTACTTTTTGAATGGGCAACTAGAATCTAACTTATTTATAATTTTTGACGTTCATAAGTGCTTGTAAGGGCCTAAATGAAATAAATGATTTGACTTTGACTTTGACTAAATAAAAATACCTACTACTCATACCATGCAATTTTAAGCCAACCACATTACGTAACTCCTAACAAATGCTTGCCAACTGTTTCTTCTTTACGGCCTGTTTAAATAAATTAGCGTAAGCTTCACTTCCCACGCGATGTGTGATCAGAAAACCTTACAAGGGTATAATTTATTAATTTGTTTTCCACTAACGAGTCTTGTAATGCGAACCAATGTACCACGGAATGTTTTATGCAGTAATGAGCAATTGAAACCTGCTATTGATTAGTAAGCTATATCTGCTTGGATTATCTGTAACTTTAGAGAGGTTTTCTAGGAATTTTGGATGTTTGGAAGTAACTGTTAATGTTTAACGGATTGTTTGTATTAACTCTGTAGGTAAAGCTAAGGTAGTAAATTAAAAGACAGTAAATAAAATTATCACTTTTTCATATTAGGTATGTAGAAAATACCAGTGTAACTATATGCCAGGAAAACATTTTCTTCCATTTAGTTCCTTTAAAAGTGTTAACACTGAAAAAATAATCTTACGACTGGTTCAAATAACATACAATCATGAGCGTAAATAATCTTTACAAAAGTAAAATAGTTAGGTACGGAAATTCATAAAAATTACTCATTTGAAATGAAACCATTCAAAACAGAATGAGACGCATTAAACCATTATTAATTCTATAAATGAACATATTACCCACATCTTGATATTCATGCTATCATAACATACCGCGGTACAAAAATCGAGGAACCACTAAAGTCGACCGCACCAATAAATCCCATACAAAATTCCTCGCATCAATACTTAAGAAAAGACACAAAATAATGTGAATATTTTTCATTTGTTTTTAGTAGAAAGGTTCCTCTAAGTTTGTGCCTCGTCATAGTACAGGTTAGCCTGGGATATAGGATCACGTATGTATCCTAGGCATCAATAATTCATCTGGTTGCAGTCAGACAGGCTTGAAATAACAATGGATCAAAGTTTTACTTGAGCTTTTTGTGTGCAAGTTATTGACGAATGCGATTTTAATGTCAAATATATAGAAGGAATCTAGAAAAGATACATTTTCCTCAGAATTGTAATTTAGAACAAATTTCAATTTTATTAAACGTATAATTTTAATTAAGTTTTATTTATTCACGTCCTATTTACTTGATGTTTTATAATTAAATTAATTTATGCCTTTTCAAAACAACACAATATCTAACCCCATTTCATGTAGTGTCAGAAGTATTTTTTGATTGACTGTACCAAAACTCGCTTCTATTTCTTCACTTGTACCACACGAAATCAAGCTTAGCTTTTGCCTGATTGACAGGTATAGCGCCGCCACTCAATCTTGACCCTTCCCCCCTCCCTCAATCGAACCATCTTAGAGCCATATAGGGGGACTTAGCCCATTCTTAATGGTTCAAAATATACTGGTTGTTTGTTAAGCGCATTACATCTATTAAGAACTTCAACGCTTGTATCTTAATGTAATTCACACGCATTACCCATTTAAATATAATTCAAGTAACTTATGTAAGTACTGAAACGGCTAATGGGTGGCATTAGGAACACTTACACACTGTGCACATAATTTACCTTTGAGTTTAAATTTTAACCGCGTGTAGCTTGTTTTACATTGTTCTAGGAAGGGTGACATTCTGACAGTGTCGTACAACAGTTGGTAAGGTTGGTTGGTCGGATGAATTACCTAGTATTTGGTGGCCTTAGTACTATTGGCTATGTGATATGGTAATGGAGAATGTTGGTGTATAATTGCTTTGGTTATAGTACGACCGTTCGCAGATAACTTTTAGCACATAGCGACTTTGAGCATTCTAGTATGATACCTTTAGTTGAATCCTTCTTGCGGTTTCTACCATAAAAGCATTTTGCTGTAAAATCTTACAAGAAAGTACTTGTTTTACATTGTTCTAGGAAGGGTGACATTCTGACAGTGTCGTAGAACAGTTGGTAAGGAACGCGAGTGGTCGGATGAATTACCTAGTATTCGATGGCCTTAGTAATATTGGCTATGTGATATGGTAATGGGTAACGTTGGTGTATAATTGCTTTGCTTGTAGTATGAATGTTTGCAGATTACGTTTAGGAGATAGTGATAATCAAGTATTCTAGTATGATACGTTTCATCGAATCTTTTGTGAGATTTTTATCTTGTATCCGTTGTAAAATAAATATTCATAAGAATATTCTGAAGAATATTATGAATTTCAACCATACTTTTTCACCCTTAGTTAGTACCTAAAATAAAAAAATAGGTTTCAGAGTTTTCGCCAAACTAGGCGGTGTCTGAGAGTCTCACAGTACTAAGCAGTTACATTTTTTGTATATTAGGTACTAACGAAGATCCTTTGTCAGGTGAATCCAGTTATATTTTACGTTTGCCTATAGGTAAGACCAATCTTAGACCACAATCAAATCAAATCTCTTTATTTTCGGACTGCATAGGCCCATAGATATATACCTTTAAGACTAACATACATAATATATTATACAAAACATTGTTAGTATATAAAAAACTTAAATCTATGTTAGTAACACTTCACTACGCACTCTGTCACTCCGTGCGGTTCTGTGGCACTTGTCCGCGGAAGCGACGGAACACCACGCCCTGTGGCCAGAAGTTCTCGTCCAACACGAGGTGCAGGAAGCACGTCGGCACTCGCACCACGAACGCCTTGAAATTGGCGTTATGGCGCGACTCCAGCAGCTGCACTCTCGGGGCGTACCTCAGCTTCTGGCACACGTACTCCGCGATGTCCTCCGCCTTAGTGGTGTAGTGCAGGCGGGAGATGTACACCGGGGTGTTCGGCTTAGCAGCACAGATTATTGTGTTTGGCTCCACAGGAGCCTTGCCACAGCGGTTCTTGTTGGCTCGCTGACGGCACTTCCTCCTTTGCACCATCACGAACCCATCATCATCAGCCCGATCCGGTCCCTTAACGGGCACGGGCTTCACTTTTGCACCAATTGTGCTTCCGGCGACGCTGGCATATTCTCGACGAACACCGTTAGCTTTCGCCGAGGCTGCAGAAACGCGCAGCTGTTCGAGCGGTTAAGCGGCGGCGAGCGGAGGAGCCGCAGGAACGGGAGCGGGGCAGCGGGGCGCATTGTGCCGACTCAGCATTCGGCGGTGACAGCGGCGATGGCGACAAAACTGCTGACGCGTAACTTGCACCCGATACATCGAGGCACGCTCCGCGCCGCGTGTTCACGTTGCACGATGCATCCACAGGTGACCTAGTTACCGTTACCGATTTACGCAACTCGTTAACTTCGCTGCGCAAACTGGCGACGGTGTTTTGGGATGCATCCAGCTGCTTCTGCACATTCGCTAAGCTAGCCTTAAGAAAGACTATGTCTTTCAGCAGGCACGTAACGTCGACGTGGTCGAATGTCACGGGAGGGAGCTTACTCAGGTCCTTCGCCACAAACGTCGGCACGTCATCAGGGTCGGTCGCTTTAAGGAGCGTGATGATGTCTTGTATACTCTTCTTTGTCCCGTCACGCCGGCGGGACACCATCTGGTCGCTCTTGTTGCACATCTGGACCACGGACATCTCGTCCATCACGTCCAGCTTCTGCTGCAAGAACGCCAACAGTTCATTCGCCACAAGTTGTTCACTCATGGCGACTATAATCTCTAGCAACGGCTCACGCCGCGCTTACACCTAATACTTTTGTAAAATATTAGACACGTAAGCAACACGACTGCATCGAATCGCTGCTAGTACGAGACTTTTGAGACAATGCCGCGAGATTTTGGAAGTAGGTTTCATTTTTGAGTAATGATTTTCTTAATAGTTTTAGAGTATAGTAAATCTTGTGTTCTAGGTAGAAAAAAACAGATTTTTACATACACCGCACCGTTAGGATTTATTTTGTATCAAATAAAAAAACACAAGCACTGTAACTTATCATTTTTTATTTAACTTTTTTTCTCTTATTTCTTCTTAAAGACAATTGCAATAAAATAAACTTAATATTTACATAAATGCCACTATTATTATAAAGAAAATATTTACATCGAAATATAAACTTAACTATTCCTTTGGAATGCAAAAATATTTGGACGGAACCATATTCCAATACTTATGTTCTACGCTATACATTAACTTACGAAATAAAATACTGTTATAATATTATCTTTATCTTAAGTTGGCTAAAGTACCAAAAATATTTGAATTTCCACCACGATTTTTTTCAAAATTTTTGTGAACCAAGTATGGGCCACCAACTTAAGATAAGGCATAACATTTGAGCTTAAACCATAATTCGAATGAAATATCTAAACAAAATTTTAAATGCATCGAAATAGGAAGAAGAAGTTACTACATCTAATAGTTAGTTGCAATATGCAACACGAAAATACATAATTTTATTATATTTTCAAGTTAAAAAAAATGTATTGTTTAATAATTCACATTTAGGACGGATTTATTTCCCTACATTTAAAATGAAATGAATTCAGAACAGTGATGATAATTTAATTTTCATATATCAATGAAAATATCAAGCCATTATTTTAACAAAACACAATCTCACACTTCAATTGGTAGACACATCAATATATTATATTATCTCGATCGACTTACAGCTCTTTCACACTAGCAGATTTTCTGCTCGGTTTTACGAGCAGATCGTATCTACGGACATTGAAACTAGATATAACGTTCATTCGACAGGTTTTTTGACGCTCAGAATGTGTCCGTAAAAAAACCTGCTGGTGTAAAAGCGCTGTCACAATCTAATACCGAAAACAAAAGAAAATCAATCGATTCATTTCCCAAGAAATTCTATTTTCAAATCATGAAACATACGTAACTTTAGTACTTATTATAACTTACACTTAATCTTAAGTGACCATAGCTCTTTCAGGGGGCATCGGTACCATATGATTGTAGGTAAACCGTTGGGTGTAGTCGGGTATTTTGAGCGTGGTATCCGACCAGGGTGGGCTGGGGTTCCATCGGTCCATGCCGTCGGTTTCCTCTAGCGTGAGGGGAGGTGGGGCTAGCCGCATTCGCTTTGAACTTGGGTATTCCATACCTGAGGAAAAAATAAAATTACCTTTTTATGTGTGTAATGTATGTGATGGAGTTGTCGTGTGTAGTTAAGGATTGATATACCATACAATTTGATAAGGAATAGCAATGCTTGAATTGTTTGACGCAGTCCTATAAGGTCCAAGAAAACCAAGGCATCTATTATGCGAAATTATAGGATGTACATCAGCGAAGCTCGAGAATTAATTTTACTAATGGTTAGCAAAAAGATTTCGAAAACATTTTGAAATATGAGATAAACGTTCTAATTTAGTTCATCTATCTTATCTTGTGCAAAAAAGTTACATTAACCTATTCATATTTTCTAATTCGTTAATATTTAAATCATCATTGAAAAACATGTTATTTACCTTCAACAACAGTACTAGAACAGGGCTCCTGTACATGGTAGTTGACCCTGGGGTACTGCTCGTAATACTCTCTCTTCCCGGGGTGCGGGTACATGTACATATTGCTGTTCACAACTATGTCTGGTGGCGGGTCATAGTGGTGGGGAGACCTGGAAGAAAATGACTCGTTAGATATGGTATAACTTAATAATCTTCTTTCATAAATAAACATGTTTTGTTGTTCGTTAGTCTCACTAAAACTCGAAAATTGCTTGCCCAATTCGTCTCAATTTGGGTTTAAAAAGTTTGTAGAGGTCCAGGGAAGTTTGCAACAATAGCAAGCGGTACGGTTTGCTAGGTCAGCTAGTAATATAAAAGTAATAAAATAAACCCTGCCGAGTCTGTTTGTTCGCGATAACCTCAAAAATATTTCACGGATTTTCTTTATACGTGCGGGAGTTCAGTACAGTAAACATATTTATGTAGGTATTTATTTATGTATGTACCTACTTACAATATTATGAAATACATACAATCAGATATAGAGCAAGCAACCATACAATACATGGATCTATACAGAAAAACCCATCTTTAATTCGCAGGATAGGAACGCTTGAACTAAGCCAAGTATATGTCTGTATAACTGTATAGATAAGCAATTACGAACTCAGTAATAATTTACATCATAAACACGCTGTGAACGTCAAAACCAATACTGAACTACATCAAAATAATAAACTATCACTGACTTAAACCTTTTTCAAGCCAGGCTTTTGATATTTGGTTTACATTAACAACTTTACATATGTATCCCACAGACTTGAAAGCATTGAAAAATAGACTTTAATAGAGAAAGAATAAGGTGGTGTAGGGAGTCCAGTGATGGTAAAATAAAGTTGGTAATAGTAAGTTTACAATAAATATGGTAATGAAAGGTGTCAAATTACGTAGACGGACAGACGGACGGACGGGGTGATGATTTTCTTATTTATATTCCTTGGTGCGACATGACGGGTACAAATTGTAGCAGCTGACCTTTGCTTGCTTGTTTTTTTTTTGTTTTTGTTCTAGTATTTGCTTTTGTAAATTGTGCATTTAGTAACGTTTTTGAGTTAAATTAACAACCTCGCTTTTCTTGAAGCGGTTTTGTAAGAGTGTAATATATTACCTCTGGTGATGTGAAAAATATTTACAAATTCCGAATGTCGATTTTTCGATGATCGTTTTGCCCAAATTCACCCTTCGATTCAATTCTTTACCGATTTGAATGACTTATGATTTTGTATTGCATTAATTACATGTGTGTTTATTTATTGTTTTCAAAAATACAATCAAAAGTCCTTACCTTTCTTCGCTAATAGTAGACTGAGGCGAATGCGTAGAATAATCAACGGGACCCCGATCCGTGTACACTCGCTCACAGCCACTATACTCCTCAACTGGCTTCGGCTGTACATACGACGACACGTGGTACCCAGAGTACTCCATCTCCTGGTTCTCCACATAAGGATATTCTTGATACTCCTGGTAATACTGATCTCGTCGGAAGAACTTCTGGCAGCGAGGGTCCAGCATGCCGCATGGCTGGTTCTGGTAACCGTAGTATTGGTACAGCCAGGAGTTGGCGAGCATTATTGTGGCTTCTTCTTCGCTGTTGGGAAGAAGAGTTTGGTTTTAATGAGGATTTTGATTATGCTCTGAGATAGTGACCTTTTTTTTTTTTTTTTTTATCGACGTAAAATCATCAAATGACCCCTCCCGCTGTGGGTTAGCAGCGGTGAGGGAGTGTCAGACTCTTACTGACTAAAATCGTCGTGTTCCGTCATAGGCCTTTTATGTACCAGGGCCGCGGTATCTCTTTCGAACAACCCGCAGCCCCGGCAGGCCTTGGCCCTGCTGGGCCCCGCTGGGGTTGCTGACGTCTCTTTGAGGAGCGCGTGGAACAACGCGCGCCGTCGACACGGGTCTGTCGTCTAGGAAGACAGAGGGACGATGAGCCACCCGAACTCACCGCCCACAGACCCACGCCTACGGTGGCCGGGAGTCATCTCGCGACACCCGGCGCCCATGGTGTCTACCTGGTCCAGCGCGGCGGCCGGGATGAGAGGTGCGAATTCTCTGGCGTTCCGCCTCCTCCTTCTCGAGCATGACCGCTTCGCAGAAGGAGGCGACGGCATCCCATTCCCTCTCGCCCCGGACCATGGCCTGAACCAGGGCCGGACGCGAGAGGTCGCCGCCGCCCAAAGCCTCGACGAGGACCCGGCGGTGCCCTTCCCATGCGGGGCACACCTGGACTGTGTGGTCCACCGTGTCCTCGGGGCTGTCCGCACAATGGTGACACCAGGGCGCCTCCTCACGACCGATGCGGTGCAGGTACCTCCCGAAACAACCGTGTCCGGTGAGGACCTGCGTCATGCGGTAAGTGAGGGCGCCGTGACTCCTGAGATAGTGACCTGACATGGGTACGGGAAAATAAACAATGCTTCAGAAAGTTGTTGAAAGAAACAATTGATCTAATCAGAAAATCCACCACTATGAAAGCTCTGATCAGGAATATGTTTAAAGAACATTTTAAAGTTCAATCCCCACTCGGTCCCTCATCCCTGGTGAGCGATTCTGGGCCCGGCAGTCATGAAGGGAGATCTCCGATAATTTTCTCAGCTAAACAAGTTAGCAAAGTTATCAATAGTATGAGCCGAGGGAAATCTCCAGGACATGACGGGCTCAGCATCGAACACCTGAAGCACGCAGGTATCCATCTGCCGAGAGTTCTGTCTATGTTCTTCACAATGTGTATTAGTCATGCATACTTGCCTGCTGATCTAATGAAGACCATTGTGGTTCCCATTGTGAAGAACAAAACAGGTGACATCTCGGACAAATGTAACTACCGTCCTATTTCTCTCGCTACAATAATAGCAAAGGTGTTGGACGGTGTGCTTGATTCTTATTTAAGTGATTATATACATCTTCAAGACGCACAGTTCGGGTTTCGACCCGGACTATCAACCGAAAGTGCAATCTTAAGTCTCAAGCATACGGTTCAATATTACGTAGATCGCAAGACGCCGGTATACGCTTGTTTCCTTGATCTCTCCAGGGCATTCGATCTTGTCTCGTATGATGTGCTCTGGGGGAAGATGAGAGACAGAGGTATACCGGTAGATATATGTCGAATTTTCCAGTATTGGTATGGTAACCAAACCAATCAGGTGAAATGGGACGGTACACTCTCTGAGCCGTATGGGTTGGAGTGTGGGGTGAGACAGGGAGGTCTGACATCCCCCCTGCTCTTCAACCTATATGTAGATGACCTCATAGCGGAACTCAGCAGCATGCGTGTCGGATGCAGCGTTGGTGGAGTTAGAATTAACAACATTAGCTATGCAGATGATATGGTGCTGCTGGGTCCGTCAGCAGGGGCAATCAGAGAGTTACTTAACGTGTGTGAAACCTACGCTGCTGCACATGGTTTAATTTATAATGTTAAAAAATGTGAATGCATGGTCTTTAAGGTCGGTGGCAGGAGCCGTGAGGATGGACCTGATCTATATATTAACGGATCAAAAATAAAAAGGGTATCAACTTTTAAATACCTTGGTCATTTTCTTGCTGACGACCTTAAAGACGATGCAGATATTGAGAGGGAGCGGAGGGCTCTAGCGGTCCGAAGTAATATGCTGGCCCGTAGATTTGCTCGGTGTACTGACTTAGTGAAAATCACACTTTTCAAGGCGTATTGCCAGAGTATGTACACGGGCAATCTATGGGTCAGTTACACTAAAAGATCGCTGGATGTGCTGCGCATCCAGTATAATAATGCTTTCAGGATGCTCTTGAGACTGCCTCGGTACTGTAGTGCCTCAGAGATGTTTGTGCGAGCTCGCACTGATGGCTTCCACGCTATCTTGCGCAAAAAAAACGGCATCGCTTCTGAGGAGAGTGAGAGACAGTTGCAATAGCATCCTGAGAACAGTAGGTGAGAGCTATAGCTCTCCAATCATGAGACAGTTTGTGCAAAGGGTGATGGGTACTAACACTAGATAATAAGTTTTCTAATAAGTTTTCTGTTATAGGTATGTTTTACTAACACTCTATGGATTATTTTTTATCCGAAATAAACGTATTATTATTATTTGTATGTCTCTTTCTGACCTCGGGACTACAGAGTCCCGGATTTTTGGAAGACGAACGTGGGGCCGAAGCCAACACGCTGAAGCCCTTTTGAGACAACTTTAATGAAATGGTAACACAAAACCGACGATTATCCCTGTATACACTATAGAAATGTACCCAAGGACAATCCCCGGTTCTGCGCTAAACTATTGCTGACTATGTATGAAAACTACTTAGGCTATTGTGATGGGATGCTAATGGACTTGGAATGGGGAAACTACGGGAACTATGGCACCTGCCGATGACAATGTATTAAATACATGTTAAAATGGCAGGTGGAGACTCGCCAACTCACTTACTGGGCCCCCGGGAATCAGTCACTGAAAAGCAACAAGAGGGCAACAGGGACATGAGCGGCTGAGAAGGGTTAGGATACCTCGGCGGACTTTAAACGCAGATCACGCGCTCCCTGTGGGTCCAGCATCACCGGCCCACTCGCCACTTACCACGAGGCACCTACCCTCCGAGCAGGACTAACCTTGCTCTAGCGACTCCACTCTGACCGGCCGATGAAGGCAAGCCAAGAGGCGGGAGACCTATCCCCCGTCATGCTTCACTCCGGCAAGCCGGAGGTGGGGGACAGTATACTCTCCCTGGAGCACTCGGATATATAGCCCCGCGGGGTCGCTACTCCCCGTCATCCGCCTCAGATGCCCTGCGGGGCTTATTATTATTATTATGTCTCTTTCTGACCTCGGGACTACAGAGTCCCGGATTTTTGGAAGGCGAACGTGGGGCCGAAGCCAACACGCTGAAGCCCTTTTGAGACAACTTTAATGAAATGGTAACACAAAACCGACGATTATCCCTGTATACACTATAGAAATGTACCCAAGGACAATCCCCGGTTCTGTGCTAAACTATTGCTAACTATGGATGAAAACTACTTAGGCTATTGTGATGGGATGCTAATGGACTAGGAATGGGGAAACTACGGGAACTATGGCACCTGCCGATGACAATGTATTAAATACATGTTAAAATGGCAGGTGGAGACTCGCCAACTCACTTACTGGGCCCCCGGGAATCAGTCACTGAAAAGCAACAAGAGGGCAACAGGGACATGAGCGGCTGAGAAGGGTGAGGATACCTCGGCGGACTTTAAACGCAGATCACGCGCTCCCTGTGGGTCCAGCATCACCGGCCCACTCGCCACTTACCACGAGGCACCTACCCTCCGAGCAGGACTAACCTTGCTCTAGCGACTCCACTCTGACCGGCCGATGAAGGCAAGCCAAGAGGCGAGAGACCTATCCCCCGTCATGCTTCACTCCGGCAAGCCGGAGGTGGGGGACAGTATACTCTCCCTGGAGCACTCGGATATATAGCCCCGCGGGGTCGCTACTCCCCGTCATCCGCCTCAGATGCCCTGCGGGGCTTATTATTATTATTAATATCCCAAAATTTATAATATAGTGGCCACATTGTGTCTGAACCATGGAGATCAGGAAGTTCCGTACTCTGCTACCTATACGGAAACATGACTTAGTTATCTTTTAAAAAAACTTAAAAATTACAGTTTCTTGTGTATAGAAATAAAATGAATGTAAGTAATTTAAATAAATATGAGATTCGGCTATTACCTTAAAATCTGATTAGTAGCAACGATAAACTGTCTTGGTGTATCCGTGGCATCTTTGACTTGTAAGACCGTATGCACCCATAGAAACTGACCGCTGCGTTGTTGCAACTTCACTAGCAATATGCAACATTTGTCCTGCTCCGATTGCGTTACTGCAACAAAAGAATAAACGTTCATATAAATCCCGGCAATTTCCTATTTCGTAATTACATTATACTATCACTCTTAACTGACAAAAAAAGAGAACTGAGGTTGAAATTAGGGACGGGGATAAGTGGTACTTTTTATTGTAGGATTATCAAAAGGAAGAGTTTTCAAAAGTACATTAAATATTCAAATTGATTAATCATTGTGCGAAAAATACCTATGCGGATGAAGAAATGCATAAGTTGGCACGGGTAGTATAAGTTCGATACTCTTTCACGTAAAAACGATAATTATTATCGAATTTTATACACCAGAAAAGTCTACTTTTATAATCACGGGAAAAGCCGCAGGTGGAAGTTAGTATTTTATATTCATTTATTACAAAGTAAGTTATTATTATGCCCATTTATGAGTAGTACATTAGTCAACCTAATGCCTGTATTGTAGTCTGACACCAATAACTTAATTTGAAGTATGAATTTATTATAATCATCATTGTTTTATTGATTGTTAATTTCCTTTAGCAATCAGAAGTGTCAGTAGGTCTCATTGTTTGCAGGATATTTATTCTGTTTGTAAACAATGATTAATCAATTTGAATATTTAATGGATTTGTGAAAACTCTTCCTTCTGATACCTGCAACTTAGTCACCATAAATTTTGAATTTGGATACCTATTTGCAAATAAAATTGACACACAGTAAAATAAACATATTCAAAAGGAAAATAGCTTCATAAATTATTTATTAAATTAAGGAAAAACTTACGAGTCAAACTGAGTAAAGACCATTTTTTTTTAAATTTGATTCTCTAAAATCGTACCAATGAGGGTTTTCGATACTTTTTCTGCCGCCAGGCGGCGCTTCGTATGCGTCAGGTCCAAACAGCTGTCAAATAGTATGGAATTGTAGGGTCCGAACTTATTGTTTATTGAAATTCTGTTATATTGGAAGTGTTATTGATTTTATTATGGACTACGGTCAGAATAAGGTTTCCGAACTAAAAATTGAGCTAAGAGAGAGGGTGCAAAAGTCACTGGTACTAAGGAAAAGCTTGTTGAAAAATTTGTTAACACAATATGATTTAGTTTTTTTTATTTACTCAACCTCAATAGTAAAACAATAATGCAGTGCTTTAATTATAAAATAAAAAAAAACACTAAAATCGTTCACTATTCATAGTAAAGATAAGCACTTTGACAGTTACCTGGACCTGACGACTCGGTGCTGCCACCTCGTGGACGCCATTTTAGAAAACCCTCATTGATTTCAAATGCAAACACTTTATATAATTTTAAACTATTTTCGTACATTTTGACAGTGATGTGTAAAAAATTAAATGTAGCGTGATTTCTAGTAATTGGCCTGTCACTATTTGATGCACTTAAATTCTAGTCGAATAAAATTATGTTCGACTAATTTTAACTAGTGATGCACGAAGTTGTCGATAAAAGTGAAGCATTTTTATAAATTCCTCTACAAATAAAATTATAAATAGGAATAGCGGGGTAAAACTAACAAGGTCTCATTAAAGGAACGTTATGAAATAATTGTTAAAAATGTATATTGTAAAGAGGATTTTTTTTCGTTAGTTCGTTTCTTCCCTAAAGGCTCTGAAAGTACTGGACAAATTTGAAATTCCTTTCATTCTTGGGAACAGATGACATAGGATATATTTTATTTTATTTGCTCTCTTGAGACGCAACTAAAACCGCGAGACACATCTAGTTTATAAATAAATTTATTAAAAAAAAAACTCACCTAATCTATGTTTACTTTGTGCTTCTCGTAAACTATCCCAATGTATAAGTTGGTACCACGAAACGTCAGCTAACTCAGATTTCTTCCATCCTAAGTACCATTCGCCGCTGAAACAAACAAATCAATTACTATCATAGAAAAAAAAAAAAAAAAATAACTCGACCATTTAAACTGTACCACCAATTTCTAAATTCAATAAACCATTTATAATTAAAAATCTAATTAAACAACTGTTAATGTAAATCGATTAAGTTGCCATCAAAAATGTGCTTTTAAACATTTTGCTACGACTCAGCTGTATGCTATCAATTAATCTTAGTCAAAAACTAGATTAAAAATTACCGTTAACCGATAAATTGGTTTATCATTTACTATGGCGGAACTTTCTGTTTTTATTTTCCTGCTTTAGACTTATATTTTGTAAGTAAACTCACTTATTTTATCGATGTTTTTAGGGGTGCTACTCATCAATGATACCTGGTGACAGCGTTTCAGTTCAGTTGACTGATTTCAAATGTCACCACGGTTGGCGGGATGTTTGTCTATGAATGGTTTTAGCAAATTCATTAAATACTTTTTGCACTCAAGATTTTCCTTATGCATTCGATGTTTGAAATTTTGGCGGGACTGTTGCCATAACTGTTTTGCGCGACGGTTTAAATGTAGAACATTGATCTTCATTTGTTTCTTGTCCTTTTTATTTACCATTCGTATTTTCAGATCTTTATTTGTTTCGAATATTTGCTGTGTTACTTACTTGGCATCAATATGCAGTATCTTCATGTCCATGGCGTGCACGGTGGTGAAGACGTTGGTGGCGCCGTGCACGACGCACTCGCGCGTCTCGGGCATGGCCAGCGGCGTGCACACCGCCAGGAATACTGGCTCGTTGCGGCTGCACAGCGGCAGGTACGACACGTAGTGCCCCCGAACGAGAACTACCTAAAAACACGCTACTGTTAAAAAAATTACAAAGACTTTGAATATTTTTTTCAGGACAAGCTGACAATAAAAAAGGAAAACAAGTAATTACTCAGGATACGATAACAGAAAAACTAAATAGCGTTAACACTGTTGCAAATGTTAGAGCAATGACATTTCAGTTTGAAAATGACTATTCAGTTGTCGAAGTGACGCTTTACCTAGTCACTGCGAAGTAGCACATAAACTATACTGAGTAACAAAATGGTTTACTTCTGGTTGTAAATTGATAAAATACATAGCAAGCTATTTAAGTTTTTTTCGAGTAAAATCCGTATTTACAACGTAAACGCCGGCTTTAGACTGGTTATATTCCTTCATGAAGAATAAAAGACTTCTAATAAATGTACTTGAAACTTACTTTTTGGTCACCGAACCTCATTTGTCTTCTAGCGTTTCTAGACACATTCATTCTACAGAAGAAATGCCTATTCTTTGGTACATTTTCAGTCTCTCCGTTTCCTCCTCTGTTGAGTTCCATTTGAACTGTCTGGTGGTCTTGTCTATCTATTATGTCGTATACACTGTCTCCATGTATTAGAAGGTCCTCCTAGAAATGAAATTCTTGTTACAAATCGTCTCAAGATTAGGGCCCATTTTTGGAATCAAAGAAATTGTTCAAACCAACCATTGAATGTCCTAAGTACTCCGCCGCGTTCTCCGATATGTACAACAATTTTCCGTTCTGTGTCATCATCATCATAAAACCGTTCATAGCCTGAAAATACATTGTAAACTTAGTTCATGTCACGTTAAAAACTCGTAAACAGAACTAGTAAAAAAACAAACCTTAGAAAATCCGATATTAGGCGTGGGCGTCGGTTGTTCTTGATACTGATAGCTGAAGTCGTGACTTTTGAACACTAAAACAGAAAGAAAGACTGTATTATGGGTGAAGTAATAGGTACAACTTACAATGGTAGATAAGATAGTGAACTAAATGCATTTTAAACGTCTTAATATGCCTTTTCGTGACAGAAGGTGAGCTAACAAAAAGTTGGGGAGACGATGTTCCGAGATGGTGGATAAAGGAGACGTGATGAGTTTGCCCAAAGATTTGGGCCATGAGAATTCACCGGACGAAACGTTATGTGAAGATGACGAGAAAATTGAAGCACGATTTTCCTGAGAAATGGGGGAAGTAACTGTTGTATGTGATGAAGTTATAGATGGGTGCGCAAGTTTATTTTTGAAGTAGCTAAATAGCTGAGTATAAAATGCAGTCGTCTTTCACTTTTAAATTATTCAATTTTGTGTAGAGTCATCAGTCATTCTTGTGTAGAATCAAATGGATTTGAAAAATATACACTGGCGCCTGTAAGCTTGCTAAGAAGATTTTAGGATTGAAATCTGATTGTGATATTATGCTTATTAAAAATGGGAGAATATTCAGAGATTAGATGTGTTTCTATACAGGACACATTTAAGATTGAGCAGTAAGTAATACTGGTAGCAGAGAAATCAGTAGGAAATCTTGTCAATGATTTATCTGAGACAGTCTATACTCTAAACTTTATCAAGATATCATTTAGTGTTGACGCAAAGAAAAAAAACTCACAAAGCAACATGTAATGACCAATTGTCTGAACGGCTTTTTTTTTTAAACCAATTGATTCTTAGAATGTAAAGATAAAAGATCTACAAATTGTTAAGTATCTTATCAGTTAGAGCCTTTTAGTAAAAAATAATGTAACTAACCGTGTTTTTTTTTGTATTACAAATCTTCGATGAAAATACTAAAAAAATTCGAATCCCAAATTAGCATTCCCAATGTAGCTCGTGACTGACGACCCAACACACAAAAGTAGAGAATACTTCTATAAGATGATGTGCTTAACTTGTGTAGTTTATAGTGCAAAAATAGCAAATGTGCACAATATGACTAAGTTTTTCTACACCTTTGGTATTACTCATGGATTGGTTTTATTAGTCATACCTGAATAGTTTAAATATTATGTCTGCATCGCGGACAGTAAAAGACTAACTCAGCGTTTTTTAACAATCAAAGAAAACGGTTTAATTGCTTTCAACACTGGTAGCTTTACCTATCAGTGTCAAAACAACCAGACATTCCTGTTAGCAACAATTCAAACATCCTGCTCAATTCAGACTCAATAAATATTAATAAGGCACAATCATATTATTCGCATGAATCACAGCATCACACAACGTCATCGATCCAGTTAATCCACTGACCTAGTGTTATATAACAAGATTGCAGGCGCGTGGGACTTACACCATATAACTAACTGGAACAGTCATACGCATACATATTGGCGGATATTACTAGCTGAAAAACTGGGCGACATCGCCCACATCTTACGAGCGGTGTCGCGAGTCAAACAATTGACAACTGCCGGAAAAAAATGAGGTGAAAAACTGAAAAATAACGCTCGAAAGAACCGAACAAAATATACTTTAAAAATCCGCCAGTGTGACAGCACTGTAATGCGAGAAACTCTGGCAATTAATGCGCGGGTGATGCTAAGGCAACTCAATAGTGATAGCTTTCTCAAGATAAAATCAATTGTGTGTGCCTCAAGTTCATGACTGAAGCACACACGAGTAATAACCAGAGCGGTCTGGTAATTCTGGCATAGAGGAAGGCACAGTAATGGCATCTCCAGTTGGTTACATGCTCTAAGGCATGGGCATTTGGGAACATTCTAAGCTATGACTAACGTTGAAAGCAGTTGTCTTGTTTCTGACTGTCAATGTAATGATCTTGACACAGGCCTTTTGATTGCGGTTTTCAATTGTGTCTAGACTAAATTAATCGTAGACTGTATACCTAATAAGGGAATGCATTTGTTGGTATCGTTTGTTGATCTGTTTCTGAGAAATGTGTATGACGAATATTATTGCCTTCTGTCCAAACTGATTAGATTTTTCAATATGATAGTAGTAATTTGGTTAGTTTCATATTTTTATCATTTACTATTATCATATAATTCAGATTCTCTACTAATCCTTCTTAACGTTACCAATGATATAGGAAAACCTCTACGGAAGTCTTGGATCAAGTTTTTTTTTCTCTAAAGCTAGCTTGGTATACCAATATCTAAACTGAATGATGGTATGAATAAGAAGGTGGTAGGTGTTAATAGGACAGCTGACAGAGAGGAACGCCGATCACAAATAACTTGGGAACAGGGCAGGAAGAAGAGAAGATTCTTGAACTTTCCATTTTCTAGAATTAGAATGAAAGCTCAAAAGTCAGGACAGTCTGTCAGAGAGTTAGAACTTACCTTGTTGGAAGTAGTTCATCTTCCTCACGTAGACACAGACGAGAGCCATGAGCTGCAGCTGCGAGAGCCTCTGCCGGGTGGAGGGGGGGAGGGGCAGCAGGTCCCGAAGGTTGGAGATCTCTGCGTTGATGAGGTCTCGACGCATCTTGCTTGCGCCTTTCGTTGATTTTGTTGGCTCGAATCTGTTTGGGAAGAAAAATGTGGTTAGGTTAGGTTAGGTAATGCTTTTAAACTGATTGTCGGCCGCTTTGGTTTTTCTCTCTATTTTAAAGAGATCATATAGTTACGCAGGAACCTATATAGTGGAAAATTGCTCGGACGCAGATGCACTCGTTCCTTATTTCCTCAGTCTCATAGTCTAATTGGACATTTTATATATTTTAAATAAGACAGAATTCCTTTATAAAAAAAAATATTGTCATTAAATAAAAAATTGTACTATCGGCTCTGATTCTAAACTAGATGTTCAATGATTTTGAAAGTACATTCGCGCTCATTATTATTTTTGTGACCACATTACGTTAGTAAGGGTAAGTACACAACCGAGAATTTGCCGGTTAATATAAAGAATCTAAGCGATGAAAAGGATCCTTTAATAAATCATACATTATGCATAGTCCGCACTAAATACAGGAAGCAATAAACCGCAACACCTAAGAAACGCAAGTTTTCCTCGTATCTACTAAGAAAAAGTATCGAATAGAAAGCATTCCTGGTTCTAGGATGTGAGACAATGTCCGGATGTATCGTTCCGGACAGGTGTCCGTACTTCTTGTCACCGATGCATTACCATAGCGATCTCGAGAGGCTCACTAATATTATAAACCGCGAAAGTTTGTTTGTTTGGGTGTATGTTTGTTACTTTTTCATGGTGAAGTTACTGACCCGTTTGAAGCTAAATGTGATATGAAGAAAGGTAAGCGGTATCATCCCATTGGATAAGGTATGGCAATCAAGAGGTTGGGGGTTGGTATGATTCTACAACGGAGCAACGTCGAAGGTTTAGAAGGCTTAATTTTTAGGGTTTTTCACTAATGCTCAACAGTAGTATGTAACTAGCTAAATAAAAAAGGACATACAATTCAGGCGATTAGGTACAAAGGTTTAGACAGCTTCTCATTCTGTTAGAAGTATATCCTTGAGGACGCGGGTGAAACCACCGTCAACAACTAGTGTTGTAATATGCGCGAGCGCAGGATATTTTATGATTTATCGCTTTGACGGATTCACTGGGAGATTTTTTGTGCGTTTTTGTCGTGTTTTGTTGAAAGCGTTTATTTAATGGCACGTGTGCAGGATATCGTTTTATGATTTATTGTTTTGGGAGATTTTTGATGTGGTGTCAGCTAATTAAATATTTGCCGAAGTATGCATTTTAGGATGGGCTTTGAATAGAGTGTTTTTAAAGCGTTTCGAAAAATCAAATCGCTTCCTACAAGTGATATGATCAGGGATCATTCAAACCATACTTTTTCTACGAGATCAAGCTTAATTGATACAGATATTGAGAGATAATGATCATTCAATTAGAATCACTATCTATGGATTACTACATCTTATAGGTACCGTAACAAGCCAGTTTCTAAACAGCAAAAAAAGGTACAATTTTCTAAAGCACCGATTGAGATACTAAAGTGGAGTGTCGGATCGTATTATAAGCTTTATATAATCGTCGCACGCGCAGGATGTATTGATATATTGCTTTGAACACAGAAGCCGTGCTGTTTTATTCATATTTTTTCTTGAAACGAGAATTATTGCGAATCCCTTTAGAATCTAACTATGAGAAAGTTATTGCTGTTCGGTTTTAGGAATTGGAGTATTTAAATGACTGTTATTTCTGAAGTGGGTAAAAATAATAAAGTATTTAAATAAATGCGTTCAAAAATTACATAATTTATAGTGGTAAGTAAATTATATTTTAACCAACAAAAAACAACGTCAACCAATTAATGTCAAAAACTCACAAAGTAGCGTTAACCAAACAAATAATCCTATTACAACATAATTGAATCAAACAATATAAATTGCCCACAAAACTAAAAAAAAAACGTAAGGAAGTGTCTTTCCGTCCGTCCGCGGCATGTTAACATGCGCTAGAGCACCCGACGCGCCGCACCGCAGCGCGCATGCGCGGCCCTTTCATCTCACCTGGGAGTCCTTTTTATACCTCATTCCTTTTTCAAATCTCCGAGTGATTAGACGTTTTTTTATTCCTCAAATATGATTGTGGGAAACGACGGCCAGTATTATTAATTCGATTGAACTTTGTTTGTTTTTGATGATCGATTGGCGCAATAGCAAATGTTCGTGATTAATCGATGCGGTTGGGTTTATTCGATTAGGTGTATTTGTCATATTTTGAGGTATGATTTGTTGGGAATTAGTTTGCCGGGTAATGACTTGGTTTTATTTATAGTGTGTTAAACAGTTATAATACAGTTCCGCTAAGTTCTCAGATTACTGCTGTCTAATAATGTTTCTAATTGCAATCTTTTAAGTGAAATTTTGTCATGCAATGTAATTAGTCTTATGAAAAGTAAATATTACTTAATACTTTATTATAAATCGAAAGGGATTAATAACAATTTATTTAACGACTACGTACCTATGTTATCGATGAGCTGTTTTAGCTGACCAGTCTTATATGAGTTAAGGAAAAGTTGTTTTCCCTGTGTGCAATGTATAGAATTATACGTTCACGCTAAGTACCGATGAATTAGAATTTTTACATCTATTTTGCTTTAAAATATATGAACTATGCTCTTGGTACAGCTACAGCTTACAGATAGCCAAAATATTTGACACTATAGAGAACTTGCCAAATTAATTGAATGATATAACGGATCACAGATTTGCATTGTGTCATATTACGATTTACCCATTTATTTAGGCATGATATTATGTACAGTCCGCATAAGTACTTAACAGAGTAATTACTCACATAATTAACTTTTTACTTACACCAAGAAGATGACCTCACCAAAATAACCAAGAAAGCCCAATTTTTTAAATATATCAAATCAAGAATGTATCTATAAAATGGTTTACACGTCGAGCCACAAAAAACGGGCATTCCTTACATACTGAGCCGTGTAACGACGTGAACGCTTCACGCTGAATTCTGTAAGTCGACCGTTTAAATTCTTCCGTAATACATTAGTGGACATCTGGTGCTGCGATAATTTTGAACGACAGTGTAATATTTTTGCTGTAGATATTAAGGCTGAGTTTAAAGTTACAAAGATATTATTTATAAACATAACAGAAAGAATACAATAGGCTAGTTTCCTAAAAAATAATAATTAGTCCGTCTTGTAGATTGTCCAAAATTAAGCGATACGTATTTTTTCTTTTTTAAATTGGATCAGAACTTGTTAAGATATAGCGTGTTAAAGTTGAGTGTGACGTCACAAGTTGCTACAATTTTCAGGACACTGTGACGTAAAAGGCCCCCACTCCTAATTTTTGAAGTGTATTATCTTTGTCATTTTATGTTTAATTAAAAAAAGAAAAAATACGTATCCAATATTTTTTGATTATCTAAAAAGCGGACTAAATATTATTTCATTATTTCGACCCTGGACACTACCCTATTATAAAGAAAGCAGGCATGACAATTAGAACAATTCTTATAATTCTCTCATCATTTTGAAAGCTTGTGTTATATTTTTGTTGGATGTACTAAGATTAACAGCCTTACTTATAAACGTGAATTAAATATAAGTAATACTTAAGGGCTGTTTAAGAAAATTCTTACTTATAAACGTTGCTTAAGCATATCTTAACTAACATTTAATCACTACTTAAGACTTTAAGTAGTGATTAGTTAAAATGTTGCTTAGAAGGTGATTAGTGATTTTATAAGTAAGGGGGTTAGTTTATATGTTTAAATAAGGAAGAACCAAATACAACTTGAATACTATTGGAAAATTTTATCAATTTCTGTTCTTTGCGATGTAAAAATGAGAGTTCCTATAATTATAATACTCGCTCAGTTACGTTTAAGTACTAATATTACCGACATGACATTATATGTAATATCATAGTGAAAACGCCTTCTATTAAGAAAATCATGGCTATTAGGCTCCATGAGTGGGCCTCAAGCTGGTTCCTCATTATACTTGCTTTACACTTGCTGACAAAAAGTATGAACATGTAGACAAATATAAGTTTAGTACCTAACTACACAATGTCACCCCTTATGTAATAATATCATGTTTTGTTCATCAAGAAATCTGGTTGACAAAATTATTCATTGACTAAGAAAAAAAATACTGGCTGGTGCGAATTCTGCCTTGTTATTTTCGTTTATAGAACGTTCCAAACGAGCTAATATTCTTGGATCAAATAGAACATGACTATAAAAAACTATGGTAGGGGCCAGTGTAGGCTCGATATTATTTAAAAAATATAAACATTCTATTTTCAAACCGTTTTCTTTACAATATTAAAAAAAAGGTACATAAAATAAGTTCAATACAAATATATTTGTAACGGTCATGATTTTAAAGAAATATTTTAGCACAAAAAATATGTTACTTAGAGGTGACAATTTTCCACCGTTTTTTTTTTTCAGTTAGGTACCGTTTTTCTGTACTTATTTGCGTAACGTTTATTTAAATAGAATATCGAGTCTTTTAAATAAATAATGTCTGAAAAAGTCTATTAAAATTCATTACCAGCGTTAATTTAAATTGGGAACTGGTTCGGTTTCCCAAGTTGTGCAAATTGTGTTATTTATTTATGATGAAGATTTGAACACCAATGACCGTCTTTCGGAGGGCACAATAAACTGTCTTGCACGCATGATAAACTTGGTCCCGGCTGTCATTTGAACATCTTTCGCAGACGGGTGGTCAAAAGCCAGTAGGTCTGATAACCAGTCTTAGCCCTAGTAACACCCCTAGTATTGGGTTGCCTGGATTTGTAAAACACTGGAAGCTGGCTCCAACATAGTCGGAAAAAGGTAAGGTAGATGATGATTTAGTAATAAATCACTGTTTGATTTTTAGGTCTTTGAAAATCAAGTTTGATACTTAATATTATGTTATTAAAGTATGTAGGTACCAAGATAAGGAACAGATTGTTAGAAGTGTTTGGCAAATGCGTGCTTGCAGTCAATTACTTAGTTATTGTTTTCCTACATCGCATTTTTATCACATTTCGTAGTATTCACGTCATTTTGATCATAATATTAGAAAGTCAGTATATATTGCGTGTAACCTTATAAGGTACTAAATTGTATGTGAGAATTTTTACACATAGGCAAGAGTTTTAACTTCCACATGTACCTAGCTTTTCCAACTGGTCATTCCTATACCTAATTCAATTTTTGAAACATGAAGGTTCTTTTTTACCCTTTTAATCAAAGATCGATAATATTTTAAGCAAATCTTTAATAAAGAACGAAACAATCATTTAAAATACTGAAAAGTATGTATTGTAACATTAGCTGAGTCAGATTTTACGTAGGTAAATTTTACTTTTTCAATATACGGAATTGAACCCTTAACAGCGCTTTAAGCAATAAAGGCGCTAATAAAATATTTGTTTTTTATAAAAATCTTAACCAGAAGGATTTTATTCTAAGCTATTGACTAATTTCCTAATCTGCAATCTTCCGCATATTTATGTAGTAGATATATCGGTAACGTACCTAGATGGGGAAAAATAATCATACGTGATTCCGTGGAATGATCATAACTTCTCAGTAATTGAAGGAAATATGTGAATCTTGTAAAACAGAAACTACTAGGAAAAGTATAAATTCTCTAAATGAAAATCTAATTTCCCGGAGTTGAAGGTCAAAGATGATATTATTTAGGGTCCCTTGCCTGGGACGTTACGTAAAACCGGCGTCCCCGAATGCTATACTCAGTAGCAGTTGTTGTTACAATTCCACGTCAGAACTCAGATTTGAGAAAATTCTGACAAAAGGGCTAGTTAGGTGATTAAACCTGCAGCTCATTTGATAAGAAGTTAAGTTTTAATTAAGACACTATTATGCTAATAACAAATACATGGTTCTAAGAGACGGAAAGAATAAGTGAGAAAATATAAGGGAGTCAATATTTGAAATACAACCTTTGAGTATCTTCTTTCTAATGCAATTTATTCTTAAATGAAAGCACGTGTCAACATATAAAAGAAACGTCATTTTATATAGGTTTAATGGCGATAATTGCTTGAAGGTTTTCGGAAGTTATGTAAAACAATAGGTGTCAGTTTTCAGCGTGATTTAGGTGACAGTTTTGTATGAGGTTTTTTTGGTGTGGAAATTCATTTTCAGTTGGATAATGTAAAAAACATTGTCTGTGAAGTTTTTCAAAGGTTTCGCTTTTAAATAGGTATAGTAAAGCACGACTTTTTTAATTGTGATTAAATGCATAATTATCTTTAAATAGATAAAATATAAATATTGCTAGTTGCATATAACCAATAATAATTATGTAATACTAGCTTTCCGCCCGCGGCTTCGCCCGCGTGGAATTCGGTTCACCCCTCCCGCTGTGGGTTAGCAGCGGTGAGGGAGTGTCAGACTCTTACTGACTAAAATCGTCGTGTTCCGTCCTAGGCCTTTTATATACCAGGGCCGCGGTACCTCTTTCGAACAACCCGCAGCCGCGGCTGGCCCTGGCGCTACTGGGCCCCACTGATTTCAAAACAGACTAATTCGCGGCGAACCTTAACACCACGATACAGAAAAGCACAACGCCATCTATCGAGCTATCGGGAAGCTCGCGATTGAACAATGAGCTACAGGTTAAAGCGCGAGATATCATTGCACTTCTTACGTATCTTAAAAAAAACAACGTCACCACGTTTTAAAAAGCTATCATTCCACTTCTTATGTATTTTAAAAACACATCGTTACCACGTTTTAAAAACACCCAGCGCCATCTATCGCATACCTCAAGAACGAAATAACTTAACTAATACTTATACCAATTAGTAATTCGTTGAATTATAGTTAATTCAGGATAAGTTGATGTAAAAAAAACAGTTAAGACGATAAAACAAATCGTACGTCATCCCTCGGGAATTCCTCATTTTCGAGGATTCATTATCGTATCATTTAGCTTCTAAATTTATATGTTCATATTCGTTTGCAATATATAAGTAGATGTAAAAAAAAACAGTTTAGACGCTTAAACAAATTGTACATCATCCCTCGGGAATTCCTCATTTTCGGGGATTCATTATCGTATCATTTAGCTTCTAAATTTACATGTTTATATTCGTTTGCAATATATTACCTTGTTTTAAACGACACACAGCGCCATCTACAATCCATCCATCAAGCAAACAATATTTTTGTTTTCCCTCGGGAATATCTATTTTTTTCGGGATAAAAAGTACCCTATTATTTAATCCGGACTTCTAACTTTACGTCTGCAAAATTTCAAAGCAATCGGTTCAGTAGTTACGGCGTGAAAGCGGAACAAACAAACAAACAAACAAACAAACTCACTTTCCGATTTATAATATTAGTAAGGATACTTGCAATGGTCTTTTACTATTAGTAGTTACCTTGAGCGGTTTGTAAAGTTTAAGAATAATATTTAAACAAGATATTAATTATTATTCTTTGTGATAACCGAATTTGTAATATAAATATAGCGCAAAGAAAAATCAAAACAACATAATTAAAATAATATAAAAAAAACTAAAAATACCTTACCTTAAAAACATCTTGATTGTTTAAAATAAAATCTCCAAACAAAACTAATTAAACACCTCGAAGCACAATAAATCAATTCATTTTAAGAAATAATAAAAATAAAATAATAAACACGACCACACAGCTCGAACGTTGAAGTTCTAATGATAACTTAATAAAAACAACCCTTCACACTTTACTTCACAAAATTAATATTAATTGTGACAATAAAAATAACAATAAACCGCACGTGTCTAGCATTATTCAACAGCCGTCCATAACACACGAATTTTCATAAACCACTAATAAAAAATATTATAATTTAAAACTAATGCGTCAATTTATGCGTGAGCTTTTTATTAGAATGAGATTAAAGGCTCGATCCTGAAGCTCCGATACTTCCGTGCGCCGGCGCACCGGGACAGCGACTATAAAAAGCCACTAAGCCTCTCTTTCCCGCGAGCCTTATTTTCTTTTTTACGTTGAAAAAACATGCGCGGGCGCCTTAACGAAACCCTACGCGTGGTGGGGACTGCTCCAATTTCAAATTTTCAAGACACTTTAGTCTTGTCATTTTGGAAATATAACCGTGGTGTAATTAAGAAAAAAAATATTCTTTTGAAGGTTTTATTAAGAGCGCAGCTGAAGCGAGTGCGAGGGAGACGGATGTCTTTTTGTGAGGAGCGTTTTTCCAGCGTCGGTCGTTGTTTCGCGCGAAAGAAATGGAAAGAGTTGTTCGTTACTTACATCGCTTTAGATTAATGAGTTCGAGAGAGATGTAGCTAATGGCGCGGTAATTACTGTTGTTTCGCGTAAACGAGACGAAACTATAATGATTGGGCGCAATGACAGTTATTGATATTGTCGTAATAAGCGTCGATTTGTGGCTGGGAGATTTGCCGTATAGGTGGGGTGCGCGAGCGCATCTAGATCGCTAAAGCTAATGTTAATTACAATTTAATGACGGCGTCGGGATTCGCTGTTTTTATGGTGGTATATGGCGTTTTAATTCGCGCATGTGTGGGTAGTAGTTAACAAGTGCTTGCTATATTTAGAAGCCGTGTAGTATTTACTGTTTAAATTCATTAAGCGCTACTAAGCCAAAGATAATTTTATGTTGGCGTTTATTAATTGGTGTCATGTTCGTTTTCAGTTTGTAGGTGCTTGTTTAGTTTGCTTATTGAATCTGATAGAGTAATTATTGAATAAATCACAAGTATTGGTTATATAAGGTTATGTTTAGAGCACTATAGTTAGGTCACCTTTATCATCAATAACCAAAACAATGAGTAGAAATACAAGACTGGCCCGTGACAAACATAAATATCATTGACCCGGACACGTAATTTTATCACTTCTTAAAGAAAAAAATTTAGCTTCTTTCCTAAAGATTGCACCTGTAACGAAACTCAATGAATACATCACAGAGGCGGGTAGAGAAACAAAAGTTTGAAGATGAGTGGTCGCCCGCGGGCGGCGTGTTACGCAGATACCAGTTATCTGAACATCAACACGTTAGGGATAAAGTTTCGTAAATGTTCACCCTTTTAGAATGTTAAGAACACGACATTTAGATTGTTTAAATGTATTTTCTTGATTTTGTTTCGGAGGGCACGTTAAACTGCAGGTCTCGACTATCATTGAACATCCATGTCAGTCGTTACGGGTAGTCAGAAGCCAGTAAGTCTGACACCAGTCTAACCAAGGGGTACTGGGTTGCCCAGGTTACTCTCTTGAGGAGGGCAGATAAAGTGTTTTATTGACACGTCTACCCATTATCACTTGACGACTCTGTCTGTAGGCAGGTTGACAAGCCCAACATCAGTTATATAGATTTGTCAAAATCATTCAATGACACTCTCCTATAATTTTATCACATAGTACATACATGTCTATAAGAGAATTCCAATGAAATGTTAAAAATAAGACTTATTTTTGGCTGTTGTACCTAGATACTGCATGGTGCATAGAAATTTATCCTATTATTTCGGTTATAATTGTTCAATATTTTTGCAATTTCTACGAAATACAGAGCAGAAAAATGCATTTTGTAAATAGAGTGCCGTACTTACTTTGAAAGTCATTACCAATCACACTTTTATACCATAGTCGATGTCGTCTTTTAAGTTACAAAATATTTTTACTAAGAATTAGAACTAGTTCGAAGTTTAATTTTATACAATATCAAAGTTTAGTTCTACTTATATATTTACTTATCTCATTGTGTGGTACGTGCTATATTTTATATTTGAGTATAAATATGACGTAAAGTACATAATATAGACGTAGATATTATTTACTCTGTAGGTTTTGTTTGAGGTTCAACATTATAGTAGCAAAGTTTTATTTGTATAGTTTGTAGATTTATTTTACTTACGCTTGCACTAAGGTAAACGTACCAATACTCGTCGGATTTCGGAAATCACTGACTTTGAAGCGCTACTGTGTGTTAAATATTCAATAGAAAATGAAAATTTTTGCATGACGTGATAGAGTATTTATTCGTTATTCTAAGTAACTAATGTTTTTTTAATAATTTTAATGGGTTTATATACTTATTAAGGCAAAAGTAAAAAAAGGGCGATTTGTACCAATAGTCGTCTGATTTGTACGGATACTCGTCAAATATTCCCAGTACTCGTCAACTTTTAATGCTAATGTGAACTCTCTGCTCTTGAACATAAAGTTCAAGTTAAGTACATTTTTTTGTGCTTGAATTTGTTAAGCATACCTGTACCTTTGAAACATTAGTTAGTAGATAGATAAAAGACCAAATCCCTATTTAGAATAGCAGGTCATAATCTGTTAGAAGAGCAGGTATTCAATAAAACAGATACATAGTTGCATTTTAATTTATATTCCTATCCATCAAACGCAGTCACAAAATCAGTCTATAAAATATATGTTGTATTTCTTAGTCATAATAACCATGCAGTCATGTGCATTGTAGCACGAGTAAAATAAATTACTATTAAAATATTTAAATTGTAAAATAAAATAATTAGTTTTCACAAAAAATAAAAGCCACATTCATTTATATAGCTTTCCGCGAAATAATTACTAACATTCATAAATATGCAGGTAAGGTTGTCATTCATCAAAACTTCTGAACTGCTTAGCACATGCTTAGTACGATTTGCAAAAATCTCTATAGATAGTTCAAACTGTCTTAAAGGTATCAATCAAAAAAAATATATGATTAGGTACAACTATAGTTCGGCCATTCAGAGAATGCGTTCCTGACACGTCGCGATTGAACTGACTGAATTATAACATTCATTGATTATTGATATAATAATGTTGTTTTAATGCTCCTCAATTGTTAAAACGGTAAACAACCAGCAAAAATATTTTTATCGTAACTGCAACGCCATTGCAAAGTTACGTCGTCAGTTCAATCGCGACGTGTCAGGAACGCATTCTCTGAATGGCCGAACTATAAGCGTTCAAACCCAATAATAATAATATCTAATAAGCCCCGCAGGGCATCTGAGGTGGATGACGGGGAGTAGCGACCCCGCGAGGCTATGTATACCGAGTGCTCCAGGGAGAGTATACTGTCCCTTGTCCTCCGTGACTGTCCCCATCTCCGGCCTGCCGGAGTGAAGCATGACGAGGGATAGGTCTCCCGCCTCTTGGCTTGCCTCATTGGCCGACCAGAGTGGAGTCGCTAGAGCAAGGTTAGCAGCCCTGCTCGGAGAGTAGGTGCCTCGTGGTAAGTGGCGAGTAGGCCGGTGATGCTGGACCCACAGGGAGCGCGTGCTCTGCGTTTAAAGTCCGCCGAGGTATCCTCACCCTTCAGCCGCCCATGTCCCTATTGCCCTCAGGTTGCTCTTCAGTGACTGATTCCCGGGGGCCCAGTAATTGAGCTGGCGAGCCCCACCTGCCATTTTAACATGTATTTCATACATTGTCACCGGCAAGTGCAAAAGTTCCTCATCACCATCATCCTTCGAGCCTTTTTTCCCAACTAGGTTGGGGTCGACTTCCAGTCTAACCAAATTCAGCTGAGTACCAGTGCCTTACAAGAAGCGACTGCCTATCTGACCTCCTCAACCCAGTTACCCGGGCAACCCGATACCCCATGGTTAGACTGGTGTCAGACTTACTGGTTTCTGACTACCCGTAACGACTGCCAAGGATGTTCAATGACAGCCGGGAACTACAGTTTAACGTGCCATCCGAAACACAGTCATTGGTGTCATAGGTACATACAAACTTAGAAAAGTTGCATTGGTACTTGCCTGACCTGGAATCGAACCCGCGCCCTCATACTTGAGAGGTTGATTCTTTGCCCACCAGGCCACCACGAATATTTTTCCAGGTGCCATAGTTCCTATAGTTTCCTATATCCTAATCCACTAACATCAAAACGCAATAGCCCAAGTAGTTTTCTTCCACAGTTACCTAGCAATTAAATAGTTTAGCGCAGAACCGGGGATTGCCCTTGGGTTCATTTCTATAGTATATTTTATACAGGGATAATCGTCGGTTTTGTGTCACCTTTTCATTAAAGTTGTCTCAAAAGGGCGTTTTAAATTTTCTTGCTGCATCTGATGTTGTGTGTGGCCCCTTGATTTACAGCTTTTATGAATTTTCAAAGGCCCTCTTGCTTGTAGTTTCTTTCAGTCATGATCTGCTATTAAAATTACGATCATGCAATCACTAAATACATACAATTTTAAATAAAAAAATCTTACTTAAGATTACTCTTTACCCATCAATATCGAATACGACAAGCAAAGAAGTGACAGCGATGGAAGCTATGTCATCTTAGTTTTAAAACTGATTTTAATATTTTTTGCGTCAAAACTAGTTAGGGACGTTAGGGAGACGCGGTACAATACGCGTGACGACATGCAGTTATTTCGAACAAAAAGCATAGTGTATAGTTATCGGCACGAATCTTGAGCTCTGACCTACATCTGCGCAGAAGTGATTTATTAGCAAAGAACCAATCCCGAGTGACGGCTATGACGCGATGCACTGCGGGCCAATCACCGCTTTAACCCGCCCCCGCGCCTCACTTCATACCACAAAAGGGACCCAATAAATTACTTCTTCACAGGCGAAGGTCAGAGCTCAAGATTCGTGCCGATAACTATAAGAACAGTCAATTTTTGCTTGCCACAAATTGTAATCCAAGCGTAGTAGAAACAAAGGCTAGTGCTAGAGTTAGTTGTACCCAAAGCATTAGATCTTAATCGAATGGCGGAAGCCTACAGCGGCCAATATATACCTAAAAAAACACTCGTAGAAAGTGCATACTTATAGAAAACAGGGGATTTAACCATTAAGAAACATATGAATTGAATTGAATAACATGACTGTGTACGTGTATCTAGAACCAGCAGAGTAAAATTTACCCCTAAGAAAAAGCTTAAAAGAAACTCAGTTTTATGAAAAAATTTAGTCGAAATCTTAAATATGTTTGTTCTAGACAGTTAACAATTTTGTAAAAGTCCCGATATTCGCTGTTTATTTGCATTTTGTACTGTAAAACACAAAATATCCTCATTATGACGAGTTTAGGTGCAACTTTTGAGCATGTCCCAGTAGTCGTCATAATAATTGTAAAATTGACGGGTTTTGGGTCAAATCGGAGTTTTAAAGTACCAATAGATGTCACATTAAAAAAATATATCTTCTATGTTAAAAGTATTCCAAATTGCATATTACATCGTTAGCAAATAAACGTAACTATCTAATTAAACAAAGAAACATACCACAGACCCCACTGGATTTATGTAAATCAAAACACAAAACCACGTGCTGAGTTTCACTTTTGACAGCTGAACTTCACGAAAAAACGATTTTGTTAGGGCACACACGTTTAAAATAACATATCTTAGAAGCCGTGACTGTTAAAACCCCGTATTGTTATTTCAATTGTGCAATATAATATCAACAATATGTTTACATATAAACCGGCCCATTTTAAGTTCAGTAGAAAAAAATAATAAATGTTTTTAGATTAATTGACGACTATTGGGGCATGACGACTTCACCCGCGTTTACCTTATTTATTATTCATTCCTGAAGTCACCAAAGTCTTCTTTCACTATGATTGACTACGATTTTAGATGCAATTTATGTATCAAGTAATTGCTGATGGAATTTCTAGTATATTCTCAAAACGCCTAGTCGCTTTCCCAAAGTTACTTACCTATTTGACACTTTTTATTACTTACGAAATTAACGTGTCAACAAAGACATATTCCTGAAAAACAGGCACACTATTAACTGTCAGAAGTAAAATGGAGAAAAATGGTCATAAATAAATGTTTCCCTTTATATTCCTGCAAATTAAAAAGTCGCTCAAATCACCTCGTTTATTTGTTCATAAGTAGCGATAACAGTAGTACCTAACTTAACAGAGTAACGTTGAGCGGCACCTCAAAAGGCTCACGTCGTGATGCTAACACAGGTGGTGAATTATCAAAAACATAGCTGCATTATGGATGACCACCTGTTCATGAGCTTCCATATTTTCGGATGTATTGAATAATATTAATATTGGGACAGTTATGAATAAGATATACTGGCAAGAAGAACGCAGGATGACGAACGTTGTCGCGTTGGTGGATGTAGATTTTTTCAAGCCTGC
Organism: Helicoverpa zea; assembly: GCF_022581195.2. NCBI lineage: Eukaryota > Metazoa > Arthropoda > Insecta > Lepidoptera > Noctuidae > Helicoverpa > Helicoverpa zea. The sequence goes on from NC_061472.1 coordinate 4,286,427, forward strand.
TTTTACTTTTACCGCTTTGCATATCCCATTTTTTATATTCCCAGTCGTTAAAATGGATAATAATTGCTTAGGTATTTGTATGTACACAAAACATCTAGGTATAGTTCACAGATTTGGAAGAAAATGTTTAGAATCTAAATAGATGTCCAATTTCAAGTGTAAAATTCACACAAATCAACCAACAAACAACAATCTTCCCAAATCTTTCTCGTATCGATGAACAATAAAAAGACCTCCTTTCCTCGAAACACCAATTCATACATAATAAATAATAGAGCATCACATTAGTTAACGTCCGGCGCGTTCGGCGGCCGGGAGTCGAGTGACACAGTGTCATTAGCGCGCGACTCACGCGCAGGCTAAACTGCGCCACGTGCTGCGTTTGCGCCGACAAACGGCGCGCGCGCACCCTTCTTCACGTACAGGCTGTTTTGTTGAAACTATTTGACAGGTTTTTTATTTCGAAGAATGTGGGTGATGCTGGGAGCTGTTGACTTTTTAAGGTAACGTTTTGCTAGTGGTTCAAACTTACTGGAAAAGATGTAATGTTTGCTTGTGTGGTAAATAAATCTGTTTATTCATTTACTGCTGAAAGAAACTAGAACGGTAATGCTTCACAAAATATGACATCATATGTCGAAATAATCATCGTGTATGTTTCTGCAGCATTTTTAAGTCTCCACAAAGTTTATTATTTCATACTTTTGCACTTTGTTTCTTCTTAGTACCCACTTCAAATTAATTTGGAACTTAATTATCAATTTTTGTAACCCGCCGTATCCATATCAGAATGACGACGTATTTAACAATAACAGCAGGGAGGTCCTTCCAAAGAGACCGGCATGACCGCCGAAATCACGTAGCGAGCCACCCTAATGTAAACAATAGACAAAGGTCCCGCCACAGTTATTAGGATACTTGATAACTATCATAGTTGAAGTACAGTTGAAGACTGGGTGTGTGGAAGTTGGGAGAAAGGGGTTTATTAATTAATGTTTAAGGGAGCATATTGGTCTAGCATGAAGGTATGTTTAAATTATGATTTGTGAGGTTTCGAATCTTCCTACAGATAAGAGGGACCCTCCGTCCTTATCGTAGTTACAGCAAAAAGACTACTGGATAAGGTCTCCCCCAAACTATGCTGATTTTTCGACTGAATACGGCAGCTTGCAATATTTATCGATGAATTTATTTATACGCATTTTGTTCATGAGTACAGTTCTTTGATAGTTCCCATAGTTACCAATATCTTCATTCATTTAACATTTCCACAAAAGAACTACCTACCAAAATTCTACGTTTATAACTGCTAGTGACAACAAGATGGTCATAATATATGTGGAACCTATTTCAGATTAGCAGCATGGTTTTATACCACCAATATCGTCTATAAGGCCATTAATCCCCTTTTAATCCTCAATTTAATTCTTATTTGCTCTATTTTGTTCCTCTACTTGACTGTACCTTTTACCAGGAATCCTCAGTATAGTAGGGTGGTGCTCCGATTTTGTCAGTCCTTTTTCACTAAAGAGGTCGTTAAGATGCCATCGCGTTGTAAGATTAGGCCTTAAAGACTATTGTTCTTATTTTTGAAGCAGTATTATTGTAGATTCTTGTTAGATTTTCATTAGTTTAATATATTTCAGCGTTCAAATTATTTTTAGATTAGGATTAAAACTTACCACTTACTTCCAGACTCAAGACGTTACTTAAGTCCCTCCTTAGTGACGGATTGTCAAAGAACTCCTTAACTAAGGAATTAAGTAACCTTATAGGCAATTACATGTTTGGCTGTTTGGGGTTGAAACTCTTGGGCCGTGGGGTCCGAGCGCCCACCTTCTTGCCAGGGATATTTCCCAGCGCCTGGTTAACACTTCCCGGGACCCAAAGGCTGGCTTTTATTTCGCACAGTGGTTGAGCATTGCCATCCAACGTGGCAATGCTGCCAGCCTTTTGGGTACATTACCCAGTGACAGCGATGAGGAGCAATTTTTTGATGCACTGTATTAGTTTTAGGTTGTATATATATGTGGGAGCGTCAGAAGGAGCCTCGCGGCGGTCATGGCTGTCACGTTGCATCTCGGGCGTTGTAACGACCGGAATTCAAAAATAAAGGCACGCTTGTGTAGTCCACCGTTCCATTATTTGGTTTCCTCACCATTTTATTCACAATCACACACAATCAGTAAGATGGAATGGGATTTCGAGCCAATAGGTTAGTATGTGCACAATTCAGTTGGCACCTGTCACCAGAATGACTGCTGCCATCACTCGTCGTGACACTTACTACTCTATTCGGGGTTACCCGCTCATAATTTTAATGTTATCAACGCGCCGACACGGCCATCCTGCATTATCACACGTCCTCGTGTGTACCGGTTTCATCTTACAGTCTACTCCGTTCGGCCTCCCTGACCCCTCAAATGACTCCCTTTGTCCATGTTGTACAACATCTTACAGTGGTTACAAATTTGAAGTCCAAGCGCAACAAAATGTTTCCCTTAAGTCACACATTTCCGAAAGTCAATGCCACACGGGCCAATTGCTGCCACACAGGTTAGTCATTGCCACAGAGGCTAATCATTGCCACACAGGATACTCATTGCCACGCAGGCTATTCGTTGCCACACAGGATACTCATTGCCACGCAGGCTATTCGTTGCCACACAGGCTAGTTATTGCCACACAGGCTAGTCGGTGCCACACAGGTTAGTCGTTGCCACACAGGCCAGTTATTGCCACACAGGCTAGTCATTGCCACACAGGCTAGTCATTGCCACATAGGCCAGTTATTGCCACACAGGCTAGTCATTGTCACACAGGCCAGTTATTGCCACACAGGCTAGTCATTGCCACACAGGCTAGTCATTACCACACAGGCTAGTCATTGCCACACAGGCTAGTCATTACCACACAGGCTAGTTATTGCCACACAGGCCAGGTATTGCCACACAGGCTAGTCATTGCCACACAGGCTAGTAGCTGTCACACAGGGTTCCCTTAGCCAAGCTATCAGACACATGTTACCAACTGTACCACAGATGTATACGGGTCTCGTCCTGGTCACCCTGATGCCGTCACACAGGCCAACGAGTCTCTTCCAGGTCACCCCGATACCCATCAATAGGTACAGCTTAACACAATAAAAACAACAGTACCGCAGACTTTACACAGGTCTCTTCTTGGTCACCCCGATGCCATCACGAGGCCAACGGGTCTTTTTCAAGTCACCCCGGTATCCGTCATTGGTACAACTTAGCGCCAAATGTTACCAAAAATCTATAGTCTGATGCACATTCAATCAATTAAAAAAAAACGCGATTGAAACTGCCTCTCAAGTTTATAAATGTCGTATGACAAATAACCTCAACATAAAGCAAAAATGGTTCGGTCTCACCGGGTTTCCACTCAACGCGCATGACGATGCGCACATCGCTATGGCTCGCAGTACAGCGGCTTCACGTTCGCAGGCACCACGGAGATGCACGAGCACCGACACTCTAAACTCACGATGACACGTCAAGCTCCGCAGGCAGCTGGGATGCTCCATTCACGCCGTAATTTTGTCGCCATATTGCACAATAATCACCGTCATTGTTAAAACATGAAAATTAGATAAATTCGGTTAATTTTCTAGCATACCTTCGATAACAAGGATGACTGGTAAAAAAAAAAATGGAACCGATACCATAACCATAACCGTGGTTACCATACTTGTACCTTCGCTGAAATTCTTTATAAATCTTCTTCTAAAAAACACCATTTTAAATAATCGACGTTCCATTTTTTTTTACTGGTTATTAAGCACTATAAGGATTGCAATCTTCACGTGGCAAATTCTCCCGAAACCAATCTGTTCACAAAATTCTTGTTCTACATAGACAGCTCCATGAACATTATGTTGCAGTACGAGATGTTTCCACACAGGATTCTTCCTTGTGATAGCGGTGTCGTAACAGACATATTTTTTTTTCGCTACTAGCGTTTTCACTTTCTTGAACACGTAGCAGGGCAATCCTTAACACATGTGGGCATTCGGATTGCATCCCACTTCTGATGTGGGAGCGTCAGAAGGAGCCTCGCGGCGGTCATGGCTGTCACGTTGCATCTCGGGCGTTGTAACGACCGGAATTCAAAAATAAAGGCACGCTTGTGTAGTCCACCGTTCCATTATTTGGTTTCCTCACCATTTTATTCACAATCACACACAATCAGTAAGATGGAATGGGATTTCGAGCCAATAGGTTAGTATGTGCACAATTCAGTTGGCACCTGTCACCAGAATGACTGCTGCCATCACTCGTCGTGACACTTACTACTCTATTCGGGGTTACCCGCTCATAATTTTAATGTTATCAACGCGCCGACATATATAAGTTTTTTTTTTTTCAATTAATGTAAATATTTTGTGAATAAAAAGCCCTACAAAGTAACCATTAAATGTCTCTGAGTGTGTCCATTAGACCTTTAAGTCTAAGTTTACTATGCAACTCATGCCATTGTCGAGATTAATCAATTTGAAGTCTGATTAGAAAAAAAATACTGACTAGCATGGTACCCACTCGATTATGTTGTGAGTTTCACCATCAATTTTGGACATCTCTTAACAAATTAATCATGTTACATTAAATGACGTCAACGTGAAAGTGATCATGAGGCCAAACCTGATTAACCTTCATTAAACGTGAGTTACGGTATAATTTTAATTAAAATTGTATCAAACCTAGCATTAGGTACCCAAAGAAGCTTCATAATAACTGACCGTAAAGTCAAACTATTTATAATCACCAGTTTATTAAGCAAAGTTTATTGTAAACCTATAATTTTGTTATTAAAAATTACACAGACCGATTTTTAAAGTGTTAAGATCATTCTGAGTCATAATGTTTTGTTTTTTTGTAACACCGCTTGCCTTTAACTCTTTTATGGATGAGTTAAGGTTAAGCCCCGGGTTTGCCCGGGTTCGTTTTAGAAATTATATTTTTTTCTTAGGGATGTTTTGAACAATGTTCTGAAGTAGTAGTCATAAGAGGGCTCTATTATGAAGACTTAATTTTAAAAAAGTCTGTTTAGTAATAAACAAAGTTTTTTTTTACTAAACGATCCTTTCATTTTGTGATTACATATATAAATTAACCTGACCCGAAATATAAAGTAGGCTTATGTAAATATGTGCGAACTAGAAGATTAAAAAGCTGCGTAAGTATTAATTATGAAACATATCATCATAAATCATCACTAATTAAAAAAAAAACTAATTAAAATCACGCGATATTGATAGACAGACTTCGACTCAATCATTTTTGTAGGGGATAATTTTATAATCTTTTACTCGAGCCGTTAGTTACAAGGTAAGTAAAACGGACCTCACTTAAGATGCATTTTTAACAACACGGTTGCCACACTAATAATTTTATTTGCTGAATCAAAATTGAAAGATTACAAAGGTCGGATTAGGAATACAGAGTTTTGATTGAGCCCAATTTTAAGTTCACAGAATATTTAAATTTTGCTCTTTAAGATGACTCATTCTTAATGCTGGTTTAAGTTTGGCGTAGAATTTGTGTTTCTGTAATTTTAATTTTGCGCATTAAGGCTTGCGTGTTATATTTTTTTCCTGTTTTCATGGTGTTTTGTTCTACTAATGAGCTGTTTGGTGGTTTATCTTTGTAGTTCGCTGATTGTGTTGAAATATTAATGTTAATAACTTAATGGGGTAGGTTGGATGCGGTGTGCTTTACAGATGAATTGAGCAAACAGTATTCTTGGAACTTTTACGTCTACATATAATTTAGAAATCACTAATGAGTTGTGTTCCCAAGACTCTAAATCAAGGGGTTACTACACATACTAACATCTACTTATTCGCTTGACAATTGTAATGTTTCTGGCACTGTCAGCCTGTATCTATCAAACATATCATTATAATATAATACATACAACAAAGAATAAGCCAATCAGGCCCATTTTCGTCGGAAACAAATAAACGTCTGTTTTTCTTAAAACCATTGTTTGCATTGAATTTCACGTTCAATTTTCAAAGTCAACAGTTGTTATAAGAAAACTAACATTTGTGCTGTCGGTGATCTTAGGTTTTAGTGATCTACCGGTAAGGTATAACAATTTAGGGTACTTAATCTGAATAAAAAAAGGAAACTAAAATAAAGAAACGGAATTTTCACGTTCGATTTTCAAAGTCAACAGTCGTAAGAAAACTAACGCTTATGCTGTCGGTGATCTTAGGTCTTGGTCCTACCGGTCAGTCTCGGTTCAGCCCTACGATCGGTCGCGGGGTCGTTGGGCGTGGCGCACAGATGGCGCGATTGTCCGTCCGTTCGTCCTGTTTACCTGCCTCACTCCGCAAACAAAAGCAATAGCCACTTTTACACCTTCCGATCTAAATGTAAAAATAAACAAAAAAATCGTTGCTGATTTTGTATGGTGGTACTTTTTACAGTGTGTGGTAATTGTCGGGTCGTGTGGTGTAAATAGATTTGATAGTGTAGTGCAATGATCTTTTGGGTAATTAAATAGCGCTTGTCATATTGGCTCGCCATATTTTGCGATCGGTATAAACTGTCAAACTTATCTCCAAAAATGCCGATTCGACATATTGAGCGCTTTCGTTAGGTACTATGCCACTATTTAAACATTTTCATATAAAAATCTGTCACAAAAAGTGCAGATTTTCCATAGTTGCATGCTTTATCCGAAACATAAATACGCATAGGTAGACGATTTTGGGGGCAAAACTTATCAAAACTCCTTTATTATTTTGGTTTAAAATAAAGAAGAAAATAAATCCAGAGTAAGTACAAAAAATAAATAACCCTGAGGTACTTATAATATACTTACACAGCATCAAACGTCGCCTGCACAGCAGTACCCCCGCTTTCTAATAAGTCAACTTTGACCGATCCACGTATCTGATATTGTGATTGTCATCTTAAACATTACCTATCATAAAATTACATTTATTTGTATGTTTATCGTAAGTGGTTTTAAACTATTTGCTAAAATAAAAGCTAGTACTTGCTTTTGATGTTTCAAAGTTTTTTTTGGTGTAATTTTTGGTAGCGTGCCACGTATAAGCTTAAGCTCTCTAAATCTTATACCTCTAGTTACCAATACACCTTGGAAATTTGCAATTGATTGATTTTGGAACACATATGAACAATTGAGTTCACTTAATTAGATTCGTCGTTCTTTGAGTCACAATCATTGACTTCATCGAACGGAGCACCTCTTATTTCTTAAAGAATAATTGGAAATAAACCAGCGCAGCTTATCTTGTACATTCACCTTTTTATATTGCCAGCATCCTTTACTTTATCTAGATCACGGAAACGTATAATTTACGTCTGTCGAAATGTCCTTGACCCTACAATTCCACCTGTTTCAAACTTGACCTTAAATCAGTCTAATCGATGGAATCGTTGCGAACGGGTCGGCGCGAGCGCAGTGGAGAGGGGGTAGGGGGGAGTCCACTGCCCGTGATTTAATACCCCAGTCGCTAATTATGGCTTGTTCAAATTGTACCTTTCTCACGGGCACCAGAGACCGGTTACACCACGGACTTAACCAAACTTGAGATACAAGTTTTTTTTTTATATAAAATTTTCACATAAAATATGCTATTACATTTTATTGGATTATAATTATAGAAATGATATGAAGGAAGTTATTAATATTAATTGGGATTTGAATTAGATTTTCTGTGTGCAACACGTGTTTTCCTTTGAATGCGGTAGCGTTTTAGTTATTGAGGTCTGTAATTAATATAGTAATAAAATCTTATTTTTAATGTAGTTTTTTTTTGTTTTCGATAGTGTCATTTTATATTAAACAGATTTTAAACAGTTTTAAATGTTTCTAACTACTCCTCGTTAAAAAAATTGACTAGCCACCACCACCAGGTAACCAGCCCGGTTTCGGTTCCATGGCAATAAATATTATTATATTATTCAGATTCTAGACAATTTTACTGATAGTAAAAAGGTGTTTCGAAATAAAATTGGACCAGCCCAAAAAAAAATTAAAATATTTGCGAAACTTAACCCTCTGTTAACGGGCGATTATTTTCGTAGCATCGTATCTAAGATGCGCCGATGCGCCGTACCTTACTGCATTCGCTATACTTATTATTCTGTCTGCCCCAACCTGTTACCCGGTCAACCTTCGAGGCTCCCCTCTCTTTCTCACCCACCTAACCTTCAATATACCTCTCCCGTTCTAACGAACTCGGGTCAGGCCGAAGCATATTACAGTAATGATACTTAAACACACATTTAAGTAAAGATTCTTTTTGTTTAAAAAGTTGTATGTCTGAGTGTAGTCTGGTATTTTATAATCTGTGGTGTAATTCTGCGTTTTATTGAGATTGCAGGCCTTTTTAGTATTGTAATGGAGTTTGTACGGGAGGTATGGACTGATGATGATGGCCTATGCGATTGTGGAATTGCAACGATGTAGGTAAGGTTGACTTTTGCGGATTTCAATACCCGATCTATCTGTTTTTGCGATTATAGATTGGAATTTAACTTTGATATGGAGCTACTGTCGAAATTCGGTACATCGGTTATTGAAATCTATGGTATTTCGTAAATGCCGTGAAAACAAAGAGGCTCTAAAATTGTTGAATGTATTTATTCATAACACTTACATAACATAGCTAATTTAATTATTTAAAGATGACACAGGGCCTTTTGCATTATATTATTTAATTTTTATTTTAAATCACGTACTTTGTGTTTCTTCTTCATTCTTTCTTCGGAACAGCAGGACATCCGTCCACGTCTTCGATGTGTACGTAAACTGAAAAATAAAATACCAATATGTATACTTAACACATGGAAACACAATGTCATACTTAATAAAAACCAGATAGTATTTTCAAACTTTTTGATTTTGGTAAAAATCAACATGGGTTTAAAAGACCCTGAATTGAATGGTATGGGTTAGCAGCGTGAGGGAGTATCTCTAGACTCTTAAAACACATTATGTTCCTTCTGAAGTCCTTTATGTACCAGAGCTGGGGTAAGGTAACTCTATCGAATCCCGGAGCCTCGGCAGGCTTTGGACCTGGTGGGCCCCAATGATGAACTTGAATTGAAATAATAGAGTAAAATACTGGAAAACATGGTGCGGAACATTTCAATGTGTTAAAAAGGCATTGTAATTTTCTCCCAGAGAGAATATCCTACCTGTTACCATCTATCTATATAAAAGGTAAAAGGTGGATAATCATCATACTCAGCCTCTTCTATGTTAGACTGCAGGACAAGCGTCTTCTGACAGAGAGAAGGAATGAGCTTTGATGGCCGCGCAATGCGAGACAGAGGTCAAAGGGTTTTATTTCATATAGACACATTACAGGTGCTTAAAATCGTCAATGCTAGGTGTACGGTTCCAAAGAGTGGGTCTTATGGAAAAGAACCGGTAAGAAACTCCATAAACACTATTACTATACTACTATTTGAAAAATTACTTCAGTGTTAGATAATGAAAATGAAAATTAGAAAACTAAAGGCTTATTATCTGAGTGCACGGAGTAGACCCAGGTAAAACTGCTGGCGGCAACTAGTACTAGAATATAAAATACGTACTATTGTTTGTGTCGCAAGCAAACTCCAACATGTCACAGAGGTCCAAAAATGTTCTCTTCAGGTCTCCCATTTTGCCACAGATGGGAATCGTATCGTGGACACAGTGGTCTGACATCTGACAGAATTGTTCGATTTTGTTCTGCAGACAGAAAAGCTGATGGTTGCAAACTGCTGATTTTGAGATCTGACCAAATGTTTAATAAGGGAGTGGCTTTGTTAAAGTTTCTGAAACAAATCTATACCTTCAGAGAATCAAACCCGGGAGCCCATGCATGGCCAACGGGCGGTCATAATAATAGGTATATGTTATAGAAATATATGTTTGTAGGTACTTACCGATGGCGTTGATACGTAACTAGGAATGTGACTATTTACTGGATTTATATAATTTAACAGAAATATTGAACCTGGAACAATCAAAAGTCGACAATTAACATGTCTACTTAACATTTTCAAAAATCGGTAACCTGAAATTTTGACAACCAGTTTTACCCGAATGACTGGGTTGAGGAGGTCAGATAAGCAGTCGCTCCATGAAAAACCCTGGTAGTCAGCATCTGGTTATTAAAACCAACAGAACTGTAGTCGAGAAAAAGCTAGGCAGATGATGGTTCTAAATTATTAATTTTGTACGAAGCAAAGGCAATTTTTCCATCAAAACGTAATACAAGTACCCAACTATAGAACTTAATTGGTAATAATATAAACACAGTTTAACTTACAGTACACGAATAGTTGAACTATCATAACCCACATTCCGATATTGTACGGTTGAATATTAACTCGACACAGTAGTAATTATGATACACAAACTGATACCATAAACTAGTTAAAGATCAATGTTTGTTAGATTCAGAACCACTAAGGCCAGAGGTACAATACTTTTGGAGGAATTATTTAGTTCGCTTTCTCAAAAAAAAAACTAAAATCGTTTCGGAGCCTTTATAATATTATCTTAGTTCAGATTTAAACCTAAAAGATAGAAACGTTTTTTTAACGAATTAGGATCTTAATTAATCGAGCCGAGATCGAGAACTCTCTTTTTAATTTTTAAAGTGTGGAACCAGGGGGTATTGGGTTGCCTGGGTAACTGGGTTGAGGGGGTCAGATAGGGCAGTCGCTCCTTGTAAATCACTGGTACTCAGCTACATCCGGTTAGACTGGAAGATGACCCCGACATAGTTGGGAAAAGGGCTCGGAAGATGATGATGATGATTTTTATTGCCAGGATCATATTATAATAATCTTAATTCCATCAAGTGGTCTTATATATACAATTTACCTCTTATTCAAGCTACAATAAAAGTCCTTGGTCACCTAATGTCCCGATACCAACAGAATATGTCTCCCTAAAGTTGAGCACTCCCGCAAAATATCACGCGGTGCTTATAACCTTCAATATTATGTGTGTGTTGTAATAATTTCCTGTTCTAAAGCCATAGTTATGTTTGATCAAAGTAAACAAATGTGGCTATTGTTCACCTAGATCATTGTTATCCTTTAGTTGAAGTGATCGTGCACGCTATGATATTTAGGAAAGTTTGCACTAGTAAGTAGCAGTTTTTGCTTGCATTTGCAGTTCCTGTAGTAAAAATAAGCGCCGCTTGTGTCTTGTGGCTCGGAGTGCGACATTTGCTTAGTATTTAAAATTACATAATCTTGTGAGTTAAAAGGGAGAAAATTATTATATAACTACTTCCGTCATCTGGACTAAAATTAGCAATGTCTTCTCTCAGACTTTAGACTATCTATATATTTATTTACATTATGTATACAAAATTTTATTTAACGTTCTGTAGTTTTTGTGTGAAAGCTGGAAAACTCCCTATTAACGGATGATACAAACGTCAAGTATTATATTTTTTGTCAAGTGTTTTGATTTATTGTTCCAGGTTTAATAATTATCGGTTTGGCAGCAGAAGTTTGGTCGCACGTAGAAATAGAAGCTGAAGATTATTTCTTTCCTCTAGAACCGGTAAATTTTTACTTCCTTATAAAAGTTCTCCAAAAGTATAATCGGGACACGGATTTAATTTAAATCCGGATAAAAATAATCTATTGTCCTTTCTAAGACTTTAGTTTACCTGTATTACCAAGTTTGATTTCAATATAATTAATTTCATATTCTATAAATTATTAAGTTTTGATTGGAAATAACGTAACCACAACGTGGAAAATGATATTTCCCTCATTTCCTAAAACATCAGTTATTTGGAATTGAAAAACATTGCTGGTAAATAATTAAAATGTTGATATACCTCGCACCTCTTGACATACTCTAGTCAAATGAGTGGTGCTGGGTCGAGAGTCTACATCACAATAGAAAACAAAAGAAAAAGCAAATTGTTCACGCGGTCCGCAGAAAGTTTCTGCATTTTTGTTCCTATTTTTGGTGAACTTTGTTAGCATCTTGGAGTACATATTTGTATTAAATAATTCGTTATTAAAATTGTTATGTAGTCTTGGCTACAATTGTATTTATTTTAAATTAATTATTTATTCTAATTATATAAATGATTTGAAATTATCGGTAGTAATGAGCACTAAATGCGGAATTTTGTAACCTATCCACCGTTTTGCTATTGAAAATTTTCAATCAATAGACATAGTTTATGTAGCCAATTACAAAATTGTATCTCTAATCGCAAATCAATGAATCTGAAGATAGGTTAAGGAAATCTATCACTAGAGCAACTTTAAAGAAAGTCAAAATTTTATTAAAATTTGATGGAAAATTCGTTCTGTAACAGGTAATAAATTTTTGCAAGATGTCTGAAACGTGCACACATGATTTTGTGCCGATCTGCGGGCAGGATTCCTTGGGTATAACCCGAATGTTTAGCGATAATTGCGACTTATTCGAATACAACTGTGATGAAAAGAAACGTAAGTAACTTTGGTATGAAATATTCATCATCATCATTCTCTTTATAGCAATCTTCCACACTTGTCGTCTCTGTTTCATACGTAGTAACTTGAGCGTGATCCATAGCATTCATCACCACCATCCTCCTGCCTTTACCCCAATTTTTATCTATGGTTGTTACGGTTCGTATATCTTCTTCTTCTACACTTCTGTGTCTGACATCACAAATATTTATTATAGTATTGCAGTTAACGGGCTGAATGCCGAAATTGTCTTGTCTCAAACAATTTTTTGGCCAAATCTATACAATTTTGGACGGCGAAAAAAATATATATTAATCTTGAACATATTTCTAAGAACCCTGTTAATTTCAAAACACGTTTTCGAAAAGTTTTCTCGATACAAAAAAATTGTAAACTTACCTCTAAAATGATCTTCCAACAAAAATTTCTGTATTACTTATCAACGTACATTGATAAAATTTCTAACATTAACGAGTCCACGTAAATACAGAACTTGGTTAATTTTTAGTTTTGATTACTCAACTCGTTTTAAAGCTATTAATTTATAATGTATGTTACAAACGTTACGAACGTCGCGTCAACAGGCTTCTCACTCTTTCTCTCTCGTACGTATTTACGTACACTAGAGTGTTTTGGGTGCATTCAGCGTCTTAAGCAAAACTAACAATGTCTTGGTTCACAATTTGTTCCTGAGACCTGACTATGCCGAAAGTTTCAATGTAAATAATTCGATGAAAAATAAAAACTAGATAAATTTCGATGTGAAACTTACTGTGTCGTAAAAATATCTGTTATACAAAAAGCATTTGAAATTCGTTGTCATTCTAGAAATCGTTGAAATATTTATTTAATGTAGATGCAGTCGCATCTCTAGTGAAACCGGGACGGAGAAATACTGCAATGCGCCACGAATCTGCATAGTTTTTTTCTAAGTCACTGGGTGCTCCGTAGTTTTGTTACACTCTATGTATCAGTAAGGTTAAAATTGGATATTGAAGATTTTAACTTCTTAAAACTGACATCATATTCATGTAAAGAATATTTTATTTATTATTTACTAGCTTATCTTGAAAAGTCCGGGATAAAAACTACCCTATGTCCTTTCTCGAGATCAACTCTATCTTTGTACTAAATTGTATTAAAATCAGTTCAGTGGTTTAGACGTGAAAGCGTAACAGATAGACAGACAGAGTTACTTTCGCATTTATAATATTAGTAGGGATTTCACCTCTATCTTTTTTCGGGGATGGGGTTGATTTTTTTATGATTTTTAGTGTTAGGTTTTTTTACTATATAGGATAGTTATTTTTTTATCTCAATTGTAAATATGTTAATAATTTTGCTTAAATTTAATAAAAAAATATTGTTATTTACAGAATATCGGCACGTGAAGATGGAGGTGTGTAAATACGAATTACAAGCTGCTGCCGAACTTGGCTCATAATTTGGATGTTGCTACGTGTAAATAAATTATTTATACAAATAAATAATTGATTAGCTAATAGGTGACAGGTTACGTTGAAATTATTTACTCTACTTGTTCGAGAATTACGCATCGCTTTTTGACTATGGAAGATTTTGGCTACGTTTTTACCTGACGTTTTTACAATATTTTTGAATAAAAATAATTTGGGTAGTTAAATATGAAACGGTTTGGTTGTTTTATAATATTTTAATAAAGTTTGTATGGATTGTTTTAATTTATTAATTAAAATGTAATCATATGACTGTTAAAATTAAAAGGCAAACCAAACACAAAGTACAGAGTAAGTAACGTTATAAAAGATATCTTTTATTTATCTACTTTATATTTCTCTCTTCTATCTTACTATCTTCTTCTACTACTACTATCTACTACTATCTTCTATCTTACTATTTTAAATATAGACGACTAGCGGTTTGACCTGCATCTAGTGGGAACTTCTGCTCGAACCTTGATGAAAAGTAGCCCTTCGATAAATGGGCTAAGTATCTAACACTGAAAGAATATTTAAAATCGGACCAGTGCTTCGTGAGATTAGCGCGTTCAAGCAAACAAACTCTTTAGCTTTTTAATATTAGTATAGGTTCAGGTACAAGTGAGTAGAAATTTTCTAACAAAATCGTCTTCACACAGGAGCGGTGTGCAAGCGTAAACAACGGTACGAGAACAAACTTGTCATGTTTGACGTCACTCGCCTACGCCTCAAATCAAATCAAAATCAAATCAAATCAAAATCTTTTTATTTCACATAGGCCTTTGCAGGCACCTATGAAACGTCACATTAGTTGCACGGTTCCAAAAAGTTGGTCTCATGGAGAAGAACCGGCAAGAAACTCCATAGACACTCTTTTTAAAAAGTAATATAGTCACAGTACAAACAGTCTATTACATAACAATAGTAAGCTCACAGAATTATACAATGCAAGAAACTTAAACTGTAAATCTATACAATGCAAAGGGAGAAGAAAAAGTCGTTTAATTGCCAGGGAAGCCACACATGGAGAGATGAGTTATCGCCATATAATATCTTTATCGTCAACAAAGTCTTGAATTTTATAATAAGCTTTTTTAATTAGGGTGGATTTTAAAGTGTTCTTAAATTTTATATCCGTGAGATCGGTTACACACTTAGGCAGCTTGTTGTAAAAACGGACACAATTCCCTAAAAACGATTTATTTGATTTCGTTAATCTGAATCTCGGAGCTACTAGCTTGTGTTTGTTTCTTGTATTAATAGAATGTATATCACTTTTAACACTAAATTGATTTAAGTTTTTGCGTACGAACATTATATTTTCTAGTATATAAAGAGAAGGTAGTGTCAGTATGTCAATTTCTTTAAATAATTCTCTTAATGACTCGCGAGGGCCGAGGCCATAAATTGCACGAACTGCCCTTTTCTGGAGAACGAAGATTGAGTTTACGTCAGCCGCTGCCCCCCACAGTAAAATGCCATAGGACATAATGCAATGGAAGTAAGCGAAATACACGAGCCTAGCAGTAGCAACGTCAGTAATCTGTCTTATTTTTCTGACTGCATAAGCTGCGGAACTCAGCCTCTTTGACAGTGCTGAGATGTGGGCACCCCATTGCAATTTAGAGTCAATGGTGATGCCCAGGAAGACGGTTTGACTAATAACATCTAATTTATTATCGTCCAGAACGATGTTGAGCCCTACTGGTGTTACATTAGGTAAAGAGAATTTAATGCATTTCGTTTTGTAGGAATTAAGAAGCAAGTTATTCGCGGCAAACCACTTGCTCAGAGTAACCAAGCTATCGTTTACGTCTATAGGACTAGATTCCTTTCTGTTAATTTTGAAGACAAGGGAAGTGTCATCAGCAAATAAAATAATATCAGAGATCACAGACATCATATACGGGAGATCATTTATATAAGCTAAGAATAAAAAGGGACCTAAAATTGAGCCCTGCGGCACGCCCATTTTTACTAATGACCCAGATGAAGTTGAGCCACTTACGTCCACTACTTGCTGTCTATTTGACAGATAAGAAAGGACGAGCGCGAGAGCTTTACCACGAATTCCGTAATGGTTCAGCTTACAAATTAGAGTGTCATGGTCAACGCAATCGAACGCCTTAGAAAGGTCGCAGAAAATGCCCACAGCATCCCGCGAATCTTCCCAGGCGTTTAAGATTTGGGTGATCAATCTTGCACTTGCGTCAGTGGTAGACCTACCCTTTGTAAAGCCGTACTGACGGTCATGAAATATGTTGTTTAAATTAAAATGTCTTAACATCTGATCGAGCATGATCCTTTCGAAGATTTTGCTAAAGGCTGGAAGGATTGAAATAGGTCTGTAGTTAGAAGGGTTCTTCTTACAGCCTGATTTAAAGATAGGAACAATTTTGCTGAGTTTCATCAAGTCAGGGAAGATACCGTTGTCAATGCAAAGGTTAAAAATTTCACTAAGTATTGGGGCAACACTCTCAATAATGGAATTAATGACTGTGACAGAAAAGCCCCATAAGTCCTCAGTCTTTTTTAGATTTAAAGACTTGAATGCTCTTTTGATCGTGTAATCAGAGACATATTGAAATTGGAAGTCAGGTATATTTCTACTGAAGTTCTGTCGAAGTAACGTCTCAGCTAATATAGAAGATGAATTAAGGGACTTGGTAACCTCTACGGGAATGTTTGAAAAAAAGGTGTCAAAAGCATTGGCAACCTCTACCTTATCTGAGATAACAGCATTATCAATAACTAACCGCGGGTCAGCATCCCGCATTTTAGTTTGGCCGGTTTCAACATTTATAATATTCCAGACTGTTTTAATTTTATTGTCTGATTTGGCTATTTTATTACTAATTGATTTCGACTTAGCCAAAATACATACCCTTTTAAATATCTTCGAGTAGTTCCTTACATAGTCATGAAAAGTTGGATCAGAAGTCAATGACCTTTCGTGGTACAAGTTATATAGGACATCCCTGCTTATCCTAATCCCTTTAGTAGACCATTCACTGAATTTAAATTTATGAGTGATTTTAATAGTTTTTTTCGGACATGACTTATTAAGTTCCTGGCAGAGTGTATTAAATAAATGTTTAAATAGTTTATTTGGTTCTTTATAGTCCATGTTAATAGAATTTAATTTATCCGAAGTATTATCTTGAAAGCCTCTGTTACATATTCCTAGAATAACTTAAACAAATAACTTATGTAAGTTATTTTAGTATTTGAAATGAACTCAGATATATTCAATACTAGGGGTAACAGTATTACCCCACTATTTGATGTATGTTATTATTAATCACTCTGTCTATCAAAAAAAATCTGCATGAAAATCGGTTGCTTAGTTTTGAAAATTTAAACGTAGAAAGGGACGTGGGGATATAGATTCTTACCCTAAAAACAGTTACAGTATTGAAAAAATCTAGATATAAGGCTTAGTACACACTTACACAGTATGACCATCGGCAAGTTTATAGCTGATCTAAGTCGAGCTGACGTATCTAAATTGCTGACCTGTTTGTGAAATGATTGAAGCTGGAACATCCTTCTTGGATTATTACTATTCTCCTATTCTAGATTAGTTACTGATTGATAAATATACAAATTTTCTTATTTAATTCAGTCTAAGATAGCCTTTAGCAAATTATGCATTAAAACATGCAGGGGCAAAGTCAGCTTAAGCATAATATTTCTAAAAAAGAAAACTTAAAGCATGCCTTATTTCATTTAAAAACATATATCAGTCTTCCTTTGAAGTCTTTACAAAATTGTCTTGTCTATCCCCGTTGCCATGGTAGCGTTACTTTCACGCATTTTCCACTTAACCACGCTAATACTACCGGTCGCTCATACGTCTTCATAAAGATAAGCGCGGAGTGCTCTTGCGCAGGCCCCATTACGCGTGCCACAATGCTCAATTAATAACTCGGCAGATATCGGCTGTCTTCGGCTATGTTCGGCACGTCGGGACCACTCATTGTGAAATGATGATAAAATTGAAGAGTTAATTGGGTGGTATGGAATTTGGTTGGTCATAAAAAAAATAAACATTATAATGTTTATTTTATATTATTTATTTTATGGAAAAAAAAATATTTTTATGAAATACCTATAAATATATCTATATTTTCTGCGGTACCTAGATATCACTAAATAATTTTCTTAAACAAAGAAGTTCATTTAGCCATTTAATATCAGTATTTTTTGCGAAAGCTTGCAAAATAACTTCGAGTTTTCAACAAGTATTCTTGTATCCTTCTAAGCTGAAATAGGTTTTCTGCAAAACATTGATTTATTGTAACCATATTATAATTTTAAGTGTTCGAAAAAGAATTAAATTATACTCTAAAATAATAATGATATCATTAAATAAACTTGCTTAGCGAGACCACCTGCAAAGCGACGCGTGCGCATCGAATAACTCATTTATAAAGCGGATGTTTAAACTGTTCATTAAACTAGTATGTCTCGGAATAAAGGAAGACAATAATGATTTCTTTGAAATTAATCGGAACTATCAAAGTAACCTCTATGTGGTCGTAATAGGCTTATTTTAAAATCAAGATTAGGTTATGCTTACCGCGGTCATTTGGCGGATGGATTGGCTATTTATACGGATTACTTCTGTGTTTGTGGTAATAGTTTGATGTTCTTGATCCGAGGTTTTAAGATCTTTGGCAGACTAAGGTTTAAAAGAATGAGAAGAAGATTTAGAAAAAAATCGAATATAATGGAGGAATCAAGGATATTGAAATTATCCATGTAAGTAAGTATAGAGTCAGGTAAACTGAATATATGCTAATTTGCTTAAAGGCTAATGAAGCCTGATAATAATCTATACTAATATTATAAAGAGGAAAACTTTGTTTGTTTGGTTGTAATGGATAAACTCAAAAACGACTGGACCGATTTTAAATATTCTTTCTCCATTAGAAAGCTATATTATCTGCGAGTAACATAGGCTATATTTTTATCCCGGTGCGGGCAGTAACTCCCACGGGACGCGGGTGAAACCGCGGGAAAACGGCTAGTAGAAAATAAAAAAGATGTGAAACCTACGTACCTATTCTAGCTTCGCCCGCGGTTTCATCCGCGTCCCGATATGACTGTTTCCTGTTGTCGGATCGTGATAAAAACCCTACAATTTTCAGTTAAAACGGTTCAGCCATTCTTGAGTTATGAAATGTGTAACTAACACGACTTTCTTTTATATATAGAGAGATAGAGATTGCTACAGCCATTATAAAACTATTCCTGTTTACAAACAAGTAGGTTCTATCGTAATAACCTTACAGCTATTTGTCGCATTGAAACTGACCACAACTATCCTTTCCTTTAGATAAGATAAACTAAAACTTAATGTTTCTGATACCCATTGTATTTATTGTTCTAACCTTTACAGAGGTCAGACCACGGGTTAGAATTAAAAGATTTCGCACAAAATACCGGGAAACGGTACTGATTTTAATTTCTACATCTTGAGATAAAGTTAAAAGGGTTTTGAAATGTTTTTAGTGGGTTTTCTGAGTGATTTATGTATTTATAAATTGTTATAAAGTTCAGAGACATAATACAATTTATTATTGTACTTAGTTAGTTAACTACATAATATTTATGGGAACAGGGCAAGGAAGAAGAAGTGGTCTGAAGTAAAGCATAAACTTATAAAGTTTCAGCTTGTCCATTCTTGTGAGTTCTGAATTGACAGACAAACAAAAAAAAACCTGTGGTCAAAATGTTAAAAATTTACCAACTTGACATTATTTTTCGTAAATAAAGTCTCTTAATGATCAACAACATTTGAAATATATTTCACCCTATTACAATACACAGGCACTTTGAAGAAATGTGCTACAAATACCACGTATGTTTGCTACAAACTTTTGATACAGTTTCCAGTACGTACCGTGTGTTTGTTAGCACAGATGTCGGCGCGCGCGCACCCGGCTCTATTACCATACATGTGATAATGGGGTTTGAGGAAAATGCCGAATTTCAACTCAAAGCCGACGGGTGACATTGCTCTTAGTGTTAAATTCACTTTGACAACTAACGTCCCTTTCTTTTTCTATGCGTGTGACAGAGAGAAGATATGTCGTTTGGTCTGCTGTTGACATTCGAGTTTGACTAGTGATCGCGTTACAGTTTTGTCAATATTTAAATGTCAAAATGGAAAGGTTATGTCAAAAATGAAGCTTACAGTAGCATTTATATTAATTTAACAGTGGAACGAGAAATGATAAAGGACTTCATATGAGATAGTATAAATTGAAATCTTACCTGCTTCATTTTCCGTCTCGATATTAATTATTATTTAAAAACTAATTGTTGTTAGTGATATTTATTATACACTACGACTAAGTGACTAAATTTATAACGATAAGTAGATAATAAGCAAAAAAATACATTAGCAATACTAACAGTCTGCTCTCCTACATTTGGTGTCATTTAAGATGTCTACAATAAAATATAATACATTTAGAATTAGGTTTAAAGAGGATGTTTAATTAGCATATTATTATAATGGTAATTTTCAGACTAAATACACAGCACACTACAATGTTTTGTAATCGACGTCATCGTTTTTTCATGGGTGGTCCAAAATATCGACTGTAGCGTGTTACGCTTAGTAATCTAAATAATCTGTAATAATATTAGAGGAATAAAGAGGATTTTTTCGTTTGCATGTAGCCTAAAGGCTTCGAAACTATTGAATTGATTTAAAAATTTGGGAAAGCTACAGTCGTCCCGAGTAACCTAGGTTATGTTTTATCCCGGTACGGGCAGAACATCCCACGGGCTGCGAAACTGCGGAAAAACGGTTAGGTTAGGTTAGTTTCTTTTCGTTGAAAATACAATTTTATGTCACCAAATTATAATCTCTTAAGCTAAAAGAAGAGATTTATTTTGCCTGAAACACAACATTTCGTAATGTAGGAAGCAAAATAATCATGATGTTGTTTATCCAACGCCTACATAAGTACTACGTATTAGTGCATGATGCACTGCAAGAATAATCCTTATTCTTATCATGTGTAATCATATTCTGTGCAAATTCTTAACATGCAAAAACAAAATCACTACCTTACCCGCTTCTCTCACCGCGTTCTCCCACACCTTAACCCTCACACTGCAGCAAGGCGCTACCTCCTTGTACCAACATCGGTGAACGCAAACACCGCGGTCGTCTTGTTAACCTAAAACGTTAACAAGGATCGGCCAGCACTTAGCCGCGTAGTGTTAACACGGGGGACAAAGCACGGATTTGTTTACTGCGCCTAGTTGCAGGGTTAAGTGGCCTAATTGTTAATAGAATGTCGGGCTGGCGTCCTCGATGTTTTCAACTGGACTTTGGAAATTGTATAATTGGTCTTTCGGGGTGGAAACCGCCTTTGTTAATTTAGAATGGTCTAAGTGAAATACTGGAGAAATAAAAAAAACATAATAAAGTTACTAAAACAAACAGATTTGCAGAAAAACAGATTCGTGATGGGGTTAAGATTAAAAAAAAATTAAGAGCACTGAGATAATTATTAAAATATTAAGACCATCTTTCCTATATAATAATAGTGAAATCTTGCAGGACTTGTTGCAACATACATAAAATGAAATTTCAATATGATAATTCTCATTAGCAGTACATATGTAAGTAAAAGTCGTGGTGGCCTAGTGGGTAAAGGACCAACCTCTCAAGTATGAGGGCGCGGGTTCGATCCCAGGTCAGGCAAGTACCAATGCAACTTTTCTAAGTTTGTATGTACTTTCTAAGTATATCTTAGACACCATTGGCTGTGTTTCGGATGGCACGTTAAACTGTAGGTCCCGGCTGTCATTGAACATCCTTGGCAGTCGTTACGGGTAGTCAGAAGCCAGTAAGTCTGACACCAGTCTAACCAAGGGGTATCGGGTTGCCCGGATAACTGGGTTGAGGAGGTCAGATAGGCAGTCGCTTCTTGTAAAGCACTGGTACTCAGCTGAATCCGGTTAGACTGGAAGCCGACCCCAACATAGTTGGGAAAAGGCTCGGAGGATGATGGATGAGTACATATGTAAGTACTTACAATTTATATCAAATACATATTATAAATCTCGCGAAGAGATAACTCAAATATTCTTTGCAAATTACGATTGTGTAATAGTTGTGATAATTTCAGCACCAACGGGGGCAAAGTTTCGGGTTATATGGAAATTTTGTTCACGGATCTAACAAATTAGAGTAAATAGGCATAATTGCTTGTAATAAATGTGGTGTAATCATGACAATTTAGTTTTAAACAGCACAAAATATTCTAGAAATTAAAAAAGTGGGAGAACAAGATTTGGTTTATTTTTCTTTAAATTTTCAGAACTTTTGAAAAAGAAAAATCATAGTGTCTGCTTTGATTTGTAGGTATAACTAAGCAATTTTGAAAAAGAAATCATGTTGTTAAATTTATGCGAATTTATATTAAAAGCTCGGCCATTATATTCATTGGACCGCAGTTTCCGATTAATGCATAAAGTATTCATCGTATTGGGTTTTGCTAGCCTCGCTCACTCTGTTCTGTAAACTTTGGATTAAAGACCGGACTACACTGAATGCAAAGAAGAATTTATTTGTCCAGACTAGAGTACAGAATTGCATTGAACATCAAATAGTAAAGCATTGCACTTACTTTATCCGTATTTTTATAAGTCTTATATTTCTTATCGAGTCGTTATAGATAAGTCCAAGAGTAAAAGTTTTTTTTTTAAGTTAGCCTGACGACTTTTACCGTTTTAATTTAGATGGGGATGCCGACTTTCCCTGGTGTACTGACCATCCTTTCCAATTGTTAGAAATAACTACATAATGTATTTCTCAATGTTTAATGTCTATGTATAACAACATACCTTTTACATTTAATAATGTTCTAATAATGATTTTTTACATTAGCAAAAATAATAAAGGGGGAAATATTAAAACTAAGTATCAAAAAATTCATCCGCAGAAATCAGTAAGCGATTAGTGGAGTCCACTCGTGACCAAAAGGCTGGCCTATATCTCGGCCAAAGGATATGCACGGTCCCCGGTTTGGGCACGATCCCCGCTGACAGCGATGCGGATGAATTTTTTGATACTTAGTTTTAATATTTCCCCTTTTACATTAATTTCTTTATGTAGAAGATACAGATACTCCATGCTGAATTCCGTGTGTCTCTACCCTTAAACAAGCCTAGTTTATTCACGTACGGACTGAACGAATATGTACACACTGCAGGTAAACAGTTTTAATTAAGAGTGCAGCGTTGCTTAAATAGAGTGAGCCTGAATATATAGGGGTGAAAGAGGAGGGTAAAAGGGGTTATTAACTGGTAGTTGATTGATCGTTTGAGTATAAAGTTACTGCAATATCGATTTTGTTTCTCAAATGCTAAAGTTTGCGTTAATCTGTAGCTACAGTTATAGATAAACCTCGTATTTTCACAGAGAGAAAAAAGTTCGGAAAATACCAATACGTTTTGACAAGATTTAAAAACCGGCCAAGTGCGAGTCGGACTCGCAAACGTAGGTTGTTGTACCATTATCTTAGTATGAGAAACATTATTTTAATAGCATAAGTTTTAGGTGTGGTGTCATAAAAATTTACCCAAAAAGTTTCCCTTATAAGATGCAACGCTATCTGTAAATGGGTATATTGAAAGTACTTTTCTTCAAACAAATATGATATAACAAACTGAACACCAATATCGCACTGTGCAGTCCCACGGATTGACGCTCGTTAATCGTTGTGTCCACGTAATTAAAGATTATCATCCTCCGAGCCTTTTTCCCAACTATGTTAGGAACAGCTTCCAGTCTAACCGGATGTGGCTGAGTAACAGTGTTTTAAAATGAGCGACTACCTATCTGACCTCCTCAACCCAGTTATTCGGGCAACCCCTTGGTAAGACTGGTGTCAGACTTACTGGCTTCTGACTACCGGTAACGGCTGCTAAGGTTGTTACATGACAGCCGGGACCTGCAGTTTAACGTGCCATCTGAAACACAGCCATTGGTGTGAAATATATATCTAGAAAGTACATAGAAACTTAGAAAATCTATACCTACTAATATAAATAAGAGGAAAAAATTGATTGTTTGTTTGTTTGTAAAAAACTACTGGACCAATTTAAACGACTAGTATGATATAACAAACTGAACACCAATATCGCACTGTGCAGTCTCACGGATTGACGCTCGTTAATCGTTAAGTCCACGTAATTAAAGGTAAGCCTGAAATAAATAAATGCATTAGATGAGAGAGTTACGATGCCTCGCGGACTCGGCTAATAAAATAAACGAACAGTCGGCACTGGGGCGCTTTGTGTGACCATTGTTTTAAAGAAACTGGTGTAAGTTGGTTTTCGAGATTTTTTTAAATTGGGTGCTGTGGTCAAATATATGTATCATTAAAAACTGTATCAGCAGTGTTAAATAAAATTTGCCGCAAATTAAAATTGGTTTCTTGTTAAATGTACGAAGTATCCAGTGCTTATACCAGTCTTATTTTTAGGTTTTTAGAAGGACTAAAATATCACTAACTCGAATAAAATGTTTAACTTTCAAAAAGTAACGCAGCAGTTACCTCCCATTTCCCTAGCCTTTTTCTAACTACACAAGTACCTAGATATTTGTTATAGGCTTCCAGAAATTACCTCTATTTCGCATAAGACTTACACTTTTGCTTCTAATAAAACAGGTACAAATCAACATCAGACTGATCAGACGAAAAACAACAATTCTAGTCTTACATCCATTTGGTTCTGTGTGCGGTGCGCAAGAGTTGGTCCAAAGCAATTGATTAGGCGGCGCCCTTTGTGCGGAGAGCCGACGCTCACAACAATTTGCTCGCGGCCCGACCGCCCTAATTTTAATGGCCTTATAAAATTTATATTTAATGTATTTATCATGCGTTGGATTTGTGTGGATAAGGTATCAGTAGTAAGCTTTATAGCTCTTCCAGTTTTAAGTTCTTGACTGATTTCTGTACCATAATTTACGGATGAAAATCCACTTATGAGATGCCTATTTGATAATTGATTACACAAAATAGCGATATTGAAAGATACAATTTATTCTTTCTTTTGATTAAAAGGTTAAAGTTGGTTACAGCCAGGTAGCTTCAGATTTGCATAAGACACAATAAAAAAAATATTTTATGTTTTCTATAAAGTATTCTTAAAAAAGTCGTAGTTCTAAATTCAACTAGCGTAGGTACAAAACTTAACTTTACCATAACTATTACGTATCGTGAACAACTAAATCTGAAAGCATGTATGACGTCACAGCCATTCCACATTATTCCTTTCGTGTTTTCGCTAAGCATACTATTGTTTTATTGTGAGTGCTCTCGCGGCGCGCATTAAACGCGTACTTATGTCAGCAGGCTCTAGGTGGCATCCAAGATGGCCTGGTTAGGGAATCGCCTGCCCAGCGACCAGATATGGGAGTAAAGAAGTGGGAAGGGGTTTTGATGTAAGTATGTTGTTAGCTGCTGCAACAGGGCATGTTTATCTTGGAGATTACTAAATACTGAATGAAGGAAAAGGTTAGGTAGCTCCTCATGCCCTTGTCTTTCATCTGCTCTATTCTGGCAGGACCTGTTAGTGTCCCAATATTGATTATGGATTAAGTTGGTCGGCTTTCATGTGCCAATTCATTTTCTAGTAAATAGGTCTGACATGGAAAACAAGTACGAGGTATTAATGATTAAATATGTTTATAGAAGCTATGCGTAAGTTGAGCTTTGATATTTATTTCTCCATTTTAAAGTGGAATCTATTTTGATGGCTTAAGTATCGACAAAACAACAGATATTTATTTGGGATTGCCAACAGGAGTCAACACAATTACATGAGTAAAGTCATTTCCTATTTAAGTATAATACCAACATGGTTAATGGAGATTAGTTTCAAAGCTTGAAGGGATATAGCTGATCGCGTGTTGTGTGGTCGCGTGGTGTAGTTTCGATTCCCACACTTTTGATTAATTTTCTGCTGCCTTTACAAAATGTCTGCTAAAAATTCTAACATGTTCATCCCTGGCATCCAGCAGTAGGATTGTTTGGCCTAGACGTGTCTCGAGCCTTTTCACCCGCTTCCTGAAGAAACTTCTTCCAGCACCTGGATAAATAGTTGCCCATACGTTATTCTGAAGTATTGGTACGCTTTTTTTAAGATTCATCAAAATCCATAACACTTAGTTTGGTCAAAAAATCGTTCTAATTTTATAAACGAAGTATGTGATGTACACGGATGTTTATTCCGAGAAGTAGTTCCCTCAGGAAGAAACCGTTTGCAAAAATTAGTATGACCATATCTTTCAATAGTTTCTTGCCCTTACTCCACGTTATCTGAGTCACCTAGATACTCTAATCTATTGCTATTGGGAGAGTCCGGAACGTAATAGCATAACGTTTAGGGGCCTTCGATAGGCGAAAATTATTCAAGTAA
Organism: Helicoverpa zea; assembly: GCF_022581195.2. Classification (NCBI taxonomy): domain Eukaryota; kingdom Metazoa; phylum Arthropoda; class Insecta; order Lepidoptera; family Noctuidae; genus Helicoverpa; species Helicoverpa zea. Next base: position 4,312,834 of record NC_061472.1, read on the forward strand.
TTTAGCGCACATCAAAACAATATGCAGGCAACTTTTAATCATCATTATCATCATCAGTGGCCTTTTACATCTATAAAAGATGATTTAAGCTGCATCCGTGTCAAGTTGCTTGGTTTTGGCACTTGCGCTGATGACTAACAAGGCCTATCCGGCAGCGACAGCGCCGATCGCAACGTCCACAAACGAACTGTAATCCCGGTGACGTTGGAGGTTTGACAACTTTTTTTTACAGTTGCGGCAAGTAGGTAGTTCCCTCAGGAAGAGGGTGGAACCGTTTGCAAAAATTAGTATGACCATATCTTTCAAACGCCCTTATAAAACGCGTTATCTGAGTCACATAGATACTCTATTCTGTTTTCACTGGGAGAGCTTCGAAACGTAATTGTGCGACGGTTAAGGGGCCCTAAGTAGGCGAAAATTATTCTAGTAATTTAGCTTATACATCGGAATATACAGGCAACTTTTTATCCTTATGCGGGAAGAAGTTCCCTCAAGAAATGGGTGAAACTGTTTGCAAAAATTAGTATGACCATATCTTTCAAACGCCCTTATAAAACGCGTTATTTGAGTCACATAGATACTCTATTCTATTTCTATTGGGAAAGTCCGGAACGTAATTGTATGACGTTAAGAGGCCTTAAGTAGGCGTACATTATTCAAGTAATTAAGCTTATCCATCAGAACAATATGCAGGCAACTTTTTATACAGTTGCGGGTAGTGGTTCCCTCAGGAATGGGGTGAAACATCTGGCAGAATTTGTATGACCATATCGTATAAACGTGAAAGTTTGTGAGAATGTATAGACGTATGTTTGTTATTTTTTCACGCAAAAACGGCTGGATCGATTTGGTTAAAATTTGGTATGTAGATAGGTGATACCCTGGATTAACACATAGGGTACTTTTTATCAACACACTATGCTGGCGATTCCGCGAGCGGAAGCTAGTCTTTAATAGTTTCTTGCCAAACACCCTTATAAAACGCGTTATCTGAGTCACATAGATACTCTAATCTATTTCTATTGGGAGAGTCCGGAACGTAATTTTATGACGTTAAGGGGCCCTAAGTAGGCGTAGATTATTATAGTAAAGTGATATGTTTATGTACTGGTTATGTCTCGTGGTTTCTCCCGCCTGCTGATGAAAGTGACTCATAGTTTTGAAAATATTTTTTTTATCAGTTTTTTATTTCGAGAATTTCGAGCAGTTTAATTTTTATTAAAAAAAAATGATTTGGCTAGGATATCATCCTTTTTGTATCATCCTAGGATTAAACTACTCAACCAGGAAAAATGTATAAAAAAGCTACCGAATTTTCCCCATCTGTTGAGAGTGATTTAAAAGTACTTCCCTAATTTAGATAATGCTCAATGTGTTTACATTTGTCTAATAAACAATTACTATCAGTTGATAACAAAATAATTTCAAAAAATTGAGGGGTCCCGTACGTCATCGAGTATTTTTTGACACCAAAATAAGTTTCAAAAATGTTTACTGACGAAATAATTTCTGAAAAATGATGTCCTCCTAGCCGATTATCGGCTACGACGGCTGTTCTCACGTAAGGAGATTAGCCAACTACGCAGGACATATTATAGTGCACGAGCATTTGCGCAGACACAGGTGCACTCACTATTCCTTAACTCTCATAGCCCGATGGGACGGTAATCCGACACGACCGGAGAGAGATCAGGCGCAGGACCGACATTTACGTGCTCTCCGATGCACGGGAGTATCAATCACCAACTTCCAGGCTCCGGGCTGCTTTGTGAAAGTCTTCTAAAACCCACAAAGCGATTTTGGCCCGACTCGGGAATCGAACCCGAGACCTCGTGCTCAGCAGCCGCACTTGCGACAGCTAGACCAACGAGGCAGTTAAATAATATTGCAAATACTAACCGATATAGCTTCTTATAATAATATAAAAAAATACAGAATACTTACAATACGGAATACTTAATACTTAAAAAATTCAACAACAAAATAACTGCTACTTGTTTTTTTTTTCTGTTCATGGATACTTACTTACTGCCCTTCTCTCTCTCTCTGAGGAATTTTATATCGTACAAAGACTCACATTGAAATCACGCCGAGGTTTTTCCCAGCAATTGATTGCGGAATCCCAAAAATTGGTCTGATAACTCACCCACATCGTATATAAGACGAGCGTGGCTAGCGATATTCATCAGTTACGAGTACATATTCCACTGTACTAGATACTTCAGCAATGGCTGCCCTCAAGTTGTTTGTGGCTCTAACGCTGGTCTACGCGGTATCCGCCGTGCCTCAACGCGCTGGCCTCGTCCAATTCCTGGAAGCAACGAAAGCCCTAGGATACCAACACAACAACATCTTCCCGAAACAAGAACACAAGTTTGATCCTTACACCTACAATGGGGACCCGATGACGGACACAGAAATCATTCCTGGACAGATGAATAACTATGGCAAGTATAGTTATGGATGTCGTGATGGGTACTGCTGGGTACAGTGCAAGTCCTTCCCAGTGGACAGCTGGTGTTGGTCTACTCCCACCTGGTCGTACTCCCAGAGTTACCAGTACGTGACTTGTCGGGAACATAGTGATTGCACCAACAGGCTTCAATGTGCAACGCCTTGCATTTGAAGTGAAGAAAAGTTCGTGCGGTCTGTTGGTGAAATATTTTTGTCAGTGTTTTATACTTTATAAAAGTGTAGTGTTTTATAAATTGTAGTGTAGTTTTTAACCCTGATGAACTTTATAAAGAGACAGTGATTATTTTAGCACGCTGCATAGTATAGTTCATGCTTGCATTCTTTCCGTCAGGTCATGTTGTAGTAATGTAGTACTTTTAAATAGTATGTATTTTTATGTAAATAAATCAATTGTGTATTAAAATTAATGTATTTTCTTTGAATCCAATCTTAACAGCAACCTACATCAATTTATCACAATATTTGTTAAATACAGATACACACCCACACAACATCACAAACAAGCATTCTTTACATATTACATATCTACTTACGTGCAAATTATTGGCTCGTTATTTTTCTTCAAAAATTTTGTTATTCCTGGTAGTGTTTTTTATCATTTGATAAGTCCTTGGACAGTTTCTGACGTGAAATGGTAAAAGCAGCTAATGTTAACGTGCTAGCCACGAATAACATCATATTATCGAGGACCAGATTTCAGGCTCCTCTGCTAACGTTTCCTAAATCCTTTCCACTGGACCTAGGAATGCAAGGTCTGGGTGAACAACAGTCGCGCTGGTGACTTGGACATGTTCATAGTAAGAGTAAGTAGTCATCATCTCCCGAGCCTTTTCGCAACTATGTTGGGGTCGGCTTCAGTCTAACCAGATGCAGCTGAGTACCGTGGTTTACAAGGAGCGACTGCCTACCTGACCTCCTCAACCCAGTTACTCGAGCAACCCAATACCCCTAGTAAGACTGGTGTCAGACTTACTGGCGTCTGACTACCTTTAACAACTGCCAAGGATGTTAGATGACAGCCGGACATACAGTTTAACGTGCCCTCGGAAACACAGTCATTGGTTTCCAAGATATACTTAGAAAGTACCTCTACAAGCAAACTTAGAAAAAAATAATTGGTACTTTGAGGAAACGAACTCACGTACTCAAACTTGAGAGCTTAGTACTTTACCCACTAGGCCACCACGTTTTCTCTATGAGTAAGTAGTAAGAACAATAAAGTAATAAATAAAAAATAAAAAGAACTTTTGCCATATGTACCTACTTAGAACGTAGCAGTTATTATACAGTTTAGTATTTAACCAGGTCACACTTCTAATTAAGTATGCGCTATAATTTCAACAAAACAGTTTAACAACTCGTTTTATAACTGTTATAAATGTTGAAATGGCTTGAAAACGCAGGGTGTTGTATGTACTTGCTACTTGGTGAGAAAACTTATTAAAGTAAGGTAATTAATAACTTAATATCATCACCTTTTCAAGAACTATGTCAGGATTGGCGTCCAGTCTTAACAAGGTGCAGTTGAGGTGTATTTGACAAGGAGCAACTGCCTATCTGACCTCCTTATCCCAGTTACCCGGGCAACCCTCTGGTAAAACTATCAGGCAAGAATGCTAATTCAACGTGAGCTCCGAAACACGAAGGAACTCCTCATGGATGGTGTTAGTGAAAAATACTATTTCCTAATATTTAAGCATTAAAAACTCAGTCCAGTAGATAGATTTGTAGGTACCTAGAGACTACAATAATCGGTATTACAAGTAATTGTGTGTTGACAACAAATTCTAATTAGCGCGCGTCACTATCATCTATTTGTCAGTTTAGGACTTTCCCAACGGTAGGTACACTTGGGTGCAAAAAAAAACAGTCAGTAGTTACTACTTAGTACCAATTTTAATTCTTTTAACGTCTTAATATTTGGCAGGGTCAAACACTAACATACCAATTCACAATAACATGTAAAAACTATATTTTAAAAAGTCTTATAGTCTCCGTTTCCATTTATTGCGTATTTCTTTTACATTGCAAAGTCTACATCATTCAGGTTCACACTATTTAGGTAAATACTTCATTTATCTTTTTTTTATTTACAGCTGAACAAGCACAAAATATATCCAAAATTAATATTTGATTAAAAAAAAATGTATCACGAAATTCAAGTAATATAATATTTGTGAAAGATATGGTAGCTGGCCAAATTATACTGCTCTAATGTGTAATGTGTCAGGATAATAGAAACCACGATAGTAATAATTCGGGTCACGGGGTTATCCGATCTGTTCTATTATTAAATAGATTATTTTTATAAATAACAACCAATTTTTCCTTAAAATTCGCATTATTACTACACAAAGTTGTTTTGCATCTTTAACTTCCACTTTTTAAAAAAGGGTATTATCAGAACGTTATACAAGTTTCTTAATTGAAGATAAAATATTTTCTTTACTATACCGTCTCAGCTTACATTCAATCAGTATAAATTTACATGCTTCTTGATACTTATATTGTTAATTATATAGTAAAGAACACGTAATATTACTGAGCTTTCAGACGAGCGAATTTTCCGCACGGTTTTACCCTGTGGCTACGCTTATTTCGTATGGGCAATGTAGCGCAAACAATTTACCATTATCGGTACGAATGATGATGTGTCACGCGTACAAAAACTAACAAATAACAAAATTGACGAAATTCGCTAGTGCAAAGACGCAGTAATATTACGTGTTCTTTACTAATTAACAATATAAGTAGCAAGTACCAAGTAATATTGATTAAAAGGTCAAGACACTACGCTAGAGCTCAATGGCTTGCATCAATGTATCCTGCAGTCATACTATGGGTACCTAAGTTGGGGGACTTCATTGATAGGGTGGCACACGTGCAGAAGCCCCCGGACCTACCCCACAAGTGGGGGAAATCGATGGGGGAGCACACGCAGTGCCTCGCGCATGCGTGGGGATAAAAGCTTTAGAGAAGTACTGGTGAGAACAGTGGTGGTTAGTTTTGTTGTGAATTAATAGTTGCGTTTGATGTTCGATGGATTGATTTTAATATTTGTAATAATTACTAATATTGTGTATATTATTTTTGAAAGGCTGTCTATATTAGCTCAATAATTTTACTTCGGTTATTACATTTTTAAGTTTGCTTACATACCAGGCCAGTCCATGTAGAAAACAGTAAAGTAGTAAAACAGGACGTTTTCCTAAGAAAATTGTATATCTATGTTATGTAAACTATAATAATATTTATACTTCCTTGGACCCTGTGCCCGATATCGGTGGCAACTTATTTTTTTATATTTTTAAATGTTTTTTTTTTAATTAATATTTAAAAATATAACTTATATGTTTAAAAATAAATAAATGAAAAACAACTTTATACTTCAGCTTTATTATCCGATATAACATAGTACCTTCGTTTAAATACCACCAAACACACAAGATTGTACAGATTTTTCTGTTTATATAAAAAAACAACTGTACTGTTTTCCACCAACGTCACAATACTAAATTATAACAAAGTAAATACTTATGTAATACAAAAATAACTTAAATAACTATTCACTTATATCCCAAACGTTACTACATATACTTCACAAGCCAAACACCATACCATTCGCCTAAAAAAACTGACTTCCCATGCCAGATAGCTCGCTACAAAACTATTTTGTACCCGACTATACTGCGGCCGATTTCAGTCGCATTTTGCGACAACATCGCTGCTGAAAGCTCGCCTGAACGCTGAAAACTTAGCGCTAAAATAATTGAATTTACGCTTTATTATTTAATTGATTTTTTCAATTGAAGTGAGTGAGAAGAATTGAACATGTAAGTTGCTATTTTTTATTATATTTTTAGATTTTTAATATTTTTTTTTCGCTGTGAGTTGTTTGTTTGCGAAAATTGTTTGTTGGATGTCGTTTAAGGTTTTATTATTTTGAAATTAATATGCAGATTCTGGAATGTTTTTTCTTTAAAAACTTTCGGTAGGAATGAATTGGTGTGTCGTGTACATTAATTAAGCTAATTAAATTTTGCGCATTGTTATTCCAAAGAATTGTTCTGCGTGTCTGATTGTAATAACTGTTTGAAAGTAACTTTTTTTGTTAGTAGGGTATCTTTAATAGTATGATTCAAAGTGTGTGTTGAACTTGTAGAAGCAACAGTTTTCAAGTTATAGCTTAATATTATAGCGAGGCAAACTACGGCGAACTCAAAGGACTTAAAAGCTTTTAGAGATGATACAATTTTTTCCTTGTTTATTGAAACATGCATTTTATCCGATTCTTGTATATCCTTAATATTTTTGTTTCTAGAAAAAATAATACATGATTTACCTCAGCTTTCATTTGAACCAAAATAATCACGTATTTAGTAGTATTATGAAAAGTACATAGGGCTTACCAAATTCTGATAATAAGTAAATATACCAAAACCACTCCTGTCGCATTTCTAGTCACTAACAAAAGTTCTAGTTATAACACCACAATTCCTAATTGATTGCGAAAAGCGACACATGTATAAAATTTCTACCTTCAACCTTTCGAAAAATATATTAAAAGCTATCATTTTCGTGTATATATCCCTCCGACAGATAAGCTCCAAGTTACTCGTTCAGTCATAAAAGTTGCTTACATTTTGATTAGGTTCTCGTAACGCCCAAGTTTCACCCGCGAGCTTATTAAAATTTATCGTGCAGCACTTTTCACGGTCATTGTATTTTTATGAATACTGGCAGAGTGGGTAATGTATATTGTTAGGCATAATAGAAGCCTTTTTCTAGGTGTATTGTTATTATTTTAACTCTAAAAGGTATTTTCGTTTCTAAAAATGATGATACGCAGTCCAAAAGCATTACTATCTTTTTTATATGGCTATGCTTACAGATATGGTTTTATTTTTGTAAAATCTTTAGATACTAATTCTTTTTTTTCATTCCTTTAACATAAACATCAAAAATTTTAGCTCACCAGCTAGTACATCCCGAAATACGGCTTTTGAAAATTCCTGCGTCGTAATAAGATCAGGTTACGGAAAACACAAAAAATGCAGTCTTTATTTATTTATTATATTTATCTGCATTTTATCATAAAGTCATCTTCAAAATCGCTGCATTCTCTGCAAAATCTGCAGTTCCAATCTGCCTGATGACGTCATTTGGCACGTTGCCATTTTTCCTATCGATTGGTCGTTTGTCAGCAAACGAGCCATTATGTGTTATTAAGTGAAAGCTATATGCATTAAACATGGTTAAGATCGATAAAGGTAATACAATTTCAAGGTGAAACGGACCGTTTAGTGGGAAATGAAATGAAATGAAATGTTGACACATGTTTTGTTTAGCGAGGTGTGTTTTGCAGTATTTTTTTTTTGTAGGGATCACTTAAGTTACTTTTTCGGAGGCCTAAATTATTCCCTACTGGCTCTGGCCCACGGTTTGACTGCGTCTCGAGGGAACTGCATCTCGCATCTAGATCAAAAGTGACCTGTGTATAATTCTGATATTTAAGCTATATTACCGCCAAGTTTAATCAAAATCCATCCAATAGTTTTAGCGAGAAAGAGGAACAAATATCCATACAAACATTCGAGTTAACAATTTGTCGTATAGCATAAAGCAATTAGATACTAAGTTTAGGTATACTCCCATTAACAAATAACCTAGAACTATGGGTTACAACTAATAGCTATATACTGCAGCAAAACTTTGAAGTTCAGCTTTGTCCACTTACCTTGAAGATAACAAAAACTTTGAACTGAGATTACCTCGATAAAACTACGAGCACTGCTTAAACTATTAATGCAAGAACTAAGTTCAAAGACCGTTCGACCAGTTGGGTTTGAATAGTAAATTAATAGGGTTCATACTGTAACGTTTTGTTCAAATATTAATGAAAAGTACACAGTAAGAACAAGCTTCGATGAAAATGTTTTCCGACGACGCTATTGGTAGGAACTTTGGTACTTATTTTCAAGTAATATTATGGTACATTTTAAAATTTATACTAGTGTATCACGCTAGAGTTTCTGAGATTATCATATGTATTATAATGTATATGGTATTATAATGTTTAAAAATATACATACGATTTTCATTTTACACAGTTTGACTACATTTCTTTTTATTCTAATTCTCCTATAGCGGGTTTGCCAGAACAGATTCATCAAGAAATAAGTAGTGCCTTTGTACCAGATTTTTCTATTTGTTCTTCTCGTTTCACCAACTCAGCTATACATGTAAATGTCACTATGTTCCTAACACCTTATGAAAAGGAAGAAAAAATTGAACCTATCTAGTTGAATAACCTAGTTTGCCTCTGCGGACTATTTACGTAAGACTGACCATAGAACTCTGCAAAGTCAGTATATTTGGCAAGTTTTCAAACCACATTACCTTGGCAGTATTTTCTGAGTCGTGTGAATGTAAGTGCCTTATATAAGTTCGTGTGGTTGATGGTGACAAACGAGTCTGATTTAATGTGAAAGCTTTTCAGATAGATATATCGATTTATAATATCGATATTGTTATGACTGAGTAGCTCTTGTATTTATGAGTATCGGGTAATGATCGTTACTTTTTTACGTTTTTCTATGCGAGTAAACAAGCGATATACTTTGTGGATCTTTTCACCCAGAAAAAGTATGCACGATGTTAGTTCAATTGATTGAAATATAACCACAGTCAATTTACGAGCTCCCTCGAGATGGATTGACAATTTTAGGCCTTTTGCTTCTCATCACGATTGAACTCGAACATTGAAGAAGTTAAACACATGTTTGTTTGTGTGTTTTTATCATTCGACTCGCACTTAATAAGTGGGATAACAGCATCTTGTTACCAAAACCTTCTGACTTATATTCATCACTGTATACCTATATATTCCAGGGCTGCCGAAGCAGGTCCCGCTCAGACCGGGCTGGCGCCCCCAGAGGGCGAGACGGGCCCCGATGGCGAGATCATCGGAGGGCCCCGCACGCCGCAGCAGATTGCAGCCCAGAGGCGGTTGCAGCAGACGCAGGCGCAAGTTGATGAGGTGTGTAAACATAAACTATTGTCGTTTTTCTCTGCCAAACACTGAAAAAAAAAACTCAATTAGAGAAAACTTCAGTTTTATTTGGATAGAGTGAGTTAGGCCAAAGGCAAATATTCTAAAAGTAAACATCAAGCTCTTTATGAAAAGATGGAAATTAAATGAAGTCTACCAAAATATAGATTCTAAAGACAACCATAAAACAGTGACGGAAAACCTTACGCATTTTTTAAATGGGAGTGAAACTCATTTTAAATTCAATATTTTTGAGCGCTTATGATAGAAAAAGATGGGATCTCGATAAAGCTTTATTTACACACTGTTCAGGTGGTGGATATCATGAAAACAAACATGGACAAGGTGCTGGACCGAGATGTGAAACTATCAGAACTTGACGACAGAGCAGGTAATATACTGTCTCAGTTTCCTTTCAAACAATTTAGTTCGTTCGAGCTAGATCTAAGTGATTTTTTGAAAAGCACGTCCTAATTAACAACTTCAAGTTAAAATTGATTCAAATAAAGTCCAATGTACTTCCAAATAAATAGATTCTAGAAAATTTATAAGCTTTTGTGAAATTCTTGCAGATGCCCTGCAGTATGGCGCGTCACAGTTTGAGCAACAAGCCAAAAGTTTGAAGAACAAGTTCTGGTTACAAAATCTTAAGGTAACTAATTTTCTTTTCATTATATTTTAATGAATTAAAGAGCTGTGTGGAATAAAAATTGAGTGAAGGCAGATAATTGGTTAAGATTATCTACTCTCCGTTTCACCCGCATACTGAGAGAATATTTTCTCACACTAAGATATGAAATAGCTTCTCTATGTTACGTTGTTTTAAAAGTCTGAAAAGGACAATGCTATTCTTTGTATGGAAGTTGGGCTCAAGAGTTGCCCACAGTAACTGCATAGTGTATTATGTTCTATAGGCTTATAATAGGTCCCAGACCGAAATATTTCGAAATCTATCCCAGGAGTGCTGAGAAAAACTGGTTTGACTCTTATTCAATACTACGAAAAATATGCTTACGAACACTTAACTATTCCACTTTTATTACTTTAATTGAAATGCATTATAATATTAATCGACAAATACGAGGTATTGAACGAGATTTTTTTTTACCGACTTATAGTTCCAGGGTCCAGGGTCTGGTGATAGAAACCTTAAAACATTATGGAACTCTCGGAAATTGTAAGCACATATCGAATAAAAACTTGTAATTCGGGTATATGTCTCCGACACCACAAAACTGTGGAGGTTAAGACCTGACCTGACGATGGAGACGACAGTGAGACGAGGGAACTCCTCAACGGTATCTATTTACTACCTCGTGTTTGAGCTTATTTTATTCGTCTTGATAAGATTTTTCCATTGCCATTAAGGATATTAATTGCATGACGCTACTCGAACTTAGGACTGATTGTGGTAGATAGAGACTGAAAAGCAAGAGAAACAACAATTACCTTTAAACGTCTATTTCTGTTTTTTTTTTTTTATCCTGTTAACAGTGAAACCACTATCTATCTGAATGTTATTTCAAGAAAAGAGGTTGTTAGGTTTGTGGCTGCTTAAAATGGCTTGCTAACAATGGCTGGCTAACATTAGAACTGGTTTTTCTCGGGACCTCTGGGACATATTTCAAAAATATTTGGATTCCGTCTTAAGAGTGAAGTAAAAAACCTATTTTAACCATTCCCACTACTGGGCAAATGGCTTGGGCTTCATAAACTGACTGTTCAAGTTGGACATTAGAACCGGGTTTTCTCGGGACCTCTGGGACCGATTTCAAAAATATTTGGATTCCGTCTTAAGAGTGAAGTAAAGAACCTATTCTAACCATTCCCACTACTGGGCAAATGGCTTGGGCTTTATAAAGTAACTGTTCAAGTTTAACATTTGAACCGGTTTTTCTCGGGACCTCTGGGACCGATTTCCAAAATATTTGGATTTCGTGACAACAGTGAAGTAAAGAACCTATTCTAACCATTCCCACTACTGGGCAAATGGCTTGGGCTTTATAAAGTTACTGTTCAAGTTTAACATTTGAACCGGTTTTTCTCGGGACCTCTGGGACCGATTGCCAAAATATTTGGATTTCGTGTTAACAGTGCAGCAAAGAACCTATTTCGACCACTTTCACTACTGGGCAAATGGCTCAGGCTTTGTTAAGTGACTATCTATGGAGAACATTTGAACCGGTTTTTCTCGGGACCTCTAGGACCGATTTCCAAAATATATGGATTACGTGTAAACAGTGCAGTAAAGAACCTATTTCGACCACTTTCACTACTGGGCAAATGGCTCAGGCTTTGTTAAGTGACTATCTATGGAGACCATTTGAACCGGTTTTTCTCGGGACCTCTGGGACCGATTTTAAAAATATTTGGATTTCGTGTTCAGAGTGCACTATGGAACCAGCTGAAACTACTCCCACTGCTGGGCAAACTTTGAGCCCACACCCTGGCATTGTCCTTTAATCAAAATCCATTCAGTATATTCTTTCCTAATTTTAGCGTTATCCTTACTAGTAATTAACATATAGTAAAAACATTTAAGTAAGTCATTGTACACTTCCAGATGATGATAATAATGGGAGTGATCGGGATCGTTATAATAGGCCTACTATTTGGTAAGTATGAGCACAAAGTCCAGCACTGTCGGTGTTGTCCAGTGACGCTTAGCAGTCTATTGGAATGTTCTGTGTGTCATGTGGGAAGGGATGAAACTTTACCTATTGTATCTATGTTTTTTTTTTTCTATATGGAATACACGACAATCCTGTTGTAATTTTGGCAAAAAAGACAGTCACATCACGTCACAAAGAAATGACGAATGCTCGGTGAAATAGTAAAAATAATGAATACATTTTTGATAACAATATTTTTGTACTAAAAAAGCTAATAAAAGACTGACATTTTCGGAATTTGTAGTGAGAACTGCTAAAACCGGAAATCCAACAAAAGAAAAGTTATCACAATCTGAAATTATGAAATTTTTGAAACTATTGGTTTACTATGTATTTTGTAAAAGCATTGGGTAAAAGGAAGGCAAAGTTTCATCTCTTCCCACTAACAACGTATACGCAAATACTTGTGATTGGCTATCAACTGTTAGTTTGCATCTAAAAACTTGTTGAAACGTCTGAATGTCTTAGAAATTGTACTGAAATGAAATTAGCGCAATTGGCTTATCGTTTTCTCTTCCAAATTCTGTGTCTGTCTACTAGTTTCCTTGTAACGTACAACAAATTCCACAGAGTACAAGTAACTTAAGGAACGGGAATGAGTACAAGAAATAATTACCGAAAAATAATACATTTATGTGTTTATTTTTTATGAAACTGCACTAATGTGTGTCAACACAACACCTACATATTGAATGAAAACAACGCACTTGTTTGTCTGCACAAAATTTTGCTCACGATACTAAATAACTGATACAAATTGCAAATCAGGATCAGAAAATATCTGTTCCAAAATCACTGCTTAAAAAAATAACTGTTCCGAAAAACCCGTTCCAAAAAATAGCTGGTTAAATCCCAGTTCACTTTCCCCTGAACTACGCACGTAAGTGTACGTAAATCACGGGTAGTTTAGAGGGTAGTCGCTTCGACGCATTTGTTCTGCTTACCGCTGTTTGCAGGTGATAACATTAAACAAATGTTTGGTTAGTTCGGTACCGAGGAACGTCGACTGTGACGGCCCCACCACCGATCGCACCCGGCAATAACACTGTGACAACAAATACTAACCATTGTAAGTATTAGTTACTCTTGGAACTGTTCCTTCTTTCTAATCTTTTGCATCTGTTGCTTGTAGTTTTAGTTGTAGATTTAATGTTAAGTTATTTTATAATAGAGACGGTATAGAGGGGGCGGCAATGATCATCACTGATGCTTGGAATCGAAAGAACAGTTAAGTATTGGAATGATACTATAGAGGTAGTTATTGTGGTGTAACTGTTATTTGTTGTGTTCAGGCAAGTATTCATATGAAACGAATATCAACGTGACTGACGCTTTGAGCAAACAACTTTTTGTCATCATTATACATCTGGTTCTGATTGCTAATCAATGAAAAACGAAATTACAGGAATTCATGACTCCCACAATCTAAATCGTTAAAGCAAAATTGTTGTCATTTTGGAATTTTCTCGACACTCAGCTGCCCATATCGATCGATACATCTGGAACGCTTCCACTGAATATTTTTTACCTAGTACTAACATCGATCAAAACACATCACTAATCGACATTCGCATTTCACCTCACTAGTCACATTACAAATAGTCACATCGGGAGCAGACGCAATTTTAAATTTTTGAAAATCACTTTTACACTTCGTAATGTTTCAATTTTACACCACACTTTTGGATTTTATCATTTTAATAAAGCATGACTCTTTGACTTTTAATACTAACAAAAACACTTTACATCAAGTGTATTAACACACCTTCGTGGTTCTTAAGGTTTGATAGTGCACAAACAAAAATAGGAGGTATTTTGAGTGTTTTTTTTTACGTGAGGACATAGTCACAATATACATTAATATGCACTTGGTGTGATTAGGTGTGAGAGATATTTTTTGCATTTGTACTAATTATTCTTGTTATTTCCAGGAAAATATATGTAATTAATTCACTCGTCGCATCCGTTGGGTTCCACTTCAAATGTGAAGCTAACTTATTACAATATAATATTTTATTATTTATCTATTGTGGACGTATTAATAAAATTGTAACAACTAGGCTCTAACTTTAAAGGAACGAAATATTACACAATATACTCGGCTGTTTTTTGAATAATTCAATTATTCAAAATTTTAAACTTTAACTAGATTATAATATTCGAAAATATTTATGTCAACAAAATAATTATGTGGTTAAAAATCTTTAAAATGATGCTTAAATTATAAAATGTAACGTTAGCCTTAAGTGAAGACATAAGTTCTAATCTATCCGTATACAAGGTTTAGATTTAAAAAAAGTTTAGTAAAAAAGATTTTGCTCTTTTCATATTGGAAACACGACACTAAATTTAAAACAACTAAATATGGCTGTTTGAAAATTTATTTGCGTGCCTTGTAGATACTATTTAGAGTCCTGTTTCAACGTACGTAATATCTATTTGCTCATTTAAACGTACTATGAATATCTATGTATTTATAATTGATAACTACTGTCGGCCAAAAGCTTGTGAAAGCGTTCAGGTTCTTCCAAATGTAGTGGAATCTTTCTGATACTGTAAAATAGCTCTATATTGACACAATATTAATCTATATTCCCAACACTAATATCTTGTGTTTTCTCATTGTATACCACCAAATACAACAGCGATGGTAGAAATATGGAATTGAACTGTAAGACAAAATAATTATAATATTTAAAATTATTTTCGCTTATTTTATAGTTTAACAGATCTTATGAATAGAATTATTGTAAAATTAATTATAATTATTTCGAAAGTCCATTAGTATTCATAGCGTCTTAGAAGTCAATTATTTGCAATTTACAGAAAATATTCTTATATTTTAGCGGCTTAAAGTGAGTCAATTAAATACAGAAGTGGATTTAATAATTTAATTATTGCTATTTAATATAGAAATTATTTTTAGGACAGCGATTATTATTGAAATTATTTACGTCAATGTATTTTAGGCTGAAACAAATGAAACTGTAAATGCTTACAGTTTTGGAGTGCCGTCATTTAATTTTGCGATTATATGCCTAATTAACGGAATAATTATTTGCATTAATACGTATAAAACTATACTATAATTACTTAGAGTACATGCAGGTTGGTAAGGAAGACGAGGTTGTATTTTCTCTGTAGGTACAATGTGAAATTGTAAGCAGTTACAAATCAAGGTGCCACTGACAATATTAGTTCTTTTATAAAATAACGAGTGTGATAATTAAATGAATTATATAATTATAATTATTTGACTATTCGGTGTTGTGCTAATCGCTTGTCTTTTCAATGTAGTTATATTAACTTAACTACAAGACTTAAGAGGGAAGACATAAGACAAAATTCTATTATACACACTGTAGGAAATTATATTCTATCTATTTCATAGTGTATCTCATAGGATATCTTATAGCATTCCTAATAAAGTATATACAATTTCCCCATCATACGATCTCGATGCCCCAATGGGTTGTGACGTTGATCCAAGTTTATGTCGCAGATTACGAAAATAAACATTAAATGTTCAGAATTTTGTATCCTTCAATATAAACTTAGAACAACATCAACACTAATTTGCGAATTATAATAATTAAAAATTCCTTAATGTTTAAAATTCCTTGACAGTTGCCATTTGCAACTTTAATTCAAAGATTAAATATTTTATTCGACGAGTTAAATAATTAAAATCTATTTATATTTAACGAAATAATTATTTATTTAACAATTCAATGTTGTAGTGTAAGATGTATTATTTCAATTTTAATTTGTAACATTTACGAATTTGTCGTGTTATCATTAAATTATTATTGAAAGTCACAGATTATACCATTATAAATGTTGTAATTATTTAAAAACTCTAATGTACAGTCAACTTCAGGTCAGTGGTAACAGTTTTATTGGAAAATCGTACTTATTACTATTGAGTTAAGGTGCATGACAGTTACCACTGATGTGCAGTCTACCGTACATGGAATTATTGATTATATAAAATGTGATGAATATATACAGTGAATCATATTTTATTTGTGTGATTCCCCGTGATATTGTTTTCAGATTATTTTGTCAATAAATACAATAATTAGGTACCTACTGAATTAAATAGTGCCAGTAAAATAAAACAAATAAACACCTTCGATAACCTAAACACTTCATCTTTCGTTGCATCAAAACCAATCTTACTTACAAACACAATATATTGATTAACATCGCCCACAAGGCAAGAAGTTCGTTAAATCACGAAGCCATTAAGGCGGTGCACCACATGTTATCTGCTGAGAAACTCCAATAATTTAATATTTAGCAACGATATCGCTTCGAGACACGAACTTTACGTGTTAATAGCAACGAACAATCTTCGTAAATTGATAAATTTAGACCTGTCACACAGGTTGGCGCCAAAGTTTGTGGTGATGCGTCGCGGTTAGTCCAACCAACTTTATTTATGTGGTTCTTTCAATTTCACTAAAAGCCAAAAAGAGAATGCTGTAGCAAAAAACAATTTGACACAGTTTTGTCGATTCGAATAGCATAATATTTATACCGCAACCTTTTAAAATTAAAGCTGTTTTATAGCTTGTACATCAAATACAACTTAACATTATTGTGCTTCCAAAAATATGACCCCGTATGTTAATGAGATCTCTTTTCACATCACTCATAATTTGATATATTGGAAACAAACATTTGATCCAATGTGTGAATCCTTCAAACCGAACAAAATTAACTCAAACCGTAAACTAATATAATCCCTAAATTATTCACAATAAGGCCTCATTTACTACAACCTTTTTAATCTGCACTCCGTTTCGCAAACCAAAGACTAGACCATTGAGAATGATGTGAGAGCTCGCGAGCTTTCTCTTTGATACTCGGCCGCCATTTTGAGTTACAGTAATGGTCGAAATGACGTGAGTTATGCGCCCGTGTCATTTGAACTAAACTAATGTTGGTAGTGCTAAGGTTAAATCGAAAAGTAAATAACGTAATTTATGAATAGGTCTGATAGGCAGATTGATAGTTTACCTGGTCTTAATGAAAAAAGTTTGAAAAAGGCGGGAAGTTGGGCAGGTCAAATTTTTTTGCGTGATTATTTTATTTACATAAACCTGGTTTTGTTTCGATTAACAATAAAGGAAAAGAAAAACCCCAGATTATTTTTTTTTTAATTTTTGCAACAGTTGTTTTACCCAAATTCAAATATTTAATATCGCAACTCATCATTCATGCTAAATATTTTATTTTATTGTAGAATAAGTACATTAAGTTCACACCTCGTATGTAGCTATAAGTCTATCCAATGATTAAATTAATTAACCAGCATTGCATTACGGAAATCTCGAAGCTGATAAATGGTTTTACTTATGATTTACTATGCTTTGAAACCATTTTATCATCTTACTGTTTATTTAATGGTGCAACGTTGCAATTAGCTCTAAAGCTGGAAGACATTTTTGTAGGTATTTGAAGTAAGAAAACTCGTCCTTTGGAACCTGACTTGCAAGCAGTGGAGCTTTCAAACTATTTTGTTACCTATGCTTCTCATAAGAGAAATTATTATTTTATTATTCAACTGAATTGTTATTAAATCAGTACTCAATATTAACATAATAAAACCTCATTCCACTTTCGCTAGACCTGTAACCCAAACCCGCGAATAAAATATCGACTTACACCCTTTATATCGAGAAATAGAAACATCAGGATCGATTGATGTTTCGACTGGATTGGCCCAACTATCGAGGTATTCCGTTGAAATTTTAGCTGCATATAAAGTGATGCAAAAATACAGTGCGAACACAATATTTTGCTGAACGGACAGACTATTAGTTAGCCTGTGGGAAACTGTCTGAGGAAACAAAGCGTGTTTTGTTACATACAACTGTTCTTAAATTGCGTTCGATAATTACCTACTATTTGTTCTCGTGTGTGTTTTGTTCAGTTCTGTCTAGGTTCGCGAGATATGTCTAGAAAATTGATTTCTATGTTTTTTCTGTAATATTTTATGATATCTTGAGATATGTTTAGAAGGTCATAGGCAGAATAACTAATGATTACGCAGACCAAAGAAAATTGCCAAAACAACTTTTCGTCAGCTGCAGTTTGTTTTCTAAATTAAATTATTTGGCAAAAACCTTTGTTATTTTTTTTTGGTGATCAGAGTAAAAACGTTCAGGGTAGTGGTAACGGAATCATAATGCTCGTAGATCTGAAAGAGTTGGCTGCGAGATATTGAATTTAGTGTGAACACTTGGAGCATTATTTAATTGCGTGTCAGCAGCGCGGCGCCTCGGTGAGAGGTGATACACAGTGGGTAGATTGACGGCTCGATGGAAATAAAATAGATAGAGATTTGTGGGTTGTAGGAAATGGGTTGGTAAGGCTAGATTTATTAAAGTTACTATCACATAAAATAAGTTAACTTTGATAGTAGATCTTTGATTGGCGTTAAATTAGTAAATAACGATAATACTACCTGTATTATCGTAAGTACAATCGTTACTACAAGTTGCTATGATATACTTGACAGATGCAGTATTTTTTTCGGGTCACACTACACAATGTAGAAAATGTCAGTAGGTAGAAAATTATTAACAGTAAAAAATAAACAGTAATACACTACTCTTCAGCTGATACCTATACCTACAACACAAACACAAAGTAAGTATTTTTTCTAGAACAATAATGCAGGCACAGTGTGCAGTGATAGTTCGCGGTAATGGGACTGTCAGGTGTTTGAAGAGCACATATCGTTGTTTATTTTCGTATTCCTTGAACTGTAACACTGTGTGCATTTATTTATTTTTGTCTGAGTAACCTCGCGACCTCGCACTCTGTGCATTTCGATGATATATTGTTATAAGCAGAGAATTAAATTTTAGAGTTTGTTTTATGAAGATTTGAAATAGAGTACAGCACAATGACTTTGCATATTTGTTTTCTTTCGCTATTGGTTTTTAAATGGCTATTTATTGCAGAACTAGGTGCATAGGAAAGAAATATTGGGCGTAATCTTATAATACTGATTTCGAATCTTGCTTGTTGCAGTCGGTAACAATCTACGAACTTCTGTATCGATTGAACTATGTCTCCCAAACTCAACTCTACCAGCCTTACTACAAAAACTTAAACATCTGTTGAACTACTTACTGTGGTATTTATGACAAGTACCTTACCTTATTTCAACGTCATAATCTGACTTTTTTTAGACAAGTGTTCAACAGACGTCTAAAAGTTTTTGTGGTACGACGGTACATGTTTTACCGTTAATCGTTTATCGTTAATCGATATTTGTGTTATCAACAGTTTCTTCTTCAGTTTTTATTTTAGATAGACACACGTTTAGTAGTTTCAGGATTCAACATTGTAAGCCTAAATACATCGCTACAGTTAAGTAGACATCGTAGATGCCCATCATCGCACACAATAACAAGAGGTACCTCTAACAAAACACTATCGTTGAGCTTATTATTTTCACGGTTAGTCATCGCAAGTGCCTGTCAGGACGTTCATATTACGTGTGGCCTGTAGGTACATAATAGTAAATTGCGATTATTATGTTACAACCTAACGAGGTGCTTGCGACTTTCCCTGTAATCGTACGGCACCGACTTCCCGGCCGCTTTAGAGACTTCAGTACATTCCCGCTTAGCGAATGTATGATAATGTGTGTAGCCTGTAATGGGCCTGGTAATTTAGGAGGCCGTTTTGAAGTTAACGGGTAATGAAATTATATTGTGATCTTTGATCGAGGGATGATGGTTGGTCATTTTGTTGAAGATTTTAGGTTCTGCGAATGATTTAAGTAAGTACTGATGGTAGAAAGTCGGTGAATTATTTGCTGGCTATTAGATATGTAAGTATAATAATAGGACAAATCCAAGTAGTTTTATATAATACCTAATGGACTTTGTTAACTGATTATTGAAAGTGTTGATTTCAAAGCAGCAACCAACACCGTCAAAAATACCTATATTGGCATCAATGATTAATAGGAACTGGCCTAAAATATATTAAACTGACCGGATGTTGAGCAAAATGACAAGCGATTTTTCGAGAAAGAATAATCATCATAAGTGGTGCCATTTTTGCAATATTTACAAAGAAGCCAAGTAAATCAAGCAAAGTCTATTTTATTGGTAAACTCAGTCATACTTGTGGGTACTTAAATAAATCGTTTCATATCATAAAGTCAATTCTACGCCATTTAGGGACCTCATCCACAACAAGCGTGGCGAAAGATATTACTTTATTACCTATTACCTGTGTTTATCAATTGTCGAGGTATGTATCGTGTTACGTGTGATTTTACGCTTACATCTTGTGAGAGAACGCAAAATTATGACAAAACTTAAGGTAGGTATTAAATTAATTCTTTAGTGATAAGACAGAGACGTCACCACGAATGTTTATAGAACAGTAGCTGTTCCCTGTGGTTCCACAAGCGTCCCGAACATAGTAATACCAGCACCTGAATAAAAAGTAGGTACCATAGGTATGTGCTTTTTTCCGGTATAGGTATCTGTGTGCGTTGAATTCGATTCAGAAGTTTCATTACGTGAAAGCGCGACAGATAGACAGTTACTTGCGTATTGATACTATTAGTACCTAAGGATAACAAAGAGTTACTATTTTATTAAGTATCGAAAACGCTAGGCTTTTTACTCGCTGCAGTAAAAAATCATAGCTGCCACAGCCACACATACCTAAGTTTACAATCACAATACAATCAGGGTAAGCGTATCAGTGCCGACAAGAGCAACAATTGCTTATTACAGTAATATGACGGACTGCAGTAATGCATTTTATAATGTTTATCGTTCTGTAAGCAGCAGAAATAAACAAAATAATATCTATCTATGCATTTTTTTTGTGTAGCAAGAATTGTATGGCGATCTTTTGTGCGTGTACGCATGAGTCATAGGGTGGTGAAGGCTTCTGTCTTGATATTTGTGAAATTGTACAAAAAATATAAAAATAATCAAGATTATTGTTTCTTTTTAGATTCTGTATAATTGAGAAACTGTATAGCAGTAACAGAAACGTAAATACGTAGGTATTTAACGTAGATTGTAAAATTCTGATGTTAAAGTGAATTTGAGGAAACTAGCACATAAAACTATGAGATTGCCAATCCGCCTAAAGACAACAAGCGTGCCAATTAACGATCGTTTGTTCTCTGTAAAAAGGAGAAAAGAAGGGACAGTAGGACCTTAAAAAAGGCTGATGAAAATGAAAGGGAATTTATCAATAATTGAACACAAGAGAGTGAAAGAATGTTAGATTATTTTGCCACATTCATTTACTGTTTGATCCTGACTCTGGACTGATAGTTTTTTCTCAAGTTATATTTTTATAAATAAATCCAAGCAAACCAGTGCAAAAAACCAAAGTCCAAAAACAATATTGTACCTCTCATCCCTGATTGGCTTACAAAGACTAAAGATGCTACCGGCCGATGCGCACACGCACCGCGCTCTACAACAAGATGGAAGCATTCCAATTTCAAATTGTTGTCATTATTGTTCCCATACGTTGCTTGAGAATGCTATTTTTCAATCGATCTAGCTTTTGTGAGATTTTGTTTTGTTTTTGCGGCTTAGAAATATTTTCTTGCAATCCATGTAAGTAGATAAGTAATAGACGAATCCAGATTATGTAGGATTTCCTTACTTTTTAGGGTACATGGATACATTTACCTAGGATCCATTTCTTGTCATTGAAAAGCTTTTATTGTCAAATTCCTTGTACCTTCTTATTTCATTGTAGGTTTTCTTTCATAGTTTATTTGACAGATGATCAGTTTTGCATCGTTAAATGGATTGATTATTTTATGCCATCTTTCATATGGTACTAAAAATAAATGGCGCCATACCACAATCAACTCAGGATTATCACTACATGTTATACAAATCAAACAGATATTCTATCATGATAACCTTCTCCAAACTCATATCCTCAGTTCAAACGGCCAAGCACCTAAATACAATATAGAATAATAATTCCTTAGTGATATTCAAATCCCGTCATTGTAAGATAAATTAAAACGATTATAATCATTTAATTGCTAGCCGAGATATCGTCATCTCATTGTTTGCCTATCAGAAGGTACTACCGGGCGAAATGGTCAGAGGCCAAGTAACTTTGCAGCCATAAATATAGCGGTTGATACAAAATCTAAGGCCTTAAATTGTAAGATAATCGCTACTGTTATATTTGTAGAAATGATTTTGAATATTGATCCTGGTTATGCCAAATGTTTGCAATAAATAAGTACTTATAAATATATTTTGCCCTCCTCCCAGTTTATGTTTCATTTAATTTATTAGGGTACGAAACAATACAGCCAGCCTATTTCCTGAGAGAGAAGTCACAATAAACCAATACTTTCTTGCTTATTTATTTATGTTTATGCTTTGACTTAAAGATCAAACCTACTAAGACTTGCCATTTTCAAAGATGCTATTGTAATTTTAACAGAGTCAGGCAGGCCAAACAAACTTAGGGAGCTCTGTAAAACTATCCCTTAAGTCTTAGTGGTCGGTTCGATTACCGGGTCAGGCTGAAATCACTATGCGGATTTCGGAAACTTTCACAACGTCACCCAGAGTTTTGAAGTTCACGGTGTTAAACTCCCGTGTCATCGAGGGCCCGTGCCTTGTACAGAAGATTATTATACCCATTAAGAATCTCTTGAATATTTTTTTTATTTTATTAACAGTTTTCGTGGCCGCACCCAAAACCATATGAAACAATTACTCCATACACAGACTAGGTGTGATCAGACCCACTGACTTATGCCTGCAGTTACAGAACTTTCATTAGCTGCTTACGTAATGTCTTGTTTAAAACTAATTGTGGCTTATTATAACTCGCCTGTTTGCATTCTCGTTAGCCCTGCAAACATTGGATGGTTTTAACAACTGGACATGCCATATTGCAGCCTACCCATCAGTCAAGGAAACAGAACCACCGTATTTTCATGCGTGCGTCAAGTTTGTGTGTTTGTCAATTTTGTCAAACACCAGCATAAAGACACACATACCCATTATTCTTCTGGTCTTCTCGGTCGAGTAGAACTTGATAAAGTTATATAAAATGTCCACAAAATTGCAAACTTTGTATAAAAACACATGCTAGCACTGGACGTTTGCATATTCTTTGTTTATGAAAACTTTGGTAGATCCTCACCATAACGATGTGATCGAAAATTCATAAATGAGTTATCAGTATTTGTTGCACTGCTTCGCCCCTGCGCGTGAAATGCCAGCCTTTTTCCTAGAGAGCCGTGAAAGAGAGGTCATGACGGCTCCAGTTGGTTAACAATCTAAGAACAAACATGATTAGCGGGTCTAAAGGTTAAGAATCACTGAACTGTTTCCTGGGAATGGTAGTCATTATTACTGTGGGATAGTGTGTCGTAAAATTTGAGTTTCTTTGTTTAAGATAGATAGAACCTTTTTACGTGTCAGGTTGTAGCTTTCAGGTCTAATGTTCTCTCATAAAAGCCACCGTTCTATTTTCATCCATTCCATTATTAAAATGTTTAGATTTTTAAATTGGTTCTTGGTTCTGAATTTTTAATCAATGCAATTACATAATCATTTTGTGTAACATGTTCGGAAATTTTGTTGACAGATACTTGGAGCTCTGAAGCTGATTTTCATGAAGTTCTGTAGCTCTCTCAAGCTCGCACCAGGTAAAATAAAGTTGAATATCTTCGAACGATTTCTATCACACTTTTTTAAATCCTTTACTTCCAAACTAATTTTAAAGCCAATTAATACAACAGCCAATGCCATAAGGACCAAAAAAAACCTCAAATAACCCTCCTAGCGTTCACGGTATAAAATTCATCGAGTATTTACAATAACGACGGGACTATTAGGGCTAAGTGCCCCTGTTTCGAACACTCGACACGTTACAGGTTAAGTGGGCCGTACTATAAAATTTTACTACTAGCCGTTTGGTAACCATTGTTATAACTAAATTGAGCTGCCGTTCTGGCTTCTTTTTTGGTCTAAAAGAAAAACATTTTAATAAACTTCGCAGAAAAATGTTCGTCGATTAGTTAATGATTTAAAAAAGTGATATGAGTTTCAATTAGGTCTTATTTACACACTTCAAAAATAAAATGATGATAAGATTTAGATTTTTTTTTTGAATAAAAACTTATTAAATTACTTTTATTGAATTATTAATGTACACACTATACATATATACAAACTTAAGCTACTTATCTTTATACAAAACTATATACAAAATGTATATAAACATAAAACATAATATAAAAGAGCATCGATCAGGCGTCGAAGTATTCCTCCGCATCACTGTCCTCCGGAAACGTGCCCAGAAGACTGGCTGCATTGCCACGTTGAATGGCAATGCTAATTCTTTGTCCAAAGAATAAGCCAGCCCTCTGGTCACGCGAAGCGTCGACAAGCTTTTTCGCGATGTCCTTGTAAAGTAACCGCGAACTCGGGCCCCACGGTCCGAGCGTTTCGACCCCAAACGGCTCAAAACTATAATTTCCAATAAGGTTATTATATTTGCGCCGCTTGGTGGTCTCTGCAGAAGCTGCAGCCGCCCCAGCACAGACTGCCGTGCTAGGAAGATGTGATGGCGCCAGGGTGTCGACGCATGTTGCGTCCCACACCAAGGGCCTACCCATCTTCCATGGCAACAACGTCATACCATCTGGCCTCTTTCCATCGTCACGTACCAGTCCATTAGGCTCTAAAACAGCTGGTACGCCGGCGGTGGAAAGAGCACGACGGATAATGTCGTTAATGCTGGCATGCCGTGCAATACGACCAGCACTTCTGCAGCACGACAGACCATGGTGCCCGAGGCTGTCGACAGCTTCACCGCAATGGCAGCGATGCGGAGCAACACAGGGAGCGCCTAATCGAAGGCATGTAG
Organism: Helicoverpa zea; assembly: GCF_022581195.2. Taxonomy (NCBI): domain Eukaryota; kingdom Metazoa; phylum Arthropoda; class Insecta; order Lepidoptera; family Noctuidae; genus Helicoverpa; species Helicoverpa zea. The sequence continues at coordinate 4,337,953 of NC_061472.1, forward strand.
CTATCCGGAAGGTGTTATCATCCAGCATAGTGCCTATGCTGGTTGACGGAATAACCTGCAACCATAGTCCAGATTCCCATACTCCCACAGCCAGCAGGCGAGCACGCTCGGCAGCACCATTACACGTATTAAGAAGATCATTCCGTGTGATGCTGCAGAGCGGCCCATCCCACTGCCTCTGAGAGGAGGGGTCACTGGGCATAACCGTATTTGGGCAAGTCATTTTCCAAGCATTCAACGCATCGGCCAAACACGGCACCCCAAAGTCCACCAGTGAGGAAGATAGAATTTTCCTAGTGAGACTTGCGGTGCTGTGGACCGAGGAGAGGAATGCCGGTAAACTAAGACTGGAAATTTTGCGGACGCCGAGGCCTCCCAAGCGAATAGGCAGTGAGGCCTGTTGCCAGGCTCGGTCGTCCAGGGCCACATTTAATATTAGAGAAAGGGTGTTCCTGATAATTTTGTCAACTTTATCTAATAGGTTCGGATGTTTCCACAAATGAGAAGAGCGAAGGATATAAGTAAATTTTGGTCCGAAACAACAATATCGAATAAGGGTATATGCCGAATGTACATTAATTTTAAGTAACCTGTCCGAAATGTCATTGAAGTTTTGAATTTTTTCCTCTATAAAAGAGGAAAAAGAGTCGTCATAGATCGGAGACCCTAGTAGGCGAAGAGAGGCTTTCTCAATGATTTTTAATTGCGGAGCTATGGTATGAAATTTTGAAATAATCGTTTGCCTATGAATGTTGGTGTCAGGAATGAAAATTTCGCATTTCGAAAAGTTGAGTGTGAGACCGATTGATTTGAATTTTTCTTTTAATAGTGTAAGATCATTGAGAACAGTCTCTACATCGCCTCCTAGGGTGCCATCATCTAAATACCAGACGTTAAATTTTGAATTTAGCTGACGAATAATTGGATTTATAGCTAAACTAAAAATGACTGGCCCAAGAGGGTCACCCTGTTGACATCCAGCAGCAGATTCGAGAAGATGGTCTTTATATAATAATTTGGAAGGGTATCTATAACATTGCCAAAGGAATTTAAAAACTTTAGGAATTTCTTTTTTTGCTTCTGTCAACAGAATGTCCCTGTTTACGGAGTTGAAGGCATTCATGACGTCAACCTTTAAAATGACCTCCCCTTCATTACTATGGAGGAAAGTCGTTAATGCGTGTACCGCAGCCTCACAGCCCCCTTTAGAACCGAAACCTAACTGTAGGGGCTGGAACTTGCTGGCCAAAGATTCGCTGTAATAGGCACAGCTTATTTTGGCTACGATACGTCGGTAGGTGCTACCTACGGCAATGGGACGAATGCCGCCATCCTTCTTGCGTAGGGCGCATAAGTTAGCCCCATACAAGACATCGATGACGGCATCGTGCACATTGCCGGCGAACATTAAAGATTTAGATTATAATATATAAGATAGGTGTTAATTTAGAGTTTCTTGATGCTGACGCTGTATGTTAACAATAGTCATACATACAGACAAGGTATACAATCAATCACGTAGGAATCAAAAACTTAGTACCTCGCTAACTAAGGGACCAAAGAAGACCACACAGAAAGAACCTCATAATCTCCTTTAAATTTTACCCAACATAATCTGCATCTACAAAAAAGAAAAAACTGCAATCAAGCACCATTATCAGAATTCTGTACATGTCCCATCTTCCTATAATCACCACTACACTTGGCAGTAAAAATCCGACGAAAGGCCCAGAAAGGACCAAAAGGGACAAAAGGATCTTTCGATATACGGCGACATGACGCAAAGGCTCGTTATTTTATTCAGCCAGCTACAACTTCATCTAGCGGTGAAGTACGGCGTTAATTAAACAGACTGTGGTACAGGTGTCCTTGTCTGCCTTGAGGGTATTGTATGCTCTGTTTCATTATTATAACATGGTACGGTTTGGTGGTGAGGGGTGTGCAACATTTGGTTGGGGTAGTGCAAGAACAAATTTGTCATGGCAAAATTTACTGCAATCTGATTACACCAAAGAATAATTAAAATCTATCTATTCCCGCTGAGTTAATTAATCGGTCTATTAATATACTTTGTAACAATCATTTATTACAAAAAAATGGCAAAGCCCATGTATTTGGAACCATGTCTAAAACAATAAGTTTCACTACCATAACCTTTACTAAGCCCTTTGAAATATATTTCACATTTAACTTCGAAGACTTGCCAATGGGTACTTAACATACGAATTGAACAATCTCTCCTTTACTGCACTGTAAAATACAGTACCTTAATAAAATGCCAATCCAAAACAGTTGGCAATCACTGCCTCTCTAGTATGAGTAGTCGCATTTGCACATTTGATAAGATCGTCAGAGTGACATAAAATTGTGCCGGCCAGCGTTCAGAATGGCTACCTCCGTGTAACGTACGTTTTGTATCGCCGAGTACAACTGTGTTAGACGTTTTGTTCAGAAATACAATTTTCTGAACAAACCGTCTAATATGTACTTGGTTGTTCGGTAATGGAATATGTACTTACTTGGTAGTACTTTGATAGTAGGCTGTTTCTGTTTTGTTTCTATGACATTTATGTTAATATTGAATGTAGAATTCCGGGAATAGGGTGTTTGTTTTAGAGTATATGGGTACTAAATATTGTAAGTAATAGCTGGTAGTGGTTTGTTTCAAAATGTTGCTACAAAATAGTTTAATATTGGGACTATACGCTTTAAATTTAGTCTTCAGTTTACTATCAAAATACATTACCTATATATAAGAAATAACTTATATTGTTTGACACTTCGTCTTACCAAGAGGTATCTGGTTGCCCAGGTAACTAAATGGTTTGAGGAGGTCCAAGTAAAATACTGCTTCCACTGTATCCAATTAGACTTGAATCTAACCCCAAAATTGTTGTAAAAAGGCTAGGCAAAGATTCAAAAAGGCTTTATTTCGTCACCTAATTTTATTTTTCAGTACCTATATATACTATATCCAGGATTTAAATATATTAGAACAGGCATTCTGTGCCTGCCTGTACCTCTAGTTATGGGTCTCGTTAGGTCACGTTTCAGACACAAAGCATATAGGCTTTATGTCTTAATTCAGAGAGCCACTGGCCAAGCCTTCCATATTTATATAGAATGCCTGGCATTTAACAACAACTCTATAAAGTTTAACTACAGTTAACTTATGTACGAACTACGAACAGTTAGGAAAACAACTGATAGTAGACATTGTTCAAGTTTAGTTTATTTGATGGTCAGATAGAATAATAAATAGGTTTTTAAGATAAATTGTTGTTTATATTGATTATAGTTATATCCAAATTGATCACTGCTTTGTACGTTCTAAGTATATGAAATGAAATAGTTTATTTTGCAAGTTGGATACTTTTATATAACAAGTTATTTTGAGACGCGGTAGAATTTTTTAACCAACTACCTTACTAATAAAACTGAGAAGAAATGCCAAAACAAACTCAATGATGCACTTTGTATTCCTCTAAATTCCTGCATTCAATTATTATTTAAAAATGACTACGAAATTGAAATGGTTCGCTAAACACTAACCTACAAGGCTTTTACTTTTGTCGCCATTAAATCTTGATACTACAAAACAATTGAGCCTGATCACCAAAATAGGAAAACGCTTTACTATAAAATATTTCAAATAGCATACCTACTTATATAGTGCAGTCGGCTCACTATATAGGGCCATAGTTCAACCTTACTGGCTTATCTATCATTCTATACCTTTGTTCAGTTGCGCAACTCTGTTATATATTTTAGAACCATATTTAAGGCCTATGGTGCTAAATTACAATTATTGCAGTATTTAATGTAGTATCGGGATATTTTGAATTCGATCTTTCTCGATATTATTTGCCTTTTTGGTGAAGGTATTGAGAAAATGTCGTTAGTAAATAGTTGGTAAGGACGTAAAATGTACTGCATAGAGGAATGGCTAAAATGGATTATGAAGGTGGAACTATAGAGCATAAGAAGAGCACCAATTAAAATGGCGTCTTAAGAAGGCAGGTTACCTTCCGCGCTACGTTCTCTTTAAAAAAACTAGGGACTCTACAGTTCTGTGGGCATTCAAAAAATCATTTTGCATCCAATAAATATATAAGTACTAACGCCAATCAAAATTATAATCACTCAATAATTCGGCATTTAGAAACAATTCCAACATTTGATCGATTAAGTTCGTTATAGCATTGTATATCAAACAGGCACAGTACAAAATCATACTGATTAATTGTCCCAGGTGTAAGACTTAATTAGTGGTCACACGGGACAGCCCCGAACTTTGTCATTGCTGTGTACCGCCCCGGCGAGATTGAACGATATATTTCGCTTTATCTGATAAAGGAAGCAATTATCTTTTGATTTGCCGATATACTTGTAGGCAGGAAAGGTGTACTTTGTTAGGCACTACTATGAGTTATGGGATGATGTAGGTGATGAGCAATGCTTTGGAAAAAATAATTGATTTATGTTTGTGTGCGGAAAAACTTGGTTTGAGTATGGATTTTACTATGACTCAGATTAAAAAAAGCAGAGTTACTCTATGAACAATTTTCTATCAATGATCTAAGGGCAAGTAGATTTGCCTTTGTGTGATGTTGCGATGTGTAGAAATAATGAAAATAATAAGTTATAAATAATGAATAAAAATATCGATTTATTAATTGCTGAAAGTCTACACCATCGCCTAAAACAATCCACATCACTTAAAAAAATAAGTACCCACAAACTAACAAAAGACACTCTCTTTGATACTGACCACAGAATTTTAATCGCACATTCGAACATAAACCCCGATAGCAGCCATCAATAAATAATCACCAACATTGAATAGAGACTTACTTAGTTAACACTTGAAATACTCGCGGCCCGGTCCATAAGACCGAGAACTTACTTTTTCTGCCTCACACATAAATAAATGGCTAACTAAGACGTTGGGACACACAATTTTATGGTCTTGGTGTTCACAGCACTTTATTGTGTTCAGATTTACTTGTTGATCTGTTGTAAAGTGAAGCGAGACGATTTAGTGAAGAAAAACCAAGAGGATTATGTTTATATTGACAGGTTAAGCCCCGATCTATTGTGTGGAGTTTTTAATCGTGACGATTTTGAGATGGACGTAAATCTCTGTAGAGATTGAAATCTGTTTTGTTTATTTAATCATTAAGTGTTTTATTTTCGTTTTGATTAGTTCTGATTTTAGAATTAATATCAATTGAAGGCCAGTGCCGTCAAAAATATTAAATACTCCCTTTAATTTAGCTAATGGGTGGAACTTCCTAATCAGTTTCTTTGAAAGTTTAATCGGTATTATTATTAAAATTGATAGCATCATTGATAAAAAAACACAACATTAATATTTCAAGCATACCTACTTAGAACTCTAGTTTACAAAAAACATAAACAAAATAAACACAGCCCACAATAGCCTACAGTTATTTGTGTGCACATAATATTTGTCTTCATACAAATTATGACACAGCCGCACAAAGGGTTAAGAAATTAACCGACCATTTACGGTCGTCCTTTTAACTCGAACACATTAATTATAACACCTCTTTAAGTTTAAATTTATTGTGTTGTTTTGTTGCTCATTACTTGTAGTTTTAGTATATTTTTTTTTATGCGAAGTTCTTGCGGTTATAGCGGGTGTTTAAGTTTGTTATAATTTATGGCTTGAGGCGTGTTTTATGTGGTACCTTAATGGTCACGTGGCTATTTATGCGGTACGATTCAATCTGGGTGATCTTGGTCGGTGCTCGTTTATTTCTTTGTGAACTATTTGCTCGCGTTTTGTGTTTGAAATTCGATGTTTTTTTTGGCGATTTTTTAAGTTTGCGTTTCGTAATGCTGTTAAATATTTATTGTTATAAATGAGGAAAAGTATGAATGAAGCTGTAGGTAATTTAATAGAAATAAAATTATGTTTTATGAATAATGAAATAAATCAAAGTAAAAAAAAACTATATTTTTTTTTTTGTTAAAAAACGGTTTTTTATTTGCAATCAAAAATATTTTATGTATGACTGTTGTTATAAGAAAAGGGCTAGGCCGATGATGCAGTTCACAAACCTATGATTCGTCTCACCAATTCTATGAATTTCCAACTTATGCTGATGTATTCATAATAAAACTGATATAATAATAGGTTTTCCTGCTATCATTGATCATAGTTTCCAACTACAATAAAATAGAGATACATGTTAATAACGCAGAATATAATAATTAATAGTAATTTATTCATAGGTGTCGGTTTTCCTTTAATTAGGAAAATGACTTTATAACAAAAGTGATTCTTTGAAAATTGTTAAGACTGGTGTGAATCAAATAAGGAAATTAGTGTGGCGCCTGAAATTACTTGTAATAACTATGTTTTGTACTATAATGTTCGAAAAATTTGTACCTACATACTACATAACATGATTTTCCTTTTACTACAGAAATGCAAATATGTCTAGCATAGTGCTATCAACCAAAGACATTTGTCTAAAAATAACAAACATCAGGATTAGAGTATCCTTTACAATGCTTTGAATTTCGACCGTATTTGACTGCCTGTACGAAATCTCGCTTTGGATGATCACAGTTTCAATGTTTGTAAGTATATTAACAAGTTGAAACTTCTGTCAAATACCTACTTACCCGCTGCATTAAAATTAATGTACATTGCACTAAAATCTAACTCAAATAATAATGATTTAATCAGTTTTATTTTCCATTTTATGACAGAGGCATACAATTTAATTGATGCATGACACATATCTGGTGAAAATATGATATCATGCTATGCATTAAGATGAATCAATGTAAGGAAGAACAATATTACACCATTGTTCTAGAAAACCTACTAAGCAAATAAGATCACAACCTGGACTTTCAACCACATTTATTATTTTCTAGAAAAACGATTTGCGTACTTTATTTAAGGCGCTGACAGCACCAAATTAGCTTGTCTCAAACATTTTTTTTGGCCAAATCTATACAGTTTTAACGGCGAAAAAAATATATATTGATCTTGAACATATTTTTGAGCACCCTGTTAATTTCAAAACACGTTAAAATATTATATCACGATACAAACAAATTGAAAACTTACCTCTTAAAATGATCTGCCAACAAAAATATCTGTATTACTTATCAAAGTATTGTATACTTATACAAAGTATTACTTATCGAGTCCAATGTTAATACAGAACTTGGTTGATTTTTATTTTTGACTAAGTGATGATGATGATGATGTCCTCCTAGCCGATTATCGGCTACGGCGGCTGTTCTCATGTAAGGAGATTAGCCAACTGCGCAGGACATATTATAGTGCACAAGCATTTGCGCAGACACAGGTGCACTCCCTATTCCTTCACTCTCATAGCCCGATGGGACGGGAATCCGACACGACCGGAAAGAGATCAGGCTAAGTACTCAACTCATTTTAAAGCTATTAATTTATATTATGTAACGAACATCCCGTCATCAGGCTTCTCTTTCGTACGTATTTTGTTTTGAGTGCTGTCAGCCTCTTAACCAGATGGTAACGTCATAGCTATGATGGAGTTAACAGAATGATCGAGTAATGTGTGATGTCATAGTTATATGAACAAGAGGTTATGACACTCAAGTCTTGGAAATCTTGAGGGATAATCCTGGGCGTCATTTTATTGTGTTTTGAATAATACCTACATATTAATAAAGTCACATCTGTTTTCTTAGAACAATGTTTTCATAAGATTGAGTACCTAGTAACTGGGTCTGGACAAGAAAATGCTAATAATTCAAGTTGAGAATTTGTTATTTTTATTAATAGATACTTCATATTGCTATTTTATTGGTTTAACACATAACAATAAGCCGTGGGTAAAGAACCAACCTCTCGAGTATGAGTGTGTGGGATCGATTCCAGGTCAGGCAAGTACCAATGCAACTTTTCTAAGTTTGTATGTACTTTCTGAATAAATCTTGGACACCAATGGCTGATGAAAACATCTTGAGAAAACCTGGACTATTAAGTCTGAAATCACCAACCCACATTAAGCAAGCGTGGTGATTAATGCTCAATTCTTCTCCGTGTGAGAGGAGGCCTGTGCCCAGCAGTGGGACGATAAAAGGGCTGTAACGGGACACATAACAAAAAAAAAAACTTTAAAATCGATGCTTCCGGCAACAAATGTCGTAAACGCCATTTTGGCGAAAATGAGTTAAGAATGCAGCCCTACTTAATTTTTGGCGCTGCGTCGTTCTAAAAATGTGAAAAAAATATTCGTCTAAAAAAATACTTTTACATCCAAAATTTTTACTAGTATAATCAAAATTTTTTAGAAAAGAGGGTATGTATAACTCATATTGCTTAGAACCGAATAAACGTGCAGGTCGTATAATACAACGTACAAGCAGCTGTCGGTCGTAAAAACATGAAGACATAATTAATGGTAAATACACCCTACAATCATTTTTAAAACGTAAGCTCTGCTGAGAAACAGTTGTCGTAATGTCACTTGGTCTTGGAGAATCTACAATCCACAGATTCACTGTTTATTCACAAAATATTTACATTAATTGAAAAAAAAAAACATATATATATACAACTTAAAACTAATACAGTGCATCAAAAAATTGCTCCTCATCGCTGTCACTGGGTAATGTACCCAAAAGACTGGCGATGCCACATGATTGCCACGTTGGATGGCAATGCTCAACCTCTGTGCGAAGCCTTTAGGTCCCGGGAAGTGTCAACCAGGCGCTGGGAAATATCCCTGGCAAGAAGGTGGGCGCTCGGACCCCACGGCCCTAGAGTTTCAACCCCAAATGGCTCAAACATGTAATCTATATATATAAAAATGAAACCCGATTTCCGTTGTCACGACATAACATGAAAACGGCTTGACCGATTTGGCTGAAAATTAGAGGGGAGGTAACTTAGACCAGGGAGAAGGTTTAAGAATACTTTTTGTCACCATCCGGCTACGGGACGCGAGTGAAACCGCGGGAGAAAGCTTATAAGGTTACTATATTTGCGCCGCTTGAGGTTCCCTGCTTGTGCAGCGGCGGAGCCAGCACAACATGCAGTTCCGGGAAGGTGAGATGGCGCAAGAGTGTCGACACATGTCGCGTCCCACACTAAAGTCCTACCCACCTTCCACGGAAATAGCGACATGCCGTCTGGTCTCTTGCCATCGTCGCGTGCCAAGCCATTTGGTTCGAGTACGGCTGGCACGCCGACGGCAACAAGAGCGCGACGGATCACGTCGTTTATGTTGGCATGTCATGGTATGCGGCCGGCACTCCGGCTGCACGACAGGCCGTGGTGACCGAGGCTGTTGACAGCTTCCCCCCGCAGTGGCAGCAATGAGGAGAGCAGCATGGAGCACCTAGTCGGAGGCAAACGGCGAGTCTGAAGGTGGTGTCATCAAACATGGTGCCTGTGTTTGAGGACACAATTATGTCAATTTGTGTTTTATTTTTTTGCTACAAGTAATGAAAACTCAACTTACAGTCTTAAATTCATTATTTGCTTCAGATATTTCCATGTTTGTTACATACCATCACATCAGGTCGTGGTGTTTACACTCATTTTTATTTCAGTATATGGTTTTTAAAACCAAACCCAGAACTATTGTATTTAAAAACTGGTGCATACTTCTAACTTCCGTTAGACAAATCGTTCTCCATTGATTTGTTAGTGGTCGTAAATACCAACTTCTTGAATCTTCTGGGGTGTATGTCCAAGCTAACTTTTAAAATAAGGCTTTGACATAAATAGCAATAATATATTATGAAACACCAACGTATTTTACGTATTTCTTGTATAGAACACAATTTTACAACTTTTAAAATTAAAAAGATATAAGCCAAAAACGAAATTATTTTTTGTTTTTCGTTGATTACCAAAAGTGCTATTTTGGTGTTTACGACCTTTGTTGTCGGAAGCATCGAAATGACTTTAAGTCCTCTAATCACAGCTCTGATCGGTAACACCAACCTCGTCTTCTATTCTATTAATAGGTTTATATCAAGAGGATATTCATGAATAGTACCCACTGTCATAAAACCTCACACACACCATCGGAAATGGCGCCGGCCTCAAAGAGACGAAAAAGCCATAAAAAATAAGGAAGGAAATTGCAAAAACAAATGGCCTATATCAAGAATTAAGTCGTTAAATCGTGCGATTAATTACTAACATTTCAATACAAAGGGTAACTAATAGGTTTTTGTTGTACCTTAACTAAAACTAGAAAAGTAAGTATGTTTGTCTGTTACGCTTTCATAGTTGAACATTACAATTTAGATGATTTTTTTAATGAGAGCAAGTAGAATTATAAGAACAGTTATTAGCATATTTTTTGGCCTTAATATATGATGTATTTCCCATGAAACGCGAGTGAAACCGCGGGATCCAGTTAGTGAACTACACAATAGGGTTACGTGGATATTGGTGACAAACAAACAAACGACAATAAATTAGCAATTCCGAAGGTTTAGCTTCGGTAAATCACCGCGATACACGCATGCCCCTCAACACCGGACGTTAATGCCTTTTTGTCTTAGACTGTGTTACGTGCTGGATAAGAATGCACTTGAAACTTTTAACTGTAAATAAATTAATAGGGTGTGGTGTATTAAATGTTCTGATTTAATTGAATAAATGCTGAAATAATATGACGATATGACTCCTGCAATTAGTAAAGCCATTCACAAAATAAGAATAAAATCTCATATAAAAGCAAAATTATATATTTCCGTATCAGACTCAATTGTAGTTTCTATTTCTTGAAAATAATCCGGCCTTGTAATTTCGGTATTTCTTTGTTAATTGATAAAAAAATACCTTTACACTCCGTTTCCTTTCAAAGTGTTCTTAGTAAAATAGTCAGGAGAGAATATATAATATCTAGAATTTTTACACTTAATCTAAAAAAATACTATTCCTCCTATTACTTTACTTCACCCCAGTTTTCTTATCCAGTATTTGTCAATCCCCACTCATGAATACACATTTATAGCGAGAAAATGTTAATAGAACAACACAATAGATATCCACTGGCGATACCGGCCGATTGATATCGTTTTGAATAATTATCTCTGCTAGTTATAAAACTGACACAAAGCGTCTATTATTTACAAAACGATTGATACACGAGTGTTATCCGGTGACTTTGTTCGAAAGCTCCAATTACTTAGATTTATTGAAATATCTTAACACATTAATTTTGGTTACATAAAAGGAATTTGTATATTTTGTTAAAAGGGTAAAGTTTAAGGTAAGATAAAAGAGTTATAAGCTAGGATAAGCTACTGGACATATTATGTACATCTATAATACAAATCTATAAGCTTGGACATTGGTAGGTACTAAACTTTTGGTACTAAAAGAATACTTCATCTTTTGGATTACGTTAAGAGTTGAGTATGAAAATTTTAGTAGCTCAGTATAAACTTAATCAAATTAATGAGCTTTCCATCTGTTAATAACCCACAATGTGTATCTTATAAAATACATTACAAAAAGTCCATTGACGCTGCCAAATTCGAAGCAATCTCAATATAATTAAGTACTGAAATGTAACAAACAATCCCACAGTTAAAACATCTATTAACAATCACTAAGATATCGTACCTACGATAAACTACAGTAATTAAGTCAGTTACAATAAGCGCATACATTTATATCAATGTACCATTTATTGGTGTCTAAGTATACTTAGAAAGTACATACAAACTTAGAAAAATTGCATTGGTACTTGCCTGACCCTGGAATCGAACCCACACCCTCATACTCGAAAGGTTGGTTCTTTACCCACTAGGCCACCACGACTTTTTTATACCATTTATTATGGCATTGCAACAACCTTTGATGTTCAGATAGGAACCCATGGTGTATCGGACGGAAACGTGTGTTAATGTCGTGAGATCGATGCTAGAACTAATTATTATTATTTTTCATCTTAAATAGGCTGTTGATGTTATCAATACATCTATGATGATATAATAAAGAAGAAACATTTTTTTTCTGTTTGCGTGTATTCTAAAGGCCTCCAACAGGTACCTATCTGTGGAGATCTAAGGGGGAGGCCTATGTTCAGCAGTGGACGTCCTATGGCTGAGATGATGATGATGAAAGGCTTCAAACTACTGAAGCGATGTAAGAAAATCTTTCACTGTTTGCTACAATTACATAGCTACACTATTCCAGAGTAACACAGGCTCAATGCATAGGCTATATTTTATCCAGGTATGGGCATAAGTTTCCCGGGACGCGAGTGAAACCGCGTGAAAATAGCTAGTCTTAAAAAGACTGTTGATGTTATTATTTATGAGTTAAAGTATAATGTTAAGTCGTTAATGTGTTTATCTGTTTCTGTGAATGCCATCTTAAGGTTCATCTTTGATTGTAATATGCTTTTAAATATCAATGCAATAATGGTGCCCTATGAGAAGTAGAAGATAAAAATATTACTCTTCGTCGACGGTTGGGTAAAAACTCTGAAAGTTACTCTTTACATAACGAACAAAATAAGCTACATACAGATTTAATTGCATCAATCTTCGTATCTTCGGGCTAAAACACTTCGGGCTTCTAAAGAGGAGACTTTTGATTGTAAATTTGAAACTATGGAGGCCAAGATTTCATCAAGAAACATGGTTAGAAGAAGATGTAACAATTGTGTTTTTTCTATTGTAGGTATCCCCCATTTTATGCTGGAAATTTCTCCTAAAATGAACAAAATATTTTTTCTCTTATTTGCGATATCGGCTATGACCCGCGTATTGAAGTAACCGGGCCTCGTATTAAAAATAATGCATTACTTTCCTATGATACACTTGCCCAATAGTCGCCGAGACCAATAGATAATATAGTGACATGTTTCGCACTGTAGGGGGTTTAACATTGACAGCTGTTTTATTTATTTTATGTCTAAAAAGAAGAAAGAAGAGAACAAGAAGTTTTACTATTAAGCACATCTATTTACGTTGCAGAGTCTTTTTTTGTGGCAATAAGCGTGTTAAAAATGAGGTTTATAAAATATTGAATAGCAGGTTACAGACTTATTTCTCGTCGCAAATGCAAACAACAGCGGAATATTGCATCCAACTATATAAAATATCTGAATGGATGGGCGATCGGCGCATACATACAGACCACCAGCGCCGGCACGGTAGCCCGGGGTCGCGGGTTCGATCCCGTGCAGGACGCGCATAAATATTGTTTCGTCTACAACAATCCCGATCATTTTTGTCTTTATTTATTGAAAGCATGCACTACCATTGTCATGAAAGGAACGTGATCTCCTTACATTGTTACTTACGGGAACACAATGTTATAAACTTATTAAGTTTATGAGTTTTGAGGTTAATGTTATTGATAGATAAGTTTTCCTTTAAAATAATTTATTATATTATTTTTTGTTTGATAGAAAAAATATTTATTACTTCTCCCACCTCTTTGTGAAAAAAAAATAATTTCGAATGGCACGTTATACTGCAGGTCCGGGCTGTCATTGAACATCCTTGGCAGTCGTTACGGGTAGTCAGAAGCCAGTAAGTCTGACACCAGTCTCATCAAAGGGTAGGTATCCGATTGCCCGGGTAATTGGGTTGAGGAGGTCAGATAGGCAGTCGCTCTAAAAAGAATCCAAAGATCTAAAATTAAAACAGGTTTTTCATTTAATTCTTTCAATGTCATGGAATCCTTAAGCACAATTTTAGCTATTTTTCACTTAGGGAGAGCAATCATTTAAAATTCTCAGGCACACAATAGGTAGGTAGGCGCAGCTAACGTAAGTTTACTCTCGTATGGAGTGACGGAGTGACAGGCGAGGCGGCTCCTGTGACCGCTCCAATCAATTTGTAGGGCCACAATACGCAATACATCGCGCCAAACTAACTGGCTCACACCGATAGTGGGTTATTCTGTATTAAGTTAGGAGGAAAGTATTTTATAAAGGCGTGGACGTAAAATTTTTTGGTAAACAGGTATGGGGTACATAAGCTACGGGATATAAACAGCCAGATACTGTGGTACAGCAAATCAAATTAAAGAAAATGTAAAGAACATACCTATATCGATAAAGGAATATTAATCCTTTCGTAACAAATCAAATATATTTTATATTTACTCGTAAATGTACTCTTTCCTTATACTGAGCAAAATTTTAATAATTACTTTACTATGATTAATCCGCAACGAAAACTATCTTGACAGCTATTATTAAAAAAACAATGAACTTTAGGTACAAATTCTGATGGAGTTTCAATGCAAGTGCAAAAAAACATTTATATTTTACTCACCACAATTTTTACAAAAAAAATCAAATGAAAAATAGTATCAAACAGAAACCAACAGAACAACAAAGTAGGTTACATTCTCATCATCATCCTCCGAGCCTTTTTCCCAATCATGTTGGGGTCGGCTTCCAGTCTAACCGGATTCAGCTGAGTACCAGTGCTTTACAAGAAGCGACTGCCTATCTGACCTCCTCAACCCAGTTACCCGGGCAACCCGATACCCCTTGGTTAGACTGGTGTCAGACTTACTGGCTTCTGACTACCCGTAACGACTGCCAAGGATGTTCAATGACAGCCGGGACCTACAGTAGGTTACATTCTAAACCGCTTCATATTTTTTTACCCATTTCTTGCAGAATATCCCACCTCACCGGGTGTCTCATACAAGATGCATAGACCGACGCTGCGCAGGAGTCGCTGTGTTGTGCCGCTAATGAACGCAAGTGCTCATTACTGCTGCGTAACGAGACCGCACACATTCGATGCTCGAGTCAACACATTCAATATTTAGATTGATGGTATCGGTGAGCAAGCTGCCACTGAGGAAATTAGTGTTTGGTTTTTGAGAAGAAAAGTATAAATGCGATGTAATTATTTGTAGTGTTAAATCTTTAGCTTGAATTTAGACTTTTTATATATTTATTGTTAAGTGTGCAATAAAGAATAAATAAATAAATGAGCTAACTACCGTTTCTTAAAATAGGTGTAATAAAAACGTTTAATAAAATAAAAATGTAACGAAAGATGTTTTAATATAATTTCAGCAATGATTAAGTATGTATGAAGTCGTGGATTTACCACGAATCATATTCAGGTATAAATATTTTATCCTTATGATTTTTTGTCATTTGAATATCTAACTTCAACAGACAGCTTTTTCCCTACTGTGTTGGATCCTGCTACCAGTCTAATTGATTTCAGTTGATTTACAATTTCGGTTACATTAAGTGACTTTTTATTTGACCTCTTCAACCAAGGTACCTAGGCAATGCGATACCCCCTGGTAAGACTGTTTATTACGATACACAAACTTAGCCTTAAAATTCAAGTAATACTCCGGGAAAACAGCAAAGAGCATCACCTATTCAAAACAAATGACAAACGCTTAAACCTCATAACCATGTTACCATAATTACGAGTAACATAAATAAGACAATATCAGCAGTAAATTAAATTCCAATGAACACTATTATTATCATATATCACGTGGCAGGCAAGGCTTAGCAAAGCCGCAAACTGCAGACTTTTAGTCGGCCGATAGTTTGTTTGGGCTTATGAAACTTTATTCTCAGGCATCAATGGCCCATAGATAAATACCTTAAAAAATAACATATATGTCTTATGTTATATACAAAATCTGTTAGTATACGTATCTTTATCTTTATATAAAAACTTAAATCTAAGTTAGTAACACTTCACTAGGTATGCACTATGTTACTGTGTGGTCCTGTAGCCCTTGTCCAGTCAGTATGAAGATGAATGGTAGTACGCACATTACAAAGATCAGATACGTATCCGATCTCAGACCGAGTGAAAATTTTTGAAATAAAAAATCTTACAAAAAAATATGTTTGCCAAACACCTGGTCAACTGTCGGCCGACTGTTAAGTTGCCAGTCTGCGGGTACTCTTTGACTTATGGCGGATAAATATTATAATTTGCGTTACTACGTACTAGCCATAAGATTCACTTACGCTTACGTCTAAATTTCAATGGAGTGGAGCTGGTATTTTGTGATATTCTATGATATTGGTTGTGAATAGTTGGTGAGGGCGTTTTTGAAAATATATGTATATAGGTCTTTGTAATTTGGCGAACAAATCTTAATTAATTTTATAAATGTGTAATCTTTCTGTACGTCTACCGAGCTCGTGTGCCTAAACTATTCCACCGATTTAAACTTAATTTGGTTTACGTACAGGGTATCAGAAAAATAAATTGTTGAATTTAGACCGTCTTGAGTATATTTTATTATTAAATTTTTCTCGCACAAAAACTTTAGTACCTAACTCAATTATTTTTTTTCATGGAACTAAAAGTAGGTTTTATGTTCGCCATACTTTTTTCCCGTATATTTCAATAAGAATACAACTCGTTGATGCGAAGGAGGTGCTTACGTTGCATAATATCAGTAATTTGTTCTTATCAACTAGTTCCAGGGAAGAATCGGGATATGACCTCTGTCAGCGATAAATAAAATTACGGCCCAGCGTGTTTCAAATCATATAGTTTTCTTTTTCTTTTTAGATCGTTAGATTTGAAAGAAAATACTTACTGCATAAACTAAGATATGTTATTTTTTTATCATTATATTGAACGAGTAGGTACAAATGTCCATTTCTGGAGAAAGTAGGAAATCATGATTAATAATTTTCTGTTCCTTATTGGAATAGGTATAATTGATTATATAAAAATATACGTACATACCTATACTTGATCTTTATAAAAAAAAAACAGTCTGCTATTGTCATTGCAAAAAAACTGCAATTCAAACTTACAGTTACCCAAAACAATACCAGAAAAAATACAAAATCTCATATGATAAAATTCTCGGAGAGCGCAGGATTGTTTCCGAACATAATCGATATAAATGCCCATTTCTCTGAGGATTTTAATTTTCTATTTGCTGTTGGAATATAATTGTTTATACTGAAATATTGACAATAAAATGCCTATAGTTGATCATAATTGAAGAAATCCCTCTAAGTACTTGTATGTAGCTTAAAAAAATGCAAAACAAACCTACAGTTACCCAAAAAATACAATTAAGGTACAAAATCTCATATGATAAAATTCCCGGGGAGCGCAGCATTGTTTCCGAACATATTCGATATAAAAACGCTATTGTAATACTTAGGAAAAGGAAAGTGGTGTCGGCGTAACGCGAGGCTACCCCGGACGCGCGGCTATACGATTCATATGTGTAGGGATGCGCACGAGTCGATAAAGGGAGGGTTTGTTACGGTTGATTTTGATTGGTGTTAATGGAGTGAGAGTTTTTTGTATTTTTTGGTTTGGTTGTACAAAAAAAAACACATCATAATAAAAAATTACACGTAGGTATTGGTTCAAAATGTGGGTGAAAGGGTGTCATAATTATTTCGAACTTCATAATTCTTCTCGACTTTGTGTTTTCTTGTTTCGAAGAGTTTTTATGAGAAATAAAAAAAAAAACAATCCTTTGTTTTTAAACAACACCAGGTTTCTGAGACAAATTGCAAAGCCGATCATCTTATTCTCTACATGTAATTAAGTAATCGTAAACTTACCTATTAAAACGTACATACTAAACTCAAGTAAAATTTTAATAGTCAGTTAAAATGACCACGAACGAATGAAACAAAGTCGTGGTGGCCTAGTGGGCAAAGAACCAACCTCTCGAGTAAGAGGGCGCGGGTTCGATTCCAGGTCAGGCAAGTACCAATGCAACTTTTCTAAGTTTGTATGTACTTTCTAAATATACCTTAGACACCAATGACTGTGTTTCGGACGGCACGTTAAACTGTAGGTCCCGGCTGTCATTGAACATCCTTGGCAGTCGTTACGGGTAGTCAGCCAGTAAGCCAGTAAGTCTGACACCAGTCTAATCAAGGGGTATCGGGTTGCCCGGGTAACTGGGTTGAGGAGGTCAGATAGGCAGTCGCTTCTTGTAAAGCATTGGTACTCAGCTGAATCCGGTTAGACTGGAAGCCGACCCCAACATAGTTTGGGAAAAGGCTCGGAGGATGATGAAAATGACCACTTTACACATTTTATTCATAAAACCCAAGGCTCCCAGCCCTACGCATCTCATATGTTTTATTGTACGCTCAGCAATGTGCGTGGAATACTCCGTGCGCGATAAAACAATCCAGTGAGCGCGTGCCTTACAATGCCACCGAAGCAATGCGTTTTGACTGAGATTACCCGATTACTTTGCCCAGATTGGATTCAAACATGGAGAACAAAATCACTAGTGGAGGTGCCATAACGAAGTCTGCGGGATTGTTCGAAAGATTTGCGAAGGAGCCCTGGTACATAAAAGGCCTACGAATTAACATGATCTGTTTTAATCTGTAAGAGTCTGACACTCCCTCACACTGCTAACCCACAGCGGGAGGAGTCATTTGATGATTACCCATAAAAAAGTGCCATAACGAAAAATCTCCAAAGAAAGTAGCGCACCAAAATGCTGGTGAGCGGGGACGAGGAACGTTACTGTTTCCACCCTTATAGGCCTTCTCTTGACTCTACCATTTTTCGTAATACCAAAAATAGTTTAACAGACGTCTCGAAGAAACCAACGCCTCGTTAGTTCACTCGTAAAATTATCAGGCACAAATACACACAAATTTAACCTAGTAGAAGGCGCCTGACTTACCTACATTATGGTAGCTCCGTTATATTTCTTTCCTCCGTGGATTGAAATATAATTCAGTAAGCATGTAAGTGTGGTAGAAAATGTAAAATTGATGGATGCTATTCTTCTATGATTCAGACGGCTCGTTTGAGAATAAATGAAGAATTTTATACTGGAAGTGGGCTTTTGTTTTGTTCTTTTAGGCGATTATCACACTGCCCCGCATGATGCAGCGTAGTGCGTGGATGCGTTTTTTTCCGTTGTATGGTAATATCTCCGTTTGTATGGAAAACACGCATAGTCCAACACACTGAAAATGCATCCACGCGCGTTCATGCGGATCACGCACATACATGCGGAGAAACACGCACCCCCGCGCGTAGGTGCGGGGCGAGACGCAAGGTATGGCACACTGAATCCCGCAATGCCGCGCGTGATTTTGAATGGGCGTGACGTGTATATTTGAAAATGGAACTCGCTGTGCGTGAATTTACAAAACGCACCTACGCGCGTGAGTGCGTGAAAAACCCGCACGATGATGCAGATCTGCACTCCCGCAGGAACGCGCGTAGGTGCGTCGACACGCAAGATGCAGCGTGATGCGGGGCAGTGTGAAGATCACCTTATCCAGTTGTTTTTGATGAGAAAGGTTCATTTTTGCCATGCTTTCAATAAAAAAAAATGCTGAAGCAAAAGGTGTATGCTACTAAATCAAAGGTAGAGCAAAGTAAAGTAAGTAAGGTATTATATAAAGATTAAAATCATCTCATCATCATAACTCCTATATGTATATAACAATAGTTAGGCAATCGATAGTTTGTATAATTTATCTGTGAAGGCTTGTAATTAGCAATCTGACTATGTAGTTTAAGTTAAAATACGATAATGTTATTAGTCTGTAAGCCTTCTCTAAGAACAATAAAAAAAAAATTCTTGAAGTAAACCTACCAGAAACGTTGAATAAGCTCATAGTTGAACTATTGCTTACCATGGCTAGAGACCCGATAAGGTCGAATGTAACTCTCCGCCGATTTTGCACGGTCAACATCTTTCCGTTCCCTTCGAACTTTTTTCAAAAACAAAACCAGAGACCAGCTGCCAAGCCGATCCACTTATTCCTTACTTATATAAAGGTATTCTAAAAATCCTTCATAGAGTTTTTGTGAAGCTTTGTAAAGCATTCTACTCTATCTCAATTGACCATCCTTTTTATAGTTCGGACTCACCACTTTTGATAGGCCTCCAATAACAGTATATTTACCCGCCGTGGGACATACCTTGTTCGGCGCAAGGGGGGGATCGGAGGTCAAGTTATTCTGGTCAGCTTTCAAACACGGATTGGACGCATCGTATCAATTTAGTTGAAAACGCGAAGGTATTTTAAGAATGTCGGAAGTGAACCCTTTACAACAGAAGATTGATGGCAGACGGTTGTGTTTAGTGACGTACTTATTGATTGTATTTAGAACAATGTTTTGAGATAACATAAATCTTTGGTCTGGTTACAAGTGCTACTGCTTAACATGCGTGTAGTATTGGATATGATCCAAATTTTACGTTCATTTTATAGAATTTGTTTTTAAGCATTTCTTTGTATCGTAATTGGAATCTTCGTGTAATTTTAAAATGAAATTTTCAGAGTTTTAATGCTCTATCAACCACTAGTATATTCCTTGGAAATAGTAAAGTGAAGAAGAGTAAAGGATTTTTTCGAGGCGGTTTTGTAGGTACTTTCGAAGCTTCTGCAGTTTAAAGAATAAACTCTTTTTATTATATCAAGTATAGATAAGAACATGCTAATCCTAAATACGGATTTTTAAAATAGCTCAGTGCCAATCATAGCCTCACCGGTAACAATGTTATAGAAGTTTTTAACTAAGTTTCGAAATATGACAAAAGTAAATTTATACATCATCAAATGAATGCTTTGAACTCGCGTGGTAAAATATTATTGCTTGATAGTATTCGATAGTCAGTTAAATAGTCAGTTGAAAATTAACTCAAACCTGAATGAAAATACAGGTATTATTTAACGATCCAATCAGGCACACCGCTTACTAAAGCAAACAGACAGGAAAATTAACTCAATTAATGCTCGTCTTAATAAAAACCGCCTACATTATGTCGCCATGAAATTAATTAAGATGGCGAACATAGCTGGCACCTACTGGACTGTGACAGTCACGTGCTTCGAGCGCCTGACATGCCAACTGAATTCCGACCAATTAGATACGAGAAAAAGTTTTGAGACGAAAATATAAAAGTTTCACTAACTTAAGTTTATCACTTTTATGTTTTCGCCTTGAAACTTTTTCATACTTTTTTATAGATTTATCATTTCGTCAACTGGTCCCGAATCAAAATCTTGACGTGCCCAGTTGACGAAATGAAAAATTTATTAATTTGGAGTTTCACCAACTGCACACGCGTGTGTCCAGTTAACGACTAACCCGAATTTTCACTCCTTATTGAAGAACAGTGTTGCTTCATTAGGTAGGATTCTGTTTGTTTTGTTTTTTTTTTTTTTTTATTGGAATAGATTAGTTTGGATTTGGATATGAATGAAATTTCCAAAAATGGAATGATAAGAGTCTTACATATAATTAAGTTAAGCATACCTATTTATTAGACCAAAAACGCATTGCTTGAATAATTTTAAATAACGTCTTATAGTAAGTTCAACTCAGTCTTGCACGCGGCCTTATGTGTGGGTAACCCTTGTACATACACAGTGACTTTGTGTGCGTGACAAGAGGTACAGTCGGGTACAAATACAGTTATTTAGGGGTTACGGCTGTTTAAAGAAAAGCAGTTATTACGTAATTTAATGTTTATTTATTTATAATGATTCTGAATCGCTACTTGAAAAATCAAATGATGAATTTTCGGATTCGCTACTCTCACCGAGGTAAATTATAAATTTTGACTCCATGTCAAAATGTCTATAGTATTTTTCTTTTTTCTTTTGTACATGTCGACAAGTATTACCCAACATCCCTTCATCAATATGACTTAAACGTTCATTTATGAGTTTCATTATTTCCGTCTTATTTTGGTCGACATTATGCGAAGCAATATTATTTTTTAAAATTCCCCACACATTTTGTTTACATTATTATACTAGATTATACGTCTTTTTACATTCTTAGTCCACACTTTTATTTATTGTCCGCGTACCCCAAGATCTAGAAAATATGTATGGAGTATTTAATTCATCTTAGATATTTCACCTCATTTATTTCTTAGATACTGTCAACGTCAATTTGAAAAAACTTATGAGAAAATAATGAAAAACTGTAAAATGTAATAATAAAAAGCTTTGAATGTTGTTTCATTTTTTGAAACGCTACCTGACTCCTTAAACATTTTCTCCGTGAAGAACTAGACATTTTCGTAAACGACTGTACCCATAACAAAAAGCGATAAGAACACGTCATGCTCGGACGACGTCACTGTCACACGAATGAAAGTTGTATATTTACAAGCCGACGCACACATAGGGCCGCGCGCAAATCTGAGTTGAACTATCTATACCACCTTTACAACGACAGTGACAGTCACGTGCTTCGGACGCCTGGCATGCCAACTAAATTCCGACCAATTAGATACGAGAGAAAAAGTTTCAAGTAAAAAGTTTGAATTCTTACTCCTCAATGATGGGTAATGTTGCTTCATTAGGTAGGATTTTGTTTTTCTTGTTTTTTTTTTTTGAAAATGGAATGGATTGGCTTGCTTATAAGAGATATAAGTGAATCATTGTTTTTAAAAATGGAATTGAGACATTCATTTTATTTTTCAAACAATTTATCTGAATAATGTGAGATTGTTTACTTGACATTGCATAGTACCTGTAAAGGTCGGTTACCTTATCTGTAAGTATATTACATACTAAAGTTCACATTTCGATATGTTTTTGTAACTCTAACTTACTTTCTCTAGCAGTTTCACCGCCGCACCGGGCCCTGTAAAATCTATATTTTATCAGTATTCGGGAAGTCGTTACCGCGGGATGCGGGTGAAACCGCGGAAAACAGCCTAATTATGTTACATTTTTAATTTTTAAAGGAACGCTTCAGAAATGATTCTATAACAGGCCACTTAAACAACTCAGACCTACCAATTACGTCACAAACACGAGTCCGCATTTTCCACAGTCACATAACCCGACCTTTACCACTAGTGAGTACTCCACTTTTCCTAGTAAACTATTACGATTACGCTGACATTCAATCAGCGATGATATGGCTTGCTAAAGGGCCTGAGAATCCTTTGGTTATTATTATTTATTTATAATAGGTATATCCTCCGAGCCTTTTTTCCCAACTATGTTTTTGGTCGGCTTCCAGTCTAACCGGATGTAGCTGAGTACCAGGGCTTTACAAGGAGCGACTGTCCTATCTGACCCCCTCAACCCACTTACCCGGGCAACCCAATACCCCTTGATTAGACTGGTGTCAGACTTACTGGCTTCTGACTACCCGTAACGACTGCCAAGGATGTTCACTGCCAGCCTGGACCTACAGTTTGTATTAAAACCACTCAGATGTTCCAATTACTTTAGAAATAGTTCCTAATCTAAATCCCCAGATTGAACCTCGGTTACATAACCCAACCTTTACCATTACCTGTTACTCCATTTTTCCCAGTAAACTTCGATCTGTTTCGCCGTAAATCTCCACTACACGAGGCTACAAATTACGCGAATATCGGCGGTGATATGGCTCGGTATCGGTTGCCATGGCAACGGGCGTGAGAAACCCTCGGTCAATGGTGCCCGATGACCTTTAGTGGTCAATTGTGTATGGGATGTGCCTTTTTTGTGTTGTGTTTTCTAATGTCTGTGGGTTAGGGCCTTTTGGTGTATTGGGTTTACTGTTTGATTAAATAAATAAAAACTACTTCTGTGATAATTGTTAGACAAATTATAACTATATGTATTTATTTACTAGCTATATGTATTTATTATTTACTATATTGTGTAGTAAAGTAACTATTGGTTTCAGTCTTATTTTATTTATCTAATTTTCAAAAGCAAATTTAACACTTTAAACATCATAAGTTTGTTAACCATTTCTCATCTTATTAAGTTGTTATCTTTTATTAATGAAGAAAAAACAAAAAGTTTGTTATAAAAGAAAATCTTAATTACACTCAGGAATCTATTTCGTTTTAGATAGTAGGTGCATATAATTTGTATGATAACAATGTATGATATTCTCAAATTTCTCCAATAAACTATCGGAAATTGAACTAAATAAGTATCGTTTTACGTTTGTAACATTATTTCCTTTCAGTTTCTTTTTTCCATTGGATTTGAAATACTTACGTTAGAACAAAAGAATCCCGCTGTACATAGTTTCCGCAGTAAGCTAAAGGTAGTGAGCATTCCTAGGAGTAAGTAAAAGATCAGTTATCTGTTACTACAAAGTGTGAATCCAGAACTTTCTAACACTTGCCTTACCGTAGTTCGTTTAACTTTGAATTCTTCTATTTATTTCAAGCTAAAGTACAATAAATTAAATTGTAAGCTTAAAATTACACATGCAATTTTGTGTCTGCCCAGAATTGTAAGAATTGTAAACTGTAAATACAAAATACTCAAAAACTATTGACATTTTCACATATTTTTTTTGCACTTTTATCGGGATTTATCTAATGATATCAAATACCTAATTTATGTTGATTTTGGAAATAAATAATAAAATACATTGAGATAATAAGTATATTATAATGTATTTTTAGTCAATTTATTTTGCCAGTTATAACGTATTCTATTTACCTACAATGTTCATTATAAAGTAAATAGGCTTCTCTATAAAAACCCCAGATTTTATTCACAACTTTTTTCACATCAATTTACTTGTATAGAGAACTTATTAATGTTTTTACCTATATATCAACAACTGCCACCATTTACCGGAACTTGAGGTCAATGACATATTATTTTAAACTTGATCTATATTTCACAAAAAACTAAACAATTCGTCCAAAAAACGCAATTGATTACATCTCTTTCTATAAATAGGTCCCATAATAATTCAACAAGCTAGAAAGAGATGGATATAGTTTGTCAGTGTGTCGCCGCAATGGGCCGGCTTTCGCGTTGAACCGTGACGACCGTTCACTTCGCAGCGGAGTTGACAAACGTGGCGGAATAAGAAACCTATTGTCGTCTCTTTCACACAGTATTTTTTTACGTCGACTGTTGACAGTCATGTGTGACGTAACGCTCGTAAAATCATCAAGGCTATATATTATCAGGGTGATAATTTTACACATGGTGTGAAGTTTTTGACAGCCATCAAATTTATTGACCACTGAAATTGAGTTTATTGGTGTTTTTTGTCACGATTATTGCAGTATTAGGTATTATTTTTAGTTTTTGTTGAAGTTTATGTTAAATGGTGTTTTTATGTTAAATATTGTAGGCGACACCTAAGATATAAAATAATATTTTACCAAAAGTGGTTTTTGATGATTTAAATATTGTATATTGTGCGTTGATGTCTTTTGTTCTATAGAAGCTTTTAGCTTCGAGCTTTAGAATTAACAAACTTAGCGAGCTTTTGAATGTATTTCAGTTAGGAATAAGTATTCATGCTTAGAGAATTAATTAGACATTGGTTAAAAAGTAAGTTTTTAGAGAGTGAATGCCCATCCATTAAATTAATTAGCACCTTTGTCAAGGACGATAACGGTACAGGAATTAAAAAGTAAATATTGCGAAATATGTTGAAATGCAGATAAGTAGATTAACTAAAAATAATAGGTAAACGCAAGGTAAATAGTTTTGCTATGCAAGTGTGCTGTTTACTGAAGCCAATATCAAAACATTTTATGCTCAAATGTTAATTTAGTCGTTTAAAACAGTTAGGTTAATTCCTAAATACCTTTCTTCTTTTATTTTGGAGAATCAACTAGCTACGTAAACAACAAGTACCTAATAGGTGACCGTAAAAAGGATGACTTATTAAAAAAGAAATGAGTTAATCTTGAAACCGTATTCATAAAACAAAGCCTTTATTCTCAAAGAGGTTCTATCAAAGCTAAACACTATAGACAAGCTGATAGTGAAAGTAACATCTCTATCGAAGAAGCCTTTGTCACGGCCTTTACCTAGATATTATCATCAACTAGTCTGATAACTACACTAAACAGTCGCCTTTATCCATCAAAAACATAGTTTCAGAAAAACTTTACACTTTTTCAATATAGTAAGAAGTAGTATAAATAACTCTAATTTACACATATAAGTCTGAAAGTCGAACATACAAAACTTAATGAAAAATAATGTTACCACTTAAAGTAACAAATGATCAACAAATCGATAAAACGCATTTGAGCCGAACACGTGGCCGTTTGAACGTAACACACCTAACACAATTCATTTTCATTGACACAAGTACTTCGAAACTACACAAAAAGCCTTCGCTCGATTCACTACGGCCCATAGATGCATAGAATAATCCCATCTTAAAAAAAAAATAACCACTCAAACGTCAGAATTAAAAAAAAAAAAAAAAAAGAAAAGTTGGGTCATCAGTCAGTGATGATGCTTTGGACCGTTAGGCCGTCAACACACGATCTACATATCGGAACACTTCGTCCTTTCCGTGAGAAAATCTTTTAGAATCGACAGTTCTAATGCATCCTCGGAGGCTGTGAGCGGAGGTTTCGTAGGTCGAAAAGCGCGCGAACTCAGTGTGGCGCCGATGCCCGTGCGCACAGCACGCTCACACGACTGCGCGTGCGCACCACGCGACCTGTCAACCAGTTCCGACTTCCTCGGAACACTGGCATATTGACTTTCAAAAATGGAACGGATGACTCTCGACCTCTTTGCTGTTGATTTGACTTAACTTTTTTTTCTATTCCAATTTTAAATTTAAAAGGGTGAAGTGACATTTATATTTTGAGGTTCTATTGCAGAGGTTTATATGTATAAATATTTACACAGAGTGTTCTGAATTCAGTGCTAAACATTTCCTAAGGTCCGCTTGTTTTGTTCAGTGGTGCCAAGGGCGTGAATTTTGACTGGTTTCAAGTGTGAACTGTAGGTAGTTGTGGACAGTACAGTTAGCTGAAAATTGTGTGTTTCATTTGTTACCTGACTTATTTATATTGCTTGGAATATACTCCTGTTGCATAAGGATTACTCATTCATTACAACTCGGTAAGATATCCTTTTGCTATTTTTGTTTAAATTAAGCGGATAATTGGCTGTACAGCTGAATATCTCAGCAGAAATGTTTTTTTTTTCAGTTTTCAGCCAACTTTTTTTCATCTACCTACATCTACTGTTTTACTTCGTCGATAATTAGGTACTCAACTAAATACTTGTGTAATCTTCATACTTGATAATATTGCTACAATATTGTAATAATTTTCAAGTTATTCCAAGTTTCAACATTATTTCATGTTTCCACAATCCCTGTTTTCAAGTATCATGAAAAACCAAAAGACATTCATGGAAAAATGAAAAACTTGAGATTATATTTGTCATATCCTTTCAGCGCAAAATATCTAAACGAAAAGTTTTTGCGGCCAATCCGGAGCTACTTTTTGAGCAAAAACTCTTCAAATCATTCTATATACCTATTGTTACCTACTTGAGATGCTTTGAAGTTTAATGTCTACTACATTGTTTATTTAAAAAGTTAAGTTAACACTTTTACTTTCTACGCGGTCGTTTCTTTATTATCACTCATACACTCATAACCCCATTCTGTTCTTTCCGTCCCAGTTGTTGTATGTTTTGAATGAAAAAAGTTCATGTGAGTTTTATCATTATCATCATCGTTATGTTTCGCCTCACATCTGACTAAAGTCACACATCCTCCGAGCCCTTTACCCAACTATGTTGGGGTCGGCTTCCAGTCTAACCGTATGAAGCTAAGTACCAGTGCTTTACAAGCACTCTCTCTATCTATCTGACTGAAGTATTTTTCTATAATTCGACATGTGTGATGTGATGATGAGTTCTTCCATGTTTCAGGCACGTTGTAGGCACATTTTGTAGGCATGTTCAAATGTTCTGTCCCGGCTGTCATCATCATGTTCTGTCCCGGCTGTCATCATCATGACAATCAGTCTTACAGTATAGTGTCGAGTTAACCTGGTAACTGGGTTGAAGAGGTCAGATAGAATTAGAAAAATGCTAGGTAGATGATACTACCAGATTTACTTATCAGAACTGATTGTTTAGCTGTAATCCTTTCTTCTTGGAAAGCCTTTTGATATTATGTTTTTTTACCTTTCAATGTATTAACTAAATCATTCCTTTTCTTGAAGCATCTTACACTTCATACTTACTATCACAACTAGCTGTTCCCCTCAATCGACCAAGCCCCGGAAAATCTAAACGCCTCCCGCGACAGTAAAAAGTAGCGCGTGTTCTTTATCAGGCTGTAAACTATCTCTTTAACAAACTTCATAAAATCACTTCTGTAGTTTTAGCGTAGAAGCGCAACAGCCGGAAAGACGATGATACTTTTGGCATTTATAATATTAAGTAACGATAGCATAGCATAGTGTCATATATATCACAGTACCTACTTGGTTTTCTTAATTTTTACAGTTGTTCAAACCCTTCTTTGAAAAGTTAAATGTTCTTATAGCTAGACTAGGTCAAGGCTCTCTTTTGTAAGCGTCTTAACTTTATGCTTGTCATGACGTCTGTCGCATTTGTTTGGTCTTGTTGTTCTGGAATAATCATCCTTTGTTCATCTAGTGCCCAAGTTTTATGGTTCAAGTAGTTATTCCAAGTTTTGCCAGAATCATTAAGGAATAGCCCAATAACTTTTCAAAGTTTAAAAAGATCCATGATAACATCAGCCCTCGTTTAATTATACGGTTACAATGCATCCTGAGTATAGTAGCCGGCATATAACTTGGCAAGGATTTGGGACTTTTAATAAGTGTGAGCTCGCTCATAGTGCACTAAATTATACAAAAAAGTGGTCCCTGTTATTGCTTGTGCATTATTCTGTGGTTATTGACATCATTTATTGGCGATTATGTCTGCTTGAAAAAAATAGGACCTGTTTTAATCTCACGATTCTTGCCAAGTTACGTGCCGGGAACTATACGCAGGGTTAATTTAAATCCTAACAATGACATACCGCTTAAGAAACAATTTCCAATTGATTGCAGTATTATTTCATACTAAGTTTTTTGGCGAAAGAGTTTACTTTACACATAGTTTTCAAATATTTTTCCCTTCCTTACCATTTTGGCATCACAATAATTTACTGATTGCAGACCACTTAACCTGTTCACTATAAAAGCCGTGAAAGGACGTCAAACGTTAATTTGACATAGCGCAAAAATCTCTGTCACTTTCAAAGTTAAGTTGTTTTTATTTGTTTGATATTGTTTCAAACCAATTAGTCGTTTTTGTTTGACAACTAAGGTGACATTTAGAATACCCAATGTCGGCCTTAATATATCTGTTCTGTAAATGGCTTATTTATCGCAAGTTTTTGTAAATATTTAGCTCCAGAATTCCACTTACTGCACTCATGATTAATGGCTAAATATATATAAAAAAAAAACTGATCTGACATCTCAAAAACCACAACAGATAAGTGTTTGACGATCTATATATTATTAGTAATTTGTCATAAGTCATAACCTTTACCCGACCCGGACTTACAGTCCCATACTGTATGCGCTTTACACTGGGAGGTAATTCTGGGTAGGTCTTAAAATCGTCATAAAGTAAAAACTACCAGAAGACGCAGACATAAGGCAGATCTAAAACACATTTTTGTCTTTAACATACTTCTCATTTTAAATATTCAACATGCTTTTCAAGTAGATACATTATTTTAATAATTAAGTATCCGTACAAATGAAATTTCATTGATTCATTTCTGTCAAGCATTTACCTATTTAAGGCATTTTGTATGTAATAAGTAAACTCGTTTCATATAGGTATAGACAAATACAGGCATAGACACACCAATTCATACCACGGGGTCTCGGGTTGCCCGTATAATTGGGTTGAGGAGGTCAGCCAAATGTAAAACTGGTACTCAGCTGCATCCGTTTGGACTGGAAACCGACCCCAACATACTTGAGAAAAGTCTAGGCGGATGATGTCAATTCAACTGCAATAAGTTGTAACTATAGTGTAAGTCAGAAATTCATTTTAACCTAACCCTTTAAAAATATCAATTGCCATATTATATTCCCTGACAAACATTAAACGAAATCTGTCATCAAAATAACAGAACCTTTAGACACATTAAGCAATTATTACACGGAGCCATAGTACCCAAAACGACCACAGACCAATTTACTGACAGCATTTACAATGTTTTTACACCATAGAGGATAATGGGGACCTACCCATCTAATTGAGATAAAAAACCCATAGGTAGGTATAGCAACCACAATAGCTATAGGTATAGCAAAGAATAATACAAGTCTATTCATTTGTTTTTTGTGTCTATGTTATTTAATAGGTCAAACAAATGACGCGTCTACTCGTTTTGTTGGTCTGTCTTTTTTGTTTTTTATTTTCATTTGTTGTAAAATTTTGAATTGAGAATATGATGATTACTATACTAATTCTTTTGTTTTCTTGATTGTAGTAAGTGAGATAGATTGAAACATTCCGAAACCATTTTCCTATATAAAGTTGCATCGTGTCGCTAGTATGTTTATTTCAGTGACCTATCTATGTCCCATAATGAGCTGATACTGAAGATTATAGCCGTCCTTTAATATATCATTATTTTCTTTTTAATACACATCTGAAACTATTGAGGAAGTTATAAAATTCTACACAGTTGCCTTTCGCAAAGAACTTACAACGTTATAGCTTAATTAAGCTAAAAAACTTATAGATCATCCCATAATTATTGCCAAAAACATCTTCACTATAAGAAATTAACTATGTTTGATATAAAACATTTTACGATTATAACTTATTTATTTTATTACAGTGTCATTAACTTGTTGAGTTAACCATGTACATCATTAATATATATTCTAATAAAGTTGTAAAACCTATCGCTTCTATATAAAACAAATATCATTTTGGAAACCGGTTAAAATACGGTTTCTTTAGAGTACCCGCAGAACACAAACTTTTAGTCGGCCGATAGTTTATTTGGGCTCATAAATCAGTATAAAGATGAATGGTATTACGCACATTACAAAGATCAGGTATTTAGCGGGCATCAGACTTACTGTTAAAAAAGTCAAATAAGTCGTGGTGGCCTAGAAAGAACCAACCTCTCGAGTATGCGGGTGTGGGTTCGATTCCTGGCCAAGCAAGTACCAATGTAACTTTTCTCAGTTTGTATGTACTTTCTAAGTAATCTTAGAAACCAATGGCTGATAAAAAGGTGAAGGAAAACATTTTGAGGAAACCTGGACTATAAAGTCTGAAATCACCAACCGGCATTGAGCAAGCGTGGTGATTAATGCTCAATCCTTCTCCGGGTGAGAGGAGGCCTGTGCCCAGCAGTGGGACGATAAAAAGGCTGTAACAGTAACAGACTGACTGAAAACTTTGACTAAAATCAAGATTTTCTTTAAAAAAAACTTTCGGCCGACAGTTTAGTCTAAAGTGTGCGGGTGTTCTTAATCTTATCTTTATTTTGAAAACTTAAGTGTTTAGAAGATTTGTGGGAAATTAAGTCATTGATATCGAATAAGTACTGTTTAATATTTAAAGAGCATTAGCGGCTGATTGATTTAAATGTTTATTGAGTTTTAGTGCTTATAAAATCGATTTGTGTTTATTGATCGGCTAGACGGAAATGTTCGTCTGAATTTCAACGATCGATTTTTGGATTGATCGATTTTTTGTTTCTTTGCACTTATGTTTAGCGAGCATCTGGAGTGAATGAGTAATGCATCGCTTAGTTTAAATTGAAATTATTTCACTGGCAGTTATATTTATCAAATATGTAGTGAATTTTGCCTAATTGAGGGGCAATCCCTAAAAACATACAGCGTGTCTAACAGTAGTTTAATGTAAAAAAATCTAATTTCCGATTGAAAAATCTAATTCTCGACAATTCAAACTGACTCATTTATTTAAAAAGCAGCGCATTGCTCAACTTAAACCACTAAAACAAATGACATTCGCCTGTCACATTAACTTAGCTCAAACATAAGGTAACAGGCCTTCTATTTTTAAAACATAACTTAAACCTCATTTGAACCGCGCCTATGTGAAACAATTACTTTTGACCTACACAAAATTGCACACACATTCTTAGAATCACACCAAATATATTTTTAACTATAAGAGTAGGTACACACTGCAAACTTTTAGTCGGCCTTTAGTTTGTTTGGGTTCGTAAATCAGTATGAAGATGAATGGTAGTGCGCACATTACAAAGATCAGGAATTTAGCTGCATCAGACCGTCTGAAAACTTTGATTTGCAAGCAAGATTTGCTTTAAAAATATTTTTGCCTACTGTTGGGTCAATTGTCGGCCGACTATTTAGTCTGCAGTTTGTAATTAATGAGTCACATTTGTTACAAAAACTCATATAATGTTGAACAATATGTCTTATTGGAAATATGACGTTTAGGAATGGGAGCACTTGCATTACAAGGTTAACAATCGGTTTTTAATGTCAGCCACTAAAATGTGGCATGACGTGTAGAAGATGAAAAAAACGTCTACTATAGCTAAGATGACGCTTCGACGATTTGGACTGAATTGGTCACCATAGATGTTGGTACTCTGGAAGTGGTATATTTTTGTGGCAACTGTGGTGTATTTTCTGGTTGCATTTTAGCAGCTATTACCAGAAAGCCTTTATTATTACTGATAGTTTAGCAATTAACCGTTTCTACAAAAATATATAAACCATTTATTATAAACGTTTTTCCATCTATAAAAATAAAATACACGCACTATTGAATCACACAAAATAAACCTATTTTTTACAAGCAATTGCATGAGCAAATCGGGAAAAGCCTAACCTAATTAATATAATTTACAGTTTGCTATTTGAAAAATACCAATGAAAAATATAGGTAAGTTTTATATCGATGCCTTAGAGTGAAAACCTCGTAAGTGCAAGAGATAACTTTTCAGGATAAGGATTGGTATTCGATATTTTTTACGATTATCTTCCAAGAAATGCAATAAAAAAATATTGAAAAAAAATGCATTTTTCAGGATAAGGATTAGTATTCCATATTTTTTACGATTACCTTCCAAGAAATGCAATAAAAAAATATTGAGAAAAAATGCATTTCCGAGGTTTTCATTCTAAGACGACGATATGGAATAATGAAGTAGTGACACATACAAACAGCCACATAAAGACAAGCCACATCCAGCACCTCTACAAAATTATCTCCGCATTGCACTACAACGATTTAGTTCAATTAAAAAAGCTCTCGGTCACTCATCGGAACGCCGAATATAACCAGCAGCGCCCCCTGACCCGCGTTCCGTGAAATACAATTACATTTCTTTGGTCTAGATATAGTGACTTTTTTATTAATGTAATGTTCTATTTTTAGATATGGAAGCTTTATTAGTTAGTACTCATATCATGTACACTATAGAGGTTTCTCATATTAGTTAGGATATTATGTACAACTAGCTTCTGCCCGCGACTTCGTACGCGGATCCTGTCCCTTATGCCAGCGACTATGGGGTCAGCAAAATCAAAGATCTGAATAGTCGCAATAGACGTGACCATAGGGATAAAAGTAGTGATTCTAATTAGACCGCATTTAAGTTGTGTGTGGCAAAAATATTACACGTAGGTATTATTTCGTAAAAAAACATTAAATAGATGACAAAGTCGTGGTGACTTAGTGGAATTCGTGGTGGTTTAGTGGGTAGAGAACCAATCTCTCAAGTATGAGCGTGCGTCTTTGATTCCAGGTCTGGCAAGTGCCTGCCAATGCAACTTTTCTAAGTTCGTATGTACTTTCTACGTATATTTTGGATACCAATGACCGTTATTTGGAGGGGATGTTAAACTGTAGGTTCCGACTGTCATTGAACATTCTTGGCAGTCGTTATGGGTAGTCAGAAGCCAGTAAGTCTTACCAAGGGGTAACCGGGTTGTGGAGGTCAGATAGGCAGTCGCTCCTTGTAAAACACTGGTACTCAGTTGCATCGTGACTGGAAGTCGACCCTAACATAATTGGGACAAAGGCTCTTGAGATAATAACGACAATAATAATGAGATATAGGCACCGCAAGACATCTGAGGCTGATGACGGGGAGTAGCGACCCCGCGGGGCTATATATACTGAGTTCTCCAGGGAGAGTATACTGTCCCCCATCTCCGGCCGGTCGGAGTGAACCATGACGGGGGTAGGTCTCACGCCTCTGGCTTGGCTTGGCCGTCCAGAGTGGAGTCGCTAGAGCAGGATTAGTGGCCCTGCTCGGAGGGTAGGTGCCTCATGGTAAGCACAGGGAGCGCGTAATCCGCGTTTAAAGTCCGCCGAGGTATCCTCACCCTTCAGCCGCTCATGTCCCTATTGCCCTCTTGTTGCTATTCAGTGACTGGTTACAGTAAGTGAGGTGGCGAGTCTCCACCTGCCGTTTTTACATGTACCTAATACATTGTCATCCACTAACATCCCATCAAAATAGCCCAAGTAGTTTTCCTCCATAGTTAGCAATAGTTTAGCACAGAACCGGGGATTGTCTTTTTTTTAACGACGTCCACCGGGGATTGTCCTTGGGTTCATTTCTATAGTGTATAAAGGGATAATCGTCGGTTTTGTGTCACCATTTCATTAAAGTTGTCTCAAAAGGGCTTCAGCGTGTTGGCTTCGACCCCACGTTTGCCTCCCAAAAATTTGGAACTCTGTAGTCCCGAGGTCTGGAAGAGATATACAAAATAATAATGAAGATAAAACGCAACAAAGTTAGAGAGTGGAGGCTCGTGACGCCACGTCTAGGTATGTAAAATTTGTACTAAGCAGTGACTTAACACGAAATTCAAGCGTTGTTGTATCTTCGTTATTATTTGTTTGTGAGAGAGAGAAAAGAAAAATGCGTGTCCATTATTTTAGGGTTATCTAAAAGACGGACTAATTACTTATTTTGATTCACTATACCTATTTCATAACATTCATTTCTATACATTTCAAGTGTAGTATTGCTCTTGAAGTTCCACATCAGGTGTTCCAGATCTTCGATGTTTACACGTCAATAGAGAGTGCTTATCAGATTGAACCACTTTTGCTAAAACGTCATATCTTTATAAGCTATAGTCTAGCTGGGCTCCTGGGTTTCCACATTAGGTGTTTTACATCTTCAATTTTTATAAGTCAACAGAGAGTGCTTATCAGATTGAACAACTTTTGCTAAAACGTCATACCTCTATATGCTATAGTCTAGCTGGGCCCCTGGAGTTCCACATCAGGTGTTTTAGATCTTCAATTTGTATAAGTCAATAGAAAGTGCTTATCAAATTGAACAACTTTTGTTAAAACGGCATACCTGTATATGGTACAGAGAAGCTGGGCTCTTGGGGTTCCACATCAGGTGTTCCAGATCTTAAAATTTATAATCTCAGCTGAAAATGCTCATCAAATGAAACAATTTTTGCCACGGCACCATATTTGTATCTCTTATAGTTTTATTGGTCTGTTGGAGTTCTGCATCAGGTCTTCAAGTTTCGAAGATAAATTATAGCCTATATGTTGACCAGGCCTAATACTGATACAACAAAGAAAAAATCATTGAAATCCGTTCAGTAGTTCGGAAGATTAGCGTGTACAAACAAACAGACATACAGACATACAGACATACAGACATACAGACAAACAGACAGAATTTTTTTTTTGGATTTGTGCTCCATTACTGTTTCTAAACCCCACCCAATTATTATTTTTTTAATATATTCAATGTACAGACACAGTTTTTTTACAGATTTATTATATGTATAGATGGTACACGTTAAATGTCTCATATTGTAAGGTCAATATAGCTTTACAATTGGATAGTACTCATTATTATGTAGGTACACCTCTAGCCTACACTCTCTGATGTTAGTTTGTCTATTTAATTACATTATAACTAGCAAATCTGATCTCTTTCCGGTCGTGTCGGATTGCCGTCCCATCGGGTTATGAGAGTGAAGGAATAGGGAGTGCACCTGTGTCTGCGCAAATGCTCGTGCACTATAATATGTCCTGCGCAGCTGGCTGATCTCCTTAAATGAGAACAGCCGCCGTGGCCGAAATCGGCCGTGGACGCCATTAACTAGCAAAGTTTGTTTATCTAAATATCATTTTTCGGAAGAAAGTTATTTTGTCTGAATGTATATTTGACCTCCGCCAAGTCCAATTAGAATTGGGCGTCAAAAACTGGCTCATTATCTTTCATTATACCTATTACTATTCGTTAGAAATTTATAATGAATTTGTTGTGATTTACACTAGAAGTCAATTTCATTTAAGTTTCATTAAAGAAATAGACGTAGGTACTATTAACTTATTTGTGCAATCATTTAGCGTTGACTAAGATCTGACCTTTCACTGTAACGTACATAAATGACTGTAAATAATCAATATTTAGTTTCAAGTAATTTATTACACACGTCATTATTGTGTCATCATCATCAGCCTATCGCAGTCCACTGCTGGACATAGGCCTCTCCAAGTGCACGCTGACTGAGATCGATTTTCAGCTTCTCGCATCCAGCTCCTGCCAGCCGTCTTGCGCAAGTCATCACTCCACCGTGCCTGAGGACGTCCTACACTAAGTTTGCCGAGGCGTGGTCTCCACTCTAGAACTCGTTTACCCCAACGGTTATCGGTTCTTCGGCTAATATGGCCAAGGTCATCGACATAGCCCACCGAATCAGCAAGCTGAAGCGGCAGTGGGCATTATTGTGTGTTTATTTATTTATTTATTATACTTTTTGCACACATTTTACAAAAAAACAATGTACAAAGGCGGACTTAACGCCTTAGGCGTTCTCTACCAGTCAACCTTTAGGTGGAGGAGAAATTTCATGGCAGGTGCACTAAATATGTATATAAGACAAATCGAAAATATATAAACGTACATAGACTTATTATACATACACATATATATTACACATATATGTTTAGTCATATTTCTTTGAATTTAACTAGCAATTTAACTAATGTTACAACTTAATGTATTACAATAAAAAAACACATAATTTTCTTAAGACAAAGCCAGGATGGGAATGATATAAAACCATGCGCATAACATGCATGGAAAACACAAAAAAAAATCTCAAAGAACAATACAGTATTTACCAACAATTTATTGAAGGCGACGATCAGTAAACAAAAATTTCAACAAAAAGACCCCTAAATGCGTACTCGCGGTATTTCTTGAATAACATAATAAAATATTAAGATGGAAACACAAAGATCTTTTTAAAAACAAAATACCCAAGATGAAGCCCGTTGCGGATGCGAGCAAATATTTAAATTTCAATTCGAACGTCGCATATCAATGCAGAGCCATAAGCCACCGGAGTTTTTTTTTTAGTCAGCCAGCACTGAGACAATAAAGAAAAAGCCATAGGGGGAAAAAGAAAAAACAATTCGAAAACAGCATCTAGATTCGAGACACTGGCTGATTCGAGGTTCGAAACAAAAGAAGTCGGCTCCTGCCTGACCGAGATCTTGGCTTACGCGGCCGCATCTCGTTTACTTTTTTATTTTACTTTTTTTTGTTACGTTGCAATCCATGTGATTTCTTTTCTCAGATGCATCACAATGAGACGGCCTATCGAACGTCAGTAGCTATTTTTGTAATAATTACATACGAATTGCGATGACAAATATGTGTTCGTTGCGTTATTGGTTAACCGACCTTTAAGTTTGTGAAAAACAAAGTATACACTCATTAATAACGATCAGCTAAATGTATTAACTCCACTTAAAGTATAAAAAATAGGACTGTACTTAACACAGTAAGAACAAAAACAATTTGCTAGTTGTAATCTACTGAACTTGTTTCTCAAAAAAAGCTACTGCATTCGAAAAACTATATAAAATAGCTTAATTCGGTCACCATTTTCTCAGGTCAATTAAAAACCGGGCACTGCTGAGAATAATTTTATTTTACATGTTAAAAAATAAAGTTTTAAAGCTACTTGTTTATTGGTAATTATGAGCAATCGTTTTAATTAAATACTTAATACCAATGAGGTTGTAATCTTGATCAGAGGTTAGATCATCACCGCTTATATATTATCTGTGCATGGGAAATAATATGAAGGAACAGGATTCAGATTGAAATAGGATGTACGCTTACTCATACTTTTGCCTACAGTGAATAATAAGAATATTCTTTGAAATTTTAAAAATAAAATCTTTAATAGACTATTTGTTTTTATGCATTAAAGATATGGTTTTTCCTTGAGTTGTTTTTCTTTCTTAATTTAACGCCTCATCGTTTCTTAGTACCTATATATGCGCCTGATTTGGTATTTTCTTGTACAAAAATGGTTTGGTTTTCCTCTTGCAAATTAAAGGATACTTCTCTAGTTCCGTGAAGGTCTATGAATCTCCTCCGATACAAACTTACAATATAACTCATTTTCTTTTCTAAGCTTAGTAAATAAATTCTCGTTCAATTGTTTCCGTACTTTAAATTAAACTTTCTTTAAATATTTATTCGTTATCTCAACAATATCACCCAAAACATACCATAATTACTTGCACCAACAATTTAACCCACACCTGTGTTCCGAAAATACACATATTGGTCAAATATACCCCGAATTCTTAACGTTCACATTAGCAAGTAGCCCAGTCGTCTGTTTACGAGGGTAGCGTGGTAAGTAGCTGCCGAATTAACACTAGCACTTAGCAGTTACTTACCTAAAGGGTTGCAGGTGGTCTTTGTTTAAAACCTTTTTTCTTGTTGTTGTTTTTTTTTTTGGAGCAAAGAGGCTATGTTTTGGTGTGGCAAAGTTATCGATAGCATAAATATCTGTAGGTACACATCAGGTAGACGACATATTCATTATGTTAAATCTTGTGATATCGAATATGTACATAGATTAGAACCACACGGATTATATACGGATTATATTTGGCTGGACTATCAAACCTTAATACTGATCTATCAAAAGAACTTTACGTAGTTAAAATAGCCAATAATTATTTAGTAACACATTTTTAAACAATACATAGTTGCCATATGTGTGACTTTTATTACTAAAATTCTTTGCCTCAATTTTAGGATCTTCTCACTTTTGTAGCGCATTTAACTTTTTATTATTTACTTACTATATTAACTCTTTCGCTCTCTTCCACCTTCCATAAATCACTATTCTCCTTTAACAGCGTACATTATTACTAGCCCAAATTCCGAGTTTGGAACTCGGAACAAAATATTTCGTCAGGCTTATCAAAGCAGCGTAGTTTGTGAGACATTCCGAGGTACGGAACATCATTCACTGCGCTTCTATGAAGGTTAGCATTAAGCTACGAAATTTAATGTCACCATGGATACGCCTTAAAGCAAATTGTAGAATTCAATTCATAAAAAGCAGGTTCTATTCTAGTCCAAAATTAATAAGTATAATTAATTGTCCATATTTGCAAATCACATACTGAACTTGTTTGACTTATATTTTAATCTGAATTTAACTTGCCACTAATTTATCGTTACCTCTTTGAAGCCCTCCAAAACAAAAATATTGCATTTGCATGACGTTGTGCATACCTCAAACCCCAATGTTAACTCACCATATCCAAGAAATACAAATCTTCATAGCTCCTAACTCCAACATAACCTAATCGCTAGCCATTACGTTCTACCAGAACTAATTCACTCGGCCTTATCATAATTCGAATCGACATTCTGGATGACTTTTGTATGACAAACCTCTGTTTTCTTATACGGTTATTAATTTTTGTAGCGTACGTAGCTGTACTATGAATTTGGGTGTGTTCATTATACGGTTAAGGGGACAGTTCAGTCAACTTGCTCTTATTTTTGGTGCTATATGAGCACGATTTTGACAAAACTTGCATGTTAGACGTTTTTGGTAACGTTTATTACTTATTTATTTGCCTACTGGCAAATAATCTTCTCTGTAATATCACTTTACACTAACAGAGAATAAAATAAATTACTGTGGTCGATACCATTCTGTTTTTTTTTCCAAATATGTTGAGGTGGGCTTTACCTATAAATAAAATGCTCATGCAGTGCTCTAGGAACCACATTTTTAAAGTTAAGCTGACGGTATTTTCATTACTTTGTTGACTGTGAGAACAACAGTAGGCATCTCTCTAAAGACAAGCCCAAGTTTGACATCCCACACTTAGTGTAACCACAAGCCCAACACCTAACATACTTAGAAAGTACAGAATCTAAATTATGTACATACAAAAGCAAGCAAACGCGGTGGTACATAAAATAAAATTAGTGAGACTAGTACATTTAAAACTACGATTGCAAACAAAGGGAGACAATAGCTGAGGTCAGACAAGACATTCCGGTTGAAAGTTTGTGAACCTGAAACACGACACCCTAAAAAGTAAATAGAAAGTCGGTAGAATTTAATAGTCAATTTAACTAAGTTTGATAATTTAGACAATTATATTTTTTGGGCATCTTTTATGGCCAAAGATTTGATAAGCAAGGAAATTTTTGTAAGGTAATGATGATTTTCTTCTTCACTACAAATTAGTTTTTACACCAAACTAAGCCTTTGTTGTCAAACAGGAAAACACTACAAACATACTAAGACCCTTCTGCATTAAACATATTATTGGTCACGCTGCACATTTTGCAAGAGACATGTTATGACCCCTGAAACAGTAACCTTAACTACTATGACATCATATCCCCTATACTTAACTACTTCAAACCCTAGCAATCCTATTCGAACAAACAAGGAGTCCAATAACTTTCTCTCAAACAATTAATTCCCAACAATGTCGTACTATCAAAGTCATCTCTTCGGTCAGGTCATCTACGCATTTAGTTTAAATCTTATGCCCAATAACCTATTGTTAGGCCCAATATAAGCACATACAAAAGTCACGGCTACCTTCCATATTGGCATATTGCGGACCCTACATGGTAGGGACCTAATGACCTACGACATTTCAACCAGTAACTCCGTCCTTCTTCGTCTTAGCGCGCGAGAACGGGAGAAACGATCACCATAATAGAATATCAGTGTTTGTTTTATTCGATTTGTAAGTGGCTAGGATACAGAATCTGCAGTTTCTCATATTGTTTCTTTAGTAGTGTGTAGTTTTGTTGTTTTTTTTTTTGGGGAATGATAAACTTTCCCATGGTATTGGGGTTTTTGTGCATTGTAGTGCAGTAATGGATGACTCAAAGATGCGTTTGTGTCATAGTTTCATGTTGCACATATTAATTGAGCGATTTGAATCACATTGGATTAATTTATAATGTTCGACTTATAAAGTATCTATAGTAAGAAAATACGCTAGGCAATATTTTGTCACTAATCTATTTAATAAATTCTTCTTGGATTCTTCTTAGAAAGTAATACGCTAGGCAATATTTTGTCACTAATCTATTTAATAAATTCTTCTTGGATTCTTCTTAGAAAGTAATGAATACCACAATCCAAGAAAATGCCATCTTTATGAAATCAGCATAACCAAATAGTATGCAAATAAAGCAAACATAAATATTTCCCATTAAAATCGATTTCAATTTGAATAATCACCAGAAAATACGTCTCATTACACAACACACAACAAATTAACAGTTTCACCATCTATAAAAAGGGCCGTTTATCAAAATCTACATAACGAGCCATTTAACCAATACCAATTACACATGCTTTTACCAATAATAACATGAAAAATTACACACTAAAATATGTCCAATCATTCGGTCCAAAGTGGACGTAATCACTTTAATACACGTCCTTACTACACTACGGGCCAAAATTATTGGGCCTTTGAAAACTGTAATTTGTTTACGTTGAAAAATGTGCGTAAAAGCCATGCATTATAAAGATAACGTTGTATAATTGCGGATCATGACAAGTATGGTATTTTGAGAGCAATATCGTTTCGCTTTGAATTGGGTTGCGTCACTAATGAGCTGTGGAATGTCAAGAGCGAATACAATATGTACCTATTGTTACTATTATTACCGTTATTGGTTCGAAAGGGTCACAATTGACGGCCAATTTCTGTTTTATGTTTTATTTTCGTCATTAGTGCCTAATAATTGGTTAATTCGATGCAAAAAATACTTCAAAATACGTAAAATTGTTGACCCAATACGCATGTAAGTTGGCAATAACACCTGTTTAACCATTTTACCAAACTATCAATTTCAAAGAACCCTGTCGAAGCAACTCTAATAAATCAATCATGTATCGACACAAACTATGTCGGTTTAACCTCCGCTCTTTAAAAGTACCCTCAATGCATACAACAGAACCACATTACGCAAACAACATGACATTTAAAACATAATCAATCATGCACAGATAAAAAACGAAAAAAAAAGTAAAAATAAAAATGTTCTTTAACCAATCATTTCACGCCGATTGGTGCAGACGAAAAAGGTAATAAGTGTTTAGTGTCTT
The DNA here is from genome assembly GCF_022581195.2 of Helicoverpa zea. Classification (NCBI taxonomy): domain Eukaryota; kingdom Metazoa; phylum Arthropoda; class Insecta; order Lepidoptera; family Noctuidae; genus Helicoverpa; species Helicoverpa zea. The sequence continues at coordinate 4,380,122 of NC_061472.1, forward strand.
ATGATCGACTTGGCATGCCATATAAGTCTGGCTGTGTCAATAATTAGCGTTCCCCCCATGCCTATTCTTGCCAGATTTCTGGCGCCGTCCAATGATTGGCGCAAGTCTTCGAAGGTGCGCTAATGAGGCCTGTTTAGCGCACCATTTTTGTTTTATTGCGCCCATGTGCGTTACCTTATTAGGATGCGTCAAGTCTTTTTGGATGGTGCTACTTTTTCGTGAACAGGTGTGTTTTGTCAAGCCATTTGTGTGAGACAGCTGATGTTTAAGTTTATGTTTATAGATGTACCTAAATAAGTATTTCGTGGTTTAAATGTGTAAACGTCAAATGAGTAGTATGTTTAGTTACGATAAAGTTGTTAGTTAGAGTTACAGGACCATTTTTAATGGTATGAACTTTAGGTTTAAAAAAGTTTACTTAATTATGAATCTGATTTTTCGTCTCACTGAATAGTTATAAGTACGATCTGATAAGTTGTTAATTGAACAAAGTCCGTGCCAATACCAAAATATCTTCCTTTGACTTACGCAATGTCTACGTCACACAAACCCATTGATATTACAGTACAATTTAATGCTACTCTAATTTATCATTCCCGACTTACTTGCGTAGTTTCTACGTAACATACGTAAAATTGCTGTCAAGAAACACGTGTTAAATATTTACTTTTACAATAAACACAATACTCTCTTTGCCAGGTGGCAACAGTAACCAGGTTTATAGATTGATTTTTGTCACTTCACGACACCGAACAAAGTTGGTATTAAGTTACTCTTATCATGTCTTTAAGCATATTGTTGTATATTTTGTTCCATGATTGTTACTTACCAAAATGTACAGACAGACTAAATTATTATTGAACCTAACCTACTTTAACATTTCAAATTCAACCAAATGTCACCATAAGATACACTCAAAGCCACAAAATCCGACCAAAAATTTTTCACCAACAATTTGACCCCTACACTGTGACACCAACAATCTGACCTTTATTCCTCCCTCAGGTGTGAAGTCCCGGTGAGTGCGCGGCCGTCGTGACGGCAATGATGACAAGGGACGCGTCGCGCGGGGACGCCGACCTGAGCGTGCCGATATATCTGACGCACAACATAAGCCAACATGTTCACGAGGTTTGTAATTAGAGCATATATTTATGATTTTGGTACTGTTTTTGAGTGGTATATAGTAGTAAGACTACCAGTATTAAGCTCTAAGCTTTGATGGGCTCTTGTGACTCCCTGAAGGAAACCTTTTATGTCCTTGCTGACAAAATGATTTTTATCTAGACAGAAGAAGCCTCATTTGATACTTATACTCTATTATATAGGCATTGAATCTTCAAGCTTAGTTAGTTTAATTAGAATGGAAAAAGGATGATTTTCATGTTTTATTTACCACTTTAACGTCGCTAATTTGCCTATAATAAAAATAAAAAGTTATTGACCAAAAAATTACACTTTCAGTCAAAAAACCGGGTCAACTTACAATGTCCAATTCAAACTCAATTCAAACCACGTGTATTGTAATTTCTTTGAAAAATCAATAACCCGGTGACCAATTAGCATCACGTGTGTACTACGAAGGAGCACTTGTCACAAAATCGTGATATCGTGATAGTGCCGTGTATATCACGCATGATTGACCCTATTCGTGATGATGACGTACACAATGACTTCAAACAGTTAGATGTGAATAATTGAATTTGCATTGATTAGTAATACGGAATCAGTATTCAGAAAGGGAATTTCTTGTGAATTCATGAAGTAGATGGATTTATGTTGGGCAAATTGTCTGCATAGTTTTTTTTCTTTTTTATGGATGATGCATTGTCATTGTAAAAATGCGGGACACGACGGGGACGGGACACAAGTAGCTTCAAAATTTCTTTAAACTATAAAGTGCTCCTATGACTAATCATGTTGTTCAATTTTTTAGCAATAAACTGAAGCAATCCTTTGTTATTTTTATTCTCCACGTTTTGTATTAACACTTCTCGTCACACACAAAATATTAACATACATACATATTTATTCCCAAAATTTGCTTTTCAATACTGAGAAATCTAACACCATTTTACAATAATTCAATTAGTACCTACTTCATTTCGAATTCTATTGGATCATAGAATGTACTAGCATATTACTATTGTCACTATGGCGTAAAAACCATAAAAATAATAATCATGTCGTAAATGTTACTATTTCAATAACTTAGTTACGTATTCTTTCATGAAGTGCTAAAATGACGCTTCCTCACTTAACACTAACTTTAACTTAGTGACGTTTTACGCTAAGTGAATCGGTATCACTATGTACAAGACTGTTTATTTTAACACTTATTACAATGCCAATAAATGCTATTATCGCTTGATTTTTGGTGACGTTTTGTCATTGTCGTAGTTCATTGTTATGAGTACGTTCCGACCAGTCATTTTAGAAGCTTTAATTGAATTAATACGTTTTTCTAGAAAACGCCACAAGTTAGATACGTAGCAGATTTTTACGTTTAGTTTATTTTGTAGTCTAAAAGTTTTTTAATGTATCTAGCTAGAGTAACGTATACTCTCAGGTAACAACCAAATATTGGCATAGCTACATCGCACACTCAAGAGAAAAAATATTTTACTAGTTTCCACCATTGGCATACGCTAAATAATTGTTTCAATCGGTCTTGTGTCTTGTATAGTTCGGCCATTCAGAGAATGCGTTCCTGACACGTCGCGATTGAACTGACGACGTAACTTTGCAATGGCGTTGCAGTTACGATAAAAATATTTTTGCTGGTTGTTTACCGTTTTAACAATTGAGGAGCATTAAAACAACATTATTATATCAATAATCAATGAATGTAGTTACGTCGTCAGTTCAATCGCGACGTGTCAGGAACGCATTCTCTGAATGGCCGAACTATAGTAACTGAGACTATCGCTTTCAAAATAGTAAAGTCTTTAAACAATATAAGAATAAATACTACCCTATGTTTCAATCTATTTGCCCTTTTCTTTATCATTTTTCAACTGTTTTAACGTTAAAAAAGTCGTGGTGGCCTAGTGGGTAAAGGACCAACCTCTCAAGTATGAGGGCGCGGGTTCGATCCCAGGACAGGCAAGTACCAATGCAACTGTTCTAAGTTTGTATGTACTTTCTAAGCATATCTTAGACACCACTGACTGTGTTTCGGATGGCACGTTAAACTTTAGGTCCCGGCTGTCATTGAACATCCTTGGCAGTCGTTACGGGTAGTCAGAAGCCAGTAAGTCTGACACCAGTCTAACCAAGGGGTATCGGGTTGCCCGGGTAACTGGGTTGAGGAGGTCAGGTAGGCAGTCGCTTCTCGTAAAGCACTGGTACTCAGCTGAATCCGGTTAGACTGGAAGCCGACCTCAACATGATTGGGAAAAAGGCTCGGAGGACGAACTGTTTTAACGTTGTCCCAAACAACTCAGGATCTTTGATCCCTATATTGGAATATTACTAAGTAAAAAGCCTTACCTTACTTGTACTTAGATGGCATTTTAATTCTTTAGAATGGCGATAACAATAAAACAAACCAGATATTCAGTAAAGACCTTTACTTTTACTGTACATTTTTGCATATTTAACAAAAAAAAAAAAACAAAACTATCTTCAATATTAATAACTTTACACAGATTAGACAGAAGATAAAGTCCAAAATATTTAGTATTCTCTCTACGTCACAGTTTCACAATATTGTAAAACTTATTTGTGTTCTACATTAGTATAGATTATTAGTGCCGTCTAACTTATAGAGTGACGTACTATGTGATAATATGTACCGTTAATACATTAGATATATCACGTGCTTTTGATATATTCTTTAATTGATAAATGTATTTTAAGCTAAACGATTTACGAACAGTGGGCTTGAGACAGGTGGCTGGTGATAACAAAAAAAGTCATTTTAACATATTCTAAACTTACTTTGGAGCCTGCCAATAAGGAACAAAGAAAAATTCTTCACTTTTCACTTTCATTTTATTGTTTTTTGATCGATATTAAAATCGATTTTTCTAACCAATCGATTACCTAAAAAATCGATTTCCAACACAAATCGAACGCAGGACATTGCCTTAGTATAATAATCTCGCTCAAGTTACAAGAGTCAACCGAGGGCAATGGGTTACGGTGCGTAGGCGCAAGCTAACAACCTGTCACTATCCCCGCAGCTTACCATTAGCAAATGCAATGGAATAATAATTTCAATACGATATTTGTCCAATATTTAATTACTTCCATGTATTTGGTTGATTTGTGTGGCATTAGTGGGTCTAATTGTAGTAATAAATCGTAATCATAAACTGCGAAAGTTTGTACGTATAAATGTATGGACGTTCGTGCCTCTTTCACGCTAAAACTGTAAGAAGGATTTTGATGAATGTTGGCAGTAAATCAGCTTATTATTTTCTACCAATAGTCAGTTGCTAACTTTTATGAATGCAGGAAGTGACATAATCATTGTACGTAAGGAATTGTCAACCAACGATACTTAAATGTATCATAATTTGCACAAAATGTAAGAAATGTAGGGTCTGTTCTTCTTAAAAAAAAAACTGTAAAAAATGTTTATTACTACATCTAAATATGTAGGACCCAGCTGACTTCTTGTAGAGCAGTATCCTAATGAAAAATAGTGAACCTTCAAATGTTTGACTAAAACAGTGCCCCAGCCAACGTTCCGCGCATAACTCGGATTGTCTTGCTATGTTTTTTGTTCGATACTAACCACTCAAAATAACGTAATGCGCGTAAGGCCATTACGGAATCACGGGCCATTGTACACTGGGGATCAGACCATTTTGGTACACATATTTTTTTGTTAAGAATAAAGTATATTTGTGGCTTTGAATCCATTAATGTTGTACTTATAATGTCGCGTCATCCATCAATAAATAAATAATTCAGTTTAAGAGCCATATTTTTTTTGTATTTTAAACAACCAAACCTGATTTTCCTAAATACTCAAAAAATATGTTTTGTATTCAAAATACAATTTCTACAAATATACAAATACGTGCCCAAATTTTGTGCCCGCCAGTGTATAACCAGCCTCGTTGATTTAATGTTCGCTATTTATATTAGGCCCAAAGATGACTTGCTCTTATTGCCCTGCGTCAAGGCAACCAGGTATTTTCACTAAAGCGTTCTAAAATTATATTCGACGACATCCATTATAGAAAGTGGACTAAAAAGTTGATGGCCGTACACCATTTAAAGTGATTTATTTTATAATGCTTTATGTTGTATTTTTATTAGTTTACATATGTTCGTTTTTATTTGCTTGTGTTACTTGGTTTAATTCATAAGTTCCTTCATTGCGCTATGCGTAAATTACCTTTGAGAAAAATATTTTGTTAATTTCAACCTAACGAAATAAAACCATCACCATACTCTAATTTAAACATCTACAAACCAAAAAAAGCTCGTCAATCCCGTTACTGGTATCAGTAGACCATTAATCATACACTTCGTGTACAAATAAGTGTACAATCACATGTCACACGGTCCATTTAATCTGAGCACGTGGACAGACGTCGATGTACCATTTGATAGGCGACGTAAGCCGATCAACGAGCCTCGGATTGTTTGGCCGCAAGTGTACGTGTGGGGAAAATTATTTTGATTTAATTTATTGAATTAATATATTTGTAAATGTGTGTTAACGTTACTATTTTATTGTTTTTTTTTTTTTTTTTGTTTTTGATATTAAATTATGTAATAAAGTTTTGGTACAAAATATGTTTTATTGTTCACTTCAATTCGTCCGAAAAAAATCGTAATATAAAGTCTACATTACCTATACTTCTCTAAGTTAAACTTTCGTTGTTTTCATAAGCACCTGAATACCTTTAAAACAACCTTGCACCACTCGCTATCGAACAGCAATACAATTAAAAATATATTTTTTACTACCAACTACCTAGTCGAAAAAATATAACACATAATAAAAACGTTCAACAAACCTGCGCACGCGCCTGTACATTACACAACGATCCACGTCACTTACACATCTTTGACACACAGTTGACAGCCCACAGTGACAGAACTGAGTGTTTTGACACAATCGTATGTTAATGAACAGTCTCGATCTAATTAAACCATTGTGTTAGAACTAAACTCATTACGGGCTGTAATGAAACGGTATATCGGTTTTAATTAGTTGAGTAGTAAGATTTTGAGATGGGTAGTAGTATGATTTTATTTGGCGGCAAGTGTATGGATTTGTGATTGGGAATTTAAAATTTTGGAGCATATTGGTAGAATGATTAAAAGTTTGTACATATGTTGAGAAATAAGCGAATCGTTGTCAATCCAAACTAATAAAATATTATAAATGCGAAAGTTACTCTTTCTGTCAACGAGTCTGAAAGCAAAATTCTTTCTGGTAAAAACTGGTGGACCTTTAAATTAAAAGTCAAGTTTTTATGTTACAATTAGCTTCACTATGTTATAACCATGGAAGTAAAATAACACTATTTATCAAACGAATAAATAAACAAGTTCTCACATAGTTATTGGAAGCTCGAAGCCTTGGCTCACATGTTGCAGTCCGATTCATGTAATTTCAATCGTCTAAACAAATGCATGCATGCATAGGTTCTCATTATTAACCTATACTTTATATCGTGGGTATATACTGTGCGACTTACCTGATACTAGCGTGTACACATGAGTTTGTTTGAGTTTTAAGCGAGTTAAGAAAAATACCAATTCACATACAAATATTATAGCTTTTTATTACACAGTTACATATATTCCGTTTCCATTAGTTACAGATATTGCTCACTACACACCAAAAATGTATAATATTACAAAGTTTTTTTCTCAATAATTGATTATGTATTTGCTTGTATTTTATACCAGATGTTCCCCGAGTTCAAGTAAAAGTATCAAATGTCTTTTATTTTTAATTTAAATCTGTTCAGAAGTAGACAGACAGACAGACAGAATTTCCTTCACATTTATAGCAATAATATTTGTGAAATATAAAAAAATTAAAAACTTTTGAAAAAATATTTACATGTAAGATACGTAAGTATCATAGACAAACCAAAACTGCGTAAATTCCTACAACGAGTTAATAGATCCTAATAAAAACAATTAAATAATAATTATTTCCATATGTGCATCATTAAGTAGGCAATATTGCAGTCATGTCAGTGAATTATTAGCATATTCATGTAAAATGATGTATTCATTCATTTGAGGCATTAATTGCGCAGAATGCTCTTCTATCTAACCACATTACCGCAACATCAGGTAAATTATTTTACACGATTTTAATATCATAGATACTAAAGGCAATACTTACTAATATATATTTTAGGTACCTAAAACATAGTATAAAAAATCACAACCATCACAGAATAAGGTGCATATTCCTTGCAGTGAAAATGCTTTGAGTACAGACAATTTCAATATTAAATGAAACTGTGGTTTACCAAAACTAAGATTGGTATGGTAGTCAATCTAAGTAAAACTTCTAAATACGAACATACCTTAATTGAAGTTAAAGTTCACCTCAATCAATTAGTACCCGAAACAGTTAGGCAATTCTTCATCATTTAACCCATAACTGACGGTGGAACGGCAAAAAATTGCCCAAAATTTGGCCCACCCTGAACCGTAACATATAATTGCGCCACCCACCACTAACTGGCCACTTTACATTAATCCACCATAGACATAAACTTTCACGTTTTTTTAAATTGCCCAATCCCAGCTCTATTTTCAAATGTTCGATTCTTAAAACGGCTCGGATGTAGCTCGACTGACAGCCGTAGAAAATACACAATTAACAGACGCATGCGTATTACCTTAATGGATTTATGTACTTATTGATGGATCAATCAAAAGTCCACTCACGCCTGCTCTGGGCTTTAATTGATAGAAACGGTTAGCTAAGAGGCTCTACTTGCGGATTGAGACGAACCTCTTTGTTTCGCCGACCGTTTTTGTTTAATGTGTGGGATTGCTTTCAGATAAGATATGTAGATCGTTGAAAGAATACACGATACGTTTTAAGTGCTAAAATAATTCAATTAAGATGACTAATATTTTTTTTGTTAGTTGATGATACGGATTTTATAAAAATATTAGTCTATTTATGAAGCAGAAATTACTATTTATATCCGAATCGCTCATCTCATTACATCTCTAGAAATAGTCTAATCTGCATAACTGCGGCATATAATTATGTGCATGATATCTCTTAAATAAATTAGTCTGGGCAAATATGTACACCGACTACTAACGTACTCGAATTTTATTTTCATAGTAAATATACTTTTTTAACAGAGCATAAAATCAGCAGAAAATAACACATTGCAATGCAATATAAAAAGTCCGTCACTCACACCGAACGAAAACAAAATCAAAGAAACAGAATTCCAAAATCAAATCCCAAAGTTCCACAACTCATATTTGCACCAAAGGCGAAATAGATAAGCGAACAATTTAAAAGCCAAGTCGAGATAACATTACAGTACGGTGTGATAGTGGTCTAAGTACCAGTCGTTCCCACGAAGGCAAATGGTAATAAATTATAAGGATCCAATAACAGTGACTATTAAATCAGTTTCCGTATGCGGAACTCATTCATATTTTAATAATACTGCACTTTGCACTCGCGGCTGAATTGCGTTTAAATTGGAGCATTCTGTCGAGAGAAAATATTTAAATTGGATGTTGACTTATTTTAAAATGAGATATAATGATATTGTTAAACTAAAACTTGATTTTCTAGAAAATGAGTACCTACTTCGGGAAATCTTTTGCGTAGTTGTTGATCGTACGGGACAGACTTTTCTTGCACATTGCATAAATGTTCAGCAAATTCAAGCGGCTTTACAAGATACGGTATATTTTGTAAAGTCGATTGAATTTGGTGAACATTTGCTTGAGTACTCCTTCACGGAATTTTGAATACTTTTCATGCATCCGTGCTTGTTTTAATACATCATTCGTATTATAAATGATTTTTTTTGTTGTCTGTCGGTTTCTTTGCGGTTATGTCTGTCTTAGTGGCTTTTACACGAGGTTCTGACCGTTCTAAATTAAATTTAATGAAGTACACATATAGTCTGTACCCTGAGGAAGGACAATGAATACTTTAATTCGGGTGCAAAAAGTAGTTCTTTCAAGACGAGAATGAAACTGCGTGAACAGCTAGTTAGTTACCATGTACAACAGTAGTACCCATGTCAAAATATATATAGAACCGCTCAGAAATATTTCACCAAACATACATAATATGTGGTGCTTTCATTTCCTACTTCATACCGTACCAAGTCTCGATTACATCTGTCTAACCTTTACACCCGATCTAGATTCTACTTACAATGCACATGTAAAAAATATTAGGAGAGCTCCTAATGCCTTGTCAATCAACATGATATGTAGGTATTAACATAGCTTTTAATGAACACTACGAAATTACATCTTTCGTAATATTTGTTTAAGTAATGGATTTTGGTATCGCAAGTTAATCTAAGTTGGGGTTCCTGTTACATTTTGCTTATCAACAGCCTTGTCATCACAGTAATGAGTTAGTCAACTGGGAACTAGGAAATAGTTACTGGCAGCTAGGGACCTGGGAAATTAGAGCAGAAAAGTCAAAGAATTTCTTGAAATAATTATTTTTAGTTTAAAATATTATTTCTTTTCTTTCAAAATCTTTTACAATATCCAATAGTTCCAAATCTAATTTTAAAAAAAATCTTACTTGACCATCCATGCTACATCTTTGCAAACTTAATCCCAAAATAATGACAAATGCTCATCCCACACACAAAAAAAAAACTAAATCATGTAGGTACGAACATAAGAACAAAAAACGCATTTAAAAACTGCATTCAAAACATGCATAAAAATATCTAGACCACAGACATAACGCATTAAAATCACAAAGAACCTTATACTTATCGTAACTAGACTTACTGCATTGTTAAGGTATGCTTAGACACGACGTTGTATGTCTCCGACTTCTAGGTCAATTAAAATGTAATGTCTGAACAGACCTTTAGATGTCAACATTCATAATAGATGACAGATTAGTCTCCTAAATACAATTGTTACGGATATAAAAATTTTGGTTGTTTGGCTTAAGTAACAGAATGTGGCGGTTTGTATCTTAATATTGATATATCCTACTTATATTATAAATGTGAAAGTTTGTGAGAATGTATGGATGTATGTTTGTTATTCAATCACGCAAAAACGGCTGGACAGATTTCATTGAAATTTGGTATGTAGATAGGTGATACGCTGGATTAACACATAGGCTACTTTTTATCAACACACCACGCGGGCGAAGCTGCTGGCGGAAGCTAGTAAGTAATAATTTAAGGCTCGCGTAACATCAACAGTTTGTTAAGAATAGTTTCTTGAAAATAATCCTACTACAGAATAAGAAATTGAGATTTTATTTGCAAAATTAAGGTACCTGTTTGCATTAACAAACAGGTATTTTCATACACACAGTTAGACCCGGATGTGTCTGCAAATCATACAAATATTTGTGCCCCGCGGGGATCGAACCCGTGACACGCAACACGAAAGTAAACGGTTATATGTGTATTGTCTGAAACTACAGACATTTTGAACGTTGTTGACTGTTATTCCCTTTGATATCCTATAATAGATTCCCGCGGGTCCACCTGCGTTCCGAGGGGGCTACTTACCCGGATAAAAACTACGAATTACGGAGTTTTCAGGCTCTAGACTAGAGCAAAAACATATCACGCAAACTCCAAATAACTTGTGAACATAGCAGGATAAAAAAGAAAAAGACTATCTGTGTACCAAATATCATTTAGGCAAACGCGTTATGGCTTCGAAGTGCGACATACAGACAAAACTTCTTCTGCATAAACATATTAGTAAGGATTCCACCAAAGCATGTAATACTGTGAACCATACTTACAACGTAGATCCGTAGTTTTTGCTCAATCACAAACATACAAAACGAACAATAGAGTCCTAAGCCTAATATGTTATAGTGACATAATTTCTTCGCTCATTAAAACCATTATTGTCTAATTACTTCCCCGTGTGATGCGGCCTTGCTTCCTGCTCTATTCAAGGCCTAGAGTACAAAAGGGGCTTAGCTTGTATAGTCGGCAACAAAACACAATGTTATTGTCAAAATATCTGATACTAAAATTGAAAATCAGGGCTGGTACTCTGTCTTGTAGAGATTCGTAGTATTAGACGGAGCCCGTTTTCATGAGTGTAACGCATATTTTTATTATTTCTCCTCTGTACGGGTAAGGTACATTTAGAAATAATAAACTGATAGAAATGATAAAGTCTTATATTGTCTGTTCACTTACACTCAATTACACAATTAATAATGATAAAAATGATCGACCCGCGGCGAAAAGGGCCGGAAAAAATGCCCAATAGAACCAACGAAATGCAACTACTGCTCGATTACTGTATTACACGTTTTTATGTATTTCGCTGCGCGTCGATGTCAGCATAAAACTAATACTACTACAATTGTACGGCTTTGCTCGTACATCTCTTATGGCAAAAAATATTTATTTCTGTTGGATACTTACTTACTTCTTATTTTTTATTGTTTTCTGTATCCCACTTCTGTACACACTTTTCACACTGTGCATAATACATAGTGTCCTAAAATACATACGTTTCCTGTCTTTTCTTTTTTTTATTTCAAATGACAAAACTGTCATTAGTGACTTCTGTGGCGACAGTTTTTAGTGTTCAGGTATTTTGACAGTGCTTGTTAACTTTTGTTACTGACGGTACTTACTTTGGTAGATTATGATCAAGCTTATGATGTTCATTGACTAAATAAGTTCTGTGTTCAAGGTGTGGGAACATTTGGAGATGAGTCGTTGCCAGTGTGATATTTTGTTATGCTTCATTGAGATATTTGGATTAGGTTTACATGACACTAAATAATTGTTTATTCGGCGATTTAATTGTGTCTTACTTATATCAAAGTCTCTTAATATAAGACTACAGTCTGCTTCTTACTCTTTCTTTAAAGTTGAAAGTGTTTTATGCGAGATAACCATTTATTACGGATCTATTGTAGGTATTGTTTTTTACGTGAAACAACAATATTAACAATGTATATTTCATAACCAAACAAATTAAACAAACACCAATCACACAAAACCAAAAAACAACAACCACCAATATGCAAAACAATACAAATGAACAACACAAAAACAATAATAAATATTAAACAAGAGATTTATTTCAATAAGTCCAAATAGGCGTGAAAAATAATTATAATCCAATAAGAGATGTTCGCTAGAGGGTGCTAAACAACCGGCTGGCGGTTCATTACCCGACAGATAATTTTAATCTTCGATTAAAGGCTGGCTATCTGTCAGTTGTAACCGAGAGTAATGAGCGCCGATACTTTATGGATCAACCTTGATTAGGACAAGATTGAATTTAAAATATTATTGTAAGTATAGTTGCAATAATTTCCTTTGGGACAAGATCTGGTTCCTATTGTGAAAGTATTTCTTTATTTGTAGATAGTAGTGGCTTGCAGACATATTGTGGACCAAAATCTTCGGGTATAGGTAAAACATCTAAGGGTCCAATTATAATTTATTTTACACCTTATGTTGCATTTGTTTTTGCATACATACTTACACCCATTCTTTTTTGGGAAAATAAATCTTGTCTTATAAATAATATTCTAATCTACGTAGGGCCTCGAGTTAACATCATTGATGCAAAATGTGTAGACCTAATAGGGAAAACTTTACCCCTAATTCTCGTGTTAATAGAGCTTCTGATAGAGCTTCAACTGTCTTACTCATTTACTACTCTAGAATATACCAGATATGCTTCAAAAAAACACAGTTGAAAAGAAAGTTTAGTATTCCTTTTTTAAACTTCTTCTGTACTGCAAAGTGCTAGGACATCGGCCTCAAACAATAGTGCACTCATTAGTAGCTTGTGCGCTAATTATAACGACGTGGTGGGCACGTGCTGAGTGTCGCCTTGACACCTGTTTGAACTGAAGGCTGGTGTCAATTGTTTTATGTGGCAAATGGGCTAAGTTTTTCAGGCTGTTAGTTAAAAGTTGCGTTACGGGAAAGTTATAGAATTGTATTGAAATTGTAAAAATGTATCCTTTTAGAAAATCACTGATTAATTATTTTTCCTTCTCTAAGTTTATTACAAAATTGGTAACTTTAACCATATTGCCTGTCTCAAAAACAATATATTTATTAGGTATATAAATTATCGTATCGTATATCTCTACAATGTTATCAATAACTAGACAATATAAGACATTGAAAATCATTGTAAACCATTCCTAATTTAACGCATAACTTATCAATTAGAAAATGGCAACACCACAAAACTGACAGTAAAACTAAGTGAAAACCTTTCAATTTTCACTTAACACTAATTACTTTTACTACGTAACTAAATACCCTATTTAACTTTCCCGCCATAACTGGGACAAAAGCAGCTTAATATCGCGGGCATTCTGTATAAGCTTTGTAATAGTTTGTAAAATGTCCACTTATCGTGTCAGATAGTGGCTTTGTGTGCGTGTGTGAGCATAGTGCACACACACACATGTAAAAAATGGGTGTGTGGTGGTGAAGTTTTTTAACATGTCTAGTGAGCGATTTTGTTTAGTTATCATTTTAATGAAAAGTTACTTTAGCAACCTAAAAATGTTAAATACTATGCTATACTATTATATACTATAATTTTTGGTTAGGTGGTTAAAAATACAAACTAGCTGTGTTTGTTATATAGTTGCTTGGCTGTTAGATCAGTATTTAAAACTCGTTCAATTCTCCTTGGATTTTATTATCTATAATGCTGGTGAAATGATGATTTCTTAAAATTTAGCTAAACTTTTGAATCTTCTTTCTCCTGCCCTGTTCCCAAATATTACTTGGGGTCGGCGCAATATGTCATTTTCTTCCATTTTCCCCTGTCACTCGTCATACTGACACTCACTCCCTTCCTATTCATATCATCTTTCAGGCAATCCATCCATCTTTTCTTAGGTCTTCCTCTTCCTCTCCATCCATCTACATTCATACTTAGCACACACTTTGTTGCATGCGTATCATCCCTCCTCATTACATGTCCATACCACGACAATCTTCTACTTCTCATCTTTTCTGTAACTGGCGCTACTTTCAGACTTCCTCTAATGTAATCATTCCTCACTTTATCCATTCTTGTAACACCACACATCCATCTCAGCATTCTCATTTCTGTTACATGCACTCTCTTCTCGTCCGTCTTTTTCAATGCCCAACACTCCGATCCATACAGGACGACAGGTCTAATGACGGATTTGTAAATTTTGCCCTTCAGTTTGAGGGGCATCCGCGGGTCACAAATAGCGCTAGTTACCTGTCGCCACTTCATCCATCCAGTATTGATCCGATGCGTAACGTCCCTGTTCACCTCACCGTCACTTTGGACGAGTGAACCAAGGTACCGGAAGTCGGAGCAAACTGGTAGGGGCATGCCGGCTAGGGTTATGGTCATGGGTCCCGAAATACCGCCAAAATCACAATGAAGGTATTCGGTTTTACTCCTGCTCACCTTTAAACCCACTGTCTCCAGTCTCAGCCGCCATGCCTCCAGTCTACTCTGGACCTCTGGCCCACTCTCCCCCACCAGAACAATGTCATCGGCGAAAAGCATACACCAGGGTGCCTCCTCCCGTATATCTGCCGTAAGCGCGTCCATTACAAGCAGGAAGAGATACGGGCTGAGGGCCGACCCCTGATGTAAGCCAACACCTACACTGAAGCTGGTGGTAGTGCCCGCTGCGGACCGGACTTCCGTACGGCATCTGCCGTACATCGCTCGGATCAACTGCACATACTTCCCTGGTATACCTTTCTCCTCAAGGGCCCACCACAAAACCTCACGAGGCACCCGGTCATATGCCTTCTCGAGGTCGACGAACACCATATGCAAGTTTTTGTGTGCACCCCTGTACTTTTCGCACAATTGGCGAATACAGAATATAGCGTCCGTTGTACTCCGACCAGGCATAAAACCGAATTGATTTCGTGCGATATCACTCTCTTCTCTCAGCCTCCTTTCAATAACTTTCTCCCACACTTTCATACTATGTGACATTAGCTTTATTCCTCTATAGTTGTTGCAATTCAACACATCACCCTTGTTCTTAAAAATGGGCACCAGGAAACTATTGCACCACTCGTCTGGTATAGTTTCCTCTTGCAACAACTTATTGAAGAATAAAGCCAGCCATTTCCATCCATCCATCTTTAATAATTTCCACACTTCCACTGGTATTCCATCTGGCCCTATCGCTTTTCCATTTTTCATTCCATTCACTGCTAATCTGACCTCATCCTCACATACATTTCTTACAAGGCCCTCGTTCACCGCTTTATGATGGAGCACACCGCTCCACTCATTTTCTTCATTCATCAGTCTTTCAAAATATTCCTTCCACCTACCTTTAATCTCCACATCATTCGAAAGGACCGTTCCGTCTCCATTCTTTACACACCTTATCTGGCATACATCTCTTGTCATTTTCTCCCTAGATTTAACCAATCGGTAAAAGTCATTTTGACCAGCTGGGCTATCTAGGGAGTCATACATCCTCTCGTGCGCTTTTGCCCTTGAAACAGCCACAATCTTCTTTGCTTTCTT
This sequence comes from Helicoverpa zea, assembly GCF_022581195.2. Lineage (NCBI taxonomy): Eukaryota > Metazoa > Arthropoda > Insecta > Lepidoptera > Noctuidae > Helicoverpa > Helicoverpa zea. Next base: position 4,395,809 of record NC_061472.1, read on the forward strand.
CTTACATTCATCATATTCAGCCTTTTTTCGTGCTTTTTCACTATCATCATTGTCTTCCGTCCGCTGCCATTCCTTGAATTTCATCTTCTTTTCCTTTAATACACTCTGCACTTCTTCCACCCACCACCAAGTTTCCTTCTCTATCACTCCATTCCCTTTTGATTCTCCTAGAATGCTTCTTGCCGCTTTCCTTATACACGTCGCCATTCCACTCCAGCATTCATTCACATTCTTTTCATTCATTTCTCCCATTTCAATCATCTTATCAACCACTACTTTTCTAAATTCCCGGGCCAACTCAGCCTTCCCCAACAGATGCCATTTGATTTTGGGGGGCCGTCTCTCTTTGGCTTTTGGCCGGGAAGTTAAAATCACATCCATAATTAGGGGTCGGTGCTGCGAGACTACAGCTTCGCCTGGTATCACCTTGCAGTCTTTGATGTTCTTTAAACTACTGCGTCTGACCAAAAAGTAATCTATTTGTGTCACGTGGTGACCGCTTTTATAGGTGATTAGATGTTCGGTGTTCTTTTGAAACCACGTATTTACCACTGCTAGGTCAAACGCAGTAGCAGCCTGTAGCAGGGCTTCACCCTCGTCGTTCTGGCAACCGAACCCCCACCCTCCATGCACTCTTTCATAATTCCCTCTCATTCTGCCAACATGGCCATTAAAGTCTCCTCCCACAAATACCTGTTCATTCGTCGGCACATTCATCATTACTGCATCGAAATCCGTCCAAAATTGTTCTTTCACCCTGTCATCACAACCGACTTGAGGAGCATACACACTTATAACATTTATTATCAAACTTTCATACATTATTTTAACAACTATTATTCTATCATTCACTCTCTTTACATCTATCACACTTTCTTTCAAGTTCTTATCTAACACAATGCCTACCCCATTCCTTTTCCCATCACTTCCACAATAATAAAACTTGTATCCTTCCCCAATTTCTCTAGCTTTCGTGCCCTTCCATTTAGTCTCTTGCAAACATGCCACATTTATTCGTCTTCTCTTTAATACATCCGCTAACTCTCTGGCTCTTCCAGTCATCGTTCCTACATTCCAACTTGCATACCTCAATCTTACTTCCCGGACTCGCTTCTTACATTGCACCCGCCCAGGTTGGTGCAAAAACCCTTGTCCACTTCCCACAGGGGCCGGGTGCTGCCCCTGCGCGTCGCCTGAGGGGTACGCCCTAGCCCTATCGCTCATCTCTTCAACATTCGACATATTGCTATATGATTTGGCATTGTGTTTTTACGACCGGCCGCCTGCCTGACGTCAACCCTCTTTGGGAATGCAATTGTTGGTGGTCACTCTCCTACCACCTAAGGATTGGTGTATTTTAGGATACATACATTAAAATATTAAACATTAAATTAACAGACATTAACAAAAATATCACACTCCAGTCTTTTAAAATCCGGATCTAGTCTCCTCACTGCAACCTCCAGCTTAGAGAGGTCTAGTATGAGTTCCCTCATGTTCTTATTAGGCCCACAGGGGCCCTGGTGGGATGTCATCTGCTAGGCGATCTCTTCTTTTGACGCTTCATCAGCATAGGATTCATTTTCCTCTGTAGCCGCATGTTATAGTTCAAGATTATCTGTCGGCTGAAACGTGATGCTCTTGTTGACATATATATCCGTTCTTCTCTCTACAGTGCAGGTATTTGGTGGCTTAGACCACATCTTCGGTCCTTATCTTGTAGGCTACCACCCACACTACTGTACCTTAGACCAGCGTTGCACTCATCTTGGTTTTTCTGGTACTCCAGGGTGATCACATCAATGTTGATAAAATCTTCTCAGGTAACAATGATCCAAAGCCAAATATCATTTATTTTATTATTTCACGTTTCGATTTACCAAATTTATAATAATATGAGTCCCTTTATTATGTAAATATAATTAGCTAAACTTTTGAATATTATTGCGAAAATCAAAATAACCATTAAATTAACTATTGAACGCGATTTGGAAATCAGTACCATAGACCAATCGACCAATAAGGCAGCCAAGTACTGTAATAACACCACAATATTATCCTCCTTTTCCTTATAACCAAACTCCTTACACAACTAAGCTCGGAACAAACCCACACATGCTTAACCTATGCCCTTCAAATGTCACAAAACATTATAATACATACAGCAGTGTATGTGTGTGTGCTGTGACACCATGGAGAATAAAATGACGACCGGAGATGCCATAACGGAAAATCTCCTTAGAAAACAGCGTCACCGAAATACGAGTATTCGGGGGACGAGGAGCGTTACTGGCTCCATTTTCATATGCCTTCTTTGGAACTCGCCCATTTTTGTAAAAAAGAAACTTCTACAGAGGTGTTAAATAATCCTAAAGCCTGGTTAGATCACTCGTAACGGAGCGTTATCGTCAAGCTTACCGAACGTTAATTGACTTAGAAAAACGCGCCTAACCTTTTTTTTTACCTGCCTGATGACATCTCCAATCTTTCCTTCCTCCGTGTATGATACGAAGGGAAATTGCCATAAGCCCTAAGGCTCGAGATTTCTTGGCAAAGGACCATTATGAGTGAGCTGGGATACTGTTATAAACTTGTTCAAACGTGTTATCTGTCAATTGTCGATATTGATATTAAGAAGGTTCCGTTTGGCAGTTAGATCGTGCATCAGTGTTGAAGGTATGTTACTGTCAATGTTTTAGTTTATCGCCGTGTTTGCGGTGAGAGAATTGTATGTTAATGTTGTAGTGATGCTGTGAATACATAGGTATACTTGTGTATAATGTACTCGTATAAAATTGTTAATTTACAGTAAAGATGGGGATAAGTTTGTAAAAGATGTTTTAAAATAAGATTGTTCATAAAGCGCGAAATATAAATACTGAAGACAAATAGAGATTTATGAGTCAACTACAGTAGTCCGAAAAAAGCGTAGATGTACAGTCAGCACCAAAAGTCGATGAACAGAATCAATATGACAAAACACCTGTTCACAATAAAGTGCCATAAGTTATAGTCGCAACTAGGAAACAAAATAGACTGTACACCAGAAACTTACAAAAGTCGTTAAACACGAGTATTTCAAAAGTATCTGTGCACTAGTATTCCTAAAGTCGCTGTACACCATCAATCCAAATGTCGCTGAACATCATTGTATCAAAAGTCACTAAACAGCAGTAAATACAAAATTAGGTTAACAAAGTATATTTTTAATGTTGCCGTGTGTTAATGTACTTTTGACTCTTATGTTGTTCAGCTACTTTTGGGACAGTACTTGCTTGACCTTAATAATGTATGTTAACACGTTAGTATCTATTTCAATAATTTTAATAATTATTTTGGAAATACACTCTTTTGCAAAAAAAGCGGGCACCTATGCGAAATCTTAGTTTTAAAGACTTTACGTGTATTTCAAAGGGTTTTAATGATTGTAGTATGTTTCTAGCATCAAAAGGGTTAGCCAAGCATGCGTGAGAGTGTATTCTAAATTTGAATTTTGTACAATTGCTAAGAAATTGGTTAAACCTTGTTTTGGACTAATTGCTGGCAGAAAGTTCGTCGGTGTTTTGAAAAGTTTTTGAAGTGATTTTCAGAAAACTGATAATGCATTCTTAATTAATGTACCCTTTTTTAGATCAAAACATTTTTGAAAAACTATGCGTATTTGATAAAATTTTCACCTGCTCTAAATGGGCTATACTGATGATTGATGGCAATGTTAAGAGTTTCGGTATTTTAGTGTAAAGCGTTCTTCTGTTTAGATATTATACCCACGTATTTTAAAATATCGCTTTTTCATAATTAAACACTGTTTAGAGGAGTATCAGTACATTGGGCTGCGACAAAACCAATTTAAAGTAAGCAGTGCCGATCGCAACTCGTCTCCTATCGTACTTTGTCATTAAAAAATACCAATTTTTGTGATAAATGTTAAAATTAACCACATGAAAAATGATGAGGAGGGTTTAAGCTATCTAAAAAGTCTAATTATTGCCGCGTTGAAGCTCTCTATAACTCCATAGGTATCGGGTTACTAAACGATGATTTCGCTGAAAGGGAGTCAAGAATTCAAAGGTATTGACCAAACGTAAGTTTCTTAAGAAATGAGCAGATAGCCAATTATTGTTATGATTTAAGCAGGAAAGTGCTGTAGATGCTAGGAAATCTCGGTGCAGGCAAGTTTATTTAATAAAATGTCAGTGGGATGAAAACACGGTATTTGAACGCTCAGACTCATAGATCTTCGGAGGTCTACGGAGTTTCCCAAGAGACGAGGTTGTTTGAAAATCAGTGATTACGAGACCTTAAGACCTCGTGCTCACAGTCTATGCGCTATTTTCTGTATTTTGTAGAATTTCAAGATTTTTAAAAATGTTAAAGTCCGAAAGGAGACGAGTTGTGATCGGCACTGCTTACTTTAAATTGGTTTTGTCGCAGCCCAATGTACTGATACTCCTCTAAACAGTGTTTAATTATGAAAAAGCGATATTTTAAAACACGTGGGTATAATATCTAAACAGAAGAACGCTTTACACTAAAATACCGAAACTCTTAACATTGCCATCAATCATCAGTATAGCCCATTTAGAGCAGGTGAAAATTTTATCAAATACGCATAGTTTTTCAAAAATGTTTTGATCTAAAAAAAAGGTACATTAATTAAGACTGCATTATCAGTTTTCTGAAAATCACTTCAAAAACTTTTCAAAACACCGACGAACTTTCTGCCAGCAATTAGTCCAAAACAAGGTTTAACCAATTTCTTAGCAATTGTACAAAATTCAAATTTAGAATACACTGTCACGCATGCTTGGCTAACCCTTTTGATGCTAGAAACATACTACAATCATTAAAACCCTTTGAAATACACGTAAAGTCCTTAAAACTAAGATTTCGCATAGGTGCCCGCTTTTTTTGCAAAAGAGTGTATTTCCAAAATAATTATTAAAATTATTGAAATAGATACTAACGTGTTAACATACATTATTAAGGTCAAGCAAGTACTGTCCCAAAAGTAGCTGAACAACATAAGAGTCAAAAGTACATTAACACACGGCAACATTAAAAATATACTTTGTTAACCCAATTTTGTATTTACTGCTGTTTAGTGACTTTTGATACAATGATGTTCAGCGACATTTGGATTGATGGTGTACAGTGACTTTAGGAATACTAGTGCACAGATACTTTTGAAATACTCGTGTTTAACGACTTTTGTAAGTTTCTGGTGTACAGTCTATTTTGTTTCCTAGTTGCGACTATAACTTATGGCACTTTATTGTGAACAGGTGTTTTGTCATATTGATTCTGTTCATCGACTTTTGGTGCTGACTGTACCTACCTATACCGTCCAATTTACTTGCCGATTTTGAAGATGAACATTTCATAGAAATTAATTACCCCTAATTTTTATCAACAAAACTACATACTTATAAAATTACACTAAAGACATCACATTATTTGTCAATGAAAACACACACACACAACAAACCAAAACACACATGCAACGAACCAAAGAAAAGTACCAGGATAGCATAAACGCAGTAGTAATAAAGCTTTCTATGCACTAACATGGTATTAGAATTTATAGGGCGAACGAATGAGATAGAGTGCAGAGGTATGAAGGTACGGAGGTACGGAGGTACGAAGGTACGGTGGTATGGAGGCATGGTCCTTAGGAGGTAATGCGAGTGGCGTGTAGTGTACCACCGATATGCTGTTGCGGTTTCTATGGACTACCCTATGTGAGTGGTACAAGTTGAGGACTTAGAGCGAATATATAAAATGTTGGTAAGGCTTGCGTGGTAAAATTAGCGTGGGCCAGTGGTATCTATTAATCTCGGGCCAGGAGGTTTTAGGTGGTCAATGCTGTGAAAATTCATGATATAAAGTAATTTCATATATTTTGTTATACAAGTTGTGTTTTAGAATTACGCACAATCTTATGGTTTTTTTTTTTATAAACCCAACTAAGTACTTTTAAAATGAGTAGGTATTGAGTAAGAAAATGATTGCTTTAATATTCGTCGATCAAAAGAAATAAAGTTGACTTTAAATAAACCTTAGGTATTCCTCAACTATCAATCAAATCCAATCAGTCTTGCGAAAAAAACTTTTCACCCGCTTATGAATTGTACCACACGTTGTCTGATATTGGAAAATTGACTAAATTATTAGCTGCCTTTGTAACGGCTCGCAGCGTGGGAAAACAGGCTTAGTTTTCACAGGAAATTATACTTACACAATACCGAAAGCTGTTGCGGTCACTTATTATGAAAATTCACGTGAAAATTTTTGGTAGAAAGCTTGTTAAATTACCAGGAAATATGTAGGAAGGTTGGCTTGTAACAACCATGTAATACTATATAAATTTATGATAATTTTACTTACAATATACTGCATTAGAAGTTTACGGCAGTTTTTCTTCTGAAACAAATGAACATAGTACACATTTTCTTTACCTTTTCCTCCAATATAATGAAACAAAGATTCCTACCGAACTTTATAGGTAGACATTTGAAACCAATAACTCCTAGGTAACAGCATTCCGATTCGTGCGTTCATATAAATTGGGCCCCTTTGTTCTTAGCTCACGGAATTTTCGTTAAAATACAGAAAGTGGTCGTGAGGTGAAGATGGCCTTATACATAAAATGGGTTAGGAGTTAGGTCTCCGGTTACGGAGGTAATGTATTACGTTCCCACGCTACACATGAGCTGTAGGTGTGCTTCAATTGCGACTGACAGACTGAAAAAAGAATAAAGTCTTAGATTTTCTTTTCCCTATAAAAAGAAAGGTGTTTACGTGGATGGGGTTCAGCAATGGACTTCATGACATGCTTAGTATACCTACCACAGTATAATAGAGAAACAATTAGCAACCAAACAAATTATGCTAACTTGCGAGAAGGTTCATTACGGCGACATAATACAAAAATAAAATACGTAAAGTTCATCTGTCTACACAATAATGACCAATGCCTCAAAATATACTCACACACTAACGTCGATACTAAAAAAAACTGCAAATAAAAAAAGCCGTGCAAAATCACTCGGTCCCAAGCGGAACACAGCAAGCAAGCAACGCGGGCGCATCGCGTGCTGCACTATATTAGCTAATAAGAGATCCACTCACTCACTTCATCGATTTCACTCCTTTATTCCATTCAACCACAAAGGATTTCTCTCGGTTTTACCGCGAAATATTCAAAAAACTTTTACTTCAATTTATTTTTTTAAATTGATGGAATGCCAGACTTAATGGTAAAGTACAGGTAGAATAAAGCAAGGAGGTTTTGATCCCAATTTGTATGTCGAAACGTGACTTTAAAATCTAAACAAAAATGCTCATGGACTCCTTAATTTTTTTGTTGTCATTTAATTGTGAAAATTTTCGAAATTACGTCGGTACGTTTGGCAGATCTCGGACGCGATTGGCCAATTACTGTTACATTTTAATTAAACCGTTTTTAATAGATATAATTTTGTATTTATTTTTTTCATTTCTCCTGTAACTTTCTTTTCTCATTAAAAATATGGAGAGAATCCTTATTGCATTTTTTAATTTAATATTTTTTTTACACTTTTCACTTACATATAAATTATTCAGAAATTTTACATAGGTAGACAAAAGTATTTTAAAGCTAACTGTACAACAGACCGTTATTAATTCCAATAAACAGATACATTATTATCTTTCCTCAAATATAAATCATATCAACTTATAAGAAAATACATAAAACTTAATAAACGACTGTTTCAAGTGCTAACCGGACTATTACCACGATATAAGGAAGTAACATAGTTCCGTAATACATCTCAGACAGCGTTAAAACGTTATACGCTTGTTCATAATTAAATTGTAATGACATCATCGATTTATAGATTTACTATCGAATCATCGAATTAAAATTCCGATGTCGGTATAATGGTTTATAGTATTTTTTTGTGTTAAATTGTTTAATGAAGACAGAGGACGACACTTAAACCATATGAAAGGGTATTTAAATATACCTACTTGACGTCAGCCAATATTTTTGTTAGATACTTCTTTAAAAATTAAATCCCGGATAAAATATAACGATGTACTGTAAAAGTTGTCACATATTCATTTTTCGGGATCATCTTCGTATATCCAAATCGCTTTCAAGCTAACTTATACCAAAAATAATGTCTTGTACCTCTACTATCCACGAAAACTATACCATCCGTACCTCTCAAAAGCTACCAGCAGAAGCTAAACTGCTCATAAATCTGCCTTACCAGACAATTTTAATCAGAACCTTCAAGTTAAGTGACATATCATGTTACCCAAGGGCAAAGAGCGAGGTTTAGCGGCAGTAATCAGCTGTGGAAGGACTGTGGAGGATTCGGATGGACAGCTTCGAGGTTAGAGGTGAAGCTAAAGGCTCGCAGACGAAGTGTGGCGAATTCCTCTTTGTGGTGATAGCTGGAAATGGCTCCTGTCAGAGTTTCTTAGTGTTTATGAATATCTGCATCTATGGAAAAATGACTTCTAACTCTTTATAACTTTGGAATTTTGAAGTTAGCTATTTGACTTCTCGCGTATTTGTTCGGATCGGGCCGGATTCTGGAGAAGCTTTGGTGTTATACGGACGCACAGGGCGTCATAGGCTAAATTCACTTTTGTTCAGTTATTTTGGGCGAAGTGTATCAAAATTAAAATTACATTGGAGGTATTTTTGTTACATAATTTTAAATTAAATCGTAACAGGCTATACAAATTCAATTAGTATCGAACTTGTTGATTTCTTAAAACAAATCTAATGGCCATACAAGACTATCTTCATTTAAATGATCGCCAATTTTGCCAAAATGAAACGAAAGAGTTCAATTACTATTAATTGATAAAAGTAAACTAGAATTTTACGCAAAAATTATATAATTTTAATAGTTCTACAAATAGATCGATTATTATTCGATCGATTATAATAGATCGATTGTGTTTTGATTGGTGTATTTCGTGGTAATAAACTGAAAGAAAGCGTGCACTAATTGGTGTTACACAATTTAGTTATTTGATTTCGAAGAAACTAATATTTGCTTAATCACTTCAATTAATAGTAATATCAATTATGAATGATGAAACAAAAAATTAAAACAGTTTGCAGTTTTGTAAAATAATGTGGAGATTTACCTATCACAGCTGGCTTCTCTGAAGTAGATCGTCTGTACAATTATATAAAACTAGCTTCTGCCAGCGGTTTCACCCGCATCCCGTGGAAACCTTTAGAAGAAATAACTTGATGACTATGATAAATAGGAATGGAAAATAATAAAAAAAACATTTGTTTGCAGAGATAATTTTTCATGTAAGTAAGTGAAAATCAATCACACACGTCAGTAGTAAAAAATAATATTGTTCGAATCTCAAAAAGTGCATTTTTTCAAAGAGTTCCAACACTTCCCCTCAAACAACGATTATTAATTATCCAGACATCACATTCATCACACCTTACCACACATACCCAAACCCAACTCACGCACACATCTATTAAACGCTACACGACCCAGGGGCTTAGTCAGTGCATCGGCAGGGTTACTTGTCGAACACACATAATCCAAACATACAACTTTCGTTACAATGCAATCTCTGACATAGTGCGCCCTTATGTCAATATGCTTTGTTCGTTTGTGTGCCACAGGATTGTAGGCAAGCTTTATGGCACTCTGGTTGTCCACAAAAATGCAAATGGTCACTAACGGTTCACCTCGTATGAAAGCATTTAGCTGACGCAAGTGTACTGCCTCCTTCGTTGCCTCCGAGAGAGCGATGTACTCCGCTTCCGTAGACGACAATGCTACGCAGGTTTGTTTGCGGCATTCCCAATTAATTAAGCATTGGCCGCACCTAAAAATAAAACCAGAAAATGACTTGCGATCTTTTATATTTCCTCCCCAGTCAGCATCAACGAATCCCGTTACGTCATGCACTGGCGACTTGGGAAATACTAAGGACAAATCCTTTGTACCCTTAAGGTACCTTAATATGTGTTTCACTGCTTTCCAATGACGCTCCTCACAACAGGAATTGTATTGCGCCAAAAAGTTAACAGCAGCTGATATATCCGGGCGTGTGTTACAGGCCAAATAATTAAGCGACCGTATCAGCGCTTGAAATCTACGAAAGTCTTGGCAGGACAAGAGCTTACCTCCTTCCCCTTCCGCCAAGGCTTTATGGAAATCTATTGCCATGGGAGTTTTCACCGCTTTGCAGTCAGCCATACCATATTCATCCAAGATCTTTGAAATTAATCTCTCTTGATTCAAATATATACCGGTAGGCGTTCTAGATAAAAGCATTCCCAATTTGTTCGTTCACCGTGCTTCCCCTAAATCTTTTATGCTGAAATGTTTCCGAAGATTGTCTAATAAAACTTCCTTCTGCCGTTTTCCGATGTGAGTTTCATACCAGAATGTTCCAGTGCCATACGCATGGGCCGATACTCTTCAGGTAGTCCTCTCAGTAACACGACAGCTACAAGATCATCGTCAAATCCGGTGGCAACATCATTCAGCTTCTGCGCAAGAGACATAACTGTAGCAACATACTGATGCATCGACGAATGATTGTCTAGCTTCTCATCTAGCAATGCGTTCATGAGGGTAATCCTGCGATTAATGCCTTTGTCCTCAAACGCTTTCGCCAAGCTATCCCAAGCATCCTTGGCATGCTTCGAATCCTGCACGTATGCATATAATGTAGGCTCAACATGCAAACAAATCAAAGCCAGTGCCTCTTGATCCTTCTCGATGTCCGTAGAGTTATTGGAATCAGGGTACTTACTGGTCAATTTGAATAACTTTTCTTTTATCAAAATCATTTTGATTGCGAACTTACGTAGAATAGTCATCTAGACCACAGAGGTTCTTGATGGCGAATTTAGTGGAAAGGGCCATAACCTTTAGAAGAAATAACTTGATGACTATGATAAATAGGAATGGAAAATAAAAAAAAAACGTTTGTTTGCAGAGATAATTTTTCATGTAAGTAAGTGAAAATCAATGACACACGTCAGTAGTAAAAAATAATATTGTTCGAATCTCAAAAAGTGCATTTTCTCAAAGAGTTCCAACAAAACCTCTGCACTAACCCGTATAAAAAGTAGCCTATAGCCTTCCTCGATAAATAGGCTATCTAACACTGAAAGAATTTATCAAATCGGACCAGTAGTTCCTGAGATTAGCGCGTTCAAACAAACAAACAAATAAACTCTTCAGCTTTATAATATTAGTATAGACAAGCCGTTTTCTGCGGTTTGCTGCGCCTTGTGGCAACCGCGATAAAATATACCCTAAATTTACAAGAGATACTGTAGCTTAACAACAAATAAATAATTTTTCAAATTGGTAAAGTTTCGGACCCTAATCATGTCAAACAAACCAACAATAAAATCTTTCCTCTTTATAATAATATATTAGTGTAGACAATGTATCTAGTTAGGAATGTAGTTCTCCCCAAACTTTTTGTCCTCAGTGAGCTTTGCGCTAGTCGCTGTGCAGAAACCATTTTTAGGTCAAGTGGCTAACTTCAGAACTTGCAAAATTATTTGCGGCAAACTGTATGAGCTGCCTCAATAAATATGAAACAAAAGACGAGTAATGGTTGTCAGTGGTCCAGTGATCTGTACAAATGGATGATATTAACATTATTGATAACTGGCCGTTCGGTAGACTTATGTTAGTTGTCCGTCAGAACTCTCATAAATCTAGTAACCTTGGTTTACCGATGATCTTGTAAGGTAACTAATACGAATAAAGCTTCATAGATTTTATAAGTGATGATGGTGACTAACTAATCTACTTCTTCTTATCGAGTGAGCGGCAGGATTTAGTTACCTTATAAGTCCTAGTGTAAGAGTTTTCTTAAAACTGCCTGATAGGCTCCGACGTAATATTGTTACAATAACTAGTACCATTTTATTAATGTCCCCTCCCCCATACGGGGTTTGGTATTACACCGCCAACTTTCGGTTTCTAGGTAGCTTTGTGATTTTTTCTAAAAGCGATTTCGGCCCAACCTACCAAGGAGTCACACTTGGGACCATAGGTTCATAGACGGGCACTGGAAAGCTCATTTATTATTGCGATAACATTCATTTTTGAAGTCGTTTAAAACCGAAATCAACATGTTCTAAAACTCTGCTCATATTTGTATGTACAGTTACCAGCCAGGTGGTATTTTAAAACAACTATAACTCTGACCTTTATTATTTCCACTACTATTACTTCGATTACGATTCAAGGTGAATTCGTAACTTTAGGAAATATTCAGTTTTTATGTCTAATACAATAAAAATCGTTAAATTATATATCGATATAAATAATCGATTCAAATGACGATTCTGCTAGGATATGAATGTGGAACTAATTTTATTCGAATAAATATTGTTAAGTGGTTAATTGTTTGAGTTTTATTGCGTTTATATTATTTGGTTTTAAGTTTTGACGAAAGACTTAGTAAGCAGACACAAGTAAATATGTACTTACGACGTTAGAATACTATTTACCAACATTGTTGCAAGAAACTGTAACTAAGAACAGAGAAAATATTCCTGCTAACTACAGATCAATGCAAGTGCACCCAAGATAGACGGAGAAATTATAATAACCTAGAGATTTCAAATAAAACTTAATTATCTACATAACAGTAAAAGTTATACTTAGGAATCGGTTCAACAAAGCTATGATCCTTGCCTATATAGGTTAACAGTCTCAACACAGATAACAAACAAGCTTACAAGAATATAAAAGGGATATTTTATAATACATAAAATTCAGTTAGTTACGATTACGATAGTAACGAGGCTAGGCAAATATTTAGCCACTTGCTTTATATGCCAATATTGTTAAAGTTGGCATTCGCTCTCAAAGCGAAGTACTGTAATAAGTTCAGAGAGGTTAAACGTCAGGATCGTATATTATCCATCAGTATTATATTACAGTAAAGTAGGCTTTTTGTAGGTTAATCTTATAAACATTTTTCATTATTAGTCATGTTTGATACATAGGAGAAGAAACCAGAGTGAACCAAAAAAGGCGTCTTTTTGAACACTTTTGCAATAACCTTTTTTTCTAGACGATTACATCTATATAAATTTTATTCTTAATTTCCTGGGGTCTTACTTGAAACGGTCCCATAATTTTTTACCCGTACATAAAATGCCGCTTGAAAGAGATATCTTTAAAATCGAATGCATGTTAACTACCAGTTTCAGGAATTTGCAAATGGCAAAATCACAAGACCCTTAAAAACATTTGCAGAGATAAAAAGGCCAATTCGTCCCATATACGCAGAAATGTAGATCTTGCTAAACCAATAGTTATTTTGTTTAAAAAAAACGATTTCTCTTACACCTCAATAACTAACACCAAATGCTATCTCTCCCACCAGGTTCGACCAGGGCAAATCAACGAAAGGCGCGAGCAAGCTAAGACGCGACCTCATCAACGCAGAGATTGCCAACCTTCGGGACCTGCTGCCCCTCCCCCCCTCCACCCGGCAGAGGCTCTCGCAGCTGCAGCTCATGGCTCTCGTCTGCGTCTATGTGAGGAAGTCCAACTACTTCCAACAAGGTAAGTTGTTCATCTGAAACTTCTGCAATAGGAGTTAACCTCTTCATATATTTTTAGTACCTTCATGTGCCACAATACTTTATAGGTAGCATTTTTTGAATTGTTGTAGTATTACTGGACTTCATATTATTGGAGTCATTTTAACTTCACATGAAATAAAAACTTAAGTGATTTTAGACGTACGGTTGATCTAAGTGACATCGAATTTATTATCAAATTGGTTTTGGTTCTGACACGAAGCACTCTGAAATCAAATGGTAATTAAAATTGAAGAAGGCGCTGGGCTTTATTTCTATCGAGTTGCAATCAAAAAATTATAACTCCAGTTAAAAAACAACACCTACTAAATATTATATTTGTGTTTTATGGTATCATTAAATTTAATAAAGCGCAATAGTACAGTACCTAAACAGGGCTTCGAGTAGTAACCTGACATGCATCTTGTATCTCTAACGAAGTGTATTTAAATTAATACGTAATACGAGCGAGCCACTCCCCGTAACGTGCTCAAGCGCATCCTTACTAACCACACTTAGAACTTATGGGAGTACATGTGTGACTTTTGTGAAGGAAAATATTCTAGTAACTAAGTTACTGCGTTTAAGTTAGTTGAAGCCATTTTAATGTGTTGATATATTAAGTAGCTAATAAAAGGGGTGTGAACTATATTCAGGCACTTCATAACGTTAACAAAATCTAAATGCAACTAAAAGAATTTCATGAAATGAATCAAGCAGTAAGAATCTTGTTGATAAAAGCTTTAGTACAAATAAAAGCCTCCAAATCATCAAAACTTAAGAGGCCATCATCGTATATCAAATCAAACCGTACTCACCTTTTCATAAGCACCGATTATAAAATATCTATAAATACACAAAAATAATTCCCCAATACGAAGGTTACCAAAGTGTTAAGTTACGAAACTTACCTTGAAAATCTTTATACTCACTTATACCATGGTAGGTAACTATCGCCACGCTAACCAACTAGAATCTCTCCTTCAAGCCTCATTTAACGCGTTTACACAAGGCCGAATTTCACACACGATACCAACACGCAAATATTAAAATACGTAAACAAAAAATTTGCAAAAAAAAGTAAAAAATCTGCAATTACGTAAGTCGAGTTCTCACGATATAACAGTTAGGCGGCTACTGTCGGCATAAAAAACAATAGCGTTTCGGTTTTGATAGGAAAATTAGAGTAAATTAGCGGGCCGGGGACTGGCTACCGACTGATGGTTATTGGCTCTAATGGTGCCTGCAGGGAATCGAACCCGGAGCGGCCTGTCACGCCCGTACCGCACGCTAAGCTACGGGGTTCACATGGTTACTTCGCTATGGAATTTCTGGATCTCTTTATGAATTTATTTGTTTGACGATCAGGAATATTTAACTTTATGATTAAAAACTTCTACAATACATAATAGGTACACTGTTTTGTCAGGAAATATTATAGCGGTTGACCGTAGCTGGCTTAAAAATATTGCAAAAATCTTTAACCAATCGAGTGACCAGACTCTTCCAAATTCATAAATACGGTAATAGGTATGTATTAGATTAGATAGATATTACATCAATTTCAGCAACACAATCGCGACTGCTGAATATTTCATAAAACATTTAGAGTAATCAACTAGGGAATTCCAGTTGCGTAGATCCCAATGACCTCCAATAAATAAGCTTTAACCTTTCTTACAATGAATTCCTATCATACATACGTGCTTCACTGTCATGTAAGCCAACGTTGCTCACATTTTGCTGAGATTCCCGCGGGACTACTGACTTTAAAGTCCGGGTATCGAGATGGTTTTTGAGTACAACCCTATTCTGATAGCCAGTTAAATTGTTTCGATAGTATTCGAAAGTAGCAAACTAGTTGTGGGAAGGAAAAATGTTGCGTTGGATACCTGCAGGTAGTCGAAACATTTCAAGGGAAAAATAACTGAAATAGATTTTCCAAAATTGAAAATACGCTACTTTTAGGAGAGAAGCTCTTGCCTGTAATTCAAACAATATGTTTAGTTTATTGATTTTCATTGCTATACCGATATTTACCGTAAATGACATCCTATTATTTTCAATGCTTTCACTTGCAAAAGGCAAAAGTTATTAACATACCACGATGATGCGGTTAACGTTTAGGTAGTTTAATGGTCAATAGTATAGATCGCAACTTGATTATATTCTGTCTATTCGACCAATTGAGACATAAATCTATTGATATACGACCTTTTGTTAGTCATAAAATAAAATATCACCCCAGAGACAGTTATAGTAGTGTCAGTATTTTATTAAAGCAATTATTTATTCACTAACAGTTACGAGCATGAAATAATCAGAGATAAGTCAATAAAATCAATAATTTTTACAATAATCGCTAATAATAAAATTTAGAAAAAATATGTACGTAGATATGTATACTAATTATATTTGTTAGCTGTAAACCATTTCCGAGTTAAAGTGTTGTAACTTTTTATATCGATAAAGAAATCGATTTAGATAAAAGCGAATAAGTTAATTTGTCAAAGCTAAACATTTAAACACCGAAAGATTTATGATAACGGTATCGAGAACGTAAGTGAGATCGATTTTAATTAATCAATTTCTGGGGCATTTTGATTTGATTTATTACTTATTGCTGTATTTAGTTTTAATGATATTTGAACAGGTGCATTAAAAACAGTAATAAAAAAGTAACATACCTATTAATTCACTTTACTAGATTATTATTAAAATGAATACCTACTAACTGCATCTTTTTTTGGAATGTGAATCGGTGTATCGATATTTCGATGTCATAATTCGTCCAGAATCACGCGATATCGATAAAGAATAGGGGTCCGACTCGATAAACGTTCGATTGTCCACGGGTCGTGGGAAACGCATTTTGCATATGATTTCGCTGAACTCGCTTCTCAATGATGCTTTACTCTTTCTAGCTTAGTTTATTCTTTGTTGTTTTATTGATGACCAATAGATGACCAGTTTTAAAACAAAATGCTCTATAAAAAAATTGCAGATTTATCGATAAGTCGCTACAACACTATACTTAGTCGATAAATTCGATTGTTTTAAAAACATTATTGTAATAAAAGATTTCCGTAAAAACCCCATGATTCATACGTAGATTTTTTCGAAGCATTTAAATATTGAACAGGTTTTGTAACAAATATATTATTTAGTCATCATCACTTAAATACCATTTGACGGTGAAGTAAAAACGCGGCTTCCCTTTGTAGTTTGTACATGACACATAACGCTACATTTATAGTAATATTATTATAAAGCTGAAGTGTTTGTTTGTTTGCTTGAAGGCGCTAATGTCAGATACCACTAGACCGATTTATATATTTTTAGACTAAGTGTCAATAGAGAGTATATCCGACTAGGCTATAGGCTTTTATCCGACTACTATTATTACAAAACAAAGTTCTTGGCCGGCCACCTCTGGGTGTCTCATAAAGAAACTACTGGACGGATTTTCATGCGATTTGCACCATAATATATTCTGGATAAGCTAATAATGTCGCAATGAAATGTAGCTAAACTTTTCTAATACTCTATTGTTTATTCATTAATTTTCTAATTCATAATGAAAAATTAAATTCCAGAATCATCTTAAGAAATCACTGCATATTTCAAAAACCACAAAAAAATATCCCACAGCCTACACACAGTCACACCAACATGAGTCAACCCTCAAGCCTCAAGTACGTAACACATCAGACAATTACACAATTACAATTCCCAGTCTTATCGGCCTAAATGCTGAAATTACTGGCGTGCGCCCGCGCATTATCGACCACGCACTCCCGTGGTATTTTCTCAAACAATTTTTGCATACCACCCTGGGAACTATCGATATATGAGATCGTTTCTTGGGCTTAATTACCGCACTGGTTGGATACTGCAATCGGTTATTTGCGTTTTGTTATGCCGAGGCGATATGATGCGCGGGAGTCTTGTTCTGTTTTTGAATTGTGAGTGCGTTTTTGTTTTGTTCTAGTGTTTATGTTGCTAAGATTTAGATTCTTAAAGAGAAATAGACGTACTGGTTTTCAATTTTTGGAACATGAAACACGATATCAACTAACACATACTTTAACTTCGATTTATGTAAGAAATAAAGCTTTATGGTGCATCATAGTGACGTCATGGACTCAACCTATTCATTAATAACTGAATTAAAATACAAAATACTAAAATATAGCTTCCATTATCAAAGATCCAAGACACATTTGAATTAAAATCTAAGAATAATAAAAACAAAAGAATCACTTCAAATATTAATAAACAGAAAAAAAATCTTGCAGTCAAAGTGATTCATCACAATAGTTCAGTGAACATAATTGAACCCGCGACCTCACGATCCACGGTAACTATTATTGACTGCCGATCGTAACACCCTTGGGCCATTGTCGCTACATTTTGACCTCTCGTTCTTACATCAAAATAATAATTATGTGTTAATACAACGTTATTGCTTTTAATTATTACTTGTCTAAGTTTTTGATAGACGATATTTTGACTTAATATTTTGGTTAATATTTTAGATACGGGTTGCATTTTATTTTTAAGATGTAGCTGTAAATATTGCGGATTATAGGATTCACTGGCAATCTTATGCGATTTAGTGAAATATCAGTGTAAAATACCGTTCAAATTGGCGCAAACATTTCATCATGAGCTTGGGTATGCTCCTAAAACATCTTTAGGAATACTGTTCTGTTTTCATCAAATCAATTTATTCAATTAACTTAACTTCGATAAATTGTTCCTCAATAAATAAAACCCACACTTTTCTTTCTCTGTGGTTCCTTCAAAAGCCATATCTAGTCATTGTTGTATCTATGAATAAAGCAATGTATTAAATTACCATTTTACAATAAACAGTAAGTTATTATTACTAAGAAAATGTCATAAAAGTATTTGTGAGTTATGATCCGGCTAGCTTGTATTTTATTCTCTTAATATTGATGTGATTATAATAAAAGCAGTTTATTATGAACTCAACATGAACAAATGTTTAGTTTACACCTTCGAGCATTTAATGTGGGTCAGTTACCAACACCTAAATGTCTATTTTAGAGTTTATCTAATTTTCTTCAAGCGCTCGTGTTAATTACTTTTTGGAGGTACTTTAGTATCTATTTATTATATTTTTATTTAGTAGATAGGCTAAGATTGTAATGCCTTATGTTGGTCAAGTCGTTTGTTCCGCTATCAGTATTTTCTGTACTGCCTGCCTCGTTGGTCTAGCTGTCGCTAGTGCGGCTGCTAAGCACGAGATCTCGGGTTCGATTCCCGAGTCGGGCCGAAATCGCTTTGTGGGTTTTGGAAGACTTTCACAAAGCAGCCCGGAGCCTGGAAGCTGGTGATTGATACATCCGTGCATCGGAGAGCACGTAAATGTCGGTCCTGCGCCTGATCTCTCTCCGGTCGTGTCGGATTACTGTCCCATCGGGCTATGAGAGTTAAGGAATAGTGAGTGCACCTGTGTCTGCGCAAATGCTCGTGCACTATAATATGTCCTGCGTAGTTGGCTAATCTCCTTACATGAGAACAGCCGATGTAGCCGATAATCGGCTAGGAGGACATCATTTTCTGTACTATGAGGCACTTAAAGAAACTTTGTTGTGTTATTCAAGAACCTACATTAGAAGTATTATAAAATATTCTTTATTGTGGTACATAGGCAAATATGAGGGCGCGGGTTCGATTCCAGGTCAGGCAAGTACCAATGTAACTTTTCTAAGTTTATATGTACTTCCTAAGTATATCTTAGACACCAATGGCTGATATAAAGGTGAAGGAAAACATCTTGAGGAAACCTGGACTATAAAGTCTGAAATCACCAACCCGCATTGAGCAAGCGTGGTGATTAACGCTGAATCCTTCTCCGTGTGAGAGGAGGCCTGTGCCCAGCAGTGGGACGATAAAAAGGCTGTAATAGTGGTACATAGGTAAACAATGAGTTGTTACATTGTTTTTAAAATTGTACACAGCTATGACCCGCCATAATGGCATACTATAATTTTAAGGTAACATTTATAACTTCGCTGGCCCATGTTTTTTGGTTTCAGTTGTAAAATTAAAAGCAATAATACAAAGTGTACTTGTCGGAAACTACTGCATAATGGTTTAGAGGACTGACGTATATCATTGCGTGTTAGTTAGTTAATGCAGTAAATAAAACAGTTATTTGTAAGGTTATATTTAATGGGAGCCGTTTGGAAGCTGGCCGATCAATCATTCGTAGATTAGCTGAAATAGTTTTAACACAAATTAATTTAGGATTTCTTATTCGGTAGTTTTTTTTTTGGCAGGAAGTTATTTTTACAGAACTGCATACATAGTACATAATTACAATGATTAACAAACTATTGTTATTTTCTATAGTTAATTTACGATGTTCTTAAGGGGCTGACTTTTCTATATAATTTCCGTCACGGATTACAATGGTTTAATTGTTTACCATTCTGAGATCTTTCAAAACATTTTGTTTTCACAAATAAAAAGGAAACTCAAGAGGAAGGCTTATGCACAATAAAGCCGAATCAAAACCGCTAAAATTATATCACTAGTTGTAATTTCAATAATGCACACTTTTATGAACTGGCACTAAGGCCAGGGCCACACAAAATGAATCCTCTACATATCTCACCAACCAATAATAATTATAATAAATATCATGCAATTACAACTGACGATTCGTCTCGAGATGACCTCGTCGGCGAATTTGTAAGAATACTTCACTTTTGTTCACAAAAATTACGTCGATTCATTCGTTTTATCGTGTAATCATAGCCTTTGTTTGGTCGTTATGGTTATGATCCATCGAATTGCACAAAAAATGTATGTATGTGTGATATTGGAGATGAATTCTGTATGCAACGAATATACGGAACTCGCGAATAAACGTGTTATATAAAAATCACGGAGGAGAAAAAAAATATAATTTGGTTTAAAAGGATAATTTAAGTTGCGTAACGTATCCCATTTTATTATCCGTATTATTTGCATATTATACTATTGACTATTATGTGACCAAAAATGCAATTCCAGAATTTATTTCACTCGTTACTCATTTGCCATAAATCCATAGGTTATATGCGAGTCAACAGAAAAAATAATAAATCAATTGCATAATATTTTAACTAAGTTCCCGTCATTTACATCCATATAATTACACATTATTCTTAATGTAAGCAACTGTTGATGATCAAATAGTTATTTGATCAGATAAGAAATAACCTCCAAGTTTATTGGGCATTTAAAACAAGTAAATAAATATTTCTCAACAAATCAAATTAATATGAAAAATGTTCCTTCATCAAATTATGCGTGGATAATTTCATTGCAAATTTGATTAGTGTTAAAATAAGGTTTTTTGAAATAAGGAACAAATTATATGTTTTTTTGTGATTTATTTTATTTCCGTGCAATAAATATTTTGGCAAACAGTTTGCTATTGTACTTTGATTTAGTTAAGTATTTATTGACATTTGAACATATAAAATGATTAAATAACTATTTAGACCCTTAACCATAATGGTTTTAGGATCGATCTAAAACTGCTCATGCTATTTTTCCCCCATGGTTGTTTAACATTTTTTTTTTTTTCAGAAAACCTCTACAAATATGATGACGCAACACACAAACAAATTACATTTTACAAATAAACATTTACCCACACACATACAAAACCCATTAATTAACTCACCATCAACAATTAACAAAAAACGCCTTATCTCCTTACAAAATCTAAGCCAATCGCGTATAACCTACAAAGATGGGAGCTAAGGTAACGCGATAAGCGCACGCGCATCACTATGATTACCGACTGCGCAGAGGAGCGGCACCGACACTTAGCGAGCTATTATCGACGTATCGCAATTGTTTGTTCGTTTGTGTTTACAATTGCACTGTAATTAGAAATAATTAGTGGGAGTAGGCAGTAAATTGTAGCTGTGTTAGACTTCTAGGTATGCAGCGTTGGGAACGTTTTCAATTTTGTTTTTTTTTTTTTGCTGTTCTAGTAGTTTAAAGTTACTGGCAAAGTTTTTTTCTGTTCTGTTTTTTTTAGTAGTTTAAAGTAAGAGGTAAATTGATTGAATTATTGATGTAGCTCTTTTAATACAGGTAGATAAAGAAACAGATTGACACCAAAATGTGCCGACAAATCTTGAGCACTGAAAAGGTATAATGATGAAAAAAACAATTTTCTTTTGAAAACTATTCTGTATGCCTTGTGAAACGTAAGAAGCTTGATCTTTTTAAATCAGAGAAAAAGAGCAAATGCTGTATGACAAATTGGACTTTGCATACATATAAGTATTTAATTCACTTCAACAAAATATCACAAAGCCATCACACCACTATCATTCAAGCAATTAAATTAATAACACTTACCTACAGTTATCAGTACTTAACACCGACTACATAATGTAGGTGCAACCAGTGGGTAGGTATAGTGCGTTAATCCAATTAGTGTCACGTTTGTTTAATTTTATAACTCATGTGTGTTTCAAATGGCATTATATGTTGAATAAATTAATGAAAAAAAATTGCAGTTTACCCACATAATTCAATTGATTTAATTGCTCGAATGATGGTGGATGTTGCGTATTGTTATTTTTATATGCCTACTAAATGGTTCTAAGCTATACAACCATAAAAAAAACCTGTTTAAAACATCAAATCCTACCAAAAAACATCCACTACCATTCAAGCAATTAAATTAATAACACTTACCTACAGTTATCAGTACTTAACACCGACTACATAATGTAGGTGCAACCAGTGGGTAGGTATAGTGCGTTAATCCAATTAGTGTCGCAGTGCCGTGTCACATTAACATAGCATTTGAATTTTAAAATAGGCAGAAAATTACATGCAACCTGTTATACGAACAGGTGTATGTGTTTCTGATAGTAAATGCAGTGTGGGGATTGCCTAAATGTAATTTAGTAATTTGTCTTTAAGTGAATTTAATTGGTGTTTTGTTTGTGTAGTGACAGTAAGAAAGATAAATGATACATAGATTTTTTTATTAAATCTCAAAAATATCAAATACTAGCTGTTTCTCACACCCTCGTCTCTTTCTAAGACGCGGAATAAATACAGCCTATGTTATTCGGGGATATAACAGTTTTTTTTTTAATCAATACAATATTTTCGGAGCCCTTAGAGGACAAACAAAAAAATGATATAATTTATTACCTTAGCATAGATTAACTTTTATGACTCTGATATACCTAAATACTTACCTAGTACAATATTCAAAAATATTACTATCGTCAACTTTACCATTTAATTCTCATTTAATAACGTACAAACGCAAGCAATGTATTATATACTAATAAATAGTAAAGTGATGATTCACAATACGAAACTGCCGCAAGCAATATATTTCAAGAGCTATTTATTTATTGCCTACCGTAACTGTTAAATGAATGCAATTATTTTATTTCAATTTTAGAATTTGATTTATCACTTTTGAAATGAGTTGTTGAATTATGGATTAGGTGAATTATTATTTTGTATTTTTTCTGGAAAGAAAAAAATATTCTTAGGCAGTACCTAGACTCTTATTTGTTCACCTAATAAAATCCTTATTAAAAATGCTTGACCTTTTTTATAACTAAAATATTAACCCTATACCTAACCTTTCGGGGCTATGGAGGTACAGAATAGGTACAACAATGTCAGTTACATTAGGGACCTTTGTACTTTAAAAACTATCATGGACTTTACACAGCACCCTGACACTTCATCAAACATTACTCTTTTAAAACATATTGGCTAACACCATCTAAAATGAGCATCAACATATCAATCACTCAATCAAAAAAATCATCGACAGACGTATAAATTTCACTCAACTAAAGGCCTAAACTCAAAGCCGGTTTTGACAGGCGAAGTCGGGGTATAACGCTAGTCTTGTGGGTCAAGGTCCTTAGCAATCTCAGCCCTATTCAGACCCGTATGGTTGGAGATTTATGGCAACATTTGTTCACTATTATTACGTACTAACCTTACAATTGAATATTATTTTAATAAATGTTCTTACTTGTTTCTTATGAGTGTATTGAAGCCTTGAATTGATAATAGAATCGCTGATATATAATTTTGTTTTGAGACGAAGGGGTTTGAGCTTTACGTCCTTATGTGAAGTATGAAATATGTAATAATGAATATGATACTGCCTGTGTGAAAAACATTTTTCTACGTTGTTTCGTTTTACATATTTTGTATTCCGTGTAAAAAAATATAGATCCTAGTAAATACAATTGAGTCTTAATTTGAGTATTTTTTTCTCGGTCTTGAATGATGCGAATTATCGATGCCATTAAATATTACAAGATATTTTTAGAACTAAAAGCTATAAAGATATTTTCCCTCAATATCGAAACATGAACATGAAAAAGTAACAGAATAATTTCGCAAACACCATAAAAACACTAACGAAATTCAAATTTTTGCAACAACCCATAAACACGAAATAGGGTCACCATGAACTGAACCACTTTGCAATCTGACCTCCTAGTACCACAGACCCACAGACCCACAAGCACACATTTACAACATTCTTAATTAAATTAATTGTCAGTTAACTATTCCAGCAACAATTAACGCCTTGGGTAAGGTCGGAAATAATAATAATATTTTTTTATTCATATCGATTGATACAATCGATTACAACACGCGTTTAATCGATACAATGGGCGATTCGAATCGATGAAAGACGTTTGACGTCGAGTGCTCACGTGTTGGATTACAACCTTTTTGTTCTAAGCTAAGAGTTTATCAATCAATAACGTAATGTATTGTTTTGATCGAGAACTTCTGTTGTTCGGTAATCCGAGGTAGCCATTAAAATCAATTGTTATATAAGTTTATTGCTCATCTGTCATCGTGATTTTGACGCGACAACATTGTTTAGTTTTGCTCCGGTATAATAATTATTTTATGCGAGTTTGTGTAAGTTTTGAAGTGAGTGACTGTTACTACTAAAACATATTATATCTTTGGACATAATTATGGTGTTTGTGTCACAAATTACCAGTGATACAACCATTTTTCAGCATAATTTCTAAATAAAATTTCAGCTTATTTTAATTGTCAAAGTTGGCATTTGTCATTTTTTTCTTCATAAAAAAGTTTCTATAAATAATGGAAAGCGGTTGCGACGAGGAGGACGGTAGCAGCTGTCATTCTAGCTCTGTGACCTTACGAGCTATGATACACAATACTGATGGTACGTCTGATTTAGAAGAGGGTGACACTGAAAGCATTTTGAAAGTTGGGAATAAAAGAGGCAGAGATGATTCAAGTCCGGATGATGATATACAGAATGGAGAGTTCATTACGGTAGGTAAGCGTGGTAAGAAAGCTAAAGTTACTACACCGCGTTCTGGATTTTCTCCAGGAAAATCGTTCGTGAGTGATAATCCTGAATATGTTGAAGTATCGGTTATATCAAAAGAAGTCCTTCCGAAACAGATTACGCTAGCAAAATTATTAAGTACTGAAAAAATTCCGGAAATAATGAGGATTGTTTACAAAAGTCCATACAAAATTTTGATTAGATTTAAAAGTAACTATGCTGCAGATAAACTATTATCTTCTGCATCTATCAAACAAAGAGGATGGGTCTGTAAGAAGACTAATGAGGTAAATGTTTCCTACGGCTTAATTAAAGAAATAGACCTCGATCTGGATGACAATAGCATTAAGGACATACTAGAATGTGAGGTTGATATTTTATCCGTAAAACGTTTAAGCCGGAGAAACGATGAAGGCAAATGGGTTGCAAGTGCGAGTATTCGCATTTGTTTTCAAGGTCCTATTTTACCTCCGTGTGTTTTTGCGTACGGTATGAGGATGGAAGTATTGCCTTTTAATTTCCTTGTTACCCAGTGTTCAAAATGCTGGAAATACGGACATATTAAAGCATTTTGTCCTAATAAAAAGCAGATTTGTCCGAAATGTGGTGGCGAGCATGACAATTGTGAAACAATTAATTTTCAATGTGTTAATTGTAAAGGAGACCACATGTCTATGGTGAAAAGCAAGTGCCCGGCATTTTTACGTGAAAAAGAAATTAGAGATATAATGTGCAAACATAATTGCACATACAAAATGGCTCTTATTAAAAATAAAGAAAATAAGAATGTAGTAGTACCTAGTCCGAATTTATTTACTGTCGATGAATTTACTAGAGCCGAGGTAAAGGCTGGAAAATCCTATTCAGATGTTGTCAAGCAGTCATTCCTGCCTACTGAAAATTCGGATGAAGATAGAATGTCTCCTATTCTGAATTCGAATAAACTTTTGGTTCGTTCTAAGAAGACTCTCAAAAATAAAATTACAAAAGTCAAGAAAGGCAGGCGTAAAAAAATAAGATGCCCAGTTGAGGATGAAGAGATATCGGAATTTTTGGCAGAAAATATAGAGAATACTGAGTCCCAATCAGGTGATAAATCTCGTAAAAAGCATGATTTCAGTCTAAAACGATTTTTGAAGAATATAAAAGAAATTTTTAGTGGAAACAGTTGCATGGAAGCCAAAATAATCGCAGTTATAAAATATTTTACTACAGAATTAAAGTCATTCCTGAAGAGTTTTCTGAGTGTTGATTTTTTGCTGGAGGTACTAGGGTGCTCTAACAATGGATAAGAACTTCAACACAAAAAATAGAGTTGTTACCATTCTACAGTGGAATGCGAACAGTTTAAGCCCTAAAACAGATGATTTTCAATGTTTGTTACTACGGGAAAAGATACACATTGCTGTTGTAAGTGAAACTTGGTTATCTTCTGACAAATCTTTAAATATTAGTAACTATAACATTATCAGAAAGGATAGATTGGATTCCTATGGAGGTGTATGTGTTATAACGCATAAGTCAATTAAAGTCTTGCACAGAGATGTTGTACATCCCAATTCTAGTATTGAGATGATCATCGTCGAAGTTTTTAATGTGCCTGGAATAAAGAACATTATTTCAATTTATTGCCCCCCCTCATCTATTACTAATCAGTCCGACTGGCATTATATTTTTAACAGATTTGATAAAGAAACATTAATTGTTGGTGATTTTAATGCGCATCATATAACCTGGTCAAATAAGACTGATCGACGGGGAGAGATGGTATATGACGCTTATTTTGATAAAGATTATTTGTGTTTGAATGATGGAAATGCTACAAGAATTAAGTCTGTTAATGGATTTTTACAACAATCTTCTCCAGATGCTTCATTTGTTTCTACTGATCTAGCTACAAAAATGTCTTGGGAGACTACAAATGAGTCACTAGGCAGTGATCACATCGTAATCAAAATGAAGTACGGTTATGAATCTGTAAATAATTTCATAAAGCGACGTAACTTTAAGCAAGCTCGGTGGAGTGAATACCGCGAAAAATCGGAAGAAGCGTTCGCTAATGTAGATCTTTCGTTGAGTGTTCAGGAATCTTATAACTTATTTGCATCCAAAATTGATCAGGTAGCTGAAGAGACAATTCCATGGATTAAAATCTGTCAGGATCCTACAGCAAAATTTGTACCGAAACCTTATTGGACTTCAGAGTTGTCTAAGGCCGTAGCCGAGAGACGCTTGGCATTGGCAAAATTAAGACGTAATCCTATTCCAGATAATTATGATATGTATATGGCTAAAATAAATACAGCCCGAAAATTGGTTGGCAAAGCTCGTTCTACGGGCTGGAAGGAATTCTGCACGAGTATTGATTCAGAAACATCCGCGTCAGAGATGTGGAAAAGAATGAGATGGGTAAAAGGTGGGAGGTATGGTAACCGTTGTGTTGATTCTGACAAATGCAGAGAGCTATTACAATCCTTGACACCTGATTTAGCTTGCGAGGAACCACCACTTTTTATGGAGGGTTCATGTGCCATGGAAGAAGATATAACATTGTTTGAATTGTTAAATTGCTTGAAGCACAAAGATACGTCGCCAGGCGTAGATAATATATCTTATTCTATGCTTTTCAATTTGTCTGTTACAGGTAAAAAGTTTTTGTTACATATATATAATTTAATACTACAAACTGGTATAATACCAAACCAGTGGAGAAGCATAAAGGTAGTTCCGATTCCTAAGCCCGGTAGAGACCCCAATAGTTCTAATTCCCTGCGGCCTATTTCCCTGATGTCTTGCCCATGTAAAGTATTTCATGGAGTTTTACTGAAACGTCTTGAATGGTTCGTAGAGAAATCATACCTTTTGTCTCCTTCCACTGTTGGTTTTCGTAGGTCACGCTCGTGCTTGGACAACCTAACACGGTTAATATCATCCATTCAGATTGGGTTTTCTAAAAATATGGCCACTATTGCATGTTTTGTTGATATAAATAACGCTTATAATAATGTAAATATTAATAGAATGATTTCCTTGTTAAATAGAATTGGGGTTGGGGGGAAGCTTTGTACATATATTTTTAATTATTTGAGTCAAAGGTATTTACAAATCGATACGGGAATGGATGGTATCCTAGTAAGACAGGCAAGTGTAGGTTTAGCTCAAGGTGACCCATTATCTCCTCTCCTGTTTAATATTGCAACTATGAATATTTGTAAATCAATCACTAGCTGTAATGTATCACAGTATGCAGACGATTTTGTTCTCTATGTGTCTTCAAATAAACATAATTTAGATTCAGCCATCAGTCACTTGTACACAGCTTTAGATGTTCTTGTTAAAAATTTAGGTGAAATGGGATTATTTCTGTCGGAATCAAAATCAAATGTTTGTCTGTTTAGTAGGTCTAGGTGCTTAACGAATGTCCACATTAGTATTAATAAAAAGGAATTGAAAGTTGTTGATAAAATTAAATATCTGGGGTTGTGGCTTGATTCATCACTTCGTTGGGGAGCTCACATAAACGAGACATGTGAGAAAGCTTACAAATATTTAAATATTCTTAAAACTTTAGCTGGGAAATCTTGGGGCATTCATCCGAAACATTTAAGGAGACTGTACATCTCACTTGTTAGAAGTCGAATTGATTATGCTAGTTTTTTATACGGTAATAGTGCTAAGACGCATTTGTATAAACTAGATGTTTTACAAAATCGTGCATTAAGAATTTGTGGTGGTTTCATTCGTTCAACACCTATTTGTGTGATGGAGAGTGAGCTCTGCGTGTCACCACTATTTGTGAGGAGATATTGGCTAGCCTGCAGGTATTGGCTGAGGTTGAGCTCCTTTTCCAATGATGCAACTTTATCTTTATTACAAGAACTATCTGTTTTGTGCACCAATGCATATTGGAGGAATAAGAATAAACCCATATTGATTGATATTTATAATAAGTTCAATAACAATATTGTGCATAAGTCCCCTATATTAGACATGTATAGCTTGGATACTTGGGTATCAAATATTAATATTCGAGATTGTGTTATTTGTAATGTTGACGAATTAGGTGTACCAAAGCGTTCAATGAGTGTGGCAAATTTAAGAATGTTGATTTCTAATATGTTTAGATGTAGATACGATAGTTATTATTTTATATTTACCGATGGCTCTAAAAGTGTTCATGGTGTTGGCGCAGCATTTTTTGATGTCCAAACAAACACTAGTATGAAATTTAAATTGTGCAATGACGCCTGTATCATGAGAGCTGAATTAACGGCTATAGTAGAAGCTTTGTCCTATGTTCACAGTTTGCCGTATAAGAATGTTGTGATTATGACCGACTCCAAGAGCGCTTTACAGCATTTGATTCGTTGTGTATCCGGAGTTCGAGGCATGCCGATTGCATACGAGGCATTAAAGAGTATACAATTTCTTCAGAAACAACTTGTAAATATTAAAATTCAATGGATAACTTCTCACATAGGTGTCCCGGGAAATGAAATGGCTGACAAGCTAGCTTCCGAGGCTATTGCTGATGGCATAGTTATTCCCGGTGACCCTTATTTTACTGAGCTTATTCCTCACATGAAAAAGTTTTGTCATAATTTGTGGGAGGAACATTTTAGTTTTGTTACAGCAAGAAAAGGTCTGTGGTACAGAACTATTCAGCATGATCTGCCTCGAGCTCCTTGGTTTGACGTGGGTAACATGCCGAGAGAACTTTTAGTGTTAGCATTTAGAATAAGGTCAGGCCATGTGCCTGCTAATAGGTTTCTGCACTTGATGGGTGTGAAACCATCCCCGTTATGCAATACCTGCACTCATCAAGTAGTGGACGACTTATACCACATTCTGTTAGAATGTTGTGCATTCGACGACTTGAGGCTACAGCTGTGTACGGCGATCGGTAGCGATATGTATAGTGGTGGAGTTAATGTTTTGCTTGGGAGACCTCTCTCGGAACAGAGTGTTGCTATCTATAAATTTGTAAAAGATGTGTTTTTGAGGAGAGATTCTTTTTAGTTCGTGTATTTTATTATCAGTTTATTTTAATTTATTTTTTCATTCAATCCTTAGTTAATTTTTTATATTCTGTTTCGGGTTGTCTCTCAAGTAAGGCGTGGGATTTACCATTGTGCATGTCGCCATCGATTATATCGAATGGCTCTGGCATCGAGTCTTTGAATGCACAATATTTAATTCAATTCACTAAATTTTTTATTGATTAATTTGTATATCGAGTTTATTATGTGTTTTTTTAATTTAATTTGTGTAAAACCTTACGAGGCTGGCATAACGCAGCAGCGTTTAAGCCTCTAAAAATAAAAGATTAAAAAAAAAAAAAAGTTTATTGCTGTTAAGCTTTGAATATAAAAGCTTACGTTGCATTCTTTTTAATGATCTTAAATAATGTAACGATTGATTTTATCCATTTCGACATTTACGAAACTTATTGTCAAAATCCGAGTGAGAAACGACACTTAATATGCTACTTTTATCCATGTACGGGAAGGAGTTCCCTCAAGACGCGGGTGGAACCATGAGATTCAGCCAGTATTGCACACCATATTGCAATCAACACAGCACAAAACAAAAACTCATCTTTGATAAATGACCTTAAAATCAAGTGCCGATCGCACTTTCAATTGTTTTAATGGTAAAAAAATCCTCAGTTACGGTACAAAAGGTCAGCTTAAACCAGTAATGATGATTTCATCAATGTTTTAATCTACGCGCACATTGCAGACTAAAAAGTTGGCCGATTGTTGGCTCGGTTTTAGTTTTTTTTTGAATCGTAAATGGAATCAAAGTTTTTAGTTGGGTCTGTTCAAATACCTGATCGTTGTTTCGTGTACCTACTTCCATTCATCTTCATACAGATTTCTGGGCCCAATGTCAAAGTAAAAAATATATATTTCAAATAGACCTATGAAAGTTCTTTTGAAACGTCTGACTAGTTGGATGGTTCCAAAGAATTGGTCTCATGGAATTCATGGAAAAAAATCCGCAGACAAACTTTAAAAATACAATTAATTATAATACCTACTTTTATAGCTTATAGGTTCGATCCCAGGTCAGGCAAGTACCAATGCAACTTTTCTAAGTTTGTATGTACTTTCTAAGTATATCTTAGACACCACTGACTGTGTTTCGGATGGCACGTTAAACTGTAGGTCCCGGCTGTCATTGAACATCCTTGGCAGTCGTTACGGGTAGTCAGAAGCCAGTAAGTCTGACACCAGTCTAACCAAGGGGTATCGGGTTGCCCGGGTAACTGGGTTGAGGAGGTCAGATAGGCAGTCGCTTCTTGTAAAGCACTGGTACTCAGCTGAATCCGGTTAGACTGGAAGCCGAGGCTCGGAGGATGACCTACTTTTATAGCTATTCCTGAGAAAGTTATACAATGCAAATTAAGCTTATATGTACTAAGAAATTATTTAAAACCCAAAACCCAAACCAACTGTCGGCCGACTAAAAGTTTGTAGTATGCTCTTACTCTTAACGTTCGAGGGAACTTCTTCACGGAACTGTATTCTAGGATGTATGATAACGGATGTTTTTGGATGTTCGATACGTTTTAATGCAATGTGTGTACTGATAGTTGTTTTTCATTGAGTGGTATGTAGGTAGATATTTTTGTCCGTGAGTGTAAGGTGAGTCATCTTGAATGTGTAACAATGTAACTTTGGAGTTATACGTATATATGTAGGCATAGTTTTGTAGAAACAGTATATTTATTATGTAGTAGTAGACGATGCAAGTAATCTTTTTAAGCGTTTCGGTGGGATTATATTTAAGGGTTTGTGAAAACCATCTCTATTTAGTTTAACATCGTATCACCCCACTCTAAGTTACAAAAAAAAAACACCAATTAATAGGATTATTATATGCGGAGTAGTTTCCACTAGAAGTGAAAATAGACACCGCAAGTCGAAGCTAGTTTATATTTAAATAAACTGCAGTGAGCATTAACTTAACCAATTAAAAATATATTGAATAAATACCTAACTATTATACATTAGAAAATATAGTTAAATTAATACGTTGACAGGATAAAAAAGTAAAATATAATAAGTAATTGCAATTTTGATGGATGGCGCAGATTGCATGCATTAGTTTTCAATTAGCAGATCATATGTTTACGTCCACTTATATGCAATTTATCATTCGTTAACAAATCTGTATAGGAGTTAATTTTTCTGTCATCAACATTCTTCAGTGAATATAAAACTGATATTTGTTAAAAATGGGTGGTTCCTTTTTTTGTTTTCGGGCAATATGGCAAAAGACGGAGGTACCTACAATGATTCCATAGCTTACTTACTTTTAAGTTTTATTTTTCAACTGTAAGTGTAATATTTTTAACAGTAAGTAATGGTACTTACTTGCAGGTTACTATATTACCTCATACAAAAAATAATACAAGATCAAGCCAGTAAATCACAAAGGCACTTCTTATTTAACATTGCGACATTACACCATTACATTGAATCAATTCGTTTGTTCAAACTCAAGCAAACGACACACCTTGTCATTACTTTAGCGAATGTAATATAATTAAAATTGATGACTTAATCATCTGACGCAGTTCCAAACTATTGATCGATAGATTAATGAAAAGAAATATCATATTTCATTCATGTTTGCTTCGCAATTTTTATTTGTCAATGTTGACAGCCAATCAAGACGGAATGCGTGTGATTTATTTAGAAATTAACGGCTAGTGATCAAATAATATATGTTAGTGTAATTTGAAGGTAATTTTGTGGTTTTAGTAACGTTTTTCTCAAAACTTTTACGATACAAATGTACCAACAATTGTACAAAATAACCTTGTAAACCAAACTAACACTTACTATAAAAATAAAATACCAACAGGTGGTACTCTTACGTAATATGTAACTTAATAAACAGTTAGAGTTTCCCGAAAATACGAGTCGATAAAACGTATAATTACAAGTTAAGAAAAATATCGAGTGGCACCGAGTTTCATCACTTCACACCTCTATTTTGGACGATTGCACCGATCACTTAAAAGTATAGATAATTTTAATAATAGACCCCATATATTTACTAGCGTCGCCGCCCAACTGTTGCTCTATCTAATTTCTAATCTAACTACAACTTAATTAATAGCCACTTGTTGAAATCGATTTCGAGTTTGATTTATAAATCGAATGACCTGTATTTACGCGGCCTATCGACTCGAATATATTATATCGATTAAAAATAACACGTACCTGTGTTCTTCTTAATTTTGTTTATTTGATGGAGCAGTTACCGGAATGTTTATTTTTATTGAAAAAAAGCGAAATGTCAAGGGTATCAAATAATTCGTTTAATAGGTATAACACTATATCAATATGTGTTAAGATTAATTATACTCTCGACGAGTCTCGGAGTAATTAATGTTCCTTGACATAGTAACAGCGGGTTGAAATACTCGAGTCATATTCTATGGAAAAAATATCAATTTGTTATTCTATTAATCAATTTAATTCTTTGAATTGAGATGCTAGATTGTAGCTGGTAAAGTTCTAACTACTCCGTAGGTTGGGCTTTTAAAATGAGGAATTAATCATTGCATTTAAAAATTTAATACAATCAAGGATAGGAATGTAACCTCTACCTTTCAAGAAGAGAGAGTCAACAAGAGGTCTCATTGAAAACTGTTTTTCAAAATAAATATTTACTCGTCTACAAGTCAGACTAGAAACTACAAAACCTTTACTCGGTAAATCGCTTACTTGACTTACAAGCAATTTTCCGGGAAACTCTTTCGTAATCCTGGAGAAATTGTAGCCTTTGGTTTTTTGACAAACAGGCACTAATAATATACACTTAAATGTTTTAAATCGGGTTATCAGATTCTGAAAATAATGCTTCCAACGAAAGAGACATATAAGTAATATGATTATAGATTCACACTAAACACACACAGCCCAGTCTAATTAGAAACAATTTCTCCCACAGTTTACGTACCCATCAAACTTTCAAACAGCCGTCAATTTGTAGCTACATAAAGGCCGCCTCACACGAGCCGGTTGGCATGACAAGCCAATCTGTTTGAGGCGCTTGAAGCGTTAATTGTCGGCAAGACAGCTGGTGTGAAGGTGACCTTAGGATGCGTTTAATGTTGCGTAATGTTGACAGTTGGTGTGCGTTTCACGGGTTTCTTTGATTGATCTAAGTGTTGGCTAAATTAGACGTGTTGGCTTTTACTGTATATACTAAGTTTGTTTGGTTTTGTAAGGGATTGTGACAGTAATCTGTTAACAGTTACTACATAATCAGAGTTGATCTTTAAGTTTAACTGTGTCACACATTTTAGAATGCAAAATTCTAGTAAAAACTGATCGTTATTATATTATGACATTTCACATCTCTTATGTGAAAAGACATTGTAGTCAGAGCAACCTAAAGCTACTTATGTAAGTGTGATTCATTTCCTTTTATGAACAATCCAAGTCAAAAATATCTTGTACCAAAAAGTCCTACTCCTATTACTCTGAACAAAATTTCCCTCACTCCACAATCCCCTCAGCGAACTCTAATCCAATTTCCCGACTCCCGTTACCAATACATTACATAATGAACTCACCACTCCTCCCCACTCCGACTCACAGACAATACGGACCTCGAGTCCTACCCGAAAAGGCCTCGCACGACTCGCGAGGCCCGCAACAATTTCTTCTGTAGTAATTGACTGTGGGATTTGCATAAGTGGGGTGGTACGTTGGGACTGGGAGCACCACTTTAAACGACTAATGATTGAACGGTTATGTCGTGAGACAGTTTACGGTTTTACGAAAATAGAACGCCCTATATGTTTTTCTTTTAGCTAAATCTTATATAGAAACTAGGAAAACAGACAGTTGCGTATCTGTATTAGGTTTTAAATTATATAGGTACCTAAGAGAAAGTGTAGAAAACGTTTAGTGAAAACAACGGAGCGAGGTACTTATTATATTTACATATTTGTTTATAAAGACAGTCAGAGTCATATAACCGTGTAATTAATGTTTTTATAATGACACCATAAATGTCAAGTGCAGATGCAAGTGTAAAATATTCTATCGAGTAACTTTTAGAACCTAAAATTCGAAATATAAATCTCACAATATTCTCCTTCGCAATTCTTACCAAAAACTGGTCAATCTAACAATACCCACAATAATCCAAGGCATTATTAAAAAGGATCAGTGACCAGCACAAGCCGGGCGACAGAAATAACTGGCTCCGATTGACGAGATACATACCATTACGGCTAACGAACATCTCAATTTAGCGAACCACCTGAAGCTCGCCTTTAAACGAACACTCACTTTATACCCTTAGCCAGTGTTAGAATAGTTTTATTTTTAATGGGCATTTTTGTTGGGGTTTTGTAAAATATTTTTAAAGTCTATTTATGATTTTATTTAATGTTCTAGCCATTTTTGATGTGAAAAGCACTACAAATCGCAAAGTTAACTTTCATCTGCCAGATCGCTTGCAGATCGCGAATTTTGTGGTGTTTTGAGCAGATACTAGTTTTTTCAGATTTCGCCAGCATCTCAAATAAGAAGCCCCCGTGGAAAACTGCTAGGTTGGAAACCGCAGCAGCTGCTATCCACTGTTAAAATACATATACATATTAATTTACATTCCTTACTCTTTATATAAAAACTATGAGCAATGCCATTCGTTTTAACCATATACAAACTGATTCACAACAGCAACCCAAAAATCGCAACAAATTAAAAAAAAAAACTACAGTTCCGTATAAACAAATGTGGCGTACATTAGAATTGATTAGGCGTGCGCGCGCGCATTCACTTCGCTCGCTTCACTTCGCTCGCTTCCACTCGTAGCTAATTAATTAGTGTAACGATTATGGCGATGGGCACGTGCTTCGCCATTATTTATGGACACCATAACAGCGTGAATGTTGTGGGAATTCTATGGGAAATGGGTTCAGTCGATAGGTTTTGATTTAGTTGGGAAAGCGGATGAAAGGGCGTTGAAAAGATAATTTTGTTTATTTATTTTCTTACTACGTATGATCTATTTCAGATTTTATATCTGTGGTTTTCAAGGGAAATAAAGTTCGTATAAGTTAGAAGCAGTATTTTTTGTATGCTCGAGTATTAATATTTAACTAGAAAATGCCTATAAGTATGCTAAAGGTATGTTTGCAACCTTCGATTAGATTCGATTCAAATCCTAAAATACTATTTTTCTTTTACATAAGCTCCAAAGCAGTCTGCAAAAAACTCATTTCCTCACAGTTTAATATTTAAAAATAAATACTTCACAAATTCATCCTACAACATAACACCACGTCCACAATATTTAATTACCGACAGCCAAGCATTCCGTGTAAACATTAAGTTAATGTAACGAAACAATCTTAAGACTCGTCCTAACAAATGTAGTACATTTGAATCAGTTACAAACCCATTTGACTTACTCCAGCCTCAGGCAAACCATTATATTGGTATTAGGTGAATTTCTTACGCGTTTTTATGATGTTACTTAAGTGTATTAATATTTGTCGATTTATTCAAGTTGATTTTAATGTGTTTAAGTGGTGAGTAAATTGGGTATTTAGTTAATTGTTTTGGTTATTTGTTTGAGTGTTATTTAGCGGGTATTTTT
The DNA here is from genome assembly GCF_022581195.2 of Helicoverpa zea. NCBI lineage: Eukaryota > Metazoa > Arthropoda > Insecta > Lepidoptera > Noctuidae > Helicoverpa > Helicoverpa zea. The sequence goes on from NC_061472.1 coordinate 4,432,429, forward strand.
ATTTGCGGGTGTTTATAATTACTACTTGGTACATGTTGTTATGTAAAGCGAACTTCTGTCTATTACTCTAATCTAGAAACTACTGAATAAGAGTTTTAATGTTGGTTTGCAAATGATCAAAAGTATGTTTTTAAACCACTTCCACCAGCCAATTAAAAAGGTACCCATGGTTATCCAGACTATCTCAATCAAATCAAATCAAATCAAAATTAAAAGTCATTTAGTCAAAGTAGGCTGAAAATCAGCACTTTTCGAACGTCAAAACAAAAGACAGACCCCAAAACGCCCGCCCTTCATCTGTGGAAGTCTGCACCTATCATTTAAATTGTTTGAGTAGATTTGGCGTCAAAGCCCGACAGACATATTGACTTCCGCATTTATTAGACAGACATGTTATTATAGCTAGGATAAATATATGTATGTGTATATCATAATCCTTTTGAACTAGGTACATCAATATTCCCAATTACCCACAACCTTTTCCCCCCGACTTATACCTCCAATGTACTTAATTTCAAGTGTGGTGCAGTGAAACTATCAGGCTGCAACAGTGATGCAGTGCGCCATACGTACTGCAATCGCACGCATTAGCGGCGTCTGCGCAGGCATCAGTCTTGTTAGGAGATGTTTAGCAAGTGTTGGTGAGAGTAAGAGTATGGAGGATCTGTGTAGCGCTGGGGTACCGTGTGTGTTTTGTGGCTTAAATTTCTTATTTTATGGATACTGGCCTATAGTGGCCTTCAATGTAAGGACCTACATAATTCTTCTACATAGTTAATTTAATAATTAAGTTTAGCTTCTTTATGTCTAGTCAATCGATGGCAAAAATACACATATTTTAGTAATGTGAAATTTAACTTCTCAAGCAATACGAGCTGATGCACAATAAAAAGCTTTTTGTAATCAGTTTGATACTTTATCATTGTCTTTTACTTCCTACAACGATATACTTCCATAATAATATAAAAATAAAATACATGATGCTGATGTATCCAAAAAATATAATAAGTAAACAATTGTAGTATTTCTGAACAGGTTGTCAATTTATTCAAATTCAATAGGTTGTCACATTCATACTCCTTGCTTCTCCCTATCATCAACACGTGTCCTAGTACCTGTAGAATCAGTAATTGATCGAGTATGTATCAATTACCTAAGTGTTGGTATTTATCAGCCAGCGACGAAAGTTGAAGATCGATGTCTGCAATACAAGACTGCGCACGCGTTGAAATTCTATCGATCTTGCTAAATTGATTTATTTTGTGGAGAAATCTGTGTTTTCTTAGTAATCTATATTTTGTAGTAATTAAATTGAGTAATATGAATTTATACTTTTATTTTATATAATCCTAATTTTTAGTTTATTAAGCCACTGGTGTGTGTTCCTACTAATATAATTACCTTATAGGTACTGCATTATGATCTTTGAGGTGTGTCTTGAGAAAATATGGGTTGGTTTTCAGAATACACAGCTCTATCTTAAATTTTTTTTAAAAAAAAAACAGGTATCAAAATCACATAATTTTAAAAAATCAAAACCTGACTTAAACAATGAAACTCATTTAAAACACACAAAAACTTCGATATAGAGGTAAACAGCTGTTACCCCATCGAACAGTAAATAACTGAACAGTTACCACTATAACCGTCGGTAGTTAGGTTCATAAAGCACAGTTTTCGCATACATATCGTAGCTCAGTCGCACGTAACGGCAGGAATGCATTATTAAACAGTAATGTATAGTTCTGATGTTTATCTAATGCTGAGGGAGTTTCTGAGCTTGAGCACTCAGATGTGCCTGCTTTTTGATATATTTTTAATGTATTTTTTTTATATTAGGTACAAAAAATATATAATTAAATGTGATACACTGTATGTACATTGTATACTGAAAGTTTTTTCTTCCTGCCCAAAAAAACGGAATAAAGATATCGCTTCTAATATTACATCAATTTAGTAAATAATAGATAGAAAAACATAAGCAAACTACTATTAAAAATGCTAATTTAATATAATATAAAAGTCTCATTCATTACTGATACTCATTAACGCAATCTCATTTACACTCACACATTAAACCAATTAAATTAAGTCTCAACACAACTCTACAGTACAGTGTGAGCTAACCTTTACAATAACTTATCAATATTCTAATCCATCCTCTACTGAAACCCTTTTGAGATACTTTAGAAAGTGTAAATCCCTTACGCTGAGGCGGCCCATTAGAGACGGGAATTATTCCACCGATAACTTATCGATATAATCGGGTGGCCGCTTATTGTTTATCGATGCTTCCTGGCCGCCGCCGGTCGAGAAAGTATGGATCGATACTATCGATTAATTACGAATAGTGTTTGTCTCGTAAGTGGTTGACATCGATTCGAATTTAGCAGTGTCACGTGGATTTGATTGGCTATCTTTTTAATGCTAATATTGCGTCAGTTAGAGTATGTGTCATACCAATATCAAGATGTTATACATATATTCCGCATGAAAATGCCGATTTTTTCTCAATAAATGGACTGCTCCAGATTCTGTACGTCACTAAAAATGCATGCTATTTAAAATACCATTTTGATAATGTCGTGATTTTTCATCTTCGGAGAAAGGTTTCACAATAGTGGTTCGAGTGATCGAGAGCGCTCATCGAGTACAATACTCGACATCGTCTCAATAGAGATGTGTATCGGCGATGTGGCTGCTCCGAATTATCGATTGTTCGTAAATTACTAGTGTGTCGATGTTAGGGGAAATCCACAAGTACCTATAAGATCACAGGGAATTTTTAGGTAGAATTTGTTGAGAATTAATATTTTATTAGGACTTTTGAATGGATGGAATAATCTCTAAAATACGAGTATTACCACATATTTCTAGAGATCCCCGTCGCTTGCCAATTATGGTATGAAGGCGAGTTCTATCAACTTGCATTATCAATTACGTTTTTCATTTCAATATCAAACTAAAATGCATTGGACTACTCTTTTGAACATTAGCCATCGTACCACAAAAACTTTTAAACGTCTGTTGAACTTGTCTAAAAAATGTCAGATGAAATAATATGTATGACGTTGAAATAAGGTCCGTTTTGCAGCCACACTTTGTTTAGATAGGTGTTCAACAGATGTTTAAGTTTTGTAGTAAGGCTGTAGTGTAGGTGTTTTGTGTGCAAGTAGCCTAAACAAGAACATTTCGTATTAAGTATGTCGTTACAATTTCTTGTCGGTCGACCATTGACATTAATGTCTTTGCTCAAATGACTGTTTTATCTGCAATTGTAGATGTCTTTTGATATTTTTCTAAATGATAGTACAAAACTTACAATCGTTATGATGGGCACATTTCTCAAGTGTTCGAAATTTGTATACAACAGTAAATACAGAGACTAAAACTTAATGTTACTTTTTATAGTATAACAATACTTGTGTAGGTATACTGCAATATGATAAACTGTGTCATTCTTGGTGCCGCAGTAGGTTGGTGATTTATGGCCTAGATGATTTTGAAAAGTACACACAGCAGTGATATCAGAATTAAACATGTGCACAGAAAAATAATGTTTATCCTTTTTTGTTCACAGTTTTCAAACGCTTTGAAATCAACCACCAACCATCAACCACACTCAACTTCGGATTTTCTAAGGTCAGTAAAAATGAACTAATTGGTATCATAAGCAAATATTATTAAAGGAAACTTCCAACATAAAAAAGTACAAGAACCACATAATCGCTTCTGTTAACATCCTCAGCAGGATAACCCCAACGTCAAACCATATTCCCGGTAAATAATATATCACAAAAAACCGACACGCAAAACCAGAACCATAACCCTTAGCTTAATTAATTAAAAACTCTTTCAAAACTTTTCCCACGCAACGTAATTTCACATTTACAAATTCTCAAAGTACCCAAAGATTTTTTTCTCCTTCACTCTTACAGGAGTTTCGAAAGTAAGAAAGGGATACAATACCCATTTGAATCATTGCATAAGGCCATATTAGTGGGGTGTGGTCTCCAGTAACCACTCATTATATTTAATTCTGGGGGTTTTAATCATAAGTTGGAAGCTATTTTTCAAATCAACCGGTACAAGTTCATAATAAACCTTTTTGGTCAGTTGTTTGTAAGGTAAGGTCAAATGTACTATTAATAATTGTTAGCCTACGTACGTAAGCGAAATGTGGGTTTGTTTGTCACATATTTTATAAATCGGTACTTGTGTACGTGATAATTATAAGCTAGCTTGACCTCACTTAATTGACTATTACATGTATTACACACCTAACACGGTGGGACAGTAATAATTTGTCCATCACAAGCAAAAACCACCATATAATTATGACACTCAGGTGGGAAAAGCTAAAAATTTTCTGATCTTACGTAAAAGATTATTGTATTTTAACTTTTTCATTTAGAGTTTGAACATAAGGATTTGTTTTATTTCTTTTATGTATATTTCATCTATTGATTTCTTCTATCTATATTTGAAAATCGATACTTTGCCTAAGCATGTACATCAATCAATTTTAATAATTAAAAAATGTACAACCTGCTGTAATAGCCGAATTCACTCACACCTCTGTGTCCGAATTACTTAATTTAATAAAACAAAAGCTAATCGCTTTAGGGGACATTACAGTATTACTTTACCGATAGCAGTGTAACTATCGAGTTCAATTGTCCCGCGATTTAATTTATGTGGTTCATAACTCAGGTGTATCACGGTTGAATGTAATGTAAATTAGAGCAGTGATCTTATAGCGAGGTTTTTGGTTTTTGTTTAAATTATAAGTGGTAAAGGGAGCTCTTTAAATAGGTCTTTAGGAATAGCAAGTAAAATACGATATGACAATTCAGTCTAATAGCATCCAACCTTCTCCCAACTATGTTGGGGATGGCTTCCAGTCTAACCACATTTATAGCTATAAAACTATTCTGTATGAACTCCAATTTCATGCAAAGACATCCTAATCTATAATAAAACATTTATTAGCACATACAAACGCATTAAACAATGTTACATCTAATAAATCACCCAACAGTTAAGACAAAAGAATAACTCAAAACAGATTTATGCGAATTTAAAAACTATAAACTATTCGCAAATCAATTACACAAAGCACCGTTAAATGACTGTTTTCCGTAAAATTATGATTATCTCATGAATATTGAATATCATAATTCAATGTAACACATAATTATTTTATTTCAAAATTATTTAAATATCAGGAGTTCAAGATCTTTGGCTGTTTTTTGCAAATTGTGTTGAGAAAGGCTCAAGTGGTGACTAGTGTGACTGGGTTGCATTATGATTACGCCAGTCATGGCTTTGAACAATAGAATTGTTACTTAGAACTTTAGCGTTAGCTTCATTGAAAGAAGAGCATTGCTGTAAGTAAAGCTTGGTGCACCGTGGAAGTTAAATTTCATATGTATTATGTCCTCCTGATTAAATTAAAACATTAAGCTAGCTTTCTATTCTTTTCGTCTTTATTTTAGATTGATATCTATTCAATCCATCCAACTCTATCAGGGATATGTAATACTTTAAATTACTTTTTAGTGAATTTAAGGGTGACGTTATTAAATGTTTTTAATATTGTTTCATACTTGTTTTTTATTCTACAGGCACTAAACGGGTTCCTAATGATGATGACACAAAACGGCAAACTTCTTTACATATCGGATAACGCAGCTGAATATTTGGGACATTCTATGGTAAGTTAACTGTCAACTTAGGTATATTGTAACCTTATAATATAATATAATATTTTCAAGTGTTAATGTTACAATCGGGAGATCTTAATTAAGTTTTTTTTGGGGATTGATAAAAAAAAATGATAGTGACTCTAAATAGAGCAGTAGTATACTATTAGGAAAAGCTATGCAGACTTAATCAATCTAAAAACTCTTTTAATCGCTCAATAAAACCGATAACTACCTATCAACACATTAATAAAATAATATTCTTTTATAACCTTTTAACAAATAAATAACCTTTAAAAGCTTAATTAACCGTATCAGATCTTCTGTCATCGTTACATTAATGATGTGGCTAACACCTACCCGAAATATCAGAGGTGCAAAACTGCAATCACTTACCGCTAAAACTGCAATAAAAATATAATGAAATAGTAACTATGCATACATGCAGTACTTACTTGGCGTTTCTCTGAGGGATCGCATCAGAAATGAGGTAATCCGTCAGAGAACCAAGGTCATCGACATAGCCTATCGAATCAGCAAGCTGAAGTGGCAGTTGGCTGGCCATATTAGCCGAAGAACCGATAACCGTTGGGGTAAACGAGTTCTAGAGTGGAGACCGCGCCTCGGCAAACGTAGTGTAGGACGTCCTCAGGCACGGTGGAGTGATGACTTGCGCAAAACGGCTGGCAGGAGCTGGATGCGAGAAGCCGAAAATCGATCTCAGTGGCGTGCACTTGGAGAGGCCTATGTCCAGCAGTGGACTGCGATAGGCTGATGATGAGTACTTACTTACGATTTATTAAGAACTGCCAGCAGTTCTTTCACATGCGTCTCGTGTGCTCAACTCCGCGCATTCGAATGTATCTTGATATATGGGTTATCTACAGAAATATTTTTTTCAAATGGACTCAAAAGTTCCTGACATTAGCATGTTCAAGCTAACAAAAAGGAACAGCTTTTTAATATTAGAATAGATACCTCATGATCTCATTAATTAATTTTAATCAAAATAATCCAGTAGTGTTAAATAATAAGGTAAAGTAAAAATTCAATTACTTAACTTATTTCCCTAATAAAATAAAAAATAACTTTTTATTCTATACGATGACATTCAAAGACTAGCGAAATCACCAGATAGTTCACTACTTTCAGTTTTTGTAACAAAGCACGCCGGTGGGTCCGATACAAATGGTACCGTTTGACCCCAAATAGTTCCTCGTTAGCTTGCGCCGGCGCACAGAAATTAATCACTATGTTTTATTGTTAACCGCGCCCTGTATACAGGGTGATGTGATCGGGTTCAAAAGTAAGGCACTTAGATTTTAAGCAAGATTATTAATTAGAATATCTGGCATAAGAAACCTTCTATAGGAGTTTCATAAAATAGGCAATTCAGTTTGATTATGATGGTGTTAAGTAAGAGAAGTTTAAATATATCCGAATAATTTTTATTGGGTACAAAATGTGAGCTGTAATAATGGCTTTCCAAGTAAAGTCCATAATCTGTTATTTATTTATGACTTATAGCAATATTAAAAAAGTTTAACGTCAAATTATAATTAGAAATTTACATGGATGTTTACAATACATATGAATCATATAAATAAAACGCGTCAAAAACTTCGTCTCTATCGCTGTCGACTGGGAGCGTGCCCAAGAGGCTAGCAGCATTTACCTCGTTGGATCGGACAGTAAAGTTAATTACATTCTTAATTTTGTCTAAAAAGCTCTTTCTCTATGATTTGAATAAACTGCACGTTTATAAAAAAATGTATCAACCTGTAGTACAACCATTTTGGCGGCCGCCCGTGTGAAACCCAGCTACCACAACATATACACCAATACCTAATGATTGCCAGTCAATATGTCTAAATTGTGATTAATACGCCGTCGGCACACTATCAAAACGAATCATAGCTTATCTAAATTCATATTTTTTCGCTCAAATGCATCTGTGGTTATGTTTTGACCATTCAAAGAGACCTGTCAGATGACGTTTTAGATTAAATGTCAAACGATAGTATCCGGGTTGTGATTCAGCTTTTGTATTTAGAACGAGTTCTGTTTTTGAATTTTGTATTTGGTATTTCGAATGTGTGACGTAAATTGAGGCAGATCTAATGTAGATTATGAGTAAATAGTATGAATCAGTTCTTAATTGTGACGTCATTAATTTAGTAGGAACTCAACAATGGTTTGCCCTTACAATTGGCGCTGGGCAAAACCGAGTTAAGTTGAAGTTCTTGTAAACGTACTTATAGCAGGATAATGAATAAGATTATTGACATAAACAGGTAAGATAAATGCGATTAATTGAAAAGTTTTTGTCGACCACAAGCAACAACTTTTTAAACGCATAAAAAGCTAAATATACTCCGGGCGTAAATGATTCTATTACCAAAAAGTAATAAGTAATTAATTATCAACTAACCAGTGGCGACAGATAAAACAATAAACAAGCCAAAAGTGAAAGCAGCCGGATATTATGAATAAGAACAAAATTGCAAAATATTAATTTCCATGTCGGAGGCACTATAAAAATATATCAAAATATCACCGTGTCCCTCGCGGCTAAAAACTAAATACAGTATCAATTATTGGACTAAACATTTGACACACAATTATTGCATGATTAATGACATCTATAAAAAGTACTATCTAAGACCTTGAACTATTGCTGAAGGCTCTTTAGAACTTCGCAAAGTACTAACTACACTCAACTCCTCTGAAACTACTGGATCAACTCATGTAAAAATCTAATATACGAAGAATTTCTGTAGACTATCCTATTCGGCCATTTATCACCGATGATGTACAAAGTAACTTCGGAAACACCAGCCTTTTTAATCTTTAGTCAACTATAATAATGTACACAAATTCGCCATTCCAGCTAATTATGGTCACAATAAGAGTCCTGTTATTCTATTGCTATCAGCCTCATTAACTATACTGACCTCTTAGAAAGCTCTGTAATTACCATCCTATATCGATATACAATCAAAGCTAATAAAGACTAAATAGTATCGAGTATTTGAGATAATCCTAAGTCCATCTTTCGATCATAACTCATCTATCTACAAAGTTCCCACGCTACACTTCTTATGAGCCAGTAATGTAACGATCGATACAACTATTATTATCTCCACTAAACATCGAAATTATACCTTAATTTCTACAAGATAAGAACCAGTTTGCAATGAAATTGAGCCAACCTCCAAGCAATATTTTATTGTTATTCCGCAATTAAGATTAATGATAAGACTTAGACGCAGTAAGTACTTAATCCAAATATCTAGTTTGAAAAAATCTTGTGTACGAGCTTTATTAAGATAGGCGGATTCTGTAGCATTTATTTTGTATCCATAAATCAAAGATACGTTTATTTTAATTAATTTAAATTCACATATTGACCTTACAAGAAACTTAAATGTAACAACTTTCCCTGAGATCAGCTATCCCCTACATTGTCTATGTAGAACTATTGCCGTATCTAGTTACATCATTTTCAGAACGTCATCTGAAAAATATATTGTACACGTAATTAAGGTACAAAACTTTTCCTTGCAAATTACTTCATCTCAATAACTACTACTAATAATAGTACCTATCTATTTAAAAGGCATATATTTATCTCAACAAATCGATAGAAAGTGCTCAAGCTGCTTAAAGGTTCTTAAAAAAATGTACGGAACTCTATAAAACACTGTTGATATCGGTAAATACGGCTATAAGATCAAATTGATGCGTAGGAGTGTCCCTAACAGTACTCACATTGTTTATAATTTATTATGAAAATGTCAAACAAAGCGGTTGTTATCTTTCTACACGTTACGATAAGGTGTGTTTCCACTGCGACGATTGATGATCGCCGACTTCGCCAACAATGTTACACGATTGTTATGGGGTATTGTAGATCTTATAAACTTTTGTGCCTAGATGAATGTGTTACATTAGTCTCTTGAGTATAAATAAGTGCTTGAAGCATTTTAAAACAATCCAATCTTTTTTTACCTAGAAAATATAATAAAAAATGTGGTTATAATTTTACAATTTCTATCCATAGCATTCCATCTTTTATGCTAGCTAGATTTGTTCTATATACTAAATAATCAACTCTTACTTACGTATGCAGATAATACTTATTTCATTAGCAATGTAGTTCAAAATAATCTTGGCATATATAGAAAACGAATCCTGTTACTTGTAGTCAATTAGCAAGTTTACAAAAATCTACATATAAATAGACAAATTGTTTCGTATCCAACATGTTACAGTGCAGTGGTAACGCACCTTAACATTCACAATAACTTAGGGCTTATTACAGTTATCAGATCATTTTAACATTAATTGTGTTTTAACGAATGGTTTTTATAACTCGTGCGTATTATACCTTACTGAGCAGATAACCTTTTAGTAATTACTCAATCATTAAATGTCAAAGAAAAAATATGTTCCCTTTGTGCGTTTTGCTACTGATTATTGTTATTCTTTCTAGCTTTAATACTTTTACTAGGATAACCTTTTTACAGACGTAATTACGAAAGGCTTTTTTAGGGTAAACTAAAGACAATGACTAAACACTTTCCGTCTTACCACAAAAACTTTTTTACGTCAGTTTAAGACTTGTCTAAAAAAATGACAAATTATGACGTTGACATATGGTTCATTTTGGAGCCATATTTTTTTTAGACAAGTGTAAAACAGTGGTTAAAGTTTTTGTAGTAAGGCCATTTTAGAGCACATTACAGAAATAGTTGACCGACAGTTGAGCCGATGGTTTGCTTTCTTTTTAAGAAAATTTTGATTTGAGAAGAAGATATTGGCATTATGATTTGACTAAAACAGACATTAACACAAGATTTTAAGTAAATCCAACACTAATTAATAATCTAAACATCCCAAAAAAGGGTGGCCATTTCAAAATGAGGACCTCACGCGATTCTCCAATTAAGTGCTTAAAACAAAATGTTTTCGCAAATTGTACAAAGCTTCTATAATTGATGTACAGAAACCGTAAGATCAAAGATTAACCGTTGTCTTAAGAGACAATATAATTATCCGCGGACAATTATTCGTGGCGGGATTAATGGCTTTAATTACATTATTTATGATGTCCGTTCTAGCAGGAATGTGGCTTTTTTTGTTCTATCCCGTTTTCTTAAATTGTTTAATTGAAGATGCTTTTAGTGGCACTCTAGCAGACTACTTGTAGGAACTATGGTAGTAGGTTCGATTTCCAGTCAGTTAAGCTTAACTTTACCAAGAGCATTGCAATTGGATTTAATAAAACACATAAGTGCTGCTTAAAACAAATACCTATATAATTCTGATAAGGAAATACATATTTGCTAACTAATTGATACATAAATAACTCCAACAATACTTTTTACAAACAAATTAAAGATGACTTTGAAAGTGCTCTGTAATAGGGCATAAGAATAATAAAATAGTCGCAAGCGATTGTCCGAGACGTTTACGTTCAGATTATATCTCGCTCTCTATTGCTGCCAAATATACCACCCAACTCCCCAATCACATACCAACCACATCAAAGAAACCACTCAATTGAAAGCAGTTCACAAGATAATGCCATCGCCAACTAACCACACACATGGACTCATCATAAACAATAGAAGAACGCACAATTCAATATGCAAAACAATGTAATGATAATGCTTTAGACAATGCGCTGTCGCTAACCACTATATCGATTTATTGATGTTCAATATTAAATACTTGAGCAATAAAAGTAGCCAGTTTAAAATGACCTCTCAAAACCATTTGAATGACCCCTCTAAGTTCCTTATTCTTGATGAGTTCGCGGTTCAAGGGAGGTCTTCTTAAATGGTTGGTTTAAGGAAGGAATGGGTTGCACCGCGCCTAAGCCTTAGGCAATGCGGTATTTATCATTTGCTATTGTGCATTCGCCCTTTGTGGTACTGAAGTTCTGAAACAACTTCACACCAGCGATGATATGTCGTTAATGTCAATTGTTATCGCAAATTCAAAATGTTAGTAGGCAGAGTTCGACGGTCAATATTTTGAGTGATTTATATAAGACGTGGCTGTATTTATTATTTCAATAGTCATTTGTTTTGTACGGGTGCAGCTTCGGTTTGTTATTAGTTTCCTGCCGATGTAATTAGTGTTTTAGTTCTCTTGTGATGCAACTGGATTCTCTGAACAATATTTCTTTGAGTCGTTATTTGTCAGTTGTGGAAGTTTAGAATGGCAAGTCCTTTAAATTTATATTATGACATCTAGTTTGAAATGGAGAAATGGAGATACGAGTATAAAGGATGAACCTAGATTTTTGTGAAGCTTTTTTATTACAAAACTTTCGATACTCAAATCAAAGGCCTTACAAAAATTGCTCTTTATAAATCATCAAGAGATTTGTATGTCGAAATAATTACACTTTTTAATTAACAACAAACAAAAGCGCTAATTCGTAATCTAGAACAAATCAAAGTAATTTAAATCTCATGTATGTGTTTAGTTATTAATTTTCATATACTTCTCGACAAGTGTATCAATCGATGTTAAATGACGACTCGATTAATCAATCGAGACATGTATTCATTTGTACGCAATTAGATTGTGTGTTTTCGTTTGTGAATCATTAATCTACATATCCGGGGGCTTGTTTGTCTGTCTGTCTAACATTTGTTTGGTCATAAAAGGGATGGGCTGATGTAGTCGATTCATCGAATTGTTAAGTTGACTAATCGATGTTAGGAGAGATAAAATATGAATCAACTCTTATCTAATGTACAACTCTCATGTACAAAATGATTTTCGGATTTTAAAAGGTTTGCATTTTTGTGAAATAACCAAAAAAAGATTATGAAATGTGAACAGAAGTTTTGCATTCTAATATTGCCCTAAAACTCAAAAACACTAGTAGTTAAATTGGTCAAAGACTTGCATAGCCACTGAAAACAGTACTATTATATTTGTCGACTATTTACAGCATATAAGCACATCCCTAGCTATTCATAATGACATGCAGTGTAAATATTTTAATAGGTGTGTACGCAATGATTTATTGAGCCGAAACTAGATCAGACAGAGTTATATAAAATTTTATCTATATGTATATGAATGGAGATAAAATAAATAACGTATTATCAAGATTGCTTTATTTGTTTCTGTTCATACATGTGTAGTTCTGTGTTTGTTGATCAAAAGATTGTGATTTGTTATATATGTTGAGTGATTGCTTGATTGGTCTACTTTCGTAAGATTTGGTAGTGAATTGAGAATATGAAGTCCTTGGTTTGAGTCCTAGGTTTTTGATATTGTGCTTGAGCCTTGATTAGACTACTAAAAGGAGCTTTCCCTAAGATTTCGGAACCATACTTATTACCTATCGAAAAACGTGTGATTATTATACTTTTAAGGTCAGCTAAGTTCATTGCGCGCTCGGAATAATTATAAATACTATTTTAACTGTTTTATGGAGGTAGTTTTAACTGAATTACTTAAGCTATTGTACCATAGCAAGAAATACAAGCAAAGATATTAAATTAACAACATCAAGCACCAAAACTAAATCTTTATCACCTATCAGACAAAGCCTATATTTTTACCCGACACCGCAATAATAGGTGTTGAAAGCGATTTATAAGTTAACAATAGATTGCAGTAATATATTGATACATTGTAACTTTATCTCGCCTTTGGCTTATATCTTGTAAGGCATTATACAGGCTGTTGTTAATTTTCGAGATATCAAAGATTTATCGGAATCTGTTTTCCTTGTTGTCGCTTGGTATGAGTTGAGGTCATGTTATCAGTACTTTAATGGAATATTGAATAAATTGTTTGTTTAGAAGCCGGTATTAAACGGCTTTAATCGTTTTATGGTAAGCTGAGATAACATAAACATCAGGCCAATTTTCCCCTTAGAATTAAGTGGAAGTTTGACTGCAGGCAGTTTACGCGCATTTTGGCGGCAATGTTATGCCTAATTTTATGTTTGAATCTAAGTAATGGAAAAGCAACTCATTGATCCCCTTGCTGTTTTGAAATTTTATTTCATATCTACATATATAGCAGACTAGCTAGATGGCTGGAGAGTGTAAACTATCCAAAACACATTATATAATAGTTAAGAAGTATAATTAAATGATCTTTCTAACCATAAATGGCAAAAAATAATGTCAGCTTGGATCAATATTATCAGGAAAAAATATCAATGTATTAAGAGTTCATATTAATAATAGTCCAGATGCCTCATAAAAAATTAAAGATTCAATACAGATACAAATATAATACACGTAAATTAATAAACACCAATTCATATAAAATATACTTACCAACTGAACAGTAAAATTACTCTTCACAAAGATAGGCTTACAGATGCTCAATAACTGATATCAAATATAAAAACTTCATAAGAAATCAATTCCAAAAATCATACAATTGTTAACTGGAGCAAAATATCGCTGCATCATCATACTTTAAAGGCGGATAACGGTATGACCATCATCAATATTGAAATCGATTGAAAAACAACCAAATCATATTGATGCGAAATGTTATAGTGATGGGCTTGAATCATGGAGAACAAAATGACTAGCAGAGATGTCATAACGGGAAATCTCCTAAGAAAGGAGCGCGCCAAAATGCGCGTATTCGAGGGTCGAGGAACGTTACTGTCTCCGCCCTTATATGCCTTCTTTGGGACCCGTACAATTTTTGTAACACAAAAAATCGGCGACAGATGTCTCAAATAACCCGAACGTCTCGTTATTTCACTCGTAACTGATCGTTTTGGTCATATCAAAAGTAGGTATTTGACCTAAAAGAAGGCGCCTGACCTTCCTGAATTTTGGCAACTCCGCTCATCTTTCCTTCCTTCGCGGGCTCAATCGATTCCCTTTACTCGATCAAATGGAACTCGATTCAAAGTAGAGTATCGATATAAAATGTTGTCGTTTTTGTCGATGGAATGGAACAACAATAGCTCAGCAGGTATTCCGTAATTGGCGGGAAAGGTCGCCAGTTCGCAACCTACTCCGTCTTTGTAAACATTTTCCTTTAAGCCCGTGGAAGAAAATTAATACTAAGAGATTTAAAATGGGAAATAAAAATTGTAGGATAATGGAAAGTGTTTAGTTATTGTCTAGTTAGTTTTTACTACTAACTCTTCATGTCTGCTTTACTAGATGGATAGATATTAAGAATACTTACTTAAATAAATGAGTTAAATGCTATTCTTTGCTACTCTTTTACGCTGAATATACAGTTTAGCATAGAGATAGTGATACCTTGCAGACGGGGAAAAATTACTCTTTATGTAGAATATAGTTTTCAGAAAATACTTACGGACTAAATCTAGTACTTAATAAATAAGTAGTTAGGTATTACTAAATCTTTCTACTTAGGCTTTCAAGGGACTTTTACAATTTAAAGTACCAATTTTCACCACTATTATTAACATCCCAAATACATACACATGCTTATATGTACATATACAAATTCATATATAAATGATAGCCCAACTAAGTGAAAGCGGCAACAGTAGAAATAACTCAAACACAAATAATAATATTGAATGGCCTACCGCGTTGTGTTCGTATTAACGTTGTAAACTTAGATTCTATAAGTAATGAAGTATCGAAGCTGTTTATTTATTGTGTTTGTTCATGGAAATGCATTTGTAATACAAAATGGCTTTATTTGGCCCGTACAAGCTGCGGTTGCTATGGCTACGGAATTCTGTTGGTACCTTTCCATCGGTGGTTTTAAGGCCGTAGTCATAAATGTTGGTAACATTCTGAGCACTCAGAGCTAATTAGTGTGATGCACATTGGGACGCCATTTACAGGCAATTTTGACTGCATTTTCTCTTTAAGTATCTATATTTCTCTACATCTATATATTACTTGCAATCTTTGGGCACCAAAATAAAAAAAAATACTAATTCCGGATTTGAAATTTTCTCTATACAGAGTAAATCTACTCTATACATAGTAAATTAACCCCTATGACACAAATTCTTTAGTATGGTAATTTTTTTTTGAGTGAAAGCTTCTGTTTTACTTTACATTTATTGCAAAAAGTCTTTTAATATATCACAAAATCCTAAAATGTTTTAGTATAACTTCATTATCTTGCTTGAACGTCTGTGAGTGCGGCCGTAACATAACTTGAGTGAAATTCATTTGTACGCATTGTAAGCTTGTTCCTAATCATATTGTCTGTTAATGTGTTTTATAAGGAAATAATAATACTAAGTAGTGCAACTGTAACTGCTGTGGCGCACTAATAGTATTACCTCTATAGTTTGGCATAAATGTAATTTTACTTAAAGCAAAAACAATATTGAGATAATTATACTTTGAACAACAGTTTGATATTGCATTGTTACTTTCCTGTTCCTATGTTAAACAATATTTACATATAAACAGAAAATTGAGTCTTTAGATGACCTAATAATATCGCCAAGGTGGCCGGGAAACATTGGATGCATCAAGCAAAGTGGCGAACTTTGCTCGATGCATCCAATGTCGGGGGAGGGCTTAGTCCAGCAGTGGACATCTTTCAGCTGAAAGAACAACATCGAAAGCCTAACGCACCGAAACAATTGAACAATTGCATAAAAATACATCAAATACACCCACCCATTAATCACCATAAAAAACAAAGCAAATAAAGTGTCATGGCGTAATTCACTTAAGAGCAAATTTATCGGCGTTACAGTCAAGTGGTTAAATCTAAGTGAAATCGTGCAGTTGAGATTTTAGCACGTAATTTACGGTCCCTGCCCAATAGTTGGGATTTATGGAGCCCTACGGCTATCATATGGTGTAATCCACCACAACGCAATTTTACAACACAATTATTTTCTTGAGATATGGTATCGGTAACGCCTGTTAGATCTTTAACTTGAGGTAAGCTTCAACGGTTGGACACGATTTGAGATAACGTTGATAACATTCTTAGAATTTTAGAAAATTATTCACTCTCTATCTCTATATTTTACTCAAATTCCCAAGTAATTAAATGATGAGTTTTGCACTAGATTTTCCATCAAAAGAGAAAACATTTTTAATATAGGTATGTTTTTATCTAATTAAGTTTTACTCAAAAAGTTTAAATAACACACAAAATATTACAATATGGTTCTAAGAAAATATGGGTTAGTACCGAAGGAACCTCGGGGATTGGATACCTCTTGTGCTAACTCGAAAATCTCGCCACTAAAAGCCAATTTAGAAAGTGCCTGCATTTTCATATACCAAAAAATACATATTTCCACAATCATAAAACTGTCTATTTAAATCCCCGTAATACGTGCTTGCCTACAATTAACAGACGTATTTGCATACATTACTGCGATTACGTATGTTCATCACCAGGGGGCGTGGTCGCCGCGGGCAATTAGTTGCTATGAATGTTACGTTTTGTTTAATTTCTGAATGTAAGGGAAAAGGTTGTAATCGCTATGTTGGTGGTCTATGGTTTTGTAGTAAAAAAAAATGTTACGTGTCTATGATTTTCGATTTTGAAGGTAAAATTCAATTAGAGAGACATTTGTGTGGCACAATGTATCACAGAATTGCGCCTTAAAATATCACTTATGATTATGGTACTTATACCTATTCTTCAAAGTTTCCGAAAAATCAAAATTTGATTTACGCATTTTCAAGGAAATAAGTTCTATATATAAGCTCATTAATTCAAAGAAAAAGTTGACATTAGCAATAAATTGACCAAAAATATTGAATTGATAAAACAACTTCTTGAAACCTTCCCATTGCGAACTATATCGCTTTAAAATAGTAGTTAGTCGTGCCAAAATCGTATAACACTTGGAAATACTAAATTCGACATTCGGAAAGCAGAGCCTCTATAAAAGAAAATCTAACTAACAATTTTTCGAACTAAAATGCAAAAATAATATCAAAAATAGTGCACAACAATATCTTCATAAGACTAGCCCGCCATAAAGGCCGGTTCACATGGACACACAGGTTGTGCGCATGGGCGGTGTGCGCCCGCTATTATGTCTTAACGCGGAGAGCTCGCGACAGGTGGGCGGGGCTTAGTGACGCGGCGTGACGTCAGATAGGGGTGAACTCGGTCAGAAGACGGTCAATTGTTTTTGTATTGTAAATAATAAACTGGTGATTAATACCTATTGACCTAGTTTTTGGAAAATTAAGTGTTAGAAGAAGAAGGAAAATATAAAATTTTATTTACATCATCATCATCATGTCGCATTGTCACAAACAGAAACAGTAAGACAATAAATTGACATAAGAGAAGAAATAATGGTAAATATGCGTCATACCTCCGCAAAGATAGCTACCATTAAAAATAAAGATCAGATTTTAGAAAAATTATAAGCATTAGATCTAACTTTAAAATCAATACAAAATTTGGCTGGATTACCTACTTCTTGTATGTTGCCTGGCCTATGTTTTATATTATACTTAGTCAATAAATAAAGTGGATAGCTTAACTTAGAAACGGTCCAACCTAAATAATGAACACATCACTTATTTTTGTAATGATATAGTATTCTTACCTCCTACCAACCCTACACAAAACGCAGCACAACACTAGCAATTTAAAGAAAATCTGCTGTGCTTTACTTTGCTCAAGAAATATGATTTAATTAAAGTTATTAAAGCGGGCCTAGGTTAATTGAAATTTGTTTATAGAGAAACCAGAGAGAATTATGTACTACAATTTTATTGACCCCATCTGACCCCAGGTCGACAAGTTGGCAGTTAGGAAGTTATAGAATAATAATTGTTGGTTATAAAGTTAAATCCTGGTATAAGCGAGTGCATTCGTTTATAATAGCTTTATTTAACGTTGGATATATAACATGGACTATCAAATAAAGTAGGATAAGTAATGTTCTGTGTGCGGTATAATGTATGGATTGGCGATGCATGGTCCGATACGTTGGGTAAATTGGAACGTCGGAAAACATCTTAGTATAGTGTTGGGAGTAGGATTGTTGAGACTATTGTATTAGCAACCCAAAGAAGTTTGTAAAGATCAGACTTATTTTATTTAAAATGTACCTAGTTATGTCGTAACAATTGTCGTATTGGGTACTTATAATAAATTGCGAAAATATTTTTTTTACTTTGGTTACTAAGTAATAAAAACTAAAACGCAGTTGCCAAAATTGCGAACCTCTAGGTGATCGGCTGTCAATACGAGACATTATTGACAGCTGTTTATTTGTACAATGGCGGAGACCTAGAAATATTTTTTTGTATAACACAGCTGACAATTTAAAATCTATTGATCAATATTTCGATATTGATTTTTTTCACAAATAAAACATTCCACGATTACTGACAAAATACGACTATTTTCTAATAATTGCGTATTTACAAAATAACCTGCCAGAAAAAAATATTTTCTATTCATTGTTTCTATTAATCTTTTCCGTGAGAGTTTTCATTTACTATCCAAGTCAAATCAAAACTTGCTAGTTTTTCCGTTGGACTTTATGATTTACTATCCAAATATTTATCAAACGCACAGATTACAAACAAAAGAAAGGCGCAGTGCACACGGAATGCTAATTGCGCCTTCATCACCATCCGTCGCCGCATTCAAGCAAACGCTTTTATTTTTAAAGAGGCGTATACTTAGCTAGATTGAGTCGACAGTTTCATCAGACTGTAGACCGCAGGACGTATTATTTTAATCGCGGCACTACCACCTTACGGCGTTTCCAAGCGCACAATTATTTGACGATGAATGAGGAGTGCTATTGTTTTAATTTTGCAGGAAATAGTTTTTTTGAGTAATGTGTGCTTTGAATGTCTTATTTGGGATTGTGTGAAAATGTCATTACTATCGTATTGGCTGATGGTCTATGAACCACGAATAGGCACACGCGTGGAGTGCAATTTGAGAAACCTCACCAGCCCTTGCGTCAATCTTATTCTGGACTCCCTCGAAAGTTACGAAAATTCTAACAGTAAAACAAGTTAAAAATACTTACGATATAAATATGAAAAATTCTATAATATACAATGTAAAGTGTAGCTCTATTCAAAAATGTTACTATCGCTTATATAAAACCAAGGACCCACATAATACTATATAGTGACGTCACAAATCCACCCATTTCTCACTCAACCCCCAATTTCTTCTCTAGGAGGACCTGCTAATACACGGAGACAGCGTGTACGACGTGATAGACAAGCAAGACCAGCAGGCTGTCAGGACGGAACTGTCTCGAGCACCCACTGATGGAGAAGATAGGGTGTTCTTATGTCGCATGAATGTTGCGCGCAATGCTAGAAGGCAGATGCGGTTTGGGGATCAGAAAGTAAGTTTTAGAATATTTTATTTTTGAAACTTTGATTTCGTGGTCAGTTTTACCAAGAAAAGAAACATAAACACATTTCCCACGTTTTAAATAGCATACCGACAGCCGACAGGCGAAACATAACGCACTTTTATTATGTACCTAAGTATGCGTCATCATCTACTATTTACTTATGTTTGAAATCAATAATTTTGACTTTGAAACAAATTATAACATTTTCGTACCAGAGGATGTTTTTTCATACAGACAAAAATGTGTAGCACCTTCACGTGTCATCAATTGAACCGTTAGTTGTCCTTTGTTTACATATTCTCACAATACGTGCAAAAGCGCCCATAGGACTCGCTAGTGTGAAAGCACTATTACCTTGGTATAATAATTATGATTATATTCTAAAGATTTTAATTGATGATCCTAGTGGCTCGACACATCAAGACATCCTAATTTGTGACTCCCCTGAACTTTTGAATATTAACAGTCATGCATGATCAATAAATTAAAATGGATTTTCTGAAAGTTTAATTAACACACTTTGTTAATCAATATAATGAGAAGGATTAATGTTTCAATTGATTATCGTTACCTAATTGTAACGTCAGTCAAATCGGAGCTGTTAAGATTATTATTAGGCTGGCTTCCATTACAAGCGTAATCAATAATAAGATCCTTGTCATGTGAAAAACAGACAATATTTTTCTTCTAGGTATATCTATCTATCTTAACTTCTTCATAACCTTCTTAGCCTGGCTTTTGCACCAGATCTATAATTAACCAAATTGCTGCAAAAACACCAAAAAAAAATTAACCGTCTTCCCATTTAAACATTCTGCTATAAAAATAACTTTAAAATCAAACAAACTTAGCTTTGGCAATTAATAGGATACCACTAAGCAGTACTATAAAGTAATTATATCGCCTACACTCGAACCGGACCATAAAATATTAAATACGAAATCGATGAAAGCATAATTAACAAGTTTGCTTTCAAAATGTTTAAGTGAATATAAAATGTACGTATAAAGAGGTTACGGATAGACTGACAAATTGATAGGCTTCGATACACTCGCGTTATTACAAGTAATTGAAAGCTCACGCGCATGAAAGCTCGGCTTTTCACTGCTTATGCAATCTCAACCTTATCCCATACAAAATAGATTTCCTTATCTCATGTCTCGTATGTCCTAGTATAATGTATGGACGTTAGTTAAACATTGGCCGTTAGACAAATATTTTAAAATTATTTGGAATTAATAACTCAATATTTTAGTGAGGTTTATTTCATAAGTTTATACATTAGTCTTCATCATCATCTGCTTGTTAACGCCAGGAAAAAATCAACTGTTATTGATTAATTTTTAAATTTGGAATGGCGCATGCGTCATGTATGGTAATCTTTTTTTATTGCACCTTGTTTGAATCTTCATGATATAAAAAAAACTTTTTTACAAAAAAATTAAACCGACTTCCAAAAACACTAAAAAGCAAAAAAAAAAACTACTTTTAGGTGCATCGGCCTAGAAGTCGGTGTCTGATGGATGTTACTAAGTTAATTTTGCCACCGACTTCTAGGCCGATGCACCTAAAATTAGTTTTTTTTTGCTTTTTAGTGTTTTTGGAAGTCGGTTTAATTTTTTTGTAAAAAAGTTTTTTATTTACAGCTTTTCAGTGCTACGAATAGTTGTCACTATCCATATAAGTGAAAAGTTCTTATCAATACAAAGAATATAAGCCCAAATACGAGGTATTTTACATATTCAGTTGTCGAGTTCCCTCGACCTTCTCTGGTCTCCATCATCAGGTCAGCTCCAAACCTTCACACTGTTGCAAAGGTCTCGTCAATACAAATAATATAAGCCCAAACACGAGGTAGTTTACATATTCAGTTGTCGAGTTCCCTCGACCCTCTCTGGTCTCCGTCATCAGGTCAGCTCCAAACCTTCACTGTTGAATAGTGCTTTCAAGCATACACCTTAGTGTCAAGTTTTTACCCTATGTATGCCTACAACTTTCGAAGGTTGCTCTCGATTTCTCAGGGTTTCCATCATCAGATCCTGACCTGATGACTATGGGACCAACTGGCAGCTATTCTGCGTCGAACAAAAAAAGAATCATGTAAATCGGTCTATAAACCTCGGAGTAATCGATGTACATACATAGAAAAAAAAAAAAACATACCGGCCGAATTGAGAACCTCCTCCGTTTTGGGAAGTCGGTTAAAAATTGCTGTAACTATTAGACTAGGAAGGCACAATGAAGAGTTTTCCTGTTCTTTGAAGTTTTGGTCTTCTGCCATAACTTTTTTCTAGTTTTCGTTTACGATCTAAGCTTTAGTATAAATTCATAAATAAAGTTAAGCCCTATCGAGAACTGAGACTGGTTTGACAAAAAATGGTACTAACTAGTAGCTTCGCAAAAACAGTTTTTGGGATAAGCTCTTCATATTTTTAACCGACTTCCCAAAATTTTGAAGATTCTTAATTTCGGATGTTTGTGTCTTTAATTTCAATATAAATAGTCTGAAAATTGTTCATTTAGTCAACATTTCATAGTCTCTCGCCTGTAGTATTTAACCGCCTATGCAGTAACAACACCCACGATAGTCGATTATAATATTAATGTCTCAATAAAGGGTAGTCTATCGGCATCGCTTCTCATAATGACAAATCTAGTAGCATTTATAATGTACGAGATAAACTACAGGTTAGTCCTGATGTATAGTTTAGTGTTGACACAAACTTCACGCCCGAGACAAGGAGGGAAGAAGGAAATATGTTGGGCATAGTACGCCTACATTCCTGCAGGTATAACTCTGAATAACAGGACAAAAAGATTATTGTAAATATACACATGATTTCTGGGAATGCCCAATGCTTTTCAGGTGAAAAATTTTAACAAAAAGGGTTATATATCAAAATTGTAACTTGAAATAAAAAATAGTTTCAAATAATTATCGACGGCAGTTTATTTTATAATGAGTTAAAATTGACCCCGTTTAAGTTGTCTAAGTATTTAATCTCCAATAATAATCATGTACTTTCTTCCCCATCTTACGTAAAACAAAAAATTCCATTACCAAAAAACTTAACATCAAACTAAAATTAATATTTCATCTCATAACCACATCACGATCATTTTTTATAGAAAATTAATTAGATCCATTCATTTATACCTGCTTAAATCAAAATCGTCTGGTAGCTTTCAAAGTAATTACTATTGCAGCCATAAACGAGGTAATCAGCCTTAGAGACTTACACGGGAAACTTTTAGTCGGCCGACAGTTTGTTTGGGCTCATAAATCAGTATGAAGATGGAGGGTGGCACGCACATTACAAACATCAGGTATTTAGCCGGTGTCACAGCAACTGGAAACTATTGTAATCAAGATTTTCTTTAAAAAAATATATTTACCAATAAATGGGTCAACTGTCGACCGACTATTTAGTCTCCAGTGTGCATGGTACTCTTATCTGATGAGCTATAACGAACTAACGTTTATTAGACCACAGTTAACACTATAATATACCATCGTGAGAAAAACCACCGAATGTTTTTGACCCCTCAAAGTTCCGGTACAAACGGAAGTCTGCCGGGAATCTAGTACCAATTTGGAGATATTTATGTGTTCTCGAAGTTTGAGAAATGGTTAAATATTAAGCTCCCAGGATACACTTTTTGGTCTAATTGAATCATCAAAATATAGGTGTGTCTTAAATTCTAGCTCATACTGTTTACTGTTAAACTGTCATAATGGATGACAAGAAATAAAAGTTCTCTGGATTTTTTGATTTAATAGTGTAACGCAAAAAGCCTGTTCATTTCTGACAATGAGACATACGCGAATATTAAACACTTAAATAAAACTACTTTTACGGATTTTATCGCGATTGTATTAAAATGTCTGTTATACACAAAAATAAATAAATAAGACCTTATTATTAAAAACTCAACCCTTTACCAACCATCACGCCTAACAACATAATCCTTCATACTTCAACGTGCTGCCAATACCATTACTAACTACAAAATACTGGCAATAAATAAAGATTATTCTAATCCCAACACCCACAGCTAAGTGCCCGATACAAGAGAGAAGTAAAACACTACAAAATAACAAATGACAACTATCTGCAAGTACGCTGTACGCAATTAATATAGCGCACGTGCGTTTTGGTACATTTGTCACTTGGTCGGTTTGTACTAGAGGTGTTGCGTTTGCGGGTTATTACGCATTTGTCACAGTAATGAGGTTTTAAATGTAATGAGTATGTAGGTAATATTATATCTGGTTGTGATCAGAAACTGCACATTAAAATGTTGAAAATTTTTGGTACCTACTCCTTGTGCATAGTGAATAGGTTGTAAATAGTGTACCTACATATTTTTCGAAGTCTACTGAAATTAGATAATAGCATATAGGTTAAGTTGTGTTTATTTTGTTGAGAAGTTATTCGTGGTTATGATCCAAAGAATAAGGTTTTCTTCCACCATTTCAATATCATTTAAAATTACCTTCTCTAGATAAATGGATAAATACTGGTCACTAGAACTCTTTAAAAAAAAACGCCATAATAATATTTATTATTGAGTATTACTAGTCTGAGCCTGTCTCATGACAGGCTGATTATTGGTGAGTCTGATTATTGAGGATTACTAGTTTGAGTCGTGGTGGCCTAGGAGTCGTGGTGGCCTAGTGGGTAAAGGACCAACCTCTCAAGTATGAGGGCGCGGGTTCGATCCCAGGTCAGGCAAGTACCAATGCAACTTTTCTAAGTTTGTATGTACTTTCTAAGTATATCTTAGACACCACTGACTGTGTTTCGGATGGCACGTTAAACTGTAGGTCCCGGCTGTCATTGAACATCCTTGGCAGTCGTTACGGGTAGTCAGAAGCCAGTAAGTCTGACACCAGTCTAACCAAGGGGTATCGGGTTGCCCGGGTAACTGGGTTAAGGAGGTCAGATAGGCAGTCGCTTCTTGTAAAGCACTGGTACTCAGCTGAATCCGGTTAGACTGGAAGCCGACCCCAACATGATTGGGAAAAAGGCTCGGAGGATGATTGAGTATTACTAGTCAGTAGTCACCTAACTCCTAGGTCTTATCCAGCCACTTTACCTGTCTAAACCCTATTACTGATCTAGCACGTATTGTAGATTAATCTAGATCGCTTTAAATTCAAGATTATTTATTTAAATTGGCTGTTGTATTGTTGACACGTTCTCGTATTGTGCAAAAATACCCAATTACTGGTATTTATCGTTTGTGGTGGTGCTACTTTCCACTGCAAGCCAGTGTAGGCACGGTGGTATAAAGTTCTTGTTGTTACTTGTAACTAGGTAAGTATAAGGCCCATAAAGCACATTAAAGGGCTTAGTGTCCCGGCAGACTGCAAACTTTTAGTCGGCCGGTCGTTTTTATATTATAAATCAGTATAGAGATGAATAGTAGTGCGCAGATTACAAAAATGTTCATAGCATTCACGATTGCTTTCAAAAATATAAGTCAAACTTCTTCTTCCTCCTCCTGCCCTGTTCCCAATTTTATTTGGCGTCGGCGCAATATGTCATCCTCTTACATTTTCCCCTGTCACCCATCATACTGACACTCACTCCCTTCCTATTCATGTCATGTTTCCAGAAATCCATCCATCGTTTCTGAGGTCTCAAACATCGGGGCAATTATCCGGTCAATGTTTAGTTTTAGTACTGATTAAGACCACCCACAAAATATTAGAAAACCAAACAACAAATTAATCAAACAATAATTATATTAAATAAATACAAATTTACAACACGTATTAACGCAGATATCTGCCTCAGGGTTGAATATTTAGTAGAAAAGGCCATCCAATGAATGAAGGATTGCAATTTCATATAGATGAATATCATTTAAATATGCCTCGACAAACTTGCGGTAGTATTATTCAAACTGAAAGGTTATGAGCCTTCAATCAGATTCGATTAGTGTTGTACCTTAGCTGGGAAGGTATTACATTTCTGTGTTAATATGTGTGTACTTGTGAAATTGTATTATTTATTCGGCAAATACAGATTTCAAGACATAATGTCCTTCATATCTTAACTGAAGACTTAATTCTGGTGTTAATATTATGAAATTAAAAAAAGAAATGGATTGTAAAACAATAAATCTCGCAGTTATTAAGCTGTTTTTAAGAAAGAAGTTCACAACCTCCTTTAATCCAAATCTCATGTCAATAACTATTTTTGACTTTGACTTCAAACATATACTTCGACTTATAATATGCTTCGACTCTTTGAAAATGAAATAAGGCAAAAATCTTGGATGCCGTTCGTCAAACCATACCGCACACAAACAAAACTGAAAACCAACTATTATTATTCAATAAAGAGATTGAATTACAATATTACAAACGTACGGCATTCAGTCCAACTTTCCCTAAGCACATTAATTTATCTGTCTACCAAACGCGACCCAAGCCTTATGTTACATTACACGAATTAATGTTTATTCAGCGAGGCGGCACGCCTGTAGGCAGTATACTATTCACGTATATTATACGACAGAAAATTATTTAGAAAATACTATCAAAGTCACGCCTACAACGCGGCATTGGGTTGTGTGGTCGTATGGTAATGAAGAGATGAGACCTCTGTTTGTTTTATACTCTTTGATGGGTTGGTCGTGTGTGAAAATGTATGTAGTGTTATTACCAAACTTAGTGATTTCTTGAGAGTCAAAAGAGATGATGCGATTTTAGTATTTACTCTGAACACTAACTGAAAATAGACTGATATAAGGCCTAACACCGCCTCCATAGTATTCTTCTGTACTGATAAAATATTGGGTTAACACCGAGGCTAAGTTCTCTAATAGGTTCGAATCAAAACAATGAAATTCAGCCAAACTGTTGTAATAATCACGACTTATTAGACAGAAATTTAATAACAGTGGACGTAGTTCAAAAATAAATAGCCGTTTCACGTCTAAAACCGTTTATTTCAAGCGTTTTTGCCTGCGGCTTAAGTAAATTAAGTTAGCAGAATAAAATGTTACCGTTTCGTTTGACAGTTAACGATAAGTTACTTTATTTTGACGCTTAATTCTCTCAACAAAGTACAAATCATAAAATGGACGAAGTAAAAGACATTCCCGCAGTGCAGTACTGAGGAAACAAATGCAATTTCAATGATAATAAGGCTCTAAATAATAGTAATTTCAAACTGAATGTTTCTTAAGAAATATATCTAATAAGTAGTTATTCATTCGTTGACGTACCACCTATATAATATGAATATATAATTGTATTGAATTATAGGCGTGAAATAATGTGGTATGAATGCAAATATTGACGCGTTACTTCAGGCAAATTTCATCCTCAGCGCTGATTTAGAATGACAAAAATGTTTATACATTTATGAACAAAATGTCTACTGCCTAAAAAAATTCTACTACTCTCTCAACAGCATTCATCGTTATTTATTTCAATTATGAGGAGTTACTTACATTTAGGTAATTTCTACTTTTCCGAACCAAGTTTTCAGCTTGTTTAGTCAGAGTTGATTATATTTTAGAATTATATAGGTAGGTACTCGTGCTGAGAAACAGTAGCAGAAATTGTCAAACTATTTACTTAAATTACATAATATTTTCAAGAATTTATTTGTGTCACAAAATCACAAACACCCACGCAATAATATTGGAACAGGAATATGATTATTCCCACAACCTAACTAAACATAATTAAATTTTATGATCAATAGAGCTCCTATACAATTAACCTTTTATTTTACAACATAAAATAAATAATTTACGATTATCGACAAACGAATTATTTTACTATACAACATAAATAAATACTAAACAATCCAGTTCTAGACACTCGAACAAAATGTAATAAAACTTTGGATTTTATTGTTAGGAATGGCGTAATTTTGTACAAAGATTCAGAACTCAGGTAGGTACGTTAAGTTTGCCATTTAGTCGGGGCAGTGGTCTGATATTCCAAGTTAATAGTATCAGTTGATGAAGTTAAGAAGGCCTTTCGCTAATGAGGTTTATCTGGCGAGCGCCGCGATGACACGGCCGATGCCTGCGTGCGCACACAAGCTTGTTAGCGACAGGTAGCTGTGCTTTGATTCAAGGAATTAACGTAGGAAATGTTAATTGATAGACGACCGATAATTTCTTATGCAAATTTTATTGGTGATGAAGTCAAATTGAGGAGTGGTATGCAAATCAATTTTACATTACGGTACTGATCAATTAAAGTAAGTTTTTGAAAATAAAGGCAGAAGTTTTCAGTCTCAATTTATTTATTTTTTAACACTTATTTATCAGAATCATCTTCTGGTCTATCAAGTTCAAGTTTAAAGCTGACATGAGAGCGTTTACCATGTTCGTACTCATAAACAGTTTCCTGATCACTTTCCACTGACTCCGCTATACTTAATAAATCAACCATTTCTTCTTTATCTTTTGCAGTAATCAGTTTAATTTTGGCTTTTCGACATATTGCGCTCAGAATACGGAATAATGCAGCGACTGATACAAATAGCAAACCGAATAGGGTAACACTAAATATAGTATCTATAGTGGTCCATTTTGCTGCAGCTAGTGAATCTTTGTCTTTGTAAATTTTTTCTGTAAATTGTGGAAGCTTTTTGTCTTCTTCAAAATACTTTTCGAAGTTTAAAGAGTTGTTGACAGACCTTGATAATTTGTGAAACACTAGCTTGCCTAGCCAATCCGATAGGTCAGCGTGTCCAAGTTGTCGCAGTCTTTTTCCTACTACGGTATGTGATTTCCCTTTTCCCTCCCATGGTTGGTCTCCACTGTTCCATTTGATCAGTAGCTTCACACACGGCACGTCTTTCGGTACTTTCTGTTCAGCTTCGGTTAAATTCGCTGGAAGTTTGTTCGATGTGAACAGCAAGGAAGCGAAGAGTCGCCGACATTCTGCCGCCGACAAATGATCAGCAATGTAAACTAAATCTTGTATATTCAAATCTACGGTACACTCATGCAAAGTTACAAAGTATAGCACGAGACATAAATATTTCATAATCAATTACTTTTGTATAGAGCTAATTTTGCTAGCCATTTGAGATAGAAATCATTATCAATTTTATCAGCTGTCAGTTGTGACGTTTAGAAATCTATCAGATCAAAATATATCCATAGATATTTGAAAGAGCACCGATGCGATGGAGAATTGTCTATGTCTATAGTATTAAAATTGCAGGATCTGCAGAAGTATTTCAGTTATGTTTGAAAATTGAAATGAGGGAAGCGGGCCACAGCTTATAAATAACAGATGAGGTTGCAACTTGTGTCTATGGCATCTTATACACTTTTGTCATACGAACAATCCGGTAGACACTGATTTATATACAAGTTCTAACACTTGGAATTCTCTATAGACAACGCAAACATCGAATAAAACAAGTGTGTGTCGGACGGGCTCTCCAAGGGTTCCGTATCTATAAAACGGCCGGTGATTTTATTTAATTTAATTACATTTTACTACAGTGTAATATACTAACTACTGTGATCATATTTCAAGCTACTTCAGTCTAGTTCCATTTATATTGTCCCTATGAAATCCTAAAAAATATAGGCTACAATATTTGCACGTACAAGAATAATTTTCAGAATAAAAATATAATCATAAATCAGTGTTGTCATCACTAAACTACATTGTAACCAACTCCATATAATTACAATATTAAAGTAACTAAACTGCAATATACGAAATTACAGCATTTCCCCAGAATCGCTTGTAACTATTGAACTAAATGCATGTTGCGCAAGCGCCGCTAATGGTCGCGAGCGCACGATACCGACATACAAGTATCGACTTTACACTATCGTTCCTGTAATGGACCAAATATTTCATAAACAGCTTTAATTCACTGGTTTTATGGGTACTTGATAATCGTACACTTAGTTGCAATAAAATGTAGGTATAAAGTAAATCGATCTTATAAAGGTCGCCGGAAGACGATGGATGCAGGTCGCCTCCAACAGGTATCTGTGGAGATCTAAGGGGGAGGCCTATGTTCAGCAGTGGGCGTCCTATGGCTGAGATGATGATGATGATAAAGTAAAGGAAAAATAATCTGAATTAAATATGAAGGGATTGCGTGAGATACAAAATATCGACGAGCCTTATTCTACGATTTTGAGTACAGAAAATAATTATTTCAATCTGAAATCAAATTATTGTAATTTGCAATTTGAATCAAAGTTGAACTATTGTTATAAGTTCGGAAAATAATGCTATGCAGAACAGGACGGGGTGCTCAAAATACAAAGTATTTGGTAGATATTTTGATTGAGATCCAAGAATAATTTTAAGGAAGATGTATTTATTTCAAATACCTACAAGTTCAATTTTGTCAATTTATGTTGCTTAATAATTTAGTTTCTTTAAAAGAGGAGGCAAGATATAATGCATATTTCATTTCATTCACTCAATAAGAGTACCTATAGACCAAATTATTACAAAACCGCAACAATGGTATGTATTCGACACTATATCGTTGAATGGTATTATTAACCACAAAAAGTATTGAAATGTACACTGAATAGCTACTAATACTAATCTCAACCTTTTCACATTTGACTTGCTTCGTTCATTAGTATTGATTAAACAGTCAATTTTGAACTTAACCCCGATTCAAATAGAGTTTAGAATACAATAGCAGAGGAACAACAAAACACATTGGCTGATGATTATTATAAGAGGAGGGGTAAAAGTGAATATTATAAAACTATTTGTCTTAGTGATGAAAATGAAAGCACAGCTCATTTCTAAGAAAGAGTTTTGAAGGTTACAAGAGCATATATTGATCCTGAAAAAACGTGACTTGATGAAGAAGAAGTTATTGAAGAAAATGACAAATAGGGCAGGGCAGTATAGAAGTAGAAAACCTTGATTCGACGACCCCAAATAATATCGGATGAGGGCGTGATAACAGTGATGAAGAATCATTTGATATGTCAAGTGTTATGTTTTTGCCGCTAATTTGGATATTTTTGACGAAGCCGTTAGAATTTGAACGTAAACTCGTATATTATAAAACTGGAGCAACATTGACTATCACAGAACAGTACCACAAGCTAATCACAGCAGCATTACTCCAATCCAATACTACTCAGTAGCGAAATCTTATGAGATCTATTTCCATCTGCAAAGAGCACACGACATGCAGATACAATACAATTTACATAAATTGCATCTAATATTCCTAGAACAATATCTTCGAGACAGTCGAACATCAGGCATTAAACAATACAGTTGTAATAGTCGACGATTGCAAGAAATGCTCTTAGAAATGATCAGAAACCATTATTGTGATGCGGAATAAGGTTAGTGCGGTGGAACCGATCGGTAGCGTCTGCAACTGTATGTGGAATGGCATTTTTTTGTATTTTATTTGCTTTTTGCTACTAAATCTGAAATCTCCAGTATGACTTTCGCCCTAGAGATCATTAGGTGCAAGTATCATTTGCCTGACTCTCCAAATATATGGGTCTCTTCACGACACCTCCTATGCCACTGATCTCTGAGTGTTTTACAAATCTAAAGTCTGCTACTGCCACTATTCCCCAAAATATAACAACAGGAGATTTTTATGAAAGCATTATAAGAATACAATCAGATTGGGGGTTTTCGCAAATATTTTGTGCTCAATTTTCATTTTCAGATGCAGCAGCATTACTACACCAAAAAAAGTTTTTCCCATGAAGATGATTCTAAATATTCATTTGATTTGTTTGGCCGCCAGTACCAGGAGAGCATACATTTTAACTAGTTGCACAAGGTTCTTTTGTCATTGTATAATGATGCTCAGCGTCTGATGTTTTGTGTATCGGAATGTGCAGCGATTACTCTCGGCACACGGATACATTGCTCTCGTAAATATTAACACATTACCCAACTTTGTCACTGTATTTAGTAATATAGGACGATGCGTAGTCTATCGTGTACTTAAATATCTTCATACGGTATATTTTTGACTCATCTCGCCTTCAATATTCACCTACCAAGTCATTGGTAGACTCCACTATGTTACTTAATTGCATAGAAATACTGCATCTACAGTTGATGAAATATCGGAGTTAAAATCTAAGTCAACTCTTATTCACAAAATCAGTCGTGTCTTCCAATAATTGGGTCACAAATTCGTAATCGGCACAGCATTTACTTGAAAGCATTCAATTACGTGACGATACGTTACATCGACAGTTTAATTAGCACATCGTGCAGCACTACTCGATTAGTATGTCAATACATGTCCAGTACATCACTAAAAATATATTTCACAAGCTCTTCCACAACCTTCGATACCGGCCTTCGTAATTAAAGAAGACGATTCACAATTACCGTAGTTTATAGATGCCTCTAATTATATGTATTTGATGTTTTCTATATGGTGTGTGACGAAAGAAGGCTCATTCGGACGGTCATTATTGAAATTAATATACCTACGTGTCAGTTCACGGGGTTCCGTATAATGATTGGTACTTGATTTTTAGTGTTCGTGAGAACACGTCCAAATGATATGTCTCTGTATGTGAGCTTTTTGCTCAATAGCCTAATACGGTTCATGATGATACAAAGAATTTCTTTTGTAATTGATACGAGCGCTAATGTGTATAGAATGGTGCTATTTGTAGGCAATTATTGTTAATAAAAAAGTTGTGATATCAGTTTTTTTGGGTGACCTTAGATTTCGATTTATTTTTTTGTTTGCTATTTTTTTTCGTTCTTCCTTCTTTCGGTTCTCCTTGATGTAAGCGGAACAGCCTCAGTATCAGACAAGGATTGGTCTTACGGAACTGATAGATTATAGAAATGCAGAACATTTAATTACATCAGGGTTATTTTTGATGAGCTTGTTTGTGTAAACCTTTATGAGTGATTCATTGATGATTACAACATTATTCGTGTAACTGGTGAATTTTCACTGCTGAATCACTTTATTATAATTATTGACTCATTTGTCGTCATACAATAAACAAAAAAGTATGTGTAATTTTAATTTAAGTTGTTTTTGGGTGGTTATCTGTTCTTCGACTATGTTTCTTGTAGTCCGTATAGTGTACACCCGTAAGTAATTTGTGTCTGCAAAATTTTCTATTAAATAATCTAGTATCTCCAATAAAAAAAATATTTTTAGTTTTAATACTATGGATTTACTTGATTTCAAATATATCCTTTGCTACAAGTAACCGAACAAGATTTTACACAGTGAAACATAATCGTCACTGAACTCCGTTACAACTAAAATGTAACAACCACTCGGTCACACGTTCAGCATACCGTATGCAAATAATACATCTTAATATAGAGACCAGTAGCCCGAGTTTTGTTATTACAATCAGATGCATTTACATTTCATAAATAAATGCATCTCCGGCGGTGCCTAACGACGGCACACTCAATGTTTTGCTTCACATAAAGTGTATGAGTGGCTTAATTTAAATAACACGCCACGTTCCCCGGACTTTATTCTGTGGTGTGAATATTATGTTAGTATGTGATGTAATGTGGAAGGTAAAGCCAGGTGTCGCTTTGAGCGTATAATGCTGTAAGCTTTGACTTACGACAGTTTTCAAGCTAGGGTTGGTCGTGTGAGGCTGTGACATTGTTGCAGTATCGGGGAATATACAGGACGCAACCATGATTACTTAGTTACATAATGTTCGTACCAATTGTTATGTTTAACACAATGTAAAACTACCTAAAACAATACTTTAAGTTTCAAGGCATTTATAAAAAATTTAGAGGGCCAATATTTTTACTGGACATACACCATACTCTATGAGTGTGTCATGCTGAAAGGGCTTCTACAAGTTACACAAGGTACGCTTCTGTGAATATGAACTAAATTCAGAGCACATTAAATTGTAATTATCCATTATCAGAGAACATGAGCTTTTGATACAAATCGGCATCATTAAACTAAATCAAGTTGGCACTCCAACTTTCTAATTTGATTGACTGCGCATGTACCTTATAATTTTGAAAATTAATTCTGCTATAATTTGAATTCGCTCAGAAGCAGTTCATAGTTCAAGTTTTTGCGTAATGTTGTAAGCAATATTTTAATTGGCCAATCACACATAGGTACTGGTATGATAGTTTCACTTATTGTAACTACGTAAGATTTGCATAACGCGATAATTGCTCTAATTGGAATGTTTTTATTGGTAAATGGCTTACTAAAATAGCGGTTAATTTAACTAATAGTTGTAAGTCATAAAAGGATTTTCTTGTATATTCTGTAAACATAGCGTAGATTTATTCATTTCAACTAATGCCATGGAGCTACTTTTCTGGGCGGTGTAAAAAAAAATTCATTTTGATATCTTAAAAAAAAATACAGCAACAATTTCAATTTTCGTAACCACTAAAATCGAAACTTACAGTTGCCAAACCAATATTTCATATTTAATTTACGAAAATTTACCAAACGTATGACAAATGTACAATCACGATTTCCAGTCTAGTAATTTATCAAACACCGAACAACGGTTTGCACGAACTACCTAGCGACGTAGACATACCTAAAATTAGTACGTACCCATGTTACTATGACTTCCAGTAGTAACATAGTAAGTACGAGTAACATTCGTCATCAAACACATCGGTCAAGCTTTATCAATAGTATCGAAAGCAATCAATCACCTCTAATATAATAAACTACATGAACCGCACACGACACGAGTCGTGCGGCGACGCGTGCGCACACCGTTATAAAGGATAACTTGTGACGAAAAAAAAGAAGGTGTGACGTCAGTATTCGTGACTTCGGACTGGTGAGCGTGACTCTTGTGACCACTTGCCGACGTTTGTGGTGTTTAATCGGTCTTGCCCTCAGACTATATAGATAAACAATAGCTCTAACGGTTTCACTGTTCTTTGGCAACTTTTGACTTGAACTTTACGAGTTTTTAGTCGGTTTTTTGCTGGGATGGATGTTCAGTTTGTTTGTATCTTTGGCTGGTACATAATGTTACGTTAGCTTTGTGATAGCTTGATTCAGTATTGAGAAGTTACGGTGAATAGCTTCTGAGCTTTAAGTTCTGCAATTCAGGTGTGCAATGCCCTTCATAACTGAAATTCAACCCGTATTCAAATAACTCGCTATTTACCAAAATGATGATTCATGATTACACCTAAAACGAATGCTACATTTTGGACAACTATTAATAAAAAAAGTAAAACTTTTTCTTTATCTCCTACTTTACCTTCCCAACACGAAAACATTAATTTCCATTGAATATTAAACTGCCCACATCAATTTCAACTTCCTACCCATTCACTACTGTCACGGAACATTATCAACCATGTCTCAATATAGCACGACATTTAAGCTTCAAAAGATAAAGTCCGATTCTGAAATCACAACACTATCATTTTGACAATTCAATGACGAAACAAAGTGAATTGCGGTGAAAATCGGAACTAATTATCAATGAAGAAAGTATGACTACTAGCGCCATTGTCAGGGAAACAGTATGGTCAGTGTATCGGGTCAGGAGAAGTCACGAAGTCCCTTATCTTGGTAGAAAGTGGTCCATGTTGAGTGAGTCGGTATGGTTCTGATGGATTTCGGTTCTACGCAACAGATAATAAGTCACGATTGATTGTCCTATACTGTTATGAACTTGTGGGATTAAGTTGTAGGCGATTGCGAGAGCGTTTAATCGTAATTAAATACAACCTTTTTAATGATATGCATCACTTTTTTTCTAATACCTACAGAGTTCTTTTTTTCAAACCAGGATTTGCCTTCGTTTCTACCTTGAAATAAAGAAACAATTATGGAACATTGATTTATTGTTTACGCTAACCTAATCAGTCAACCAATAGGGCAATCACGACATAAACACAGACTGAAAAAAGCAGACTTAAATTAACATTTAAAGGACAAGGACAAAAACAATGTTTTTTTTTTTCTAGTCTTTGTCTCAATCTGCGTAAAAGCTAACTGCAGTTTTGCATTCACACCGATTAAAAATGATGCCATCGACTAATAAACAAATCAGAAAAGCTTTTAACAGAGTCACAAACTAAATAAATACATCAAAGAAATAGATCACAGTGCCAGACTAATGCTAACTTCTAAACCCTTCTATGTTTCTTCTACAGTCCTTTGTGTACCAGGGCCGTTGTACCTTCTGTAGCCCTTTGTGTACCAGGGCCATTGTACCTTCTGTAGCCCTTTGTGTGCCCGGACCGTTGTACTACTTTCATACAATCCTTCAGCCCCAGCAGACTTTGACCTTAAGACCCTCCAATATTGCTCACATGTCTTGAACGCAAGATCATATTTTCGCGTATCGCTTACACCACACGCCGTCATACGTTTGGGCGTATCGTCATACGCTGATTATCTTCCATCATATCCGGCTAATCTACCGTCATACATTTTGTTCGGTGGGCGTCGCGTTGACGTAACCAATCGGTTTATGACCAAAGCCTTTGTTATAATCCCCTAAGTACTTATGTCAAATTAATTCTTTTTAATTCTAATCTGGGATGGGAATGGAGACCTTGTTTTGTGTGAGGGAACGGGTTATTAAATGTAGCGTGTTGACCGTCCTTATATGAGCTGAGGAGATGACATGCGGACGGATGTAATATGTACATGTCTCAGATAGCTTTTAAGTCAGTCTTAGTTCCTTGATAATTAACAGTTCAGAGATTAAAATGTATGTATATATTTATGAAGTATTTTTCAGCTGCTACATATCAAAATCAAATCAAAATACCTTTATTTTTAGGCTGCATTGGCCCATAAATATATACCTTAAAACTAGCATACATATTATATTTTACTACATACATATTTCACCTTGCACTTCATAGGCTCAATTTTCACAATTTGTAGCGTTGTTTTTATCACAAAACCCCTGTCTATGCAAATCCTATTCACCGCATTCTTATGACACGTCAGTATTTCCTATCTAATTAGCATAATATTCATTCAAAATTGCATTCAGAATAATGTTGTCATACAATACCGTGGTCTATTTAAGATCATGATACAATCTGACCTACAGCCGCAGACATCATTTAAATATATCTTGTTAAGTAGATTAAAGTTTTTACGCAACGATACAATGATATTTTTGTACCTACTTAATGTTTCCTGACGTATTCATAGTATGGCTTGTTACTATTGTTGTTTTGATCTACGAAGAGTTTGAAAAGCATTTAGCTTTGCAACAAGCCACAGGTTACTTAACAGTTACTTCGTATCGTGCTAAAAGCTTACAATAGTAAGCTTTATCATTTTTAGAATTAGCAACTGAAGATGATGAAATGACTGATGAATATTATAAACTTAGGTTATAACATTGGATCATCATTCTTTAACTTTAACCTTAGACCTGTAATCCACACTTAAAACAAAACAGAGAACCTCCACAGACCTCCACATCAATTAAAAGCCAAACCATCAATCAAAACCACACACGAAGACAAAATAAAGGAACATCTACAATCGATTCCAAATCCAAATCGATACTATGAATACGATAGTTCGAAACAATAAAATATCGTTCAAGGTTGTTCGAATCCGGATCGAGAAGCGTCAGTGAGTGGTTGAACTGTGAACTATTGTATGAACCTACCTATTGTGCAGTTAAAAGTTTAAAGAATGTCATAGAGCCACGCCCTATCGCAAGGGGGTCACACTGTGTTAGATGTAAAAAGCTTTTTAAAGGCCTTGATGGTTTGCGATAGTTGTTAAGTGTATCAGTGGTGTGTGGTTGGGGGATTGGGTAAATGAGATTATGATGTTGGCTTGATATGGTGTTTTGAACTGACTGTTACACTTTCCCTTGCCAAGCTTCTATCAAATTATTTTTTCCTGTTTATGTTCTGAGAAGATGAAAGGGAAGGATGGAAGATTATGGGGGAAGTCTTTGCCCAGCAGCGTGGCAGCATAGACTAACAAAAATATATTCTGAGATCCTTTTTTACACTTAAGAAGAGATTTTCCAGGGAATTTTGAGGACTTGTTTTTATACCAAGTTATGACTTCTTTCTAGGTAATACTAGTCCGCGGCCACTACGTGTCGTACCTGCCGCTGTGCAGTCGCAACGAGCCAGTGTTCCTGGCGGTGTGCACGCCGCTGGCCATGCCCGAGACGCGCGAGTGCGTCGTGCACGGCGCCACCAACGTCTTCACCACAGTGCACGCCATGGACATGAAGATACTGCATATTGATGCCAAGTAAGTAACACAGTAACATCGTCAGCACCTTATCCCTGACGAATTTTAGATATCTGCCTAGTCTTTTTCCAACAATGTTTGGGTCGCCTTACAATCTAACCGCAGCAGCTGAGCACCATTGCTTTACATGGAGCAACTACCTACCTCATCCCCAACGCACTCAACCCAGTTGCATAGGCAAGACGATAACCCTAGCTAACGCTTACCAAACACTGCACTTCAAATGGCAGTGAGGAGCTAAAATTTGACAAGTCATCAGAAAACATGAATTTAAAAGTTATAAAGAAATTCCCAACACCGAGTGGGCTACCGATACCAGGACAGCTACAATCAACAGTAGTCTGATTTCTGATGATGATGTTAAAATCACTTATTTTGAAGACCTAATCGAAATCAGATCCGTTCAGAATCTCACTATGTACAAAAAAAACAAAAGACAATCAAACCAAGATCAAGTTCCATTTGTAAACAGTAGCTCCTACCAAACACCCGATACATTTACAAGAACATGTCACACAAACAGCCTACTGGTTCAAGGCCCAGTGAACAATAAACAATGCAGTATGTATAACTGTCACTGGCCCACTGTCCATCAAACACTGAAGTATGACAACATCTCTATTGAAACTGCTTCATATTCATGGCTCTCGTCACCACATTGAATGGCACGAAATAATAAGACGACTTCAAATATATGCAATGGTTAAAGAGATGAGCGCTCGACGTGCTACAAATAATCTGACGTTTTTTATGCGGCTGTCGTGGTTGAAATGTGGAATTTATACGTAAAGAATATGTTGTGGAGTGTTGCTTTATACGCCTGAAAAAGGTACTTACTAGACTTGTTTTCAGATGTTACATTCAATCTAGAGTTCCTTGATGTTCATTTGTTTTTTGTTTTCAAATTCAGAATCTAGCAATAGACCATAGTGTGCAGTATTCATATACATATATAGATCCTTCTTACATTTAAAAATAGATATCACAACGTTCGAAATTCAAAATAGAAATGCTTCAAGATTTAAATTATCAGTCAGCTTTTATATCTTGTCGTTAAACACATTTGACAGCACGTCGACTTATCTATTAT
Source organism: Helicoverpa zea (assembly GCF_022581195.2). Taxonomy (NCBI): domain Eukaryota; kingdom Metazoa; phylum Arthropoda; class Insecta; order Lepidoptera; family Noctuidae; genus Helicoverpa; species Helicoverpa zea. The sequence goes on from NC_061472.1 coordinate 4,471,774, forward strand.
TCCTTAACTCAAGCAAGAACAACATAATTAATATCTAATTTATTCAAATGCTCAAAGCATCGGGCCTTTCATTGCACTATATTTCCGTGTCTAGTGTTGAAATGTAAACACGCCTGTCACCTGCTGGGAAATGGACAGACTTTGCATACAATAACAAAGTTACAAGCTCCCGTGAAACTCTGTCTTAGAGCTGTGTGCACACTGACGTATCTTTAGACATTTTGCACTATCTTGACTTAATATTTTTGAAAGTCTAATAAGTATTTTGTAAAGTCATAAGCAAATTATTCATGATGGTCTCTTTTAAACAGCTGTTGATTCAGAATTATTCTACAGCAACATAAGTACCTAAGTGATAGAAAAAGTGTCAATGCTTAATGCACGCTAATAATGGTGATCATTTGAGGTGAAATTTATAAGTTCATAAATCACATTTAAAAAGCAATGGAAGACTGCAAAATGACTGACTTATTATGTAAGCGTATAAATCCATTTTCTAAATTATAACGACTTTACGCATCCTTAGTTAATATAAACGGATTTAGCATAAAAACATTAATAGATGATGTTCAATATGACTCCCTATTAATTAGCAGACGAGTCTATGCACTATGTAACTGTCACAATAAAATTGCAGGTAATTTTAAGCTTCATACACATGTAGTAATTAATGTTGAATAAATCAATATTTATAATTTATGTAACAATAATTAGCATTTAAAAGACACAACATAATTTCTGGGTATGATACTAAACCTCTATACTAATATTCAGCCAGTATGTTTGTCTACTTGAATCAACTTAAACACAATATTTAGTAAGGATGACGATGATGAGAACATGACATTACAAGTTAAAAAAATTTGCTACGAATTAATCTACAACCAATAAACCGAACTATTATTGTACCGTTTATCCGGAAATGCTATTTTTATGTACTTTCTAAGTATATCTTAGACACCAATTACTACAAAAACTTAAACCCCTGTTTTACACTTGTCTAAAAAAATGTTGGCTGCAAAATGAACCATATGTCAACGTCATAATTTGTCATTTTTTTAGACGAGGCATAAACTAACGTTTAAAAGTTTTTGTGGTAAGACGGCAAATGCTGATTATAAGGTGATGGAAAACATATCGCGGAAACCTGGACTGTAAAGTCTGAAATCACCAACCCGCATTGAGCAAGCGTGGCGATTAACGCTCAATCCTTCTCTGTGTGAGAGGAGGCCTGACAATAAAAAGGCTGTTGTTGATGAAATTCAGTACTTGGGTACATTTGTATAGGACCTCAACTATTTTGGCAATAGCAGTTCAAAAACTCCTACTTTTTTAATAGATAAAGTGATCAGTGAACTCCTACCTTATAAAGATCTATGATTTATATGTTAAGCGGATCACGCACAGCCATATGTCACACAGTCTATAATGGTGTATTGCATCTGGTCGCAGTAAACATTATTGTCCTGTCTTAGCGTACATTATGCGGGTTTCAATGAGTTTCTACGTCACTCCCATGCAAATGTTTTCTTGTTTGGTTATGATTTGTTGAGCGCGCCGACTAATTTTAATTGTTTAGTGTTCAAGTTTATTTTTGGTTTTAGCGTGGGTATTGACGCAGTATAAGTAGAGATAGGAACTATTTAGAAATTGAATTAGTTTAGAGTTAAGTTTTAATTTACTCTACTTATTAATTGATCTACTAAGTAAATATTGTTATTGGTGTAAATACCGCCTATACATGCAATTTCTTGTAAAAGTGTGGTGACTTTTGCTTATCCTTTGTCTAGGTATATGAGCAGAGGTCAGTCAAAGAAAGGCCAAGAAATTGACACAACATTATGCAAAAGCAATCGCTACAAAACAATCTACTATTACTGTCGTGAGACATATTTTAATGCAAATCTAAAAGCCATTTATTCCTAATTACGGCACTATCACAATATGTATCTATTGCCGTTTTCTAAAATGACAGTCGCAATTTCATATTCAGATAAAATATTAATGAGTTGTTAATACCACTCGAAACTATTGTCAATGACCTACTTCTTGAAGAGAAAACTTAGAAGTTTAACGTAAGTTTAATTGCTTTAAGATAAATGCAAATATTAACTCTATATCGATTACAATCGTTTTATCAGTTAATCGAATAACAACTCTAATTGTAATGTGGTAAGGTCGTTTGTTAAAGATTTTATAGCTGATAATAATACAGCTTTAGATACACTTGAAATTTTGAAGAGAATCGCGTTAGTTAAGAAAACAAATTGTTATGTGTATGAGCCAATCGCTACTGTTGCTATTGAGTATGTTTTAAGGTCAAGTTAAAAAGGCAATATTGCGGATTTTTTATTAGCCATTATTAGCTGACTCACTGTTTATTGTAGCACTTTATAAAATTCTAACACCATCTGTTCATATAATTCTATACAAAGGTATACGTTTCTTAACAAAGCACTACTTGTGAATATAAATTTTGGGTCCACGTATAGGTAGAGAAATTCAAGTAAGAGGCTGTCACTATTTCCACATCTAGGTATTAAAAGCTTATGAAAGACTCAAGATAATTGTAACAGAACTTTTTATCCAATCCAATCTTATATTACTGTGTTTCGGATAGCACGTTAAACTGTAGGTCCCGGCTGTCATGAAACATCCTTGGCAGTCGTTACGGGTAGTCCGAAGTCAATAAGTCTGACACAAGTCTAACCAAGTCCAACCAACTCAGCTGAATCCGGTTAGACTTGAGGCCGACCCCAACATAGTTGGGAAAAAGGCTCGGAGCTCAAACCACTTCCAAAAGTTAGTTGTAGAATATTTTACTGTTCAATAAATAAACCTTATTGCAGTCGAGTAACAACCAATATGCATAAACAAACACCCAAAAAATTACCAAATCAAGACCGATTAAAAGTAAAATTAAAACGAACTTGAAATACAAACACAATCTGTTAGGGTCATCTGATCCATCAATCATTTGAACCTTGAGGGTACAATAGTCAGTTCGATTCCGTTCCATAATGTTTGCATAATACCAGAAATACTGGTCTAATTTCTTAATAATTATTATCTGTGGTATAAAGTTTTTGATATCGAATTGTTTAATAATTTGCCTTGAAGCTAGTATAGTTTTAATTAGATGCTTTTTATCTGATTTTGTTTGTTAGTATTCGTTTTGAATGTAGGTATGTAAATGATTAATGATATAAGTAGTGTTACAAATAAAAAATATTTTTGTAACTTACATTTAGATTGTTAGAAAAATTATAAGCACGGCTTTGAAGCGGTCATCATCATCATCAGCGGTATTAGAATTTATCTTAGACGGATTGGTTACAAAAAAATACTTAATAATTGTAAAGAAACCACCACCTTAACTAGTTAATTGCACTAATGCAATAACTGTATTGAACTTTGGTACGGATATAATAGTAGTACATAGAGAGATAATATACAGTTGATTGATCGATTTTTTCCTACTTCCGTCTTGCCCTCTTAAGTGGCTATAAGACCGTGACCAATGACCAAAAGTCCTTAATATCAGTTACGAAAAAAACGACTTCTTATTTAATTTTAATTAATACGCATACGGAACGAACGCCTTTTTATTTGAATTAGAAGTAATATAAATGTAACAATATACCACTATAGGTAGCAGAATTAGCTGAGCTTAACAAAACTTCAGGGCTGTGCAGGAAATTGATACTGTGGAGTAAAGTAGATATTCGATAGCATAGACAATTTCTACTATCACGAATACCTGTATCAAGGTTTTAGCATCTTTACCGTGAATAAGATAATTTACCATCTCTGATGAAAATTTACAGGTCGTCCAAGGTCACAAAACGTTGCTATTGATGCCATTTTGTTTTCAGTGAATAATGAGTGTGAAAAAAATAATTACAATTAGCAGTGTGACAGTCAGTACTTAATACTAATTGTGCCTTATATTTGTCCAGTAGCGAGTGGCACCTGGGCTGGGAGCGAAGTTCACTGCACGGCGTGAGCTGGTACCACCTCCTGCATCCCGACTGCTGCAAGGAGGCTCAGAGCAAACATCGACTAAGTGAGTACATTGTTTTAATTATATCAGAGAAGAGAATACTTGCTCAAAAATAATAATGCTACCAGAAAAATCGCTTGAAAATAAGATCGTTTTCGGTCGACCCAAAATATAAAAAAGATAATGAGCGCGTTGCATGGACATATGAACGCTCATATTATAATATTCAAAGATTACATACAAATAAAATATCAAGGGAACAATATAGCTATAAAAAAGTCAATAATTCACACCCTACATATAAAAGTTGCATTCACATGACTACTTTTTTTCATCAGATAGAAGCCGTAACACTTCCAGATAAAATGCACAAACCCAAAACTTCGACGAACACTAAAATAAATACCAAAAAAAATCTAGCCAGCCATAGAGCTCCTAACGTAATACCGCAACATCAACTCGTGCGCAGATCGAGCCAGTCAATCACGCGGCAAACTGTACGCTTAATAGTTCTCTAAGCACAGGCGCCCATTGTCTGTGATTAATGATGAGCTGGTGTCCTGGTGGACGAAAACCGTGGGAATATTTGTTATGATTTGTGATGTCAAATATACTTAATTCTTCTGTTTGGTGCAGTGGGGTAAATATGTGTGATGGTGTCAGTTGCTTTCTCCCTGATCATCTGACACCGTACATTCGTAAAAATTCGAACCTCCTCTTTGATAGGAAGGCAAAATTACAGTCGTAACTAAGTTTTTGTATAGCCTCAATACACCTACGTCCACAAAGTGTGACAATTTTAGTTCCAAAAAATTCAATGTTGCGAAAAGATGACAATCGACGTATCGGGAACATCACGTGCGATCTCTCGATAACCTACGACAATACAACAGCGTTTAACGCAAACTTATCTACTACAACACACGTAAGAGAAAGTTCGACGACTTGACGCGACGCGACGTGACGATCGTGTGTGAACCTTCCCTTACGTGAGCGATTATATCGAGCACTCAACTAATATTACTAAACGACTCTCAACCCTATGTTTAGAAGACAATGTTCGAAATTCAAAATATTCCGCAGAACTCGTGACTTCGCGCTTGACGCAAAACTTGGCAAATCCGAAATTGGAACACTTTCGGAGGATCCGCGCTAAGATGTTCATAAGTCAAATGTCAAGCAAATAGCGGTTAGAACGCAGTAATAAACTATCTAGGGATAATGACATAAGCTATGTACAACTTATTCAGATGCAAATTGCCCATAAAAGCTATATTCTCAAGATATTGTTGTCTACACAGATATCATCCACAGGCTGATAGAATATTATTACAATCGCAATGATTATTGAGTACTACAATATGTTAATTTCCACAATTACTAGTATTTGAACTGAAACAGATCTACTTCAAAACATCAGTAAACTGAAATACGGACCTCATAACTTACGTGTCGAACGTTTAATCTAAATCTACGCATAATTCTAGTTAGAATGAGAATTAATTACAACAATTTACATTCATATCATTATGTCATTCGTTAAGGTGCGCGTAGGCAGAGCTCTGAATACAGCTCGCAAATCAAACCCACTTTAGCCAAACGCACCGGTGTATAGTTGGGAGTAAACATACTGGCAGTTTGCCGACCCACAATCGCTGCACTCGTCAATCTCTTCCTCTAAAACCAACAGTCGAGATTGCACAAATGATGGGCTGACATTAACCCTCATTACAATCCTGCAAACGTACATTCTTACTTCGAAATTTGAAATAATTCAACTGTCACGTCGGCATAAGACGTATATTCGAATGACGGAATCGAGTAACGAACTTTGTTGAATCGGAATCGTACTTGGCAATGCATCGTAGTCGAGTCATCATTCGAATGATTCGATAATCGGTAATGACAAGGACGGTTCTCTGCTTGTGCGGTGACCTTTGGATTGAGTTTGGTTTAGCGGTAACTGCTTTGATTGCGTTTTATTATTAGTTTTTGTTATTGATACTATGATGATATATAATGTTTATTGTCAAGCATCGTTAGTAAAAAATCGTTGTAAAATTCAGTAAGACGTAGTAGAGTTCTTCTGCATTTTTCCTCGAAGCAAATGCTAAGTAACAAAAAATATGAAACAGACAAACACACCCATGTTATAAGCTAATATTAGTTTGGCAATAAAGGTTTTATATATCTTCTTACTTTTCACTGTTTCGTTCCTGTAACAGACAAAATTCGTGAAATAATAGTAAGGTATTTGATTTACTTCGCTACTACAGGTCAAAACAAACAATTGAACTTCAATAGATACCGTAATCACCTATGATAAACAGCACTGTCAATAATGCATCATTTGACTTTACTGCCTTATAAAACCTATGAGCAATTCGATTCTGATATCGATTAATATTATCGATATCTCTCGATCTTACGTTGATTGTAACGGTTTATTGTTTGTGCTGTCTTTGTTACTATGTAGTACATACAAACCTACCACGAGTACCTGAGCAAACTCAGAAAAAGGCTTTTGATACAATGTCTTTCCTGTTAAATAAACCATTTCTTAGTTATTGAACTATCAACTGCTAAGAATGTGTAAGCCTGAATTATGCTGTGCTTTCGTAGTTCCGTGATGGGACAAAAGTATTTTTAAATACTGCAAAGATTTTGAACAGTATATTTTTTACATAGATACCTCAATAATGGTTACCTACAAACAAACTCTTGAAACTATAAGAGCATGACAGCCATGTCTGGGCTTACTTAAATCGACATACCTACCCTTCATATTTCTATATTATATTTAGTACACTTGTTTCCATTAATCTGGTTCACAGAAGACTGCTACTTTATAAAGTAATGTGGGTACACCTGTCCCATCCCTAAAGATTCATAAATAAAATTACATTTAGCATCATATCAAGTATTTATTAGCATTCTTTGTCGCAACTCATTTACAATTTATTAGCTATTGCAATCAGATAAACGTCAGGGTTCAATTAATTGTCAAAGAGTAAGCGTAGATACTGTCGCTTGAAATATTTAATTTACATATTATTGCTTTTAATTTATTATTTATTATTTATTAATGGTTAGGATGTACGAGTTAGTTTATGTTTGTAGTTCAGATAAGGTAAATATTGTGGTTGTAAGGCATTTCACCAGTGGTTTCTAAATGCATTCGATATTCATTCACTTTACAGTGTTTTTTTTTTTAAACTTGGTATTTTTAAGTATTATAATACAATTATAAGTCATATGATTTTGATTTTGATTGAAGATGGTATTTTTACATACCTAATAATGCTTATAGAAAACCGTACCTACTCCTGGAACAAGTTGTTAACTTATATGATTAAAATATTAACTTTGTATGTATCTGTTACGGGTAATGCTAGAAGGTGGAGTAAACCTAGGTTTACCCGGGTTGACTTAGTATTACCCAAGCTTCTTGGGTAAACTCCGAATAATAAGTAAAATAAACTTTAATTCGGGCTTTACCCTTGCTCACCTAGGTCTACCCAACTCTGACTGTCATTTTAAACATTTATTATTTTAAAAACATACAAAAACGATCGTAATCGCTTAAAGAGCATAAACTTAATAGCTTTAATAGAAAAAACTCATAACGGTCGTTGTTGTTCAAATTGAAATTATTTATTTGAGCAAGATAAACTGCTGTGACATTTAGAATTGCACAATTTTCCTGCAGTTTTGCATGAACACTTCTTTGTGGCACATTTTGTTTTGAAAGTGACTGTTCATTTGCAAACTCTCGTAAGCTTTTTTCTGGTGATATATTTTCAATATCAATCAGTTCACACACAGAAAACTGATTCCTTGAGAACATTTCCTCAATAGTACCACGTTTGTTTCCTAGTCTATACAGACCATCAGCTTTTTCTATAACTGCCATAAGCACATTCTGAAACTCGCCTCTTCCTCTATCGACATCTGGTATTTGGACTCTTACCGTATCTCCAACAGAACATGAAGGAAATTTTAAACTAGGGAATGCGGGCTTCCTAGAATTACGCCACGGGCTCGAAATTTACGCAACACCTAACATTACCCAGTCAGAGTTGGGTAGACCTAGATGAGCATGGGTAAACCCCGAATCAAAATTTATTTTACTTATTATTCGGACTTTAACCAAGAAGCTTGGGTAATACTAAGTCGACCCGGGTAAACCTAGGTTTACTACACCTTCTAGCATTACCCGTAACATATCTATGGTAAAACTAAACATTCTTTGGAAATCCCGTTCCAAACGTAAAAACACACTTATTACATAACCTAATGTATTTAAAATGTGTTTATTGTATAATTTTATATGAATACCTCAACACGGATCCGATAGAGGCACATGAATTAATTGTTGCATTAATTGTTTATAAATCAATGCTACTATAATAAATCTGTAACCGTTAGACTCGTCAGTGTTGTACCGGACCTTTGTAAGAAAATTATTGTGTATACAGAGTGATCCCTAAGAGTACCTAGCACATTGCAGACTAAACAGTCAACCGACGGTTAAGCCCAGAGTTGACAATTTTTTTTTTGTGTAATCTTGATTCCAATCAAAGTTTTCACTCAGTCTGATAACGGCTAAAACCTACCTTTTGTAACGTGTAAATATGCAATGTGTATTGAAATAATTTTACGTCCAAACTAAGGGCGTACGTATATTAATGCATATAAGCTTAGTACGTGAGCATTAACTGTCTGAATATAAATTGTTTTGATTTATATACAGTATGTAATTTCTAAAGCACAAGGGAAACTTAGCAATGATTACCTTAAAGTAATTTTAAAAAACTAGGAAAAAAACAGCTTTTGTACAGCCTGTATATAATTTAACCACAGTAACACATATCTGTAATTCCTTTGCTTATTTGACTTAGTAATTTATGTAAAAACAATATTATACTCTATTAATATTCCAGTTATTATAATAATTTTATTTATAGACTCCTTGTTTATTTATATTTAAGGACTATCTAGATTTAAAATTTGAATAAGTGTCCCACGGGCTCATGAATATGCCAAGCGCCATAATTAAATTAAAATCGATTATTAAATACATTGCATTTATATTAGTTAAATAATTGTTTCAGAATAATTTAAATAGCATTATCCAAACATGAGACATAATATTTTATCGTAGGTAAATAAACTTTCATATTATTAAACGCAGCAGAGCAATTTAAACAATATTTAAATTGCAGTAAAGAGGCTAAGCTAGTTAACTCTAAATCGATCGTGTTCAAATTAATCACCACTATTTGTATTTCACAACTATAAAAAGGGCTCGGCGATTAAATACCAATAATAATCATCGATACTCACAGTCGTTTAGTAATAAATAATATCGAATGACTTTATAAGGGAAAGCTGTTCAAACGTAATAAAAACTATAAACAAATAAAACTAACTAGAGATGATCAGCGATCACTATTCGTATTAGCATCGTTAGTATCGATAAACAAACGAAATTGATTGCGTAAACATCGGTCATACGAATCGGGAATCGATTTATCTCCGAAATGATCGACAAATAAACGAGTACCTTTTATGACGATTCGACGGACAAGAATCGGATGCCTTTTACGGCGATTCGTATGATCGCCAGGACCATTCCTGGAGCATGTAAATTACTATCATAACATTATTGTCAAAGTCAAACATTTTGTATAAATGTACACATCACCCAAGCTGAAACTAACCCTACTACATATTGTTAAAGTTCAATTTTAAATGACATTAGTATGTCTCTTATGACTTAAGTAAAGTGTGAAAGTTAATGTTAGCCGCACCTCGATAATCTTTAAATTAACGGCGTTCTAATTTTAGGGCTATTCAATTATAACTATTCACACTGTGATTGTGATTGTAGTTTGTAATAGTTTTATCTTCTCTTTAATCGTTCATGGTTTTCTTAAGTACAGTTTTAAGATATACAGCTGAGGACGTATTCAGAACTTGTCTTACTTACCTTAGTCTTTTGAATAGATAGCTGTCCCTTCTCATCATCTATTGTTTTGTACTCTACAATATTAACAACCAAAACAATACGAACATCCAAATTGATAGTCCTCCTTTCTAGATACTTGGTAGAAAGGATATCTTGAAGACGTTTGCTGCTATTTTTCACCTCTTAACAGCAGCTTTAATTTTAATTTGTATTCTGCTAACAAACCCCATACCTACTTTGCCCTATTTTTCTATCAGAAGTGTTTCTAACTTGGTATTTATGTTTTTTCTAACTTAAGTTTTTTCTCCACCAGTAACACAATCGGAACAAGAGCGGTCTTGCATCGCGTTACTGAGGCTTCAGCGTCGCTCCGGCCAGTTCTTGTGGGTGCATGCTGTGCTGCAGCTTAAGGATAACCTGGAGAACTCGCAGCGACCTGTTATAGTGTGCACTAACCAGGTGTTGAGGTAAGTTTGCGAAAATTGTTACATGTACTGTCAATATTTGCAGACTTGGCGTGAGAAGCCGAAAGTCTAGCAGTGATTGGGAAACTGCGGGTGTTTTTGATTTCTTTGAATACCGAAAGTTCCATGTCAAATGAAATGCTGCAAGTAGCGCCGTAGTGGCGCCAAAATTACAATGCAAATTAATTAGGGTGTTAATACGAGCCTAAATAAATTATCCCAAGACGTGTTTGTTGTCCAAATTGCATACTATTTTTTATAGTTTTAAATACATACTTTGGGCGATACTTTATTATATTATACATTTTATTTAGTAGGTAATAAAGTAAACTAGTAAGTTTTAAAGCTACTAAGTATAGTACCTTATGATTTGCTTCTACCATCAATATTATATCTTAGGAATTCCACCAAGCTCAGCCACACACATTCTAACCAACCCTACTCTCACTGGCCATTAACTAGGGACGGCACTAAACTATCAAATTATCCATCGACTGCAAACATTCCTCATAATCGGCCGTCCACGTAGAATCTTCTATTACCCGCTAATACTTCGAAACAAGCGGCATTGCAAGGGGAAATCACTTCATTTGCCGGCCGGCGCGCGCGCAATTATTGAGCAGAGTTACGTCAAACTGACAGTTTATGGGGATCTATCGTTTTTGTTTTGTTTTTATGGAAATAAAATTGAGGATGACTTGAATATTGCTTCGTTTTACCTACCTACTTCAGCGTAGTAATAGGTTCACCAATTTGTAATAAGTCAACTCCTCGGTCAAATGGGTGAGGCCACATAGCAATCATTAGAATTATAATCCTTTAATATTTCTGCAGGCAATTTATCTGCATTATTTCACTTCAAAATTACAAATAATTACTGTTTCAACCAATCACAAATTCCTATTAGGTATAAGTAGTTATTATTTCGAACTTAAGATTAAATTACATGTCTAATTAATTTTATATATTTTGCAAATATAAGCAAAATAAGCATTGTGATATTATAATATATCAATAAATGTCAAAATCTCAAGTAAAACTGAACTGTTGAATAAATTTCGTACTAAATAACAAACGTCATTGCGTAGTAATAAATAAAGCACTTTAAATCACATTTAATGTTCTCTGAGTAACACAAATAATTCTATCGCCGATTCGTAGCTCAAATTATTATGAACAAAGAGTAATGAGCAAATGGAGTGATAAGTGTGCTATATTGCTTCGTCAAAATTACCACGGTCCAGTCACCAATTGGATTTTTAGGTCGCACCGAAACTAATTTTGATTGGCTTAATGAAGTATTTCGAACCAAAGTCAAAGAACATATTGAATTGTAAAAGATTTTAAGTAAGGCAATTTAAATAGTTCTCACCTTTTAAATTTAATTAATTCAATAAACCGACTATACCGTTTGTCATGAACAGACTACATTTGAGATAATATAACAAACACTTTACTAAATTCGATCAAACAAATCATTGCAAATATAACCTTTAGATCTCTCAAAAATTCTTTCAATCAGAAATGAAGCGTCATTTTTAATACAAACACGTAACGTCCCCGATAAAGCTAGTGTGTTTTTGGAATATCATTCATTTTACCCCCATAGAACAAGAACTTCATAACAAGTGAACATCTACACAAAAGCTTCTCCCACAAGGCTTATCGTATATATCAAATTAAAGCCTCCCATGAACAAACAATATCAAGTAAACCAATACTAAATGGTACGATATTTATCGTCAAGTTACGGCGTACCAACAAGCAATTATGTTTACGGCTTGAGGTCCAGCCTTGTAATTATGAATTAAACTGTAATTGGAGATAATTTTACATGGTATTTTGTTAGCGTTGCATCTCGACAACATTTTTTAAATTCCGTTGCAATATTTCCCTTTTATAGGATGCGATGTGGCAAATAAATCTGATGCCGGTATGACTAGGCCGTAGATAAATATTAAATGCTTATGGCCTTACTACAAAAACTTAAACCCTGTTTTACACTTGTCTAAAAAAATGTTGGCTGCAAAATGAACCATATGTCAACGTCATAATTTGACATTTTTTTAGACAAGGCTTAAACTGACGTAAAAAAGTTTTTGTAACACGGTTAGAGTTTATGCTGTTGAAGAGTCAGGTAATGTAATTAAAGTCACTTTATTTTATATGGTTTGTTTTGTTTGTTTATCGATGTCATAAATATAGGTACGGTAAATCAATAATAGTGCAAATTATGCTTGACAACTGGAAAAAGCCTAATTGAACGAATGTGATGCGTAGCAAGCAAACTAATTCTATAAAATGTAAGGTAGCGTAAACTATCCCAGTAGGTACCTATAAAATTGGCTTCGGGTTCTAGCATTAACCAAGCACCTCATAGTGAAAACAAAACAGGTGCAAAAATGCCAACAAAACAAAATAAAACGCGAAAACAAGAACAATACAAAAACTCCTTAGAACAATAACTCCATGTATATCAGAAAGTCTAAAGCTCGCCAACTAATTGAGCCCAAAGCCACACTATTAACCGAGCCGATAATTCCGCCGGCCCACGGTGCGCCGACTTTGAAAAATTGCAGTCATAACTTAACGCGGTCACTTACAGACTTCCCTATTGAGATATCAATACTAGATGACGTTGTACGACGTACGCCTCTCGCGTAAACACGACCCTTACTATTGTTCAGCCAACTCGACAAAGAAAATACATTTGAAAACAATGCAAACTTTGTAAATCAGAACGATTTTTTGGCAATGTTGACTCAAAGTTACGAAATTATTTCATAATTTTTTAAATGAAATGCAGCTGGTTCTGTAAAGCCAATTATTGAATTAAACCTAACATACTCATGTTTTCTAAAAGACAATCTATTTTATAAACTGCTCATGAGTCAAACATAACTTTTCTATGCCTCGTTAATTGACGTTAATAGTCACAATCATAGCCTAGCAATTTAAGAAGGCCAATTATGTTTCATTTTGTTTACTTGTCTTGATTGGAATAGCCTACATTTGGCTTACACTCTTCTAATGATACGCTTCGTAATCATTTTCATTCAGAGCATTCGTTGTAATGTCTATTCTTCGCATTTCGCGAGCGTGAAGTCGCGTGTTGTAATTCAAAGCTATGTCATGATAGGCACGAACACAGTTTGGAACCACATTCAGACTAATAAATTAGATTTAACGATCACACATGCTCAAGCGACAGTTTGCAGGCTACAGATACCGAGCCAACTTTCGCTGAATGTTTTCTGATCTCTCTTATTAGTAACAAGCGGTTCAGGTCTTTGGTCCTCCATGGTTATTTTCTAACCTGCATCGGTAATATTTATCTACTTTGTTCAATGCAATCGAGTGTTAAAACTCGATCGAAGATCTAGAGTTCGTAGTGAAGCTTCGCAGAGAATAAATATTGTAAGGGGGTGATTTATAGAGCCGGGGCGAGCCTCGCAAGCCGATCGGCCGGCCGATGTTACTATCGGGATGGCTTGAAATATGCCTGCAAAGGGCTATTGTTGTGATGTGAGAAACGGTGTTTAACAAGCGCCGGGTTTGATCGATGGACCCGGCGGATACAGCCGTCTATGTTTTATAGCACGAGAATACACGAAAACTGCTGCTAATTTTGTAAATTTGCTCGAGATGTATGGCTGGCTTGGTATGAGTAAACTTTTGGATAAAGGAATCATTTTGGAAGAATCTTATCGATCCCTTGCGTTATCAAATTAACTGTTTTGAAACAGTGTTCGAAGAAATTCTTTAAAATCCATGTGTGGATCCACAGTGAGTAGATTCCACAACGTTCCAAGCGTTTTAACGAGGAACTCCTTCCTTATTCCGCCGGGCCATTAAAGGCGTAATTAAGATAACGTCTGACTTAACACTTTCCTAAACATTAAATTCAACACCATTCACAATCCGGATTAGGCATCTAGATAATAATCGGCGCGAACAAAGTCATTATGGCTCGGCCTACAGTGACAAGACCGATTCATATTAGTCGTGGTAGGCGCTATTTAGATAGTAAATCTAAATTAATTTGAATGGTCGAGTGGGTGACAGTCCAGCTGACCTAAACAATCAGGCACAAAGGGCGGTGGCGCGGTCCTTAGCCACTTAGGACTTGGAAGGGTGCGGTCCATGTCATAAGCAGACATTAGCGATAATAACACCTGAAGACCATTTGCCTCTAAAAGCCTAAATAATGTACGAAGTTAGCTCAAATGTAGGTTATGAAACTTTAAGAGCTTAGCTCTTAGGCAATTAGTTAAAAGGGTAAACAAATTGGACTTAAGTAGACCTACTTAGATGCAAGATTTGAAACAACATAAATATAGGTACCCTACATAATGACTGTATTAAAAGCCAAGTGCTTTTAAAATGACACAATTCTTGGTACAGTAGATTTATTTACTGTAATACACTATTACAATATTGTTGTTTATCTACACCTGCAGAGCTATCTATTTAACACTTTAAATCCCTAGTTTTTGTATGATAACGCATATTATAGCAACGCTCTATTTTATAAATTGTACCAAATATTGTACGGTGGTGCCTATAAATCCGCTGTGCTCACAAGCTCAGTTGCATTGTTTGCGGGATTGCGTCATTTGTCACGTTTCTGCGCTGATGCTCTTGCGCAACCTACTCATGTTACTTCGTGCTCTCCACTGACAAATACTGTTGCTTTTAATAATGAGCCTGGCTTACGTGAATAACTGATTTAATGGCGTCCCGAGCTTTACTTTCCAGCCATTTTATTAGTGACGAAAACATTTCACGGTTATTCTATCTGTCTACGTTCAGATTCCTTTTATGTAGTTTTTGTAACCAACAAAAAATAATGTAACTATTCCCGGTTTAATTGGTTCATTACATTTAAAAATAAAAACCTGCTGCGTAAGAGGCAACTGACGCTTTTTTGTAGAGGACAAGTCGTTTCTGTAAAGAACCGTTTGTCGTTGTTTAGACCATCAAAAGAAATATCGATGTCGAAAGTGTATGAGCAAGTAATTTAACGCTTGTTTATACACACCTATGGCATGTACAAGTGATACGGTGAACGACAACAAATTGTCAACATGTCGACCGCCTACGTCATGTCGACGAGATTTATGCGTTCGGGCTGCGCGGACGCACAAATTGGCGGGAAACTGAGAACATGGACGGATACGTTGATTTCCAACATTCCATTAACTCGGTTATGCATAACAAGCACCGGATTATGTAGACAATATAAAAAGTCTAACTAGAATGCTTGAACCTTGAAAATTATCTAGGATCTCAGTCAAATAGGATCTACGACATTTTATAGACGTTGGTAGATTTCCATTAGTATAATTAACTTAATACGTGTTCAAACTTACGATGCTAGAAGCACGTAAATCATTTCTGATTAGGTACCATGATTAGGTGATTACCTACTTGACATACCAACATCTAGCCACTCGTTAAACAACTCATCCATAATTAAAATTATAAAATTAAATAAAACCAATAAATAGCTCTTGATTTGAGGCTCCACAGGTGTTCGAAAACGAACATTAATATACTAAAACAGAAATCTAAATCAATATTGTTTTAACACTCAATAATAAGATATAACTTATACAAATGAGCATAAAATTAATGGCAACTAATGTGCATAACTTACCTACTGTTTGTACGATATCTTCGAGCCGTTCAGTGAGGCTTTTAGCATAAATAAAATGTTAGCACAAGCTTGCTATAAATCACGAAGGTCGTAAGGGTCAAGTTTATTAATGCAGAACGCGTGTAAACATAGGAATAGTATTTTATCCATTCGGTCTTTTGGAACCGAACCCTTCACAACTGTATCTGTTCATTCCTTAAAGTGAATGTAAGAGCGATTTGTCGCCGTCCAACACATATCTAAGCTTTGATGTACTGTCGTCAACGCAACACGTCTTGAGTTTTCGATTGGTGGATTTCAAAAACAGTTTTCCTTTAGGCAATGGGATCACTTTCTTAAATTTTACTTTTATGTTAATGTACAAAGACTCCTATTAAAATTAAGAAAAAGATCAAAGACTACAGACATCGAGCATATACCTAGGTATTGCACTAGTTTCTATAAATAGCAGCCCTCAATCCTCATAATTTTCTTAGTTCAATAATTCACACTTAGCGAGTTGGCAGTTCAATAAATCTGCTCTAGTACTATTTAATGAACTACAGATAATTTTGCAGCCCGACAACACGCATTGAATATGTATGTTTTATTAATTAAATCTCACACAATGATATCCGTGAAGCATTTTCAACCCACCTGTACCTATGTAGGTCCAGGGCTGAGTCCAACTATGTGACATTTCCCTGCATCCACTATCTTAAAGGTTGCAAACACAAACGTTAGCTGAACTCGCGCGAAAGGTTACATTAAGCACAAATTCAATACTGTGTATTCACCTTGCCTTACCCGCAGTCATTACATGTCGTTTGTTTAAATGTTCCTCATTTTGTCGACAATCGGAGATGTGTGACGTAGATAACTTATACGTATGTATCATTTGTTAACTAGTAACGAACATAACGTTGTTAACTAACTTTATTGGCAATACGTTTATCTTACGACGGGACGACGATTGTAGATAAAAACAATTTAATTGTTTTACAAAAGAACGTTTGTTTACTTTGTCAAAAGCTTTTCGAAGAACTGCAGATAAGTGAACTCGTAGAATGTTAACCGCAGTCAGTAGAAAACGCTTTTATAATGGAAGCGATAAAATTCTCGCCGCTCGAAAATGCAGGGCTTTTATCGGAAAATCTCAGACAGCAAACTCTATTTCAAGTATTTGTGAGAAGGCCGCTAAACAACAGTGACTTGTTAAACACATTACAAGTCTAATATACTGTCCTTATCTGCGATTAGTGTAATGGAACATAGCCTAAACTACTTCGATACATAATTAATTGTCGGCAGTAACGCATGGCGAAACGAATCCTACTAAATATAAACATTAAACTTTAGTACTCCTCCTTACTGTTATAGTAATGGGTAAAGCTTGTAACAATGTCGTTGAAACTAACGTGAATTCTTTCCAGTTATATGCAATCACCATTTAAAAGTTATTTTAATTGTTTGCGTAGCTCATAACTTAGGAGCGATCTATTTCGAGTTCAAGGTTTCTGGCGCTTGAACAACCTATTCCACTCGGATTAATATTGATGACAGGTACAGGGGCAAATATTCAATAACAATAATGGTTACATTAGTAATTATTATCTATACCTCCAAGTTGTATCATAGTCAAGCAATCAGTCCAAGTTCAATTTATTTCATAGATTGTCTTAACGTTGTTTTTTTGTCAACAGTGAACAGGAAGCCTCGGTAATGAAAGCCAACCCCTGGCTCTACCATTACTATGCAGTACAATCCAAGCTACACTACGGCCTGGCTTACGAAGCAGCGACGAGGATGTACGGCCCACCACCCCCAGACATACAAGTGTACCCGCCAGCGATGCAGTACACACCAACACCGCCCGTCTGCATCAACGGCAACCAGCCTGTCATGATGCCCAACCCTGGCATACAACCTCACATACCACACGTCCCACCACACATAGCACCCATGCACTACGCCTACGAAAGAACAGACAACGGACCTGTGGATTATTCAGTCTCGCTGCAAGAAAATAGGTAAGATATTCTACTTTCCGATTTGATGGCCAACAATTGTTAATTATCCTAATGGAATTAAATTGTTCATGGCCATAACTCGATTAATTTCAAATTGTCAGTTCATCTAACAGCGTAGTGTTTAAGTATCAGGTATGGCCTAGAAATGGTCTTGCTAATTGCACTATGACCTCATGCTGTCCATCAAATATGTCGTTTTAGGAATGTGCGTGTAATTGAGTTTCATCTTTAAATCGTATTCTTGACGAGTTTGCCTAGTTAGTCCGATTGAAATTCCACATGTGTAACTTTAGCTTCCTCTTTCAGATACCACAATTTACGGATAGAGGATACGAGGATCCAGCCTAATGCTAAGCGGAAAGGGAAAAGTATAGAAGAGAAATCAAATACGCCAGTAATAAATATGTCACCTCGTTGCACACCTTCTACTATAACATCGGGAGGCGATACACTAATAGCAGTATCAGCAGGGTCAATAGCCAGTAGAAGACCTGGGTCTAAAAACTTTAATATAACAGAAACAGAAATGGTTGACCAATGGAACCCAAGTCCCACGTGGTCAGAGTCAGCGCTGCAGAAAGTGCCTGACGTCTGTCACCAAGACCTTAGTCCTTACGTGACGACGACGCCTCCTACGCCGTCCGGCACACCTACAGCCTACACCCACAACTACAGTCATACGTTCGTGTTCGACTGGTCACCAGAGCAATATGTTCCTCATACTAACAATAGATGTAACACAATAACCACAGAAAGTTCCTATCAACAGACGTGGAATAGGAGTCAAAGGACAACGTTCGCTAATAGCGCAGAGAACTCGGTAGATGAAAACTCCAATCCTAATAGATTAAGTTTACCAATGAGGGTCAGTAATCCACCGCCAGCGTATAATGCATCTAGGGAAGACGTACTTAGAAGGCAAATTGGTAAGTTACTGCATTTGAATTGAATGAGAATTTTAGCTATCGTATCTACTGTTGGAACCAATATTTCGTATCTTAAGATAGTTGGAATCTGTTTCGAAGTGCAGAGATTGCAGATACATAAATAAAGCAAGATAAATGCGCAGGAGCAATGCGTCTGCACTACCTACACCAGATAAAACATCAGAATAAAATATATTAACGTTCCCTTTTTCTTATTGTTCTAGATCGACCACATTCTGATTCGCCGGATGCCAAAAAGCCTGCGTTATAACTGTAGCTTATTTTCTTATAATGTCTTTGAATAGTTAAATAATTTGTTACCCTGTAATAATAAATTTTATTAAATATAGAAAAAGCTCTGGAACTCTCCTGTGATCTTTGTGTTTAATTATTTTTGTATAATGATAGATTTATTTGTACATATTATTGTCCGGTATCATGGATTCTGTACAAAATAATGATATAGGTGCTAGAGCGTAATTATTATTCACATGCAATGTGATTTGTTTGTGTATACGAAGTGTATTATTTTTGTAAATATTTATAGTAGGCACGTGCATTAGTCCGTGCTTTGGTAAATCGATGCCGTCCATTTTCCTAGCTCCTTTTATTCCCAGTGCTATTCATAAATTATGCGCAAACGCAATATTGCTTCTGGTACCGTTCAACGACGAGGTTGCAACTGCCTATTGAATAAAACAATAGCGAATCTGGTTTATGCTCGTCGCTCTAATTTCTCTTTCTCCCTTTAAATAAAAAAAAAACTTTGTAAAAGCGACGCAAGACCTAGCAATTTATTAAAGCAAAAGTTTTTGTTCCCCTAAGGTTTGTTGCTTTGAAGGTCTGGTATGCAGCCGTATCAGACGGCAGTTTGTTTTATTTTTAATAATAATTTACTTCTGTCCAAAGCGATCCTATTCAAAACAATAAATTTTATTGTGTCAAGTTTATTTATGGGTCATTTTAAATCGTACCGTACCGTATGTTTTGAAACACGAACAGAAACCGCAAATTTAAACTCTGAATACCATTAACTAAGTTGTTTTGGCCACTAATAATTCAATGCTCTTTTCTCTTTACCGAGCAGTTTGTGCAATTCCGTCCAGTATTGGAAATTGTAGAAATAAGAATATTGTACAAAATAGTAGTAAGTGTGTAAAATATAAAACAGGAACAACTATTTGTAACAGGAGAAGTACATAACTAGTATTAATTTATGATCACTATTTTGTTGATTGCGTTTTGCGAAGTAAAGATTATTATGACCTTAATTATTTCGTTTCATTTCCTCCTACCTAAGTGATTATAAATAAAAACCCAATGTAATGAATAATTCGATTTTATTTTACACATAATATAAACTCATAAACTGACGATACATAATTTTGCACATGAAACTTATCTAATCGGGTCTGAGGCGCATATTTCTCATAAGGCATAAATCCCTGGCTGTATCTTTTCGTCCATAGGGAGTGGTTAAGTCGTACAGTCGGAGTATCAGACTGATGTTAAAGCCATCAGGAAGACATTTTATAAGTGTCGGTACTAACTCACTTGGCATTTTCTGTAAGACCAACGGAGCCCTATCCTGTCCACATTGGACCACATACACAAGAAACTGTAAAATAAAATCAGTCTGTGGCGTGACATCTCCGTTCTTGCCAGCCAATTGAGAGAAGGAAGTATAAAGTGTCTCTAGCGCGGTCAGTAAAGGCTCTTTCAATGTGATTCCTGAAACACTATGTGCTTGTGAATAGTACATGCTATCGGAAGAATTGTCATTCAACCTCCTTACTTTACTAGATGTGCACATCGCATCCATGTCCTCCGAATCATCGTGACGACGCTTTCTAGATGGTTGTCCTTTGCTCAGGTTGCTGTGTTCGAGAGCAGCATAAACGCAATAAACTGATAGTTTTGCCAACATAGCACATTGCGGCTCTACCAAATCCTCGCATAACTTACTGTTGTATAAGTATTGAGGTAAG
Organism: Helicoverpa zea; assembly: GCF_022581195.2. NCBI lineage: Eukaryota > Metazoa > Arthropoda > Insecta > Lepidoptera > Noctuidae > Helicoverpa > Helicoverpa zea. The sequence continues at coordinate 4,492,794 of NC_061472.1, forward strand.
ACATGCAGTAACAACGCTTCAGTGCATTTTTCAATATCCAAATGAAACATAGCTAACACGATGTCCACAGACCTATCAAGGTCCTCTTGATAGCGGAATTTTAGTGTTTCTTTAACCAAGTTTGTGACAAACCAAATAGGACCGGTTGTATTCAAAAGACTTTCTACTATATGAGTAGCATCAATATGTAGATAGCCTCTTGATTTTATATCTTCCCAAACTGATTGCAATTGCTCCAAAATAGGTTGCCTCGATATAATATTATGCGTTAATGCTAACGTTTTTGATTTTGGTACTGATGGAGGATGAATATCATACTGCATTTTTCTAACAATTTGACACATTAAAACAGTCCTCTCCTTGAAATTATCAATTTGAGTCAACTCAACCTCACCAGGTGGTACCAAAAATTGCTGAACCATGTTAATGGGTTTCAAAAATGCATCTTGATGCACAACATTTATGTAGGAACATAACCAAACGGAAGCACAGACAGCTAAAGATGTCATTTTTTGCCTCAAGGAATCCAACATACACTTGACATCTGCAGCAGAAAGAGAGCCCTGCTCCCAAGCAAACAGGATTTCTTTTATTACTCCACTTACATTCATACATAAATCATGGGGTTTGATATTTGTGTTTTTGAAATCAAAATCTGGAGCGCTCAAGTGACTAATAAATATATCCACGAGTTGCTGATCACATTTTTGGAGAATTTGATCTGGAGACTTATGTACTCCTTGGTACACCATACATTCCTTTACCCATTTATCAAAAAAGGAGTCTCCATTTTCATCAAGGACAGCATCAGCTCCATAATCCTGTACTATAGAGCAAAGAATCAGGAAAGATATATCAAAAATATATACCTTGGACTGCGGCGCTCCCTTTTCACTGGCAGCAAGCAAGGCAAATTCATTGAATTTAATCAATCTTGAGACAAACAATTTTAACTTCCCTTCTACAGTAGCAACAGCTAATATGGTGTCTAAGGTTGTTCCTCCAACAATTTGACAAAGCATAGCATACAAAGACTCCTGAGTTTTATGGAAATCGCCTCCCATAGTTTTCAAAATACCAGCTAAAGTTGGTTCAGCTCTTGTAATAAATGAAGGGACCGATCCTTGAAGACCTGTTGGCTCCAACTTTTGCAATTTGATATCCTTATGCTCTCGCTTCTGTTTGAAGTATGCCAGATGACTCTCTGATACCACATTCAACTTAACCAGAGGCTCTAGCAAAGAAACAATACTGTTGCAGGAGTTCTTAGTATCCACAACATCTAACAACGGTGTTGATTGCAACAATTTCTCAAAAGCCTCGGCAATCTCTATAGAATGTTCACCATCTTTGGTTGTTGTACCACAAATATTGTGTAAGTAGTGTATGACCTGAGGTATCTTAAGGAAAGTAAACGCAGCCCACAATGATTGCTTTGTAGCATCTTTGCTTGAATCATTGAGAGAAATGAAACATGCTCTTATCAGTTCACAGTACAGTCTTGATAGTGGGTACCCTTTAATTCTCTGAATCATGAGAAGTTGGCTGGATAACTGCTGCATATTAGCGCTAGGGTTCGACAGCACATTCACAGCTATTAACGCTTGCAAACAATGAGTTACTGGCTCAGGTTTATTGTTTAATGGTGCTATTTTATCAATATCCATATTACAAATCTTCTGTAAAGTCTCATGAATAGTGACGGGTGCCTTAAATTGCGTATTCATCATCATAAATGCTGTGATCTCTTGACATTTCTTAGTTACCTCACTATACTCATTAGGGTCATTCTGCTTAGCTAAATAGAACATAGCGAGCAGGAAATCAGCATTGATAATAGAATTTAGAATTGATGTTGATTTTTCTAGTAATTCTTGACTTTGTATGGGGCTGGGTGATGGATACTTGCTCAGGCAGTAGTGGTATACTTGTAGCAGCCACAGTATAATTGATGAAACTGCAAACGATAGGACTTCCTCTTCCATTTTCCCACGGCAAGTGATGCCATCAAGAACACCCTCCAAGAACTCAAGGAGGCTCATAACACAGTGAGGTTTGTGGAACGCGTCAAATTTTGCGATTCTCTGTAAGACAGCGGCGTAAGATACGAGGTGAGATGCCAAAGAATGCTTCAAATAAGATATTACCAACTGGTTGGCTCCACAACCAACCATTGCTTGCTGGAGGATGCAGTCTGCTAGGTTATACAGGTCGCCGCTGACGCCTCTCGGGAGTATAGTCTTGATGTTGATGCCCCATTGTATATCAGTCCACCGCTCCCTCCAAGCTTTGAGGATCAGAGCCTTCAACGAGCTTGTTTTACTCGTCACTTTGGACGCGTCCATTTTCACCATAATTCTACAGATTCTCACATAAACACAAAAGTATTTGATTTATTTAAGAATTGTGCACAGTCATTTTTGTGTTACAATCACTTATTTATTGATATTTTCACCAAAATCACAAAATCCCTATTTTGACCGCAAGCAAGCAACGTCAAAGTAGGTTTGTTTTCCTTGCATTTTGTACCCATATCTTAAATGTCATTGGTCCGTTCAAGATAGAACCTTATCTACCAATGAATACTTATATTTTAGTCCATAGAAAACTAGCTAGCGAGAAAGTAGCGTTTAGTTTAATAAGTTAATGATGCATAAAATTGCAGTTTATATTTATTTTATTTACTTATTTACCACTAAAACAATACTAAGTTTATAAATAATACTCATATTTTAGATGTCACGAGGATTTCATATCATTATCTTTTTAAATTAAGAATTGTTATTTTTACCAAAACTACCTGTAAGAGCAATACCAAAACATAACGTCAAAACTTGAGCACCCCTCGTGTCTGGTTTGTTTACAAACTTTACCGTGCACAAAATAATAAAAATAAGATGAGTTTTAAGGATTATAAAGATAAAATTGAGGAAGGAGATACAGCTATCCTGTATCTAAGTAATAATTTGTACGCCATAGATGTAAGACCAGAAATGAAAAATAAAAAAGGTGAAATTGTGGAAAATGTGTATCAAACACCTTTTGGTGCTTTGAAAGTGAGAACTCTGATTGGAGCTAACTATGGTAGCCGGGTAAGTTTTTACCATTGCTTCAAATGTCTTATATTATTCAGAAATCCAAATAACACATAAAAACAATAAGGTTTTATAACCTCAACATAACAACAGCCTGGCAAAAGAAACGAGCCGGTCTTCTATGGGATAGAAAGCAAGGTTTTTTTCCAGTAATTTCCTAGTCATTGGCATTAGTCTAATGTAAATGTAATTAAAAAAAAATATCAATTTTCAATAGCAACAAACTGGAAAATCTACTTTAAAATAAATGAAACAATATTATTTCCCTTCTAAATCTGACAACACATAAAAAGCTACTTTTTTAAAACAGGTGGAGCTATCAAAAGGTTGGGGACATGTGTTACAGCCAACACCCGAGTTATGGTCATTGACCCTGCCTCATCGCACACAAATTATTTACACTCCGGACATTAGCATGATTATGTTACAACTAGACCTGGTCCCAGGGTCTGTTGTTATTGAAGCTGGTAAGTTTTTCACTGTTTTATTAATAATATGATCTGTGTTAAAAGTAATCTTTTTCATATGAAGGAAAAAGGTTTTGTTTTTTGTCCTGTATGTTTAAATTTGATATGCCAAGTAATGGTTATAAGTACCTTAACTGTAGAGAAATAATCAGAGGCAATCTTTTAATAATTTACCTTCATATAAAATTTCTCTTTAGAAGCTCTGAAAAAAAATTGGTCTTATTAAATTTTGTGTTACGTTAATTCTCATAAAATTTTACTTTATTGTTAGTTAACCGTTATGTAGTTTTACCTAACATTTAAAAATGTAATATAGACAAATATTTAAAATATATAGGCACGGGCAGTGGGTCACTTACCCATGCCCTCATAAGAAGAGTGCGGCCACATGGCCACGTCCATACATTTGACTTCCATGAGCACAGGAGTAAAATTGCTCACCAAGAGTTCGAAGAACATGGTATAGCTGAGTTTGTTACTGTGAGTACTTGATCATTCAGTTAATTATTAATATTAAATTTTATAGCGTTTTGATAAAAGAAAATAATCATGATTTTTATTGCAAATTGCCTTGTTGAACCAAGTAACTTAAATGTTGATTATGTGTGGGTAATCAATTAGCCTTCAAAAAGGCATATTTTCACCCCACTACTTTGCAGCGTATTGCATGCGCAAAGGACGGTATTGTGGTTTTTTGTACAGAAATAAGTAAAGCTAAAGCAATTTGTAAATTATTTTTTTTGGAATGCACTGTATTTTAAAGACTTTCAAAAAGGAAGAGACTCTCCAATAGGCGGTTTGTATTTTTACTGCAGACACAAGATATAGAAATGTGTAACATTTTTAGGCAAAACACAGAGACGTCTTAACTGATGGTTTTGGCGAGGAGTTGAATGGTAAAGCTGATGCAGTATTCCTGGATCTGCCCAGTCCTTGGATTGGAGTACCTCATGCACTCGCTGCTATCAAGGACCAAGGTAAGTCAACAGAATTTATTGACATAAAATATGTTTTAAACTTTCTAGTCAACTTCTACTTTACATCTTTTTACGCAGCGTTCTGGTTGGGGCTTAAGTCGGGCTATTGTAAGTTGTATTTCTCATCATATTGTGATTATGTGTTTCTTTTGATCACCGTTGAATGTAATAGGCAAGGACAAAATCAATTCCGTGTTCCAAATTACTGAGGTCACTTTATACTATGTGATCGATATAAATAGCAGTTTAGCAGTATCCCACAAATATATAGACGTAATCATTAAATAAACATTACCTATTATACTGTGGATATATTTAACTATTATTCAAAAATGCGTACTAAAAGGCACGTACTTCCACATACACCCTTTTAACTCTAAACCAGCACAAAACTATTAAGATTCCAACACAGACAGATCTAGTCCTCTATTTGTATAGAACGGACACAAGATCAAACAATTTATAAATGGCTGCCATGATATGCAGATAAGAAATCGTTTGTACGTAAGCGGAAAACGGCAGATCCTTATAAATCGAGAAAACAGATAGCAATCTGATTACACAGTGTCGATTATTCAGATCCCCTTGTAAGTTATTCGAGTCTATTCATTAATCTGGATAGTAGTGAACCAGATAACGAATTCTCAATCGATACATCGATTTGTGTCGATTTGAAAGTAGTTGAACTCCTACCATTTTGTAGGGTTGTCAACGTAATCAACACACGGCAGAATTACACGCCATAAAATTCCTAATACAGTTCACACTGGTCCTATTCCAAGACATTCTATATTCTGGATTATACTTTCCGCATCTTCTCAATGTCTAAGGGAAATTAAAAGTAAATGGTTTTGTATCGCCCAAATCCCTTATCTAGATAAAGCGAGTTCCAAAGGGGTTTAATGTTCTGTCCTATCATTGGCGTAGATGTAATCCAAAGTTGAAACAAAATGCGTGGATGGCAACTGCTCTGATGGCACAAAGCTTGCACCCTTGTGACAAGCTTATAATGCGGGGACGTTTCTATGAGCTATAATTTAACAAACAATGAACTAATCGTCACCAAAAGTAGCAGCCCTAAATTCATTAGTCTAATTGGTACATAGCGGTTATAACATAAGTAAGCGTTAGATACGCATCGCAAAGCGACCCGGGCGACAAAGTACACAATAACTGCAGCTTATCCTTGAGAATGCTTTTAGCTGTCCATTGTCAACGGCTCGTAGGAACCTCCGGTTAAAGAGACTGTAAGATCAATGGAACTATTTGAGCGGTCTCAGTTTTTTTATTAAGTTATGTAACAGCAGGATCTGAGATATTGGCTTCTAGTGTAGTACGTTTCTGAATTTTTTCCTTTCGGAAACCAAGAGCAAAAGTAAAGACACAACTAGTTGAAAAAACTTAAGCTGCCTTCTGATATACTGTCAGGTACAGAAAACTCATTCGCATTTAGCGATATTGATGCAATAAATGTCTAGTTAAGCTTGACATGTACCTGGTTTTATCCCAAACAAGTAAAATAAGTAATAAATGGAATATAGAAATAACATATTTTAGAGTTACCTCCTTTCTGTATTTTAGAGGACCTTCTTTGATCTAGTTATTGCCTCAGAATCAAACTCGATACATTTGTCAGCACAAACATTCGAGCCGACCCAATCGAACGTTCGAAAAGCTCCGTAACTAACAGACTTTCGGTTCAAATTCTGACTTGTATACGTTTATTTATTACACGTCGTTTGCTGTCCAAATATGTCCTATTAATAAATGGTCAGCCGTTCCATGATCTCTGTTCCGAACTTACAACAATAGATATAACAAATGTTTGAGAAATATACCACTATATAATACTGTAACGAAGCTTTTACTAAACCTTTGTATGTAGTTCAACTGTTATTTTTCAAAGTACTCATCAAAAAGTATTAATGTGGTGCTATTTGTCATAATTATTGTGTGTGTGTCTAGCTTTGTCATGGATTGTTTTGATGGCAACGTACCTACATACTATTCTAGCACGAAGTAATATTATTTTCGGTTCACAATTGTGAAAACAAAATCATAACAAAACCAAATTCTTGCTAAAAGCTTTAGGCTCTGAACGAAGATAAGCTTTCGGTTCACTGTTATTGTCATTATAAAAGTCTATATAAAACCTGTTTTTAATTGAAGTCTCTTTCTCAATTAAGACATGTTCCCTGAATACAATAACTGCAGCACTTTTTTATTGTAACTTCCTGTCTATTACTTAAGTGCGTATTGATACTACAATTTCAACAGCATTCCTTTACGAACAAGACTTACACTCTTTTTTCGCTATAACCCCAAGATACACTTTAATCGCCCCTTTTAAACACTGCAGCAATCTAAACATTTGAAACAGTAACAAATGTGGTACCGCGAAGCATGACTCATATCCAAGCTAGCAATCCCGCTCCCATGGTGGTCTTCAAGAAACGGACGAAAGTTTAATAAGACAGGCCTTTAGCTCAGCTGTCTGGCCTAGGACGTTATCTTCTTGTGAAAAATAGTGCCCTTTGTAACATTACTTGAAAGCGAGCTGGCAGTATGGCGGAAAGTGACCCGTGCATTAAAAATATCGTATGCTGGCTAATGTTTTTTTAAGTGCTGTTTAAATGTTGTGAATGTATGGGGAACCTTAAAAACTGGTCAATAGATAGTCTTGTTATGGATAGTGATAGTTATATCAAGCCTGAATTTCTCATTTAAAGCTTAAAGCTCTGCTCAACGAAAATGTTGAATATGCGTGCTCTTTATCGCACAAAAACTCTCGCCGTCTTACCACAAAAACTTTTAAACGTCACTTTAAGCCTTGTCTAAAAAATGTCAAATTATGACGTTGACATATGGTACATTTTGCAGCCACAATTTTGTTAGACAAGTTTAAAACAGGCGTTTAAGTTTTTGTAGTAAGGCCATAGTGGTCTAAAATTTTCCTATGAAATAAGCTTACTAGAATCTTATCGCTGTTCTTTATTTAAAATTAAAATAAAAACAATCGAAACAATTAACAAATTAAAATAATCTTTCAATTAAAGCATTGCTGCAAACGAATTGATTAATGTAATCGAGTTTGTATCGAATACTAATCGATGGTAAAGGTTTAGAGTGAACCGGGTTCAACCGTGACCTTATTAATGTTGATTGAATTATTGTTTGACGGTATCGAGATATATGTTCTGTTGATTGTAGTCTTGTTAATGACTAAGGAATTGCATGAGGCAAGGCATCCACCTGCTGATGATGTCATAGAATGTTGGGGTGGCAGAGGTCATTCCGTGATCATGGCTTATCTAATCGCCAGGGACTGCCAAACTGAATCAACGAGGTTTCGTGGTCACATGTGCGCTTGCTAGCGTGGGATCCTAGAAACGACCAGATCTTAGCTAAGAACTCCACTTACTGTAATTTTTCATAGATGAAGTTTTCTGGAATCTTAGAAGTAAGTATCGAAATAACGGCAATGGTATATTCCAATGTTGCATTTATCTGCCATTCAAGCCTTTGGACCAATAAGCGCATTCGACTCGTTGAAGCCAACCCATCCACCTGGAACCAAATCATTTCTTTAAACATACAGATAGCTATAGATTTTATTGTAAATTCTGAAAAGGAAACATGACACGAAATCATATAGCGCTAAACTTTTGCTAAACCCCGTATTTTTTTATCAAGTCTGCCGTCTGGTACTTCGATGTATGTTTGCATCTAGGAAGCTAATTACACCTTGACATAAAGAAGATGCAACTATAAACATGTTGTTTATATAATTAAAGGTTTCCTAGTCGCTGCTGACACTCGGTAAATCATTGTGACGTCATTCATGCAGTACTTACAGCTTAAACTTCCGCGTACTTCAACTGTAAGTAAAAGGATCTATTATTATGTAGTTTGTATTAACTGGAATTGATAAAAGAAGTCCGCGAAGTAATTGACAGGTTTTATATATACATTTTTTTTAACTCATATTCTGCTGTTTTAATTTAATTCCGGAATGTGTATTTCGGTGAGTTACTACTGCAGCATATCAAATCATGGGACAAACCCAAAACATAGTCAAAAACCCAGGCCTACCATGTGTCTTCATTGAAGTTCAATGATGAAAAGGATTGTGATACAAAACTTGAAGCAGCTACATTTAAGTAATGCATTGCAAAATTAGTTCCAGCTTATTTGAATTTTATAGAACAAATGTCGCATCTAGAAGCCACAAAAATAGTATACTTAAGTACACAATTTGAGTATGGAATCGCATGGTTTGCAATTGCACTCTAGAACCAAATGCAAGACTGATTTCTCACGCACTTTGACATATCAATGAATCATCAAATATCCCAAAACCAGTTTCCATTTATATGTATATTATGCGGCGAACAGGCAGTTAATAAACAGGGGTACAAATCTTATCGTATCACTCGTGATAAATTTATTTGCTGACAAGTTTCATTTGCTAAACCAACTCGGCTGATAAAGATCAAGGAACGAACTGTGCACACTTCATTCACTCATTTACTGATAAAACTGACATACCTGTTCGATGCCTACTATGACCAATCAACATGAATTAGCAACTGTCACGCGAATAGTAATGGCCGCCTGCGACCAATTAGAAAGAAGACATTTGAATATCGTTCGAAATTCAAATCATGCTGTGAAGAGGTTTAAGAGGTTTAAGATTTATTGGCACAATAAAAAGTAATAATTTAGAATCGAAATTCAAAATATTCAGGTTCCTGGTATGCCCCCTGAACTTCAATCAAATTCATATGGCGCGATACAGATCTTATGTCCTTGTTACTTACCAACCAGACGTGTTGTACAAGAAATAGCTGTGTGACATAACTTGTCCCCTTAGGCGTTGCTCACACAATGCCTTTTGACAACCTCATAAATTCCCACAGCACTAACAAACTAGAGCTCTATCACCGAAGTAACAAGATTGAATTTTGAATGACGTAACTTTTCCGAAACGAAGTATTAGATTGGCACGTGCCTTTAAAGACAAACTTAGAGGTGCTGCTACTAAAATATATTCGGCAATAAATTCGTTAGGTGTATGGTCGTTAGTTAGCAGCAAAGTTAAGTTGGCAAACAGTTGCGCCACTAAATCAAATTGCAGTCAATTAAGATAAAGCGGTGCGAACGACAGCTATGGACAATAGACCATATGACTAATACAGCGTTTTGTTTGGCTAACTGAATTACAACCGGGCCGGTTGTTGTGAATAGAATTCCTATTAATATTAGAGGTGTTATGTACTGGCCGATAGACGTGGTGAAATATAACTCCCCTTTATATTATTGATCCGCTTTTGTTCATTATTTGGTTCTGAGCCGAAAGTTCCATTCACTAGGAACGCAACTCCTAACATTCAAAGACCTTACAATGGTTCCAATAGATACGATCTTATTAGATCTTGAAATGAGACTGAGATTTTCAAATAATATTTCTTTTGTTTTCCTCAATGGCTGCATTTCTCATCAACTATTGTTACACCTGCAAAAATTTCGCCATCTAAATATTTCAATCAAATATTCTGTAGAGTTCCAATATTCTCAACAGAATTAAATGGATGAAACTAGACCATTTAACACGAAAATACATTTTATGTTTTGATGTAAAGAAATATCAGCAGTAAATATTATTTCCTATTACCTGACTATCCCTTCAAGGGACTTACATCACCGCCTATTAGAAGTCGTAGTTAGCTTATACATTCCAACCACCGAGTAAGTTGATCGGAGATGCCATAATGCAGGTAGGTCAGGCGCCTCTTAGGTCAAGTACGTACGATGAACACGACCAAAACCATTGATAAAAATTGAAAATGACAACGAGTGAACTAACGTGGTGTTCGGGTTCTTTGAGACACCGGTCAACGATTATTGGTATTAAAAAACTGGGCGAGTTCTGAAGAAGGCATATAGGGGCGGAGACAGTAACTTTCCTCATCCCCCGAACATCCGCATCATGGCGCGCTACTTTCTTAGGAGATTTTCCGTAATGGCATCTCCGCTGGTCATTTTGTTCTCCATGGTTCCAACACGAGTGTGAAATAGCCTCCAATAAAGTTTATATCGACCTCTTATTAGGGCAATGTTGTCTGTAGGTACAACAGCTAACACGCTATAAATTAGTTTATACATAAATTGCACAATAAGTTTACATCGTAGGTGCTTTGTACCACCGGTGTACAATTTTACGGGCTTCTGTCATTGTATAGGAATTTACATCAATTAAGATAGCATGTGGCAGTATTTTGAAAATGTTGGAGTATGGGCGGTACTGCGAATAAGACAGAATATTTGCTGGGTACATGGACAAATAACTGTAACATCTTTGAATAAATTCAATAAATGCCATCTTCGAGAATGAAGCCTGGTTCAATTTATATGGGTATAAAAGTACCTAAGCAATGGCTAATAGTAGTTTTGGATAAATCGAACAGAGACGAATGATTTTATGACCATTTAAAAATGATGCAAAAATAGACCTGCCCTTATCCTAATTTTATTTGGGGTTGGTTGGTGTAAAATGTTTCCTTCTTCCATATTCTTCTATCTATCATCACCACTACAAGTAACATTCTTGCATTCTGCAATTATAGTACTTATAATGAACATAACAGTTGTACGGATGCTGTCAGCTGATTGGTCAGTAAATAGGTCCATAAATCTAGCACAGAATATAAAATAGTTAAATATTATGAGGTCGAGTCAGCACGCTATGTTGACATGTTAATACTTGGTCATTTAAATATCATAAAGACAATATATTGTCTGTCGGTCGGCTTGTATGCTATTCTGTTTCATGTAACTCCAATTGATAATTATGCTGTTAAAATATGATACTTACTACTTGGTGCGATATACTTGGAAATATGTGTGGTACGTAAAATAGGGCCAAACCCTCTAGTTAAGATCAATAATTTGTTAAGCCTTATGACCAACTAGACTTGAAGGATTCTAAAATGTATGGAACTACACTAGAAGTACTTCTCTCTTTGTATACTAATATTTTAAAGCTTAAAAGTTTTTTTGAACGCACTAATATCAGGAACTAAGTACGGATCCCATTTGAAAATCTTTCAATTATAGATAGCACATTTATCGAGAAAGGCTAAGTATAAGCTAGTTTTCGTCCGGATGCCCGGAGTAGTTCCCTCGGGACGCAGTACCGATGGAAGCTAGTAACGATACATATTCGATGAGTGATACATTTTTTCTAGGGAGGTGGGCATCTTTTATAAATTTTAAAGTTCAAACAGTAATGTTTTCTGCCAAGTTTGAATAATGACTTTGAGTTCTAGTGAAAGATGCAAAAGATAAATAAGAATAATTGGACAGTTAAATTACTAATTACTTTATTACATTATAAACTCATAACAAACCGAACACACGTATAATAGCTACGTAATGCGTATATAAGGAGCAAGCTCTATGAAACCAGTCTCGAATGTGGATCAAAGCGCAATGTCAACAGCTGGTCGAACTTTAAGCTTTGTAGCTAAGTAAACGAGGGACATGCTTTTAGTTTTAGAGCTTATATTGGTCTTTATAATATTATGTTTTGAGATATATCAAAGATGTAGTTAGTCAAAAAGTAAGTAAAGATACTCCAGAACAAGGTTAAATCGAAGATGTTCCAACTTTTGCTGTGGTGATAAAAATATTAGATAAAAGATATTGAATTTTTTCAGTAGGTGTTGTTGTCGCTAAAGTTAACTGAAAATTCCAGAGGTATTTTATGTTAGCCCTTTGCTACATTAGACCTAAGTTATATTCTACACATTCCTGGGCCGCTTAACATTCAAACCCCGCAAATTTTAAGCAAACACTATCAAACCGACCCTTTGTTAGCCAATTAAGCCTTATCTCAAAGCTCAGACCAGAACAAGCGTGAAAATACCAATCAAAAGCTTACAAATAACAACAATAAATTGCTAATTTTCCCCAACAATTTATTTCCTAATTTGCGGCACAAAATGGCAACAATTTAAAACTTGTAACCGACAGCCGTGTAACAACATAATAGCCTCTTATTGAGTTAATTAATTCGTACTTGGTGTTGCCACAAATTAAAATTTAAAATACATTATAATGATTTATATTCAGTAATGACATTGCGAATAACTTTAATAACAGTGTTGGTAATTGGTGTGGGCACTCACCACGCCTACCCGCCTTGTAGGGGCTAGCCGAAACGCTAGGCGCGGTTGCCGATGATGGTAGAATTAATCTGTTGCTCACAAAATTTATGGCAACACTAAATCATTAGTGTCAAATGGTTGAAACTTTTATGACGGACTGTGCAATTGGAAAAAAGTATTGTTGAATATTATTATAGCTATACTTAGCTTTGAAACGGATTTATCAGGGTATACGGACTTATTGATATTTTTTTAGGGACGAGTCATTAGCAGCGATTTCAACAAAACAGAAGTTACCATTGCCTAACTTTCAAGATATTAAAGTAGTAGATACCTATTATTATAGAACATGATTTCCAAATGTAATTTTAATAATACGTACCAATAAATGGTGAATGTAATGTGATGTACTAAAATTGCATCACTTTCACTAAACACCGGTTCATCTATAAATTGTAGACGTTAAGTAAATCCTGATCGATGCAACACCGTTCGCTAATTAGATATCGCAATAATGATGTATGGGCCAAACATTTGATGGCTATATTGTACCCGTAAAGTACCAACTTTATACTCTCACAATTAGAAGGCAATAATTGTGAAACTTACTGAGTAAATGGACCATCTCTCAATACACCTCGTTTGTGCATAAAACCTTATGATTTGTCACTCTGTCATCACGTTACCTAAAATCTAATCTGTAGTAAATTCTTCAATATTTATGAGTCTCCTTACTTATTGAAAGGACTATAAAATTGTTTAGCTATAATAATGAACATGATCACAGCATTCACAGCTTTAATTTCGATGTTCGCCTTCTAAAAGATATTTAGCATCTTCAATAAGTTTATTTATTGCGCCAATAAACTATAGAACTAGACGAAACATTACCATCGGCGTCGGGAACCATTTTACTCAAAAATAGATCCAGTGCAATTGCTTTCAATATTCCAATACCACTTACTCTAATTTAGGAAGGTACTGCTAATTTCGCAAAAGCTCGTAAGTTCACACTTCATAAGAAATCCTGGAAAAATCAAACATTGCTTACCTGGATTGTGATCGACGGTCCAAAAAATGGACCTTTGCTGGTATTTGGAACATATACGGGACATAGCCAATGCCGTAACCTCCTCTAAGACTGTACAACCATCCCGACATAAAAAAGTTTTTGTATGATTCTTTCATACAAAAAAAAAACTGACAGAAGCTTTGTCTCAAAGAAGTAAAAGCCCGATAAATACCCCTAATGTTAATAAGTTTAGTATGAAATTAACGCAGACATTAGGCGTGCCTTTCTCTCTGACCCCTTACCTTGACTCGCCGCGCCCTGCGGCTCGCATTCCGGTCACACGTCACTGCGCACTATATTTGTTTTCTATAGATTACATTGTTATAATTATTAGCTGCTGTTACTACACTTGATTGAAGCCTTAAGCCTTTGAATGACGTGAATGTTGATACGAGGCTTGTAGATGTGTTTGCGTGATAACTGCTGGTTGAACGGAAAGCCAGCTTCTTTTTTGGCTATTGCGGATATTATGTTTGGAATAGTTTGAAGCAAAATTAAAACAAATAGTTCAGATGAAAAATTCTTATAAATAAATTATTTCAGGTGTAGAAGTCGGCAGTAAAGTAGAAATATTACCTATTTATTTGAGCTTTACATTCTTACAAAATGCATAAAATGCAGACTACAGATAATGTTAACCATATGTAGAAACTTCAAATTGCTACCAGATGAAATCATCTCATACTATTTAGTTAGGAACCAGTACCAAATCATTTGCATTTTCACGTTCTTGTCTGAAAATCCTAATGAATCGGTCATCTAGGAGAGGCCCCCCACGCAATCTTGAATCAATCTTGTGGGGGGTCCGTCTAGTTAACAACTACGTACCCACGCAACCAGCTTCATACAATTCAAATTTTAGATCATAATCCATCATTTTGCACGCAACCATTATACCCAATTAATACTTGACGCAATACTTAGCGTAATCACAAAAAAAAAACTACTCATAGGTCTGATCTTATCAAAGTTCTGCCTAATTAATTTAACATTTCGCTAAATGATTGGCAAATGGCAGTTTTCTTGTCATGTTATTAAATGTTTTTAATGAACAATTGAATAACTGAACTAGATACCCGATTCGATATGATCGTATCGATTCGATCTAAGCGGGCCTGAAAGCGTGATATCTAAATCAAATAAATTAACAACTACAAACAAGCTTCAATCCGGATACATAATTTAAAAATAATAAATCAGTTTTTAATCAAACTTCATTAGTGCTGTTATTTGTATTTTGTTATAGCTGCTATTACTATAGTTCGGCCATTCAGAGAATGCGTTCCTGACACGTCGCGATTGAACTGACGACGTAACTACATTCATTGATTATTGATATAATAATGTTGTTTTAATGCTCCTCAATTGTTAAAACGGTAAACAACCAGCAAAAATATTTTTATCGTAACTGCAACGCCATTGCAAAGTTACGTCGTCAGTTCAATCGCGACGTGTCAGGAACGCATTCTCTGAATGGCCGAACTTTACGAGATATAATTTCGAAATCGGACTGCATCAACCATTGCTGCATTTGTTTTAGTGAAACATTTATGATGTCGTATAAAAACGTCAATGGATTCAGAGATATGAATTTTCATGATTGGATTTGGAACGCAGCCTTTGCTTGGGTCACGTTGAAATGATTTAGTTTCAATATTCACAAACGTCGGTGTAAACGCGATTGTCGGCCACCGCTTAATTTATACCGATTGGCCCTTGTTTATTATTACTGCTTATGTAATAAACCCAGTGATTTTGCAAGGGAATTTATTTTAATGCTAAGCAATGCGTAAGCGTTAATATATGGATATTTTTCTCGTTAAAACATTACGAGGTTTAGTTAGGTTTATTGCTTTTGTTTCGATTGACTGGCAGATTGACTAGCAAGGATATATGTGTCTCGTTAGCTAAATTGCTAGTCAATTATGTGGTAAAAACGTAATGTACTCTTACCAGGATGTTAGTGGCTGGTACTTACGTGTCTTATTAATATTAATAATAGGTTACTATTGGTTTATCGTCGACATGTAATCAAATGTTATAACTACTTAATTTTATTGTCTGTTTTATTGATTGCTAGTGAGAATTGTAAATCTAATGTTCTAGGTCAGGTAGATGTCCTGGATAGAAGAGTAGGTACCTACGTATGTTTGATTTTATATTTACAGTACATGATACTAATGTGTATCCAGGGTAATTGAAGCCTACAAACTATACACTCATTTGTACTACAGTAACTTTGCGGAACTTTTCAAATTTTTGCCATTTTGTTTATAAGTTTAAAGCAATTCAGAACCCCATTTCATTCAGGCAACTAGAACAACTTGATCATCGTTGTTAAATTAAAAGTATAATAAAACAAAATCAGAGCAATGCAAAAAACAAAATTTTATAAAGTGCCCTGACTAATGTCCCGCATTAAAATCATTTATGTAGGCAATTAATACGCTTAGCTGGATGTTTTCCTACGCTAGGCAAAGCCTTAGGCGGTGTTCCCGCAGTGTTCTATGGCAAATGGGCTCAGACACGCTATACCCGTTCATGTACACTACGCGTTATTTCTATGAGAACAAAACAATATTAAACAACAGTATCCACACCATACTTCATCCTTACCAAATTGGGACTTAAAATTACGAACTAAATTTTATTAAGATTTCAAATTAACACAGAATAGGCACTTAATATTTTATTGCCCCACAATTCTGAGAAAAGCTGCTTTATCTATTTCTATTTATTTACATTTTAAGCTTTATTGTGCAATTTGTCTAGATATGTAATTAATGGTCATAAATTACGACTAAGTACGGGTCATGAGAACAGTTCCAATGTTTTGTTCGATTGACAAACCCAGACGTATAATATTTATTTCATTACATTTTATGAACTGTTATTTTTACGAATCATTTATTTAAATAGTTAATCAACATTTTTGTTCCTAATTTAATTATTTTTATTTCGAATATTCAGTGAAAATGAAAATGTCTATTGTCATCAGTCAGTCTCTATTGCCATAATTTTGTTATAATTCAGAGCGCGTATGCTCGTACATAATTTACTACTTCTTACTTAATAACAACTATCTCAAAAACAAAACACGGGCTAAGGAACATGTTAGGGCGTTAGGTATGCGTGTGAATCCATGTGCACAAGTCTCAACATACATACTTAGGTAGGTACTCCGGCTACAACATATCTTCGAGCCAAATACTAAAGTCCAGTCCGCTCTGTACAGCTTCGAGTATGTACACGTGAGAAGTTGAAATAGCTAGTAAACTTTACCTTTGAAATAATTTAATTAGGTGCCTGTATGCAATAACTTACATGTATCTAAAGGCGCTTAATATTGCCAAAGTTCTTAAGTTCCCACATAAACACGTTGTGTTGAAATTCGCATGATGCACTTTCTTAAAATGCTCGTAACATCATATTACTGGCTTCATTACTACAACGATAAGTGGCGTCTAAACGCCCCCTAATACCGCATTTCGAGCGTCCTACTAATTCATGTTCCAGCGAAGAACTGTCAATTACCAACAATATAGTATTATCCGAGCTTCTCTCTTATCTTAGTATCGTAGTAAATGTCGCCAGCGAAATACTGTTCGTTTGTTGAACCCCTTAATTATCAGCCGATGGGATGTATTGCATCCTTAAAGGCTTAATTACGTACGCTAAAGGTTCCCGCTAAACGCGATTGACGCAGTTTCTATGGCTATCCGCGAATGCGTGCGACTATCGATTAGACTCAGTAATTCGAGCAATAATTCCCTATTGAACTGTTACCTCGGCTAGTTAAATGAGTTTATATCTTTGCCTAGAACGTTCCCACTTGTTTGCCTTTAAGTTTCGTACTTTATAATAGAGCCTGAATAAATGGGGTTTTAGAAGCTCTTTACGTTTGAGAACTGTCTGTGAATCGCAATTTATTCTACTGCTGCTCTATATTATAATATAATTATACTTGGACATTTATTCGTTTTATAGGTTTTAAGTGCCTATTATAAACAAAATCAAATGCATACTAAAGCGTACCCGATTGACTTGACCCGCGAGTTAAACGGAAACATTTTATAATAAATATTAATTTGACCTAAAAGCTTGGATACTGCGAATATTAGGCTAGACTGAAATTAGCGAACATTAAGTGTTCTAAACAATGTCAGTATTTAACGGTTGTAGTTCATCGCGAATGTATGCAAATTGCAAACTTGTCGAATTAGCATCGTTCTCATACGTTGTGGCATCATCCCCGTAACGGGGACGCGTGTCTAACGTCGCATAATAACACGTCCGCTTACATCGCCGACCGTTGCGCGACTAATCAATTGGCGTGCCGCGTGATGTCTTCATCAGTCGCCTGGGGGCGTAACGCCCTGCGCTTGCGCACCTAACATAGCTTTTGAGCTTTCCGCGCCAATATAGTGCTTCTATTGTAATTTCATGCACTCATGAAAGTAAAGCATAAATGTTTTATGTTTTAACTTGATAAAAGTTGGCCTAACCAACATCGAACTGATAAGTTTACTTTTTACATTATTTAGTTTTGGTCTTTAAACTTCTCACCTAAACCTTATCCTTCAAAAAAAGTTAACACTGCCTTCTAACAATAGGCCTATCAATGACACATACTGTCCATTGAACCAGAACTCGGAACAAAAACAAGTCTAAGCGTCCACCTGTGAGTGTTAGGGCTCGCGCGTGGGAACCCTTCCCTAATTACCCAGGTCCAGATAACGAGTCTAATTCGCGGGCTGCGTGCGCGCACCACTCTCACGCACGCATTGTCTTCAGTAATTGCCAACCCTGTTCAATTTGTTGCTTCTCTCCGCTGTGATTCCTTTAAGTGGCTACACTCAATTGCTAAATAAATCCCATGCGTACTTATGTGGCCTAACCGATACTATTTCTCATACATTGTTAAATGTTAATAGGATGGAATGCCGCTGTGGATGTGGGCTAAATAACCTGATTTATTGTTGTTTCTGTAGCCGGATTAGACATTATTTATAATATTAACCTTTTCAGTGGGTTGCTAAATTCGTGAAATATTGTTTAAAGTACAATGGGATTTTGGCTTTGTTTTGCCATTAATAGGCAATGGTTTTTGAAAAGCAAAATCCTCCTTGCCTGAGTCCCGGCTTTGACATTTAAGTCCTTATTACCTGAAGGGCTATTGTGTAACTCTTTTACATTGACTAGCATCATAATGATTAGTTAATACACACAAAATTTTATATTGTAAATGCGTTTTTTTATTATTATTTTTAATTGCCCTTCTATAAATTAAAACTGGTAAACTGTACATTTATGTATATCCTTATCATAAAAAGTTTAATTGAAGTTTTGTAAGTAAGTTAGTATTAAAAGCTTTTAGATAAATAAATGCATGACAGCCTAGTTATAAATGGATTTAAAAAAACATTAATCAACTCAAAGCTTAATTAATCATACGCATACATATTCTGTCTTAAAAAAGGTTCAACTGCCAATGCGACTTTTTGTTCACCATTAAATTCTTAAGCAAACGACTGTTAATTCAATGATTCAAATTAACTAAAGCAATTAAATCTGGGTGATCGAACCGATACAACTATTACAGATATCATGTATAACTTGACTTAATGGATGTAGGAGTAGATATCGGAATTTCCTCAGAAAACCAGTATTTAACTAAAACCTATTAATAATCAATTAAATACACATCTATTCGGCATAAATCATACAACACTGAAATATAACAGAAAATGACATTGCCCAAAATGGGACACGAATAAATTTAAATATTGGAAAACTGGTGTTTAAATCAAACGTAGTTGGCGCGTAAACGCAGCTGCCAATATTAATTTGAATCGAGAACATCGGTGAATAAATCGATTCGCGGGGCGAGTAAAGTGAATCGATTCAATTCGTGCGGTGCGTTTTTAATAAGGCATCTATTAAGTTGACGAACGTGTGAATGAGTTTTATTGCCTTATCTGTGGGTAGGTGAGGCGGGAGGCATTCGCACGTCCAATAATGATTTACTGGAGATTTCAGACTGGCTCTGTACTTAGAGAAGATACTCGTGTTTATTCATATTTAGAATGACACTAGTTAGACATTGCGTGTGCGCCAGTTGATGTTTTTAGTATGGAAGTATTCGTGTTTATGCCAGTTGTGGTAATTTGTTCACGGACCGTGTCCCCTAATGGTCTATTTAATATTTATTACTGTTAAGATTTATAGCTATTCACATATTAACCTTGATTTATAGAGCTGGAACGCGTTGGTAATTTTAGATTGATTTATTTTTATGAAAATGTATGTCCTAAGATCGTTTATCGAATGTTGTGTTTTTGTTATTACCGCAAGAACCCCATTATATTGTGCTTTTGCTCTGACTTACATACGCCTTGCTTACTTACAGTACCTACATGAACTTCCATAATATTCAAAACTTATCGAATTTTATTTACTCAATTTCCGAAGCAGATATACCTACCAAATAAAGAAAGCCTCAAGCCTAACCTATTCCTGTTTTCACACAAGCCAAAGACCTTACTAACAAAAAAAAACTTTTCTAATTACATCACCTTTAGTCCGTTTATGTGCGCACGCACATTCTCCATTGAATGCGTATAAGGTAGCGACATGTCGCCGCGACACGCGACACGGCGCGCGCTGTCGCGTTGTCGCCTTGTCGCTACCGTACATTGCTTACGCGCATTGATAAACGGCATAGTTTAGTGTGAAGTTAGAAATTGTGCGTATTATTAGGTAATTTTAACTGCATAAGGAGTGTTTTCTCGGTACCATCGCTTTATCAATATGAAAAGCCATTTTTTTCAAGTTTACTATTCCAATATTTAAATGTCCTTTAAAAAAGCTATATAATCAACTATTTACAGAATAATTTTTGGATCTAATCACTTTCTAGTAATTAATTTGACAATTACCTTTATTAATACGTTCTTTCTATTAATTACATTGCAAATTAGGTACCTACGCAACACATTTTAGACCACAAAGCTTCCCAGAACGTTGAAACAATATTGATGAGAGCATACAGATTTCCAGAAATAAATAGCGCAGTATTTATAAGGTTAAGGCAACGGGAGATCCGGCGTACGATTGCAGTTCTTGTATCACTTGTAAAATACTTTATTGCTATAGTGGGCGGGACGAGAAGTGACCGCTGAACACCTTTGGCATTTATGACCAGTATTTTAAAGCATTATTTCTAATATGAAATTAGTTGGAACGATTGGTATGCGATTTGTCGCAGATATGGTAAACAGGTGTCCTACATTTTGTGCCGTATCTTAACTTTGACACTTTGTGGAGGAAGGATTAATTATTTGTTTTGTTGCCGGAGGTTAATTACATTGCGGATATTTACATACAATGAAATCTGTGACATGAAATCTCTGGACACGGACATTTTATGGAGATAAAGGTATGAACTAATTGTTTCGTATTTGTAGAACCGATTCGTTTGACAGGCTTTGCGGTTATGACAGTATCCGTAATAAGCTTTTGCTGTGGAAGTTTCTAGAACCTTTACTGGATCCTATGAAGTACTAGATGATTAACTACCTTTTCTTTATGTACTTTTTTCTAAATAAAAACTCCTATGACAAAACATTACTATACCGAGCTGAAAGTACCAGGGCAGTATGAGTGGGACAGAGGCAGCGTTTGGTTCGTTTTGGTATTTATAGCAGCGCCTCCCCGTTAGCTTTATCTGTATCGTGGCTGTGCGCTATGCGGCTATCGAGCACCAGCCAAGCCATCGCTGATACATACGAACTGAATTTTGGTGCGAATTAGGACTTTTTATAGTCCCTTTCCGTTGGTTTTCAAGAAAATATGTGAAGAAGAGCTTTGAGCTTTTACCAATTAGGTAATTGAAAGTGCGACCAAGTTACCAGCATTCTTTTTCTCGGAAGTGTGCTACAAGCCTTGTCAGGTTTATTGCCGGAGTATACTGAAAACGTCACATTAGATATGCACTAAAATGACTTTGAGAAGACCCATAAGATTCCTAATGGAAACGAAGGGCTTGGAAAGTCCTACACTTTACAGAATCTTTACAAAGCTTCGAATTACCAATGTAGGTACAGGTACATTCAAATAACATTAATTAAATCCTTCAGAAAAAAATCAGCGAGTGTGCGTCGCACTCGCGAGCTAATGATACACTGATTAACAATATTCGGGGCAGATAGCAGTGAGTTACTCGCGGGGGGCGGGGCGAGCGACCGCCGCGATGTTAGATTGCGCCCGCGCCGATTTATGCCAGCCTCTCCGTATTAACTGATATCGCACACTAAATATGCCATTATTATATGCGAAACAAATAATGCTCTCTCACATTTACGATCCTGATTGCGCTTCCTTTTATTTATTGCTGAGAATGGAATTTGAAGGCGGTTAAGATAATAACAATATTTTGTGTTACATCTTTCGGATTGTTGTTGCTGATTGTGTTTGCTATTATGTCTAACTGCCAGTTAAAATGATAGACTGCAATGTTAATCTTTGTGCTAAAGAGCCTGAAATAAAGGAACAAATAAATAGACAAGTATTTCATATTCAAACTGAGGGTTTTTGGGAACCGTGTTAACAAGATGAAACTTGAAATCAGAACAGCAATCCGGTACCACAATATCTTAGAATTGTTTCTAAATTCAAACACCACTTTTCCCAGTTCTAATGTAACCAACCAGTAAATTACAAATTCAAAAGCAAGAAACTTAAGAAAAACAATATTAGAGACGCGACCTATGGAATTAATACAGTCAAGATGTTATTGCTACGATAGCAAATTGGAATTCTATTATAGTCTAGCATGAATTCTGTTACTTATTCTCTTATCCCCCATCGTACAATTGCAATGCACTTAGCATTTCATATTGTTAAAGAAACTGAGTGAAGCGTTCCTTATTTTGCTATAATTTCTTTTGAAAGGTCATTAGTGTTAGTTGCGCTGGTGTTATTTCTTCGGTTTTTGTGCTTAAGTGAATTTACTTTAAAATAAATGCTTATAGTGTTTGTATATTGTTGCTAGCATCGTATCATTGTATACTATTACTTCATTACTATCTTATTCTACTTCATCATCACCATCTTCGTGCTTTATACTTTGAGATCACTGCAATGTTTCTTTAACTTAACATCCAACTCCTATATGGTATTTCTACAAAGACTCTTATATGACCTGTCCTTATTACAAATTTTGCCTGTAAGAATGTACGTTTAAAGTGACTATTCTTATCAGATTCTCAAAGATGTTCAGAGACAAATATTATCACACGTTAATCGTTAAAACGATTCGCTAATTATGTCGCATTCTGGTAGATTAGCTATCAGCCCTATCACATATGTCCCACCCTTTGTTAAAAACGGAATAAAGCCAATTTATAAATTCGTCTCCAACACGAACATCATTAATTATGTTGCTGGCTGGGTGGCTGAGAAAAACTTACTCCACTCATTTCGCTATCAATACCATCGGGTATTGTCCCTTTTGCTCCTCCAATTGTATCAACTCTTTGTTCAACTGCTTCATGACTTATGTCATTTTAATCGTCTTTCAGTATAGTACCTTATGCTCTTTTAAATAGTGTTCATTTTGCAGTGGCCATGTTGAAAAAGTTAACTTTTTCGGAAATGGACCGATATTAGCGTCCCTTTCTATTGTTTTGTTCGCCAGCCTCCCCGGCGTTAATGGTGTTATCTGGACCCTCGAACGCAGGCACCTCTCCGTATATTTCTTTATCTTGTCCACTCTGTTGGCGGTTACCAACATTTTGTTTTTTATTCATTTGCTAATTTCGAAAATGAGAAGGCGTTCGCGATCACATCTTCCAGTGATCGTAGATTTAGGCTTGAGCGCATTAATAAAATTAACGAATGTTTTTTAAATTAATTGAACGCATCGTACTTGGAATTTCATTATCCGCCATCGGATGCCTTCCCGGTATTAGTCGTTGAAAATGTAAATTGTATTTGATTATATTTTGTTCAAGTTTTCAGCTGCGGATCTTACTTTGGGGTTAAGGTTTAACATGTTTAACATATCAAGTGGTGATTCATCTACGAATGGTAGGTACACGTTTAAACCTCAGTCATGTGCTACCACTATAATTCCTAAATAACATTACGAATTGCAATTCATAATAAACATGCACGTATCATATTAATAACGTTATTATAACCTAACCTCAAAACTAGGCACACCTTTACGGCTTTACCTTACAATGTTACGAATAAATGAATATCATATTGCAAACAAACATGACAGAACAATCCTCACCACTTCCCATGATTGTTTACATTAAATTACAACATTGGGTTTATAGGTGGTATGTTGATAATAGTACGGGTTGTCGGCGCGAGCGCAGCCGCGGGCGGGGGCGGGGCCGACGCATGCGCGGGCCACCCCGACGACGACGCCCCATGCCGCACGCGGGCGAAACACCTTGCCTATGTACGAATTCAACGAAAAACATGTGCTTTGTGCTCATGAATATGTATCTAGGAAAGTTATGAAGTCATTGACTATCCCACGAAAACCTGAAAATTCACAAAAATATTTACAAAATACGTACTTGAAAGTTTTCTTTTCGCTCTCTTTGAAATCTCTGCTAATCGCATCCAATTCAGTCTAACCATGTTCATTTCGCTTCTTTTGTCTACCAGATTACATAAAATGTTACCACAATTTACCATTACCCAACAAAGCGACGAGGTATCGACGTAGCTTAATTCCAATCGGATCATTGAAAGAACAATACGGTATGCGCACGAGTGGATTGCGAGCCGACCTCATTACGCTGCGTACGCGCATACACATGTGATTTCACCGCGTTATCTTTACTAATACATCAATGGCTTGTCCAGTATTGTTAGTGACGTGGCTATTGTGATGTGTTGCTTTACATTGTATAGATAGGTACAGGGTAGTGATGGGACATGTTCATCGATACCTATCAATACCACACAGCAAGCTGGATTTTGTGACTCCTGTCAATCAGAAGGCTGAAAATTCCCAATAAAGTAATTTTAATTGGCTAATCAGCAGCAGTAGATGATTTATTTAACTAGGCAAACAACTAATATGTTTGAAATGTTTTTGCATTTTTTTTGTCCTTGCATTTAAGCGGTACCAGTGTCTATTTCCATTTTAGCTACTCTTCTCAATTTAATTCATGTGAAATCCTTATGTATAAAGTTTTGAAGAGGCTTGTTTTTAGTGGTCACCCCGTCACAATCGAATACTTTAAACGTTTAATCTACCGATACAGACCACAGTGCATCACTAAATCCATCGGTGAATGGGGGTACTTACGGCACAAAGCCCTTGTTACGTAACGCATATTGTAGCAGTCTGCCAGGATTAGACTTGTGTCGATACCTTCAGACTAGACTTGACATTTAGATCGCTTCACATCTCTACATAGTATTTACGACGCCACAAATTATGGCTTACAACCGTCTTATTTGAGTGCAGTGTTTAGGTGCTATGATTTGCTTGGTACTCTTCTGCAGTTTAGGTACCTATTATTTTCATGCACACTGTATCTATCTTCACAAATTCATATTTATGCCCCTACTTATCGATTTAAACGTCTGGTAAATTGAAATATTTTTGCGCATTAACGCTCAAAATTTTACAATTGCAAGGCGCCATTCCATGCGTCAATTTTGAAGAGCTCTCTCTGACTTGACTATACATTTTGTGTGGGCATAAACCCCATCTAAATCATACCAATGTGGACTAACAAATCAATATACTTTTTGACAAAATACCAACCCTCCAATGCCACAAGCCTAATCAGCATCATTCATTTACAAATAAGATTTCATAATGACTAAGCTAAAACCGCCTCAAGGCAGCAATTAGTTAAGCAACAAAGGGTCCGTTGCTAAGCGGCAGTGACACAGCCAGTCCACCAATTTATCAATTAGGCGACTTTGCTGTGTCTTGACCTCAGGGCCTAACATTGTTTTATGAGGTCCGTTTTGGAATATCTTTATCCGACTTGGTCTTAAGCTGTTTTGAAAATGTTTATGGGCAGGGGTTGGTAGGGTTGACATTTGCCATTCGAATCAGTTATAAGTTATATATTTGCTTAGTATATGTGTTGTTATAGTTTTTGTGTGTTCACATGTCAGGAATCTGTCGAAAGCTCGACAGAAAAAAATGCTGTAAACCAAACCTCCAGAAATCTTGAATCCTAAAAACTCTCTTGAACTCATCTAAAAAGGAATTGCTAACAATTAGGAAGAAAACTTCCTTCGAAAGCTCACTTTAAGTTAGTCCCAGAGAGTCAGAAAAAAACAGAGTACCAATACTGCCACAATAAATCACATCACAATATCCAGTAAATTGCTCAAGCCCGCAATATGGTGGTGAAGCGGAGTAGTCTATGTTGTGTCAAAAACTGCAAAGTGCTGCCAGGCGAAGCATTAGTCACTCAGCACCGACTTGTGATTCTGGATGTCAAAGTAACTGTCTCGCCCAAAAGCAACAAAGATCGGCCCCCTCCAAGGATTAGGTGGCGTATGCTAGAGAAGGAAGAATGTGCTGATGTATTTAGGAGTCAGGTTGTGGAAAAAATGACAGAAATGAAGGAGATGGAAGGTAGATGTGTGAATGAATGTTGGAGTGAAATGGCAAGCCATATAAGGGAAGTCGCAAAAGACGTGTGCGGAGAGTCGAGAGGAAAAGGTTTGATAGATAGAGATACATACAGGGTGGTGGAATGATGAAGTACAAAAGGTTTTGAAAGAAAAGAAAGTAGCATTCAAAGAATGGCAGAATGTTGAAATAGCGAATGCAAGTCTGAAGGATGACAGAAAGAGAATATACATGGAATGGAAGAGAAAAGCAAAGAAGGCGGTAGCAGTTGCCAGAGCTAAGGCGCAGGAGAGGTTGTACAACTCCCTGGACAGTCCAAGAGGCCAAAAAGAGCTCTACCGAATTACGAAAGAGAGAGAGAGACGATCGAGGGATATAACCCACATAAAATGCATAAAAGATGAGTCTGGCAAGGTTTTGTGTAATGATGAAGAAATAAAAGAGAGATGGAAGGTTTATTTTGAAAAGCTTATGAATGAAGAGAATGTTTGGAATGGAATACTCCAAGAGGCACAAGTAAATAAGGGATTGGTAAGAGAAATTAGCATGGATGAGGTAGAAAGAGCACTTGGAAGTATGAAGAATGGAAAGGCCTTGGGCCCTGATGATATACCAGCTGAGGTGTGGAAGGTGTTAAAGAAGAACGGATGTATGTGGCTGACTTTATTCTTCAATAAGTTGCTGCATGAAGAAGTCATCCCGCAAGAATGGTGCAGTAGTTCGCTAGTGCCCATCTTCAAGAATAAAGGGGATGTGCAAGATTGCGGCAACTATAGGGGGATAAAGCTCATGTCGCATACTATGAAGGTATGGGAGAAAGTGATAGAGAAAAGAGTGCGAGAAGAGAGTGAAATTACCCAAAACCAATTTGGGTTTATGCCAGGTCGAGGAACAATGGACGCCATCTTCGCACTTCGCCAATTGTGCGAGAAGTACAGACGTGTGCACAGGAATCTGCACATGGTGTTCATTGACCTTGAGAAAGCGTATGATAGGGTGCCTCGGGAAGTGTTATGGTGGGCCATGAAAGAGAAAGGTGTGCCTGGGAAGTATGTGGAGTTAGTTCGTGCGATGTACAGGCAGTCCTGTACGTATGTCCGATCGTCGGCCGGCAATACTGACCAGTTCAGTGTGGCTGTGGGCCTGCACCAAGGGTCTGCTTTAAGTCCTTACCTCTTCCTGCTTATTATGGACGCCTTGACGGCGGACATACAGGAGGAGGCATCCTGGTGCATGCTGTTTGCCGACGACATCGTCCTGGTTAGTGAAGACGGACCTGAGATCCAGAGCAGATTGGGGAGTTGGCAACAGAGACTGGAGAATGTTGGCTTAAAAATCAGCAGAACCAAGACCGAATATATGTTCTGCGATTTCGGCGGTCTCTCCAGTCCTGAAGCCATAGCGCTGGATAACGCACTTCTTCCAGTCTGCTCCGATTTCCGGTATCTCGGTTCGCTTATTCAGGGCGATGGCGAAATAGATCGGACAGTTACGCACAGAATTAACGCAGGATGGATGAAATGGCGGCAGGTAACGGGAACAACTTGTGACCCTCGTATTCCCCTTAAAGTTAAGGGGAAAATTTACAAGAGTATGGTCAGGCCTGCTGTCTTGTATGGATCAGAGTGCTGGCCCACAAAAGCGACGAATGAAAGACAATTGCATGCGGCAGAGATGAGAATGTTAAGAGGTATGTGTGGAGTTACGCGAATGGATAGAGTGAGGAATGAGTATATAAGAGGAAGTTTGAAAGTAGCGCCGGTATCAGAAAAACTGCGTGGAAACCGGCTGTCGTGGTATGGGCATGTGATGCGGAGGGATGAGAGTCATGTTGTGAGGAAGGTGATGAGTATGAACGTAGACGGATATAGTGGAAGAGGAAGACCAAAGAAACGATGGATGGATTGTGTGAAAGTAGATATGGTAAGAAAGAATGTTACTTGTGAGATGACGGCAGATAGAAGAGTATGGAAGAAGAAAACATGCTGCGCCGACCCCAAATAAAATTGGGATAAGGGCAGGAGGATGATGATGCTCAAGCCCGCAATATGTCACTACAAATTCCGCAATACCTCCTAAATTGTTCGCCGAAAATTCTAAATTGTTAAACAATTACTAAAGCAAGTGAGGTTTATTAAGTAGCAGTGACAAGCCCGTCGGGCCGTCCTCGCCAATCTGTCAATTAGGCGGCATTCTTGTGCCCTGACCCGGCGCAAGCGCAACTGCCGAGGATGACTAACGGCTGTGTTCGGCTCACCCTTTACCTTGCTGTGCCGTGCTAAGACTGGCTGTATGGTTTGTGTCGTGTTTAACATTTTGTACTGTGGTAGGTACTTACTGTAACTAGTAGATATCCGTGTTTATTTTATTGATACTTTCTTTTTTGATATCCAACTCTTAATTAACAGAATCTTTCTAAGCATCCCTAAAATATATTTTTAAGCTGTGTGCTATGCTGTTGTGCGTGCAGATTAATCGACGTCTTAAGTGTGGGTAAATGTTTTTAGTTACAGTGCAGTTATCATTGACACCTTTTTACGGCCTGACAAACATTCATCTTCATATAAAAGCACAAGCGTCTGTATAGGGCCCGTGCGGCTACTCTGGTGTTACAATTAAAAAGTACTCTTTCGATCTGCCAATCTTGACCAAATCAACTACATATATTTTATTGAAAATATGTATGTAAAAGCAATATCGTTTAAATTAATGGCAGACAACATTACATGCAGTATTACATCAAATATTCAATAAATCTAAGGTCCCCAGGTGGCGGATAGTAGGAAAAGGTTAACAAGTTGTAAATTATTTTCACATAAATCCCAATTCGATCTTTAACATTTCCCACGATAAACCTGAAATCCTGTCAACCCTAGCAACGAAATCTTAGAAGACATTAACTTTCAAATGCCCACTAAATACTAATAAGATAAAGAGCCTTCATTTATCTACAAACAACTAATCAAATCGTCATCAGTGATTAATTAACTTTAATTGAACACTTGGAATCATGTAACTAAGATAACTCGATACTCGGCCCTCTCGCTATCGAATCGAGTCGAGTCGACTCGAAGCGAGTACGTGACTCGCGATGCATTAAGATAGTGTATTACATATTTCACCACCTATACGACCTCTGCTAGGAACCTTTGTAGTGACAGTTTGTGGACTGCAACACAAAAATCTTAAGGAAAAACGTTGCGAAAATTATATGATTTGTATCAGGGTTAGAAGCGTGTGAAAGATCATAATTTTTGATAATAAGTGAAACAGACATTTCAAAATGCATAAGCCATAGGTGTTTTGAAATACATGTTTTACAAAGGAGTTGCATAAAATAAAGATTTCTGTTCTGCATTACTATATACCTACCCGTTCTTATAAGCTGCAAAATAAGCTCTGCAATGTAAACTTGCCATTTTTACATTCCACATAACTGTGGCGCACTGTGTCAAGGCACGGAGATTATCCTCAATAATGGCTTCATTACGTTCCACGTAGCGTCTCTAACTACATTATGTTAATAGAGCGCGGGTTATACCATCCAGGCACGCGATACACATTTTAAAAATGGAACAATTTTTAAATTCACCCCCCGCAGAGAAGCGCCCGCGCCTCTCAGATTGGCAGAGTGAGTGACGTCCGCTGTCCTTATTGGTCGATAAGATTTGACAACAGATAAGAATAAGCGGGCCACATAAAAGACGATGTGTCTCTTCCTGAGCATTTTGGACTTGTAAAAATTTCGAAACGGTATCGCGGTAACAAAAAGGGTACGCTATCTTGCTCTCAGCCGGTCATCTCGTATCTATCACATGGGAATGAAAACATCTGTCGACATTTTGTTATGTCTGGAGCTTTTTTACGTGCGCGCTCGCATTATAAAGTGGTAGAGGTTTTGGTTTTGTTTGGATTGTGTAATAGCGAGGTCGATCGCCCCTGGTCGTTTCAAACATTGTTATGAGCCCGACCGGGTCCTGACGTGGAGCGAGGAATCCCTCTGGACATTATCCGGTCGAACCATTGTGATGCGAGTTAACACAATACGGAGATGTTCGATAGTGTGGCGTACGATACGACTTCGTCACTGCTATCTCATATCTGAGATGCACAATTGAATACGAACCGTTATGAGGTCATTGCTGTATCAAAAGTTACTATGTCAAAGAACGAAATTTTGAAATGTGTTTTATTGAAATTTTCACCTGCAACTCCCAAACGTCCCATCATGCTATTAGCCTGCTATCAAAAATTGTATTTGCATCCATATACTGAAGATTCACATCTTAACCCCCTATGCTATACAAGAAAGCCTCTCTCAAAAATTCGTTAAAATTCACTGTTTTGTTGTCCTAACCATTAACGTTTTATTCCAGGCGGAAGATTCTGCTCATTCTCTCCTTGCATCGAGCAAGTTCAGAGAACATGCCTAGCACTTCAAGACTACGGCTTTCAAGAAATATCTACCATGGAAGTATTGCAGACTGAAATCAAGGTCACTAGGAGAACAATCCCCGTTAGGGATTTATCGTTCTTGAAGCAAAAGGTAAGTATCTAATTTGAACAGAAACCGTTGACGAACTATGAACTCTGATTTGTCTCCAAACATATCGAGAAATTAAACAGCGTGGAATCTCAGTCTTAATTGCTATTTGTCATAAACAAGCTATATACATGGGGCTGAATCGGTTCTCAAGCTTATAAATCTATATTAAAACACACTACAGCCACAATAGCACATATTGAGACTAATTTACGTCAGATTATAATAATAAGGGCGTAGGCACAGTTACACCTAAACAAGATCTTATAAACTAGTGTTCCCAAAAAGCAATCTAAACAATAATCCAACTTTAATTAGTGCAACCTAACTAAAATATTCAAGCAAACAAAACATACCTCAGGCGTATCTCCCATCAGGTCTTAATTTACTAATGGCCACATCTGGGCCATACTGACCTGACACATTAGACGGTTGAGTTACGGGTCCTCAACACACGACGAGGATCGATCAGGCCTAACGAGCAGGTAATTGACAGTATCACTTGGTATAGCCTACTGTTCTGTACTTGTACCGGTTTAAGGCCATTCAAATAATTTGTGGTACGTTGGATTTGGTTTTGAATTTCGAGTTAATTTTGTTTCTATTGTAATGTAAAATAGATTATTAGTAGTTCACATCCTATATAATTGCGATGAGCCCGTATCTATAATCTGGAACACCTATAGGAAAAACCAGTTAAGTACTTAGAACCCAATGAGACAGTCTAACCTGGTAATCGAATTCAGGATCTAGTAATGATTTCTGAATTCAACTCAGGACCACATGCAATTGATCTTGCAAAACCAACGACACAGCACTTATAATTAACCCAAAACAAAAGTTACTTTTTACACATTACAAAAGTAAGTTCAAGCCTTAGATATGTAATAGTAAATGCTGACTCCGATATTACACATACAGCTAAAGGTCAAACACATTAAACTGTGTGACAAGTACAATTGGACGTGATTGTAAAGTGGGCACAGATCTGTCTGTTTTATTAAATCCTATATTTTATCTTACATAAATACATAGTATGTTTGCAGACAAGAGTTCAAGGTTTGTAAATTTGAACTTTTTTGAGAAGTCTTTATTTGGTTTGTCATCGAACCTTTTAATTCTAATTTTTTTCATCGTAACTAACGTCTTCAAGATAAGTCTTCATTTCTATCCTGTCATCATTATTATCGGATTGGCTCCGGTTCATACCTTCGTCTATCTATCTTATTCAATGGACCCTAAAACTTACTAATAGCAAGAAGAATTTACTATTTGTAAATAGAATATACCCTAAAAGGTAGCACGTCCTAAATTGAATGGGCCCGCGGATATGAATGGGGTTACAGCGGATACATAGTCGATTCGGCGGATAATTGGACTTACGCGGATACGTGAAACGCGTATTGCTGAGTAAATGCGGTCATAAGTCTTAATGGTCGGGCATTCAAACCAGCGATTTTCATTAAAGGTTCCTCGAAGCTCGTCGTTATCGTTACTATACAAACAAAAAAATATGCGGTAAGCCTTAACCGAATATGGTACATAATTTCCCTCATCATTTCTGAATATTTAATTACAGACTGTCCTAGGCTTTTCATTATAAAACCATAATTTAGGTTTCAGATTGCCTTAAGTAAATGCTTGCCTGACTTGGGCCACTCATAAATTCCAGAAGTTATTTCCAAATATCCCAAAATCCTAATAAACTTCCTTAGGGGTCCGCAATCGCTTAGCATCCTAGTATCAGCAAATCTGGCCGATTTCAAAGCCCCAGATAAATCTAACAGTGACGTAGATTGAAGTTGCAGAAAGTTGAAGTGGATGGGGTACTAACCCGCCCATCACAGTGAATAGTGATCGTGTTTCGAATTAAATGGAAGTTACTTAGGCAAAGTCATTGATTGATTGATGTAAATTGATTGCCTCCTTCCAATATATGTGAGAATATTTTACTGTTTCCTTGAATTTGTGGTTGTGGTCTAGATATTGCAGTATCTACTTGAGAAGTGGCGACCTTTTAGTTTTACAAGTTTTATTTTTCCTTTAACAGGATGCATGTCACACCCATAATTATAATCATTCTGGATACACATATAAAGGAGCGTTTATCGCGTTGGGGCAACCTGTAATGGTAAATGTATTTAGATAAATAAATAAATAAAGCTGGATGATAAGATAAACCTTCTCATGTTCCCGTATAAACAAAATTAATTCATAAACCGTAATTCAATAACATAAGCCGTACATGAATTATCAAAACAAATGAATGAATTATTTAAACACCACAGAAACTATAAAAAAGATTTTGGGTTAGCTAAACAGACTTTGCAATCCAAGAATTATCCCAAAAAATACTGTTGTGTTCTCGCTAGCCTTAAAACTCTCTTTATGTTAACGTAAGTACAACTCCTCTTCACAATGATGACTTGATCCAACAAACGGTTACTATTTCATTCCAGGTGTCTCGATCAGATAGGCCTGGCTCACCAGCGCGATTGTCGCTTTGTTATAGTTCGGCCATTCAGAGAATGCGTTCCTGACACGTCGCGATTGAACTGACGACGTAACTACATTCATTGATTATTGATATAATAATGTTGTTTTAATGCTCCTCAATTGTTAAAACGGTAAACAACCAGCAAAAATATTTTTATCGTAACTGCAACGCCATTGCAAAGTTACGTCGTCAGTTCAATCGCGACGTGTCAGGAACGCATTCTCTGAATGGCCGAACTATAGTCATCATGCCTGTCGGCTCTTGTCACCCGGTCGTTTCACATGCAAGGGAATGTTGCCACAGGCTATAGTATGGTTAGAAGGCTCTGGCAAAATGTATGGACTTCTGTAGCATGTAATGTTCAGTGAAAACTCTCTTTAACTTAACTTAAATACATCTCTTCTTCACAATGATGACTTGATCCAACAAACGGTTACTATTTCATCCCAGGTGTCTCGATCAGATAGGCCTGGCTCACCAGCGCGATTGTCTCTTTGTTAGTCATCATGCCTGTCGGCTCTTGTCACCCGGTCGTTTCACATGCAAGGGAATGTTGCCACAGGCTATAGTATGGTTAGAAGGCTCTGGCAAAATGTATGGACTTCTGTAGCATGTAATGTTCAGTGAAAACTCTCTTTAACTTAACTTAATTACATCTCTTCTTCACATTGATGACTTGATCCAACAAACGGTTACTATTTCATCCCAGGTGTCTCGATCAGATAGGCCTGGC
Source organism: Helicoverpa zea (assembly GCF_022581195.2). Lineage (NCBI taxonomy): Eukaryota > Metazoa > Arthropoda > Insecta > Lepidoptera > Noctuidae > Helicoverpa > Helicoverpa zea. The sequence continues at coordinate 4,526,974 of NC_061472.1, forward strand.
TCACCAGCGCGATTTTCTCTCTGTTAGTCATCATGCCTGTCGGCTCTTGTCACCCGCTCGTTTCACATGCAAGGGAATGCTGCCACAGGCTAAAGTATGGTTAGAAGGCGTGCTTCAGTAAATTGTATTGATTTCTGTAGCATGTAATGTTTGGTGCAAACGTACCTACATGTCTTCTAGTACCTAAGAAAGGACCTTTTCTAGGCTATCAGGTTAAATTATCTCCCAATTGTATTCTCTTTTGTTAAGTAGAGCCTATATGCCAAGCAACATAAGGCCCAAAGCCCACCGGTTTGTATCTCAACATCTATTGCATTCTGGCCACAACAAATCGGTAAAATAAATGATTTGTGTTCCCATCTTGGTTGTCTAATGGACCTTCTGAAAATCAGTTCTGTTGTTGAATTTACAATCGTAACCTGAATGGATAAAATACGACCATTTGGAATAAAGATTGTTGTAAGATGCAGAAATTTAAGGAAAAAAATATTTAATATCCGTTTTTATCAATCATCATCAGTTCATTGTAACTTCACTCGCGCATTATGCTACTAAAAGTTTGTTTGGTATAAAATACAAAATCAATTTATATTCTATGTATAAATAAACTTATGTAATACCTCTATTAGCACTAGCATCGCAACACCGAAGGTAAAGCATGAAAATTGCTGTACTAACGCTTTTAACATAAACTTTATATCAACTTTAAATAATACGTAGGAAAAACTTCTGACGTGACAACAGAGTACCTACAGGAATATATCTGTTAAAGCCTTCGGAATAAAGGTTAGATTAGTGTGTAGTGATGTGCTGGTATCGGCGACATATCGGGCTGCGTTCGGAAACGTCACGCGCGCCGTTTGTCGCGGGCGGTCACGTTTCGCGAACGGTAGCCGAGTGCTGTCGATACGACATGTTTAGTACTATCGATTATCGATAAACGCATTGCCTCGCAATAATACTTCAATTTAACTATTGCTGTTTCTACTATACAATAGTTGCTGACAGAAATATGAACCGTAAAACGTTTTTATGCTTGAACGCCTACTTAGTCTGAAAATGGAAATTAAATCACTCCACTGCTATCAGATATGCAAAGCATAGTGTCAAAGTGACTCAACTCAAAGATAACAGGTTCAGTCAGTTTAACACGATACAAGATAAACAGCGTAATTCCTGCAATGTCCACACTTATTTATGTGCATTAGTATTCAAAGAAAGCTCACATCATATTTCCAAAAACTCTGCGAAAGATTCGAGTTTATCGATAAAATTCTTGCGCACGCGGCACATGCCTAAGAACAAAGGCCCAGCATCCGTGGGAAAATCAGCAGGGCTTTTTAAAATCTAGCTAAAAGCGGCCCGGGTATGCCCATAGTCATATATTAAGACTGCATTACTAGATTACTTTGCTGGATCTTATGGTGTTTTCCTATTTGGGTTAAGCTGATTTACGGCCGCCTTGGTACATCGGCAGTAATGACGCTTCGGCTGATGCATATCATTGATCTAAGTTATGTTCGTGAGTATGAATATGCATGCAACTGTACTAGGTCTTAGATTATTAAATTGTTGATATTGATCAGCTTCTTATATATTAAACATCCTCCTTTGTTGTCTTAGGTTTTAGAGGGCATGATTTTATTTTACTTGCATACAAAAATGCATGTGTCCAAACTTATTTAAACATCCCGCCCAAAATTACTATTTACTTAAATATAACTTCAGTAGCTACAATGATCTTGACACACCTTTTTCAAATACCATAACTCGAGTTATATTTGTAACAGCATAAATCCACCAACAATACCCGGATAAACTATGTCAAAATAAACTAAAAATTTCATAAATCAAGTCGCAACATTTATTTCAATGAGCTGCAATTTCTACAGCTTTTAAATCATTGCCTGCCAGACAGCTGGTCGCCGTAATCCCCTCTGTCTATAAATCCCCTTAAATCTTAAGCAAGGTATCTGATAAAGTCGAAAGTAGCCAATCTCGCACAATTGAGTGGCTGGACGTTGATAAATTGCCAAACTGGATCTTGTTAGTCGCTGCGGTATTTAGTATTCATAAATTTTCGTAAACGCATGCCGCTAATATATTTTCGACTACACACGTGCGTTTAACTGAGCTTATTTCGCTTAAATGTCAAGTGATTCAGGCTTTGTAGCCTTCAATTTGAATTTAGTTTTGACTTTGCTCCGGGTTAGCAATGTTTGTTTTCATTATAAAGTAGGTACTATCATGACTTCTCTTTGGGATTACGTACAAATATAACACTTTCGGATACAAACGATCCAAATGAATATGTCATCGATATATATGTAAATCCATTTCATATTCGTTTATCAGTCTGTTCAAATATTCGGTGGTGTATCTATCAAGGTATCTGTCTAGACCATTGTTGACTGAATTTATCTCATACCAATAAGTATTGTTAAATGCAATAAAAAAGGTTACACGGCCAATGATGTCTTTACTTTCGTTTTCTATAACAGATGTGTTTCTTTCAAAGTTCAAAGTGCATTGACACGAGTCATGATCACTTATGTTCTGTTTAAAATGATACTAACATAAAATAGTGCTTGAAACCCGTAGTCAGTAAACTTATGACTGGCACTCGGTAGATTAATCTTAGTGCCCTTTTGAGAGATGTTAATTCAATTATCTAAGTAGTTTACCGTTTACGGTACACTCCTTACAAATTCAATTACATAGATACCATTAAATTCAAGCTAGCAATAGATGCTAGTATAACCAACTGTACAGAAATCCCTGTTTAATATGACTACTAAATCATGAAAGTAGCCATGCCTTCCTGAAGACAACAGACCTTGTGCTCGAATATTTGCGACCCTAATAAGGCCCACCTGAGCCGTTTATGCCAAACGAGAGCGGCGCCCGCGCAGCAAATCAACGAGGGTCTAATAGCACTGTCACCATTATACGACCATTATAGGACGGGAGGCTTGTACCACCGTAGTGTATGAGGGGCGTTACGTGTGCCTAATGTGGCCCTATTCTGTGCGAGGCCTTAATCTAGCCAGGATTTTAAAAGGTTTTAGAAAGTGTGTGTTTGAGTGCGTCTGTATTTATTGACTGTTTGGGCTACATTAGGGTTTTTATTACTTGCGTGTTTTCTTACATTGTTTTGCGTAAATAGTCAGGTCCGAAGCAAAGTTTCGTGGCAAAAGAAAAAATTACCTTTAACATTATCATTAACCTATTCAGCGAGGGAAAGTAAATGCAAAATAAAAATAACTTATTCTCATTAAAACAAATGTATTTGTAGTTTCCGAAAACAGCTTTCAATAAAATCTAACACTAAAGTTCACTTCTAATAACTCTCCAATTACAATCTAAACAAGCGTCTGTCCTAATTTAGATAGCATTATTTACCGAAATGATTTATTTGTCGACGCAGCTGCGACCAGACAAAGCCTTCTCATTCGTTCATTCATTCATTCCCACATCACTCATAGATATGACCGATCATTCCCGTCTCATTATCTTCACTCTTTTAAATCTAATTATTGTGTTTTTCTTGTCTTAATATATTCTAATGTACCGCATTTCAATCTTGATTAAATAATTGGTGCGGACAACCTAATGTCTTGATCTCAGACATAATAATATTAAATCTATTTAAATTATATGCAAATTAGAAAACTTGTATTTGATAGCGTCTGAGTAATGCAGAGAGTTACTTGTTGTTCATTTGTTAATTCCCAAAACTTGAATACATTGTCTACAAGTAGACTTGATAATTATTTAATCAGTGTCAAGAAAATAGGACCGGATTAAATTATTTTAACAAATAGTGAATAATATTAATTTTATACTAGATGAGTAATGACAAATAGTGAATGTATAGACGAGCTTAGAACGACTGATTAAGAAGACCATAACATCATATAAACATCGAGGTAAAAAACTTCTTGTCATTTTTTAGGGTTCCGTACCTCGAAAGGAAAAAACGGAACCCTTATAGGATCACTTTGTTGTCCGTCTGTCTGTCTGTCTGTCTGTCTGTCTGTCTGTCTGTCTGTCTGTCTGTCTGTCTGTCTGTCAAGACCCTTTATCTTAAGAACGCGTGGACGTATCAAGCTGAAATTCACATGAAATACTCGGGTCTATTGTCCCTTTAGGCTGTGAAAATATCAAGCTTCTAAGCCAAGCCAATCAAAAGATACAACCGATTATGTCGATATTTTCAACAAATTCTCGACACTCGCAAAGGAATCAAAACCTACAGGGTACTTCCCGTAAACTCAGAATCTTGAAATTTGGCATGAAGCATTGTTATATAATGCAAATATAGGAAAAATTGCGAAAATCTCATTTTTTTTGTTATATAATATAAAAAAAATATTTTTATAAAATGAAACTTACTACCTTATTTCTCACGAACGAATAAAGGTACCAAATTGAAATTTATACCAAATACCTAGGTCTATTGTCCCTTTAAGCAATGAAAAAATCAAACTTCTAAGTTAACGCGATCAAAAGATACAGCAGTTTTACCGACACCTTAGACGAATTTCCGTCACACGCTAGGGAATCAAAACCTACAAGGTACTTCCCGTGAACTCAGAATCTTAAAATTCGGCACGAAGCAACGTTATATAGTACAGATAAAGGAAAAATTGCGAAAATGATAAATTTGAAGTTACATAAAATATTAAAATATTATTTTTGCTTACATGACATAAAATATTTTTTTAATAATTATAAACTTACTACCTACCCTTTTTCACATGAACGCGTAGAGATATTAACGTTTTGAATAAAAAGTGAAATTCATATCAAACACTTCTTAAATATAATGGCCTCTAAACTGTGAAAAATTTTAAATCATTCAATGGTCATTGGGCACCTTAGTATGAAAACCATACCCACGGCGGATACGAACGAAATATAGCACAGTATAATGATAAAGGCTCTGATTTACTATGGCATTAGTCGCATCAATGTGAACCATGGGAATCTAGAGAAAATCAGGTGTAAACATTAAATATTTTCCTCATTTCAATGGGGAATTTAAACGACCAAGTTTGACGGAATTGAGAAATCATTTCTTTGTAGTGAAAGAGTATACTCGCCGTTTATTTCCATTGTCATCAGGTCAGGATCTGATGATGGAAATCCTGAGAAATCGAGGGCAACTATCAGAAATTGTAGGCATGCATAGGATTAAAACTTGATTCTCAGATGTATGTCTGGTGATACTGTCAAACAGTGAAGGTTTAGAGCTTACCTGATGATGGAGACGTGAGAAAGTCGAGAGAACTCCTCAACAGTATGTTTTAGTTACGTCGTGTTTGGGCTTATATTAGTCGTATTGACGAGAACTTTTCACAAAAGTTATAAAAATAAAAACTTTTTACAAAAAAAAAAAAACAACTTCTAAAACAACAAGAAAACTGTTTATATGCATCGGTCTAGATCTCGGTGGTCAAATAAATATAGATGCATCCTCTAGACACCGACTTCTAGACCGATGCACCTAACATCTTTTTAATTTCTTTCTTGCTTTTGTTTTCTTGTTGCTTTTTTATATGTTTGAAGTTGGATTTGTTTGTAAAATGCTACAAAATAAAATAATGCCGACTTTATAAAACAAAGAAAGGGACAGAATTACACTTTTGTCAAGGCTCTAGAAACCAGGCGGAAAAAAACCTGAAACTGGGGCTCTTTAGGTGATTAATCCCTAAAAAATTAAAGATCCCATTCCTGCAATGGCTGCTTTAACCCAAGTTAGTAGTGAATTCTCATCACCTAAAATAAAATAAGCTCCAACACAAGGTTACATTATAAATTGTAAAGGAGTTCCCATAACTATATCTGATCTTAGCTGTCGATCCCACAATGGCAGTCAAACCTATCTTTGTGGAAAGTCTTCGCCAATACGAATAAAATAAGCCCAAACACGTGGTAGTTGCAACATACCGTTCGGGAGTTCCCTTGACTCTCTGTAGTCTCCATAATCAAATCAGCTCCAAACCTTCAGTTTACCAGTACCCTCAAAAATACACTCACATGTCTGGTTATGACTCGATGCGTGCCTACAATATTCAAGAGTTGCCCTCGATTTCTCTGGGTTTCCAGATCCTCATCAGATCCTGGTCATCCGGATTGGCACCTTCCTTCTTTATGAAATGTCTTTACCAATAAAAACTAGCATTGCAACCTGTACAATCCTCTGAAACTGCTTGTCTTTTATATTTTTCAAACGATCCTGGACATTCGTCTCCATGGAATTTTAATAAAATATTTATATTCAAAGAAACGTCATACCATTCTCCACGATTTAAAACGACTTTGATTCATGTCCGCCACTTTTTACAAAGCGGGTCAGATATGCCCCATGACCTTTAAGACATAATTAGTTATTTTCAATCAGATTTCTGAATGATGACTATAAAATGTTGTATATAAATAACTTCAATAAAATAACTTTTACAAGGTACTGGCCTACTATTTTAGTTATATTATAAAATAAAAAATATTAACTATTTTGACTCTCACGAAATTACCATAACTATGTTTAAATTAACCAAAAACCATAACGATTGTTCTAAACTGAACGGTTGGCGCGAAACTCACTTTTTATCTATACAGCATTTGTACGGAACCCTCGGTGCGCGAGTCCGACTCGCACTTGGCCGGTTTATTTTAAGTTAGGGAGACATGAACTTTTTTATAGTATTTTAATTTTAAGATTGACTACTAAGAAGAATATACACTAGTTAAAGTTTTAACTAAACGCATAATAGCAACGTTATCTCTAATTCATGTTGTAAGGACCCTTCAAACTTTGAACAGCTCAAATAGTCAATAGAACAAGATTGGTGATGCGATAAAGAGTACAACTGACTGATATCGACTGTATCTTAGACTGTCAAGTCAAGCACAGACCCGCACAATCGAAACGCATCATGTTGTCATTCTTGTGGCAGATAAAAAAAATATACAGCATCAATTGTAGGCTTGATTGTGATATAAGTCAGTGTGATATTTCCATTTTGTTGAATTTAGAAAGTGACTTTGTTGTTGGAAATGTTATGTGACGTCTCTTGCATTAGCGGCGAACGATTAGCTAAGCTTTCGTAGGTAGCAATTATTATTTTAAGCCCTCTCAAATAAAGCGCGAGTTTGAACTTTTCTTGTCTAAATTTAGGTTACCATTTGATCCTGAAGACATTAAACGGCAATCACACATTACAATTTAATTTAGAGAATATCCGTAATGATTCGGGCATGTAAATCATAGTGTTAGCTACTAGATATACCTAACAGATAACAACAACGCCAAACCTCAAAGCACAAAAGAGGTACAAAATCTTAACAAATCACATAAACAGATATCAAATTCAATCATTCCCCACAAATCCCATTCAATACCCACTTAAATAAATAATCTTACATTAAACAACGTTTCGAACAATTAATCCGTGGAACCATTAAGCACAACTATAAATCGCTTTTAATTTCACGGTCCAATCTAAACCGGGGCTCGGCGCGTGCGCACAGATACGATCTAATCGCGCGATCGAGACGCAACTCATTGTCGCTGTCGCGAGAGTGCGCGTGTCCAAACATTGTCCCCTGTGGGACACCGGTTGTGGCTCCATTTTGTGAATGCTAGCTGAAATTGCTTTGATGAGTGACAATTTGGTTATGTATTGTGTGTTGATGGATGGATTTCTGTGTTGTAATCTGCTGATGTAGTGTCGGAATTGCGATTTTTGTACATATCGACTGATTCTAATAAAATGTAAATTAATAAATCGTTTGATAGGTGAATCACTCTTAAAAATAAGACCACTTAACTTATTTGGTAATACATTTAAGGGGGAAAATTGGTTGTTGACAGAACTTGTATTTGAATAATGGCGGATTAAAATCTTGTGTAGAGCTCGGTCTTAAATAAATATACAATGACAGTTCTATTATTGTACCTATATAACCTCAAAAACCAAAGAATTACTAAATAATTACGGATTTACATTAATGGTCTTACAGTTGTCATTGAGAAAATCGCGCCCGCATTCATTGTTAAGATATTATCTCGACTAAATGAAATCCAATTAATCGATGATTTATAAGTGCTACAAAGTAGCAAACTGTGTTGGAATGCTAAATATTTTTAATGATATCATGACCATTTTGATCCTTAGAATTTACTGTCTAATAAACCTGTCTGACCTATCAAGAATGGTCAATTGCACATTAAATCACTTCTTCTGTTGCATCCGGTAATGCGACTGAATAGACCTATTCTTAAGAATATCAACCAGCTAAATTCAAACCAGCAACAATATTGTACAACTCTACTAAGAGATCTATACATGCAAATCAAAGAACAAAGGAGATTTAGGGCAGTGTAACACGATCCTCTCTATATTGTTGGCGCATGTGACGCAACGTATCTGTCGCACGCGCAGCCAAGATGGCGGCGTGATCGAGGGCCGACAGCCGTGGCGAAAGGATGCGCTCGCGCCGTGAAATCGCTCGTTACGGCTCTTGTGTTAAAACTTATACAACCCAGTGTACAACACCAAATTATTTGATTAAAACTCGAAATTGGACCAACTGTATCGATCGTGGAATGTTAATTCAGAATTTTAGAATTTCAAATCATTGAATTCACATTCCGATAGTGACGGGGTTAGAGGTGTCTCGTAAAGCAATGGACAGATTCTGTGATAAACATCTATCGTTGGGTCGTGCTTGTTAGTGAGACGAAAAAACTTTACTGCTCGATATTGATATTTGTAACGGAACTGAAATTGAATTTAGATTTATTCGCGTGAACACTATTAGTATTACAAATAACCACGCACAAGAATAAATTGCTTTATAAAAAACTGCTGTATCTATCCTGCTCGACTTTTATTGTAATGAATGAGAGATCAACCAACTTTCCACAAAACTAACCCGATTCCCAAAGACGTCCAGATCAGCCCTACAGATTGAGTCTGAAATATGAAACGCTTGTAAACGTTCTTTGCCAACAGAACAACAGTTACCCAATCGAAAGCTTACACTAACTCAATCCATTCCCAGAACACAAGTAACCTTTACTTTAGTCCTTATCCTGTTTGATAGTATCTGAGACCAGACGCCCTATATAAGAGCATACACTGGCAAATGTTCATAGGACTCAGACAGGCTATACCGTTACGCGAGGTAATCTATAAATCCCAACTTGACAAAATAATAGGCTAGTCGATAGTTCCTCGCTATTAACGCCCCGCAAGATATATTGAATCTACTCTTCTCAATCAGATACCTTAATAGAGGCTGCTGCTTCGTAATAGAAAGTAAACTACCTTAATGTTTCTGTAGCGGTCAGTTAAAATCGCTGTCACACAAATCTTAGGACACTTGTAATATAGTGTAATTGCTAGCCGGGATTGAGTTGGATTGTGTTTTGAGTAGGAGATAATTACTGTGAATATAACGTAGATCAACAATCAGTCTGTTGTTAGATGTAATTGTGGTAATTACCTTTCAGCGATATTTCTTATTTATGGGGTAAACTTATTTTCAATAGGTCGTTTGGAAATTGCAAATGAGAGCATCAAAAGTTTTAGACCCTTAAGTGTTCTTTTCACTATCGATAGTTTGTGTATGCTGGATCAAATATACTATTTTCTGCTGTAACATGTACCATTTCTCATTCCCCTCCGTTGATTTTACTACTCATATCATTATTTTACGACGTACAAGTCACAACAAATTTTATATTCTCTAAATAATTAGCTGCGTCCCAATGTCTTCGAGCAATTCAAACGTTACGACCTACATATATTGCTTTAAGATTGAATGTAAAACACATGTCGAGTAGACACTCATAACTTGGACATTTACAGCCAAGTAACAGTCATTATTTATAGATGAAATATTTATATCTCCATCGTTTATTTTGTCAATATATTCGTTTTCATCATTTACTTGCAATTGACTGCATATCGTTCGATAAATTTATACTTCATATGCAAATAAGTGAACTTTTGTATTTATAGCCATAAAATTCATTCAGTCGCGTGAGACTTAAATTATGTGCCCTAGCTAGTTTATAAATTAGTCTGAATCAAATAATTCCGGAAAATATTTTTCTCCAGCCGCAGTCTATCTGCCATTGACATAATTTTGGTGTGAAGATAGTCTTACTTGACTTAAAACTTAATGACTTAAATTCAGATGATGACATACAACAGCGAACCATTGGTAAAAATGAAAACATTACGCCATTATGTCCCATAACAGCCAATGTTGAGTATGGTAAACTGTCGATATTCCCACATTGAAGTCCAGAGCAAGAAGTATTTATTACCAGCTGATGTAATACAAGCATGTGAGATGTTGTGCGCTGTACCGGGCTGGTTTCTACATGTGAAATGGACGTCTACATCAATGACACGAGACACGGAATCAAACGCTGAACTTGAGCCTAAAGGAATGTTTATAGTAGCTTAGGTGTATTATTGCTCACTTATTATTCTCAATTTATGTTACCTTTACGTAATAAAATTTATTCTATGGTATTATTCCAAAATAATCTAACCAACTTCAAAGTAACCAATTTTCTTAATCGTCAATTCAAAAATATCGTGAACCCTCTCGATCTCATATTATTATATCTCATATTACTCTACATATTCTTTTTTTTTCAAGGGTTTTAAAAGCTTTGAGAGCTTTCGTTCAGAATTTCTTAATTCAGAATTAAAGTTGTGTTCCATTGCTTGAAGAACAACTATCTCATTGGTTTCAAAGGCTGTACTAGTTTGTGTTTTAGTTTCACAATATATACAAATATCTGTAATTCACATACATCAATGGGTTCTGGTCGTCAACGAGTTAGAAGTTCATTGTAAACAAACCTTAATGTAGTACAACGCTCGGAAATGTGAATGTCAAGGTACGCTATGTGAGACAAATCTGTGTATTTGAGTGCGGAAATCGATTCTATATGTTCCAACATGTTGATATTGCATGAATTCTTAGTACGACAAATTGTTATGTTCGAGTCTATTCAGAGTTTAATGGAAATGTGTATTCGATCTTGAACATTGTGTAAGTACATAGTCCTATACAATACATCAGTATCCACTTCTAGGAACAAGAATACATGGACAGTAACAGATACAAAAAAGGCGTAAGATAATTTGGGTGTGTCTATTCACAAATGCATCAATCAGGCCACATTTCATTAAAAGGATTTAATCGATGCCTTCGGCCACATTTAAAATCTGAAGGATTTACTCGATTTTCCTTTTCTATATCAAAACATAAATAAAATCGATATCATCAAAGCCTACGGATATAGTCTGAATTTCACATACGTTTGCATTTTGATGGCATTGCCAATAATTCGAACCACACAGTCCCACAGGCAGTCTGAATGACGAGCTTTAAAAGCGATACTGTAAAATTGAACTATCTTCCTCGTTAAGTCATCTTCTCCTGATCAGTGTACCTAGCGTTGGTGATTACATCATCGTGGATCGCAATCACACCATTGTACAAGTATATTTATGAGATGATCCTCCTAGACTTATGAGCTTGAACTATTGTTATGGCGCGTTAGATCGATGAGCCGAGGAATTTAATAATATATCTGAAAGGGTTTGATGTTGATGGGAAATGTTAATGTAAGTGAGAGGTTTAATGATAGATTTAAGAATGAATTTAAAGTATTGTCTAGATTTTATTTCAGAAGTTTGTTTAGAGTGCATTTGGTTTCTATTGATCAAAGATCTTCATTACTTAACTGAAGTTATGTTAAGTTCTATCAGGATTTTTTGTTCTGTTCTAATGTTATGATTGTCTAATAACACCTTTAGACTACACCAATTGTGTAAATGATTAAAGTAAAGTGCGAATCGTGCATCATTTGGCACGCTCGTATTTATTTATGCCACCGGTTAGTGAGCGGTTTGACTCAATTTACTGCTTAATCTGATTCGCAAAGGATGATACTCTGTGATATATGGTTTTGGTTACACAATTTTATGGCTACGGTATGGTACTCGGTTTTCAATTGTTAGTAACAGGTGTGCGGTTACGAAATTCTTGGTAAAGTTTGAACGCGGAATTAGGATTTATCTGCTTAGTGTCCGAAGTGGCGAAATTGAAAAACTTTTGTTTGTTGAACGGTTTTCGGTTGTAAGGTGCACGTGATTAGTATTTACGGCAGTCAGTGATATTCTCGTTAATTTTGTTTTGCTAGCGGTGAAGCTACCTGAATAACTCTAACTACTTATTACATCAGGGTCTTCTAAGGAAATAGCTTGTAGTTAACAAATACGAACATAGCCAAAACCCAGCTAGTTATTGCAGCACACTGGCCATACAACCATAACACCGAACAGGAACACAAAAATACTAGACGCTATTCAAACAGAACAACATTAACAATTTGCTTAGCATTGCTCAACTGTATAACTCAATAGCAGCGACAACGTAGCATCGTTTGACAGCGCACTTGTGGATTTCGGCTCGCTAGCTCTCATTTGCGATGTGAATTTACGAGGTAATGCCTTGGCAGGCGGGATAGAGTCGTCAGTCCCATGTAGTGCAACGCTAGGCAATAAATTAGCTCTCCAAGAGGTGTGTTCCCACGAACGCTGAACCGTATCAAGATGGTGGTGCGAGCAACAGCGACGCTCGAAGTCCGCGAAACGGGGACACGGGCGAAATGCTTTATTTTCGCCCGCGATTTATTTTCTCTATGTGACATTTTGTTACGTTTTGTAAGCTGTCACTCGCTCACACTTGTACATTGTTTCAATTTATGCTGCGGTTTTAGTGTTTGTTCGCATTATTGAATCATTTTTAAGTGCAGTTAACTGCTTTAAGATATGAAAAGGACATCATTAAAGTCTTTAATCCGCATCTATCTATAAGGTAAAGCAAGTCATATAAATAATTGAAAAATATCAAAATGAATTATTTTAAATCCTGTTTAAAAATAAGGTTCCAGTAAACGGACCCAGAAGAATTAAAATCCGATCTAAAACAATTACCTCTTACATTGTTGGAATGTAAGCAACCTCACACGAACACCATTCACCTTGGTCTTATTGAAATTAATTAATTGAATAAATATGATTAAGCACCACATCCGTAATTGTGATCGATCGTGTGTCCGCGGTCCAAACAATGGTATTCGTGGGTTCAACCGGATAGAAATTACACAGTCGCTATTAATATCCTTGTATCACGATTATTCACGATATGAAAGTGGTTGGATTGAGTGACAGACATTCGTAGGGAGCTGACATCTGTGGGCGTGAGATGTTGTATAAGCGGGTGTTGAAATGTGCTACCACTCTTTTAAGTTTATTTGGGCGGTGATAATATCCGCCTTCTTTACATTCAGACCTTTAAAATCTTTAATTCTGAAACTTCAAAACTTTCTGAGACTATATAACCGCGAGCATGCTAAGTTTCGTTCACAAGGCTACCTCTGTTTGTTGAATCAAACGAGTGCATTTGAAGACTACACTGAAATTGTTTGCAGAAAGCTTTGTTTAATCAAGGGTTTTAGTCGATAGATGCACTTGTGTTTTATCTTACTTCTAGTAACAGACCAGGTCGTCCTATACCCTATTCCCCCGCACAAAACATTGAAACTTGTATTTTTTTTAATCTAGCATCCCTATTTCCACACAGCTTTTACAGCTTTCTAACCAGGACTACTTGAAGAAACTGTCCCATTGTTGCAGCCTAAGTCAAAGTTAAGCCACTTCTCATAGCGAGCCAAAAGTTGCGGGACCGTCGCTCGTGACCCGACCTGACCCCGATCTAGTAACTGCTTCGTACCCATTGTCTCTTCGGCAAGGGGATGGTGTAATTTATAAACTTATTAACTAGGGTTCCTAGATAATTTAGTTTTGGAAATGAATCATCATCCTCCGAGCCTTTTTCCCAATCATGTTGGGGTCGGCTTCCAGTCTAACCGGATTCAGCTGAGTACCAGTGCTTTACAAGAAGCGACTGCCTATCTGACCTCCTCAACCCAGTTACCCGGGCAACCCGATACCCCTTGGTTAGACTGGTGTCAGACTTACTGGCTTCTGACTACCCGTAACGACTGCCAAGGATGTTCAATGACAGCCGGGACCTACAGTTTAACGTGCCATCCGAAACACAGCCAATGGTGTCTAAGATATACTTAGAAAATACATACAGACTTAGAAAAGTTGCATTGGTACTTGCCTGACCTGGGATCGAACCCGCGCCCTCATACTTGAGAGATTGGATTGGAGTTTTGGAAATTAATATTGGCTATGTATTATGGTTCCAAGTTAAATTAAGTGTTATCAGCTTATTGTACTTGAAAGCTGAAGCATCATAGTTGCTGTTGAAGACTGCTACTTGAAAGATGACTTAAGTATTGCAGTATCCTTGACTTCTGTGAAATATCAGTAATCATATTTACTTATGTCGAAAATACAACTAAAAATTTTATTACATTGTAAGTCTCGAATGGTTCAGCAGGTACATATTTGGTAAAATGAAATCGATGTTAAGGCATAGTTTCCATTTTCTATAACACATAATTTCGTCACAACGAAATGGCTTTACCCTATTCCGTAATATTAAGAGGCTTTAAAATTTTAACGACTTTATCTAAAACAGTTTACTGAAAAGCAGTTTAATGGAAAGTTAACTAGCAATTAATAAACTATTACAAACGGCGTGGGTGTTAGGAATGTAGAATAGAATAAAGTTGTGTAAAAGATAACATTTTACAACTTGAGAAAATGTTGTGAAAAGCAAATCTTAATTGTAACTGCTCTCTAAATGAGCTTTAAATATTTTATAGTTATGATTATTGCCTACTCACCTACATTTCTATCACATACCTAACCCATAATTTAGTACCATGTACGTGGTTCCGTGCTTAGGCACAAATCAAAATTAGGCAAAAATGTTACTGTTGTCACTTAGGTGTACCCGAACAACACTTTTTTGATTATTATAAATTTGCATGCCGTCTGTCTATAAGTGGATTTACTAACTATCATTCCCATGCAAGTTTCATTCTGAATGTCCCAAATAACTAAACAATCCTGCCAGTTTTATTCACTGCATTTATCTCCCGACTGTTAGGCTGTTTGCCTATTGACTTCAGGTCTTTCAAAAGCTGTTATATATTATCAATAGGTACTTTCACCTTCATTTCATCCAAATTTGAATTCTCCTGTACTACACCTCTTATGACTTGCAGCCCAATAGTCATCACTTGGCTTTGCTATCAGTAATTGAAATGTGTCTCTTCGACAGTTCGATCACGCATCCAGTTGCTCAAGTATGCGTAAAGAAATTATATCACTGATGAAATTATGATACCTACTGTCGAAATTATCATGCAAACTAATTTTAAAAATCTTATTTAAACTATGGAGAGGCAATTAACCCCTTTCAGATAACACGCCCAATAAAACTTACAGTTTACAAATAATTTGGCAATTTTGAACTCCTTGCTCACTTGTTCATATTGTCGAAAAGCTTTGCTTGTCCGAAGATGACTACTATTGACTTTATCGAATGGCTAAGTTTAGAATTGCAAAGATATTTGGTGCGAACTGTATCTACAGCTATTTCTCAAGAAAACTCAACAACAGACCACCCCAAATCAAAATTCCATCGGCAAACAAAAATCAATTAAAATTATTGCAACAAATGCTATTGTTTCAAATCATTACCATTACATGGTTCCAATTGCATTGATATGAAACAAAAGATTGCTCAAGTAGTAACTAACTGATCTCATTTGGGCGCCTTTGTTTGACCCGGTCATTAGATCAATGGACCCGGTCAGATTAATGATCGCCATGAGACAGATCTCGATGCAGTCGATTGGTATCGAATGCTGTAATGGTATCGGTATCCGTAGTACTATTGGTATTGTCGTTGGTTTTTGTATCTGTGTGGGTTATAGATGCAATTATGGTTATTATTTTCCATTGCGCAGTTTTCTGAGAAAATTGAAAAAATATGCTCTGTGTTGTGAATCTTCGATATTCGTCTAAATATCCCTCTCTCAGCTTTTTATTTTCTTTCCTTAAACCTGTACATAAAAATTCCCGGAATACTGCATTTCTAAGATGCAACATAAATTACTTTTCACCAGAAATACAATAAAATAAAGCAACAATTTATAACGCTATCAATTCAATTCATTTTAGACCAGATAATATTTAACAAAAAGCAAGCAACAATACTTTAGATTCGACCCCTTTTATGCGTTAAACTACAATGAACGACCCAGGTTAATAAAGTCATAACCGCCACGGTCTGTCAACGATACAAAAAAACATTGTAAAGCCGTTCTAGGAAGTCAATTGGCCTTATCAAAATAAGACTTTCCAAAAAGAATGTTTCGCACAAAAATAACAAACAATAGTCAAGCTTTTAATACAAAAACGTAATACTGGAATGATGGTCGTGATTGCACGGTTATCAAAACAAAAGGATTGGTTGGATTTCATGGGATTTGAGGGAATGTTAGGGCTTTTTATGGAGTATCTGAGAGAGGGTAACTGTAGAGGTTCATTGAAGAGTCGGAGAGGGGGGGAGCGTGGCCGCTGGACCGCGTCGGGTCACGCCGCAGCTGCCGACCGACGACCTGTCTGTTTCCATTGCTGTCGACATGTGGAAATAGAAAAAGAAAAGCTTATAAAAATGTTAATTTATAAGAATAAATCTTTGTTTGTTGTACTCCATTTATATTTTTATAAACTCTTTAGAATATATGAAACATTGATACGACGAAATTAAGACAATAATTTTCACCGAATTGTAGAGGTCGTGACTAAAGCGCCACCTGGTGGAATTTTTCGGAACCACTTTCCTTGTTGCAAAAGATTAGATTAGAATATAATAATGTGTAAAAAATTAAAACTGTTATCTTTAAAATAAATTATTTATCTTTGTACTTACATCTAAAATCGTATCTAATCCTTATCGGACGTCAATGGAGACCGGGCCGACCATCCGACCTCCGACACGGAAGGCAAAGCGTCACGACCCGACAAAAAATCGTCACAATGAGGTCGTGACCGACACCGTCCCATTCACGACGCTCTGAGAAATGTCTACGTGCAACTATTTTCGCAGCCGAAATGCATTCGATGCGCTTAGCAATGGGCCTTTGTCATTGCCGACTATAATTAGAAAAAAATAGAAATTGTTTTAATTTTTTATATAGTGACTATTTCTTGTCATTTTTTAATACATGGTAAAAGTTAAATCAAAGCACATAGGTACATATGTACATCGTAGTACCAACATAATCATCACCTCACCCAGTAGTATGTACAACAACTACCCCAATTCTATGTAAAAAGTAATCGAACAAGCGAAGTCTACTCCAAATGTAATAAAAATATTTTTATCCTTGTAAAAATATTTTTATGCACTAAACATAATTATACATTCAAATTATTTCATAAAATATTTTCAGTCTGCAAGCTCGTACCCGAAAAAGTTTACACCTCACCTCGATAGATGGCGTTGGGATCGAGTTAGATCGCGCTATGGTTTCGTTACAACGATTTGGTTGGGTCGGCCGCGAACTTCTTTCAAGTTAACTTTGCGCAGAGGCAATATCGTAACCAATGAGGTTAATCCGAGGTGCGATTATTGCTAGTTGAAAACTTTACCAATACCCCGCCGTGTGGACGTGAAATACCGTCCGCGATGGCAATTTTTGAGCGGCCGTAATTGGCCTGAGAATACCTTGAAAAAAGCTAGCTGGCAACACAGCAGCGACATCTGCAGACCATTTGCTAAAACTAAAGCCGGTTTTATATTTTCGGTCAAACGTAGAGAATATCGTTATAAATAATTTAGATTTCAATCTCCATAGTTCAGGCTGAAAAAATAAAAACCAAATCCGTATAGTTCTGTAAAGGAATGAAAAAAATATGTATATAAAAGACAAGTTATTCAATAAAATCTTCGGCAGATAAATTCAGACTTAACATGATTTTTGTAGGCTATCATTAACCTGTACATTTGACACATGAATGACTTATTAATCAAGCGGATTGCTTGTAATATAATATTGCGCAGGGCCAGTATTAGGCATCATTTATCTGCCTGTCTGAGTAAACTGCACACGGTTTTACTAACTTGTTGAAATTGTATCCATTAAAATAGGTTATATTGTGGTTATAGTTGTTTTTGTATGTAATGTTGTGATTCCCAACAGATGATAACATGTTTTTTTGGTTACACCACCCTACGCTCAGTTTTCATTACATTCTTCAATTTTAATAAATGAATCCATTTAGGGATGTGTATGATTTTAAAAGGAGCTGTCTGCACTTGTTGTCCGCTGTGCTAAACATTGTCTATTTTAGTTTTTAGAGCTGGAGTACAAAAATTGTATCTAAGGTATTTATTTATGTAGGGCACGCCACCATCGTGGCGGTAAGTCCCCTCTTTGAGGAGTGGCTCGGGAGGAGTCACGGCGCCTTCACGTACCGCATGACGCAGGTCTTCACCGGACACGGTTGTTTCGGGAGGTACCTGCACCGAATCGGTCGTGAGGAGGCGCCCGGGTGTCACCATTGTGCGGACAGCCCCGAGGACACGGTGGACCACACAGTCCAGGTGTGCCCCGCATGGAAAGGGCACCGCCGGGTCCTCGTCGAGGCTTTGGGCGGCGGCGACCTCTCACGTCCGGCCCTGGTTCAGGCCATGGTCCGGGGCCAGAGGGAATGGGATGCCGTCGCCTCCTTCTGCGAAGCGGTCATGCTCGAGAAGGAGGAGGCGGAACGCCAGAGAGTTCGCACCTCTCATCCCGGCCGCCGCGCTGGACCAGGTAGACACCCGGGCGCCGGGTGTCGCGAGATGACTCCCGGCCACCGTAGGCGTGGGTCTGTGGGCGGTGAGTTCGGGTAGCTCATCGTCCCTCTGTCTACTTAGACGACAGACCCGTGTCGACGGCGCGCGTTGTTCCACGCGCTCCTCAAAGAGATGTCAGCAACCCCAGCGGGGCCCAGCAGGGCCAAGACCTGCCGGGGCTGCGGGTTGTTCGAAAGAGATACCGCGGCCCTGGTACATAAAAGGCCTATGACGGAACACGACGGTTTTTAGTCAGTAAGAGTCTGACACTCCCTCACCGCTGCTAACCCACAGCGGGAGGGGTCATTTGATGATTTTTGACGTCGGAAAAAAAAAAAGGTATTTATTTATGTAGTTCGCAGATGCTTTTGATAAGTGCCTGATACCTACAGTAGAAAAAAAATGGGATCCTGACGAAAGGTAATACATGCTAAAAGCTATGAAAAGCAGGATATAAAACACAAAAAAGTCAAAGAAGAAATCTAATTTGCCATTAACAACACGATGACTGACAGCATCTTCTTTTGAATTCGGTTATGTGATCGATCACAAAAAGGGCGTCTTGTATATTAATATTTATAATAACCTTTAATCATACTTGAAACGTAATCCGGCCTTTTAAAACAAATGACCGTCACTAAAAGGATTTTAAATCGATACAAACATTCGGCCGGATTACGTTTCGATCCAGATTTTATGCTCATGATTTGACATTCATACTCGGTGAAAGCGCTCGCTTATTACCAATCGATTCAAGCGATAATCGATCGTTCGGTTCGCATAATCGCATTAGCATCACGGGGGGTCCCGCTGTACGCGTGCCATTGCACCGCTTATAGTGTTAAAATTACGTACTGAACTTACTAACCCGAAATTGAGTTATGCAACAGATTCCTTATCTGCATAGTTCAGGTTTTCAGTTCAAGGCTCGACTGCCAGAATTTACTCTACATTACACTAATTAGCTTCAAACTTCTCATGTACAAAGTGACAGCTTATTTGTTATTCAAAGGAAATATTGGGCAATGTTTTGTCTGCTCATTGCATTGCAAAACATGGAATCAATCAAAGCTGTACTTATCGAAATTAAAGGACGTTTCAGCCACGATCTCTGTGAGACTCGGCTGAGCGTTTAACATCTAAGTATAATATTAATTGCGGATCCTTGCGTACTTTCGTCATTTGGGTATCAAACTTATAATTTTATTTGGAATATTTTATGTGGGTCCAAATGTCGAGTAATGTTGTGAGTCATTATGGGCAAATGAGTGATTTAGGTGGCTGAGTGGTGTGATAAAATATGTGACGGCTTGGAGTCGGCCGGCCGGTGGCGTGCGAGGAATGTCAGCCGGGAGCCGCTGTGTTGACGCGGTGACAATAATCAGATGCAATGGAACCGTGAAATTATTGTAGACTGCACCGGCTTATTTTGGATCGTTCATAATAACAATTTAATAAAGTACCTAAAAATTGATAAATATAGGAAGAAGATTTACGAGTGATTGAAAGTAGAAGATGGTGTTCCGTAAATAGTCTTTTGAAATTTGAACTTTGTTCAAAATTAAGGTGCCAATAACAGAAGGGAGACTAACTATACTTTGATGTATTACAGATACGTACCATGAACGATAAGTAGTTGGCGAAACAGGACCTAAATTAAAGTTCTTAGGTCAAATCAAATCGAAATCTTGGCCGTCAACTATATCAATTGCTCATACATATTCAGGATCCCTCAAAAGCCATACAAATATAAATCTCAGCGTATGATAGCGCGGGCGGTATCTGGCGTGATTCATACGCTCTCATTACTGACAGATGGCAGCGTAATAGCTCGATTGATTTACGATACCGCTCGATTTAATCGTTGCGTAATCGAGTATCGAATGTATCGATACTCTTGACGCGCCGATTGTATCGTCCTTTTATCGAATAAAACACGCGTCTCGCTGTTGGATTATTGAGTGATGATGGTTTTGAATTGCCGTTTGCGTGTTTGCTTGCAGATATTTAAATGTGTAATTCTTGATCACGTATTTTGTTGTACTGAACTTGTTTAGCCACCAAATGCTTCTTTCAGTCTCCTCTTCATCACATTTTCTTGTGTCACTTAATATGGATAAGTATTTACCTTTTCTTTTGGCTTTTCTCAAACTTCATCCATTCATTCCTGATTATAGCCGTCTTTATCATTTTCAAATACTACGTTACCTTTCTTCGTCACAAACTCGCTATTTCATGCAACTACAACAACTTTTAAATCGTCAACATGCAAGTACGATCTATGTACCACCTTGTCGTAGTAATTTGTAACAAAGTGTGAAGACAAATGCTCATCGAACGAGTCGGCGCGGGCGCAGGTGGCGATTGCGTGAGTCCTATCGAGTACACGGTTACCGACGCTTTTTACCGTATCTACGACATGCGACAAGCCGTATTTGTTGCTTCACTATCAAATCTTACACGCATATTATAATATGGAAGTGTTTAATTGATGTAATTATGTTCAGTAGGAAATTATTTCAGTAAATACTCATCAAAATTGACATACATTTGGTAATTTTCAGCCGCTGCTGGCACATTTTTGGTGATTGTCGTTATAACACAGTTGCATTTCATTCCTAACTTCAAAACGTAGAAAACTCTTTTAGTCCTTGATTTCTTGACATTCGGTTATTCAAAAATTAGGATTTCTGTCTGCCTAAGTCTACACCCTACATTTTATACGGCTAACTGCTTCAATGGTCCTACTCTTCACCTCCTGTCCATCTTTACCTCTCATATCAAAACCAACTCGTTTATCCCTATCATTCCAATAATCCTTCCATCGTTTTATTACTCATTCCACCTTCCCCGACGGACGTCTAAATCTCCGGCGTCAGTACGTTTGTCACCGCGGCGACGGGTAACATGCCCAGCCGATAACACTTGTATATTGTAACCGTTTTGGCAACTCGCTGACGTTTTATCGATGTTTCTTTTATGGGACGAATCATTTGCATATCGAATTTCTGGGTATTTTGTTCTCGTTCTTTTGTTTTTTGAAGTGAGGAAGGTAGTAAAATGTCTCGAAGATTTGGTAGGAGGAAAGG
Organism: Helicoverpa zea; assembly: GCF_022581195.2. Lineage (NCBI taxonomy): Eukaryota > Metazoa > Arthropoda > Insecta > Lepidoptera > Noctuidae > Helicoverpa > Helicoverpa zea. The sequence continues at coordinate 4,548,936 of NC_061472.1, forward strand.
ATGTGGGATCTGTTTTCTGAGCTATCTTATGTATGAGGACAGAAAATATTTTGCTATCAGAATTGGCATAATGATAGGTACTATACGCAACTCTAACCCATCATTGCTTACTCCTACAGTTCTAGTTTTTGTTTTTACACGAGCAGCATTCGATAAGTAAAAGTTTTCAATAAATTGCTTTTAAAACCGTTACTCTCGCAAATAATAAATCTATTACAGTTCAAACACATTGGCGTAAGGTCTTCGACACGAGAGCCACATTCGGCACGGGCCAACCGGCCGGTAATTATTTTAAGTGTCAATAAATAATAAAGTCGGCCGCGCGCCGTTGAGTGCCCGTCCATCTCTCTTATCTCAATTCTTAATGCGCCTCTTTGCTCGTTATTCTTTTTTCAAAACCGTTTTATTTCTTTTTTCGTTTATGTCATCCAGTGGAGAGGTTAAATTCTGTGTTGACAGCATGAAGGTTTTATGTTTTAATCTGGGCTTTATGGGCGTTTAATCGCTCGTGTTAGAAAGAGTACGTCGTCGTTTATTTCTTGTTACAAAAGCTTATCTATTTTATGTTCGCTGATGGAGGTAAAACCGAATATGTGTTATTGTATTTTAATATATTCAAAGTAAGGCATAGCTGTTAAGTTAACTGTTGAGTAATAAAACGTAGGTAAGATATGGTTGACTAAAATTAACAATGCGATCTAAATAAAGTTGATATAATAAATCAAAATGTAACAAGTGGACATGGTTTTGTTGTGTTTGGGAACACAGCGGTCCATCGATCACGGCGCGTTCCACTCTGGATTTATGTTACGTAATTGCGGTGCGTGCGCGCAGCTTATGCGCACAACGAGCGATGCCTTCGACATTATGTTGTTTTTCAACGGTTAATGTCTTGATATCTCTGTTAATGTGGCAGCGAAGTGCAAGTTTATTATTATTCGCATTGAATAATTCCTTAACACTTTCAATAAGTTTAATGCAAATGTCACCAAGTGTAAACATGAGGCTGCCTATCAAATGAAGTGTCAGCGTTTTGAATAGTAATGCTTCGAGTAATGGATGATATTTATTCAGTCGTCTGTAGTGTTGGGTTTTGAAGTAAATACACGCAAGTTTGTGAAGAGGCCAAGGTCACAATACGAAGTTCAGTTGCGGTTAGAGACACTCGCTGGGTTAAATTAGCGTAATCTTCGCCACAACTCTGTCAAGGTTTCCAATTATAAGTTTATACACTTACGTGGTCATTAAAGCGATTGAGCTCTAGACTTTAAGCTAATATTTGTGTGGATGTAGTGTTTTCATGATTATAGTAATGTACTACATTGTTGGTTCAATAGGCGCCTGCGCTTCTGCGCTATTGATGATATTTACTTTTATCCCCAAGTTTTATTAACATTTTTGACGACCTCGCTGGCGCAATGGTCACCATGCCGGACTGCCGGACCTGAGGTCCCGGGTTCGATTCCCGGTTCGGTCGACATTTATGTGATGAGCATGCTTGTTGGCCGTGGTCTGGGTGTTAAAATATGTATTTATAAATATGTATATATGTAGCTATATGTAGTTTATCAGTTGTGTTAGCACCCATAACACAAGTTAATTAATAACTTACCATGGGGCTAACCGACCATGTGTAAAAAAGTGTCCCGACATTTATTTATTATAAAAAACATTTCCGACCAATCGTCCTTTTTATAATCATTTCATAATGTAATCATATTCAGCTCATTTCATTGAATTTGTTGTGCGGGCACTACTTACAACCTTAAAGCTTCGCTAAATCCTTTTAGAAGAAAAAAAAACCTAGTCTAACCATTCCTTCAATAGCATTTTCTCTATGGAGCCATTTTGGGCTCTAACTCTCAAAGTGGGAACTTCTTCTATTCATCACAGATCCAAATCTACGAATACAGTTGCATAATCGTACCTTCCTTATAAATAACATTGGTTTGTACAGCGGCAGTACAAAGCTCGCGTTTGGTAATCTCGCTAATGAGAGGGGACATCTCTCGCGCGACTCACTCTGTGAATAGACGCCTGCGCTATTGATCATATTGATGTATGTATATCCCCCAGTTCTATTAGCTTTCTTTCTTTTACAACTAGTTCATAATGTAATCATATTGAGATCATTTAATAGAATTTGGTGTGCAGGCACTACTTACAACCTTAAAGCTTCGCTAAATCCTTTTAGGAAGAAAAAATGTAGTTGGTATAAGTTAGGAAGTATTCTTTCAATAAAATTTTCTCTATGAAGCCATTTTGCTCTAGGGCTCTCAAAATCGAAACTTCTTCCATTCATTACAGATCTTGATCTTATACCTTATCTAAAAAATACAGTTGCGCAATCGTCTCCATCATCACAAACCTTATAAATAACATTAGTTTGTACAGCGGCAGTACAAAGCTCGCGTTTGGTAATCTCGCTAATGAGAGGGGACATCTCTGGCGCGACTCACTCTGTGATTAGACGCCGGGTGGCGCCACCGCGAGCGCCTTGTCATTTCACCAGGTACTCAGACTACGTAGACGGGCTTCTAAAAATTGAAGATTTTGTACGAAGTAAGAGTGGTCAAAAACTAGACCCTTTCTTTCCTATTTGCGAAGTACATTATGTAGATTAAATGCCCTTAGAATAGATGAATTTATTTGGGGAGTAAGCACAGGATAGGTACATAGATCATTTTCACTATCCATTTTAATGCGTCAAAAGATTTAGGGGCGTTTCGAAAATACATGACCTGATGGCTTTCCTACAAGCAGTTTTCATACTCACTCAGCTAAAATGTGAATATTGAGCACTTGTAGAATTAAATCAAAGTTATCAGTTAAATTCTACTTTACTTTCAAAGACTGTAGGTAAATGCCGTGCGACTAAGTCGTTGGTGTGCGTAGTCCTTATTACGAAAGGGCGTTTTTCGGTGGGCATTGTCGGTGTCGCTAAATCTAAACGCGACTGCATCTAAATCCGGCTCCCTATAATCCTTTTGTTTTGTATTTTCACTCGATATTTACTGTTACAACAGTTGCGATAGTCTGTTCGTGTATTACAATGTAAGGCACGAGGTGGGTAGGGTACGTAGTGATAGGTATTGAGCAGCCTTATAATTTCTTTCGCAACCTCTATATAAAAGTTTCAGAACCTACTACGTATCTATGACAGGGCATCCTCTTTTAATCTCTATTAAAATTTTAAAGGAATAGGAATCAAAATCGAAGTCTTATTGCAACTAGATATGAAATCATCTTTCGTTACATTGAATCAATTTCACAGTCAATCATATTTTTGATTTGTGAGACCTCAAAATAATCGTTTACAATGTAATTATTTGTACAAAAATATTATTTTCATTGAACTTTGTTGTATCCACGCTTATTACCGTCCTACGTAGACGTTGCACAATCTATTTGTAATTTAAATAATAATTCTTACGCTATTAGCGGGTATTAAATATAAACGTCTGTGAATCATCCGTATTAACATGGATCAAGATTGAAGCTTGCCCTCATCGTTTGACTAATGACCCTGTTTATCTAAGTTTACATATTAATGATATTATTACCTCATTCACACGAACCTACCGGCCCTGCCCGTTCTGAACGTTACCACCTTAGAAGATTTCTCATGCCCACAAGGTAGAAACTTAGCAACATATGGTCATGTTTTTGCTATTGATAAGTCAGCGAATTCTGACTTTCCTGATCAGACTGTTGTGTTGGTGTTTTCTGCTTTACCTTTTTAGGCATACACTCAAATCTTCAGACTTCTTAGGCACCATCCACAGGCCTAAGCAACAGGCAATTCATCATCATTATAACCCAATTGCCGTCTACTTCTGATAGTAGGCCTCCCTCAAAGAACGCCAAAACCATCCCGGTCTAAGGCAGCCCGTATCCATCCACTCCCCACCTTCGAACAGTCAATTGTTTTACTAAAATAAATACAATCAGGTGCAAGTGATAGCATTGTTTGAAGGACGAGCTGCAACGAGCTTCAGCCGTGTCATCGATAATTACGCCCGCGCCCTGACCCCTTCGCGTACACTCGTGAACAGAGCTTCTAGTTTATGATATATGATATTGATATAGCCTTAGTTTAGTTTTTTACCCTATATGAACCCCTTCACGTACGCTCGTGAATGAAGGTTCTGGGGTATGACAATAGACTTCATTTTTTTATCACACATGTACCTAATGGGTCTATTCACTTTAGGAGCAATGAAAAATTCATGAAGCTTCCTAAATACGGTAGTAGATTACTGGATGTTTTCGCCGTTTTTGTGGTTACGTAAGTTTTAGCGTGATGCCCGAGAGGCCATCCTGCAGGCAATGTAATCTTGGGTCTGCGGTAACTCGGCGGGAACAATGGCCTTTAAATTTCTTCACTTATTTGTGATAACTATCTATGACCCACGGATGCCTCTCAAACTGAAGGGCAAAATCTACAAAACCGTCATTAGACCTGTCGTCCTGTATGGATCAGAGTGTTGGGCATTGAAAAAGAAGGATGAGAAAAGAGTGCATGTAGCAGAGATGAGAATGTTGAAATGGATGTGTGGTGTTACCAGAATGGACAAAGTGAGGAATGAGTATATCAGAGGAAGCCTGAAAGTAGCGCCAGTGACAGAGAAAATGAGAGGTCAGCGTTTGTCCTGGTATGGGCATGTGATGAGACGGTGTGAAACGCATGCTACAAAGAGTGTGCTAAGTATGAATGTGGAGGGATGGAGAGGCAGAGGTAGACCGAGGAAAAGATGGATTGATTGCCTGAAAGAAGACATGAAGCAAAAAGGAGTGGATGTAAGTATGACGTCTGACAGAGAGGAATGGAAGAAAAAGACATGTTGCGCCGACCCCAAATGACTTGGGAACAGGGCAGGAAGATGATGACTTATTTGTGATAAGTTAAAAGATATTTTTGTACGAACAGCAAACATTCCATATTTAACTGCCCACAAATATTTACAGAGCTTATTTCATATAAGCGCCCGAGCGTCCTACCATCTCTCACGTAGCGGCAGGCGGGTAATAGCGCGCAGAACACATGTCTGCGCTGTTAGCCGCTGATGACGAGGTGGCGTCATCCGCCGTTTAGCGCAGCCCTAGCTCACCTCTGACTTACTTGTTGAACTGTGACCAAGCGTTTAAGATGGACTGGGTTTTTGCTTAGAAATTGGAGGAGTGTCATAGTGGAACCACAATGCATGGTACTATTAATGAGACACATAGTCAATTAACTGTCTTTCTACAAAAAAAAAATTGTAATCTAGGCAGGCCTGCAAAAAGCTACTAGGTATAGTACCTACGTCCCATCATAAGTTCTAATGTAGTTTTTTCAAACTTTTTTCATCACTGTTTCAGTTAGGCTTAAAACAACATATCGTGAATGCTATTATGCAACCTGATTAAAATTATATTGATTTCAAACCAATTACGCACTTACATGGATAGGCACGGTCCGTCACGCACGTTCAGTTCTAAGTTGCGAATCTTCACAGCCTTCAACTCACGCGCATCGGATGCGATGACGTCATTAACGTCTGACAAACCACTAATATCCATTAGAAATAGGCAGATGATGCGTAATTTACGATTTTTGTGTTCATTAGGTAGGTACTTACTTCAAATATTTTTTTGTGGTGGGTAATTTAAATTGTTTTTTTGCCTTGGCTATTTTCTGGATTTGTTGACGTACATACTAACTTAGTCGGTATACATAAGGACATAAGTTGTATGCGTTACGATTATAAAATAGTAGCGTATCGACAGATCAGAGTCCGAAAATATATTATTTAATTTAATTATATTATCCCAGTAGTGTTAATCACACTGTAGGTAACTTATATGGTATATAATTGAATTTCCTCGTTTCCCAGAGCTCAGTATCGCCAGTGGAGGAGAAGCCTAGCAGTGAGACGAGCTACGTGGTCGGCACGTGGCCGCAGAGCACGCCTGGCCACACCGGCTACCTCACCGTCGCCACGCTGCCGCCTCCATATGCACGCAGTAAGTAACATGAAGCATAAATATTTGCGTCTAAAGCCGCTTTCGGTCACGGTGACTGTTCTCAAATAAGATCAGCCAGCTGCGCAGGACATATTATAGTGCACAAGCATTTGCGCAGATACAGGTGCACTGTCTATTCCTTCACTCGCATAGCCTGATGGGATGCACGCGAGGACCAAGCGCAGGACCGACAATCAAGAGCTCTCCAATGCACTCTTTATATAATTAGGTACCCACTCACAGTGTTTGATTTCACTCAAAAATTTTCCCTATGCTGTTTGTTGCATAAATGAATCAAGGAATGCGTTTAAAATGGAAGAGTAGAACACCCACGTGTCTATTTCATATACTTTTTTTTATAAAAATTAATATCAATTTCATGACCTTGACCTAAAAAAATCAATAAAAAAATTATGTAAGCGTAACTAATTACGATAAATATATTTTTTTGATATCGTTCCATGAAGGATCTTTTGGCGCTTATTCCCCAGTTTTGATTTTTGAATTAACACCTTTGGTCACTGAGTTATTATTATTTTTTCAGATTTTTGTTTTTATTTTTTTTCTCTTAAATGACTTAAAAGTGCGGCTTGTGAGTAGCACTCAAAGATTGTTCTCAATTAGGTCTATCGTTCATAAAAAAACCACGTTCCACTATCGCGGCGTTTGGGAGTTATGAATAAAGGTCAAATGATGCGATTTAGGGGTGTCACTAAGGTCAAACAAATATGATATATATTTTTTATAGAAAAAATTATGATTTTTATATCCAAAAACGACACATAAGATACTTCTTGCCACATTATATTCCAAAAACAACTTAGAGGAAATCACTTTATGTTATAGTGTCTTTTTGCAAGTTGGTTCTATATTATTTAATTGATTTTATGACGCATACAAATCATTTTCATTTTCAAGTACCAGCAGCGTGCAAATATCAATATTGGATGGATTTTCATTATCGCCCAATGATGAAGATGCATCGAACGATGGATCTTCATCATCGACCTCTGCCAACTGCAAGTTTTCTTCGTAGATTGGGTTCAGAAGTTCATGAACAGCTTTCGGCAGACAAATCCTTCTAGATCATAGTTTTTCTCCTGTTCATTTTTCGGCAGTGATGTTCCCTATCTGAGCGCCAAAATTTATTGCGCGATTCGGCCGCTTGCTCTGAGAGCATACCGACAGGAAGAGAACATTGTTCACATCATCCCGCGGAAAGGACCCTTTCCCACGCTACCTGTGAACCTTCATCGAAATAAAAACATGATTAATTGACCGGTCTCCGTTAGTCGATCAAAGCTTATTACGTAAATCTATCGACTTCGATCAACGTCGATTGTTTGATCAGTCTGTTAACACCTCAACATCCTGTGTACAAGATATATTTTATTTCTAAACAAATAGATTTGTAAATAAAGGAAAAAAATATCAACTCTGAAATTAATATAAGAAAACAATCGAACTAAACATGAAAGGTCAAGTTGTGTGACAACCCTAACATAAAATTTTGAAATTCAATAACTCCCAAACGCCGCGATAGTGGATAGTGGTTTTTTTATCAACGATAGACCTAATTGAGAACAATCTTTGAGTGCTACTCACAAGCCGCACTTTTAAGTCATTTAAGAGAAAAAAAATAAAAACAAAAATCTGAAAAAATAATAATAACTCAGTGACCAAAGGTGTTAATTCAAAAATCAAAACTGGGGAATAAGCGCCAAAAGATCCTTCATGGAACGATATCAAAAAAATATATTTATCGTAATTAGTTACGCTTACATAATTTTTTTATTGATTTTTTTAGGTCAAGGTCATGAAATTGATATTAATTTTTATAAAAAAAAGTATATGAAATAGACACGTGGGTGTTCTACTCTTCCATTTTAAACGCATTCCTTGATTCATTTATGCAACAAACAGCATAGGGAAAATTTTTGAGTGAAATCAAACACTGTGCCACTTCTAACATGTTCTAAACAGATAAGGACACATTTTTGTCTTCATAAATCTACCAACATCCATCAGTGTTGAACTCTTTCTTGTGTAACATTTTGGAAGTTTACTAAGTTATTTGTATTTTGTTTTAGGTAAAGTAAAGAAAACGAAAACGGAAAATGACGAAGAAAATGGTGACAAAATGGCTGTTGATGAAAGTGTATAAAACTTGATAAATGAATAAATTATTTTCACTCAAAGTATTATTATTTTCTGTTCATCCAAAAGACATTTTACTTGCGCACTCGCTTTCCGAAGTGGCGATCTTATTATACTTATAACCTAGTGAGCAAAAGTATATTTTGCTTACTGTTTTTTAAGCACAATGCACATACATGTTTGAGCTACTGAAGTGAAAAATCAATTTCCATAAGTAACACACGGGATATGGCTGATAAAGTAATAAAAATCAACAAATACTGTTCATAGGTATACTTTATTGAACCAAAGCTATAAATAGGTACAATGATTGGCAACTTAAAACTAAATAAATAAAGGTTATATGTTCTTAAAATAAACGAGCTAAATATAATTGACTTGCGAAGACAAAAACTTAAAATCTAAAATATTTCGAAGCTAAAATAATATTAGTGTATAGTATAGGAACAAGTAAAATTAGAAATGTGTAGTAATGAAAATGGAAGCATAAGGAGGAATCTTATTTATTAAAATTTGGCATTTTGGATCTTTTATCGCCACACACACAAAATAAATGGAATGGACACAAATTGAAGTTTATTATAAACAAAATCATCAAATGACCCCTCCCGCTGTGGGTTAGCAGCGTTGAGGGAGTGTCAGACTCTCACTGACTAAAAACCGTCGTGTTCCGTGATAGGTCTTTTATGTACCAAGGCCACGGTATCTCTTTCGAACAACCCGCAGCCCAAACAGATTATATTGGCATAGATAGATTTTTTTTATTTATGTAAAAATTGGTATTCAGCAAAAAAATACGTTTAAAAAAATCCTTAACTAACCGCTCAACGCTTGTCTCCATTCCATCTACAAACGCAAATCTCTATAGAAAATCATGATTTAAAACTGTATAAGGAACTATCACAGAACTGTTGTTTTCCATATAATTTCATTTCGTTAAAAACGTTACTTTTCTATTATACGAGTATTTTTTTATTATATAATTTTCTATATTTACTACGAATATTTAATTATAATCATATCAGTTTTCAGTTTAGGAATACTCCGCCCTTTTTATTCGTAAGTTTATCAGCAGATAATGAAATATTATTTTATACGGCAATTCTTCTTGTCTCATTATTATTTGCAAGTAATATTAATACAATAAAACATATGAATTTCATAGGAAATATTGCTACTATTTCCATAGATCATTAGATAACTTTCTTTACGAATAATAAGGTTATAATATCTACGTTATCGAGATAGCTACGCATCTCTAACTACTTCATAATAATATTATTGTTCTAGAAATTATTAAACTCCTATATATAATATTTAAAAGTACTAATACGAGGAGTTTTAGTAAATATAAATTGTTACCAGTTTAGTTTAGGTTGTTTGTAAGAAAATGCTTTTAATAAATTATGGAATGGTTAATATTATAGTCAGGTGATTATCCAAATTGTGCATACTTCGTCCACATCAAGTCTCTTACATGTTACGGGTTAAAATAAAATTACCATTTTATACAGATATGAAAAAGTTTTTAAGTTAAAGTTTTTGAAGACGATAAAAGTTTAACATATCTGCAACAAAATGGTCTGTCTCAGAGTGCTAGGCCCTGAACTTAGTCAATAAAACCGACAAAGATATTTTGTTAAAATGACTGGTTGTCTCATATAATCAAAAATACCCCTAATTCATGTTATTTTCGTTATAAGGCGATTCACACTCACTACATGTTTCTCATATAAATCTGTACCATTGTTTTAGTATTTCGTGCAAGCGCCATGCAACAACCAAATGGCTGCTACAAATTATTGTTTTATTGCGATTGCACATTATATAGCCTAACAATCATGGGTCATAAAATCAGTTCACTTTTACTTATTCCGCACGAAATTCTCAGAGGACTACACTCGATAAATAATGAGATCCGTTTAATATACCGCTCTATATCATTGATTCTTCTTCTTTCTGCCCTGTTCCCAAGTTATTTTGGGATTATTTCTCTGTCCATATCATTGACTATTACAGTTGATCTAAAAATTTTATGATATTTGCAGAATTCGGCAGCTTATTGCATAAGTTGCATAAGTTTAAGACCCTATAAGAAAGGATAGTTAAAGTACCTAACATGATATTAAAATATTGATATTTCGCAATTGAATTTTCCACAATTTCTTTGTTTACAAGTTTACCTAAAATCACTGAAGTCTGTTTTCAACTGTATGGTGGGTTTAGCTGGTTTAGCGTCGAATAGTGGTCGCTGCGACTGCGCGGAGCGGCCGGAGCGAGCGCTCGCTTGGTTCGCTTTGAGAGCGTTTTCTAACTTATTGCGTAGCTCGGATGACTGTTGCATCATTGTTTTGAATTCCTGAAAAAATAAGAAGGGCAAAATTATTAATGACAGTTAAAGTAAATTACAAAAATCTAAGTGGACTAGGATTTTATGATAAAAAAGCTGTGTAAACAGTCAATCAAAGAATATTTCTTCAATTATATTTTTTCAGACTCCATTCTTTCTTAATAGAGTATTGAGGCGTAGTAATTACGAATTTTTATCCTTTCCAAACACCTTAGGATGGGGCTTATGTTATTTACATAATAAATATATATATTAAATGTATAGGACAGCCATACCTGTGGATGCTTAGGTCCGACTTTAGTAAGCCAGTGTAACGCGAACTCGTGTAACGCTCGTACGTGCGGCGGCGCTCGTTGCAACTCCGCACCCTCGCGTAAGTACGATATCACTATCGGTACCAACAGCCACAGCATTTTGATACCTGTACACGTTGAAATAGGATTCATTATTATACGAGGATTTTTGACTAGTATTTTGAAAGTGCAGAACATTTAAGATGAAGAAGATGAGAATTAAAGTAAGGTGTGGTTATTTTACCTTTTGGGCCCTCTTCTATAGCAGCATATAAAATAAATTTTTGTATAAGTGTATTTTACAATGAGGCAGTGATAATTAGAATATATAGTCATTGATAAGAAACTAAGAACACGGTATGATAGGCGTGGATTGAATAGATGACACGTGATCAATTTTGCATTAACTATCTTGCGTGAAGACAAACAATAAGCACAGCTACATTTTCTCAGGACATTTAAAGTTTAGATTCGATACCTACAGTTTTTATTCTTTATTTAGTTTTAGCATAAAAATCACACGCACTATTCACTCACGAATTTGACATCACTTGCATGGGCTTATATCAAAATGCTATTGATTACATTTGAAATCCGAAATAACCATAGCACCAACTCAAAAAAAAACAAAAAACTCTCACGCGCAGAATCAGGTGCAGCGTTGACCAGCTCATCCAAAGCTGCAAAGGCAGCTATTGCGGCCTTCGTATGCGACATGTCGGTAGGGCGGCGGGCGGCGGCCGCGCGAGCTATGACGCGGGCGGCCAGGCCTCGCGCCCACCACGACACGCACGACGCCGACGCACTGCTCGACCACACCGAGCGGAGCACTGAGCAGCATGACGAGAATGTCTGCAGGGAAGGTCATGTTACAAGTCTGTTACTGTTACAGCCTTTTTATCGTCCCACTGCTGAGTACAGGACTCCTCTCACACGGAGAAGGATTGAGCATTAATCACCACGCTTGCTCAATGCGGGTTGGTGAATTTCAGACTATATAGTCCAGGTTTCCTCAAGATGTTTTCCTTCCCCTTTTTATCAGCCATTGGTGTCCAAGATATACTTAGAAAGTACATACAAACTTAGAAAAGTTGCATTGGTACTTGCCTAAACTGGAATCGAACCCTCATACTCTAGAGGTTGGTTCTTTACCCACTACGCCACCACGACTACTTCAACTTTTTACTTTGTTACAAGTTTACTTCGTCATAACTGAACAACGTGAGGTGAAAGTCTGTTGGGAAAAGGTTTCTTATGGTAGAAGTCTACTTCGTTTATGCGCTGGTCCGGCTCGTCCGTACGGAGGAAGGATGATATCGGCACTATATATAAGTAAATACCTCGTTATCGTTGGTCTCGAGGCACTGTCGGAAGTGGTTGATGCAGGGGTAGTGCAGCGGCGGCGCGGGTTCGGCTCGGTTCAGCACCACCGCCATGCCGCGGGCGCCTATCACTGGCTCTATGCGCTGGTCTGGCTCGTCTGTGTGGAGAGAGGCGGTTTTAGTTATGAAAATATACCAAAAAATATCATATTTATGCACTATCGACCAATGACATGTATGCCACTTTACAAGTCGAATTTTTCTACGAAAATGTGCTTAAAGTAGGTGGATTGTTTATAAATATAAGATAGTTTTTTTGCGATATAGCAATATGACCAGCAAAATTGGGCCCGCATTTCTACCCATATTTCTGTGCCATAATTCGAGGGACACACTGTATTATCCACTACCGAGACCCGTCGTGGCTATTATAAAACAGTAACAGCCTTTTTATCTTCACACTGCTGAGCACAGGCCTCCTCTCACATGGGGAGGATTGAGTGTTACTCTAACTCTGTATACTCACCACTCTTGACCCTCTCCACCAGCTTGGCGAGAGCACTCTGCAGCAGCTGAGCGTGCTGCGTGCGCGTGTGCTCGTGCACAGACACTCACCACTCTTGACCCTCTCCACCAGCTTGGCGAGAGCACTCTGCAGCAGCTGAGCGTGCTGCGTGCGCGTGTGCTCGTGCACAGACACTCACCACTCTTGACCCTCTCCACCAGCTTGGCGAGAGCACTCTGCAGCAGCTGAGCGTGCTGCGTGCGCGTGTGCTCGTGCACAGACACTCACCACTCTTGACCCTCTCCACCAGCTTGGCGAGAGCACTCTGCAGCAGCTGAGCGTGCTGCGTGCGCGTGTGCTCGTGCACAGACACTCACCACTCTTGACCCTCTCCACCAGCTTGGCGAGAGCACTCTGCAGCAGCTGAGCGTGCTGCGTGCGCGTGTGCTCGTGCACAGACACTCACCACTCTTGACCCTCTCCACCAGCTTGGCGAGAGCACTCTGCAGCAGCTGAGCGTGCTGCGTGCGCGTGTGCTCGTGCACAGACACTCACCACTCTTGACCCTCTCCACCAGCTTGGCGAGAGCACTCTGCAGCAGCTGAGCGTGCTGCGTGCGCGTGTGCTCGTGCACAGACACTCACCACTCTTGACCCTCTCCACCAGCTTGGCGAGAGCACTCTGCAGCAGCTGAGCGTGCTGCGTGCGCGTGTGCTCGTGCACAGACACTCACCACTCTTGACCCTCTCCACCAGCTTGGCGAGAGCACTCTGCAGCAGCTGAGCGTGCTGCGTGCGCGTGTGCTCGTGCACAGACACTCACCACTCTTGACCCTCTCCACCAGCTTGGCGAGAGCACTCTGCAGCAGCTGAGCGTGCTGCGTGCGCGTGTGCTCGTGCACAGACACTCACCACTCTTGACCCTCTCCACCAGCTTGGCGAGAGCACTCTGCAGCAGCTGAGCGTGCTGCGTGCGCGTGTGCTCGTGCACAGACACTCACCACTCTTGACCCTCTCCACCAGCTTGGCGAGAGCACTCTGCAGCAGCTGAGCGTGCTGCGTGCGCGTGTGCTCGTGCACAGACACTCACCACTCTTGACCCTCTCCACCAGCTTGGCGAGAGCACTCTGCAGCAGCTGAGCGTGCTGCGTGCGCGTGTGCTCGTGCACAGACACTCACCACTCTTGACCCTCTCCACCAGCTTGGCGAGAGCACTCTGCAGCAGCTGAGCGTGCTGCGTGCGCGTGTGCTCGTGCACAGACACTCACCACTCTTGACCCTCTCCACCAGCTTGGCGAGAGCACTCTGCAGCAGCTGAGCGTGCTGCGTGCGCGTGTGCTCGTGCACAGACACTCACCACTCTTGACCCTCTCCACCAGCTTGGCGAGAGCACTCTGCAGCAGCTGAGCGTGCTGCGTGCGCGTGTGCTCGTGCACAGACACTCACCACTCTTGACCCTCTCCACCAGCTTGGCGAGAGCACTCTGCAGCAGCTGAGCGTGCTGCGTGCGCGTGTGCTCGTGCACAGACACTCACCACTCTTGACCCTCTCCACCAGCTTGGCGAGAGCACTCTGCAGCAGCTGAGCGTGCTGCGTGCGCGTGTGCTCGTGCACAGACACTCACCACTCTTGACCCTCTCCACCAGCTTGGCGAGAGCACTCTGCAGCAGCTGAGCGTGCTGCGTGCGCGTGTGCTCGTGCACAGACACTCACCACTCTTGACCCTCTCCACCAGCTTGGCGAGAGCACTCTGCAGCAGCTGAGCGTGCTGCGTGCGCGTGTGCTCGTGCACAGACACTCACCACTCTTGACCCTCTCCACCAGCTTGGCGAGAGCACTCTGCAGCAGCTGAGCGTGCTGCGTGCGCGTGTGCTCGTGCACAGACACTCACCACTCTTGACCCTCTCCACCAGCTTGGCGAGAGCACTCTGCAGCAGCTGAGCGTGCTGCGTGCGCGTGTGCTCGTGCACAGACACTCACCACTCTTGACCCTCTCCACCAGCTTGGCGAGAGCACTCTGCAGCAGCTGAGCGTGCTGCGTGCGCGTGTGCTCGTGCACAGACACTCACCACTCTTGACCCTCTCCACCAGCTTGGCGAGAGCACTCTGCAGCAGCTGAGCGTGCTGCGTGCGCGTGTGCTCGTGCACAGACACTCACCACTCTTGACCCTCTCCACCAGCTTGGCGAGAGCACTCTGCAGCAGCTGAGCGTGCTGCGTGCGCGTGTGCTCGTGCACAGACACTCACCACTCTTGACCCTCTCCACCAGCTTGGCGAGAGCACTCTGCAGCAGCTGAGCGTGCTGCGTGCGCGTGTGCTCGTGCACAGACACTCACCACTCTTGACCCTCTCCACCAGCTTGGCGAGAGCACTCTGCAGCAGCTGAGCGTGCTGCGTGCGCGTGTGCTCGTGCACAGACACTCACCACTCTTGACCCTCTCCACCAGCTTGGCGAGAGCACTCTGCAGCAGCTGAGCGTGCTGCGTGCGCGTGTGCTCGTGCACAGACACTCACCACTCTTGACCCTCTCCACCAGCTTGGCGAGAGCACTCTGCAGCAGCTGAGCGTGCTGCGTGCGCGTGTGCTCGTGCACAGACACTCACCACTCTTGACCCTCTCCACCAGCTTGGCGAGAGCACTCTGCAGCAGCTGAGCGTGCTGCGTGCGCGTGTGCTCGTGCACAGACACTCACCACTCTTGACCCTCTCCACCAGCTTGGCGAGAGCACTCTGCAGCAGCTGAGCGTGCTGCGTGCGCGTGTGCTCGTGCACAGACACTCACCACTCTTGACCCTCTCCACCAGCTTGGCGAGAGCACTCTGCAGCAGCTGAGCGTGCTGCGTGCGCGTGTGCTCGTGCACAGACACTCACCACTCTTGACCCTCTCCACCAGCTTGGCGAGAGCACTCTGCAGCAGCTGAGCGTGCTGCGTGCGCGTGTGCTCGTGCACAGACACTCACCACTCTTGACCCTCTCCACCAGCTTGGCGAGAGCACTCTGCAGCAGCTGAGCGTGCTGCGTGCGCGTGTGCTCGTGCACAGACACTCACCACTCTTGACCCTCTCCACCAGCTTGGCGAGAGCACTCTGCAGCAGCTGAGCGTGCTGCGTGCGCGTGTGCTCGTGCACAGACACTCACCACTCTTGACCCTCTCCACCAGCTTGGCGAGAGCACTCTGCAGCAGCTGAGCGTGCTGCGTGCGCGTGTGCTCGTGCACAGACACTCACCACTCTTGACCCTCTCCACCAGCTTGGCGAGAGCACTCTGCAGCAGCTGAGCGTGCTGCGTGCGCGTGTGCTCGTGCACAGACACTCACCACTCTTGACCCTCTCCACCAGCTTGGCGAGAGCACTCTGCAGCAGCTGAGCGTGCTGCGTGCGCGTGTGCTCGTGCACAGACACTCACCACTCTTGACCCTCTCCACCAGCTTGGCGAGAGCACTCTGCAGCAGCTGAGCGTGCTGCGTGCGCGTGTGCTCGTGCACAGACACTCACCACTCTTGACCCTCTCCACCAGCTTGGCGAGAGCACTCTGCAGCAGCTGAGCGTGCTGCGTGCGCGTGTGCTCGTGCACAGACACTCACCACTCTTGACCCTCTCCACCAGCTTGGCGAGAGCACTCTGCAGCAGCTGAGCGTGCTGCGTGCGCGTGTGCTCGTGCACAGACACTCACCACTCTTGACCCTCTCCACCAGCTTGGCGAGAGCACTCTGCAGCAGCTGAGCGTGCTGCGTGCGCGTGTGCTCGTGCACAGACACTCACCACTCTTGACCCTCTCCACCAGCTTGGCGAGAGCACTCTGCAGCAGCTGAGCGTGCTGCGTGCGCGTGTGCTCGTGCACAGACACTCACCACTCTTGACCCTCTCCACCAGCTTGGCGAGAGCACTCTGCAGCAGCTGAGCGTGCTGCGTGCGCGTGTGCTCGTGCACAGACACTCACCACTCTTGACCCTCTCCACCAGCTTGGCGAGAGCACTCTGCAGCAGCTGAGCGTGCTGCGTGCGCGTGTGCTCGTGCACGCGCACGGCGCGGCACTCGGCGGCTCGCTGCAGCAGCACCACGCCGGCCTCGGCGGCTGCACCCGAGCCTTTACTCTCGCGGAGGATCTCCGTCGCTAGGTACAGGATGGTTGGTAGGATTGAGAGGGCTCCTGCAACAAAAAAGTATATATTGAGACTTGGTGAAAATGTGCCATTGGCCTTAGCGTTCCTACACACGGTGCCGTCACCGCGCCGTCTCCGCGCCGATGAAGCGCAACTACACTGTAGATACGAGTCGCGCGAAGCCCGCGGCCGCGCGCATTCCCAATGTTGGATTCATTCTATTGCCGGCCGCTTAGGCACAGATCTATTCCCACACACTTTCCGGTCGTCCTCTAGGCATACCTGCACAGGTGGACCTCTTCGGTGGACCGTAGCGGGTATGGCCGGCATTTTAGACAACAGTGACTGGTCAGTGGCTACCAATAATAAAGTGTCAGTAGGAAAATTACTAATACAAGTAGTCACCAGTGTCTTGTCATGAACATTGTGTCGTCACCTCCGCTCATGTAAACAGTTTGTTTCCAACATTAGTTGCCTGTGACCTATAAAATTTTTGCCAAGATATAATCCTTAGTTTACGGTTGTGAACCTATTTAGTACCTATACATTACAAAAATCCTGTAGTTCTAAATAAGCAATATTTTAACTTATTCCTATTCAAAATTATTTTACTTATTTTTATCCAAAATAAGACCAAAAACCAACTTACCCTGAGGACTCGTCAAACTCGGAAGCTCTGACATAGCCGACAGACTCTTAACCAACAAGGTATCCCCATGGACGCCCAGCCCTTTGGGTACTCCGATAACGCCCACGGCACCACCATGTTTCTTCGGCGACAGGTTCGGTAGGCGACGTACAAGAAGACAGAGACAGGCCTCCAGACATGCGAAGACTACGGACTTGCCGGGGGGCAGGTCGCCGGTGGGCCCCCCCTCGCCTAGAGTGTGGACCACTTCGAGAACTGATTGGGGGGTCGACCCGTCTGTTGCTTCGTTTGGTGCTAGTTCTGGAAGAGAGTTAGGGGTTAGTTTTATAGTATTAAACAAAAAAATGAGACATTTGACAAGTGTTTGCATGATCTTTCTATTAATTAAACAAACAATAAGTAGGGAATTTCAATCTTGTAGAACCATCTTGCTCGATCATGTTTGTTTCAGAGGATTTTGAATGTGAAGGATAAAGCTTTCAAATCAATTTCTCACTATGAAGTTATATACTAGTGAAGTTATACATGAATAAAGACATCAAATAGCTAACTTCATCCGGGCTATATTATTTGCCTTGAGTCGGGAAAGGTAGATAAATATCGCAGTTAGAATATAGAAAAACTGCGACATTTAAAGTTTTGGGTTTCGTAAAAGACAAATCCATATCTCTGTTACAAAGTTGTAATATATTTGTTACCTTTAATCTTAGCCTGCATACTGGCATGCAGTTGCTCCCTAGCGCCATCTATGACTAGTCGAAGCACGTCGGCAGCCAATAGCAATGCTTCAATGCTCTCTTGTGTTAACCCAGTGCGGTGAATTATTTGGCACAGCTCAATGGCTAGAGACCTGGAAATTATCGTACGTTGTGGTTACCTATAGATTTCCATTATTACATAGATATACTCTTACATAGATATACTCTTACATAGATATACTTTTACATACATACACTTCCGGATGATAATTTATTCATTTGGTAAGGAAAGATTATAGTAAAAGTAAGTAAGTATTTTGTACGTAAAAACAGAATTATTTGAATAAAAAATCAAATGTGAAAGGTTCATTGCAGACTTAGAAGTTGTCAATAAACTTAACAGAAGAACGAAGGCTAATTTCAGTATTCAGGCTAATTTGAGCAGGGTCAGCAAAGCCTTATTGTCCACATACCTGTCTTTCAGCAATCTAGCTCTGTTTTCAGGGGCATCCAGTAGTGTTACCAAAGACAATAGAACTGAGATTATATTCTCATCGGTCATGTCACGTTGTGCACACAGCGCTTCCGTACAAATACCTAGAAGAAAAATTAGATATTAGAACTATTATAGTAAGAAATAATTAATAATATGGACTATAGGAAATCAGTTCTTACCGAATAAGAGATGGAATCTCTCGTCAACAGGCTCGAAAAATTCAAAATTGCCATTCTCAGTCTTCGAAGATCTGTTGTCTAATGTGCCTTCTGTTTTATCTGTAATCATTTCATACATATTTTAGTCCATTAACGACAGCATACTGGTACGCCACTTAATTTAAAGGACTGCTCAAACATTATTAAATCTCTGACATATATAAGTAAAAGCAGTGACGGATATACTTTTGAGTAAGACTGTTTAAGAAACGTTCCAGTAATTCGAGATAAGGGTCATATTTATTTTTATAGGATTGTCTAACAAGAAAATTCATTCATCTATGAAATCTATCTACCTCTTAATATTATTTGTTTACCATTAATATAATGTAAGTATTCATATTTGTTGGTATATCTTACCGGTAGCATTATCAGTCTGCGGCAATGATATATTAGCATTGAATCGCAATGAAGCAGCATACAGCAGTGACGGCCATGCCCTCGCGTAGTGCTGACGTGAAGCCTCCGCTGTCTCCGCCGAGTAGAACGCGCCGCCGCCGTGGGGGAGTTGAGAGGCGAATTCTGTAAAGATATAAGGTAAATTAAATAAATGGAACATTAAAATTAAGTAGTAATACAATAAAATAATGTTTCTAGATGAAAAAGCCATAGCCTGTAGCTTTAAGTAACAAGTAATAGTCCTAAACAGTAATCCCTTCGAGTAAAATGGACACGAGATTGTAGAATTTTAGATTGCAAATGAAAATTTGACTTTTTTGTGTTGTTTTTTTTTAGCTTTTTTTCTTTTGAGTAGCTGCGCAGATATCTTTTCTAGGTGTCACAGGATGGCGGGGATTGGGGGACACATGAGCAGACTTGTGCTCGGAATTTAATTGCGAAACAACATCGAGTTTTACGAGAAGAACTGTACCGAATTTATATCCGCGATTCTACACACGGGATGTTTACAATTTGCTTTCTTTTACAATTAATATGTCAAGAAATACATAGACATTTTACTGAACACAATTTTATTTAAAATTTGGCTACTAAAGAGCTTTTGCGAGCAATTGCAACTTACCGGGCGGCAAACTCAACAACGCATGATCTTTCAAAGCCGCGATCCAATTCTCCCCCAAACTTTCCAACTCCGGTTCTACCAACTTCAGCAAACTCTCCCCTTTAGACTCGAAGTCCCCATATTCCTCCTCTTCAGGAGTTTCGGGGGCCGAGTTGTCTATCTGATTGTTATTTTGTAGTAACTGGTTTCTCCATTTGGCAAGTTCTGCTCGGTTGTTGAAGGGTTTCGTGTCGAGATGTTTCACGTAGCTACCTGGGGCACTGCCGTTGCTGACCATTGCTACTATGTATACCTGAAGAAAGATAAAAATAGATATCATATATTATAACTAATTTAAATATTGGGAATAAATGTGATGAAGGTGATGAAGTGAACGGATATAGTGGAAGACCAAGAAAAGATAAATGGATTGTACGAAAGTCAACATGGCAAGAAATAATTTTATTTGTGACATAACAGCAAATAGAAAATAATGTAAGAAGAAAACATGCTGCGCAGACTCTAAATAAAATTGGGATAAGGGTAGGATGACGATATCAGATATTATAACTAAGTTTTTTTGTAAGTATAGAATAAATTGTGTGAATAAATTGTAGGTATACATACTTCAGCCCAAGCTTTTAGAATTGATAGTTTTTCAAGTGTTGCCATGCTTTCGTTGTAAATCAAAGTGGTGTTGCCCTTCGTGTTTAATTTGTCCAAACTCGAGACCAGTAGCTGGTGTACTCTGGAATTTAAAAAAGGAATTTATTCACCTTTATTATATCACTTTATAATACATACAATATTTAACGATCTGTTTAATAATGATACAGTTCTCGCCAATCTCGTGAACCTCGTGCTTTCTCTGGTGCGTGAGAAACTAAAGTAACTATATAAGGTATCAACAGGCGACGGAAGTGCGCGAGGTGTGTGGTACACATGTATTTGTGATCGGAAATTATTTATAAGCTGATATCAAGTATAGTGAGAACTGAACTAAGTAATAAAATATTAAGATACATACCTTCTAAGATCATTGATATCTCTCGCTACTCCGCATCCAATCCACGCGGAACACACATCGCAAGCAGCCGCCGTCACGTGAGACGCCGTATCCCCTGCGAAGGCCGGTCGAACTGCCGCGCCAACCTTTACACAAGCAAATAGTTATATATAAGAAGGATCTACATTCAAGAGAAATATTCTGGGAATATGTCTAGCGAATAATATCATTACAATAATGAATGTAAAAAAAATGTTTAGAACACCTGCATTCTTAAAGCCAGTCGGAGCGATAAGGATTCATATGGAGTTGAGTTTCAAATATCAAGTAGCTTACGCTATCGGTTTCGCAGGCATTCCGAGAGAACTTCGCTCATCCAGATAAAAAATAGCCTATAGCATTACTCGATAAATAAGCTACCTAACACAAAAATAATTTTGAAAATCGAGAAGGTAGTTTCTGAGATTAGCGCGTCACACTGTGATGTCACCGCACTTTCGCCGAGCGTACGAGGCCGGCATTGAAATGTATCCAGCGTACGGAACGTGCGAGGAGATAGCTCGTATCTCCAGTGTAGTAGCGCGGCGACGGCGCGGAAACGGCATCGTGTGCAGGAACGCTAAGGTTATATAACATTATTGTACCCTTTATAATATAGTACACACACCTGTGCTTGGTACTGCTCCAGCAGCAGGTGTCCGGGGAAGTCAGGCTCGGGAGCCCTGGCGTACTGCTGTATGATCATCTGCAGCGTGTAGAGGCCGCTCAGGCGCAGCGCGTCCGACTCGCCCGTCGCGCCCACGAACGCCATGCGGACCAGGTCCGACAGGTGCAGGGATAGGTAGTCTCCTGGGAAAAAGGTACGTTTTTATTAGGTGGATGTAGATTTTTTTAAGAAGGCAAATGTTAGTTTTTTCCTATGTTTCTTCTTCTTCTTACTCCTGCCCTCTTCCCAATTTCATTTGGGGTCGGCGCAACATGTCTTCCACTTCCATTGTCCAGGTGGCAAAACACAGAGTTTGACTCCAGACCCAACCCCAACTCTCACATTGAGAGCAGTGATGATCCGCAAAGAATAACCTATCCATAAAAAATATCGACAATATCTTGCCCTTGTAATTCATTTTACTATAATGTAGATTGTAGCTGATATATAACTACCTGTTTACAAATAAAACACACTGGTATTATTTTCATAAAAAAGGCCTACGTACCATCCAGTTGGTTCTGCAGCTTCTCCTTAGCTTTGACGAGGTCGAAGTGTGCGGCGTCGCCGGTCGCCTCACACGCACCCATTATCTTCTGAATGCATTCCATTGCGAATACCTAAGACGTGGAAATATTGCAATTTTATTTATGAGTAATTTAATTTTCTTTTTACATGTTAAAATGCGCAAAAAAATTCGTGATATTGAATTTTAAGAAATAACTTTCACATTTATAATAAGAATTACGCAAGAAGCAGATGGCAAAATACTACCTGGCTAATTTTGCTTAATTTTTAAACGACTACTCAAAAAGAAGGAAGCTTTGGATTCGACCACGTGTGTTTATATTTTTGGGGCTTAATTTACCTTAAAATAAAAAGGAACCCTTATAAGAATACTTTGCGGTCTATCTGTTTAGTATATGTGTTGGCGGATAACTTTGATGTTTATGAATCGATTTTGATGTATTTTTTTCATCTACCCATTTATTTTCCATGGGGCCATAATTCGACTCACTCTAGTCGGCCATCTTGACTGCACGGCGGGATGTGTGGAGGTCTCAGACTCGGCGTGGAACTCTGCCTGATCATCATCACCTTCGCCGTCGAAGTCTGTCTCTGGATTGTTGCTGTCCTCTATAAATAAATAAAATTATTGTAAACGATAGCTTAAAGAAAATGGATTGAAGATGTCTGAATTTTAGATTCGAGTGTAGTTCTTTGTAGAGGTGATGTCTATTTCTAATACAAATAAATTATAACAAAACGCGATTTTCCGTCAGCAATTGCAACCGCATTCTGGGAGAACTTCTTCCTATGTCCGGACAAAAAGGAGTCTTTATTTTATTACTAGCTTCTGCCAGCGACTTCGTCCGCGTTAGAGTCGGACTTTGTGCAAAGAGAGGAAGAAATAATAAACACCAGCCCCTCCAATTATCTAAATCTATGCGTACCTACTGCTTCTTTAAGTAATAAAATGTAAACTATTAATAATTTGTAATTTGAACGAATATTTAAACACAAAAATAACTAATAGATACCAACCTATTTTATAAAATAACAACAAAAGAAAGTTAAAAATAAATTATTTAAAACCTAAAAGTCGCGCATTAAGGTTGAACGCTCTGAACGTCTATTCGCATCAATCGCACCAACAGCCAAATATTGTATGAAGCTCGCGCAGCCACCGCGCCGCGAGTCGCGTCGAGCGCGGCGACCGTTGCACAAAAATGATCCTTATAGCGTGCGTGATTCAGTATTCACGCGCGGTGGCTTATTACCGTTTTTCATGTATAACTTTGGTGTTTCTTTACCGATTTAAATCATTCTTTTTTTAATTAATAGATAATACTGTTAACTATGTTTAATTAGTGTGAGTGAGAGTGTTATAAACGAAATAGTAGACAAATATAATCAGAAAGCTCCGAACTGCTAAGCTTTTAAGAGAGTTTTACGTGTTATTGTGAGTCAACCATAAAAGATAGACATATGCTGCCATGGGATATTTTTTACATAATTTTATGAAGAATATTTCTGTCGTACATGGTTTATGTGTAGCTGTAACCATTAGGGCAGCACACGCGACGGAAGCTTAAAAAATGGAGTAACTTCTCCCGTTTTCCCAACATTTACCTTCACTGCTCTGCTCCTATTGATCGTAGCGTGATGGAAAGTATCCTATAACCTGACCAGGAGTATGAAGAATATTTGTGCCAAGTTTCATTAAAATCCGTCCAGTAGTTTTTGTTTCCATAACGAACATACAGACAGACAGACAGACAGACAGACAGACAGACAGACAGACAAAAATTTTACTGATTGCATTTTTGGCATCAGTATCGATCACTAATCACCCCCTAATAGTTATTTTGGAAATATACTCAATGTACAGAATTGACCTCCCTACAGATTTATTATAAGTATAGATAGATGATGTTACAGTTTACATGAACTCCAAGTTTCATTAAAATCTATTACCCAAACATAATCACAAATATTAGTGTGAAGTTACATAGTTTTATTTCACTAAAATATCTTAACTACTGTAAAGTTTTAATTTGATTAGTAATAATGAAAATAAATAACTTGTATCATACAAAATGGATACATTACCCAGCCTGATAGTAAGCACTCGCTTCGCCAGCGCCAGCCAGTCGCGTAGATCGCGGCGCGAGGCGGCAGCCAGTAGGGCACATGTTAGCGTATCTCTCGCGTACGACAGGGCCGTTTCGTCACGTTCGCTGTCGAGAAACGCGAACAACGCACCCGGTAGGCCCGTCTCCGTTATTACGACACCTGGAGAAAGATCATGACTTATAATAATTATCTTTATTTAAGTATTTTGACTTAGCGCACGAGGTTGTCGCCATGTGGAATGTCGACAAGGCTGTTATTGTGCCGATTGTCGTTACGGCCAATGGTCTAATAGCCAAGAGCCTCGACCAACACCTCAGGAGGCCCTCGTTAGGCGGCTGGATCAAGGGACTGATTCAGAAGGCAGTACTCCTTGTTACGGTGCGTATTGTGAGGAGGTTTCTGTCTCTGGGACCCTAACCACCGGTACCTTGGACCCTGTGCCCGATATCGATGGCCATCTATTATTAATATTTTTAAATGTCTTTTTTTATTTTTTATTTAAAAATGTAAGAAATATGTATAGTAACCAATAAATGAAAATTACAAGATCTTTATTTCAAAATGCAGATCCATATCGATAGAAAAAAGGTTGTTTCTCCTATGTATTTCCCTATGGACTGCTCTATGTATTTTCTTGTGTTCACTTTATGAATTCTATGAACTATGAACTCAACTATGTACTCTATGTACTCCTCTATGTATTTCCTTATGTTCACTTTATGAACTCTATGCATTTCTTTATATACACTCTATGAACTCCCTTTGTATCTCTCCCTCTTCCTATGTAACTATAACTATGTATCTCGTATATGACTAGCGAAACCAAATTTTGCCTTGAAGACGCGGTCACAAATAGCGCAGTAGACTTGCCCTTGCGCATTGTAAGTGCAAAAGAGTGAAGGTATTATTAACTTGTACAACTCACCACAATAAGGCTTGGCGGGCACATGGTCTTTGGCCAGGAGCGCGTGCTTGCACACCTCGGCCGCTTCCTTCTGCGACAGCTGACGCAAGCAGCAGAGAGCCGCGCGGCGAACTGTGAGCTCCGAACTTGATAGGTCGCGCTGCAAAAATTTTATTCATTTTAATCTCTTTATTTCTTTCTCTCCTTTTAACTTAATCTCCCTCTTCCTCTCTCTCTCTTACTCTCACTCACTAACTCACTTTCTCACTCTCACTTACTCCCCCTTCCTCTCCCCCACAACCGCATTCACGCTCACAAGCACAGCACAATACACATAAAACTGCATTTTGTGATTCTTGTTACGCTTGTGTATTTAAATGCAGAAATGGGGCGGTTAATTCCCATTGAGGTTCGTAATTTCCACAAAGACAAACCCCCTTACTTATAAAATCTCTAATCACCTTCTAAGCAACATTTTAACTAATCACTACTTAAAGTCTTAAGTAGTGATTAAATGTTAGTTAAGACATGTTTAAGCAACGTTTATAAGTAAGAATATTCTTAAACAGCCCGTAAGTATTACTTATATTTAATTCACGTTTATAAGTAAGGCTGAAAGTCTTTATGTATGTATGTATGTTTACTAACACAGAGATGCGGCACGAGTGTGTGCAGGTTGATGTGGTCGGGCGCAAACATCTGCAGCTGCTGCAGACAGCCCGTCGCCTCCGCCCGGGCCCCGGCGCCGCACTCGCCTAGCGCCGCGCAAGCGCATACGAAACGGCCTACTGCTACCACTGCGAACAATTTTATAAGTTAATAACTGCCTCTAAGGGCCTATGCACACCACGTTTTTTGAACGCGCCGTCGACGCACATTTTTAGAGATACAGACGCGATATTGCACGCAAGTCAGGACTGCTCTGCAGGATAAAAACGCGTTTTGGGAACGGACGTCGACGGCGCGTTTAAAAAACGTGGTGTACCTAGGCCCTTAGATCTATACTGGTCTCAGAATAATAAAATCACACCGATAGAATTGTAGTTAAAAGCAAAATATGGGTTTTGGTAGCTGGCTAGCTTTATGGTATCGAATATCAACTTATTGACAGGACGATATATTCCGGGCGATTATAGAGACACATATTCTCCGCCTGTCGTAATTTTTGTCATATACTTCGGAGATTCTCCAACAATAAGGCCAATTTTACCGACTTCCCAAGAAGAAGGAAGTTCCTGAGAACTTTCTCCTCTTGCCTACACATGTTTTTTTTTTAGTTTTTATCGCAAGGAAGCCTTTATTTGTCCGTGTTATATAACAGTTATTATATCACTCACTCTCAAAACATAAAATAAACAACTAACCACTACCTTGTAACTCAGGCCCGACGACAGTAATCAAAGCTGACAGCAGTCGTCCAATGCTTCTATGTAAATCCTCCTGAAAGCCGGGAGCGCTGAACAATAGCTTCAGAGCTAAGTTCAGAGTAGATTCCACGTGACCTCGGAACATGGGGCCTGAAGCGTCGGCTAGCACTGAGAGCGCGTGGAGAGACCAAACCTGATGAAACATGATACATAATATTTAAACGAACGATTGTTTATTCAAAATGGAGGGCTTTGAATATGAATATGTTTTGCGCAATTGCGCAAAAATTAGGTTTTGCGCAAACAATATGTGAATTATGCGCAAAAAGAATTCTGTAGTACAATCCATACTTATAAGTTGCTAAAAATCTCTTCAAAGTCTATGTGTGAGTTTTACAGTTGAATTTCACAGTGTT
Source organism: Helicoverpa zea (assembly GCF_022581195.2). Lineage (NCBI taxonomy): Eukaryota > Metazoa > Arthropoda > Insecta > Lepidoptera > Noctuidae > Helicoverpa > Helicoverpa zea. The sequence goes on from NC_061472.1 coordinate 4,575,766, forward strand.
TTATAGAAACTTTAATGTATAGAAACGAATATTTGCAATAAATGGAGATCTGAATGTTAATACGTAATGCGCAAACAGATTGTCTTTTGCGCAAGCATCAATACTATGAAAACAAAGTAAGTATTGCATTCAAAGTGTAACATGTTAAATTTTGAGCAAAAAGTTATGTAATTGATCAATTTAGGGTAACATTTTCTTTTTAAAGTTGTTTATATAACAATGTCGTTGGTTAGTAACATAATTAATCCAAAACTCATTATTATAATATTTTTGCTAATATGTGGATAATGTAGTGGGTGGATATTATTTAATTAACTATTCTTGTAACATTTATATTGCTCCATGATGAACAAATAAAGACTCACTTGCAACTCAACAGCCGCCGTATCCTGCGCTAGAGCCCTCAGCACGGGCAGCGCTGCAGCGCTTGACGTGGCGCCCCTGGCTCGCTGCACGGCGCCCACAGCGGCTGCGGCGGCAGCACGAACAGACCTGTTCATTTCATTGTTACGCATATTGTTTATTGACAAATTCATACACAGATATACATTCCATTCCATATACATTACATGAATTACATAGCGCTACAATATGAAGATTGCTGATGCTGCATCCGCTCCAATATTTATTAATTTCTATAATAAATTGCTGAACGTCAAGGGTGCCTTGACGTCAATCGATTTTTGCAATCTGTCGCTTGCTCAATAAAATGTAAGAATGATCATTCTATTTTCCTACTTTGATCTAGCATCATCATTTATAGGTTTAATTTTGTAATATTATAAAAACATTTTTTAAATCCTATGATCGCAGCACACGTGATTCCTGTGTAAATTACACTTACAAGCATGCACAACATTCACAGAGAAAATTATGATCGGCTGTAACTAGCTCAAATATTTTTTTAAATTAAAAACATATCATACAAATGACCAAAAACCAAACAACACAATTACCTATTGACTGCTGTCCTGGCTAGGTTTATCACTTTCTCTGAGAGCGCTTGGCTCTCGGCTTCCGTGATGCAGCCGCAGAGTCGGCCGGCGCAGGATGCAGCCGCGGCGCGAACCGTTGCGCTGTTGGCTGATAGACCGTTCTAGAAAGAAAAAGCAGGCTTTGATATTTTTTCTAGGGGAAATTTGAAAAAAAAAATATTTCCATGAGGTTTATGTTAAGTCAGTTAAGCAAGTTATGTATCAAAAAAAAAACATTACATAAAATGGCTAGATTAACTATATTAATCATTAGATAATCTAGCCATTTTATGTACTGGGTATGGGATATGTAATAGATTCTAATGGACCAAGAGTCGCAGTTAAGTCCTGTAAGTGTTTATAACATATTTTAGTACTTTATTTTTTTATCTTCGCAAAACCCTAGCCCATTTTATAAAGTGTTTTGAAGACTGTCTTTTGTAAATTTTGACGTTCCAAAAGTTCTATTTTACAGCCAAGTTTAAATAAATACTTTTAAGTTTCAGTTTGTGCAAAAATACTCACAATAACAAGTTCAGTAGCGATATTCTTGACAGCATCCTGTCCGAGCGAGCTCTTCAGTTCAGCTAAAGTCCTCAGCGCCAACAGCAGTGCAGTGTATATGTTAATTTGTATAGCTTCCTGACGAGCGCCTTTAGACATCTTGATGCATTCCGCGAAGTGTTCGAGCATTTGTTGCCTGTGGAAAAATGGAGAATGAATGTAATGTTGCCAGTCCTTAATGTGTCTTTGATAAGCTTATTTATTTGTTACGGCCGCGTGGGACCGCCGGAAGGCAATGAACCACTCTACCTTAGCTTAGTAACATGACAAAAATATTTTTGGAAATTGACGTTATCGTTAGCCAATTTTTTCATCATCGCTTCTTAATTCCATGTAAAAAGAAGTTTACTTGAAGATGACAAGAAAAATTCCCTCTGGAAATTATGATAACTCTGTCTGACAATTATGACAGCCTTGTCTGGAAATCAAGATAATCTTCTCTGCGAATTTTCTGGAAACGATTTACAACTTCAAAAAAGGAGGAGATTATTGATTCGGACGTCTCCCTTTTATGTTTGGTCGCTCATATCTCGATTCTTTTGCTGCAATAATTTGTCGCTACTTGCCTGTGCTTGTTGGCGGCTCGTGCGAGTATCTGCGGGAAGAGCGCGACGGAGGCGTCGATGACGGCCACGCCGAGCGGCTGCGCGCCCGTGGCGCCGCGGTACAGGCAGCACGGGTCGTGCTCCAGCGCTGTCGACCCGCGGGCGCTTAGCGCTGAGATCAGCTGCAGAAATTTATATTACACAGTATAAAAAATCCCGAAAAAAAGATAGATTTTAAGGTCTCAAAAGGTGTTGAAAATAAATGGCCCAGTCAATGGTGAACGCACTGTCAAAATCGACTGGAGCAAAGGAATCGAATTCTGTCAAATAAATGGTTTGGACGATTCGATAGATTGCGCACAAATGTGCGAGGTTCCATACTGTAACAGATCACACTCGGCCGCATGTGTGAGCTACTTAGCAGCGCGCGAAACTTGACTGTCACTTGTTTCCGACAACGTCGAACAACGTGTAACACAGTCCTGTCATCTGTGACCGTCCCGCGCGCCCCTGTGATCATCCCGGGCGTATCAACGTAGGCACGTTCCGCTCCCTGCGTGTTCCATGAGAGTGTCAATAACAAGCTGACATGGCTATATATATACATATGTATGTAGTGCTCCGGTAGATATAAGCGGTCAGTTATGAGTGAACGGCATTTATTTTTGGATTAAAGAGCTTTTTAGGACATTACCTGTTCTTCAATTTCAGCGTGGTCTGTATCGTAAATCCAGCCTTCTTCGCCCAAGAGTATTGTGTCGCGTGGATGCATCGCACTGCGAAGTGTACCTGTTGATAGGAAAGGCAACCATTATAATACTGAACTGACAAGACAGAATGAAAAAACGTTCAACAACGATAAGTTAAGGAACGCTTGGTGCTGTCGGCCCGAGGATTGGTGACCATGACCATGCTATCATAACAAGTTAGTCCTTATTTCGGGAGACAAATTAAATTGGCGAATCTCCTCTGTCATTTGAGCATATTTAAAAGTCGTTACGAGCCAAAAACCGTGACAACCAATCTTACCAAGATGTACCGTTCTTTTTAGATACTTGCGTCGTCAAATGGACAGACGTTCTGGCAAAACTTTTGTGCTCAGCTACATACCGGTACACTAAAAAGTCTTAGCAGATGAGGTTCACTGACCTGTAGCTACACTAGCGCCACTGGGGTCAGCTGCGCCCGCTAGCTCGGCGGCCAGCAGGCGCAGCAGCGGTGCGGGCGGCGGCGCGGCGGCCGAGCCCAGCCCGCAGCACGCCTGGTACACGCGCAGCCGCAGCAACGCCGCCGGCGCCTTCAGGGCACCGCCGTACGATCGAACTACAGTACTCACGCTGAAAAAAAAAATCGTGTGCATCAGAATCACTATTAACCCTCCTATTTTCCATCGATAATCATTTACAGAGTTGCTACCTAATTGCTACCAGCTGACATTATAGTTCGGCCATTCAGAGAATGCGTTCCTGACACGTCGCGATTGAACTGACGACGTAACTTTGCAATGGCGTTGCAGTTACGATAAAAATATTTTTGCTGGTTGTTTACCGTTTTAACAATTGAGGAGCATTAAAACAACATTATTATATCAATAATCAATGAATGTTATAATTTTGTGCCAAACTGAGTGTCAAATAACTTGGTAAACAATATTTTTCTAAATCTATACTGCGCTATTACAAGGTTATGTCAGCGGTTTATATTTTGTAGTGCTGTGCTAAAAATAACAGGCAAGTATCGTAATCTGTTCTTATACAGTTATAATATAAAATAATACGTTTTGATTTTCTTTTTAAGAATTGGAAAATAATGGACTATAAGACTTAATTATAACTTTTATGAAATATAAAAATAAAACTATGACCAAACCGCATTTTTATACTTAGATTAAAAATGGTAACCCCAAATGGCGTTATGGGCCGCCATTTTGTGACGCTAAAACAGTCGTCCGTTGTCGTTTCGTGCGCATAGACCACGTTTTTCAAGTGTTTTCGATCTGTTTTTATTTGATTACCCGGCTTTTGTTAGACCGAGATATCAGGATTGATTCTGTTATTGATAATAATATAATTATACATGTAGGCGAAGATGATGATGAAGACACCACCTCCTCAAGCAAATCGGAGTCTGATTAATATTCTGTTCGCACATTCAATTCAATGTACTTGTAACAAAGAATAAATAAAACAATTTTATTATATGAATATTACCTTTTTTTGGTTTCCACTTAAATAACTAAAATATAAAACAAATGATTCCGCCAATTTAAAACGAAAATAATCTTAAAATAATGCGGCGGTTCATTTTGAAGGAACGGTAACGAACTCAGTGTTATGTTGTGCCCATCACTAGTCGTGACTAACTGATAGGTGTCAGGAACGCATTCTCTGAACGGCCGAAGTATAGTTGCTACCAATTGTTACTCTCGTGATTGAAAAGATAAACGGCCGCTAAATGTAACAGCGATTCTGATATCAGAAGTAATTACGTAATTTCTATTGCGTATTGTTTTTTTTTTTTACCAAGAGTTGTTACCTAATTGCTACCTTCTGGCATCAACGAAAACTATCTCACTGTGATATTCCCTACAATATTTTATCCACTTATCCAACAAAAAAAATAGAACATGTGCAAACTTGTTAGTACTAAAGTTATCAGTAACCAGCACTCACTTGGTAAGAACAGCGATGGCGCCATCTATCGGCTGCATGAGACGTTTGGCGGTGTCGTCGTTGTTCACCAGTGAAGGACAGTGGATCAGCAGGCTGTGTAACGCAGATAGGGCTCCGGCACGACCTTCTAATGTTACCTGGGGAATTATATTCAATTGTATATTATTCAGGTGATTTTTTTTTTTTTAATATGGCTTGCAAATTTTGCCCTACACTATTATATGCCCTATATTGGATTTACCGTAAAGGGAAAAATGACAGAATTCACAAATAAAAAAATTATTGTTGAGATAAGCGCGAAAAAACATCAAAAAAAACATACAAACATCGGAATTTAAAACCTCTTTTTTTGGTAGGTAAAAAAATCACTTCGCTTGCACATGAAATTAGCGACTGATTGATGAAAAGATCGAATCGAAACATCGATAAAAAAAATATCGACTATTATGCCTTTAAAAAAACAGTTAAATTGAAAACCTCCTCCCTTTTCGTAGTCGGTTATAAAGTCATCTTACCTGCCAAGTAAAGGCATCTCCTCTGGACTTCTCAGATTCTAGTTCCTTAGCTGAGCGCGGAAAACTGTTGCGCCATAGTAGTAACATCCTGGGTAATAAGCCACGGACCACAGGAACACCTGATATAAAGAAATATCGCACATTAACAGCGTGTTATATAAGGAACTCGAAGTCTGAAATTCGTTACTTATAAATAGCAATCAACATTAAGACCCAAACTCCACCAAAACGGGTCGAAGCGATCGAAGTTTTTAAACAAAATTATGTTATTCAAACATCTTGAATCCGCCCACTCAGTAATACGCCTATGTGGATAAATTCTATTCGTATTTTATGACTGGAGTAGTCAAGTTTCATTACATAAAAACGCGCATTTTATTTGCGCAAAAAAAATGTTCTATTCATCTGCAACATGCAAGCCTTTTCCCAACTATGTTGGGGTCGGCTTCCAGTCTAACCGGATTCAGCTGTGTACCAGTGCTTTACAAGAAGCGAATGCCTATCTGACCTCCTCAACCCGGGCAACCTGGTACCCTTGGTTACACTGTCAGACTTACTGTCTTCTGACTACCCGTAACTACTGCCAAGGTTTTTCAATGACAGCCTAAAGCTGCTGAATACCCTCTCCAAACTTACCCAGAGTACAAATAGCTCCCACAATGAGCCATCCAGCATTAGTCCTGGCGGCAGTCAACCGGCTGCTCTGTCCAGCAGACCTGAGCAGTTGTTCAGCTGCATTGAATGCCACCTTGCCTCTGCCGTGAGGAACACCCAGTGGGGAGAGACGGACTGCGCCGAGGATTGCTGCTAAGGCTGCTGAATATCCTGGAAGGAAGATGAGGAAATTAGTGTGGGTGTTTACTTTTTGAGTTATGTGTTTTTACGTGATCTTCGTGTGTGTAATATACATCTTCGAATACAACATATACTATGTGCATATACATAGTATATACATGTTGTATTTGAAGAACTATCATGGTGTTTCTAGCCAGCTATTCTCCGTGAGAAGCTACTTCTATTGGAAAGAACAAAGTTGAAAATACATAAAAAACTAAGTACCTTTTCGGAATTGTTTTACCAAATCTATGTTTTATTGCTACTCTTATCTCCCTATTTATTGTGTGTATGATGTCCGTACATAATATCCAAAAAAGTCATTACCGGGTAACCACAATGAGGACCAATTGTCAATGCGTATGTAAATTATATAAGTAATTTGAAATGATACCAACCAGAGATATGATGCGGCGTAGGCCTGGCCGCGTCGAGAGCATCAACACACTTGTCGATGAGCGGCGTGATCTGCGACGGCAACGCCACGCACACGCAACGGATACACCACGCCGCAGCCAGTCTTGCAGCTACGCATGGGTGTTCTAATACCTGAGAGTAAATGGGATTATTTAGGCTCGTTTGAAATGGGAACAAATATAATGACCACCATAAAATGCTTTGATACCCTTAGTTTTGCAACCAGAAAAATCTACTGAACACCAGAAAAATAAAGTCTAAAAATGTAATAGTACCAGCTATTTTAGTCACGACTTCACTTTAAATTGTATTCGACCACCAAATTTAGTAAATGATCACCAACTCTTGACGACCAAATTAATGTATTATTTTTGCCTAAATAAGTCACTGTGATTGCCATAAAATGTAGGCTTATTATCAAATAAAGTATTATGATGCCATATTAAGTTATGTGTCCGGCTTGCAATGCATGCGTGAGTGTCAGTATGACGAGTGACAGGGGAAAATGGAAGAAAATGACATATTGCGCCGACCCCAAGTAAAATTGGGAACAGGGCAGGAGAAAGAAGAAGAAGAATGTGTTTCTCAATACACTCCCTCGAAAACACACTCTTATCGCACTGTTTAGAGGCATGCAATAGACAATTTTCCACCCTAGTGCAGGAAAAGGGTCCCCATAATGTAATTACATTTATTGTATCAGGCCGAACTTATTTTTTTGGAGTCAGTTTACTTAAACAGGATAGCAAGATGTAAAAACTTTGATTATCATTTTATATTAAAACGCTGGTATAATTTTGATGATCATTCACTACTTTTGGTGATCATTTACTACTTTTGGGATAACAATGATTTATTTGGACTCATTTTGCTTAAATAGGATAGCAGAATGTAAAAACTTTGGTTATCATTTTACTTTAAAATGGTGGTTTAATTTTGGTGATCATTTACTATTTTTGGCTTGCGCATGATTTATTTTGGAGTAATTTCACTTAAATGGGATAGCAAAGTGTTAAAACTTTGGTTATCATTTTACATTAAAATGCGAGTTTCATTTTGGTGATCATTTACTATTTTTGTCTGCTATTTGTTACTATTTCTGGTGATCAGTTAAACATAAGCCGTTTGAAATAAAAAAAAAATAAGTGAGTTTGAGTTTTACAGTTTGGTTGAATGTTGTAATCTAAGGAATTACAGAAACTACAGGATTCGAAAAAAAAATCAGTGTTAGTTAGCGTATTTATCGAGGAAGACTATTGGATTTATGTTATTCTGATGTGTAAGCTATACTACAGTCAAGTTTCATCAAAATCCGTTGAGCCGTAAGAAATTACAAACATATACACACTAACAAACTTTCATATTTGTGTGATATTTTACCACCTGGAAAATACCACAAATAGCACCTTTCTTGGTAGTTGGGTAAAAATATCTTTTACAGTCAAAAATAATTACACTTACAAACAGTTAAAATCATACTTACAGTACAAATAGCATCGAGCATGTTGAGCGAGGTGTCAGACACGAGGTTCTGTACTGATGTTCCCAGTTGTAGAGCCAGTTCCCCCGCCTCCATCAGCGCACATACTAGCAAGTGCTGGCTGAACAGCGTCTCCTGAGTAACAGGGAGAAATAAGTTAGAAGTTTTTGGAAAAAAATCATCCAAATTGAATAGGTTAAAAACTAGGTCGCTCGGGCGTGGGATATCAAAAGATTTAATATGTGAAAAAAGCTAATTGATCATATAAATATTTGTGGTTCCTCAGACGATTTAATTTGATCTTTATTGATGTCTACATTTATATAGAACTTTCATAGACCAGTGCATTATATAATCTTTTACACAATCTATTCGCATAAGGTTCGGACTCCACTGAAGCAGAGAGATTTTTAACAACCAATAGAACTTCTCCGCTCTATTCTAATCTATACTCCGCTTCGCCTTGACCTGAGGTTCGAAACTAAAAAATGTTATAGTTCGGCCATTCAGAGAATGCGTTCCTGACACGTCGCGATTGAACTGACGACGTAACTTTGCAATGGCGTTGCAGTTACGATAAAAATATTTTTGCTGGTTGTTTACCGTTTTAACAATTGAGGAGCATTAAAACAACATTATTATATCAATAATCAATGAATGTTATAATTTTGTGCCAAACTGAGTGTCAAATAACTTGGTAAACAATATTTTTCTAAATCTATACTGCGCTATTACAAGGTTATGTCAGCGGTTTATATTTTGTAGTGCTGTGCTAAAAATAACAGGCAAGTATCGTAATCTGTTCTTATACAGTTATAATATAAAATAATACGTTTTGATTTTCTTTTTAAGAATTGGAAAATAATGGACTATAAGACTTAATTATAACGTTTATGAAATATAAAAATAAAACTATGACCAAACCGCATTTTTATACTTAGATTAAAAATGGTAACCCCAAATGGCGTTATGGGCCGCCATTTTGTGACGCTAAAACAGTCGTCCGTTGTCGTTTCGTGCGCATAGACCACGTTTTTCAAGTGTTTTTATTTGATTACCCGGCTTTTGTTAGACCGAGATATCAGGATTGATTCTGTTATTGATAATAATATAATTATACATGTAGGCGAAGATGATGATGAAGACACCACCTCCTCAAGCAAATCGGAGTCTGATTAATATTCTGTTCGCACATTCAATTCAATGTACTTGTAACAAAGAATAAATAAAACAATTTTATTATATGAATATTACCTTTTTTTGGTTTCCACTTAAATAACTAAAATATAAAACAAATGATTCCGCCAATTTAAAACGAAAATAATCTTAAAATAATGCGGCGGTTCATTTTGAAGGAACGGTAACGAACTCAGTGTTATGTTGTGCCCATCACTAGTCGTGACTAACTGATAGGTGTCAGGAACGCATTCTCTGAACGGCCGAAGTATAGGTAGTCCTAATAATATGAATCAAAACATAACAACTGCTTTTTATATTCTGTTCATATAAACGACGTACCTGATTACAATCCTTAGCGTTCTCCGGGTTGAAGTCAATACTGTTCATCTGTTTGATAACAATCTGTATGATCTCGCGACACGCCGACGCCTGCGCCTTCTCGCCTAACATCTTGCCGAGGGTGTTGCGTAGGATGTAGTTTATACATTTTCTATGGAAATGTTATAATAATCAGCATTTGGCATTACTAAACTTATATCTGCGTGTTTAGCGAAGTGTTAGATGACAAGTCGAAAACGAATTCGGGAGATTTCTCAAAATAAACATGAGGGAATCGGGAGGTGTCTAGTATGAAACAGGGGAATCGGGAGACATCTTGCAAGAAATGTATGTATAGGAATCTGGATATGTTTTGCAAGAATCGTAAGGGAATCGGGAGGCGTTTTGCAAGAAACATACGGGTTCACGAGACATCTTGTTAGAATCATAAGCTTATCATGGGGTGTCTTGCAAGAAACACGAGGAAGGGGAGATATATCGCAAGATTCTTTTGGGGATTTGGCTGTTTTATAGAAAAAGGAATAATTATATTCTCGTAATTTATGAGTTGCCGAAATAAGGTATAAATAATATGCCCGAGAACAGCGCTGCGAGCCCACAGTTCTAGCAATGTTAATAATATTTTCATATAAACTTACCTATTTATTTTATTTTATTTATTTATTTATAAACTTACCTAGAATAAACAGCGTCGACATGCGAGCTAGCCGCCTTAGGATTAGCTACTAAATCCAGCACGTGATTCAAGAAAGTCGTCATATTACGTTCCAGCCACACGCCGCCCATATTTTGTACGAACACCACATACGCCTGAAAAGTGGAGAAATTGTCTGTAAGTATTTTTGACGAGAAATCGTATGTAAGTATTTGTAAGTGGAATTTTGTTATTCTTCGTTGTTAGTAAACGAGACATTGTTTTGTATATCCTGAAGGTAATTTGATTTTGACGAGACTGTTTATCTAGTGCCTTTTTATAATATAAGATTAATTGCAAAAAAAAATGTTGTGAAATGTATGATGAAGGAATATCTAAAAATGGACAACTAAAATTCGCTAAATGTAAATTTATTTACCTTACCGTAAGTTTATGATTGTTTACCTTAAAATACCTGTATCAATGTTGTTTTGTAATGATGTTGGACAAGTTTAAATCATTGCCTTATGACTGCGTAAGAACTTAGAAGCATCTTTTAAAACTTTTATGATTTTCTTTCGTAAATGCTAAAAAACCTATCAAAGACTGTTAAAGCTGTATGCACACTTAAAGTGGCTACCCACATAATAATAGTTTATATAATATTTATTACTGTTATATTTGTATTTACTATGGGCGCTAGTTGCCTAAAATAAATAATGTAAGGAAAATAAGTATTTATATTGTATTTTTTGTTAGTGTACACTGTGTCACACTTGGAGGCCAGCGCTTTTGGTTAGTTACATTTTATCTTTTTACAATAACCGTCTTTTTAGCCTCACAAACTTATATCTAGTATGAAGTAATATTTAAACTTACATGTGTAACACAGACGCGAACTTCCCTATTAACACCGGAACTGGACTTAATGATCTCCCCCTTAAGGAATGAGGTGCCGCCGCGAAGGAACGCGCCCATCAGTAAGTTTAGCGCCTCGTCTAGAGACACTACGTTCTTTGGCGGGTCTTTCTTTTGTTGCACTGGAAATAAAAAGATATTATGAAGATTTATACTGTTTTTTTGTGCCCTAAAGGGTCCGAAACAACTAAATCGATTTAAAACATTATTTTGTTGGGAAGCTACATTATACCCAAGTGACATATGCTATATTTTATCCTGGTACCTACGGAAGGTATTTTCTAATGGTCGCGGAAAACAGATCGTGCCAAATAAAATATGTCGTAGGTATATACAGATCTTTAAATATATTTCTAACGTTTGTAAAAAAAGTGATTTAATTCGGTTTAGAATCATACCTGATTGAGCTCCGACTTTCAGTTTGGAATTGAGATTGGTAACTTCACCAGCTTGCGTGATTGCTATTAACGCGCCCAGCAGTTCTGCTATAGCGCACCTGTTCAAAGAAGGAAACAACTTGTTACTCTGTGACTAAAACTAAGTATAAAAATTTTGGATAAGGGTTGTTAAATACATTTCCTTGGTTCGGGGATACAAACAAAATTAAAAAGTAACTCAAAGACGGCTATATCAGTTTGACTGAAAAAAACGGCAGGGAGGTAAGTTTTATTAAAACCATACGACCAAAAGCAGAATATTTTTTATCCTAACTGGGAACGGGATACTAAGTGGGTGAAACCACAGATAAAATATTAGCTAATTATGGATACAGTAGTAATCCACTCACCTCAAAGAATAATCACTAGAATGTGCAGCTCTTAAACACGCGGCCGCTATGGCATCCAAGTCCGCCGGAGTCAAACGCATCAACGGCAGTAGATGTCGCAACGTATGTGCTGCTGCCGCTCTCACTGCCGTCGCTCTCTCGGAGACCAGCGCGGCGCGAGCGGCGCGGGAGACTTCGCGGACGGCAGCGGGGGCTGCTGTGCCCATGCCTACACAGATCTGTAGGGTAAGGAAGAAAGGATGTTTAATTTGGTGGTTATAAAATAATATCTAATAATAACTCATCATCATCATCTCAGCCATAGGACGTCTACTGCTGAACATAGGCCTCCCGCTTAGATCTCCACAGATACCTGTTGGAGGCGACCTGCATCCAGCGTCTTCCGGCGACCTTTATAAGGTCGTCTGTCCACCTCGTTGGTGGACGTCCTACGCTGCGCTTGCTAGTCCATGGTCTCCACTCCAGCACTTTTCGACCCACTAATTACTATTTTATAAAAACTTAAATATTTATAAAGTTTATGATAGTCACGGAATAAAAAGTATGAAAGTTTACTAAACAATACGAGGTAATTTATATAAGGTTAATATTAAGGTAAATACATAAGTAGAACCTATAAGTATTTATATTCACTAATTACCAATGTTTTTACTACTTTGCTAGACTAAATGAGGGTCACGAAATTTAAGGTATATACTAAACAAAATGTGTTAATTTAAGTATGTATAATAATAAGGCTAAAACAAGTTCATGCTGTTTAGATTTCGCAATCTTTAGGTTTTGCTGAAAACAAACATGTTTATTTTTTTAAGATGCCATCTGTTCTTGGAATACATCATAGTTCCATGATGAGCATCTGTGCTAAGTTTTTGCATATTCGCTGTTTACCATCTACTGGTTGCTAAATAGCTTATACCAAATGTATTAATACAATGAAGTACAAAATAAAAAGATGAGCTTAGGTCGTCAACAACAAAGCCTCTTTATGGCAGACTAGCTTCCGCCAGCGGCTTCGCCCGCGTGGTGTGTTGATAAAAAGTAGCCTATGTGTTAATCCAGGGTATCACCTATCTACATACCAAATTTTAATCAAATCAGTCCAGCCGTTTTTGCGTGATTAAATAACAAACATACATCCATACATTCTCACAAACTTTCACATTTATAATATAAGTAGGATAACCAGAAACCTGCTTGGTCTTTAATAAACCAAAATACTAAAACAGGACCGTGAGCTAGTTATTACGTCATAACCGCATGTATCATGATATATCATCAAACAGTTTCATTGTTAATTAAATTGTATTACTGTTCCTATTAGCTACAACAACAATATGTGTTGACAAATTATCTGCCATTCAATTTAACACCATCGTTCATGTCAAAGCGTCAACATGAAGAACCCACTTGATTGTTTAACTAAGTAGTAAAATGGAACTCAACAAAGAACTGAAAACTGTTTTTACGTGTGTGCCCACTGATAAGAAACGTCAATTTCCCTAATGTATTCAAAAAGTTACTGTAAATGGCCTAGAAACCATAAAATACCAAGTAACTGAAGCATCTTGTAAAATAAAATTATGGATATTGCCTTTGCAGGGCTTACAACTACCCTACAACTCTACAAAGTTACAACTCTACAACCCTACCTCAAGGGTAGTTTGAGCATTATCAAGGGCATTTGAAGACTAAGGGGAATTAGATTATTCTTTATCCTCTTGAAGGATATATTTTTTTCTACTAAACATATAATCTATCTATGCAGTAACACAACCGTAAAATGTAAAAAATGGATGCCCAAATTAACACACCTGATTAATAAAACATAACTGATATCAAGTTACATAATTAGGTAACTTTAAAAAAGTTCTTGATAAGACCATTTTATGTAATAAAATATTGTAAACATTATTTTATCGAATGACCTGCATGTATCATATGACATAAATGTAATAATAAAAGGCTTATGTTTAACTGATCACCAGATATAGTAACAAACAGCAGACAAAAATAGTAAATGATCACCAAAATGAAACTCGCATTTTAATGTAAAACTATCACCAAAGTTTTAACACTTTGCTATCCTATTTAAGTGAAATTACTCCAAAATAAATCATGCGTAAGCCAAAAATAGTAAATGATCACCAAAATTAAACCACCATTTTAAAGTAAGATTATAACCAAAGTTTTTAAATTCTGCTATCCTATTTAAGCAAAATGAGTCCAAAAAAATCATTGTTATCCCAAAAGTAGTAAATGATCACCAAAAGTAGTAAATGATCATAAAAAAAGTTTTTACATCTTGCTATCCTGTTTAAGTAAACTGACTCCAAAAAAATAAGTTCGGCCTGATAAAATAAATGTAATAACATTTTGGGGACCCTTTTCCTGCACTAGCGTGGAAAATTGTCTATTGCATGCCTCTAAACAGTGCGATAAGAGTGTATTGAGAAACACATTCTTCTTCTTCTTTCTCCTGCCCTGTTCCCAATTTTACTTGGCGTCGGCGCAATATGTCATTTTCTTCCATTTTCCCCTGTCACTCGTCATACTGACACTCACGCATGCATTGCAAGCCGGACACATAACTTAATATGGCATCATAATACTTTATTTGGTAATAAGCCTACATTTTATGGCAATCACAGTGACTTATTTAGGCAAAAATAATACATTAATTTGGTTGTCAAGAGTTGGTGATCATTTACTAAATTTGGTGGTCGAATACAATTTAAAGTGAAGTCGTGACTAAAATAGCTGGTACTATTACATTTTTAGACTTTATTTTTCTGGTGTTCAGTAGATATTTCTGGTTGCAAAACTTAGGGTATCAAAGCATTTTATGGTGGTCATTATATTTGTTCCCATAATAAAATCAAAAACCCCAAATGCCTAAAATCATACTTGCATAAAATCATGGAAGCAAAGAATTATTCGAACATCGAATTCTCAAGTCTCACCTTTTCAAGAGTATTCATAATCTCCAGTCTAGTTTGCGACTCAGCATTTTTCAGAGACCTAACTAGGGTTGTCACAGTCTCTTCATATGATCTGCCCATCATACGTCCAAGTTTCTCATACATACTGCCGAGGCAACATATGGCAGCCCTGGAACATACACATGTTTTTAAAACGTAGAAGAGGTGTAATAGGATTATAGTTATAATCTTTCATAAGCTCATTACGGCTTTACGCGGGAAATGTTTCTTATGTTATTGTGTGTGATCTATTTAGAATTAAACAGATGTTCGATGAGTGATGAGATGACCTTTGAAGAGTAATTAAAAGGTTGATTGATATAACAACATTTTGCGCCGTATAACTTTGCATTTCTGAAGTTAGCTGTTTGACTCTAAGCATTTATTTCGTACAGATGTTCCATGACGCTTTCTTGTCCAAAGATGGCCAATATTGAAAACCCGAAGGTAAACTATTTACTTTGCGAAAGTCAAAATGTGAACAAATCACTACTGTGGATTCGTGAAAACCAACTACAGAAATCAAATATTATAT
Source organism: Helicoverpa zea (assembly GCF_022581195.2). Lineage (NCBI taxonomy): Eukaryota > Metazoa > Arthropoda > Insecta > Lepidoptera > Noctuidae > Helicoverpa > Helicoverpa zea. Next base: position 4,591,137 of record NC_061472.1, read on the forward strand.
AGCATGTACAAGTCACAGATAAGGGTTCAGGAGGCTTCCTAATTTTATCTAACTCTCAATTAACTAAGCCTTGAGACCAATTTTTGTAAAAAACTTAATGTTATTTATTCCTACAACTAAACTAGTCTCTACTCTCTAACTAGTCTAACAATTAGCAGTAGGAAATTCTTTCTTATGTTTGACAATATTAAATAAGGCTAGACTATCTCACGTACAACAATGCCTTTAGTACTCGTAAAACTTAGATATGCATATCATGTTAGAAACTTAGAAGTTTTAGATGTTTAATTTACAAACTGCTGGTTGTCTAGCTACCACCCACACAGCAAATATTATGCAAATCTGTTTGCTGTATGTATGTATACATATTCTGACCTACTAATATTATCATAAATGCGAAAGTTTAGATGTATGTACTAATATTTGTCTTTTATGGCAGAAAATGGATTTTGCTTAAACTTAGCAGAGGTATAGCTTCTAAATCTTAATAATATATAGGCTACTTTTTACCTAAAGTCAATATGTAGTTCTCTCTCTGGAAGCAGGCGAAACCATGGCAGAAGCTAGTTCAAAAAACTATTTAGGTTACGCAAGAGCTTTGTTCAGCTATGAACTATCTGTGACCTTTATCTTGGCATTTACAAGTGCTTAGCAAAATATAGTTCATAAGGACAATAAAGCAAGTCCCATGGGGTAAATTAGATTTAGGGTCATAAGTGCAGTCTTTTGAAATAACATATTACTTTTACTTCCCCTTTTGCAGACCTAAATACTTCGGAATTACTACATAAATACACAAAAGTACATTTGGACCTGTGTAAATGATTAATTAAGGAATAAATGATAATAAAATAATACTTACAGTCTTGTCGGCAAATAAGATGGAGAGTCATCCTTAACCTTGATGATGTCATTGCATTTGTTAACTGTATCAAATAGTAGGAATGTATCTCCCACAGAGAATAAAGTAGCCAAGTTCCGAGCTAGCAACCTCCTTGCCGGTCCACCAAGGTTCTCTCGTAAAAGGTTGACCAGCTGAGCTACCAATTTTTGCTGGCAGCTTTTGATGTCAGACTGTTTGAAAAAACAATAAATATTCATATTTTAGAAATTGAATGGAAAATGTGGTGCAGAATTATTTACTTTTTTAATTTTTGTCTTGCAACTTTAATTTGGATGAAAAATAACCTACTCTTATTGAATAACTTCTTTTGTTTGATGAATTATAAGTATTTGATACACAGCAATTGTGTAAGCATTGTGTGCAGTAAATTTGAGAATGTATGAAGATAGACTTATCAAAGAAATATTTATTTTTACAATATTTGATATTCTGTAATACCCAGTAATCTTCAAAATTAAGTATTTCTTACAATAACTGTTTGGTAATTACAGACCATAGATTTAGTAATTTGTATCGGCAATTGTCTAATGTCATAGACAGAAACAAAAATAGGTTTCACAGCAATATTTACCTTATGTGCAGCCACAAGTACTTTGTCAAGGAATCGGAGCCACTCAAATATGAAGTGTGGCTTCTTATCATCAGGTAGCTGCTGCAGAGCAGACTCATTCAGAGTCAAGGAATGGGACACCTCCATTTTTCTAAAAATAAATAAATATGGCCAGTTACAATTTGATTTTTTTTTTTTGGATTTGTGTTCTGGTTGTTCTAATTTTGAAAAGTTTGATTTAAATCAAGTTCTTGATTGTTAATTTACTTGAGGTGGTTGTATATTGTATCAATACGAAGGTAATAAGGTCCTTGTTTCAGTTATTTTGCTAACATGTTCTCTGTTATTTCTTTAACATTTTGTTAAATCATTCAACATTATGTTATCCACAGTTTACTCATGACAACAGTACATAAACCTAGTTTCACTAACATGCTCTTTTACTGCGTGCGAAAACAGAATAACGAGCGCAGACTCGATACGTGTAACACAACGAAGTTTGTTTATTATAGTTAATTATACCCCGCAATGGCGTCAACCTGATGAATCAACCGGAGACTGATAATATTACACAGAAATCGGCACAGGGTCGAATAGTTCTACTAAAATACTGTCTATCTTGAAACGTAATGCAATACATTCACGATCACAATAATTAAAAAGTAACAAACCAATGAACGTGGGTTGGAAGTCGAAGAAAACACTTTCACATATTATAACTAAGAATATTTTGAAGAAATACACGTCCTAATCTCAGTTAAGAGCTAAAACAATAAATATTAACTAGCCACAATATCCACAAAACTATAGTTGATGATTATTTAATTAAAATACACAATATCACTCGTCCGCATACACAGCAGGCTGCCCAAAGCAGTGAAATGAAATGTCAAATTAATTAATGTCAACAAATGGTTTTCTCGAAATGACAGTTCCTACTAAAATAATTAGAGTAACGAAAACCGGTTATGAACCGTAAAATCTAGTCGGTGTAGTCTATCCCTAACATAGTCTCCAAAACAAGCTGTTGATTTTGTCTATGATTATTTTTGTTGTTTGTCTGTCAATTGTCACGTCAATGTCGTCGATTGTCCGACGCTTGTCTCTTTCGAGAAATAGTTAATATAAGTTAGAATTTTAATCTCTTTAACAAAGTATTAAAAGTAATATCGTTAATAAACCACAAATTGACACATGGTTCTGTGAAATTTTAAACGTTAACATAAAAATACAATGATTTTAACCTTAACGTAGCCTACGTGTATTGTAAGAAGCCAGTGCAAAAAGCATTTGAACCAGATCAATGATTAACATGAGTGCCCAGCAGAGCCCGGCGAACATGCAGTCCGTGGACAGAGAAAAAATATTTACATGGATCCTGGAACTGTGCAATCCTGAGACCCGAGAGAATGCTTTATTGGAGCTGAGTAAGAAGCGTGAGAATGTGCCGGACCTGGCGCCTATGTTGTGGCACAGCTTCGGCACGATCGCCGCGCTGCTGCAGGAGATCACCAACATCTATGTGGCCATGATCCCGCCGACGCTCACGGCGCACCAGAGCAACCGCGTGTGCAACGCGCTGGCGCTCATGCAGTGCGTCGCCTCGCATCCCGAGACCCGTTCGGCCTTCCTACAAGCACACGTACCGCTATTCCTTTATCCCTTCCTCCACACTGTTTCCAAAACACGTCCTTTCGAATACTTACGCCTTACCAGCCTCGGAGTTATTGGAGCCTTAGTCAAAACAGATGAACAGGAAGTTATCACTTTTCTGTTGACCACTGAAATAATACCACTGTGTCTGCGTATCATGGAAAACGGATCTGAACTATCCAAGACAGTGGCTACATTTATTTTACAAAAGATATTGCTAGATGACAGTGGACTTTGTTATATTTGCCAAACGTATGACAGATTCTCTCATGTAGCTATGATATTAGGAAAAATGGTATTATCTCTGGCCAAAGACCCGTCCGCACGCTTACTGAAACATGTTGTCAGATGTTATTTGCGCCTGTCTGACAACGCTAGAGCTAGAGAGGCCTTAAGACAATGCCTGCCCGACCAGTTGAGAGACTCCACGTTTGCAGCTTGCCTCCAGGAAGATAACTCCACTAAGCACTGGCTGGCTCAGCTCATTAAGAACTTGGAAGCTCAGCCCCCGCCGGCCAGTCCGGCACAACAGAACATGTGAGCCTTGTCTTTCTGATACATGCCCACTATGGACAATATACAATAAGTAGTGCAGTTTTATACACTAAATTAAATAAATATAGCTAGCATAATTACACATTCCTGCTTATAAATTGTTGATGGTAAAGTGTATTTTATTGCAGAGATGTATGAAAATAAGCCTTGATAAATTGGCTCATACTTACATGTTAAGGATTAGTGCACAGGTGTGATTAGTTCTCTTATACAAGCATATTCTTATAGCTTGTATTGACTGAATGGAGGATGGACACACTGTGCACTTGTAGTTCCAAGTATTACATTAGATCCTTATGGAAATTCTGGAAATTTCAATATAGGTCTATAAATTTATTATTTCTGTTTATAGTATAAGGAATACTATTAAGTGCTACTTTTTGTTATTGTTTATAGTGGGCCTGTGAGCCTATTAACAATATTCTCAGAACAAATCTGTGTTTATACCAGATAATCTACAGATTTGAACTGTTAAAATTATATGTTTACTGACATATCCATTTATATTTGAAATAATAAAATTAATGAATGTACTGACTAAATTTTGCCTTTTAAATGTTATTATTATGTATTTGTCTCTTACACATTATTGTATTATTTTTTTAGGTACAAAACAAGATGAAAGCACTAATTTTGTATGCAGTCGTAGTGGACTAGGAATAAACCTTTTTATTATTTCAATCAAAATTTTTTATTTCCCTAACCTATTTAAAATAAGACAAGAGCAACAGTCAAGTATCTATTTGAACAAATTGCTTCTTGAAACCCTAAAGGCTCTTTCTTTCAAATTGGACATCTACAGCAACCTTGCGAGTTTTTGCTTTTTCTATAGTGTAAAGTTTTAAAATAATAGGTATATCCTAAATTGGAAAGTTTGAAGGTAACGGCTTTCCGACTATTCTCTGATCATAACTCCTAGTAACAAGGTAGGCAGTGAGTATTTAATAATAAAGCGGCAACAGAAATACATCATCTGTGAAAAATTCTGCTGTCTTACACACAGAACATAATATACCCCCCTTGTATTAGGTACCCCAAGAGGGCTTACGTAGCTATGATGGTTCATGAGACAGCCCGGTGAAGACGAACAATCAGGTCCCGTTTTACCCTGTTGGGTTCGGAACCCTAAAAATCAAGCAAAACCGAATCGGCGTACCTTTTTGGTCATCTTATAAGTAAGGGGCCATCTAGACGAACAATTAAATTCTGGAACAAAAAATACGCTAATATCCAGTAATATCATTGCGCAACGTCAACATGAACTCTGTAGGTAGGGACTGTCGTACAATTCGTATATAATTTTGGGCAATCTTATTAATCTTCTATTCTAGGCTGCCTTTCATAAATTATGTCGGACAATAAAAAAATAACCAGCTTGGTACAAGAATGTCAGTTTAGTACCAGCTGGTTGTACATTTTGGAGATGTTGTATTGATGTTTGTTGAAACCCTGAATAACAGTTCAGGGTTTCTATTCAGCGACTTCCAAGTCGCGCGGTATTCTTCCTTCCTAAACGACAAATAGTGTGGGGAGACTATAAGGATAGCTACAGGGGCCCGATTCTCCTAAGTTAATAATGACAAAATCGAATCGCAATATGATCGCAATAGCAGTTTTAACCATATCGGGCATTCTGCTACTAATAAAAGACCAATCGTATTCGATTGACATTTGATTGGTGTGCGATTGGTCTGCTATTTTGGTGATTTTGGTCTATACGGTAGTTTGCTGTACAATCATTTTGCAATCGTAAATCATTTGCAGACAAAATGATTCATTATTGAATGACAGAAAAGGATAAAAACGTTTATTTCAGAGAAAAAATAGCGGAATGCCACATACGCTTCAATCGTAATCGAGTCGGGATTGGATCTCAGTCGAACCGAGTCGAACGTGAATCGTATGACCCTTAAGTAAAATTAGGAGAATCGGGGCCCTGGTAGAGGTTCAAAGTAAGAGAATGAAAATAAATAATAATTACTTATTTTTTTTAATGTGTCTCAAAAATCTGGTCCTTGAACTGGGAAGTGATTGAGTGCCCATCGTATAAGCTAGGGTATGATCTCCTAGCCTTAATCAGAAATAAAACGTCAATTCGTATCACAATAACTTCTTGTATTCACTTTTAAAAACACAATTTAATATCAATCGTAAGAAAACATAGTTTATCAGTCCACGAAGGAAGCGCAATGTAAAGCGCGCGCTCTAACTGTCAAAATCTCTTTTTAGTGTTGTCCTCACAGTAGAGGTAGTGTTGTCCGTATAAAACTAAAATGATTTAGTATACTTCGGTAAATATAGTATAGTTCCTTAATGTATGAAAAGAGAATATAACATACAGAACAACACAGGATAATATTAGTCTAACATTCGGCCATTCTGACCACTAAGTTTGTCCTCAAACTTCTCAAAGTCAAAGTCAAATCATTTATTTCATTTAGGCCTTTACAAGCACTTATGGACGTCAAAACCATAACTAAGTTTGATTCTAGTTGCCCATTCCAAAAGTAGCTTCCTATGGAGAAGAACGGGCAAGAAACTCCATGGTTACTCTTTTTAAAAATAATATAGTATTACAATTTGTATGTATTGATACATACAGTAAAAGCATGCGAAGATCATGTAGAATCGCAAAGACAAATGAGAGTAAAGTGACAATTAAAATGCTACATGGTGTTCACATTTACAAATTGGTTTATATTTTGGTACAAAGTTAAAGGTCAAAGTCAAGAGGTTATTCGCCAGCAAGAATTCATGACTGTGCCACCTTTACAGAGCTGCGTTCCTAGGACTGCCTCGAGGCCTTCACTCTTACTGGAGCCATCCACGCCTTCCAGCCAATCTAAACTCACGACATCTGCATTTGACCCCTCACCGCAAAGCCAAGAGGATGTCCACCAACAAGGCTTCACTATCGTGCCAACCTTCCAGAGTCGTATCTTTAACTAGGACGGACTGCATCGTGGCCTTCACTCCAACTGGAGCCATCCACGCCTTCCAGCCAATCTCAACTCACGACATCTGCATTTGACCCCTCACCGCAAAGCCAAGAGGATGTCCACCAACAAGGCTTCACGATCGTGCCAACCTTCCAGAGTCGTATCTTTAACTAGGACGGACTGCATCGTGGCCTTCACTCCAACTGGAGCCATCCACGCCTTCCAGCCAATCTCAACTCACGACATCTGCATTTGACCCCTCACCGCAAAGCCAAGAGGATGTCCACCAACAAGGCTTCACGATCGTGCCAACCTTCCAGAGTCGTATCTTTAACTAGGACGGACTGCATCGTGGCCTTCACTCCAACTGGAGCCATCCACGCCTTCCAGCCAATCTCAACTCACGACATCTGCATTTGACCCCTCACCGCAAAGCCAAGAGGATGTCCACCAACAAGGCTTCACGATCGTGTCAACCTTCCAGAGTCGTATCTTTAACTAGGACGGACTGCATCGTGGCCTTCACTCCAACTGGAGCCATCCACGCCTTCCAGCCAATCTCAACTCACGACATCTGCATTTGACCCCTCACCGCAAAGCCAAGAGGATGTCCACCAACAAGGCTTCACGATCGTGCCAACCTTCCAGAGTCGTATCTTTAACTAGGACGGACTGCATCGTGGCCTTCACTCCAACTGGAGCCATCCACGCCTTCCAGCCAATCTCAACTCACGACATCTGCATTTGACCCCTCACCGCAAAGCCAAGAGGATGTCCACCAACAAGGCTTCACGATCGTGCCAACCTTCCAGAGTCGTATCTTTAACTAGGACGGACTGCATCGTGGCCTTCACTCCAACTGGAGCCATCCACGCCTTCCAGCCAATCTCAACTCACGACATCTGCATTTGACCCCTCACCGCAAAGCCAAGAGGATGTCCACCAACAAGGCTTCACGATCGTGCCAACCTTCCAGAGTCGTATCTTTAACTAGGACGGACTGCATCGTGGCCTTCACTCCAACTGGAGCCATCCACGCCTTCCAGCCAATCTCAACTCACGACATCTGCATTTGACCCCTCACCGCAAAGCCAAGAGGATGTCCACCAACAAGGCTTCACGATCGTGCCAACCTTCCAGAGTCGTATCTTTAACTAGGACGGACTGCATCGTGGCCTTCACTCCAACTGGAGCCATCCACGCCTTCCAGCCAATCTCAACTCACGACATCTGCATTTGACCCCTCACCGCAAAGCCAAGAGGATGTCCACCAACAAGGCTTCACGATCGTGCCAACCTTCCAGAGTCGTATCTTTAACTAGGACTGCATCGTGGCCTTCACTCCAACTGGAGCCATCCACGCCTTCCAGCCATCTCTAACTATGACTGCATCGTGGCCTTCACTCCAACTGGAGCCATCCACGCCTTCCAGCCATGCTAACAAATCGTCAACAATATAATTGCATAAACTCTCACTACGATAAACAATTTCTGCGAATATTTTCATTTCATTTCATTTTGAATCCAAACTGTGACTTGTGTACATTGCCATTTTAACAAATTGGCAACCATATACTTGTACAAATTCTTACTACGGTAAACAACTTCACGTCTAGTATTTGGACTTGTATACTTTATCAAAACATTCAAGTTTAACAGAGTAAGTTAATCTTACTATCACTGTGACTGCAACGAGGAATTCACTCCTATTTGGAGCTATCTACGCCTTCTAGTCATGTTAACAAATTGACATCAAGATCCTTCTATCAAGTCTGTCGACTTATGTACCTTATCAATACATTCAAATTTAACCATGACAAGTCAACATCAACATATTGGCATCTATATACTTATATATTTTCCTATTTAAATAATCGACTTGTTTTATATCCAGTCTCTGGATTTATATTCTTTATAAATACATTCCAATTCAACCATTTCAAGCCAACATCAACATATTGATATCTATATACTTATATAATTTCCTATTTCAATAATCAACTTTATTTATATCCAGTCTCTGGATCTATATTCTTTATAAATACATTCAAATTCAACCATTTCAAGTCAACATCAACATATTGGCATTTATATACTTATATATTTTCCTATTTAAATAATCGACTTGTTTTATATCCAGTCTCTGGATTTATATTCTTTATAAATACATTCCAATTCAACCATTACAAGTAAACATCAACATATTGGCATCTATATACTTATATCATATCCTATTTCAATAATCAACTTTATTTATATCCAGTCTCTGGATCTATATTCTTTATAAATACATTCAAATTCAACCATTTCAAGTCAACATCAACATATTGGCATCTATATACTTATGTCATTTCCTATTTCAATAATCGACATGTTTTATATCCAGTCTCTGGATTTATTTCTTTATAAATACATTCAAATTCAACGATTACAAGCCAACATCAACATATTGATATCTATATACTTATATAATTTCCTATTTCAATAATCGACTTGTTTTATATCCAGTCTTTGGATTTATTTCTTTATAAATACATTCAAATTCAACCATTACAAGTAAACATCAACATATTGGCATCTATATACTTATATCATATCCTATTTCAATAATCAACTTTATTTATATCCAGTCTCTGGATCTATATTCTTTATAAATACATTCAAATTCAACCATTTCAAGTCAACATCAACATATTGGCATCTTTATACTTATGTCATTTCCTATTTCAATAATCGACATGTTTTATATCCAGTCTCTGGATTTATTTCTTTATAAATACATTCGAATTCAACGATTACAAGCCAACATCAACATATTGATATCTATATACTTATATAATTTCCTATTTCAATAATCGACTTGTTTTATATCCAGTCTTTGGATTTATTTCTTTATAAATACATTCAAATTCAACCATTACAAGTAAACATCAACATATTGGCATCTATATACTTATATCATATCCTATTTCAATAATCAACTTTATTTATATCCAGTCTCTGGATCTATATTCTTTATAAATACATTCAAATTCAACCATTTCAAGTCAACATCAACATTTTGACATCAATATACTTTTATCATTCCCCATTAAATAAACAATTCTCTATATCCAGTCTCCGGACTTGTGTAGGTACCTTACCAATACATTCAAATTCAAGCAATACAAGTCAAAATCAACATATTGACATGAATTCATTTATATAGTTCCCCATCAAATAAACAATTCCTTATATCCAGTCTCGGTTCTTATCTTACACATACTTTATCAATACATTCAAATTTCAATATTACAAGTCAATATGAACATATCGACGACAACATACTTATATCATCAATCATTAAATAAAGAATCCTATGTATCCAGTCTCTGGATTTGTGTACCTCATTCAAATTCAAGCAGTACAAGTCAACATCACCATATTGGCATCAAAATACTTATATCATTTCTCATTTCAATAGAAAACTTCTATTATACAAAGTCTCTGAACTTATGTTCCTTATTAACACATTAAAATTTATCACTATCATAATTCAAAGTGCAAATCAGTATTTACACATTGCTTCTGCTTATATAATTCTCATTACAGTAAACAACTTCTTTCTATCCAGTACCTGGACTACTGTACATTAACAATACAATATACAATTTCTTAATATCCAGCCTTAGATTCATAAACTGCGTCACTACACTTGTATTGATCTTCAATACAATATACAATTGCTTAATATCCTCAAACTGGACAATATACAAATCTCTCAATTTATTACATCTTCTATCTCTGACTACAATATATATGTATACATATTTTATCTCGTTTAGTATCCATTAATCATCAGTATGATCAAAGTAGCTAATACAAATTCTTTAGTCAGTTTCTCTGCCCATCTCTTATTTATATTCGTTATCTCACAACTAGTACAATATATCTTGTCTATTCAATACTCAATTCTTTATTAGCATTCCAGTCGCTAGTTTTTAATAATTAACAACATAATAAAATGAGAAATGTACAAGTAATTACATTTTTCTCTGTCCATCTCTTATTTGTATTAGAGCAATGCCTATGGTTGAACTAAATCAATACATGTCTTCTATTATTATTATTTAACAACACAATCAAACTCAATCAGACCACTACAAGTTACAATTGTTACAACATTACAATTGTTTCTGTTAATCCCTTATTGTAGTGGTTAAAATATATAAATACATAATATCCATTTTCTTCCTCGAGTCGTTTGTTTTCAGCAACAAACAATAGAACCAGCTAAAACAGTACATAGTGCATACCTTCCAACCTATGAACTTATCAAAAGTTTATTTATGTAGTCTTATTTCAATAATTCAACAATACAACCAAACTGAATTAGTATGAATCTTTCAAATCATTTCACATCTCAATACAGAGGCTCGTAAGAAATAATAACAGATAATCAAGGTAAAAATTGTACAAATCTTTAATTTATTCATTCAATTTTCTTCGTCTGGTATTGTTTTATTAATTAACAATTCATTAAAATCACTACACTTCTCAATTTAAGCTTTTCTTTTTAGTTAATACCATTTAATCAAATTATAACTCTACAAGTTGTAAAGCGTGAGTGGAAAAGCTTTCTGCTCCTTCGGAACTATATCCCGTATGAGGGATACGAAAGCAGAATTGAAGGTGGTGCCGTAGAAACAATTTTAATACAAACAAAGTGACAACAAAGTACCCCTGAGCCTAGTTTAACTCATGGTTCTTTATTTATGGTGCCTTAAAGTATTGCCTTCTTTAGCTGTGCCCTAACAGGGCCTATAATGGTACCTACTTAGTTTTAAGCCTCTTCAACATCTATTGTAACATTATGGAATGCAAATAAATATATATGAATATAAACATAACCAGATGTCATCATCTTTAAATATAAGTTCCAATCACCATATAAATTGTTCTTTATCAGTTTTTTTTTTTCAATTAATAGTTCAAAACTAATAAATACTAAGCAATGCTCTTTCTTAGTTGTTGACTGTAAAACACTTATGGTTGTACTTACTGACTTGTTAAAGATGTTGTTGACACCCAACTGAATTCACTCCTCTGATCCTCCACAATCTTGGTTCCTATTTTATAAGTGGTCAGAATAGACTCACAACATCAATCAAGAAAATCATCATAAACTGTACATGTAATTTTCTGTGAGAGAAGGTCTAACATACAATATGTGCTGAAATTTAGTCTCAGAATAAAATGTCTTACCTCCCAGGAAATTACAAGATTTCCTGTCATAAAGAGAGTATAGAGAGAAATGTTAACTTGTATCGTTACCATACATAAAAGTTCAGGTTCAGTTTATTTATAATAATCTATATGTTTTACTGAGTGCCCTGGTATGCATTCAACTTTTTAATGGGCTAGGACAAATTACTTATTAATTGCCTAGTCTTTTATTCTTTAACTGTCTCACATACTTCTTTTTCAGTATGGTATAATGTATTCTGATGGTATAGCTCCTGTGTAGTATCAGACAATTTTATGTATAACTAATGTTGTTTTGTTCCAACTCAAACCTATCTCTTATTGAGCCAATTGCCATATTCATTTATTAAGTTAATAATATATAGACTGCTTTCGATTCAGATTTCAAAGCCGAAATTTCTTTATTTTGTATTTATTTGATTCTAGTATACATATCTTTAAACACTTCGGGTTATTTTTAATGGTTGAGAAAACTGGTCTCAGCATCAAGTGGTGGATTCCAAATTAAAATGAAATCTTTCAAAAAGAACATATCTGATCTGGCTACTCAGATTACTGACACTACTGAGTTATATTTTCTTCTGATTAATTGACACTACTGATTTATATTTATTTATTATGCTTCAGTCTGTAAAATCCTTTAAGTAAATAATATTTACTACAATTGCTGCATCTTTACTGTGATTAAACTATCCTTAATGTGTTACAGTCCTATAATGTACCTGTTAGCTGTAATATCATCCAACATTCAGATAGAATAAGCAGTTTAACTTTTTCTAGGTGAGGCAATTTACAGTTAATAATATGGAAAAGATCATTTAAAAAGATTACCATTTTTATAATTTTCACTTTAGATACTCTTTAAAATAATAACAAGCAATGATATTTGCTTGGAATGAAGTTTTACTTAACAATGATGTATGCTATTGGCAGTACCAAGATATTGGTAAAACATACTTACTGTCTGAAACATACTGGCTTGAAGCAATTAGTTTCATATAGTTACTTTATTAATAAAAACCAGTTTAGTGTTTAAAGTACTTTAAAGTATTTGATTATCCATTATTAATACCTGTTATCACCGCTTTGGATGTACATAGAATAGTCAAGAGCTGTGTCGCACGGTTTTTGTTGGTTGTCAATTAACCACTTTATTTTCTACCTCTATTTGTAAGTGATTATGATTATTTCAATTTTAATTATTGTAATATTGGCTTTATATCATGAATATCCTATTGTTATATCCTATTTACTTATTTTTATAAGTACTTCCTTTGTCTATTTCAGTAATGTATGTAAATAATGCATTAACACCAAATCGTTTGGCCATCATCCCCATGAACTATGCAATTAACTTTACTTGCTTTATTTACTCTTTTCTCATGAATATTTTATGTATTCAATGTGTAGCAAAAATAACACCATACATAATTACTCAGGATATAAATGTTTACCTCAGAGTATCTGTCATGTTCCCAGCTGGTTTATGGATGTCTAATGAAATATATTGTTGTACATTTACTCACCTTAAAAATGTATGCATCAAATGGATCAATAGCAAACTCTGTTCACATCCATGTAAAACTGCACTTATGTGCTAAATTATATTTTGAATGGCACCCATTATGTACAACAAAATATCTATAACCTAGAGAAAACTCAGTACCGAAGCTCTGAAATGTCAGCTCAAATAGTTTTTAGTATATAGAGCTAAATGTTTCTAGTTTTATATTTGTATGCCATGACAAGTGGCAAACATGTTTTAAGCACATACCTTTAATAATTGTATTATCCTACATGCATGCACCTGCGTGTGTATGCATGTATACACATGTTTGGGCAATTAAATGATTGTTTTCTATTCCATGGATTAATTGGAATGAGAAAAAAAAATATTAATGCTTATACCTGATTGTCCAATGTCTCGGGTACCTGTTGCATCGCGGCGGAGAAGGTGTCTAATCGCCATCAGGCGTAGTGTGTGTCAAGCAGTAATCTACACACAAGAATCTTGTCTGGTCGTCGTCATTATAGGCTCCACAAGTTGTTGACCATGTCGCTTTGTTTTCCTTGAGTAGATAAGTCCTTGATACATTATTGCGGTTGAGCAATCAGTGCTGTGGTCATCTCGTCTTCGTTTAAGTGTTTCGCATAGTGTGGCGTGATCATTAATTTTATTGTATTCGGAGCATTCGCGCCCCATTGGTAATTAGGCGTTTTCTGTTCTTCCCGCTTCTGATATAAGCTAGGGTATGATCTCCTAGCCTTAATCAGAAATAAAACGTCAATTCGTATCACAATAACTTCTTGTATTCACTTTTAAAAACACAATTTAATATCAATCGTAAGAAAACATAGTTTATCAGTCCACGAAGGAAGCGCAATGTAAAGCGCGCGCTCTAACTGTCAAAATCTCTTTTTAGTGTTGTCCTCACAGTAGAGGTAGTGTTGTCCGTATAAAACTAAAATGATTTAGTATACTTCGGTAAATATAGTATAGTTCCTTAATGTATGAAAAGAGAATATAACATACAGAACAACACAGGATAATATTAGTCTAACAATCGCTTGGAACTTAACTTGAAACTACAGTTCGAATTGGCCGCCTGGGACTTCTTATGATTGTGTTGAGATTCCTGTCTAACTTTCGTACCCTGGGATCGTCTTGTAGATAGCACAGTCATCGTTTCTTTACACGATGATTTAGGTTTATCTCGACGCTGCCGTATTGCTTTGCTAAGTGTCTCAAGAAACTGTGTACCACAACTGGCTTTCTCAACAATTTTTGAACAAGCCTTATCGGCGAGAAAATAATTTCTGTTATGATGTGTTTGAATTTCCTTAACGCTGGCTTTACAATTATTTAGTTTTCCAAGAGAACATTTGCAAGCGCAGCGGTTGGCCGGAGAAGACTTGCGTTTGCGCAAGTTTGTTACGCAATGGTTCTCACACGTTATGGGTCCAGATACTAAGGTGTTGACAGCTGTATCTATAAGAATATACTTTGGTTTAATATGACTTTCGCTTTCGATGTTTTTGAGCTTAGATTGTAGAAGGGTCCTGCTATCACAAGCTTGAGGTCCAGATACGAAGGTGTTGACCGCTGTATCTATAAGATTTTTGAGCTTGGATGATCGAAGAAAGTTGCCACTACCGAAAGATTCTCGCGTTGGTAATTTGCTGGAAGTCTTCCTTTTTTGAACATTTATACTTTTCTGAGGATTAATAGGTCGGGTGTTCGAAGAACGGTGTCCGCTTGATGAAGTCTTAGGGTTCTGAAACATACATTTCCTGGATGTGCTTAAGATAGCAGGTTTTATGGCTGGCTCCACAATTTCATTACACAGTCTCTGAGCTATAGACATTGATAAGTGGCTGTTATTATAAAGGCTTTATTTTTTTAGTCATTATTGTTGTTCTTCTGACTTTAAGCAAGCCAAACATATCCGTTACTGCTGTAGATCACCATATTCGAAAAAAATAAAGTCCATACATAAGGGAATGGTACATGTAGCTGCGAGATAACCTATGAATGTTTGTTTTATCCAGCCATTTTATAATATTAAACCAATTTAAATGTATTAAACTAGCTATGACATATTGCAATATTTTGACACCGTAGAATGGATGGTAAATGAACCTTCTTCGAGAGTCTTAATTTCTTTTTTTTATATAAAACCTCTACCAGTAAGTCTTGGGAGTAACGCCAAGGAAGTTCAAGGTGTTATGGGTAAATAGCTACTTAAAATCAACTTCTTTGTCATGAGTGTAATAAAATAAATATCTCTTGTGTTTTCGTATAAGTAAACGAAATCTAAATATTCTGGTGTCTAGATAACACTTTACTTCTATAATTCATCCTCCTCCGAGCCTTTTCCCAATCATGTTGGGGTCGGCTTCCAGTCTAACCGGATTCAGCTGAGTACCAGTGCTTTACAAGAAGCGACTGCCTATCTGACCTCCTCAACCCAGTTGCCCGGGCAACCCGATACCCCTTGGTTAGACTGGTGTCAGACTTACTGGCTTCTGACTACCCGTAACGACTGCCAAGGATGTCCGAGACACAGCCAATGGTGTCTAAGATATACTTAGAAAGTACATACAAACTTAGAAAAGTTGCATTGATACTTGCCTGACCTGGGATCGAACCCGCGCCCTCATACTTGAGAGGTTGGTCCTTTACCCACTAGGCCACCACGACTACTCACATACGAGAATAGCATTGAAGAAAAACTCGTCCTAAATGTCCCGGAGTCTGGAAGTTGACGGTGTTATACCACCGTGCTTACGGCCGGTATCCCTGAATGCTCCTCAGTGGCACTTCCTGCCTACTGCTAATACTAAATGTCCAGAGGCTGTTAGGTGGATTTGAGAATACCCTCATTTTTTCCTCAGTTTATTAGGCGTTTATACTTATAGTGAGTTGATTTTAACATTAAAAAAATACTGCAGAGTTCCAGTTTCAAGAGATCATTCCGAAATTCATTTCAGATTTAAAGGATGCCACATTTCGTGCACGAGTTTGATTCAGTTTTAAATGTGGTGTGACAAGGCGAGGCGAGGGTGCGAGAATATTCGAGGACTGTTGACTGTATGCATAGATGCAATATACTATAAACAAGATTGCGCACTCTCAAAATATATATTTACGAAAATGAACTCTATTCCAACGCAATAAGGTACTAAATTGGTTGCATAATACACAGAGGCAAATCCGAGCCGAGAGGGATAGTTAGAACGGAGGCCGTTTGTCTCTTTCTAACACCTTGCCAGCATAAAAAAAAATGTTGTGATCAAGTTTTTTTTGCCCAAAAAAACAATTGAATCACTTATATTTTTATCTTATTTTAACAATTGTAAGTCAACAAATTAATAACAATCGCATTAATTTATTCGTATTTATTCTTAAAACATAAACAACATAAATTTTTATTTCGCTTTTTTTATTTTCTAGTGGTAACCCTGAACATTCTTGGCGCGTAATCAGCATTTAAAATTTTGTTTATATTTTTTTGTATTAAATCAATTTAAACTATTAAAATGGTGAAAAAGTGTTGCTTTTATACTTGTGAAAGTGACTCCTATAGTGGTTGCAATATATCGTTCCACAGGTAAGCTAATAATAACATTTTCGTAAATCAAACAACTAGGGTGTCCATGAATTCTTGTAATGAGTCAAAATATGGGTGATGGATTTTAAAACTGTTGTACTATTGTTATAGCTTCCCAAAAAAATGTAGAAAGGCGATATAAATGGCTCAGCAGTCTATATGTGAAGCAAAAATACAAAAAAATCAGTCTGCACTTCGAATCTTCCCGTTTTATTACTGCTAATTCCCGCTAATTATTAAAAGCCTATATTAGTATTTTAAGGTCACAAACTGCGTAAGTTAAAACTTCAATACCAATCTGTGTTTAATAATCTTAGCAAACTCGGATTGGTCTCACATAGCTTAATCTCATAGTCACCCTATTAGAAAGGGACAGACGGCCTCCGTACTAACTGATCACTCGGCTCGTTTTTTGGTTAAATATGCGCAGTCCTGTTTACTATATTATGTCTATGACTGTATGTCACTCATTAGTGTCAGTCATGCATGCATGTCATAAGTCAAGTCAGGCATCCATCAGCCATACAATTGTCAAAATGAGCGAATTGAAATTTTAAGTTTCTATTTTTAATAAATTATTTAAACATATTTATATAATAAGGCTCAAAAATTATTAATTTGATAAATCAAAACGTGAAAAAGATGTGGATATTTGGCTATGGATCATTGGTGTGGAAAGTAGACTTCAAATACGATTGCAAAATCGTAGGTTATATAAAAGGTTACTTGAGAAGATTTTATCAACATAGTATTGACCACCGAGGAGTACCAGAAAAAGTAAGTAATTAGAATATCTCGTGCTTGTCAGATCTAACAGGTAAGCTACTCAAAACTCGCTTTTACTATTATGGCAAAACTGGGTAATCATAGCAAACCAAGGGTAACACTTCATATGTACGTCATTTATTAACATGTTTGTGTTTTCTATTTATTATATATCGTGTCTTGTGACTCTACTTGAAGTTTTCATCTCAAAAATATCAGAATACTTATATTACTTATGATGATGATGATGATGACCTCCTAGCCGATTATCGGCTACGGCGGCTGTTCTCATGTAAGGAGATTAGCCAACTGCGCAGGACATATTATAGTGCACAAGCATTTGCGCAGACACAGGTGCACTCCCTATTCCTTCACTCTCATAGCCCGATAGGACGGCAATCCGACACGACCGGAGAAGAGATCAGGCGCAGGACCGACATTTACGTGCTCTCCGATGCACGGGTGTATCAATCACCAACTTCCAGGCTCCGGGCTGCTTTGTGAAAGTCTTCTAAAACCCACAAAGCGATTTCGGCCCGACTCAGGAATCGAACCCGAGACCTCGTGCTCAGCAGCCATATATGCGACAACTAGACCAACGAGGCAGTTACTTATATTTAGAGGATAGATTATTATTATTATATTTAGGGAGGATTATTGTTAGAGGATATTACTTATACTTACTTATCTACTTTTGTGGAATACTTGGTATATTTTGCAAATAAATCTATTTCTTTTTCTCTTCATTATTTGTTTCATCATCATCATTGTGTGAGGACTCTGCTACCTTTTTCACTAGACTACATGATTTATACATACTTTTATTATATAAAATATCAACTTTTATTTATTACAATAACAATAATTTTATTTGTTACACACACTGAAGATTGTAGAAAAAAAAATCTTTTTCTAATTCCAGCCAGGCAGAGTCGTAACGCTGGTCCAAAGTGATGACCCAAACAGCACAGTGTGGGGCATAGCTTACAAGATAAAAACAGAAGATGTGGCTCAAGTCACCAAGCACCTGGACTACCGAGAGAAGAACGGATACATGAGGAAGACCATCACATTCCATCCGGCAGACATGAATCATGAACCATTCCAGTTGACTCTGTATGTGGCGACGGAGGAAAATGAATCTTATGCTGGTGGGTTGAGGGTTTATTTTGTAATCATTTAATTGCCACCTTAATTTTTATGGTTTACTGTGAAACCAAAATTAATTAAAGGTATGAAATAATGCTGGTCAGCTGCAAACATCCGTAATCTTCTTATTACTTTGATTAAATCTAATTTTTCAAAATCTTTCCTACTGAATTTATCATTGTCACAGTTATTCATATTGCTATTTTAAAAATTAGGCTCATTGGAAATATTTATTTTTATAAACTGGCTTAAAAAATCTTATTCAGCCAATTTGATAAAAATACGTTTGTAATGGGCAGATAATAAAATCGATGTATGTACTTCTACTCATATATCCATGTCCTATCATTCCAGGTGAAGCATCAATAGAAGAGATCGCACAACAGGTGGTATCCTGCCATGGTCCCAGTGGGCCTAACAAGGAGTATGTATACAATTTAGCAGCAACCATGAGGAAACTTGTACCAGACGTCAAAGATGATCATCTCTTTGAGCTAGAGGCTGCTGTGAGGAGACTAGATCCGGATTCCAAAAAGACTTGAGTGTGATATTCTTTTGTTTTAATGTAGACCAATCGCTGGGCGTAGCTTTGGTGCTTCTATTCGAATTTTGAATAAGCCTTTTTATCATTAAATAGTGGCTTTTAGTCTTTATGATGAAAGTCAATAATATTTCCCTTAATAGACATCAATCTCTTACTAGTTATTCAGGTGCCTACCCCATGCGCAAGTTACTTCAAAACTGTGGGGAAATTTCGACGTGTGGTAGGCGCCTTAAAGTTTTTAACTAGCATCTGCATCATAAAGCGACTTTGCATTTAAAAAATATTCGAACATTTAATAAAATAATTCTCTAATGGCCTTTGATTACCTTTAGGTAAATTCGCAAAGTATCTTGCTACGCTCATTTCAGTATATTTAAAGTGAGTTGTACCATTTAACTATAACGATAACCATATTATTTTCAATTTTCCAATCACAAATTTGACCAATAGATGGGAATTTCACGGCTGGGTATGGTTTGGTTATCATTGTAGTTAAGAGAACAACTCACCCTAAAATAGATAAATAAGTAGACAATTTGTGATTATAAAATTGAAGTTATTTTTGTAAAAATATGCAATTTTATAAAGCCTCGCTATTTTGTGGCTAATGCAAGTATTAAGTAAGATAAATTAAATAAATGGTACAACTATGAAATTAGCTTGTTAGACTTAGCTTGTCAATACATTCCTATTCAGTATAACTATTGATTCCTCTTTTATACATATAATTGTTAACTGAGAAAATAACAACTGGTTTATCATGTATTATAGGAATCTTGTTAGTCACTTTAACATTTAATAAATGTTTATTTTTCTTATTCTTGCATTGATCATGACTGCACATTGCTTTGGCAGCTAAAGTAGTTAGTCAAAATATTATAGAAATTAATTATAAATTGTATAATTTATTTATTTTAATGAAATATTTTAAATTGTTTATATTTATGAAGATATTTTGTTAGATACGTATATAAAAACAAAGAAGTACCATATCAAAATTTCTGCAACGTGAAACGTTATTTTGAGTACTTATTTAAGTTTATACTTTGTCATAACAAGGAAAATTGATATTTCTTGTAAGCAGGAACTTATCTCTTAAGTTAACCCTTCCTTCATATGTATTTAAATTTTTAAAATATATTCGTGATATGACTATTTTTGTGTCAACATACAGACATTTTTCTTCTCACTTGACTCAAAGATTGACATTAAAAAAATAAGTCTATGCATACTTAATATTTGCAATAATTGTTATCATTATATAGTAGAGCATTGTATCTACCAGTATTTATGGTATAGGATCCATATCATAAAACCACATAATAAAGTGTTAATGTGATAATTGTGACCATTTATATACTTTAATAGACTATAGACCTTGATTCACAAGCCAAAGACAAATTGAAGGGTTCAATTTGAGTGAGTTTTAACTGTTTTTAGGTACTGTTAGTACAAAATGATCCACATTCATACAAAACTAAATTTTGAAAAAAGGTACAAGTAAACTATTCTAGAATTGAACCCTTTTAGGGTAGCAAATGAAGGTGGTAACGATAGTAAGAGGAGATTTTAAAAATGTCATTTTAAAATCACACTCTCTGTTACTATATTTAAAATCTTTGAAACTTAGTATCTAGCTAGAGTTTTCCACGCAAATCTGCTTGACTCTTTCCCAACAAGGTCAGACATTACCGCTTATTTCTTACATAATTATCTCGATAAACTGTCTGGACTATAAATATAGCCTTGAACTTTGTTTAGTTGTCTTTGAGGTAACCGGATAGAAAACGACCATCTTATCTGTATTTTTAAATAATAACATACATGTACATTGACGTGCAAAAGTATGAAAAGATATTCAATGTTCCGTTTATCAGTAATAAATACTTAGAAATATTTCAAGTGTAGTACTTACGTGTCAGATAGGTTGTATTCTTCAGATAATGACATAAGGTGTGTTCCGTCAGTAGCACCTGTGGCCTGACAGAACAAATTCCCGCAGCCGGATAAAAGTTTAATGTTCCTTTCTCGGGCTCTAAATTAAATGTGTACAAAATTTTATTTCGCTACAGAATTGATATTTGATACGATTTTTTGAGGTATTACTACCCTGGATTGGATTATTTTACCATTTGTCCATATATTTTTATATTTATAAAAAATATGGTTTTAATACTGACCATAATGATTATAATATGAAAATATGCGCAGTTTCAGTGTCATATACCTACCTAAATAAACTTGTTTCCTTATTCACCCGGTAAAATATAACCAGAAAAACAAGTAGGTAACTACTTAAATACAAAGTCCCTACTGAAATATATTTTTATTAACGTAAAAATTACCTGTACTTACCCAGTACTTTATTAATCTATATAATATTTTACATATTTATATTATGTATAAAAATACGTCTTGTTGTCTGTCTGTTCGCTATAAACTTGCAGGCATTTCAACAAAAAGGTGTCATTGAATTTAGTCTCAGTCACGCAAATAAAAATACAATGAAACGTAACAATGCTAAATGTCGAGCGAAAATGTATGTTTTTGTGCATAAACCACATTCTAGACACGATTCTGTAATATACCATTGATTACGAAATTCAGTGAACTCATAAAAAAACATATTTGGAATGTCATATCTACGCAACGCTATTAAAATCTCGTTTCTATTACATTTTAATTACGGTACGCTTTTGAAATACCTTAGCAATTTGTACTTTATAATAAGACACTGTGATACTTATAATAATGCAATAATCATATTTTTCTGAAATATAATTTCATTGACGAAGTCTGTGTTTCTTTTCAATAAAATTCAATGATTAAAAACAGAAAATTTATTATGAAAATATTTGGTTCTAAGGCTCACTAGCTTATGATCTCGGCAATATTTGTGTGGGAATTGTAACAGTATTATTAAACGGAGCTAGTTATAAATAGTAGTGTTTTTAATGACATCATAGAATTGTACCTATTGATAACTTAAGGCACGTTTACGGAAAATTTACAGGATGTATTATGATATTAATTAATTAAACAAATAACAAAATATATAACGTTAATAGCACAACTATTAATATTTCTCTTACATACTAGTTATTCACAAAATATTTGTTATAAGACAGTTTGAATTTGGCAGATAGGGCGTGTCACATGGCACTTAGTATTATCAGCTAGTGATAACCCAACCAATGCATTACGATAAAAAACATAGGAAGACTGGCCTTAATTATTAGATATAAATAAATCTATCGGTTTATTCCTTTGCCATGTAAAGAAATATCTACATATCAAAAGATTACAGAAATGACGTCATGCTTCTTTTAATCTTTGGCTGTCCTGCATTATTTGCAGTATGTTCAATATCACATCAATGTTATAATATATCGCTAGCTACTACTTGTCCTTCTTGCGACCTAGCAACTTGTCTAAGAAACTACGTTTTCGCTTTACTTTCTTCTGTTTTTTATTCGTATTCTCCAGGTTTTCACCCTCCGCAGTCATTTTCTGTATCAGTGCAGGTATACTTAAATCTACGATTTCTAGAGGTGGCTTTTTGGGACCCTCTTTAATTACTTGTCTCTGAATCTGCGACAGCTCGGGCACTTCATCCTGTTTCTCGTCCAGTTCGGACTGTAATGTTTTTGATTCATTTTCCTTAGTCGCGCCGGCACTTAACGATTCAGGGCCGTTTTGAATAACCTCTGCTTTAACTTCAACCGGATTCTCACTAGATTTTTCCACTGGATTTTCACTTAAAACAGCCGGGGCCACTTCACCATTTTGCTTCTTCTCAAACACGTCATCATCACCCGTTTTCTCATTTTTGTCGTCACCTTTTTTATCTGCACTATCAATACTGTCGGCCACACTAGAATTAGATTTAGGAACTGACGCGACCACCCTCGGCTTGGTCGGAGGTAACTCCCAGTCGATTGGCTTTCGCTGCGGGGAGTATCTCTTCAGTATTTCTTCAAACAACTTTTGTTGGTCCAGTCTACTAGGCGTGTCTTGTCCTGACAAACTTTGATGTCGAACTCTCTCTGGATCCTGATTCTCCTTTCCACCGTTTTCGTCTGCCGGTCCTAGATCAACAACCACTCGGCGCACCGGCGTCGGCGTCGAGTACGGTTCAGCGAACGGGAACTTGTATAAATTAGGACTTTCAATTTTATATTTAAGAGGTGAAGAACTGTTAGCCGGCATAGACGCTCGTGTCCCGGAGCGGTTGAAAGGACTGGTACTACCTGGCTCGTGTAAGTTGGAAGTCATGAAATCCCGCCGCAGTTTGGACAAGCGCCGCGTCCTTTCAGTCATCGTATGTCTGTATTCCACATCGTCACTTTGATTCACTTCCGATGTGAAATTGTCGGAGTACTTCCTCGGTCTAAAGTCGAAGACTCGCTCGTCGGTGCGTGACTCCCTCATGCTGGAGTAGCCGGGCGTGTTGCGCTTGAAGTTGGCGGTGGTCTTGCCGTGGTTGGAGGTGACGATGGGCTCGACGTCGCGGTAGCTGGTGGGCACGGGCGACGCGGGCGGGAGGAACACCGTGTCGTGCTTGCCGAACACTTCGCGCCGCTGACTGAACTGCTCTTCGCCGATCATTTCCCGCGACTTCACACTCATAGTAGGCGATTTAGCTGCCATTTCCGTTCAATTACAAACCGCAACACTTTGTTATTGATACTATTTTCCTGTAAACACTGTATTTCTATTTTTGAACGACGCACATTATGAGTTCACCGGTAACATCGCGGCTAGCACACGTCTATATGTTAAATTGGACAATAAAGGTGGCACGGTCGTCCGTATAAGGCGAGCCGTTCGCGATATGTGTCGAGTGATCAATAGAGTGGATGCGATAAGATACGAGCGTCGTGTAGCGCGCCGCTTTAGCTATTTCTTTATCTTTCAGCAGTCGAAACAGTTGAGTAAATATAACCGACTGAACACAATCGTGTACGTAATTAATAGCGTACCGAGTGAAAGCGCGCAAGGCGGCGACTGATCGCCGACCACCTCATTATATAATGAATATTAAAACAAATGTCCCAAATTCGTTAGAATCACTTTACACAGCATTGTTAATATTCATGGAACACTAATTTGTGTCTGGAAGCACTTTGGTAATTAATGTCAATATTTACTTGACAATTGGTCTTTATCACTTAAATTCACAGTCATTAGATAAATTGGTAACTGAATAGAAACGCGTTTCTCACAAACAACGAGATTGTTGTTGCAACAATATCTTACAACAGATAACATAGATTATACACAGCTTGGAGCACGGGAGGGACTGTAACAAGTATTACACTCGTGTAGAGACTAAAATCGAATGCACTTCGATGTCTGTTTATTCACCTACTCGCATGAGTTTTGTTGGAAGAACCGTTAGAACGAAAATTGTTCAAGCTATTAACGCTCGCGGTGAGAAATATTCGTGCTATACAATGGATATGGAACACGATTCAACTCTGGCTCAGTTTTTACAGCGAAGCGAGTACATTTCGAATACTCTTTATGTTTCCCGGTTTTCCATGAAAACGAGAAAGATTCATCACGTCAGATTACCGAGAAAACCTTTTGAATCACTTTATTAAAAAAAAAAAACTTTAAATAAATCCGCCCCACACATATTTTGTCTAGAGAAACAAACATTATAGTGTAAGGATAAATTTATACACCCTTCACTTTTGACGGGGGTTAATTATAGCGCGGGGCTAAATATAAAATCAGATAGAAGAGTTCATAGAACGATATCTAAGAGCTTCTAACGAGAGGAGTTTCTCCGCCGAGGTGAAGTATTTACAGATCGGATTGTTGCACACTTCCTGGATTTCGTTCCATATATGCATGACAATCTGAGCGTCTCTGTTATGTCCCAGAAATATTACTCAGTGGGGATCTCAGACTAACACAGGCGTACATTATTAGCTCATGTATTCTGATTGAAATCGTAACTACGAAGACAGTGGTCTCTTATTCTAGTGCAGATAGCGACATACTTAAGTACTAGTTACAATTAAAATGTGGAAAGGTACACTTATAAATACTGCTTACGTGAATAGGTATAGCATTGTAATAAAATCCAATGATAAAACAGGCAAGGTAAGTAACAAAAGATAATACACACTTATTGGACACAGATAAATCAGCTACATAGTCGCATACCTTTTAAAACAAGGTTGATTTATTCTCACATCCATTTTTGTCATTCGTAGGCGATTGTGACGAAATTGCAGGCAGAGTACCTACCCAACTGATGTGTCATGGATACACAAACCTATGCTTAACTGTTGACTAAAGTTCAACAAAACAGGAATTACGAAATCAGTTGCCAGTTAGATACAGGCAGCGGTGTTGAGGCAAATATCATAAAGTAGGTACTTATGATGTGTAGTTGGCATACTGTATTTACATTTTTCTAGGTACAAAGTTGTACTTCATATTTAATTCATTGCAATTGTTGATAAATGCTGATAATTATAAAGGGCAAGGCCTGTTGCAGGGCTGTCACTTGCTAATTATGATGAACTACTTTATTGACCTAATAATTCATATCTCTCAATGTCTGCCGATTTGCTTTAATCCATATAAGTGCACTGGTAGCTTAAAATCACGATGTTGTAGGTATTTAAAACACCTGTGCAGTTTTATATTCAGAAACTAGGTGAGCAGGTTAATGGTTGACCTTATGGAAATTATTTGTCGACGGCTAACAAGACCGGCTGCATGCATACGGGCATACTGACTTCTATGATCAACTTTCACTGAGGAAAACACTAGAAAATCTGGTTTTATTCAAGGGAACAAAATACGATGATACGCTCAATAAAACGAATTCAACATTGATTTAAGAATAGAGAAAAAAACAAGAGGGCTAGTTCCCGCGGATGTCCGAAAATACACCCACAAGCTTTTTAAAATTAGAGTTGTGATGTTATTTTTTCAATGATGACATGCTTTGGAAATGCGGTTACCACGAACCTGTTTATTGGTACATAGAGCACTATTGTTTTCTGTTAATGAGGTGTGGTTTAAGTCCATAAGAATAGTACTTTGTAGTGAAACAAAGATGGTATTAAACACTTATGCTAATGAAGCCCTGAACGAGATTAGAACCGAGTAGGCGCCAAATTAGCTAAAAGATTCAGCGCTCATTGTTAGATTGGCGTGCCAGGCATTGTAGCAAATGATGAATGACAGCACAATGTAACCAATTTATCTAATCTCTAATACATGCTAATCGGGAAATCAAATACATTTATCAGTTTAAAAAGACGGCGAATATTTGTATAATTGAATACTTTCTAGACAAGCTTACCGTGCTATTATAGTTCCCAAAGACGAAGTATGTCAGCGTATATTAGGTAGGTATTTCTTTCATGCCATTATGAGTTTCTCTGTATGCATGCAATGCTCGTAAAAACGTAGATGTACGTTAAGTATCTGTAGCTGTGTAGGGCAAAACGATTATGCAGTAGTTATTCAGTGAAACAGAATCGTTGAACCCAACCTTGTATTGTAGTGATTATTTGTTGTGAGCTACCGTTGTCGATTACCTACATTATGTACGAAAATGCGAAGGTCAAAATCCTCACAATGTGGTGATCTCATTCCTGTTTAATTTGCATACAGATTTGGGGTTTGGCCTCAGCTCTTGTGACCGTGGCTGGCCGATGACGCCTACGTCCAGAAACTGCAATACATTTGGTAAGCTTTTTAGGCAGCGGATATACCCACACATTCCGTTTTTTAAAGGTCCATGCATAAGCTTTCAAATTGTTTGTCCAGATAGGTTTGTTCGGTATACACAGTATAAACAGTGGCGATTGGATTCACCGTTTTCGATGTTGAATGACTATTATGACTAATACACATAGCAGTCATGCTTAGAATTAATAAAATTTGTCTTTTAAAGCCGGAAGAAACCGTGTCAATGATCCCTATTGATTTTTAATTTGGTATCCTGTCAGGGCTGATTCAGACCTTGCGATATTTATGGCAAAGTAAGCTCATGCGCATGCTTTTGTAAAATTTTGTAGAGACGCTAGAAACACGAAAATTCAAGAGTGCTTCTCATGTGGAGGATTATGGAATGAAAGTTCAAAACGTATTTCTGCCATACGGGCTCCTATTTATGCAAAGGCTCAAAAAAGGTCGATTCGACTCTTCCATTGGCAGATCTAGAGCTTCCTTCATCTTTATTGCCTTCTATCCGCAATAAAATGACTTGCTTCATCTCTAATTACCACAATTTTATTGCAGCTTCAAGATAAAGCTGTTGTGCAATTAGCAATGATTCAATACGGAGTTACGACCCCTGCAGCGCAAACGATTGCACTCGATGACTGTCGATGGATTATTTCCTTTGTGATCGCAAGCATCGCGTGACTGTTTATAAAACCAGTTATTTCATAAAAAGTGGAACATTCAAAAAGATTTTACATGATTTTTTTATACTAATATGTTGGTTTCCGTACATATTCGAATTCAATGAATCACTCATCGAATGTAGGAACCCTTCTTCTGAACTTCTTTTTCTCAGAGGGTGGCATTCGTCAAGGCTCTACGTGTATTTGATGCTCATAATTAGGTGGAAAATTATCAACTCGTTTTACCTGTTTGTGTAACTTATTCACGGTCCTTAGTGGCACTGTGCGAGCTGTGGTAACATGTTCTTTAAATCGCCCTCGGCCAGTCAGAAGACAGAAAGTTTGAACAATCAGTCTTACTAGGGGTTTTGTCTTGACCAGGTCAATGACTCAGTCGGGTCGGATTAGCAACCATATAAAGAACTCTGGTACCCAGCTACATCTGGATGCCGACCCTGAGATAGCTCAGAAAAGGCTTGGCAGATAATGAATTTCAGCTGTCCCAAGTTATAAGCTATAACAACCATACATAGCAATGTGTCCTTCAAATAGCAACTAGTTTTGCGGATAATATAGTAGGTATACAGTTACAGTTGTACTTCCCCGGATGTACCAACAATTGATTAACAAGGAAGGAACTCTATTAATATCTATTTATTATGTACTGAAGCAATTCTCATGTGCCCTCTGTATGCGCCTCTGTCCTTTTTATCATCTTCTCAAGAACTAATGTGTGATTACTTTTTTGGTTTGTGCCCCGCTACCAGGTCATCAATGTAAAAATTTCAAATAAAAAGTACAGTTATCAATTTTTCATGAATGTCTCCAAAACAGACTTAAACTTTATCTTTGAATATTTTTATCATATTTATTTTTTCGTTTTTCAAGGCTGTACAAAGATTAAAAGTTGTTAACATTTAAATTGCAACATACACATTTTGACTTGTATTATTATAAGCTAAACAGTTAACAAGCCACTACATAAGGACAGAACCATAGGAAAAAGGACAAATATATACAAAACAGTAGTCATATGACTGTCCATTTACAGAACATATAATATACACTGCACCTATCACTTCACAAGAAATCTATAAGTAATTAGATACGTTTTTATCGCGATAGTGTTTGGATAAACAAATTGATAAGACATATATTATGGTTATGCAATCCCGACATTGATAAATAATTGCTGTATGGAAACAATAATTTCTAGAATAAACTGTCCACGTCATCATCCTCCGAGCCTTTTTCCCAACTATGTTGGGGTCGGCTTCCAGTCTAACAGGATATAGCTGAGTATCAGTGCTTTACAAGAAGCGACTGCCCTGCCTGACCGCCTCAACCCAGTTACCCGGGCAACCCAATACCCTTCGGTTAGACTGGTGTCAGACTTACTGGCTACTGACTACCCGTAACGACTGCCAAGGATGTTCAATGACAGCTGGGACCTACAGTTACACCTACCTACCGACCTACCGAAACACAGTCATTGGTGTCTAAGATATACTTAGAAAGTACATACAAACTTAGAAAAGTTGCATTGGTACTTGCCTTGACTTGGAATCTTACTTGAGAGGTTGGTACTTTGGCCACCACGACTATAAACTGTCCACGTCACGACAATAATTTCTAATATTGTACGTTTTGTTTGATGAGGTAATAGTATGCGTCAGTTATTATCTGTGGATAATACAGTTTATTTAAAGGATAACACGTTTTTGATAAGTCGTGAAGAGTCAAAAGGTCCGGGGTATTCACCTATATCAAACACAAGATATTGCTATCTAAAAAAGTGTTAAAAATTAAGGCAATTTGATTCAGTTGAAATGATGATTAGGTGTAGAAGAAAATAAAAAAAAGTTTTATGTACAATAGTGTTTATTTGATCAAATACTTGATTAATCAATACGGAAGTTCCTTGGTGTATTACACTATCAAGATTATTATATTTTGGCATTTACAATGTCAAATTCTACATGTGAATTAGCTGTACTTTATAACAGAAAATTCATCATGTAATGCACATTCACGTCTTAATATATTACTATATCTATTTATGTAAGTAGTATATAAATATTACTGCAGTCTTAGAAAGATAAGATAGCCATTTCGAAATGCGGCAATGTCATGAATAATTCATAGGCATGTTATTTTATTTTGTTGTTATATAATGTCATTTTCCATGTACAACATGCAACAAGAATATATTAATAAATAAATAATTATACTTATTCTAGTTTTGAGACTAATATTAGTTATATTTCGCTTCGTTTCCAGAAAGAACCTATCATAACGTAAATAGTCACCAATCGTCTATATTTTTTTGCTAGAAATTATTAAGGAAGAGATTCACACTACATTTATTACGTCTAGCATAATTTCGTCGCGTAGTTTAGTCAGGATCTACTCTATTATAGGAATGAATATTTCCACGATTTATAGAATATCGATTATGTTAATGCTATCCTGATCACAATCTTTCTGCTTATTAATCTCATCTAGCAGCCACTCAGTTCCTTTTGCAAAATGATTACAATCACAGGTAACATAATATGCCAAGCTTTTATCCTTATCTCATAAATTATCATCACTTTACGACTTCGATAATATTTCCTTCATAGCTAGTTCTATTTTCAATTGTATACAAGCGACCCTTTCTTGGAATATTTGATTGATAAGGTTAACTCTCTTTTGTTCTAACATGGCGTTTTCCTTGATCAGTCTTTGTCGTAATTCTTGTTCTTCTGGGGTATTATTTTCTTTACTATCTTTAGCACTCTGAGTGCCTTCTGCTTGCTTATTCTTCAAAGCAACATGACTCCTAAGTTTAACGATTTCAAACTGTTCAGAGTTGATTTTCGCTTGGAGAAGAGACTTAAGTTGCAAGTACTCAGCATTTTCGAGTTCTAATCGTAATACTTTGAGTTCTTTTTCCGTCAGTTTTGGTTTTTCCTTAACCGGTTCGGCTGGGGGTATCTCGTGTTCGGGTGTTTCTTTTATGGGCACGTTTGTTTCTGGTTTGAATTCGAAATTGTCTTCGAATTCTGCTTCGAAGATAGGTTCGGTGCTGGGTGATTCTTTAGGGTCTGTGAATGGCTCATTGGGTGTTTTCACTTCAGTGTCCTGTGGTGTGGGTAGTTCTGACAACTGTGATGGTTGGGAAGGCTGTGAATTCCGTCTAGCCGGCTCTTCCTCTGGTTTCTCTTGTTTTTCGTCCAGGGAGGCGTGTTGTGGCTGTAGAGAGTTCGTTGGCTCTACGGATTTTTGTACGGAGCGAAGTTTTCTCTGTAAAAGAAGATTCATGTCAATGGTTTATTAACCTTAAAATTAGAATCATTAAAATTATGTATCATAAGAGATTTACTAATACTCTCAAAGACCAGTAAATGGTGGGTAAAAATCCAAGAAAAGTCTAGTAACAAAAACATTAAACAATAGTCTAGCAGTCATCAGCCAAGCGTCTCTAATTAATTCTCAACGCTAATGTTGAAGATACTTTCGATTGGAAACAAGTTTGTCTGGTTTTTCGTTACGCAAGGCAATTAGGAATTTGTGACGTCATTATCATTAATTATTTTCTCAATTTGTTAGAATGTTTTAGTAAAATATTCCAGGTAGCTGTTTTTGGTGGTTACGTCTTGGGGTCAAAACGTTCACATAACCGGTTGTGGTTTACGTTGTATTTTATTGCTTCGGTTATGTAAAATTCTCTTCAGGAGTTTAGCGCTGTAATTGGAGGAAGAGACGACCTCTTTACATATTTATTGTTACATGAATTCCCAAAAAGTAGGAGGTTTCCATTTCGTCGGAATGTTTTATATTTTATTAGATCAGTTTTAGTAGAAAATAAGTTTCTATAAATCCGAAAGCCATTAATATTTATACTACGTGCGGTATATGCAAAAATGCGTCTTTCACTTTTATTTACTGAACTGTACCGACATAAATTAGAAAATATGTATCTATTCGATTATGTTTGGCACCGACTTTGTAATTTATGATATGACTACCTACGATTTACGAATGTTAAAGTCAGAAAAGGGAATCATAAATAAGGGTGTTACAAAGCAAACATGATAATACAAGGAGATTATATGTATTATGCTAGTAAATAACAATATGGTTTTCCTCGTTTTACATAAAAATAATTTGGTTTGTATGTGGAACATTGCGCATTTAATAAAGCTATGTTTGATACCTAAACTTAATGTTTCTGGTATGCATTATTTATCAGCTGCGTTAGTTCGTATTAAAAAATTCAATATTAAAATATTTATGCCCATTTTCACCAACAATCTCTTAATCTAAGTGCCACTTAGAATAAGGGCTCTCCCAATTTTGACATAAATAACTATGGATAAGGGATACCTAAACTTTGGTGAAAACGAAATTCTTATTAAGTGTTCCGTAAATGCTTTTAGGGGATCCCTTAATTTAGGTGGTGAAAATAGGCATTAGTCATGAATTTTTTTGATTGTCGGGACTATCTTTGAACTATAACTCTATGATATGACTGGATACCTAATAAGTACAAAAAATCCTACCTACGTTCAAAAAGCTCCTTGATGATTTGAATAGCAACACTGTATTACACGTCCATTGCTTTAATCCACTCAGTAGGCGTTTAATATAAAAGGTGACTAAGGTGGACCTTAGTAAGCCCGTAAGCATACGCCAAAAGTAAAAAATTACACTGTTTTAAAAAAAAATACATTTGAGTATTTGTTGTTATAGCAGTAACAACAATACATCTTTTATGAAAATTTCAACTACTATCACGGTTCACAAGATACAGCCAGGCCATCAAACGGACAGAAGAAGAAATCTTAGTAATAAAGGAACCCCTTTAATTACGGATCCCTCAAAATATATCACATAGCTAAACTTACCTTCAACTGAGTAACAATTCTCTGCGCCTCCCACAGTTGCTGGTCTCTGGCGGGCGTGATGAACCCGGCGTGCATTTCCGCGTGGATCTGGTTGAGCAGAGACTCTTGCTTGCGGAGCTCCAGGCTTATCTCTGGAGCCGTCTCTGGGAAGTCTGGGGGGATTGACGCGAGGGGAGGTACGTATCTGGAATTGTATAAGTGGATGTTGTTTTGATGTGTTATGCTTTTATAGAAAGAATAGCTTTCGCCGGCGACTCCGGATAAAAGTCGTCTACCACTTATGTAATAAATAGAGAAATATGTATGTAGTAAATAGACAAAGAGACTAGAGCATTTATGCAAGCAAAGAAACACATTTTCAGCTTTATAATATTAGTTTAGATAAAATTCTGCTTATTACTAACGTCAATCTGTCTAAAATTGTTTAGGTATGCATGCATGTTCTTCTAACTGAGCTTCGGCTGTGATATTTGGCAGCTTGTTAGTAATGAAATGATTAGAAATGCCTTTATTATGAATTCAATAACTTCACTTGCTTACTACACATAGGCATTTGATATGATGTTTATGGGCTAATGTCAAAATTCAATTTCTAGTAAACAAAACAACAGATAGTTAATTGAAATCCGCCTCTAATTGCACGAGCTCTGTAACGAACTATTATAGCTTGTATACTGTACTAACTTGGTAAGCTGGACATCAGGGAAGAGTTTCTCAGCCTTGGTGATGAAGTAAGTGAGCAGATTGAGCGACATGTTGAGCGCGGGACCCATCGCCGTTGCTATCGTTTGTATGTTCGCGTGATTTGCCTACAAAAAAAACATTTTTTTGTTTAAATGTGACTAGATTAATGTTTGTAATTTAATCTTGCAGGTATTTTTATAGGAGACTGGGGTTAAGCTTGACATGTTTTAGCTGGTGCCAATTAACTCGATTTATATGAAACCAATATATATGGTTATGGCCAATTTTAGGTTTCAGAGACTGGCGGAGATGTATGGGCGATATACGCGTCCTTGTGCTCGGAATTTAGTTGCAACCCGCCATTGAGTTTCCCTAGACTATCTGGCCAAAGTCACTGAGAAGCAGTGGATGCGGATTGTTGAAGATCAAGTGGAGGACCTTGGGGAAGGCCTTTGTCCAGCAGTGGTGGTAGCCTCCGACTTTGACACGACGATTGATTTGACTGACCTGTTCGTTAGCCAGCACGGCGTCAAAGTGGCGCATGAGCCAGGCCAGCAGGCTGTAGTTGTGCGGCGGCAGCTTGGCTATGAGCGACAGCATGCTGGCCTCGCGCTGTGGCTCGGCGATAGCTGTGGCCTGCTCGAACTGACCGTGGAGCTCTTGTGTTAGTATAGAGTCCGGGAGTTCGCTGGAAAGACACAAAAACTGTTGTTAAGACCAGATCAAAAATATGCCACTGCAATTTTCATTTGGACTAGGTGTTTCCTGCAATTTTATTCGCGTCGTGCTCTGTAGAACGTCAGACCCATCATCCCAGAGCCTTTTCCCAACTATGTTGGGGTCGGCTTCTAGGCGAACATCGGACTCAAGGCCAGTAAAATATAACCTATGTTGCTCAGGGGTAGACTAGCATACCGACAGTGAAAGATTTTTTCAAATAGGTTCACTACTTTCGGAACATTTAGGGTCGAAACAAAACATCAAAATGTTTGATTATATAAAAGTTCCGGAATAAATAAATGAAATTTTAATTATTGAGATCATTTTTTTAAAGCGTGTGCCTTACTAACGACTTTGAACCGTATGTACTACAAAACACGCTACAAAATACAAATATTAGAATGTATACTTACCACTGAACCACTAGACTTTCGCTGTCAAAAAAAAATTGAAGACATTTTAAAGTGATCTTACCTAATAAAGCACTTCAGCATAGCACAAGCGACGGGCACGTCCCAGTGGTAAGGGAACGTGGGTCCTCGATCCGTGAACAGTTTCTTCAGCTGCTGCAGTTTTATCTTGTCAGGCTCCGTGCGGTATATCTGAGTCGATTTCAAACCGTGCGCCTGAAACATTCGATAAGTTCGAAATTAGAATCGATAAGATCGAATCATTTTGGATAGTGCGTAACAAGGATTCTCGGATCGGCCACAAGTAAATCGATATTTCAGATTCTAGAACTATTTTGACGATATGAGCTTCGGAGCTAAACATAAACGCAAAGTTTTACATCCCTGTACCCTTACAGAGTAAGGACCTTTTTTTTAGGGGAAAGAACGTGACGACACGTGGTGTATTAGGTTAGTATGTCAAGGCACAACATATTAACCAAAGTCTGATGTCAAAGATCACATACAATAACGCACTTAAACAAAAACCCCCATGAATGGCTTCCTGATTTTTTTCCGTTAAGTCTATATAAGACAGCATTGTTACATTTGAATATACGACTAATATCAACAAAAACTATTTAAAGATATATCTTCAAGTCTTAATTTCTAATCGTTATTGTTTGGTAAGTCTAACCCCAACGCCTACTCATCTTAGTCCCGTATTAATAAGTAAGCCTTGTTCCTTGTTCACTTATGTAGGTTAATTAACGGCCTATTCTAGTCAGTATGCAGGGCAAAGGGCAGAGGTTTCGAAACATTAGTTTGTGCCGGTATTAATACGGACTTATGTACTTCAAATAAGCTTTGCCACTGTTTGCTTATTGTCAAGGGGTATCATTTTATTTTCGTAAGGTTGGATTTGAGTTGGAATCAACCATAGAGAATAAAATGACTAGCGGAGATGTTATAAAGCAAAATCTTATAAGAAAGTAGCGTCGCGAAAACGCGGATGTTTGGGGGACGAGGAACGTAACTGGCTACCATTTAATTTAAGCCTTGTTGGCTTCTTCGGCAGTCAAGTCAAATAAACGCCTCGTTAGTTTTCTCGGAACGAATCGTTTTGGTCATGACTACCGTCCATATTTGACCTGCAAGAACGCCCCTTATGGCATCTGCGCTTATCTTTCTTTAGTCCGTGGAATCAACACAATACCTAACCTAACATTTTGTATTTCTAATTCTAAAAATCAAAAGATTACCAAAATAATTAGCCTGATACCCAGATAAAATTCAACAAAGCATCAGGTAATTTAATGAACCCGCGAACCATACATCCTTCTGTTACCACTGAATGCTATGCTTGTCGGCCTTACACAATATCATTGAACACAATAGGGGGAAGTCTGATGCATTAAAAATGCATAAATTATTGTAACATCACGCTTACTTTTATCCCGAAATGATGAGCAGAGATATACCTACATAAATAAATAACTTTTTATTTCTAGTGTTTAAACTTTAGGATTTAAAATAATTTGTACACCAATTCCATTTGGTAGAACATAGAGCTCTGACATGTTTAATTCTAAGACCTTTCCGTATACCTACGCTCACAAATAAATACATTGAATTTAATTGAAATATTGAAATGAAAACACCTGGAGATTTTACTTTACTTTTTGATGTTTTAGAAACGTCAAATTACAAACAATATTTACTTTTCACTCGACTACATATAAAGGGTGATGTAATAAGTAGTAGACAATGTAGTAGATAGTAATAAGGTATGATTGTGGTACTCACAGAATCGGAATGTTTTCTTTGTAAACATAGTCAAATTACAGCAGTGTATGAGATCTATGTGGTCAATGTTTATTTATTTATTTTATGAGAGGAAACTTGTTACATACGCAACCCTAACCAATATCGCCGACCTAGCAATTCCTTCAATTTACGTTCGGCGCATAGAAACTGCATCGATGACGCACATCCAGCCGCGAGCCGCCGACGCAGCAAAATTACGAATTAGCAATTAATTATTTCTTTATAATATTAGGATATATTTTTGTCATTCCATATTCTAGCATCGAATAGGTTTCACTTAATTAGTTGTAATTTCTTTTGCTTTCTAATAAATTAGTTAATAAAACTTTGGTTTTTTTTCGATCCTCCGTCTGCACTTTACTTAATTGGCGCAGTCGGTAGGATACTCGCGGGCCGGTTCGCGAGCGCGTTAGAATCATCTCACATCGATATTCGCGATCGCGAGTCGCCCGGGCGGCTATCAAGCCACGTTACGGGTATCCTGAATCTACGGTGAAGCTGCGGAGCCGGGTGGAGAATCCAGACTTCGATTCACGGAGAAGAACCAGAGATGAAATATATGTAAGTACACTAGAATCTTTCTCGTGTTGCTTCCTATCTATTCCTAGTTATTTTTATGTCTAAGATTTTCCATCGCGAGAGATCTTGTCCCCGGGACCCTGCATCACGACAGGCACGCCGGCATATAGTAGATACTAATAGAGATTTAGATAGTAGTTTAGATTTTAATTTAAGGGAGTTATTCGAACCCAGAATGGCCCACAACCCTGATACTATTTACAAGGCCTTACGCCTGGTACCCGATTTTGACGGGAACCCTAACATATTAACTCGCTTTATTCATATTTGCGACAGAATAGTAACTCAGTATGCAAGTTCCGAACCAGGCAGTGAATTAGGAAATCTGTGTCTTTTGAATGGTATCCTAAATAAGATTACGGGACCTGCTGCGTCCACTATAAACGCGAACGGCATTCCTGAAACTTGGGCGGGAATTAGATCAGCTCTAATTAATAACTTTTCTGACCAGCGGGATGAAACGGCTTTATACAATGACCTCTCCTTGGCCACGCAAGGTTCCAAAACACCTCAGGAGTTTTACGACCACTGTCAGACTTTATTTAGTACAATGATGACTTACGTAACTCTACACGAAACCATACCTACAACTATCGAAGCCAAGCGAACACTTTACAAAAAAGTTACTATGCAAGCCTTTGTACGCGGATTAAAGGAACCCTTAGGCTCACGTATACGTTGCATGCGCCCGGAAACGATAGAAAAAGCCCTCGAGTTTGTGCAAGAAGAATTAAATATTATGTACTTGCAGCAACGTAATGATTTTCCAAAAGTTCATAGTACCCCTAAGGCAGATAGGCCCTTCAATATGCCTGTGATGTATAAGCCCCCTGGTATGTATGCTACGCCTTCCAATGCGCAGAGTGTGCCGCGAGCTCCAGTACCAAACTGGCCTGCTCCAGTAGGACAGCGTGGTTACCAAACTCAGCCTCAGGCCTTTAAATTCAATATGCCTAACCAACATCTAAATCGCATGCCTAGTCGTACGGCACAAATGTTTCGGGCGCCGCCACCAAATTATCATCCGCAGAGTAACGTCTTTAGACTACCACCCAGAAATAATCCACCACAAAATTTGGGTGCTAAACCTATGAGTGGGGTTCAGCATTTTGTTACAAAACCGTTACCTATGACGTCAGGGCATGACTGGAGTAGACACGGTAACCCACCGCCAACTAACTATTTTAAAACACGTGAGTTAAATTTGAATGAATTTGTCTTGCCTGATAATTCCTATTATTCTGACGATTACTACGGTGAACCAGGGTACGACTGTTACACAGAATATAGTGATCATAACGTGTGCTATAACTATGACTATGATAACGACGCTTACGGTAACACAACTTATGATAATCAGATGACAGGCGAAATGGAGCCACAACCGGGTCCTAGTAACGCAACTCAGAACCAGGATTTTCGGTCGGGTCCGGAATCAAAAGAACAAAAATAGACCTCAATTTACAAACCCAACGGCAATTGCCTTATATACAAATATCTTCGCCACCCTTGAAACTGCTAATAGATACCGGCGCTAATCAATCTTTTATTAGCCCCGAGGCCGTACAAGGTTTTTTCTCTGACTATCCCCTTAGCTATGATCCTTTTGAGGTCACAAACGTACATGGTGTTAGCAAGAACGATTACTCCATTACGTTACCATGTTTTACAGAATTCAATGAGAATGACAATATAAAACTGTTCATTTATCGTTTTCATGATTACTTCGATGGACTAATAGGGTTAGATTTATTGTCTAAATGGGAGGCTAAAATAGATTTAAAAGATTATAAATTAATAACACGAGCAGCTACCACTAACATTAAAGTATATAATTCACGTAACGTCAACCTCTATGAAGATGTTATCCCAGCTCAAACCTCTAAATTAGTTAGAATACCTATTAACGCCCCGGATGGCGATGTTTTGATAGAAGAGCAAGTTCTGTGTAATTGTATCATTCACGAATGTTTTACTACTGTAGTTAATAGTCGTGGTTTTGTAGAACTAGAAAACCCAACACCTAATGACGTTATATTCTCTTTAGATCGCCCTGCTTGTGCAGAACTTTTCAATATCAAATGCACGCAGGCGGAGCCTTCAAACCGTATCAATAACGTGCTATCGCGTTTGCGCACTGACCATCTAAACGAAGAGGAAAAAGCCAACTTATTAACCCTCTGCTCTCGGTACCCTGATGTATTTTATATAGAAGGAGAATCGCTAACGTTTACTAATAAGATAAAACATCGAATACGGACAACTGATGAAGTACCCGTATATACTAAGAGCTACCGTTACCCATTTGTACATCGGGAAGAAGTAAGAGACCAAATATCAAAGATGTTACAGCAAGGTATAATAAGACCCTCGGATTCTGCTTGGAGCTCACCCATATGGGTAGTGCCTAAGAAGAAAGATGCTTCTGGTAGGCAGAAATGGCGTCTCGTTGTCGATTTTCGTAAGTTAAACGAAAAAACGATCGACGACAAGTACCCCATACCAAACATTAGTGACGTCCTTGACAAACTGGGCAAGTGCCAATACTTCACGACCCTAGATTTGGCAAGTGGGTTCTACCAAGTGGAAATGGACCCTCAGGATATTTCGAAAACCGCATTCAATGTAGAACATGGTCATTTTGAGTTCCTTCGAATGCCTATGGGATTGAAAAACTCACCGTCCACCTTCCAAAGGGTTATGGACAATGTCCTAAGAGGTCTACAAAATAACATATGCCTAGTTTATCTTGATGATATAATTGTGTACAGCACGTCCTTGCAAGAGCATATGGATAACCTAGAAAAGGTCTTCCAGAGACTTAGGGAATCCAACTTCAAAATACAAATGGATAAGTCCGAATTTTTAAAACTTGAGACTGCATATCTAGGACACATAATTAGTAGGGAGGGCATCAAGCCAAACCCTGATAAAATCTCAGCAATAACTAAATACCCCATTCCAAAGACCCCTAAAGAAATTAAGCAATTTTTAGGTCTTCTCGGTTACTACCGCAAATTCATACCCGATTTTGCGCGAATAACCAAACCTCTCACTATGTGTCTGAAAAAAGGAAGTAGAATAATTCATAGCCCCGAATACGTCAATGCTTTTGAAAATTGTAAAACACTTCTAACCAATGACCCTATTCTACAATACCCAGACTTTAAGAAAGAATTCAATCTCACTACAGACGCTTCTAACGTCGCAATTGGAGCAGTTTTATCGCAAGGACCGATAGGGTCTGATAAACCTGTATGTTACGCTTCCCGAACACTCAATGATAGCGAGTTAAATTACAGCACCATTGAGAAGGAATTACTTGCCATAGTCTGGGCTACCAAATACTTCAGGCCTTATTTATTTGGTAGAAAGTTCAAAGTACTGACTGACCACAAGCCGCTCCAATGGATGATGAATCTAAAGGAGCCAAACTCACGACTTACCAGATGGCGACTACGACTTAGCGAATACGACTTTACTGTAATATATAAGAAAGGAAAGATCAACACTAACGCTGACGCTCTCTCGCGTGTAGAAATTCACAATGAGGAAATCGACGAGATCAATTCATTGATTGATAGTATTAAAGACTTGAGTTCGATGATTAACAACCCCTCAGTGGCACAGCCTCCACCACAAAATTCCTCAACTGACACTATACACACTAGTAATGAGCATCCCATATTGGAGGTACCTATTACAGACGAACCACTCAACAAATTTCATAGACAGATTTACTTTACTGTAGTAGGTGACATAAAACGACGCCCAACAGTGACTAAACCCTTTGAGAATCATACCCGGGTAGCAATTCAACTTTCAGAATCTAACCTAGAGAACGACGTCACAAATGCGATTAAGGAATATGTAAATCCGAAAGTTAAAACAGCTGTTCTAATAAATCCCCCTCTGGCCATGTACTCTATCATACCCATAATACAGGACAAGTTTAAGAGCTCCTCTCTCAATCTGACATTAGCTAAGACTGAACTTGAGAACGTCAAAGAATACCTCCGACAACAAGACATTATCCGACATTATCATGACGGTAAGACTAATCACCGGGGAATAAACGAATGTCATTTAGCCCTTTCACGTAAATATTACTGGCCAAAGATGAAAGAACACATAACTAAATTCATCAATGAGTGTACTATCTGCGGTCAGGCTAAATATGACAGGAATCCAATTAGACCTCAATTCAACATAGTTCCCCCAGCTACCAAACCACTCGAAATCGTCCACATGGACCTCTTCACAGTTCATAACGAAAAATACGTAACTTTTATAGATGTCTTCACAAAATACGGACAAGCATATCATTTACGAGATGGTACTGCTATTAGCATCTTGCAAGCACTTCTGAAATTCTGTACTCATCACGGACTTCCTATGACTATCATTACAGACAATGGTACTGAATTCACAAACCAACTCTTCTCAGAGTTTATACGCCTTCATAAAATAATCCATCATAAAATTCTACCTCATAGCCCAAATGACAACGGTAACATTGAACGTTTCCATCTGACATTATTAGAACACATTAGAATACTTAAACTACAACACAAGGACGAACCGATTGTTAACCTTATGCCATACGCCATCATAGCATACAACAGCTCTATCCATAGTTTTACCAAGTGCAGGCCCTTCGACCTCCTGAACGGACATTTCGATCCCAGAGATCCAGTAGACATAGACCTTACTGAGCATATCTTACAGCAATATGCGGAGAATCATAAACAGCAGATGAAACGGGTTTACGAAATCATAAATGAAACATCCCTCTCTAACCGAACAGCCCTTATCGAAAATAGGAACAAAACTCGCGAGCCAGAAGTAGAATATGAGCCCCAACAACAAGTTTTTATCAAGAACCCATTTGCTAGCCGTCAGAAAGTTGCACCGCGTTATACCCAAGACACAGTGCTAGCCGACCTGCCTATACATATCTATACTTCAAAAAAACGCGGCCCCATAGCCAAATCGAGGCTTAAACGTGTACCTAAAGGGAGCCCATTGTTACAGATTTCTGCTGATGATATTCCACGCGACGAGGCCTCAAGAGATAAAACTTGAATCACTAGCTGATGGACCAGGACTTTTACCGTATAGATTGGGAACAACTAGACTAACGTTACACTACCACTCATTCATTCAGTACATACAATTAGACGATATAGAAGATAAGATACACTCAGTACAAATGCAACTTGACACCTTTAGGACCAGACTCAGTAACGACACTTACATGCTTTATGAGTATCAAATTGACTATCTCACCCATAAGCTCAATCAGGTACTAAATCAAGTTCGATCATTGGAACCTATTAGAGTCAAAAGAGGTCTTGTAGATGGCCTAGGGTCAGTAATAAAGAGTGTTACTGGCAATTTAGATTATCTAGATGCCCTAAAATACGACCAAGCTATTAGTACTTTACAAAATAACGAAAACAAAATTGTCTCAGAACTTAATAATCACATCAGTCTTAGTAAAGAGTGGATGTCCCAGCATAGAATTATCATTGATCAGTTAACTGAAAATCAAATGAGAATAAATGCAACGTTAGAGTTACTTCTTGTAAAAGAGGCTCACAAAGATTACGGTTTAATCAAATTCGCAAAATTTGCTCAGATTTTAGGAATAATTACTAATAACGTAGAAGACTTAATGTCAGAAATAGTTAGATTAGAAAATATATTAGCTTTTATACGATCATCCAGTACTCATCACTCCATGATTAACATCGAAGTACTAAAGACCATGATAGATAAACTTAAACATATTTACAACCAGGATCAGATCTTGAATTTAGAGTTAAGAGAGTATTATAACGTAATAAAACCAGGATCTTACTTTACTGAAAAAAGAATAGTCATAGTTTACAATTTCCCCATAGTGTCTAAAGATCTCTACGACCTATATAGATTATCCATAGTCCCTAACAAAAACCAACTCGCCCTTATTCCCCCCAGTCCCTACATAGCAACGAACGAGAAATCATTCGTGTACATAGAGGCTGAATGCCCGAAGTACAGCAACACCCATCTCTGTGAAAAGAAGATAAGTCATCAGATCCGAACGAAGCCAGATTGCATACAGAAGCTCATCATCAACCAAGACCTTGAAGATACCTGTCCCTTCACGAAAATTGTTCTCAC
The DNA here is from genome assembly GCF_022581195.2 of Helicoverpa zea. Classification (NCBI taxonomy): domain Eukaryota; kingdom Metazoa; phylum Arthropoda; class Insecta; order Lepidoptera; family Noctuidae; genus Helicoverpa; species Helicoverpa zea. Next base: position 4,634,191 of record NC_061472.1, read on the forward strand.
CAAAGAAGCGGTAGAAAAATTTGACGATCAACACTACGTGATCTCTTTGCCCCAACCGACCAAAGTACAGTTGGCTTGTAGCAGGAAAGACTTCAATACATTGCAAGGAAGCTATCTTGTCACCATTCCCTTGAACTGCTATCTACAAACAAAGGAATTCACCATCATCAACGACAGCAACGAGATAAAAGGTCAACCGCTGAAGCTATCAAAAATCCCACACAATGACACAAACCAGACAAATAGCCCCGCTCACATCATCGGGTTCAATTCTGTGAACTTGGAGGAACTACACAATATCCAGAGGAAAATTAATATGGAAAAAACCGTACAAATTGACAGGACCCAGTCAATTGTCCTATACCACACAACCATACCATTTTATATCATCATATTATGTGCAGTGGTACTCATCGCGTTCATACTGAGCCGCAAATACAAATGTTGGAATCTCAATGCAAATGAGAAGGATAAGCAGCCAGATCCTAAATTACATTCCTATGAAGAAGTGAATAGAGAAACCAGGAAACGAGATGAGACTCCAGCAACATTTTCTCTTAATATGATCAAATAGTTGCTGATCTTCGGGGGGAGGTGTTACATACGCAACCCTAACCAATATCGCCGACCTAGCAATTCCTTCAATTTACGTTCGGCGCATAGAAACTGCATCGATGACGCACATCCAGCCGCGAGCCGCCGACGCAGCAAAATTACGAATTAGCAATTAATTATTTCTTTATAATATTAGGATATATTTTTGTCATTCCATATTCTAGCATCGAATAGGTTTCACTTAATTAGTTGTAATTTCTTTTGCTTTCTAATAAATTAGTTAATAAAACTTTGGTTTTTTTTCGATCCTCCGTCTGCACTTTACTTAATTAACTTCACAGCTTACACCACATAGTACCAGCTTACAGTAAATATACATAAAATTATTATATCGAACATTACGCTAATTACGAAGTACACAGATATGTTTTACCCAGAGGTATTCCCATCTCACATTCACACGTCAGAAGCATCTTTTTACTGCTTTATGTATTGTATACTCGCTTTCCGCAGGCGGTTTCACCCGCGTCCTGAGATAACTGCTTCCCGTAGGCGGATGGTGACAAAATCCTATGTCTTCCTCCCGGGTCTAAGCTAGCTCCCCGTATTTTCAGCGTAAATGGTTCAGCCATTCTTGAGTTATAATATGTGTAACTAACAAAGTACATACATATAGATTATTTTTGCTTCAAAATATAAAGGTAAAATCGTACCTGCAAGTAATCGATACTGTCTCTCACAACGAGAGGCAGTCCAGTGTCGTCGTGGCATCGCGATCGCTCCACTGATTGTGATAAGGGTACTCCGAATATTGGTAACGCCACTGAAAAAAGAGAAAATCGAGTTTCATCACGAGTTTGTTAACGGATGGTCTTCGATAACGCTGATTATGCTGATTAATTAAATTTCGGACATGTTTTTAAATCTCGCGAACTATACTAGTATCTAGTATACAATAGGTAAAAACAGGTATCAAATGTTGTGGCTTGTTTTGAAAACTACATATGTATGTATTTCAAAATGACTGAATGATTAAACTTCTGATTGACGTGTAAAAAATAACGTATAAATAAAACTATGATCCAACACTTGGCTGGTCACACATTAAGTACTTAATAGTATTTTACATGGTAGATTATTATTTTTATGTACTAACGTCACATTACGAACAAAGCATTTTAAAATGCATTTTTATGTGCAGTAACCACGTAAATACATAATAGAACAAATGATAACTCTGTGAATCACATGTAGGTACAGTCACGTTGAGAAGTTATTAAAACAAATTAGAAGTACAAAGTGGAACCCGCCATGGCACATATCAATCAAAACGTGTTTTTGATTGTATAAGAGACATGAGGTTTTGCTTCCCATTGTCTTTCGATTTTTTTTGGTGTCTAGGCATCAAGTTTGTTCATGAGCATAAGTGGAAAATGAGACAGGGAGGGGCGTTATGGGGGCTGTCTTTTGTTTTTGAGTTTGAGACACTGATGAAGTTGGCTGTGACATAATTGAACTACTACTACTAGTTGAACTCACAATTCATGGCAGAATTCTGCCAAGAATTGTGAGATCATGGAACCATAAGGAATTTATCTCAAAAAATCCTTTTACAAAGATCTGTTCTGAGAAAGGAGTTGGTCTCAGATTACATGAAATTTAGGATGCCGTGAATGGAACACTGAATGGAACAAATATCTTCTTCCATCATTACAATTACATTGTAAATGCGAAGGCAAAAAATATAAACTAAAATGATATTCAAGTAAGTAATGCGCCAAAACTGTTTACATTATGAGAACAATAACAAAAACTGAGTTACATGAAGGTTACTTTTAATAAAGAACAAAAGAAAAACCACTTACCACCGATAGAAAAGCCGTGAATAAAAGGGTTCATAATTAAAAAGAATCACAAAGAGCACGGGCTGAGCGCAGATTCGTGAGATCGCAACTAACAACAGACAAAGTGCGACAATAGATCCAAAGAATTCATGTTTACACACCTTGTTATCATTTACCTTGAAAAGAATGCTCCATTTAGGCATTGCAGATAATTCTGGGCCGATTATGGATTTTACGATAATGAAGGTGCGAAAATCAATGTTGGCGTACATAAGCATGGTTTTAACGAAAACAATATGTACTCGAATAAAGTAGAACAGGATCATGGTGGTATATAAAACAAAATACTTTACTTGCGACATTTACATCGTCAGCTAAATTGATGTAGATTATGTGATAAGACATGCCTCTCTCTAATAACGTAATTGGCTTTTATGATGATAAAAAGAATGGAGTCCCTTTATCAATAAAACAGTTGGGTTAATCGGCATAGCATGCAGAATCGGAGAAATAAAATACGTACCTAATGTACCTATGTAACTAGACCAACCAATAAGGCAGAGGAAATCATATATTTTTTCTTTATATGGTGGTGAATAAGAGGATGGATCGCCTGATGAAAAGCGATTATTGTCGCCCATGGCCTGGTGTCCGGCAATGCTAAAGAAGAAGCAATTGAAAGCATTGAAAAGGAGCAAGTACGTCTTCCCTTAAAGTTTCGGAGGTCGTATTTCATCTAGACTAATATGAGAAAGAGGATTTTTTTTGTAATCGAAAGGCTCCGAAACTACTTACGATTTAAAAATGCTTTCACAGTTGGATAGATAGACTATCCCCGAGTAACATAGGCTATATTTTATCCGGGTACGGGAAAATCAGTTAGCCGTTAGTAGTCTTATGTTAATGTTGCCTCTACATATAAGATAAATCTTTTTGACGGTAGGTCACTCAATCACTATTCTACGTCAGTCATTAGTATGCAGAACAGTGCATGCATAATGAAGCCGACCATCTGCTGATATTAATATTGACCTTCATTAAAATGCATTTCATCAAACAACAGATGAATTTAAACACCTTATCTAATGACTAATGTTATTTAAATGTCGAGTTTATACTTGTTTTTTGTATAGCTGACTTCCGATCAGCGAATTTCAAACTTCTATACTTATTGCATTCGAGGATAATGTTACTTTTTGTGAGTGGATAATAAAATCTACCGGTCTTAACCAGTCTTTAATCTCTCGTGATAACCACCTTACAAACAAACAAATATTTGTAAGATCTGTTTGTAAATACGATGTTGCTTGTTTATCCAAAGAATACTACGTTACGACGAATCTTAGTCATCAGTGGCCCAGTCTGTAATATCGTGTTTGGCGGTAGACAGCCACACAAAACATGTGCGGTCAGGTAGTTCCTCCTACAGTAGTTATGTCTAGGTATCAAGGGTTGCGGTTTAGAGATGTGTTTACAAGACCCAAAAGTACGTATAAACAATGTAGGAACTTTGCTTACCTCCCAAAGTAAATATCTCTTCAAAAGGTATCCCACACGTGAACGTCGAGGGAACTTTCGTCAACTTCTTGTCTTTCTTATCTTTATCCTTTTCTTTCACCTTTTCCTTTTCTTTCTCTTTAACTTTTTCCTTGTCTTTGTCCTTTGTCTTATCCTTCTTCTCATCTTTAAGTTTTTCCTTAGACTCTAGTTTGAATTTCGCTTTCTCTTCCTTTTCCTGTTTATGAAACAACAAACTATAAAGTAATGGACATCAATATTTAACATGTGTCGCAAAATAAACGTTGTTATAAAAGAAAGTTGTGTTTCATTAGGCTCGTAAAACTAAAAATAACACTGAAATATCGTAAACTTGTAAACATAGTAATCACCGATATTCAATTAATAACTCTTGCACTACCCACTTTACATACATCAACTTTCAATAAATGATCGTGACCGATTTTTCACGAGCCAAGCACCTAAATATTGGTTATCCATTGATTACAAATCACTATGGCCTCAACACAATTGATTAGAAAATTCACTGATAACAGAAAGTAATATAAACAAATAACACGAAAATATCGAGCACCTTTGAGAAAACATTGCGTAGGTGATGCATGACGCGCATTCAAGACCCAACTGAACAAACCATGACCGTACTGCCGCCGTTTATCCAAGGTCGGAGCTACACCTACTGAACAGTGAAATTATGCAAAACTTATCAACTGCTGAACCGCGAAAATTCAACTTGACATGGAAATCTAACATTTGATAAACACACTTCAAAACAATACAGATAAAGTGTTATCTTTTTGTATTTATGCGCGCTAGAGTTACTTCGGATTAAACAAAGGATCTAATAAATAAATGACGACGATTGCAAGGCTACTGTGACAATAGATGTGACATACCCTTTCTCAATACATTTTGATCCTTATTTACAAGACATAAAGACTATTTTTGCGGGGATACAAACTGAACTGCAAGGTCATGCAATGTCTTGTTCGTCTTGGCAATTTTGTGTTAGCTTAAAGTTGCTTTTTAGTTGAAATTCGATATTCAACATACTTTTAGAGTCCTGTGTTAATTTATATTAATGTCTCCTAAGTATCTAATTTCTTTTTTATGTTTGTTGCCTTTGGTTTCATTTACTGGATAAATCATCCTTCGCATCCTTTGCTTCCGAAACTCTATTTACAATATGGGCGTCATATAACGAACATTATTATTTATTTATTTATTTCTTATTACAGGTACATTATATGTTCTAAAAGGTACAAAGCGTCCAACAAAACTGTATACAACAGTTTGTGAACAATGTTACACGTTAGGGCCAGCTGATTTAACTATGAATTTATAGTTGAGTCAGACATCTCAATCGCGCGACATGCCAAAAATATCTATGTCGGAATCTGCTGAATATTTGATACATTTCGGAAGGCATTTATTTCAAAGCAGACTAGGCCCTTTATGGCCCTTACCAAGTCATCTCTATCGTACAAACTGTCTAATTTCTTTTAAGTCAGAGCCTATGTTCAGTTACGACGACTGGCCTCTTTTTCTGTTCTACCACGGTTTTCGTGGATGTGACCTATCGTTCATCTGACATCGTTCGTTATCGTTCGCGACTTGTCGACTGATGATAAGTTATTAAAAGCGAAAGTTTGTTTCAAGGAGTACTGGATAGATTTTGATTAAACTTGGCAGTAATAAAGGTGGAATAACAAAAAGGCTATTTTTAACCAGGTACGAGAAGTGGCGTTTCAGCTGTTTCAAGCTGGCGAGAGCTTAGTCTTGTAATGTGAAGTATATTCCGATCACAGACAAAAACTACTTATCAATATAAAATATAAACAATAATGTGGTTATGTTATGATTCTCATGGATATTCATGAGAACCTGCATGTGATAAATATTTACTAGGTACTAGGTAGCTGGAATGTGTGACACTATGCAAGTAAATGAACCATGAATTCAGCTCTGGTAGGTACAGAATATAATGTGTTTGGATGTAGATCATATCATCGTATCATGCAGATAGCAGAGTAATCATGTAATCATAATCAGATGAACAATACATAGTTGCAAATAATGTAAACCAGAAAGTAACTCTGTATGAGGCAATGAACAAACCAATTCAAATAAAATTGGTACAATAGTCTAGTCTAAGAAAGGGCTAGAATAGGCTTCCTTTTATCCAGGTGCGGGAAGTAGTTCTTTCTAGATGTGAGGTATAGCTAGTTATTTAAAACGTTCATTCAACCAGAACCTACAGACAAACATTTTATGTATTGTGTAGGATTTAACAAAAACTCTATCAAGGAGTTAAATTTGAATGTGTCAATAAATTCTTTTTTTTGTTGCCACATAGCCCACTGCAGATTACTTCACTATTAAAAAATAAGGTTACCTATAATCTTCCTCAATAAAAGTTTGATACCCAAACACAGATACATTGTATAATCTGACCAGAAGTTAAGGAGATTGGCTTTTCAAAGAAACAGACCCCCTCCTCAGCTTTGTAATATAAGTCTAAATTACTAACCTTGTCTTTCTCTCTCAGTTTATCCCTCTTTTCTTTCTCCTTCTTCTCTCTCTCCCTCTCCTTCTCTCGTTCCTTTTCTTTTTTCTTTTCCTTTTCTTCGCGCTCCCTTTGCTTTGCTGCATCTTCTAGTACTTTCTCTTTGTCACGGGATTTCTCACGCTTCTCCTTACTTTTAGTGGGGAACTTGAACGATTTTGTTTTCTTCGATTTTGACGGACTTCTGGCAAAAATTGGCTTATTAAATGGTGTACATTTTAAAATAAATTATGGTGAAATAATAAACCGTATTTGAAGTGCTTGATTAATAGAAATTTATGCATGGCCAGCTCTGTTTGTTATTTTGTGATAGCTAAAATAAAAAAGTGTAGTTGGTGCTTGCTGTTTCTCAAAAAGGTTAGGAAAGATAGGAATTCTAAATAAGTTCTAAGGAGTTTATATCCAGTCATTACTACTATGCTTCATTTAAAATTGATAGAGGAAAGTAAATGTAGAAAATGAATGTAAAAAATGTTATATTTTTGCGAGTGAAAGTTATAGCAAGTTATCTATACATATAATAAATCTGTAGAAAAGTAATTTTTGTACATTGAAGAAATTGACAAAAAAAATAGCCAGCATGTTAAAGGATAACTAACAGAACCCATTTCCATCATTTTTGTCATTTTTGTCTGTTTGTCTGTTTATCTGTTTGTTTGTTCGCGATTCACGTAAAATCTACGAATTAAATGCAGACAATGCTTATATACAAAAACTCTACGTAACTTGGGGTATTACTTAGTTTTTGTTTCATCGAAATCGATTCACTCTATCAAAAGATATGATTAATTTTGTGAATTCAAGATGTAAAATATTACGACACGCAATCTATTTGTCAAAACTGTACATTTGAATGTTGTACTTATATTAGTTGATCGGCCTATTATTAATCTTTACACAGAAAATCACACCTTTATAAGTAACTTCGGAAGAAAAAAAAAATATGAAAATTTTATTTAGCCAAGGTTAAAGTAGCTCCATCTGTGGTAAATAAAATACATCATCAATTAGTCAAAGGAGCGAGGTGGAATGACAATATTACCATACATTCTTTATAGAGGATTATTATTTCAACAGATGGAGTTGTGTATTTTCCGTAATTCACCATATTTTAACACGAAGTGTAATTTTTCGATAGACATTTCAATAGTCTTTGTCAGTTTGCCGTGCCACATCAAAATCCAACTATAATTATTACCTTGATGAAAGGAAAATTAATAGTTCTCGGCCAAATTTAAAACGGTGCCATCTAAATTATTTTTTGAACATTATGTCAAAAATGATGACTTTAGTGGAACAATTAATTATTATTTAAAGTTACAGATGGAGTTCATATCAGGATTTTTTCATAAACATAGTTTAGCTTATCTTCCACTAATGTGGTGGCCTTAAAACAAATTACTTTGACTGAGTAGTATTAAGTAGACCTTAATTATTTTTTCTGATGCAAAATATGTAAACTTAATCCTAGAAGAAATGAGGATCTATCTCTCGCAAGCGCTGCTAAGCGTGAGGTAGGTAATGTAGGATTCTGTAGCTTTAAAAACAAGCCCAGATACAAAGTGCAGATAAGAAATGGGAGCTTTCTCGATTTAATACCATACACACGTAAAATGCTTTATGCGTCTGAAAACGTACAAATTACGCGCCGCATACCAGAGACATGTTAACTTTCAACTTCTGATCGCAAATACACTGTTCACGATTACGAACAGTCTCAGTAAGACCCGAGCCAAGTCTAAAAAACACCTTTTAGATAAAACTACGTTTGATGTCATTTAATCACAAAGACAGAATTTTTCTCTGTTGCAAATCCTATCCACCTATATCCTATCCTAATCCAGAATGCATTGCAGGTGTGCATTGCACAAAAACCAATGGTATCCTATTCGAGAAGTCAAAAGAGTTGACCTGCTAACGTCAGCTTCTGCGCTAAGCAAGTGTTCTTAATAGTACCATCAGAATTACATTCATCGTTGAATGAGGTGATTAAATTTTCAGAAACCACAATAACAGTAGGAGCCAAAGCGTATGATCGCTTCATAGAGCTCTGATTGGCCTCAGGTGACCAAGTCAGGTCTGATTGGTTTGTTCATCAGATCTTTGAAAGTGTTTCGGTGGATACTTACTGTCGTCCTGTTTACGTGTGACACAAAATATGGTATATAAACGTCCTCCGCAATAGCGAAATTTTCCCGGTGTGCGGTAGTGATGCACAGTATATAACACTTATGTTTCTTTTGATTTGCTGGCTCCACCAAGAAATGGCAAATTGCGAGCGTACATTTTGAAAATCTTCAAGTACGAACACATGAAGTGGACTCGCACAGATACGTACATTTTGCCTATTCGTGAACTAATGCAAACATTTCGGTGGAGTCCCGGCTTAGGCCACCACATTAGGCGTGCGCGATCCTCGGGCGTGTGAGTAGCGCGGGCGCCGCGCGTGCGTCGCGAGCGCGTTGCGTGAGCGTCGCGTTTTGCTGCCCTGCGGCATTTGCAGCGCGCTCGCGGCGCGCACGCGCCGCTCTCCTTGACGTTTAACTGCTAAGGCGTTTAGCGGGCGGCGGGGATAGCGGGCGAAGGGGTAAGAACGCAACTCGAGCGCCGCGTGCTCGCCGCGAGCGCGTCGCTTGCACTCTTCACACATGCCGCAGGGCAGCAAAACGCGACGTTCACGCAGCGCGCTCGCGACGCCCGCGCTACTCACACGCCCGAGGATCACGCACGCCTAATGTGGGGTCAGCCTTACCATAGTGAGTAAGTGCACAGAAAATCCCCGTCATACAAGTGTTTCTCCCCAGTAGTGAAACTATCCTACCCTATGCGCCTGCTGATGATGATGACTCATTTTATTATCCATCCAGCTATTCCCCAACTATGTTGGTGTTGGCTTCCAGTCACCGAATCTGTTTGAGTACCAATATTTTGCTTGGAGCGACTACCTATCTACCTATCTTCAATTCAGTCAACTACACAAGACGATATCCATGGTAAGACTGACAGACTTTCTGGCTTCTGATTAGTCGCAGCAGCTGCAGAAAATGTACAAATGACAGCTTTGTCAGACTCAAAGCATATAGACATAGATTATAGCTGTTTCCTGTGAAAATTACTTACGCACCATACGTAATAATTTTCCAAATTGGCTGAACAACGTCACAAACTTTACTTCTTTTGTTTAGATAAATGGTCACATCCACAACACAACCTTGATCAATGAATCTATGCGACTGCTAAGTGCTAATCCTAATTATACTGTCACGTGAAAGAATGCACCTACGGGATAAGTAGTATTTTGACTATTCTATATTGCCCACGCAGACGAAGTTGCGGGCAACAGCTAGTTATAAATAAATTAAAAACTGACTTGGTATCAGTATCCTCTTCAGGTGAACTTTCTCCTTCCAAAGCAGCATAGCCTCTGTCTTTCTTCTCTTTCTTTTCTTTGCGCCTTCCTAATAGGTCTTTCTTGCTAGGTTTCTCATGATCAGCTCCATCACTAACTGGATGAACAAAAAAACATTAAATCTGAGAAATATTATCTTTCTGCAAAATTGTAAAAAGTTTGGAGATTCTTTTTCACAAAGGGTGGAGTTATGAGCAAAATTATTTCACAGAAAGCATTCTTTTAGATTGATTTTGACTTCTGCCTGTGTATCGTAATTATTTCTCAGATATATATATATCTAAGGTAAAAAATAAGAGTATTCAAGTAAAATTTTACACTTAATTGGAATGCGTACTTACAGTCACTTTCATTACTTTTTCTCCCACTCTCCGATGCGTACAGGCCTGGAAAGTCCTTTTCAACATCGGGGCTTTCAAAATCCATGATTTTATTAGGAGAGGATTCCTAATTCGTTACCTATTTTTACGCAAGTTTAATTCCTTTCGGCAAAACAAGAAACCATTATTGAAATTCTATTTTTTTGACACATTTCCCTGTTCCTCCGTCAATGTTGTCACATATGTCATATGTCAACGTGTATGTCATAAAATTATAAATAATCTGTGTACCACCAGTCTGAATTATATAAATTAAATTACTTGAATTACTCCACAAATCACATAAGTTATTGTTTTACGAGTTTTCAGGTGTTGATTGTGAAATCTTATAGAAAAAAAGGTATAAAACCGTAACATTTTCATTAAGATATAAAACTTCCTTGTAGTTCCATGCATGGGTCTGACAGTCACCATAGATGACATTAACAAAATGGAAGAAAACAAAAGTCAAAACATCGTTCAATTTCTGAGTGATGGATGTTTACGTGTCTACTGTCACGAAGATGTTTTGATATACACAAAAAATACATCGGAGAAACAACATCTCCCTCGGCCTCTGATTTTCCTAATGCCCGGTACGTTTGTGTCTTTAGAATCCATCAATCTAGAACAATAATAGTTAGTTAAGAGTGGTTTTACACGATTACAGGATTCATGACCTAAGAAGCTATTGTTTTCAGGCATACCATCATAATCATAAATGGCATGGTTCGCGGACCTCGCCGGGAAGGCGGAGAGCCTCCTTAATAACCTGGATGAACAGACTGGCGCGGCTTTGCGTAATCATAACGTTACTAAGAAAAGATTTGACGGTAGTGGAACAGAATTTGGTGTCTCACACGCAACCGAGACTATTTGGACGCCAAGGAAGAGGCCTGTGTCACGTACAATAAAAAAAGCTGCGCCAATCCCTGATACTGCTAAGTCTGTCTACTCTCCTAGTCGGAAATCTTCACCTACTTCCCACCACCACCACCAATCCCGCGCGCCAGCGAAGGAATATCAGGACTCCTCACGAAATGGTTCCGTAAAGTCTAAAAAGTCTCCATCGAGGAAGGCCAGTCCACATAAACAATATAATCTGGATCATTGTCCCAAGACATTAGTTGGCGATGTCAAGGATAATGAAATATTTGATCACTTCGGTTTGAAACAACGAAGTAAGTATTTCATCTAAGCCTAAGATTATATTTGCCCTTAGATTCTAAGGGCAAATAAGTTTGGTTTCATGTTCTATTTATTTATTATTTTCAGAAAACTTAATACTTTTTAATTTGTTACAAGTCTTTACTTTTTTACATGAATATTAATTACTTTCTGCTTTTGTTGTACTGTACTGTATAATTAATTTATTCCAGTTGAATGATTTTCTGTCTATAACCAATTCATACATAATTTTATATTATTCTCATAACATAACAAATACTTAGTTCCTATTTTTTATAATATTTTAAAGTCATTATTTTGTTGCATGCTCATTAGTTACAACATGGTTCAAATAGGTAAGGTTTATTACTGAATAAGATTAATATCATTATTGTATTTGAAATGCTGATAATTTTTCAGTACATTTTATTAGTTTGAGTATTTTCAAAAACACTCAGGCAAAATACACTATTTAATACATTGTACATATTTACTAGTTTTGCAGTCCTTTTTTATACTATCTGTATTAATATTGTAAAGAGGAAAATTTATTAGAGAGGTTTGCTTATAAGGCTCCAAAACTTCTAAGCCATTTGAAAAATTCTTTGAAACATGGGCTATATTTAAACTAGGTATGGGAAGAGGTATTCATGGGACGCAGGTGAAAGGTATTTTAGCCATGTGTAGAGGGCAGTTAAGTGGGCATTTATTATAAGGCTACTTGAAGACTGAACTGGGTGAAGGAATATAACATTACACATGTAGGTATGTGAGGTATATCCCAACTGTATTCATAGGCTTCAGTTTACCAGCAGACTTGGAAATACTGAACGGGGAAGAATGGACATACAAGATGCAGAACATGGAAGTGGAGAATGCGATGCTGAAGAACGAGCTGAACGTAATGAACCGTGAAGTAGCGGAACTACTGGATAGGTTACGCAAGACGGAGGATGGTAATGATGTAGATAGCTCAGGTAGTTATTTGTTTTTAAATGGTATTTTGCATGTGGTGTTGCTTGTGAGTAAAAGAAGTACTTTCGATAATTTTGTTCTTTCGGTACTTAGGTAAAATTTTGAGAATTTTAATATGCTTTTGTAATAAAATTTTGCTGAATGTCATGTATAAAATTAAATAAATCCTCTCTAAATTATGTAAAAATTAAATCAAACCCCTTTTTCATTGCAGAAGTAACAAAAAGCCGAATCAAACAGGAAACAACAGAGGTTTTGAACCACCGACTAAACTTGGAGAAGCAATCCCTATCATCTCAAGTGGAACTCCTGTCAGTTAAGATACAAGAACACACGAATGCTGAAGTGTCCAAGTTTAAAGACTACAATCAGAGACTGGAATCAGAGAATATAGTTTTGAAAAACAAAAATGCTGAGTTGGAAGAAAAGTAAGTTTTATTATGATTTTGAGGATTTTTTGTAATAAACGTGTCTTAAGAGAACTTCTTAACGCACATGGATAAATAATTACAGTACTGCTCTCTGCGAAAGACGATCAAACATCCATACATCACTCAAACATTTGCGTATTAAACATAACATGAAGAACATAAAATGTTTTCAGGTTTAAAGCTTTACAAGATGCCACAAAAGAAAGAGATGCTCTGCAGACTAAATTAGAAAATGACTACAGACACGCACAATCCACTATCACTGAACTACAGGAGAGCTTGCAGAAAACCAGCGAGGAGTGCCGGAGGTTAGAGAAGGACTGGGAGGCGTATAAATTAAGAGTCAAGAATATGTTACAGGCTAAAGACAAGGAAATTAAGAAATTGCAGGAGGGCTTGAATGTTAATGACGACACTAAAGTGCTGATGGAACAGATGACTCATTTGAAGTTAGTTTTTTTGTATTTTTTTTTTGCAATTTGCTTTTCTGTCTTGAAAAGTGGGAACAAGATTTGTTGTCATCATTTATCAGAACAAAGCCATGTTAATTGTATATATGAGAATTTTTTTAGCTCCCTAGAAAAATGTTGTAGTTAGGTTTTAACTTGTTCTGTTTGTCATCAGAGAGGAACGCGACGAGTTACAAGACGCGGTTGCACATGTACGATCGGAGTGTGCGGACATGAAGCTGTACCTACAGCAAGTGGAGACGCGGAACAACGCGGCCGAGCGCGTGGTCACCGCGCTACGTGACGCGCTCAGAGACGAGCGTGCCGCCAGGAACAGAGCCGAGGGCCAGTGTGTCTCTGTAGCCAAGGTGAGCGACACATGTGCAGTGTGACGTCACAGACACATGAAGCTGTACCTACAGCAAGTGGAGACGCGGAACAACGCGCCGAGCGTGTCTCTGTAGCCATGATAACAATATACGACAACCACGGAGAACGGCGCCTCCTCGTGGGTCAAACGACACCACAACTCGCAGAGGACTTTGGAAAAAAAAACTTTAATTTATTTTTTTACAGGAAATGAAAACCTTACAAATGGAGACGGGACAAACAATAGCCAGTTTACGCACAGCCTTACGTGACAAAGAAAATGAATTAAACCATATACGTGACACGGCATCCACGGTCCGCACCGCAGACACTAGTGCGTTAAACGTCGCAGATTATGACGTCATGCAAGATAACATAGACAGTGAGAAAGTCAACTATTTGACCCAAACACTCGTGCAGAGACAAGCGAAGATCGACACCTTACTGGCCGAAAATAATGTGCTTAGAATACAGTTGGATAAATTAGAAGTGAGTAGCTTTGTTTTTAAATTCAAATAATTGAAAAAAGAACACCCGCAAATTCCCACGACCCCATATTTTGTTTGTACTTTTCTAAAGATAGTATATGGGCCCCTGCATCTTTATACCATCCGCAAGGACATAAAAAATACCTTTAGTAATACCAAACAAGTAATACCAAACAAGTAAGCGAAGCAACATCATCCTCCTGCCCTTATACCAATTTTATTTGGGGTCGGCGCAGCATGTTTTGTCCTTCTATACTCTTCTATCTGTAAGAAAAAAATAACAGATAGATAAAATATTGGGAACACCCGTTAATGAATCTAACATTCCACAGACAAAATTGAAAAGCGAAGCAAGCCGCGGGAATCGGAGCTCCAACTCGAACTCGAACTCGCACAGCGTTGTTCACGTACAAGATGGCGATTCCCGCCGAAATCGGCCTCACGCCGCCAACACGCTGTCGGCCCTGGTACTGAGGCTCGGCGTCATGGTCAAACGATATCCTGTCGTCAGGCTCTTCGTTATTTGTTATGTTGTACGTACCTTTGTTTTTTTAATTAAATAAGGTTTCATTGGTTACCGATAGTGTCTGTAAGTTTTCCGATAGTTTATGCTGTTTGCCAAATAAAGACTGCTTATAATTTTTTGCCAGATATTGCTTCGAGAACTGTGAAACCAAAAAATATAGTTTCTTCTAATTCCTGACAGGCTATTAGAGACTTAATCAGTAACTGGTGAAACTGGCCATCAGTATTTTGATGCGATAAATTTTTCTCTGCCACCATCCACACAGGAAAACAGTGATGTTCATGTTGGATGAGAGCGTCAAATCATTGGCTTTCACAGCACAAAAATGAATTTTATTAATACAAAAGTGAACTTTAACTGTTTACAATAGAGTTCCAGAAGTTCTTAAAATTCTTAACTTCATCGTTTTATGTTTACAGATCTTTCTGCACGTGTGGGTCCTCACTGTTCTGTTCACAAGCACGCCGGAAGACTACATCCCACCATCCAAATCCTGAAAATTTGCCCTCAAAGTGGTCACAAATTATATCTGTACAATATATTCCATTAGAATGTATACCAATAAAAAGACTAGTTAAGTTATTCGACATACATTTCAGTAGAAAAGTTTGAGAAGCAATAAATGATACAGCTTTAAAAAACAGCGTATACTAATTTATGCGGATGATTAATGTAATAACGTTTTTGAAAACGTTTTTCAAACGAACGGTGATCAGCAGTCAAATATTGATTTGGCTGCTGTGTTAAAATTAATGGATTATATGATATGTTGACAAAGTTAGGCGGATAATACATTAGTTAATTGATTTCTTATCATACTTTTACTTAAAATAAACATAAGATGTGCGCTGCGACTAGACACCGAAATATCAAACTTTTCTTTGAAATAAAGACTCCTTTCTTGCACAAATTTTCAGTCAGTATTATTTTAATATAAAACCTATCGCAACATGCTTTCTACATAATGTATTGTCTGCCTCACAAGCTTGTGTTCTAGAATGATATTCAAACATTGACAGTTTGAAAATTATTCACAATTTGAATTTCGTTCTAGAATACGCGCTTTGGAGCCCGTTCTCACAGGCGTTTTTTACGTCCATGTATGCAAAAGGTTCGTATGTTCTATTAATTCCTTTTATAATTTTACCAACTGCCCTTTAACCCGACCGACATAACGCTTTTCTCTTTAAATATATTTGTTCTATTTGAGCGTATTTTTTACGTGCGTGAAAATTACGCCCGTGCGAATGGGCTCTAAGGAAACAATTTTTATGAAGTAAAAATACGAGTATTTTTGTAATTGCCAGTCGTAACGTTCCAAATGTATTATTTAGTCATAAAAATTGTAATTAGTATTGTATTAGTCTAATTTATTTTCATGATTAGTATCCTGATTCGTGGTGCTAAGTGAATGTGAAAACATGTAAAATTACTGTGTATAATATTGTAAATACATCGAATCTCGCCAGTGCTATAATGAAATAATATAATTGGCCATAATAATGTACCTTTACTGTTGTTTTTTTTCTGTAATTTCTACTGTTATCTGAGGGCACGGCAGTGCCCCAGCCATCTTATTTTTTTGGTAGCTATCAAATTTATTTTGTGAATGTTTTATTTTGCCGGCGGGAATTTGTGCCGAATAAAGTGTTTATTCTGTGAAATATAATCCGTTTTATTTATTCAGTTAATCTTATCACATCCTGTTTACAATATTGGTTAGATTATAGTTGCGGAAAAATATTTATTTTGGTTTAATTAGTTTTATTTATATTATACCTGTGTAAACTGTACTTAATTAGGTACGTTATCATTTTGGGTTTTCAAACTCTTACAGAATTGCCATTCCGAATCGATTGACTGGTCAACCTTATTTTTAGGGGACTTAAAAAATAGTTAGTCAAACAAGCACGTTGATTGAACTCGGACAGTCTCATTAAACTCCTGTTTTCTTGATTAGTGTCTCAGAGCGTTTTCTCATTAACGGATTCTGTGGCGCAACACATACGACTAGTTTATTTATTTTAAAATGTTTATGGCTAGAAAAACTGGGGAAAACCAATGACTGAGTAATTAGGTGCTTGAATTTTGAAGAAACAGCCGTTGAATCGTAAGTGTGTCATGGGCCTGATTCAATTATAAGGGAAAAAGGATACGATTGCTTAAAGATAAGATGCTTTATGAGTGTTTCCGATGAGTCTCGTGTTTTCGTCGTAAAAACGTGCACATCATTAAATTATTTGTTCCGTTGGTCTTGAACGGTTTAACTTGTTTATTTTCCCTGTATTGTGTAGTATACAATCGGTAGGTACGCGGGGAACTTTATTATTGGCGAATATTTATAGATTCGCAGAACAGCGTAGCAGGAATACCTATCATTTTTAGGAAAGAAGGTCGACGTTTTTTATGGTTAAAACAATCGTAAACGGAAGAAGCGAGCTATAAACAAACTTTCCAATCGTCTGCGATTACGACTTTATACCTAAAACAGCAAAAACGTTGATTTTTAAACGTCCTCAAATTAGTCAGTTTGAAAAGGATTTTAAAAATTTTCCTTGAAAGTTATCTACCCACTTTTGGAAGACCTGCGAAACCACACGGTACAGGTAATTAAAATTTATTTAGGTTTTTATACCGCAAGCCCGTTAATCGGTTAAGATTAATCCAAGCTTTTAAAGTGCAGAGCTTAAGGCCCAAGTTCACTAACAATGTAAAGGTACGTTTTTCTTAAAATAACTAGGTTGCTTTGAAAATTGAAACTGAAAATTCATAGATAGTAAGTTCTTTAAGAAAACCTATGTTTAGGTTGTCGGCGAACTTCGGCTTTCTAGACACTTTTTGATTGCGTTCCGATACGTTTAGATATCGATTTGTCTGTCCGCGGCTCAAGACTTTAAATCGTTTAGTACCAGAAATCTGTAAAATAATGGTCTGTTGATCATCACTGACTCTGAAGTAGGTATGCAGATAAAGTACCTACTTAGCTTGCAAACTTGGTGAATATTTGCAGTGTACCCAAATTTTAACGATACGAATTATAAACTTCTGCACGAGGATACAGTTATTCATAAGTAATTTTAAAAACAAGTTCAAGGAGTAGGTGGTCTCCTTTCGAAAATGTATACCTACCTACATATAGGTACCTATGACAAGACTACAGGCACTAAATACTTATTTTGGTTTTTGTAACGGTGTTTTCCGATTGAACTCTCAACGGTACACATGTGTCTTTAGTTACACGACCCTTGTGGACCTTCGGGCAATTATGCCGTAGTGCAAATAAAGAGATGGATTTAAGAAATGCTTGCTTCTTAAAAATGTTAAGGAAGACTAGATCCTCCTTGAACCTACCCAAGTTTTTCAGATATTCTTCGGATCAATCTACCTACTTATTCAGATTTCAATGTAATCATCAAGGATCACGTTCTAGTGATTGCAAATACTTGATCCTTTTCTCGGAACTAGGTTCTCAATTGGATTCTAGCTGATTGCGATCTTTAGAGGTAGGTAACTATGTGTCTAGGTTCACATGTGTTAACATGTGAACTTAGATTGTCTATCTTATTTATTACGCATACTTAACTTCCTGTAACATCAAAGTTAAAATATCTGCCATTATCAACAAAACAAATGAAGTAGTTAAGTTAATCTTCTACATATCGTATTTATTGTATTTCTATGTTCTTAGGTCACAAATGATAACGGTCAACCACGATTTAACTTCAGTTTATCCGAATCAAGTTAATTGATCGTATTCTAAGAGAAGCGTAGCATAGCTTTGACTATTTATTGCATTGATTGACGTGGTGTTGGTAAGTTGAATAAACACCTTTCAGGTTTCTTCTGTCTACTAGATAGGTGGCTAATCCTTCCAAG
The DNA here is from genome assembly GCF_022581195.2 of Helicoverpa zea. Lineage (NCBI taxonomy): Eukaryota > Metazoa > Arthropoda > Insecta > Lepidoptera > Noctuidae > Helicoverpa > Helicoverpa zea. The sequence continues at coordinate 4,652,723 of NC_061472.1, forward strand.
AATTGTGTTTAGGAGTTAAAGGTAGATTGTGATTTGATTAATAGGTAAGATAGAGAAACAAAGTTCTACTTATTGTGATAGACTAGTACACTACATAGTTGGTTCTCTTTATTTACCAATTGAAGAAATCAATGCACAAACGTGCTTTTCTGTCTTTTTCTCTCATCATAGAATTTTGGTCCTGACGTAAGGCTACATTTTATTCGGTGAATAACCTGGCTTATCGTTTGTCAAGAGGCAATACACAGATTTATTTATATGAACCAGCAATTATCATAACCTGATTTATTTGACTCCCCAAAACCGAAAATTTACGGACTTTCCCGATGCCGTTAATAGAACAAAAAGTGCGCGAATCACCGGTAGATGCGGTATAGAACCTTTTTTTAAATAAACACCACATTTTGTAGACCGTTTTGGTCCTGTTGAAGCTTTTTATTCGAAGGGAAATGTCGACAATCCAGTTTTCTTTTCTCAAGGAATTGATGTCAGATTATGTACAGAATGAAGGCGCGTTAATAACAAACAAACTGATTATATACAAGCAGTAAGACCTTATGTATTCGTACGTTGATAAACCGGTCGTAGTGTCAGAATATAATGAAACCTTCCTCGTCAAACATCGTGGTCAGTGTTCAGTCGCGACTTGCTCTTTGCATGGAGTACTCGCGTCCACATAAACATGAAATAACAGTGAGTGCATAATACTTAGTTGTAGTGATAATAGTCAAATGGTCTCAACGTAAAGTCCGTATTATATTCACCTTGAACTTAAGTTTTTTTATACATTTTGTGGGTTTTCCTCGTATTAAGTGTGAACGCGATGACTTCAAGATATTTTGTGTTTTTTGCTGGTAAGTTTGTTTGTTCATGTTTACTTATTTTGTTATCTCACGGAGACCGCAAACTTCTACAATGCTAATAGTTAATAGCTAATACATAGTTCTTCTCAAAGATGGAAGTGTTTGACAACGTTGTTTACCCTTTAAAATGGCAAAAGGTCATCGGTATTGATTGTATTGTAGGTACGTGTGTGCGTACTGGGTTTTTAAAACTACTTTTGTTTTTTTCAACTTGCAAGGCAGTGATGATGTGAACAGTCAACGCAGATACGACATTCGTAACCAAAAGTGCCTACACCTTGCCAGTTTATTTTGATTTTATTATCAAGCGAGTGACCCTCGTGGGAAGATCATTGACTCTTGGAGGCAACTTAAGATACACATTCAATATGCCATTAGGAGGAGGAATTCCAAAATCAATATGCAGCTATCATGACTTGCATCTTGCTGACTTGCTATTATCACTTGTGCTTCATCATTTTTTAAATCAGTATATTACATAGGTCAGTATATTCACATATTTCTTAAAGGTACCAAACTGTCTATGATCCTTAATTTTTTGATTCTCCAAACACTAACCTTGATGCAATGAAGCCGTCAAACTCCGGAGTTTGGGTTTGATATTTGAAATTGATTAAACTACGTTTGTCTCAGCGTGTGCTTATTTGGCCCTTTGGACATAATCTCCGTCAAAGGTATTGACGCGAGTCCAAACGACCAAAACGATTGTCAAGATATGCTTAAGAAGGTAGCTATTTATACAACCATTTTGGAAGTTACTGTTGTCAGACCAAAAATATAATTACGCACAATCCTATAACAATCTAAGAGTTGTAAAAAATACCAAAATTCAAGTTTTGATTTTTGCGAAGTATTCGAAACTGGTTTGACTGGTTTCTATATAATTGTTTATTAAGAATTTATATAATTTATGTTCTGTTCCAAAAGCACTCGATCAAAATGTTTTTGGCCTCTCGGCTGACCACATTACAATGACGTCAAGGTGGAGAGAAAAAAACTACTTGTGGAGTGTAAGGTACTCGCTTACGTCATCACAATCAGTCAAGGAAAATGATCTATGTATTTTTATAGATCCTTATCACAGTCCAAACTGTTCTCAAGAATTTTTGCAGTAAACGATGCATGCTGTGGCGAATATAGCCTTTATCTCCTGGTGGCAGTCAAACAAAAAAATACGTGAACTATTCTTATGAACACTTTGATCCTACATACAAGATTATTATGACTTAACTCTTGAGTAACAATAAGTAATGATGAATACCTATAACCTATGATGAACCTAGCCCTTTTTCATGTACATTGGGTCGGCTTCTGGTATGTATAACCAGATGCAGCTGAGTACCAGAGTTTTACATGGAGCGACTGCCTTTCTGACCTCAATATCCCATTAACCCGAAAATCCTTAACTGAGACTGATTGTCAGATTTTCTGGTTTCTGAATACCAATAAAGACAGCCAAGAATATCCCAAAAACAGCCGGTACCCACCAATTTAACGCTCCTTGGAAACACGGAGGAACTCGTTATGTCATGATGATCATCTATCTTCGAACGATTCGACACATGTGGCTCATGGCTGCTACTAAGCCATGGACTCTTCGTTCTAATTAAGTCATGGGCTCCTCATTCTAGAACATCATTGTACAGTCATTAATGAACGGTCTAAGCAGCTTTGTTCCTCTCAAGATTCTTATGTGCCATTAAGAGGATTTATTTGGCAGGCAACTATGAATTTGAAGATCTATAGTAGTCTGCCATCAAAGTCTCATAAATGTCTAACATTATCCTTAAAGTATGACGTGATTAATCACATCTTAATTGCACTGTAATACCAAATCAATTAACTTAGACAATAGAAACCTGTTTGTGGTTTTGTGTATCTTAGAAACATGTAATTCTTAACCACATACAATATTAGGTACATAGATAACTACTAATGACTAATAAGTAATTTTAGTGTCCAGATATTGAAGATATTTATTTACCCGACTGCGCTACGTAAAGGAGTGTTATGTGTTTTTGCCACTTTGTTTATCTAGGAAGTCCCTAAAATGATTGATCACAGTATCGTAGTCGTAGCACGTAAAAAATAGCTTAGCTTCAGAAATGAGATTTAAATACGATTGTATTTATAACAAACTTTAAATGTAATAAAGAGAAAGATACATCAGGTTATCAGTAGGTCAAGTGGATAACGTATACAAGATATCACACACATTAAGTATGTTAGTCAACCATGCAGACCATCGTATTTTTCAGATTTATTATCTACATTTCTGCATATAATTAATACTTCTCGATAGGGAAATAAAAAGAGATCAGGCTATTTTAACTGTCTTCGGCGAGCATCGTTTCAAACCTGCGCGTGCGCAATTGAAGACAATTTATCCCAAAATGGTTAAAATAAGGATAGCTGCTTAAAGATCCTTGCTATGCCTAAGTCAAAGTCAATATTTTTTTTTATGTCAAATCTCTTTCGAATCTTCAATCCAGTTGCACATTAATGTCATCATCCTCCGAGCCTTTTTCCCAATCATGTTGGGGTCGGCTTCCAGTCTAACCGGATTCAGCTGAGTACCAGTGCTTTACAAGAAGCGACTGCCTATCTGACCTCCTCAACCCAGTTACCCGGGCAACCCGATACCCCTTGGTTAGACTGGTGTCAGACTTACTGGCTTCTGACTACCCGTAACGACTGCCAAGGATGTTCAATGACAGCCGGGACCTACAGTTTAACGTGCCATCCGAAACACAGTCAGTGGTGTCTAAGATATACTTAGAAAGTACATACGAACTTAGAAAAGTTGCATTGGTACTTGCCTGACCTGGGATCGAACCCGCGCCCTCATATTTGAGAGGTTGGTCCTTTACCCACTAGGCCACCACGACTTTTTTCGACAGTTGCACATTAATGTGTAGGTATATTTTAGTAGGCGAACATCAATAACTTTGTCATATTTTTTTATCTCCTGGTTTTTTATTAGGTACTTGCGCTTAATTAAAAGATGTTTTCTATTCTCAATAGGAACTTAAATTATGGATAATTATATTTATTAAGCAATGAGCAATTATAAACATGATTTCCATTTTATTCGTAATTAATGAACCCTATGGACATAGCATTGCTATGGATTTTCTCTATTTGTATTAAAAAATTGCAAGTATTTCGTTATCTATCTATTGAATGCATGGAAAATCCAATGCGCGTGTAATGTGCGTATTATAGAGTTCGTGATGTAATAAAAATAAGTAAAGTCCTTATATCTAAAATAATAAGAGGAAAACAGACTTGTATTTAGTACCTAACACCTACCTAACTGTGTAAGCAATAAAGAATTTAAAGACATAACGGTGTTCAGCGTACACGACTGTTGAGTAAATATTTCATTTATACGAACTCTGAAAAATATTAGATATTAAGAGGTAAAAATACCTTTCGATTACAAAATGGGACGATGGAACCCTTGAAAGAGTAGGTACCATAATGATACTTTAGGACACTCTGATGAAATCTGTATGTTTGAACTCATCGAACGACGAGAACGCATCGTGTCATCGTACAATCGCTGTCAATTAGGACGACGTCTTAGATGAAAAACGCATCGCGCCATCGCGCGATCGCTGCCAATTAGGACGACGCCTAATGATGGGACATTAAGGCAGCCTAGTAAGGTATTATAATCATGTAGAATTGATGAATAATGTGAAGGGGGGCTGTCTTTTGTTTTTTGAAAAGTGCTGATATATCAGCCTAATTTGAATAAACGTTTTTGAGGTTTGAGTCTGAGATGTTTTATATGTACATCAGAAACAAAAATAATCAGTTCCACGTGTACTTGTTACTGCACGGTTTATTTAGCACGCTGACCGTTTACCCGCTTCGGTAAATCATTGGTTTTCCCCATGGGAAAGTCCACAAAATCACAGCTGTTCTATTATTGCAAGTAGAAAATACCCTGAGTTAACCTATGTATTTTTTTTTTTTTTTTTTTTTTTTTTTTTTTTTTTAATATTTAAATTGGGGAGAAAGGGTAACACTTATGGTATGTCTGCGCCTTTCTCCTGACTGGTTTTGGGTTGGGGAGGTATTGTGGAGGGGTTTTAGATGTTGTGGGTAGTTTGAGGAGGGATATGTTTTATCAATTATATAATATATACATACATAATAAATAAAATATAAAACTAAATTTAAGGGATATGGTATAGAAATGATGGGATGATGTAATGTTGGGAAATGGTGGGATGATGGTATGGAGTTAACCTATGTAGGTCAGTGACATTGTCATATTATGCTGTGATTTTGTGAGGATGGCATATTTATAAATTGGAGTAGGTACGAGATCTTAGGACGAGCACAAGTGTAATAAAAATAAATGTCAAATGCATCGAAATAGTTTAAAATCTCTTGAAGCCTGTCTATTTTCGAATTCAAAATTGGAGTCACCAACAAGTTCTCATTTCTATTAGAACATCAATCTTGGGTTTTCAGCAGCTAATTAATATTTCCTGCAAAAATCAAGATTTTACTTTCATTAAATAGATACTTATTTGGTTTTGTCACAAAAAAAATACCTGTCTGACGCAAATCACGAGTAATATCTGACGTGGGGCAGAAAATAAGGTATTCAGCCTAAAATATTTTTGTCCACAGCATGCTTCGCCCTAGTTGCATCATCGGACCTGGCAATCGACTCCCAAGTCCTACAAGATGTGTTCGGCTACAGACCCGGTCAGGCTGCCCCAGTGGCTGCCGCCTCCAACATCCAGGCCTCGGCTGTGAAGCCTGCTGATGAAAATGCTACCCTGGTGGATCTGGACTACTGGGACTCGGATATCTTCAGCCCGGCGCCCGCGGATTATGATAAATTTGATTGGACATTGACGAAGGTATGGCTGAGAGTTATTGCTTATGTCTTTTTTTTGGGTGCCATTTACAAAGGACCCTTCTTAGCCCGCCACTAGCCCGATTAATTTGAGTCACTTTTAAGGTTAAATTATGAGCTCAATATTAGTTACTTAATCTATACATCTGACTTGATATCGCTGATAGTTTTTATCGTCCATTTTTCAATATGTAAACCTATACAAGTAATATGCATGGCACAAATGCGGGTTATAGTAATTATATCTGATTAATCATTATTATTTTCATAGAAAAACCCAATTGGATATCGTTAACCGCAGATAGAGTTAGAATGCTCATAATTAGGTAGGTATGTTATGGTTAATCCAGATGGGTAAATCCGATAAGTTATACACACTTTAAACCGTGCTTAAATGAATATTTGTACAATTTTTGTAGCTATGATTGTCCGAAGTTGGGAATTACATAGGTAGTCTCTATGTAGGTAGTACTTATCAGATTGTATAAAGAATACTAATGCGCAGAAAAATAGCAAATGACAACCCGGCTGTTACTGACTAACTTCGGCAAAGCAAAAGTATTTCACAAGAACCGTAGTAAGTTTTACTAGAAGTCCATATCTAGCGATTAGGTCAAGACGGTATAGGATTAATACAGAAGAACCTTAAAGTCGTTTTTCACTATACTTCGAGTTCTTAACCATACTTATTCTAAGCCGTCTCAAAAACGATCTATTAACGTAGAGCCTATTTGTTCCAGCGCGTCGCTTCATCATCAGACCAGAACTTCCTGCTATCTCCCCTCGGGCTCAAGTTGGCGCTGGCGATCCTCACAGAGGCGGCCACAGGAGTCACGCAGAACGAGCTCTCGTCTGTCTTGGGCTTCGATCTAGACAGAAACCTAGTCAGGAGGAAGTTCTCCACTATTATTGAGTCTTTGCAGGTCAGTTTATATCTTGAAACTTTACTTCTGTCAAGTATAAAAAAGCGAAACTTACTTGTTTAAAAGATCTTTCTTAATTTCCTGTTTCTGTTTTCTTGGTTTAGGTCCTACCCGTGTTTAGGTCTTGGTTGAAAAAACAGTGGCTGTGATACAGGTACAATGACGTACTGATATAAATAAGTATAATAAATCAGAAGAACCGTTGAAACCGCTCGGCGATGCGAAATATATAATATATATGTATGTAGGCGTTTATGTACGCATTCCACGTTTGATGTAATGGTGTTCATAGCACCAACAAGTTCATTGCTCCATATAAAATATTAGAAACCCATAATCATTGAAGCCTGTACCACACAATTTTCATAGTTAGGGAAGAATTAATGTATTCAAGTTGTTTTTTACAGTATCGATATATAATTTTGATCAATTAATAAGTTGAACTTTAACTCTTTAAAAAATATCAACGTTTTAACCTTTATAAATCCTAGGTGTCATCCTATTCATCATATTAGGTGTCATCATAGGATTTTTTATTCAATGATCAACACGTGGGCAAGTAAATCGCAAATCCATTAAACTGGTCAGTTTTCCGTATCATCTCGATGCACTATTAACATCCTACAACCACAGTTTAAATTTACTTAGGATTCTTTGTGCTATAACGGCAACTAAACCATAACCAACCGTATACTTACTTGCCGAAAATTGATCGGTTATTATCACAATTAAATGGTGCAAATCACCGTTAAGTTGTAGTATTTTAAGCATTTTTTTGCATAGCATTAATGCATTTTGATTGGGATGAAAGAAGATTTAATGGTATCGTAGATAGAATTCTAAGACTCTCAGTCTAACATTGTCTTATCAGAATGTGGTTAAGGAAAAACAACAAACCGAGGTTATTAAAATAACATTAAATTCTTCAATGATTGATATATCACGCTATTCATGTGCAGTAAACTTATAATTTTATTTGTACAAATGAGTAGGTATAAAAATCTTAATATTCTGCCATTAATTAGCATCTTTACATAAATTAATTTTCATAAATTAATTAGCATAAATAATAATAGTGTTTGGTTTACGCGTTAATAAAATTCTTAAGAATTGAGAGGTATCGACGTAAAACAAAATTTCCTAAGTACCTTTTTGTTGTATTCCCACAACATTTGGAAATTTAAATAATGTGATAATTATGTTTAATCAGAATACTCGAAAATTTTTCAAGGAATTCAATTTCCTATGTATTATGTGATTTTTGCCTGAGTACCTTATGTTTTATTTGAATTTATTGCTCCAACTCTATACTCACAAAAAATAGACTGTTCCTCTGTGTATAACACCAATATTCAAACTAAAATCGAATGCAGTTAGTTAATTTTAAAAGTATATTTAATAGTTATGACGGTGGCAAAGTATTTACTGAACCGAAAACTTACGTCATAACAAACGTAGAAATAAGTAGGAAATCGTAAACACTAGTAACAACGACTGTGTCCTTACAACTCCACCAGCATGAGGTAAATTTACTGCTATAAATAATTCTATATAATTGCATTCACGTGCAGACCTCACTTTTGATTTCAGTTTCAAGTTATTCCACTTTATTTTTGGTTTGTAACGAATTTACAATGAACAGTGTGTGAAGTAAACCTGTACTTACATTTTGAAGGTTGAAGCATTGTGTAAATCCCCGAAACATAAATGAAGTTAAAAAAAACCTATTCAACAAAAATCTAATTTCTGAATTGATCGTAGCAACTCTGTAGCCCTTACACTTTTCGCTTGAATTAATCTTTATGATATTTTAGAAAACGCACCTAGTTCATAATCAAAATCAACGAAAACTAATTACAAATTAAAAAGCCCCCAGAAAACTGAAATGATAATGATAGCGTTTATATTCACAAAAAGTAACTTTAAATTGTGCTTAAGTACAAACATTGACGTTGAGCCTCAGCCTAAGCATAGCTTGCATCTTATCTTGTGACTCAGAGTATTATAAATTATCCAATAAACACCACTAAAGAAAATCATCTCCTATTTACAGAAAGAGTCTCCCCAATATATCCTGAACCTCGGCAGTAGGATCTACATAGCCAACAGTGCTCAACCCCGCCAGAGGTTTGCAGCCATAGCTCAAGAGTTTTACAAGACTGAGCTCAAGACCGTGAACTTCTTGGAACCGGCTGTGGCTGCTAAGGATATTAACACCTGGGTCTCTAATATCACTCAAGGACGCATCCCTACTTTGGTCGATGAAGGTTTGTTTAAAATTTTGATGGTTTTATCGAAAATATATAGTTTGTTCCAAGTTCTAAGGGAGCTTCTTTCTACACACAGTTAAAGAGAATACTGTATTTTATAGTGATATGAAAGCTGTAAGCTCTGAATTCATGTAAAGTAGTTACGTGAAAGAGTAGACGAATAACTAACATACATCCATGTTTCGATAAATATGCATTTCGATAAATTGCATTTATAACATTAGTAGCATGTACTGTTACATATTTAGATTGTGGCCAAGGTGCAAGAGCCATATGTGAGAAGTGGCTTTTTTCTTGACACAGTTCTCATAATTTAGTTTGTGATTAATAACTATTCAAATAGCTCGTTAGCCTACTGTCATTAAATAGTCCTGAAAAACCTGGTTTCTATAAATACAATGTGTATGATGAGCACAGTAATTTTAGCGTACAGTGAATCAGTATGTAAACCGCAGTGACTTTCACACCAATTATCCTTTCCTGTACACATTGCAGTACTTTATAATCTCGTTATTACTGTGACTCAATCATGTACCATATTGTTCCGGTGAATGCCCTTACATCCCAGTCTGATGCTCTTTGTGAGAAAACAATACACAGGACGCAATTTTTCTGATACATATCACTACTAACTAAATAATAGAATGCTTGAGTCATAGTAGTTAATTTGTGTAATACAAATGTACTGCGATAATGAGGTATCTACAGATGAACACACTAGGCAAAGTGCAGCGCAGATGACGAAACTACAATAAAACTAAAAAGTTTTGAATACATGGTTAGGGCGTGGAACTGTAAGTTGATGGGATATCATCAAATGACCCCTCTCTCCGACCTGCGAACTCTTAGTTCCTCCGCCATTCCTTCTCGAGCATTCAACGGCATCCCATTCCCTCTCTTGTCTTGAAGAGGACACGGCAGTGACATTCCCAAGTACCTGGACTGTGTGCACCACCGTGTCCTGAGAAATAAATGAATACCGACCTTGACACAATCTTAATCTTTTGTCCTTAGATGACGTAACCGGCATGGTGGTTCTGGTCCTGAACACCTTATACTTCAAGGGCAGCTGGCGTCACCAGTTTGCTCCAAACGCGACCAAGAATGGCCAGTTCTACGTGACAGACAAAGTTCAGAAGACCATTCCATTTATGAATGTCAACGACAAATTCTATTACACCGAGTCTGCGAAGTATGATGCAAAGGTCTTGAGGATGCCTTACCTGGTGAGTTCTATATTTGAATAGTTACTTTTATGGATAAAATTAGAAGCTTTTTTGGATTAATGCTCGAATGCATAGAACTCGGTATTATTGCTGAATCTTAACTCTATTGGGATGGATACTCATGATTTATCAGTCAACGATATGATGTTTTTTGTTAGATATCGGCGTAAAAAGTAAGAAAAACAGTTTGTGATGAAGCGATGCTAATAAGAGTCTCTTCTCAATGTAGATGGATGCAATGTGGATGCTAGTTCCAACTTCGTACCCACAATTTTAGATGGTCAACCTCTTAATTTCCAGGGCAACAAATACGCGATGTACATAATAGTGCCGAACTCCCTGATGGGTCTACCTCGCGTGCTGACAGACCTGAGTGACTTGCGCCAGGAGCTGAACAATCTTCGGGAGTACCTCGTCGACGTCACGCTGCCGAAGTTCAAGTTCGACTATACTTCGCAGCTTGATGGTGTCTTAAGAGAGGTAAGGATTTGGGACGAGAAATATTGATCCGCTTTAGACACAGGGAGAATACATTATGGAGAACATAAGGGAAGTTTATACAAGGTGTTGATTTGCATTTGTGCCATAGTTCAGGAGGAGGACATACAATACGTAAATAATCGATTGGAATTACAGTAGATGGGAAATAACTAATGTGCACTGCTTTTTTTGTCATTGTAATGTCGTGGTATTTTCGAAGTAATCCAATTTTATGAATGAAATTTATGAGTGATCGTTGCGTATGCTTTGTGTTTGCGTTTGTGTGAGGGTGCAGCACGGTTTTAACGTCAGTAACATACGCGACAAGTTTAAATAAGGCTAGATGACATTTACGGATTTCCGAAAAAAAAATTAAAGAAAAAAAATTACATACCAATTTTTTTATTGATTTGGGTCGAGAATCATTAGCATAATTACGTCCTTGAATATGGCACGGATGCAAATCAACAGCTTGTATGGGAGTATACAAGAGGAGTAGGTACATACGGGAGAAAAAGGGTGTACATAGGGAAGTATTTAAGGGATTGTCTGAGATCCCCAATTTGCAGGCCAGGCTGACCCATGATGTCTAAAACCTCCTAATTCATTACTAAACGTGTCGTAATATTACACTGACTAGCTTCTAAAAACAACAGACACACAGCGGATACATTTATGGTTTAATTTACCATTCGAATAATAAGGAAATCCAACGTCATTTATCACACACCTATACACCTAATAATACAATTTTAGTTTTGGTTTCATCGAAGTTCAATAATGTGTCACATGTTTTGAAAACGAGTTATGAATTCTTGGAATATTACTGCGATAAGGTTAACTAACGTTGCGGCTTTACTTATTAATTTTATTGTAAACCGCATATAATTCCATGTTAGTATTGAAAATTAAACATTAAAGGCTCGAGCAGACCGGATGCGTATGCGTAACCATGAGTTGTAATGTATGGAAATGTATGAGACAGGCCACACCGCTTGCGTAACGACGCGCGTGTCTACGTTACGCAAGCGGTGTGGCCTGTCTCATACATTTCCATACATTACAACTCATGGTTACGCCGTAACTACGCGCGTGACTACGCGCGTGGTTACGCATACGCATCCGGTCTGCTCGAGCCTTAAGTAACCTATTGTTGACGTCGAATATATATTTTCTCTCTATGGGTTTCCCACTTGAAATCAAGAAACCGTGGAATAATGCGAAACTTCCGTGAAATCCATTCAAACCCTTCCTTCAAATTTTGCCCGACCGCCCTGAGACCCATTTTGTGAATTTAATAGACGCCAAATAGAAGAAAACTCCTTTAATTAATATTTGGCAGGTTTATAAATACAGGATTTGCTATACCTTCCTTTATCTTCTAAATCTGATGGTCAAGACTATTCATCATCCTCCGAGCCTTTTTCCTAACTATGCTGTGGTCGGCTTCCAGTCTAACCGGATGTAGCTGTACACGTGCTTTACAAGGAGCGACTGCCCTATAACGGTCAAGACTATTAAAAAAGTATTATATAATTCTAGTTGGGTGTAAGAGCAGCATTTGAAGACACAGCGTCGTTCCCCGGCATCGCTCGTGGTCAGCTGCTCGACCAGAGACTGAAGGTTTCCAAGGTGCTGCAGAGATCTGGCATCGAGGTCAACGAACTCGGCAGTGTTGCTTATTCTGCTACTGGTATGTACATATTTAACACGTGTACTCAAAAAAGTTTTTACTAAATTAGCGAAGTCCTTTCCTCGACTGCGAATTTAAGTAGAAACCTGCGAAAATATGAATGACTTTTGGAGACTGCTTTTTACTACTTGTCAGCTTTTACAAATTAGGGAGCATCATACAATGGTAAACCTAACTATTACAGTATTAACTTTTGCATTTTGTCGGGTCTTCTTTCGGAGATATTTTCTTGGCAAATAACAGCCATAGAACGCGATAGAAAAGGACTGTATCAAAACTCGTTATGAACATAATTATAAGAACCTGGGTTCAAATAATTTATTATATATTTATGTTTTTCCAGAAATATCCCTGGTGAACAAATTCGGCGAAGACACAGAGGCTTACGCAGAGGTGGTAGCCAACAAGCCTTTTTTATTCTTCATACAAGATGAAGCCACGAGACAGTTGCTGTTCACTGGCCGAGTGGCCGACCCTTCCCTCGCTGATGGTGCCTTCAAACTAAACTAAACCCTGAGTCCATAGAAATAGGTTATAAATTAGATTAGATGAGCTGTATGACATGATTTTTTACAAAAATTGCCTTGTGTGGTTATGACATTTTGTATCCTTTTATTTGCTACTTATTTACTATGTGAGTGTAAGAAAGTTCAATTTTATATTCTTAAAGCAGTTGTTTTTCTTGCAATACATCTTTCACGAAATTATGTATATGACAAGTTTGTAAAATAGTGCCATTTGTGTGTTGGACCTAAATGAAAATGTACACAAATAAAATGAGGAATGTGATAAACCTTAGTTTTATTTCAACATACTCGAGTTTTTTCGTACCCTTTTTTTTTGTATTATTTAAGAACTCAAAATAAAAAATATGTAAAATGTAGCTCAAACATAGACATAACTTTACACTGTACATAACTCTTTGATGGTCGACAAAGAGAACATAAGAGAATACATAAGATTGTACATAAGAGAGTACATAAGCGAGTACATAAGATTGTACATAAGAGATAAAATAACAAAGTAAATAAGAGAGGACATAAGAGAGTACATAAGATTGTACATAAGACAGTACATAACAGAGAGAGAGTACATATGAGAGTACATAAGCGAGTACATAAGAGAGTACATAAGATTGTACATAAGAGATTACATAACAGAGTAAATAAGAGAGTACATAAGAGAGTACATAAGCGAGTACATAAGATTGTACATAAGAGAGTACATAAGCGAGTACATAAGAGAGTACATAAGAGAGTACATAAGCGAGTACATAAGATTGTACATAAGAGAGTACATAACAGAGTACATAAGCGAGTACATAAGAGAGTACATAAGCGAGTACATAAGATTGTACATAAGATTGTACATAAGAGAGTACATAAGAGAGGACATAAGAGAGTACATAAGCGAGTACATACGATTGTACATAAGATTGTACATAAGAGAGTACATAAGAGAGTACATAAGAGAGTACATAAGAGAGTACATAAGCGAGTACATACGATTGTAGATAAGAGATTACATAGCAGAGTAAATAAGAGAGTACATAAGAGAGTACATAAGCGAGTATATAAGCGAGTACATAAGCGAGTATATAAGCGAGTACATAAGATTGTACATAAGAGAGTACATAAGAGATTACATAGCAGAGTAAATAAGAGAGTACATAGCAGAGTAAATAAGAGAGTACATAAGAGAGTACATAAGCGAGTACATAAGCGAATACATAAGAAAGTACATAACAGAGTACATAAGAGAGGACATAAGCGAGTACATAAGATTGTACATAAGAGAGTACATAAGAAAGTACATAACAGAGTACGTACGATTGTAGATAAGAGATTACATAGCAGAGTAAATAAGAGAGTACAGAAGGGAGTACATAAGCGAGTACATAAGAGAGTACATAAGCGAGTATATAAGCGAGTACATAAGCGAGTATATAAGCGAGTACATAAGCGAGTATATAAGCGAGTACATAAGATTGTACACAAGAGATTACATAGCAGAGTAAATAAGAGAGTACATAAGAGTACATAAGCGAGTACATAAGAGAGTACATAAGCGAGTATATAAGCGAGTACATAAGATTGTACATAAGAGAATACATAGCAGAGTAAATAAGAGAGTACAGAAGGGAGTACATAAGCGAGTACATAAAAGAGTACATAAGAGATTACATAACAGAGTAAATAAGAGAGTACATAAGCGAGTACATAAGATTGTACATAAGAGAGTACATAAGAGAGTACATAACAGAGTACGTACGATTGTAGATAAGAGATTACATAGCAGAGTAAATAAGAGAGTACATAGCAGAGTAAATAAGAGAGTACATAAGAGAGTACATAAGCGAGTACATAAGAGAGTACATAAGAGAGGAAATAAGAAAGTACATAAGAGAGTATATAAGAGAGTACATAAGCGAGTACATAAGCGAGTACATAAGATTGGTAATAAGAGAGTACATAAGAGAGTACATAAGCGAGTACATAAGCGAATACATAAGAAAGTACATAACAGAGTACATAAGCGAGTACATAAGATTGTACACAAGAGATTACATAGCAGAGTAAATAAGAGAGTACATAAGAGTACATAAGCGAGTACATAAGAGAGTACATAGCAGAGTAAATAAGAGAGTACAGAAGGGAGTACATAAGCGAGTACATAAAAGAGTACATAAGAGATTACATAACAGAGTAAATAAGAGAGTACATAAGCGAGTACATAAGATTGTACATAAGAGAGTACATAAGAGAGTACATAACAGAGTACGTACGATTGTAGATAAGAGATTACATAGCAGAGTAAATAAGAGAGTACATAGCAGAGTAAATAAGAGAGTACATAAGAGAGTACATAAGCGAGTACATAAGAGAGTACATAAGAGAGGAAATAAGAAAGTACATAAGAGAGTATATAAGAGAGTACATAAGCGAGTACATAAGATTGGTAATAAGAGAGTACATAAGAGAGTACATAAGCGAGTACATAAGCGAATACATAAGAAAGTACATAACAGAGTACATAAGCGAGTACATAAGATTGTACACAAGAGATTACATAGCAGAGTAAATAAGAGAGTACATAAGAGTACATAAGCGAGTACATAAGAGAGTACATAGCAGAGTAAATAAGAGAGTACAGAAGGGAGTACATAAGCGAGTACATAAAAGAGTACATAAGAGATTACATAACAGAGTAAATAAGAGAGTACATAAGCGAGTACATAAGATTGTACATAAGAGAGTACATAAGAGAGTACATAACAGAGTACGTACGATTGTAGATAAGAGATTACATAGCAGAGTTAATAAGAGAGTACATAGCAGAGTAAATAAGAGAGTACATAAGAGAGTACATAAGCGAGTACATAAGAGAGTACATAAGAGAGGAAATAAGAAAGTACATAAGAGAGTATATAAGAGAGTACATAAGCGAGTACATAAGCGAGTACATAAGATTGGTAATAAGAGAGTACATAAGAGAGTACATAAGCGAGTACATAAGCGAATACATAAGAAAGTACATAACAGAGTACATAAGCGAGTACATAAGAAAGTACATAACAGAGTACATAAGCGAGTACATAAGATTGTACACAAGAGATTACATAGCAGAGTAAATTAGAGAGTACATAAGAGTACATAAGCGAGTACATAAGAGAGTACATAAGCGAGTACATAAGATTGTACATAAGAGATTACATAGCAGAGTAAATAAGAGAGTACAGAAGGGAGTACATAAGCGAGTACATAAAAGAGTACATAAGAGAGTACATAAGAGATTACATAACAGAGTAAATAAGAGAGTACATAAGCGAGTACATAAGATTGTACATAAGAGAGTACATAAGAGAGTACATAACAGAGTACGTACGATTGTAGATAAGAGATTACATAGCAGAGTAAATAAGAGAGTACATAGCAGAGTAAATAAGAGAGTACATAGCAGAGTAAATAAGAGAGTACATAGCAGAGTAAATAAGAGTACATAAGAGAGTACATAAGCGAGTACATAAGAGAGTACATAAGAGAGGAAATAAGAAAGTACATAATCGAGTACATAAGATTGTACATAAGAGAGTACATAAGAGAGTACATAACAGAGTACATACGATTGTAGATAAGAGATTACATAACAGAGTAAATAAGAGAGTACATAAGCGAGTACATAAGATTGTACATAAGAGAGTACATAAGAGAGTACATAACAGAGTACATACGATTGTAGATAAGAGATTACATAGCAGAGTAAATAAGAGAGTACATAGCAGAGTAAATAAGAGAGTACATAGCAGAGTAAATAAGAGAGTACATAAGAGAGTACATAAGCGAGTACATAAGAGAGTACATAAGAGAGGAAATAAGAAAGTACATAATCGAGTACATAAGATTGTACATAAGCGAGTACATAACAGAGTACATAACAGAGTACATAAGCGAGTACATAAGTGAGTACATAAGAGAGTACATAAGAGAGTACATAAGCGAGTACATAAGATTGTACATAAGAGAGTACATAAGAGAGTACATAAGCGAGTACATAAGATTGTACATAACAGAGTACATAAGAGAATACATAAGCGAGTACATAAGATTGTAAATAAGAGAAAACTTAAGAGAGTACATAAGCGAGTATATAAGCAAGTACATAAGATTGTACATAAGAGAGTACATAAGCGAGTACATAAGAGAGTACATAAGAGAGTACATAAGCGAGTACATAAGAGAGTACATAAGAGAGTACATAAGCGAGTATATAAGCGAGTACGTACGATTGTACATAAGAGATTACATAGCAGAGTAAAAGAGTACATAAGAGAGTACATAAGCGAGTACATAAGATTGTACATAAGAGAGTACATAAGAGAGGACATAAGAGAGTACATAAGCGAGTACATACGATTGTAGATAAGAGATTACATAGCAGAGTAAATAAGAGAGTACATAAGAGAGTACATAAGCGAGTACATAAGATTGTACATAAGATTGTACTTAAGAGAGTACATAAGCGAATATATATGCGAGTACGTACGATTGTACATAAGAGATTACATAGCAGAGTAAAAGAGTACATAAGCGAGTACATAAGATTGTACATAAGAGAGTACATAAGCGAGTACATAAGCGAGTACATAAGAGAGTACATAAGAGAGTACATAGCAGAGTAAATAAGAGAGTACATAAGAGAGTACATAAGCGAGTACATAAGAGAGTACATAAGAGAGGAAATAAGAAAGTACATAATCGAGTACATAAGATTGTACATAAGAGAGTACATAAGAGAGTACATAACAGAGTACATACGATTGTAGATAAGAGATTACATAACAGAGTAAATAAGAGAGTACATAAGCGAGTACATAAGATTGTACATAAGAGAGTACATAAGAGAGTACATAACAGAGGACATACGATTGTAGATAAGAGATTACATAGCAGAGTAAATAAGAGAGTACATAGCAGAGTAAATAAGAGAGTACATAGCAGAGTAAATAAGAGAGTACATAAGAGAGTACATAAGAGAGTACATAAGCGAGTACATAAGAGAGTACATAAGAGAGGAAATAAGAAAGTACATAATCGAGTACATAAGATTGTACATAAGCGAGTACATAACAGAGTACATAACAGAGTACATAAGCGAGTACATAAGTGAGTACATAAGAGAGTACATAAGAGAGTACATAAGCGAGTACATAAGATTGTACATAAGAGAGTACATAAGAGAGTACATAAGCGAGTACATAAGATTGTACATAACAGAGTACATAAGAGAATACATAAGCGAGTACATAAGATTGTAAATAAGAGAAAACTTAAGAGAGTACATAAGCGAGTATATAAGCGAGTACATAAGATTGTACATAAGAGAGTACATAAGCGAGTACATAAGAGAGTACATAAGAGAGTACATAAGCGAGTACATAAGAGAGTACATAAGAGAGTACATAAGCGAGTATATAAGCGAGTACGTACGATTGTACATAAGAGATTACATAGCAGAGTAAAAGAGTACATAAGAGAGTACATAAGCGAGTACATAAGATTGTACATAAGAGAGTACATAAGAGAGGACATAAGAGAGTACATAAGCGAGTACATACGATTGTAGATAAGAGATTACATAGCAGAGTAAATAAGAGAGTACATAAGAGAGTACATAAGCGAGTACATAAGATTGTACTTAAGAGAGTACATAAGCGAATATATATGCGAGTACGTACGATTGTACATAAGAGATTACATAGCAGAGTAAAAGAGTACATAAGCGAGTACATAAGAGAGTACATAAGCGAGTACATAAGCGAGTACATAAGAGAGTACATAAGAGAGTACATAGCAGAGTAAATAAGAGAGTACATAAGAGTACATAAGCGAGTACATAAAAGAGTACATAAGAGAGTACATAAGAGAGCACATAAGAGAGTACATAAGAGAGTATATAAGAGAGTACATAAGCGAGTACATAAGCGAGTACATAAGAGAGTACATAAGCGAGTACATAAGAGAGTACATAAGAGATTACATAACAGAGTAAATAAGAGAGTACATAAGCGAGTACATAAGATTGTACATAAGAGAGTACATAAGAGAGTACATAACAGAGTACGTACGATTGTAGATAAGAGATTACATAGCAGAGTTAATAAGAGAGTACATAGCAGAGTAAATAAGAGAGTACATAAGAGAGTACATAAGCGAGTACATAAGAGAGTACATAAGAGAGGAAATAAGAAAGTACATAAGAGAGTATATAAGAGAGTACATAAGCGAGTACATAAGCGAGTACATAAGATTGGTAATAAGAGAGTACATAAGAGAGTACATAAGCGAGTACATAAGCGAATACATAAGAAAGTACATAACAGAGTACATAAGCGAGTACATAAGAAAGTACATAACAGAGTACATAAGCGAGTACATAAGATTGTACACAAGAGATTACATAGCAGAGTAAATTAGAGAGTACATAAGAGTACATAAGCGAGTACATAAGAGAGTACATAAGCGAGTACATAAGATTGTACATAAGAGATTACATAGCAGAGTAAATAAGAGAGTACAGAAGGGAGTACATAAGCGAGTACATAAAAGAGTACATAAGAGAGTACATAAGAGATTACATAACAGAGTAAATAAGAGAGTACATAAGCGAGTACATAAGATTGTACATAAGAGAGTACATAAGAGAGTACATAACAGAGTACGTACGATTGTAGATAAGAGATTACATAGCAGAGTAAATAAGAGAGTACATAGCAGAGTAAATAAGAGAGTACATAGCAGAGTAAATAAGAGAGTACATAGCAGAGTAAATAAGAGTACATAAGAGAGTACATAAGCGAGTACATAAGAGAGTACATAAGAGAGGAAATAAGAAAGTACATAATCGAGTACATAAGATTGTACATAAGAGAGTACATAAGAGAGTACATAACAGAGTACATACGATTGTAGATAAGAGATTACATAACAGAGTAAATAAGAGAGTACATAAGCGAGTACATAAGATTGTACATAAGAGAGTACATAAGAGAGTACATAACAGAGTACATACGATTGTAGATAAGAGATTACATAGCAGAGTAAATAAGAGAGTACATAGCAGAGTAAATAAGAGAGTACATAGCAGAGTAAATAAGAGAGTACATAAGAGAGTACATAAGCGAGTACATAAGAGAGTACATAAGAGAGGAAATAAGAAAGTACATAATCGAGTACATAAGATTGTACATAAGCGAGTACATAACAGAGTACATAACAGAGTACATAAGCGAGTACATAAGTGAGTACATAAGAGAGTACATAAGAGAGTACATAAGCGAGTACATAAGATTGTACATAAGAGAGTACATAAGAGAGTACATAAGCGAGTACATAAGATTGTACATAACAGAGTACATAAGAGAATACATAAGCGAGTACATAAGATTGTAAATAAGAGAAAACTTAAGAGAGTACATAAGCGAGTATATAAGCAAGTACATAAGATTGTACATAAGAGAGTACATAAGCGAGTACATAAGAGAGTACATAAGAGAGTACATAAGCGAGTACATAAGAGAGTACATAAGAGAGTACATAAGCGAGTATATAAGCGAGTACGTACGATTGTACATAAGAGATTACATAGCAGAGTAAAAGAGTACATAAGAGAGTACATAAGCGAGTACATAAGATTGTACATAAGAGAGTACATAAGAGAGGACATAAGAGAGTACATAAGCGAGTACATACGATTGTAGATAAGAGATTACATAGCAGAGTAAATAAGAGAGTACATAAGAGAGTACATAAGCGAGTACATAAGATTGTACATAAGATTGTACTTAAGAGAGTACATAAGCGAATATATATGCGAGTACGTACGATTGTACATAAGAGATTACATAGCAGAGTAAAAGAGTACATAAGCGAGTACATAAGATTGTACATAAGAGAGTACATAAGCGAGTACATAAGCGAGTACATAAGAGAGTACATAAGAGAGTACATAGCAGAGTAAATAAGAGAGTACATAAGAGAGTACATAAGCGAGTACATAAGAGAGTACATAAGAGAGGAAATAAGAAAGTACATAATCGAGTACATAAGATTGTACATAAGAGAGTACATAAGAGAGTACATAACAGAGTACATACGATTGTAGATAAGAGATTACATAACAGAGTAAATAAGAGAGTACATAAGCGAGTACATAAGATTGTACATAAGAGAGTACATAAGAGAGTACATAACAGAGGACATACGATTGTAGATAAGAGATTACATAGCAGAGTAAATAAGAGAGTACATAGCAGAGTAAATAAGAGAGTACATAGCAGAGTAAATAAGAGAGTACATAAGAGAGTACATAAGAGAGTACATAAGCGAGTACATAAGAGAGTACATAAGAGAGGAAATAAGAAAGTACATAATCGAGTACATAAGATTGTACATAAGCGAGTACATAACAGAGTACATAACAGAGTACATAAGCGAGTACATAAGTGAGTACATAAGAGAGTACATAAGAGAGTACATAAGCGAGTACATAAGATTGTACATAAGAGAGTACATAAGAGAGTACATAAGCGAGTACATAAGATTGTACATAACAGAGTACATAAGAGAATACATAAGCGAGTACATAAGATTGTAAATAAGAGAAAACTTAAGAGAGTACATAAGCGAGTATATAAGCGAGTACATAAGATTGTACATAAGAGAGTACATAAGCGAGTACATAAGAGAGTACATAAGAGAGTACATAAGCGAGTACATAAGAGAGTACATAAGAGAGTACATAAGCGAGTATATAAGCGAGTACGTACGATTGTACATAAGAGATTACATAGCAGAGTAAAAGAGTACATAAGAGAGTACATAAGCGAGTACATAAGATTGTACATAAGAGAGTACATAAGAGAGGACATAAGAGAGTACATAAGCGAGTACATACGATTGTAGATAAGAGATTACATAGCAGAGTAAATAAGAGAGTACATAAGAGAGTACATAAGCGAGTACATAAGATTGTACTTAAGAGAGTACATAAGCGAATATATATGCGAGTACGTACGATTGTACATAAGAGATTACATAGCAGAGTAAAAGAGTACATAAGCGAGTACATAAGAGAGTACATAAGCGAGTACATAAGCGAGTACATAAGAGAGTACATAAGAGAGTACATAGCAGAGTAAATAAGAGAGTACATAAGAGTACATAAGCGAGTACATAAAAGAGTACATAAGAGAGTACATAAGAGAGCACATAAGAGAGTACATAAGAGAGTATATAAGAGAGTACATAAGCGAGTACATAAGCGAGTACATAAGAGAGTACATAAGCGAGTACATAAGAGAGTATACAGGGTGTTTGGCGCATGGACCGACAAAAATTTTTGGGGGATTCGTGAGGCCATGTACTAGTTTTCACTCATAGACCCAATGTCCTATATGTCACTGTATTCGAGATACGATTTTTTTTGTTTGTTTTTAAAAATTACCGGAACTATCACCTTTAAAACGCTATAACTTTTCAGTCTGTTGTCGAATTTACACCAAATCACTTTCATTGCGTTCTCTGATGTATTATTATTCCAAATAAAACATAAATTCATAGCACTAGATGGAAAAAAAATACTTGTTGAGCTTCCAAACTCTTAAAAATGAAAAAACGTATGAAAAATGTCAAATTCAAAATTAATTATAAAAAAAAGTAAAAGCTTTTATGAACTTCGTTTAATAAAAAAAAATTGCCTACTTAATACCCTTTCCAACGATATGCCACATGGGTGTGAAATCATTAATAATGTCGTCAAAATCAGAGCAGGAACGAACACGCACTCTAACGTCTCTAACAACGAACCCGTTTGATAGAACAATGGTAAGCAGGTAATTGGCAGGTAAACTGCCTGTCTCTTTCTTACGCATGAAAAATATCTCTTGTCTTTGTCTATCATTGGGTTGGAGTTTGTTATGTGATCCTTGTTTAGTCGAGATTTGACTATCTCTGCTATCGGAAGTGTCCGTGTATTTCACGTTTTCCTATTTCGTTGTTTTTTGTTAAAGTTTGTTTTTGTTAAGTTTTGTTTGTTGAACTTTTCTGTTAAACTGTTGGTGTATTCACCGTGCTTGTTACAATGCCTAACTTCAGCAACGAAGAGTATGCTGACATGTTGTTGGCATATGGCAGCGCTAATTGTAACGCTCGTGAAGCGCGTAGAATTTACCAGCAGCGTTATCCTAACCGGCGTATACCACACCACGAGACGTTTGCTACAACCTATCGACGTCTGAGGGAGACTGGAAACATAAATTTCCAAGAGCCTCGCGTTAATGTGAGGCAACATAATGTTGTAATTGATGAAAGCATTTTGCAAGCTTTTGATGAGGATCCAACGACAAGTATTCGAGTTGTAGCTGAAAGACTTCACTTGTCGGTTTGGAAAGTTTGGTCAGTTCTTCGGGAAAATGGAAAGCATGCGTATCACTACACTTCTGTTCAAGGTACGTTAAGTACTTTATTTATTTTATCAGGCGAAATCGTAAAACTAAATTTTGAACCAGTTATCTTCGACCTTATTGTGCTGAAATTTTGCACCCAAAAAACTTGTATTTTAAAATGGTTTTAACCATACACTTATTTTAAACGTTTACAAATATCCTTGTAGCTTTACTGGTTCGTTTTTCAAATAAATACCTAGTAACTTTTATTTTTTCTAATTTTATCTTTTAAATTTATGTTAGTTTTTGCCATTCAAAAAGTGAATTTTTACCAGTCTTTAATGGATTGTTCTAGGTCTCATAGATGATGATCACAGGAGACGGCTCGATTTTTGCCGATTTATGATGCATACGGACGTAGATGATACAAATTTTTTAAAAAGAATTTTGTGGACTGATGAATCCAATTTTAATCACGAGGGAATTGTGAATCTCCACAACCTTCACCATTGGGCGCAAAAAAGACAAAATCCCCGCAAGAAAAGACAAAGTTCCTTTCAAACTAAGTTTAGTGTAAACGTTTGGGCGGGGGTTATTGGAAGACACCTGATCGGTCCACATTTCTTACCAGAGCGCCTGACCGGAGAAAATTATTTGAATTTTTTACTCGAAGATTTACCTGAATTGGTATTACCAGTATTAGATGGAGAACCAATTATTTTCCAAAATGATGGCTGTCCAGCACATTACCAGCGAGACGTGCGAGAACATTTGGACAACTGTTTTCCAAATTCATGGATCGGAAGAGGCGGCCCAATTCCTTGGCCTGCACGTTCACCAGACCTGACGCCCTTGGATTTTTATGTCTGGGGCCGTGCAAAAGAAATTGTGTATGCGACTGAAGTACCCACAAGAGAAATTTTAATCGAAAGAATAAATTGCGCCTTTGAAATTATGAAAGCAGAAATGCGACTGAGGACGACGACTGTAGAAATTAGAAAAAGATGCCGTGCATGCATTCGCAACAGAGGCAGTCATTTTGAACATAATTTATAACTTAAATTTAATTAAAACATTTTAAAACATTTTTGTGTTTTCATTACCCTGGCACTGGTTAATGTGTACCTTTAGGTTTGTGACGACATTATTAATGATTTCACACCCATGTGGCATATCGTTGGAAAGGGTATTAAGTAGGCATTTTTTTTTTATTAAATGAAGTTCATAAAAGCTTTTACTTTTTTTTATAATTAATTTTGAATTTGACATTTTTCATACGTTTTTTCATTTTTAAGACTTTGGAAGCTCAACAAGTATTTTTTTTCCATCTAGTGCTATGAATTTATGTTTTATTTGGAATAATAATACATCAGAGAACGCAATGAAAGTGATTTGGTGTAAATTCGACAACAGACTGAAAAGTTATAGCGTTTTAAAGGTGATAGTTCCGGTAATTTTTAAAAACAAACAAAAAAAATCGTATCTCGAATACAGTGACATATAGGACATTGGGTCTATGAGTGAAAACTAGTACATGGCCTCACGAATCCCCCAAAAAATTGTGTCGGTCCATGCGCCAAACACCCTGTATAAGAGAGTACATAAGACAGTACATAAGATAGTATATAAGAGAGTACATAAGACAGTACATAAGAGAGTATATAAGAGAGTACATAAGACAGTACATAAGATAGTACATAAGAGAGTACCTACTTATGACAGTACAGAAGAGAGTAGGCACGTAAGAGAGGACATAAGAAGGAAGACTGAGTCTGAAGAGTGAAGAATCTGAGGCAATTAAATGTCTTAATGACTAATTAATTACAAAGGTCTCCATGAATTTTGAAATCCTTTTATCTTCTTGAAGTCGTGGTGGCCTAGTGGGTAAAGGATCAACCTCTCAAGTATGAGGGCGCGGGTTCGATCCCAGGTCAGGCAGGTACCAATGCAACTTTTCTAAGTTTGTATGTACTTTCTAAGTATATCTTAGACACCAATGACTGTGTTTCGGATGGCACGTTAAACTGGAGGTCCCGGCTGTCATTGAACATCCTTGACAGTTGTTACGGGTAGTCAGAAGCCAGTAAGTCTGACGCCAGTCTAACCAAGGGGTATCAAGTTGCCCGGGTAACTGGGTTGAGAAGGTCAGATAGGCAGTCGCTTCTTTTAAAGCACTGGTACTCAGCTGAATCCGGTTAGACTGGAAGCCAACATGGTTGGGAAAAAGGCTCGGAGGATGATGATCTTCTTGAAGAAAAAAGCTATCTTGATGGCATTGCGTTTAAAAATAACAAATGAAAACTGAAACCTGATTTAAAAATAAAACCGAATATAAATAAAACCTCCATTGCAGAACTTGTTTGGTATTCAAAACGAAAAGGTTGTATGTGTCAGCTCGTGACGTCACATTTCTTGTTTCTTGACTCAGTCTCACAGAACAGTCTGTTTATGTACTGACTTGTTTGTGGTCGTCGAGTCAAGCGACTACCGCCGTGTTATACGATTATGTGAAAATAGTTTTAAAAACCTCCAAAATGCGTGGAATAATAGCTACTGGTAAGAAAATAATATTTTAATTCTAAATAACGTTTAACTTCTCTTGTTTTGTAATGTTTTATCGCAATTATTCGCAGTTGTTTGTGTTCAAAAATGAAATGGAATTAGGAAAGTTTTGTTTTTCAAATGTTTTGTATAGCTAAGTAACGTTGGTTAACATTGTTACATGATCTTTGACACTTTGATCATATTGTTCCAATTTGTCAGGCTGTGTATTGTGCTCAAATATAATAAATACATGCATTAAAATTCCTACAAATGTGAATGTAGGTAATAACTTCGAAACGACCTCCATCGTTTTGCTTCAAAACCGGTAGTAATTTGTAAATTAATTTTGTCTGTCGTGCAGATAAAGTTTTAAAAATAGTTCGATATATTGTTGTAGATAATAATAAAAGCAAACATTCCTAGTATTTCAACAATGTAAAATGATTACAACGCGAATAATGTTGCTAAGGTAAGACGCATGCGGTTATGAATTGGTCATCTTCAGACACCCTCCAAATGGGTTTTTCCAAAAACACACTTTCATACTAACCTTTTTCTGACCCAAAAAACAAACACAGAAACCCTAATCTAAAGTGCTTATTTATGCAAAAGAGTTTTTATGTTATTTAAGTTGTTATTAATTTGTGAAACAAGCTTGTTATATGCGCGTGATTCATGTAAAGTATGTAGAATATAAGGAATGTAGCGAAAACCTAGATAAAGACCAGCGATAGCGCTCAGTTGAAAGTCTGAACGTTCAACGACTCAGTATTACTAAGATTATCGCACTAAGATATATGCTTGTTAGTAAGTAAATACCAAGCTATATGGCGTCTCCGACTTAACCAGAACAAGCAGGTAAACTATTTCTTTGATGGACGAGATTACTTAAATAAAGTCCTACCTAATTAGATAAATATTGAATAAAGACAAAATTTGAAAATTGATCTAAAATGCTGCAATACTGATACGGCGGAAGTTTGATTTGAAACTCGCCGATAAGGAGTATTTTTACGAGCCCGTAGTATTGAATGTCCAGTTAGAAGTTACAATAGGTCAGTTCCGGTTAAAAACACGGAAAATACCGTATTGTTCCTGAAGATTGTTTATTAGAGTTTTCAATAGGATTATACTTAATTCAAAAATAATAGGATAAACCCATTATAGGAATACGACAACTTGTGAATAACATTACTGACGTAGGTATATAACCTACGTGAAGACATTCTTAATTCAAATTCTCATTTTCCTCATTTCAGTTTTAATCTTCGCTTCATTCCAAAGTCTGGACTGCTTGTCCCACGTGTCAAATTCGCGTCTAAACTTTTTTGACATCGACCTCTTTCGAGCTGTGACCGACGGAAAGAGCGGGAACATCATGGTATCTCCAGCCAGCATCAAGTCTACATTAGCAATGATATTAGAAGGTGCAAGAGGTCCGACAGCTAGTCAAATACAAACTGCTTTGAGACTGGCTCCCGATAAACATGATTACAGGGAACAGTTGAGCGTTTTTATGAAGGATTTTGAGGTAAAAACTTTTGCTACCAGGTATATACGATACGATAATAATATCTATTAGGTACTCAAAACCAGTCGGCAAAAATGTTGTACTAGGTACTCAAAACTTTATGGATCACAACTTAATCAAGTCTTGATTGAGATTATTCTTTGCTGAAAGTATTTTGAAGACTTACTCTTGAAATGTAAAATGATAGATTATTAAATTATATTGGCATACAAAAATAAGCTTCCATTTTACAAATTGCATGATGCATATAAAATAACATCAGCGCATTTAATGGAAAATCCCAAGGTCCAGGTACTATATAATTGAAAGCTGGGCTTGCTATGACAGGCGACGCTATTGGACGAACCTAAAGCAACTTGTTGCTAGGTTTTCCCAGCCTGCATTCCGGTACAAGTATACTGACGTAAGGGCCTGATTCAATGGATGTTGGGTCCATTTTGAAAGATTCTGAGACGCGTCTAACTTTTGCTTTAAAGATACATGATGCTACGTCCTCGTAATTGATAAATTGAATTGTTTTAAATCACACAATAGTTATGAAAAAACACAAATTCTAAAAATAGGATTAAATGTAGGTTGTTTTTTTTTTTTAATTTGATTACTGTTTTCATCTTCATAGTAACCTTTATGTAGATTTGTTGGTAGCACTATAAAACAATACATTTTTCCAGCACATTTTGTTCTTACTTTATTCATTAAATAGACTAACGTAATTTTCCAGGTAAATACATCAAGTGTGACTGTCCAAAACGCAAACGCCATATTTATATCCAAGAAGCTTCAACTGAAGAAAGAGTATGAGATGGCGGTGAAACGCTCATACTTTGCAGAGGTGAACAAACTGGACTTCGGGAACCCTGCGACTGCGAAGAACTTTATCAACGGCTGGGTGAATAAGAAGACTAGGGGGTATATACCCGATATTATTGATCAAGGTAGGTTGTAAAACTTGGCTATAATGTCGAGAATTAGAATTTTGTAAACGGCATAGCATTTTGGAATCCGGGGAATATTTTTTTCGGTGTAGGCCGATGTTGACTGCGAATAATTTAGCTATATCATTTTAAGCTGAAGGTGCTAATTATATAGATAATCCAAGCTGTTTTTACGAGTCCGTCCAATTTGATCATTTTGGGCACCTTTGGATTACCAAGTTAGTATGTAGAAGAATCCACATGTAGACAATAGATATCTGTAAAAATATATCGTTTTCCTCATAACCTTTTCTCGTTCCAGCACAAATCAGCCCAGTAACGGAACTCCTGGTAACAAACGCGCTATACTTCAAAGGCACCTGGCTACACGAGTTCGAGCCTAGCCGGACTCCTACCGAGTGCTTCTACAAAAACGGCGTCTGTAAGCAAGTCGCCATGATGGATCTAGATACTGAACTCAATTACGCCTTCGTCGACACTTTGAGAGCGCACGCTTTGGAACTGCCTTACCAAGTAATTATTGCAACAAATATTATACTGTTTTTAACCGTGAATAATCTTACTGGGAACATGGTATTTTTCAACTAGATCATCCTTAACATATGCCTAAATGGGTAGGGCAAAATTATGGTTCGTATTTACCTACTGAACACTGAATACTACAGAACTACTGAATATATACCTACTGATATACCTACTGTAAAAGCACGATTTTATTATAAGAATTAATAGGGGTTTTTAAGAGAAGGTTTCGCGAAGGTATATTATTCATGCTAATGCAATACAAGACAAGAATGTCTCAAATTCAATACCTCCAGTTTAACCGACACTGAGTGTCAGTATGACGAGTGACAGGGAAGAATGGACGCGGAAGACATATTGCGCCGACCCCAAATAAAATTGCGAACAGGGTAGGAGGAAGAAGAAGAACCGATATTAATGCTTATTCCCCTCATAACAACGCTCATTACTCCAGGGCAACCGTTTCTCTATGTTCATCCTGGTGCCACAAGACCGGGACGCTGGCCAGGCTCTCATCCGCGACCTGCCGTACATCGGGCTGGCCGGCATCATGGCGCTGATGGAGAAGACTGATGTGCTCCTCACCATGCCCAAGTTTACCGTGGAGTATGATGAGGATATGGTAGCAGCTTTGCAAAATGTGAGTATTGCTAACTTGCATCTGTTTCCTGGGATTGTTAACGGACATTTACACATGAAACCTTGGTCCAATCAAATTAAAAAAAAAAAAACGTACCTAACGCAAAGTTTAAGTAGTGACCTTTATGGGTAGTATCTTCTCAGGATCATGACTTTAAACCTCAACAATCATACGCCTTAATATTGCCTTTAACTCACTTAACTTTAGAACAAATAAATAGGATAGTTTTTGACCGATTTTGGATTGAACACACCTAGATCGACGAGATGCAAAGACCTAGTGGATCTAATAACCAATTAACTCTTCAAATTCCAGATGCGCATCACAACTCTATTCACTCCTTCAGCAAACCTGTCGGGCATTTTCGAAGGGACCCCGGCTTACTTGAACAGTATCTTCCACAAAGTCTACATGTCGGTCGACGAGACAGGAACCATAGCTGCAGCGTCCACAGCTGGCATGGTGGTGCCTCTGATCTTCAGTCAAGTCCAACTGAGAGTGGACCGACCCTTCGTATTCTTTATTTATGATAACGACAACGGAGTGGTCCTCTTTGAAGGAATGATTGAAGACCCCACTGAGGTTGTTGATATGGGTGATATGTTCAATAGACATGGTAATTATATCTATGAATTTTAAGTATGAAAAAATCTATGTTCTTATTTTCATGTTTGCTTAAACCTCCTTAGTTAATTAATGGTTTTTGCATACTATTTTCTAACGGTGATTTTCTATAACCTTTCAGTTCCTTGTTTTGTGAATAGAGAATTTTAACATTAGCTCCATATAAAGTATCTTACATTTTAATCTCTAATCGCAAAACCAAGGATTAGATACCTAGGTATCAGAAAACCGCAGTTAGTCTATTTCTAAAAAAGTTGTTTGTTTACGAATTGTTTTTCGTGTTGTCTCAGTAAAAATTATATCTACGATGCTTTACTTCTTTGTTTAACCTCGTATATTTGTTGCAGGTTCCACTGTAGTTCCAGAAGCGCCACCCCAAGCGGTCCGAACTCAGTCATCGCAGAAATTTAACGATACCACCTTAATAATGACTCCATCGATACCTATTCCTCCGATCTATCCTAGCCTCAGCCAGTATTTGGATCGTCAGCCGTCGACAAACAAACCAAGTAGCGAAATGAGCACAGATTACCCTTACACTCAACAAACGAACGAAGACCCAACCCCAGACACACAAACGAACACTCCAACTACGAAGACTGAAAGGTACTGGTATCAAAGATTTACTGAGTTTTTAGGATAAAAAATAATGATAGTCATTTTACGACAGATTTCAATAAATTATCTATCTTTTACTTGCTTGCTGCAGATATGAATTGGACATAAGTCACATCTTTAGTAGGTAAGCAAACCCATAGACAGATAAGTTATTGAAATATAGACTAGTGTAGGATCAAATCGTTTAAATAATTTAATTTCAGAATGCAAGGTAAAATAGATTAAGAGAATTTCGGAAATAATTGTTATCATTGAACAGATTGCTCATGAAATGGTATAGAACAAATATTGTTATTTCGTAATGTGAATTATATGTATGACATTGTGACTTGTGTTTAATTTATCCGGTGTTGCAACCCACCATATTGTGTTATTATTACAGATGTTATGAATAGTTATGAAAACTATGACTACATTATTGTTAATGTGGATATACAACATACAACATGCATTGTAAGTATAGACAGATATTACTTGTATTGTAAGTATAAACAGACTTTTTTATGACGAGAAATAATTCACCAGGAATTTATTTCAGAACTAGCTTAATCTCACGTTTTTGGTATAGCCTTATGTTATTCGATATATGAGATGATGATGATGATGATGCCATACAAGTACTACTAAGGTAATCAAGATCCATCCAGTAGTTTTAGCGTGACCGATTAGCAAAAAAATATCCGTATTTATAATATTAGCATCAAAAGGAATGTAAATTATATGTAGTCATATGCCGGGATCCCATCTATCCTTTTGGGATTTAAATTCCCTAATTGTATACAAACATAATCACTTTCGTATATTCTCATTATAAGCTGCGAATGAACGTTGAAATATTAAGTGTAGCTTTGTTAGTTATTACTTACAAAGAAAACAGTTCTAGCCGGCACACCTTAGAAAATCAACCGGAGTGAGTTTAATTGGATTTCCGCCTTCATCAATAAAAAATTACTAGATACTTAAAGAATGTTGTGTCTACAATATTTCAAGACTTTCACTGGCGAGGATGGAAAAATTATTAACTTTGTACTATAAAAATACTTAATAATTTCCAGTTCTAGACTTCATTAGTATTCATGTTTCAACATAACCTGATGGAAGCAGATCTATAAATCATGTAAGAAATCAAGTTAGATTCTAATGTAAATTGCTAGAGAAAGCTTTGAAGTTAACAAATATTATGTTTATTAAAAAAGCGCTATCTATCTTTTTTTTAATTAAGGCAATCAATAAATAAAAGACCACAATAAAAAAAATTAAAGACGCAATAGGTCTATTTCTTCGGGAGTCGTGTGCTTACATACGTCCCTACATTTTAGTAGTATCACTAGTACCACAGATTACTATAATAGTTACTACGTAATAGTACTATCAGATATCAATTCACAATATTTTTGAAGCACCTAATGTGATTATTTTTGACTAATTAGGTGTGATCAATATAAAATTAGCAAAGAATATAACCATTAAGTTGTATATAAAAATGTTCGCAAAGCTATAAGTAATAATGACATCACTAAGGAATCCGATACACTAGCCTTTGGGGTCATTATTAAATTAGTGCTTGCAAAAACAGGCTTCTGTTTAGAAGTGGAATTTTAGCACAAACGTTGAAACTTCAAGTATTCTTATTACTATGCTTAAAGCCAGCGACCGATATTTTGGATGTGCAAAAAATACAAGACCTCAATTTGCGGGTCATGAAATACACTACTTATAAAAACTTGACACGACACACTAAATTTTTTGGAAAGTTTTTGAGAAAAGGCTAGGCGAAGCTTTGTAGATAAATAGCTAGCATAGCTAGAGGATTTTGAAATCCCAATAATAGCGAGCCTGCGATGCTTTACAGCATCATCAGCCCGTTATCGTCCTACTGCTGAGCACGGGTCTCCTCTCATGTAAGTACAGGATTGACAAGGATTGAGCGCTAATCATCAAGCCCGCGTATATAACCAAGCATGATTGGATGAAGTTTCGTTTGAATGTCTCGTGAAGATTGCATACAGGTATGTAGTAATACATATATACCTACCTAGCTATTTTTCGTAACTATCTTGCCTGATTCTGAGAAGGGCACAAAAGTCTTAAAGCTTAACTACAGGTAGTCAGTAGTGGGACGACTAGTTTTATTTTCCCCAAAGAACGAAAATAAACAGTTAAATAATTCCAAAGTGAACTTTGAACCTTAAAGGTGAATTGTAGAACGAACTTGTCCGTTGTAAGTTGAAAGTCGTGCATTCTGTAATCAGCTAGATTGTTGATAGTGGCTCAGTCAAGACATAATTCGTTCAAGTACCGTTCTGTACTGAATTACGAGCTAAAATGACGCGAAATTAACGTACGAGAAATGAGAAATTAAGTGAAGGTTAGGACCCCTTTTGTGTTATTAGAAAAAGCACAGTGCTTCGCCAACGTTTAGATACCAGTAGGCAAGTATGTACCAGAAGCGAGAAGGTCAAGTTAACTAGCGTAGAGTTAATTCACTATTAGCCAGCCACTATTCGAAATTCAAATAACAAATATTTCACTAATAGCAGCTCCTAGATAGATTGATGATATAGAAAAAGTAAGAATAAAAACAAATGCACGTCGATACAATAATTTTGAGCTCACTGTAAAGTGGGACAGCATTGTCAAATATTTAACAATCAATTCGCGTTGCAAATTCAATAATTTATGCGAGGACATGCAAGAAGATAAATCAGCATGTGATAGCATGCAATATTTTATTCCAACACTGCATGGAGAATCGAAACATTGGTTACTGGTTAAACTTTCCGCGAATGTCCTCGATTCACTGTCACGGCCCAAATCTTTGCAGATGTGTGTTTGTTTTATTTATTCAAATAAAAAATTAAGACTCTAGTTCGACTTGATTGAAGATCCTAATTATCCTTGGTGTAGGTGTCGAAATCAAGGCTTCTAATGAAAAATATATATTAAATACAAACCGGGCCACAAAGGGTCTCTGAAATGAGGACAATTTTCATGGTCTTCTTTCCATAAGTCCCAACTGAATATCTGGGTCATTATTTAAGCAGATGTTAAGTATATCACCTTGATTACACCATTCTATGCTCGCACACTTGTTTGTTCATGTTTACCAGAAAACAATGGAAACTTTCTTTTTCAGAACAATAATAAGTAGAACTAAGCATATGATTAATGCTCACAAAAAAAACTGGACAATACTTTTAAAATTTTACTTTTCGAAATTCATTTAGAAGTAGGTTATATTGCGGTAATGTCGATCTTGAGGTTTATGTCCCTCCGGTAGTGTCCGATTGTCGTTCGATCGGGTTATGACAGTGAAGGAATAGGGAGTGCACCTATATCTGCGCAAATGCTCGTGCACTATATGTAATATGTCCTGTGCGGCTAGCTATGATCTCCTTATACATCGGCCACGGCGCCTGTTCTCATATAAATACCCCATTATTATTGTATTGCGGTATACATATATTTATATTATCTAATACATTGTTGATCATTATATTGAATAATATGATGAAATCATATTATGTTTATAGTTTTATTCTTCTTTGAATTGCACACCGTTATTTATTTACTCATTATCCTAGTAGTCTTTATCTGATGTCATCTTACAGGTAACACAGCCATAGTCCTTTTCATATCCATCAATCGTTTATTGTATCGTTTTAATCTTCTATAGCTGTGACCAAATAACATTACTACTCTGTTCCGCATACGGAAAGCGTCAAATGGCGATGAATTTCAGAGCGTCTAAATTATTTAACGCTAGTGTTTTGTTCGT
This sequence comes from Helicoverpa zea, assembly GCF_022581195.2. Classification (NCBI taxonomy): domain Eukaryota; kingdom Metazoa; phylum Arthropoda; class Insecta; order Lepidoptera; family Noctuidae; genus Helicoverpa; species Helicoverpa zea. The sequence goes on from NC_061472.1 coordinate 4,687,194, forward strand.
ATACTTACATATTTTGACTAGGTTCTTATCGCAAAGTCACTCGTAGACAGATTCTTTGACGAGAGCTGTAAACCTATCCACGCTAAAATTTAAATTGAATGATAGATTTCTTTGCAATTCTTACACGTGAATTTCATATATCACCTTCATTTCGATAACACAAGGAAAGTGGAGTTCCTGATCACTAGATTACGGTTGCACATGCAATCGCCCAATCGTATGTAATGCACGCTTGTTTAAAATAATTGTTAAACAGACAACAGTAACTTCCTAGTATTATTAGTAGATAGTATTATGTCTTCCGCAGGAAGAAGTGACGAGACTAGACTGGTATTATGAAATGAATTATTAATATTATGGGTATGTCTGCTTGACTGTCTCTCTTACTATTGCTAGGTGACTTGACTTATCAAAATTAGCACCTGCATATATCAATCAAAACAGAAAATTACTGAAAGTTATTGCCTGAAGAAATTCATAGATTAATCTGAATTTGTTTGCTTTAACGCGCTGGAACTGTTCGAAGAGACGGATTTGTAAAAACCTTTCAGTACGACAGTAAGACATTGAGTTATAATGGTACATTATAATTCAATTATTTCATTATTAAGGCTACTTTTTAAGTAACTTGCTTTTACAACAAAATTGATCTAGGTATCTGAAATAGCAAATTCGAGAAGCAATAGCAGAGGAAGCAATTTAGCAGTAAGTTCATTTTTTTCTTACAGTAGATAGATAAATCAAATTACCGAACATAGTGCTACTATGTTGTTGATTGCTATTTTGCTAGACACTGAATCTGCAGACAGGAATTAAAATAAGCGTTACAAGTAATTAGACATTAATTAAATTCAGTAATTACTAATCCCGACACAGGGTGAACACGCGCGGAATCCTAATATTAGTAGCTTCGTCTCCTATTTCGTACGGAGAGGAAATCTCGCATTTGTTTAGGTAAGTACTTTAAATTACTAAAAAATATTAAGAAAAATCTTGCCATCTCTAGCTTATAAAATTATAGGTCTTTAAATGAATGAAAAATATAAATAAATGTGAAAGTTCTACGCAAAATAAAAGGGCTTAAGTATATAGTGTCTTTCGAAAATTAGTTGAATAAATCGTGCTTTTTACACGCTTTTTATTAGCTTCACCTGTATGTTTGTAACCGACTTCTTTGGGCGCGATTTTGACCCACTTTAAACGGCCAGATTTCGTTCAAACTTTGTAGATTTATTGAGAACCGATGACAATACACTAATTTGATAAAATTATTCCATTTTTAACCGACTTCCCAAAAAGGAGGAGGTTACACATACACATCGATTACTCCGAGGTTTATAGACCGATTTACGTGATTCTTTTTTTGTTCGACTCGGAATAGCTGCCAGTTGGCCCCATATTCATCAGGTCAGGATCTGATGATGGAAACCCTGAGAAATCGAGGGCAACCTTCAAAAATTGTAGGCATACATAGGGTAAAAACTTGACACTCAGGTGTACGCCTAAAAGCACTATTCAACTGTGAAAATTTGGAGCTGACCTGATGATGGAGACCAGAGAGGGTCGAGGGAACTCGACAACTGAATATGTAAACTACCTCGTGTTTGGGCTTAAATTATTTGTATTGACAAGACCTTTGCAACAGTGAAGGTTTGGAGCTGACCTGATGATGGAGACCAGAGAAAGTCGAGGGAACTCGACAACTGAATATGTAAAATACCTCGTTTGGACTTATATTCTTTGTATTGATGAGAACTTCCCACTTGTATGGATAGTGACAACTATTCGTATCACTGAAAAGCTTTAAATAAAAAACTTTTATACAAAAAAATTAAACCGACTTCCCAAAACACTAAAAAGCAAAAAAAAAACTAATTTTAGGTGCATCGGCCTAGAAGTCGGTGGCAAAATTAACTTAGAAACTCCATTAGACACCGACTTCTAGGCTTTTCAATTTGCAAAATATGATTTTTGTTAATTTATATAATTTTCATCTATAGTCGATAAGGTAAGAAAATTAATTAAAATTTTCTAGAATTTTTCTCTACAGTCGATAAGGCAGAACTCGATGTTAATTTTTATTTCCAATAATTATCTTTAGCCGTTTTCTCTAATATTGACAAATTTTTGTATACTAAAGAGAATTTTTTCTACAAAACAAATAATAGTTTTAAAACAAACTAAAAAGTAGAAAATAAATAATAGTTTAAAAAAACTAAAAAACACGCTTTTTATAGAAAAACGAACTAAAAAATAGAAAATAAATTTTAATGAATTTAAATTAAGAAAACAGTGTTAAAAATTTCAATGAATATAAATTAATAATAGTGTGAATACAAAAAAAAAATATTTAAAAAAAGCGTGGGGTGCTTTTTAAGATATTATCGAAATGAAAATCACTGTACTCATATCTGTCAATAAAATATTTATAACTATTGACACCATGCACCCCACGCTTTTTTTAAATATTTTGTTTTTTGTATTCACACTATTATTAATTTATATTCATTGAAATTTTTAACACTGTTTTCTTAATTTAAATTCATTAAAATTTATTTTCTATTTTTTAGTTCGTTTTTTTATATTTTCTTATTCAAAAATGCTGTGATAAAAAGTGTACAACTATGTTACTATGATGAAAAAAATATGCTCCACCAAGATCTGAGGCCCAAAATGTCTTATTTATTAAAATTTTCACCGCGAAAACTAAGGTAAATAATGAGGCGCCATAAATTATATAGAAATTGATGGCCATTAGATAAACGAGTATTATAATATTATGTGGCGCTAAGTTCTGCAGGCCTTTCTACCACTGATTTTCATTTGTTGCGTCTATTGGCTTCGCGTGCTCGATATCCCAGGACCGTGTAGACTTTATAATGTTTAGAATAGACACCTCAAGTTTTAGACATAATATTTTGGGGTTCATTTTAAGAATCCGACTTGATTCACGATTTTGTAAATAAAGTGTAAGAGGGGACAAAATTGAAAGAGCTGATTACAAACTATAAGGATGGTGGCTATGTTATGAGCTTCCTGTTGTTGTATAAGTCTGGGTAGATATTCTGTGTAGCCATAACAGCTTTAACAAAAACAATATTGACTATCAATATGGGTGCTATCATTTCCTGACTATGGCCACTATGTCTGGTAGTTTAGCACACATTACTTACATAGCTTTGCCAAATAATTTCGCGTATTCAAACAAGTTGTTTGTTTACTTGACTGAGTATTTTTAACTGTCCTATCATTACATGTTTTTCTACTACAAGGCTTACTACTGTCTATGAATTCCTTTCGACTTTGTAGAAATTCATAATATTCTACAAAAATGTTAGCCGACCGAGTATTAAAAATCAAAATAAAGGCTGTACCAATTTTTCAGTTCAACAATTTTATACTAAACCCACCAAACCAACGAACCTGCACGGCCACCCAACTGCAGAACAATAAACCAATAGAAATGCACCATACGGCACCATGGCGCCTATTCTATGTCCACCGTAGCCTCTTCAAATATAACTGTTAAATGTCTAGATATAAACGCGGCTCGCCAGCTTCCGCGCACGTCATTCTCTATCCAACCGGGCTCAAGCGCAGCCGTACGTTCCCGCGCTTTTTTGACATTTACAATAAAAAAAAAGTGTATTTACTTTTTTAATTACATAGTGCCTGTGTTGCAAGCCTGCATGTAAGTAGTTGCAAACTATTTTAAGTCGGCCGTTGACATTTAGTAGAATGTAGGTCAAACTCGCTTTGTTATGCGTAGCTTAACGGGCCCTTTTAAGGTTAAGCCTTTATTAATTCGCGGTTTAAGGTTTATTTTATGGTATAGATTAATGGGTTATATTAATTTTCTTTAGGTTAGTAGGTTTTGAGCTTTGATCAAGGACTTATTTCATGTGCTAGTTATTAAATCAATAAATAATTTCGAACAACAATTTCGACCTACTTTTTACGTTTTTAATTATCAAAGTGAATTTTTGATTACCAATAGCAGATTTTAATGATTTTTGGCCATGCAGAAGACACCTTTAATGCCTTCAATAATAGTTGACTAATTTTTAACTTTAGCATTTAAAACTTGTTTTCAAAAATGAGACTAACACAGAAATATGTAATGACGAATATTTTTCTTAAATTCTTGTGCCACGTGTTAGTTATGCACTGTCAACGGACATTAAGTATTATTTTTTAGTTAACACCTCGTCCTCCTTGAGTCGGTTTACTTATATCTTATTTAGGTAGATGACGGTACCTCAGGATGTTTCCTTTGCCTGGCCGTGACCGAGGTTCTTAATTTATGTTTTATTGTAAACATAATAAATAACTTTTATTAAACAACGTTAATTATGAATGTAAAATATTATATTGGTTGTTTTTCGGTCTATCTCAGAACATAAAAATACGTATCGTTCTTTTAAAATTAGTGGCCAATATTTGCAGATCTACACAATACCTACTTCTGTTATCAGAATGTAGAAATAACATAAAAAATACCTATTTTATTTCGTGGAAAAATAGCTAGCCAAACATGTCATAGATATTTATATTCGGCGCCTCTTTTGGGCAAATTATTAATTTGACAAAAGTTCAAGGTCGCCTCCACAGCTTATTGTCAATAAATCATTGTAAACCAACTCCCGATAATTAATACGGTCATAACTCGTTTGCACATCAAAAATGAATTTAAACCTAACTGACCAGAACTTAAGAAACATTTTGCCCTGATAGACAGATGATCGTTCTCTGTCAGTAAGTTATATCTAGTAATGCTATTTAAATTCAAACAAGTTCGAATTTTCAATTTTCGAATAAAGAACTGGTCTTTAATATTATTATCATTTGTTTTTTTTTTATATTCAAAATTAAAATATTTTTATAATGTTTTAAATTAATTAGCGTGTCGAATAGGTGTTTTTTCTTAGAAGTTTTTCTGTCAGTTAAGTATGAGTCAGAATATATTTTTGCTGAACTATATTGGGTTGATTGTCCCTACTTATCCTCTCTTGCCATTGGCAGAATCGATGGAGTCGAGATTTTTTTTTAAATAGTTAAACTTTACTAATTAGGTATTTCATTTAACTCCAACCTTTGAAGATTATTGAATTCCGAATAGATAACTACTGAAGATTTTTTTTAATTATTTTATTTCAAATTCGTTAAAACCTCAGATTTTAGACTAAGATGACACTTTAAAGTCTAATTAATATTTTTGTTTTCCAGATAATACGGACTAGCTGAAAAACAGAAAATGCGCCCCCTATTATTGGGTAAGTTTATTAAAAATGCATACTTCACTAACTTACAAATATTTTTAATATTTTTTCACGTCGTCCTTCGGGATTCGGGTGTTAAAGGATGGAACAAAGGAAAGTCAAAAGTTTCTTTGACAACTAATTTAAAATTGTAATTAAATCATTTGGCGAAACAAAAGCGAAATGCCGGTTTTTTAGCTTACTGGTTCTTTAGGCCACCTTCAAGTTAGTGTAATGAGATAAACGTAAGACAGGAGTCATCTCTAAATTGGAATTTTATTTGTAATCTAGACTTTTCTATGTTTTCATTAATTATGATTTTAATAAAAATACAAAAATCTCCTAAAAATATGATACTTATTCTAAATCCTTAATGAAATTATGTTATTGACAACAACTATATAACTATCTACACTCTTAAAAACAAGTAACCACATGATTCAATAAAAAGAGAATAAGTTAAATTCTGAAAATATTTTAGGTTTCCTAGGGTCTAAGGTTCAAAATGCTAAAGCCTAGTTTGGGGTTAATGAGAAATACACTTTTCTATTTTGGAAATTTAATTTTCATTCTATTCTACATATTAAATCACACATAATCCAATCAATAGATATCAATTAAACATTTCTATCATCAACTGGTTGTTATTACGACAATTTTACCAACAAGTGCGTTTGCGCAGCGTTAGGACATATTCTATGGGAACTATATTTTTTGTCACCAAAATTTATATTTGTCATCAAGTTGTATCACCTAATAAATAGATCTATCGCCACGAAATATTTTCGTTCTCAGATAAACAAAGAGTGTTCCCAGGTATGAATTAGCAAATTATTGTTAATATAATGTGTAAAATATGAGATGGATTACCAATAAAATTGTAGTGCATTACATGAATATAAACTTCGTTCTTATAATAATAGTTTTATTACTTAAATAATATCTTGGTGCTCAAAATGGTAGATCTGTCACCAAATAAATCGATTAATCGATCCCTGACTGCGACTCCTTTTTATTTGTTATTTTGTCACCAATACAGTAGTTACATTTTATTTCGTTCAGTTATTAAAATAATGTATTCGTTACCAATTTAATACATCAGTTTATAATTTTAATAAAAATATGTTCAAAGGGAAGAGGAAGGGAAGGGAGACAAATTGGCGCGCTTTCGGGCCTCAACGAATGGGTTGTAGGTTGGTTGTAGGTACGATCATACGATGCGGGGCGCGGGCAGTGAGATTTTTAACAATAAATATTGATTATTTTGACTTTGATTAATTGTTTTATTTACTATTCAGCTAGAAATTTAATTTAAATACATTTATACTACCTGTGGAAACTAAAGCCCTTGGGGGGAGGCACATGGCCAGTTAAGTAGTAGACTCTTTTGGTTGAAATGATGATGACGACCACCCTACATTTTTAGACCTTCATGAAATTTTCTAGTGATATAATATATGATTTATTGGTGATCTCTTTAAATTAGTTTGCTTAAATACTATTAGGACAAACCTATTATAATACATACAAAATCATTTATTTGGTACTTGACCCCATATCTCCATGATTTTCGGTAATTTATTGTGGAAATGATTTTATATTGTTTGGTGACTACATTTGGTGACAAATCTACTATTTTGAGGGCAAACCCTATTATTTAAGAAACACAAAATGAATTAAATTGGTGACAGCTTAAATCATACCCATATTCTATTTGTGTGAATTATCTAAGTTATGAGCTCATCAACAAGATCGAACATAAGATTGTAAAGATGTTTTTATTGCAAGTATGAGAAGAATCTAAATTCTGAGGAGGTTATTTTTATCGGTTTTTGATAAAAACCTACTTATACCTCGAGTGTCAACTACATACATCAGTAGATAATATTAAACTTTTTATGTAGACACTTTTGGTAAAAAAATATTCGTATTTTAGTTAAGGCCTAGTTGTGAACCGAGAAAACTTAAAGTTCAGGTTAAATGCATATCAAAATTGAAAGTAGTATATTTACACATTAGAGAAAACATTCGTAAATTAAATTTAATCTAAAATCAAGATAAGTATTTAATTGATTCTAAGAAAACATACTTTTGGAAAAAATGACTTTGACAAATGCAAAGTCAAATGCACTTTGTTGATAGGAATTTGAAGGAAGACCAATCAAATTATAGACATGAGGAAAAATCTATTCAAAACATTCGGATCTGCTAATGTTTATTAAAAGTAAATATATTTTAAGCTTATCGATCAAAATTGTTAATACGTTTACGATAGTTTGTTTATGCTCCTAAATCGGTAGGTATAAGGATGAGTGGTAGTGCGCACGTAGCAAAAATCAAGTATAGGACTGAAAACTTTTTTTTTTCTTGAAATGGCATATTGCAGTTCAGCCTACGAGGCTGTTGACTGCTCAACCGGACAAAACTGAAAACTTTGATACGAATCAAGATTATGGGTATATTTTTTGTCAAACTACGGGTGTCTGCAGTGTGGAAATAGGTACTCTAAGTGTACCTAAGCTAATCAAAAATATGAATACCTTTTACTATTATAATTATACAAATGCAATTTTATAAACGTGCAATTACAATGCATTGTTAACGATAGGATTATTATAATTTTGTCTTGTATTACCATAGCTAGTGGCCTTCATTTATTTTAATTGTTATTATTGAGGTAGGCTTTATATCGTGCTAATAAGTACTTTCTGAGTAATTGTTCAAGCTAACAACGTGACTTGTCTATTACGACTAACATTGGTTTACGGCATTCGATTATTACTTGCAAAACAATGTATGAGAATTAAAAAAACAAACCTTGGAAATTTTTTAATGTTCTCGCTAGAAAATATGGTTCATATTTGTGATAAGAACGTACGTTGGTGATAAATGAAGATTTTTAATCTATTTACTTAATTATACACGTAACATTACCTGAGTGAATGAACTCAAAATGTCACAGAAATCCCCAACAATATCAATGCTTTACAAGAGAAAATGCCTCGTAATAGCGTATAAAGAATTTTTAAATCTACCAGCATTCCTCAAGGATATTATGAACATACCAGGCCCATAGACCCATATCGTTGCAACTGCATAAAATAGATGATCGTTAAGCCTTTAAGGTTCTGCCGCGAGTAATATTTCGCGCGTTTTAACCTTACCTACAAATTCCTATAAACTTCACAAGATGCGCAAAGGTTAGGTATTTATTACTATTTGTTATCTGCGGCGATGCCTGCGGTTGAAATTTTAAAGACTTTTTTTGCATTAAGAAATGTTGCCTTAGTAAATTCCCTATAATTCTTTAGTAAAGTACTTAGATCAGCTATGTATACGGCCCAGCCGTTTTGATGATCCTCGTAGCAAATACTGAGGTAACTCCTTATGACAATAGCTATTTGCAAATAAGTAGCAAATCGGTCCATCCATTTTGACACATATACCTATATAAAAATAATTTTGAAAATAAGTTTACGGGACGAGTAACAGGACAGCTTACATTTTAAAATTATTAATTGTCTTAAAGGAAAACCGAATACAATTTCCTAAACAAACATACACTAAGTAGGTACAATTTTATTTATCTGTATTAGTTTAGAACTCAGCCTGTGTGCTTCTGAGAAGTTAATTTAAATTTCAATGTGGGACATCCGTCCGTTTAACAAAAACTATTGAGACAAAGGCCTCTCGTCTCCACATAACTCTTTGATACGTGACTGCATTCTTTTATATTTTATCTGTGGTTGTATCTGTTACCCGAAATATTATAGTGTAGGTAGGTACTATAAGTGCATCTGTTTTGTAAACAAATAAACTTAAAAAAAATGCCTTCTTGACCTCCGATACAAAGAACAAGAGGTCAAAAAGGCATTACTTTATTTCGAAAATCTTACAATACGTCATAGTACAAAGTTACCACATATTTTAAGATTTGTTGAACTTGATTATCAGTATCAATAATGACCTATACGTCATTGTTTTGTACTGCTAAACATAATTGCAATTGTTCATTTGTTTAACAATCTAACTTACCTATTATAGGTAGGTATTCAATAAACTAATTAGGAATGCTCAGTTATATTGACACTTCTAATCGCTTCGCAATCTTTAAAGTAATTGTTATTTTATTTATTTATTTATTTAAATCAGGCATCAAGGCCCATAGAAAACACTATACATAAATATTATAACATTAAATCATATACTAATATATATTTTATATAAACTACTTAAAACTAATGTAATGTAATAAAAATCCGAAAGTTGTTTTTAAGTCGTGTAAATGAACAGAGATGCGTTTGTGCGCACGCGTTGATCTTGTCGCATAAATATTAATGTTCGCAGAACGAGATAGTAATACTGAATGCAGTTGCCATAATGTGTGAAACTTTATTCATGACAATTGCTTTTGTATTTGCGTTTGCTTGAAAGTCGATTTTATTGTTTGTCTGTGTAGATATAGGCTTTTAGCATTAAAAAGAAAAACATAGGCCGTCTTACCAAAAAAACTTTTAAACGTCAGTTTAAGACTTGTCTAAAAAAATGACAAATTATGACGTTGACATATGGTTCATTTTGCAGCCAAATTTTTTTTAGACAAGTGTAAAACAGGGGTTAAAGTTTTTGTAGTAAGGCCAATATTGTTTATTTGTTGTATTGTTGCTATCTTAATTATGATTGTCATAAAGGTAAAGGGATTGTTTGTGGCTTGAACTCATTATCCGAGGAACTAATGGTCCGATTTGAAAAAAATTTGCCCATTTATAAATTTCATCCTATATTTTGTTTGGTAGGGAAAAAATCGGGTGCGCGAAGTACGGGTAAGCGCGGGTCACGGGATGCGGGTGAAACCGTTGGCAGAAGACAATAAAGTTTTAAAATACAAGAAAATAAATCCACTTATCTATTACAATTAACAACAATGGACTAGCATATCCGAAAAAAAACGCATGGTGTAACGACCACAGTCTAAAAATTAAACAGCCAACAAATTCGATTCATCACACATTTCATTGCTCTCCGTAGGTACATTGTTTTACTCGGTATTTATACAGGGACATAGAAATGCATGTGCAGTCACTTGGCGTACAATTATACAAGTATGTGCTAGTACTGGGAGTTAACAACAAAGTTTATTATTTTGCTTTGTGCCGCTGTGATTACTTTCGACTGAGGTATGCACTTAGAGAGCGAAGTACGGCGAGCAAAAATAATAGAAATAGATTTTTCTAAATATTCCCAATTTTCCCTGTTCCCAATTTTATTTGGGGTCGGCGCAATATGTCATCCGCTTCCATTTTTCCGTGTCCCTCGTCATACTGACACTCAGTGAGTTATTATTTCCATAAATGTATGTATGTGTGACATAAATGTGTGTAAATAAATGGTTTAAATATCTTCAGCTAGTCATGTCGTGTGTGTTTGTTAATAATAAAGAATATTTTCTGTAACGGTATCTGTAAAAAACTAAGGCTAAGCTTGATCAAAAATGTGATCCATTAAATAGCTGTCAATTGCGCAAAAAGAACCGGTTGATTGATCTTTAGTTGAATCTAATCCATACTTTTTTTTGTGTCTCTTAAAATTGTTTACTAGAGGATTGATAGTGCGTTTAGTATGCCTAAGTATTGCCATGGGACAACATTTTGAAATTGTTTGTTTTGTTTTAAAGACTACGGATAACGTGTTCTTTTAGGCATTTGTTTACAAACCTCTGTAGTACGAATATTCTCGCAGAAATGACGAAGTTAATTAAACCAAAACAAGACAGCCAAAAATCAAACATCAAGTTTACGATAGATGACAATGACATAAAAAAAACCCGTTAAATCACACATGACAGTGCTAACATCGCTAAGTGTTCACTTGCTGACGCTACTCGATCACAATGGGTAGGGTCAGCACAGTGCGTTCACCGCAGCGTGCTTTACTTTACCTCACATTGGACCAATCGCATGCCTTTCCCATGCTTTGTGCAGTTGTCTTTACTTTTACAACGTTCAGATGTAGGAGTATTTAATACTTGAGATTTGTAAGCCATTAGGTGCAGCCAATAGGTACTTTTGTTGAGTCAATGAATTTTTTTAGTTAGGTATGAGTCGAATTTCTGTCTGTCTCTTTTTGAAATAAATATATATGTAGGAAAAACTTTTTTTAATCAAGTTCACGAGGCGGCATTCCATCTCAAAAAAGATCTCTCCATAGTTAATTACAGTGGATCAAAATATTTTTTCTACGCTGTTTGCACGAATGAGTGATAAAATCGATCAATCTTCTACCGACCTTCCGATAGCGTGTAACATTCCCAAAAACAGAATACTTAGCTTTATCTTTCTCCTCACATACACAGCTATGGAATGTCTCATAAATTAAATGATGATTTAATTTATTTGGGATTATATTTAATAATTCATAGTATAAGAAAGTCTTTCTCCCAGTTTACCTCTACGCTAGCACAAATGCATACCGTTGCAGCACCAAGCCACCGTGACGCTGCACCCACAGTCCCGTACTCCGCGCTGTGCCGATAATCTGCACGCAATCGCACTGCAAGCACACTGCAATTAGTGTAATTACTCACTAATGCGATGCTGTTGTGAGATTAATGAAATGGTGATAATTAGGATAGTGCTCGTAGTTTCTAGAATGTTCATAGGTTTGCTATTTGATAGGTCAACGTCGAAGATGTGTGCTCCAGGATCATTTATATCGGTTAAAAATAGTACTTAATCTTTGTTACCTTAACAAAATCTTTAAGTACTCAAAATAAATCAAAGGGAAGAAATGAACTGATATAATAGGAAAGAAAATGACCACGTACTTTAACATTGCACCTATCTCTTTGTATTCGATGATAGGATGAAAGCTGGGAAGATAAATAAATACGAAAAAGTCTGTTTAGAAAATTGCTAAATATAATCTTATCTATCTATTCTAATTTGTCTAATAAAATCAGTGAAGTGTGAAATAAATATGTCTACTAAGCACTATCTAATAAACGACTAACTGCCTGGATTAATTGCGCAATCATCATAAACCTACTATTATACAGCTTCGCAATAAATTCTAATTTTATGCATATATCGCGAGATGACTTTACGCGAACAATAAATCGAAAACTTTCACGAAGAAGAAATCGCTTTCTCGAGAAAGCTGAACGTTCTAGACTAGATGGTAAACATGTATTGGAACTTGTTTTCGATACTATGTTAAATGCAAAATAGGAAAAGTTAATTTTTACCTGTCAATATAAAGATAAAAAGCATAAACCTTATTCTAATAAGAATTTACTAAACATTGACAGGATCTTTAACTATTAAATTATTTCATGTGAAAACGTTGTGACTTGTCTACTAAAGACAGCCTTCAAAATGACCATAAAATCCCACCTCACACTGTAACCCATGCCTAAGATCTATTAATAAATTGTCCTGCAGCGAACGGTCACAAGAACACACATAATCTGCATCGATACCGCTACGTTCTCGACCCACATCTCGAGATGTCTCTAGAACCAGTCTCATATCGATACTGTTCGGAACAGTTACATCGAGAATTAATCGAGTCAATATTAAGGACATGGATTGTTGACAACTCGGTAATTAGGCTAATATGGCAAATGATCGCGTAAATGTGAACGTTAAGAATGTTAGTGCAACTGCTAGTGATGATGGAAATATTTGAAGTGCTTGCATTCGATGCATGTTAGATCCGATTTGTTTCGGTGCGTTAACGATTTTAATAAAGTATCGCAGTAACGGGCGTCTTTGATAATGTTTTTACCATTCGGGAATGACGTGTTATATCTTACAAAATATTAAGTTTGTCATCAGCTTCGTGACTGCATCATTCATTTACGGAGTTCCGTCTTACTTTTGGTTTTGGTTAGTTGCCAGAATTGTTTGATTGCAATTCTGGCAACTGTTTTCCTTCTCTTAGACGTGATCATAATGTTAATGGATGTTTTTTTGAGTAATTTAATCTTATTATCTTCGTTTAACCTGCCTTTCCTCAAAGACAATGTCATGAACTTCATCAGATAACAATATTATCCTTTACTTTCCAGTGCTGTTCGTGGTTGGTCTGAGCAGTGCGCGATGGCTTCGCGGCGGTCGATCCACAGCGCCCAAAGACACCAGCTTCGTAGGAGAAGCCACCAGTGAACTGTCCACTGCTATCTTCCAGGTAATCATCATCTATCATCATTATATTATCACTAATAAGCCCTGAGACCATATACTATAGAAAGAACTATCTATAGTTGTTTTTAATATTACATACTTTGCAGAAAATGTTTTTGTTTAGATCTTGATTTTGTCAACTCATTTTTGTTGGTTCCTCATATTTTGTATTGTAGATACAATAGGAATGTTTAGAACCAGAATAAAGTTAGGTACTTTCGTAACATGGGAGTTTTCCCCAGAAATGACCATAAAACTATATAGGGTGGTATATAAGTAAGTGCATAAGACTACAGTGGTACACGACATGGATTCCAGTCAATAGCCACACTAATTGTTTCGCTGCAGGCCTAATTGATGTCGAGTATTTAGTTACGAAGGAATGTGGAGATCGAAGCGACCACGAATGTTTTCACAAAGGCTAGCGTTCGTGGTAATAATAGCATGGCAACAACTAAGCCAAGAGATATTGTGTACAAAGTATAATTTTCTTCACAAGTTTATAGAAAGTATACAAGTGAGGTCGATGTGTTCGGAATCTTTTATATACTTAGTTTAATGTTTCATTTACAGGGCTACATCGATGATGACAAAAACATCGCGTTCTCACCCCTCGGCTACTCTGCAATCCTGGCTATCCTCGCAGAAGGTGCTCGTGGTGAGACGAGGGAACAGCTGGTGTCCGCTTTACATTTACCTCAGGACCCCAACCTTACAAGAAAGACATATCGCTTCATAATGGAAAGATTGAAGAACAATCACGAGTACAAATACAACCAGCCTGAGTTGAAGAACTATTTCTACATTTACAAAAACTACACAATTAACGATGACTACAAAAAGATTCTAGAAGACTACTACCTGACTGAAGTGAGGTCCGTTGAGCGTTACAACCCTGAACAGCACATGCATGATGATGAAGAAGACAAGGGTGAATTCACAATTGAAATCTCTGACAAGACTCAAGATAATAAGAATGAAGAAATCCCTGAAATGATGCCTCCTAAAGAAACCGACGAGAAACTTATCTCATTTGCTGTTGATGACATTCCTGAGAAAGTAGACATTTCCCACATGGATTACAAACCTGCAAAGAACATTAAGGAAAAGATCAAGCTTGTGAAGACTTTCCCTAAGAAGACTGAATCGGAGGATGATGAGGAAACCATGGTGGCTGTTGAGGCGAGGAACCACGCTAGGAGTCTTAAAACTCTGAATGAGGTCCGCGATGTTTCGTCCAGCCTTTCTGTAAACAGTGTGGGAAAGAAATCAAGTAAGTTTATTGCTGTAGTAGTGTTAAGCAAAACAAGATCTTAAAACTAATCCTATGCAAAAAAAATAATAGAAAGTGCTTTATCATTTGTCCTTTTTGTTTCAGCATCAATCTCCGACTCCTTAATGATCATCTTCAACGGCATGTACTTCCGAGGCTCGTGGAAGACACCGTTTGACTTCGTCGAGCCTGGCGTGTTCTACAAGTCCAACACTGAGAAGAAGCAGGTCACCATGATGAAAGCCAGAGGCACCTACAAGACTGGGTCACTGCCTGAGCTTGATGCGGAGGCTATCAAGCTTCCTTATGATGTGAGTAACGTTTACAATATTCAAATTCATAAAGGGAATCCACGAAATAGATTCAATTGTTTATCTGTTGTTTTTTTTTCCTAAAGATAGAATATTGAGAACCGCCGTAAATAGACAAATGAAAACTAAGGCTAGCTAGGCTTAAGGCGCGGGCCCACCGCGGTGCACGGAGAGGCTACACACGTGTCTTAAGCTTCGCTTTGTAAGAAAATGTATGTTGTTGTGTCCACTGCAACCCACGTAGAGGCTACGCATGAATTGACGTCATTGATACACGCGTGGCTTGCTCGAATAGGCGGTTACATAGCTCAACGCTGTCAACGTGGGTCTACGTTTCCACTGGAGTACACGAATAAGACCCACGACTATGCACAGCTCGGTTATCGCAGAGCAGTTGTTGTAAGCGGTTACGTAGCTCAACGCTGTCAGCGTGGGTCTACCCGTGCGCCGTGCCACGCTATACATAGTCGTGGGTCATATTCGTGTACTTCAGTGGAAACGTAGACCCACGTTGTCAAACAAATGAATACACGCAGCTAAAATGCGCCGCGTGTCCGTGCACAGCGTGCACTGCGGTGGAGCCGCGCCTTTATCATCTATCATATCATCTATCGGTCGACAAAAATTGTATAGTGTGCACCTACTCTGAAACGTCAAAATCAGTTATACGTATAGCTAAAGGCTGGTTATATTGCTACGATAGATGCCAATACTGTTTATTTGATCACAAATAATTACTAGAACATGCTTTAACTTTAATAAAACCTATCACTTCCACCAGGGTGGTCGCTACGCCTTGCTGCTGGTGGTGCCCCGCACCCGCGACGGTCTGGCCCGCCTCACTGCAGACCTGCCCATCACACCACTCTCCGACATTCAAGAGAGCTTACAGGACGAACAACTGCAGATTTCCATTCCTACCTTCTCTGTGGAGACTACCACTAAGCCTGTCGCTGCGTTAGCTAAGGTTAGTAACATTGAAACGATTATGATTATTAGTAAAATGATTATGATTATTGATTTATTGCTTCTTCTTTGATGTTTCTTTTATGGAGTTTTAGACACCATTATGTGGTGCCTAAATTATAATTTTGTTCATAAGTTTATAGAAAGTATTGCTTCTTCTTTGATATTTCTTCTTTTATGGGGTTTCCATTATGTGGTGCCTAAACTATAAGTATAACCACCCTACGACATGAA
Organism: Helicoverpa zea; assembly: GCF_022581195.2. NCBI lineage: Eukaryota > Metazoa > Arthropoda > Insecta > Lepidoptera > Noctuidae > Helicoverpa > Helicoverpa zea. Next base: position 4,703,419 of record NC_061472.1, read on the forward strand.
CCCTAATCATTTGTAATTTTTGAGATATTTTCAATAGGCCCTTCAAACATTTCTATCAATATTTTATATTCTACTTAACGTTCATTAACACCAGTTATTGGTACAACATTATTTTCATTGAGTCACAACGTAAAATAAACATTTTCTCCTTTATCCAGTTTGGAGTGAGCAATATCTTCAGCCGCGACGCAGACCTGACCGGCGTGTCTTCAGACGAGGGTCTGTTTGTGCAGGAGCTGGTACAACATGTGGCTGTGCGCGTTGACGATGCCGACAGCTCTGCTTCTCAAATTGCAGGTTGGTTAATATGGATTTGAAAATGAAAAGTACTCAATTTGGTCAAATATTTACTGTTCAAGAATTCCAAAATAATTTTCTCAATTCATTATGATTTGATACCATTAAAATAATTCATTTCTTGATATTGAATGTTTTACTCACAGTAACTAAATTATTTGTCTATATTCACAGCCGCCAACCCGGTAATTGAGATGTCGAAGAACTTGCCTCTTGCGCCATCCAAGCCTCTCCGCAAGTTCAACGTGGAACATCCCTTCATCTTCTACATCCTCGACACTCTTGACAACCTAGTCGTAGTAGCTGGCAAGGTCATTGACCCCGAGAAACCATTCTCCATCGATGACGAGGTTCCCGTCTAAAGTCTGAAGTTTTAAGTCCTTACCGCCATCTTTTGGTGTTTCTTTTTCATACTCTGAAGAGTTGTCAACGTCTGCCTTCGGCATTCTCGAGAGCCCACCCGTTTTACTCGTATTTTGATGTATTTTTATACCTTGCTGTGAGATTTGTACAAGTTTCCAATAAAAGACCAGATGCATTTGATTATGAAAAAGTACACAGCGTAGTTTGTAAGTTAGACTTAAGTTATTATTTATTTTTTGTAATGTTGTGATATGGTTAAGATTAAATTATTTATTTGAATTGGCCACTTTTGTTTTATTGATACCTGCTCAAATACCCTCGCACTATAATTTATCAAAAAATGTTATTCTAATGAGGGTAATTTCGTTTAGTCTCCTAACGGCTTCAATTCTCACGCACATTAACGGTCATGCTGGTCGTGGCCGAATGTATTTAAAGATTTACGATTATTGCATTAGATATAGTTTTAATATTATGGCGCCTACAAAACACGACGCAGATAAGGAAAACGTACATCGAACAAGAATACCATTACCGAAAGATCCATTGCCTGCACTGCCGAAACGTCTGTTGGTGGATAGCAAGGTAAATCAAAAGCAACCCATTGCTCCACTAAGAAGTGCATTGAGGCCTTTGAACACACAGAGTCAACCTAAACCTGGTCCAAGTAAAGTGATTCCTCAACATTCAAAGCCGTCGTTTACGATTGACGCGAAGCATGTGACACTAAGGCGAAGAGAAGGCAACTCAGACTTTCACTATACTGTCTTCAGAGACAAGCATGTGGTAAGAGATCCAAGTATCATTAGTATTAGCGATGATGAGAACGCTGAAAAAGAAAATCTGCGTTATTGTATTGAGAATAAAAAGAAAAACAATTTGGGTACCGCGTTGAGTGCAGTTACTCCGCATTTGGAAGCTAACTTGGAGTCTAATCGTATTAGAAATATTAAGAGGAGTCTTAAGAGACCACATAGCAGGGAGCTGCAGGGTTTGTCTCCACCTCCTCCAAAACCTGATAAATTCGATGAGAATGTGAAACGCCGTTTGCAGTTCAAGGAGCGTTTGGTCGACAGATTGGATACGCCTGATTACTGTAAGTAGAAATTTGTGATTTCAACTCTTATTGTTTTGTGTATTTGAATGTGCATACACCGTAGTATTATCGTACGATTTTATAAGTAGGATATTATATCAAATAAGTAATCAAACCGTCAAAACTAATTTAACAAAATATTATGTTTTAGAAACACACAAACAACCCGAATTATTCATAGTTTAATTGAAGTGACCCATGGCTCAAACAGCACATACTACTTACGACACTAGACATTAGGTAACTATTTACAAGCTTTGACAAATCAGTCATTTGTTTCTTTAACACCTAGGGTTATTTAAGGACTTGTACTGATTTCATCAAAAGGATAAAACAGGAGATGTGGCTATTAAAAGTGTTGTTTCCAGGGAAGAGATCGTATATGCAGTGCTTGAACCGGGACTATACACTCGATGTGTTCGATTATCTCCTGGCCGTGGAATGTAAGCCCTTGGACCTACCCCGGACTTCCAGCATCACGAGAGCCTGTGTCATCAATTGGCTTATTAAAGTTAATGTAAGTTTAATATTTTTTACTTCACATTAAACATTACCTGCAGATGCATTAATTTTTTTTGAGAATTTCAATAAGCTGTTTCCTAAATGAGTGAAAAGGTCGAATATTTTTTGCTATTCTCGTAAAACGACTAATTCTTGGTAAATGGTAGCGGAGGCTCCTACTATATTTGTATGAGCAGCCAGCCGTGCAGGCACTACGCCTTGCTTCAAAATCGTGAGAGGCAACAAAGCAGGAAGTTACTGTATAACACAATGTAATGTTTGTTTTAATAATAATTACTCTACATTTTATACCGTGCTAAAGCTCATGTCAGTACCATAACTATTTATTTCACTTCGAGTTGGGGGGTGTCTTTAATTATGTGACCATGACTGTATGTCTAAATGATGTAATATCCAAAGTCCCCGGTTATTGTTACTCCCCTGAGCAGTAGCTGATTAAACAAATTGGAATTAGAACAACAATTAAATGCACGCATTTATTATTTTCGAAAATATTTTTTTAGATTAAGGAACCATTTTTAACATTGGAAGCCATTCTAAATACCCTAACCTTGACCAGCCCTAGGATTTTACAGCTTTCGGGTTGTCCGGATCTCATCAACACTGTTCACCCACTTTTATTCCAGGGTGCCGACGGCAACCCAGCAATCATACAAGCAGCATGTTGGTATCTGGACTCGATCCTGGGCACTGGCCACGTTCAGCTCAGTAAACTACAGCTGGTAGCAGCAGCTTGTTATTGGATAGCTCAGAAAGTCAATGGACCGTACGTATCGGCCGCGAAGCTCGTCAAATACTCAAATAACGCTTTCACGGCTGCTCAACTGTTGGCTGCAGAAAAAGCTATTCTGATACGATTGGTGAGTCTGCTCATTTTATATCTACTAGTAAACGGAGGAAATTGGTAAAATAAATATCGATTATTGCTTCAACTAAGTATGTTTCTTTTTTTATTTAATTTAAATGTAAACATATTTACATAACACTTAAAAGTGACTTAATAAAAACTTAAGGTAATTATATAATGATTCAAATTGAATATGTGGCCGAACATTGTTCATTTGGAAATAGACTAGTATTTGACTATTCATATTTTTTGTCTAAAAAGTATTTGTAAGTCACACGTCGCTCACACTTTCTAAACTGGTCAAAAAAATTATAACCTGGTCAGAAACTAGTCCATATGAGATCGTTTTTCCTAAAGATAATCTGGTTTTGCTCTGTTTATCCTCAATCATCCGACCCATGACCCTCAAGGGAAACAGGTTTCGGTTATTTTATCAAAAATATGCATATTTTAAAATAGTTATACTAGTTCTATCTCACACAGATAATATTTTATTTATAGTCATAGCATAAACTTCAAAAAAATTACAACATTAAAAGCTGTAGAATTAACGCAGCCCAGCCCATCGACCATGATTGGGAAAGGGCTGGGCAAATGATTGTAATGCTGATCAATGACCAAAGCAAAATTTATGTTATTGTATTCTATAATTCTTTCTACTTATTTATATATACTTTATGCACAATGTTAAACGGACGGGACTTAACGGATTAGGCGTTCTCTGCCAGTCTACCTTAGGGTGGTGGTGAAATATAAATTTTAGGTGCAACACTGTTAGAGATTTTTAATGCAAGGGAAAAAAACCCATTAGTCTATACACAAATAAAATATAATATTTACAAGAAAGAGAGGAAATAAACTTCTGTATTATTTATTATGTTTGTAAACATTTTATCATTGCAGAAGTTTCCCCGCCAACCAGTGGTAGCCCAAGACTACATTACGTACCTCTCCTGGTGGTGCGACAGCCAGAACGCTGGTGAGATCGAGGTAGCTGCCACGTTCCTCGCCACTTGTGGTATCATGGTGGACCGTCACCTATGTGATGAATACCCATCGGTCATCGCTGCGGCTGCTGTCAGAAATGCACTGCTGCTCTTGGAAAAGGCGGATAGAATTCAAAGACTGAAAATGTGTTCCATGTATGCATCATGATTTGTATAAGAGTACGCAGACTGTAGGCTAAACAGTGGAGTGACAAAGTTTTTTTAAAAGGAAGTCTTGATTCCGATCTAATTTTTCAGTCGGTCTGATTTTTGTAATGTGCGTATTACCATTCATTTTGACTGCCTCGTTGGTCTAGTGGTCGCAAGCGCGACTGCTGTGCTCGAGGTCTCGGGTTCGATTCCCAGGTCGGGCCGAAATCGCTTTGTGGGTTTTCTTAGACTTTCACAAAGCAGCCTGTAGTCTGGAAGTTGGTGATTGATTCACCCGTGCATCGGAGAGCACGTAAATGTCGGTCCTGCGCCTGATCTCTCTCCGGTCGTGTCGGATTGCCGTCCCATCGGGTTATGAGAGTGAAGGAATAGGGAGTGCACCTGTGTCTGCGCAAATGCTCGTGCACTATAATATGTCCTGCGCAGCTGGTTGATCTCCTTAAATGAGAACAGCCGCCGTGGCCGAAATCGGCCGTGGACGCCATTATTACCATTCATCTTCATGAACCAACTATGGGCCGATTAAGAGTTTATGTTGTGCGGGTACTCTAAACAATCCTGATTAATCACTAACTATCACGGATTACGGCAAATAGCACCGATGGAGAATTTGTTTTGACTGTTTATAGTAGGCTGTGGCTGCTTAAATTAAAGTTTCTTTTCATTTTACAGATACCAGGTAGCAGAGACGAAAGCCGCAGATTTCCCTCTAACTTGTTCTATTCTACGTCGAGCGGTACGAACAGTGGCTGCTCCTGTCTTCGAGTATAAGGCTCCATTGGAACACTTCAGTATGGCCCCGGGTCGCATCGCTCAGAGGGTTATAAGTGCTGCCAATGAATTTGCCGTGCTAGATGCTAGGAATACTGAAGGGCGTTAGGTTAATATTTTTAAATATGTAGAATAAATTATGTCTAGTGTTAGGTGGTTTAATTGGTGTTATAGAATAACGTATGAAATAAGAGGTAACATTGCTTTTTCAATACCTTAGGCCAAGTTCACCGACATAAAGTTCAGTTCTCTTAAAACAACTGTTTACTGAATTTCCACGTTTAATTTTTAAAGTAAACGGTTGCTATAAGAAAAACGGACGTTTATGTTGACGGAGAACTCGGGTCTTAGTATTGTATCAGATATTCGTTTTATAGCGAATGTGTAAAAAAGAGATAAAGGCTCTAGAAAAATAACAAAAAAGAAGTGGAATAATATGATTTTACAAATGCTTGGTATTAAATAATAGTCCCGTTATAGATTGGATTTATTGACATTTATATGTAAGTCGTTGACCGACGATAGAATGTGACTGAACTTTACAAACTGACAATTGATTTTAATATGACATTACAAAACGACATTTTTTTTCAAGATTGACAAGAATTTTACGACTGATTAGACTAGAACAAAAAAGGGACTTTATATTTATCATAGGTCCAATTTAAAAATGATTTTGGTTAAATGATGATATTAATGAAATTTACACAACACACACAACTTACGATAGTATAGTCAACCCCAAAAGTAGCTGAAGACCTCGGAATTTGCAAAACTCGTAAACCTTGTAACATCTATGAATTATAACTGTTCAATAATAGGAACTGGTGTTATAAATATGTTTATTCAAAAGTAACTGAGCAACATATTTCTAAAAGCAACTGAAAAAGATTAGACTCAATCCAAGTATTTATAAATCTTATTTAATAATCTTCTTAATTTAGTAAACTATTTACAACTCCTTAAAACTAAAAACTAAACTAAAGTATGCTCATTTAACAATTTTCCTTGCCTTTTTCAAGAATCCATATCTTTCCTTTCATTTGTGGTCCTATCACATGTCTGTTGCAACTACAAAAATATTGTTGTTCAGATAGGTTTATATGTAAAAAGGTATACGTTGTTCAGCAGTGTTGAAATTTTGGGTGTTTTCAGCCGTTTTAGGAGCTGACTATACGTAATAGTTATGGAACAAATGTTTTTAGTTTGTAAGAAATGTAAATAGTTAAGAAATGAACTGTTAAACTGAAGAATTATTATAACTTAATTGAAAAACTTAATTATTTGAATTATAATGTAAAATGTGTGAATGCTCAGTGGTTTACGGTTAATGTATGTAAAGACTGCTTTTAAAATAAAATAATCATCAGTCAATTGTATTTAATTTTTCCTTCACCAAGGTTTAATACAACTATAAGTTTAGAGGTATTCTAATGAGTTGATTGGCTCTTGATAAAGGCTGATACACCCTACACCGGGGTCGTAGGGTGTATCACCCCCTATGATAGCTAGACAGCTGAAATTTTCACAGATGATGTATTTCTATTGAGGCTATAAGAACGAATACGAATGAAAACTGGTATATAATGAATATTTTAGCGGTACAGAACGTTTCACGCGCGTGTCCGACTCGTACTTGGTCGGTTTTATTTTGAAGTCGTTAGTATACAATAGTTAAGTGGCAGTTTATAAGTAAATATTTTGTAACACTAAGATCATTTCATTACAATATTATCAGTAACCGTAAGTAAACAATGTAACCGGTTTATCAACCATTGCTATTTCGGATTCAATAACAATGTGGGTAGTAGCCAATTAGTTATATTTTTTGCACTCATTATTATTCTATATTATTTATTTACCATACGGTCAAACTGCAATTTGCATGTAATTGCAATTATTAGTACTTTATTTATAACTGTAATGTGTAATGTTTGCCTCTTAACGACTCTAAAAACGCATAATAAGAACTCCAGTAACGCCCAACCTTAACCGGTACCCTTAACCTTATACGTAGCCAAATAATAAAGGTGTAAAATAGTCCCTTTCGCAATGAACTTTACTGCACTCTGGATTGATTTTAAATACTTTCTTGGAAACCTATTTCATGTCTGGGACAAAACAACAAACTGTAACATTGAATAATACAAACATGCTTCTATCATCGGTGAATAAACTTGACATAAAGAGCCAATATGGCGCAACAGTTTTAAAAATATCTCCATACATAGTGAGTATTTTTAAATAATGTATCAAGGTTTGCCGAGGAAAAACACAAACCGGCTATCCACGGGAAAACCAATTCGTTTAGATTCCCACTTTATTTAATACATCAATTAATTTAAATAAAATTAACTTTAAAATCACTACGCTTTGAGTTCAAATTCCAACAACAATCATGTAATACTATGATAGAGGTGCTGAACTGCTTGATGTAAATACGACTTTATCTCCATGTGATAAAGTTTAAGGTCGTGTAACTCGTATTGACGATTTTTTATTCGCAAGTTCTTGTTTACCGTCGCTCGGTTGCCAGTGTCAGATCAGTGGTCAGTGCATATACATGAACTGTGCGTTTGCGCATAAGATATAGTGATTAACAAAATTAATTCACATGACTGAGGTCAAAAAGTGATAACAAAGTTAAACAAATAATTACATCAAAATTGTTTTGGAACACAATAATCATGATTTTGATGAGTAAGTACTTATTTTTAAGTAAGAATCGGATAACTGGTTTGAAAATAGTTAAGTTTCCAAGAAGTAGGAAAAAGTCTGAGTTCGTAAATTGTTTGTCATGCACTAAGTTAGCCAGTTATTCTAAGCATACTTACCTAGGTGTAGTGTTCGCCCTACCTGTGTCTCTGTAATTACCATCCGATAATTAGGATATCGGCTCGCTTGCCCACATAACGTCTTACTCCCGTGCCACACACTCTCCCGGTTTCCCGCCAACTGGCCATAGAGTATAGTGTGCACTCTCCGCGTCTATGCGACAACGAGACGACAGATATCGGTGATAATACAGTACACTACATCCCTTCTTTTGTTTAGTAAAAGCAAATTAAACTCCGTCACTTTGCCGACATCAATAACCAGTCTGGTGATCAGTCGATGGACACCGATATCCCGCCTGTTAGTCCATGTGGAATCAAACAGTCTCAAATATTGCTGCACGTTCAGCCAACGAGCACTCATCTTGCTTGGTCCGATTCAAACAGTTTATTATCGAAATCATCTACTTATATATCTAGGCAATGACATATTCAGGTAGGTATCTCATGCTCGAAACAATTACGAACACTTGAGATCCACTAGCGGCAAAATCAAAATGAATATAAAAATAGATAAAACCAAACTGTACCTGCCTATTAATGGAATATAATAAATCTTCATACTCCCAGTGGTTTCCTCACATTTTACTCTAGCTACCTACTCCTTTCCCTTTTCCTTCAAATGACCAAGTATTGCCTTTGTCCTTGTCGGGCTTTGACTGAATAATTTTACTTCACTTACTTGAAAAACAGTTTCAGAATGCATTGTCCCAATGTAAGAATTTTATTTCTAGCTTCAGAGTTGAAACAATAATGATGAAATGAAGTTTTTCCTGACGCTTCGTACTTGCGATTAAAGCCCCGTAATGACTTTTACGTGCATTTTACTAGCGTAGCGTTTGCTAGTGTTTTATAAACAACCGGACAACTTTGAAATGTCACTACAGTCGAATCGTTTTACACTGACGATTTATGGAAATTATTACCTTTACCTTTTACTCACACATTACCTTACCATTACCACTTTCAATAACCTTACCAACAAGTTACCGCCGCGCCGTTTAAAGCAAACCTTTGAGTGTTACTCAAGGACTCCACGACAGTGGAACGTGACTTTCAAGTCCATGCCAGGCCCTGCCATTTTATACTTGCACACAACATATACGAATCCTCGCGAACCTTGCTGTTCGCACCTCGTAAAGCTGTACAAGACTTGCACACAACATATACGAATCCTCGCGAACCTTGCTGTTCACACCTCGTAAAGCTGTACAAGACTTGCACACAACATATACGAATCCTCGCGAACCTTGCAGGTCGCACCTCGTAAAGCTGTACAAGACTTGCACACAACATATACGAATCCTCGCGAACCTTGCAGGTCGCACCTCGTAAAGCTGTACAAGACTTGCACACAACATATACGAATCCTCGCGAACCTTGCAGGTCGCACCTCGTAAAGCTGTACAAGACTTGCACACAACATATACGAATCCTCGCGAACCTTGCAGGTCGCACCTCGTAAAGCTGTACAAGTTCTCGCCTCTCAGGCATATAGGTCTATAGGTACATATGATAGTTCTACTATCTAATACTTTCGCGCAACCTTACGATTTCCCACGGACCTTACTGTTAGCAACAGTGGAACGTGCCTCGCAAAGCTTTACGAATATAAATATAATAGTTCTACTATTTAATACTTTCGCGCAACTTTACGATTTCTCACGGACCTTACTGTTAGCAACAGTGGAACGTGCCTCGCAAAGCTTTACGAATATAAATATAATAGTTCTACTATTTAATACTTTCGCGCAACTTTACGATTTCTCACGGACCTTACTGTTAGCAACAGTGGAACGTGCCTCGCAAAGCTTTACGAATACAAATATAATAGTTCTACTATTTAGTACTGCCGTACGATCTCTAGTTTTTCAAACATGTAGGTACATAAATACATAGTAATTATGATCACACAAACGTACGTACCCGGTTGACTTCCGCAGTGGGCTCGTGAACTAGCAGATTTCTGCCAGTACTTACACATACATAATGACTAAAAGTAGAATTTAATTTAATATTTCAGAAGTTTTTTTTTATTGATAACAACATAACACAATAATTTATACGGTTGTACCTAAGTGGTAAATTGTGTCTACAAATGAAATACCTTTGTATTTCCAATCTGCTTTTCAACGTGTCTAAGTGCCAGTATACCTATTATACAATGTTTAAAACTTAAACGGTCGAAACGCAGCTCTCCTGACGGAAAAGATATCTCGTTTACTCATGTTGTATCGTTAACTATTCTAAAAATTGTACTACTAGGGGAATTACATTTAATCTCGATGACAACAGAGCACTAACAGTTTAGTGCACTACTAATGTGTTAAGTAAAGGTAGGTATTCCTATTAGACTCGGAACCAACCTACCTAGCAATCATGTTTACATAGTTACAGATCGCTTGGACCAGCCACCGTTCACATTTAATTTGACACCCCATTGCAAAATTATTTAAATAAATTAATAGCAAATGCTTAAAGCATAATATGAATCAAACTCAACTAATTTTGGTAACAGTTTCCTTTTATTAATTGAGAGTGGAATATTTCAAAGCTTAATTCCTTATCTCAGCATTGCAACAAGTAATCCGGTTTTCAACCGTATGGATCAGCACTGGCACTTGCATGCTTCTGCAGATACACTCTCTAAAAGAATTCTGATATACCTAAGCTTCGAGCGTTCTACATCAATGAGTGTCCAGGGGCGCAATTCTACAAATTTAACTTTAGTGCTATGTGTACGTTACGATTACAACGTAGGCACCTATAAAGCCGTTGCTTTATAGTTACGTTTAACTTATCAGCTTTTTAGGATTTTAGTTAACAACTACGTCGTGCAACGAAACGCGCTTTGACAGATGTCATCAGCTTTGTAATCTGTAGCTGTGACATTCAGTGAAACTACAAAACACAAACAAACACCTTAACAGAATAGAATCCATCAATAGAGACTCTCAACTACCGTTCCTCCTCCTTTCATCAAAGTGAACAGCAACTCACAAACAGCGCTCCCGTCGATGCACAATTCCCCCTGTAGAAACGATCGCCGACCCCTCTACAACGTCCGTCCACCTATAGATTGGCCGCAGGATTCCCAATTCATGCGCCCAGCAACGCCGAATAGAAACCTAGAACCTATGAAGTAGGTACCTACTTAGTGAACAACCAAGCGCCGCAGATAAAATGCAGGTGCCACAGGACCCAGGCAGCTCGGTGCCGCTGCTTTGAAAATTTCAAAAAACTGTTCGGTCTGCAGGCATCTCCAGGTTTCACAAGTGGGTGGCAAAGCAACAACAACAATCAGTATGCCAAGAACATTTGTATCCAACAACTGAGAAGGCTACACATTGTACCTACTTCAAAAGATAGATGTATTAATCTCAAATCAATAAATGGATTCTATTTCATGTCTTGGTTATGTTATTCTCCCAACAACTTTCTATGTAAGTTTATTTAGTTTACACTTATAATTCTTGTTGGGCACTGCAATACTGTAAAGTATAATTTACAAATAAATAGCAATATTACAATGAGGGCTACTCTGTTAAACTGCACCAATGTCAGTCAATTGTGATACCAATTAAAATCCACTCAAGCCTGAATCTTGAAGGTTATATTTTAGAAGCACAAGCAATCACCAAATTATGAAATCTAAATCATTAGACAGTACCCAGAGTAAGTATCTATATTGAAACTCCTTCCATGTTTCATTCTTTTAAGATTTTGTCACAGATGTGAAACCCCAGTTAGGTAAATAAAGCAGCATTGTCCCAACAAATCTTAATGGGAATTAATTAAAGTACAAAAATGCTCCATTGCTTAGTTCCTTAAACTTTTGGTCTAAGAGTTTCATATTCACCTAAAATACTCAAATTAGGATTATGAGTTAGGATGTTTACCAAAGATTCTATCTATTGAATACCAAAAGTTTTGATCCACATTTTCCATCTAATATTGCTGTTTGGTACTGTTTTCCTGTTCTGCATCTTCTGAGATATCTCTGTTGTAACATAACAACCTCTTTAATACTGCAAAACAAACTAAATTAAAAGGATTAGAATTATATTCAGGGTGACTGAGCAACCGTTATAATTAACATTAACTAGATAGGCAACCCACTGGAAGCGTTGACGGGTTGGAATGTTGTACATATGTGCATACATACCAGTATAGCTGGGTAAGTACTTCAACATACATAGTCCAACTTACAATGGTCCTTCAATGTGCTATTTGTTTAACTAAATACCTAGCACATGTTTGTCATTTATAGAACAGTTGACTAAAGGTACAAAACCACCAGTTTGTTCTTGTAATATCCACTATATTGTAAGCAAGTCTCTTGAAGTAAGTTGGTACCAGAACAATGTAGCAAGTAAGTAGTTAACTAGACTCTGGGAGGGAAGCTAGGTTTGGAAGCTTATATTATCCAAACCACCAGCACAGAAAATCTGAAATTAATCAAGATTTAAAGAAGGTACTCGTCCAGATTAACTTTCAAATACTTAAAATTACTCAATTCAAAACAGATTATTTAGTAGAAATAACTACTTAATTATTGTAGTAGGGAGTCGCTTACAAACTCAAGGTACTTATAATATTATGCACTCAGTTCACCAAATATTTCACTATATTACAAGTTACAAATTAATTTGAAACTTTCAGTCATAATTGCATTCCCAGTTATTATTTCTTTTGCTTTATATAACTTGGTTTGTTTAATTTATTAACTTCTTAAAATAGTTTGTGTAATAATTTTCTCTTATAACTTCCTAGTTCAACTTGCATTGTATAACTTTCTCAAAGTCAACCCAAAAAATATTGTAAACATTTCTTTTTCATGTTATTATCGTATGTATCAATACATACAAATTGTAACACCTATTATGTTTTTAAAAAGAGTAACCATGGAGTTTCTTGCCCGTTCTTCTCCATAGGAAGCTACTTTTGGAATGGGCAACTAGAAGCAAACTTATTTATAATTTTGACGTTCATAAGTGCTTGTAAAGGCCTACATGAAATAAATGATTTGATTTGATTTGATTACTTTTCACACTTTTATAGTCAATGGGAACCAAAGATTATTTACTTTATGATAGGAACTAGGAACACAATGTAATTTATCTTTCATAAAGGAAATTACTCCCACGACAGGTGTTTGGCTGTATGCTGTAATCATAGCCATCATGTAGCATCACAGCATTAAAACGATTTACTGATTCGCACCAATCTTAAAACAAATGAATGTTCTATGTTCAATTGGTGAAAAATGAATTTCATACGCAATGTGATATTATGATACAGGCTTTCTGGAAAACCCTTATGTGATGAATATACAGTACAATTACTAACGTACAACTTACTTATATGCTTCAAAGAACACACAATTAAACTTTCCAAGTAAAACCTAGACATGAGCACTGGTGTGAGATTCTTTAGTCTCATACAATAATTTATAGTCGAGTCGGTGACTGGATACCATACTAGCATCCTTACTAGAAACTTTAACTTGCACGTTCTTTGGACAGACGGCCAATTTGTTCAGATTTCGGCTGTTTAGGGGGACTTCTAATCCGCAAACTGAACTTACCATACCTGCCCCTTCCTTTCTTTTCAATTCAAAAGAAATAATGTTCGCTACTTACAGACACGCCGCCAATATCATATTTTCACTCGTCGCCAAATGTAGTGTTCGCCCTACCTGTGTCTCTGTAATTACCATCCGATAATTAGGATATCGGCTCGCTTGCCCACATAACGTCTTACTCCCGTGCCACACACTCTCCCGGTTTCCCGCCAACTGGCCATAGAGTATAGTGTGCACTCTCCGCGTCTATGCGACAACGAGACGACAGATATCGGTGATAATACAGTACACTACACTAGGTATATACAAAAAAGTACACATGCAAAAATTCCATTTACGAAGACAACATTTTGAATTTTGAGAGAGTGCATCATGTAGGTAGAACTTTGAAAGTGAGTAGGTTATACCTACAGGCATCCAGATTGATATAAATAAACATGCTCGGGAACTCGTCTTCATAGGCACCCAGTGTTCTGGTTTTATTCCACTGTCAGGTCATTCGCTTATATGCTGGGGTATAAGTTTTCAGCTTTTTTCCTTTGTTTTTTTTTCCCAGCCAATACTGCGAATTTCAAAGTTAGTTAAGGATCTGGGTATTTACTTCAATAGTAGTCATACTTTTGGGGATTAGTAAATACCCAGGTGTAGGTAACCAATAGGTAATGGAGTAAATAAGACCTGTACAACCTATGTATTACTTCACTTGTGTAATTACTTCCAGGTATAACAATATGCTGTTTATTATTAAAAGTTCAATCACAAGATGCATTTTTATCGCCATACTTGAACTTAAACGTATTATACTTTAAAGATAATATTCCAAAAGCAGCGTCATTATCAGTACCTCCCAATGGACAAAATCAAGGAATAAGATACGATGACCAATCAAATAACAAAAGACAATCAACATCAGTGGAAATTGAAAGAAGTGCTGAAGTAGGGTATGCTTCTACTGTAGAACAAGTTCCAAATGTAAATAGACAAAATGTAGGCAGTAGAGAAGTATCAGCAGCTATGGTACCAAGCAAAGAAACAGCACAACAGCTAGCAATGGAACGACTACAGGTAACGCCAGTAACACCATACAGACCACTTGCACCGCAAGCAGTAGAGAACAGACAGCTCGCATCAGAAAGAGCAAGTTATTGGCCTGAGATGTCACTGGCTAGACCAAGTGTGCCTGTACCTCAATCTGTACTGGACATGGCACAGCGAAGACCTAATATACCTCAAGCATTAAAACTGCAAATGAACACTCTGGGTGTCCCTAATATGGCTCAAGTCTCTCCGGCGATACAATATAAGCCTGAGATATCGTTAGGTAGGCCTACAGTGGCCATTCCTGCGTCAGAATTGAACCGGCCTACTGATCCTCAGGAAGTCCTACTAGCCCAACCATCGAGTGCCAAGGAACCTGCAAAACAGGGTTACAATTCTTTGTTATATTCAGTGACGAACTTTGGAGTTAATTTGTTGAAGGTAATTATGGAATGATGATTCATTAATTGAGTGTCGTATTTCATTTGTGTCAATACGTATTTTTATTCTCTTGTTCCATGAGTATTGAAGTTTTGTAGTATCTGAGCAGAGCTTTGATGAACATAAATCATCATCGTCATTCCCCTTGTCTTTACCCTTATTTTATTTGGGATAAGGGCAACATGTTTTTTCTCCTTCTTTGATGATCATACATATTGGTACCAACTTAAATCTGTGAGTTAGTTTTTGTCAAGAATTTTAGGAAAGCAATAATCATTATGTGGTCCAACCCAAAAACTCGGTCTCAAAGTTTGAAGAGTAACATGGTAGGATTGATTTACTTATTCGTTTCTAAACTATTCCAGAACATAGATGCTGCAAGTCCTGATGATAACGTGGTAGTGTCTCCGTACTCCATCACAACACTGTTGGCGTTGGTGCAGCAAGGAGCGTGGGGACAGACGCAGGAACAGATCGCGAATGCATTGCGCATGACATCGGAATCCAGTGCATCCGCCTACGCACAGATAACGGGAGATATTGAGGTAAGAAGAATTTGAAAACAACTTTTTTGTTGATTTCATCATCTTTTCATTTTCATCATTTCAACACCATTCGATTATGACCCATGCCTTCCTGCGGAGTTTGTTCCACCACTTCTTTTTTGCAGCAAAAACTCGCAAGAAGTGATGGGCGGGCGTTTTGGGGGCTGCCTTTTCTAAATTTGACATTAAAAAATGCTAATTTTCAGTGTAGTTTGAATGACTACTTATCTTTTTAGCATGCATGTACCTATAGTGATCAAGCTTCGCATACCGTTGAATCAATTGATGTCTATTTTGTAATACATACACCCATGACTCAGGTTTCAATACTCCTTTCTCTAAATAGTCCGACATGAAAAGTAGATCATCTATCCAAAATATTTACACTTCAACGTTACATTGTTTTCAGTCTCGCAACTCCCGCAATGTTTTGAAGGTCGCGAATAAGTTGTTCGTGGCTGATGGCTTTAATGTCAACCAAGACTTCAGGAAGACTGCAGTTGGTAGCTTTCACAGTGATATCACGCCTTTGAGCTTTACCAATCCAGGCGATGCGGCTAGCCAGATCAACAGTTGGGTGGCTTCCAAAACTGATAACAAGATTGAAAGGCTTATTTCACCTGGTATGTAGGTATTCTACCTGTTTATGTTTGTTTTGTAAAATGTTGTTTACTTGAACTTGGATATACAAGCTGTTGATTTGCATCCGTGCCATAGTCAAGGACGTAATTATACCAATGATTCTCAACCCAAATAAACAAAAAAATTGGTACGAAAATTTTTGATTTTAATTTTTTTCGGAAATTCGTCAATGCCACCTACCCGTTTTCAAACTCTGAGCGTGTGTTACTGGCCTCAAAACTGTGCTGTGCCCTCACACAAACGCAAACACAAAGCATTCGCAACGATCACTCATGAATTTCATTCATAAAATTGGATTATTTCTGAAAT
Source organism: Helicoverpa zea (assembly GCF_022581195.2). Lineage (NCBI taxonomy): Eukaryota > Metazoa > Arthropoda > Insecta > Lepidoptera > Noctuidae > Helicoverpa > Helicoverpa zea. The sequence continues at coordinate 4,719,865 of NC_061472.1, forward strand.
ACTATGACATTACAATGACATAAAAAGCAGCGCATATTAACTATTTCCCGTTAACTGTAATTCCAATCGATTATTTACGTATTGTATGTCCTCCTCCTGAAGTATGGCACAAATGCAAATCAACAGCTTGTATAATTTCAAAACGAATTGATTTCTACTAAAGAAATATTTATTGTATTTTGGCTCTTACCATGAAATGTTTGAAATTAAGATCCTCCAAGAAGATTTTCGAAAAAACTTTTTAATTTAAGATTAACGATTTTGAGTTCAATGTTTAGGAACATAAAAAGGGCTTGGCAATAAAAGTGAATAAGAGCTTATTTTTAAACCGATTCGATTTGGTTCCTTGTTTTTTTTTTAAATTTAATATTCCTTATTTTGGTGTTCCTAAAATTACTACATTAACATTATTCGCGGCCACATCAATTTATTAAAGAATGTTTCGATATTGTGGATAACTCCAGGTACGATGAAATTAACCGGCTTGTTATGACGCATTTCAACCAGTTAGTGCATCTATATTTAATGCACCCTTTACGTGCACCTGTTTATCGCAGGATATGCGATGTTTTTCAACAAGTGCGGTGTTATTAAGTACTTATTACTCATTTATTTGTGGTGATCGCTCTTGATTAACATCAAAATTCAAATGTGAATAATAAATTCGAAATGAAACATAGTTTTTTAGGGTTAATGCTAATTGCCCCAAAAATATGAGACGTAATGAGTACAAAAAGTTGAAGAGAAATCCATAAATGAAAATATTAATGAAAACTAACATGTAATGAGATAAAAATAACATCAGACGTATTGAGAACCTCCTTTTTAGAGAAGTCGGTTTAGCAGTTAAAAAACAAAAGAGTTGGGAACATCTTTCCCTTTGGCAATTCAGGTAATAAAAATAAAAAAAAAACCCCTAAAAATTTGTTTTTCTTTCCAGCTTCCCTCGGTTCCATGACACAATTAGTAATGGTAAACGCAGTATACTTCAAGGGTCTGTGGGATGCACCATTTAGAGTTGACGCGACCACTCCTCGGGAATTCCACCTCAGTAATGGACAAAAAAAGACGGCACAGTTTATGCGTATGCGCAAGACGTTCAAGACCGGTACCGACCCGTCTAATAATGCCAACGTTATTTTGCTGCCTTTTGAAGTAAGTGTAGCTAGAATATTATTAAAAAAAGGTATATCTGTTTGTAGGGATGTGAATTGTGAAAATGATAGTCTTAGTGTTAGTTAGACTCTAAGGATCGCGAGGTGAGAAGACGAGACGAGATGGGGAGGCCTTTGCCCAGCAGTGGGACAATGAAGGCTAAGAAAAAAAAAGTGTTAGTCTTGGGATGTCTTATTTAAATAACGAATCACCCAGTTACGGATACAGAGTTATTTATAGAGTTTACTATAATAGGTTATGTTTGTGTGAAACCGTTTCGAATAGCTTGTATTGTTATACATAAATAATATGAATGATATATGTCACATCTAGCTTTGTCGGGCTTTGTTTATATTGAAAAATACCTAATATTTTGGCAACAATGGAATAATCGAGTATGTGACGCAGATCAATTTAAAATCGGGTATTTTCAAAACAGTTAAGCGACAGAAAATTAATGGCAGTATCCTTACTAACAGTACCTGATACGTAGCGTTCACAAAAATATACCCATATGACGTTCTATATCACATATGGCGAAAAAAGAATACCATAACCTAACCATACATAGTTTCTTGCCCCTTCTTCTCCATTGGAAGCTACTTTTGGCATAGGCAACTAGAATCAAACTTATTTAAAATTTTGACGTTTATAAGTGCTTGTAAGGGCCTAAATGAAATCAATTATTTGACTTTGACTTTATTACTATTCCAGCATGAAGAGTACTACATGATGATTATACTGCCGTCCCCGTCAATGAGCATAAGGAACACCCTCGCTTCTCTCACAGACGCCAGGCTGCTTAGCTACCTCAGCTTCAGCACTATGGACACTGAACTGGAGCTGCCCAAGTTTACCGCCAGAGCTGATACTGATCTCAAGGACGTTTTTGCAAAGGTTAGTAACAAGTCCCGGCTGTCATTGAACATCCTTGGCAGTCATTACGGATAGTCAGAAGCCAGTGAGTTTGACGCCAGTCTAACCAACGGGTATCGGGTTGCCCGGTTACTGAGTTGAGGTGGTCTGATAGGTTCAGCTGCATTCGGTTAGACTGGACGGCGACCCCAATATAATTGGGAAAAGGCTGGGTTGATGATGATGATGAGTAATTTATAATTACTGTTCCGTTGGCATAGAGGTTGCAGATTCGGCTATTGTGCACTTAGGTTTGATTCCCGAGTCGTGCCAAATTAACAGTTGGTGTCAATAGATTTCGATTTGTAAGCTTCTTATCGAAGAATAGTATAAAAAATCATGATCGTAATCATCACCGTGTCATCGTTTTTGAATGTTATGTTAATAAATGAAACATCATAAATCTTAGTAAACATCGTTTTGATCCTTCGTTATTTATTTCATAAATCAAAGGTCATTGTCACTTAATTACATTTCATATAAAAAACAGGTTAGTGACGTAGACGACTTAAATGTTACCAGAAACATATAATTATTTCGAATATTTTCCTCATCTGTGTTGTAACTGTTATTATCTTAAAAATATTAAGTCGACAAAAGTATTTTTATTGGTAACTTATTTTCGATAAACTGTGTATTAACAAAACTGATAGCTGGTTGCTTTACAACAAAACGTTTAATTGTTGTCAATATTTTAATGTGTGGTTCTTTTCACATGAACATTATTGAATTTTAATGTATTTATGTCTATTTCCAGATGGGCATCACAAATATGTTCACCCGCTACGCGGAGCTCAATGGCGTGGGTTCTTTCCGCGCTTTCTCTCCACAAATCTCTTCGGCAGTTCATTCTGCAGTATTATCCATTGACGAAAAAGGGGGTTCAGCTGCTGCAGCCACAGCATTCGCTGCCGTAGCACTGTCATATGACGAACCATCCATACGATTCAGGGTCAACAGACCTTTCATAGCCGTCATATGGGACAGCAAAACCTCCCTTCCCTTATTCATGGCAAAAATCGAAGACCCTCAACCATAGACTGCACGCTCGTAACCTAAAAATACTCACTGCTATAATACGTTTAAGAAACTAGACTTAAAAATAAAAATGCGTAATTTAGTAATAATTATTATTTATATTTAATCCGAATTGGATCTAGTCTAATTTGTTCTTAGTCTAAAAATATAAATTAAGTACAAACGAGGTCATTTATTTCTTTTTCTTGAATATGTTTATGAACCAGTCGTCGGCGAATATCCTGAGTCTTCCTTCATAGTAAGATTCGATTTCTTGGAGAGACTTTCCTTCAGTTTCTGGCATGAAGAAGTAAAGGTAGATGGTGCCGAGGAAAGCGAAGGCTGCGTATGTGGCGAAGGCTCCTGTGAGCCTGAAGTGCGTCTCCAAGTCTATGAAAGTCTTGGAGCCGATGAACATGACCACGTAGTTCCAGGCTGCTCCCGTGCCTTGGGCTGAAGCTCGGCTCCTGAGAAACGAATTTTTACGTTATCAAAATTCTATGATGCTTTAAAATTGAATTCTCCCTAAGTTCGCTTATCTTTAATAAATCATAAAAATTGTTCCGATGTGAAATAAAAACAAATATGTATAAAATAACACTACACCGACAAAGTTGCGGTCATTGTCAAATCTTGAGCGAGATATATTGAAAAAGTTACCTACAGCTAGGTATAAACATTGAAACTTACCTGAAAGGAAACACTTCTCCAAGTATAACCCAAGACACGTTAAATCCAGTAAAAATAGTGAGAAGATAGAAGAATATTAACGGAACCACACTCTTCTCTTCTGGGAAGCTCTTCGGATCATATGAAGACACGGTATCAGCTAGATTCGCTCCGGCATAGATGCTGAGGACGGTGCAGCATACACCTGATGCGAACATGGAAGATATGCCCAGTTTGCGTTTGCCGACGGACTTTATTATGCCTATGACGACAACGCTTGCTATAAGTGTTATTACTCCTACCATTACCTGGGAACAAATATTCATTTTTTTGTCTCAATGGTATTTAATTTTATGACGATGATGATGATTTTGTTATTGTTTTATGTGTATGTATGGGAGAAGAAATATTTAAGTGAGTTGGTTCTTTAAGAAATGTTGATGACATTGTAGGAATTAGAAAGTAAGATAAGCATACAACTGTCTTGCAAGATTATTGTACAATAGTGTACAACCAGTACTTTGTAACGTATTTGCTCAATATACAGTTATTGGTGTAAGTAAACATTTTAGTGGATTAACATAAATCAGTTTTAATGAGCTTGGAAACAATTGGCACGTTTAAAACATTGTCATACGTGTAGGGTATAAAGAAGAAAAGATGACGACTATGTACCTCTATGACCGTACTGACAGTTACAGATATATTGTAAAGAAAAGATGACAAAAGACGACCGATTGGTCGCACGAGTCGACGTTGAAAACAATTTGACAAAAATTGCTACACACATGCACATACAACAAAGTGATAAAAAATGCTTTACAAAACGCGAGAATGGGAATTTTGCAAGGCATTTTTACGTGTCACAGTTTTTGTCAATAACAAAAATTAAACAACATATCGTATTGGGTTCATTAGTCGCAAAGGTGTAAACGAAATTAGTGTAATCCTGACTTAAATAGGGTTGATTTGAAAACAAGACATGATGATGATGATTCTGCAAATTAAAAATAAATAAAACCTAATAGAAACATCATAAAATACTCACGACAATATTCTTACTATCATCTGCCATGCCGAAAGCAGAGCAGACATTGACCATGTTTGGCTTGACTGGAGTGAGACCGCTCATGACGACGAAGGTAAAGTATAGCATCGTGAGGGTTAGAGGCCTCAAGGTCTCCTTGCACAGCATTACTATATTGAACTTGGTGAAGAACCTACAAATAAGGACAAATGATAAATGGTTTGTAAGTATTCTCTATAGTCTAGTCACATTATACTGCAGTACTCTTAAAAGGTTTGGTTTGTTTTTTTCTAGTGTGGTATTAAATCCTATAAATTGATGGATAAACAACGTTTGAAATGAGTGTTCAGATGAGTTATACGTTTTAGAGCAACTGTGGGAACAGTGTCTTTCAGAAGTACGTTAAGCTGTTGCTACCATTAAATCTATGTTTAATATTGTAAAATTGAACTCCTAATATCCTCACGTCTGCTTATGTATTAATCACTGCAGTATTCTAATGTGTTAATACTTGGCTAAAAGACTAAGTGAATTAGCAAAATCAATTAATTAATAATTCCCTCTCATTTAAATTAACTATAGTGTTTTGTGTCAATAGAATTTAGAGGGTACGATGGGGTTGATATATCCATGTGGATAAAAACCCCGAATTAAATAAATAAATAAATAAAAAAAAAAAAATGTGTTAATACCTCTTAAAAACATTCATTTCATAGTGATCACATTGAGACTCGTCTCGTTTCTCCTTCCAACAGATGACGCAGCCATCCAAACTCTTGGAGTATACCACGAGCTCATCAAATTCTTTCTTTACGTTATCTGCTGTGGTCCAGCCTCGGAGGTAACATAAGGACTTTAGAGCATCTTTCTCCCGACCTTGAGAGAGCAACCAAACTGGTGTATCTGGGACCTATAAAAACAATGTTGAACGATTAGTTTACATTAAAGAAATTGCAGTTTTATATGAATGTTTAAGCTTATTTTAAGTTTTTTGATAGTTAAAGACTTCAATATTTATTTTACGAAAGAGTAGTGCACACACTTAAATACACTTCCTGAAGTTGAGCTTGACTGTCATAGTTTTTGGTCCAACAAAAGTACAATTTGCATGATATACTTAATTCAGAAGCAGTTGGGGTTCTTGAAAAAGCGACAGCTATACAGCTTTTTAATCTAACTGGACTAGCGCTATGTAAGATATAATGAAAGGCATAAATATACAGTCTATACTTACAGCACCTATAACAACCAGGAGCATAGACGTGAAAGGAATGGAGATGCAGATGATGGCAGCAACCCGCCACGTCACCACGGACCCGAGGAAGTACATCGCAAATATACCGATGGACAGAAACAACTGGGTGACGGTGCATAACGCTCCACGCACTGATGGTTCACTGAAATATTTGTGTTTTGTGTTGTAAAATTGTTATTTATTTTGTCAAATTAAAAGCAAAACTTTTTTATAAAAAACCGGCCAAGTGCGAGTCGAATTTGCGCACGAAGGGTTCCGTAGCATTATTTATCACGTTTGTTGTATGGGAGCCCCCACAAAATATTAATTTAATTCTAGTTTTCAGTTTGTTGTTATAGCAGCAACAAAAATACATCATCTGGGAAAATTTCAGCTCTCTAACTATCACGGTTCATGAGATACAGCGTGGTGACAGACGGACGGACGGACAGAGGAGCGAAAACAATAGGGTTCCGTTTTACACTTTGGGTACGGAACCCTACAAAGGCTCGGGAAAAAAATGTTCTAAGTGGCTCCTGGATTCTCCTTTCGATGGGAAACTATACGGCCTACTTCGGCGAATCTGAGAGAGAGTTAAATAAAAGAAGTTCCTCTTTGACGGTAGTTACTCGTATACTCGTAGTATGTATTAGCTATAAATATCCACGTAAGCCAAATAATAGAAGGGATTTTTTATTCTTCGTTAGGTACTTACCTGATTTCTGAAACATAAGAGTTGATAGGTGCTTCCATGATCCCAGTTCCTATTCCCAGCAGTGCGTTCCCAATGAACAAAATGGGAACGTTCCAAGCAAAATACATGAGGATCCAGGCTATCACATGTGGTATGTTGACCAGGAAAGTGGCCCTTTTTCTTCCGACATAGTCTACTAGTGGTCCTGAGAGTAGTGCTCCGAATGGCTGCGTCAGAAATGAAAGGCTGCCTGTGAATTAAAATTGAATGATATGCAAGCGTCTTGTTTTCAGTTGGTAAATCAGTGGGTACTTTTTCTTAAGTTCGATAAAAATTTTAGTAGCTCAGAGTTGTGGCCGCTAAAGTCACTCTTGACACAGGTTAAGTATAAAAAGTCATGCATTTTGGTGCTTCTTAATAATAAACGAAAATAAACATAGGTAGAAAAAGAACTCTGGATGTATAAAATCCCAATTAAACTGTCTAGGCATGCCAGCTATTTCAAGATTACGAATACATAATAAGATTTTCGTACGACCTTTTAGAGTTTTTCCGTGATTATAAAATCCTGGTACTTACCAAACCATGACGCTTCGTTGTCTGTGAATGACAAACTGCCTGGAGCATTCAGTAGGTCTGGTATCACTATGGTAGCGAAACTGACGGCCATTCCCAGATCCAGGAGTAGAAGGTTCGGTGCCATACTTGCTATGAGCTGTAATATTACCTCTATATTAAAAATCCATATGACAGCAACCTTTTTTTTATGTGAAATCATCAAATGACTCCTCCCGCTAAGGGTGCAGTGTGTCTAACTCTTACTGACCCATCGTATTCGTTCTTAAGCTCTTAATGTACCAGGGCCGCGGTAACTCTTTTGAATAATCCCTCAGCCCCGACAGGTTTTGGCCCTGGTGGACCCCATTGGGGTTTTGCTGACACTCTTCGAGGAGAGCCTGAAACAACGCGCGTCGTCGACACGGACTTGTTGCCTCAGCGAGCAGTTATTTAGGAAGGCTGATAAAAAATAACAACTTTTTACGTAAATTGCATTCTTTTTTATCTTCTTTTGGGCTCAGTGCAATACTTGCTTGTTATCATGAGTTATTATTTCCTACTAAATTGATAATATCCGTGTACCTAATACAAGCTGTTGATTTGCATGCATGCCATAGTCAAGGACGTAATTATACTAATGATTCTCAACCCAAATCAACAAAAAAATTGGTACGAAAAGTTTTGATTTTAATTTTTTTTCCCGAAATTCGTCAACGTCAACTACCCGTTTTCAAACTCGGCGCGTATGTTACTGGCCTCAAAACCGTGCTCCTCCCTCACACAAACGCAAACACAAAGCATACGCAACGATTATTCATTAATTTCATTCATAAAATTGGATTAGTTCTGAAATACTACGACATTATAATGACAAAAAAAGCAGTGCATATTAGCTATTTCCCGTCTACTGTAATTCCTATCGATTATTTACGTATTTTATGTCCTCCTCCTGAAGTATGGCACAAATGCAAATCAACACCTTGTATATTAATTAGCATTTATAACATTTTCTTATGTGTTCAAATTCTATTTGAAATCGGAACAATAAGTTTAACGGTTCCATATCTGTCTGTTAGTAAAACTATCATCCACTCCCTACTGAGTTAAGTTACATATGTTTGTTATATTGTGTATGATCTATAGTCATACACACTATAGATCATACACAATACACTCTTGGAAATATGTCTTCAGTATATCCTCATTTCACGCCCATACAATAGAGGACGCGATTTAAATTACAGCTATCAAACAAATGGCCAAGATATTTAATACCTTGTTTTTTTCCAATTACAAGTTGATACCTTCTCATCATTATAAAGTATCTAATCGTGATCTATTATGGCAATGCATATATTCCAAAGATTTTGTCATAAGAGTCTATTTTATTGTAGGAAACAAACTGCTGTCATATATCGGAAGTTTCCTTATTATAGTTATTAATGACCTTTATTCGTACACGTTACTTCATGATGAATGCACAAGGATGATCACACAAAACTTAGCCACGTGCCTTAGTTGTCAAAGGTTTGTCTGTCCTTTATCTCCATGCCCACTAATGAACAGTAAAGATGATTAGTGTGAAAACGTGAGAAATATTTTCCTATACGATTTAGATTTGTACCCGTGACCGTTCCGGATCAGAATAGGACCTCCCCATCTCTCTCACGTGGGTGTCGGAAGCAGCGACTAAGGGAGCTAAGGCCTACTGCATTCCACCAGCACTTTGGGCTACTCGCAAGATGGCGGAAAATCGCCTCAATAGGCCGGGTGTAAAACATTCCAAAACATATTGTAGTATGTTAAGGTCCGAATATATTATGAATAGAGAAGTATGGAAGGCGAAAACATGAGTCGGTGATTTGTATCCTACAATTCACATGATACGTAGAAAATTATATTTGTCATTTTTTCCTTGCTATGCATTATATTAATTTGAGTTATTCAAGTCGTGGTGATTACGCACCAACCTCTCGAGTTATATCGGTTCGATTTCAGGCAAGTACCAATGTAAGTGTTCTAAGTTTCTGAGACATTAAAAAGGCTGGACCGCTGGGTGTTGTCAAGTTTCCTTCTTCTGGCGCAGTCGGGTAAAAAGATACGGAACAGAAGGTATGAGGAATTACGCTGTTATAGTGTCATCAGAACATTTTTTATTGACAACGTTTTTAATTGAACCAGATCGACCTTAGGCGTTTTTACTACACGACGCCATTTAATTTTCACGCTGGGTTTAACGCTGTAGTAGTAAACTTTGTCACTAAAACTAACTCAGCAGGAAAGTAGTGAACAGTTGATGGCCTTTTTTGTAGGCAGCTGTTTCTTGTATGAAGAGTCGACTTTTGACCTAATTTGGTCATAATGATAGATTTCGCGCATATTTGAACTATTGACGGTTCAAAAACTCAACACAAATACTCAAAACAGGTCATTAGCGTTTTATAATATAATTTAAAAGGGATACTATCATCCATTATTAGGTATAGTACACTTCTATCTAAAAAAAAGTCATACATGAGATTTTGTCATACAATGAAAATAAAATACAATTACTATTACTTACGAAGTAACTATTAAGGTAATCTGTGCTATTACTCAAACTTCTTTGAATGTAACATGCATGTACAGTAGTTACGTACGTGATTAAACATATTTTTTGTTTCATACATATATAGGTACTTAGTAAGTCGTGGTGGGCTAGTGGGTAAAAGACCAACCTCTCAAGTATGAGGGCGCGGGTTCGATCCCAGGTCAGGCAAGTACCAATGCAACTTTTCTAAGTTTGTATGTACTTTCTAAGTATATCTTAGACACCATTGACTGTGTTTCGGATGGCACGTTAAACTGTAGGTCCCGGCTGTCATTAAACATCCTTGGCAGTCGTTACGCGGGGTAGTCAGAAGCCAGTAAGTCTGACACCAGTCTAACCAAGGGGTATCGGGTTGCCCGGGTAACTGGATTGAGGAGGTCAGATAGGCAGTCGCTTCTTGTAAAGCACTGGTACTCAGCTGAATCCGGTTAGACTGGAAGCCGACCCCAACATGATAGGGAAAAGGCTCGGAGGATGATGATGACATATATAGGTACTTAGTTAGCAACTTCATGTTTTCCGAAAGCGAATTAAAAGTGTGTATTGTTTTCATTTTGCGTGATTCTCATAATTTATCTGATGCTAAAAACTCATTGAAATAATGAATCAAGGGATGCGAAGACAATTTATGAAAATCGGTGCACATCGTTAAAACGTATTTTTTAATAAGATTTGTTATCAGCAATGAGAACATTTAATTAATTAATTTATCTTTACATTGTTTCAGAAGTGATCCAAAAATCCACCTTCGCATGATCATGTATCTTTTATTTTTTTGAAAAGGGTATCTATTTAATTGTTTATTGAAAAGTACTTACTTGTGCAGTTACCGATCTTATCCTGCTAACAGGCAGCGGAACATCCTTAATTTCTGTTATTTTGTACACCATTTTGGATTAATATTAACTATAATTATTTAAATATTTTAAGTTATAGTTATTATTATATCTTATATTATTAAATTATAATAATTATATCACTAAATACCATCAAATATAGTTTGTAATTATAAACGTTTTATTTTAATTAAATATTTCCGTCATTTTCGCGCGGGAAAATGTATTTTTTTTGGATGGCACAGCACGCTCTCCTCGTTCAGCCAGAGCGCGCTAAATGGCCACAGATAAAAATGTGACAACTTAACGAAGCTACTCTCAATCTTACTTTGTACAGCCTTTATTTGCATCAATGTTTGAATGAATTTCCGCAAACAGTCTTTAATACGATTCACATTATTTGCTGAGGGATAGAGAGAGTATTTTGGAGTGTAGGATTGTTAGAAAGATCTATCAAGACTCTGAAATATAAAGGGCATTGATTGGTTTAATAAATATATGAGTCTGAAGATTCATGACGCTTTTTATCTTTAAAAAAGACTTATTTCTAGACATAGTTAAAACTGTAAATAATCGAAAAAAGGAGCTTCATTGTCTATGTAAATATATTGAACTAAATTAATGTGCCTGCGCACCTCAACTAATGACAGTTATACCAAATCGTTTCTTACATTAGGTAGTTAGGAAAACCCTGCTATACCACAAATAAATAACTAATAGGTAGCTTATCTGTAAACTGTTTTGATAAGATAATGTTTTTCGAAAAATAACTATACCGGTTTAAAAAATACGAAACACAATATCTCATTGAGGCCAATTAAGTGTTCCTACATCGCAGACATTTCTATCAATTATTTTAATAACTACACAGAAACATAATGTTCTTTTGAGATTAATATTATTGTACATTTATAAATGGGTGTTCAGTAATAAAAATTAAACCAAAAGCGCCATGTTAGCTCATATTCTTTGGAACCTAAAATAATACGAAAATGAAGGTAAATTAAGGAAAAAACCTTAAATCTAGTTCAAGGCACAACACTGATTATTTTATGATTGTGGTTCAGATCTTTGGGTTGATCTACACAAGGAAGACATTTCTTGATAATCAAAATAAACCTTCCGGACTGTATGGCAGCTTATCTGTTCTACAGCACTTTCAAACAAATTTTCCGCTTGGACTTTTCCGCGCGTAGGACAACATAGCGCATACGCGCGGCATATTCCGAACCGCATAAATCTGTAGCACGGTTTTAAATGTCATCTTTCGCATCTCTAGGCCCAAGTACACTGACAACATACACGCTCGTTTTTTTTTCTGAAAACAACTGTTTGCTTGAAAAAAAAAAACGTGAAAAGTCATTGTAAACAGTTGTTCATAAAACTTTGGTCTATGTAGGTAGGCAATTGATTGCTGTCGCTCGTATTCGCAACACCGTTCCATTCGTATATTAAATGGGCTCGCAGAATCCACTGGAAATATTACAAACAAAACGAGAAATGGGAGTCTGAAAAGTTTTTTAGTTTTTTACAATACATAGTTAATCTTCAAAAATGTCAATCGTCTGAAGTCTAACGGCCAGTTTCTTCATCAAAAGTTAAAGTTAAAGTTATGGCTAAAGTAATGTCTAAAGTAAAAGTAACGGTTAAATTCAATTTTTCTATTAGTTTTGCTGTCACTTTAGCCTTGAAAAAACGAATTTGACCGTTACTTTTACTTTAGCCATAACTTTAACTTTAACTTTTGATGAAGAAACTGGCCGTAAACCATCAAAACGTTAATCTATGTCAGTTTAACAATAAAACAAAGCCTTGCCCCATATTTTAGTCCGAAAGGGCAATCAAAAATGTTTAAGTAATTAAAACAACATAATTAATTTGCCTTTGTGAGGTGTCTTTAGAGATGATAAGGTAATCTTCGGTACTCATAAGCGTGAATACATATTAACTTTAAAGGAATTCGTCGTGGCCTAGTGGCCAAAAGTCGTGGTGGCCTAGTGGGCAAAGAACCAACCTCTCGAGTATGAGGGCGCGGGTTCGAATCCAGGTCAGGCAAGTACCAATGCAACTTTTCTAAGTTTGTATGTACTTTCTAAGTATATCTTAGACACCAATGGCTGATAAAAAGGTGAAGGAAAACATCTTGAGGAAACCTGGACTATATAGTCTGAAATCACCAACCCGCATTGAGCAAGCGTGGTGATTAATGCTCAATCCTTCTCCGTGAGAGAGGAGGCCTGTGCCCAGCAGTGGGACGATAAAAAGGCTGTAACTGTAACTGTAACTGTCATATTGTCAATAAACTTCTACATTCTTACAATGTTAGTGTGTGGTTGTCATACATTGTGATACAGTATGGATTAGATTAAGACAAGGAAAATTTCGTTTTCAGTTAGTATTTAATTGTATTATGTTATCGAATTTCCGGATCCCTTGTTGTTCTAACTTCTATGGAATCCGCTCGTCCGCCCGATCACGCGGTCGAGCTGTTTCCATTGGGCCACGAGGCCCACGAGGAAAGCCGGGCGGTTGGGCGGTGCTTGACACAAGAGATATCTTGTTCATCCTGTTAAAAATTAAATTGGATATTCAAAAATGTATAGAATTAGAAGCTGTGCTGCAGAACTGCTATAGAATGTACTCAAAGCTACAGCTGCGTCTCGATAGCAATTATCTAAAGTTCACTATCTATTATAACAACATGCAGTCATTATGGCATAAATCCCATAGTTGTTATCCAAACCTTTATGTAATGGTTTTGTATTGCCTGTTTCTAGCCTTGAATAAAAAATAAAGCAATTAAGTATAGTATCATAGCGAATAGAAAAATACACTGGTGGATACAATTACATGGGTTTCAAAAGAACCACGGGTCTTTGTACCGTAGATCACTGGGCTTAATAAAAAGGCTTTGAGTAAGTGTTACTGTTACAGGCGTTTTTTTATCGCCCCACTGCTGGGTACAGGCCTATTCTCACACGGAGAGGGATTGAACATTAATCACCACGATTGCTCAATGCTCAATTTCAGACTTTATAGTCCAGGTTTCCTCGAAATGTTTCCTTCACCTTTTTATCAGCCATTGGTGTTCAAGATATACTTAGAAAGCAGCATTGGTACTTGCCTGACCTGGAATCGAACCCTCATACTCGAGAGGTTGGTTCTTTACCCACTAGACCACCACGACTTACTTTGAGTAAGAAGTTGCAAAAATACTGATATACATTACAACATGTCTTATGAGGATTAATATAATTATGAATTACAACGTGAAATGGCAATGCTTGCAATGTCAGAAAGTCGATAAAAATATAAAAAAGTAAGTATTATACGCTTTTTCAACTAATTTGGAAAATTGTAGGCAGGAAAAGGTTTTGCTGGAAACTTGAAATGTTTGTTTTTAAATTAAAAATAAATACAGTAAATACCACAAATAAGTATACACTATATAAGTATAAACGAATGTAAGTATAAACAAAATTATTTCGCCATAATTAACAAAACGTAATGTAGAGAAAATAACATAGTTTCTATCCAAACGTCAAGTAAGCCAGTAAGTTGTGAAGTCAATTTAGTTTATGACTGAAAATAAGTCATAAACTTGTTTTATGACTTAACAAAACCGATAGGATGCAGTCATCGGCTAACTGTGTGGAAACAATAGTATAACAATGTTAGGATAAAATGATTTTATACATATTGCTGGGTGAGATTTTAATGATATTTTTTTCCCAATTTAACTACTTTTTAACAGTTTTATCCACGTTCTCTAGAGCGTTTTATGGACTGAAAAATGAACATGTGACCCATCTATACTAATATTATAAAGCTGAAGAGTTTGTTTGTTTGAACGCGCTAATCTCAGGAACTACTGGCCTGTTTAAAAAAAATCTTTCAGTGTTAGATAGCCCATATAAGGGAGTACCATAAGGAAATATATAGGGCATTTCACAGAGTGTACATAAGGAAATACATAGGGGAGCACATAGAATGTACATAAGGAAATACTTAGGGGAGTTCATAGAGCGTACATCGGGGAGTTTTTAGAGCGTACATGATGAAATACATACATAGGGGAGTTCATAGAGCGTACATAAGGAAATACATAGGGAAGTATATAGAGTGTACAGAGTCAGTTCTTCAGTCAGAAGATAAATACATAGTTTGTGTGCAATTGTTAAGTACCTCGTATGATTATTGATTTGATATCGAATGACGTACCAAAATTCTCTATTGCGTTTTTCTTTGTTTCAGTATTAACATCAGTATACAGAACTGAGCAGCATTTGACATATGTAATTATATTTTTTTCTTACAATTGAACCGTTAGTTTTGTAGTTTCGATCAAGCACTTACGGCAGGTTGAAAATCTTTTGAAAAGTCCCATTCACCACCTCCTGTTCACCAGGGAGACCATGATAAATACACTCAGTGAATAGAGGCTAGCCGACTTCTACTGCTCATTCTAAATGTTCTATTCATTTAGCGAATGTCTAGGGCCAATATCTATAGGTACACTATGTTTATGTCAGGCGTTCAAGTACCCTCAGAAGCTATCAGGTCGACTTGAGAAAACTCTGTCACTGGGCTTGTCAAGTTAAACCTGCAGTTCACTTAATTAGAAGAAAAAAACTTTTATGTGTTACTAGCTTCCGCCCGCGGCTTCGCCCGCATGGAGTTCGGTTATATCGCGTTTCCAAGTCCGGGATAAAAACTATCTTATGTTGTTTCTCAAGGTCAACTCTATCTCTGTACCAAATTTTATTAAAATCAGTTCAGTGGTTTAGACGTGACAGAGTAACAGACAGACAGACAGACAGACAGAGTTACCTTCGCATTTATAATGTTAGTAGGGATGATCGGTATCAGTTTATTTAAACCGCTCATACTTTTCACAGCCAATAAATTACTGCCACCTAGCAGTGGCGTGTATCCACGACAATCAGGCTGTTTGCGCTGCAACTGAGGATGGTTGCAGTCGGAAAACCTTCCTGGATCAGTGTGACATGTATGAATACAACTGTGACTTTGGGGCACGTATGTATCATCAAAAATACATATTTTTTTTAAAGTAGATCGTAGTATGTAGTATGTGATTGTGAACCAGTAGCAACCACAGCGGGTTTTTCGCACTCCACTTAGAATAATCGGCACGAATCTTGAGCGCTGACCTTCAGAAGTGATTTATTAGCAAAGAACCAATCCCGAGTGACGGCTATGACGCGATGCACTGCGGGCCAATCACCGCTTTAGCCCGCCCCTGCGCCTCACTTCATACCACAAAAGGGACCCAATAAATTACTTCTGCACAGGTGAAGGTCAGAGCTCAAGATTCGTGCCGATAACTATATATGATTGTGTACCAGTAGCAAAAACAGTCCAGTGGGTTTTTCGCACTCCACTTACCAATGGGATGTACAGCATATTTGCGCCTATATATTCTATAGAGGTCTTCTAAGACGAATATTAAAAAATATCGCAAATAAATGCTATATGAAGAGAGTTGAATACGAAAGTGTGGGCAGATACGCAAGACATAATTATTTTCAATTGTTCTATAGTTAGCGGCATACAAGCGGTCAAGTTTTGTTTGAAAGTCCTATTTAATTTCAGAAGTAGGTATTGGGATACCCGTGCATATTCATGATAGTGCTAATGGGAACAAAATATTTTTTTTACTTAACAAACATTTTATTGTTTAAATCTAGAATTAATTTTGGAGTAAAACATCGGGTAAACTTATTCTAAATTGTTATTGTCTGTCCTTTTTCAGGGTACAAAATACACACTGGAGGGCCAGTTAATTCTTGCCCACTTGGACAGCAAGATTACCATTGTGAATAAAATAAAATCATTTTTGAAATAAATTATTCAATAACTTTACGATTGTTTTACTCCAAATTTTAGTTTCTACTAGTCAAACAAATGTTAAATTTTAAAATCTTTTTAAATGTAGTGCAGAAAATTAAATACTACTTTCTAATTTAATATAATTTGCAAAGGGCTACAATTTTTGAAATAGACACATTAATTTGCGATTGAAAAACTTCTGTACCTAGGTACTTTTGAAAACAATATGCAACATTTTGTAAAACATTTCAGAATATCGAGAAACTTACAGACTATATTGCTTGGGTTCAGCATTAGACATAACCAGCCCACCTTCAGTAACTCAGACCCATTCAACAACGAAATTGACCAGTACAATCAGTTCCACACCTACTACAGTTCTGACATCAACAAAGAAAAATAAGAAAACTACTACAAAGAAACAAACGACTACGAAACCTCCAGTTACTACGGGAAGTTCAGCGTTACCATCAACAAATGTAACCCCACCGCCTCATACCACGCATAAACCTTTGCCTCCAGAAACATCAACTGCTACCACCCAATCAACTACTAAAACAACTAAGCCTTCTTCTACTACTTCATCAATTAAAACTACAACTACTACTATTCCTACAACAATTAGTACTATTCCCACTACGATTACTACCATTTTGACAACAATAACTACTTCAACAACAACTTCTACTACTCCTAAAACTAGTACTAAAGCAACAACTAAAAGTACTACCAAAACTACTCCAAAAATTATTACTACTACAACAAAAACTCCGAAAACGACTACTCCTACCAAAACTACTACTACTTCTATAAAGACTACAAACACTTCCCCTTCTACTAAAACTATTCCTACTACTGTAAAAACTTCTACTACGCCAAAAACAACACAATCTCTTCCACCTACACCAGAATATGAAGATTTACCATCAGCTGAACAATCAGTGGAAGATCAAACAGTTGAATCTACCTCACAACGTGTTCAAACGTCAGAACACGAACATAAGTACGTTCATGAATCAGAATCAGAGCCTGTAGACACTAATTTACGTTACGATGACTATATACATTTTCGTTCGAAAGAATTTGCATTCAGCGAATCTGATGTTTATAAATATGAAGAAGATAATAGTATGTGAATATAGTGCCGAGTTCATATGATATGTCGACAGTAACGTGACGACCCTGAGGATTTTTTAAGAATGTACAGGAAAAGGCTAGACATAATACAATGATGAGTTTGATGTGGTCACACCACAAAGAATAGTTTAATTTCACGTTCGTCGTAACGTCACTGTCGCATTATTCGTATGTCCTCGGCCTAAAGAATATCTCACCCTGATTTAACTGTTACACAAAATATAGTTCAGGAAGCGTGTGTTGTAATAGACCAAAAACTTGGGAAACTACAGAAGAATCAACAAGAACATTTATTCCTACAATAATCACATCATCAACAAAAGGTCAGAAAACTTCAACTTCATCAAAAAAACCTAAAACAAGTAAGCACAATTGATTTAAACTTTTTAAAACCTCTGGCTTGATGTGTCAATTCATTAATTAATGAAGGTTTACAACTTGCAAAGGAAATAGAGCTTACAGATCACCGTCATTAAAGAACCACATACCTAGTATCCAATGATGTTTTAAGAGTTCGAAATCATTAAATAAAATGATGTCTACACGCGTATTTTTACTATTATGTATTTCATGCTTCTAAAATAAAATGTTCGTCATAGTTTCCCTTTGCCACCTTCTTAGACCTAATTCTTTGTCGTGAAATAAATAATTTCACACGATATTTACTCTCATGCAACAGCTACCAAGTCACCAACAACAGCTGAAGTAACAACACAATCTAAAACAACTACTACACCTAAAACCACCAAAACAACAGAAACAACGACAACTACTACAAAAATAGACTCAACTACGACATCTCGAAAAGTCAGCACAACGCCTAAACCTAAGACCACAACAGAAAAGGAAATCGTTACGAAACCCAGTAAAAAACCGACAACTAAAACAACAGTTGAAGAGTTTACAACAACTACTACTGAAAAATCCGAAACTTATACTCAACCAGAATTCACTTGGTGGTATCCTACAACGTGTGAAAATAAGAATTGCGAAAGACCACATACATGGATTACAACGACCAGGCGTATAAAGCGTAGAAGATTTTATGGGCATCATGAGTAGTGTATGTACGAATATTTTTTGTATTTTATTGTTAATACATCTGTTTTTAATGTCATCTTGTTTTTTTATTTAAATACCAGCAACATTTGAATTTTCTTTGCCAAAAAATATGATGTTGCCAAGACTAGAAGTCCAGGTAGATTAATAGTACATATTTTTGTTTTCAGGTTATGCGGTCGTATGCTGTGGAGACATCACCAACAAGCCAGATTATCAAGAAAATGAAATAGAAACCACTACTGCTGGTGATAATTCAGAAAACTGTGAATACAAACCACCGTGTGATCGACCTACTTCTTGGCTTACTACATCAGATGTAAAAACTACACATTTTATCGAACGTACAGAATTGGACACAAAACCAACTACACATGAAACGACTGAGAAATCAAACCCGTCGACTTCCGAAACAGCACCATCTTTAAGTCCAATAGAAACAGACCCAACAGTTTCTTCACCTACAGCCTTTGAGACACTACCTACAACTAATACTACATCAGATTATATTTTTGTGCCCGAGAAGCCTAAAGTAGATACCACGAAAACTACAACGACGACTGTTGAAGTTACAAAACCAACAACACTGTCAACAACTGGTAGTAGTTCTGCAACAACAGGTAACAGTCAAATAACATTTACAACAACACCTCAAGAAACTTCGCCATGGTGGTATCCAAAAATTCCGTGTAATTCTGAAAATTGTGAGAGACCTTTTACATGGATGACTACTAAAAGACGAAGAGGGCATACTCGATATTGGCATTTACCTACGTACAGAAATTATTAAATTATTTGTCAAAATATCATGTTACTTAAATTCTTGGTTCACTGTATCGCTCCATTTTTATCTAAGTTGAGGAAACCTAAGAGCAATTATTGCCAAGTTTATAACATTTACACACAACTATATACGTATTTAATTCTTGTAGTTTTAGTAGGCGTTTCTCGCTATTGAGAAAAATAATTGATAGTAAATTATTGCAAACTAAAGCTGGTGTTCCTCAAGGCACTATTGTGAGGCCATCTTTTAATATTCTGTAATAAAATCATATCATTATGTCTGATGGACTTAATCATTAGAAATATGTAATCTTAAACATTAATTACTTTAGAGAATAAAAAAAACTATCATAATGAAAACAATTTTATTTTTACAATAGTAGCAACAGTATATACAGTTCCTTTCATAAAAAATCACGGTCAGTCTCGTTCTGAGGTTCTCATGATATCTATTCAATAAAATAACATTATTTTAGTTCTAATCATAATGGCAAGTTTTCTGTACCGAATCCCAAAACTATGAAATTCATTCATACAAAATTTATTTTTATGGTACTATGAGTATGTATAACTTATATGCTTTATTATTTATAATAATAAAAAGGAATGTATTACATAATTGAGTATTTAAAAACAATAATAAATTTCCAGCTGCCAAACTTATGAACCTTTAGCAAATCAAACGCCAGCATTGAAATGTTACATCTTGAACAAGATATACTTAGGATATCAGATAAATAAAATTCGAATATAAGTATATTTGTACAAATTACCTTACACATACATAAAATACTTAAATAATTCACAGACGAAACCACATACAAACTTACTTTACTTAATAGGCTAAATAAATCTAATTATTTATCATTTACTACGTATACTTCATTATAATATTTCTTTCACTATCACTCCTATAATGAAAGCCAAGGCGAGGTACTAATATACCTGAATATTAATTACGTATAAGAAGAACCCAACATCATGTCGGATAGAAAGAAGATGAAATATAGACTTAAGAACTTTTAGACAACCCAAATGACTCAATCTGCTTGAAGATTTACTTTAGCATGAACAGCAATTGGTGTATATCTATCTATACATTATAGACGCTAGGCATCAAGTAGTTCTTGGGTATTATTTGTACTCACATTTCCTTTCAATTAATAGATTTGACTAGCATCGGTTTCTCGGCCTCACCGCTCATGACTTTCTTTTTCCTAAAAGCGTTTATGACGAAATCATCGGCGAATATTTTCCTATCACTTTTGTAGTAAGCTTCGATTTCTGCCAGAGTTTTTTGTTCTGTTTCTGGCAGGAATAAGTAAAGATATACTGTTCCTATAAAACCGAATATGCCATATAACCCGAAAGTTCCGCTAAGATGGAAGGCATACTCGATATTGTAGTTAGTTTTGGATGCGAAGAAGAAGAAAATGTAGCTCGCAGCAGCTGCTAAGGCTGTGGCGATTCCTCGACTCCTGAAAAGACAGAAAATAATAAATTATAGCAGTATTCAAACAAGAATCATTCATTGTAGCTAACTGATGAAATTATTTTGATTATTGTAAGCGCATACTTAGAAGACTACCGGTTTAAAGTAACTTAAAAACACTTGATTGAAAATACTTGCACACTGTAGGGAGGTAAATGTCAATGGTAAATGTAATGTTTTAGGAATAATAGTCATTTTCTTTTCTTAGGCTATGGTTGACAGAAAGACTGTAGACCAAGTTCAATTTTAAATAATTTATACAACATTTCTTACTTGAACGGAAAAACTTCAGACAGCAGCACCCAAGGTATCCCAAGAGCGTTGAAACACGTAAGAGCTAGGAACAAGACTACAGGCAGTACATCCTTCGGTTCAGGGAACGTCTCCTTATCATAAGAGAAGACGGTCGAAGGAAGGTAAGTTCTGGCGTAAATGCTGAGAGCGATGCTACAGCAAGCCGTGCCTAACATTGAACCAACGACCAGCTTTCGCTTGCCTATAGTCTTCACTATGACAGCTGATAAAAGACTCGTGACTATGGATAGAGCGCCTACGACGACCTGGAATTGAGAAAAATAATGTGTTATAGAAATTATTGTAAAAAAAGAATTAAGGAAAAAAAACATATTTATTGAAAATGGTCTTGTACCAACCGGCCGAATACTTAGGGACTAAAATATTAGTTTGGAGTTCTCATTACTTCATTATCATTAATTAATTAACTAAGTATCCGTCAGTTTTAGATACCTCTAACATAATTCTATCAATGTTACACTTATAAATTGCTGCGAGAAAAGGCTTCAAGTTAAGTAACTTTTGAAGATTTGGAATATCTCTCATTGAAAGACTCATTATGCCACATTTATCATTCTTTAAAAGGCTGTCACAAGTTACCTCTTCTGTCCAAATCTGTCCTCAATGCATAAAATATATACCGACAGTATTTTAAAATGTGATCTTATTTTCCTAAACGACATCTTATACAGTTATACCAACTTTAATAGCTTTGTCGAGGTTATGTATTTTATATGTAGCACCAATAGATACTTTATTGTGAATGAGAGAAGAGGTAGGTATACCCCTATTAATAGATTCGTCCTCGAGTATACCTATTGGTATGTTAAGCTATTCACTCAGAAATGCATTACCTACTCAAATGTTAAGTATCCCAATTCCGGTATTACGGAAAAAACTAGTTCTGTAAGGTCAACCAGATTTCATCTCGATTATTTAATTATAAAAACAAGTGCATAATTCAAATTGTTACTGTCGGAATCTACGTGTTTAACGTGGTTCATGAATTAAAAAGCAGTTATTTTCTTATCGAATTCACGTATTTTATATTAATCAGCTAATAATATAAAATACTCCTTGGAAGGTGTGGCTGCCGTGAGCCAGTCATTATAAGGATATCTAAATATTGTGCAAAAGCTTAAAATAGAAACGACGCACACAGTGACCAGGCAACAATTACCTTTTTTTAGCCAGTCCTTGTAGCATCCAAAATAAAATAATATCCTAGACCCCTTTCAGATCTATTTTATACCAGCGTTATTTGGGAATACTGAAAAACTAGCCAAGTACGAGAAAAGAAATATGAAATACTTACAACAATGGTCTTCGGATCATACTTCATTCCAAAGGCACTGCACACATTGACCATAGTCGGCCTCACCGGCAAAGCCCCACTCACGGTATAAAAGAAGAAATACACCAGCACCAATAAAAACGGCTTCATCGTCTCCTTTACGAAGAAAACATGTTTTATCTTCAAAATTATCTTCTTTATAGAAGTCACATTAAAATGTTCGCAAGGCTCCACGACTTTTCCTTCTTTAGTACATAACATGCACGCTTGCAGTTTCTCATAGTACTCTGTAAGTTCATCGAATTCTTCTTGTACGTCTTCTGGTTTGGCCCAGCCTCGGAGACGGCAGAGGGAGTCGAGAGCTTCTTTTTGACGGCCCTTTGATAGCAGCCAGATTGGTGTTTCGGGGACCTGAAATCATTGAAGCAACCTTTCAATTATAACGTTATAACATTCTGTAGATTAGGTATTGTTAAGTAAAAGTCGTGGTGGCCTAGTGGGTAAAGGACCAACCTCTCAAGTATGAGGGCGCGGGTTCGATCCCAGGTCAGGCAAGTACCAATGCAACTTTTCTAAGTTTGTATGTACTTTCTAAGTATATCTTAGACACCATTGACTGTGTTTCGAATGGCACGTTAAACTGCAGGTCCCGGCTGTCATTGAACATCCTTGGCAGTCGTTACGGGTAGTCAGAAGCCAGTAAGTCTGACACCAGTCTAACCAAGGGGTATCGGGTTGCCCGGGTAACTGGGTTGAGGAGGTCAGATAGGCAGTCGCTTCTTGTAAAGCACTGGTACTCAGCTGAATCCGGATAGACTGGAAGCCGACCCCAACATGATTGGGAAAAAGGCTCGGAGGATGATGATGAGATTAGGTATTGTTAATTTTCACATAAGGGACGAAGACAGAATGAGAACACTTAAAGAGAAACATTTTGATGGAAAACTTCAAAACTTTATCTGACCTGGAAATCGAATCCATGAAGTTATACTTAGCCGTTTTGCTTCAAGCATATAATACCGACAGTGAAAAGTGTGGTTGGGGGATCTGATCACAGCATAGAGTGCAGTTTAATAGAAGATTTGAATGTTTTATGTAAAGGATGAATATAGAAACTTTAATGAATAAAAAGTTATCTACGCAGCACGTGGCATGCCCATGACTCGACCTCTAGTTCAGAAGCCATGCTGATAATAAGTAGGTTAATGATCATGACTAATTGATTTGTTTTATCACTTCTCTATCTTATTATATTTCAAGGAAATTATCCGGAAGTTTTTACTTAATAAGTCATTCATAAGATGGTACAGATATAAAAATATCATTGAACTTATCAAAAATTGGGTTATTTAAGTTTATTCTTATCTCTTTTAAGTTCTACAAGATTTTGTTTCTTTTATTTGAACTAAGCTGTAGGGTATCACTGTTTTAAAAGGTATGCAACGATGTTATAGTAAATGAAAACATAATTATCATAACCGAGATAACTGACTTGTAATTGTATGCTCATAATTACTAATTAATTGTGGATGTCATAATTAAAGCGAATCGTGGACTTCACTATTCACTATTATTCTATTAGATAATTATAATAAGTTTCATGGCTGAATAGTAATTAAATATTTTTTCATGCAACATCTCCGCAACTGGTTAGATGGGCAAAAAGTGGACATCTTATTTATAGACCTGAACACAAAAAGCACTACTAAGCGTAGGTACTGTTGTACGTAGCAGTCATCCATATTCACCTGCATCAACGCATTCAAAGATTCTTGTATGTAGGTAAGTACTTAGATGTCGAGCCAAATATCTAGCTTAAGACAGTATATTTTATTTTTTTACGTCTTTACGTGATGTCTTCGTAAATAAACGTATTTTCCTTCTGTTTCTCCTTCTTTCCTCACCTACTACTAAGACACAACCTGTTACGTACTAAATAAAAATAGTTTATATCAAAGTTGAGAATCTTCAAATACTCTGTCATAAGGCACGCGGAAGAATAACGTGTAACAGTGGATGGCCTTCAAAGTTTGACCGATATAATAAACCTGACGAGTTACTCCAATGTTTCGGTCAAGGTATCGATGTCGCTTGAAGGTCTAATTAAATAACAATTTATAGTTTTAAGATCGGCATTTGATATCATAAATCATATTGTCTTAAATAAAAGAAGCATTATTGATTGTTTATAATTATAATATTAATAAGGTATGACGTTTGATGACGTTTTAAAGCTTTCTTCATTATTACCTAAGTCCATATTTTTATTGGAACATTAGCTTCCGTCAGCAGTTTTGCCTATGTCCTGTGAATATTTTATCAAATACATAAATATTATATCAAATAGGACCAGTTTAGTTGAGGAGATCTTATCTTCTTAGTTACCATGAACAAGAAATAATTTATGAAATAATTTATTGATTTCAGTCAATTGAATATTAGACATTATGATAATTTTATGATACCTAACACAAATACATAAAAGATAGTGCATGCTAATAAGCAAAACCATGAGAATTATAATAAAATAATAGTATACGGATTCAGTATCGTATAACCTATCAATGAATGAATGTAAAAGAGTTGGAATGCTATACAGTCAATGAACAACAAATATCAATGGGCTCAATTAAACTGAAGTTGAACAATTAATTCTGGGCATAGATCGATCAATCATACTTCACTGACAAATTGTCTTCGTTCTGAGAGACGAAAAAAATTAACGTTATAAACATGCAAATACTTTCATACTAAACTACTGATTTTAATATTTAATGGTGTTGTGAAATTAATTTAAGTGCAGCACATAAATAATTAATAAATCTTTAGTTTGTAAATGCTAATAAAAAAGCAAAGATATAAAGTCTATTCGGATAATCCAGTAATAAGTCCATTTACCAGTTCGGAAATGCATTAAAAGATTTAAGTGAATGCATTTATTAACATTATCGTTTTTAAACAAATATCTATCTAATAAAATTAATGATTTGACTTTTTATTAATATTTATCAGTCTAGACAAACAAAAGGTCCTTTAAATGAATTTTTAAATACATACATACTTAACTATATTATAAAGAGAATCCTTTCAATTCGAATTAAAATAATGTACAGAAATATAAATCTAACAGCAACTTGTCACATTAATTAGTAGTTGCTTATGCAGCAGTTTATTGAAAAAAATATTTTTTAAGTAGATAAAAAAATTGTACATTGCATTATATTATAGTTTTTGTGCAACGTAGTAAAATTGTTAGGCTGTGTCTAGAATGCTGTGCTTGCATATGCGTTTTGCTCTAAATAAAGTGCAACGTAAGCTACGCACAGCCGGTTGGTAACTAGAAAACCGGTTATTTTTTGGCCTTGCATGAATAAATCGGAAATTAATATTATACAAAGTCATCATCAGAAACGTACAATATTGCATTTTTTTAAATCCCAAGTGATTTAACAAACGGATCATGAAATATTTTTATAAAATCAAGCTAGACATGCAAGGCATATATGTATTTTCCTCAGAGATAATTTTCAAGCGTTTTGACTGTGACTATGGAAGAGTAACCGATAAAATAAGTAAACACATTCGTACTTATAAGATTAGTAATCGTAGTTTTCCAGGAAAGTAAAGATGCAGCAAACAATAGATAACTCGAATATATGAATCATAATTTTATTATGATGCTTGTTTTTTCCCGAAAGGTCAGGTAGAGGTCTACCTACCCCACGATTTAGAAAGTTTATCTTTCCCAGACGGGTATGGACATACTAAAACGTTATCTGATAGATACTTAAGCTTAGTGGTAACGCCATTGTAGTTTTCACTTTAATGTACCTTGAACTAATGACCCACCCCGGCTGTGCCCGACCGGATATTGTATATCCTAACTTTCTACACACCAGTGAAAACCACGTGAAAATGCCTGCGATGGTTTTTGAGTTTGTCGCGAAGGACATACAGAATAAACGAGGCTCTGGACTTTCTTTAATAATATGTAGTTTTTTATTTTATACTTTTTAACTTAGCGCCTCATTTCACTAGTTACCTAATTAGTGGGTAAATCTGAATATTGTGCTTAGGTATACCATAAAAATCTTGAAAACAATCTCCCAAGTGAAGTTCTTAAAACACAATATGTATAAACCTAGCTACAATTTACCTAGTCGGTCAAGGCAAAGAGGCTTGATTGACGCATCCTATTATTTTTAATGTTAGAGCATTAGACGTGTAATCTTAGTTCAAGGAAGTTTAACTTAAAATTACACGTAATGATCATAAACTTAAGTTTCTGAGGTTCTTGTTACATTTGCTAAAAAGTCGCTTACCATAAAAAAAATATGTAGAAATACATAAATAGATAGATACATAAATACAGAGATAGAAGAATGATGATGAAAGAATGGCAAAGATGCAAGACCAAGTGAGCAACATTTTGGTGAACATTTTACGGTTGATCATCATGACTTGACAGTATTGCATCTTGTCTACCGTTAGTCTTGATAGCTCCAGGGAGTATTTAAAACTGGCCATTTTACAATGATGATGACAATCAATTTCAAAATCAGAACACTGCTGTTTGTTTTACAGTTCAACTACCGATATTAATGATACGGAACTACGTTACAATTTACTCAGGCTTTGACCTTCAGTGTTTGTAGTGTATTCATTATTTCAACGGCCAATCCGTCAACACATTTCGACCTTTATGTGCTAACAGGTTTCTGATGCAAAGGAATTTTTTGAAACACCTGTCTATCACTCGAAACATATTTTTTTCACTCACATTTATTTTCGGCCTATCAGCGGATTTGAGAAACGTGTTAATGGGTTGCCATGTATAAAATGGTCATTATCTACCGAAAGTTGGGAAATAATGTATATTTAATTAATTTAATGTTTTTATTTTTTTAAGCATTATCTTCAATTGAGCAGCTGGATCATAAATCTTGTTTACGTTATCTAGGATAGAAATCTATCGATCGTATTTTATGTTTTATTTTAATAGCTCTTCAAGCGGATGTTATTTAGCTTAATTTTGTTGACGCTTCTATTTTTAGGTTTCGTCACACCCACATAGTTATTGTATCTAAGCTAATCTACTTCTTCAATACGAAATTTTCTTGCCACTTAGCTTATCTATACACGTGTGTTGTAAAAAAATATATACCTATGAAAATATTGTGATATTTATTTATTTAACATTCTTATTAAATTGATGTTGCATGTTTCGCACAACTTAGAAGGTCAGAGTTGTATTAAGTTGTAAAGCGTTGCCCGATATTTTTTTCCTCCAACCTAGTTTGTTAGGATTTATAAGATAGAAAACATAGTACCTAAGGTATCCGTTTTATTAGATTGAGTTTGGGAGAGAGAGATTAAGAGAGTAGAGTGTGTCTAAAAGTTATATAGTATACCCTGATTATTTTTCTCACTAACTTCTTGAGCGTGTGTAGAAGAAACTGTTTAATCAGTCTTCCAGTTAGTGCCTGTAATTTAATTTAATACCAAAGTCCTTCCATCACTAAAAACTTTTCCGTGTTACTCAATACCACGTTAAACTTTACACCTAAACAAGTTTTATAGCAAATTAAATAAATAATAGCTTTTAACGATGGCAACATTCTTATGGGCCATAAACAATTTTTTATGCAAATGATCAATTAGATCGACATTAGTCGTTTTTCATATTATATAAACTATTCATTTGAATAGAAGGGACAAACAAACTAACCTCATAAATTACTTAAATCGTAACTTAATTTATGTTCTTAGAAGCCTTCACAACATTTAACTATCGTCACTGTTTTTTCCTATTTATTTTACCTACAGGTTTGTTTTTGGTAGCCGCCATTTTGAATTGGTAATAAAATCCAACTAATGCACAGCTAATTTTTGTATATTTTAATATTATGTCAAAATTATTTTCCAAATGATTGATCAGAGAGAACATTTCATCGCAAAATATGATCTATGGTTTTATAATTATAATTTATTATAATATTAGCAAAATTTATTCCGCTGCGGTCTGATTTTTAAAGCGGCAGATACCTATTTACGCGATAACATTAATAAACAACATGTTTTACGACATATTTAATATTGTTATACGTATTATGAATTCGAAGAATTCCCACTATTTAAATATCCGTAAACTAAGATGACACAATTATAGTACCACCTGTAGATAAACTTGTTCGCATTAATTTTAATTAGCACTTCTCTGAACAATAATTGACCACATTTCCTCTAATTTAGTCATAGAGAATTCGTTAAAAAAAGATGTAATATTCAGAAAAAAACGTTGCTCAAAAACCCACATTGATTGATACAATAACTGGCCATAAGTAATTTATTATTTGAACCCTTTCAATAAACGCATATATACAAAGTTGCAATCGCAACGTCTGCGTCATGAAAACGATAAAAACGTGTTTTTTTGCAAGTGCATTTGAAAAATAACTTAATAAGCAAATACTTGAATATTTAATTAATTAGCACTATTTTATGTATTTAAACATAAGCCTATTAAGTTTTAGGACGACTAAAATTGCATACCTAACTGACACTAGAAAGTCCATGCATAATTAACGCCTCGAAAACCATTTGCGACAAATGGTATATTTCCAAGCACCTTTGTCAGTGGTATCTATTAATTTTTCCTTAAAAATTGCCCAAAAATCATCAAACCTGTTTATCGTCAATCTGCCTCCTCTCACATGCAGAATGATTAAGTACTAATCACTACGATTGTTCAATGCATTATTCAAAACTAGAATCTTCTTGCTTTGTTCCCAAGTCATTTGAGATCAACGCAAAACGTATTTTTCTCCCATTTCTCTCTGTCATTCATCATATTCACATCTACTCATTATTAAAAACTAGGATATACTTACAAAAAGCACCAGCACCATGGTAGCAAGTGGTACTGTCAGAGCCACCAGCGCGGCCTGTCGCCATGGTAACACAGTTCCCAGGAGATACGCCACAAATATGCCGGTAGCCGTGAACCCGTTCGTTAGAGTGGTCAGGATGCCACGGATTGACGGATCACTGGAAATGATAATGAGAAGTAGATTAAATATATGGCTGACAAGAATATTAGTTGAGTGCTGAAAATATCCCACACTGCGCTTACCAACACGCATGCCCAAACCCTGTGCAAGAAACAAAAGGAGGCCTTTGTCCAACAGTGGAAGCTTTCGGTTATGAATGTCTATTCCTTATCTGTCTGTGGAGTTCTGAGGGCTGTGGGATAGTACACAAATATCTATTCTAGCATTCTTTTTTATGTTGAAGCGATAGTAGAGTAACTATTGCAATGTCTGGATTTCATTAAAACAGTCTTGTCTGTCGCTAATCAGTTTCAAGTATACCTACTTCCTTGAGGAAAAGGAGAAAGGGTCATCCAATGACATTTAGGTTGTTGTGAGATAAAAACCCAGGATTACATTAATCTCAGCACTTAAAGTTACGAAATCTAGATTAACAAGGTGATCCGACTAATCTAATTACGACATACATTTGCATAATTTTACGACACCCCAAAGATAGTGGCATAAATATTTGCTAAACATACTGCATAGCATATAAATGGTCTACATTAAGAAATAATAAAAATAAATCCAGCTTATCTTCTGTCTAAATATTAATTTATTTTGATGCTATAACTAGTTTGGTCCAGTTTGTGACAAAAAATCTGGCTAAACACGCCTTCGTTGTTTGTGACAGAATATTTATATTATGTAGGCACCTACAGTTTGACCAAGGCTACGTTTCAAAATAGTAATGTTTGCAGATTTGTAGATAACACAATAAATGTCAGCCACATACAAAGAGATTAGTGATCTGATGATTTTAGATAATTTAAGTATCCTCATGGAAGTTTTTAGGTATGACGTACTGACATTTAATTTTGATA
The DNA here is from genome assembly GCF_022581195.2 of Helicoverpa zea. Taxonomy (NCBI): domain Eukaryota; kingdom Metazoa; phylum Arthropoda; class Insecta; order Lepidoptera; family Noctuidae; genus Helicoverpa; species Helicoverpa zea. Next base: position 4,750,384 of record NC_061472.1, read on the forward strand.
GTAAAGCATTCATTCAACTTTATTATAAAATATGACATTTTGTAGATATAATATTTTATGTTTAATTTTTAGATGTTATGAGAATCCGAGTATGAGGTGTGCAAACAAACACACATCATCATCAGCATCTTCCTGCCCTTATCCCAATTTTATTTGGGGTGGTGCATGTTTTCTTCTTCCATACTCTTCTGTCAGTACAAATACATCATGCACGATAAGGGAAATATTATGAAATACTCTAAGGCCCAAGTTCAACGCCAACCACTTTTCTACAAAAAAAACTGTTACTAATAACTGAATTTTTACGTTCAATTTTCAACGTAAACAGATGTTTTAAGAAAACTGTGTGTTTCTGTGTACTTGGTCTGCAGTCTGCGCAAATATAAATGTACCTAGTTCCGTGTAGAAAATAACAGCTCAGAAACCAATTATATCCATAGTTGGTCGGCTTAATTATATCGTTACGTTCAGACCACACGATGGTATTTGATGTAGTAAAAAGATTGCAAAAAAAGAAAGGCTGAAAAAACTCATGACAAGACGCTTTTGCGCTCGATCAGTGCTCAATTTTTAACGGTTACTTTGTTTATGCTGGGCTTTACATCATCATCATATAAGCCTTTTACCGTCTTCTGCACTACTGCAGAACATACGTTCATTGGGGGACATTGTGCGCCATCCATGTCTTGGGCATTGGATGAAAGTTCTATTTGTAACATAATATTAACTGAGTCAAAATCCAGTCAGGAAAATTATACCACCACTCACTTACCTAATATAGTCAGCAATAGTCACCGAAAAACATACTTAAAATAAAATCCAACTTGGAATATTTTTAGAACATAACTTTAAAATTATTTTCGAAAGAAAAGAAAAGTGATAAAAGCCAACGAAAATTTTTGCTTACCTAATTTCCCCAACATAAGTAACAGACGGTGCTTCCATGATACCAGTTCCGATACCAAGCAAGGCGTTCCCAATGAAGAGAGAAGGAACATCATAGGCGTAGTACATGAGTAACCAGGCTACCACGTGTGGTATGTTCACCAGGAATAACGCCTTCTTGCGACCGAAGTAGTCCAGGAGTGGCCCGGAGAATATACTGCCCAAAGGCTGGCAGAGGAACGCCATGCTACCTGTGGAAGAAGTAAAAGTGTAAAAATGAAAGTAAATCCTCATGAGTGTAAAGATGTAAGTATATAGTTGTATAGACAACCAGTTTATGATTTAGTGGGACTCTTTTCAATAACTATATTATTATTTAATGGTCCGTTCAACCAAACGTGTGTTAAAATAGATTGCAAAAGTTGCCGTTCTTAAGTCGGTGATTTTTAATTTCAAGTGTCGTCTATGTATCAATATTCATGGGATACAGCTTCGAGACAGACGGAAGGCGCAACTACGGTCGGTTAGGTACTACGGAAACCTACATACTTGTAATGCTAAAAGCAAGGATCTGGATGATTTTTGGGTAGGTAAGGTCTTCGTTTTATTAATAGCCACCTCATTTCCATTCAATTAAGACTATCAGATTAGTATTAAAAGCTCTAAGCATATAAAGATAAGAAATACCCACTTATCTGAAGGCTGCTTCAGTGTTACAGACCGATAGCAGACATAATATCATCTCATATCATTTACATTATGATGACATAAGTAATACAATCACAAACAAGCAATTTAATACTGTCTATCTATTATACCACGGAGAACTAAATGACTAGCGGAGATGTCATAACGCAAAGTCTCGTAAGAGAGTAGCGTCGCCAAAATGCGGGTGTTTGGGGGACGAGGAATGTGGCTACCTCTGCCCTTATACACCTTCTTTATTACCCGACCATGTTTTGTTAAAACCATATCGCCAATCAATAAAGACTAATATTTAACAAATTCGTCTTGATTTGACAGGGACTAGTAACTGATCACGCCTACCGTACGTTACTTGACCTTCAAGAAGGCGCCTGATCTTCCTGCCTTATGGCATATCTGCTCATCTTTACTTCCTCTGTGGTCTACACCTTCAATAAAATCTAGTAACAACGTTATGTTAAACTAAGACTAGTTTATTCAGCAAAGAATTATAAATTATTACTGTTTGTTTAGTATAATAGGGTATTATTATACCGCTATTGTTACTATTATTTATCTACAGATAGGTTTAAAACTGGGTTTCTTAATATAGGTATGTCTGAAGTGGTAGGTGAATAAATAATGAGGTTAGCGCTAAATGTCTAGTTATTTAAATTATCTAATTAACTAATAATTTGTGGATTTATTTCATCGGATGAATAAACCATTCAAGATTCATCGAAATTGTCTAAATATTTTTATTTATTTATTGGATCTTATGAAAAGAACACGATATAATATGACTTTAATTGAGCCGAGAAGATTAACTGAGATTTCAATCCTCTTTTGCGTGAATAGTAGCGAATTTTAAACAGTATCTATTCAGTGAACTGTAAATTAAATAGGAGTGTTTAAGTAGGCACCTTCTAAAGTAATCCATCTAAATATGAATAACAGACGTTGACAGTTTGATATACGAAAGCACACAGCGTAAGAAATCTTACTCATAAAAAACTAAGTCGTATGTTCTGAGCTACAGAATTAGCATAACATCTTGTAGGTTGCTTATTTTAGAAGGTACGAGTTTTTTGCTTTGGGAACTGACCCCTAGTATCCGGCCTTCAGTTAGTATTAATCAGAATAAAATTGTGTTGTGAAATTATTTTACACAGGTGTTTATTTGAAAATTAAGGTCGATTACACTAATTAAATTAATAACTTTTCGACACTACTCAGTGAAGTTTAGTAAAAGAAGAACTTAAAGTAGGCACTTTCACCGATTAAACCTATCCCATTTCCCCCTTGCTTTATATTGTATCCACACTGAATTCATTCTTATGGGTTCAGCTTACCATGAAAGCGTTTCAGATTACAGTGACTAACCTAACCATATAATCTACTAAACCTCAGTAGAGTGTTATGGTGCTAAAGGGTTTCAGGATTCAGTTTGACGACCTTGTCCGATTTGAAAATATCAGTGTTAGAAAGCCCATGCATAGAGGAAGGCTAACACTAGCTTCCGCCTGCAATTTCATTAATGTCCCGAAAAGATACTACTCCTGTAATTTTCAGCTTAAACGGTTCAGCCGTTCTTGAGTTATAACACGACGTTCTTTTATAAGAGGTATATAGATATTTGTTCCCTAAACAGTTAATAATGGAATAAAGTACTTACCAAACCATGAAGCCTGTTTATTAGTGATGGACAATCCTTCCTTAGCGTCCAGGACTTCAGGTAACACCATGGTCACGAAGCTGATGGACAGGCCCAGCCCGATCAGCAAGAAGTACAGGGCTAGGCATGCTAGTACCTGGTGATAGAGGAAACACGTGTTAGTACAAAAATGTATGTAAATGGCACGTTAAAATGTAGGTCCCGGCTGTCATTGAACATCCTTGGCAGTTGTTACGGGTAGACAGAAGCCAGTAAGTCTGACACCAGTCTAACCAAGGGGTATTGGGTTGCCCGGGTATAGTTATCGGCACGAATCTTGAGCTCTGACCTTCACCTGCGCAGAAGTAATTTATTGGGTCCCTTTTGTGGTATGAAGTGAGGCGCGAAGGCGGGCTAAAGCGGTGATTGGCCCGCAGTGCATCGAGTCATAGCCTTCACTCGGGATTGGTCCTTTGCTAATAAATCACTTCTGCGCAGATGAAGGTCAGAGCTCAAGATTCGTGCCGATAACTATAACTGGGTTGAGGAGGTCAGATAGGCAGTCGCTTCTTGTAAAGCACTGGTAAATAAAACGAATGTTCTGTAAGTATACCGGTGATGAAGACACAATAAGTACCAATCTAATGAATCGCAGCGACAGAGGTAAATTCATTACACGAGGAGTTGCTAGATAATTAACGTTTTAAAGCTGAAGTGTACCTATGTTCCAATATTTCATTTATTTGATGAGTTACGAGGATATTAAGTTAGGAATGTCGGTCCTTTCCTGATTTAAAACCAAGTAAATTCTTCCAAAAGTAGATCCATCCCGCATCGCTTCAAAACATTCGTGCAAAAGAACGTTAGGTACATTTAACTTGTAGGTAAGTAAATCAGTTTCCTGGTAAGACATCTTCTTAATAAATTACTGCCTATTTTCAGGAAATGTATAGTGGGCGTGATGTTATGACAGTTTACACTACCTGCTCAATATCGCCTACTAGGTATTTGTAGGTCAAGGCTCAGCATTGAGTGTATCATCATTTTATTAGTACCGATATTTACTTCTGATAGCCGAATATGGATTTGTGTGAGACAAATGTCTGGTAAATTCAGACGCTTAAATAGGTATATTGTATATTTTTTTCGTTTTTTTTTTGTAAAAGTGCAAAAGATGGTGGTAAGCAAAATGCGCTCGCTTAACATTAGATATAGGCACATAGGTGCAGTTTCAGTTAACATGTTCAAATCATTATTGTTATTTTCATCTTATTATTCTAAACACTTATGAATATGAACTTTTTAAATGTCACTTGAATTGGAAAACAACAGCATTCTTGCATGCTCATTCAGTTATTCATAAGATCGTTAGTCAGAACCAGTGGTTTTAATTTTAAGTTAAATATTATCATTAACACTTTAAATAATTAAGTGCCTAAGTTTACTTTAAAAAGGATATCAATCATGGGATTTCAGCTTGTGTTTCGTTTGAGATATACAATATTTACGCAAAAAGTCCAAAAAAAAACTGATTTGAAATATTGACAAACATTTTCAAGAATAAATCTGGCAGTTTTTATGGACCACGTAAAATACTAACATGGTGTCTATAGTATCTGAGAAAGACGGACCACGGATAAACTGAATATTCATATAGTTTTTTGAACTTTGCATTTATAAAATCAGCTTTATGATTTTTAATTGCGAATATAAGGAAAAAATAATACAAAACTGGTTTGTGAAATTAATTAAGATGGCATAAAAACATCATACACCTGTATAACACTTTTAACACATCCTCTAACTAAGTAGTGATAATTTTTATAAAACTCAAAAAATATATAAGCAAAAATATGAGTGTAGTACCTAATTTAAACTGAAGAAATTCTAAGTATTTCCCGAATAAGCAAAATTCGCGTACATTAATGCATCAAGGCTAATTTTGATTGATTTATCATGTTTCTTCTTAAATGGAGAATTGATAGTTTGCAATAAAGATAAGAGTTCTAGATTACTGATTGTATATGGTTATCTATTTTATTTTTATGTCCTCGTAAATAAAAAATATATACGTTGAATATGAATGAACTCTGAATTATTATTCACGTGTAAGCAAATAAAATATTAGAACGAAATCTAGAATTATCTTTTTTGTCTATCCTTCTACGATTACTAACTATAGGTACATATTATGAATACTACATAGCAAAATAATGATCATGGTTCCTGTGAATGTATTACCGACGAGTTTGTAACCAATTATTACCAAAGCCGATTGATTTTTTCACGTAATTATATCGCTAGTTTTATAACGATAATAGTTTTATGGTCACTAATAGCATGAAAAATGAAACATACAGGGTTACGTTAGTACAATAAAATATTATTTAATTGATTGATTGGGCCGTGTATGCTGATTTAGGCATTAGATACTAAGGTTGTTTATCATGCCTTTTTATAACGTGCAATTAAAATTAATGAACAAACATTAAAGCATATTCATACATTTTAATGCCTTGCTGATGCGCTTAATGAAATTCTAAAAATATCAGTGTTGCTAAAGCTAATGGTTCTTTTAAAAAGAGGTCCTTCCTGTTTCGATCTCTTTAAAAAAATACTAAGAAATACTTAGGACTAATTCCGAATCAAATAAAAACCCAAGACATGCAACTTATATTTATTTTGTGATTGGCTAAATTGTAGATGGAGTGGCTGTCGAAGAATGGGCAGACGCTAATGACCTACATTTATTACACAGTGCCAAGCTGCCAGCGTCGTTGAACAGCAGTCGCTGGAAACGAGGCTATAACCATCGACTCGCCAAGAAGAAGACCAGAGGCTTTCATATTCATCTATACATAACGTACACATCCATACTTACTACTTATTCTTGGTACTTTTTTTTTTTTTTTTTTTTTATCGACGTAAAATCATCAAATGACCCCTCCCGCTGTGGGTTAGCAGCGGTGAGGGAGTGTCAGACTCTTACTGACTAAAATCGTCGTGTTCCGTCATAGGCCTTTTATGTACCAGGGCCGCGGTATCTCTTTCGAACAACCCGCAGCCCCGGCAGGCCTTGGCCCTGCTGGGCCCCGCTGGGGTTGCTGACATCTCTTTGAGGAGCGCGTGGAACAACGCGCGCCGTCGACACGGGTCTGTCGTCTAGAAAGACAGAGGGACGATGAGCCACCCGAACTCACCGCCCACAGACCCACGCCTACGGTGGCCGGGAGTCATCTCGCGACACCCGGCGCCCATGGTGTCTACCTGGTCCAGCGCGGCGGCCGGGATGAGAGGTGCGAACTCTCTGGCGTTCCGCCTCCTCCTTCTCGAGCATGACCGCTTCGCAGAAGGAGGCGACGGCATCCCATTCCCTCTCGCCCCGGACCATGGCCTGAACCAGGGCCGGACGCGAGAGGTCGCCGCCGCCCAAAGCCTCGACGAGGACCCGGCGGTGCCCTTCCCATGCGGGGCACACCTGGACTGTGTGGTCCACCGTGTCCTCGGGGCTGTCCGCACAATGGTGACACCCGGGCGCCTCCTCACGACCGATGCGGTGCAGGTACCTCCCGAAACAACCGTGTCCGGTGAGGACCTGCGTCATGCGGTACGTGAGGGCGCCGTGACTCCTCCCGAGCCACTCCTCAAAGAGGGGACTTACCGCCACGATGGTGGCGTGCCCTGCACTGGGTTGCGACAGTCGCTCCCTCCAGGCCACCATGAGATCGCGCCGGAGCTCCGCCCGCTGCGCGACAACTTGCCGCGGCAACGGGGTTTCTCCCCGGCGCTGAGCCTCCTCGCGCCAGTCGTACAGGCGCAAGAAGACCCTCGCCTCCAGATCCCACGGTGGCAGTCCAGCAAGTAGGCCAGCTGCTTCGCGGGAAATCGTGCGGTACCCCCGGATTAGCCTAATGGCTATCACCCTTTGGGGCACGTTCAGGTAGTGTACAGCCCGCGGCCGTACCGAACGTGCCCATACCGGGGCCCCGTAAAGGGCCATGGACCGCAAGACTCCCGCGTAGAGTTTACGGCAGGGGGCGTTTGGGCCTCCCAGGTTGGGCAGGAGCCGCTTGAAGGCAGCACCTGTCTTCTCCAGTTTGGGGCCCAAACGTCGTGACCTGGGAGCCTGAAGGTGGCGCGTTCCGAAGCCCATGAAAGCACATGGCCTCGGATTTGTGCAAGGCCACCTCCAGGCCCAGCAGCTGGATCCTCTCGATGACTGTCGCAACCCCGCGCGTCATTATGTCGGCCGCCTCCTGGTGCGACCTCCCTTGTGCCAGAACCAGCGTGTCGTCAGCGTAGCAGACCACGCTGACGCCGCTAGGGAGGTCGGCGCGCAGCACCCAGTCGTAGCCGATGTTCCACAAGAGCGGCCCCAGTACCGACCCCTGCGGAACACCGCACGACATTTCTCGCCGGTTCCATTCCCCGTTGTGACCAGGGTAGATGATGGACCTATCCGACAGATAGGCCTCGACCACGCGACGAAGGTAGGTCGGCACCCGGTGATACCGGAGTGCCTCCCTAATGCAACTCCAGGGAAGGGTGTTGAAGGCGTTGGCGATGTCAAGAGACACCGCCAAGACGACCCCCCCCCGGGACACAGCATCCCCCGTCGTGAGAGCTCTCACGCGCATGATGGCGTCCACCGTTGAGCGCCCCTTGCGGAAACCAAACTGGTGGTCCGCAAGGTCCGGCCCTATCCCCCCAAGGTGCGCGACGAGGCGGTGTGCGACAACTCGCTCAAAGAGCTTGCCCACCTCGTCGAGCAACACGATAGGCCGGTATGCGGACGGAGAGTCCGCAGGGCGCCCCGGCTTCCGTATGAGGACCAGTTTCCCTGTCTTCCAACGAAGTGGGAACTGGCCCCTCTCCAAGCATGCGCTGAGAAGCCCTCTAAGTCGAGGCCCGAGAGCCTCAAGGGCCAGGACCCAGGCCTTGCCAGGCAGGCCGTCAGGCCCTGGGGCGGTGTTTTTGGCTTTCAGCCTAGCCACCGCCACTCTCAGGTCCACCCCAGTCACCTCGGGGACATCGTCGTCGTCGGAAGTGTGGTCCGTCGTTGACACCGCGGGTTGCAGAGACATGGGCGGGGGAGAGTGTTCCCCGCGCGAAGGGAACAGAGCGCTCACCACCTCCTCCACCAGCTGAGGCCGAAGACTCTGGGTCAGCGGGGGGGCCCATGGGCGGAGCTTGCCCCGCACCATTTTGTACGGGCGCCCCCACGGGTCCCTGTCCAGAGACCCCAGCAGCTCCGCATTGGCCACCTCCTTGGCCTGGATGATGGCCAATTGGAGGGCGGTCTTCGCAGCTCTGTATCCCTCGTACAGCTCTGCTTCCCTGGCTTCTGCATCCGGAGGGCGGATGCGCAGCCTGCGGTGTCTGGTGTACAGGTGCCTCGCAGCGACGCACGCCTCTCGAAGGGCGGCGATCTCGCGAGACCACCAGTACACCTGGCGTCGGGCGCGTCCTGGCGGGGCTCGGGGCATGGCCACGTCACAAATCTCGGACATGGTCTCCCGGAACCACTCCGCCTCGTCGTTGATGTCGGCGGGCCTGTCCGGTGATGACACCCAGGCCTGCACGACTGAGGCTTCCAGGAGAAGCTCCCGGTCCAGGTGCCTCAGCGCCCAACGTGGACCACTCGGGGTCTGCAGGACCGGCGCGCTAGGGTTCTGGGCGGAGACGTCAAACCGGATGTACCGGTGATCGGAGTAGGTCTCCACCCTCTCCTCCACGCGCCAGTCAAAGACACGCGGCAGCAGAGCGGGGCTGGCGAACGAGATGTCCACCACTGACTCGCCCCGCATCCGTACACACGTGGGGACAGAACCCCGATTGAGGACGACCAGGCCTGCTTCCAGCGCCCAGTCCTCCACCATCCTACCCCGTGCATCTGTGCGTCGGGAACCCCAGGCCAAGTTCTTGGCGTTGAAGTCCCCTAACACTATCACGGGGAGGGAATAACTTCCGACGACGACGGACAACTCCAGGAGGGAGTTGTGGAACTCAGCGAGAGTTCGGCTCGGGGAGAAGTACACCCCCACGACGACTATCTCCCCGAACCGTGCTGCGACGCAACCCCTTCCACTCTTCACCCCTTCGAGGGAAGGAGTACCAGCGGCGGCCGACGATATGATGGTCACTGAGCCGCTAAGGTCCTTAACCCAGTCATCCCTGGGAAGGACAAAGTACGGCTCAGCGACCACGGCGATGTTGATCGACCACTGCGCCATGCTTTGGAGCAACAGATCCTGGGCACGGGCGCAGTGGTTGATGTTCGCCTGGAGGAAGCGTAATGGAGCCAGACTAGCACTCCATCACGTCTTCCTCCTCTTGAGACGCCGAGACGGGCGCTGCGACAGCAGCAGTGGCGACGTTGGCAGCGGCGGCAGCGTTGGAGGCGGCGGCGGCCCCAGGAGCTGCGGTGGTGGCCACTGCGGAGGTGGTGGTGGTGGCGGCGACGGACGGCCGGCCCTTGCCCCTACTCTTGGTCTTGGCGGGTGGGGCACAGGACTTGCTCCCCGCCCGGTGTTCGGCCGGCTTGCCAGCAGCCGCGCATGCAGTGCAGTGCGGCGCGGCACTACAAGCCACGGCCTTGTGACCGGGCTGACCGCAGCGGAAGCAGAGGGCGCTGCGGTCGACCTCCGAGGTGCAACGGACACCCACATGATGCCCGACGTGGCATCGGAAGCACCTCAGCGGTCGGGGGTCAAGCAGCTTGACCTGCGCCGACACCCAGCCAACCAGCAATCTTCGGCCGTCGACGATGCTCTTGGCCGCCGTCACGGGGCAGCTCACCGTGATGGTGCACGTGCCCCTGAAGTCGGGACGTATGGTGCCCGCCTTCACTTCGTCGGCAGAGCACCCACCCGTCCTAGCGACGGCGGCCACCACCTCCTCCGCAGTAACTGAGTCGTCCAGGCCCATGATGCGCAGATCCGCGCACTTGTGGGGCCTGGAGATTCGGGCATCGTCCGCACTTATGGACGCCCTGAGCCTCTCGGCTAGAGCGTCTGCGGCGGGCCCACTGGCCGCTCCTGGGACCTCCAGCATTCGGGCGCCCGTTGCGGTCACCCTGAGCCGGAGGCCGGAGGTGATACCTAGCTCCTGCAGGTTCACCGCCTCCTTTGCTTGGGCGAGCACGTCACGGTACGACACGCCCCTTTTGACCGCGTCCGGCTGTAGTGTGACTACTACAGCCGCGGTCTTGGGGGCGCGGAGCTGCGCCGCGGCGGCTCGCTGTCTGCGCCGCTGTTTTTGGGCCTTCTTTTTGGCCGCTTTGGCCGCCCTCCGTCTCTTTTTGTTTTCCCCCACCACCTGCCACTCGGACTGAGTGGCAGGGGAGGTAGGGGCCGCAGATGGATTCGGCTTCGGAGGGCGTTTCGCCACTGGTGCCGACGACGGAACCGGTGCTGGTGTTGGCACCGGGGTCCTCTGCGCCTGGACCGTTGTTGCGGCCTTGGGCTTTGGCTGTGCAGCCGCCTTCCTGGGCGGCCCGCTCGGCGCCGCCACAGGTGGCTTATTCGGCGGTCCCCTTCTGGGCGGGGGTGCCGCTGCAGCCGCAGCCGCATAAGAGGCCCTTTGGGCCGCTGGGGGCTTCGGCGCCGCGAGGGGAGGCCGTAGGACCCTGCCCTCCAGGACGGAGAAGCGGGCCTGGAAGGCCGCCATCTCCTGTCGGACCAGGGCCAGTACCTGGCTCTCCACCGGGGAGGGCTGCGGCCGCTGCGAAGTGGTCCCGCTGCGTTCGGCCTCCTGCTCTCTTATCTTCCTCAGGTCCGCCCGTAGACTCCTGTTCTAGTTCAGGGCGGCCGTGACGCGAGCCACTTCCTCTTGCAGCTTGGCCAGATCGCTCTTTGGAGCCTGGCCGAAGCTTGCTTCGGCTGCCGCAATTATTGTGGCCGAGGCCGAATCAATCGCCTTCCGCTTGCTGGTCCCGAGACGCTTTTGGGACACGCCCTTGAACGCGGCCGCCACCGTCTTGGCGAAATTGGCCCTCCGCTCCTGGTCAGAGCCGACGGCCGCCGAGTCCTCCTCGGAGGAGCTCTGTTGAGCTGCTCCTCCCTTGTCTTTGGGCGCCTCAGCGACCCTCCCCTTCTCCGGCCTCCGGTCGGCCTTTTTGGCCGGGGCCCCGCGGCCGCAGGAGGAAGACCCCAAGTCGTCCTTCTTCCTCTTTAGGAAGGCATCGACTCGGTGGTCCTTCTTACTTTGGGGGACCCTAAGGTCTCCCGCTGCTCCATCGCTGGACGCGGACTCGGAGTCCGAGTCCTCGTCCCACTCCCTTTCATCGTCTTTATTTTTATTTTTTTCGATTAAGGTTTCCATACGGTTCCCACGATTATGAGAGCAACTAAACGTCGACCCCGGCAGTGGCCTCATACCGGGGCAAGCCTACATACTGTTGGGGGCGGCTGGCCCCAACAGGGGGGAGCGCTAACGACCGTGTCCCCCACGGCCATTCATCCCCTCGCCGCGCTCCCGAAACTTGGGATTGGGTGGTTTTTTATCTAAGAGGTGTCCTTCCTCTGGGCCGGGCGATTAAGCCAAGCCCTCGGCGGCGGCATTAGACATGCCTCCGTCTGCTGTCCAGCCAACCCGGCTCAGCAAACCCGCCAAAAGGTTTGCACCTCCGCGGGTATGGCCGCATCCTTGCCATGTCCACAAGCGTCGACTGGTCAGGAGCGGCCCCTCCCTGGGTCCCTCTTTGTCTGGCCTCTCCCCTGAACCTTTCCGGCATGAGTATCTCTACCGGCAGAGCTTCAGGATCATTGAGGCACGCAAGCCCCACCACGACGACAACGTGGGGACCCCCTCGGTGGGGTTATTCTTGGTACTTATTTATTATTTATTTATTTATTTATGCTTACCAACAACTTTTTTACAAATACTTTCACATATATAAGTTTACAATTGTAATATTTCCTGCGTAAATATGTTAATTACAGGTGCGCACAACGTTCAAATTAAAAATAACTTAAATTAAACTAAACCAAACTATGCATAACAAAAATAATAATAAAAAAAACCGGCCAAGTGCGAGTCGGACTCGTGCACGAAGGGTTCCGTAAATTACAGTTAAATCAACCTATCTCAAAAACTATAAGAGATACTTTGATCAAACCAAAAATCGTTGAAAGAGTTAATTAGCATGCATCACCTCTATTTTTTTTAGAATTTTATACCCCGTAGTTATAAAAATAGAGGGGGGGGGACATACTTTTTACGACTTTGAGAGCTGATATCTCAAAAACCGTTCACTTTAAGAAAAATGTTTTTTAGAAAACTTTATATCATTTTAAAAGACCTTTCCATTGATACCCCACACGGGTATGTACATCGAAAAAAAAAATTTCATCCCTCAGTTACATGTATGGGGGGCCCCACCCCCAATTCTTTTTTTTACTATTTAGTGTCATATTTTTGTAGCGGTTCATACAACACATATTCCCATCAAATTTCATCACTGTAGTACTTATAGTTTCCGAGTAAATCGGCTGTGACAGACGGACAGACGGACAGACGGACAGACGGACATGACGAAACTATAAGGGTTCCGTTTTTGCCATTTTGGCTACGGAACCCTAAAAAAGAAGAAGAATCGATAGAGGCAAATGACAAGGTACTATTCAAATTGGTCAATTTTGTGCAAAATTTAATTTATATGAGGCATTTACATTGCGCTGGTACTTTGCATTGGTACTTGCATACTTCGAAGGAAAAACGGTTTTCCTCCACATTTTTTTTACTTAATAGAAGTTCTATTAACAAAACATTCTGATTTACATGTTAGAACAATATATACCTATCGGCACTTGTCTTTTGATATCACGCAGTACCTAAGTTGTTATTTCCCATAGTATCTTATGCTATCAGTCAAATGATTAGATATAATAAACTGACCTAGGTTAATGCAATGATATAAAAATAGCTAAACACAAAGACTTATAAAGTACGTAAATTTTATCAATTTTAGTACCTGTAGTAAAGATAAAATTATTATTATTAATTGTCAATTAGAACTATTGCGAAATTATCTTCACGGCGTCGTAAGTGCAAGCAATGTGCAATAGTAAAAATTAATGAACAATACTTTTATTGATAAACCAATCAATTACTTAGTATTCTTATTGTTTATGTTATTGTTTTCGTACATTCACTCCGTTTAAAGTACCTTTTTTATTGAAACGCATAAGGATATCTCGGCATTACTTGGATAATGGTACTATTCTATAAAAAAAATAACCCCACGATCAGTGCATTTTCTAATTCTCTATCTCAAGAAATCTAGAACTTTCTAAAATGCTATGTAGCAGGTCCTTATAGACCGTGTACCTATTGGCTGAAAAATGCATTTGACCTAAATGCATCAGAACCGACTATCTCCGCTTGCAATTAAAGGTCCACGGACGATTCATAAAGAACCAACATCTTAACTGAAATTTTCCACAGCACTTGTTTTGAGTAAATTACGTAAGTAGGTAAGTGTCTTCCATAAGTTTAATAACTATAAACGACTTACTTTATCGTGAGTGAAATTACGTGAACTACTTATAAGCATAAGCCTGACCACACATATCATCATACGAGTAAAATAGGTCTAATAAGAAAAATAGCTTCCCAAAGATATCAAATTAAACCGTACATAAACTACAGTATAATCAATAACACAAAAATCAATGTACTATACAAATTGGTCTCCAATATTGCACTATTAATATCCGTTGCCATGACGATTGAATTCAATCTTACGAATGAACGTCAATGACCTTAAATGATACAGATCTAGCTAATAAAAACTTAATGCTACTGTGAGAAATCATAAATTGATATTTGGTTACCTTTGCGACACATAAAACTGCCAACTCAATTCATAGATTCACCGATTACATATTAAATAGCTCGAATTGCACTCATAATAATTTATTTTATGTATAAATGACGGAACAACTCACAATAAATAAAATATACGTAGGTATTTTTTCAATAGAAAAATAAATCTCACGCAAAAATTCCTCGAACATCACTTCCCGCGTATTCACAAAAACTTTTTTTTTCATCTGAAGCCGCGTTTTGTCCAGTCAATATTTTATTTTGTACAAAGGTTTTATTCAACACTAAATACGCAACCTACACATTCACAATTCGAATGTTTTTTTTTTTCACTATGAAGGTGGTATAACATTTTACCTGTTGATAGTTTTATTACAAGTTGTGTTATTATGTTTTTTCTTGTGAACTATATATATGAATTAATCAAGAATAATGTACCTATGAGTAAAAATATTTTTAAAAACACTTACCTGTGACAATATAACACGGGATCGACTGATTGGCTTGCAATCTTTTTCTTCGCTGGTTGTCATTTTTGTATTTTTTAAACGCACAGTGCACTACACTCTTGAGATAATTATGAAAACACAACAATCGCGTATTATGGATTTATTGACACTGCTGGTGCATAATATTTGTAGAAGATTTATTGGTGCATTGTGATGATAACATTAACTAGATAAGTGTCTAATTCTTATTGCATGCTGCTGTCAGTGAGAAGTTTATGTTTGATATTAAAAATTTCTGAGCGGTCACTTTTGTTTTATAAACTTTTTGAATTTTCTTATCGTATTTTTCCACTGTCACTTTTTTGCGGTTATCTATAGAAAAAATATGTATTGCACATTTCCTATTGTTTGGTACGTTGATAGTCACTATAAAATATAAATGTACGTACAGCCGTGACTTTTTTTATAAAATAAATCTAAGCTATCTAACTACACATAAAGTTGAGGCTACCTGACATTTTTATGAGGAAGTAATAAAAACGTCAGCAGATCGTGATGCATTGCACACCACTTCCTAAGACGCACTGCGTAATGCAGAATGACCGTCCTAGCCAACCTTATATTGGAAAGCGTAATTTTTAATGATGGCACATCACATTTTTTGTTATTACAACCAAACTCTGATGACACACCTATTTACATTAACAACGTTAAAATTATTGTCCAATTTATACGTTTTGTATAAAAATTGCTAATTTGACATTTGGAAATTAAAAGCTTTTGTCGATTTTGCATTCTTTTAAGTTAATGCGTCCTAATTACTTATTCATTTACTAGCTGTTGCCCGCGACTTCGTCTGCGTGGGCAATTTGGAATTGTCAAAATACTACTTATGCCGTAGCGTAGGTGTATTCTTTTACATAACAGTATAATTAGGATTACCACTTAGCAGCAGCACGGGTTGATCAATCAAGGTGGTGTCGACGATTTGTGACTATTTATCTAAACAAATGAAGTAAAGTTTGTGACGTTGTGGAAATCTCTGGATCTAGTCAACCGATTTGGAAAATTATTACGTAATTCTCACAGAAAACAAAGGTCTGACAAAGTTGTCATTTGTACATTTTCTGCAGCAGCTGCGACAAATCAGGAGCCAGAAAGTCTGTCAAAGAGTTTTACTTACCATGGATAACGCGGTGTCTAGTTCACTGGGTTGAAGAGATCAGATAGGCACTCCAAGTAAACATTGGTACTCAAAAAGATTCGGTTTGACTGGAAGCCAACACCCACACAATTGAGGAATAGCTGGGTGGATGATGACTGAGTCATCAGGCAAGCGCATAGTTTCACTACTTGTATTTCGGGGATTTTCTGTGCACTCACTCACTATGTTATGTTGGAATTCCACCGAAATGTTTGCATTCACGATCACGCAAAGTATACGTCCGAGAGAGTAAGTCCAATTCGTGTGTTGGCACTTGAAGCCTGCAGTTCTTCCAAGATTTTCAAAATGTACGCTCGCAATTTGTCATTTCTTGGTAGAGCCAGCAGATCAGAAGAAACATAAGTGCTGTGTATACTGCGCGTCACTACTGCACAACGGTAAAATTTCGTCTTTATAAATAGCACAAACGTTCGCTCTCTTGCGGAGGACGTTTAAATACCATATTATGTGTCACACGTAGGTAAACAGGACAACAGTAGGTATATTATGATCGAACCGCTTTCAAAGATCTGATGAGCGAACAGACCAGAACTGACTTGATCGCCTCGAGAAAATCAGAGCTCTATGAAGCGATCATTCGCTTTGGTTCCTACTGTTATTGTGGTTTCTGAAAATGTATTCAATTAACCAACGATGAATATAATTCTTAGCAGGCCGACTCTTTTGACTTCTCGAAAATCATAACGTTGGTTTTTGTGCAATGCAAAAACTGAAATTCGATATATTACACATTCGATATTCACACTTCTACAGAATTGATATTAAAAGGTTTGACAACGGGCTATAGTAGCGTAGTTAAACTAACTGAAACAATGTTAGTGATCCTTCAATAAAGTTAGAGAAGCGGGTGTGCATGATGAACATTAAGAGTTGGTAAATACGTGATGAAGATGACCTAATTCATTACTATTCTAATTTGTTCATGCACCACAAAACTCAAGTTAAGGTGGAGAAAAGGATTACCAAGCTCCCAAAGGCCTGGGCATTTGCAACACGTTGCATGGCATCCTGGA
Source organism: Helicoverpa zea (assembly GCF_022581195.2). NCBI lineage: Eukaryota > Metazoa > Arthropoda > Insecta > Lepidoptera > Noctuidae > Helicoverpa > Helicoverpa zea. Next base: position 4,767,121 of record NC_061472.1, read on the forward strand.
AAGTTACGTAATTCTCAGCCATCAGTTTGAGCAGCGTGAGGGAGTGTCAGGCTTTGGCCCTAGTGGGCCTCACAGGGGTTTGCTGAATCTCCTTGAGGGGCGCGTGAAATAACGGGTCTCCCAGAAGCCGGAAGGTCGATGACCCACTCAAAACTAATCGCTCACGCCTACGGTGGCCGGGAGTCGTCTCTCGACATCCGGCTTTCGTGGTGTCTTACCGCAGTGGCTGGGATGAGAGTTGGGAATTTTCAGTCGCTCCGCCGCCTCATTCTTTGTCATCCCATTTCTTCTCGCTCCAGATCATGGTTTAAACCGGGGCCGGATGCGATAGGTCGCACAGTCCGCACAGTGGTGACACCCGGGCGCCACCTCCATGAGATCAGAGTTGGGAATGTATGTTTGCAAAAACTAATAGAACATTTAGCGAAAACACGTTTGATAGTAATTCTGTCTTTGTAACTGAATAATATCAATGATAATAAACGTGTGACTGTGACTGTTCGTAATTGTGAACGGTGTATTTGTGATATAATTCTTAGCTCGATGATTTGTGATTAGAAGTTGAAAGCAAGTATGTCTCTGGCCTGCGACGCGTAATTTGTACGTTTTCAGAACGAACGAACTCTTGTCTTCTGTTGACATCTTGTTGACGTATTGTGACAGGTAGTTATAACCATTGATGTTAATTTTAGAAGTGACACAATGTGTTTCGGTCGTATTTTGCCTACATTCTTCATTACTCAAAAAGTGTATTAAAACCAGGAACTTATTTTTAAGGATGTTTGAATATTAATTACAATGTTTTTTTTTATAATAATAAAATCTTAGACTCGCAATAGTCGCAATGCACTTTCAGTGTGATGCATGTTTGTTATTGGATGAAATGAATGGATATTCATGTTTATGAGAGGTATAGCTTATATTATGTCAGAACAACATATGTAGAGTTTTTAAGAATGTGGGGAAGTTCATAATTTCTTCATGACGTGGGTGCCGCTTCCCATGGGAACTACTGCCCGCACCGGGATAAAATATACCCTATGTTACTCGCAGATAATGTAACTTTCTAATGGTGAAAGAATTATAAAAATGTCCCTGACGATGCACTGATATTTCTTGTAGTGTTTTTATAGTAGCGAAATACACACGTCGTCATATATTTTTTTCTTGAAAGTAAGAACATACCATGACAAAGTGAAGTCTGTTTTCATTGTCTGTTTGCTGGGGAGTTTGTTCCACCACTTCTTCTTCCCAGCAAAAACACATAGGAAGTGGTGAAGGGCGGGCGTTTTGGGGGCTGTCTTTTGTAGATTTGACGTTCAAAAAGTGCTGATTTTCAGCCTACTTTGAATAAATGACTTTTGATTTTGATTTTGATTTTGATTGATATTTTACCTACTACCAGTTTTATGGCACATCTGTTTCTGCATGATTTTCTTCATCTATAATTTTAGGATATCATTTCTTTAAATTCAGTTTTTTGCTCAAGTTACTTATAAAAGCGTTATTTTCTATGTAAAGATTGATAATAGGCCGATAAACTTACAAAGTTCAACATTCAAATATGTGTCATTATTGCGCCCGCTGTTGCAGAAACGTTAACAGAAATTATCGTTCATTGCTCATCCCCCGTAGGTGATAGCGTGATAATATATATCCTATATGTTGAACTGGCCCCCAGGTAATATTCATGCAAAATTTGATTTAAATCTATGCAGTACTTTTCGAGTTCAGTGAGACCAAACATACAGACAAACAGACAAACAGACAAACAGACAAAAATTCTAAAAACTATATATTTGGGTTCAGAATCGATAATAGATCACCCCCCAAGTATTCTTTTAAAAAAATATTCAATGTACAGTTTTGACTTTCCTATCATTTTATTATATGTATAGATTATAGAATATCGACGGTTGTTACTGACTCAGTCATATTTTAAGGTGTTTTATTAATAGGTATAAAGGTGCGTGTAATAAGATTAGGATATTAGCTAACGTCCAGATATTTAGTTTAAATACGCGAGTTATCACAACATTAGACGTTGAATCACGCTTTGGGTCAATAATTTAGAATTTCAACTATTTATTCGAATATTATTTTAAGTTCATTGTACAGCATACCTAGTTCTTGTCCAGTCACTTTGTTTGGCTGAAGTTGGCTGCTACAAACTTCGCAAAAAAAGTTCTAAGCCCACGCGAGGCGTCAAATTCCTAACTTCACATGAGCCAAGTTAAATGCTAATTGTTGTGAAGGCAAACACTGAAATGAATTCTACTAGTTCTAAAGACACAGTAAAACCGTTAGTAATATCTATCTATTTCCGAATGACAGTAACTCGTCTTATTAACAAAAAACAGAAACTGGTTTCTATTAAAAAAAAACTTGAACTTGAAAAAAGTTTTTACTATAAACCTTATCTTTGGTATGCCGCTAAGTAACTGGCTGCTTAAAAATATAAAAAAGGTAACTAAAGAAAGAACTCTAATAGTTTGGTGACAGTATACTAAAACTAGTTAAATCCATTTTTTTAACGGTTGGCACAAACTTCTAACTTAATTTTCTCTGTAATTCGTTAATGATTTTTCAATTGAACCTATTTCCTGTTCATTGCAAGATGTTATGAAATAGACCGTGCCTATATTTTCCTCTCATTTAGACCATTGTTATCAGCCTTAATGTCACTGGTTTGCGAGGTTATTAATGAATACATTATCATAACCGCCTTCTTTTTTACTTTTACGATAACCAGCGTTGACATTAGTCATTGCTCTATAATTTGATAAGTTATGCAATCATTTTTTTTGTGAAGAAAGTTATAACGCCTCACGGGGTAGCTTAGCTACGTCATTTACAAGGGATTAAGGTTTAGTTCACATGTAACGTGCGATAGCGAGGTCAAGTAATTGGTTTAAACTAGAAAGTCAGAAATATTAGGATTTTAAGACGCGCGATTTGAAAACGAATCTTAAAATTATTTTGTCTGAACACTGCCTTAATTCAGCTCATTATTATTGAGCATCAAGATACTATATTATAGAATAAAACATGTAATTTATCTTTTTACGGGTTTTAGGTATTCAATTCGAAAAATTTCTATGTTATAATTAACCTCTGCTTGATTGCGAATTTAGCAACAAAACTACAATAAAACAGGTTTCGGTGGTAATGACCTAATTAATGCATTTAAAAAATATATTTAAAATAATCTCCTTTTTGAATAGTTACTAATATCATGTCAAACGAGATATTAATTGCTTAGTTACAAATGCGTTGATCAATATTAAATGTTATTTTAATTATTTTTTATTGGAGTGAATATTTAGAATGACTTTGTTTTACTTTATTGAACCACAATAAGTAATATTACTATGTAGGTACTGAGAGCAGAAAAATATAATCATCCTGTGGTTTAGATTAACTAGCTCAAGGCAGTAGAGGTCGTGGTTTTTTGTCCTTTATACATTTTTCTTTGTTTACATTTCACAGTGATATAAGCTGATCGTGATATAAAATGATTATGATTAAGACTTCTGCTTGTGTGAGCTTGGACCACTATTAGAGACAGAAAGATATATTTTAAAATGGCTGACAAACTCTCAAGCAGATCACCACCTGCAATTGTTATTACGTCTAAGTAATAATATTTCCTTAAATAAAAATATCTGAAGCAAAAAAAAAACTTCCCAGTCTAGGTATTATGATGCAAAAAGCGCCATTATTTGTATTTACATAGATAAATACAAAATATATGCAATTTGTCGTGTTATTTTCCTAACTAACACAGCCGGATTGTTTTAGGAGATCACAAAAATAATAAATAATAAGCACCGTATCCAAATTCAGATATTATACTAAAGAACAAATTAATGAATTTATATTTTTTATCTAAAAAACTGACACTAACCGTCAATGATTATAATATGATAATATAATGCCTATAATGAGACATGTATAACAGATTTTTTATTACAGAACTAGTATCTATACATATAATAAAATGATAGGAAAGTCAAAACTGTACATTGAATATTTTTTTAAAAGAATACTTGGGGGGTGATCTATTATCGATTCTGAACCCAAATATATAGTTTTTAGAATTTTTGTCTGTTTGTCTGTTTGTCTGTTTGTCTGTATGTTTGGTCTCACTGAACTCGAAAAGTACTGCATAGATTTAAATCAAATTTTGCATGAATATTACCTGGGGGCCAGTTCAACATATAGGATATATATTATCACGCTATCACCTACGGGGGATGAGCAATGAACGATAATTTCTGTTAACGTTTCTGCAACAGCGGGCGCAATAATGACACATATTTGAATGTTGAACTTTGTAAGTTTATCGGCCTATTATCAATCTTTACATAGAAAATAACGCTTTTATAAGTAACTTGAGCAAAAAACTGAATTTAAAGAAATGATATCCTAAAATTATAGATGAAGAAAATCATGCAGAAACAGATGTGCCATAAAACTGGTAGTAGGTAAAATATCAATCAAAATCAAAATCAAAATCAAAAGTCATTTATTCAAAGTAGGCTGAAAATCAGCACTTTTTGAACGTCAAATCTACAAAAGACAGCCCCCAAAACGCCCGCCCTTCACCACTTCCTATGTGTTTTTGCTGGGAAGAAGAAGTGGTGGAACAAACTCCCCAGCAAACAGACAATGAAAACAGACTTCACTTTGTCATGGTATGTTCTTACTTTCAAGAAAAAAATATATGACGACGTGTGTATTTCGCTACTATAAAAACACTACAAGAAATATCAGTGCATCGTCAGGGACATTTTTATAATTCTTTCACCATTAGAAAGTTACATTATCTGCGAGTAACATAGGGTATATTTTATCCCGGTGCGGGCAGTAGTTCCCATGGGAAGCGGCACCCACGTCATGAAGAAATTATGAACTTCCCCACATTCTTAAAAACTCTACATATGTTGTTCTGACATAATATAAGCTATACCTCTCATAAACATGAATATCCATTCATTTCATCCAATAACAAACATGCATCACACTGAAAGTGCATTGCGACTATTGCGAGTCTAAGATTTTATTATTATAAAAAAAAACATTGTAATTAATATTCAAACATCCTTAAAAATAAGTTCCTGGTTTTAATACACTTTTTGAGTAATGAAGAATGTAGGCAAAATACGACCGAAACACATTGTGTCACTTCTAAAATTAACATCAATGGTTATAACTACCTGTCACAATACGTCAACAAGATGTCAACAGAAGACAAGAGTTCGTTCGTTCTGAAAACGTACAAATTACGCGTCGCAGGCCAGAGACATACTTGCTTTCAACTTCTAATCACAAATCATCGAGCTAAGAATTATATCACAAATACACCGTTCACAATTACGAACAGTCACAGTCACACGTTTATTATCATTGATATTATTCAGTTACAAAGACAGAATTACTATCAAACGTGTTTTCGCTAAATGTTCTATTAGTTTTTGCAAACATACATTCCCAACTCTGATCTCATGGAGGTGGCGCCCGGGTGTCACCACTGTGCGGACTGTGCGACCTATCGCATCCGGCCCCGGTTTAAACCATGATCTGGAGCGAGAAGAAATGGGATGACAAAGAATGAGGCGGCGGAGCGACTGAAAATTCCCAACTCTCATCCCAGCCACTGCGGTAAGACACCACGAAAGCCGGATGTCGAGAGACGACTCCCGGCCACCGTAGGCGTGAGCGATTAGTTTTGAGTGGGTCATCGACCTTCCGGCTTCTGGGAGACCCGTTATTTCACGCGCCCCTCAAGGAGATTCAGCAAACCCCTGTGAGGCCCACTAGGGCCAAAGCCTGACACTCCCTCACGCTGCTCAAACTGATGGCTGAGAATTACGTAACTTTCCAGGATGCCATGCAACGTGTTGCAAATGCCCAGGCCTTTGGGAGCTTGGTAATCCTTTTCTCCACCTTAACTTGAGTTTTGTGGTGCATGAACAAATTAGAATAGTAATGAATTAGGTCATCTTCATCACGTATTTACCAACTCTTAATGTTCATCATGCACACCCGCTTCTCTAACTTTATTGAAGGATCACTAACATTGTTTCAGTTAGTTTAACTACGCTACTATAGCCCGTTGTCAAACCTTTTAATATCAATTCTGTAGAAGTGTGAATATCGAATGTGTAATATATCGAATTTCAGTTTTTGCATTGCACAAAAACCAACGTTATGATTTTCGAGAAGTCAAAAGAGTCGGCCTGCTAAGAATTATATTCATCGTTGGTTAATTGAATACATTTTCAGAAACCACAATAACAGTAGGAACCAAAGCGAATGATCGCTTCATAGAGCTCTGATTTTCTCGAGGCGATCAAGTCAGTTCTGGTCTGTTCGCTCATCAGATCTTTGAAAGCGGTTCGATCATAATATACCTACTGTTGTCCTGTTTACCTACGTGTGACACATAATATGGTATTTAAACGTCCTCCGCAAGAGAGCGAACGTTTGTGCTATTTATAAAGACGAAATTTTACCGTTGTGCAGTAGTGACGCGCAGTATACACAGCACTTATGTTTCTTCTGATCTGCTGGCTCTACCAAGAAATGACAAATTGCGAGCGTACATTTTGAAAATCTTGGAAGAACTGCAGGCTTCAAGTGCCAACACACGAATTGGACTTACTCTCTCGGACGTATACTTTGCGTGATCGTGAATGCAAACATTTCGGTGGAATTCCAACATAACATAGTGAGTGAGTGCACAGAAAATCCCCGAAATACAAGTAGTGAAACTATGCGCTTGCCTGATGACTCAGTCATCATCCACCCAGCTATTCCTCAATTGTGTGGGTGTTGGCTTCCAGTCAAACCGAATCTTTTTGAGTACCAATGTTTACTTGGAGTGCCTATCTGATCTCTTCAACCCAGTGAACTAGACACCGCGTTATCCATGGTAAGTAAAACTCTTTGACAGACTTTCTGGCTCCTGATTTGTCGCAGCTGCTGCAGAAAATGTACAAATGACAACTTTGTCAGACCTTTGTTTTCTGTGAGAATTACGTAATAATTTTCCAAATCGGTTGACTAGATCCAGAGATTTCCACAACGTCACAAACTTTACTTCATTTGTTTAGATAAATAGTCACAAATCGTCGACACCACCTTGATTGATCAACCCGTGCTGCTGCTAAGTGGTAATCCTAATTATACTGTTATGTAAAAGAATACACCTACGCTACGGCATAAGTAGTATTTTGACAATTCCAAATTGCCCACGCAGACGAAGTCGCGGGCAACAGCTAGTATTATATAATGACATCTATATCCGGGCAACTTTCAAATCACGCCATTCCGAAGATCAGTAAATCAAGTGCGACACCCAATAATAATTTTGCTTTCAGATTTTTGAGATCCTTTTTCAAACTTAGGTAACAATTAAAGTTTTTTTTTGGAATCACAAAACTAATTGGTTTAATCATATTTACATTTTAATAAAAACAACGTTTTTATTAAACTTATCTATATATACAACTTAAAACTAATAACAATTACAAAATCTCATCAAAATCCTCCTCATCGCTACCCACCGGGAGTGTACCCAAGAGGCTGGCAGCATTGCCACATTGGATGACAATGCTCAATTTTTGACCAAATTAAAAACCATCCTTTGGGTCACTTGAAGTGTCAGCAAGTCGCTTTGCCAGATCTTTACAAAGCAGATGAGCACTTGGACCCCACGACCCGAGGGTTTCAACCCCACAAATCACAAAATAATTTCGCAGATCGCACTTATCAATCAATTGAGGTTTTGCAACAAGCAATCACTTAGCTACAAATTATTAGCTAAAACTGTCCTCAACCTGGTAAGTTTAGGCATAATAATAACCACGTATGATATACTTTTAATAATTATTTGTTGGCAATCAACTACTTCATTATACGCAAAACTAGATATCATGCATAAAAAGTATTGAAGGATTTAAGAATTTTAAAAGCGTTTGCATGCGCAATGCGCTGATTATACCTACTTCTTAAATTACTAATAATATAAATTGCAAATTCACTCTCGAATTATTTTAAACATAACGTTGACCTCGGACTGTAGAGAAAAAATGATCAGTATATTTTTTATGGCGGATATTTTTTTGAAGGCTTGCATGCTTTGCAAATTATAGTGTAGCGTCATATTGTCTGGGTTTAATGTCTAGGCCATGGTGAGAATTGGCAGAGAAGATTCTATGAACATATATTTTTAATAAAATTACATTTTAGAATAACATGTGAATCCCCTTTTCCCACCAATGGTCAAATACCTAGTCAGATGATACGGAACTGTAGTAAGTGCAAATCATTAGAATCACTAATTTATTTCAGCAGGTGCTAAGTTCTAGATTTAGATTGATATATCTAATCTGCATCTTATGCTTATTAAATAAGAAAGGACTATATAAATAATAGTCTCTAATTATATGAGAAAAATGTAAATTTTTGACACCAGACATCAAAAAATCTAGCTTACTCCGCAGAGATTTGGTTTCAGATATCGCGATAAGATCAGTTAGTTAAGTAGTTAAATCAGTCATTAAGCCATCATCACTTTGACACTTACTTGTCTAGATTAGATAAATCATTGAGCAAAATGTAGAATAATTTTCAATATCGAATATATAAATTGACATGTTTAGATATACAAATAGAATGTTTCCTATAGATATTGGCCTAAATTGTGACAATATTGATACTGAATAGGATTTGAAACACACCAATTGAACTAAGGTAATATGCAGCTAATTATGCAACTACTTATGGCAAAAAATCTAATATTCTTGATAATTATTATTCTGTAACAGATCTCTCGATACGAGCATGATAGAAAGGGCATATATTTTACCTATATTCTAGGGCTGAGTATCAAATGTTACTGACGTAAGCTATATCGTTACCAAGATATGTTTCAGGATGATTGTCGACACGATAGATTGCACATATGTAATGCACACATGGTGGACACATAAATATATTATGTACATAAGGAGTGTTGTATTACGCTTTTCGTAATCTATGAGACCTAATTCCTATCTTACATTAAACTTATGTAAATTAAAATTTCTTAATCAAATAAAATACCCTTCTTTTCTTACAGTACATTACGCAATAAAGACAAGACGAAGTGCACCAGACTACTGGCCTGCTGAACTAACCTCTCAAGTATGCGTGTGTGGTTTCGATTCCGGGTCAGGCAAGGACCAATGCAACTTTTCTGAGTTTGGATGTACTTTCTAAGTATTTTTTGGACACCAACGACTATGTTCGGAGGGCACTTTAAAACACAGGTCTCGACCGTTATTGGACATCCTTGGCAGTCGTTATGGGTAGTCAGAAGCCAGTAGGTCTAACACCAGTCTAACAAAGGGGTTTTGGGTTTCCCGGGTAACTGGGTAGAGGAGGTCAGATAGGGCAGTCGCTCCTTGTAAAGCACTGGTACTCAGCCGAAACCGGTTAGACTGAAAGCCTACCCCAACATAGTTAGGAAAGGCCTCGGGAGAAGATTAAGCTAAGTCATGTTTATTTAAGGCAGAGATGGCTATATTACTAGTCGAAGGCAGACCTTGGTTTTTTTTTTATTCAGCAGGACTTTAAGCCGATCCCAAATAAAATAGTTGTACTAATAAAGTCCGGTGACGATGATGACACTTTAAATTATTTTTTTGAAGATTTCTTATCAGTGTTATTGTTAGTTAAATTGACATTTTTACATAATTTTCATCTCAATTCTAATAAATAGACTAAAGCCAAAGTGGCAAGAATATTTGCATTTGAAATCATTATCAATATGTTTTGTATAGAAATAGTCTCATTTTGAAGGATTGAGTTTCTACTATTTTATCATACTTATAATTATAAAAAAATAAATGTTTCGTTGTCCAAAAAATAACAGATAAAGTTATATATAGATATTATATGCATTTATAATTTTCATATCTATTGCAAAATCTTTTCCTCCTTATTGAAAAATCAAAAATCTGTTTCAAAATTTTCCTTCCAGAATCTACCTACAACATATTTATTTAAATCAGCAAAGTATCTTTTTAAAATGTATGCTTAGCAAATGCCGATAAAATCTTATCTTTTAATTAATTGTTCAACCTTTTGAGCCATTCTATAAAAACAAAATAGAATTGACGACAACAGCCGACATTCTACTCTTGTCGTTAAATCCCTAAAATAGAAGATGAATATATTATAAGAATAAATAACGAAGGAAGGAAACATAGCGGAGATGCCATAAGCGAGACAGGTCAAGCGCCTTCTTGTAGGTAAAGCAACGTGCGGTAGGCGTGATCAGTTATTAGAACTAACGAGACGTTCGAGATCCTTGTCAAATCAAAACTTTTCCGCCAAAGATTGGTCTTGGTTGATTGGTGATTTTTTTTGAAAATAATGGGCGGGGAAGGCGTGTAAGGGCGGAGCCAGTAACTTTTCTCGTCCTTCGAGCACACGCATTTTGGCGCGCTACTTCCTTAGGAGATTTTGCGTTATTGACATCTCCACTAGTCATTTTGTTCTCCACGGAACGAATAGAGAAGTTATAAGAATAGTTATAGGTTCACAGTCAAGCCAGTCAAGCCTTCAAATTATGCGATCAATAAAATGGGTCATAAAATTATCATAGGCATTCACGGTTTGGCTGTTTACAACAAAAAGCAAGTCATCGGATGATCCACAAATGATGTGGTCAATGGGTTATTCAGTATCAATTTTGTATAACTTTAAATAAAATTACATAATTCAATAAAGCAGTTGAAAATAAATATACGGCGTTCAGAGAATTTATGTTAAACTGTGACTCAGTCAGGAAAAGGTACTAAATGCGAGGATCACATTTTTAGTATCTTCTCACCCTCGAGCAAACCTTAATTTGTTTTAGTTAATACCTAATCTGAAAACTGATCTAATTCAGGATACCGACATTATGTAGGAGATGTGTGTTGGTCAAATCACTGATCACATGTTTTTATGTGGTTTATGTATATTAAATTAATGTAAATATTATGTAAATACTTCAATAATTATTGAGATTCAACTGTAGGTAATATTTCCTTGAAAAATACCGATGATTCTAAGTGAAGGTTAGTTGTAATTAATGTAAACCTATTAAATTGTACATGATCGTAAAATATTGTTTTCTAATTATGTGGTTTATTATGTCTAACTGTTTCCCGCGGTTTCGCCAGTGTCAATAAAAAATACTGATGAAAATGCTGTTAATAGCTCCCAAACGGATTAATCAATTTGAATTAGTTTGTAACTTAAAAGCTTCTGTAAGAATCGACATGTAATCGAATAACAATATATTCGTCAATTATTAAGTAGGCAAAGGTATTCTTGGCAGTCGTTACGGGTAGTCAGAAGCCAGTAAGTCCGACACCAGTTTAACTAAGGGGTATTGGGTTGCCTGGGTAACTGGGTTGAGGGGGTCAGATAGGGCAGTCGCTCCTTTTAAAGCACTGGTACTCAGATACATCCGGTTAGACTGGAAGTCGACCCCAACATAGTTGGGAAAAAGGCTGGGAGGAGGAGGATATAACGTAGGTAAAGGATTGGAATGCCGTCAATGAAATAGAATCCTTTAACATCAAGAAACGTACCTAGAATATAAAGTTCAGTGTGACGGAACCTTCTACCATTGGCCCATTAATAAATACCTACATAATTGTGCTCATATAAGGCCCACAAACCAAACAACTTTAACGATTAATTAATGCTATCTTTAACACATTCAAATCGGAATGAAGTGAAGAGCTCTCAAAACTGGTTGTTTGTAACTTCAGTCGTAAACAGGCTTTTAAGGCATTTCATGACGTCATACGTTGTAAACTTGTTCGGTAGTTTTCCAATTGATTTTGGGTTATATTGCATAATAAGTAATATATACTCCTATAGAAAAATGATGCAAAAAAAATGGTTCTTGCATTAGTAAGTGTACAGAAATGTTGAATGAACTATGTAAGCGCCCTACCTCGGTTCGGTCAAGTTGAATTGCAGTTTTTTATGAAAGAAAGGAAGTAGAGTGTACCTATGTGAGCATACAATATATATAAATTATATTATATCCTGGGCAGCTGGCTGATAAGTATTCTACGAGAATATATAGCCATTTGCCTGTTTTGACAACATGTTACTGAAGTTTTTTACCAAGTAGCTTATCCTTAAAACTTTACTCTTGTAAATATGTTACCATTATGAAATTAAAATTGATGCTTTTAGCTAATTCTCTATTCACCATTAAATATGAAGTACTTACGTATAGGTTAAAATATACTCTTTATGACCATAATGAGCAACTCAAACAGCCCACAGACCGATTTATCTCATAGATAAACCAATTCGAGGAATCCAACACCGTCCAGTTTTGTTATTAGTTCAACTTTGTCGCTATGAAACGGGTTGAAAACCTGTTATTTGGGTTAGATTTGAACCTCGTCAGGACACAGTGTGGATGTTGTCCTGCCTATTCATAGAGTTAAGTAATAGGGATATTGTTTTAGGATAAAATGCTTTTTAAATTAAATTGTTACCTACATAAGTTAATGCCTCTTTACATGTAAAGTCAAGACAATTAGGTCTAATACATAGGAGCATTACTATGACATCCAACAAAAACGTTCAAGATGCGATGAACTTATTATCTTGATTTAATAAAAAACGTAAACCTTGATAAAAGGAATTTTGTTCATCAATATAAAAATATCTACTAAGGCAATTCTTGTGATGTGAATTGAAAATGTGAGATACGGAGTCATTTTCGCATTATTTTAATTTTGGTACTACTTAAGTTGGGATGCTGATTTAAATGTGCTACAAATATCCGATATCAAATGTTTTTGCATATATATGTCTGGTAAGTAGCTAAGTAGGTGTGAATGGGTGATCATACCATTGGGGCTACATTCTTTAGCAAATTCTTGTGACTCACTCACAATGTAGTCTGAATGTCTTATTAGAAAAAGTGTTTTAAGGGGGATATAAAGGTGGTAAGGATCACAACGGGCTGAAGAAGGAACAAGAAGGTTTTAGTCAGTAAGAGTCTGACACTGCCTCACGGTGGGTGTCCACAGCGGGAGAGCGATCATTTGATGATTCCCCACCAAAAAACGGGTGTAAAGCTGCTATGAAACAAACCTCGGAGGAAATTTAAAAAGTACACTCGACAATAATTTGAGTTCAAAAACCTGTCCGCTACAGAATATATGAGAACTATAAGAAATAACAAACTGTACTTGTCTCCAGGCAGAATCATAAATCAATCAAGATGATTTGCCAGCTCAGCAGACAAATCGATGTTTTTGTCTTCTCTGTCTAAGAAGGGGCCGTTGCCCTACACTAGAACAGGAACAGGTTATTAATTAAACCCACTAAGTAGGCTGCTGTACCAAGTTTGGTACATGTGTATACCTAGCAAAAAACATACTGTTTGTTTTTCAAGCGATAAGTCAATGAAACTTGATACACATCGAACTTGTTTAACGCCCTCGTGAAATAATTTTATTGCGGATTTACAAGTCGTATCGTATCATCATCTTACTTGGACCTTATAAGGAACAAGTCATCTTAGATTGCCTCGTTGGTCTGTTTTTTCGAGGTTTTGGATTCGAAATTGCTTTGTCGGTTTTTATGAAACTGTAACAAATCAGCCCGGAGTCTAGTCGGCCTGATGACCATAAGGTACTTACAAGAAGTGATTAGACAATCTAGAAATATTTGGCCATCCATTTATTGCATCCCTGCTGACAGTGATGCAGATGAATTTTTTGATTCATAGTTTTACTGTTTCCATTTTATTTGTAAGTAGTTTATATCTGTAATGTAAATATATATTGTTAAATATAATAAAGAAATATTTAAACCTGGCCATAGAATTGCAACCAGCATTTGAACAGTCTTTCCGTACTACATAAGCTGGTGATCCTTTATGGCGACTGACTGTCTGCGGGCGACACAACACAGTTAATCGGTAAAGCTGTTATCAGAGTTCTTGAACTTGAATATCTTGCTGTATTTATGTTCAAAAATATACTTTAACGTTATTGATTGATCGCCTAGTTTCTCGTTGCACGGTTGCAGGGAGTTATTCCCAATTTGTCATTAGTACCGATTGGTCACCAACTATTTTTTCCATACACCAAATCCCAATTGGTCATTCGAGCAAAATAAATAATTTAATATTTAAATTTTGACTTTCGTTTCGTCACCCGCATAAAATTTCACGTAGCAGAGTACCGTCAGAAATAAAAGTGTTAAAAGAAATTTTAAATGAAAAACTTCGATGTAGGTAAAGGTTTTAATAGCTCTCATATAAATAAATATAATAAAATTTACATTAAAACACAGGTGAAGACAACATGGGCATTTTATAAACCCGAAAATGTGACTCGATACTTTTGTGTACCGGTAACAAAAGTACCAGGTGCCCATAACTAGTAAAGAGATTGTATACCTACATAAAAATATTCACAAACAAGAAAATAAATATCCAAAAATAATTTGAATCTAGTCAGTAGTTGTTTTGCACATACTGCAGTTTTTTTTTAAATTGGACCTTGTTCTTATAAACAGAACGTTTCAGTTCAATTATCTTCTTAAACTTCTTGTTCTTACTATTTATTTATTTAAAATACTTTTTGCACATTGCACAACGGTGGACTTAACGCCTTAGGCGTTCTCTACCAGTCTACCTCAGGGCGGTGGTGAAATAGACAATTACCATCCATACACAATTAAGAAAATATATTTATTTTTATTTTATTTATTTAAATGTACTTAAGTTTTGGTCACAAATTGTGCTATTTACTGTTTTTCCGGTATTCATTTTTACTAAGTCACATGCACTTCAAAGGGCACTCAACAACCAACTAATAATGCATTTACACCACATGTTTTTTTTTTTAAACCGGACCATACTTTGCCCATTCTTCTATATTTTGTCTCTTTCCAGAAAACAAAAGGCTTCTGTTTTATTACCTTATTTTATATATCATAAAATCGTGACACTCTTGACTGCTATACTCCTGTAAGTTATGCGGTCCTAGTACATGGTGGGCAGTTCCATGGACACTCGTTGATTGGTATATTACTCATCTGATTTATGCGATCCTGGTATTTTGGTTTTGGCCGTGCGTTGTGTGACGCCGTTGAAATCGTGATTTTATTAATAGCGTCTTGCCATTATCGAAAAAAAACATAACCAACATAAATAAAAAAAACATACCTATTACTATATTGTAAAGCTTTTCTTGTTGACAGTACTTTTTACAAAATAAAATACGGATGACGAATTGAGACTAAGCAAAATAAAATATTTTATCGAATGACCAACTGGGACACGTTTTTTATGGATGCCAAATCACTAAAATGACGAATTGGGCATAACTCGTTGCAGGGCATATTCACAGTTAAACGGTTGGAATCGATCATATTTCGGGGTCTTCAAGGATTTGAGTCCTTCACCTTTAAGATTACTAGGTTAATATTACACGAGCCAGAAATAAATATATGGATAATATTCATGCATTGGACCATGAGTCAAATTGGGCGCATTGTCCAACAGAGTTATAGCATATGCCGTTGTGAAGGAAAGAACCTTCAATTCCATGGCAAAAAAAAAGATATGCACCTAAATAGGTTTACATATTACGTAGGTATACATTCTGGTTAACAGAAACGAAATGGGTCGAGATGCCATCGCTCAGTATTACTGCTCGTGTCTAACAGGTAGACGCTCAGTAGGAAGTTGTGCTCATATCATTTCAATAATATGGTGTCTAGGGTTAGGCAGGCACTCACAATTTAATCCACCGGCAGGATATTTAGACGACATTATTATTGATATTGATTGAAATGTTAACAAAAATAATTTTAACTGTTAGCAGTTGTTTTATTTTTTATTAAACCTGGAATTAAAACTAGTTAAAGGTGTTCAATAACAAAACCTACACTGCCATAACAGCACTACTTTTTGCAGAATATTAGTTTATTTATGGTCGGAGAAAAATATTTATAGCAAAATAACCCCATGGATTCTTCGCAAAAATGAGTTTAAATCTTTATATTTAGTGCTTTACAAGTATATTCAAAGTGGTCTCATCTCTGTTGGTGGGTGAGCCCAGGCTTCATACATTTTTGCCCATGGTCCCTAAAAAATATAAGTCTAATATGGGATATGACGAATAGATTAAGATATAAATTATTGATAGATATAGATCTTATGTAAATAAAAACACAAATAGGTGACAAAACCCGCTTTTGATGACGCAGATGTCAGACTTATCTGGTATTCTATCTTCTAGATAGATAAGAGAACAGAAGTTTTTGCATATAACGCATAAAATTTGAGATAAAATATTAGTTCATTTACCTGATTTGCTATTGAACAATAAAAATAGTATTAAAAAACAAACATTGTATTGCGTTTTATGTCAGTTTGAAGGCCATGAGTAAAACTATTATACCTACCTAGAGTACATTGACAACTACGGTGTACCTACAACACAACACTCAACACTGGTAGACATTTTTGGACCAAATTGTATGAAACCTTATACAAGTTAACTACGAGAACTTGTGGGACATAAAAACAGCACAACCTTAATCTCATGTACGACAAATCAATTAGCTATAGGATAATATATTCTATTCTCAGATTTTTCAATTTTGAAACGTAAAGCTAGTTGCGTTTCCAAAGAAAAGGTCTTATCAAGAAGGAGTCTATTTTGTTTAGATAGGAAATTCTCGAATACAGTGCTGGAGCGAAGTAAGTTTTATCCTGAGTAGTTTCAATTGCCAATAGGTTCACGTAATAATCCTACTGATTTTTATATTGATTGCATTTTATATCGATGAGAAAACCAATGATCAACATTGACATTTACGAATTACACGTGTAATATTTTTTCAAAAGTCACATGATTTTTTCCCCGCTCTATTTTATATTCATATTTTTATCAAATGCATTTATTTAATGGCGACAATATATTATCTAGTATCAATCTTAGATAAACAAATAAATAAATATTTTCAACATTTGAAAATATCTTTGACCGGGATTCATCTAGGATAAGAACTAGTTTTGTTATCTTTAAGAATCACGTGATGAGTTAATTAAGTCAAGAGAAAATTATTGAAAAACAACTTTAAAAGTATTTTCAGAATATTCCCAGACTTAGATAAAATTAGGTACATTAATAAATAAACTTTTGATATTATCTTATGCAGTGAATAATTAATTAGATGTTAATAGAACCAAAAATATTTAGTTAAGTATTCGTCTGCGTTTTTGACATTTTATCAATTATTAGAATTTGAATTATGTATTACATAGTAATACCATTCCTGCCTCCCTGATTATTTTTAATTGCCTCTAGCGTTATTGTTGCACAGTTTTTTTTGATTGATTTCATTTTATGACGATGGGCAAACCAATATCACGATTGACATTTAGAAATTACACGTGTAGGACTTTTACAAAAGTCACACAATTTTTTTTCCCCCGCTCTATTTATTTTTTTCTTTCTTTTTTTCAAATGCATTTTATAAGAAACAATATTACTTTATAAGAAACTTGAAAATATCATGGATCGAGATTTATCTAGGATAAGAACTAGTTTTGTTATCTTTAAGTATCATGTGACGAATTAATAATTTCAAGAGAAAATGGTTGGAAAAAAAAACGAAACAGTGAATTCAAAATATTTGCAGACATAGATAAATTATATAAAAAAGCAAACTTTTTATCTAATCTTAGCGGTTAATCTTAATTTAATTAGGTGTTAATAATATCTAAATGAAAGATTGATTTAACTATGCGTGTGCTTATCTAGCTTCTGATCAATCATTAGAATTTGATCTGCAATATACTACTATGTTTGATCTTATTTATTTTAATTATAAATTAACATTCCTATTATAATGTTTAAAGCTACCGAAATAATAATTTAGAATAAGATAGTTATACGTATTTCTTAATGTGCCTAAAGTTTCTATGCCCTAACAGGGTCCACAAATGTACGTAGCTGTAAGCTTATTGAAACATAACACCTTGACAAACTTGTGGAACGCAAATAAATGATATGAATATGAATCTACAACTAAAAGCAAATCGTTATGGTGTTGGATGTGAAATTAGGTCCCAGAAAGTTTTTTTTTAAATTGCGTTTAATTCTTCAATGTACATAGGTATGCTGCTGATAAGATATGCTATAGTTAATATCCTTGTACTCACTTTGTAAAAGTTCAAGTTTTTTATGACCTTAATTAATTACTGTGGTGAAAGGGGGGCGTTTTGGGGTACTGTCCTTTTGTAATTTTTGATTTTAACTTTTTAAATAAATGAAACTTTCGTTGACCAGTGAATCTCTCATATTTTTGTCAACTAAATTAATGAACTATGGCAGCAATTGCATATAGACACCATTGACATTTAGAAATTACACGTGCAGGATTTTTTTCAAAAGTCACATGATGTTTTAATCATTGTCATCAATATTTCATATTCATATTTTTATCAAATGCATTTAATTAATAAGAAACAATATGATACTTATCCGATATCAATCTTAGATAAACAAATAATTAAAATAAATAAATATTTTCAAAAATATCATGGATCGAGATTATCTAGGATAAGAACTAGTTTTGTTATCTTTAAGTATCATGTGACGAATTAATAATTTCAAGAGAAAATGTTTGGAAAAAAACCGAAACAGTGAATTCAAAATATTTCCAGACATAGATAAATTATATAAAAATAAGCTAAATTATTCTCTTATCTTATACGGTTAATCTTAATTTAATTAGGTGTTAATATCACCAAAAATATAGATTTAACTATATAATACGTGTGCTTATCTAGCATCTGATCAATGATAAGCTTTTGATCTGCAATATACTACTATGTTTGATATAAAAATATAAGCGAATTTAATCAATTCGGCATTGGATGTGAAATTAGATCCCAGAAAGACGTTTTTTTTTAATTGTGTGTGATAAGCTTTTAAGCTATAGTTAATTTCCTTGCACTCACTTTGTAAAAGTTCAAGTTGTTTTATGACCCTAATTATCATTTTCTGTTTTTGAAAAACATGTTAAAATATAAAACAATTTTGATTTAATTATAATTAAATTTTAATAGACAGCTCTGTTGCTGAGAAGTTTATTCTTTCCCGCTACCTCTTCCCAGCCATAAATAACACTGGGAAGTGGTGACAGGTGGGCGTTTTGTTTGTAGGTGCGGTCCTTTTGTAATTTTGACGTGAAAAAGAGCTAAAAGCTAGCCTAGTTTCAATAAACGTTTTTGACTTTAACTTTTTAAATAAATGAAACTTTCGTTGGCCAGTGAATCTTTCATATTTTTTTAACAAATTAATAAACTATGGTAGCAATTGAATATAGACACCATTGACATTTAGAAATTACACGTGTGTAGGTTTTTCAAAAGTCACATGATATTTTAATAATTGTCATCAATATTTCATATTCATATTTTTATCAAATGCATTTGTTTATTGAAAAACAATATGATATCCGATAGTAATATTAGATAAACAAATAATTAAAATAAATAAATATTTTTAATATTTTAAAAGTCGATCGAGATTTATCTAGGATAAGAACTAGTTTTGTTATCTTAAAGTATCATGTGCCAAATTAATAATTTCAAGAGAAAATGTTTGGAAAAAAACCGAAACAGTGAATTCAAAATATTTCCAGACATAGATACCTAAATTATATAAATAAGCTAACTTTTTATCTTATCTTTTACGGTTAATCTTAATTTAATTAGGTGTTAATAATACCTAAATAAAAGATTGATTTAACTATGCGTGTGCTTATCTAGCGTCTGATCAATCATTAGAATTTGATCTGCAATGTGATGCGAATTTTATCGAGGTGGTATTGGATTTCAGATTAGACCTCAGAAAGCAGATTTTTTATCTATTTCTTCTATACTGAAGACAACCTATTTTGAAAACTAGCCTGTACTCTTGTGGTTTGTAAAATAAGTTGTTTGATGAACCTTACTTATTGATCAAAATAAATGGTGCTTCCGTTGTTTTCTGTCTCTATCCACATGCCATTAAATGCCCCATATTTTGCTTAACCAGACAAGTTAGTAGACGGTAGCAGTTATCTATACATTTATATAAAAATACATGTCACTTTTCGGTGTAATTTTGTAACCGAAGAACGGGTTCACCTATCCAAACCAAATATTTAGGCTTTGTTCGGACTATTTAGTAAATGGTTTATGTGAAGTTTGCACAAAATCTGTCGAGTAGTTCTTAATTTATTTCTTTTATTTTTAATATGGTAGACTTTGTAGCGAAGATTGTTCTGCGAGCCACTAGTTGAATATAGACTTAAGGAAATGTAACATTATGTAAATTCTCCTAACTTTAAGTGTGTGTGCATATGTGTACATTAATCAAAGTAGAAGCCGCTGTGGGAAGTTTCAGATTAGAAAGCCTGTCACTGGATGTGTACAAAAAATAAAGAAGGTTCGATTTACGAGTAGGCGTACATCAAAGAGTATTTAATTAGTGTGTAGACACGTCAAACTGTATATCGGGTTTAGTGACGTCAAGGCAAAATAAGTTTACTTATACTCCTATTTTTATGAACTTATGAACTGTTCTTGTGTTAGTAGTGTTAGTGAAAAACAACTACCTAAATGAAACTTGTGCAAATGTAAACTAATCATCATGAATATTGTAAATCTATGAAAAGGTTGAACAATTTATAAAATGCAACTTTTAAATTAAAAATGAAAACAAAAATAAGAAGCAGTCTTTGTGAACTATTTAAATAGAATAAAATTTATTAAAATATAGTAAAACGGACACTTTTTTAAGCGTTTGATATAAGATCCATTCAATATTTGGATCAATTTTAATACTCTTGTTCCTCACAAAAATACAAATCTTCTTAGTCTACGTCCAAAAACCAGACGAACGAATAACGAGCCAGTCAATCTAAGCTGTGTAAAAAAAGACCACTCAGGTGCGTGACTGTAAATGGTACCATTGAACTTCGTCCATAGACACAGACTCCATAGACTATAAACGAAGAATGCGGCGTTCCTTTAATGAGCCATCGCACCTTGACACACAGACTCCGATGTGGCAACTAACTGGCAATTGATTCAAATATCTTGCCATAAGATAGAATATTTTTCTTGATTTTATATAGATTTAAAGACAAACATACCGTTATGTTAATAATAATTAAAACAAGAATTATTTTTACCTAGACTCAAAAAGGACGGCCACTAAACGGATGTTTAAAATTCCTGAATTTTAATGACGAAGTTTTTTAGACTCGACAAATTGCATTAGGACGATGACTCTTAATAAAGTTTTTTTTTTCACAAACAAGTTTAAGTTTAAGGCTACAAAGAGTTTGTCTATCGTTTGTTTATTGCACAACATTTTCATAGACACTTAGTTGAAAAACATTACGCAATAAGAACGAGCATAGTTTTATAACTTTGAAACTGGCCAGATAATAAAACCAAATGAGGTTTGTGCATAGGTTTATGAGACCACTATTTTTTTTGAAAAGGAATTTGCCTTTTTTATGGTCGTAACAGGAATATCGAAGTTACGATGTCCACTCTGGTCATAGAGTAAAAAGGTCGCACTACTAACATATTTTTTTTTAATCCGGAACACACTTGATGTTACTATAGTTACCCTTATTGATAAATATCATAAATACTTTTAGTTCTACTAGTTTTTACTTCCTATCTAAATAATTGTAGGTTCCTTGAAACAATTGTTTACCTATATTAGGCTTAGTTGACGGAAATAGCGACAGGCTATTATATTAACATAATAAATTGTTAGACTGTGGTGTGTATCTACTCTTGCCCTTCATCTCGAGTTAATGGCGGTCTTCCATGTTGGTCGCATAGTCACTTAAGTTGTGTATCTGTTGATGGGTTTGCTTTCATCATAACTTAAAGCTCAATTTTCTGGAGTCGAATAGTGCAGGCTAGGTTACATTACCTAAACTAATATAATAATAAGGAGGAAAGATTTGATTGTTTGTTTGACATGAAAAGGCTCCGAAACTACTTAACCGAGATTTTAAAAATTCTTTCACTGTTAGGAAGCTTCTATATCCCCGGTGAACATAGGCTATATTTTGCCGGGTATGGGCAGTAGTTCCTAAGGGACGCTGTTGAAACCGCGGAGAAGACTGACGGAAAAGAGTGTAGCTTTCCAACAGTGAAAGTATTTCAGTAGTTTCAGAGCCTTTACAAACAAGCAAAATAATATTTTCCCTTTATTATAGTAGTATAGTACTGAAAATTCAATACACGTGCGTTGATCAATATTAGGTACACATTGAGTACGAACATTCCGATTGATTGATTGATTTTCACGAGAGGATCCGTTGGCGTATCATTTGATTGGCTATTAGAGTTCCCCGCTAGGCTGCCTTAGTCTAGAGCGCTCCAATAGAGTGCTTTCTGAATCAATTTATGACGACTTTTAGAATATTAATGGCTGAATATTTTTGACATTTAAAATGTAAAAGCTTTTTGATTTCTACAGTAGGTATATACTGAGGTATCATTGTTGCAGTTTACAGTTTTTGATATGTATATTTATAATTAGTTTAGTAAATAATAATTTTAGTTAACATGTTGACGTTATTGGACACTTATAAGTATGTTAATATTGAACTTTCATGACTAGTTTTTGCTATTATTTCACGTGGTTTTGATATTCATGATGCGTGGGATCACATACCGGCACTGTTGTTACCTACGTTCACGTTGTTAGTTTAAACCATGACTAATGTAAAATTGATTGCTATCTCTGCCAATTTTAATATTTTACGCATCAAAGGAGCATTTTCTTAGAATACGGTGTTCATTAGATATTCCTAATGAATAACTCTTGTTTTATTAAAAATTAAATGGCCCAAACGAGATTTAATCTAGAAAATTCAAAGTAGCTGTGAAGTTAGAATTTTTGATAATTTAAAAGCTCTGGGCTATTAATTATACTTATTGATTAAAATGCAGCGGCTGTAATCTTATACTAGTCTTTAGATCAATTAATTAATATGTAGTTAATAAAAATATGAATTTACATATCATTAAATCACAGCCAGAACAAACTACTTATAGGAAATGTGCAATAATATCTCCGCTCGATAACCTGACATACTTATAATAAATTAAAATCTTTAGCATAATATACCTGTATGATGAGCACTGAACCGATTTACTAACGTACTTACAACAATAATTTAACAAAAACAATTGAAAAAAAAAAAACTAAAATTCACTTTTAGAACTCGTATGAACTTTTTTCGACTGCCAACGTTACAAAAAGTTCATGGAAACAGTATATAAAATACTGTGTTTTTCCCTTCAACTTTTCGCACGTATTTGCAGTCGTTTTAGTGCATAATCCACTGGTTATTGTCCAATTTTTTATCGTTAAAACATAGCGCGCGCCGCGGGAGTTCGCAGTGTCGTGCGGGGCCGTCTAACCGATACTGAGTTACGAATCACGGAATGACTATAGTGATACAAAGCTCCTCTCTAGTATTCTAATTAAATAATAATGTTCACTTGTTTATGCGCGAACAACTTCCGTTAACATGAAAAAGTTTGCACTGCGTTGCGTTTTGAACAAGTTGTTGGTTTTTGTTGTTCAGGAAGTTTTTAAAGTGGGAAATGTTAATCTGAATTTGAATTTTCAATTGTGTGTGGATATCTTAATTTAATTCCTGCCTGGGTGCGGTCTACAGGTTTTATGAATTTATGTGCCTGTTATTTTGCCACATGTTTCAGACATGAAACTTACATAGTTATATCTTATTACTTGATATTTTTCTCAGTGCACACATGATGTCATTTTATAGTTGACCAGCTTACACCAGCTTCCTGAAACTACCCCTTGATAAAACATGTTGCCTACAACCGTCCTCGATAAACAGGCTGCCTAATACTAAAAGAATTTTGCAAATTGATCTAGAGGTTAGCTCTTGAGATTAGCGAGTTCAAATAAACACGTCAGCTTTATAATGTTAGTTTAGATCAATAAGTAGGTAAGTAGGTAATATTTAATTTAAGCCTTAGTACTTAGTCTACATGTTTTATAGGCACGTTCTGTGCAGAGTGTGACCTAGGTATAGTTCCGGCGTGTCTTCACATGCAACAGGTCAAGGCCGGGCGTTTTCAGAGTTTACACAAACTAGCTTAGGAGTGTTTTTGGAATGGAACTTAAGTAAGTATGATTTTAACATTATTATCGTAACATACCTACCTATTAGGAACCTATTTGGGTTTGCGCAGTATGACTACTTCCACTGAAGATAAAGAACGAGAGTGCTTTTTCCGTATTTCAGCATGTCATAAGTAAGAACTTATTCTAATGATGAAAGATATTAAAGACATCGGTCCAGTACTCCTTGAGTTTACTTATTGGTTATATAGGTATAGGTAATACATAATTATCTCAAAATATAGAAAATAAATAATAAAAAATACTCAGGGACCGATCGACAGTACCTAAAGCTTCAATGAGTCAGCATTTTTACACAGTTGATTAGGTGATCTTCACACTGCCCCGCATCACGCTGCATCTTGCGTGTCGACGCACCTACGCGCGTTCCTGCGGGAGTGCAGATCTGCATCATCGTGCGGGTTTTTCGCGCACTCACGCGCGTAGGGGCGTTTTGTAGATTCACGCATGGCGGCTCTCATCGAGTTCCATTTTCAAATATACACGTCACGCCCATTCAAAATCACGCGCGTCAATGCGGGATTCGGTGTGCCATACCATGCGTTTCGCCCCGCACCTACGCGCGGGGGTGCGTGTTTCTCCGCATGTATGTGCGTGATCCGCATGAACGCGCGTGGATGCATTTTCAGTGTATTGGACTATGCGTGTTTTCCATACAAACGAAGATATTTACAAGCAACGGAAAAAAACGCATCCACGCACTACGCTGCATCATGCGGGGCAGTGTGATAATCGCCTTAGAGCTTCCATGGTTCAGAAAGACTTTCAGTGTGTCACCCTTTTTCGTCATCTTACCCTTCAACCCCGTTTTCTGGTACAGAAACACAAAATAAAAAAAGTGAATAGTGTCAGATAAAATAAATCCTCAAAATAAAGTTGTGCGCCATCTAGTACTATTATTCTAAACGAATGTGTTTTCAAAATGTTGTTAAGTGAAAACTTTTGCTACTCCTCACTAGGTGGCGCTTTGCTCAAATGTTTGACTGTGACGTTATTATGCTACCCAACAACAGATGGCGTAAAATGTGCTCACGCTCAAGACAGAGCTACTTACTTAGGTTTTTTGCAAATGCCTAACTTTAGGTCAGTGTATCAATTTTAGTCCCGTATTATGTCTGGATTTCCTTTCTTTCATTAACTAGTTGTTATAAAAACTTGGGGCCAGACATAAACTCACTTAAACTCTATGTAACTGTATCGGTAGACTTAACGATCGATGACCTAGGCCTGTAGGCACCGTTAGCTATTAATTACCTAGACTAGGCTAATTAACTATGTATAGACGTTGAAATCAGAAATCTAGGTCTTGTTACCGAGCATCTATGTGCCTTAGCACGTTTTGTACTTATGTAAAATAGAAAATTAATCATTAAGTACCTTCTACTCAATTTCTACTGGTAGGAGGTCACGGCTCGTATGTAGCCTTTTTATTGATTAATCATAAGGATCACTTGGCGCAGTCAAGATCAGTATGAGGGCGTGGGTTCAATTCCAGGTCAGGCAATGCAACTTTCCTAATTTTGTATGCACTTTCTAAGTATATCTTAGACGCCAATGACTGTGTTTCGGATGGCACGTTAAACTGTAGGTCCCGGCTGTCATTGAACATCCTTGGCAGTCGTTACGGGTAGTCAGAAGCCAGTAAGTCTGACACCAGTCTAACCAAGGGGTATTGGGTTGCCCGGGTTACTGGGTTGAGGGGGTCAGATAGGGCAGTCGCTCCTTGTAAAGCACTGGTACTCAGCTACATCCGGCTAGACTGGAAGCCGACCCCAACGTAGTTTGGGAAAAAGGCTCGGAGGATGATGACTTGGCGCAGTCGGTCCGTGGATGTCAACCCCAAAATACCCCAAGATTCCCTTACCCTTCATATAGCGTTGTTGCCTTATTCTAAGAAAATGATATCTCATTTCGAATAAAGATGTTTAGTTATTCCTGTCATAAGGAACAGTCATTTTAATATTATTGAAATAATAAACCCAGACTGTACCCACTCCCAGACTTTATTATTATACCTATACTTACTCGTAGCTTTTCCTAGAAGCTAACTCGTGAACGATCTGAATCATCAAACAGCTCTGAGAACCTGAGGAGGTAGGTTTTGTGCAGGAAAATATTTTGATGAAAAACAAACAAAGAAAATTCGAGAGACTAGTGTATTTTTCAAAATTGACTTATGATCTAAGTAAACCACAAAAAAGCCAAGATTTTTAAGCGTAGGTACATTAAACATACACATAGGGAGCCTTGTGCAATAGATTATAAATAACAACTTAACATTAGTCGTTTAATACTTATATCTTTCAGAGGATTCACATTTTAGAATTTCGCACTCCCTGTAATTTTGAATCCTTGCTTATTTCGCTTACGAAACCTATAACGCATCAACAAATTATACAAAGATAAAAAACATATCGCGTGTAATACTTATAGTAATGTATTTTTGTGATAAATATACTGAAATCAGTATAAATACGTACAATTAAAATGAACACAGTGATTGGTAGATCTGTGCATTCTTTATATATACTAATTTCTATTAAATGCAATCTAGGTTAAACTGTCTGTTATTGGACCAAGTGTATGAGGAACTTATTCTGTTTCTATCCGCTAGATGGCAGTAGCGTGAGTTTGTACATTTCTAACGGGATAATGACCCCGAGTAGCGGTGCACATTGAAAGGTTAGATTTTACTCGAAAACAATGTTAAATTCGCGAAATAATTCGACACTACAATTAACGATAAGTTTCGGCACGTAAGGCCTTAATTTACTAAAAGGAAAATCGGTAATTCGGTCTTTGTTATTTATACCGTTTGAAAAGCTCAAGTTAATGATTTTGATATTACAATGTTCTTCCGTATCATGATAATTTCACACATAGGACATCCACAATTTCGGTGGTTTGGGATTACTAGAACGTAATTACAAAATTTTTATATCTAAAAATAATGAGCTGTCATAAATATAAAGGGCATTTAGATGAGAACATATTTCTAATGAATGAGCTTTCCATAAAAATGATAAATTATCACTTGGTCTAATAAACAGCGTTTAAAAAATACAAAGATGTTTTTTGTAGAAATTATTTAAATCTAAAATAACTAACTTAAATTACGTGCTAAGAGTATTTTTTTGAAAACCTTTCCTTCGAGTTCTTGGTACTACGACAATTTTTAATTTACATATAAATTAATCTGACTAATCACAATTTTTGAACGTTTTCATTTGAATTTTTCTATCTACTGAAAACATTTAATACCATAGTAAAAAAAAAGAATTTTGTGCCTAATTAAAAAACAACAATTTCGTCTTTATCCATCAAACTATTACTGGTTTTTTTTTAGTAACGAGAGTTACAACAAATTATCAAACTTACCCTTATCAATATAATTTTACCCTATCTCACAGTTCCCGCGTAAATAAACGCTTCGATATTTTTCATTAAAAACCTCATCGGGCCGATGTTTGGCCGATCACGATAGTACGAAGATATCTACCTTAAAACATTAACAGCCTCTTACGTACAACCTCATAATAGCTTACTTTTATAACAATAAGAAGTTATTGTAACCACAACATGTTTACTTAAGACACTGCATTATTTTATTATTGCTGGAAGGTAAAGTGCAAACAAATACTACACGTGAGAAACTGTTTGCAATCTAAAATATTTACAACGCTTACAATAATAGATTGGAACATATAATTTTGTTATACTAGAACGACTACGAAATCTAGGATTTCAACAATGATTCTTACATAATTTGATCACAATTTAACGTCAACGTCAGAAATGACGTCGCAACTACGTGTATACAAGATCCAAGTAAATACAAAGCTTGATAAATAAACAACAGGCTTTAAGTAACACACATACATTCATACTGAACAAAATAACGCATCATTCACTCATTCATTCACCATCGAAGCTTACACCTTTGGTTCCAACTGCAGTTGATGGTCGCCATTTTGTATTTGGGTTTGTGAAGCTGGCCCATACATACGAATGTGTTCTACATAACGTTTCCTATTTTCTGGGTTGTTCATGATAGCGGCGACGAATTCTGAGGTCTCCTTTTTTAATGCGATGATCTTTTGTTGGATGAGTCTGTTCTTGTGCATAAGTGCGACCGTCTTCCACGCTAGTTCGAGTATGACTCTGTTCTGAGCGTTTTTGTCGACGGCGGGTGGGCACGGGGAGACGGATACGGTGGTGTTGTCATCACTGGTTGATGGTGATGACAGCCTCTGCAGCCTTTGGATGCGCCTGGCTTCGCGGAGGCGGGTAAGGTGAGAACCTGCAAAGATGGAGAAAGATCGTTAGTTATATGATTGAAGAAGATTAACTTACAACTAATTAAATCAGAAAAAATATGAGGCACGTATGCATTTAATTTAATATTGGTAAATAATTAATTCATCCTCTAATTAACTTTAATGCACACGTCATCCCCAACGCTCCGCAAAACAATGGAACAATGCATTATTATGAACTTCCAATGTCAAAAGATCAAACGTACAATATTCAATCAATTAATCAATTCAAAAATGGAATAAAAGACAATAAGGCTTTACTAATTAGAAGACCGAGGGAAACAATTCAATATTTGTTTATTAAATGCATTCCAATTTTAAAATTATTATTTACAGCCGTGGTTAAGAATTGTCAGGCCAAGGTAGACGTGTGGGCAGCCAGACCGTTCGGGTGATACCCACACATACACAAACACTCACACATAGGCGATGTAATTATGTACCGTGTACGAACAGGATGGTAGTGCCTTGACCCGGTCGGGGGAAACGTATCCGTACATTGTCAGAGGATATTATCGGTTTTTGTATTGTTGTTAAAACTTTTGTAGAAAGGAACTTATTTAGTTAAAGTCTCTTCATGGGTCACTGATTTACTGTTGGCGATAAAATGTTCGAGGAAAAATCCAAAAAGTTCAATAACATTTTAGGGTGAGGAAAATGTTGCTAGCAGGTAGGATTAAAAATAAAATGGGGTCGGTCATTCGCTTTAGGCTTCAGGTAAGGCGTAACTTGAACTTCGTGACTAAGTTTGCGCAAAGTTTGCGAGGGAATTTAAGACGGTTAATCTTTTAATACATAAATCCTTGTGCCCCAACTAGATGAGATTAATTTTAGGCAAAATTGAGATAGGATCTTGTAAAATATATTGGTTTACCGAAAAGCGTGAAATCAAAATGATATTAAAAGAACACTTAAATATAAAATGCGCTTATTATAAGAAGAGGCATTCCCAAAGTATTCCGTAAATGTAGACCAGTAAACATTACTACTATCTAATCAGCTGATAAAGTTCGCAAACAAACGTCATAAACTCATAACCCAATTATATACCATTAAAAATCAAATCTCAAAACGCAAAACTCCTTTGTCCAATTTCCTCAAAACTAAATAGGTACAAAGCTCTTTAATTAATTAAAAAAAAGAAAACCACAGCTTGCACTTATTCGGAATTCAAAAAAATCGATCTGTCAGAACAATAGTGAAGCGCGGTAAGTCACGTTACGGGCGGGTGTGCGTTCAAAAAGCCGGCAACAAAAACAGCGATGCGCGTGTTTGGGCCACGTGACCAGGCCGCGTGGTCGAGCCCCGCTGAGCAGAATATGAATATTGCAGACTGCAGCCTTTGCACTGCAGACTTGCAACGTGACAGCTTCCTGGCTGCAGATAGTCACGTTAATGGGCCAACTTAAAAAAATTGAAGTCTGTTTTTTTTTTGCATTTTTTTCATGCCTTTGGAGGCGTGTCTATTTTATTATTGCTATAATAAAATGTTGACATTTTCGTATGCATAACGATAAATAAGTCGCTATAGAGATAAGAGATTTTTTGGGAGCGTCTGTCGACCACGCGAACGAGGCTTCAAAAAGTCAAACTTTTCCGTCTCTTGAAAATTGGATTAGGCTTGCAAAGCTTAGTGAAAATTTTTACTTAAATACCTAACAATAAGCACTATGTATCCTAAATAAACAAGTACGTAACACCATAAGCTATTGACGTAATTGTAGCTTTATTTTGCGACCAATTTTTCCTCGAATCTGCAAAATCCCGACCGGATTTAATTAATTTGAACTTGGTTAACCTCATTCAATATTGTTTAGTTCAATAAATTGTGACTGAGATTTCAGTTAACTTATTGAGTAACAAAGTCATACTAGTGAAGTGCGAGTCAGTCTCGTGCACTAAGGATTCTATAAAACACATAATATTCCGTACTAAAGTATGTATGTTTTGTTGTATGGGAGTCTCCTAAAATATTTATTTTAGGTAGGTACTCTTGTTTTCGACACTTTTTGTTATAGCAGCAACATAAACTGTGGAAATCTCAACTTCACTTTAACGGTTCATGAGATACAGTCTGGTGAAATGACCGACGGGCAGTGAAATCCTTGTAATTCCCCCAAGACCTTTATTACGGAACTCTGAAAAGTCCTTATGTACAGTGCATACAGTGCAATACGTATATGAAAAAGAGTGGTTATTGTGAGATCTCTATTGTATAAGCTAGTTAGCTTCATCTTAAGTCTTTTGTTTAGATTCCTATTGTGTAAGACTTATCATATTCTAACTCAATGTTAGAATATTACAATTTGCAACTAGTCCGAGTACCCTGTGCTGGATTTTAACTAAAGCCTTGAAGTTTTAAGGAACTTTTCATTTTCGCATGAAAAGTTAGTCTTACGAATCTATGAATAAGAAAATCAGGGTGGTTAGACTACAAACTCGTTGAATAATTCAGGTTACTATTATGTCTACTACTATAAGCTAATAGTGTCTTTTGAAATTGTTTATAGGCTTTCTCTTGCATTTGCAAAATTCAGTAGCTTATTTTTTAAGAAGCTGAGATCTAATCATTTGCTTTTTACGTTATGAAACATAACATGAAAAGTAATTTATTGCCAATACAATTTTTGCCTGAAATACACCTATTTATTGCGTACAAATGTTTTGGTACAATCCGAGATTCACATTTGTAAATGTCAAGAATCTCGTCTAGTCAAAGTCAAATAAATGCAACTAAAGTGCCTCCCATTTAATTGCTATTGATCCAGTTTTGAGTTGTTCTTAAAGTTTGCACTAAATCGCTGAGTCTAGGACGAGGTTATTCCAAGAATTATTATTGAGATATTAATGGCTTAAAAGCAAAATTCAAGTTGCAACTTATAACCTTAGCTCCATCAAAGCTTTATGTTTCTCTGAGTTTGTGTGACATAGTTTGGATAAAATCCTTTTTTCCTCATAACGGTCGTCCTTAAACAATGGCAATCCACGTGACAACCAATGACGTCATCAGGTCAACGAACTTTCACCCGAGTTTGGATGCCGGTTATACATAGAACAGCATCATTGCAGATAAATGAAATTAAACTTTATAACGCTTTTATATAAAGGTAAATATTGCTTGTTTAGAAGTTTGCAATCCACGTTGGCATGCGTGATGAAGAGCACGTAAGAAAACATGTGACTGTCGGCGAATGTCGGTTATATCCTCAAATTAATGAGGAAAGTGTGATTTTATACTGTTATCCTGCTGAGAAATGTATTTTGCAGTTAGGTAACAAATCTATGCTTGGTATGCTTGAAATAGTTAATATTTGTCTTCTTGTCTTGTTTTAGCTCAATTTTTCTTTTGTTACGCTTAATATTGGTCAGAAGATCTTTTAATTATTAACTATACCGAACGTCTACCGTTTCAATTTTAATTTTGTTGTGACTAAGCTCACTGACATATTGAACTTTAACACATGTCATGCAGATTGAATAAATAAATGCAAAATTCTTCACACGGTATTCATACAATTGGTTTTCATTTAACTAACAATCCTGTTTATTGATATTTCACATAGTATTGTTACTATAGTTCGGCCATTCAGAGAATGCGTTCCTGACACGTCGCGATTGAACTGACGACGTAATAACATTCATTGATTATTGATATAATAATGTTGTTTTAATGCTCCTCAATTGTTAAAACGGTAAACAACCAGCAAAAATATTTTTATCGTAACTGCAACGCCATTGCAAAGTTACGTCGTCAGTTCAATCGCGACGTGTCAGGAACGCATTCTCTGAATGGCCGAACTATAATGGTGTCTCTGCTCTTTGCGTTAAAATGCAACGGGACTTTTTGCTGCCCAAGATTTTACACTATGTAACTGGCCAAAAATCATATAATAATCTTCGATTTTCCTTTTGAATTTCGAATTTCAATATGGCCTTCTTATAATTTCATAATTTATGCCATTATTCATTCGATATTCTTAGAAGTAGGAAACTTTTAGTTTGCTAAGGCTAATTTATTCCAAATAATTTCCTTGACAACATCTACATAGTAAATAATTCAATAAATAACTTTAATTCGTTACTTACAGGACTTCATGAAATTGTTATCATGTCATTTGAATAATGTATTTCAGTGTAAACTCAACTTGCATATGTTTTCGTAGGACATTATAAAATAACCATGGTGCTTTAAATTGTGTTTTCTTCATCTATTATACAGTAGGCATTATTGGTTACTCTCTTTTCAGAAAGTACCGCTTTCTTTCAAAACCGTTATATCCGCTGAAATAATGTACGTAGTAAACACGTGACGATTTTCTTTTCTTCACAAACGCAATCTGGCCAAATAGGCCAGTACGTGCAAAGAGGACAGTTTTTTTTCTTAAATCCTCATTACCTCTATAACAATGCAATGATTTAAAAATAGAAGGCCAGCGACCTCTCGAATCAGTCACGATATTTTTCTGAACCTTAGTTACGTTTTTGCAATATTTACGTTATACGCATGTACCATGCGATTAACGTTATGTTAAAGAAAAACTGAGTCGAAATAGTTATCAAAGGTTCTAAGGATTTAAATATTGAGGACATGTCAAAGATAATACTCAGACGCAAATAATTTCGTCTAGCATGGTAACTTATTATGAATTAGTAATGCTGATCTTTTCATTCGAACACAAAAATTTCAATAACCATGCAGTGCATGAATAATCATTTCTGCAGCTTTATAGTAACGTAGTTATACATTACCTATTGTAAAAGCTATTGAGACGGTGGTGCATGTAAAATAATAAGTGTGAAGCACACGTCATCATTTGTGGGGGATATTAACTACTTTGTAACAGTTACAAACTAACTATGTATCTTTGTACTTATAGTTAGGTATATACGCGATTGTTACGGAATGAGTTCGGTAACAAACGAAAATTTTACAGTTGCAAAGTGAACTATTTCAAATATTTTACATGCTGACAATTTACTTCAATATGTAGGTAAACTGAGTATGTAGAATTTCAGTAACCCATCTCACTTTTCAGGTATGTAAAATATACTTAAAACGTCAATCTATTATTTGATACTTTCAGTTGATAAAAGTCAATTAAAATTCATTAATTGCCAAAGCGTCTAACTACCCGTACAACTACGTAAGTCCTATGTTTGATAGCATTCAATTCTAATTGTCAAATGTGCAATCAACCGTTACATAATTTAAAAATAGAATGACGCAGATGACGCTCCTTTGTTTTGAACGTACCTTCATGGTATTCAAACCTTATTGCTACCATCTCAGAGACCATTCTCTTTGTACATAGACCTTCGCATAGCGGTCAAAGTACGGCCTTGGCAGATATTGTAGAAGGTAGAACTATTCAGTATGATAGTAGTTAGGTACTACAATCGAGCTAGGACAGGGTTGTCATGATTAAGTCATTTGTTTATTTAGTTTGCGAAACTAAATTATCTTACGTTTGCTGTTAATGAATCTTTTGTTTTATGATATTTGTATGTTAGTAGATATCTTATTTTGTATGCATTCTATAATCCCAAAAAGTTATTTTATTTTGTCCTTTTTATGATGTCGCGTCAAAACAATTAGACAGGTGTCCATAAACGTCTACATAGAAATGCAATGTGCTAAGTAATTTGTAAATCAAATTATATTGATGTAGCTAATTCATGTTAATGACATGTATGTTTATTAAAACATGAATAGACATGTCTAGGTTGCAAAGATTTGCAAGATTACACCGTGTAAAACTGGCCATTCAGATGTTATTTTAAATGCTTCTATTTTCAAAACAATCGCCATCATTAGTGGCAGATCAAAAAAGAAAACAAAATAAACGGCCAGTATTAGGTGGTCTCAGCAACCAGCCAGTAGCTAAACAAATACAAAACAGGTTTAACTTGACAACCGGTCTCCTTGTTATCTCTGTCTGTACATTATTTATAATTCTTGGTAATCATTATAGTAGATATGAATAGTGAGTGCATTCCGTGCATTTTTCTCGCTACGGACTAATAGTTGAAACTTGACCGGGTAATTTAATACTGATGATATTGCTAACTCTTTGTCCGTTTATTTTTATATTATGAGACAAACATTGTCACATGACATTTGAGCATTTTTTCTTTGGAATTGTAACCTTGTTTTTACTAAGAAAATGTCTTATCAGTATTCTTTGTAGACAGAAAAGTACATTTACGTTCCTAAGGTCATACGTTACTTGACTGATAAGTTTATCAATTTGTGTTGAACAGTAACGTAAAGTAATGGTTGCCATCGTATTTCTATCGTACTTTCAGAAGAGTACATAAAGAATTTTGTACACCGCTGAACGTGAATTTCACTGGTTTTCAGATATTGGAAATAGTTAGTTACTATTGAAAATGAGAACTTTTTACTCTTACTAAAAAGGTAGCTTTACATACGGAAGGAAAATTATGTAAAACACATAACACATTTAAGTTTTACGTAAATTAACAAATTAAATATGTAATTGTAATTTATGCATATTCATACATGTATACTATAGATACCTATGTTTAAATTTATAAATAAAATGATGACATCTTACTAGGCATTGTTATTATAAACACGCATTAAGTACAGCTATCGTGTTATGAATTATGAAACCCTCCCTTGCGGTAGGTCAGTGCCAACGTTGTGAAAGCCTACGCGTACGGCGCACATACGTAGATTTGACCAATTTAGGCGGCCAAAAATATTTTACAATGTATTTCGTTTTTTCTATCTTTATTTTATCATTATTTTATTATTTATTTTATTTAAGCATTGTATTTTGATAATAAGCATGTTTTATTGAAAAAAACCGTAAATATTTTTTTTTTAATGTAGAGTATCATATATTTTCATTTTAAAAGTAGTTATGATATTTTTTATTATATCTATTTCAAAATAATATGTAATGTAGTAAAAAAAAAATTAATATTTTTTTATTCCTCACTTTCTGCCTCTGATATATCAGACTCTGTGTTTGATTCAGCTGGTAGTAGCATATTTTATTGTTTCAGGGCAAAATAATCTTGTTTTAATGTTTTTTTTTTGTTGGTCACATTTCTTCAGTTTCGTATTTCTTTAGTTTTCCTTCGTTTAGTCCTCTCACTACAATCTTTAAGTGATTTAGATGGCCGCCCCGGTCGATTTCCAACAATTGTCGGGCGTTCAAATGTTCTGCTTAACCAATTCTCATTAGTTTTAAGGATTTTTTTTACAGTTTCAATTTCTTACTTTCGTAGCTATTTTAAAATATGCAAATCTTTGTTTAAAACTGCTTATATTATCAGGTGTGTCACCCTAATAGGTCAAAAGTTAGTTTCCTAGGTAATTTAGTTTTTCTTCCAAATTAGTCAGATCTTGCTATTGTATTTTATTGTAAATATAACGTAGGGTCACTATTTTTACGCCAGAGGTACTCAAAACAAAAAAAAAATGCACTTTGTGACATTTTAAAGAAAAAAGTATTTTATTTTTGTATGAGCTTCAAATCTTAAAAAGCCTGTAAGTCGGACATCCGCAGCTATCCGCAGCCAAAAAATATGTCGTAAGCTAGTTTAATATGTCAAATATCTAAAACTAAAAAAAATGTTACGCGGTCGAACGCGATAATATAACAAAATTGTGTTTAAACAAGAAAATTACTAAAAAAATATTTTGCTTACAC
Organism: Helicoverpa zea; assembly: GCF_022581195.2. NCBI lineage: Eukaryota > Metazoa > Arthropoda > Insecta > Lepidoptera > Noctuidae > Helicoverpa > Helicoverpa zea. The sequence goes on from NC_061472.1 coordinate 4,803,427, forward strand.
ACCCTCTTTTAAAATTGAAATAATACTATAAAAAATTAAGTGATCACACTTAAAATATATTAAAATATAATAACTGTTACCTGCACAACTCGAATCCATCATAAAAGTTGCTTAATATCAATTAGATAGCACAAAAATATTTTTTCTTTAATACCGTCTACCGAGATCTCTAAAAACGTATAACGTAAAATTTGCACTAAGGTCAAGTTCCAACTCCTGGTGCAAGCGCATATCGCATGTTTGGTAGGTAGATGTGGTAAATTCTTATTGCTGGGGTATTCCTCTTTCCATTTTACCCACAATTTGATGATAACCTTTATTTAAAAAAAAAAGACTTTTGGCCAGCTAAATTGCTCAAATCTACGTTAGTGCGGCGTAGCATGGTGTTATGAATTTACTTTAAACCTTTTTGTTAGCATTTCTTACAATAATAACTGTGAATGAATCAAGCTATTTAGGACCTTATCAGGTTATTTTTAAAGATCAATCTCGCTTTTAGCTTAGCCTTGGTAAGTAGGTTCTAGAACACAGGTCTTACCGGCTCGTGTGAGTCACATTTCTCTTGTAAGCAAAACAGTAAATATAGACTTTTTGTAGTTATCTAGATGAACTAAATAATTGAAAATTATTTCACAATAATTATTGAAATGACAATTATTTTATCGAAAGTCTAACAAAACTAGATTGTAGGGTAGCGGTCAATATAATAACCGAAGACACGAATATTTGTCGAATTCTGACTTAAAAGTCATATTTTCAAGTGTTGAAACCTTTTTATCAAAAGTATGAAACAAATGCTCATCGTCAAATTCAATTGTTTCCTTCATAAGTGTGAGGCAACTCCCTTTCATCCCACCCCAAGCCACCACACATCACAGAAAACTAGAGTACCCACTTACACACAGAAAATTACAAAAATATAATAAAATCAATAAGTACCAACCTTTCTTTATCTTCCTGGTCCTTTTTTCACACATGGTGGCTAAACAACACAGCTTATAAACACTGGGTTAACACGAGATGTCAATATTATTGACAATATTATACAACAGTCACTATTGAGAACGAAGACGCGTACGAACCGTTTCAATATCGAACGTGGAATGACTCGCTCGGAGTCGGCTCGCGAGGCTGGCGTGTTTGAAAATCGAACATCGTCGCGTCGTAGGCCGTAGCGTCGAGTCGGCCCGTAGAGCGAGACGGAGTCTTGTGTTGTAGTGCTACGGTTTGCGTTACCCTGATTGGAAAGTCGGTAATTAAAAAGTTAAGCCAATATTAATGTATCTTTCAAGTTGCTATATCTTAATCATGACTAAGCTAGGATAGAGTACAATAAAAAATGAGGAATAATTATGATATCTGGATAGTGATGTTTTCCTTTAATTTTTATATATGATCAAATCAGCCAAAAAGTTGCCAAAAAATGTAACTTGGTTGCACTTACCATGTTTAAGTATATTTTAATGGTAATAAAAATAAAATTAAAAATAACCTTCGATTTTGTAATAAATAACAGCCGTATTGTTGAGGTAGTTAATACGTTCAGGTTTCTACCGCATCGGATCAATTGATAAGTAGAACGAGAGAAAAATTATTACAATTCGCCACAGAGTCTGCCTAATACAATCATTTTATAAATATACTTTTTATTTCTTTACACTTAATTGATTTGCATCTAATTTTGTTATATGTAGCTACTAAATTGCATAATTTTTGTTAGTAGGTATTTTAAAGCCATTTCCTTGAAATAAGTACATCAGGTTCGTAGTTCGTCTGCATCGTAGTTATATGCAACTTATATGGCCTTACTACAAAACTTAAACATCTGTTGAACACTTATCTAAAACAATGTGGCTGCAAAACGGTCCTTATTTCAACGTCATAATTTGTTATTTTTTTAGACCAGTGTTCAACAGACGTTTAAAGGTTTTTGTGGTACGACGAATCGAGTTTTAGTACCTATACCTATAGCTGTAAAATTTAGTTACCATAGTTACAGTAAACAACAATGTATTCATAGTATTATGCTCAAGGATATGTTATGATTAGTAGGTGCACTTGTACCTAGTTATTTTTACTTCTCATACGTGATGTTATTTTAGTGGCCGTAACGTTATGGGTTATTTATTTTAATTTATAACTTCCGTATGGATTACTTTGATGGATGGAAAACAACAATATATTTCAATGACATATTTGCGTCTAATTATATTTTCTTAATTACAATTTAAACCTATTTGTACTAAAAATTCAATCTTAATTTTCCTTTTCGTTGCCATATACCAATATTGAAGTGAGTACTTAATTCAACACTATTGCTAATATGAATTGCCTTTGTTTTGCACAAGCATCTTTGAAAGTGTAAAATTTATCCATCATTGATAATACTCTTCACACATAATTTCCCAAATTATAACTACTCAATACAAATCTCCCCACACTACCCATTTCCCCTACAAATCTCCCACTTTCCCAGCAACATTTACCCCTCGTAATGGCAACACTCAAAGCCAGACGTTTTGCTAGGGAGCGCTCACCTCGCATGAAAAAACACGTGTTCGATGTAGCAGGGACCACTGTCTACCGCACGTGGAAGTACGAAGCGATTAGACATGTTATGTTAGGTGTACGTCAAGATAGTGAGGTGTTAGGAAAAATGTAGACGGGTGGCCACGTGGACAGAATGATAGATGACTAATTAATTAGAATTGATAAACTGTTTTTGTAGTTTTAGTGAGGTTATTTCAGTAGCTGAAATTGGCTGATTTTTGAAGAAAAAATTTAAAACATTATCCCTTGTTTTTTATAGCCTCTTTTTCCCAAATAATTTCATATTAATTCGTGGAATTATACCGTATCAAAAAAACAGGGGCATGCATAGAATAGAGCAAAGTGCCGCATCTACAACTACGTAAGTTCGTAGCTCTTTGTTCACGCACGTTGTCTGTGACGTCACGCGCGGCGCAGCGCGGGCGCAACGTGGGCCGGTCCGTGAGTCACCACGCACGTTGACTAACACTTACATATCGCAAACAAAACATACGTACCACTGTATACATCTGCCGAATCGCGCACGCACACATACGTATCACCATCACACGCATTAATCTTGAGGGGAATCAGGAATAATTTGTGCAGCATTTTAAATCTCTTGTCATTGTGATTTATGTATGTCTGTGTGTGTGGGTTGCATTATGTACCCGTGTATACTCAAAGATGTCAACACGCTTAGTTTGAATTCATCATACAGATGTACTATGCACATGTTTAAAGAATTTGCTTAATTTTACAACGTGAGACCACCTGACACGTTGTGTGAACACTGTCCAGCGTGATGCAATGTACCGTTCAGTAGCATAGACAGAGGTACGAACATTATTTATTATCAGAGAATGCATCACATGTTATATAAGAGCACACGCATAGGCATGCGACATTTGACGAGCAAACATTTGTTAGTTACGTAGTTTTTTCAGGCCATAAAAATAGTTCACAGTTTTACAGTATTTGACTTGAGTCAGTTTGAGTAAATATTTTCGTAAATTATAAAAGTAAAAAATATATTTCGGAAAGCTTTCCAAAAGGACACAGGGATACAAAAGAGAGGAGATTGAGTCTCCAAAGTATGCTGGGATTCGAATTTCGGATGGATTATTACAACCAGTCCGTATAATATGTATGTAACTGAGCTACATACCTATGCAATTTAACTTTTCTACTACGCTTTTCTTTAAAATCACTGAAGTAAAAACTACGTAGGTTCTGATAATAATCTTACTGCAATACACTTACATCCCTGACCTCAATTTTCTTATCAAGTATTCAGATTCAGTGTAATTCAACTGCAGGTTAAAGCAAAACTCAATATTTTGCTACGTTTTTCTACTGCAATTATACTCATACGATGAAAGTTAGTAAGAATTGGCCTCTAAAATGGCTATATCAATTTAAAACTATGTTCTTAGAAAGAGAATTGGAAAAGTTTTGGAAAAGCGATCTAGGAAATGCTTTAACGCTACGGAAATCTTACACTGAAAGTTAGACAGGAAAATTAAACGTTTTTCCGCCCACCTACTTCACTTATTTTTCTACACGTGCTTTATTATGTCATACTTATGCCAAAATAAATTATAACAGGTGTAACCAAGACAAATATACAGTCACCTGCATTCAACATGTGACGACTATTTACGCTAAAAGTTCTAAGAAAAAACGATGGTTCGGCGAACATACACCACACACATACTATGACACATCATTGTCTATGTGTGTGTGCTCTCATATACATATACGACACGTGCCATCATGTTCGTTCCTATCAGCATTTCACGATAACTGAGTTTGGTCCCGTTTCCGACAGTAATTCGATTTGAAAGCTCTCTAGACTGAAATGGAATGGATTTTCCATCGAAAGCTCTCCAGAGAGTTAATGGATATTTTATAAACGATTTATCGAGTAAAACTGGAAAGTGGAAAATGGATTCGTAAGTTACAGCGAACCTGTTTTACCACAGTCGTTTCAAAGTATTCTTTATTAAGAACAATTACGGTACTGAAACGCCCAGCCTTTTATTTATGAATGCACACGCCTTATAAACGCCCACACGATTGAGTTAAGAGTAGGACACACCCTTTGCTTACAGGAAACTTTGAAAAGATCAATATACATAAACAGATCTAAAAATATCGAACTTTTTAATTGCAATCGATAATAGCCGAATATAAATATATTCTTCGTAAACCTCTTTCATTTCTCGGTTACAATAATTTTCCTCTATGTATCATCATTTCCCGAGCCTTTTTCTGGCTATGTTGGGGTCAACTTCCAGTCTAACCGGATGCAGCTGAGTGGCAGTGTTTTACAAGGAGCGATGCCCTATCTGACGTCCTCAACCCAGTTACCCAGCGACCCCCAAGGTAAGGCTGGCTGTGGGACTTTCTGGAATCTGATTTACGAGTAGTCACTTTCAAAGATGTTCAAATGACATTGTCATCTCTGTGTACACTATATATACATATGTAGGTACTATAGTATTATTTGTTATGCCAAAAAGCCATGAGAAAACGTAATCCAGATTTAGAACGTAAATGATAATGATATCAATGACGTCACCAGTATTCGTGCATGCGAAGCCACGTGCAAGACGCTCGGTTTTCGTGCGAACTAGTGTACGTTAATAATAAACGTATATAACAGGTATTTGTATGTATTGTAAGTATATAAATAGACTCTTCCGCAGTGGAATGTAGGTACCTATTGTTTTTTTGTTACGAGTTGTTAACTCGTATTATAGTTTACGATTCGCTTCTTTGTGGTTTTAGAATAAATTCGTTGTTCCTTGAGATTCCACGTCTCGTAATAACATCTTCCCTCACCTGAATAAGTGGGTCTATGTTCTTTCTTTGCGTCCAGTAGACATTTTGCTTAAATTGGTAGTTTTAAAATGAAAGCATCAGATAGACTGATTTTAGAAATTATATTTATTCTTTGGAGTCTAGATTAGAAATAGCTCTGTTTTTCATGATTGCAGTACACCAGTTCTTGCAATAGAACCTGAATACTTAGCTCGGTATATACATCGTCATGTCAAAGCAATAAAAAAACTGAACTGATTTTTTGTCATTTTGGTTTCTTATCTATCACTGTTTGTAATGAATTGAAATTATCATGATAAACGATGAATATTATTTTGCCGATTTTAATCTTAATTCCCAACTAATAATGAAAATGCACTCATAACTGGTAAAGTACCTAATCAAAAATAGATTTCAGGTAATCGCATATTTTATCATTTTCCATTCCGCATACCGGGCTGCTTTCATTTATGTGATATACATTTTTTTCGTACATGTTCAAAAAGGGAATAGTTTGTCCATACCCAAACATTATTATGAAAATTAATGTTGATGCAATTTTTTATTGCAAAATCAATTAAGCGCTTCATCGCTAAATCAATAAATACTTTCTCATTTATAGAAATATAAGAAGGATAAAAATATATCTATCGTTTTAAACATCATGCATATTTAAATAACACAAAAATAAAACACTATAGTATCAATCTCGCCTAAAAATATACACGGTTCAATAACAAACCGTGGAAAATTTTTGCTCGCAATGCAATACAAAAAAAATTGCTTGTAATTTAATTCCCACATTGTCTACGTGTAATTTATTCACAATAATATTGTATTGTTATTAAAATTCGTGTAGACTTTGCATGTAGTTCGAAAGCACGCGGTTGAGGCAGGTTCCAAATGGCTCTCGCTACGGTAAATGTCACGTTGTACTGCATGCGACAGTGTAGGGCCGTCACCAGAACAATAACGTTCTGAATCATGTGCTCAGTGCTCAGATGTTTACGGATATCGGTATTAATAACATAGGATATTGTACGATTGAGAATGGATGGTATTAGAACTGGAGTATTTGCTAGCTTCAGTTGAGGATTTACATAGAGAAATAACTTGAGTCATACTAAAAGTAGCGCGTAGTAATCTATTTTCCTTGTTACCTATATTTTTTGACATTTTGACATTGAACAGCAGTAGAGAACACAATTGTTCTAGCACTCGAAATACCAAAGTATTTCGAGTGTGGAAAACATTTTCTTTTTTTTTCAAATATTTTTAAAGTAAATTACTTATTATTTTTGTTGCAGGGTTCAGTTCCAATCAGATGCAACTGATTTCGACTGTTCGACCCAGAGCGACTGCTGGATCTCATCTACTCAGGATAACTAGCATTCCTTCGTCAAGTCTGATCGTAAAATATATCAATAATGTGTATATAAACAATACCATCAGCCCTACAGATTCCTACATTCCGATTGCATACTAGTAGCAGCTACGTCGCAATTCGTCACGACTCCGACGCAACGCCGACGTTTCATTTGACGCAGCGTAGACGCACGTCTAACTGTACTGGAACAATAGACCGTTTGTAGTGCAACGTGAAGCGATTAGCCATCGACTTCCGATGAGGAAACTATTTATTGTTTTACTATTTACTAGCTTCTGCCAGCGACTTCGTCCGCGTTAGAGTCGGACTTTGTGCAAAGAGAGGAAGAATAAACACCAGCCCCTCCAATTATCTAAATCTATGCGTACTGATGCGTACCTACTACTACTTTAAGAAATAAAATGTAAACTATTATGGCCTTACTACAAAAACTTTAACAAATATTTTGTATTTAAACACTGGCAAAATAACTAATAGGTACTAACCTATTTTATAAAATAACAACAAAAGAAAGTTAAAAATAAATTGTTTAAAACCTAAAAGTCACCCAATAAGGTTGAACACTCTGAACGTCTATTCGCATCAATCGCACCAACAGCCAAATATTGTATGAAGCTCGCGCAAACACCGCGCCGCGAGGCGCGTCGAGCGCGGCGACCTTTGCACAAAAATGATCCTTATAGCATGATTCAGTATTCACGCGCGATGGCTTATTACCGTTTTTCATGTACAACGTTGGTGTTTCTTTACCGATTTATATAATTCTTTTTTTAATGAATAGATAATAGTGTTAATTATTTTAATAAGTGTGAGTGAGAGTGTTATAAACGTAATAATAGTCAAATATAATCAGAAAGCTCCGAACTGCTAAGCTTCCGAGAGTTTTACGTGTTATTGTGAGTCAACCATAAAAGATAGACATATGCTGTCATGGGATATTTTTTACATAATTTTATGAAGAACATTTCCGTCATACATGGTTTCTGTGTAGCTGTAACCATTAGGGCAGCACACGCGACGGAAGCTTAAAAAATGGAGTAACTTCTCCCGTTTTCCCAACATTTACCTTCACTGCTCTGCTCCTATTGATCGTAGCGTGATGAAGTAGTGTAAGTATCCTATAACCTGCCCAGGAGTATGAAGAATCATTGTACCAAGTTTCGTTGAAATCCGTCAAGTAGTTTTTGTTATAACGAACGTTATGCCATAACGAACATACAGACAGACAGACAGACAGACAGACAGACGGACAAAAATTTTACTGATTGCATTTTTGGCATCAGTATCGATCACTAATCACCCCCTGATAGTTTTTTTGGAAATATATTCAATGTACAGAATTGACCTCTCTACAGATTTGTTATAAGTATAGATATAGATTATAGGTACTTAATTTGATATGTCGTCTGAATGAATATCACTTGTTTTTTTTCTGGCCTCCCTTGCTCAGATTTAGGAGTTAGTTTTCTTCTTCTTATCGACTGAGCTGCAGGTGTAACCACGTACTAGTGTCAGAGTTTTCTCAAATCTGACGTGACGGCCTCTGACATGATATTAAGTAATTGGAATGGAATTCAGAAGCTAGTATATGCTACTTCTACAGACTCGTGATTTCCATAAGTTAAGTAATCAAGTCCTTTAGTCTTTTATTATGGTACCTACTGCATACTGCATGACTTTTGCATCAATATGTCATACTCCAAAAGAAATAGATTGCAATGAATACAGATACCATCCACATAATTGATGTTTTCTTACGCAGGTAAAATGTTTACTCTAGAACACGTGAAAGCAACATTTCTTTGGAAGCGAGCCACGTCGATACCAACGTGCATAAAATAGTAAACAACTTTACTGGCAACACTGTATTATGAACGAATCTACGTTAAAACGAAAATAGGTTTTATTAACAAGGCTTTATCACTATTGTCCTGCCCTAATCCTAATTTTGCTATGGTCTGCGCAGCATGTCTTTCTTCATAGTCCTTTACATGGTGTGGTTTGGCATGTAACTTTCTTTAAAGCCCATAAGCCATTGACAAAGTTATGTAATTGTGTTATGTATTTCTAAGATTTGGAGGGTTCCTAGAAAGCACTTTCTCTAGACTTCCCTTGTAATAAATATATCGGTCAAGGAGTTGTGTACTATTATTGAAATTATTACGTAGACGAAAGAGCGATTCTAGTAAGTAATTATTGGAGGCAATACTCAAATCCTAGCTAAGCAAGAGTAGCGTGGTAATTTAATCTCAATATTTCTCAATGTCACTTTTTCCGTCGTCGTCAACCAAAAAGTTGGCCATTTAGAAATCAATCGCTTCCAGTGAGCTATCATCATCATCCTTCTGTCCTTATCCCAATTTTATTATGAGTCGGCGCAGTATGTTACTTTCCTTCCATACTTAATGCCTTAAACAAATTATAAATCGACAGTTCGTCGAATAATGGCAATGATGCTATGCATGTCGTATTTATTTGCGATGCAATGATGTACAAATAGGTATAGTTATACACATCAATCAATAATACGTAATATACACGTACGTTATACGTTTGTCGTGCACTACATACTTAGCACATACTGTCTACAAGCGACGGATTAAGAGATAAGCGAGCACATGTTTATACACGTGACATGTCTCGGTCATAAGACCTTCTGTTTAGAAAGTCTTCTTCGTGCTAATCTTGAGAAAAACATCGCTATGTTACGTGTGAGCTGTATGTAGGTATGACAGGCTAGGATATTTGGTTGATTTGGTTGTGCAACTATCATTGTAAGTAAAAGTTAATTAAATCAAGTGTCTAAGTTCTACATCCATATTTATAAAGTTACATGTTCCTTGCGGTTCCATCCTGCGCCTACGTCTGTACTTTGCCTGAACCTGCTTATCTCAGGAACTACTGGACTGATTTCAAAAATTATTTAAGTGTTAGATAACCCATTTATCGAGGAAGCCTATAAGTAAGTTATTTATCCGGGCGCACGATGTAGTTACCACGGGACGCTGTTGAAACCGCTGTCGAAAGCTGTTCTTATATGCGCTACAAACTAAAAAGCAGTAACCTTAAGGATCAGGTTTAAAATAAAGACTTCACCACTTATCTCCTTAGTTATGGAGTGTCGCCATCTTCGGAGCCACCTGATACCACCTGTGAGCGCACGTTTCATTCAACGGTAGTCAACATGACATTCTTGGCTGTATGCCGACCTGTCATTGCCATAACGGTACGTCATTATAAGATTAAGTGTTACGATGCACGCATATGGCTATCATTGTTTTGTGATGTGCTTAAATTGTTGTGATTACTAAATTAATTAGTACTTTGTAATCGAATAGAGTTATCAATTAGTTTTTGTAAAGAAAACCATGAAACAGAAGGATTTCTTTTGACAGTGATTTTACCCCTATCCTGTGGGAACTGCTCCGGGTACACTGATAAAAAGAAGCTAAAAGCCTTCGTCGACAAATGAGCTATCAATTAATTTACAAAACAATGGTATTTACTGTTTACTGTACTGCTCCACACATCGAAAAATCTAGAAAACATAAATACAAGATAAAAACTAACAAGACTAGCGTATCAATTGCAATTCAGTTGACGTCTCAGTTGGAAACAATAGTATGTGCAGTTGTAACGTACGCCGTAGTAAGTAGTAGATAAGAAACTATGTACTTTATGTATCGTTTGTAGTCATTCCTTATCAGTCATTTTGTTCGTACTCACGTAAGTACTTGGTCTGAAGTAAATAGTAGGTTGAATCACAAAATAAATAATCTATACTAATATTATAAAGAGGAAAACTTTGTTTGTTTCTTTGTAATGGATAAACTCAAAAACTACTGGACCGATTTTAAATATTCTTTCATTATTAGAAAGCTATATTATCTGCGAGTAACATAGGCTATATTTTATCCCGGTGCGGGCAGTACCTCCCACGGGACGCGGGTGAAACCGCGGGAAAATGGCTAGTAATATTATACTGTGGTGGAGTGAATTGCTGGGCTTTTAAAATTCCGGGTCGGATTATTTTTATAAATTGATAGGCATTTATAATGAAGTCAGTACAATATACTATGTATATATGTATGAAGTATAAACATTCTTGGGACAAAAACAACAAGGCCTTCATATACAAACAAGATAAAAAAACTTTTTTTTTTTTCAAAATGATAAAACAACATGTTTGTTTGCAATTACAATGGCATCATTAAATTTTAAATACTGAAATGCATCTTAGCCATTGTGTTAACTTACAAGGTTGTAAAAAACGTGTATAGTAGAAATATTCTGAAGTATAGTGTTAACACTCGTAGTAGGTATGTATAAAACCGTAGCTTGTGACCATTTATCGTAGCGCTTAGTCGACTTCCGTAGCCCAAAAACGATTCCTGTAGACCGTTGCTCATATCCCGGATCTCATAGCTCAAAAAAATCAGTAGGTCGATTTCGTAACTCAAAACTGTCACCTGCAGATCGTAGCCCGATACCACGTAGCTCAGTAGTCTTCTTCTCGGCCTATAGCCCGAATTCGTAGCCCGTAGCCCGTAGTCCGTAGCCCGTAGTCCCACAGTTGACTAGTTTACTGTAGACTGTAGATTATTAGGCCTATGATAAAGCAGCACCTTCATGCGTAACGTGACAGGCCGAGCTATCGGTTTCTCACACATTTATTTAGCACGTGCGTTAAACTGGCGTGGACCGAGCGTGTGACTGTAATCGCCATGTTTTCATTTTGTTTTGGTATTATTTTTATTTTCTATTTTCCAATTGTTTGGAGTGTTAAGCGGTTTTGTTTCTATTTGATTAATATCGTTTTTTGTAGTGTTGGTTTTTGATAACGGCGACCTACTTTTTGCCACTAGCTGCGTGCAAAACGAGTTCCTAATTTTCCAATACCTACTATGGTTTGTCCAATATAAAAGCCAAAGGTTTTATTGAGCTAATTTTTGATGAAATACAATCGATAAGTATAACCACGTTGTAATTTTTACAGGTATTAAAAACAGTAGTTTGATGTACCTATTTCATTCTGATGCTACTTTATATATTATGATGATAATCACAATAATTACTCATTGAGGCATATTTCTTAATCATAAGTATTAGATTACTCTGCATACTATATACAGTATTAGAGAGCATAGATTCATCGGAAATATCAAAAGTACTTCAGCACTAAATGTATACAAAACATTACCATTACCCAAAACAACACCAACAAAAACAAAAATAGTAAACAAAGCTTACACAGTCAATGGAAAATCGTGTCAAATATTATCATGTGCCGTATAATTCAGCGGTCGTGAAATATACACCGAGTCACGTTGTTTCCCATGCTGTGCTCGCAACGTGCCGTGCGACGCAAATATTCTGCAACTAAATGTACGAACCAGGTTAGGTAGACCTCGCTCCCACGTTTCAATGCGGACTGATTTTGATACATTATTTATAAGTTGAAACGCTCTAGAGGTTGGTTGGAGAAACAAAATAATTTTAATATAGGTTTTTTTTTTCGAAATTTGAATCTATGGATAATAATCACCAACCCGCATTGAGCAAGCGTGATAATTAATGCTTAATCCTTCTCCGTGTGAGAGAAGGCCTGTGCCCAGCAGCGGGACGATAAAAAAAACAAATATTCTGCATTAAGAATGAATGCAAAAAAAATATATATATTTAAGAATTAAATAACTTTGATAAATGTTTTGTTCAAAATATTCTGCAACTAAGTGTACGAACAAGGTCCTCGCGTATTAATAGGTAAGTTAGAACGCTTTAAAGGGTAATCTTTGGTACTTTTTACTTCGAAATGATATACTAAATATTGTGTAAGTATACGATAGACCAGGTTAGTTAGACCTCCTTTACATTTTGCTCAATTAAATGAATTAGGTAGGTATTTAAAATTATATGATGGAAAGTATGTAAAGACAGCGAATTAAATGTTTATGTAAATGTATGGATTAATTTTATTGTGTTTATCTGAGGTTTATTGTAACAATTTTCACAGTCACAAATTACTATATATGATGATACAGCTATTTAAGACTTAACAGATTATGTAGTCATTGAATACAGTAATTTAATTATATTTAGATACCTAATTATTCATTTAATTAAAGTATTTTCGTACAATAACAGACTACGACACAATATGTTGCATCATTATGTGTTTGTACCTATGTACATGTGTAAAGCAAACAAACACGGAACAAAGTCTATTGAAAGAGGATATATTATGATACCTACTTTATGGTGGGAAATCACCAGGATATTATGAATAACTAAGGTATAATACCTTAATATCACTGTCAAAAAAGCTATTTTCCTTATCTTTAGCAAGAGTAGCTTCGTAAGAACGTGTAGACTATTCTATTTTGAACTACGTAGGACCCTTTTTATAGCTCATAGGTCTTGTAAGCTGGTGCCATGGAACAATGCCTGGCCAGCACATGTTGCACCATGCAACTAAGAAGAGATACTTTGGTCAACGCACGTTTGAGAACATGGTGTACAATGTACTACCTACTATTGTTATTGTGTGCGTCGTCATAGTCAGTATTTGGTATCCTGCAGGGTAAAAGCTGCCTTGATAATGATGTCGTACAAGTTACTGCCAAAGAGGGTTACCTTGTTTTGTATCATGTAATATATGTCCCTCTCAATCTCAATTTATCTTTGAAGTCAATAATAAGTTGTCAAAGGCAAGAAAATCCCGTAGTTAATCTATTTTGTACCACGAAGGGCCCTTCTAGCTCAGTGGTCACATGTTGCAACATGCAGTTCAGAAGAGACACTTTGGTCAACGCACGTTTGAGAACATGATGCCTTTGTACTGAATGTACAAAGATACTTAGTAAGTATGGTTATTGCGTGTGGCGTCTGGTCATAATACTGTTTGGTATTCTACGCGGATATAGTTGGAAATTGATGTGCCAGGTGTGGTGTGACCTGTGCATATGTACGCTATACTATTATAAAGCGGAATAGTTGGTTTGTTTACTTAAAATAGAACTGAACCTATATTTACTCAAAGAAGACAAAACTGAAACCTTTAAAATGATGACGGTAAATTTGATCCTTACACTCGTTATTAAATTCAAAAAGTCGTGGTGGCGTAGTGGGTAAAAGACCAACCTCTCAAGTATGAGGGCGCGGGTTCGATCCCAGGTCAGGCAAGTACCAATGCAACTTTTCTAAGTTTGTATGTATTCGTATGTTTCGGATGATTCGGATGGCACGTTAAACTGTAGGTCCCGGCTGTCATTAAACATCCTTGGCAGTCGTTACAGGTAGTCAAAAGCCAGTAAGTCTGACACCAGTCTAACCAAGGGGTATCGGATTGCCCGGGTAACTGGGTTGAGGAGGTCAGATAGGCAGTCGCTTCTTGTAAAGCACTGGTACTCAGCTGAATCCGGTTAGACTGGAAGCCGACCCCAACATGATTGGGAAAAGGCTCGGAGGATGATGATGACTCGTTATTAAATTGTTTGTTGCACTAATTTTACAAAGTATTGGTCCGATTTGAAAAAATATTTCAGTGATAGACAACCTTTATCCAAGAATAGGGTGATACCCAGAATTAGGGTGAGCTAAAGACGCACACCGATGAAGTAGTTATATAAAAAAGGCTTAGTCATTATGTTTCGCAATATGATGCAACATCACATCAGTCATACGTCGTTATTATCCTATCATCGTTGCAGAAATAATTTCATCATCTACACTAATGACTGCCGCATAGGTACGAGCTTTTCACAAGCACTTCTAAACGAATTAAAAATAACTTGATTTTTATTTATTTCCCCATGTATACCTATTTTTTTGGGAGTCAGTCAACTTACCACAACATTTATGTCATCACAGTTAGACAGTCCGATGAATCAATTCGGATGTGGTCCGAAACTACTGAACCGATTTGATATAAAATCTTTCACTGTTAGAAAGCTACGCTCTTCTTGAGAAACATAGATTATATTTTATCAGGGAACGGGCAGTAGCTCCCACGGGTGCAGGTGAAACCGCCGGAAAACTGGTTCTAAATAAAATTGTGTGTCTGTGGGTTGGTGTACATCACACGTTCAATGTTTGCAGCTCGTATCGAATACAGTGTGGGAAGAAAACACGAGTAGGCAGACACTTTAAACTGATATCTACCAAGTAGCTGTATACTTTTGCATAATGTGGGCGTTTGTGACCTGTCAACAACAACGGCATTGTCTGATATACATAAATACACTTATCTACATGTATTTGCAACGTAAATAAAATATACCGTGTGTTTAAAAGAAAAAACAGTTGCCCACAATCAACGAAGGATGAACTTCAATATCCATAATTTATCCATACTAATATTATAAAGAAGAAAACTTTGTTTGTTTGTTTGTTTGGTTGTAACGAATAGGCTCAAAAACTACTGGACCGTTTTAAAAATTCTTTCACCATTCGAAAGCTACATTATCCACGAGTAACACAGGCTATATTTTATCCCGGTACGGGCAGTAGTTACCACGGGACGCGGGTGAAACCGCGGGAAAATGGCTTGTTTAAGTATATGTATGATAAAGCTGGCATGCATAGATTTCCCTAAATAAATCAGATGCCTGCAAACAAGAAGCGACTCCCTGTTTGATGTTCACAACTAGCTTCATGCCGCCTTTCCCTAACTATGTTGGGGTCGGCTTCCAGTCTAACCGGATTCAGCTGAGTACCAGAGTTTGTTGAGTAAGTTCAAAACTGGCTTAGTGAAAATAAATGAGGCATAAATGATACAAAGGAAGTTAATTAAAAAAACAATAGGTAAATGGAAAAACTTTGAGTTGGCCACCCTAACGCGACCTACTTAGGTAAGTTTTTTTCTCACTTCTCAATGCGGCGCGTGTGAAAACATGCGTTTGCGTCAACCTCGTGTTACTTCTAAATTCATGTTTTTTTTGCAATATTGCGATTTTCCATTAAAGGCTAAAAGATAAAGAATACCTACAATCATCATCTGCCTAGCTTTTTTTCCCAACGGGGTTGGGGTCGGCCTGCAGTCTAACCGGGTGCAGTAACAGCGTTTTACAAGGAGCGACTGCTTTTTTGACCGCCTCAAATCATTTACCCGGGCAACCCCTAGGTAAAACTGGTTGTCAGACTTACTGGCTTTGCTTTAAAAGATAACAAAAATCAAAAACATAGGTAATTAAAATTGCATTTCTCATAAACAACCACCTCATTTATAGTAACATTACAAATAACTGCCTCTGAAACTGGGTCAACATTACGAATTTACAGTACTGATGCAATACAGGATAAAAATATTTACGATAACAAAATGGCGCACGTTACGCGCCATTCGACAACGTGACAACAATCTGTGTGTGATCGAAATCCGTTCAAATGCTGTGATAATACGTGTTATGTTTTCTTTATTATGTTCCCCTTTTGTTATGGCTTATTAATTAATAGTTCACCCATTTAGTTGGTACAAATGTGTAATTACGTATTGCATTTGTGGAATTTCATGGCTGTGCTAAGTTATGAAACGATATCATTATTGGTATTGTGTCTAGAACTTTCACGAAGCAACCCGTTTTTTTTCAACCCCAGTGCATCAGAGAGCAGTGGAGGTCCTGCACTTGATCTCTCTCCGATCGTGTTGGATTGCCGTCCCATCGGATTCAGAAATTGAGGGAATAGAGAGTGCACCTCACTTTTTAACAATCCTTGTACCCTATAATTATTTATCCTCTGCATCGGGTTGCTGGCATTACAGAATAGTTACTGTGGCCCAAAATCTGTCTGGACGCTAGTATTTTTATTGATCTCATAATATGTACTATACACTAATAAAGGTGCTTATACAATAAGAAGCCTTCACCACGTGCAACAAGGTATTATAACTCACCTAACTAGTAAGAAGGTTACAATCATTAAAGTGGGATTAAGTGAAGTTAATAACTAAGAGCTTACAAGGGCACACAGTTCTATTTGTAAATAAGTAGGGTTTAAGTTATTAGTGTACGTTGCTTAAGCTCCTCAAAAGTCTTTACATGAGCGTTTTGCTACATAGGATAGATGTTGCCGAGAGAGACCAGAGACCATTATTTTTCACGATTTTTTTTGACTCCTCACTTTTTTTTTATAAAATTTACCTAGGGCATTTCCTATTACTGCTCATAACGAATAACAGCCGGGATTTATCAATTTAACGTGCCTTTTGAAACAGGAAGGTCATCATAACTCATCATAAAAAGATGGTCACCGATCTAAGGATAGGCCGTGCCAAGCGTTGCTTTAACCAGCGCAGCCGTCACCTACCCACGGGCACCTCTAACATTTTAAATAATAAATACAATACATTTGTATATAAAAACAAGAATACAGCCGGTGGCACCCCTAGTCACGTTGTGAGGCGATTCGGAAGTGCACATGGCGGAGCACGGTTCACGTTATGCCTACGAACATTCGTCAATGTGTCATATGTATTATATACTAACGATATACGGCGATAACATGCTGTATACGTGTCAATTTAAATCAATAGGTATTTTATATTATGTATGAGATACAAGATAGAATATTTGACTTGGTTTGTGTCGGATTTTTGCGCGTGGTTTTGAATTTAGAGCATTTTCAGAACGAATAAAAGTTTTCATAGATCCTGATCTGTTCAGACTGATTACTGATTTAACTATTAAATTAACTGCCAGATGTCTGAGAGCAACGCCGAAGATGAAAAGAAAAATCAGGCAACCTGAAAATTCATGGAAAAACTTGTAGAGGCGCAGCGCATTTTCTTTATAAATTAGATATAGTACATAATTATCATACAAATGTAATAACTACCATGCATGTACCTAAACATGCCCTTATACTCCCGAAATAAAATTACCTGGTAGTACATGAACTTTATTAAGTAATCAAACAACAAAACTTCGTAACGAAAACATAAACATCCAAAAAACGCTTTAAAATTTCGATCACTACAAAACAAAATCTATGCTTAGTCCCACGTGGTGCCAACATTACGGGGATTACGTCACGTGGCGGGACAAACGTGTATATAGGCACAGAATAAAGATGTTCAGTTGTAAAGGTACCTAGTAAGGTTCGTAGAAACGTCACTCACACACGCATATGCATTGACGAGCTTTTACCGGCGCTTTCGGTAAATTGCTGGGGAGTTTGTTGCGCCACTTCTTCTTCCCAGCAAAAACACATAGGAAGTGGTGAAGGGCGGGCGTTTTGGGGGCTGTCTTTTGTTTTTGACGTTCGAAAAGTGCTGATTTATCAGCCTAATTTGAATAAACGATTTTGAGTTTGAGTTTGGGTGCTGTCAGTACTGAGTGTCGTGCATCGAGCACATGCATGTGTTAGGTTAGTACGTAGCATCACAACTGTTTAGAAGATAATATATTTAAACTGTGATACAGGACTCCTTGGTTGTGCACATTTGTATTACAATACTCAGGTATCTAGGTCTCTTGTATTGTAATGTTTATATTTAGATGTGGCAACGTGTTTTTAAACTGTTTGTGTTAGGGCTGTGAAGTTTTGAGATTGTAGGTTTTAGTTTTCTTGCATGTTTTTTTTTTCTATGCTAAATATTCAGGTTCTGTAAGCATTTGGCATTGCTTAAATAATCATTATGTTCGTGTGGTAGATATTGAGTTTTTTAACTAATATTTATGTCTTACTTTTAACTTCGAATTAGGTTTTTGCGGTAGAGCGAGCTCTCGGGAAATTTTTAAGAAAATATTTATTTAATGTGTCATGATGTTTTCCTTCACCTTTTTAAGCCAACTTAAATGAGAAATAAGTATATGTATTTAGTGCTTCACTATACAATCATAATCATACCCTACCCCACTGAAATAAGCCTTGGTAGTAGTAGTTTCAGAATTTCCTTAGGTTTTAGAACTCATCAATCAACTATTTTATGAGGCTAAGCCATAACCATAGGTCATGGGCGATAATACCTACAAGGTATAATTTTACATAGTGTTGTACGTCATCAAAAATATTTTTATCGGTATTTTTCGATCTATGTATTGTAGTATATTGATCACCCGATTTTCTTCTCCGTTGACGTCAAGGAATGCATTTCTATGTACTTGCGTAATGAAAAATAATATAAATTGTAGAGCATTTGATGTAGTGTTATTTGGCACCAATTTTGGTCACGTTTCGCCCGTGAAAAGGTAAAATATCGATAATAAGTGTCGTTATTTTTTCTTCTCTAATGACGCTGTTATAGCGTAATAAAAAATGCTATTTATGCACTGATTGAAATCTGAAGCTATTTTATTAATATAATAAAAATGATTCTTTTACACGATCTTAATGACGGTCAGGTGTCTTGATCACGTTGCATCTTTAGTGACGACTACGCACGCACGTTCGCAAAAATCGTCTAGAGACGACTTAAGTATGCTCGGTTCCTAAAAACAAGAAATGATTGATTTCGTTTGCAAGTAAAACTAATCTAGACACACGGCAGTGTGTCCGCCAAGTTCGAGCAAAAAAAGCGACACACCGGCCGTGGGTTATATTACACGAACCATTTCGGGCCAAATTCGACCCCCCTATAACTCAAAATCTATTTTATTTACACATATCAAATTTCTAGTATCTGTTGAGACCCCCTCACTTATCTAAAATACAAAATTTCATTAATATACCTATTGTAGGTCCTGAGATATTGACGTCAGAAAATCGCTATTTTTACTATACACTCACTGACTGACTCACTGATTCACTGACTCACTCATCAAAAACCTAGACCACTTCCAATGGTCGTATTTACTTAAAATTTGGCATGTAGGTAGGTCTTTATGTCAAGGTAAAGGGAAAAATCTGAAAATGGCCAAGTGTGAGTCGGTTTCAAAATAATGAAGGTGTAAAATACCCAGTGTAAATTTATACCCCTAAGGAACTAAAACGAACTAAATTTATCTATATTTATATAATATATCTTCGAATGGTCGTACCGATCTGAAATTCGTTACAAAGGTTTGTATTTAGTCAAAGTAAAAATCTGAAAACGGCCAAGTGTGAGTCACTTTCGAAAATAACGAATGTGTAACTTTGATCCACGAACATAATATATGATAACATGTCATGTCAGTCAGTTGGTAAATCTAGTCCATTTAGTTAATCTAGTTCATTTCTTTGTAAGAAGCATAGTGCATATTCAAAAATCTGAAAGATAGTATAAATGAGACATTTCCTTAACTAACTTAATAATAAGAAAAAAATAAAATAAACAACCTTACAAAAATAAATGAAATCCCATCCAAAACAAAAATGTGAAAGGCTGCCAAGTTCGATAATATGGAAATCCTTCGCCTATAAAAGAAGTGAGATCTGAATAAGTACCAAGTTCCATACACATACCTCAGTTAAAAATAGTTACTTTTTAATAATGTTACTTGGCAAGTTTTAATAGAAAATTAAATACTTGATTAATTGCGTTTAGTAGAAGGTGTGTGAAAACTTGCCAAGTAACATCATTAAAAAGTAACTATTTTTAACTGAGGTATGTGTATGGAACTTGGTACTTATTCAGATCTCACTTCTTTTATAGGCGAAGGATTTCCATATTATCGAACTTGGCAGCCTTTCACATTTTTGTTTTGGGTGGGTTGTTTATTAAAGAAACCAGTTGTAAATAACTTAGTGAGAAATCAGTTTTCAATCTCTTTTTCTTCTTCTAAAAATTATCTACATGGTACATCTATACATTAAAATCTTTGGCGTTTATAATACTAATAGTATACATTTAAAATATTGAAAAGTAGGGAGTCCTCACTCGATGAACTTGCAATATTTTTTTAATCCACGTGTTTCTACCGATTCATAATCACCTACCAGGTAAATAAAAAATATATAGACATGCAGTTTTCGCACTACAGCCGGCCTTGCGTGCACATTGTCATTAATATTTACGACAGACAGACACTCATTATGCACTAATGTTTTTGTAATGCTATTCTTATAGTAGCGGATGTGTAGAGTCGTTAGTAATGGTATGCCATGTCAGGGATTAATAAAATAATTGTATAGTTCTCGAGGATAATAATTGTTGCTGCAGAAAAAGCTTTATGTGGCTGTTCATAATGCTTACTGGATAATTAGTAACTTAGAAAAAAAATTAAACCGACTTCCCAAAACACTAAAAAGCAAAAAAAAACTATTTTTAGGTGCATCGGCCTAGAATTCGGTGTCTAATGGATGTTACAAAGTTAATTTTGCCACCGACTTCTAGGCCGATGCACCTAAAAATAGTTTTTTTTTGCTTTTTAGTGTTTTGGGAAGTCGGTTTAATTTTTTTGTAAAAAAGTTTTTTATTTAAAGCTTTTCAGTGATACGTATAGTTGTCTCTATCCATACAAGTGGGAAGTTCTCATCAATACAAAGAATATAAGTCCAAATACGAGGTATTTTACATATTCAGTTGTCGAGTTCCCTCGACTTTCTCTGGTCTCCATCATCAGGTCAGCTTCAAACCTTCACTGTTGCAAAGGTCTTATCAATACAAATAATTTAAGCCCAAACACGAGGTAGTTTACATATTCAGTTGTCAAGTTCCCTCGACCCTCTCTGGTTTCCATCATCAGATCAGCTCCAAATCTTCACTGTTGAATAGTGCTTTTAGGCGTACACCTGAGTATCAAGTTTTTACCCTATGTATGCCTACAACTTTCGAAGGTTGCCCTCGATTTCTCAGGGTTTCCATCATCAGATCCTGACCTGATGACTATGGGACCAACTGGCAGCTATTCCGAGTCGAACAAAAAAAGAATCACGTAAATCGGTCCATAAACCTCGGAGTAATCGATGTACATACATAGAAAAAAAAAAAAAAAAAAAAAAATATACCGGCCGAATTGATAACCTCCTCCTTTTTGGGAAGTCGGTTAAAAAACAACAGGATAGGTAACTAAGAAACAAATAAATAAATACATAAGCATTTTCCACGTTTTTGGACTATAATATCCTATACTGCTTTTGTAATGTGTACTCTTGTCGTGAATTATTTATTTGAATCTCTCATAATTTTCAAATGAAAAACTGTGTCCCAAAACTTAATGATCCGAAAAGTGCCCTAAATTTGTTTTGGTGCCTAGGTACATAAGACACGATAAATAGGTACCTACCAAGTATCGGAATAATAATAATAATAATATGCCCCGCAGGGCATCTGAGGCGGATGACGGGGAGTAGCGACCCCGCGGGGCTATATATCCGAGTGCTCCAGGGAGAGTATACTGTCCCCCATCTCCGGCCTGCCGGAGTGAAGCATGACGGGGGATAGGTCTCCCGCCTCTTGGCTTGCCTTCATCGGCCGGTCAGAGTGGAGTCGCTAGAGCAAGGTTAGTCCTGCTCGGAGGGTAGGTGCCTCGTGGTAAGTGGCGAGTGGGCCGGTGATGCTGGACCCACAGGGAGCGCGTGATCTGCGTTTAAAGTCCGCCGAGGTATCCTCACCCTTCTCAGCCGCTCATGTCCCTGTTGCCCTCTTGTTGCTTTTCAGTGACTGATTCCCGGGGGCCCAGTAAGTGAGTTGGCGAGTCTCCACCTGCCATTTTAACATGTATTTAATACATTGTCATCGGCAGGTGCCATAGTTCCCGTAGTTTCCCCATTCCTAGTCCATTAGCATCCCATCACAATAGCCCAAGTAGTTTTCATCCATAGTTAGCAATAGTTTAGCACAGAACCGGGGATTGTCCTTGGGTACATTTCTATAGTGTATACGGGGATAATCGTCGGTTTTGTGTCGCCATTTCATTAAAGTTGTCTCAAAAGGGCTTCAGCGTGTTGGCTTCGGCCCCACGTTCGCCTTCCAAAAATCCGGGACTCTGTAGTCCCGAGGTCAGAAAGAGACATACAAATAATAATAATAAATAATAATAATAATAACCGCAGGGCATCTGAGGCGGATGACGGGGAGTAGCGACCCCGCGGGGCTATATATCCGAGTGCTCCTGGGAGAGTATACTGTCCCCCACCTCCGGCTTGCCGGAGTGAAGCATGACGGGGGATAGGTCTCCCGCCTCTTGGCTTGCCTTCATCGGCCGGTCAGAGTGGAGTCGCTAGAGCAAGGTTAGTCCTGCTCGGAGGGTAGGTGCCTCGTGGTAAGTGGCGAGTGGGCCGGTGATGCTGGACCCACAGGGAGCGCGTGATCTGCGTTTAAAGTCCGCCGAGGTATCCTCACCCTTCTCAGCCGCTCATGTCCCTGTTGCCCTCTTGTTGCTTTTCAGTGACTGATTCCCGGGGGCCCAGTAAGTGAGTTGGCGAGTCTCCACCTGCCATTTTAACATGTATTTAATACATTGTCATCGGCAGGTGCCATAGTTCCCGTAGTTTCCCCATTCCTAGTCCATTAGCATCCCATCACAATAGCCTAAGTAGTTTTCATCCATAGTTAGCAATAGTTTAGCACAGAACCGGGGATTGTCCTTGGGTACATTTCTATAGTGTATACAGGGATAATCGTCGGTTTTGTGTCACCATTTCATTAAAGTTGTCTCAAAAGGGCTTCAGCGTGTTGGCTTCGGCCCCACGTTCGCCTCCCAAAAATCCGGGACTCTATAGTCCCGAGGTCTGGAAGAGACATACAATTATATAATAATAATAATAATAGCCCCGCAGGGCATCTGAGGCGGATGACGGGGAGTAGCGACCCCGCGGGGCTATATATCCGAGTGCTCCAGGGAGAGTATACTGTCCCCCACCTCCGGCTTGCCGGAGTGAAGCATGACGGGGGATAGGTCTCCCGCCTCTTGGCTTGCCTTCATCGGCCGGTCAGAGTGGAGTCGCTAGAGCAAGGTTAGTCCTGCTCGGAGGGTAGGTGCCTCGTGGTAAGTGGCGAGTGGGCCGGTGATGCTGGACCCACAGGGAGCGCGTGATCTGCGTTTAAAGTCCGCCGAGGTATCCTCACCCTTCTCAGCCGCTCATGTCCCTGTTGCCCTCTTGTTGCTTTTCAGTGACTGATTCCCGGGGGCCCAGTAAGTGAGTTGGCGAGTCTCCACCTGCCATTTTAACATGTATTTAATACATTGTCATCGGCAGGTGCCATAGTTCCCGTAGTTTCCCCATTCCTAGTCCATTAGCATCCCATCACAATAGCCCAAGTAGTTTTCATCCATAGTTAGCAATAGTTTAGCACAGAACCGGGGATTGTCCTTGGGTACATTTCTATAGTGTATACGGGGATAATCGTCGGTTTTGTGTCGCCATTTCATTAAAGTTGTCTCAAAAGGGCTTCAGCGTGTTGGCTTCGGCCCCACGTTCGCCTTCCAAAAATCCGGGACTCTGTAGTCCCGAGGTCAGAAAGAGACATACAAATAATAATAATAAAAAGCCCCGCAGGGCATCTGAGGCGGATGACGGGGAGTAGCGACCCCGCGGGGCTATATATCCGAGTGCTCCAGGGAGGGTATACTGTCCCCCATCTCCGGCTTGCCGGAGTGAAGCATGACGGGGGATAGGTCTCCCGCCTCTTGGCTTGCCTTCATCGGCCGGTCAGAGTGGAGTCGCTAGAGCAAGGTTAGTCCTGCTCGGAGGGTAGGTGCCTCGTGGTAAGTGGCGAGTGGGCCGGTGATGCTGGACCCACAGGGAGCGCGTGATCTGCGTTTAAAGTCCGCCGAGGTATCCTCACCCTTCTCAGCCGCTCATGTCCCTGTTGCCCTCTTGTTGCTTTTCAGTGACTGATTCCCGGGGGCCCAGTAAGAGAGTTGGCGAGTCTCCACCTGCCATTTTAACATGTATTTATTACATTGTCATCGGCAGGTGCCATAGTTCCCGTAGTTTTCCCATTCCTAGTCCATTAGCATCCCATCACAATAGCCCAAGTAGTTTTCATCCATAGTTAGCAATAGTTTAGCACAGAACCGGGGATTGTCCTTGGGTACATTTCTATAGTGTATACAGGGATAATCGTCGGTTTTGTGTCACCATTTCATTAAAGTTGTCTCAAAAGGGCTTCAGCGTGTTGGCTTCGGCCCCACGTTCGCCTCCCAAAAATCCGGGACTCTATAGTCCCGAGGTCTGGTAGAGACATACAAGATATAAATAATAATAATAATAACCGCAGGGCATCTGAGGCGGATGACGGGGAGTAGCGACCCCGCGGGGCTATATATCCGAGTGCTCCAGGGAGAGTATACTGTCCCCCACCTCCGGCTTGCCGGAGTGAAGCATGACGGGGGATAGGTCTCCCGCCTCTTGGCTTGCCTTCATCGGCCGGTCAGAGTGGAGTCGCTAGAGCAAGGTTAGTCCTGCTCGGAGGGTAGGTGCCTCGTGGTAAGTGGCGAGTGGGCCGGTGATGCTGGACCCACAGGGAGCGCGTGATCTGCGTTTAAAGTCCGCCGAGGTATCCTCACCCTTCTCAGCCGCTCATGTCCCTGTTGCCCTCTTGTTGCTTTTCAGTGACTGATTCCCGGGGGCCCAGTAAGTGAGTTGGCGAGTCTCCACCTGCCATTTTAACATGTATTTAATACATTGTCATCGGCAGGTGCCATAGTTCCCGTAGTTTCCCCATTCCTAGTCCATTAGCATCCCATCACAATAGCCCAAGTAGTTTTCATCCATAGTTAGCAATAGTTTAGCACAGAACCGGGGATTGTCCTTGGGTACATTCCTATAGTGTATACGGGGATAATCGTCGGTTTTGTGTCGCCATTTCATTAAAGTTGTCTCAAAAGGGCTTCAGCGTGTTGGCTTCGGCCCCACGTTCGCCTTCCAAAAATCCGGGACTCTGTAGTCCCGTGGTCGGTCAGAGACATACAAGATAATAATAATAATAATAAAGCCCCGCAGGGCATCTGAGGCGGATGACGGGGAGTAGCGACCCCGCGGGGCTATATATCCGAGTGCTCCAGGGAGAGTATACTGTCCTCCACCTCCGGCTTGCCGGAGTGAAGCATGACGGGGGATAGGTCTCCCGCCTCTTGGCTTGCCTTCATCGGCCGGTCAGAGTGGAGTCGCTAGAGCAAGGTTAGTCCTGCTCGGAGGGTAGGTGCCTCGTGGTAAGTGGCGAGTGGGCCGGTGATGCTGGACCCACAGGGAGCGCGTGATCTGCGTTTAAAGTCCGCCGAGGTATCCTCACCCTTCTCAGCCGCTCATGTCCCTGTTGCCCTCTTGTTGCTTTTCAGTGACTGATTCCCGGGGGCCCAGTAAGTGAGTTGGCGAGTCTCCACCTGCCATTTTAACATGTATTTAATACATTGTCATCGGCAGGTGCCATAGTTCCCGTAGTTTCCCCATTCCTAGTCCATTAGCATCCCATCACAATAGCCTAAGTAGTTTTCATCCATAGTTAGCAATAGTTTAGCACAGAACCGGGGATTGTCCTTGGGTACATTTCTATAGTGTATACAGGGATAATTGTCGGTTTTGTGTTACCATTTCATTAAAGTTGTCTCAAAAGGGCTTCAGCGTGTTGGCTTCGGCCCCACGTTCGCCTTCCAAAAATCCGGGACTCTGTAGTCCCGTGGTCGGTTAGAGACATACAAATATAATAATAATAATTGCCCCGCAGGGCATCTGAGGCGGATGACGGGGAGTAGCGACCCCGCGGGGCTATATATCCGAGTGCTCCAGGGAGAGTATACTGTCCCCCATCTCCGGCCTGCCGGAGTGAAGCATGACGGGGGATAGGTCTCCCGCCTCTTGGCTTGCCTTCATCGGCCGGTCAGAGTGGAGTCGCTAGAGCAGGGTTAACAGCCCACTCGGAGGGTAGGTGCCTCGTGGTAAGTGGCGAGTGGGCCGGTGATGCTGGACCCACAGGGAGCGCGTGATCTGCGTTTAAAGTCCGCCGAGGTATCCTCACCCTTCAGCCGCTCATGTACCTGTTGCCCCCTTGTTGCGATTTAGCGACTGATTCCCGGGGGCCCAGTAAGTGAGTTGGCGAGTCTCCACCTGCCATTTTTACGTGTATTTATTACATTGTTATCGGCAGGTGCCATAGTTCCCGTAGTTTCCCCATTCCTAGTCCACTAGCATCCCATCACAATAGCCCAAGTAGTTTTCATCCATAGTTAGCAATAGTTTAGCACAGAACCGGGGATTGTCCTTGGGTACATTTCTATAGTGTATACAGGGATAATCGTCGGGTTTTGTGTCACCATTTCATTAAAGTTGTCTCAAAAGGGCTTCAGCGTGTTGGCTTCGGCCCCACGTTCGCCTCCCAAAAATCCGGGACTCTATAGTCCCGAGGTCTGGTAGAGACATACAAGATAATATAATATAAATATATATATAATAATAATAATATCGGGACACCTTTTCACACACGGTCGGTTAGCCCTATGGTAAGTTATTAATTAACTTGTGTTATGGGTGCTAACACAACTGATAAACTACATATAGCTACATATATACATATTTATGAATACATATTGTAACACCCAGACCACGGCTAACAAGCATGCTCATCACACAAATGTCGACCGAGCCGGGAATCGAACCCGGGACCTCAGCTTCGGCAGTCCGGCATGGTGACCATTGCGCCATCATTTTAAAATAAAATATTTTATTTATTGAAAAACTTAACATAACAAATGCTCAATCATATATTTATTTATTTATGCGCAATTATAATAACAAATAGAAACAGCTGAACGTTGCTTTAAATCGCACATGTTCTTTACGGGCTGTCCCATACAGTCACGTGTGTTTTGAGACGAGGAAATACAGCCTTTATGGGTGTTCCCTATATTATACTGTTGTGACATCAAATTAATGACACAAAATTTATGGCGAATATCAATAAAAAGGTTACGTCTGTTTAATTGAATTTTCTGTTATCAGACTTCTGCTTCTGACTGCCCGAAATGACTGCCAGATATGTTCAATGGAATGAAAGATGTTCAATCAAATACACTGCCTTTGAGGGTGTTCCATCAAAGAAAATCTATATTAGAAGTTTGCTAAATCTAGAAATCTTTTAAGCCTGCTTTATGGATCATCATCATTCAAAAAAATTGATATATAAATCGCACATGTTCTTTACGGGCTGTCTCATCTAGTCACGTGTGTTTTGAGATGAGGAAATACAAGCTTTGTGGGTGTTCCACATATTACACTGTCGATATCGTGATATTAAAGGAAATTCAAATGTCAATAAAAAGATCCTCAATTGAATACAATTTTCAACTTCCGAGCCTTTTCCAACTATTTTGGGCTCAACTTCTAGTCTAACCGGATGCATCTGAGTGCCAGTGTTTTACAAGGAGCGACTGCCTGTCTGACCACCTCTACCCAGTTATCCACCAACCCAATACCCCTTGGTAAGGCTGGTGTCGGACTTACTGGCTTCTACCCGTAACAACTGCCAAGGATATTCAATGACAGCCGGGACCTACAGCTTAACGTGCTCTCCGAAAAACAATTGATAGAACTTTGTGTGTTCTTTTACAATGTATTTATATTATTTCAGTTTACGGATTTTTTAGTTACAAGGTTTAAACTTCGCTTTTTTAAATGCACATGTTCTTTATGGACTGTCCCATTTAGTCACGTGTGTTTTGAGACGAGGAAATACAGCCTTTGTGGGTGTTCCCCTTATTATACTGTCACTTCAAAGGAAATTGTTACAGCGAATGTCAATAAAAAGGCTTCTTCTATTTGATAGCCTTTTGTGGTTCCAAATAAGTTTTCCAAGGGTTTCGTTATAGAAGATTTTCAACACCTTTATATGAATATATTTTTTTCAGTTTACCGAAAACGGAACACATTTTTACGTTTGCCTACGCATATTTTCGTGTTTTATTTTTCAGAAAGAGATTAAAATACTCACTAGTTTTGTAGCTATGCAGAACTTCAAGGTTATGAGATGTCAGAGAATTCGACATAGTTTTCTCAGTAACGAGACTGTTTCATTTACATCAAAAAGACACGAGAAGCCATATTGTTTGTGTCATATTTTTTGTGAGTAAGCCTCTATACTTATAGTTATCGGCACGGATATTGAGCCCTGACCTTCACCTGCGCAGAAGCGATTTATTGCTTTATTGCCCTATGTGTATAGTGCGCAAAGCTCAATACCCGTGCCGGTAACTATACCTAGGTAACTCACTTTGTATAAAGATGCATTTTCTATGTTTACAAGTTGTGTTTACTATGTAGTGCAAACTTGACCTAAATAACACAAGTAAGTGTCAATCTATTAGCTAATTAGTATCGCAATTGTTATTCGCATGCAATCTATGATAATTAACGAGTTGTTGCTACTAAGGTTGTCCATACAGTAAATGCAGTAGGTACTATGGCTAGTTTATTGCTTGTTCAAATAGTTAGTGTTCAAATACTTAGTGTTGTTTTTGTTCGATGTGCGTACATACTTAAACATATTCCTACTAAAACTTTAGGTACAATTCCCAAAGTCCCTATACACTTGATATGGTGCATTATCCAAAGATCTTGAATCAGCTCAAAGCTAACGTACTTATATCAAGTAATCCATGCCGTCAAATCTAAGCCAGCAAAGTTATAACTTTTATTTTACTGTCAAGCATGATAATGGTGCTCACACCTGCATAATGATGCATAAATATGACATGTCTAGTGTCTAGACAACGTTTTTGTATTCTTGATTCTACAAAAACCATAAGCCTGATGATTCAAAGACCAACTAAAATCAATATTAACCATAGCAACAGGCTTTATTATCAAAGTCAAAGCTCTTTATCCGGTATTCATAGTTAACAAAGGTGTTAGTTTGTACATAATATTAACATTATAATATTTCAATTTCCAAGTACTGCAGTTCTATTTCAGTTCGTCAGGGCATTGCTAGGCCGCGGCTATCTCGGGCGGTCGGCTCACGAATGTAGGTCGGGCCGCACGTGCTCACCACTTGCACCCACGTGCTCAGGACCATGACACCGAAATAGTTCTGCTGCACCTTCTTATATGCTTACAGGATTAGTGGGGACTTGTGTTTGAAGAAATAAATACCTACTTAATAAACATACAGGTTAGAGGAGTTGACGAGTAGGTATATTGCATTGTGTGCGACGTGCACAAAAAATATAAAAGAACTTTTTAGGAGTCTACTAATACAAGCATTATTTGCTTAAAAGTAGGCTCCAATCACATACTGATTGTAAACTACTTATTGAAGAAATAAATATTTTGTATTTTTTTTTGTATTTTTGTATTTGTAACTAATTTACTTCAGAAGGTGATTTTGCGGTTGATTAATTACTGCAATAGGACATTTTTAGGTAGAGGAAAGGGCTAACGTATTTCACCAACCGAATATACGAATCTTACTACGAAATTCAGAAAGAATAATCCAATAATACTTAATTTAACCGACTTAGAAATTGACTAGTAACTAAGAAGAATTTGAAATATTCATCGACATTAGATTAAATTCTCTATACTTACTTTGTTTCCTTGGAGCAAGGTGAAGGTATGGAAATTAAAGCTCATGGCTGTAGACTTGTAGACAGCTTATGAATGTTTCATAAGGGAGTTCACGGTCAATTTAGATGAGCTGATAGTACGATTACGCATAATGTGTTGTCATAGATTATCGTGTCTTGTAATGAGTATGGTGAATTATTAAAATAAATAAAATGGTTTACTTTTCATTTCATGTACTACTGATTCTTGTTATAAATGATGCAAATCAGAAATAAACAGTAGCAATATACTGTATGTTTTGGTATCGCAGAGTTCAGTGACCGACCTCAGTTGTTTCTGCTCTACGTGACGAATAATTTAATTAACCTGTACGACGGATCAAATACAGGCCTCGAAGGGAATGCAGTACATTTCTGACTTCTTTTACTTTAATAAAAAGTAGCCTGATTACGACTGCTTCAAAAATGCGTGATCGTCCTCGAAATCAAAATTCAAAAGATCAGCAATTTCGTCATTCCGCTTCGAATTACAAAATATATAAGATCTCCATGTATACAAATTCGCAAAAACAATCATAGCGCAAGGAGACGTCATTAGGTTTCCAAGCCAAGTGATGTTTGCATCAAAGTATCATTGATCGCGAACTGTGTCAGGGCTCCTCACGAGACACGCAGACACGTGAGCTGAACCACGTGGGGTTTTACTGTATTTTATTATGTACTTTGAGAGATATTTTCTTTCTGTTAAAAAAAAAATACTTGCACCCTTACCAATTTGCGGAAACAAAAAGAAAGTAGCAAAGTTAGATTTTTAGATAAAAGCTACTTTTTATTCAGGTTCTGAAAGAAGCTTCCTCGGGATTTCGGTAAATCCGTGGGTTACAGCTGAAATGACCCACACTATATTTTTTAAACTACCTACATAGTTCAATCTACTTAATGATACACTCTACTTTCTGGTAGAAAAGATAATGAACAGACTTTATACCTGTATATAGCTAGGAACTACGAACTACGACTATTATGGGCTATCTAACACTGAAAGAATTTTTCAAATCGCTTTAGCAAGATTTGAGTTTTCCCTGTTTTGATTATGATTACTAGTGACTTGGAAAATCTCTGTAATTATTAAAATGGATCGATTTCAATTAATTGCAGCCGTAGACGCATGATGCATAATTTAAGGAAAATATTAATCTGATGTAGAGCAGTTTTTAATCTGATGTAGAGCAGTTTTTAATCTGATGTAGAGCAGTTTTTAATCTGATGTAGAGCAGTTTTTAATCTGATGTAGAGCAGTTTTTAATCTGATGTAGAGCAGTTTTTAATCTGATGTAGAGCAGTTTTTACATAACCGTGCAACAATTGAACTGACACTGATTTAAAAATTGAACATTATTTTTTTACTTACTACTACTACATACTTGAACTTTTGTTTTTACTATGTTGTATATGAAACTGGTGAATATGAATTTCATGTAGGTATACAATATCTACGAAAGCTCGTAAAGTGAAATATGAGTTTTCAGGATGTGGACAGTTGATACAGACAGGACAGGAATATGACTGAAATATACCTACTATACAAAGTAGGTATATTTCAGAAGAGAATATATATTCAGTCATATTCCTGTAAGAACTTCTGTGCCAAGGTATCATCTGTTACAAACCTACGCACAGTATATGTAGTTTCACGATATACCCAACCTTCTAGGCTAGGCAAGCAAATTAAATAAAAAGTCCTTCAAAGGTCAAACCTTTAACTGCACATTGTGCTGAATATAAAAGAAGTTAATATCAATACGAAACCACGTGTCTACTGTATTCAAACTGGCTGCGCTTGCGACGGTCGAGTCACATTGCGTACAATAGCTGCGAGTATCGCACGTGGGCGAATATGATGTGTGCGCGGGCGCGTGCTGGCTCGCTATTATTTTGTTATTTTGTAGTAAGGGTTCGTGTACACTACGGAGCTACAGTGTGGGCTATTGATCAAAAGTTTCTAACCTCTGGTACATGCATAGAAAGTAATTAAAAGAGCTCGGCTTCTTAAAAGTCAGTAACTATAAACAACATACTTACCGAATGTAGCAATATCTACTCGGTCCTACGAGGATCTGCCAGACCTTGAGAAACCCTACGAAACTGCCTATTCTTGCTACGGACCCTGAGCTTGCATTGGAGGTCTCAAAAAGCTGAAGAAGGCCTATAGAATTTATTAGACCGTGATTGATGGAGTCCCATGTCCTGCGACAAACGGCAATAGGCTGATAAATTAATGATTTTTAATGTAACGGAAATGACCACTGTGAATGATTGCTGTCTATCTCGTAAATTAATTATTTCTTATCACATTATTAAGTCTCGAACTAATTTTATACAAAGATGTACTTAAAACCACAAACAGTGCATTCTTCAGTGTCATATTTTCCTTATTTGCTGAACTAAGCCAACTTTGAAACAAACGCAAATAAATAACAAATGTTTCTCACCAAGCGTTATCTTATCACAAACAATGATGTTTTCGTTTTAAAAATAAACGTGATTCCTTTAAAAATACTAGTTAAGTTATTTTTACTAAATCTTGATGATTATTTTAATTGTTTTGCCAAATAGTACCTATTTATCTATTATTTCATGATTTATTCTTTTAAGAAGCCTTTTTCACGTGGTCATTGTCAGATACCACAACCACTCTCGCTGTGGGGGCAGCGGAGATTACTGACTAAAAGTCATCTTTGAGCTTTCAAGCAAGCCCTTTGAGTATCAGGGCCGCTATAGCTCTTTCTGTCGATCTCAAGAAACCTAACATCACTGTTTAGTAAGTTGGCACTCAACGGCACTCGCATCATTTTGAAAAAACCATTAGACTAACCGGTTTGCTAACATTATGTTATCTCCAAATATAAGATTAAGTACTTTTACTTTCATACTGATAACACATTATCTAAATTTAAGAAATACTCGACTTTATTTGCATGTACCTTACGTAGTGTATGAGCAAGCCTTTTCACGCCAAATATCATAACTATTCGCAAGTCACGTTCGAAGACACGGGTGATGCTGATATTGAATAATAGCAAGATATGTACTTGGCGCGAAAAAGGTTCTATACACCATTGATTGCTTAAATGCAGGAAACTGTTATTTTAAGACTAACTCTTTGGCAAATAGTTGACCCCTGTATAACTGACCCCTGTATAGTTGACCCCCTGTATAGCTGACAGTATACCAGTAGTTTGGAGGTAATCGTGAATTCAATCAAACTTATAGTCGGTATGATACAGACCGAATACCTAATCGTTGTAAAGTGTACTATCGTTCATCTCCATACTGATTTATGAGCCCGATATAAGAGATATTTTCATAACATCTCATCAACCCGATGTGGAAAGGAATGCGTTGAATAGTTGAATATTGCAAAAGTATGCAAGTGGAATGTAAACACGCTAGTTATGAAAGATTTTTACAATATTTACGTTCATCTTCAACATATCTTACTGAAGGTGAAGAAACGTGATGACATTACGTAAGAAACTATAAAAGTCGGTATAAATCGTTATGGAAAAATTATAGGGGACACGTTGAATATAGGTTCTTTAATCCTCTTGTTATTTAGTCAAGAAATTAATTGGCTGGTTTTAATTAATCAAGAAATATTACACTAATGGTATAAGCATCTTATTAATTGAGACCTTATTGGCACAGGACAGGTAACTGGAGACCTGGTCAGCAGTCAGCCATCTTTTATTTATTTTTTTTACTGTGAAACAATTGAGGAAGAACTCTTCAACCAGCAAGTCCTTGATCTCCTAGCAACAATACAGTAATTATATGAATAAAAGCACGTGAATGCTAATGTTAGGTAGCAGGCTAGGTAACAATCACGTGTTAATTCTCTTGAGATTTAATAGATTGAATATCAACTGAGCAACTTATTTTCAGTATTTAAACGACGGTAAGTAATGAAACTTAAGTTATGTATCTACCTATCTATAACTTATTTTTGTAATTTTTCACTAAAGTTTTGTCATGCCGTCGTATTCTCGAGTCCTAGCAGATTTTCTTTCAGGTACATACTGTGTTTATACTAAACGATTTTTTCTTATTTACAGATTGGAAGAAAATCTAACAGGAAATTAGGAAAGATAAGTGCGTTCCGATGGTTAGAGCTTTCGTGGTCGTAGCAGTGTTAATGCAATATGAAAATGTAATACGGGAAATTCAATATGATTATCTATTCAATATGATGATGATGATATCTATGGGCAATGGATATATGGATAGCTATGTACTTACCATAATACTATTACTCATATCTCATATATCATAGACTATAACAATCACAAGTACAGTTATAGACAATGACAAAAAGCCAAGTATAACAGTGAAGTGAAAGTTAAACACTGGCTAGAAACAATGACCACGTGAGGCATCACGTGCGCGCGCGCGCACCGCATAGCTACTAACTTATTGTCTTCGCTAATACGTCACGCGTGCATTGTCGGAATATCTTATTTTTATTGTTAAAGTGTTGGTTTCTTTTTAGGGTTCCGTAGCCAAAATGGCAAAAACGGAACCCTTATAGTTTCGTCATGTCCGTCTGTCCGTCTGTCCGTCTGTCCGTCTGTCCGTCTGTCACAGCCGATTTACTCGGAAACTATAAGTACTACAGTGATGAAATTTGATGGGAATATGTGTTGTATGAACCGCTACAAAAATATGACACTAAATAGTAAAAAAAAGAATTGGGGGTGGGGCCCCCCATACATGTAACTGAGGGATGAAATTTTTTTTTTCGATGTACATACCCGTGTGGGGTATCAATGGAAAGGTCTTTTAAAATGATATAAAGTTTTCTAAAAACATTTTTCTTAAAGTGAACGGTTTTTGAGATATCAGCTCTCAAAGTCGTAAAAAGTATGTCCCCCCCCCTCTATTTTTATAACTACGGGGTATAAAATTCTAAAAAAAATAGAGGTGATGCATGCTAATTAACTCTTTCAACGATTTTTGGTTTGATCAAAGTATCTCTTATAGTTTTTGAGATAGGTTGATTTAACTGTAATTTACGGAACCCTTCGTGCACGAGTCCGACTCGCACTTGGCCGGTTTTTTATATGCGGTTTTATATCAAGGAAAATGATAGGTTCGTATGCAGGCCCTAGCCAACCAAAGAATTTAAGCATATCTAGTGGTCAGTCCTATTGACAAGAGATAAAAGAAAAGAAAAGAAACTTGATCTTAAAAGTATTTATCAATGAGCAAGCGCTAAAATTAATGTTTATTCTTTTTCCGTGTGACATAAACCCTTTGACTATTTTTATATGTCGGAGACTGTCATTAGTACGGACACTAAACGTCACGCAAGCGCGCCCTCTGGTGGCGTTTCCGGTGAAACAACATTTTGGCGCGCTTGGCAGATTCGTGGTGGTCGGTGTGGCGTCCGCGGAGCTCAGTCTTGATCGAGTCTTGGTCGAGGCTTCGTCGAGTCGTCGCGTTACTGCCTTTCGTTACGTGTAGTGTACCCAGTGTTATTGCTTAGCGTTGTAGTACCTAAACTTATTGTAGTCTTGTGATTTTTGTATTGTAATGGTTCTTTTAACCTAACAGAGAGACATGTGTTGCTGGGGAGTTTGTTCCGCCACTTCTTCTCCCCAGCCAAAACACATAGGAAGTGGCGAAGGGCGGGCGTTTTGGGGGCTGTCTTTTGTTCTGACTAATTTGAATAAACGTTTGAGTTTTGAGTTCGTTTGAATTTTGAGTTTGTTTGAATTATCTCTTTGTACGAATACCCTAACTGATGTCGGACGATAGTGCCATCCTGATGATGCCTCCGACATCAGAAGTGGGATGTAATCCGAATGCCCACAGGGTCACGTGTTCAAAATGTGAACGTGTAAAAATTGTAGTGGTGAAAATTGTAACGCCTGATACGATACTGCTATCACATTGAATCGATCTAGGTAAGCACTAGGAAGAATCCTAGGTGGTTATTCGGTGGAATGGTTATTTGGGTGTGCCTGTCAGACGCCGGATAGAGGTTGTCTTGAAGGGCAAGTCGACTATCAGACTCCGGGTAGAGGATGTCTTGAGTCGTAGATGTCAGACGCCGGATAAAGGTTGTCTTGAAATGGTGACTATCACACTCCGGATAGAGGATGTCTTGAGTCATCGCTATCAGACGCCGGAGAAAGGTTGTCTTGACGGAAATTGTTGAATTGCTATGTGAATTTTGCTAGTGTGTATTTAACGATGTAAGTGGAATTTGAATCATTTGGTTAAAAAAAAAATGGAACGTTGATAATTTCAAATGGAGGTTGTAGTAGAAGATTTATTAAGAATTTCAGCGAAGGTAGAAGTATGGTAACCACGGTTATGGTAATGGTATCGTTTTCCATTGTAACATGTCAAGCTAGTTATTGAGGGTATGCTAGAAAATTAACCGAATTTGTCTTTTTTTCATGTTTCAACAATGACGGTGGTTATTGTGCAATATGGCGACAAAATTACTGCGGAGCATCCCAGCTGCCAGGAGCCTGTCGTGTTATCGTGAGTTCAGAATGTTGGTGCTCGTGCATCTCCGTGGCTTCACGTCCGCGAAAGCCTTGCTGCACTGCGATGTGTGCGATAGCGATGTGCGATCGTCATGCGCGTTGAGTGGAAATCCGGTGAGACCAATCCATTTTTGCTTTATGTTGACGTTATTTGTTTTACGACATTTTTAAACTTGAGAGGCAGTCTGTTTCGCTGATTATTGTTGGTTATGAACCGCCTGGGTTCAGGGAGCATTCATTGCCACAAGCTTCGTTATAAAGCTGCTGTTAGGTTTGTTTTAATCCGAATGTGATAATGTTCTGACATACTGTTCACGTGCCCTTCATGATTGCATTGTTGGGAAAATCGTCAATCAGTGAAATTAGATTTATGCCATGACAGCAATATTGTCATCGTTGTTATGAAAATGTTGTGATAAAATTAATCGATTTCCGATTTCTTTTGCATGTGATAATCCCGCGAGCCTCTCCTGCTTCGAGTGAAAGGAGTCTAGTCTGCTAGTTCATCGCTGTGGCGTCCGCGAGCGCGACGCCTAGATTCTACTGCGCGCCGGATTTCAGCATGAACATACACGAGACGCTATGCATAGAGATGTTACGACGCCTGAATGATAAACCTGGTGAGATCAATACAATTTTATTGTGGCTTCTCATTGTACATTGTACTGTTTGACTGACTCGTTGGCCTAGTGGTCGCAAGCGTGACTGCTATACACGAGGTCTTGGGTTCGATTCCCAGGTCGGGACGAAATCGCTTTGAGTTTTAGAAACTTTCACAAAGCAGCCCTTAGTCTGGATATTGGTGATTGATTCACTCGTGCATCGGAGAGCACGTAAATGTGTGTATGCTTGTGTGTTGCGCTTCAATCACAGGGTTGATTGACTGTTAAGTTGGAAGTCACAGAGATGACTGCCGTTGAGCACTTGTCACAGGGATGGCTGAAGTGTGTATCTTATGTTTGGTCACAGGGATTACCTGGTTTCTGTTTATCAATTAAAACCTCGAATTAGAATATTTCAGTTTTGCGTCATTTGATTGAATTGTGCATCAGACTAGAGATTTTTGGTAAGGTGTTACATTCACCTTCTCAGTAATTTCATTGTGTTAAGCTGTACCTATGATGGGTATCGGGGTGACCTGGAAGAGACTCGTTGGCCTGTGTGACGGCATCGGGGTGACCAGGAAGAGACCCGTATACATCTGTGGTACAGTTGGTGTCATGTCACTGTGGTTGTGGTTGTGGTCCCTAGAAGGCCAGGATTGGCTGAGAGCTCTGCTAAGGGACAGACGGTTATGTGAAGCCTATCGAGTAGAAGGCGTTGATGTGAATGACAACCGTAGCTGTAATGATTTAGTAATTTACGAGTTGAGTCTGACTAGCAATTCGATCTTTCTTTGATTTCGTGCTTAGCATTTAATGTAACTAGTTTCTTCATTTAAATGGTGATTGCTATTCTTAAAACCCATAACATGTG
The DNA here is from genome assembly GCF_022581195.2 of Helicoverpa zea. Taxonomy (NCBI): domain Eukaryota; kingdom Metazoa; phylum Arthropoda; class Insecta; order Lepidoptera; family Noctuidae; genus Helicoverpa; species Helicoverpa zea. Next base: position 4,841,565 of record NC_061472.1, read on the forward strand.
TTTGGGTCTTACCATCGTGGTAGTCTGTTGCTGACCCATATGTTGTCAATATCTGATCGGTTGCCTAAGCACTTTCCATTTCTGAGTTAACAGATAACATCTAAGGTGAACCGAGCCTGGAGAACAGGACGAGGTCTACTAGTCAAGCGGCGGGCGAGGTGCGCTGCAGTTGCTGTTTGGAGCGTCATCCTCCCCCAGATTCGTCGTGGAGGCCGTGTGAGTTGCGGCAGGCCAGGACATCGCGTCTCATCGCACAAGGTGAAAGCGTTCTATTGCATTGAAAATGTTTAGATTGATCAGATAAACCTGACGATAACTAAGTAAAAATTGTTTTAATTCGAACTTTGAATTATTGAGCAGGTCCCATACTTGCCGGACAGAGGCAATATGATATGTTGTGTGTGTTGAATTCGGTTACCGGATGGAGGTCCCGCTGGTTTTGCCGGATTGAGGCAATGAGTTGTTAGACGAGGTGGAGTTACGAACAGAGTACTGCATACTAAATTTGATCAAACGATTTTTAAGTTGGTTCGAATGTTGATTTTGTAATTTAAATGCTGAGATTCTTGTGTTATGACAATGTAAATGTGAATGAGAATAAATTTTGTTGTTTTCATTTTACGAACGTTTGGTCAGGAAGGCCGAACAAAGGACGTCTTACTTTCCGTGAATTCTTGTTCCAGATACCTACCTCACACGAGGACGTGTGAGTTGTCAAGATGGCCGTGTCGGAGACTGTCATTAGTACGGACACTAAACGTCACGCAAGCGCGCCCTCTGGTGGCGTTTCCGGTGAAACAACATTTTGGCGCGCTTGGCAGATTCGTGGTGGTCGGTGTGGCGTCCGCGGAGCTCAGTCTTGATCGAGTCTTGGTCGAGGCTTCGTCGAGTCGTCGCGTTACTGCCTTTCGTTACGTGTAGTGTACCCAGTGTTATTGCTTAGCGTTGTAGTACCTAAACTTATTGTAGTCTTGTGATTTTTGTATTGTAATGGTTCTTTTAACCTAACAGAGAGACATGTGTTGCTGGGGAGTTTGTTCCGCCACTTCTTCTCCCCAGCCAAAACACATAGGAAGTGGCGAAGGGCGGGCGTTTTGGGGGCTGTCTTTTGTTCTGACTAATTTGAATAAACGTTTGAGTTTTGAGTTCGTTTGAATTTTGAGTTTGTTTGAATTATCTCTTTGTACGAATACCCTAACTGATGTCGGACGATAGTGCCATCCTGATGATGCCTCCGACATCAGAAGTGGGATGTAATCCGAATGCCCACAGGGTCACGTGTTCAAAATGTGAACGTGTAAAAATTGTAGTGGTGAAAATTGTAACGCCTGATACGATACTGCTATCACATTGAATCGATCTAGGTAAGCACTAGGAAGAATCCTAGGTGGTTATTCGGTGGAATGGTTATTTGGGTGTGCCTGTCAGACGCCGGATAGAGGTTGTCTTGAAGGGCAAGTCGACTATCAGACTCCGGGTAGAGGATGTCTTGAGTCGTAGATGTCAGACGCCGGATAAAGGTTGTCTTGAAATGGTGACTATCACACTCCGGATAGAGGATGTCTTGAGTCATCGCTATCAGACGCCGGAGAAAGGTTGTCTTGACGGAAATTGTTGAATTGCTATGTGAATTTTGCTAGTGTGTATTTAACGATGTAAGTGGAATTTGAATCATTTGGTTAAAAAAAAAATGGAACGTTGATAATTTCAAATGGAGGTTGTAGTAGAAGATTTATTAAGAATTTCAGCGAAGGTAGAAGTATGGTAACCACGGTTATGGTAATGGTATCGTTTTCCATTGTAACATGTCAAGCTAGTTATTGAGGGTATGCTAGAAAATTAACCGAATTTGTCTTTTTTTCATGTTTCAACAATGACGGTGGTTATTGTGCAATATGGCGACAAAATTACTGCGGAGCATCCCAGCTGCCAGGAGCCTGTCGTGTTATCGTGAGTTCAGAATGTTGGTGCTCGTGCATCTCCGTGGCTTCACGTCCGCGAAAGCCTTGCTGCACTGCGATGTGTGCGATAGCGATGTGCGATCGTCATGCGCGTTGAGTGGAAATCCGGTGAGACCAATCCATTTTTGCTTTATGTTGACGTTATTTGTTTTACGACATTTTTAAACTTGAGAGGCAGTCTGTTTCGCTGATTATTGTTGGTTATGAACCGCCTGGGTTCAGGGAGCATTCATTGCCACAAGCTTCGTTATAAAGCTGCTGTTAGGTTTGTTTTAATCCGAATGTGATAATGTTCTGACATACTGTTCACGTGCCCTTCATGATTGCATTGTTGGGAAAATCGTCAATCAGTGAAATTAGATTTATGCCATGACAGCAATATTGTCATCGTTGTTATGAAAATGTTGTGATAAAATTAATCGATTTCCGATTTCTTTTGCATGTGATAATCCCGTGAGCCTCTCCTGCTTCGAGTGAAAGGAGTCTAGTCTGCTAGTTCATCGCTGTGGCGTCCGCGAGCGCGACGCCTAGATTCTACTGCGCGCCGGATTTCAGCATGAACATACACGAGACGCTATGCACAGAGATGTTACGACGCCTGAATGATAAACCTGGTGAGATCAATCCAATTTTATTGTGGCTTGTCATTGTACATTGTACTGTTTGACTGACTCGTTGGCCTAGTGGTCGCAAGCGTGACTGCTATACACGAGGTCTTGGGTTCGATTCCCAGGTCGGGACGAAATCGCTTTGAGTTTTAGAAACTTTCACAAAGCAGCCCTTAGTCTGGATATTGGTGATTGATTCACTCGTGCATCGGAGAGCACGTAAATGTGTGTATGCTTGTGTGTTGCGCTTCAATCACAGGGTTGATTGACTGTTAAGTTGGAAGTCACAGAGATGACTGCCGTTGAGCACTTGTCACAGGGATGGCTGAAGTGTGTATCTTATGTTTGGTCACAGGGATTACCTGGTTTCTGTTTATCAATTAAAACCTCGAATTAGAATATTTCAGTTTTGCGTCATTTGATTGAATTGTGCATCAGACTAGAGATTTTTGGTAAGGTGTTACATTCACCTTCTCAGTAATTTCATTGTGTTAAGCTGTACCTATGATGGGTATCGGGGTGACCTGGAAGAGACTCGTTGGCCTGTGTGACGGCATCGGGGTGACCAGGAAGAGACCCGTATACATCTGTGGTACAGTTGGTGTCATGTCACTGTGGTTGTGGTTGTGGTCCCTAGAAGGCCAGGATTGGCTGAGAGCTCTGCTAAGGGACAGACGGTTATGTGAAGCCTATCGAGTAGAAGGCGTTGATGTGAATGACAACCGTAGCTGTAATGATTTAGTAATTTACGAGTTGAGTCTGACTAGCAATTCGATCTTTCTTTGATTTCGTGCTTAGCATTTAATGTAACTAGTTTCTTCATTTAAATGGTGATTGCTATTCTTAAAACCCATAACATGTGTTTGGGTCTTACCATCGTGGTAGTCTGTTGCTGACCCATATGTTGTCAATATCTGATCGGTTGCCTAAGCACTTTCCATTTCTGAGTTAACAGATAACATCTAAGGTGAACCGAGCCTGGAGAACAGGACGAGGTCTACTAGTCAAGCGGCGGGCGAGGTGCGCTGCAGTTGCTGTTTGGAGCGTCATCCTCCCCCAGATTCGTCGTGGAGGCCGTGTGAGTTGCGGCAGGCCAGGACATCGCGTCTCATCGCACAAGGTGAAAGCGTTCTATTGCATTGAAAATGTTTAGATTGATCAGATAAACCTGACGATAACTAAGTAAAAATTGTTTTAATTCGAACTTTGAATTATTGAGCAGGTCCCATACTTGCCGGACAGAGGCAATATGATATGTTGTGTGTGTTGAATTCGGTTACCGGATGGAGGTCCCGCTGGTTTTGCCGGATTGAGGCAATGAGTTGTTAGACGAGGTGGAGTTACGAACAGAGTACTGCATACTAAATTTGATCAAACGATTTTTAAGTTGGTTCGAATGTTGATTTTGTAATTTAAATGCTGAGATTCTTGTGTTATGACAATGTAAATGTGAATGAGAATAAATTTTGTTGTTTTCATTTTACGAACGTTTGGTCAGGAAGGCCGAACAAAGGACGTCTTACTTTCCGTGAATTCTTGTTCCAGATACCTACCTCACACGAGGACGTGTGAGTTGTCAAGATGGCCGTGTCGGAGACTGTCATTAGTACGGACACTAAACGTCACGCAAGCGCGCCCTCTGGTGGCGTTTCCGGTGAAACAACATTTTGGCGCGCTTGGCAGATTCGTGGTGGTCGGTGTGGCGTCCGCGGAGCTCAGTCTTGATCGAGTCTTGGTCGAGGCTTCGTCGAGTCGTCGCGTTACTGCCTTTCGTTACGTGTAGTGTACCCAGTGTTATTGCTTAGCGTTGTAGTACCTAAACTTATTGTAGTCTTGTGATTTTTGTATTGTAATGGTTCTTTTAACCTAACAGAGAGACATGTGTTGCTGGGGAGTTTGTTCCGCCACTTCTTCTCCCCAGCCAAAACACATAGGAAGTGGCGAAGGGCGGGCGTTTTGGGGGCTGTCTTTTGTTCTGACTAATTTGAATAAACGTTTGAGTTTTGAGTTCGTTTGAATTTTGAGTTTGTTTGAATTATCTCTTTGTACGAATACCCTAACTGATGTCGGACGATAGTGCCATCCTGATGATGCCTCCGACATATACATGATAATAGGGTCAACACACCATGAAACGACACACGAAACTTCAGGCGGTACGAGCTATTTTCTCTCAAGTTATACGGGAAAGCTAAGTTAAAGTAACGATTAATAATGCGAGTAATTTTCACAAATATTCACTACTTACAAATAATATTATTATGATATTCGTTATCATTACAGCAACGTGCTTGGTGAGTTCATTGGCAGCAATCAAAACAAAATAATATATTTTAGTATAGCGAAACAGTGTATGAATTTAGCTTCGATAATATCAATTCTTGTGATGATGTGAATATTAGCCGTATGAAAAAAATACCAGAATAGAAAAAAAAACACAATACCGGGTATTGTTTTCTAATCTTTCTTTCTATAATTTTAATAATATTATTTAAATATGCAGTTTTGTACATTCATATTTAGGCTGTGATTTTGTTTTATAAATGATTCATACGACTGAAATTAATTTCGATTCAAAAAAGTCACGTTGAATTTTTAATTTTATACGGCAGCCAGCTCATGTTTTTAAGATACCTACTACCTTTTTGGAAGGTCGATTTATGTATGTTTGACTTTTTTTCACGTGACGCATACTTAGGTACTGATTCGTACTTCAGATTCACGAAATAAAATTATACAAAAGGGGATAACCCAATGACTTTGTAAACATGGTTTTAAACGTTTGGTTGTAAACGTGGTGTTTGTTTACACTGACGTTGGATTCAAATGCTTCATCATCATCATCATCATCATCAGCCTATCGCAGTCCACTGCTGGACATAGGCCTCTCCAAGTGCACGCCACTGAGATCTATTTTCAGCTTGATTCAAATGCTGGAATATGTATTATTTTTAGGTACTGAAAGATTGATGCCGTGAAAAATAGTGTTGATAACAAATACCCTTGGATTCATGTACACATCATGACAAATTAAGATGATCAAGTCTGCGTATCAAAGTCAATGACCGACACCAATTGTGCGTATATATGTCACAAAACATTTCAGTCAACATTTCAGCATCTACGTCAATGTTTGCGCTAATCTATATAGCACATTAATTTGTGGACTTATTAGCTCAAAATCATGGCGTGCATTGCATTTATTTAAAAGGCGACTTTGGACACAATTCATCCTACTTACAAAGGCCATTTTTTTGGTTCACAAATATATTATCATTAAAAAAGTGAAAGTTTGGGGGTTTAGATTTATTCTTCAATCACGCTATAACGGCTAAAGATTATTGCCGAAACGTGGCTTTATTGTAGTTCAAACTGATGAATAATGTCATATTTGTCCCCACCTGGGTGCGGAGAAAAGACCCCAGAAGGGGATAAAACTGCGGACGGATAAGCTAATTTATAATTAATCTTTAATATACCCTATGAATTATTCTGCTTTTTGAACCAAACAGCATGAGAGTCAAGCCGTCGAACAAAACAAACAGTTTTCCTTTGTTGGAAATTGATAAGTTTTCCTCGAAACACTCGGTATGTGAAACACATACTCGTTTCAAGAACTGACCGGTATCTGAAGAATGTATGACGCATGCAGACTAATTGTCTAGTCAATACTGATATTTCCGCTTGCAATATTTTAGAGGAAGTCTGTTTTATATATTAAGGTATCTATGCATGGTATGCTATTGTACTTAAATATGTATGTGATGTAGCATTGTAGAATTTTCTGAGGTTTTTATTTCTATTATTAAATGGCCATGTAATGTACAAAATTATGACTTGTTTGTGGCAAAATTTGTGTTGATTTAATTGAAGCACAGTTTTCCTAGTTTTTCTTATATATATTTTTTTGGGTTCCGTACCCAAAGGGTAAAACGGGACCCTATTGTTTAGACATAGAATACTTATAATTGGATTAGCGAGCGCCTACACTACCAATAAATGGATAGCGGATACCATATATTTTGAAGATGCATTTTATTCCATTGAACTCTACACAACCATCTTTTTCACCACTAAACGTGCACAAAATTCCTCAAATTAACATACCTATCTAATGAACGCTTCACCAGCGATGACGTCACAGCTCTAGTGTCAATGAGTTTATTATGTCAGACAGTTGGCCACGTGCGCGGCGCAGGCGCAGGTCACATGTTTGGCTCAACTTTATGATAACAATGTTACCATCAGCACGGATTCGGTGACACCTCACGTTGGGCCGCATTTGTTTTCAATCGTGTCTACATTATTAATGATGTTTGGGTATTGAGAATTTTATTTGGAATTTTGGATGTTGCTTGGTGCTTTTATGAAAGTCTGTACTCTTTTATCGATAGAATATTAATACATACATATATTGGTTTCGTTTGAAGATATTGTGTTGGTTTCGGTGGTTGAATGATATATTTTCAAGTACTCGGTATAGTGCAGAATTTTTTCAAAAAATAGTTGTTGCAGCCTTGCAACGTAGGAAATAAGGATGACCTTTAAAATTCAAATATGAATATAATCCAAGATAACAATCGACCCGGGGGTCTCTCTCTCTAGTGATTGAACCTTTTATTTAATTATTTATAGATTTTGAGCAAGGATAAACGACTGTACACAATACTCATTTTCCCCCGGTATTTTATTTCACAGCTCAATAGAAAGCCATAGCCATAAAAGCTCATTCTAATCTTTAGGCCCTACAGTTATAGCAAAAGGAACCATACTTATATCGACGAAAATAGAAAACCCAACCTTGACCCTAGTCCAATAATCAAAGTTCTCATACATTTGACCATCACAAAGTCAATAAAATAACCTTATTTATTCAAAGATCGATCCTCTATCACGTGAATGTTACTATGAATATTTGATCGGCGAACGCTTGACCTCCTTACTGAATAAACACTACGGAATAAGGAAAGATGAGTGGAGATGCCGTAGACTACAACATTTACTTGTAACAGAACAACGAGCCGCTCTATGAGATGTTCTAGTGTATTATCCTTTTACGAACAAAACATCAAGCACGCTCGCCTGTTTGTTACAAACTAACGAGCTTATTGGTATAACATTTCGTCGAACGTATTGGTGTAACATTTCGTCGAGCCAAGTGCGGGCGATGCGCGATTGCGGGGTGACGCGGAAGGAGAGGGACGAAAGACGCATAGACTGTGAGCAGTAACATAACGCCGAGCATTCGCACGGACGTTACATTACATGGAAATGCTCGAGAAAATGTTGTAGCCTATACTCACCCTAATGTAGATAGGTCAGGCACCTTCTTCTAGATCAAATGCGTAAGGTGAGCATGACCAAATCGATCAATTACGAGGGAAATAACGAGGCATTCGGGCTCTTTGAAACATCTGTCAACGATTTTTGGTATTACAAAAAATGGCTGGATCCAAAGAAGGCGTATAAGGGTGAAAACAGTAATGTTCCTCGTCTCCCGCACACCCGCATTTTGGAGCTAGCTTTCTTAGGGTTTTTTTCCGTCATGGCACATCCTCTAGGGATTTGTTCTCTATGATAAAAAGTCATTTGAATAGCTAAGAGTAACTCATGTTTATCTCCCAGATTTATGTTATGAAAATGCTAATTATTGTAGCAGTAAATTGTTCATATCTAATTGGCTTTAAATTGCACAAGTTTTCTATATGTAGTTATGCTACTGTCGTAAAGAATAATACTTTTTTATTGCTGCTTTTTAACTAAAAGACTCTAAAACTGTTGATTCGATTTCAAGAATCCTTAAACTGTTAAGCTACACGATCCCTGGGTTACATAAGCCAGCGGTTCCCAAATGGGGTTCCGCGGAACCCTGAGGTTCCGTGACAGGCCCTCAGGGGTTCCGTGGTAAATTCAATATTTCCATATGGTAAATCGTTTCACTTTTGACAATATTAAATTATTATTCATTTTCAATTAAATTGTTTTAAATATTGCATTCTAAGCTACATCAAGCAAATTAAAGAAAAGGTGAAGGTTGTGACGTATAAGGAAGTTCAGGAGTTGGCGCTAGATAGGTGTAAATGGAAGGAGCTGCACCGACAAGAGCTAGGCTCTTAAATTAATGATGATGATTGCATTCTAAAATTCCATTTAGGCACCATGTAGGTGGGTACCACTCGGTAGTGTAAGTCTCGTACTTTCGCGACAAGTGGCGGGAAGGCCACGGCAGCAGATAATTTAATTCCGTTTTTTACAAATTGTAGATTAACTTAATACCTCCAGGTCTTCGGCAATCGGCAAAAGTAGGTAGCGAGTCGGCCAAAAATCACCGCATTTTTTGGGCTTATTTCATCGCCAGGATCGTTTTCATACATTTGACAGGACGTGAAATGACACGTATTTCCAGTGGCTATTTTTACCATGAATCAAAGTGTGACATTATTTCCAATTTTTGCACCTCCTGGAATCTGAAAATTTCGCGCTCGCTTCGCTCGCGACTCCTTGTTACGTGTGATACTTTTGTGTTCGTTTAATTGCTCAAGTATCCAACACCGAAAAAATTTCGCGCTCTTCCGTCGAGGTTTTCTTTGATGTTTATTTTTTATTCCTCTGGTTCAGAAAAAGCAAAATCGCTGTCTTCGCTAGCTGCTTATTCATTTGCATTTGCTTTTTTGTGTGGATATTGTACTTATTTATTGATTTACAGTGGTTTTGTTTATTTTGTGTAGGTACATACTTAAACTAAAAAAATTCGCGCTCGCTTCGCTCGCGATACCGGCTACCACTAAATGGCTTTCAATGCTAGCGGGTGCTTGGAACTTCTTCTTTTAGTTAAAAAAATCGCGCTCGTTCGCCTCGCACCTGTACAAACCCAATCTATTTGTTTTTGCGTTTACTTTGTCAGCCTTCAATCTGAAAACTATTCACATAATACACAAAGTCAAGGGTGGCTAAATTGGTTTCTAGTCCGTGTGGCAGATAGCCATGCTACGCCTGCGTATAATGTCTCTCACGCTACGAGCCGTACCTAAGTGTATTTACGTCTTTAGTTTACTTCTTACTTAAGCTAAGGTTCCGCTGAAAAATGGTGAAACGAAAAGGGTTCCGAAGCCAAAAGAATTCGGGAACCGCTGACATAAGCTATATTTTATCTCTGTACACGACCGCGGAAAACCGCTAGTAACAGAAACAAATAGGTGATGTATTGTTTTGGTATTCGTAAAAATATAAACCTATAGATTTATTTTTTAAAGTCTGCCACCCACCCATGCCATCAATAGACCATATTTTTCAAAGACCAAAGACCTCTCCTTCACAGATAGCTACATAGTTTCCACTCATTTCTCTTTACAATTAGAAATAGTGTCCAAGTCCTTCACCGATAGTTGCATAGATTACCACATTTTTCTCTTTCACAAGTAGGCAAAAGCCAACTGAAGTCCTACAATTTTCATCAATTAAGTGCACAGTAATCCAGCCAGTATATAATGCACTGCAGCCAGTGAGTTGGTCGGCCTCATTGTTTACACTATCGCCGGTAGGAAGCGTCGACCTCGCAGTCACGTGCACGCGCGTCTAATGCGTAAGTGTAGGGCTGTCTGCCCGTTCGCATAGAATGCAGTTTGACGGTATGTGATGTTATAGGGGGTTATGTCATAGTTATGTTGATATAACTATCCTTCTTTCGCTTTTTATGTCAGGATATCGCAAGTGAATAATTTTTTTCGCAATTTTTTTTTTATCTAGATGCTTAAAGTAGTTTTCTTTGGACGTGGTCACGTGGATAAGGTAATTAATTTGAAACATTGCGATATATCTTCAAGGAACAGCCAGTCAAGCCTAACACCTCCGATCTACTTGAAAATCATACAGCAGCTCACTAGCTGTTACTGAGCTCCATCTAGAATATAAATGAATATATTTGTCACCAGAAAATTATTAATCTTTTAATTTAAATCAATTAATCTAACAGTTTCAATTTGAAAGTTGAACCCACATTTTTATCAGCGTGCGGGCTAATACTGGCATATTATCTTCACACGCATGCGAGAGAATTGGGTTACGTTACTCGCTCACGTGCGCACGCGCCTCTGTACAATCGACAGGGCTGCCAGTTAGTCACGTTGCAAGACAACATCAGCATGTTTTAAAAATAAACGAATCTACGTCATTTAGTTAACATTATAATTTTTATCGTACATATTATAATGGATGACGTGATGTTTTGGATGAAACCGACAGTTTGATTAATGTTAAAGTAAATTAATTGCTACTTTCCATAAGCTATCAATTAATTGTCACAGCAAAGCCTAACGACATTTCAAAATTAACGCTAAACATCCACTGCAAACATTTAAACAATAGCATTAATTAAATAAAAAATAGTAATAATATGCCTAGTTACACACTAATGGTCGCAAAATAAATTATAAACCCATTAAATGCAGAGGTTAATGTGATAGCAGTGTATTTTGTATGTGTGCAACAAGAACTGGGTTACAAAACATCACGTGCGCAGGCGTTTGCGTTCGGGTAGGGCTGTCTCGATCACGTTGTCTTAACATTGCACATTCGTGGGAACTGTCGCTATGCAAGGATCGTTCGGTACAGAGCTAACTGTTGTATAGATCGAAAGATAGCTTTTTTTTTCACTCGTAAGCTGCGTTTTTAGATAGGAATTTTGTTGAGTTAGTAATAAATAGTCTAAAAATTGTTAGAAGTATCATGTTACCGGTAAGATTGGTTGTCAAACTTTCTAGCTTCTGACTGCCGATGCACATGCACAAATCCACGGACCTTGTGATGTTCTTTTCATGAAAATTGGACATATAATATTGATAACAAAATTAGATGTAGTCCTGTTACGTTTGATAGTGCTCATGTCAAGTTAGTGGGGGCGAAAATAAAGTTTATTTGTTTGACCCATATTGTTTTATTGCTGTGAAAATTATCTCGTGCCACGTTATATTAAGCTTTAGCGGTTTATGTCACAGATAATATGTATTTTAGCAAATTGTTGACGGAATTTATTTATCTACGTTAAGCTTTTCGTGTTTTTGCGTCTATTACCTATTTCGCGTTTGTTTTTTCGAAGTAGGTACTTTCTGGGTATTGCAATGTTAGCAATATAATTTAGAGTAATAAAAAACATGATATTTCTAGTCGGATCATGACTAGTGGCAATTAAAGTAAGGGCACCTCGGTTCACAATGCTGATAGCTGATCATTTAAGCAACTACTTATAGGTACAGGCTATTCTACCACCGTGGCTCCACCGACATCTCGTGAGAACACTATCCTGCACCCAAATAAAAAAATAGCCCGTCCTTTCTCAGACTATCTGTGAACTTTTCAGTTAAATCGGTTCAGTAATTTAGACCTGAAAGCGCAATAGATAGACAGACGGTGTCTTTGGCATTTATATATATGAAGTACCTAAAGAATTCTCATCCGTCTCGTCATGATAACCGTAATCCTGCGCAGTATACTGTTATAGTCTGTTTTTTAATCTCGTAGACTAAATTGACACTTGCAAAATGTCAAACTTTCTAATAATTTTGCTAGCTCTGTGGTGCAGTGTTGTACTTACGATACCGGTTCGTTGAATCGTAACTTTTTACAATAAGTCATCCTGAAATAATGGGCTCATCCTTGATGATTACGCATGGCTTTGCGTGGTCAGATATCCCTGGCAGTTTGTAGCACGTCGTACAGCCATGTGTACGTACGTGAATTTTAAATATAAAACTTTGAATGAATATTAAATTCGTCTATTATAGATAAAAAGTTACGATTCAACGAACCGGTATCGTAAGTACAACACTGCACCACAGAGCTAGCAAAATTATTAGAAAGTTTGACATTTTGCAAGTGTCAATTTAGTCTACGAGATTAAAAAACAGACTATAGACAAGTCAGCTTTAAAGAGTTATTTGAATAAAAAAATAACACATCGGTTTGTTGTCGGCCATTGTCGGCCACGTGTGGCCATGTCTCGGCCATCGCACACACGTGGCCGAGTAACGTTTGCATTATAATATGTATTGTGTGAGCTGGCACTTCGTCTTGTAGGCACGTGATAGGTAGTCTAGTCTATTTTTCAATTAGCTAAATAATAGAATATGATAATTAATGTAGAGCCTTTGTATTTATGGAAAAGGAGGAAAGAAGCAAGTGAGAAAGAGGTTACTTACTATTTGTCCAATGATTAACATTACGCAAAAATAATTGAAGATTATATAAAGTCTTTTTACTCGCTTCCCGTGACAACTACATCTCAAAACCTGATTATAAGGCCTATAGCCTTCCTCGGTAAATGGACTATCTAAGACTCAAATATGTTTCTAATAGAACTAAGAGATAAGTAAATGCGTTCACACAAACAAACAAAGTCTAGGGCTTTATAATAATAATATTAAGTGTAAATTCCCTTAGATATTAAAAGCGACGATATCAAAATAAAAACAAATATTTGTGCAAGTGATAATACACAGTATGCAAACAATATTATGTGTACATAACATATGTAGGTATATCTATCAACATTACTATTTATACTCAATGACTACATTACGCACACTGATAAACACTTCGATAAGAATAATGTGAAGTTTAATATTAGGATAAGACTTTGACAATATTCTACGATGCAACGGCGATTGGATAATTTATGTTGAATTTAATCGTGCAATAACAATAACCGCGGTCTCCAAACGAGACGGTCTCAAAATGCGCTGAAAAGTAATTAAACGCACTAGTAGTCAGTTAGGTACATTAAAACAAAATAATTGACTTAGGGTGTCTCTTGTCGCGTGAGAATGGCTTTTCAGAAGCTATCATAGTGAAAATTGATTTTCAATGTTTACGAAACTTGGCTGCTGAAACTTTCTCTGAAATTGGATTTTTCTCTGAAGTTAATGGATTGGATTTTTTTCTGAAATTGGAGCATTTCAAAAGGTTCTATAAAGAAAAATACAATAGCAAGCTATTTCTATGTACCTACTTGTATCTACATACACCGCATATTCAGTTATCTGTGAAGATCTTTCAAGTAAACTAAAAAATATCAAAGCGGCAACGCAGCTAATTAATTAAAAGTATTTAAAAGCACTCATTCAAAAATTAATAATACACCCATATCAAATGTCTGAATCCGTATGTAATATTCATAATAAGTCCACGTGACTGATAATTTCAGTCGCCAATTTTTGCCATTTATGTACCCTCTGATTAATTGAACTTATTAATTTGGAATATTTTATGTGTCATGATTTATTTAGGCTTCGCAATTATTAACGTTTGACAACTGAAATTAACATGATTAAGGAAAAGGTTCTTCGAAGTGGCAAATAATTTAATTAAGTAAACAATTAGAAAAGTCAACGGTTAGGCTGTACGCCTAGACGTTTTAATTTCAAAAGATATGTTTATTTATTATTTTTTTGACGCGACTATTACTTGTCTGACTAAGTGTATAGGTACTCTTACTAATTAAGTGTATTTATGGAATAGTGATGGGACTTACTTGACCCAATTTTAATCCCTTTTGTAACGTAATTTTAGACACTGAACAGCATAGCATGTCGATGGCATGCTAGAGCATGTCGTAGTTTGTGGCACTATTATAAGTTTAAATTTTTGTAGGGTAGGTACAATGGGTTTCATGAGTGAAAATAGGGGAAGAAATGATTACAATTAATTACCAACCTGAAGTATTGCGTGAGATACTGACGCTAATTCCTTTTTATGGATATTTTCAGAACAATTAGGTGCCTACGCCTTATTTTTTTTTATTACATAAGTATTTTTTTGAATTTCCATTTTGTTTAATTTAACTTAAACTTAATAGCTTATACCTGGGGCCTAGATCGTATCAAAATATTTTTTTGGCATAATTAATTGGGTTTCTCCAAAAGCTAATATTACGGGCAAATTAGGTTTCAATATAATTAATTTGAGTTAACAATAGCAGGAAACTTTTGGTTGTTTATGAGTAAAACAATAGCTAAATAATAACATGAGGGTAATGTGTTATGTAAGTTATTTAATTTAATTGCTAAGAACAATAAATTCTTCTTTCGAAACTGGCAATTACAAAAAAGCGTTTTCTCACCTGCTTTTAAAAAAATCTTTTATTAAAATGGTATTCAGGTCAAACTGCAAACTCAAAACCTAAATTTTTAAGTCGTTTAAAAGAGAGGCAATTTATTAAAATACCTACTTAAGATAGCATATCACAACCTGAATTCTATAACCGTCATTGTACACAATTTCCACGCTTTCCACGTAACAATGCTATTTCCTCCAGTATTATCTATGAAGTATGAAAACACACACAGCCGCTGTAAATGACGAACGCACGGAAAGGCCTTGTTCGGAGGTCAGTGCTGCACTCGAGAACTTCCATACGTTCCGTTACACGTGAATCTGATGAGTGATGAGAACGTTAAAGGTGATTTGTAGGGGAGTACTAAGAAAGATTAATTGATACTTTGTTAGGTAACTATACCTACCATTTTTTTATTTTTTTGATGTTAGAACGACATAATTGATAGGCGATCTTATCGCAAAGAGAACTCTTCCAGATAACCTTCCTAAAATTTATAAATAATCTATTAGTCTATTTAAAATGAATTTCAGTATGTGCAATGGTCATAATCAAAATACTATTATTTTCAGCACAATTTGTACAGGTACTGAGCCTAGATACAAAAGTTCTTTTCAACTAAAAGCTGTCCAACATACAAAAGCTCTGAACCCAGTTAGACTGAAGGCATATCTCCCATGTAGGTACTTAGGATCTAGTCAGAAATCTGAAGACCTTACAAAAGAAATAAATAAATGAATAACTATGTATAGAGACACATAAGACTATTAAACTTAGCAACAAACATCAGACAACTTATTTACCAAAAATTAAACGTGTTCCCATCATCCCAAAACGTTGTAGGTACTAATAAATTAGTCAATTAGTCGTTAATATGATCATCACGTTGTCGATGTGTTGATAACGTTGTTACAACTAGGTTTGCCCAAACACGTGCCCATGCGCACATGCCGCGATGACCAGCCCAAATTCTCGGATAAATTAATTTCGTTCTTTTTTATCTTTAGCTTTTTACTTATTTAGGAATCATAGATAATGATGTTTTACAATGGGTATAGTATAGATCAATTATTATTTTTTGTAGTTCTAACTAATTGCAGAAAAAGGATTCATCTTATGTGACTAAATTCGAAATCCATCTTTTCCCAACTATGTTAGGGTCGGCTTCCAGTTAACCGGATTCAGCTGAATACCAGTGCTTTACAAGGAGCGACTGCCTATCTGACCTCCTCAACCCAGTTACCCGGGCAACTCGATACCCCTTGGTTAGACTGGTGTCAGACTTACTGGCTGACTACCTGTAACGACTGTCAAGGATGTTCAATGACAGCCGGGACCTACAGTTTAACGTGCCATCCGAAACACAGTCATTCTTAATCATTATTACCAACTGATCAATGTCAGTAACCATTTTAGTTTCATTTGGAATTTTGTCACAAATGAAATAGATATTTGCGGAGTTTATCTTTTATATAAATCTTAACATAGGTACATAGGTACTAATGTGTTTTTTATGATTAACTAGAACTTTGCAACTACAAGAAATTCTTCTAAAAATACGTAAAAATAACTTCCTAACAACAAAACAAAACCCAAACTCCTTAAACCAAATAGTTAACAATAATGACGCAATTTGAAACCCAAAAGTGACGAACTGGACCGTCCATTTTACTACGCAACTGTTACGAAAACCATGCATTGCTGGCCATGTGCCATTATATTGTATTGTTACGAACTTACTTGTAACTTCAGCTTTGTTACTTGTTAGTTTGCTAATTGTTTCATGTTTTAACTAGTTTAAAAGTTTTGCAGAGTTTTAGAAAACGCAAACGGCTGCAAACGTGAGGGCTGTGTTTGTAGTGGAAATGTGATTTTGTAGTATTGCAATTTGTTATTTGGAAATGTAGAAGAAAATTGTTGACTGGGTATTGACAACTATCTCATCGTTATAGACCTACATTTGAACTTGGGTAGATGAGATATTTCCAAAAGTTAAATAGTTGCATTTACTTGGGTGGGTTATTTTTGTTATCCTTGAATTTTAATGTCCTACACTATAAATAACTTTGTAGGAAGTAAAATCTGAATGATATTGTCTCAAAATCATCCACTTAAACTTGATACTTAGCTTATTATGGATTATAAAACGTAGTTTTCAGTGTATTTTGTCAATTTTGAGTTATTTACGATTACGCTATCATATTGCAGGAAATATTGTAAGAACATAGGTTTAATTAATTACTAAGTATGTAAATATTGAATTAAACTTGTGATTTTGTTTATAATTAACTGTCAACGTGAGCCACATAAGCATAATGGATTCGCAGGTGTGAGAGAAATATCATGACGGAGCCAAATCTTCATTCTCTGACTTGAGTTTTATTGGCGAAATTAAATAATTCGCTAGAATAAGGCACGAGGATGCTTCGTCTATTATACTTGTAGGGCGTCATTTCAGGATCTAGTGATTCGATAAAAAAAAGCTATTTCACCGATAAAAAGCCATGTTATTTGTGTGGCATGTGGGGGAAGCCTGTAGGTAAATAGGTAAGTAATATGGTCGCTCAATTCCTGTATCCTCATATCCACAAGAATTTCGCCAAGGTCCGAAAAACTCTGAAGGTTGGGACATGGCCGAGACATTAATGCAACTAATATATTAGCAATTCTGAAAAGCTGAAGTAGGAGTATAGAAAGAAAGCTTAAATTCAGATTTTATTGCCTGTCGACTGTCGTGCAATAGTGCCATGTAATTCAGCATATCAGATCCTTCACAAAATCCACATGGAACTGGCTTAACCACTAAACCTCAAACAACCAACATCCTAAAATCCTAAAGTAAAGCAGGATATAACTAAATTGTTTCCATGAGCGATCCTGCCCACGCGCCGGTATTTCGTTTAGGCGCACGTGGCGACAGCACGTGAGTTGCGCACACGCACTTGACCTGAAACACTGGATAGGGGACACAGAAGGCTTGTGATTAAGACTTGTTTGGTGTTTAAGTTACTGTTAATTATGTACTAAATGATAGGAAAAGGCTGTGTCTTGGGAGTGACTGACAATATTATCTAGGTACTGTTCGTTTAAACACGAAACTACTAGGCTGATTTGTAGATTTGTTACGAAGCCTATATATTAAAGACGTGAAGAGTTCCCACGGGACTCGGGTGAAACCGCTGCTAGCGGAAAGTGGCACGTACCTACTTTATATAGATGTCTTATCATAGATCACCTGGTTTTTAACTGATTTCCCAAAAATAAGAAATTCTCAATTCGGCTGCGTAGATTGCAGGTAGGTATATATTTTTTTTGTTTCATATCAATATGGATAAGTCACCAAATAAACTTTTTTATGAACCTTCTGCACCCATTTATCTGTGCAAGCGCACCGCCCTGGCATATAACCTTGTTGACGCACGCGCAACACTTGTAACTTGTAGGTGTCTGGTGCCCTTCAGTATTCAGTTGTTATTGTTTAAACATAATAAAATATGCCGTGCATTCGTACCTATTGTGTCTGCAAACAGTAGCTTGTTTGATAGCGGTTTCATAAATATAGTACGTAATAGGTAGGTGCTGAGAATAGATTAAAAGGACAATAAACTGAGCAGGTAATTAATTGATGCACTTGCTTTCATTAATTGGAATGGGTGCAGGCACTAGCAATAAGTTATTAGGGGAAGCACCTAATTTTTCTCCAAATCTTATCGGGTTTATTTGCTTTTACGGGTAAAGACATTTAATTTATCTAGTGCAGCTCTTTATGCATAATAATGCAAAGTTCACTGTAACTGGAGAAGAATTGAAAATTATGCTCTAATCAATCAAGAGGCAAATAAGTACTTACTTTAATCCCAATTAATAAATAGGTACCATTCACCCATATACTCGCTATCCGAATTCTGGGACAATTCCAAATAGGTACCTAATCCACAACAACTGGGATCCTGAAGTCCTGAAGCAACTCGGTCATTAGGCCCATAACATTTGTCGAGAAGGCAATGTGTTATTATTACAGATAAATATGCGATAAATAAAATAATTTTACAAAACCAAAAGATATTTTTTATGCACTCGGGTACAATGAACTTTACATTATTTTAGCAAATTGTAAGGCTAGCGACATCTTGTAGAATATACTTATACGAACGACATGAGCGCCATCTTGTATCGAATAGCAGAAAGAAAGCTTATAGTAGGAAACTATAATAAGAGTCGACTGTTATTGCATGGGATTTTGTAGTAAAAATCTGGATTTTTTATTCCTGTATAACATGTAACTTTTCAATACTTGATGGATTTATAAGATTTCCAAGGATTCCGTTTGTATATTGTTGAATAAGATGAAAATTTTATCGTTCTGAAATTCTTATTGAATGACAGAGTGACATTTGACACCGAGATTTTGTTATTATTCTGTCAAAATCAGTAAAAATATTGTTTTGAAATCCTCTAAACTTACGTTAAAAGTTAAATAGGAATACAAAAATGAAAGCCCTCATACAACGCGTTATGAACGCCAAAGTTACCGGTGGGTCTACATAGTACCTAATATTACATATTACAATATTTTTAGGTTAACTTTGTAGACTGCTATACTTACAACATTATCAATAAGAATAGACTTTCTTTGGCACTATATTGGATTAATCTTCTTTACTAACTTGAGAAGCTTTATTTGTTTTATTTAATCTCCGGACTTTATAGAAATACAGGCCTATTTACTAGATATTGTTAGGTACTGTAGCCAGACGGTTATAAAATGTTATATTTTTGTTTCAGTAAATGATGAAGTAATTAGCAGTATTGGTCAAGGCATCTGTGTATTTATTGGCATATCGAATAATGATAGTAAGAAGGATATGGAATACATGTGAGTAAGTAAAGTGGAACAGTGGGTCATCTTAGGGACGGGGTGTTTAAATTATAATAAATCTATTATTATTGCCTCTGGTTTGACAAACACTACCTATTTCACCAATGTATAAAGGTGTATTGCACCATTCAACTACAATGCTAACCTTGCCATATCAAATCAAATCAAATCAAAAATATTTATTTATCAGAATATGGTACAATAGATGGTACAAATTTCTGGTTCCAACATATCCTGCCACACTATGGCGTACAAAATATTTATAATAAAATTACATTATATTATTATTGTAATTATGTCATTTTTGTATATTATATAGTATGTATAGTCAAATATATTTATTTATTACTAGCTGGTGCCCGCGACTTCATCTGCGCAGGTTTAGTATTTCGAACAATATGTTTACAAATTGTAGCCTATGTGTTATTCTGATGTATAAGCTATATTATTGTAAAGTTTCATTAAAATCCATTCAGTAGTTTTTGCGTGAAAGAGTAACAAACATCCATACATCCATACATACAAACTTTCGCGTTTATAATATTAGTAGGATGTCACTAGCGATTGATCCTCTAAGTATTCTTTGATACTGTAGTAATTTTTTTCTAATAACAGTCTAAATGGTACTCTTTTAAATAATAACGATGGTAAATCTTGGATATTATTTGGCAAGTGGTTATATATAGTTATTGCCATGCAGTAAATATTTCTTTTATATAATATTAATTTTATTTGGGGTAATTTCAATTTGTCTTTGTGTCATACTCTACTATTTGTTTTGTAGTGTTTTTTTTTTTCAAATAGATCATAATTGTTTTTAACAAACATGCATGTTTCAAATATACATATAAAGACATGGTAAAGACAGTATTTTAAGTTTTTGGTACAGAGGTTTACAGCTATCCAAGAAGTGAGCTCCACACAATGCCCGAATACATTTTTTTTGTCCTTTGAAAGCTCACAGCCAGCTGTGAAATAAGCCAGCTTTTTGGTTGAATGCAATTTGACAACTGAAAATGGTACAATTATCGCTATAGTCAAATGGTGCAACTCACCATAAATAAATAACTAAGAGCATTCTATAAGGATTTAAACTAACCATTTTTAATGGAAAATTCAAAAAATAATTTCTATTATTTCAGTGTTCGCAAAATATTAAGCATAAAGTTATTTGATGATGAATCTGAAAAGAAATGGAAGAAAAGTGTGTCTGACAGGGACTTAGAAATATTATGTGTGAGCCAGTTCACACTTTACAACACATGGAAAGTAAGTAATGTTATTTTGTAATTATCACTGTCTTCAACCTTTTTATCGCCCCACTCACATATGTATTTTTTTTAGCAATGACAAAAATCATCAAATGACCCCACCTGCTGTGGTTTAGCAGCAGTGAGGGAGTGTCAGACTTTTACTGACTAAAAATCCATTGTGTTGCTTCGTAAGTCTTTTATGTACCTGGGCTATGATAGCTGTTTCGAACAATCCCGCAGAACAAACGCGCACCGCCAACACGGGTCTGTTGTCCCTGGGCACAGGTCTCAAGAAGAATGGATTACCTATGTTGCATCATCAGATATGTTTCCAAAATCTTACATATACAGTCATGGACACATAATTAAAGACACTGTTGGAATCTTAACTTACTGGGGCATTTCATCTGTATTTCTTTTTTCAGATTGCCATGGGAACTTTCTTTTCTATTTTAAAATATTTAAGAGGGTATTGGGAAATGTTAAAACTAATGACTATATTTAATAATCCCCCGCACCTAGTTTTTTTTCGGTTTATCCGAATCCCGGGCGGTATGATCCATAACGAAGCCTGGTCATCTAATTAAAGACACTCCATTTGCTCAGGGGAAGAAATAGTTAGGAGTAGGAGAAATAGGAGTTACCTTTCTACAACAACATTCCCTACACTATAATTAAACATTTCAATAAGTATTAATATTTGGTTTATTTCATTTTACCTCAATAACAGTACGACATCCCTGAACGAGCAAGCGGTCCGTTTTGTAGAATCGCTGAGGGAATTTTCTTCAATGCTTAATTAAAATCTGTGTAAAATTGATCGATGTTCCATGTGCGACTTATTGCCATGGTATTTTTCGCCTATTACCAGTTTTTGTTTCATTGGATTTGCAATAGGCCAAACCAATACCGCCATAAGTTGCCCGTTCAATGAGTCATTTTCACTACTCTTGCAGTGTCCCTCAGAACTTTTATAATTTGGAAAGTCCTAATGACCGGTAAATTATGCTTAGTTTATAACGATATGCTTGTTTATGAATAATTATAGTACTTGAATTCGCCTATTTTTAATAATACCTTTCTGAAGGGTCTAACACTAAACAGTGGCGACCAGCCCCACACTATAACATTTTCGCCTCCTACGTTTGAGAACTTTCTTGCTGTACTTTGGTTCCATCACATATTTTGGAAGTGACTAAAATCATTTTTTTTTTCGAATTCTTCAAATTTCTGTGTTTTATCAGATAAAAATCATTTTCAATGCTTGTTCAGAGCAACTTTCCCCTTTGCTAGAAAACGCCAACTACAGTATGGACACCACGCGGTGCTTTTCCAAAAGTAACATCTTCCGATACACATGCTCTACAGTTTTTCCCGACCCGGCTGTTATCTTAAAGTTCTGCAGACACAATTTTCGTCCTTCTAGCATCTAATGACTTCGAAAAAACAGTACCGAATAATATTAATGGTTCTCTATTTTCGTTATAACACCACTGTGAAGTCTGTTTGCGGACAAGTTTTCCTTGGCGTCGGTTTTCAGTTGTTCTCAAACCTTGACTTTTTAGTGCCATTAACAGGGCATCTTTAATAATAATTTTATTACCATGTCCTTATTACAGTTCAAGTGGTATGAATGAATCCCCATGACAAAACTTTATTTAAAAAAGCCTAAAACATTTTACTTACCAGAATTTTTGTTTTAGTCGTATTGATTGGACTAAAATGAAAAATGTTAATGAAGGGAAGAAGTTAGAAGAAGTTATTTTCAAAGCACAAAAAAAATGTATTAGAGCTATGTTTAGACTTAAAACCACTGATAGTTGTAAACCTTATTTTATAAAATATAAAATTTTGTCATTGCCTTCCCTATTTATATATGAAGTAGCCGTTTTTGTTAAAATTAACTCGCACTTATTCAGCCGCCTTTCAGACGTAGTTGTCCGTAATCGGTCGGAGAGACAATGATAGGCTGTGCGTAGTAAGATCAAATACTGCGCTCATGCACAAAAGTATTTTCTGTCTGGCACCCATGATATTCAACAAAATACCTAAGTCTATTAAACAGCTACCGCTTTCAAAATTTAAATTTCATTTAAAAAAATATTTAATAGAAAACTGTTTTTATAATGTTAACGAATTTTTAAATAAGTAATACCAATCTAGTTTATATCTTAGTTTAATTTACTTTTCATATTTTTAAAATTATTTCATTATCTTTTATTTAACTTTTGTACGCCCTTGTGGGCAAAACATTTGAACTTTGATTTTTTTATGTAACACCCTGCTTTGCAAACCTGTTTGTACTGCATACTCATGTTTTGAACAAATAAACAATCTTTTTCTCTTTTAATCTTCTTTTAAGGGAACCTAAATTATTACCTAATTTGAGTTCTCATAAATATTTTACTCACTTAAAAAAAAAGTATGGCGACTATTTCTATTTTTCGCTTTTTTTTCTTAACTAGGCATTTACTGTCTTTAATTAGCTGACCAGCCAAGTATCCGCTACAAAAATTAGTGTTCAGTTCATTTAATAATGATTACATTACAGTTTATACCGTGCTTAAGCTCATGTCAGTACCATAACTATTTATTTCACTTCGAGTCGGGGGGTGTCTTTAATTATGTGTCCATGACTGTACAATTCAAAGGCAAAATTTGTACTTCTACAGTGTATGACTGAGTTATGACTGACTCTTGGTTTCCATGGGAAAGCTTTATTTCACCTTGGCTGGGTGAATTTCCTTGGTCAGTAATATTTTTAGTACTAAGAAGTATTACCTTGCTTTGTTTCAGGGAAACAAACCAGACTTTCACCATGCAATGCCAGGAGACAAATCTAAGGAGTTTTATGAGAACTTCCTACAAATGTTGAAGGATGCTTATAAACCAGAAAAAGTTAAAGGTATGATTCTTTTTTGATTATTGCTGTACATTATAATTAATTATAATTTACAGTTCTTGGCAAAATTTATTGGTTTGTACCATAATGTCACCAGTATGACCCAGATAATTATCATCAAGAGTTATGGGTCTTCTGGAATGCCTCAAGTTTCAAGTTTAGGTCCTCTCTTATTTAAAACTATGTAATCTAGACTGTTTTTTTTTCTTTCATGTCATGAATTAAAACTTTTCATGAGTATTTATTCTATTGTAGATGGCAAGTTTGCAGCCTACATGCAAGTGAGCATACAGAACGATGGACCAGTCACCTTTGAAATAGAGTCCCCTGCCAATCTACCAAGCAAAGAGAGAAGATCTAACAATGGAACTAAACAAGAGAAAGAGAATAGTAATCAAGTTGAAAATAGTGTTGAGACTTTATAGTATTTCAATCTATAGCCAGTAAGTAAATAAAGTTAAATTATTTGAAAATGTCTATGGCTTTCTATTGTTGAGCCTGAAGCTGAATGTGCTACATTGATTGTTGCTACCAAGATAGTCCAAGATTCCTCAACACAAAGTAGACAGTCCTTTGGTTTTGCATGCAGATTATTTTTGTTCTGTATTCTCTTTCAAGACAATTTCCTGCAGCACAGATGTTGAGGGAACTATTTAAGAATAGAAATAAAAACCAGAATAATTAATAAAAAACTTTATTTTGAAATAATGGTTATTATCTATTAACATTTGTTACAATTAGGCCAGTGATTATGCGATTTCATGTTAGATAATATTAAAAAGTTTTTACAAAGATGATATGCCTACGCTAAGTCTACCGGATTGTTGCCGCTACGCATAGAGACATCACTTCATATCCATACACACATGATCATCTATTATGTTAACAGATAATCTACCAAGAATTCAAATCCATCATTACATTAATTTCTAAACGAGTAGAAAATAAACTAAAAAATAAAATAAACTCGTATAAAAAGTTTAAATAAATGCATTTTATAAATCCCTCTATTTAAATATTAAGATAATGAAATTCAACAAATGAGATTACAGACCCTTATGCAGTGTCGAATATTAAAGTTAAGGTTAATTAATTTGTATCAATTAGCTGGAGTGCCGCATGATTACTATTTCTATACCGCGAAATATAGATATATAATCATTAAATCTTCATGCTTAGTACTTTACGCCTACACAAATGTACATCAATTCTTTCAGAATTTTTCTCATCTTCGATCAAGGCACTATTCGTTTTGGTATATTGCTGATACGTTTCCTCACTCCTAAATTCACAATATCAATGGGTTAACATATTCGTACAAGTGTGAAAGAGTACAATTTCAAGTTCTTAAGATAATGTAATGTGCAACTTTGTAATCATAAAGGAAACTGTCTGAGAGATTGATGATCGCGCGATACTGCAGTTTGCTCATTATGATTGCCGAGTTCCACATCGCGATCTATTAACTTTACAATAACTATCGAATATTACTATTACAAAAATATCTATAATCTATTCTAAATTAGATCCAAATGATGAAACTGTTACTGGGATAGGCTAAGGATGTAATTAACAACATATACCCTTCCAAATCTTAGTGGACGTTGCAATTTACGAGTGCAATAATTTAATGGCGTTACTAGTTTTGCCAATACCTACTACTCGAATTTAGTTGATTAAACAAATAATAAGGAAGTGAACTAAATGCATTTTTTCATTATGTACCGTTAAATGTACTTTAGAGCCGTTGCTTGATTCGAGGCGTTTGCTCAAATCGAGGCAGACTGGTTGACATATCTGCCTCGACTTGAGGCTAACAATAAATATAGGCTCAAACTTATGTTATGGTGGCTTGGTTTAAGTTTCGAATTGTTTTCGAATGAAGCATCGGCTTTAGAGTAAGTCGGTTTGCGCATGCCGATAGCTAGGCGGCTATTGTGGCTGGTCGGTCACCGTGGAGTGGTTGTGTAGGTGGGTGGTCAGTAGAGTGTGGTCTACCAGAGGCCGGAGGAGAAGCCGCCGGGCGGCACGCGGCTGGAGTTGATCATGTGGCTGTTGCCGTTTATTGACGTCACCGTGTTGATCTGGCCGTTCATCGACTTGTAGCCATCACCGGTGATCGGGTTACCTTCTGAAAACATTATATTGGTCACATTACTAACAACGTCGGATAAGAAGGAAACACACCTAAAGCAACGAAGTTACTTTAGTCAAATTTTAATGTAATGAAAGTTTTTCTAAGTAATTAAATGGAAATCTTTAAAATCAGTCTTGTTAAAAACTATTTGATGGAAATGTAATTTTTAACATGCAAAAATACGTGAGTGAAATACCCTATAGCTAGTTACGGTAAAGACCTACAAACAATAAATTCATTATAAGTATTTGTTCATCTTACATACTTAATTTATACAGCTGTATTACAATAGACAAAAGCTATAAGAATAGATAATACAAAAATTCAACCTACAACTCTGCCTACATTATAATTATATAAAATAAAGCAGTACTCAGAGTACCTAATGATTACAACTAAACCTACAAATAAGTAGAAAGAAGAAAAGTTTCGTGCGCAAGAGAAGAGAGTTATAGTTTGACACATATGTACAGACAATACAACAACGAATACGCGACAACATTACAAGCAGGACACGGTAATAAGCGCTATCCGACATCATACAAGCCTACACTGCTTCACTAAGAAGAAACGGTCAAACTAAACCCTAATATGAGCAAATTATAAAACGGCAATGGGTGCTCAATTTAAAAACACGAAGGTATCGCTCTCCGGTCCCTCGAATATGTATGTACAGCAAATGATAAGTGACAAGCTCTCACCGACCAAACGATCTTGTGTGGTTGAAAATTTTCATCAGAGTAATTGGTGCGAAAACAACAACATTCCTCCAGTGTAAACTGAGCACCCACCCATTTCTCTTCGGCGGACATAGTCTACAAAGTACGTCTTAGGTCGGAAGTCCTCTGCATGCCGATTGCGATCAAAAAGGTATCCGGGGACGTGTTTGTGGAATATTGGCGGGAAGCCGGTGAGGGTGTGCGGACCAGGAATTAGAGGAGTCTCTAGAGGAGCCACGTCGGGTATAGGCCCGTCGCGTTCATATTTAAAGAGTGTGGGCGGAGGGTTTGCATGAGCTATCAAAAATGGATCGATTGGACCTCCCAATGCTGGGATTGGATCATACTTATAATCAGGAGTGGGTCTCTCACCCAGAGCCGAATGCATGCCTACAAATGCATAAGGAGGTAGAGGATGATACGGAATCTTATGTTCCTTAGGTTCTAAATAGTGCTGAGCTGGGAACGGAGGCCAATGCCGGTTGAGAACAAGTTGGGGGGACAACGAATCGGGATCTATAACTGGGTGAGTGACATCTGGGTCATCGGTTTCCAAGCCGAGGAGAGTGTAAGGGGTTATTCTTGTAGTGAGACTGGGTTTGATGGTGGACTCTACGTAGTAGTTAGCTGGTTTGGGAGGCCAGACTTGGGTGTAGTATCTGTGTGTGGGTTGTGGATGTAGGAGGGGCGTGAGGTCGGGGCTGGGGGTGGCACCTCGCAGGCTGGCGGCGGGATGGCGGCGGCGCTGCGGCGGCACCGACACTCCATCGCCTGTCACGGGATTCCTCTTCGGTGGAGCGTACAATGCTACCATTCACAGAACAATTGGTTTTCATTCGATCTACCACACTACGACCTAACTTTGGTCATATTTTCTAGTCATATTAGAGGTATAATTAAACCAATACCTAGACACTGTATCCCTTTTGTTATAACGCTTAAACTCAATAAAGATATTGTTGTTTCGCGTGCACTCACAGACATTATCGTCAATTGTTACTGCTATGATAACTGTTATGCATGTGAAATTATAATATCTTTGTTTAATTCTTTAGTAAGTTCATATTTTAGTTTAATATTATTGTGTAATCATGCTTCATTCTAAGCAAGCACGGCTCATTTATTAGGTTTGTTATTTTCGATATGATTTTGTTACAATGAGTAGATATATTACTTAAAACTTCAGTATACATTATTCGAGATTAGATATGTGAAGGAAGAAAGTCAGAGCGCATCGGTATAGTATTAATTATGTATAGTAAGAAGCGTTTCCTTCCTAGCGTGCACGAGTGCCAAATGTTTGGAATTGAGCACGGTTCCCGAGACGCACGCAGCTTCGCAAAATGCTCATAAAAACCAATAAGAGCATCATTGCGAATTCTGTGAACGATCTCACACATTCGGAACGTGGAATGCAATAGTTATACCCACCAATTACGGTTTTACATTACAAAATATACACGATACATACAAGTTTACGGTCCGATTCAATCTTATTGCTATGCAATTATCTTTTAATACTGCATAGACTGTTAGACAAACATCATCAATTAACGACCGTGAAATTACAGAGAAAATTTATTTGAAGAACGTGATTAATTCTTCTTAAATTGCCCCATAGTTAAGAATTTCCATTGCATTCCACGGTTGTGTGTCGCCGTGTCGATTCCGTGAGCGTTACATAGCCGTGCTCGGTTCGTGCCTACATCGGGATCGACTCACAGTGTCCAGCGAGGTCCGTCTCACCTCGGCTGGGCGTGGATGTGGCGGTGCCGTTGCCGGCGGACTTGGACGGCGAGTGCGTTGGGCTCGAACCGTTCATCTCGGAGTCGCCGAACTGAATGTGACTGCGGATCGTGTCAGTCACCATCGGAGATACTGGGTGGTTTACAGCCTGAAACATTTTATGTAAACATGTCATTAAATCACAATTAATAAAAAATCTAACACAACAAAGTATTATAAAGTCTAAAGGACGTAAAACTTTGTGTGAAATCTGGTATTTAAGTTTTACGCTACTTTCCGGCGGTAGTGAAACTGGCTATTAGGATTTGACCGGATAAATAAATTACGACCAGCAAACAGAAGCTTGTTTCTAATTAGACTTTTCTCAAATCCCGTTGGTTAAAAACATTATAAAAGTCGTGATCAAGATTGCTATCGGAGTCCAGGATTGCTGTCACACGATGTAAATCGAGTATGACACCACTGGAATCGATTTGCAAGTACCGTTTGCAGTAATTGCGTAGTGATTAGACCACCCCGTCATACGCCGTGGGTGTCTGAAGCTACAGTCTAATGGGCCAGTCCCATCCACCTGTTACAAGTAATCATGTTTTAATTAACAAGCTTCTGTGTTGGTAGACACGACATGCTTGTAGTTTATCCTATCGTGTTGGTATATCACACGACTAGGAACTTTGAGGAAGCTATTGGTCACTTACTTTTTGTATGGTGGATCAATAAAGCAAAAGATTTTCATTAGCACATTCAGAGACGATTTTTTGAAGTATGACACAGACTCATTCAAAGTCAAATGTTATAGCAGCATATTATCAAGAAAAAGGTGCTATATGGTATAAGATGGTTTATGCGGTGCATAAAAACTGGTAAGAAACCACAGACAATGTACTTTGATCTTGATCACGCAGATCTGTTAAAATCCTGAAAAGAACGAACCTCTAAGGGCTCTTTAACTAAATCTACAAAAATAATATAAAGGTAAACCTGGTTGTGAATGCGTACATTTGATTGACGCACCTGACCGAAGAGCCGGGAGTGCGTATCCCGGGGGCGGGTCGGGGTGTCGCGAACCACGCGGGGTCGAGCCGCACCATTCTTCACCGGACTACCATCAGTCTGGTCTCCGTTGAAGATCTCTGCAATGCAGCTCTTGGGCGCGTTCGGCACCCTGCACGCGATAGAAACATTGGTTAATTATGTGCTAAAGCGATTTGGTGGGTCTACCTGCTTCATTATGAGTTTGATAGTTAGGTGATTTGTTGATTTGACGAAGTAGGTGTTGAGTAAGCGACACATCTAGAGGTAAATTATGTATGTTCCGAGGATACCTAATATTACCTGATTTACACAAAATTGAAAATATTGTCAATAACCTCAACACAAAATGAAAACCTTAAAAAACCCAAATCACAGTAAAGGGAAAGTACATTAAAATGAAATCAAAACACCCAAAAAGGAAACCGCTAAACAGACACACATTTCTATTCCAACCCCAAACTTCGCCCTCCAAACCGCAGCTTTCAGGGGCAATCCCTAACGTAGGTAATCGAAATTCGATACACGAACGCATTAACATTTAATACCCGTAATGACATGCAACTGGTCATCCCTACCTGACCAATGGCCGGAGGGAGACGGCTTCCGTAGGGGAACACTTTCATTTCCTGATCAAATCGTAACCCTACCTGACGGGGTTGTCGCACTCGATAAATATTATGTTAAGACATGTCGAAAGAAAAAACTACGTCAATATTTAATGGTCAAAGTATTGACAGAGCGTAAGAGTTAAATTACAAGTGATTATTTTAACGGGTTTGTTTAGATTCAGTTATGGATATCCGTGTGATATTGAGCCACTAAAGTATAGATTAGATTTAGGTTTGTCTATTCATTCTTATGTTTGTAAAGTTTCTAGAGCGAAACATAGAAACAGGCTTGGGTTTAAAAAAAAACCTTATTTTTTAGGCTATCTAAAATAATAAAAGCGTAAGTACTAACTGGACCGAGAAAGATAAATTACGTCAAAAACAGGAACAAGTGACCCCACAAATCAAAGTTGGCCTATAAAACTTGGTAACGAAAAGAAAAGTATTTTATTAACTTAATCCAACGTTACGAACCCCGCGTGTAATGTAATACAACCTTCTTTTCACTTTTACTTTCTTTTCACTGAAATATTAAACGCATATTTTTATTGGGTTTCATATAACTGTGCAGCTGGTTTCATTCGTCAGAACTGCACCAGCTATTCAAGAAGTTACACCCCACTTATTCACATTCGAATAGAGGTCAAAGAAAGCGTATCTAACGTTCAACAAAGATGCTCAACAATCCTCCATAAAGTAAATTGATAAACAGCGTCGGTCTTCAAGACTCCTTATTAAAGTGCACCGGGGCTATAATATTACAGTCGGCAAAAACGTCTAGAAAATATTCAATTACACGGCATCCGCGTAAACCTGGGCCAGGTCTGTCATAACAGTTTAACTTGGATGGCAAATCGGCGTAGTTAATGCAACGAGATGGTTAGATAACGCCGGCCTGTTGGAGCAAATACTCCCGTTTATGAGTCAGATGCTATCGGGGCTAGCGATCGCGGGATCATCGGATACAAGCCACCTAAGACGATTCAACTGTCTACTAACATAGAAGAATGTATGAGTAGGTTTGTTGATTAAAGAAAGTATTATTGCAGTTATAAAGTTATGGAAGATACTGCTCTTAGATATAAGATCGTCCATTAGGCACCTACATCATTTTAATATCTACATTATTTAAATCTTTCCCTTTTACTATCATGCTTTTGTACAGAATATCGAGATCCGATCATTAACATCGCTAGGTTTTTTAATAATCCACTAGTTGCAGATAATTCCCCCCTAATCATCAGGTTTCTCTCCTAGCACTACGAACATGGACAGAGAACAAATGGCGCGATCTGATCGGATAAATGGATCGATATCGCGCCAGCTTCGTGTCCGGCCACACTTCCTCTCGCTAACAATGACGAGACTACCCGCACAGTAGGTACACTTTGTAAGTAGGTAGATATTGTGCTACCCGGCTAGCTACCCAGGTAGCGCTAGAAGTCCGGTAGGTAGTGTCGACGCTTTACTGTTAGGAATGACCATGAAATGATTTTATTTCAATAAAGGGTGTTCTCTCGCGTATATATTATACCCAAAGGGTGTACCTATATAAAAAATAGACTATGAGCAGGTTAACAGTCCATATAACAATCTAATGTAATAAGGCATCGTAACGAAATCGAAAACCTGATATCTAAACACAAAAAAAATACTTGTAGGTACACATGTCGTCAAACTTTGACAAAATCTTGAAAAGAAAACTTATGTAATATGGGAAGTTTTTACGAAAACAGCGTTGCTTTGTTGGCCAAACTATTTCACATCAAGCAATAACTTTTAAAAGAAAATGTCACCATTTAGCTAACAAACACGAACCTTGTCAACAACGCATTAAACTGGGCGTTACTTATTGTAATGGTAGTCACGGCAATGCTCTTAAACCAAACACTGCTTTCTTTATCTGTACCAGTGTTAAAGAACAAGAGTACAGTCACGCCCTACATAGCTTTCCCATTATTATAACTATAGAGCAAGTCGATGAGACATTAGGTAGTGGTATAATGACCATACGCTTAGTCGGTCATAGAGGTAAAATGGGGATGCAATTATTGAGAAAATTTCGTCACAATGTAGGTAATCAATGCGTCCACAGTGACAAGTGTAGGCGTAGCCAAGACATGCATGGACACACAATAGAGAAAATTCAATGCGTTGAATTTCGAAGCGGTATTTCTATTAATATTATTATGACCTCTCCCTTATTATAAACGAGCGAGTGAAGGAAGACATATCTCAGCGCTATTGTTCGTAGGCCACGCGAGTCTCTTTCATCTGCCAACGCCCACGGTCGTATTGAGTCTTAGTATTACTACAAAATGCATAAAATATGCGCCGCGACTGCGATTGGATCTTTATGTAGCAACACCTTTATGTTATCTTGTGTATTAGGGCTGCGTTTGGCCGCGGGCTCGACGTATGCGCAGCGCGTGCGACCCCCAGGCGTCAGGTAAATTGCGTAGATTACTCGTCATCACTACCTGAGCGATCTATTGCACGCCCCTGCATGCAATTGATAACAGATTATTATTGAATACAATCTACATAACCCGAGGTATGCGCACGAACTACACATCACCGTAAACAACAGCCAACGTAAAACGAAATAAACACATGTTAATAATTATAAATATTTAAAACAAACCTAGCATCTCGGCACGTCTATAATTAACCGCGGGAAGAAAGTGCGTGAGAGTAAATTGTTTAATTGTGATATACATGGCGGGGCACCGGTGCGCTTGCGCCACACGCAACGAAAAGAAACATGGCGCTTGACAGGGTACTGTTACTAAAATAAACAGCTTTTACAGGGAGACCCGGTGGTGAAAACAGTCACCGGAAGATAATAATAAATCCCATAAACCAAAAGGAAATATTATGACAATGAAGGCCAGCTTTGTCCAAGTTAATGGCTGGTGGCGTTTTCTTTGAGCAAGCGTAAGTGCGTTACAGTGAGTTTATCTTGGATAACATCGGCCAACGTGCTAAGGCGCGTGGAACACGGCGCACATTCTAACATAATAAGATCGTGTAATATCGAGTGCGCGTATAGAATATTGGCAATTATTACTGTGCTGCGTGTAATAACTGACATGGATGTGAGATGGCGTGATAACGCGGCTAGTTAAACGGAGCGTTGTGCAGCCCACTGCGCGGTGAAGCTGGGTGTACGATATCACAAGTAGTTGGCCGTTTAATGGGTTTACGCCTCTGCGTCCCGTGGTTTGCTGCAAACGCCACGAGTAATGAGACCAAGTTAATGATATCTGCGGTAATGAGAGACCGCGTAACTTTATCATACGCGGAACGACAGGAGAAACCGCTCTTCGTTTTCAAATGAAAGGCAATACATAACGTTGTAGCAACGACCGACGATTGTGCACTTTCTCGACAATTTAAATTTAATAGGCATCAATGACAAACTGTTTTAGCAATATACTCATTTGCAATAAACAAAGCCGAGCCATATGGTCATAAAAATCATTGGCAATAAAAATCGGCATAACATCTGTCCGGTAGATGCATTTACAGTTTTAATTTTGAAAGAAAATCAATTGTGTTCGCCACAGGCAGTTTTAAAGCCGATAACGGACAGCTGCTGAATAAAAAATTAATCCATTTGCATATGTGATTTGTGTTACGAAACGCGGTCAGATAAACGTCCGTCCAGTCTAGGCTGGCTCATATTGATTTTCTGTGTAGGAACATGTTTCACGGGAATGTTGGCTTGTGACAACGGTAGATAGGAGCAGTGTATGTATCAAGTGCTAACCGGGATTTACGGCTACTCTTTATCAGTTCCCTGCTGTTGAACATGTAGGTTCGCAAGTAACACGTGCGGGTCTCAAACCTGAGATACTTGGAGGCACGTGTCTTGTTCCCAGTCACTGCGACTACGAGTTTCTTGTCCGCTGATGTATGCTACGTCAAACTGTATTAATTGCAGTTCGAGTTGTCAAACATGATTTTAAGTACGTAAGTATGATTTCTATTTAATGTCCAGTGTTGTGTTATGATTGAATGTCATTGGACGTATTTTGTGGTCTCATATGTAGAATACAAAGACATGTAACTGCACTACATGTCATTAGGTAATTATTTTGCTTTTCCATATCAAGGTCAGGAAAATAGCAGTTAAAATACAGTTGAGAACTTTTTGCATCGTTAATGTAATCATCCAATTACTTTTATCGAGAAATATAAATCGATATCGAACTCTTAATAAAGGATAATCGAGACATAAGTAGTAGGTACTGACAATGCTGGCTAGATTGTACCTCCCACGTCTGTCAGTGTGGGGGATTTCACATTATATTGCTATTACCAAGGCTAAGTACTTAAACTCGAGCTATCATATCATCTCGCCCACGATAACGATCTGTATCCGTACTCAAAAGATTTGAACATTAAATTAGGTACTCAACATTTACTTACACAGTCTTTATGTTACAATGTTCTTGTCCATTTCCATAATTAAGAAAGAGTGTGCTTTCTACATATTTATTTCATGATCCTTCTTTACAGAAACCAGCACCAAAACAGCTTAATGTCTACTGACCTGGAGCTGGGGCTGTGAAAGTACCTCTCACAAACCATTCTTATCTCGAATTCATCCTAATTCCAGCCATTTCGTCCTTCAAACGAATCAAGATTGTCACGCTACGTCGCGACCTCCACGACGCAACCCTTGGAACAACTTTCCTTTTAAGCTAATTATCTAAAGCTTTTAATAACAAAGTTCCGAGTAAAGTGTATTTACCCCTATTCTGGAAAGTGTCAGACGTACCTACTCGTGCGTCGTGCTCACTTCAATCGTATTTGTACTTTAATCTCTTCACGCGCGTTTCATTCGATGCAGTTACTGTTGCACATCGTGCATTCCCTTTTTCTTTTAATTAGTTGCAGCAGTTTCAGAATCAGCTTATAACTTTCTTTACGTGTGTGGTACTTGAAAGCATTTGTGCTGCCATTGCGGATTTCAATAATTAACCTATCCTATGTTTTGCGATTGGTTTTTGAAAGGTAAAGGTATTTGGTAATTGAAAGTTGACGTTAGCTTCGTATAAATTACGTCCAATCTCTAATCGCAAACCAACAAACCTGGATAAGTTATTGAAATCCGCATACAATATTTGATGGCATCGTGTACCTACCTAACTAAGGCATTTGTTATAGTAAATTAATGTGGTAATAAAATATCAGAAATCAAATGATAGTTTGTCATCAATATTGAAAAGTAAACATAGGTAAGGTTTATTTATAATAACTCGTGTCTATTAAATGTCCAGAAATGTCCGGGTTGGTTTCTAAACGGTGTTTAAGTTTACGATGAAAATTTTACAGGTTCTTCGTAGCAGCTTATATTGAACAACATTCATAAACATTTATCAATTCTCGGTATTAAATTACGGATCTCGCTTCCTTACTGCTTAATTTTAGGAATGATTTCTATGAGAAAATGAGGACTGATTTTATGACTGGTTTAATTATGTCATAATTTTTTCATTTTTGAAATTGATATCGACATGAAATCTATATATTCATATAACAGAAAGTCGTGTTAGTTACACATTTTATAACTCAAGAATGGCTGAACCATTTAAGCTGAAAATTGGAGGGGAGATAGCTTAGACCCGGGAGAAGGACATAGGATATTGTCATCATCCGGCTAAAGAAAGCATTTATCTCGGGACGCCGATGAAACCGCGGGCGGAAAGCTAGTTATAAACCAATTAAAAAATTTTGTTTGTTCAATGTTCTATGAAATGTCAGTTTTGCAGTTTCAATTTCAGTTGCTGAATTAATTCCTAGAGAACTTATCAAAACTTGATATTGTATTGAAGAACAAAACCAACAACCGTCAGACCGAGTCTACTACCGCTTTCCTCAACATTTACTTAGATCAAGAAATTCATTCGCAGAAACGTAGAAAACTGTGGTCATTTTATAATTCCAACAGGTTTCTGTCTCACCTTTCGATTGTACTCAGAGTACTTAACGCCTCGCTCTCTGGAATTAATAAAAAAAAAGACTAAATTGGATGAAATTACTGCATTCTTAGAGGCGAGGTTCAAATTACTCCTACTTACTATCATCTTTCACCTTCCGATTTCATTTCACATGTCTATTGTAGATTACAAATTTAACTTTACAGCTGGAACGGCCTTCTTCACTTTGATTTTAGATGTCGAGTTCGTTTTTCGGACTGCATTCATAAGTTTGTAATCTCGGGTCATTAAATAGTAGTTCCGTGACAGTAATATATCTCGGACGGTTATAATTTTGGGTTATGAGGCTTTTTTCTTGGAATTGTGTACATCATCTGGTTTTCCTTAAGTAATTAGGTAACTAAAAACTTTCTACTGGATGGACAACACATGCGAATAATATCATTTTCATTATATAATCTATAATATAAAAATGAATCGCAAAATGTGTTGGTAAGCGCATAACTCAACAACGCCTGGACCAATTTGGCTAATTCTTTTTTTGTTGTGTTTGTTATTGTCAGGAGAAGGTTCTTATGAAAAAAAAATAGGGTAAAGTAGAGAAGTCAGTTGACGGGAGCGAAGCCGCGGGCAAAAGCTACTTGAAGATAAAATCTAATAAGTAAATGTTAGGTACTGTTTACCAAGTCTGGGTACCACAGTCAGGATTTATTTCGTTGTTTGCAACGATGCAGTTAAAAACGACAAAAGTGTTCCTTTTCCTCAAAACAGTAGTACCCAAGGTCAATAAAACAAAGGAAGGCCACGCTAATTTGTTTACCACACGTAGTCAGAGAGCTCTGATGCAGTTAAATAGGTGCTAACCACGCCCGAAGCCCGCCTCATTGTTCCCGCATACTCCTGCACATTTTTCCTATTTTGCACCTGCCGTACTTTTACAAAACTACATTTACCACCACATAAGCAAAAACCACTCTTAAAGTCGAAGGAATACAGTTGAAATTTCAAAGAATGTTTCATCACAAGCTCCTGAACTAAAGTTGTTTCGTTACACGTAAGTTCACATTCTTTCCGTTCCACGCTATTGTTTCGGCTATAATACATTTGTTAATTAAAACCTGTGTACAAGGGATCATAATAAAATACCAAAGAAAAATCAACACAGATGTTATGGAGCCGATTAGAATGTCGTGATTTACATATAATAGAAATTAGAATACAAGATGTATGATATTGATAATTTAGTTAGATAAAGTGTAAATACCTTAATGTATTTACAAGCGAACGCCCGCGACTTCCCGGGGAGATATTCATCTTGTTATAAAACTGTTTGTTGGTATTCTGTGAATATTACATTGTGTGTGGGCCTTTGGAACCAGGCTGGAAGTATGTAGTCACTGCTTTAGGGGATCTATACTGCCTACATGCACCCATAAATAGAGAGGTACGTTAACCACAAATGTGCTTTTTTCTAAGCAAATAACTCATTGTGCCTTTCTATTAAAAACTTTCCGTCAGAGGTCGTAAGCCTTAATCAAGATAACAGAGCTACCAATCACGAACCCGCCTAAAAAGCCACAAATAAACGCCTACAGGAAATATTAAAAACACAATAAACTGTTTAACAATGCAACTAGGTTAACGGGTTAAACAAATAACGAGGATATCTGCAGCAGGATGCAATTAGAAGATACCAGGAGATTAGATTAAGCCCGAGATGTTCCGCCATTGATGCATTCAGAGGATGCTGGGCATCTCAAGTGGTTTCAACGCGATTGTCAGATAAGGGCTCTAACAGAACTGTCAATTACGATTTGCAGGACATTTCGCTCTATTTACCATATTAAAAGAACGTTGACTGAAGAGCTAGGATGAAATGACAGTCTAGCTACGTCTAGGTAAGAGTTTTTGGTTGCTTAAATTCTATTATAAGTACCTACTATTATCTATACCACATATCCACCACCCATGTATATTGACAAAATAAATTGTCTTATCTATAAATAACCATTAGGAAATGCCATTGAACTTCTATGCTTACTTTAGTTTAGGGCAAACAATGGTAGGTTTATTTTCAAATTCTTAAAACAATACTGAATTTAAAACCTTCACGAAACAGGGTATTTATACTAACCATCCGGAAGATGAACCGACGAAAAAATTCACCGACTTCCTAGCTTTCCAAGAGCGACAAATAACAGCAATACTTGTAAATACGAAGGATCGGAAATATCATACCATTCCGATATAGCAACCTATACTAGCTTCGTCTTATTTTCAAGCCAGACACTCGAGAAATAAGAAGTAAAAGAGATCCGAGAGGAAATGCGCTTCATTTTTGAAGGAAAAATCCCGAGCTTTTGAGAAACTCTTTGCTAATAAGACCACTCAGTTTCGTAGCCGAGTGCTGTGTGCGCGGAATTTTGTTTTCATGTCACATCTTTATAGTGGAAATGTTTTGGTGACGTGATATTTTGTCATGAAGCATTTTTGTTAAAAACTTCTTGGAGACATGCAAGCTCCACATGGCGTAAAGATACCATTTGCAGTGTACCTATCGACTATACAAAGAACACGAAGCTTACTCTCAATATTTCTAATTTAAGAAACTTACTCTTACCTTAACTTAAGTCTTCAAATAAAGAAAACCCCATGTCTAATCTGTATAAAGTTCATAAAGAAACAATACGTGTCGCGACTCAGTATAAAATGTCGTGACATTTTTCAAGGCTTCCGAACTACATTTTGAAGTAAGGTCAAACACTCATTACGTCGATATACACGCTTATATTTACTTGCTTAGTTTGAGAGTTCAACCACCCTTAACTAATTCCCACCCCTGTAGGCGTAAGATCTTATTATAATCGCTCTAACGACAATATACAGAGGTCATTACAATTTATTTCTGTTCCTAGCACTTTGGTTAACCTACTAAATAATTTATGTTGAAAAAACAATTTATCACACAACGGTAACCACACCAGAAATAGTTCGATCAAATCGATCATTTAAAAATCGTATTCATTTCGATACTCATCACTTTAAATACTTTTTAATTGATTAATGCCACAATTTAAAAGATAATTACAAAAATGCGGTTTAATATAAAATGTGTTGCTTTAAAATTGGGTAATAAAATTGATATAACAGTAAAGACCGTTGGAAAGCTTTCAGCCACGCCAGAGGCATATCACATGCATCGTCTAAAAAAGGTATTCGATTAATCGAATCAAAAATAATCGACTAAATTGCCGACTTTTATTCCCCTAACCAAACTTAATCTGGGTCGGGTTTAATTAAATAGAATTATAGCTACCAAAACATCACGATTTGTATTAGAGTCTTTTGTAGCTCCACGATCCTCTTGTCAGCTCTAAGTTAAGTTCAATCGAAACATCTAGATCTAGATATAGTTCAGGCACGAAAACGGGTCATTGAACCGAACACCGCCGTCTGCCGGGCGTCTACAACCCCACCTTTACTTTAAAACATACAATATTTGACAGCTACGCAATGTATTGTAACCATTAACGCTTCAGTATGGGTGAGCAGCGTAGGCTTGTAAGAAACGCGGTAATGTATGTACGAGTATGCAATGTATTGTGTTATGTGCCGGGCAGCCGTGGGCGGTGTTAATGGGTAACATTGAATGTTTGCTGTGCACTATGTTCAATAATTTATCGGCGCGATTCGTACGATAACATCTCAGTACATTAAGAGTGGCGTTATAATCACTCGTGGCCATTATAAATATGGGCTAATTAATATCTTTGAATACAAATGCCAGTTAATTCGAACATTGTAATTTCTCTTTTTAATTTTTATTGCCTCGGGTCTCGATACTGACAATTATGTCACATATTTTAATATAAATTAATTGGGTATTGCGTCCGTAAAAGAGATTGTATATATTGATGGCATTTTCTCTGAAATGGTCAACAATTTATCAGTAAGAACCCGGAAACAATTAATTAAAAAGAAAAAAACCTACATAGTTTGAAACTCCATGTATAATTAATTAATTCGTCACAGTAAAACGTCACGTACCTACCTACAAACTTAATCAAGTAATCATCTCAAAAACTCGGTCATCCTTTTCCCAAAAGTCAATATACCTACCTCTTAATCTTCAACCCGCATTAAATACTTCACTAGTATCGAAAAGCAAATCAATCTCCGTCTCAATAAGAAAAAGGTCGATCCATTGTATTGGAACTTACACGTTTTTTTCCTATGATTGGAGTTAATCTGTTATAGAAATAGCAATCGCCATTGATTCGCAAGTGGCTCCGTTAGTCAGAATACAGTTAAAACTGGTAAAGTGCCTCAATACGTCATAGTTCTGTCAATCAAACAAACGATGTAATCCAAGTTTTTGTAGCAACAAAAAAATGTATAACAACCTACTAAAAACTTGAAAAGTGATGAATTGAGTCATCAATCATATGTGCTTGGATAGAGACAGAATGAAGCTTAACTCTAAATGCGCTTAATTCAATAAGGTCTATCAACTGGGCTGAGGTTTCTGTCACATATGAATATCTACCATAAACAGACAGCAAAATTTCAGAATACTGAATTTGATTCTTCTGACCAAATGTCAACTAATAGACTTTTTGAAGAGAACTGTAAGTTAGATAACGTATAGCAACGTCGCGAAGCTAAGCTTCGCGGACCACTTGGAATGCCTTCAGGGACCACCAGTGGTCCGCGGACCACCGGTTAAGAACCACTGATCTAATTAATACGTTTTTGGCAGAAGGGTAAAACCGCTACCGTTTTATTTTAGGAAAAAATTACTCATCAGATTTCTGTCTTCATTGAGAATAGAACTTTGAATAGAAACAAAGAGATCTTGATAGTGATGTGGAATGTCTAATTTATGCTAAGCGACGTTTGTTAAGTCCATCTTCGATAAGAGCTAGTAGGTAATGATCGAATACTAACGCAAAAAATATTCAGGCCTTCCTTAAGTACACCGATATAGGTAATAATATTTTAATGAGCTTCATGGAGGCAATCTCAGCAAAATCGCGATAACACAAAAAGCTACCAATATCCTTTCAGAGATTAAACTTCCTTCAGACAATTGCGTTGTCATCCGTTCTCTATGGTAGTTACTCTACAAATGGAGGTTCTTATTTATGATTGCTATTCTGTTGTAAATCTGCTGTTATTCGTTATAATGGCTACTGGAGGTGTTGCTTTGTTAATCTCAAAAGCGAAAATAACGGTCTCTGAAGCTGTAGTGAGCCTCCTCTAGGTGTTTATACTGTCCCGAATCTATATTGATATTATAAAGGTGAATATTATTTGTTTACTTGAACTCGCTAACCTCAGGAACTACTGGACCAAAAATAATGTTAATGACAGATATACCATTTTTATCGATGAAAGCTATAGACTACATTTTATTAGGATGCGCTGTAGTTTGCGGGAGAGTGAAGCCGCTAGCAGATGCTAATTTTGAAAAAACTGCTCTATTCCTGAATTCATTCCGAGACCCTTTGATCCTTTTACATTCATCTTACATACATTTATTCTATCAACACTAACTAAACCTTACACGTAATTAATTGAGAAAGTAGTCAAGTTTAACCGATGCACTTAACGTTCAATAGAATAAGTTCACCACGGCTGTAACCTAAGGTTAATGGCGGACCCCATCAGTCGGCGATATTCATTAG
The DNA here is from genome assembly GCF_022581195.2 of Helicoverpa zea. NCBI lineage: Eukaryota > Metazoa > Arthropoda > Insecta > Lepidoptera > Noctuidae > Helicoverpa > Helicoverpa zea. Next base: position 4,883,154 of record NC_061472.1, read on the forward strand.
TTCAACACTGATATTAATCAGAGATAGGTTTCAATAAGATACTTTAATTTTATTAAGTACCTAAATAATTATTTTGTGGCATTCATGACCCTATATAATTTCACAACTGATATCTTCTAAGGAGCTTAACTTGCAGATGAATTTACTTTGTATCAAAAAAATATTATAATTATTTATTTTCAAATAAAAATGAATTAAAAAAAACATAGAACGCAACCATATTTCCCTGGACACAAACCTACACATAAAACTTTAATAGCTAAATCATAATATTCATAATTGAGACACCCACAACTCACTCGGAGTCCAAAGTGAAATGAAATAATTTTACGAATACAATAAAAAGAGTTTTGATAACTTTTTATTTTTTACTGCTGCAACGTGACTTTATTATCTGTAGTTTGATAAAACATTTTTATGTCAAAGCTAATTTTGAATTTCGAAAGGAAAGTTTCGTAGAACTTTCTCATTGCATTATATAAGTATATAACCAACTTCCAAAAAAGGAGCAAGTTCTCAAATCGCCCGATTTTTTTAGGTTTAAATAATTTTATTTTTTGCCGGGTCACATTACTCACAGTCTATTAAAAAATGATTTATAATACCGATTTTATTTAAACACTAATGGGTAATCTTAAGTACGTATTATATAATTTTCCATTAACTTAATATTTATGAACCCATTTTATTAATAATTTTATTATTTTATCAATTAATTAAACCCATTCAAAATTTAATCCACATTCCAAGGCTACTAATATACATCTAAATTAAATTAATGCAAAGCTCTGTAAAACAAACGTAACACACACACTACTCTAAATTAGGGTACCTTATCAAAGAAGGTTGCACCCACACACAGACTACGTAGTCACAATGAAAGTTATGGTTCAGTGAACAGATGACAGTGGTTCCGTGCGCTGTCAGGCAAGCATCAATCAATATTCCGCACTGAAGCCACATTGGCTGTGAGCCAACGTTATCAACTCTTGAACAGGGTAACTTGCTCTTTGGACGGGGTTCTAGGCTTTTGGTACATGTAGCCTTCACAATATACCTAGCTAAAGTACCTAAATATTATAGGGTTGTGTGAGAGAGTAGTTTCGTCCGTGTTAATTACTTTAATCTGTAGCTATACTTAGGTAGATATATAGGCCCTCAAGGATAAGTCTATAAGGTTCTCCTTAATTTATGACCTACATTATTTGATAAAAATCTCCAGTTATCAAATACCCGAAACATTAGCACCGACACTGGCATCTAGTACTAATAGAATAAGACATACATTTAAAAGCTTCAGCCCACAAAGATAAACAGTCGATTACATGAAAAGCGCTCATTAATTCAGTCTATCTGTCTTGTTGCCGCTCCGTATAGCATGCGCGGGCGCTGGAGGACGGCCAATCGCACAGAATGCCCCCAAAAGGCAAGATGACTCAATTGAACCGCCAGCAACAATGTAAACTGCCCTAGATGAGACTCAGAAGCCCAATGTAAAATATACAATTACATTTATTGTCTTACGAATCGAATTTAATGATCGCGTGGGCCGACGAATAATCACGACGCCCGCCCATCGGTCAATCGATTTATATCGATTCCGCACTCGATTGTGACACTAATTGATATTGTTGTTTCATTAAACGGGCTTAATTAATTCAAAGTGGTCTCTCGTGGTCGGACATCCGATGATCGTAAAAACTGACAAGAGATGGCGTGGTGTCAAAGTCGATATTTTAATAGAAAGGCTGCGTTGTTCGAACATGTCTTGTTTAATTAGGCGATATTTTATCAAACCGCTTCCGCTGACAATCCGCGACTAGTTTCTAGGTGCTAGAGAAATATACCGATCGAGATAGGTCGAGATTTATGATGTGGAGATCGGCTGCGTTCCTACTTTGACTTGTTCGAAAGTACTGAACAATGATTGAACGGCTTTATTAACTTTGCTAATTAACCCGAATATGCTAAGGTATATACTGTACCGTGACCGATCACGTTTCGCAATCGGTTTAAGGAATGTGAAAGCATATCATCACTTGATCGGACCATCGATATTATAATCGTTCATAAAATACAACTTTTAGTAATATGGCATGTCCGTTAAAATTGGATAATCACGCGTGAATCATAAACAGGCGGAAATGCAATATTATTTCGCCAAATATTAGTTTAACGGTTATGGTAAAATGTTGAAGTGTAAAATATCATTATCAATAACTGTCGACAGTAAAAATAAATGATACAGCGTGAAACAAAACTTTCGGAAGTAATTAAAACTCGAATGACTGAAAATAAATATTCGATTTTAAGTGAGCGATGTCTTTATAACTCGATTTAAATTAAATCGAGAAGTTAATAGCCAGATGTTATCTTATGTCGAGGACCATAATGACAATTATTTGTATCACAGAGTAAAAATTATGACTTTATATTAGTCGGTTAGGAATTCATAAATTAAAAATTACCATCACGTAACTAACTATACATGTTTTTGTCTAATGAAAGAATGTCGTAAAGTGATCTCATTTCGATTAAGCTAATTAATAAAGCTTACATTAATATTGCGACAAAACAAACAGGAAACGGATTCGCCTTTCATTTTAATTACTGTTACATATTTGTCAAATATATTTGTATTTTTTATTATTGTAAAACAGCCGGTTTCTCTTTCTGGTAATTTCAGACTACAGATATTGAAGTTAAAAGTAACTTAATGTTAGTTCAGCCATATTTGATCTACCTTAACCCTATTAACTCCTCTGTGAAAATACTACTGTAAAATGTAATAAAGTAACATGTCTTGCTGAAACTCTCAATACATTTTAACATACATGATTCCGTTATTCATCATCAGCATATATCAACAAAAAAATGTGACCAATCCAAGCAAATAAAACAACAACATCAGAAAATAAATCATTTAAAATAATCAGCGATCTATAGCAAAACGAATTTCCGTCATACTGAATTTTATTTAAATAAATTGTATACGAAACTGGGTCGTCGGATGTTACCGTAAGTTATCAAAACGAGATGAACTTTGTACGTGGAGAGAGTTAATGCATTCTGTTCGTTGGAAAATTTTGTAAATCCTTTACTTATCTTAAAGATGATAACTTTTGTTGTACGAGATAAGCAAAAACGGTGGCATTTTGCAAAGATCTATATCTTAAAATGAAACATTCGTATATAATTTTGGCAAATAGGACAGTCACTGGCATCATCTGCAAATTTTTAACCCATTTTTAAAAACGAGGAGGTTCTCAATTCATATGTTTGGTTTTTTTAACGTTAACTCAGACTTTCTTAATTACAGAAAAAAATCAAGTTCATTTTCACAAAGTATCCCCTTTTTATCATCATAATACGAAAACTACAAATCCTAAACCATAGACAACCTAACCTAAGCAAAAACCACAGAGTAATAAATAACGCTACACCCAAGGAGTGTTGTTGGCCAGTCGGCACGTCTGTCAGGCACCTTTAGCCTCGTGATTAACTTGTTGGCTGTATCGGACGCAGCCAAATTACCGTATGAAACTTTATGCCTACGAAATACTCGTAATAATTGTACTAACGACGTTGTAGCTTGCAAATTGTTAGACTGTGGCTTGAGGGAATGTTTCTATGTGTTCCTATAACGTTGGTAGATAGGTATTTTGTGGAATATTCTGGAGTATGTGGTCTAAAATGGAAAATGTACTGGGGAGATTCAGTTTTTCACAGTTTGGTTGCTTTTGAAAATAAGGAGTAGAAAAGTCTTTGTTCTGTCTTCTATCAAAGATGCTATAGAGCTATTTTCAGGTTTTTCCAAAATATTACATTGCATCAATGGCGATCTGAATAACACAGTAGGAAAACAAACCGACTTTACATCAGCTTCGTATCTTGCTTCAATTATCTCATACGACCAATCTCTAAAACAGGTAGGTCTCTTTAACAGGTACATCATACAATATTTCCCAATAGCCAACTACAGAGAATTGCACTCACAACATTGTAACCGCAATCTTATAGGAGCAGGTGGCTCGACGTGGGAACTCCGGCGCAGGATTACTTGCAAATTGTACGCTAACCGTGGACGTTCGCAATGAAAACGTATGCGCCCGCGCAACGGCCTGACCTATGACTGGATGACCGACACGCAGTAGAAAGCTTGTAACGTGCTTATAAAATGTTGCGAAATATTGCTACGGATTATAGGAATCATGTTGATGATTATTACGTGGAGTGCAATTGCTGTTCTGAGTTGTATTTCAATCAACATCATTCCCTCGCGGGTATGAGAACACTCTGACACTAAGGTTTCTTAGAGACTGAACTTACAGCTCACTCGATAAGAAAATAACATCATACCCTGCTTCATTGAAAGAAGGAATCCATTTTCTAAGTTTTGTGATGGCCTTTCCTTTCCTATCAAAAAGCCATCACCAAAATACAAGCTAATGTTTTGAAGGAGCCTATCACTTTAAAGAAACTATTGCAAATTGACCTCATGTACCTGCAAACTTTATAATATTCTATTTCCTACTGTCAACTGATGTGTGACATTGCGCTTTTAACCGCTATAAATAGACAAACCAAACTAAAAACGCTTTATTCCGAACCTAATTTCGCACGATCATGTGATAAAAATACAATAAACACGCGAAATATCGCATAGCACATGGATTCGCATGTCCCACTGGCATGACACACTGCCATCATTCATAGACAAAATGCCATGATTGTCGGTTTTACGAGTGCCAGCGAAATGACGTGACGTGCCTTGTAGGGATCCCGGTGGTTTTGTGTACTTAGTTCGTGATTTTAAATGTGGATAAAAGTAGTAATTAAAAGGGTATTTTTTATAGAAAGTTCTTGGTAAAGTTGGTTGTAGATACTTAGTTAAACAGTTATTGTGTGTTCCGAATGTTATTTATGTAGGTACATAATATTCGGTTTGATAAATCAGTATCAATAATATACCGACAGTGTTTTGTTTTAATAAATATTGCTTTTCAAATGAAAATAGAATCCAATTTATCTCTCCAACATAATCTATGCATATACAAAACTGCAGTCAAACGTGTGTCGGGACGGGACACTGATTAAACGTAAAATAGTCAAAATTAATACATCCACTTAAAATGCATGTATTATCCGACTAACATCGACTTCTACCAACCACATCAATTACCTTACAAATAAAAAACACAACTTAAACACGAAAGCGTTAAACGCCAATTAGTCACATCAATTGATTAATGATCATAATTTATTGCTTCGACGACCAATAAGTTAACCCGTTCGTGACTGGATGAGTGGGACCTTAGACCCGCCGGTATTTACGACCTACGGCGGACCTACTACTGTGTTATCGCAAATTGAACGCCAGAAACTAATTTACGACAGAGTAATCGCCGCGGGCTCCCGTGAACGGCTGTAGGATACACATGTCCACTCCCACGGCAAGTCGAGGGTTGATATAATGATACCACTCTAGATGTGTCGCTTTCTACATACCGAATTGATTTGCCTCTAAACTGAACCTGTAGATAAGATGAACGTACCTGAAACAGAACAAGAAAACATGGTTAAATATCTAAATTAACTTATTAAAAATATTTGGTTTGTTAAAATGTCAAAATCCTGAGACTATTTACGGTGTAGGTATATTATGACATTTGCGTGTATCGAATGTGAAAACGACTATTAAGTACCAAAAAACGCTTGAGCAATTTCTAAATGAGTATCGGACAAAATTTATTGTCTTTCAGATCAAATCAAGACTAGACTTATATGATCGAATAATTAAACAGCTATAACACTGTATATTAGCGTGCATTAGAAAAGAATACATTGTAAACAGTTTTAATCAGTACATAAAAAATGCTAGAAACATTTAAATAAATATTTCGCTGGAAACAAAGCAACTTTCTCCTATTTGCATAGCTGAAGCATACAACATATTCAAATGAGCGATACAGCCCTCATATCGGCCGGTTCATTTATCCCGCGATATTCATCGTAGGATCGCAAGTATTCGCGGCTGGGTAATTACAATAAACTCATTAGGCGTTCGTTCCAGCCGGTCGGAGGCGACTAATCGGCGAGTAGCCACTGAACACAAGAAACGATACGGTACCAGTTCGCGCTCTGATTGTCATCCAACGGAAAAAACGCACTAAGCCGATGACCGTTGTCTTAATAACATTTGTATAGGAATAAACAAAGAGATTCGACAAAATTGGATCACTAGTATCGTTGGTTGACAAGAAAGATTGCTTTCACGCTGTGTTATGAAAATATGGAGTGACGAAATGCACTTGTTTGATCAGATGGGAAATTAGGACAAGACTGTATTCGGAACATAAACATTCGCACGAAAATATACAGTTACTATGTTATGCAAGTCATTCTGTCTGTATACAGGGTATAGTGGACAGTGTTACAAAAATGCAAACATTGTCGAAATAAAATTAGCAAACAAACAATGCGGAAACTGCACAATTGTTCGGCCCTTATTGTATAGAACGTTGTTTTTGATCCGCACTTATGCAGTCCAGATCTGACTTCGATAAGAAAATCACAGATCTCTCTATCGTGTATTGTAAAATACAAACGAAATCTTCGAGTGCGATACAAAGCCCCATTGTTTGGAAACGAGATGCCGTATTCAATCGCTTTGCATTTCAGAATCGGCAAAAAGCGAATCGAGTGCATCCGACTGGCGAACAACTAAAGAACGAATGCAGCAGATCGGTCGAAACGGAAGCCTTCGAGACAACTCGCCGATTATGACGCTCTTATTTTTAACGGGAAAGTGAGAAATAATTAGTGAGGCCGATGAGCGTGACCGACTCGTTCATTTAGCACGGCTGTAGATTGAACACGGCTCCACTTACCAGTAGTTAGCGTCAGAGGAAAGTATGAAATTGCAAGAAAATCAATTGTGAAAAATTATATTTTTTTATTTACATTTCGCATCGTTCTTATTGAAATGAAATCATTAATGACGCAGCTGCAGTGTTAGAGAAAGGAAAAAATATAATGCAGCTAAGCATTCGCGCCACGCGACATAGCGCCGCGCACTTGCGGCAACTCCAAAGGGTTCCGTGTCGCGTCTTCGCATAAATGTGTCGCGCGGTCGCGCGTGCTCGGATGTGTCCAATTACGCCCTTATTCCACCCAGGATGATCCCGGCCGTGTTATACTTGTGCTTGTCCGTTCGTAGTAACAATGTAATCGCCGCGCGGAAAGACGGTCGGCCATCGTTTTAGCTGACATCCTGTCCATTAATGCAGTATGAAATGCGCTGTTTCGAAACTCAATTTACATTTCATTTTATTGCGAATGTACGGTGCAGTGAGATAGCGAGAGGGCAAAAAGAAATCCTTTTAGTAACGCGGCGTGTAATCCCCGAGTGTCCCAGTTTTTAGATAGGTTTTACGTCTGGTTAATCTCTCGCTGGACGAACGTAACGGGCTCGTGTGTGACGTCTATTTGCAAGGGCGACAATCTGCATTATGTCTGTGCCGCGGCACCGTTCGCTAAACTCGAGTATTTACTGGTGAGGCCAACGTGACGGATCTCTTGGCAGCCACTCGAATATAAACTAAGGCCATATTTAAGACCACATGTCGTTGTCGATGGTGTTTTGCACACATCGAGACCTCAATGTGTGCCTGTTTGAAGTGGCTGAAGAAATACATGATGTGACAATAATTTACCACAAGAATACATATAAATTGCATGCTAATGAAAATTTACTCAGTAACGTATGCAACCCATAACTTCCTCTTATAAGATCTTCCTCTTATTCTTAGTAAGATTAGAAAATAATTTTCAATTTCATAGATCCATAAGCAAACCTACATCAATCAAATGAAATAAGTAGAGAGCTACGAATATATCCGTCAAATTGTACAAACAAACATGACGTGGGAACATATGGTATAATAGCGACTTCGAATCATAATATAATTACCTTATAATAAGTATAAGCACGCAGCAGTGTGTGTGTGTCAAGCAAAATACACGCATCGCCTACTTTCAATACAAAATTATTATTTACGAGGCAAATATACATATGTATTTACGAGTATATATTTGTAATGTAGAGATATACGAGTGCAGCTGTCTGTAGTTAGGGATGGAACTGTTTCGATTATTTTTATCGATTTACTAATCGAAAACGTTAAATTGTTAGTGTCAATAACAATTATTTCGACATTTATGAAGCATGTGATTACTAATTTATGTCAATAACAACAACGTAAAAAGTACAAAAGCAGATTAACAAGATTTCGTGAAATGGGCTAAAATAAACCACAGATTATCCGGCCAGTGACATATATAAGTAGTACCTAACATTCAACACGAGACATAATCGCAATCGTAAAGTGTCAATCGATTCATCGCTAAACTGTGCGACGAATATTTTCAACTAAAGCTGCGTTTAAACAGTTGTTGGGTTTCTGTAAATCTTCACCTTGGTATAATTGCCTCAAATTCACCGGAACATAACTAAATTGTTTTGATATAACTTGCAGTAGCCAAAAAAACATTGTTTTTGCAGAAGCATGTTATGCCACTGCAAAATTAATTCCGAATAGAACGAATAAACAATTTAATTCACTTTTATGTTGTTTGATTAAATAAACATGTCATTTGAATTAATCGATTCATTTGTTTTGATTACATATTTTATGTTCTTTTGAGTTTTGCGTTTTAAATGCAGATGCAGACATTGAACCATTTCTATTTAAAAAGTTCTGTTGCTTACTCGATTACGTGAAACGATCTTATCTGACGATAAAACCTAGGCCTTTAAAAAGCCAAGGTTGTGACGTGCCACTAAGTTCACCAAATAAATTCAGTTATAGAAGACATTTCAGTGATCTCGTGACCAAATTGTCATGCAAAGGGTTTCGTGATTTTTTTACAATTCTCAGGCCGTGATCGGCGGGCCAGGCACGGTGGCTTGGAGACACGCGTTTTGTCGATAAGGACGATGTAGTACACTTTTCATGCAACAACGCATTCGAAATGTCAGAACATATCGACTCTGCTTCTTCTCACTCGATAGTTTTAATGGGCTTCACTAGTAGGTATACCTAGTCTAAATTGTCAATTTAAATGTGGAACGAAAAAAAAAGAATCAAATTGCTTTTAATTCTTTATTTAATTAATTCATTCTTTGTGTTTTCGTGCCAGTAATGCGTTTCAGTTTTAGCTTTGTCTTTTAAAAAAAGAATACCTAAGTTAGCATAAAAAACATTGCGTGCTCCAAATTCACGCAAGAATTAATTGCATATTTAGACTTTTTGCAATTCTATTGAATGTTTCCTATTTAGTCAGCTTGCTAAGGTGATACGTATGAATCTAATAACAAGTTAAGTGTACATTCTTCGATTAAATCAAAATCCTCAAACCAAACAGCAGTCATTCGCAAACCACAGATTATGCGAAACTCTACTCGTCACTTCGGGCCATAAACAAGCTAGAGACAAGTAGTAAATACTTTTCCTTGCAACCACTCTCGCTTTTCCAATAGATAAAAGGCCATTTTGAAGTTTTTGCACGTTATGCAAGCCGTTATTATTGTTTGTGTTAGAAAGCACAATGTCCAATGATTCGAGCATAAAGTAATAAGACGAAAACAGCGGTTATGTCACGACAGACAACGTCTACCTACTTAACTTGATCACGAAATTCATTATTGTCGAGCATCGGTTGCGATTCTGAAAAAAACCTCTTCGTGAATAACAAATAGGAAAATAAACTATTCCGCTCGTTTATTGAAGAAAATAGTTTCGTAAGAACATCGTACGATATTGAAATTGAGCGATTGACAGCTGTCAATGTCAGATAGAAAGATCAGAAAGCAGCGTAAAAAGTATTTATTCCATCAAATTCTACATACAAAGATACTATTACTGTCCGTGTGAAAATTAAGACTCGTTACAAAGCGAGAGTGGCTAATTAAAAAATATCTGGATAGTCTGCCTGCTTTACTCATAACTGTGACGATGCCAAAGAGAATTAAAATTTCAATCTAGTCATCTTTACTTTCGTTCTCATCGTAAATTTTATACGATACTTCGTTATAAGGTTGGTTTATTTTAATTAACGAGGTTCTAGTATAATATTGACTGTCCTTAACAAGCAAAGTTGAGCAAACTGGCCTTTGTGCTACATCTGGTAAACATATGTTCGTAGAAGTACCGACAGGGGCTAATCTAAATAAAACTGTGACTACGTAGGTATATTACTATTAGTTCAAGCTGACAATTTTGAGACACATTTTATGATCGTCACCCGTTTGCAATAACTACTTAAATATAAATCTTTATTACTTCAATACATGCAAGATTCGTGGATTGATCTAGAGTTTGTATGCACTAAATAATATTTCTAGAACAAAAACTAATTGCGGAAAAGGACCAAGATAGGGAAATAAGTATCAAAAAGACCACATTAATTCGCTTATAGCTTACAGGGTTGTTAAATAATGCTGGTATAAATATCATTGAAATAAAATAGTCGAAACTAATGCTCGTACAATATCATTAAAATAAAGTAGGCAAACTGGCTTAGCTACCGAACCAACATAAATTATAATCATGCAAATGGCACAGCCTTCCCGAGCTCACAAAGGTTTCATTGCATTACATTTCATAAAAATGCATAATAATATGTACGAGATTAACCTCAAATGCAAGGTACGTAACATGTAATATGTAAGGAAATTGCATTGCACGGAACATACTTATATTTTGATAGAATCTAATCCCGAAATAAAAAGCAATTTCACTTTTATTTCACGTATGTTATTTCAATTTCATATAACATAGGTTTAGACAGTTTTTATAGCGTCACTAGTCACGAATAGAGACGTAACTTCTAACCCACGATAAAAAGTGTCCGCGTAAATATTAGAAACCGTTCATTACTCTGGCCTGGCCAGTCACAGGTCACGACTCTAATTAAGATATAAAAGCACTTTTACTGCGCTGTTAAACCGATCAATACTGAACAAGCACATCAAACACTGTTTATGAAGGATAAACCTATAAAACGAAGAGTGCAGCTTAAGCGTGAAGTGATTAAAAGTTGGAATAATATTTGTTTTATCCGTGTTATAAATGTCGGAGTGACGGTAACATCCCCTCTATGTGCTTCTCTATGTCGGCACTATAATTAGTGGCTACCATCACTGCGTCTAGTTCTCCGTCTATTTCTGATCGTGTTGACGACCCCTGCGCTCGCGCACATATGGACATTCGCTTTTCCGCTAACACCATCACCATTTACGGAGTAATGCGAGGTGTCAAATTCACAATTATGAAGGGATCCCATTGAAGTCAGTATACAGCTTAATGGTGCTCCCACATTGCCGTTAGAAAATGTTTAATAACGTTAGTAAACATTTGTTAGCAAACATTTAATCACAAATAAATTTTCATGTTAGAAAATGTTTAGTAATGTTAGTAAACATTTTATAACAAAACTTTTTCTTCTTTTTTAAACAAAAAATAAAAGCTATTCCAATGAGCAAATCATCTTCCATTTTCGTGTAGACGTCCTCGGCCCTCAGAAGGCGAAACCAAACTGCGAGCCAATACTAGATGTTATAAAATGTTTAAACATTTTCCATCAATGTAGGAGCACTTATAACATGTAACAGTTTCTAACAAAGTGCAACAATTGTTAACATTTGTTAGTAAATGTTTTGGTGTTATAAAATGTTTGTAAACATTTGGCACAACGGCAATGTGGGAGCACCATATGAATAAACAGACTGCTAATCCATTTTGATACTATAATAAGTATTTATAGTTAAGACGGAAAATGCAACAATTATATATCGATGATAATAAACGACCAAAACTTAGAAATCTTTTACGCAAGTATCAATAATGTACTTACACCTGCTATTCTAATGGACATTATGAGGTTACAACATATCTTCAAAAAAAAAGAATAACGGTGTTTAACACAAATTCCTAAAAAGCTGTCGATACATCAAACTGACAAGAACCATGAGTTTATAACAACAACAAAAAACCCAAAAACATCTGACAGCTAACCCGGGTCGACCCCTGCTAAACTTTCACATCTCTATAACTTACAATAGCCACAGAATAATACCTTATTGGTACGAATTTCCTGCGACTAATGCAAAAGGCTGTATGAATATTAATTCGATGCCATTAAAGCGGATTCACGTCTCAATCATTTTTGTTTTATGCAACTCATCGCAAATCATTCCGTCATCCCATCACAGCGTCACGTCTCAAACATAATAGAGGAACGCATCTTCACAACATACGTTTAAATTAAAAACGAAATTTTTCAACCAAGACAAAAACATGTGAAAGTTTTTAAAATTTGAAGAAGGCAATTAGAGATGTTTTTTTTTTTCTTGAAATTAATTGTACATTACAGTATTGTACTAGTTTTTTCTCGTGACTTTGATTGCATTAACGACTTTCTAGACACGATCATTGTGCACCAGAACACAAATGCGCAAATCGTGATATTTTATATTTTAACATAAACAGTGAAAGTTCATGTCCGACTCATATTTCTTTCTTTAAGACGTGGATAAAGGAAGCCGAGATCTTTCGCAAGACAAATCACATTTACGAAGAAAATAAACATTTTTATTGTTGCAATAGCTTTCAGTTTAGACTAGCTTAATAACTGTGTTACCATAGTAACCAATGAATCAAAAATCCACTTAGAAGTGATCTTCAATGATCCATCGTTATCAATAGATAGATTTATACCACCACCTAACTGAAAAAAAAAACCTCTTGGCTTTTTCGCAATCACACTTGAACAGTACAAATGAAACAAAACATTGTATACATCGCTTTATCATCGGCATGTCGTAAACACAACCAAGGAAAGGGGTTAAAGTGGCACTCGAAGATACGCGATACGCTACAAATTGTCGCTGCAAAAACCTTCAGCTTTTTAACAGAACCATCTTTATACCGCAACCAACTAAGTTCAACATTGTTGCAACTACGGGACCAAGCAACTGTATAATTTAAATTACTGATAAATGTTGTTAATAAGGAAGCATCCTATAACTTCAAATAAATTGCTATTATATCAAAACGTAGCTATCCATAATTTCAAACAGCAAAGAATTGAGAGAAATAAACGTAAAGAACATCTCAACGCTAACTTTTTCTTAAGCACAGATAAAAAATAGCCATGCTAGCATAAACCATAAAGCGTACAAGAGTGTCTCCGCGTTAAGTGGCGAGCCTGATATGCATCCGTGGACAGATTTACTTACACAGACGTCAAAAATGTCAACAGCTTGTTAAGGGCACGTCTTCTAGTTCTCTTTTAGCTCTTTTCGTATGTCAACTGTGATATTTTTAACAGATGAGATTCTGGAAAACATTTTCAAAACCGTCTGTGAATTAAAAAACCACCACTTATTTGCATCGCCGAACACAATTTCCCTAAACAATGGTATCCATTTCGAAACCCCAGACAATAAGACCTGCGAAACATAATTAGGTGGCCATTAATGTCATTAATTCCCCGTTGCGCAAGGACCTGGTCCTTTCACGTCGGTTGCATCAGCGCATGCGCGAATCAGTGATGCATGATGCCTCCATGACAATTAATGGACACTCGTTCAAGCTGCGCAAGAGTGCAGCACGATGCAATTTGTTACTTTGACAATAACTCAGCTTTCTATGGAGACGGTAGCAGTTGAAAATCAATTTAATTCTGCAATTAGTTATGGCTATATGTGCCACCTTATATGGATTGGATTCGTTCTGAATAGATATTATTTATTAATTCAATTTAATGATGAATTGAAATTGACTCTTTTGGTCCGGTAATGGAATAATCAAAACGAGGCCATGTTCATTGTGGAATTACATTATTTTGATTAAAAGACCTCTTGTGATGTTTTTCAATTCCATAAAGTTCGATCTAAATTATAATTTCTTCATTGTCGTCAGTCATATATTAGTATGAGCGGTATTACAAATTTTCCACTCAACATTAACTCTGTTTACCATATCGTAAGTCGCTTATAATTCTATTCACCAATTCTGCATTACGTAGGAATATTTTTCGCACGGCCTTGCTTCCCCTGCGGCCGCGGTGGCGGTCCCCGTGAGAATCGCACCCATTTGCGGCGCGCGCGCATCACGCCCGCCGACCGTGTCCACGTCATATTGTGTGGGCTAACGGACGAACTGACAGTTATTGTGCTAATGCATTTCCGTGTCTCTCGCAATGGTAATCATATTGGGAAAAGGTAGAATTGAATTGGAAAGCAGCTACTTTTCGATTCCGCCTCTGATTGCTGTCTATTCTGTTATCCGTTTTGATATCAGGGAATGTTCACCGTTAAGGCAGATTGTCTTTATCGCAACCACTCTAACAAAATCTATAGACGATATCAGAGATTTGTGTGGTGTAATTTATGTTTCTGAGAAACTTGCTACAATCGCTGACTTGGCATTATGCAGAACCACTCAGAACGCTGATATAGTTTCAATTTGTATCACGACATTGACGTGAAAGTAACAAACTACCAAAATATTTGTACAGATTGTCAGAGGCAGTAAATCAATCGGCCACTAACAGATGTTTGCTTGCCGTTTCTCCTATAAATCGTTCAATTTTCTCAGCGACCGGGCGCGTAGATGGCGGTCGCATTGCCACCGGGACGGTGATAAGCGTTTTAATTAACTTTTCGTAATTTATATCTTTATTAAAGGCTCGACTAATGGCGGAGCGTGATTGCCAATAAGCGTAACGGTCCGTCGGCTGATCACGATAGCTGGAGTCGCAGCGGGCTGCTTTCATTGCTCTATCTGTCGGGGAGCGTCACGTTCCTTGTCAGAGGATAGCGGCGCGTTAAGGACGAGCTCATGATGACTCGTGCTTTATTTATCGCGGTGGTGCGGCGTGCAATCGCGGACGGCAAGAGTAATGGGATGAGCCTTGGAGTGGCGCTGCCAGACGGCTGCGTGTGATTGCGCGTCTGTGGCGCGTCTTGTGCCGACCTAATTGGCTGTCGGGGTGCTGCGATTGACATATGCGATTACCCCGTCGCCGCCTTACGTCTTACGGTTTATTTTGAGAACTGTTTTGGGACACACGAACATCTGTTTGAAACCGATCGTAGCAAAACATAAACATCTCTTTGATTACATGATGCATGAAAATTCATTGTTAGGTATACCAGTTTTACATACTTCTATATGCATATTGCTAGATTTATCCACTTTTTATGTTTTCTCTTTATGTAATTCAGCATTTAGATTATACAATTAAGTTGTACTAAAATCTTATCGTATTACTTTATAGCAACCGATTATACTTAAGACGCACATAAAAAAAAACCGAGCATCATTTAAATAAAGAGTAGACATCAACTGTCATAATGACTGACTTTTATAGCAGGCTTTCGATTGATAGTGTAATTGTGCGGTGGGTTATTAGAAAACTGCCTCCCCGATTGCGTACTATGTCTCAATAAAATCAATTCCCATAATAACAAGCGGCGGTGTATGGGTAATCGTCGGAAGTCGATGAATTAAGTACACGACGATCTTGCGGTGTAATTACAGTGATCGAATCGAATCGTGAGATTCAATTTATGTATCGATGTCAGGCGGCGCCGGGCGGCCAGTCCGCGCTCTGCCCGGCTTGAATACAGAATGCACATTATCCGTTTACGCGATAATGTTAAAATTACACGTTACCTAGCGCGTACACAATCTAAGGAACCTTGTATTAGGGAGACAGTATGGAAGGAAATTGACAGCATTACACGAAGCGGACTCTGATGGCTCGATATTATCTCGACGGTTTTAATTGGACGATAATTTGCTGGGATATTGACTGCTAATGATAGCGAGATTCAGGTATTAAGGAAACGGTCGATAATTTGTTGTAATCATGCGAATAACCTTCATTATAAATTGATTATTATTTTCCCTTTCATGCGTCTGCAAATCATAAATGTAGGTAAGTAAATCTAAAAATAAATAATTGTGACTAAGTACAATGCTGCAATAATAGATAAGGTAAAATTAACAACAGAATTATCTACAGGCAAAAAACAATTACAAGGTAACAACAGAGAGATTTACTATAGGCATATAATTAAACATGAACCCTGTGGTTTTCCCACAAACGGAAAATAAATCCTCAATGCCAGAGAATGGCCGATTACAGCGAATTGCCGACGTCAACAACATATTTTACATACTTATGCAACGTAAAATATACATTTCTATACTGAAACATTTGTGGCTGTATCTGAAAATAATGGTTTGCTGAACATACGGTCTGAATACGAAATGGGTGTAACTGCCGATAAAAATGCTATTATAGGGGCATGGAACAAAAAGACAAAATATTCAAGAGTTTAATTCACACCCTGATCATTTTTTTAAAGGCACTGTGGTTCAAATTGCCTTTGATTTTATGCCTATACTGAGAATGATCTTGAAAATACAAAAAAAATATTGGATTTTCAATATTGAATCACACAGCATGAACCTAAACGAGTTTGTACTAAAAAGTTTAGTTTATTTAATTGTAAACCAAACAAAGAAGCCAAAGTCAATAGCACGGCTGTCACAAGCTTTTCACCAGTAGGTAGGTATGTCGTATTTCGAAATTTCGATAATTCAATGAACTAAAACGACGAAGGGTCGCGAACAAAAGCCGAACATTGATGACAAACAAACAAACAATCGGGTGAATGAACTATTACAAAATGCATTGTCGCTCGTAACTCACTCATCAGGCTTTAATTTAGTGTCAACGTCAATGTGTGCCTAATATATGAGTTTTAGTTGCCTTTGTTTAGAGGACATTTTAGGCAAAAGGAATTCTATTAATTACTCTTTCTAGGCGAGGATATATAAAACAAAAAAGGCATATAAAAATAAAGGTATAGAAAAAACCAACTCAACAAAATTACATTAAAGAATCGACAGCATCCCATGTTGTCTCTTCCTAATCCTTCAACCTACGATTACCTACTTCCCATTTGTAGGGAGTCCTTCTCAAAAATCCCACACTACTATAGAATTCTAGCCATTGAAATATAGACTTCGTTCCTTTCTATGTGTCTTTATCAACAAAACTCCTCTAACCCATTTCATTTTACAATATTTCAACCAACTCAAACAAAACAAAATGCAATCACCCACTACTGTACGTTTCGTTTTGTTTGTCCATATACCTCTATATAAATATTGTGTATTTGTGTAGTACTAACATAGTTAATAAGTATAATTGTTACTAACACTATGAGTCCTGTTGCTCGAAATAAATGTTTAAATAAATAAAACTATCAGTTTTCCTTAACACATGCCATATTTATAGAAACGAGCAAACCAACGGGTTCAATCTAGTCAAGAGTCTACCAGACACATTACACGGCTAACGGAAATGCATAGCATTAAATACTATTACAAGCTTGTTTAACACCTCTATTTATAGTTGGTCGGATAATCTGGATTCACTTTTTATGATGCACTAAGAGAAGTACTGGTTTGTTCTGTAATGGTAATGTTTTATTCTGTATCCTGGTTTAAAACTGTTTCATGGTACGTTCTATTTATAGGGTTGAAGGGCTTGGTTATTTTAATTGAGAAGGCTAAATTCACTTAATGAATGATCTATGTAGAGAAATTTAATAATGTTTACAAATTATCTCAACCACCCGGCTAGCTTGAAAGCGAACAAACACAGTATGACTCCCGCATTCATAATGTTAATTTGAGATAGGTATTATTCTTTTACGGTACATATGTTTTTGAACGACCTTAATTAACACAGATGACTAATCCAGTATAATCGATAACAAGAATCAAAACAATAAGTGAAAGGGTGACCATACCGAAACAAAAAACGAGACCCACTGGTCTAATAAACATGACCTGCAAACACGAGGGTGACCAAAATATCTCATCAAAGGCGGACACTAATAAAATAACCTATAAAACGTCCCGTTAGTTAATGTAAAGGATGCAGTGTATTCGTGACAGAAATGTTTATGTTCGTTTTAACTATTCATATCGGAAACAGCGGTCTATTGTATGCACTGATTTGTAATTCCCTATAGGCAGGTTATTTAACCGTTCGAAAGTGCAATCGTTTAGTGCCGATGCAAATGTTTCGCAATGCTTTGAAAGTTAGGGTCTGTGATGCATAAAGAAGGTTTAGGACGAGCGTAATCTGGATTACTTATACATACTTGAGAACCTTTAGTTTTAAGCCATTTGGATTAGACACATCAAGCGTTTTAAGCATCTCATCTCTATTCCATAAAGTGCATCACTCTGGTGAGGCATTGAATATTTCCAATATGTCTCTCAGAGTGCTTTCATTATCTACCTAGCCTTTTCCTATTCATTTTTTCAGAATTCTTTGAACTCACTTTATTTATACTACTCTAATTTTGTAGAGAGGAAATATATTTTCTTTGTTTGTTTTATATACCCCAAAGGCTTCGGATCTACTAAATCGATTTGAAAAATTCTTATACTATTTGGAAATTAAGGTAAACGTACCAATACTCGTCGGATTTCGGAAATCACTGACTTTGAAGCGCTACTGTGTGTTAAATATTCAATAGAAAATGAAAATTTTTGCATGACGTGATAGAGTATTTATTCGTTATTCTAAGTAACTAATGTTTTTTTCATAATTTTGATGGGTTTATATATTTATTAAGGCAAAAGTAAAAAAAGGGCGATTTGTACCAATAGTCGTCTGATTTGTACGGATACTCGTCAAATATTCCCAGTACTCGTCAACTTTTAATGCTAATGTGAACTCTCTGCTCATGAACATAAAGTTCAAGTTAAGTAGGTAGGTACATTTTTTTGTGCTTGAATTTGTTAAGCATACTTGTGCCTTTGAAACATTAGTTAGTAGATAGATAAAAGACCAAATCCCTATTTAGAATAGCAGGTCATAATCTGTTAGAAGAGCAGGTATTCAATAAAACAGATACATAGTTGCAGTTTAATTTATATTCCTATCCATCAAACGCTTGGAATCACAAAATCAGTCTATAAAATATATGTTGTATTACTTAATCATAATAACCATGCAGTCATGTGCATATGTAGCACGAGTAAAATAATTACTATTAAAATATTTAAATTGTAAAATAAAATAATTAGTTTTCACAAAAAATAAAAGCCACATTCATTTATATAGCTTTCCGCGAAATAATTACTAACATTCATAAATATGTAGGTAAGGTTGTCATTCATCAAAACTTCTGAACTGCTTAACGCATGCTAAGTACGATTTGCAAAAATCTCTATAGATAGTTCAAACTGTCTTAAAGGTATCAATCAAAAAAAATATATGATTAGGTACAACTAAGCGATCAAACCCAATAATAATAATATCTAATAAGCCCCGCAGGGCATCTGAGGCGGATAACGGGGAGTAGCGACCCCGCGAGGCTATATATACCGAGTGCTCCAGGGAGAGTACACTGTCCCCCATCTCCGGCCTGCCGGAGTGAAGCATGACGAGGGATAGGTCTCCCGCCTCTTGGCTTGCCTTCATTGGCCGACCAGAGTGGAGTCGCTAGAGCAAGGTGGTAGGAGCAGCCCTGCTCGGAGAGTAGGTGCCTCGTGGTAAGTGGCGAGTAGGCCGGTGATGCTGGACCCACAGGGAGCGCGTGCTCTGAGTTTAAAGTCCGCCGAGGTATCCTCACCCTTCAGCCGCCCATGTCCCTATTGCCCTCAGGTTGCTATTCAGTGACTGATTCCCGGGGGCCCAGTAATTGAGCTGGCGTGGCCCACCTGCCATTTTAACATGTATTTCATACATTGTCACCGGCAGGTGCAAAAGTTCCTCATTACCATCATCCTCCGAGCCTTTTTTCCCAACTATGTTGGGGTCGGCTTCCAGTCTAACCGAATTCAGCTGAGTACCAGTGCCTTACAAGAAGCGACTGCCTATCTGACCTCCTCAACCCAGTTACCCGGGCAACCCGATACCCCATGGTTAGACTGGTGTCAGACTTACTGGCTTCTGACTACCCGTAACGACTGCCAAGGATGTTCAATGACAGCCGGGAACTACAGTTTAACGTGCCATCCGAAACACAGTCATTGGTGTCATAGGTACATACAAACTTAGAAAAGTTGCATTGGTACTTGCCTGACCTGGAATCGAACCCGCGCCCTCATACTTGAGAGGTTGATTCTTTGCCCACCAGGCCACCACGAATATTTTTCCAGGTGCCATAGTTCCTATAGTTTCCTATATCCTAATCCGCTAACATCAAAACGCAATAGCCCAAGTAGTTTTTCTCCACAGTTACCTAGCAATTAAATAGTTTAGCGCAGAACCGGGGATTGCCCTTGGGTTCATTTCTATAGTATATTTTATACAGGGATAATCGTCGGTTTTGTGTCACCTTTTCATTAAAGTTGTCTCAAAAGGGCGTTTTAAATTTTCTTGCTGCATCTGATGTTGTGTGTGGCCCCTTGATTTACAGCTTTTATGAATTTTCAAAGGCCCTCTTGCTTGTAGTTTCTTTCAGTCATGATCTGCTATTAAAATTACGATCATGCAATCACTAAATACATACAATTTTAAATAAAAAAATCTTACTTAAGATTACTCTTTACCCATCAATATCGAATACGACAAGCAAAGAAGTGACAGCGATGGAAGCTATGTCATCTTAGTTTTAAAACTGATTTTAATATTTTTTGCGTCAAAACTAGTTAGGGACGTTAGGGAGACGCGGTACAATACGCGTGACGACGTGCAGTTATTTCGAACAAAAAGCATAGTGTATAGTTATCGGCACGAATCTTGAGCTCTGACCTACATCTGCGCAGAAGTGATTTATTAGCAAAGAACCAATCCCGAGTGACGGCTATGACTATGACACGATGCACTGCGGGCCAATCACCGCTTTAACCCGCCCCCGCGCCTCACTTCATACCACAAAAGGGACCCAATAAATTACTTCTTCACAGGCGAAGGTCAGAGCTCAAGATTCGTGCCGATAACTATAAGAACAGTCAATTTTTGCTTGCCACAAATTGTAATCCAAGCGTAGTAGAAACAAAGGCTAGTGCTAGAGTTACTTGTACCCAAAGCATTAGATCTTAATCGAATGGCGGAGGCCTACAGCGGCCAATATATACCTAAAAAAAACATTCGTAGAAAGTGCATACTTATAGAAAACAGGGGATTTAACCATTTAAACCATTAATTGTATAATGAATTGAATCGAATAACATGACTGTGTACGTGTATCTAGAACCAGCAGAGTAAAATTTACCCCTAAGAAAAAGCTTAAAAGAAACTCAGTTTTATGAACAAAAGTCTAAATCTTAAATATGTTTGTTCTAGACAGTTAACAATTTTGTAAAAGTCCCGATATTCGCTGTTTATTTGCATTTTGTACTGTAAAACACAAAATATCCTCATTATGACGAGTTTAGGTGCAACTTTTGAGCATGTCCCAGTAGTCGTCATAATAATTGTAAAATTGACGGGTTTTGGGTCAAATCGGAGTTTTAAAGTACCAATAGATGTCACATTAAAAAAATATATCTTCTATGTTAAAAGTATTCAAAATTGCATATTACATCGTTAGCAAATAAACTTAACTATCTAATTAAACAAAGAAACATACCACAGACCCCACTGGAGTTATGTAAATCAAAACACAAAATCACGTGCTGAGTATCACTTTTGACAGCTGAACTTCACGAAAAAACGATTTTGTTAGGGCACACACGTTTAAAATAACATATCTTAGAAGCCGTGACTGTTAAAACCCCGTATTGTTATTTCAATTGTGCAATATAATATCAACAATATGTTTACATATAAACCGGCCCATTTTAAGTTCAGTAGAAAAAAATAATAAATGTTTTTAGATTAATTGACGACTATTGGGGCATGACGACTTCACCCGCGTTTACCTTACACTATATCCGTGCGGGCACGGGAAGAAGTTTTCAAGGGAATCAGGTAAAACCACGGATAGTGCGACATAAACAGGAACACAATAATTTAAACACTATATAATTAATATTTATTTGAAGCCTTTAATTTGAAAACTGAAGCTTTCTAGAAAATGACAGCATTTCTCTTAAACAGTAACTTAAGCAATAATGTTGGTCTGCGTAAACGCAGCAATAATTATGGTGTTTTTGTCATAGGTAGCTACACCATAGATATGTAGGTTATTTCAAACTGGACCGTGGAAGATGAGAAAATTTATATGTTAGTTCTCATAGGATAAGTTTTTGTTTGAAGCAACGTTATCGCAACATGCATAGACCATGAAAGAATGAATGATTTAATTTGTTCAGCCATGATGCAACAAATATTAAGCTTCATGCACCATCCTTTCTGTATTCGAAAATGTTATGTCTAAGTAACACAGTAAAATGATCAATCCATAAACTACCACTGAAAATCGACTAGAAACAAATAATCGAGTTGAAAACGTCGATATAATATATCGAGTAATTACGTACAGCATCGACAGGATGCTCCTAATGTGCATGCATATTTATATAAATCTATATATCTACTACTATTTATATATCTACTGGGTCTGCCCGCGGCGACACCTACGATTTATTTCAATACCCGTCCCCTTTACAAGTCGTCAAGATGCAAATACTCAGTTTACATTAACGCCTATGAAGTGTCAGATATTTATTAGTCAGTAAATACTGTCGTAAAAATAAGAAAACACTCAATTGAAGAGGAATAAATATTATGAAAGTTTAAAGTAAAATGCCTCGATATTAAATATTAAATATTAGAATAAATAAAATTAGCCGGGTTGGTTGAAGTGTCATCTCGAGTGACGTGCTTGAGTGCAATGCTATCCACAATCGAATGCAAAGAACATAAGAAAACAATACTTATTATAAACAAAAGACAGTTATTCTTTCGTTGATTACGGCACGAGCCAAAATGACCTGTAAAATATGGCAATAAAGATCAATTTGCAGTCTCAACGGCCAGTCTCAGACCCCATCAGACTGCAGTTGAACCGGAGCCCGTAACAAACAGACATACATAACACCATAATACGGTATAGTAAATCAGTAAATCGATATATCACGTACGCAGCATATCTGATCGAGCGTCAATCGAGAGGATTACCAGCGACTTGGTATTACACATTATTTATGCATATTATTTCGATACGAGCTCTCGATATCTCGATGTTTGATCGATATCCGTAACAACTCGAAAACGGGCGTGACATTTCTCTTTCCATTCATGCTTTTCACTGTACATACATACTTAGTTATATTCGAGCATGCTAAGTAAATTATGAGTTACATAAAGAAAGCCTGATTCTAGACGTTGCTTTGCAAACGATTGCTTTCGGAAATCAATAATAAACTACGTCGCCAATAGCAAGATATCAAATTACATTCAATGTTTAATCTAAACTTGTAATGTTGGAGCGCAAATCCCACAAGTACTGCCATTAATATAACTAAAGAATGTGTTCGCATCAATACTGAGCTATACGAGTTACGTTCCAACACTAGTTGCTCCATTAATGTCATAATTAGAAATAGTATCGATAAACTAACCAATGAACGTCCGCACTAAGAAGCGAACACAGTTCCATTCATAGAATTATATCATAACGGTTTACTGAGAAACTAATAGTTATTGCTATTCTAGAATTGATTTTGTTTTCTATATGCAGAATATGTTAAGTTAATGCCTATAAAGTGTAGATTAGCTGGCACCCACGCAAACGCAGTGAAAGCATATCGATAAAATGATAGTGATGCGCCTACATGTGTTGACCGCTCTCTTCTCCTTCGATATTCAAAGGACAAAGTAAATAAATGTCTAATGAATTAAACAGCTGTTGTTTCAATAGAGTCCGAGCGACGATTGATCGATGCCCTAATGATCTGTGATCAACAATCGAAGCACATCTGTTATTGTTTGCGACTCATGTATGGTTCTAACATAATAGGAGCTAATTTACTAAAGAATTAGAATACAGTTAATGAGCCATTGATTATTTTGCTGTAGCTTAGCCTATGTAATTTGCTGAAAACATTGCTTTTTTGCGACTTAAAAACGGTCATAGAAATGTATTGTACTCTCGAATTTTGTAATGAAGAACAAGAAAAACAATCAAGCTTTTATCAGCCAGACAATTCAAAAGTTAGACAATAAAACACCTATGAAACAGGTATTCAAGTCAAAAATGTCACTAACCCCAATATAAGTCATGAAACAAGCTCCGTTTCTAAGCACAAATACAATTTGAACAGAACACGTACAATATTGAATCTGTCGCTACAATAGTCGGCTACATATTGAATACTCAATGGATTTATTTTCTCTTACGATACATCGCAGACACACGTAGACACAGCTCAGTTAACTTACCTGCAAAGAGAGAAAACAATATTACGAAAACATGTATTTACACATCTATACATATTTATTTGACTATGGGTAAGTTGTAACAGGTGTACTTTGAAACACCATTGAATATTAACTAGGCAATAGATGTCGGTAATAAATAATGTTCATTATGCCGATAGGTGCTAAAGAGGTATTATAGGAAAAGTAGCTAAACAACTTAAACACTGGATAATTTCACTTCAGCAAATAATATAGTTGTTATAGCAAATAATTTTATTTTTAACGAGCATATACTAACAGCTAATAAAGAATATAAAAAAGAAGTTAAGAACCATGACGGAAATAAACTTTATGCACTCAAGAATCTAAACTAGAAAATTAATAATGAAATTAAAAAACTTGACGAAAAAAACTTAACACAAATAAAAACCAACCAACCAGAAAAAAAAGATAAGCTACAATATTACATAACGAGGGATTTTCACCAGACCCACTTATGCATATCAAATCGATTTCAGCGATATTCAAAGTCAAACAATGGCAGTCGCAATAACCCCGAACAATGAACGGAAGGCCATACGGCCGCTGATCATGTAACATCTGAATTTGATTTAAAGATATTTGCTACTGGCTGCATGGTCCAGCTACACTGTATCTTTGTATCTACAACCCATTGATTTAAAATAATGTTGATTATGCTAAGCTTTGGTTAGCCTTTCTCACGAAGGGATACCTGCAGGATAGTCAATTTTTACAAGAGATACATAAAAAATATAACAAAGAAAAAATAAGCATATTGGTTTTAAAGAAAATCATAACGCGATTCATGTTAATTACGACTTTTATGACTGGTCAGTCGACAAAGAAAAATAATTAAAGCAATTCCTAACTTCCTGCGTTTATCACAGAAATTTTTGACAAGCGTTTCAAAGAAGAGTCTTAAAAAACGCGAAAAACAAAGGGATAATGAGCAACATCCGCTGATGGATATCTGATATCGTTTGATGGACATTTGCTCAACAAAGGTATGATAGTTGATAATTTGAGTCTTTCACGCCTATGGACGCAACGGACCGTGTGTTTTGGGCATACAACGGCTTGTAAACACAAAATTGGTTATTACGAAAAGGAAAGATATTGTGTTGAAACGCAGGAAATGATGGATCTTTGATCCGAATCAGAAATAGTAATGGAATTGATTATCTTGGATTTGACGCTTTCCATTTGAACAATGATTTATCTTGCATGTAAGATGGTGTAATATTGGTGAAATGCGAAAAGATATAATTTGGAAACTTTTGATCCATTTCGATTTTTTGTATTGTTTTGTATATCTTATAGTTCTCAGCGTTAAAATATTCTCGTGGTTGACCCAAGATCTGTGTTGCTGAGTGTAAATTGACAAGATGAGGCGAATACCAGTGATAATGATGATGACCACATTGATGTCAGCACATTTGGAACGGTACTGTTTTATGATACTCGATCATCGAACAACTTAAATGTAATAATATAATGCACGATTCGTCGAGCCATTTAGCCGAGTAGCTGTAAATGATCATCCATCACTTTTCGAAGTTTTCTGATAAAAGTTATGGAGGCAACTGTATCGATCGATGAATACTGTTGTTCCGTCATTTATTTATCAAAGAATTCTTTTGTGTGAATTTTAATTATGGTCTGCATTTATTGCCTTTTTCTTCTTAAACTAAAGTATCGTGACTTTGCAAAAAAATATGTAATAGGTATCCTTCAACCAAAGAAAGGCTTTCCTCAACGGTATCTTACTTACCAGTGCTCGCACGCACCATAATAGTGCGCGATGTTTATTCATACACTCCATTGAATGCAAACAGTACAATTTCCATACTAATAAATAAAACCTAACTTAACCAACAAATGGGCATCCCGTACATCTCAGTAATAATATTGAATTAAGTTTCTATGAAGGTAATCGTTTTCATTGCCGTTTTGCACATTAAGACGCACTGGGCCATTACTGCATGAGAAAATTGCATGGTGGGCGGAAAATTATATTAAATTCATCGTTCAACCCTATTGTGTGTTAGGGCGAGTGTGCAGTGGTGCGGCCCGGGGAGTCGCAGCGGGGTGGGCGTCGCCATTCATGGCCGGGTCTGAATAGGGCCATAAACGCAAATTGCAGGGCTGGCACACCAGGCATTGTTGCATGCGTATTCAGAACAGCGGCGTTGCGTGTAAAGGGAACGTGTTGACGTCGCGTCTCCTGTCTACATATGCTTGTTCTGTTGTTTCCGACATCAAAGTGCTGATGAGAAATGAACTATTATGCGTGGATTTGTGTCACGTATTCCGTGGGATTTTTTAGGTGACAAAAATGGAGTATATGTTTTATTTAATGCATCATTTCTCCCACACACATTGTCAGCTCTCCGAGCAAAGTCGGCGTACAATTCCTTTTGAATCTATTGCCTTCAATAAAAGCGATACTACAATGACAGTTGGACCGCAAGTCCGCGGAATTACGTCCAATAAACGCGAGCTGTCTTCGATTTAACCCGGTGCTGCCCACATCTGTGGCGCATTCTCCCGGCTGAACGTCGGCGTATCGAAATTATCACAATTACCGGCTGGTTTTATGTGTTCAGTGCACGCTTGAGTCTTCATCCTGTATATGGATTTGATTTAAGAACTGCGAATAAAGATATTTAAGGACAACGACTGGCGAAAGATTTATTTTTATTTATTATTCCAGAAGTCAGTGAGAAACAGTTTTCAATTCACAAAGTTTAGTCAAAGTTAACCTACGCTATGTTTCTTCGTCATAAGAACTAAGCATGCAACAACAAAAACACTATAACGGTGTCTAGTAAAAAATAATCATAGGTTTGACGAATGAACTATAATTCACGTTATACGAGTAAATATTTTACAGCAATAATTTAGTGTCATCAAGTGGAAGTGTCATCAAAGCTCGAAGCCATTACGACGTGATCACTTAGCTGTAAATTTATGATATAAAGGAAATTGTAAACTATAAACGGTTCTAAGGTAATCTCACAAATATTTTATGGGAAAATAAATGGAATTATTACGCTTTTCCATGGTATTGAGGATTGGCAATTCAGATTTACGACGAAAATGTTGAATGAGTTTTCTTAGAGAAGCTGCCTAGTTCCGTTTCTATGACTGCCATTAAAACATTATATTTTATGACTGACATTAGGAAATGCGCTTTTGGAAAAGTAGGATGCAACTTAAAATTTTACTGCAATTAATAGATTTTAGTCGATTATTTAGTAATGAAGATCTCAAACTTCTAATTTGAAGTACACAAAATAGATTCGTCTCGATGTGTCGATTTCATAACGATTGAAATACGTAGGTGTTAATCGAATTACAATTACAAATTATCTACGATAAACGTTGATAGTCTTACAAAGTTTTAGTCGAGTTTACCCGAGTATCGATGCACGTGAGATACCCTCCAATTATAACCGCTCATACGGACACGGTTCGTTTAGTCGACTATTTATAAGTTATCTTGCATTCTTACTCGATACCTACCTATTATATCGTATGAGTGATGCGCCGCTATGCTCCGTCGACTTTAATGTCTAATAGTCGATTATTCGAGAGAAATATTCAATTCGTTTTAGATTTTTAATTGATTTCATAAATCTATTTCAACATTAAAACTTTATTTAGGTTGGTACTTTAAAAAATATGCAAATTGATTACTCGCAAGCGCTTAGTTGGTATTGAAAATAGCAATAAATGCCTATTATTGAAGTTTTGAAATTGCATGACTGTATAGACAATTAAATAGCCTACTTCAGTCGGTTCCCTGTCGATAAAGTTTACCTAACAAAGCACATTTTTGTTCTCTTATTCATTACCCAATACAAAGGAATACTAAGTCTAGTTTGAGGATACAATGTGTAATATTTTTAACAGTGTTTCATGCAATTGTAGTCTTTAATTTTATACTGAAGATATTAAATAATGAAATCCGGTATATTAATTGTTTGTCAAAGAAAGTTGACTTTCGTGCGATAGAGATTATTATCGACAAAATAAAATGTTGGATAGTAATAAAGAAAGCAATTTGAAAAACAAATTGTAGATAGTCAATCCACAATTAAAATCTATCAAAACTTTGTTTATTTGTTTTGATTATGGACAAACTGCAAAAGCTATTTGTTTTTCATATTAAATGCAAGCAATCGCATCGACTTTAATTATAGTTTGATTAAATAATCGAGTAAATAAAAATTGATCCACTTTCTGTTTAAAAAGCTGTTAATATGTTATAGGGTACCCGCCCACTTCAGACTTAGTAGGACAAACAATCGGGTAGATTTTTTGTAGGACGTTCTGAATAGGATTTTCCAACTGACTAGTAGTAGTATTCTATTTTTCTCCTACAAAAAATCGGTCACCCCTTGTCGGACTTGGGCTAGCAGCCTTATTTGTTTACACCTAGATTTAATTTTTACTATCCGCTGTCACAATGATGTAGATACGTAACATACCTACACTTCATTATTCATATCCTTCTATTTTTGCTGTGTAATACTTCTCAATTAAACCGTCATACCTATAAGTAAGTATATTAAAATTGTGGCTATTGCCCTCGTAGGATAGTGCTTTGGCGAAGTTCCAACAGGACAAAGCCACAAATGTGCGGAACCCATCAAATATCTCGTTCACGCATTGTTTGTGAGATTAGACGCATTGCCGAGGAATACATGCGCATTAATCTGCTCCTAAAAGCAACATCAAAGTAATGGTCATTAGTTATATATTGGCAATTTACCATAGAATTAGAGCATGATTTTTATATGAAAACTAGCTTCCTACCATTCTACCTGCTTCTTTACGAAACCACTTCCCGCATCCAAATAAAAAAAATCCAAGTCCTTACTCAGACCCTAAACTATCTGTGTACCAAAATCACATTTAAATCGGTTCAGTAATTTTGGCTGTAAGCGACATAAGTAGCCAGACGCAGCTACTTTCGCATCTATAATACTTACGGCCAGTTTCTTCATCAAAAGTAAAAGTCAAAGTAATGTCTAAAGTAAAAGTAACGGTCAAATTCGTTTTTTCAAGGCTAAAGTGACAGCAAAACTAATAGAAAAAACGAATTTGACCGTTACTTTTACTTTAGACATTACTTTGACTTTTACTTTGGCTTTTACTTTTGATGAAGAAACTGGCTGTTAGTAAATAAGTAATAAGGGTAATGAGAAATACGCAACAGTCTATGTAAGATGACAAGGCAAATACATACGATTGGCTATTTATAATATTGCTTGCTGGTACAATACTGAATACATGTAATAACTGCGTCCAAACACTTCAATTTCTAGTGAAAGTTTATATATCTTTGTACCGTGACGTAGCATATGTTATTGTGGACCTCCTCGCTATTAATAGCCTTATTTAACAAGGTGTTTAAAATCACATAGCTATCCATCATACTATTATCTATGTTGGAAGTGTGTGCGTTAATACTGCATTCTAGAAAATTCTATTTATATTTCAACATTAATCAACAGGCCTACTCAGACCACACAATCTTTAAAAACGTTACAAGTAATGAATAATTTTCTCCGATTGATATTAACTTCTCTGCTACCACATTTCTATCAAAATAATAAACTCAAATCCCATTAAAATCTAAGTACAACCTTCTCAGTAACATCACGAATATATTAACCTTAAAACACAAGCGTTTAATGAGTACAACCGCGCATATTTAAATGTGTTCAAGCAAGTACCGTTCCGGTTCCATAGCGATATTTTCATAGATTCCAACACTATGGACATGCAATGGAAATCGAGACGTGCAGTAGAAACTAGTGATGTACCTAAATCGTTCGCATATCGGCAGAGTAAATAGAGCGTCAAGAAAGTCCCACATCGAATGCGCACATAATTTTATATCTAAACCACGGAGAACTAAATTACTAGCGGAGGTGCCATAGTGGAAAATCGCCTAAGAAGGTAGCGCGCCAAACGTTACTGTTTTCGCCCTTATACTCCTTTGGACCGCACTATTTTTTTTAATAACAAAAATCGTTTACAGAAATCCCGAAGAGCCCGAACACTCGTTGGTACACTCGTAACTAATCGCTTTGGTCCTGCCAACAGTACGAACTTGATGTAGAAAAAGGCGCCTGACCTACTGCATTACGGAATTTCCACTCATCTTTCCTCAATCCGTGATCTAGACTGATATTATCCAGTTATGGCTAACCTCAGGCATGTATGGGCATGTATGACCGTGAGAGTTCACAACGAGCTGGGAATTTGGCTCACAAGGCGCAAAAAATGATAAGCTATTAACAGAGAAATTCACATGGTGGTAATGATTGTCGGTTTATGAGTACGGTTACTGTTTGTTTATGGAGATTGTTAAAATGTGCTTGATTACGTCGCTAAAGTTAATCAAATATTTTTGCATAGTCGCTTCTACTTTGACATACATTTCGAGTGTTATATGATACTATCTAAAATATATCGACAGTCAAAACATTCATACATCAAATATTATCTCACTCCATTCGACACGAAACAAATCAGCAGCACAAACCGCATTACAAATTAAATTAATGTACAAACTAATCTATGCACACGATCAATCAATGAGTGTCCGTGTAATATGAACGAGCATTCATCATTAGCTCTTACAAGACTTAAAGCTAGTTTTAAGAGCATTTAACCAACCGGAACCGCAAAATCTGTGCGAAATCTGTTTGAGAAAATGATAGCCAATTTAGATTAGAGGACGAGACAACGCAACAAATAGTGATAGCTCACTCATTCATTTTCGATCACATTGTTACACACGCATATGTCAAATTTTACAAACACACGCAGAAACCACCTACATAGATACGAGTATGATCAGCGGTCTCATTTCCTTGGCAAAGAGTAAGGCACGGCAACGTATCCAGTTGTTTAAACTCTCTAAGAAGCTACTGGTCTATAGAAATTAGCGCGGCCAAAGAGTCTCAATTACATATCAAGTGATATCATATTACATTGCGGGATGGCTATCGCGTATCAATGAAAGCGAAACTCTATTGTTTGGCCTGAACGGTAGTTTTACCGCAGAATAAGCCCATTCTAACGGTATTCGTGTCATATTTAAATGGCGATTTTTGTACTCATATAAATATAATATTTAGTATGTCAATATACGAGTTTGTTCGAAGCCTATTGGTATTTTATATGATGTGCACGTTTGTTTGAGTGGGTATCTGTCTGCAAATATTACGAGCGTGGATATCGAGTGGAGAAAATATTTGTACATAAAGACAAGAGTTCTAAGTATTTGTCTAAGTTATAAGCTTGATCAAATAACCTCATACTCAATAGCCAGTTACAACCTATTTAATTACGGCTGAAAAGAACCTTTAAACTTTACTGTTTATTCGAAAGATTATTCTTGTATAACACAAAAAGCTAACGACACTTACACCCGTAAACTTCACATTGACATCGAGTGTACTATTCACAAACCACCGGTAATGACTTTAAAAGAAAATTGCACTGTTTCCTGAACCAATAAGTAATAGTTTACTAAAGAGTCCGCCACTTAGTGCATCACGCGATGTGAGCTACAAATTACTTCACACATTATTACAGTAAGTGTTCGGTACCGTTCAATAAGCTAATTATACAAATTAACGCCAAACTTACTTTTTAGGGCCAATTTTCGTTCACAGTATTCTTTCTTTTAACAACTTTAAGGAAAATCGAAAAAAGGAATACATTTTAGAAGTATAGAATATTACTTATTTATTATGTTACTTTTCATCAAAACGCCCGCTTTTTTTCTATATAAAACATTTTTAAGTTTACCGAACCGCGGAAACTAGGTCCCATTTGGTCTATTGTCATACGTTCATAATTTATGTGAACGTCGACGATATTTTAGGCTAAATATAGACAAAAAGTAAACGTTGAAAACATACAGAGAATATAAAGAAAGGTATATTTTTAGCCCTTGAAAAACAAACACGAAATACTTTATGGATTTAATGTGGAAGGGGAAACGTTGCATGCGGCGCACTAATCTATTAGTAGACGTAGTTTTATGAGATATAATAACAGAGAGTGATTAATAACACCAATTAACTGTGCAACGAATCTCTAACTCAGTACTGATGCAGTGAATACAATACGAGCACGTCGAGCACTTACTAACTTTATAACAAAACATAATTACGAGTAAATAAATAAATAATTTTAGTCTTCCATGTTTTTAAAATTTCATTAGTTTTTTATTCTCTTTTTTGTCGCTTTCGTGTGCGCTTTAAATTATTAAATGTTGTTCAACTGTCAGGAGCCAGCTGAAAATCAGTGCTGTGCTTGCATGCACAGCGTATACTGAGCTGAGTCTCCTGCTACATATCATTTTTTCTCCTTCTGTTTGTTGTCCTATAAATGTAAAGTGTATGTGTAGCAAATAAATGGTTTAAATGGTTTTTAAAATGGTTTTAAATTCAGTAAATCACAATCAAAAATGTTCAGTAACAACCAAGTCCTTTGTGTATCCTACGGCCATTGACTATCCAATGATCCGTAATATCAACGATAACTTTTTAAATTGCTTCCGAGATATTTGCACGAACAATGCCTGAAAAATAAGTACCTACACCCAAAACAATTGAAGGTCGGGACAATGTATCAATGAATGGACCCAATAAACCAATCACACAAGTTATTTTCTGATACAAAAAAGTCGCAAGCAACTTTCGTATCTATTTCTGATTGGAATAAAGACGATATTGACATGAATAAATTCAATTTATTGGCACGTATTGTCATATCCGCTACAGAAGCTCTGGAGCATGACTAAGATTCTATTGAATTTAAATGTAAGTATAGGTTTCAGAACATGTTTGTTCGTGTCGTTATCGTACAAGTTATCTCTGTAATGAATAATCGCTCAATATTAGCGTGACTTATAATTGAGGAGCTACTAATAATAGCTCAAGACGAAGAGAAAGCAGTATAACATGATCATATTATTAGAATGAATAACTTAATTAGACAAGTATATGAAGATTACAGCTTATCCTTAAACGATTAACAGCCATTAGCCATGTAAAAAACACCACCTTGTGTTCTACCAATTAACGTTAATTGACAATTCAATAAACGGACCGATCTACAAAAAAATTATCAAAACAAGGAAGTATTTATAACACTGGAGCACCAACTGTCCTATAATTGTCAAATAATCCTATAAATACTGACTCATAACAACGATCAAATAATTACACCAATCAAAATGGCATCGTACAATTTTCGTACAAAAACAACGAGTTCAAAAACTAAATTGTTTAATCGTCTACAATTTAACAATTGTCAAGACTTCCTCTATGGAATCATGATATTGTTTGTCTTTACGAAGAACCGTGAGTAAGACAATGACTAAGTTCAAATCAAGGCTTTGTTTTGTAAGAAAAAAAGTAATCTGTGTCACAGTTTCTAACTGTAATAGTAAGATAATGATGCCTAAGTGTTCGTTCTTTCAAAATATTTTGAAAGTAAGTAGGTAGCCGGCCGTGCTTTCATCTCTTAGATCTAAATCGTTTAGATCTCATTTTTCATCGTACAAAAGAGCTTTGGCTCTAAATATTTATCTTTTAACTATCTTTATTTTTTAACTACGTTTTGTTTGAAGCTTACGATTTATTATTGCTTTTACGGACACTTCTGTGTCAGTGAAACGGTTTGGACAACTAACTATTAACGAAACTGATTAATGAACTTTTACACTTTAACAAAACAAAATACATAACGAAGAACACTTCACTAAACTTTGGACCAACTTAGTTTAAAGACGTGAGGAAGACATCGTTAAAATCTTAACAATTTGTGACATCGTGCGTCGGTAGCTAACCCACAGGTCTATCTAGTTGATCTAAGTTTCACGTCAACCGGTGTTTATCTAACTTTCATTTCACACTGCATTACCGCGGCTCGCATAAAAAAATAATAACGTCTCATTTGGCCGAGCTTAGTACTTTTAGCAAGTGCACCATTGCCGTAACTGTTATTGATGTACGTGACAGATGCGTACATAACTCTCGGTGGTAATAAACCCTATCTGGATGTAGATCATCGTGCGCGCGCACCTGTAAATTTAGACGCAGGCGCACACTTCTCTCACGCCGCGACCGCTCTACAGGCGTCCCGTTAAGTACCATCCACATACCACCACTTTCCCTATCCTCCGGCATTTTTGGGAAATATTCTAACATGTCAAATACGCTGATGTTGACACTTTCGCACCGGCTCAACGCGTGCGCAAGTTTGTCGACGACTTCAACCGCTAGAATGTTTGTTTTCCTTACAATTCATCTATGTGCACGAGTCAATAGTGAGGGAATTGTCCACTGTTTGATGACTTTATTATACCAACAATAATTTGCTTTTCCCTTTAATGATTTTTGTTTGCATTACGTGTTCTTGCTCATATCAATTTATTGGAAGATTGCTTACCTAATTAGCTTGTATTAAGAAAGCAAAGATTTCCAAATCGAGAAATTAGGTGTGCCACATTCTATTCCAATAATTTTCAATAAATTCCCCACACACGTTAAATAACTAAACGCAAAAGCATCACCATTCTAATAGAGCAAGTCTTCATCGCGCACTATACTGTAGTCTAAAGTTACCACCACGCATTCCTTGCTCAAAAGACCTTCAATATAAACACAACATTCTTACAAATCTTCTCTAACTACACGAGATTATTTCCACAGGCATCTGCATTCATCCCATCGCTGACGTTAGTCATCTTACATTCTTACAAACTCAATGGCCTGTGAAACGAGATCCGATGCTGCGCGCACCGTAAACCATAGAGCTATGATAATCCCAGTGTGAATTGTACTTTATATCGATAGCCGGCATTAAATCATCGACATCAGCCCACTGCTCTGTTACAACTGAGCCCTTTGATATTTTATATCTTTACATCTTTATTGTCCTACATAAATCTCGGAGCTGCACTGATTGGCCGCTCGATAAAAATGTATTGGCTGCCATTCCAGTTGTGTAGTGAAACATTTCATGATTAATGTAAACATAACACTTTCTATTTATGTAATTTTTATTTATAAGACACATAAATTATGTAATTACAGTAGTATGAAAGATATTACTGTTATTAAGATTAATCTGCTCCCGTTACGGATAATGAAGATTGACAATAAATTAACAGGTATGATATCTGATTTGTATGAGCCAATGATATCACTGTTTCAACTCTTAACATCATTAATCACGAAGATTATTAATATTATCAACTCGTCGTATTTCATCTCAACAGTGTAATAAAAGGAAACTTTGACCATACAACTTTAATCAAAATTATTTTTATGCAACTTGTTACTTGGCAAGAAGGTAAAGAGAACTTTTCTAATACCTACTTACATCGACTATTAAGTCTACAACAATAAAATAAGTCACAACAATGAGTGTAAGATAACATCTAAATCACGCTAGATAATTGCGCGCAACTATTATAAATTGAAAGTAAATATGTAACAAATTGAAATGCTTTGTGTGCAGCAAAATGGCGACAATTTCACGCTTTTACAACTCGTAGGCAGCAATGGACGACTATTTTTAACCCCCGACGCAAAAACGACGGGGTGTTATAAGTTTGACGTGTCTGTGTGTGTGTGTGTGTGAGTGTGTGTGTGTGTGTGTGTGTGTATGTGGCATCGTAGCTCCCAAACGGATGATCCGATTGTAATGCGGTTTTTTTTGTTTAAAAGGTATGTCAGTCGGGAGTGTTCTTAGCTATGTTTGGTGGAAATCGGTTAAAGGTCTTCAAGGTCATCAGCTCGTTTGCTAGATGTGATAGGAATGTTACACGCTCAGTTTACTTGCAAGTATATGTGGGATCTGAAATTTGAAACTAATGTCTTTTGGAACCACTGAGCTGGTCTGCTGTTAGGGCACGAAGGTAGGAGACGTAACCCTGAACTGCCTTTTAGTAAACCCATCGAGTTTGGGCTCGTTGAATTTGTCTTGACGAGTTCTCTTCATGTTTCTGATTGACGAGAACCTGATGCTGGAAATGGGATGTGGCGGATGAAACCCTGAAATGCCGGAATGAAACGGATAAACCGATTTATATTTTTGCTGAAAATCTAGAATGTCCAAAGGTTAATCTTTATTGTTTCTCAATCTGTGCAATTCTCCCAGAGCCAGTTTGTCATGAGGATTGTTAAACAGCTTCCTTTGGCCGAGATCGCATATAGCGACCCCATCTTAAGATAAAATAAATTAAAGGAAAAATTAAGGAGCTCCTTTAAAAAGCATGAAATAAAATTAAATTATAAATTTAAAAAAACCCCCGACCCAAAAAAAGTACGCAATAATTATGACAAAAGGTTAAAAACGCTAAACCCTATAAAAAGCAAAAAATAACTTTTAACACTACGTAAACTAAATTTTGACGTGTCGGGGGACCGCTTTTTACCTTCATAAATACTTACATAAATCAAATGATACCTACCTAATTACAACATTCGTTTAAAAAAAAAAACACGTATCTAAAGTAATGAATTAGAGCGGTCCCCCGACACGACAAAATTTAGTTTACGTAGTGTTAAAAGTTATTTTTTGCTTTTTATAGGGTTTAGCGTTTTTAACCTTTTGTCATCTCTGTTATTATAAAAGACTTTTTTCTATTGTCACATAGTTAGAACGGAATTCATTAACTATTTGTAATTGTTGTGCATTTCTAATCTCCAGACGTTAGAAAAATAAAAGAGTAATAATTTGCTTCTTACTTTCGAAAACATTATTATGCGACTGATTAGGTTCTCAGCAATAAACTTAACATAATTATAATCCGGCTCTTAGATTATCTGAAGCCAAAGGCTGTGATACAAATCTTACAGGACCAGCTTACAATATATAAGTAGCAACACATCTTTATAAACTAGATGAGTTCAAGACGTGTTTGCAAATTACCGACTTGCTGATGCGATGTAGATACTGACAGTTAGCTGTTTGACGACACTTGCGAGGAAATTATATATTTATACTGTGGCTAGGATGAAGTACAGGTAAAGAGTGATAGAACATGGGTACATGAGCTTAAGATCCAATCTAATATCATGTTTACTCTTTTCCAGAAATGGTGTTCCTAAGTAGCAAAAATTTGGGTCCTTCTGAATTTCCCTCGTTAATTCTATCTGTTCTTTATAAAGTGTACACTTTAATTGACCTCCAAATATATCCCTAGACCTGGTCAGTAGCTCTTTTTGATCACTAAGCCTCCCTTGAATGAGAATACAATTGATTGTTTATTGCTATTTAACATTCACAAATAAACTCGAGAATTTTCGAACACAGAAACCCAATAACAGCGCCGATTGAGAATGTAACCTGCGACCCCTCAGCCGGAATACCAGTAACTTAAACCGCGCAAATAAAACGACAATAGCAAGTAATAGGGTGTCACTATCTCGCGGAATAACTGAGATAGATCGACATTCTGCCTCGTGTCCAGCGATTTGTAACATTTAGCTCACAATGGCTCATTAAACTGAAAATGCTACATTCAACACCAACTGGTTGCGTGGCTTTCGCCTTATTTACTCTGGCCTTTCAATGTTCCGAAGTTTTCAAGAATGTTGGACTCCCCGAGTGAGACTATCGCTCGATGGAATCTGCTTTTGTTGTATCTGTAGCTGTTCTTAATTGACGTTAATATTGAAGCAGATAGTTCTAATGTTTTGAACAAAGAGACGAAAGGAATTTAAACCGGTATTTGTTGGAACGTGAAAGCTCCACGCTTTTTGTATCAAATCATTTTATCTATCAAATCTGTGGTTGAAAATAGATCGTTAATAATATTTTTTCATAATAAGCAAATCCTCTACAAATATCAGCACACGATTAAAAACCCCATAGCAAAAGATATCTGCATTTCGCCTAAGGGCCTTACTACACCTAGCAACAAAGTTATTGATTTAACGTCGACACAAAAACAAATGACGGCCATCCATTGGCAGAGGTGCCTAATGACCAGCAACTAGCACTAAACAGCCAGCAGTTCGCGACTCCACGTAATATCAATCAAAAGTTCCTCATTACAGCAAGCCCTAACCAGTTCTGCGATCATCTTTTTGCTGTTAGAAAGCAGAAATCCATAGGCATTTCACTAAATTGCAATTTATTTAATGTGGGAACGAGATAGAAACCATTTGAAATGCATGAAGGTACGCCGTCTGAATCGCATAATCTTATCAAAGACGCCGTTGTCTGTCCGGGGACCACACTTGCTACTAAGATAACAAACAAGATATGTAAGCACCTTTCGGTTCGATTTTCGCGAGTATACGTTAGTAATTTTCAAGACAATTGCAGATAAGCCAAAGATACGACGAATTAAGCTTGTGTGCTTAAAGATTTAATGCTGTTGGCGAAAAAAAAGATTCCGGTTGCTATGAAGTACTTATGAAGAGCTGAAGAGTTATTGGGGGATTACAGACTTTGGAGAGAGCGCATTGTAAGCTTAAACGACAGCTTATGGCTGTGTACTGAATTTACGGTAAGAAAACTTGAATACCTAGAAATGATGGAAAATCAGTAATCGCGGTGCAGTAAACAGTGGCGTATGAAACCCAGATTTGAAAAATACAGCTAGAGACCCCCCCCCTGTCATGCTCATATGTTCTTCCGAAGTGTAAAAAAATAAAATTAGTGACCTAATAAATTACACTTCGTCGATCAAAGTTGAGAATTCAAACAAAAAGCGTAACCCTCGTAATGCATTCTATTAATAAAACCGCCATTAAATAATTAATAACATTTGCATGCTACACGGTAAACACAGTGTGGAAAGATAGCGTCGCCGTGTAATTACAAGTTCATAATCACAATGGAAGGCGGTAATTAATCTTGAATGGATTCCAGCGATTTCCAGCAAGTGAATGCACAAATTGTGCGCGCGCGCCGGTCTAACG
Source organism: Helicoverpa zea (assembly GCF_022581195.2). Classification (NCBI taxonomy): domain Eukaryota; kingdom Metazoa; phylum Arthropoda; class Insecta; order Lepidoptera; family Noctuidae; genus Helicoverpa; species Helicoverpa zea. Next base: position 4,922,564 of record NC_061472.1, read on the forward strand.
GGCCGGCGATAATCGCGACGCGATAAAAAAAGCGAAGCGAGCGCATAACGGATCGCGCGATGCGCTTGGCCCGTCATCGCGATCGCTGCGCCCGCGCCGCGTACTACCTCGCCCACCATCTCTTATTTTGTCATTACTTGTAATCAAACTATAACATCGTATTTTTTTGGGTACGAACGTGCTAAATGAGGAGTTTTTGTGCAGTCGGCTGTACATTTTTTTAAATGGAGGCAGAAATTATTAAATGAAATGGATGCGGTTTTTTAACACTAAATACTTTGGTACAAACGGGTATGACTGAGTAACAACACTCAAAATATTACATTAATATTGTTTTGATTATTTTTTAAGTTCTAAAAGCTGATTTCAGTCCTTATAATTATAAGTTCGACGTGGAAAGCTCATCAATCACTCGTACTATCGCGCTCTAACTCCGACACATCATTTAAAATTCTAATGCACATTCATTTTTAGTCACCAGCAGTTTATTACATTATGAATAAGTAATTACACACTAATTAAATATAAAATAATTACTATAAATTAAAAGCGTTTAAATCAAAACTAATTACTTTATAAGCGAACTACTGTGAGAGCGTTTGGAAGAACTCTCTCTGTTGCAGAAGAATTCTCTCTGTTAAAATTATTGGAACATTTTATCTATGTACTGATCCTTACTGAGAACATATTAAAGAGACAAATTGAGGAAGAGCTTTAAGAGTATGGCTACTAAATGTAGGCTTTACGAGTTGGTAATGAAAGTCGTTAATATCAATTGTAGCTTCAAATGGCCCGCGCAAATGCTCAGCTGCTATGTTAACGACAGTTAATGCAAATGCAGAGCTAACGTTCCTTGCATTTCAAGAAAAAAACGTTTAGAACTATTTTGAGTAAAGCTGGATCCACTAGTGAACACTTTTTTTTATTTTTAATTACATATAAAGTTCGCTTACACGCAATAAAAAGTTTATATTTATTTACGCATGTGTGCATAAAATGTACTTGTACCGAGGGTGTCTTTTACAACAAGTCAATAAAATAAAGATATAAAAAATACTATAATCTTTTAGCACCTTAAAGTAAATAAACATACTTGTTTATCCAATAAAAGGCATTATTTTATTGGCAATGAAATAACTTTTACTTACACAGTACACATTTACCTGTGTAAATAATCACATTATATTAAGTATTCGCTTCAATATTAGATTGCAAGAATGCCTCTATATGAATACTCTAACGATGTTAGGACACGGCGTAACTAATTTCCTTAAACTTAATGGTAGAAGAACTTAAGCAAGTTTACCTATAAGTACTTTAGGAAGAAAAGTTAAAACTCTTTGTGGCCACGTGATTGATGACAGGTTTCTATTCCTAACGTCCGTGAACGGTTTAATGTCATTTACGACCTTTCCCTGGTCACACGGTCCTAAAGTGTCGAAATTATGTACCGTAAGAACAACAAATTGTTGACATCGTAAAACTACAATGTCGTATGTGAAATTACGCGACACTTCCTCGATATAAAATCTGTTGTTTAATGTAAATTTAAATTAATAAATACTTAAATAAGATTAAAATGTCAAAGTGCTACCGCATTTTACCTAAAGCCACGAGAGAAAATAGAGGTAGTACAAACTAGAACGGGGCAATAAAATAAAAGTAGTGTTTACATAATACCGTCTTAAAGGCTCAGAAAGCGAGTACTTAGAATATATATCCTACTTAATGGAATGGGAACCTTTTACAAGGAAACATAGAGAAGTATAATGTGAAATGTGGAAACGTGTAGGAACTGAATTCTAAGAAGTCGGCTATTTAGTTTTTTAGTTTTATGAGTTGATGGAGATGTCATAAAGTAAAACTGACATTCTGTTGAGTAGGATAGCTTCATGATACATAATACATCTCTCAATGTTGATTATAAAGCTTAAACGACTAGCATTGCGTGTGAAAAAGCTTAAAGGTTACAAGAACAGTAACTGTCGTAAAGCCCTTTTCTTGCTTGCCAAGTAGTAGCAAATTTTTGGCCGATATGAAGATGATTGAACTTAAATAAAAATAACTGAAGAAAAGGACCTTGACAACAAATGACTATCGCATATTACAAAGTTAATCTCTACTTTACAAATAACTGCCTTTTCTATTTCCTCTGATTTGTGAGACGTTATCAAAGTTCGCCATTTGTTCGCAAGGTCGTCTATCATTTGTGACATTTTCATTATTCTGCAAAACGTATTATATAATATCGTGTCATGATTTTGTACGATTCCGGAGCGAGTACACGAGCTATCGAATAATTTCACTGATACACGCAACCGCACTGGTTACCGAAATTGTGTAACTATTAGAATAAGGAAATATATAGAAGAGGTACAAGATAGTTTTTACTAAGTCTCTGTTAAATATCCAGCTTCCCTTTATGAGGACTAAATAGTGTGATGAGTAAAACCTTCGCATACAAGAAACCGTTTACAAATCCCGTATACAAATTACAAACATTGTAACATCTAAGCAAGTAAGACATGCCCTTATTAAAATATCATTAGTTTACCAACACGGATCGTGGCTACGTGACATGTGTCGACCGCTCTCCATCTACACTCGGAGAATCGATGTTGCAACTTTTTATCGATACATCGATTATCGTTTTAATGCGGTCGCACATCTCAATCGAGTTTTTGCTGTGATTATATCGCTGTTTAAATGTACACATCGTTTGAGATCAATATAAAAAAAAAACTAGCGCAGTTATCGGCAAAACGCATCTATGTTTATAGGATAATGTTTAAATGACTACGTAGGAGTTAAAATACGGTTTTGCTAGAAAATGCACCGTAATTACTGGAACGCCATAATATAATAAATAGACCTTGGTAATTGTTGTGCATCGCTGCTATAGTACTTGAGGATGAAATGGATTTAAATGTCTAGTATAAACAAATGCCTCCGTATTCCTCCTACAACGGTCGAGCCCGGGGATATCCAGCCATAATCACTTGGAAGTCACCCTGGTGTTTATCGGCAACCGCAGAAAATAATACTGATTTATTCCGTACATAAATAAAATTCCCGTAATACTTTCTTACATTTACCCCTAGTCTTAAAATAGCTCATTTGTAAACAGAGAAACGTTAACTATATACACATGTGCATAGCTGAGCGGTTTGATAAACGACCAGAGCGATAGTCAGCTCAATAAATAAGTGTCGCCTCCCCATTAGCTCGGTTCACCGACATTGTGCCACCATGAACACTCCTGCGATATATGAGCGCCTGGTACAACGACAGTTTTTACGAACAACTCTTGGAGGATAATGGATAAGTATAGACAAAATATTAATACCGAGCTATGTGAAATATCTATGCGAGCAATTAATTTGTGACTTTATCCTTCCCTGTTCAATCAATCTGGGAATTTAGTGGTTACAAAAATATTTTTAGAGTGGGAATGTTAGGCTAAAAATAGATTTTATAAAACGTAATTAAGTTATGTCAAAATATTGTGTAAAAGCACTCAAAAGAGTAGTCGATTAAGTACTATTCTTGACTAAAGAACATTCAAAGGCATACCTAATTAATGTAAATAGATAGACAAGCCTAAAAAAGTAGAATAACGCACGCAATTAAAATCTTTGCAAAACAGCCCATAACTCCACCGTCATTAACCGTAAATTCAAATGAGTTTAATCCTAATAATAATATATATAGGGTAAACCAAGGTCGGAACAGCCCTTGGACTTATATATAGCAAATTCTGGTAAATGGCCTGAAACCTCATGAATCACAGAAGGTCAAATGATTCGCTCACGATATGACGCTAACGGAAAAAGTAAGTACAGCCATAAAAACATCGGAAAACGCTTGTCTCGAAGCGTACAGCAGTAAATCGGGATTATTACATATTTACTTTAGTCATATCCTCTGGCATTATCAGGCATTACCAGACAGTAAATGTACTGCTAAGTCGTAAATCTTTTACAGTCAACAACCAGAAGACAGCACTACTGTTTGCTGAAATATGTAGGCTGTAGGTATATAATTTCCCTTATTCAGTTTGCTATTCAACCTATTTAGTGACAGTATCTACATTTCTTTAGTTTCTTCCATCATATCATCTTTCATTTCCACCTCAACTTAATCAACTCAGAATTAAAACCCTAAACCTTCTGCGTAGTTCTACGGTCGTGTTGTGCGTTTGTCTGTCCGTCACGAGTAATCACACACTTCCTATGGATATGTTAATGGTGACCGCCGGCACGCGACGCGCCGGCCACCCCGTAGCCTTCGCCTACATTACACGGCGTTTGGAAGCCAGTCAGGCTAAATTTTGGCGTTACAGCTGGCTTTTATGTAATGGAAATTTATCGATGCAGACTTTCACCTGATAAGGAATCGGCCGTTAAAAAATTACGGAAGAACAAATTGACATGAGAAATCTTTGTAGAAGTTTAAAAGCAGAATAAAGTTTGGCATTTTCTGCAAAGTTCACTTTAAGTTAGCTTTATAAGAAAACTCAATTACGGGAGTTTAAGTCGGACCTTTTATCTTTCATTTAAACGACAACATACTTTACACCATCTTTAGGACACTTTTTGACTACGAGTTACTTAAAAATGTTCTTCCCTGTGCTAAAACATTGCGTGCCAAACAACAAAGAAAGTACGACTTTCATGCTTGTCCATTAAATCTCTCTCATAAATCATGTTCAAGGGCTGAGATCCAGAATACGAGAGGCACGTTTAAATTAAGAACGAGCCGATAAAATAATCAATAAGCACTAACGGGCTCGCTGATAACTGCTGCAACAGCTGAACGAGAGATGAGGGTCTGCTCTCTAAGCCGCGTTTGCATTCGGGCGAGTAGCTCGCATAGAATACTGGCTCAATTTAATAGTGTAGTAGAAATTTTATTTTACTTTTGAGATTGAGTCACTAGCTGTTTTTTCACATACTTTTATTCATCGGAATGGTTTAAATGATTCAGGATTTTTTACACCCTAAAATACATTATTTGTATAGTTTCTTTTGAACTGTGGTTAATTTAAACTTGTGTAAAGCTGACTGAAGTACAAACTCATAAATTACTGTGAATAGGTCTAGGCTTTCAGGCCTAACATAATAATGTCGCAATAAAACGACTTTGAAATAAAGAACGACTTTACAAGCTACAAGTCGTAAATTAATTAGCAAAACAATTAACTGCCATATAAATACTGTAAATGCATGCAAATGAATTAATTAACACCTCTTTAGAAAGCATTTTTCTTTAAACCTCTTCGAGTTGCTGTATTTTATTTTTAATTGTATCAATTATAAGATTATGCGGCTTGAAACGAAAAACGGCCAAAAATAAAATATGACCAAAATGCAGTCATTATTCATTTAACTAATAAAAGAGAGAATATAGTCGTGGCTACTTTTAAAAACTTTTAATTTCACTTGTTTAGTGGTTTATTTTTTCTGTGTTACTTTTTGCTTGCGTTTATTACACTTTAAATAATATTCATTTCTTTTTTTCTCACAGAAACTTTAATTAAATATTATGAATGAAACTTTTCAACTTTCATTTCAGTTTTTTGCTTTCAGTTAAAGTCACGCTTAATGAAAATCACCCATATTTTCCTTGTTTTCATCATATCTCAAGTTTAAAGAGATAAGACAATTTTAACCTATCTTCAACCCTACATTTAGGTAAATAAAACGCTTTTTTATACAATTAAAAAAACATTCGTCATAGTCCAACCCTTTGCAAATTAAATTCCCTCATGACCTTCCCAACCTACAGATTTCTGGCTAACCAGTCGGGTGCCATTACAAAAAATCTAGGTGAAAAGATTAGGCACGCATTGTAAACGTTGCGTGTTTCACCACCTATGGCCACTTCGCATGATCTAATCTACACGGTTTTATATCACCGCAACTGTTATGATTCTGACATAAACTGGCCAAATGTCAGAATTTTGTAATGGTAAACGAAATTTTCAAGACATTTCGAAAGGTAATATTTAACTAATGTCGCTGAAGTAAAAACATCATTATGTTCAGGGAGCGTCAGATACAATGGAGATTTTTATAACACAAAAGTATTATGATTATTTTCATTTCACTTTATTAAAATATTTTTTTTCCTTTTCAGAGCATTGTTTTTAATTGGAAGCTGTGAGAAATCCTAAATCCGCTAGTTTCAGGCTTTGGTATAAGTTATTCATTATGCAAAATTCTCACGATCAATATTATAGTTATCGAGTTTTGTGGACTATATGAATATTCATGTAGCTTTGAGCCTTCATCCGTAAAGCGTCAAATCATCTGACATTCACAACGTGACATAGAAACGCCTAGCGGTATTTTCTATCACAAAGTAAAGCTGAAAAATATACTGAACGCTGAACAAAGTTCGTAAGATATGGATCAAAAGCCTCGACTTTCAAAAGAAATATGGAAAAGTTTCATGTGATCGGAGTTCCGACCTCCGCATTACACCACTGGGCTGGGTTCAACGCACTGCGTGAAAATCACATTTTCCGATGTCGGACAAAGATTATTATAATTTAGTTTTTTAAAGCAACGACTGAATTAATTAATGTTGGGGATAGTGGTTACATCCATTTGTCAATGTTCATGGTAATGATAGCGAAATGTTAATAAACTATAAGCACAGGGCGAGGGTTGATTGTGATGTTAATTTTTGTTAAGCACTCATTACGGCATTTTGAATATTTTCTCCTGTTTTTCTAGTGTTTCCTACTAAATATTCTGTTGTGAATTTATTATGTAAAAATATATAGGATGGTTAAGGAAGGAAAAAAGTCACAAAAATTTGGCAGAGCAATTTACTGACTTTCAGACACTACTAATATTAATCGTAACACAAAAATAAAATTATTAGGAACTAACTGAAACAATGCAATCCTTAATTTCCACCCTTGACCTTTTAGAACAAAGATGGAACTGAAAATTCAGCTGCAGCATCCTTGCGATAACTGAAAGAAAATTCTTACCTGTTCTTTCCGTGCCCGATTTTGTAGAGCTCGACATGCTTGAACTGAGCGTAGGTTGCCATTGTTGTTTAAAACACGAGAGGGTTTTATCACACGAGAGTGCGGTCACTGAAACCGACGCGGTTCGAGCGGGGAGTGAGACGAGCGTGCGCGACGAGGTTTGTCAGCTGACTGGCGCGCGCGGCCCGGTACCCTCGCTTAAGTCGATGCTGCCACCCTCCGCCCGCGCCGGGAAAACGAACCGCGCAACCGCGCATGCGCGACCCGCCACTTCCGCACCTTGTTTTTGTTTTTTTTTTTCAGTTCCCTTTGACATATGGTCGCGCGACCAGATGATCAGTGACAACAGACGACAGATGCCGGGAACAAGTTCGGTGCCGCGATAAAGGTACACGATGAAAGATACCAAACAGTTCCGAGTTAGAAAGTTGCGCAAAAGACATCGGTGTCATTGTTGACAAGAGATATGATGACGGACAGTAATCCGATACCTGACTTGAAGGCCTATTATCAGGCCCGCCGTAAGCGGGCGTGCAAGGCGTGCACCGCACGCGGGCGGCACGTCCTAGGGGGCGGCAAATCGAGTGACTTATCACGTAATATTAAAAAAATACAATATCTTTTTACCAATTATTTGATTTCAATATTTCCGAACACAGCAATAGCCGCCCTCGCTTTGGTCGTCCCCTATCAATTTTGACGGGTTCACCCTTTGCATCCCCAAAAAAAATCGCGCTCGCTGCGCTCGCGCCTCCATGTCAGATATTGCAGTTAGTAGCGGTAGGGCGCGGTTGGGCGACGGCCCAGGGCGCCGGATATAAGGGGCACCGCAGGCGCCCCCACCAATCCTTGATCAGAATGTTACTCCTATTTTTGTTTTAAATTTCATCAAAGATTGCAACTTACAAGAACTGTATCCAAATGAATGGATAGCATCAGGGCCATCTTAACTTATGGTGCAGCGTATGCGAATAACCCGGGCGCCGCGGGCTCAGGGGCGCCGAAGCGAATTTGTGTTTAATTCCGCGTTAAATTTGAGAAATTCTCGAACAAACACTACTTTTATGTCCCAAAACTCAAAAATTTTCGCGCTCGCTCCGCTCGCGCAATCAGAAGACATGTTCCGGTGTTTTTGCATTCACCAACCAGCAATAACTTATGTACGATTGGGGCTACATTTTACGTAATTTTTGCTTCGACTTGTTAACTATAAAAAAAATTTATTCGCGCTCGCTTCGCTCGCGCAATCGGTAACTACACACACCTCTGTTTTTCGTATGGGTTTGAATTGCAGTTGAAGGGCGCCGTAGAAATCTCGCCCAGGGCGCTGGTAGAGTTAAAACCGGCACTGATCGCAATTTATCTTTGTTTAATTGTTGAGGCATTCTATTCCGAAAAATCATTTTTCGCGCACGTCCGTTATAGCTTTTTGTTCACTTTGGCTTTTTATGATATGTTTACTTCATGAAAACTCTAAGAAAAAAATCGCGCTCGCTTCGCTCGCGGCTTCATGTACATTAGCACTTCATTTCTGTGCATATCTTACTTTTTGACTTTGCTTTGTTAATTTACAGTGGTTTTTATTTGTTTTGTGTCCCTAGACTAAAAAAATTTCGCGCTCGCTTCGCTCGCGCTTCCTTACATATGAAATGTGTCTCATGCGTCGACTTTTTCAACGGGAAACCCACCAAAAACCATTAATAACATATTTTACTGAAATTAAACATTGCTATAGATATTTAATTTCGTTAGTTTAAGTTACCCATAATCTGTTCTAAGCACTTTGATATACATTATGTTGGTACCTACCCATTAATCACAATCTTTCAATACATAGGGGCCACTTGGGTAATGATTGCACTGTATTGATGCCCTAAGCAATTGCTTAGTCTGCTTATGGGCTAACCCAGGACTTCTTAGGTTACTCTAAGACTTAGAGCATTTCAAGTAAATAAAAAGTTATGTGTAATATGTTATGTACCTATTGCAATATTTATGTATCCAAAAGGAAGTGTAAAATGGATATGAATGGGCGGGGGGGTCCGGTCCCCCTGGACCCCACCCCTTATATATTTTTTGACAAAACCCAGTATAATATGTAGTCGTAGGGCGGCATAATCGGTTTTGCACGCGGGCGAACAAACAGCTAGCGGCGGGCCTGCCTATTATTGCGGACGAAACTTCACAAAAAATACATCTACTTACAATAGCGAAATCTGAGATTTGGAACACGACAAACATGCAAATAAATTGAAATTAGTAAGCGTAGTTTATTGTGCTGTATTAATATTGCGAGCCTATTCTGCAAAAATAATCAGTTATTCAGTCAGGTAGGTACGTTAAACGAAAGGCGATATATCCTCAAGATAAGTTACGCCTACGCACAAACAACCCCATTTAGTTTTCAGAAATCTAGGCGTAAAAATCTAGCCATAATTTAACGGTAACCTTTGCGATGTTTACAATTACAGAGTACCAGTTGACGTCATATCTGGACTAAAAAACGAATAGTTCTGTAAAACCTTAGTTACAATTTTATGGCGTGATGAAAAGTAATGGTCCTTTTTATCTTTTGGTTTTAGCAAATTAATTTACAAATGTGCCTCCTTCAAAAACTGCAGAATCTATGCAAACCTCGTATCATGAAACCTTCAGCCGCACTTCAGTAGAATATCAAGACCTCTTAATTAAGTTACAATGTTTCACTTCAAGTGCATAAATTAGCCATTAACTTTTAGAACACGTATTTAAATACTGATTAAAACACTAATTTATTACTCAAAGACCATCTCTGAAGGCAATAAATTTACATAAAGTGAAACATCAAAAATAAAATTTATTGCGAACACAAAGCATTTTGATTTAACATTAAGTCCTGCTTGCCTAGATTCGATATCAAAGCTAGTCTATGATGAGTCAGAGACATTGTAAACCGTTATTAAGTACACAAACAAGAGAAAGTCTAGTGACTAAGTCAAATAATAATTATAATAGCAGTGTTATATTTATGAAATACGGACTTTAAGCAGCTAAATGTCAGTTGCTACGCGCTACGCTACAAGGCGTAGTTAATATCTACGCGTGCATAGAATTACAAACAACTGATCGTATGGCAAAACTTTGATCGTAAAATACGTAAACGTAGTTATTATGCACAGTATAAATGTTTGATTGACTTTTATTCAACTGCGTTCGGTTGTGTATGTTTTTAAGTAGGTACAGTTTCTTTGTAATTTGTAAATCTGACTGAATGTCCAATACAGTTTGTAATAGAACCACGATGGTACCACAATGGTAAAAGGTTTTATGAATACACCTTGTTTAGTTGAACAATTTTCCAGGAATCTTACAGTTGCTCTTACTAAAGCTGCCCAGTACCGGACAGTTATATAACACTCTATTAAATGCTTATTATTATATTGTTCCGGTGTCGTAAACACGTGTTATACTGCGGGTTTACCCTTCATTACATGCGCCACATGACGTCTGCCTCCATTCACAACAAACAACGCTATGTCCATTGAGAAAACAAATGAAAGTGTCTCTACTAGGTACATGGTTCATCATCGACGTCATTGACTTCATATTTACTTTATGGATTACTTATAATTGACGTAATTAATTATTTGTTAAAAAGTAACTTTTAAGTAAATGTAATCAATGAATGTACGAATTCGCGTGTAATCGATACATCAGAACAATATCTTGATTTATTGCATTAATTTGTCAATTTGCTGGATGCGAGAAGCCGAAAATCGATCTCAGTGGCGTGCACTTGGAGAGGCCTATGTCCAGCAGTAGACTGCGATAGGCTGATGATGATGATGATGTCAATACTATCTCCTAACATAGTAGGTACATTCTATCAACTTCCAAAAATAAAGTCTAACAAATAGACTATGAAAATACATCATGCATTATTCTCTAACTAAGTAATCATTACAAGCCCAAAAGTCTTGGCTATTTCGGAAAAAAAAATTGAGTCAACTTTAAAAGTACTTAAAAAAAGTTCTAGCCAAGCGTGCCGTATCTTAGATTACGTCGTTGCTTGCTATCGGGCGAGACAGTAGACAAACAGATCCCCTTCGAGTATTCTCTACATCAAAATATATCTATATCAAGATAGGTCTAAGTTTTCGTTCCAGTACTATATACTCTGCTGACGGTCTTGATTTAATTTGAAAGATATTTAATAGGAACGTGTTACTGAATTTCGATTACAACCAAGAAATACCCACTGTTGTAAAAAGGTCTTAAATTCGATCTACGAAGTCTCTGAGCTCATCAATCGATAAAATCTGAATTTATTCGAGAGGAGACAAATAAGTCGTTGTGTGAAAACTTGACTTTACATAAGGCAAAGTTAAGTATATAAGCTTGGCTACCTTCCATACCTACATGCATACATTCCCACTACTACGCATTACGAAACACTTCAAAAAGCACGGAAAAAAATCAGGACACTACCCAAACATCTGGCTAACCTCAAAGACAGCATATTAGAGAGAAAATGTTTCGTTTCAAAATTCGGAAGTCTCCCACCGACCGCTTCAGTTGCAGCATCGTTTACAAACACAAGAAACACCCTTTCATCGTGCGCTCGCGCAGCTTTCACAGAACCTACTGTTTACACAAAACTTCCTGGGTTTGTGTAGATAATGTGAATGTTGGGAGCATCCAACATGTCTATATTTAGGAAAAAACCTTTAGCCATCGGTAAACAGAGGTGTGAGGCCCGTAGCACGCGCCTGCGCAAGTTAAATAAAGTTCCGCTCCCAGTAAGGTAATCGTTACATTCGATTTATTTTGAGTTCGTAACATGTTGGTTACGGCTTTATTTTAGATTGTTGTTTTTCCTAGTAATGTCTGTGGCTCGTTTACGGCTACTCATTTAAGACTGCGGCAGAAATAGTAAGAAAATTGGGTCTTATCTCCTGAATAGTAAATCAGTTAACCAAAAACGTATAGTGCTTTTCATTAAATGTATCCTCGCTATAACTTAGGCCAAGGCAAAAGCTCTGCCTTCTTTGGCAACTAAATAATTTTCCCTAATGCACGCAACGTAACACTTTTCCCCACCAATAAGTTGGTCAAAATGATTCAATCTTAACGCGTACAAAGTGCCATTAGAAGGCATAATGCGTTTCCCACGCGGGCACGCACCGGGCGCCGCGCATGCGCGCTCTTATCGGCGACGCGTGCGCACGACCCGCCGACGAGAGCCGACAAACTGCCGATGACAGGTGTCCATTAGAGTGTAGCTGGAGATACCGATATTTGCTATATCATTCGGATTTAAATGGCTTTTGAATTAATATACCTTGGGATTTAATAAGGGTAGGGTCAAATAAGTTTCTTGAAAGTTGGGCATAAATCAGTTAGTGGGGAGATCTGTAATGGAAGTGGTTGCAGTCTAGTTTATAAGTTTTTATATTTAACAATACAGAAACAATCCCTAAACCAATCTTCTGCTTCTAGGTAAGATTTAAGTATTGTTGAGAACGAGTTCCTTAATAAAGACTTCTCAATTTATCGACAATAGAAACTTTGATAAAGTAGCAAAATCATAAAATTGCAATTAAGAGCTATCTAAGTTACACTTAACTACAGAAGATTCATACCTCTAACTTATAAGGAAACCACGCGGTCAAGTCCGCACCGTGGTTTATGACTAGCTGTGTTCCAAATATGAAAAGTATATTACACTCTGTGGGCGGATATGGACTAATAAAGTAGAAAATTGCAAGTTAATAGAGAAGACGGCATGATATACTTGTGCTCGTTCTTCTAAATGCCAACTGGGTGATTCAAACGAAGACTCAATGTTTAAGCTATGGTGCTAATGTACTTAGTATTGTGGTTTAGGAATGATGATTTTTGCATCCGCAATATAATGTTAACTTACTAAAAAACCATGACGACGTTTTTAAAAAATCCATTTAAGAAATGTTCTCATATGAACACGACTTCCATGTTAAGACATATACCTTTACCTAAATATCATATTCAGAAATACCACTTCACAATTGAAACAGCCCAGACTTTCGCACTCATTTTTTATACAAAATCATCATTATAAATCTCACACATTACTTCGCTTGGCTGGTGTAATTTAGCCCATGTCAAAGTTCAAAGAAACTTAAATAAAATAAAAATATAGACGTTCTAATAACTACGTATATTAATTATCTCTTTTCAAAACGTTAGCTAACAAACAAATTACTATTTGGCCAACAATATACACAGAAACAATGAAAAAAAATGTTGCTTCATTAACGTTAACCCTAATTTGTGTTAATGTTTAGCCATTCGAGACAAATACAATTCATTACATTCATCACAGAGACAAATGCGTTTTCAACAACAAAACGTTCACATTTTTTTGGAAGACTCCGCTCATACTTTTACCACTGCCTTTGATTGAAGATACTACAAACATTTTCATTAACACAGCCATATCATGAGAAAGTAACTTTTTTTATTATTTTATGACGAAATTTATGCTGTCAGGTTGACAGCTGACGTTTCGTTCCCATGACAACGTCAAGTCAACGATGAAAGGACGTTCCATTTTTAAACACGAGAGAAACAATGGCGATATTTGAATAGGACTCTCACTCTGATTCAATCAACAATAGGTACAGTGCCGCCTCTTTGTAAAATAAACTGAACGGGCTAGGATGACCATACTCTCTGTCAGACTACCGTCAGCGCCTTTTAAATAATAAAATTAAGATTCCATTGGTGTGTTTGTCAGGCTTTATCAATCAATTCCTACCATGATTTTTAAATTAATTGCATGACACTTAATAACGATACCTATAACCGAACAATTTTCAGTTGTGAAGTCGCTGATTCGACCAATGGGCAAAATGGCAATTTCAGGCTAGTTATGGTTTGGTTATCGATATAATTAAAAGGTACGAATCACCCCTAATGTACTTAACAGTCACAATTAAAAAAGACTTGTCCCACCAAATAACATGGTCTCCCTACATAAAACACTGTAGCAGTTTGAAGGTGAGAACCTAAGTAGACCTGTCGTCGTCTCCAGTAGATGACGAAGACAGTTTAATAGTTCAAGCTATTAAAAAGTACGAAGCCCCATTCAAGTTGCGTCTCATTGACGGCGCTCTTTCTGTTCAAACAAGGCATAGACTATTCTTTGATTATTACAATAACAACGGACTTTCTTATAACAAAGTTAAGACTTTACAAAGAGTTCGTTCAAGTGGTAAGTAAAGGAGGTTCTCATGCTATAGTTTCTTTGCGTTTTTAGATTTTCAGATCCTTTGGATTTCTTTATCCTTTATACTTCCAGCAACGAACCTTACTTTCACGCAAAGTTCAATGTAAAACCATAAACAATGTACCCCAAATTAAAACTCTATTCTGTCAGTGAAATTCAAGTCTATGGTCACAACTATTCTCGAATGTAGTCTTAAACGAAGACGAATTCGAATCGAATTTTATTACAAACGAAGCGCATTAACTATTTGTTTCTAAAATAAATAACCCGACACACTTTCTTCAGTATTTTATTTCTATTAACAGTGAAGTATTGAAATTCAATCAAAACCAATCCATTGGTGGCGACTAATCAAAAATACAATCATTACGAATAGCTATTGGATTGATTCCCACTGTGACCGGGTGAAAGGTGAAAATTTATTCAAATATTTTATTGTAGCGATGTTATTTTTGATTTGGTGAGCCTATTAATAAATAAATTACGACTGGTCATTCTTTATGTAATCTACAAATTGTTTGGTTATGAATTACGCCTTTATCAATTACATAATTGTTTTTTGTTTGCTTGTTTGGTACACTACAGGTCCCTTAACCACTGATCCGATTTGTAAAATATGACTTGGGAAGCTACCCTACTCCCGAGTGACATAAATTTGCTCTGGTACCGGAAGAAGTTCCCCAGGACGAGGGTGAAACCGCGAGAAACAGCAAGAAGACAAGGAAAACACTGCACGTCAAGCAACGGGTATAATAACACATGGGTATAGTTATCGTCACGGATATTGAGCCCTAACCTTCACCTGCGCAGTAGCGATTTATTGGTTTATTGACTTACTAGCTTCTGCCAGCGGTTTCACCCGCATCCCGTGGGAACTACTTCCCGTACCGGGATAAAAAGTAACCTATAGCCTTCCTCGATAAATGGGCTACTTATCTAACACTGAAAGAAATTTTCAAATCGGACCAGTAGTTCCTGAGATTAGCGCGTTCAAACAAACAAACAAACAAACTCTTCAGCTTTATAATATTAGTACCTATAGATGTTTACAGTGCGCAAAGCGATCCCCACTCTTCCGCCGAGAGCTCAATATCCGTGCCGATAACTATAAATGTATATGACACTATACGTCGATACCATCATGACACTAGGGTTAACCTATTAAACTTTAACGTGGCATTTATACGGTCAATAAATGTTTAATTGATTTGCTCGTAAAAGGGTTTTTACAGTCATTTAAGAGAGCAATCTGAAATGTGACACTATAATTTACATCGTCATAGAAAAGCTATGGTATTTGGGACACGGAAGTCTCTGAAAGCTGAGTTTTATTATATCTGCTGCTTCGTTTATAAGCCATTTTTCATTTATGTCGAACAGCTGACATGACACCAAAATATAACATAGTTAGTTTATATTTCGTTCTAACTCCAAAATATTTAGAACATCTAAAGATAACCATATCGAAATTAAATAGCAGGAACAAACTACTTATTCGGTAACAAAACAAAAGAAAAAACAAGTAAATTGTTGAAATTAAGTGGAATCAATACCATGAAGGGCCATTATCATACGAATCATAACGAATCCGTATTGTAAACGATACCGCATTATAACAAAAAGCTATACAAAACGACACTCATCAATTATATAGAAAGTGAAACATGTGAACATGTTAAATACACCATAATATGTATATTCTGGAAATACATTAATTTGAAATAATCCTACTGTTCCTAACTACGAAAGTATCTAAATACTTGAGAATTTAACCCTGACAACATGAAAATCTATGTAAATCAAGAGGATGCAACACGAATAAAACCAGAAAGCTCTTTGATAACTTGATCATTAAGAATCCATATAACATTTAAAAAATTTCGCTGAAAATAAACCGAAAGAGTATACTTCTAACTATCTACTATAGTTCGGCCATTCAGAGAATGCGTTCCTGACACGTCGCGATTGAACTGACGACGTAATAACATTCATTGATTATTGATATAATAATGTTGTTTTAATGCTCCTCAATTGTTAAAACGGTAAACAACCAGCAAAAATATTTTTATCGTAACTGCAACGCCATTGCAAAGTTACGTCGTCAGTTCAATCGCGACGTGTCAGGAACGCATTCTCTGAATGGCCGAACTATAATGCCGTATATTCTGACCTATCATAAATCTTTCACTAACTAAATAGTGCAGCCGTCAAACTTCACAACATCATGCCCCAACAACACTAAACAAAAACACAATAATCCCATTGAAACATCAATCAAATACAGTTGTACGAACCCCATCAGACTGACCGTAGATCTCATCAACATTGATATTATATCTCACAATAACTTTCCATCAGAACCCCGTATTATCTGCACATTTCGCCAACGAAAGTTCATATTCAATTTGCCCCTCTACTCTTAGTGAAATTCACATCTTTCCTTGCAAGTATTTTCCTCGGTAACCGCGTAATCGCTAACGATTGGTAAGTAGAAGAAATAAATAAAAAACCGATGGTAACGACCCGCAGCACTCACGGTGGCTGCCTCCGGTAAATATCGTCATGTTTAAAAAGCCTGTAAAAAGTTTCAAGTGAAACGGATGGTTTTTTTTGGGTGCAATTTATTGCGGATTCAGTTTCATTTATTATACGCAATTAGACAATGTTTTTCAATTGCTTTCCTTGTGTTTACGAATTAATTTTTTTTTTCTGGTGGATTTTTCCTGCTCTTATTCTTCCATACCAAATCAACAATATTACTTATAGTACAAATGACATAAGTCTCGACACTGCTGGTTCAACAAGACTAATCAAATTAATCCATCACATAAATATTATAACAACGTGTAAGTCAGGTTATTATTATATCAATCAACTAGTCTCCATGTACAGTTACCATTCCACATGCCAGTAGATGACTTTATCAATGATCAAGCCACAAAACCGGATAACCAAGTGCTATGGAACTATGTCATATTATGTAAAGACAATTAAAGCAAGCTTCCTCAATTGTTGATTATAGCTTTGCCGACCATAATATACAAAATAATTGAACTGTACAATGAAAGCACCATTTTGCCGAACACAATCGATGAATGTAAATGCCAACACCTGCGGAATTAGCATAGAACGCCGACTAATCTTTGAAACTTACGGCAGTGCGTTAACAGATATTACCACGGAGGAAGGAACGATAGCGGAGATGACATGAGGAAGGTAGGTCAGGCGCCTTCTTGTAGGCAATGTAATTTAGGGTAAACGTGATCAGTTACTAGAAATAACGAGGCGTTCGGATTTCTTGTGAAATCAAAACCAATCTGTCAAAGATTGGTCTTTAATTTATTTGTGACTTCATTTTGAAAATAATGGGCGGGTTCTTAATAAGGCGGGCAAGGGCAGAACTAGTGGCGGTCCTCGTCTTTCGAACACCAGCATTCTGGCGCGCTACTTAGGAGATTTCGAGTCGACATCTCCGTTAGTCATTTTGTTCTCCATGAATATTACATAATAATACCTACAAAGCTTAAACGTTGCGCTTTAACTGAACAAAAGCTCGGCTTAGATAATAATTACGTAGTTCGAGTTGTAATTATGAATAATGCGTGCGTTGCTGCAAGGAACAGTTATCTAGGTGCAGACTTGCAGAAAGTTGCATTATCTGCCGATGGTATCTTGAAATCGCGATTTGGGTGTACACAATATACTACTTAGCACTGTACGTAATATATGAATTATGAAGTAAATTACTGAAAAAACCTTTTTTTAGGCTTTTGTATTCCCGCTTTCTTTTATTGAGAAGAAATATTGGTAATTTGGTGATTGATTGTGACGTATGCATTTTAGGGTTTCTATTCGAGGTCGAGGAGATATAAGAACTAAAGTCTTCCACTTAAGCAAAGACAAAAACGTACTTTATTGAAGAAAGACGAGCCTGTCTTGTCAAATTTGCACATAAAATATTAACCTTAATCTCATCAAGGCCCTGTACCATGCCATTGCCACTATTTAAAAGCTAACGTACTCATTGCAATCCATAATTTCAGGTATGCATCTGTTCTGAACGATCTTGTTCTCTCACATAATGACCCAAGCCACTTCGAACCACAATAATGCCACCAATTTGAATCGATACCATCTAATTCTATAAACATGTGTTAGCATCAGGTTTTGTAACGAGATGGATAATGATGATGATGCCAAGTACTTACGTGTGTTATCACATTTCTTGCGTAAAGGCATGCCATCTGCGTTAGTATGTTTATTACCTACTTGTTTCTTGTTATATGTAGTGTAATGTTGTGATCAAAAATTAAATGCCGCCTCTATAGTTCGTTGTTGACTAAGTATCAATTGAGGTATTTAATCAGATCATCTTCTTGAAGGAATAAAACGTTATAGATGTATTCATCATGACCCTTTAATATTGAGATCAGATAAAAGCTAATCTGTAGATCGCTAATATTTTGCAAAACCCATAAAAAATGTACCGCTCATAAAATACAAATAGCTGGAAGGCAAAGCCGCGGATAACAAAAAGTGATCCATAAATCTAATTCGGCTCCGACTAGCGCCGAAGAAAGCCGAAGAGTAGGTGCGCACGCGCCGTTTCAGCGATACGCCCTTGTAATTGTGTAGATAATTATCATCCCAACAATTTATTGCTGTTATTATTTTCTTGGCCATTAGCCGCTTTTTAATGGAGCGTAAAACATCTATACTCTCGCGTTATCTTAAAATATTGACGGCAACACGAAGTAGGCAGTACACCAAATATAACTATATTGGTAATTAATTTAATGACCCGCCTTTCCTTACTGCTGCTTGGTACTCTATGGCTTAGCGAATCATATTTCACAGTGTAATTTCAGTAGATATACTGCTCAATACAACTGCAAACATTATTTACGATACACCATACCAATGTAATAAATACATACCATAGCTCAAATAAAATAAGGTTCCATGAGTTCTATATCTATTCTGTAACTTACAGATTTTTAAGGGCCAATCCATGGTAGCCAACTGAATCAAAACGTAACGTCTCTTCTCATCAAATGATGCTCCTATATGTAGTTACATTGTTGGAACTAACAGACCAATTAGCAATCACGGGACGGCGACTCGCATGTCAAAGGATTCTCCGCTCTGTTTCCCTCACTTGGTATTGACGTGTATTCTCGCAAATTGAATGGTTTAGGTCTCTGATACCTAGAGAACATATCGAAGCTAATAAGTGCCTAAATAACAAGCTTTCAAACATTTCTCTAAACCACAAAACAAAACGCAAATCTGCAACCACCACTCCTCCATAGAAATATCAACAGAACCCACACAACTACAAAACAATTACGTTTACAAGGAAACTTACAACATAGAAAATCCATGTCGAAAGTTATCTATAAGAACGAGACACGGTCAGGTGGGGCGAAACGGCCGTCCTAAATACGAAATGTGATAAACAGAGGCGATACAAATTAACAACAATAATCGAGCCAACAAGGGACCGCAATAACAGCGGAAAGTGTTCGCCAGGGACATACGAACACAAAGCGCTCAAGAGTTCATTAAAAGCTGGCGTCAACTAGTGAGGCAGGGATGCACAGGAGAAGAACATATTCTACGCTTAAATATTGCTAAGGGACACAAAGGAATTAGAAAGTAGAAAACCTATGTGACATTATTGAAACTATGTGTAATGTAGTTGTCCTAATTAATCGCTACATATTCACGAAAGCGCGCAGCTGTGATAGCAACTTCTAAAGGAGTAAATTAGATGCACGTATAAGTATTATGTGTTCAAACCAAATCAGCCCACACTATATTTTACATTCAAAAGTCACACAGATGATTCAAAAACCTAAATCTTCTTCGAAATGTTTTCTCCGTACTAACAAGATGTGTTTATAATAAGGAAACAAAGAATAAACAAGCACATTGCACGCTCACGTCTCTTCCCTGTCAAGATAAGCAGATTCTTAATACGTGAATATTGCCAACTTTCGAAGCCACGTGCGAGAAACACAAAACAAAGATATACCAAGCCAATTGAAAATGATTCATATTTCGCAATAATCTTTTGCCGTTATTAAAACAAGCGAGAAAAAAATTGATATCTTCACTGATTCTCTGAACGAGTGCGTCAGTAAATCAATAAAAAATGATCAGAATGATCAGCTGTATTACGGATTGACCAGTTAAGTGCTCGAGTGTACGCAGTGCAGCGACCGAGGAGATAGCGCGTCGGGAATACAGGCACAACGAATGGACCGGGCACACGCGAGTTATATCTAGATGTATGCGAGCATATTCGAGCCGTTAGGCTTGTGTGCGCGGTTGTACGCGGTGTTAGTGTTGCGGTATTCATTTTTATTATGAATTCGTCACAAATAAAATCTGAAGAAATATGAAATTTCAATATTACTTTCAGCTCTTAATTATATAATTTTCTGCTCTCTTCTCATGTTAAAAGTTATACCTACTAAAAATATTACACATTACGCTGACCAGAACGGTGAGTATGGACAAATCCCCCCAGCCAGTCTATCAGTGCACGTTTTTCCGCTGTGATGATGAAGTACATGTTAGAACTTAATTGGATTCAAAGAAGTTTTAAAAAAATGTGAGGCGAATTCATTATTGCGTGTTCTTAATTTAATTTAGTACTAAATTTATCTCTAATCACTAAATTGTAGTTTTAGTGTCCAAGACGTGCAAGCCACACAAGACGCCGCAACTAAAATAATTTCCAATCAATTAAAATGTTTAATGTGTCAATCAAAATGTCAAATTAAACTCTCAATGCGTCAAAGGCAATTAATTTTAGTATCTAATCAAACGATTAATTGAATTTAGCGTTAATTTTATGTTAAGACATGACCGAAAGAAAACTATTAGGTACTTTCAGGATCGAGTTCGAACATTTATCCCAGAATTTTCCTTGAATCCATGGAAGGTTTATTATAGGTATCGAACAAGGAGTATTGCAAGTCATTATTGTCATCTTTTAGCACAATCAGAACATCGAATCAAGGTGTTCATTCGCTTTCAATAATAGTATTAGCATTATATCTGTCGCCTTTCAAAGCTATCTCGTACGGACGGCAACACAATTAGTTTAATTAAAACAAACACGGGCAAGCAGTTATCGCCCTTGATGCAAAGGTGATACGGCCAATTATGGCTTGTCAATTAGCGGGTAAGTTTAACAAGCTGTTGTAATGGCATGATGACTTGACGTTTAGTTCTGCTTATTAGTTTAGGAAAGTGACGCGAAAATCTTTACTCATGCATTCAATTCGAACGATAGCGTTTGTTGAAATGTTTCAGACGCCGCGCTCGATGACATTTCAATGTAATGTCTGTCAAGTAGATTGCCTATAATTTATTAATATGTACACATAAGTACCTAAAACACTGAAAAGGGTTTTAAGAATTATTTTTAATATAAATGGTTTTCCCCAAACTATTTACTGAAAATGACGTTATAAATCAAACAAAAGCATCACAGTTGCCATACATTATGTCCTTATAGCAGTTTAAAATAACTAATTGCATTTAACGGTATGTTAAATACTACTGTTAATACAACAAATCAGCTGTTTATTGTATGCCGCATGCCAGTAAAATACGCTAATAATGAGCTAAATTAAGTTTCAGAATAAAACAATTCAGCTAATTCAGTAACAGCTAAACCCTGAAATACTCGAACAAAACAAAACCTATTGTTACACAATTCCAATACAAAAATAAAAAATACGAAAATAATTTCCATTGTCTCTGAAAAAAAGTAAATTGGCTCCAGCATTTACAGTCTATTTAACCTCTTGACCGTCACAACAAAAAGAAAGTTATATGCTGAGTTAAACACGGGAAATTCGTTCAAATTACTGTTTAGCAGCGTTTTACTCTAATTGCGCGGATTCATCAAAAATATCGCATTGAGGGCGAGCGTCCGCTATTATACAGCCTGACAATGACAGAAAAATTGGCGGGAAAAGTGACGTTTACGACGTCTGGTTATAACGCGCTTTACCAAACCAACTGCATCCCTTTATTTATTTTTTTCTGATCTAAAGAATTGCAAATACTACATAGCTAATGAGCGTTTTAAGAATCTTTCAATACTCAAAAGTAAACTGTAAAGTGGGTCATAGTCAAGAAAAAACACAACTGTCATCTAACTTTTTTGACAGTCAACAAACAATAGTCGCAGCCATTTCATTCGCATAGACTACAGAAGCGACAAAATCTAACGGTTCGTGAAATGACCCAAAATGGCAGTTAATGATAACGGCTGGATTGAAAGGGTAATCATGAAATTGGGCGCCATTGGACATCGCGTCTGATACTAATGACTGCTCACGGAGAACGTGCTTTATTGTCGATTGTCTATAGTTCTGCATCACAGGCACTGTGGTGTTTTAGGGTACTGCAGTATGTTACAGTAGACATCTTGAACACCCAATTATTACAGGCATTAAGGTTTTTACCACTATGCACTCCCACATAATATAATTATGGCATTGAGTTGTATAACTTTCATTGCAGGTAATTTTTCATCCTCCTGAAATAAGTAGGTCGACAATGGATTAGGTAACTATATGTATATAGAAATATATTATCCTACCGATACATGGACAGGATAAAATTGATTGCATCATTGTCATCATCATAATTTCCTTTGCAACAAACAATACATAAAAACAATTATATGCCATGATTAAAACGGTCCATCTATTAATACTGAACCAGCTACAGTCATAGAAATCACACTCATATTTTTTGTGATAAATTAATATGGGCCTACTTTTCAAATGGCGGTAACGCGCGGTACAGTGACCCAAAAACTGCAAATCGCTACTACTTTCCGATGTAAGTATAAATTACATTTTTTTACTATCTGTTTCATCGCGACAAAAAGCCTTTAATCCTAATTCTAGACCGAACCAAACGCCTTTGTCTGTTTTAAAAAGTTTGTCTAGCTAGACGACCTCATTCAAATCTATCAAGTCATGTTGCCAGATTGATGAGAAATTGACTGTAATTTTCGCCACTTGAGTCGGACACGAACGACATTGTTAAAGCTAGCAAGCATCAAATTACACATCACTTTTTAATAAACTGTCAACGAAACATTTTAGTTAATTCCAAATTTAAATTATATTATCACACCGTCTTTGCTGCAGCTATATTTCGTCAGCCATTCAATCTCATAACATCGATAAAAAAAGAAAAAATCAAGTACAGCGCTTACGCAAGCCAGCATTATCGAGCAAAGAGGTGAAATGCAAATAAATCTAATCCCAAATCATGGTATGAAACAAAGGAGAAGCGAGAGAACTTTCACCGCACTCTTCATTAATCAAACTGAATGAATCTAAATAAAGCCGCTGAATAGTCTTTATGTACAGTATTACAAGTATATATTTCTCGTCGTAATCGGATTATTTCTCGATGGAATCGGAAACTTGTGACGTCACAAGCCGGAACTGAGGCTGATCTTGTTTATTGACTTTCGGGTGTACTTCAATTGTGTTGTCTCTCGGTTGGATGGATTTAAAAACTTATTAGGTAAGCACGATAATGATAGATAATATAATACTCATTTATTTTTGACATTGATTCATCATTACATCAGTAACAATTGTGCTACTGTTTAAAATAAAACGGGTCGGTAAAAAAGGTTATTCATATTTACCTTTGCTAATACATTTGACAGCCACAGGAGATACAGGATAAATTCATTAACAGCACACTATTATGTAAGTAGTAACAATAACACCACGAGTTTCGGTTCTAAAGAAAATCAAGCCTGTCAAACTGGTTGGTAATAAAATAAAATAAAACCATTTAACACATATCCTCATCATAAAAATAAACAGCATGTAAGTAACACGTTCAATTCAATACACTCGAATGAATGCGAGAGTTTAATTCAATACATTTCACCTGTCGCTTCAATCGGATTGTACTGTCAAAGTGTTTGTACTACTCGTTTATTTGCAATATAATCCTGGCCCTCTTTATTAACTATCGACGTTCCACTCGATGTAATTAATGCGATTTCATCTCGATTCATAATCGGTTTCGATTCGTTGGTACGTTTGCTCGCAATATTCGATTGCGGGAATAATGTGATACATGGTGTTTTGTTGTTTGCTTACAAACTTGCGCTTGCGCTTAGCAAATGTAAAGCGCACATCCTAATACCAAAGTCATGTTATAGAGAGCACAAAGAATGCAGCCTAAAATTAACATCAAAGAACCGATAGAATGAATGTGTGGAACAAACAAGGTAATTATTTTGAAATTATAACAGAGTTCTCTAGCTTCAACACTCAAGACAAGTACAGTCAAGCAAAACGCTCACTCCACCGTCAACACATGACATTTATAAAATTACCCCTTGCCTACATAAACACGGGCTAAGCTAAGTAGATCTCGTTACGGACATTTACAAAACGGCGCTCCCGTTTATATAGGCCTTATTAAATCACGCTTTCGAACAGCCAGTGGTTAAGCACATGTGAAAACGCAGCGAAATCGAATGCCTAGTAGTAATAGTAAGGGGTAAATTATTGTAGGCCTACAACGGGCCAGCGATGACTTATCGTACATTAATTGTCTGTAACATGCCCATTGAGCTGCTGATTAATGTGCGTGCGCGCCGGTGCTTCGCCGGTACCCCTATTCTTAAACGCGTTGGAACATTTAATTTTACGCATCTGTTGCTGTATCCAATAATGTTAGGTTGGGGAAAGGACAAGTATTGAAAGCTGTGCCGGATCTTATGCTTGAGAAATATTTCATTCGATAAATATTTATTCAAAGATGTTATATGAACTTTGCAAAATATTTTTGGTTTGATTGCCACAACTCCACAATACAATTTTCCCAATAGATACTTAGATGATACACCATCTGGGAAGGTTGTATCATATGTCTTCTAATCCCCTAAAACTTTTCAAATCCCTAAGTACCTATGACAAAGGCATAATAGAATTCCCCAAGATACGGACCCATCCTCTCACGATGTACGCCCAAGACGCAGCAACATTAACCCAGTCAACAAATGTATGGATATATTCCAATCACGTAGTTTCTAATGAGAATTTAACACGAACACGCAATTCGTGGAAGCTTTTGATGCTAATAACGTTATTTCATCTATTATTGAGTAGGCTGTGTCATAGTACGGGATATAAATAGCCACGGCACCTGAGCTAACTGGCTAATTAGTGAGAATTAAAAACAAATGATTGATGGTTCTTGTGTGTAGTGGTAGCCATGTTTTCACTTTCAGGGATTGAGAGTTTGGCTGATATAAGTTTACATTGTTGGTAAGTCGTATGTAGCTAAATACTTAGTATGAGTTTTGTAAGTTTCAAGTAAGCTGTAGAGGACGTGGATGAGAACTGCAAAGCCCATGTCTATCTATTTGAGTCTTCTAGTCCTAAGTACCTTCTTAAGGGAAACTCGAATCACAGGAGAACACGTGAATATTTTTTTTTTGATAAAAAGTAATCGTGCAATATTTTGGTAGACTACTGAAAAGTGCGGCATTACCTATGCATAAAAGTAAAGCATCAATCATAACAAAAAGCATGTACCAAATAAATTTCGTTGTTAGCGCCAGTAATTGTTCACGAAGTGGCCATAACGGGCGCAGCCGCGTACTACGAGAAGCAATTTATATAATTTTCTATTCGTTCGATCCGCAATAAGATACCATTCAAAGTGAACGGCTACATGGAAGCATAGCTAATGCCTATGCATTACTTTTTTTTACCATCTCTGACGTAGGAAAAAATCGTAGTGCCCGAAGTTACGTAAGTCAGCCATTATAGAGGTTGCGCCCGCGCAGTCCGTGCGAACTCCGAAATGTCGAACAATCCGACAGATTATCTGATTTATAATATAAATAATAGACGTTTATGAGCTCTGTGGGAATTTTCTCTCACGCTCCATTGGGCGAATACTATCGCTAATTATGTAAGCTACTTTTATTATAGGTATATGCATTGTTAATCGATGAGAGTGGCTCTTGCTTGAAGAATTTTACAATTTCCTTTTATATATAAGTACTATAAATAATCAGTATATCATTTAACACATTTACATCCCATTATATTTTTCATAATTAATATTATTGTAGAACCAGTTCCGTCTAGTGGAAAAGAAGAATTAAATTAGCAGTCAAATAGTCTAAGGACGCTTGGACAATAATCTTAAAAAAAATACATAAGTCGCTTAAAAGAGAAAACTCAAAAAAAAAGATTGTGAAACCAGGAAATTATAAACTTCGTGAAATGTTGATAACAAGGAAATCGGAGCAACACTAATCGAGATTTACATCGAACACCGGAATACGGAAAACTAATTAGAGCGATTCGACCACAGATTCGTAATTAAAACGATTTAATAATTACCCAACTCAATTCACATAGCATAACTTTGTAAATGGCTATCTAACCTATTTCACTTTCTTACTTAAGAGTAGATAAAGTAAACAGCGTATCGCGAACCAAGTGACCTTTTCGACAACTTTCTGATGTGTACTTTTAGATAAATTAGTTTAATTTTCATTCCTTATCAAATCCCGCCGGCTGTCATCTGGCCCTTTTGCCCTTTATAATGTAACCTACATTAGCTAACGAGGCATTGTTACGTCGCATTTTATTCTAAATTCAAAAGTTATTTATGACGTAATGAAAAACGTCAAATTTAATTTTCGGTACATCGTTCGAACTTTGAATTTGATGCAGGTCAAGATGTTTCGAAAGAGGTCGATTGTCTTAAAAAAAATACTGGTGAATGTATCGGCAAAATCGGTTAGGCCGCATCATATGACGCCACGCTAATTTTTCATACAAAAACTAAAATTTTACGATACAACATGGAACGGATTAACTACAAGTCTTTATTCCACGAAAAACTACGTATACAAAAGAAAGTTTAATTAAAACAAACCGTGAAGTGATTCAATAAATAGGAAAATTAATTACCTCAAGCATTGATAAGTCATAATGGCGGACCTCCTCATTAATGTTTAAAACAAACTGCCTTATTACGGTAGACAAGGCTTTTACATTTGTACAAAGATTACCACGGATATAACAAACCTCTGAACTAGAATGTGCATCAGAACGAGGCGTGACCGATTCAAAGGTAAAATGTTTAATTAACGACAATAAAATCCTAATAAACTGGCCGATACACCGATTCTTACTTAGGCATCGTTCAGACCAAACGTATTGTCGGCCGCTGACGCGGTGTCCTGCGTGAGCGACGAACGCGACGCGACGCGACGCAACACGACGCGACGTAATGCGACGCGATGCCATACGCGACAAATGTCCTACGTGATTTTGGTAATTACTTCTCAAATCATAGAGAAGTACAGTACAATTTTGCTTGAAAGTTCATATTTAAAGTACAGACAGCAACGTTCTTTGTGCTAATAAACGATTTCTATAATGTTTATTTTTTTGTCCCACAACAATCTTTATTCACGCACTGCAGCGATCAACGCTTCTGAATAGTTTATGGTGTCGCATCTGGTCGCCCTTAAAACAAGTTCGCGTTACGTCGCGACTCGCCGCAGACTGTCACATAGGCCGCATGTATGGCATGCCGTTGAGTTGATCGCGTTCGTCGCGTTCGCAGCGTCGCGTCGCGTCGCGTTCGTCGCTCACGCAGGACACCGCGTGACTGTGAGCGCGCGTTACGCAGTTTATTGCTTTTCCATATATATTGAAATTGTCGTTCACACCGAACCGACTATACGCTATTACGTCGTCAGTTGTCGCTGACTCTCAGTGGCCGATTATTTTACTACGCGACTATGCACGGCGGACGCGGATTGGCTACGCGGACGCAGTTGCCGAATAGCGCCGCTCCGCCGCGCCCGCACCGCCGCGCGCCTCGGCCGCAATACACTCGAGAAACAAACTTTAATGAGGACAGACGTGACACGTGACACCTCGCGATGTTCGACACCGAAAAGTTTATTGCAGAAGTACATTCTAGAGAATGTATTTGGAATGCGAATTCAGAAGAATTTAGTGATAGAAACTTACGAAGATGCGCTTGGGAAGACATAGCATCTGTTATGTATGAAGATTGGGGGGTTCAAATACTGAGCTCTTTTATGTGTAGAATAGTCAGCCGCTCAGCGTACGCATCTAGTGTGAATCTACACGAGCCTATTCTTTTGTTCACACATGTAGCGCATCGTACGCTATAGCTTATTGTCGGCTTGGTGAGTACGGGTACTGCAGATTGAGTCGACGTTCACACTGGGGCAGACAGTGAGTATACTCACAGTCAGCGGCGGACAATACGTTTGGTGTGAACAATCCCTTAAACCCGCGAATTGTTGCCGACTTATTAATCGAGTTTTCGAAAACCATTAAGTGGATTGTTGTATTGATTTTTATCTAAATGGATTGAGTGAAGACATGGAAGAGAACGCTCAGTTGTATTATTACAGATTTACAGATTCAAATCTGCGATAATTCTTCTTGATTTTTACTTAGTTGCTGCAGGGTGAGATTGCTTCCATTATTGATTTAAGCAATTACAACATTAAAGAATTATGTTCACGATGAAAGGCGTTTTTTTTCTCCCGTGATGTCTATTGTACCCCAGAGTTTAAAAGGTTCACTGACAACAACGATTACGAGTTAATGAGAAGTAATGGGTATCTAATGATGTTAAAAAATATTTTAAATAATATTAATGTGTTATCCTTATGGTGAAACAATACCATTAGCACACACGGAAAGCCATAAAAAAACAATGCAACTACTTTCCTTATGTCCAGCGCAAAATGCAACATAGTGTACCTTATATTATGAGGATACACAAAACATAATCATCTACTTACACTAAACAAACGAAAAACTAAACACACAGCAAACAGGCATCTTTCCCTGCCCAGCCTTTCAAAATATTTACCAAGTTAGAATATTTTATCAGTCAAACAGTGAAAGTTAAGACTTTTACTTCGAAAGTACTAGGAGGGATAAAAAATGTCGAGTGTTTTTGCCATCCATCTTAGACATGACACATACAAGTCGACAAGGTTTTCTAAGTTTTTTACGAAGATAGGTTGTCTAGGGAAGGCTGGTGTTAATTTAGTTATAATCGTTTATTTCCTTTGTTTTGGTTGGTTTGGTGAAGGAACTAGTTCTCTGGCTGTGGGAGTTATGTGGTGCCATTAGATTTAAACCTAGTAGTGGGGGGATGTTGTATAACATGTGTCAAGTGCTATCTTGAATGTGAGCTATATTTAATAATATTGAAAACTTAAATCTTTTTATAGATTCAAATCGTAACTCTGCTGGGTGTATATAGGAACTAAGGTTTGATCTCACAATGCGCAGGTAATACTAATTGATCTATATAGGTAATTTTTAATTTTTAATTTTTACCCAGACATGTATCACTTAATACAAATACTTTCAAAGTAAAAGATACATACAATACGTTGTACACGGATCTCCTTTTCAACTCGGAATTTTCTAAACAAACAAGCTGGCAATCATCAATATTTCTTTGACATAGCAATCAAATACTAACCTCCACATTCTAGAATACACGATTATACAAATAGAATACTCTTCCAACACTTAGATGACTCTGCAACTAAGTTCCTATCAAGCCTTGTAAATTTGCACAATATAACCCGCGCCTTTGCCATACTCCGAGGAATGATAGTGCTTACAATTATACCCGCTATTGTCATAAACACAATAGCAGCCACGTCAAATTATTTTATTATTATATGTACATTGTACAATAATGATTTGCGTTGGTGAAGGCGACGGAAGAGTGGGACATCCTTGAAGGACCAACACTTTTGAAGACTAGAAGGGACGATAACATACTCGTCTTAGATACCTGTATTTTAACCTTTTTTGGGAAAAAAGCTTCACCACTACAAGCGTTTATTTGTTTCCTCACCTTTCGAGCATATTTCGTTACTATTCATAAGACTTCGTTCATGTTCATGCTGACTATATAAAATTACACTAAAAGAAGTAAAAATCCGTAGTATTTACCCACAATTAAATTAGACTCAAAAAGCTCATGTAAACTACGCCATTTATGTACCCATTTTCAGTGAGCATAAAGTAGCTTAAAAGAAGCCAGAAGCTTAAAACTTCTCACATTTATAACACCTATTAAACCACAGATAAACAACATTTATCCAATCAGTCAGCCACAGCCTGCACATCAGTAACTTGTAACAATACTGGCAGTAAATATCTCGCTGCAAGTTAATAAGGAAACAATGTAAGCACCGTACTGAACGTCCCACGAGATTCATAGAGTGCGCCTAACGAGACCTACAAGCTTCGAGCTAACCATACACTAGGAGATTACAGTTTCATTGTAGAAACAGATCTAAGTTGTATACAAACAATAAACACATTCTAGATTAACCGGAGAGCTAATGACACTATCAATATTGATTGGTGTTTCCAAAAACGGACCGCACTTTTAAGGCTTTGATCATTGTATAAGCCTGATAACCTATATTAACCTACTAGTTTAACCAATGTTTTAAGGAAAGAAGAAATTTTATCCGAAACATTGAATTCGCTTTTTGACAAGATTTATAATTTTCATAGAAAGATAATAGATAGGTAAGATTCATATTCCATTGCTGGACAAATCTTGCTTCCACACTTCCCAATCCTTCGACTGAGCCCACCGATCTGGATGGTAGACGTAGACGAGCCAACCAATCTTTTCCCGATTTAATGTACTTACATATAACAACCAGTTCAGTTTCTCTACAAATGTTTAAAGCTAATAACATAAATGATGTAAGTGAGCTGAATACCAGTAGCACACAGCTACCACACATTGTTCACGAGTTAACAATTCAAAGCTACAACTTCACAACTTGGAAGAGGAGCATTGGTTTCTGGTTTCCGAACTAACTCCGCTTGTAAGGGCTTTGTATTGCTACGTAGGATGTTAGACGATAAATTAAACCATATATTCATTCATAATATGAATTTATGTATGTCATGTATTTCATTAGGAATGGTGAAAATGAAGACAGTTATTTCTGGGACGTTTCCGCCTCACCTAGCCAGAATTTTCCAGACCTGCTAGTTGAAAATCTATGTTATATTTTATGTACATATAAGGTTTAGGATTACTTATGTTGATGCTATTAAGTTACTGAACTGATTCCAAAAATTAATCCTCTAATATAATGTTACTCCTATCAAAATTCAGCACTGTAGCCTTGGTATGTTAGATTTTCATTTAAAATGCGCGACGCGACGTTACCAAGCGTTAGTTCATAATAACCCCCTAGACATGGAAAGTCGGATATTGGTTTTTTAATACTTTGTAATGCGAGAGGGAAGTGAGTAAATAAGAAGTATAACTTCAAGCTCAGATGTATGTACATTACGAGTCTGAGAGCAATTTCCCAGCTTCCTGTAATTAACGAGATAATTAATATGAAATGCGACCGGATCCGTAACCACAATATCCTTTGAGTCCGCCTTCAGTTTTATGGTAAATTGGATTTTGTGGTACTTTGTTTCGAATAGTAATTATTACAAGAACAACATAAATTATGCTGAAGAATTCCAATTTGGACAGGTGTGACTAATGCTTAAGTATCTGCTTATTAGTTTATAATGAGTTGATTTATTGTGAAACTAAAGTTACAACTGCGTATGAACTACAATGAGTTCCCATGCGTATCAGTTTAACCACTGTCTTAAAAACTTTAACAAACAAGCTATTGCATAAACAGTCCGATTCTGGCCTATGCCCGAAATATTAAACGAGTAGCTTTCCATTAAAAGAGATTAAAATCTTAAGACCACCCGGTCGCTCCGGGAGAAAATATCTTCATCGATAAGCTCTAGTATAGCCTAAACCAAAATTATTCATCCATCATCATTGCTTTAAAAGTGGAACATTAACACCTCCCCGTGCTAAAACTATCACTACATAGATCAAGCTGCACCAATATTAATTCATACTTTTTTCAGACAGTACACTATATATTGCACATAACGACTATAATACCAACCGCCATAGGCGATACACAGAGTACCGAAACAGAACTACTTATTACAAACATTTTTACGAAGAGGAGTCGTTAATAAAATCTAGATGCCCCATAAAGATAAACAAGACATGGCTTTCTTATTATAATTGATGGCTAAAAATTCGAAGTTTCTAACATATAGTAAGGAAACTGTAATAAGGGGAATGACAAATGTGCGCAGAAGCAAATGAGTTCACTAGTGGCAGATCATTTGCTGGCATCACGATTGACAGATTACGGACTGTGAACATTGTAGATTGGCCCGCGGACCGTCTAGTCTAGACTGCTAGAGAACAGCGGGGGACGGCAACCGCTTATTACCTACTCATTAATGTTCATACCTAAGTTACGTAACAATAGATTTTGATAAGAATATTTCCGCTTATATTTGAAGAGTTCTTGCTTTGGTCTTTTTTACGTTCACGATTTCTGCTTCTTCATATCTCACCGGACAATTTTAATCTTTGATACATAATCGAATGCCAATCAAGTTGCACTTTCTAAGATGCAGGTTGAAGCAATTTGTGAAATCTTTTTTATTATATTTGTGTCTTGTCATGTTCTATTGCCGAAAAGTGTCTTTATTGTCTGGGACTTAACCAACATCTATTTTCGTTTCTCCGCTAAAGCTCTCGCTATCCGCTCTCAATCGCACATGGCCTCATATTGGGAGCGTGTGAGAAAGGCTAACAATGCATGCAGTACGACGGCTGTCAATACCTCAGCCGGTGCACCGATACATTAATCAAAGCCGCGTGAGGTAACATGAGCACACACTGCTCAAGCCGGTGAAAGGTGGAAGATGAAAGTTAAAATTATAGATACTACCGGGACTCGTGTTAACGTGCACAACATCATTTAGAGGAATCTGGGAGTGCGGCAAAATCTCAAGAAGTTTCATTAATGTAAATGTCGAAAACTTTAAGTGCCCATTAGATTCACTAGAGAGAAAATAAATTTACTACGTAACAAAGTAAAGCGATAATGGCTGAGCAAAATAAACGACTATGACCCTGTCATGCCCCTATAATCATTATACTCGTGACTGCAGCTAAATGCGCAAAGCCTTAACGTAACAAAGAAAAAGACCAATTTTTAAATTCGATAAATCTGATATTTAGTATTGCGCCTCAAGCGTTCAAAACTGGCTTATTTAATCTCTCGATCCAAAACAACTAACCGACACAAATTAGCCGACAGAATTGAAACTTACAAAATATTAGAAGACAATAAATACAGTTTTTTTGCCTCTCATCTCATTGAAAGCGATGTAATCGAACAAATATTTCTTAAACGCAATGAGTGTACCAAATACTTTTTTTAATCGCATTCTCGACAAGGGCCCTACTTTCGAATGTACCGGCGCGGGCGCAGGCGTGAAACGCGACACAATGGGAGTTCGTGAGCAAGCGCCGAGCACCAACACGCGGGACGTCCAAATGTTTACGCGATTAGATAACATCGATAAGATGCGATTGCCCACCATCGATTGATTGTAAACGATTGAACAATCGATGAAAAATTATTCAGAATTTATTTACGTACAATACGCGTGTACGGACATTGTTCGAACAGCTTCGGGCTCTGTTTACATGAATAAGTTTACGTTATCAAAAAGTTGCATGCTTACACAATGGAGCCCACTTTCTAAATAAAAGAAAAACAAAAAACTAGCCCTCGGTACTTCCTGCACTAAAAGCTCTGCTCGAGGCCGATTACCAGCGATAACTGAAACTCAACCCTATAAACCTAAATCAATTAGTCGCGCAGCCTATCATAGTTCGAAGCAATCACTCCGATAACCGAGCTCCCATCGGTCCATCGCCGTCGTAAAACAGTCACAGTACAGCTAACCATTAACTCCGGCCCTTCCTGAAGCGTAGATCTTTGGAAGGTGACCATACGTCTCGGTATCACTAGATAATGGCTCCCCATCAGCATCCATCACGCAGCTGAAGCACGACTACAGTCACTTGTCCACATAAAAATCCTTCTTTGTGGCCACTTACTTAGTTGTTCGGTCTCAGATTCAGTCGCGAAAACGTGTCCCACAGTAAAATAGTTATATCGCTCTTTTAGAAAAGGTTCCGTTGCCGCGTTGGTGCTATATTTGGAATAGTAAAGTTTTTTCCTATCTAGATCGTACAAATGGGAGAAAAGAATTTATTTCGGTCGTTACTCTCGTGATGTTAATAAAGTCTTTGGAAAACGCATCAGATTGAGTGAGAAGGAACTAGTAACGAAGTGCGTAAAAGCTGTGCTTTCAACATATCGGCTTGGTTGAATCGCACACACCGTGAATCGATCTATTTCCTAACATATCAAGATTAAGGCTATGGCTATTGGACCACGTCACCATCTCTTATTCAAGTATCTATCAGTTATAAACCTAGCAGCATATATATATGGATAATTTTACACTTAAGTCAACCACTCCTTCAAAACTTTTACAATTACATAAACACAGCCAAACAACAGTTTTCTCAGTTTAGACAATAATTTCAACGGAATCCGATCTCTGCATAAATCT
The DNA here is from genome assembly GCF_022581195.2 of Helicoverpa zea. NCBI lineage: Eukaryota > Metazoa > Arthropoda > Insecta > Lepidoptera > Noctuidae > Helicoverpa > Helicoverpa zea. The sequence continues at coordinate 4,957,434 of NC_061472.1, forward strand.
ATAGATTACAATCGAATAGATAGCGTTACACTATTCACAACAAAGTAAAGAGGACCCTTATCGTCAGACCTTTTTACGAGATGTCGGCATAGACAAACTACTTTGACTTACACCGTGAATTTACTAGACATTTTCTGTATTGCATTTCATCCGAACCTAGTCTAAAGTCGTTTTCTTTAGAGTCGTGACCTGCAGTTAAATTATTAGATATTTAGTTGTGGCATTACATCTTGGTAAAAGGGCACTCACTATTCTTACATATTTTTTGTCCATAAAAGAACTCAAAGAAATCTTCCACATACTACTAAATACCCCAAAACAATTATATAAAACTGTGCCCTATTTCAACAGAACAAGGGTTTATTTTCAGAAAACGTTTTGGTGCCGTAAGAGGGCCACTAGCAATCGTCACGCTTACGTCATAGGAATGCAATTGTAACGCATCAATCAGGCTTCACTCATTCAGCTGCAAGAAGTCAGCTACTCGTAAGGCTATGCCCATGGCAGCGGTGCGAGAGCGCAAAGAACAATTGGGCTGCGTTCAAATAAAAGTTCTTAAACAGTCGTTCATTATTCGTTTTCAGGTAAAATTATATTTCCTTGATATGCTTAGATTATTAAGCTATCGCCCTCGTTTGCATCTGTAGCTATTAATCAATTTAAGCGGTAACACACTGTATTTATTTATTGACTTTTGGGAAACTTTTGAAGTGAGAGTGAGTAAATACGGTGGAAATTGTTCTTTTTGCAATAAAGTGCAACTAATTGCAACATTAACACCAAAAGCTTTGCTTTCAAATGTTTACAACAGTTATGTACCTATAGGGTTTATATGTTACAGTTATCGACATATTGAATTGGGCAATAAAGTCATAATACAACTACCAATTGTTAACACACCATGGAATAATAACCATTAGCCCACTTTTGTCAATGTCACAACTATTCTATCAAAAATCTTATAATGCAATAGGAATTTACCTGAGAAATATAAATGTGTGCCCAACCTCACATTGCTTTATACCTGTACTTTCCACTCACGATATATTGAAAATTTTGTAAGTCACAAGATATTTAATTCTGACACAAATGCAAGTACTTATCCCATAAAAAACCACACCACATAATATGGACGCAGAATCTAGCTCCCATACTGCAGTAGCGTTTAGCAACCAACAGCATATAAATCATATAACGGCGAAATATGAAGATCTATGTATTAATATTAACAAATACAGGTCACACAGAAGCATACCTCTACAACATGATTCCCCGCTCGCCACAACACAGTGACCGCGCACTAAAACAGAATGGATTTCTGTTCTCCCGACGAAGATTGCTATATGCGCCTAACTGTAGATCTAACTGATCCAGCCGTTAGCTCTGAACATAATATCTATAAGCTTTCCTAGTCATATTGTTTTGGTGGTGTCGAGAAGTTTTCTTATGGTATGGTTTGTGAGTCAAAGGTGGCGATAGATAATAAGGTATGCTAAAGTTACTTAGTAGTAGTTAGTGGACCCAAAAACAGTTTTAATGATAAAAAATACTTTCTGTTTGCTTAGGGATAAACGCGGGATAAGGTGTTCATTTGGAAGTTGCGGAAAGTAATCGGTATGGGATTTCGACTATATAATACTTTGCGGTTTATTTAAATATTTAGATGAAACTGTTTCAAATATTCATTCTACATAGGTAGATATTGAACTTTACATTGAATTAGAGCGATTAAAGGCAATCGGCACCAGTCTCATCATATTACCCGAGAATTGCCTTTCAAAGCGGTCAGCATACCTCGCCTTTCATTTCATACCGATTGCATGATAATGGAAAGGTAATCAAATCCACAATGACGGCTACATGGAAATGCCTAGACGGATACAATGAGAGAGATATTACGAGATTTTGAGAGCTTTATTAAAACAATAAAGTTTCACTACTTGAGATTACGGTGAATGATTACACTTTCTATTTCCTATAAGTGGTAGGTATTGCTTCGATACTTGAGTCCCGCTAATTATGCCTTGTATACAACCTGTAGTCAAAACTTAAGGATATCTCCTCGGATACACTAAAACCGCAGGGTAACAGATAGTATACCTACTCTTACTTGTTACAAGAACTCTTAAAAACTCAAATCTAAAACCCTCGATCCACCCCATTAAAGTCCCCAAAGGTACAAGAATCCAAAGGTAAAATAAACTGAACACATAAATACTGATGCTCACATAAAACAACAAATTATTCCCTACTAAACCTCAGTACCGTATTGTCAGCTGCGCAGGGGCAAGTCGAGGCAACAATTAATCAACCGGTAGACTTTATCGATAAAAATCACGACACTTCATTTAGAGGTGAGCAGGCAGCCGACGATAAGCGCTTTCTAACGCCTCGGCAGTACTCGCGGCGTCAATGTGGGAATGGGCTAGAGGTCAATTATTCGCACCCGCGTACAGCGAATATGTTTTACCTTATTGATGTACGCACATTAGCAGCTCTAGGGATGTCACGATTTTAAGTTGATTTACACTATGTATCGATAGTACAAAAACTTTCTAAGATTTTCATGGATGTGTATCTCGTCATGTTCGCACACATAGACGCAGAAGATTGTTACATTATAACAAATTCTGATTCAGATCTACATAATATGTGGAACTTCCCGAAGAAAAGAATGCAAGAACTAAGGTTTAACGAAATACTATTTTTTGAGGTATTTTGGAAGTTTAAAATCTTGACAGTTCTATTAAAATTACTTAAGAATATCTGGCAGCCCTAACCATAATAAAGACAAATGCACCGTGCCTAAAGAAATGAAGTCGCTAACGTGGGGACAATAAATTTCAATTAATCGATAACATTATTCACAATGCTTAATTTATAAACATCGTTATAAAGCGATAAATCGAATCGATTTAACATCGGATAGACATGTGTTGACGAGAGAGCGATTACATCGCTACAATACAGAATTGCATTTCTTATTGGGTTCGCTCCGGGCAGCCGTTAATAACTGTTGCAACAGAGCGTGCGCGGGCGCATCCGAGAGTCGCTCGTAAAGTTACGAAACGCGACGTAAACAGAAATAAACGGAGCACAAAGGGCCGGGACTGAAATAGGCTCGTGCACTTCCTAGTGGCTCCGGGAACGAGACGCCCTAAAATTAAACGTCAAACGCATGGATTTGCGATCGTCGCGCCCGCATCTATGGCGACACGAAATGATGCAACCCTTTTAGCGCTATCTTGTTAGCTGCGATTGGTCGGCTTTAAATCTATACTGGATTGATATAATTATATTTACCATTAACTTTAAACCACCGCAATAAAAATCAAACGAATATTTCAAAATCATTCATATCTTTATACTCAAGCTAAAAGCTCATATATTTGATTGTTTTAATGAATTAATTTAGTCCAATAACCGTAAATACACTTTCGCAATCGAAATGGCATAATTATTCAATTATTTCTCAACACTGCAATATCGCATCTGTTGTCTGTCTATAAATAAGTAGATGCTTGTTTAAAAACGTTCTCTTAAAAATGTAAGATGATTTATTCCTATAAGCAGCTGTAGGGTAACCATTAATCCCGTTTTAAAATGAGACGATCCGGGAAACGCCCAGTCACAAAATGTGGAATAGACATAAATAACCAACGATTAGTCAAAACTGCGTTTACGTTATGCACATTACGTCTTAGCTTTGTGGGTTAATGTGTAATCCACTAATGGTCTTAACTTTGAACTCATGTAATCGAGCGAAACGTCGTAAAAAGGGACGTTACAGTCTGAATGTATTTATGTGTTCCCGGTACTGAACACTGACATAATATCACCGTCTATAACTTTAAAATAATTTAATTAACTGGACTGTACCGCGTAAGATAGTACATACATATACCACCCATATTTAGCATTACTCGACGAATTTACGACCGATACCTCTAATCACGGCCTACCAGACTCATAAAACTGTATCAAACGAACCAATAAAGTGTGGTCACCGTACCATGCGTACACGCAACATTTCAATGCACATTTGTTCCGATACGTGCATACGATTGCTATTAATCAACGCTCCGTGAAACCGCATAGATACGCGCTCACTTGACCGAGATGAACGTTCAAAAGAAAATCATTTGAATCAAGATGCAGCATCGTTTCATCTCATCCGACTCCGATAAAAACATAAAAGTTAAATTTACATTGCTAATTGGACCATACTTCTTGCATATTGCATGAAATAGTTTATTCGATTGGTCTATCTATGCAAATGTATGAAATTTATTTTTATTTCATACGGCGTTTTGCATATTCCATGAGGTGAGAGAAAATTGCAGATAGAGCGTGTAAATCGCTAAACGAATCGATGTTAATTAAATAGTCGATCGTCTGTCCAAACAGAAATAAAAATTGCGACTCACAAAATGGTTCAACACTCGGTATTTTGTTTGTTCAGGATCCAATCAATTAGATAAACATCAACAACAACACTCCACTGAAAAAATAGCAACGCATTTACATTCGTCATTTTCATGTCGTCTAAAAACTACTAGAAAAAACATTCGTCTTATAAAGCTACCAGATTATTTTCTCCGAATATCTTTAGAGACAAGATGACCTGGTGAGATAAGGGTTCGTATTTTACAACAATTTAAGTTGTCATGTCTGAAACGCTCGCAAGAAGCAGTAAATATCGCGTATTACAGTCAATGAATACCTATTGTTGGCTTGGCATCTACAATGAACAATCCTGTGGGGATTCCGATATGATCAGATCATCTGATTGACTGACTTGTTATCGTACTACATACAATTTTACCTCTGTTCCTATCAGCTATCTATTGTCATGATTCATGACCTACTAGTTTTCATTGAGGGTAAAAAATACCACAACATCAGTTTACTTTCAAAACTACTGAACTATTTGATCTAGAATCTAATGTAATTGGAAAATTAATATAATTGGTCTAGAACCTGAAAAGGACATGGGCCACTTTTATCCGAAAGGGGGAAGTATAGTTCCCTTGGACTCCTTCTCCCAAAGAGAACAGCTAGTATAAAATATTAACCAATCAGTAACAAATCCCGGATTCAATACTTCACCAGGCTATCCGAAGCAGCTTAACGAAACCCCAATTCGTTCTCATAAGACCCATACAATAATTTACAGCTTGAAAATAATTCTGAATACTATGAGTTAAATCACGATATGATTTGCGGTACATGATCTTATAAATCGTTGCGTCTCTGTCTATCGCAGGTGGTGTGAGAGGGAGGGTGATGTAATAAATCTATTGGGTTCGTTACGCAAGGACATTAGCTTGTGGCTACCCCCCGAGCGGCTTGAAGATACATAGATTATTATGATTTGTGACCGGTAGCCATTCGCATTTAATACGCTTACCGGCCATCTTCTATTTTATACAGTTGCATCGGACAACGCGTTCATAAATAATCATATTTAAATACTAAAGTTTTGGCGCCAACCTAATGATCTGTGACGTTATTCATGGTTATTGGATGGCTTTTAGTCTGCCCTGCGCCAGCGCATAGGCATTCGCTATTTATTACTTGCTAAGCTGTGTACTTCCGATAGAAACTCGCATATTTAAATAAAACTAACTAGAATATTTTTGCGCTTAACTTAGATTAATAATCTTAATGTGAATCATAATCACAATATTCGTAATAAAAAATAATTGCTCTAAATATCATGTACAAGTCACAAGGTTTATCTAAAGCGAAAGTAATTTTACAGTTGAATTGAGTCATAAAAATATTTAATTTTCCGCTTTTGAATAATGGTTGCGGAAACATTAGTTATATTAATTAGAAAGTGATTTTCTCTATTTATAATCTAGAATTACCAAGATAATAGTAATCTGGATCAATTTAACGTTGATCTTAATCTAAATTATTGAAAGTGTATCAATTATAAATGCAATTGCATTTACGTGTATCTGAAGCAAGAAGTTGTCTACATACATACAGGTATACCTCGGAACATGAAAAATCTTGTGGGAACTACTCCGTACACCCTTATAAAAAATTGCTAAACAGCCTTCCCCAATAAATGAGTATATAGGTGTTTTTTTTAATGGGAAATCATCAAATGATCCCTCCCGGGCGCAGCGTGAGGGAGGCAGACTCTTACTGACTACAAAAAATCATGTTCCTTTTGAAGCCCTTTATATAATACATCTTACTTTATGCTTTCGAACAATCCCGCAGTCCCGGGCTAGGTATCTAGGTGCCTAACACTGAAATTCCTTACTAACCGCAATTTCCAATAGAACTCCATCAAGTGTACCCTGTACACGCACTACAACTGATCAACCGTATTTAGTGGAGCGTATCAAAGCCTATTCTTCAACGATATAACGCGATAACTCACGATTTCGACAGACTCAACATTCCTCCGTGAGTCTGCACTACCCCTGATTGATTAGCAAACTGCTACCTGACAGTTAAAAGAACTTAAACGCCAGTACACACGCGAACTGGCTATTGCGGCATTTTATTGATGCTTAATCAATAAAATGCCGTAATATGTTCAACATGTGTCTTTGTTTTTATAGAAAGTGGCTTTTGTTTGGAAACATAAGCTTTGTGACGTCATTTGTAATTAATAAGAACCTTTGAGTGTGTTGCATTATTTAACTGTAACGATAACCAAAGTATAACCAGTCGTATGCGTGATGCCCTTTGTTCAAAAAGGCGATTTGACCACTTCAACTGGATGATCGATTATCGTTATAGCTAAATGATGCAACTCGCCATAAACCTACTAAAGAGCTAGTGATTGTAATAAAGGAAGAAACATCTTCAGGAAGGAAACATAAAAAGGGAATCATCTAAACTTCAGAATAATCATAAACCAAATTGATCTTACTGTTACTTAAACCAGGAACAGTACTTAAATTAATTTAAATACACGCCCACAAAATTATCTGACCACTTACCGCATGAAAAACTGACAGTGAACAGGCATATAAAACTATTTACAGGTCCTACAGTGCCGCTAGGAGGAAATTAAATCTCATAAAACATCACGAAAGTCTATTAGATGTTTTATCTCAGAATTGCATCTTTAAAGCATTACTGTGAGTTTTACTTAGACCATTTAAACAACTGGAAAGGTTATGAGCATAAATCTTTATGCGAAAAGGCTATGCTAATGCTAAGACTCTGAAACTACCAAACCAATTTGTAAAAATATTTTTACTGATTTGGGAAATCTTTTTTTTTTTATAACATAATCTATATGTTATCCGGGTACGAGCAGAAGTTCCTCCAGGACTTGAGTTGAGAGAGAGAAACCACGGGAAACGGCTAGTATCAAAAACAGGCGCAAATATGAACAGCGCTCAGTCATACCTTTTGCAGGGAGAAAAGCACGATATGGCGTGTCCAGTAAAGTCAAAAGCTCTAAGAAGTCGTAGGTACTTTTAAGTAGTTAAGTTAAACGCGACCACACAAGATGAAGTATTAAACGTCTGCTTAACTTTTCCCTTCCATCAAAGAACTGCTTATTGGCAAGAAACAGCGTTGAAAAGTTTCTTTGAGGAAACGCGCGTTAATTTAGATATGCTCTTTAAGTTTTCCCTTTCTTAGGTTTGTATGTTTTGTTTTATAGACAATGATGTTCTATTGTGCTACTGTTCAGTGTTCCGGAGTAATGAATACAAGGAGAACTAAATTGCAAGATGCATACATATTCTGTCTGTAAAAGTTGTTGGAACATTTTAAATTACGACAACGATCTGTCCCTTACCAAAACTACTTGGAGACAACCAAAGCATAACCAAAATTAAAAGCTTGCAAGACGAATTAAGTTATTTAAGCATATAATACTTACAGTTATAATATATACCTATCAAATATCAATTAGGATTTGCTAACTATCCCGCGGTAATCAGGGATGTCGGGGTCATTGACCGTGGTGCGCGGGCGCATAATATTGTTCCGCAACTGCACCCGCTGCAACACACTGAAGCGCACGTGTATGTTACCATTAACAGAGCGTAATTACCAGACCATTATGTCTATAGGTACCTACATAAGAAAATAAGCGTTTAATTTACTGTTTCAATTATTAAGGCTACGAGTTTTGCCAATATTTTTATAAATTAACAATCACTGTGCTAAATACTATAAGATTTTACCAATTTAGAATTGGATGAGTTACCAATGGAAAAAAGATAGAAAGATTGCCACTCAAATCTTTCTATTTTGTTTTAATTTATCGTAAAGTGTTTTCCTAATGTATTTTCATGTATGAAACCGATCCTTATTCACTTCTATCCACTTATTATGCCCACTAATTCGGCTATTACCAACACAAAGTAGTCCATTGAGCTTACAACACGGAAGATACCGCTCCTAATACCCCGCATGTAAATGTACTATAAGCCCTCACCTCCATGTAATGGCTCCTATTAGCCAGTTTACCTTGTAGAAATATCCCGTGTACCTACATCAGAGAGGGGCGAAAACCGTTGTAAGCTGAAAAGCCTTGTTAGTTTTGTAGTAAAAAGGATAGATGGCCAATTTGGACAATAACCGTTAATGTACGAGAGTACATGGGAGGTAAATAAACAATTTCTGAAGATACCTATTTTGTTAGTAATACTAGGTACTTAAAGGTCCAGAGTGGTGAAACCAATTTGTTTGAAAAGCAGTAAGAGGTAGCTTAGAGCCAAGAGTATACGATAGTTTATTACTAGTAGACGTCAGTAAAACCGCGGACGGAAACTATTACCCCATATACCTACCCTCACGTATGCTTAATGTGTTATTGGTATATTAAATGGTTTCAGTTGAAATCCGTGAAATGTTTAGGCATTAAGTATGCAAGCCTACAGTTAATCATTTATATAGAAGTAGTCGCGAAGTGAAGGTGAGGTAAAATCTATACATATAATAAAATGATAGGAAAGTCAAAACTGTACATTGAATATTTTTTTTAAAGAATACTTGGGGGGTGATCCATAATCGATTCTGAACCCAAATATGTAGTTTTTAGAATTTTTGTCTGTATGTCTGTTTATCTGTTTGTCTGTATGTTTGTCCCGGATAAACTCAAAAAGTACAGCATGGATTTAAATCAAATTTTGCATGACTATTACCTGGGGGCCGGTTCAACACATAGGCTATATATTATCACGCTACGGGGGATGAGCAATGAACGAAATTGGAAAATTGGAAATTCTATATTGCCCACGCAGACGAAGTCGCGGGCAACAGCTAGTGTTATTATAATTTATGAAATAGTACATTTCCGAAGGACTCAGGAAAGTTTTCTCTAGTCGGTAAGTAAATGCCACGAAACTATAGGTATTCTACAGCAAATAAGCTCATTACAACATCCCTCAGGGGTTTGGCAGAAAATAGGAGTAAATGTCAGCTTAATAATATGTAATTAAGTTCAAGTTAGCCGTAAGAAATTGTTTTAAAAGTTTTTCTAGGACCATCAACTGACTGGCGGAACGTAAACATAAAATGAGAGCTGAAACACAATATCTAAATTCTTAACAACAATCAAATACACAAACATCACGTGAGTATGTATTATGGTAACTGCCTCGTTGGTCTAGCTGTCGCAAGTGCAGCTGCTGAGCACGAGGTCTCGGGTTCGATTCCCGAGTCGGGCCGAAATCGCTTTGTGGGTTTTAGAAGACTTTCACAAAGCAGCCCGAAGCCTGGAAGCTGGTGATTGATACATGGTGTCGGATTACCGTCCCATCGGGCTATGAGAGTTAAGGAATAGTGAGTGCACCTGTGTCTGCGTAAATGCTCGTGCACTAAGATATGTCCTGCGTAGTAGGCTAATCTTCTTACATGAGAACAGCCGCCGTAGCCGATAATCGGCTAGCAGGACATCATCATGTATTATGGCCATTAACTTAACACACATACCTTGAAAACAGCAATATTTCATCAATACGCCAACAAGAAAATCCCAAAGTTAATCGGGCAAAAATCAAAAGGCCCGTTGTAACCTGCATGCCAGCGCTATTTCGTAACTTATAGACCAATTACACACGCACGGCATACATTTTTATTTGAACATTTCCTGTTTTACTTTTAGCCCTGCAATTTGTACACGCGTCATTATCGAATGACAACTGTTCATTATGCGAAGCACGCCAAAGGGCCACGGGCCCTGTTTGATTTTGTCTATGTCATGAATACTGGCCACTATAATTTGTGTCACGAGAGGTATTACACCTATTTAGTTGAATGGGATTGTAATTAGTATATAATTGAATGGCCCGTGACTATTATGTTTGTCACTTGTGAATCGTTTATGAGTTTTTTAATTGTAATAGGAAATTGTTGCGAGCAAGTGGGGACGTATCTAGATAGGATCACAAACTATGGAGTTAATGACACACGATGTTAGATAATAAACAACTGTTAGTATTTAACGCTAATCGTTAACGACACGACGACGACGATATTTATAGCTAACCTTTTTTGTGCTTATAGAACTTTATCATTAAAATATTCAATCATGCATAGCGGTAGACCTAAAAACAATTTTCTAGCACACTACAAAACAAAACGAAATTAAAATCAGATTTTTCCCCATCTCTCCAACTATAAGTTCGGCCATTCAGAGAATGCGTTCCTGACACGTCGCGATTGAACTGACGACGTAACTTTGCAATGGCGTTGCAGTTACGATAAAAATATTTTTGCTGGTTGTTTACCGTTTTAACAATTGAGGAGCATTAAAACAACATTATTATATCAATAATCAATGAATGTAGTTACGTCGTCAGTTCAATCGCGACGTGTCAGGAACGCATTCTCTGAATGGCCGAACTATAACAGCAAGAACTTTCGAGCGCGTTACGAATGATTAAATTATGACGAATCAAGATTAAGATAAGACAACAAAGAAAGTAATTCATTGCCGTTGATTGCCAGTGGCAACATACAACTGTCGCAAATTGAATTGACCGCAAGACGGGTCAAGAGACCATTGTCTGTCCAATTGCTGATCATAACTCATGAATGGTTTAATTTAGACATGTCTTATGATTGGCCATTACGTTTTCGAAAATAATGAACGACGTAACAGGAGATATAATCCTGCATTAAAAAAAAAACGCTGTCTGCTTTCGGAACGAAATCTCTTAAACACAGTGGCACTTTAGTAGCAAAAACGTAGATCCTAGAAGCTACAGGGTGGTCCGAACCCGCGGCATACAAATATATAATACTAGAAATCCATTACTTGACATGCGAATTGATATGTAAAATTAAGTACATATATAAATTCCCTTACCGTCTTACTTAGTATGCCCTCGGTTATTATATTTGGTCGTTCCCGATACTATTCGCGGTAAGTAACTGCACATCACCGTTAAATCCATGGAGTCTTGCATTGGCATTCATCGTGGGCCATTAGGTCGAATTGTTTATGGTCGAGTTTCATAAGAAGGTTTAGGTACTGACCTCTTTATAGTGTCGCTATTAGAGAAAGTATTGCGTAATAAAAGGCCCAAAACAGTTGCCTACATACTTATTCGCACGGAATTTCCGTTCAAGCAAGAATGGAATTTGGACTTCAGCGTATTTTACCTGACTGCTACCTGTAGGGTTATGATTTCTATGACATAATACAAAATAATAAAGCTCCTATAGTTAAAGATATAAATAAAATTAGGAACTAAATCGATGGGGGTGCTCTTGTATCAAGTAATCTCACGGGAAAAGCGCGCGCTCGTCGTAAATACATCAGCGTCATGCACTCCCCTCATAACTTAGTGCTCCTGCGTAGACAGGGCTGACCGATTGAGAATCCTTCAAAAATAGATAGTAATTTCAATAACAATACATTCTTCATAACCAGACTTTTGAAAAAAAACTCTTATCAAGAGCATATTGATTTCTGACACTTACGCGAATATTAGACATTTAAATAAAACTACTTTTACGGATTTTATCGCGTTATATTAATATTATTATATAAAAATCCAAGCCTACAACTGCTCGACCTAAGGATACAGTGAGCTCGTTTTGCGTGAATCGGACTGTCAATAATAATCAACAAAATGTAGGGTAGCTGTTTGTAACTAATATATCAAGACGACCAACACCTTAGTCTGCCCGTGACCATGGATGCTGTAAAGGATCCGAAACGTCGGGATTAAATAATATTAATATAACGCGATAAAATCCGTAAAAGTAGTTTTATTTAAATGTCTTATCAAGAGCACATAAAAACTTCACTATGTACTTACCCGCGTAGCGATTTCGATTTCCACGTTTTACTAACATCTTCTTCAAAAGGAATTTTAAGCCTGATCATAGTAGCAGTCAAGAGAAAGCGGCTCATATAATTAAGTAATACTGGTAGTAGACAAACAAATAACAAAGGTCAACAATGCCCAATCGATGAAGATAAAACTCATCAATAAGAATCAGAGCTAAGTAGTAACAAACCTCATAAAATTGATATAATTTTTCCTTAGTTTCAAGACACGCATAAAGCTTTACGTGTACAATAATTTGTCTAACCCTAGAAACTAATTTATTATCTAAAGTGCAATTAGTTTCATTCATCATAAACTTACGAGGCATCCTCGGCAGCGGCCGATTCTGCGCAAGCGCAGCTAATAAATTACGAATTGATATCTACATGTAACGGCGATGTCATTAGACAGTTTAACTGTTCGTTTCTTACTAAGTTATACTTAGTTTGAAAGTAATTAGATATGTTGGGAGGATGGGCCTTGGTTGCGATAACCGTTACAAGTTATTACTGAATGGTCAGTTCAGTATGCGGATTAATTTGTGTAATTGTTGCTATTTCAATGTTTATGTGGGCTTGTCTACCTTTATGACTGTAACATAGATTACTAAAGTCTAGATACATAGATGACGAGAACTCAAACTCAAAATATGCCTTTGTTTCAATGATACAAATAATATAGGAAATCTTTTTTTGCATTATTAATTTCCGTTAGTTTTATGTATCATTTCCTTACATTCTAGTTTTCCTCCCTGATGGAATTTCTTAATTTTCAAAATTATGAACAAATCGGATGACAAATTGTAAGTAGGTATACATTTACCAACCAATTAAAAAAATATGATTCAATAATACATACTTTTTACTTTAAAGCCATTGAAGCTGAAAATAACCAGATTACAAACTTGTGTACCTGTTCACAGTCTCATCGGCAGTAATAAGGTTTGCAATTAGAAACGGCTGTATATCTGTCCTTTGTACACAACTACTTAGTTTGGTCTTAATTACACTCGTCTACTGCTAACAGCGTACACTTGCGTTATTGCGTTTAATCGACTAAAATTTTTAAGGTAAGTAACTTCAGTTACAAAACTGCACAACTTAGGTATTCCTAAGCTGAATACCTAAGAGTTGACAGGTTCTCTAATCTTTAAAAATCTTTAAATAAGAAGTAGGTAGGTACAGTCAGCACCAAAAGTCGATGAACAGAATCAACATGACAAAACACCTGTTCACAATAAAATGCCATAAGTTATAGTCGCAACTAGGAAACAAAATAGACTGTACACCAGAAACTTACAAAAGTCGTTAAACACGAGTATTTCAAAAGTATCTGTGCACTAGTATTCCTAAAGTCGCTGTACACCATCAATCCAAATGTCGCTGAACATCATTGTATCAAAAGTCACTAAACAGCAGTAAATAAAAAATTAGGTTAACAAAGTATATTTTTAATGTTGCCGTGTGTTAATGTACTTTTGACGCTTATGTTGTTCAGCTACTTTTGGGACAGTACTTGCATGACCTTAATAATGTATGTTAACACGTAAGTATCTATTTCAATAATTTTAATAATTATTTTGGAAATACACTCTTTTGCAAAAAAAGCGGGCACCTGTGCGAAATCTTAGTTTTAAGGACTTTACGTGTATTTCAAAGGGTTTTAATGATTGTAGTATGTTTCTAGCATCAAAAGGGTTAGCCAATCATGCGTTTTAAAAATGTTAAAGTCCGAAAGGAGACGAGTTGCGATCGGCACTGCTTACTTTAAATTGGTTTTGTCGCAGCCCAATGTACTGATACTCCTCTAAATAGTATTTAATTATGAAAAAGCGATATTTTAAAACACGTGGGTGCAATATTTAAACAGTAGAACGCTTTGCACTAAAATACCGAAACTCTTAACATTGCCATCAATCATCAGTATAGCCCATTTAGAGCAGGTGAAAATTTTATCAAATACGCATAGTTTTTCAAAAATGTTTTGATCTAACAAAAAGGTACATTAATTAAGACTGCATTATCATTTTCTGAAAATCACTTCAAAAATTTTTCAAAACACTCACGAACTTTCTGCCAGCAATTAGTCCAAAACAAGGTTTAACCAATTTCTTAGCAATTGTACAAAATTCAAATTTAGAATACACTCTCACGCATGATTGGCTAACCCTTTTGATGCTAGAAACATACTACAATCATTAAAACCCTTTGAAATACACGTAAAGTCCTTAAAACTAAGATTTCGCAACTAGGTGCCCGCTTTTTTTGCAAAAGAGTGTATTTCCAAAATAATTATTAAAATTATTGAAATAGATACTAACGTGTTAACATACATTATTAAGGTCATGCAAATACTGTCCCAAAAGTAGCTGAACAACATAAGCGTCAAAAGTACATTAACACACGGCAACATTAAAAATATACTTTGTTAACCTAATTTTTTATTTACTGCTGTTTAGTGACTTTTGATACAATGATGTTCAGCGACATTTGGATTGATGGTGTACAGCGACTTTAGGAATACTAGTGCACAGATACTTTTGAAATACTCGTGTTTAACGACTTTTGTAAGTTTCTGGTGTACAGTCTATTTTGTTTCCTAGTTGCGACTATAACTTATGGCATTTTATTGTGAACAGGTGTTTTGTCATGTTGATTCTGTTCATCGACTTTTGGTGCTGACTGTACTTGTGTCCATTACACATAAAACATATTTAAAGAAGCGAATCTAATTAGGGTTACAAGTAGCATCATGAATGCTTAGGCACATATTTTATATCCAAAAAACATTTATTGCAGACCTATGATCTAGTGATGTGCCAACTATAAACGATGGAAACCTAACTACGAAGGCGTCTATGTTACAAATTGGGACTATTCGAGGTGACACGATTCCTTTTAGCGAAGGTCAGTTAGGTGACACTGACATTTCTAAGTCCCCGGATATTATATTTCAGAGTTTATATTGTAAACAAGTTACAGCAATAGCACTATAATTTGCCTATGAATTGCTGAATTGGCCTTAGGCTATCGAAATATGAAAATATAGACGAACATGACACCTAGTCATGACAAATGTATTGGTAATAATGTCAATCTTATGAACAACTGGATGAGTTAAGGAGAGGTCAAACTTAGTTATTTAATTCTTTATCGATCACATTTTTGTAGAAGTATTGTGAGTAAATATAAAGTAAATATGTAGTTATTTAAATACTAAATAAAGAACTGTTGGATAGACAGGTCGGATAGATGAATGGAGAGGGAGAGGAAGACCTAATAAAGACGGATAGATACGGACGGATGAAGGGAGTTAGTGCCAATATGAGGAGTAACAGAGAGGAATGGAAGCGGAAGACATCTTGCACCTACCCCAAATAAAATTGGGAACAGGGAAGCGAGAAGCAGAAGAAAGATAAACAGACTTGTGACGTATATTCCTTCTTTATCTTTAACTCCAAGCCTTGACCGATTGTCGAAAGTGTGAACAAACTCTTAATCCGTTGCTACAATGTCATCAGCGATATAGCATGTCAAAGGGAACCAGTTGGTGCACTTTGCACGTCTCTGTGGATCCCCCTTGAAATAGGGATGTTGCTAAGATTGCATTCTCACCAACGACATAAAGATGTCCCTCATTAGCCGTCTGTCTTGTGCTATCTCCCTGATTATATGACTATTTATAATTTTAATTGTAAGCGTCTCGAAAAACTTCGCAGGTAATTAGTGTTCCGAACTGGACGGACCAAAGTTGCTTATTAAGTTGATGTAACTTCCAAACTACCTAAAATAGTAGGCCTGATTGCATAAACGTCAACGGCAATAAACCACAGCAATATTAGTCGTATCTCTCGCCTAATCAACACTAGGCAACATTATCCTGTATTTAGGCAAGCCCCATTATAAGGCATGTGCCTTAACCGAATGAGGTATTCGTCTCGAAGCAATCGTGACGTCACGCTCACAGCGTGAAACAAGTGCGCTGGACAACACTAAACAGTTTGTAAATCATCCCTCCGAGGCAGGCAATACACACTGGGGAATCACTCATATGTAATTGTGACAATACATTACCGCGCAACCACTAGGAACGAAGCCTTAGGTTGGCACACAGCGCGTAATGTATCAACCGTAACGCGATACAGCCATCAATTCCAAAGGTCGTTTTCTAAGACTAGAGGCTACGGTTTGTTTTGAATCGCACGTGCAAGCACTATAGTCACGATCGCCGACCAAAATAAGAATAAATGTGCACCACAAAAGTTTTACTGGGGGCTATATCTCAGTGGCAATCTCGCCACCTGTGGACCGGCGCGGGCGCAGGTAGCGCTAAATATTCGCTACCACACAAATTACTTTGAGCTATTAAGATAGCGTGAAACGTGAGGTGGATATTTTATGGATTAGACATACGTATCTAATATTATAAGGTTTCTCGTGTCAATATGTTTATGTGAGAAGTGGTAGCTGGGACCTTTTGCACGTTAAGATTATTTTACATATTATATGATTCGTAAAGCCTTCTTGTCATTTACAACTCTACACTACGACTCTGTTATAACTCAAGTACATAAACGTTGCTGTTCTGCCTACCATAAACGGACGAAAAGTCATGAATAGTGAGATATTTACAACATTCTTGAATTTCCGTTCTACAATTGCTGATTATAACTCATTCAAATCTCTGCTCACTGAATTTTACTTTTATTCGACAATACTGAAATAAAAAATAGGTACCTACTACATTCACAAAGCAGATTACAAAGAGAAAGAATCTAATTAACAAACAAACATTCTTCACGGATCTATAAAAACTTACAAGCGTACATCCGTTACGGAGACAAACATCCTCAAATGACGAACATCGGAACATCTGAATAATCAATATCACGTCATATTTAATTGACTTTTACTCTGCTCACAATTAACTGAGACGTTTTAATTGCAACAGGATGGAGGAATCATTCAATTATGTGTAAGAAGCACTTATGATAGTCGCCCTGTCAGTTCCAACATTGTAATAATACCTTTACAATGTTGGAACTTCTGAATTAAGTTGAGGAATAAGGCAATTTGTTGAATAACGACAAAAACCTTTTCCTATAAGAATTCAAAATATGAATTTTATGCGAAGATCGACGAAGAACTTGGAAATAATCTGGACGTGTGCAAAAATGTGAGATCCATATTTTGCCTATTACGGCGATTTCCAAATAAAATTCATAATGAATAAAGTAGAATAGAAAATGCTGAAACACCAAAAGGGCTTTAAATTAAGCTAGGTAGACCGCCACGGTAACAAAAAGAAGGTTCTCCATTTTAAATTTGCATACTTGCCTGATCTCAATTTAGTACAGTATGCACTTAGTAAATCCAGGTTCACAGGACTCATGTTACTTATTGCTTACTAAAATATCACATTGTCTGTTACACTTTTTGTATCTCTTGTCTTAAACCGTGTCAAAGCATATCTTGCGCTATTAACATCACCCTTTATTACATCCGTAGGTAATTGTCGGCCACAGCTAATAGCATTAGAGTCTAATTAAACTAAATGTAACGCATAAATGCCTATATATGGAATAATATCACCCACGTTGATATCAGATTATAGACATAGTTTTAATATATTTTCTTGTAAACAGTTGTGAAGCTATGTACTAACATTCGTAGCAATGTCACTCACACGCGCATGTGTCAGACACTAACGCGGTGTCCTGCGTGAGCGACGAACGCGACGCGACGCGACGCTGCGAACGCGACGAACGCGATCAACTCAAAGGAATTCCCTACATGCGGCCTATGTGACAGTCTGCGGCGAGACGCGACGTAACGCGTACTTGTTTTGAGGGCGACCAGACGCGACACCGCGAACTATTCAGAAGCGTTGATTGTTGTGGGACAAAAAAAACATAAATATTAAAGAAATCGTTTATTAGTACAAACAAGTTGGAAGATTGTTGCTGTCTGTACTTTAAATATGAACTTTCAAGCAAAATTGTAACACAACTTCTCCATGATTTGAGAAGTAATGACCAAAATCACGTAGGACATCTGTCGCGTATAGCATCGCGTCGCATTACGTCGCGTCGTGTTGCGTCGCGTCGCGTCGCGTTCGTCGCTCACGCAGGACACCGCGTCAGTACTGACAGCACCGGTAGCGCCGGTAAAGGCTGCCTGTCCACCGGAGCGAAGCTAGGCTGCGGAGTGGAGAAACTGAGAAATATTAACCAATAGGATTGAGGAGCGGAGATTTTGTGCAATCCTATTGGTTAATATTTCTCAGTTTCTCCACTCCGCAGCCTAGCTCCGCTCCGGTGGACAGGCAGCCAAAAGCTCGTCGATGCACATGCGTGAGTTAATGAAATTTTACGAACGGTATTCGGTATCTTCACAACTGTGCATCTTTAATCTGTGTTATAGATTTGAAACACATAAAATGTAGGTAACTATCCCGCCCAAGTCGTAAAAGCCGGTGAAATCGTGCTCCTAGACGATGTTAAGAGATGGAAATTAGTTAGAGAAATCAAAACAGTTGTACTAACTAACCGTTTAATGTAATATCTAAGAGGCTTTGATTTACTCAAGTCATATACCTACGTTGTTGGTTTTACATTTATACATATACTTTGGTAATATCGTAGCTGTATACCTAAATAAATTTAATGTATATAGTCGAGAAATGCATTCGGTTAAACCGAAAGCCGACCCCAAGATAATTGGGCAAAAGGCTAGCTAGATGACGAATCCTGAATGTACAATTGTTTCTTTTTCCCAATGCAATTCCAAAACCTTACATTTGTGCCATCCTGTTTCCTTCAACAACGAGTAGAGCCTCCAAAATATTCTTGTTCAAAAAAGATAAGCCCATGTGTGTCCCACTTAGTTAATACAGAAAAGCCTAAACAAATCCATTAAACATGTCCTCTCGTCCTACTTCACGCAAAAACCTCTAGAACGAGGTCACTCTCATTACACCTGCCCCAAATTTAAACTGGGGCTCTAAACCAAAGGGCCTTTATTCCACATTCTTCCTTCAACACAATAGAATTCGGCGAAGATGATCAATCACGCGAACAATATTTGTTGTATCGATCGGATCGGATGAGTTCGGCCGAGTTGGTCCGTGCCAGGCCCCGGCGGGACTGCGTGTCATCCCGGATTCGGTTGAGAACAATGTCACATGAAACGCAACTTGTAACCTTATAAACTGGATACATAATGTTTATGGCAATTTTACTTAGATGGCCTCACATGCGATGACAATAGTACTTATTGGATTTTTTATAGTTGGAAGAATGTAAAGTTAACTAAGGTAAACTATTATTTTATTTATTCGTTAAGGCCTTAAAGGTAGATGCCCACGACAGATTAGTGTGCCAAGATATATTTTGGAGACATTTTTCTAATCATAACGTCAGAACTAAACGTATTACCTACCAAATCGAAATTACAAACTGAGTGTTGTGTGTAATTTTTGCTGTCAATATTTATAAAGATACAGCGAATTTTCACAAAGGGACAAGATAGTAGACACTCAGCCGTGCCTACATAATAAATGAACATACCTACCTAACTACATCATCTTCATCACAATATAGGTACAATTTCGCGCTAACTGCCTGCACTCAGTTGCAATGTTGCAATCACGACGCTGCATAAGTCAAACATCCAAATTGGGAGAACTTTGTTTTCTCACAGCCTACTTAGCATGCACCCAACAAGTTTATCTCTAAGATACCCTTATTGAGTTATATGGATGTACAACTCCTATTATATAGGAGAGAACTGATGATAATCTAAAAGTTCACGTTAAGAGGCCTTACAAACTTCAATAGGGGATAATTTAATCAAACACCATGTATCGTAGTCAAATTGCGAATCTGAAAGTTACTTAAGATCAATGGCAGTTTGAATTCGAAAAGCTAAACTTTAAATAAACGATGCCTAATTCTAGCAGTACCTAAGCAATAACTGCCCGATTATTAATCTGAAATAATAACGCAAGATTATGTAGGTATTGACTGATCTCTTGAGGAAAGACTCAACAACTAAGATTCTTCTTCATATAGATATTTATGTTTCCAAATACCTATATGAAGAAGAATCGACCTCTATGGCGCAATGGTCACCAAGCCGGACTGCCGAATCTGAGGTCCCGGGTTCGATTCCCGGTTCGGTCGACATTTGTGTGATGAGCATGCTTGTTGGCCGTGGTCTGGGTGTTACAATATGTATTTATAAATATGTATATGTGTAGCTATATGTAGTTTATCAGTTGTGTTAGCACCCATAACACAAGTTAATTAATAACTTACCATGGGGCTAACCAACCGTGTGTGAAAAGGTGTCCCGACATTATTTATTTATTTATTTAAATACTCTAGTTGCAATAAAAGATGCTAATGAATCTGACACTGTATATTGTTATGACGACCCTAAATTCACAATTGCATCACACTGAACAACTAAATCCATAAGGGTCCGTTTAGATAGACCGGGTCGGAGAGCATCGGCGCGCATTTTTCTTTTCACAAAGACCGGAGCCGATCGGCTGCGCGAGCATTGAGGGATTGTTCACACCAAACGTATTGTCCGCCGCTGACTGTGAGTATACTCACTGTCTGCCCCAGTGTGAACGTCGACTCAATCTGCAGTACCCGTACTCACCAAGCCGACAATAAGCTATAGCGTACGATGCGCTACATGTGTGAACAAAAGAATAGGCTCGTGTACACACTAGATGCGTACGCTGAGCGGCTGACTATTCTACACATAAAAGAGCTCAGTATTTGAACCCCCCAATCTTCATACATAACAGATGCTATGTCTTCCCAAGCGCATCTTCGTAAGTTTCTATCACTAAATTCTTCTGAATTCGCATTCCAAATACATTCTCTAGAATGTACTTCTGCAATAAACTTTTCGGTGTCGAACGTCGCGAGGTGTCACGTGTCACGTCTGTCCTCATTGAAGTTTGTTTCTCGAGTGTATTGCGGCCGAGGCGCGCGGCGGTGCGGGCGCGGCGGAGCGGCGCTATTCGGCAACTGCGTCCGCGTAGCCAATCCGCGTCCGCCGTGCATAGTCGCGTAGTAAAATAATCGGCCACTGAGAGTCAGCGACAACAGACGACGTATAGTTCGGCCATTCAGAGAATGCGTTCCTGACACGTCGCGATTGAACTGACGACGTAACTTTGCAATGGCGTTGCAGTTACGATAAAAATATTTTTGCTGGTTGTTTACCGTTTTAACAATTGAGGAGCATTAAAACAACATTATTATATCAATAATCAATGAATGTTATTACGTCGTCAGTTCAATCGCGACGTGTCAGGAACGCATTCTCTGAATGGCCGAACTATAATAGCGTATAGTCGGTTCGGTGTGAACGACAATTTCAATATATATGGAAAAGCAATAAACTGCGTAACGCGCGCTCACAGTCAGCGGCCGACAATACGTTTGGTCTGAACGATGCCTCAAGAACATGCAAACGGAGCCAAATTTCAAGAAAAAATACACGATCGGAGCCGGTCGGCTCCTCTTATTATTTCACACCGAGCGCATTCGAGCATTCTCAATGACAAAAGCAGTGCGCATGCAAAAATAAACCTTACTTCAAATATTAAGTACCCAATTTTCAACGTGTTAAGAATTTGCTCTGCTCTCCGACCCGGTCTATCTGAACGGACCCTAAATGCTCTTCGTTTTACAACTAAAACAATAAAAATACAGTAAGGCTTGTGGCATCCGATTTGACCTGTCTCTGGTACTTATTTGGTTTTATTAGTCTTATAACATTGAGAATTGAACACTAAAACACAAACTTATTTGATATTATTACGATTATTTATATAAACGATTACTTATCTATATAAACTGAGTTAAACTTGGCAATTTCATTAAAATTAAATTCTATGGTTTATGAAAGTGCAGTTTGAAATCAATAGTTAGAATAAACAGAATAATCCCTGGCAATTTCCTTCCGAACAGTGTCGCAGTCATACTAGAACTTGTTACCTAAAATATCAATTAGGTACATAGCAAGCAAATAGTAACTAATCTATACTAATATTATAAAGCTGAAGAGTTTGTTTGTTTCAACGCGCTAATCTCAGGAACTACTGGTCCGATTTGAAAATTTCTTTCAGTGTTAGATAAGTAGCCCATTTATCGAGGAAGGCTATAGGCTACTTTTTATCCCACGTTTAAGTAGTTCCCACGGGATGCGGGTGAAACCGCTGGCAGAAGCTAGTTTATTATATTCGACCTATTTGCAAGCGAAACGCAGTAAGTAAATGTGTTACTAAAACGATCATGCGCAGCTGGCTTGTCAATAGTTATTCTGATTATTAAACCACAGAGACCACAAAGTTGGATCAAACCGAATGACATTTTTTTGCAAGATTGGTCTTTGCTGCGGTAATGGGGATAGGTATCTAGGTCCAATAATGACGAGTATTTTTTGTCCGTAAGTACGTTGACGATAAGTTGTCAGGGCTTAAACGCACTTTATCAAGCACCTCTTGGGTTTGAGTAGGTACTTAATCAAGTGTCTGAAACTTGGCCTTGTTAAGTGAAGTCCACCAAAGAAAAAAATAAAGTCAACCACTTATAACCCGGCTTACAACGATACACCTAAGATATGTTGCTGAATAACTTAATCGCAATGCACTTTAATAAAACACATTCGTATTTTTCTACTAGGTACTTAGCTCCCGTAGGTACTCGTATTTCCTAATTACCGGCTTTACAACATGCTTCGGCAAACTTCGGCAAAATTCGGGTCGGTACTTACAGTGCATCCCATATAGGAAATGGAACGTAACAGAGTAGCTACTAATGTTCTAAAATAATCTAAAATATACACGAATGTTTGCTATTTCACAATCGTTACTTACGGTTATAATTGAGAACTTTATGTGCGTTTTTCGTCTATTCCTATGTTAATCGGTTTAGTTGTTAGTTGGTTTATATACAAAGTGTATGGGCGGAAAAGAATGTCTCTATCTTGTTATGCAAATGCATCGGAATTTTATACTTTTATTTTTAATTAAATTTTTGCCTCATTAGAAAAAGCACAATTGAGATGAGAATTTAAAATATAAATTGTATAATTCTATGGTTAAGTAAAACCAGTGTGCATTTTAACCGGTCGGCAGTCTATAAAAAGAAAACTCTATAAAAGTTTTTCTAACGTTGAAAAATGTAAAGAATTTTTATCCAGCAGTTTATTCCGTGAGCTTTTAATTGGTGAGAATTTTAAAGTGGTTGCCATTCAATGTTGAGTATTTCTATAGCATTTGCATACGCTATAGGTATAAAATAAAATCCAGGTTTTCACTATAACGTACTACTGTAACGTAATACTTAAACGTCACCACCGCCTTTAAATCGCAATTATTATATTACAAGTGTTTCAAATTAAAGTTTTTCAAACTTGACTTTTGTAACTGTTGGTATTTGGTACCTACACTAAAAATGTTAGAAATCTTACCTCCGCTCGCTAAAATCCAGGCTCGAAATCACGATGGAGTCGATATCCAGGAAACTTAAATCACCAACACTTCTGGAGCCGGAAACTGACAGGGTCCTATAATTAGAGGAAGGTTAGGGAAAGGGGAATAGGTACAGGATAAATTAGTAAGGAAATCCACGGTAAATGGGGCAGTGAAGGTATAGGAAAAGGAAGAGGTAAAGATTATTTGTATTATCCGTAAATACCTAACAAGACCTTACAAAAATCAAGGTACTAATTCCCACGGAAATACATCAAAAGACCGCTATGATGTTGATCTTTGCAAACATATGCAATATTGACCATTGAGACAGCTTCGATACCAAAGTCTATTAACATATAACAATAGCCTTTTTCCTTCCTGTTTCAATATCTCTACCTCATATGAACGGAAAAGATCCATTTGAGTAATGGATGCCTAAAGGGCTACGGAATTTTCAATCAAACGCTCTTAGGTCCGTATACATATTCCTACGCATTCCGATCGTACAATAGTCAGCAATCGACTCGTATTAGCTTGAAGACCTGCCAATCATATTGAAATCGGTGTCCGACGAAATCGGTCGTCATGTGTCGGTCCAGTCGCCCCGAGCGCCGCCGCCCCGTGACGGTGGCAAAGCGCTGAACTAAACAGAATTATGGCTCATTAGCCGGGGAAACTTAGCCATTTCGCATAACCACCGGCCAAACTACACACTATTTTTAAATGACCACACATCGAAAGCGGGGAACGTGAATTGTTTTCTAAGAATACGTGTTTTCTTTGAAAACTTATGGTTAAAATGTCACTTTACTTTCAGGGGAAAATATTGTGGTGGTTAACGTGGTGTTGCCATTAGACCATTACTCTTCATTATAGTTCGGCCATTCAGAGAATGCGTTCCTGACACGTCGCGATTGAACTGACGACGTAACTACATTCATTGATTATTGATATAATAATGTTGTTTTAATGCTCCTCAATTGTTAAAACGGTAAACAACCAGCAAAAATATTTTTATCGTAACTGCAACGCCATTGCAAAGTTACGTCGTCAGTTCAATCGCGACGTGTCAGGAACGCATTCTCTGAATGGCCGAACTATAAGTGATTATTATGGTCATGTTTCGCACATTCCTATCATTTGCGGATTTGCGGCCAGTTATAAGACTAGGTACTCTTAAATTGGTAAATATCTTGCAACTTTATCTGGTTAGGTACATTTAATATAATTGCTTTCCATTAAAATACATCATTCATTAATTAGAGCAAAACTTTCTAAAATCATAGCAAAGGACAATGATAAGAAAGTTCACCGAAATTAATTCTCTAAAGCCAAAGTAGCAAACAAACAGGTAGCAGCTTTAGTTATAATTAAACAAACTTTCTAATTGTGTAATCTCGATTTGTAATAATGAATGGCGAACGAAAGGGAGGCCTTGCTAATCAAGCCTTGTTCAATAGCAAACATCCACAATCGGCCAATTAACGCCCTGTAGATAAGAGTCATATTCATTAAAATATATAAGTAAGTACATACTATGATAGTGTTTTCGAACAAGAGTATTAAAGTTCTTGATAGGTACGCGGATATTCGTCAGAGATCCAAGTTGACAAATGACACTTAAAAATTCTAGACCACAAAGTCTTATAAGTAATACACACTGATTGCATTTTAGTTTATGCCATCAGAATGATAAACTAACTTTAAGGAAAAGTACCTAGTACTTAACTATAATTTATTTTATTCAAAGGATTACGCCTTTACATCCCAAGAAGAATGTTTCCAAATCATAAAATAATTTAACACACCACACAAGTCTTTAAACACCATTTCAAATCCGATATAAAAATTCCAACAGTCCCGTTTTGATCCCTTTATAAAATACACTAAGCTCAAAAGTCCATTCTTCTGGAAAGCAATAATTCCCCGTCCATACCTTTAACAAATTTAGAAACAATTTGTAAGCCATAAAGTTCCTTAATTTGATGGTTGCACATCAATTTGTTCTTGTCGTTGACCGAAATAGACAAAAGGCGAGGACGCCCGCTAATTGACACTATCTCTGTTTTTATAACCATTGTATCGAACCCTTCAATTAACAGATACTGCTAGGGCCGCAAATAACAAACAATCAAAAGAACATTCCCGGGAAGAAACGGCTTTTTTACGTTTATTGATGTGTGTTTTCGGGAAGAAAATTAAAAGGATATTTTGATAGACTTCACTTACTTAGACATTTCAAATAGTTAAAACAGAAGAACAGCTAAATCATAACTTTCCCAAAGGGTAAAATAGCTTTATCTACAACCTACAACAGCTACTGTACTGGGGATTATATCGTAAAGGCTCAAGAAAAAACGTATCAATGAAAGATATGCGTGTTTAATTCATAAATCTTACGCGTCATAAATAATACAAGACTATAACACTTTCAACGAGCGTTTCATCGCCTAACATGTCAATATCGGTGCAAGAAAACATGTTACTATGTCCCAGAAATTGTACTCAAGTATTGACCGCTAACTGTCAAACGTTTGCGCGGGCGCAGTGCTGGCCGACGCCATATTAGTCAGAGTGTCAGTCGACCACCTGGGCAGTTACTAAAACACTATTTTCTAATTTATGTGAGTGCGGTCGATCCCCTCATCCTTATATACTATGACACTCTGACATTATCTGACAAAATCGCTGAGACCGGACTCGCACCGAGCGAAGCAGTTTATTACCGGAGTATTTTGTTTAATGGGCTATTACTCTCTATTAGTTATTGTCGCGGCCTATTTATTAAAACAAGACATTTTACTGCCCTGTGCTGTTTCAAGCTACATTTTAGACTAACAAGTACTCGTAGAACGACGTTCAGATGACGAAATAAATCATCTTGAAAGACATAAAAGTCCTGAAGAAGAATGAAAGTTTGAACTGTAAAATAACACGAGCTTTCAGCTCATATATCGTAATCGGTTAGTGGCCTCACAGCAGGGATCCATGGCTCCGACTTTAAGCTCATTAGTCACTGTTGTCCTATAGATGCAATGCTTTGACTCCTACTTACTAAAGGTTATATTTAAATCTATAAACCTTATCCTTGTAATGTGACTCATGCCCCCACATAAACGACTACGTATCATATGTATAGCATCGGACTTCAGTAAACACGATAATTACGAACAATGCATAATACAGATATACACCCACATTAACGAAATGCGCAATAACCTGGAAATGCAGATTTCCAATTATGGAGGGAACAGAAAAACCTTGCAAACCAACTACAGGTAATCTGCACCTGGCAGAGAAACAATACGAATCAATTTTCAAAAGAATGCGATGGTCTGCTATGAGAAGATTGCGGGTGACCGCAGGCGCAGACGGCATCGCGAGTAGCGGAGCATGTAATGGCGGCGGCTTCCGCGAGGGTGTGCCGCCATTGTTCCGAGTCGAGTCGTGCGTGACTGTCCTGCCCCCGCGCAGCCACCAGAAACCAGAAGCTTCCGATCATGCAGTTTGTTAGCAAACCACTTCCACCAATCCTTGCAATCAAACCAACAAATGGGAAACCATTTTTGGTTGGACTAGAAATGTCAAGATTATCTGGCCAAGTAGCAAGGCTGGAATAAATTGAAGCTACTTTTGAGACATGAGCAAAGATTATGTAGTTGTACGTAAGGAAATCCTATTAGTCACTAAGAAGGGAGCGTATCCCGCTCGGCATTTGTAAACGTTTTAGATTATCTTGATGTAACTACTGTAGCCTCATTCTTTAAGGATAAACTGGTATCTGACGAGCTTCGCTCATTCTCCAAAGTAGCCAACAATTATAAGTCCATTGAATAAATTAAATCCGACAACTGGAAGACCCATAACAAACAGCAGGTGTAAACAGACTCATATTTAGCTGAAACACAATATGCAGTAATAACATAGGGCCGTCATCGGCTCACTGCAGCGCGTAGGCCGGGCCTGCAGGGCTTCGCCCCTATCCTGTTACCGCAGTCCTGGCGCACCGGACCTAATCCTGTTATAATTGATCGAGGTAATAGCGTGGAATATTGACTCTTTACGCCAACGGAGCGGACGGAATACCAAGTTGATTTATACGTCATTTATATGAGGTTTGTTTATTTAAGCTGTGTATTAAACGCTTTTAGGACTAATCAAATAACATCCTACGAATATTAGAAATGCGAAAATTTGTATGCGAAGGTCTACGTATGGATGGTCTTACGGGAAACCGCTGACTACATAAACTTATAGGTGCAATCTTCACAATAACAATAGAACCTCAAATAGAGGATATTACACAGGAAACATGACCTGAACACAGCGAATTAGAAAGGGCCTCAAAAATTAACGCCGTACCAAAATGAAAGGACACAATTCTATTGTGTTAGGGTGTTCCTTCTACCAATCGCGAATGGGCGAGGCGAATTGTCAAAGACAACAGAACAATTGTCACAGTTATGTGGCAACTCTAATGACACACTGGAGACACCTGGCTCGTGCCTGATATGGTATCCCGCGAACAATGCACTCGGTATGGCGCACAAATTAATATCACTAGTCTAAGAGCCCTTTGAGAACTTCATATTTCAAAGCATTTTGAAGAACGTGATAAGTATACAAGTACTAAAGAATGAATCAATTTCAATTTAAAGAGAGTTATTTTTCATCAATACATGGTTATTAATGAAGAGGGCCCTCCTACTGTGTACCTAAAGGTTGTCGACGTTTTCACGAAGCCACCTGAGGGACCTGACTAAAAAATGCTTATACCTAAGCAGCGACTTATGCATACTCCAAAAAACAAGAGTAAGATAAAGTCCTAAACATTATTTACACGTTTTGCACTAAGTCAATGCACTAAAATAAAGCTCGGGAGACTCCTCAACTAAGTTCACACCAAACTACAAATCACAAGGTCATGAAAAGCCAAACAACGTGTTTCTAGGTTGAAGTGAACAATAATATTGCACAATAACGCCTAATTTAGACAAATAAACCACTAAAACATAAACAAGCCAGTCGTTCACCCTAATTGGAAGTCTCAAGGCGAAGCTCGCCGCCCACGAGACAGAATATATCTGTAACTGCCTACACCTTCAATTAGATTGCGGCTCTGTACTTGTATAGGTTTCCCTCTTACTTAAATATTATAGGTATGTAATTATTGCTATTTTTAATTGTGTAATTGTTGCTATTTTAAATAATTTAATTATTGCTATTTTTAATTCTGTAATTATTGTTATTTTAAATTGTGTAATTATTGGTATTTTAAATTATGTATTATTGTAATTTTAAATAAAAATTATTATAGGTTTTGTCAGTTTAAGACGACTAGTTTTGTAGGATCTTTAACAGGCGTGTATTGTTTGGTATGAGTTGTTATCCCTAACTAAATGAGTCCTAGGAAGGGCCGTCGTTCATCTATTCCCATTGTTAGTTCATTCAGTTTTTAGAAGTGTTGCCGTAACGACACAAATTGGCTTGTATCGTTATTATTACCAATTTAGGCAAGTTTATGCACAACAGTGACTCTTTTATCATTCGAATCGGATCGTTCGAAATCCGCAATAATTATTTTACAAGATCGAAAATGGCTTGTGTGAGTCTAGATTATTCTGATTCAGATCTTGATTTTCAATATTAGTCAACAAGAATCCTTTGTACGAAAAAAGGACCTACCACAAAGAATTCTATATCACAAACAAGGCTAGAATTTTCATGGAAACTGGCGTGGAACATCTAACGAGACCAACAACATAGTTTATGTAGGTACTCCTAAACTAGCAGATGCATTGTACGGGGAAATACTAAAAAGGTTCTAAAACGGATTTTATGACGAGCCTCTGAGAAGCTCGTACAAAGCGCATAAAAGCGATATTACATAATAATAACGTTCAGGAGTTTGCGTACAATAGCCCAGAGAGACGCTGCTTTGATCCAGGATTAATATTACATATATTTCTTTAAGGAAAGCTGCATAAAGCCATCTTTTTACCTACATATTCTGGATTACAAATTAGAACAGAGTAACAGAACCATATAATGTTGGACAAACGCCATTAAACGAGATACTTTTTCTTCTTACCTTTGTCACATTTTTGACTTTCAATAACCACCATTCTAGTCAGTCCTGACGTTTTTTTTGCCTGTTTACTAGAGGGTGTTAAGATCTTAAGACCCCTCACCATATACCTTTTTATGATGAAATTCGTAAAAGCCCTGTTCTTCATCAGCAGATGTGTCATCAGCAGATCACTCATCTGCCGTGTTTGGGTAGATCAGACCTTAATAGCAAGAGGAGATGAAATAAAAATGTACTTACTTACTTCGTGATAGAACTTCTAGAATCTTCAGGCAGGCCAACGAAAATCAACGTGGAGGACATTGGGACACTACACAAAACAAATAAATTTAGTTTACGTTAAAATTTTGTTGGAACTAAACAGAAAATTAATAACTACAAAAAATACAAAAAAACACTACAGCATAATTAAACAAATTTGTGACGTATGTCAAATTTAATATTAAAATAAATATGAGTTTATGGAATATCGTGCCAGTGCTAGCGAGTTTGTATGGCAGACTGTCGTTTAGCATTTAGGTTTTATGACAAAGTATACGTGGGAGAAGATTGTAGGTGGAAATCGACCTCGACTGTTGCATGATATTCAACTATAATAACTAGTCTTCTTTATTAGACGAATGATCTCAGGACGGACTTGATTAACATTTATCATTTCTTAATATCAAAAACTGCCCAATTGTTAACGACATCTTTCAAGGTATCCTTATATCCTAATAATAACTTTGGCATTGCCAATCAAATGACTACGACGAAAAGGATATATTGTCGTGACTCGTAACGTAAAATATCTTTCAGCGGAAAAGTCCTTTGACGTCACAATATCATAGTCTGCCTTTTCCTGTATTGACCCTCGGCAAAGCACAGGCTGCCTCTCGTACTGTGAAGAAACGAGCGTTATTTACTTACCAATGTAAGTTCGTTGGGCGATCAAACTTTTCAAGCCCAGAATTCCTACATAGGTATACTTTTATATAACGTAAGCGACAAGCTGTATCCCGGTATTTCAATCGCATACCGTGGAAAGTACTACCCGGATAAAATATAGCGTATGCGACTGGGGGATCACAGTGAAGCTTCCGTTGAATTTTTCAAATCGATCCAGCTGTTTCGAAGCTTTTAGGTTACAAACAAACAAAAGATTGTTTCCTCTTTATTATATAAGTAGGTATAGATTACCCAACATAAACTTGAAAGTTATACATTATTATCGACCTTACCTAAAATCGAACCCGCACTTTTTCCTCTTTGAGTTATACAGGGTGTCCAGTAAATAGCACGACATACCTACTGCAGGGGGTGATAGCTAGGGTCACTACCTATCAATACAACACAATATATGTTCAGCAAAATCTTACGGATTTACAGTTATGCAAAATTTTCCGAAATACCGAAAAATCTCTACCTTGAAACAGATTTTTAAGCATCTCGTAATGAAAAAATCCTTTTCTAGTACTTTTTTTACATCAAATTATTCGTGAATAGTTACTTTACTCATTAATAAGTCTTTTTTCTATCAAAAACAAGAATGTTTTCAAGAAATACATTTTTTTGTTTAAATTTGCACAGAACTATTTTCTTATCACTTAAGTTTAACCTACAGTGGTGAAAAAAAATGTATGGGGCAGTTTTGTACAACAAACTTAAAAAATAGCTTGTTTAATGGTGATTTTGGAAAGATACAAGACTTATTAATGAGTAAAGTAACCATTCACGAATAATTTGATGTAAAAAAAGTACTAGAAAAGGATTTTTTCATTACGAGATGCTTAAAAATCTGTTTCAAGGTAGAGATTTTTCGGTATTTCGGAAAATTTTGTAAAACTGTAAATCCGTAAGATTTTGCTGAACATATATTGTGTTGTATTGATAGGTAGTGACCCTAGCTATCACCCCCTGCAATGTGTCGTGCTATTTACTGCACACCCTGTATAAACCACTAGAACACTACTACCTAAATGTTTATTTTTCAAGTCGTGGTGGCCTAATAATTGGTTAGAACTAGCCATGATGCTGATGATGATAAGTTTTCATGCCTAACATACAAACCACAAAGTTTAACTTAGTTTAGGCAATTATACCCCGTAGCCATTTGCATAGCGCACGTGTAGCGTAGCGCCATCTGTTGCTTTCAAACGAAATTACTTATAACAAGATAGGGTGTAAGTGGTAAGCAAAATAAAATTATTTTCAAAGAATCTAACTATTGGTGCCGCCTTTGATCGGAAAATATAATACTGCGTAAGCAGGTAAGTATGATAATTAATACAAAATAATATAGTAATGCTTAATTCTAAATGAAGTTCCAATTGGATTAGAACAATTAAATTGCTCAGGAGTACGACGTTGTGCTTTAACGACGATTAGGGTTAATATTGGACATTGTGCGATGATTTTTCTTGTGAAATTGCACAGTGCTATTGAAGGTTTAGCTAGGGGCCACCTAAGACAGTTGAGAAATTGAATTTTTGAGCATATTTTAATGAGTATTTAAAATGTCTTGTGTTATATTGTTTCAGAGAACGTAGATCATTTTTTAATTTGCTGTATTTTTATAATAGGGAAACCATTTCACGAAGTATTGAATTTAATAAAATAAAAAATCGTTTTAATATCAAAAATACTTGCCAACCTAAAAAATGGTACAACAAAAACATGAGTTGAGCGAGTCGCTTGGTTTCCGAACGAAAAATGATGCTTGACGGGACGGCTGTTGAATGCAGCGGACTTGTTATTCGCTTTCAAAGTGATTTATTCATTTCTCTTGTTTTATCACTATGAAAACTGTGTTAATTCTGTAACCATGTTGAATCAAACATCCACTGAAGCATTGCTCTCAGCGACTTACGTCGAAAATTACTTAGATTGTGTCGAAAATCTTCCGAATGACCTGCAAAGACATTTATCGCGTATGCGAGAGCTTGACGTAACATACAGAGGTAATTTTCCAATTTCTGCATGTCCTTTATGCTATAATTGCTCTTACTAAGTATTAACAGTAGTATATGTTATTAATAATTGATACAACAGCTTGTAATTATATTGTTGACGTTCGCCTTTCAACCTCATTACGTATGCATACTTATGTATATATTACGAGTCGTGAGTACAAGCGGACCAAAATAACACCAAAACCACTAGCCTGTTGTTACTTCTAAAGATGGTTACAATAAGATTTTGTTTCCTGTACACGTGAGTTGTTGCTTGGATCTTGTTTTAATGCAGAAAAAGTTGACTTATGAAGGTAACCTAGCTAATAATTTGTTTCTGTGAATTGAATTGGGATGTTTTGTTGATAGAATGTCTTCGTGAAGCTGAGAAGCATCTGGCAGTATGCATAGGAGCGAACACAGAGGAGCGTCGCCGCAGCAGGGCAGCTCAGCGGCTGCAGACGGTGCTGGTGGCCGCCCAGGAGATTGGTGATGAGAAACTACAGGTTGTTCAGATACTGCAAGACCTCATCGACAACAAGCAACGCTCACTGGATGCAGATCACAAGAAATTAAGTGAGTATTTTGTCTTCTCATTTTTATAACCTTATAAACTTTTGTTAATGCTATATTTCAATTGATAAATAATTTAATGATCAAAATATGTGTGCCTTCCCAGTTTTCCCCAAGTAAATCTGTCAAAACTCTATTTTGTTAATGGGTGAAAAGATGGCTATGAAATGTCAGCCATTACAATGTTTAAAAAAACCAAAACAGCAATATCATAAAATATATACAAATAAAATATATTTCAACAACAAATATAACAAGGCATATAAGAATAAAACTAAGTTTTAAACTTCCATTTATCACAACAAATAAATGTTTTGTTTGTTACAACAATTACAACAACTAGAATTATGTAAATTATTAATCAGTTTGGCCTCAAGCCAAAAGTTATTTGTCACCCGTCCAACATAAACGGTTTACTCACAATTCTCTTTTACAGTATCTTGCTTGGAGGTGAAGACCAATGGTACAGTGAAGGAAGAGCCGGCTCCAGTTCCGGAGACTCTTCGGAACACAGAGAAGGAAGTTCCACCGCCTGCACCGGCACCTCAGCATGCGCCACCACCACCACCGCCTGAACGCACCACTGAGAAAGAGAAAGAAAAAGTGGACAGAGACAAGTCTGGCGGTAAGTCAACTATACAACCTACTTGTATATTAGTTACTAACTTCAGATTACGATAACTGATTCAACCATTGTTTTTTAGGTAGAGATTAAACTTTGACATAATTTATATGAAGCGAATGTCAAAACTCAGTCTCAAATTGAAAACGAAGGAGGGATTAGTTATTGAAATCCGTAGTAAACCACTTTATCATTCCATCATGTGATTAATAACTTCTTATACTTGCCACTAAATTATTTACACTACACATCATTCACACACTAGCTTTTATGCACCAAATTATTTCACTCACCCTATTTTGGTCAGTCCAGAATTGTTGAGAAAATTCATGTTTGTACCACAGGTGAGAGATGGTCGAAACGCGCGCGCCGGTCACGAACAACGGCGGGTGCTGCTACTGATGGAGCAGACTCCAGCGAACGGGATAGTGAGAGGCACGCTCACAATACTACCCACAAGAAAGGTACAGGCATTGCAAACTTACTTTGCATATTAGTACATGGATAAACATATTTTTGTATACCCACTAAACATTACTATACATTTTCCTATGTTCATCAAAATGTTACTAATAAGCTTTTCCCGCACAGGTATAGGCAAAAAGAAAAAGCGCAAAGCACGCCAGGCCGCACAACGCTCAGAAACTCCGCCAGAAGAGACAGACGCTATTGACCCCGACGAGCCACGCTACTGTCTATGTGATCAGATATCATTCGGAGAAATGATCCTCTGTGACAATGACCTCTGTCCTATAGAGTGGTTCCACTTCTCCTGCGTCTCACTCACAACCAAGCCTAAAGGCAAATGGTTCTGTCCCAAGTGCCGCGGTGACCGACCAAACGTCATGAAACCTAAAGGACAATTCTTAAAAGAACTAGAACGGTATAACAGGGAGAAAGAAGAGAAAGCATAGTCTTTAATAGAAGTGTAGGTTTAAGGTTCATGTGGATTTGAAATTAGTGAATACAACCGCAATAATATGATGGTGCTTGTGGTAGATATCAATTGTGATAAGGTATTGTAACTAGAGCCCTTCCATACTTGAGAATACAGCAGCTCATGCTGAAAAACTATCGAAATTAACTATGTCCTGGCTCAAAAACAAGTCCCAAATCTGATTTAAAATGAAACTAAGGTATTCACTCGTTTCTAGTCCATGTAAAGGCACACTGTTTGCCTTGAACACTTTCAAGTATTGAAATGTGATTTAAATTTTATGAATATTCAGTTGTTTCTACTGTGACGTGTGGTTGTAACAGAAAGTTACGAAATTATTGTTTGAAAGTATGATTAGTTGAATCTCCACAGCAGCACAGGATAGAAGTCATCGAATCTATGTTGTTAAATTGACTCCGCGATTTGACAAAATGTTGTAAATATATTAGTTATGCTATGGTCAAACACGGAACTTTAAGTACAGTACGTAGTAACGCATTACGGCATCTATTCAATAGAGAAGAACATTCTTTATAATAGGTTGTTGCGAACAGATTTAATTTCTTACATTAATTAAGTTATATTGAATATAAGGATTAATAAATAATGAACATTTGTTTTATTCCAAATCTATTCGCTACCTAAACGCCTTCCCAGACTTTGACACATGAACACATGACCCATCTTATTACATACTTAGTTATATTTATCATAATATTTACTCAATAAACATTACATTATCGCAAGATAATACAACTCCGAAAATTCCCATGGTCATTTAGATTGAATTGGGCACGTGCACGTAATTTCGATAAGATATCCCACCTAGCCTGGTAATGATAAAGATTTGGCGATACTCAAACCAATTTGCAACTAAGAGTATGTTACATAATGAATTATCATATTATCCTTCGATAACTTCATATGAGTGAGAATAATACACAATAATGCAGTATACAATATGTCCTTTATTTCTTATAATAATATGAATTATACACAAATCATCTAATTATAATTAGTTACCATGCAGGAAACAAAACATACTATACTCTTGAAATAAGTCTCATAAACTTCTAAATATGTAGTCCGTATATACTACATCTATTACGCTATAATATTAATAATTTGATTTGTCATAAATGCCATTATTATATTTAATTAAAATGCTTCTAAAATCAAGGTTAATATTTGTTTATAAAATATTGCAATGGCTTAAACTTTCGACTAGATTTATTATTATAATTAAGTATCTCTATATTGCAAACTAATCGTAGTGTAAATACTTTTAACAGGATATTTAACAGTAATCATAGATCGCAGAGATTCTAATATATTGAAGTACCATACTTATAAATAAATAGTTTAAAAGAGTTTCAAATGGTAAATTAAAACGTCATGTTCACTTCATGGCGCAGTTATAATACTTAAGAACATACGTTCCGTACATTTACTAAATTACCCCGATACAGCACATCCATTCCTTGTTCACATTTCAAAGATATAATAAACTTCTCTTCAGCAACCAGAACACAATAATAGATGGGATAAAATATAGAAACTAGATACTGAAATGGATAACTGAATGCAAATAAATTCCACTGTGCTGTTAGTTTCAAAATACTCACACAAAAACAAACACAACACACAAATATAAGATCTACAATATGAATGCACTTGTTCCATCTAATTCCAATATCAATCAATATCGCAAAAACGTTAACTATACGGCAAGACAAAATAATACTTTCAGTGTAAGATAAAAATATCGAGCCGATACTTTTAAGTACACAAAAAAATCCAATACACACTTAAAACAATTTGTGACAAATAATAATTATAAATATGACACTAATTTGAACACAAATACTAATAAATTAACCGCTACCGTAATATAGAAGTACCACAAGTAATATCGTGCACTATATAGCAGCACTGGGGCTTAGGTTTCTAACTCAAACATTTGAAATATAGATAAGAGATAAATGTAAAGCTATATGCGTAAACCACGCAATTGAAGAAATATTCCACAGTATGTTAAGTAGTTAAAATACATGGAAATCATAAATGCGTGAAGAAAACTAGCTGGACCAAAAACTATTTAGATAAAACACCTAGAAACCTAGCCAAAATTACATCTATATAGTTTGATCTAAAGAATTTCTTCGCTACTTAAATTAGGCCGTCGCGTATAAATAGGGGGAACTTGTAATGGCCATGTATGAATGTTTGCTTGTACGTTAAACCCATACGCCGTGTGGGTTCTTGTTGGTGGGCGCGGCGTTCTCCAGCTGTCGCGGGGACCCGATGATCCGGCGAGCGCTACCCGCTTTGCATAAACCTGTAAATAAGAAACAGTTTTTAATATCACAGCATATTTAAAAAATATATATACTTAAAGATATTTATTCTAGCGACCTTCACCAAATGCCCCTGGGTTAATGTACTTTACTTAACTTACTACATGTAAACCTTTCTCTTGAATTTAATAGTATATATTTTTTAATTACACGCCAACATGCGGAAAGTACATAATTTAATTACACTATGTAAGGATGTAGGTACCCCAAGACGATAGTTACACCAAGCACTAAGCTATTTTTAAGACTACCTTTTATATTAAGGTGGATTAAGTCTTTATGTTAATAAAGAACTCTGTCCTTAACATTTTTTTTTTTTAACGACGTCAAAAATCATCAAATGACAGCTCCCGCTGTGGGTTAGCAGCGGTGAGGGAGTGTCAGACTCTTACTGACTAAAAACCGTCGTGTTCCGTCATAGGCCTTTTATGTACCAGGGCCGCGGTATCTCTTTCGAACAACCCGCAGCCCCGGCAGGCCTTGGCCCTGCTGGGCCCCGCTGTCTGTCCTTAACCTTGCTTTGCCTTACAAAGCCTTAAAATACCCTCCACCTAAATCTAACATCAAACAGTAACATACTTACCATCCAGTGGATGTCGCAGCTCGTCGACGCTGCCGGTCAGGCTCTGCAGGTTGGCTTCCTTCATCTCCTGCACCAGCCGCTCCACCTGACGCTTCTTCTCCATTATGGCGCTTTCTAGGACTCCAACCTAAGGAGGGAGTAGATTGAAGGTCACTATATTGAGTGTCCATGCTAGTTTAAAGAAAATAAGACAGGCCTAGTGGTTAAAGCATCTGCCTCTAATGTACGAGAACGAGGGGATTTGATTGTAAGGGAAGTACCAATGTATCTTTTCTATGTTATATGTACCTCTTAAAAGTTACGTGTGTGTGAGGTGAAGGTAAACATCTTTTAAAAAGGAAACCTGTATTTAAAAAGTGGTGACTATTGCTCAATCCTTCTCTATGTCAGAAGAGACCACAGCCTGGACCAAGAAAACTTCTGTCAGTTTGTCTACTTCTAAATCTTTATGTATGAAACTACCTATTTAGATTTTTTCTATACAAATAGACAGTATGCTGAGGGCACAATTACAGATAT
This sequence comes from Helicoverpa zea, assembly GCF_022581195.2. Taxonomy (NCBI): domain Eukaryota; kingdom Metazoa; phylum Arthropoda; class Insecta; order Lepidoptera; family Noctuidae; genus Helicoverpa; species Helicoverpa zea. Next base: position 4,995,817 of record NC_061472.1, read on the forward strand.
GTCGAAAACCTTCTAAAATTATTTTTAGAAAAAACTTATCCACTTAGAGACCCGAATGGTGTCTATAAATCAATCATGAAGCTATAAAATACGAAATACCTCTCTCTTGAGATTCTCGGCGGTGAGATTGTTAATTTCAGTGGCGTGCTTGGCTTGCTGTATTTGGCTCTGCAAACTCTCCATTTCAGCGAGCATTGATCGTTCCAACGCTTGCCTGTTAGATAAAGAATAAATATTACACACATATTAAATGTTTTTAAACTACACATTGGTCTAATGCACACAAGTAGTAAGTATTATATTGGTTACGATTCCCGGGTCAGACAAAAAATATTTCCAAATATTAAATAGTAAACTGAGTCTGAATTTGTACCCTAATCATGTCTGTCACTTTGGTAACACACATTAAATTAATGAATACATACATAATAAACGATATGATATGAATACATACAATATGTAGGCAGACGTAGTTTTTTATATAGGGACACTACACCTCTACCTATCGTTCGAGTCTCTTATAAATTTAAAGCCACAAAAACACATGAACTTAAAAAAACAGTACTTAAAAGTACACAAAGAAAACGAAGGTCAAGCGAATCCCATTCTTACGATGTTGATTAAAAAAAACAATCTAATTTGTATTCCCACAAAGGTACAAATTATTGTACATTTAATTGTTACCGTAATAACACACATTTGAGATGCTAACAAAACATCTTGTAAGAGATAAAAAAATCTGTTCACAGAATCTGATCTACAAGTAAACACAAATTGTGGCACAAATTATGAATATGCAAAGCAATTATAACGTAAATAATTGCTAATCTAATGCTATGCTTTTAGAAAAAGAGAAAACTAATTGCAGATTACATTTTGATGCAATGTTAAGCAACTATTGACATAATTATGATGATGACTCAATACTGTAACACTTTTGTATGGTTGTATCAATAGACTGAATTTTCGTGACCGGTATTGTTAGACAAATTGACAATGCCAATACATAAGTATTATTAATTCGTAAATAACTTCTTGATATATTGTAGAAAAAAGTTGAAGTTTTAATCTATAATTTTATTCAACCTGAACCACCATATTATATAACATGGTCCTGAAAAAGTACCCGCTTTAGAACTAGTTATAAATTAGCGTTTTGAACAAAATTGATGCTCTTACTAACCCTAGTACTAAACCGGGTACTTTTTAAATTACGGGTACGTTTTATAATAAGGTGGTGTTAGTTTGTTTATACATGCTAATTTAAGAAACTACTGGACAAATTGGAAAAAAATCTATCAGTGTTCAACTAGTGCTATATCATCACTAAATACTCTTTTGCAAACTGACATTAAAATACTTTGTTCATTTGCAATAATTATCCAATAAAACCTCACCTATTTTCCTGCTGGCGACTATTAATAAGTCTCTGCTCATTGTGTATCTCCTCCATGAGCTTTCTGATCTTGTTCTTACATTGTAACAACTCCGTTTCACAATTAGCTAGCTTCGAGCGCACCAGAACAATTTCAGACTTTATCGTCTTCTCATTTTGTTTTACTATTTCACTTTCCTCTTCCACGTAGTTTAATGCTTGCACCTGAAAAAAAAGAATAAAGTATATTACAATTGAAGCAAGAAATCAGAAATATTATAAATCTGAAAGTTTATAATATTACTAAAAAGCAACAGTATAGATTCTGATGAAACTTTTTCAGTGATTTACTCACGTAATAATTCATCGTTGACACAGCTAATAAATCAATAAACTAGAAATAAAATACGTGCGCACATTGATCTACTATAAAAGTAAATAAAGAAACCGTGTGACTTGCAAGTCGTGATATATATATATCACACAATGGTTTTGTTCGAGCACAATAATGCAGCAGATATGCGATTGTTTTACGGTAAATAATTACCGTATCGCGTGAGATGTTTCTAATTACCTGTTCAGTACCGATCCGCAGCTGATTGTCGGCCGAACTGATTTGTTGCTGCAATAATTCCACTTGACGTTCTTGCTCCCGACCCTTGTTTTCCCAGAAACCGATTTCAGCATCATACTGTAAATGTTTATGAAATTCGTTGAATTATCCATGAATGATACAGAGATGAATGTATGAATTATCTTTTATAGTGAGCATGTTGTTGCATTTAGAGTATAGCTCTCGATAAGGATAAATCAAGCATTATAGTAATTGTAAGTAATATTGTTAAAAAGAAATTACGTACACATCATAATTATCCTTAAATTACATATTACAAGTATTGGTAGCACAACCCAAGCACAAAATTATGAGAAATTGATAGTTTAAAAAACACGCTTTAGCACGCAACAAAGATTTTTGGATCAATTGAATTTGGAATGACTTTTCTTAGCTATCCATTTCTCATAATTTTGTAATAGTCATCAGAAGTCAAAGCGTGTGCAAAATTTCATCCTAATCGAAGTCCAGTCGGTCACATTAAGATTCCAAGATTTTCTTACACACATAGTTACATGTAAAGCTAATATAACCATAATTTCAGTCTCACCTTTATAAGATCAACTTGCTGACTGGACAGTTTCTCTCTCTGATAGTTGACCAGCGACACAAGTTCTCTGTACTGGCTGTTATAGCTGACTGCCTCGGGGCTCCTGTTGTCTTGGGGCTCTTCCGGCAGGTTGACAGGTGACATGTGTTGTGGCCGGTTGGAACGCATGCGGTTTGGAGACTTTCTCACTGCTTGGGATGGTGGTGGCGGAGAACGGTATGGCGGTGGTGGTTCTCTGTGATATAATAGAAAAAAATACATTATAGTAAAGTAAACTTCTAAGGATATATATAAAGATAGTTGTTAAGTAACAAATGATGTTCTTAAAGTTCTACTATTGCAATAAATGATTTTGCAGTTATATGTTGTAAATAACGCTATTTAAATAAAAAACTCGCAATGTAGATCATAAACAGCCCACATAATTTCATTACTCATTTACAGTAATATGATAGCCAAATAATGAAATGTTTTTACAAGCCATAGAGGCAATTAAAAATTGTGACATATTAATTAGTGTTAGAAGTACACATTTTATGATATGCAAACTAAAAACTAAATTAATAACTTGTTTGACCTTCCCTGTAATTTAGCTATTAAACTACCTAAATATTCTAAGTCTTATTGGATAGTTTTTTATGAATCATAGGACATTTCGGTCAAGGATCAACTAAATGTCAGTATATTATGAGTCATACATTACACAAAATAACTGGTATCATAATTCTTAGAAGTAAGATTAGTACTGTTAACTAACTGTATGTAGTAAGAAGATGTTTCTCAGAACAAGTAAGATGTTGAAATTAAATTCTGATATTTAATGCATATTGAAGCAACTGTAACCTAGACTAACACAATAAAGGGAGAATTTTTTTTTTTTCACTGCGGCTCTGAAACTACAGGATTTGAAAATTACTTTCATAGTTGGGAAGCTAGACTATCCCTGAGTTACATAGGCTATATCCAGATAGGAGCAATACTTCCACAGGGGCACAGGAAAACCATGGAAAAAAATAGTGTCAAATATTTGTTATGCAAATAACTAAGAAGGTTCATACCTATAAGGTGGGACATCTTTCAGCACAGGACTGTCAGACTCTGGTGTTTTGGCTTGCTGCACACCCTTGACCACTCCGACGGGGTTGCCAGGCGATGTGTTGTTTACATTGTTATTGCTATACGTAGGAGTTGTGTTCATTCTATTAGGAGAGTTCTGGGAATCCAGTATGTTAGGATTTGATGTGTTATGGCCACTGAAAGAAAATTTAAAAGAGTTTTTTTTGGTAGAGGATGATTATGGAAGTACTTTATACTTTTATAATGATAGGTTAATACCAGTGTCAGATTATGTAGAAAATATGATGAAAACTCACCCATTTCCTATAGGTGATCTAGAACTGTTGGTTGCCTGAGGTTTTTGGTTGTTACCAGAGTCTGACCGTCTCAGTATGAACTGTATATCATTTGAGTATTCACCCCATTTCATTAGAATCTAAAAATACATTAAAAGTATTAAAAACTTACATAAAAATAAGAGCTAGATTTAAAATAGATGAAAAATATCCTTTTTTTCCAACAGAACTCCAGCAGTAGCTAGTTTCTATTGGAGTAATTATCTTAAGTATGTAATAGATGACAATAACCATTGTTGTTTTGTTATTACTAATAACATCATTCATTCACAACAAGCAATAACAAAAATATATAAAATAGGCCTCCTGAGAATTTGCAAATCATTGTGTTATTAATAGATAATAATGAATACCTTCAGTGGATACTCTTGGGGAGCTAGCAGCCGCTCATTATTTCGCCATCTCTCTATCAGTGTAAATCTTCCCACTTTCCCAGTAGCATGGGCTAACGCGTAAACTACATCCTGCGTAAAAAAATATTGTGGTATCAGCAAACATCGAAAGTTACTAAAAGTGAAATTGATTTCACATATCTTTCAAATCGTGTCAGTAGCATAATGATGGGAATAGAAACTCTAGCGCACTGACCTGGCAGGTTGTGGTCTCTGTAACCCCGCAAACAATCCTTTGTATTCCCTCGACCCAGACCTTCAGCTCCATTAATTTCACACTGTTCACAACACACTTATAAACCACATATTCACTCAAGATGTCATTTTAATACTTATTCAGCTTACACGAGACTTTTTCCTCACACAATATAAGGCAAAACGCAACACAAACATACCAAAAATACAATAAAGAAAATAAAGCTCTCCAAGTGGGTTATGAGAAATTTTCGTTTAGAAACACGTCGCTGACATAAGCATGACAGCTTTGTAATTTCATTGCTTTTTTTCCACCATAGACTTCTAAAGCTATTTATGGTTTCTTCCGAGACCAAAGTCTATTCTTCTTCTTAGCGTTTATCCCGTCTTGTAACGAGGGTCCGCTTGCCATATCTTCTTCTTCCACTTAGCTCTATCCAGGACATCTTCCTCTTCGAGTTCGCAGATTTTCATGTCTTTCTTTACGACACTCATACGCAGTTTTGGCCTGCCTCTGCGCCTTTGCCCTGCTATATCGAGATTGAGTGTAGGTACTCGAGTGGTATCCTTTTTACACGTCCGTATCATCGCAGCCGTTTCTCTTGCATTTGCAAAGTCTATCCATTTGATTATTCTGACATTCTGAGTCCAATCCTATTCATCATCTGGAAGTCGTTCGTGGTACTTCCGAAGTAAGGAAGTAGAGTTATAATAGCATCTCATGATGCTTATTTTAAGTAGGTACGGACTATTCCGGAGTTCTCCGAAAGAAATGGCTCAGTAAGATAATTTTGGTCCATTGGTGGTGGCCAATGGACCAAAATTATCTATTAGCATCATGAGATGTTGTTATGACTCTACTTCCTCACTTCGGAAGTTCAAATGAAAATAAAATTGTCCTAGTCTACGACAATAAAATATGCAACTTTTTAACACATCTTGGTTGGTGTAGTTTTCATTAAATACAGATTAGGTACAACTTTCATTCTAGTGTTTACCTACATTCACGCAGCAGTATTGAAACGAGCGGCAAGTTTAAAAAATGGTCTTTCTTTTGCCCTTGCAGCAATCATCCGTAAAAATTCTCAGTTTGTATATTTTCTTAGCAAAAAAATGTTTTTCAAGTAGGCCACTTACATAGTGAAAGAAGGCTCTTGAGGCATTATAGTCAAACTACTTAGAATATTATTCTTTTCGTAATCGTACTGGCAAGTTTCATAGGCTGACATTTATTTATTATCATCGACTGCATAGTTTGCATGCAACTTGATATTGCACGACACGAACAAAAATATTGATTGTTTTTACATAATTGCATTTCCTTAATACCGAAATCTAATGGCTGCGCAAGAAGATGATGATGAGGTAGGTACCTGTATCCTTTATTTAGATAATTAAGAAATGGTTCCTACGACTACCTGCCTACAGGAAAATGCACGAATGAATTGCTCTATATTAAGGTGTGAGGTACGCTTCGCTACACCACCCACAACATGGGATTGAAGACCGCTCGCGCCGAACGCGTTATATTTACGTTCGTGCTATCTCGCTCGCGCGCGCATCTGTCTCGTTTCTTTTAGGTACTCACAGAGTCTTGTCAGAGCGTTCTTATTGGACAATCGCGCGACGCTCTCGCTTGAGCGTTAACACTACTTCGGCCCCTGTTATTTTAGACTTAAACTCGTTCTGTATTTACAAAATATACTCCTACCCGCTTCCCTCGTAATGCTCATGACCGCGATCTTCAATTGCGCCATGACCCATAACCTGTTCCCACAGGCATGGAAAGAGGCAACCGTAATCGGTATTCCCAAACCGGGTAAACCAAAATCAGACCCGTCCAGCTATCGCCCTATCAGTTTACTCAATGTGTTCGGCAAGATCTACGAGATACTTATCTATAAGCGTCTCAAAGATTACGTCGAAGCAAAGAGTCTTATTCCATTAGAACAGTTTGGTTTTCGAACCCATCACTCTTGTGTCCAACAAGTCCACCGCATCGTGGAAGGTGTGAGCCACGGATTCCAACGTGGCCAACTCACCGGTACGATTCTCTTCGATATAGCAAAGGCATTCGACAAAGTCTGGCACAAAGGCTTGATTTACAAGCTTTACCAACTCGGTGTCCCAGACCGTCTCGTCGTCATCTTACGAGACTTTTTGTCGAATCGCACCTTTCGCTATCGCATTGACGGCACTCTTTCTTCGGCCCACCCTATAAAAGCTGGCGTCCCACAAGGCTCGGTACTCTCCCCCATCCTCTTCACGCTATACACTAGCGATATTCCTAAGAACAAGCATGTTCAATTAGCCCTATTCGCCGACGACACGGCAATCTACTGCTCAGGCCGCAGCCCAGCCGCCATAGTGAGACATCTCCAAGCCTATTGCAACACCCTAGGTGTCTGGACTAGGCTATGGAGAATCGAACTCCACCCCGACAAAAGCCAGGCCATACTCTTTTCGAGCCCTCGCCGTAGGCTTCCTCCCGCGCCCCCGTCAGTCACCATGTTTGGTAGGCCGATTCCTTGGAAGGAGCATGCCAAATATCTAGGTGTAATCTTAGACCAGCGCCTCTCATTCGCCGAGCACATACGTAAGGTGCGCTCTAGAGCAGCCTTTGTGTACGGCAGATTGCACTTCTTGCTCAATTCAAAGAGCAAATTATCTCTTAAATGCAAGTTACGCCTCTACGTATCGTGCATACGCCCCGTCATGACGTATGCTTGCCCTGTGTTCGCACAGGCAAGCCATCGCCGCCTTCACAGAATGCAGGCCCTTCAAAACCGTGCTTTACGGAAAATCACAGGAGCTCCCTATTATGTTCGAAATGAGATTCTTCATCTCGACTTAAAAATCCCCACCATCCGCCAGTATATGAAGCGTGCCGCCATACGGTACTTCGAACGCGCTGAGAAACACGATAACTCACTTATCGTGTCAGCCAGTAATTACACTCCCTCCCGCATCAGTAGGATTCGCCGCCCTAGGCATGCCCTTCTAGAACCTGACGATGAGATAACTGTCCTCCAAGAGAGTAGTAAACTCACTAGCACCCTACACAAATACAAACCGCGTTCGTACAAACCTCGCCGCCGAGGTCCGCCGCGACGTCCCGATCTCTGTCCTCCCGACCCTTGCTCATCGAGCCAGCCCGCGAGCTGAGCCAGTAGCTTTAAATTCCCCATTTAATAATAATGATCATATGATCCAGCCTGTCCCTTTGCTGCCTCCCCAGCGACGCCCTAAGCCGAGGTCCGACCCCACAGGGGGTACCCTTAGCGCAGTCGCTTAGTTTATAAGTTGTTTTACGCCCCTGGCTGGAGGCCTTAAAATCTAGGCATCCACAGGGAAAAGTCCGGTTAAGCAGTACACGGCCTCCTAGGCTGAACTGCGAGATGCCATACCAAAAAAAAAAAAAAAAAAAAAAAAAAAATACAAAATATACGATATACTATACTCTTCTACTTTACACCATCATTGCTGTTTTATTTATCAACTTTACCTGCATTGCTGCTACATTTTGGTGACCCCGAGAGAAAAATGATGGAACACAAGCAAGAAGTTAGCGAGCCTACAGAACTCGCTGTCGTCTCCGTGCAGTCGCGTCTCCTTCCCTTCTGGCGTGAATATCCTCGCATGTGGTTCATTCAATTCGAAGCCGTCGTCGAGCCGCAGAAGACCAGTGACGAAAACAAATATCGTTACGTCCTGGGCCAACTACAACCGACCGACCTTCAACATGTCACAGACATCGTGATCAAGCCGCCAGAAACTAAGAAGTACGAGGCCATCAAACAACGCCTTCTCTCCGTGTACGAGCAGTCCGAGGTGAAAAACTTTAAGAACCTCATCAGCGGATTGGAACTTGGCAACCAAAAACCGTCTCAGTTGCTACGACGTATGCGCGAACTCGGCGGCAACATGATCACCGAAGATGGCATCAAGATTGAGTGGATGAACCACCTTCCGCCGCAAATGCGAGTTGTGCTGTCTGTGAACACAGATTCATCACTCGATATGCTCGCGGCAATGGCAGACAAGATGATGGAATATTCCGAGTCGGCAAATATCGCAGCTGTCTCTTCATCTCAACCAGATTCTGCGGCAGTAAACCAGCAAATCATGTCCGCGCAGATACAAGTTCTCTCAAAACAACTCGAGAATCTGACACTCGAGATCTCCGAACTTCGTAGCCGTGGAAGACCAAACCATCGCCGTTATCAGCGTTCCCGCTCAAGATCAAAGTCCACTGCAAGGCATCAACACGATCCCAATCGAGTATGTTACTACCACTACCGATTTGGAGATCAGGCAAGACGCTGCGTGTCACCGTGCGCTAGGCGAAATCAAAAGAAGTCGGAAAACTAGAAGAGGCACCGACCGTGGCGGACGTCGGTGTAACTACGACAAGTAACCGCCTATGTGTCTTCGATCGCAACACGAATCACCGTTTCCTCGTTGACACCGGTGCGGATATCTCCGTCCTAGCCGCCACCCCAATACATAAGAAGAAATGTTCGCCAACATCATACAAACTATACGCCGCGAACAGTTCACCAATCAATACCTACGGCGAGAAAGATCTACAAATCGACCTAGGCCTCAGAAGACGATTTCGCTGGTCATTTGTAGTCGCAGATGTCAAAACATCGATACTCGGAGCTGACTTCCTTCGCCACTTCAAACTCCTCGTCGACTTGCATCAAAAGAAGCTAATCGACAAGGTGACACAACTATCGATAAACGCCGTAGAAATCTCGTCGATGCAACAAGCCGTTTACGTACTTAGCAACAAGCAGACATATCAAGACATACTCAAGCAATATCCAGATCTACTGCGACCTATGTCCTTGAAAACGCCCGCTAAACACAACGTCGTGCATCACATCGAGACTACGGGACAACCTGTCTTCGCCCGTGCTCGCCCCCTGCCGCCCGACAAATACAAAGCGGCTAAGGACGAATTCGAACGCATGATGGAAATGGGCATATGTCAACCTTCCAAGAGCCCGTGGGCCAGCCCACTCCATGTGGTAAAGAAGAAAGATGGCAGTCTACGAGTGTGCGGCGACTACAGACGTCTAAATTCAGTCACGCTACCAGATAAATACCCGATTCCGCGCATACAAGACTTCACCTATCAACTACACAATAAGAAGATCTTTTCAAAACTCGACATGAAAATGGCCTACTACAAAATACCAATAAACAAAGAAGACGCTCAGAAAACGGCAATCATCACACCCTTCGGGTTGTTTGAATTCACCTGCATGCCGTTTGGCCTACGTAACGCTAGTCAAACTTTCCAACGATTCATGCACGAGGTTCTGCGCGGCATCGAGGGCTGTTTTTCATACATCGACGATATCTTGTTGTACTCAGATAACGAACAAGAACACAAGGAATTACTGCATCGAGTTCTTGACCGCTTGAACAAATACGGCGTATCACTCAACGTAAACAAATGTGAATTTGCACAGGCGAAAATCAATTTTCTCGGCTATGAAGTAACAGCGGACGGCATAAAACCAACCGAAGAACGGATAAAAGTCATATCCAGTTATCCTCAACCGAAAACTATCATCGAGCTTCGTCGTTTCCTGGGCATGCTGAACTTCTACAGAGATTGTTTACCAAATCAAGCCGACATGCAAAGTGAACTCAACAAATATCTGCGCAATGGGAAAAAGAATGACAAAACGCCTATCACGTGGACGCCGGCCGCCGAACAAGCATTTCAAAAATGCCGCCAAAGCATACTGGAATGTGCAACACTATCGCACCCTATCGCCGGCACCCCACTCTGCATCATGACGGACGCTTCTGACCACGGCATTGGAGCGGTGCTACAACAACGTGACAACGCAGCCTGGAAACCGCTAGCATTCTTTTCCAAAACATTGAGTGCTACGCAATCACGATACAGCACGTATGATCGCGAACTACTAGCGATCTACGCGGCTGTGAAACATTTTCGAAGACTCATCGAAGGCTGTGACGTCACCGTCTACACTGATCACAAACCGCTGTCCTATGCGCTCTCAAGGCCGCAAAGTAGCAGCGACACTCAGCGACGTGAGCGACAACTCCACTTTATCAGTCAATTCGTCAAGAACATCGTGTACGTAAAGGGAGAAGAAAACTCAGTCGCTGACGCCTTATCTCGTATTGACGAAATACAATGCCCGTCAAACATCGACTACGACAAGTTATCACGTGATCAAGATCAAGACGATGAGCTGAAACAATTGAAGCTGCAGCCGAATTTAAAATTCATCTCAGTTACTTTGCCTGGCACGCAACGACCAATCACGTGCGAGATGTCAACGTCCACGCTTCGCCCATACTTACCACCGGCACATCGTTTTGCTGCATTCAAAGCGCAACATGATCTCTGCCACTCTGGTATCAAGGCGACTAGGAAGCAAGTGACATCGAAGTTCTTCTGGTCATCCATGAACAAAGACGTAACAACGTGGACAAGAAACTGCGTCGGCTGTCAGCGAGCAAAAGTACATCGTCACGTCGTCACGCCGCTAGGAAGTTTCCCGCCATCTCAACGCTTCGAACACATACATATCGATATAGTCGGCCCACTTCGACTATCTTACGATTATCGATATTGTGTTACGATCATGGACAGATTTACAAAGTGGCCAGAAGCTGTACCAGTGCGCGAAATAACAGCTGAGATCGTCGCAAAAGCGCTTTATGAAAACTGGATTGCGAGATTCGGCTGCCCACTACGTATATCAACCGATCAAGGCAGGCAGTTTGAATCGTCGTTGTTCAGCGCGCTAATGAAGAAACTCGGCATTACACGCATACGTACAACTGCATACCATCCGCAGTCAAACGGTCAAATAGAGCGCTGGCATCGTACGCTAAAAGCTGCGTTAATGGCTAGAGGCGCAACTACCAACTGGAGTGACGAACTTCCCACCGTACTACTTGGCCTCCGAACAGCGCTGCGTGAAGACAACAACCTAAGTCCCGCGCTAATGACCTACGGTTCTACGCTACGTGTGCCATCGGATTTCTTCGCGCCGACTACTACAATTAACATGTCGGACGAAGATTACATACGCTGCCTCACACAAACGATGACGTCACTCTCACCTTCGTGCACTACCGCGAGAACATCAGCCAGTCCCTTCATACATAAGGACCTCGGTACGTGCACACACGTCTTTGTGAGGAACGATACCGTTCGAGCGCCGCTGACACCACCCTACGATGGACCGTATCCTGTGCTACAGAGACACGAAAAATTCTTCAAGATACAGCTACCGAATCGAGAGACAGTTGTATCGCTGGATAGACTGAAACCGGCATACATCTGCAACGAAATTGATTCGCCAAACACTACGTGTCCTACGAGTACACCGAGCATCGTGGATCCTGTACCTTCACAGCAACCCTACGTCACCAGGACCGGCAGAGTATGCAAGCCAAACGTACGCTTCGCTAAGGGGGGGGTACTGTGAGGTACGCTTCGCTACACCACCCACAACATGGGATTGAAGACCGCTCGCGCCGAACGCGTTATATTTACGTTCGTGCTATCTCGCTCGCGCGCGCATCTGTCTCGTTTCTTTTAGGTACTCACAGAGTCTTGTCAGAGCGTTCTTATTGGACAATCGCGCGACGCTCTCGCTTGAGCGTTAACACTACTTCGGCCCCTGTTATTTTAGACTTAAGCTCGTTCTGTATTTACAAAATATACGAGACTCCACTTCTGACTCTCGTCGTGTACGGACGTGTCGCTCTGCGCTCGCCCGTTTACGACTTTTGTCTTTGTTACGCCCGACGTAACGCTCACCGTAGTCGCTCTGCCGACTACAAATATATCAATCTAAAGCTGCTTTTTTCAAAGCGGCGGACGATTATCCTGTTTCTAAAACGTTTGTGTCAAGTAAATTCACTTGACCCCTTCTGGGTAAAAGCCACAGTTTCGTGGTTCTCGGTTGAAACCATACGGTGCCAACGAAGCCGAGAGGGTGTTGACCCAATCACACCCGCCGAACCCCTTCAGGGCAAGGCAGTCAATTGGACGGGAGCTCGGATTTCGGCCTTGGGGGATCTCCTAGTCGTGCCTTGCATCTGGTTTGCTTTCACAGCTACACACCTGGTGTCGGTTGGGTATCTCTATACCCTTCGCACTAGACTGGCTAGGGCCCGTTCGCACAATAAGACTGGCGAACGGTTTACAAGCTTAGGGCTCACCAATAGGTACTCACCTCCCTGCCTATACCCGGCAGGGAGGGTTACACATCCCCGGGCCCATCCACCCGGGGAGATAGGAGATAGGTTGTTAGGTTTTTATAATTAGGCCCCCACCTCTTTTAGCTCGGTAGCCCTCTTCCCTCACGGGAAAATGACTACCGAAGTAATTAAGTTCTTCTTTGAGGTCCTCCTCAAGGACCAAGACATCGTCGCCAAATATGGCGACATTATTAGTAACCTTGATATCAAGGACCCGCGACTAGCGCGCTATTGTGTTATAGATAACGGCTCAACAAAGGAGGCCGGCGCAGCTGTGCCGCGCCCCATTGTCGAGCCTATAATTGTCTCTTCGGGGAAAACCGCCGCATTAGCGGAAACGGTAATCCCCAATACAATGGTCGATGCCCAGCTGCACTCGACCATTGTTTCTAATCCCATTGTCTCACAGACAATGGAAATAACTCAGGCGAGTGCACCTGCGTCAAACGTCGACGCCGAATGCATGGACACCTCGTCCTCCCGCTCTGCCTCACCCGTCCCTGAGGATGCTCAACCCTCCGAGCCCTCTGACTCCTCTTCCTCCGATGAAGACTTCACCGTCGTACTGGGAGGTAAGAGGAAAAAGAACAAAAACAACGACAAGGCGCGCAAGACCATCGCCCTTGCCGCATCTCCTCTCCCTAGCCCGCCCGCTGTGTCTACAGCATCCCCCGCCCCGTCACCCTCGACCTCGCAGGTCGCTTCCTCCCAAGGTGCCGCTAAGCCCAAAAGCGCACCTAAAAGCAAACCTCCGCCGCCTGTATACTTACAGGACAAGGCGAAATGGACCGAAGTGTCCAAGCTGTGTGTTGATCGTAAGATCAACTACAGATCGGCCTCCAATACCGGCAACGGTATCAAAATCGTCCTCCCTACGTCAGACGACTATAGGGAAATAACTAAAGCGCTAAGAGCGAGGAACATTTCGTTCCATACGTACTCCCTCCCTGAGGAAAAACCTCTCCGGGTCGTCATTACCCGTATTCCGAAGGAAATCCCTTCGGATGACATTTTAAGTGACCTTAAGTCACAAAACATCCCTGCGACGCAAGTCCATAGGATGCACCGCGCCCGCAGCGGCCACGCCTTCGACATGGTGCTCGTAGTATGCGAGCCGTGTCCTTCCAAAATCCACCCGATTTTTAACATCAAATCGGTGTGTAATTTAACCGGCATCTCAATCGAGAAGCCAAATAGATCTGGCATTGTATCCCAATGCCACCGTTGCCAACTGTGGGGTCACTCACAGCGCAACTGTTTCGCCCAGCCTAGGTGCGTGAAATGCCTAGGCCAACACGGCACCTCCGACTGCCCGCGACCCAAGGACCGCACTCTGTGCACCGAGCCTCCGAGCTGTGTACTCTGCGGCGCCTCAGGCCATCCCGCCAACTACCGCGGCTGCCCAAAGGCCCCAAAAACGTCTCCCAAGCTGGCCAAGCGTGCAAACGCCCGCCAGCTAAGGGAAAGCCCATCAGCGAGGCTACCTACCGCTCAACTTCCCGAGCGTCTCAGCCCACAACGGCCCTCCCCATGGAACCCTCTCAACCATCAGAGAGCCTTTCCAACCCCGAGGCCAACTCAGCCCCAGCCAACTCCCGCCCCGGTGAATAATTCCACCGCGGCGCCCGCGAGCTTACCTCGCGTCCCTCCCGTCCTTCCCTCCGCGCCCTCCGCGCCCTCCGCGGCTCCTATAGCCGCCAAGCTCGCGCAAGCGCAAGCGCCATCCAAATCCGTCGCGCCCTCTTCTAGCCCAGTATCAGCGCTCAGTTCTATGAACGTTATACTGAGCACGTTCAGTGTATTCACGAGCGACAGAGCTCAACAACTTTCGAGGGAGATAGTCGCCAGCAATGGCGACCTTATCAAACTCTACTCCGTTATGCAGGAGTATTCAGACGTCGCCCAGGCAGTTCAAAACCTGCCTCACTTTAGGAAATAGAAATGGATAATACATCCAAAATTAAACCCCATTCCCTTAGGCTTGGCTATTATAATGCCAACGGTATTCTCGGCCAACGCGACGAGATTTCCGCCTTCCTACAATCCCATAAGATAGACATTCTTCTCGTACAAGAGACCTTCCTAAAGCCGCGTGTACGCGGCCCTAATATAGCTAACTATAAGTTAATTAGAAATGACAGGATCACACGCCACAAAGGCGGCACGCTTATCTATTATAAAAGATCGCTACATTGTGTAGAGATCACTCCCCCCGACTTAAGCTGCATTGAAGCCTCGATCTGTCGACTAGCCATGTCCCATCACCAGTCGATCACTCTCGTATCGGCCTACTGCCCTCCCACGTCCTCATCCTTTCAGTCCTACGACCCGATCCTTTTCACGAACGATCTCAGAGCCTTACTAGGCCTGAGCGACTCTGTAATAATAGCAGGCGATCTAAACGCCAAACATCCCGCCTGGAATAGCAACACTACTTCTCCAAGAGGCAGGTTGCTATTCAATCAGTGTGAATCCCTCAACTTCGATGTCATCGCTCCGATGCATCCCACTCACTTTCCTAATATAGTCGACCACCTTCCCGACGTTCTCGATGTAGCGCTCCTCAAGAACGTAAACTTACGTTTACATTCGATCGAGGTACTACACGAGCTCACCTCCGACCACAGACCGGTTCTTGTGGAACTAGCCTCGCGCTCAGGCCCACTCGACCCGGATCGCCCTCCTCCCACCCAGATTGTCACGGACTGGAGAATGCTAAGCGAAAGCTTAAAATCCTCCTCCGCCCAGTTAGAATCAATTCCCGATGAAATCAACTCAGTCGCTGACATGACGGGCGCGATCGGCTCGTTCACCGAACACGTACAATCCACCGTGGACAAGTGTTCACGTAGAGTTGAAGCGACGAGCTTTCATCGCTTCAAGCTCCCGGATGACGTGCGTGCTCTGGTGACCGAGAAGAACGCGGCTGTCCGTGCCTACAGTACTTTTCCCTGCGACGCTAACAAGTCTCACATGCGTAACTTACAGCGTGCTGTAAAGGAACGCCTTGCTGAGATGCGTGAAACGCGCTGGGACAAGACGCTGAGTGAACTCGAGCCGACTCATCAAGCCTTCTGGCAGCTTCAAAGGAAACTCAAATCCGATGAAGTAGCTTCCACCCCGCCGATCAAACGCCCCGACAATTCCATCGCCTTCGAGGACGATGAAAAAGCGGAATGTCTGGCCGACAGCCTCGAGGCTCAATGCTCGCCTAGTACCCAACCGGTCGACCCGGCTCACCTACTAAAGGTCGAAGCCGAGGTCGAGCGCAGATCCTCCCTACCACCGCAAGAAGACCCCGACGATCCCTTGCCACCCGTCACTCCAGACGAAGTGGCAGAGATCATCAAACGTCTCAAACCCCGTAAAGCTCCGGGCCCAGATAGAATAACCAATAAAGTGTTCAAAATCCTACCCGCCTCCCTCGTAATGCTCATGACCGCGATCTTCAATTGCGCCATGACCCATAACCTGTTCCCACAGGCATGGAAAGAGGCAACCGTAATCGGTATTCCCAAACCCGGTAAACCAAAATCAGACCCGTCCAGCTATCGCCCTATCAGTTTACTCAATGTGTTCGGCAAGATCTACGAGATACTTATCTATAAGCGTCTCAAAGATTACGTCGAAGCAAAGAGTCTTATTCCATTAGAACAGTTTGGTTTTCGAACCCATCACTCTTGTGTCCAACAAGTCCACCGCATCGTGGAAGGTGTGAGCCACGGATTCCAACGTGGCCAACTCACCGGCACGATTCTCTTCGACATAGCAAAGGCATTCGACAAAGTCTGGCACAAAGGCTTGATTTACAAGCTTTACCAACTCGGTGTCCCAGACCGTCTCGTCGTCATCTTACGAGACTTTTTGTCGAATCGCACCTTTCGCTATCGCATAGACGGCACTCTTTCTTCGGCCCACCCTATAAAAGCTGGCGTCCCACAAGGCTCGGTACTCTCCCCCATCCTCTTCACGCTATACACTAGCGATATTCCTAAGAACAAGCATGTTCAATTAGCCTTATTCGCCGACGACACGGCAATCTACTGCTCAGGCCGCAGCCCAGCCGCCATAGTGAGACATCTCCAAGCCTATTGCAACACCCTAGGTGTCTGGACTAGGCTATGGAGAATCGAACTCCACCCCGACAAAAGCCAGGCCATACTCTTTTCGAGCCCCCGCCGTAGGCTTCCTCCCGCGCCCCCGTCAGTCACCATGTTTGGTAGGCCGATTCCTTGGAAGGAGCATGCCAAATATCTAGGTGTAATCTTAGACCAGCGCCTCTCATTCGCCGAGCACATACGTAAGGTGCGCTCTAGAGCAGCCTTTGTGTACGGCAGATTGCACATCTTGCTCAATTCAAAGAGCAAATTATCTCTTAAATCCAAGTTACGCCTCTACGGATCGTGCATACGCCCCGTCATGATGTATGCTTGCCCTGTGTTCGCACAGGCAAGCCATCGCCGCCTTCACAGAATGCAAGCCCTTCAAAACCGTGCCTTACGGAAAATCACAGGAGCTCCCTATTATGTTCGAAATGAGATTCTTCATGTCGACTTAAAAATCCCTACCATCCGCCAGTATATGAAGCGTGCCGCCATACGGTACTTCGAACGCGCTGAGAAACACGATAACTCACTTATCGTGTCAGCCAGTAATTACACTCCCTCCCGCATCAGTAGGATTCGCCGCCCTAGGCATGCCCTTCTAGAACCTGACGATGAGATAACTGTCCTCCAAGAGAGTAGTAAACTCACTAGCACCCTATACAAACACAAACCGCGTTCGTACAAACCTCGCCGCCGAGGTCCGCCGCGACGTCCCGTTCTCTGTCCTCCCGACCCTTGCTCATCGAGCCAGCCCGCGAGCTGAGCCAGTAGCTTTAAATTCCCCATTTAATAATAATGATCATATGATCCAGCCTGTCCCTTTGCTGCCTCCCCAGCGACGCCCTAAGCCGAGGTCCGACCCCACAGGGGGTACCCTTAGCGCAGTCGCTTAGTTTATAAGTTGTTTTACGCCCCTGGCTGGAGGCCTTAAATTCTAGGCATCCACAGGGAAAAGTCCGGTTAAGCAGTACACGGCCTCCTAGGCTGAACTGCGAGATGCCATACCAAAAAAAAAAAAAAAAAAAAAAAAAAAAATACAAAATATACGATATACTATACTCTTCTACTTTACACCATCATTGCTGTTTTATTTATCAACTTTACCTGCATTGCTGCTACAAAGGCATCCCACCTTTGCTGCTAGGATGCGATCCATTTACCTACTTACTAAGGTAAAACATCTACTTATTATTTTGTATTTCAGGATGTTGCGTTCAACGTTGAAGACGTACAAAAAATCGTAAGAGACAATATAGAGCTCTGCCTAGGAGGAAACACGTACAGCCACTCCCGATGTCCGCAATGGATCAGCATTATTACGGACAAAACCCTCGCAAGATTGAACAAACTTAACAAGCCTTTCAAATATATTTGTGAGTACCTAAATGAACTAAGAATGTAGAAAGATAAATTTTAACATTTCTGACATGACTAATAAACTGTCTCCTTAGATGTTTGATCATGTTTGTAGGCCTAGGACTTACCGTCTAACAGTTATGTTCAAATACTTCCCAGTAAATCCTGGATAGATCTCCTTAAAACAGCTTCGACGTCGACAAATTTAAGAGGAGGACATATTATATACCTACCAGTAATCGTGGATTAAAAGACGAAACTGCAGCATTTAAATTGACTGCGTAAAAGCTCTTGATAGATAACCGTCGTGGCGTGGTAAAGACATCCATATTGATGCTCTGCTTTTATTACTAGTTCTTTGTTGTTTCCAGTGAGGATTACAATAACGCAGAAGAACGGAGCTGGTCTGCACACAGCCGCTGCTTATTACTGGGACACCGCAACAGACGGTACTTGCACAGTGCGTTGGGAGAACAAATACATGTATTGTATAGTCAATATTTGGGGTCTTGCTTTACAACTATAATTATTATTACTTTCACGCTATATGAGTGCTAGACGAATCGATTTACTATTGATGACCGTCGTTTGTGCAATGGTGAGGATTTTCATAAGTTTTATGTAGGTTAGCAATGATGTATATGCATCATCTTACACGCGCTTATAAAGCCCAGCAAACACGCGCGTCTATTACGTTAGTCTGAAAGTGCTCTTACTGTAGTTAAGCCTGAATGGCTAAAGGCCCCAGTACACGTTGGCCCAAGTGCGGCCAATACACGCCATCACCAATGTGTACACGGGGTATTGGTGCAGGTTGGCGGACATTTGTCAAGGTTGGCGCGCATTCGGCGAGTTGTCGGTTTTTTGGGCACACATCAAAGGAATCTTGGCCCAGCTTGGCGTGTGGTGTTTACACATTCGGCCAATGTTTAGTTCGTCACCGACCGCTGAGGATAAAGTACACTTTTGTGTTGCGTGTAAAAATAAATATAGTAGTAAATATAGTAGTGTAGTATAATATAAATATATATAGTAGTGTAGTTTAATATAAATATATATAGTTGTGTACAAATAAATAGCCGAAGCCTTAATTACTTCGACGTCCATCGCACGTGGTTTACCAGGCAAGAATGAGCCATGCGCCAATGTGTAAACACCATTTGATCGTGGCCTACATTTGTGCATTGCACAGCTTGGCCCAACACAGGCCAACGTGTACTGGGGCCTTAATAAAAAGGTTCATTGTAACTTTACATCTACTGCACTTTGCAGTTTTGAGTAGGTATTGGATCTGTGTGTGGTCTACTTTCTGAATAAGCTTTTTGTTCTTATTTTGGGAACACTTACTCTTTTGTTTGCTCATCCCAACACATGTATTAGATACTCAAGTGTTTTTGCGTGTTCTGGCTTCCGGGCTCAAGTAGCAAAAAAACAACCCTTGTAAAACATTTCTTGTGATACACTTTTTGGAGCATGTGGCCAAATGGCTACCGTCACCATTTTATCGAATATCAGTTTTTTTTATGATCTTGGTGTGATCATTATTTTAACGGACTTTATTTTGAAATATTTTTCCTGGTATGTTATAGTGTCATCACAAAGCGAATATTAAATAAAACAAAATATAAAGCACATTTTAGTATTTTTATTTTTGGTAAAATTTACCACAATACAAAATAATGATAGAAATAAATAAAGTAATAAAATGTATAGACAGGTCATAGAACTATGCATTGTAAAAATTGGTGCTTTTAAAGCAATTTCATTATAATTTATAATAACATTAGGCAAAATGGCATTGTGTACATTTAAAAATAAAAGCATTATTTTTAACACAAATAATATCAAGGGCAGATGCAATACACTTAATAATTAACGCAAAATTCATCACTTGGTGATTTGGTCTTTTGATTTCTAATTAAATCATTTTATGTATATGTATGTTACCGACATTGTTCAGTTTTGCAGATTGAAGCTTGAACAGCTAATTACCTGATGGTCCCAGTTAAAGAAAATATTTTTTCTTGACAATTTAAGAAAGTAGAGGCTTCAAAAAGCCACCGTTTACAAAGGAAATTGACGATGGACTCTCATTAAATAATGTCGATAATATTTTTTTCCTAAATAATCAAAACATATTGATCCCGTTAAATAAGTAATGAATTTGTCTAGGTAATATAGCACGTTAACGGTAACATAACTATACATGAGTGAAGGTGCGATTGCCTTTGGAAATATTGTAGACTGTGTCTCTGGGCCTCTACAATTCATCAGGCCTACATTGATTTCATTATGAGCCGTATTCAAACCTTTCAGTTTCTACAGTCTACACCACCTACGGGCCGCACCACCGCATTATACAAAACTAACAAAATGCACATGTACATAATTTTAAAGCATTCTTGAGTCTACCAAACAAGTCAACTCCATTATAAACCATTTACAATTGATAGTCCACAATTTGTATCATCGACATAACCATTCGATTACGCCTGTAAAATATTATACACAAGAAACTTCGAGGGAAAAGGAAAGGAAACGCGTGTTAATCTTATTTCAAAATAAAAACTAAATCTTTAAAAATATTGTGTTAATCTTAATAATCGAAAGTGATTAAAATTACCTGTACTTTTATTATCATAACTCGATGTAGGCTATAACTTCGACTAACTCTCGTATCAAATGTAAACAAAATATAACAACCTTTTTTATAAAAAGAATGGCTTATAACCGTTATGGCTACGTTCGCATCATTTCAGTTCTAAAACCGATTGGACTAGTCTACAGATACGCCCGGGTGAGCGGGCTGTATCAATTTAAAACATTGATGGGAACACAGTCAACACAGTTTACATACAACAGAATGTTATCATCATCTCTTTTTAAAATTGCCTCTGAACTTCAGGCTGTTTGTCTACTAAAGAGGCTCAATACTATTATGCAATAGAAACTACTAGATATGTCGATCAAAAAAGATAAATCCCGCTTTGGAATTAGTTTTTCTAATAACAACTAAATAACACTAATGTATTAAGATCCGATCCATACTAAATGAAATTGTGACTGCTGTCTAGCTTACATTTGACGGCTGTACAAAATATCACATATGATGTGAATTAATGATAATCTAATAAATAACACAGTTGACAAAAACAATTTTAAATAATATTCTACAAGGTAGACAAACTGCCTATAACAAAATAAAACAAAGGCTCTAGTTGACATACATGCAGATATCATTACATTTTCGCTAAAACAAGACACCTGTATAACAAATTAGCACATATATATTTAAAATACAGTATGCACAGCTTATTTTAACACCAAAATGTTACCTTAGCTATTGTATATTTAGTTCATGATAATTATACAATGAAAATATCTGACCATGATCAGAGATACGGAACATTTATCATTATTATGTGCATCTTGTTGTAACGTATAAATTTCAAAAAGTACTAATAGTTACCTCTTAATTCGGGCCTACGATAATCTGTCCTATTGATTTATCTATGAAATACTTGAGGACACATACAAGTTATTTTAATACTGCTATTGTTAGATGCAGTAACAAATAATACATATTTAACGGTTATGCTATGGCATGGTATCCAAAACTTGATTTGTCACTTTGTTTCTGCATCTAATTCTATAATTAAAACAATAAAATTGTGAAGCAGATTGATTAGCAATTTGACTGATTCGTGTGATGACTGTTATTGTGTGATGTATTAAATTCAGTCTATAAATGCTTATAGGAAAAAAATGCTATAAAATTATATTTGCCAATTAAAACAACACACAGGCAATCAATTAAACATTAAAAATATATATCATCTAAATTAAAACCAATTAGCTTTGCTGAAGTAATATTAAAGCTAACAAATGTGCATTTTTATATGAAACCGTGCCTCGTACTCGACAGCGTACACCTCGAGGCGCCGTCCCGCCGGCCTCGCGCACAAGGCTCACTAAATAACTTATTATATACACCGTAAAATATACTCTATAAAGTACAACCTACCACTATGACTACAATAAAACGATTTGTCGTTTAACTCATTATTATGACAGATAATTCCTCTTATTTACAATTTTACTATACAATACACGATAAAATTACTAAAAAGTAACATTGTACTTGTAACTTTGCTACCCTCCTGTCGAATGTACTAATTTTATTATTATTTTATGCCTAAAGATCCCTCGATATATGTACACATACGCGCTATGTTAGTCGAGACTTAACTGATCACAAGTGAAGAGAAAATATAAGGACATAATGAGGAACAAATATACACTACACTAGCTACACACTAACCATCTCTTACCCGAGCGATCCGGGGCCAAACATTATCACATCAAAGTTAAGTGCACACACTTAAGCCGTTCGCGAGTCAACTAACCACCCTAAAAAAACTCAACATAACTAAAATATATTTACAAAATGTATAAACCTATCTCAAAATACGATTTTTCAAATAAATCTAATTCAAAATTATTACAAAATCCAACAACTCTTAACACTGGGTAGATTCAAGAAAGAGATCATATTAAGATTCATGTAAATTGTTTCATGTGTCTGATTAGGTAGGCTCCAGCAAGTCTTAGTGACAAGAATGATACGAGGTGGGAGTAACGCGATATGTGAATTTGACTTATTGTCTTACATACATAAATATGTACACGTAGTAGATTGTGCTCGACCCAGTATTTCATCATCAAGCACTCATGTCCGCAAGCTACGTTCTAAATAAGCTTACTTAGAACTCTCACGAGATCCATCGATTTATATCCGGCGGCGTACCGCTAAAGGACGATGGGCGTTTTGGTACCCTGTCCAACAGTGTTGATTCTAGTACCATTGCGTAGGTCTTGGCAAGCCAAAAAATGTTTACTATGACGACTAGTCCCAATTCCTTGTCCATTTCGCGTGACATCGACTAATAGAATGTGTAATGTTCATAAATCATCAACGTAGATGTAGTTCTTAAATCCAACTGTATTGAATAAAAACTGGTAAAGTAACAAAAAAACAAGAATTTGGCCTTCTTAGAATGTTTGCCTGCCCACTGCTTTAAAAAAAGTCTGTGCGCAAACCTTTGCAGTTCACGCAGAATATAGCTTATGTATTTGATGAAAGTCTTTCAATATTTACAATCAATTAATGTTTAATGATTATCGTATTTTAATAACAGGTTTTTTCTTTATTTCATATAATGTGTAGGTACATGGAAGCCAGTATGTTTAAAGATAGTATGTAACTAAAATGATTAGTTGTGTTTTCAGAAATGTTTTGAACTTTTGTCAAATCAGATGACGATTGTGTTTCCGTAGTATGACTCCATAGACTATTACAACCTTTAGATTATAATAGAGTGTATCTCAAACAATTTAAGATGTCTATTAACTGAGTTTAAAATTATTATACTGACGACATATGCCTCTTAATGAATTTGCATATATGGATGACATACTTGTTTCTATGTCGATTTAATTTTTATCGTTACTCTGATCGGACAGCTAATTGAGGCAAGCCCCATAGTTTTTATTATTGTTCACGTAAATACCTTTCTAATGATATATCATACGTTACTGTTGGAGCGGGTACCAAATCCCATACAAAGTGCCCATTGTCCTTTGTCCGTTCAAATTAAATGTCACTCACGTTATTACTAATATCTTTACGTCTAAATCAGTTATGTACTTCTAGATTATGCTATTCGTTAAGTAAAACCTGTGAGGCTGGAAAATTTACAGATCAAAAATACTACAAGGCTTATCGTAGAATGTTTATAAATGTTTTGTTGCAGTATTTTTGTTCGGTTTTACAGCATTTTAAACCTCTTTGATCATAGATCAACACAAGCATAATTGACACAATCAAATCACTCACTCTATAGTTGTTCACAGTTAGTTAAGATACTTGCGGCACTTCTTGGCGCCGCACGTGCATGGAATCTTGACCTCTTCGAATGGGAACTTGTAGTCATAGGTTAACTCCTCGCCTACGGTAATACGTCGCAGGGCGAAGATGAGGATGTGTTTGTGACCGTGTATGTCCACAACACGCGAGTAACAGTTAGGCTGAAACAAAAGAAATATTGTTAAATTTTGTTTCCATATCCCGAAGATAGCTTGGCAAGACTTTTATCTCAATAGTAGAAAATCTACCACTTTTCTAAAGCCATGCCTGGATACAGGCATGAAACTCGCCGAAATAAAGCAACTACCCCTTAAAAAGTTTTAACACTGTTCAACTACAGATACACAGCAAAAATCTCAGACATTATGTCTATTTAACTTTTTTCTCATACAGAAAGGGGCTATTATAAAACATAACTCACATCACAGGAATGGTTAATGAACCTAGCGGCGTTGCCCTTAAGCGTCGCATCAACCACAAGATTGTCGTCGATACGGAACATGTAACAGCCGCCGACGCCGCGCCGACCGCTCATGGCTTCGTAGCGCTTTTCTCGCTGGTCCGCCAGAACCGCGCGGATCACCTCGCCCGCGTATTCTATTACCATGTCACCTGGAATAAGGAGTGTTCAATTATTATTTGTTTACCACATACAGCTAGAGAAATTGGGTAGGTATGTAGGTCGGGGCCGAGCTCAAGGTCTTATAAAAAACACATAATATTAAAAAAATAAATACCTATGAGATTTATACATAAGTCATTATTGTTAGTTTAACATTATGTGTTTTTTTCTACAGATTTTTTACGAGTAGGAAGGGGTGCCCGAACGGCTCTTAATCAGGCCCATCACGCTGTGATTAGAATGTATTCAACATTCTAATTAAAGAAGATCGATCAATATTCATCACAGTTTTAAAGACCAGTTTGGAATAATAAAAAATGAATAGTATGTATACCTTCTTCAATATCTCGTTTGCAGAATAATCCGCGTCCATGTATGTGTGATCTGTATACGCCAACGGATGCTTTAGATGTCTCTTTCAATTGTCTGAATCTCATAGCCGGCGGTAACGTTGCCAAGCGCCTGAAATCGAAAACAAAATGTTTGAAAGATGCATAATAATTTTGATGACCAGATTGCTGTTTCGATGTCATGAAATTAATGTTACATGGCATCTTAGCAGCGCAATTATATATTTATGTGCAGCTTATTACTAAAGTACTGATGATAGAATATTATATACCTAGAAATGGAGCTCTCTCCCTCCTGTCCTCCAAACGGCGGGGGCTCCTCTCTGAAAGGCGAGGCCATCCAGCTGAACATATCATGGTTTTGCTTCCGAGCCACGGGCCCTGTTCGCGCGCTGCCCCAAGGACTCTCCTTGAAGCCCTCGCTAAGGTCCAAGTCGTTATCCCAACTGCTCAGCGGGCGGCCTTGGCGGGTCTTGTATTTGGTGCAACGGCTTGCCTAAAAGACAACAACATTATTAATACAAGCCAAATTGAAAAGTATTCTAACGTTCTTAAAAA
Organism: Helicoverpa zea; assembly: GCF_022581195.2. Taxonomy (NCBI): domain Eukaryota; kingdom Metazoa; phylum Arthropoda; class Insecta; order Lepidoptera; family Noctuidae; genus Helicoverpa; species Helicoverpa zea. The sequence continues at coordinate 5,021,540 of NC_061472.1, forward strand.
AAATGTACACTTACCCCGGGTAGTTGTTCGACCAGGTATCTGAGTGCGTTGTTGTTCAGTCCCAGAATATGTGCTCCGGATAGACTAGCCGGCAGATTGTATTGGATCGGTGGTAGTCCCGATTGCTTCCTAGCGTTCTGCACAGCCTCTACAACTTTCGCCCACAGGTCGGTCAATGACGAAGACGTGTAGTTGAAACCGTCTTCCGATGTTACTTCATAAATCAGTTTAGGTCCGTCATCCTTGGCCGGCTCCGGAGCTGGCTTAGGAACGGTAGGTTTATTCTCTTTAGATATTTTGTTCTGCTTCTTTGTTACAACTGGCTCTACATCTGTTTTCCTATCTCCCAAAGGTCGCTTCATGACTTTAGTGGAAGCATTGGGTATTTTCGTTGCAACTGGAGCTCTGTTGGTATCTTTTTCAATAAGTACTTTTGGTGGTTCTACTTCAATCATCTCAGCATCCAAGCTTGGTAGAGACATCTTAGAATTACTTTCAATAGGTTCGATAATTCTGCTAGTGTCCATGTTGGACGGTGCAGTACTCGTGTTAGCCTGATGTATTTCGGCCGATAACTGCATAGCTTGAGCAGCTTCCCTTTCTTCCTTCTCCTTTTTAGCCTTTTCAAGTTCCATCATACGCTTCGACTCTTCTATCGCCTTTTCTAGATCACTATCAATGGTGTCATCTTTGATATTTAAATCTGGCATATCGTGGCTTACAGGCCTCTGTTTCGGCACTGCCGCAGTTTTGGTGGTCTTGGTAGATGACTTGCTTTGCCCGTCTCTATGTAGCGGCAGTACTCTGTTCATAGGCCGCATTGACATTGGATTGACCACGTTTGTTGGGATGCCCGACTGTTGAGTGGGTGGAGCTTTGGGCAATGATATGCTAGAACTGTTCTGCGTTGGTAAATTGATCGTGTTATTTGCCACAGGTATGCACATCAGATTATTTGCATTGTTCTGATTCTGAAGTAAATTAGAGTTCGTTTGTAGAGGGAAGTTTATATCGGCAGCAGTTTTAGAAGCGATCTTAGGGTCCACGAGATTATTCTGTACCGTGATGTTAACGGTATTATTGCTGGAGTTCACGTTGATATTCATTGGAGCACTGTTTGGTATAGCTTGGAATGGCACGTTGATCATAGTACCACTGTTGTCGGTCGTGGGTTGGAAAGCCAAGGGATCAGTCGTGATACCAGGCACGTTGCTATTGTTATTATTAGTGACCACGCGTATATTATGTTGCTGAGGAACATGCTGATTAATATTGTTTTCTAGGTTTGCATTATTCATACGACTCCTTTCAGGTAAATTGATGACTCTGTTGTTCTGGGAGTTCATTTGCATATATCCAATTTGATTGTTGACTGATATTGTGTGGTTTTGCTTTTCATTGCTAACCATGTTCACTTTAGAACAATCTTGCTTGTTATTTGCCATAGGTATGTTGTTGGTAGGCGGCGGGCCCATAAGGTTTTTACCTCGTAGAGTCTCTTGAGAGAACTTGGGCGGATCCGGCACTGGTAAAGTATTCCGGTTCATTTGATTTTCCATATTTGTGATACTCTGACTTTGTGATGTATTGTTGCTGCTCATGCTGCAGCTGTTTATATTAATTTGTGCGGTGTTGGACACCTGGCTGCTGATCATTTGGTTTTGATTGTTTGCAGCGTGTGTCTGCGAATTATTCAACATCATATGATTAGGTGTTCCCGACATCAGGTTATTATGGTCGGTAGAGTTGGAGCAACTCATCAACATGTCGTGTCCCGTCATGTTGTTCTGAGAGCCAGGTCCGTACATGTTGCTAGTGTTTACATTATTCATCATCATATTATTGGACATACTCGAGTTATTTACGTTCATTCCATGCAGCATGTTGTTAGTGCTCATATTCATGTTATTTTGATTGGTGTTCATATTCATGTTCGAGCATATCTCCATAGAGTTCTGATTGTTGGTAAACTGTGTGCTGTTGTTAGAACAGCTACCACTGCAGGAACTTTGAATGTCGTTCTTTATGTCCGGGATGTTTGGCATGTGCATCATCGAGCTGTTCATAGACTGATGATTAGTGTTCACGATCTGCATGGTGCTGTTCAGATTGCTGTGCATGTTCATATTATTCATGGCATTCATCTGATGCTGCATCATAGAAGAATGTTCCATCGAGCTCCTGTTGTTCTGTATTTGATTCATAGCGTTGATATTTTGTAGGGTAATAGAGTTGCCGTCGTAACTATTCGCGTGAATATTTGGCATAGAGCCAGAGTTATCCATCTGGTTGCCTAAATTAATATTGGGGGCACTTCCCGACATATGATGCATATGTATGCTGTTATCCATTTGCTGTCTGTTATGCATTTGATTTGGTACATGCTGGTGCATATTCATTATATTGTTGTCGACGTGGGTACGATTATTTTGGATCTGCATAACGTTGGACATTTGATGTTGGTGATGGAGGCCGACGTTCTCCATTTGTCTGTTCTGTTGCATCGACATTTGCTGGTTTACATGCATATTATTGTCCATTTGCCCTCGAGTGTTATTGCTAGCGTGATGATTCATCTGCTGCATGTTATGCATTTGAGTGTTATGCATATTATCTATAGATCGATTCGAGTGCATTGTGTGACTCATGTTGCCCATACTGTGAGGCTGCATGTTGTCAATCATCATCCTGTTATTCTGCATGTTCATGTTTGTCATTGGTTGCTGCATGTGCATATGATTAAGATCGCCCAAATCGGACCTGTTTATATTGTGGTTGTTGCCTCCCAAATTATGCATATTCATGGACTGATTCATAATATTGGTATTGTCAGGAGTACTGCGGTTAGAAAGCATGTTGGTTTGATTATGATTTGGTTGTCCACTCATCAGATTATCGTGGAAATTCCTGTTAGGTGTTTGTTGATTCAATTGTTGCAACTGATTGTTCTCAACTTGTCGATTATGTTGAATTTGTCCGTTCATGATATGGATCTGGTTAGGAGCAGGAATCTGATTGTTATCATGTGACATCATCTGTATATTGTTGTGAGACATGTTAGACGAGTTCATAGTAGTGGACATGTCATGTTGCTGGTTTTGTTGCAAACTATTATCACTAGAAACAGATATGTTCATTCTGCTGTTTGTACTTTCTTGACAAGACATATTCATGTTCTGCAGTGAGTTATTCCCTGAACTCAATATTTGTACCTGTCCATGGGAATTGCTGCTAGGAATCGAGCACATTTGATTTTGGTTGTTAGACACAGATATAGTATTCTGGTTGTTCTGCAACTGTGGCCGCATCACATTGTGGGGTATGATGCTGATCGCTGGCGAGTTGCTCATATTTCCACTCATCTGACAATTGCTCAGTTTATGAGTGTTCATTTGACTGGACAAACTATCGTTGCTATTATGTTTGTTGTCTGTCCCCATGTTCTGGAAACTCTTGTCACTGTTAGCGTGCTGCGAATGAGAAGCCATTATTTCTTGGGAAAAATTCAGATGTCCGCCTTCAGTTTTTGATAGAGCATTGATTTTGCTCAACTTCAAAGAAGTGTCTGCATCAAAATTGCTGTTCATGACCGACGATGGCGGGTATATGTTGCCAGCAGTTATCTGAATAACATTGTTGGATGTTGTATGTGAGGTCGAATGGTGGCTCACGTTTAGGCTTTGTTCAAATTGATGAGAATGCATGTTCATGCCGGACATTGAGTTGTTAGGCATCTGTATCAAACAGTTCTGGTTCACCTTATCATGGTCGTTGTTCAGATGAGATCTTCCCGCCATGACATTGCTCTGAATATTCATTGAAGTCGTGTTTACAGTACTTGGCTTCACTGCCATGTTTTGATGTTCCATTTTGTTTTCCATGCTGGTGTTTATGGTTTGATTAATTTGCCTCCAAGGCGTTGGTGATTTTATGCTCTGTGTTACACTTATTGTTGGCATATTTGCAGAGTTTGAATTATCATGCAAGTTCCCACTTATTTCGATGACATGGGAATTTTCGATCTTGTAATTTCCCTTTGCTGGGGGTGCAATGGAGCTCGAGACTATCGGCTGCGTTAGTGGAATAGACTGCAAGGGAAATGATGTGGCCGGTATAGATTGAGAGATTGCCATTACCGGCTGTCCAATTGATGACACAAGTGTCACGTTTGGAGACATCGACACAATGCTGGGTTTAGGCATATTTCCTCTTTGAATATTCTGTGGAGAGCTAGAAATAGTCATGCCATGTATCTGAGAAGTGATTGGATTAATGCTCTGTCTGCCGGTAATAATAGTACCGGCGCCCGATTGTGAGCCAACGGTCATTGGAGATGGGCTCATCTGAATAACTTTAGGTGTTTGTCGGTTGCTATTATTTGACTTGTCAGGTAGCGGCTGCAATGTTAGATTCGGAACAGTAGCCTTCACGTTCTTCATAGATTGTGGTGATGACTGCACGGTTTGCGCAGTGACCACATTAGGCGTCGATGACACAGCGACACTATCACCCACATTATTTACTACAACATATCCTGTGGGCACCTCTACTATAGGCTCTATCTTGCTCGCTTGGAACACCTGGGTGGTCGTAGCTGAGAAACTACTGTTCTGTGCGAGAACTCCTTGCATAGCGGTAGAGACGAACTGTTGTGAAGACATCACTGTGTTTTGCACTATTGTCTCCAAACCATAATAAACTGGTTGAGTTGTCGTTAAGTACATGCAGCCAGATGGATCTGTCACCATTTCTAATGTAGGTGTTGAACCCAGTAACACTTGATCATTGCAGAATTGTGGCAGTAGAGTCCCTTGTGGTAGAATGGTGGTGCCTCCAGGACCTGAAGAGATGAGAGTATTGCCTTGAGTCTGCAGTGTATTCGGTATTATAGTGGTTTGGCCGTTACCAATACCACTTTGAGGTACAACGGTCGCTCCTGCCGTTTGTAACGTATTTCCATTTGCCAATCCTTGTATAGTTCCTTGTGGTATTATCGTAGTACCATTCTGTGTATGTATTGCTTGCGGTAGAATTGTGGGACCATTGGGACCTTGGGAAATAATGCCTTGGGTTTGGATTGCACCCTGGGGTAAGATGGTAGCTCCTTGCTGAAGAGCTTGTGGTAATATTCCCATGTTTCCTTGCGGTAACAGTACAGGTATTCCGCCGCTTGGTACGGCAACCAGTCCTCCAGATTCTGTCTGTTGGATTTGGAATGTTTGAGGCACCAAACCGCTCTGGGAGATAAACTGAGTAGGGCCGGTCTTAAAGTCACCTTGAGGTGCAATAGTCGCGATATACTGCATATTTTGATTCTGCTGTTGCGATAACGCCTCCACGTAAGCAGACATTATGTTTTGGTTCGAAACTGGCTGAACTATGATAGATGGTTGACCAGTTTGGTTATTGGTTTGCAGCAGTACAGTTGGTGACTGGTTGATAGTTGTATATGTCTTCTCCATTTTGGTTTGTCTTTTGATGGTAGTAGGCTTAGGAATTGGGCGTCCTCTTCCTCGGTTCGTAGCCTGGAATATTGGCTTAGGTTGGACCTGTGTAGGCTGTTTCTTAGGAGACTTTTGCGTATTCCCCGGTAAGATCAGTTGTTGTTTGTTTTGGGAATTTGGCGACGATAGCCTCTGTGCCGTCATTGCGGGAACAACAATAGTAGGGTTTCCTTGAATCTGAGGTCGAATCATTGGTTGAATGTTCTGTATAATAGATGTATTAGGCATTCCTTGTATGGAATTCACTGGCAATGCTATTGAAGATGCGCTCGCCATATTAGGGAAATTGGTGACGTGGTTCTTGCCTTGAATCATTTGGCCTTGGATCATATTGCCTTGTTGATTCTGGGGTATAGTCAAGACTTGGTTAGAGTTTGATGATATGACTTGAATACCTCCTGGTCCCGATAGTAATTGAGTCATATCATTACCCTGGATTTGTTGTATGTTAGTGTTTCCATTTCCTGGTTTTACGCAAATATTGTAAGGCAAGATGTTGGGTTGCGTAATAATTTGAGGGGTCATTATCTTCTGACCACCTGCGGAACTAGTCTTAGGAGGTAGTAGCATCTGTGGCGTCACAACTATTTGTGGTGAAGACATCATCTGTTGGTTCGCTGAAACTTGCACATTCGTAGTTTTGCTTTGATCGAAAATCACAGTTCCTGATTTCATTTGCTCTGTGATCGTCATAGTCATTTCATTTGAAGGCCCTGGCGATGGCGTTTCAACAATGGTCCCATTTATTGTGATTTGTCTAGTATTGATAGAAGTTCTTCTAGCGGCTATGCCTTCTGCTTTCACGGTATTTTCAGTGCCGCTAACAACTCCAGCGTGTATTATCATCGGCTGCGCAAACGCACCTTGGAAGGCATTTTGTAGAGTCGTCAATGTTCTATTCTCTGGTGATTTAGGATTCTCACTTTCACTTTCACTCGTAGATATAATGTCACATGACGGCACATGCCTATCATAAGACTCTTTATTTCTGTATGTGCATTGGCATCTATCACATCTTACAGGTTGGTCCATATGATTAGAATTGCCTGAGCCATCGTCTAATGGTCTCATCACTAATTCTGGCTGGCCACTTAGCGAGTTTCCAGCAAAAGTTACAGTATAGCTTTCAGTTCCACTTGCTCTGTACATGAACTGGTTAGTTTGTCCTCTCTGCATGTTATCATTTCCATGGTGGTTGTCTTCAGCACCATCTAATTGTTGTATTGGTGTAAAATCATTGTCGTTATCTCGAGGACTACCAGGTCGGGAGCTGCACGTGCTCTCAGAACCAGACCAGTCAGCTGCCCCATCTAACTGAGAAATAGGACTGCACTGGATTTTCGTATAAAAGTCTATCACATCAGTGTAATATCCTTCGTTTTTATCAGCTTTAGTGTTATTTGAATCGTCTTTTTGTTTAGGCGAGCCTGTGCGGTAAGTGATGCCTGATGAGTGAGCAGCCTCGTCACATATAGCACCGCTTGTACAAGTCTCCACTTTAACTTTCTTATCTGTATTGTTGTCAGTTTCCTTTATAGAATCCATCGGACTCTCTGCCAGTGGTATCCTCTGAACAGGACTCAATTTACCAGTCACTGTCGATGTCTTACCCATCTTACATCTTTTGATTGTGGATGAAAGAAGACTTGTGTCAAACTTATTGTTCCAACTACTAGATCTTTGTTGTCCACGGCCAGTTGTCAGAGTTTTAAGATTATGACTCTGTAGAAGCATTTCAGACTTGCTCCTTTTTAGTTCCTTACTCCCTGTCTCGAATCTCGAGTTTAGGAGTTCATCTATAAAGTCTGTAGAACGGAAATCAGACTTGTCATTACTTTTATCGTCTGATTGACCCATTGCGCAATAGAACTCATTTTTTAGGTCTTGGAATATGTCTTGCATGGATATGCCATCTAGAAGATCATGATTCAAGTCCTCAAATATAGCATCTTTCACTTCAGGTGGTAATAGATCTGCTGTGTTCTGTGGTTCCTCCTCATCTTGCTGCTCTTGTTTACAAACATTGTCAAGTAAATACTCCACCACCTGTTTCACAGCCAAATCTTCTAGTGTCACTGTATTTCCAAACTTAATGGGCGATTTGTCATTCTTCAGCATTAAAACGGACTTGCCAGTACCTGTCTCAATACTTTCATGCCAGGCTCCAATCTCAGCCATAACTCTCTCTACAACATGTACGTCTAATGTATGATCTACTGTTATATTCACACCAAAGTCAAATCCTGGTAGTGGTTCAGCAAGTATTAGTTTCGTCTTGATGGTATATCTAACTATTTTGGTAGGTTTCTTGCAAGACCAGAATAGCCTAGTACATGAAAAGTCTACTGGCATTAAAAACTCTTCATAATCTGAAACTGAGGGCACAATTTTTCCAAGACTATGTACAGTAAGTGAGCCTAGAATGAACTGCACTTTCGTAATTTCACTGTATCTCTTCTTCTTCTTGTCAAGTTCGACATAGACTGGCCTTGTTAGTTCAAAGTCGGCGTCTTTTTGTAAACTCTTTTTGGGTACGTCTTTGCCGTGCGTTGGACAGAATACTCTCTTATCGTCCATGAAAGCACAACTTGCCTTTCTAGCGCAGGTATAATGATACGTCTCGCTACAGTTTTTGGCGCAGCAGCCGACGCTGGCGCCTTTAACTTCGCAGGCGGCACATTTGATCATCTTCCCTCTAGATATTGCAGAGTGAACATTTTGTAGAGACCCATCGATTTCTTCGAACACCTCAGCTGACCATAGTGCACAGTTTGAATGGATCCAATCATTCTGTCCACAATAGAGCAGGCGCCCTTCCAAAGATGGTAAGCCATCCCCTACAACTTTACACAGTACACACAATCTTGAGTCCACAACTGGATAGAACTCTAATAAATCTTCTTCTAATTTCTCACTATCAACTTCCAACTTAGGTACTATTTGGTCCATTGGGCGTTCGATAGATTGCACTGCTGCTTTAATTTTGCTGTCGGCTATAGCAAGGTCTTTCATAGACTCTGTATCTTCCTGCTCTCCTTCTACTTCCAAGTTAGGTTGGAGACAATTGTTTTCACAATCAAACCACGGGAATGTCTCTGAGAATAAGTCCTTGTATATTGAAGTCAGATCATCACTGGTTGTTCTTTGGATGACCTCTTTCATATCATGATTGAAGTCTTTTAGTGAGACATATCCATCAGTGTTGACTCTTTTCTTGATGTCTAGGAGTGACGGTGAGATTATTCTATCACCATCATCACTGGGATTGTTCATATCAGACTGTCGCATCACGACGGGGCTCAGGTCCTGTTCGCTCCGAGCCTGAGGGAAGCATTTCATGGGCTCGTCATCGTCGGATATCGCCTCATACTTGTCATCATGCACAGTCGTCGGCAACATTGTCGTTGCTTTCTCTGATTTCGCATGTGGAGTATAGTTTTCGTGCACCTCAACACATGAGGCCTCAAAGTCTGGTTTGGTGCCATAAAGGCCCGTGGAGAAGCATATTTCTTTATTCTGCATTAATGGCTCTTGTAGGTTAACCACTTTATGTGATGTGTGTGGCATTTCTTCCTTCTCCATGTCAACGTCTTGTAGCAAAGATGAGCACTGCCATACTTGTGGATTTTGTGACTCATCGAGTTTGTTCTGAGGGAAATTGTTATTTCGTCGCCCTCTTGCCGTGTTCCTGTAGACCTTAGTCTCCGATGTCTTCATAGACACATCGACGACGTCGAAGTGTAGTTTTCTAATAGCTTGTGGTGACATGAGCCGGTACGGTTTGTTCGGAACCGGCGTATTCTTATGCGGAGTCAGTTTTAGTAACGCACAAGCTTTCTTATTCTTGGCAAGTAACTTCAGTAGATGAAGAAGACGTCCTTTAAGGTGTTCAGTGAGCATTTTTCTCCATGGTGGATCATTGGGCATGCATTTGCAGCAAATGTACTCGATTGAGGGTGGTAATGCGGACAGCAGTTGATATCCTTCGCCAGTGAGGCCTTCGCAACTAGCGTGCACCCACCTACCGCACCAACCGCACTCCATCATCTGTAAGGTAAAATTTTATATTGAAATACATGAAGAATAACTTGGTCAATGATAAAAGTACATAGTAATGTGGGGTTTACCTTGCTGTCAAAATCGTTATCCCTGTAGCAAGCCTGGCACAGCGGGCAGTAGTTACCCTTCTGCCGCAGCTTGAAACAAGGCCCGCAGAACGGTAGACTTCCCACGAACTTGCTCACGCGGCTGCTGTCGCAACTCTTGCATTTTAGGCACGCACTACATATCTGCAAATAAATGAACAGAATATTGCATCTTACTTGTTACTGCAGACATTACACTGTACAATAAAAGTATATTTTTTTCATCTGCCCAGCCTTTTTATCAACTATGTAGGGGCCGGTCTACTTGGATACATATGTGAACTAGTGTTTTACATAAAGCAATTGCCTATCTGCCAATCATAATCCAGTTAATTAAGTAACCAGGTACACCGTTTTGGCATCATTTTTTATGGTCAGATATTTTGGCAAAAAAAAATACAAATTTTGTTTACTTTTACAAGATTTTTTCTTTTTTTTTTAATATCTGCAATCAGTCCTATAGTATAGTATTACCTATGAGCAACAATTAATAGGTTAACATGTATTTCAGCTAATTAAGAGGGTAGAAATAAAATGTCTTTTCTTCTGACACGTTTTTGGCACATTTGGATGGCTCACCAGCCTTGCCTGTATGTTTTAGTTATCGTCGAGATTTCGATATTTGTTTGAGTGTACATACCTGAGGCCAGTCGCTGCGGTGATCAGGCGGCGGCGCGGGCAGACAGGCGGCGTGGTGATGCCTGGCGCAGGCGCGGCAGCGCAGCCGCGCGGCGGGGCGGGCGCAGGCGGCGCACGACACGCAGCGCGCGCACGTCCAGCCGCCGCCGCCCGCCGCCTCCTCCGCGCACCAGCTGTGGTACCACTCGCAGCACGACCCGCACACCAACATCTGTGCACAGAGATAAGTTACTGAATATTTGCTCTGAAGTTTGATGTGTCATTTCTTCTTCCCAGCAAAAACACATAGGAAATGGTGAAGGGTGGGCGTTTTGTGGGCTGTCTTTTGTAAATTCCTGACGTTCAAAACGTGCTGTTTTGCAGCCAAGTTTGAATAAACGGTTGTTTATTGATTTTCAATATGGCACGTCACACAGTAACTTACAATCTATACTTCTATAGTAGTATAGAATAGATTTATTTATGTACATATAATGTAGGTTATCTATACTAATATTATAAAACTGAAGAGTTTGTTTGTTTGAACGCGCTAATCTCAGGAACTACTGGTCCGATTTGAACAATTCTTTCGGTGTTAGATAGCCCATTTATCGAGGAAGGTTATAGGCTATTATCTTATCCAGGTTCGTGCAGAGGTTCCCACGGGATGCGAGTGAAACCGCTGGCAGAAGCTAGTTACATAATAAGATATAATTACATAAATCATTTCACCCAAGGTTTTGCTTCCCCTGCTGAACCCATTAGAAAAATTATTTTATGGTTGGGATACTACACTATCCCCAGATGACAGTCTCTACAAGAAGTTCCACCGGAACAATTTCTAAGCTTCACGACACGTCACCATTATTATTACTCTAGACTTGAATTGTAATTACTTATTAGATGTATTATTTTACAATGATGTTGAAATAATAACATTATTAACGCATACCAATGCATCATGAGCGGAACGTATTAAAATCAAAAAGGACAACATACATTCCAATTCAATTGTTTTATATTGTAAAGTGGCCCACCCTCGCTTACCAAAGGTAACAGAGTTATATGTATGTATTATGTACATAAACCTTCCTCTTGAAACACTCTATCTGATAAAAAAACCGCATGAAAATCGGTTGCGTAGTTTTGAAGATTTAAACAAAGGGACAGAAAAAGGTTTTGTAAAAAAGGGACAGAAAGGGTTTTTTTATACTATGTAGTGATATATTTACCTTTTCCTTGCCAGCACTGCCACAAAGGAAGCACAGTCTAGTGACAGTGAAAGACCCGGTGCCGATGAGACCAAAGCCTGAGCTGCAGACTTCATCAGGATCATAGCTCTCCCAGAAATCTACACAGATGAGCTCCGGTCTGTTCTGCCCACATTTCTGTGAACGATTGCGCACCTGGAAAGACAAAACAATACATTACAATCTATTTATTGTACCACATTTTCAATGGCAACTTTTAAACTTATTGAATTGTTACTTACATTGGTAATATTAGTAAGAGGCTTCATAAACGTCTTCTTAGGCACAAGATCCATAACAGTTTCATCTTCACTGGATTCTGCTTTGCTTTGTGCCTTAGTAGGCAGTGGTTGCTCAATCTTTCTCTTCTTACTTTCAATCTGTGCCTCAACGTCACTATCTTTTGTAACTGGTTCCGGTACAATCTGAGGAGCTTTGTTCTCAGCATCTACTTCAGATTCACAGCTGGACAGATCTGGTGTCTCACCATCCTTCTCTATTATACATAGAGTAGTTTCATCATCAATAACGAGGTTCTTCTCCTGCTTATCTTTCTCGTCTTGAGTGGGGAATGTGGCAATAGGCTGTCCCAAGACAATAGATGCACTTCTACAAACATGTTTGACTCTCGGCCCTTTGAGTTCCACCTTTTGTCTTTTGGGATCCTCAGTCTGTTTGGCGTCGGTTTTATCTTTTTTCCTAACTTTTACCCTCGTCAATTGCCGCTTTCTACTCGCGTTTATCTCTTCAACTGTTTCGGTAGCAACTGGCCGGTCTTTTGTGGCCTTTTCCTGAAATATAAAAGAATTGTTAAAGGAAAAATGGTCAGATATAAGTTGTATAGAATATTGTTAAGGAAAATCATCATCACATACCTCTACTTTCTCTACTTCTTCAATCTTCTTACTGGGCTTTAGTGTGCCGAAGATCTTATTACTCTCGTTTTCAGTATTAGTTATTGCAAACACAGGTGGACTTGTATTGCTAGCTATCCTCAGTGGGTTTGCTTGTGTTAAAGCACCAGACGTTTTAACAGATGACCTCATGAAAGCTGGCAACATTGCTGTTAAGCCAGCTCTGATGCTGGGAGGCACTTGGAATGCCTTCAAGCACATCTTGAGCCAGCATGCTGGACAACGCGCCTTGTTAGTACACCTCAGCAGCTTCCACTGTTGTGATCGCACTATTGGTGGTACATGACAATTACCTATAAAATAAAAGTTTTGTTAGACAGTTTATATTATTTACAAGCACAAAAGTAAGATCTATTTGAAATACATTGTGCATACTGACCTTCACCTTTCAAACACTGCATGACAACTTGTCCTGTCTTTTGAGATAGCTTTTCTTTCTTCAACATTTTGGATATGAATTTACGACAGGACTCGCATGAATATATTCCGAATTTCCGTGCTTGTTTTACAAATCTGTAAAATCTTACAGCCCCACAAACTCCACAAGTCACGGTTGTTGGTGGTACAGGAGCTGAAAACCAGAAAATAAGTTGCTAAAAATATTCCACCAACATTCACAAAATAATATGAAATGAATATGAACCAACTTACATGATGAAGATGTTACAGTAGAAAATGGACCATCCAAAGCTGAAGTGGATTGTGTTGGTGGATTCAGCTGCAATCTTGCCTCTCTAAGAATAATTTTTCCCCTAAGCAACTGAGATGCTGACGATTTGTCTTTCTCTGGGCTTGCAGGTGGAGGCTTTTCTTCTTCATCACCACTGGGTGGGGGACTGGCACTGTCCCAACTATCTTCAGACTCTGAACCACTGCTAGTGCTACTTGAACTACTTGCATCTGATATGTCCATAAGTTTCCTCATTGCATGTCCTGTTCTATCCTCCTTTGGTGGTTCAGGGGATTTGAGCTTCTCTATGCTCTCTACATTGGAGTTCTCATCTTGAGAGGGTTCTTTCTCATATGAGAATAAATCATGTACCTTTCTATTGCCCACACTGAGGCTAGAAAAGGAATTTGTTGTTGTTGTTCTATCTTTGAAAAGATTTGATGACTTCAACGGTTGCAATTGAGTATCTTTAGCTTTTTCATTTTGGTTTGTTTTATCAGTGTCCTCTTCATCTGGCGTGTCTTCATCATTGTGCAGGTTGTTGAACACTAACCTCTTCAATTTAGGTTTCTTGAGCACTTTACTTGATGATGTTGTGCTACTAGCCGTTGTTTGCTCCTCACCATCTATAAATTTCTTGTTAGGCTTGATAACTCTTGATGAATGTGCACTTCTGACAGGCAAAACAAACTTAGCAGAGCTCCCACTCTCTTTCTCAACTGGTGAAGCGTTCCTGGGAGGTGGAGACATGCACCGGCTCTCACTGAATTGAGAAAATTTGTTCATAGGCTTCGACAAGGGGTTCAAATTTTTCCTTAAATAACCTTCTTGGTGTTCTGAATTTGATTTTGAGCTTAAATCAGTTAATTTAGCTGGTTTGAGAATACTGTTGAATGTTGAGTATTCAGTTTGCTTCAGAGAAGACTTCTTCTTTATGATGGGGACAAGAGGAGCATGGTGTTTTAGTGGGATCTTCTTCAATGGGAAAAATATATCTTCACAACTTTCAACTGTGCCAAAAGTGACTGTTTTCTTCACAGGTTTAGGTTTCTCTCCTTTAACTGGCTCCATTTTGTTCTGTGACCTGGTCCTCACTGGGGATTTTGATAAATCACTGCTGTTTTTGTCCTGGATCTCAGGTTTATTCTTTGTTATATCAGTCACTTTATTTTGGCAAGTTTTATCTGTCTCCTTTTCATTATTGTTTTCTTTCTTTTCTTCCTCCTGAAACATGCAAAGATGGAAATAAATGATCTATTTGCTTTTCAAGCGACTCTACATTTTGTAATTTGTCATTTGCACAAAAAAATCCTTGTATTTGTATTGTTTTTACATCAATGTAAGTATATGGTTGAATTTGTTCTCTAAATAATGTTATACAAGCTGCATTATCGTTAAGAGTAAGCCAAAAAGTATAGTCTCCGACATGTAACCTTGACAAAATCAAATGTGTGTTTTTCTAATATTTTTTTATAACTAATTCCCAAAAATGTCCACAATATGCAACATAGACACAGTATTAACCTGTTTCACATTATTATTGGTGTTTATACAAGTAATTCAGAAGTAAATCAACACCATACTGTTGATTACATACACGGGTACACAAAGGTGAAATGCATGTTTGTTTGTACACAACTCTATTAATATCTCTTTACTGATCACATTTATCATAATTAAGCTGAAATTATACCCCATAATATTAAAAACAACATGAAATCAACTAATCATTGTTACAAGCTGTGTTGGAGAGTAGAGTAACAGTTGAAGGTTATGTGTAGAGCATCTAATATTTACACTTTGTTTGTAAATAATATCGAATACGTTTTAGAAATGTAAGTTACGCGATTGTTATCCAGCCTAAAAGACAAAACAATATCTAAACTGTAGAATTTACATTTGTTGACATGAAATGGAACACGCAAATGTCAAAGTACGTAGATACATAGTTGACGCTCTACCTATGCGATTATCGCCTCGAATGCTACCAGTTATTACGTAAACACAACATATCCGTGTGTACACTTATATTTTAATGAAACATACGATAAAACACGGAGAAATCTTAGCAAACAAGCTTTACCTCTTGGTCCCCAGCAAAATCATTAGTGGTAGAGCCGCGCGCTGGCGGGTGATTCTCTGGAGCAGTCTCATGGTAAACAGCTCCCGATAGAACACTAATACGTTTTCTGTTTTGGAATTTCAGTGGTTTCCCCGGGAATCTCGACCTTCCCATTTTGATGTGCACGTAAACGAAGAACACTCAGTGCGTTCCCAGCGATTGCGAGGAAACTGGCGCGCATGCTCGGGCCCGCGCGCTCCGCAACGCCATTTCACTCATTTATGCAATGTGTATAACAAATTACGACGCAGTTTTCATCGCATGTACACTCAAACATAAACACTAACATCACCCTTCACATTATTCACTAAAACCATCACTTAACACTGTTTTTTGCAAAAGACGACATCATCCATCATTTTTAATGGTCGACTGGTTGTTAACGCCGTAGTCGTATCGCTTCCATTCAACTAAGCGTCAGCTACTAGTGAAACAAAAGAGAATGTAACGATACTCCCGATTCCACAACACAAGGCGTTAGTATCACTGCGTTTTGTTCCATTTGATTATTTATTTTATCACTAAACAAATTTAATTATTAAAATTGAATCGCCGTAATTTGACAAAGATGGCTGTTCGCCGCGCTTTAACAATAGCGTACACGAGTGATTAACGAGACGAGGCGCGAGGCCGCGGTGTGAACGACACCTGGCTCTCGGAGGCCAGTTATGGATTTTGAACCAATCGCGACGTTAATTCGGACCGGTATGAAAACAAACATGTCGCTCCCTACAGTACACTCGTTACCTCGCTACTCTATCTATACATAGAGGCGTTTCACTCAGTTTTCGTCAATAAAAAAGTTATATGTCCTGCTTGTTACGCCTTATGATCTATTAAAAACTGCGCGAAAGGTCGAAGAACAACACAGCAGTATTATCTCTCTTCTAGTATTAGCCCACATTTAAGACTTAATGTATTGTTAAACCCGACGATTAGAGATTATAAAATTGTTAACATTCCATAATGCTACTGCTCCACCTGCGTCTTAACGCGTTAAATTTTGGCATTACGCAGATGTGGCCAACGTTTTAATGTCAATTTATACTAATGGCAATATAAATAGCATTAAACGTTAAGCGATAACTCGGGTGTCGGTTTTTTGGACGCATCAAAGGGTTTTAGTGCGTAGCTTAGAGCGCTAAGTGATGTTGGCTACATTAATGCCATCTCATTGCACGCATGCAAGGACGAGTGTAGATACTTTGTTTAAGCTGTAACTGCATTTTACGAGCACGATAATGGAATGGTCAAATGAGAAAGCTTTAGTTTTTAGAATTATTTTGTGTGTCTGAGTTTATCCTCTTTAATGTGTGTTAACGCGTTACTTCATGAGGGATTAACTCTTTGCGGAATTGTACCTAAGTGTAGCCAACACGCATTTTTAATGCAATAAGTAACGTGTAGTTGGCCATTGACATTAACGTTAACGCTAACGCAGGTGGAGCAGGAGCATAAGATGCTGCGGCATTAATGTTCCATTATGTTTATACCTATGGTCATTTTTGTAGCTACTTGAGCCAACGTTAGGAGCGAAGTTTGTTTTATTGTCTCGCATGGAACATCTGCCTTTACGGACTTTTTGTTTTGCGTCATTTTTGTTCAACCATTCAATTTATTGCCTCATCTTTGAACGACTCGATATCGACCAAGCTTTACCTACTTGTTTGATTTGTTCAATTGAGTTAGTTTTTAAAGCTAACTACTAGTATCAAGAATGTTGTTTTATAAGGTGATAGTAAATTTATTTTTGCTTGTTACCAAAGTAGAGCGTAGAGCGTGGTAGAAGTAGCGCTATAATTACGCTATTAATGTTCGAAAATTAAGGTAGAGTTAGATATGACTTAAATGTTTTGTCCATTTTGGTAGTATAACCATAAAGGTTTTAAACATTACGATGTGAACCGATTACGCATTGATCGAATAGAAAGGTTTTTCAGAGTGCTAACCGAAGCTAGTCTTTGTTTACGGACATTTTTGTGAATGGATTTATTCATGTTGAACAGGTTTTTGCTAATTGTCACAAAGTAAATTTTCTTTAGCCTTGTTAAAATGTAGGGCGAGATAAAATAAGTACTTACTTAACATATTCCGCTATAAAAAGAACCAGCATAATTTATTATGTGACAAACTAGGTAGGTATAACTTAAATGTATTCTTTTTTTTAATTTAAACGATTTTTAATTTCTACAATATGGTAGAGTTAACTATTGTAGAGATATGCAGCGTAAAAAAAATGCTGTTGAGTAAGTCGATAAACCAGCTAAGGCTAATTGATTTAAATATTTAATCAATTAGATGTCTGTATAAGTATTTATAAATATAATAAACTGTTTATTAGTAATTATTAGTATTAATGTTGGAATAATTATTCCCCAACATCAAACTAACTACGTTAGGACATCATTCACATTTGTTCAATAGTTTAATAGCGCATGGTGTTAACGTACTACAACAGAGTACGCTATTGGTGGCTATATAACATATACACACGCATTTGTAGTACCCGCACCCTACCCTACACCGAACGTGAACCCCAAAACTACCGGTCGATCATGCGTAAAGGGCGGAGAAGGGCTGATAAAGAGGGAAGCTTGTCGGTGTTTGAACCCGAGATATAATTCGATACTTATAGCTATAGATAATCGCATAGATTTTTAATAAAAAAAACTGAAAAGTTTTACTTGAAGCGCTAAGTTTTATACTGACCTCTAGCGTAAGTTATGAGAACGAAAAGTTCCTTGCTGAAATGCTTCCTGAAATAGGCACATTGAGTACGGGCGGCATTTCCTCAGACTTGGATCGAAGCGAAACAATTCACAGCCACAATTCTCAGTAATTTTCACATAAACCACACTATTTTTCACTTGAATTCGTATTAACAACACTTTCACAATTTGTTGATGTTTTGAAAATAACAATCCGCGTGTAAATATTATGGTAGGAGTAATATTTACATCAGTTTCATTGCGCTGGTGTACGTGCGTGAAACTGTAGTAGCGAGACTGGCGGAGAGACGACGCGCATGTCGCGAGGGACACGCTGTAAATATAAAAATGGACAAACTCCCCTTCTTGGGGGCTCACCGAATGAATCACAGTAAATCACTAATCTCACACGCACTCCGGGCATTTTTTTCAATGCATGTATTTCGTCATTGTGGTCGTGTATATCGCGATTATAGGCGGAAATGCTCCTGAGGTGATTCAAATTTGAGCGGTATAGAATTATACTAATGCAAACTTCCGTATAGCTTGTAACGAAATATTGATCGACGCGACTCCCGCCGTCGTTGTTCGACATTTTCAAAGGGCCAGCTTTGGAAGGAGATAATCGCTGTAGATCACCCGCCTGCTATCCGTATTGTGCCCAAATCTGAGACCTCTTTTGTAGCAGGTAGAATTTTTTGTATTCTTTGGGTCGCATACTAAGGAATTAAGAGTAGGTAAAAAATGACTCATGAGTTGGTTTGAAGTTATTTGATAGGTAGGTTTTATTGAATGCGTAAACGTTAGGTTTAACGAACCTTCATTAATTTCTTCTTATTGTTGTGAACTTATGGACGTTATACCTTTTCAGATGATCTCTAATCAACTGAACTATTTGAGCTTAATTAAGTACTTATCACTTAAAATAATGAAATTCCTTAAACTCGAAGCTTAGCTTACTTACGCATAAGGTATAGTACATACTTAGGTATCCTATACATATACATACGATAGTTACCTAGGTGTAGATTTTTAATGTTAAAAAAAATCCTGATGACAATAATAATGATGATTCCTATGATGTAGGTCCTACGCTTTTCTTTAATAGGTAGGTAATCATCAATTATGAATGATATGATACCGGCAAAAAGTTTTATACACAGCGGCAGGCCTCGGTAAGTATCTCATGTGCATTTATACTTGACGTGTTGCAATTAATAATTCATTCCCGCCAGACAAAATTCCAACAAGTCTTTAGCAAATGCAATGCCGAATCGATAAAACCTTAGGTACCTACCTATATCAGTTTTGACGCGATGTTATATGTACATAGGTATGGAATTACCTATATGGAACCTTCAACTTTGTCTAAAAATCTTTTTTAATGGACATTTAGAATGCGAACGTGAGTTCGTTTTAGGTACGCTAAACGCTGAAACGGCTGAACCGATAGAGATGAAATTTTCCAAGTAAGTAGATGTTTTCTTTCATGAGCTAGGTGTTTAATTTAATGTGTTAGGTTTATAGATTGATGATTTCTATAGTAAATAGGATATTTTATACAAATATTCTTTATATTATCGTTTTTTATACATTTCCCCTGGGTGAAATTAATAGGAGGACATCCAGGAAAAAAAAACTACTTGGACTTAAATTAGTCCCGGTTTCGATTCCTGGCAGGTAAGTTCGGCTAACATTGTGTGATGAGCAACAGCATATTGTTGTCCATGGCTAAGATGTTATAAAGATATGATATGTAGCTCGTCCAGCTGAAATGACGCGCTCCACGACCGCATTTTAAGTGGGCAGTATCAAAACGGTAGTAGAGCGCGTCAATTTAGTTTAGACAACCTACATTTATAATTATAATAAAAATAATTCAAGAAAGTGTCCTGTCCTAATATTGTCCCAATGCTACTTTCTAAAGGAGATGGCCAAATTTTCATAGAAAAAAAACCCAGAATCGACAGCAATGAAATGGTTACCAATAGGTTCTTTATGATAGACCTTTGATGGTGCCAAAAAATCCAGACTGAAATCCATGGGGTATAGGAGCTATTTCATATTATCGCAAAAATAGATTATGTTGAATATATGTTGATTTTAAAGATTATTAACATCAAGGGACATAAAAAAGCAAAGTAAACTAACATTATACAAGCCACTAGTAATAACCCCATAGTTTCAGAGTTGGCCTGGTGATTAAAAGGTCTTGTATTTAACCACTCCAGATACGATTAAGCACCGACCTTACCTACTTGGAGAGGTTTCGCAGTTCCATGCAACCTTCACAACTGCCTATGAAATGTTTTTGGAGAAATTGTCTTTGAAAATCGCGCCATGTGACATTGTCAAATATAACAAATGACTTAGCAATGTAAAACGGTCCAATCACGAGTCTGCATTCAACTTCTAACGAACATCAAACAGTAAAAGTAAACTTTTTTGTGAACTAAAATCTTGATCGAAAAAACGTTATAAAAAGAGAACCCCATGGTTTTTAGATGATTTGAAATACTTTTTAAAATCCACAAATTATACTGAATCCAATCATACATATGAAGTTCCTGTCGACTCTGGGTGTTTTTTTGGCCATCTCCTTTAACATCCATTAATATACAATCAGGCTCGCGTCTAAACGAATTGGTAGGGATTGCTTAAAGCCCATTTACACAGTTATATGCCCAGTTCCAAATTTATTTAGAGTCAGCCCAATATGTTTTAAAACAAATCTGATACCATATTTAGTTGATCGTCTTTT
Source organism: Helicoverpa zea (assembly GCF_022581195.2). Classification (NCBI taxonomy): domain Eukaryota; kingdom Metazoa; phylum Arthropoda; class Insecta; order Lepidoptera; family Noctuidae; genus Helicoverpa; species Helicoverpa zea. The sequence continues at coordinate 5,042,232 of NC_061472.1, forward strand.
AAACAAATTGGACTAAAAAGCCAGGGTATTCAAAAGTGTTTTTTTTTGTGCAGAGCATAAGTGATGATAAGTTTTGACAATTTGACAATGAGCGCCAATTTAGACGTCAATGTCAAATTTTGGCGCGAATACTTGCCACCCCACCCGCCTGTGCCACCCGCTGTCTGTGTCGGCAACGTCGTTTTCGTTTATTCAGTGATCAATCTTTACATTTTGCAGTTTTGCTTTGCAGTGGAGGATAAATCTCCGAATCTCAAAATTTCACGTTTTATTCAACGGATTCTATTAACCTTAACTAAAATGTCGTCTGCTGTGGGAACCGAATTGAAATTTACACGCCTCAGTGAAAACGCATTTCCGCCGATGAAAGGTTCGGAAAAAGCCGCAGGATTCGATCTGAAAAGGTAGCTATAATGAAAACTGAGTATTTAAATTGATATTTTTATGGTTCCTTTATGAATAACGTCTCTTTTGTTTCTAGTGCATATGACTACGTGGTGCCAGCTCGCGGCAAGGAACTCGTGAAGACAGATCTGCAGATTGAATTGCCGACTGGTTGCTACGGCAGAGTGGCTCCGCGATCAGGCCTGGCTCTTAAAAACTTCATTGACGTTGGAGGTATGTCTGGTTGCCATTTAGTACCTTCCATGTGCTTAATTTGCGTATACATAGATCTTTGTATCTTTTACATACTCTAACAGGGATTTAGGCAAACAAAATAAACACAGTTAATGCAAATTATTATACATTTTGTCATTATGTAGTTGAAGTTCAACAAATGGAAGACAACCCACTGACCGATAATTCATTAACAACAGGATATGATGATTATCATCTCTAGTCAGCTAGGTATAATGAATATTAAATGTTTTGTGGTTGACACCTATAACAAGTTGTAGAGTAACTGAAGTATTTTCCATACTGCTTGTTCATTTTGGCAAACAAATTTCAAAAAGACTTTGTTTAGATTTTGGTTTTAAAGTACTAACATACATGGAGTACTACATTACCAATAGACCTATTTTCTCTATCTGTTACATAGCCAGTCATATTCATACAGGCATATCTGACCATCAGATAGGCAAACGGATTGTAGGCAAATCTGTATCTACTTTGGTTTTGCTCAGCAGGCCTTTCAGTCACGTTGTTGGTAACAGTTTGCAGGTTAAAAATAGGCCTACAATCTTGTTTAGTGGGATTATTAGACTTGGACTTAGTTGGCCTTACTACAAAAACTTTAACCCCTGTTTTACACTTGTCTAAAAAAATTTTGGCTGCAAAATGAACCATATGTCAACGTCATAATTTGACATTTTTTTAGACACGTCTTAAACTGACGTTTAAAAGTTTTTGTGGTAAGACGGAGTGAGTTGTACCCATAGAACTTCTATTAGTTACTAGATTTCCTACGAGTTTGTTTATAACCTTCTTCCTTCTATACAAGGTCAAACTACAATAATGCATATAATGCATATTTTCCTACAAATTGAACATTTTTTTTCAGCTGGTGTTATTGATGAAGATTACAGAGGAAATGTCGGTGTTGTTATCTTCAACCATTCTGATTCAGACTTTGAAATCAAGAAAGGCGATAGGATTGCCCAATTGATCTGTGAAAGAATCTACTACCCTGTACTCAAAGAGGTTACAAATCTCTCAGAAACCAAAAGGGCAGAGGGTGGTTTTGGATCAACAGGCAAATAATGCATTACATTTTTGAAAACATTAAGTTTATTAATAACAGTTATACATAGAATTAAAATGTGATAAAATAAGGAATGTCAACTAACAGACTATCTGTTCCTAAGAGTTAAGTTTGTACTTTTAAGCTAGTTATTGCTTTAAGAATTTTAAGACTTATTGGTTTTACATGCCCCAGTATACTAATCACTTATTACATAGTTTCTGTTACGTTAAGTGGCTCGAAATATAGAATAAGACAAATGATCTTGCACTTCAGTTTTAATTTTTCAGGGAAATAGATTTAAGCATATCATTTTGTAAACATCCAATAAAGTTCTTGTAATATTAAACATAAATGTTAATTATTTTATTTTGAAACAATTAAAAATTCCTTTAGAACTTAACAAATTCTGGTTATTAGCTACATTTTTGGGCTCATATAGTCTTAGTTACCTATAAGTAATTTAGTGTGTTAAATGAAGAGCATAGTTATTTTACATTAAGAGATTATATTTACAAAGTGAACCCTTTATTCCCACAAAATATGTATAAAAATACAGAATATTACTATACTCGACTACTCATCAAAAAAGCCTATGGCTTATGTTCTTCAAAATTATCTAATACACTGTCAAATAACATTTTTTCATAGGACAAAGTCACATTACTTGGTGTTACTATTTCTTTGTTTCTCTTGAGGAAAGGTTTTAAAAAACTTTTAATTTTATTATCATTGTTAACACCAAAATCCATTTCTGCCTTGTCCACTTGCTTTTCAAGTAAATCAACATTGTTTTGAAGCTTGTGGATAACTTGGATTAAAACAGTAATTTTTTTAGACAGTGCTGTAATTTCACTGCGGTATTTGCTGATATCCTCTGCAACAGCTGAGCAACAATCACTGTTCTTTAGTTTAACCATCTGAAGCACACTTGTTAGTTCCTCAAGTCTTGTCAACATGTTATCAACAACATCTTGCACTGTTTGAAAACCATTTAACACATCCAACTTTAAATACGCAGAGTAATCCTTTGCCAGCTCGTCCAACATTTTGTTATTACTCCGAAGAACTTTTTCCTTCGAAATCTGGATACAAATATTCGATGACACTTGCCACCTTATCTACGAAATCTGACACAAGTTTAGATAACCCTCGAAAAGAAGATGGACACCAACGTAAAACTTTTAAAAACAACTCCATATTATTGGCACTTAGGTATCAGAAAAGTTGATATGTTTCTTGGAGCACTGTAAAATGTACATTATAGCGACGTATTGAGAAATAGGTAAATACTTTGCCTTGAATTTCCCACCTCTCATCTTGGTATTCGCAATAACAACCCTGACATCATTTCAAGTTGTACCATCCCTCCCAAAGTGTCTCATTATTAATTCAAAATATTATATTGACCTTTAAAATGTTTTAATTGTTGTAAATTTAGCATTTAGAACTTTAAGAGGTAAAAATACTTTAAGTAAGTGAATTTAAAAATACAAAAACGAGTTATGTATAATGGCTGATTTACATTGAGTCAGTAACTGACGTCAGTCCACTGACAAGTCAGTGCTGACCCGGCACTGCCATCGTGTAAATTGATTTGAAGTCAGTACAGTACTACTGACGAAACACTGACACTACACTGACTTCGTGTAAATAGCACGCGTCAGTTTTCGGCGCCTACACTGACGTCAGTTACTGACTCAATGTAAATCAGCCTTAAAAGCTAGAGATATAATGGTTGGCCCACACCTACATGTAGCATGATTCATATTTTTATGGAATGCAATCAACGCTTATAAAATCAGCGCTTTAATTCAAAATTATGACTGACCAATCCTTTCACTTAAATGTTCGATAAAATTTCGCGAGTATGAATTAAGAACTCTATTCGAAAGGCGGAATACGAATTGTCTCCATTTTTCAGACATACCTTTAGTCTAACTACAGAAAACACATTCTAAACATTTTAACAAAAATGTATAAAGAATTCGATAATCATTTATTTTATATAATTAACATCATTCATAAATAAACTAATGTGATCAATATCCAGTTTTGTTTGATTTTTTACTTTTATTTACAACTCTATAAAAAGTTCTAAACTATGAATGAATCTGTTAATCTTTTTTTATCTGTATAACGTAGAGTGATTTTGGTTGGTTTTGGTTCGTTCTGTTCTTCAACAGTGGATTGAAAAATTATTTATCAGAATGCTTCCGTCGACAGGGTATTTTAAGGGATACAACTGTCCTTTTTATGATAATGGTTTATGTGAAAGACCTTATTGCCATTTTCGGCATGTTAAAAAAGAATCTCAGGGTACTTCAAGTGATGGAATCGAAAGTGGAGCGATATTACAAAAGCTAGTGTCGGCAGCGGTGCAAAAGGTTCTTCAACAGAAAGAGACCTCGGCAACAACGACCACAAGTCAGCCAGAGAGTAGTACAGCTGGTGCAGTGCTAGGTGTAGCCAAAGCAACATATAACCCCACGCCAATATCCGAGTTAAATAAGATTAATAATCCTGACATAGAAGAAACTACTGAAGATGTTGTTGAACAAAGAAAAAGACACATACCAGTTCCATATACACCGAGGAAACCTGCAGGCCTTCCTATACAAAGACCCATTGAAACAAATGGTTCCTCTAAACCTTTTATTTACATTCCTCCCCCAGTGAAATATACTCCAGGAAGCACTGAGAACGTGCAGTGTGATAAATATACGCCGACAGGATCGACTGTATCCACTGAAAAATATTTACCAGGTTCTGAGACAGAATTACAAGAATATAATCCTAATGAAGGCTCTAATAACTCTAGTAAGCGTAATTATGTTCCTTCTGACAAAAACACGAGTAAGAAGAAAATACTAGAATATAAACCAGCCAAAGTAAGCACTAAGAGTGAAATTCCGACAGTTACCTATCAACCAACACCTAGGTCACTTGCACCTTGTTTTTCCAGTGATGAGGAAGAACCCGACACTAAAAAAATAAAAATGTCTTCTGACCTTAATGGATTAGATGATCTGGGGCCAGAATTTGATATCTTAGATCAAATATTACATGAGGAAAAGTCTGACCAAGATAAAGTAAGAAAAAATAGCTTGAGTAGTGACACAAAGAAGACTAATGTTAAGAATGATATTGATAATAACCAAGAAAGTAAAAAGTCAGTTGAAAAAAGAAGTTCAGAGAAAAACCAATCAGATAAAAATCATAATAGTAGTAAGTCACATCACAAAAGCTCCTCCGATAAAAAAGATAAACAAAAATCTGAAGAGAAAAGTAAAAAAGAAGACAAACTAAAAGATTCTGAACGCAAATCAAGACATAAAAGTTCAAGCAAAGATAAAGAAAAGGAGAGAAAAGATAAACATTCATCAGACAAAAAACACCATTCCAGTTCTAAAAGTTCAGATAGTAGTAGTTCAAAACATAGTTCTTCTAAAAAGCATGACACCAAGAAACATAGCTCTAATTCTAAACATAAGTCTAAAACAAAAGATAAGAGTGACCATAAGTCCAGCAGAAGCTCTAAAGAATCCAAGAGTGAACACAAGAGTAGCAAGCATAATGACAGTAATAACATGTCTGATAATGATGATTTCAATGCTGGGGAGGAACTACTTGATGAGGAGTTTGATATGGAGTCTGATGAAGAGGCCATAGCATTAGAATGTAAAAAAATATTTGATGAATATGTTCCCATAGAAAAGCCTAAAATTATAGAAGATACACCTAAGATAGAGGACATAAATGAAGAAGAAACTATCATAGGAAAGAAGAGAATATCTAGAGCACCAGATAAAGCTATAAAAGTGACACCCAAACCACCTGTCAAACCAGATTTTAAAGTCAGCGCAGCTCAAGCCATGGCACAGAGATTAGCTAAGGTTCGAGAATTTCATAGTGCAAAAAATTCAAGTATCTCTTCAAATAGTGAAAATTCACAAACTAAAAGCAATTACACACCCCCAGCTACTGGAAACACCAAAATCCGCATTGCTCATGTGCCATATGCTTCCACTTTATTAAATGCTAAGAAAGTTATACCACCCAGTCCAATGGCTAGAACTGAGCCATCAACTAGTTGTACTATCACTCAAACTGTTAAAAAAGGAGTTCAAAGAGTTGCTCATGTACCAAATGAAAAGTTCATTGACAGACCGGGAGTTTTAGAACCTCTTGGATCTAAAATTGCTGCAAATATAAGATCCACATATTTAAACATGATGATAGATGAATGTTTAAAACTGTATCTTTCAGCACATGATGCTTACGCTAGAGCTCAGCATGAGGAACTAACCACTAGTAAAAAATGTTCAACTGTACAAATCTATAAGAATTCTGCAGTATTAGCAGTTAGTCGCTTAAGGAAAGAATTGCAAGAATGCAAAGGTGTAAAGAAATCTGCATCAGATTGCTTAACATTACAAAAAATGCCTGGATCTACTCCTGGTAAACCAGCAGGCTCATGGAGCATAGAAAGCAAGAATAGAAAAAATGCAGACACTTCAAAGGAGTTCATAGGTGCAAAGTTGTATAATAATATAGTAAAGTGGGTTTTGACTGAAGAACAACTAAAACAAAATGGTTTTCCCAGGCCTCATGAGAGTGGGCAAAAGGGTAGGGCGATAATTTATGGCCAAAATAAACAGAAACCACCAAAGGGCTTCTTTAGAACTTGTTGTAGATGTAAGAAAGATTATATGGTGGATAAGCATGGTTTCCCAGCATCTAAGGAGGAATGTATTTACCATCCTAATAATAAATACAGGGTTCGAGGTGAAGCCAGATATCAATGTTGCAGCCAAGATGGTACATCTGATGGATGTTGCATAGCTCCCAGTCATGTTTATGAATATGTTGATTTTGAGAATTTGAAAGGCTTTGTCAAGACCCTACCTCCAGAAACTGCCATGGATGATTATGGTATTTATGCTTTAGATTGTGAAATGTGTTATACCACCCATGGTTTAGATTTGACCAGAGTTACAGTGATCAATTCTGAGTGTAAAGTTATTTATGAGACACTTATTAGACCATTACATCCTATTATAGATTATAACACTAGGTATTCTGGAATAACTGAAGACCAAATGGTTGGAGTCACTACTACATTATTGGACGTCCAAGCCACACTACTCACAATGTTCAATAGTAAAACCATATTGATAGGTCACAGTTTAGAATCAGATTTTAAAGTACTTAAATTAATTCACGATACTGTGATTGATACCAGTGTTTTGTACCCACATAAAATGGGGCCTCCATATAAGCGAGCTCTACGAAACTTGTCATCTGAATATTTGAAAAAGATAATACAAAATTCAGTTGATGGACATGACAGTGCTGAAGATGCCACTGTCTGTATGGAGTTAATACATTATAAATTAAAAGAAGACCTTAAAACAAGATGATTAATAATTTGTGAACTAGAGCTTTGTTCTTATATTATTAAATTTATTTATATTGAATAATAATTTAATTAAAAGCAGTTCTGCTTTCTATAAATGATGGGAAAAAATCCCAGTTGAAATCTTGCAGTAAATGTAGTTTATTGCTGTTATTTATAAATATAACATACCTATCATTAAAAAAGGTTGTTGGAATTAATTTGATGTTATTGCAATAACGGTAATAGTATATTAAGATATACTTTTGTAAGAATTCACATTTCATATAAACTATTTTTTCTTAGCTAATTAGTTTTATTTAAAGTGCCTACTTATACATGTACATGAAAGGGACTTGGCATACTGACAACTATGCAGTTGAGTTTCTAGAAAAAAGTTGGCGTATCCATCTACTATCGGGAGATGCAATGAATTGTAGAATACCCCATTGGTTCAGTGCTGACTAGCACAACTGTGGTGCATGGGGTGTCAGGTTTAATTCTGGAAAAGCACAGCAGACTGGACTCTGGTGTACTCCAAACGATGGACTTCCTAATCTGCGTCTTTTCTATGAGAGTAGGGAGAGTCCAACAGTGTCTGCACAGTTGTCCACAAGCTGTCTCACGCGGTTTCGCGGGGAAACTCAGAAAAACATAACTTACATAGCCCATGTTTACCGCAGTGTAGCTTCCTAACAGTGAAACAATTATTCAATTCGGTTCAGGATCTTTCAATTAGTATAAATAATGATTTTGAACCCTCTTTTAATGAATCTACAGTAATTAATTACAAACTGTAGGGCCAATAATATTAGTCAATCGTTAAAATAAAGGGAAACGTTATTTAAAAAAAAAATACGATTTGTAAAACCGAAAATAATATTTTACTAGAAGACGAAATATTACACATATTTAAATGTCCTTTAAACACAAGACATTTCAAACATTCAGCTTTATTAGAAAACAAGAAAACTGCTACACAATTCAAAAATATCCATTGGGACGCTTATGATAATACAAATGAGACTCGACCTAATTTTGTGCAGCAGAAATATAATTATGTCAATATAATATAAACCACTGGAGTCAATAGATAATAATTTTGAAAATTAATAATAAACTTGTACTATTTTAGGTAAACACTTGATAATACCACTAAGGTGTTTAATTAACAATTATTATAATCAGCAAATAATTATAATTTCTACTTTACATTAATGTATAGGTACATAGTTCATCAATAATAAAATACAAGTATTCCAAAACTGAAATCTAGGACAAAGCAGCACTAAATTAGAAAGAAAATGTTAAAGTTATTGTGTATGCTAAGAGTTACAAAATTGTTTAAGTAGTTCTCAAGAAATTGCTTCTCAATCTACCAGAGTCTAGAAAAGACAAGCAAAGCTTTTTGTAAGTTTTCATTGTGTGCAAGCATTATGCCTGATAGAAGTTCATACATTTGAACTAAATGTTTCAAAAGTTCTATTGAAACATCTTGATTTATCAATATAACAACCTCATTCCATTTAAGGCTTTATAGGAAGTCATGAAATGGTGAGACAAAAGGGCTCTAAAGTTTATCTATGAAAATAAGAATTTCACACATGAGATGATAATATATTTGAAACTAATGCTGACACTAATCTTAAAGTTATTGGTAGTAAGCTTTAATATTGTCAGTGATAGTTGAATTTTATGAGTTATTTTTATTTATATTACCTGTTGACTCGAATTTTGGTTTTCCTATGAATTAATAAAATTAGTTTACCAAAACCCAACTTATAATTTATCTGGTATACTTTGCAGTATAACTTGGTTTATGTATGTAATTATAATTTACATGGATGTCCCAATGAAATTTATAAGGAGGTATTGGCCGGTGTGTACGGCAGCGCAGGTATTGAGTACACCACATGGAACTGAGATCCTGGCTGACCCCTGCTAGTCAATAAATGATTGTTCTACACATGCTTTCACCCGTTTTTCGTATTCCCGCCGGTTCTCCTTATAAAGCTGTGCTGCCATGGAGTTTGCAGGTGAATTGGGGTTAGGGTCGCTTAGTAATGACTGAAACATGACAAACAACATTTTTATTAGGTTTGCATCATTGTTTGATATAACACAAGTTTTATCAACTTGGAATATTTAAACAGTTCTCTACAGATTACTTTTTAAAACAATCAAGGTAGCTCTTAGTAGATTCTAATAAGAATCAAGATTACAACTTTAAGGAATGTCTTTTGTTTGGAAAAGTACATATAGCACAATTATCAATTGATATCCATAATCTTTGACAATGAGAAATAACTCATTCCTTAAGGTTGATTTTCTTCCTCCTGGTCAAGGTAATCAAGAATCTCTTGATATAATGCAGTATCAATAAGTAGTATATTTACCTGTATAGAAGTTAATATAGCTGATACATCATATGTTGGGCTCCATCTGTTTTGCAGAATGTCTAAGCATATTCCTCCATCTGCATATACATTGGGGTGAAACATTTTAGACACAAACCGAACTGTGGGAGGTTTGTTTGGGTATTCTTCTGTGAACTCTATTGTTAGCTTGAATGTTCCATCTTCAAATGGAGTGTCATGGGGGCCGAATATCACAGCATTCCAGATCATGATATTGTTGTCAGTGGGAGCTCCTGACACCCCTGTAGGTGGGTCCTCTTGTAAGCTGTGGACAAATTCATTCAAATAATTTCCTTCATCTTTTACAAGGGAGGATAATTGTCTTCTGTAAAAAATTTACATACAATGCATTTATTGTAATTTGTATAACATTATTTAGGCACATAACTCATGTCAATGTTTATGTAGAAGTCTGTTTTTACAATGATAATAGGGACAATAGCATTAATTTATCTGATGACTAATGAATAAAAAATATTATTAACTGTAAATTACAGACAAAGCTCTTCTGTTCTCATGGAAAACTCTACAACACAATCAAGGTCATGAGATCACTTATTGGGTTTCTTGTAAAAACCTTACAGGTTCTATCATACTAGGCCAACCGAAGCGTTTTATATAGACGATATTTTTTTCTCGCGATCTAATCAAATATATTTGGATAACCTAAATAATGACTATATACCCACAAACGACGTATAGACATCGAGTGACGTAGCTATGTCTACTTATAGCGTATCCTACTCTCGTTATTCGACACAAAGAGCACCACCATTTTACAGCTTTACTGTTTACAATGGAATTCGAAATATAGAACGGAATAGAAATCAATTAGAATGACTATGATGTAATTTGATGAATCAGCACTACACTTTCGCACAAAGAAAATTCTATTGTAAACAGTAACAAGGATACATAAAATCAATTGTTAATAACAAATGCTATGGAAATCGCTGAAAATACTCAGATACCAACCGTTTGAAATCTCTCATCAGGCGTCTTCTAGCTGGAGTTGACATTTTGGTATCAAGCACTAGTTAAGCCACTAATTTGTTAAAGTTCCGGTTTAGTCAGATGTCTTTTTTTTATGAAACTTTCATATGACAAAAATTCGTAAACTATTTATGTAGGTTTCGCTTGTACACAAAAGATTCCGTTTTTGTCGTTGTGTAGAAATTTCTGTCGTCACGGCCAGCGAGATGGTTGTCAGATGACCATGAATATAGCAATTAGAAACCCTGCAAGTGGTCAATACACAGATGTCAAATATTTATTTCTGAATTGTGTATAACTTCACACCGGTTGATATTCTCGATATACTAGTAAATTAGGGGGTTGGTAGACGTTCAATAAAACTATGCAGTATTACCGTAAAAATATTGTGTAATTAATTTGTTAGTTTTAAAATCATTGCGCAATCTCCAATATTAATCTAAGTCGAATTAGATTAAGTTATTTGAAAGGGCAAAGTAACTCTGTGAATAAATAAATAAAAAGTCTGATGTGATAAATAAATAAAATATTTTTATATCAACAGCCAGTTCAATCAAACGAACGCAGCCGCAATAGTGCTGACTTATTAATAGGCGGAAATGATTAGTGAGACTCAATATTTGTCCTATTCTTAATAAAAGCTGGTCGCAACTCTAGCGTCATTTGACGTTTGATTACATTGACAGCAAAGAGTAAAGTAATATATAGGGAAAAGAGAGCCCACTCACGTGTTATTCTTGCAACCCAATTTGACAATGCGCCATCTTTCTCTAAATTGGCCCCGAACTACCTACATAGCTATAGCTATAAAAATATTATAATTATGCATCATATTCATAACATTTTCTATTAGGGTAAGTAGCACCATATAACTATAATATTGGTTATCGTTATAGTTACATGGTGCTACTTACCCTAATAGAAAATGTCATCGTTAATATAGTAAAAGGTCGAAGGAAAACAAATAATTATTATATATTACTTTTTATTTACGCGTGTATGCGGAATGCAAAAAACCGCCATATTGATATTATTATGATCGGTTTTGTTAAGTTACTTGGAATACTGACACCAGGTCTTTTTAGATGAAATTTGATATTTGTGCTTTTTTAAACCGTATTTAATTTATTCGCCTATTATATCTTTTTTTAAAGTGTCTAATATTTTCCTCATACTTTTCTCTAATTAATATTGCATAAATAATTTTATATTAACAAACAAAATCGATTATAGTGTAGTGCCATCTGTTGGTAATTTAAGGTATCTTTTAGATAGTAAATAGTTTCCGGGCCAAATAAAAGGTGGCGACTCTTCGTTTACTTAGCTGTCAAAATGTACGGAGTGTCCTCCCCCTGATTGACAGTTTTCGTTAGACATGGGAAAAACGTATCATTGAAAAGAAAAGATTGATATGTATCTTTTGATCACTGGGATATGTATCACTCTTTTGTATCTCTATATCCTTTCGAATCCGTGAGTGACATTGTACTGTTGCTCAGAGTGACTCGCTTCGTTCAATTCAATCCAATGTATCACTAAATCAGTACGAACTAAGAGTGATAGATTCGTTTATGATAGATAGATTCGTATATCAGTTTATAATATTTTTAGGCTTATTTTTTTTTTTAAGTTTCTATTTTTCATTTCAAATTTAAGTTTACGATTTATGTAATTGGCTGTTAAAGCCGTGTAAATCGAATAAATACATAAAAATAGTGGTCAAACACTTATTTTCGGTATCGAGAAAGTGAGACAGAACATTCTAAGTAGGGAAGTGCGAAAGAGATGTCTGGACTTTCCGATGAGAAACCGTGACGCCAACCGCTCAACGCTGTGTGTGCGAGTGCAACACAGATACAAACGGACGACGGATTGAATGAGTTGTTAAAGATACACTGATACATTCGGACTTGAACTGATACAAAGAGTGAGTGATAAGAACGGAAAGATACATATCTTTTTTATCTATCACTCCTGAGTTACCCATCTCTAGTTTTCGTTGATAAAATATTTGCCCTTGTTTATTTTCCTGTGATAAATATTTTAATTTATTATTTAAAAATCAGAATTGATCATAACTGTTTATACATGTGAATATAATCATCATTTCGAATTAATATCCTGTATTTGCTCAAGATATTTTTCACAATTGCAAAATGAATGATGGGAGTTCCAAAAAGATTCTATTTAACAAATCTACAGTAAGTTATTATTTCTATAACTTATGCAATAGTCTGCAATGCCTTAAAAGTCTAGGCTACGTCAAGTATCGTTGGTAAAACATGAATTATGTATGAGATATTGATGTACAAATTGTTTTTTCCAGCTGTTTAGTTTAAAAGCTGAGCTACTGAGAAAGCAAGAGGAAGTTAATGAGAAAAGGCGGCTGCCACAGCACAAGATAGAAAACTTCAAACCGCCGCCTGCTCGAGAGAAAGAGAAAGATCAGGACAAAGATACAAAAACAGCATATAAGAAAACTTTCAAAGATAGTTTACAAGCAGTTGATACTGAGGAACTTGAAGCTTGTCGGAAGGCAAAGTGAGTTGTGTTTGGCAAACCCTTACCTACTAATATTATATAGCTGAAGAGTTTGTTTGTTGTGATGATGATGATGAATGATAATCTCAGGAACCACTCAACTTATTGAAAACTATGTTATGTGATAGTGGCAAAAACAACTTTAAAAAAAAAATATTATTTTATTTAAGATTTGATTACAAGTTTAACAATAGAATGTAGCAATAGAACTAACTTACTTTTCCATTCATTTCTTCATATAAATACGTGCCCTTAAGTTAAGTAAGTTAGTTCTATTCCTACATTCTATTGTTAATATTATAATCAAATCTTAAATAAAATAATATTTTATTTTTAAAGTCGTTTTTGCCACTATCACATAACAAATTTGGCGCAGTCGGTAGGATCGCGTGTGCATAAAGACGAAGTTAAACGTGTAGACTCCAAACGGTAAAAATCGCCTAGTGACAAAGCACGGTAGCTGAAGGCTTTTAAACAACTTCGCCCGACCTTCGAGTAATGAAGCTCAGCATCGCGACCAGTATTTCACTGTTATGGTAAGTGGCATATTGCTCTGCTACCTCTCCATTTCCCATTGATCATTCAATCCTAATTCCTTAAATCTTATATTTTACACTCAAAACCTCATATCACGATGCCAGACACTAAAGTCTCCCCCAACTCAGAATGGACCTAGGGACTCTCTTAAAACTAATTCCTGACTTAGACACCTCGCAAAATTCTCAAGTATATGTGACTCCGCGTTTAAGCTTGCTTCAGTACATCAACAGACAGTTCTCTTAATGTACGCGTTAAATAAGCTCACTGGACCAGGTTCATCAGACGTCCATTCTAAACATTTTTTTAAATGGTGCGACCTCAAACAGTTTCTTATCCAGATATTCTCCCAAACAAAAACGCTAGCTCACTTAAATCTAGAACTACAATCCTACTTCCAAAAGCCTCAAGAAAGCATCACAGAATTCTTCCTTCGTGTTGATTTATGTAGAAGCAAAATTATAGAAAAACTAATGGCCGAAATCACAGATTGTACGTTAGAGCAGCGGTTCCCAAATGGGGTTCCGCGGAACCATGAGGTTCCGTGACAGGCCCTCAGGGGTTCCGTGGAAAATTCAAAATTTCCATAATATGGTAAATCGTTTCACTTTTGACAAAATTTAATTATTATTCATTTTCAATTAAAATGGTTTTAAATATTGCATTCCAAAATTCCATTTAGGCACCATGTAGGTGGGTACCACTCGGGAGTGTAAGTCTCGTACTTTCGCGACAAGTGGCGGGGGAAGGCCACGGCAGCAGATAATTTTATTCCGTTTTTTACAAATTGTAGATTAACTTAATATCTCCAGGTCTTCGGCAATCGGAAAAAGTAGGTAGCGAGTCCGCCAAAAATCACCGCATTTTTTGGGCTTATTTCATCGCCAGGATTATACGTTTTCAAACATTTGACAGTTCAGAAAAAGCAATAGCGCTTTCTTCGCTAGCTGCTTATTCATTTGCATTTGCTTTTTGTGTGGATATTGTACTTTTTGGGACCTTATTAATTTACAGTGGTTTTGTTTATTTTGTGCAGGTACTTAAACTAAAAAAAATTCGCGCTCGCTTCGCTCGCGATACCGGCTGCCACTGAATGTCTTTCAATGCTAGCGGGTGCTTGGAACTTCTTCTTTTAGTTAAAAAAAATCGCGCTCGCTCGCCTCGCACCTGTACAAACCCAATCTATTTCTTTTTGCGTTTACTTTGTCAGTCTTCAAACTGAAAACTATTGAAAACTATTCACATAATACACAAAGTCAAGGGCGGCTAAATTGTTTTCTGGCACGTGTGACAGATAGCCATGCTACGCCGGAGTATAATGAATATGTCTCTAACCATATAACCATTTGGTGCGCTACCACACGCCAAGTGCCGTACCTAAGTGTATTTACGTCTTTACTTTACTTCTTACTTAAGATAGGGTTCCGCCGAAAAATGGTGAAACGAAAAGGGTTCCGAAGCCAAAAGAATTCGGGAACCGCTGCGTTAGAGGGTCGCAAAGCTACTACCGAAGAGATGGCTCTCAATGTATTCGTAAACGGTCTAAGTTCGGACATAGGGATGATGCTTCGCGTTCGTTCTTTTGCAAGCCTATTGGATGCGGGAAATTTCGCAACTCAAGAAGAAAAAATAAGAAACATGAACAAAGCCAGACAAGTTTTATATAATATCCCTAGTAGTCAGATTAAAAACCAATCGGTACAACCAAAAGCCATTCCACAATTTAGAAACCCACCTAAGCAATGTAATTATTGCAAAAAAATGGGTCATCTGATTTCGGAATGCCGAAAAAGAGAATACAACAATAGTATCAGAAATCAAATACCACAAAATCAACGCGCAGCAGTTCCATCCGCGAAAATTAATAATTTAAACTCAGAAGCGGCCGAGGTGTTGGGCATGCCATCGGGAACCGCTTCAGCCCACTCTTACAATGTCCAGACAACAATACCGAGTCTCGAAACACTACAAATTCAGTAATTACCAACTCCGAAAAACATACTTCCTCTTATCCAGTCCATCGGGGACAATTTCGTGACGCTAGCACTCAAACTACAACCACGAAAGATGTATCGATTCAAACACAATTACATCCCAAATCTATTTCAAACTCAAATTCTAATTCTATGTCTAAATCCAAATCTAAATCTATGCCAAACTCAAATCCTAATTCTATGTCAAAATCAGATTCTAAAGCTATGTATACTGAACCCATTACTATCTCTACGCTAAACGTACCTCCAGAAAATCTTCTACATTTGCCAATTCCACGTTGAAGGTAAACCGGTAACATTACTTATCGATACAGGAGCCGCTATATCCGTCCTTAATAAGGAACATATTGGTAGTGCCCCTCTAGACCAACCGTGCGTCGTATCGATTGTAGGTATATCTGGTAACCAATCTTCTATTCAAAGCTTCGGTAAAGCTCAAATCTCCCTAGATCATTTCCCGAAATTCAATTTTCACATAGCAAACCTCAACATTAAAGCAGATGGTATCCTGGGCAATGACTTCATGAGCAAGTTCAATGCCAATATCTACGTACAATCAAAAACCATGCGTATACGAGATCGTACTTACAAATTATTTCATATTGAAGAAAAACCAACCGAACCCGTAGATAACAAACAGTTCATAGGCCGACGATCTGAAACTGTTATCACATTTTGTACTAATGATATTCAAAACGGACCAGCCTTAATCGAAAAACAAACCATTTGCGACGATGTCACTATTCCTAACGCCTTAGTCACAGTAAAAGATAACAAATTCCTAATTCCGGTAACAATGATAAACTTGTGTTAATACCTAGAGTTCATGCATCAGAACTAGTCGCAATAGAATCTTCAAATAATATTCCAATAAATTCAACGAATACACATACGTTTAACGACAAACGAAACAAAGTAGACAAACTCATTCGCAGAGATCACCCCAATGAAGAAGAAAATCAATCTCTAAATAAAATTGTCATGGATTTTTCAGACATCTTTATCACAGAAAACGAACCTTTGACATTCACAAACCACACCAAACACACAATCCCCACTACATCAGACACGCCAATTAATACAAAGACTTATCGATTTCCGTATGTGCATCAACAAGAAGTAAAATCACAAGTCCAAAAGATGCTAGATCATAATATTATTCAACCAAGTTCATCTCCTTGGAGTAGCCCAATCTGGGTAGTCCCCAAGAAACTAGAAATGGCGTATAGTCATCGACTATCGCAAACTTAACGATATCAATATAGGGGACAGTTATCCTTTGCCCAACATAACTGACATTCTAGACAAGCTGGGCCATTCAATTTACTTCACTAACTTAGATCTTGCCTCGGGATTCCACCAAATTGAACTTGACCCTAAAGACATCCCGAAAAGAGCCTTTTACACACCATATGGACATTACGAGTTCCTTAGAATGCCATTCGGTCTTAAAAATGCCCTGCTACCATTTCAATGTGCTATGGATAGTGTCCTCCAAGGTTTATAAGGTGAACGTTGTTTTGTCTACCTAGATGACATAGTGATATTCGCATCCAGCCTCCAGGAACACGAACAGAAGCTTACTGAAGTCTTCAACCGACTCAGGAAAAACGGTCTGAAAGTCCAACCTGATAAATGCGAATTTATGCGGAAAGAAGTAGCTTATTTGGGACATAACACACAATATTTTAATGAAGCAATTGAATCTTGCTCTCAGACAAAACCTTATTTAGAAAAACCTAAATCTCTATGCGATGTCGATCTCCTTATTTCAGATAAAAATCAAAACTTATACTTCTGTCCTACAAGACCTACACATTTTGATCCTTGGGATTCCGAAAGTTATTTCAAATCACTATTACCATGTCTACAACAGAACAAAATAGAATCTCTTTTTGTACCTGATCTACAAAACGATCTCACCTGTAAAATGAAAGGTAACGAACAATTACGCATTACATCATATTTAGCCGAAATATATAATTGTGATATTACAATCTGTAAAAACAATATAAAATATCCAAAACCTGAGGAAATTCCTCAAATACTGAAGACCTACCATGATGAACCTCTCTCAGGACATCGCGGTATCTTAGAAACTAACA
Organism: Helicoverpa zea; assembly: GCF_022581195.2. Classification (NCBI taxonomy): domain Eukaryota; kingdom Metazoa; phylum Arthropoda; class Insecta; order Lepidoptera; family Noctuidae; genus Helicoverpa; species Helicoverpa zea. The sequence continues at coordinate 5,059,901 of NC_061472.1, forward strand.
GAAAAATACGTGACAACTTCTTTTGGAAAGGCATGACAAACGATATCAAAACTTACATCGATTCATGTGTTACTTGCCAGCGTAATAAAGTACAACGAAAAAACTTTCAAGCTCCTATGATAATTACATCACAATCAACTGAACCATTCGAACGAGTATCTATGGACCTTGTCTCTTATTCAGACATTAGCTACAACAATAATAAATATGTTTTAACTCTTCAAGATGACCTAACTCGATTCGTACAAGCCTATCCTATTCCCGATAAAGAAGCCGTAACTGTGGCTAAAGAATTACTTTATTTTTGTCAACATTACGGTGTTCCTAAAAGATTTCATTCCGATCAGGAAGATTTATAAAATAATCCGGCGATTATTTTATAAAGAAGAAGGCTCTATCACCATATCTGATGACTCATGGAAACTCATCGTTTACCGTGATCTTAAACCACTATTTATTGCTCATGAATCCTTAAAACGTCTAGCTTCCGCCTTCGCACCTCTTTAATGCAGAAACAAATCCAAATAACTTCTAGTACTATTAGGAATTTCAACGAAACGATATTTAAAATCTCTTATGATGAACAGGTCATAAATAAAAACATTGATCGTTTAAATCAATATCTTAACAGCACCTCTAAAACTATTTTCGATTTAAAAATTACGGAAGATATCTCATCAATCTCAATTTTAATACTAGAATCGGTCACCAATCTCCAAAACGAGATTGACGATTGCCTCTCGAGTATTTTATTTGCAAAATCAAACATAATTCATCATTCAATCATTTCTCTTAATAAACTATATAAAAATCTTCTCTTATCCAACCACGCTAGATCTAATAAACAATTAGTTAGTCCTGTTACCATCGACAATATCAATAAAATCCTAGATTCGACTCAACTCTCTGCTTACGTGTACTCAAATAGATTACTTTATATATTAGATTTCCCACTCATTAAACCTGAATCTTTTAAACTCTACCATATCTATTCAATCCCTATCCAACATCCCAATTCCTCTCTCTATACCACCATCCTACCAGAGCATAAGTATTTGGCCACAAACCCTAGTGGTGAACACTACGTATCCACGAGCTCATTGGACAACTGCAAGACATACGCTGAAAGAAGAAGCGTGTGCCGAGATATCATCGTCTACAACTCTGATACACGCCCTGTTTGTGAGCTACAAATCCTACTCAGTGTCTCGAACGACATCCCCACCATCTGTACAACTACAACCTTCGCTGCACAAATCAACACATTCCAACGCTTGGAAAACAACAGATGGCTCTACATCCTCAGTAACGCAACACAGTGCATCCTTCAATGCAACAATCAAGTCTCGCATCACAAAATCTACGGACCCTTGAAAAAAACTGTAAACTTCACACGGGATACAGTATGCTGTCAGCACACCAAAGCAAGGAAGACAACATCACATTCCCGATTATAGTTCCCGACATCAGAACTGAAGATTGCTTCGACCTATCTCAATCAACGAAACTCCACTAGACTCACTCAACAACCTCAAACATCAACTAGATAAACATAACGAGGAAATCCAGCAGATAAAACAGAAACCCTTCATCCAACGACACCAGAATAGATTTTCTTGGTTCTACTTCACAACAGGAACCGTCATGCTATCATTTTTGATGTATAAATTATTCAGAAGATGTCTAAGAGTTGCAAATAACTTTGATCGCAATAACGATGACAACCACTGCATCCAGATCTTCAACAACTGCTCCGGAAGAACATCACGACGACATCGATCAACACGTCACATTCAGAACATCCCGATGACCACGTTGAACCAAACCACAACGTCATGTATCTCCGAAGATGACAGCGACGACAATTCCTCCACTCCAAAAACATTCGGCGCTAACACCCAATCTTTATTCTAGGCGGGGAGGAAATATAAGATTTAAGGAATTAGGTTTGAATGATTAATGGGAAATAGAGAGGTAGCAGAGCAATATGCGTTTTAGGCCACTTACCATAACAGTGAAATACTGGTCGCGATGCTGAGCTTCATTACTCGAAGGTCCGGCGAAGTTGTTTAAAAGCCTTGCTACCGTGCTTCGTCCCTAGGCGATTTTGACCGTTTGGAGTCTACACGTTTAACTTCGTCTTTATGTACACGCGATCCTACCGACTGCGCCAAATTTGTTATGTGATAGTGGCAAAAACGACTTTAAAAATAAAATATTATTTTATTTAAGATTTGATTACAAGTTTAACAATAGAATGTAGGAATAGAACTAACTTACTTTAACTTAAGGGCACGTATTTATATGAAGAAATGAATGGAAAAGTAAATAACAACTTAAATAATCACTATTGGCTAATTACTTAATAACATCCTTTGAGAACAGTAAATAGTTGTAACCTAAATGAGGTACATTAGATATTAATAACACATTATACAAATCGTTAGTGAAATAGAGTTCAAAGATTGAAAGAGAAATGAAGGAAACAATATTGACAATGTAAAAATAAAGTACAAGTAGGTATATGAGAAGAAAAGGTAAATAAGCACATAGGAAGGAATGTTATATTATATAACAACTAGAACTTATTAAAAAACAATTATTCATTGAGAAAGGCTACTTTTTATCTAGGTTCAACAGTAGTCCCCACAGGATGCGGGTGAAACTGCTGGCAGTGGCATGTCTTCAATATGTCATACACTTGAGAATATTAGTTAAATAAGATCATGCTGCATGTTATGCCTTCTATGGCACATATGAAGTGGAGGATCATAACTTAAAAAAAAATGGAAATGGGCAATAAATGGGTTTTCTATTAACTAATTTGAGTACCACAACACGTTTTAAATGCTGATTATTGTAATGTATTTATCATTTAGAAGAAAATATTGCCAGGTTTCATGATTTTCTTAATATCAGTAATTGCTATTAACTTTGCAGGTTAGCTTTAGAGAAGAAAGCGGAGTTGTACGAGCATTTGTCCGATGGAGCTGGGAACTCACAGCTGGCCAGCCGGTTTCTTGTGGACTTCAATACTAAGAAACAACAGGAGCCTGAGAAGCCAGTGGAAGTTCCCCCTGAGCAACCTACTCAAAATAGTGCTAATGATGATGATGAATGGTAATTTATTTTCTATACATATAGTATTTTCTGCCTATACATGTCTTATTCATCAAATTCATCCTAGCAATCAAATATAGCCTAGGTTTCTAACAACCCAACTGCACTGGTATTATATAACTGTTACAGCCTTTTTATCGTCCCACTGCTGGGCACAGGCCTCCTCTCACACGGAGAAGGATTGAGCATTAATCACCACGCTTGCTCAATGCGGGTTGGTGATTACAGACTTTATAGTCCAGGTTTCCTCAAGATGTTTTCCTTCACCTTTATATCAGCCATTGGTGTCTAAGATATACTTAGAAAGTGCATACAAACTTAGAAAAGTTGCATTGGTACTTGCCTGACCTGGAATCGAACCCACGCCTTCATACTCGAGAGGTTGGTTCTTTACCCACTAGGCCACCACGACTTTTCTTATTATATAAATATCCTTTACTTTTTTTGACTTTTCTTATAATATCTTATTATATATATATCTTTTCTTATTATCTTTTCTTATTATATTATATTTGACTTTTGGTATTATATAAATATCCCTTTAATACTGAAATGCTTTTAAAGTAAAAGTAGAGCTTCAATACATCCTCATTACATAATATTATTACAATAGTTCTCCATTACATAGTACAAATTGTCTCATAAAACAATGGCATGTTTCAGGACTGAATTCACAGACTGTCTTGGCCGAACACGAAAATGTCACAAATCTGACATTAGTTTGTTTTTGAAGAGAGACGCTGAACTTATGAGAGCAATAAACAAAGATAAACCTACATCTAGTCAGGAGGAAGTCAGCAAACCAGAGGTAAATTTGAGAAAAAAATCTATTAAAAAATAAACCCTTTTGTAGCAGATTTAGAGTACATAATTATTTATTACAATTTATAGGAGCCGAGTGTACCAGAGAAAGAAAAGCCATTGTTGGTTCAAACTACGAATGAGTATTTGCAATCATTACGTGAGAAATGGGAGGAGAAAGAAAGGGAATTGCTGGCTAAAGACAAGGATATTCACTATCAAGACTTGTTGTTTGATGGTTTGTACCTACAATACTGTAAATACCTGTAATATTCTATTTATATTTTTAATTCATTAATTACCTTATTCAATTGATCATCCATTAATTCAATAACTTTAACATTCATTCATGCTATCTATGATAATAATAAAGAGGAAATATTTGTTGTTTGTTTAACTGCTGAACTGATCTGAAAAATTCTTTTACTATTGGGAAGCTACATTATTACAATATATATTAACATAGGCTATATTCTATCCTGGTATGTTCTATCATTATCCTGGTATATTAATTCACTCATTTTCAAAAAATGTTCACAGAGGCGCGTATCCACGGTGTTGGATACTATTCATTCAGTACCGATGAGACTGAGCGTCGGAAACAGATGGAAGAGCTGATCAAGCGTCGCGAGGAAACCCTGAAGGCACAACAAGAGGCTGAACAAGTTCGCAAGAAGAGGGACGAGTTGATTGCTGCGAGGGTAGCTGCTGCGAGGGCCCGGCAGAGGGCCAGGGCTGGACTACCACCGGAGGAGCCTAAAGGTAAGTTCCTTAGAGAATAGCAAAAATATAGATGAAAAAAAGACAGAGATTAGTCAGAAGGGTTCCAATAGATAATGTAAATATGATCAGCAAGACATAAATAACCTTGGCCTTAATACTGAATATTCTTTTCGAGGTAAAACTAATATATTATCTCATGAGTATTTCTTCCATTTCAGATAATCAAAAAGACTTCACTACCTGCTTACTAGAGTTCTTAACACAGCAGAAGAACGAAGCAGACGCTAAAGCGAAAGAAAAAGAGAATAAACTGAAAATGGAACAAGAAAAAGAGAGGCAGAAATTACGAGAAGCGTATGTTCGTGAATGGGATATAGGGAAAGATGGTGTTGATGGCAAGGTTAAGAAATTCAGGGAGATGACGCAAGAAGAGTATGTCGAACAACAAAGAGATAAGAGGATTAATGAATTTGCGCCAACACAAGCTTCCACATCTGGTATTGCTGTATTTGACGACAAAGGAAATATGGTTGGTAATAAAGACCCACCTGCTACAAAAACTTGGGCAGATGTTAGACCTCGAGTTAAGACGCCACCACCGCCAGAAATTGGAGACGTAAGTGAAATAACAAAAGGGCTGTATTTCTCATCTGCCTCCAATAAGGAGGAAAGACCAGTTAAATATAGGAACTTTGTCAGAGCCCAAGAACCTACGCCTATTATAGATGAATTAGAAGATGCAAATCCTGCTCCTGAAGAAACTAGTACAGAAAAGAGGAAACATGATTCCGTTGGTGTAGAAGTTCCGCCTCCTCCAACATTTGAATATTATGGACCAACCATAAAGCAAACGAAGTTCGATAAACCTTTTGAATCAGATATAAGGGAAGCATACAGCCAAGGAGCAAAGAGTTTGGAAACCAAGTCGAGTGGTAGACAGTTGCCAAAACATTACGACTTTACCTTTGATTAATTTGAGACAGTAAATAAAACAATACAAAGTTACTGTGCATATTTATTTCTCGTGCCAATGCCAATCACATCTACATAATGTCTAAAAATATTGCTGAAAATATTTACAATTTGTCTATGCTAATATCACATGGAATGAGCGCTACAAATAATCTACATTTAATTTCTATAACAATTAAAGCTCCACTTACAGAGATCAACTTTTGACAGTGAAATTCGAAAAGAAATGCCTTAAATATTTAAATTAGATTTTAAAATGTAAGATGACGCCGACGGCTAGTGTGAGAATATGAGTTTCCATTCTTACAGCGGTGTTATTCCTTGGTTTGGTAGCTTCTGTAGTTAATACTTGCATGGGTTGCATACTTGTAGTAGCTGTACTCATTGTGACTTGTTCAGTAGGTTTTGTTGACGGTGTATCATTATGTTGAAGAGCTTCGGCTGTAGGTAGCTGTTCACTCGGCTTGACTTTACTTATGGTTACTTTTTCTTCAGTCGGAGAAGTAATTGTAGCTTGAGTAGTCATTCCAGCCGTGTCTTTCATCTCAACAGTCGCTTGGGTAGTAAATTCTGGAACAGTATGAATATCGGGAATATTTTCATTGGCATTTGTAACATCACTTGGTTCCATATCTTTTACAACTTTAGTCGTTTCACTACTCATTAGTATGATTTCTGTTTTAAGATCGCTGCTTTCAATTTCAACTGTTGGAATGTCAATTTGTATGCTGGTTTCATTCATTTGAGGGTCAGTGGTTTTTATTACTTCATCTGCATTGTTATTGGGACTGCTTGTGGGAGCTTCATTGTTAAGTTCAGCAGTTGCAATGGTTGCAGTTTCCGGCATTTCATTTTCATCATTTTTGACATCTGGCACTACAGTAGCAGTATCATCAGCGGGAGATTCTTCTTCTTTATTTCCACCTTCTACATCAGTATTAGTCTCATTAATTTGATTCTCATTGTTTAAATCAGCATCAACAACATTGTCTGACGTATTAGATGGTATAATTTTATTATCTTCAACAGTAGTGTTGTCTATTCGATTGGTCTTAGTGTTCATGTTGATGAAGCCAGCTGTGGTAATGAGTGCCCTTCTGACTCTTGTGTTATGAGTCCTAGCGACTAGCTTGGCGAGTCCTGCAAAGGCATCTTCTTCGCGGTCGGTGTTGGGTCCATTGCAGAGGTCTCCTCGGCAGGGGCAGGTCATACGCCAGGTTCTAGTCGAGTTGCAGTACAGGGAATAACATTCATCTTGGTATAATTTTACGCAGTATCTCGATTCTATGTAAGCTGTGGAATATTAAAAAAAACACATTAAGTAGATGATTAGGTTTGAGGATTGATAAGCCTGTTCGTTGGTAAGTTTGTATAGGTAGACTTAGTAGAGCCAAGTGGTTGTACTTGTATCAAAAATGATTTAAGGAGACCTAGTCTGCTATAGGTACACCGACACATACCCCATAATACCGGTTTATTAGAAGGCGGTCATTTCATCTAGAACACGCAATCAATCAATCAGTTATTATTTATTTCTCATCATCCATTCTGTTTTTTCTACCTATCTTATTAGTTCCCTAACAAATCTTTAAGATTAGAAGTAGACACTACCCAATACTCTTTTAGAAGCCAGAACCCATACTTACGCGGGGACGTAGCCACAACCGCACAATACGGGAAGCCAGGGTCGCACACAGTGACCTGCGTGTGGGGCCCGCTACACGGTAGCGCGCGCGTGCTGCGGTGCACCTGCTCCGCTAGCGGCCCGCACCAGTAGCAGCGACGGACCTCCGCTGCCCTCACTGATGGTAGCTCCACTAGAAGATAGCAAGTTTGAATATTTTACGGTTAATTTCTATAACCGACACGTCCGCTGACTTGGGAGTAGGGGATTCAATTTTGACATTCGCACATATAAATTGTGTCAACAATCTTTAATCGCAAAACCATGGGTTATTGAAATCTGCAGTTGGTAAATGATAGTAAGTCCCCATTGTGAATCTAAAAGTAAGTCGTGTTTGGGTATCTATACGTAGATAAATGTGCATGTTGCATTTTCATTACAAAACTGTTGAAGCAATTTTCCTGTGGGAATTTCTACAATATTTTTCTACAGTGCATGAGATAAAGGTTCTCTGAAGGACTTGGTGTTTAATTATACAGCTGTTGTTTCTCATGCAGAACTTAAATTCAAAACTCCTTAAAATAAACTTGTAATTACTGTCTACAAGATTACCAATTCTGTGTAACCCTTAAATGGCCCACAATTTGTAACTATTACAACGAAACTAATCGTCCAAACTACAACTACTCAAATTATTCATTACAAAGCTCAGAGTAAAATTGATTGACGGGACTGTTACATGGAACTAGGACATCAATACTTGAAAATTAGGTTACCGCAGTGTATACTGTCCACCGTACACGTGGTTCGGCCTCTGCTATCGTTAGTAATTCTATCGGCAATGACCGAACAGCACATAATCATTAATTCACACGATGCAGCTGGCTTCTGCGTTTGATTACTCTTCGTGTGCCAACGTGAATGTGTATTGTTGGTGTGCCAGTGACGACTATAAATGATGTTGAATTGGGGGGTGTTAGTCAAAGTCATAGTCAAAGTATCTTTATTGTGGGCATAGAAAGAGATAGCAAATGTTAGATAAGTCACATACCTACCAGAATTGTGGGTAATATGGCTATTTACCTACTCAAACTCAAAATCTTTATTTGCTCGTTAAGATAAAACAGGTTTTTCAGGCGTTGCAAAGAGGGCTTTACTTATATACTTACTTCCGTAGTAAAGGTTGTAAAGAAAGTTGTCAATGCTACTGTAATCGGTTACTGTAGCTCTAAAAATGTACCGAAGTAGGTCAGCTAACTTTGGGATTGAGTCTGTATTCTGTGAGAAAATGTTTGCAATGAACGTCAATGCCTGTTCAAAGAATATTTGATAGACGGCCGTCGTAATCTCACCGTATGCAAAGTTTCCTTTTGAAGTATAAAAATACTCTTAGGTACATATAAATTATTTATAATGTGTGTTTACTTTCAATTTCTTACCGTGTAAATATGTATATTTGATAAGGTCACGTTATTCACCATATTCCATTAATTTCTGATATTGGTGAACGTTATTTTTAAATGTGAGCAATCGTGTAAGTACCTATCTACTATGTGGAAATGTCATACATATAGCTATGTTTGTGAACTAAGTATTTTAGGGCGATGAATGTTGTACACAATTTAATTTAGTTGACAGACAGGAATTGAAGGGCAACAAATTGAACTGTAGGGGACATAAAAATTGATAGTTATCGAGTTGAAAAACAAATTAATTAAGACATGATGTCTGGTGCAGATGTGTCGAACCTATGCGCTGGTTTTGATTTTATTTTAGAATGAAAAACACGTTGAAACATCCATTTTAGCATGACACCATAGCATACCAACCTATTTTTCAAATTATTACTACATCGAGCGGGATAAAAAGTAGCCTAAGTATGTCATTTCTCAAGCAAGACTAGCTGTATACCAAATTTCATTTACTTAAATCAGTTCAGAAGTTTTGTCGTGTAAGCGCGACAGACAGACATACTGAGTTTCTTCCGCAATTATAATATTAGTAAGCACATTACCTCCCATCACATTATACAATCATTAATATATCAATCATTAATATATCAATCCTACGTTTGTCATAATATTCAACTTATACCTAATAAGAAACTGCATTGTCGTTAAATACATACATGTCAGTACGTAAATGAGCTTGAGAACCATCATATGTGAGGAAGGTCGCGGCGGTCGCTGAATATCTTATGATCAACGTCAATATGGCGCGATACAAGTTTTAATCACCCTCTTCTATTATTCAGAACATGCTATTGCCAATGTCAGTTTTATTCCAATATTTGGTCTTCGTTTTGCAGAAATATGTCGCCTACTGTATGAAAATGTTATGTATGTAAGCGAAATTTAGATTTTTGAAATGTTCAAGTTATGTCTGGTTTGGAGAATATCCGAATATCGGTATGAAAGCTCGGAAAAATACGCTACAGCCCCAAAAAGTTCGGTAAATTTTTTCACCGAAAAATACCAGTAAAGCGCTCAACACAAGCACATCACGTTACCGACAAATACAAACGAAATAGCTCGATCTAGAACAACAACACTCAACATTTATTGCAAAAGTTTTCACTTTATTAGAAATGCGAAAGTTGGCGAAATAATCTCTGTGAGTACTCACCACATAGCGAGAAGAAAACCGCCGCACTCACGACAATCCTTGAGAGAACCAACTTTGTTTCGGTTGGCGCCATCTGAATTTAAAACTCTTTTGTTTTATTACATTTCTTTTCGTAACATTTATTAAATGAACATAAAATGTACCTTGGTATCAAATGAGTGTTAAAATGAGTGCCACTGCCACGGAAAGAGTGAAGTCGTGTGTTAGTGCAACGTCTACGCGCCGACTATTCAAAGTTTCGTAGCGCGCCGCTCGTAGGCCTACGCGGCTACGTAAGGGCCCGCTCACACGTCACAAGTAATAAGGGCAATCAAACATGGCACCGCCATTCAATATAAATGATAATATTTTGTGTTTACGTGACGTGTCCGGTTTATGTGAAGCTTAATGTCCTTTTGATGCGGTGGTCTATTAAATTAAACTGTTATACGTGCTTTGTTATGGACTTTATTCCTCCTAAATACGGACTTTATTGAACTTAATTTCATTTGCGTTTCTGTTATCTAAATATCTTCTATTAATATTGTATGTGCAAAGTGTCTTTTACTACGGAAGGAAATAAAATAACATTGCTTTTATGAAATAATTAGGTTACCTGTGCTAGTAGTCCGTCCAACGCTCGGTACCGATCTATTTCCCTACCTGCTTGTACTGAAACGAAAATATTTCATTTGAACAGCAGACATTTTAATTTGTTTGATGTTAAACTACACTTATGGCTGATTTTTCAATCATCAGTTAACTTCTATCTGAGGAATAAATATGGCGGTTTGACATATTTTCCATACAAAAGCTGTCAAAACGTCAAACAAATTCCTCAGATAACAGCTATCTGGCGATTGAAAAATCAGCCCTTAGTACAATAAAGAGGGATTCAGCAGTATTACTAACTTGTTCGAAACACAAAAATATTGAGGAACCGTTCCGCTCTGGTCTAGAAACTTTCGGACATTAGCACTATTTGTCGGACAAACTTCACTATTTCAGCGATTATGATTGGCCGGCGTTGTAGCAACAAAACCTATATTTTATCGAAGTGTGCGAAGCCCGTATATTATTGTAAGACATAGCCATTTTCTCGGTTGTTTTCCCCGACATAAAGTAGCTTCTTAGAAAATAAGGTCGCTCTTTAGAAAATACGATCGAGCGGGGACAATAAATTGAGGCATGAATAAACACTTTGGAAAATAGATTACTTACCTAGCGGTTGAGTGGTTTTTACAATAACGTTAGTTTTACACGAATACACAACATTATGCATAGTTAACTTATCGTTTATCTACCAAATATTGAAATCTTAAAAAAATAAATTGAAATATATAAAAAAATCTAAATTATGTTTCATTGATATTCTTTACTTATTTTTACATTTCATGTGGTTACCTTACCTGTCCAAGGTTTTCCTATTTTCGTGGTATAACGACACTGGTATACTCATTGGTCACTTACTAAAATTAATCATTTCAAAATGCATCCGAATTTTAACGTTATTAAAAGCCATTTTTCAAGTTCTATAGATTTCAACGAGAGCTGAATAGGCTTTGCTCCTTTATATCCCTTGTAAAATATTATCTGTGGTAAGAAGGGTGGGAGCGAGTGCTTCGGAAGCTGCAGCCTTATCTTGCTTTTATTCAGTCGCTTTTTGATAGTAATATACTATCTACGTATAGATTTTTACCAACACTTCGTGTATGAGAGAAGTTTTTTCATACATCTACCGTATCTGAAGGTTTTTTTGAATATGGAAAGTGTGGGCTTATCAGTGCAACCGCTATCTGTCCAAATGTCTGCCTATCCCGATGTCGTTTCTCAATACCCCTTTGCCAGACCCTAGTTATAGAGAGGCGATTCTCAATTTGCTTCACTGAACACAGAAATAAAAGCACTAGTTCCAGAATCCATTGAAAGACTAAAAGTGTGTAAACCGTAGACCATTGTTGCATTTCGTTTTACTGAAAAATGCAAAACGGTTTTTCGTGAATGACCCTCGAAATGTCAAGTTGAGATTGCTTGATTTTTACGACTTTTAGCTGTGTTTTTGAGTTTTAAATGGCGCATTATGATGTTATATGTATATTTATTTAGGAAGGTGAAAGATAAATTATATGTATATCTGGTTTCGCATATAAAATGTACATGCGAAGTAGGTGGAAGTGGCGCCGGCGATGCATTACCTGCGGCTGAGGTGTTAAACATTCATGTATTGTGTAAGTTAATCTTAAGAGCGTTCGGTCGGCTTTGTGCGGATGTAGGTCATCGGTGCAGCCTGCAATGCGACGCCGGCTACGCTCATCATAACGAACATTCCCCTGAATTTTTTACACCCACGACACGTTCGGTCCGCTCCAAGGGACATTCAAGAGTCATCGCGACGGGTATTCTCTTCTCTAAATATTGCTGAATAAAATATGTGCTCCGCCTCTGTACACGTTTCTATGTACTGTTTGTTCTCCATCGCGAATTATTTAGATTGTAGTCACGCGGCTACGGATAACGATGTTACTAAATCATTGTAGTGGCTATATAAATTAGGTGTAGGTACCTCAATTTAAACTTTTAATTAAGGTTCGGGCTGATTTATGTTATTTTGCAATGGCCGAATGGTCTCGCTCATTTTGTCAGTGGTGAGCTTGGACGCAAATCTGTACAAATAGTGTCATTTATCGCGCGTCGTAACCCGCCAGGCACCGGTGACGCGTCGTCGCCGTCAAATGAAGATAGAACGCCCACTTGGCGACCCTTGAAATAAATCTTTCTGTAAAAGTTTCACTCGCCGGATTTCATCTGAAAAAATTCACGAGAAAACTTTGTAAAATTCCTCACGTTACACGTTATTTTAGCTTGAAAACTTTACCCAGTTAACTCCGCGGAAGATTTTTTGTATGTGAACTTGCAAATTTCATTTCAGTTTGTCGAGTTTTGTGACTGATCAATTTGCCGCATTACCTAATCAGACGAACTTGTTGGAATTTGTTTTAGGGGACGATATCGAAGGAAATATAGTTGGCTTCTTGAAACACAATAATGTTATTAAACGAACATGAAATCATAATTGTGTACAGCTCAACAGAATATAGTAAAGCATTCATCAAATTTTGAAGGCTAACTCTCGATACCTTTTAGGGAGGCTTAGTTCGCCCCTTTCATCGTTAATGGTGTGAATTTTATAGCGGTGGGGTGTCAAGCGAAGTGTAGCGAGATTTCCGATCCGTGAGTGCACGAGACGGAGTACATTATACCGGCCGTGAACTTCCAGGCGGTCGCCGTGGCCCATAACTGCAGTGGCCCACTTACTCCCCTCCTGACCCTGTTAAGCTCATGTAAATATAAGTGACCCTCGCGACGTCCTTATAATTGTACCTATCTATGTAAATCGTGTATTGCATGCGAATGTCTGGCTCGCTGTGCCGCCATTTACATACCCGAGGTGGCTATGTTAATATGTTCTGTCTATTTTTTGTGCGAACTACTTTAAGGTTTATCGTTTAAATTTATAGCATTTGGGGTCAGTAAATCTTGAGATAAATATACTGCATCACGTTTTGAAATATGTGTTCATTGTACACGTATCTGTTGTGTGATATATGTCGCGTTAGTGGTAGTGTTGTTCGGAAGTTGCCGACCCTCGGACTCAAAGGGTGCATATTAAATCAATTCAATGGCGCGATAGAACAGATCCTCCGTTATCTAATGTGTACATTCTGCGTGATATAGTGGCCTACGTGTTACAATATCTTGGCTTATGTATAAGTCACGAACTAGCCTACAAGGAACTATAACGGAATTATAAATGGATGTTGTAATTAATTATGATGAATAGATTAATGTAATTGCTGCTGAAATATTTAACTGACTAAATAGTGTAGCCAAATATTTGAAGTAGGATAAATTATTTAGGAAAATTATTGCTTCTTTAATTAAATTAAATATCTGGATATAATGATGTAGGTACTTATAATATATACTTGACATGAATAAACATCACAAATGTTTCTATCCAAACGTTAACCAAAATTACGTCAGCAATTTCATGTAAAACAATACACTTATAACACGAAACAATGAAGACACACACGAATTACATCAAAAGGGTCCAAATGACGTACATACTGACACCTCAAACAGGACCTCTTGTCCCATAACTTGTACCTTTTGGCTTTGCAAATAATTCGAGGCGTAAACCCAGGATTAAGTGTACCTAAGTTAATTCTCACAAGTAGTGGGCACTGTTGACAGGCAGACACCTCGCCGGGTAATAAGGATATACTCAATTTAATAACAACTTTATAGAGAGATTTACGACATCTTAAATGTTTCACTTTAGCGGTGTTTGTGTGGCAACAGGCTCAATTGTTCTAACAATGAATAGTCGGAACTCTGTATTGTTTATGGCAGTAGGGTAACGTACTCGGCGCTACTTCAAGAATAGTAACGGTTTAGTCTTGGGAAAACACTATTTGACGTAATAAAAACGTGTACATAGTTACATTTTTATGTATGACTAGCTGTTGCCCGCAACTTCGTCTGCGTGGGCAATATAGAATCGTCAAAATACTATTATCCCGTAGGTGCATTCTTTCACGTGACAGTATAATTAGGATTAGCACTTAGCAGTCGCATAGATTCATTGATCAAGGTTGTGTTGTGGATGTGACCATTTATCTAAATAAAAGAAGTAAAGTTTGTGACGTTATGGATATCTCTGGATCTAGTTTTTATGTATGAAGGGAAGGGAGTAATATTTAGAACTACTGAATTTGATGCCCGGTATTTTTAGATATCATATTTTATAGCACTTTGATGGATTGATTTATGCTTACCTTCTTAGGTTACTCCTACTACTCGAAAGTATTCTAATTTAATGTAAACAATTGGGAAACGCAAGAAAATAACCGAAAAAGAAAAGAAAATGCTTAACTGAACTGAAACATATTTCTATCCGGTGATAAATAGGATGCACCTGGTTTTTCTACCGGTCTGCGGCTGCACCTAATTCCAGCCACTATTTTGAAGGCTAAAAAAGGTCTAAGATAAGAGGATACATCTAAGTCTAACCGCATGCGGCCGGCTGAAACTAGTTTTAGAATACTAGGTGTAACCGCACTTCAGATATTAAGAGCTGTAAGTCTGTAACACATATACAACGCAATATTCAATAAATACTATTAACAATCAATTGTTCGTTAATTACATAAAGTGTGCTCAATATGGCCTGCATACCTCGAACATATTAATTACAACAAACGCTATGGTTTTGGCACAAAACACACATTACCAGTGTAGTGTACTGTATTATCACCGATATCTGTCGTCTCGTTGTCGCATAGACGCGGAGAGTGCACACTATACTCTATGGCCAGTTGGCGGGAAACCGGGAGAGTGTGTGGCACGGGAGTAAGACGTTATGTGGGCAAGCGAGCCGATATCCTAATTATCGGATGGTAATTACAGAGACACAGGTAGGGCGAACACTACATTTGGCGACGAGTGAAAATATGATATTGGCGGCGTGTCTGTAAGTAGCGAACATTATTTCTTTTGAATTGAAAAGAAAGGAAGGGGCAGGTATGGTAAGTTCAGTTTGCGGATTAGAAGTCCCCCTAAACAGCCGAAATCTGAACAAATTGGCCGTCTGTCCAAAGAACGTGCAAGTTAAAGTTTCTAGTAAGGATGCTAGTATGGTATCCAGTCACCGACTCGACTATAAATTATTGTATGAGACTAAAGAATCTCACACCAGTGCTCATGTCTAGGTTTTACTTGGAAAGTTTAATTGTGTGTTCTTTGAAGCATATAAGTAAGTTGTACGTTAGTAATTGTACTGTATATTCATCACATAAGGGTTTTCCAGAAAGCCTGTATCATAATATCACATTGCGTATGAAATTCATTTTTCACCAATTGAACATAGAACATTCATTTGTTTTAAGATTGGTGCGAATCAGTAAATCGTTTTAATGCTGTGATGCTACATGATGGCTATGATTACAGCATACAGCCAAACACCTGTCGTGGGAGTAATTTCCTTTATGAAAGATAAATTACATTGTGTTCCTAGTTCCTATCATAAAGTAAATAATCTTTGGTTCCCATTGACTATAAAAGTGTGAAAAGTAATCAAATCAAATCAAATCATTTATTTCATGTAGGCCTTTACAAGCACTTATGAACGTCAAAATTATAAATAAGTTTGCTTCTAGTTGCCCATTCCAAAAGTAGCTTCCTATGGAGAAGAACGGGCAAGAAACTCCATGGTTACTCTTTTTAAAAACATAATAGGTGTTACAATTTGTATGTATTGATACATACGATAATAACATGAAAAAGAAATGTTTACAATATTTTTTGGGTTGACTTTGAGAAAGTTATACAATGCAAGTTGAACTAGGAAGTTATAAGAGAAAATTATTACACAAACTATTTTAAGAAGTTAATAAATTAAACAAACCAAGTCATATAAAGCAAAAGAAATAATAACTGGGAATGCAATTATGACTGAAAGTTTCAAATTAATTTGTAACTTGTAATATAGTGAAATATTTGGTGAACTGAGTGCATAATATTATAAGTACCTTGAGTTTGTAAGCGACTCCCTACTACAATAATTAAGTAGTTATTTCTACTAAATAATCTGTTTTGAATTGAGTAATTTTAAGTATTTGAAAGTTAATCTGGACGAGTACCTTCTTTAAATCTTGATTAATTTCAGATTTTCTGTGCTGGTGGTTTGGATAATATAAGCTTCCAAACCTAGCTTCC
Organism: Helicoverpa zea; assembly: GCF_022581195.2. Classification (NCBI taxonomy): domain Eukaryota; kingdom Metazoa; phylum Arthropoda; class Insecta; order Lepidoptera; family Noctuidae; genus Helicoverpa; species Helicoverpa zea. Next base: position 5,076,525 of record NC_061472.1, read on the forward strand.
CTCCCAGAGTCTAGTTAACTACTTACTTGCTACATTGTTCTGGTACCAACTTACTTCAAGAGACTTGCTTACAATATAGTGGATATTACAAGAACAAACTGGTGGTTTTGTACCTTTAGTCAACTGTTCTATAAATGACAAACATGTGCTAGGTATTTAGTTAAACAAATAGCACATTGAAGGACCATTGTAAGTTGGACTATGTATGTTGAAGTACTTACCCAGCTATACTGGTATGTATGCACATATGTACAACATTCCAACCCGTCAACGCTTCCAGTGGGTTGCCTATCTAGTTAATGTTAATTATAACGGTTGCTCAGTCACCCTGAATATAATTCTAATCCTTTTAATTTAGTTTGTTTTGCAGTATTAAAGAGGTTGTTATGTTACAACAGAGATATCTCAGAAGATGCAGAACAGGAAAACAGTACCAAACAGCAATATTAGATGGAAAATGTGGATCAAAACTTTTGGTATTCAATAGATAGAATCTTTGGTAAACATCCTAACTCATAATCCTAATTTGAGTATTTTAGGTGAATATGAAACTCTTAGACCAAAAGTTTAAGGAACTAAGCAATGGAGCATTTTTGTACTTTAATTAATTCCCATTAAGATTTGTTGGGACAATGCTGCTTTATTTACCTAACTGGGGTTTCACATCTGTGACAAAATCTTAAAAGAATGAAACATGGAAGGAGTTTCAATATAGATACTTACTCTGGGTACTGTCTAATGATTTAGATTTCATAATTTGGTGATTGCTTGTGCTTCTAAAATATAACCTTCAAGATTCAGGCTTGAGTGGATTTTAATTGGTATCACAATTGACTGACATTGGTGCAGTTTAACAGAGTAGCCCTCATTGTAATATTGCTATTTATTTGTAAATTATACTTTACAGTATTGCAGTGCCCAACAAGAATTATAAGTGTAAACTAAATAAACTTACATAGAAAGTTGTTGGGAGAATAACATAACCAAGACATGAAATAGAATCCATTTATTGATTTGAGATTAATACATCTATCTTTTGAAGTAGGTACAATGTGTAGCCTTCTCAGTTGTTGGATACAAATGTTCTTGGCATACTGATTGTTGTTGTTGCTTTGCCACCCACTTGTGAAACCTGGAGATGCCTGCTGACCGAACAGTTTTTTGAAATTTTCAAAGCAGCGGCACCGAGCTGCCTGGGTCCTGTGGCACCTGCATTTTATCTGCGGCGCTTGGTTGTTCACTAAGTAGGTACCTACTTCATAGGTTCTAGGTTTCTATTCGGCGTTGCTGGGCGCATGAATTGGGAATCCTGCGGCCAATCTATAGGTGGACGGACGTTGTAGAGGGGTCGGCGATCGTTTCTACAGGGGGAATTGTGCATCGACGGGAGCGCTGTTTGTGAGTTGCTGTTCACTTTGATGAAAGGAGGAGGAACGGTAGTTGAGAGTCTCTATTGATGGATTCTATTCTATGTTAAGGTGTTTGTTTGTGTTTTGTAGTTTCACTGAATGTCACAGCTACAGATTACAAAGCTGATGACATCTGTCAAAGCGCGTTTCGTTGCACGACGTAGTTGTTAACTAAAATCCTAAAAAGCTGATAAGTTAAACGTAACTATAAAGCAACGGCTTTATAGGTGCCTACGTTGTAATCGTAACGTACACATAGCACTAAAGTTAAATTTGTAGAATTGCGCCCCTGGACACTCATTGATGTAGAACGCTCGAAGCTTAGGTATATCAGAATTCTTTTAGAGAGTGTATCTGCAGAAGCATGCAAGTGCCAGTGCTGATCCATACGGTTGAAAACCGGATTACTTGTTGCAATGCTGAGATAAGGAATTAAGCTTTGAAATATTCCACTCTCAATTAATAAAAGGAAACTGTTACCAAAATTAGTTGAGTTTGATTCATATTATGCTTTAAGCATTTGCTATTAATTTCATTTGTAATAATTTAAATAATTTTGCAATGGGGTGTCAAATTAAATGTGAACGGTGGCTGGTCCAAGCGATCTGTAACTATGTAAACATGATTGCTAGGTAGGTTGGTTCCGAGTCTAATAGGAATACCTACCTTTACTTAACACATTAGTAGTGCACTAAACTGTTAGTGCTCTGTTGTCATCGAGATTAAATGTAATTCCCCTAGTAGTACAATTTTTAGAATAGTTAACGATACAACATGAGTAAACGAGATATCTTTTCCGTCAGGAGAGCTGCGTTTCGACCGTTTAAGTTTTAAACATTGTATAATAGGTATACTGGCACTTAGACACGTTGAAAAGCAGATTGGAAATACAAAGGTATTTCATTTGTAGACACAATTTACCACTTAGGTACAACCGTATAAATTATTGTGTTATGTTGTTATCAATAAAAAAAAAACTTCTGAAATATTAAATTAAATTCTACTTTTAGTCATTATGTATGTGTAAGTACTGGCAGAAATCTGCTAGTTCACGAGCCCACTGCGGAAGTCAACCGGGTACGTACGTTTGTGTGATCATAATTACTATGTATTTATGTACCTACATGTTTGAAAAACTAGAGATCGTACGGCAGTACTAAATAGTAGAACTATTATATTTGTATTCGTAAAGCTTTGCGAGGCACGTTCCACTGTTGCTAACAGTAAGGTCCGTGAGAAATCGTAAAGTTGCGCGAAAGTATTAAATAGTAGAACTATTATATTTATATTCGTAAAGCTTTGCGAGGCACGTTCCACTGTTGCTAACAGTAAGGTCCGTGAGAAATCGTAAAGTTGCGCGAAAGTATTAAATAGTAGAACTATTATATTTATATTCGTAAAGCTTTGCGAGGCACGTTCCACTGTTGCTAACAGTAAGGTCCGTGAGAAATCGTAAGGTTGCGCGAAAGTATTAGATAGTAGAACTATCATATGTACCTATAGACCTATATGCCTGAGAGGCGAGAACTTGTACAGCTTTACGAGGTGCGACCTGCAAGGTTCGCGAGGATTCGTATATGTTGTGTGCAAGTCTTGTACAGCTTTACGAGGTGCGACCTGCAAGGTTCGCGAGGATTCGTATATGTTGTGTGCAAGTCTTGTACAGCTTTACGAGGTGCGACCTGCAAGGTTCGCGAGGATTCGTATATGTTGTGTGCAAGTCTTGTACAGCTTTACGAGGTGCGACCTGCAAGGTTCGCGAGGATTCGTATATGTTGTGTGCAAGTCTTGTACAGCTTTACGAGGTGTGAACAGCAAGGTTCGCGAGGATTCGTATATGTTGTGTGCAAGTCTTGTACAGCTTTACGAGGTGCGAACAGCAAGGTTCGCGAGGATTCGTATATGTTGTGTGCAAGTATAAAATGGCAGGGCCTGGCATGGACTTGAAAGTCACGTTCCACTGTCGTGGAGTCCTTGAGTAACACTCAAAGGTTTGCTTTAAACGGCGCGGCGGTAACTTGTTGGTAAGGTTATTGAAAGTGGTAATGGTAAGGTAATGTGTGAGTAAAAGGTAAAGGTAATAATTTCCATAAATCGTCAGTGTAAAACGATTCGACTGTAGTGACATTTCAAAGTTGTCCGGTTGTTTATAAAACACTAGCAAACGTACGCTACGCTAGTAAAATGCACGTAAAAGTCATTACGGGGCTTTAATCGCAAGTACGAAGCGTCAGGAAAAACTTCATTTCATCATTATTGTTTCAACTCTGAAGCTAGAAATAAAATTCTTACATTGGGACAATGCATTCTGAAACTGTTTTTCAAGTAAGTGAAGTAAAATTATTCAGTCAAAGCCCGACAAGGACAAAGGCAATACTTGGTCATTTGAAGGGAAAGGGAAAGGAGTAGGTAGCTAGAGTAAAATGTGAGGAAACCACTGGGAGTATGAAGATTTATTATATTCCATTAATAGGCAGGTACAGTTTGGTTTTATCTATTTTTATATTCATTTTGATTTTGCCGCTAGTGGATCTCAAGTGTTCGTAATTGTTTCGAGCATGAGATACCTACCTGAATATGTCATTGCCTAGATATATAAGTAGATGATTTCGATAATAAACTGTTTGAATCGGACCAAGCAAGATGAGTGCTCGTTGGCTGAACGTGCAGCAATATTTGAGACTGTTTGATTCCACATGGACTAACAGGCGGGATATCGGTGTCCATCGACTGATCACCAGACTGGTTATTGATGTCGGCAAAGTGACGGAGTTTAATTTGCTTTTACTAAACAAAGGAAGGGATGTAGTGTACTGTATTATCACCGATATCTGTCGTCTCGTTGTCGCATAGACGCGGAGAGTGCACACTATACTCTATGGCCAGTTGGCGGGAAACCGGGAGAGTGTGTGGCACGGGAGTAAGACGTTATGTGGGCAAGCGAGCCGATATCCTAATTATCGGATGGTAATTACAGAGACACAGGTAGGGCGAACACTACAACCAGATCCATGCATTCACGTTCCTTTGTGAGATGCGAAAATATATTATTTTCATGTCACTGCAATACGCAGTTCAAATGAAATGAACAAGAACTAATTGCTGTTTGCATGGATGCATCCGTAATGCATTCCGCTCCAATTGTACCTTCGGGTAGGAGGGCTGGTTATTGATTTGTGATTTTTTTTTTTCAATCTTTATAAGGTTCGGAGGTTTTTGTGCTAGACGGTAAGATCTGTGTTGAATTCGTTTTGCTTTCAGGTCGAAGCAAATCTTTTATAACTATAGGGACGTTATCTATGCCCAAACTTGTACTGACCCTTGTCTAAGTATGTACATAAACCCTAAAAAGCAAGGACCTATAGATAGAGAGCAAAAACGTCTCCTTGAAACCACCTTTTCAAGCAAAACCATATTTCAGGTGACTTGAAAGAGTTAGGAGTTTCATAAATTCAATTTATTCTGTCACCTTTTTTGGAAGTTTTACGACACCTTTGTGGCGAACGAAAGTTAACCCCAACTTGCGAATCTCCACACTTTCACAACTTTTGTATACGTGGTTCGAAACTGCAGACGATATGTACTCTAAACTATGCAGTCTGTAGTTGTTTCGCTAAAAGCCAAAAGAACTATTAATATCCGAACAGTACTCGTGTTATTTGCGAACTCTGCATTTATTATTCACCACAGCCATTTGAAGCCCAAGGAAACAAAATTAGAGAGTGCTGCCTAGAGCAGTGAATAATGTACGGACTACTATCCTTTAATTTGTAACTAACCATACTAACTACGTAGTCTACGATGTCAAATCATAGAGGGATATTTTGCGGATAAAAACGGCCCATATCCGTCCCAGTGTCAACCGCATTGCGTGGTCACCACTGGACTGTCCAACTGATTTGTGTATTGTGGTACTTTTTTCGAGTTCCCATGGACGAATAAATCACGAATGTTAAGCTGTCAGTCCCGGCTTCTAACTCTTATAACATATTATGTGGCTTGATGGTGGGTTATATGAATAATCGCTTGAAACATTACAGAATATATAACTTCGGGAGTGGATTTTCCCAGTTTATTTATCCCAACCCAAAGTCATTCCTTTTTAAACGAGAAATAATAAAACATTATATCATCGAATAGAAATCTGTGCCTACTTTGTTTTAACAAAATATTTATTTTGCATTTGCGACGGGAAGGTTGGCTAAGAAAAAAAAAAACAATTTCTAAAAGATTAAGTGGGTATGTGTTCTTTGTATAATGCCAGAGATTTGCTGGTAGTAATATTTTGCCTATATTGTTGTATTATTTATGAAGGGTCCCGTGGTTAAAGGTCGGAAATCTGACACCCAGTTTCGCCAAAATGGTATTGAGTTAAACCGTTATTACGGGTAGTGGAGGTCAGATAGACAGTTGCTTCGTGTAAAATATCCATATTCAGCTGCCTCCGCTTCTGAAAATCGACCTTAATTTCAAGGGAAAATTGTTCGGATCCCAATCCACATAGGTACATCTACGAATACTAGAGTATATTCTCATCGCCACATAACGTAAATTATTTCAATAAATAACATAACATAAACAATAACATCTATTGAATAAACATGATTCTTTTAAGAAATCACCCATTTCAACAAGGCACACAATAGTCATAATAATTTACAATCAACATCACGCGAACACCATTCTACATATAGACAATCAGTTCCGTATACTACACACAGACGACAAACAAGTGCAGTCCATGATCTGACAAAGGAGCGCATCCGGCTCGGAAGCCGTAAGTGCAGGACGCGTGCAGCCGGCAGCCGGCGGCGTCCGGCGACCTTGCGGCGTGCAGAGGATGCATGCGGTAAGCTTGCAGTCATACTGTAGGCAAGATTAACTAATTTTACACAGATTCCGACTTCAGAATTTAGATATAAGAAGACAAGAATTTTATACTCAGTCAATTTTTTTTTTAATTTCACATAGGCTGTAAAAGCTCTTTCGAAACGTCAAACCAGTTGCACGGTTCCAAAGAGTTGGTCTCATGGAGAAGCACCGACAAGAAACTCCATGGGTAGGGCTTGTATTAGCGTTCAAAGAAACGATGGATGGATTGTGTGAATGTCGATATGATTAGAATGAATGTTACTTGTAAGATGACGGCATGTGGAAGAGCATGGCAGGATAAAATGTGCTGCAGCGACCCCAAATAATATCTATAGGAATAGGGTCAGGAGACTCAGGAGGATGATGATGATGTGGATTACTTTAGTGTTTGCACAACTATTCTTCTATTTTTTCAGGATTTAAATTATGTATGTCACATATCTGTGTAGGTCCACTATTTTAGCCATGAAAGCCTAAGGACAAAGTTTTACATTGACAAGCTTTGTCGTCAAGGTATCTAGCGTGCTAAAAGGTGTATTTTTAGATTTTCTTTGTCTGCAAGAAGTTTAGTCTAAATGTACTGAACAATTAACTTTGAAAGCTTGTTGTGAAAGCAGTGTAAGGTTAGTTTTAAGGTTAACTAGTGTTAAAAACACAAAAATATTTTTGCTGCCTTGACCCATACAGCTCAGGGCTGGAAAATATTGTATACTTGTAGATAGAGACCAATATATTATTTCCTCGAAGAAAATTTAGAGGTAGCTTGATAACTGGCCTCAGGCTATAATTAGTAACACCTATTTAGCAAGCGTGGCGTGTTGACTACTTAATTATTTTAACATTCTAGCTAAATTATAATTTATTCGTTCACATTTTCTTGATAATTGTTATTTTTGTTCGCTGGGTAAGGAATTTTGACGTTAATTAAATTAATTATTTTAGTAACTTAGAAATAATTGGAAATATGTAAGCATATTTTGGAGGATTTAATAATATTTCTAAATTATAACTATGTGATATGCTCGTGTCCGTAATCAGAAAGTCTAAAATTCGTGAATAAAAAGGTTCTAGTGTAATATGAAACTAACGACGATAGCGCAAACTATTTAATGTAGGTAATTATCCCCAAGTAAACAATTATGATACTAGCTGTATGTACACTGAATTATTTTCATCACTTTAATTTTAAGGAAAACTTTTTACAATTATTTTAAGAGAATTGACACATCCAAACAGAAATTGAAAGAAATATAACTTCCTAACTAAAAATCGGTTACAGTAAAAGCCCAACAAACAAACGAATTCATTTTCGCGTTTACGAAAATTTAACCGTTGTATCCAAAAAGTTACAGTGGTATTTTCACACCTCAACTTCAAAAAACGGGAAAAGAGATACAGGCAAGTTAGAATAACAGATGTACTGAAAACTAGGATCCCGATAGTTCGAGAGAAAACGGTAAAAAACTCTGTTCACGGAAGAGCGGATAAATTGGCCGATATTGGTCACGGCCCCGTTTTCAGTATTCTATACGTACCTACGTATATCAATAACGTAGTACGTACCTATATCTAGCCCATACGTCAAACTGTAACTATTATACTCTGTATGTCTGTTTGTATGTCAGTAAATATGGTTTAGCTATTCGCATTCACTCGATGTTTACAAATTATACGAGTGTTGCGCCACCTATTTGATTTTATTTTCTTCTTCCTCCTGCCCTATTTCTATTTGATTTTATTTTACGAGTGTTTAATTAATTAGACCCAGTCGTATCTATAATATCTTATATAATATCTAGCTACGTAAATTATATAGGACGTCAAAAATGCTTCACGGGTAAAGAAAAGGTTATTCTTCTATTGTGAAGTTAGCCTTAGTAATCTTAAAGACCTTATGCACTGCGTTTGGTTCTTATCATGTACATGGTACATACGTAGGTTCATATGCTAAGTATAGTGGGACCCTAATGTCAGAATTAATTAAAACTTTGCGTAATAACAAACTTTATAGTATTGTCAGCAAGCGTTGCTCACATTAGAGCCATATTTCGTGTGTTCGGAGTGAAATAGTATTTATCCCCAATACGACATTCATTACGCATACGTAGGGAGGATTTGTAAATTTTCCGTATCCCTCTCATATCGCGGGTATTTATTTTCAATCAGTTTAATGGGCATCGAAGCGCAAAATCATTAAGGCCGATATAAATTGCTTCATTTATGAATACCATTATAGGCCCACGTAGTATTATTTTACGAGGAAAAATTAACAAATGTATTTAATTTCGTTGGAGATTTGTAATTATCAATTTAATCCGTGTTGAATTGAGAGCAAAACACAAATTGTATCGGTTAATACGGTTATCACGCTTGTGAGTTGAAATTGATACCACATGTTGTTTACTCGGTAAATAATTACGTTTTCGATATTGGTGTAATTTGTCTTTGTCGTACCATACATTAGGTACATTATAGCCAATGATATCAACCATATTTGTAGTCGTTGCACATACGTAGATTTGACCAATTTAGGCGGCCAAAAATATTTTACAATGTATTTCGTTTTTTCTATCTTTATTTTATCATTATTTTATTATTTATTTTATTTAAGCATTGTATTTTGATAATAAGCATGTTTTATTGAAAAAAAACCGTAAATATTTTTTTTTTTAATGTAGAGTAATATATATTTTCATTTTAAAAGTAGTTATGATATTTTTTATTATATCTATTTCAAAATAATATGTAATGTAGTAAAAAAAAAAATAATATTTTTTTATTCCTCACTTTCTGCCTCTGATATATCAGACTCTGTGTTTGATTCAGCTGGTAGTAGCATATTTTATTGTTTCAGGGCAAAATAATCTTGTTTTGATGTTTTTTTTTTGTTGGTCACATTTCTTCAGTTTCGTATTTCTTTAGTTTTCCTTCGTTTAGTCCTCTCACTACAATCTTTAAGTGATTTAGATGGCCGCCCCGGTCGATTTCCAACACTTGTCGGGCGTTCAAATGTTCTGCTTAACCAATTCTCATTAGTTTTAAGGATTTTTTTTACAGTTTCAGTTTCTTACTTTCGTAGCTATTTTAAAATATGCAAATCTTTGTTTAAAACTGCTTATATTATCAGGTGTGTCACCTTAATAGGTCAAAAGTTAGTTTCCTAGGTAATTTAGTTTTTCTTCCAAATTAGTCAGATCTTGCTATTGTATTTTATTGTAAATATAACGTTGGGTCACTATTTTTACGCCAGAGGTACTCAAAACAAAAAAAAATGCACTTTGTGACATTTTAAAGAAAAAAGTATTTTATTTTTGTATGAGCTTCAAATCTTAAAAAGCCTGTAAGTCGGACATCCGCAGCTATCCGCAGCCAAAAAATATGTCGTAAGCTAGTTTAATATGTCAAATATCTAAAACTAAAAAAAATGTTACGCGGTCGAACGCGATAATATAACAAAATTGTGTTTAAACAAGAAAATTACTAAAAAAATATTTTGCTTACACACCCTCTTTTAAAATTGAAATAATACTATAAAAAATTAAGTGATCACACTTAAAATATATTAAAATATAATAACTGTTACCTACACAACTCGAATCCATCATAAAAGTTGCTTAATATCAATTAGATAGCACAAAAATAATTTTTCTTTAATACCGTCTACCGAGATCTCTAAAAACGTATAACGTAAAATTTGCACTAAGGTCAAGTTCCAACTCCTGGTGCAAGCGCATATCGCATGTTTGGTAGGTAGATGTGGTAAATTCTTATTGCTGGGGTATTCCTCTTTCCATTTTACCCACAATTTGATGATAACCTTTATTAAAAAAAAAAAGACTTTTGGCCAGCTAAATTGCTCAAATCTACGTTAGTGCGTTGTTCATCATCATCACACAACCAATTGCCGTTCACTGCTGAACGTTGGCAAGAGCCCCCAAGAACCGTCAACCATCCCGGTCATAGGCAATCCGCATCCATCCACCTTCCTACCTTCTTCAAATGTATCTTCATCGTACAACAGGACGTCCTACAGTATGTAAATGTTTGTTAATACTCGACCTCATTGAACGCTTATCTATCTATCGCGGGAAAGCCGCCCAAAGATCAATCCCTCGTGCCCAAATAAGTGTCAGAAGTAATTTAAAATTAAACAAATTAAATGCTGTGGGACCAAAAACAAATTAAGTCAAATATACCTAATTATATTGTCCATTTGTTTCTTTAACGAAAATGAGGAAGGTTTTGATTTTAGACGCTTAGTTAATTGACTTTTTGGCGTTATCGATATCACTTTGGCACTATAATTAACGAAATATTCATCACAGATAATATTTTTAGGCGATTGAAATGCTTTTGACGTCCCTTTTAGGGGCAGAGAATTTACAAGAAATAAGCTTCTTATTTCTAGAATATGGTCTTCCGTCACCAATCTGTAAAATCAAAGTCAATAAAGTAACGTGCCCAAATATTTTAAATCTGCATTATTTTCAATTTAAAAAACACATTTAAAATGTAAAAATGTTATTCTCTTTCACGTCAGAATAAGACGACGCTCCAATGATTTTAAAAGGAACAGAAACTAAATGAATAATGAGAATGCTTTCACAAACAGTTCCAAGGAAAATGCAACGTCCTTTTCGATTTAGTAACCTTTCAGTCGTCATGAATTTCAAACTAGTTTATCTTATAAAGTGCAAACATTTAGTTTTGAATATTAAAATATTAATACGTATTCGGTAAAAGCTTTATGAATAAAACATTGGTATTTTGTTTGAACTGTGGTCAGGGCCGAGCCGATACCAAATACCCAAAGCGCCTGTGTGAGAAACACCTCTTTTTTATCCGACTACGCAATTCAAACCCTGCTTTAATTACGATTATATAATGATTATCAGCCCAAAAAATATCATTTCATGAGATCAATATTCGAAATATCATAAGCGTCTAGCCGGTCACCTTTTTATCTGGAGCTGCCATAAAGTCTACAACAACCAAAAACTATTCACAAAACAAATAACGTGTTATAATCTAATTGATGCTCTTTATTTCTCATACTTTATTATATTTCTAACAAAAAAAGTGTTAGTAAATAAAATATGAATCGTGATAACGCAATGTCTGATCATTGCGTTCCGACTGACACCTGTCACGGTGGCTATTGTGAAAGTATTCCCCTGGGAAAACAAGGAAAACGAAATATATTTGTTCTTTGTTGTACTAACGTTTGTTTACGGGCCATACATATGTATATGTATACATTATCTCCTCTTATCTATTCAGTGTTGGTACACAATACTCATTTAAACATGTAAACTCTTTTTCGTTTTTTTTTGTGTGTGTTAATTTAAAAACAAAAGAAAAAAGATAATGTAACTACATGAAACATCCAGCCAAAATGAGCTCGTTACGTACAAAACTTGTGTTGCCATTATAAAGACATGTCTAACATTTTAAAACAAGCTATTATACCACAAAATGATATTTCGGTGTGCAAATTCTACGTTACCTAGTAGTTAAGGTAGGTACGTGCGACATTTCTATTATAATTCCGGCATCGGGAACAAATATGCGCATCTGTCTGCCGTCTATAGCCCCGGGCGTGCACGAAATTAAACCACAGGACTCCACTGCAATTTACCTAGCATAAACGGACACCATTTGATATTTTCGTAGGTAAGTACGTAGGTAAAGGAATGTTCTGATTACTCATTTAATTTAAATTATATTAAGGAATGTGTACATAAATAGGTATTTTTGTTTGTTATTTCTGAGGTGGCTTGCAGTTGTGTAAGCTTAAGTGAGCGATAAACTTCCTTTATTGGAAAATTTTACTAACTTATTTAAATACTTTTACATACTTATTTAGTTGAATAAAAAAAACTTTTTACAAAAAAATAAAACCGACTCCCAAAAACACTGAAAAGCAAAAAAAACTATTCTTAGGTGCATCGGCCTAGAATTCGGTTTTATTTTTTTGTAAAAAGTTTTTTATTTTTGGCTTTTCAGTGACAAGTATAGTTGTCACTATCCGCATTAGTGAAAAGTTCTTATCAATACGAATAATATAAGTCCAAACACAAGATAGTTTACATATTTAGTTGACGAGTTCCCTCGACCTTCTCTGGTCTCCATCATCAGGTCAGTTCCAAACCTTCACTTTTACAAAGGCATCGTCAATACAAAGAATATAAGCCCAAACACGAGGTAGTTAAAATGTGCCGTTTAGGAGTTCCTTCGATCCTCTGTCGTCTCCATCATCAGATCTGCCCTAAACCTCCATAGTATTGTAGTCTCATCAGATATACACATAAATATAAAGTTTTTACCACATGCTCGCTTACAATTTTCAAGAGATGCCCTTGATTTCTCAGGGTTTCCACCATCAGATCCTGATCTGATGACGATGGGACCAAATGACAAGCATACTTTTCAAATAAAAAAAGAATTTTTGAAATCAGTCCAGGCGTCTTTGAGAAATCGAGTAACAAACATAAAAAAAAAACAGCCGAATTGAGAACCTCCTCCTTTTTTGAAGTCGGTTGAATATAGCCCATCATAGTTAGTAGTTTCGGAACTTTCATTGTACAAACAAAGAATATTAGTGTTGAACTATAGATATATCGGGTGTGTCGTTCACAATTACATTAAATCCTATCGCATATTCTTTATGATATTCTATGACGAATTGTAAAAAAAATAACCTAATCCATTCAGTGGTTTAACCACAGGAGTCATTTTTCGTTTTTATAATTTACAACATCATGTGTAAAAGCAGAGATAAAGTTAGGAGTATCGAATGTTTTGACCAGTTGACAGCTGTCAGTTTTCAAGGGAGAATTTCAGTTGTTTGTAATGACTGAATATGGTGTTCTAATTTTCACACATTTTTATTCTATTTACTTTGTTTGAAAAAATCATTTTTATTAATTTTTAAGTATTTTTCTTTTTTGTTTGTATTAATCGAGATATATTAACTAGTATATTAACGCATTTCATTTAATGTGATAGTGAACGACACACCCGATATGTGCACTTTCCTTATCCACTCTCCTTTAGTACTCCCTGTCATAGTTCCTTATGTATTCCCTTCAATACCACCTCTATATACTTATATGGTATTTTTAGCCAAGTACATATTATTGCACGTGTTTACATATACTCCCTTACGTATACCTACTACTCTACTATTTGCATTGTTTTATGAAGGTACTCCTTCCTATACGCTATCCATATGAATTACCTCCGGTACCTGAATTTATTAAATGTGTATGTATGTATTTTTATTAAATTTTACGTATATCGTATAGATTATTTCAAGCTATATACTCTGAAATCCAAGGATTTGGAAATGACACGTGGAAATATGAATTGGCGGGAATCAAGGAAACATCAAACGTCAACGTCATGTCCTTTGACAGTTCTCATTTAAAAATATTTATTCTGTATTCGTGTTTACTCTGTGCTCGAGTACTCACTTTATTTTATTTTTAAACCAACTGAACCCGCTTTGATATGTTCCCGGACATTGCAAATATGAAAAGTTCACTTTTCATTCTGTATGTAGGTTATATTTATGTGCGGATTTCTGAAATTACCTATTGTTAGGTATTACACTCTCTCGGAGACACTGAGTACTTAATTTTACATAAGATATTTGTTGGTAATTTTATTAACTATACCTACATTATTCGGGTGCACGAAGTAGTTCATACAAAATCGCATGCAAAACTGTGGTTTTCCTGCGGTTCAGCTGGTTCGTTACAAACATCTACAGCACCACACAATGTCTCATCAGCTATAATTTTAATATTCACAATGAATGTCTCGACAGATGTACTTAAAATTCAGTTTTATTCGCCATACAATATGTGCATCGTTAACTTACAGTACGAAAACTGTATTACTTACGTGTGGAAATAGGTTTTACTATCGCGTATCGTCGGCGTTTTATTCGCAGTAACATGTTCGTGGCGTATCGTCGTCGCCACGTACGTCACGTTTCGCGTATTAACTCTAAAGATCCTACAGCACGTCGTCACATATTCACCGTTAACAGAAACTTGTTTAATTTGTCTTCAACTCCTCTGTTTATATTCTAAGAGATGCTATAACAATGGACTAGACTGCTAACAAACTTTAGTCACATTTAAGTACTCCAAAGTTACATCAATTAGATACTTACTAATTTCAGGCTCCGGTCTGCCCTCCTCGCAAAGTATTAGTCTCTACTAATTTATTCTGCTGCCGTATTCAAAACGATCCATAAAGTATCTCTTTACTAATAAATTAGGACCCCTTTCAGTTCTTACACAGAGAATAGCTGAATGATTTAATTCTGTTATTATTGATGCGATGCCCTTCCCCCGTTATCCCTTAGTCAGCAAATATCATAAGAGATTATGATACCCTCGGGAGCTTCCATCCATACGGAAGTACCGGACCGCATAAAGTTACAATTTACCCGTATGGTAATTAAACCTATAAATGAAAATTATTCCTTGCGTCGGAAGGGTATCTAAACTTATTACGAGGGGGGTTAAACGTGCGATCAAATTAACCGTATAATCTGAGGTGAAGTTCAGTTAAAACTTGAGCTATCATTCGTTGGGTGAACTCGTTCCGCTCCTGTTGTCGGCTCGTTACTCGGCGCTCTCGCTACTTATTTATCTTGGGATTCAACTTTATTTTGATTTGTCTGATAATATGAAATGGGAATGCTTTTGATTCAGTTGCGTCGACATGTCTCTCTCTGTAGTCTGTTGTTTGTGAATATAAAGTAAGGATTTTTCATATTTATGTTTGTAATGATCATTCCTTTTTATGAAAAATATTGCATTTGTATGGTGTGTAAAAAGTATTTTTTGATTCAGTTCCATTTCCCTTCGCTACTTTATCGATCTTCAGCAAATGAAATAAATCTGGACACAAGAAGCTCTCCCTAGATAGTCACTGTTGTTTAATAGTTGAGAAGTCTGACAAGTCTGACCTACAATATTGGCATTCCTCACAGTAATCGTGTTTTGGCAGTCAGACAGTGGTCAGGTTTGAGTCGTATTTAAATATTAACATTCAGCTCAATCTGATTAGTTTGGAAACCGACCTTTAAATTATTGAACATTGATAAATAGGTCTTTAAAATTGTGGTCTAACTTATAAGTAACGTTGTAGCATATGTAAGTACTTAGGTACATGCTTTGGTCGAGTAAGTAAATTAAATTAAATTACTGGAGTTTTTCGAGGCAAGATTAAGTAATGTACATGTGTTAATAAGGGTAGGTATGTAATTATTTAGTTTCCACATTTTCAGGAATACTGTTCAGGAAGAAGAAATACAAATTGAAAATGAACTTTATACACTACTTTGAACCGTTACACATTTAACGACCATAATGTTAATTACGGTAGTAATTTAGCGAATATGTTAATTACATAGAACATAACTAACAAATTACAGTGTTGATAGAGAGCTGAAATGAGGTGTAATTGTACGGCCATGTCACGAGCTTTTGTGAAACTAATTGGTTTTGCTGAGCTCATTCCTCTGTTTGAAGAGCCTATTCATTTAATGTTAGGGAATATATTGTTAATGGAACATATGTGTTTCTTGTTAGAAGTGAATTTAGATAGGTAAGGATTTGTAAATTATAATCTTGATTTACGGCTATGTCTTAAGAAAATCAGCTTACCTCAGTCTGTACTCCAATTTTATTAAGCAGTTTAGTTTATTAGGGGCCTAAGGATTAGAAGCAAGTACGTCACAACGTATTTAAAAAAAATATGTACTATATATACGCTATTGTATTATATTTCAAATGAAAAAGATGATACAGATAAAATTTTAATTTTTCAATATATCTGAATCCAATAAAACATACGGAGAGTATCTCCCGACCAAATAACGTGAAGTTATTGGGTTTTTAGGTTAAGACATTGCAGTAATATGTGCCAAACGCATATAAAATATTGCACATAAACGTTGGAGCCACAATCTCGCTGTGCAGAAAGACTCCCGATGAGAAATGTGAAGATAATATCTATGACTTATACATTATTCTAACCCAAATCCTTTGGCACAAGATGCTGTGGCCGGTTGAGTGCAGCCAGAGCCAAATGGTGCACTTATAAATAATGTAATTATGGTAAACATGTGATGTCTTATGATGTTTGATGACAACTGTAGACTGTAGGCTGTCTGGAGGAGATCGCTCTTAGCGATAAGACTAGCCTTTGTGTCACCTACTTTAATTGGTTTTTGAGATCAAAACTGTAATAATTGGTGTACCTAATAAAGCACGTAGGTATATCTATCCATCTATGCTTCGTAAAGAAATCTGAGAAATAGCAAAAAATATTTTTTTTTTATTCTAAAATATTATGGATTTTTACTAGAAATAAGTACTATCTGTCAACGAATGACTCAGATTTACCCATGAAAGTAACCGTGGCAATAACCTTGTTGACTAATCTTCGTATCAAGTCATGAGGTGTTCCAATAAACTTCATAGAAAAGAATCAATTAATCGTATTCCAACAAAACGCTATTGTATACTGAGACCATTTATTTGAAGCGGACACAAAACAACCTTTGTATTCTCCCTTGAGTTCTAATATCAACTATTAGTGCCTTACAGGGTCCAAATGTACTTAACTCTAAGCCATTTAGTAACACCTGTTTTATATATTGTGGAATGCAAATAAATAATGTGAATAGGTTAGTAACTAATCTATCTATTCTTCTATACAAATATAAAGAGAAAATATTATTTTGGTTTGTTTGCACCCTATAGGCTCTGAAACTACTGGACTGATTTGCATCATTATTTTACTTTTGGGTAGCTAGACTATCCCCGAGTAACAAAGGCTAAGTATATTTTATATGGGTTCTGTAGTGGTTCCCCCGGGACGCGGGTGAAACCACGGAAAACAGATACTTTTTAATGTATTTATTTATTTGTGTCAAGTATATCTAATATTATAATATTGCACGCCTATGATGCAATAGGTGTTTTCATTGTGAAATAGTTATTTCAGGGATATTGTACCACCTATTGGGGACACATAGGACCGTTTTGTATCGGTTAGTAACGTGGGTGATGGCGATAGGCAAATGCAAAGCTTTGTTTAACAGATACATAACATTACTGTGGTGTATCTGACGTGTGATATGTCTATAAACATCGGCAACAGTATCGGGAGTTGAAGTTCGTGTTGGATTGTAATATTATGCAATTTGACATTAATCTGTTCCCTCCAAAAGATATGTAGCGGCAAAACTCTGAAGTCCAGATGTATGCCTCATGTAACTTTATTGCCAAAAGGGGGTCAATACACCATGTTCGTATATTTTGTTTTTGCTATTTTAGTTTTTAATACAACGTTCTAGATTTCAGAGTCACAAGCTATCATTAGGTTGTGGCTCTACGGTGTTAACACAATGTAAAATATCTTTCCAATAGTAAACACTTTTTTCTACTCACATAGGGACATTCCAAGCCTCAATATTCTTCCTTAATAGTCCTGTCATCTCTAAGCCATAAAATAGAATAAAAACAAAACAATACAGCAGACATGAAAGTCTAACAATAAATCCAAAATAAATTAGCGAACACAGTTACAAACACTTCGCACTAATTAAGACATGAATCTGAACTTGGAAGATGTTGATTAATTAACGAGATGACTAAGCATTTCTGTAATTTGGGATGCGTAACGGCAGTGCGACACTCAGATTAGTAATTAACAAATTAGAGTTCCATCCCTAGTGGGTATCGAAGGCCTTATCGTAGGAATATGTTTATGACTGTCAGTTGTACGTGGAGGTCGGTTATTTTGGTACCTAGAACTACTTACATATTAGAACATCTAAGCAGGATTACTAGAACAGAAATCATATTGTCACACACTAACTGTTTCTCGCGGTCCGCGGTAATTTTGATCTTACTCGGACCAAATATAGCCTATGTTACTCGGAGACAGTCTAACTTCCCAAAACAGTGAAGAATTATTTAAATCGGTTTAGCAGTTTCAAAGCCTTTAGGGTAAACAAACATAAACATATTTTCTCTTTATTAAATTAGTATAGTGTATTAGTGTAACACTACCACAATACAATACAAAGCACACAAGATTAGCAGAATGTCAATATCTACATGGCTTAGATTAGGAACGACACTCACACATGCACAACCATACACACACAAATACACACATGTGTACTATGTGCACAGTATGTATCGAGCCAAATGAGGTTGTAATGAATGTTCCAACAACAATGGTTGGCACGGCAACCGAGCGAGCGTCTGTCGGGGCTTTACTCAAAATATTTATAGGTTCTGCAGATAGTCCTGGTTATGTGTTTATGCATATAAGACGCGTCGGTTAAGCATCGACATACGGACATACATATTATAACACAAGTATTATCAGTAGACACATACATTAGCCTAAGATCGTAGGTCCTCCAGGACATCATTAAGTAATTTTTCCCTGTAAATAAACGTCCGTTTTCTTAAAACAAATACTTAGTTTGAAAATTGTATGTGAAAATTCATAGTAAACAAAACTGTTGTTTATGTTGTTGGTCAACTTAGATCTTATTTGATTATTTGGTATTATGTAACTAGCTATACTATTGCTCTTATTGATGAAATCGTCTAATAATAGAATTTCTTCAAAATTACATGTGTTTCGGGGCAGGGTCAATCAAACATTTTTAGGGATATTGTATAAAGCACACCCACATACATATGTTCAGCTTTTTGTAATCCCTCAAGGCAGTCCATTTATAAATTGAATCAAAGTACGTATTTTGGAAACTTAGAAGATTTTTGTACAGAAAATTCATAACTCTTTCCGTATCCCAAACTAAAGAACAATGTCAGACGTCCATAGTAACTTAGGCTCAATAAAAATATTTCATGTACAGTGAAAATTCTTACAGTTTTTTGTGTAGTTTAATGTCAGAAGCTTTTCTATGTTTTCCACTTTTGCATTGAACTTCTCAAAACCAAATTATTCCAAATTATTCAAACGAAAAACCTGAACTCGATAAACAAAATAATTACTTATTAACATGATATTTTTTTTTGGAAAAGTTCTAGATAACAATAAATATTTTATAAGAAGTTAGTATTTTATATGTAAATTGTTGTAGTAAAGAACTTTGTGTCCGTGAGAATTCAGTTTTAAAAGTTGATTGGGTGGGCCGAAACCTGACATTGTTCTTTAGCGACTATCAAATAAACAGATACCTAACTGCTAAAATCTTATGCAAGCTTCTTTGTAATTTAAGAGAAACTAACTACTTTATACGTTGTTCAATAGTATTATGCAATAGTCACCGAAAATGTTATATGAAATAAAACCTATTTAGTTAGAACTCAGGATTTGCAGATGCAGATACTTTGTAGTTTGTACTATATTCTGATGCGGCATATGAAATATTTAGAACGATCAATTTTTCCACTCGTTGGCTTCACTTTTTAAATAAAATATTCAAAGTGTTGTTTGTTGAAGCAGTGTTGTTTAGTAGTTGTAACATTTATAAAGTCTTTGTTAGTTAACAACAATGCTTCAAATAAACCTGAAAATGAACATGGACAAGACGAAAATTATGTCAAATGTCCATGTTCAGCCCACCCCAGTCTCTGTTGGAAGCTCGGTACTCGAAGTTGTTGACTCATATATCTACCTAGGACAAGTAGTCCAACTAGGTAGGTCCAACTTCGAGAAAGAGGTCAACCGCCGAATCCAACTCGGCTGGGCAGCGTTCGGGAAACTACGCAATGTCTTTTCGTCCGACATACCTCAGTGCCTCAAGACGAAAGTCTTCAACCAATGTGTGTTACCAGTGATGACTTACGGCACCGAAACGTGGTCTCTCACTATCGGCCTCATCTCAAAGCTCAAAGTCGCTCAACGAGCTATGGAGA
This sequence comes from Helicoverpa zea, assembly GCF_022581195.2. Classification (NCBI taxonomy): domain Eukaryota; kingdom Metazoa; phylum Arthropoda; class Insecta; order Lepidoptera; family Noctuidae; genus Helicoverpa; species Helicoverpa zea. Next base: position 5,096,737 of record NC_061472.1, read on the forward strand.
GGGCTATGCTCGGAGTTTCTCTACGTGATCGAATCCGAAACGAGGAGATCCGTAGACGAACCAAAGTCACCGATATAGCCCACCGGATTAGCAAGTTGAAGTGGCAATGGGCAGGCCATATTGCTCGCAGAGCAGATGGCAGATGGGGCCGAAAAGTGCTGGAGTGGAGACCACGGACTAGCAAGCGCAGCGTAGGACGTCCACCAACGAGGTGGACAGACGACCTTATAAAGGTCGCCGGAAGACGCTGGATGCAGGTCGCTTCCAACAGGTATCTGTGGAGATCAAAGGGGGAGGCCTATGTTCAGCAGTGGACGTCCTATGGCTGAGATGGTGGATGATGGCTTCAAATAAACAAATCTGTATTGCTTAAAATGCTATATTTTGTTTTTATATTCGCACCTAAGTTAGTTCTATATCTTTATGTCCTTTGAGCAGATATGCAAATAGTCCATTGTTCAGAATAGTTGTTCAAACACAACTCTGAAACTCTCATTGTTATTTCGCAAACAGACCTTAATTTTCAGTGGGTCAGTAAAGCTAATGTGACAAATGAAGGATGACGTAAGCAATGATGCGTCACCAACATACGTCATAGTGCACTAGACTGTCCAGTGATATAACAGTGCCTTTCACACTAGCGAATTTTTGTCGCGCGACGAAACGAAGCTTATACACGCGATAAGCATTTTTTAATCGTCAATTGTATAATTAGTGCCTCAGGTAGTTGTATTTTTTAATAATATATTAGATACCCATGACAGATTAAAGGATTAAAGGGACAGGTTAAAGAAGACCTGGACTAATGTTTAAAAACTCCAACCCGCATTTATCAAGCGTGGTATTAACGTTCCATCCTTCTCTATGTGAGAGGAGACCTTTGCCCAGCAGTGGGACGAGAAAAAAGGCTGATTAAGATGATAAATTGTCAATTTTAATGTCGTTCGTATACGAGGAAAAACCGAGCGGCAAATCCTCCAGTGTGAAAAGGCAGTTAAGCAACAAACATAAGTAAGTGTATGAGCGACAGTCATTTGTTATCCCGTTGTCACGCCACCACCTAGATAATTAATTGGCTTGTGTGCATTCGACGGCAACCTTGATTGCTTTAATCCCAAATGCATTGGTAATTGTATTTTGCATGTTTATTACTTCAGGTACCTACTTGTCTGTTTTCCTGGGGGATGCGCTGGTATTATGATTAAAATTGTATTATTTATTAAATTATCTGAAATACGAGCTTCGTTACGCTACGCATAATGTACTACGGCGTAGCACGCTCTTCCACTGTAACTACGATTGTTACGTAGCACTTACAATCGTTCGACTACGAAATTCTTAAGAACACAGCATTTAAGCAAGAAAAAATCTTTTGCTTTATAATACTTATTGGTGAAGATATATCAATATGTCTGTATGTAGATATATATTATAGCTTCTTTTATAAGTAATTCCATTTTCCACTAAAGAAGTCCGGACCAAACAGTAAGTCTTCAATCTATCAAAAATTTTGTAGTAGCTGAAAAATTTAGGTTCGAAATAACTTGGATGCAGTGATGTTGAAATTGGATTACAGGTCAATCTCCTCTGCGGTAGCATCTATCTCTAGACTTATGTATGAGACCTATGACCTCAGAATTTTGGATATAAATGCTAGTAGAACTAGACCGAATTTCAAAGCCGTGTTACCTGTATAACTAGATAAAAGACTTGAGTAAATCTTAAATTAGCTCCGTCCAACTATAAGGTTCTAAATCTATTTTGTTCTAGATTGCTTTCTGACCAAGTTTTGTTATGCAATCCTGCAAAACTAATACGTTTTTAGATCTGTTTTTGTTAACGCATACCTGTTTACTTTAGGTAATACTTAGTTTAGTCTGTATAATTTATGGGACAACGTAGATATAATATCAATGGAAAGAATAAAGAAGCACTAAAAAAATAGCTTACCCTATGGTAAACTTGACATCATGCTTATGAGATGTGTGATTGGTTCTTAAGAGCTAATAAGTTCATGTAATGTCAAACTTTATTTAAGGTACCTATATATACCCGTAATCAAAACCAAATGCGATACCATTCTATCATAACAATTAAATAAAACCAATCAACACCAAACAATAACAGCATCTTTCATTAGCGCAGATAAGAGTTTCAATGAGCATCTGTAGCAGACATTATCTCGCTGGAGAGCCTGCTTTCTTCCGCATCCAATCTGCGGCCGTCACTCCAGGATGTCCGCCCATTGACCTGCGAGTCTGTCTGTTTGCGAGTTCCGGGTACCATTACAATATTTCTTGGCGATCCCATGTATAACGCGAAATATAGGACGACGTTTTCTTAGGAGAAATAGATTTTAAGAATCTGAATAGAGGTTTATGTTTCCTCTGTAAAAAGTTGAATAGACGTTTGACACGTATAATGAAAAGTATGTATGTGAATTTATGTGTAACTCGTGTTATAAGTTTGAAGTTTTTTCTAGTAACACCGTTCGGTTTATTATTTTGCAGTGGGGCAGAATATTATTGTCAATGTTTTTACATAATTGATAGAACTAATCTAATAATTATTCGATTATTGACTAATTGTCGATTATTGACTTAACTATTGCACAACTTTGTATAAGAGAACCTATTTCTTCTAACAGAGGTTGCACAATCCATTGATTTGTAGCTGCGGTTAAAGGCGGATTGTTATTTTAGTCTGAATTGATTTTATCATAGTATCACTTTTTTTGTGAGAAACCATCAAATGATCCTCCCGCTGTGGGTACAGTGGGAGAGAGTGTGACTTAAATCTACCTTTCCGCTCTATGTAATCACGGCCACGGTGATTTTTTTAAACAATCTTGCAGCTTAGGACGTGCATTGTACCCACAATGTAGGTACAAAATTGAAACAAAATATTATTTTGCACAATTAATATGAAAGAATTGGCTCGTAACATATTGCGGGGCACTCGGCACCTCTGCAATTAGTAGGAGTTTGGTGTCGTTAACATTACGGATCGGGTGCTGGCTTCCAGCCAAGAAACCTGACGCCGAGGCCCCGACCAAACAATAGAGGTCAGCTTTTACATTTCAAATTTGGAATTAGAAAAAAATAAATCCTTGAGATGATTGTTGTAGGTTTTATGTCGTTTGGCGTACGGCCATTGTGTTGTTTATCATTCTTGAGAAGCAAGCAAGGTTGCTTCATTTCTACTGTGACCCAATTGTCAGGTAATCTACAATTCATTTTCATTTTTAGGGTTCCGTACCTCGAAAGGAAAAAACGGAACCCTTATAGGATCACTTTGTTGTCCGTCTGTCTGTCTGTCTGTCAAGACCCTTTATCTTAAGAACGCGTGGACGTATCAAGCTGAAATTCACATGAAATACTCGGGTCTATTGTCCCTTTAGGCTGTGAAAATATCAAGCTTCTAAGCCAAGCCAATCAAAAGATACAACCGATTATGTCGATATTTTCAACAAATTCTCGAAACTCGCAAAAGAATCAAAACCTACAGGGTACTTCCCGTAAACTCAGAATCTTGAAATTTGGCATGAAGCATTGCTATATAATGCAAATATAGGAAAAATTGCGAAAATCTCATTTTTTTTGTTATATAATATAATAAAAATATTTTAATAAAATAAAACTTACTACCTTATTTCTCACGAACGAATAAAGGTACCAAATTGAAATTTATACCAAATACCTAAGTCTATTGTCCCTTTAAGCAATGAAAAAATCAAACTTCTAAGTTAACGCGATCAAAAGATACAGCAGTTTTACCGACACCTTAGACGAATTTCCGTCACACGCTAGGGAATCAAAACCAACAAGGTACTTCCCGTGAACTCAGAATCTTAAAATTCGGCACGAAGCAACGTTATATAGTACAGATAAAGGAAAAATTGCGAAAATGATAAATTTGAAGTTACATAAAATATTAAAATATTATTTTTGCTTACATGACATAAAATATTTTTTTAATAATTATAAACTTACTACCTACCCTTTTTCACATGAACGCGTAGAGATATTAAAGTTTTGAATAAAAAGTGAAATTCATATCAAACACTTCTTAAATATAATGGCCTCTAAACTGTGAAAAATTTTAAATCATTCAAAGGTCATTGGGCACCTTAGTATGAAAACCATACCCACGGCGGATACGAACGAAATATAGCACAGTATAATGATAAAGGCTCTGATTTACTATGGCATTAGTCGCATCAATGTGAACCATGGGAATCTAGAGAAAATCAGGTGTAAACATCAAATATTTTCCTCATTTCAATGGGGAATTTAAACGACCAAGTTTGACGGATTTGAGAAATCATTTCTTTATAGTGAAAGAGTATACTCGCCGTTTATTTCCATTGTCATCAGGTCAGGATCTGATGATGGAAATCCTGAGAAATCGAGGGCAACTATCAGAAATTGTAGGCATGCATAGGATTAAAACTTGATTCTCAGATGTATGTCTGGTGATACTATCAAACAGTGAAGGTTTAGAGCTTATCTGATGATGGAGACGTGAGAAAGTCGAGAGAACTCGGTATAATTCAGTTGCGTCGTGTTTGGGCTTATATTATTCGTATTGACGAGAACTTTTCACAAAAGTTAAAAATAAAAACTTAAAAAAAAAAACAACTTCTAAAACAACAAGAAAACTGTTTATATGCATCGGTCTAGATCTCGGTGGTTAAATAAATATAGATGCATCCTCTAGACACCGACTTCTAGACCGATGCACCTAACATCTCTTTAATTTCTTTCTTGCTTTTGTTTTCTTGTTGCTTTTTTATATGTTTGAAGTTGGATTTGTTTGTAAAATGCTACAAAATAAAATAATGCCGACTTTATAAAACAAAGAAAGGAACAGAATTACACTTTTGTCAAGGCTCTAGAAACGTAAAGCCAGCAGCCCCGAATCCTACTCTCTAGAAGTCGTTGTTACAATTCGACAGCTACAAGTCGTCAGGCGGTTTCGAAAAAAAACCTGAAACTGGGGCTCTTTAGGTGATTAATCCCTCAAAAATAAAAGATCCCATTCCTGCAATGGCTGCTTTAACCCAAGTTAGTAGTGAATTCTCATCACCTAAAATAAAATAAGCTCCAACACAAGGTTACGTTATAAATTGTAAATGAGTTCCCATAACTATATCTGATCTTAGCTGTCGATCCCACAATGGCAGTCAAACCTATCTTTGTGGAAAGTCTTCGCCAATACGAATAAAATAAGCCCAAACACGTGGTAGTTGCAACATACCGTTCGGGAGTTCCCTTGACTCTCTGTAGTCTCCATAATCAAATCAGCTCCAAACCTTCACTGTTTACCAGTACCCTCAAAAATACACTCACATGTCTGGTTATGACTCGATGCGTGCCTACAATATTCAAGAGTTGCCCTCGATTTCTCAGGGTTTCCAGATCCTCATCAGATCCTGGTCATCCGGATTGGCACCTTCCTTCTTTATGAAATGTCTTTAACAATAAAAACTAGCATTGCAACCTGTACAATCCTCTGAAACTGCTTGTCTTTTATATTTTTCAAACGATCCTGGACATTCGTCTCCATGGAATTTTAATAAAATATTTATATTCAAAGAAACGTCATACCATTCTCCTCGATTTAAAACTACTTTGATTCATGTCCGCCACTTTTTACAAAGCGGGTCAGATATGCCCCATGACCTTTAAAACATAATTAGTTATTTTCAATCAGATTTCTGAATGATGGCTATAAAATGTTGTATATAAATAACTTCAATAAAATAACTTTTACAAGGTACTGGCCTACTATTTTAGTTATATTATAAAATTTGTACGGAACCCTCGGTGCGCGAGTCCGACTCGCACTTGACCGGTTTATTTTAATAATAAGAGAAACATATGTCCATCATTGCAGAAACAATTCGGATTAATTTTATTTCGGTTTACTTATTTTATATTAATTTTTTTAAATTTTGTTATAATTTCGGTTATGAATTCGTTGTTTATTTCGGTTATTATTTTATTATTTCGGTTTATTAAGTGACCAAAACTGTAGGTAATATGGAAATCTTATTGCCTTTAATAGTAATAATGGTAGGTAAACAAATCTTTTTTTTAGAATCTCAACCTGTCATAACTACGTACCTAACTTTACCTGAATATCACTCATCGATTCTTAGATATTTTTCTTCTTCGCCTGAAATAGAATCGCTCATAATAAATTCTAAAATGTGCAATGGCCTGAAACGGCGATAGAGCGACATCTGTGCCGCGTCGCGGGAACTACTGACGCAAATATAAAGTGCTGGAAATAAATCAAATTATGACCTACATCGACACTATCTTTTTTATGTAATGTAATAAGCCTTATAATATTTTTTTTACTATAGAATAGCCATGAAAATGTAGTCAATTTAAGGGTATAATATTATTCATATCACTTATTTGCGTTCGACAAGTTTTTTGACTAAGTGTTACAGTAGGCTTATAGCTAACGACAATTGTGGACCCTGTTGGGGCACATTGACATTGGGTATTTAACACCAGTACATAATAAAAATATTTAATGAACCTTTCAGAAATCGAAGCTATTTATGATGCACACAGCATTTAAAGATTGTCAATACATAAAGATCGTTAGAAGATTTATCTTAATACTCTTTTACAAACAAATACCGTGTAGGTAACCTGATTAGCTGGCTAAGCTCTTTATTTTCCACTGGGACCCAGTCGTTCGGTGAGTTTTTAATCAGTGATAACGGTATCTAGAAAAAGGTAGGTTAATGCTTACTAATGAGCAATCCGTAGGGGCTTTACTCATTTTGCTTAACATGAATAAAGTTATTCTAAAATCGCACTTCATTATGTTAACAGCAGTATTTCTTAGTGGGAGACAAATATTATCTAGTATCTAGTGAGATATTACAAAAAACTACGACCTATTTTTTGTTGTGAAGTCCAATGTAAACATCTAAGTTTTATGGAGCCCAAGCCAATTAATTTATTTATTAGATAATCAATTATTTACTAGAATAATCAGTCAAGGGTGGTTTCACGGATCTTGTCATAAAAACCCACCCAATTTCAGCAGTACTTATACCAAAGCATCAATTGAGTTCTCTACAAGGTTTTGTTTGTACAAGATTTCCTCTAAGACAAGCAAGCGTGACTGAGCGTTCCACCTGAATATCGTGTACCGTCCAGCGATGTTATGTACCAAATGTGATATAGAGGCACCCCCACGGATGAAAGAAAGATGACTGGAGAAGCCATAAGAGTCGTTCAGACGCCTTCTTGTAGGTCGAGTAACGAGGCGTACGGGTTAATTGAGATATCTGTCAAAGATAAGTAGTGATTGATTGGTGATTTGGTGTTTAAAAATATCCATGAAATATCCATGGACGTCTTCCAAGGAAGGCGCATAAGGGCGGATTTAGTAACGTTCCTCTTCCCCCGAACACCCGCATCTTAGCGGGCTACTTTCTTAGGAGATTGCGTAATGGCATCTCCTCTAGTCATTTTGTTATCCATGGGTAGCCCCCTTTGTTAGAGCATCACTAAAGCGAGCACACAACAGCCACTGTTGGATTAACTTCACCTCGTTTGATGGATTACTCCTTCAATGGACCTCTTATGTTCGAAAACATGGAAGTGTAGGTGTTGTTGTGTAGGAAACTCAAGGACTAACGTTAGGAGTGGACATAACAGCCTTTTATGTCCGCGAATAGCTACCAATATTCCCAATTCATTCGTATTATTAAATATTAAAGATGGTGGAGATTTTATCTATCTATAGAAGAGGTACCAATGGAAATATTTTCACAAAGGCTTGTCGTGGAAACTATTTCCGTACTATTTTTAGGTCCTTTTCACAGCGTCCTAACGAGAGCATTATGAGATGCTCATTAATCCTACTTAGGTACTACTGATATTTGAGAGAGCAGGAAGTACTCTCATTTTCATAAGTAGGTAAATTCCAATATTTTAGCCAGCAAGTTAATAGCTGCAGGAAGCAGGGTTTGGCTTTGTTGTAACTGAATCGTTGGTTTATAGCGAAGTTTATGTTGGCACCAAAACTAAGCTGCAATGTAACAGTTAGTGGAAGTTTTCACCAAAACAAAGGGCACTTAAACTAAGTTTACGCGTCTAAATAGAAGGATTATGATCCGTCAGCTACCAGGGCTGCAGACGTTGTACGAGGTGTAATATTTTCATCCTATCGGGAGCTCATCTAATGGAACTAGAAAGACAGAAATAGCCGTCGTGACCGTAATCATTTGGGACCGCGGTAATGATATTTCAGTCTGAAGTCTAATCAAGGCTTCGGTTTCTCATTCGGCAAGTTATTTATAAGTTATCTAATTCAGATTCTCTTTGGAAAATAATACTTTTCCTTTACTAACCTACAGTGTATAAAATAGTAACCACCAAAAGTTTTACAAAAGTAATATTAAAAGTACTTATTTTCCGAGCCATAGTTTCAAAAAGCTTTTAAAATATATAAACGCAAAATTAAATCCGTTGGGATCACTTAAAAATTTAGTGTAATCAAGTGTCTCCGCTGATAAATGTTGGCGAACCCTCCCGATAAGTTTGGGCTGCTTCAAACAGGCAGAGATTAATAGCTTCAAGACTAAAGGTGAGATAAAAACGATTCTTTTCCTCTCTTTGATTACAGATTTATCTAATAATATCGCCGTCTCGTTATCCTAAAAATAAACTTCGGTAAATTATCTCTTAATTACTGGATCACGTAACCAAGTCTGTAGGAGTTCTATCTTTAAACTGAGAATGACTTGTTCTAAGGGTGGTCGCCTCAACAAGGGCATGCAAGGGTGCACTTTACCCCATCGATCGGATTACTTACGTTAGAATAATTCAGCCAGCGATCCAGAATGGAAAGGAAATTTTAATATTCCCTTGGTGAATAAAGTGTAGTATTTATAATAATATTTACAGTGTAAAAGCTAGTTAAGTGGATTAGTGGAGCGGGTTCTCGGCTCAGGCGGGTCTGCCGCATCAAATCAATGTCGCTGATTACTTGGCCTGGCTGTGCCGCTCATCTGCCCTAGATACAGCCGCCGCTCAAATTAACTTACATTCAAAACATGATAATGTCACACAACTTTATGTAAACGACGAACCAGAGTAAAGATAACTTTTTTACACAAAATGTTTTGTAACACGAGATACTTTTTATTCGTGGATTACCTACTTATTTAAATGAAAACTCCAGAAATCGCTGATTCTCGAAACATGTTCCTTCTCTTTATATGAGCAGACTATTGCCCTGCAGTGAGACAGAAAAAAGGCGGATGATAATAGGTAACCTATTAATCAATTTCTTTTCAAATTACTTTAGTTAATTTTATTAATTCTTTTAAATATCCTTACTTAATACACGAAATTAATAAATTTTCCTATAACATATGTTCCGGGAAACACCCCAAACCATGGCTTCAAACGTACAGATATAATCCAATGTCTATGCGACGCTATAAATATACGCTATAAATATTTAGTCGTCTTATGTTTCGAGATCCAGTCGACTCTCACTCGAATTAAACTCCGTAGTTAAATGAATTTTTGCTAAATTGTTGGTAGGCATCCGAGCACTTATTCAAAGTGGGCGTTTTATTAATTTGATACACATGACTCCCATTTTGAACACTTCTCGTTTGAGTGTTTTCAATTTTATCTCTTTGCTCGTCATTTTAGCTGATTAAAAGCTGATGTGTTGTTGAATATTCGAGGATAATGGTAATTATATTATAAACGAGCTTTTATATGACTATGCAATAAATAATTGACACAAAAGAATATATTAATAATAAAATGCACTTCTTTCTATACACTAATGTACTTTCCCAGATTATTGATGAGCTTAAGGCTTATAGAATAAGTTATAGACTTGCTATTCAAGAGCCTACCGCATAATAAATTTCCCTTCATTTCCCAATTTCATCATCAAGTCAATTTGCACAACTAAACGTTTGTATATTGGCGGTTCTCCACCTTAATACGGCGGGAAAACATTGTTACGTTGTGAACAGGAACTTGGTGAATAACTTTATCGCCAGCGAATACATATAAAGTGATTTTGATAGGAGTTCTGATTAGATTTGTTTACAGATAGCGCTCATTGAATTATTCAGGGGTAGTAGGTGTGGGTTCGCGCGCAATTTAAAATTGTTACGCTAAGTTTAAACTGAGTTAAAGTGAGGATGATGAATGCTAAGATATTTATGAAGCTTCCTCTACATACCTACAGTAATCAGGGAAGTTGTTACAACTTAGGGGAATGGCTTTACCGTGCCAGGTTATGCACTAGCAAAGTGGCAAGTCTAGGTATTAGTTTCTTGTTCGTAAATTACATTGTTTGTTTATACGTGGCTTGGTGTAGTATGAATATTTTAATCGCGGTTGTTGTTATTGAAAGTTCGTTAACAAGACTGTGTTTTAGTTCAGGAGAGTATGTATACCCACGCCTCTTGATTAGTGTGGGCATCAATCTTTTTAATATTTTTGATCCAGTTTTGATTGAGATCATAATTTAACTGTTTTGTCATTTGTTTACTTTAATCATTATGTACCCTCATTGAGAGACTCATTACACTAGTCAACAGCATTTTTGGTGCAAGGGTGAAATATATCATTTCTTATAGATTATTTGATACGTAATCGAAGTCCAGAACATAAAGTTGCACTAGCACGTAGGGATTTAGAGATATATATCCTAAAGTACCAAAAACGCGTTTTTTAACGATATTTGACGATTTTTTTGAAGGACAGCAAAATTGTTTTTTAGTTTCTATCTATAGCATTATATAGTACTACTCTTCCCGATTGAAATTCATTTTTGTTTCGAACGCTAAGAGTTTAAATTTTCATGAAATATGTATACAGCTGCGATAGTTCGATCTTCCCTATATTTTATTTGGCCTGTTAGTATGAAAAAACTCCACTTTAGATATAAAATGGTATATATTGAGAAAGAAAACTTGCAAAAATATAAATTAAAATAGGGTTAATGCAGGGAAAGTAGTACTACATAATGCTTTAGTTAGAAATTACTAGAAAATTCTGCTGTCCCCAAAAAATTACATCAAATTTCATAAAAAAACGCGTTTTTGGTACTTTAGGAGGGGTATATCTCTAAATCCCTATGTGCTAGTGCAATTTTATGTTCTGGACTTCGATTACGTATCAAATATTCTACAAGAAATTGTATATTTCACCTTTGCACCAAAAAAAAAAAAAAAAATTGTTGACCAGTGTTATAGGTACTTGCTACAATTCATAAAAATAGGATAAAAAAATCTAAAATGACAGCTCCTAGAATTAATATCTTTCATAACGTAGCGCGAGCTTTTCTATAACGGAAATAAGAAGAATGTTTAATTTGCAATTGTTATTACTATTCTTAGTAGTTCAGAAACATAATAAAACATTAAAACTCGTATTCATAACGAGCAAGAATGTTGTTTCCTGAAAAAATAAAAGTTGGCATACAAAAAGCTGTGATGATTATGCGCAATGAAAAGCATAAAATTTTAAAACTCATGTCTTTATAATCAAGAATCGATGTTGAACGAAATCACTTTTAAAATAAAAGCGGAGCATTCGCGTTCGTTAAAAAATTAAAAAAATGTTCGCGAAATATTTTGCGTTTGATTAAACTTTTTACATTTGCAGTTTCGAGTGCTCGTTTGTGAAAAAGTTTTTGATAATGTATGACATTTAAAGTAATAATTTGTTTGTGTTGATTACTGCGACTGTTAAGGCCCTAAAATAGTCATCAATATTCAAGAGATAGGCGTGGAGCAGAAATAATAATAAATTGGCGAATGTTTTTTTATTTTTATAATCTAATATTTAAAAATATAAAAATATGTTGTAAGATAAATAAATGCACTAAAAATTGGCGAAACACTTTTTTCGACCTTGTTATAGCGCAGCCACACTAGCGGATTTGCCGCTCGGTTTTCCGAGCATATACACAAAACTATCCAACAAACAATTGACAACTGCCGGTTCAAACGATGACACGTGCGGTTTGCAACAGATTTTTTGTCGTGCGTAAATAAATCGAGCAGGAAATTCGCTGGCAGAAAGCGGTGCCTTTTAGGCTCTGTAGGTAAAATTAAACGTAACACGTTAGATTAAAAAAATCTTTATAAATTGATTAGGTGCCATATCATGGCTGCGGCGTAGGAACCCTTTCCGGAACATTGGTTCATAACACAGTTTAAACTTGAACCTAATGCAGACGGAAGTTTCGACTAGTTTGATTGAAATACAGCCTGTGCTTACGTCAACTTATTGCGGTTACGGCCCAGAGGGCTGGAGGCCGCATCTATTAAAATATAACGCGTCGTTAGTAATAGGCTATAGTTTGTTAATTAATAACTTGTATCCGTTCGTTGTCTACTCGTGCGAGCGATGTATAAGTATGTATGTGTGTTTTGTTTACCTCTATTGTTGCTACCAATGATGACCAATAATGTTGTGTTATATTTTAATAGACGTTCGGATCATCACTGTGAACTAGTTTTGTATGTAGTTTAGCTTTCAATTAGCCTACTTTCTTTCATTTGAAAATAGAAAGACTTTTTTTCACTAATTAACGTTTTAATCCGTAAAAGAAAAGCTGTCTGTGATTTAATTCAATTAATCAAAGACGTTAGAACCTCGAGAGACTAGAAGTCAGTAAATTAGTGATCGAACAGATTAGCACTTACCCTCTGCCTTTAGGAAAAGATTTAAGGAAACTTTCTTACAATTTAGATTTAGAATTCTTATGAATTTAGGATAAGTAAGTGTTTCTTTAATGAGTATTTTAACCTTGGTACCCTTTTAATAAAATTTATTATAGCTTTAAGGAAAAAAAACTATGGCCTATTTTTGGTGAAGCAATGGTAATACTCTTAATAATCTTAAACCAGAATTCAAATGTGCTTCTCAGTTAGGTTTTATGCTGTCTAAAGTTCTTGTCTAGAACTAGCCTCATATTTCTCAACTTATTAGAAAAGTAATATCGATTATTAGTCACATTCAATCCCTCTGAAAGCCAAATAAAACTTTTCTCTTTTAAGTTTAATTTGAGTTTCCATCTCACTAGACATTACTTTGAGAAATTACGTCTCATAAAGTCGATCATTAACAAACGATTTTATATTATGATACAATTACAGAAGTTTAGCAAAAAGTTCTTATTGTGAAATTGTTTCAGATTAAATCAATTATTAAGAACCAGATGGCGTCGCTTTTAAGGCAACTTTTACCTTTAATTGACATTCAGAAGGTCAGTCTTCACTTTTCTGAAGGTCACTTAAATTAGGAAAATGTTTTGTATTAGCTTTTATAGAGTATGGTTTTATCTCCATAGGTCTGTTAAACCGCAAAATCTTGATTTCTTACATCAAGTAAAGGGTGTTTAGGTCACGAAGCCTATACCCAGATTTAACTAACCCAAATCAGGGATAGTGTTAAAGTTATTTGTAATCTCTCATTTAGCCAAAATAGGTTTGTATTCCATAAATTAACTAAAGCCGACCATTTACGATGACATTACAACATCTACGCAAATAACTGGCGACTAGCTCAGTTACTTCGGTAGAGCGGGAATATCACTTTATTCCAACAACCTCGAAACCGGACATTGACTGAAATCGACGAGGACTGGCTTCGCTTGCATTTCCACTCCATTTCAAATTCAAGCATAAACTTATAGATCCAAGTAAACCCGCACTGAACCTTCACAGTTTATTCTTAGTTACAAAGCTTTGATGCAACTGTATGTATCAGTTTTAATGAGTAAAGTTAGTTTTGTTGCGTGTAAACGTATGCAAGAAACTGGTGAACTGGCGCCGGCTATTTCCGAACGTTGGTTCAACGAAGCCAGATACAGACGCGCTCAGACTACCCGATCCCCTATCTACATATTACAAGATCTCGGCTTTTGCTTTTCCTATATAAAGTGGGCACACAGGTGTGTTTGTGTGTATCTGTGTCTTCTTGCAGTTCACAGATAAAGCTGTAGAAATCATAACCCTCACGCTATTTCATCTCCAACCCTCATAAGGGTACTCATTCCCAAAGAATATTTCAACTCATTTCCCGAGGCTAATTCAATCCCCTAAAAGGATATTCGAAAAATGTAGATTTTTTCCACAGCGACTCCAAGATTTTTTATGTACCATACGTATGCTGATAGACAACATACAATATGCATATTTAAACAGGCACTTACTTTGTTCCGGGCAGAACATGTTTACTGAGCTATCTCATTATGAGCTAACGTATTCCGTCGTCGCGTCCTTGATGTCAGGTAAAATTAATTCGTAGCACCTTTTAACGGAGAGTCACCGGAGCCTACGATCCTCGAGTGGCGAGAGAAATTTATACGCCACATTGCCTATTCAAAAAGGTCTCTTGGCAACAAAATAAATTGAGAAGACCGAGTAAAATAAATGTAGCTGAAGAGAAGCATAAATAAACGAGCCTGTGTTCCGCTCGTCACACGCGTTCCGATGCGCTCGTATCGATTGCTATCCGAACGGAATTTCTGAACATTTATCAGATTCGAAATTATTCAAGTCGGTGCCGGCGTATTGGAACCGCAGCCTGGCGGAGTGCGACAGCGCACGCCGGTACTGGCGAGGCAGCTCGCTAATGCACCGCAACACAACACACGTCGTGTCGTGTTTAGCCGTTTCGCGGGCGGCTACTCATTCATTATCTCGACATGAGAGGCTGCTTAATAAATCTGGCAAATGTTTTAGCTACTATGTTATGCAGGATTAGTGTGGCACCTCGGGCGGCGCTCGAGCCTTTAAATTAAGGGTGTTTGCGCGGCTTCGTCGCTGTGGTTTATGTATTACACGGGTCAAACTTAATAAGAGCGAGACACGGTGCCGCAAACAGCTGCCAAGCGCTGCGCTGCTCCAATTGACCCATAATTCTCGTCGACATCTTCAGCTAATGTCTAATAGCAATATAGCTGCTCGTTGCGGCCGGAGACACGTGCACTCCATTGTTCCAAGCAGCTTTATATTTTTGTGAACACTTTAATTAAAACTATTTGTTATGAGCTCGGGTCTGCACCGCTGATAAATCTTGTTCCAGAATTCGTATATTCAAAATGTTTGATGAGATCCTTAATTACAAGGTGCATTTTCTGAAAGCTTCACCTGCAAGCCGGAACCGCAGCGATTATTAATATAAAAGGAAATATAAAGGAACTCCTGTAGTCTTGTGACGTCAAAATGTTTTCCATTCTTTCTCTTTTACATCAATTAGCAGCTGCATCTTAATAAACTATGCACAAAGGCTTCCAAGGTATTTAATAAGAACTTTAACAGACCTGAGAAACTATCTTTGAAATTCATACAAGTATTTTTTCCCTTGTAAAATAGAAATATTAATGTGCAATTTAACTGAAATATAGGACACGGACTTGAAGAATTAGGTTTTTTCTTAACTTGAACATTTTAAATAACCATACATAGAAACAAAATACCCACCAATAATCGAAAAGTAGAGAGGCGAACTAATAGCGAATTCCCATCAGCTTCTAGTGCACTAACCACAAATCCTTTAAATGAACTGTAACATCCCTCAAAGAGATTTCCAATTGAAAATGCGATTATCTTCGAATGAATAGCTGCGGCTGCGGCGATGAAGGTTGTGACCGTTATCCGCGGTTATTGTTTGTCGACAGATTAATCTGTGCGGGACACCTGGGCTGCAGCCCACAGCCCACCTCGTAGAATGCAGAGCTATATTTCACGAGCCACCGACTGCACCCAACTCCCGCCTTCACTTATTCAGTCGGGCTTTTTGCGGAATTGCTCCGCCATAACTCCGCACGGAATACTCCTTATATTTTCCTACTCTCACAAGTCCAAGTAATAATATCAAAAAAGATTAATATTAATGAATTCCTAGAAACAGATTGTATTCATTCAGCTCGTGTACATTTATGTGAGTACGTATAAACAGTGTTCGTTCTAAATGAAATGAATGCGGCACACAAATTGTATGACCAGGCAGTTAATATTCATGCGGATACAATCTACGTGCTCATTCGTTTCATTTGCTCCTCGATTTTTGCGAACTGATACTGATGTTTGATGTATGATGCTGAGTTGATTTATTGTGTGGTTTTGGTTACAGGTTTTACAAAGTCTAACTGAACAAAATGGCGGCTGATAAATGAATATGGGTGTAATAAATATAGGTGGACGGGCGGTGCAACGCAGCTAGTTTTATCAGGAATACATAAACGAGAGCAGCTTTGTGTTTGCGATCGTGCGCTCGCACCGCGCGCATGACTTACTCGGCAATCAACAGCCTGCCGGTGGATTACTGGCGCACAACACTGCTTGTTTGTCCACAATACGAGCCATGGTAGCGATGGTCAGTTATGACACAACTCTCTTTGTTTACACGATCACACGATTGTGACCCACTTTTGTACAACAGATTAAAAGTGCTATCTATTTTTATTTAAAGTTCAGAGATAAGAGCATTTTATCCTCAGCGTTTAACGATGCACAGATATTTCATTGTAGTTTTTGCAGAACTTAATCCCTAACTAAGATAATCCGGCACATGTCTGAAATGTTTAGATAGTGCAAACAAGCATAACTTATGTAAAGCTAACGTGAAAATTAAATAACGGTTTAAGCGGTTTAACCGTCAGTCTCTGGACACAAACAAGACCTTTTTAGCTATAATTAAAATAATTTTAGAAACGTTTTAAAATTGAATTTGGCTTTAATTTGTGGCGGTTTCTTCAAAAATGAACAGGCACGACAAGACGACAAGGAAACAATACCACCCTCCCGGGTTATTATTTCTCACGCCGAAACAATTTCGTAATAAAGGATGCCAAAACAATTTTCAGTAATTTCATAAGCCTACTTTGTGTTAATATTACCGAGGTTATCTAAATAAAGGAAAGTTTTTAAAATGATTATTTTTCGAAGCAAATTGCGTTGGTGCCGAATAGCGATGACTTCAAATTCGGAGGGTCATGTCGGGAAGTTTGTCGGCCCTTGGCGGCGAAACAAAAAATATTAAAAGATTTTTTTGCTTAGATGTTCGGTGGCATATTAAAATGTTTTTCTGCGGTTAACTTTTTAACGTGCTGAACAATTGTGGCGTTGATCTTCTATTAAGGGTGGTTGGCTAAAATGAAATTATAATTACCCCTTCTATTTTAGAGCACTTTTTTTAAAGTTCCGAATAAGCGAGTGAAATCAAAGCTTGGTGCTTTGATTTTCAGTAAGGTAATGTTTTGAATGAGATGTAACAATGGTTTAGGACTTTAATTAAAGTCTACTTATTATGGTGGATTAATAATGTTAGTTTCTTTATCTTAGACCACTAAAGGCTTGTTTTATGTGCATTTAACGCCTTGGGCCGAAGCTAGTAGTTACTTCATACCTACATCCTTTTGAGAGCTTCAATGCCAACAGCAGAAACATACTCAAACAAACAAAGGCTATATTTAGTCGACATACAGTTAAAACAGAGTAACACATTTACTGAACTGAGCCTTTAAGATGTTGTTTAATTATTAACGAGATTCCATATAAGTAGGTAAGTACATAGTAAACGTATTAGCGAATCTGCAAACTATAACTATACTCAAAGGTAGCGCGTAATGGTGTAAGTGAGTCGAAGGCTTCAAACGGAATTTCCTTAATAATATTATAGCACAATAGACGGTCTATTAATATAATGTAGTAGACTACAGCGTGGCCGTCGCCGGATTAATGAATCTCCTGCCTTTGTTTATTATCCGTGAATGCTTTGCAAATATATTCCATATATTATGGCGTGTTAACCGTTGTACTGACTGTCCCTACATTTATGATTGTTTAGGTGAATAAATTGTTAGGACTTTATATATTTAGATTTGTTCGTAAAACATATTTTGCGGTGTACTTTAAGTCCCGCTCGGTCACAATTTGCTGGACAGAAATAGAAAGGATACATCGGTTTTGACTGAAATCTGTTCTTGCATGGCAGAGCACCATTTTCTAAAAATTTTATAAGGTACCTTTCGCTATATAAAATAAGAATACAACTAGAAACATCGAAATAAAATTAATACTTGAATGTTACATTCGATATTTAATTGAGTTCTAAATAAGTCAGTGACTGCTTATTATCAGCAGCTTAAAAAAAGGTACTTACAATCAAGAAAACAGAAACATTATCACCCTTTAAAGCTTACTTTATTTAACAAAAAAAAAACACTTTTGTTCCCATAAACCCTTAGAGTAGGCACGTCGTCGTTCCCGCATAGTGACAGCTGACAGTTGTTATCGCATCGGGTACAAGCGCCGTGAAAACTCTTATCCCTCATTTAACTTGCGCAACTTTGTACCGTGATAACTTCCTGGACGCTCAGTATTTTTCTTTGGGCTCAAGAAGATGTTAAATGGAATGTTTTGTATAATTTCATCTAAAGATTCTTTTTGGATTTAAACTGTTATGGGATTTGTTTTAATTTCAGGTGGCTCTGGTCGAACATGGAGCAAAGTGGAGAAGAAAAATCAAGACAGCTGACCTCAACACCATGTGGGATACATAGCAGGAATGGCCGAGACACAAATAAGGTAACTAACTACAATTGGTCAACTTTTCATTTGAAAACTATTAGTTTTCATTTTAAAATTATTCGTTTTACAATGAAAAGTTAACCAATGAAATTACTAATTTGAGGCTCAAGCTATATTGAATTGACGAAAATTTTACCATGTTTTCGTTATCATTCTGCATCAGTTCCTTCGATATAATGTGACTCAAACCATGACCTTTACGAAAATAGGCACTCGTCAATTAAGTACAAACATGTCGTAACATTAATTTATAAAAATATCCAGAGAATAATATGTTCTTGAAAGCCTCGAGTCGGCTAAGAGGCATAACAATATTAATGTCTACACAACATTAACAACATTATGTTTTTACGAGTATTATCAACATTCCGACCGTTTATGTACTGTCGTTTGGATAAATATAACATCGTTACATGTATCTTTTACATACACTCGGGAATTAATGAGTTAGTCATAAATAATTATATGTCACAAAAAATACAAGTAGATTTTTAAATGAGACTGAAAACCATTTAGGTATTAAGTAACATAATAAACATATAAATTTAGCATTTCTAAGACCTAAATGACATACTTACTTTTCGATTCTCACTGAGCCAAATTCATTGCACCCAAAAACTTGTAAAGAACATGAAAGTACAAGGATTGATGTAATAGATCCAATTTGATAGGTCCCACATATCAATAACTTCATATACCAGGTTCGTGCTCATCTCTTAAAGTACAATAAATCGAACACCGGGACAGTACGTTATCACTGTCGATCGTAATGAGCGAATTGTTTCGAATCCCTCCCTGTCACGCCTGACGAGGGAGCTCCCTCACAAAAAAGGGATAACCTCTTCCGAAATGTTCACAATATATCTGAGAGAAGTGACAATCACTTTGCGAGTAGAATCCGAAATATTTGGCATGTTAATGTCGAAAGTTACGAGTGAAAGGCCACTTGGAAAGGTCATGAGGATCACACGTGACAGTATATTGAAGTAGACGTCTGAAGTACTTACTGTATCATATTCGGTTTGAGTTTATTATTACATACATACGCATAGACAGGAAAACTATCGCTCTATATTTAGTGAGAATATTAGAAAAGTTAGTTTACCGAAGTATCGCGGGATAAGAACCATTTTTATAATCTCTTTAGATATTTATTTACTCGAACAAAATGTCGAAAGTAATGCGAAGAATGCCTTAATTTATTAATTAATGCTACGTTAGCTTTATAATTACGGAAATAATTCGTTGAATTCCTTAGAGTGGATATCTACTTATTAAATTAAATCTTGGAATGTTCCCAGGAAAAACGCACAGATTTTATTTCAGTAAGTGGTGAGAATTGGAAAATTATTGTTGTGCTTTTGATTTTCAGGTTACTGGTGAAATGATAACGAAGGATCTAAAATATACTAGAAATGTAATGGAAGTCTGGGTAAGTTACAATGAGGAAAATTTAATATGCTATCGCCTACCTGCTCACAATTCATAATGATAAGAACCCAGAGTATGCAATAAAGTTCCATTAATTAGCTACTTACTAAACTCTCTGTAACGGTTCCACTGAAACATCACACGCTCAAACCTGTAGCTCGCAGCTTGAAAATACGCTAATTAAAAATTCAAGCTGTTTACATTTCCATCAGCATTTAAATAGGAAACAAAGTAAATGTTACCAAAGTGCTTCGAAACAGTCCATATTGGTTGCACACATAATTAACTGCAGTAGGGAAAACGTCGCGATTTATTTACACATCCATCTTGTGAATAATTGATGGCTTTATTATTTATTAACTGTGTGGATGGGCTGGTTAATTTCATTGTATGTTTTTGCTTTATAGTGGGAAAACTGCCGCCCGTGTAATTATAATGGGGATTTATTTCCTTGCATTAATGGTTTGTTTAAATAGGTTGTTTTTGGGTGGGAATTTTGTTGTTTGCACGTTTTGTGGCCTCATGAAGAGATAGATTGAAACATACAATATTTCAGACTCTTCTGAGGATGCAAATACACAGCATGTAGTGGCAATTATGATACATAGTTACCTACTTACCAATTAGTCGTGTTGCCCATTGTCCCTTTGTAACCTGACGAAAATGATAGTTTTCCGATAAAACATTGTTTATTACAGTATAGTATTAACAAATTCCTTGTATTAATGTGTGAATGTCGACATGAGTGTATACAGAAGCCGTGTGTCAGTCACAGGGTGTACGACACGAGTGCTTGAATTTAATTTATATGTGGAGTTGGAGCGCGTTTCCATGACACGTGTAAGCTGTTTCTGCTGGGTTGTGACGTCATTGGTGTGTCATTGCACGAATATTGTGCCATTTGAAAGTTTGAGGGAGAAAAAACCGTATAAACAATGGCACTTTCAAGTACATCGGCGAAAAATCAATCGTCGTACCAGCTGTTCCCATTTTTGTCTGCGGGATAGTTTGATGCTCATTAATTTTTTAAAAATCGCATAAACTTGAAAGTAGGATGTGTGATGTTTCTTACTTTTTCACGTGAAAGCCACATAATGTCGTTTGATTAAACATGGCGGCAACAAGCAAAGCTTATACATAAACATTAAATATAAGGCTACTTACTGCTTTACATGGGCGTAGCCACACTGGGGCAAGCTGGGGCACTTGCCCCGCCCTGGGCCCTGGCTCTGACCTATAAGATGTTTGATTAAACAATGTTTTTTTTACTAACTCTAACTAATAACATCAACAATCATATGTACTATCCGTAAGTTATTGCACAAAAAAATTGTCGACTTTGAAAAGAGCGCGATCAAAACAAAATGCACGCTCAAGTTCCCGAACGTGCGCGGTGCGCGCGACATTTGAAAGCGAGCCGTATTCCCTAAAAAAATAAAAATAAAATTTTCAGTGGTTTTGGGAGTCGGTTTTATTTTTTTTGTAAAAAGTTTTTTATTTTAACCTTTTCAGTGACAAGCATAATAGTTGTCACTATCTGCATAAGTGGAAGGTTATCATCAATACGAATAATATAAGCCCAAACACGAGGTAGTTTACACATTCAGTTGTCGAGTTCCCTCGAACTTCTCTGGTCCTCCTCCTTTTTGGGAATTCGGTTAAAAAGAATAGGTACTATGTGGCGTGGCGAGCCGAGCCGTCCATCTAATCCAAAAAATAATGCTATGAAGAACTGGTAGATGTGATCAAAATTTCGGAAATGCAACCGCGCTCGCTATTTTGCTTGCCCAGCCATGTACGACCTGTACAATAGAACGATCGTTTAGCACAGTGGTTCTTAACCGGACCACTGGTGGTCCCTGGAGCCATTTCAAGTGGTCCGCGAAGCTTAGCTGCGCGACGAAGCTATACGTTATCTAACTTTGTTTTTATCGACTTATCTATGCGAGCGACGTTTTCGTATGGACGTAAATCGGGTGTGTCGTACCTAGTCCCCTCATTCATGAAAATGTACCTATATTTGGGCGACATTTTACGTAGTTTTTGGTTTTGAAATTAAAAAATTATTAAAATTTCGCGCTCGCTTCGCTCGCGTATTCAGAAACTATATTGTTTTTGTATTTGTCAACAAATAAAAAGTTAAGTACGTTTGGGTTAAATTTTATGTAATATTTGGTTCAAGTCCGATAAAAATTTCACGCACGCTTCGCTCGCGTATTAAGAAACTATCTGCCCTTATTTTTGCATTTGTCAACAAACAAAAAGGTAAGTACGTTTGGGCTAAATTTTACGTAATATTTGGTTAAGGTCCGATAAAAATTTCGCGCTCGCTTCGCTCGCGTATTCAGAAACTATATGTCCTTACTTTTGGCTTTTGTCCTGTATGTGATTGTTTATTTTATGTACTTGAAAATATAAACTTCTCAAATTAAGAGATTAACGGCTCAAGGTACAAAAAATCGGAGAGCTCCCGCCCTCCCCCGGGGATAGGTTGACTGCTGCCCCACCCTGAGCCCAAAGCTGGCTACGCCCATGCTGCTTTACTTTTATTTCAGTGCGGGAATAAGTTTCCTCGAGACACGGGTGAAACCACAAAGAACAGCTAGTAGAATTAACTTCTTTTAGAATCGAGGCACAATGGAAACGCGGCCCATACTGGGTTCTCACTCTCGCGGTCTCCACTCCGCTGACGGATGTAACGAGATGACGTTTCGTTCACGCATCTATTTATTAAATTCCCTTCTCAAGTAAGATTGATGGCCTTGTTCAGACATTTTTAATCTGTGCAATTATTTTTGGAGCAAAATTATACAAGAGCTGTGTTGTGTAGGACTTATTTTACAGTAGCATTTTGTGAAAGAAAAGTGTTTTTAAATTCAGTCTAAATATGTATTTTGTTTATCTAATGAAAAATGTACATGTTATAGTCAAACATAACCTAAATGTTAGCAAGAGAAATAAACTTTCAGCTATCCTAGGAATAATGTTCTAGCACTTAATAAATCTCTGTAAAATGTGTTTTAATATCCGTCTTAAGTTCTTTAAGCTCGGAAATTCGCTTTTCAGTGCGAGGGGTCTGAGCTGGTGGATAATTAATCAGCTAAACCTCGATTTTGCACTGAAACCTTGCCTGATAACATGCTGTGTTGCTGTTAACACAACTGAATGTGCAGAAGTAATATACACGTGGTAAATGTATGAGCTTTTTTGTAATCTTTCCTGTATTTCGTGTCACGTTTTTTTCTAAATGGATGATTTGTGTTAATTATGTACCAGACTACCTAGAAGTTCTAAAATTTAAGTGCGGCTAAACCTCGAGAGAATTAATGGAAGTATGGAAATAAAGTCTGTTCTGTATCATCTGATTGTTTAATATACATTAACATTCATGCCATAATGTTGTACCTATCATGCATGATATAACAAACAGATGTCTACATTCTGTCGTATTTTGAATAAATAATCTAAAGATATGAAAAAAAATCAACCAATAATGTTGAAGAAATAAATAGGGAATTTTTCGATTTTCCAATTCCGTTAGTACTTACAAGGTTTCTCTCTAAATAGGTCTTTCTTCCTCACGTCTCAAACATCAAAGTCAAATGTTCCCCCTAACAAGAGTCGGTTACGGATCGGTTTTCGCTGGAATTACGGAGCCCGACCGAAGACCGAAAGCAATCAAATGAAAACTTAATGAGATTGAAAATTTCCCCGATTTGTCTTTGTTAGCGGCTCATTGTGTGCCTGCAGACTGAATGTTTGATAGATAGCGTAATTAAACACGTGATCACCGACAATGCTTTTAACAGCCCAAGAGGGCAGATTTACGAAAATCTGTTCCTGAATAGAACCAACAAAATACTCAGATGTTTTTGTTTTTGCTGGAAGAGCTCCACTAATCACGTATGTGCCTTGTAGTGAAAATAACATTAGCTCGGCACACGTTTCTTTTTTACACAAGCTTTTGCCGGCGACTTTACTCACGGTGAAATAGGTGCCGGATTTATCCAGGAAAGGATGCCGAAGTTTATCACTTCCGCGTTTTACTTTTTGTAATGCAGGCGTGAAATAACGAACCTACCTAAAAGGCTTTTATGCTTACGGCAGATTGATCTTTTTATAAAGGAGTTCAGTATGTACTCTTTTAAAATGAGCGTCATATACTACCTATTTATTAACTCTTTAAAACACAACAACACTGTTCTGCTAGATATCAGACGCTGACTCCAAGCTTTGCAGGAGTTAAGTTGCAAGCGGGGTCTTGCAAACAATAGCCTTATTATAGTCTACCTATACATAGAGATAGCTACTTATAATAAGTGCTACTTAACACAATCGCAAAGTGATTTCCAAAGAATTCAGCACTCGTAAATAAACCTCCTTCCTTTGCGAACCTTCAAGGAATAAAATAATTCAAAGAGTTTTCTATAAGTTCATTTTAATTTCAGTGCCATAAGTTTTCTAGTAGGAATGCGGTCATTCGGATTGTCGTTAGCTTCTAGAAAGATCGTTCGTAATGCGGAGTGGGGCACTTGGATTCTCGTTTTCGTAAGTGGTCGGGAACCCGGGAACCTTGGCTTGGTCACAGTTGTTCGGCGCGAAAGAATAGATCTTTTTTTTGCGAAAAGAAGCGTACTATCTGCGTCACTATGGTTTGGAACTATAGAGGTGGCGCGAGACGCGTTCTTTTAATATTTAATACGTCTGATATTTTTGTCCTTGTAGTAGTGTGCATAAAATATTGGACTGTAAATTTTTTGTAGTCCTTTCCGATCCTTTCTGCATACAAATGTAGGACATGATAGTACACATACCTATGTAATATTACACGTGGAACATATTCAAGTCTATGCTGGCTTTTGCGAAAACCACATTTTTTCCAAAAGGTCACGTGATAAATATTTGAAGATCTTAAAAATATTGTTTCGTGACTCAGTTTCTTTTCGTTGCAATATTTTAGTCAGCATCAATCTAATATTTTTTGGAGGTATTTGTTATGGATTGGTCTTATTTAATTTGTCCTATGGGAATATTTAATAACGTATCGGATAAGTACCTACATACATCAAATTGACCATTCTACGAAAGTCTTACAAAGTGGCCCCGAGCAACAAAACTGTCCTTTCCAAAACAAAGACATACAGAAAATATTCGGTATCATGTTCCTGTTTTTCTTATGTATAACAATAGTTATTTGTTATACAAGAGTGCAAAGTTGCTTTTTAACTGCGGGCTCAATTTTGATGACCGAGCAAGCGAAGGATTCTAATATCCTGAGCGATAGCGAGGGAATCAAAAGAGCACAAGGGGAAAAATCTTTGCACTCGAGTGCAACACGTAACTTTTCATCCCACCTCATCGAGGAAATTTCTAAACTCAAAAAAAGAAAATGGCACGCACGTCACACATGGCAAATTAAAAAGATGTACCTATTAAAATTTATTTATGCAAAAACTCAGTTTAAAAATGTAATTAGGTTTAAAATCGACTTCAAAATAAATTACAAAATGCAAAAAAACAAAATGGCGCGCACATAATATGAGTATCAAATTAAAAAGTACCTAATAAAGTTCATTTATTTGAAAACCCAGTTTAAAAATGAAACGAGGTTAAAAATCTATGTAAAAGCAATAATAAAAATTACTTAATCAATTGAATAATTATTTAAAGCAGTATTTTATTTGTTTAATATGTATATCTTTGAAAAGTTTTATCAAGATTGTCACAAATGGAGTATTGCATACGATGTTCCAAATTCAAATCACTTTGCCGCTCTAGAGGATAAAAACGGCTTTTGCGCTAAAGGGTAAAACTACACTTTTCGAGATGGTGGGATGAAAAAGATTGTTGATAGCAAGTAGTTAAATCAGAAAATCTTCATATTACCAAATATCATCCTCCCATAGAAAATATTAGGTGTAAATATAAGCGACATATCCCAGTGCTTGAAATACGAAGAACGTTAGAGCAGTAAAATCGCAGAGCACGGTACCTGTTCCAAGTTTGCGGAACGGGTATTAATCACTGTTCTTTGGTCACGGCGACGATGTGCCAACACGCTTTTCTTATTAGTTTTTGTTCCCCTTTCTTCTGAATACTTTGTAGACGCAAAAAAGATGTATTAATGAAAATTGATCACGCACAGAGTTTTTGTTACTTAATTTTTGCTTTAGAACTTAAAATTGATACGAATTACGGTGTTTTCTGTTAATGTGAAGTTTTTCTGTCTGATAATGTAAGTAAGCATCATTATGGTTTAGCTGCATTTTTTTGAGTAAGCGAAGCAAGTAAAATTAAATTAGAAGAAGATAACCTAACCTCGTAAAGCGTACTTAGGTACTACAAGGAACATAACAGGTAACTCAATTTCAAATAAATTTGAATATTTTGCTCTATATACCTAGTCTATACTATGGACTATAATCATATTTAAACAATATTTGTTATGGCGTAATTTGAAGTTACACTTTTATTAGCGTGCCTCTTTGTGGTGTATTTTTGTTAAATCACGATAGCTGAAAGGTCTTAAAAAACCATAATTATGAAAAATGTTCATGGGAGAATCGCAACGGAGCTCTAATTACAGGTGGAAAAAAGGTTAAGATGAAATACGGTATTGAAGCGAAGCAATAAAAAACGCAATCAGAGGGTGCGTGTAGACGTAGACTTCGGGAGGGCCCGAGGTGTCCCGACGACACCCGAAGACCCCCTAAGAGCCCCGAGGCAGATTTCTGCGGGTACACATCATAGGTAAAATGTATTTACTCAACATCGCTAAGTTGTTGATTGGATGATGCGGTGTTCGAAATCGAATATTTTCTCGTTCCGTATTTGGTTTTCGACAACCTTACCGAATGAGTTTGGCAAAACGTTTAAAGACCATCGTGTTTGCCAAAAACAAACGGTAATTCCAAGTTGTATTTATTGTGTAAACATAAAACATTGCCAGTTTTTACTAGTCAATGTTTACTCAAATAACTGTTTGTACAATTGTTACTACCCGCACATAAAACGTACCTATCATATAGGTATGGTATGTCATTGTTGGAGACGAACATAATGTGCATACCAGCTATCGGAATGGAATTTGTCACAACTCTACCGTATGAAGAATAGTCGTTCACTGCATTCAAAACAAGATAAGCAGAAGAGTTAAATGTACCATCTATCAGTCTATCCATCA
The DNA here is from genome assembly GCF_022581195.2 of Helicoverpa zea. NCBI lineage: Eukaryota > Metazoa > Arthropoda > Insecta > Lepidoptera > Noctuidae > Helicoverpa > Helicoverpa zea. The sequence goes on from NC_061472.1 coordinate 5,123,970, forward strand.
ACATGTTTCCTATAATAATTCCAGTCACATGTATCGCTTTCTCAGAGCACTTTACAATTTACATATTTCAACTTTTATTATTAACGTACGGTTCCTTTGCGACATTTCTCTTTCTCTTCAATTGCACGAATACGATGGCAGTTTAAATTTGAATTTCATCCAGTTCACAGTATAATGGAGCGATCCGACTCTACTACTGAATTATAGATGAGAATTGATTATACCAGTGTAAAAAGGTCTAAAAATAGTGTACCAAGTACAAACATTTTTTTTTGTTCAAGAAGTTTTTAATCACAGGATTCTTATCTAGCTGCTGTCATCTTCATGTCAAAGGCGGAAAATGGGCAAATATTGTAAAGAAAATGCGGGTTGAGACGAGTTTTTACTGAGCTATTTAAAACCATTTAAACCATTTATTTTGCTACACATACATGAACACAAAAAAAATATACATTTACAAAAAAATACAGCGTAGCAAGGGTTCCATCTCAGTATATGCTGTGCTAATGCACAGCACTGATTTTCAGATGGCCCCTGACTGTTGAGGTAACATATAACACATCTGCGCGCACACGAAATTAAAAAAAAACAATGAAATGAAATTATATAAAAAAAAAAATGAAAAGCACTTATCCTTCAAAAAAAAAAACACACATTAAACTGAATTTGACAAGAAGAAAACATTACAAGAACTTATGAACTTAAAATAATAAAAACATGAAAAATACTATGATAAATAATACTAGGAGGTATTATGACTGACATTATATTTGGAGGTTGTTACTCTGACTTCTGTTTATTTAAAAATAATATACTCAAATGTTTTTTCAAGGTCACCTGGGACATACTACTGCGAAGGGGAGGGGGTAGATCGTTCCATATCTTGGTAGCAGAGTATTTAAACCCTCCCTTATACTGAGCCGTTCTGTGAGCAGGTATAACTAATTTATTTGCTTCTCTCCTGCGGGTACATCTCTGCTGCACGTCCCTAACCCAGTCAAGCTGAGGTTGTTACACTGGAAAATGCAGTTTAAACGGTCGCCGGGACACCACGCCGCGACTGCGAAACTGTCAACATCGTTCTAAGTTTGAAAATCATAGAGTCACTCAGTATATTTTGTCGTACTGACATTTTGAATACACTTTCTGTTACTGCCGTTCATAATATTTCGTCTATGTATCTGTTGATTTATTTACTAGAATGTAATTGATATTAGGTCCATAGAAGTAATGTCAAATTCCTATCTGTTGTAAGCAAAACTGATGGATAGAATATTAGGAACGTCCTTTAGTGAACAATAAACTTGTATTAAGGAAGTAAGTATTACAAACTTTTGTACATAAATATTTACTATCTTCGACATTCCAATCGATTTCAGTTCTCAGAAGTAAGGAATTAGATTTTGTTAGTTAAATCTGTTAAGTTGTGTATCTTCAAAGTTAAGCTGCACGGTTATTTTAAGCCTACATTCAGTCAATTCGATCTAGACAACATTTCAATATTAATATATGAAAGCTTAACATTAATACAAAGTTACAGAAAGACGCTGAATTTGTGTAAATCACAAATAAAAGATTTAATTGCATTGCATTTAATTTTTTTATGCATGCACTTTCAGGATTTGCGTTTGAATTAAGTAAGTCTTTTCAAAAGAAATAATGTTGAGAAACCGACAGTCAAACATCAGTTTGTTTTAAATTAGGTACTTAGCAACGACAAATCCCATAAAGTAAGATCGTGAATAAATAAGGAATATTTGTGAGAAACATACAGAACGCGTAATTAATTCGCCTTTTATAAGTCACTTATATTCAAGGAAAAATCTAATAGTCACAATCAAGAGTTCTCATAAAGTCTATTGACAGTATTATAAGTACGCTTATTAATTTATATTGGGCTCCTTTATTAGTGGAGGAAATCATTTAGGTATTTCTTTTTCACTAAGGAGCTATTCCATGCAGATTCGTCCGTGTCCCTTGTGAACTACTACCCACAACCGGATAAAATGTACCCTAACCGTCTTACCACAAAAACTTTTAAACGTCAGTTTATGCCTTGTCTAAAAAAATGTCAAATTATAACGTTGACATACGGTTCATTTTGCAGCCAAAATTTTATTAGACAAGTGTAAAACAGGGGTTAAAGTTTTTGTAGTAAGGCCATATATGTTTTTCTGATGCATGACCTATATCAACGGTTGAGCCGTTTGTGCGTAAAGAAGTAACAAACTATTAGTGTAAAAAATATTAGTGTGATTTCGAAGGTTTCTTTGATATAGTCAAAGGATTACAGTACAGCAGCTTAGGTACTTTACAACAAGTTATTCCCAATCGAAGTCACTTACACACTAATATGAAATATTAAACAATTTGAAAGCTACAGCACAGAAACCAATTTATCGGCTGCCATTGGTTACAACACAATTGCAGCTGTATCCAGGTAACGAAACAATTTTCTGTTTTAAAATGTAATTACCGTTAGTGTTGCACGTGAGTGGTGCAGGTGAGCGCTGCAATGCGGTCCGACCCGCTACAACTTGCGCCCACCGGCCCGTACATGGGCCGCAGTCTCATCTTGCGTCACGGTTCTATTGTCTGACCTAAACGTGACAGATTTATTATAAGGAAGAAACGGTTCCGTTTTAAGTTGGAGCCTGTATTGTTTCTTAATTTTTATTTTTGTGACCTATTTTCTGGTAGTTGTAGGTTTATGTTTTATTTTGCTGAATCCCACAGCCAAACTTGTGTGCGGATGTTCTTTTCACACTCTTTTCTAAAACCTATACCAGCTATTGTGGCTAGAGCAGAGGGACCCATTTTCCCCTAAATTTTCAAATTGGTTCTGCCATTTAATCATAAAAGAGTAGCAATTTATTTTAGTTTAATTAATTGAAACCAATTCTCGGAAAATACAAATGTAATTGACAATACTATTTCATTAAAAAGGGCAAATTCGCTTTTAGTACTGATCCATAAATGCTAAATAATCCTAGCCCGTCACAATAAAAACAAATTCGATATAATTCTTTTCAATAGAAACAGCGAATCCGCGAATCCTACTATCAAATAAAACACGTTAACAGTACGTATTTTCCGGGTATTTAATCTAGTTTTTTGCTCCACATAGTGGCGACGATGTAACAAAGAAGTTCCGGGGAAAACAAGTGTCCCGGGAGGTAGTTCGCAACGTGTGATAGTGTGATATCACAACAATGTTTCATGTTATCATATTTATAACATATTGTACTACACTGAATCGGTGCGTTTTCCTTTTTATTTCGCCGCCATCACAATGCTGGCTCGCGGGGAAACTCATTTCTCTCGCCACAACATTTTTACAGTGTGTTTTGAAAAATTGAGATATTTCGTGCATTACTGAAAACACGCTGTATGTTTCAAACAATGTTGTTTCAACACGTTTACATTAGAAATATTAATGTTTTCAAAAAAGGTTCTAAACAAAAGTTTCAGGTACATTAAATTTATCATTAGGTACCTAGTTATACATTAGTATCAAGCCATAGTGATAAGTAGTTGAAGTTAACAAACTATGCGGGTCGTTCAAGATTGTTAAGCCGAGGTGCTCACATAGTCTTAAAGTTCCCCGAATTTGGATACAATACCTTCCCAGTAGCACCAGTTAGTTGTACTTAATTTATAATTAAATAGCGCGTAGTTAGAAATATGTTCTCCAGCTCATCTTGGAGAATTAATTACTGCTTCTAGTTTAATCTTGTCAGCGAAGGCAGCCTTTTTTTATGAATGCATTTTATGCTTCATTTCATGGCACTCGCATGATGTTTTAATAACCATTATGTTTCGTACCTGTTCGTAGAATCTTAAATGTTGAAACTGGTGTTTTTAAAAAAGGAAAAAGGTGTTGTCGTTCATATTTTATGATAGATAGTAAAGCATAAAAACTTCACAATAAAGCTACTAAACCAACAGACAGGAGTGATTAAACAAAAATAATGGCCATACATAATTTTATTTTTTATTCCTCACTTATGTATATTATATTTAAAAATATGTTACCTAACATCTCACACACACGTACACATCTTCACACCTAACATATTTCCGAATAACCAATTTCTGTTGATTTACTGGAGTACTTGAATTTCGACATTTACCCCACAAAGTTACGTTAAATTCCTATATCTAGTAACCAAATCAACATAAAGATCAGTTACTATAATTCACTGCAAGAAAACATGTTACCAAACCAAGAATCTTGCTACAACATCGTCTACAATTATTATGTTAAACTAATGTAAGTTATACCTTAATCAATTCAACAAACGTGCAAGAAGCCAGACTAATCAGTGAAGTTGAAAACTTCGTCGGGATCCAGTCACCGCTCAATGGGTCCATGTTCGCTTTGCTAGCATCTGTCTCTCTGAGGTACCTAGTGCATTCTGTAGGTAGATGTTTCTAGGTATGTTTTGGAAACAGTTTGGAAAATAGATAGTGTTTGGTGTAGACTTGATAGTGGAGTGTAATGCTATGCAAAATTAGGATTGTTTGGTAAAAACTTTTGGATGTGCCATAATTCGTAGGTTCGTTACTTTTCTTTGTAGTATTCCTAAAATTAAATAGGTAGGTGTTAGTGACAGTAAATTGTAGTACTTAAAAATAGTTTATTAAGAACATTAACACAATACGGAACATTGTTTGTTCTCCCAGCCACATTGACTTGGAAATATAATCTATGGTTACTAGTGCTAGTAAATAATTTCACTACCTTCAGTAGTTAAACTATGGGGAGATCTTAAGAACTACTTAAGCTATTCTTATATTATATTTTTATAGAAAATTACTATATCCCTTTACTTTGGTACTACTGTCATATTTACTTACACTTGTACTTAGGATTATCTTATAAGCATGTTGACAGTATACTTACTGTATAGCAGGCAGAATCTAGTTCCTTCAAACATTTCACAGCATAACATTTGTCATTTAATATTAATACATTTCAATTAGCTAAATTGAAGTGCGCTTAGTAGCTTCCGATGCTATTGAGTATACATCGGAGTCTGGATACATTAATCACTGGAAGCGAATCGACGGAGTTGGCGTAATTACCTCCCGTACCGTCGACACTGGTCAGGACCGTTAAATACAGTATTTGTACGGAGTAAATATGACTGCCGAAGCATTTTGGAGGGCCCACCAGGATTAACAGGAAATTGCATAGTTATTGGATAATTTTGGTTGGTAAATAGGTGCTTATAGCAATTTTAATTAGTTGGTTTTCATTTGCGATATTTCGAGTAGGTTCTTATTGAGAAAACTTCTTATTACTAGTGCTTAAAATCTTCGGTATTGAAATTAAAATCTGATTTCAAACTTTTCCTGCCATATCCTGTGGTAAATACTTCCTATATACGAAGACATCAGTTAAATTGATCTGTAGTTTATAGTTAATCCTGCAATTAACTTAATACAGTTCCGTACATACTGTGAATACTTAGTGGGGAAACTGCTTCGTTGGTCTCAAAGCACAGCCACTGTGTATAGGATGCCCGGTTCGATTTCCTGGGTCGCGCCGAAATCGCTTGGGTTTTTAACTTTTAACAAACATAGATCAGCCCGGAGTCTGAAGTTGGTGGAGATACATCTGTGGCTCGGAGAGCTGACTTTGATATGTTCGTAGCTGACTGATCTTCTAATCTTCAAAACCTGGCCGAAATTCAGGCTGGACGTCATTAGCGGTAAAATAAACTAATTAGACATAATCTAAACCTGTCTGCACCTCCAACAAGTAACAACAGCGTCTAAAATAAATACAAACGACAGTTTTGTACAGCTAATGGTATTTATTTGTGAAAATGTGCTCTTACCGTGTTTGTTGTTTGTAATCTTGCTAACGAAGTAATCAGGTTAAGTACACACATTATTCTTTTATTGCGAACACTTTCAACAAGCTCCGCGAACAATGTTTATGTTTCAAGAACAAATATCGAATGAAAATAATTCGCGTTCCCAATATAGATAGGAATGTTCTTCGTGTATTTTTGACTTAGCTGTTTTCCATTGGTTTCGCGCGTAAAGTATCCCGGATAAAGTATAGCCTGTTACTCGAAAAAAGTGTAGCTTTCCTACAGTGGAAGAATTTTTCAAATCTGTTCAGTAGTTTTGGAGCCTTTAGGGTAACAAACATACAAACAAAAAATATTTTTATTATATAGAAAAACATGTCTTGAGTGAAAACACCTCGCGTTTCCAATATACAACGTTATTTTTTGTTTGTGCGAAACCTGAATATAGTTTGTTCAGAATCAGTAACTGAATCGATTCCAATAGTTTTTACACCATGTTATATTTTTTCCCAAAATTATCTAAAAAACTTTGAATGTTGGACACCACAAATAGGTATTTATTCTCGCACAACAAAGGTCACGGCGAGTTCATAGCGGGCGCGAGCGCACAGTGCTATCGCGTTGCGCGATATGTGTGCGTTTTGTGGTGATTATGTATTTTTACGGACAGTCCTGTAACTTAACAAGCTTATAACTTTGTGGTTTTTCATGATACGGTTTTGAAATTTCGTACATAGATTCTTTACATAAAAATACTAGATAGGTGTATCAGGTTTCGCATAAACAAAATATAACGCTGTAGATAAAAATATTCTACGTGTATTTACGATTACTTGATATGTCGTTTATTTTGTGATTCGATAAGTTTACATAGTACTTACGTTTTGAGATCTTTTTCTATTGTCTGCGAACAAAAAGTTGTGGCATGTGAAGAGTTAGCTTTCAGACAGTAGAAAACTTGAAGAAGGTCAGTCTGAACAAAGATTAAATAAAAAGTGTGAAAAAATAAATATAAATTGGTTTAAAACGTTTTATCTCATAAGCTTAGGAAAAACAAGGTCACTTACTTCTGAAAAGAAAAATGAATTTTCTTTTCATTGAATTTGTAGACTTTTATCTTTACTAAAATAGATCCACCCGCATTACTTTCAACAAAACATTTTGTTAGTACATTATTTTCTTTTTCAAGAAAATAGAACACTTTGTTACCTTTGTATTGTGTAGTCGGTCTAACTACCATTACCGCGAACACAGTTAGTGAAAAAATTGCCAGGACAAAAAAATATAGTGGCGATAAATGTTGCCAGCGCGCGGCCATAATCGTTTATTATCCAATGAACCGTGTCGTGGTCTTAACCGAACTTTTAATTTAATGTCTACACATACAGTTCGCATTCAACCGGAGCTTAGGGATCACTAAATAGCTGTTTTATTTATTTTTTCTATAAAGCATGAAGTTTACTATAAATATATGTTGTTAATGAAACATACATTATTTAGTATAGTTCAGTTAACTAGGAATATAGAATTCCAAAATCTTTTATTGAAAACCTAATATATGTATACTCTGAATTTAGACCAATTCTATATTCCTCACAATACCTCAGAAGCTGTGCTATGAAACAAAGCAGGAGACAAACAGCATACATACGATATAATATTCCTTTTGCGATTCCCCCTTTATCGTAGCATAATACATCTACAAACATTCTATGCTACACTATAATCAAACATCATGTACATAGCTTAGTATACACCCAGCTTTCATCGGAAACAAGTAAATGGTTCTGCTTATATTTCAAACAGATCTAAAGTTTCGATACGCCGAAAACGAATATGATGCCAACTAACCCGCGCAATGCAAATCCGAACTGAAAATTCAAAAGTTCATCGAGGTAACCAAGTTGCGGTGTGAATATTTTATTTGAAAACGTGTGAGCGAGGGCTAACAACTGTGAGTAAAGGTCTTTTCATATTGCAGTATTAAATTATCCAGCGCCACCCGTCGCAAAAACACACCCGAAAATAATAAAAAAATATGCATTTTGCGGCTCTTTTTGTTCATATTAGCAAGCATTTGGCAACAGCCGTTACTAAAATGAGATTCCCGCGAGATTCAGTGGAGGAAGAAGCGAAGTTTTATATGATGGCTTGTAACGAGAAAATAATCACTCTGCCAACAAGTAGGTGATATGTAAAGCATGGGAAAGCTAAAAATATTTCACGAATTTACATTGATATTCTCACATACCTACACTACACTGTTACTATTCATAGAACAGATAACACTACAGATTTTTTTGTACATGTGTTTTGTTGAAAAACTAATCGATAGATGATACATCGATTGTCGACAGCAAAGATAAATCTAACATGGAACTAATCAATCGGTTACAGACGCCAACTAAAGCCGGTCCGTTTGCGATGAAATTATTACATCAGTCAGGCCCGTTCACAGACGGCCAGGGGGCACAAAATCTGTCTACGGCTTGTAACGGTTTTATTGCAGGCAGACGGGGAGCAAACACCCCCTCACGCCGCCACCCCACCCCGACACCCCTCCGTAACTGTCGAATACGACTGCAAAATATTTTCTACTAATAATTGTGTTAGTGTGAAATATTTTACATAATTATTACCAACATTTTGCTCCTTCGCTCTCCCGCTGTTTTCGATTCGTGGAAATAACAATTTTGGTTCTACGTTTTTGTTTATTTGTTTTGCGTTTTTGTTGTTATACTTTAAACGATAAATGCTTGAGATAAGAACCTATTAGTTTTTATTTAATCACTTAAAAATAAATACCTTTATAACACAAGCCGTTTTATCATAAATTCACGTTCAAATCCAAAAAAGTTTCAGTGTTATGTACTGCGAGAAAAAGCTGACAATTTACAGCGAGTGTTTTGCAGTTCGTACCAAATATGAATCCTGAAAACATTCGCAGACAATCATGTTTTTGGTTCTTTTGTTAGTGTACGGGTTGCTGACCTGATGTAATCTCTTTAGCGCCTTGGTTTAGCCTATTCTAACTAAGCCGGGATCACGGGATTAGACACGATCTACCAACAAAAATAGCTGCAATATTCTCCTTTATTGAGTCACTAATTAAAAATAAAGCTTTCATTTAACATTTCCGCTTCGATATTCGTTGAATCTTTTATAAAATCAGAAAACGTTGATGTATTAATCAGACTCCGATTAAAATAAAAAAGGAGGTTGAATGGCGAATTTAAAGTGAAAATATTATAAAGTGGCGGCGCATGGCGCGCTCGTCGATCGCGAAGCCAGATATAAAGTGTTCAGCGATGCGGTGAAATAAGTTTTCGTTAGGGTGTTCCACTCCGCAAGCCGGAATGCCTCAAACTGGGAGCTTATAACTATAGCAACTCGACTTAACGAAACTCAACTATTTCTCTATTATAACTTTCGTGAGACACGTTATTATTAATGTTTTGTTCACGTGTTTAATGAGATTTTAAAAGCTCCAAACGAGTTTGAAACTTAGTCGGAAATCTCGGGATAACCTGCAAGTCTAGACTGAAATATACTAATGATAAACCATTATTCTATTTGTTCTTTCAGAGGCGATTAATTTAGACTGTTGTCATTGTCCACAGAGATCCATCTTCTTAGCCACAAACCCCATTAACGTTAATTCTCCGCCGCCATTATTTTTATGCTGACGAAATAACAATAGCATGAAAATGCCTACATCTTCCAGTTCCTTACTGCCTACAAAACATGAAAGCATTGTGTTTTGATTCACCAGAATACTGTTATAACCTGGCAACAGTTATTTAGTCGACTCAAATGGGACTGTTAGAATTTAATTTTGGAACATAACGCCAAGATATTTTATTTTCATTTGTTCTGATTTCAATTGTTATTATAGTGACTGGTGCTTTTTTTGTTTTTCCTTTTCTTCAATGGAAGTAGTGAGACCTCTGCAAACAAAAGACGATTGTTCGACAATAAGACCTGTAGGAAAGCAACGTCTACGTAGGCAGCAATTGTAAAGGCCTCAGCCTTACACAATGTGTCGAAGAACAAAGTTAATTATAATTAAGGCGGTTGCTGTACTTAGCGTAACGAGCTAGGCTTCTCTTGTGGCTATAATCCTCGCATTGTCTCCCCATTTACCGATGACAGAGCTCTGTTTAGAATACCTTGGAGCTGTGTGCCTGGATAATGTGCCGAAGTGCTTTGTTCACACGTGTCGGGAATAAAGGCGGGTTCGCACGACGCCTATTGAGGCACATTTCTGCGCCATTTAGCCGAGGCGTAATCCCAGCGTAGTGGTGCCTCGAGATACGCCGGGAATTTCTTGACGGTTCTAGGTATGTCGTGTTCGGTAACTAACTTATGTCTGTTGCAGATAGCAGATGTAGATTGCTGTATTGTGAGATGACCTATTTGTATCTGTCGTCGAACAATCTGCATACAAAAGCATATGGTATGATAATCGATAAATCCTTTGTTATAAATATTTTATCATGCAGTGAAAACTACTTCTATACTAATATAATAGAGAGGAAATATTATTGTAGGTATCTATTTTTTGTATTAATTCTTGCAACATTATGCAGATACACTGTCCCTGAGTAACATAGTCTATGTATTATCTGGGTACGGGAAGTTATTCCCATGGAACAGCTAGTTCTGTTATAAATCACGGTTTTGCTCTATACCTATTTTATTTAAGGCCTTATCAACATATAATCAATCTCATATTAGAATTAATACTAGAAGTAAATTCAAGTATAAGTAAAACGAGAAAAAACTCGACAAGGTAGTGTTGTAATTCGAGGGTTTTTCTATTTCGCCGCGTACAAATAAGTCGTGTCGAGTACCAGGCAATTGTATTTGGATCCTCTCGAACCGGGTTGACTAGCTTTTTCATCGGCCCTTTGTGATTCTGTATTTTTAGCATGTCTATGCCTAGTTGTTGTGCGGTAGCGGTACATGGATTCTACACGTGCCGACTTAATTTAGCTCAAAAATTTTGTCATTTATTTGAAATTCTTCTTTGTTCTTTTATAACACAGACTGGTTCCTATAACTCTTATTATGCCGTTTTGTTATAGATAGATATTTCAAAACATGAATTGACAAAAAATTTCAGAAAATATTGGTATGGTTATATAGGACGGTGAAAATCTTTTATAGTAACAGATTTCTAAGGACAGTTATTAAAAAGAAAACAAAAAAATATTTAGAATATCAAACAGCGTAAAAGGTAATTTAAACAGCAAAAATGCATTCATAAGTAGTTAAGATAGTAATACAATATATCGGTTTCTAAGAATACCTATCTATATATTCGAAAGTCCCTACACAGACAACCTAACCTTCATACCCTTCACGAACTAGTATTTATATCAGTTTATGAACTAAGTTAGTCAATCAAGTAGTGTGCGATAATTATATAGAAGCCGATCCATACGGACTGACAGATTGGGTCACTGACGTAATTATTGACACTTCCCTTCAGATTGCTCACAAACATGTAGGTATCACTAGTAATTAAACCCTTTAACTTGTAATTCTCTTCAATTAAAGGTGATCGATCAACAGTCCTTTGACTAGTGGGTAAAGTACCAACTTCTTGGAACATAAAGTCGGAAAACACCAACCCGCATTGAGCAAGCGTGGTGATTAATACGCAATCCTTCTGTGTGCGAGAAGGCCTGTGCCCAGCAGTGGGAGATTAAAAAGGCTGATGATGATTAACCATCACGTAACAATGATAATCATTGTCTATTTGACAAAAGAAATCTTGTAGAAAGTACAGAGATAGTACAGGAAGCATCTGAGAATTTACTTTTCATATTTCTGTGTTATTCGAATAAGATTTGATCAATAAGAAGAAGGATGCTTAAATCATGATTACGATGTAATTAATTACTCGCGAAACTTTCCACGATTATTAAAATATAATTGCTTGTAAATGTTATGAAGTATGAATAAACATCGAATCGAATAGTAATTCAGAAGTCAATGTTTTAAATTGGAAAGATATGGAAAAATTTACTGTCCAGCTTTTAGTATTAATTTAAAACCAGTACCATTTCTACAGGTTTATTTACACTTCCACTGAGTATATCGTTTAATTAGAGTATTTATCTAAGACGTTTAAGCGTAACGATGCAAATATCTGATTTGATTACGAAGTCTCTCCCGATTGGAACGATAAGTACACCTTAAATTCCGCCCTTTAATTTTAAAGCGACACGAATACTGGTACTTTTGCAATTATAAATGTGTATTCTACCTTTCGTGCGTACTTAATTGCAGGGAGAAATTAACTTACGCCAAGTAATTATACCAGTACATATGTGGAACATTTGATGATTCCATATTTTCGTTAATTAACAATTAAACGTCAAGTTCGATGGACGAATACAGTTTGTAATTAATGGCTGCTCTGTAGTGAATAAATTTTCAATCTGAACGATAACCTCGAATGGGAAATTATATTGTTCCCAAATTGTTACAAAAAATAAAAGAGGCCCGCTGAGCCTTTTGTTAGTGAAATGCTCGCAGCTCCCGTTTTAAAGCCTTTCGTCCTGCGAAAGTATCAAATGTCTCTTTATAGCGAGCGTAAAAGGGCGCTATTTTAAATTACAATTTCGAGACAAGCAGTCGATCCGGACAAGTGGCTTTAAACAAAGTGAACATCGTTTTTAATCATGGAGTTTAAAATTAGTTCTCTTTGAAGCACTGCGTGTTTCTGCCGGGCTCGCTGAAAGAGAAAACCGACAAAAAATCTTAACAATTACTTAACAAAAAAGAAGCGTAACGATATTAGTGAAGCCAAACCATACCTTTGTAAGAACAAAACGAATCGCGGTCCCTTGCTATGAACAGCGGAACACTTTATGCTTTCATGAATTTAATTTCTAGCTAATGCGGCTTTTGTTCGAGCTTATAAAGGGATTTTGGACATAAAAAAATAATTTGCCAACTTCACCGTCCCACATTAATAATGTTGATAATTTGTAAATACGACTCGCTGTTTCCATTGTTGTGAACACATCGTTTTAATATTTCGGTTTAATAATGTGTGTGTTCGGTCAGATAATAACGGGTAATTTAGCTAATCGCATGAAATTAGTTACATGTTGTAATTTAAACTTTTCAACTAATTTTAGTATATACATTTTAATTAATGTATTCACGTAATGTATTTAATGCATTTGTGGGTATAAGCCATAAAGCATAATCGCATCTTGTCTTATGGCCTTTCAAAAACAACCATAAACACTACAAAGTATAAGCAAGTAGCAATAAGTACTTTTTAAGAGGACTTTACGCGTAAAACATCATTTCTCTATACATAGCGCATGGATATAAGCTTATAGTATTCAATTCGTTACTTAAAAATAAGAACAAAAGCCATGTTTTTGAATGAGACTGAAAATTTCGTATGTCTTTATTAAAAGCACGCTGCTTTAAACCTTTTTACTGTTTTACCAACTTGTTTTGTATTGTCTTTGATTTTGAGTATAAGCACTGCGTCTGTTTGGAACACCAGTGCCTAGCTGCTTTTGAACACGAAAAACTCAGCCGAATTAAGAACAGTTGCCTTTTAAAGCAGGATTTAAATAGGTAGTTAGTTTAAATAAATAAAGCTGCTTCGTAGATGCTTCGGTAAGTTGAACACTGATCTCAGGATCTGTTAATCTGACTTGAATCATTAACTGACTGTGTTGCATGGCCCATTTCGCGAAGAACCATGAACACAAAGAAAGCCTTCTTACTAAATTACCATATTATTTTATGACACAACACGCATTATTTAGCAAGTTCTCAAATTCTATGTCATATGCAATTTAACCCGCATTGTCATATTAGCATAGCATTTGTATCGCAATGTTCACAACGGGGACCATGCTATTAAAGCACCCTATGCATCTGACTTACTGAAATATTGTCCGACGTTTTATTAGGTCAAATGTGCACTAAGAATTTAGTGGCCATCTCTCCTACAAGTCTTGGATGGTTACTGTATATTTTAGAAAGAAGTATTTTATTTATATTCCTTCTAAAATAAAGAATGGTACTTTAGAGTAATGGATAAGATTTCGGTCTACCAAACAGATTGTTTACTCACAAAAATGAGAAATGCCAACATCCCTAAACAATACATACTGAAGATTCTTTTGTGCTGGAAATGTACAAAATCCTGCGGGGACCGTGAAACAAAGGAGCATCTAAGAAAAACCAAAACGTAAATGTACTTGAGGTTTATTCAGGAAATCACAATAATGTAGTGTTGGTTGGTCGATACAGGTTTCGTAGGAAACTCGCTCAGCATGGAGTGTCCTTCGCCTCGCCGAGAGGAGCGCCTTTGTTTAGACTCAAAAGAGGCGTGAGGCTTTGACGCGACTTCCATAGATATTCTTTATCGGCACACTTCAATATGCTCTGTATGCTTCTAGTTGGCGTTTTATACCGACTTTAGCTGTGCCTTAAGGGAGCATCAATGTGCATTTAATATCACAATTATGTAGAAACATATAGAGACAAAAGCAATTTTCTACATTTGCACCCTCGAAAGGTTAAACGTAATACTTATAAATCCTTTGACCCAAGTAAAAGCCAGTCTTTAGGTCACAGGAAGCGTCAATCAGTCTCTTTACGATGTAGGTTACCACTCAGACCCTGACCTCTTGAAGATATAGGTACTTACTGTACTCTCTGTTTAAGATTTCAGCAAATTGTACATTTTTGTATGAGGTACGTAAAATACTGTAAAATATGTTGCTTACCTTGTTTTCGGTGATAGACGAACTAGTTCCGTAAATAAACTACAAAAAAAGACATAACTCTAATGATTTGATCATTGATCGCCTTAACTTGTGATTGCGCCTAGATGTTCACGTTTTGTAAGAGATTTTTATCAAATTAAAAAAAAAAACTTCACAAATAAATAAAACCAACTTTTAAAAACAATAAAAAGCAAAATGGTGCATTGGCCTAAAAGTCAGTGTCTAGTGGATGATGCTGTGTTTATTTCGCCACCGACTTCTATGTAAAAATATTACAAGGCATTGTCCAGAAAATGGCGTCGGCGATCTGCAATAAGATTACTCAGTGCATAGACGATGGTCTGCGGCGAGGCGTCGAGTGTACTCAGGCACGTGTCGGAGTATTCTGTCCTCTGTGATGCATATCTAGTTAGGCAGAGTTGTTGTTGCTGCTCTTTTTGTGAAGTTCTAACACGTAGGTAGGTACTTCTGCGCAGATTATAAAATCTATATAATATGTATCTATATGTATAGGTACTTTATACCTTTAAGCTGAAGAGTTAGTTCGTATATTTGTTTGTTTGATTGAAGGTGCGTATCTCAGGTTAGCTCAACTCTTTCAGTGTTAGATAGCCCTTTTATCTAGGCAGGCGATATAATGAATGAAACCGGTCGCTGGAGGGAGCTAGTTTTTTTTCATGTGTCATATTATATAAATCGGCGTACTTTTTTAAGAAGTGTTTTAAATAGATATATAACAAACATTTCTTCTTTCATTTAAAAATAAATCTTCCATTATCAATCCGTGCTATACCATGAATTGACGTTGTGTCAAATACCCAGTAGTATTTGCGCAACCCTCAAATGTACATCCATTTCGACGGACAAGCTCGTTCGGGATTGACACACACATTGATTTTGAAGAGGCATCAAATTGTTTTCCAAGTGGAACTGCCTTTGAAACTAAACACCATTTCGAAATACATTTACGTACTGCTGTTTTATGATTTGTACTAGCTTTTGCCCGCGACTTCGTTCGCGTGGAATAGTGACTCCGGGCAGATTTTTGGTTTGACCAATACATGGCGCTATATGTCCGGAATAATTTTTATTTTTATATTTTTTGTAATAAAAACTATCCTATGTCCTTTCTAAAATTCCATCCTACGTTTGTATCAAATTTCACACAAATCGGTTCAGTAGTTTAGGCGTGAAGAAAAGACAGACAGACAGAGTTACTTTCACATTTATAATATTAGTTAGGATTATCAATGGCACATTACATGCTCTGTTGTGCGCGAATACTGTATTATCGTGTTATAGTTTAGCAAAGGATTATCTCGAATGAAGGCTGTCTGTTAATGTAGATGCATTGTATTGAATCTGCACTTTGGTTTCTATTTACCGTCACTTACTGTGATATGATTAAGAAATCGATTATTTTTGACCTAGTCCACAGTATAATTTTAGTCTGCATGGACTAGAATGAAGAAGATAGGTATATAGAAGAAAGAGGAAATGGAAATCTACAAGGGTACATTGAAAAACTTTAGAATATTATAGTTCTTTGTTACAATTAACTTGTCTACATATTCTTATGTTTGTGAAGAAAATGTTAAAACGGTTTTCATCATACGCTGCCGTAGTATGAAAATTTCCAGCAATATCTCGTACGTGGGACGGCGTGAACCGTGTTTTGTTTTCATTTCATTTTATATTTCTTATTCTGCGTGAAACGTGATTCACTCGGAATATATTCAAGCTTTCAACCTTGCGGCGATTTTTATCAACTTTTTCTACATGTAACAAACATTTGCTTTTTTGTCGCTGCATTTTTTTGCTGAGCAATTTTATTAAGAACATTTTGATTTGTAATTTCAACTAATTTCGTTATGTAAACTAGCAAGAAACCACACTTCAGTATGTGTTGTAAGTATGTATTTTTCAAAAAAAGCCGATTAAGAAACGCCCACCCTATGTAGACTGAAATTACTGAATAGATGTTACATTATCATTTTTTTGTGATCATGGATCACTTATTGCGAATTTATTTATTTTTTAATTCTAAGTAGGTCGACTCAAAAGTTTCAGCTTTAAAGGTATATTAAAGGTATGTTAAAGGTATATGAATTACAAAATTAGGCTTTAGTAAAGTAAGTAGGCTGTAGACTGCAATTAAGTGTACCTATGTATTGCCTAAACCAATTTATTTATATTGTATTAGCAATGTTGATGACTGCCGTGCAAAACATAAATTGCATCGGTTGCGCCCTGTTATTCTCTGTTTGGACATGGTCCAATTAAGGTGAACAGCCTACAGAACAACAGTAGGTAAGTACCTACCTCTATATAGAAGTACTAAGTATGTTTCAAATGCTTACCTGTTATACTTACGGAAGCTGAATATCAAGTAAGTAGATATATAAAAGCTAGTTGCTATGTATAGATGATGAAAAGTATTGAGACACTATAATGTCCACCATATTGGTAGACACTTTTTTTCTCCATATTGGTAAAGATACCTATTTCTTTTGCAGATAGGTCAATGATGTCTGTTTCTATATAGTCTAGAATATACTTTTGTAGGATTACCTTTATTCCATCAACGAGACAAACTTTATCCCTCTTTTTATAAAAACTGCCGCAAGTAGTGGTTTAAACCAGACTGAAGACGTCTTGGTTTGTTACGGTACTTACGATAGTCTTTACATCCTTATTACAAAACGTAGACTAAGAGAAGACTGTTTGGTACTTCGATTTGTCTATGGTTCAAATAATATCCACAGATTATAAGCAACAAATATTTAAATCATTCGTTCAATCGTTCCGAATTCAATGCGCCGTTCCTTTTTACATTATTTTATTAAGTGCATTTTGATGAAAAATATATAACTATGATAATAAAACAAATATCTATGCGGTTGAAAATATTACGTTTTATTATTTAAAGGTAATTTTATATTTCTTGTATCTTTTAACGATATACACGATCCAATTATTCTCTTTTAAACAACTATCGAGTGTGCGCATATAACGGAACGTCAGCGCGCGTATCCGAGTTATGTTTTGTTTTTAGGTTAGGAATAACTTGGATTATTTTCAGCCCGATTTAAATGATTAAATAAGACGTTGTGCATCTCATTAGAACCTCTTCAAAATTAACTGCACAATAACTTATAAGTACACAGTATATCGTGTGCATTAAATTACCAAAATAAGGAAACAACATAAAAGTAGAAAACTATCTTTTATTCCGATGTCTATTTATACAGTCAAATGCACTGGGGCCCGATTCTCCTAAGTTAATAATGTCAAAATCGAATAGAAATCGAATAGCAATATGATCGCAATAGCAATTTTAACCATATCGGGCATTCTGCTACTAATAAAAGACCAATCGTATTCGATTGACATTTGATTGATGTGCGATTGGTCTTCTATTTTGGTAATTTTTTTCTATACGGTAGTTTGCTGTACAATCATTTTGCAATCGTAAATCATTTGCAGACAAAATGATTCATTATTGAATGACAGAAAAGGATAAAAACGTTTATTTCAAAGAAAAAATAGCGGAATGCCACATACGCTTCAATCGTAATCTAGTCGGGATCGGATATCAGTCGAATCGAGTCGAACGTGAATCGTATGTCGCATAAGTAAAATTAGGAGAATCGGGCCCCTGATACATGTTGGAAACACAATCACACAATCTTGTTCCGAATCTTGTTCGTATTATTTCGAAAAACGTAAATCGATATTTATATCGAAAATTGTCGTCAGGTAATTTGAAGAGATTTTCTCGATGACGCACTCTGTTGGGTCCCCGGACACTCTCAATAGTATTCTAACACATCCAAGTATTCCAAATCACACATATTATATAATATCCACTTTCGTTTTTTTCATCACAAAACAAATAACCTCAAAAGTAAATAATGTCGGAATTTGACGTTTGACGACTAAGGCAGTTGTCCCACCAACGACGAGAAAACGACTAACTATCGGCTATTTCCTCGCTCAAGAAACGTACAATAGATATACTTTCCAAGTGAACAAAAGAGATGCATATACAAATAGTTGATCGCTGATTGTTCACACTGCCGGCGAGCACTCGCTTCACTAGTTTGTCGCTGAGCGACAAAAGCTATGAAAGATAACACTCGCTCGGCGACAGTCGCCAAGCGATTAGAACTCACGCCGAGTGAGCAACCAGTGGTCATTTCTCTACAGTGCCATTCTAAAAGTACACGGTTTTTTTATTTACTATGAATATCGAAAAATCATTTGAATTATCATTGTTATCTAGTTCAGACGACGATGATGATGAATTCTGCGAGTAATCGCCCGCCTCACTCGCACACTCGCTTATAGCCGAGCTACACAAATATCGGAACTACGCACTCGCTCCCCGCGTCTCGCTAACTCGTTTCTAGTTCTAGCTCTACTCGTTACTCGTTAATCGTTGCCGGTGAGACAAGTGCCTAAGTACTGCAGTTAAACTAGGGGGCTCGATGGTTTATCTTTTGTACTACAGATAGTAATAGGACTTGCGATAAACTGCGTTTTGTAATAACGTTTTTTCAAGGTCGTACTTAAAGCTGGATTAAAGGTAGTACAAAAGCCGATACTTATTTGATACCACGTTTTATAATAAGAGGGTATGAGTTAAAAAAAAAAAAAACTAGTCCCATTTTATATAGAAACGTGACATTTTAAGTCTTTATGTCATACATATATCAAATACCTAGATGTATCTTCTTTTAAGTGCTTTTGGCACCGGGATTTCTTATTAACTGAAAAACTAGCATAATACCTATAAAGCAGTGTGTGGAATTTCGAAAAAATAATCAAATGCATGTTACTATTTTCATTGATTTATTAATAAATCACAACAACATTTTTAAAAACAATAGATCGATGGTGATTTTAATTGACGCTATATCTATAGGTATGAATAAAGATGAGCGTGTCAGCAAATTGCCTGATGTTCTAAAAATCCTGAATTATACAAGTTTTTCAAATACCCTAAAAGTACCCTTACTCAGAATCTAGCTATTTATTTTTTTTAATATCGTGTACTAATCTTTCAGATCGATTTCTGACTCGTACTTATAAATTCATCAACGCCTTAATAAAATTTGATTTTATTACGTTTTCATAAACTATCGAGTCCAAACTACCAGACAGCTGAATTGTTGCAATATGAGTTTAATAACTAATTTCTAAATCTGTCCAAGAAAAACTCGCATTACCTAAGTGTACGCGTCTATGTTGGGAATGGTGAATATATTCCTAAATATTTGTGATTGTTCAAAAAGATTATGTTTTCGATCCTAATTTGTTGAACACGAAACTCTATATCGAATAACCTCATTAGTATTTACAATATTACGTTTGGCACGAGGGTTCTAACATATCACAATTTACCCGAACATATGAAGGCGATAGGAAGGTACGTGGATTGATATCAAACCATAATTAGAATGGAGGAAAGCTTAAAATAAAATAATGAATGTCTGATTTCCAATCACTGCGTATTTCAGGAACTGGAAAATACTTTATGAACAGTAGTTTTTCTTATTTGTTTACAAAATGGTATAATTATTTTTGTAAAGAGAATTAATGGCAGGATAACATAATTGTAAATGGCACTTACATCCTAGGTAGTGTACTCACTAAAAACACTAAAAGTTATTCGCATCATAAATCAAAAAGGCGTTTTAAATATGTGAAATTACAAAACGTACTTATTTGTTCCCAACAGGTCAACGCTAATATCAGTTAAATTCTCTGGGTATAGTTCATAAATTACTCTCTTAATATTATTGTACTTAGTTGAGAAAGTTTTGAATAGGTCTAGGGTACTTGTGTTTCGCGTCTAGACTACAAAGTATATGAATAATGTAGTTAGGAGTGTGTCTGTGTATATGCGTGTGGCGGTGTTCTCGGCGGGGAGGAAGGAGCTGGGGGCCGCGGGGGCTGACACGGCGTGGTTGCGCACACGCGGCTCCTCGTACGCGCCACTTCCCTCGCTCTCGTCCTCGTCGTCATCCGACGGCGCCGTCGGCTCCTGCTTCAAGGGCTCAGCTCTCGGCTTCTCCGAGTCCCTCAATATAGACTCAGCATTCATTGTGCCAGGAACTGTTTTCACAGTCGTCAAGTGAGACGAGTTCCTCGCAATGGTCGTAGTCGCTTCAGTGACTTCAATTGTTATCGCTTTGTAAATTTTCTCTTTAGTGATGTTACCGACAAATGACTGGAAGAAGGTTTGTGCCGCGTCGGCGCTACTGTTTGTGAGGTTGAATGCAAAGTTGAGAAGTTCATTTCTCAATGTGGGCGAGAACGGTGCATTGCAGAGGTGGGTGTTGCAGACGCACGTCACTTCGATTGAGTTGTTCGCGCTACTCCTTATCGAGCACGGCGTCTCACTGGCGGCGGCACACTCCAGCGATGACACGAAATCTGCACAGAATATGAATAGCCTTTTAATATTATATCCGATAATTCCTTAAACGTTTTCAATCTCATAATATTACTAAGTCGGGCGTCAGCTATAAAGAAATATGATAATTTCCATCCAATTTCGCTCACCGCTTATTCAACTCACAATAACATTACCATTCTTCGCTGAAAGAGCAATTTTTCTTTGACAGAGCAATAACATACTAGAGTGTAATGAAATTACGCCTTTAGCCTTTAGGCGCTCTCAGGGGTTTATTTTCATTTCCATGCATTCTCTGCAAGGTTCATTTGAATGTTCCTTTTTTTACATTTAGTTTTTATAGCGGCGTGAATTTACAGATTGCCAATGTTGCCGGCATGTGTATAATTTCCTTGATTGTTTTAATTTTGTTTGTTTTACTTTTTTATAGAACAAACAAATGCGCATGTTTTTTCTGAAGCTTTCATTATTTATTAAGTAGTTACTTAACTGCCAGTGAAAATAATTTCCTTTCTTAATCTAAACAAAGAATGAAGCTTTAGTTTTCTGTTTTTATCGCGTATCTCGTATACAAGGGCTACTTACCAACTATATTATATCAGTTCTAGATGTATAAATACTGACCAGGGCTTATGGCAACGGTGGCACACAGAGGCCTGTCCTCAGGACACAGCACAGAGGACCAGGTGCCCCCGCATGCGGTGCCGTTGACGCGGGCGCACGAGTGACATCGTGCCGGACGAATATCTGAGAAAAAAAGTATATTTGTAATTTATTATTAATATTTCAGGCCTATATTTTCCCTCTACTGAGCTAAAGGCCTCTCTATATTCTCCCGTCTCTCAGTTGGAAAAAGGCCTCTATTTAATTTCCACACTTCTCGATCTTTTAACATCTTTCATCTCTCGACGTTTTGTAATAACATGGTTGTAGAAAATGATAGGTACATAAATAATGCCATCGAAGTGTAGTCAAACTGTTAAATGATCATTGCCTAAACTTTAGAACCGATTTCAATGAACTTTTCCTTGTATATAGATAAAGCAATTTGTAAACAAACAAACAGGTACAAAAACGCAGGTACGTCACGGGTACCAGTCTACAAATAAAGGACATTCATTATGTATGTGAGTGAGTGAACATTCTAGAAACGTCAGCCACAGCCGTATACCCTCATGTACCCTTTTATGCCGTGACGAGTGACGGCCGTGATGGCTGACAGACGGACAAACGTACCACTCGCCTGAGCAAATGTTACAATTCGGTCGCTGGCAATCAACGGGGATTTTGGTGAAAGGTCACTGTGTTATACTCGGAATCCACCAAAAAGGAGAAGTATTTAAGCCACCTACAGAATTTCTCTATTCAAAAATCTTGTCTCCATCTACTCAACACTATAAGGATAGCCTTAAGCGGATAAATTCTACTAATGGCGAAGATGTACCTATCATATATGTACATTAACTCACAGATCGATGTTACAAAGGCTGATGAAAATTATAACAAGCTACATTTTTGGTTAATAAAAATAGAACTATACCAAAAGTATTTAAGTAGGTACAAAGTACCTATACATCTTTAAGTTATTCATGGACTTAGCATAAAATACTAGCACAGTTTAACAATGTTCAACTTTTAATTCGAACTAAACGCACGCCTTTATTAAAGCTAAGTACTTAATTAGCATTTGCTCACTAACTACTCGTATGTTCAATTACTAGCCCCTGGCTAGAGTACACAAACGGCAGGAGAATTCTAACTAAAAACTGTCCCGTATTTCTTGACTGCAAATGTAATTCCAAACGGCAAATACCTATCTTACGTGGGGTGAAGTGCACATATCGAACAAATTCGATTAGGCTTTGTCGGATACTTGGAGTCGCGCCAGAAACAATAAAAAAAGAACAAGCTTTTGTAAGCACAGGTGATATACACTATAGAGGTAATAAACAAAACAGATCAAAAACAAGGAGTATAGGTAAGTAGTGTTGTTTATGGTCCAAAATATATCGATGCCTAAATATCCAAGTAATCTATAGTACGTTCAATATACAGCTTTTTAATAAGTATATTGTAATCATCATCAATGGCCTAGCCTTTTCCCAAGTATGTTGGAAAAATGTGTCCAAATTAACGTGCCTTCCGAAACACGGAGGAGATCGTCATGACAAGGTGATCCCTATTCACGAACCGAATATTCGGAGCGTTGCTTTACTTTATCGATCGATCCACGCAGCTGTTATTAACCACGACCTAAGTTACGATTATAAATTGTAATAGCAATATACAAAACTGAAGTCGAAGCAAGTCAAATAATATTAGTTGTAAGTAATTGCTCAGAAGGCGTCGTATCATAAGTCAGGCGGAGTTAAAGTTCGGCACAGCCGTAACAACAAAGTAGTGGGTTTGAGGGAATTAAGCTTCTAAATAGTGTTGTTATGATCCAAAATATATCGATGCCTAAATCTATATCTAAGCTATACTATTCCCGAGTAACATAGGCTATATTTTATTCCGGTTTGGGCAAGACTACCCACAGGATGCGAGTGAAGCTGGGTAACAGCTAGTACCCAATAAAGTAGCAACGTTCAATATACAGCCTTGTTATAAATTATAATATGGCCTGTTACAAGAGTAAAGTCAAATAATATTAGTTGTAAGTAATTGCTCAGAAGGCGTCATATCATAAGTCAGGCGAAGTTCGGTGAAACACTCGTAACAACAAAGTAGTGGGTTTGCGAGGTGCGGTGTGAATCCTTCCTAACTTTGATCACGACGAGACGCATGTATATGTTCACACGTGTTCATTCACGTTAAGATTGGTGACGTGAAATTAATTATTGTTTTTATGTTAAAGTGTCGATTGACTTTTTCCTTGTTTCGGTATTAAGTATGTATTGAAATATTTATGTTACTTTACGATTTTTTTATGAGTAAAAGTTTTCTCTTGGTTTCACCCGTGTCCCGTGGGAACTACTGCCGGTACCGGGATAAAAAATAGCCTGTGTTACACGGGAAGAGTGCAGCTTTTCAAGAATAATAGATAGTTTCTAATCGGTTGAGTAGTTTAGTACAAACAGACAAAAAAGTCCTCCAAAAAACATGTATTAACACCTATGGATTATTTTATTGTAATTATGTCTACATCGTCGTCAATAAATGTAATCATAAATTATGTGCTGCTTTTTCGTGGTAAGTATTTTATAAAAGATTCCTTAACGGAACAAATGTCTTGTACTCCAACACAGTCGACATTATACAGCTAAAAATAAAACCCATTATTTCGCAGGTATATTTGGATCGAATTTCTGGCTGCTTAAGCACGGCCTTTAAAAATGTCAGACTGTATGTTGAGCTACGCAAATACGAGTCGGTCATGACCCACGCTCTGAGAAGGCGTCATAAGTATGTGCCGAGATTTTCACAAATTATTTCAGCTTCAGATTACGTAGGCACGTAACTCACGAATATATCTGACACCAGATATTATGTTCCTTTCCTACTAATTATATACGCGAAAGTTTGTATGTATGGATGTTTGTGTCTGTTTCATCCAAAAGCTACAGAATTGATGTTGATGAAACTTGCCAGTAATATAGCTTGGCTATCAGAATATATAGGCTACTTTTGATCTCGGTACGCAAAGCAGTTCGCTCAGGAAGTGGGTGAAACCGCTGTCAAAAGCTAGTTTTACTTTACTACGAAGATAGAACGGTCCCACATATTTTAATGTTTATTTTTTTTTCTTTTACCACGAACAACTAAAGCTATATTGTTTGGCAGAGACGGGTTGGCGTTACAACGGTATAAAGTTTCACAGTCACTGCAAAAAAGGGGTAAACTTTACCAGTCTTTCCGCAAAGTAAAACAAAAAAAATCGCAAACAAAATGGCGATAGTTTACTTAGTACTTTGTGCTCCATAACTCATATATAACACAAGAAAAACCTCCATCTTCCATTAATATAACAATTGGCAAGTAGATTAAGGTCATTGAATATACCACAGTCTAGTCATAACACTGATATAAAGTCATAGTCTGCTGAAATAAGCAGTAGTCGTAAAAGTACGAAGATCCGGTAAATACTTCATAGGGATTCCGTCTTACAACATTTCGCCAAATCGGATTATAGACCATAAAGACAGTTAGTCGGTCATTTTCACAAAAACTGTACATTGTAAAAAATGTATCGATTTTTTTTTTTTGTTTTAACTCGTTTTTTTTTCATTAAATTCACAAGTGGTATTCTTTTCTGTATATGAAAATAATAATAGAACCTCTTATTCTGTTTTATTTTATGAAATATAAGTAATTTAATGCCCTTTGGAAACAAAATTTCTTCCATTCCGCAACTATAAGGTTTCGGTTATAAAAATAAAATAAAAAACTCTTGGATTTATTTAACTGGTATTATTTGTTAGTAATGTTTAGTACTTTAATATAAAATAAGGAACAATTAAAATCACATACAAAAAACATACATTTTTATCAATTTATTTTCCATTACGTTACTCTTTGGACGAAATCTGTCAAATACTTTTTGGTATATTACTCAAATAGGAAACAATATAGGAACTTTTTTAAAATTTATAAACATCAAATTATTACCCTTTAAATTGTTAAAATTTGATGACGATCAGATGGAATTTCGCTCTAAAAATAATATTTAAATCAAAATATAAAATAGGACAGTCACGGAATTGACTGTACCAGTAACGGAATAGAATTCTTAAGACTAATGTACATTAACAAAAAGACTTGAACATCAATATTCAAAATATTGCAATTTGTATGTAGTATGAACAGCTACGAAAACCATTCAACGCTGTTACTAAATTAAAAACATATGAAAACATTAAATTTTATATTATTTACCTTCGCCAAGGCTTTAATTGGACATTCTCAAGAAAATTAAATTAAATTAGTATAAAAACGTTTTTAACATGAAAAAAAATTGTCTTTGCGAGCGTCGTCGAGCGTTTTTTTCGAAATGACAGAACCGATTTTAACGAAAAACCACATCGAAAACGCCTTAAAAAAAATTGTTAATTTGTTTATTATGCGTACGAATTTTCTTTAAAATCAGTTCATTCATTTCGATAAAAGGACTTTTTAAAATTATAATGAAATCATCCAATGCCTTGTTTTGTTTGAAATGCCGTAATTAGTAAACTCTCTTACGAAGTTTTCAGTTATTATAAATACACCTATGTTTCAATCGACATATATATTTGAATAAAAACAACATTATAAATATATTATTCTAAAACTATAATTGTACATTTCAAAGAAAATGAGATCAAATTATTACAGTATATAATAAGTTTACACATTAAACAACATTATCCTTACCTCTAAAGCTATTATTAAACATAGTCAATGAGATCAAATTATTACAAAATATATTCTTCACCAAAACATTTACGACATATAAAATCAATATGATTATTACCTTCACTGCAATTGATACAAAACCATTGTTTACACGATATACATTTTGTAACATCTACCGACGGGAATTTAGTATTTTTTTTACATGCGTAACACGCCAAACTTCGAGATATTACTGTCTTAATAGAAGGGTTTTTATTTTCTTTAGGATCAGAACGATTTTTTTTCGCAACATTTTGTGTAAACATAGTGGAAGAAGCTGGTCTTTTAAAACCACTATGTGAAGAGTTACCTGCATTTTGATGAGATGCTTTCTTCGAATTATTTTGACTGTCATATATATTTATTTTGTTAATAATTTGTGTTTCCTTTAAAGGTACTGTTATTACAGGAGCATGCACCTCTTCAAATTTTTGTTCTTTGGCATCTGTAGGTTGTGAACTAGACCCTGCTTCTATCTTACCGTCCCTGTCTTCATCTGGAACGATAGATTCGCTGACTGTTTCCGTGAAACATTCAGTGAATTTTCCGTCCCAGCTGTAATTTTCAGTTATATCTGGACTGGAATTATTTAAATACAAAATTGGTAGGTCTGGTGTCATTGTCTCAGCTATTATTAAGTAATTATCTAAAACTGAACTTTCAGTGTCTTCATTTTGTACCGGATCAAGGTTGATTAATAAAGGATCAGTTAATGTGCTTGTGATCTTGCTGGTTGATGGTAACATTGTATTGGAAGGTTCTATGTAGTCAAATATGAACGCACTATGATATTTAAAAAAATATATTTATTTGATTAAATACATGATCTTATGAGGACAGCAAGTACGACAAGAACACTTAATACTACGTTACATGAACTTAAATACTAATATGGCATGTGCGTGTGTGCCGTGGATACAATACGCACACATACGCAGAATTAGGGATAATTTTAGGTAGCAGATACACGTGGAAGCTTCCCAAGGCCAGGCGAAGCTTAGTGACAGACGATATGAGGTGCTTCCGCATGCCATGGCATCAGGCCATCACAGTTCTTGGTAAGGGCGTGTAACTAGCTCAAGGATAGATGATATGAAGTGTTCGTGGAAGCTATGGGTGGTGTCACGCCACCTTTGTTAATCATAACAGTTCTGGGTAAGGGTTGAGTGTGCGTAACTCCTCCCTCCGTAGGTGCAAAATCATCATCTGAATTATGAGTATGAGGGTGATGATTTTGATTGAGTTTTTGGAGAATCGTGTGTCTGTCACGATACAAAATGATACTTAATCCTAAAAATAAAATAAAGTAAAGTACAATGGTGCCTATGCTAACACTGTGCACATTCACTAATTGACTTTCACTGGTATGTATCACTGCACTGTTATCCTGTAATGTGTGAGACAGGAACTGTAGACTTTCTAAGTCGATATTATCTAAATTGATAACCTTTCGCAGTTTGACACCTTCTGGTGCTATGATGCTAGGCAGGTGTATCGTAGGTGTGCTCCGAAAGCTGGCTTCGGTGGATTGAAGACGACGTTGCCTTAATGTGACTTTACCTAGCTTAACTTCGCAGGCGTTGTCTAGGGTAATTATATAGGTACCCAAGATGTCGTGTTGGCTCGTCTCGCTGTCACAATACTCTGTCAGAAAGGTAGGAAAACCTGCGTAAATAAGCCAAGAGTTTGGCTGGATGTTCTTTATCCTTATATCTGATGCGTTGACTGTTAATGGGCGGCAGGACGTTATCCTGGTGGCGAAAGTCATCAAATCCTTGATGCAGCTGGTCTCATCCTCGAAGGAGATGTCGTTGTCATAACAAAGGAACTTTCCTTCGTCAATCTCTCTGCAAGGCTGGGAGAGTGAAACCATTTTCAACCCTTTCGCTAGGACATGGGAATGTTTGGGGGTGATTAGGAAGGATAGGTTAAGATTAGTATGGTACATCGGAAATGGGTGTAAGGTATAATAATTATAAATGTCTATTTGGACTGTTGGTACTGACATTATAAAAGTTAATTGTTTACCCTTTACATAGGCCTTAATATCTATGCAATGTTCTAATTTAATTAAATTTTCTATAGTAACAGGAAAAGCTAATTTATCTGTTTTCTCTATGTTTTTGAGTATTTTAAACAATTCATCGGTATCTAATAAAGTCTGATGTAATACATTAATTCTACTAAACGAAACTACTGTATCCACTTCATCCAAGCGGGTTAATAATATTTGAAAGTTGTGAACTAATAAGTGGAAGGTATGTAAAATAAGGCTCTTGGTCCTTTGAAACTGTGTCTTATTTAAAATTTCTTCTATTTCCTTAATGGTTTTCTCTAAAATTATAAAGTTATTTCTAGTTGCGTTGGTGACGTTTACAAAGGCGTCTACCATTTCGGTAATTACAGTTATTTTATTTGACATTGTATTTTGTTTTGATTGGATGTCAGTTATTAAATGGTCATATCTAATTGCGTCATCGTTATCCATGTTTCCAGTAATAGCTTTGATAATGGACCCAACAGGATTGAGAAGTCCTCGTTTGATTCTTATGTTCGGAATAAGTTGACTATATCTTTGTACAGTTATGTTCATAATATATTGGGTTTGCAACTCAGCATCAACAAGGCTTCCATCTAAAATGTATGTTTTAATCTTATCTTTCATATAATTAACTATCTCTGAATATTTTTGTATATTATAATCTAAGTTTCTATTAATCAAATCTAAGTCTAATATTTTAACTATTTGCCAGTTATAGAGGCTAAGAGAGGCTTGTCCTTCCCGCATAGGGAGAACTCCAGGATTGTCGTCAATCCTTTGCAGTTGAAGGGCCAGGCTTAGAGCTGCCTGCGCCGCCATCACCAGGACGAACCTGTGAAGGACGTTTGATATCTTTAACAGGAACTTTCTTCTGAATTTTGTTTTTATTAGTCTCTATCATTACGGTGTTCTTGTTTAGTTCCTGTTTAATTTTCACCTTTTCATATCTAGGCTTATCTTTACTACGTCTAGTGTTCACACCTTTGACGTAAACACTATCGCCGGGTTTAATGTCGAAGTGTTTTTCTCCACCTCGTTTTTCTTTTATTTTCTGTTTGTTTTCCAACATTTTGTTGGTTAGGGCGTTATAAAGGTATTTAGTGCGTTTTGCGTGATCGCTAACTAATTGTTGGGTGTAATTCCTATGGAAATCAATTGCAAATGGACTTGAAGCGTCTGTATGTCCGAAGACTATTTCGAAAGGTGTTAGACCAGTTGTTGAGTGTATAGACTGGTTATATGACATTATAGCGTATGTCATAACAGTTGCTGCGTCTGTGATCTTCCTTTCGTACTTGGCTAGTCGGTAAATTTCTATTATAGTTGAATGAAATCGTTCAATTAGTCCCATTGAATTTGGATTATGCGGTGTACTAATGTGCAAGTCTATTTTATAGAATGTTAACATTTCTTTTAACAAGTTATTGTTAAATTCTGTTCCTGGGTCGGCGCTAATGCGTATTGGTATTCCGTACAAGGAAAAGTATTTTAGTAAGGCTCTAACTACTTCCGGTGTTGATCGATTAGGTATCGGAAATGCTTGACCTAATTTACTGAATGCATCTATTATGGTAAGGAAATAAGTTCCTTCAATGGAAAATATATCCATGAAAAGTTCTTGGAAAGGTCTGTTTTGCGTTTGAGTTAATTGTAATTCGGGTTTAAGTGGTTTTCTATCATACTTCATTCGTTTACAAGTGTCGCATGAATTAATTATACTGGCCACTGTCTGTTCTAAGTTACTCCAGTAGTAAGTGCGTTTAAGGTGAGCTGTTGTTTCTTTAATTCCGCGATGACAGTTTTTTCCTATGTGGTATTTAAGTACTATTTCACGCTGTTCGTTTTCGTCTTCTATATAAACTACGCGATTAGTACATTCGTACATTTTAATTGTGTCCTTTTTAAATAATGTTGTAATTATGTTAGAGAATTGTTCTCTATGGCGTTTGTCTTCAAAATAAATGAAGTATTTAATATTGGGTCTAATATATTCTTTCAGATATCTTTTAATTATATCCAGGTTGTCTAATGGCAGGTGTACTTCGAAAACCTTTTGTTTAGGTCTAGAAAGGTCTTTTACACTGAGGTCTTGTTTAAACCATTTGTATATGAGTATTTGGTTTGGTTTAGTGTCTATGGCTTCATTTAATATGGGAATACCTGATGTATCAGTATTCTCTTCAGAATGAATTGTCTCTATAATAGATCGGTCAGCTCCTTCGGATGCTGTAAGGGTTTCACTATCGGTTGACCTAATAGAATATGGTGATCTTGGTCTAGGTGTCCTATCTAGATTATCTTCCTCGGCTGAAACGTTTATAGACTTTGAGCTTGCTTGTTTACCGATGTTGACCGCCATAGAGGTGTCATCTAATGCATTTAATTTGATCCTGGATAATGCATCTGCATTACAATTTTGTTTACCAGGTTTGTATTTAATTTCGTAATCATATTCGGCTAATCTAAGTCTCCATCTAGTTAACCTACTTCCGGGTTCTTTAATAGAGTTAAGCCATACTAAGGGTCTATGATCGCTTAGAATGGTAAACTTCTTTCCATATAAATAAGGTCTGAAATGTTTACATGCCCATACTACAGCCAATAGTTCTTTTTCGATGGCACTATAACGAGTTTCAGCGTCGTTAAGTGTGCGACTAGCGAATGCTATAGGTTTGTCGCTACCTGCAGGTCCTTGTGATAAGACCGCGCCTAATGCAAAGTTAGATGCGTCCGTTGTTAATAAGAAGGGTTTTTCAAAGTCCGGGTACTGCAGTAAGGGTGCATTTGTTAAAAGTTCTTTGCATTTTTCGAATGCGTCTACGAATTCCTTAGTAATTGTTACTTTGTTCTTTTTCTTTAAACAGTTTGTTAAAGGTTGTGTAATTTTGGAAAAATCCTTTATGAACTTCCGGTAATAACCTACTAGTCCTAGGAAACTTTTTATTTCCGTTGGTGTTTTTGGTAAAGGAAATTGTAATACTGCTTTTATTTTATCGTCATTTGGCTTAAGACCGTCTTTAGTGATAGTGTGACCTAAGTACAGAACTTCCTTTTTGAGGAACTCGCACTTATCTAATGTTACTTTGAGGTTAGTCTGTCTAAGCCTATCGAATATTTTCCTAAGTTTTACTATGTGTTCCTGTAAGCTAGTAGAATAGATTATTATATCATCTAAATAAACTAAACAGTGTATTCCTTGGAGTCCTCGGAGCACATTATCCATGGCTCTCTGGAATGTTGCGGGTGCCGTCTTTAAACCAAAAGGCATCCTTTTAAATTCAAAATGTCCTGCTTGGGTTGTAAAGGCTGTTTTAGGTTGATCATCTTTATTTACTTCAATCTGATGATATCCACTGGCTAAATCAATTGTTGTAAAGTAACAGGCCTTACCTAGTCTATCAAATAGGTCTGTTATATTAGGTAGTGGGTATTTATCGTCTATGGTAATTTCATTAAGTCTCCTATAGTCGATAACCATACGGTACTTTTGTTCACCGCTAGCGTCTAATTTTTTTGGTACTAAGTGTACTGGTGCACTCCACGGGGAATGTGATTCGGTAATTACTTTGTTTTCTAATAATTTATCTACTTGTTTTTGAATTTCCAAGTTTTGACTCATCGGTTGCCTATATGGGCGTATGTATATGGGGTCTTCGTTACTAGTACGTATCTTATGTTTAACTTGGTTGGTAAATGATAAAGGAACATTTTCGCAATAGAATATGTCTTTATACTCTGTACATAAGTCGGTAATTAATGTTTTTTCTTCCAAGTTTAGATGGTCTAAACGTAACTTAGATAAATTTTCTTCCAATATTTGATCTAAATTATATACAGGGTTTAAACTATTGCAATTAATTGTTTCAGGACTTGAATCTAGTTTAGTAACTTTAAAAGGTTTTGTAAAGGTAATTTTCATTTCGCTATCGGTGGTATTTTGAATCACCGTTGTAGCGAATGAGTCTATACAGTTAACTACTGCGTCAGGCATGCGAACTCCTGGGCAAAATTGTAAGAAATTAAGTATTGCTTCACCGTTGCGTAGCATGGTAGGTACTTTAACACGTTTTTCCGATCTAGGGGGTATCACTATCTGTGAATATGGGTTATATAATATAGGAATGTCAGTAGTTTTAGTCCTAAGAACCGAGTTTTTCATATCTATATTAGCTTCTAGCAATGATAACAGGTCTGAGCCTATTAATCCATTATGTATTTTATCTACGTTATATATATAAAATTTATGTTGTAAATGTGATTTAAATGTCTCTGGGAGAGGGATGTAAGCTATTTCACTATGTTTGCTACGGCTATGCGTACTAATAACTTCAAATGGTTCTGAACTAATATAGTGGCTGAAATATTGTAATGCTAATTCTTCATTGATAAAGGATCGCGTACTACCCGTATCAATAAGGAATATTGAGTCTAATTCCGGTATCCTTATGTGCGGCAGTTTAAGACCGCTATAGTTTAGGTGTATTATTTCGGTTGGAGCTCCACAGAGGCTTCCATCTGAAAATTTTCGTCAATTTCTTCGCAATCGGTATTAAATAAATTACTGTCTTCAACATTATGTTCTTCGACGTTTATCGCGTCATAATCGTAATTTTCCAAGTCGTGATCAGGTTGTTCCTGATCGTTCAGCATATTGTTACGTACGGTACGCATGGTAACGTCAGTAGTATGCCTAGGCTGCTGATTAGAATTATTTATTCCAAATCGAAACTGTTGGTTAGGATTTGCTTTAAAGAATCCTGATTGTTTATAATTATTTACGGCGCGCGGAAATTGCTGTGGTGGGCCATTAAAGGGTCGATTAAAGTTAGGTCTAACTTGCTGCGGCAAGTTTGGTCTAAAACCTTGCGGCTGTTGATTGGTAAACCTATTATTATTGGGTTGTGCCCAGTTAGGTCTAAATGTTTGTTTAAAAGGTTGTTGGTTATTCTGTTGTATTCCGAATTTGTATTGTACAGGGTTCGTAGAAGTTGGTAACGGATTTTGATTACCCTGGTTGTTATTAGTAACCGTTTTGATTTTATTTTTAGTGTTGTACCGGGTTTGGAAATTAACTTCTTCCGTGACTACACTAAGAGCCGATTCCAGTGTCGTACACTTATTTAATCGAACGAACTTTATCATATCCTCCGGTAAGTTATAAAGAAATACATTAAGAGCTGCATTATTGTATATAATATACTTGGCTGCTTTTATGCCTTCATCGGTTAATATATTCACTTTTGATATTAAGGAACTCCTAACATTCTGGATCCTATGGCAGAAATCTATATAAGATTCACCTTGTTTAATTTTAAGGTTGTCTAGCTCAATGCTAATACAAGCCTCAGATCTAGGATCTCCAAAGTGTTGTAGGAATACTTCTTTCAAGTTTTCCCACGTGTGGATGTTTTCTCTCTCGCTGACTAATACAGCGGCTTTCCCTACTAACCTACTCGTAATACAGTGGTAGAGGTAAGTCTCTTGTGCTGCGTTGTTTTCTCCACGAAAACTTCTAATTACATATTCACATTTAGATATGAATAAATTTAATAACTTTTCATCGCCATCAAACCTAGGGATGATGCTCTGAATTTCTTTAGGAATTAATTGTATTTGATTCATTTTTTACAAATTGTATATTTTACTTAGGGTAAATAATTAACGTAATCGACGATTTTGTTCGAAATACGCGGCTAAAACTAATACTGTGTAATTCACTGAAGTTTGAGTAAAAATACACAAAATATAATTAATATTAACTAATACGGAAATCAGCGATTTTAACTTATTTCAGTATATCCTATGAAAATGGCGATATTAGTCCAAATAAACACAGGTAAAATATAATCATAGGTGCAGAAGGAAATGCGAATAAGGGTCTACTCACAATTTTCTCGATCCCATGCCGTTTCTTGTTGTACTTGAGGTTGTCACGCGTTCTTGACAAATTTATTTGTAGGTTCGACGGATCTAGAGTCTATGCGTCTAGGATGACGTACCGACCGATTTAAGTGCCTATTACGCAACACTATTCGCGACTTTTCTAAATCCGACCCGGCTGCGCCAGTCAAATATGAACGCACTATGATATTTAAAAAAATATATTTATTTGATTAAATACATGATCTTATGAGGACAGCAAGTACGACAAGAACACTTAATACTACGTTACATGAACTTAAATACTAATATGGCATGTGCGTGTGTGCCGTGGATACAATACGCACACATACGCAGAATTAGGGATAATTTTAGGTAGCAGATACACGTGGAAGCTTCCCAAGGCCAGGCGAAGCTTAGTGACAGACGATATGAGGTGCTTCCGCATGCCATGGCATCAGGCCATCACAGTTCTTGGTAAGGGCGTGTAACTAGCTCAAGGATAGATGATATGAAGTGTTCGTGGAAGCTATGGGTGGTGTCACGCCACCTTTGTTAATCATAACAGTTCTGGGTAAGGGTTGAGTGTGCGTAACTATGTTTACTGGGCTATTTTGAATTACATGTTTTTTCAATTCATAACAATTGCAGGTTTCAGACTCCTTTTCGATTTTGCAAAAACAGCTTAATAATCTATTCAATAAGTAAGTCGAATTTGCAAAACTTATTATCTGATGAATTTGCATCGTCCTCGGTATTGGTTTGAGATCAATGGGAACGTGTTCTTGAACCATTTGTATATCTGAATCTTCGATGAAGAAAAACTGTATGGATTTTGATACTGACTTAAGCATTTCGAAGGCTTCTTTGCCGTTTGTTATGTCCCAGTTGTAAGCAACTTGTTTGTCGAGAGTTCTCTTAACAGAACCGCCTATTCCGTCCGCTACTCCTTTTCCGTGCCCGCTTTCGGAAAAATTCCATGTACACATATCAAGGCCTAGTTCTGTCGTATAAAAATTTAAAAGGAAAAAGTTTTTCTTTTGTCTGTATTGTGAACTGGGTCCGTCCGAAAAAAAATGAATGCGTTTAATATCAGGACATTTTGATTTTAATAACTTAATAACAGGTAACAGGTGAGCCCAAATAGCGCCTGGTTCGTGACACTTATTGTCAGAAACGGAACAAAATGATTGCGATCCGGAAGCCCAGTAAATCATGCCACAATGTAACGTGATTTGATTTTTCGACGCTCCAAAATGAGTGGCCTGTACTTCTTGATGCAACTTACATTCGTAATTTTCGCTAAAATCACAAAGTATTACTGCCTCATGCGGACCTAATGTTTGTATTTTCTCTCTATATTTAGTTTGTTGATGTTTGAAATTATAAATATGAATTTTATACAGAGGAATATTTTTTTCAAAAATTTGTTTTAATTCTGCTAGTTTTCCATGTTTCTGATTTTTTATAGTCTTTTTTGTTATATACTTTTTTAAAACTCCTTTTTCCATTTTTTCATAACTATGATCAACACGTTCCCATTGTTCCCAACGAACAGTTTTAAGTAGTGCCTCACCTACTAAAGAATTTCCTAGCTTAAAATGTTCACAAATTGTACATCTACCATACATGCAATTGTAGGAACTTTGATCGCAAGACAATTTAGCAATTACGTCAGAAAGTGATTTAATATTTTCAGGAAAAGCACCGTTTCTAAGTAAACTCAAAAACATCATTTCCATATTGCTGTGTTTTATGCATAAACAAGTATTTCGGTTATGTATGTTAGGTGATAGTACATATGCTGGTTTATATCTAAAAAAAGTTGCAAAACTAAATCGTCCACCCTCATTTTTATAAATTTTGAACAAATTGAAAAGTTTATCAGTAAGATATCGAATTTGATTATTTTTTTTACATTCTTTCTTTCCGCTTGTGCTACGACTTATATCGTCACGTTCAAAAAACAATTTCATCTCTTTTGAAATCTTACTTCTTCGCAATTTTTAAGCCGGTTGTCGAACTCTTATACGCCCACGTAATCCTAACAGTTTTGCAACGTATGATTTACATTTGTTCTTCTTCACTGCAACGATGTTAACAACACTCTTAAGTACACGTTTATCTGCTTGGCTTTTTGTTTTATTATATACTGAGCGTAGAGCACTTTCCATAACTTCTTCTCTTGCTTTCATTTTTATTATTTTATCATTTAAATTTTCGATCGTTTTTCTATTTGCAACCTTTAAACGGTATATTTGTTTTCTTGTTTTTTGAATAATTTTACACAACTTTTTATTATTATTGATAGAATTTTCGTACATACGCCGCAACCTTCTAATAGTTAATAAATGCTTTTTGTTCATACATATATTAGTAGGTGTTTTAGAGGATGTAGGTTCATTATTCTTAGTTTTATCCTTTTCAAGGTCAGTCTTTTTCGCTTTCTGTCTTTTTTTCTGTTCTCTCCATTTTTTCCTCTGGTTTACCTTTTCATTTTCTGATAACTCTGTTATTTTTTTATTCTTTAATTTAATTCTATTTAAATCTTTCTTTTTATACTCTTCATACCTTTCGGGGTCTTTTTTAAGTTTTTCCCGATATCTTCTCATTTTTTCAGCTGGCGTAAGTGGCATCTTTAAAGTAAAAAATATATATACTTGAATATTGTATGATATAATATACAAATACGACGTAATGAGCCTACATCCTAGCAAAATGACAACCACATTATATTACTATAGGTAGAGACTCTTAAAAGCTCGTTTTGTTAAGAATTGTTTATTCACAATAATCGCATTCATCTTCACAATAATGATCATATATTGCATATAATGTGCATTGCTGACACCAAAAAAAGTCAACATTTATTAAATTCTTCACTTTAGTGTTATCGTGTATAATAAAGTGGTATGGTTTATGGACCAAAGTTGTCGGAAATCCACAACCAAAACATTTTTCTGCAATTCGAAAATGAGTGATTACCCACGGCCATAATGACTCTTGCAATAAAATAAAATCATTTTTAGTTAGGTATTTATCAACGTTTGCAAAAATAACCATTTTTGTTAAGTACCTGAAAAAAAAAATTGGATAGGTACTCATGTCAATATTATTAAAATTCATAAGTACATTTTTCTAGAACTTGTGTCATTTGAAGCATTTCTGAATACATTAGAATTCTTGTTCAGAGATACAAAGTGACATGAATATAATGTACCATCTTCCTAAGAATTCCATTCCGAAACTTTTTACTTCCAATTCTACGTTACCTGCGTTTTGGTAACGGAACAGAAGTATCGGAATACTACCCATGAACACTATTACTTCATTTAAATTTAACTAACACATCAGATCAAAAAACTTGGTATCAAATTGGGTTCATTAAAAGTTCATAAACATATCAAAATAATATGCAAGATATAGAATTCAGTACTTACTTCGAAATTGGTTGCGGTTGTGGAATACCAAAAACGGACCGTTGTTACAGCACGTGTTTCGTCGTTTGCCGGTCGCCGTCAAAATGGACGAATTATGGTAGAAACAGCCATGACAGCTTTACAAATGTTGCCAATTGACAAAAAATATGCATAAGTGGTAGTTTAAATTGCAAACTTTCGTAAAAAATGAGGTTTCGGAAGGGAATTTTCCACTTCAGCTAATTTATGTCCTCACAAAAATATAATTATTTATAATATTTTGTGTAATATTACACTGTTTGTACAATTATAAAAAAAATCTTAAACAACTATACTTTCAGAAAAATCAATCAAATCAATATAGATAAGTCTACAAAATATGTAAAATTTATGTTATTTTACTGTGATTTGTAGTGGGACAGCGCTAAAATAGGTACCTCCTGCTAGTATTTTTGAAAATTGTGGTAATATGACTGTGTTTTTATTTGGCAACAATATATAATATTGTTAACAACTAACCATAGATCCTTATTTTTAGTAATATTTTACTTAAATGTGGAAATTATTTGTTAAATAGTTAAGAAAAGTTGTGGGACACCCCCAAAACACGATTGTACACTTTTTGTGAAAATGACCGTACGGTCATTTTCACAAAAACTGTACATTGTAAAAAATGTATCGATTTTTTTTTTTTGTTTTAACTCGTTTTTTTTTCATTAAATTCACAAGTGGTATTCTTTTCTGTATATGAAAATAATAATAGAACCTCTTATTCTGTTTTATTTTATGAAATATAAGTAATTTAATGCCCTTTGGAAACAAAATTTCTTCCATTCCGCAACTATAAGGTTTCGGTTATAAAAATAAAATAAAAAACTCTTGGATTTATTTAACTGGTATTATTTGTTAGTAATGTTTAGTACTTTAATATAAAATAAGGAACAATTAAAATCACATACAAAAAACATACATTTTTATCAATTTATTTTCCATTACGTTACTCTTTGGACGAAATCTGTCAAATACTTTTTGGTATATTACTCAAATAGGAAACAATATAGGAACTTTTTTAAAATTTATAAACATCAAATTATTACCCTTTAAATTGTTAAAATTTGATGACGATCAGATGGAATTTCGCTCTAAAAATAATATTTAAATCAAAATATAAAATAGGACAGTCACGGAATTGACTGTACCAGTAACGGAATAGAATTCTTAAGACTAATGTACATTAACAAAAAGACTTGAACATCAATATTCAAAATATTGCAATTTGTATGTAGTATGAACAGCTACGAAAACCATTCAACGCTGTTACTAAATTAAAAACATATGAAAACATTAAATTTTATATTATTTACCTTCGCCAAGGCTTTAATTGGACATTCTCAAGAAAATTAAATTAAATTAGTATAAAAACGTTTTTAACATGAAAAAAAATTGTCTTTGCGAGCGTCGTCGAGCGTTTTTTTCGAAATGACAGAACCGATTTTAACGAAAAACCACATCGAAAACGCCTTAAAAAAAATTGTTAATTTGTTTATTATGCGTACGAATTTTCTTTAAAATCAGTTCATTCATTTCGATAAAAGGACTTTTTAAAATTATAATGAAATCATCCAATGCCTTGTTTTGTTTGAAATGCCGTAATTAGTAAACTCTCTTACGAAGTTTTCAGTTATTATAAATACACCTATGTTTCAATCGACATATATATTTGAATAAAAACAACATTATAAATATATTATTCTAAAACTATAATTGTACATTTCAAAGAAAATGAGATCAAATTATTACAGTATATAATAAGTTTACACATTAAACAACATTATCCTTACCTCTAAAGCTATTATTAAACATAGTCAATGAGATCAAATTATTACAAAATATATTCTTCACCAAAACATTTACGACATATAAAATCAATATGATTATTACCTTCACTGCAATTGATACAAAACCATTGTTTACACGATATACATTTTGTAACATCTACCGACGGGAATTTAGTATTTTTTTTACATGCGTAACACGCCAAACTTCGAGATATTACTGTCTTAATAGAAGGGTTTTTATTTTCTTTAGGATCAGAACGATTTTTTTTCGCAACATTTTGTGTAAACATAGTGGAAGAAGCTGGTCTTTTAAAACCACTATGTGAAGAGTTACCTGCATTTTGATGAGATGCTTTCTTCGAATTATTTTGACTGTCATATATATTTATTTTGTTAATAATTTGTGTTTCCTTTAAAGGTACTGTTATTACAGGAGCATGCACCTCTTCAAATTTTTGTTCTTTGGCATCTGTAGGTTGTGAACTAGACCCTGCTTCTATCTTACCGTCCCTGTCTTCATCTGGAACGATAGATTCGCTGACTGTTTCCGTGAAACATTCAGTGAATTTTCCGTCCCAGCTGTAATTTTCAGTTATATCTGGACTGGAATTATTTAAATACAAAATTGGTAGGTCTGGTGTCATTGTCTCAGCTATTATTAAGTAATTATCTAAAACTGAACTTTCAGTGTCTTCATTTTGTACCGGATCAAGGTTGATTAATAAAGGATCAGTTAATGTGCTTGTGATCTTGCTGGTTGATGGTAACATTGTATTGGAAGGTTCTATGTAGTCAAATATGAACGCACTATGATATTTAAAAAAATATATTTATTTGATTAAATACATGATCTTATGAGGACAGCAAGTACGACAAGAACACTTAATACTACGTTACATGAACTTAAATACTAATATGGCATGTGCGTGTGTGCCGTGGATACAATACGCACACATACGCAGAATTAGGGATAATTTTAGGTAGCAGATACACGTGGAAGCTTCCCAAGGCCAGGCGAAGCTTAGTGACAGACGATATGAGGTGCTTCCGCATGCCATGGCATCAGGCCATCACAGTTCTTGGTAAGGGCGTGTAACTAGCTCAAGGATAGATGATATGAAGTGTTCGTGGAAGCTATGGGTGGTGTCACGCCACCTTTGTTAATCATAACAGTTCTGGGTAAGGGTTGAGTGTGCGTAACTCCTCCCTCCGTAGGTGCAAAATCATCATCTGAATTATGAGTATGAGGGTGATGATTTTGATTGAGTTTTTGGAGAATCGTGTGTCTGTCACGATACAAAATGATACTTAATCCTAAAAATAAAATAAAGTAAAGTACAATGGTGCCTATGCTAACACTGTGCACATTCACTAATTGACTTTCACTGGTATGTATCACTGCACTGTTATCCTGTAATGTGTGAGACAGGAACTGTAGACTTTCTAAGTCGATATTATCTAAATTGATAACCTTTCGCAGTTTGACACCTTCTGGTGCTATGATGCTAGGCAGGTGTATCGTAGGTGTGCTCCGAAAGCTGGCTTCGGTGGATTGAAGACGACGTTGCCTTAATGTGACTTTACCTAGCTTAACTTCGCAGGCGTTGTCTAGGGTAATTATATAGGTACCCAAGATGTCGTGTTGGCTCGTCTCGCTGTCACAATACTCTGTCAGAAAGGTAGGAAAACCTGCGTAAATAAGCCAAGAGTTTGGCTGGATGTTCTTTATCCTTATATCTGATGCGTTGACTGTTAATGGGCGGCAGGACGTTATCCTGGTGGCGAAAGTCATCAAATCCTTGATGCAGCTGGTCTCATCCTCGAAGGAGATGTCGTTGTCATAACAAAGGAACTTTCCTTCGTCAATCTCTCTGCAAGGCTGGGAGAGTGAAACCATTTTCAACCCTTTCGCTAGGACATGGGAATGTTTGGGGGTGATTAGGAAGGATAGGTTAAGATTAGTATGGTACATCGGAAATGGGTGTAAGGTATAATAATTATAAATGTCTATTTGGACTGTTGGTACTGACATTATAAAAGTTAATTGTTTACCCTTTACATAGGCCTTAATATCTATGCAATGTTCTAATTTAATTAAATTTTCT
Organism: Helicoverpa zea; assembly: GCF_022581195.2. Taxonomy (NCBI): domain Eukaryota; kingdom Metazoa; phylum Arthropoda; class Insecta; order Lepidoptera; family Noctuidae; genus Helicoverpa; species Helicoverpa zea. The sequence goes on from NC_061472.1 coordinate 5,165,646, forward strand.
ATAGTAACAGGAAAAGCTAATTTATCTGTTTTCTCTATGTTTTTGAGTATTTTAAACAATTCATCGGTATCTAATAAAGTCTGATGTAATACATTAATTCTACTAAACGAAACTACTGTATCCACTTCATCCAAGCGGGTTAATAATATTTGAAAGTTGTGAACTAATAAGTGGAAGGTATGTAAAATAAGGCTCTTGGTCCTTTGAAACTGTGTCTTATTTAAAATTTCTTCTATTTCCTTAATGGTTTTCTCTAAAATTATAAAGTTATTTCTAGTTGCGTTGGTGACGTTTACAAAGGCGTCTACCATTTCGGTAATTACAGTTATTTTATTTGACATTGTATTTTGTTTTGATTGGATGTCAGTTATTAAATGGTCATATCTAATTGCGTCATCGTTATCCATGTTTCCAGTAATAGCTTTGATAATGGACCCAACAGGATTGAGAAGTCCTCGTTTGATTCTTATGTTCGGAATAAGTTGACTATATCTTTGTACAGTTATGTTCATAATATATTGGGTTTGCAACTCAGCATCAACAAGGCTTCCATCTAAAATGTATGTTTTAATCTTATCTTTCATATAATTAACTATCTCTGAATATTTTTGTATATTATAATCTAAGTTTCTATTAATCAAATCTAAGTCTAATATTTTAACTATTTGCCAGTTATAGAGGCTAAGAGAGGCTTGTCCTTCCCGCATAGGGAGAACTCCAGGATTGTCGTCAATCCTTTGCAGTTGAAGGGCCAGGCTTAGAGCTGCCTGCGCCGCCATCACCAGGACGAACCTGTGAAGGACGTTTGATATCTTTAACAGGAACTTTCTTCTGAATTTTGTTTTTATTAGTCTCTATCATTACGGTGTTCTTGTTTAGTTCCTGTTTAATTTTCACCTTTTCATATCTAGGCTTATCTTTACTACGTCTAGTGTTCACACCTTTGACGTAAACACTATCGCCGGGTTTAATGTCGAAGTGTTTTTCTCCACCTCGTTTTTCTTTTATTTTCTGTTTGTTTTCCAACATTTTGTTGGTTAGGGCGTTATAAAGGTATTTAGTGCGTTTTGCGTGATCGCTAACTAATTGTTGGGTGTAATTCCTATGGAAATCAATTGCAAATGGACTTGAAGCGTCTGTATGTCCGAAGACTATTTCGAAAGGTGTTAGACCAGTTGTTGAGTGTATAGACTGGTTATATGACATTATAGCGTATGTCATAACAGTTGCTGCGTCTGTGATCTTCCTTTCGTACTTGGCTAGTCGGTAAATTTCTATTATAGTTGAATGAAATCGTTCAATTAGTCCCATTGAATTTGGATTATGCGGTGTACTAATGTGCAAGTCTATTTTATAGAATGTTAACATTTCTTTTAACAAGTTATTGTTAAATTCTGTTCCTGGGTCGGCGCTAATGCGTATTGGTATTCCGTACAAGGAAAAGTATTTTAGTAAGGCTCTAACTACTTCCGGTGTTGATCGATTAGGTATCGGAAATGCTTGACCTAATTTACTGAATGCATCTATTATGGTAAGGAAATAAGTTCCTTCAATGGAAAATATATCCATGAAAAGTTCTTGGAAAGGTCTGTTTTGCGTTTGAGTTAATTGTAATTCGGGTTTAAGTGGTTTTCTATCATACTTCATTCGTTTACAAGTGTCGCATGAATTAATTATACTGGCCACTGTCTGTTCTAAGTTACTCCAGTAGTAAGTGCGTTTAAGGTGAGCTGTTGTTTCTTTAATTCCGCGATGACAGTTTTTTCCTATGTGGTATTTAAGTACTATTTCACGCTGTTCGTTTTCGTCTTCTATATAAACTACGCGATTAGTACATTCGTACATTTTAATTGTGTCCTTTTTAAATAATGTTGTAATTATGTTAGAGAATTGTTCTCTATGGCGTTTGTCTTCAAAATAAATGAAGTATTTAATATTGGGTCTAATATATTCTTTCAGATATCTTTTAATTATATCCAGGTTGTCTAATGGCAGGTGTACTTCGAAAACCTTTTGTTTAGGTCTAGAAAGGTCTTTTACACTGAGGTCTTGTTTAAACCATTTGTATATGAGTATTTGGTTTGGTTTAGTGTCTATGGCTTCATTTAATATGGGAATACCTGATGTATCAGTATTCTCTTCAGAATGAATTGTCTCTATAATAGATCGGTCAGCTCCTTCGGATGCTGTAAGGGTTTCACTATCGGTTGACCTAATAGAATATGGTGATCTTGGTCTAGGTGTCCTATCTAGATTATCTTCCTCGGCTGAAACGTTTATAGACTTTGAGCTTGCTTGTTTACCGATGTTGACCGCCATAGAGGTGTCATCTAATGCATTTAATTTGATCCTGGATAATGCATCTGCATTACAATTTTGTTTACCAGGTTTGTATTTAATTTCGTAATCATATTCGGCTAATCTAAGTCTCCATCTAGTTAACCTACTTCCGGGTTCTTTAATAGAGTTAAGCCATACTAAGGGTCTATGATCGCTTAGAATGGTAAACTTCTTTCCATATAAATAAGGTCTGAAATGTTTACATGCCCATACTACAGCCAATAGTTCTTTTTCGATGGCACTATAACGAGTTTCAGCGTCGTTAAGTGTGCGACTAGCGAATGCTATAGGTTTGTCGCTACCTGCAGGTCCTTGTGATAAGACCGCGCCTAATGCAAAGTTAGATGCGTCCGTTGTTAATAAGAAGGGTTTTTCAAAGTCCGGGTACTGCAGTAAGGGTGCATTTGTTAAAAGTTCTTTGCATTTTTCGAATGCGTCTACGAATTCCTTAGTAATTGTTACTTTGTTCTTTTTCTTTAAACAGTTTGTTAAAGGTTGTGTAATTTTGGAAAAATCCTTTATGAACTTCCGGTAATAACCTACTAGTCCTAGGAAACTTTTTATTTCCGTTGGTGTTTTTGGTAAAGGAAATTGTAATACTGCTTTTATTTTATCGTCATTTGGCTTAAGACCGTCTTTAGTGATAGTGTGACCTAAGTACAGAACTTCCTTTTTGAGGAACTCGCACTTATCTAATGTTACTTTGAGGTTAGTCTGTCTAAGCCTATCGAATATTTTCCTAAGTTTTACTATGTGTTCCTGTAAGCTAGTAGAATAGATTATTATATCATCTAAATAAACTAAACAGTGTATTCCTTGGAGTCCTCGGAGCACATTATCCATGGCTCTCTGGAATGTTGCGGGTGCCGTCTTTAAACCAAAAGGCATCCTTTTAAATTCAAAATGTCCTGCTTGGGTTGTAAAGGCTGTTTTAGGTTGATCATCTTTATTTACTTCAATCTGATGATATCCACTGGCTAAATCAATTGTTGTAAAGTAACAGGCCTTACCTAGTCTATCAAATAGGTCTGTTATATTAGGTAGTGGGTATTTATCGTCTATGGTAATTTCATTAAGTCTCCTATAGTCGATAACCATACGGTACTTTTGTTCACCGCTAGCGTCTAATTTTTTTGGTACTAAGTGTACTGGTGCACTCCACGGGGAATGTGATTCGGTAATTACTTTGTTTTCTAATAATTTATCTACTTGTTTTTGAATTTCCAAGTTTTGACTCATCGGTTGCCTATATGGGCGTATGTATATGGGGTCTTCGTTACTAGTACGTATCTTATGTTTAACTTGGTTGGTAAATGATAAAGGAACATTTTCGCAATAGAATATGTCTTTATACTCTGTACATAAGTCGGTAATTAATGTTTTTTCTTCCAAGTTTAGATGGTCTAAACGTAACTTAGATAAATTTTCTTCCAATATTTGATCTAAATTATATACAGGGTTTAAACTATTGCAATTAATTGTTTCAGGACTTGAATCTAGTTTAGTAACTTTAAAAGGTTTTGTAAAGGTAATTTTCATTTCGCTATCGGTGGTATTTTGAATCACCGTTGTAGCGAATGAGTCTATACAGTTAACTACTGCGTCAGGCATGCGAACTCCTGGGCAAAATTGTAAGAAATTAAGTATTGCTTCACCGTTGCGTAGCATGGTAGGTACTTTAACACGTTTTTCCGATCTAGGGGGTATCACTATCTGTGAATATGGGTTATATAATATAGGAATGTCAGTAGTTTTAGTCCTAAGAACCGAGTTTTTCATATCTATATTAGCTTCTAGCAATGATAACAGGTCTGAGCCTATTAATCCATTATGTATTTTATCTACGTTATATATATAAAATTTATGTTGTAAATGTGATTTAAATGTCTCTGGGAGAGGGATGTAAGCTATTTCACTATGTTTGCTACGGCTATGCGTACTAATAACTTCAAATGGTTCTGAACTAATATAGTGGCTGAAATATTGTAATGCTAATTCTTCATTGATAAAGGATCGCGTACTACCCGTATCAATAAGGAATATTGAGTCTAATTCCGGTATCCTTATGTGCGGCAGTTTAAGACCGCTATAGTTTAGGTGTATTATTTCGGTTGGAGCTCCACAGAGGCTTCCATCTGAAAATTTTCGTCAATTTCTTCGCAATCGGTATTAAATAAATTACTGTCTTCAACATTATGTTCTTCGACGTTTATCGCGTCATAATCGTAATTTTCCAAGTCGTGATCAGGTTGTTCCTGATCGTTCAGCATATTGTTACGTACGGTACGCATGGTAACGTCAGTAGTATGCCTAGGCTGCTGATTAGAATTATTTATTCCAAATCGAAACTGTTGGTTAGGATTTGCTTTAAAGAATCCTGATTGTTTATAATTATTTACGGCGCGCGGAAATTGCTGTGGTGGGCCATTAAAGGGTCGATTAAAGTTAGGTCTAACTTGCTGCGGCAAGTTTGGTCTAAAACCTTGCGGCTGTTGATTGGTAAACCTATTATTATTGGGTTGTGCCCAGTTAGGTCTAAATGTTTGTTTAAAAGGTTGTTGGTTATTCTGTTGTATTCCGAATTTGTATTGTACAGGGTTCGTAGAAGTTGGTAACGGATTTTGATTACCCTGGTTGTTATTAGTAACCGTTTTGATTTTATTTTTAGTGTTGTACCGGGTTTGGAAATTAACTTCTTCCGTGACTACACTAAGAGCCGATTCCAGTGTCGTACACTTATTTAATCGAACGAACTTTATCATATCCTCCGGTAAGTTATAAAGAAATACATTAAGAGCTGCATTATTGTATATAATATACTTGGCTGCTTTTATGCCTTCATCGGTTAATATATTCACTTTTGATATTAAGGAACTCCTAACATTCTGGATCCTATGGCAGAAATCTATATAAGATTCACCTTGTTTAATTTTAAGGTTGTCTAGCTCAATGCTAATACAAGCCTCAGATCTAGGATCTCCAAAGTGTTGTAGGAATACTTCTTTCAAGTTTTCCCACGTGTGGATGTTTTCTCTCTCGCTGACTAATACAGCGGCTTTCCCTACTAACCTACTCGTAATACAGTGGTAGAGGTAAGTCTCTTGTGCTGCGTTGTTTTCTCCACGAAAACTTCTAATTACATATTCACATTTAGATATGAATAAATTTAATAACTTTTCATCGCCATCAAACCTAGGGATGATGCTCTGAATTTCTTTAGGAATTAATTGTATTTGATTCATTTTTTACAAATTGTATATTTTACTTAGGGTAAATAATTAACGTAATCGACGATTTTGTTCGAAATACGCGGCTAAAACTAATACTGTGTAATTCACTGAAGTTTGAGTAAAAATACACAAAATATAATTAATATTAACTAATACGGAAATCAGCGATTTTAACTTATTTCAGTATATCCTATGAAAATGGCGATATTAGTCCAAATAAACACAGGTAAAATATAATCATAGGTGCAGAAGGAAATGCGAATAAGGGTCTACTCACAATTTTCTCGATCCCATGCCGTTTCTTGTTGTACTTGAGGTTGTCACGCGTTCTTGACAAATTTATTTGTAGGTTCGACGGATCTAGAGTCTATGCGTCTAGGATGACGTACCGACCGATTTAAGTGCCTATTACGCAACACTATTCGCGACTTTTCTAAATCCGACCCGGCTGCGCCAGTCAAATATGAACGCACTATGATATTTAAAAAAATATATTTATTTGATTAAATACATGATCTTATGAGGACAGCAAGTACGACAAGAACACTTAATACTACGTTACATGAACTTAAATACTAATATGGCATGTGCGTGTGTGCCGTGGATACAATACGCACACATACGCAGAATTAGGGATAATTTTAGGTAGCAGATACACGTGGAAGCTTCCCAAGGCCAGGCGAAGCTTAGTGACAGACGATATGAGGTGCTTCCGCATGCCATGGCATCAGGCCATCACAGTTCTTGGTAAGGGCGTGTAACTAGCTCAAGGATAGATGATATGAAGTGTTCGTGGAAGCTATGGGTGGTGTCACGCCACCTTTGTTAATCATAACAGTTCTGGGTAAGGGTTGAGTGTGCGTAACTATGTTTACTGGGCTATTTTGAATTACATGTTTTTTCAATTCATAACAATTGCAGGTTTCAGACTCCTTTTCGATTTTGCAAAAACAGCTTAATAATCTATTCAATAAGTAAGTCGAATTTGCAAAACTTATTATCTGATGAATTTGCATCGTCCTCGGTATTGGTTTGAGATCAATGGGAACGTGTTCTTGAACCATTTGTATATCTGAATCTTCGATGAAGAAAAACTGTATGGATTTTGATACTGACTTAAGCATTTCGAAGGCTTCTTTGCCGTTTGTTATGTCCCAGTTGTAAGCAACTTGTTTGTCGAGAGTTCTCTTAACAGAACCGCCTATTCCGTCCGCTACTCCTTTTCCGTGCCCGCTTTCGGAAAAATTCCATGTACACATATCAAGGCCTAGTTCTGTCGTATAAAAATTTAAAAGGAAAAAGTTTTTCTTTTGTCTGTATTGTGAACTGGGTCCGTCCGAAAAAAAATGAATGCGTTTAATATCAGGACATTTTGATTTTAATAACTTAATAACAGGTAACAGGTGAGCCCAAATAGCGCCTGGTTCGTGACACTTATTGTCAGAAACGGAACAAAATGATTGCGATCCGGAAGCCCAGTAAATCATGCCACAATGTAACGTGATTTGATTTTTCGACGCTCCAAAATGAGTGGCCTGTACTTCTTGATGCAACTTACATTCGTAATTTTCGCTAAAATCACAAAGTATTACTGCCTCATGCGGACCTAATGTTTGTATTTTCTCTCTATATTTAGTTTGTTGATGTTTGAAATTATAAATATGAATTTTATACAGAGGAATATTTTTTTCAAAAATTTGTTTTAATTCTGCTAGTTTTCCATGTTTCTGATTTTTTATAGTCTTTTTTGTTATATACTTTTTTAAAACTCCTTTTTCCATTTTTTCATAACTATGATCAACACGTTCCCATTGTTCCCAACGAACAGTTTTAAGTAGTGCCTCACCTACTAAAGAATTTCCTAGCTTAAAATGTTCACAAATTGTACATCTACCATACATGCAATTGTAGGAACTTTGATCGCAAGACAATTTAGCAATTACGTCAGAAAGTGATTTAATATTTTCAGGAAAAGCACCGTTTCTAAGTAAACTCAAAAACATCATTTCCATATTGCTGTGTTTTATGCATAAACAAGTATTTCGGTTATGTATGTTAGGTGATAGTACATATGCTGGTTTATATCTAAAAAAAGTTGCAAAACTAAATCGTCCACCCTCATTTTTATAAATTTTGAACAAATTGAAAAGTTTATCAGTAAGATATCGAATTTGATTATTTTTTTTACATTCTTTCTTTCCGCTTGTGCTACGACTTATATCGTCACGTTCAAAAAACAATTTCATCTCTTTTGAAATCTTACTTCTTCGCAATTTTTGAGCCGGTTGTCGAACTCTTATACGCCCACGTAATCCTAACAGTTTTGCAACGTATGATTTACATTTGTTCTTCTTCACTGCAACGATGTTAACAACACTCTTAAGTACACGTTTATCTGCTTGGCTTTTTGTTTTATTATATACTGAGCGTAGAGCACTTTCCATAACTTCTTCTCTTGCTTTCATTTTTATTATTTTATCATTTAAATTTTCGATCGTTTTTCTATTTGCAACCTTTAAACGGTATATTTGTTTTCTTGTTTTTTGAATAATTTTACACAACTTTTTATTATTATTGATAGAATTTTCGTACATACGCCGCAACCTTCTAATAGTTAATAAATGCTTTTTGTTCATACATATATTAGTAGGTGTTTTAGAGGATGTAGGTTCATTATTCTTAGTTTTATCCTTTTCAAGGTCAGTCTTTTTCGCTTTCTGTCTTTTTTTCTGTTCTCTCCATTTTTTCCTCTGGTTTACCTTTTCATTTTCTGATAACTCTGTTATTTTTTTATTCTTTAATTTAATTCTATTTAAATCTTTCTTTTTATACTCTTCATACCTTTCGGGGTCTTTTTTAAGTTTTTCCCGATATCTTCTCATTTTTTCAGCTGGCGTAAGTGGCATCTTTAAAGTAAAAAATATATATACTTGAATATTGTATGATATAATATACAAATACGACGTAATGAGCCTACATCCTAGCAAAATGACAACCACATTATATTACTATAGGTAGAGACTCTTAAAAGCTCGTTTTGTTAAGAATTGTTTATTCACAATAATCGCATTCATCTTCACAATAATGATCATATATTGCATATAATGTGCATTGCTGACACCAAAAAAAGTCAACATTTATTAAATTCTTCACTTTAGTGTTATCGTGTATAATAAAGTGGTATGGTTTATGGACCAAAGTTGTCGGAAATCCACAACCAAAACATTTTTCTGCAATTCGAAAATGAGTGATTACCCACGGCCATAATGACTCTTGCAATAAAATAAAATCATTTTTAGTTAGGTATTTATCAACGTTTGCAAAAATAACCATTTTTGTTAAGTACCTGAAAAAAAAAATTGGATAGGTACTCATGTCAATATTATTAAAATTCATAAGTACATTTTTCTAGAACTTGTGTCATTTGAAGCATTTCTGAATACATTAGAATTCTTGTTCAGAGATACAAAGTGACATGAATATAATGTACCATCTTCCTAAGAATTCCATTCCGAAACTTTTTACTTCCAATTCTACGTTACCTGCGTTTTGGTAACGGAACAGAAGTATCGGAATACTACCCATGAACACTATTACTTCATTTAAATTTAACTAACACATCAGATCAAAAAACTTGGTATCAAATTGGGTTCATTAAAAGTTCATAAACATATCAAAATAATATGCAAGATATAGAATTCAGTACTTACTTCGAAATTGGTTGCGGTTGTGGAATACCAAAAACGGACCGTTGTTACAGCACGTGTTTCGTCGTTTGCCGGTCGCCGTCAAAATGGACGAATTATGGTAGAAACAGCCATGACAGCTTTACAAATGTTGCCAATTGACAAAAAATATGCATAAGTGGTAGTTTAAATTGCAAACTTTCGTAAAAAATGAGGTTTCGGAAGGGAATTTTCCACTTCAGCTAATTTATGTCCTCACAAAAATATAATTATTTATAATATTTTGTGTAATATTACACTGTTTGTACAATTATAAAAAAAATCTTAAACAACTATACTTTCAGAAAAATCAATCAAATCAATATAGATAAGTCTACAAAATATGTAAAATTTATGTTATTTTACTGTGATTTGTAGTGGGACAGCGCTAAAATAGGTACCTCCTGCTAGTATTTTTGAAAATTGTGGTAATATGACTGTGTTTTTATTTGGCAACAATATATAATATTGTTAACAACTAACCATAGATCCTTATTTTTAGTAATATTTTACTTAAATGTGGAAATTATTTGTTAAATAGTTAAGAAAAGTTGTGGGACACCCCCAAAACACGATTGTACACTTTTTGTGAAAATGACCGTAGTACGGATCGTAGCCTCAAGCAAACTAAGATTGAACAGACTGTAATAGCCTTCCTGAGGCTTCGATCAGTGTTTTATCACCACGTTTATATCTTCGGTTATTATTTCATTAAATAGCCTATGGGAGACAGTAAACGCGGTTACGATCAGACTCAGACTGTTTAAAGAACTTTATGATAGTTCCGTTGTCGTAAACTTAGTTAGAAATTGTTGTTCCAAGAAAATGCAAATATGATGTATGTAGTTGTAAGTAATTTTGTAACTACTACAGTTACTGTGTAGGTACATGACGCGATGCCTAAATAAATAAAAGATTGTGGTGTTTCTTATATTTTGAAGTTTATAAACTACATTGGTTCCTTTCCGTTTCCAACGAAACGAACAACTGACCTATATTTCTAATAAACCTGCAAGATGCTTTTGTTTTAACTAGGGTAAGGATGTAAAAGGAATGTAGTTTGTTAAGATAATATATTTTAAATACAAGAGATACCTTGCTTAGCATAATTTGCCCCGGTCCAATTCGTAAAAATACATAGCTATGTATGGTTTAAAAAAAAATTGCACGCTCAATCGATTTTTCAAATGTTCAATTTATCTAAACAAACGCATCGATATATACCTAGATACGATATTAGAACAATTCCAATGAAAAATGTTTTTGCAACTAACATGCAAGTTTTAAAAAATAGTCGAAAAAATACTGATGCTACCTACCTCACCATACCAGGTTTGTAGAGTTATTTAAATACCTACAACAGGAATTTAGAATATTTTTTGTTATATTTCGTACGTGATGAAATTCATTTTTGGGTGCAATGTATTTTTAAAGCACTTCGAACCTGATAGAGTTTACATAGTTCAAAATAGAGATATAAAAGGAGTTTGAATTTTTCCTCCTGACATAATTTTTTAAATACTAATTTTATATACATTTACATGTTAATTTAAAGGTAGGTAGTTAATATATCTATGGGCCATAGTTGCCTGATGGTAAAGGTTTAAATATAAAACAAATCTATGTATAATGTTAAGATATGGTTCTGTAATCTGTGCTACAAAATGCAAGGGTGACGGGATTTATGACCTGCAGTGTGCGCTAATCGCGTTATGATCAATTCAGTTCGGAGTTTAGTCGTCCATATTTCTCACCCGCCTACGTTTAGTTAGATAAAATACTATTAAGGTAATTTGCGATATAACTACAAATCAGAGGAGATTTCATTTTCGATACAGACACCGACACTCTTCGGTATGTTTCTAAGTGCGTATTATTGAAAGCTATCTTTCTATCTGCTTAATAAATGCTTTTAATTGGTATAGTATAATTAATTGCAGTTACAAAAGACAGACACTTATAAAAAAAAAATGGTTTGTACTTCCTTCTAATGACTGCCCCACATTTCTTACCATAAAACCATCTATCGATAGTACATGTTTACTGAAACCACTTTTGCCAGCTATAGATACTTACCTACTATACATATACAAAACTAATCCCAAGAACATCGTTATACGAGTGCCAAATATGAATAGTTTTTGCCCCTGGCGTCGTCTGCGGAAAGTTTGAAATTGGACAGTATGTGCCGTCCGTCCCTTATTCAAATGGGGTATGAAACACCCCATAGTACAGTAAACTGCACACTAGTGGTAACTGTCATGCACCTTAACTCAACTGTATTAAGTAGGATTTTCCTATAAAACTGTTACCACTGACCTGCAGTTGACTGTACCACAGTCACTCACCCTTACCCTATTCAATAACCCATTTGATTCCCGGATATTGTAACGTTGTAACACCTATTACAGTACGTACACTGTACAGTTATTTCGTACAGTGAAGAAAAAGTTATAACTTGATCGTATTTCATTCAGCTGTTAAAATAAGTTATTTATTTTTGGGGTCGCTCCTGTCTGGGTGTAAACTTTTACCTGTCGGAAAATGGTTCGGTGCTGTTTATATTTAGTTAGCGAATTTTTTGTGGTATAAATAGAGCTCTCATTTTACCTATGCAATTTACGTATTTAAAGGTATAATGTATGAAGTAACATCACACACTGTTATGCGTAAGGCTGACGTTTTTGGGAATGAAATATGCAAATTTTCCACTTACATTGAAATCTTACGCAAGTCCTATTACCAGGGATTTCAACGAGCGAACTTCTTGGTATCAACTGGAAAGATTGCAGAAAGGCCGTTTCTGAGAAATTCTTGACAAAGAGACCCCTGCAACACTTAAGATGATATAGGAAAAGAAACGTTTACATTTTGTATGGATAAATAATACAATACTTAGTTTCAAATCCAAATATTTCATTGACAAAATAAATCTATCAGAATGATTTAACTCGTAAATCTTTTGTAATACCCCTAAATGGCGTGTTCATTTCAAAAAGTTACAAAATTGAATTCTTTCCGGTACAAAGGGAAAAAAATATCGATTAACGATCAACATTTAAAACAAAACGTCCCAATCTACTACTAAAAGAAAGAGAATCTTTGTAAAACGCCGTGAAACGACATTTTGTTTTAATTCCTCTCCTGATTCAAACTGGAGTTGAATAAAATTTTCAACGAAGTGCGTCCTTTGAAGTGGGTTGGTCGGTTTGTTTCTCTACACCCCCTCGCCCCCTTACCGTACCGCAGGTAACATTCGCTCGGTACAATTTCCCTATGCGGTGCGGTACCAACATGGAAATTTTTGAAATAAACAAACAACCGAGTTCGTTATGAAAACTTGTTTTCTAAACCGCCACTGCGACACGTAGTTTGACGCGTCGTTAGTTCTGAACAGCAATTAAAATGCTTTTACAAGTTTTTTTGACAAATCCTCACTAGTTCGGAGTTTAAGAGCCCCCGCAGACCACAGACTTTTTATCGGCCGATAGTTTAGTCGGGTTGGCCTGCTAGTACGCACACCGAGCCAACTAAACAGTTTAGTCGGTGATTAGAGCGCAAACTATCCAACAGTCTGCCGACTATTTGCTAGTTTCTAACCAACTGGTGAAAAGAGTAGTCACACCGCACAATGAAAATTAATAAAACATTGCATAGAAATGTTAATTATTGCTCTCATACACCGGAGAAGGAAAATTAAAAAGAGAGCCCGAGAGTATTGGGTGCATCCTATCTTTAGTGATAGATTATTAAATGGAAAGTTTTACACTATGCATTCCAAATTACTCGATTATCCGAAAAAAAAATCGCCTTTTATCGAATGAGCATAACTAGCTTCAACCAACTTGTCAAATTAATTGGACCAGGAATAGCGAAGGAGGGTACAAATTTAAGTCAGAGTACCTACTCTTTTAAGTTTTTCTTATAAAGTGCAGGGCGTTTTTCGACTTCCTCGATCAAAGTTACGATCGAAGATTCCGAAATAAGTGACTGAGAATTGGGCGACGCCATTTTACAAAACACGCGAACGACCATTCGCTGTCAAAGCTCGGAGCGAACTGAACTATCGGCTTAGGCGATTATCACACTGCCCCGCATGATGCAGCGTAGTGCGTGGATGCGTTTTTTTTTCCGTTGTATGGAAATATCTCCGTTTGTATGGAAAACACGCATAGTCCAACACACTGAAAATGCATCCACGCGCGTTCATGCGGATCACGCACATACATGCGGAGAAACACGCACCCCCGCGCGTAGGTGCGGGGCGAGACGCAAGGTATGGCACACTGAATCCCGCAATGCCGCGCGTGATTTTGAATGGGCGTGACGTGTATATTTGAAAATGGAACTCGCTGTGCGTGAATTTACAAAACGCACCTACGCGCGTGAGTGCGTGAAAAACCCGCACGATGATGCAGATCTGCACTCCCGCAGGAACGCGCGTAGGTGCGTCGACACGCAAGATGCAGCGTGATGCGGGGCAGTGTGAAGATCACCTTAGTCGGCCGACTAAAAATTCGTCATGTGTGCGCGTGTGGTAGGGAGCCAATACTGATTATACGGTCGGCCGATAGTTTGCCGACAGTTTAGTTTGAATTGAATCGGGAAGCCCATCAAACTTGTTTATCGGCCGATACCAAATCGTCATAGTGTGCGCACTTGCTTACATCTGCGTACTGATTAAGAGCCCGGCCAAACTATCGGCCGATAAAAAGTCAGTGGTCTGCGGGGGCTCTAAGTTGACGCCCAGCTTTTTTGTTCACATTGTCTGGATCGATGGCTATAACACCTTTCAAAAATGTCTTGGAAACTAATATTCTACAACATTAAAAGTCGACTACCTAATTGATTACTGAAATTGGCAAATGACAAGTCGCCGTGAAATGCCTTATGCAGTTTAAATCGTCACTAGTTTTCTCAGTCTTTCATCGGTAATGCATTGTGTAACTGCAAAGATTTAATAGTTAGCAGTCCAGTCAGAGACTCGCCTTAGCCGGCGTGATAGAAAGCTCGTTAGTATGTATAGACCGGACGAGGAAACCCGAGGCAAGTCCGAGCACGAGATTATTGGCCACTCCGCTCAACTATAGATAAAGGAATACCTTCCCGAGATGTGCACTGAATTGCTTTAAACTGAAAGTGGATCGAATGAACAGAAAATTGCAGGTGACCGGTATTGTTCGAAATACGAACTGTAGCTTTATACGGCTGATCGGTTTTGATTGGTATATAAAATGAATAACTTAAATAACATTTGATTAAAATTCTCACATAAATTATAATTGGAATTAAATGTAAATACATTTAAATTAAATATTATTGAGAGTTGCATTTCAATGTAACGTATACGTGGAAGATTGATTACAATTCCATACGAAACCGTATAAATTCGTTTCTATATGTCTTTCTAGCATCGCAATTTCTACTGAGGATTCATAGAGTGATCTATAGCTCAGATTTGAATATTTATGGACTACTTTTAAGAAATCTTATAAGGACAATCCATTCTACGTTGACTGGTCTATAAAGTAAGTAGTAATTCCATAAGATTTATGGCTTATTGTTTACATTGATTGTACTTTCATCTAGATCTATAACTTACAATGACTCTGATAACCAGTAAGTATGTGAAGTTCACATCGTTACTTGTATGGTTTTGAATCTATACCCCGTTCTTAAAATAATGTGATTTAAACATCCTTGGAAGTCAGAAGCCAAAAAAAAAGCTTCTTTCTCAGCTGCGTCCATTTAGACTGGAAGCCAATCTCATTTATATTTGTGTAAATTCTAGGCAGATGATGATGATGTAAGTACGGTATTCTAATAACTGTCAAAATCAATACATAGGTGTTCTTTTATTCGAAGAGTATCTCACCTCGTTCCTGCAGAGCGCCGGTCCTGACATCCACCACGAGCAGAGCCACGATGCTGATGAACCACATGGAGCACATTGTCTCTGTTTGTATGTCTCTATCGAGTATACACTAACTGACTATATACTGCAGAAACACTACACTACACGATACCTAGGGAAAATAACAAATGAAGTTTAGAAAAAGAAATAAGTAAAATGTTATTGTATTGAAGTAAAAATAATGTTGAGCTGAAAACTATTTTTCAGGGTTCAAAAAAACGAATCAATGTGTCTTCAAATTGGTAAAGGAGTTCAAAATAAAAATAATGTTTGTTAAGTCCTTATTAGAAAGTTGATTATTATTAACACGTTCGCGTGAGCAACCTCATTTTTAAATGTTGGTACTGTGGCGCACCTTTTTCGCACACAAAATTAAACCAAGTCTTAAGACGTCCCGCCGTTATACGTAGTCTTATAATCTGTGTTATGTGGCGCAACGTTATTTCACGTCCGACGTCTATAAACGTTGTCGCCACCACATAGGTCTGACATGGTCCGTCAAAATAAATATGACAATCTAGAGGCCGTCGTACGACGTTGGGCCTTTTCATACTTATATCAATACGACGTTGTATGCCGTTGCTTACGCGAACGTGTTAAGTTGATATTATAAGCGTAAAAGAAAATATGTGAGCAATTTTTTTCCAAGTCGGATCTCAGGAGAAAATTTCAAGTACTTAAGTGAAATAGAAATAGTTTGTGATGGAATGTTTATTAATGCTTCTGAGTATCCGCTGAATAACATAGATCAAATTATCAAAAAAACAGAATCTCTGTATTAACATAAAAAAAATAAAAACAAAGATTATCTCAGTCTATTATGTGTTCATTTTAAAAGCTCCACAAATGGGTCGCACACATTAATCAAAACAATATGATTGACGGCAAACAAATTATCCCAAATGACGGCAAATCTGATTGTGTGCTGTAAATTAAGATTTTAAACGTGATATATTTTTTTAACGTTCAAAAACGTGTACTTTTCCTTTGTGAAACTTTGTTTTTAGATAAGGCAAATGGCTTTAAATCTGTATTTTATTCAACGTGTGCAAAGGATGAAAATAACAATTAATAATTCTAAAAAGTCATTTCAATAGATAAAAGTCAATCTTTATAAAATGTGTGTAAAGTCTCATAATACATTTGCGTATGTTAAAATGATAGGATGTTTATTTGGAAAAAAAGTCACAAAGATACATTAATAATGAAACTAAAAATATATTACAAAGTCGTGATGGAAACAATGCTTCGATTCGTTTCTACGGCCAAATACGGTCTAAAGGCCCATTAAAATGGCTTTTCATAAATAAACATGCTATTCAATCATGAATGAACATTCAAGGGCAGATCCTGAGATCAACGCTACACTAAGTCAATTAATTTTTAATAGACGTCCTTGCAAAACAACTTGAATATAAAGGAAATATAAAAGTAAAATATTTAGTTAATGTCAGTATAGAACGAAAAAGGAAAATAACAAAACAAACTTTTTCACAAAACGCTGCACAGATAAAAATAAATACGTCTCCACGCACGTGTTTACCCAACCGCGAGTTCGTAGCAAGCGCGTAGCGGCACCGTAGCGCCGGTACTACGGCCCGTAGCCAACTGCCGTAACCCGTAGGTCGGAGATCCGCGCATCCCCCGGAGCGCTTGCACTGAGCCCTGTGAATTATTCCCTCCGATGTTCAAAATACCATGTACCCCTACTATTGCTGCCCCATCATACACTGCTCAATATCATCCCCTAACATACGTAGAAATGTATGCTACAGAACTACTCACGATTGTGCATGTGTGTGCGTAATAGAATAAAACAAGAGAGTATCATGTTAAAAGCGGCTGTCGGCTGCCGGATTACCTGGCTATTGTGTGTAGATAATATTTCTATTTGGTTGTGTCTGGTAATACCCTATTTATATCACTTATCTCTATTGTTGTTTTCTTATTGTAGGCCGGCTGAATTATTTCATCGTATATATTAATTTAGGCTGGTATTAAGGACACAAGTCTGAAGAATCTTTGGTGATGATATTTCTGGCAATTAGTCTACATAAATATGAATTACTAAAAAGGACGTAGTCTTAGTTTTAATTAGTGCCGCAAGACAAAATTTTCATCAACTGGAATATTTCCTGAATAAAAAGTAACTGTAATTTGTTTACTGAATTCTCGTCACATAAAATGCTTATTACAAGACGACATTCAAAAAACCTTATTTACTGCTAACACCAAAATACGTGTACCATAATGACATGAAGTAAAGCAGTCCCGCTCTCGCTCTCGGGAGGACGAGCCAACGAAAGAAGTAATTATTTACAAATAAGAATAATGTATTCAGAGAAAGAAAAAAGAATCGAATAAATCTCGACTCCCCGACGAAAGGTATCTGGGGGCTTAAGCTTCGGACACACGAAGGAATTACCGCCATAAAGACTGCCGCCAACTTGTTAACTCATAAAAATAAGCGTCTCGCTAATGTTTTCGGTAAGCGATACTGAGGGAGTTGTAAACCTGGCCTTATGGGCTGGTTACTCAAGTTTGCTGCACAAGACACTTTTTGCTGAGGTTTTATTGCACGAGCTTTTTGTGGGACAGATTTGTCAAAACATCTGTTTTGCCACAAGACATCTGTAACTTTGTATCGCGAGTTTAAATAATTTGAACAAATAACAATGCTATTACGTGACTCTGACGATTTATCTTCTATCTATTTATCTATCTATATATCTATTTATCTGAGTCTAAAAATGAAAATATATCAGTAGTAATCACTTGCTGTATCCCCATCTTAAAATAGCGATGGGGAGAATATCGGGGCGCAGTCGGCGGACACATTAATTGGCAATTTCCTCGGCTCGCTGCCCCCAGACCCCCCCACTCCCGTGCATTACTCATAGGCACAAATATCTGATAATGATGTTCATTAGCCGGCCTTGATTATCCTTCTGCCGACACACACAATATGCATTAGCCTCTGTTTTGGTCTGTGATGACACGAGATCAGCGTTTGAATTGTGTCTAATCTTTGAACCTAAGGTAAATAAAGTCTCTCAGTTTAAAAATCTCAATCATTTTTAAACTGGCAGCCAATAAACGGCAATAAGCCCGCCCGCTTACATGACACGGAGTATCGCCGGCTCCCCGCCTGTAAACCTTAACCCACGCTCGGCAACTAACTAACAGTTTTTAAATTCGTTTCAAACCCGTCTGTTTTTGCCGCAGCGACATGGTGACGTGTGTCGTCGCCTTAATGGTCTGTTATCAACAACTGAGCTTAAATTCCATTAGATCTTTTTGCAACACAAAATGTCGGGTCGTCGGCAACTTTGAAAATATTCGCCCCTAGAGCAGTGGTTCTCAACCGGTGGTCCGCGGACCACTGGTGGTCCCTGGAGGCATTCCAAGTGGTCCGCGAAGCTTAGCTTTGACGACGTTGCTATACGTTATCTAACTTTAGTTTTTTCGCATGGACGTACATGTATCGGGTGTGTCGTACCTAGTCCCCCCATTCATGAAAATGTATGTTTGGGCTACATTTTACGTAATTTTGGTTTTGAGTCTTAAAAAATAATTAAAATTTCACGCTCGCTTCGCTCGCGTATTCAGAAACCGTATGCCCTTATTTTTGCATTTGTCAACAAATAAAAAGTTAAGTACGTTTGGGCTACATTTTACGTAATATTTGGTTTAAGTCCAATAAAAATTTCGCGCTCGCGTCGCTCGCGCATTGGAAACTACATAGGCAAGTTTTTCTTTAATTGTATTTGCACACAACTGCCGACATGCGTTTAGCTTTGAGTAGAACTGACCCAAAAATTCAGATATTTTTTTTTGATACATAATAAAGAAATGAGTGCTAATTTAGGTAAACCGATGAGGTGGTCCCCGGCAAGACAAACTTTAGTAAAGTGGTCCCTCATGTCAAAAAGGTTAAGAACCACTGCCCTAGAGGCTGGAGTTTTAGTTCAACGTTCTAGCAACAATGTTGTGCGAAAATTGTATAGAAGTGTGCAGCGATCAACTTGACATGGGAAACTTTGCTGAGAAGCATAATCAAGCGCAGGAAAATTTATATCGAATGGAGTTTACTCTATAGGGGTATAATAATAAACTTTAGAAAATAACTTACAAGTTATGTGTAATAAGCCTCCTATATCAAATTATTTCTTTCATAATAAAAGTAGTTTATAATCTATATTAATTACTGTTGATTTGTGCATTCATATTGTGACACGTAAAGGTGATAAATGCTTCAATTATGACTCGTTATGAATTCATTTAGCACTTTTCGTGCAGCCGTTAATGTGACTCCCAGCTCCACGCTACTCCCTCTTGAGAATAAAACGTGAACGATGGAACATGTTTTGGTCAGAAACCTATAATTATGCAAAAATATTCAACCGCAGTTAACAGTAACAGTCAACACGAATAGGAATACCGAGTTATATTTTTTGGAGAATGTGAATTTAAACGACTTGATTATACAGCAGTTTTGTACAAATTGGATCGGTGGAGGTTGACTGTTCCCAGTTCCCAGATAGCAGTTTTAAGTCAACCCGCTTGTTGGCTTACGACATACGATTTACGAAAAGATTATATTTGACGGCGAATAGGTATCATCTTTTTAGTGTCATTTGGAAAGGTTCCAAGCCTCGTGATGGGTTAGCGAGCGATAACCTTAATACTTCAGAAGTTAACACAAACTAATTTGAGCCAGACCTTTATTACGATATTTTAAAATTACTTTCTGATGATTGACATATTTTTGGCTTCAAGATTTATTGGTATCAATTTGGAAAGTTGTTCAAGAATCTAGGTAGACAAAGTCAATAACAAACACAAAGGTCGTTAACTGGACTTAGCTAAACGTTCAATGGCCGACAATAGAGCTTAGACTTAAAGAAAAAAATATCTCACTGAGAAAGTCGGCTGCTGTCGAAATAACAAACAATTTACATATCTCCGAGTCTCCGAGAAAAAGGTCGCGCTGATTGAATTTTATGTTTTCTCTTTCTTAACTTTCTTTAATATATTTTACCTACATTTAATTTTAATATTTGTTCGTATTGTTTCTATCGAGATGTATAAAGAAGCAGTGTTATTTTTAGATGTATTTGTACCTACATATGTTGGCTTACGAGATACTATATATTTTATATGCGTACGAGTTAATAAGACCGACTTTCATTCAAAGATTTAAAAATTAACAGAGCTTTTGGACCTAAGAAAACATCTTGCTACCAAATCAGTCGTGCTAAAAGTTCATGACTAAAATAACACTTACAATTTTATAAAATATTAATGTTATAGGAAACCAAATTTAGCGAAGATACCCAAACTTACACAGTACTTCAATTAAAGTTATCTATCTACAAACTTTCAAGAACTCAACTTGATCATAAGTACTACTCCACAACTCACATCACGTCACTAAAAAGCCAATCAAACACAATGTAATATTAATAATATTGTAAAAAGTTTCGTGCCAACAATTTCATAAAATAGAGGTCCAAAAACTGTTTCATCGGTTCAATTAAAAGTTTGTCGTGAGGCCGTCGGCGACGCGGCGGCACGGCGGCGCGGCGTCGGTTCGCATAATTACTGGTGTCAGTCACAACGCGCAGGACCCGCAGGCTTCGGCCATGCTACCAGCCCCAGCCAGCCTTTGACAGCGTCGCCAGACAACACAAATAAATTCCAAACAAAATAAACACGCCAGTCTGTTGTCTTCATGCGCGTGTTTTAATTAGCGCGATATTTTTGTGTGCGATTGGGTATTGATTGTGATTGTGATTTAAATACATATATGTAGTTTTAGTTTCACTCTTCAAAATTCTACACTTCCATGGGTGGAAATATCACAAAAAATTGGCGGATGTTCTCATTGGGGGACACTCAAATCAAATCGTAGTACAAAACATCTCTGCTTATCTGTTACAAATTGCAGATAAAAAACAAAGAAGAACACTTCAAAAACATACCAAAGATTAAACCGTCTCGTTAAACTATGTTAATCTCAATAGTATCCGTTTAGTGCGAAGGATCGATCACAAAACCCATTATCTGTACAAAGAAAAATCGTAAAACAAACAAATATCTCAATTCCGCATGATTAAATCGCAGTACTTTGGACCTAGTCTCGTTTGTTTTAATTGTATTTGGAGGATTCGAGCTAACTGTTAATCTCCATTTCCAATGATAGGCCGACAAAGGTCTTGTGTATTGGGCACACGAGAAATGTAAGCCCTGAACGCTTGGGCTGAGTCACGGAGGAAGGATAAATGAGTGGAGATGCCATAAGGCAGGTAGGTCAGGCGCCTTCTTCTAGGGCAATTACGCACGGTTGCTAGTGAACTAACGAGGTGGTCGGGTTCTTTCAGACATCTGGCGATTGATAGGTGACTTGGTTTTAAGAAGGGGTTCCAAAGAAAGGCGTAGCAAGTAAAACGTCACTACGTTAGTCGTCCCCCGAACACCCGCATTTTGGTCCGCTACATTCTTAGGAGATTTTCCATTATGACATCTCCACTCATCATTTTGTTCTCCACGGCCCGAGTTCACATGTTCACTAACGCTCATAGATTGTATTTCACTTACAGTTAGTAGCAGTCTGGTTAGTTGTGTTTGTATGGAAGCCTTGCTAGTTTAGATACAGATAATCAAAGTTGTGGCTTACAAAACTGTAACGGATTCTTTATGTAAAATGTTTGAGAAAATACTGGGCTATATTGAAATTAACCTCTTGTTAATATGTAAGAAGAAAGGTGTTTACATTAATAACCCTACTAACTTTTTTTTGTGTTTTTGTGTAAAAAACTATGGACTAAATGTCTGAAATAAAGACGCGCGACTCAGACTAAGACTAAGACGCGAAATATTATAACGTCACATAAAACAGTTTCAACAACCTTTACGATGCCATAAGTGAGTATTTACAGCCAGTTTCTTCATCAAAAGTAAAAGTCAAAGTAATGTCATAAAGTAAAAGTAACGGTCAAATTCGTTTTTCTATTAGTTTTGCTGTTACTTTAGCCTTGAAAACACGAATTTGACCGTTACTTTTACTTTAGAAATTACTTTGACTTTTACTTTTGATGAAGAAACTAGCCTGTTATAAAAATGTAATGAAGAACAAAATTTTGAAAATCTTGTATCTATCTACTGCGAACGATTGTAAATAATGTAAGGACATAAGACACCTCCGTCACTACCTCACGAGCTTCTTACAAATTATAATAAATAGCGTGTTACCCATCACGTGTTATCATATGTCTTCATAAATAGGCTGAATGTGCGATTTGACTCATTTTATGCTTTCTTTACCCAAATCCCATGGGAACTTGATACACCCGGACAAAGGTAAGATATACTATATACTACTCACTATAATATGCTTTTTCGGTTTGACCTGTGGTTCAGGTAATTAAGTAAACAACAAAACTCTTCAGCTTTATTTCTTATGCTTATCAATGTCTATACTAACATAGAATAGAAAATTAATTTAGAAGAAGTAACATTTTCTTGTATGTTACCTACCTTAAAGAAACGATAGGTAACTGAAACGATTTGAAATTTTTTTTTAGTGTTGATCAGGTGACGTAGGTTTCCTCGGAAACAGGAGTAAAATAGGGAAAACAGCTAGTATTCAGTATAAATGAAACTAACTTATAGTTAAGTACTGTTACAGCCTTTTTTAACGTCCCACTGCTGGGCACAGGCCTCCTCTCTCACGGAGAAGGATTGAGCATTAATCACCACGCTTGCGGTGCGGTGTGAAGTCGTGGTGGCCTGGTGATTTGATTTGATTTGATTTGAACCAACCGGAACCTCTCGAGTATGAGTTTGTATGTAGGTACTTTCTAAGTATAACTTGGACACCAATGGCTGATAATCTGAAACCACCCTTACTTACCGGCTGAATATTTCGGCGTATCTTTCATTCGGTACTTGCGGTACAACGTCACCGCGCCGCGTAACCTGGCGCCTGAAAAGGTTTCATTTTGAACTCACAAGTCGTAACTTAGTGCTCCGTATAGTTCGGAATTGATGCACCCAATAAAGTGCTTTAATTAACTTGTCTTGAAACTCTCTTACGGTGACACAATTCGTTATTGTTTTGTTTTTGCGACCAATATTTTGGAATATTACTAGGTCGATATATTACTAGGTAAGTATATAGGGAAGCTGGATTCATCATTATTAGAGCTGGGAATGAACTACTTCACTGAAGTGAGGATTTTACTGGTTTTTATCAACGTATTTCAAAGACCTCAGAGGTAAACTTCACAGAAAACATACACGTCCGTTTTTGTTGCCTAAAACAACTATTAACTTCGAAAATGAATATGCAAAATTCACAATCAACAGTTGTTTTAAGAAAACTGTCGTTTATATTATCCTAAGGGCGTTGTTATCCTTTACACTGTCTCAAGAAATATGTCAGTTTCAATTTGATATCGATATTCATCTTATTCAGCATTCCTTTAGCATTAAATATAACGAACAAGCGTGGGCAGTGCCGATCAATAACATTTAATACGAGGAAAATTATACAATTTCTTATACAAAATCGTTAATATAAATGAATCAATTATGCGTGGCAATCAAATAGCAACAACAGTATTATCAAAATAAATCCCACGTTATTTGTATCTATAGCAAAAAACCTTCACGGAACTTCGATCTCTATGAAGAATTTATTATGTTTACCGTATATACTTACAACCTGTTTTGGATAGCCTGTGAACCAGAATGAGTCATTAACGTATGGTCGGCTAGGCTAATTGCCTACGTTATGATAAGTATACTCTGCATCAGTTTATTTATTTCTTGCCTATTTTTAGAAAGCACTTTCTTAGTCCAAATTTAGAAGAATCGAAGGGTATCCTCATTTGTTCTGTAACTTACAATTTGAAAATACTGTTGGTAAGAGTTAACCCTTTCTTTGTAAGTGGCAAATCAACAAATAGGGTTTTATTTATTGAACGTGGATAACGCTGAATGAAACTTTACTCAGTAAAATCCAGGCATGTTTCTTCTGGGCCACAGTGCAGGAGTTTCAGGATTCCAGAGAAACAGTAACACTCCCATACAATCATCAAATATTTGTTAAACTAGCAACCCGCCAGTGCTGGATGTTATTATACACATAAACCTTCTTCTCCAATCCGTTGCGTAGTTTTAAAGATTTAAGCATATAATAAATATAGAGATAATTGACTGCCTCGTTGGCCCAGTGGTCGCAAGCGCGGCTGCTGTGCTCCAGGTCTCGGGTTCGATTCCCGGTTCGGGCCGAAATATCTTTGTGGGTTTTCTTAAACTTTCACAAAGTAGCCTGTAGTCTAGAAGTTGGTGATTGATTCACCCGTGCATCGGAGAGCACGTAAATGTCGGTCCTGCGCCTGATCTCTTTCCGGTCGTGTCGGATTGCCGTCCCATCGGGTTATGAGAGTGAAGAAATAATGCCTAAAGTAGATTCCAAGATACCGGTATGTGCAATATATGCGGATATGTCGAAAGCTTTTGACCGCGTGGACCACGATATTCTCTTAACCAAACTTCATGCATACGGTATTCGTGGTAATGTTCTTAATCTAATAAAAACGTACCTTAAAGGCCGCAGACAATGTACAGAGATATCAAGCCTGTGTTTAAAATCTAGAAATGAACTAAAATATTTATCGTCTTTTAAAGAAATAAAATATGGAGTCCCGCAGGGAAGTGTCCTCGGTCCTTTACTATTTTTGTTATATATTAATGACCTGCCACGTCATATATCTAATCCAATGGTTTTATTTGCAGACGACAGCACTTCAATAGTTTCATGTATCAATAAAGACTCGTACGTAACTGATATCAACAATTCAATCAGCAGTTTAATAAAATGGCTTGACAATAATAACCTAGCTATCAATCTACAAAAAACTAAAACTATGCATTTTCACCAACGAATATATGCAGGTGACATGGATATCAACTACAGTGGTCAAAATATCGACAAAGTGAATATCACAAAATTTTTAGGAATTCTTATTGATAGCCAGTTAACTTGGAAGCCGCAAGCAGAAGATATCTGTAAACGTTTAAGTACAGCCGCGTTTATGTTATTTAACCTATCCAAAAAAGTAAATTTGTCAACAATATTGGTGGCCTACCATGGTCTTGTAATTTCTACCTTGAGATTTGGTGTAATATTTTGGGGCTATTGTAGCGAACGAGAAAGCATTTTTAAAGCTCAAAAGCGCTGTTTGAGAGCTATATTTGGTCTCAAAGTTACCGACAGTTGTGTGCCTATATTTAAGTCTCAGAAACTATTAACTTTCCCATCACTCTATATCCTGGAATTATCATTATTTGTTATAGCGAACCGAAATTTATTTACAACACTTTCAGAATCTAGAAAACGAAATACATCATTAAGATCTCAATATCAGCACTCACTATCCACAGGCAAATTTAAAACTAGCTTATTAAAAAAAAAGTGTTATCTGTATGGCTCCTGTTATCTTTAATAAAATTCCTCATCAAATGAAAACCCTGCCATTGATGAAATTTAAAAAATGCTTCACAAAGTTTCTTGTAGATAAATGTTATTATTCTGTTCAAGACTTCCTAGATGATACAACTCAATAATCGATTTGCCTTAAACAATTTTGTATAATAATTATTGCATTTGCATGCCAACAAGGCAGAATGTACACGGATCCTATTGTATTATTTACCATCCCATTTTGTATGTACCTACATTCTAAGCAAATAAAGACCTATTCTATTCTATTCTATTCTATTCTAAGGAATAGGGAGTGCACCTGTGTCTGCGCAAATGCTCGTGCACTATAATATGTCCTGCGCACCTGGCTGATCTCCTTAAGTGAGAACAGCCGCCGTGGCCGAAATCGGTCGTGGACGCCATTAATATAGAGATGTCGAAAGTGCAAAGAAAGTCGTTTTCTCTGTCATTCCCCATGACAGAGAAAGCGACTTTGTTTTATACTATGTGGTGATAAAACACTTCTACAGTTGACGCCCGATCCCAACCTATACACACAGACCATCATTTGTGTCCTAATTCATTTCTCACATGACTAGCGTATTACCGGAGCATTAAGCCAGATGATTGAGCAAACAATTAGCGGGTATGTACACATCACCAACCGATCGCACCAGTTAGATATTAAGTACTCTCTCGGGAACAATGGATGCAGTAGGTAACACGTGGTAGTTAGTTCAGCTGTTTTCGACGAGTAGTGAGTACATGGAGAATAAAATGACTAGCGGAGATGTCATCACGCAACATCTCCTAGAAAGTAGCGCGCCAAAATGCGGGTGTTCGGGAGACGGGGAACATTTTTTAACCGACTTCCCAAAAAGGAGGAGGTTCTCAATTCGGCCGGTATTTTTTTTTTTTTTCTATGTATGTACATCGATTACAGGGACATCAGGTCTGGATCTGATGATGGAAACCCTGAGAAATCGAGGGCAACCTTCGAAAGTTGTAGGCATACATAGGGTAAAAACTTGACACTCAGGTGTATGCAAAGCACTATTTAACAGTGAAGGTTTGGAGCTGACTTGATGATGGAGACCAGAGAGGGTCAAGGGAACTCGACAACTGAATATGTAAACTACCTCATGTTTGGGCTTATATTCTTTGTATTGACGAGACCTTTGCAACAGTGAAGGTTTGGAGCTGACCTGATGATGGAGACCAGAGAAGGTCGAGGGAACTCGACAACTGAATATGTAAAATACCTCGTATTTGGGCTTATATAAAGCCTAGAAGTCGGTGGCAAAATTAACTTAGTAACATCCATTAGACACCGACTTCTAGGCCGATGCACCTAAAATTAGTTTTTTTTTTACTTTTTAATGTTTTTGGAAGTCGGTTTAATTTTTTTGAAAAAAAGTTTTTTATTTAAAATAAAGTCACCAATCAATCAAGGCAAATTTTTGACCCATTGGTCTTGATTTGACAAGGGACCCGAACATCTCGTTCGTTGAAAGTCAAATGTTTTTATTTCAAATAGGCTTTTGCAGGCTCCTCTGAAAAGTCACATTAACGTCACTAGTTGCACGGTTCCAAAAAGTCTCTGACTTGTAACTGATCGTTTTGATCACACACTCATCATACGTTACTTGACCTACAAGAACCTGACCTACCTGCATTATGGCATCTCCACTCATCTTTCCGTTCTCTGTGGTTCAACTGTTTCCCACGAGCTGTGTGTACCTTACCTACAAGAGAATACACGCTAAATGTATAAGCTTTACTTCAGTAATCCTTCGTCTCAAACCAAAATCTTATTCGAGGTTATATGAACCTAATATTATACTGAGGTGTGTTTGTTAGTAGCACCTTTATGTTAGACTGGCTGAAACATTTTGATTAAAGATTTTGCTTTCGACATAGATGGGACTCCGAAGACAGAGTTTTTTATCAGGCTATGAGAATTATTTCATGATGCAATAAATCTCTCTAGTAGTTTTACACATCTTACTTATCTACTAAACAAGTATGTACTACATTAATATATTCCCAAAGTAAACAACTAATGTACCTGTAGTTTATACCTATGCTAACGCAAAAACATGTCACAGAAACGTGTAGAACTGACGTCATTGTCACACGTGCCTAAGCTAGACTTTAAGGTCAACTGTGTAAGCTCGATTAAACATCTATGGCCTTACTACAAAAACTTTAAACCCTGTTTTACACTTGTCTAATAAAATTTTGGCTGCAAAATGAACCATAAGTCAACGTCATAATTTGACATTTTTTTAGACAAGGCATAAACTGACGTTTAAAAGTTTTTGTGGTAAGACGGACACAATATACATACCTACATAATATGCCTCTACACAGGTAAGCATACATAGACTATATACTGTTCGTATATTCTAAATATGAATTTCATATTTGGAATTCAGTACTTACAAACGGTGTATTTAAAATGTAATAGAGTCGTAATCTGGCGCAAGCAGTTTAATCAAGCGACACACCGACACACGAGCGCCACACGACGGCAACTTAGGCAATTACTGATACCGCTACACTGGTACGTAAAAAATAAGGGTTGTAGAGAAAAAAAACCGTTACTATTTATCAGGATTCTATGCATCTTCATGGTTTATCGAAATATGTTATAAGCATAGTGCGTTTTTAAATACTAAAGTTTTTTTTTTATATAACATAGATATTGTGTTTTCTTAATGTCAGAAATGCTTGTGGCGTTATCGACAATAAGTTTCATCAGAAACTTCCACTTGCATCACTATATAAAAATAAAAACAAAATTGACGCACAAAAAATGACAGAACTTAAAGAGTAAATAAAACCTCAAGGGACACACTTCCCTCTTTCTTTTGTGTTTTCTTATAATAACTTGGTGAAAAGACCGTCATATAATGTATCCGGCCCTTTCAAGGCCTTGATATATTGCTACGAAAATAAGACGTATAATTATATTTAAAGTACCATTATCATATTATTAAATTAAGTGACGTTTCCGCAACGGGTCGTTAAGGCAAATTTTGTCTATTCTCACCCCATTATGGGTCCATTTCTAATAAGTCCCGCCTTAATGAGGTTTTAGTATGATGATAACTGCTTATAATTTTGTGACAGCGGTTTATGTTGTTATTTTGTTTTTAGAAGTTAGGATACCACATTTATGTTGATTATAATATAGTGTCTGATTCGCGAGAATTTATATACTCAATTATTATTTATATATTGAAATGAGAATTAAAGATAAAAGTGATTTCTTCAAAGTATAGGCTGAAAATCAGCACATTTTGGATGTCAAATTTATAAAAGACAGTCCCTAAAATGGAAGAGAAGTGGTGGAACAAACTCCCCAGCAACACAATTCCAATATATTACCCAGGTATTTTATAAAAAGGCTTACTACCTACATTCCACAGAGATGTTCGCAATGCAGTAGTTTTAGGTTAATTCAAAGCGCTCAACCGCGATAAAGCAATCACGAAAATTCATCTGGGTCAAACATCGTGCAATACAAATGAATAATTAAAATATTCATCATAATTCTCACCCTCGTTTAGTTAAGTATTAATAGAATGTGTTAACAATTAGGTATAGTTGCGGCTATCTAATGTCACAGGGTAATTAGTGGTTACACAAGAACTTAATATGGAAACTGATACTATTGTTTACACTAGTTTACCGCAAACACATTTTGTAAATTGATCATTATGACAACAGAACGTAATACTCGTAAATACCTACAGCTTTTTTCAAGATATAATTAATTACAAAAAAATCATGATATAAAAAGCACATTAATAGGTTAGTCATTAGTATCCGTTCTCAGTATTAGCAGCTAAATAATTACTTACTTCTTATGCCCCAATAACTCGACGTATAAGTGAAATAACATCCCTGCAATACAAATTACGTACATTGTTCTGTTTCAAAGTACTTTTTATTATTGTTGCCTCAACAAAAGCCGTATCGCACTCTCACAATAAAACTGTGAAGAGCTATTACTTTTAACGCTTTTTTCCATTTTTATTGGCAGTATTTTAAAAATGTTTTGACTCTGTGAAAAGATTAAACGTTCCTGTCTGATTGATGTTGCTAAAAGAATTACGCAATTCACTGTATACTAAATATCAATATACATATGTATATCGTTCACTGGTTTATTTTACGTTTATAGCTGGAAATTTGGCGTATTTTAGTACCGTTCGCGCAGCCACGCTCGATCCAATTCTACCCTTAGCATGTCAATATTTGACCATTGCATACACATAAAGCGTGCCCTACCTATTTACTCATGCATCTTCTTGCCAATAGGCGAAGCTGCGGTCAAACGCACACTCTGAATAAAAAATCTTTTCACCATTTCCTTTTATGCGATATTCCTGGACGTCATACTGCGTAAAACGGAGAGGGTGGCGAATATATTTTATAAGTCAAAAATAGATGCTACATATTTTTGTCGAAGGAAGCTGTCCTCAATTTAAAAGAAAAAATATCTTAAATTCTGGCGACTGTCGGAGCCTCGTCGTAAAAAAAACTGGGCAATAAAGAGAGTAATAAAAGTAAACATAATGATAACTTTTACTGAGGGTTACGTTCCTTTTAACTGTTATCGTATTGTACGAAGGATGTTTATTTTATAAATTATGTTGTTTTATTTATATTTCATTGCGTCGAATACAGCGACGCGTTTCAATACGACGTGTAGCTGATATGTGTGACGTGACAATTGAGTTTGATACTTTATGAAGGGGTGTGAATGCGGATCAGGCTTTTATGCCAATATATCGGGGGTGGAGAGGGGGATGTAAAAGTTAGCGCAGCAATATCGAGTAATTTCACGATAAATTGCCCAAATTTATCAGTTGGTTGAACGTGGTAAGGTCGCTCACAGTGAACGGGTCGCTCTAATGTCGCTCGCCTAGTCGGATATTCGTCAACTGCAATATATCGATACTACATAAATAAACTTCACAGAAACTGCATTTCATGCTAAATAAATGATTTGTTTATAGAGCACATGTAATTTCATGCCGACGACGAAATTAGTTTATTTTGACCTTTGTCAAGTAGCGTTATTTTTTATAGAGAATAATCTTGTAAAGAAAGAAATATGTTTTGATTGATGTCTATTCCTACTGCATTTAACAATCTGATACCGTTCATAAAACCCCTTAATCTTCGTTACACAACTTTATTCCTTGTTAAAGTCAGTAAAACAACAAGTGAAACATTGTGTAATGGAATCAGAATTGTTAATCCATCTCTTTAGTACTTAACAAAACGTACGGCTGCTCACGAAAACTGGGCTTTTGTCTTAACAAATATCCGTGGAAACCGCCTACTTAACGATCAAGAGCTTCGAACTTCCACCACTTAATCAAAGTTCCCAGCGACAAACAATTGGGAAGCATTATTTCTTGTCATCCTAATTATTGTAGAGAGAGACCACTTAATCTATCATCCTTAAGATGGAGCGAGATAAAATATGTTAAAGATAAACCCATTAAGGAGTTTATTTGCTTTGGAAATCGCAGCCTTTGCAGTTTATGAAGCAGTCATTTGTTATCGCGATGAATATCTTTGTGCCGTGCGTAATGTATCCATTGCGGTGAAAAGAGTTGCGATAGAAACTGACACAGACGGTCATATATCAACATACTCTACCTCTTCATAAGTTTAGAATAACACAGAGATGGAATTTTTCTCAAATATGTTTACAAATGAGTAGATATTTTCCTTAATGATACCTAGATACCTACGTAAATAAAAACATGGGACTTTTAAAGGGTCGGTGGTACCCAGGCACTGGTTACATAACCTATAGGTACCTAATGTTGGAGAACCTGACCTTTAGTGTTTTGCGAAAAGGTCTAAAAGTCCAAAGGCTATTTTTATATGTGGACAGGTTCGTGTGAATAAACCCAATCTGTTTGAAAGTGAGTTTTAATTACCAAATATCTGGGTATTTTTAGTGATGTATTTTTGTTTCAGACAAATCTGAACGTGCCCTAAGTGTAAATATAAAAGTTGTTCCAGTTATGCAGGTACCTAAATACATAGTTTTCCAATAAAAAACATGTGCAAAGTACATATTGGTTCACAGAGATATCATCTCGAATTTCCAACTCGCATTTACCTCGGCCCGCATTCAATAAAAATGCAGCATCACGTGCACACTGCTTTCATTGCGTCATCGAGTTATAAACCAGATGCGGAAATATCGCTCAAGTACCTAATAAATAATGCAGTTGACGTCACATATCTCGCTACTAGGGCTGTAACCAAACTCCTGAACTGTTGATTGAAACCGCATTTCCCGATAAGATAATAACTATCGAAGATGCAACAACTAGTGCAATATCGAGTAACAGAACTTCTGATTGGAAGCGAATCTCAGAGTTCAATTTTGACTTGGCAACTATATACGTCCTCGTGTGTGACGTGTCACAGCCCTAGTGCTGTAGTAGTAAGTGGCTGCCGAATGTGTGTTATGTGAGCACGTTTAATTGATCGGGCGAGTCCAGCCTTCCCGTGAGATAAACCCACGTCCCACCGAAGCCCTTTGTTTTAAAAATGAAGACTTTACCCGGTTAACTGGGACTCCGTAAACAAGCGACCCTTTTTTGGCAATAAAGCTTTTAGGAATGTGAATATTTCGCCTCCACCGGAAATTTTGTGAATTTAATAAACGGGTAAATAAGATTTTATTTATTTTCCCCTGAAATTACCTTGATATTGTAGTGTAAATGTTTGTTGTGTTTTTATATTATAATTTTTGATGACCCTGAATTTTAAATAACTTCGCTTATTTTCCTGTCCAAAAGTTGAGCTCAATCGGCTTATTTTAACAGTTGAAGTGAGGCACTCCCTAAATACAACGTTATGAGTTTATCTTTGCCCCTAAATACTGCGGCGGCCATTCATCAACAAAATATGGGTACAAGTTAGATATTTATTTAGAACACGTTCACGTCACGCTACCGCAACGTGACCCATTTTATTTATTCGACCGCCATAGTTATACATAAACAATTTCCAATTCCAAAGGGCAAAATTCGATTATGTTGGGATAAAGCGACAAGCCGCTGTTCGAGGTAAATAGAACGTAGGTACAGACCAGTCGTGATGTCAGGCTACTGGTTATTAGAACACTTGCTACGTACAAACATTTGAATTTTTAAACTCGTAGCCCGTAGCCATTCGTAGCGAACGTAGCACCGTAGCATTAATTTTCTAAACTACTAACGAAGTAAACTATATAATAGGCATCTTAGCTCATATCTGTTGTTGCTCGGAATATTTCTTATCTTTTTTTGCTTCGCTTCAAGTCGTAACGAGGAGATCAACTAAGAACAAAGCAAAACAGTATAGCGTTTTTTGGAGGGGACCTAAATTCCCTTTTTCAATATTTTAAGGAAAATCTCTTGGAGTATGTGATAGATAACGTTGCGTTGTCTTTATAGCGCCATAAAGTAGTTATTGCTCAGAGGCGATAACAGGCGATTTATAACACTTTAGTGCGCGCTGGGTGGGCCACAGAGGGTTCAATCCCTACTCTTATACACACTTTATTTTTCCCAGATTTATATTGTTCACTCTTACCAAGCCATTGTCTACTACAGTGCGTTGGAAGTGTGTAGTTAGAGATAAGTTTTAACATGAAACCAGATTATTTAGCTCCGAGATAAGGCTCTTTTTTTCATTTCTTCTCTTTCTTTTTGATCCTCACTATAGTACCTCATATGATTTCGTGTTTTGAGTCCGCAAATTGAGTGGAGAAACTAACATACCTAGCCAAAATACCACCTCTTCAGAATCCTTCGTGTTGCGAGGAAGATGAGTTTGCGACATCATCAACAAGCTCCTCGAGGTCGAGACACTACGTACGTAGGTAGGACATATGGTGCTTTGCAACTGTTCTCATAATTTATATCCCGTCGGCTAGAACTTAGAGATAGGAACCACACACACATACATTTAGGTACATAAATACTGGTACCTAGGTACATAATCGAAATATAATACAACTCTATTCCTAATAACTACCCATCGACACCCCGTGGGTGGGTATGAATTTAATAACATTATTAAATGTGTCATCATCGACTGCTAAAACGAAATATATTCTTGCTGGGAATATACAGTAATTGTTACGTAATTCACAGACGGATTTCCATTTCCAAATGGATACAGACGTCCCAAATGAACCCAAATGTCGTTATTTTTTCCATTTTGCCATAATTACGGGGGATCTGTTGACTACGCTTGCTTCTATTTCAATTAAGTCGTTTAGCTGTCCTGGTATGAAAGTGGGTGAAAATACGGACAAACGGCAATCATTGTTAAAGCCGGGAACGGACGTAAAGTTAAATTGTTTTGCTGTGTGGCGACGTAAATATAAACCGACGCTGAGTGCTGAGAAACTTCGCACCGCTTCACAGCTGGACCATTTAACTAATAAATCTGTTCACATTTTATGAATGTTACTAGGCGTTTTGGACAGGTTCTTAGTGTTGTAGTAAAATTAGGGTAGTACAAAATTATGACAGCTTAATTATTTGTCTGAACAGCCTTAATGTGTACCTATATTTAGGTGTCTGCTTGCATGATGGCATGTGGACCAAATGGTTCTAAAACAATTGCTCATGGCTGCTCTTAGATTTGTACTTATATTTAGTGGAATTATTTAGTTAATCTGTAGATTGACTAAATAATAACAACGTCTTTAGTCTTGTTATCTAGCCTTAGCACTGATCTGGTTTGAATCCACGTTTTTATCATATCAGATGCATATATATTTTCTAAATCAGAGTGACAATTAAGAAATCAAATAAAATAAAAAAATATCCAGTAATTAAGTATTAGTTAGCAAATGAGGAACACACGTTCCCTACCTCTACAGTTGTTAATCATTTACATTTGATAGGTACCTCAGTATAATACAAAATTATCTACAACACCTATACCTAGGTCCGAAGGTAATACAATCCGCGCACTATTATTTGGAGCCGGCAATCCAAGTTGGCACATAAGCTTAATGGCCATGTGATCCAACTGCAATTACTTTCATTATTAGGTATATGTGTAGCAGTTATAAAGTTTGTCTACCTACAAATATGGGTTTATTGCTCTTGTTAAGCTGTTTAGTTTTGGGCGCCAACATTGTGTTTTCCAGAACTGTTGTTTAAACAAACATAAACATATTTCGAACAGATTAAGAGCGTGGGTAGGTTAGGTGATTAAGAAAAATCCACTTTAAGAAGGCGATTAACGTTATTTATTTAGCTGAAACATTTTTTTTATATATATATATAGGTAAGAAAAACACGCTTCCAAAGAAAAGGGTTCCAAAAAAAAGGGTCTCATGGAAAAGAACCGACAAAATATGCCATAGACACCTAGGTATGTAATTTCCGGTCGTCCCATCTTCGATTCATATTTTCAAAAAGTTATATACCTACATAATTAAATATATGTAGCTATACGAGTAGGTTGCAGGCTGTATTTTCAAAACTTTCCGCTAAGCGAATAGGTACCAAACCACTCTACTATGACTATGAATCTGCTGTCTTATAATGAAATCTGCTTTGAATTTTTAATTGTTTATTACCGAGTATCGTGTAATCGTGGTCGGGATCAAATTAATTAAAACATGCTCTCCTTGTAGAATATTAAACAGGAGTCATTTCCCATAGGAATAACGGTTGTCTATGACAAATACTAATGTTCATCTGGATTCCAATATAGTAAGCTTTTTCCCTTTTCATCATTATAATATTTATTTTGCTACTCTAACTAATTTTATCATGATAGCGTAACATACCTAGGTACTTATAACGAACTTTTTAGACTGATTGATTTTAAACCATTTATTTATTTACTAGAGACCCGCCCCGGCTTCGCACGGGATAACAGTATTTCCCCAATATTTAATGTATGTTATTATACATATAAACTTTCCTCTTTAATCACTCTATCTATTAAAAAAAGCCGCATGAAAATCGGTTGCCTAGTTTTGAAGAATTAAGCGTACAAAGGGATATAGTGACAGAAAAAGCGACGTTGTTTTATACTATGTAGTGATTAATACGAACTCTAACGACTAATTCATCAAAGTATTCTTGAAACTTTTCAGATTATGAAATGACAAACTTTCCCAGGCTACTTCACTATAACATTCTGTTCTTCGTAGTTTTCCCTGCTTTTCATTTTCACGCGTTGGCATACAGGTGGCGCCATCTAGTTGTGTATAAATGTAACTATCATGCTTTGCCCAACAAAGCTCAGACAAGGACTAATTACTTTGATGTATTATTTTTTATATGTATATGCTTATTATGGGTACATTGAATTAGTTATTTAAAAAATAGTCTGTAATAGGTGTGTAATTAAAACAACAAACATCAGAAAAATATTTTTTTATAAAATACAATATTTTTATTTTTTGTCTAGTATTTATCGTTAACTTTTAGTAAATATTTGTTGGTGGTGGTCCTCCAAACATCAGGTTCCAAGACACCGGGTGGATTAGTTGTGAATAGATGTCTGGGCCATCAAACAGTGGTACTATAATGTTCAAATACTGAACCATTTCAAATGCATCTGGTATATTGTCTCCTTCTGAGGCAAACTTGTACAGAACCAAAGACGGGACAGACTTCTCCTTACTAATTTCAAAAAGTAATGAAGCAAAACCTCCTCCTAGTATTTTGACAGTCTCTCCTCTATGTTCATGTTCTGCCCAGTCTAACATCCTCAACTTGCTTGTGTGAGGACTCAAATCATTGACAACATATCGGAACTGAGATGACATTATGTGCCTCTTCTCATGAGCAAAACTACTTGTTAAAATTATTATATCTTTCACATTTTCAGCCTTGAATTTGTCGACCACGTCATTCAGAAATTGTCTTGCATATTTATAAACTAGCGGCGCTCTCAGCTGTAGAATAATTATTTTTGCTTCTGGACACTCATATAGTTCACAGCAAACAGACATCGAGGTCGACCCAATCTTATAAGGATCATATCCGGATATGGGAATAAATGCCGGGCTATATAATAACGCTATTTTTCTCATGTTTAAGGAAGAAATAAGTAAATCACAAGCAAGCTGCGCGACATTACCAACCGCCACACTTGGTATAATAAGAGTGTAACCACTCAAATCACAGTTTGTTAACGTTTTCCAATTATTAATTTGATCCATTTTTGTACACTTCAAAATTTCCAGTTTTTTAACCAACAAATAGTTTCAACCTTTCACAAATACAACATTGAACAAAACAGAAATATCCATTGACATATATTCTAGCGATAGACAAGAACATCCATACAAATAATTTACCCGCTTATGTCGTCTGTTGACATCTCGATGACGTATTGTGACATGTAGTCATCCTCATTGATGTTAATTGCAGAAGTGTCGCTCGTATTTTGCCTACATTTTTCATTACTCAAAAAGTTAATATCTAAGTGAATTCAAAATCATGTAATATATCAAAAAGTTTATTTATATCTAATTGAATGCAAAATCATGTAATATATTAAAACCAGGAACTTATTTTTAGGGTTTTTAATATTAATTACGATGTTTTTTTTTCTTAAGAGGGCTATCACAAATTTTCGTGAATTTAATTATTTTTTCTTGAAAGTAAGAACATACCATGACAAAGTGAAGTCTGTTTTCATTGATATTTTACCTACTGCCAGTTTTATGGCACATCTGTTTCTGCACGATTTTCTTAATCCATAATTTAAGATGGCGGGCGGGAACAAATTAATGCATATTTGTAAAATTGAATTATAAATGAAAAGTATGATATACAAGCGTTGTAATAGCATGAACAGCGTGTAATTTTACTAACTTGACTCTCGAATTAGTTTATATGTGTAAGTTTATACCTTGATATGTATTTTCTATTTTATAATTGTCGTTTCATAGACATCCATCTGACGCAGGTGTCAAAATCGCTCTGATTTGCCATTTTGGGCACTGCATAGTCTGCACTGCAGTTCAGTGTGGTAAGCTTTTTGTTCGGAACGTTCTATCTAGTACGTAGTACATATATATCGATGGAAATATCACTACTCATGTAGGCACTAGAGATGATACCATGAATATCGATTTCCTTGACGGTTAGTCATGTCAAACAGATTTTTAATCCATGATATTCTGTTAATTTAAGAAGGCGCCTATTATTTCATATTGCACGGCAAATATTTTTTTCATTTAAAAAATCACACATCTGAATATATGCTTAAACCTACTTTGAAAGTGAACAACATAATTACCATATTTTATACTATTCAGTCCATATCGATATTTTTATTTCAAACTGTTTTTCCACCTCTATAACAAAAATTTGTCACGTTGACATTACATAAGTAAATTACCAGAATGAAAAAAGTTCATGCTGCACATATAAGGCGCTCCGTAGACGGTCAATATGCAATTGCTGATAAAAATGTTGTGTACTTAAAATTATCGTTTAAAATCATTGACCCTCTATTAAGAGGCAGTTGACAACCGCGATTACTTATTAATGCTTAGCTTAGTGATAAACGTAGAATAATGTAGTCAAAGTGGTTTTAAATACATACCTAGTACGGCATGTTTGCACGCGCCAAATCTACGACCTCGGCTTACCTATTTTACAACTAAGTGTAGATAATTTATAGTTCAAATTCTTAAAAGTTGCGACGATAGTCTGAGGGTGGCTTAATAAGCTTTAATCACAATTTCATTATAAAGTTTTTGTCTTTTTTTATCTACCCCTAACTGCCTTTTAATATTAGATATTCATAATCAAACAGTGTTAAAAGTGTAATATTATGAATTAAAATAAATAATAACATCAATAAAATGTTTATTTTATTTTTATAATAGTGTTTATTTGACGCTTACAAATTAGTTTAGCTTGGCAATACTGGATACCGAAATAATTCACGTTTCTCTCCGTAAAATAGGAATATTATAATTTCTCTGTTATTTTATCCGACTTTTTTATATTATTTCTTATGTAAGCTATTTACACTGTAATAGTTGCAATAATAATTCCTTTAATTGTTTAGAAGTGCCATTAATTAATTGTCCGAACCACTGATTATGACCGAAACACAAATAGAAGATCCACAGTTAGAAAATTTCATCCTTGCTGAAACGCAGAAGCAACGTTTCCAGGTGAGAGATATATTTTAAACTAAAAAATTGGAATGCTTTGTATAATATGCACATATCACAAAGTATGAAGCACATTACTTTGTTCACCTGTTCCAAGTTGGCTGTGCAAGCCGTCATCTCGACCTTTGACCCAACCTTACTCAGTTTTACTTCATTACAATAATGTTTTATTCATTTATTTAGTTAGAAATATATGCTCCATACCCGAAATGCATGCACGCCTTTTCTCTTGACTCATTATCTCACACAATAGAGGCCTTGAAGCTAATTGATAGCAAGGACAGATAAAAATGTCTTTTTATCGTAGAATTTGTGTGAGCCCTGCTGTATTATTTAAATTTCTTGCATTTCATGACTTGGCCTCATCAGCAACACTCATGAAATACCTCTTATTAAGAAAATATTTGTAACTTTTCAGGTTCTCGTCCACGGACTGACAGATACATGTTGGGACACTTGCATGGGCCGACCTTCTAACCGACTGGACTCCAAGACTGAGGTGTGCATCATGAACTGTGTGGAAAGGTTCATTGATGCTACAACATTCATCACGAGGCGTCTTATGAACACAACTAAGTATCGTTCAGATGCTCCTCTTATATTCCAATAAATTAAGCATACAGTTTAGTAAGAAACAAACATGTTAGACGGCATTAAGGACTTTTTGCGCCGCCACAAGAGGAAGTTCATTGTGACGGGGGCTGTTTTTGGCGGATTATACTTATTGACAGGCTATGCTCAGAGGAAATTGCGAGAATGGCAAGAAAAAGAAGCAAAAAGATTCTTCGAGATGACTCGTAAGAAACAACACTTTGAGAGTACAGAGCGCACTTGTAATCAAACCATTTTATCACTATCTAAAATTGTGACAGAAAGTATTTTAAGTGTATTGAACACTGAAGAAATAGTCCATAAATTGCAAGAGAATCCAGAAAACAAATTAGCATTATGGGAACAGTTGAAAATTATGATATTTACCAGAATATGTGTCCTTGTGTATGCTCTAAGTATATTACAAGTGATACTGAGAGTGCAGCTCAACATAATTGGTGGTTACCTGTACAGAGACTCAGTCCATGACGAGGATCCTTTAGTGGATGGTGACCTACAGGCGAAGTACCTGTCATTGTGTCACCATTTTGTGGATGGAGGAGTGGAAGACTTAGTGAAACAGATAGAGAATGTTGTGAAGAAGGTTCTTGAACCTGTATCTTTGAAAAAGAAGATGACACTGCAAGATGTGGAGCAGATATTCTGGTCTATACAAACAGTATTGTGCACAGACACCACAGGTGGTGATCCTGTGAAGAAAATGGTGCACTACTTAGTAGGCCATGCGGAAGTCAGCGGAGCTAAGTTAGATACCATTGTCAAAGAGACAATGGATATTTTAGAAAGTGATGAAGTCACATCTATTGCTATGTCGTCTGTTAGTCGTAGCTTTTCATCTGTAACTGATGAGGTTGCCAACCTCTTTGTGTCTAAAGCTGCACCAACATCCAAGAACCAATTGGAATTAAATGTTGATCATGTAATTACAAATGGGGCTATAAAGCTTGGAGCAACACCAGACACTTTTGTAGATGTTAATAAGGTAGAATTACACTTTGTTAAACTTCTGCCTGTTTTAAATGAACTCATCACAAAGAACACATGCAAGGGTAACACAAACATTCCAGATTTGTTAACACAACAACTCACTCTGAATGACAAACTAAAACTTCTGGGTGCAAACATTTATGAAGTATTTAGTAGTGCTTAGGTTTATGTTATAGAATGTAAATGGCCAACATACTGGTCTGTAAATATCTAAATGAACAATGCCTCGGCACATCGCTAAATACATCTTCAGTATAGAGACATGTCACAATTATTATTTCAGTCCAGGTATTGTGGTAGTTAAGCTTTTTGTATTTCTTGCATTTTGGGGACAGTAATTAAAGTTTTAATTGATTAATAATTTACAATGTTTGATTATTCCAGTCTGTATTACCCTGCCTTTCTTACAATCATCATTTGTATAATACCTAAATTAAGCTTTATTAATTGGCTAATCTACGCGACATTGAAACATAATTGTCAATGAGAAATAATGTTATCAAAATCCATTATATTCCGAAGTTCGTATGCATCGAGTATGCGGGCCTATTGCCACCGGTATGAATAACGATTGTTTAAGCGTGACTCCAAGATATGAAACCAATGCGAAAATCGCTGTTGTTGTATAGGAGCCTCATAAAACATTTATTCTATGATAGATTTCATATTCTTTATCATCTCTGAAATTAACTAACTATAACGATTCATGCGTTGAGATACTGTCTGGAAATGGACGACGAAAAAAAGGACAGCGTAGTCTTAGCAACAAGATCCAGTCTTACTCCTTGGGAACGGAACCTTAAAAATGTCGAATACTATTTACTACACTCATCAGTCTTATTCAAGTCAAGCATACACAGGTACTATCGCTTGCTGAAAATGAACGTATACCTAATGAATTGATAAGGACTACAGTCATTGTAAGTTTATAGAAAACAGTTTTTTCTTGATTCGTTTTATCAACATTTTATTAAAACGATAAGCGATCGTAGTGCCGCGCGTGTGTAATAGAAATACCTATGTTTTTGTTTTTATTATTGAAGTAAGAATTGTAAAATTTACTGATTGATCGCCCAAATTGTTCGAGGAAGGCTATTACTTATTGCTGCGGGTTGTTCGAAAGAGATACCGCGGCCCTGGTACATAAAAGGCCTACGACAGAACACGACGGTTTTTAGTCAGTAAGAGTCTGACACTCCCTGACCGCTGCTAACCCACAGCGGCCCCTCCCGCTGTGGGTTAGCAGCGGTCACTTGATGATTTTTAACGTCGCTAAAAAAAGGCTATTACTTATTGATTTTTTTACTATTGGTTATACTTTGCATCCGGAAGCGCGAAGTTGTTCCCGATGGCGGAAGTTACCAGTTAGTTATAAAGAGCGAATTCGGCCCGACCCAGAAATTGAACCCGAGACCTCGTGCACAGCAGCCGCGCTATGCGACAAGTGAACCAACTAGGCGCCAAGATATAAATGATTAGCGAGGTATCTGTGCCTACCCACATACGAACCGACAGCAGATAGAGAGGCCATTAGACTAGGGCTGCAATTTAAACACCAGCTCCTTGACCATTTGAATGTTGATGAAAGTAGCAAGAGCTAAATAATATGTAATAATGGTTATTATCCAGAAAACTTCTCCATCTACCTAGCCTTTTCCCAGCTATGTTCAGGTTGAGTACCTACCCATGCTATGCGACCAACTGCGATATGCCCATGTGATCTCCTCAATCCAATCAATCATCAGGCAATGCGATACCCCTTTTTAAGACAGATTGTCAGACTATCCGTAACTACTGCCACAGATGTTTAAATGACAGCCGCTGCCCACTAATTTAGCTGCCCGCTACACACCCATCCCCGGATCGACTGCGCCAAGACCATCGAACCGTGCGGCATTACTTACACTTGCTTAATTAAGCAGTAACGTAATTTCGTTGAAACATTCATCAATTTTAATACGCAAACGTAAATTTGGATTGTTTACAGTTGCTGTCCGATTGAGTGACAGTAAAAAGAAACGGCTTCTTTTTTGTTAAAAATAAATGCAGCTGATACAACAACATTGCGACACTCGTGGACTCCCGTGCCGCAGTCTTATGCAACCGTGGATATTTTGATGAATGCCGAATCCATCCCCGCACACATGTGCTTATATTTCGAATCCAGGAATTTAACTAAGTAGCACAGAACTGCTGACCGAACTATGTCATTTGTTAACCAGGAGACATTTGGAAAATAATTATAGACTTATAGTAGCAAGCGAACATTCTTCCTTGCGCAATCACGAGCTTTTGTTCAGTAACGGAGCTTGACTTGACATTTTTGTACCCACCACGAGGCATTGATCGGTTTTGAGGGTGAAACAAAGGCATCGTTTTTCTTATCTTTTTAACCGTGTGTTAAATATAGAACCCATTATCAATTTAACATTAAGAGTAAGTTCCTACCAACTGATATTGCAAAATGCGGGCACCACCAGTGTGAGGGTCAGCCAAACATAAATGTCAAGTCAAGTGGGTAAGCAGACCTATTATGTAATTATTTATTACACTATAATTTATTTTGGAGAATGAAAATTGACAATTAGCTTTTATAAGTGCCATAACTCCTAAGGATGATGATGATAGAGCCATTGATCAGATTTGAAACCATTTTATTTTTGGCTTTTAAATTAACGAATCCATACCTAGGTCAATATTTACTCAATTGAATGAAGTCTACCTAATATTGTTTTCACATTCTCACTATCCGTACCGGATCAATCTACAACGGTGATAAAATTCAATGCCTATCATAACGTACGTTTGTTATTTATAAGCAATCTGACGTTAGAGACGCAGGACGCGCAGGTGATCGGCAATCGATGTGGTTTTGATGCTACTTGCGTAGAACAACTGTTATAGTTTTTAGTTGGATATCATTCACCTAGCGGGTAACGTCAGTGAAGGCGCGAACTGACGTCCACCTGGAGCGATGGGTGTGTGCACCGTGTATGCCTGTCAATGCAGAGTGGATATGCGGCAAGCGGCGTGACGCGACCTGCGCACGCAGCCTCGGCCCGCAACTGCCAATAACCCGCTAGAAGCCGTAGAGCGCGCGCCACTCGCTCCTGAACAAAATATCGACGCGTAAACCGACGACCACCCTGATAACTCCCTCACAAAACTGTGCCATAGTTTATAGTGCAACCTCCTCAATACTTACGTGAATTTATTTCAAATCAACGCTCGTCGACACCCGTAGAACAGTGCACCACGTTATCAGTTTATCAGTGAACTGTACAACACACGTTTTTTCATGTAAGTAATATATTGTAATATATGTAACTATATTTACTATACGGAATCTATTCAATACAATTCATTATCTATTTGTATAAATAACAACACAGTTCCTGCGACAGTATTAGTGGATTCTGAAAGACAGGTTTTCACGGTTGAAAATGATAAAGTGGTTCATTTTTCGATGAAAAACAATGTTCGTACTCTTTTCAAAATTATTTAAATGATTATTGGAAAATCTTAAGCGTTAAGTAGTAGGTACTAAATGTTAGTTAATAAGTGAAGTTTATCTTATTAACATGATATATACTTATTTCATAGAGCTTAGATGCAATTATGGTAGCTATCGGGAAGGTTTTTTAAAAGCTGGACTGCTAAGGCCACTCGGGTTACGTAAGTTTTGCTTAGTTAAGTACAACTTGCACATAATTTTCTAAATTTTTAAAATTTCTAAACAATCACGCTGTTTTTGTAAGAAAACCTGAACGTTGTTGAACAATGAATTCATAAAAATTTAACGCCCGTCATCCGTTGCTTTCTCGTTAACGTTTTTTAATTAATTGTAGGAATATTTATGCATGTAAAGATTTGCAAATAAAAATTGCTCATGTAGACAGATATATATAGGCACCTATTAATTTACCACACATGGTATGGTCCTAAAAAGCTCAGAATTTTCAGCTTCAGTGAATAATGAAAACGCACTGTGATGTGCAATGCAATTAGCTGATAACTTTTATATGACAGCAAGGGTCATAATCGAGGCACAGAGGTCGGATGTCCAGCTGACAACGTAGATTATAATTATGATAAATAATTGGACAGTTAACAGAGTAAATGTACCTACATGCACCAACAAAAAAACTGCGCAATCTTCCACCCGCGGTTTCAGTGGGGTCTCAAAAACACTACTTCGATCATCCGGATTTAAAAGTAACCATCCTCGATAAATGGGCTATCAAACATTGAAATACATTAAAAAAAAAAACTATTATATAGGTATGTAAGATATCAC
Source organism: Helicoverpa zea (assembly GCF_022581195.2). Classification (NCBI taxonomy): domain Eukaryota; kingdom Metazoa; phylum Arthropoda; class Insecta; order Lepidoptera; family Noctuidae; genus Helicoverpa; species Helicoverpa zea. The sequence continues at coordinate 5,210,444 of NC_061472.1, forward strand.
CAAAAAATCCCTAAGTTTGAAATATCATTTGAAATTCTAAACAATTCAAATCCCACCAAAAACATTAAATGTAAAAAAAAGCCAAGCCTCTACGCAATTCTTCCACCGTAAAAAGTTTTGAGATCGCATAGAAGCCAAGTCCTGTTCAACTTTATTTGTAATAATAAATGAATATTTTGTGACTATATCAATAGTTTTGTTCACATTACAATTATATTGACTTGGTCGTATTTAATACATAATAACAATATACCACACTATGTAACTATAAACAAGTAGTAACATTTTGTATATAAATAAATAACAAAGTTATCAATGCAGTTAAAATTCATACACAATGGTCTTGAAAAACCGCAAATATAAATTTGTTTCCTATTTTTTATTAAGTTTTAAGGTTTCTATAATTTTCCCTTTATATGTAGCTAATAACCTATCTTGGTGCCAAATTTTAAGGTTCTAAGTTTGCTAGAAGTACCTTAGACTTTTGATGATCGGTCAGTGAGTCAGTGAGTGACAAAATGGTGTAACTTTGATCGCTCATAACTCGTAAACTATTTATTCAAATGTCTTGTAATTTTAAGACTGAGCTTGTTCTAATACTTACTCTTCGTCATCAACCTAAACTCCTAGCTTTGTCCACATGGAAGATACAGGGGGTTGAAATAGCTACGAAACGCTTCGAGAAAAGATGGTACGGCCGTGCCCGCTTTGCTCGAGTCTTGGCGAGGGCACTGCCGTGCCCTCAGATTAGATTGCTCCCTTGTTTCTTTCATGGCGATTTGTCTATAGATCGAGGTTTTATCTCCATATCTTAGGTACCTAGGTATACTCTATGGGCTGGTACTTATGTAAGTAGGTACTTGTACCTACACTACAAGATAATATTGGTACTTACACGTCAATTCAACTTCATAATGTTATTTTTATCATATTGAGTGATAGGTTCAGTTACAGTAAACAACGATTGGATTTTGTTTCATTGTGACTGATATAATTTTTTTTACAATTCCGTGACTGAAAAAGGAATTTCGTCATGTCCTGCCTGTTTGATATTCAATCAAAACAAACTACGCAATAAAAATTCTTATAAACGTTAATAGAAAAGTTTTTAATTACTAGGCATGTAAGTAACTACCTATGTATGAAAAAAACCGGCTAATTGTGAGTCGGAATCGCGCACGAAGGGCCCTACCATTATTTATAAAACGGACAAAAATCACGTTTGTTGTATGGGAGCCCCCCAAAATATTAATTTAATTCTAGTTTTCAGTATTTGTTGTTATAGCGGCAAAAAAAATACATCATCTGTGAAAATTTCAGCTCTCTTACTATCACGGTTCATGAGATAGCCTGGTGACAGAGGAGCGAAAACAATAGGGTCCCGTATTACCCATTGGGTAACATTTCGTACCTACAATGAGCCCTAGGTATTGAAATTTTTATATTATAAACCGTTATACTATGGCGTGAATCCACATGTGTTGAACATTCGAGGAATGCGAAACATCTGTACCTAAAAATAATAATGTTAGTTTTTAGGAAATGGATGAATGATTCAAGGACTGCAATTCGGAATACTATAAGTTACATCCTGCTACATATTACTTACTTATAAAGTTGAATAATTTGTTTCCTTTAATACGCGCTAATCGCAATTCAAAAATATCAACGTTAGATAACCGATTTAGCTGTTTATCCAGGTGCAAGAAGCTATATTCCCGTGGGTCGCGGGTGAAACCGGTGGCAGAAACTAAGTCATCCTTACTAATATTATAAATCGGAAAGTGAGTTTGTTTGTTTGTTTGTTTGTTTGTTCCGCTTTCACGCCGTAACTACTGAACCGATTGCTTTGAAATTTTGCGGACGTAAAGTTAGAAGTCCGGAATAAATAATAGGGTACTTTTTATCCCGAAAAAAATAGATATTCCCGAGGGAAAACAAAAATATTGTTTGCTTGATGGATGGATTGTAGATGGCGCTGTGTGTCGTTTAAAACAAGGTAATATATTGCAAACGAAACAAAACTAAAAGTAGGTGTTCCGGTGATGCTCATGCGTAATCTCGATGCCCCTAGACTGTGTAATGGTACCAGGCTGCGTGTCACTCAGCTTGGGTGGAACATTATTACAGCCACTATTTTAACTGGCGCAGCAAAGGGTGAAAGTGTACTCATTCCTCGGATTCCGATTATTCCAACAGAGCTCCCATTTCAATTTAAAAGACTACAATTTCCTATAAGGGTTTCATTTGCAATGACCATTAATAAAGCACAAGGCCAAACTCTAAGGGTTGCTGGAGTACACTTAGAAAAACATTGTTTTTCGCATGGTCAGCTCTATGTAGCGTGTTCCCGGGTTTCCAGTGCCCAAAATCTGCATGTTTTTGCTCCACGGGAAAACGTATAATATAGTGTACCATTCAGTTTTGGTTTAACAACTAATCGTATCCAGCGTTACATCGCGCTTCTTAGATTTTTCCGTGGGAATGAGAAGTTTTCTTATAGTTGTGATTTATACCGCAATATAACCGAATTCCACGCGGGCGAAGCCGCGGGCGGAAAGCTAGTATTAAATAATCAATGCCTATCAAGTAGTTCTAAGTGTGAAATAAAGATTGCTGATAAAGACTATCGATAGCTCTTTAGAGGTACTTCAAGGATCCAATGCCAATGGCGAAATATGTAAACAATTCTGCACAAGGATCGATAGTAGGTACCTTCTTATGTTTATTCCTACTTGCCAGGTAAATATTTAACTATTGCACACTCTCACCCAGGCTATTTCTAAGCTGCTGATTGATTTTGTAATTTCCCGAAAGGTTTTATATGGTGAAATATGTGATAGGTAAAGCGTGAAATTTTTCATTCGCAAGTAATAAATCGATAACGGGCTATTAGTTTAAGGGATAACACAACAGTAGGAGAGCAAAAATAAGTACTTTTCGTAATAATAAAGTCTAGTTTTTATAAGTGTCTAGGACGAATGGATCTATGTTTTAAATAACAGAGTCCAATAGGTAGAGCAAGTAATTCGCCGTTGTATTTAATGCCTTTTCACAAAATGTTCTTTAAGTTAATATTGCCAATTGTTATAAAAAACACTTATCAAGTTTACAAAAATCTTTTATTCGGGATACTATACTATATAACCAAAGTACCGTAGTCGATCGGTCATGCAACAACTTAATTTAAATTTTCTATGAAATGAAATTAACGCTGGTGTAACGATAAGAAATCGATAAACTGTAGGCAACCTCGCCGCAACGGTTTACTCGAAGATGTTATTTATTATATCAACATATTTTTACCTGCCTAGTAAAATACCCGACTGGCAATTATTGCCGAGTGCAGAGTTTCCGGCCTCTTTCCCGTAAGGCCGCGTAGTGAAGACTATCTGCTACGCCATTTTTCCTTCAGGAGAACATAACATTTTTAATGCTCACGACTACCACGTTTTGTTAACATTGTCGTAGATATTATTCAGTAGGTATTGTTAGAACAAAGTTGTTCTTATTTAATTGCTCTCTCAATCAAGCTTGATATTTGTTTTCCACGTCCACGTTCTATAGAAGAAAACATATTAAATCGATGAACTTAATGCCAATCCCAAGAATTGTATTTCATTGAAACTGAAGAGAGTGCATAGGTAACTGACGGGGTTTATTTGAAAATAGTTATAGTACTTGTATTGAGAAAGAGAAAGGTGTACTATCATCTGTAGAGCGAGCTAATCAAAACATTATCGACCAAATATTTTCAAACATAATGTGCGGTACTGTAAACAATTACTTAATACGAATCTACCTATATAGTACAGCTATGTTCTGCCCTATGTATAGCTCAGATAGTCTGCTTAGCTGTGACAAGATGGCCCAAGTCCCAAAGACGGCTAAGTTTATTTTGATGCAGAACTCTTTTAATGTGATCTCATATGGACCGATTATCAACTGAAACACTGCTGTGGCGAGTTCAAAACTTTTTAAAAGAGACACATCCATCCTCCTACCCTTATCACAGTTTTATTTGGGGTCGACACAGCATATTTTCACATGTCCATACGCTTTTATTTAGGTACCATCTCACAAGTAACAATATTTTGCAGTCATATCGACTTTCGCATGGTCCATCCATCGTTTCCTTGGTCGAAATGTTTTCAATTCTTTGGAAACACACGGAAGTCTTTCAGCCGCACTCTCATCTTAAATTTTTAATTGCTTTCCATCGGTTCTGTGAAATTGTGACGTAACCCAAGAATGGTATGAGAGTAAATATCTACTGAAACTGAAGAAAACAATCAATAATTGAATGAGGGAAGCCGTAATATCCCTACTTGTTTATATTAAAGAAGATTGAATAGGATGATGTGGGACATCGGAAAAACTCCGTAGATAACTGAAAATTATTTGCTTATTTAAAGTTTATGCAAATAAACAAGAGGGTATATATCTCATCATATACGTACCTTTACTGTTATAACGATGAAATGTTGATGGTAACATCGGTATTTGAGTGTCCTGTGTGTCTACACATCCTGTAAAATTACTATAGTAAAACATGCTATGTAAACAAAAAATAATTTAAAAGGACAATGGGCGATTCCGGTCCAAATGTCCACCACGAACGAGACCTATATGGATAGATAGCCCGTTAAATATAGAACAGTTTTTTTTATGAAAGTAAAAAAACATATAATGCCTCAAAAACAGTTACAGCAAAATCAAATAAAACATTTTATAGATTTTTTCTATTTAATTTTTTCAATTACTTTTCGTGATGTTCGACTTCGTACTTTCTGTAACTTCTGACAAAATAGAATTGTTCATTATTAGAGAGAAGACACCACCAGTTACATCGAACTTTCTTAGATCCAGGCACCGCTCAGTATATTCAAGCACTTTTGGCGCCTCAATTGGTTAGTGATTTGTACATCCATCGGGCAAAATAATGGGCTGTTTATATGCAAATGTGTCTTACTCATCTTAGTTTTAGATAAAGTGCGGAAATGGAAGTGGAATAAAATAAAAAATAATAATTATAACATACAAAAACTACCGAAAATTAAGAATATATTTTTGGCTATAACTTTTTTTTGGCATTGTTTTTTTTTACTTTCTTAGTGAAAGTTACTCTAAATTAAGTGGACTATTTAATTATATAGGTCTCGTTCGTGGTGGACATTTGGACCAAACTTCATACATTCTTGCCCAATCTCCTTTGACTTTTGCTGGCAATGACTGTAGGTAACATAATAAAAAGGTATAAAATACAATCTTGATATAAGTTTATGCACCTCGTATTATGTTTAAGAAATGGTTTTCACGCCTATCTCAAAACGAATTAACGCTGGGATGTTATGAAAAACAGATGACACGTTTACGAACAAACTTCCAATCGGACACGAATACTATTGTGTTAAGACGAATAGCGCATACGCACATGACTGAGGATTGTCTTACAAGATACAAGGCATTCTTGATAAGAAGCGAGTGAGAGCATATTTTTTACATTGATTATTATTGTATCACAAAGCATACACCCCCATTCTCAGATACTTACGAGAGAGAACGAGCGACATATTATAACTTTCTTTAATCATAGGGTTTTCATAAGAATCTTCGATGATGGCGATGAAGACATAAATTGCTGAGCAAGAAACCTAAAAACAGAATCCTCAAACCGCAAATGGCCTCGATTAAGGGTCATCGCGTTCTCTATATGACGATGAAACAATAAACAAACCGTTATTGTTGTCTGGGCAATCTGTCATAAGTTCTGATCGTATCAGAAACGTGGCCTACAGGGCCCCGATTCTCCTAATTTTACTTAAGCGGCATACGATTCACGTTCGACTCGATTCGACTGAAATCCAATCCCGACTCGATTACGATTGAAGCGTATGTGGCATTCCGCAATTTTTTCTTTGAAATAAACGTTTTTATCCTTTTCTGTCATTCAATAATGACTCATTTTGTCTGCAAATGATTTACGATTGCAATATGATTGTAGAGCAAACTACCGTATAGACCAAAATCACCAAAATAGCAGACCAATCGAATACCTACGATTGGTCTTTTATTAGTAGCAGAATGCCCGATTTGGTTAAAACTGCTATTGCGATCATATTGCGATTCAATTTCTATTCGATTTTGACATTATTAACTTAGGAGAATCGGGCCCCAGATATCTAATGCAGTTACTTACATTTCCACAATCGAAATAAATATTTATAGGCTGGACATCGAACCCGCTGAACTGGAGTAGCTGACCGCGTAAGTCCGCTTTTAAAACACATTTATAACATTAACGCAATAGCTAAGTGGATAATTTAGATGTCGCCTTTCGCTAGTGATCGCCGCGAATGCTTTTAGAACAGGAACGGACATAGAAGAACCAAGTAGACAGGTAAGTAGGTCAATTAATGGAAATTTTAAAAGAAAATTAAACAATGGCACACTCCATCCTCCGAGCCTTTTCCCAAACTATGTTGGGGTCGGCTTCCAGTCTAACCGGATTCAGCTGAGTACCAGTGCTTTACAAGAAGCGACAGCCTATCTGACCTCCTCAACCCAGTTAAACAATGGCTCACTATCCTAAAGTAAAATGAAAACTATAGCTGTAAAATTAAATAAATTATACCTACCTCTACGATGTGTTTATGTGACAGTGTTCGGTCACAATAGAGAGGAATCATTTGCAAGCGCACTAAAGACAATGGGGAGAGTGCGACGCTCACACTGATTTGTTCCAGTTTCCTCAGCCACCATGGCTGTGCATCATTACGAAAAAGTCGTAGATCAGCTAGCCCACATCCTTTGTGCTAGACTTCGACCTATAGGCCTAGTTTTCTACAGATGTCAATGCCACCGTTGTCGCATGGCGGTTATATTGATCAAGTCAAAGATTTTCGTTGTATATTTGCCGATTTAGGTTAAAGTAAAAGTATGATGTCTTCGTAAATGTATCAAAGAAAGACATTTGCAAATTGTGCTCTATCTATGGTATGCTTAATTGTTTCTTATAAAGTTTAACGCTATGATTAGATATGTGAGTTAAGCACTTCAATAAGAGGTTGGATTATCTCAATTGGCACAGGTTGATAACAAAATGATTTGATCTCCTTGAGAATATCGTCATAAGTGGTAATAAGATGTAAAACCAGAGTTTCATATGATTTAATATTTATAAACCTGTTTTGAAATGCAACTTTTCAACAAACGTTTGGACCATCCGATGGGGAAAATAAAATACTATATGCATGTACCACAATTTTATGGCAATAGGTACCTACTATAGAAACGTAATAAAATGGATTTCTCTCGAACACATGTTGACCAAATTAATTACTTCACACTTTACAATCGCAAAATATGCTAAAGCATACCTACCTATATAAAAATATGCACGCGGACATTTACACAATAACTAATTGCTCGTAAATCGACAAATCTGAATTGCCGTACAAAATACTCCGTGTTGAATTTAAATATCATAATGTGGCATTTTGCACCGGATGTGAAAAAACGCATTAAAATTGTACCTACTAACGTATCCTATTTAAAAACTATTGTCTGCAACGGTAGAGCTTGTTACATGTGGTTGGCGGTTTCTATAGAAATTATAGGAAACTGATTTTCATCCACATTAGGCTTCTCTAACTTTTATAATCTAACTGCCTGTTCCTCGTGGTTCCACCTAATAAACTACTTCTCGCACCCTAGCCTATATGTCCTTCGAGAATCTAGATCGGTTTGTAGTTTTGGCGTGAAAGCGCTACAGATATGCAGAGTTACTTTCACCTACTCATAGGTAGGTACCTAAGTACCTAGGCGAAAACTCCCCTAGTTTTGTCAAATTTTCTTTTTACGTACTTCTGATTTTCCATCGGTATTTTGAAAGTTAACCAAAATACGTGAAGATAATTTCAATTTACGCAACATCTCATAGATTAACTGTAAATGTTCGGTTTTGTATTATCGGGATAGCATAATGTGTGCATGTAATGTTACGCATATGAGGTCGTCTGGCTTTCACCAGTCATTTTATCATTTAACAACAACACACGGCTCGCGCGACACTATCTGTATATCGCGGTACTTATTTGTACCATGTACCTACTTACCTATTCATATGTATAATAGGTACCTAGCTATAGTATCCATAACGATATACTTAAGTATGAATGGCAGTCGAACCTACCAATTAATTTAAATAATGATCTTCACTTGTTTGCAAATTATTTCAGTGGCGGTTACAGGAAAATGATTTATTGTATAACATATAAATAGGAAGGATATTGGGTTATTATTTATAGATACCTAATCGGGATTATTTTTACGTAATTTATCCTTATTTTGTACTTATTATTTCACCAGTAAGTGCTTAACCACAGTAAATACTTGCTTAACTACGTAGGTAGGTACCTACATACTATGCCTTGTCCCACTTAGTTAATTATGACTTAAGGGAATAAGTTCTTTTTTTAAACGGTGATATTTAAAGAAAATTTGAATACTTAGTTATTTTGGAGTAATTTGGGTGAGCCCAATTAGAACAGTTTAAATAAGTCATTAGTTCCTCCGCTTCTCTCACAAATCTCTTTTGAAATTAAAAATATACACTCTTTTGCAAAAAAAGCGGGCACCTATGCGAAATCTTAGTTTTAAGGGCTTTACGTGTATTTCAAATGGTTTTAATGATTGTAGTATGTTTCTAGCATCAAAAGGGTTAGCCAAGCATGCGCGAGAGTGTATTCTAAATTTAAATTTTGTACAATTGCTAAGAAATTGGTTAAACCTTGTTTTGGACTAATTGCTGGCAGAAAGTTCGTCGGTGTTTTGAAAAGTTGTTGAAGTGATTTTCAGAAAACTGCTAATGCAGTCTTAATTAATGATTAATGTACCTTTTTGTTAGATCAAAACATTTTTGAAAAACTATGCGTATTTGATAAAATTTTCACCTGCTCTACTATACTGATGATTGATGGCAATGTTAAGAGTTTCGGTATTTTAGTATAAAGCGTTCTTCTGTTTAGATATTATACCCACGTGTTTTAAAATATCGCTTTTTCATAATTAAACACTATTTAGATGAGTACCAGTACATTGGGCTGCGACAAAACCAATTTAAAGTAAGCAGTGCCGATCACAACTCGTCTCCTTTCCGACTTTGACATAAAAAATACCAAAGGAGATTGGGTAAGACAATTTGTCTAACCCACAAATTCATATTGCTACCATATTTTGTATGTCAGTGTCAGTTTTTTATGACAAATCCCGTTCATAAAAGACGTTTAGATTACCTCTGATTAACTACTTTTATCGGCTTACAGGCTTAGATAATGCTCATTCTATTTAATCGTCGCTTGACATAGTACTTAAAACGCTTAAAACGTTAAACTTTTCGTCAATTTTGAAGTCATAAAATTATATCTCATGCGTATTTGCTCATTTGTAATGGCACTTCATGTGACCATAGATATAAAATGGCATAATTATAGCAATACAGTTTACGAGCATCACGAGAGATAAATAAGCATAAAAATTACCTTACTTTGTAATCCATCCATTACAAATATTGTTAACAAGTTTTATCTCTAACAGCCAGTTTCTTCATCAAAAGTAAAAGTAACGGTCAAATTCATTTTTTCTATTAGTTTTGCTGTCACTTTAGCCTTGAAAAAACGAATTGACCGTTACTTTTACTTTAGACATTACTTTGACTTTTACTTTTGATGAAGAAACTGGCCGTAATTGAGGCATCGAATTCTTCGAAAATTGTACGTTGCTTATTTATCGAGGCAACGTAAAAAGTATGTCGCTAAAGATATTTTTTTAATGTCTTTTTACATTTCCAGCAATATTCTTAAGCATGCCAATAAAACTCAAGAATGTCATTAAAATTGAAATATTCTAATTCTATGGTTTTGCTTCAGATAAGAAAGTGGTGTAAAAAATAGTTAGGCTACTTAATAATCTTCGCAAAAAATATGTTTTAGCGATGAGCGATATAATTAAGTTACTTAAACCTACGTACTTAGTGTCGATTGGTTTTCCTTGTTCATTAGCCCACTAATTTTTATATTTTTTAGCTTAGAAATACCCCATATCAGTCCGCCCACGTCAGTCTGCCCACGCGGCCACTGGTCCTCTCTGAGTATTTTTCGCCTATTTTTAAAAGTAAAAATATTGGTAAGTATATTTTAGAATAAATTATATAGAAGTCTTATCTATAGCTATTTATTAGATACCTACCTATTTACTTAAATCCCTTTGGTCTTTTAACAATACGTCATTGTAAATACCTGAAACTCACCTTAAATAATTTGAAATACCTACCTAAAAGATCAATTTTAATCATCTTACTTACAATGAAAAATAAAAGCTTGTAAAAAGCAGGCTTAAAACCGCCATCTTGTACAAATAAGAAACATTTTAATTATCAAATCAATGCATTCACATACATAATTACATTCAATTATTATGACATAAGAGAAAAGCGTTCTAGTAACTGCAACAGTGCTTTTGTCCTGTTTCAGCTGACCGCAATGTCACACATGGTTTACAAGTATTTTGTAATAAAACAGTCGGAATCTATTGTTTTATTTGCATGGATAACGGAAAATGTAGTACTTACTTTCAGAGTGGAAATATTCATACCGTTGAATTTTACTGTGTTACTATTTGATTATACGAAAAACATTTGATACCTTCATATTTAACTATTCTACATTCTACATAGGTACTCAACTATTAGGGGAGCTCGTGCAAATTATCGTTTTAATAAAGCTTTTTCTGGTTATAAATGATATCTAAACACCTACCAAATGAAATCAAAATGGAATGAATGTATTGTGTGCAAGTCGAAATGGCCAGAAAGATTGTCACTTGTGATAGATATGTCAGCAAACCGAAGAGTATCGAAGAAGAACGCTCCGTCGACACCAAATAAAATTGGAATTTAGAATCATAACTTTATCGCCATTCATTGATTTGTTTGAAAAACATTTACTGCAGTGTCGGTAGTCAACGTTCACGTTACAAAAGTTAATGTTTAAGTTTTATGTCACAAATGAATAAATATATTTTAAGAATTTCAGTTGGAAATGATCTTTAAGCATAATGAGTGTTACCTATAGCTCCTTCCTCCACTAATATACTTTTTCTTTTCTCGTAAATACTGGGACCATAAACCGCAAGATAGGTAAATTACCCCTTTTTAATCCAATTTAAAATCATAAACAGTTGACGGAGCGATATCAGATTGTCACAATAGATGACCGAACCTTATCGCGTGTGACAATGTATTCCATCATAATTCCATTTCATGGTGACGAACACTTAATCATGTCGTTGTTTAATTAAGTTTTACCTACTTCTTATCGAAATGAGGAAATAGAATATAACTGGTCCTAGGCGTATTTGTTAGGTAAGAACGAAGAAAAGACTGTACCTACCTATACCCATTTTATTGGTAGCTAAGGATCGGCTAATAAGTGGGAATCAGCTTCTTTCAAAAACTTCATTCTTATTCTTATAACTGTGATCTTATTATCTCGATCTCCTCTATAAAAGACAAAATTATCTACATAAATAATATCAGAAAAGGCATTAACATTTTACTACCATTTTCTTCTTTGAAATCACCTAATCGAATCATTTAATGCCGAAGTTGAGGAACATCCTAGAATTTTCCCTTCATAACGATCCGAATGGCATCAGTACCTAATTTGATATTCGCAAAGTATTCTATGAATATTTCAATAATTTGTCTCTCTTGTCGTGATCCGTCTTGCTCAATTTTATGGAATTGGATCTCACACTACTGGGGCCCGATTCTCCTAACTTAATATTGTCAAAATCGAATAGAAATCGAATCGCAATATGATCGCAATAGCAGTTTTAACCATATCGGGCATTCTGCTACTAATATAAGACCAATCGTATTCCAACGACATTCGATTGGTTTGCGATTGGTCTGCTATTTTGGTGATTTTGGTCTATACGGTAGTTTGCTCTACAATCATATTGCAATAGTTAATCATTTGCAGACTAAATGATTCATTATTGAATGACAGAAAAGGATAAAAACGTTTATTTCAAAGAAAAAATAGCGGAGTACCACATACGTTTCAATCGTAATCGAGTCGGGATTGGATCGCAGTCGAACGTGAATCGAGTGGCGCTTAAGTAAAATTAGGAGAATCGGGCCCCTGGAATTTACCTTTGCTTTTGTGAGGTTTGTAAGCCCGTTGATCAGGATCTGGGGGGCGTTCAACGTACTTACACATGTTATCGTAAACTATCGTATGTCATGAGTGTACTATTGATTACTACAAAGGGTCTAATCGGTTAGTTATAATATCCCTACAAATAGGTGTAACACATGGCTCCGTTAAACAAATAATTTCCGAGTAAAACGTTACTTTTTAACACGTAAGATACCGTCGCGAGCGTAATGTCATAGAACGGTATCGAATTAGCATCGTTTGCGCTGCCGAAGCTGCCGTGGTATAACAAATAGATTTGACTGAAGTTCATTAAACCTTGGAGAGAATAAAAAAAATCTCTAGGTATTTATCCACAAAGGTTTTGAAAAATTCTATCTAAGCCATTATTTTTCCCATCTTTCGATCACCCTGCTCGTTTCAACCGTAAAACGTAATCAGCTGAATGGGAGTTATTTATAGATACGATTAAAGTCACCCTTTGTTGATGTTTATTTTTATGTACAGTACCTATCAACTTTATTATACCTAAGTACCTACCGATGTGTCATATATTTATCGTTAACAAGGGCCCGATGGTCTAATAAAATACGAATCTGTAAACACGAAATGACGACGTGATTATCGCTTAGAAACGTAATTTCCATATACTGACTTATTTAACTTTCTACTATATAGCGGTTTTCCAATTGAAAATTGAATTTTTGTCTCAGGTTTTGGCCCATATAGTTTTAAACGAGTTTATGAACGATATGTTCCTATTTGGGCCAATAACATAAATTAGTTGAATGAATTCCCAATGTACCTACCATCATAGATCTTATTACTTACTTTTCAGTTTTCTATGGGTTCCATAGGAAACTATGAAAGTCTGGATAGTTAATTACGTAGAGCGACTAGACATAATATTGGGCGGCCGCACCTAATTTCCATACTACCGACTTGGTGCAAAGTTCGTTGACCTAGTAATCCACTATGCGCTCCACTTTTCGGTAACTGTCGCTATAATTAATTAGCACACGGGCCGTATTATGATTCGTTAATGTTAGCCAGATTCTAGCACGATGCATATGGAGAGCAATGCTGTGAAATGGATGGATGGATGGAAGTAGTATGTCCCATCTGGGAAAATCACAAAAAGGTCCTAGAAAACATGCGTGTTACCCAGTTCTAAGTCATTTAAAATTAAACTATTCTTATAGGTACGACCTCCAAGAATTAAGAAATTACCTATGATACGAAGTTGACGAAAATTAAAAACCTACCAATTCTGACATCAGTCATTTCAGCATCATTTTGTCATCAATATAATGTTTTGTTGATGTATTTTTATAAAATTTTAATTATACACTTTTTATAGAGATATTACTGAAAATTGGAATGTGATGAATGCCTATGGGTACTCTTCATCAGTAACTCTACAGTCAGCATGATCGAAAATCTTAAGTCGCTTACGTTGGTTTACAAATTCTAAGCAAACATACCTACTTTAAGTGTCAATATATTCATTCATGATACACGAAAATAAAGCAAATGAATGGACGTGGCAGTCTAATGATGATCTAACGAATAATCGTGTTTATTATTGTCATTGTTAAGCAATAATTACATTTAATTAACTGGTGTAATGAGCAGCTGTTAATGTATGGTAAGTACTAAAGGGTTTTGTGTTTGAAAGTTTTCATTCAGTTGTAATTAATATAACTTCCTCCACTAGGGACCTAGGTACTATGAGTAACACTTAACAGGCAAGCTAACGTAGGTAACATTAGTATTGCAGTCCTGAACTTCTAATAAATGGCATTTATCTTTGGTTACAGATGTCAAAAGTAAGCAGAAGACGATAGTGCGGGGGGCCGGGATGCAGGCGGCGGCAGGGGCGGTCATGCTCGCGGTCCGGGCAGGATAGCCGGCGCTCGCAGCATGTGGGTGCGGGCGGCGCGCGCGATGCGGGCCCTGCGCCGGGCAGCGCTGCTGGTGCCCCTGGCACTCACGGCGCTGCTGTTGTTGCTGCTGCCGCGCCCGCCGGCCCTCGCACCCGCGCCACGGAGCCCCTCCCCCCCACCACCGCTAAGGGTTGACTTGCACATTGAGGTAAACAACCAAAATTAATAGGAATTTAATAGGAATCTACTTTCAATCTACACTTGGCGACGCGCAAGTTCCAGTTTCTTCAAATTTAGCTTCCCATACTTAGGTACGTTGTGAAATGATTGAAGGTGGGAGACATACGGTATCTAATCTCTCTGATCGTCCAATATTACCTACCAGCGATTTAAACCATCGCGTTGTTTCGTGAATGAGAATGTTGGTTGTTGATGCTATCAGCCAAACCAACCAACCAACCAAACCAACCAAATAATTCGTGGCCTCCAACGTAATCTGAATCGGAACTAGACGGAATAACAAGATGCACTCCACCGTTGCAATAACGAACACCGGTTAATGAAGTGTAAATATTTAACAATTGTTGTGTATCTATGCACGCGTCGGCTTCCGTAAATAAAGCAGTGCGCTACCGACCACCGGCCGTTTCACTTGTGTCCTATATCCGCGTCCCAGTCCGCATACCTAACATTGGCGACGAGCGTATATCTGCGCGTAAAAAGGATAAACCACGTGTTGTAAAGTGTTTACAATTATAAAGTGAGTGAAAATGGCGAATAATGTGCAATTCGGCATATTAAGTACGTTCGACCACAATTCTCAAACATGGCGGACATACAAAAGCCGTATAGGACAATATTTTGTCGCCAACGACATTAACGAGACAACTGATGCGTCGGGCAAGAAAAGAAAAGCCATCCTTCTTAGCGCACTCACTGAGGGCACATATAAATTGACTACGGATTTGGTGCGGCCCAAGGACATAGAAAACGTGCCGTACGAAGACCTCCTGTCTGCGCTGGACGAGCATTTCACCCCAAAATGCGTTGGGTTTGGGGAAAGGCACAATTTTTATATAGCAGTCCAACAAGCAGGAGAAACGTATTCTCAATGGGCCGCGAGATTGCGCGGGCTCACGGAGAAGTGCAAGTTTCATAATGTAGAAGAGGCACTTCGCGACAAATTTATAATGGGTATGCTGCCCGGTCGCGAAAAAGAAAAAATATATACCAAGGACCTGGCGGACCTTACACTGGCTAAGGTCGTGGAGTTGGCGGAGAATTTGAGCCGAGGCCGCGCCGCCGCCGCCGCAAGTGCGGGCGCAGGCGCGGGCTCGGGCGCCGCTGGCGCGGCCCCTGACGCTGCCGCGGCGTCTATATCCACGGCGACGGAGCAGCTTTACAAAATTGCTCAGAAAAGTGTTAGTGTAGGGAAAGTAAAGTGTGGTGTGTGCGGTTTCTCTAACCACAAATCTGCAGATTGCAGATTCGCTAATTATGTGTGCAAGAAATGTCACGTAAAAGGGCATTTACGTAAAATGTGCGGGAAAGTGAACTACGTGGTGGTAGGAAACGGTGACAAGGGTGAAAGTGACGGAGATGATGACGGTGAGCTATTTTATATCCGTTCCTTCAGAGGCGAACCCATGGTGGAAACGATTTTTGTAAATGACATTCCGTTTGAGTTCCAAGTAGATAGCGGGTCCGCGGTCACGGTAGTGTCGGAGGGGTTCTACGAGACACATTTTAAAAATGTGCCACTAGCAAGTACTCGTAAACAACTAATGACCTATAACGGTGGCAAAATTATATGTTTAGGTACGTTAAATTTACCTATTAGCTATGCAGAACAAACACGGAATATAGCGCTTTACGTGGTCAGGGACGGAGGCCCACCGCTGCTGGGGCGGGATTTCATATCTTTATTCAATTTGCAGTTGACGGGCGCTCCAGTAAATTACGTTAAGTCAGAAGATTCCGTGCAGGAATTACAAAAAAAATATTCAGACCTATTTTCATCTAAATTAGGAACGTTTAATAAATATGTTATTAAACTATCGCTGAAAGAAGGTTCAAAACCGGTTTTCTGCAAAGCTCGGCCGGTAGCATTCGCATTACGAGACAAGGTTAACGAAGAAATCGATAGACTAGTCGATTTAGGTATTCTCGAACCGGTCGAGTACTCAGAATACGCATCCCCGATAGTTCCCGTGTTAAAGCGCAACGGGACAGTCAGGCTGTGCGCTGACTATTCCGTATCTATCAACAAGCAGCTGCTTGTCGAACAGTATCCACTTCCCACTACGAATGAGTTATTCTCAAAAATCCATGGCGGCGAACAATATAGCAAACTCGATTTATCAATGGCGTACAATCAATTTGTATTAGATGACGAATCAAAAAACCTAACATGCATCAATACCAACCGTGGTTTATATAGGTTCACGCGTCTGGTTTTCGGGTTGGCTAGCGCGCCGTCCATATTTCAACGCGCCATGGAAAGTGTTTTAGCTGGGTTAAAAGGAGTTGTCTGTATGCTTGACGATATTTTAGTCACGGGTAAAAACCGACGGGAACACCTAGAAAATCTGAATGCGGTTTTAAAGCGTCTACAAAATGCTGGATTAACGTTACAGAAAGAAAAATGTAGTTTTTTTCAGGACGAAGTCAGTTATCTAGGTTATATTATTACGAAAAACGGTCTTAAGAAATCACCAGAGAAAATTAAAGCAATGATTGAGGCACCGGTGCCCACAAATGTCAGCCAGTTGCAATCATTTTTAGGGTTAATTAATTACTACAGGAATTTTATACCTAATACATCCACCATTCTCAGTCCATTATATGACTTATTAAAAAAAGATAATAAGTGGGAATGGACTAGTAGGCATGACTCGGCTTTTAGGGAAATAAAGGAGTTAATGACGTCGGACCAAATACTTGCTCATTATGACCCAAACTCGCAATTAATATTAACAGTGGATGCTTCTCCGAGCGGGTTAGGAGCGATCTTATCACAAATAGGCAAGGACGGGGTTGAACGACCTATTTCATTCGCTTCACGTACGTTGAATGCCGCGGAAAAACGTTATGCGCAAATTCAAAAGGAGGCTACAGCCATTATTTACGGCGTGAGGCGATTCCACCAGTACCTCTATGGTAGATTCAATCCTTTCATTCTAAGAACAGATCATAAACCATTATTATCAATTTTTGGTCCATATAAAGGTATCCCCGAAATGTCAGCAAACAGATTGCAAAGGTACGCGTTGTTTTTAAGTAGTTATAACTATAAAATTGAATACGTGCGCAGCGTTGACAACAGCGCGGATTACCTGTCCCGTTCTAGCCTACCGCGCTCGCGCCACGAGTGCGCGTGTACCGAACAGTGCCGGTGTTGTGATTGCGAGGTGGCATATGACCGCGCGACTTATGTTTGTTTTGTTATAGATAGTAGCATGCCCGTAACGCTAGATAAATTACGTGATGAAACAAAAGCTGACGATGTTTTAAAACGCGTGATTAATTATATTTTAAATGGTTGGCCACCGAGGGAAAATGACAGTCGTCTTAAGCCATTTTATTTATGTAAGACACAATTATCTTACGAGAATGGTTGCGTAATGCGGGGTCATAAGATAGTTATACCAACGGGGCTATATGAACGAATTTTGAAAGAGTTACATTCTTCTCACTTAGGTATAGTTAAAACCAAGGCCGAAGCTCGATCAAGGTTTTGGTTTCCAGGGATTGATCAGGCGGTAGAAAAAATGATAAATTTATGCGATATATGCATTCAATTACGAGCTTCCCCCTCGCGCGCCACTGTAGTGCATTGGAGCACTCCACCCAGCCCGTTCGATAGGATTCATATAGATTTTTTGGGACCGATAAGGGGTTGTGTCTATTTAGTGGCAGTAGATGCTTACTCTAAGTGGTTAGAAGTATATGAGATGAATGCCGCCACGTCTTCAACGGCGGTAATCAGAAAACTTCATGAGTTAATTTCGAGGTTCGGTGTTCCAAAAACGATTGTAAGTGATAATGGCACAGCATTTTGCTCACAAGAGTTTCAATTGTTCTGCGCGACTAACGGAATAGTGCATATCACGTCACCGGTTTATCATCCGCCTAGCAACGGCCAGGCAGAAAGCTTTGTAAAGATTGTAAAAAAAGGTATAAAGTCTTGTTTATTGTCTAGTAATAGTACGAAGGATACATCAAAAAAGTTACTTAAATACCTTATGGATTATAGGAATTCGGTTCATTCCACTACGGGTTTGTCTCCTGCTCAACTAGTTTTCGGTCACAAGTTGAGAACGCGGTTGGACTTGCTCAAGCCTCCGTCGTCTGCACCCTTGTCATCGCCTATGTCTAACCTTAGTAAACACCAACAGTGTATGCCAACTAAACAGACCAAAGAACTTAAAATTAATAGTTTTAAGGAAAACGATATTGTTTTATATAAGAAATTTATTAATAATTTAAAGTATACATGGTGTAAAGGCGTAGTATTAAAAAAAATAGGCAAAGTAGTGTATTTAGTGAAAGACATTAGTAGTTCGGAAAGTTATAAAAGACATGTAAATCAGCTGTTGCTTTACAAAGGAACCATTAATGGGGGACGAGATGTTAAAGTAAACTTACCTGGGTCGTCGCCGTCGCCGCCGCCATCGTCGCCGTCACCGCCGCCATCGTCGCCATCGCCGCCGCCATCGTCGCCGTCGCCATCGCCGCCGCCATCGTCGCTGCCGCCATCGCCGTCGGTTCTGCCATCGCCACCATCACCAACTCGGTCGGCATCCTCGCCTCATCCATTGGCATCTCAGGGCAGGCAGGGGGAAAATAGAAGGCAAGAAGTGTACGAGCCAAGGGAGGAAGATGAGATGAACGATGAGAATGGAAGTCAGAGTAGCCCGGAGGAGGACTTTCAGGAAGCGGAAACGACCAGTGTAGTAGAAACCCCACCCAGAATGGTGTTACGCAAAAACCCTACGCGTAATAAAAAGTATTTTTAGTTATTATTGTTATAGTTATTAAGGAGTTAGAAGTTATGCAAATAACTAGAGGGAGGAATGTTGTGTATCTATGCACGCGTCGGCTTCCGTAAATAAAGCAGTGCGCTACCGACCACCGGCCGTTTCACTTGTGTCCTATATCCGCGTCCCAGTCCGCATACCTAACAACAATGTAAGATTGTTTAAATATTCTTTTACTTTCTCATAACATGTGCATTTAGGTGTACGGTTATCTTCACATTTCTCAGGAGTGACGGTTTCTGTCATTCTCTTGTTATCATTTCATCAAACATCTGACTAGTAAATACCTATGATCTGGGTTCCTGATTAATGGGGAAGCTGGAATCACTACAGGGTTTTTCTTCAATCACGGTCGATTTTGATTAAATACTGAGTGAACGAACCATTGTTTTGTGTTTGTCTAATGTGGCGGACCATGCAATCCTCCTTGTTGGTATACAAAGTTGTAAAAGCAAAACTCTTTTTTGCAGCCCGGCAAAAGGGGATACAAACAACTGATTGTGCTCATTTTACGTTGCCGTTGTTGCTAAAACGCAGACATTAGACTGTTAGAAATATAAACGCTGGCTGATGGCTCCATTTTTGACAGTTGTTTGTTGTATTTAATTTCAGAACGCTATCACGGAATCGGACTACGCAATAGGTCATGAAGACGAGACTACTAAGCTCCCGTGGTTCATGCGTGGAGGTGAACATCGTCCAAAGGAGTACGACCCTGAGGCTAAGCTGTTTCCTGAAGATTCACCAGGGGACGACAGGTACCTACTCGTTCATGGACTAGCTTTACTTGACAGAACAGTGGTCCTCTTTGCTGTGTCGAGAAACGATTGTATGTACTTCGGAGTGCATAAGACTTTACTTAACTCAATTTTCTGTTGTTGCAGAGTCGTTAATCAACTAATGTATACGCTACCAAAAGACGAAGATGTGCCTATAAAGAAAATCTTGCTAGCAAACGGATTAGGAGCGTGGGGAGTGTCAGGAGGTCGGACTGAGTTTATCCGGAACAAGTGTCCTGTAGACCGCTGCACTCTGACTGCAGATGCCCGAGATGCCGCTTCGGCTGACGCTATACTCTACAAAGATCACCACACTCCGTTCAATATAAAACGTTCACCCAAACAGGTCATTACATAAAATTTTCTATTTTTATTGAAAAAACGTTATACCTAGTTGTTTTTTTGAACGGGTAGATTGGGAATCATCATCTTATTGATCCTAAGAAAGATCGGATCAATTTAAGCTATCTTCATATCTTGAAAACTTGGTTTTTCATCGAATCGCCGAAACCTACTCATATAATTGCCACTGAATATCTTCTTTATATTCTAGATCTGGATCCTGTACTACCTAGAATGTCCGTACCACACGGCGTCACTGCGGCCGTCATCAGTGGACGTGTTCAACTGGACATCCACTTACCGCCGGGACTCAGACATCGTGGCGCCCTACGAACACTGGGTCTACTACGATCCCCTCATCACCGAGAAAGATCTTGATAGGAACTTTGCTGCTAATAAAACTAAAAAGGTAAACATAACTTATACAAGAGTGTAGGGCAGTTTGCATTGCGAAGTTTGAAACCACGGGAAAGACTTCATTTTCCGAGTTGCAAACAGTTTAATGTTGTCATTCGATCAGACGGTCATCAGCTGATGTAACAGATCTGACTGATTGACCTAAAATAAAACTGTCACTCGCAGGTCCAAAGAAGCTCTATCTTCTATCTCAAGAACAGATTAACACCGAAGCTTTTTTATCAGGTGGCGTGGTTCGTATCGAACTGTCACGCTCGCAATCGACGGCTGCAGTACGCGAGGCAGCTCAGCAAGTACATCCAGGTGGATATCTACGGCGCCTGCGGAGCGCATCACTGCCCCCGCACCGACCCCAACTGCCTCGAGATGCTCGACAAAGACTACAAGTTTTACCTCGCCTTCGAGAACTCCAACTGCCGTGATTACGTCACTGAGAAGTTCTTCGTCAACGGATTGCAGTTAGTTTTGCTTTTCATCACCAGTTTCAGTTGTCACCTGATTCATCTATTAGTTTGTCTTTCGTACTTAAAAGTGCTGTCATGTGGCATGTTCTATATTTATTTGTCTTCAGCTTGAGTCAAATGTGTTAATACGAAATTTCTTGGTTGCAGACACAACGTACTGCCAATAGTGATGGGGGCCCGTGCGTCGGAGTACGCGGCCCTGGCCCCGCACAACTCATACGTCCACGTTGAAGAGTTCGCCAGCCCCGAAGAGCTCGCCATGTATCTACGACGTCTTGATGAAGACGATAATTTATATAATTCTTACTTCAAGTGGAAGGTAAGAAGGACCTGTACATAACAGAGTAGTGTAGTTAAATTGTTTATGGAAGCTCCATATCAAAACGTATGTGTCAGAACTGCTTTTCAAACACACGTGCGGGACGGAGGTTGATCGATAGAGTAAATAGATTGTAGTCGTAGAGCTATTGAAATGATAACCATTCCATAACTTCTGTTCATCAGGGTACAGGAGAGTTCATAAACACGTACTTCTTCTGCCGCGTGTGCGCGATGGTGCACGCGAACGAGCGGCGCCAGCGCAGCGCGCACTACGACGACGTGCAGGCGTGGTGGCGCGACGGCGCCTGCACGCGCTCCGAGTGGCGCACCATGCAGAAAGACACCCGCGACAACGGCTAGGGGCGCACACACACATCGCGATCACACTAATTCTAGGTTTATCGCTTCTAGCCCACCTCATCCAAGAGGTTCGACGAATCTTAACAAACATCAGTCGCTGAACCCCGGCGCCATGCAATTTAGTCAATATTTGTATCGTGTCGCGAATCGAGTCGAAACTTGTAATCTCGTCCATATTAGCATAGTGTATACCTACACGATAATGTTAGTAGTTCTGTTATATTTTTATTAGATTGCCGGTGTTCGGTGTACGAGTTTTCCCCATAATATTTTTGTTATAGTGAGGCGCGTAGAAAGCGCATAATATAATGATTAAGGAATAAAATATAATTCGATGTTGTTGGCGCCCAACGTGGGTCTGTGGAAAATTGATGTGAACGAGACCTGACCTCTACAATCAGAAATCATGTGCAATAAAAAATCTTTGTCAAGCATAAAACATTCCATTGTATATAGTATTCAATTACTTAACCTACCTACTTTTAAACTATTTTATTACAGTCTATTAACGAATTTTATTAGGTTTAAGACAATTTTGTTTTGTATGTTAGCTGTTTTATAAATACTTTTGTAAATTATTTGAATTTTGTAAATATTTTTACTTACTAATACATGATTAGTAGGTATTTTATATTTAATGTTGAAACTATCACACCACAATGTGTAGTGAAACGGATAATATCCATGTTCTATGTTTTAAGCAAAGTTATAAGTTTTTGGACTAGACTTGATTGATGAAATTTTTCTTTATCGATTTGATCATTATTATACATGTTTTCATGCTTGTTAAAAAGCTCAAACTATAAGTCTAGTCATGTTGCCATTGTGACAGCACAATACCAAAAATAATCTTTCATGATTTTTGCGCACAATTTGCACAATTCGTAATGACGTTTTCATATTTTATAATTTAGATTATTGCACTTCTTAGAGAAGTTAAATTTTTATGATGTCTTTTCAATTTATTAAATTATTGAAGGTACTTACCTAGTATTCATATTTAATTATTATTGATTGAATGGTCTGTATGTTATGACTTATGAACTGTTGTTGTGTTGGTAATATTTAAATGTTATTTTTTTAGAATGTAAATCAATCTTAATTAAGAGAAGCCCAATACAAACAAAATGTCTGCAGTTATAATTTAATGCTGGTCTCTGAAGAAATAAAACATTTAAGTATTGTATTACAAAAAAATTAAAAACCTGGCTGTCATTACAGAGACTGAAAAATCTTGATAAATTTGTAGGTTTTAACATCAATTTTGAGGAAACCTGCATTTAAAGCTTATTTAAGTGTTCCTCTCCATAAATCCTTAATGTATCAGACTCATTGTTGTTTCATAGGATAATCCCACAATCTCCTAAAAATCTAGTTTTAAAAATAATCAAGTATCAATGTCTTTACTAACAATTGAATGTTAAAAATGTTAAGATCTCAAGAAATGTTGACTCCATGCAGTATGATAACAATTGCCTACCTACTTTATCGTTAACTGTGCATTTAAATATCATAGGTTAAAAAAAAACAGTTTAAATATGTTATCTCCATTAAAACATTCCATTTCTATTGTTCACGTACTTTGTGTAACACATTTTTATGTTATATTTATGTAGCAAATATTATATAGACCAGGGATGGCGAACCAATGGCACGTGTGCCCGTGGTGGCACGAAGCTAAATAATTCGGGCACGCCATTATTTCACAATTGAAATTATATATGTAAAAAATCCATAATGTGCGAGTAAAAAACAAGTCCTTTCTTCATAATCTTTTACCTTTTCATGTTAACTATTTGCCTACAGGCACGCCTCAATAATTATCATTGTGTTTTTTATTTAATTTGGCACGTAAGTCAATGAAGGTTCGCCATCCCTGATATAGACAATTCATTGTATAGTAAAAAGGAATGCTATTAGATAAACTATCGAGATAAAACAACATAGTAAATGAATAGGAAAGGGCAATTACTATGACTGGATCGAATGATTATGTGTATGAGACACCAATAAATTTATATTAATGTTATATATTTATATATACATATAATTGTTTATCAGTGTAAAATGAAAGTGCCATTCGTGTTTAAATTAATGACAAACCTTTTAATTGGACATCTAACTCTGAAGGCCTTTCAGTATGTTGTGATTAAACAAATACTAACTTAATTAAATGCTTATTGCAGTACAATTAAGCCACCAACATGACACCTAGTGTTCATTTCACCAATGAAAATAAATAAATGATGAATTCAACATGATTTGTTTTATTTATATCACAAAATGGAATAACAATAATACCTGTGTCTAGAGCACATGCAAAATAAATACTGCCTCAATATAACATAACAATTATTTATGTCAACTTCTCAAAATTAATATACTGCTTCAAAATCTCTATTAGTTTTGAATTCCTTTGCAACTGCAATTGCACATTAACACATTCAACAACAAAATTAATAGTATTCTGAAATATACTTTGAGCTTTATGCATATTCTGTGGAACTAAGACACCAAACCAGCGGATAGGATTAACCATGTTATCTGCATCATTTTCCACGACTCTCATCTGTTCTACACCATCTTCCTGTACAGTCTCACATACAGTGGAAGCTGAGAAATCTGTGCTGCTCTCTGTAGGAAGCCTTGCAGTACTTACAGAACTCTGGCCCATAATGTAACGAGACTTCGCTAAATGTATACTGCCATTCTTGATACTGGATTCTATGTTCAATTCGCAACGCATCTTTTCTTCCATCAAATGCAATTGCTTGACAATGATTTTGTCCAGCAACTCACTGGCTACAGCCTCAGAAGGGGCATCTGTGTCAGAAAAACGGATGGTTAGTTCTTTACTAGACAAAACCTTAGCTTTTATCATCCCTTTACAAGGTTTAAACGGTACTAATTACTGTGTTACCTTGTTTCTGCTCGGGCATTATGAAGTTTGCTTGTTAGCTAATGTGAATTAAATGAAAATCACAACACTGTAACTGTTTTTCTTAATCTAAACAAAATATTTCAACAATTCACAACTGTTCACAACAGTGAAATGATTTGTCAATAAATCCATCCATCCATTGACAATATTGACATTTCTCATGTGTGCGCCAAAAACAAGATTTCTTCTCTAGATTACAACTATCTATGCTTAACCATAAACTTTAGTCCACCCACTCCGTTTTATCGTAATGTTTATAAATCAAAAAAGTAAAGGTTCCGTACCTTTATTACATGAGGATAAGAACTAAACGGGAAGGACTTTAGATGGACACTTAATATAATAAGCGTCTCAAGCGACTCTTCCCATCCGTATGGGAGGACTTGGCGTCCGTAAAATTTCCAGTGTAAGTTTACCAGCCTTTATTTCCTCGGTCCATGGCACTGAGAAATTGATCAGGAAAATATTACCCACCACACTGGTCAATTTTGAGGTGCCAAGCCTGACTGAGGCTTTAAATGCTTGGAAAGTCGCATGCCCGAACACCGACTTACCCGCCAACCTGTCCTCCCAGAGACAGTGGGATGAGCCGCTCTGCAGAGTAATACGGAAAAGTTTAATCGATACGTCAATTACTTCTGCAGAGCGAGCGCGCCTACTGGCTGTGGGTGAATGGGAGTCGGGTCTATGGCTTCTTGCACTTCCGTCCTCAAACACAGGCACCATGTTTGATGACACCACCTTTAGACTCGCCGTTTGCCTCCGACTAGGTGCTCCATGCTGCTCTCCTCATCGCTGCCACTGCGGGAAAGCTGTCAACAGCCTCGGTCACCACGGCCTGTCGTGCAGCCGGAGTGCCGGCCGCATACCACGACATGCCAACATAAACGACGTAATCCGTCGCGCTCTTGTTGCCGTCGGCGTGCCAGCCGTACTCGAACCAAATGGCTTGGCACGCGACGATGGCAAGAGACCAGACGGCATGTCGCTATTTCCGTGGAAGGTGGGTAGGACTTTAGTGTGGGACGCGACATGCGTCGACACTCTTGCGCCATCTCACTTTCCCGGAACTGCATGTTGTGCTGGCTCTGCCGCTGCACAAGCAGAGAACCTCAAGCGGCGCAAATATAGTAACCTTATAGGCAATTACATGTTTGAGCCGTTTGGGGTTGAAACTCTAGGGCCGTGGGGTCCGAGGGCGCACCTTCTTGCCAGGGATATTTCCCAGCGCCTGGTTGACACTTCCCGGGACCCAAAGGCTGGCTTTATTTCGCACAGAGGTTGAGCATTGCCATCCAACGTGGCAATGCTGCCAGTCTTTTGGGTACATTACCCAGTGACAGCGATGAGGAGCAATTTTTTGATGCACTGTATTAGTTTTAAGTTGTATATATATATATATATAAGTTTATTATATAATAATGATTCATATAGTATTGATTGGGTATAAAACCGAATGATGAACTAGACACCTTTTTTGTTTGTTTGAATGTTTTTGTTTGTTGACTATAAACATCTATAGTCTACGATTTATACTCTATGCTGCATTTCCACCCCCGCTTGCCCCTTTCTTCGTCCCTCCTGTCTGCTACGTACGACGCCGCCATCTTAAAATTTTCGTCATTCATGTGTGGGAATATTCGTTTCATAGATTGCTGAAAATATAAAACAAGATAAAGTGGTTATTATTAGAAACGTTCTTAAAATAACACAAGGCGATGTCGGACAAAAAGCGACTGCTAAACGATCTCAGAGTTATAGATTTACGTGCAGAGTTAGAGAAACGCAACCTAGATAAAAGCGGCGTTCGCGGTGTGCTGATACAACGTTTATCCAAGGTAATTAAGTGACGTGTACGAGTAAAATACCGCAATTAAAATTCAATACGTATATAAAACTTTATTGGTTATATCATTCTAGCACTTGGAAGAGGAAGGGCATGATCCGGCTACTTTCAAGTTTGAGTTGACTACTGTAGAGCCAAAGACTCCAGCGAAGAGGACCAGACGTGCAGAGAGCACAGTCGAACCGGAATCTGAAGAGACTCCCGCCATGGAAGACATGATTGTACAAGATGATGCTGGGGAAGAGGAAGAAACTGAGCAAGGTGACAAGAAACAAAACAAGTCTAGTCCCAAGCCCGAAGCAACTATGGAGGTGGAAGAACCAGAAAAAGTTAATAGAAAAAGAGAAATAAAGGAGGAACCAGAAGCAACGCAGCCGAAAAAGGCTTGTCTTGAAAAGGATACTAGAAATGAGGACGATCATAAAGTGGAAAACAACACAGATGCTGAGGACAGTATCAACTTGGATATTGGTGATGATGAACTGCTAAATGAAGAGGTACGTTTCTATTTCTTCAGTGTTACAGTTAAACTGCCGCCTGTTGCATCCAAAATATCCAATGGATTCATGATGGAGGTAGACTAGGATGTATATAGAATCTGAAATCATGTTTTGTTTAAGTCGTCCTGTACATATGTATTTATTAGTACTTATATATTTCTGAAATATACTTATGTTCATATAAGTATCTTATTTTTTTAATCATCACATATTTTCTAACATTTTTTATAAAATTTTGCTTTATCAACCCAATTGTGTCATGTCCAGTTTCAGTAATTATTAATAGTATCTTACTGGAGTATCGCCAAATGTCTAACTGAAACTAATATTTGCAAAGTTTATTGTGCATAATATACATGTGTTTACATTTATCCTAACCTTGTATTTAATCTCTTTCAGACTGACAACAACACTAAAACTCTCAAAAAAGGTAAGGTTTGACTTTGTTTACACTCACATTTTGTACATACAGATACTATCAAAATTAATGATCAGTGAACTTATTGTAGTGATATTATAATTAACTCTAAACAAAATGTCTCTTCAAAACAATAACTGGCAGATGAAATATTGAACATGTGCTTAGGAAAGTACTAAACTTGATATGTGATTAACAATACATGATGTATGAATTATTTTTGCAATATTTGTCATCATGTTAAAATTGGAATTGATGCGGTAAACAAGAGAGGAAAGTTGTAAACAGCAGAAGAAAACTGATAGTCAGACCTGC
Source organism: Helicoverpa zea (assembly GCF_022581195.2). Lineage (NCBI taxonomy): Eukaryota > Metazoa > Arthropoda > Insecta > Lepidoptera > Noctuidae > Helicoverpa > Helicoverpa zea. The sequence goes on from NC_061472.1 coordinate 5,238,293, forward strand.
GAGCAACATGCAGAAACTCCTGCAACACAGAATAAACACAAACAGTTACAGAAAGACAGAGAGTTGACATTGTGTCTCATTTGGGAGGATTACCACTGATATGAGCACAGACTGAGGTGGCTTCCATTACAATGCTGTGGTGTTTTGTGTACTCTAAGTGGCACTTCCAGTCACTCCAGCTCTCCAGTGTCCTACAGTTATGTATGCTTTACTATGGACATAGTAGCTCATAGCTGCTATGCTGCTCCATATCCAGATGGTGGTGCTAATGTCCAATCAAGTTTTCAGGTCAGGATTTTTTGTTATAAACAACGTACAAGAAAGAAAAATATCAAGAAAGTATCAAGTCTGCGCGGCAAGATGGTGGAGAGGCAGGGTGGGCCGCTCCCGATATTCGGCGAGCGACCTGCGCTGGCTCAGCTGATAAGTGCGACTGACGTAGATGAGGCTGCGGAGGAGGAGGACGCGGCCGAGCCGGCGAGCGACAAGTCAGCGCCCGCCGACACTGCTACGAATGCCGACGACGAGCCAGCTGACGACCAACACCAAGTAAACTCCGAAGCCCCCGCCACTAGGTTGGTGAACGTCGAACGGCCGCCGTGTCGCCGCCCACGCGCATCTATAACAACTCCGATTATTTCGACATCCAATACTTTTCTTTCGTTATCTCTACAAAGTTTTGCACCTGACGTTATGGAGATTTGGCTGCCCTACGGATTGTCGACGGCTGCCTGTCAATGCTCGTCGATGTCGTCGCGTGTTCGCTGGCGCCGAGCTACAGTGAACGAGCTACACTGGATCCCTGTTGGAGGTGTGGCTCCCACTGATGACAGCTGCCGCGGTCCAGCGACCAGTGCCGGCGAGGCGACGGTACACGGTGGAGCTGCCCGCACAGTCCCGGCCTATGCAGTGGAGTAATGGTGCAAAACTTTGTAGCTGATCAGTGTCACGGGAATTCTAAAAGATTACTGTCACCAAACTGCACATTTATGGACTTGTGCTAGTAATAAACATAAAATGTTAAAATTCTTACCAATATGTACTTGTCGCGATTGCAGTCATATTGTTTTAATTTTCATTGGTAAATAATACTTTTAATATTTTTCAGCAATGAGGATGAAAAGCATGACAAGGATACAAAAGGTAGTTATGATCAATCTTTGTTTTAATTTATTTGATCGAGTCACACAGGCACTTATCACATTTTTTTTTTATGTATAGATGAAAAAGAGAAGGAAGGTGATGGTGAAAAGAAGGAGAAAAAGGATGAAACCAAAGAGGGTGGGGCGAGGAATTTGTGGGTCAGTGGCCTGTCTGGCGACACTCGCGCTAAGGACCTCAAGCAACTGTGCAGCAAGCATGGCAAGGTAAACACTAGAATCATTCTTATTTTAAACCAGATAATAACGGCGCATCCAGTTGCTGTAAAACTACATTTCCTGCATACTTGCATAGTTATTTTTAACTTTACATTTTATAACAACATGCTGATTGGAACTCAGCCAGATATTGAATTTCAAGTACTTAGAAATGTTTATCAATTCAGCTAAACGTAATTACACACGTTTTGATTGCAGGTGATAGGAGCGAAGGTAGTAACAAATGCCAGAACACCAGGGTCACGTTGTTATGGCTACGTCACGATGGCTAGTGCACAAGATGCTGAGAACTGCATTAAACATTTACATAGAACAGGTAATTCATTTATTCGGGCTCCCGCACTCGGAAAAAATAACTATCGCTATATTAGCATCAAGGCATAACAAAATAAGTACGTATTCACGTATGCATTGCAATGTAAACACAGACAGAAAGAAAATAAGTTTTATTGCTCATGTAAACATGCATATACACATGGACAATATAAACAAAATAAAAAAAAAATGAAGGGGAAAATATGCGTCTTGAAACGCGCAATACGGCGCAGCATAATGCTGCGACCCGAAACGATACAGAGTTTTCAGAGATAGCCGGTGCGGTCAATCGAAAAGAATAATATTCTAACATTATTTTTAGAATTGCATGGGCGCATGATATCCGTAGAAAAAGCGAAATCGGAGTCAGAATCTTCGTCTCGCCGCCAGCCCTCAGCAAGGTCTGAGCGACGCGCCAGCAAAGATCGCAAGGAGGAACCTAAAGAGAATGAGGTATGTAACCAAAGTCTTGTCTACTGGCTGTTTACTGCAGTTTCACTCACTTCCTGGGAGAACTTCTTCCCATACCAGGACAAAAATATAGCCTAAATTATCTGGGGATACTATCGTTTCAGAATAAAGAAATAAATTTTCATATTGGTTCAGTAATCTTTACTTTGCAAAGAAACAAAAAAGGTTTCAATTTCACAGGTAGCATAGAGGCAAAATAATATACATTTTGTTTGTTCTTGGTATTTAAACACATCCTTCTTGTAAATTATTCACTGCAAACTTTCATTTATAGTTTTATGTTATTAGGAGAACAAGGAAGGTGGAGATAAGACTGGGGAACCAAAACAGAAAAAGGAGAGTGAGATGTCAGGAGCAGAGAGTACTCGTTCCACATCACGCACACGTGAAAAATCGCACCGATCTGATAAGGTGTGAATATTACTACTTAATCTATTTGCATGTAAATTCTTTCCTTTCTTTAGCACGTTAAAATCCATATTTCCGTTCGTTTCCGATGTCTGTCCCATCGGGTTATGTTCAGTTGGCTGATCTTCTTATATAGGAGGCTATTATTTTTATTTCTTTTTCTACATGTAGAGGTATTGTTATTTTGAGTGAATATTTATTAGATCAATATTTCAGGATCGCACGAAACGAAGCACGAGAAGTCGTGAGCGTCGGCGATCGCCTCGAGAGGTTCTGTCATTTTCCAAAATATGGGTAAGTGATCGTAGTTAGTTGAGCTTCATTAGATTAAGAAGACTTGCTGTTTCTCGCGTTTTCCACCATGTCCTGAGGGAACTTTTTGTACTCGGACATTCAACAATTGGACAAGTGTCGGGAATAGGCTAGTTTCTCAACAGTGAAAGAGTTTTTCAATAGTTTCGTACTGGATGGGCCTCGCTGGAGAAATTGCTGGCGTTACTGCAAACTTCGTTGAAGTCCCCGTTGAAACCCCGTGACCCTCAATGTAGGTGAAAAAGGCAAACTTACCTGGGAAACAGGGAAGTGGACAGGAAGGCAGTCTGCCGACGACGGGACACTCGAAATGCCGGCCGGCCAGCGGGACACTTTCTCTGCACTTGCTTCGTATTGTCTTTTCACGAGTCCGGGTGATCGAGGCACTAACAGCCAGCACTTCTAGCGAGGCTTTTATGGGTTTTTCTTATTTTTATCGCGCGACGAGCCGCGGGCGATACCAATTTTTTGACTTTCCCAAAGAGAAGTGAAAACAAAAGCGAAACCCGTCATGGCAGGAAAAATTAAAAATAAAGAAATGAGGAAACGACCAAGAAGTCTGAACATTTCCCCCCACTTGAAAGCCACATGGGTTTCACGGATAAGCCGAACGCAACGAAAGCTATGCTCGAAAAATATATGTTAAACTAAAACTTAACTTCTAAGAATGAGCAATACGATATAAAGTACTGAAATCGATATTGCTCAAGTTATATCTAGTAGAATATCTAATTAATTGGCAAAGAGCAGACCTTGACGATAGGTCGTCGAAGCGTCTTGCCATTAGCAGTTCGGAGAGTAACAACTCTAATAACATTATCGGCACCTGGGTGCACTTGTTCTATACGGGCCAGTCTCCAGAGCAAAGGTGAAAGATTTGGTTCGTTGACAATGACTAAATCATTAACTTTTAAATTAGGCGCGGTTTGAAACCATTTGTTCTTTTGTTGAAGCGTGTGAAGGTAATCACGTTGCCAAGCTCGCCAAAAGCATTGTGTCATCTTCTTGACCATTTGCCAACGGCTACGAGGCGAGATGGTGTCATCTATAGGTTCCTCAGGCAAAGAAACCAAAGGACCTCCCGTTAAAAAATGCCCCGGTGTTAAAACATCAGACTTGAGGGTCTGAGGATAGATTGCAAAGAGGACGTGAATTCAACACTGCCTCTATCTTAGTTAATACAGTTAAGAATTCCTCGAGAGTGAGGACCTGAGTACCTACCACTCGCTTGAGGTGGTATTTTGTTGATTTGATACCACTCTCAAATATGCCACCGAAGTGAGGCGCACCGGGAGGATTAAATTTCCAAACGATTTGACGACTAGCTAAGCCATCGGACATAGCCGATTTACTTTTATAAAGTTCATCTACGATCTCTTTGAGATATTTATTCGCGCCTACGAAATTCGTACCACAATCAGTTAGAATAGAATGGCACATACCGCGACGGGAAACGAATCTATCTAACGCCGCGAGGAAAGCGTCTGAACTCAATTCAGTTACAGCTTCTAAATGCACTGCTTTCGTGCTTAAGCAAACAAATAAGCATAAATATGCCTTATAAGTTTTGGCACCACGACGACGACTCTCTTTAATTGTAAAAGGTCCACCGAAGTCAGCCCCAACAGACTGAAAGCATCGAGACGGCTGGAGTCGCGTTGCGGGTAATTTGCCCATGCTGGGCTGATTATACACTGGATTCACTTTGAAACATCGAACGCATTTCGAAATAACAGAACGGATAAGGAGTCTTATGCCGATTATCCAGAATCTACGTTGAATCAACGACTGCAATGTCCTAGGACCGCAGTGAAGATACTTTAAATGGAAATGTTCAACTATCATTCGAGATAGTGGACTTAACTTAGGTAGAAGAAGAGGATGTAACATAGATGTGAGTAAGTTAGCCTCATCAATACGTCCCCCCACTCGTAACAAACCTTCCTCGTCTATAAACGGTGAAAGTTTTTGAATAGATTTGGAACATTGTTGCTTAGCACGCACTTGATTGAATTCTGTTGACATATATTGACTTTGAGTATATTTCACCAAAGTTCTCATTGACTTATCAAGTTCAGTGCTAGAAAGAGGAGAAATGTCCCAATTCCGTTTAGGACGTCTGAAATTCGAAATTATGCGAAACCACCAGGCTAAGGTTCTTTGAAGTTTAGTAAAATTGGAATGTCTAGAAATTAAGGTTGAAATTACATCTTGAAGTTGACGAGAATGTAAATTTTCCGTGACAACGGATTTCAGTTCCGGTAACTCGTCTCTTGGAACCAACAGCCGCTTAGATGGCCAAGTTTTGGGAGATTCCTGTAACCAGGAAGGTCCGTGCCACCAGAGTTGATGATCTATTAGCTCTGGACAAGACACACCACGGCTACAACAATCGGCCGGATTATCATTAGTAGAAACATGAAACCAATTTTCAGGGGTAATCAAATCAATAACCTGAATTACACGATTGGCTACATACATTTTTAGTAAATGAGGAGCAGTATTAATCCAAGAGAGCGTAGTACTGCTATCCGAATAAGCACGAATAGAACGAATAGGAATTTTATCCTTTAACAGATTATACATGTGAGATAGCACACGCGCTAGAAGCACTGCAGCGCTTAGCTCGAGCCTATTCACTGTAGTCGGCTTCAAAGGAGCCACTCTAGACTTCCCGATTAATAGATGCGTTACAGTAGAATTCGTACTTGTAACAGCGCATAAATATACGCAACACCCATATCCTTTTAACGAACCGTCGCAAAATCCTACTAAATGGATATCAGTAAAATCTGGAGGTATCACTAGCCGCGGTAAACTTATACTTTGTAAATCGGATAAATTCGCGGCAATCAAATGCCATTGTTTGGCTAAATGTTGAGGAATAGCATCATCCCAAGATAAGTTCGAACGCCACATCTCTTGGAGTAGAGATTTTGCTGCAAACACTACTGGGCAAATCCAACCCAGTGGATCGAAAATACGAGCTACTGTCGAGAGAATAGAGCGTTTAGTATAACGAACATCAAACGAATCTGAAATCTTATATGAAAAACTGTCCTTAGATGGATTCCACCGAATGCCTAATATTTTGAGAAACTCATCGCCTGATTCATCGAAGGACTTAGAAGTTTGACAATGATCCGGAGGAACATCGGACAGAAGATTGGGAGTATTAGTACTCCATTTACGAAGTTCAAAACAACCTTTGGCCAGTAGAGATACTAAATCCGCTTTTAGCTGTATAGCTTCTGATAAAGTGGAGCATCCGGTAGTGACGTCATCCATGAACGTTTCCTCCGCCAGGACTTGAGCCGCACGGCTCTGGTACTCTGACCCATGGTCTTCGGAAAGTTGGCGGAGAGTACGAATCGCTAAATAAGGCGAACTAGTTACTCCATAAGTCACTGTATTGAGCTCATATTCTACCAGAGCCTCAGTAGGACTGTCTCGCCATAAAATATGCTGATAGCACCTTTCGTCAGGCCTGATTAGAATCTGTCTATACATTTTACAAACGTCAGCAGTAAAAACAATTTTATGAAGACGAAACTTAGTAATTAAATCGACTATATCGATTTGAAGTTTAGGTCCTACATGAACAATATGATTCAACGAATAATTATTTGTAGTTCGACTACTGGCGTCGAAAACTACACGCAGCCGTGTCGTAGTACTTTCTGGACGCACGACGCAGTGATGCGGAATAAGGTACCGACCAGCAGGCAAAGTATCAATAGGCTGCATATGACCCAAGTCTTTGTACTGCTTCATGAAATCCTGGTATTCCGGTTTTAACCCAGGTTGAGTACATAACCGTTTCTCTAGGTTGAGAAATCGATTTAAAGCGTGGCGATAAGAATCACCAAGGGAAGGAGCATCATCCTTTAACATCAAAGGAACTACATACCTACCTTCCGGAGTACGATATGTACCGGATTTGTATATTTGTTCACAAACTTCGTCCTCAGGGCCGGAAATTTTACATTTCGGCGGCTCCTCAGACTCCCAAAAACGTTGAACGATATCGTCGAGCGCACTGGAAGACGCGACGAGTGACGTAACGGATTGATCTGGGGTACGAGTTGACGTGTTATGAAGAAACTGACCTGTTATCACCCAGCCGAATACACTCGATAACGCGCAGGGTAACCCGGGACCGGGAGTGTAACGAGAGCCAGTATAAATCTGGTCAAAACACTCAACACCTAATAGTAGATCGATCGGACCCGATTTATGAAAATCGCGGTCGGCGAGATCTAAATGCGCGAAATGGTCCTTGACGTACATCGGAAGCGATGACGAAGGCAGCATTCCCGCAATCTTTGGTAAAACTACTAAAGAAATCTGGAACTGTGGTGACTCACTCAACCGAGGTATTATCGAACCAACAGTATGACCTTTGATATTAACGGAATTTTGACCAAGCCCAGACACGGTTAAGTTGCATTTCTTAACTCGCAAACCTAATCTACGTGCGCACTCGTTTGTGATAAATGAATCCATCGACCCGCTATCAATGAGCGCACGAGCATACTGCATAGAACCATCTGAATGACGCAATTGCACTACAGCAGTACCTAATATCTTCGTACCCTTAGGGTCAGCTGACTTAGAGGCGCAGGTAAGCGTAGTGCTTGAACCCGCTTCGTCAGTCACGTTGGAATCACCCGAATGTGTTACGGAATTTTGACGTTCGATATGCAACAGCGTATTATGGTTTTTGTTACAAATGTAGCAAGACGACCTCGATTTGCAGTTATCATTATCGTGACCAGGACGCAAACAGTTGGTACACAAATGCAAACCTTTAACTAATGTTCTGCGTTGATCAAGCGACATCGAATGCATCTTTCCGCATCGGTAAACAGAATGATTTTCATTACAACAAATGCATATTATTTTGTCTGACTTGGTATTATTTGAGGTAGGTTTCTTACTATTCGACGAAATCAATGACGTTCGCTGGCGACCATGATTTTCGGCTTTGTTAGTCCGAACGTTAGATTTATTAATGTTGGAAGAGCAAGCTAACGCGGGTGGCTGACTTACTTCCAGAACTTTTATATAATTTTGTAAATAAGCCAGAAAGCTGTTGAACGTGGGAATTTCGTCTTTATTCTCTAACTTAAACCTTCGCCTAGTGTCAAAGTCAAGAGGTCGAGACGCAATGTAAAATAAAATAAATTCACTTACATCATTAATATTTAGAGCACGAAGTGCATTGACACTTTCATACAGTGTATTGGTTAATTCGGATAGATTCGATAACGATGGTTTTTGAATTGGGGATAATTTAAATAATTTCTCTAAATAAGTTGTCGCGAGAATGCGCTTGCTGTCGAACCTATCGATGAGCGCGTTATATACGACAGCGTAATTCGCTGATGTTATAGGAACGCCTTTCGTGAGCGACAACGCACTGCCGGACAAGCAGGGAATTAGATAATGAAATTTTTCTATATCGGATAACGAGGCGTTATTATGCACTAATGGCTCGTAGCTATCTTTAAACGTCTGCCAGTTTTCAATCTGACCATCGAATTTTGGAATTTGCAACTTAGGTAGCTTTACAGCAGCAATCGATGATTGTGTACCAGATGCTACTGCCAATGGCGCACACGTACTAGAGTCAAGCGAATCGGCAAACTCAACGGCCGCGTAATATAACTCGTCAAACGACAACAAAACGTGATCATCAATTACGAACTGCGGATTAATTTTTAATTGTATTTTATTAATTTGTTTACAGACTTCAACATAAGTATCGCGAATTTTTTCTATTGACTTATATCTGGCCTTGAAGGTAGATATTTTTGCTTTACTTTCTTGGCAACTTTTAACTAAGTCGTAAATAATTTGCATGTTTTTGAACGCATACTCGCGTTCTTTAATCAACGATTTCAATTCTACTTCCATCTTGCTCAGAGACTACTGAATGAAGAAAGAAAAAGTTAACTGATTGGTTTATAGTTAAAATAAAATCCTTCGAGCACAACTGTCACTACGAACTAGTTATAAGAGATCAACGGCGAATGCAGCAACAATACTCTTAGGTATAAGAAGTTTTGCGAGTGGAACAGATCGAAAACTCGATAGGAAATATTATTTTGAGAGAATATTACTAAGAAATATTAGTATTTACGAGATTTTGTGAGGAAATTCGGACCTCACAGGAGGCACCAAAAGAAGAATGGATGGGCCTCGCTGGAGAAATTGCTGGCGTTACTGCAAACTCCGTTGAAGTCCCCGTTGAAACCCCGTGACCCTCAATGTAGGTGAAAAAGGCAAACTTACCTGGGAAACAGGGAAGTGGACAGGAAGGCAGTCTGCCGACGACGGGACACTCGAAATGCCGGCCGGCCAGCGGGACACTTTCTCTGCACTTGCTTCGTATTGTCTTTTCACGAGTCCGGGTGATCGAGGCACTAACAGACAGCACTTCTAGCGAGGCTTTTATGGGTTTTTCTTATTTTTATCGCGCGACGAGCCGCGGGCGATACCAATTTTTTGACTTTCCCAAAGAGAAGTGAAAACAAAAGCGAAACCCGTCATGGCAGGAAAAATTAAAAATAAAGAAATGAGGAAACGACCAAGAAGTCTGAACACGTACCCTCTAGGATTTTAGCACGCTTTTTCATACAAGCTGTTGTTTTGCATCCGTGCCATAGATCAGGAGGTTGACATTAAATACGTAAATAATCGATTTAAATTACGGTAGATGGGATAAACCTAATATGCGCTGCTTTTTTCGATGTTGTAATTTTATGGCATTTCAGAATTCAGCCCACGGTTCAACACAAATCATAACAGAATTGCCCCGCGGCCACAGTGTGTGCGTGATGGCAGCTATGTGTGCGTAGACAGAGAAAACTACTCTGTCTACGTGTGTGCGTGAGTGTCGATGTGCGAGTGTCTTATCTACGACAGGACAGAGCGCGCGCGCGAGCGAGCGAGACCGAGTGATACGCGATAGCAGTCGTTTTACCTAAATTTGTTTCGAAAATCACCTAGGTACATTATTGTCATTGTCATTAACTTCGCTTTACTTTATCACATAGCGTTAGCGCACAAAATAAACAGTCCTTTAACGTGTTCTGGGGGAGTGTTCACCTGCTTAGTACCTAATAGGAAGTAGACTCCAGTAATTCTTTGTGTAGGTACCTAGGTACACTGTTTTGTTTTGTTTGCTAACAAAGTACTAACACCTTATTATTATGCTTTATTTTTACTAACAACTCTACTAACGTTTTATTTATTTGTAAAAGCTATGGACAAAATGTCTGAAATAAAGATAATTTAATTAATTTATTGACTCATTTTTGAGCATAAATGGAACACGGAAATCTTACAAATCACAGTAATACTAGTGCTAGAAAGGAAGTTCACTGACCCGTTAACAGCTGATTGATAACATGATTGTTTTGCCTTTATCTTTCAGCATAAAGCTTTCGTAAGTTAAGTAAGATAACTTCGTAAAGTTCACTGACCCGTTAACAGCTGATTGATAACATGATTGTTTTGCCTTTATCTTTCAGCATAAAGCTTTCGTAAGTTAAGTAAGATAACTTCGTAAAGTTCACTGACCCGTTAACAGCTGATTGATAACATGATTGTTTTGCCTTTATCTAAGTTAAGTAAGATAACTTCGTAAAGTTCACTGACCCGTTAACAGCTGATTGATAACATGATTGTTTTTTTACCTTTATCTTTCAGCATAGTTTTCGCAGTAATTTTGTTTTTATGTTTTGGTTAAATTGGTTGATTTTAAATTTTCCTTCCTACTTAACGGGCTTAGGACCGGCAATAATACCTACCTTAGCTGGTGTACCGATCTACCAAGTTTGATAACATGTTTGTCTACGTTAAATGGAAATGGAAAGATGTGTTAGTTAAGTGTAGGTACGAGGTGATATTTTCGTAGGTATTATTGGCGTAGTTAAAAATTTTAAATCAACTTATTTACACCATTAAATTGATTGAGCTTAAACTACGTAGGTATTTACAAAATGTACAATAAATAAATTACCTCCTTATGTTACCCGGAGGTATTGTTCGAAGTTGCCATCTTCACACTCTTGGCACAATCGAGCACGACGTAGCTGGTTATCCTTCAGCTTACGTAACACAACCACATTCGTTTTTAAAGTGTCGAAAGCACTAATGATCCTATCACGTAAGTCTGACACATTTGCTACTTCCTCCGCGTACACTAACCGCTTAACGTCTCCCCACAAATAAAAGTCCAGAGGCGTCAGGTCCGGAGAACGCGGAGGCCAGGCCACAGGTCCTCCACGACCAATCCAGTGGTCACCAAACCTTTCGGTCAAGTACTCGCGTACTTGCCGACCATAGTGAGGGGGAGCACCGTCCTGCTGGTAGAATAAGTTGCGATGCAGTGCCACGGGAACTTCCTCCAACATCTCCTCCACAAAGTGACGCAACAGCTCCAGATATGTGGCACTGTTGAGGTGCCCATTGATGAAGAACGGTCCTATTATGTGTTCACCAATGATGCCAGCCCACACATTTAACGCAAACCGTACTTGGAACGCGTGTCGTTTGGTTACGTGCGGATTATGGTCGCGGTGAGCCCACCAATGCTCGTTATGAACATTAAAAACGCCAACTCGAGTAAATAAACACTCGTCCGTCCACAGGATGTTGGCGTCTTGGTGTTCTACTAACCAGCGACAAAATGTTAACCGCGCTTCATAATCCCCCGAGTGCAGATCTTGTGCCTTGCGGTAGTGGAACGGGTGTAGCTGCTCGTTCTTCAATAGGCGCCACACTGTGGTGTGGTGCACTCCAAACCGCCTACCAGCATCCCGCGTGCTTGCCCGCGGTTCCCGCTGGAAGTACTCCAGGATGTCTTCCTGCAAGGCGACAGGCAGGCCTTCGCTTCCGCGACCTTGAGCGTGCCGGGGAACTTCAAATTGGCGATGATCCCGCAGTCTCTGCGTAGCAGCCAGCATAATCCTCCGTGATGGGGGTTCCCGGTCGGGAAACATTTCCCGGAACATTCTTATTGCTTCACGCACAGTATTGTTACTGATGGCGTACAGGCGGACCATCTCCACCAGCTCGATGTTAGTGTAGTATTCCGTCATCGCGCACTTAGTACCTACACTTCGCGGAACTCAAAGCGCACGTACGCAGCGGCGGCGGCGACATCAAACACACTGCTTGCCGTCGGCGCTTGTTTGGTCCGGCTTCAAGGGCGCGCGGGGAGCGGCTAGGCGAGTGTGTGGGAGTACTCGCACTGTGATTGGGTGAATTTGGGTAGGCTGGATGATCTACGATTTTTATTGAACGATCGTTGCGAATGCCTTGTGCATGTATCGATTGCGTTTGTGTGAGTGCGCAGCGCGGTTCTAAGGCTAGTAACTCACGCGCCGAATTGAAATACGGCTGGGTTACACTGACGGATATACGTAAATAAGATTAAAATAAGAAAAAATTACATATCCATTTTTTTGTTGATTTGGGTCGAGAATCATTAGCATAATTACGTCCTTGACTATGGCACGCATGCAAATCAACAGCTTGTATAACATAGCTGGAGTCGCGTTAGCGTCCACACAAAACTGCATCGCAGTTTGGGCGCGCCGTAACGTGCCCTTATGTTATAAATTAAAAAAAAAACTCCTTTTCGTATAACAAGCGGTGTAATGATCCAAATTCAAGAAATCTGCGATGGATTTGGTATACATTCGATACTTCGCGGTTCTTTTTGAAAGAATTTCCACGCATGTTTGAGGAGATTTTTTTGTCAATATGGCTATTACCAGTAGAGTACGTTCGTGTGCTGCAGAAGGAGCGCGACGCGGCGCGCGCGCGGGAGCGGTCGCGGGCGGCGCGCGAGGACGAGCGGCGGCGCCGCGCGGCCGACGACGCGCTGCGCGAGCGCGAGCGGCGCCAGCGCCAGGAGAAGCACCGCCTCGCGCTCGAGCGGGAGAAGCTGCGCGCTGAGAGGTATCACTTTATAATACAAATATTCTTTACTAGCCGTTTTCCCGCGGTTTCACCCGCGTCCCGTAGGAGCTACTGCCCGCACCGGGATAAAATATAGCCTATGTTACTCGCAGATAATATAGCTTTCTAATGTTGAAAGAATATTTAAAATCGGTCCAGTAGTTTTTGAGTTTATCCGTTACAACCAAACAAACAAAGTTTTCCTCTTTATAATATTATATTCTTTATTGTGGTACATATGTTTCTCCCTCCAAAACTTTTTGTCGTCACAAAAGATTGCCTAAGATGCTACACAGAAACCAATACTATGTATCTGCGAGTAGCAGGGATATGGAGAAAGGTGCGGAATGTGTGCGGAAATATGTGTTGGGAATTAAATTTCAGAGTTCTCTCACTCGGCGTTAGTGATGCCGTACGAAAATATCCGACACAGTTGGATCAGTTCACTAATTAAATCATTCGGTATGCATGTTCATAGGACCTATATCATATACATAAGTCATAGGGTCAATAAAAGGCAAAAATGGAGCATGTGATATCAGCTTTATCTCTCGTTTTTCGCAGAGAGAAAATTGAACGCGAAAAGAACGAATTACTTCGTTTAGAACGCGAGCGTCACAGACTGGAGCGAGAGAAACTAGAACTGGAAAGACTGGAACTGAAACGTGCTCAATTAAGGTATGTAAAAACAATTAGCTACTCACATAAGTACTTATAAGAATAGTTTTAGGAGTTTAAAAAATGTCTCGGTGAAATTACCTACATACGTTTCATCTGTGTACAAAATTTCATTCAAAATCCTTATGTTTTTATGAGAACAATGTAGGTATAATTTTCGTTAAATGATGACAATGCTGAAATAATTTTTGCACCACATACTCGTGCTCGGAATTTAGTTGCGTCGCCATTGAACACTAGTTTGTTATTACATTTTCACATTCAGCAAATTAGAATATGTATTTTGCTGTTGTGATACTAATAAAAAGACTTATGATTATCATAGTAATATACTATGTTCAGAATGGTATAATAGACTCATTATAAGAGTACATATTAAATATGTATTGTGTATGCAGGCTGGAGGAGGAGCGGCGCAAGCGCGGCTACGAGGGCGGCGCGTACCGCAAGGCGGGCAGCCCGCCGCCCGAGCCCGCCTACGAGCGCGACGCCCGCCACAAGCGCCCGCCGCCGCCGCCCATCGTACGTATACATAATAATATTACCTACATTATCATCATCCTCATCTTCCTGTCCTTATACTAATTTTTGTATAGGCTCGCTATATTTTCCTCTTTCATAATCTTTCCGCTAACCCTTTGATACTAGTAACTATGCCAGTCATTTTGAAAGACCAGACACTTTTGAAACATACTTCTTCTTCCTCCTGCCCTGTTCTCAATTTTATTTGTTATCTGCGCAATATGTTATCCTCGTCCGTTTTTACCTGTCACTCGACATACTGACACTCACTCCCTTCCTATTCATGTCATCTTTTAGGCAATCCATCCATTTTTTCTTAGGTCTTCCTCTTCCTCTCCATCCATCTACATTCATATTTTTGAAACATACATTTTAGCAAAATACTTTAGATAATACAGATCGGCTATTATCATTTGCCAAATCAATCATCAAGAAAGATCCCCATAGCTATTGTAAAATTGGCACATTACTTACAAGCCAAATGAATTGTTTAACTTCTATCCATCAGTCATCAAGTCGCAGTCAGTTTGAGGCGCCGCCCCCGCCTCGGTTTGAGATGGCAGCTAGCTACGAGAGAGGCACAGACAAGAGGGACAGGGAACGCGATTACAAACGAGAGTACCCAAGACATGTCTCCTGTAAGTATACTATAACCCTATTACTAATAAATATGAAGGAAAGTTATTCCAAGTTTACACACCTATAAAAATGTATGGGCGTTCTTTTGTTATTAATTTTGTAAATTAAATTAAATATCAAATAAACAATCAAAAAAATTAAAGTTACATCAAGAATTAAGAAAGATTTTTATCGTTTTACCAGCCGTTTTCTGCACATATGCAATGTTTTCTTTTTAAAAGCATTTTGACTTGAGCAGTGACTTCAGTCTACTTCAGAGTGGTAAAGCTAAAGTATTTGTCGTTTCAATTTAATTAACATGATATTTTTTCAGCCGGTAACATGAAGTACTCAAGCAATGGTGGTGCAAGCGAGGACTCGCGACAACCGATGCCGCCCGGTACCAGGCCTAAAGAACCCAGGTATTACCAATATTATGACAAGAATCAACTCTCGTGATTTTTATGTAGAACATTAACATTATTTATTGAAATAGGCGGTTCTACGCAGTTTCACTGTTTCAATGTGACCTGTAAATTATTATAAAGTTTCATCAAACTTACGTGTATAATATTTGTTTATATTGAATACTTGTTGATTACTTATTTGTTGAATATGTTTGTACAATAATTCCAGTCGTTCGTACGAGTCGCGCGACAACCGCTCGTATCGGCCGTCCCCGCCCGGCAAGCCCGAGCCTCGCAGCTGGAACGCCTCCAGTCGGTACCCTGATGCTGCGCCGCCTTCTAAAGGTATGTTACCCTTCTTGACTAACAATACTTACATGGTGCATCTCCATTAAGAATGACTACAAGAAACTGCTACGCTCGCTTCTTAGGAAAGCTTAGAAATGTCACTTATATCATAACACTTGTACCATTATATTGACAAAAACCTTAGGATCGGAAAGGCTTTTCATCAAATCGTTCTATTCCCAACTGTTCTAGTTGGCTTCTAGTTTCACCAGATGCAGCCGAGTACATGTGTTTCACATGGAGCGATCGCCTATTGGCCTCCTCAACCCAATTACCCGGGCAACAAGTTGGTTATTTCTGTCTTCAGATTACCCGTAACCCGTAATTGGCTCGCGCACAAAAACGCAGGTTTGCCGCGATCATCGGAACATGGCTCGCGTGGCAGAAGCGCGCATTCGATACGCGGCTTTATAAACACTGATGATTTTAAACCGAATGTTGAATTGGTAATGTTGCATCGCAGGCAGCAACGGCAGCGGCGGTGGCGGCGAGGCGTGGTCGGGCGGCGAGGCGCGCTACGGCTACGAGGCGCGCTACGCGCCGCAGTACCAGCCGCCGCCGCCCGGCGCCGCCTACCCCGACCGCTACGCGCCGCCGCCACGGGACTACCCCAGGAAGTACTAGTGCACTAACTAAAGCGAACTTATTAGGTAAGTTGTATATATACGACAGTAAGTTGCATATACAACGTGTAACTTAATTAACGCACATCCTGAAATTAGTTTGTTCAGAATCGTTTACTGAATCGATTTATATCATTTTTAATATAGGTAATTTTTTATCCCAAAAATAATTAAAACTTCGGAAATTATTGTCATATTAACCCTGTACAGTCAAAAAACATTATAACATAATATTCTAATTGGGGTGTTTGGGTAATTATGGTATTATGGTAACTCGGTCCTAACTTGGGGTGACCAAAATTATCAGTTATTATTAAAATACGAGCTTCGGCTCTATCGGAACTACGGCTTCCTTCAGACATCTATCTGTCAAAGATTGGTTTTGATTGATTGGTGATTGGGTTTTAAAAAAATGGGCAGGTTCCAAAGAGGGCTTATGAGGGCAGAGCTAGTAACCTTCCCCATTTCGAAGCGCCAGTTTGTAAGGCGTTTTTACGTTAAGGCATTTAAAATTAATATAACTACCCAAGTGTGTTGCGAGTTGCGTCGTAATACAATAAATAGCACGATAGATCAAAACGTGAGTTTGTGAGAGTAGTAGTAGCGCTAAAGTCTCGTAAGGCTACAAGCCCATGATGTTATTGCTTTAGCTCGCCACATAATAAATTAATTATACGTTATTCTTTTGCAGGTTTCGCTGAAATGAAAATGAGGTTGGAGATGTTTATTTCGTATGTTAGAGTGAATGTTATTATTTTAGAATGACGCAAACAATCTGTAGCTGAGCGGGATAGTATCTATCTCCGAATTATTATGTATGCACGTGATATATTTACTTTGTGTAATAAAACCTCACTAAAGGTTGATCTTGACTCTTTTGTACGTGTATTTAAATGTAGACCTTGTGTTAAGGGATGCTATTATTTCTCATTCCGTATTAAGTGTGATGGGAACTTTACTTCATACGTTTATATTTATTGGGCGATCCAATAGGTACACAAGTTATAATTTCAATGTAATGTCCCAATAAAAATATGTTATCTCGAAACTAGCTACTTTATTATGTGCAAATAATATATTCGTTGTAAACGCAATTTAATGTTATTTTATTTTACATCATGTGTATAACTATGTGACCAATTATCGAAAATGTACAGTCAACATAATAAACTTCGCGTTAATATTTAATTATTTGTACAAAGTGACATTGGGTAATGATAGGCTAGTGTGATAACATTTTACTGACGTGTAAACAAAGTATAGCTTTTATTTAATAAGTAATAAATAATTGAAAAACTAAATTTTTATTTTATTTCGATTTTTCAATATCAAGTCAGCAAAAAACTCGTGTGTAGACGACCTTGCGACGAGAACTACCATATTATTATAATAGGTAGAACAATATCATCATCCTATCCATTCCATGCCTCTAAAAGTATTCTCTTGCCACTAGAGCGTGCTCAAAGAGCAATCCTGAAGGTCGCCACTTTTCGTCCTTTTAGGTTTCCTACTCACCAGTTATACAGTGAATGCAAAGTACTCACAGTACGCCAATTATTTATCCTTAATATAGTACTACTCCAGCATACTGAAATTAGTTTCAGTCCGGTACCTACCGGCAAGAGAAGAAAGGATTTAGGGACTACACACACTTATTCAGCTCTATTCGCGTTTCGCTGAACGGTTTTGGTCACACTTATTCAGCTCTACTATTCTATCAGCGGCGTAAGAGTGCGTACGGCGCTGAATATGCTGCGAAGACGGTCAGCTACTCAATTAGTATTGTGCCCTCAATATGGACAGTTCTATGTGCGATATTTTTGTCGTTTCGTTACTTGCAGAAGACATAGAAAAAAATAAGCATAAAAAATTAAAACGCAAACGACAGTGGGTCGACCCACTTTGGGTAAATAGAAATTTGGTTGGAGAATACGCGACATTAGAGAGTACCCCAATTAAAACAAAATAATACTAAATTCAAAGAGAATGATACTCATAATGATTACGTAATAATAAATCAAATCTATCCAGGAGTTATGCAGATTGCAACTTGTCGACAAGGAGTTGAGAACCATACGTGTGCAGCTAGGGTTGCCAGATTCAAGTATTTCGATTCCGGGACAATTCGAGGATGACGAAAAAAATATGAAAAATTAGAATACCTATCTATATTTTTTGCCTTTATTCAGAATTCGCATGTTTGAAGACTGTTTTTGCAGTCCTTTCAAAAGACTTGTGAAATCTGGGCTCTTTAAAAAGAAGAATTGCAATGCAGCGGGGTAATAAAGGAAGGGAAGCGGCCTGCTACTATTATCAAAATGAAGAAAGCTAGTGTATGACGGTATTCGAAAATCCGGGACTAAAAGATGCAATTCCTGGACACGGGACAAGACTAGTAATTCCTGGACAATCCCGGATTTCCCGGCCATCTGGCAGCCCTATGTGCAGCGCTGTTCCGCCCCATTCAGCGTCGAACGCGGCGAAACAGCGCTGAATGCGGCAGATCAGCGCTGATCTCCATCTAAAGCACTCGCATGATAAAAACACATTTGTTCTCATTTTATACTTGTTTGCCGCGAAAGCTGGGGCCCGATTCTCCTAAGTTAATAATGTCAAAATCGAATAGAATTCGAATCGCAATAGCAGTTTTAACCATATCGGGCATTCTGCTACTAAAAAAAGACCAATCGTATTCGATTGACATTTGATTGGTGTGCGATTGGTCTGCTATTTTGGTGATTTTGGTCTATACGGTAGTTTGCTGTACAATCATTTTGCAATCGTAAATCATTTGCAGACAAAATGATTCATTATTGAATGACAGAAAAGGATAAAAACGTTTATTTCAAAGAAAAAATAGCGGAATGCCACATACGCTTCAATCGTAATCGAGTCGGGATTGGATCTCAGTCGAATCGAGTCGAAAGTGAATCGTATGTCGCTTAAGTAAAATTAGGAGAATCGGGCCCCTGAATACACGCGGAAAGCTGAATGGATGCGTACGCGTCTCCATACATATTCGTTGTTTTCTATGGACATAAGCTGAATAGAGCTGAATAAGTGTGAGTAGTCCCTTAGTTTGCACAAACCCACAGACGAAACATGCTTTAACTAACAGATTTTATTTATTTCTGGGACCTCATTTATATAACAAACTTAATAGGTTGCTAAAGGTATATAGTGTAAGCTTAAATAGGTGTAATATAATGGTGACAGAGTATTTACAGTCTCTAAATTTCTCAGATACGGAAAAATTGCTAGAAGTATTACCTACAATAAACTGTTTAGCTTGGTAATTATGTAATAGGTAGAGGTAATGTACCTAATTTAAGGGCATCTTGTCCTGTTTTTAGTCTATTATAGTAAACTTGTATAATAGAATTATAATTAAACTAGCCGTTTTCCCGCGGTTTCACCCGCGTCCCGTAGGAGCTACTGCCCGCACCGGGATAAAATATAGCCTATGTTACTCGCAGATAATATAGCTTTCTAATGTTGAAAGAATATTTAAAATCGGTCCAGTAGTTTTTGAGTTTATCCATTACAACCAAACAAACAAAGTTTTCCTCTTTATAATATTAGTATCGATTATCCATAAATTTTATTTTGCTTCTATGATAACCCGAAAATTGCCTCTTATCGTCCGATTAAAACTATTCGAGAAAATATTTCTGAGACGACTCTTGCCTATACTTGCTAGCAACCATACAATACCTGATCACCAGTTTGGCTTTAGACTACAGCATTCCACAGTAGAACAAGTGCATCGAGTTTGCGATATAATAAGGGACACACTTGAAGGGAAAGAATATTGTTCCTTGATATCCAGCAAGCATTCGACATAGTCTGGCACAGTGGATTACTCTATAAAATCAAATGCAACATTCCTCACAGCTACTACTTGCTACTGGCTTCGTATCCGTCAAATAGATTATTCCAAGTCAGAGGGTGATGCCACATCGTCATTCCATGTCATCAGAGCGGGTGTACCCCAAGGTTCTATTCTTGGTCCCATATTGTACACCATGTATACTGCAGACCTGCATTGGTTAATGGGAGGAAACTCTAAACTCTCTGTGGATAATAAACTCCTAATCTACAAAAGCATACTGAGACCAGGCTGGATGTATGGTATTCAATCAATTCAATGTGGGGCCTAGTGCTTGTGACTCCAACATAAATATCTTATAACGACTTGAAAACGTTATCCTAAGATCAATAGCAAATGTTCCATGGTTTGTTACGAAGGGGAGATACATGAGAACCTGAATATTAGCACAGTAAAAGAGGAGATCCGACACAATGCTGAAAGCTACAAAAAGAGTCTAGAAAATCATCCCAATGATCTAGCAGTACAGCTAATAAGTACCAGGCGTGAAACCCGTTTAAAACGGCGTGTGATCCTGGGACCAACGTAGACCAGGTCTAGTCAATCACGATGAGGAGCTATCTCCGCTAGGAGATACTCTCGACATGACACAATGCACTCAAAAAAATTTCTCATATTATATTTTATTTTATCCTCCAAGCCTTTTTTCCCAACTATGTTGGGGTCGACTTCCAGTCTAAACGGATGTAGTTGAGTACCAGTGCTTTACAAGGAGCGACTGAATAGGTAGAACAATATGACATGTATTATGATATACATAAAAGGAAAATAACAAGACAATATTTTTTAAAATCATGTCTTTATTTCATAAACATCACTAAAATTAAGCATTTTAATCTGACCAACAAAAGTGGAACATTAAGATGACCAGACGAAAAATAAATTTGTGTTTGTGCATAAAACAGTAGGATTTCTTGGTCACTTTTGTTGGCCAAACTAGCGGATACTTAGTTAAAATTTATAACTTTGATCTCTAAAAGCCAAGCAATTTTGAGTGGCGCTTAATAACTTTGCAGAATTTATTATTAAGACTGAAAACTCCACTCAAAATTAAGTGACCTTTCTGTTTAAGGACATTTATCATTATCGCTTAAATATTAAACTAGCCTTTGAAGGCTAGTACAAAATATGCAATAACAATTGAACAAAAAGCAAAACAAATAATCTAAAGGCCGGTTACATTTTCATTTTTTTTTTCTTTTAACAAATACTTTCTACTGGTACATTATTTGTGTCGTCTTTGCTCTGTTTATTGTTTTTATGTCAATTTTTGAAGGCCCATACTAAAAGCCGATTGCATAAATATGGTAACAATGAATCGTGAATTGCGAGCGCTTACCCAAGAAGTTAATATTTACTTTGTCAATGAAAATAATCAAGTTCAAGTACACGTAAAATATACTTGAATACTAAAAAATGCAACCGGCCGTTAGTATCTTCCGTATATCGAAAGTATAGGCGGATAATTCATTATATTGTCAGAAAATAGTACAAAAAATGGGCATGCAAGTTCCATTCTAAGTTTGTGTACCATATTATTCTTTGCAACAACACAAAAAGCGCATAATCCAAAACATATGATTGTTGAGGTAAAAACAAAAAAATATTAAGTTAATACCTTTGTTCATGTGCTTACATTTCAAGGAACAATTTTTTTTTGAATATATACCGTCTTACCACAAAAACTTTTTAACGTCAGTTTAAGACTTGTCTAAAAAAATGTCAAATTATGACGTTGACATATGGTTCATTTTGGAGCCACATTTTTTTTAGACAAGTGTTAAACAGTGGTTAAAGTTTTTGTAGTAAGGCCAACAGTGTCTAATGTATCTCTGGCGAGGTTAATACCTGGTATACATTGTGGCAGTGGTAATCTCATCGGTAACATACCTTCAGTCAGTGTAACCCGGGCAGTTAGACTCTGCTTACACTGAGCCTGAGAAACTTAATCGATCTTTTCACTGACTTTGTGCGAGAAGAGGAAAAAGTTTTTTAAGATTCCACTCTAAAACATTATTTTCTTTACATTTTCTTGATTAGCATTTGGAAGATTAGGTGTTATATGAACTCAAAAGAAACAACACTTATTTGATAAAGTAATAAAAATTTTCCATCTTAAAAAATCTAAATTATAATTTTGAAGAGATCATGTAATTATATTACATGGTGCATTCTCACGTTGATCACGCTATGCGTGTATTGATTAGTAGCTTAGCGACTAATTTAAGATGCATTGACCACCACCATACAATACAAAAATGCCAATTAAAATTAAATTTACTGGTTTACACCCTCGCTTGCAGGAAACTGATATTGTCGACAAAAATCCTGCTTTGCGTTGGGACGATTTGTTCGTGTGTTGAGAACGGTGCGTGTTGGTAGGTCCAAGTGTTGACGTCGTTGTGTCGTGGTTCGGAAATGCTGACGTCAAGATACTTGAGTGCGTCGATGGCTGCTTGTTGGCCTTGCACTGCGGCGAGGCGAAGGAGACGCACGGCGGTGTCCTGGTCTTGCTTGAGGCCGCCGCGTCCTTGCCCGTAGTATATGCCGAGGTTGTATAGCGCCTCGGGGTGATCCATTGCTGCTGCAGACCGGTACAGCTCCATTGCCTGGGAAATTAATATGCTTAAATGTAATAAGGTTGTGGTGCATTAAAGTCATCATCAAGAACATGTTAGACTCAAAATACCAGGTAATTTGAGCAAGCACAGGTTAACTTTTGTGACGAAGCAAGTTACTTTTATCATATGCATTTTACTTACTGTTTTCTCATCAGCAGTTACTCCTAACCCTTTTTCATAACACAGCCCTAAGTTGTAAATAGCTGGAGCATGATTACGATGTGCTGCAGACCTGGAAAATTTGTTATATTAGTTCTAGTACAATTTACCATATAGTAAAATTGTTTAAACATAATGCTATATATTGCTATTACTTGTGACAACTCCTCTGCGAGGATATAATTAAAAAAAATACCAAACCTTAGTAAACCAAGTCCATCTTGGTACTGTCCGTTTTCAATAGCAGCAAGTCCAAGTCTGTTTTCAATGGAGTTCAGCACCTTGCCCAAGTCATCATCTGTAGTGTCCGTACTATTGCTACTGCCAGATATAGTCGTAGGAATACTCTCTGGAGTTTTAAGATTCTCGTGTTTTCGTGTGTGTGCGACTTCCTCATTGCCCATCAAATGCACAGTCGGAGTAAAATCAGAGACCAATTTCTCGATTTTCTCCACTGAACTGATATAATAGTCATTTTTGTTCATGTGGCCTACGCATGGTAGGACAGAGCAGAGTAGACTGTTCACAGAAGAGCTAGATGAACAGCTTTTCTCAAGACTACGGCAATGATTTTTCAGCTTAATATGTATCATTTGACTAGTATACCATCCCAAAACTGCTGCTCCACTCTGTAAAGAAAAATTGCTGTGAAAAATAAACCTGAGAGTCTGTATTGTTTAACAATACTTCATCAACTGAGATTCTATGCCTGGATTTCAACCAGTAGCTTTATGACCAAAACAAGTTATAACAATGAAATAGAAGATAATATAAAAAAGTGTCCAAGTTAACATCACCACAATAGCAAAAAAAATCAGGTCAATACTGAATAAATCTGCAAAATGTAAACACACCCATGTGATGGCATCCATCCAAGTTTTGTTGATAGGCTCAAAGTTCCACTTCCTGCTATTTGCTCCACTTCCATTCTGGTAGGACTTGCGACATTTACGAAATGAGAGCCACTTGCAAGGCGGTCCGGCTTTCTGGTCATCATTCTTTTGTGTGTTGTCAGCTGTTTTCTATAAACATTTATTGATTTTCATTAGGTGTGGAGTATGTACAAACAAATATTTTTTGGAGTAATTTAATACCAATACAGTTTATAGAGACTATGTTATGTACAAGTACAGAAAAGGACTATTTAATTATGTAAAGTTTGATTTAGCACAGTTTATAGGTGCAGAACAATGTCAAAATAATTCAATTTACTGCAACAAAATCTGCTCTATGTAATACAATAGAGGACACAAAAGGTTCACATTTTTTTGGACACATACCCATGGTGAAACATCTGTCTGGGTGCTATTGAGATGTTCAAAGTTCCATTTGTTGCTGCCAGGTCCAAAGCGTCTACGGAATGACGTCCACTTGCAAGGTGGACCGGCATGATTCTCCTCTTTAGACACATTTTCCTGAAATATGTTGATTTATTCAAATACATAGTAGTCTATTGCTTATGAAATAACTAACCCTTTATCAAAGTATCAGGAAATGTAAACAATGATACATATTGCACCATTTTACATACAGTTTCAGTTGGCACAGATATAGTTTTGTTTGTCATATATTTTCAGGGCTGCCTTGAGCAGTGATTTTTTGAGATTTAAAAAGTACCTATATTTATTCTAATTATTGTATTAAATAATTTTGATACATTGTAAATGAAAATGTATATTTTTAACATTGGAAAAGTGCTGTTTTGCAGCCAAGTTTGAATAAATGATTTTTTGATTTTGATATGAATGAAAATTTTTGAAAACAATTTATGTTGACTGAAAATTATAACAATTTTAATTACTATTAAGAAAATAAATAATTGATACATACCACAGGTACCTCAGCCACCAGAGTTTTATCTTGATCGAAATCCCATTTCAAATCATTAGCCTTCCTGCCGTGCTTGGCAAAGAACCACTTGCAAGGTGGCCCGGCCTTAGGCTCATCATTGAAGTGATTTTCATTTGTCACTTTCTCCTAGAAATGTGAAATTTTTTGATAAGTTTGAAAGCTTTTATTCAGGGACCAAGGAGCCTAATGCCAAAGGTAAGGGCATAACTTATATTGCTATGCCTGTAATAATTTTTTACTTAAATGATTTTACCTAATGGTCTTTTAATAAAAAACAATCACTCAAATCATATTTTTTGGCCCAATGTTGAGACAACACACCTCTTCTCATACTAAGAAGGTATTGATTATGTGATATTAACCACAGTGACAGGCCACTTCCAATCAGACGTTTATGAAATAAATGGAGGTTGTTTATGTTCAGCAGTGGACATGTCCTTTGTCTGAGTGGCAGTTCTATGCCACACTGCCTCGTTGGTCTAGTTGTCGCAAGTGTGGATGCCGAGCACGAGGTCTCGGGTTCGATTCCCGAGTTGGGCCGAAATAGCTTTGTGGGTTTTAGAAGACTTTGACAAAGCAACCCAGAGCCTCGATGTTGGTGATTGATACACTCGTGCATTGGAGAGCGCGTAAATGTTGGTCCTGCGCCTGATCTCTCTCCGGTCGTGTTGGATTGCCGTCAAATCAGGCTATGAAAGTGAAGGAATAGGGAGTGCACCTGTGTCTGCGCAAATGCTTGTGCACTATAATATGTCCTGCGCAGTTGGCTAATCTTCTTACATGAGAACAGCCACAGTAGCCGATAATCGGCTAGGAGGACATCAATCTATGCCACACCAACTCAAGGCTTTTAGATTCTGTTATATTGCATTCTATATAAATCAAGCAACTTACCCATGGTACAACACTCTTATGTGCAGTAGCTGGCTGCTCCAAACTCCACTTGCACTGATTTCCTTCAGAATTGGCATAAAATGGAAACCAGCGGGATGAACCAGTAGTTTTATCATGATTTACATTTTTATCATTTGCCTGAAAAGAAAATTTCTCTTAAACTAGTATAAAAGGCATATAGCAAGTTTGTTATTATTATTTCTTTTTGGTGACTATGCCCAATTTGGATATTTCGACAGTTAGAAGTTAATTGATTCTATAGAGTTTTGGGTATTATGGTAATTAGTGTGTTCATCCTAAACTAAACAACATTTAGTTGGGTCAATGTAGCTATGACATGGGGAAAGAATTGTATGATAGAATCAATCAAAGTATTTATTGGTTTGTATAAGTCAATCAGTAATATTGATGCATAATGTCATTAATTTGATAAAAACACCTGAAATTAATGTGAGAATTTTTCTGGATCATTGATATTATTGGTTCGAGTTTCCCAAATTTTTGCATTAACAAAATCCCACTATAGTACCAAATTAATCATACAGCTATCATGGCCAAAACATTATTCTAGATAATGCTGATAAAAGTATTATGTCAGTGATAAAAATAAATCTACCAAATACAAACATACCCATGGTATGGCACCCTTCCAATTTTTGTCTTGGTCGAATTCGAAGCTCCATTTTGTATTTGCGCCGCTATCACTCTGATATGGCTTAGATCCTCCACGGAGCGCAAGCCACTTGCAAGGAAGACTGTCATTCTTCTCATCGGTAATGGCAGCTCCATTGGCCACGGTAGTGCTGCATCTATCGAAGGTATTAGCACTCCGCTCACACGTATCCCTGATCCGACGCGTAACATACTTCCACATGTTTTCAGACTGATATTTTATGCACATATCCATGGATGGGAACCAACTAGCTCTCTATAAAAATTCCATTATTTGGAATTTGTGCTGTGGTGAAACTACACAACGTTTAGTATTTAACACCTGCATAAAGTATTTTAACAGTATATATAATATAACTGAATACGAATTTAGTGCTTTACAAACAATATTTTGATCGCAACGCAAACTGCGAAATTGCAAACTCGAACTTTGCAAACTACGAAATATGTACCAGAAGTACCGTAAAATGGGGTGAATAGAAATTGCGGGGTGAATAGAAAAAAAATCAGGAAAGTTTACAATGTTAATATATCAGTAGCTTTCGTTGAAGAATTTTGGTAGAATTTTAAATTTTAATACAGCAACATTTTTTCTTTGCGTTGGCAACAATTTTTAATTGTCAAAATTGACATTTATCCTTCAAAATACATTTCAAAGTCGACCATCTGTGAACGTGTTTTATTCAACTGCCGAAACTTTTGAATTAAGGCTGGAAAAAGTTGTGATTTGTGCTTTTTAATGTGTTTATCTCATTAGGTGTACAATAAATTATAAAAATACAGTGAAGGTAAGTGAGAATCCGTTATTAAACTTAAAAAAATTGTTAAAATCACAGTATGTGTAAATTTATTGTATATAAGGGGTCAATAGAATCTATTGAAGGGTGAATAGAACTCTAGTAAGGGTTTAATGGAAACCTAGTAGGGAATAATAGAAACGACTAATGTTTGAATAGCAACTAATGAGGGGTCAATAGAGATAAATAAATAGGGTTGTCAAAAACTGTTAATAGAATTTAATACTACTAATAATGTATGGAGCTGTAGATTTAGTGATTGATAAATAAATAAGTTCATTTATTGATTTCTCGACATATTTTAAAAAAAAACATTTAAAAATACAAAAAATAGATGGCCACCGATATCGGGCATAGGGTCCAAGGTACCGCTGGTTAGGGTCCCAGAGACAGAAACCTCCTCACAATACGCGCCGTATCATGGAGTACTGCCATCTGAATCAGTCCCTTGATCCAACCGCCTAACGAGAGCCTCATGAGGTGTTGGTCGAGGCTCTTGGCTATTAGACCATTGGCCGTAACGGCAATCGGCACAATAACAGCCTTGTCGTCATTCCACATGGCGACAACCTCGTGCGCTAAGTCAAGATACTTTATTTGTTTCTCTGTCTCAGCTTTCACGAGGTTCTCGTCATGCGGAACGGCGACATCGATTATTATCGTGCGGCGCGATAATCGATCTATCACCACTATATCAGGCTTATTGGCTATAATAGTCCTGTCAGTGATGATAGATCGATTCCAGTACAACGTGATATGGTCCTTTTCGAGAACTGGGTCGGGCGCATACTTGTAGTACGGTTTCTCAAGATCTACAAGTTTGTATTGCAGAGCAATCTGCTGGTGGATGATCTTGGCCACTTGGTTATGCCTGTGCAAATATTCACCGTTAGCCAAACGAGAACAACCAGATATAATAGGTCTGATAGACTCACCTGGATGGTGACATGCCCGACATATGTCATCCGTCCCGTCTTTCATAATATATCTCCGGTAGTTATTCGTCAGGATAACTTCGTCCATAATTGCACATACAAATCTTTTCTCTAAATAGGTCACCGAAGCGTAGCCAAGATACGGACGCATTGAAGTCTACATCGGGGCCATGAAGTGCCCCGAAGAAGCGTCCGTGTAGCTGTTTGCTCTGCCATACCTCCTTGCGATCATGGGTAGTTACTACCACAGGTCTGCGCCAGTTCCCATTTGCCAACGATAGCGGGGGCAGTCCTCTGTCCACTGCTACCATATCACGGTGCATACCCACGTCGCTTTTGAGAAGACATTCCCTGAGACTGCACACCTCACGGTTGTGGAGCGTCTTTGCATTTAAAAAGCCTCGACCTCCACATTTCCGTGGGATGTACAGCCTCATCACCGACGATTGTGGGTGATGCATTAGTCCTGCGGTCAGCAGTGTGCGGACTCTCCTATCCAAGGCATCCAATTCAGTTTGAGTCCATTTGAGTATGCCGAAGGAGTACATCAGGACTGGCATGACCCAACCATTAAAGGCGCGAAACTTGTTGCCACCTGATAAGGAACTTTTTAGAACTTTATTCAGGCGGCTAAAGAAACGCTCCCGTAATGATTGTTTCATGACAGCCACATTGATGCCTAACCCCTCCGCCATACCCAGGTATTTATATGTATCGTTTGCGGAGAGTGATCTCAGGTTTATAGAATCTGAGAGTTGTACTCCCTCAGATTCCACAATTCCCCCTCGCTTTACATGCATGACTGCACATTTGTCCACACCGAATTCCATCCTGAAGCAGCTACTGAAAGTTTCAGTGACCTTCAGTAGCTTTATCAGCTGCATTTCTGTGGTGGCAAACAGTTTCAGATCATCCATATAAAGCAAATGGGATATAACCTGACCCCCTCTCCGCAAAGGATAGCCCAGCCCCGAACCCTCTAGCAATGTGCTCAATGGGTTCAAGGCCAGGCAAAACCAAAGTGGACTCAAACTATCACCCTGGAATATTCCCCGCTCGATCTTAATAGGATCGCCGATCCCTTCAATTTGTCTACAGCCTGGATAGTGAAGAACCGTTCTCCATTGCTCCATACATGACGCAAGAAAGGCGCGTAGAGTATATTAATTAAATAAATAATATTTTTAACGTGATTATTTTCATTTACAGATACATACCGCCGTATTCAACATGCCGCGTGTATATAAACCCGATCCTACAAAAAAAAGGTATAAAAAATATAACATGGAGATCATAAAAAAAGCTGTGGAAGAGTATGCATCTTCCCGAAATGTTAAATTAGAAGAAGTTGCAAAAAAATATGGTATACACAAATCGGTGTTGTATCGTCACTGTACGCGGGATATGAAGCAACATGGAGGCCAAAGAGCTTTATCCGATGAAACTGAAATGTTCTTAATAGAAAACATAAACAAATGCGCAGAATGGGGTTATCCCTTAGATACTTTGGATCTCAGGTACATAGTAAAAATGTATCTTGATAAGATAGGTATAATTCATAAAAGATTCAAAGACAATTTTCCAGGACCAGATTTTGTACAGAGCTTCCTATTAAGACACAAAAATGAGATTTCTCAAAGAGTTTGTGAAAATATCAAGCGTGTGAGAGCTAAGGTATCACCAGATACGATTAAAGAATATTTCATAGAACTTGAGAAGTCTTTAAATGGTGTACCTGCTTCTAACATCTTAAATTACGACGAAACAAATTTGACGGACGACCCTGGGCGGAAAAAAATACTAATCAAACGGGGATGCAAGTACCCTGAAAGAGTTCTGAACCATACCAAGGCTTCCGTGTCTATTATGATGGCTGGTACCGCAGATGGTAAAATGTTACCACCATATGTGGTATACAAGGCAACTCATTTATATGATTCTTGGATCCAACATGGCCCAGAGGGTACTCGATATAATAGGTCGACATCTGGATGGTTTGATGCAACCACTTTTGAGGACTGGGTGCAAAATATGGTGGTTCCTTATTTTAAGAATTTACCAGGTAGAAAGTGCTTAATTGGAGACAATTTGTCTTCACATTTATCAGCAGATTTGATCCAAACATGTAAAGCGCACAACATCGATTTTGTGTTTTTACCAGCCAACTCAACTCACCTGACGCAACCTCTGGACGTGGCATTTTTCCGTCCAATGAAGCGAGCCTGGAGGCATTTATTATTAAAATGGAAAAAGACAGATGGTCGACAATTACCCACAATTCCAAAAGGTTGCTTTCCAAAATTATTAAAATTATTAATTGATGATCTGCAAATAAATGCCTCAAATAATATCATTGCTGGATTTAAGAAAACAGGAATTAGCCCTTTAAATGCAAGTGAAATATTAGCCAGACTTCCCGGCGAGGACTTAGGTGAAGAGCATAAAAGTGCTGTAGAAGATTCTATTCTAACACTCCTCAAAGAAATGAGATATGGTTCAATGAACATTGTAGAACCAAAAAGAAAGAGAAAACTAAATGTACTCCCAGGTAAAAGTGTCGCTGCAGAAGAAATTGAGGACTATGCAGATACTGATGTTGATAATAGTATGGCAAATCCTAAAAAAACAAAATACGATGCCTGTACCAGTGGTTCATCAGGTTTAAACAATAAAAATAAAGGAAAAGCTAAAAAAACTATAATTACAAACATGAAACTTTCACCAATTGAAGAAAAAGAAAATTGCCCTAATAAAATAGAACCTTACAAAGGAAAAGGCAAAGGGATTGGAAAGAAAACGAAAACATCCTATTTGGAAACAAAAGAAGAAGTAATCTTCAAAAAAAATATAGAAAACAATGAGACTAAAGGAAAAGCTATCGAGGATATTACAAAAAAATCAGAAACAGAAGACAAGGACAATAATGATAACAATAAAGAATGGAAAGAAGAATACCATAACGACTCGGAACAATCAAAATGCGGAAATACAAGGCAGGAAGATTACGATTACATCACGGGTTACGACAATTATGATAATAATACTGGACAGGAAAATTACGTTAACGTTACGGCTTACGAAAATTATGATAATAATATGGGAGAGCAGAATTACAATAGTATCACGGAAATAGAAAACTACAATAGTAACTTACAAGGATTAGAGTGCAAAATATCTAATGATATGGACATAAACCGTCTGCCCATTCTCTTTTTTGACAGCTTATGTGAAGAGGTTACAATCAGTACTGGAACAACTGCTGATGATAATACCATTAAGGAGAATAAAGTAGAAATAATATCAAATGAACTAGTGAATGACGGCCAGTACAACAAAAAATACAAATTACCAATTATAAAGAAGAGCAAGACTGTAATGGTAAAAGATCTCATTAAATTGCCAAAGAAAGAACACACAAATAATTACTATAATGATAGTGACAAAATATTAAAAGTTTTAGAAGAGGATGATGATGACCTGTGAAAACTTTGTTAATTGTAAAATTGGAACGATTTAGAATTTTATTGTTTTTTTTAGAATTCTTATTATTTTTACATTTAGTGAGCTAACGTAGACTGAAGTTATCTACCTGTAACAACTTTTTTATGATAATTATTGTTAAGTTCAGAAGATTTAGAATTTAGTTTTAATTTTTTAAAGAATTTTGATTATTTTTACGGAGTAGTACTGATTCTACAAAGCCATAATGAAGGCTGAAATCGATTAAATGTGATATATTTTATGATAATTGTTACGTTCAGAAGATTTAGAATTTGTTTTTTTTTTTAAGAATGTTTATTACTTTTATGTTAGAATACTGATTTTATTTAATTCAAATAAAATGCGAATAAGAAGTATACATTGTTTAATTTATTGAAAAGAGATTACATTCCGTAAAAATAAAGTTGTTTAAAATACAAACATACCTAATTATTTATGTTAACAAAAACACATAAATAGTTTAAATCACAAATTTTGAATTTCATTTACCATTTACATACCAAAACAATTTTTAAATACACGACCTTTCATTTTAGCATGTTGGTTAAGTAATTTTGGGCAGCCCTAACAGTTTTTTCATTCACCCTTTTATGCATTTCTATTGACCCCAGTCGTCGGGTGAATAGAAATGATACATATTTTATTAAAAATCTGGAAAACATTTGCTTATAGTTAAACAAATATTGTTTCAGCTGTTTCTTTGTGATACCGGACATGATATTAAAATAATCTGTGGTTAAAAAAAAAGTAATAGACAACAAATTCTTAGAACAAAGTTGAAAATCATTGCTATTCACCCCGTTTTACGGTACATAAACTTCAGTCAGTCTCCATTTTCACCACAGATACACAATTTTTCGATACCATAGACAATGATTGCTGTGTATCAGTAAGGTCGGCCCATAGATATAATATTACTAAACAAGATTGCGCACGCTCAAAATATATATTTACGAAAATGAACTCTATTCTAACGCAATAAGGTACTAAATTGGTTGCATAATACACAGAGGCAAATCCGAGCCGAGAGGGATAGTTCGAACGGAGGCTGTTTGTCTCTTTCTAACACCTTGCCAGCATAAAAAAATGTTGTGATCAAAAGTTTTGTCTTCCCAAAAACAATTGAATCACTTATATTTTTATCTTATTTTAACAATTGCAAGTCAACAAATTAATAACAATCGTATTAATTTATTCGTAAAACATAAACAACATAAATTTTTATTTTGCTTTTTTTTATTTTCTAGCGGTAACCCTGAACATTCTTGGCGCGTAATCAGCATTTAAAATTTTGTTTATATTTTTTTGTATTTAATCAATTTAAACTATTAAAATGGTGAAAAAGTTTTGCGTTTCTACTTGCAAAAGTGAATCCTATGGTGGTTGCAATATATCGTTCCACAGGTTAGCTAATAATAACATTTTCGTAAACCAAACAACTAGGGTGCCCATGAATTCTTGTAACGAGTCAAAATATGGGTGATGGATTTTAAAACTGTTGTACTATTGTTATAGCTTCCCAAAAAATGAAGAAAGGCGACATAAATGGCTCAGCAGTCTATATATGAAGTAGAAATACAAAAAAAAACGTTCTTCACTTCGAATCTTCCTGCTTTTATACTGCTAATTCCCGCTAATTATTAAAAGCCTATATTAGTAGTTTAAGGTCACAAACTGCGTAAGTTAAAACTTCAATACTAATCTATGTTTAATAATCTTAGCAAATTCGTATTTGTCTCACATAGCTTAATCTCATAGTCACCCTATTAGAAAGGGACAGACAGCCTCCGTACTAACTGTTTCACTCGGCTCGTTTTTTGGGTTTATATGCGCAGTCCTGTTTACTAATATTATGTCTATGGGTCGGCCCCACACACTCGGAACTCGGAATAAAAATCTTTATTAAGGTGAATGCTTCGAATAGTAGTGGGAATTTCAAAATGAAATCGTTTTACTCCGGAAATTCTTATATTTAAATCCAGTAAACTTTTTAATTATAAATAAATAAATAAAATAAAAAGCCTTATATTTCATGGAAAAAGAAAACTTAAATAACATTTGTTTTTTTTTTTTTTTTTTTAACTAAACTTAATTCGTTTCTTGTTTTAATGAATTTAGATATATTTAAAGTAATTTTAAGTGCTTTGTTCAGTATTTGTATTGTTATCCAGAACCCCTCCTCGGGTGAAGGCCTCCTCCAACGATTTCCATTGCTCCCTATTCAGGGCTTTCTGTATCCAGTCATGGCCAGCCGTCCTAACGATCTCGTCCTGCCATCTCGTAAGCGGCCTTCCTCTGCAGCGCTTGCCTAGAGGGCCGGTCCATGACGTTACTCTCCTTGTCCACCTCTGGTCTTGAAGTCGCGCTACATGTCCCGCCCACTTCCATTTGAGTTTTAGAGACTGGTTTAGAGCGTCAGTAGCTTTTGTAGTTTGTCTGATTTCAGTATGTCTTATTTTTTGTATTTTTCTTATGTTGAGCATACTGGCGCTCCATGCCTCGTTGACATGTAGATATGGAGATTCACAAGCAATATAAGACACAAAATATCTACAACTTTTTAATTATGACTATTTAAATATCGGATTGCATTTGAATTGTAATTGTGTGGCTATATTGATTGATGTTTAGGAATAATGCTCGTCTAAGGGCGCGTTCCCACCGTGTCGTGACGACAGATAATCGTGTAGTTTTAAGTGTCGTGGCTTATATGTTTAAATGGAGGTGTTCACGTTTAGAACGACACAATTTACTGTCGTCTACGACATTTTTGCAGTGACGACACTTTGTCGTGACAGTGGGAACAATCGTTATAATGGGAACAGGTAGAGACGACAGTCGTCGAACGATAAATTAGTCGTTACGACATAGTGGGAACGCGCCCTAACGTACATACGTTAATTCGCAATTCTTCTAAATAAACTCTCAAACATTTTGACATGTTTGTTGCTATGGGGGTATACTTGGGGTACCTATACAAGAATTTATTATGGGTTTGACGCAATTGGTGCACTTTCTCAACTTATACGCCATGCTCAAATGGTGAACTTCGCAACCGGTGCACTTCTCATAAATGTGGCGCACTTTGCAACTGAAAATTGACTCTAAATATGAAAGTATTTTGCGTAGGTAATTTTTG
The DNA here is from genome assembly GCF_022581195.2 of Helicoverpa zea. Classification (NCBI taxonomy): domain Eukaryota; kingdom Metazoa; phylum Arthropoda; class Insecta; order Lepidoptera; family Noctuidae; genus Helicoverpa; species Helicoverpa zea. The sequence goes on from NC_061472.1 coordinate 5,272,807, forward strand.
GGAAGTGCACCAAATGCGTCAAACCAAATCAGATTATTTCACAAATATCATCGTATTTACATTATTCATATACTTATTCAGACAGAAATAGTTTTTTTTTTAAACTAGGTACAAAAAAGGGACTCTATATTGAACCCTGCGGCAGGCCCCTCTTAATTAACGACTCAGGTGACATTGAACGACTGTTGGTGATTGTCCACCTTTTACTGTATTTGATGGATAAGAAAGTACAAGCTCAAGATCTTTAGCAAGAATGTGAACTGAACTGACACATAATTTAATGCTTTGGAAAAGTCAGGAAATATATACGTAGGTATAGGTATATAAATTAAAATACAATGTGCATAAGTATAAATTAAAACTTTTGTTTATTTAGCAAAATAGAAAAGAACATTCGTAGTAGGTTTCGTATAGACCCAAAGCGTTTGCAGCATTTGACTTCAAACGAACCAATAATTTAAATTACATCACTAGCCTTTTTAATAAATAAAAATCTTATTTTTTTGAAATATATGTATAGTATAAATGCGAACTATCTATATCATTACTTTTTTTTTCTTCGGAGTTTCTAAGGAAATCCTCATGCTACTTAAAAATGTAAGGCGCCATTTTATCACTGAGCTGATCGTTTGCTCTTCAATTAAAAGTTTCTTCTCAGACTTCAAACTTTTGGAGGCAAGCCAATGATGATCTGGTTGGGCTGGCTTGCAATAGTCTGCTGGGTAGGAGCTGGTCTTCTCCTGAAGCTGTCCCTGATATGGGCGGCTCTCTCGTAAGTCCACTTGCGGTTGTTCTTGGGGATGAGGGAGACAGCAGCCAAAATCAGCAGCAAGCACAGGATTGCGAAGAACAGCCACAGGAGTACTGCTGAAGCCACTGAAAGAAAACAATTTATTTTTAGTCCAAAGTGAGCTCCTTTTAGTTGCGTAATCATGGCCTAGCTGGATAGATAATTAGCATTGAACATCGTGACGGATCTACCTTAATGGGCACTTTGGGCGTGCCCACATTCTTTATTTACTCGTGACATCACAGTTCTATTTCTTTTTTTGTATACTCTCTTATGTACTACCCGTATGTATCTGTTTGCTACATGCGCGTAAGTACTTGTGCTCGAAATCGAAAGTCACTTAAGAGATGCCATTAAGTTTGGCCCGAAAGCGTCACTTACTGTGCATGCCAATAACGGGCGGCACGAGTAGGTCAAGGTTGGTGGTTCTTGAAATCTCATCACTGCGGCCTGACAGGCGAGCTGCTATCACCCAGGGGTGCAGGTCCAGCATGCCTGGCGTCTCCACCTGCAGCACACACTGCCCATGGCGCATGCGATCTGTCTCCACTCTGTATCCTAGCGGCGCGTTGTGTGATGTGAAGCCTGTAAACATATCGTCAATGTAGAAAAAATGTGTTCAGGAACATTAGCTTGGATATTTCGAGAATTCAAACATTGCGGTGTTTGGCCGACATAAAAAAAGAAAGAAGTTCTATTGTATTCATTTATGTATGGCAGGTACTCTGTAGTCTGTAGGAATTTGGAAGTTAAAAGTTGCCATTTTAGTGTACTTTACTATCCATTTAATAAGATTTCGGTGATAAAAATTAAGTTTTTTAGTTAAGATCTGCAGGTTTTAATAAACGTCTCCCATCAATTTATTGAACCACTACTAGCGAGACTAAAGAAGAACTGGCCAGAATCACCATGACGAACGTCAAAAGACCGATAATTTGGTCTGTTATTCATAAAACGTATCTATAATTTAATTAGATACATAGAATTACCAAGTCCGTCGATGCGCACAAATCTGCAGTAGTCCAGCTCACTAGTTCCGGCAATGGCGGCTATTGACATTTGCACTGTGATTGTGTCGCGGTCCCACATCTGATGCGTCCAAATCAGTTCTGTAATACAAGTGTTAAAAGCCCTATTAAAACATTTATTTTATGAGAGGTAACTTCATAGCTAGTACATACATAGAAGCATTAAATCGTATATTACGCCAATAAAATTACGAAGTATACAGAAAAGTGTTATAATAATATAATTAGCCCATAGTAACATCATCAATATATAGGGTAATACGGATTTAGGACATAAGCATAATAACTGTCTAAGCATATACATATTCATATGAAACAAGTATTCCATCTGAAAGTAAATGGTCTCTGTTTTCTACGTAAAAATCACTACCCGTCTTATACCTGACACTTTTCCTAAAATTCTCATTTACCCATAAAATTAAACTTACTTTCCCTTTAAACTGGAACAGAACAAGGGGTGTCTGGCTCTCGAAGACGAAAAAACTTAAGTAGGTGTTGTATGTATGTAAACTAAGTATGTATTAGTAAAAAGTTATGTTAGATGTGTCTGCTTCCTTACCATCAAAATGCAAAGAAAAGCGACTCCTCTGTTCCTCCGCATAAATGTTGTCTTCCAATCCAACATGGCAGCTCCAGTATCCTTCATCAGACTTCATCAGGTCATTGAACCTGATGCCGCAGTCTCCTGCATCTAAACCGCTGCCTACGTACTCGTAGTGAGGCGACAATATAGCTGGAAAGAGAAAATGACTGTGTGAAAGAATAGTCCTTTTCGTAAGACCCTGGTGAAGATTTTAACGAATTCGGTTTCGGTACCTATATTCAAAGCAAATATACAAGAAGTGACAATGAAATCGAAGAACTCTTTAAGAAAAAATATTAAAATATAAATACTGTAGTTTCCCGTGGTTTGACTCGTGTTCCAGGAAAACTTTTCCTGTAGCCGGTCAAAATTATAGCTTATGTTACTCGGGGATAATGTGGCTTTCCAAAAGTGAAAGTATTTTAAAATCGGTTCCGTAGTTTTGGAGCCTTTAGGGTAGCAAAAATATGTTGCGTCTTTATTACCTCTACATTATTAGTGCAGGAGATAAATTCTAAACTCACATGGGCCAACATTGTAGACGGTGCCGTTCGAGGCTCTGAAGTAGCAGTACCGAATGGCAGCGTCAATGGTACACGACATAGTCACCGCGTCGCCTTCATACGCGAACACATCTGTACTACGCAGCACGGGCTCTGGAAACCATAATATTAGACATACAGTACCGTAGCAATATTCCTAAAGACCGCATGATTCAGTTATGTAGACATGGATAAAAAATAGTACGAATTAGAAGATAACATTGTCGCAACAAGAGACGAGCGACAAGTTTTCAATAATAAAGGACGTGGCACATTACAGCAGCACCGCAACAGCACGGCTCCACACCAGCGTTTAAGTCTCCTCAAATCTTATTTTTCACACACTTTGAACTTCTGCTGACTACCTTTCATTGTTTTCTTTCCCTACATGTACATAGAAGTCCCATTTGATCTTTCTTTCTTTGAACACTCATTAGCTTACTTTTTATTTTATTATCTTTACTTTTTCAAATACGATTTAGATTCTGTTTCATTATCTGCCAAGTAGGGACTAACATTGTAAACTACTGTCTTTGTCCTTATCTCGGACTAAACTTGCAATCTTTAATGACCTACAAACTGTTGAGTTTGGCATCTCACATTAATTAAGGAGTACCGTAGCGTCCTCAGGGGTGATGCATGCGGCTAGCCGAAAGTTGTCCCGATGCCTTTCAAATGCGCGAAAGGTGTTATCCAACTTCCAAAATATAATTTCTTACCATGTTGGTAGTATCCCTCAGTTTGGCCAGCCACTGTCGCTGCATACACGCGAAGGAAACCGTGTGACACTCCCTGCGTAGTGTTCACGGCACACCGCCAAGATCCCTCTTGCCAATGAGTCATGGTCATGATTCGAAGACTGCAGGAATTGCTCTCAGCATCGATTTCATAGCTGCAAATTATAACGTAGACGTTGAAACAAAAGTATTAGGTAACTAGCCGGATTTATCAATAGGACTTATAGCAGTTGATCCGTGAATGGATCACTATTAATTAAAACCATATCGAAGCTCCTTCGTACTTCCGTAAAAGCACCAGCTGTCATTGGCATATAATTTACGATTACCGTTATTGATTGTCAAATTGCTTCGAATATCATTCGAGACTTTCTTACATCAAGTCATGGAGGCATCATCGAAATGACGATCCAAGAGAGAGTACCTAAGGTCGATCAGTTGATACCGTCACTATCTGTTATTTACCTCCATATATCTATATATATAATATGTGTGTATAAAATACAGTTAACTCCAAGATACGAACCCTCTGATGGACCCGATATATCCGCCCTGGCTGACCCCATGGCTTGCTACCATAGTATCGTGATTAGGGTCGCGGAACTTGCAGGCGCTGACCTCGTACCCAGCTGGCACGGAGCACGTCAATGTCACTGAGTCACCGTTCCAAGCCACGCCTGTTGTAACCACTGGTCCTGCGCCTAAAGTAATGCAGACTTTAGAGATCTCTTCATAAAAAGGTTTATTTAGGAACGGTTTCCCAACGTCATAATTATATGGCCAGATGCTCAGATTAGCTGCTTCACACTAAGGGGTGCTTGTCTTACTAAGGGGGAGGGTTGCCCGGGTAACTGGGTGAGGAGGTCAGATAGGCAGTCGCTCCTTGTAAAACTCTGGTAGGTACTCAGCTGGAAGAAATCGCTGATTAGCGATAAGACCGCCATTTGTACTTTTCTTTGTGTATTGTGATGTCCTGTGTTGTTAATTTTCTTGGTGTACAATAAACCATAATCTCTCTATCTATCCATCTATCAGCTGCATCCGGTTAGACTGGTAGCCGACCCCAACATAGTTAGCAAAAGGCTTGGCTATTTGGTTTGAAAAAAAGACTCCTCAAGAATCCTTACTTTCCGCGTAAATGTGGATCTTTACATAAAGAAACATTTGCCACTGCACTTGACAGTCAATAAATAGGTCCGATTACAAAACCCGAAAGATATTGTAGGTTATTGATAGTTGTTTGATTAAAATTTAAAAACTGCTATGTAGATTATTCGGCACGTGTCGTCATGTCATGCGTAACTCATACAAGTTTAATTTTATCCTTATGTCCTTATACTTCTATTCTTCTATTTTTTTATATAATTTTAAATGTTTATTTACATAGATATTTATATGCACATAAAAAAACTCTTCTAGTAAAACATAAAAAAAAACACTATAACTAAAACGCGTCAAAAAATTCATCCCCATCGCTGTCAACTGGGAGCGTACCCAAGAGGCTGGCAGCATTACCTCGTTGGATGGCCTTGCTGATCCTTTGTCCGAGGCCAGCCTTTTGGTCACGAGAAGCGTAATTGCTAACCTAACAGTCACACCACACACCAAATTAATTTACAACTATGACATACCGTCTCCTCTGACGTCGACGTTGAAGCTAATGTATTCTAGTACAACTGTACCAGCTATACCGATAGACGCACTCCACTGTCCTTTGTGATCCATAGTTGCTCTATCCACGACTATTCTACATGGACCAAATCCTTCGGAAACTATTTGGTATTTGTTATCTCTAACTCTGCAGTACACTGCATCTTCAGGACCAACGGTTATATCGACGGAACTTCCAATGTCCCACGACAAATTATCCAGTGTTATGTTAATGAATTCTAAAAAATTATAGAAAAATTACTAAACTGGAGAACAAAAATGCTGAAGACTGAGTAATTATGAAAATATAGATCGAGAATTAGAACCCAATCTCTAAAGCCAGGTATTAAATCAAGTAGACCCTTCACCACTTCAAGCTGTATCCCCACTAATGAAGGTAGGTATATTATGATAGTTTAACTTTACCTAAGACGTTAACTACAACAGTCGCCCTGTATGTAATTTGATTGCCATACACAATAGCCCAAGTTCCCGTGTGAGTGTTATTTACGCTTCTGATGACGTAACCGCAGGAATCACGATTGAATGTATCAACTTCCAACTCTGTCACTTCTTCGTTATTCGGTCCATACAGTTTGCAAGTGTCATACATTGATGTAGCATTAGGTAAACTCAGATACAGGTCATTACCTTCAGTAATGTTTATTGCATTCCCAAGAGACAATGTTTCTGAAAATAGGTAATCAAGTTATAAATCCAAAATTAGATTACGAAATGTCTTAAGGTACGGAGATTAGCTATGTTATCTTCGGACGTGACTTGATATGGGTGTAATAAATAATCATTAATTTGAATATTATCGATTACCTTCGATACGGATAGAGAATGGCCGGCGTCTTTCGATAGGTGTAGAATATCTAGCTGCCCTAGAAATTAGAGTCCATTCACCGAGCAGGTCTACACATGTTACATTGATCATAACTCCGCATGCAATACCACTTCCTTGAATGAATTCTACGTTAGGTATATTATATCCAGGTATGAAGGCGTATTGCAGGCCACTGGGGGTCAATATGTGACAACTCTCAGTCACCACAAATGAAGCCGTTGGAATAGTTATTGTATTAGTTGATCCCATGTCCGTATCAACGATGACTTCGGCCAAATATTCAATATCTCTGAATTCATCGATAATGGGATTTGCAGGATCTGAAAGATAAAAGGTAAAACTAAGGCTGTGTGTATTTTAATAAAAACTTAGCATTGAGTACATGATAAACGATTCACTTCAGCATATTACGGTGTGCCAACAAAAAATTGTTTAGCTTGTACTTTATACCTATCGTTAAAGTCATACGAGCAAGTCACGACTTACCTTCCTTGATGACATGGAACGTCAATTGTCTCTCAGTAAACTGATTTCCATTACTGAATTTTCCAATTATCCGCCATTCGCCCACAACGTCCTCAGTGATTGGATCAAAAGCTGCTCTACAGCCAGTAGCATCACTCAGACTCTTTAACGCTAGTTCATTCGGGGGAGGGTTGTCTTGCAAATCGTATGTTTGCCCTGAAGGGGTTTGGTACCAACAATTATCCACATTCCCGGAGTCTGTTACATCGACATTTAGAGCAGTTCCCATAATAACGAGATGTGTTTCCTCTGGGAGTACGGTCACATTGTACGCCTGTGCGTAAGGGTCTGCTTCATCTGAAACACTATCACAGTTAGGCATACTTTCAGCTATACGTATGTACAAGCACAACGTACTTTATTAGACACCATTTGGTTTAGGTTGTACTTACTGTAAAGGAAAAAGGTCAATGGCAAGATAATCTCTTCTATTCCGCCAACCCATCCACGGAATTTTCCATAGATAGTCCAATCGCCTAAGGTTGATCTATCTATATCAGTGAAATTAATGCTACAAAGACCAGCACTGAGAGCAATACTTTCTATGTGGGGGTACTTTACATCATTAGTTATAACCAGGTCTTCGCCCTCAGGAGTTATGACGTGACAGGAGAGAACATCAATTCGTCCTGCTACACCGGGGTTTACGCTTCCTCCAAAGTGAACTGGATGACTGAACCTATTTTGTATGGTCTGATCCCAATGAGTAGCTGGCCTGTTATTGTTATCTATAAAAATAAATTTTGTAATGTTAAGATCATTCAAAAGATTCGTTAGATCAATTTCTGGGTCGGTAATTTTTTTTATTACAATTTGAGTTGTTAGTAAGCACATACAAATTGAGTCACTTTTAACAAATACTTACTCCAAACTATTTCGGCTTGCTGGCATCGCATTTCATCTTTCCCAGCAGGTTTGCCGCAGAGACTCCATTCGCCTAACAAGTTTTGCGTCATTGGTCCGATGGAGATTCTACAGGAAACAAAATTGCTCTTTTTCTGCACTGTAACATTTTCCATTTGGAAGGATTCAGACTTCACGAGACTACCTCCTGGAGGCCGAATGTAGCATTCTTCGTCTGATACTGTGTTATCTAAAGACACATCTATTACTAATCCCTCTCTTGTAAAATGGTTGATCTTGCTAAGAAAGTGGATGTTTTCATCCTCTTCTTCTTTTTCGGGCTCTGAAATATTTGTAAGTATTAGTGTATGAACTCTCACTGAATTTTAACCAGTAGCGTTTTCTGAATCAAGCACCATTTTCTTAGAATTAAGTAGGTACTTAAGTAGTATCTATGAAAAAGTACACCAGGTTAAAGCGCTCACCAGCGGTAATCAGAACCACTTGTGCAGTGTCTGTTTCAGCCTTATCATCGCCATCGTGGTCATAAGTCAGCACCCACACTCCTTCATCTTCTTTATCTACATTAAGAACTCTGACCTCACATGCGATCATTATATTTCCATTCAGTACCTCAAATTTATCGAATTTCTGACTAGTGTCACGAGGTGTGAAAGTTACGCTGCCATTGTGTGGTGGCATAAGTATGCATTTATTCAGTTTATGTAATATGGTTACAACAGATAATGTGAAACTATCTCCTTCATTTAGTTCCCTTGTAGCTATGCTGACTTGGTTGCCGGTGGCACCTCCTGAAAATAAAGTTAAATTGTGATTTATGCACTAATGGCGTCCAGACCAATTTTTAGCTCCCTACACAAAATAGTGGTGTTAAAACTACGGGACAAAGATCAAATATCGTTACACGTTTCAAGGTATAACAAAAAATCATCATGACGCACATTAAGCATTGTATTTTATACAGCTGCATGTGCATGTCAATCTAAATTGTCGGACTTCGAATCGGACCAGTAGTTTCTGAGATTCACTGAACATCATCATCCAAGCCTTTTCCCAACTATGTTGGGGACGGCTTCCAGTCTAACCGGATGCGGCAGAGTACCAGTGTTTTACAATGACAGCCGGGACCTACAGTTAACCCTAACGTGCCCTCCGAAACGCAGTCATTGGTGTCCAAGATATATTTAGAAAGTACATTGAGATTCAATGAACTGATAGTACAATTTTCATTGTAAAATGCTACGTCTCCGCGTAGGCTACGAAAAATGCTACGAGTTGCTACGCCGTACTGATTAGCTACGTAACTAGAAGCTTTGTGCGCTTATCAAAAAAAAAACTGCTTCAGATATCAAAGATAATCATTAAACTATGTATTTGATAATTGACAAATAGATAACATTAACTAAGTCCAATCGGTTGATAATGCTTGCGACATTTACCTACGTAAGGTCACCAATGATTGCGTTATTTGAGAATTTACAAGTGCCCTGATTACTCACTCACTACAATAAATACGTACTTATAAAGTATTAGGTATAAGTGTACTATAATAAACCCCGCCGATTCCCCGCGTTCTATATTAAAATCGTTCGATAAAATATAGCTTATGTTACTCGGGAAAAGTAAAGCTGTCCAACAGTGAAAGATTTTCCAAATCGGATCAGTAGTTTCGGAGTAGTTAGTGTAGTTAAAAAAAATCGTCTTTATTATATTTTACGTTCTATGAGCGTTTGTTAACATTACCTACTTGTTCATGCTTTCATGGCGATTATGTAGCTGTGCCGGACGATAGATTTTAGGCTGAGATACTACTTAGATATCTTATGTTTTCGGCCGGATTACAGTTCAGACTACTAATCCAAAGTCCAAATAAGTAAAATTAACGTTATTGTCAAGTTTAAACTCGTAAATGTGAACTAACAATTTTTTGCAATCAAAGAGGTAAGATAAGCAACTATAGTTATGCAAATTATATTTACTAAGTACATAGTAGATTTTCCTACTATTCACTACTCCTGAAACAATAGATGCATGTCCTTTTGTTTTAAATATTGAAAGCAAAGACAAAGGTGGAAGCCAACATTTTATATTACTTCTACTAGGTCACGTATTATAGTTGTAGACGCCGAGCTATATTCGAATAATAGAATATTTTAATGATCATAGAACAATGTAGTATTTTCTATGTGAAAGAAGTATTTTGATCAAAGTTCAGTAGATAACGAAATTCAGAAGGCCGAAAAAGTGACTGCGCCCTTGGTACATAAAGGGCTTAAGAAGGAACATGATGGGTTTTAGTCAGTGAGAGTCTGACACCCCCTCACGCAGCACTCACAGCGGGTTGGGTCATTCGATAAATGCCCATAAAAAGAAGTGCAATGAAATGATGAAACGTCAGGACTTACGACTCGGTGCTTGAATTAAAATATTATCTCGAAACTTTTTAGATAAGTACTTAAGAGAGTTTCTTTGAGAGAGTGTAGACGTATAAAACTCACGTCGTTATAGACATTCAAATATCAATTGGAAAATTTCCTATGCATAAGTATTGATAATTCTAAAATTGTTGACACTCAGAGATAAGATGAAATAAGATGAAGATACAAAGGGAGACATCAAATTGACTCGGATACACGTTAATTGATAACCAGTAAAAATAGTACCTAAAGAGAAGTATGTAAGTAACGGAGAAGTAATTAAGTTATCATCAAAAAATAAAAAAGCTCGAATCTACCCGTTGATATTAAAGAACTATAAAAGTGTTTTATTGTCTTGAATTAAAAAATATAAGTAAAACCATAGAGTGAGCAATGAGCATCCCTACTTTTCAGAGAAAAACCATGATTGATAAGAAAACCAATGGATCCTAAGTCAAAGCTGATCTTAGAACACTATGTTCGAAGGCCACATTTTTATCAGTTGTTTTGTTTACATTGCAAATTGTTGTGTACACCAAAATAAAACTCAGCCTACCTGCAAGCAGGATGGTGCAAAGGAGTCCGAAAACACACAACCGAAGCATTTTGCCTCTGACATGCGACTGAAAAGCGCTCATTCTTTCATGATATTCAACTTCACCGATAATAAGCAACCACGTGAGACACGACCACGGAGAGCAAAATGACTAGCGGAGGTGCCATAACGGAGAATCACCTAAGAAAGTAGCGCGCCAAAATGCGGGTGTGCACTGGACGAGGAACGTTATGTCTTCGGCCTTCTACGCCTTCGTTGGACTCGACCATTTTTGTAATACCAAAAATTGATGACAGATGTGTCAAAAAAAAACCCAAATGCCTCGTTAGTTCACTAGCGACTGATAATTTTAGTCATGCCCACTGTACAATTCTAGACTCTAGAAGAAGGCGCCAGAGTCTAGCGGCTTGACTAATATGCATTATGGCATATCCGCTTACCTTTCCTTACTCCGTGTATACGACCCATTCCTCAGGGCACTGAGTTTCGTCTAATCTTATCTCTCTAGCCATCATGAATTGACTACTAATTCATGTTTAATGAGCTTGGATTTATCTTAATCTCGCCTGTTTCAAGTCTAGATGTGACATTTCGAAGATTTGCCTTTAATTTGTGAACTTTGTTCTCATCGCGACTTTTTACACTTAGGTTTATGAAGACCTAAAGTTGTCAAGACTTTGGCATCGTCATATTATAGTTCGGCCATTCAGAGAATGCGTTCCTGACACGTCGCGATTGAACTGACGACGTAACTTTGCAATGGCGTTGCAGTTACGATAAAAATATTTTTGCTGGTTGTTTACCGTTTTAACAATTGAGGAGCATTAAAACAACATTATTATATCAATAATCAATGAATGTAGTTACGTCGTCAGTTCAATCGCGACGTGTCAGGAACGCATTCTCTGAATGGCCGAACTATAACCTAGGCACAGTATTAAGAGTCTCAATTTATTATACTACGACCTAGGTAAACATAAATCTTCTTAGTAATAAGTGGGTTATGGCTTTGAAGGGAGCATTCCGTTAACATGATTTACGTTGGTCACTTCACTTCAAAAAAGCTGTCTACCCATGGAGCTTTTTACCGGTACTTTACCAAAGGACTTCGCAAAGTTCTCCATGTTTCGTTACAGCTTGCATAGGCCTTCTCAATAAAATGTTTGATCACAAAATTTGATATTCACTCCTGATCGACAAGAATGATTGACTGTCGATCACCGATAAAAATTGAATATTTTCCTTAGACAAACCTATCAAACAAAAGCAATTACGTATGTTTAATATGTCACGTACGATCTGATAAAAGATTAGAATGGTTATCCAAATCCTTGCCTTATTATAGTCCTTAAGTATATGCAATCATGACAAACATAGCACGTGCTAGTTTGAACACGCTCAAACTGGATTCTGGTAAGTCAAGTTGGGCTGAGGGATTGTTCGAAAGAGTTACCGCGGCCCTGGTACATCAAGGGCTGAAGGATTATGGTGGGTGTTTGTCAAGTCTGACACTTCCTCACGCTGCACCAATAGTGATAGGGTCATTTGATGAAAGAAAAGTTGAGTAAGCTAAGCTGTTCTATTGAAACGCGTCAAATCTGATAGTACTTTTTTCTAAATATCTTCTTCCTATCCACAGGATTGCCGTCCCATCCGACTATGAGAATGAAAGAACAGACGAGCACCTGTGTCTGTGCGAACGCTTATATTAATTTTACATACATTTCATATCACAACAGGTACCTTTCGTTCTTAAAAACTGGTACAAAACCAGTCTTTTTACTCCACTTAGTACTCAAAAATGCGTACACATCTTGTGCCCAAGGAACTTGGTCCATTTTACATAAGTTTTCTTATTTCATGATAACATTACGTATATACTATTTACACTGACATTATTATAATACTCTTTTTATCTCTGAAGGCTAAACTCTGTATTATCTTTAATACTTACACATTGTAAATGTTTCATTAACATTTTCTTCGGAATTTATATAAGGTCTTTGGTCTTATGTAACTAGAACTTTATCTTATGCAACTAGAATTTTTGAGAGCGAAACCTGGACTTCAAAATATAATTTACTGTAGTGTTATTCCTAATGCTATGCTATGTTATGCGTAATGGAAGTCTTAGTTTTTTTTTCTATTATAAGCTAGGGTATGATCTCCTAGCTTTCATCAGAAATAAAACGTCAATTCGTATCACAATAACTTCTTGTATTCACTTTTAAAACACAATTTTTAATAACAATCGTAAGAAAACATAGTTTATCAGTGCACGAAGAAAACGCGCGCTCTATATGTCAAAATCTTCATAGGGTTGTCATCACGGTGGCAGCAGTGTTGCCCGTATAAAATAAAAGGATCTAACATTCGGCCTTCCTGACCTTAGTTTGTCCTCAAACTATACCCTTGGGTAATTATAAATAAGTTTGATTCTAGTTGCCCATTCCAAAAGTAGCTTCCTATGGAGAAGAACGGGCAAGAAACTCCATGGTTACTCTTTTTAAAACACAATATGTATAACATTTGGTATGTATTGATACATACGATAATAACATACAAAAAAAGAAATGCTTACAATATTTTACGGCTGACTCTGACTACTCTGAGAAAGTTATACAATGCAAGTTGAACTAGGAATAATAACATGTGCCACCTATTGACCACTAAACAACTTTCCAAGAAGTCTGATTTAACACAATTACTCTAATTTATTCAAACTCAAACTCAATTTTTTTTTTATGTAGGCCTATAAAAGCTCTTTCGAAACGTCAAAGTTAGGGGCACGGTTCCAAAGAGTTGGTCTCATGGAGAAGAACCGGCAAGAAACTCCATGGACACTCTTTTTAAAAGAAAATAAAATTAATTACATATTACATACAGTTTTCTATCTAGTCCTGAGAATGTTATACAATACAAATTGAGCTAAAAATGTATTAATAAATTATACAAAATAATTTTAGTGCAATTTTTACTAGCAAAATAATTTATACAATTCAAAGAAAAGATATGTATACTGGGTAATCAAGTTTTCAAACAGATCTGATATTAATATTTTTATATTCTACATTTGTTACCATATCTTTTCATAGCTTCACTGGCCAAGCACTCTCACTTGCCAGTCACTGTACAACTTCAAGCAATGACATCATTTACTACATTGTAAGCTTACAGGCCAAGCACTCTCACTTGCCACCTGCTTCTCTTTACTGATGCAGAGGCCAAGCACTCTCACTTGCCACCTGCCTCTCTTTACTGATGCAGAGGCCAAGCACTCTCACTTGCCACCTGCTTCTCTTTACTGTTGCAGAGGCCAAGCACTCTCACTTGCCACCTGCCTCTCTTTACTGATGCAGAGGCCAAGCACTCTCACTTGCCACCTGCCTCTCTTTACTGTTGCAGAGGCCAAGCACTCTCACTTGCCACCTGCCTCTCTTTACTGATGCAGAGGCCAAGCACTCTCACTTGCCACCTGCCTCTCTTTACTGTTGCAGAGGCCAAGCACTCTCACTTGCCACCTGCCTCTCTTTACTGATGCAGAGGCCAAGCACTCTCACTTGCCACCTGCTTTCCAGCCATCTGTAACAAATCGTCAACAATATAATTGCAAAACTCTCACTACGATAAACAATTTCTTCAAATATTTTAATTTCATTTCATTTTGAATCCAAACTGTGACTTGTGTACCATTGCCATTTTAACAAATAGGCAACCATATACTTTCACAAATTCTTACTACAGTAAACAACTTCACGTCTAGTATTTGGACTTGTATACTTTATCAAAACATTCAAGTTTAACAGAGTAAGTTAATCTTACTATCACTGTGACTGCAGCGAGGAATTCACTCCCATTTGGAGCTATCTACGCCTTCCAGTCATGTTAACAAATTGACATCAAGATCCTTCTATCAAGTCTCTCGACTTATGTACCTTATCAATACATTCAAATTCAAAGATTACAAGTCAACATCAACATATTGGCATCTATATACTTATATAATTTCCTATTTCAATAACCAACTTGTTTTATGTCTAGTCTCTGGATTTATATTCTTTATAAATACATTCAAATTCAACCATTACAAGTCAACATCAACATATTGGCATCAATATACTTATATCATTTCCTATTTCAATAATCGACATGTTTTATATCCAGTCTCTGGATTTATATTCTTTATAAATACATTCAAATTCAACCATTACAAGTCAACATTAACATATTGGCATCAATATACTTATATCATTTCCTATTTCAATAATCGACATGTTTTATATCCAGTCTCTGGATTTATATTCTTTAAAAATACATTCAAATTCAAGCAGTACAAGTCAAAACCAACATATTGACATCAATATACTTTTATCATTCCCCATTAAATAAACAAGTCTCTATACCCAGTCTCCGGACTTGTGTACCTTATCAATACATTCAAATTCCAGCAATACAAGTCAAAATCAAGAAATCAAAATCATCAAATCATTTATATAGTTCCCCATCAAATAAACAATTCCTTATATCCAGTCTCGGGATTTATCTAGGTACCTTATCAATACATTCAAATTTCAATATTACAAGTCAATATCAACATATCGACGACAAGAATCCTTTATATCCCGTCTCTGGATTTGTGTACCTCATTCAAATTCAAGCAGTACAAGTCAACATCCCCATATTGGCATCAAGATACTTATATCATTTCTCATTTCAATAGAAAACTTCTTTTATACAAAGTCTCTGAACTTTTGTTCCTTATTAACACATTCAAATTCATCAATATCATAATTCAAAGTGCAAATCAATATTTACACATTGCTTCTGCTTATATAATTCTTCATTACAGTAAACAACTTCTTTCTATCCAGTACCTGGACTACTGTACATTAACAATACAATATACAATTTCTTAATATCTAGCCTTTGATTCATAAACTGGGACACTACACTTGTATTGATCTTCGATACAATATACACTTTCTCAATATCTAGCGTCAAATTTTTATACTTCATCATTACACTTGTATTGATCTTCAATACAAGTGATCAAGTTGTATTGATCTTTCTCAATATCTAGCGTCAGATGTTTATACTTCATCATTATTAATTTCTTAATATCTGGCCTCAGATTCATAAACTTAATCATAACACATGTATTGATCTTATAGATATGATAGGGACTGCTCACCACTAGACGTACTGAAGACGGTATACTTCGCTCTCTGCCAATCCGTCATTCAGTACTGCATACGCATATGGGGGAGTGCTGGAAAAAGCACTTTTATAACTTTGGAAAGAGCACAAAGAGCTCTAATTAAGGTAGCCTTAAAACTACCGTTTAAATTTCCTACAGACACATTGTATGGACAGTTCCGTGTACTAAGAGTTCGACAGCTATTTATACTCATGGCAACTCTTGCCACTCACGCCGTCATCAAAAAACGCGCCGACTACCAGGACTTACTTAGAAAACGGATCTTTAGAATACCTTTACCAAATGCCAACTCTGAATTAGCCAGACGTTGTACCCAATACTCAAATCCTAGCACGTACAACAAGATCAACAGAATTTGCGACCTTAGAGACTGTACTCACAATATATGTAAAAAGAAGATAACTGCAGCCCTACTAAAACTGTCTTACATCGAAACCGAAGCTCTGCTGTAGTACCTACAAAGCCACCAACACCATCAACATACCTACAAAGTCACCACACACCATCAACACTATCACTCTCACACTGACACTACACACCACACACTCTCTCACCTCACACATACACTCATTCACACATGCCCTTCACACACACACCAAACTAGCATAAAAGCCCGATTAAATCACCTTGTTTTAAATTCATTTTCTTTATATTATGTACCTCAATTTAAGTTCCAACATCCTTAGCTCATAATTTCCTTTACTATTTCATCTCCAAAGATTTGGTACCTATGTAACTTTAAGCAATATAAAAGCACTCAGAGCCACAAGATACAAGCTGTGCTTAGTTTGTGGCTCAACGGTAACTACCACAATGTAAAGTTGCTTTTTTGACAATAAACATTTTTTTTTTTTTTATACAATTGCTTAATATCCTGTCTTAGATTTATATACTTCATCATTATGCTTGTATCGCTCTTCAATACAATATACAATTTATTTTAAGGACTTGGTTTCGAAAAATTGAGAGTTATGAGAAATATACACAGCTTTTTAAGTATGTTTTATAAAAATTGATTAATAATATTATCACGAGTGACTCCTTACACAAAACCTTCCTTACACAATTCCTTCCATGTAAAACAGTATTAAATTCAGAATCATAAATGACTTTCGTAATTATCAATATCATCAAACTGGTCAATATACAAATCTCAATTTATTACATCTTCTATCTCTGTCTACAATATATATGTATACATATTTTATCTTGTTTAGTTTTCATTAATCATCAATATGATCAAATAGCTATTAAACATTCTTTAGTCAGTTTCTCTACCCATCTCTTATTTATATTCGTTATCTCACAACTAGTACCATATATCTTGTCTAATCAATACTCAATTCTTTATTAGCATTCCAGTTGCTTGTTTTTAATAATTTACAACATAATAAAACGAGAAATGTAGAAGTAATTACATTTTTTTTTTGTGTCCATCTCTTATTTGTATTAAAGCAATGCCTATGGTTAAACTAAATCAATACATGTCTTCTATTATTATTATTTAATAACACAATCAAATTCAATCAGACCACTACAAGTTACAATTTTACAACATTACAATGTTTCTGTTAATCCCTTATGGTAGTGGTTAAAAAATATAAATATATAATATCCACTTTCTTCCTCAAGTCGTTTGTTTTCAGCAACAAACAATAGAACCAGCTAAAACAGTACAGAGTGCATACCTTCAAACCTCTTAATTTATCAAAAGTTTATTTATCTAGTCTTGTTTCAATAATTCAACAATATAACCAAACTGAAATAGTATGAATCTTTCAATTTATTTCACATTTCAATACAGAGGCTCATAAGAATTAATAACAGATAATCAAAAAAATCAGATATCAATTTTCTTCGTCTGGTATTGTTTTATTAATTAACAATTCATTAAAATCACTACACTTCTCAATGCAAGCTTTTCTTTTTAGTTAATACCATTTAATCAAATTATATTATATTTCATTTAATTGTTATTCATTTATTTAGTGGAAAAGCCTTTGCTCCTTCGGAACTATATCCCTGATGAGGGATACAAAAGCAGAATTGAAGGTGGTGCCGTAGTAACAATTTTAATACAAACAAAGTGACAACAAAGTGCCCCTAGGCCTAGTTTGACTCATGGTTCTTTGTAAATTATTTATGTTGCCTTAAAGTATTGCCTTCTTTAGCTGTGCCCTAACAGGGCCTATAATGGTACTTACTTAGTTTTAAGCCTCTATAACATCAATTGTAACATTATGGAATGCAAATAAATATATACATGAATATAAACATAACCAGATGTCATCATTTTTAAACATAAGTTCCAATAACCACATAAATTGTTCTTTATTTTTATCAGTCAGTTTATTCAATTAATGGTTCAAAACTAATAAATACTAAGCAATGCTCTTTCTTAGTTGTTGACTGTAAAACACTTGTGGTTGTACTTACTGACTTGTTAAGGATTGTTGACACCCCACTGAATTCACTCCTCTGATCCTCCACAATCTTGGTTCCTATTTTATAAGTGGTCAGAATAGACTCACAACATCAATCAAGAAAATCATCATAAACTGTACATGTAATTTTCTGTGAGAGAAGGTCCAACATACAACATGTGCTGAAATTTAGCCTCAGAATAAAATGTCTAACCTCCCAGGAAATTACAAGATTTCCTGTCATAATGAGAGTACCTATATTTGTATGTTTAGAATATTTGATGTGAATATTATCATAAGAGAGTATAGAGAGAAGTGTTAACTTGTATTGTTACCATCCATAAAAGTTCAGGTTCAGTTTATCTATATATTTTACTGAGTGCCCTGGTATGCATTCGACTTTTTAATTGGCTAGGACAAAATACTTATTAATTGCCTAATCATTTATTCTTTAACCGTCTTACATACTTCTTTTTCAACATAGTATAATGTATTCTGATGGTATGGCTCCTGTGTAGTATCAGACAATTTTATGTCTAACTAATGTTGTTTCGTTCCAACTCAGACCTATCTCTTATTGACGCAATCGCCATATTCATTTATTAAATTAATAATAATAGACTGCTTTCCGTTCAAATTTCAAAGCCGAAATTTGTTTATTTTGTATTTATTTGATTCTAGTATACATATCTTTAAGCACTTCAGGTTATTTTGAATGGTTGAGGAAACCAGATTGGTCTCAGCATCAAGTGGTGGATTCCAAATTAAAATGAAATCTTTCAAAAAGAATATGTCTGATCCGGCTACTCAGATTACAGACACTACTGAGTTATATTTTCTTCTGATTAATTGACACTACCGAGTTATATTTATTTATTATGCTTCAGTCTGTAAAATCCTTTAAGTAAATAATAATATTTACTACAATTGCTGCATCTTTACTGTGATGAAACTATCCTTAATGTGTTACAGTCCTATAATGTACCTGTTAGCTGTAATGTCATCCAACATTCAGATAGAATAGGCAGTTTAACTTTTTCTAGGTGAAGCAATTTACAGTTAATAATATGGAAAAGATCATTTAACAAGATTACCATTTTTATAATTTTCACTTTAAAATAAAACATGCATCTTTAAAATAATAACAGGCAATGATATTTGCCATTGGAGAGGCCTATGTCCAGCAGTGGACTGCGATAAGCTGATAATGATGAATGATATTTGCTTGGAATGAAGTTTTACTTAACAATGATGTTTGTATTGGCAGAACCAACATATTGGTAAAATATACTTACTGTCTGAAACATACTGGCTTGAAGCATTTAGTTTCATATAGTTTATGAATAAAAACCAGTTTAGTGTTTATAGTACTTTAAAGTATTTGATTATCCATTATTAATATCTGTTATCACCGCTTGGGATGTACTTAGAATAGTCAAGAGCTGTGTCCAACGGTTTTTGTTGGTTGTCAATTAACCAATTTATTTTCTACTTCTGTTTGTAAGTGATTATGATTATTTCAATTTTAATTATTGTTTTATTGGCTTTATAACGTGAATATCCTATTGTTATATCCTATTTACTTATTTTTGTAGGTACTTTCTTTGTCTATTTCAGTAATGTATGTAAATAATGCATTAACACCAAATTGTTTGGCCATCATCCCCATGAACTATCTATGCAATTAGCTTTACTTGCTTTATTTACTCTTTTCCCATAAATATTGTATGTATTCAATGTGTAGCAAAAATAACACCATACATAATTACTCAGGATAGAAATCTTTACCTCAGACTATCTGCCATGTTCCCAGCTGGTTTATGGATGTCTAATTAAACATATTGTTATACATTTACCCACCTTAGAAATACATGCATCAAATGGATCAATAGCAAGCTCTGTTTACATCCATGTAAAACTGCACTTATAACTATTTTGAATTGCACCCATTATCTACAACAAAATATCTATAACCTAGAGAAAACTCAGTACCGAAGCTCTGAAATGTCGGCTCAAATAGTTTTTAGTATATAGAGCTAAATGTTTCTGGTTTTATATTTGTGTGCCATGACAAGTGGCAAATATGTTTTAAGCACATACCTTTAATAATTGTAATTTTATCCTACATGCATGCACCTGCGTGTGTATGCATGTATACCTATACACATGTTTGGGCAATTAAATGATTGTTTTCTATTCCATGGATTAAATTGGAATGCAAAAAAAAATATATACCTATATTAATACTTATACCTGATTGTCCAATGTCTCGGGTACCTGGTAAAATGTTTCATCACGGTGGAGGTGTCTAATCGCCATCAGGCGTAGTGTGTATCAAGCAGTAATCTACACACAAGAATCTTGTCTGGTCGTCGTCATTATTGGCTCCACAAGTCTTTCGCAGTTATAATCTCATCCGATTGTAGGCATTCAGTTTTACTCTTCAATACCATCAGCGTTCACGAGCGGTTTCAATCGTAATCGAGTCGGGATTGGATCGCAATCGAACGTAAATCGAATGTTTTTAAGTAAAATTAGGAGAATCGTGCCCCTGTTGACCATGTCGCTTTGTTTTCCTTGAGTAAAAAAGTCCTTGATGCATTATTGCGGTTGAGCAATCAGTGCTGTGGTCATCAGTCTCGTCTTCGTATAGAAGTGTTTCGCATAGTGTGGCGTGATCATTAATTTCGAGATCATTCGGAGCATTCGCGCCCCATTGGTAACTAGGCGTTTTCTGTTCTTCCCGCTTCTGATATAAGCTAGGGTATGATCTCCTAGCTTTCATCAGAAATAAAACGTCAATTCGTATCACAATAACTTCTTGTATTCACTTTTAAAACACAATTTTTAATAACAATCGTAAGAAAACATAGTTTATCAGTGCACGAAGAAAACGCGCGCTCTATATGTCAAAATCTTCATAGGGTTGTCATCACGGTGGCAGCAGTGTTGCCCGTATAAAATAAAAGGATCTAACACTATGGCATCTCGCTGTTCAGCCTATGAGGCCGTGTAGGTACTGCTCTACCGGACTTTTTAGAAGTCTTAGTGGTGGTGGAGTTCAATTTATAGGTTGCGAGTAAATTAGTATGATATTAGAGAGACAGGAGAGCTGTCTCTCTAATCTCTCTCTCCGATCGTATCGGATTTCTGTCTGTGTCTGCGCAAACGCTAGTGCACTATGATATGTCCTACGCAGTTGGCTGATCTCCTTATATGTATGAGAGCCTTGGCTGACAATCGGCTAGGACGGCATTATCGTCATCACTAAAATCAGACTGGTTAGTATTGTTATTTTTAAAAATGTCGTATTTTTGGGGCAAAGCCGATTCTAAGATAATAATATGCTAATGCTGGATGACTATAGATTGTCCACGATCCTAGCGACTGTTGCTGAGCCAGGGTCCTTGAGATAAGAACATAGCGTTGACGAATATTAGAGTTATCGGTCAATTACTAATAGTACTATTGTGTTCTAGATAATTAAGATATTTTTGTCACACAAACATTACATAATTTTGAGATTATTTTCTCATATGTAAAAAACATGCTTGTATAAGGCAACTGGTGTAGCACACCTGAGCACATTTTTAATCATCCCTACGCATAAAAACAAGGTATACCCGGTTCGATGCCCATATGAAGCCCACTGGCTACACTTGGCTACGTTACCCTTATGTCTAAATTTTTCATTACAAACTTGGACCTCCCAAGGAACCTCCCGATGTTTCAATAAGGTGACCATAAAACACCTCCTCATAGCAACTCTCGGATTAATAATTAGCCTCTAAAAATTTTGTAACTTCAATGTGCTTCAATTTAGTTATAGCTGAGTAAACTATTGTCACTGTTTTCTCATCATCTCCCGAGTCTTTTCCCAACTATTTTGGGGTCGGCTTTCAGTCCCACTTGATGCAGCTAAGTACCATTTACAAGGGGCGACTGCCTATCTGACCTCCTCAACCCAGTTGCCCAGGTAACCCAGTATCCCTTGTCACTGTTTTCTATTAATATAAATAATATTTTTTCTTTAAAACTAAGCACCTTATTATAATTTGCATTAGAAGTTATAGAGACCAAGATGTATAGGGGCAGAAACTAATGCATTAAACCGAAACATGGACCACGTCTGAGCACTTAATCAAAACTTAAGTAAATACAACACATCTGTCCAAAGTATGTCCCCTACAGTCCTCCACTAGTCAGTATATTCACGTACTCTTGGTCACAGGATTCTTCCACCTGAGCGAGCATCGAGCGCCGCGCGCGCATAGCTGCGTTCATGTAGAAAACTATTCACTGGTCCACATGTTCACTATGCCACATATAGACATCCCCCGTTTTCCCTCAGCCTTTGTAGGAATCCAGGCGACTAATGTGGAGAAAAACATGTTAAAACCTACAGCTCATAGTTAAATCTTCGACAGGTATGATTAACCACAGTTTAACGGTAGATTGCAATAAACTATCGGATGTGCTTATTAGAATTTGACATAACTCGCATTGGGCAAATGTCAAAACAACGGATGCAGAGGTATTTAGAAAATAGTAACTAGCAGTGATTTCTACAACCGATTTATTTATTTATTCAGGCAAACCAACAACATATTTACAAAACAAGTATACTTGCTTAGTTTCATACGCACGTGTTTACAGTGTAAATATGTCACTTACAGGTTTGCACACCATTTACAATAAGTTACAGAGAATAATACTTATTTGTAACATTACTGCAGTCAAAACTATGGGGAAAAAGAACAATGAGTATAAGTTAATTAATTAATTAAAATACAAATAGAGAATTGAATTACATTAGAGATAATAGCATCCGTTAGTTTGCAATTATTGATTGAATTTTGACATTAGTACCATATAAATTATGTCAACAGTAAGTTTCAATCTGCAATCACATAATAACGGATACTGGATAGCTAGGTTAAAGAAATCCCCAGTAAAAAACTGTGATAAACGCTCGAGGAAGAAAACAACAGGATTGTTTAATGTTTTTGATTACCATAAAGGTTTTTAAGCGACGATCGTGGAAAAGCAAGACGCTATATAGGACAATTATGTCATCCAGCAAGCTGAAATGACGATTTGAGAAAAGCTGAAGTTGCAAACATGACGGGCGTTAATATTGCAGTGGACCAATTCTGTACATAAATAAGAAATTCTTAAACACCAGACTATGTCTAAAGAACTGTAAAATCCCAGCTGAAACAAGTGACGACTAACACTTAGATGTGATGTTCTCGCTATATTGTAAATGCTCGCTAAATAGGGTGTCCCTGATCTATTCTTCGAGGGACAGGATTAAATACGGAATAAATACTATTGATCTGCGGATAACACTGAGGCGCAACAAATATTCATGAAATTTAAATACAAACACTCTGAAACACAACTAAGAATAAATAGGAATACATAATAAATACAGCAATAAAAATATACCAACATAGACGCTGCTTAATCAAAAGGTGAACAATCACCGAAATCTTAAAAGTAAGGAAATAAGGATCCAAAATTCATTTATCAAGTTAATGTTGATACATTCAGATTTATTAAATTACGTCCAAACAAACAAGTCGAACGTTCAAGACTCGCCGCAATGTCCTTTCGCCTTTTCTCTTGAGTCAAAGAAATGTGTGTACGACCGTGGCATACACAATGTGCATATGGGGCGAAACTAAAGCAGTAGAACTTGATTCCGCTGACATTTAGAATAGACCTTAAGTTGTAGAACTTAGGGCACATATTAGCTTACCAATTTTTTCTGCTGTTACGACTTTGTGTAGCCCGGTGCAAGCCAACCGGCGCACCACACTTCACGTCATCAGTCGCTCACTGGTCCGCGTGAAGGGAGGGCGCACCTCTTCGCGTCGCTTCTAAACTATTATCAGAAAACAAACGTTAATAGTTTAATCCATTATTTGTTGAACAAGCAACGGTGCAAACTATACAAGTATTTGTGTCATTAAACCGTGTAACTTTAACATCAGTGTGTGTTCCAATATTTATCACGAGGATTTCGTTTATATACGTAAGTATATTGATTTTTCTTAGTACGTGACAGGATATTTATTCCATCACCAAACTTAAATGTCGCTGAACTGTTTGGAACATTTCTTTTCGAAGTGAGACTCTAAAAAGATTTATTCGTTTCATTAAAAGTTGATAGTTTGCCGAGAAAGCACGTTGCGGCTACAATTCCGTTACTTATGTGTTCTTTTGAACTTGTCTGACTACTATAGTCAGCCATCTCTTCAGTTTGTGGAATAAAATGAGTGAGACTACACATTTTCTAATGTGAAAATTCTGAATATTTAAAATGTGTTACAATGAATTCTTGTTCGGCAGTTGGTTTATGTCTGACATCGACGTGATTAATAGCTGCCGTGTCTATGTTATAAAGATCATCGGTACACCCAGTGACTAACATGCGGTTACCCGTTGTGGTCTATTTACTTATAAGTAGGTGACTATAAGGTATATCAATTACGGAACTTTGTTTTCCAATGTTAGGTCTTTCAAATAATTGCTTACGGTACAAACGGTCCACTTCATTTATTATTTCACAATTAGCTACCAATTAAGTACCTACATATATACGAAACCAAAACCCACACTAGGTATATAGCCGTCCAAAAAAGATTGATCGTAACACGTATAATGAATATAATGTATTCAGTACATGAATAGAAGAAGATACAGTGAACTCCGAACAACGGTACAGGGACAAAATTAACACAACACAGAGTTAAAGCAATAGACGACGGAAACGGTACTGTATGCTAAGTGGACGATGCGAAATATCGTACTGACACTTCCTTGAATAGATACATTTGGGAAGGGACATGATAATGTTCGGGAAACAATTAGCTTTAAAGACAATGATGATGTTAATGTTTGAAATCTTGTTAAAAGCATTGTTAACACGGAGAAACTTGGGCAAATTGTATTTTTTGGGATAGCGCTTCTGTTGAAAATTCGTCGTGTTTGAAATACTCTTAATTAAAGGAACATTTTTCTTTATTCGAGAAGAACAGAAATACGAAAAAATCTAGTAACCAATGTTTTATACTACATCACTGTTCACATACATTAATATTTAAGAGTGCAGCAAAGAAAGGATACGTAATTTGTTATTAACTCAGTCTGTAGGTATGATGCCGAGGAAGTAAAAGAAAAGTTAAAAGGCATTATTACAAATTACTTCTTTCTCATCACTATAATCGATTGAGCAACTAAGTAAATTGATTCGTTTGTATGTAAAATGGCTGCAACTAAGGAGTTTACATCAACAAGTTTCAATGTCGCCGCTGTTTACTTCCTCAAAACTATATTACTATTGTCTTTGATCGCATTGTTTGATGATACAATAGTCATGAATGCTACCCCAAATAATGCAATATAGAGGTACTTACTAGACTATTAACGTAATCGTTTAACATATTCTTTGTTGTAAGTATAATACATTAATATAATACATTGTTAGTCAACCGGAATTCTTATATTTCCTCTCGTACCTATTTACCCACCAAAGAAGTCTAACGGCCGTTTCCAATTTTCCACCTGTTTCTTCCCAGAAATAACATTTTATTAGTCCCAAACAAATTATCTCAAACTGCTGTCTTTAATAATCAAACTCTACTTGTAGTTTAACGAAATTGATTTTGCAAATGTAATATTTAATGACAAGAAGACGAAGTCTAAAGTATTATTAGACAAACAGGTAAAATAAGGCATAAGTGATCTCAGCTTGCCACTTTTGTTGTTTTTGTAGTTTTCAGCGAAGTACCAAGCAATGTGAATGAGGAATTAGTCATAGTAGCAAGTACGAGGTTCAGAGAAGTTCAACGTCCAAACAAACTTAACTGACTCACGTACAAAACAATATTACGAAACCTAATTCAAGTATTGAAAACATTACACGTAGGACAACCTTCTTTCTTGCACAAACCGATTCAATATTTTGCTGATATTTTGTTAAACAGCATGCAACTCCCATGTGTCATACTTATTTGCATAATGCACATTATATTATGCTTATTGTTTTTGCAGTTATTTTCCTCGTGTCTAAAGGTATTGCTTTATCTTATTCCCAGTAAATAATTCAATGGGTATAGAAGCATCATCTATTGCTTCTTAGTCAATATCACCAGGAATAACATTCCTATTCCCATCATATCTCTCTATAAGATCATCATCTCTTATATAAGATAATCTCTATTCTTCACAACGAGAGTCTGGTCGATGTACTCTCTAAGTTTTGGTATCTCTAAAATAATAATTCCAAATGGAGTTCGTTTCAACATTTCCTCAACAACATTAGTTCTTATTCTATTTCGCTTTGGATAATTTTAGGACTAGAGCTTAAGATGCAGAATTTAAAAATTTGGAAATTACTAATCTTAGTTAATTCAAGGTTGTGGTTTGATATTTGAAATATTCGCCAGCATGGCAATATAAATCATAGGTATTTGCGAATTCAAATTTTCCATAATGTGACACGTGATAATTAATTAATTCGATATAACTTCGAAATCCTCTCGCCTTGAGATCTCGTGGAAAAATTACTAGCATTTTAGTTCAAGTTTTTGTTAAACAACCTTCATACTTACACAATTCTATGCCATCTTATCTAAGAAAACGTAAAACAAACGATTCATTAAAAGCTCCACAAATCAATTTGAATGCATTTGAACTCAATGTTTCTGAGTTCTCATGCATAAAATGGTAATTTTACGTTAACGTTTATGATCCTAGCAATGACTAACACAAAGGCGTATTATAAAATTTGTGCACGCATAAGGCGCCGGGTTCACTAACAATGGTGGAGTATGTGTGACGTGCAAGCCTCAGCCATTGTTGAGAGCAACAGACGCGCTGGCATTGACGTAAATCTTTAGATTCATCGGAAAATTAACCTTAAGTGTAACAGCATAAGGTGTAATAGATCAAATTAGTCCTATGGTTTTTTTACTCACCCGCCCCTTGTTCGATTGTCAATATCGATTTCGTGTCAACAGATGAACCTAAAACGCATAACTAAACGAATGACAAATATGCAGGGAGGAATACCAATGGAATCAGAAAAAGATGGTGTGAAGGAGACGGGAATAAAGGATAGATAGGTTGATGGAGAACACCAGTGCCAATGGCATAATAACAAGAATTGAAACGAAACCAACTCAAAATCATCAAAATAAGCATGTCTTTCAGTTAGAAAGTACTCATGAAGATTTATTTCAGTTTTTATCTCGTCTTTTCAACCAAAACTAAACCGGTTTAGAAACGTGAAACAAGACACGGCACTTAAGCAATTTTTTGAATCGTTTTACATAAAAAAGAACGTGCATTATTATTCTTTATTGCAACATTTGCCAAACTGCTTCTGTAGCTGTGTCCATGAGATGATGCTGCAAAATGCTCTCTATTGATGCAAGCCTGTGACAAAATGTCAAAATCAGGTCTTCGTTCCATGACCTAGAGACTACAAAACGTGACAATCTCATTCAATTCATCATTTTCAATGAATTGAGGTCTAATAGTAGCAGCGATGTAGATTAATTATTGGTATTCGATGACTTGGACAACTAACAGATATTCGAGGTTTTTTAGTGAAAGCGTCCGCATTGTTTTTTTTTTTTACTTAATATAAATGAAAACTTGTGTCTCCTATTACACTGTTTTAAATGGCGTAGCGTGCATTACAATATTGAGCGTGGTCAAAGAATGAACGTGATATCCAGTTTCGTAATAATGTTTATATTAGTCAGAGTACTTTGCTTTCAAAGCTATCTCGGTCATATAATAATAAACTGAGTCTTACATATCCTGGACTGCAGCCAGGCTTGCACTCAGAACAATAGTGGCTATTCACTTGCGAGCTATTGTAGATTGAACTAGTGATGAGCTCTGTCTTTGCACGGGAATCAAAATAAACTATCTATCTATCAAAAACTTCCGTATTAATCACTCTACCTATACGTAGACTGAACAAAAAAAATGCGAGTAGTAGTTTTTGAGTTT
Organism: Helicoverpa zea; assembly: GCF_022581195.2. Taxonomy (NCBI): domain Eukaryota; kingdom Metazoa; phylum Arthropoda; class Insecta; order Lepidoptera; family Noctuidae; genus Helicoverpa; species Helicoverpa zea. Next base: position 5,301,022 of record NC_061472.1, read on the forward strand.
TGCAAATAGAGACGGACCCCGTAGAGGACTTTGTTTTTCAAGATCTAGGGTGCCACCCCAAAGTTTGATATTCCTGCCCTTTTCATATCTATTGCGGCAACCACAAATGGATGCGACGCAAGATTCTCATTTGCAATATTACTGTCATCCACGTTGTTTTATTGAGAAATCACTGTTGCATTAATGCTCGGCGAAAGTGTCTGACTTTTACGGTTTGGTTGCAATTCTTGCGGAATACCGGAGACTTTGAATTATTGAGAAGTTTCACAAATAATCTGGTAAATATAAAGTTCATTGATTAACATTAAATAGGTAGTTTGCTATTCTAATGGTTGACTGGAAACGGCGCCTTCAGAATTTGGTAATACGCCAAGAAAGAGAAAATTACTTGGCTTTTATGCTAGCCCTCATAAATAATACGGAATATGCCATTACAGGCTAAGTTAGGGGTAGTTTGTGTACTTTGCTATAAAACTGAGTCTAACTGCGATTTTTAAAGCGTAGACTTTATGGCTTTAATAATAGCCATGAATAATTTTCGGGCATTCCTCTTTCATTTTCTGATGAAAAATCCTTTTAATAGTTTGGCATTCATTGAAGAAACTAACAGTCTGATTTATTGAAACTTTTTTTTTTAGGTTTGTTAAACAATACAAATTAGGTAAATAGTGAGTTAATTAAGCAGTATTTTTTATTTAAAATAATCGGCGTATAATTATGAAGAGCACCGGAAACTGATACTAAAGTAAGTAGGCTACATTATTTGAAGTTTATTTATATACTTATAACAATGGTGCACTCAGATGCTGTTGAAATGTAGATTGTTGAACAGTCGATAGTAGTGTTGTTAATAAGGAAATGACAATATAACACTGACATTCGACGCCTCTGTTCAATGCTCCCAGAGAAACTGATATATTACTCTTGTAATAACAATTTTATACCAGCTTGGTTTTATTGAAATACAAGATAGTTTTATTTAAACTGTGTCGAGTTAGAAACTTAAGTTTTATTCAATACAGCGAGAAATAATGACGTTGCATCGATAAATTCTATAAAAATCTGTTTGTTTTCGTAGATTGTGGTTGATAAGTTATCTCTATTTTCTATATCTGATGATGATTTAGTTATTAGGTAGGAAGGCAGGTATTTATCTCCCACGTTTAATGGTATGTAAGTGTACCTACCAATCAAAAAGAACACGATAAAAAAGATAAAATTACGAAGCAAGTGCCTAATTTGCAAAAACAAATACACCATTCCACCAAACCATAAAAAAATTCTAACGCGTAAAAGAAAGTAACGCCATTAAAAACCATGCCTAGTTACAATTTTAGTGTAACACAAATAGTCACAAGTCGTAAGTAACGCGTACAAATTCTGGAATATTCGTCGGAAGGCGGGAGTCGGTTGCCATGGTAACCGGGGGGTGGGCTATTTCTGTCCGTCCTCCTTTGATCTTGCAAGCGAGCATTCCTCATGGGCTTGCGACATGCAGCTCGAACACTCGAGCTATCTTGGAACAGGTCACGATGTGAACTAAATTCTTTCACCGTAATATTTTGCTGGCCCAACCTGCTTGCTTTGGCAAGGACGTTTTTTGTGTGCCTTGTTTAGGCTGACTGTACTAGACTTGTGACTAAACATTCCTTGAGCTGGATTTGTTTTTGAGAAATTTAGTTCTTAAGCTTATTTTAGTTCAATTTTATAAAAATTGACTCATACGGTCATACTTATATGATTTTCTATAAAACTTACTGATAGCTTTTAACCAGTGCACACACATATAGGTCTCCAACATTGATTATCATAAAATATGCTTCCTAATGATAAAAATAGTTTTACTACGTAAATAATTATGTAGTTACCTACTTCTATATTGACACAAAAATTAAGATGCTTTATAAACATTATTTGATAAACTGCTTAGGTTCGCTCGCGCCATGATATCCGTTCTAAATTCAAACGGTAGGTTGCGTTCACGTTACTTAGTTCACACACATTGGCTTCATTCATAATTTACGAATCATTGTGTTAGTTTATGTCCCACGGTCTGAACTAACCTTAAACGTAAAACATGTTACACTCGGTTCGATGCTTACTGTTTCATAGTATTTCAACAAAATTGTGTTTTCTTGAAATAGATATATAATGTCAAAGTTTTGAAACGTTCTACCTTTAAAGTTGCAATATATTTTCCATGCCAAACATAATATTGACCTAAAAGGCCTATCTACAGGAAAACCGTAGCATTTACAACAGGAAATTGTCTTAACGCTGCATAGCGCTCCGGAACAGGAAAAATATTAAAGCAAATTAGTTTACAAAGGGCAGAGCCACGGGGCAATATGTCACAAAATTAGGTAAAACAAAGCACTCCCAATCTGTTTGTGATAAACTCAAAAACTATTGACCGGATTTTAATTCATCATCATCATTATCATCATCTCAGCCATAGGACGTCCACTGCTGAACATAGGCCTCCCCCTTAGATCTCCACAGATACCGGTTGGACCTGCATCCAGCGTCTTCCGGCGACCTTTATAAGATCGTCTGTCCACCTTGTTGGTGGATTTTAATTCAGTTTCCATCAATACAGAAAAAAAACATAAGGAAGGTTTATATAGGCGAAGCCGGGCGGTCCAGTAAATTAATAAGATAATAAGCCTTAGCTGTGACTACACGGCTGTTTGGTGTTTACGCGCATAATCTATGGCACGCCGCGACCAAACAATGCGTGAGTCATGGACCACAGATAACGTATTGTCTTCGCTTATGAAGACGCGATGAAGTTCGACTGATGACTAGGAAGTTAGAAGGATAAACTATTAGGCAGGATAGGTTATTATCATAATATCATTTCTATTACCGTAGTGGTGGTACAATGCCTGTTATGGTTAGCTTTATTTAAGGGATTAATGATTTGTTTTTTTGACTGATGGCCTCTGAAGTGTCATGTTTGTTGTACAGATATGAGGCCATAATAATGCCATAACATCTCTTGAATCAAAAATATTATCATCTATTTCATATTTGTTTTTAACAATAATTTTTCAAAAGTTAAAAGGTACCTACATAAAATAATCTTGGCTGGCAACAACTGAACGATTCAGAGATTACCTGCTCTGCAGTCTCACAAAACATTATAACAAAACATTAACAGTTACATGCGAAACACGATTATTTAACAAACATTACGTCTTACATCACACGATAATCGTATTAACTCAATTAAAATTAAATTGTCCCAAATCTGCAGTCAATATACGCAATTGACCCGGATTATAGTGTTGCCAATTTATTTGTTAAATTAAGTACAAAGAAGGAAAAATTTGAGGATATTTACGTATTAATTACATATAATAGTAGGTAAATGTCATATTTATTGCACTTATTATGTCTGTGAACGATTATGGTCATGCCATTGTATGTGCAGGTGCAAAATAATAACGAACCAGAATTAAAAGTGAGTCGTTGTTATTAAGATTAGTGTTGGTGTAATCGGTTCACATTTTCCATAACAATGTACGAGAGTATCAAGCTAATCCACGATGACTAATTTCGCTTCGCCGGGAAACTGATCGGAAAATCTTCTCATACTTTTTCGATGGAAATATCGCCATGAACCCACCCATCTCCCGAGCCTTTTCCCAACTATGTTGGGATGGCTTCCAATCTAACCGGATTCAGCTGAGTACCAGTGTTTTACAAGGAGTGACCTCCTATCTGACCTCCTCAACCCAGTTACCCGGGCGACCCGATACCCCTTGGTTAGACTGGCGTCAGACTTACTGGCTCCTGACTAGGTACCCTTAACGACTGCCAAAGATGTTCAATCGCCAAGAACCCACATAGGTACCGTTCTAACGAACTGAAACAATATTTTTAAAATCGGCCATCCTCTAGTCACTTTGCAAATCTTCCATATAGGAAAATACGTTCTAATGTTTTGCTTGATTGTAAACTGGTTGTTGACCTTATATTTTTTGTATGTTACTTACAGTTGTGATCTCATCACATGACTCAAGTTTGGCTATCGCAATTAAATTACGATCACTCTTGACGGGTGTTGAAAAGATCTATTGTAATAGCTTAGGTATAGAGGTAATCCATTGCAAAATAAATACCTCATAGCATAGAGGTTTACAGATAGTATTTTTGTGCCAATCATTGGCAAAGACTATCTCACATTCAGAATGTGTTATTATAATGAACATTTGGTTATTTCAATGTATCAACTATACTATAAATATTTAAGTTTTCTAAGCTCTGCAATACTCCTTTCACTTACTTGTTTTTTTTTCTTTCTTTTCTCGATAGGTTGTACCTAATTTAACCTATAGGTCATTAAAAAACAACATTGTTTTCATAAAGCAAAAAAAAAAGTTTAACAAAGACCTTTCAAAATGCAGATGATCAAATAAAGGCTTTAATTGATGAAATTAATATAAATACCTAGCTACAAAAGAACAAGGAACAAAGTGTTTAAAACTAAAAGACCGTCATTTACATTACAAATAGCCACGTTTTCCCGCCAGTTCATGGTCGAAACCATAGTTAGTATCTGTATCTGTGTCTGTTAGTATCTTCTGTATTCTGTTAATCGATTCGAAAACACCCTCATATTTTACAGTTGTCTGTGGTTAGGGTTTGCTTATAAATATTTGAATTGAAATAATTATTCATGCAGGAGTATATAATATTCAGACCTTTTTTCAAACAGACAGGGATACATTTTTTTGTAAATTCGTAAAATTTTGATTTTAAATTTCCTATGAACACAGAATAATAATTGGCAAAGTTAAGTATGTATTTGTGTATTTTTTATATTTGTACGTTTCTTAAAAACTTCAAGAAATACTGAGAAGTAAAGGCAAGAAGTACGCGAAAACATAAATCTCCGTGATTGTGTCCCTTAGTCGACGTCTGTACGTTATCTACCCTTCCAGGAATCGTTTGTCTAGATATTATCGCGTCAAAACGTATCCTGTGGGTGTAGGTATGTAAGGAACGCTCCTTCGTCACTTATGAGTAACTTTTATATTTCTGCATTCCCCTACATAAATAAGTAACGAAGTTGTAGACGGCCTGTTAGCGTCTCGACATTAATACTTAAATCGCGTGAAATTAAATTTAACATAGTAGATACCATCTCGTATATTAACTACGAAATTACCTAAGTATGTATTTGAATGTCAAAAATCTTACAACCTTAATCCATAAGACCCGCCTAATTTTTAAAGATCGCCGTCGAGTTACATGCAGATAGAAAGGAGTTAAATCAACTTATCTATTTATAAGCCTTAACAAACAAAGTTTTAATATCAGGTGTGTGTAGGAATCAGCTATAAAATTGTAATCCATTTACGAGCAGGGACCCTCGGCCAGTCACCTTGATGAGCTAATTAGCCACAGAGAAAGGGTTGTTTAATTGTATAAGCACCTTTAAAACCTTTATAGTAAAGGCACTTTCTTTATTAACGCAATTAATTCTTATTATTTGTCGAGACGGAGGGGAGAAAGCTTGCAATTCTGAAGGGTGCATATTTTTGTTATTGTGCAGTGATATTTCTTGTGCACGTTTTGAATGTGACTTAAGAACAAAGTTAAGTTTTTTTACTTTGTTTCAGTTTAGGAACTTCTCTCCCACCTACTATTTACATTTACTTAATAATCTAGATACGTTAATAAATAAAATAGCTAAATGATTTAAAAATTACATTTGTACCTTTTATTGGTGACATTTAAATTGAATTAACAGAGAAAATAATTAAATAAGAACAAGTTAAGGTTCACTTCAGGTGAAGGTTCAAATCGCGTAACAATTGAATATTGATACAATGTCAAATTCTAATAGAAAAATGCAATGACACAAGCTTTCCAAAGGTTACTTAATTAAACTTAGTAGATTTATTTCTTAACTAACCTAACAGACATTGAATACATTACTATTGCAATTTACGATTTACTTTAAAATGTAATTGCGGATGAAAATGATTTAAACAGGCCGCAGGGTAAATGTCCTTTAGAATTAGGAAAACACTTCCGAACCTTGGATGTTTATTATATAAATAGGGATTGCCGAAAAGTCCCGAACACCCACGACAATACCCGAATGAAAGGATGACTCACTTGCTCACCACAGATGCTAAACAGGTGGTTCACCTTACTTCAAACTTCAATGTTTTCAATACAAACAATTATAAACCTTGCCTTATTCACCTACCTAAATGTCCTTTTTAATCAAGAAAAGTTTGCTACTATCAAAAATATCTTCGCCCTTTTATAACCTTTCTTGAAGAATGAGACACCCGTTTTATATCCCTTGTTTTAATTCATATTTTACAGTTAAAGAAACTGGTTATCATGGCGGTGCGAGAAATAGCATAGAGAATAGCCGTTATAGTTATGCCTAGGAGTATGTATTTACCAGACCTCGGGACTATAGAGTCCCGGATTTTTGGGAGGCGAACGTGGGGCCGAAGCCAACACGCTGAAGCCCTTTTGAGACAACTTTAATGAAATGGTGACACAAAACCGACGATTATCCCTGTATACACTATAGAAATGTACCCAAGGACAATCCCCGGTTCTGTGCTAAACTATTGCTAACTATGGATGAAAACTACTTGGGCTATTGTGATGGGATGCTAGTGGACTAGGAATGGGGAAACTACGGGAACTATGGCACCTGCCGATAACAATGTAATAAATACACGTAAAAATGGCAGGTGGAGACTCGCCAACTCACTTACTGGGCCCCCGGGAATCAGTCGCTAAATCGCAACAAGGGGGCAACAGGTACATGAGCGGCTGAAGGGTGAGGATACCTCGGCGGACTTTAAACGCAGATCACGCGCTCCCTGTGGGTCCAGCATCACCGGCCCACTCGCCACTTACCACGAGGCACCTACCCTCCGAGTGCCCTGCTCTAGCGACTCCACTCTGACCGATGAAGGCAAGCCAAGAGGCGGGAGACCTATCCCCCGTTATGCTTCACTCCGGCAGGCCGGAGATGGGGGACAGTATACTCTCCCTGGAGCACTCGGATATATAGCCCCGCGGGGTCGCTACTCCCCGTCATCCGCCTCAGATGCCCTGCGGGGCGGAGTATGTATATTATTGCATTTTTTTATAATTGTAATACTTGCGTGCAAATGGCTATCAGGCCTATTGTAAAATGGTTACACCTCGATTGTATTGATAAAAGGCAGACTGAGTTATTTCTGCCATGATAAAAATATATAAATTCCACAGGCATTTAAAATGTAGGCTTTTAATCCGCTCATGCCATAAATAAATGAATACAGACCAAATTTCTTCCAACATGTATCTATGGTCCCTAAGAGAAAAGTTATGAAAACAAAATAAAAGCGCATCCGGTCATAACGATATAAATAAATAACTACTTAGGTATCTATTATCTATTTATTTTCCCTATCAGACTGTTGTAGGCTGAGGTCACAGAGCATATCGCGAAAATAACCCACGATAACACAAACATGAATACTTTTATACGTACGAGTACCTATAGGTAATGTTATTGTCCTGTCCTAACTATTTTTACTTTAATTACTTCATACCTAATTATAATTTTACATATTGCGGTTTACCCCGATCTAACCTATATACCGAATGACTATCTGTCTGTAAGTACTCGGTACATTACCAGGATAAAATGTGGGGTAAGTTCCCATACGAAATTGTATTAAAATCAATACTAAAATCGGCAATTTGGTGGGTAACTATTGGAACAAAAAATTACACGTTTAGGTATTGATATCTACCACGCACTTCTTGCAAAGTTTTGCTTCATTTTACCCCATTAAGTCTTACAAATTGTATTGCACATTACGACAGCAATCACAAAAGTAGGCTACTAAAAACCTGTTCAACTTAAAAAAACAACAACGTCACTATAATCGGACCGCCTGAGAACCGTTAAATCGTTAAGAAGCATAGAATCGAAAGCGTTTATCGATTAAACAAAACAAATCGGAATAAGGTCGCGACAGGTCGCTCGGGCGTAACGATTTACTCGATTTGTCAACCCGATTTTCGTAGACAATAAAACAAATATACCGTGTAATGTAAGATTAAGAATCAAACCCTGAAGAGTATTTCAAGTTACCAAAAATCTCCAAATAAATATACAATATTAATTTGAGTAATTAACTAATACCACAAACACTGGCTGTTTGTGTACGCGACAGCTGTTAAAATAATTCTTCTGAAAACCAATTACAGGCATGGCAACAAACAACGTAACGATGCCAATTAGCAAATTAATGTAATTTAACTACTGGTCGTGCCCAAGGATCAACTTTTAACCATTACATGCTAGATGCATTTTTTTCGAATCTATTTTTTTGGTAGGTACTTATTTCCTTGCCAATAACAACACAGGAAAGGTATTACCTACGTCAAAATATTGAATATTTTTTCGGGAAAAAGGAAATTTGGGTCATTTTAACATTCAGATCTGTATGTATGTCTGTATTGTATGACGTAGTTTATTATCATGGTCAACTTAGAATTATATGGATAATGATAAACATATTCTATGATGAGCGGCACGTATTGATAAAATGCGGTATTGACGTCTCTACTATTTAGATTCTATGCGCGTACGCATATTTCCTCAATTTTGACATTGATGAAACGTTTTTAGAATATAATAGAATATAAAGGAATCTAAATGGAAATACTAGGTACTAACCTACTTACCAAACTTTAAAAAGTGCTTTGCTTCTGTGTCAAAATTACTTACAAATATGTTTGGTAATACTTATCATTAATTCCTTTTAAAAGATCTATCATTTGCATACATTGAATGTTTATAAACGAGATGCAGTTACGTTCAAAAAACGTTGTGGCGATATTGTGAAACGTCATTTTCACTAAGTTTTATAACTTAGGTGCTGCCTTCCGATCAAAGCAATTAACGTAAATTAATGTATGTAGGTACGATAAAAATATATGAGCTATACAAAAGAAGGGCAAGATACTGTATTTAAACTGTGACATCAAGGCCCTTTAATTGATGTTACAAAATAAAAATCTTTCAATATTTAAGCCAGACGATCGATAATATTTTTAGGATGCACAAAGACAATCGTCGTAGTGCCACTTTTTTCCATAAAAGAATTAAAAAAAACTATAAATGAGAGTAGCTGTCAATAATGACAAAAAACTAAAGGTAGCAAATAGAGTAGCCAACAATGACAAAAACTAAAGACAACAGGTAGCCCTATCTCTAATCTTCAAAGAGACGGACAGGCTTTACTTTCCCTATCGTCTATCAGACAGTGATGCTTCAGTGATCCGATTACTTTCACTGGCTGTCAATAACAATAAGATATCATACTGTGTACCTATTTGATATTTAAAAAGTTTACAATAGCTATGGTACGGTAGAAATTTTTAAATGACAAGACTGTTGAGTATTTTAATAATCTGTTCCAATATAAGACAGAGGTCCAGTGCAAAGATATTATTTATCAAATATATGTGTATAACGTAACATAATGTACCTAGTTGACCTACAGTATACCTACTGTTATACCATATCATACAGTAGGTGCATGCCTAGTTAAAGAAATAGCTTTGATAAATGCCTGAAATGCTTTGAGTGAAGGAACAATGGTTGTATTTTTCAAAACTCACGTGTTGTTACCCGTGTATACGTTACCTACTCATAAAACGTTAGTACCTAATGCTTATAACATTTCCTATGTTTCCATTAATCATGAAGCACTAAAATCAACAATTATAATCGCTCATTTCATTCGGCGCTTCAAGGCATTATTGATTTTTAAGTAATTTCTGCTTTGTACGAGAGAATTGCATTTTCATTAACTAACTTTTTCTTAAAATTCGAACAATAAATAACTTAATATGAAACTTCAAACCAACAAACCTTTTATTATTAAATGCATTTGAATAAATAGAATACGGATCATGATAGCATGGCGCGAAACATCCAAGCAAGATGGCGCTCGCTAGATAAAATATGACAATAAATCAATCCTTTCTCTTTTTACGTTATTACAATGTGTTTCAAGAGAAGTTTTAGTTAACAGGTATCATAAATGGGGCCAGCGTACCGAATACGCTTAACACAGTTTCTTAGCAAGTAAAAATAGCTTATAGCTATCTTAAAGCGGTGTCTTTCGACATAGCAGCATGAACTATGTAGGTACAAGTTTACAAAGAAACGTCGAGATTAAAACTGTACACGCTACACCTCTTATATAGAAGGATTATTGTTTGAATTGTATTTTAGCCTTTAATCATCCACGGCTGGGAAAAGGCATTACCTTCTTGTTTCCACATATCCTGATCCCTTGAACGGTCATATCTTCACAGCCTGTCGTGTTCGTCTTTGGGTGTCTACTGTGTCTTTCAAAAACATGCAAGAAAGAGTTTATCGTCACATTGACGATGCCTGGAAAAGCTACCGGTCCGTGAAGCAATAAATGAAAGGGGACCTTCCCCTTTCACTCAAGCAAAAATTAGGTAGTCGACATATGTGCATCTTGCCCGTCCTAACCTGCGGAGCACAAACTTGGTCCCTCACTTGGACCCATTGTAAGTCCAGGCTCTAGTTTTGCTAAGGAGCGAACGTAGCCTTTTAGTCATTTAACGATTGCACACAGAATACCACAATATGATCTAGAACAGGAGTCGCTGAGATGTAGGCTAAAAAGCGGCAACTTTAAAATGGAACTAGGCCGGACACACCATAGCCGAATGCATCCGGAGGCCACTATGGGCCACACCCAGTGGACACCCTAAGATAAATTGTACTTTATGTAGACTAAAATACGAATTTACCTTAACGATTACTTGCTAAATACATTTTATGAAAGCTTTGTAGTACCTATAACTTACCTGCCTTGAAAAATCGCGTAGTTGTTTGATATAAATATTAATTTGAATGCAAGACGTGACCAAACCTAGGTCTATTAAGAGAACCATTCGATCAGATTTCATAGTTTGCTACTGTACTAGTTAATTTCTCCACCGTGCGACCAATATGAAAAACTTTAGAATAATAGTAACAATAGTCCGATTTGTATCTTTATGTGAAAGGCAATATTTTCGCAATTGAGAAAGTAGTAATTCATATATGTATGTGTTTGACGTACATAGATTTTTATCATAGGCGATAGACATAAGATTACAACTTATTGCAACGGGAGCAGTACTTCATTAGCAATCAAAAGAGGACTTCTGACTGAAGTACAAAACGATTGCTTGGTTCAGCACAAAACAAATTAGGCGCCTACTAAAAGTTTTCCTCAATTTCTTGTCTCATACTCTCACTAGACACACCAAATGCTCTTTCATTCTAACAACAAATTCTTTGCTATCTTCGACTAAACTTTAGATAGTTTATCTGACGTTTTGTCAGGCACTTATCTGTCTTGTGTCGGGATAAGGCGCTCGGCTGTGTGAACATGATACCACGTGATGTTACTGATGGATGATAGTGATCCTCGCATGAGGGCACTGGATGTGAGAACATTTTATCGAGGTCTGATCTTTGTGTAGGGTGTGAGGAAAATGTTAACTTTAATAAGGAAAGATTGATTAGTAGGTCTTATATGTATGTCACTGTTGTTAATCAGGGATTAGACAATGATTAGGCCCAGGGCAGGCATGAGATTGAATTATTTCAATAGACATGCAGCACCAATCAGAAACCGTATATGCCTTAAATGGGCATGAAAAATCAACTCCTTAGGATCTTAGAGTTTTTGAAGCCGATAAAGTCGAAAAACCGACAAAAGCATAACTTGCAACATTAACTGTGCACTAAATGCAATCTTCCGTGAACCTAAATAAAGTAGGTACCTATGCACTTAAGAGTTACCTTGTTGCATCTGAGTGAACATCTCTAAATGACGGAACGACAACCGTGGCGACCGGTTTATCTAATGCGCAGATAACACACTATACGTATTATACCCATTTCCATAACGTTCTTACATACTATGGAAGCTTATGTTATTGAATGATGGTGAAGAAAGTACTTAAAGTCTCACTCACTTATCTATCATGACGTGAATAATTCAAAGTGAAATACTTAAAGCTGAGCCTTTTATATCTTCAAAAATGATCAGAACCGAACACAAAAAGGCAGGTTTTAAGAAAATTCAGAATAAATTACTAACAGAAAATAGGAAACAGAAATATTTCAGTCCTACTTTTCCTCGGCTTTCATTCAACACGCATCTAGTAGCCGCAGCTTATTACTTTATTATAAAAATTATTTACGAATTAAAATTATGATGACGAGCATGACTGTGAAGATACGCTAGTTACCAGCCATGTTTACGCTTATTTTCTTCACTTAATTGATCAAACGAATTAGCTGTGCCCGAAGTCATTACATTAATTAGGCTCCTATTTACCCACACAAATGATTAACTCAATGAGGTCTCAACATCGTTAAGCTGTAGAAACTATTGTTGTTACAAATATGTTTTTCTTGCATTAAGGACTCGTTTGTTATCATTGACATAGATAAGTAACGTTCTCTGTTTCTACTTTCAGATGGTATTGAGGAATCATGCGATCAACATTATCGGCGCAGCGCTCATCTGAAAACTAGTGACGTCATAAAGCCTTGACGTTGAGATACAAATCCTCTTTCCAATCGAGTTTATCAGTGGCGCAAGTCGAGTATCGACAGTGCGATCGCAAGTGCGCATCACTACAAGTTCCGAATTCGAATTCCGTGCCGCGTTTAAGCGGTGGTAACAGTTAAGTAGGACTCGCGTGTGAAGTGGACGTTAGAGAATAGTAATGGCGAGCACCGGCAGTGAAATTTGGCTGCAATGGTTCGCGTGCTGCTACCAGCCAGCCGCGCAGGCGCAGCGCACGCGGCGGAGAATAGACAGATCCATGATCGGAGCGCCGACCAACTTTCAACATACAGGACACATAGGTAAGTTGCCTACTAGAAACTTTCTTACTTGCCAGCGTGGTATAAAGTAATAATAATGTAAACTGCACTATTGTCGTCAGAAATTAAAAAAAAAAAACATATCCCAACATAATATATGTGCAGAACCTACACATAAAAAGCAATACAAAAACTACTAGGTAGGGGAAAACCGGGAGACTTGCCCAGGTGGGAGAGTTGAACCACCTTTCAAAATCGTATTTGAATTTAACGCGAACGAAACGTCAAAGCGTCCATTGGTCGCACTCAAGAGGCCAATCATAAGTATGCAGCCATTTTGCATCTTAGTGGTGTGGTTCGTCAGTCACAATGTAAAACGTGTTTTTGTTGCTGCGGAGTGTCTTTTCTTGTTTTAAGTAGTTTTATGATTGCTGTCATATTTATTGAGGTACGTATTGTGTGTTGCTATTATTATATTGCCAAACAAATGTAGTTTGACGTATGCTTAGTGTTTTTTCTCTACGATCTAAGGTTTTTCTTTGTCAGAACCTAAATGGGGAATTAGTGTGAGCGGGAGAGTTGCCCCAGGGTGGTTGCGGGAGACTTGCTCAATGGTTCATGTCTCCCTGTGCAGGGAAATTATACCTACTTAATTTTTTTTTCTGTCTTAATAATTTATTGTATTTGCAGTGCCAACTTGTACGATGCCTTTTCAATACAAGCCTCCTGAAAATGCTCGCAAACGAAAAAAACTCACAAAAATGGAATTGCAAAATGCCATAGATGAAATTAAGGGAGGCGCTTCTATTCGACAAACTTCAAATAAATATGGCATAGATAGAACTACTTTGAGGCGATATAAATTAGATGAAGATAAAATTAATAAATTTGCAGAAAAAAACAGTCAATATAATCATCATCACAGGTGTTTACAACGGCCGAGGAAAAGCTTCTAGTCAATTATTTGTTGACATGCAGTAAAATGCATTATGGTTTGACAAGAAAACAAGCAATGCAGTTGGCTGGTTAGAAGATAGTTAATTGTTTTAATAAAAGTTAATATAGACTGATTTATTACAAAGATTATAATAATATTATCAGTATGACTGTTTGTTTTGTTAAGATAATTCTTTCTGAAGAAGATATAATTCAAAACTATATTAAGACTGGTATATGATACCAAATGTTATCATAAAAAGTTACTATTGTGATTATATTTATTTTGAAACAATTTTACATAAATTTGTTACGTGAATTACATTTTCTTTTATGGCAGTATTAAAAACAAGATAATTATTGTATAAGGCAAGATATTAACACTATGTTTGAAGCCGAAAATCATTTTTATTTTCCACAAAAATCACATGGTCAACTCTCCCCATACCTCGGTTCAAGTGTCCCTGTTGGTAGGGAGACTTGACTCATCTTTCATTTTTTAGTAAAATGCCAATAAAATTTTACTAGCGCATTTATTAGCAATATAATTAAGCACAAATATACCTACTAAAGTAAGGCATCACAGAAGTGTATAATCGATCCTCTAAACCCAATAAACAAATAATTAAGATATTTTATATTAAAAGTGGTTCAAGTCTCCCGGACTTCCCCTACCTATTATGTTTTTGTTATAAACTTGATCACATTTCTCATAACAGTGAGTCACTAAGCTTAGTTGAATGTAAGTATAATTGGTACCATTCTTAGTAATGCTACTGCTAATCATATTGTAAGTTTTTTCAGCCTACAATTGTTGTAAGGTAACCTTGAGTAGGTACCTATTATAAGACACAGATTTACCAGAAAAAATAATAACACTGGGTTTCCTGTCCAAACTTACCAAAAAGCGCTTTTTTGGAGTTTATGTCTCTATTTGAAAAAAAAAATAGTTTTAACACCACTTCGCGAGACTTAGCACTCGCTTATCTATTCGAGTAGACACTCGAGGGCGATCAGTGTAATCCTGACGATCGATGGGTCGATAACGAGCTGTCAGTCAATCGATTTATCGTAACCTTCCCGAAAGGCAAGGTGAACGACCGACGCCTTGAGCTTGAGGTTCCCATGAGACTCGCCAATGTTCTACGGAGCTAGTTTGAACCTTACACAATGATCATGCTAAATTGTTATTGTTAATAAGAATTATAATGATGTAACAATTACGGTATAACGTTAGATGTACGGTACATTTTAGAAACATTTTGTAAAACAAAAAATTCACCATTCATGTCAGTTTTGCTGGTATGTAAGTTAGTTCTATGGAAAAAAAGCATTAGTGAGGGTTAAAATAATAATGAAAAAAATATCCGAAACTATGTAACTTTCGCCGAAGAAAAGACAGTAATATTTCTTAACCAGTAGAAAACAGTAACTCTCTGAACTAAACTAACAGAATCTCAAACACTCGCAATCGCATAAAACAAACAACAACCTAGGCAGACAAGACACTTTCCTTTGTCGTCCATCGTAAAAACTAACACGTCAGGATACGTAAGGATTACAAAACTAAGCCTTACATAATTGATTTAACGACTAAGACGTGTCCACACGTGTATAGTACTCGGCCACTCGACTGCCTACTCGACTTACATAAAAAATTGTACTGCATTAGTATTCTATCGGACGAACGCACTCCTAATTTGGCTACGGATAGACCGGAGACACTGTGTCCTTAATAAGGACTGCTATTCTGCACCAGTCGAGATAACTATCGGACTTTTAAAAGGACTGGCCTGTCATACTGCGCTCTCCAGTAGAATGTTTGAAGTAAACGAACTGTCTAGTGGCTTGTCAGTGTGACATTCTGTCAGCGAGGGTCGTTTGATAAGACTTGTTTTTGTTAGGGTTGTCTGAAAGTTCCCTAATAGTATTTTAGTGACTATATACAGCTTTAAAGATTTTTTTAAGTGCATGTAATGTTAAACAAAGAAGTAAATGCGAATTTTTATCTATCAGCACAGAAATATCTGATGTATTTTTTGTTTGCAAGCAAAAACAATGTCGGAAATATCATTTATCTAAACAAGAATTTTAAATGCACAAATCAATTAGTCTTGTACTTTTTGCCTACATCCTACAAAGAAATAAATTACGCTAGATACAGGTGCAATTAAAATGATTTCCTTTTCCCATACTTCACTGCTCGCTTCTAAGGCATTCCTAACTACTAGATATAATTTACTAGTCAGAGCTAATACTAGACTCGTCCAGACCAGTTATAGCTTCTATCCCGTTTAAATCAGGTATCCAGTTGTATTCGTATCCAATCACATTTAATTTACTGGAGTGGACAAGGACTTATTTCATACAATTTCAATTAACAGCAGCAAATTTTATTCCGGAGTGAAATGAATAGATTAAAAAAATTGAGTGATTTCTAAAGCAATATATTAGCTCTAGACTCCACTTATTTATGGAATGGAAACGCAAATAATTTTTCATTTTTATGTTAGTTAATTATGAATGCATCCGCAAGCAAGACGTTTGCTAAGTTAGGTAGAAAACGTTAGTTTTTGCACTCGCCTGCCAGTGAATGGTCATATTCGCCAATTATAACAAACTGTTGCAGATAAAATCTGTATCATTGAATTTTAAACAGTTCCGGTTAGTTGGAGGGGCCGGACCTATGTCAAAAAAATGTCAAAACTGTCTTAAAAGATATGGCCTAATATTTTTTTGGTATTTGCAAACCCAGTTTTGCACTAATTTCTAGGTACTCGCTTGGGCTGATAAAACATCACACAACAGTAGATGGAATAGTCCAGACTGCTCTTGCACTTAGCGATATCGAGCTAAGTTCTATTGACCCCGAAAGCATTAAGATAATGTAAACTAGGTACCTACTTCATTCATAGTTCGACTCATTATTGCTACCATAAACAACTCTAAATTTTTCGGAATTCAAGTAGGTAGCTTACAACAATATTAAATAACTTATTACCTACACCATTAATTTATTTAAATTGTAATTAACTAAGAAAAAAACTAAATCTATGGTGAATGTATGATCTAAGAATAAAAACTGATAGATAAAGAGAATATTAAAATTACAAGCATTGAAGCGTCATATAAGCAGAAACGCGGCGGAATGTCGTTGCATTTTAAATTTAGAACATCCGAGACGGTTGTACGCGTATTATTTATTCGTAACTGCTAGCTAAGGTTGTTAACCATGCATTATGCACTAGCCTATATATTTAATAGCATAGTTTATTCCAGGTAGGTATTAAGCTAAACCTCCTTTTTTGAAGTGGGGTAATAAATGAATCATTTATCTAACCTTTCTGGAACACCTTTTACTTTTGATTTCAATATCGTAAAATACAAAACAGCTACAAACTTTCCACTCATACCCGCATACTCAATATGTAAAAATATTGATGACTTAACTATTGGAGGTAAACTATGCAAATATTTACAAATGTATGTCATTAAAATGTTTGGAGTTCAAATCATTAAAATATACGAATTGATTAGTAAGTCAACGGCTTACGAATGGTTCATTATTCATATCCGCATTTATCCTTGAAAATATTTGCACGTGTTTACAAGAAGGCAGCCCTGTAGTCGAGTTTAAAATAAACAGGCGAGTTCGGCGGCCGTGTCGGTCGGCAAGCGAGCCAGTGACTCATCCCGATTCTAACGTCCTTTAGTTTGTTTAGCTGGCGCACTGTCGCGAACTATCCCCGTCTGAACAAGGCATAGCCAGCCATAAACAAAATGTAATTTGAATTTAGTGATGCTTAGAGGAGATTTTTAGTCGATTTGGATTAATTAAGTCGAACTTTATGGGCTGCATTGCGAGATAAATTAAACAGAACTGACTGAACCGAACCAGGCCATAAGTGTTACTAAACACTGCAATTTGTAATTTAAAATACGACTGCTACTTTAAATGGCATCATTTCCTAACAAGCTTAAACTTTAGCCTTTTAACGGTAACAAGGACGATTTGTAGGTAATGATTAACTAGTGTGAAACGCGAGCTTTCGTAGTCAGGTTACTGAAGTTAACTGATATTTTGCAACGTCGAACAGTTTGCCAAAACTATCGCAGTTATAATCTCAAGTCTATAAACAAAGTAACTGATTCTGTCTATTTCAAGAGTGTTGCCAGCCTCAATAGTTTAGAATTTCGCGCAATTTGAACTTCCTTGAACCTTGCGCGGGTAACATTTGCTTTGTAAACAGATTATTTTGTAAATAGCTTTATAGACTGCAGACTATAGTTAGTAGAAAATCAAAGTAGGTAGATTTAGGTTTATAAATGGTTCGAAACACTAAAATTGCTGCTCAATATATAGGTATCACGTTCTCAAATTCAAAATAAATAAAAACGAAACATTTCGTTTTTATTCTATTTCTATTTTTATTTTTTTTACGTTCTTTAAAAAGTCTTTCACTGTTGGAAAGCCACACTCTTCCCTAGTAACATAGGCTATATTTCATCCCGGTACAGTTTCCACGACACTATTTTTCCATCCAAGAATTACTAAGAAATTGCAATTCATTCCACAAATAATTAATTCTTTCAACAGTGCAATGGATGCATATTTTTAGTATAGGTACAATGTTGCATCAATGACTGTATATCGCGATTTTATAATCCTGCCTCATTGATTAATTTAAATCATTAATTAATACTTAAGAAGATTACTTAGTACGTGACAAAGAAATACTTGTGCCTTTGACGTGGAGTTGTCATAAGGGCAAAGGCCTTATCTTGATTGATTCGAAGTGCAACCTAATCGTTTTATTGCGATTATTTTCAATTATCTATATTGCAATTTACTTTGCTAGATGAGGTTTTAATAGATTAACACTTTCTCTAATAATACTGGTGCTTGAAGTAGCGTCTGTAGTTTCATCCAAGAAACTTCTCGTTGCATTAAGTACTCTCGCCCATGTTGTTTGGATATGTTGGAGAAACTTACAGGCAACATAACAATCATTGAGTAAACTTATTTATTAAATACATACTTAAGTACCTAGTTCGCGGTTTTATAGTTCTAATTTGTCATAAGTAGTTCTAGATTTTATAATTGTTTTGTTTTCATTAACAATGTTTTTTTACATTGAAAATAGCTAACCCAATTGAATAGACAAAGCAAGAAATTATGAAGACAAAACACAAGAATTTATTTAGTAATGGTCTATTAGAAACAATAGTTTATTAAATAAAAACATAATTTTATTTATTTACAATAAAGTTTATTTTGTAACTCTATAAGTACAATAAACACAACAGTAAAGTATATTAGCTGACCTCAATATGATTAAGAATTGAGTACAATTTTTAATAACTTCTGCAGTGGTATTTCGTAACCACATTGAGCACATGTGTTTATGAAGAGAGCACATAATTACTCCGACACAGACACTTCATACGCCATTAGTTGGAGTGATCATTAGCGACTATACATTTTAATTAATATGATGTTAAGCACGAATGAATTGCTGAATGATAATATTGAGCAGAGGAAAAGGGGCAAATGGAATATCGTTTACTGGAATGGAACTATTTTCTTATATAAAAATTACTTACAGCAAGAACTTATATTTAATTTGTCTTTTAATAATATGAAAACTACTCAAGACTATATAAATATCTACTAAGAAAATCTTAATAAATAACAACGCTTTCACTATGGACCACTGAAGCGATCTCAATGAAAAGTGAGATGAGAACGTAGGTAGAGCTACTAAAGATTAAAATTAATAATTTTATTATCAATAAATACCTATCTTGGTATAAATTTTCATATAAAATGATGTACCATCGAAACGTAGAGAAATACGTATCTACTCAATTTCTCGATCTCTATGTTCGAATATGATTGGAAATTATGGTATTCATTTATTCATATGACATGATTTCATTGCATAGAAATTGTTAATTAAATCTTAGAAATCTGTTCTGTATTATTTTGATGGATAATGTTTTATGTACTTTGATAAAATAGGTAATAAAAAGTATTTAAATGACATAAAAATAATAATCAAAAGTTAATATAAGTCAAAAGCAAATCATAAAAGTTTTGTTGCAATAATTTGTCGACATAGTTTATTAACCTTAATTAGGTTTTTACGATACAAAATGATCAACACAAACTGGGAAAAAGTTATTTATTAGCATTAAGATGATGTAGGTAAGTACTTAATAATAAAACCGTATCTTGGCCATGTAGGTACATGAATCTTCTTAAAACAAAAAAGCGTTCGTAACCAGATACAAACTACTACCACAGACTATAAATAAGGCAGAGATCGTGACGAACAATTTCGCAAGCTAACACATCCGCCTCACCTTGGTACTCACTGCTCAAGCAAGAATAACCAATTTATTCCTGGAAGCTATTTGTTTCCGTGTCTTCATGTCATGCTATCGTTCAATGCTGTTAGTAAATTAAATCATTACATTACTGTGAAAAACGATTTATAAATACCTACTTGCTTAATACTCTTAAGTTAGTTAGAAGTAGGGTGGTACCTAGTAAATCATTTTAGTAAACTCTCTTTCGACATTTTCATTTAAAAAAAAAATGTTTTCCTATAAAAAGCTCACTCTTTGTTTTCCTATAAGGACTTTATCTTTCTGTAGAGTGGATTTCCCCGTAGCAAATGCTCCAAAGTCCAAAGTACTCTTTTAAAACAAAAATTCTGAGATTTACTTGTAGGTATTATCATATTAGACATATTTAAGGAAACAACAGATGGGAGATTACATCTTAAAGAAGACCATCTGCGTATATTGCTATCAATATTATCGTTTCAATTCTCATCTGCGTATTTTCCTTGTGTAGATAAAAAATTGCAACTACGTAGGTTCGTCTGACGATTTATCTGTCTTCAATGCCTAATCTTTCGATTGATCTTTGATATTTCTTAACTAAGTCCCAATTAAAAAAGAAGCATTGTTTAAATAAAAGGGTCATACATAAGAAACCAAAGCAAATACATATTTCTTAACCTGTAACCTTCACAAAGCTTTACCTAGTGACAATGCGATTACCTACATCGGCTGTCTATTACATTGGTCATAGAGTATGTCACCCTTGGTCATTGCCTTGTTCATTCGCATGGTAACGAGTGACATATACAACAGCTGATTGCAGGACCTTGAGTTTCACCAGTATTCAATATTTTTTTGTATTCAACAGACTTTATAACCCAAACCAAACGTGATCTTAAAAGCATTAAAGACGTACCTAAGTTTACATGAAAAACATTTTTTTCTCATTTGCAATTATTATATCGTTTTTTTCTGAGGTCGTTCGTTCGACCTTAACATTTGACTCATCTTTCTCAAGGTGAGGAGTGCATTATGTTTCTGCTTGTAGTTTCATGTAATCTTTAGAATCGCTGTGATTACCTAAAGCTGTTGTTTTATCTGGCATAAAGGCCGATAGTAAGGTCAGAACGTCGCGTGTTGTGAGAACTGAAATCTGAGTGTTCTTTCACTAGGTGAGTCTAGTTGGCCACATGTTGCTTCTGAGGTGGACTACCTGTTACATTTTCTTCTATTCTAATATAACAAAGAAAGAAAAAAGTTGTTTGTCCAATAAAGGTTTCGAGTGAACCGATTGGAAAATTTATTTCCTTGTTAGGAAGCTATGCTATCCCCCATTAACATTGTAAGCTACATTTTCTTTTCTATAAATTCTTCAGCTCCTACCGACCTTCCGTTTCCTAGAATGCGATCAATCACAAACAAGCTACATTACGACTATCTCAGGGACATCGCCATGACTCAGGGTGCTATTTATCGATGTTTTGACAGCCAGGGTCTCACGCAACGCATTGATTTGCTATGCACTTGATATAATAGTATAGTACATTATGTTATTGGGTAAGGCCAAATCGTTATCAATTCGTTCGTGAGATTGGAATGGCGGTTAGGGCGAGATTGCTAATTTAAATTGTTTTTTGAAGACATATTAGTAAAGGTAAAGTAACTAAAATTTACCGTGACGAGTAATTAGCATCGTCAAGCCAAAATAAATTGAGAACCACACACCTAATTAACTGGATCCATTTTGCACAATTGCTTTCCATAACAAAGTTTTGATGACTTATTACCGAATTACGTATTTTGGGAGAACTTAACTGCTAAATGTCTAGCCTATTTATACTTCTAAACGATCGTTAGTTATTAAACACTTATCACAAATCCGCCCAGAGTGCGACCTTCTCGCTAATTAGATATTATGTTATGGATGGCGAACTGACACAACTTTCGTTGCGTGTTCCAAATCATTTGTTACGTGATATACTTGAGTATTTTCGTGACTCGAACATTTGTTGTTCTTAATTATGATGGTGGTTTCGTTGCTGATACTAGATAATTTATTTATGAATATTGCAAATGTCTTTTATATGTAGATATGACCTAAAACCTATAGGCTATGTATAGTATATGACCTATTATTTTTAACCTCGTTTGCCAACATTTTAACAATTGAATTTTGAATCATCTTTTTTAAGATTTCAAGGTTTTGCAACATTCAAGGTTGCTCAAAAAGAGAATCTCTATTTTTTGTGCCTATAGAAATCCTACAGATGTTTAGATTAAACAGTATATTGGCAGTAGATATATGTATGTACATTTCTCTCCTCTCTTGATTGTAATTAAGATCATTTACGTAAACATTCGTAACTATGATTCCAGGTTCGACAGACGTGGACATCCCGTCGTCACTGTTACACACGATGCAGAACCAAATGCAGAGCAAGGGTGGCTACGAGATGGCGTATGGTGTTAAGGTGATTATCCATTTATTCTTCTTTACAATCACCCTTTTTGCAACTCCCCTTCGAAGTAATTTAGTTGGTCAGGAATACTTTACTGGCCACGGTCAGATGAAAGTATTCCTACAACATGCTAGTCGTAGTATTAAACTGAAGAGTTTAGATGCTTGATCAGAGCTAATCTGAGGGGCAGCCGAGCCGTGCGACTTGAAAAATCTTTTCAGTCTTCAGTGCTTATGTGTTGATGAAGGCTATAAAGGTATATGGGGTGCGCAAAGTAGCTCTCACTGGATACAAATGTAACCGTCGCGGAACCTAGTAGCTTAATGAAATTAAACCTAAAGCACCTTCAGAATTAAATCCTTCATGATCATTAGCAGCGACTGCGAACTTTAGACTAACAATCTAATAAGTTATTTTCTTTGAAATAAGTGTTGTCTACACAGCCTTGAATGTATATGTTGTGTGTCAGAGCAAAGATCGTGCCTGACCACGAGACAGTCATTGTTAATGATAAGTAAAGGTAACCTTGGGTTAGATCCTGCAGTGGCTACCCATTTATTTGAACCTTTTATTTTTATTTAAAAGGTTCACGTAGATTTTACATTTTATAAAATTCATTTAAAGCATAGCAGTCTCTTAGCGCTGGCTTCATTTAAATTACAGTATCAACTGAATATATTTTAGAATATTGAAAGGAAGTAAGTACTTAGATAGGTATGTAACTTAGGTAATTTAAATTGCAAATGTCGTTTACTCACACAATGAAATTGATTATATGTAGGTGAACGAACTAACTTGACAAATATAGCTTGGAATACATATATCGTCAACATAAATGTTCGAAATTGATGCGACTGCAAAACTAGTGTTAGGCTTCAATGAATCATTTATGTGTCTCAAACTTTAAGGCACTTTATGAAGTTTCGTGAATTAAATTCAAGTTTATTTACAATGGTCCGGAGTTATTATTGAATAATATGCCATTGAACGTTTTCTAGGCTGTTATGTTGTCTAATACAAGATGTTATTGTGTAGGTTCTATTTTCTCGCGGTAGACTGCTCCATGATTTGTATTTAATTTAGAGTTAAACATTACCTAATGAACTATTGTCCACGAGATTAAATCAATCAGAAGTACATGAATCTAAACAAATGATGGACCTACCTTACCTATGCTAAATAGGCCTATTCCATAATTGTGACATGATGTCTTACCGCATTAACAAATAATAACCAAGTTACTAATATTGATGTTTCTATTGTTTCCAGGTTTATTGATGCGCGCAGGCCGCTCCCAAGGACGCTAGTGATATAACTAAGTGATCGAATAAAGTGTGAACATGATCTAAACTTTATTTATTAATGCCTAAGTTAAGTGTAAACTTTAAGTTTTGTTGTGTACATAAGAAAGTAAACCGAATTCAGAATATTAGCGAGTTACCCAAAATTTATGTTAGTGTTGTATTGCTTTCTCGTAAACGTAACTTGTAACTGTTGTTCCTTTTTTCTCCTTTTATTTTTAAGGACTTGTCAATTCATATGTGGTGATGAAGAATATGTACATAGCTATTAAAAACTTGTGACGACGGGAAATATGCAACTTCGATCGCCCTAACATGGACATAGCAATGTATTAGAAACTATTTACTCCATCTTTGTACGTCTTTGGAATATGTAGATGCTGGCTAGTGTATCTGTGACATCTGCCTACCAAGTTCGCGAAATCAAGACGAATAAATTCAGACTGTAACTGTACTTACGTAATAAAGTGTCTTGTGTATTGTGACTTATAGAATTATATTTATACATATTAATACGTAAATACATTACGTGCTTACTTAGTCAAAATATATACCTACAATGTTGAAATAGACGAATTGGAATTATTGAATCATCAAATTGGAGGCGTTGACACGTTAGTGTGTCTACTTGTGTAAAAAAAATAATTTGACGTGTCAGAGAATTGAAAGAAGGTTATTGAAATCAAGCACAGCTATGGTCATTAAAAATGACGTGCAAGAAAGCTAGAGCAAACTAACCGATTGGTCTAGTCGGAGGGGGAGTGTCTTACTGGTAGGTACAAAATACACAGCTTCGAAATGACGATTCAATAGTTAGTATAGTTGTATTCATACATAATATTGTAACTATTATAACCAAATAATTTTGACTTAACTACATATATTCTTTCTCAACAATACTTCCTATTCTAAAAAATGGCATGTCTGTTAGTTCAACGAAAGTACCGATTTCAGAAATAAATTGGTACATTGCCTTCAAATTCGCAATAAATATATGTATTAAGATAAGTGTTTCTTTTTTGTAGTAGTATAAATGTTGTGAAGAGACTATTTCTTATACACTTAAGAAGATTCGAATATTATCATAATTTTCAGATTGTCTTATGATTTCAGATCATGACTTTAATGTCTTCTAATTTCACCTACTTGAAACTGTCTAGACTTTTTGCTTGCATTTTACTTTATTCAGCTCAATTATTTACCGATTAAGAATTCTTGCATTTTTACTTTTTTGTTGCCAGTAAAGATTTCAAATCTTTTATTTTCAATTTTCAAAATATATTTTGCCTTTTACACCTTGAAATGGTTTAAAAGCACTTGTTGACGAGTTATGTAAAAGTCTTTGTGCATATATTAGAATATTAGTTGGTACCTACATATTTATTATGTACACTAGTATGTATTATAAGTACTGTCGTGCTTAGAAAAAGGAACGGATGGCGTAACGATTGTGCTTGAAGAAGGGGATACCTATTTTTCATATTCATTTCCGTGTAATTTAAAACTTGCCTGGATTTATATCAAATCTATTGTTTTTATTAGACCTGTAAGCAATAATTTCCTAAAATAAAATGTACAACTCGTACCTACCTTTACGCCTATTAATTTGTCTAACGTATTTTTATAAGCACGGCAGTCTTACTCAATCGATGTGTTGTTTTGAAACGTCTCATGATTAAGTATATAGGTCTAATTTATATATAATAAATACTTTTTCTAATCATTAGCAGTTATTATATATAATAGGTTTAAAACTCAATTTGTCGTCCTTTAAGTAAAGTCTTCTTGCCCGAATGGTTTTGGGCAACTGAATGACTGAAACATTGTTCTTCTGGAGACTGAAACAGAATATATTTACATACAAACATATTTACTTAGAACCCGTGTAATAGCCAAAAAAGGGTGACGACAGTGTGTTATTAAAAAAAAATATGACGTAAAGCTCATACGTTCAGAATTTATAACACACTGTCTCACTCTGAATAAAATAATAATTTTGTCATTTTTTAGTTAAAACGACAAAGTTCTATTAAATTACATTGGTAGTAGTTATACATATGTAGGTATATTAAATAATTTGTAATGTCCATTTAATAACTTGTTCTATATAAAAGAGTTACAAAAGTGTTCATTCGTTTTATTTTCGTCACGATCTTCATTATTCAGAAATTGCTTGCTCTATAATGATCCACAGAACAGATCATGGATTTCATTCACCTGTCCTGGAGACTATACACTATTTGGTTAAGGTGGATAAAACCGTCTTTTTCTTGCTTAGTATCGCTCGTTCGCTTCTTGCCGATAACCAGCCATCCTCCAACAAAAACAGTCCCCTTAAAATACTTGCTATTTGCGTTTATTTCCAAACCACCATATCTAATTATTAAAGGATCCTTTCGATGACAGAGCGTTGATGACTAGCCACGTATATCTACTATATCTACTCATCATTTTCCGAGCCTTTTTCCCAACTATGTTGGGGTCGGCTTCCAATCTAACCGGATGTAGCTGAGTACCAGTGCTTTTCAAGGAGCCACTGCCCTATCTGACACCCTCAACCCAGTTACCCGGGCAACCCAGTACCCTTTGGTTAGACTGGTGTCAGACTTACTGGCTTCTGACTACCCGTAACGACTGCTAAGGATGTTCAATGACAGCCGGGACCTACAGTTTAACGTGCCATCTGAAACACAGTCATTGGTGTCTAAGATATACTTATAAAGTAAGTACAAACTTAGAAAAGTTGCATTGGTAGGTACTTGCCTGACCTGGAATCGAACCCGCGCCCTCATACTCGAGACGTTGGTTCTTTACCCACTAGGAGATACTAAATTCACTAAATAGATTTATTTTAAAATTCCCTCTCTTTAAAACATGTCTATGGTAACAACCAAAGACAAATACAGAATGCAAGGATTATAATAATTTTATCGCCTTTATCATTGGGGATAATGCGATAATGAAATAAGTTTTTGAGTTGTGAATGATAGTAGTCTGTGTAGTAATCTGTTAGTGAATATTTGTGATAATGGTCTCTTTGACACGCTCTGAGTCTGAAGTTTTATGACAGTTTCCATTAGAGTTAAATGTCATTAAGTGTTGTCAAGTTATGACATTTCCAGTGCCAACGTCGTCATTATTATAGTGATTAGTCATCGTGTTGGTGCGGACTCCTAAGTTCTTCTATAGTTCGGCCATTCAGAGAATGCGTTCCTGACACGTCGCGATTGAACTGACGACGTAACTTTGCAATGGCGTTGCAGTTACGATAAAAATATTTTTGCTGGTTGTTTACCGTTTTAACAATTGAGGAGCATTAAAACAACATTATTATATCAATAATCAATGAATGTAGTTACGTCGTCAGTTCAATCGCGACGTGTCAGGAACGCATTCTCTGAATGGCCGAACTATAATTTCTTGCATTATTGTAATTCACGTATCTTATGAAAATAAAACTATTCTTAATTGAAAAGAAGTAAGTTCATTCAATTTTTATCCCGTGGAAATAATTCACATAACTGATTGAGTGAAACCGTTAAAAACAAATATGATAGAATTTATAATCTATTTTATTGTTATATGCATGATTGCCTTCAAGTTATACCAAAAGATGAGTCACACATCGTTCGCTTCAACGGTTAGAATACCAAACAAAGTGGTTATTGTAACCGGTTCTAACACCGGTATCGGCTTCGAAACCGCCAGGGAGTTGTCTAAGCGTGGTGCAAGAGTTATTCTAGCCTGCAGAGACTTACAAAGAGCACAAAATGCGGCATCAAAGATCCAATCAGAGACCGGTAACGATGTTATAGTCAAACGCTTAGACTTAGCATCATTTAAGTCTATCCATTCGTTTGCTGAAGACATCAAAGCAAACGAATCCGTTATAAACATTTTAATCAATAACGCTGGAACGGGAGTTTTAGATAATGCTCTGACTGAAGATAACTTGCCAATAGAAGCACAAGTCAATCACTTCGGTCCATTCTTACTCACGATGCTGTTATTGCCATTGATGAAAGATTTGCCCGAAACATCACGAATAATCAACGTATCATCCGTTATGCACAAATTTGGCAATGTAGAGAATCTGAATAAACAAGCTGACAGCTTTTTGGGTTGGAGAAGAGTTTATTCTAACACAAAACTAGCAAATGTACTGTTTACGAAGAAATTGGCTGAAGTAGTGAAGAAGAACAATGTAACAGCGAACTGCTTACATCCAGGGGCTGTGAGCACCGACATCTTTCGCAATCAACCAAGGATAGTTAAATTCCTGTTGAAATGTTTATTTCTGACGCCGGTTGAGGGGGCACAGACTTCGATATATTTGGCGCTAGCAGAGCATCTAGACAACGTCTCCGGGAAATACTTCAGCAATTGTGCTGAAGAGACGCCTTCTAAAAAAGCTATGGACCGTGAAGCTGCGGATAAATTGTGGGATTTATCTTTGAAAGTCTGTTTTGGAAAAGAGGGACAGTAGTTTTTCCTCCAGTTGTTTCCATTTAGATATAAGAATGTTATGTTAACAATGCCATTGATTATTGAAATAATAAAAACAATAACCTATAAGAAAAAAATAATTTTACTTTTACGAAAAGAGCATGCACCCGTAGATAACTAAAAGAAAAGAAAAATGAAACTGCAAAAGTCGTTTTATATGTTTATATGAGTTATTTGCAACAACAGTCAAAAATCACTTGATACATGATACATTCTTCAAAATCAAACTAGGTATACAATACAATTTCATCGAACACAATGCACCAATTTTCAATTACTTATACATTTTTTCTTAGTTCTAAACTTTAGAAAATTTCTCGTGTATGCTAACTTGTGATGTGTTGTCGTAACGAGAATTTTATGTTGGATATTTGAGTCTCATCTTTTTCTGTGCCTGTGCTCCGAACGTGCCGCAGAAGGTTTCGAAGATTTCTCCTTGTATCTGGTTTCCTCTAGAAAAGGAAGAAAACAAATTACAAAAATAAATAAGGGAATTAATTGAAAGTTTTCAGTCCCTCAATCATTATGACGTGGGATAGCGTAAGTGGAGATTGAAGGAGACAGTAAAACCGGGTAACTGGGTTGAGGAGGTCAGATAGGGCAGTTGCTCCTTGTAAAACACTGGTACTTAGCTACATCTGGTTAGACTGGAAGCCGACCCCAACATAGTTGGGAAAAAGGCTCGGAGGATGATGAAGAAAAACACCCAAAATAGAACAATAGAACAACATCCAGAAGGTTAGGTACCTCTATCTTTATGGCGATGCCTGCGGTCCCGATCCCGCGAGGCTCGCGACTCGGGCGAGGAGCGGCGGCGAGGCGAGCGCGCCGGTGCCTCCGGGCACCACCACCACGCGGGCGGCGCCGACGCACGGCTGCGCAGCGGGGACCCGCCCGCCGTGTACCCGGCCGGGGGACCTGCTATGTGCTGGACAGAAATGAGGACTCAAGTTTATTGAAGGCATCCTCGATAAAAACAATTCAGGGCTCCATCCGTGTAGATATATGACTGCACCTTTCAGCATTCGTAGGCTTGAATACTGATAAGGAAACGATTGTTCAGTCTTGGCCAGCCGTCGGCCGGGACTCGGTGAATCTGTATCGCCCCTTACAACCGATGATGTTCGAAAGGAAGAGATTTGATCAATTCATAATTATGTACAATAGAAATCTAGCTTAGTACAACTTACTGGTGGTGGGAAGTTAGGCGGCAGTCGGTAGGTCGCGGTGGGCATGGTGCCCTCGCCCTCCGCACAGACCAGCGGCGGGGCGGCCTGCCGCGTAGGACTCTCCGGAGTCACCAACTTCGTAACCACATGTAATTAGATAATTATATTGTTGAAGTAGCATTTTAATATTTGCCATCAAACTGTATAAATATAATGAAAACATCCAATTATTTCCCAAATTTATTAAGCGAGTAAGAAATATAAAAATATGCTTATATTTTAAGTACAAAAATACAACAGACCAATTGCTGTTGCGACAAATGACGTTAAAGTGTGCAGTTAATAAATCGTGCACTAATAAGTCTTTCTTTTAGATTATTTTAGGCATTGGCCCCATATGTCAAATTCCTCCAGTAAGCAAAAGCACATACGTAGAATATTAGGAAAGGCCGTAATGGTACCACTGTTGCATAAGTATGTTGGTTATGTAAATTAATGGTACCTGTTGTTTAAGGTTATTGAAATCGTTGCTCATGTCTCGATACCGCTGCAGACACTCCTGCCACATGTTGGCCATCTCTGCCATTTCTGAACGCTGCTTCTTGATCTCCTCCTGAATTACAATACTAGCCTATAGTCTGTTGTAAGTC
This sequence comes from Helicoverpa zea, assembly GCF_022581195.2. Classification (NCBI taxonomy): domain Eukaryota; kingdom Metazoa; phylum Arthropoda; class Insecta; order Lepidoptera; family Noctuidae; genus Helicoverpa; species Helicoverpa zea. The sequence goes on from NC_061472.1 coordinate 5,331,307, forward strand.
ATTAGTAATAAAAATGGGTTGTGACACTGGCAACCCAGTAGTACCTATAACTTTGTGGGTAATAAAGTATTTTCATGTCAAATCATCATTCTGTTCATAACTGCAAAAATTGCGAAAAGCGGCAATCAAAGCGTCGATCAAAACAAAAGGTCCTACCTACCTAAAAAAAACCTAAAGGTAGGTACCTAAAGGGACCTACTTTTTTCATGTGCTCAAAGCCAGCATCTATGTCTTAATTTTACATGAACATCAAATGACTAAAAATTATCGAAATTACTTTCTATTCTCTTTCATTCCCTTTCCGTTAAAAATATATATATTCTTGACTTTCATGTAGGTTGAAAACCTTGGCTATGCATGATAGAAATAAATAACCTTCGATGACACTCCTTACCATAAGCCTAGCGTCCGTATCACCGACGTCCCTGGCGACGGTTTCGTATCTCCGCATACACTCGCGCCATAGACGCAATTGTGCCGCTGCTGATTCGCGCACGTTCGCTGCAGAGTCCTGCGCAAATAACACGAATAAAAAATAAATAGTCTACTAGGGAACCCTAAAAATAGACGAATTGATTTTTTTTTTGAAGTGGGTAAAAAATTTCAGCATGATCGGCCCGCTAAGGTGCTCAAATATTGAGTTGCAGGATTACATTATAGGCACACAAACGTCGGTGAAGGTAAATAAAAAGAAAACGATGAAAGCATAGGATGAAGCATACAAATAAAGGGGCACATTTAACAAAAAGCTCAGAGTAAAGGCAAAAAAGGCCATAAAATGTGAGGAAAACGGTTAGGCTATGTTTCAGTACTGAGCGCCAAAGTTTTGGGTCTAATAGATCGAACTATTATATAATGTTAATTACTTTCATATTCTTGTCCTGCACTTGAGTCTGGGAAATACCCTTGAAACATCTCATCAGCTCCTTCCAGAGCTTCATCATTTTGTCCATCGCCTCTCGCTGTTCTGCTATCTCTTGCTGCAATACAAATCAGGATAGCCATGAATTCAGGTCACATTTTAATTATTTAATGTATGTACTCAATAAGTTAACAGTACATACCTTTACAACCTTCAGATAGTTACTCCTGGCACTCATAGTGCTCGTTTCCCCATCAGCTACACTCAAGCCGGAATCCCTCTCTCTCTCAGAATACCGATCCCGGTCTCTATCCCTATCCCTGTCCCGCTCTCTGTCCCTATCTCTGTAGTCATCATCCCGCGATACGACAGAGTTCCTCTCGAACCTGTCCCCATTCCTCTTCCAGCGCCGATCTTTGTTCGATATGGCATTCCGATCCCGCGCTTCCAGAGGTTTCTCGTCATAGTACTTGCCTACCTCGTCGTACCTTTTGTCTCGCTCATCATAACGCCTATCTTTCGTGTCACTTCGTGTAGTCCTCCGGCAGTTGTTCCGATCGTCTTCGTACCCTTCTCGATGCACGTCGAAACTCCTACTGGTTTTTTGCTCAAAGAACCTCTTTTTATCATCTTCATAATGTCTATTTCTCACGTCCCTATCGTAATCACGATATTCCCGACTATCCGCAGGCCGTGGTCGGTAAGGGTCAATACAACTCCTAGTGGGAACGACAGCCGGAGGGTAATCACGGTACCTGTCGTCTTCCATAGGCCGCGTCCTGGATCTTGTCATATCCAGTTTGCTAGAGTACTTAGGATTTTCCTTTTCATAGTAACACATACATTTATCTTGCTTCACGCGATCAACTTGGTTAACGCCGGGAATTCTTTCATGGCTCCGGACTTTCCCCGCAAAATTCTCCTGGCTCCTGATCCTGGACGCGGGCACCATTTCTCGTGATCTTACATGAGTTAATCTAACTGGGTGGCGATCCGTTTCATACGTTTCTCGTCTCGAAACTACTTCACACTGTAACGACTTGTGACTCTGGGTACGAGCCTGTAAAATTGTCTTATATTGAATACCTTTATACACGTAGATTAAGTTATTATTACAAATAGATAAGTACTTAAAATTATGCTTACTACTTGGTAACAGTGACTATTCTTGTCGTTTATTTGAGCACAAAGCTTTGCAAAAGTTTCAAACAGAATAGTTTGGTCGATAGCTGCGGCAGGAGACACTTCTTTCGGTGGTCTGAAAAGATACAATACTAGCAGATAGAATAGAAGCAGTCTCTATAAAAAAGTTGACAGATATCCTAAGAACAATCGTATCGTAAAAAACCGAAGCGCCGAATCGTCAAGACGACATCAATACGGACACATCAATCTTCTAAGTTCGCATAGTAAACACAGGCGTCCTTTTTTATCTTTGTGTGGTCTTCTTCCAAAAGTTACGGTAATCATTGTTCCCAACCCTCACGCCTAAATATTCTTTACTTCTAAAGGTCAGTTCATACTTGTCATGCTCTCTAGAAGGGACGTCGTCTCTATGGCGGTCCCTGTGATGATGTCGATGTCGGTCACGCGGCGCCGACACCTCGCGTTCGTCCTCGCGACTCATGCGCCGCTCTTCACGCCGACGAGCGTGTCTCTGTCTGCAAATTACAAAACATAGAGAGCTACATCCCAACTAACACATCTATTTATTTATTAATACTAAACTTATTTAGCTTCACTTGTACCTATGTATGTAAGAAAATGTTGGAATCTTAATTCGACCAACTTACCGGCCTTCGATTAGGATGAAATTTTGCACACGCTCTGAGTACAGATACGTGACTAGCTAAGTAACGTTACAAAAAGCGTGTTGTTTAGTTTTTTTAACTATTTTTTTCTTTATTATCAAACTGGTTTGATGTTCATAATTTAATTTCAGCATTTTGTTTAAAACTAAACTAACATCTCCGGGATTTATGAATCTATTGAACTTACTTTTTTTTGTCCCTTTTGATGGCTTCCTCGAGAAAGGCGTATATGAACGAATCCTGATCTTGTGGTATGGATTCCACAACGCCTTCCTACATCATTGAACAATCAATTTCATTACCGAATTACAAGTATTTTTTATTAAGATAATAAATTATAATATGGACCTGTCGTGGCGATATGGAGCGCGGGGTTGAAACGAGACCTGCTTTCAAAGCCAGAGAGATGCCTTCTCTCCTGTAATATAAAATTACAATATTAGTTAGTAGTTTTCAGCGGTCTTGGTTGCGTATCAATTTATTATTACCTACTTGTATACAGATGCGCAACAACTTTTGTCCCGACCTACACTGATATACCTACAGTTAAAATGCTAATGTGTAGAAAGCAGGACCACCAAATTACTGAGAAAGTAAAGCTATTACTGATTTCTGAAGCTATCTTTGAAAAAATAAAGCCAGGAATGTACACAAATTTTGTATTTATGAATGGTGTGCTCGAGTATCAAAATGTTATTTAAAAACACTTCACATATCTAAGGTCAGAAACACTAAGCGGTAGAACTAAGCTGAAGAGTTATAGGACCGTACGTAGATCGGCGATGACGCCGTGGCGACCGCGACGTTCGGCGCAACTCGACGGGAGACCGCGACATTGAAGGACTGCTGTCTCTGTCCCTAATTACATTGAAAACTCACTTTCAGTAGCGGAAATAATGAACTTTTATTCTTCAGGCTAACTGGTGGTGTCTATCGTAAAATACAATTGTTAAAAAAAAAAATGCAGCTGTGGAAAGTGCCATATTAACTATATTGTTGTCACCGCAGTTGTGCCAATAGAAAATGAGAGATAGGGAGATATGAAAAATAAGGATTAGTCTGAGTTAGGTAAACATCAATATTATTTGTTAATTTTTGATTACACGGGTACTTACTGGTATGGCTTACTGCACTTAAAATAATAAATAGTGTAGGTGAAAACCTTTTCGTAGTATTTCCATCTTGCTGTCCAGTTAAATTCTGTACAGTAGATATTTCTTGTAAACTAGCTTTGGTGGAGGGCACTCGACAGTTGGCTTGACAACCCTGTGATTATTATAACATTTTGCACAAACTAGTACTGCCACGATATTCAAAACCAATCAATCGAAATTTTAAGATCTTCGTATCATTTGAGGCCGGAGAATTGACTGCTTACCTGCTTCTCAGATGGTTAAGTTGATAAATTGTAAATAACATGGGCACTTCACTACTGCAATAGCATTTGGGAAGTTAACTGTAAATATAATACTTACGCTAGTAGAATCGTCAGTCACTACAGAGTTGGTATCGTCGAGCCCTTCACGTTTTTTCCTAATCCTCTTGCGTTTAGACGCGTCGAATACTTTGAACAATTTTTTACTATCGCTCGACTGACACTCCATCGTATAAAGTCGAATGGATCTCCCGACATTGGAGATCAATTATCCTAAACTAATTTATTTCTATTATTCTCATCACTGTTACAAATATGGTGTTTTAGAATATTTTACGATATGAAGAAAAAGGAATTTAAAAAAAATGTTATCCAAATATACACGGTCAAAAGTGAGGGATGACAATTGTGTCTGTAAAGTTGAAATAAGAATTCTGCTCAACGCAAAAGTCAGATTCTAGCTTGCCAGAGTTACACGATGTCTGCCAAACTGATGGCCAAACTCAACTGAAAATCTAGCATAGATGTATGAGCCTTCTACCTTTACTATGGAATTCGGATAGTGGATAACAAGAATTTTGGAGTGGGAGTGGTTCGTGGATAGTGAGCCAAGGTCTACAGTCAACTTGCTTTGATGACTCTTACTTATATTGTACCCCATTTTGTTTCATGGCTAAACTGAAGATATCAGACCTCTCCAAAAGTGGAAGATCCAGAAGAGACGAAACACGGTACATTTGGCGAAGGTGAATTAATTTCTGAGTTATTTGTGTCTTTTTTACGCACCCAGAGCGTCAAGCATAGCTTATAACGGTTTCCAGGATCCCACATAACTAACTCATTCTAGAATGCTAATCAATCGGTTCAGGCGTTTAAACATATTAGTGTAACAACAGCTTTCAATTAAAAGAAGCTGTAGCCAAATCATTCTATACTCATCTATCAAATTCTTTTAGAGGAAAACTAAAAAACTGTTTAAAAGATCTAGATTTATTCTATCTATATTCTAGATCGTTGTGTGTCTTTACCCTTAGATGTGTCATTTACAGTATTCAATAATTTTACAATATATTTGACGCCTCGGTAATATTTTGCGTTATGTTACGGCGACAATAAACTTAAATAAGATGCAAATCTGTTTTCATTTTGCAAAAATAAACTCGTAATGATTTAATTTTGACTGTACCTACTGCAAGAATAAATTTTAATTTGGTATTTAAGGTTTACTAAATTTGAAAATGCCAATTCGTGAAAAATAAAAAAATTCAGATTCAATTTCAATATATTATAGATTATTGTAATTCACATTAAACTTAATTAAACTTATAGCCCACATAAGCTCCTCACACTCCACTACGTTTTCTCTTATAGACAAAGGCGCTAAAGGTACTCGGTATAAAATCTCCATCATAAAACCAATAAACAGATTCAAGTCCCATTTTATTATAAAAATCAAAATTACGTGTTATAATACATCTTTTCACAATCGAACAATAGAAATCGATTATAGCACATTGACATTCTTGTTGTAAATAAATCATCATGGACATAAATAACAAAATCGGATCGTACAGCCTAACACTTGAGACACCGCTATACTGAGGTCGGAGTCGCGTCACAGTCACAGTAGTCCGTATCACTATATGTACACGTACCCACGGGTACAGCGTCCGCGCACTAGTCCTCGGGCTCGGCGCGGCCCTGGCTGCACTGGAACAGCACGTCGGCCAGCTCGTGCGCCACCTTCTGGTCCAGGATCTGCGACATGACCAGCGACAGCAGGCGCCGCTCGTGCCGGCGGATGAGCGGCCGGTTCTCGGGGTGCTCGGCCAGGCGCAGTAGCGTGGCGGCGGCGCGGCGCAGCATGTCCAGCGACGTGCCCATGGCGTCGGGGTTGTCGCGCAGCGCCGCCACGCCGTGCTGGTTGGCCACGCCCAGCGCCGTCTGCTCCGCGCGCTCGATGAACGCCACCAGCTGCGCCACGGCCGGCGCGTGCAGCGCCACCTCCCGCGCCGCCGCGCCGCCCGCGCCCGCCAGGTAGTGCAGCAGGTTCACGGCGAACTCGCGCACCACCGGCCGCTCCGGCCGGCACAGGTCCCGCGCCAGCCCCGCGCACAGCGCCGCGATGCGCCCGCGCGGCGGCGTCGCCAGCACCAGGTCCACGTTGGCGTCCGTCACGCACAGCTTGCACAGCGCCTCCAGCGCCAGCCGCCGCGGCGACAATGGCGACGCTGCGCCGGCCGCCGGCGGCGCGTCCCCGGCCACCGCGGCCGGGCACACTGACCAATGTAATAGCCCGTCTAAGAGCGGCCGCGCCACGGCCTCGGGCTGGCCGGCCAGCTCCACGCCGCCCGCAATATTGGCGCAGCACACGAGCGCGTCCTCGCGCAGCTGTGCCAGCGCGTCCCACCACCACTCGGCGCCGCCGCGCAGACTGGAGCAGCAGGCGGCGGCGTCGGCGTCGTCGCGGGCGGCGCGCTCGTAGGCGCGGGCGCGGGCGGCGCGGGGCGCGTGCTCGTGGTGCAGCAGCAGCAGCTTGCCGGCGAGCGCCAGGAAGGCGCCGGAGCGCGAGAACTCGGCCTCGTTGCCGGGCACGAAGGTGAGGCCGCGCAGGATGTTGGAGAGCGCGATGCAGCGGCGCGCGAGCGCGTCGCGCGTGTCGTCCACGAGGTTGAGGCTGGGCTCGTCGCGCGTGTAGCACTCGTCCTCGTAGTCGGCCAGGCGGCGGCGGCGCAGCACGCCGGCGGGGTCGCGCACGGCCAGCGCGCGGCGCGGCGGCTCCAGGTCCATGGGCTCGGGCGCCAGGTTGTCGCCGGCGGGCGAGGCGGCGGGGGAGGCGGGTGCGGGCGCGGGCGGCGAGGGCGCCCGCTGGCCCGGCATCACGCGCACGAAGGGCAGGTGCAGGAACTCTGCGCGGAACACGGGCAGCACGTGCGCGGCGCCGCCGCTGTCGCCGCCCAGCTGCCAGGGCTCGAGCACGTCGTGGTCCTCGGTCTCGGGGCTGGCGTCGTCGTCGGGCGCGAACAGCTCGTCGTCAGGCTTGTACACGACGGGGTGCCGCCGCCGCGACTCCATCGTGTAGTTCTCTCCGTTGAGCAGGCGCACTCGGTCGCTCGGGTCGGGCGGCTCCCGCGGTTCTCTCGTGGTTTTCGCACTCTTGATCACAGGCTCGGGACTGGAGGGAGGTGCGTACCAGGGTCCCTCGTCATTCGACGGCGAATCGAACACGTCGCTAAGACTCTTATGGAAGTGTTCAAGTAATAAGTCAAGCAGGCCGGGCATATGCTGTAGGCCAAAGTATCCTATGCAATTGTCGTCAAACAGGAGAATATTAAGAATATCCAGCGCCCAACACGTTTCGGCCAACAAGCCGGACTTGAGCGCCATCATGATGCGCCACGCGTCTACGGGCGCGACATCAGCCTTGGTAAGTCTTCTTCGCTTCTCCCCGGTCGGGACAGCCGCCTCCACGCACTCGGCAGGGAATGTTAGCTCCCGCTTTAATTGTCCGGGAGCGGTCATAGCTGGCGCAGAGCCCTGGAAATACAAGCAATCAATTAGCTCAAGTCAATGAAACTATGTGAAGACATTGCTAGACGAGGAAGCGCGGCACTTACAGGTGAGGGCGCGGTGGAGTTGTAGGGGTCTTGCGTAGGCGGCCGCGGCGCGCCTCCCCACGCGGGGCCTCCACTCGGCTGGAACAGATTTGTCTTCATTGTGATCATTTAGAATTTTACTTTATTCATACCAAATTACTTTGTTTTATCTAGACACTAGGTTAGTGGTTATTATATGTACGTAATATATATTTATTTAAATCAGGCATCTAAGGCCCATAGAAAATAAATAACATAAATTACACATTAAATCATTAACTAATACAACTTTTATATAAAAGCAATAGTTACCGTATTGGAATAGGGCGGATGCGTCCAGTTAGGTGGCTGCGGCGCTCCGGGCTGCGGGCGCCAAGGTGCCGCGGGAGCGGGGGGCGCCGGCGCGCGGGGGAAGGAGTTCCCCCAGGCGCCGCCGAACCTGGCACCGGCCGCGGCTGCCCCCGGACTGCCCGCAGGCGCCGCGCCCGCTCCTCCCGCGGGTCCGCCGACGCCCGCGCCGCCGTACGCGGGTTCACCTTTCGCGAAGTCGGGGTGTCTGCGGGGAGCCCCAGCAGCTGGGGGTGCGCCCGCACCTAGTGCCTTCCCGCCGCCATACTGTGGACACGCAGCACAGCGTATGAGCGACAGTGTTTACTTTGTATGCTCCTCGCTCTCCTTCATCAGGTGTCAAGCTCGATGACACAACTTATAGAGCTCCTTAGATTGTTGTATCTCGAACAAGGCTCCCGGAATCAGAGAGATAGGTTCGAACCGACACATTTAAAACAAGTTCAGTGCAAATTCAAATTTATTAACCTATTAAAATGATCGATGCGATTTTAAAATGAAAATTATTTTTACAAAAAGAGATTTGGGTTCCTTTATCAAAATGTAGGGAATTTATAAATCTGAAAATGGATCTTAATGAATGTTGTCGGTTCAAACCATAACGAGGGGTATATTTGTTACAATAAGCAACATTAAAATAACTTTGTTACACTGGCCGTGCACCCAAATGTGTTCGCTTTAAGATGATTATTTCATACATAAATAAACCGAAGGTATCATGGCAAGTACGATAATGTTACATATTTTGATAGAGTGACACTGATACATTCGATCGATTCGTGTTGCTGTAAAAACAAAGCTACGATTCCGTTAACTTACAGCTAAGCTTACATGATTTGTGTGAATTGAATGCATGCACATGATTTAGTGACCAAAATTGTTCATATAAAGCCACCACCACACACTCTAAACCTTTACTTCCATGTTTTGATTATTTTTGTTAAATTTTGAAGGAGCTAGTGGACGAGTTTTGTTTAGCTATCGCTTAGCCAAACGACCAGCGACGACGAAAATCCGAAAAGCCAATTAATCACACCGCAAGCCAAAATTTTGTTAAACAAAAATAGAAGAAAAATTAACAGTGATAGCTTAAATTTTGTCAAACGAGTGGTATTATTTCAAAAAAATGAAGCCAAAACCACGAATGAGATTTGCCCTTCGCACGATAATCGTTTAAATCTCTCCCTCTCAATTCTTCTTAAGAAGTTAATGTCATTCTTTGGAGGTTCTTCTTGAGAAGACATCAAAGATGTAACTCTTGAAATCTTAGAATGGTATTTGTAACATTGTGATTTTATGCTCGCATATAAAAAAAGTCGACAAACAAAAAGTGAAAACTACATAGTGCAAAATTCACAGTTGTTTAAAATGATTGTGATATAAATGATTCGTTTTACTACTCCATACATATCTCAAGGTATTTCATACATCAAATGTAATCCTTATTTCTTACAAGTTAAATTTTTATCCCGTAAGACATAACTGAATTTCAACGAAGATGTCTTCAGCACACGATATGTATAATTTATTGATAAAAATCGTGTGCAAACGAGAATCGTGGTCAGGGGCCGCGTGAGCACTGAGCAGTGGTGCGGGTGAGAATGAGACCGTATCGCCAATCGATGGGAAGCGGTGTTGAGTGCGTGGTACAAACGGGGCGTCCGTACGTAGGGCCTGGGCGTCGGCGACAGCGGCGCCACCAGTTGGCGCGCGAGCTGCGAGTTCAATAAGTTACTGACGGCCGCGCCGCCCGACATCTACACACCAGACAGAACCGTCACTCACTGCGTACTGCCGTTCCACGCGACAATACCTTATGTAAGCCATACACGCTACGGTCTACCGGAGAGGACATACGTGCAGGTGTGCCTGTGTAAGTCAATCAAACATTTCGGTGTACCGAAGCTTCACCCGAAAGAATTGATTTTCGATTTTGCACAGGGTCAAAAATCTGTAAAAGTCTATTTCCACACTCATACCGGTCTACCTGCGTAGGCACACCTGAACAGTTGGGCCTTTCCGGCGGACCCCAGCGCGTATGGTAGCCATTACAAGTTACCTCGCTCACCTATACTTGGAGTTGTACGCTTTAAGACGTCTCAATGTCGCACTGGCCAGTATAGGGATGGTCTAGGCACAGGCGTATCTGCCTCGAAATAACGTGAGACTTTGAGACGTCTGTAAACGCCTCTAAGCCATACCTCACACAATTTATACAATTCCCATTCAATATAACTTAACCTCTAATGAATTTTACAACACAGACATTGGACAATAAATGGTATGGTGTACAGCTTTACAACCATCTTGAATTCCAGCTGAAATTTTGACACACTTGTGTATTGGGTCTTAAAATAGCTACGACCATAGTTAGTTCTGATATGTTTATTTGACGAAGAAGTAATTCATAAATGTGTATGGTGAATCTGGCAATTTGTATGCTACTGCTAACTTTATAATTTTGAAACCTACGATCATTTGAAAGTTCCTGCACAGATCTTTAAAATGTAAATGGCACAAGTTATTGGTTGTTGCTCGTGGTTCTAACAAAGAGGAATAAATTATAAAATTCATAATTATTAAAGTTTTATAGTTTAGAAGTATCTTTAGGCAAAAACTTATGTAAACTGAATATATGCGGTTTACATAAGTTTATAATTGAACATCAACCAATCACGTAATAGTGCGTACGTAAGCAAAACTTAACGTTTTCTAGTCTTCTTATTCGCTAACCATGCAGGGCAAATTTAGGCTGGCTACAAGGATACTATCCTAGAACTAGAGACATTTCATTCTAAGGAAATAAAAATATTTTCGTCATTATACAATTTTGTCAAGATTTGAGTCTTATGAAATTATTTGGAACATTGAAAACAAGAGTTAAAAATATCAAATGATTAACAGCCTACTTAAGTAACGTTTCATGCTACACATAATATATTAATTTGGAGCAACTTTTATGCGGAATATTTTTACTGACATTTATTATCAAGTCGTACATGTTCATATTCTCCGAAAGATGCTTCAAATTAACAGTCATATTATGGACGCATCCTGCTCATCAGTATCATCAAAACATTTCTGTTACCAGGGCCAAACGTAACGTAAACGTGGCGTAAACGTAGAGATTCGACTGTGGATAAAATTGCAAAAAAAAAAACTGAATGAAACGCAGAGACTATGGGCTATCTGTTATCAAAGGAACTGATGAGCATGTGGGCTTATCCATAGTACGAGCAACCATCGTAATGTATATAGTTAAGGAAAGATGAGCGGAGATGCCATAAGGCCATGGTCTTCTACAATAGAACTAATGAGGCGTTCGGGTTGCTCGAGAAAATCCGAGGAACGATCTTGATTGATTGGTGGTTTGGTTTAAAAAAAAAACAATGTGTGTAAGAGCAGAGCTAGTAACGTTCCTCGTCCCCCGACCAGCATTTCGCGACGCTACTTTCTTAGGACATTTTGCGTTATGACATTTCCGCTAATGATTTTGTTCTGCATGAGCACAGTTGAGAGAGTTATGTGTATGTTTGTAGTATTTACCTCTATAGGCGGCTGCTGCGGCGAGATGGGCGGGTGCGGCGGGTGCTGCGGGTGCGGGTGCGGGTGCGGGTGCGGCGCGCGGTAGTAGTCGGGGTAGGGCTGCGCGGGCGGCGGCGTGGCGGCGCCGGGCGCTGCGCCGCGGTAGGCCGCGCCGTAACCGTACTGTTGGTACTCGCCGCCCGCGCCGCCGCCGCCCGCCGCGCCGCCCACTGACTGCCCGCGGTACCCTCTGCTGGACAACAAAACACTTAGCAACACATCGCCATCACATTAGTACACAATACGGTATGTATCAACCAGTCAAATTCAATATTATAATGAACTATCAAAAATGGTCACTTTCTATATAATTTGTATGAAATTGCGAAATATGACGAAAGACATAATATTATAGAATATCACAGATTTTTCACATCTAGCTGCTACTTATTTTGTTTATAACAACGATGAGAAATTGGAAATAGTTTTTCCAACAAAACGATAAATGAAATTGACATTATTTTTAAATGCTTTATAGGTACCTAGTCAAATACACAGTTAGCCTAACCAAACAGGTTCCATAACCGCTTTATTAAAACGGAAGAACTGCTCAATTCAGTTCTTTCTATGTATTTTCAAATCAACTAATGCCTAACAAGTATGCAAAATATACGATCGATGGATCATACACATTTTAACGCACATTTCTATCATGTTCTTCATTCACAAAAATAAATAACACCACCTCATTAAAATATTTATAAAATAACTAAAATCAAATCATGATTCTGACACACATACACACTGAACTCGCGGATTACCAACTGAGGCCTTCCTTGAGCAGTATGACTGCTAACATTAGCAGGAATTCCCCGAGATAACAAGCGATATCCATTTTAATAGCTAATGTGTTTCGCTATGTGTTGTGAATAAATTGGAGAACCACGTGACTCGTATTTAATAAAGAGGAAACATTGTTTTGTTTGTTTGTACCCAAAGGCTCCGAAACTACTGAACCGTTTTAAAAAATTATTTCACTGTTAAAAAGCCACACTCTTCCCGAGTAACATAGGCTATATTTTACCCTGGTACGGGTCGTAGTTCACACTGGACGCGACTGAAACCGCGAGAAACCGGCTAGTATAATATGAATTGAAAATTCTTGATTTTGAAAACCCACCTGTCACCATCGGGACCGTAGGGAGGGTAAACAGGCCGGTTCGGCTGGTAAGGAGATCCGTATTCATACCCGTAACCTTGTTGGTAACCTGTGAAGTGACATACATACATATTAAAGAAAAAAATATATCCAACGAAAATTATGAAATATTTACAACGTTGAAGACCACGTGCATACATAATTATATAATAAAAAAAATATATTCTTTCATTTATAGAAATAACCATGCAAATGTATGTAGCATGTTATACAATAAACAACACTAAATAAATTAATGTTTATTTTTATGCAAAAATTATAAAAAGATGGCCATAACAGCTATATTACAAGAAATTCACGAACACACACACACAAAATATTGATTTGAATGTACAAAGGATTTCACTTGATACCGCAATATGAACAAAATCTTAGAGGAAAATTGCTTCACTTGTAGCGTTTTTGACACTTAAAAACAATTTATTAGTGCATTAAAGTTAATGGAACAAGGCAAAATATACATAACCGGAAAGAATGTATGTTACAGTACTAAATTGTCTGTTACTAGCAGGTGCAATGTTATTACCGGTATCATGCGAATGGACAAGGGTTAATAAATGTGATATAGATATGGGCCACGGAGTACTCAACAAATGGATTGAACAGACGTCCAGGACAACTTTCAAGACAAATGCATTTGTAAAACTAAACGACACTGCAACATTTGTAATTAACATTAACATTGTCGTCATTGAGATGAATAGTCTTAAATCAATGAACACAACTTTCATGTGAGGTCGCTTAGATACTCTGCATGTCAGTTGTGATTTATAAATTGAGATAGTATTTCAATAAAAACAATATAGATTGTAGACAGACCAAAATTCTAGATGCGCTTCGCCATAACAGGCCCAAACGCATGCTTGTATCTACTACTGGAAGTGACCCGTAGCCAATCAATGAGTTGAGTACCCGCGTCATGAGGAGAGTGCAAGTGTTAAGTACCTGGGGGTCTCCTGGGCCCCGGCGGCTCGTCGAACGGGTTGGAGGCGGCTAGGTTGTCGCCGCCCGGCCCGCCGCCTACAACCACACGTCTTTGTACCCACAAGTACCCGAGAGGAACGCTAACCCTCCATTCATTTCTGTACTAACTACTCGCACAGAATAAATACGAACAGAAACTCTTTCCAACATTGTAACAAGGATCTTAGTGTAAACTGCTGAAGAAATTCAGTAGTTCTTCACCAGAAAGCAGATTTACCTAAGCAGTTGTCAAATCTAAACCGTTATCAAGTTTATAAAGACAAATACAATACTCATAACCGTGACGTAAAGTGACTTTTATTCATTCCGTCCATAATCCAAGTTTACATTGTGTAGAGAGTTCTCTGTACGTAATTAATCTGCGCCACCAAGTGCTCGGTGTGACCACAAGGGTAGAAACCAGAGATGTTTTCTTTATATTTACAGTGTATAAGATAGATAGATGTTAAATTCCTCTGAGATACGACAGTAACCGTTGTACCACAAACTTTTAAACGTCTGTTGAACACTTGCTTAAAAAAATGACAGATTATGACGTTGAAATAAGGTCCGTTTTGCAGCCACATTTTTTAGACAAGTGTTGAACAGATGTTTATGTTTTTGTAGTAAGGCCGTAGGGGGTTAGTGAGAAGCGGTTATGAGCCGTATGATGTTAGTCGTTAGTTGGCACAAAACAAATAAAACAAGCGCCGGCGCGGCGCATCGTGCAGTGTCAACGTCGCACTGGCGCGCTCGGCTGCGCTAACACTAGCAGCTCATGTACAGCGGGCTAGCCTGACTGCCTCTATGAATATCGTCGACACCATATACAATTGAAACTATTCATACCACATAAATCCCATATTCATCCTTAGGTAATTCTTTTTTTTGGACTTATTTTGCCATTAGAAAAGTTGAAGTAATTGATGTCGACGGTATTCAAGAGCGCCTATCAGTGAACGTCCGTGCTAGTGACGCGGTGCCACTACAGTCTACAGAGACTGTCTATTCACACTAGCATTTAGAGCCTTTACCGACCACTCCCAATTATTTTTACAACTTTTACATATAATTACATCTTTTTCTGTGCCGTATAAAAGCTGTTAATGTTTTGTGTGGCTTTATATCTTTAAAATAACAATAAAAATAGGGGGAGTTGTTGGTAAGGCAATAGTATTGAAGCGACATTGAGAGGTAGTCCAGGGTACTATGTCTTCATAAGCAAGTAATGTAGTGTACCTTGCGAATGATTCGGCTGCGGCGGGTAGCCGGCATACTGTCCGCCGTAGCCGTCCATGGGTGCGCCGCCCCCGGACCCGCCGCCGCTCGGGAATGACTCTTGTGAATTTGACGACCCTGCTGAGAAATAGTGCACTGCATGTTATAACAAGTAATTATGGCACAAAATTGTAGTCAGGCTACTATGTAACACAGGAATATGGTCGACCTCCTATTGAAACGTAGAACCTTTTTTTATATTATCGAACCAAAGACTAGTTTCCACAGTCGTTGCAGAGCATAGACCTCTTCTCGAACATAATCCTTTTCAATTTAAATAAATATGTTTCGACTATACCTGTACTGGAAGTACTGTTGGACTTGCCACTCTTTTTCTTAGTAGAGGCTTCGACTTGGTTGATAATTGGCTGCGGGTCGATGCCGCCGCGGTCGAAGTGACACTCATACGCGAGCAGATTCTTCGTATAATGTTTACGAAGCGTATACGCAGCTGAGGAAGACGCACCGATGCCCAGCAACCCCGCGATGTCCTTCCACGTCTTATTCTTTGTCACCTGTAATAATCCATATGATAAGTAAACGTTCGAACAACAAAATCACTTTGCAGTTTTCAAGTAAACAAATGTACACGAGGCGACAGTTAACTCGGACATAAAGTGTGAAGGTTTAGTGCTCAGTGGAGGAGGCGATAACTCGCGCGTGTTAACGAGTGGAAACCTGACCATGCCGGCGATTCTTCAATAGCGAGATATTTTCCTGTCGCCGAGGTGATCGCGCCACGAGTGTCCGCGACGGAGTGCAACTAGCGCTGTACGGTGAGGCTCCACAATGATAAAAATTTATTAAGTATCGTTAAAGGCCCGGGTTTATGGCGCCTATTCACATAAAGCGCACGGTACATGCACTAACATAAATCCACACTGAAGTCTATTAGTCTCAGTTGCATCGGCGCTCTGCGCGTCGGTTTTACTAGCACCGTTAAAGTGATACTCGAGAATACAAATGTTTACAAATGTTAACGTTTAAACTGTAAAACCGAATTGAATTACACCAACCGCTCGTCCTCTATATATTTATTTGTTTGGCTTTTAGTATGGTAAGCTAAATATAATGCAGTTTCGAATGCAAGACTTACCTTTATAGTAAGTATCAGTAGGAGAGGAAGCTACGTAAAACTGCGTTGTTGAGTGCAGTGAAACATTTACCTATCGACTACGCAGCCAAAGAATTTCATTCTTAATTTTTTTAAACAGAATGTGTATAAAACAACAAGTTGCAGTTAAAGTTTTATACGCCTTTGTTAATAATATTTCAATGTCTTGGTGACATTCTCAGACTTTATGTCTTTGGATGTTATGATTTGCAACATTCATCAGACTACGAGACAACGACATTTTGCAATTATAAAAACCTTGGAGTTACATCTTTTGCAGGATAATAATTTTCAAATTACCAACCTCTATGGGCAACGTAGCAGAGTGCTACTTTTATGGTCATAGAACAAAGATCACAGATAGATCACAAGTTTCATTAGAATACATTGTAGACTAAGTGCCTTTTCCAAAAATGGGTTTGGTAGGCTCTGTTCTTAAGAGACCGATTATGGGATCTGGAAAAAAAATATGGCCCAGGTGTTAAGGGAGGATAAAGTTTGTGAAGACAGGTGCTACATACCTCGACGAAGCCGCCACGTTCGCGCACGAGCAGGTAGAGGCGGTAGAGGTCGAGCGGCTGCTTGGAGATGGTGGGGCAGGCGGCGATGGGCGTGCGGCGCTCGTCCATGAAGGCCAGCAGGCGCTCCACCCAGCCGCGCCGCTCGGGCGCGTCGTCCATGTCGTACAGCTTGCCCAGCGAGTCCGACTTCTGGCGCAGGGAGACACTCATCACGCGGCTGATCATCTCACGTACACCACTTGCATTGCAATCGTAACCTCATTTTTGTATAGAGACGGATATGCCATGGATTTTGTTTTAAACAAAGGATAATATAACACAGGTTTAATCCGACTTCCCAAAAAGGAGGAGCTACTCATTTTTGTACCGTCATGTGTGTACTACTTTTACGTCCGGAGATGGTTATGCCATGGATTTTGAAAAAAACCTGTCGTTCCAAATAGGGTAATGTAGGTTCTTATTTCTGATTTTTGTATTTAATTTTTATAAAATCTTTGTAAATACTGTTGAAGCGTGAAGTTTCAAAATAGATGGATAAATGTTCATTAATTTCTATATCCTAGCAAATAAATAGTTTTTTTAATATTTTTTTTTTGTAGATGAAGTTTGTGTTTCTGTTTTGAAAGAGGTTTTATTAGCAATGTATGCGGCGTACGTGAATAGTTGTTTTTCAGGCTTATCTACTTCTTTTGGCAACTAAGCAACTGTTTAAATAATTTAAACTTATGGACCCATAAACATATTATACAACATTATCCAAAACGACAATACGAAAAATATTTTCCCACGACAATTAACAAAACAATTGCTTAGTTATTCAAATACTAGCAAATACATCTAATTATACATTGAGTAGGTATATATTTATTTTACGCAGAGTATAGTATAATATGAAGTGAGCTATTTTCACGGCAATCAAGTTCAAGCGTTTAGATTGATAGTGTATGTGTTACCGGGCCTGACGAAGACTCTCCTATTCGTCGCCTTGAATTTTCAGCCTAGAATAAAAAAAATCCACTAATATCAATATATTGTTCAACAAACTACTTATTTCGTCAGCCCCGTTCGTTTGAAAAAACTCCTTATGATTTATGCATTAGTTTGAAAAAATAAAACAAAATTAGAGATTAAAAAAACAAAGCAAGAACAAAATTAATTACTTAAAATTATTAGAAAATAAGGAGTTTTTACGAAATTGCATTCCAATACTAACCCTTTTCAATAAACTACATATTACAAGCGAGTACATAGTTTACGAAACGGGGACTTTGGGTATTTTCATGCAATTGATGCTCTGTGCATATCAAAATACATTCGTTTAACATTCCTGAAATGTCATGCGCTATTTACTCATAGCTCTCAGTAGCCAAGATTAGAGTAGACAAGTACACGAAGGTTTCTTTCGTATCTAAAAGGTTTGTGTAGGTACAAGAATTCTACATTAACGTGTATATAAAAACCAAAAGAACCATTTGTTGTGTAAAGTGTTTGAGAGAATCAAAACATTTCTCTGTTGAATAGTTTCCTAAAAAGTTTTTGAAGCGAATACCACAACCATAAAGAAAAATTGCGGCTCAAAGCACAACAAAGTGAATAACTAAAAGATTTCTCAAGCTTCAAGCTAACAGTCGGTGTCGAAAGTTGGAACTGAAAAAAATATGTACATAGATGCAGACAAATGTTATGCATTAAAAGGCAATGCATTTTGTATTATGCAGATAGAAAATGACTAACATGCAATCGTAAACACGGTATTAAGTGAAAATATTAATCGTATCGAGCACTACTCATGCTTATGATCTTTAATTTGATATAAACCTTTGATCTGTAGGACTCCGGCGCAATGTGACTGTTAAATACCTGAAATACATGATAAAATGCAATGCCTCCCTTTCGCTCACACACAGCTCATGTTAGGAAAGAACAAGACAGTTGAAATGTACGTGGTACCTATTAACAACACAAATGGCCGGTGATGTGGCACTTAATTGAATAGGAACAAAAACAATGTTTGGTGCACGGACGGCGATCACACGAAAATGCGAGTACAAAGTTTACGACAAAGCCTGTGTTAAAATGCAAATCTTCATGGTCTTAGTGTGATCGGCACCCGTAACTAGTGTGGTTCGACATGGATTTCCACATAAATGCAATGTGAATAAAAATATACAAAAGGATTTATAAAAAATATCAATTCTTTTTTTGCTCTCGTAACGCAGTTTATGCTTAGGTCTTATTTGGTTAATACAATATGAACAAATCTCGTTCCTTTTGCATATGATTTTGGTGATAATGACCTTTGATCGGAGTTACGAAAACAAAAATATTTTCAGAGGATTACAATCAGAAAACTGACAGACAGGGACATAACTTGGTCAAATCGTACTAAAAGGCAAAATTATTCGTGTCATGGTGGCCAAAATGATTGTAATTGCAGTTAAATCAGCCAGAAGAACAGAACAGCCGTAAAGTGGTTCTACTGCAACAGTATCTGTGGAACTCGCCCGCTCTCGGTAGCTATCAGAACTTCTTTCGTCTTTAGTTATTTTGGTTTAAAAGCTGTTCATCGTTTGGTGTAAGGTCCAGGCCAGTTCCATAGATAAGAGAGATAGTGGTGAGGTGTGTAGTGTGGTGTGGTGTGCCGAGACTCACGGGACTAGAGGGCGGGCGTGGCCACGAGGACGGCGAGGCGTCGTAGTCGTCATGTAGCGAGGAGTGGCTGCCGCCGCCGGGCGAAGGCGACGGCGCCGCGCTGCCCGCGCCGTACTCCTTGCGGGACCCGCCCTTACTAGAGCCCGACCCGCCGCACGCTTCTTCTCCTGACGCTGTAACAATGTACATAACGAATGGGTTCACAATGAAGATCACAAGAGTCCAGTCACAAAGACCAAGATTCAAAACCATAACTTTTTTGAAAAAGGTTTCAAATTGCTTTTTAAAAGAAGGTAGAGATATCAATAGTGGAGGCCTATATTCAGCAATGGACTTTTTATTCCCAGTTAGTTACCTGCGGACGCATTGCTTAGCGTGCTTTGCTGGCTGCCTTCATCTAATGGTGCGCCGTCCGGGCCTGTAGTAACGAGCGCTGTGGCGGGCGCGGCAGGCCCGTTATCGTGCGGTTCTGCTGGCGCCGTGGGCGGGGGCATAGCGCCTTCCGGAGCCCCTGGCCCGCCCGGACCAACTGGGCCACCAGGTCCTGGTGGACCCATATGCCGCGGTTGCTGCTGAAAATTCGCAGACGCACGGTTATTTACAATCTAATATTACAGTTAAGTGTTCTGTGAAGTGTTATCAATTGTTTGTAGCATGGGAGCATCCCGTCGTGGGTACCTTTAGAGGCGGGTAGTGTTGCGGCGGATGCGGTGGCGGCGGCGGGCGGTATCCATACGGGTAGGGGTGGTGGTTTCTCGGCGGGTAGCCGTAGGGCTGCGGCGGCGGGTAATGCGGCGGCTTGTAGCCGGGATGGTGCGCGTAGGGTTGCGCCACCATGGCGCCGGGAGGCGGGCCGCCGCCGGGCGTGGGCGGCCCTGGTTGGCCGCCGGGCCCCGGCCGCGCCGTCGGCCCGCTGCCGTCTGACAGAGACGACGACGTTCGCGGCGGCATCGCTACGTTCTGCGTGCCTGTAATTAAACAACACATACAATTATAATGGTTATTCCATCCATCTGAAGTTTAACATTACACAATCCCGTCAATCGATATTTCAAACTATATAAGTTTGCCTAACATAAAGTACACAACATTCACAGTCATAACTCGAAACTAGCGTGGTGCTAGTTTATAACACAAATCCAAGTTGAGTGTCAAATGTATCAATTAAATAGTATACGAGAGTGCAAGCGACAAACATTGGCGTATATCGGTTTTCTGATCGATCGTGGAGCTCGGCGCCGGTGCTCGCACACACAATTTGAATAATACAGTTAACGAGGGCTCACCTAAGCCGGCCGAGCATCAATCGAGGGCGGAGAGACGCATCCGATCACTTTCATTTTCCGTCGGCACGTGAGCAGCATACGCCGCTAGCCTGCGAATTCTCGCTGCACTTTATTGCATCCGTATATGTGCATACGACATGCACGCAACGCATTGACCGAGGCCGAGATACGAGCGGCAGTGATTTGCGACGACGAAAGTGGTATTGCAGCTTTTATGTAGGTCGATTTGGACTCGGTTATGTTAGTGTTACGTGAGAGCGACTACCGACTGTTACACAGTTAATATACATTTGCAATTACGTCGGTGCAATGGCGAAAACTGCTGCGCTAGATAACGCGGTGCAATGCGAAGTTTTTCAGTGATCGAGCGAATTGCCCTTCCGACGATTTGTATGAATAAATATAAACACATGCGAGGGTCGTCACTTTAATCTCATCAGCGGGCTATTATCGGGCCATTATATTGTGTCGGCGCGATCAGACGGCCGGCAGACGGCGAGGCGCCGGTGAATCATAGATAACAGCGTTGTGCCATACTCGCCCACCTATATATCTATTTGTTTACGGCGACCTTTAATGAGTGTAGCGCCACGGTAATAGGGTCGTCCCGACTCGTCACATCCGACGAATGTCTCGTGAAAATAGCACGCGTTCTATATTTAAAATGTGTAATAAAGATAGTCGATGGTGTTACTGACAATTTATATTTTTTATTTCCTTTCTTACTGTATATCCTTCAGGAGCTTTAGGTGGATTTGAGAATTCTGACAACAGCATTTGTTAGGTAAGTGAAACCTGCAGCCCAAACGAGAAGAAGACATATCATAGGCCCTTTGAAATTAACTAGTGATAAGCCAAATCTGCAAACTATTGAATTTCTATCTCATGATAGAAATTCAATAGTCAACCATCTAAGCCCCAAACACATTTCATGATCTGTACGTACACAACTGGAGTAAGCTGTTTGCATTATCATTGTGTGATTCCTTGGCCTTTCATTGGCATTTCTTTCTAAGCTTTTAAAGCGACCGCTATCTGCATAAACGGTCCGTATGCAATAAGTCATGTCAAAATGTTGAGTAAGCCAACTGGTGGTGGAACTGGCTCTGTCAAGGGCAGCCCGTCACCGCGGCCGCGTGCGTTACGCACAAACCGAGGTCTTTACTTTCCCATCCGACAATAATGCGCCGCAGTCACACGTGCAAGGCGGTACAAGGTTCCTGTTTATGTTATTAAGTATCGACGTGCCACGGAAAGACAATGTCACGATTAATTCGCTATATGTATTGATAGCGAATGAGTAATCATAATGTGCGTAGTAACTACAACATGACTTGAAAAACCTTTGTAACTCTTGATCTGGACATATCAGTACAAGATGTTGATGATTTTAGAAAAACGCTGATACTAGGTGATTAATATCATTATCTGCCTAGCCTTTTCCCAAGTTGGGGTCGTCTGCAGGTCTATCTGGATGCTGCAGAATACTAGTGTCTTGCTCGGAGCGACCTGACTATCTGACCACTTCAGCCCAGTTATCAAAGCCTCTTGGAAAGACTGGTTGTCAATTTGTCAGACTCTCTGGATCCTGATTACGGACGGCGCCAAGCGTTGCTTACCCAAGTGACCAGTCGACCCATGTGTTTGTTACTTAGACGAAACATAGTTTCAAAAGCCTTAGTAAGCACCTCTTTCGTGATTACGACAGTAACATAACAATTTATTCCGAGTCTCCTTAAGGCTTGAATATCTTAGACAAACATAGCAATTGCATCAAAGTCAAGTGTCAGGCACGAAGGGCGCGCTCGCGAACAAACCGCGCCGTTCATAGCAAGCAACACATTCCGCGCATACGATCAGCCGCGCCCTGGCTACCAGCTGCGTACAGGGCTACCGAATGATCGGAATCGAAATGGATTGTCGGTAGAAAGCGTGGAATGTCTCAGCTTGCGGTGGGACGTGCATACTTTCCGATATCTTATCTACTTATGAGGGAAAATCAATGGGAAATAAGTAGCAACAGCATAACATTAACTACGGGATGAGAATTCCTGCGCTCATCCTGCGGCATCCAGTCAACTTACTAATAAAAGTTATACTGTATACAAATTAATTATTCCACATAATGGCAGGTTTACATCACATCGCATCATCGATAGATCCCGTCGATGAACTCAATGTATTTACATAAAATAGAAGTAGGTACATAGGTACAATATACTCCCAAATTCCAAATTTATCAAATGATCATTTTGCATTTGGCTGATTTCGTTTTACTACCAACAGCATATTTTAATGCTGATAATTTTGAAGTAAGCACAAACAATTGACCACAAAAATTTTATATATTATACCAACTTCAGTAAATACAAGCTATATGTTTAAACATTGCGTCAAGTGCTCACAATTTACACCAAGTATCTAACTCAGACTCACAGCGTGGTCGTTCAAAAGTGGTATGACATGAGTATTTGTACTAAGAGAATTCATAGTCACGCAGACACGAAGCTATTAGCAACCCGATGTATGTCATTGTATTCTATGTTTTCGTATAGAAATATATACATTGTTTACTACATAAAATATTTTCATCAAATGGTGTTCAGTGATCACAATGGGGTTCCTTTTCTTGACATTATAAACGTTAATGTTTTTTTAGATTCAAGTATAGCCAGAAAGGTTGCTGTACGTTAAAGATTCAATGTGTTTATTTAATTTAGTTGTATATAAGGAATATATGACGTGTTAACAGCAAGGAGTATAAACAGAACATAGACAATAGCGTTAACAAGCGGCCTAGTTGAGACAAACGGTGGCGTCGGCACGGCGGCGGTGTTTGTCGACCCATTTAACTTGATCACCACTAACACACTCGCCGTCCCCACACACCACATGATATACAACGCTGATTTACCTTACAATTTACACATTTCTACAGTTATATTCAACATTGCACTACGCCCAAATAGTACTATAGCTGCATGTTTTAAGCAATGAACACGAGAATTTCTAAAAAGAAAAGCAAAGCAAGAACGTATTTAAAATCGTGTTTAGCAATTTCATACGTACGGTTGAATAAATTTCATTTTCTCAGTATCGAGAGCCGAGGCAAATTGTCACAATGGCTATGTAACAAACAAATCAAATGAAACCTTTCCAAGTGTTTCATTGACAAATTAAATCTCGTTTTCCTTTTCAATCTTACAACAATCTCGGGGAATGGGACTGAAAACAGGGTGGCTGTTACGTTTGTGCGGTAAGTACATCTGGTTATCGGGCGTGGGGGGTAGGTGGGTACACTTGACATTTAGTGAATGTGTATAGTATACTATAGAGTAAGCCGGGCAAGTCTGGCCGAAGTTAGGGAAAGAATGTCCGCACCATTAGCTTAGGGGGCAGACGGAACGGGGTGAATGGGCTGTCGAACCCTCCGTCGACCTTGACTCGCCGAGATTTATCACTTTTACGGGGTAATCTGAATACAATTAGGCGATGGGCAGGCGGCCGGGACCGCAGACACGCAACAGGTTCCCGTTACAGGAATCATATTCTTTTACAAGTTTTCTTTGACGAACGAACTCAAAAGTTCAAATTATTTTAAAATTCAAATCCCTTTTCTATATTAAGAATGGTTATAGTCGTTAGGTTATAACGGCAGCTTTGAAGGTTTGACTATAGATTCGAAAGCAGATATGCAGCATCTTTTAAAGGATATTCTCATTCCTTATTTTAAAACAACTAAAAATGATTGATAGACTGTTGACAGTAGGGTGAGAAGAAAACTATAAATAATAATAACGACCGCGTCGTTTCTTGCACAAAAAAGTATTCAAAACAAACCACGAAGGATCGTTTACGTGAAAACGATCAAAACAAACATTATGGCGGGATCGGGGCAAAAAGCGATTTGCTTTACCTTCTTTTTTTTCAAAAGCCGGAGGTCGTTGGCCTTGTCAAGGACGTGTAAGCACGTGGCCGCACATAGAGGCATTTCAGTTAAACGTCAAACACTTTACCGACCCTCAAACATGCAGATGTATGTGAAAGGGTGAATACTAATGCACACAACAATTTGCTGGGAAGTTTGTTCTTCACCGCTTCTTCTTTCCAGCCGTAACACTAGGAAGTGGTGAAAGGGGGGCGTTTTGGGGGTGCTGTCATTCTTGTAAAATTTTGACGTTAAAAAGTGCTAATCGTATTAGCCTATTTTAATAAATGATTTTGACTTTGACTTTGACACAATCACAGATTATTTCCTTACTGAGCAGGTATTGTGCGATAATACGATAACACATGATTGCATTATTAAGCTGATCAATTAAAATTACGTAAAGATTACTTAACACTTTATTTGTTCTTATTATTACGACTCGTCAATCAATTGTTGGACCCGAATATTTTCCTGCACATGCTACACCGGACATTGGTTTTCCAAATAGGATCATAAAAAATATAATTTTAAAATTCGCTGTACAAATTATTTTGCCAGCAACAAAATGATACTCGATTAGGTGAAATTGGATCGAAAAAAAATCCGGTTTAACTTTACACGTTCTCTTTATAAAATGTTCAGTTTCGTACTAAGTATAAACCGAAGTAAATATAGGTTTCAAATGTCACGGAGAAACAGCGAGCGTTCGACTCGGCCCCAAGAGCCAGCCTTATCTTAGTTGATGGCATTCCACTGCTCGGCGGCCGATACGCACGACGGACGACTGCGAAACGCTTTTAGCGCCCGTATACTGAACAACCAACACTGGGCCAAGGAATAATCGTCCGCTTTGACAACGGCACAAGGTCCAAAATGCTAAAGTCGCGATAATAAGAACACATCGCGCAAAAGAAACCTTATTGGTCGAAAATTAAAGTCGTTTTCGAAAGTCACGTTGTATGCGGGCGTCAAACAATACGCAATTCACCTTCGAACGCGTCGGGTTGCGGTATTGCGGCTTCATTGTGTTAAAATAACGATGGAACTTGGATTGGAAACGAGCACAATGCGGTCGATAAACAGAAATTTATTTTTATTTACACAGCGATAAAGTATATTTCGATCAATCAATGAGACTGTTGAATAAATAAAAAGTTCTTGAATTCAGAGTCAGATATTGACGACCCCTTTGATAATACAACACCTATTCACAATTTGATGTGATTAACATACCCACTATTTTTTATCGAATTTTGAGGCCTAAGCAATAAGTTATATGATACATATTTTCGAGACAAGCAATGAAGTGATTAGTCATTTCTATATATACTCAGCAATAGATAATTTTGGTGTATCTATAATTAGAATTGCTGATGAGTCATTAATACCTTGATAACGTATCGGTCTTTTTATAACTATTATAATAATATGTGCGTAAACTTTAAACTTTAAATTTAAAGCTTTATAAAAACGCGAGTCACTGGTAATATGTGAACGCAGGAAGGCAACATAAAGCAGAGTATTTTTCCTCAAACGCTTCATCTATAATTTTCTAGCGCGAGACTTCACATATTCACTCGATGTTTGTCGAGAGTCAAGAAGTCCGACGAGCCGAACAGTTGACGTCATACAGTCATGTTAACCTTCTACCACTCCACCAGCTCGTGACAATTTGTGTGGTGGCATATAATACATTGCCGGGCTTGTTGCCGCTGTATTCGCTGGCGAGGAACACGAGCAGCGTTGGACTCGGAGGTCGCTTGGTACGTTCGGAACGCTGGAGATACGGAGTGAGGGTGTATTGCGGTCATATAACCGGTATTCGAGTGGCGCGCCAGTCGGAGCTCGGCCGGTCTACAGCCCGATGTTTTGAGAAAGCCACGTTCGGCAATCGGCTACGTTAACAAAACACGATTGCTTTTGCGGTTGCCGTTCGCTGCAGCCGGTTTAGGCAAAATACCGAATTGTTTTTATGATACCTGCATACATGAAGGCGGCACAATGTTTATTTTGAGGCCAATTACTTCATTCAACCGGGACAAATTGATAACTGTAAATACAAACTTAACTAATTTCGACTTTTGCGATTATTTAATTAGTATAAATATAATTACAACATATTAAGACATTCTTTGAAGTGAATGTTCAAACAACCAGCTTTGTTTGGATAACGAAATAACGAATCAATGTTTCTTGTATCAATAGAAAGAATAACTTGGAGGCTGAGGAAGGCGACGAAAAATTGGTCCAAGATTGCAATTTTGGCAAGTTTCCTTCCAAAGTAGAGTTTAGGCTGACCTATTGTACCACTGTTACTTATGACCTCACGAAAGGCACTTATTGCGAAAAAATCCAGCGTGAAATAAAACAATCGAATTTTAATGGTTTGGAATGGTCACCAATCGTAAGTTATTGAACATGCGTGAATACATTTACAACGCAATTTGCGTTCGGATATGCTTTAAGTATGCGAATGAATAACTTGGGCTTTATTAAATCTTAAGTATAATATGTGTAATGAACCTTTACAACGAGAACATGGGAAATTATCAAAAAATTGCAAAAAAATATGCTTATACTTCGGCCGTTCAGAGAATGCGTTCCTGACACCTATCAGTTAGTCACGACTAGTGATGGGCACAACATAACACTGAGTTCGTTACCGTTCCTTCAAAATGAACCGCCGCATTATTTTAAGATTATTTTCGTTTTAAATTGGCGGAATCATTTGTTTTATATTTTAGTTATTTAAGTGGAAACCAAAAAAAGGTAATATTCATATAATAAAATTGTTTTATTTATTCTTTGTTACAAGTACATTGAATTGAATGTGCGAACAGAATATTAATCAGACTCCGATTTGCTTGAGGAGGTGGTGTCTTCATCATCATCTTCGCCTACATGTATAATTATATTATTATCAATAACAGAATCAATCCTGATATCTCGGTCTAACAAAAGCCGGGTAATCAAATAAAAACAGATCGAAAACACTTGAAAAACGTGGTCTATGCGCACGAAACGACAACGGACGACTGTTTTAGCGTCACAAAATGGCGGCCCATAACGCCATTTGGGGTTACCATTTTTAATCTAAGTATAAAAATGCGGTTTGGTCATAGTTTTATTTTTATATTTCATAAAAGTTATAATTAAGTCTTATAGTCCATTATTTTCCAATTCTTAAAAAGAAAATCAAAACGTATTATTTTATATTATAACTGTATAAGAACAGATTACGATACTTGCCTGTTATTTTTAGCACAGCACTACAAAATATAAACCGCTGACATAACCTTGTAATAGCGCAGTATAGATTTAGAAAAATATTGTTTACCAAGTTATTTGACAGTCAGTTTGGCACAAAATTATAACATTCATTGATTATTGATATAATAATGTTGTTTTAATGCTCCTCAATTGTTAAAACGGTAAACAACCAGCAAAAATATTTTTATCGTAACTGCAACGCCATTGCAAAGTTACGTCGTCAGTTCAATCGCGACGTGTCAGGAACGCATTCTCTGAATGGCCGAACTATAGTCGCAACATTTATTTCTTTAGAGACCGACTAAAGTCCAATGGCTTGCATCATACTTCAACATAAATGCCAGTTTTTGGGTAGCATTCTGCTTGTCCGGGTTAATATCAAATACAGTTGAAGTCATTTACTACGTACAAATCTAATTAAATAACTTAAATCTTTTTAGATTTAAGTTATTTAATTCACAAGATTCTTTAAACAAACTCAATTACTCTGAAGACTGACAATAATTTTCACATTAAATTATACATAGAGTTATGTTAGCCGAGTTTATGTTCGCTTATCAAGTTACGTAAACTTTATACATAATTTATTCGACGGTTCATGAATGAAATTGTAGTAATGCTCATCTACAATCAGATGGCAAAAAGAATGTTATATACATAGCCACATCAAACAAATCGCGACAATGAGAAGTACATAAGATGCGGCGTCCCCGATGGGTGAACCCGTCAAGGTCACATTGAGGGAAACCCCACAAGGGTGTTCTAGGAATCTTTACAATTCAACTAGATGGAAATTAGAATGTCAACAGTGAAGTGACTTTAAAAATGTATTAGGATTCGATACGGCTCAAATGTGAATTGAATACATTTGTAGCATGTGGTTAGTCTGCCTATTCAGCAACGTATTATTTGTACGTTTCGATTGATTGACTACGCGAATTCATCATTTAGCAATCAAAAGCTCCACTTCTCGATCGAATTTTTCAACTTTTATAAAAATCGTGCCAAGTTCGGCAAAGTAAAAGTCAGTTTCGTTTTTTTACGTTGTTAAATAGGTGGGAAGGTTTGTCAATGGTGAGGTCGGTGGCGATCCGGCACATAGGAGCGCTTCGTGGGCCTCAGGGGTAGAAGGTCCTGTTTTGCGTGCTCGCCCCGACCGTCGGTGGGGGTAAGTTTTTCACGAGGCCCTATATACCGCGACCACCCCGACTCGTACATAAGGTGGGCGGGCTGGGGTGGTTCGCGCCCGCAAAAGGGGCAAAATACGGCGTACTCTGGGCGCCCGTTCTATGTGGGTCAATGTCGGGAAAGCCCGTGTCTACCGGTGACGGAGTATGCACAACGAATCTGATCAACACACCCGTGACAAAACAAAGGATAAGGTTAAACCTCCCATGAATACATTAAGACCTTAATCCCTTGACATAAGGTTCAAAATCAAAGCAACGGAATTGCAGGTTCATACATAATGCTGTCGAAATTCTTAATTATGATGATTGCAGATAGTGCTTCGATATCATTTAATTAAACGTTTTCATGGTAACATTATATGTATTGGGTTAGTTTTACTTGTTTTCCAAAAATGTTACGACTAACAAATCATCGCGCATTGATTCGTTGTCACCAGCGAGTCAATTTCAGTCTTGTAGGCTGCATCTTCTTGTTGGCAATGGAGCAGAGTGAGTAAGGAAGGCAGGAGTACTCACCAACAGCCGGTGACATGGAGCGAGAGCCACTGGAGCCTGTTGGGCTGGGCGTCGGCCTCAGGTGCGGCGTAGTAGCGCGCCCCGCGCCGCCGCTGCCGCCCGAGTCATTGCTGTTCTGACCGGTCAGATCCTGGAACAAGATTTACCAACATTAATATCAACTAATTAGACTATTCAAGGGATTACGTTACGGTAGAAAAGGATTACGAAATGATGATGTCCTCCCAGACGTGTCCGTCGACGGCGACACCCTGTCAATTCCCGGCAATCTGTCTTCGCTCATGGGCCCGGTAGTGACTTGCGAACCCGAATTTGTTTTTAAAAACTCGGTCACATGATGCACAGTAGAGCTCTCCGTTTGCATTAAAGGTATAATTATACGTCGGTTTAGGACGAGTTTTACGGGCCAGGCGTTTACCATCAAGGTCTTCAAGACGATGGGACTCGAAGTTTTCTAGTCCTTGATGAATTGCCTTACGCCACTCAGATCTTTGGGTGGCTAGGTCCTCCCATGAGTTCGGGGATAAACCGGTCGATTTTAAGTGGCGCTTTAATACATCCCTGTAACGTAAATATTGTCCTCCAGCTTGTCGTTTACCCAAACTGATTTCCGAATAGAAAATAGTTTTCGGCAACCTGGAGGACTCCATGCATACCAGGTGACCGCACCAGCGCAGAGGATTACGAAAGCGAACCTAACGGCTTGACTACGTTGATTAAAGCAGTTCACAACTTCATGTTTCCATATAAACATCTCGTAAATAGGAAATGGTGGGCTTTTTAGCGGCTGCTTTGTGGAAATTTGACTTCCTAGTTGGTCTAAGTTTGATTGCGGCATGGAATACCATAGGATTATGTTTGACTACATTTGGTAAATAAACAGAGTAATCCCGTTCTAGCACTAGCCATGCATGCGCACACCAATCCATGTCGGTTAGTCTAATTTCATTACACTTAGTTACTATATAAAACATCTTAATATTTCATTAATTAGTCAAAAAATTACACGAGTTATTACTCCAAACAGAAGGAAGTAATAGGAAATATCTCGAGTTGCATATTTATCATAAGGAATATGCAGGATTTTTAAAAGCCAACAAAATCAAGAATGGTTGTGAATGGCTGATACGAATATAAGTTCACGATCGTGAACTTAGTATTGTAACAACTAGACTTGCATTAAAGGCGCCGTTCCACTGTTGCGTAGGACGTGCACGTCAACTGCGTGGGTTCATTTCTGTCGCTACTTGTGCCTGTTATTCCAATACGGCTAATACTTTCAGCATAATAAACCTAGATAACAATTTAAATGATTAAACATTTTGTTTGGTGAGTCTTAGAACAACACCTTCACAAGTAATTGGTCCTCAGAGATCAAAGTTTGCATACATATTACAAAAATATCGGAATCGAGATTCTTCCTATAAAACTTTGAATTTGAATTCTTTGAAAAAGAATTGCGTCCAAATGATCTTCATATATCTCGATGCCCACCAATGACTGATGAATGAAGAATAAAAAATATTTTTATCAAAATCTCAAGAAATTGACCATTGTAGCGATCTTAGGGTCTCCTTTACTAATCGAAGAACAGTCCTATCTGTCTCTGAAACGGAATTACTTTATTGTGAAAATCATTTCCTCTTACAGCTTTAAATTTAATCATACATATAAAACGGCCTGTCGTATGGTTGCGGTGATAGGATGATATCATTCATGGAGCCCTAAACTAAAGCATAACATCCAAACTGAAACTGAGACAAACCTAACACACGAGATCAAATCAAATCTTTGTAAATGGGAGATCAGTATCAGATGTAAATGAAACAGGGCAATCTCATTTGCATAATCCAGACGGCATAAAGTGTGCATTCTTGTGCCTAGGTGAGATGCCTTGACACTGCAACCTCGGCAGTTAAGAGCAACAATAGCACGCCGAGTCAATAGAGCACGGCCACTTGCGGTAATCGTGCAATAAAACAACGTACGGAATCTCCGCAAACAATGCGCTCGCAACCAGCACCAAAATAAAAACAAATGCGGCACGCCGCGGGCTAATATTAAACTTGATGCAGATCATCTTTTGTACGGTAAGTAAGTTATGTAACGTAAACCAACAGTCGTTAAAGTACAATGGAGCAACGAGTTATGCATAATAATGCAAGTTCATATTAAGAACCCATAAAAGCTCACCCAACAAACTATTTATTGTACATAGTTGACAATCATATGATAGTACGTACCGTTTCAGCGCAGTCAATGTTCGTAGCTCGTAAATCAATCAGTGGTCCTTTTCTATTACAACATAAAACGGTAAACGCGATTAGAGTGAGTTTAGAGTGGATGAGAGCAACTGTGCAACGGACGCGTAAATGTTAAGCTTTTTCAAAGTTAAATCGAGTCGTATTATAGAGAGAGCGGCGACGGTGCAACGCGTTCTCAACGTTCGAACGGGCTCGACGAGGCAACTCACGACCCCCCGCTGTCGAGGTTAGCTCGCCTGCGAGAGGCTCCGGCGTCGATCAGACGAGTCCGGCCGGTGGGGCGGGGCGCGGGGCGGCGGAGCGCGCGATAACTGCGGCGATGTTTTTGCCCAGCGCTCCAGCTCGCTCGCTCGGCGCACCAGGCGCGTTCTTCATTTCGTACAGAGTCCATTATCTCTAAGGCTGTCCCTCTCGCACTCGTTGCTCGCTTCGTCGCGCCTCGCCGCACCGGCCGCTGTTTTATTGCCAGCCGACGATTTTAACGTGCGCTCGCAACGTCCGCCGGAGCACAAAAGTTTTTATGGAAATTTCATTCCGAATGCGCCTCGCTCGCTTGCTCACTCGGGAACGTCAATATAAAAGCACGATAACGAACGGACGAGTCAATTAATTATTATTGTTGGAAGCTGTCGGGACGTGCTGGGCGGCTCTATCTAGATACAGTATTTGTGCAGTGTTTTCAGATGTATACCTAGTAAATTGGAAGCGAATTGATTTGACGTGGCCCGTAACTAAGCTAGAGAAGACTAACTGACAGTCTGATAACTAGACAAACTTCATCGGTTTGTAAATAACTTTAGATACAAAACACATTAGAAATAACTGAAGATTATTTGACGCTTGTGATAACAGAAAAATAAGAAAAAGTTGCTGTATATGATCTATTTATTTATGATGAACCTAAAATGGTGCTGAAGTCCTAAAAAGTATTGTTGAGTGACTTACAACGATTTAGAACAATAGAATTGAAATCTTTGGAATTCTATTCTCAATGTGCTTACTTGGTTTAGTCCATTTCAGTCATGTATTTTTTTGTATTATATCTAGGCCTTGAACTCGTAAGGGGTATGTCTATTTCCTTGAACTTTACTTTCGTATGTTTCGCAATCAGTACAACCATAAAAATGGTGAAATCATCACTGGAGCAAAGCAAAAAGGGATACGGAATACGGAGCCTAAAGTGAGAAAGGGGAAGTGAATTTCAGAGCTTTGAATCATTCAATTAAGATCTAACAAAACATTGATCAGCTGTTTGAGTGATTGGGCTACGTCGATTGCGATACGTCAGTCGAGCACGAACGAACGAGATCGGCTTAAATTGACCGACTGCACTTGGCCCAAATCCCGACGCAAATAAACACAAAATCGCTCTTGTTGGTGTGTCTACACAATGTGTGGAGGCTGCCAGCAGCACGGTAAATAGAGGGACTAACGCAACTACACAAACCTATGTAGACTACGTACCTTATATAGGTGAGGTGCAGTGGGAACGAGGCGACGACGATCATGAAACCCGCTATTGAGCCGAGAGAAACGCTCACGTGGGCCCGACTAACAATGTGCGGTACTTATACAGGATTGCTATGGTAAAGATTCCGCTTTACAAACAAGGAGCGGTTAGTTAGGCTTCAGATTCGAATACAGTTGTTAATTGTACCTTTGTGTACACATATCCCAAAGAACATAGCACCTATAAGATATTTTTTTTGCGAAATCAAGTTTGGAGTTTCCACATGTCTCTGGCCAGGCATGATGTTTTCACTTGCGACTCCACCGACAGAACATTTATTTCCAAGAAATGGTCTTGAAGAAACCTTGATCATATAACAAGAAACTGTGAGTCATCTTGCAATCAGTCCGATCACAATCGGCTATCACGTTTCTAGTCGCTGTCACGTTCATTACTGACCGAGGCACACACGATAGATAGTTATAGTTCGGCCATTCAGAGAATGCGTTCCTGACACGTCGCGATTGAACTGACGACGTAACTACATTCATTGATTATTGATATAATAATGTTGTTTTAATGCTCCTCAATTGTTAAAACGGTAAACAACCAGCAAAAATATTTTTATCGTAACTGCAACGCCATTGCAAAGTTACGTCGTCAGTTCAATCGCGACGTGTCAGGAACGCATTCTCTGAATGGCCGAACTATAGGTCTTCATATTAATATCTGGTAGGCTAGGTCAGTGGCACGGGAGCCATTCTCCGGAGTGACGTGCGCTATAAATAGCTCACTGATGGGCGTTGGAGCTCGTTTAAATAACCGCAAATCCCCTGCCTCGCAGTCCTTCTGCATCATCAGACGTATTTAACATAGGTATACGCTTCATTTGATACTCTATTCATAGCTACATTGGGTTATTTCGACTGTTGACATACTCAATAGAATATGTTTTCATCATGAGGAGCTTCAGAGTTTAATAATAACTCAACCGATTTGCTTATGTGACGATAGTTAAAATCTAAGCTCTGATCTAAGAAAGCGTTAAATAATAAAATTGTAATGATGAAGTTTCTACCGCGTTGTCAGACAAATATTAAAATACATTGATGGACCAGAGGCTCGATGCCCACTAATGTTATCGTTAACCCACTTTCCTCATCTGAAGTAAAACAAAAGTATACTATCAATGTCATATGAGACATGTAGAGATTAATCGGCATAAATGCGTTCCAAGACCATTCAAGAGTTCATCGACCGGCGTGCGAAAATGTTGTCGTAAATAAATAATTCACAAGGCTAGTGTTCTCGGTTGGGGCACGTGGTGCCGGCCACGTGTAGTAGGTACGTAAACATTTACATTACATAACCGGCTCGTCATCGACGACCGCGCGCTATTGAGAGCGAAATGCTGTGCAACTCTTACGAATCGTTGCACCGTACACCAACTTACCCCACTTCGCCATGTGTGTCAAGTTATAGGTCCTACTAAAGCATGGTACGTCGTTGGAGCCTATGGGAGAGATTCTTTCCAGTGAAATGCTGTTTGTAAGTTTTAAACCTAAAATACGACAGCTCAACAAGTCCTTCATCAAGAACAGGGCAATGGGTGTGCAAATGAAAGGTAAACAAAGAGGGTGTCTAGTTTATGTTTTGGGTTGGGACGGGGATCTGCGTAGTGCCTGTCATGCCTGGAATGCCTGGCCTACAGTAATCTTACACTGCTCGTACAATTATGTACAACGAACCACGTGTAGCGGGGGATAGTGAGAAGGTCGCTACCCGGTCTCACCCCACACCTTTATTCGTTCAAAGTAAATTTGCATACGTATGTCTACAGTTCCCAATCTATGTTGAACTCTCGGCGTAGTAGATGTACCACTTTTTTGCCACTGCATGCAAGTCTATGTTCCTCCGAACATTACAATATGCACTTGCGCAAGACATCACAACCACGCGTTAAAGTTATGAATGCTGATGTTCAAGTATTTCCAAGTCATCAGAGGATTTTAGGTTAAAGGGAAACATTACAATATGCACTTGCGCAAGACATCACAACCACGCGTTAAAGTTATGAATGCTGATGTTCAAGTATTTCCAAGTCATCAGAGGATTTTAGGTTAAAGGGAAATATCCTCTCGTAGACTTTCTATACTACTATTTGTATCGCTATCATGTTTAGATTTGACAAGTACAGAATGTAGGTACAAGTTCAATTTGTTGGTCGATTGTAAAATTCCAATAAAATCATCAATGTAAAAAGTTTTGTCGGAAAACCAATGGTCGAGGAGAATGAGAAAATGGCAAAAAGTTTAACTTATATGTGTGAGTGTATTTGTGTAAAATAGACGGTTCCGCAACGAAGGCAAGTGGTACACACTTTATTGAATGTCTTTATAGGCCACCTGTTACTCGGGTCGGTGTCGGCGAAACAGCTGATCGGGCTCGAGCGAATTATTATTATTGTTGTCGGATGTCGGCTCTGGCTTATTTATTTGTGACGAAGGGGGTTGAAGTGGGAAGGGGGAAGCGACGCCGAAGCTCAACTTTCCCCGCCAACTTCTACTATTGTTCGATTGTAACGTGATGACGTAGAACCCCGAATAATTAAGTGTACGGGCAGTGCTTGGTTACTCACAGACGGACCGTACTATGTACATATACTCCGAAGAAATGGAAAACAAAACTATATAATGAATTGTATTTGGTATAGAACTTGGAGCTGTCAGTATTATCTATCGCATACGTACTCATTACGCTCTAGCATTTATCCGTCTATCTCTAGGTTTCAGAAATGTTTTCATTGTCTAACGCCAATCCTTGATGATGTTTTTCGTTTAAAGCAATATAAAAGCTGTCTAACTATAAAGTAACAAATAAGTCCACTAGACCAAAACCGGAGATATTTTCTAAATCCATGTTTGTCTTTAGTATACAATTCTTGAAAGTACTGAATACAAACATCATGAAAGTATGTCAAATTATAAATTCAACCGAATTTGTGCAAAAACTGTCAGATTGTCGAGGAAAAAAATCAAATAAATTGCAGCCATTAAAGAAAGACCCCAAAATTGCACTCAGTGTTTGTTCATACAAATGCAAAGCAATTTCTACTTTATTGGAGTTTTTAATAATTCTTAGTCTTTAGTGCCTCCTTCCCTTTTTCCTTTCGTCTCTCGGTTCTCTAATCGTGAATATGTGGGTGTAAGACTGTACTAAAAACGATTATACGCCCTTAATTACCAAAAATATATGAAGAGAAAATCTTAGTACGTCTAAACTTAAGCTGGCATCCAGAGCATCCCGTTAAGAGGTTCTTTGATAGACAGATGTGCAAAAACGGCATAATATACATAACGACAGAAGCTCTAGCCATATATATGGCGTAGCGTATGGCTACGAAGCTACTAGCTGCACGGCCAGCAAATGTAATCACCAACCACGTCATGTTTTTTACCAAATGACATGTTTCATAATGACTACGTGCAAACCCCTATAAGGTATACTTACGAGCCACGTTTGATTACAGTGTGCCTGATAATGAGTGTCGTGTTTTGTAAAGTTATCAATCATACTGGCCAATTTGGACTCAGTACTGGTATTCTGAACTTGAGCCAGTCAATTCTATTAAACATCCAAGTACTACGAATAACAAAGAGGACCTGAATTCCAAACTTCTTTGTTTTTCAAAAATGTACATCGTTTTGTCTAAATTGATGATATACGCTTTCTGTAGTATGCAACTGCAGTCCTCGGAAACAGCCATTATCTCTTAGAACTTAGTATTTCGTATTAGTCCATGCAGTAGTTGTTGACTGATTTGATTATCTATCATGTACAAAGTAAAGCCGCTTATAACTACAAACATTAATGGATCAATGTCATCGTAATGCTGCAAATATAGAAACAAATGTTGAAAATAGTACTTCACGTCTTATCAGCCATATCAATCAATATGACTAAACAGAAAAAAAGAAGGAACAATGTGAATGTCCAATTAAACGGAGCTCGCACACGTCATCGAAAGGTGTTTCCCGAAGAACGCACACACACACATGAACGATCAGCTGACTGCTCCGATTTTAACCCACACCACTGAGCCGACTGTTAGAGAACATAAATAATGACGGCCCACCTACCTAGCTATACGTAACACATCGTATAATTTGTATGAGCCACCGACGGAAGAGGAATGTGTGATACGCCAACGTTTTCTCCGCCATTATAGTTTTTACGACAACATGAATAAAATCGACGATTGATTCGCCTTATTGCTGGCAGTTAGGACTTTATACAAGTGAACTTGTCGAGCGTGAGATCGCATTAAATAATCAGAAACGCATACGAGCATTACGAACACATGCGCGATGATAACAATGCTCTTTGGTAATCACATCACAAGAACACTGAAACATTTTGCTAGCGTTAGTATAGCGAACAAAGTGTATTTTAATATAAAGTTACATTTGATGAAGCTTTTGTGAACACAAAAGGACTGGCAAAGGCTGACAATTTGGGAACTGGTCAGATACAGTCTCCTTCGAACAAAGCAGAAAATGAAGTTGCTGTGGTGTTGCTACGAACAAGGCAAAATAGCGAAATTGTAGTTTTCTTTGCAGCAAATGACAAACAATTTTCATGGTATTTAATGAAAGGGTTATTCTAGCAAGTTTTGTGTGAACCATTGATTTTTTAATTGTGTCTTGAAGCTTCGATATATTTCGTGTTAGTGTTGAACTGTGTATTTAGAAGAGAAATTATACTATTGAGATTTAGATAAAGACCGGTTTATTGAAATAAAATTATTACATTATATACCTCTCATTAGTAATTGCAATGATCAATTAATATTTAATGCTTGAAGATCAAAACTGACTTTCCTATAAGGAACTAAAATATGTCTGATTCCTAAGAACAGGAAAAATGTTCTTCAAGTATAAATCAATGGATGTTACCCTTATTATAATAAAATAAGTTGTAGTTCCCTTTAATATATGTACGTATTATGTATGTGTAATGTTGTCGGTTATCGCAACAATTGCCTTAATATTTCATTCATGCTAATTATTTTTCCTTACACAATTTCTGTTCAATGATGACAGCTTGTTGTAGGTTTATATAAAACCTTATAATATTGCAACTTATATTGTAATTATAATCTAATATTGAAGTCCTGATAATATTATTTTTGTCGTATGTTGCTCAACTTTACAAACATATTTTTAGGAATAAAATGTCAATAACGGTGTTGAAACCAACTTTTTGTTGAAAATAAATTAAACCTTATACAGATATGGGTTAAAATGAGAAGTTGGGAAGAAATATGGAGCGCCGCGCCGCACAAATACGCCTACATCGGTGCCGACGGCAAATGAAAACCGACACGACCGTCCAAAGAACATGGTTAGTACCGCTTTTATCAAAAAGGCAATAATGCTATGTTTGTGTTAGAAAGCAGTCAACAAAAAATGCATCCATTTAATAGAATTTGAATTTCTTCTCCCATTAATAAACCGCAGTAATGTCAAATACCGTACTTTGAAAGTTACATCTAGCATTACTTCATCAAAGTAAAGAGTAGTTGAATTTAAAGCAAGTTAGAGCAGTCGCCGGTCATATGATAATAAAAACAAACATCTAGCCGCTCCGCCACAAAATAGAACTGAGTATTGAGCCAACGCACACATAGGCACGGGGCGGTCGGATGTCACGCAAACACTGACAAACTCAGCGTTGGCACACCCACGCACACAAGTGCGGTAGATAAGAATCGTCCCATTTTACATTGAGTCATGCGGCCGCCGCGATACTTACTGTGTTCGCAGGCAGCCTTATGATGACAGCCGTCTTGAATCCTTTTCTTAACTACACCGAAGCACAAATTAGGGCGAGCTGCGCACATGCACTTCTCACACACACAACGGAATCTATGAAGACCGAAAAGGTGACAATTCTGCTTTACAGCGAAACGTTTGGAATGATCGACCGGCGCCGGTAATAGGAGCGGTGCCGGGGCGAAGGCGGTGGAAGCTAGCAGAGAGCGAGAGCCTCGTGTGGAATATTGTACGTTCGATTGCGCTAGCAGTGCGCGCGTTTCAGTTGGCGCACGGCGACTGGCGCAGGCGAGGCGTGCGGTGCGGCGAAGCGGGCGGGCGAGCGATTTCACCGGGCTGATATTGCGACGGCACGCCGCTCGCTACGACCCATATGTATAGCTACAACGAGCGAGGGCACGCCAGCGAACCTCGAGCGGGGGGGTCGCCGAGCGCCGAGCTGCACGCACTCAACCAACTATCCAACTCAACCAGTTATTTGTTCGCCTCAGCCAGCCTTACTTTGTATCGAAGGCACGTAACTACTTTTTTGTGATACATTCAGTTATTATTTATTCACTTGCGAGTCCTCGGAACCTATGAATTGTCCAAAAAGAATAATAAAGTACTGATAGAGAAAAACTGAAAGTTTTACTATGGAAGGCGTTTCAAAGAATTGTAGCTTCTTCATCTTCTACAACTAGACGAGGAATAGTCAAAAGTTACAGTTTACAAACACCAAAGTATTATCATATTGTTCATTTGTGTGGGTGTGCGTAAAATGAAGATTCAGCAGCATCATAATAATGTAAAATTGTTCACATACAAATGCGATACTGTTGAGTAAATATATTATGAGATCGTAGACTTATCATTCAATGATAATGAACAGAATCGCTTATCAGTTATTAACATAATAACAGATATTGCAATTCACAATACACGCGTAATCACAGTCGTGTGCGATACACCTAATAACTAATTAGGAAATATTGATCGGAATGCGCGAGCCAATAGTAATATTATCATCCATATACTTCATCTCATTACTGTCGCAGTGCAAACAGTGATGGCCTATTGGGAATGCGGGTCAATGCATATGCGCACTGTGTCCGTTTCATGATATTTTATATTGTATTTGTATATACGTGAAAAATACACAATCAACGAATAAATAGCGATAGCGTTATTTTACAATATTTCAGGATTAAACTCGTAGACTTTGATAGCTTGTTCAGAAATGCCTTTAAGAACAAAATATTTTTATTTATTTAAATCACAGCAAGGGATGCGAGGGAAGCTTTGTTCGAACGTAATAGTTATATGTGTGTTAAGCCTATGTGAATCCATTAGCGTCGTGTATGGAGAGTGGTGAGCTCGTTTAACTATAATAAATATGTTTAATCGTGGAGCTGCGAGAAAAAATAAAATGTTTGTAGCATGATTGAACATGGTCCCAATGACGCCTCCCTGCGGGACACCAGACAAGTCGCCCAACGGTCTACTAAAAACCATAACTTTGCATCACAATTAACGTTTCCTTGTTAACGCATTATATATAATTAAGGCAACTACATATACGTGTAGGGTTCTAAACTACACCAAACAATATGTACTTTGATCTAAAATAATGTCCAAAGATCACAATAAGTTACCAAACAGGTCAACATTATCAGCATTATTATGGGAAAAAGTTTGTATATAGGTCTACCTGCCTCATGTTCGTAGAAAACACTTACACCAGCGTTTAAAAAAACTTTTGGTCCAAATCATAGGTCGATGTGCATCATACTCAGAGAATTATCAAAATATTAATGCAATATGGACTAAAGGCGTGTGCTAGCGCATATATTTCAAAAATGTTGAGTTATTTTCGAGAGTAAGAAAAATATGCAGAGGGTGAGACGGCACCTCGCAGGCGGATTTATCGTTAATTTCGATATAGGAACCTGTTCTGTAAAGTGGCGGGCCGAGCGAGCTGGGGCTGCGTAGTTAGCCCGCTCCGCAAAATAAAAGAAATATGTTTTAGTGGGTTAGCGAGCGTGTTTACGATCGGATTCCTCGAGCCCGATTATGCCGCCATTAGTTACATAAGCGGCCCGGTCGGCACCGTAATTAGAAAATTTGTCATATAGCCGATAATGTCATAAATATACTTCTAAAGGTATCTTTATGGAATGAGACATTACATGTTAATAATACTTAAGCTATTGATTGTAGGATAATGCTATCTTCTGCTAGAACTCCGCTGTTCTGCTGTAATTGCCTGCTTTATATTGAAATAATGAATAACACTCCATTGAATACTATTTGAAACAGAGTTTCATTAAGAAATGTGTTCATCACTAGCACATTGCAGTTATAAAAATAATATACATTTCGGATGGAGGCGTACGATGCACAAGTAATATACGCGTGGCGCCATCTGTCAGGCGCTGCGCGAGGCTCGGGCCGGATGCCCGACCAGTTAAGTAGTGACATCGCACACCTGCAAGCACAACCGACACCACTGTTCTGCCTACGTATTTTGTTTTGATAAAACCAATACTATCGCAGGTGAACTAAGCAAAATATTTAAATCTGCACGCTACTGGTACAATAACTAGAAATTTAATAGAATAATCCAGTAACAATTCTATACTTAATGGATAGAAGCAACCAACATTTCACGAACTAGAGCTTTTACAGACAGGGCTGTCAGCAGAATTTATTGTGAAAAGAATAAGTAGCTATAATATACAGAAAGGGAAGATAAGTTAATTGATCTGATTTTAACATAGGTGTCCAAAAGAATCTTAATTTAGATTTAAGAACTTCCGAGAAAGAAGCAAAAGGAAGAATTGGAAGCACCGTTCAATTTGCATAGCAACGGTCCACATGCGTAAAACATTATTTTTTTATGTTTTGTATGTATATGCGTGGAGCATCCTTGTGTCCTTGTTTGGCGAAACAATACGCGGTTGTTACGTAAGTTTAAAAGACGCGTCAATGGCATCTCGACCCTGCCTCTGTTCTCGTCACTGACCCACATTACTCACTCGCTACACGCAATAACAATAACGGTAAAGCCATTCATTACATAATATTTTGTGCACCGTCTGTGATTACATTACAGTAACGCGCATAAATTAACATCCGTTTAATAACTGTTCATATCATTTCTATGATTGATATTGCCAATTTAGGATTAGATGTTAATGCCACTTTTATTACCTTATCAAATTAGTAAGATATGAATCTGGACAAAAGATGATCAGGATTGTGTAATCAATTTATAAAGACTTGTCTGTTTTGCAGAAAAATCTACTGTTGTTATTCTGCTAATCATCGCACATGATACGCAGCTTTTGACTTGATAACTTCCTTCCACCCATATCTCAGACAGATAAATCAAGTTTCGTCAGTTAATCTATGCTTGAGTATTCTGTTATCTTTACCTTTGATTTCACGAGCAAGAAGAATCAAATTGATATGAAAAAAAGGAAAAAGGGAATCACTTTTTCATTTGATTTAGAGTACTAGGCGCTGACAGGAAGATGACTGCCGAGTCTCAACTGCGTACTGTACTACCTTAATCTTCATTCTGTTCTACTGTGGCACTTCCACAGACCAAGTAGCTCTTTATCATCCAAACCGTCTCGTATAAATTTTCTCGAGACTTACGAGTCGACAAGGGTGACGATTTATGATTATAAAAATGGAAAATATTCAATTCTTTAGTTCTGGTCCTTTGAATGAGCACAGAAAATGAAAATCTAGTGTTATATTCCTAGTTTGGCCATTGCGTATAATAATAATGCGTATAATAGTAGGACGGTTAAGCCCTAAGCTAAGACCATTACAGTTGCATCTTGGTGATGCAAATATCTCTATGCCGGCCTTATTAGGGAACAGGACAACTGCAGTTATTCACTATATACTTTTACAGCAGTAGCAGCAGCATGCAGTTCTACACTTTCTTTTAGCCACCGTAACCAGTAAAGGATTTAAGGATATGGTGATGTAGCATAGCAAACGGACGTAGTATTGTGTTGGAAGACAAAAAGTGTAAAGAATCACTACGTGACAAAAGACTTCGACTGAGTTACTGTTATACAACAAAGATAAGACGAGGATTTAAATAGCGTGCTAGATGAGTAAACACGTCACGCTTATTATTTATAGCGTTGAGAAGTGCCGAAACATTGAATGAACTTTTCTTTTCGTGACGAGAGAAGTGGGCGTGTGTGCGTGTCCCGGTGTCGATGTAGGCCACTGCCAAGGTCGAATGTTTAATATAAAGTCTGGCGCCGGGACATTAAAATGGTCGGGCCCTCCCCGGACCCCCTTATCCCCCGGCTCGGCGGTCGCAATCGTTGCACTCGTTATTTATTAT
Source organism: Helicoverpa zea (assembly GCF_022581195.2). NCBI lineage: Eukaryota > Metazoa > Arthropoda > Insecta > Lepidoptera > Noctuidae > Helicoverpa > Helicoverpa zea. The sequence continues at coordinate 5,374,666 of NC_061472.1, forward strand.
CTGGAGGCATCCCCCGCTCATGAACGCCTTCAGTCTTCGGTACCTACACATTTGTATATGTATAGAAAGTCGTCGGCACCCGAGTACGATGTATCGACATAATAATGAATTTAATGAAACAGATTTCGGAACATGAGGGATACGGAGAACAGCTGACGCAACTCAATTACCGACACCCTGACCTATTGAATTGAGTGACGAAATTCGCATCAGATTACTGCGGATAGATGTAAAACGTAGGCGTGATCGCTTTGAAGGTCTTTATCAAAAGAATAAACTCGTCAGACGCTCGACGTCACAAGACGTAGTAATGGTAACGTAATAAATGTTCGAGTAAATATTGATATTCACAAACAATACATGTAACATTGTTTAACATATGAATGAGTGTAGGATAGGTGTTTGAACGCAAAGGTTAAAGTAAATAGACATTTATACTTATTAATTGCGTAAATTGATTTCCGTAACTAATTGAAGTTTTATTCTCAACCGTCCGATATTAGATAAAAGAATTGTGTAGATAATTAATACATCAATCTTAATAGCTTTACAAATCTTGTATTCTCCGTCAGTCTCTGTAGGACAACGCAGAACACTCGGAAGCAACTCGGGTAACTTGGAACTGTCGCTTTCGAACAAGAAACGCTTGGTTAGTGTGGCTCGACAACTCTATAAACTTAAACAAAACAAGATGGATGCATCGTGACATTCACCTACATTTTGGATATATGAAACGGTAGCTCTCTAAACATTGGAATATCTTGAATGAATGAATACAAATACAAACATGAGTAGACACATACATTAACCCACATAAAAGTCCATAATTATTAAATCGTCTGGTAAATGTTGGGGATACCCCGTTGGATGGTTGCCAACAGGAAGGGGCCATCTTTAAATAAATTCAGAATAATAATGCGTTCAAGCGCTGTGGATTGACGGCAGGTTGAATTTTGACATTCCACCACTACGTATAATATTGTCTTTATGTATTCAGATAAATAAACGACTGTCTAGCTACATAACAAACCTTTAGATTTGTTCATAATAGTGTACCTAGTATATTAACAAAAACTGTTGCACAGCAAGTAACGTAGAACGCACGAATGTTCAGCTTGGAGTGAGGCTAGGTATGCACGAGTCGTTTAGAGTCTTGGTCACGAATCAGCGACGGAGGCCGAGGCGTGCCCGCCCATCGCAATCAGATGACATCATGCTGCCGCCACATACTCCAATTCACTAAACGGACAAGTCTTTGAAGCAGTGTTGCATTCAGTTTGTAATGGGTTCTGTCCATAAACACAGATTGTGTCGAGGAGACAAATTAACTTTTTTATAACCGAGCACAGTTAAAGACAACCACTGCAGTGTTGCTGAATAATGTTTGCCTCCACAAATCCCCATAGCAGAGCAGAAATACTATAACAGGCATTAAAAGATTAAATTCTTGTAGGTTTCATCGACCCTTGCTTTTTTCCTTTGGTAAGAAAATCAAACCAGCATTCCCAGTTTAAAATTTGGTGTAAGAAGACAACTTGAAGAAATCTAAATTTACTAGGCCTGAAAGTTGCTAGTGAAAAGGATGGCCCGCATCTTATAAATGAGAGCATGGGAGGCTGGTTCTGTGAGCACAAAGATGCGGTTCACGTTGGTTTAACTACGGTGTCGTCAGAGGCGCAGGTCGCAAAACGTCACAAAGCAGCCAGTGATTGATGGTTGCGGTGACATTAGTTACGTCAGCTGCCGAGGGTCGCGGGGTCAATGCCGTCACGATTACAATAACCAACGGGATGTAATAATAATCATCCAGCTGAGCGGTGTTTATCATCTAGCTATTTACTGTTCTACTTAAATATTTTACATTAAAGATTCTTACTCCTATGAAACTTATCTTAGCAATAACAAAATCAAAGTCGAAAATTGGACTGGCGAGAATCACATTGAAGTTTTTTGCTGAAGTAAGGGCATGGCATAAGTTTCGGCGAAAGTAAATTGAGGTATGTTGTTTAGTGTTTTAAAATTCATAAAACCAGGAGGGTGGTCCTCAGGTTATGTTACATTACGACCACCCAGCACGGTGGCTGTTCGACCCCATTCTGAAGGCTGGGTCGATGCTATAAAACGACACGGTCGCTTTTACGACAAACATCTACAACACACATCCGCATATTGTAACGTAATAACGATCCGGTAAAGGTCTACGATACGATGCGAACTCGAGTTATTCAAGTATTCTATTGACTGAAAACAAACCTATTGAATTACATTAGATAGGATCCGGAGAAAGAAAACTATACCGTCTTACGTTTTCATACAACGGCAACGATCTGATGTTATTTATATAGCCGAGCCGTCTCAACTTGTATTCTCGGATAGATGAATAAGGAAAAGCTTAAGAATCTTTTTAACTGTATTTTGAAGAAGTTAATGTTTCTACGTATAAAGCATTGAATATGACACTATGTTATATTTCGACTATGCTTGCAAATGTTTGCAGGCATGTCAACCCTCGGAGTAAAAGGAGTCTATAGTATCTAGGAACTGTAACACTAGTTTTACCGTCTTATTCAGCGGCAGGATATAGCATTAGCTAAAGAATTAACACATAAATGCATTGGAAAATTTGGAAACGGTGTTACACCAAATTACTATGTCAAGTTTGCGAGTCAGTATTACCTGTAAGATCACTCAATTATGCAATCTATTCTTATTAGGTAAAGACTGGCTTTCTCATTTCTTAAAGAAATATATGTCCGAAGAAATAAAAAAACATTTCCATTTAAAGCAATATTTCGAAACTGAAAAAATAAATTCTGCCCTTAGGACTTCATATTCAATTAAATGTTAAAAAAAAACGAAAAGTCGTTGAATTCAATAGTTATTAAAACATTTGCATTATATTTATATTGGGACTTGCCTGGGAATGTTATGGTTTAGTGACGTAATCACCGCATTAAAACCATTAGATCTAATCGTTATAGGCAATATCGTGAGTTTACGATGATTAATAAAGAGGGTTGACTGTAAAACTCTCGTTCATCAGGTATGGAGTAGTAAAATATGTTAATATAAACGGTTTACTAAGAACATAAAGTTGACAAAGTAACCGCAGCGGCGGTACCGGCGCACGCAACCGACCGCATGGAACACGGAACATTTTGCATTTAGTGGTCTACATCGGACTCCCCTAATATCGCCTGCTACATGAATCTACGAGCTTTTGAGGTAACTGAGATTTCTGCTTGTGCGGCTCTCACACTGGGGAATGTAATAGTACACTATGTTTCAGAATATTGGAGTTTGGGTAACAGTAAAGCCGATTTAATACGGTGCAAGCATCCTTTCAAGTCGTTTAAATATTTTAGGTATATGCGTACTTGAATAGAGGATTGGCATGACTCTCGGGTACGCAAATCGTGCAGTGTTTTAGTGCTATCACGGAGCAGTTCGTTTGGTTATGGGACGCCGGTCCGGTTTACTGCCTCGTTACCGGCGATCCAACGTTTTTACAGCCCGATTAAACCGCTCACCCGACCTACGGTCCCTGTAATTGGGGTAAATCTTTTTATTGTAGTCTCTAGAGTTAACAATTCTATTGCCGTACCGTGTCGTATACGCAAATGAACTTTAATATACAACGAGGCTGAATACCGATTTTTAAAACATATTCTCATTACAAATAATTTATACAGCCTGTTCATCATCCTGACATATGATAGATTACCTATGAAATTGAAACATGTTTAAAATTCGCGTAATGCAAAATTGAAATAACACAGAAAGGCTTTATCTGCTCTGTGAGTCGTATAAATTATTAAAATGCAACAAAACGAGTGGGCGACCACATTTTGTTCACAACCGGCCTCGCGGCGCATTATCGAAATCGGACCGCAATAATTACATTCGAGCCGAATGCGGCCACTCCATCCATCTGTCCAAACGACTAAATAAAATATACGTTCGCGATAAAATTTTACCAATGAAAAATATATTATTCGTTCTCCGAAATAGCGAACATTTAATTAAACACGGTATTCAAATAAAACCATTTCAATCAGTGATGAATTTAATTTTTAAATGTAGCGACAGATACATACACGCTTTGAAGATAGAATGTTTTATAACGTGAAATTATAAAGCTCGAATGTGAAAACTATGTAGGGTGGATTCCAAAGTAGTCACAGTTTGTACTACCTTATTTTGATAGTGTCCCTACTCGAACAGGCAATACGTTTTTAAAAGACAAAGGAACAGGTAACAAATCATAACCCTTCACAGCGTATTCCCGTAAATATCCGTCGGGATTTGCAGCAGTGATAAACAAGAGAAAGTAGAAACTGTAAAGCAGAGACTGTGTAACAAAAGCAAACAGAAGTCAACGTGAATTTTGGCGCTGGGCGGCACCAGCCGGATTATGTAGCACCCTCGGCTTATTCAATTAAAAAGGAAACGTACTCGAGCGCGCATTCTGACTGCTCGTAATTCTGATACAGAAGATCCTGTTTAACAAATGAGATTCTTTTTAGCTACGTCACTAGTCAGCTTCAGGCATCGTTCAGACCAAACGTATTGTCGGCCGCTGACTGTGAGCGCGCGTTACGCAGTTTATTGCTTTTCCATATATATTGAAATTGTCGTTCACACCGAACCGACTATACGCTATTACGTCGTCTGTTGTCGCTGACTCTCAGTGGCCGATTATTTTACTACGCGACTATGCACGGCGGACGCGGATTGGCTACGCGGACGCATTTGCCGAATAGCGCCGCTCCGCCGCGCCCGCACCGCCGCGCGCCTCGGCCGCAATACACTCGAGAAACAAACTTCAATGAGGACAGACGTGACACCTCGCGATGTTCGACACCGAAAAGTTTATTGCAGAAGTACATTCTAGAGAATGTATTTGGAATGCGAATTCAGAAGAATTTAGTGATAGAAACTTACGAAGATGCGCTTGGGAAGACATAGCATCTGTTATGTATGAAGATTGGGGGGTTCAAATACTGAGCTCTTTTATGTGTAGAATAGTCAGCCGCTCAGCGTACGCATCTAGTGTGAACCTACACGAGCCTATTCTTTTGTTCACACATGTAGCGCATCGTACGCTATAGCTTATTGTCGGCTTGGTGAGTACGGGTACTGCAGATTGAGTCGACGTTCACACTGGGGCAGACAGTGAGTATACTCACAGTCAGCGGCGGACAATACGTTTGGTGTGAACAATCCCTAAATCTGCTTTTACAAGTTTAACTATTGAGCTGTAAATAAGCCAGTTAAAGTTCATAAATGAATAGTAATAATTTATCACAAAATATCTAGGCAGTACGTATGAATTTTGAGTAATAAACTGTAAGAAATGTTACATGGTACCTACAACCTACAACTCAGATAATATAACACTGATACATTGTTTCAGTACTTTGTTCAGTAGTTGAGATTAGCGAATTAAAAAAAAGTTTTATAATGTTATATTAGTATAGATGATAATGTTTAGAGTTATTATAATGTACTAAGCATAGTTATGCATGCAAGAAGATGTGCGAGCAAGTAAACAAGCTTTGTGATTGATAGGTTAGCATATTAGCGGACATGAAAGCATATTTTAATGAATATAACGGTAATGGCTTTCAGGCATACAAAAATAGTAGCAGTTGTAAAAAAAAACCAAGCCAGTATGACAGCGTGCAAAACCAGCAGAAAAGCAACCATCAGAAAAACTAAGCAAGCATTAAACAAGTACACTAAGCATTAGAGCAAAAAGCAAGTATAGAATCAAGCAAGCAAGGAAACGAACAGAGCGCAGTGTCAGTGTGATGTGTGCAGGAACAACTCTTTTGTATGTCTTTCGCCAGCACCAACAAATTGGGCTGTGGCAGGGTAAATGTGGTTATCTAACCTACAGTTAAAGGACTATCCGCATCTATTGTGTACCCTAACCGCACCATAATGAAGCCACACACGAGAAGAGCACAGAAAATAATTAACTACAATACTATTTCAAATTCAGTGCAAGTTCTACTCGGTAATATAGTGGAGTGACAAACAGAAATGTTGAGTCTGAAAAATACATTTTCTTTTTCATAGCTAATGTGATAGAACACTAGTTGAATATAAAAGTCATTTATTAGGCATGTCTCGAGAAATTTCATGTGAAAATTCGGAGTAAAATGTATTTGCTTTGTTTTTACATGCGAACGCACGTCGCCTGTCGGCTGATTACGCTCCGCGCTGTTACCGTCATTCATTTGAGTCTGTACACCGCCCCACTCAATCTCGTTTATTATGAACGTGCAGCGGGCGAGCAACCCTGCCGCTCGCTTTTTACATTTGTATATTTTGCTTCATGCATTACATTTACATTGTTAGAAAAGAGTCTTTCTGCGAGATGATAGTGCACATGAGCGCGGAATGTTTTACTTAATTGATATTATTATGTGTTACTCTCCCTCACTAGTTTACACGCCAAATGTATAATGCATTACTAGTTTCACATAATTCTTACAATAAATGGAATCCTTTGGGAAAATCAAACTGTTAAGGAGCTATAGTATATCTCAGGCAGTAAATCACTAGGAACAATCGGTTCACTAATAGATCCAATATCCTACTTTGACAAATGATCATCATCAATACTATCTAATGAAGACAAATTAGTTGCAAGCTAGCAACACGATTAACATTTAGATAATACATGTCATGCAACGCCGAAGGGAACGACAAAGTACATTAATTGTAAAATGAGTACATTTTTATAAGTACATTTCTGCTGAGCATTTACAATGGCAGCGAAGTTGCATAAATAAATAACTCGAATTAGAACCCTTCACGTAGCGCACAAACGCTGAATGCTCGCGACTCACGGTGAATAATTTCTTACCCGCTTTTGTGTTCAACATCTCAGTAAATACCTGACATTTAACTGACAATTGATGAATATTTTATGGGAAATGTTTTTGGAGAAAATATTTGGTAGCTCCGACTTGTTACCGAGATAGATTATGGAGGTAGTAGGAATTTTCCCAAGAAAAATATTTATAGTCTTCCCACGCAGGTTCTACGAATCTATAATAACCGTCCATTAAAATTTATGTCAGACATCACTTTCTGATAACAATACATGACGAGCAATTGGTACTGCGCTCTTAAAAATATTCATAAATTCTAGAAAGTTATGAACCTCACGAAGCCGGTTTGATTTAGCGAACCTAAATAAACAAGTGGAACAGCTGATCCTTTGAAGAGAATAGTAAAAAGAAATCGCAATCATTGTGATTTTAAAATTCCCCATTAAAACATTTGACAATAAGGCCCGGGTGGCAGCGGGGCTAGGGAGCCATGGGTTGTTGCTACAATTGATGGGAGCAGCGAGTTTCAAGTTCCCCTCGTTTCGGGCGATACACAGTGCTCGGTACATTCATTACAAAAAGCGTCACATCGCAGAACGGGCCCCGGTTTAATAATTCCACTCATTTGGGTTCCCCCGGGCGACTCGGCGAGACAATGCGCGCCCGGCTAACGGTATCAATCAACATCAAACAACCCCGCTACGCTCTATCTATAAACAGCTTTAGGGTTGTACGTTTGGCGCGCATATATTAGTTTATTGAGATTATGCCAACGTAAAATCCCATACAATGTTAAGTTTCCGGGGCTTTGAACTTGTACATTTAACGATAAATGATGTGTTAAGTACTCTCGGCAACAATGTTAGAAGTATTGGATACGGAGTATCTCGTCAATAAGTTTAGACAGAAGCTTAGAAACAATAATTTATTTTGTATGCTTTTGTAATTTATAATGGGCAATGAAAACACAGCAAATCTATCTTTGATATCTATAATATAAAAATGAATCGCAAAATGTGTTGGTAAGCGCATAACTCAACAATGCCTGGACCAATTTGGCTAATTCTTTTTTTGTTGTGTTTGTTATTGTCAGGAGAAGGTTCTTATGAAAAAAAATAGCGTAAAGTAGAGAAGTCAGTTGACGGGAGCGAAGCCGCGGGCAAAAGCTAGTGAATTAATAATTTCATAGTTAATATGCATTGACAACGCTATAATAAGTTGTAAAAAATCAGAATCTTCCCATAATAAAAATAACTTAGCCAACATTTGGCTTCGAAGCTGCTTCAATATAAAGCTGGATTATGATTACCTACACTTTGAGCATAAAATATGGCGGCCCTAATGCGCTTTGAAGTCTGTAGTAAACGATTCTTTTTATCACACAGTCGTTATGCATGCACAAGCCGACGTCGATAAGCAAACGCCCGCGGGATGTGTGCTCATCTCAATCCTCGCAAACACATTAGTAGTAGGGCAGATTTGCTCATGACGCATTCTCATCAAATAACCGAATCATGCGTTTCCAAAACAAACAGCACACCCACGCGAAACCATGCTCATACAAGTAAAAATAAAACTGAAATCAGATTGTAAACAAGAAATTAATCATGCACGCTTGTCTATAAATAACAAATACTGACAAGAGAACGTTTATTTCCTCTGTCTACGTTGTTATGTCAGGGGAAATTGCTTTCATTTTTCAGTTGGAAACAAAGTATGCAAATAAAATCTATTTGCGATTACGCCCACATGTACACGAATACTTGTAGGTTTTTCAGTAAGACGACTCGATTGTGTTCAGCAAACAAGCATATTGTCAAGTGTCGAGTGCCGGACGGTGTACTAACTCTGAATATGGAGTGCTCATCCACAAATAGAGGCCGACTCGCCCGTTTTCGTGGGCCACATGTGCGCTAATGAAGACACGACGTTTATGATTATGTTTATTCACGTCCGTTCAATGTGATGTAGGATGATGTTATACGTAACGAGCAAACGTGCTCATCAATTCAATCAACAAATGAATGAATTGACGACGTCAGTAGACGGTATATTACAAAATGTTTATAGTATGTGACTTAAAAACCCAAGACTTACAAAAACAACATTATATTTTTTAGAAAGCAACGTTGCTACAATTATGAAACAACGCATGATTACTCGTATGCAGAGTAAAAATAAATTAATGTACTCGACGAGACGCAAGAGAGCACAAGGAGCTTCATTAGGCGCGGAAACCGACGTTGTATTTTGTTCTTTACGTGACCAGCTGCCTACATTATTCAGCCATTAGTGCACGTCTGTAAGTCTGTGTGAAACACCAGTTAGTCGACAAATACGACTACGTCACGAGATACTTTTAAAAATGTATTACACGTAACTAGAGTTATTTTGTCTATAAGGAAATAATACATTATTCATAAGTATTTGTCTTACTTCTTCATAAACATCTTTATATAATGTTTGAATGAATCACCATGCGGATAAAGCTGCGTCATTTACAAGAGATTCGTCATTTTTTAAAGTTAAAGGCAGTATACGTGTGTTTCTCTAGGGACTACTTAGGTGGGTGAATGGTTTGCGGTTGATGGCTTTTTAATACCCTGCCTTCTTGATTCATCGGGCGGCAGACACTGTTGATTGATTGTGAGGAGCATACTAACAACGGGCTAATATGCCCATAGCTTGTAACAATTATGATTGCCTCTTGATCGATAGTTGACTGCTTATTAATTACTTACAGAGTCTGGATCATGTGCGTTTGGCGTGGACGGCTGTGCTGGCCTGGGTGGTGGCGGGTAACCCTGTGGATAAGTTTATTTTAGTGTTTTTATAAAAATGGTATCTTAAAAATGTATCTCATGTCATCTTCATAAATTTCTAAATGGGTCATAAGATATTTAGTTCAGCCAATGTTTCAAAAATCAACTTATCAAAAGGCACAAAAATATTGTTATTAAAGATGTCTTTGGTTTAACGGAAAAGATTAAAGGCAGAAAACAATGTGTATTCAGAGTAACGGTACGTTCGTTCCAATTATTAGTAACTTGACAGATAAGTTACAAGAGATTACAATGTAGCTTGGCTTGCCTAGCCGTCATTTTCTTAACTTTGCTTTAAGTATGTTTAATAGGATAGACATTATCCGTGTTATAGTTCGGCCATTCAGAGAATGCGTTCCTGACACGTCGCGATTGAACTGACGACGTAATAACATTCATTGATTATTGATATAATAATGTTGTTTTAATGCTCCTCAATTGTTAAAACGGTAAACAACCAGCAAAAATATTTTTATCGTAACTGCAACGCCATTGCAAAGTTACGTCGTCAGTTCAATCGCGACGTGTCAGGAACGCATTCTCTGAATGGCCGAACTATAAGGATATAGCAAAGCATTGCGATACGAAAGGCATTCCTAATGTTATTAAGACTTCTAGCTGTAATAACAATGAGTAAGGAGGACTGCGGCCAACTATATCGGTTTTATGACTAGATCGTCGCTCGGTTGGCTCCGGTCACGACACAGGACATCTAATTGAAACCAAATCTAGTCGGCGCTTGGCTTAACTATTCCGATCTAATGTAATCCACGACAACCTAGCTAGAACAACATAAAATGATAACAAAAACTGCAGCGAGCACGAAGTATTTAACTTAAAGTCTGCGGCGATTCGAATTAAATCGCAATTTCAAACGGGTGACGATGACAAAAAGTTCACAAGCTTAAGTCTAAAGTTAGTTTTGTGCGCCACTGTAAGCCGTAAGCCAAACTTTGATCCTGAAACTACATCCAAACACTAGTACTAAACACTTTGTAAAAATTACATATCACCAGTGTAAAAATGGTACAGATAGGATATTGTTTATCTTAAGCCACATTATTTAAAGTACATGAAATTCAGATCGATAACACTTCCATTAGGATCTGTTAGGATACAAATAGAAGTGACCAAAAATGGATGCGTAATGAATTCAAAGTTAAAATCCATCAATGAAATATTAAAACTGGAAAACATTTATTTTTATTAAGTTGTACAACAGTTATGTTTGATAGAATACCTACGAGACCTACGTCATATTTTGTTTACATTAAAACTTTCGTCAAAACTTAAAAATAGTATGGTAATCATTTTACGCAATAATATTATGAGTTGAAATAAATATTACGGCATAGAAAGTGGGGGAAACTTTCCCGAAATATCAAATAAACATCTAATTCAACATTTTGTGCTCGCGAATATCACTAAGTTGTAACGGACTCCGCAATTTGGAACGTTCAAACTTTATCTCGCAAAACATACTAATTGTTTTACCTCGTTGACATGATAAATGAGAAATTGAAATTTGATGTAAAGGCTGGCTGCAGTTACTTAAAGTTAATAATTTTTAAAGGCTGTAAAATAATATTGAATTCCAAAATTAAGCTAGTGCGATGTTTTATATGAACTGTTTATTGTTGTGAGAAATATATAGGTGAACGTAGACAAGACGTATGACTGCCCTAAGACAAGCCGAAAATAGAGCGAGATTAAAAAAAAAATCACCGTCCCGGTTAGAGCATATCACGAAAGGCACGACCTTCATTAATGAAGAGCACGATGAGGAAGAAGTGGTCAGCTTGTATCTGATCTGAAGTCGCTCCAGGAAGACGTGGTACAGAGACAAATTACTGTGAGGTAATAATTACCGCATAAATAATGATTTTAATAGGCAGTGGACACACAAAATAAAACACTACCACATCAATTTGCGATACGTACATTAAACCGGATTCGGCAATTCAATTCCGAGCTGTTGACTTAGGGAAGCGTCCGAAAAGAGGATTAATCCGTTTAATATTTCCGGCATTAACTCCGGGAGTAGCTGTTCAAAATTAGTGAGGAAAGTGCACGCCGACTGTAACAGAAGTAAGTCTGTTCCAAACTTATAATGAATTGCAAACAAGTTTCGGAAACGGCCACGACATGATCTCTTTATCAAACAGGACGTGTTCAAAATAACACGATATAAGGTGGCGTGTAAGGTGAAAACGCAAAATCATGAGCATATTTCCATAAATTAGATTATTTCAGCGACTTCTTCAAACATTCTTTAAATGGTTGTCGTTTTCCGGTTTATGACTAACAAGTGCAATAAAAACCTTCAAAGCGATCAAACATTTTAGTTTTGTAACTCGCAAAAATATGGTTTTAAGAAGTTCGTAGGAGTATATTGTCATAGATGTTACACGGCAGCACCCTCTCAAATGTGTCGTCTGCGACAACCTCACCTACGAGTAAACGCTCTCAATAAATCGAGGCATCTCTAGGTGCAGCATTCACAGCTCACGATTAGGGCTGCCCCTGTATCCACCTCCAATAAAACTTTATCATAATAATGGCAGGGTAAGTAGACGAGTCACACAATAGACAAGACAAATGTCAGTTTCTCTTCTCTTTACAATTGAATTGCATTATTTTGCGGAGATTGCAAAAGGGGGGAGCAAGCGGCATAATTTATCCAAGTCGGCAATTCCCGACAGCCCTGCCACCGTGACTCCGCCACAGGAGAGAGAATGTACGCCCCACCGTCAGCGCTTTAGAGGTTTCCAACGGCGAGCGGGGCTGCCACACTAAAGTTCGGAGAATCCGGAGCGTTTTGCAGTTTGTTATTATGAGAGCGGAGTGCTGCCAGCGATAAGTTGCTCTTTATGTACAGGGAAAAACAAGGACACAGCATAAAGTCGCTTCTTAGTTAATGTTGGAGTTGCGATAGTTACGCGAATAAGTTAGCTAATGCGAAACATGGGCTTTGAAGTGTAAAGTTTTATTGTCAGAAGATGAAACTGTTCAAAAAAGTAAATAAAGAAAAGGCAATATTTTCCTGAAGCGTCAAAGGTGTTGCATTTGTAATCGAGGTAAATTGAAATAAATCATCTAAATAATTCGACAGTTGTATATATGAACGTAATGTCAAAGAGATTCCTTAACGAAAATCTCCCAGAGGCGCACTTCAGAAAAGTCAAGCAATTAATCGCACGGCCTTTGACAAATATATTTCCTTGACAATAAAATATACTGAGTTTTTACTGGCGGAGGCGAACGCCCGGGCTAGAGAACGGGTAGAACTGTCTCGTGCAACCGGCGCGCCTACTGTGGGGGAATATTAAACGGACCGTACCCCGCCAGCCATGCCATTATTATTATCTTGCCATTCTGTCCCAGTTCCGGGATCCAATATCCAGTATGCTACGCTATCAACCAATGTGATTGCCAAGTAAATGTTGTGTGTCATTACTATTCGGCTATCGATGAAAGGTCAACGTTAACGATATTGGACCGTACAAATAGAAAGACGAAGTATATTTGGGAAAGACATGTTTAAACGTTCACTGCAAGGTGTAAAATATTTGTACAGCTCTATAGCGTATTTAATGTTGCTTTAATACGAAAGTCCAGTAAAATATAATTAGTGATTCCTCATTACCGCGCGGCTGGCGTGGCCCCTCTGGACGTTCGTGCGTCTGCTGGCTTATGGTTATTAATAACGCTGGCCGCCCGCCCCGCCCTGCACCGCAGCCCCCTCTGGCCCCCACGCTCGCCCGCGCTGCCGCTGCCGCACGTCTGACATTTTAATTCCGGAGCCGCGGGTATGAGTCCACTGCATAATTTTTCTATCGACAATTTTGTCGATAACATAAGGTACTTCTCTATCTTTTCAAGGTGTGCATATGAAGTTACAACCTGTCATTTGGATTTTAAGACGTGTTTATTTGTTTACTGAAGGGTTGGGTAAAAGTCAACGAACAGTATATAAACGTTTCAAATTCTTGGCGTGTCTATCTAAATTGAAAAGTTAGAAGTAACATGAAGTACTTCATCCTATTCAAATTTGCACCGGCATATATCTACTATCGATGGCACACAACTCTCGTTTAGACTAAAATGTTAATTCGTCATCAATGAAATGTTCTAGTTTGAAATACATTAACGACTATCCTCGCATAGCTTGAAATATTCCGTGTAGTCAGAGGCAAGCGAACAATAATATCGAGTGAGTCAGTGAACATCACTAGCCACGAATGCTACAATGGCGGTCGGGCGAGCGCAGGTCGAGCGCAACATGGCTGCCTGGTAGGCGGTTCGAGTGAAAGGGACGGAGCAAACATCGACTATCGCCTTCCCTATCGCACTCGCACGCAATGCTCGCATCGATCTCCACTCTCTGTGCTCGCCCCCAGCACCAGAAAGGCGGAACTAACAAAATTACAAAGCGCTTTCGAGCCGCTAATCATAAAATAAGATACGACGTTTCATTTCGACCGTACGACTCTCGAGCGATCACGATGCTGAAATGGCCCTTGACTCTCAAAATTCTCTACTGACATCGTGGAGTATTACCAAGCCAGAATTTAGTTAAGCCCCCGCATAGTATAGATTTATGATGTTTGTTTCAAAGAGGTAACAATAGTTGAATGCCAGAAGATGAGTTGTTGCAACTACAAAGCAACGGATTCAGATTTCATATTGACACGAAGGAAAGATACTGGGCTTCTAACCGCTATGTTTCTCCGATTGGATGGAACTTTCGGGAGCACAACCAAACCTAAAGAGAAATGAACAAGGGTAAGATCTAAAAGGAATAAAGCTCCACATCTCTTCGGAGCCGGCGCCGATGCCGGCAGGGTTTATGTTAGCATAAATTGTAGCCGTAGCCTGGCGGCGTTTAGTTCCAGAGCTGTATAAAATCGACACAAGCCGCGCACTCCCGCTGCCTACGAGTTTCTGCTCCGTCGATTACATGATATCTTGAGTGACGTTTAATTTTTGCACCACGCGCTCTTTTTTTTTTTTTGGGTACTTAAGTCTTTTAATAAATTTTGTATCTCCCAACGATTATTTATTCGTGTCTATGTCATATACATGCAGAGTTATATAATTATTGTTGTTGCTTCGGAAGAGGATTTGGACTTATATCCCCAACTTCTTTATTATGTGCCCAAAAGGGTAAATTTCTTTCAATACTATAAATTGTACCACCTGTATAGCACATGGAATGCCTATAAGACTTGAGTGTTGAGGACCTCATTCATGTTGTTTTTACAGTCACAGTAAGGATAGTACCATAAGACATGATACCTTATAAAATAAATAGTTTGATCACCAACAACAGCAGTAATAAAATGAGTAAGTGCGAGGAATGCAAAACGAAATGTTTCATAGAGAGAAACTTGCAACTTGTTTAGAGCGTTTCGTTCGCATGCAAAGCTGGCAACATGTGCTACATCTCCATTATATCGTGAAGCCGTCGCTAGGCCGGCCACGTGCGAACCATACGCCGGGCGAGGCGGCGAGTAAGGACATAGAAATATGTAAATCGCACGGCGAGCCAAAAACGTTGGCTTACGTTCACGATGAATGCTGATCGCTGCACTATGACGAACCGATCATCCACGATGTCGTTCTACGAGTCACGAAACTCATGACATCAATTATTACACACTAAGGCATGTTTCGCACTTGTCGTCAATTGTTCATTCATTGCATTATTTTTCAACATTGTTGAATTTGTAGTTTGCAGCTGATCGTTCTTTGTAATCGAAAACGAAACAACTAACATAGCAAGGAGATAGTGTCTTCATAGTTCAACATAAAGTCTATTTAAAGTTTCTTTGGACTCTATAATTTGGAAACAACGAATATTCAGTGTTGCAAACTTGATATTATTTTATCGAACGTATCGACTGCTTTGAGTCACTCAAGATCTAGTTAAGATACCTCTTCGGGCAGTTGTTTAGCCGCATATCCAGAATAACGAGGTGGAAGTTAATATAGAAACTAAGCTAATCCAAAACATTCAACCAACAACTTTAATAAGGGCTGCAAATATTTGATTTAATCAAGATAAGTACAACCAAGGTAACAGAAAATATTACTCGAGGGCGAATACAGATATTATTGTAAATGTTGGCAAGAAAAACAAACCCATATTCCTCAACGACTGCAGTTATAATACGTAAAATAAGAGTGGAAAGAATAACGAAACAGGAAAACAAACATAACGAAAGTAAAAGTCTTCCATTAGGTGGGTATGGTATGACCATAGACGGTTTATTGAAATAGTGCTATGGTTGGGGAAGGTAATTTTTAAAAATTGCTCACAACGAGGGCTTTCGTACATTGGGTAGCAGTTTAATGTGTAACGATAACAGTAAAGTTCATAGCCAAAGTTCCATCCGCCGAGTTCCCCGGATTACTATACTTTCCATATAGAGTGGCTTCAATTTCGTTAAAGCTGTACAGATTCGTATCTTTGCGCGTGCTGACAAGGCTACACAACTACAAGTGTAAGAAGACATTACAGATGAAAATATGTTTATTTATATAGTTACTGCTTTTACTCACGCTATAACAATGTCTTTTTAGGTGTGTTGGTACGCAGTGTACAAATATACATACGTTAGTTCGCATTTAGTAATCCTTTCTTATTAGTTTCCGCATAGAAATACGCTCGATGATTAAACAAACAGAATCTGAATTTAATTACATAATGTGATTCAGATACTTAAGTCTAAACATAGCAATAACTTCAAGATAAATGTCATAGTATGTAGTTATTTTCGATTAGCAACAAACCGTTTATCATGTTTTCGAGTAGCTATCTCGAGGCGCACACTACGTAGTCTAGCAGTGGAGTTTCAGCC
The DNA here is from genome assembly GCF_022581195.2 of Helicoverpa zea. Lineage (NCBI taxonomy): Eukaryota > Metazoa > Arthropoda > Insecta > Lepidoptera > Noctuidae > Helicoverpa > Helicoverpa zea. The sequence continues at coordinate 5,391,196 of NC_061472.1, forward strand.
AAAATTATCGAAAATTTCCGTCGGCGACGACGTTCTGCGCGATATCGGCGCGATAAACGAAATGCAAACATGACGCCGACTCTACGAACCAACATGTTTTACTTATTAAAATTTCGGTTAACGATAAAGCCAAACTGAGAATATTTTAGAGTCTCGCGCCAAGTGATTTAGTACTATGTATATTTTATTTTATTTTTTGTTATTAGAAACGGATTTAATGCTTTTATAGATTTTATAGAAATTATTATTGAAACGTTAACTGTTCATGCTTTTAATGAATACATCATTAAAAGCTTCTTTTATAGTACTTAATATACTACAGTAATCTTTATAATATTAATATTACAAAGCTCTATCGCCATAAACGAGCTATTCAAACGTGTTGTCTAACTACTCCCAATACCTTTTAATCAATAAGATTAAGTTGTCAAAATAGAACTTGATGTCAAAATAAACTGTTTGAGCAGTAGGCAAAAAGGTTGCCTGATCCGGATTTTACAGTGGGGGTATTGACTGAATTTGCAATTCAGAGTCGGCAGAACGGCGTACGTTAACTGCTCGTGAGCCAACTACTAGTTGGAATTACCTTTGCTGTTCAACGGTAGCTACTTCATCCGCACTGGCGTAAATGGAATGCAATGAACTTTTCATGCGCTGTTCAGACCGCTAAGTAAAGGTGAGTTATTCTAATTATTCGAATTAGCTTAATGAAGGTGCAGTGGGCTATAAAAATAACGTTTGTTTTAATTTAATTAGTTTTACAGGCTGAATTGGTATTAAAATGAAACTTAATGAGCTTTGGAAACATTTTCTGACAGATAATACTGGGACGAGGCTATCATTGGCGAATAAAATCTATTATGTGTGAACCCCGTACCTACTACAACTACATTTTCTATGACAACTTGATTTCCTTTAATAATTGATTGATGCATTTATATTAATTAAGGACTCCATTGCCATACTACACTACTTTTTTTCTGTATCTGCCATCAAATTGGATTCAAAGATTCAATAAACATAAACATTTTGAATTTTTATTTGATGAACCTCTCAAAATCTACCAGAAAATTATATTCAATTGCGTTAAGAAAGATCTTACAGTGTAATCTAACAGCAATTTGTTATTCTTAGGCGATGAAAGTAACAGCGGAGAAGTAAAAACAATCAATTGATATACAAGTCACGACACGGTTCAAAGGAGGTTCAAATCGAAAGAGGAATTCAATTCACTGCCTTGTCTTTGCTTCGGCTTCTATTGATATTTTTTGTCGTTAATCAATTTAGATTTAAACAGGCGTAAAAAATATGATGGTTATTTTTAATTACGTGTTACTTGACTCATTCATAAGAGGCAATAGTTAAAATGTAATATTATAATAGGTACAATTACATAATAGGTCAGTGGTACAGCAAAAACTTTGTGTGAACTGTAAATCATGTATAACAAAGTCGTTGAGAAGTTCGTTTCAAGGCTAATGAGAAGTTTTCCGTCTTAACTTTGTTGGTTTAAACTAAAACTTGTATTTAAGGTACCTAAATTATTTTTTCTTGATATTTTCAATGTTTGTCCTTTCATATAACACGTTGTAGTGTATGTGTAGTGCCAGCGTTTTAACAGAACAAATCGTATGCATATTATGGTTTCATTGTAATCCACAATTGATTAAAAGATATTTTATATGCAGATTTTAAAACGCTTTCTGAGACGTTAATACCATGTATCCTTAATAACATTTCTATCAAGATGAAAGACGCGACACGACGGCATTCTCTCTAAACCTGTTACTAACCGACAAGATTAGCTGCCTTCGCACGTGCTTATTTACGACACTCAATGTTTCCTACAGTTAATAATTACCGGACATGAATGAAACATCTACTTTGCTTCCGATAAGACTAGCCTTTTATTTTTTGCACTATATTTTTTGCTCTCCTTTATGTCATACTATTTTTACATTATTACCTACAAAAAAATTAACAAGTCCAGAGAAATTTTCCGCAACAATTGAATCGTTAAAAATATCCATCAACAGAATCTGAATGTCCCGGTTGCTAAAAATACCATTAATTGTTTGTTGAAAACAAGCTTTTTTTTGTTAGGCACGATCTCTAGGGTGGCTTTGATTCAATGGCAGATTCCACCTGTCAGCTGTGTTCCGGTTGTAGGGCTACCCCAAGGTCGTAAAATTCCACAAAAGGATTATTTACACAAGTATAACAGGTGGACAGGACGGCGCCGACTTTATCTACCTGTCAATAACTTACACCACATCAAACACGCTTGTCCGTTGATGATAATGGTACCCTTTTGGATAAAATTTTGGATTTGTCTCGTTTGTACTTAGTTAGCTGATATGTCAATTCTTTTCTACGACAGGTAAAATCAATAGATCAGGCTGATTGAGATAGCATACCTGATGCGGCGGTGGTTGCGCCCCATGCGGCGGCATATGGGGCGGATGTTGTGAGTCCTGGGTCGGAGACATAGCACCAGGCGCACTTTGGCCTGCGCCGGGGCTTGGAGCTCCCGGCGGCTGCGTCGGTGGCTGAGGAGAACCGCCTCGCTCATAGCCCTGCACACAATCAAATAAATTCCATTTAAGAATCTAACAGCAGCTTACAACAACGCAACAATGAAACCAGTCAGTGAAAAAAAACTGTTCTTCAGGAGTGCATAAACAGATTTGAATACATAATTTCTATTTATTTATTTATTTGTATTTAAATAGAACGGCCAAAGCCAATTACACTATTTAACTTATAACTAATTTTAACTCAGTCATGCATCCTTCTCATAAAAATTCAAACATGCTGACATTATCACCTTCCATTCATCCGCAAACACATCAAGATCTGTGTTTGAGTTCAGGAGAGCATTAATGGCGGCTGTCGTTCGAGGAATAGGCGACTTGGAATGTGCCACAGTACAGGAACTTGGGACATCTAGTAAGCGATGTCTTCTGCTACGACGATAATTGTCCGGGACGAATAGGTTGCATATTTCATTATGAAGATCTGGAGCATCAATTACCCCTCTAAGAATTTTGAGTACTACTGTCATCTGATCGCGCGACCGTCTTACTTCTAGGGAGTTGAAATTTAAGCAGCCCAACAGGAATTTAGTGGGATACAAATAAGGATAAAATCCGTATGAGTGCTTGTAAAGGTACCTGAGGAATGCTTTTTGCACTTTCTCTAGAGCTAATATATACTGCTTCTCAAACGGGTTACATACGCACGCACTAGACTCAAGCTTGCTTCGGACCAATGCCCCAAAAACGAGCTTGATTACGTGGGGGTTGTAGAAGTCCCGACAGTTCCTTAAGACAAAGCCAAGGCGCCTGTAAGACTCCTTAGCTGTAGATGAGATGTGGTCGTGAAAAGTGAGCTTTCGGTCGAACATAACTCCCAGGTCTTTCATGGAATCAGTTCTTGTGATTACTTCTCCATCCAGTTTGTATAGAAAGTTAACTGAGCGCCGCATTCGCCCGAAAGACATCACGTAGCATTTTGATTTATTGAACTCCATTTTATTTTCTAAACTCCACTTGTGTACGGCATCAATGTCCGATTGCAGGGCTTGGCAATCGACCTCGGATTTTATTTCATAAAATAATTTTAAGTCATCAACATATAAGAGGGATTTGACATTCGCAACCACATCCGGGAGGTCGTTTATCATCAATATGAAAAGTCGATACCAAGTTTAGAGAAGCTCTTTAGCCAGTCAGTGCAGTAGTCGGCGAGAGCTTAAAGTTCAGGAGGGCATTTCCATCGAACAAGTCATCAATATAAAACATTGAGAGAACCGGAAAATTCATGAAGTGTTCCGGTTGATATAATGATGACTTTGACCCCCTTTACTTCCGTACAAGACCGTAAAACGTTGAGTGTTTATCGCCCCGCGAGTCGTGTAAATTCGGCTGAAGGAGACGAATGAACGCCGTTAGCGAATGGGTGTTATTAAAACGTTTACACTTTTAAAAAGTTGCGAATCTTCATCTTCTCATACACTATTAATGAATTGGGCGGGTTTTACTAAGTCAATGGCTGGCGTTTATTACATGTTCTTGTCAATTGACAATCGATTGTACGGGTATGATCTATAAATTTGTCAATACATACATACTATTAATTACAATACTTAAATAATTCTTTAGGAAAGGCCTATGTTCCGCAGTGGACAGCAATTGGCTGAGATGATGTTGATGATCAATGATGAGCATTCAAAGATTGTATTCCGTCATTGGAGTAATAATCATAGAACATATCTTTTTTTGTGATGTAGAGACTCCAATAAACCAAGTGCCCCAATGTTGACAAAGGAACCATCAATATCGTATTCACTAGAGCACCCAAAAAAGCAAAGCTTACAAGAGATTTTATGAGTCCAACCGACATTTAGCAACTCATAAAACTTTCATTGCTTGGGGTTGGTATAAAATGTAACCGGTGTTGTAATAATGAATCGAGCAGCAATTGAAATGGGAACACTCAATTAATCACAGCCGACAAAGCTCTCGTGTCCTTGGCCGTGACTCAGAATCGCGAGCACGCTCACTCTAATTACCAACCTTTTTGTTATACACTCGTTCGGGTTCTTCAAGACATTGAAGCTTTTAAGGTGTTTATTTATTCAAATTGTCTTTTTGGACAGAATCTTTAAGAATTTGCTTAATATGTATAAGTTTTCAACAGCATTTATATGAGAATAATTCACAGCAGTTAATTTCCGAATATTTCGTACCGATTGTTTTGCGTTTTTATCGTTCGTGTCGTGTATTGAGGAGCCCGTGGCTAAGTAACAGCCGCATCAGTCGATCTATCATAGATTAAGCAGCCTTTATGGTCGTTTTCCTTCATCTTCTGAAAGGCATATTGAGAGTTGTAGGTCTCGATTGACATTTACATCTTTGCTAATCGTTACGGGTCGAGTCCACAACCCGTCTTAGCAAAGAATATCGGGTTGCCCAGATATATAACGTGAGTTGCGGAACTTGGATAAGCAGTCGCTCTACGTAGAACGCTGGTAGTCAGCTGCATTTCGTTAGACTGGAAGCCAACCGAAACATAGCTTGGGTAGGCAGATGATCGTACTCAGGTAGGCAAATGTTAGAAAGTCTGTACATGAATAGTAACAGATCATAAAACGCTTAGAAACACGTCAGGGTAGTCATAGAACAGGTTCTCTTAAACGTCCTTAACAACAGGTTAACCGCTCTAATATAACTATTAATGATGCTCACACACACATGCGTTCACACATTAAATACATAGTTGGTATAAAGCACCGGGCACGTGCAAGAGCCGGGTCGACGACCACGAACGGCCTTGACCGTGCATCCATTATGCACACCCGTTTACTTGCAAACGAGTGCACCGCAACGCATCTACGCCTACTAGTGCCTATGTAAATATGTCTGTATGTATAATAAACCAGCACGAAAGAGCTCTACTACTATCGAATGACGTAACATGATTGGCCGTTCCGCCGGCATTGTTGGTCGTTTCTAGTTGTGCCGAGGGTTTTGATGCAATGCACACGTTGTTCAATTAATTGAACGTTTCGCAGGGAAACATGCAACGCAATAACATCGTAAAAACATCGTTCGGGTTTTATTGGATAAGTAATTTGCGTTTAGATTGGAGCTAGCAACCAATTTGAGTCTCAAACGTAGTTTGGATTGCAGTGACAAGTTTTAAGAGAATGTGAACTTTACTTTAAATAAGGCCGCTCACCAACTAAAAAAAAATTCTAAATTCTAAGAGCTAGTGGAGTAATATCCAGGTTTGGTAAGTTATGTGTCCAGAGCAAGAATTTGCATACTATTTAATTAAATTCATACTATAAAGCTCGCAAATTGACCAGATTTGGGCATACTTATGACTGCACAGCATTGTACATAAACCGTCCGTCCTCGACATAGATCTTGCTGACAATGCAGACATTCATTGCATCAGTCAGTCGCACAATGCTTTCACTCGACAGCCAGTTTCCGCGTCACGTTTCAAGGCTGCAGATAAGGTTGGCCTGATATTTACTAATCCAGGTCAAGAGGAGTCATTCACTTTTTATGTTTCCCTCTGCCGGCTGGCGATAATTGAATAATAATCGTGACGTCAACAGTTCACGGCCTCCTGTTACGTGTTATTGTTCTTGATAACGAAACAATATGTTTGTAATTATCGCGCATGTGACATTGTAATTATTGTTGTTCCAAACAAGTTTTAGAATCAGTGAATTGTTTTAAGGGAACATACACACATCAAAAGTGTCTAGGGATCAACATATATTTTTGCAATAACTTTTCTCCTGATTGATATTAATTAAAATTTTCTTTAAGGATTCATCAAATAAAGTGTTTTCGTTTGTCACAGTAACGATAAACCAAGTCACCTTTGCACTAATAAAGAAATTTGCCATTTTCCTAATAAAGGGATTTTTGACATTTGAAACACTAACACAAAAGTTCGAAAAAAAAGACTGAAATAACAGTTTTCTTTAAAAGTTTATTGGGTAACTTAAACAATTAATAATCCGTGTTTCTACCGCGAACACTAACAACACAAGAACATCGGTTTGGCATACTCAAAATGAGTTCATCCAAATCACGATGTGGAATGGCCGCCCATGTTCGTTGCAACAACAAAAAAAGGTCTTCTTGCGACTGGATACCCTCCATATTCGGCAGAGCTCTTCTCTGTAGCATATCCCATGCATGCTCAATCGGGTTCAAGTCTGGCGACTGAGCAGGCCAGGGCAGGACATTGATGTTAGCTGCCGCGAGAGTCTGTCTTACAACTCTTGCGGTGTGCGGTCGTGCATTATCATGCATTAACTGAAATAAGGGACCGATTTGCACTTGTAGAGGAACGATGACGTCTGATACAATCGTCTCAGCATAAATTTGAGCGTTGAGGTTGCTTCTGATCCAAATCAACTCAGTTCTTCCGCCGATCCAAATACCCGCCCATACCATGATGGTTCCACCACTATAAGGATGGACTTCCTGGCAGGATTTTAATCGCTGTTGGCGTCCAGGGGTTCTCCAGTGTCGTATACGTCTTGTATCCGGTCTCATACCAAAACGAGACTCATCAGAAAAGCACACGAAACGCCATTGTTCTTCTGCCCAATTTCTGTGTTCAAGAGCCCATTGATATCGAATCCTACGATTGTGCATTGCTATAGGTGGTACCCGTAGCGGTCTTCGGGAATGAAGGTTCACTTCATGCAAGCGGTTTCTGACTGTTTGGTCGCTAATTAAGTTCCCTGAAGAGTGATGAAGCCTCACGGCTAACATCATGGCGGTTATTGTTGGAGCTCTTCGAGTTAAGATTTGAATGTATCGGTCTTGTCTCCGTGTGGTGCAGCGATACCGTCCTCCATGGCGCTCAGCTACGGTACCAGTGCTTCGGTAACGTGTCCAAAGTCGACTGATAACACTCTGACTTGTATTCAGAGCTAAAGCCACAGTACGTTGCCGGGAACCAGCTTCTATCATTCCCACGGCTCTGAGCATTTCTTCCCTGCTTAAATGACGTCGCCGCTCCATAATAACGTTGGTTTTAATCAGTAGTAGGGAAACAGTAGCACTAATAATGTCTTCAATGCGTTGTATGTGTTTATAGGGAAAATATTGACAGCTGATTTTCATCTTTTACTCGAATTTGATTCACAGTTCCTGATTCAAATTATGAAATGCACCAAAAAGGATCCATATAAATTTATAAAATCATAAATTTATTACAAAGCCACATCTCAATCTCAAGAAATCCGCATAAAAATGCTTGATCCCTAGACACTTTTGATGTGTGTATTATTAAGCCGGGTAGCAATGCTGACGTTCAAAAGGTTGGCGAGGGTTTTGTTTTTTATTGTAGTAATGTTTATTTTTGGCAGACACTTATTCGAAGCTTGATTCAAAATAGCAATGTTAATCAGCTTAACGGGGCTCTTGCATAATGGGCTCCGACTGAAGGACCGCCACGCTACTGTGTAATTGGATATGCTGCGTTCATTTACCGGCAAAGCCGAAACCTATTCAATACCTGGCAATACGCTTGGAGCTATTGTCAGAGCCATTAGCGTCACCGGGACGGTAGACGATTTGTAGCACACATAATGACATTGGACAGACACTCTTAATGACACTGGACAATGCGACGAACACTAACTAGACATTGTAAATTGAAGTAAAATTATGTAACAAAAGTGTATCCAAAAAATGTTTTCGTTGTCGATTCGAACAATTCGTTACTGTACATAGTAAGTTTCAAAGGCGGCGAGGGTGGGGTCGGGTGGTAGGATGTCTGCGTCCAAAACAAAATACAAAGAAATGTTAGAACTTTCACTGAATAATAATTTTGTGGAAAAAGTTTGTCGAACAGAACATAGCAGGAAATCGAGACTAATGCTTGGCAACCGAGTTTGGCTGAGTTTCAGTCGAACATCCGCGCCAGTCGCCAACCAATCCATCAAAGGAGGGTGACTGGATCGGGTGTGGGGTACACCCCCGTACCCACATAAATATTGCGGGTAGGTGAGTACAAACCCTTTGACCGAGTTCTGTTTACTTTCGTTTTCGCTCAGCTGACGGGGCCGCCACCCCGCCCGTGTACCTCCACTATTATTATGATAATTAGAGAGCTATCAACGTGATATTAACTACACAGTCTAATTGTAGTGACGCTAACGAACAATAACCTTTAGGGCGTAACGGGTGTCAGCCTAGGTATATCTAAATAGCAATATCAATAGGCTCCAATTTAAGTACGTAACTGTACATACAATCTGATCACCTTTAAGTGCGACTTTTTGTGGTGTCGAAGTTTTATGGAGTGCTTTTGTGCCGGTCCATTTGTGTTGCGGTCGTCGGGTTTTTTAAAGGCCTCACCCTGAGGTGCGAACGGGGGTGTCCCCGAGAGCACTCAAGGTTGCAACGAGTGCGGACGCGGTAGACAGGGCGTAGACGTGCATTATTAGGTGGGTGCCGGAACACCCGCGGGAGTCGAGTTGGGGGCGGTAGGGGTGCGCGTACGTCATCACCTGAGGCGCGCCCTTGAAACCGTCGTCGCATTCATTGCACCCGGATGCGGGCCGTATCTCCGAGCCCGCAATACTCGCACTCAAGACACCACCTACCTATCTTACAGTCTCGGGGATACTCCCCCGACACTACTTTGAGTACCTAAACACTGCAAGTTGTGAACATTTCAGCTGATCGTGTGTGCAGCTCACTTGATGACAATGCAAGTCTTAGTCGTCGATTTTACGTTATGCAGGCATTCCACCAGGTACTTATTTGTTTTTAGCTAGCTTTTTGCTAGTTCAAATGTTGTGTGACGCTTTGCCTTAGAACTATTGGTTCGGTTACTCCTCGACCACTAAGCAATGTTCTACCGGAACCGAGCAACGAACAGCTTGACTGAGAAGAAATCACATCATCATCATCATCGAAGTCCAAATCGAAATCCTCAAACTAAAGAGTATTTTTCGCGGAAGCTAGTTTAACAGCCGTTCCCATTATTCTATCTATATACATATTGTTTTGCTAAATAAAGATAGGAATTTGAAATTACTTGTATGGGGATAGTGTCTAAATTATAGAAAGCAAATCGACAGATAGATAGAATATTGGGAACGCCCGTTATATTATAGACATGGAAACAAGTTAGTAGGTAAAACATAGAATTATATAGATTGTTTTTGTTTTGCCCAGCAATACCTGTCAAAGTGTCAAAGCAATGTTCAAACCAGAATACTTTTTCTATCCGCGGTATTCGTACGGTTCATACTCGTCCATAATATAACGACTGAAATCAATAATTAATATACAAAATAAATAAAAACCAAACTTTTCAACCCAGAAAACTAGAATACTTAAAAGATTTTTTCTTTATTTTGCGAAATTATCTGGCCTGTGATACCTGTCTTAACAAACATGCTAATTTGTAACATGTTAAATGTCAATTAAAGATATAATGTACCTATCATCTTCTACAAACAAGAAAACATAGTGTTTACGGAGAACTTGGTTTCCCGTCGGCCGTCGCTGTAGCGCGTCGCTTGTGGAAACTATCCAGATTATAAAATTCCACCTAAGGTTGTTAAAATATTACCCTTTTTATTATTTGTAAAGATTTCGAATCTATGATCAATCTATAATAAGGGTAATATTGTTTTATCTTCTCTCTCAGGAAATTATTTAATTCATCTAGAAATCTTTCTGAGTGCATACTTAACAACTAGCATTATAAAGATTAAAGATTTTAATTCCTCTGGCATAGGATTTTCTATTACCACATCATTACCCATGTGATAAGTCAACGTTTTGTATGACTAAGTTATTGTCGAAACGGTTACCAGGTGTCGCAGAGATAGATTTTTAATAGAAGAATTGAACAACAGTAAATTAATCGACAAAACAAAAAAATCTAATTGGAATCATTGGAATTGAGAAACTCCTTTTTAGGAAGTCGGTTAAAAATTTATCCGAGCTACACATTTTCTAGGCAAGTTATGTTTCATATATTGTATCAATAGCAATTGAGAATAGTACATCAGATCCGGTGCATCTGACAATGATAATTTAAAAGGGATCATCGATTCCATGTAAGGCAGCCAATCAGTTCGAATTCGGATCACTTCAAATTCTATACATAATAAGTTAATTCTAGCACAATTGTATTTAATGAGGACGTTAACGCATCGGTAAATATCTTGTTACAAAGAAAACAATGCGTTAATTAACTAAGTACATTGTTTGGACCTCCACGTACGTACATAATATATTCCTACAGAATTTAGGACTACTATTCAGTTTATTTATCATATTGACGTATCCAGCGTCACATTTGCATCTGTTAATAGTTTTAAGATATTCCCTCAATAAAAATATTCCCTCATTGATTTGAGTTTATCTATAATGTAATTAGTTCAGTTTTTCTGCCCATTGCTTCTGTCATATTTTGGGCGAATTTACGGCACTGACGAAAATAACTTAGCTAGGTTTATCCTATTTACCATACATAAGGCATTTAAGTAGTGGTATCACAAACAGCATTATATAAACAGCAAGAGCTTAAAACATAGAAGTGCGAAGACTGAACGATTGGATGTTCCTTTTATTTGGTACATTAGGATCATAATAAACGCCATTTTTTACAACAAGCGTTGCCTTGTTACCTTACTGAGTTTACACCGAATAACATAGAGGCATGTTTTGAAAACGGCCTTGTTCATAGTAGAATCATTTCTTAACATCGATTTCTACACGAGTTCGCTCCAAGAGCCCTGCTTCAAACGTACCTCTGGCTCCGTTGCACAACGAGCTTACGTCAGCGAGCGCGCGGAGCGGCTTACGTCATTCGAGCGTATCTTGAGCCTCCAAGCTAAGTTAGAACTTACGCCTATGGCTTTTAGAGTTGTGTTCCTCCGAAGACGGCTTAAGTATGATAGAACGTTTATGTTCACGTGAGTGGATGAGGCTCCGACGCGCCGCCGCCGGCTCAACGATTCTGAGAAACGTTCAAGTCGGCTCTCTAGTTTCGGACTTGAATATGAATCCTCCAACACGACGACCAAGCATAAACATATTTCTAAGAAGACGACATCCTCAGAATCATTTACAGATAATTTCTTCTCTATGGCTTTTTATTACAAGTCTTGAATAAATTAATTGAGAAATGACGTTGATGAAATTCGCTTCTATGAATAAAGTAATTTTGTAGTCATCAATTTTAGTCGATGACTTCCTAACTGAATGTTGTTAATTAAAAAAAATCTTTTCCTGCGTAGGATGCTAAAATCGATTTAACAAACAGGTTCCTTAATAGCCAACGGGGTAGCCACCGGATATGGCTATCGTAATACCAGTATAATGCCTCTACATCTCTACCGGTGTCGGCATACCATCTAGGATCGTTTAGAATTTAATTCAAGAATTAGATCGGCCTTAATCAATGTTCAATTCCATAGAACTTCGATAAAAAACTCACACACTCGTGCAACATCTTATTATTCTCAATTTTCAGCCTTTCAATATTAATACATTGAGAGATGCGTCCATTCACGTACCTTGTCTTTCAAAAAGACGCTTATGGCAGTGTGCACTCATGAATCGTTTTATAAAAGCTCACTGTATCTGCTTAAAACTTATCGCGTTTTACTGTCAAAAGGAATATTTGTAAGATGACAAATCCTGCTCGAGCAAAGATTTGATATCAGGTGCATTTTAGAGCATGTTTTATTTAACTTTGATTAAGTTTTCATATTTATTACATTGAGATGTATTATTCTTTATATTTCGGTATGTTTCGGTTTAGAAAACTATTGTCAAAAAATAGCATTATTTGCATATTTCAGAAACTAAGCCAGCCTTTGTCCACACACAAAGTGGTGACAAATTGAATATTTTAAAACATAACCCTTTATAGCAGTCGAGAAAAAATACTTCAAGCTTAAAGACATTTAGGACATAAAGTCTTATCTTTACTAAGTTTCTGGTGAATGAAGCACTTTTACAAAATTGGATACTTGTCATTTTGCTACAACGCATTTAGTTTCATATGAAGAGTATAAATAAGTTAACATTTGCGAAGGAGTTTGTTAAATCGATAGATAACACGAATTGACTATGGATATATGAAGGTTTACGCTAAGTCGCTACACAAGACCCAACTACACGTCCCTAAGGCATTGACCCCTGGCTCTACATAGCATACATACTAACATTTACCTTTAGATATATGACCATCAATCACTATTAATTTACGGCGTATAATGCACACATATCTGCATACATCATTGGATTAGTTATTGCAATTTTTGCAGTCGATTGATCATTGTTGATCGGACTGACACAATTCACTGAATATGGTGTCAGCTTTTAAATTAAAGTTTCTTATTTACTCAAAGATATTAGATAAAAGCAAACAATTAGGAACAGCTTCTTCTTCTTATTTGCTGAGGTTGAGCTGCAGGTTTAATAATCTAACAGGTCCTAGTGTCAGAGTCTGACGTGGAATTATAACACTACTACTGAACAGCTCCTAGGCACGAGGGTGTAACATTTCGGCGCGACCCGGGAATCGAATCCGTGACATGTGCACAGCAGTCGCTGGCGCGTGGTATATCTGATTATCGTACTAAATGCAACAATTTAATTCAGTAACATAGTTTATAACTCCTCATATAAATTATTATAACTTTGAGAAAGCTTGACATAATCTTATTGAAAAAACTCGAAAAGTTTCTTGCTCCAACATAGATCAGTTACCCAAACTAGTTCATTGAAATTTAACAGACGCATATAAAATATTTTACAACTTTTATCTGAACAACTGAATTTAATATTTATCAAGCACAAAAAGTCAGAAACGTCATTCCAGCTTTGTGACCGTGAATTTTACATCGAGTAAAAAAAATGGTGAACGAAAATATTTACATAAAAAAATAGAAGATTTTTGTTATTATTTTTACTCAACGGCATTTTCAGTAATAGTTGTACAAACTAGTCGTTTTGGCTTATTTGGAGATGTAGACCTATTGGGTTTGTATTGTCCTACTTGTTGAGATAATACTGAGGATCAGGCGAGAAAACCTAACCTAAGGCTCAGGATGAAAAGTTACATCCTGCCCTGTACAGGAAGAACAAAAATATCGAAATGTTTTTACCAAATTGCCAAGAAGAGTTACTTATTGCTGCTATTAGAGTAATGTCCTCCTAGCCTCTTATCGGCTACGGCGGCTGTTCTCATATGAGGAGATTAGCCAACTACGCAGGACATAATATAGTGCACTAGCGTTTGCGCAGACACAGGTGCACATACTATTCCTTCACTCTCATAGTCGGATGGGACGTTAAATCCGACACAACCTGAGAGAGATCACGCGCAGGACCAACATTAACGTGCTCTCCGATGCACGGGTGAATATTAATTCTACGACTTCAAGACTACGGGCTGCTTTGTGAAAGTTTTACAAAACCCACAAAGCGATTTCGGCCCGACTAGTGACTCGAACCAGATACCTCGTGCCGCGCTTGCGACAGTTAGAGCAACGAGGCAGTTTTTACTGTGGATTGTTATTAGAGTAATACATACCTGGTGTGGCGAGAAAGGCGGTCGTGAGTTGGGCGCGCCCGGAGGACCTGGTGGCGGGTACCGTTGAGGGTACGATCCAGGCGGGCCATACGCGCCCGGGGGCTGTTGAGGACCGCCCGGGGCACCCGCGTATGGGGGCCCACCGTAGCCCCGAGGCGGCTGAAACAAATTACAAGATGAGTCTACAGATCAAAGAAGAGTTGCTAATGCTTTATGCTAATTCAGATAAGGATGATGTAGTTTATAATTATTAATTACATTAGTTAATGCTCGCAGCTTAATTCTTTCACCTGGCACCCTTCTTATCCATCACTCTTTACCACTCTTTATCAAACGAAAATGTTTCCATATTGCCATGTCACTGTTAAAATAGGCATAAAACTCGAATATCAAAAACATAGGCAACGAAATAACTCTATTACTGCTAACATCAATAACAACGCAATAACACTAAGTCTTTAGCAGAACTTGTTTAGCCTAATAGAAGTGAAGGATTGCCGAAATCGTGTTGACCAATAGCATTTACTATGTTTACTTTTAAATAATAAAAAGGATATATCTAATTACAAATAATGGATCATTTACTTAATTTAGAGGGTCGTCAAGGTAATATCGAAAATATAATTTCCAGGAACCTTTAACTACCTATTTGAAAATAATTTACGAATATACAAATTGTTATGTACAACAGTGTGTATTTGTCTTCCTTTTCAGGCAAGGTAGGCATTTAATAATTATATCCCCTAAGGTCCATAAAATGAAATCAAAAGACGAAGTAGCCATGCTTTAAATATATCCGTATTTACCTCGGATATCTTGTGTAATAACGTGATAACAAGCAGATTTAGTGTAAAGATTTATTGTTATAATTATTCAATTAGAAATAGAGTAAGAAACAAGGAAGCAAATAATTATGTACCTACTAGACCCTTGCACTGCATATGTCCCTAAATTGTTAACTGTCTTTAAATTCATAACTGCCTAATTATTAACTCCACATATTTCCTAAATACTCCCAAAACTCCAGATTGTAAGATTTTTAATTTTAATTAGGCAATAAAGAAAAAGATACTTTATTTTGTAAAACATGGTACAAAGCATAGGTGTTATAATAAGTAGTATCAACTCATGTTTTGCCTTATGATGGCGCACAAAATGTCAAAGGGTTCTTAAGCTAGCTTAAGATATTAAAATTGATGCTATATAAAGAAAAAAAAACAATAACAATATTAAAATATCAACTAAATGTAAAATACCTTAACAAGGGAGTAAGTATTTTGAGTTAGTTTTAGTATCTACCCATTCATTACCTAAAGATCCGAGCATTTTGCACTAGGTAATTAGATTAGCAGTGTTATAATGATCTAGGTTTATGTGCTACAATTCGTAGTGCTCACTATAAACAAATATCTGTTTGCAAAACAAATTATGTAATACGTAAATCATAATTGATTTTATTTTACGTGATCATGATATACACACAGATTTTATCAGTGTCATCAAACAGCAGAACCAATTCAAACACTCTGTATAATTTCATGAACGGTAAACAATATTTAGCATCAATCATACGGTAGGGAAATCGTTTGATTAGACACCGAACATTCAAAAACACAAAGCGATTCATTAATTTCGTACTGCATACTGACAGCTATAAATCTCATCACATATGTGTGAGGCTTAATAAAACCCTTTTGTCAAAAGCCTATCCTAATGTGCCTGTAAAATTAATGCGCTTTTACCGTAATATCAATTTTCAGACAGATACCGTGACTAAATAATTGACGTCCGAAATAATTCGCTGTGCCAACAAAGTCGCCCGCTTCAGTTTTCAGCTCTCATTTTGTTCTATGATGGAAATTCAATTATTCGTGCGAGCCCCGCTCCGACGAGGCAAACGAGCGAGCGAGCGGGGATCTGTATTACTCTTTGATCAATGTTTTACGTCTCCAAACTAAGGCCTTGTCCTGGAGGCTTCCGGATGTAGTTTGACTAGGAGATATGAGACTTGTGTTCGCCAATTAGAGTTACATTTTTACGAACTTTGGGGTGTTTTATGGCGGATTCAATGATTTATGGGGGCGGTGTGCCGGGGTGCGGCGTGCGCGGGGTGTGGTGAGGGTTGCGCAGGGGTTCGGGCGTCGGGGGGCGGCGGCGCGCCATTGGCCGCTTCAGCATCGATCGCGCGACGAGCTCGTAGCGGCCCGCCCGCGCCAGCCAGCCTCCACCTACGTTAATAAGTAATCATCCGACCCCGCGATACCTCAGCGAGTTTTCCGGACAGAGCTGGAGCCGCCGAGACGGGCCTCGTATCTCCAGTCGGCTGGAACAAAGAGCCACCGCATAGGGCGACATCCGTATTGATTTATGCAGTAATTGACCCGCGGGTAGGTGCGCAGCCCGCGCACCGCCCTACCTACGCATCTATTCTATTTGTTTTCATATGTACTTCTTATGAGAACCCAATAAAAGGTGCGAATGTAAACTACTAATAGATAGCAGTTTGGACCAAGACAATGTAAAATGATGAAAGACATATATGGCTGAAGTATCCAGCCGTCAAAAGAAATTACTGTAATTTAGTAGTTGCCAATAACATTATGAAACCTGAACAAAATCTCGGTGACCCATTGCCTTAAAGCCGCCTTATGAAAAGTTAATTTAGAGATACGAAAGGTCTCAAGTGACTGCAGGGCTCAGTGAATACCACAAGTCAGGAAAACAAAACAGACAAAACCGCTCTGTAATCGTTAAGGTTGCGGGTTGAAAATACGAGAGTCTAACGTAAACCACAACGAAACGTAACGTAAAAGGTATTTCATTTTCGCAAGCGGCTCGGAAAGCAGTCGAGCCGTGGAAAACAGTTTCCAGAATGAAATATAACTCTATAGCTTCCGAGTGAATTTTACTTCACAAATATACACGATAATAATTTAAATGCTTTAAGAGTCTCGTTTGTCTAGCAAAATTCAGTTTACACACAAAATATGATATATGTTACAAAATGGACAAAGATACTGCTTTGATTACACCGAAATAAATTATAGCAGTTTTTATCCCTTAATAACTCATTCAGGCACATGATAATAAAGCGCATGATAATAAATAGATAAAGCACTTCATATATATTTTTTATTTAACTCTTGGCAACCTTATCATAAATTAAAGCCAAGTTAGAGCAATCATTTTCATACGTGGTCACCCAAACAAACGTACCGTTTCAATTCCATGTAACAATGTAAATTGTGAAAAACGCTTCCTGTAGTAAACTCAGGTGTTAAGTACCTATCACTGTCATTTAAAAACACCTCTTACAAATAAGCAATATTGTAATCCTAACTAATATTATAAATGAGAAAGTAACTCTGTCTGTCTGTCTGTCTTTCTGTCTGTCTGTCTGTCTGTCTGTCTTTTCTTCACGCCTAAACTACTGAATCGATTTGTGTGAAATTTGGTACAGATATAGTTTGAAACTTGAGAAAGGACATAGGATAGTTTTTATTACAAAAAAATATAAAAATAAAATTTATTCCGGACATATAGCGCCACCTATTGGTCAAACCAAAAATCTACCGGAAGTTACTATTCCACGCGAAAGAAGTCGCAGGCAAAAGCTAGTAGTTCATCAAGTTGACTGTAGTACGTGCAAACTCTGACACGATGACATCAAAACTAGAAGTTTGATACCTAGAGCTATTTACTGAGTATCTGAAATAGCAATCATAGTGGATTAAATAGTCATAAATATTCAAGTACTTTAAACTCAAACTCCGCTAACTGGGTAAACGGCTCAATCTAAACATAGGACTAGTTTTGCCGGCTGAGTGGCATGAGACAGCGTGGTGCGAAATGCGGTGTACCAAGTTAATTGGCATAATTTAATGAGATAATATGGTAGTTATTACGGAACGCGCGAAGTGCATCAAACGCGCGACAGTGCAAGTGTGTAGTGCCGTTAGGAATGTGACCGGATTCCAATCCAGCTCGTCGACACGACCGCATTCACCCACTTGCATCACTATTATGTCATTACCACTGGCCTAAACATTAACCCTATTACTCATAATGAATAATAACTCAGTTATATTTTATTGCAGCGTCATCTTAAAATAAGTTGATTACAGGTATAAACTTCTAAGAATTACATTGAACAAGTTTATTTGTTCCTGGAAACAACAGTCGAGGGAAGTTGAACATTGAATTAAAAGAGATTGTTTATTTTACTGACTTTTTGAAATGAAATCGCAATGGAATGATAAAGCTAAGGCCTTACCGAAAGGGCAGTTCTAACGGTAAGCCTGAGAAAGAGCAGCCAACGACTAAAGAATAGACCACAATGGTACAGATATTTACAATCATTGTTACTACGTCAGTGTTTTGATGTCGAGTTCCCATCGTACTGCCAAGGTTACATTTGTATAGGAGAACTGGTTCTAAGTTCATTAGCAAGAGAACCCTTTATTCATGTTCCTTGTAGGCAATGTTTCGCTTTACATATTGACAACTTGTCGGTTAAATCCCATCAGTTTTTAACATCTACATTTATATAAATAAGTCGTAAATATTTGCTATTGTATAGTGTGATCTGCACATGCAGCCGGTACCTTCATTTTTCGAGGCCAGCATGTTAGGGGTCTTTCGTCATCTCAACACACTTAACTCATCACGAATGTGTTCAGTTGGTGAAACTCAAAGGACAATGCCAGGGTCTGGGCTCTAAGTTTGCCCAGCAGTGGGAGTAGTTCCAGCTGGTTCCATAGTGCACTCTGAACACGAAATCCAAATATTTTTGAAATCGGTCCCAGAGGTCCCGAAAAAAACCGGTTCAAATGTTCTCCATAGATAGTCACTTAACAAAGCCTGAGCCATTTGCCCAGTAGTGAAAGTGGTTGAAATAGGTTCTTTAGTGCACTGTTAACACGAAATCCAAATATTTTGGAAATCGGTCCCAGAGGTCCCGAGAAAAACTGGTGCTAATGTCAAACTTGAATAGTCACTTTATAAAGCAAAAGCCATTTGCCCAGTAGTGGGAATGGTTAGAATAGGTTCTTTACTTCACTGTTAACACGAAATATAAATATTTTGGAAATCGGTCCCAGAGGTCCCGAGAAAAACCGGTTCTTATGTTAAACTTGAATATTCACTTTATAAAGCCCAAGCCATTTGCCCAGTAGTGGGAATGGTTATAATAGGTTCTTTACTTCACTCTTAAGACGGAATCCAAATATTTTGGAAATCGGTCCTAGAGGTCCCGAGAAAAACCGGTTCTAGTTCTAGTTAGCAAGCCATTTTAAGCAGCCACAAACCTAACAACCTCTTTTCTTGAAATAACATTCAGATAGTTAGTGGTTTCACTGTTAACAGGATAAAAAAACAGAAATAAACGTTTAAAGGTAATTGTTGTTTCTCTCGCTTTTCAGTCTCTCTATCTACCACAATCAGTCCTAAGTTCGTGTAGCGTCATGCAATTAATACCCGTAATGGCAATGGAAAAATCTTATCAAGACGAATAAAATAAGCTCGAACACGAGGTAGTAAATAGATACTGTTGAGGAGTTCCCTCGTCTCCACTGTCGTCTCCATCGTCAGGTCAGGTCTTAACCTCCACTGTTTTGTGGCGTCGGAGACTACCCGAATGACAAGTTTTTATTCGATATGTGCTTATAATTTCCGAGAGTTCCCTATTGTTTTAAGGTTTCTATCACCAGACCCTGGACCGAATTACAAAGGAACTATTTGGAAAGTAAATCCTTTCAATCAATAAAATGATTGTTTAAAGTGGTAAACGACGGAGTTATGCACGTACTTAGGTACGTAAAAAGAATACAAACGAAATGAGAAACTCCTCCATTTTTTGAAGTCGGTAAAAAAAATCTCGTTCAATACCTCGTATTTGTCGATTAATATTATAATGCATTTCAATTAAGGTAATAAAAGTGGAATAGTTAAGAGTTCGTAAGCATATTTTTCGTAATATTGAATAAGAGTCAAACCAGCTTTTCTCAAGACTCCTGGGATAGATTTCGAAATATTTCGGTCTGGGACCTATTATAAGCCTATGGAACATAATACACTATGCAGTTACTGTGGGCAACTCTTGAGCCCAACTTCCATACAAAGAATAGCATTGTCCTTTTAACATTTATCATGTCGTCAACTCGACACGTCAAGATTTTGATGCGTGTTCAGTTGGTGAAACTTAAACCGTCTTACCACAAAAACTTTTAAACGTCAGTTTATGCCTTGTCTAAAAAAATGTCAAATTATGACGTTGACATATGGTTCATTTTGCAGCCAAAATTTTATTAAACAAGTGTAAAACAGGGTTTAAAGTTTTTGTAGTAAGGCCCAAATTATTCACTTTTATGTTTTCACCAACTCAACACGTTTTATAATTTAACCCGATTTCAAATAAAAAGTACAGTCAACAAATGAATGTATTCATTTTCTGTGTCACAAACATCATCGGTCACTGAACGTCAGCTCAGCAAACGCGAACATGGACTCCCAAACTACTTAGTACAAGTACTAGGAAATCATAAGTGCATTGAAGCCAGATGCATTAGCAACTTTTAATAATTTTCTACAATAAAATAATGATATTGAAATCGAATCATTATTTGTCACAAGTACTAGGGTAACAGAACTGTTGAGTTGGTGAAAACATAAAAGTGAATAATTTAAGTTTCACCAACTGAACACGCATCAAAATCTTAACGTGTCGAGTTGACGACATGATAAATGTTAAAATTTTGAGTTTCACCAACTGAACACATTCGTGATGAGTTAAGTGTGTTGAGATGACGAAAGACCCCATGTTAGCACCCTAAAATTCATCTCCCTTGTGATTAGGGAGATGAAGACTAGTCTCATGACTAGCATCCAATTATTTTGGAGTCGGTTTTCAGTCTAACTGGATGCAGCTAAGTACCAGTGTCATACATGGAGCGACTGCCTACAACACCTTTTGGTAAAAATGTTTGTAAATTTTCCCTGCTCGGTAACAAATCATATACATATAGTATTTCTCGTTTACCTAATATCGAGTTAAAGCAGACGTACCCAAGTGGCTAAGAGCACCAATCAGCATCTTCCTGTCTAATACAAACATGTGCATCTTGAGCTGCTGGCCATGTTTTCGAAAATGACAATATTCATTATTCATGACCAGCTATGCAGCCAATAGATCTATTATGATGATAGGTGATCATCATTCCACACACATTCTCGTATTGAGAAGAGAAAAGAATAAAGAATCTGGACTTAGGTCTAACGGGGCTCCGGAAAGCATGATCTTTGATTATTGCGGGGAGATTTGTATTTGCCGCCCTGGACACCGGTAGCTTGGACTCTGTTCGCGATATCTATGACCACCTAATATTTGTAAGTTTTGTTCTAATCATGCAATTAATAACATCAAAAGCTGAAGATGACAACAAACCAAAATATATCAAATACGCTTGGACTGGACTAAAAAAACTTATATACCTCTTCTTAACACTATCTATCGGTTTTCAGCAATTTTCAAACTGTTCACATCCAATTTAAGTATGAATTGTATCCCAAATGAAATTACTCCCATGGAGTTTGTATACAGGTATTATTCCAAGAGCCACGACGTATTGTGCTGGCGTGGGGAATGCAGGTGAAGGGCTTTATTATTTATTTATTTATTTAATTTATTTAATGCTTCTGCACATTTCGTACAAGGCGGACTTAACGCCATAGGCGTTTTCTGCCAGTCTACCTTTGGGTGGTGGAGAAAAAGCTGTGGTAGGTGCAAAGTTTTTGTTAAAAATATTGTCAACAAAGAACACAAAAATATATATATATATTTACAATATATGAATAATAATAAATATACAGTATACATACATACTTAAATACATACATACTACAATACATACATACTACAATACATACAATATTACATTTGCCAAGAGAGGCCAAGAAACAAATTAACAACAATAAAATAAAGTAAAAAAAAATAAGAAAAAAACACCAAAAAAAAACTGTCTACAGTTGCGACTCTGCCAATTTCGTATGGATGTGGTCGCGTAATTTCTTTTTGAAGGAATAACGACTGTTGACCATCCTGATCTCCAGCGGTAGCTCATTCCAGAGAAGAATAGACTTAACAAAGAAGGAAGAATGAATAATATCTGAACGGTGAGCAGGGCAGTGAAGAAGACGATTATTAGAGGAGCGGAGATTTTTATTGTGCTGTGAACACACAAACTGAAAGTGGGAGGTTAAGTATGAAGGTGAAGATGGGGTAAATAGTATAGAAAAAAGAGTAGTTAAAGCCCTCATCACACGTCGTTGTCTTATCGGTAGCCATTTAAGTTGCGCTCGATACGCTGACACATGATCGTACTTGCGGAGATTAAAAACGAATCGAATGCAATTGTTGAGAAGCCGGTCAAGTTTATTGAGCAGATCTGCATTCAGGTCATAGTAGCAAACATCACCATAGTCAATTATGGGAAAGATTAAGGTTTGCATAAGCGTCGCCTTAACATTGAAAGGGAGAAAATTTTTCAAGCGATAGAGGAACCGTAGCGTGCTAGTAACTTTCTGACTGACAGCTGCAACCTGTGATTGCCAGTTTAGCGTGGAGTCAATGTGTAGGCCAAGATTTTTCACAGTGCAACTGTACAGAATGTTGATGCCGTTAAAAGCTAAAGGTGGCAAGCCAACACTATCAACTTTGCTCATAGTTCTCGAGCTCCCAATAATAATGGCTTGACATTTGGTAGGGTTAACCTCCACCCCAAACCTGTCAGACCAATTTTTCACTACTTCTAGATCAGAATTAATTAGATCAAGCGTATTAATCAAGTCCGTAGCTTTGGTGTGTCGATAAAGCTGCAAGTCATCAGCATAAAGATGATACGAACACTGAAGCTCGAGAGTGAGTAGATTTATAAATATCGAGAATAGAAGAGGTGAGAGTATGCCGCCTTGTGGAACGCCAGCATTCAAAGTACACCAAGTTGATGAGCCTTCATCCACCCGAACAGACTGCTGACGATCCCGAAGATAAGAGGAAAACCAGGCTTTAATAGCCCGTGGCCGTGCAACCTGATGATTACACATGTGGAAAGTTGTTTGGTGTGAGAGCCACTTGAGCTTTGCGTAACACTTTCGAGACACCCAGTTTAATTTACAACAAAGTTTAAGGAAATAATATAAAATCGTAGCCTTTTTGCTGGTGGTGTCGTAATATTTAATCAATCTTATGTTTGAGTGAGAAGCGTCTTATTCGTCATTCCTTTTGTCAGACGTCGGTCTCTCATTGGCAATTGCAACGTGAACGTGAAACACATATGAATATGTACAATGAAGGATCCAATCGTTTCATTATTTACCCACTAATCTGACCGAGGTTCCAAATTCCGATTAGCTTAGATGGGATTTGGGCTTTGATTACTGATTATTATTCAGACACTAGTGGAGTAGTCGTATTTTATCCCAAATCTAAAGTGTAGGTCTTCTGTCTTCTAAAATTGCAATTAGTACGAACCTGCACTATGAAATATCAAAACCTTGTAAAGAGGATACTCTACTTGATTCTTGTTTTTCTCTCCCAAATCTGTGGTTGCATACACTTCTACACATGTTTAAAAGTTCTTGCAACCATAGTTTTAGACGTAACTATTTTAAATTATTAGCTATCATGACTTAATAGTCACGAATCTACTGTAATCAGCAGATTCGTAACATCATATTGTTCTGTTTAAACTTCATTATGACCTCTTAATGTGTTGAAAACATTACTCTTTCGGTCAATCTGAACAATATGTTTGAAATAATAGATACAATTTGCACCCATTTTCTTATTTCGAAATAACAACATAATTGACTGTTTATCGTGTGTTGTGAAGCCATAATGAATTTGATCTTTAATGAATGGATATCCTCCGATAATATAAGCTATTTCTAGCTGTCTCACAGCAGTTATCGAGAAAAAACTATCAGATAAGATTGTGGTCTATTTTTAGGATCATTAAGGTCCTCCTACAAAAGGGTGACTAGATACAGGTTCAAAATTACCGTTATTCGTTTTTGAGATAACTGCTCTTAGTTCACTTTGTGACACCTCATGCGATCTTCAACTCATCTGCAAGATATCAGCTAATGATACAAGATAACTTCACATTCGCACCAGAATAAAATTAATGATTAAAGCATCAAAATGGTTTTCCAATGATAATTCCATTATCCAATTCAGCGCGCTAAAATAGTTGCATAATTTTAGCACATCATTCAACATATAGAGCGGAACGAATTGTTAAACACCTCAAGGAAACAATATTATTATGTATAAAAAGTATACACCGTTTAACAGCGATGTTAATGACCTATGACTAATACAAGAGGCCTGTAATGTATAACATTGGCATTCGTACAAACAGCAGTGGCAGCGTGCGCGGACGGATACGAGCAAACATTATATAACTTTGATTGTGTTTGTAAAAAGTTGGGGATTCCCTCCACTACAAGCGCATCTTGCTTACACAGACACATTGCAGATGTGTGCGTGTAACCTTGCCTTCCTTTACATATTAAACGCCGTCGGGCTATCCCTTTGCGTACCCACACAAAAAAGTCGAACCATAACTATATTGTTAACAGAAAAAAGAAAATGAATGAGTTTCACTGTTACCGCTATTATTATTATCTCCATCGTGCTCCTGTGAGGAGCGATAAAGGCCCACTGACCGGTTCACTTTTTATACGTGTCGAGTATCAACAATGGCACGTAAATCGTATTCAACGAATCATCTGTTTCTACTTCCGACCACACGTGCCTTGAATAACAGTTGCAGGAATCTTGACATTCTATCAGATTCATATTATAAAATCCAAGTTCTTGGCGAATGTCTGAGATTCTGCGCCAAAATTGAGACTTTCTTAAAATAAGAAAGTAATTGTTTTGGCTGTGTGAATTGTCTTTCATGTTTCAGCAATGCATCAAGAGCAAAATATAATTTAACATTCTTTACAAGTTTCTCGCTCTCGACTTGGCACAGTTTATGAGCTTGTAAAGTTTACAAATAAAGTAAACAAAATAATTCGTTGCATTAGCGGTTAGCGTGAGCGATAACGCGCGCGTTTGCGTCGGCGACTCTGTCGTCACGGACTAGCGGAAGGCAAATACGAATGTCTGTGTATTTAATTATAAGACTCTATAAATAGAAAGAGCATTACGTCGTGTTATGCGGTCGGTTACGGCAAGTTATTTCGGTCCGCGCCGTCACGAGCCCCCGTGAATGTCAAGCTCGCGGTTACTCTAACTATTTTTTTATAGGTGCCACGGCGGTTGGGCAACAGGTGGCCTGCACCGCGATCTTAGACAAGTAAACATTTGCATGCACCCAAGAAATTCAATTGTGGGCTAAACATAGTTGATGTGTCCCGATTCTCGATACAAGAATCTGCTTGCTGCTGCTTCAGACTGATCTTCTAAACAGAGTTATGAATAAAACTATTAAGGTAGTTAGACTAGCTAGTACCCTCGAATGAAAACTACACTTACATCTTGAGAAAATTTGTCAATCAACATCAAACTCACAAAACAAGAATACTAGTGCTCAACGGATTTCTCTCATACGAAACAACCAAAAAAAAACAATCAAAAACTAAAATTGCAATTGTATGAAAAACAAAACTGTATAATCAGAAATGTAAACAAACGATCGCAAGTGTTACTGACCTATATAATAAGGCAACCCCTTTTCCACCCAAGACGGTTCAATAAAGAACTCCCTTTAGGTACGTAGTATCTAGAGTAGGTACATAAGAGTGGCGGTCGTGACCTTTTAATATATACAGACACGCTCCCCGTTTTACGCAAATACCTACTGTCACATCACATCAGCTGATTTTCACCCCAATGAAGGATAAAGCAACAATTTAATCTCATTTGGATTGAGATTAACAGTTCTAAATAGAAATAAGTTCTCTATTAATGAAAAACATACATCTTGAAATAATACACGGCCTACAGTATTCAACCATATATGCTTACCTATTCAGCCTATCTTACAACGATATTCCAAGACGGAGATTTGAAAAATACTTGTCTGAAGGGACAAGGAAGCATGAAAATATTTGGCAAAAAAGCCAAGTCCGTTTTAAAGAACCACACTCAAAACTCAAGGGTTGTTTCAAATCGCAAGTTTCTTGTGGGTACCGCAAACGCTCAACAGCCGCACGATTGCCGCACTGCGCGTTTTGTATGAAAACAAGTGAACAGCCGTGCGACTCACAACAAACTCACCGTTATTGCATGGCAGCCACACCGACATAAAACGAAGAACCCTATTAGTTTCATAGTACCTACTTTCAATTAGATATGGCATCAAATAGGTAGATCTGGGCAAAACACAAGAACAACGCTTGTTTGCCATTGTAGAAGCCCTTTAGTCCTTGTTTTATCATTACAGCGGTCAACGTTTTGAATTCTCTCTAAATAGACACTCATGAATTCAACGATAGTTTACCAGTGCAACATGGAAGGAATCGCATCCTGTGTGCAAACTTGTGTGCTTTTCCTATATTCCCATCTCATTCAAAATAATCCGATGTTGAGGAGCATAACAAAATACAAGCAAATGCGTGTACATGCCGCAGCATAAAAACATTTTATTAACTGTTTCATTTTTACGTTAGGTTTTGATATTGTCAAAGTTTATTGCTCTCAAGTCCTAAAGAACGCGCTGACTTATCTTCAAAAACAATAAACATAAAAAGTAGAACAATAACATATTTTTATGGACTTCTAAATCGGCATAACTTTGTTTGATAATGGCACTCGTAATAAACATGAATCCCGGCCGTAATCTTTTTACATACATCGCGTGTAGTATCTAAACATACTTGTAAGCTATAGATGTATAGGTATGGAAGTCATTTACCTTTCCGACTGCGCTCAGACTTAGTCCTTGGCAATGGCCTCTTTCACATACAAGTATACACATTTATCGATGTTACGTAACATTGTTTGCATCATTAATGTTGGCTAACGTTTGGTTTATAAAATTATGCTCGTAAAAACATTTGTGTGAAATTAGTAGACCTAAGCAACACGATGATGCTACACAGATTGTTTGAGTTGTTATAGTTATTGTAGTTTATTAGCAAATTAAATATAGTTGTTAGAAACGAAATTAATTAATGTTAATTAGAACAGAAGTACAGTGAGATCGATATTACAACAGAAGTACAGTGAGATCGATCTTGCTAATCTACCGTGGCAGTGATTAGAGAGCGCGTCACTCTGGTTGTCACGCACACAAACCGAAGTGATAATGTGCTTGACCTACACAGACCTCCCTTGTTATTAATCCGACGTTTTGATTTCAACCGGCGACCGGCGAAGGGAGCTGGCAATTACGTGACGTCATCACGGTTTAACGACCCCATTACAACATTCAACATATTGTATGAATGAATGCAAGCCGCGTGACGGCTGACGTTTTTGTACCCCGATACGTCGCAGAGTAAGGTGCAAGTTGTTGCGCCACCACTCAGATGAAGTGCGACGCACTTTGTCTATAGTTTCATTCTATTCAATTATATTTCATCTGACATCACTATTGCCAAAATATACCAGTTTCATATTGCGTCAAATCAAACTGCGAGCCTCATTGATACACAAATTAATTAGAACATTTGTAAGGAGACCACGTCAAAATATCGATTCAAATATGGCTCATGCCAAGTGAAATTTTAATAAATGGTAGTTAAGTGTGCGTTGACCCTATGCGGTAGACGATCGAGGTCGTGCCCATTATCCAAGCACAGCACAATGACACGATTATCGGACGGCACGCGGGTCCGAGACGGCTCGCATTGATTTTACGAAATCCACATCACGGACTCAGAATGAACGGTCTCCGTCGGCCCATTCATCTCGTTTTCATGTACACACCGCCGCTATTGCGATACGAAAGTGAGAGCGAAATTTACTCGGGCTGCAACTACGCACAGAACCGCCATGTACTGCCCTAAATACGACGAGAGAATAGATAACAGCCATTAGGTAATTGAATGGCGTTTAAATTTGAATATTATTATGCTATCGGGGTGGAGGTGATTTTGACATAGATTTGTTATGCTGGTATTGTATCGATATTTGATCCAATTTCATAGGCCTTCATCATGAAAATAAACAACCAGGGAAATTGGTGTGTAATTTTAGGCACTCTGCACAAATATCCGTATTTGCGAGATTAAAGGAATAATAATGTTCATGTTCTAGGAGTTTAACTTATAACTCACACGTGTCAGTTACAAACTGACATTCCGAAATTACAAGCATGAAGAGGTGTTTTGTTATTCTTTCGTGATCCTTCTGTTTGTACTGCAGATCAAAATCATTATGCTATCATATTGGCACCATCATTTACGAGGCCGAAAAGTCTTCATCTAAACTGCTGAACAATTACAATATATTTTAACTGTGTAAGTTAGATGAGCTATTGAGTTTTTTTAAAGCTGCAATCTACGCATTGCATTACATCAAGCATGAAATCAATCGATATACACGGAAGGCGGCACAGTCTTACCTACCGCGCTCATTGTAGAAACAGATGAACCGCATAGACAAAAACGAACACAACGAAGGATACCAGATGCAAGACAATTGTGTATGTAGACAAACACACACATACCCACATCACACACAGCTAAATCTAAATATAGCGAGCGCCGATATCAGCGGCTCGCCCTTGAACCAGTCGCACGGAAACATTTTATTATTATTACCGAGCTGTCGGCGAGCACGAGTATGTCGGGTCGTCGACCCCGCAACCACGTGTCTCCTTATCGACAACTATCTAACACGATTGTGGGTAAACAACATGCCGAGATAAATGACTAATTCCACAATGCTAACCTATTTGAGCCATTCATAAATAATCAGCGTAACGTCATAGTGATTTGGTTGACAATACCCGACCATGATTCAGATATCACGTTGAATTCTCAATGAGTTAGGACATCCCACGTTTAATCAACGAATTGTCCTCAAGTTCCTTTATACACTTTATTTCAGTAAAGCTAAGCAATTCAGCAACTTTTCTGAACTATTTCAATAGCGACTAGAATGTGTACAAAGTACAAGAACAACAAAGTACAACAACTGAGGTTGCTAGAAATCGATACGCACAAACCACCGGTTGGTCGAAGAAAGGCATTGCAACACGTCCATAAATAATAAATCGTCTAATTGTAAAAGGCCGTGACGGACGGAAGAACGTGCATAT
Source organism: Helicoverpa zea (assembly GCF_022581195.2). Lineage (NCBI taxonomy): Eukaryota > Metazoa > Arthropoda > Insecta > Lepidoptera > Noctuidae > Helicoverpa > Helicoverpa zea. The sequence continues at coordinate 5,420,580 of NC_061472.1, forward strand.
CGTGGGAAGTGGGACATTGTTACGTAACCGGTATTTGTTCAATGGCCAGCCTACACGGGTACATCCTTACAAATGCGTACGACCTTGAATGTGAACTCGAAAGTGTAAACAGGCACGTGCTCGATGCATTGTTTTATAGCCGCCGGTTGTGAAATACCACAAACAACACAACGTTACAGCAATGTTCTACTTTTGATGGACAGAACAACCCTGCTTTAGGCGCTGCTCATATTCTGATATTCGTTGGACGTTAAAAAAACAACATCAACAAGAAATTCATAAAATCATTTCATCACGGTCGTTGGTCTGTGTGGTTGGTCCCGGAACGGTTCATCAAGAGAAACTTGAAAAAAGAGAGATATGTAACAAGTAGCGACATCTATTTATTTACATGGGCGTCAATGAATGCGCAATGATCGACAACCTGATTGCGAACATAATCAAGCAATTGATTCATGTGCAAAATGATCTCTACTACTTTTATGTTCATTTTATACTAAAAGGGCTGTAATCTCATAGCTGAGAGAGAAACGAAAAGCCTTTCAAACGTAACATCAAGCCAGATAGATACACGTGTCACATGTCAAGTTCCATTCACGTTGATTCCGTCAAACACACGTACCGCCGGCGTTGCCTCTACATAATGTATGTAGGGGGAGCGGCACTGGATCGGCGGCGAAGCCTCGCGTTTCACTACCCTTTAGCCCGTTTTTGAACCGAGAGGCAAACGCGCAAATCTCCGCCTGGAAGCGAGTAATATTTGCCTACACATCAAACTTTCACTATCGCTGTGCGCTTTCGTTTTTATATCTGCTAACAGCAGCGGGCCCGCTTTGTTATTCCTACGTATTTTTTTTCTTTTTGCTCTGACAACCGACACGCTGCTGACGCCGATAGGCAATTGATCGTGCCTTTGTAGGTTCTTTTAACAGAACCCGCGGAAAAATGATCTTTATCGATAAAAAGACACATCTCAAAAGCTCAGAACTAAAAAAACTCGAGAAACTTGTTGCCGATCTATCACTGTTGGGGCGCGGTCGATACATGGATAGGTGACCATCTACATCAGAACCAATTCTTCCATGTACCGAAAGACACGTTAAAGTGGTTAACAATCTTAGGCAATCCTTTGGTAGCAGTGGGTAGTCAGAAGCTAGAAAGACTGACGATCAGTCTGCGAGGAGCAATATTGTTGTGTTGCCCAGGTACATTTAATTAATACTGATTCCGAGCTTCATCTGGATAGACTAGAAAGCCGACCCTAGATATAACGATTGTAATGTCTAGTCTTTTCCGTTATATCTTAATATAACGATTGTAATGATTAAAAGTGAGCGATTAAGACTTTACGATAAATCACAATTACAACTAACCGGAATAATGGAATTGTCAATTATCATACAGCTTCAAACTTTGTGAAAACCTTGTTAACATAGTTATTTGTCGGTAGATATCTTCCTGAGACAGGATTTTGACGGGAATGAGGAAAAAGGATCCTCAACCAGTTATTTGCAGCACTTTTTTCAACACTAAACGAAAGGTCCGATCAACCAACACATCGCACAAAACTTGTGCCCAAACTGGCCAGGGCATTTCGTTTCATTTTATCTCTTTATTCTTACATATCTAACTACGCTCAAATGCATCTATCACGCTCAAAAGTCTTTACACCTAAAAATATATAAGAAGGGCCATGTTTGTTTGGTAACAGAAGTGCGTGTGCGCAAATCAACTAGTCCGCATAGATGGCGCAAAACAAGCGCCTAAAAAATCACGCGCCTGCCGCGTGTTTCTATGACTTAACACGTTATGGAGGCAGGGGGCATAGTCGAAAAGCGGTATGTAGTTTCGTGTTTTCACTGATTGGACACCGAGCCACTTAGAACTTTGTTGCACAACAATACTTTAATATAGTGATTGTTATGACCACCATTTGTATAACGAAGCCCCGTCGCACGGAGGGTCGACGTCGCATCGGTAGCGTGTCGTAAGACGAGAGCATTACTAGCACTTTCTTTAAGTAAGTTCCCACAGCGCTGTCGCTGCGTCAACCTACGACTTACATTACTACGACATACATATTTTGTGAATAGAAAATAACCGACCATCAGTGTCCTTCCACTAATCCTTTCCGTTCCAGACAAGAATCTACTCATTCAGACAATCTGGCAATATATAATACTTACAACGGAATAAAAGGCGTAGTTTCCGATATTTGCAATCCATTTTGAGCAACTGCGTAGGTCATGTTCAAAGTTATTTGTTGGGTAACGTGCAAGTAGACTGCAAGCTATGTCGCTTCAGAAGGTTTACTTTTATACCCCAACATCGAAGTGATAAGTACAGGTCGTCTAGAAACGACTCCGAATTGCGATTCGAATTCAAATATAAACCGATACGGTTTGGATTTGTATTGTGATTTATATTGAGCGCGCAGCCTTCTACGATAAGCCTAAACGCGAATTTCCCGGCTTTTCTTGAAAACTCGGTACATCTTATTTCAGTGTGTGCCTACTATTACTTATATGTATAGGTGTAAGTACTTCTTTTTGTAAACCAGCTATTTACTTGTAGTTCCCTTTTTCTATGCCCAAAAATTGGTTGATGGATTGGTGGTTGGGTCATTAGGATATAAAAATACTATCTTCACAGCAAGATCTTCTAAAAACTAGAAAACAATCTCACTAATCATGAAGTTTTCTTTTGAGTTTTTCAATTATGATTGTAACCTGAAAGATGTACTTTGTTCTGTAATTTTTATAAAGGATTCTTGGTGGGAGTATATCACTATGAACCATCCCTATCACTCTTCATAATTTCTGGTCCAAAGTGGAGAAGGTTTACTTCAGTGACCATATGAATCAGTTTTAATTTAGATGCAATTTCTCAAGGTATAGTACCTTAAGGTATGGACTTCATAATAAAAAATTGCTGGACACTAACCTGAAGGCTTGGAAAAACAATTGCATTACATTATGTATTTTGTCATGTTAGAGAAATTTTGCAACACTGAGAGGTACCTAGACGTACTATGCCAATAAAAAATATTATTAATTTCCCTTAATGTACATAATTCACTGATTATAAACGTTGATGTTTTAATAATTATTTCTAATTAAAAATGCGGCTGCTTCAATCGAGAGTTTTTCAGGAATTTCCAGGAGAAATGTAAATTTCGATTTTAATTATTTTTTGTACTATTGTTTGGTTTTATCATAGTAAGAATAAATAAATTCCTAAAAATGACAAATATTATATTATAATAAATGAATCACATTATAAATGATTATTCTGTTGAAAAGAGTGAGATCAGACTTTAACAGTTTTAACAAAATTTGAATAATTAGTTTTCTGCTAACATTTGGAAGCATCAACAGCACAACATTAAAAAGTATTTCAATAGGATGTTGTCAGAGTCACAGCCCGTTTATCATCCCGTTTTTGAGCACAGGCCTCCTCTCACACGGAGAAGGATTGAGCTTTATCATAGATAGGATGCATGGTAAATGAATTACAAACCCAATAAAAGCACTTTATTTTCCCACTCACTTATTTCCTATTAAAAACCATTTCTCACAATAAAATACTAAAGAACAGTTATTGCCTGGCTTTAGCAATTAAAGAATTTATGTACAGTAGTAAAGTGTAAGAAAAACTAAATTTTCATTCAATTAAACTTTTAAATATGAAAAGTTTTATTTGTATAAGTTCTGAATATGTTTAGAATGAAGGTAGATAAGTCAAAAACTGGTTAACTGGGTTGAGGAGGTCAGATAGGCAGTCGCTTCTTGTAAAACACTGGTACTCAGCTGAATCTGTTTAGACTGGAAGCCGACCCCAACATAGCTGGGAAAAAAGGCTCGGAGGACGATGATGATGATGAAAGTATCGTTTTAGAATACTGACTACTTTCTTTCATGCACTTCTCTATTATGGCATGATACAGTACATTATTATTTTGATTTGTTTTAATACTTTAATATTTATTGTAAACATTATTATAAATAGGATTTATAAGAACGTTACATTCCATGTTTTTATTTCAAACCTGCAGTTTAACTTGCAAGCAAAAGGAACTTATTTCCGCACCACCTTTCTTCAGGTGCTGACAGCAGTTCGTTAAATATGCTGCTAATGTCACAGAGAGTCAGAACAAAATATGCAGCCTTTCTTTTAACGGCTTGTATGTTGCAAATCATAAAACAATAGAAAACAAATTGTATCTCCATATATCTGTTCTCCGGCACACAGGTCAATGGTTTATAAAGAGATTGACTCCTGCACAAAATTCTGTCTAATTTACCTATACATATTTCAAAATTGCATTGAACAAAAAATTTGTTCTTATAAATAGGATTTTCTATTTGCAGAGACACGGTATTTACAGGTGTTAAGTATTTAGGCCCTGTTACAGGTACTTATTTTGTTTTTTTCTTTATCTACAAACACAGTTTATCGGTTTATCAGAAAATACAGATGAATACAAAATAAATTATATGAGTTACTAGTAACTATGATGATTACGGTTCTCGCTTAAAAGTCAATCCCTGTTTTACCTATTGGAAAAGATATGCCAATTTATTACTTATGATCTATACAACTTAGGTAATTGGCGTAAAATAGTAAGCCCTTCGTCCCTAACATGACATATTTACCATTGAATTGATTAAATAAGATTCTTTAACCCATTTAACATTTTCAATAAAGTGAATTGAAATTGATGCATGGTAAGCCTTGAAATAACTTGATGAAATGTTACAGAATAAGGACTTTTTTTATAAATATCCATTGACTAACAAGAATGGGTTTTCTAATATCTTTACTCAAAATATTACATATGTTTTTTTTTAAATAAAGACATCCCATTCATGTTTCAAAACCATAATTGAATTGAGAAATAAATTATTAAGGTTATTTGTGATTTTTGAAGTAATCAGAATGATGGCAATTTAAAAAATCACTACAACATTTGTGGAAACTTATAGAAAATAGATTAAACTCACCGTAGAATTTCTATATGGGCTTCCTTGAGGGTTATAAGGCGGCATTGGCCTATGCTGCGGCCAGCCGGGAGCTGGGCCGTAGCCCGCCGGCGGCTGCTCATAGCTATTGGGGTAGCGGTGTGGCGGCGCCCCGCTCGATTGCAATAACGAATTCAGCGTGGGCGTTGGGCCAGGTGCCTGCGACACCGCCTGTCCGGGGAAAAAGCGCGGCTGCTGCGGCGGAGGCCGCGGTTTGCCGGGAAAACCCGGCCGTGGCGCGTAATAAGGATCCGCGCCTTCTGGGTATCTATACTGGCCGTATTGGTCCGTCACTGGCCTATCTAAGCCTCGGTCGTGACCGGGCGCCTCGCCACTGTCGCGTGGCTGTCCCGATTCGGCCGACATCGGCGATTTGCTCTTTGTGTTCACGACGCCATCGGGCGGAACGCGCCCGACGGACTTGTCGGTGCCGTTTTGCAACAAAGCGTTCCGAGATTCACTGAGCTGCTCCGATGGATTCTGCTCAACGTTCGCTTCGCTACGCTGAGACTCTGCCTGCGTCGCAGCCATGTTCGGCTGGCAACGGCCGTCCCTGCTTACACTCGCTCTGGCGATCGACCGGCTCGCTTACGTTACATCGGAATCGGGCGTCGGATTGCAAAACCGCGACGCGGACACTTCCATCACTAACAAGAAGATTAACTATACACAAATTGTAACGCGAAACGGACGAAATATCGTTCACCGACGCACACACATCGATCACATATCTACTCCATTGGCGTAAACGAGGTTAGGGAAAAGGTTACATATCTAGAAGGCGCTTTTGTCACGCTATAACTGAACATTTCATATCACTATCACGTTATAAACACTCCGTATACGTTCACTTAGGACAAAACTCATTCCCAAACCCACAACCTAGTAAAATACTTTAAAACAGAACAATAGAATCACGAAACTTCCAAAATTATTAGCGTCCGCCATTACGGACTTAAAATTCTGCGCTTGACGACGCTTCTGCCTATGTTCACTTCGGTCACAAAAAAATAATTTTGTAAAAACTTTAACCATAGAGAGCTAAATATAGGTATGAATATGCTTTATTATATTGTTTTAGTTTCAATTAAACTAAATAATTAGCTAATTGTACACTTAATTGGAAGAAATCGAACTAAAATTATCTGTGCATGTTTACATTTTTGTACTATTGCGACCACGTAGTTACTACGGTAGTACCAACTTAAAACATGCTACAAAATGACAAGTTCCGCTGGCGCCAAGGCTTTTGTTGCTATGTTCACTCCAAGTTGAAGAAAATATGTAGATTTTTCATGAATTAAACTTGGAAATTGAATATATTCGCATAGATTTCATTTAATATAAGTAATTTACGTGTTATATTATTCTGTTGTTATGTACTGTGGAAACGATTTGATTTTAAAAGTATGACGTTGGAAATCATTTCCGGTTCGGTACCAACTTAACGCTATGGAAAATTTTCAGCATAGACTATAACAACATTTGAAACATTCTCTCTAAAACTAAAAAGTAGGGTCCGGTCCGATTAATCAAGAGTTACCAAAGAATATTTAATAATACGTTTTAAAAATTCAAAACAGGTGACCGCAATTTTGTTCACTTATCAATCAGAGCCTTTTTGCTTCGTGCATGCCTCGATTGTTTGAAAAATTGTTGTCTATGATAAGGAAACGTTTTGTTCCAACTTTAGACCATTTAACCAACCGGAGCCGCCGGTCTAATCTCTATAACACAATATTATATGCGAAAAAATGGGTAACGTAATTCAACAAATTCGATAGTGATAGTTCACTCGCGCATCATTAATGACATAGTTACTTACACTCACTTAAAAATATACAAATCATGTACCCGTAACGTAACAGCGTGGCGTGAGAAACCACAAAAGGCGTCTCCAGTACGTAAAATTGCTTGAGGCTACACTTGCATGTTGAGTATTTCTTTGTACAGGGGCCCCGATTCTCCTAAGTTAATAATGTCAAAATCGAATAGAAAACGAATCGCAATATGATCGCAATAGCAGTTTTAACCATATCGGGCATTCTCCTACTAATAAAAGAACAATCGTATTCGATTGACATTTGATTGGTGTGCGATTGGTCTGCTATTTTGGTGATTTTGGTATATACGGTAGTTTGCTCTACAATCATATTGCAATCGTAAATCATTTGCAGACAGAATGATTCATTATGAATGACAGAAAAGGATAAAAACGTTTATTTCAAAGAAAAAATAGCGGAATGCCACATACGCTTCAATCGTAATCGAGTCGGGATTGGATCGCAGTCGAATGTGAATCGTATGCTGCGTAAGTAAAATTAGGAGAATCGGGCCCCTGGTATAGCTCGTTTTTCTTCTTCCGTGGTATACTGTGACTCCAACGCGACGACAGATTTTTTTTTATGTTCTTCCCCACATATTCTCTACTAGCTTCTGCCAGCGGTTTCACCCGCATCCCGTGGGAACTACTTCCCGTACCGGATAAAAAGTAGCCTATAGCCTTCCTCGATAAATGGGCTATCTAACACTGAAAGAATTTTTCAAATCGGACCAGTAGTTCCTGAGATTATCGCGTTCAAACAAACAAACTCTTCAGCTTTATAATATTAGTATAGATGTACTACTAGCTTCTGCCAGCGGTTTCACCCGCATCCCGTGGGAACTACTTCCCGTACCGGGATAAAAAGTGGCTTATGTTTAACTGATCACCAGGAATAGTAACAAATAGCAGACAAAAATAGTAAATGATCACCAAAATGAAACTCGCATTTTAATGTAAAATGATAACCAAAGTTTTAACACTTTGCTATCCCATTTAAGTGAAATTACTCCAAAATAAATCATGCGCAAGCCAAAAATAGTAAATGATCACCAAAATTAAACCACCATTTTAAAGTAAAACGATAACCAAAGTTTTTACATTCTGCTATCCTATTTAAGCAAAATGAGTCCAAATAAATCATTGTTATCCCAAAAGTAGTAAATGATCACCAAAAGTAGTGAATGATCATCAAAATTATACCAGCGTTTTAATATAAAATGATAATCAAAGTTTTTACATCTTGCTAACCTGTTTAAGTAAACTGACTCCAAAAAAATAAGTTCGGCCTGATACAATAAATGTAATAACATTATGGGGACCCTTTTCCTGCACTAGGGTGGAAAATTGTCTATTGCATGCCTCTAAACAGTGCGATAAGAGTGTGTTTTCGAGGGAGTGTATTGAGAAACACATTCTTCTTCTTCTTTCTCCTGCCCTGTTCCCAATTTTACTTGGGGTCGGCGCAATATGTCATTTTCTTCCATTTTCCCCTGTCACTCGTCATACTGACACTCACGCATGCATTGCAAGCCGGACACATAACTTAATATGGCATCATAATACTTTATTTGATAATAAGCCTACATTTTATGGCAATCACAGTGACTTATTTAGGCAAAAATAATACATTAATTTGGTCGTCAAGAGTTGGTGATCATTTACTAAATTTGGTGGTCGAATACAATTTAAAGTGAAGTCGTGACTAAAATAGCTGGTACTATTACATTTTTAGACTTTATTTTTCTGGTGTTCAGTAGATTTTTCTGGTTGCAAAACTAAGGGTATCAAAGCATTTTATGGTGGTCATTATATTTGTTCCCATAAAAAGTAACCTATAGCCTTCCTTGATAAATGGGCTATCTAACACTGAAAGAATTTTTCAAATCGGACCAGTAGTTCCTGAGATTAGCGCGTTCAAACAGACTCTTCAGCTTTATAATATTAGTATAGATTCTTTGTAAATATGCACTATCCCTATCTACTCCCTTAGATGTACCTTTCAATATAGCGAATTCTGAATGTATTTCAAAACTGCTTAGATTTCTTATCCGATTATTTCATACAGAGTAAATTGATAAACAAAGACAATGAGATCATTTTTGCTTTTTGATTGACGACAATACCTAGGAAAATAATCATAGGGACTAGCCAGTTGTCCAGTGAAATGTCCGTAATGATATAGGATTTTTTTTATGCAGGTGCGTGTGTAGTTCCCATGGAATACACACATAAAGTAAATAACCGTTTTATAGTCTTTGAATACACAGCAAAATCTTACAATGAAGGACCTTTGCTCACGTAAGTTGTCGCCAAATCAGCCATGCATAAATCAATTCCTGTAAAATCTGTGGTAGATTATGCCTAGAATATTGTTTTAGCTGAACGCGAACTTATGAAACCTGAAATGCCTAAAATAAATAATTTATAAGCATGTCATATTTTTAACTTGCAAATTGTGTACCAAACTTTGCATGCATTAGTTATAGTAAGAGCAAAAATAAAACGAGGACTACATTTTAAAATTTGATTTATTTTTCATGTCTTCGTTATACAAGTTATGTTAATTTGTCTGCAAAAATATTATCTTCACCAATGTTATTACACCGAATATGTTTTCATTTCATTAATTAGTACCGGCTTGACATAATGAACACAAGAGTCTATTGCTACTTTACACTAACAATACACTTTGATAGTAAAAATTATAAAAGGTTCACTCAAAGAGGTGGTGACGTGGCTTCTTGAGAAAATCATTACAATTTCTATCTAAACACCTCGCAACATAATCACACGGGAACATGCTAATTTTAATTGAGCGAAATTCTATAATATAAATGCCAAATATATATCTCATTTCATAAAATAACGTAATATAGCATTTTAATAAAAAAAAATCTATAAAAGTACACATAAATTAGTTATGGCGTAAAACTATTATCTAAGTATAAAACAAATCTCAAATTTAACCTAATTTAAGTACAAAGATCACGGGTCTCAATTTCTGGGATACCATTTGAAATAATAATAATATTATGTGATGACAGATCTCGCTAAAGTAAGCTCGATTTTATGCAGTAAGTATTAGATATAATAAATTTAATATCTAATATGTACATGGAACGAAGTATCTTATTGTGCTTTATACAATGTTCAAGTTAATTATGGTCACGATTTGTATAAATATCTCGTTGAAAGTTATCAATAAAATGCCAACAATTAGTAGAGTTAGAAGCGTATTTACATTACAATTGAAAACCGGAATGTTTCACCCTACTGTGTCAATAGATGATTTCTCTTTCCACTTATATAATATTATCAATTTCGATATGCCACTAACAATTTTATACTTTCCGTATTAATACTGCAACAGTCTGAATGTTACTTCGTTAACTTAATTTATAATAACATTGAGTTTATAAGGCAATTTGTTTGTAAAGTTTCTACGTCAAACGTGTTTGGGTTGCATTTGAGATAGAAACCCGCTGAGTGGCACCGCACGGTGGACACTGGCCAGGAGCTCGTTAGTGCTACAATCAGGAGGAACCGAACTCCGCCATCCAGGAGAGGTATTTCTGGATGTCCCCCTTGGAGACCGACTTGTTGCACTTGCCCAGCGCCTCCATGAAGTCCTGTTTAGTGACGGGCAAGTCCAGCTCTTCCTTGGCAAGTTGTTTGATCTGCTCGGGCTTCAAGCCAGCTATCTTGCGTCTCATCGACATCATTGACGCGTCCCTAAAAATTTGAAACATGATTGGATTTTAAGAACTTAGGTTTTATACCAATACAATAAATTCAGTGTCAATGCTTTCTTTGCTATAGTATATTCTACAAGCCATTCCCTTAGCCGTTACCTGCAACCCGAGGGAAAAATTTGGCTATATTTCCACGATTATAATATTAGTATGAAGTGTTAATTCGTACATACCTGCAGACATTAGTGATATCAGCTCCGGAGTATCCGTCGAGTTTCTTGGCGATGGCGCGGAGGTCGACCTCGGGGTCCAACTTGACCTCCCGCAGGTTGATGCCGAGGAGAGCCTCTCGTCCCTCCTGTGTCGGCAGTGGGATGTATATGCGTTTTTCTAACCGCCTTCTTAAGGCTTCGTCGATGTCCCACGGAAAGTTTGTCGCTGCTAATACCATTACAACCTGGAAAATGACAAGATATTGTTATTAAAATATTGAATTAGTTGTTAATTCAAGTAATTATAGGATTAATTGAATTCAAGTCAAACAAACTCGGTGGTCCCGTGGGTACCGGACCAGAAAAAAACTGTCAAATAAGTCTTCAAGACTTTTCATGACTAGGGGGTAGGGTGAGACTTCTGCAGTATCGATAAGCTTTTGTTCTAACGAAAGTTATATTCCTGCTATTCTAGCATATCACTAAATTAATGAAAAATAATACAAAAATTACTAACCTTGGCAGGCTCGTCGGTAGCGGAGCCGAGACCGTCCATCTGCACTAACAGTTCGGACTTGACGCGTCTTGAGGCCTCGTGCTCGCTGTCGGAGCCGCGCCGAGAGCACAGCGAGTCTATCTCGTCGATGAATATTGTGGACGGCGCGTAGAACCGGGCCTGAAAGTCAAAGGTATATTTATTACGATTATGGAGTAATAATAATAGCGTCAACTTATGTTTTTAAATGTTTTTGTTTGACAAGATGATTTAAAAATGTGCCAAAATAAATAAATGAGAATAATATGGGATTCAGACTGATCGGTGGCCACGACGGCTATTCTCAAGATCAGCTAGTGACGCAGGACATATTATAATGCAAAAGCGTTTCTCCAGACATAAGTACTTTATTTCTAATCAGTGCACTTTATTTCCTCAATGTTATAGTTCGATAAGACGGCAATTAATCACGACTGGAGAGAGATTCATACACACAGAATGTATTGGGTCAATATACCGTAGCGAAAAGTTTCGTTGTAATATCTATAAATTGTGATATTTGTGTTATCTTCAGGTTTCAAATAAATGCCATCATTTTGCCAAATGCCGTCGACTGCTTTATTTAATTCCAGATTATTGCAAACAAATCTTGTTCAACCCTTACCATTTCAAACAACAATCGCACGAGTTTCTCCGACTCGCCGCGGTACTTGGAGGTGAGCGTGGAGGAGGACACGTTGAAGAAGGTGGTGCCGCACTCGGTGGCGACGGCCTTGGCCAGCATGGTCTTGCCGGTGCCCGGCGGACCCACCATCAGCACGCCCTTCCACGGCCGACGGATGCCCTGCGATATTCAAGACATATATTTAGGCACAAATTTACTGACAACACCGTCAATATAAACGATAGTTTTCTTAAAAATAATTATTTAATTTGAAACTTGATGGTAAACAGTTGTGACAGTACACTTTTTTACTTTCAGTAATTTTTTTTGACACTAACGTGAATAATGTCTAAAAGGAACGGTGAAGATGAACCTTTTTGTATAACAATTTCAGTGGTTATGTGGCTTTTCTCCGAAAGTAAAGATGGAGATTTTACTGTTTTTTCCAACAGCCATGTTCAAATATACTATTAAGCCAGTGTTCAGGTTTCACATCTGTTGAGATCGTGTTCATACAAAACTGAACTCTCTCAATAAGCAATATACAGGGTGGCCCATCCATAGGCGTCCAAAAGAAAAATTTAGAAGCTCTATGCTATGGGGTATCCGAATCACCCCCATGTATGTTCAGCGAATTTTTGTAGTTTAGGAGCTAGAATTGTTTTTATCTTTTTTCCGTAATTTTCATTTCAACATTGTTTTTTCTATTTTAACTTTTTTTTCCTAACGTTTACAGATGTTTTTTTTTGTAATTAATCATCATGATAATAGCTAACACCTGAAAAAAGCAGTTTGGTTAAACATTCTAGAACTTACATAAAATTTTATCTGAAGTTCAAAATTACTGTTGGAGTTCAGTAGCCAAAAATGTTAAGGGCTTAAAAAAAAATAATAAGGGGTTTCTAAGCAGGTTTTTAATTTTGAACTTCAGATAAAATTTTATTTAAGTTCTAGAATGTTTAGCCAAACGGCTTTTTTTTTCAGGTGTTAGCTACTATCATGATGATTAATTACACAAAAAAACATCTGTAACCGTTAGGAAAAAAAAGATAAAATAGAAAAAACAATGTTGAAATGAAAATTACGGAAAAAAATTAAAAACAATTCTAGCTCCTAAACTATAAATAATCGCTGAACATACATGGGGGTGATTCGGATACCCCATAGCATAGAGCTTCTAAATTTTTCTTTTGGACGCCTATGGATGGGCCACCCTGTATAATATAATATCTTACTTTAAAGAAGTCTGGCATCCACATGGGCAAGACTACAGCCTCCTCTAACAACCGCTTGGCCTCCGCTAAGTCCGCTATATCATCCCACCTGATGTTGGGGTTCTTTTGTACTATGTCACGCTCTGAAACACCATCAATTCTTTATTAGCATTCCATATGTTATTGGGTCAGGTGGTACATTTTATCAAGAAACAATATGGACCATACAGGGTATAACTATCATTTAAAGCTTGTATTTAAAAGTACATCATTATTTCATTTTTTTTTATTTATTATGTTACAATGTTATTAGAAGTAGATAGTTTATGGGAGTGAATTTGTTTATGGCAAGTAAAATTATAAATCGATTTTTGGGATGGAATAATTCGATATTTGAGATGTTATTTATAAGAGTATTTTTAAGTGTTTTCTATTCAATTTATGTATACCTCTATGAAGGATGCCTAAATCATGATAGATGAAGATTTGATAATTTGTTTGATTCAATGGGTCCGAAAATGCTTGAGATATTCTTTCACCATTGGAAACCTATTCCCGCGTGGCATGGGCTGTAGTTTATCCGGATGCGGGAAGAAGATCCCCACAAATAGCTTTTAGCTAGAATAATATAAAGTGCAACTCACCAAGCATATCAACGAGATCGCAGTCAGCCGCCGAAGGAGGTTCGAACCTCTTCTCTTCATCTTTGTGTTTCTCATCGTCCGTGTCGCCATTGTTATTGTCTCTGTCCTGCTTGTCTTTGCTGCTGTGATCTTTGTTGCCTGTGTCTTTTGTTTTTGCTGGAAAATAAAAAAAAGAACTTGTTTTATTTTATTATCTGGGTTGCCCGGGTAACTTGGTTGAGGATGTCAGATAGGCAGTCTCACTCAGCTGCATCCATTTAGACTGGAAGCTTCCAACATAGTTGGGAAAGGGCTCGGGAGATGATGATGATTTTGTTATTTGGGTTTCTGCACGATTCTGATGCAATGAGTGAGTTTAATGGAAAAGATTCTGTAAGAAAGACCATAACTTGGATCTGGTTTCAAACTATCTCCGCTTGAAAGGGAGTGGGCTATGTCTTTCCGCAGACAATAATTCCATGTGCACTTTAGAATATGTAATGAATTAAACCTATCTGACAATTATCTATTATCATGCCTTTAAGAACAGAACAAGTGGCATTTGCTTTTAAGTATAGTGTTTATTTTATACCCACAGTCAGAAGTGTACTCACATTTTCTATATAAAAACTCAGTGTATGGTCATTTTAAGGGCCATAAGTATTACGGTACGCAATACATAAACTGACACGTAACTTCTAAATAACACAAGAATCACACGCAAACGACAAAAACAAGTTTTTTTAAACAAAGGTCTCACAAGAAGTGAACAATAAAATGTTATATTATTGCTAAACCCAGCTGTAATGTACGTGAGAGATCATTTATTATGCTCCTAGTGACACCACAAAAGAAATACAGAATAAGGTTTAACAATCTCCTTAATTTTTATCAATTTACTTAAACAAAAAAACAAGCTATATTTATTCCGTATTAAAATAGACCCCACCACAAAATCATAAATCACTCAAATAGATCACGTTTAGTGATGAAAGAAATCGTTATGTTGTATTATATAAATATTGATAATTTATTAGAAGCCCTATAGTACAGTCAACTTCAGGTCAGTGGTAACAGTTTTATAGGAAAATCTTACTTATTACTATTGAGTTAAGGTGCATGATAGTTACCACTGATGTGCAGTCTACAGTACCTCTTTACAAGCGAATATAGAGTAAATTATTTTGTTAAAAACAAAAAGACAAATTCATAATCTTATCCTTTTCATCACAACAAATAAAGGCATGTCCCACAGGAATTTTCAAGCTTTATTATTTAACAATAAGTTGAATGCCATAAACCATGTTTTGCCAGAATGAACCTTCTTCAAAATATCTGTTATATGAATAACACTATAATGTTTTTGTGCCTGCCCTATCGCGTTGTTATGTACATTTTTTATAAAGCTTCGCAGAGCGGGAAGCACGTTTCACGTCCATACTGTGCAAACCTTTGCCGTTAATTCGATGTTGACACAAGTAATAAGATTGGACGTGAATGGAGACTGGAGGCAATTTCCTGGTTTAAAAGACATAATGCTTTTAACAAATGAAACATTTTGAGCAAGATTTTCATAGAAAAAGATATTGTGCTGTATTGTATTCAGTTTTTGCTTTAGCTATCAAATCCATTTATAACTAACTTCTGAAAAATATACTGTCTTTGTCGTTTATATTCCATTTATTTATTTTTATTTATGAATTGTTGTACACACACTTTATATGACTTCATAAGATGTAAACTGCCATTTTTGCTCTTGACAAATTAGGTTGAATCCAATTCACCTATAATATTTATGTAAACAGGAAATGTCCCAGCTATATTCATAGCAGTAAAATTCCCTATACTCTACTACAGGATAACTATCAAACTGTAAAACGTCACACAGTTTATAGGTTTAATATAGCAGAGCTCGAACATCACCGTACGCATACAAATACTCGTATAAATAATTAGTAGACATTGATTAAAGTCGTGTACCAACATGTACTACGACCGACTTCCTACTTGAAGCTACTTCAGTATTATTTTTTGTCCATTTATATAGAAGGTTATTTGTAATGAGAAGCCCATTTAATGCTAGTGACTATTAATGTGTAGCATTTATTTAATACTGGTTAGATTTCAAGTACATATGTAGTTTCTTTAGTTGTAATTAGCTGAACTGTACCTATACACTGAATATAGTGTATTAAAGTACTTGTACACCGGGAACTGCTAAGCTATATTTGTATTTTATCTCAGGAACTAGTAGACCGATTTGAACAAGTATTTCAGTGTTAGATAGCCCATTCATCGAGGAAGGTATGAAGGTAGGTATGATACTTTTATCCCGGTGCGCAGAGTAATTCCCACGGAACGGGTGAGACTGCTGGCGGAAACTAATATAAGCATAAACCTATTATAACTTATAGTTAGGAAAACAATGATCAATTTATTATTATTATTATGTATTGTAACCGCTGACCACAGATCGTATTATGAAACCATCTCGCGATTTCTTCCTGCGGTTATTTACGTAAAATATCATCATGACACCTTTGGTTAGGTAAGTTACGTAATTTATTAGCGGTAGCTACTATGTACTATGTATGATGTATGTATGTGTAGTCACACTATTATGATTATTGATTGATTTGTTATTTACACTTCAGTTGCAACTGAGACATGATGGCACAAGACAGCGTCATGCGCCAACTTGAGAATAAATAGAATTTACTCATATTTTCTATGGAATTATCATCATCTGCCTAGCCTTTTCCCAAGAATGATAGATGTTCTGGCTTCTGACTAACCATGCCGACTGCCAAATATGGTCAAATGACAGCCCTGACTCTCCAACTTTATTTTTCTTCCAAATAACGGAGAAATACTTCAGAGAAGAAGATGGTCAGATATCTATAGACAGCCCATTCCAAGGGTTCAACCTTATGATCAATCGATACGGCTGTTAATTAGCTCCAGCCATTTTATAGATGAAAAAAATAGTTTCTTACCGCTATGTGCTTTATTGGCTGCAGTCTTGGGGTTCCTGACGTCGGAGGTCTTACGTTGTGAGGAGGTCGCGTTGCGATTGGCTGGCGTGGTCTTCTTGTTGTCTGTCCGGGCGGTCCTTGGGTTGGCTCGTGCGGATTTCATTGCGGGAGGCCCTCTGTGGAGAGCAATGTTATGCTTGACTATTTGCTGGGAGTCTGTTGGTTGGTTTATTTTTGGGTGTAGTTAGTAATTTACAAGGTTTTGTACTTTTGGACAACTGTAAAGTTTCATTATTAAAAACTTTGAAAGAAACCTCAGTCCACAAGATAAGGTTCCGTCTCCTAGACTGTGGAGAAACTTCTGATAATCCGTGAAGTTTTGGGATTCTTGCTTTAACCTTTCTAGAAGATTTAGAAAGCAAGAAGTAGATTTTTACATTTTTGCAAGATTTACTTAAAGGTGTCTTAAACTACATATTTCGTTTTTTAAGTGCTTACTTAAATATAATATTAGGTATAATGTCATTTTAAACTACTAGTTCTCAATCTTCATAATCTTCACTCTTATAGAAGACTTAAGATGTCCCTCTTCACCTCTAAACATAATTAATGCTATTTCACGTTACATCATGAGAACATTATCAGTTAACCTATCTTGTCATAATCTACATAGTATATTATCTATTATGTATCTTACAGCTGACGTCATTTACCTATCTTTATTGCATTAGCGCATAAAACGCAACTTGTTTCGACTTTATAAGGCAACAGCTGTATGCTCTTATCTGAACTTTTGTAACAAATATTATGTGCAACATAGAGGAAATTAAGTTATTTATCGAACCAATGCATAAAATACCCCATTAAAATATACATCATACTAGTATTTACAACTTGGTGGAATCGTTTATGAAGTTTTAAAATGCACTGGCACTTATTTGAAGAAAAATATGACTCAGACCAATATCCTTTTAACTCGCAAACTAGTCTCCTTGTTGATGACATTTCAAACCTATTACCAAGGAAACAAAGTTGCAAATTGGTCGACCTGGAATTTTCATACAAAAATCATCAACATATAAAACCGATATACGTAAATGAGACCAACGGAACAAATATCTATAAAAGCGGTATAATTTAACCACCTGCGTCCAAATGCCCTTTATAATTATAATAGGAAACAGCTGTTCTTGCAAATTCAGTCAACATTATGTTGCAAACAGTATTGACCTTCGACACATAGATCGGCGCCTACGCAACTCATTTCCGAATCATTACGAAGTGAAACGAAGATGTAACATTTTTCCTTTTCAAGTTTAATCGGTTTGAACATTAGGAATGTTGTGATATCTGTTACTATATTACACAATATACTTAATAAAAAATCCTTAACGTAGGTCAAGTTGTGTCGACACTACCCACTCAATCGATGAATTTGCATTAAAATCTGAACCTTATTTCTGCTCATTCCCATGGAACTTTTTTTTAAGAATGAGAGAGACCCTTTCATTGAGTTTAACATTGGAATACCCTTCTGACATTTGCGTTAGCTAACATCATCCATTTAATTACCTTTAATACAAAATTACGGTATTCATCTTATTTACTTATTAGTACCATAATTTTAGCTCCATGTAAAAGCACGTGTCTATGGCAGTTATTAAGCCAGTAAGCGGGTGCACCACCGACCACGTGCTAACGAGTTTAACTGTTTCAGTTTTAGCTGCACGGCGCTAACAGAAACGTCTTCATTACCGCATCAGGTCACCACAAACCGAAACAAATTGACTTGTATGTTGTAAATAATACTTATTTTGTTGAAAATATGGTCAGGGTCAAGATTCGAGTTTAAAATAAATACGTCTTTACGTAATTTGGTAATATTTTTAAAATGTTTACAATCCTAACATTACCTACTTCGTTTCGATATTGTTAGTATATGACAACTAATCAGACATACGTATTCTGCCTACGACGAGTGGATCATTCCAATAAAACTACTTCAACATTAAGAATTTCCGTAGAATTTATCCTCCTAAAATTGCAACTGATATGATTCCAAGAAGGTTTCAAAATCAGACCTGTTCCACATGGGAAATAAGCACAAATCTACTTACGGTCTTTCCCAATATTCAAACTACCTTTTGATTTGAGATAGGAATTTGGACTTCCATGTATGGGGCTTATGTCATAATTCTAAAATCAACATATAGATTTGGGAACGGCCCTAACTGACTAATAACCGTGATAAATTAAGTTGTAAGTTTCTACTTACTTGTGTTCTACACTGGTGGGTGGGGGCCAAGCATTTGGATCTCTGTCGGGCGGTGGGGGCCATATGTCTGGGTCCAGCTCGTGGGGCGCCGGCCCCCACATCTGGTCGCGAGTTGGCAGGTCCTCGTAGTCTGTGGAATAAGAAAATGATGATTTAATTGATGGTTAAGAAATGACGGAGTGGAAGTTTTGATTTGAAAAAATAATTATGTAGTTCACCCTGACTTTTCATCGGAAATCTGATGTCAGCAACATTCTAACATATAATGCTTCGAAAAACTAATTTAGGATACGCGAGTTTGGGAACAGAAACACGAAGCTGAGAACAGAAGTAATTCATCGATCGATTTTCTACTAAAAACTCTGAAATATCTCTAGTTCAGTTTTATGTAGCTGGTAACAGAGCACAGCAACAATTTACACAAAACAAGAACTAACCAACATATCGGAACACGTTAAGACCACTCACCGTAATCAGATAAGGATAAACTCCAACCTTACAACCTTTGATAAAAACGGTTGAATAACGTTGTTTTTAATACCAAAGAGTACAATCCACGAGCATTATAAGCCATAGCACTATGCTACACTTGTGTTGCAAGCTCGTCACTTGCAGTTAAAGCGGTTGAACAACTTTCAGCCATTACCTCGCTTCAAAGTCGTCAATCTTTCGGTCTTAAATTAATTAAATATCTTATTAAAAAACCGCTTCTATGTGGATAGAGAGAAAGTGAAGTTTGCAGTATGGGAGAAACTATGGGTTTTATTGAGGAATATGATTAAGTAATTATAGTTGGTAGATCATATCAATTTCCTTTTGCAGATATCGAGTATGGCCATGCATGTTATGGTATTTAATGCTTATAAGTCATGAAACCTTAGACACGCAGTCCACAGCATTAGATGAACAAATAGTTTCATTGCGGAACAAGTATTGACAGACAACTGGAGGATAAATAGCCAGAGTGGAGCGAGTCTGCATTGAATTTTCTTATAGTATATAATGTTTACAAAATCCATGGTCTTATTCAATAGCGATAGCGACGACACGTACTTCCAGGGTTACACAACTCACCATCACACGCATATAACTAATTCATTATCTAAAAATCGATAGTCACCCAACAGGTAAGACCGCATCTAATGACACGCGTAATTGCGTTTATTGAGATTTAATGACTAGCAGGGAAAGCCGTTAATAAAGTTTTATCTATCGGACACGGTCGATTACGCGCCAATTTACGCGTAAAATCATCACTAGCTATAAACCCGGATGACATCAAAAGGGCCTCACTACAGCCAAGTTTGGCAAGACTGGTAGTAAAAGTGGAATAATAATATGCCATCATTATTATGTCGAAGGCATGGAATTAGTCAATGGTTATTATCAGACCGTAGTCGCAATTTAATAGCAGTTTTGAAAAGTATGTGGGTATGGAATGTAATGCGAACTGATTTGAATTTGTCGTAAAATAAGTCTGCTGGAAAAAATATGCATAGTTACAATAATAAACTTATTCATGACACCTCGGAAAGCTAATGAGAATAGAATATTAATGATTGGACAGGCACTATGTTGACGATTTTCCAGTTCATTTCTTTTGGGGGAAAATATGCCAATCATTACGGTTATTTCAAGTGTTGTAGTTACTCTAATAGCATGGTTAGTAGCGTTCGATTCCTAGTTGTATATTTGATATCCCAGATGGACTAATACTAGACCAGTCGCAACGTACCTATGCCTTCAACTATGATACAAGGATCTAAGTTTAAGCGCTAGATATAACATCATCGGCTTTGAAATCTATTACTTTATAATATTCAGAGATGAGAGACAACTATTACGTAATCATGACGTCTTAAATCAAGTTTAGGTTAATGTGTTTGTCGATGAGCGTCTATGTTAGACTGGTATTTGACACTTGAATACGAATTGTTTATTAACTTATATTGTGAATACTAAACGAAGTCTGGATATTATAAAGAAAGAAGTATGGATGGTAATAGGAATTTTCGGTCATATAGTCAAACGTGTTACCATTTATCATGCTTTATATAAAAGTGATCATGGATATGAATCAAAAGATTACACAAGAAACGATATAAAACTCATCAATGACAAAACGGGACTGATTCACAAAGAGACCGATCTTATTTTTACGGCACACGTGCACATTTTTGATGGCTTACTGGCCATTTGTTCTAAATCCGTTTATCTTAATGTTTTTGGTATGATGACAGTTTCGTAACAACACAAGGATGGCTTGTCTGTTGTTCTGAGCACGTAAGATGTCGTAGCTGATATTGTAAGAATTGTGGACACAAAAGAAGAAAGGGTGATGACAGGAAGAGAGCCAGACTGCATCAATTTTATGAGTCGAGTGTTTGACATTGTTAAAGATCCGAGACCACCTTTCAAAGTGCATTAAGATAAAATCAACTGTTGCTGCATTGTGTGTATTATGATGATTAATAAAATTATTTATCAAACAATTTATTACATCAAATGTTATTACGATAAAGTTTTATCAACTGAAAAGTCGTGTTTTATCGGACCACAAGGTTAAAATTGAATTTTTATCTTAACCAATTATTTGTGCATCTTACTTATCACGAGGATTAGATTAGGGACAGCTATCATCTGGCTTATCCAATGTATTAAATATTTGGATACAAAATAAACCCAATCTAGGTAGATAACTTCTATGAAATTCTCAAATAGCTTTCACTACTGTATACATTTTTGGGACAATGAAAACGAATTAGTGGTGCGTTCAATAAAATCAAATAGCTAAACACGCATCATTTAACAGCTCCAAATACCCAGTAAAAGTTTCCATATTTCACCCATAAAAGTGGTATTCAAAAATCAAAATCACAAAGCATAAATCTGAATCAAAACAAAATAGACAATAGCAACGGGTGAACACAAACCTGGGTACCGTCCCCCATTGTACCACCATGAATGGTGACATAATTGACGATATGCTGGCCTTTATCGGCCGTTCAATGCTTCCATCGAAGGTCACAGTCGATTACCGTCGTCTTTGGTTCTATGACGTAGGTTAACGAACTTTTATTTGCTAATGGCTTGCTCATCAAAGTTTCACTTTTTATTTAATAGAAATCGAGTGATTCAAATTCAAGTGATCGGTGTTATTATATAGTTCAATTAATTTCTAAACAATAGATTTGATATGCATGTTTTGATTGCTGTATTGTGTTTTTCTATTATCCGTCTACGTGATCGTTTTGTTATAAGTAATTCTTCTAGTGTTTATTGCTTTATGAACGTTGAAAGAGTTCTTAAACGATTAGTATTTGAAAGTTTTTATGCTGGTTGTTTTTCATAGTTTCTTGTAAGTAGTTTCTAAAGTTAAGTTGTGCTTTTCGTTGTATAAATTGTCAATGTGAAGTTTGTTAATTCCAATAAGATTTTTTGGATGACACCTTGTCGGCGAAAGATGAAAACTGTTTGCATTACATCTGCCATAATCATCAACGTGTTTTTTAATGAGAAGTCTAGTAGACTCCGCATCCCACGGACGTTTTCCATTCAAGATTTTCAACCGGAGTACATCAAGAACTACTATTGTACCATTCAGGCCATAAATAAAGAAACGGGTTGATCTGGTCAGCCATAAAAGGTGAGCTAAACCTGTCGATCTCGAACTTGAAGAAGGTATTTCTTTCAAGGGTGGGAACTAACATAATCGAACACTCTCGAAAGCCATTCTGATACAGTTCAACAAACTTTGGTAGAATATACAGACAAAATGGCTTTACTTTTCAACAGCCATTATCAACCGGTGGCAGCGATGAAAGGATATGAAATAAAAGCTTTCCACGAACTTTACATTATTTATCATTTAGGCCAATTTTCGTGTACGGGTAAGTAATTCTTGGTACAATGATGGCGTCATTGATTTAAAAGTGACATCACCTCTTCGCCATGGGAACTTCGTTATTGGGGCAAGTAATGTAAAATAATTGGAACTACAATGGGACTGGAAAAATAATGGTAATTGCTGAAGTAAAGAATCTGTATTTGTCAGGCTATCGTCTAGTATTTTTAGTTCTGATGAAATAAAGGCCGCAGCTTATTTTGAAGAATATACAGGCCTGGTTGTAAATAGCTAAAACGACTCTGAAGATCTTGGTTCACATAGTAAATGTTTGAAAAGTGAAGCTGGCGTCTGAAGATCTATGCAATACATTCAGTAGACAAAAGGATCGGGACTTAACGACACGTTTGTCACTATAAATATTTTGGATTATTTCATCAAAAGAATTCGAACTAAATTGTGGATTATCAAATTAAAAATTAAATTGGAATTATCAAATCAAAATATCTATTATGCAGACAACTAACATACAGCAATTATTTTACCGCCATGACTAGGCTAAATCTATTGTGCTAGGATATTGAACCTGATCTAGTTTTCAAACAATATTATGACTCAAAATGTCTATGACCTGTTAAAAACTACTAATTAGCTTTTTATGCGTTGATTGGTAGTGCTTGTTCGAAAATTGTATTGAATGGGAAACCCAAATTGCCACCAATTTTAATACGCCACCGAGGTTTCCGTGCAGTTACTCTTGACATTTAAACCAAACCGGACTTTGTTTTTAAACACAAGCTGAGGTAATTTACACTTAATTTGTAACGGAAGTGGTAGATTAACTGCATATGGTTAAAAGGAAATAATTTAAAAATTCGTGTTTTTTTTCTGGATAGCATCCTCTAGTATATTTTCTTGAATTTCTCTTTAGTATTAACTTATTGATTGTAATTGATATGTAAACAAATAAGAATGCCTTTAGCAAATATTCTTGAGTTCCCTCGTTATACGCTAATGCCATTCGTATAGTTAAACTTATTTACGTGAATCTCATAATCAAACACAATTTTCAATGTAAAATAGTAGTGTTTCCTTCGGAAATGCTGGCCAACATATTACGATAACAGACTTCCAGATGAACTCACAACATTCACTGTTACACTATCTAGCCGTATTGACCGCAATGTCCCGTGGTTTTGTACTAAATAAACAATTCACCGTGAGTAATGTGCAGGTTTTTAATGGCGTAGTTTGTATTTTTTATAAACCTTGACAAAATATTAACAGTTATGTACTGAGAGTTGAACTTTAAGCCCAATAATGCATGACACATATGTAGGTGGTGGTAACGGGTCAATAAAATAGCTGCCAAATAAAAGGTAATTTTTAAGTTAATTTCCTGTTCAAACCTTCTGGAGTTTTCACTGCTTCACTTTTGAGTTAATCAAGAGTAAGTAGGTAAACAAATTCAATGACCAGAAAACCGTTCAATAAGAAATATGTAGAAGCATAGCATCTCAATCAATTCCCATAGTGTCCATAATTACCTTTCAGGCAAGACCTCCTATGTATCTTACAATCTCTCCAATCAATCAGGTTTTCAATAAAAGTTTTCACCTACGAACCCTCCGATCAATAAGTTTCCAACAAAAAGTTAGTATACTCACTGCCAGCAAGCGGAGTGATGGCTTTCTCCCCCTCGTGCTGGAACATCTGCAGGGTGGCCACGGTCGACTTCAGCTGCTCGTACTCGCGTGCCATCTGCTTCTGGACCTGGTGAAACAAGATACATGGCCCATCAGTCCATTAGCACCGAAAAACCTTATGCGTAACTTCTAAATAAAACGTAGTCCAAAAATGCGGGTTAGGAAGAGATTTGAAAAACTAGTCAGCTCAATTAAATTGTTACTTGGTTATTTACATAGTATGTACTTATTTATTGTTCAATGGTCCTAAGCCATTCGAATGTCAGCCACCACAACGAATGTCATAGTTAAGTTGCAGTAACATACTACCTATTTGGTAGGTAAACATACATTATTCAGAAAAATCGGAAAATTTTCAATTATAACGCCGTAGGATAATAGTACGTATAACCCATTTATGTAACTTTGTATGTCAACAACCAAACAATCCTAGATAACCAAAGACTACGTAAACACAGATAAAACTGTGACATTGTTCTACTAAAACTATACCAGAAAACGCCAACAAGTGTTTTAAAAGTCACTACTTTACGCAATGCCTTGTGATTTCAAAATGAAGACTGTTAACCCGCAACATAGTTCAGAAACTCTCAACCCTTTAAAATTAACCAATTACAAAACAATGCTGAATACAATGTTTTACAATTACTAAACAGCCCACGTGTGTATTTCCCATAGGATTATTTAAAGCGGGCCGTTATTATTTTAATACTACCAACAGTTCAGGCGCTCAGGCTTCGTAGAAACTTATTTCGTAAAACCAGAGGTGTGTCCTAACGATGTGGTTTGCATGTGGGCGAAAATGTGATACTAATCACCATTCAAAAGCTACCAGTTGTTTATTATGCAGACATGCAGTTCAGTGTAACGAGTGCCTAATTCTTACGTCTAGACGTTTTAGGATAAAACCGCCATTGTCTTAGGAAAAGTTGTTTGAACTCTAAATCGTGTCGCCTTATCAACAATGTCGTTTTGTCGGTAAAATACCAGGTGAACGGAGATAAATATGAAAGATGCTCCTCACGGAAAGGTTACCGTCCCGCATATCAATGCGTTTAAACAATCGCTGTTCGAATTTAAATATGTAACGACTGTTTTTTTTCCAAAAAGGCGTTGACAAGTAAGAAATTAAGACAAATTAAGCAAAACGTGATAGCTTTATATGGTTTAGATTCAATAGAAACTAATTCCATTAAAAGTTTTATTGTTTTCAGATTTAACCTGGTTCACACATGAGAAATCTTGACATTAGCATCAAATTGCAATCTAATCCAGACAGGCAATCGCTCACTAACTTGTACAAAAACTACTGATACATTAACTCAATAATGGATAAAGATGCATCATAGATACGCACATGATTTTCTTGATGTGGGCACAAAAGTGAAAATAACGATCTTTCACTGCGATTAGCACACAATGTCGGAGCACAATAAAAAATATCTTAAGCACTTCCCACACAAAAAGTCCAATTCGTTGAGTAACATCCGGCGATCACACGCCATATAACGTGGCTATTTTCACCTAATTTAAGCTTAAATACCTTGACCGACTTCTGTAAGGAGCCACTAATATGAACAACTTTATTTTAAGTAGGCCGGTAATTAAAACTACCCACAATGTTAACAACCTCTGCGGTAATTGGGACAGCGCTAGTCACAAGTCACAACAATGTAATAAAACTGCCTGTCAGAATAATATATGCCGTAACATTGTTCAGGTAAAGGCGGAAGTGGCGTGCATAATTTTGACAGATCGGCACAGTTAGTGTTGTACAAAATTGGGCAGTCCATACGCGTCACCGAGCGACCGATATACTGCGTGAAGAAGGTTCGTCGACCCGTCGTCAACACTGCGGCCTGACGGAGGCAACAACACGCATGACAATATAAAACAACCATGACGACAGTACGTCGACAATAGAACAAACGCTTGGCGTCCTTCCAGTCTCTAATTTTGACTAGGTGACCTAAACTCAAATAAAAAGCCTGTAGCTCTTAGCACCATAAAGTCCTGCTATTAATCAAGACAGTTATTGCGAACGAAGGCTAATATACGAGATGAGTGGACGCGCTCGCTTTGTATGTGTTTTATTGCTGCAGCGAGAACGAGTTCAGTCAGCCTGACCGGGGCAGTGCTTGAGCAATACTCGTCTCATGCGATGTTAAACTGTAGTAAGTAAATGAAGTTTAAAGTAACATAATCGCGTAGATTTTCTGATGCATACCCACCAAAACGCCTACAAATATTTTGATCAATTTCATGGCATTCGAATTTTAACAGTTTTCGTTTTTTACAATTTCGTACAAACGTTACGAGCATTGTTTAAAAAGAAGACACTACAACCAAAAGTACCGAATTGAACCATTATTTTCTCAAACGTAACATTTACGTAACGCTGAGAACAATACAAATGCAGCTATTAGCTTTTTCACCATCACTCGTACAGACCATGGAAACAATGACTACGGAATCACTCATCGGTCACTCGCCTTACAAAATCAGATAATTTGTTTATAACAAATGACTTAATACCGCGAAATCGCCTGACTTCGATCATTTAGTGAGAAGTTACGTGTTCATATGCAAATGTATGGAGGTGCAAAAACCGACGCATGACGGCAAAGTAGTAAAAGTGTAACAATTTAATTACAAATGATTGGTAACCATTTAATCGATCGATTTACGTTCCAGTGAATTAACATGGAATATTTCTTGTGGACTCTATACTAAAGAAATAAGTGAAGAATCTCTGACAATGGTTTAACTTTTTCTTGGTGTTATTATGTGTCGGTTGAAGATCGATGCGATATGGCGAGAGGCACTAAAAGTCTTATCTATTTTGATCAGCTATGAGTCAAGAACTCACAGTTCATAGTGGTTAAATCGAATTATAAATTGATGAGAAAGAGGTGTGATAATATTTTACTGTTAGGAACTAAATAAAAACACGGGGATTAACGCCATTTCAATTTAATTGCTGTCGACAAAACGTTGGCCATAAAACACAGGAACGCGTGACCACGAATCACGATCGATTGAACACGGGAATCGATGGTTATTTTGTATCTTTGTTTCAAAAGTATACCTTTGTGAGTCGATTTTTTCGATCGTAAATTGTCCGAAATATTTTACGAAGTTTTTTTAACTATAAACCCGCGAAAACTCGAAGTATACTTGTCAAAACAGTGACCAAAGATATCAATGATGGATTTTACTGAAATACAAATGAAAATCTAGAAGCAAAATACATTACAATACAGTACAGACTCTGTTTATCGTAGAGAATAACAATAACACGATACCAAAATAAAGGTGTTTCTGGGTTACCGTAGTTTCAAACGTTTATCGGCCCTTCTAAATGCGCCGACTTAAGGAAACTGGTTCACTCGAATTGCTTGAATACCCCTTTCCTTTATCGTATACATAAACAACTAAAAAGAATTTGTAGAAAGCTAAGTATTTATAACTGTACAACAGTAACTATTTCTAAGAGAAAGATTAAAAAGGGCGTACTGTTTCATTTACTAACAAAAAACCAGCTATGCATTATGTTAAAGTTTAAGTATAGGCTTGATGATGACAACGCTTAAGCATGCAAGTGAGTTCCTGGTGGATTCTAAGGTAGCAATTTGTATTCATTATATTCGTCCCCATTTGCGTGGTATTGAAGAATGTACTTGTCGAAATTAGAACTCGGATGGGGCGCAGAAAATGAGAGCTATGTTCTCCTAAATGTCAGACAGCTATAAAAAAAACGTTAGCCGCCAGATTTATTATGATTAAAAGTAGGTTCTGAGCCATTCAAGGTTTGCACTATTGGCAAAATATCATTGTTTGGTACGAAGGTCGATTTCTGGATTAGGTGCGTTACAACGGTGAACAAACTCGATCACTTACAAAAGAATTTGTCGGGTTTCACTCGACTAGCACAAAAACCGTGGCTGTATCGATCGCAAGGACACTATTCAGCTATTTGTCTGTTTTATATTTTACTAAGTGGATTACTGTGGGTGTCGTAAGCGACTACGGATTAGCATGAGGTCAATGCTCAAGCACTATACCAGAATAAAGTATCTTATATTTTGCAAAATAATATCCGGCGGGCACTGTTTCTGGCATGCTTTGATGGGGCTATTGAAATGTGGCTAGTTTTTAAGAAGGTTTTCTGACCTTTGGATCAGAGAGAGCCTTAGCTGGAGTAGACAGTATTTTTTTTTGCATCAAATAGGTTCTATATGAGGCCTAGCGGCTACTATATTAAAGTCAAAGTGGAACAAGTGGTAGAATGCAAGAGTTTACTGGCTGTCTTCCTTACCTACATATTAAGTGTTCAATTTACGCCGCTAAAAAAAACTAAGAAACCCTCTTTACCGGGTAAAAAGAAATCTTTAGAAATTGAACATAAATATTCAGCACGCGATTCTACCATGTTACTCGTCAAGTCATTGTCAGCAGTTCTACATACCCTCAAAAGATAAAAAGCTTGAAGATGGAATAACAGAGTACGTGTATGACTTAGCAAAACCATTTGTATGCAAATCAAGCGTGTATTGAGTGTGTAAAATCGTTGTTTTAATTGTATTTGCAGCACGCCTTATTGGTTGGTCCTTGGAGGCGTGACATCAATTTATCAGGCTTTGCAATAAGGAAAAGAACATAATATCTCAAGATGAAGTCTAGAAATCCTGAGTTTATCTTCATATAGGTATAATGTACCTATATCATTGTAAATCAACATATTACAAATCAATTCTAATTCTAAGGTCACATACAAGCCCAAATAAGCTATTTCTACTTCTTTGATGTTGAAAGTAAAGATTGATTTATATTTTAATAAGTTCATTGAATAAACTGTGAATGAATCTTCAAGATTTCCCACACGATTCCATAGAATATTGAACCGCGCGTGCCATATCATTTTCTATTCGACTTTTGCTTACCACTTCATGCAGAATGTTATCTAAATAGAGATTGTTTTACACTTTCAGCCTACCTAACTCGCAAACATGGCTATGAGTCATTCCATAATACTCGGTCTCGATTAATGTGGATATTTCTTATTTTGGATATTCGGTTTAGTCTAAGAATTGTACATATTTGGCAATCGAAACGATTAGAGGCCAGAAAATCTGACAAATTAGCAGGTTAACTCTATCTGTTGAGGGGTCAGACAAAGCTGCCTGTCTCCATGTAAAGCACTAGATCTCAGCTCCACAGGATCCGGACATACTGACAGACGACCTCTACATAGTTCGGAAAAGGGTAGGCAGATGATGATAAAATGTCAATCAATGATGTTTTTATCAGTACCAGGGTCATGAAAGTACGCACCATATCACATAATTCCTTCAATAAGGTGTATACGTTTAATGACGAAAAATCTGCATTTTTTATGGACTGCAGATTGTGATGTTAGTAGATAAGCCCCAGCCTCTTTACAAAAAATATGTACTAGTCTCGTGGAATGAAAACAGATTGTCCCACTAACACAGCTAATCAATCATTATCGTCAAACCACCTACATAATTATATGTATAGCAGTTAATCAGTATTATAAATGAGCATGTGGTATGTTCCCAGAAACTCGACTTTCTAATGCTCAGATTTTGAAATTCAACAGTAACGTTTATAAGGTTTCCATACATTTGTGTCTAAAACTCCATCGAAGAGATATTGAGATAAATGATGGCGTGCATAATTTGATCATGCGATGTTTTCTACATCAATTGTTGAACATAATTAAGTCTTGCGGTTAACGTAAATGCTGGCTGCATTATAACTTTTTGTTTAATTTCGTTTTAATGCTCAGTCAGGCACAGATTGTTGAGGTTTCTGTGTGGAAACGGCAGAACACGATATAGGTTTTACATGAAAGTTTCTTATTTTACCTTCATTTTGTATTCGTTAACGCCGCATTATGTCAATCTGCGACTTATCAGCCCGTTAAATGTCTCACAGAATATTCATGTACTTAATGCATGTCACACGAATGCCTCTGAGAGTGTAAGAAAATCTGAGTTACACTAGGTCAGTGGTTCTTAACCGGTGGTCCGCGGACCACTGGTGGTCCCTGGAGACATCCTAAGTGGTCCGCGAAGCTTTGCTTCGCGTCGTTGCTATACGTTATCTAACAAGTTTCGGGGTCCGGACCACCCCCACTTCCCATTCATATCCATCTTACTTGTCCGAAAGTAAAAAATGTATGTTTGGGCTACATTTTACGTAATTTTAATTTTGATTCTTAAAAAAAAACTATTTTTTCGCGCTCGCTTCGCTCGCATATTCAGAAACTACTTATGCTTGCATTTGTCAACAAACAAAAAGTTAAGTACGTTTGGGTTACATTTTACGTAATGATTATTTAAGTCTGAAAAAAATTCGCGCTCGCTTCGCTCGCGCATTTGAAAACTACATAGGCATATGTTTGTATTCCTTTACATTTGCTTACCTACAAAAGAATAGAGAAGAATTCTGAACATAGTAAAGAGAATGCAGTCACAAAAATCTCATTAAATTAATATCTGTAACTTTTTGTTTTTTGCTAAATAATAAAGAAATGAGTTCTAATTATAAAGTGTGCTTGTATTCTTTATCAAAGAACCCTCAATTTAGGTAAGCCAATGAGGTGGTCCGCGGCATGGTAAACTTTTGGTGAAGTGGTCCCTCATGACAAAAAGGTTAAGAACCACTGCACTAGGTGGATAAGCAAATAAAAAATCATCCAAGTATTTCGATGTACAGACAGATCCTAAAAAGACACCTTTTACTAGCTCGCGTCTTGATTAATTAAGTAATTACAAACTAGCGGACGTGGAACTAAGCTGGGATTAAGAGTTACGTCTGTTGTAAGTCTTCCATGAACACACAACACAATAGCCACTTCTTGTGAGTGTTTAATCGTTAAATCCTATACGTTATGACTGTGCGGCTTCTGGTGAATAATTACACCTGATACAATCGCCCCCGTGTTCCTAGAATGCAGGTTGATATTGCAAAAATCGATACAGGAAAAAGGGAGAAATATACCAAGTTTATGTCCGTATAACTTGAGAGATAGCTTACAGCACCTTGAGATTTCCAACCACCGAACGGAGAGCGGACGTGACACTATAATGAAAGAAAAAAAATGAATGTGACCTTTTTGTATCTCAAACATTCAACCTACCTGTGCTCTTTCGTAGCAGGTAGTACGAACCCTGGCCACTTATAAACCTATCAAATGTTTTGAAATAAGAACTAAGGATGAAAGTAAGAGGCCTTTGCCCTTTACGACTGTTGTCAATATAAGTACTAAGCTACATACTCTTGCATGCATCATTTGCATTACACGCGTAAAATTACGCGTAGGAGTATGATGAAGTGACTCAGAATACCATTGACCTCAACAAAAAACGATGGAGCTTTCTATTGAGACAAACGACTCCCGCGACATATTGACAACGCAAATTATAGACAAGAGAGATTGATTGTCTTTAGATGGTAAACTTGCAAATAGTAAATTGTGCAGTATGTACGCAAATACCTAATCAAATATTCATGAGTTTTTCAAATACTCAATAGTAAAGCCATGTATTCACTGAGAAACAATTGTTTATAAACACTGTTTCAGAAACATATAATTTTGTTTCTGTGGACGATGTGGACGGCAGAATTTCCGAAACATTGTTACTGTAAACATCTACGTGATGTTTCAGAAACTGTGTATCTGAAACATTGTTTCCCAGTGAATACGTGGCTTTATGGAATTTATTTTGTTATCGTTTCCATGATAGAACCTTGGTGCTCAAACACCTTGATCCAAAAATGGTCATACATAACAAGTTTGAACAAAAATGTTTTCAGGTCAAGCAGAGTAGAACATGTTATTTCAAAATTTTATTGTTGCTTTCAGATCAGATTTTTTATTTTGTTGAGACCAAAAGGTTCCATACATTTAAGGTATATAGAGGTGCATTTGCTTAGTAGATTTGCATACATTTTTAGGTAAATGAATAAATGTTCTCCATAAATAAATGGCGATCATTTTAATCGGCTTGCACAGTTTCAGTGATGTCTGTGGTAACTAGGAAGGCTTTTTTGCAAATTTATTTTAGGTATACTAAGATGTTTTTTTCAAGGCTAGTAATTACATTGTAAATTAATATGATAAAAACGACAAGGAAGATAGTTTAATAGATGAACAATATTGCTAGTGACCTTCAGTGCTGAAGAAATAAATTAATAGATATGTTCAATGCCAATTTAGTCATGTTATAGGAATACAATGCATCTAATAAATTACATAAAAAATTGTGTACATATTTTAAATGGTTATCATAGATTTCTTTGTTTGATCTTATTTTGAAGTAAATATAGTGACAACTCTCTGTGAAGTGTTAAAGACACTTAAAAATAAGATTGGCCATGAACAGGTGCAAAACACTACACGAAGCATTGTTCTCCTTTTTAAGGAAAACCTTTACTGCCTTAACATTCATATAACTAAGGAAACAAGAAAAACATAACAAGTTATCATTAAAAGAGGATGTTTACCCATTTTTCCATAGACAAACACCAGTTTGTTAGTAAACAGGACATGTACAGTCAGGTGAACAACGAGTACTTGATCTGTTTTGCTTCTTTGTGCTCAGTAAATTGACTCAGGCCACAGTTTGTGAGTCAGTCCCACTTTCGTCCTCATAAAACTCAAGATATATGATTAGGTTTATCTTAGCGCTTGAGATATGAGATGAATAATTATGATAATGAATGCCTGTTTGTGTTTATGTCTGAATGGTCAATAAAATTAGCGAATTATGTTGACCTGAGTTGGATGGTTAGTTTCAATATTCAATAATTTTTTTACAAGAAAAAGAACATGTACCACGATGATCCGTGGCATTTTCATAACTGCCTGAATTAATATTTAATTTGATACTCAATGATAATGAATGTCAATCTAAAATTAGATAAGTGACTAATGTTTACACAAATACCCTCTAGAACTGTAGTTTTTGTGTCACGTGGATGTGAAGAGTTAATAGACAGTGATAGTTTAAAACCAATAGTTAACAGTACTGTAATCCACTTTTATGACAAGTCAATATTTGAACATTAACATGTGAGGTTCATGTTTGATTATACAAGAATATAGAATAGTAGATAGATTGGCGATCAAGTGTGATTTTAGTGACACCAAAACAGGAATATGTCATCTTCGTTATTGGTATTTGTGATATTTCTGGATTTTGATCATAAAACATACATGTCGCTCATTGCCAATCTATCAAAAGGTAGTGGTACCCTAAATCTAACGTTTGAAAAAATTAATGACAATTAGAAAATAGTGAATGTTGAATGGTGCTGAATATTATGATTTAACATTTTTTACAAGATTGTGAGTTTAATGATGAAAAAATCATGTGAACCATTTATTGCAGGTAAAAACGTGATATGTGGAATATAGGTAATATGCAATCAGTTTAAACATTTGAATAACAACCTGAATAAGGTCTGCTGATCAACTGGGTAAAATCATTAGTATTCCGTTCATGTATGCAAATACTGGAATGTTGTCACTGATTTCAGCAAGTAAACATATTCCTAGTTATAGCTGCATAATCTTGTCAATGCATAAACATATTTTTTTCATAATAGTGCATTCTTTAGTAGAAGTTGTATTGTTTACAAGTAATGGATGTTCATATTCTAAAGACAGTCATACGTATGATTCACACTTTTTCTTTAAGATGCAGATTATTGAAACAATAAGAACAATGAGGTGAACTAGTTTACTTCATTATTGTTCTGTAAATATTGTTTCGTTTAGGAATATTTGAGCAGCATTCCTAATAAATATATTAAATATATGAAAAATAAATGCCTTGAATAGTTGTACTAAAAAAGTTAAAATATAATATGATACCATGTGATTGTCCACAAATAGATTTCCCAAAATAGAAAAAAATACTCAAAAATTATAAAACCTCGCCAAAAATCTGCTATTTCTTCCAATATGTGGTATCCAAGCATGGATCACAACATAGTTAACCTAGATTTTAAAACAAAAAAGGGCATAAACAAACCTACTTGGAAAATTATGTGAGCGCTGCGGGTGGCCTTCCGCCTTCCTACCGCGCAGGTAATTAGCACCACGGCTTATCATAAAAGGAAACGTTAATATTCAAGGTAAGCAGCTATCCAAGTACTTGGCAAATAATGCAGCAAAGGTTGGAGGTACTTACGAGTTGCCACTTGGACTTGCGTGTGGGGTCTGCGATCGTGATGAGCAGCCTGTGGATCATCTGCACCGTGCCCTCGTAGTAAACCAGCGCCGACTCATAGTTGCCCATCAGTGCCATCTCCCTCGCCAACTTCGTGTTCTCGCAAATTTCGCCAACAGAAACTGCCATTATTGTCATTCCCGCTGCGTACATGTAACTTATCCACAGTGAAAACGTTATGGTTCTTCGCGGAGAAGGAGACCTCTTCGAAGATTACAATCGCGTGTGACATCCAATAATCCGAATGTAACACTTCGCATTTTCACAACATAACCCACAAGACTTCCATCGTGTTTATGCGTTATTCACTTGACACATTGCAAATGTATGTTTACATGTGCTACTACTTATCTCATGGTTCCGTTGAATTTATAAAACTATGACCATATTTTTGAGACAAAACAAACTTATCAATTTCGTTCGACAGTTCACAATCACAATCGCAAGACAACTGCCAACCTAAAATCAATCAGCCAATGACGAACACGATGGTTAGCATTTGAAAGTTGGCAAGCTGTAAAAATAGGCACGTTCTCATTTCTAGTGTTGTCTTTGAATAATCGACTAAAATGTTAAATTATATTCCGGTTATACTGCAGTGTTCACTGGTCCGAGAGGCGTTACTGATAACTGTGTGTGGTATGAGTCCAAAAACTCTAGCGGCACTCTAGAGGTCTGAAGCGGTCCCGTTTGTATCAAACGAGAATTTTAACAAGACCCGCGATATTTAAAAAAATACGATAAAACATACACATGTTGTAAAGTAACATAATGATTTTTTAGTAGAGGAAAGCAGCACATATTTACTCGCACATGAAAATGTAACCGATTTTGTTTGTTTGTCTGGTTTGCTTTGCAAATTGAAAAACGTGCTACAATTTCGGCCTAACTTATTGCTATTCTGATGAACTTATGTAGGACTTATTCTATTACGATGATTTTTGGTGAATATTCTAAGAATGCGCCACATGGTTACGCTTTATATTTTCTGCAGTGTTTTAAAAAAAAATCTCGATTCGAGCAGGGGGACGATTCAAACTGCTCGTATCCCAATATGATATGATAAAGAGGCAAATTTTTTTTTTGGATGAAAAGTTTAATTTCTCTGGAACGTATTGCCTCGAAAATCGTAGTGTTTCAGGATGTAATTTGCGTTAGGTATGTTTTTTATTTATTTAAGCAATGTGAGGGTTACCAAAATAAAACAATGACGCTAACAATAAACATTATATTCGTAGTTCTAAATATAATACATAGTATGAAACATAAATACAATCTGCAGTTAATTACGTCTATTTACATAAACATCTCGCTCGAGTCGACAGCTTTCAAGATTCTGGTCAAATATTACCAACGAAAAAATATAATGTCACTGGTATAGAGATGTTTTTGAAGTTCTTTTTATTTCTTTCTCTTCTTATTATATGTTTAACATTCAATACATGTCAAGATATAAATAAACACAATGATAATAATAGGATCCATTACAGACGATTTCACATTGACTTAAAATCTTAAATAGTCTAAGGGAGCGCACCTTGTATGTAATATTATTTCACGTAAGCCTCTATAATGGACCTTTATTCACTTACAAAATCAAAATAAATACACTTTATGGAAATCTCGATAACTTAATGAGAACTATAAAGCTATGCTATACGATAGTAAACCAACTATAATACGATTAATCTAACATGCTACACAATAAAAAATCAACAACATTTAATTAAATTGCAACACTGAAATATACACAACGTCATTTTGCAATTTATCAAAATGTAATAAACGAGATATATCTAAGCATCTTAAAAAAAAGAATATGTCACACCTACTGAGTAATGAGTATACTCTTTTGCCCTTTTGTCAATTTTACAGTCATATTTTACCACGGAAATGTTTCGAACGTACCGCTTGCCTTGCATTGCTATTTTCAGACATTAAATTATTTCTACAATGGCTAGCGTTAGTAACTAAAGAGATTGTGTACATCAATTTATTCTTTGGATTACTTATTCTAGACAAAGCTCTTTAATAATATTACTATAGACAAATATCATGATAACAGAAACGAGCGGGTATAGATGATGGATGTTATATTATCGCTTTTGAGAATGAAAAAAATGTTCTTCATATTAAGTGAAAACACCCTGATTTGTTATCCATATTAGTAAATAGAAATATACATAGAAAACTCAACCGAAACAGCTCTTAACAAATTATATGCACCAGTAAAACTTAACTGAGATTAAATTAACAAGATATACAAAGATAACTTAATAGCTTGAATATTATTTAGTAAGAATTTGGTGGTTACTCTATTATAAAACTAGCACCAAATTGTATTTACAACTTAATCATGTGAAAATAAAGAAAAGACGAGAATAAGACTAGGTATACATAATCGTTGTGGCGAAAATAATTATGGCATTGACGGAGATTTGTTTATTTTCTAATATAAATGATGCCAAGGTCAAAGAAACAAGTGATTCTCAGCCTTATACTGAAACGCCACTCAATTTTAAAGACGGCTCAAACATCATTCTATCTGTATCACACATACGTAACTTGCCGCGACAGAGAGACTTTTAAGTAAGACTTAAAGTTAAGTAACGTTTGAGTATTTCGAGGTATGTATGATAAAGCAGTAAGATAATGAAAGAAGCATTTAAGCTCTTTCCTACTGAAGATCATTTTGTTTAATCAGACAATGCTCGGACCATTTCAGATCCAGCATGCTGACAAAACCGCTGAGTAATCAGATACAAATTTAAACTACATCCTAATAAAATATCTAGGTTTTATTGTGCATTGATTGCTTGTATATTATTTGGTCGAAACGAAAGGGCACTCTGCATTATGAGGCAAATCAAAGAACAACTATGTTAATAAAATGAAAGTTTTCGTCAGTACCTTCTAAAAGACACACTACCTTTTAGACAACAGATACACTAATAAATGTTACATTAATGTTTTTGGATTGAAAACAAAAATATAACACTACAGTACACGCACATACTTCTAACACATAGCTAGCTATTTTATTAGTTACCTAAATGTCATTGTATTTAAATCGAATGTTCAACGCAGAAAGGGCGAAAGCTTATTTCCCTGTAAAGTTGCAGCGACAGATTTTTATTACGTTGATTTTGAAAATGTATAACGCTTAGGAACTCAAAAAATCTAAACATTTCACGTTTTGGCGCCTGTTTAGCCCATCGTAACTTTTGGGACATTATGGCACAAGTTTTAGTGAAAATAATTAATTCAGTGAAAAATATGATGCATTAATTTCTGCGAAATGAAATATTCCTTGTTATTATTCTTATAACAGTTTTTTTTACAGTTTATATTATTTTATTTTCATAAAATCACCGCATTAATGTTCATTGAAGATGGCAAAGCGCATAATTACAAGACAGAAGAAATGAACATATTCAGTAATAGTATATTATAATATACGCACATACAACCTTACAAAGCATATGATTTATCACATGTGGTGGTCCGAATCTTAGTCACATAGAATTTCGTAAGCAGTATTATATTAAACTTCTTATATTTTTCATAATTACACAGGAAAATATGTGTAAAAGCTTTTCTATTCTCTTCGGTTATACAGTTTTTTTTAAGTATACCATTTGAACATGTGTGTGTCGTTTTAATTAATTTTAAAACAACGCACATTCAAATCTTGTGTGTATTTAGTCTTTTACGCTATAGATTAATATACTTCTTTAAGCATACCAAATAATTCGTTTGTCCCTAACACGAAACATCAATGTATAATATCAATTTAATATTTTTTATTAGTTTACCATTAATTATTCAATACAATGAACATAATTATTGAGCCTGGCAATGTTACAACATTTCAAAAACGGAATGGACGTATTTTTTCACAATCTGTGTATTTTGACAGCTAGTGTTGTTTTTTAATTACTTAGTCGATTATCGTGGTAATGTCATGAATAGTCAGTTTTACATTTATTTTTTATTTTGAGAAGAAAACCTCGCACGTTTAGTAGAACAACTTTCTGTAAAGGTTAAAAACCAATTACACTCCCAAGCATGTATTTTGTATCTAAAACAATAAATTCAAATCCAAACCAATTTTTTTTTGGGATTTTCCTTATACAAGTTGCGATTTAACCCATTATAAGACGTATAAGACAGCAGATAATCAATTATGACTCGCGTGGAGTTTCCAGCACCCAAAACATTAAACCTCTTTAGTAACCAAAAACTAACTAAACCTG
This sequence comes from Helicoverpa zea, assembly GCF_022581195.2. NCBI lineage: Eukaryota > Metazoa > Arthropoda > Insecta > Lepidoptera > Noctuidae > Helicoverpa > Helicoverpa zea. Next base: position 5,459,648 of record NC_061472.1, read on the forward strand.
CGAGTTTCCCACCCCTATTTGCATATACTATATAAGCTCATACACTTGGTCGGTCTCAGTTGGCTAGAACGTCGAGATGTTCTTTGGGCATCGGAGGCAGCACATGGACTTGTTTCGCCTTACCTGCGTGGTACACCTGGCCGGGGCTGAACGGTTCTAGCCGGGGGTGGGCTGAGATGTCTTTCTTTGGGTCTGGAAATTAATTTTATTTGTAAGGCAAATGGTGTGATGGCAAAAGTGTTGTCTCGGCGAAGGTTTAGTCGATTAATTAAAAAATTACAATAGAATCGATATGTTAAAAAATAACCATTTATATATTCCTGCTTTTTTGTAGTGCATTTTTATGGAGCGAGAGGTTATGTAAGTCATTTCTAAGTCCCTTTTTTCAGTTTATGTGTGTCAGGGTTCGGGAAACTTTCCAAAATCAAACATTTTGTTTGTCATGCAAAAACTAGCTATGTACTTCTTTTTAACTTTATTTTAAGCTTATACTATACTATATTATGTAATCTTATACACTGTTATTATCTTACCTTTGGTATTAGCTGCAATATATTTGGAAAGTCGGACAGTGGGCAGTGGCAAGTATCCTGCTACCAGCGGCATTACATCCAATGTCACGTTCTGAGGCTCCGTGCTTGTGCATTCCATTGTTATTACACCTAGAATATGAATGTGATAAGTTAGAACTGTATTATGAATACTATATAAACCCGGAACATGATCAACAGAACCATGATTCATTAGCCTTTTACTTAGTTGTTTCCTTTTATTAGAAAAAATAAAACTTAATTTCTGACTTATAGGGAGGGAACAAATTACTGTGTATTGGAGGATAATTGTTTCGATAAAGGAGTAGAATATGTAGATGCTTACCTGCAGTTCGACCTAATACAGCCCACATGGTCTGATCAGCAAGAACTTCGTACATAAGCGACGTGTATTCTGTCTCATTCACCTGGAATTAATGAAGTATTGATTAGTTTTACAAAATCTGACAGACTGTAACTTTTGAGATTCTTCGATTTAAAGAGGATCAATTTTTTTTTCAAATGTGACTGGCACATTAGCCAACCACAAAGGATGTGAACCAAATAGGCTAAACAATATGCGCAAACTTTCCAAAATTGATCAATTGAATAAAAACGGGTCATTGATATCGAAAAATTTTAGCAAAAAAGTGAATAATAATATTATGATTTTACTTACCCTCTGCACACTCAACTGCAAACAGCACATTTGGGAAGCCCTACAGAAATCAGAGCCCTTACTAGGCTCCAACTTTGTCCTTATTACAAAGAGCGTAGTATACTCTTGTATGTCAAAGGGACAGCTGAAAGGCCGGCTAATCCCTTCGACGTCTGTCGGCCGGTAGTTTACTGAAAACGTGGCTTTCATTGGCCCGGCTTTAACTAGAGGGTCCTTTAAGAGTTCCCACATGAACGATGCTGTGGTCCCATCTGATGCTACCATCTGAAAGGGAGGAATATTTTAATAGTATGTTTTGTTTTAGGTGTGACAGAATGAAATTTTTGATCGATTGGGTATTGAAATTGATATGCTCAGCCTCGAGAATATCGCTACTGCACTTATTTTATGTGGTACTTTTGCTTGAAAGAATATTATTTTCAATAAGAGCCCTATTCCACATCATTTTGGGTATAGTAAAATCGATTGAAAAGACCTACAATGGGGGACATTGTAGAAATATTGCTGCTAATGTTTTCAAGGGTTGCACAATCATTTTACGTATATAATGAAAATTTAAAAGGGATCTCTTACCATATGATCAGAATTCTTGGGATTCAAATCCGACACGGAATTATTATTTCCATCGCACTCCAACTTAGGGTCGGTCAGAGCGAACTGGACGAGATGTACGACTGTCGACTTGAGGGTGACATGGATGAACTTCCTCGTGTTGGAGGTGAGGAGTCGCCAGGAAGCCACCATGGGAGGGGAGAAGTGGAGGGGGACTTCTGTTACTGCTTCCCACCAGGGACAGGTTAGCCAGACCTGTGGGCAATGGGTGTAAATAAATATAATATTACATAAAATATTCTTAATTTTTTATAGGTACGCATGCGCATATTCTTGCGATGCTATATAAAGGTAGTATTGAAACAGTTCAGCAAGAGCAGATCCTGAAATCAATCTGCTAACATAACTCATTTTTTTTTTTTTTTATCAGGGGGAAAATCCTCATGGACTACCCTCCACCTGGGGTCGGTGGAGGGGGTGTGCCGGACTCTTACCGGCTAAAAACCCACCCAGTGTTGCCACCAATTACCTTGTGTCGAGGGCACGGGTATTGCCGAAGCATTCTTCCGCACCCCCGACAGGTATTGGCCCGCCAGATGTTTGAAGGCGGGCCCCGACATAACATAACATAACTCATGTACAGACAGAATGTTACACCATTTTGCTTCAGAACAATAAAATTATTACGAGAATTTAGGATCCGTTCATGCAAATACGAAACACTTCATTGCATTTGTTGTCACCCCAGAAAAGATTAAAGTTTATTCAATATTGTATTTTTATTCACACCCAACTGCGCCATGCTTTACGCGCCCATGTATGTATATTATGTGGGTACTTTTAACGCACTGTTTATTTAACATCCTTTTACATGTTTGACGCAATTCTTTCATATGAATTACGAAAATTTTAACCTACCGTATGCTCAATACTCTTCTCCTTCCGAGGCTGCAGCACAGCGAACAGTCGCAGCGGTACCCGCGTGGTCTGGAAGGGCTCCATAGCGGGCACTTTGATGGTCAGCTCTCGAGACATCGCCGTGTCGTCCGAGGCAAACCGAATGACCAGCCCTGCTGATGTTTTTAGTAGGATTGTTGTGTTCTGCAAGAAGTATATTTGTACTTTAAATAATTGGTGTAGTTGTAAAACCGCTGATGTGAAACAATTATCGTCAAAGCGTAGTTACCTAAAGAAAGGATGAGTTAGGTTTTTTATACTTTTTTTAGGGGCATTAATCTATACTAATATTATAAAGCTGAAGAGTTTGTTTGTTTGTTTGTTTGAACGCGCTAATCTCAGGAACTACTGGTCCGATTTGAACAATTATTTCGGTGTTAGATAGCCCATTTATCGAGGAAGGCTATAGGCTACTTTTTATCCGGGTTCGTGCAGAGGTTCCCACGGGATGCGGGTGAAACCGCTGGCAGAAGCTAGTCATAGATATATCAACCCCATGGTACCCGTTTATTACATAATTTAATGAATGTCATTTTAGCATAGAATCATACAAGAAAAAGTCACTACCATAACGGGTATTGGTAAGCAGTGGTTCCAATTTTGCACAGATTACAAATTTGAATTCATAATTCTCACAGACATTTGGGGACATCGCCTCAACTTTTATGTAATAAGAACTTTGTAAATTAAAAATTCAACAAACCTCTTTAATAATCGAGCTCCCACTAGTAACCACGAGCTCCATAGCATGTTCCAATCCAGCCACCAAATCCTTCTTTGGCTCAACCTTATTCAAATACACGTTAACCCCTTGCGTGACCACTTCGCATCCCATCTTCGTGCCAATCAGAACATTGGACAGAAACTCCAATTTTTCCTCAATAAGCAAAGAGACTTGACCAAGTTTGAAAGTCCCACATTTTGAAGCCACAAAGTCTAGAACCAGGTCATTTGAGCCCGGTTTTAATACAATTCCTTCTACAGAGAAAGAGTTTTCGTAGTTATTCCGTAACGTGGCTGAAGGTTTTCGATATTTGCAGCTGTCTGACCGCTTGAGGGTTACTTTAGGGTTCTGACATTCAACTGTCACTTTTTGTAGCGACCTGTCTTCTTTGTAGTGAAGTTGCGAGTTTATTTGTAAAGGATTTAGTAAAGGGTTCTTGGGTTTTAAGTCGTCCAGTCTTATGCTGAAATTTAAAATTAGATATTGTTATTGAGGCTTTTGTGAAAGAAGAAAACAAGACGAGGGCAGGAGGATGAACATATTGATCCCATTATCTTAAACTATTTTATACTAATATGTATTTTTGGAAAGAAAATTTTGCTTTTCTGGAAATCAAACGTAGAAGCGCCATTTTAAACATATTTTCATACAAGCATTTGTCAAAATGCACAAAAACTGCATGTCTTTACAAGTATGCATCTGTTTAACGAACCATACTAATAAATGGGTTTTAGGATCTTACCTTGTAATTAAGTTAGTCGAATCACTGTCAGGCTCGACAGTCCCCCGGCGCGGCGAGTTATTCTGCGAGACACTACCACTAACACTTAAATCAGTCTTATAACTTTTGACAGGCGTCCTCTTCTCCGCCTTATCGTCCTTACACCTCTCTATACTTATTGCTGCCCTAGTACAAGTCACATCCTTCGGCAAATAACTTACAACCGTCATGCGACATTGAACCTTATTGTCAGTTATATAAACACCACGTTCGGACGGCACTAAGCTCGCCGATACGACTTTGAAACAATCGTTTAACTCTGTGAGGACACTTTCAGGTTTTTTGGACAGTTCCTCTCGTATTGATTTCATCATTTCCTCGAAGTAGAAGTTTCTGACTAGGATTTCTAATTCGGCTGTACTTGCTATTGTTGCTGAGAGCTTTGTGTATCTGAAACAGGAGATTTTATTCCTTCAATAGACAAAAAAATATATGGTTTTAATAAATCAGGTCAAAGTTTCTGGTTTTATAGAAAACTGGCTGTTTTCACGCGGTTTCGTCCGTATTCCGGAGAAACTTGTTCTCGTACCTGGACAAAATATACCTAACCTATGTTACGCGGGGATAATGTAGCTTCCCAGCAATGCAATAATTTTTCAAATCGGTTCATAGTTTCAAAAACTTTGTTCCTTATAAACAAATGTTTTCTATTTATTACATATCAGTCCCAATAAATAAATACATACCTATCCATATCCCTCATTTTCTTAGCAGCGGCCACCAGTTCCAACCTGGTCTGCGCAGCCAGGTCCCGCCAGCCTTGCTCCTCATAAGACCTTAGAGCGTCCATAAGGAAGACCACGGCTTTGCCAGTCTCGCCCAGTTCCGAGTAGAAGGCTGCTAAATCGCGACCGATTAGACGGGCGAATCTGGAAAAGATTATTTGGGATATTTTTGAAAAAAAAAAAAAAAACTATTTGTCCGATTCTAAACTTTGTAATGAAACGATACATTTCAGAAGTATAAAAAAAAAAACTATTTTATTTCAGTTCTTGGATATAAAAATATGTATACAGAAACACCCACTCCATTTGACGAAGAGTGAATAATTTTTTAGACAGAGACTGCTTCTAGCACACCAATATGTGAAAGTAAGAGGAACATAATCCTATCCTTTTTAGTAACAGAACAATCATTTAATTTTGCCACTGTAGGTTATTTATATTATGTACATTGATGGCACTAATTAACTATCTAATAATAATTTGTTCTCTTCTAAACCAGCAAACTTGCCAATTCTCCTCGTCTTTTCCTCTTACTCCTAACAAATCAAATTATGATACATAAAATCTGATAGCTTTATACACAAAATCCGATGAGCTCATTTTCATAAACACTTACCTTAACCGTCCAATATGCTTATAAGTCCCCATAGCGAGCTCAGCCAACTCCAAATAGTACTGTTGAAAACAGGTCTTACTGCACAGTGCTTCCTTCAGTCTATCAGTCGGGGTCGGATGCTGGTTGTTCGTCTCATTGTCTCCCATCCCTGCTGATAGCATTACTACTAGGTGCAGCTGTTCTGATGATGGTTCGGGAGAACCCGGGAGAAGGCCGCATAGTTTGCCTAGTTCGTGTAGCTGGAAGAATAAATTGTTTGATTAGGTTTGAGTAAATCATTGTTACCATCTTATCCACATGTGTAATTTATTCATAGGTATGAGAGTTATTACATAGCCCACAAAAAGGGAAATTAAAGAATTTATTTTTAAATAGCTTCGTCCCGCGGTTTCACACGCGTCCCGTGGAACAAATCCGCGTACCCGGATGAAAAATTGCCTTTCTCTAATGGGTAACAAACATAAGTTTCAAATAGGTCCCTTGAGATTGATGTGTTCAAGCAAATAAACAAGCTTTATAATAGTAGGTATAGATTCTAGGAAGTAAAAAGACTTGATGAAAAAAAAAAATTAAGCGTTGTTTACATTAATATACAGAATTGAGAGAAAATGGTTTCACATTTCTAGTCTCAAGCAAGCGTTTAAGTCGCTTCAATGTTAATCACAGATACATAATTAAACAAGGTAATTGACACCTGTTCCTTCGTTTCTGGCGTGAAGCCAAAATGTGAAACAACAACATTTGTAGCCAAGGGGCTCGCTGGACGATGATTGATGTTGAATTATGTATCACAAATCATAAAATATACCATATCGTTCTTGAATGTTTGTTGGGCAAACATAGAAAGGGGTATTGCTAAGCTTCAAGGCAAAACAATGGTGCTTTCTAGGGTCATACAAGGTGGTCTTTAGGCACACATACTAGGTAAATTTTACATTACTTATTGTAATTAATATTGCGCAATTTGCGCTAAACGATTGACATGCGAATTTCTCAACAAAATATTTTTCTAAACATATCTCTGCCCCCGTATAGTATTATGAAGTAGCAGTACTTGTGTAGGAGTACACATACCTATGTACAGCATTATTATTGGTAACCAGTTATTGACATATGCGCAAAACGTTGCCATATGCGCAAAAAATTGCCACTTGCACCAAACATTTCTACTAGGATTTTCTTATACCAATATACATATTCCTAAATATTTACCTTATCCTTAGCATTATGCAATAACGGCGCCTGAGTAGCAGTACACATGTCCAGCGCATTATTATTGGCCGCCAATCTCTCGCATGCACGTAAAGTTTCTGCGCAAGCCAGCTGAGCCCAGCAGGCGGCGGCGCCTTCGACCGCGGTGGCGCCCAGCAGGGATAGTTCCACTAAAGTGTTGTGGACCGTGGATAGGCAACGGGAGGCGATCTGGAAGACAATTATAAAGCTTAATTTGTTAATTAATCAGAAATTCAGTGTAACCAAGGGGTTTTGGGTTGCCAGGGTTATTGGGTTGCTAGGGATACTGGCTTGAGGAGTTCAGATTGGCAGTCGCTCCTTGTAAAGCACTGGTACCTACTCAGCTGAATCTGGTTGGACTGGAGGCCGACCCCAACATAGTTGGGAAAAGACTCGGAAGATGATGATCAGTAATACAGACTCTCTCTACATAGATTTTTCCTTAGTGAAACTACAATTACTCTGTTCATTGACCTGTACCATTCTCCCGTAAATTAATGCTAATCATTTTGTAACGCGAAAATGGGGCATTCAAATAATTTAATGAGTAGTAATAGGTAATGTAATGAATCCGTTATGTATAGGCACCTAAACGCGCCCCGAACCCTCTACGTTAAATAGTGAAAATTATCATACGAGAACAAAATAAAAGACGTCATATTGAATGATTTATCTTTGTGAATGATCCCATCAAGCCATACAAGCAAAATAAAAACGTTTGTGACAGTAAATTGTTCCAATTATAACCCACATACGGCATAACGACAACAATTACCAGCACATCACATTTAGTATGTAGGTTTTACATAAAAGTTTATATCCCGATGACATAATTCCATCAACATTGTCTACACTTGACCTACCACAACAGTCAATAGACAACTAAACACAGGTTTGTTAATGATAAGTCATATTCGTTACACATGGCTGGCCATGGAGAAAATATTGGATTGCATATACAGGTTTGCACATTCGTTAAAATGGTATACCGGTGTAAATGTATCGACGTGGAGAAATGCATTTTGAAATGTGCTCAATAAAGTTCAGTTGGGGGGTTTTTTGAACGTCACAATTTGTAAAAAAACCCGGAACGCTTGTAAAAATGTTATGAAATCTTCAATTTCACTATACAATGATATTCTTTGATTGAGGGGTTTAATTTACTTTAATTGCCATCTATTTGCTCAAAACAGCAATTCAGCGTTTTATTTTCTTTTTTTAGAGAAAAATTCTCAGCTAAATATTTATGTACTCGTTGAAGTAATGAATAATTCATGTTTCGCAACACTTATTGCTTATTGGACAGTAATAGGTTGGTAATTATCTTCAATGCTCGCGTTTGACTGTTTGCACATAAACTGTACTGTGTACATTACAAAGAATATAATTATTGAAATAGGCTAGTTATTAGTTTTATGAGTCTTCCTTTTCCAGGTGACAATGATATTGGCCAAAAATGTTAAAGAAAAATAAAGGATTTGATATCTACTTAAGAAAGGTCAGAAATATATTTATTAACACACTTTTCTTTTGGCTAATAGCTAGAAGAAGAACACTTAATTAGTGTAATAAAATCTCCATGAACATTGCATATTACTTTAGTTAGACAAGATGGATAATTCTTATTTCCAAGTTTATCAGCATACACTGCTTCATAAATTACAGCCTATAGACTAATAAATAAATTACTGTACATGTATCAGTAACAAAGATAACTAATAGTTATAAATCTCAAGCGACGGTGTAGTTAGCAGTAATTGAAGTATTCTTGCGTGGGTAATGATAGTCAACCAGAGTTATATTTCACGTTCCGCATGAACTAGAGATAGATATGAGACGTCCGTATCATGGATAATATGATAGCTTTATGGATATAAGCATTCACTTTATAGACTTAAAATATATTAATGGTGTCCCGATTTTCGAGATCAGCCAGCTGGGAACATATAATAGTGAAAAGCATTTGCGCAGACACAGTAAGGCGGCCAACTTTCCGAAAACTGAATGCGGGACTTAACCTTTCGTGAAAAAAAGGGGGGGGGGGGCATTGAAAAATGATCGGACGGAACTGATAAAATAAAAACCATAAGCAAAAAGCTATAATTTAACCTATCAATATCGTGTCACAGCGTGCACTAATGTCTTATTTTCAAAATCATTAGGCCTCACGAGTTCAGTAGAAATAAAGAGAACGAGATTATATTATAGGTAATCTGTGTTCCTGCACTGTTGAGCGTGCGCGCAGGTGGGTGTTGTGTAGAAAGAAGCGTGGTAGAAAAATAGGGATACGGGACATGCGGGACGCATACAACGTTTTGCGGGACTATTTTACTAATAATTTCAAAACGGGATTTCGTCAAGCATTGCGGGACGGTCCCGCAGAATGCGGGACGGTTGGCCGCCTTAAGACACAGGTGCACTGTCTATTCCTTCACTCTCAATAAAAAAAATCCTAGTAGCTTGAGGGCTGTGTTCTGAATTTCTATTGGCGAAATGCGTAACGGAATTCACGGAATCCACAGCGGAATTTGGCGAAATCAAATAGGATATTATGGAATGCGAATTGGATTTTTTGAAATCGGTAGATTCTGATTCGTATTTATCAGCATCGAATCCGTCGAAGCATTAATTTTGATAAAAGAAAGTAAAAAGAATCATAAAAAATATGAGTTCTTTTGTATGCAGATTCGAACTGGTAGGATTTTGTTGAAAGTGAAATTAAGTAGTAGGTATTTGACCTAAATATGGTGCATATTAATTTGATAAATGTGCAATGTGTGGTGACTAATCCTTTTGTTTTGTCATTTTAATGAATGGTGTGAGATGATAAGCTGCTATCTGAATATAAATATAGAGTAAATACAATGACTTTTCCTTCCCCTTGTATGAAGACGGGAATAAACAAGACCTTGAAATTAATTGAGAAAATATGATAAATAACTTACCTCCCAAGGTTTGGATGAAGGAAGTAACATGGCACTTTGACGTTGAAACAAATAGCTTCTAAAGTCCAACAAAGAAGCTTTCTTCTTTATAATCAACTCTCTAAGATGCTGAGGAACTAAGGCCGTGAGTCTGACAGCCTGCCAAGACGTCACAGGTTGCTTGAACGTGTCAAGCCATTTTGGACTCTCCGTCACATTGGAATTGAGCACAAATTGAGAGAACAGGGCATCTAACTCGTCATACTGAACTAAAGCTTCGTCATACAAGCCTAGCATTTCTAAGACAAATGCTAGTTGTTCCTGAAAAACGGCAAAATTATTATGACAATTTTATAGTGGGTATGTATTTATTTAGATAAATACTGGGACTGATTTGAAGCTGAGGTTGATAACCTCTCATGTTTTATAATAATATGTTTTTAAACATATCATAACAACATTTTGTAAAAATGTGAAAACTTACCTGCAAAATAAAATATTTACAAAAATCCCATTCTGGGTCATTTCGTTTCTCCCTCTGCTCTCTCATATACTCCTCAAACTTAATAAGAGCCTTATTATAGGCCACCAGGACAAAATGCCTTATCTTGGCCACTAACGCTCTCCATGACTCAGCACTCCTTGCTTCAGATTTGATAGGATTTATAACAGAAATAAATCTATCCTCTGTCTGTTTCACGCCAAAATCACCTTTGATTTTGTCCAAAACAGTTGTCCTTGGTAATAACTTGTTTGTTTTTCGTATGTCATAAGTTTCCACTAATACTATCATCCAGTCTGTTATGCCACCTTTCTCGAGTTGCTTCAACCATGCCTCTATGTCTTCTCGTAGAGTTGTCTTATAATATTCTATGTCCTGTCAATTTAAATAATAAGATATTACTTAAGAAAAAGAAAATTTCCAAAAAAAAATTATTTCAGCCTACAGTTATCTAAACAAATAAAATTATTATAACAAACAGATAAGACTGGTTATAAATAGAGTACATAGTTTCCTATCACACTATTTTATCATTGTTATAGTTAACAGTAACACATTCAAAAAATTTAAGATCTGAAACATTGCCAAAAATACTGTGCAAACCCACACATTTTGTTTACATGTAACAATTACTTCATCCTTTTGCAAGTAAATAATAATAAAATGTATTGCAATGTTACAACACAATACTGTGCATATTATTGCCAATTTTATTTTGTAAAACTTTATTATATATTTTATGACTTTATAAATACAAATGGCTACACTTTTATAGTATGTCGAAATCATTTTGTATAGAGATAGGAAACTGGAGTAATTGGCTACTTTTTCTCCAGGTTAAGTTCTGTCAAGGGGCAGCTTAAACTGCAGGAAATTTCTGCTTGTTTTGTGACAATGAACCAACTATTAAAAATTAATCTTAGTTTGACACCAGAAAGTAATCAAGCAACTTTATCAGTAGAACACTTTATCTTAGATCAATTTTTTATTGCTAGTTCACCATTCAAGATATGGTTTAACTTTCCATTAAAATATAAATTAATAGGTGTGTCTCTAAAATGGATATGTGTCATATACAAACAATTTTAGTGAAATTGTGTAGGAGAAATTACTAACTTTTCTTTTTACATTGTTTGTAAGATAAAATCACAGGAGAAGTAATAACACAGTAGCAAGTTATATTCTAAGCAGAGGATGGAGAGCACCAAAAACAACTATTCAAGGGAGAAAAATTATATTCTGATTATTTTGCAGAACAATAATGGACTACGAGATAAACAATAAAAATAAAATATACAAACCACACAGTCTGTCCAGTAAATATGGAATATTGGTTTCTTTAATAAGTTCAGCTCTGACTGGACCCTGTCTTTATTATACTTGGTGAATGATGCCTCCAAGTAAACAGCCTTGGTGGCCCGTCCATAAGACCTTCTCCATTCACATGAGTCCTGGGGTATGGCGGCCACCAGGGGCGCCTCTAGGGTGCAAAACAGATTCCAGTCTCCCGCGCCTACCATCAATAGAAATTTATTTGTTATTCCAATCCAAATTATTAAAACATACGTAAACTTAAGGTGGTCGAAACTTACATGTTACAATTGGTTTGTGTGTCATTCCTTCACGGTCCCCTGTAAGACTATCGACACCCTTCATTTTTCATCTGCTTTTCATCATCAGCACAATCCGTCGATTTTGCGGGCATGACACAAATAACACTTCGCTTATTAGCGCAAACGGAATCCACCCACTTTATTCTCAAATATTAAAATACAACAACCACAAGGATACACCAATTATATCGCTACAGCTAATTAAATACGCTGGATATTTTAATTATTTCTCATTATTTTTAACTCGTTTTGACTTTTTTGAAGAAATTAAAAACGAGAATTTGTCAAAACTCGCTGTCATCACCCAACTCGACAGATAATTGCGTTTCGTTTCATTCATGTTATTGTTGACATATTTTACTCCTTGTTCTTTGCTTTGATAGTGTTTATACATTTTACAATTTCGCCAGCGATGTTGGCAAATGTTACGTACGTACATAACCGATTTTATATACTTGAACAGTGGGTGAAAGGCAACAAATTGGTGCATTACTATCATATTTTTTTGGTAAAGAAAGAGAGTAAAGGAGCAATGTAGTAGAGAACATCGTTATTTTCAAGACATCCAGTATGAACAATACATACTGGATTCTTCATATTGAAAAATTCTTTAGCATGTGAAAATACTTGCTCCTGCTCAAAAATAAGAATAAAATTGTACATACTTCTTTTCAGTCAGGCTTGAGCCTGATTAAAAATAATGATTTTTTGTTATTGTGGCAGGCTGTATTGGGCTCCTGCTGCCATTTTAGCTAGCAACATTAAATATTTATCGCTCTATCTGTCTATGGACCGCCAAAATGTCGCTTTCTGTTTTGGTATCATCTCACAATAAAAGAAATTAATTTCGCTAATTTACTCATTACTTATTGAATAACAGCAAAGTGATTAAATGCTTTAATTTGTAAATATTTAAAGCAAATCTGGTGCATCAATCAGGTAATTTCCCAGCTCCTAGATATCATAGAATAGATCATTTCGTTTTGTGAATAATTCCTTTTATTTTCGGTTTTATTATGACTAATTTTTATGAGTTTCTAATTTATATTATGTTCATATCCACATGTTACTTAATGAAATTAAAAGTTCAGTAGATGATGAACAGAATATTTACGTTCGCAGCTATTTAGCTATTGTACGGTATTCCTATTTGAAATTAATTAGGTGCTTATTACTTTGTCTAATTATTTCACTTACTTTGCGGATTATACTCAACCTTTCGCGCCCCATGTGTGAAGGACTGTCCGTTTCTCACAAACAACGGTGTTATATCTGCATTAAATCTGAAAAGTTGTATTTGTAACCTATAATTTGTAATAATTGGTTCTTAGCCATGAATACCACGGCACCGACTTCGGCGGATGCTTGCCTGAGCATCGTGCACTCGCTGATGTGCCACAGACAGGGTGGAGAGAGCGAGGGCTTCTCCAAGCGTGCCATTGAGTCTCTTGTCAAGAAACTGAAGGAGAAGCGGGATGAGCTGGACTCTTTGATAACGGCTATTACAACTAATGGAGCTCACCCTAGTAAATGTGTGACGATACAGAGGACTCTAGATGGCAGGTTACAGGTAATTACAGATATAGCTATAGTTCGGCCATTCAGAGAATGCGTTCCTGACACGTCGCGATTGAACTGACGACGTAATAACATTCATTGATTATTGATATAATAATGTTGTTTTAATGCTCCTCAATTGTTAAAACGGTAAACAACCAGCAAAAATATTTTTATCGTAACTGCAACGCCATTGCAAAGTTACGTCGTCAGTTCAATCGCGACGTGTCAGGAACGCATTCTCTGAATGGCCGAACTTTAATATAAATAAATAGCTTGTATTATTATTATTTGTTATGACATCTATCAATTAGGTATAAAAGCTGCACTTGCTATGCACTTTTGGCAATGAAAAATATAATTTTACACAGAAATGATTACTCATATCTCTTCCTGTGTATGTTGTGTAATCTGATCTATCAGATATAAAGATAGTTTAGGGCTTCTATAAAATTATCTACCTAAATGAACATTTTGTTATGACTCAGTACTTTGTATCAGAAATGTTTTCAAAATTTTGAAGCTCAACTATAATCAGCAATTGATATCTCCAATGATATTGTATAGAATTGCTTTACAATGTATCTATTCTTACAAATCTTTATGATAATATGTAGATTCTTCTGGAATTAATTTTAATTAGATGGTCGTTAATATGTTTGCATTAAGAATTTGATGGCAAATTCAGCAATAAGTTAATGTTACATTCTCCAGGATTGATTTAAAACTGAAATATGTAAATTATGTTTTTATTTTGCATCTTCAATAAAAGGTTATACAAATTTCTATACTGATTTAGAAAAAGGCAAAGTTTTATTATGTTCGTGAGAAATCAATTTAAAAACAAACTAGACCAATTTAACAATTTCTTGCAGAAAAAGCTAAATATAAGATTAATTCTGTCATACAGGCACTCTAAAGGACTGGGTGCGGGGGCCCTATTAGAGTGGAGCCCATACTAATTGCTATTCTTGCAATATTCCTAATTTAGCACTGATCTGAAATTGCCCAGTGTAACTGAATTTTATTGTTTGCAGGTGGCAGGTCGAAAAGGTTTCCCCCACGTAATCTATGCGCGCATATGGCGATGGCCAGACTTGCACAAAAATGAATTGAAACACGTCAAATTCTGTCAGTTTGCTTTCGACCTCAAATGTGACTCAGTTTGTGTGAATCCTTACCATTATGAAAGGGTTGTCTCCCCAGGAATTGGTCAGTATCAGTCAAAACAGCTTCTTTTAGTTTGGTCTATTGTGTGTAAGCAGTTTGACTAGGCTAGACAATAGCCTGTCTAGACATACCCCTACCATAGTAAAAGTTGTTATTATTATTTTGTATAATCCTAGGTTTATTGTAACTTTCACTTCAGTTGCATCAACACTTCCGGATAGCATCATCAATATAAATCTTTTTGGGAGTTTTTTTTACTGTATTACAGTGTACTTGTGTTTATCTGTTCCAATGAAGAAAACATTTCCAGATTTATCAGGTCTCACCCTGCAGTCGGGGCCTAGTAGGTTAGTGAAGGATGAATACACAGCTGGTTTGAGTGGAAACGGTATGGATATGGACACAGGAGAGATGGTCACCATACAGCATCATGCAACCAGTCCTCGACATCATCACACGCCGATGCCGCACCATCATCAGCAGTTTCAGACGACAAACATTATTATTAATCAAGGACAAAGTAAGTTGTGTTATTTTTAAGTTGTTTTTGTCTGTTAATGCATTTTTTGGTACGGCTAGACAGGGACAAACACATTTACATTTTGAGTTAAAAATTTTCATCCTTATCTGGCCAATGCCATTCAAAGAGTTATTATCTGTTTAGTAATTGTGGTAGATTTATTTTCGCTGCATGGTAAATTTATTTTGCGTTGTGGTTACTAGCGCCTGAAGGCGTTCCGAACATGTTTTCACCGACGCACGCGCCGCGCACCCCGCTGCGGGCCCCAGCGCCGCATCCGCCGCAGATGTGCGGCCCGCACCCGGGGCCCATGCCGGGGCCGCAGATGGTGGGGGCCCAGTCGCCGTTAGGAGGAGGGATGGGGCAAGGACAGATGTCGTCGCCTCGCCTGGCTGCGGCGCCTTCCATGTCGCCAGCTACGCCACAAATGCCTTCAATGAACAGGCCGATGTCGCTGCCAAGTCCTCAACAGATGGCGCTGGCTCAACAGAGAGCGGTGGCCCCCAAACTGGAACCGCCCGATACGATGGACGCCCGCGCTATGTGGCTGCCTAAACGAATGAATCATTGTAAGCTTTATTGTTTTTGATTTGCACTGTATTTTTTAATTTTTATTCACATTATTTCGCTCATTTGATTGGTAGTTATTTGTTTAGAGGTTCTATGTAAAACAAGGTTTTTAAGATCAATGTTTATCGCTATTTAATCCTGGTGTATATGTTTTAGCTGCAATGCCAGTCACTATGTCTCCGGGTGCCACTACTCCTCTCATAGATGGTTCGACCACTACCTTCTTCACTTCGGAACAAACTTCTAATGATTCTCCTCAGCTCGCGCAGCCATTGTCTAGTAAGTAAACAATAAAAATATAAAAAAACAAAAAACCGGCCAAGTGCGAGTCGGAATCGCGCACGAAGGGTTCCGTACCATTATTTAGAAAATGAGCAAAAAAAACATGTTTGTTGTATGGGCCCCCAAAATATTTATTTTATTCTAGTTTTCAGTATTTGTTGTTATAGCGGCAACAGAAATACATCATCTGTGAAAATTTCAGCTTTCTAACTATCACAGTTCATGAGATACAGCCTGGTGACAGACGGACGGACGGACGGACAGAGGAGCGAAAACAATAGGGTCCCGTTTTACCCTTTGGGTACGGAACCCTAAAAAATATCAAACTTGCGTGACGGTGATACGACCCTTTTAAAAGTACGGGCAATAATTTACATGGAAAAACATTCTAGTTGCACTAATTAAAACCTAGGACTTCAATTAACAATGATCTATGAGCCACTAGAGACATTCATTATGACGAATAACACCACGCCTATTTACTGCTTGTCTATAAACCAGGTGTAAATTAAAAACTTGTCACTACGTAAGGCTGCCTTTTAAGTTCTGTCGTTTGCTAACTGCCCGCGATAATAAAAAAATATAATATGCCACTTTCATCTTCTTGAATTTAGAATTCGAAAACAAAAGAATGTTTTTTAATTGGTCGAATAGTTTTATTGTATTGTCCATTCCAACGTGGCAGGTCGGTTGTAAAAATGGAAATGTCTAAGGAAAATTTGCGTGCGATAATTTTCTAGAACTTTAAAAGGGGGTTGTCGCGACTTTAGTACTTTGAAGAGATTATTTATTTATTTATTTATTTATTTAGGGATAAAAAACAGTTACATAATAAAACTTATCGGATAAATTATATTAAAACTAACTTAACAATCATGCAACCCATACCATTATCCACAAGTTAACAAAAGAAAAGAAAAAGAAAGTATGAAAACTGATTACACTGACAAAATTAAACAGTAAAAATGAAATATATAAAAGTACTTAGTAGATTTGCGGTTGATTAGCCTATAATTACAATTTCAGACAAAAGTTTAACAGCTTTAATTTTAAACTGATTATGAGCTAGATTAAATATGTCAAGTTGTGTGAAATGCGAGTTATATATGTCCGCAAGACGGCGAAGAGGCACACGCACTCCAGCATTCGTTTTGCAGGACTCAAGATAAAACAGATGAAAGGCGCGCACTCTGCGCCGGATGACAGTTCTGGGTACCGTATAACATAATTTATTGGTTAAATCAGTACAGTCGAATCTATTGTTACACAAACCATGTAGCATCATAACAGACAAAAACATTCGCCTGTGCTGTAGGCTCAAAATATTATATTTTTCTAATAATTGTGTGTATGGAATTTTTGAGTGATAACACCTATAGTTCATAGAACGCAGAAACTTTTTCTGCACCATTTCTAAACCAGAAATATACTTTTCGTACAAAGGATTCCAGATGGGAGAAGCGTATTCTAACTGAGATCTAATTAATGTTTTGTAAAGCAGTAAGAACGTAGAGGGACGCACAAAGTCACGAGAGGATCTCATGACAAAACCGAACATTTGAAATGCTTTGTTTATTATTGCATCATGGTGAGCGTCAAAGTGTAGACAGGAATCAAGTATTACACCCAAATCACGTACAGATCGCACAGTCTTTAGGGGTACGTCGTTAATGGAATAAATGTGGTTGATTTTATTTTTGTTCTTAGTGAAGGAAATAGCATGACATTTTGGGAGACTAAGAAAGAGCTTATTAATAGTACAATAAGTGTGCAACCTGTTTAGGTCATCTTGAAGTAGTAAGCAATCTTCTATAGTTTTACAAGGAGAATAGATTTTAATGTCATCTGCGTACATTAGAAAACGAGAGTTGACGAAACATTGTTTAATGTCATTTATAAATAAGTTAAAGAGAAGAGGACCCAAAATGGATCCTTGTGGAACTCCAGACGTAACAGTTACAACCTCAGATTCATAACCATTAACGACGACTTTCTGGGTTCTGTTAAAAATATAAGACATAAACCAGCGCAGTAAGTTACCGCGTATACCGTTGAAGGCTATTTTATCCATTAGTATTTTATGATCCACCTTATCGAAAGCCTTCTGAAAGTCTGTGTACACGGCGTCTACTTGAATTCGTTGATCCATGTGTTCAAATAAATCATTAGTGAAAACCATGAGGTTTGTTGTGGTGGAACGACGTTTAACAAATCCATGTTGCTCAAGGATAATATGTTGATGAATATGAGGATATAATGATCCGTGCACCAGTCTCTCGAAAACCTTAGACAAGGTAGAAAGTATTGAGATAGGGCGGTAGTTCTCCACATTACTTTTATCGCCACTTTTGTAGACTGGAGTAATAAAGGCTTTTTTCCAGACAGCGGGAAAAACACCTTCTCGTAGACATTTATTAAATATTATGTACAGGGGTGTGCAGAGGCTTTCATATAGTTTAATGAAGAAACTAGGTGGCAATCCATCGGGCCCAGCTCCTTTGGAAGGATCTAGCGACTTTAAAGACACACTTATGGCATCTTCAGTCAGGTGAATGTCTGATATGCTTGATACATGATCCAAGCACGCAGTAGGTGGCTGCCAAGTATTTGGATTAAAAGAGGAGGGTTCGTAGACGGAACAGAAGTAGGTTGAGAATAAGTTGCAGATATTAGTGGGGTCGTCGGAGGTAATAGTTCTAAAGCACATGTTGGAGGGTAGTTTGGCCTTGCACTTTCTAGCTGATATAAAAGACCAGAAGTACTTAACATTTTTGGGAATGTTGTTTTCAACAGATTCCATATACTTCCGGTAGCATCTAGCACAATGATTGTGGAACAAATTGCGATAGTTGGAGAAGGTTAAATAGTCTGAGAGATTACTATAGATCTTCCATCTGACCCATGCACGTTCTTTTTTCTTTAAAATACGTATCAAAGATGGAGAGAACCATACCGGATAGTTAGCGTTTTTAAAGCGAGTTAACGGAACGTGCAGTTTTACAATGCCGTATACTGTTTCATAAAAGGTATTGACAGCTTCCTCAGAGGATAGGTGGGAAAGTGTTTTAACCCAGTTGATTTTATCTAGCTCAAGCTTTATTTCATCAATATTTGCTTTATGGAAATTGTATCTTTGGACGGAGTGATATTTCATGGGAGCAAATAGCATTCCCAGACTAGTCAATGTACAGAAAGGAGGATGGTGGCTGTCGGGGTCTAGTAGAGTATTACAGGATATTGTCTGGCAATCTACGTTAGAAATGAGCAAATCCAGTATTCGACCTAATTTGTTTTTAGTGGCGTTGTATTGAGTACCATTAACCAGTCCCATAAAATTTAATAAGCCGCGCCCAATCGTACTTGAAGCTTGAGCAATAGCATAACCATCTTGGTCTGACCAGTCCATATCCGGGATGTTAAAATCTCCAAGAAAGAAATATGAGTCACAGGTGGTGTCATTAGCCAGATCTTGTAGCATGTCGAAGTACTGTAAATATGTGTCTTCTTGTGTTCGTGGCGGTATGTATGTGGCACTAATAATGTGGTGTGAGTTTTGTCGTGCTGAAGGCAACTGTATCGCAATCTGTTCCACTTCAGAGTGGACAAAGTGTGTCATTATTTTGGTGGGTCGCAGCTCACGAAGGACGGCCACTAGAACGCCTCCCCCCTCGCGTTTTTTAGTCGCTAAGCGGTCGCGATCAAGTCTGAAGACGATGTAACGGTTGTCAATAAACTCACTGTCCTCAATGCTAGGAATAAGCCAGGTTTCCGTCAACACAATGACGTCATAAGAGCATGATAATATATTCATATAAAGAGTATGTAACTTTGTGCGTATTCCTCTACAATTCTGGTAATATATCACGATATTATTTAAAGCCATTATATAATAAAAAACAATAAATCTGTATAACATATAACAATTTTATACACTGTGATGGTGCACATCTTAATATAAATTATAAAGGAACAATCCAGCAAACTATAATGAAAACAGGACCGAACTATAAAATAGAAAATGTACTGATTTATCTTTTGTACATACGGGTATAAGTTTTTAACTACTACACAGTCGCTTACTGATGACATAAGGTAAACAATTTCACAGTACGATAACAAAAAATCAAATAAACAAAAGTATAATAATCTTAATATGTAGGCGCGGATTAGTACATCTGAAAAAGTTGAAAACAACAGGCAAAGGCGATATGTCCAGCAACCATTAAAATATCTAAAGTTCCTTAGCATCAGTATCAGTAGGGGTTTTCTTGCCATTAACAATTTTACCCAGATCAACATTAGAACGTATCGCAAATGCAGAGGTTCCATCTTGCTTGCGCACAAGTATCGTAGCATTTCGTACCCAAACATATTTAAAACCACATTCATTAGCGAGCTTTCTTGCCTCACGAAATAACGCTTTATTTTTCAATGTCAGATGTTCATTTAAGTAAATTGAAGTCAAAGCGCCTGATATTCCTATTTGGTCGGTCTTAATGCATTTACTTTTTCGGTAGGCGCTCAGTAAGTTGTCACGAGTTAACAGTGATTTAAATTTTACTATAATATTTTTGGGCTTGTTGTCATTCTGATGTGCATGCGGGACTCTGTGGATAGCGACAATGTCATTTTGTGACACAGGAAATTTTACTGCATTGCCTATCGCCTCGATAATTGTGAACAAGTTCTCATTCCGCTTCTCAGGCAAGTTACAGACTTCGACATTACATAGCCGCGCCTGTTGTTCCATCGAGTCGATCTTCGCCTCAAGTTTGGTTATCGTCGGACCACTGCTGATGTTGATCATGTCGTTTATGCGCTTCTCACATTCCTTATGTTCCTTTTCTAATCTTTCAACACGTTCCCTCATGTCTTCATAACTTTTATTGAAAAACTGAATTGTTTTCTCAATCTCTGTATTGGTCTTTTGAATACTGAGGCCCTGTTGTTTAAGCTCAGAAACTTCAGCAACCAGTTTATTCAAGATGATATCTTGGTCGGATTTCCACGAAAGCAGCATATTTTTCAAATCTATAAACTTGTCCGGTTCCGTCCAGCTGTCATCACCTCGAAAACGTTTGTTACTTGGTCTTGTAGTAATGTTGCCTAAATCATGGGAACTAGATTCCGATGCCACGACGACAGGTGAGAGATCAGGTTCCGACTGCGTTTCCAATAGTGCACAATTGCCGGGTGAGCTTTGCGGAGGCGAGCGCATCATGCGGGGCATGTTGGTTATGTGTGCGAAAAAGCAACTACTCAATAAAGCACACTGACAGACGTGGATACGCCTTAGCAAAGGATAGCAGTTAGGTATTTCAAGCGCTTAACTAAGTGCACTGGTGGTCGAGTTCAGACACACACCGCCTCACGTTCAACGAACCCAGGTTCGCATCCGGGCAGCAGCAAAAAATTTTTCGAAGTTTTAGGAAGATTTTTAAAGTTAAAATTGAAGTATGGGCTTACAAAAATCTTCTATCTCTGTCAAGCTCCACCCAGTGGGCGTGGGCCTCAGGTAAAAACACTACAAGAGTGACAAGGAATCGAAAATAAGGATCCAAGCCAATCACAACACTGGTAATAGAGTACTTCACATAAATCACAGCGCAACTTGCAACACGTCTTCACACTTTCGAGTACAAGAGCTAACTGCTTAGTTCTGTATTTAGTGATGTAGCACCATGCCTTAGGACCGTAGAACGCTAATATTTAGGATGTCAACGTGGCCACTCTAGCCTCAGTGACAAGCCACGTGAAGGTCGTCCAAAAAGCGCCAGGACGGAAGATAATATCGACGCCGTGTGTCAGCTAATTCTCGCAGACCGATATGTAACATACTGCGAAATAGAGGCATCCGTGGGCATTTCAGGGACCACTATCCAAAAATTTCTGCACGAAGAACTTGGCGTAAAAAAGTTGATCTCTCGTTGGATACCCCATTTGCTTAGCGACGACTAACAAACAGCCCGTGTAAGTTTATGTCGCAAAACTCCGCAGCGATTTAACGGAGGAGAGTCCAAGCATGTCTATGATATTGTCAAGTTTGACGAGTCTTGGATATATGCTTGCGATCCATATTCCAAGCAGCAGTCAACTGTGTGGGTCTTCCAAGTCGAGCCAAAACCGACCGGAGTCGTTCGTTCAAGAATCACTTTAAAAAAAATGGATGCCTCGTTTGTGGCAAAGGGTGGCCACCTCCCCACTATTGTACTAGAATATTGCAAAACGGTTACCGCTGACTAGTATACCACTATTTGTTTGCCACATGCCATCACCGAATTTAGAAAAAATAATTCAAGACGTCGAATGATCCTGCACCATGACAGTGCAAGTTTGCACTCCGCCCGCCAAACAAATACGTTTTTGAATTCCCAAAATGTTGAAATTTTGGATCATCCACCTGACAGCCCTTACTTAAGCACTAACTATTTTATTACATTCCCCAAAATTAAGGAAATTCTTCGTGGTCTACCTTTCAGCACACCTGAAGAAGCTGCTGACGCTTGAAAATAGGCCGTTTTGACTACCCCCACTTTGGAATGGAATAAATATTGCAAAAACTGGTTTGAACGTATGCAAAAGTACATTAAATATATATTAAGTATTCTTAAAAAAACAATAAACAGTAATAACTTATTGAATTGTTTATACTTATTTCAAACGACACAACTTAAAAGGCAGCCCTCGTATTTGCTGAAAGAAAGACATTGCCCTAACCCTGAAGGTATATGTATAGTATACCATTTATGCAATAAGAATAACCATCACATGTCAATCACATGTTGATTTATTTTAGCTTACACTCTGTGATCCTCTATTATTTTTATTTTTAATCGACTTTATAAATAGGGGTTTTCAGTTTGTATTTTATGTTGAACCGATTTTGATGCGGTTGCAGCATAGTATTTGGTAGACCTACGGAAAAGGTTTTAGGTATATGTTTTATATACAGTCGATTTTATTTTTTTTAAATTAACGAACTACGTTTCTTTACCAATCAGACAGCCACGCAGCGGGCACAGTGTCCCCGGGCTCCGGCGAGGGCTCGCAGCAGAATGGCTTCACCACCGACGGCAGCCCCGCGCCGCAGCCCAGTCCTCTGCCGCACCGCACCCAGCATCAGCAGCAACAAGGTAACTTATATACTAGCATACAGACTGCCACAGCGGGCACAGTGTCCCCGGGCTCCGGCGAGGGCTCGCAGCAGAACGGCTTCACCACCGACGGCAGCCCCGCGCCGCAGCCCAGTCCTCTGCCGCACCGCACCAACAGCAGCAACAAGGTAACTTATAAATAATCCTACAGACAGCCACAGAGGGTACAGTGTCCCCGGGCTCCGGTAATATGAGCAAAAAGGTATCTTTTTGCGGTAAAGTACGGCGCGGGGCCCGACAAGCCCCCCTAGTTCCGGCCCTGGTACCCTATGCACCTGCAATATTATAATCAGGATTGTATTGTTTGTTGTGTAGGCTTTGGTTAGGAAGCTGCACTATCCCTAGGTGACATGACTGACTGACTGGGCTATATTTTATTCGGTTGCTGGAATTTGTTCCCACGGGACGCGGCTTAAACAGCAGGACAACAGCTAGTATCTAATGATACAAAAGTGGTCGTATGGTACTCATTTGCGTTGGTCCATTTTTACCCCCACAACGTAGCAGTGGCGAGGCGTCCTTATAAGCCGATTCCCATCGGCTTCCCTTTCGAATTTCAAGAAAGAAGCATAGGTATAAGTTATAATATAGGTATAGGTATAATTAATATAATCATTTAAACTGCACAATTTAAATATGTAGGTATAACAAAACGCCTACCACCGTAAAAAAAATTGTCTATAAATTACTTGAAACATTTTGCTCCTACTAAACAAGCCGCGGCTTCCTCCTCCATACAAAACTACGCTTGCGTGACGTCATCCACGCCGCGCCGCGCGATGTTCGCGGCATATGGGCGAGCGGTAAGCCGGCTCACGGAGCGGCTTCCAGCTTTCAAAACTCGCGAGTGAACGAGAAAGAACGCGTCAAGAGTAGAGTAGCTATATCTGTCTACGCGCGAGTGACAGCGCTTAGAGCTCTCAAATATGTAAACAAACAAATCAGACAAATTCACTCTCATTGTTCTTATTTTGTTTTAGATAATATCATTAACAATTTGTTCGTTGAATTATTTAATTGAATTTATTAGTGTGTGTATCATTTGGAAATAACATAGTTCGTGTGTGTACAATATTTTATGTTAGTTGAAGTGTTTTAGTTACATTATGTCAACATAGATGGCGTTGTGCATTTTTATGCAAATCCTGAATCGCGCTGTTAAGATTCTCCGCGATTTAATGACCCTAGTTGGGATTTTTTTTTTTGAATTCACCAAGTATATAATTTTGTTTAAGTAGTTGGCTGTATCATTACTCCCTACTAATCCCCGCGATCGCACCGTGTCCGTGTGACCGACCTGGTACTCAGTACAAGAAGTACAGTACTACAGTGTGTGTACCTATATAGTGAAAATAGAGATACCTACGTTGAATTGAGTTATTTTGATACGTAGACAGTTGGCATCAGGTTTCTTTTTAGTGTACCTACTTTTAAAACTTAACTAGGATAGCATTTATCGCATTAGACTGTTTTCCGACAGATTATTTACTTTAGGAAGGAACTTATTTTTCAAGGTTAAGTTTTGAGAATAAAAACGTGTTATAAAACTCGGGCACGCCGCTCGGGTGAATTACCTACCAATATTACGTCTATATTAAAATTACTAACGTCCTGACGGATAAATACCTACGATAAATATCAATGGCTAACAGGCCGTTGTAAATTAAATACTTAAAATGTATTGTTTCTAGTGCCAAGTTTTCTCAGATTCTAGTAGTTAATATACCTAACTAAAGATAATAAAGTTTTATAGATATTAATAATCTGCCGAATTCCTCGAGAAAACATGTTCAAACTATCAGTCTCTCAGTCAGTGCTAAAAGGTGGACTGAGAAATTACCTCCATTACCTCTCCCCCCCATCCCTGAGTACTCCCCCCCCCCAGTTTTTTTTTTTGCTGCGGCTTCCCTATTTCATTAAACCACCCTTCGCCACTGCAACGTAGGTATTCTTCTATCTTTTAAACCTTCGTTAAAACATGCTAGTGGGTCTCGTCATTTGGGAAATGTTCTTTACTACAGTTGGAAGAATGAGCTACATATATTGTAGTACCTTCTTTCCACGTGTGTAAACTTCGAACCAAATAATTAACAAAATATATCTTCTACAGGCACTTGGACGGGTAACAACACGCTGACATACACGCAAAGCCTGGCGCCTCCGCCCGCCGCGCCGCCCGTCCCACTGGATGCTCCACCACATCATCACTATTGTAAGTATATTGTTTTTTTTATTTATTTATATTTATTTTTAAGGACAACCAACAAAGCATACACCAGAAAAGAACATGTTATAGCACTTACATAATTACATTTTGTTGTTATTTGTACTTTTGCACTAGCGGCTGTTTCCAATATTCTATCTATCTTGCTATTATTATATCTGTTTTGCTGATTAGATGACTGATAGATACGAAGTTGAGATGGGACATTGGGGCTGATGTCAAAATTCTATGTCTTAGAGCAGCAGGGTAGAATGTTGGGAACAATCGTAAACTGATAGATTATACATAACAGGAATGAATTTTATCCAGTGCGCAAACTTTGTGAACTTATAGTTAAATAAGTTTTATAGATACGTATATTTTTATTTTGTAGTGTTTTAGTACAAAAAAGAAAAGTTATTGATATCGAAAGATGTTTATTTTGTAACCGATTGTACGGTCACAGTCGTCATAGTATGCACGGCGGCAACGCGAAACCGGTTTACTGACGCGAGCTTCACTCGGCGCGCGTAAGAATAGTTGGTATCCATATTTTGCTGATTTTAGGGCGGACAAAAGAATGAAAAAAAAAAAAAATTACTGATGATGCAGATATGTTCTGTTAACGATTCTGGACCACCAGTTTTTTTTTGCGCACTGCTTAAAATTCATTCCTGTATGTAAGTATATAGCTGCTGAGAGCCTCAGAAATACTAATAGATTCCAAGGAAAGAATATGAATAGAAATACCATCAAAGTTTCTTCAGAATGGTTTACGTCTAGTAAGCGTACGTAATTGTATAGCCTAGTAATATTGAGTATCAAAGTTCTAATTCATTGCTAAATACTGACTTTCAAATTAAAGTACACACCTATAACTTCCCACTATAATCTATGTCAAACAAAACAAGAATAAAATACTAAAGCCTAAACAGTAGGGCAACCCGTTGCAGACAATGGCAACCCCGGCGGGTTGCTGTCAAGCCAGCCGGCGCCTGAATACTGGTGTTCGGTGGCGTACTTCGAGCTGGACACGCAAGTTGGAGAGACGTTCAAAGTGCCGTCCAGCCGACCCAACGTTACCGTGAGTATGATATCGTCGTTGTTTCATGTTATTATTTCTGGAAATTTGTTTTTTTACTGTAAAGATATATGTAATAGTGAAGTTAATGTAAACCCTGAGATTTTAATTATTTTTGCCTCATAATTTTTTCATCATTATTTTTTTGACTGATTGTTTTTTTTCCAATATGAGAATTTGCAATATCATGTACCACATTATATGTGTTACGGAAAATTATTAACTATATTACCTATTTTTGTGAAATACTTCCAAACAAACCAACCAAAAAATGGCCAAAAAACTTTTAAGATATAAGGGAGTTAGCAAGACTATGTAATAAAGTGAATATGTATTTTCAGGTTGATGGCTACGTAGATCCTTCAGGCGGCAACAGATTTTGTTTGGGCGCTCTCAGTAACGTGCACCGGACAGAGCAGAGTGAACGCGCGAGGTAACTATATTATATATGATGTATTGTTTATATGAGAATAAGTGATGTATTTGTTAATTCAGTAAAATAATAAAGTCAAGTGAAATACTAGTTCCTTTTGAGAAATTCTGAGTAATTTGTGGCCGAGTTCGGAATCAGAAAGATGTAATTTATTTAAGTAAGCAAAAAGATTTGCGCACTGAATTGGCGCAAAATTTTAGCGCAAATATCGTTTACCCGCAATTTTGCGCAATATGCAAATTTTCACTGGCGTCTAAACATTTTCGTGCAATTTGTGACTGTAATGTTGATTAAAAATGCCTGGCCATTACAATAATATTTTACGGACGACGTCTCACGTCTGAGAAATCTTTGGTTGAACCATATATCTACAAAGTTACATACTTTTTAACCGCTGAATATCTGTTTTCAGGCTGCACATAGGTAAGGGAGTACAACTGGACCTGCGTGGTGAAGGCGACGTGTGGCTGCGCTGCCTGTCCGACCACTCCGTGTTCGTGCAGTCGTACTATTTGGATCGTGAGGCGGGTCGAGCGCCGGGCGATGCCGTGCATAAGATTTATCCTTCTGCTTGTATTAAGGTATGTTGGAAGGAACACTACCTCGGGTTTGGACTTATTGCAGTCATAGTTATGGGAGCTAAATGTTCCTTGGGCCCTTTGTGTAAAAAAATTGCAGAAATTCTTTCCAACCGCTGCCCTGGCAGGTAATTCTATAACGGTGGATTATTATTTTTCCTTTACGGAATATTTATTGCCAGCTTAACTGGTTACTTCTTAAACCTCGGACAGCCTTTCAGAAAATTATCTGACAGATAGACATTAAATTTTGGTTTCACGGGTCCTGGATAGCAATATCTGGCAGAATTTAGAAGCAACCTTTATCTGGCAGATAAAACTTTATTACCAGACAACTAAGTGAAACTTTATCAGTAACCAGTGAAACCGGTCCTTTAACTTTTTTCTTATATTTAATTCTCATTCTTCTCACCAGGTATTCGACCTCCGTCAATGCCACCGTCAGATGCAGACACAAGCAGCCACAGCGCAGGCCGCGGCCGCCGCCCAAGCCGCCGCCGTCGCCGGACACATACAGCCACAACATCCCACCATGAACAAGTGTATGTATTGCCTACTGTAGTGCAGAATGTTAATAGATAGTTAGTAGTGTGTGTAGGTTTGGATGAGAATAGACATTAATACTAGATTAGAACTGGGTGTTAGTTGACGCTATACCTGTTTAATTTTTTGGATTGATATACAATAATATAATAGTATAATAGATATAGATAGCAATTATTAGTCTGTAGGTTTGAATATACATAAATAGACATTAAGCTATATTGTATTTCTGCTGCTTTTATTTTATCCATTTAATTCTTTTAGCCAACTGTGATTCATAACTTTAATAGAAACTTACATAGTAGCCTACTGTAGGTAGGTTCGAATAAAATACAAATTAGAAGTGTAGTTGAAGCTATATTTTCTTTCAACCGTTTTTTTTTTATGACAGATTTGTGAAAGCCAATCAATTATTATTTATTCATTTCAATTTCAAAAGATGCGTGATCTGATTAAATTTTTGTGTCTCTTTATATATTTCCATAAATAGAATTGTTTTAGTTTAAGCTTGATTATTTGCCTGGAAAACTAGTTTAACATCTTTATCATGAACAAATGTCACCTTCAGCCTTAATTCGGTATGATCAATATCTAAGGTTTCACGATTCGACAGTTACGTAACATGCAGAATTTCCGAACCGCCTTCCAACTATAATTTCATTGAAAGAAAAGAACAACCAACATCCAGTTTCCACCCAACAAAAATATATATAAATAAACAAACTACATTATCATAAGCTTTATCATACCTGGATTTTACCAAAACTCGAGGCAAAATGGCCGCCCCTATCATCACTGTGCCCAGTCCATGTGTGTTTGAAGTGTGTCACGCTGGCAGGTCTGTCAGCAGCCGCCGGCATCGGGGTGGACGACCTGCGGCGCCTGTGCATCGTGCGGCTCAGCTTCGTGAAGGGCTGGGGGCCCGACTACCCCAGGACCTCGATCAAGGAGACGCCCTGCTGGGTTGAGGTGCATTTGCATAGGTAAGTTGGTTTTCGTCCTAATGTATCATGGTCAATTTCTGGCCCAGTTACAATAGCTACTATCACAGATTGAATCTTGGATTTATATGGATCCAAGTTCTTCAATATTTTTTTTAAGAACTTGGGTTTCAGTATGGGAAATAGAAAAAGAAAAGATAAAAAAAAAACTATGGAAACATTCTTGGGTTAGCCCCATTCTTGAAGAACAAACAAAAATGTTCAATCTAAAATTAAGAGTTACCTAAATATTACAAAAGTCAGTTTGATTTCTTACTACGCTTTCATAGAAAACCTCTGAACTAATGGAGATTTAATGCAGACATACCTACATGGTATACAGTTTCCTAAGATGGGAAATTCTAAATATAAAACTATAACTTTATATTCCATAATTCTGTTTACCAGAGCGCTCCAGCTTCTGGACGAGGTCCTGCACACGATGCCGATCGACGGTCCTCGGAGCACCATCGAGTAGGAGTTGATTGGCTTCTTTTGAGGCCTTCGAGCGACCACACAGTGCGGGCACAGGACCCAGCAGTGCGGTGCAGTGCACGGGATTGTTCTAGTGATGTGATGTGCGGAGTGAACCACTGACATACTACTTGTGTCTCAACATCTACCCGTTTTTTTTAACAGTGAACAACCTTATGAAGTGCCACGGTTACTTTTGGGACTGGTAAAGACATTGAACGGTTTATGTTGTCCCCAGAACATAAGTAGTATGCCATTTAGTCATTCTACAGAGCAAGATGCCATATGAATAGCATTTATTTTATTAGTCATTATTTTTAAAATTGTGATCACAAAATTACTTTTTCGGCCTATGTCTTCCAAATTGTTTTGTCTTCCGGCATTTAAATGTTTTATTTCATTTGGTTTTGGTAAGAAATTTGTTGGTTTTTGAAACAAAAATGTAAGTTTGCACCGGTTGTGGATGTGCATCGCTCGCGTTATAATAAAGGTGAACTTATAATTAATGTCTTGTATCTATTTATACTAAAATATAAGTAGTCGCAGTAAATAAGTTAAAATATAATAGATATGTAACAGTATTGAGATGGAACAAACTAAAGAACATATATAAGGGATCTCAGTAAAATATTTTTCACAAATCCTAAATGAAGTTAAATAATGTAAGATATTAGTATTTATAAAAAATATGAACGGCACATACAAACATTGTCATTGCTCAACCGAATGAAATGAGTTAGTGATTCTATTTGTGTAAACAAACGAATTTTAGTAACAGCTATACCAAATTAAGGCATTTTTTATAATAAAGCGTAGTGTACATGATAAAACAAGACATAATTATGGTTCAACTTGAAAGAAGCCAAATGGGAATTAGCTTTCGATAGAGAGTTCTATCGCATTGTTGTAAGGTAGTTTTAGAGTAATTTATGATATTTGTAGTGTCGAGGAAGTGAGCAGAGAGGCGCAGAGGGTAAGGCTGTATTTTTGTTAGCGTGATGTGTGCCTCATTAGAGGAATTGCATGGACACACACACATGACCCATACACACATATATTGTAAGCGTGTGTGTGTGTATAGCT
This sequence comes from Helicoverpa zea, assembly GCF_022581195.2. Classification (NCBI taxonomy): domain Eukaryota; kingdom Metazoa; phylum Arthropoda; class Insecta; order Lepidoptera; family Noctuidae; genus Helicoverpa; species Helicoverpa zea. The sequence goes on from NC_061472.1 coordinate 5,490,112, forward strand.
GATGTGTGCTTATTTCGTTATTTATTTAGTTCTAAAACTACAAAGTTCATGCAATTTCGCTAAGTCTATAGATGATCTGTGATGAGCTAACAAAACGTGTATAGTATGCGTAAGCGCACTTGAAGTCGGCTAATGTGAAGTTCTCACTAAAAAGTGTGACTTTATTATTTTCGGTGAATGTCTACACTAGATGTAAGTTAAGAATAAAATGACATATTTTGTGTACGAGAAACGTAAATGGTTATAGATTATAAGGTTAGTAATGGTGTTTTTAAAAAAGTGTATGAGATTTTTTGTCGTTTGCTTAAGATTTGCTTTAATTATTATTACTTGGCAGATTAATAATTATCTTGTGTTGAATGATTTTATACAGTTACTGTTAGTGAACGTTAGTGTTTTCGATTTTTTATCATATTTTTTTTTATTAAGACGAATACGATCGAACTTGTCGATGATAAACTAATATAGTGTTTATTATTTTAACTCTAACAGAGAGAATATTATGCTTGCAGTTTTCTTTTTACATAAAATAATCAGTTTTTTTATAAATGTTCAATTTTACGTTGACAACGAGTGATCATCACAAAATATTATATTATTTTTGTTATTGCTTATAACGGTTTAGTTTATGCGTCGGAATTTTACAATTTACAATTATTAATATTGTTACCAATGTCTTTGTAAAGATTCGGATTATGCAAGTTTTGTAAATAGTACAATTTATTGAGAATATTTTTCGTATAACGTGAAGCGCGATCACGCTCCCCAATTACAAAGCAAAGAAATCGCGAGACGGTACTTAGCAGTAATATATAATCATGAAAAATTCTCTTAGAAAGCTTCTCACAAAATCGTGTATCAAAAATACCTCTTTATAGTGATGAAAAGGATTTCAAGGGTTTTAGATGATATTAATACGTGGTAAGTTTTTTAAATGATGTTGAAGTTTTGAAATAATAAAGATATTTGTCAAATTCTACATAGGACAGTTATCGAGAGCCGTAATGTTGGAACCTCTCGCGTACAATTATATTGTAAACCATTGACTAACAGTTATTGGAGATATACCGAAGTTATCCAAAGTTTGAAGACTAATGTTTGTTGTTCGTATGAACATTAATAAACTATGGCTTTTGTAAATAAGCGCGTCGTATTCTTGTTTAAAACAAGTTATTGAACGTTGTACCGGCGACATCGATGTGGTCCTATATCCCGTGAGAATGATTTCAAGTAGCCTGTCTAACATTTTATTGTGATTAGCGTAAAGTCTGCCAAGTTAGAACAACATTGGTAGCGTCCTAGTTAGTATTAAGCGTTAGTATTGACTGAGAGGCGCTATTTCTTCTTGCCTAATTTACAGTAAAGACGTACAATTTATTGTGTATTATTTTATTCTCAATAATTTTGTTGGCAGCTTGTCTGGAGGAGGATATTCCATCTTCTGATTCTAAACAAAAATCGATAAAGGCAAGTTGAAATGTTGCCAGCACTTATAATGACATTTAATATTAACAATTAAATATTTAATTCAGTTCGACAATTAAATAGGGTAAAAATCTTGTCATAAATTGTTGTAAACAATGTCCTCGCAATTTTACGTAAGAATTTTGTGAATTTTAGTAATATTAAGAAACTGCCATGTATTTTTGACATTTCACTGTTGTTTTTCACTTGAAACCTGGTGTTTGTTGAACAAAGAGGGATGTAGAATGCACACCGTGTAACATAGCCTTTAGCGCATAGTTAAGAGTGAAACTATGAAACAAATGAATATAAAGGTTATTCCTCTAATAGTGGTTTCATTTTCTTTATCTAACGGCTCTTTCCAAGGCTTGAATTTTCTTCAGCTAAGGAGGGATTGTTTTCTATTATTCTATGCGTCGCGCTGATTCTTGTCTATTAATACTTGTTATAAAAAATAATGCATAATCGACATGGGCAATAAGTCTGCAAAGTTGAAGTGGGACTGGGCGGGTGACATCTACAGAATGCACCCGGATAAGTGGGCCAATATCACCACAAATGGGATCCAAAGGGATGGGAAGACCAAGAAAACGCTGGAGAGAGGACCTAGACAACTTCCACAAGGACTAGCCACAAATGGCGACCGATAGGGAAAGATGGAAGGCTATGGGGAAAGCCTTTGCCCAACAGTGGGACAACACAGGCAAAAATAAAGCGATGCATTACATAACGCCCTTTCTTCAGGTAGTAAAAGGGAAGTTGGACCTTAAAAATTCCCCATGGGAAACAAATCTTATCTCTTATTTATTGTATTCTCAGAATGATGTTCAACCGATATTCTTTGTACATCTTTTATGTTTCCTTGAACTAATGGATTGTATAAAACATTATGAATATCTGCCCAATTTTATTTCTAAAATTTTCACACGTCCTGCAGTCGAATAATATTTATTAATACTTAGATATTATTAACTATGATTATTCATAGTAAAATCTGTATTTCAAACTTTATTGTCCTTTCAAAAAATGTCGTAAGTGGAAGGAGAAAGCGATTTTTGCCACACCTCCCTATTTTTTTAGTACAATACGTGAAACCTTCTATCAAGTGAAATGATACTTGCACAGCACAGCATACGATACTCAATAGATCTTTGGCATTTTAAAACTTAGGATATATCCAAGCAAAATTAAAAGCTCAAGTCAAGTGTGACAACATCCAGTTTTAGGTGATCTGATCGAGTGACATAATGTTCAGGCTACTAGGGAAATGTAAACAGCTCGCTGGTCCCTTCTCCCTTGTCCCACAGCACATCATTGGTCACTCCACTATAAATACTTCGCGACTCACTCCCGCACATCGGCACCATTCCAATCCGCTAACACAGCGCTTTTCCAGCTACGAACACACACCGACACGGTGTCGTTTCGCAATAGTTATTACTACTAACTGTGTGTAATATGAGGCACAGAATATGTCGTGTATGAAGGTGAAGCAATCCGGCTATTTCGGAGTGACCTGTGGCAATGGCCCTCAGATTTTTTGACGAGTCCATTGCTATTTTTCATATTTAAGTAAGCTTATTTGAGATTGGCTGGAATGCAAGGCTGACCTGACCTCTGTTTTTGTATTCGTTGTCCTTAAAGTCTTTGCATTTATCCAGATTTATTCAGAAGTTTTATCTAGGTAGGAACGCACGTTTCAGCAGTTTCGACAAGAAAATCGTGAAAGAGTTTTCGTTCAATACGTGAAAGATTGGGTTCAGTTTTTCTTAGGTAATCAGCCTTAGATTGGTAGCCTTTGACTCGATACACAAAAGTACCTATAGAATATGTTGTTAATAAGTACCTAGACTTTAAGAAAAATACCCGGAGATGCCAAGTTAGAAATATTTTTTTAATAAACCTGAACCACCTGACATGGGATGGGACACAACGGGACACAAAATAATCAAGTTATCTAAGAAATAGTAAGATAAGGTTCAATCAAATATATTTACAGTAAGCCTGTAAAATGGCGCGAGTTGGGAATATTCCGAAATATTAGTTTTATTTTTAGCGAGCGAGGTCGACCCTGTTTACAAGTTTTTCTCTTTACGACCGAGTTATTTCAAAGCTTCCCGAACGTTTTCATCGCATTGAGGTTTTTGTTAATTTAAACTATTATAGCACTTGGTATCTATTTGATACAATAAGATCGGATAACATACCGTACATATCGTACTGTAGAAGTTATACGAAATATCTTACATATAGTGGTACCTAATATTAATTCTCAGAAATTTTACTATTCCAGTTTAAAAATTTTCAGCAGACAACGTAGGCGAAGGTAGATGAATTGTGGTTGGCTTTTAAGAATCTCTACGGCGAAATCTGCATGAAAATTCCTTTAGTAGTTTTTGCGATTCTCGCTAAAAGCGAATAGGACTGACAGTCGCAGTGGAGGAGTTTGTTTTACAATAGCTGCTTACAATACAATAATTTATTACAAAAATGCAGACCTCAGAATATAGGAACATAGGTAAACAGTTGACAGGTCCAAACATAAAAAGGTATCAATAAGGCATGGGTACATAAGCTAGTACATAAGGAAGTACATAGGGGAGTACCTACAAAGGGATTATAGGGGTGTGCCTGACGTCACAAGTAAGTTAGGGTTATGGGCATGTCCACAGAGATCACTACGGTAGATCTGCTATTGATCGTGGGCCTGTATGTATGACATAACTTAATTACCCACGTTAAGATTGCTACCGTTTGTATTTCAGAAGAACCATGATCGTCAAAACCATAAGGATCTCGATTATGGAGCACTAGTTAGGCCCGGTATCCACCAAAGCGGAGAGGAGAGGAGACGAGAGGAGATGTGCCACGAAGCTGGCAGGTTATTTCTACCAAAGTGGAGAAGAGATGCGTTGCGGAGAGGAGATGTGAGCTGTGTGCTTATCGTACATCGATACTTTTGCTTCGATGTTAACATCGATGTGCCCGACTAGACACTTCTCCGCTCTGCCGCGCCGCTTGCTCGCTCGCTGCACAAAATTCTATAGAAAAATGAGACATCTCCTCTCCTCTCCACTTGACCCATTTCCACCAAAGCTAAGCGGAGAAGAGATGTGGAAATAACGAAATCGGATTGGTTTATTCAAACACATCTCCTCTCGTCTCCTCTCCTCTCCGCTTTGGTGGATACCGGGCCTTACACACAAAGCTAGTATTTGGAATCATTATTAAGCCATTTCCATTCATTTCCAGAGGCTGTATGTTATCTACGGCAAGACGAAAGCTGGGCCTAAAAATCCGCCTTACGAAGGGTGGTGATCCCGCGTCATTTCAAAACCATTCCTCCGCACATCAGTAAAGAGGTTCCGATTGACCAGCTAGATACTAAATCTTGAAATTCTTAAAGTCCAACCTTGAAACCCGTCTAGTTATTTTGGTTCATGTCATACCCTCGTCCTTGCTGTCTGAACCTTGCGGACCGCGAATAGATCGATACTGGTTTGCGTATGATTCATCAGGTCACTTTGAGATTGGCACACGGCATTTCCGATCCGGTAACATCGCCAATAAGTTGATGTTTTATTAATTGAGCTTTAGGAGTTCAGATGAGTCAGTGTTTTGGATACATGTTTTTGTGTACAAAATACAAAACAAAATTACTTACGGGTTAGGTTCAGAAAAAGTTAATCAAACTAAATGATTAGTTTCAGACGATATCATGTAAGATATAATTTTATTTTCAACGATATACATTGAGAAGAATCAAGAAGTTGAAATTTCAGACGCGGAATAGGTACCTACATGAAATTTTCAAGGAGTTAAAAAAATGTAATGCAACACAAAGTTAATTTTTTAATGGTCCGATTACGTATATGAATTGTATCGTTTATAGGGAGATACTGATATAATCTATGGTCAAGGCATAACTCAATGTCTAAGTTAGGGAGAACCATACTACCACTACTTGACATATTAATTAGTAATTAGTAGGTACCTTCCTTTGGCTATCTAGGAGGGTTCTGATGATTTTCCACGATGTCCGTTTCGCGCAATTAATTGAAAAACATGTCATGTTTTTCAATTAATTGCACTTAGCACATGCTCGAAGCTAGTATCTGGTGATACAACGCAAGATTGAGATCTGACAGACCTTCTTCGAAGTCATTTGTAATTTATTGATAGCAGTTCATGTTCTGTTGATTACGTCAGTATTTTAGTTTAGTTCTTCATTTATACATAGATTTTACGATAAATTGTTCTACTTAATCGCAAGTATGTTGAATCGTCTTTACTTAAAGCATCAGCTATTATATTAATGTTGAGGTTCATCGATGTATTGTTGTTTTGTTGTGTATTGAAAAGGTAAAGGAAAACCTGGACCTGAAAGTCTGAAATCGCTAATCCGCATTCAGTAAGCGGGAGATTCAGTCTACGTTTGAGAAAAGAGGCTTGTGGTTGTGACCCACACTGGGACAATAAAACGCCTAATGATTATGATGAAATTAGAATAACTTCATATGTAATAAATTAAGATTGGTGAATACACAATTTTTCGAATGATAACACATGTAGGTAAGAACCCAGACAAAACGATCACATGCATTGAAGCTGTGTAGGTAGTCTTAAATCATACCTAACGTTAAAATATCTTCTGAACGGTTACATGTAGAAGAGTGATGAATAAAATCACATGAGTAAGTAGACTAATTATAATCTAGCTTTGCAAAACATTGTAAGTGCGCGGGACGCGGCTGAAGTGAGTCTGCAGGGTATGGCATCAGATATGAAACTTTTCGCGGATCGAGTGATGGGCATCAACGTGAAAAAATTATCGATAAAATTAAACTAATCGAAATATACACTAAATTATGCTGGTGGATAGATTTAGACTACTCGGGATAATTGAATATTTAGTTAAACGCGGTCGTTTATAAAAAATGTATTTATTAACATTACACAATTGTGCACACATGTTTTAAAATGTACCAGTACCAACCAGTACTCAGTTTTTAAAGTAAAAGCGATACTGTTTACAAAGTCAGAAATCACCACGTTACTGATCATAGTCATTATCGTCCATTTTCCAAGAATAAAGCGAGTCCGAACAGGAATCTCCGCTGCTATTAATTCCTGTTAACTCGGCTCGCCCAGTTGGTAACAATAGAGTATTTGGAGTGGGGCTGTATCTCACATTTCACGGCAGCCCATCTGCAACATCATTAAGTAATTCTCCCTTACTGTGTTCACATTAACACAAACAATCTATACTGTACTTGTAGTTGAACATAGTTTACTCGGACTTGTATTATCTAGCTTCACTATTCGTAACGTGAATTAAATATCGATATCGATAGCTCGCTTCGTCAAACCACTATTAGCGAGTGCTCGGATCGCGCGGGCGGCGTTCTATACTGGCCGCGCGGCCGGCATCATATCCGAACGAACGAACTGTCCCACTCGTGTGCCGTGTTTACGAAACACTATCCTGTTACAACCCTATTAAGATTAAAAAAATATATGAATAGAACCATTTAAAGAATTCAAGCCTTTTTGGATAAAATTTGTGCTGTGCCGTCGGAGTTTGGATTTTTTTTTTGATCGAAATACTCTTTTTTGGTAAGTCGTTTTTAATTTTCCATTTCTTTAAATATATTTCTAGCTTTTATTTAAAAAACTTACTTGTGTAATATTTGGAATTCGCTAATGATCTACACCTCACTTTAAATGAAACTGTTGAAAAGGAATTTTCAATTCAAAAAGCTCACGAATAGAAACGTGGAAAAAGTTTTTGCTCGTAATACCGACGCATTTATCTTTAAGTTTAATCGAATACACATAATCCCAAAGATTATAGCTATATCGATCAGTAGATTGCAACAATAATTTGATCATTTTAATTTCAGTGCTACGATTAGAGAGCTTTTGTGCTTTTTCTGATAGTAAGAGCGAATTTTTAGGCAGTTATAACTCTTCAAGAGTATTTTGAATCAACTAATAATCCCTTTTGATATAAGCAGTCGGTAATCCTTCCTTCAGACAGTTTTATGTAACCCTGTGTAATCATACTGAGGATTAAAGTGTTAAAATTAAATTCTTCGATTCAATATTAGTTTTCTATTTATACTGGCCAATAAAAATTATAAATACTTCTCGTAGACACGCGATTTAGATGTCTACGTCAGTTTCAGTTAATGCTTTTGCAGAAGTACAAAATGATGTGAGCACACATATAAAATGTTTGAGTTATGGGAATAGTACTTTGACGGCTCCGTACGCGTTTGAAACACGTTTGCAACGTATGATAATTACCTAGATATATCCTAAAGAGCAAAAACATATTTCTTCTTTTATTTTTTTCGCACGTGGGGTTGTATTCAAAATAGTACAATAGTGAAAAATGCAATAGGTTTAAAAATCTTTAAATTCATCATTCGTTTTGAAAGAATTTAAATTCGGTCGTTCGGTCCGTCGGAGTTTGTCGGTGTTCTTAATATTTTAACTAAAATCGGTATTGATATATTGCCTTGTTATATTTTAGTTTGTTATCTGATAACTGATAGCCTAGGGTTTAAGCTTAGTCATCAGCGTATCGGTTTGTTGATATATCTATGTACATAGGTATTGATTATTATAATACCACGACTTAAGATGGATTAATTTGCATTCAAAACAGATGAATAGACCCGATTTTGTATAGTTTGGGTAGGACATTCTTTCGGTCGTTACTTCTAGAAATCCCGAATCAACCCAAGGGTTAAACCCAGTAGGTTTAACCCTTACGAATTTTTGGGTTTAAAGCAGAATGTTTGCTTCTCTGTTGTTTTTGGAAGCTTATGAGCCATAAACCATATAAACTTTCTATCAGGGGTCATGAAGTATTTGCTCTATTAATTGTTTATCTGTTGCCTAGTGACGGTAAGCTCTTGTATTATCCTTTGCAATCCTTATTAATATTATAAATGCGATAGTAACTCTGCCTTAACGGTCGCGCTTTCACTCTAAAAGTACTGATGTTTCTCTTTTTAAATATCACAATAAAGTGTTGCACCTTTCACTGCTATTTCTTTACCATCCAAAGGCAGAATGGTAGAATGGTAGCTTAGGGCGTTAAGTCTACCGTTGCACTTGATTGTGCAAAAAACATTAAATTAATAATTGTTTGCTAACTTCATAGATATTGTAGAGCCTGACAAAGCACACATAAGCTTTTTTACCTGGTTGCGGGAAATGATTTTCTCAAAACCTGGGTGAAGCCACGGGGAAGAGCCAGTGTTAATTATTGTAGTAGCAATAAGTGCAAAGCTGACCTTCTACCGTTGTACCTATAATAAATAGCTGTACGCGCGCGCGTAAGCTCCGTGAGTAATGCAGGTTGAAACATCATTCAAACAAAGACCTGACGTCAGTTACGTATGTCAAGGAGGAGAATTGTAATAACTTATGAGTTAAAGTATATAATATTTGTAGATATCGCTAATTTTCTGCATCGTGATTGGGTAGTTTAGGTATTGTGCTATTCCTGAAGGAAAGTCCTCTACGTGTGTTGAACATTAAGCATTGTTACTTTACTTCTTTGTTTCCAAAGTCCTGCTTTTCTTTGCTACTAGCTTTTCTATATCTAATTTTATGTATTTGTTGTTATAGTTGTATGAACAACTGCATGTTTAACTATCACGTTTTATATGATACAGCCTTGTGGTGACAGACGGACTAGTGGGTAGCGAAGTCTTAGTTATAGGGTGCCGTTACTCTTGAATGTGGAACTTTAACATTATAAGGATAGTGTTGTTTGTATTTTCTTTACTAAAAAGCTAATTGAAGTAACCCCCTCATTAGCAATCCCTAATGAGACTGGAATACACAAATATGTTCTTAAAAGTTTTATTGTATGAAAAACCTTTCCTAATGTAGGTGCATATTTATTTTTATTGTGGGTCATCTCTTATCAACTATTACCTATTAGAGGGAGCATTTGTTATCGTTGACAATATTTACGTTAAGGCGATAGTGATTCATGAGTCATACATGATTCTATTTTATCCTCAATACACTTACGTGTTTTTGGAAGTAACAATAGTGTGACATTTCTCTAATTTTGAAATCAATATACAAAAAAAATTCCCTCTTCACCAACTTTCAAGAACAAGTTTTTAATACTCTTTTACACTTTAGGTAAACTACATTTTACAGTAATTTTCCCATCACAATAACAACTAAAATTTTAAAAACATTTTGCCTTTGAAATACCTCAGGTCAAGACAGCTACATTATAAATACAGACTTGTATAATGACACATGGCTTCGTCACGTAAGCTCCGTCACTCTTGCGCAGATTTAGACTCACCCACGGGCAAACAGACGTAAACATCAGCTTCCCTTTATATTATGTATGTATATAACTATCTGCTCTTCACAATTCCACCCACGTATGGAGGGAACCATTTCCTGCAACATGATAAAAAGTAAAATATGTACTTTTTCACTTGGTTCTGGTTTTAAAGGCGGACGGACAGGCAGATTTTCTCTCTCAGCTAAGCTATGATTTTGTTAGGTTTTATAATAGATTTAATGCCTGAAAAGTGATTATGGTTAAGGTTTGGGTGAATGCGCCGACGTGTTTGATGTATTTTACATATCCAATGGTCGACATTTTCAGAAAAACAAGTTTAAAAAAAGAATTATGAGTCATTATGCAGGGTAGATTTGTGGGCATTTGTAAAAAAAAAAATACTATCGAATAATTTTAATCTGAGACTGGAGAATTTATTGTGATTATATAACCTTTTTCATTCTTTTACCCTGCACTGAGAGCATCTTTAGTTTTGGCTCGTTTAGTTTCAGCTTACAAAATTTTCTTTTACGACTACGAACTGAAAGCATTTATATAAATTATGTCATTCTTACAATAAATGAGTTCATAAGTTAAACCTTTCTCTTTAAATCTGTCCACAGCTTGGCACAGGTGCGTGTAATTAATAAGTCGGCCATTTTGCGCCGGTAATAACTGTAACACCTGAAGTTTCAGCAGTGTTGCCAGACCGCACGATATATATTGCGTTATTTCCTGTTGTAATAATTATATCTACGTTTGTTTCTCGCGGTAAGAATGTAAAAATAATTAGAGAGAGACATAAGTCGTTCTTATAGTCTGAAATTAGCAACCCGCATTGAGCAAGCGTGGTGATTAACGCTCAATTCTTCTCCGTGTCAGAGGAGGCCTGTGCCCATCAGTGGGACGATAAAAAGGCTGTAACAGAACTGGCTGTCTTTTTGAAATTTACGTGAAAAGGGGGTGCTCAATTAGACTTGTATGTATGCATAGTTGTTCGCAATTATGTCATGTTTGATCCGATTTTGCAGCGGGTTTTCAGCATAGTATTTGTCAGACTTAGTTTATTATTAAAGGTATGCAGGTTTTAGGTATATTAATAAAATCGGTTTCATTTCATGTCGAAAAGTTTTTATCTTGAAGATGGCTTAAGTGTAAACAATTGTGGTAGCACCTTTTTGAAAACAATATAATTTTAAATATGACAGCTTATTTTCAATGCATTTACAAGTTAATTTTAGCATGCAATTTTTGTGTTTTGTAAGTTCAAATATTGTCGTATGAAATATAATGTGCCAAGATTGTTTCACTGAAAAACAAGGTTCATATTTTGGAAAAATAGACTTTGAATAAGTGTTTTTTTCGTGGGCGTGTTTACAAACACAGACATCGTGAATAATAAAGAATAATAATTGTTGATTAACATTTATTTATAACCGAAGAGGATGACCATTAATTGATGATTAATTTGATGAATTCTTAGTGGCATGAGATATAAATAGAGTTTAAAGATAAATAAATGAAATTACTTATTTTGCAAGTTGGTTAAAATCAATATTTTTCCTAGTTAAATATATTTTGAAACGTGATAAGGCTGTATTTTCTAGCTAACTACCTTGAGAAGAAAAACTGAAACCAATTCAAGAGTCATAGTCCCTTTAAATTTCCAAACCTAAATTACTTCTCTGTGGATAAGCGACATTTCTTCATTGGACTGGAAACCCCATAATTTTCAAGATTCATAATCGATCATCATTATGTATAATCTTTAAGACATTTTATTCAAGATTAGTGACTACGTAGCACGAACGTGTTTCAGCCATGAAAACAATGGCAGGTCAAATCAGTAGATTGACATTTCATTTTTAAATTGATCAAATCTTACTGGATGTTTGGAAAACAAAAGATTAATGTTAAAGGTTTATGAGAGAGTACAGAGGTAGTTTCAAATTAATTTGGAAAAAGCTTTATGACCGATTTGGATTTCCCTTTTGGATATTTTCATGAAATCTATGAATTATTTAAACGGGTTTGACGTTATTTGTGCGTAAAACTGTGACATATATTGTATTTAAGTGTACGTGGAATAAAATTTAGTCTCAAAATAGATTTCAGTTGGTTTATGAATTGATGTAGTTTTAACAGTTGGCTATCAGTTGCATTCTTAACCGTTCATCTTCACTCAATTCAGTTACCAAATTAACCTGTTGACTGACGGTTTGTGATTGATATGAATACGGATTGGGAACAATATATATAACATGATAGTACTATTTTAGAAAAGGATGTTATACAAGCTGTTGATTTGCATCCGTGCCATATTCAAGGAGGTAATTATGCTAATGATTCTCGACCCAAATCAATAAAAAAATTGGTACGTATTTTTTTTTCTTTAATTTTTTTTCTGAATTCCATAAATGTCATCTAGCCTTATTTAAACTTGGCGCGTATGTTACTGGCGTTAAAATCGTGCTGCACCCTCACACAAACGCAAACACAAAGCATACGCAACGATCACCCATAAATTTCATTCATAAAATTAAATTACTTCGGAAATACCACGACATTACAATGACAAAAAAAGCAATGCATATTAGTTATTTCCCATCTACTGTAATTCCAATCGATTATTTACGTATTGTATGTCCTCCTCCTGAACTATGGCACAAATGCAAATCAACACCTTGTATTTACCTACCTTACAGGTAGAAGTATTTAAAACTTTTCATCGATCCTCAATATTAAGTATAGGCTTCTCTAGGCTATCTTTTGTGTCTGCTTAATTAAAATATCAGGGAATCAAAAATACATAATGTCATAGGTAGATAGATATATGTTAGTTCTAGGTATTAATCGTAGTAACTGCTTTGCACAAGGATGTAAGCATTATGAAGGCACAAAAAGATAACTAAATCTACTTAGACCACAAGGGTTAATTTTTTTGTAGCATTAATAGGTACATAGACTGCTATACTACTTTCATATTAAAACTGTCCGACAATACTTCCTTAATGCAAATTTTCCACAAGTAAAACTTCCATATTTCCCCGCAAGGTCGTCTTCACAGTCCAGTGCGAAAGCTCTCTATCACCTGCGCAGACGCACGGCCCAGTTGCACGCCCTTGTCTAACAATAGCCCGCGCCGCCGTTATCATAACGTTTCATAACAGTGCATAGTGCGAACTACTTCAGTTGAAGGAGATCTGTACTATAGCTAGTCTCTTTCATCTGTAGTATGTAATATACATAGATAATTTGGGGTTCGTTACTGAAATTATGGAATAGCCATTTTTCTTTAAATGAAAAGTAATTTTCATTGGTCATAGGCGTAGCCGCGTAGGTGTGTTTACTATACGGTTAGGTTACCCATATAACCATTTTTGCGAACATAACGTAACCGTTTCGACACTTAGCGTCGACACTGATCTATCTCGAAACATAATCTCGTCGACGTTCCGTGTTGGCGCCGTCGCTGCAACTAAAAATGGGGAAGATCTCGACACAATAAACAAGTAACATTTGGTTTCTAATTTACGTCGCCGTGTCGTAACATTGTTACCGTATTTTAACCAGAGTTCGCACTAATCATTCAATCATTCATTCGTTCGATCAATTTCGTTGGCTCGTGCGTGAGTGACACGACGAAATAATACAAAATACAAGAAATCCCATAATGATGGTTGAAGTATGATAATGAAGTAAACAAAGTTTTAGTTTTCATTAATTAATATGGTTTATAATGCTCAAATCTTATTGGGAAAAAAAGTTTACTGTGTAATTTCGTTGAATATGTTGATATTTCCAACGCGCCACCGTAATATCATGTTTTAATAATTCTGGCGAAAGAAAAACTTCTGTTAAATAAAATAAAAATATAAAATGATGCACATCGAGTGCTCAAAAGCTTCCATTTAAATACAATATCAAATATTTTAATCCTAATACAAATTATTTTAGCAAGATTTACTCATAAAATTGATAAATAATGAATTATGAAAAAACATTTTTGATGTTTGTTATGAAAAATATGCTCGTCGCAACTAGTCACAGAGTTACGATATTGTGTCGACACGTGTCGACATGTTACGGTAAATTGTTACAAAATTACTAGATTTTTAAGATGGTTTCTCTTAACATTTGGTTACAGTGTTTTCCAAAGTTTTTATCAAGATGCCTTTTTGCATTGTTATAACCAAAGAAGGCTCATCAGAATTAATATCGCTTGTACCGAGTAGGTACTTGGGTTAAAGACGAAGACGTCTTGTTTTGGCCGAGAAAAAGAAAAAACAGCGATTTGGAGCTCGAAAGTTGAAACTTTGGCACTAGGGTAGGGACTATACCAATAAGCTCCTCGGTACGAAATTCTGTACTGTTTTCCTGTAAATGGCCTAGAAAATAATAAGTTTTAAGTTCAATAAAATGGGTATCCGTCAATTTGCCCTACCAACAATGCAACATCATGAAAAAAAAATTATTATAATAAAAAAAAACCTGCATGTACTCGTACGAATACAATTACTTAAGATATTTTGGGACGTACTTATTTCTTTAACTCTTCTGTAAAAGTTGAAGTCCATCGGAATTTACGTAAGGTTTTTGGTTGTTTACTCATTTGAAATTTCATTAAATGGTTGATAACGGCAGAAAACATAGACAGTTTGAGAATAACTGGCTCTCGTCATGTTTTTATATATGCAAGTTAGGTTAAAGTGTTCTGGAACATCGACTACACATGTTACTTCCCCGTTACAACACAATTGTGTCAACAATGCACACTGGTTACAAACCAAACGCAAAGTTTCTAAAATGTGTGGTTACAACTTAAGCTGTAAAGTATCGAAACAGCGACCACACAAAGGTACTGAATCTAGTTTCTGTCACATTTTTACTGAACCGTTACAACACATAAAAGCTAATCCCTACACAGTCACGTTGTGTCGTACCAGTTACGAAACTGTTGCGACTTGTTACATCTTTATCATATCTGCGACCAAAAATGGCTGTATGGGTAAAACTTTAGTTACAAGACAGTTTCATAAATAAAGGATTAAATATAATTGCATTTTCATAAAGGCTCAAGAAGTATCCAGTTAGTTAGCCGGAAAAAAAAATCCAAAATTTTTAACAGCTGCGCTATATTTTTTTAATACGTATATATGTAACTTCTTATAATTATATAAAAGTTATGTGTGATTTAAAAATATTATATTATAGTGAGTAATTATTGTTGTGCTATTATTATTTGTTCTGTATGTATGTCAACTATTCCTCTAATATAATAATAACACGAGCATATTTATGGCCGTCACATAGCAATCTTTTCTTGTTTCACACCCACTTTCTGTCACGTTGGGATCTAACTGAAAATAATGCCAGCAAGACATATTATAATTATATTATAGAGCTATTAATATCTTTTAAATATATAACAGTTATAGATAATAAAATTTACGAGATCTATGAGTATAGTTCCCTAAATTATAAATTCTTGAGTCGTTACGTAAAAAAGATGGCTGCCACCGCCCATAAACAAATGACGAAATATGTTTAACTTAATTTTGAACTGTGTAGTCCAAATGCACCTGCTCAAAAGAACTAAGAAGATTATTACACATAGGAATGGGAAGGCGCAGTTAGTTCCTAAATATAATTTTGGCGGGAAGCCATGCACTATAATTATAGTAAGAGTGCCAAAATTCTATTAGCATTACATGCCATGTCTGGCATCAATACTTTATGGACATAAGTCCTGGACTGTGACTAATGACTTTGTGTTGCGACGTAAATATTTTCTGACAATGTGACTGAATGTTTGGCTGGTGAGAGCACCTATACAAGCTGTTGATTTGCATCCGTGCCATATTCAAGGACGTAATTATGCTAATGATTCTCGACCCAAATCAACAAAAAAATTGGTACGTAATTTTTTTTTTTTCGGAATTCCGTCAATGTCATCTAGCCGTATTTAAACTTGGCGCGTGTGTTACTGGCCTTAAAACCGTGCTCCGCCCTCACACAAACGCAAACACAAAGCATACGCAACGATTATTCATAAATTTCATTCATAAAATTGGATTACTTCTGAAATACTGCGACATTACAATGACAAAAAAAAGCAGTGCATATTAGCTATTTCCCGTCTACTGTAATTCCTATCGATTATTTACGTATTTTATGTCCTCCTCCTGACGTATGGCACAAATGCAAATCAACAGCTTGTATTTTAAGCCCTTCGAGAAGAATGCAATTATAAAGCATTTGTTCTGCCTGACAGTCTATAATATTTAGGTTTAGATGAATCTGCCTGCATTAATAGGAAAAACCTGTGCAAAGTTCGTCAGATATTGCCTGGCAGCTATTTAAAAAGCGAGCTAAACTTTTCGTTAAAAATAAGCACAGTAATACGAGTATTCTTGGCGTTCCCATGCCTAAAATACAATTAATCATCTCGAACTATTTAAAATTTGTATAATTTATGAGCGTTATAAACCAAATATTGAAGATGCAAGAGGCTCCCGAAACTGCAGCGAGCATAGCTGCTCCAGTTTCCACAAATAGACTTTCACCTAACTGCCGACCTTGGCCAAACCGAGCGTATGGTGTAGATCATGAAGCCCGCTTTCCGAAAAACATGTGTACACATTTACAAGGCGTGATCTCATTTCACAGGAACGAGCGCCAATCGTGTTTGTATGGACTGTTGACTGCATCAGAAATCAAAGAAAATGGCTGAAAACGGGTAAGAACATTTTCCGATTTAAATTCACGTAAAACGTTCTCGTTTACCGCAGGGATTTCGCTGAAGGTTGGCATTTAGAAGTAACGATTGACATAAATATTACACGAGAAATAGTCGACTTAAATAACCATTGTATTATTGTTTCGAATACCGAAACGAATGTCGACATTTACGAGTACAGACACAACACTAAACCACTGAGTTTCATCAAATAAATCTTGCATTCTGTTCCAAATCAGAATAAGCAATGGGCACACGAATGCCACGATTAATAAAAGTATTCTATTTTGATAATGGTTCAACGGTTTCCGGATAACTGGCTTGAATGTGGAATAGGTCACAGCAGCGCCCTCGGCGGGCAGTAAGCAAGTGTCCACGATGTCAGTCCATGTAAAAATAACGCGAATGTTGGCTGGTTTCCAGGTACGGCCCAGCCGCTGGACACATCGGCAGAATTCCCAACTTCGGAAGAACTCAAGTCAACGTAAGTTTTACGATTTTTTGCATCATAGATCAAATGACTCAAATATTATAACACAATATGACTTTGCATAGGATGTTTTCTCGATATAAAAAAATGTGTAATGTTTATAATAACGTTATTAATTTCTAATTTTCAGCCAATGGGTAACGTCGAGCCACCAGCATGTATTCAAAACGCCATGATGACGAAAGACAAGAAACCCTTCACATACACACCAGGCGGTCTTGATTTGTCACAAATACGAACTCCAAGCATGGCGCGAAGAATGGCAAGACAGAGGTCTTTAGAAGAGCAGGAACAGCAATACGGTCAACAGCCAATGAATGGCGGTTATCACCCACAAGGAGGGCCAGCTCCTCCACCACCCCCTCCCATGAAAATGCCAGTCCCTCCCCCTCCCCCACCACCAATAGTCATCCAAGCTCCGAACTCAAAATCCCCGAAACCCATTGCACCCGGTGAACGACCCGAAATTGTTATCCCAGAAAACCCTATTGGAATGTTACGAAAAACGAACAGCCCTTACCACTGGGAGGCTGAGAAGGCAGAGCTTCAGAAAATAGGAAATACGCCTAAGTATGTAGAGAAGGTCCCCAGTCCCTTGACGGTGAAAATGCCGCCTACGTCATTCACTCAGCAACAACCTCAAACTTACACGCCACCCTCACAGAATAATATCCAACGTTCCCCGTACGGCAATCAGCGTAACCCTGAAAGCCCTATTTACAAGCCCGAAGCTCAGTATGCACACCAACATTCTGCTTCCCCACAAGGGTCACCTCCAACGAGGGAAATTTTGCAACGGCAGGACTCTCAATTCAACAAGAGTCCTCAGCCATTCGCGGGTATGCCTTCCTCAAACAGCTCTCCGTACTCACCGAGTCCCAATAACAACTGGAGACAACCGGAGAAACGGGACTCCCCCGCAAACAACAGCCCACAATCTGCACATTCGAACCGCGGACCATTCTCACCCAACATCCAGCAATACTCTCCCAACAACCAGCAGTATTCACCTAACAATCAGTATTCCCAGAATCAACAACACCAAAGCCCACCAACCAACTCCGGTCCTGTCTTCCATACCTTACCCAGAGTTGGACAGAGAAATGCTGATGCACAGAATAATAATGTAATGTACAACAACACTAAGCCCAGTCCTCCTACTGAGTCAAACGCTGCACCTTGGAGGTCAGCAACTCTAAACAGACATCCTCGGGAGCAAGAGAATCAGCAACCAATTTATAATAATACCAATTCTAACCAAGAACAGTACGTTCCACCATGGAAAGTTAACCAAAACAATAATACAGTAGCAAATAACGAAAATACTTACGTTCCTCCATGGAAACAAGAAAATAAACAACAACAACAGCAGCAATATGTTCCTCCGTGGGTAAATTCACAGGACTCCAATAACAACCGCGTGCAAGAAAATCAAAACCATTCTGCACCTTGGAGAACTCATGAAGCTCCTTCGTCACCACCCAAGCCGCAACAACAGGAGCAACCACGTTACCAATCGACGATGTCCATTCCTGTGACACCCAGGAAACAAAACCAGCAACCTGAATACAATAACGCTCCACAAAAAGAAGTTGTGTATGTGAATGAGGAGCCCGTATACTTCTGTCCCGACAGTCCAAAATCTATTCCACCATGGGTGAAAACCCAGAAGGAAAAGACTAAGACTCCACCACCCACCTGGGTTCAGAGACCGTTAGAAGGCAGGAAAAGCCTTACACGAGAGCTGAACACACCACCTCGTGAAACGAACCAAGAACCTGAATGGGTGAGGAAGAGTAACGAAATGCAAAGAGGGGCACGCGAAGTCATCAGCCCTCCCAAATACCAACAGCCTGTACAGCCCTCATGGTCGACGCGTCCTTCAGAAAACCGTAAGAGCTTACCTAGAGACAATGGTCCAGGATCACCAGGAGCAAGGGTCATTCCTATCCAAATGGAAGTTTCTACAACAGAGACTAGAGATTCGAGACAAGGAGGTCACCCACAGCCTGGCCTGAGGATTACAATTGGTATGAATCAGAATCCTGAAGCTCGTGCACCATTCTCGCCACCAACTCAACGAATCATGAGAGTGTTGTCACCTCAACTGGTGAGGTTAGAAGACTCAAACCAGCAACCTGATCTGCCGACCTTGAATAGGACTTTTCAAGACAGTCAGCCAAAGACGAGGATAATCCCGATTCAGATTGAGGGTGGAAATGGAGGGGCAAACAAAAGGTAAGAAAGAAAATAAGAAGGACATTTACATGCTAAATCTTTTTCAATTCACACCCAATTTTACAATACAAACTATCAATTAAATGGTGGTATTACTGCACTCAGCACCCAATTAAGTCACTGCAATTTAATTGAACGCTTCAACGAAGGGATTTTTACGTAATTTTTGGAATAAATATCACATTACAACTGTGTATCCTCATTTCAGCTTCGGTGGGCGGTATTAAGGGAGCGACGGTTCAAAGTAAACAGTTTTTACTGCACCGCTTCTCAATGACTCAGAGTTTCGCTTGCTTTATATTTAGCGCTCTTCCAACACGTTCTAATTTTATTTTTCCACTAATCGAATCATTCTTTGCTAACGCTGTACCGTAATTAATTGGCTATTCAGGTTCCTCACGACCTTTAATGTTCTATCGGTATCAGGTCACGGCTGTTATCCAAAATGTTAGGTACAGCTGCTATTCGTGTACATTTTGCGCTTTTGATTATAACTTTGTATTTTGTTTGTAATTTTATTTTGACTTTGTCGTTTAATCTCGTTAAAACAAGTTTCACAAACTCATTACTTCAAACTAATTATGAAAAAAAAACTATAACAAGCATACATCTAGAACTATTAAGTAAAATGGTTCATATATCTTTATGCAAAGGATTTTTTTATTATTCTTGAAAAACTTACAGCTATAAAAAATAACAATGTTTAAAGCAACATAATCATTATTTTGAAGACGTTAATCACTTAATAAATCATGCTAAAGTCTAAAAAACGATAACACCTTTATATAAAAATATTATTACACATATATTAACTATATAAATTAAATAATTTCAGTGTATACTACCACAAATTCACGCAAGAGGGCCCCCCAAGACAATCGAAGGCGTTCCGCGTTCTACAGATTATAACAGGCACCGAGGATCTGGACAACATACAAGTGATCGAAAAACATCACGGATTCACCGATTTATAATCATAATTATATGTAAATATATATATTATTAATTAATTTATAATATATTTGTTGTAAGTCTAAATATAAAAAATAATAAGGCAATCCACGCGAGTATAGTTAGTTTACAATTTTATGTAACACAAAATGTATAGTGTTGTAAACATTGTATACATGTAATGGTTATTTGATAACTTTCTACATATTTGATAAATCTAAATTAATTTGTGATACACTTACTAAAATACTATTTGAGTATGAATAAGGTTTCCTAATTTATATAACCAAAAGCTAACTTTCCTGTAATCGTTACGTTTTAGAATAAATTGTATAATAAAATTAGCGTTCGGATTTATTAATGGTTTATTTTTAAACATAAAAGCGCGATGTACTCTGAATATTTTTGAAAATAATTTAGAAGTACAGAATCATAAATAGTTATATATTATATAATAATTAATATAAACGAAAAATATACTTTGTGTATATAAATCGAATAATAATGGCGAACCGAAATAATAATAATATTGCTTTTATTTCGGAATTTTACTAATGCTCACGGACACAGCTAGCTTACCAAAGAATTTTTAGATGTAATTAATAAATTATTCTTAGAAATAGCGGAATAATGTTTAATTATAGTGTTGGCATAATATAATAAAATAGGCATAAGTAGGTATTCTAATATGTACTTATTAATAAGTAATAATTATTTTAAAAGTTACCAACCTTTATTTATATTTTCACTTACATTTATTAAATTATGAATGCATGTTTCTCGTGACTAATTTCCTTTTACATATTTATTATTTATACGTATATTTTGCTTTTATTTATATATATTCGATATTTATTACATATTTACCTTGCAAATTAATTCGTAGTCCCTACTAACTCCTATATAATTTATATATTTATTTTAATGATGATTATATATATTGTTTTGGAACGGATTAACGAAGTTATGAGTACTAACTTACTTAAAAAATGATAATTCGTATTTTCATAACGATGTTGGCATTTCCGAAGTTTCCGAAAAAATAATTTTTTTTTTGTATTGTGATTAACTAAAATCATTGTTAAGAACTTTAGTGATGTTACTGGTTGTATAACGATTTTTCTTCGTACGTATTATCTTCATGTCGGTATATACGTATCTCTGATACATATGCAAAAATAAATCATACTTCAAGAGAAAAATATAATTTCTAAAATTGTGTTCATATATTTACGAATACATGACGAGGTAAAAAAATAATTACAAAAAGGTAACAATAAAGTATAATCAAGTGTAATTGTTATAATGATCGGTAATAATCACTATTAAGTTCTAAACAAAATATTGAAAACAGACGAGGGGTGTGGCAATCTAGTCAGTGTGATCTTTCTTAAGTATATTACGTATACTATTGTACGCCTAGGTATTATAAAATATATTTTATATTAAAATTATTATAGATTTTATATTTTGCTTAATCCTATTACAATATTATAAAGTATGTAAGTATAATTTAATTTTATAATAAAAGTTATAAAATTGAGTTAGTATTTTTATTTGCAATTTTATTGTAGATTTTTGCTTTTTATTTATTGAATTTAACATGACGCTATTATCAACATGCAACTAAGATTATTTTCTTAGTGCATGTATTCGTCATCAAAGTTATAACTTAAAAGCGTAAATTATTGCAAAAAAGGTGATAAAATATTGAAAGAGTAATCATAATCATGAAAGGGCAGTTTCAGACTTCGTCCGTATTTTCTTTTGCGTTAAATCTTATTTAAAGCGACTCATATGGCTCCATCTCTGTTTAGTAACGAGCATCACTCATTGCACAGTGGTTCCAATTAGTTACTGTTGGTGGCCACAGCGTTATCTTCAAGTGCTGTCATCTATGAATAGAGAACTGCAACTAAAGTTTAAAAATATTTACGAAAGTCTATACAAGAATGACAATGTACATAGCTACATATAATGTTCTATTATTTAAGCACAAAAAAACGACACAGACATACGAAGGATTCTTCATAATCCAATTAAGCGGGTAATAAGCTTCATGCTAGCGTAAGTTATGTTAAGTGAAACGTTATATTATACAAAATATGCAAAAATATGGAAATTATGACTATTGATTAGGCTAGAATCTGCTACGATAGGCTCGCTACGTTGCGTTGCGTAGCAATCAAAGACTTTTTACCCGATAGGTACCTGAGAGCCGCTGTAATTCGTAATCCAACTTAAATGGATAAAGATACCATACTCATCTTTCCTTTTATGTTTTGGATGCACTGTGGTATATTTTTTGTATTTTCCTACGCCAAGGACCATACGACAAGAACTAATCAGTTTTATCAGTCGGAGACATCCCTGATTTACCCTAATGGATATTTACGATGCCCGACGAGGCAGTAAAAAGCACATATAAAACTTCTTTTATTTAACATATGTACGTGCATACATGTACATCAATATATAAATTATATGACTTGTCTGTTTGTAGAATCACCATTTATTTTTTACTGAATGTTTTAAATTTTTTATTATCACTATCTGACCGGACAAACTTCGCATTGCCTCGTATAATTTAAACATTTCCTGGGCCTCTATAAAATAAAATAAGCCAATGCAGTCCAGATTTTTTTGAAATTTAGTGAGTCCAATTATTTTTTAAGTATGAAGAAGATACAAGTAGGTCTGTGAACTCGACAATTGAAACAAAAGTGCTGAACATCTATCTCCGATGTCGAGTTGTTTGTTTTCGCTGAAAAATAACCTAATAACAAAAGACTGAACAAAATGACTTGAAGAATTTGGATGGTGTTGTTCTATAGAATATGCAGCCAGGACCATCAGCATCTAGGATATTGGAAATCGAAAAAAATGCTCATTCAGAACAAGCGACGCTGCGTGTTAAACTAAGTGTAACACATGTACACAGTGGTTTCGATAACAAACAGTTTTTATGAGTTGACGTACGCACGTATCAGATTTTGTGATGAACTTGGTTTTTGTTTTTGTCCAAGTTTTATGTGTTTTTGTCCACTGTGTCTTGATGGCGTGATAGAAGTTCAATTAAACTATTAATTACTTAACTATCCAGATAGCACGTATTTTGGTTAATACAGCAAATACCAACCACGAAGCATTTTCCCGAGACTCCATTTCGTTCAGTTCCGTTTTCATAATTTTCCGATACTATTGGGTGGCTGGTGAAGTTGGACTATGTTCATGTGACGATGGACCTCTAAAACTACTTGGCTATACTGTGCGAAGTCATAGGAAAATTCTAGTCCGTTATAAATCCTACATTCTTAGGTACGTCACAAAAGTTAATGGCTGTTTTTATTTTGTCGTACATCTAAAACTATATCAAAGTGTCCATTATCTTGGCATAGACATTAAAATCTTTCGCGCATTCAGAAAATGTTTACGTCGAATGTAGTTATATTTTTACTAATTTCGAAATAGTTTCAAGGCCGTAGAGTCTTGAAAGATGCCATTGAAATGGGTCAAGCCATTTTCATTGAATTATACACGATAATTGATATTAATGTTGTTTTTATACGTTTAAAATACATAAATAGAGATTAAAGTCGAGTGTCACTTATGTGTTTTTGTGTTCCATTAGATTTAGAATTTTCTTTATAGTGTTATATTTTTTACGCTATCAGGATTA
Source organism: Helicoverpa zea (assembly GCF_022581195.2). Lineage (NCBI taxonomy): Eukaryota > Metazoa > Arthropoda > Insecta > Lepidoptera > Noctuidae > Helicoverpa > Helicoverpa zea. Next base: position 5,514,002 of record NC_061472.1, read on the forward strand.
AACAGCATAACCAGTACTTACAGTTTGGTATGAAGATAAAATAGAAATATATTCTGAGTTCAGGAAACGGCTGACCAATGGAAATTCATAGCTATAAAAAACTATCAATAAAAATCCGGTTTCACATCTAAAATTGATTCTGTTACTGATTCTGTGTGTCTTAAACACTGATTATGCTTTTTCATAGATTTTCTTTCCACATTTTCCTTTATTTCTACTACAGAACCGATACATAAGTAAACTGCCTCGTTGGTCTAGCTGTTGCAAGTGCGGCTGCTGAGCACGAGGTGTCGGGTTCGGTTCTCGAGTCGGGCCGAAATCGCTTTGTGGGTTTTAGAAAACTTTCACAAACAGCCCGGAGCCTGGAAATTGGTGATTGATACCTACACCCGTGCATCGGAGAGCACGTAAATGTCGGTTCTGCGCCTGATCTCTCTCCGGTCGTGACGGATTGCCGTCCCATCGGGCTATAAGAGTGAAGGAATAGTGTGTGCAACTGTGTCTGCGCAAATGCTGGTGCACTATAATATGTCCTGCGCAGTTGGCTAATCTCCTTACATGAGAACAGCTGCCGTAGCCGATAATCGGCTAGGAGGACATCACATATGTAAGTTATAATCACGTTACTATTCCATGTAACGTAGTCGTCATTTACTTTTTCGCCCACATTCTTCCAGAAGTCGGTTAAGACATATTTATATTTAGTCGCCATTTGTCTATTATACGGGGGCGATAATCTGACGTCGTCAGAAGATACATATGACGACAGGATTTTTTTGTTTGTCGCAAATTCTTGAGCGGAGTGCCCAGTGCGTGATACTAGTTGCAATCGGATGTTGGAGTGCTGGATGTGGCAATGAAAGAAAATGTCAAAAGTGTATCAATGAGGTGGTTGTTTTGTTTACAGATGTGAGGAAGGGATAAAATTGGGATAACATAGGAGTAGGTACCCGCACAATGCAAACCTTTAGTCGGCTGATAGTCTGTTTGGGCATAAATCAGTATTAAGATGAATTGTAGTACGCACATTACAAGGCATTAAGCTGGTATCAAAACGACTAAAAATTGGATTGGAATCAAGACTCTCTTTAAAAAAAAATTGTAGGTAGGGTCTATCACTGTCATATTTAAACCACATTAAACAAGTAAGCGCCCCTAGATATCACGGGTATACCATAACCTGTATGGTAGGTACTATGAACTACATGTCGGAGATAGTCAATAGTACGGTCACTGAACGAGACGCAAGCGCGCCCTCTGGTGGCGTATCCGGTGAAACAACATTTTTGGCGCGCTTGGCGGAGTCGTGGCGGTCAGCGTGGCGTCCGCGGAGCTCGGTCTTAGTGCACTCTCGGTTGAGTCTTGGTCGAGGCTTCGTCGAGTCTTCGTGGAGTCGTCGCGTTACTGCCTTTCGTTACGTGTAGTGTACCTAGTGTTATTGCCTAGCGTTGTAGTACCTAAACTAATTGTAGTGTCGTCGTGTTGTCTTATGATTTTTGTATTGTAATGGTTCTTCTAACCTAACAGACAGACTTGTGTTGCTGGGGAGTTTGTTCCGCCACTTCTTCTCCCCAGCCAAAACACATAGGAAGTGGCGAAGGGCGGGCGTTTTGGGGGCTGTCTTTTGTTCTTAGTAATTTGAATAAACGTTTTTGAGTTTTGAGTTCTCAGTTCTCTTTGAGTTATCTCTTTGTGCGATTACCCTAACTGATGTCGGATGATAGTGCCATCCTGATGACGCCTCCGACATACATATGTATACTATATTGGTGAAATTAACACAGACGTATCCCAGAACTTAATTTTATCTACTAATAAGAAAGAAAATTTCTTTCCTCACAGGAATCCGATAAAAATAACTCATTAATAAAATCTCTGTAACTAAGTCACATCCAGTAATTCTACGTCAGTGCACAAACAGATTGGTGCGAGGTTGCCAACTGTGATGCTAATCCATATTGTCTACTCTCTTATCTGCAATTGAAACTAACTGGATCCCGCATACGATGTTGATAGAGAAGTGGCTGAACTGGTACTTTTGAATCTTGCAGTTTAGAATTACTTTGTTATTTTTTTTGCTAGTTTATGTGTAATTGCGGTAAATTTTGCAAGGTAGGCTATAATTACAACTAATTTTATGTTAATCGAGCTGGACTTCCTCGGACTTTACCGTATTTACCTACACTTTTAAAAGGCCAGTAATAAAAAGAAATATCAAAACTATTGATGCTTTTAGAATCTTATTCATCAACGCCCTAGCCTTTTCCTAACTATGTTGGGTCGGTTTCCAGTCTAGCCGGACGCTGCTGAGTGTTTTCTATCTGACCTCCCCAAGCCAGTTTTCAGTCCAATGCGAAACCCCGTAGTAACACTGTTTGTCAGTCTTTGGTTTTTAACCACCAGTCACGACGGCAAAATATAATAAAATGTGATTTTTTCTTCAGTAAAAAAACAAATCTTTTATTTTCCCACTGTCCAATCTAAGACCAATTTCTCCAACCACGTGTGACGTCATAAAAAAAAGTAATAACGCTTGCATAACCATAACAGGATCGTAAACGTTAAGTAATAACCCACACCTCCAAGATTAATCAGTAAACCTGAACCGTCTTAATACCGCGGAGACAAACTCAATTACTTGGAACACGGGGTAACATTTAATGGCCATCGTCATAGATCCGCAGATCCGTAGATCCGGAGATCCGTAACTCCGGTTATAAACCAACCCTTATCGACTGCGGATCGTCAACAGCATTTTGTTGCCATTATCGGATTTGTAGCTATTGAAGGGTTAAATTTCAAGCTGGGATTGGAAATAAATGGGGAACTATTTTTAGTTGTTTGCTGTTGTTGGGGTAGGTTATAGCCTGGGGAGGGACGATGAGGTTTGTGAAAGAGGGAACATCAAAACGTCATGTAGGAAGCTGCCTCAACATAAGGACAGCCTGAGAAATTTGCATAAGCGTTCCCACACATTGCAGACTAGTCGACCGACAGTTGGCAAAGTTTTTTGTAATTCTTCTATTGATACCTGATTTGCGATTTGCGCACTTTAATTCACGTGCATTCTGATTTATGAGCACAAACAAACTATCGACCAACTAAAAGTTTGCAGTGTACATTTACACATTCCGTATTGCTTTTCAGGACCATATCAGACCACTTTTACATTACAGGCGGAAAAGTACGAATATGCACCAAATGTACCTCTGAAAATAAGCACAGGTGCATTTGTCGTCCTGCTATTTAGTGATTCAACATACATTGCCAAATATTTTACATTATACAAATACTGTACACGACTCATTTTCAGAGTCATGATAAATTATTAATTACGATAACATTTCCAAAACGGCTAGGCAGGCCTTGAAGGGGTAAATCAAATTCTTTATACCATTTCATAATGATATGAATAACATGAATAATTCACATCGTTCCTATGTAATGTTCCTATTGTAAATACTCTAGCTTATATTAGCCATCATAAAATTGCAACTTTTGTATCTAATTGAATAACTTCTTACACAAAAAAGAATACTCATGCAAAGAATTGTATTGCTGGGGAGTTTGTTCCACCATTTCTTATTGCCAGAAAAATCACTTAAGAAGTGACGTTTTTGGCGGCTGTCTTTTGTAAACTTGACCTCCAAAAATTGCAGATTTTGACAAACTTACTTGATTGAGAAATTAAACTATGGCAATACATAGGCGACCATAACCAAAAACGCATGGCAACCACCAAACAAAATAAGCAATATTAAAAGGCAGAATGTCGCAATTGCCGTGAGAAACTTGTATCACATAAATGGTGATGTCACCTGGCTATTTCGTGTCCGTTAATTAACAATTTCATGAGGGACGTCGCGGGATTATGATGGCCACACTATTACCTATGTTGATGGCAAATAGATCCCTATAAAATGGCCTCTCGTCTTTATTGGGGATCCAAACTGTATGTTGGGGTTTTGAAGATATAATTAGTTTTTGGAAATTACGGATTAAGATTGCGCGGCCCTGGTACATAAAAGGCCAATGACGGAACACGACGGTTTTTAGTCAGTAAGAGTCTGACACTCCCTCACCGCTGCTAACCCACAGCGGGAGGGGTAATTTGATGATTTTTGACGTCGGAAAAAAAAAAGATTGTCTTTGATTATTCGTGTCTCGAGGGAACTATTACTTCGTACACCCTCAGCGCTTCAAATAAATAAACGGCCTATTTGTTATTGATTTTTTTTTTCAAATCGGACCAGTTATATCTGAGATTAGCGGCCTCAAGCAATCAAACAAACTCATCAGCTTTATAGTATTTTTATTGAAGTATAGGACGTGTTAAATGAAAATAAGCTTAAATTTTTGTAAAAAGGCCATCTCGTAAACGCAACAAGAGACTTACTATTCATCATACTTGCAGCAACGTTTTTTCAGATACTAAAAAAATTTTAAATGTCCTGAATTCACAATAGCAATAGCCTCAAATTCCCATGACTACACGTAACAGAGTCACAGCTATAGGAATTGACGAGGAAACAATCAAAGTGATCGGATTGTGTCGCCGTAGCTCAATTAAGTCGGTAGGCAGCGTTTGCGCCGATAGCACCCGAACTCAGCCGAACTGAGCCGAGTGCGTCCGACGAGCGCCGATTGTCACATTGTCACCCTGCTTTGAAATAGGAACGCACTTTGAAAATGGAAAATTTAATCCCCAGTTTTTGTAATGTAACGAATAACTGGGCTGGAACTATGAGTGATTTTAAAGGGAATTGAAAATAAAATGCTTGTGTTGTATTTTTTTTGAGTTTGACATTTTGACATTGGTAAATTCGTTTCATCCTACAATATTTGGCTGAAACTGGCTATCTAAAGGAACGAATCCGAATATATGCAAGCTTCTGAATTCTCATGTTTGCTCGTAATAACTAAAAGCAGACTATCTCAAAATAATGTATTGTAAATAATGATCTCAACTATTGGGTTCCAGTTGCAAGCCGTTCCTCTAAGACTATGAATCACGTCGCTTTGCTTATGGGAACGCAGCGGAAATACTATAGTTCCAGAATTAATGGTTATATACATCATTATTCTCGGATGCGGTTGTATATAGCGATTTAAAGGCTTCTTCAGTAAACTACACAACTATATAATAAAAGTTTCCTCTTCAGAATAATCCATAACTTTCTTTTGAAGTGTGAAATCATCGCGCTGTGGTGGGAGTGTCAGAATTTTACTGAATGAAACTCACCATGTTCCTTTTTGAACCCTTTCTGTTCCAGTACCGTGGCAAATCTTTCGAAAATTTTACAGCCTCGGCAGGCTTCGACCCTTATAATAAATAATCCACAAGCTGACATATAATATACATATAAGCGATTGCATTCCTTTTCTAATAAAAACTGGTGCACATTGCTTATTACGCCTATATGTTTTTTTCCGTCTTCCTTCAAAATAAAGCAAATAGTTTCGAATTTAGATTTTCATATAAGAAGACAAACAAACATAAGCCATTAATAATAAACATAATATGTCGATATGATTTCCGGGGTAGTATCAACAGATGTAAGTCGTACATTCGGTCTATTGCTCGTAACTATTTGTTAACAGTACTATTAAGATTGGCCTTGTATACCAAAACAGTGGAGGATAATGCACGTGTGTACATATTATTATATTAAAGTAAATTTAAAAAAAATTACGGTCACTTATAGAGACTGCTATTTGGAAATCTGAGGAAGAGTATTAGCTTAGAGAAATTAACTTGGTAGTGGCACGTAAATGCAAAGCCAGCGGAGACAAAAATTCGCAACAAATCCAGGATTTTTCTGATGACAATTTTCAATAAATTCCTCTAAAAATAGGTGTGAGTTTTACTTGCGAACTAGTGTTTCAATAATACCTACTATCTATCAAATCACTTTTTACTAGAAAATCATAAAATATTGGTAAGCACTCACATAATTTCAGCGTCACACACAAAATGTTCAAAAAATATTTTTAAACATTTTCGCTTTTCAATAACCAACAAAATTGTCACACTGTTTGAATTAAAGCATCAAAAAATAATATTCGTGTCACTTACAAACAATATTTATAACGTGTGAGAGTAATTTACTTCATGAAACTATATGAATATTTCAGTACGAGAGATTTTCAGCGCATATATCCGTAATAGCTGAACGCATGATGATAAAATACCGGATATTTATAAACGAACGATAATGTTAGCTTTATGGGTTGGTACATTTCTTGTTTTATAGGATAAGTTTTATTAATGGCGTTTTGATAATCGTTAAACTATAAATAAATCGCCCACAAGGTTGAGTACGCAAATTGTTTATCGGTATTTATTGTACCAATAGTATTAATAATGATTCTATGATTGACGACATTTATACAAGGATAAGAAATATTGTATCGCAGTCTATTTAGGCACATTCAAAGGTTTTATGCAAAAGGTGTGCAGAAAGTTTTTTTTTATATATTAATTTTTTTTATATGTTCATTAGAAGCCTTCCTATACGTTTTCTGCGATTACCCGGTGATGGTATTTTTTTCTTGCGGAGCGTATGATAAATCGACCGTTTTGGTATCCTGGTTAGATTTCATTTTTGGGCAACTGTATTACCAACGACAGGTTTGAGTACATAATTTTACAAATGTTTAACTAGCTTTGGTATTGAAAAGAAAATTGCAAACATACCGACCTACTCATGCAATTAAAAGCATTAGATAAAATCCCTTGCTTATCATGTTCTTTGTGAACATTTGCCTTTGTTGCAAGTAAAAGAAGAATAAAAATAATAACAAAGTAAGTTGTAGCCTTTGAACTGTTTTCATAACTCAAGTGGTCTGGTATTCAGGCTTCTAGCAATAACAATGTCTTACAGTTAGTGAGTAATGAGGCTGGTTACCTGTCCACTTCGTATTTAACAGGTTTTTGAAAGATCTTGAGTTAAGTGGTAGTGGAAAGTATTTTTTTGAGTAATTCATTTCTGAAACCAATAAGTGAATTACCTGTTGTTTATGATTTTGACATTACTTTCATAATAATTACTCTGTCTTTCAATCTCTTATCGAATAATGGATGGATCGGTTTTTGTAATCTGCAATAAAAGAGTGTATTGATTGGCGCTTTAAAGCAAATAGGTGTCGTAGTCAGTTTTCCGAATAATTTTGGAGCTTTAAGACATATTTATAAACAATCGGGACTTAATCGCGATATTAGCTATAAGGTACAATACTTGTTTTCTGTTTCGGCGGAATTGAGCTGACCGTGGTCACGGGCCATTGTGTGTTTTTTACATAAATAGTTCTCAGTTGCCGTCAGGACGCGTAATCTTCAAAAAGGTCCGTACCTAATTGGTTGAACAAATGCAATATTTCTATTTCATCATAAACAAGGTCTTATTTTATAGTTATAGTTGTACTTCGTAAACAAATAAATAAGGTCGTTTACAAGCTAAATTAACCGAGAACTAAGAAGTTGTTCTCGTAATATTATGACGGCGCTTAAAATATTATGAAGAGCCAAATGAATTAGGTGGTAAGGTCGACATTTATTCCTGGTACCTTAGCATTATATAATTTTGCTGGATCTGCTAGAATAGTACCCAACTAGATAGGGTAACTTCAATTATAATTGGATGCAGCTGAATACTAGGTTACGTAGACTGACTAGATATTCAGTAGTACCTATATTATACGTAGTCGTATATTAGACTGACTAGATATAGCTAACATAAATACAATAAGTAAGTATAATGTATACCGTATACCTATGTAGCTCAAACCGCGGAATCGGTAACTTGGCCCTGTTTCCAATATTAGTGGCATCCTTCTTTTTGTTTAATTTTATTTTTGTTATAAATTATATTTTAAAATTGTATTAATAGAAATAAACAAGTTTTGTGTCGAAATACTTAATGGTTGTTCCACTCATGTAAAACTAAAAATAAAATAGATGATTTCTGAGGTTGAAAAGATCCAGGTTGGTATGAAAAGTTAAGGTAGAAAATAGAAGAAAATGTCCACTGAGCTGAAATGCCTTTGACATGGCATCTAAAACGGTGACCAAATACCACCAGGTCATCGGCTTGTTTACTAAATACCATTAAAAATATTTTAGTTTCAAAATTATTGGGGCATGCGTCCGAATTGCAATCACGTTAAAATAGATTGGCAAATAAAAGTGCCTAACGATAAAAATGTTGGCTATTTCGCCCGGAATGCTCTAGGCATACGCCAATAATTATGCACATGTTTATATACCTACAAATGTATGCACATTTGTGGGGGTGGCTCTAGTATGTGAAAATGCGAGATCATTGACATGCACTATTGTCTCCCACGTGCAGTCTGGCTGCCAACAAAACCAATAAAAGCGGGAATGAATAAAAAAAAAATGCATCAATAAAATAGTACGTCACTAGCTAAAGTTTTCACATATACTTCGAAAACAAAAGCCATCATTTTACATTCTAAAATGGCGACGCAAAAAAAACTAATGTAAGTTTAAAAATCGAAAACAAAAATACGATCGCATATTGTTTATGACGGAATCCGAACCTCGCTCTAATAGAAACATTCGAATATAAAAAGCAAAGGAAATGAGGAACATTTGATTCTTTTCTTAAAAATTCAAAAGCGTCAACGATGACGCGTGAAAGCGGAAGAATCGATGCTAATTAGCAGCTACGAAAACTTTTACAGTTCGAAATTCGAAAAAGATGGCGCGTGCGCAAGTTACGCAATAGTGTTCTGAAAATATCGTCGTTGTTTCGTGCGTCCGCGCACCGACCTTGGTGACGACGCTGATAGATCGCGCGCTTGCCCACGCGCAGGGGTGAACTTTCTAAATGAAAACAGAATGTGGAATAAAACAACCATTTGTTAATCTGTCAAAATGACATTGTTTTAAAAGATGTGTGCAACAAAGAAATTAAAGTTTTGCAATTATTTTTGAATGATTTGTTTTAGTTTTAGACTGACTACTGTATGGTTCCTCTAAAAATAAGCTTTTCGGTTTGACGTGACAGTTAATGTTCACAAAAATATTTTCGAATTTTGTTCTGTTGAAAGTGACAACCTTGCTAAAGTAATTAACAAGATACATTAGTTATAAATATCACGGAACATAGTGTGCATATTGTTGCAAACTGCATTTTATTTATATAATGTAATATTTTGCTGTGGAACGCAATTATCTTGCCACCGGAGGCCACTGCGCATACTCATAATTTGTGTATCAATTTATGTGTTCTGTAAATTCTTGACGATGAAAGCTGAGAGAAAATTTTATAGATCAAGTTGTAATTTTATTTAAAACGCGCGTCGTTAAGAAAAGCTATAGTTACAGGAGGTCAGCATAGGTGTATTTCCCCATATGTTTCATCAGTTATGGCTGTAGTCGGCAGGTAGATAACTCAAGACAAAAGTCTCCTCCCAACTGTTTCCTTATAAAACCCAGAAACAAACTAAATACCTACTTTTTTACCTGTAAACCAAAATCTTCTAGCGAAAAGATTTTATATACCAAAGGTTGGGTTGCACCAAACAAAACCATTACTAGCCGTAAAACCAATGGGCGTCAATTTCACAGACGATTTTGATGCAACCTACCCTAATAGGTTTTAATAAATATTACTTAGTACAGAATCAATCAATACAGAATCTTCATAATAATATTACAGTTCACAAAACATGTTCTTTAAAAATACAAACCGAGGAATCTAGACTACAACAATGCGCTTACCTAAATCTGGCTTTATGATATAAACACGCCATTACACTGAAGTGCATATATAGAATTAGGTCGGGACACAACGCAGGAACATGAACACACACCGACAAACACACTTGTACAACATTTGAGTCATTTATTCTTGGAAGAAAATATGTATTGTACTCAGAGGCACGAAAAAGGAAGGTTCAGAAAGTAAAAAATTGCACTTAAAATTAAATAAGTGGATTCTCAAACTTAATTTATACTTCTATGCTGTAAGAAGAGTTTGTTGTTTGTTTGTTTGTTTAAAATGCTAATATCAGTGGTTTGATTTGAAGCATTCTTTTGGTATTGGATAGATAGCTCAATCGTCGAGAAAGGTTGTAGGCTACTTTTTATACAGACGCGAGAAGTAGGTAGGTCCCGCAAAACGCGGGTGAAAACCATGACGGAAGCTAGTATCTTGATACAGGGAGTTTTTAGTGTCATTAACTCCTGAGAACTTATATGATTATCAACAAGAACAAAAAGAGGTACTTAAGCAATACTTTTGGTTCTCATTTCCAATGATCCTTCTGCAAAATATTTGACTCGTAAGAGCGCAGAGAGCAAGCTAGAGTAAACAATAAGTAAAGTGTACTACGTTTTACTGGAATTTTCATAGCGTTTGTACATTATGTACATACATACAATACACATGTATTTTTACAAAGTAACAGAACTGGACGATATTTTTAGTACCAGTGAACATTCACATTGAAATCATGACATTGTAGAGGAATGCTTTAAGGACTTTTATTCAATACGTAGGATTCTTTCTGCTTTGTTGAATACTCTCTTTTCTTCATAAAGTATATGTAAGCTAGGATTTTGGTAAATAAAGGATAGAAGCAATTTTTGCACTCGTATTTATTTATTTGTTTGAATTGTAAATCCTTGTTAACTGTTATAGCTAAGAAGTCACATATTTTCTTGTTAGTCTAGTAGCTCGGCCGACTGGAAATACACTTCATCGATAAATGGACTATCTAACACTCAATATTTTTAATCAAACAGTTTTCAGTATTACTACTGCAGATAGTCTAATCAGCAAGAAATACTCTAAGATCATTTGGAGCCCAGGAAATCCACAATTTTAAGGGGGAAGTCTCATGAACGAGTGCAGGCAAACCCACGGGATATCACTTACTTGTTTATCGCGTTCCTAAGACTCAAACTAATTTGTCGTTACTGAAATAAAACAAAAGATTTTAAATAACAATTAATAACGAACGTTTTAGGACCCGAGCCAAAGATTCCGATGATATTGCAGACAGTTTGGCTGTGTCGAAGATGTAATTATCATTATCATGAGTCGGAAACCAGAGGTATGCTAAATAGTTTAACATCTATCAATAAGATTGATTTGCTATCGGTATTCAATGGTAACATTCGATCCATCGATCTTTCTATTCGATTGTATTGCAATTTATCATTCATCGATTACAATGTGTTGGGGTCAGCTTGCAGCCTCGTCACAAGCACCCGTTCAATATCACTATAATAAGTATTTTTTACTTGACATTGCTATTTATTTAACTTCATCAGTTAATCTATACCCACTTATCCCTCTAAAAAATAATTATCCCTCTACCATCGATGTGGTATTGACAGAATCTAAATTCACATAGCTTTTGAAAGATGCGTTAAAAAGCATAACAATTTAAAAACTATTGTTTGTTAAAAAAGCCTGCAGTACAACTCCAACTGGATTTTATAGAAGCGGTCTTCATATTGTGAGTCGACAAGCTTGTCGATAGCCTTCCTCGTTTATTTTGACTGCCAATACTGGGCGTTTTATTTGGCTTAAACCGTCAATTGTTAACGGGCTGTACCTACATTGATGTATTTGTTAGAAGTTTGATTGACGCTTCGAATGTCGGGGCAGCAATGTATTGGGAAGTAGGGTTTAGTTTTCGTAAGTAATGGCTTACGATATGGTGGATGTGAAGTTGTTAATTAATTTATAAAAGGTGGTAGATTATAAAAACGATGATCAACTTTTGCAGATGTTAACAGACAATAGTATAGTACAGCGTTTCCCAATTGGTGGGTCGCGTCGTCGTTTTTATTGCATTATTGTCCTAGCCCGTAATAAACTCGACCGTTGCCGGGTTGGCATGTAGCTAATCAAGCAATACAATTTTTAATGCCTTTTGTCACAACCTATAAATGTGAAGCAGGGTTTTCAACACTAGTGTACCTCAAAAATAAATATAGAAACCGACTTGAAGTCGAATCAGACCTCAGGATAAAACTGTCAATATATATGTGTTATTTATTTTGCCTAATACCTATTTCAGTGGGTCCAAAATCTTAAGTGAGTCATGAAGGAGAAGTATGAAATTTACCGGGTCACAGTAGAACAAAGTTTGGGAAACGCTGGTATAGTAGATAGTATGACGCTAATAAAATGTGTTCAAAAGATTGACACTTGAATAAAAAAATAAGTTTTGTAAGTAGGTATAGCAAATGTACCTGTTAGTTTTCACCATCGGTTTCTCTACTTATCGCACCCGCATATAGATATAGATGCGAGATGAATAAGCTATATTACCTACTGTTAAGTTTCATCAAAATTCGATTAGCCGTTATAGGTACACAATCACAATTCAACTTTATAATATTTGTGTGATACGTTTGAAGAGTTACTAATAAATTCAAGACAAGTTCTCTAGTTAGACCAATTTTACTTACTAGCCTTTTCCTAAGATTTAAATATTGTAATTTTATTTGGCTAGAGCAACATCTATCGTATCTATCCTGGGTTTAAGAGCCATTATAAATTAAAGTTAATAGTCCAGAAGCTAACACGAGGCACGATAACAATTTTTAAAGTAAGATGTATTGCTATGTGCCGGAACTTTTTGGTGGATGTGTACCTACAGGGAAACAAAATACAAAATTACATGTTATTTTCTAAAATAGTACGAGTCACATTTTGATTGTGTTGTGAAATGTAAAGTAATTAATATTATAGTTTTATGCCAGTGTAGTGTTCTTTTGCCTTTTAAATTTATTAGATGATAAAATATAACTGAACTCATATCAATTGAACCAAGAAATAGCCAGCCTTTTTGCCACGATTGGATGATAGTTGTAATTTGTCTTTTTTAAATAACTTGTAAATATCGTTTTATTTATTTTTATTTGTAGCTTCCTTTAATGTAAGGTGATTTATATTATTACTGTAATATCTAATTGTACAAAATAGTCCAGTAACTACTGAAACAAGTTCCCAGTAAACAGTAGAAAGTCAAGTTCCTTTATACTAAAGTTCAACGACTTATTAGGAAAAATATTCAAATTTTACTTAGACGAACGCTGCAAGAGCAGTAATTCTTTGAGATATGCTTTACTTCAGTATCGCGACAAAGGAGGAATTCCACTTGGAAAGCACAGATACTTGTACTTTATAGAACTCTTTATTAAATATCTTGTACTGCAAACAGAACATAGTTGTCGACGTCATATTATGGTGAATGCACTACATATTTGTTTGTACAGTCGCTCATAAAAACAAGTAATGAAGGCAAAGGTTATTTTTTTTTCATTCGATTTCCGAATAAGGAGAAGGTTTTTAATTCGACTTTATATTTTTTTTCTTGAAGACGCCTGGTCCGGTTTGATCAATTTTGCCACCAGGTCACCGATTTTAAAACTCACAGAACAGTAAAAAGTGTCTCCAAGTTTTGTATACGTATTGTTTTTTTAAAATTTCTTCCTGTATCGCTTATTTGAGCAGTACTTTATGATTATTATGCGTGTCCTAGAAGTTTCTATTCTTTAGATGCTGACTATACGTTGGTGGTTGCATTGCAATAAGCCACAAAATTCTACACCGGTATTGTTGTGACTATCAATAAAAATGTAACTCAAAGATTTTTGAAAGGACTTCAGAATGTTGTGTTTAAATATACTACTCGTCCAATCAAAATAATATTTGCATAAAAATAGTTTTTTACTTCTAATTCCCAAGCGAAATGCTCAAGTTTCACATTGAAGGCTATACAGCCGGCTCGATATAGTTATTAATTAAAAGCTTATATGTACGTCTCAAAGTCATGACAAGAAAGTATCATCACCAAACAGTTTGCACTAACTTTGTGCTACCATGCACAAGTTTCATGAGCTCGGTATTACCACTGCATGTCTAGCATATGCACACAATCTATGGAACAACATCGACTTTCATAAACTAGTAAGAAATCGCTCAGGAAGCGATATTACTCAACTGAAAGTTTCCAGTCGCTGAGTAAGCTGTGTTTAGACTATCGACGATGTACACATGGAGTATTGAATGAATGGAGCAGCAAAACATAGGACGGCAACTTAAGGCAAACTCTTTATGTCAACATCATCTCCCGAGCCTTTTCCCAACTATGTTGGGGTCGGCTTCCTGTCTAACCGGATTCAGCTGAGTACCAGCATTTTACAAGGAGCGACTGCCTATCTGACCTACTCAACCCAGTTACCCGGGAAACCCAATACCCCTTGGTTAGACTATGTATAAGCAAACTCTTTATGTATCTATCTATATTAATGGAAGAGATTTTCTTCAGCTTTACAATAGATAACCCATTTATCTAGGAAGGCTATAGGCTATCCGGAGCAGTTAACAGGTAGTGTTCGCTTAAATTGTTGACAATTATAAAGTATGGAATTCTATTTTGCATTTCTTCGTAATTTCCATAGTGTTATTGAGTAATTTCTTGTAGCACTCCTCTGTATCATTGCAATTGTTTATCTCAAGCTGTGTACAAAAAAGCTAAACCGTTATTTACCTAAGTTCTCGCTTGTACTCTACGAATTTAGTTTCTTATCTTATTACTCTGTACCTTCACTTCTCCGTATCATATCACAGTATATCTCAGCGTTAGGTAATCGATACACTTGCGAGACGGTTCTGTCGGGGCCGCGCCGAGAACATAGCGTTATGTTACCAATTTGGAGCGGAACTTGTGGCTGCCTTGTAGACAAGCTGTTTAACCGACTTCAAAACGTAAGGCTATGTTTTTAGCCAGTAAGTGTGATAACCAGTTTTAACTAGAGGTATTGGGTTGTCTGGGTAATAGGGTTAAGGTTAGATAGGCAGTCGCTCCTCATACAGTACTGCTAGTCAGCTGAAGGGATCACAAAGGGAGAGTACATAAGGGGAGTACATAAGGGAGAGTACATAAGGGGAGTACATAAGGGAGCATACATAAGGGAGAGTACCTACGGGGAGTACATAAGGGAGAGTACATAAGGGAGAGTACATAAGGGGAGTTCATAAGGGGAGTACATAAGGGGAGTACATAAGGAGAGTTTATAAGGGAGCGTACATAAGGGGAGTACATAAGGGAGAGTACATAAGGGGAGTACATAAGGGGAGTACATAAGGGAGCGTACATAAGGGAGAGTACATAAGGGGAGTACATAAGGGAGAGTACATAAGGGGAGTACATAAGGGGAGTACATAAGGGAGAGTACATAAGGGAGAGTACATAAGGGGAGTACATAAGGGGAGTTCATAAGGGGAGTACATAAGGGGAGTACATAAGGAGAGTACATAAGGAGAGTTTATTAGGGAGCGTACATAAGGGAGAGTACATAAGGGGAGTACATAAGGGGAGTACATAAGGGAGCGTACATAAGGGAGAGTACATAAGGGGAGTACATAAGGGAGAGTACATAAGGGGAGTACATAAGGGGAGTACATAAGGGAGTGTACATAAGGGGAGTACATAAGGGGAGTACATAAGGGGAGTACATAAGGGAGCGTACATAAGGGAGAGTACATAAGGGGAGTACATAAGGGGAGTACATAAGGGAGTCTACATAAGGGGAGTACATAAGGGAGTGTACATAAGGGGAGTACATAAGGGGAGTACATAAGGGGAGTACATAAGGGAGAGTACATAAGGGGAGTACATAAGGGAGTGTACATAAGGGGAGTACGTAAGGGGAGTACATAAGGGGAGTACATAAGGGAGTGTACATAAGGGGAGTACGTAAGGGGAGTACATAAGGGGAGTTTATAAGGGAGCGTACATAAGGGGAGTACATAAGGGGAGTGTACATAAGGGGAGTACATAAGGGGAGTACATAAGGGAGTGTACATAAGGGGAGTACGTAAGGGGAGTATATAAGGGGAGTTTATAAGGGAGCGTACATAAGGGGAGTACATAAGGGGAGTACATAAGGGGAGTACATAAGGGGAGTACATAAGGGGAGTACATAAGGGGAGTACATAAGGGGAGTACATAAGGGGAGTACATAAGGGGAGTACATAAGGGGAGTACATAAGAGGAGTACATAAGGGAGTGTACATAAGGGAGCGTACATAAGGGAGAGTACATAAGGGGAGTACATAAGGGGAGTTCATAAGGGGAGTACATAAGGGGAGTAGATAAGAGGAGTACATAAGGGAGACTACATAAGGGGAGTACATAAGGGGAGTACATAAGAGGAGTACATAAGGGAGTGTACATAAGGGGAGTACGTAAGGGGAGTACATAAGGAGAGTTTATAAGGGAGCGTACATAAGGAGAGTACATAAGGGGAGTACATAAGGGGAGTACATAAGGGAGAGTACATAAGGGGTGTACATAAGGGGAGTACATAAGGGGAGTACATAAGGGGAGTACATAAGGGGAGTACATAAGGGAGAGTACATAAGGGGAGTACATAAGGGAGAGTACATAAGGGGTGTACATAAGGGGAGTACATAAGGGGAGTACATAAGGGGAGTACATAAGGGAGAGTACATAAGGGGAGTACATAAGGGTGAATACATAAGGGGATTACAAAAAGAGAGTACACAGGAAGAGTACATAGGGAGAGTGTATAAGGGATTACATAGATAGAGTTCGTAAGATTATAGTTAAACAGTGATGTGGTAATCTTCCAAGAAAATTACGTTTTCCTAAAGGTTGATTCTATGAATACATATTGAATATTATTAATTACTAACTCCTGCCCACGGCGCCGCCCATGTTGAGTGTTTTTTGGAACAAGAATTTCTGGAATTTGTTCAGTATTTTTAGAGATTACGTATTAACAAACTCACAAAGCTGAGATTTGTATATTACAGTAAAGCGTGACTTTTCAGTACCCGCTGTTTTTCTTTGAGAAACAGCTTATTTCAAGTTAATTTTTCCATACCAAGCTTTTATGTGAGTTGAGCCTTTTCACAGTAAATGTGTAAACAAACGTACTTTCTGCTAGCTAGGTAATATAAATTAGTATTTTAACCAGAGTCAATAAATAGATAAAAATAAAACTCCTGCATTTTAACGTAAATCTTATGAACCGTTCAAAGCATTGTTAAGCCAATGAAGCTATAAAAAAGTTTAATTAGACAATAAAGAAAGCGAATTACTTGCAACTCGTAAATTCGAGGCCACGCTGACCTTCCGCCATTCTAAATATACCTAATTTCATAGTTCCTTTTGTTTGTCGGAGATTAGTTTTCTGCTTACGTGTTTGGATTGATAATCTTTTTTTTCATTCAGTTTCATTCATTTTCAACATCTCATTTAGTATTCTTATTTTGTTTTGCTGAACTCCTTAAGATTACTTACAGTGTGACAAATCAGTATTTTTAAATTTGGCATTAAGTATCCTATGCAATTTTCATTTTTTTATTTCACTCAACAGACATAGCAGATCTGAAAATATTTCTAGAATAATATTCTAGCATCCTTTCTAAGAACAAAAAATACGCTTAAAACTAAGTTATAGTTTTAGGCATATTTTCTGGAATTTTCCCTTGAATATCTTATGTATACTGTAACAAAAGTATGAATATAACATCACTATGTTATAGTAATGTAAAGCTCCAAGTAATGTAATGCTTCTTTTTAATAAGGAGTTTATTCTTCTTATTCACAAGAGCTCCTTCTTGGAACCGTGCAACTAACTTGACATTTCATAAGGCCAATTTATATACTTATCATCTAACGCCATCAAATTCACACAACCAGTCTGATATTCCTTCTAACTAGGCTTCCTATCTGTCGCTTAGCTACTCAATATAATGAAGAGCTATACAAAGTGATATTATAATTAGTGCGCCAGCCAGCAGTTGCACTATGATGAATTGGCAAGCAGGTGTAGACTGCATTACTTTCATATTGTTCGTGACCACTTAGTTTATGATGAAAGAGATTATATTATCTTTGTTAATAGTGTATAGTTTGTAGCTCCAGTTGAAAAGGTTAAAATATCATTTTGATCCGTCTTAATGTGTTGCAGTATTTCCCGTAATTTGGAGGTGAGTGAACCGAATGATCTCCTTATGGTATTCCCAACCCAAAATTTTCTTCAACTTATACCAAGCTGAAGCTTGTGCCTGAGTCCAAAGTTTTCTTCTTGTAGGATGACAAAATATGACTTGTTATCTATGATATGCCTACCTATCAGAGAGATGCGATTTACTAAGATTATGAACAGCAGTCTTCAGCTATGATCCTTAACCCAGTCCAATAAAAACACGAACCAAAACTCCCTAAAACATAGGCATGCTAAAGTAATAAACTTTAGGTACACAATATACCGCAAAATGCCGACAAAATACCAAGTAAACTGCCAAAATTATTGACGGTCCATCAACTGAGCGGCAATTCAACACAAGCCAAAGTTTGACAGACATTGTTAAGTCATTGGAACACCGAAATAGTTGTTGTCTACGAATTTAATATTCTAACTAAAGGGTACTGCCAAAATTTTAAAAGCACGTGAGTTGTCCAGCGTAGTTGGTCATGTGGAGTCAATTGTTTAGACTTTTGCTTTTGTTTTTCTACACGATTTTTTAAGTTTAGAATATGGATTGCCTGGTTGATGGCCGGATGATGATTTGAGACCTGGGACTAGACCAATAGGGCCAAAGCAAACCGCTGACCTTTTTATGGGAACCGGCCATTTATGATGACAGGTGGCACTTAAGTGATTTCAAGTTCTGTTTAAAATAAATACAGTAGGTACCTAAGTTTGGTGGTAATTTCTGTAACCGATAGTGAGACTTTTGCAATTTCATTTTCAACAATGAAGCAAAAGTAAAAGTCGGAGCCTAATGTAAAATGCAACTTCAAATATTTCAAGATTATTATTTCTCTTACGGAAACACATCCAATGTTAAAATGGATTTCTCATAATTTTGAATCGCATAAAATATTTAAAGAGACTTTTAAAAGTCCCACCGTATTCTCAGCACTAATATTTCAGTAGAAATAGAAATCAATAAGTAAAACGCCAAGTCTTTTCCAATCTCAATATGAAGTGTGGCAGTTGGGAAACTTTTTACAGAAAACTCCGCCGTTGCTCTGAAATTTATGCTCGAATCCTTTTTATTCGATTTTTGACTCGAATCTGACCTAGAAGTCACCCTTCGATAAGACGACCAATGGGGTAGTGAGGGCAAGTGAAGTCTAGCCCAATTGGAGGTCATCGATGACTTGGAAACCTTTCAATTGTCGCATTAATATCAACATTGCTGGAATTATCAGTGTAGTACGTAGGGATCGCTCAGAAACTGGAAACATTCGAGTTGGCATTAGTGTTACGACCGCCGCGCGCACTTGTCGCGTTCTGGCTTTTCGCTCAAACAATAAAATTATAAGCGATACGTTTAAAAATAGCTGTTCGGAGCTCGCGAACCGTCGGTTTCCTCACAACTGCGTAGTGTTTCCCTGGAGGTCCGGAGGCGTGCGGTGCGCACGCGTGGCCACTCTCGACTGCTCACAGGTACACCTGTCTCACCTAACGCAATGTCATTATTACTATTATAATAACACACGATAACAAAGCAAGCTCACTCACGCGCCGATGTCGTTGGCACGGGAAAAAACGCGACTTCTCGGTTCTTGAAGTAAATTAAGGTAGGAAGTAATTAGGCGGTTGGAAATATGTTAACGAGTGAGGATGCTGAGACTATCGGGTTCATAGTAACAGATCTCAGGGCTTGTTTAACTACGAGCCCAGTTCAAGTGTTTAATTAAAACTGTCAACTCTTATCTAGTTAATACTTTAACCTGCTTTAATAGTATTTAATTAAGTTTATTAAAGAAAGAATTCCGTCTGTGTTTCTCTTTTCTAAAAAGTTTGTAGAATTACTGCTTTACGTGAAGTGGATTCTGTTTTCTTTTTAAGGGTAAACAGTTGTTCGTGTTAAATGTTTTTACCTAGTAATTTTGTACTCCTTGCTTTTCACAAATTTAATACCACATTTTCATCGAATTTGTTCTTAATATTTATGTGTTATAGTGGTTTTTGGGAAAACTTTTATTGATTGAGCTTTATAAACGTTTATGATATTAAAGTATTTCCCCCGATACTCCTTAACTCAATAATTAACAAACATTTTTAATGATAATATTTGTAGTTACGTGAAATTATAGGATATTTTTATTAGTTTGCGTGGGTAGAGACATGCCGTAACATTTTCCGTTGGCGCACAAGATTCTATATCAAATCTATTTCAAGATCTCACATAAATCTCTTCGTCTCAATGATCTTCTTGCTTTTAAAAACAAATGCGCAAGAGTTGAATATGTCAGCCTGTATGATAGACAGGAATATTTGAGTTACTGATAAACAGTTATAACATCAAAGTTAACTCTTTTCGATTAACTGGTTAAATGTAACGGTTTTTTCTAGGAAATGGTTCAGTTGTTTTTCATTTCCGTGTTCAGGGGAGGAAGTATCAAACAAAAGGAAACGTAAACATATAAATACATCTTTTGAAGGAGATATGTTTAACATGGAAATCTTGCAGTAACTGCACCATTACATCAAATAAATAGTAGGAAGTCATGTTTTAAATCGGTTTGTTTAACTTTCTCATGAGAAAGGCACAAAAAAAGTTACATTTTTTTACCGAACTCGAGACAACATGCAAGGCTATTGAAACTAATAAACATACAGACATACAGAAAATCCATTGAAATAATGCATCCTCACTCAAACTTAAAACTGATGTAAAAATTGGCGGTATTCAGTTGTTTACTCGTTCGTTAATTCCTGATTCAAGACATAACACCTAAAAATATCTTGCTAATACATCTCTAGGTCATCAAAAAATATTTTTTAAGAGTAACCGCAAACTGCAGACTAAACAGTCGGCCGAGAGTTGACCCGATAGTTAGCGAACATTTTTTTTTGAAAATGTCGATTGCAATAAAAATTGTTAGTCGGCCTGATGCTGGCTAAATACCTACCTGATCTTTGTAATGTGTATACTACGATTCATCTTCGTAATGATTTATGATACCGTGGCCCTGGTACACGAGTTACCGTGGCCCTGGTACAAGAGTTACCGCGGCCCTGATACATAAAAGGCCTACGACGGAACACGACGGTTTTTAGTTAGTAAGTCTGACACTCCCTCACCCCTGCTAACCCACAGCGGGAGGGGTCATTTGACGATTTTTGACGTCGTTAAGAAAAAAGCCTAAACAAACTATCGGCCGACTAAAAGTTTGCAGTATGCGGGAGCATTTAAAGCCTGAATTAGCCCTGGTTATTGAAGGTCGTATGCCGTCATATAAGTTTAAAGATATTTGGGACAACTCGCTAGTTATCTCGTGAATTCTGGAATATTTTTAACTCCAGTTTATGTTGTTTTCAACCTTGCAGTCCGTTATGTAGGATTTCATGTTGCATCGCTAATTAGTTACGTGATGGTATCTTAGTTATGCATTTTACACGATGGCGCCTGAGGGAAGGCTATATTTCTTTGCTGGAGTTTTATCTGGATGTAATCTTACATATTGCATTTTGTTAAATACCTTAGAAAGAAAGTAAACAGCATTTCTTAAGCGATATAGATTAATATAAATGCTTACAAGATGTAGATATGTTTTAATCGCTGCAATTAGACAAATGAATCAATTACACATAATGCTTATGTTCAGTGAATGATTGAAGCTATTAGACTCACAATAAATAACATTAATTTGTAAGTTTGTGGTTCTTAAAAACTAGAAAAGAAGATATTGGCGTTTTAACGTTTGAAAGCCTCTTTCTACTAGTTTTGATAATTCTGCTCAGCAAGACATTCTCAAGATCTCAGTGGCGTGCACTTGGAGAGGCAGAGAGGCAGCAGTGGACTGCGATAGGCTGATGATGATGATGAGACATTCTTAGTATGTTTTAAAATTATTTCAGAAGATGCAGTGAAAGAACCATCAGATATGTTAAAAACTGGGTATAGCTTGTATGTTGCCGGCCATAAAAAAATGAATTAATAGCTTATCTAGACGTCTGGAACCTTCCAGAACGCATTTATAATACACTTTTATCGATGCACATGTTGTTTTACGGGTAAAAAGTTTATTTCCTCAAAGTGTAGTGTAGTCAAAACGAAAAAACAGTATTTCGGCTCGCTGCCACGAACTAAACAGTGAATGATCTCACTAGAGTTGCTGGGCTAACAATATTTATGAAATGTATGTTTATGTTTTTAAATAACGTTAACATGTTAAATTATTGTTTTTTAGAAAGTTGACTTTTTCGTGAAGATATTTTCGTTTGTGGCTTATTGATCGTTTTAATGGTGTGTTTTTGATTGCGAATAGATGTGTTTATGTCGCCACTTCTTTATAGCGTACGTAGTTATACGTATATTTCAAGGAACCAAAGAACTGTCTTTTCTGATCAATTCGTCTTGAGTGCGTGTGGTGATAGACTCTTATTCCTTCTTTGTATTAGAAGAGGTCTGCGCTCGGCAGTGGAAAACAGCTGATGATGATGATGTCTTATTACTTTGGAATATCGACGACTTTTTTCCTTACATAAAAAATTGATTGCGTAAAAGTAAGTTGTAATATATCTGTATGTTTAAAAAAAAATTGGCTGTATTTCCTTTAATCTATGGACTGAAGTTTCAAAGGAGTATCAATGCAAATTCAAAAATTCTAGATCAGTATTCCTATCAGTGTTTTCGTTTTGCACACGCATAGTTGAATTACCAGCCTGTTTCATTCAGTGCCAACAGTCTTACTTGTAAATCAACATTAGGATATAGATTGCATTGAGATTTATTGCTAGACTATCTTTCCTTTTCAATCTGGTGACGTCATAGTCTGAATTTAGTTGATTGAGAAATGAGCTGGGTCTTACTGGTTTTGGTTGGTTCTGCATAGATACATAGTATAGAGTGAGTAGAGATGTAGAATGTTTAAGATTAAAGATGTTGTAGTTTTGATATTTATGGTTAAAAGTTTTGGTTATTCATAAATAACATTTTTGCCCTGGCGTCATGAAATAACGACGAACCTGGATATAAGAAAATACAAAAAAATAAATAATCTTTTTCCGTAATTTCAAAGTTATCATAAAGCCAGAGTTTTAGAGATTTTTAAACGTTTACCGTTATCCATAATTTATTTTATTTGTATGGCCACTAAGCTTTTACTACACCATCCTAAGTTTAGGATTTTTTTTATTGCAGTCTAGCAATTATACTTTTTAAAGTATAGTTCGTTAGCACAAAGATACGCATTGCCAAATGTTCATCCATATTTTTGACAACAGCTTTTTTAACTACAGATACGTACACGAGTAACACCAATAATAGTGCTTAAAATAAAACTGTAATACATACGTTTATTAAGGTACTTAATACGTACAAATTCTAGGTCTGGCTATATTCCTAATAGCCCTTTAGCTGCTTCCTAAAATAAGAGCCAAGACTATTACAGATTACATGTAAACATAAAATCCATATTTAATTTCCTTCATAATCTCACAGAATAATTTAATAGGTGTTACGGAATATGTTACTTGTTTGTCAGTCTACAAAATGTCGAGGTATTTTACAATAGTAAATGGTACATGAAATATCTATTGAAGACTTTAATATTGTGTAGAGGTGCCAAACTTCTGCATAATTATAATAATTCTGTTTGGTTTTTGGTTGTCAGAATGAGGGGCAAATTGTTATGCGATTGTATTTTAAAAAGGCTACATGAGATACACGAGTCCTGGTGGCCTAGTGGGTAAAGGACCAACCTCTCAGGTATGAGGGCGCGGGTTCGATCCCAGGTCAGGCAAGTACCAATGCAACTTTCCTAAGTTTGTATGTACTTTCTAAGTATATCTTAGACACCAATGACTGTGTTTCGGATGGCACGTTAAACTGTAGGCCCCGGCTGTCATTGAACATCCTTGGCAGTCGTTACGGGTAGTCAGAAGCCAGTGAGTCTGACACCAGTCTAACCAACGGGTATCGGGTTGCCCGGGTAACTGGGTTGAGGAGGTCAGATAGGCAGTCGCTTCTTGTAAAGCACTGGTACTCAGCTGAATCCGGTTAGACTGGAAGCCGACCCCAACATGATTGGGAGAAGGCTCGGAGGATGACATGAGATACACGATACAAGAAAAAAAGATAATGAAATTGATGTATCCTTTCATCAGTAATGTATACTTAAGCGTCATAATAACAATCGTCGGAAACCTTTCATTTTGTTTAACAGAAAACTCCACAACAATAATAATAGTCATTCTTTATTTAACAAAACAGACTGATATAATAAAAACATAATGAATATCTATCCTTCCCCCAAATTTTGATCTTAGTTTATGACATCCATGTAAGTGCTTATGATTGTAGAATAAGCCAAACTTAGTCTGACTTTTTCTACCTAATTAATGTAGCACAATAATGTTTTGAGCAATTTTTGATTGGTGATTAACGCCTAACAGTGAGAACATAAAAAGCCTGATGAAGAATAAAGTATATAGCTGACAATGCGCCCAGATGTTACATCACAAAGGTGTTGCGTCTACGCATACTATAAATCTGCAATGACGTCACATGCGGCGGCGCCAGTAGACAGGTGTATGCCTTCGTCATCACGTCTCAATGATACAAGGCGTATCATGTTTATTGTTTTTATTTACCTATGTTTTCTTATGCTTGAATGAATAAATACTAAAAATAAATTTAAAATGGTTAAAAGGAAATGCTTTTTATAATTATGCTTTTCAGGAATTATTTAGTTCATGGGGTTTACTAGGATAGAAATGGCATTGATATAATAGAGATGTTTGTACCAAAGTATTGACTAATTGATATGCAAATGACAGTTTTATAGTGAGCGTAGATTTGATTGATAGAACTAGAGATGTGTGCTTGGATATCGTTTTAGAATAACGTTTAAGTTTTACCTTCTCAAGTAAATATTTTTCTAATTTTGGATTTTCTAAAGAAAAATCCGTACAATGTCACTGAAGATGAAAACAATATAAAATAATGCTATTTCGTAATTAGCGTTATTAGCCCACGAGATTGGGTTCATTATAAGTATTAATGTAAACGAGTTCTATTAAACTTTGGCTTCATTCCAACAGAGTGGCTCTCTGGTTTTATTGATATATATTTCGTTCAAGCATTAACCGATTATTATTCTAACTATTTTGAAAGATGTACGAAACGGTATTGTTCAACAGCTGTGAACATCTTGTCTGTAATATAATCCGTAGTTTTTGAATAAAAATACTGAAAACAATGGACAGTTTGTTTCTGTAGTTCTTTTTTTAAATGGGTGTCGGGTTTCTGTAAGGTTCAAGGCATTTTGTTTTTAGAAAAGTTGAGATGTGATTCTGAGTTGTCGTGGTATGGGTATGTGATGAGAAGGTGGGAAAAGTGAGGAAAAGTCTGTTAAGTATGAATTTGGAAGGATGGAGAGGCAGAGTTATATTAAGAAAAAGAGAGGAATGTAAGTGGAAAATATATTATGCCGACACACAAATGACTTGAGAACGGGTGTACTATGCCAAATCGAATGACAAATAATCGAATATCAATTGATCGACCACTATAAATCGAAATTCTAAATACTCGAACATTCATAATATCGAATGGTTATTAAATCGAACATTCAATACATCGCGCAGTCAATACATCGAGTGTTCAAAATATAGAATTTTCGTTTGATCGAGCGTTAAATGCATCGCATATTCATCCTATCGAAAATCTATATTTTTTATGAATACAAGAAAAACACAACAATGAATAATAAATCACATTTTAATCTTTAATTCTTATCTTTTAAAGGTATATTTTAAAATTTTGTGTGAATTGAAAAGGCAAACGCGGGATTCGGAAGACCTACTTTACACAAAAAGAGGCAAAAGGGATGATAATGCGATTGAAAAAATGTAAAATAATAAAAACTACATAAAAATGTGATTTATTCGTAAATTTTGAGTTTTTCTTGTATTCATTAAAAAATATTGATTTTTCGATAGGATGAATATGCGGTATTTAATAAATATTTGCGAACGAACATTCGATGTTTTGAACACTCGATGTATTGACTGCGCGATGTATTGAATGTTCGATTTAATAACTATTCGATATTATGAATGTTCGAGTATTTAGAATTTCGATTTATAGTGGTCGATCAATTGATATTCGATTATTTGTCATTCGATTTGGCATAGTACACCCCTTGAGAACAGGGCAGGGAAAAGAAGAAGAAGAAGCAATGTGAAACTTCGTGTTTTAGTTAGCCAATAACACTAAAAGCGAAAATAATCAATTAACACACACGAGTCGTTAAACGTCTTAAAACTAATGTGACAAAACATAGTAAAATTATATAAAAAAAAAGAAACAATATCAAGTTATGAAGTTATCAGAAAGTCGTAACAAAACAGTGTTATCCGAAGCTTTGTTCTCGTCTAGTCTAACACTTTGTACGATCTCTCTTACTTGTTTAGTTTACAAGTTTTCAGCCCGAGTCTAGGAAACTGGTTTTTCATATTTGTTATGTTGTTCTAACTTTAACTTTTATGTTTACGTTTTAGTGTAGGTTTGGATTTAAAATACTTTCGATCTTTTTAGTGTGTTGTATTTAAAGTTACCTCTTTTCATAAAATTGCAAAAGTCCCGAGTAATACTTACATAAATGATAAAAATAGAGTTTGCTTCTTTGAACAAAATTTCAGTCAGATTTTTGATGTAATGTAGAACGCTATTTTACGTAAACTAGATGTTTGTCCTTTGTCTCACCTTACTCTTCCTTTATCATGTCCATCTATATATAAATGTACATATAGTAATAACAACCAATCCTAAATTCAAACGACATTAAAGTCTTTCATACAAAATTCTATTATACATCACCGCAAAATATATGTACCGTTTCGCGCAATACAATATGAGTTTCTCGTCCCAAATTCACGTCCTTTCAACTATTTCAAAGCCTAGTTTTGTATACGTAAACATTATTGTATACCACAGGTACCTTCCGACCCAATAATATCGTAGTAAGCATGCCATCAATCATTTGCGTTATCTTTCACTATTATTCGAGTAAGGCAGCATCCTAATTGGCGTGTAAGCTTGAGAGATTTAGTCGTACGACACACGGGTTTGCGATCACACATCCTTAAAATACACTGTGCAGCAAAGGAATGGTTAGTTAACATTTCTTTCGGTATAGGGTCAAAAATCCTTTAATTAACCACCGGTAAGACAATAGAAAATCAATTGTATCTCACGCACAATCTGTCACACACAGGATTAAAAGAAGAGATAGTATGAAATGAAAAATAAGTATGAAAACGACTCCCCTACGTCTCTAAGACTGTCCCATAAAAAATGAATATAACAGAAAAAATTGCACGAAATTATGGCCTTTGAGTCGCTTTTGAATTCCTCGTGAAATACAAACCAGACACGCTATGGAGGGGATTGTTTAATAATATAAATAAATAGTTACATAGTTATAAGTAGTGTTAACCAAGCTTCTAAATTGCATATACCGCTCAAAAATACGTCACCCACTAAGACGTACCCTAAGATATCCCTCGTGGTGAATGGAGAACAGATCTATAGGTGCGGTCTGGCTGACAGCCAAGCCGTAGGTGGTAAAAGGTGTTTTCCAGGTGACGGCTGTCCACTGCCAAGTGGTAATGAACTTAGAGAGTGCGTCCACCTCGGAATTTTTAGTTCTTGAAGCTGGAGTTCCGCGTTTGTGAAGACTGTGTCTAAAGTCGGGGATGCCTGTTAGTTTTTTTGGTTAGGTTTTTTGTTCTATGGTGAAACTGGTGAATAGATTTGGATAGTCGTGAAGTGAGATTTTAGTATGGGTAAGATAGTTTTTATCCACGTGCAATAAGATTCTTCAGCACGCGGGGAACTAAAAGCAACAGCTGGCTTAAATGTAAAATGTATTAGTAAACCTCAGAAACGGCAATCACTACAAGCCTAGATTTCATCAAAGTTCATAGATATCTACAGGTTGTTGAAAAACTTCTCCGCTCTACTCTGCTTTTGTTTGTTTTGGACAGCAGGATTCAGGAATTAGTCAGGACAAACAACAGCCAAAGATTTTCCTATTAAAGAATGCTTTATTTTTACCTAAACGTCTCATTAAGGTTAGACTTTTTTGCATTTCGAGTCACACGTTCAATTTTAAGACAAAGACCAATTCTACTGAAATAGCTATGATTTATGTGATTTCGTTCATAGTTCTAATTTTATTTGTAAACCTGTCGACAAGTCAATGTACCTCAAAGACGTATTCTATGTGTCATTGGAAAAAAAACGAGTAGATATTGGTATTAGGTCCTATGCATATACATTCACGGATAGACGTTAGTGTTCATAACCAACTTTAAAAAGGAGGAGGTTCTCAATTCGTCTCTGACAACACATGTACCATAAAACTATTAAACATGACAATTATATATAATATCTGAATGTTAGAAGCAACCATTACAATTGCTTGGCTTCAAGTTTAACATTTCATCACATTGCAGTAAATTGTCTTTACAAAACCCTGCCAAATATTCTATACGACAAACACATTTTCTTACACGCATTAATATCACAGTCTAGTCAAAACACCAGTTATTAAACAGTAAAACTTGCAGTTGATCAACGAACACCCACTGGTAAACTGTGTCCTGTTTAAAATACATTTAAAATCCATCGGTTCATTCGTTTACAAGGGATCCATCAAATTAGTTGGTGATCCATCAGGGTACGTCAAAGTGGGTCCAGATGCTATTTACCGGGAGTGCATTAATTTCAGCTTTCAGTAGATTACGGGAGCAATTATTTTACGTTGTTTTCGTAGACGATATTTTTTGTGTAAGTAGAAGTTCTGGTTATTAGCCAGTTACTAACTGGTTGAGAGTTTTCACTTCAATCAATCTACTTATTTCAGTGATGAGGTAAAAAATATATAGTCATATATTAAAAAGATACAAGTATCTCCCTTAAGATTAAGCCGATTTTTCAGCCAGTGGCAGATCTTGCCTCTTCAGTGTTCTGAAAAATCGCTATTATAGATAACTCATAATTCAGACCAAAATACAAATTAGCCTCAAAAATAAACAAAACACACTCATTTCCCAAATTACCGACCTTTAAACAACCAAAATAATTACACCATTTAATTCTTAAACAGCCAAAGAAAATGTCATCATATTTAACAAGATATTTTCAGTCTTTTGATATACCCAAAGTGCGTTAACGTCGACAAAATGATCTTAAAATTTGAATTTCAAACAAAGAGATCGCATCTAGCGAATAATTCAGACGACCCGATTTTCAAACTGGAATTAAAACACAATGAATAAATTAAAGATACCAAGTTACGATTAATCTTGTTTATGTAAATGTGTTATGTATTACGAAGAACATCGTTTTGAAATTAGGCTACAGTTTCATAAAGACTAGACAAGTTATGTGGGTAAACCTGCTTTTCTCCTCCACTTACTACGGGCATTTTCAGCTCTGTTTGAAAGACAATCGGTAATACAAAATGCATCCTTATTACCAATAAAATAAATAATACAATCATATTAAATCACATCCCTTCAGGCAAATCTTTTTGTTAGACAAATACCCTTCCTACGAACTTCCTAGCACCACAGATCCGGACTAAAAAATTAATCAAATCAGAATTCCCGACCCGAAAATTGAGTTCAAGGTTCGAAGTTCCGTTCTGTTATAACCAGTAAAGCAATAAAGCAACACAAATAACAAGAATAGATTTCTTAGCCAAACGTTGGCAGTGGTTTGTTAAATCACATTTAACGATTTAGTGCGCGACTCTACGTATTCTGTCGTGCAAGGCCGAAATCTTGAAGTTGTTTGTGTTTTTACATTGTACTCGACATTCTTTTAAGTATGTTTGAGGGATTTGTCTAAGCAGTCAGCCAACAGTTGATCAGATTACGGGCAATTTTTTTTTTTTAAATCTTTATTCCAATCAACGTTTTCAGTTGTTCTGATACAGTTCAATACCTGGTCTTTGTAATCTGTGTACTCAAATTCATCTACATATTGATTTATGAGCCCAATCAAACTATCAGCCGACCTAGTTTGTTGCGTGCGTGTCCTCTTAATCTCTAAGTTGCTGTTTCAAAAGCTGAATTTGGGAATAACAATGTTTTTTTAAACTTTAAAGATTATGTTTTAACGTATCAAAATACGATCCATAATGATTATAATTTTTCAGGTATTATGAAGTTCAATGAAAATTAATTGAGTTTCCTTAACAAATGGTTATAACATTTCAGGAATACGAAAGTTAATATAATTATGGACCTAGATTGCGTAGCTGAAGTTCAGACATTTAATTAATTTAATATAAAAGTAATAAAAAGTCAGCACGTTTATAGAGCTATAAAGCTTAATAACCGATAGGTATAATTATGTTGTGTTTGATTAGTAGCGCATATAGTAACTTTTATGATCTATTTTTTTCTAAATAAAAAATCAAAAAGTTTATATTTAAGTGATTATTTATTGGTGCATATTTTTTACATAACTAGTACTGTTTTAGCAATGCTTGCAGCCAACCACTTCCCGCATATGTCTAAAATATAGCCTACTATGTCAGAGTCCTTCTCAGCTATTTGTAACCCAAATAGGTTCAGTAGATTTGGCTTGAAATCCAGACATATGGGCTACTGATGCGGTTACTTTTGCATTTATAATATGTACCAGTAACGATTTAAAATAACATCGAGTATGTACATAATATACAACATGTAACGTAATTAACGCACACCCTCAAACACCCTAATTAGAATATTATGTTATAATCATAATACATACACTGAATTTTTAATTTAACATGTATATGCATTGTTATTTACTAAATTAGTTATACCAATTCTTGGAGAACTTTTTGGTCATACTACTACGCACGCAAATATCGCGCCGCGCGCCGCTCGACTCGACACAACATAACGAAACTACGGAAAAAGCCGACAATACACGAAGTCTTATTACTTTGAGTTACGGTCTATTTGAATTTGTTTTGACTGTACAGGGTTAATATGACAATAATTTCCGTAGTTTTAATTATTTTTGGGATAAAAAATTACCTATATTAAAAATGATATAAATCGATTCAGTAAACGATTCTGAATAAACTAATTTCAGGATGTGCGTTAATTAAGTTACATGTTGTATACTTACAGTTCATAACGTAATATTTACAAAACAAATGCCACAAGTAACTCTTACAAAAAAAAAATCAAACGACAGTCAAATTCATTCCACATTTCCGAAAAAAATGTGCCTCCAATAACTATAGTCGGTTACGGCACCCGAGTAACACTAGGTACTCATAACTCTACTCGTAAACTCAGTTACCCTCTGTCTTCGGCGAATTGTGATATTCAATCTTAGAAGCTTGCTATCATGTTTTATGTACGTCTAGCTAGGGAACGATCATAACAAATGTTATGGGATATAACGCTCCCTTCTCGGTAGGTTTTTAGAAGAAAACGTTGTAGGTTAAGTTTGCGATAGATAGAATAATATACGCTTGTTACTGTTGGTACTTAGATGGTTATGTATTACCGTGTCTTTTGACTGAAAAACAGGGCTACCTAGTTCAGGTTAATAAACTTAGTTAAGATATGACCTCGTGAATTATGAGTGTTTTAAAATCAATCATTTGAATTTAAATTGGGATGTTGGTCTTTGCTATCAATGAAGTAGTTTAACAGTTTGACAATCATGGTATTTGTATATAAGTTTGCGTGATTTTAATGTAACAACAGTTCCTAGAGTGATGTAAGGAAAAGCTTCTTATTGTTGGTCTACTCTTACGTATGCAGAAAATAATGTTGTAGAAGGCTGATGTCTGACAATTCAGAGGCATAAATCATTTTCTCGTTTTCCAAAAAAACAAAGCTGTAATGTACCTACCTAATTTATATATCTCTTGTATTCGAGATGTGAATAAAAAGGTGTTAGAATTTTACGAAATGAAATGAAAAAGTGGGCCAATGTTATATTTGGTTCCCTTAATTCATAAAATCTGTCGTTGCAGCCCACGTATGACACAGTTTGCCTTTATAAGTTTGACTGAACATGTTTATTTCACTGTTGACTTTTGTAATGACGGGAATCTTTCTTCTTCAACTAGTTTTAAGTTATGTGGTTTAGTATGTTTCTGAGCCGTTAAGTGCAGCGCTAATTAAGGGCCGATTTTTCAATCGCCATATAACTTTTATCTGAAGAATATGTTTGACGTTTCGACAGATTTTGTATAAAGAAATTATGTCGAACCGCTATATTTATTCCTCAGATAGAAGCTAAATCGTGATTGAAAAATCGGCCCTATAATAACTTAAATCGATCGCTTTAAGTATACTTACCTAGTTAATATTTTCTGAAAAAATGGAGAAATATTATATGGTTCAATGGTATCAAATAAAATATTTTTATTTAAATGTATTTATAGATTGTGGCTAAAAATAACAAAAAATACTTTGGAATACTTTATTTTTATAGTATCTGAAATGTTAATAACATAAAGTATTTTCATAAACGTTAATATTAAGATATCAATAAGATGATAATATTGAAGAAACCCAATTTGATATCTATCAGAACCTTTTTACGATCCAAGTTTATTTAGAGAGTAAAATATAAAATTCCAACTATCAATTTAATTTATTCGACCTGTGAATATTATTTGTAAGTGGGTTATTCTGCAATGAAAACTAAGTGTATATCGAATAATCGGATTAACCTATCGATATAGGATCAGCTATTAAAATTACTATGAACGGTCAGAGATTAAATCGAAACTCAATTTCAGGGTTTTTATATGAATTCGCTAAGCTTGTTTATTGGTCTGTGTTATTTAAACTTTCGCCATTTATATTGTTGAGTATTGATATTGTTTTAAAATTAAAAACCTTTTTAAAAAGTTGTACCATAGATAGATAGATAGATGTACTTTATTAGGTACACCAATTTTACATTTTTGATCTTAATTTAGTTAAGGTAGGTGACATAATGGGCGGTCTTATCGCTAAGAGCGATCTCTTCCAGACAACCTTAGGATGGATTGAGAAGAGAAGGAAAAGATTATACGGTAGGCAGTTAGGCAAAGTGTACACTTGCTCCTGCAATTTGCGCACCTAAATATAATATTACCATAAATACTTAAACTATAAACTAAATATATATACATACATATATATAAATATATACATACATATATATAAATATATACATACATATATATAAATATATATGTATGTATATATATTTAATTATAGTTTATGTGTACATATATATAAATATATATGTATGTATACATATATATTTTTATTTTATTTATATATATAAAATAATAACAATAAATACATATATACCTTTAAATAATGTCAATGCTAGATATATATACTTTTTATAAATAGTATTCTACCGTTAGGAGGAAAGGTAGTGTTCCTTTAACATACTCTTGAAAACGGCTAATGATTGAGCCTGTCTTATCGTAACGGGCAATGCATTCCATAGCCAGAACAGTAAAAGATTTGTCGAAGAAGCTCGTGGAATGCACCGCCATCTCCAGCCTCAAATTTTCTGATGACCTTAGATATTTTGTATGTGTGTCATAAAGGAACTTGAAACGTTCTTTAAGATAAGGGGGGTTAGTGGGATCAAACAAAATGTTGTATAGTAAAGACAGGATATGTACCATTTTGCAACAAAGGTTAAAAGAAAACATTCTGGTTATATATGTACATACGTACATATGTTATTTACTGTCGGTTAAATTACATACTAAAATATGTAACAATGCAAGATATTTAGCAGATTATTTTGAAGTACACAGATGCAATATATTCCAAATAACAAAAATAATGAAAGCATAATTTAAATTCTACTTCACGAAAAAACCTAACACATCACAGCGTTTTGATATTCTGCAAACAATATCTACACTACACACTCCACGAGTTCAAATATCAAAATTGTTTAAAAACAAACGCAAGATGGCGCCTCCCGGATCATATTATGCAGCCCCACTTCTCCGAAACTATTTCGCGGAACAGAATTTGCCTTTCAAGCTAACGCGTTTTTCCGCAAGGCATGACATTATTTCACACAACTTACTGCACCCGCTCTATCCTCTACAAACAAGCTAACAGCCGACGTGCCTGCGAAGGGTATTTTCTTGCAGTTTCATAACTATATTTTATCAGCATTATCTTTGAAAGCAGGAGTAAAAAAACTGTTGTAAATCGCCCGCTTGTCCACTGCGCGATATAAAGTAGTGCAGCGCGCGAGCACACGATTTATGTGGACGGCACTGGGATCTATTTTTACGTTCCTTTTCTCGCGAAAAAATAGTTTATTATGACGTGAAGCTTTCCATTCGGTTCGTATGAGGGCAATGATAACGCTCTGAGCGGGGTTAACGGTCGCCGCTTGGAGACTTGCCTAATGCTCTACTGATGAGCGACTTGAGTTTTTTTCTTGTTATCGACATGGGGAAGTATGTTTTCTAATGCTAAACTAATAGAGGTTACAACTCTGTTTAACCTTTCGCGGAAATGGTTAAGCAGCTGTAATGGATAAAAATAAAGCCGTCAGTATGAATGTTTCAATTTTGTCAATCAATTCTGCAGTAGGTACCAAATCGGTCGAAATGATATTTATAACTCGCATTGGATTGAAGCATCTTTAGTGAAAATGTTAGGTATTCTTTGATTCGAGTCAGACACATATCCACATAATCTTTCTCAAAGATCTACCAATAATAAAGTATCTACTAACAGCTTCTACATCCGATAAACTAGATCCGGGAGATCCACGCGATTCCTCGGATCCGGAGCCGGACAAACAGTAACGATGTGAGAACGACACGATATTATTACGTCTAAATGTTATTGCAGCCGTTTCTGGCTTCGTTTCTTGGTAGACGAATGTCTTTTTTATTTATTTATTTTATTTTATTTATTTATCACAAAATACAACTATCATTACAGGAGAACCTAATGCAATAGTGTATTGACAATTTTACAGATACTTAATCTAAACTACTCTACACACTTAAAATTAAACATTAATTATATTAGAGCAGGTACAGTACACTACTCTTGTGAATTCATTCAGAGTACAATTAAATATATCAATTTTTCCCGATTCCGACATCGCATTGAGCGTGCGCAGTGCACGCGTCAGGGGCGCGCGCTGCAGGAGGTTGGTGCGCGCGCGCGGCACCGCCAGCAGCGCAGGTCGCCGCCGCCGCGCCGTGTATGCGTCCGGGACACATAACTGAATAATTTCTAAAATCCTCGGATTATGTATTTTGCCACGAAGTACTTTAAATAAATAAGTGGTGACAGCTACATCCCTCCTCACCTCAATTTTATAATACCCCACCATTCCTAATACAAAAAGAGTCGGGTACAACAGCGGATAACCTGGATAAACACCATACATTTTTGAATACAGAAATCTGATAAATTTGTTCTGTATGCGCTCGAGCATCAGTTTATATTTGAGTTCATGTGGTGACCAAACGACGGCATTACACTCTAGATGGCTCTTTACAATGGCTTCATACAGGGCTCTAAGGGCGTTTATGTTATTAAATTGGTTACCTAACCGTAATATCATCCCTAAATTTCGGTAAGCTTTTTTACAGACACTTTTGATATGAGTCCTGAAATTCACATCAGCAGTGAAGCGCACACCTAAATCCTTGACATCAGAGACCCGCTGCAGCGGCCTTCCGTCCATGCAATATTGGTGATGACTCGGGTTTCGTGCTCGGCTGAATGATAGTACGGAGCATTTGGCCACATTGAAATATAATCTATTTTCTAAACTCCATTTTTCAATTTTGGTTATATCATTTGTTTTACAGTCTATATAGGAATAGTGAGGTTTGTCTTTTCTGAATCTAGTTTTTTTTTGTAAGTTATTTGATTTAGTAACAGCCTTTCTCGTTTAAAGGCATTGATAGATAGATTTCCTACAAAAAAATGAATTGATACTTGGTTTTTCATGTCATTATAATAAGCAGCTCGAAGTCTAAAATGATATATTGGTCTTTGCAAAATATCCATAAAAATAAACATTGATATATTTTTAGAGAAGTTTTATATATTATTTTTAATTTAAATAAAATTTAATTTAGGTACAAAAATAAAAACGATTTGCGAGTATATGTATCGGTTTCTAAACATTTTGTTTTGAATTTCTCTGTCTGAGTATTTCAAGGGATTTAATAAAAATAGAATATATTTTTGTATGAACGTAATAAAATATATCTGGATTGGTTTATTCGTTATTCATTTTGAAATACTTGAATCGCAAGCCGTGTAAAATACCTACTGAATTCGATTTATTTTCTAGACGATATAGCATGAGTGTTTTAAATTTTATTTGTCTATATTTGACAGTCAGGGCCTTTTTATTTTACTTAGTATTTATTAAACAATAAACGTTTATGTTATAGTCGCTGCCATACAAAACTCAAAAATATGCATAAATTATAATATTATAGGTACCAAATAATATTATTTTAATTTAAGATACTAAACTAAAACGAAAAAACAATTTCTTCAACCCCAATTTCTTAATTTCGAAACTAGTTAATTCTATGAAAGTTTACCTCTGTACCTCTGTAATTTCT
Source organism: Helicoverpa zea (assembly GCF_022581195.2). Taxonomy (NCBI): domain Eukaryota; kingdom Metazoa; phylum Arthropoda; class Insecta; order Lepidoptera; family Noctuidae; genus Helicoverpa; species Helicoverpa zea. Next base: position 5,550,662 of record NC_061472.1, read on the forward strand.
ACCCGGAATTAATTAAACCTGCAGATTAGAACGTAATAGACATAAAATAACTATGAAATAAGGTCCGTGGGGCCCTTTGAAAATTCCCTGGATTCGTTCAAAAGTCATTTATGGACGTTAAAAGTTAATTTCGAACGAACCTTGAGGTTAAAACCTAAATTGGATTAGGAGCGCTAAAATTTAGTGCGTTCGCGTACTAAACGGCATGGGTTAGTCGTAAAATTAGTCGAGTTTGATTTGATATTTGGGAGCTGTTTATGTGCCTAATTTTGTGGATTAATGCTGTGTTTAGATGAAGAGGATAATACTGAACCAAATACGTGTCTGTTTTACAACACAATGTTCTGCTTTGTGTAGTCAAAACTTAATGAAGTTTATACCATATTTTCTTCTTCTGTGATGTTATGACTATTTGTGCTTATTTTATTTGAATAAGTATGTACAATTTTAAACTGCGCAAGCTTCTTTGATTGTATGTTAAGTTATGACTTTTGATTATAAAACTGTTTGTTAAAAGAAATTGAAAATCTCAAAAGATGATCTAATTTAATCGATGTTCTAAACACAAGAAAATGTTGGCGTAAAATCGAATTCTCCATACATTAAAAATCCATCAAAATCAAACACAATTTAAACGAGTTGCGTAATACTGATTTGCGCAGATATCCGTAATTCCGATGTATTGTCGGCTATTACTAGCTAACATTAGATTTTGTTAATGCTAATCGTAAAATTCGATTTGATTACCCACATCTATCAAAGTGAATCGAAATGCTTTGGGAATGTTCAACAGCGGAACATCGTAAAATCTTCAATAATATAATGCATGGTTCGTAGTAGTAAATACGGAAGAATATTTCTGTTTCGTTTTATACTTAGTGCATTTTCACAATTAAGGTATACCAAAATGGGTTACGGGATTGTTCGAAAGAGTTACCGCGGCCCTGGTACACAAAGGGCTTTAAGAAGGAACATTATGGGTATTAGTCACTAAGAGTCTGACACTCCCTCACGCTGCTCACTCACAGCGCGAGGGGTCATTTAATGATAGGAACCAATAAAAAAAGGTTTGTCAAAATGGGTAAATTGTTTTTTCAAATTCTGTAAAACTTGCTGGACCACTTATTTGAATAATCTAGCAATTGTAGTGCAAATTGAGAAAATCTTACAGTTAGGTAATATTTTCTAAACTAAAAAACTATTAGTCGAGAAATAAGTGGGAAATAAATATTTGTTCAGTTTTCCTACACTTCTCGCCAGGCAGTCTGGATGAACTAAACAAATACATACTAAAAACATGCGTTAAATATAATAGTTCGCGTAATAGTTGTTATCTGCATAACTGCTAAATACCTAGTAAATATTTAACGACTGCACTAATTCCTGTTAATGTCCTTTATCCCAGCGTATGCCAAATTTCCTAGTTATTCGCTGCTACTAGTTAGAACGTAAACAAAAATATATTCTGAACATGTGGAACATTTTTGGCAAGTTTTTGTATCCTATCTATTGATATTTCTTGCATCTTAAACAGAGAAATAGTAGGTATTGTAAACTTTATAAAAATGAAGAGAAAATCTACTGTTCATTGTTGTTGATTCTTCATACAATTTCGAGTGCGGGAAGTAGTACCCTTGCAGTGGACGCAAATGTAGAAGTGGGGCGTACTATAGGTTATTTATCTGGATAGTCAAATATGTTCACTAGCTGAGTAGCATAACCTAGGGAAGCTATACTGAGACATATGACAAAAAAGAATACAGAAAGGTAATCGAAAACGAGATGGAGGGATGTAGAAGTGGAGAATATATGAAGGAGTGCCAGGTGTCCTAAAGCGACGTCTAAGAGAAAGCGAAGTGGAGAAGAAAAATCAGAAAAGCTGAACTTAACACCACGTGAGAAACATAGTAGGAGAGAGAAAGATGAATTAAGTAGATACATAAGTGCATCTCTATTATAGTGAAAGAAGCATTGATAGTCGCCAACCTTTGAAACCCGTGGCGTATTCCGGTTAAACTAAAAATAGGAGGCGACAGGGGTGTCACGTTTGCTTCGAATTTATTTGCATTGGCGTATTGGCGGCTCGAGTTACCGCATCCAGTCTCAGGGGTGCCAAGTAAAAGCTATATAGGTCCGGGATATTTACAGTCTCTAGCTTCATAATCTAAGTATATGGGTTTATTTACGTTTTGTTATGCAACTACGTTTTTAAAAGAGTAAAAAGGATTTCCGTACAACTAACTGGATCGTGGTTGGAAGGCTTGGATTAGTAATAAAAAATATTTAAACATCCGACTGGATGGTTACTTCTGGGATTCCTTCTTTTTGGGAAGTCGGTTATAAAAGTTCTAGCCATGTTCTATATAAGGTACTTCTATATATTACACCGGATTCCTGTTGAATTACGTCGTAACCATATTTATTATACGATGTGGTTATTAATAGTCCTGGAATAAGCCGCCTGAAACCATGAACCATTCTTTAAAATAAATCTTTACACTAAAGAGGATTAATATCGTAATATATAAACAAACTCATCAACTACAATGTTAACTTTGGCAGCCCTACAGCCATACACAATCCTACTAATCCTAGACTGAATACCAACCAACCAACTGCTTGTACTGCTGAGCCAATTATTACCAAACAAAGTTTATTCGTAGCTCCAAAATTGCCCAACGCTGGGCACGAAAACAACGCTTAATATGGGACAGATACAGAAAAATGTAAAATGGTACTCTTCTTACAATATAGCTTCCTACGTAGTAGACATACCTATAGGGACAGATATGGTAAAACAGACGGAATTCTTGCAATATAGCTTCTCATTTTTGGAAAAAGAATTCGAAGTATTTTTGATCATTGTTTTTAATGCCTGTATTTTAGAATTGTATTCAAACTGAGATTTTGTTTGAGCATACATTTGGAATCTTTTGATTTCTGTTTGAATATTTTTTGACTTAGGAACTTCCACTGAGCAATCTGTATTAATTAGTGCTGCTAGCAAAAAGTCGAGGGACTGTCTTACCAATAACTCTTCAATACTCCTCAAATTACATCCATACCTAACGGCAAATCTGATTTTTTTTGTTGTGCATCGCAATAACATTTTAATAAAAAGTTACTAAAGTTTGACTAGAATAAAAAACCTTTTTGAATTTATAAATAAAATATCTCTTTTATAAGAACTAACGGGAGATTACTGTTACTGTTACAGCCTTTTTATCGTCCCACTGCTGGGCATAGGCCTCCTCACACACGGACATTAATCACCACGCTTGCTCAATGCGGGTTGGTGATTTCAGACTATATGTATAGTCCAGGTTCCCTCAATATGTTTTCCTTCACCTTTTAATCAGCCATTGGTATCCAAGATATACTTAGAAAGTACATACAAACTTAGAAAAATTGCATTGGTTTTTCCCAAATCTGGAAAACTGAACTAAATGCTTGTCTGCCAGCTAGGTGGGACTATAACTATGAATTGACGCAATATGTCTGAAGAACAACAAATAAATAATTTTGTTTTTAAAAAGACACATTTATCTAGTAGCACTAAAGTATGTTTTCTTTGTTTACAGAATGGCGACTAAAGGAGAATCAGTGAAAACAGAGGTTAAAGTAAGTACCTATCTGGTTGTTTACGCGGCTACAAAGAGAGTTCCTAATTTATTACCGAGAGCGCGTAAACTTTGGAAAGGTTATATAATTTGTGTAAATAAATGTAATGTGTATGGCAGACAACGTTTTTAAAATAGAAACATAGATAATGGAAATCAGAAGCATTATTTTAGAGAAAGTATTTTTTTGTACTAATTAGGTATCTAATATAGTAAAGTGGAAACATATATGTTTGTATGCATGTTTGAGAACTTTTCAGTATTTATGTATTTCAATCATATGCTAAGTGACTAAATAGAGGAAAGTAAGTGGCTTGAATAACTTTGAACAGAAGCATTTTATTTAACTTAACTTGAGCATAGGAAGTGTTGAAGGGCGGGCGTTTTGGGGGCTATCTTTTGTAAATGTGACCTTCAAAAAGTGCTGATTTTCAGCCTACTTTGAATAAATGACTTTTATCTTTGTATCATATCTTTGCGTTCAATGCATTTAAAATACAGTCGACCTAAAAAACTGCTGTTTTTGATACATCTAGCAACAGATGGACAGTTCAAAGAAAAGAAGTTTATGCGCTCATTTCTTTTATCTATTTCTCTTTTATGTGTTAACTTCCTTTAGAAATGTATTTCATAGAGTAATCATGCTTTTATCTCGTTACATATTTATGAAGAAAATATTTCTTTGCATCAAATGCTTGCAGCATTTTATCGAGCACAATTTATATCTAGGACGCAGTAATAATTTTCCAGTCTCAAATATTAGGTCATTGTCACATAAAGCAATAAAATAGTATCTTACTAAAGATGTCTACATAGTTTCATAGTAAGCCTGTAAAAATGTAAGTAGGTACCTACGATTCGTGCCAAATAGCTTAAATAACGTATGCAAAGAAGTGTTTTTTTTTTACTTTTGCTAGGACAATTGTGAGCAACTTCGGATAAATAGATGGACAAGCATCTCGACAGGCACAAAGGTATAAATTGCTTACTAACAGAAAACATAAATAAACCGTTCAAGAAATAGCTACCACAATGACAAAAAATGAAACTTTATAATTACCAAAATAGTGAAAGCATTAACGAATAATCCAGTTAATACAGCAATTGTTGCAAAATCTTCAAGAAAACAAAACAGCATCACAAGAAAGGAATACGACAACAGACATCCGCGACCTTGGATTACTAGAAGTCACACAACATTATTCTTCATTAGACCCAATGAGTCCTCTGAGCTCAACTTAACGGCACAACACTTAAAGCCATGAACTTTATTCCCAACACGAAAGCTACAGCCAAAGCCTTCGGATTTATGTCCCCTTTATTTGACAACTCTTTAAAAGACACTCAAATCGACTTTGTTTATACTGGATTACAACCGAGCGTGAAGAAACGACAGATACATAACACCTATTAGTGCCAACCCCTGAATAGGCATGATGACAAATTTTTAAATTCCTTTGTATGATGTAGGTATACGTCTATTTTATATGAAAAATTATTAATTTTAAGAAAATGCGAAGTTTTTTTATCAAATAATTGCATTTTTCTCTGTCCACTTTGAATCCGGCGCGAAAACGCTTGTCAGTGTCATGTCGTCACTTGTGACGTCACGACTGAAATTACAAGACGCAAGTAAACAACGCTCGTGCAATAATTAAGTTTTTTGTGTTATTAAATATGAATTCGAAAGGGCATAGGTGTTGTGGGGTCCCCCAGTGTAAGAACACATCCAAAACAACTCCTGATAAGTTATTTGTGTACGTTCCTCACAATAAAAAAATACGAAACAAGTGGCTTAAACTTGCAAGGCGAGATTCAAAAGCAATATTGCCCAGGGTCAAAACTTTATTTTTTTGTTTTATTTTTTTGCGTTTCAGCTGTACGTAACTCACAGCGTCATCACCATAGGATGGCCTGGAGGACCTAAAAGAAAAATCAATTTATAAATAAAGGGTAGAACCATGATAATAGATTTCATTAACATTTACACCTGATAACAAATACATTGTCAAAAGTAATTTTAAGGAATTATTTATAACTAAAATTGTTTTTAATTAAACTAATATTCTAACATACAAGTTTTTTTAATTAAACTAATACACTTACATGGAAGTTTTTTTAATTAAACTAGTATACTTACATGGAAGTTTTAACATTTCTAAATTCAGCTGAACAAAAATCTTTATTTGATGCCAAAAACTCTCCCAGCATTATGATTTCAACTCTAGGCAAATTAGCGCTGTTTGCCTTGATAAATCCGGGCTCCATAACTCGTGTTATAAACAATTAATTAATTAAAAACAAAGATCGCAGTGGAAGTTCACAATAACGAGATGTGACGTTCGCGCGCTTTCGCGCGAGTTGTTTTGAGAGATGACGTCACGAACTCTGATTGGTGTTCAAGATATCATGTCGGATTGCCTTATTTCGTAATTTTATTTTATAAAAATACATATTAATCACATTATTAATAAAGAAAACAATGCGCGTTTTATATTCCAAGCTTCAAGTTTAATTTAATAAATATATTATTTTAATGATTTTTGATTACTGTCATCATGCCTATTATAGCACCACAGATCACACAAATAAAATCAAATTAACTAAATTGCCATTTCAACGAGCCATTTCAAAGAAAAAACACAATTTGTGGATGCATAAAATCTTAAGAAATGCAGCGAAATGAAATATTGTAAATATGCAATGGAGCCAATATTCTAGATATGTGTGAATAGTATTCGATTCAGTAGCAAATGTAAGCAATGTCGAACCAGAACGTTTTGGTTTGGAGCCAACATTAATAGCGGGGTGATATTTGGACGAGCAGCCGCTGTCGGCTGTAAATCTCGGGATAAAGCTGCATTTATATAAATATTTTACTTTCAACATCAAAACTATGCTCGCCTGTTGAAGAAAGGCATGAGAAAATTGTAACAAGTTTATTGTAAAACTTTTCAACATTCGCCATGAATCTTCGCAAAGATCAAGTACACTACAATAAAGAAATGTTAAATCTTCACTTTATTTTAAACATTTCATGAAACACGGAAAACGTAAATAGAAAAATAGGACAATGTCATATAATAGCCGTGCTCGTAAAGGTGGATGAACTATGCGATGAAATACAACGCACAGAGAATTCGGACGCGACCCCCGGCGCTGATCGCTGTGATGCAATCGCATGGTGCAAGTAAGATGAACGGCTCTGCATCACAGATGAATGAAGGCGTAGGATTGCAATAAATAATAATCGCGAACCTGTCGGAAGTATTATGGATGTTGTTTTGACGATTTGCTCAAGACAAATTGTAGACGAGGCGCCCGTTATTGGGGTCGGTACGAAAATACATGGCGGCGGCGAGCAGACGGCAGTAGGCGGCAGGCGGCGTACGCGCCGACCGCGCGCACCACCTCCCGGATTCAAATGTACCGGCTCATTTACTACTCCCGCGCTATATTTAACCGCTGCGACCAGATTAATATCTGCATGTTCTGTCACAAAAATAAGTGATCCGTCTCCCGAAAGTTGTGATGTGAAAATTGATCTACGACAAGTGTGTTGCCTTCAGTGTCAGATATAAATATGTTTACTGGATAAACAAATACGCGTACAAGATCTGTAGTTCACTGCAGCGCAGGAAGTACATGTAACAATTGTGGTGAACATCAGACCTCGTGAGTACCTCGTATCTATTTTCTTCGGTTTTGTCAATTTGCCAAATCGCGTCCCGAGCTTATATCGTTTAAAAAGTCACATTATAATATTATATCGTAAACTTTATGATGTATGGAGATTTAGAGTAATGTACGAAACTTATTTCAGCGATATGAATCCACCGTCAGCGCTACACGGCGCGATGAGCCGCGACCGCAAGCCATTCACGTACACCCCGGGCGGGCTCGATCTCTCGGAGATCAAGTCCGAGCGGATGGCGAAACGGCTAATGAGGAATGCTATGAATCAAGGCGTCCCCGAAGTGCCACTACAATCAGTTCATTCACAATCGAATCCATCTGCTCCAGTTGCTTTACCGAACTTTAATTGTTTGCCAGTTCAAGTGTTTCCAACGTTTAATTTACCTGCAAATCCAAAGTCATTACTTAGAACTAGGAGTCACCCTGACCAAAGAGAGGCTCCAGTACAAAGAGTTGCGCCTCCGTTTGTAAATAAAGTGGAAAGTAGTGAACCATTTAATAACAATAATAAATATACGCCAACGTACCCGCAGGTAAACAATAACAGACCTGCGTCTATGTACGAGTACAACTCGCCGCCGCCGCCTGTGAGCACTTATACCTCACCGAGAGTGAGTTACGGCAGTGATGGGTACACAGCACCACTGCTGCCAGAAATCAGTTATGATGCAGAGTATTTACGCGCTCCATCGAAGGTTTCTAGTGCAACTGAACAGCTACCCGAGCTGAAAATAAGTGAAGACAAAGACATACTTCCTAAAACTGAAAGTGTTGACACAAGTTTAGATTTAACTATAGAACCGTTAACCGAAGTGACCATTCCACCTATATTGGCATCACCCGTTACAAAGCCTCTTGAAGACAATGCGGGAACTGAAAATGAACAGGTTCAATTAAAATTACTGTATACTTATTATGTCTATATTTACATGTGTGTTTTCGTTGTCTGTTATACATACTTACTATACAACATTACGGAACTATAGCAAACATACTAACGTACTCGTTGTGAGTTTCAATGTTTTATTTATTCGTATTTAATTTATTTTTTACAATTTGTATTTTATCATACATATACACAAGTACACATTATTTATGTATTTATTATATTATATTATCTAATGTATGTATTAATATGAAATATGTTGTAAAAATATTCTCTCAAAATAATGTATTAATTTGATTTCAGAGAGAAGTCAAAGTGGTAAAGAAACAAGTTAAGAAAGAAAACAAAGTAGAAGAGCAAAATGGAAACCAGAACGGAGACGAAGCAAGTGTAGAGGCTGAAATGACTGTGAAATTACCGACCAAGAAATCTGCAGCTAAAACCGAGACCAAAGTAGAAGTAGTTAAGAAAATTCTGCCCGATGGCTCAGTTGAAGAAGTTAAAACAACAACAACAAGAACAACAATCGATGGAAGGACGGAAATAAAAACAAAGACAGAAACTACAATTATTCCGAAGGAACCAGATTCTGAAGAGGAAGTTGTGGAAGAGGAGGAAGAGGAACAAGCTGAGGTAGAAGAGGTTCAGGAAGAGGTTGAGAAACCTGAAACTACGACAGTGACAGCAACAGTTGCTGCACCGAAAGAAAATGGCCAGGAAAGCAAAGTTGTAAAAACGGAAGAAAGGTCTGAATCAACAACAACCACTACTAAGAAAGTAGTAGTGGTCCAAGATTCTCCAAAAGAAGAACAGTCTATAGAAGTGGAAGAGCAAGAAGAACAAGAAGAAGAAGTTGAGGAAGAAGAAGTTGAAGAAGCGGAGCCGGTGACCGTAGTTTTGAAAAAACAGGCAACACCTGAACCTGAACCTGAGCCCGCATCGAATGTTGTTGAATCTAAGCAAGTTGAAGAACAAGAAGAAGAAGAGGAAGTGGAGGAGGAGGTAGAAGAGGAAATCGAAGAGAAACCTCAAGCAGAAGCAGAAAAAGCTAAAGTTGAAACAGAAGAGGAAGAAGTAGAAGAAGAAGAAGTAGTAGAGGTGAAAAAAGATGCAGTTGAAAAAGCTCCTCCTAAAGAAGAAGAAGAAGAGGAAGAAGAAGTAGAAGAAGAGGAAGAATATGAGGAGGCTGAAGAAAAAGAGGAGACCAAAGTAGAAGTTAAACAAGAGACTGAAGTTAAGGAGACCAAAGATAATGAGGAGAAAGAAGAAGCCTCAGAGGAACCTGCTGAAGAGCCAAAGGAATCACCAAAAGAACCCGAAGAGAAGGTTATTAAAGTAGAAATTGCCCAACCCGAGGAACCAAAACCGCAACCTAAAGAAGAAAAACCAGAATCAGCACCTCAAGCAGAATACAAGATACCTATTAGAGAACCCTCCATCCCTCTAGAAAAAGTTGAAGATGTTGAGATAAAGCCAATAGGAAGTTCACCAATTATATCTAAAACACACACAGAGAACACTGAAATTATTAGAAGCACAATAGACCCTAAGAGTGGTCTGAGTACTCAAACGGAGTACAACAAAATCGAAAATATTGTTACAGTGAACCGCACCACCAAAATTTTAGATCATAATTATGAGAATTTGACTCAGCAAGGTATCCCCACTGTCAAGACATATTTCCCACCTCCTAGTTTAGATAGAATTTCTACTTCGCCTCTACCCTCGAGACCTTACCAACCTTCATATCAGCCAGAACCTACCACTGAAAGACGTCACAGTCTTCTCTTAGAGAGATTGAGCATGGAACGTCAAATGCCCTCAGATATTTACCAATATGGTAACCAGCCCCAAGAGCAGCCGCAATATCAAGATGAACCCAGGGCAGAGGTCCTCACTGTTAGTAATGTGAAACCCAGCTCCATTGCCAGCGACCAGCAGTGGTACAAACAGACGAACCAACAGAATCTCATTTATAATAATGTGTTGTCTACTCCTACACCCGCTAGTCAGCCTTGGGCTCAACCAAAGTCCCAACCTCAAGCACAGCAGCAATACCAGCCACAGCCTCAGTACCAACCTCAACAGCAATACCAGCCCCCACCACCCCAGCCCCAATACCAGCCTTCCCCCACTCCCCAGCCTCAATATCAATCTCCACTTACTCCTCAACCCCAATACCAACCATCACATACTCCCCAGCCTCAGTACCAACACTCTTACTCAGAACCCGCTCCCGAAAGGGCGCCAACAAGTTACTCCACATACACACCTACACCTAAATGGGCATCTAACACTGAACAAAACACTTCACAATCCACTCAATACTCTTACCTAAGCAAAGACACATCAGACAGCTACAATAAAACTCCACAGCAATACTCCTCAGGATATGTCCCGCCCCCATGGGAGCAGGACAGCAGTTACACATCTGTCAACAACACTTCTACAGTTTACTACCAACCAGCACCACAACCCCAAACTCAATCGTACACTCCCGCTCCCACTTCAGGCTGGAAACCTCCCTCTTCCAAATTCTCCAAAAATCCCCCAATCGCCTACATACCGCCGGCTCCCAACCAATCATTTGTTAGGTCTGCTTCTGTCTCAGAACCTCCAAGAACACCAGGACGCAAGACTTACTACAGCGAGTATGAGAGGCGGTACATCACTGTACCGGAGTCGACTTACATCCCGACGGAGACGAAGTATCAACCACAGCCCGACCCATCCCCCCAGTACTACTACGATAACAACGAACCTTCAGAGGAGGTTGAGCCTCAATGGCGTAGGGAGCTTAGGGAGTTCACTGAGAAGACTTCTCAGACCACTACAACAACTGAACAAACCACCGTTCAGCCCCCATGGGAAACAGATGCTAAGTATGCGAAGAATCCGTCCGTACAGTATACTCCGACCCCGACCTGGAGCCAGACTTTGCGACCGCGTTCTTGGCGCGAAAGGAGTTTCGAATCAGAGTACGTATCGCAAGAATGGCCGAAGACCAACACTTTAGGTAGGGGCAGGCCTTTGAGTACTATTGGCAAGAGCTTGGACTCGCCGATTCCTGAGAGGAGCCGAGGTGTGTCGGTGGACCGGTACAACCCCAGCAGCTACCACTCGCCGGCAGAGCACCCGCCCGTGCAGGCGCACACGCTGACCACGCCGGTCGCCGGCTACCACAACCCCAACGTGCCCGCGTATCATGCCCGTGCCTCTGCTGAACCAAGGTAAGGACAATAGATTTGTCAAAATATTTATATTGTCGGATGTATTGAGTTTTCTATGAATAAGATTTCTCGATTTCAGTTTAACTTGCTTTTAGAAAAATGCAATAAATGAACTTGCAAATGAATGCGTCATGAACATTCTGAAATCTTATTAATAGCGAAAACGTATTCGTCATTTTGTAAAGTCGAGGTTTTGTTGCTAAAGATGCCACATTCCTTCAAATAGCTGTCATTGTTGAAAACCGATACGTTTTCTCAAAATAACTTGAATGTTCGCTATTTTCAGAGAGCAACCGACATCTTACCATCCGCGCGCGCATAGGGAAGCCCGAGCCAGCCCCCTCCAGTCCCGATCCTTCAAGTACCTGCAATGGATCACTGGCACAGAAAACTGAAATAATTAGGACTAACTTTAATTTTAAGCCTCCTTATAAATATTAATTTTATCAAAAGGTTTATACATCGTTTGTAAGAAATGTTCTATTTATGTAAATTGAGGAATGTGATTATGACAGCAGTAGGTAGGCTAAAGTCCTTCTAGATAATCCTAAAATTCTTTAGACCGAATTCATAGCGATTATTGATGAAGCGAAGGTATTAATTGTCGTGTATAGGTCGAAACGAATCGATTGAGAGGTGCTGTAAATTGTAAGTTAGGATCTTTAAAATCTGTCTTCTCTGTAATTAATTTTCACTTTCATATAATGTAAATACTGTTTGCCACGGGCCTTGTTATACGTACTAAATGCATGTTTTCAACTATTTATCTTTGTCGTCTCATTTGTATCTCTTGTATTGAGGGACTGCGCGATATTTTTATGTGATAGATCTTTTATATTATTGATTTTTTCTAACCTAGTCAACGGAGACATGAATGTCGCTAGTCTTAGCTCTATAACTTAAAACAACACCCATGCATTTCTGCTTTACTTTGTACTAATTAAGTACTTCAAAATTAAGTATAATATTACAATTAGCATTTATTTATATTGTTCGAAAATTAAAATTGTTTTGCTAACTAAAAATTGTAATTTATTTGCAATTCGAAATTAAGTTTCTAATTTTAAACTGAGCAGTAATGTTCGTTGTTTGAAGTAAAAACTTATTTAGGGTTGATTGAAAATTAGAATTTTAAATTGAGCGAAATTATTTTTTGTTTTCGTTAAACAATATTAGTAAGCGAAATTAAATTAATTGTAATAGTAGTGTGTACACATGATACATTGCGTCTTTTGATAAAAAAGAACGTTTTATGTACATTAGTTGGTGCACGTGTTGCTTTGTTAATGTACTTAGCCTAAATATTACGTTATCTATTTAATTAAAGCTAAAAATAACCGCATTATACAATCAGAAGTGTGTTTAATAAAGTTTCTTGTCTCTTCCATAACAAATAAAATAGATGCATGGTCCTTAAGTTGTAACAATAATAATATTGTTTCATTTTATGTTATTTGTGAAATCATTGTTGAGTTTTATTTAATAAAATATTCAAGTTTATTGCTTGTTTACTTCATACGGATTGAGGTCGACGAAAATGTCGCTCGGTATTCGAAATTCAGAGATATATTAAATTGACCTTTTTACTGATATTGCAAGATCTTTTACCGATAAATCTTCAGCAAGTTTAGTTCTTTAAACGTTAACTTAGTAAAAGATAAGCCCTTGTAAAGCTACAAGATTAAAAATTAAGTCACACATGCTCACTACCGCAGCTGGCAAACTCATATAATTAAAATTACCTTCTCGGAAGCAAACGTTACTACATTAGCTGTTTAACATAATTAATTAAATAAATTCTTAGTTAATTCACTTTAGAGAACCTTTTAGAATGCATGGTTGCGGTCACGTCCCGGCAAATAAGGATATATACGTCTTTCATCTACCCTTGCCGCTCTTAACCCTCTCACTGGCCCGCAGACCGTAAAATTCTTTCTTTACAGCGTTGGTACATCGAAAGGCTCTCTTCCTTCACCAAACTAGTGTGTCCACGTGCAGTTCAGTACATTATGCGATTTTAAAATGCGCTGATCTCAAACGTGGAAAGATTCTTTATTGGTAATCCTTTGTGGAGAGTACTTGGCAGAGGGTTAGAATTTTTGTAAATGGAATTTTGAAAAGGGATTTATTTTTGTGTGACGGTTGAAGGCGTCCTTAGTACAAAAAAATATATATTTTTAAAATATCGAATTAAGGTATAGAGTGTGTCCCTGGAGTTGCATCAGGGAGGCACTCCGGTATCACCGGGTGCCGACCTACCTTCGTCGCGTGGTCGAGGCCTATCTGTCGGATAGGTCCATCATTTACCCTGGTCACAACGGGGAATGGAACCGGCGAGAGATGTCGTGCGGTGTTCCGCAGGGGTCGGTACTGGGGCCGCTCTTGTGGAACATCGGCTACGACTGGGTGCTGCGCGCCGACCTCCCTAGCGGCGTCAGCGTGGTCTGCTACGCTGACGACACGCTGGTTCTGGCACAAGGGAGGTCGCACCAGGAGGCGGCCGACATAATGACGCGCGGGGTTGCGATAGTCATCGAGAGGATCCAGCTGCTGGGACTGGAGGTGGCCTTGCACAAATCCGAGGCCATGTGCTTTCATGGGCTTCGGAACGCGCCACCTTCAGGCTCCCAAGTCACGGTGGGGGGGGCTACCATCGGCGTCGAGAGGGCGATGAAGTACCTGGGACTCGTCCTCGACGGCCGGTGGAGCTTCGTCGAGCACTTCCGACGTTTGGGCCCCAAACTGGAGAAGGCAGGTGCTGCATTCAAGCGGCTCCTGCCCAACCTGGGAGGCCCGAACGCCCCCTGCCGTAAACTCTACGCGGGGGTCATGCGGTCCATGGCCCTTTACGGGGCCCCGGTATGGGCACGTTCGGCACGGCCGCGGGCTGTGCACTACCTGAACGTGCCCCAAAGGGTGATAGCCATTAGGCTAATCCGGGGGTACCGCACGATCTCCCGCGAAGCAGCTGGCCTACTCGCTGGACTGCCACCGTGGGATCTGGAGGCGAGGGTCTTCTTGCGCCTGTACGACTGGCGCGAGGAGGCTCAGCGCCGGGGAGAAACCCCGTTGCCGCGGCAAGTTGTCGCGCAGCGGGCGGAGCTCCGGCGCGATCTCATGGTGGCCTGGAGGGAGCGACTATCGCAACCCAGTGCAGGGCACGCCACCATCGTGGCGGTAAGTCCCCTCTTTGAGGAGTGGCTCGGGAGGAGTCACGGCGCCCTCACGTACCGCATGACGCAGGTCCTCACCGGACACGGTTGTTTCGGGAGGTACCTGCACCGCATCGGTCGTGAGGAGGCGCCCGGGTGTCACCATTGTGCGGACAGCCCCGAGGACACGGTGGACCACACAGTCCAGGTGTGCCCCGCATGGGAAGGGCACCGCCGGGTCCTCGTCGAGGCTTTGGGCGGCGGCGACCTCTCGCGTCCGGCCCTGGTTCAGGCCATGGTCCGGGGCGAGAGGGAATGGGATGCCGTCGCCTCCTTCTGCGAAGCGGTCATGCTCGAGAAGGAGGAGGCGGAACGCCAGAGAGTCCGCACCTCTCATCCCGGCCGCCGCGCTGGACCAGGTAGACACCATGGGCGCCGGGTGTCGCGAGATGACTCCCGGCCACCGTAGGCGTGGGTCTGTGGGCGGTGAGTTCGGGTGGCTCATCGTCCCTCTGTCTTCCTAGACGACAGACCCGTGTCGACGGCGCGCGTTGTTCCACGCGCTCCTCAAAGAGACGTCAGCAACCCCAGCGGGGCCCAGCAGGGCCAAGGCCTGCCGGGGCTGCGGGTTGTTCGAAAGAGATACCGCGGCCCTGGTACATAAAAGGCCTATGACGGAACACGACGATTTTAGTCAGTAAGAGTCTGACACTCCCTCACCGCTGCTAACCCACAGCGGGAGGGGTCATTTGATGATTTTACGTCGATAAAAAAAAAAAAAAAAAAGGTATAGAGTGTGAATTGGACATCTATAAACCCACTGGAAATCTATGAACTAATGTCCGATTCTATAACCGATCTATCCTCTTTTTTGCGATTATAAATTGTTTTTCTTAAATAATTTATATGAAGCCAATGTCAAAACACGATCTCTAATCTTAAAACAACAGATGATGATAAGTTATTGAAATCCAGCGTAAGTAGTTTCGTAATAAAGTTAACACCACGGAAATATACGGTTTTTTCGTAAGTAAAAAAATGCAATAACGTTGAACCATATATAACAAATATGTATCGGGCTGTTATCTGGCAATACTCCAGGTCATTTATCAAGTTGTGACCGCGGCGTTGTCCAATTATGTGCCGTGTTTTTCGATAAGCGTCACTTATAATGACGACTTACGCATTTTTTCAGTAATATTTGTTGGGAAAAGGCAAGTCTGTTGAGTCGGTTCAATTTATACGTCCCTGAATTTCGTAAAAATTTCGGGGTCATTATTATACTTAAATATTAATACAGATGTTTTAACAATTGTGTATTTGCACGAGTGTCTTCATAATAAGTTGTACGTTTTATTGACGTGACAACGTCTTATAAATCGATGGAGCCGGCTGCACGCACGAAAAAACATGACTCATGCGGCGTTACCTCGCTCTGAGGCGTTACCTCGCTCTGAGGCGTTACCTCGCTCTGAGGCGTTCCATCGCACAATCGGCCTACGCGTTCGGCAGCGTTCGACATCTGTCTCTCTCCCACTTGAGTGAGCGATGCGTCCGCGTAAACAGCTGCTATTCAATAATATATTTACATATTTTCGTCAAGTATGAAGTGCAGTGAAAAGTGAATGTGGTGTAAATTGTTTATAGCAACGATAATTGCGACGATAAAGGTAATGATTCTTTCGATATTAAATATATGTTCAGTGATATATTGTCGAATATTCGTGCTTTCATAATTAAAATAAATAGCATCAGTCCGCTAGTGCAGCGATTGTAGGTTATGCTATAACAAAACTATATTAATAAGGTAATAGAACTATTTCACGATGAGTAAAAAATCAATTGCTTTACTATTCGATCGAAATAATTATGGAGCATAGCCAGTGTTGGGTAAAATGAAATCTAACTACTGATTACTAACTACAACTACATATTGTAGTTAGTAATCAAAACTGCAAATTACATTAAATAATCGTAAAAAGTAGTTAAAAAATTTAATTACTAACTACAAATTGTAGTTGCAATCACGATTACGAGATTACTTTTTATAACTACCTACACATTTTAAATTATCAATCGCGCGTTCATGTACTGACTTGTCGTTTGCTAGTTAAGTACAGTTACCGGCACGGAAGTCGAGCCCTGACTTTCACCTGCGCAGAAGTGATTTATTGGGTCCCTTTGGTGGTATGAAGGGAGCGCGGGGGCGGCGGTAAAGCGGTGATTGGCCCGCAGCGCATCGCGTCATAGCCGTCACTCGGGATTGGTTCTTAGCTGCGGTTGACGTACGTCAGGACGACGAAACACTTCGGGCCAATTTAATTGACACCAATTTTTATAAAATATATTTTTCTTTTGACGTGACAACGTCTTATAAATCGATGGAGCCGGCTGCACGCACGAAAAAACATGACTCATGCGGCGTTACCTCGCTCTGAGGCGTTCCGTTTAAGGCTTGAAGTGCAAGCGAGAGCACGCAACGAGCAACAAAGAGGCACGATCGGCCTCCGCGTTCGGCAACGTTCGACATCTGACGATCAATTTCTTATGACGTTGTCACGTTCAACTATCGTCAGTAAACCGACTTTACAGACAACCGTTTTTTTTATAGTTACTACTTGAACAGCAAAATATATAACTAAGTACGTCAATATATAAAGAATTTGTCCATTAGTCCTCAAAGAGTTCCGACAAAAAATCTATTAACTCCAACCAGGACGTAATTTTCAGCCGTAGCTTCCCATCCAGACCACACAATTAGGTACCTACGAACGTTTTCAGAGTATTCTCTTTTCTTGTTACCTACAGTATACAAAAAGAAATCAAACGAACCTTCATTACAAAACAGTTCATACACCCAAACAGTTATCCTATCTCAGGTCTATCCACAAAAGGCGTTCCCTCGAGAATATCCAAAATACCACTCGTTAAGCGATTAAGGCCTAATGTTTTCGATTTCAGAATAAAAAACCGTTTGGTAACAAGTCCCGCACAATTTCCCGGGACGAATATCCCGGGGAGCTTCGTTATATCCCACTAGAGGGGAGCCCATTATCTTTGAAGAGAAAAGAAATACCGAAAATTGCTCTAATTTATACCCTGAGCGTGTAAGTATTCTGTTACCGCGGCGTTTGAGGGTTGAATCGACGACGATTGGGGAATATGAGCCTGTATCAGCAAGTTAAGGGTTATGTTATGATTATGATTCTTAACGAGTTAAGTGGTAGGATCAGAATCATCGTGTAGACGGTTAATTGGTTATTTTGATTCTATGATATGGTTTCTGAAAGTAGAAAATGATTTTGGTAGATACAATTGTGGTCAACTTGGTTATTTTTATAGGATCACTGATCAGCATGGTAATTATGTTCATTGAATTTAATCAAGATAAGCTAACAGGTATTTTGCTGATAAAGTCTACGAACTTTGAATTGAATAAAATATCAAATAAATCTATATCTATGTAATTCTCAAGCTATATATTAACTAGTAAATAGAAATCGGGGAAATAGTTATGTCGAATGAAAGGTTACCTGAGGGAGATACCAAAACAATTCTAATTAAGTCTTGTAGGCTGAAAATCTTCTGCCTTAGTTTTTTGTAGGAACTAGATATACAGGCAGGTAAATACTAGACCTGAGAACTATCCCTCTTATTAAATAGGTGATTTATCTACTTTATTAGTTACTAGCCGTTTTCCCGCGGTTTCACCCGCGTCCCGTGGTAACTACTGCCCGTACCGGGATAAAATATAGCCTATGTTACTCGTGGATAATGTAGCTTTCGAATGGTGAAAGAATTTTTAAAAACGGTCCAGTAGTTTTTGAGCCTATTCATTACAACCAAACAAACAAACAAACAAACAAAGTTTTCCTCTTTATAATATTAGTATAGATTCCTTTAATTCCTCGGTCTAAGTTTAATCCATGGATCCATAGAATGATGACAGGTCTATAATTGCTCTAAAATCTCTTACTAGCTACTACAACAAACAGTATACTTCATTTAAATATTCCAGACACTTTGTACACACACACACAAAACCTTTCATAACTCGATAGCAAAAAGGCACACACTCACCCAAAATATCTCACATTGTAAAACTTCCCAACTGTCAAATGGTTCCCGAAAACTCACTGTCATACAATACACCGTACCTTTGGGACCACCCCGATATTTATGGGGATCAAATGATAGGGGTAGCTCGCCTTTTCCTATCGAATTCCATCGATTGCAAACATGGAGAACGAAATGACTAGCGGAGACGCCATAACGGCTGCGGGATTGTTCGAAAGAATTACCGTGGCCCTGGCAAATAAAGGGCTTAAGAAGAAATATGTTGGGTTTTAGACAGTAAGAGTCTGACACTCCCTCACCTACAGCGGGAGTGATCATCCATGATTTCCTATAAAAAAATATTTGTCATAACGCAAGACATCTCCTAAGAAAGTATCGCGCCAAAACGCGGGTGTTCCGGGGACGAGGAACGTTACTGGCACGCCTTCTTTGGATCTCGCCCATTTTTTGAGAATCAACAATCAATTAAGACGAACCATTGACAAGTTGGTTTTGATTTTACAACGTACTTCAACGCTTCTTTAGTTCTAGACACTGATCACGCCTACCGTGCGTCAGTTGACCTACAAGAAGGCCATATGGCATCTCCGATTTTTCCTTCCTCTATGATTGCAAGGGTATTCGAGTATTATTGATGTTTCTATCGATTCTGTATTCAAATGCGATTGGCTGTTGTTTTTTTATGTTTCCAAAGAGAGTGGTGTTGTTTTCGATCGGTTCAATTGAACGTTTGGTTGGATTAACTTATATTCCAAGATATTTTGTTGTTTGGTAGGTACTTAAATTCTAGGTAAAGGTAATTTCACTGTAAACTTGGTTGATAATTATCCTGTAAGCCACATTTCTGTGTCGTTTCATTCGTTTGCATTTTTTTGGGCTAAGGTTACTCCAGAGAATACCTCGATACCGAAAACTGTGTTACAAATCTAGTCAAAAGTTTATCTATTAAAATATCTATCAGGGCTATACTTAACCTATTCCCGAAAGTTAACCCTTCAAAGTTACCCAATTATAACTCAACAACCCCACAAATAACTTACAAAGTTATAAGTGAAAAAAATCACATTTCTATCAATAAGACACTTTTGGGTACAAAAGTATACTACCTACATACCCATGGTGAAACGATAATCGGTGTTTCGCAAACTTCACGACGACTTTCGAACTATAACGACTTCCCTTAGAGTGGGGATGCGAATTCGCGAACTTTCGCGAAGTGGGAGTTAGTTTTTATGATAATCATGTGAGATGTATATTTTAAGTGCTTTCTTAGCTCCGTTGGTAGTTAGTGTTATGGTATTTTAAGTTTAATTACTTACTTAATCTTGATGTAGAGACAAGTTTTGAAAAAGTTACGTCTCCTGGGAAAATACACAAAGTAAAGTTTCCCTACAGTAACATTAGTTTTCGTCAGTATTGAGAACCAATCAAAAATAGTGTCTATGGAAAGTAATTACTGATTGGTAAGATGTTTTGTTTTTATTTCTTGGATTTAGTTAAGCAGATTTCACTTCGAGACAGATCTATATGTTTTTAAATCTGAGTCACTAACCATAAAAAAACGGTAACAGCGCAATAGGCATGATGACAAATTTTTAAATTCCTTTGTATGATGTAGGTATACGTCTATTTCATACGGAAAATCATTAATTAAAAAAAAAATGCGAAGTTTTTTTGTCAAATAATTGCATTTTTCTCTGTCCACTTTGAATCCGGCGCGAAAACGCTTGTCAGTGTCATGCCGTCACTTGTGACGTCACGCCTTGGGTTGACAAGATGCAAGTAAACAACGCTTGTTCAATAATTAAGTTTTTTTGTATTATTAAATATGAATTCGAAAGTGTATAAGTGGTGTGGGGTCCCCCAGTGTAAGAACACATCCATAACAACTCATTTTAAGTTATTTGTGTACGTTTCTCTGGTTTCTCACATTAAAAAATACGAAAAAAGTGGCTTAAACTTGCAAGGCGAGATTCAAAACCAATATTGCCCAGTATTTTTTACCCACACCATTATTTTTGTGAAGATCACTTTGATGTAAGTGTTTACATAGTTTTCTAGATTCTAGTATAATATAGGTTTTGTACGAGGTCTAAATGGTAAAAAACCGGCCAAGTGCGATTCGGACTTACCCACGAAGGGTTCCGTACCATAAAAAAATCACGTTTGTTGTATGGGAGCCACCCAAATTATTTATTTTATTCAAATTTTCAGTATTTGTTGTTATAACGGCAACAGAAATATATCATCTGTGAAAAATCCAACATGGACGGACGGACGGACGGACGGATGGACGGACGGATGGACGGACGGACAGAGGAGCGAAAACAATAGGGTCCCGTTTTACCTTTTGGGTAC
This sequence comes from Helicoverpa zea, assembly GCF_022581195.2. NCBI lineage: Eukaryota > Metazoa > Arthropoda > Insecta > Lepidoptera > Noctuidae > Helicoverpa > Helicoverpa zea. The sequence goes on from NC_061472.1 coordinate 5,571,681, forward strand.
GGAACCCTAAAAAGGTGCACAACTGTCTGTTACTTTTAGTTTACACATAGACATAATACATCTTTTTTGCATCCTAAAGATATCTTTATTTGATGCCAAAAACTTTCCTAGCATATATCGATTCTAGGCAAATTAGCGTTGTTTGCCTAATCAATCCTTGCTTCATGATTCGTGTTATTTTATATTCGATTTTAATAACATTTGCATTCAAATAGTACTCGTTATAAACAATTAATTAATGAAAACACAGAGATTTGCAGAGGAAGTTTACAATACGAAATGTGACGTTTGTGCGAGTTTTTAATGCGTCGACCAAAAGGTGACGTCACGCGCTCTGATTGGTGTTCAAGATATCATGGCGGATTGCCTTATTTCGTAGTTTTATTTTATAAAAATAAATATTAATCACATTATTAAAAAAGAAAACAATGCGCGTTTTATATTCCGAGCTTCAACTTTAATTTAATAAGTATAATATTTTAATGATTTTTAATTACTGTCATCATGCCTATTCTTGGTAGGTATATCATTTCAAAATGACAGTTCCACAATTTCCGAAAACCATTATCCTCAGAAGAAACAAATGCCGACCCAAGGAAATAAACGAAAACATTGTACTTAAGGCGAGGAAGTGGTCAACAATAATTCCATAACCGGCACGCGCATCTAAGGCGCCAAAAGGGGTCGGAGCGTCTGAGCGGGGCGAGGATAACAATACGCGCGCTAGCTTATAACTAAAAGTCGTAAGCGACAAAATGGTTTTGTAATTTTAATATTTAGAAATGATAATTTAATAAAAATTCCTACTACCATTTTAAAGAGTATGTATATACTCAACTACTAAAAAAGTTAAGAGGCTTAAATCGGTCCCGTTTGCCCATAATATGTGAATCTCTTTTTAAAAAGAGGTATGTTTGATATATTTTTCTCTGTTATAAAAGTTACCTAATCATGTTTCTACAACTAACAAAATAAGGCTTATATCATGAACTTTCAGGTAACCAAGTTGTATTTTGATCCGTTTTGTATTTACTGAGAAAAATTGACATCCTTGGCGCCAAAAATTCCAATTCGTCCTCTTAACAATATTTTTCTTGAACAAACATGTTGCAACTAACAGCTGTTAAGCCAGCAATATTGTGATATAATCCTGCTAATTTACGACGAACGCTCGTTGCTGGAACAACAATAAAGGGGAATGCCTCGCCATTTGACAGTATTATACTAGTAACGTTTGGATTACTGCAATAATCGTGATGCAGTGGCCTGTGAACTAGAATGTTCTGGTAATGTCTGGTATTGCTACTGCCCGTGACTTTGGCTGACATGTTGAATGGTTGTCGTTTGCGTATTATGTCATGGTTGAGGGTGGCGAATTTGCCTACATGCTTAATTACACATTTTAGACATACATATTAGCAATACGGAAGTTAGGTGCGTACTTCTAAATCCATACATTTACCCATATTTTCTGATTCTGCTATGAGGCCGTCATTTTGTACATCGTTCTAAATTATATTTTTTGTCTTAGTATCTACATACACTACAAAACTAAAGTTATTCTACAAGGAATTCTCAAATACTCATGCATTGTCTATACAACATGGGAAGCGGCAAAGTCTATCCTATGAAAACCCGCTTTTGTCCATAGTTTTTCGTCCTTTAATGATGTCAGCGACTGCACGCTTGCCTATCCTAATTTAGCAACGGTACGTGTCACTCAGTGGTAAGCAGTTTCACACAGCCCTGGTGAAATAAGCGCTGTGTTTAGTTCAGACTTAGTTTAAGCTAAAAATAAGTCTGTGTGTAACTTTATAGATACATCCAATTGTCACCAGACTGCAATTAATTTTTCATTGATGAATCCTATGCTATAAGATAGAGTAAGTTCGAACGTTGAGTGTATGCTTTTCTTGTGATTTACTTGCTAAGTTACCAAGTTACGAAGGCTCTATTACTCGAGAACCAAGACATAATAATATACCTACGTTACTTTGGTGCAGACCCCTTTCGCTTAAACCGAGACGATGAAAGTGTTCATGCTTGTATCAAACGATGACATATTTTTAAACACTTGAAGTAAAAAAAAAGTTCGCGCTAAACGGGTAACTGGTACAAATTGGAAAATACTCAAGTTGTAACCAATGACATTGTTCGACTGGTACCTACAGCAGATTGCCTCCCCCACTTCGAACCCCCTCTTTCTCAACCAGTCTCATTCCTTTTTATGATCAACGGTAACGTGGAAAGTTTCTACGGGAGACGAGAGCTGATGCCAAAGTACTGGCCTCAAGTAAGACAATAACAGATGTGCCGATAGCCCGCCAGCGAATTTTTGAATTAACGATTCGAACGTTCCAGAACGTTTTGGTTTTGAATTGCGTCTGTTTTTTTTATTTTAGATTTGTTTTTGATTTTCGAATCTTGGTTGCCAATAAATACTTTTTGTATAAATAGTATTTGTACAATGATAAAATTGTAAATTATTTCGTAAACTAGAATATTCTGCAAAACCGAAATAGTATCTTAAAATTAGCATACCTACTTGAAAACCTAGTGTTAATAAAGAGAAAACATGTGAATTACGAATCTAATTTCTGTTGAAATTCCTCGACTTTTAGTTAAACAAAATTTAAATTATAATGTGAATAGTCCCAAGCAAAGCAAATATTTATTTTTTGCATTGTTTCAACCGGTGTCAAAACTACAAGACCACTTCCCTAGCTTTTATTTAAACTGGTAAATATTTTAAACGCACAAAAATTATGACACCACAAATTCCGGCTAAGGTAGTTATATATTTTTTTTTTCAGTGTTAAAACTGAAACTTCATAATTTTTGGTAGGTACTGTAAAAGACGTTATTAATGGCATCGAAATAAGCTAAAAGAATTAAAAAGTAAAAATCGAAACATTAACTTGAAAATCGAAGCCAACCATGGGCACCTAAATACGATCTACAATAGCAAAATATATCTATCGATCTCAAAAATGTTAAACAAGACTTTAAAATTCGTCTGCACATTTACATAAACAAACCCGAATTTATTACAGCGACAAGGATACAGAGAATGCACGGAACACTCATAATTAAAAAAATCCTGTACGAACACTGCGTACGTGAAAAAGGTTTTATTTAACAAAAGTTGTGGCCAAATGAAGAGTAAGGTGAATTAGGGCGAACGCCGAGTTCCCAGCTCGAGATTTTAGGGTTGCTAAGTAAAAAATGGAATTAGTGCCCAAAGCATTAGGCTTTTTCTTTTTGATTTGGAATTATATATTTTATTTATCCAAATGATTAAGTTGCAATTTGCAATAATCTTGATAAGTAGAAGCTGTTTAATCGCATTAAGATCTAGGATTTTTTAGAATCAATAATTTTGTAGGTACTTAACTTAATAAGACAGGTTTTTGGAATTTTAATAAATGCAATTACAGTTCATTGTGACTTTAATTAAAACGATTATGTTAAATTATTTTAAGAACTGAAAATAATTGTATTTTAGCTATTGATTAAATTACACTATTGTGGCTAAATTACATGTGGCTTCATCAATTAATTTCATCTGATTGAATTTCCTAATTATGTAGTTAATATTAATTAACATTACATAGAGCGGTCCACAGACTAAAAAATATATAGTGTCAAAACAACTTGACACTAACACTGCAACTGGACCCGTCCTGGGAGCGACTTCTAAAAATGTCGTTTCGGTCTTGGACACAAAAATAGTTAACACAATTAAGCTGAGCGAGCGAGCAGAATTCTGACGAGTTTCTAATGAACCGTTCTGTGTTAGCGGCGAATTTCCACGTCCTCACGAAATATGAGAGCTTGCCACACTAAAAAAATAATAACTGCAGGACGAAGTGACGTAATCTAAGTAGGGAAGTCCGTTACGTAAGTCCGCAGTGGAAAGATTATTCATTTCAGTATTTTTGGGGAAGTATGGAACTTTTGTTAGTTGTGAAATGGAGGATTAAATATTTGTGAAGTCCCATTTGAGCAGGCGGACTATGTATGACTCTTCAGTGACTAAATCCTTTTCCATAAGTAAAAATAATATGAACTGACTATATAAATGTAAGTAATCTATATCTATACATATAATAAATCTGTAGAAAAGTAATTTTTGTACATTGAAGAAATTGACAAAAAAAATAGCCAGCGTGTTAAAGGATAACTAACAGAACCCATTTCCATCATTTTTGTCTGTTTGTCTGTTTGTCTGTTTATCTGTTTGTTTGTTCGGGATTCACGTAAAATCTACGAATTCAATGCAGACAATGCTTATATACAAAAATTCTACGTAACTTGGGGTATTACTTAGTTTTTGTTTCATCGAAATCGATTCACTCTATCAAAAGATATGATTAATTTTGTGAATTCAAGACGTAAAATATTACGACACGCAATCTGTTTGTCAAAACTGTACATTTGAATGTTGTACTTATATTAGTTGATTGGCCTATTATTAACCTTTACACAGAAAATCATACCTTCATAAGTAACTTCGGAAGAAAAAAAAAATGAAAATTTTGTTTAGCCAAGGTTAAAGTAGCTCCATCTGTGGTAATCTGTGTTAAATAAAATACATAAAATTTGCCAAAGGAGCGAGGTGGTAAATGACAATAAATTACCATACATTCTTTATAGAGGATTATTATTCCAACAGATGGAGTTGTGTATTTTCCGTAATTCACCATATTTTAACACGTAGTGTAATTTTTCGATAGACATTTAAATAGTGTTTGTCAGTTTGCCGTGCCACATCAAAATCCAATTATAATTATTACCTTGATGAAAGGAAAATTAATAGTTCTCAGCCAAATTTAAAACGGTGCCATCTAAATTATTTTTTGAACATTATGTCAAAAATGATGACTTTAGTATAACAATTAATTATCATTTAAAGTTACAGATGGAGTTCATATCAGGATTTTTTCAAAAACATAGTTTAGCTTATCTTCCACTAATGTGGTGGCCTTATTTTTTCTGATGCAAAATATGTAAACTTAATCCTAGAAGAAAGGAGGATCTGTCTCTCGCAAGCGCTGCTAAGCGTGAGGTAGGTAGGTAATGTAGGATTCTGTAGCTTTAAGAACAAGCCCAGATACAAAGTGCAGATAAGAAATGGGAGCTTTCTCGATTTAATACCATACACACGTAAAATGCTTTATGCGTCTGAAAACGTACAAATTGCGCGTCGCATACCAGAGACATGCTTACTTTCAACTTCTGATCGCAAATACACTGGTCACGATTACAAACAGTCTCAGTAAGACCCGAGCCAAGTCTAAAAAAACACCTTTTATATTAAACTACGTTTGATGTCATTCAATCACAAAGACAGAATTGTTTTCTGTTGCAAATCCTATCCACCTGTATCCTATCCTAATCCAGCATGCATTGCAGGTGTGCATTGCACAAAAACCAATGGTATCCTATTCGAGAAGTCAAAAGAGTCAACCGGCCAACGTCAGCTTCTGCGCTAAGCAAGTGTTCTTAATAGTACCATCAGAATTACATTCATCGTTGAATGAGGTGATTAAATTTTCAGAAACCACAATAACAGTAGGAGCCAAAGCGTATGATCGCTTCATAGAGCTCTGATTGGCCCCAGGTGACCAAGTCAGGTCTGATTTGTTCGTTCATCAGATCTTTGAAAGTGTTTCGGTGGATACTTACTGTCGTCCTGTGTGACACAAAATATGGTATATAAACGTCCTCCGCAAGAGCGAAATTTTCCCGGTGTGCGGTAGTGACGCACAGTATATAACACTTATGTTTCTTTCGATTTGCTGGCTCCACCATGAAATGACAAATTGCAAGCGTACATTTTGAAAATCTTGGCAAAACTGCAGGTTTCAAGTACGAACACATGAAGTGGACTCTCACAGATACGTACATTTTGCCTATTTGTGAACTAATGCAAACATTTCGGTGGAGTCCCGGCTTAGGCCTCCCCCACATTAGGCGTGCGCGATCCTCGGGCGTGTGAGTAGCGCGGGCGCCGCACGTGCGTCGCGAGCGCGCTGCGTGAGCGTCGCGTTTTGCTGCCCTGCGGCATTTACCTACAGCGCGCTCGCGGCGCGCACGCGCCGCTCTCCTTGACGTTTAACTGCTAAGGCGTTTAGCAGGCGGCGGGGATAGCGGGCGAAGGGGTAAGAACGCAACTCGAGCGCCGCGTGCTCGCTGCGAGCGCGTCGCTTGGACTCTTCACACATACCGCAGGGCAGCAAAACGCGACGTTCATGCAGCGTGCTCGCGACGCCCGCGCTACTCACACGCCCGAGGATCGCGCACGCCTAATGTGGGGTCAGCCGTACCATAGTGAGTAAGTGCACAAAAAATCCCCGTCATACAAGTGTTTCTCCCCAGTAGTGAAACTATCCTACCCTATGCGCCTGCTGATGATGATGACTCATTTTATCATCCATCCAGCTATTCCCCAACTATGTTGGTGTTGCCTTCCAGTCACCGAATCTGTTTGAGTACCAATATTTTGCTTGGAGCGACTACCTATCTACCTATCTTCAATCCAGTCTCACTACACAAGACGATATCCATGGTGAAACTGACAGACTTTCTGGCTTCTGGTTAGTCGCAGCAGCTGCAGAAAATGTACAAATGACAGCTTTGTCAGACTCAAAGCATATAGACATAGATTATAACTGTTTCCTGAAAATTACTTACGCACCATACGTAATAATTTTCCAAATTGGCTGACTAGATCCAGAGATATTCACAACGTCACAAACTTTACTTCTTTTGTTTAGATAAATGGTCACATCCACAACACAACTTTGATCAATGAATCTATGCGACTGCTAAGTGCTAATCCTAATTATACTGCCACGTGAAAGAATGCACCTACGGGATAAGTAGTATTTTGACTATTCTATATTGCCCACGCAGACGAAGTTGCGGGCAACAGCTAGTGAAGGATATAAAAATAGGCCACAAAAGTTTGCATATGTAATACAAACAGCCTGTACAGCATAGACAACGGGCGACGCCATCAAAATCATGCAATCTGTTTGTGCGAACTTTTTAAAATTCCAATTGGAACGCAGCAATCACTAGGAAGTGACACATCAAAGTGACGCGCAATAAAGCGTCCCATTCGAAATACGAATTTCGCGCCAAAACATCGCACTGGCCACTGACGAACAACCTTTTTCCTGCGTTTGCTATGAATTTTTAGTGTTCCATGTTTAAAATTTGCTTTTTTTATGCAACCATTATTGATTTTCTTATTTTTGTAGTTTTGCTGTTCATTGAACTCGATATAAATGATGGGAATAGCTTTTAGCTGCATGACTTGTTTGTTATTTGAAACGATAACCTGTATTGTTATTTATTTGCGTAGGTAAGTAAAATAAGTCATTATTAACAAATTCACTATACGTGAAGTAGGTATTGACCTATTATACATATATTACACTGGTCAACAGCATTTTTGGTGCAAAGGTGAAATATGTATATCATTTCTTATAGATTATTTGATACGTAATCGAAGTTCAGAACATAAAGTTGCACTTGCACGTAGGGATTTAGAGATATACCCCTCCTAAAGTACCAAAAACGCGTTTTTTAACGATATTTGACGATTTTTTTGAAGGACAGCAAAATTGTTTTTTAGTTTCTATCTATAGAATTATATAGTATTACTCTTCCCGATAGCAGTTCATTTTTATTTCGAACGCTAAGAGTTTAAATTTTCATGAAATATGTATACAGCTACGATAGTTCGATCTTCCCTATATTTTATTTGGCCTGTTAGTATGAAAAAACTCCACTTTATATTTAAAATGGTATATATTGAGAAAGAAAACTTGCAAAAATATATACTAAAATGGGGTTAATGCGGGGAAAGTAGTACTATATAATGCTTTAGTTATAAATTACTAGAAAATTCTGCTGTCCCCAAAAAATTACATCAAATACCATAAAAAAACGAGTTTTTGGTACTTTAGGAGGGGTATATCTCTAAATCCCTACGTGCTAGTGCAACTTTATGTTCTGGACTTCGATTACGTATCAAATATTCTACAAGAAATTGTATATTTCACCTTTGCACCAAAAAATAATAATAATATGTTGACCAGTGTTATCTATTGCTGTATTACGTCAACATGCGTTACTGAAAATAGAACATTCATAGCATATATCATGTATATATTCATTCAAAAACAACCCAACAAACATCCCTAATTAATCGTTTCAATCGATTAAACAAATATATCGTCTACATACAAATAATAATTGAACCGTGCAATCGATCAATAGGCAAAGCGGCCGAACAATACAAGAACTAATCGTAAGTTTTAGTTAGTTCGGTAAACTGAGATCTACCTCCGTGCCATGGAGAACAAAATGACTAACGGAGGTGACATAACGAAAAATCTACTGAGAAAGTAGCGCGCCAAAATGCGGGTGAGCGGGGGACGAGGAACGTTACTGTTTCCACCCTTATACGCCTTCTTTGGACCCGACAATTTTTATCAAGCTTATTTTAAGCAAGCTTATATTAGTTTCACTTGTAACTAACTATGTAGGTATGTAAGAAAATCTAGGAATCTTAATTTGACCCACTTCCTGGTCTTCGATAAGGATGAAATTTTGCACACGCTCTGAGTTCTGATGACTACATTACTAGCGTGTTTTTTGAACTATATTTTTTTTATTGGAATACCAAAAAAGATGTCTCAAAGAACCCGAACTCCTCGTTAGTTCAATCGTAACTGATCGTTTTGGTCATGCCCACCGTACGAATTTGACCTCGAAGAAGGTACCTACCTGCATTATGGCATCTCCGCTCATCTTTCCTTACTTCGTGCTCCGTTTCGAACAACTTTTGATTAGCCCAGAGATGCCCAATGGTCTGCTGATCTTCGAATGTTCTTATTTTTGTTTATTTGTGTTTGCAAGCTAGTAAACGAGATTAGTTTCAACTTAATTAGAATCGCTTCATTTGCTTTAATTGGGTAGACAAACTTGATTTTGGAAAATAAAACAAATGATTTAATGTGGTCAATAAAAATATCTACACTAACATAATAAGTCATTTTTGAGGAAACCTTTTTTGTTGGTTTATCCACTAAAGGTTCCACAACGATTGAACATTATTAACTAAAATATTTCACTGTTAGAACTTTTATTTTATCCGGGTACAAGAAGAAGTTACTCCGGGACGCGGGTGAAACCACGGGAAAACAGCTAGTCAGGAATGAACAGATCAATAAAAATAGTCATAACAATATCTATTTTGTATGGTTTTAAAAGCATTACATTTTTAAACAACAATCTTATTTTTTTTTAGTTGGTCAATACGACTCCGACACTTTATTGTTTCCCTGCAAATTAAATTCAAATCTTTATTCCAACCTTCAGTGCTACATTATCTAACCCGTAAATGCCGGGGTATCGGGACGTCGAATTAATGACGGGGTCTCTTAGACCCCGAGCTACTCGTAATCTCCAATCAGCCGGCGCTTACTGTACCGAATTAAATGGTGCTCTAATTTACGGATCATCGCCTTTGTCCGGTCACAAACTAGAAGCCTTCATGTCACTAGTTTGTTGCTCTGTGGAAGTTTATAGTGCTGTATTAATTTGTGAAGAATTTTAAGGTCGATATACTCGTACATAAAACGAATGAACTATGTAGGTACCACCACTTGTAATTGTTTCATCATCAGCCTATAGCAGTCCACTGCTGGACATAGGCCTCTCCAAGTGCACGCCACTGAGATCGATTTTCGGCTGCTCGCATCCAGCTCCTGCCAGCCGTCTTGCGCAAGTCATCACTCCACCGTGCCTGAGGACAATTATTATTGTTTATTTGGTTAGTACTCAAGGATACAGAGAAACGTCAAGAAATTTTCCTTAGCCTTCATAATAACTATGGCTTCGGGAAATTATAATTAAGATTTCTGGCACGATACATAAAAATTAGAAATAATTAGCATTCTAGCTTTTGTTCGTATGCTAATACGGCTTTAGCTTGCTTCTGTTATTCCAAAAATAATTTTATTTATAAATAAACCTATGAACATGTGTGTTTTGTAACTTCCATACAAGTTGAACATTTCATCACACACAATTCCCAACAGACATCCATGTAACGTGCAGACAAGATTTATTTATTTTAATTCCATTCGCGCAACCAGAGAATTCGATTGAGCGCACGCAATTTATTAGAAAAAATGTCATATCCCGTACGCAACGCCCCACGAAAAAATGATAAATCAAAACTGAAATGTAATAAACAAAATAGCACATTGGCCGAGGGGCCAGTGTATTATTAGCGAAACATTTGGAAACTCCCCCTCATGTTATTATTATTGCGATAAATAAATAATTTCACTATTGCCATTTGTCACGTCAGTTGTGTTTACTGTTCACAGGAAACCACGTACCAAATAACAGATTAAGTACAACATTTGACCCTCAGGGATTTTGTTATTACCAGATGTTACAGATAGCAATATAGCGTCCCTATGGGCAATCAGACCAAACTGTTATTGCGAAAAAAATCCCAGTGCGAAATTGTAGCATCGGATGAGTTACATCGTTCATCAAACGACGATTTTGGTGTAAGAGAACGCGAAATTCCGTTTAGATTGTAGTAAGAGCCAATATGTGCCGGTCTTCATTGAAATCCAGCTTGAAGGTTTATTGGCCATCGGCGATAGGTCGGGGTCCTAGCGACCGTTGGTGATCGACGGTTGTAAAAATCTTTACGGCGAATAAACTACGGCAGCGTAGGGTTAAGTGTGATTAGGGTATGCTGCGTGTTGCTAAATCGACACCTACGGATGAGGGGCTATTGCCGTTTTGAATTCGGAACGTGGATGATTTACGGTTTGGTCTTTTCATCGTGCAAAAACCACGTTCAGTAAGAAGGATATGTACTTAGTGCTGGATTAAGGAAGTGCCCCTTAAGTCTCAAAAGTTTGATAACTTCTTGCTAAAGAGATGTGAAATACCTACATAGAAATGACAGATTGGTAGCATATGGCTTTAACTGTTACTGTTACAGCCTTTTTATCGTCCCACTGCTGGGCACAGGCCTCCTCTTACGCGGAGAAGAACCAAAGTCATGGGCATTATGTGCGCTATTTACCTACGCAAATTAAGGCACTTTTCATCCTCCAATTATTCATACCTACCTTACTTTTTATTTTTCGGTCATTTACAGAAAGCAAAAGGAGTTAATGACCTTTGATAGGTACCTTATACCTTAAAATTCTTGACTTTTCCACGAATTTCACAACAATTAGTAATATTAGCTACAAGGAATTAGGTTCCTGCAATTCGTTCCTCGTTCCTAGTATTTCCACGTTCCCCTTTGCCTCGTCCCACTGTCATTGCCACGTACAAGACTGTCAACTGCAGAACATTCGGGATCTACCTCTACCTTTTGTTTGTTAGTCGCCTATGTATTTAGATAAAGTAAGGTTTTAGGTAAAAAAAGGTTGGTTTCATGTAGTCTGTGATGTAAGTATTTTTGTCTATATTTAAAAATGAGTTGCCTTTTTTTAACACGCTCATTATTAGCTTCACTTGTAACTAACTATGTGTGTAAAAAACCCACTTCCCGGTCTTCGATTAGGATGAAATTTTGCATACGCTCTGAGTTCTGATGACAATTCATGTCTAAGTAACGTCATTATAAATTCAATATGGCGGCTAGCCCATGACGGCGAACTGGCTATTTTGGATTTTGTAACTTGTACTTAAATGTTTCAGCAATGGTTTTTAATAAATAATTAATTACAAAATAAAAAAATAACTATGTTAGATTTAAATAATTGTTTTTATTTGCGTTTATTTTATACAACATACACACTATATTTAAATAATTGTATATATGCTTCCATATTGTTATACCTAAAGCCCACATGATTTGAATACTGACAAAAACATTGTACAGCATGGCAACTATGTCAACAAAAGAATTAATAACACAAACATATTATTAAATTATTTGCTTACAGGCTGTTTATTGTTAACTTATTTTTAGAAACATGTCAAAAATAAATTAAGCAAATAATGATTTAGTAGTGTTATATTATTTTAAGTAAGTATATGTCACATATTTCAGCAATAATGGTATTAAGGTCTAAAATAATTAGGTAATTCAATACTGCCCGGGTTGAGGAGATCAGATAATTATGCAGTCGCCCTTTGTAAAATCCTGCTACTTACTCAGCTGCATCCTGTACCTGTAAACCTAGGAAACTTTTAGGATACCTAGGTGAGACAGTCAACCACTTCTTTACTAACTAAAAACAAAAAACCGCCAATATTCCAAAACACCCGTTTTTAATCCGAATTCTTTGTCAACACAACACACCAGCAAACCAACAGGACATGTTTACAAAATATCGTTCCCGTGTCGTTGTCTCGTAAATCTCTATATACTAACGGGTAATGTTATTTGTCCGGGTTTCCGTCCGACTTCATTACTGGGGAACGCGGTTTGCCATTCGTTTAGGATTTAAACGTAAAAGCGGATATCTGTCTGTGTGTTCGGTAAATTAAAGTCGGTCTTGTCCTGTCTATGGCGTTACAGATGTTAGTAGACTCTAAAATAGGAGTGCAAGATTGTTACGAATTATGGTACTAAATTCGAAGAAGCTGAAAGATGATCGCATACTAAATATGTCGGATAGTCTTTTACGTAGTAAACTTCAAGATCTTCTTAGTTTTGAAAAATTAAAAAATAAGTCATATTTTGCAGCAGAATTATAAAATAACTCTGTCTGTTCGCGCTCTCACGACAAAACTGCTGAACCAATTTAAACATAGTCTAAAGCCTGAGGAAGAAGATTATTATTTATCCTGGTGTGGAGAAGACTTACCTCAGGTCGCTGGCATAAGCTAGTTGCGTAATAAATAAACTTTATCCAAGTTCTACCAAAAATACTGTCATTTCATTCACTAAACCATTGTTTCCTCAATCAAACTAAAACGTTTCATCCATCGATTGGTAAAACCAATAGCGTCCACTACGTCCATATCTTTGTTTTCCCAAACCGCATAAAAACAATGGGGTTTTAAGTTCCAACCAGCCATGGAGAACAAAATCACTAGCGGAGATGACATAACGGAAAATCTCCCAAGAATATAAAAATCGTCGCGTCAAAATGCCGGTGTTCAGGGGACGAGGAACGCTGTCTTCGCCTTTATATACGCCTTTTTTGGACCCGTAATTTTTTGGAATACTAGAAATTGTTGACAGATGTTTCATAAAACCAGCACGCCTAGTTAGTTCACTCTTAACAGATCGTTTTATTTGACCTAGAAGATCCTGTCTGACCTACTTGCACAATGGCATATCCGCTCATCTTTCCTTACTCCGTGGTTCCAACCAACCTTTTATCTCAAATTGTTTCAGGATAGTGGATCCATACCACTCTCTATGGTGTCGACTTTAGTTTTTCATCTCACTTTAACACAGTTAGTTAGAAAGAGACGGATGCAGTTGTTTGGGCTGAACCGACGGTTAATATGGACATACACTTGCTTTGAAGTGTAAATCTGATGCTGGTGCAAATACCTGGCTTTTTATTGGCAAAAAGTATAACCTTTTAGGAGTTTGTGAGTTTGGTAATCACTGGTAGATTTGTGCAAACATTCTATTTTTTTAAAAGAAAACAAAGAAAAAACCTAACAGCCATTGTTAACCAGGTATTATAAACAACCTAATGGCTTTCCCTCCGTGGTTATTATATAAAAGGTACTTGTGGTGGTTTACCTGCATGGCGTTTCATTTTTTTTTTCATTTCATTCATAAATCGGCTATCTGACCCTGAAATATTTTGTTCAATTCGAAAAAATAAACAGTTTAGCTTTATTATATTAATTTGGATATCTCTTCATTGTTGTTATGACATTGTTCGTAGTTAGTAGTTACAACATTGCGTATGAGGTCTAAGTTTTGAAATCACAACTAACTTAGGTTATAATATCTCATGCAGGAGACACAGGAAATCTAAGTTGTAATATTGACTATGTTTGTCTAATAATTATATCTAAACTAATATTATAAACAGGAATCAGTTTTTGTTTGTTTGCGCGTTTGCACTGATATAAAGGTATCATACAATAACGTTAAGTTTGTTAGTAACATTCCCAGAAAGAAATTAAACTTTGCAAAATCCATAAATAATTTCTTCAATTTTGTCTAGTCCTTTGCAGCCCCCAAAATTATTGCAATTTTTTTCACCATACTTATAAAATAACCAGAAGCAAAGTTGAAAAATTGAGCTAGTTACATAACAATATAAACAATATTTAACCAATAAATAAAATAGTGTCACACACAATGTTTAACATCTAATTTATCGCCTGAACAATTTCAAAATCCTTTGTCATTTAATTTTGCAGTACCAACAAACATTTGTTTGTACATACACTAAACATTTACAGTAATTCTGGGTAAAATCAATGATTATTACCTATGATTCGGGGAACCGTTCCGATCAGTCCCCAATGGATTACCCCTTTTACCCCATAATTTGGTACATTAATTGTAATATCGCCCCGTGTTACTGTGAAATGTACGTAACAGGGGTATATTTGAATGTTTATATAACCAACATAAATACGGATATATTTTGCCGGAGGTAAGGGTTAAAAAATAACATTGTGCATCTGCATTATATATAAGAAATCACCATATATTATATGCATTATATATAAAAAATCTAACATGTGACGAAAATACACAATGTACATGAGATGCTATTTTTAACGACAGCCCTTTCATATTAGCTAAGATGTAGATTGAATCAGTACTTAATTATCAATTGCTTGCTGTTACTACCCATACGATCCGTTCGGCAAAGTTAGTGCTAGTGTGAAAGCGCTGTAAAGTTTAACTATGTTTAGTACATAGTGACATGTCCTACACAATGACCATTAGGTACAACCTACTCAAAATCTTTAGAAACATTTTTCAAAATATTTCGTACTATATAATAACTTGTAGGTACTAAGGTACTCAAATATTTTATTCATTTGAGGCCGAAAAACTTAACAAGTATCCATCGGGCTAGTAAGTTATTTAGCAAAGGGAAGCCTACACAAAGGATTGTTTAATTTAAAAAGGAAAACTTTGAAAAGAGGTTCCATTTCACTTAGTTTTTTATGATCAGCCATTGAAGAGGTTTATTACTGAAAATATTTTCTTTTTATTCGACTATTTTCCGGCCTCTACAAAGAAGTTGGCTTAGTTAGATATATTTTCTAACCAAGATTGCCTGCTTAGATGCCAGCAGGGCCCACCTGGGCCAAGGCCTGCCAGGGCTGCGGGATTGTTCGAAAGAGTTACCGCGGCCCTGGTACATAAAGGGCGTCTGGGCGTCTGAGCATCCGCCGCGCCGTCAAAATCAGTGTAGCTGTTTCTGTGTGAAGAAGTAACAAACATATCTACACACACGAGCTTTTACTTATATAATATGTACTCGTATTATGGGTGTAATAAAATTTCTAAGTTGCTATACAGACTCAAAGTTATAGCTATAAATTATACGAGTACTTCGGGACACTTGATATAACATGGCCCGTCATTATTCCGTCGACCTGACCTTTAGGAAGCATCGTATCGGATACTCTGCTGATGTTCATATTAAATGTAAGATCATGAATTTGTTATACACCGCCCTGTTGAAAGTTTAAAGGTAATTTTAAAGATATTACGGCGTGCTTAAATTCTGTATTTGAACTTAAAAGCAGCCATATTTACCGTTAAAATTAGCATTTCACCAATTCACCTTCGATTGAGGTAGGTGTGTAGGTACCTGTATAGGTAGCCAATAAAAAAAAACATGAAGACATCATCTCCCAAGCCTTTTCTCAACTATGTTGGAGTCGGCTTCCCATCTTACCGGATGAAGCTGAGTGCCAATGTCTTTCAAGGGGCGACTGTCTGTCTGACCTCCTCAACAAAGTCACCCGGGCCACAATAAAAAAAAGCATCAAAAAAATTATAAACTTATAAAGACAAAAAATAATTATTTATTATGCTGAAAATAACTCAATAAATCATATTCGAAGAACATCGAAGTCTATAATGGCTGGTCTTGTCTTTTATTATTTCATATCAGCTTATTGACTAAGGGCCAGTGCACAACGGGTGTTTGTGGCGAGGAATAGTGTTAAGTGAAGTATAATATCTCTCTTCACGGAAAAGCTTTTTATGCCTTTATTTGAAGACTTATTAAATGTTAAATAAGAGGTCAATATGCTTCTATAGCCGAATGTTTTGTGCCGTTGACAGCTATCAGTTTTCAACGGAAAATGCCGTTGTTTGTACTGACTGACAGCAAATAATAACTGGACAAAAAAAACTGTCAGATTTTAAGCTTGTACAAGATGCGAATGATCGCTTGTTATAACACTCAGGTAAATTCAGTTGTAGATTCATAGCCCAAACAACCCACTTTTTTTTCCGGTATTGTCCCACTGCTGTTCAAAGGCCTCCCCATTTTGTCTCCACACCTCCTGATCTTTTGAGTCTTCCTACCCATCAGGGTTATCTTGCCCAAACAACCCATACACATATTTTTTTCTGTCTTGTTAACATTATAACTTTATCAGAATTTATTCCGACTTGCTGCCAATGCCGCTTATGTGCGCTAGCCTTTATTTAACCTAGAACAACTTGAAAAGCTTTACCGCCTAATGGCATATAAATAAGCAACTTTGTATATCAATTTCCTTGTTTAATACAAAGGGTAAAATGTTGCTGTAATAAATCAATTTATGAGCCGCGAGTCGGTCCCATAAAAATTTAATTAACTTTGGTTCAGTAGTTTTTATATTGCGTCAATAATAATCGCCTGAAATTCAATTTTGTTGTTGGA
The DNA here is from genome assembly GCF_022581195.2 of Helicoverpa zea. Classification (NCBI taxonomy): domain Eukaryota; kingdom Metazoa; phylum Arthropoda; class Insecta; order Lepidoptera; family Noctuidae; genus Helicoverpa; species Helicoverpa zea. The sequence continues at coordinate 5,588,561 of NC_061472.1, forward strand.
AATTAACGGTAGCGTGTACCTTTATTTATTACCCTGTCATATTAACAGATTTTGTGAAAGTTTGACTTCTGTTGTAGAAACAAAAATGAGTTACAAAATGTTAGGCATCGAATAAATAGATATATATCTATACGTGTTAAGTTTGGATTTAGACAGGTTTTTTAATACGGAATTTAAGTGGTTTCTGTAGTAAAAAGGATTTAAGGAAATCCACGAGAACAAACTGGATTTGAAACCAAACACCTTTATTTATGTCTACATTTTCTCAAAGTCCAACACACATATATATTATTATTATTAACAATAAATTATTAAAAATAGATTAGGAACATTATGTATGTATATCTTTTGCAGCAAAGGTAAGACGTAACATAGCACGGAGACATTTCATACGCTTTCCTTTTGGCGCGGTTTCGAGTGGTGTACTTATTTGAAAGCATCTACATTCGCACAATGATTCTATTTCTGTGGCAGTACACGCTGCCCCCTGAGGTTACGGCTTTGCAAACAGCGGAATGCATTATAAGAGGATATTGAATATAAGTATAGGTAGGTTAATACATGAAAGGTAAAAAAATCTAGGAAGATTTTCTTCGAATTGATTTCTCTTTCCAAGGCGGTTAAAGTTACGCTAAAGCAATAATACAAACAAAAGTCTTGAAAGTTGAAATGATTTGGGGACAAGTAATATAAAAAGAAAAAAAAAAACTATTAAGTCCCGGAAGCTGTATAATTTTGCTGTATAAGTATAAGGTCCTATAAATGTTATATAAAAAATGCTTGAAATTACTTTTGAATGCCATCTTAATCTTTTACTTTTCAGTTAATTAAAACACAAAAGAACTTCCTCAAAACTAAACAAACAGAATATAAACCACACGGACTACAGTAGCCGTCATAACAATACAAAATCCGCCTAAAAGCCGACTTAAAAGCCCAACACTACCCACACTCGAGCACGTCACTACTCCCTAAGCTTTAAGCCGCGCCTTACCGAGATTACGGTTTTCGCGAAAACGGGACATTCGTCATTGTCACGGTTCGCGAACGCCTTTACGATTAATTCGCGAAGATCATCCGACGTAGATCAGGTCTGTATTGTAACCCTTTTGGGTGATGATAGAGGTATTAGCCGTTGGGTGAATAAAGTAAATACAACAATGAGGTTACACTGTTTTGTGTTTTGTTCTCTCTTGTTTGTTTCAGGTCTTTGGAATTTTGAGGTCTATTGTTTTTAGGTTTTGTGTGGTATACGTACAATTTTGAGACAAGTTTTTTTAGTTCTTTAAGAAAAGTGGCTTTAAAAATGTAAGTGAAAAGTGAATTAATGTAATTTTCTGTTTTGTATTTTTTGTCAGTAGTATATTAAAATTTGATATCTATATGATGCATATGGCTGTGTCAAGCATAAGTGTAAATTAAGAGGTTTTTTGTTTGCATTCTAAAAGCACCTACGCGGCTTTCATTTACGAGTTCATAACTCACATTTTCCTTATGACGAACCCTTGTTTGTTCTTAAAACCGCACCGTGTACTATACGTAGAAGTATGACTTGTCTTATTCTAAGAATATGTTCTTCCTTTTAGTAAACTTCATGCGTATGTGTCATTGCTTTCTTGTTGGTATAGTTGATTAATCTATTCATGAACTTTCAGCCAATCATAGTCCTACTTATTAGGTACTGTAAAGCAGTTTTAAACTACCTACAAACAAACCTACAAACCTACACCTTAGAAACTTACGCCAGTGGATGCACCCACGTCCCGTGGAAACTTCTCCGCGCACCCGTGTAAAATTTAGTGTAATTTATTGCCCCTCCTAATAAATAGGCTATTTAACACTGAAAAAAAATCGAATTGGCTCAGCAGTCCTTGACCATGTTCAAGTAAACAAACTCTTCAGCTTAAGAATATTAGTATTGTCTTAATAATATCTATACAACCGTTTACCTTTTCACTATTACACGCCACGTTATAGGTGCTTATTTCCGTAAGTCTGTACGGAGCTTGTAACAAACCTAGTTGCAAGTCGTTTATCATGCCTTTTGCTGTCAACCCCAGACTAGCCGACCGTATAGCTGTTCTAGCCTGAATGTAGCTGGATTTAGATGCAGAGTAACCAAGTACTAGTTGTGGGTAATCTTTTAAAGAGATGGTATTCTTGTATTGAACTACATAGTTACCTACATATTTAGATTATTTGCTGTGTGAAAAGGTCTTGACTATAGCTTATTGTGCTGAAGATATGTAAGTGTGATTCAATGTATTTCAGTTTGTGTAATTCGTTGAGAAAGTTTCAGTTTAAATAATAACTAAATGTGTAGATAAAAAATATTCATGGTAAGATACTGTTAAAATAATAATTGTTTAGGACTTACTTTGATTGGCGAATTTGCGAAGTGTAGATATATTATATCTGTTACAAAAAGAAAGTTAAAATTTATCGTTACTGCCAATCAAATTAACATTTTATAACTTTTATATTTATAAAATAATTATTATTTTACATAGGTAAAATATCAATTTTTCATCGAAGAATTTCAATTCTTAGACTACGTTTAACAAGGAATACTTTAACGGACATTATTTATTGGGAATTCAGGTGCAAACTGCGGTGCAGCTTTTGAACGAAAACTTTCGATTACTTTTTTAACTTGCTCAGGTGGTTTTAAAACCGCCCGTGATAATTAAGTAGTTCTTCAGAGTTTTAAGTGTAATTAAAATCAGTTCATTTTTAACCACCTCTGGACGGCTTGGCCGTTGAAGAAACCATTTAAAACACTTTAAAAGCACCATTAGAAATACATCCTAGGCATTAAGAAATAAAACTAGAAGAGAAATATGTTCAGTTCAGTCAGATAGAAAGGTATTGCTTTTGTTATAAGCTGCCTACCGAAGAGTAGGTACAATTGTCTTTGTCTAACCTTTTCTGTATAGTTAGCTATGTTATCTCCAGTCTAACTGTGTGTAGCTCAGTACCTGTACTTTACATGGAGCGGCTGCAAATCGAACGTCCTCAATCCAGAAAGACTGATTGTCAGACTTTCTGACTACTCGTAGCAACTGCCAAAGATGTTCAAACGACAGCCGCGAACCACCATTCTTATACTTAATGTAGAAGAGTAACCTAGATTGTAAGAGAGAGTACAATAATCACTGAAAACAAAACACAACACAGTATGTACCTTTAATACTTTAATAGATCCATGTCAAACCAACAAACCTATCTTTGCATCACTACAATGCAACTAAATTCAGCACCCTCAAATTCAACTTGGATATTATATAAAATCAACTGCAAAACAGTGTCGGCCGCCAGATGGCAGCATCCGTATAGACACTTCCTCACTTGCATCTTTGTACTTTATCTATTCCATACACGGAGGAAGAAAAGATAGCGGAGATGCCAGGAGGAAGGCAAACCAAATTCTTTCTTGTAGCGCAAGCAACGGGACGCTTGTTGCTTGTTTCTTGTAACGCAAGGCGTGATAGGAACTAACGAGACTTTCGGCTTCCTTGTCAAATTCAAAGCAATCTATCAAAGGATTGTTCTTGATTAACTGAGGATTTTATTTTGAAAATAATGCAAGTTTCGTAAGGGCAGAGCAAGTAACGTTCCTCGTCCCTCGAACGCCCGCATTTTGGCGCGCTACTTTCTTAGGAGATTTTGCGTTATGACATCTCCACTAGTCATTTTGTTCTCCATGATTCTATAGGATTTCTGAATTAACAAAAGCTTAGTAAGCCGAAGTGGACTGTGAAGTTTTGGGCTTAATATTAAATTGAATACTGTTGCGCTGAGTTGAAACTTGATGATGTAGGAAAGTTAATATTCGGATGAATCTTAGAATTGTGCAGTGAATTTTGGTGCTAAACCTGGGTGGAGGTGAGACAATGGTTCGAAGGTGAATCTAGATTTTAACGGAAAGGTAATATTTCATTCATATACCTAGAAGAAAATATAGTGTCGAAAATTTTGTATAAATAGAATTGTGTTTTAAATTTGTCAAACTGTAAAAAGATTACTTTTGGAAAAAAAATACTCATAACAATAGGTACATATTTTCTTAACCAGTTGCGGTAGCTAGGACAAGAGACAAACATTGTTAAGACAAATAGGTATATTCAATTTTATGTTCAAATACATTCAGTATCAAAAATTAAACTATCAAAGCAACCAATACATATATAGAGAGTTCTATGTATATTAATATTTTATCGGATCAGAAGCAACCGGTGCGTATCGAATCCTACGCTCTATAGTTCTATGTTATTTGTTCTGAATTCCATCAAAAGGATTATGGGATTAATTGCCGAAGTAGCTTTCATCAATAAAGCGCTGTAATAACTTGATAGCCAATTTTTTGGAACACGATTTTTATTAACACCCACCTACGTAGGATCAAAATTAGGTCACCTACCTACAGTCATTTCGGGTTTAAGAAACTTTATTCTCAATAAAAACATACAATGTCACTTACTTGAGAACAATACTAAGAAAATAAATTTTATATACAGTTCATCATCATCAATCAGGTACAGACTATATAAACGAACAAATTCACCCATCTAATGCAATCATTTCCCCATAAGTGATTGATTTGCAATTATGTGTTTGCTAAGTTGGGTTTTGAATGCACTAAAAGAGTTTAGCTTTCTTATACAAGGCGGTATCTTGTTGTAAAGTTGTGCTCCTTCAAAAGTCAGGTTTTTTTTGCCATAGTTGGTTCTAATTTTCGGTAAGACTAGTAAGCTAGCTCGTCGAGTGCTGCGTTGACTTATGTGTTTATGTTGTGTGAGAACTATGTTCGTATGGGTACTTTTGCTGAGAATTTTTTTTATGAATATACATGTGTTGTAAATATATAGTTGATTTATATTCATTATTTTTGTGTCTTTATAAATTTTGAGGGTTGGTGTTAGGTATGGGTAGTTGAACAGTATTTTAATGAGTTTATTTTGGACTACTTGTAGTTCTGACAATTTAGTTTTTCCTGCACTACCCCAAATTTCGATTAAATATAGTAGATGCGGTTTTATTAGGGAATTATAGATAGTGTGTCGCAGTTTTGGTGGGATACAACGAGCTATATTACGCAATGACCCAGCAAGGGCTGAGAGCTTGCACTTTATGTGATCAATGTGAGCATTCCATGAGAGTGAGCTGTCAATTCTCAGACCAAGATATTTCTCGCAAGTTTTAAGTTCTATCTGTACATTATTAATTGTTAAGGGGTTATGTGGGGGAATTACCTTATTTTTTGCTTTAAATATAACATAACATGTTTTGGAAATATTAATTGTTAGAAGGTTGTACTGAAACCAAGTGAAAAGAGAATCTAAATCAGCCTGAGCTTGTGATATAATGTGATGAATGGAAGATCCGAAGTAAAATAGACAAGTGTCATCAGCATACAAGGTAAGATGACCATGAAGTTTAATTTCGTGTATATTATTTACATATATTAAGAAGAGCAAGGGACCTAAGATAGATCCTTGCGGGACGCCACACGTAATCGGTAATACACTACTCTGGCAGTGACCAATTTTAACTACTTGCAACCGATTTTTTAAGTAAGACTCGAACATTTTGAAAGCGTTACCCGTAATTTTGGCAGATTTTAGCTTATTTAGCAACAATTCGTGGGAAACTGTATCGAATGCCTTTTTAAGGTCGATAAAGATACCTAAGACTATATTTTTATTATCAATGTTTTGTTTAATTTTTGTTACAAGATCAACAGTAGCTGTAGTAGTATTGCTTTTTGGCCTAAATCCATATTGACGGTCTGTTAAAAAGTTAATGGAGTTTAAGTGCTTTTCTAATCGCTTGTGAATAATTTTTTCTAGAATTTTTGATAATACAGGCAACACTGAGATCGGTCTGTAATTCCCAGGATCTGTAGTGTTTCCTGACTTATATATTGGAGATACTTTTGCAATTTTCAATGTTTCGGGAAAGTTTCCATCGGCTAATAGTTTATTCAGGCACTTACTTAGATCGTTTGCAATAAAATTGTTTGCGCATTTTATAACTTTGGTACTTATTCCGTCGAGACCAGTACTACAGTTTGAATCCAGGTTAGTTATAATGTTTGTTATTTCATTAGCTGAACATGGACTAAAAGTGGAAAGCTCATCAGTATCTTGGGGAAGAGGGTTTGGTAATGCTCGAGAGTAATCGTTATGAAATGATATTGGTATTTCACGTGCCAAAAGGGGACCTACCGTAGCAAAGTATTTGTTAAATACTTGACAAATAACACTGGGATCTATAATACAATTTGAATCAACTACCAGTTTTGGAGGAGCACAACTTTGTTTTATTTTATTGGCTGTTAGAGTGTTAATTAAGCCCCACATTTTCTTGGGTTTTCTGATACATTTGATAAATTCATCATAGTAGTAGGAGTTTTTGGTTTTTTCTATTAATTTGGCTACACAGTCTCTTTTGTTATTAAATTCTATCTTTAATGCGTGGTCATTTTGGTTTTTAATTAGTTCTCCCCACAATACATTCCTCTGATTAATTTCATCAATAATATTTTTTTTAATCCAATCTTTTTGAGGAGGATTGAGAATTTTAGTCTTTGTGGTTTTACTGGCTTCTAAACAGTACTTTATTTTGTTCTCAAGTGCTAAGTAATCGTTATTTGAACTATCGATATTATTTTTTTCTAAGAGTTTAGAGAATTTTGTGTAGTTTATTGTATGATATTGAATTTTCATTTTCGGGGTAGGTTTGACTTTTTTAAGCTCCAAATATAACTGATTGTGGTCAGATAAAGATGATTTAATAACGGTCAAATGAAAATGGTCATCCTTTAAATTAGTGCTTATATGATCTATGATAGTACTTTTTGTGTTCGAATCTCTTGTACTGTACTTTTTGCTTACTTTGTTCAGTAATACATGACCAGCTTCTCTCACTACTGCTTTGTATTGTTTAGTTTCTTTATTTTTCTTATTTAGTAGATCGACGTTGAAATCACCAAAAACTATGGATCTTTTTCTTGATTGTAGCTGTGCATCATATTCTTGAAGGAATTCCTTGTAATTAGTATTACCAGGGTAGTATATGACTCCTATTTCAAGCGCGTATCGCTCCAAGCTGACCCATAGGTAATTGTTTCCTCCTTGGTACTTAGACTCTAACAAACCATGTTTCAGATCATTGTGAATGTATGCTGAAACTCCTCCCCCCTTTGAGTCAGTTCTGTAGTTATAATAGTGGGTGTAATTGCTTATTTGCAATGCTAAAGCTTGGGCTTCCGAGCGAATCCATGTTTCGGTTATGAGGATAGCGTGTACTGTTTTCGGTAATGATTTCAAGATGCAATTTAGTTCGTCAAGTTTTCCTTTCTTACGAATACTTCTGGCGTTGAGGTATAAAAATCGAAGGCGAGATTTGCTAGTATTAAGGTTGTGGTAGTCATTAAGTACTTGGTATGTATTGCAGTTTGTGTGCGTGGAATTCGTATCACTTATTGGCTGGAGTTTTTTGGAGATTTGCTTATTATTGTTGGTGTTCCATGAATGTATTTTATAGTTAGATCATCCTTACTGTCTTTTTGTCGCTGCACTAATTCTTCTTTTAAATGTTTTAAATATTGCTGCTGGGCAGGTGTTTGGTCTGAGTATATTTTTATATTTTCAGGTAACTTATCTTTGTTACGTAAAATATATTTTGCGGAACTAGCGGTATCAAAGCATATTTTAATAGCACGGTTTTTCCCTGGTGTGTATTTGCCTATTCTAAGAACTTTGACAGGTTTTGGAAGATCTTGACAAACCTGTGAGATAATTTTTAAAATAGTTTGTTCTTCCTTCAATATTCTCTCTTCCTTGCTGGAGGCAGTTTGCTCAGGTACTCCAGCAAATATAACATTTTTTCCTCTGTTGTTGCGTTCTGTTACCTCCTTAATTATTTGCTCGTTTGAAAATATTTGGTTATCCATCTTAGACGGTGTGGGTTGGGATGGAAAAGATAATTTGAGAGTATTAAGATCCGATTCAAGTGAAATTATTTTTTGTTCACCTTGACATATTTGTTTTTCTAAACTTGATACTTTTAAGTTTAATCCATTTTGTTTCATTTCAATGTTAGACGTAGTGGATTTTACCGCGTTAATTTGTGTAATATTCTCACGTATTAATTGCACAGTTTGCTCATTAGACGATTTTAGCTCGGAGATTTGTGATTTGACCTCTGTTATACTTTCCTGCATTTTAATCATTATTTGTTGGTTGGAATCCACATATCTTTCTAGTAGCGACCCTATGCGGCTCAATTCAGAGCGAATTTCTTTAACCTCGCTTGAACATTCACAATCATTAACATCTGATGGTTGTTTACGTTTGCGGAAGGTAATTTGTGCCTCCGCTGCAAGTGCGCCTAACTTTGATAAATCGGGATGCGACCCGTGTGTAGTACTTACGGCACTGCTTACACCTGCAACAATAGTATTGCATGGTAATGGTAATTTTGTAGCATCCATTTTATAGTTTGTTTCTGGGCAGCAACAGCGGGTATTCAATAATAAATATATCTTCGAATGTTGTTCTTAGGCGTAATAGTAAACACTACGTGATACGTAGGGTCACTGTGCGAAAGAGTTAAAAAATAGTCACTGCACTGTTTTCGCAGAGGTGAGGTACGTGAGGGTCGAACGCGGAGTCACTGTGTGAGCGAGATACACATACAGTTGTCTTTGTTGCGCGGAGGTAGGACACGGAGCGCGCGGGGGTGCAGCGCGGTGAACGCGGCGTGCGCCGGCACACAGGTGTTAGTCTATTATTGCAAAACGATGTAATTAGCAAAACACTGCTTTTACAAATTGAGTTCTATTTGCAGTCCACTATTAGCGACTTTTGAAAGACACTGATTTGAATATTTTTAGCACAAGCGATAACACGTCTGCTCCGAACGACGACGATTGACAAAAAAATTTTATCGTCAACCCATGGTAAAACTACTTATAGTAAGTGGTTTGTGTCAACCGCTCATTCTCTTTGTCTTAGTAAAATGTACTATCAAAAAAAACACGAGTAAAATATTGTCAGGGACAGCCTGGAACATTTTACACGTGTCTGATCCTTTTATCGAATTGACCTTCAAACAACCGATTTCGATGCTCAACTGTTCAAAAGCGCTATCATTTACGCTCCAACGACAACAAGATTTTATAATTGAATACACCCAAAACCTTTACATTTTGTATCTCAAATAATATTTCTTTTCAATCAACTCTAAAGTCAGACAATTTCCTGAGAAAAAACGAAAGTCAACGTTTTTCATGTTTTCATTATCACGTATTCAATTTTTGATGATACGAGGCGTCGTAAACACATCACCTTCGGAATATCAAAGGCTTGGCGGCGTGCAAAATAAATGGCGAAGCACAATCAACGGCAAACGTTTTAGAGCGTTACCGACAGAATCCCACATCAGCCGCAAGGATAGAGGAAAGGAGAATTGGAGAAGATCCAGTCTGAGGAAATGGGTTTATCTAACAATAATTTGGAATTGAAATGTCTAACAATATATTTATTATACACTATCAGAGCTTTGACCATATTAGGACTAGACATTCTTAACATTTCAAAATGACAGCTATTAACAACTTAACGAGGTCTTCAATGTATCGTCCAATAATTTCAAGCACATCTTAAGTTTGATGCATATAGGTACTGATATAGACTTTATTTAGTACAGTCGTATTTGGCTACAATAAATAAAATAAAAAACCGATAAGAAAAACTTGAATTAAAGCAATTTCAGAAAACATCGCCCAAAAGGCTGGCAGCATTGCCACGCTGCCAAGAAAACACAAATATGGTTTTTTACTGAACTTCTGCGATTTTCTTGTCCATGTAGACGCCCGGAGCATTCACCTAAACGATTCCAAAGATTTGGCGCGGTTGGCCCGAAATTGCTACATTATAACATAACAACATTGGAGCAGATAATGCAACAATAGAACGCACATTGATCGTCTATTCCGTTCTTATAGGCCCTTTGATTTATGTTTAACAAGATTTCAGGGCCTTCATAATGGTATTCTGTGAAGTAAAACATATGCTAAGATTTTCTTTCGAATAACCATGATCAAAATCTTAATGACCAATTATGTATTGTGGTTTCGGGTGATAACGGAATTTGCAATACATAGGCCTCAATCGAGCTAACTATGTTTGAATTTCTAAGCATCACGACAGTGGTCTTCAATTACTGAAGAAGCGTTTATGAAAAGTCTATCAGTTTTTGCCAATACAAATATTTGATGTATTCTGATAACACTTTCAGATTCGGACTGCTTTTGTGGCCTTTGCAAAATCACAGAGACGTCATCGTAATCATATTATCAGCTGCTGAAGTCAAGTCTGCCCCAATGGGGGCCAACCATCCTGGTTTTGAGTTTTGGGCAGCACTCATACATCTAGTGCCTTCCTACCTACTCCAAATCATAGAGTACTCGTAATTCTATAAACCTTTTTAACCAAAACTATCTCCTCTCAAGGACAATTACTACCAACACTCAGTTCATAGTATACAAACATAGATTGATGGGTGTTACGTCTTCCATTATAGTTCCGATATTGGCTGGCGAGCCGGACTAAGTTTAATGTGAAGCCTTGCCGACGTTTACGAGTTCGCCACCACAGACTATATAGGCTGATAAGTTTGTGGTTCCACAGTTTGGAGAAGAAAATGGTGATGAATGGTGAGTTTTGATGGAAAGTTATGGTTCAATTGAATAACGTAAGGATAAATGGACCTTGTTGACGTTTAGACGAATCTCACCTTTGCTGTACATGCACATACGAAAGTACATACAAAAGTGCACCATACTTTTGGCTAGACGTACTCTCTTAGAGTAAAGTACCTACTTTTTGTAGTCTAGTAGATAAAAAGCGCAAGGCTGTTTAAAATAATAATAATCGCAAGCTAAAATGTTTATTTAGGTTATTAACTTAAGAGTAGAAATTAGGAATTATATGTTTGTAGAAGCATGGTAATATGAAACATGATTCTTTTGATTGACTGATTTTGGAAGCAGTCTGTAGAGTTAAAAACGTGGCATATTTCCCTTTTAACCGAAGTAATCAAGAGTGTAGTGGACTCGTGTTTCAGTTTTACTAGAAATCTTTTTCACCATTTTGTAGCTTTTAGGATAATAGTAATGGAGAGAGAAAAAAAAAATACATTTAGTATTAGGCCAGCATATGAGATCGGTGTCCAATAAATAATGGTGGCTTCGACCCTTTTTCAATTTGAAACCTAATACCGTCACGTAGTTCACCTCTACGCGTTGGGATTACACACTTTTATAGTTATTTATGCCTGTATATATTCTGACACATATTTGGTGAAATTGATTTAGTGGTCGCAAATACCTACGTTGAAAGTCAGGAAATGACTTTGGATGACCTGACTTCTGCTGGCACAGTTACTGGATTATACGATACTTCTTCGGCAAATATTTTAATGTATTATTTTTGTTGGTGTGAAATGACTTTTGCTGTTGTGGATCTGGCAGAACGAATGTTAAAAAGGAATGAAGAAAATAGGCGTCAATGGAAAAATAAACTCAAATAAAGACTCTGTCAAAGTGCTGTAAACTACGTATGTAATATTTAATTTAACTATATTAACTCTGCTGTAAATATATGCTACATTTTATTTTCGTTATCCATAAGATATTCCTGAGGTAAGCTCACAATATAATTTACAAAGCCGTTTTGTTCAACGCTGGGAATTATCGCTACCTTCTACCAACTATTACGTAAAACGTTTTGAATAGTTTCGCCAAGATTCTACAAAGATTCTGGAAGTGACGTTTGAATCTCTAGTTTATTAAGATTTTAGTTCTTACCCGATTGCGAAGATGAGTTATGTTATTTTTAAACTGTGGGAATAAGAATGCTATGGTTAATAAGTATAGATATAAATACATATTATAATAGATATTCAACAGACGCGTAAAATATTTCCGTTTCATCGAATTAAAGGCTTCCTAACAGCTTCTTTCCTGCCTATTTACTAAGGAGTCAAGTGTGAGTAGGAGTCCTAAATGTCTCAGAAAAATCACATTTGCTTGCCATATCCAGCGATCTAAATCCTTGAAAGAGTTCTTTTGACGTTTAGAAATTGAATTTGCAATATTATTTGACGCGCCAGGCTCCGCTTGTCGTCACAAATATTCTTTCTGCTCTTTCCATTTTACACATGGTATTCCTGAAAAAATATGATAGCAAGCCGAAAAATATGTCATCATCATCATCATTATCTCAGCCATAGGTAGTCCACTGCTGAACATAGGTTCCCCTAAGATCTCCACAGATACCTGTTGGAGGCGACCTGCATCCAGCGTTTTCCGGCAACCTTTATAAGGTCGTCTGTCCACCCAAATATGAAAAATATGTAGTACCTACATATTTACCAGGGACTTTGGCCAGTAGCTCGTCTATTTACTAATGTATATTGCAGTAAACACTTATTGTTTGTCCCCATTTTCTAAGCAGAAAGTTTTCTAACAACAGCGTTCTTCGTAAATCCTCCCATCGTTAAGCAATCAATTAACCTCGCCTAAAAAGTTAAGACAGTCCAAGTTTTGTTAAGTATATAACAACTAAGATAGCTCAAGTTTTACAAGAGATCTTACTTCGACCTTATTAGAGCGCTTTTACGTTAACAGATTTTGTGTTTAAGGAGCTAAGAATGCATGAAAAACAGCTAAAAATATTATATCGCGACACCTTCACACACGATCGGTTAGCCTCTCGGTAAACTATTTATCAGCTTGTACTATGGGTGCTATCACAAATTGATAAACTACATACATAAATACGTATTATAACACCCAGACTACAGCGAAGAAAGCTCATCACACAAACATTGACCATACTGAGAATCGAACCCATGGACCATTAGGTACTTCGTCAACCACGAAACACGAAACGGCATACACACTCAAGCATCTCCCCAAAATTCCATCTCAGTTGTTTAGACATGTAACCGAAACTGTCACCCAGGCATCTCCCTGTCACCTCCGGGAACAACCCGTGTAACCTGTCAGGGGTTTTTAACATGTTCACTGTTTAAACAACCGGGTTGTTTTGCTGTACTTTTGGCGTCGATTTAATTTGGCATAATGTGGGAAGGTTTTGGCAGAAGGGTCTTAATTTGGATGTGTGATCATGTCTGGGAGTTGTGAAGCGGGTTCCGTATGAGTATTTAAAAGTTAATGATTTTATTTTCATTAGATAAGTGTACAGACGGTATGTCGATAATACGTTTGTTTATTAATGGTGCGTGGTACAGTTTGCTTGAAAAATCCCGAAATGAAAATCCCTACAGCGATGTTAATAAGTTCCCAGGTTATAAAGTCATAATTTATATAAAAGTAAATAAGTACAGATCTTCAAGTATACCTTATTTTCGTTAAAAAAAAATCATTTGGTGGAAGTTGGGGATATCAATATGAAATAAAGTGGTGATGGGCTTATCAGCACTGTACCTACAGTAAGTATTAGGAAAAACGACAAAAAAGGAGGTAGTCTTATAAGGTTTTTATAAAATAATTTATTGGCCTACTGATCAGAATTCCTACGTGTCTGAGTATTGACTAGGTTTAGGAGGCAGGTAATCTACGCAGACTAAGTAGGCCTGTAATCCAATACTCCCGGTGGACTGCAATCAAGTGATAGGAATTACGTGGAAATCTGGGGGGTTACTTGAGTATACATAATAGTGCTTATGTATTAACTAAATAATCTAGGATATAATTTTGGGTGAGTTTCAAACAACTAAAACATCTTTGATGGCCATATTTTTTTTTCTTCTTCACCGACTTCATAAAAGGAAATTCTCAGTTATGTATGTGCGCGATTATTTCGCGTTTGGCTCAAAAGATTTTCATGCGGTTTGCAGCATAATATTTGGTACACTTACGAGGTTTCAGGTATATTATTGAAGTTGTTTTTTTTTTGAGAAATAATACGACATATTGGAAGAAAGTATAATATTAAAAAGAAAACAGTAAGACATTATTCAATATTCTTTTTAACACATAAACAATATAAACTTACAATGAATAGACCTATGCAAAAAAGAACATAGTACCCGTAGAAATAAAATATTTTACGCCGATTGAATGAAGGCACTCAAAAGTAACCATAAATAAAACAATAAAAACTGAAAGCGAATGAATTCTTCAAAGGAAAGGGTTTTGATTGAAATAAAAGTTATTCGCCTTTTAGTTTTCATTGTGGGTAGGAGTGAATGGCTTTCATCTCGCCTTTAATACAATAGGCATGATGACAAATTTTTAAATTCCTTTGTATGATGTAGGTATACGTCTATTTTATATGAAAAATTATTAATTTTAAGAAAATGCGAAGTTTTTTTATCAAATAATTGCATTTTTCTCTGTCCACTTTGAATCCGGCGCGAAAACGCTTGTCAGTGTCATGTCGTCACTTGTGACGTCACGACTGAAATTACAAGACGCAAGTAAACAACGCTCGTGCAATAATTAAGTTTTTTGTGTTATTAAATATGAATTCGAAAGGGCATAGGTGTTGTGGGGTCCCCCAGTGTAAGAACACATCCAAAACAACTCCTGATAAGTTATTTGTGTACGTTCCTCACAATAAAAAAATACGAAACAAGTGGCTTAAACTTGCAAGGCGAGATTCAAAAGCAATATTGCCCAGGGTACAACTTTATTTTTGTGAAGATCACTTTGATGTAAGTTATTACATAGTTCTCTAGATTCTAGCATAGTTTATAATGTAAATAACTATTTCGAGGTTAGGTTTCATCTCTCATTGTTTTTTAATTAAACTAGTATACTTACATGGAAGTTTTAACATTTCTAAATTCAGCTGAACAAAAATCCTTATTTGATGCCAAAAACTTTCCCAGCATTATGATATCAATTCTAGGCAAATTAGCGCTGTTTGCCTAGATAAATCCGGGCTCCATAACTCGTGTTATAAACAATTAATTAATTAAAAACAAAGATCGCAGTGGAAGTTCACAATAACGAAATGTGACGTTCGCGCGCTTTCGCGCGAGTTGTTTTGAGAGATGACGTCTCGAGCTCTGATTGGTGTTCAAGATATCATGGCGGATTGCCTTATTTCGTAATTTTATTTTATAAAAATACATATTAATCACATTATTAATAAAGAAAACAATGCGCGTTTTATATTCCAAGCTTCAAGTTTAATTTAATAAATATATTATTTTAATGATTTTTGATTACTGTCATCATGCCTATTTGAATCTTAACTGTGTAATTAAGTAGCTGAATCTTGTGGTTTCACCTGTGTCCTGGGAAACTTCTTCTCATACCTGGATAAAATACAGTCTAAGCCTATTTTAGCTGGGGATAATGTAGCTTTCAAATAGATCAATAGTTTTGAGGATGCGTAAGTTGTGATCATTGAAAGAAGATGTGCATGTAATTATATTTACAGAGACAGACCAGTATGGCTCACCCTTTCTTTGTAAGATACAACAACTACACTTAGATTTGTAGATACTCATCAAATGATGTTATGTCTTATATGAATCAAATGATACGCTCGCTCATTTTACACGACGATCCTTTTCAAGTAGAGTAAATCTGACATACTTAGTTTCTCATACATTTCCTCTCATTTAACCCTTAAAACATCAAACTGAACTATGAGAACTCCTCAAACCATTTGCACACAATGTCACCTTTATGGAAATTAAACCAACTTTCGGACAACCAGACTTGGGACTGGCAACTGGGGCAATGGGGGCAACCCTGTTAATTGCCCTGATGACCCTTCGCACTGCTTTGATGAGTGTACTTCTAGTTTTAGTTTAGGTTTCGTTCATGAAGAACAAATGACAAGCGGAGATGTCATAACGAAAAATCAATAAGAAAGTATCGTCGTGAAAATGCGGGTGTTCGGGGAACGAGGAATGCTGCTGGCTCCGCTTTTACATACCTTCTTTGGAACCCATACGTTTTTTGTAAAACCAAAATTCTTCTATAGATGTTTCAAGAACCGTAAACCCGAGCGTCTCATTAATTCAATCATAACTGATGGTTTTGGTCACATCCACAATACATGATTGACCTAGAAGTGGGGCCTGACCTTCCTGCCTCATGGTATATCCGCTCATCTTTCCTTCTTCCGTGGTTTAGTTCTATTGCTTGTAAATTGGCCAATAGAGGCAACTGGCAATTGCCGCGGAAGGCTTAGGAAGAGCATTTCATTTTGTAACACAGTATAATGTTGGACTAATAATTACTTTTGCTTTTCGAAAAGCAAAACAATATGTTTTTAAATATTAATTTAACTGCTCATATTTCATCAGATTAATCGAAGAACTGTTGTTACTGATTCCAGGAACAAAATGTTCACTTGTTAATATTAAACTTTACTTTTTTAATTAAAAACGTATTAAGGTTACATTTTTAAATGATTATTAACTCGTTTACCACAGTAAACTTTTGCTATTACTTTTCCCTTACCAAAAAGATGGGTAAACGTTTACATTTTTTGAAACATTTAAATGTCTCCTTTGTAGATACGTAGTTATGAAGTCGTGGTGGCCTAGTGGGCAAAGAACCAACCTCTCGAGTATGAGGGCGCGGGTTCGATTCCAGGTCAGGCAAGTACCAATGCAACTTTTCTAAGTTTGTATGTACTTTCTAAGTATATCTTAGACACCAATGACTGTGTTTCGGATGGCACGTTAAACTGTAGGTCCCGACTGTCATTGAACATCCTTGGCAGTCGTTACGGGTAGTCAGAAGCCAGTAAGTCTGACACCAGTCTAACCAAGGGGTATTGGGTTGCCCGGGTAACTGGGTTGAGGAGGTCAGGCAGGGCAGTCGCTCCTTGTAAAGCACTGGTACTCAGCTACATCCGGTTAGACTGGAAGCCGACCCCAACATAGTTTGGGAAAAAGGCTCGGAGGATGATGATGTAGATACGTAGTTATATTTTTATAAAGTTCAACGACCTTCAACAGTTCGGTACCCAACAAAACATAGGTAGGTAAGTATACATTAAATATTCCCACCTCTCTCTACCTTACACGCACAACTACCCCAATTTGAATAGGTTGAACCCCATACAACAATACATTATACATTTACACTATACATAAAGCTATGTATACAATATATAAATAAGGCACAAAGCACACGTGATCAGCACAATGTGTGGCCATTACTTCCGCGACATTACCCGATGAGGACCCAGCTTTATTTTATACAGGCTGCTGTTTATGTTATGGGGATTTATTTTGCATCTTTTTCGGGGATCTCGATAATGGTAAGTTATGCAGAAAGTTATTTTAGGACTCCCTCAGAAGCTGTAGTGTTTTTTGGATAATTTAAACTTTATACGTACCTCATGTTACTAACAAAAACATTAAAAATTCAAAAGTAAATAAAATATAGGTTCAATCTCAGTGCCCTTTCTTTAAAAGTCATGTATTACATCATGTACTCAAGCTCGTACAAGCAGAAACAGCCTGTAGATACAGTGAATGTGTCTTTAAAAATGTTACAATGGTAGCCAAGGTAGAGACTTTTATTTACTTTTACTACAATATTTGTTTGTTTGTTATTCTGTTAAGCTAGACGGTAAACCATTGTGTTCAAGATTTAAAAACCCTTCAAGGATATTTACCTTTATATTTTCAGCTTGTAAAGATAAGTGGTTTAAAAGAGAAGAATGTGGGGAAGTACATTTAAATAGAAGTTTTATCGTAGAGAATATAAAGCTGTTGATAAAGAGAAAGCATAACAATATGTTGATTACGTAATATTTCTTTTAAAAAATATATATTAATGTGTGCCTGTGCTGCCTTTAAGTTTTACACTAAACTGTGATAGATAATTGAGTAACTGTTACACTTTGATTGTAGATATACTATAATTGTTTTAAAGGAAACAGTAACAAAATTCTCTTAAAATAACCTTTTTTTGTAATTACTAATTTTCAACGTGAGCAATAAATAAAATGACATATTTCCCATTCAAAACTATGAATTTCAGTCAAAGTAGTAGCGGGTTTTTAACACGCTTATTTCTAATTCAGACTAATTAGTTAACAAAAAGTGTATAAAAAACCTACACTTCTTTCTCTGTCTTCTCGTCAGCAGCGGCAGTAGTTAGCAACACTGAGTACGTGCTGTTAGCAGCGGCTAGTGGGATTGCACACAACACTCGTAGGCTAATCCCTGCCCGAAGTGCCCGACTGTCACTCTACACTGCCGTGAAGGTGCGAGAGTTAGATACTGACCTTTTTATTTAAATAAATTGTTTTTTTTTCCAATTGTTTTATATTTTTGTTACTTTTCTCGGTTGTTGTGTGTGTCATTTTGTGTCGAATATGTACCTAAATAGTGTGCCTTTCTTATAATACTACTTCTTTCAAGCCAAAACATATGGCAAGTGGTGTATGGTGTGTGTCTTGGGTGCATTCTTGTTTTGAAACAAGACTTGTCAGAAAAGTGCTGAGATATCAGCCTCTGAATAAACGTGTTTGTAGTTTGCATTTTATAGCTGTCTTATCTACTATGGTCAAAGTATTATAAAAGAAGGCGTTAAAAATGTTCATACTAGAATTTAATGTTAAATGAATCCTTTGATTTTAATTGGTCAAAATACGACACCGACCATGCCACGGTGTATTAGGTACTTTGAACTACTTTGTATATAAATAAGTAATTATAGGCCTTTTGAAAAAAAAATCTCTACAGAATTATTATTTTTAATTTTTCATTCATTCACTCAGTGATAATCATGTTTTCATTATATTCAAGACTAATTGATACATAATCCCAATAAGGCAGACGGTATATTAACGGCGAAAATTAATTATACATCATATAACACCAGTTTCAAATTAATTTGCTGTTAATGAAAAGTATTGTTCAATTTTAAAATTTTCATAATTTGGTTTATGCATATAATGTCAAATATACTGTTTTCAAGTTTGCTCTTTTGGACAACACAGTTTATTTTACTTTTATTCCGATTCCATGAAATTGTTTTAATTAATGCATTGTATCATCAAAAAGCCACAAAATATTTATGAGACCTTTTAAAATAACATAAAAATATGATATGATGATAGCTATAAGTTCAGTATACAGATAGACATACAGTCAGGTAGACCCGTTTTCACCAAATTCAAACTTAATCATGACTACAATAAAAGTAAAAAAAAACATATCTCTCAAATTATTGACCTCTCTATTTAGTGATTTCACCAAACAGTACCGAATAATTTGTCCTTAACGCGACTCCATACAAAAGTGTCGTGATTTTATCTGTTATCACCCGGTGGCTTAGAGACCGGCCTCCGGTTAAATCCCGTGACGTCACTACCGGCCACGACCGCCTGACACCCGGGTAATATGATAACCAATCATTGTTGCTCATTAGGATATTGATTTGTTTATCCGTTTTGGGATACAGGGTTTAAATAGGCGGTTGGTTTTTGGGAGAGAATTTGTGTATGGGAAAATTGAATAAATGTACTTGCCTTATTTAATGAGTAATATTTATATGTAATTAGCACGTTTGCACTGTATATTTAAGTTCATGATTTGTTGTTGATATTACCAATCGGACAGTAGATAGTTTTGACATTATAGTTTATACATATGCGCCCCGTGAGCAACTAAGCACGCCAGGAGCAAAAAGTAGTCTTCCTTGTAGGCTGTCTCTAACACTGAAAGAATTTTTCAAATACATCCAGCTGTAGGTACCTAATATTAGTGCATTTAAGGAGTTCAAACGAGCAGATCCTACTTATATTATAAATGTGAAAGTTTGTGAGAATGTATGGATGTATGTTTGTTATTCAATCACGCAAAAACGGCTGGACCGATTTGATTGAAATTTGGTGTGTAGATAAGTGATACCTTGGATTAACACATAGGTTACTTTTTATCAACACACCACGCGGGCGAAGCCGCTGGCGGAAGCTAGTACAAAATAAAGGACTTATTATAAATTTAGTAATGTGCGTCCATTAAATTCTCCAAAATCATTAACTAATTCGTCATGAATATCTCCTAAGAGACCGCAGTTACCACAACAATCCTAACTATTGCCATAGCGGTTACATTAACCATAATATTACTACTAACTGATACACGGTAGTTCTTGCTAAACTTTGTGTATAACCACCGAGTTATTTCCGTTATTTGTTAAGGGGTGAACAGATTTGATTGCGGTGTCGCTGCGATTATTTGATTGCATGTAATATTTTAGACTGTGGTTAAATATTAACGTTAAGTTAACGCACGATTAAAAACTACTATACCTTGTTACAAATAATTTACGTATTTATTTCCATAAAATGATACTTCTAAATCTGATCATAAAACACTGCCGGATTTTCCGCTCGATTTTGCAAAGGAAACGTTAAAACGATTTACAACTACTGGTCAAATGACGACACGTGAAAACACGCAGCAAGTTATACACTAGGAAATGTGTAGCGCGTAAAAAACCGAGCGGAAAATTCGCTGATGTGAAAGTGCTGTAACATCTCCTTAATATTAGATACGCGTATTTTAATTGCCTTACAACTTACAATGTTATCTGAGGTTTCATAATGTAGGTAATTCGCTGCGAAGTAAGTTTGAAGAGTCCCCTTGTTAAACAACTCGTTTGTTTTAATGGCCGTTTATCTAAACATGTTCGTTCATGATGTAAAGGAAAAATGTAAAAACTTTCATAAAGTATAAATAAGTTTATTTTGAAAAAGAACCTTTGTATTACTAAGAGTTCTTTGAATTCTGTTAATCGGTGGCCGATTTTTTCGGAGGAGAAAAACAAAACACACTGATTTCAATAGTGCAACGCACATGTCCTGCTAAAAGTTGGCCAGGAAATCCTAGTCAGAACGTCGTGATGTCGAATGATTCGTGTCGGGACGAGACGGTGCACCTGCGTTTGTCATCCACGCACAGACATTCACTTGTTTTCATGCAAACCTTGTCATGCGGTTGCCACAAATCTTTCAATGTGAAAGAACCCTAATCCTTGAGAAAATGTGGGTAAAGAAACGTCCTTTTATAAGTTCTTGTATTTGAAACATGTGCAAGTATGCAGTTTATAGTGACAAAACTATGTCATTTATTTAAATTATCATGTTTTGTGTAGGCAATGGTAACAACTCTGAGATGCATAAACCGTTCTCAAAGCAAATCATACTAAAGATTTCTCAAATAAACAGAAAAACAATGCCCATATAATTTTAGGCGTGTGTTCATTTGAGGCGAACCTTTGGGATTCAGTATATCTTGATTACGAACCCTTCGGGGTACAGCCGTGTATTAGAAGCGTTTTCACCTTTTAATTATACCTTCATCTTTATTGTGTTATAACGTGTGTCTTTTATGAATTTTGGATCGCATAAGGTTTGTTTTAAGAAACAAAATGTTTTATTTAGCATACAGCCTATATATCATAAGTAAGTACAGACGAATTAGACATACATATTTCATGTGTGTAAATAGAATGAAGGCATATTTTTCTCAAAATAATTGAGAGATTGCAATAACCGATATGTGTAATATGACATTATATAGTCCAAAATTATAAACATTAGCAGACAATTATATCAGACAAAACAGCAAAATAAATTGAACTAAAAATAATTTTATTCATACTGTTTTTTATGCCTAAGTATATCAGTACCACGCATTCTCTATTCTTATAATATCTACTAAAGGTACCAACACCAACATCACAACATGAGTGCCAACATTGTACCATTACTCCATTTCTGCCTACCTAAGAGAAAACGAGCATGAAGATAAGTGCTATCGGGCCTCAACTGGCTCAAGCCTCGTGCCAATGGCAAGTGGCCATCTGCCTCAATAGTGCATTATTTGCCTCTTCCATTAGGGGGCAATAGTTTGCCATTACGACAATGGGTGCTTCAATACATAATCTTGCGTTGAGTTTATTTTGCTTGGTATAACATGAGGTATATAAACAATTGCAGATAGAGAGAGAGAGATAATTTGTAAGAATGTAAATATAATTTGAATTGAAAAAAAAAAGAATACCTTGGGCATCACAAGAACTAGGTATTTTTTCTTTGATATTACCATTACCTACGTTTTGTCTATTAATATTGCCTAGGTACGTTTGAAACATAAACATATAATTAACTTTGTTATTATAATATAATGCAAAATATACTAAACAGCTATTCCAAAAAACTAATAGATCAAGAAAGTAGCCAGTTAGCTCGTCAGTTCAATGACATTTTATTGTAGTTATAATAACTGACTCCTTTACTACTTATCTTACAAAACTAAATCTCCTAAAATCACTTTACATTGAACATCGAAGATGCTTCAAAAAGTCGATATAAACATTTTATAATAAGCTGGAAGTGGCAAAAGTTCTAGAAGTGTCTCCGTACTTAACGATCAGCGCACCTGTGAAGTTCGGGACAGGCTCAGTTTGACGAAAATACCCGTAAACTTGTACATTTTCTGAGGAAACTCCAGGATTTTGTATTTTCTAGGACAATTTGTTCAAATATTTCTATTTTTCGACAGTTTTTAATTTTAGTTTTCTTTTTTTTTCTTAGCCTTAATTGTTGCACTGCTGGTCATAGGCCTCCCATCTCGTCTCCACACCTCTCGATCCTTATAGTTCTCCCCAGTCAGGGTTGTAGGCGTCCAGATCGTCACGCCATCTTCCGGGGCCTACCGCGTCTGCCGTGGCCATCCTGTGGTATCCACTACTTTTCTTACTAGTCTTTTTAATTTATATTGTTAATGCGTTTGTTTCGTAAATATCCATGTAAATAAAATGTATTAATATCTAGCCATAATAATTATTTTGTTTGTAATATTTTATGATCATTAGTCACCACAAACCACTAGAGTAATTAGGTAATGTGTTACCTATAGTGTATAATTAGTAATGTTACATAATATAATATGTAATTGGGTAAATATTAGTAAAGTGTATATTTATATATTTGTGGTGCCAATAATAAAAAAAATCGAACAATGTTTTCCTGCACCTGGTAAACTAATTCCTTTTATATTTTTTTACATAAGCAACCTATAAAACTATAAAACTGAATGATTGTATAAAATATCTATTGGATTATTAAATTATCAAAAAAGTTATAAATCCAAAAATAAAAGGCGATAAACAAATCTCATAGTTTCCCTACAACCTTTATAGTAGTTCTAGTTATTTTAAATGAGTTTTTAAACTGTCTTGCATAGACGAAATATTGACATGACACTGACGTAACGGCAGCTGATATTCTAAACTCCTGAATATGTTACTTTTAAACTGATTATAACTTCAGCTTGATTTAAATTGAGACTTTCATGTTTACATAGTGGGAGGTAAATGTACTATAGAGAAGGTACCGAAATATAGAATAGAAGTAAATATAGTAGACATGTAAAAATAGAAAGATCTGAATTTCTGAAGATCTTCTTATATGCTTTAGAATTATCACCAAAACTAAAACAATAATATTTAAGTATTCTGTGCCGAAATCAAACCTTTTGAACGAAACAACTTCGAGCTAAATTCCTAAAAGAACAATTGAAATCGTTGTTTCCATTTTTAATTGTGTTAATAGAAAAAAACAAACAACTTGACAGAACGTATCTTAAAATAGCACTATATGAATTTTGTTTGAAAACTCGAAAATGTTATTTGTGCTAATACCGATAATTTTTATAAAAAAAATACACTAAAGTAAATAACACCAAATAGGAAAAATTGTTGTATATTGTTAATAACAACAAATAGGAAAAATAGAATCCATTCTAACAGTTCAGGTTATACAAATACTTTATAATAAGCTCTAAACGAAACTTCTCCGAAAACGTAAAAATACTTTCAAAGAAATCTCGAAAAGGATGGAATAAAGAATTATAACCGTTTCAATATAATAAAAGATAGGTAAAGAGAGGACGTCTTTAGTCTAATTAGATAGGTAGACCACAGAAGGTGTACTCTTTGAAGAATTTGACTGAGTACAGTTGAGCCCTATTTTGTGTCATTTACGTAAAAATTTACTGTTTTATCTACTCTGGATGGAAATCATATAAAAAATCGCGACTGCACTATCACAATAAGAGAATCTAGTGGCCTATATTTTGGATGTTAGCTATAGAGACAATCGAAATCCCTTAACAGTAGTTTTTGCGTGGTATAACCTAACAAGCTAACATCCACATATCCAGACTTTTGAAGTCGAAGTGTCATGTTATGTCCAAAAATGTGATGGATAAAGAACTGAAGAACACTTGAAAGAACACTTACATACACAATTTCATTTTCGTCTCATTGAAATAAGAGCGTAGTAGTAGATACGTGTATATCAATGTAGTACCCAACATTGCAACTACAGTTGACCTTTTGCACTAATTTATTATGTGGTTCCGTATCAACTATGCAAAGCACGAATATCGCGCTCACAATGAGAACTAATTGCCCGGATCGCGAGTCTTTCCACGGATGAGGATTTTTTATGTTATTTTTCTTAGTATTGTAGCTTTTTATACATTAGTAAAGTAGGTGAACTGTGGAGGAAAATAACAAATATAATTTAGTCCAGTGCATGATTGCACTATTCGACTAGGGACTGGGACATTGTGACCTAAGTATGATTTTCTTTATAACATCAGAAATGAATTATCCGAACCCAAAATACCAAGTGATTTTAAAAACCAAATTATAGCCCCTTAAGGAAAAGGCTGGGCAAATAATGAAGTGTTAGGCAAATTACATTGGGTTAGGTTACTACAACACACAGGTTAATACAACTGATGGTGTTGCAATACTTCTGAATAAATAAATAAGTAGACCTTCATGAAGTGATGTAAAGAATAACAACAAAAAGATTCTTATTCTAGACCCAAACAAAATATTCTCAGGTACGTATTTCCTCTGATTGCTAACATGATAAATATTTCCTGCAGACAGTTATTAATAGTTTTTGTCACTCCACACGTATTATGATATTGGGTTAATGATGGGAACCGTG
The DNA here is from genome assembly GCF_022581195.2 of Helicoverpa zea. Taxonomy (NCBI): domain Eukaryota; kingdom Metazoa; phylum Arthropoda; class Insecta; order Lepidoptera; family Noctuidae; genus Helicoverpa; species Helicoverpa zea. The sequence goes on from NC_061472.1 coordinate 5,613,619, forward strand.
TAATGGATAGATAATAATATAAATTATTGTTTGCTTTTCTTCGGGAAAGATTTCTCTGTTTTGGTTTGGTTGATGCAAGAATAATAATAATTAGTCAGTGCAGTGTGTGAATCACCTTATATTATGGATCTCAGAGAGTTCGTGTATGGTGCGGTATTATTCGAAAGCCTTTATGTACCGCGGCCCTGGTACATAAAGGGCTAAAGAAGCGACATGTTGGGTTTTAGTCAGTAAGAGTCTGACGGAGACTCCCCACACCCCACCACACCCCACCCACAGCGGTAAGGGTAATTTGATGATAATTGTTATCAGTAAAACAGAAGGTGCTCCACCTATAAGAATACTAGGGACTCCAACTAGAATACCAGGAACTCCGGTTAGAATACCAGGAACTCCTATTGTAACCCAAGGTACTCCAACTAGAATACTAGGTGCCCCAATTAGAATACTGGGAATAAATCACGATTAAATTACGTTTGTGGCATGAGAGCCCCCAAAACATTTATTTAATTCTAGTTTTCAGTATTTGTTGCTATAGCGGCAACAGAAATACATCATCTGTGAAAATTGCAACTCTCTAATTATCACGGTTCATGAGATACAGCCTCGTGACAGACGGACGGACAGAGGAGCGAAAGCAATAGGGTCTCCCGTTTACCTTTTGGGTAAAGAACCCTAAAAAAAGACTGCATAGTTTATACAACTGTTTTTTTTTTATTTGGAGCTTTTAAAAACATCCTATTTTCCAAGGTTTAGTGGTTCGCAGGTTTTATCGCGGTACGCTGCGCATTCCTACTGACCAACGTTACTAACCGTATGAAAGTACCTAAGCTTACCAAAGCTTTTTATGCAATTTTACAACAAACTGTAGACCGATTGTAAATACAAAAAAAAGTACATTATTTATGTACCTAAGTTGAAATGTCTACAATGCCTCTCAAAGGTCATTGTGCTATGACAATTATCTATTTTTCTGTTTTAATGTTTCTTACGTAGTTTCAAAATGAACGGTATGGCGATTCCTCTCTTGACTTTAATCAATAAAGGACAATGCTATTCTTTGTATGGAAGTTGGGCTCAAGAGTTGCCCACAGTAGCTGCATAGTGTATTATGTTCCATAGGCTTATAATAGGTCCCAGACCGAAATATTTCGAAATCTATCCCAGGAGTCCTGAGAAAAACTGGTTTGACTCTTATTCAATATTACGAAAAATATGCTTACAAACTCTTAACTATTCCACTTTTATTACCTTAATTGAAATGCATTATAATATTATTCGACAAATACGAGGTGTTGAACGAGATTTTTTTTTTACCGACTTCAAAAAATGGAGGAGTTTTTCAGTTCGTTTGTATTCTTTTTACGTTTGTACGTGCATAACTCCGTCGTTTACCAACCGATTTAAACAATCATTTTATTGTTTGAAAGGATTTACTTTCCTTTGTTATTGGGTCCAGGGTCTGGTGATAGAAACCTTAAAACAATAGGGAACTGTCGGAAATTGTAAGCACACATTGAATAAAAACTTGTCATTCGGGTATATATTTCCGACACCACAAAACTGTGGAGGACCTGACGATGGAGACGACAGTGAGACGAGGGAACTCCTCAACGGTATCTATTTACTACCTCGTGTTCGAGCTTATTTTATTCGTCTTGATAAGATTTTTCCATTGCCATTACGAATATTAATTGCATGACGCTACACGAATTTAGGACTGATTGTGGTAGATAGAGAATGAAAAGCAAGAGAAACAACAATTACCTTTAAACGTCTATTTCTGTTTTTTTATCCTGTTAACAGTGAAACCACTAACTACCTGAATGTTATTTCAAGAAAAGAGGTTGTTAGGTTTGTTGCTGCTTAAAACGGCTTGCTAACAATGGCTGGCTAACAATAGAACCGGTTTTTTCTCGGGACCTCTGGGATCGATTTCGAAAATATTTGGATTTCGTATTAACAGTGAAGTAAAGAACCTATTCTAACCATTCCCACTACTGGGCAAATGGCTTGGGCTTTATAAATTGACTGTTCAAGTTTAACATTAGAACCGGTTTTTCTCGGGACCTCTGGGACCGATTTCTAAAATATTTTGATTTCGTATTAACAGTGAAGTAAAGAACCTATTCTAACCATTCCCACTACTGGGCAAACGGCTTGGGCTTTATAAATTGACTGATCAAGTTTAACATTAGAACCGGTTTTTCTCGGGACCTCTGGGACCGATTTCCAAAATATTTGGATTTCGTGTTAACAGTGCAGTAAAGAACCTATTTCGACCACTTTCACTACTGGGCAAAAGGCTTAGGCTTTGTTAAGAGACTATCTATGGAGAACATTTGAACCGGTTTTTCTCGGGACCTCTGGGACCGATTTCAAAAACATTTGGATTCCGCGTTAAGAGTGAAGTAAGGAACCTATTTTAACAATATCCCCTACTGGGCAAATGGCTTGGGCTTTATAAAGTGACTGTTCAAGTTTAACATTAGAACCGGTTTTTCTCGGGACCTCTGGGATCGATTTCAAAAATATTTGGATTTCGTGTTCAGAGTGCACTATGGAACCAGCTGGAACTACTCCCACTGCTGGGCAAACTTTGAGCCCAGACCCTGGCATTGTCCTTTGGATACTGTTATTACTTAGTAACCATTTTTATGACGATGGGATATCATCACAGCCCTCCAACCAATGTGGAAGAAAAAAACCGGCCAAGTGCGAGTCGGACTCGCGCACGTAGGGTTCCGTACCATCCAAACTAATATTCTATATATATTTTTATTGGATATCGAGCAAAAAAACACGTTTGTTGTATGAGAGTTCCCGAAATATTTATTTTGTTCTAGTTTTCAGTATTTGTTGCTATAGCGGCAACAGAAATACATCATCTGTGAAAATTTCAACTCTCTAACTATCACGGTTCATGAGATACAGCCTGGTGACAGACGGACGGACGGACGGACGGACGGACGGACGGACGGATGGACGGACGGATGGACGGACAGAGGAGCGAAAACAATAGGGTTCCGTTTCACCCTTTGGGTACGGAACCCTAACAAAGGTATATTTAATCCGTTTTCGTTCAGTACCAACAGTGATTCTTTCAAACAAACCCGCCATCTTGTAAATTGTCTTTGACTTCAAATACGTGTCTATAGACAATAGCCAGGAAGAGTTGCGGTATCAAATTGTTACATTCAATTAGCAATACCGAGACTGGAGCGCTCGTGCTGATGAATATTAATTAAACAAATAAACTTATTATCTGACGTTCCGATAGCTGCGACAATGATGAAGTTTTGAAGTGTTTTCAGTTAGGAGATTGGTAAATGTTGGAAATATTGTTTAACAGGTCTTAGTCTGGGTAAATATTTTACGTACCATGGTGATTTCATAAAAGAAGTCACCTATTTCCATACCGGATTTCATTCTAGTCTATGCAGGCATGAAAGTTACAAAAAATAAAACCTTTCGATTTTTTCGGTTTTTAATATCAGTGTTAAGTTTTCCTAACTCTTCTCTTATTATTTACTGAGATTTCTTTCAAAGCTTAGCTTTCTGTCAATAGGTACTATCCTAAATATAATATCTATAAAACAGTTTGACCACAACTTTCATTTAGGATTTTACAGAGTTGAAGGATTGGACAGGATACCTACCTCTCGAATCCCAATTATCTAAATTATCTCCACGCATTTGATCACCGTTAAATCCGACAGTTCTAAGGATATCCAAATTAAGTCGAATAGTTAGGAAGGATCAATCTATCCACTATGACAGTCAGACCATTCGGAACAAACTTTAGATTATGTTCGGCCATTTGGTCTGTGATTAATGATGATGTATCACTCAGACTGGATGTTAGACTGTCTAGGTCCGACCTAACTTCAGACTGTCATATTAGGTACTGATTTATTGATTAGGAGATGCCTGATTTGATAGGACGTGATTATGGTTGTCGAAATATTTGTGATTGTCAATTGTTATTTAGCAATTTCTAAACAAGTTATTTTCCTACTACGTTCTGCATCCACATAAAGAATTTTCTTCTACAATGTATAGGTACTATATACCTCTGCCAATTTCATCCAAATCAGTTGAGTCATTTAAGTAATGCTGCGTTGCTTCTCCGTGCCAGAATTACTGGGCCGATTTCAAAACGCTCATCGTTTATACAGTATTTTCTTGATCAAGCCTTGGTCAATCAATCAGAAAAATAATTCTTAGGAATACCTAAGACCACGAAAACGCCTTATATACGATCATAAATGTTGCCACAGGAAAAGATTTAAGAATATATGTATTTGTATGTTTTCGCAAACGTTTAGTAAATAATAATTTTTATGTGCCTTACGAGAACCATTTGGTTTTATGTGTAATAATGTTTTAGCGGTGTAGTTTGTGATTTTTTACTATGGTTGGAATTTCTACTATTAAATCCATTGCCAGTTTTTTTCTTTGGTTATAGAAACCTAGATTTTTGACGATTGGAATTAAGTAGGTTACTGTAGGACTATTCTCAGTCTTTTCCCATTCGTAAATCGAAATTAAGTATATTGTCTAATAGATTTACCAAACAATAACAATCATAGAATATTCGCATAAAAACACTAAGCATCTGAAAAGTAGAACTTTCCCTCCGCTATTTCTAGACAAACCAGTTAGGTACTTTACATAGTAACCTAATCCATCAACAATATTACTAGTCCAATAACATTACATACTGTCATACATACATTTATGAATGTAAGCCCACAGAGCTCATATAAATCATTTGACAATTTAATAATACGCATAGCAGTACCACAGAGGATTAATGTATCTGTCTTGTCTCTGATATACGTTTTTATTATCCATCCTCTATGCTTTACGCTTTATGGTCGGGTTAGGTATTCTGAGTTCTGAATTTGAATTGTGTGGCAATTTTGGCCAGCTCTAAAATGTTATTGTTTTTAGGTCTTTTTTCAAAACTTCTGTTTTATCTATTACTTTTTAAATGCAAATAAAAGGAGATGGCCAAATTTTCATAGAAAAAAAAACCAGAATCGACAGCAATGAAATGGTTACCAATAGGTTCTTTATGATAGACCTTTGATGGTGCCAAAAAATCCAGACTGAAATCCATGGGGTATAGGAGCTATTTCATATTATCGCAAAAATAGGTTATGTTGAATATATGTTGATTTTAAAGATTATTAACATCAAGGGACATAAAAAAGCAAAGTAAACTAACATTATACAAGCCACTAGTAATAACCCCATAGTTTCAGAGTTGGCCTGGTGATTAAAAGGTCTTGTATTTAACCACTCCAGAGACGATTAAGCACCGACCTTACCTACTTGGAGAGGTTTCAGTTACATGCAACCTTCACAACTGGTTATGAAATGTTTTTGGAGAAATTGTCTTTGAAAATCGCGCCATGTGACATTGTCAAATATAACAAATGACTTAGCAATGCAAAACGGGCCAATCACGAGTCTGCATTCAACTTCTAACGAACATCAAACAGTAAAAGTTAACTTTTTTGTGAACTAAAATCTTGATCGAAAAAACGTTATAAAAAGAGAACCCCATGGTTTTTAGATGATTTGAAATACTTTTTAAAATCCACAAATTATACTGAATCCAATCATACATATGACGTTCCTGTCGACTCTGGGTGTTTTTTTGGCCATCTCCTTTATTGAAATTATTGTATAAAAATTATAACGTCACAATTATTGGTAGAAATAATTATTTTGTACTTATAATTTGTGTAGAACTAAGTTTAATGAAGTTTTCCGAAACTTTAAGTAAGTAATTAAATAATGGTAATTCAATAAAACTCTTTTTGAACTAATTACATCTCGTGGAGTAATTACGAAAACTTAGGCATTAATGAATTGTTGTTGTTCGAATTTATCTTTATTGCCTGTGTATTTATTTAATAAATACTTAGAATATATTTCTAGAAGACTAAGATATCAATTTACTTCTTCTTTCTCTACCGACTGTCTAATGCCTAGTCTATGTACACCATAGATGTAATATAATAAACAAGATTGCGCACTCTCAAAATATATATTTACGAAAATGAACTCTATTCCAACGCAATAAGGTACTAAGTTGGTTGCATAATACACAGAGGCAAATCCAAGCCGAGCGGGATAGTTAGAACGGAGGTCGTTTGTCTCTTTCTAACACCTTGCCAGCATAAAAAAATGTTGTGATCAAGTTTTTTTTTGCCCAAAAACACAATTGAATCACTTATATTTTTATCTTATTTTAACAATTATTGTAAGTCAATAAATTAATAACAATCGCATTAATTTATTCGTATTTATTCTTAAAACATAAACAACATAAATTTTTATTTTGCTTTTTTTTTATTTTCTAGCGGTAACCCTGAACATTCTTGGCGCGTAATCAGCATTTAAAATTTTGTTTATATTTTTTTGTATTTAATCAATTCAAACTATTAAAATGGTGAAAAAGTGTTGCTTTTATACTTGTGAAAGTGAATCCTATGGTGGTTGCAATATATCGTTCCACCGGTAAGCTAATAATAACATTTCCGTAAATCAAACAACTAATGCCCATGAATTCTTGTTATGAGTCAAAATATGGGTGATGGATTTTAAAACTGTTGTACTATTGTTATAGTTTCCCAAAAAAATGTAGAAAGGCGATATAAATGGCTCAGCAGTCTATATGTGAAGTAAAAATACAAAAAAATCAGTCTGCACTTCGAATCTTCCCGTTTTTATTACTGCTAATTCCTGCTAATAATTTTAAAAGCCTATATTAGTAGTTTAAGGTCCCAAACTGCGTAAGTTAAAACTTCAATACCAATCTGTGTTTAATAATCTTAGCAAACTCGGATTGGTCTCACATAGCTTAATCTCATAGTCACCCTATTAGAAAGGGACAGACGGCCTCCGTACTAACTGTTTCACTCGGCTCGTTTTTTGGTTAAAAATGCGCAGTCCTGTTTACTAATATTATGTCTATGATCTGTCTTGTCTCTGATATACGTTTTTATTATCCATTCTCTATGCTTTATGACTTATGGTCGGGTTAGGTATTCTGAGTTCTGAATTTGAATTGTGTGGCAATTTTGGCCAGCTCTAAAATGTTATTGTTTTTAGGTCAAAGGTTCTTTTTTCAAAATTTCTGTTTTATCTATTACTTTTCAAATGCATTCAAAATTATGAATATAATGTCAAGTCCTTACGCTCAAATAGGTATAATTTTCTGAACAAAAACTTTTGTTACGTACATAATTGTATTACAACGTCACAATTATTGGTTGAAATAATTATTTTGTATAGATAGTTCAACTCAGATTTGCGCGCGGCCCTATGTGTGCGTCGGCTTGTAAATATACAACTTTCATTCGTGTGACAGTGACGTCGTCCGAGCATGACGTGTTCTCATCGCTTTTTGTTATGGGTACAGTCGTTTACGAAAATGTCTAGTTCTTCACGGAGAAAATGTTTTAAGGAGTCAGGTAGCGTTTCAAAAAAATGAAACAACATTCAAAGCTTTTTATTATTACATTTTACAGTTTATCATTATTTTCTCATACGGCTTTTCAAATTGACATTGACAGTATCTAAGAAATAAATGAAGTGAAATATCTAAGATGAATTAAATACTCCTTACATATTTTCTAGCTCGGGGTACGCGGACAATAAATAAATGTGTGGACTAAGAATGTAAAAGACCTATAATTTAGTATAATAATGGAAACAAAATGTGTGGGGAATTTTAAAAAATTATATGGCTTCGCATAATGTCGACCAAAATAAGACGGAAATAATGAAACTCATAAATGAACGTTTAAGTCAAATTGATGAAGGGATGTTGGGTAATACTTGTCGACATGTACAAAAGAAAAAGAAGAATACTATAGACATTTTGACATGGAGTCAGAATTTATAATTAACATTGGTGAAAGTAGCGAATCCGAAAATTCATCATTTGATTTTTCAAGTAGCGATACAGAATCATTATAAATAAATAAACTAAATTACGTAATAACTGTACTTTAAACAGCCGTATACAACCCCTAAATAACTGTATTTGTACCCGACTGTACCTCTTGTCACGCACACAAAGTCACTGTATATGTACAAGGGTTACCCACACATAGGGCCGCGCGCACGACTGAGTTGAACTTACTATACTTATAATTTGTGTAGAACTAAGTTTAATGAAGTTCTTCGAAACTTTAATAAGTAAGTAAATAAATAATGGTAATTCAATAAAACTCTTTTTGAACTAATTACATCTCGTGGAGTGATTACGAAAACTTAGGCATTAATGAATTGTTGTTGTTCGAATTTATCTTTATTGCCTGTGTATTTATTTAATAAATACTTAGAATATATTTATAGAAGACTAAGATATCAATTTACTTCTTCTCTCTCTGCTTACTGTCTAATTTCTAGTCTAAACAGACAATTTGTTTAATCAAACAATGATTATAAAACAAAATAAAACTTCTTGGATACCTAAGTATCATCTAACTGTTTAGTATATCTACATTTCTAAAACAAATAGTCAGATTGTATAAGTAAGGTAAGTTAATAAAAACAAGGTATACTTCAAAAAATCACCTAAAACATATATCCGAAATGTATCAATGCGCAATTTACGTAGGTATCAGCATAAAGTACGCAGCGAACGTTCGGTATGATACGATAACACAGTTTGACGTTTATTTGTCTAGACAATCCCACAAGATTGAGATTTATAGTACTCCCCTATATATTCTACTTCATGTCGGGTGATATAGGCAAGTTTCAGAAGTCGAACTAGCTGTTATTGTTCTTATCTTTAGTAATATTAACTATACTTATTATAGTGAAAATATGAGTTCATTTTGTTGGTTACGCTTTCCAGCACAAACGGCTGAACCAATTGGCATGTTTGGTATCGGGAAACGATCTTCGCAGTCCAGAAAAACATACCTACGATCAATGCTGTATTTTTGCGATATTAGATCGAGAAGAAGCGTAAACTTATAGGTATCAATGATGGCGTCCATCCAAGTCAGTTTAATGGCTTAATTCTAATCTTAGGGAGTCTAAGTCACTAGTGAAACTAAAACAACCCGAAATATTTAGAATGGTACTTCTTACACAATCGCTATTGTTCATACAATATTTATTCTTGTTACTTGACATGCTTAGGCATACATGCGTTACGAATAAAATCTATGTGACCTTATTAAATAAATAGTCTTACAAAGATACGAAAGAAATCATTTCACATACCTACCCTACCTATCTCTATTAGGTATTTCCAGACATTGCTTCCAATCCCGTAAGGAACAGCATATTATGCCAAAGAAAATGTCTTTAAACCGCTAAAATCCTCCTACAAAGAAGTCCAGGAAAACACACTCTACAGTTCTTAATTACCAATCTTCTACCCAGTTATCCATGCACTCAAGTAACTGACCTCGTAACCACTGCCATCAGCAAGCTACCCACGATTAACCCAGGAATTATAAGGCGTCTAACCACTCCTAAATAACCCACTCCAGTAATTACCCGGGAACAGTATAAATACAGATCAGGGAAGATTTACAGGTTGCTGATGCAATCAGTATGCGAGCCACGCATTGAACGACGATTACTGGCATCGGATGCACTGCAGTGACAAAAGGCCAATTACGTTAAAAGCTCTTGGTAGATGCTTGGTGAACTAACTCGTAAAATAATGTATGCTGAATTTAATTTGTTCGAAGTTTTGCACTTGACAGTTTGGAGTTCGTTGATGAATTGGTTGTAGTTTCATGTGAGAAGTTTTTCAGTATAAATAGAAATAGTAAAGGTAATGATGATAAGTACCTAACAATAACCTAATGACTTATCATGCGTAAAACTTGTATAAAATTTACAAGAAAGACTAATTTTTATATGTCGATGCTGATTTTTACAAGTTCGAAATGTGTTAGTAAAATTTTCGAGAGGAGAGGGAAAAAGAAGCAGGAAAACCCAAAAGAAGCAGGTAATGGAAATAATCAAAGAAAAAGTATTTCCCTAATGTTGCATCACTCAAAATGACTACAGCAGCTCTTCTACAAAAACTATTAAAAAATCCTCAAAATACGACCCAAAATAATCTGCGTCCCATATTGGTATCGGCGATCTATCGGCTATGAATCGTGGTAACGGACCCAGGGCTACGTGACCGGTTTCCCGATACCCCAGGATAAACACGACGACACGCTCCATCAGGGAAACTATGTGGAGCGATTATGGAGTGGGAATTTTTATAGCTACTGCTGATGCTGTAGTTCGTTGAGTAATTTTTTAAAAGGAGTAAATTGGTAAGTTGTGAAGTTAGTTAAGGGTATTTGTAAGTGTATTGAGGATGTAAAGAGACTCTAAAGGTGGTCAGACTTATACCAGGCCGTGTTCACTTTAAAATATTGACGTGTGCTCTCACTCACCAAATAAATGAGGACATGATAAGTACCCCAAGCGAAAAGAACAGGTTATTCGCCGAAGGGGCATTTTTTGTTTGTAAAAACTGTGATCAGAAAGAAATGATTTACCTCTAGATTCCTCGAATCACACAAAAGTTGACACTGGCGATTTTACCAAGAAGCGAAACACTGACAACATATTTGCAATGGCCAAACAAAAGCTGAGTAACTTTTCCAACAACTCTCTTATTATCTAAATAAATATACTATGTAAGTATAAGAATTTCCACGCATATCAATAAAATCCTCAATCCAAACAGCTTATCAGATAAACGTGTGAAGAGTATCCCTTCAGTTCAGAACACAGGGTCATTACGCCACTCTTTAGGGGATTAGTTACGTGCCTTCTCCTCAATGAAGACGTATGGAGGAATTTGCGTTTGCATAACAAATACCATGGTCTACCATCCCTAATTAAGACTAATTGCAGCCTCCTTCGAGATTCTAAGAATAAGGTACGAGGGTAGAATTGTAATGCTGTATTGTATTAGGTCGATGTTAGGAAAGTGGAATGTAAGTGATCATAAGGAAATCTGTGCAGATTGGTTTTGGATGAAGAGTGTTCTGTAATTTATCTGTGTTGTATGTTATTCATTTGGGTATTTATTTTGAATCATGTAAGTAGAGTCTTTCTGACTGATGTAGTTCTTGTGGAAAATATCCTGTCTCCGATAGTTTTTCAGAACTATTTTGTTTACGAATGAAGTAGACTTTCTCAGAATGATTATTGGCAGAATTTTCGCTGATAAATAGGAGATTATAGATAGCACTGACATGTCAGTGGTTAATTTAATCAGACGACAAAATTATGAAAAAAATTTGAAAAGGAACGCATTGCTTTTGAACAGAACAAAAACTTTCTTTTTAAAGCATCAAAATTGTACAAATCGGAGATAGAGACCGTTGTACCCAATAACAAAAGCCATAGCCCAAACATAAAAATCTCCAATAAAAATAAAAATAAAATAAAAAATACACCGTCAAACGCCAAATAAGTTCAGTTAGCAACCGCAAACAGAGTTCTCGATGTATCGAAGTTAACAGTTTATTTCCTACGTGTTCGTGGGACAAATACGATTTTGTGGATACGTGCCCCAACGCTCGGTACCCAGACTTGAATTCAACGTACGATTGTGAGTCCACTTTATAAAATTGTTATGTTTTTTTATTCTTTGACGGCGGTAAGTGAAATTGGAATGTACTTTGAGAGCTCCGGATCGAAAATATTGTATTTACTTGATCTAGAAATAGAGAAACAGCATAATTGATATTGAACTTCGATGTGCTTTCTACGAGTTACGCGAAATTGAACTGAAGAATAGAGCAATACCTATGCTCCATTCGTACGAATATAATAAACTTTTAATTAACGACAGTTGAAAACTACAATAAGAAATAGGTAGCTTGATTTTTAAAGAAGCTAAACTCTCTGTGTTTAATCACTGTTAACACACAATAATGTTAAAATAAACGGAACGGACTTCCCTGAGTAGTACTTGTCGATACGTGTCTAAAATCAAAGACTAGACCAAAAAACTAAAACAAATTCTCAATCATCCTGCATTACACATGTACATATTAGAATCAAGGGTTTAATACTCTCTCGAACGGGATGCGAAATTTTTAACGGAAAAAGTTGCTTATTAATTTCAAAGCTCATTTTATGTGGTCCCCATATGACCGTCGCGTATATTAAATTTCTTTGAGAAATAACGAACACTAAAACGATGTTATAACACAATTACTTCGTAAGGGAAATTGAAAAACTTGCATGGAAATATGTAGAAGGCGGTTTGGTAAGAAAATGTTTTGTTAAGGTAGTTATTTTTTGTATGCTGTTGAAGTTTAGTTAGAGGCTTCGGTAAATGGATTTACGTAGAGTTTAGTTTAGAATGTAATACGTTATGCATTTATGGAGGAGGATTCTAGACACTTTTTGTATTGTGATGAAACATACGAAACGGATGAAAAATCATGGAAAAGCATAGATATTTTATATACTTAAGGTTATCATTTCACTCTTCTTTTTCACACTCGTTCAGCGGGCAGTCTAGCCTTTCTCGATAGACTATCTGACCTTTAGATGTGTAGACTTTCTGAACTAGAAAACATTTACGCCCTTTTTAAACACACACACACAAACATCCCTACGTTTAATCAGTAGAAGTGATGTATCACAAAGCGTTTACATAAGTAGGGCAGTTCGGTCTGATTTAGGTCCCAAAGAGCTGCGTCAGCGGCCGTCCTATAGACAATATCGTAAACTTACGGGACATTCGTGTCCCGGAATTATATGACGCGTTGTTACACTGTTTTTGTAGTATGGTTTACTTGTTTATTGGTAATGATGGTGAATGTTTTATAGGAAATGAATAAAAATTGGAGTAAAGTCCAGTAGTGGACTGCTATAGGCTGATGATGATGAGGTTGATGATGAATAAAAATTAAATAGAATTTGATTTTTTGGAAGAGATATTTGTCATGTTGGTACGTACACTATAGGCTCCGTACCAACTGAAGCTATTTGAAAAATTCTTTCCGTGTTACCACAAAAACTTTTTAACGTCAGTTTAAGCCTTGTCTAAAAAAATGTCAAATTATGACGTTGACATATGGTTCATTTTGCAGCCAAAATTTTTTTAGACAAGTGTAAAACAGGGTTTTAAGTTTTTGTAGTAAGGCCATTTGACTTTTCAGAAGCCATACTGTCTTCACATATTTATCTAGGTACGGGAATAAGCCACCGTAAAATAAAGCTTTATAAGCTTTTCAAAATCGCAGATAGTTTAAAAATTGTCATAAATATATGAGCATAAGCATTATCTAGGCATTAGAATGCTGTTTCAACCCTTTCAATTATTTGAATTCCAGTCATACTGAAATGTAGAACTATTTAGCAGATCAATTATCCATTTGTATTTAAGTGATTGATGGTTCTAATGCCCGAATAGTCTTCGGTCACTAAAATAGGCGCATAATTCTTATCTGTCAATTAGCTGTCACTGTCAATTTGACATGTATTGTAATGACAAAGGGACTTAAAATTACATTCGTACATGAGGCCATATGAGGCCCAACTTAAATATAAGTGCGATTTGAGTATTTATGTATTGTTTTATTACTTAAAATAAATCCTTACATAATCCTGTAGATATTTCCATTATTATTAAATTGGTAATCCCAAAAGTTAATCCTACTTAACACAACGTATCAGTTAGGTCGGTATTAAAATGTATCAACGAATAAAACACCTTTTACTGAGCACATTTTATAACTCAAGAATGGCTGAACCGCTTAAGCTGAAAATTAGAGGGGGGCCAGCTTAGACCCGGGAGAAGGACATAGGATAGATTTCTGGCACCATCCGGCTACGGGAAGCAGTTATCTCGGGACGCAGGTGAAATGGCAGGCGCAAAGCTAGTTTGTCATAAAGTATATAATTATACTTAATATTATAAAAATGTGAAAATTAATCAAGATATGGGCTATTTTCATCTTCACGACGTGGGTGAAACGCCACGAGCGACAGCTAGTTTTTGAAATAAAATACCAAAGTCTCGTATCGGCATACTAGGTATACATAGCTTTTACCGTCGTCCAAAGATTATAGTTCGGCCATTCAGAGAATGCGTTCCTGACACGTCGCGATTGAACTGACGACGTAACTACATTCATTGATTATTGATATAATAATGTTGTTTTAATGCTCCTCAATTGTTAAAACGGTAAACAACCAGCAAAAATATTTTTATCGTAACTGCAACGCCATTGCAAAGTTACGTCGTCAGTTCAATCGCGACGTGTCAGGAACGCATTCTCTGAATGGCCGAACTATAGTTGTCGGACAAACTTGATAGAGGTATTAACCGCCAATCCTCTGGATGAAGTATTGCCAGTCTCGGAGACTATTTCAAACTTTAATGCACTTCGCATTCCTGACCGGCCATTTAAGTGAGCCACTCAGCTAAGAATGTTAACTGGTGATGGTGTTAAATGCGGCAAAAGTGAATGATTTTGATGTGATTTTGAGGATAGTGATGAAAGCTGGTGAGAAAACTTACACACTAGACTAATTGATTAATGAATTAGCTTCATGAAAGTCAGATATGAAGTGGGGTGGGTTTTCTGCCATTCATTAGGTTTAACAAAATTTAAAAACTTAAAGACCGCCTCGTGGACAGAGGCTTGCAAGAATATATTTATTTACAAGCTGGATTCACCCGCATCCCAGGGAACTCCTTCCCATAGGCGGACAAAACACAGCTTATGTTACCCAACCAAGGGTATATATACATATATACCCCTATAGTGATAACTTTTTTAAATCGAATCAGTAGCTTTGGAGCCAATTATATTACTATAGAAGCATAGATTTAAATATTTAAGATTTTCCCACCCAGTAATCATAAGGTTTAATCACTTTACAGTTTGACACGACCACTAAAGTGCGTAACACAGCCAGCTACTGATATTAGTCACACAACATGGCCGACAGCGGAAATATCAAACATTTAACTAAGTTCAGTATATTTGACGAACCGCAATCAAACTGATGTGTGCGAGTTATCTGGAATGACACTCAAATTACTGTTAGATAAGCCTTTGAGGGATGAGCGGTAGCGATTTGGTTTTGTGTTTAGGGGTTGTTATATTTTGACTAAAATAAAGCCAGTACAGTAAAGCCAGTAAAGTAGGTATGTGAAAGGTCTTTGGTAAATTTAGTAACATTGATGGCGTCCTGGCTGATTAACTAGGTAAGTATAGGCGGTTGTTCTCAAAGGCGATCGGCTAGCTGCGCAGGACATATAGTGCACAAGCATTTGCGCGGACACAGGTGAACTTTAGACACTGTCTAACATTATACAGTGAGTGAATTTCTGTATCTAAAAACCTTCAGGCAGTTCCTTTATGTTATTAAAAATATACATCATACATAAAATCTATACTTAGTTAACATATTATGGTAACAAAGATTTCCCGAAGAGTTTGGATGCTTTCAAGAGCAGTCGAGACAAAGGTTTCACTGCCAATCCGCTTTTCGTTTATCCCTTAATTTCTAAAGCTGTGTTCGCGAGTTTTATATCGTTATGTATATCACACGGCCGCCGGGGACTAGTGACTAATTCCACCACAACATACAGTACGACCAGAATAAACGGACCGTAGCATGGGCGCACTGTAGCACAAACGTGTTTTGTAAATATATTTATATTGGCCTAAACATTTATTGGGCATTTTTAGGATAGCCGCGTTGGTACCAATGTTTGTGTTTGCTGGTGTCAGTTGTTTTGTTAGCTTATTTTTTGTTTGTTTAGTATTTTGAATATACGCCATTGCATTATAAAAATACGGAGAGTTGACAACAAAAATTAAACTGTTGTCAACTGATTTTATAATATGTTTCAGTAACACCAAATTCTTTCATGGTAAAAGTTATTGTCACTGTAATTTCCTGGGTTCAAAACGGACCAAAATCATTACAAAACCTCGCACAATGAAACAAATTACTCCAAAAATAGCCCCCAACCCAAAGATTTCATTTTCGAAGGAATCAGGTGAACAGAAATTAACGAAGGCGAAAACAAAAGGCCCCCTTCTCAGATTTAGTCTCCAATTAAAAGTTGAGCCTTTGTCAGACAAACCGAGTCAGGCGCTAAGTCGATAGCAGCCCTTGGTAATCCCTTCGAGCGATTCTTTTCCCTCAATTTTTAAAAGCAAAATGTCAAAGGGGTGTTAAAAGTTAGAAATAACGATTTGTTTTTGATATTTTTGACAGCAGATAAATAATAAATGAATTCAATTTTGGGGCTGGTGTTTTGTTTGTTTAAATGATATTTGATAAATCCTGTTAGTGGGTTAGCGGGTTGTATAAAACAAATATCCGGAAAAATCACAGCTTTTGTTATATGTTGCTAAACTAATATATCACAATCACGTAAAATAAATAACTCGCATTTAAAATCTGTGACTGAATATTTTAGTTACAAGAATTTTGTCCCAAAAAAGAAATAGTTTAAAATACGCTTTTTGTACCGGTTCTTAGCTAGTAATGTCATCAGAACTCAAGCGTGTGCAAAATTTCATCCTAATCGAAGGCCAAATTAAGATTCCAAGATTTTCTTACATACATAGTTACAAGTGAAGCTAATATAAGCGTGTTAAAAAGTATATTTTTATAAGCACAATATTTTGAAGACTACACAACCAAAGACATAATCAGTTTTCACTTAAACATCAATTAAAAATCGTCGCTGACCCGTTTAAACATCTCGATAGTGTATTTTCACCAGTCCATTAATATAACTGAATATACAGTCGGTCTAACTTATCTGAATGATAACTGAATCAGAATTTGAGGAGGGAGTAGTGAGAAGTCTGCAGCGTTCCGATACTATTGTAATGGAATCGAGACGTGAGCAAATTATTGAATGTTAGGGATCGAGTAACATCGGATAAGGAATTGATTGAAATATAATATTTATTTTTATTTATTTTGTGGGTTTAGGTGTTGTGGCGTTGTTGACTTTGATTTTTAGGGGTGGGAGAAATACTTATAGAGGTGAAGAGGAGAAATACTTATAGAGGTGGGTGAAGAGGTGGGAGATACTTATTACAGGAAATATAATGATATGAAACTGAACGTATTTAAGAGGTTTGATATTACATTGAAGAAGTATCTATAAATATTATACAATTGTTATCAATGTGTTAAAAAGACGCAATGCATTTCAGATATTTTCGAGTCTAAGCTACAGAAGCCTCATTCAGAACAATAGAATAACTTGATAGATATGTATATGGACGGCTGTTTAAAGTTATCTCTTAATCTTATTTGCGTATGATTTATACATGTAGAAGACCCGAATCAGGAATTTACCGACGACATAGACACCTTTTGGTTATACGTAGGTATTTAACAAGCTGTTCCTCGTAATTTCAACCGCTTTTCGTAAAAACTGCTTTCTATGCCAGGAAAAATTATAGCCTATGTCAGACGGGAATACTGTAGCTTTCAAACAGTATAAGAATTTTTCAAATCAGTTCATTAGTTTCTGAGCCTTTCGAGTGCAAACAAACGACAATCCTGTATAGATACTTAAGGTAAGACCGCACTAGGCGGAACTGCGCTGCAGCGGAGCGACGCGACATTTTAAAATTAAGTTCGATATATCGCACTAGAACTGCAGCGGCGCGACAATATTCTACCCTAGTCGGTTGTCAGCCACTTACCGCGATGGATGAAATTGATTTTTTTAGTTTTCATTTTGTAAATCATATAGCTCTGGATAGTTACTAACTAATAAAATTAACTTTTCTTCATCCATTTTACAACACAAATTGCATGTCCGGCACGTTTCGACTTGTATGAAATAGATTTGTGATGCCTCGTGAGTCGCGATCGCGCTGCTTACTATATCGCACCTAGCGTCGTCGGCGGAACTGCGCGTAGCGACACAGCGCGTCAATTTTGCTTAGTTGCCCAACTTTGGCGCGCGGTGTCGCGCAGCGTAGTTCCGTTGCCGCGTAGTGCGGTATCTCTAATACATTTACTTAGAAACAATATTTTGCAGCGCACTGTCGCGTCGCTCCGCTACAGCGCAGTTCCGCCTAGTGCGGTCTTACCTTTAATGTAAGTGTAGAAGTATACCTAGAAATAAAGAAGAAGACGAGTACCTACTATATTAATGTCCATTGTCTTTGATGTGAGTTTCGAATTATTTATCAGTTTGTGAGTTTTTTTCAGAAGCTCGGTAATAGTAGGACTGCTTTGATACTTCAATTATTAATTTTGTTCTGCAATAGTTACTTAGTATCCATCGTAAAGCAACGAAAAGTTGGGACACAACTCAACTAGTTTTCTCAGCTACGCAATTATTAATATTAATGGATATAAAAAAATACAAAATAAGTTTTAAATCGGTAAAAATGTCCTCAATTATAATATTATTAATTGTATGAAACTCTTTTAATCATAAACTAGCAGTTTCATGTACCTACATCCCAAAGAAAATACTCACGCTCACTCGGACAAAAGGAACCTAGATCCTTATTCACAGAACCCCAAATTTGGCACGATCAAGTGAATTATCTCTTCAGTTTAGCAATAGTGTATAGACACAAACGAAATAATATTATGAAAAAATCGATACCTAAATCGAAACTTTGCTCAAAAATTCTCAAACAAAAGTCTTGGTAAATAACTGGCTACAACCAATCCCAGCTATATTGAACAAAAGCAGTTTTCTTGTACACACATCCATTATTCAGGAATATGAGCTCCATTGTCATCGCATCCGAGTGACCGGCCAGCCGGAATCGATTGCGTCCATCACGAGAATCGAGACGAGTGCATATATCGATTGTAATACTTCGGACTTGGGAGCCATGTGAATTGTGTATGGTGTTGATAAGAATTATGTGTATGGAAATGACGATGATGATGTCTGGTTTTGATGATGTGACGGAACAATTCTTCTTATTTATTTAAATACCATCCATTTGGGGTACTAGGTTGCTCGGGTAACTGGGTTGAGGGGGTCAGATAGGGCAGTCGCTCCTTGTAAAGCACTGGTACTCAGCCGAATCCGGTTAGATTGGAAGCCGACCCCAACATCAATCGGGAAAAAGGTTCGGAGGATGATGATGTTGAAATACCTTCCAATTACCAGGTAATCTATGCTTCTACACTTCTAAAATAATAAAGAAGAATCATTTTTTGTTTGTACCCTAAAGGCTTCGAAACTGCTGGAGCGAATTCTCTCTCTATTGGGAGCTAGACTATCTCGGAGTAACGTAGGCCATAGTCTATCCGGGTAAAGAAAGAATTTCTCCCGGTACGCGAGTGAAACTGCGAAAAATAGATGGTACCAAGAAATGTATTTTTTTCTCTGATCTCGGTACAAAAAAGAGCATTGACACATCAACCCCGAAACAAGCCAATTTCCCCGATAACACAATTACTATAACAAAGAATTGCTTTTAAATAAAAAAAAAAACTCGATAATTTCTTTATACGCCATACTTCCGACAGAACAAAAACTTTTCGAAGCCATATTAAGTACCCAATAATCGCTTTTCACCAAAGAATATTGTAAAAAATAAATATTAAGGCCACGCTAGACGGTAAGTAAATGTCAAACGACAAAATAGTCTATCTGAAAGGAATCCTGAGTATGTTTGCGTCCACAGGGTGTTCACTCCGCGGCGTGAAAGTATGTAGCTTGAAACCTATACGCTTAGTTTATTTTAAAGATAGTAGTTTATATGGTGGAAGGATATAAGCTGGATGATGGTTAGATAATTGTGTTTTGGAGCGATAGAAGATACTTGAGGAAGCTTTAAGGAAATGGTTGGATATATCATCATCTCGTGAGCAATTTCCCAACTATGGTGGGATCGGCTTCCAGCCTTACCGGATGCAGCTGAGTACCAGTGTTTTACAAGATAGGCAGTCAATCTGACCTAACCCTCAACCTACTTATCCGGGTATTCCAATACCCTCTGGTAAGAGTGGTTGTCAGACTTACTGGCTTCTGAATACCCGTAACGACCAAGTGCAAAGACAGCTGAAATGGTTGGATAAAATGATACATTATTGTCTGTAAGACAAGGAGCTCGTAGCTTCGTAACAGCCACGTGCATCGATCGAGCAACGTTTTCGGCGGTCTGAGGATGAGTGCATTTACTCCATCTTGTTATGACAACTGCTACTTTTGACACACAAAAAATCATAATTCACCAAAAACCACTGCCAGCTAAACAAAACTGGCCTAAGCTCTTCACAAATTAAACTGACCGCCTAATTCACCCCCAATTAATGTACTTAACATCCTGTGAACAAATAACTGGTGGCTGTACGATGCGCAAACGCATGTCCGTCGCCACAAACGCTTCCGACGCACGCCGCACCATTTCCGAGGGACAAACCTGTGGGAAATGACGTTTTATAGAAAAGTAGCAGAAGTGCTGTTGTGAATCGTTTTGGCAAGTTTGTACCGTTGGAGATGCGATATGCGTTTGTTTTTTACTACGAATATTTATTGGGGGTGAATTGGGTGGTTCTGACAGTCAGTTTAAGATGCATGAATTCAATCGGTTTCTTGCCCCTTAAAATGTTGTGCTGAACAATTAAAAATTGGTTTGGGAAAGAGGCTAAAGTAGTATCCTTCCTAATAGATAACAATTTTAATTTTCCTTCACGCAATTGCTCGTAGTTTAGCTGTTGTTTTCCGATTTTTTCTTTTTTTTTCTTTTTTGTTTTTTAAATTGACAGAGCAGGTGTTTTAATATGTACCTATAGTCCTATATTGGCCAAAAGTTTAATTAATTAGTCATTTGTTCAGTAATCATTTGTCACAGTGAGTGATAATTCTGCACATTAACCTATCACGTTAAAACACGTCAGGGCTCCTGACGTACTCGTATTAGCGCGGGACACACAAACTAGAGGGAATTTTAATTGATTCCACGCAACGCAGCGGTCAATTACATAATGTTCCGAATTACGGCTTTTATTTCCGTAATTTTGAGTTTTAAGCTGTTTTAAATGGTTGATATTGTACGATTCTGAATTTTAGCTTTTGATATTGTAACTCCTACAAGGTGGTATTACAAAGATTCATAATAAAAATATTTTTTTCTACAACTCTCAAACTTCTTAAAACGCAAAAAAATAGGGATGTTATTAGATTGACCCTCATTTTTGTTTGCGTGCTCTTAAACGGATTAACCTTTCTGGATGCGTTTTAGTTAGTTGAAAGCTGGTTTTTCAGTAGTTTTTGAAGTTATTAGCTTCGTTTTTCTTTCTTTCTTTCGTTTCAGACAAAATTGTGGACACGTCTTGTGTTTCTTTGTTTCAATTTTGTAGTTTAAAAATATTGCTGAAAGAAAAATTTCGTTTAACGGTATTTATAAGATTGTAAACAGTGGTAAAAAAGTTTTTTTGCTCCATAATAATAGTAGTAAAATAAAACTTTTTTGTTTTTTTATGAAACCTTTTTAGTCTATAAAAAATCTGTCGCCAATTTCACAGCAATCGCCAATCGTTCATGCTAGTACGGAAATTTAAACATGAAACATATTTAGGGCCTGTCGGCGACGTAACACGTTTAACTTTAGAAGTTAGTTCTACTACAAACCAGAATACATTGGAATTACGCAGCGCCGCACTGTGAATATAAATAACTTGCTTTAAACGCTATTTTATAGAACACAATTATTATGTGGGATGTGAGGGAAATTGGTGAAATTGTTTGGGAAATAAAGGACCAAGATAATGCATTAGAATACTCAGGTACATGAGTGTTAATTGCCCCCTAGTTTTTATCTAAATAAATTAGCTCTAGGTATATTTGTAAAAGATTTTTTTGGGAATTAGTTCTGTAGTTTTAAGTTCCTTTTTATTTTATATTTCCAAATAGACTTGAAAATATTAATTTAATCATCTTGTACCGATGCCATCGTCACAATCAAATTGCGTTCAAAATTAGATACGTAAATAAAAAATACAAACCAAAACATCAAAATATTTTATCGAACCATCTCACCATAAAACCTTATCTTTCCACTCAAAAGGGTGGTTCAATCTTAAAACACAAATACAAAATAAGTCAATAAAACGTCGCATGATATTGTAAACAAAGCCGCTTCCAGCCGCTTTGCCGCTTTGTGACGTCGCTTTCTGCAGAATATATTTCCACGGAGTAAGAAAAGATGACCGGAGATGCTATATTGCAGGTAGGTCATGCCTTCTTCTAGGTCAAATACATAAGGTGACAAAACGATCAGCTATGAGTGAACGTGAACGGCGTTCAGGTACATACTTTGAGGCATCTGTCAACGATTTTTGTCATTCCAAAAAATTATTAGGTCCAAAGAAGGCGTATAGGCGGCCCCCGCACCCTTATTTTGGCGCGCTATTTTCTTAGGAGATTTTCCGTTATGGCACCTCCGCTAGTTATTTTGTTTTCCATGCAATACTTCTTACTTAAAGAGGATAATGTTGGTAGTAAGACCAGCATCTATTGTGCTGGAACCTTTTAGCTAAACTATAGAAGAAAATGGCAATAAGAAGGCAGGCGCGCACTAAAGTGTTGCGGATCCTTTTTACCTTGTGCCTTTTAATGGCACGATAGAAAAGGATAGGGTTGTTCAACAAATATTTATCGTTGATGGGAATATGGCTTTAAAGTTGTTTGCTGTGTGATCGACATGATCTAAAAATGCTGCTCTTATGTACCCTTTATCACGTAGTATACCATTTTTACTGAGGAAAAGATAGGACGTCATTTAAGTTTTACCATTTGTGGAGGGTGTTTAAGACATATTTTACTTTAAAGGGGTTTCGAATCTTTTGCGCAGTTGACAGCTGTCAATTTGGAAGAGAAAATTTCATTTTTATATTGACAGGATTTGTTGATTGTTAACCGGACCAAAAAACGGTCAGACCATACCATTTTCAGATTATTCATGTAAGATCATTCCACTAATTAAAGTCAAATCAATCATTTTCATAGTCAAAGAGTTTTTCAATGAACGTACCAATGAATCTTGTACAAACATTGAGAGTTTAGGAGAAAACTAACAAATGTTACATTCAGGAACGAACTGTTTATATCAGTCCGATTGCAGCGATCGGTCCGAATTCATTGCGGTGTGTCTATGAATGTCTACATACTGCACTTTAAGATGGACAGCATACTATATTATAATATAATACAAGAAGTAATTGAAAAACCTTCCTTTAGGATTGAAGGGTAAGGACCTCGGTAGTCAAGTGACAAAAGAGGATCCGAAACATGGTGGTGCTGTTGGAACCATCGAGGACCGCATAAGAGAAAAATAATGGAATTATAAAGGAAAATGGAAAGACCAAAAAGAAGAATGAAATTCAATAGTGATAGTTATAGCTATACCTCGCCAAAGAAAATCGTCTCTGAAAAAACTGAAAGTACATACATTTTGGGTACATACAATGGCGCGGGGTAATATTCTCATATCTTAGTTTTAATATATTTTTACCAGTGCAGAGAGAAAAGTAGGCACACAGAATCAATGTAGTGATCCCAAAAATATAACTATAAAGTCTTGTACTCTATGATCTGTTCTTAAAACCTTCATCATTGCTAACCATCCTTCTACCCAGTACCTCACCAGCAATATAACTCCGCCACTAACCACCAACTGTTATTTTCACAGCGCCTGACTTTCGGACAATAAAGCAATTTAGCGGGAGTTCTGCATCGTTTGTATGACTATCTACTCGTGAAGAGAATAGTTTTTTAAACTCTCTATTGGCGGCTTTTGATCGTTACAAAAGCTATTGGAATCTTTAAATTCAAAGCTGTGGGTTTTTGGCAGTTTAGCTAAATATCGCCGCTGGGGAACTGGTTTTTTGAAGAGAGGAAATATTTTTGTGTTTGAACGTGGATACTGTATTTGCAGAGTTGGATGGGATACGGGATGTTTAATGATTGATGATAAATTGCTTGCCCTAGAAATTTTAAAATATAGTTCTAAAACTATACGACACACTTTTAATCTACTCCCAAGCAAAAATAATTATTCTTACACGACCACACATTTTCATAGTTTAGACTTACTAACACTCCTTGTTTATGAATAAGCTGGTGTAATCATCAAGTCCCAAATATACAGGACCTGAGTAGTATGCTACTGACATTTCCATTTAAAAACTCGATACCTAATATCTAAAACTGTGACACTGTATGCCAAAGTTTTCTTGACAAAAATACACAAGCTAGCCGCTTACCCACTTAGCGGTGGAGACACTGGTAAGCAGTGTATATTACCATCCTCTATCCACTATCCAGCTATCCGGGTTATCCGACTATCCCAGTTATCCTCTTGACGGGCACTCCGGCTTGTTGACCCTGGTCTCGATAGCGGTCACACTGTGGCCCAGTAAGAGCCATTGCCATTTCGGTTTGATGGCAAAGTATTGTGTGATGAAGTAATATAGGATTTTCTTTTATAACTGTATTGTACAAATGTTGACTTACGGCCAGTTTTTTCATCAAAAGTTTAAGTTAAAGTAATGTCTAAAGTTAAAGTAACGGTCAAATTTGTTTTTTCAAGGCTAAAGTGACAGCAAAATTCATAGAAAAATTGAATTTAACCGTTACTTTAACTTTAGTCATTACTTTGACTTTTACTTTGGCTTTAACCTTTGATGAAGAAACTGGCTGTTAGTGTAATAGGGCAATACCTATTTTAGAGTTACTTGGCTTTTAAATAGATAGCTGGTTGCCAGCGCCGATCTACCAGCGTTTATCGGTGCTGGTCCATTCTGTAACAGTTACATTTGCGCACGTAACTTCAATCTGCTTGCTTAATGCAAGTTAGGTCGGCGACAACTACCAGTTTTCTTTCTTAATAAGGCCTTAGCTTATACACAATTCTTTCAAACAATACAAATCAACTTTAAACCATACAAAATTACATACAGTCAAACCATAAACACATCCACTAAAACCCCGATCATATTCACCCCACTCACGCGTGTCCACAAACTCAAAAGAAAAAAAATCTTTTACGCCCCACTAAAAACTACTCGAAGGCAAATCGCAGACACTTCAAAACTGTCATACGCAGCCACCGATACGCGTCGTATTACAAATTCTGGTGGCGTACTATACAAATCGTAAAAGATATTTGCGTAGCGGCATGTAAACCACTAAAATGTTTCGCTCATTTCGGCCTAGCTATCTTTTTGTCGTAAATATTTTATGGAAATACGTCAAGGGCTGGTTGTTGCTACCTTAGGTTTAACGTTTGGAATTATCAATAGGGTTATGCCATTTTGTTTGAAGTGATAAGAATGTGTAGGATTTTGGCATTAAAATTCGGCAGGGGTTTATTTAACGTGTTTTCACTCAAAATATTATAAATAAGTAGGTTCTAAGTAATATTAGATTTAATTATTTCATTTCAATACTTTCATTCTTTTTACCAGCTTTAGTTAACAGGTATCAAGACTTTACATTTTAATTTTAACTAAAAAAAGTCCAGAGGGTAAATTAATCCAGACTTAAAAAGCCACATTACAACATTTGGGCATAAGGTAACAGTCTTATACATATTTCATATTAAATGAATTGCCTTTGTATAAAAACGTTAGGGTCAACACACGGCATGAATAAAATATTACGGTCTGTGTTGCCATGACAACTGTTTATGACAATGGGCATTTACTTGTTGTAGGAAACATTGATGAAGGGAAAACTTGTTTAAGGAGTTTAGTATAGAATTTTCTTAGAATGTTAACAAAGGGGCTCGTGGCTAAGAAACAAACTTACGCAAGGGTCGAGTGATCGTAACTAGGTTTAATAACGTTTAGAGAATTCGGTTCGTGGATAGATGACAATCTTGTGACAACGTTCTTCTGTGTTTCAGAAGGCACGTTTTAAAATGGGACCAGGTTGAATTTAAGCAGTAATTTAAAGATATACTACATACCTATGGAATTTTACGTAGGTAGTATCGGTTAGTAGTCTCAAAATACACTAGATTTTTGCCCGATATCGATAAAAATATAGCACTGCGGTGAAGCATAAATTCAGGAAAAGTTTTTGAAAAATAATTCGTTACTGTAAAAAAGGCAAACTGTAGTTTTTGTATTCTAATTTTTTTGTGTGCAGTGTTAAGTTTTTAAATAAAACAGTAATATTTGAGCAACAAAGTTCGTAAATTGTGCAGCTTAATATCCATGAGACCAACTCTTAGTCAGCTTAAGAACCGTACGTGCACATACTTGTTAACCGACTTCAAAAAAGCATGAGGTTCTCAACTCGACCCCGTAGATATACTGTTTTTTTTTTGGCGTACCATAATATACCCAGTAAATATGTAAAATAAAATTATTTGAACAGGGTCTTTTATTCATTTCTAATTTATAATATAGGCGATGGTGCACAACAGATAAATATTGAATGTTAGTTAAAAAATCTTGCAAAATTAAACGGGAACTACTCTTCGTCTACGAGTAGGATACAGAACATTTAAAGATATGATTGTGAACATAATTCGTTCCCCGAGAACAGAGATAAACGGATCGCGTTTCCACAGAAAACTCATTTTAGGACTCCTTTGATCATTGCCAGCAGAAAAAATAACGCAGATATGTGGACCAACAATGCAAGGGAGGACTTAATTATTTTTGAAGTGGCAACTTTTCTATTTTTGTATGTTATTATTTTGAGATTAGCTCAACAAAAATATAAGTTATTACAGATGTTAAACGGTCATCCAGGAATTTGTATGAAAAGTTTCAAAATAAAATTTTGTAGAGTTATAAAAAAAGCATAGGTCAAATCGTTAATTTAGCCAAAAATAATGTGGACACTCTGTCCTGTTAACAATCTCTCATATTTATATGCAAGGAACGGGTGGTTTATATTAACTTCTCATTTTTAGTGTAAGTCACAAAAATTTCAAAATCATTGCCTAATATTGTTGAAATAACCCTGAAACCTAAAACCCTCATCCAAAAGCAGAACTGACAAATAAATTGTGCAAACAAAATGATTTTACGAAAGCCGCTACCGACTCCATAGTGCAAAGTTTCGCTAAGCAGTCAGATTAAACTGTATAATTTGCAGACACAGTATTAAAGCGAATAAGTTCTTCGGTTTAATTGTTGAACTCTCGAGAATACTCGGGAATACTCGAGAACTTTGTACTCAGGGTGTTGTAAAACTGTAACACAGTTGTAACTTCCTTAAGTTGGTATGATCTTTGCTATGTTTTGTGTGCTGTTCTAAGTATTGTTTAATCTTTTATCTTTGGGTTATTGTTTTTTGATTATTTTGGGGTTTGAGGGCTGATTGATGTGCGTATTTTTAGGGAGATTTTATGAATTCAAAGTAACGTGTACAACGTAATGTGACTGCGCTATTATGCAGGCAAAAGAATCGTCATTTTCTAACTTTTATGGTTACACTTAGTTCTTTACTTAAAATATGCAAATATATATACTAATTAAGTGCCAATGGTAAATGTACCTAAGTATACATAAATAAATTAATAAATACCAACTTTTAAACTTCTTTGACAAAAAAAGCTATCGTCATATATTTTCCAAATTCTATCACACACTCTAATCCAAATAACATCCACTCAGATTAAAATCATATTACTCCCAGAAATAAACTTACATATTTCGTGAAATCTCACGATTCATCTAGCAAGTCTGATTTCATTAAGACTACCTGTACACTGCAAACTTTTAGTCGGCCGATAGTTGGTTTGGGCTCATAAATCAGTATGAAGATGAATGGTAGTACGCACATTACAATAATCAAGTATTTAGCCCGGTTTGTTTTTTTTTTTTAAAGACGTCAAAAATCATCAAATGAATCCCGCTGTGGGATAGCAGCGGTGAGGGAGTGTCAGACTCTTTTACTGACTAAAGACCGTCGTGTTCCGTCGTAGGCCTTTTACGTACCAGGGCCGCGATAACTTTTTCGAACAATACCGCAGCCCCGGCAGGCCTCGGCCCTGCTGGGCCCCGCTGGGGTAGCCCGGTTTCAGACCGACTGAAAACTTCGATTGGAATCAAGATTTATTTTCAAAAAAATGTTTGCCAACTATCGGCTTAACTGTCGGTCAACTGTTTAGTCTACAGTCTGAGGGTACTCTAAACAAGGTACGGAAGATGGTGCTGTCAAACAATTTTGCTAACTCGGGCCCACAGCCTAGACCTTAGGTAGGTACGGTAGACCGCACATCAGTGGTAACTGTCATGCACCTTAACTCAATAGTAATAAGTACTATTTTCCTATAAAACTGTTACCACTGACCTGAAGTTGGCGGTACACAAAATTCCCCTTCAGAAATGTATTTACATTAATATCCTTAGAAAATTCGATTGCTTCTTTAATATAAATTTGATTACGGTCTAGACTGTCTTTGTGTAGACAGTTTTAATTGCGTTTAATTTCTACTAAATAAGCAAATTTTAGTGGATTCCGTGAGAGATTTTTGATACATTAATTAGTAGAAGAAATATATTTAAGAGTTTTTCTTCGTGTTGAGATAAATTTCGTATAAAAATTGCAGTAACATCCGTGTCATTATAAGATTGTGATAAAAGAACGGAAATATCTTACAGTAGTTTTAGTATAAAAGAACTAGGTACTGAAATAACATTAAGTTAAAAAACCAAAAGGTTTGTACTGTACGGCTCTGAAAAACCGTGGTTAAACAAAAATAATCAGAAACTTAAGACCCAACAATAACATCGTAAACAAAAGTTTAATTTCAAGCTCGGAATAATTTATTTTAATACAAATAGCAAGAAGTGCATCCGACCAATCGGATGGCGTCAAATAATCCGGTTTCCACCGCTCGTTACCAGTTTAATCCAATTCCTTTCGGTTGAAACTAGAAAAGTTTTCGATTCAAACCGCCACCGAGCGACCGAATGAATGAAACGAACGCAGACACACACAAACACAGATAATCAGTAGTAAATTAGATGAACATTCCTTTTAGACAGGAATTTCATTAAATATCGAACTGGTAATAAGTTTTAATTTAGCGCGAGTTTTAGTTTCGGGTAGAGTTGCAGTTTTTGGAATCTGAGTTTGATTAAGCTGCATATTAGAGTCATAATTGCTTATCTATATAATTATGGATAACGAGACGTATGTTAGAGAACAATAATTACCTATTTGATTCATTTGTTTTTCATCGTTAAGAATAAAGTAGCCAAAGCCAAAATAAGTAACAAATTGAAATATAAATGAATGGTGCACTATTTTACGCCTGATCAAGGCATATATTATGATCAACATAACTATCCATCTCTTTGATTATATTATCCTTTCGCTCACTAACGTGACGCGCATACTAACACAAATAATTAGAACTAAAAAGGACACAGAAACATTCCCTACAAACCAGTAAACAAAAAAAAAGCTGACTAAAAGAAACGGCTTCAGTACAGAACACAGTAATTTGTCGGCAAGTAAGAGCGAATGCTCATTGCACTCCCAGGGAGGGATACATTTGCATCCGCGCAGTATTAGAACGGACCGTCCGAAAGGAGGTGAGCGGTAAAACAATTGTTATTATGAGAACTAGCTCGACCCGCTGCTGAGTTGTGGCGGGTTTCCATTGCTAAGAAAATATGATTAGGTAATATTAAGACACACATAAACGGCACGGTACGGCACGGCACGGCGCAGCTCCAACCCAGTGATTAACACATTTTATAACGTCAATATAAAAAGTCAACCGTGGAGTGACAGCGAGCTTGCAGTTACCTAACAACAGCTGCATCCGTGTCGTGCCATTCATAGGTGCCTATATTCGGCTACCACGGCTTTGGTTGTCGAATTAGATTTGCGTGTTAAAATTCAGTTTCAGCATTGTATTAGGTGTAGTAACTAAGGTCCATGTTGTGAAATTTAGAAAACCGTATGACACTGCAAACAGTTTCCTACACTGTATATTTACACAGTAAATATAACGGCATCCTTGTTTTGCTCCCCGAATGAGAACCGTAACGGAATCATTGGAACATTACCTATACATATTTAAAACTATTTCTGCGTACTTACACGCTAATTAGAAACTATGAAAATATTACATTGAATGTTTTTTCAGGAAACTGGAGAAATTTCATTTGTACCAATCGGGCAGAAGCAGTAACTTGTAGGAAAGGGTTGGAATTGGAATATCGGGACTAGAGAATATGCTTCAGAAAAACTTCTGCTTATGAATACTTCTAAGTAATTTAATATATGAAGATATGAATATACATGACCAGGCGAAACGCACCTTACTATCCATATTGTTAACGCATTTCGCAGTGAATAAAACACAGCAAAACGTAAATATGAAAACTCGTTCTATAATTATCAATTTATTCCCAACCGTTATAAAAATAACTTTCAGAACTTATCCTAATTAATTCTCTATTAAAACATTTTTTCTCATTACAGAAGAACATTGGACAGACCCTTTATAATTTAACAAGAATACCCGCCCGGTATCATCTCCGCCCGGTTAAAGTAGACAACAAACATAAATTCACCGGCATGAGTTGGCTAAGATTTTAATTTAACTTGAACCATTTTTCTTAATTTGTTACTACATTTTTTTAACGCAAACTTGGAACCATGTTGGCACCTTCAGACGAACAATTGTGCTGTCTTATCCCGTAATGTATAGGTCATTTTATTGTTGACAAAAATTGCCCATAAAAAGTTATGTAAGTAATGAAGAATAATAGAAATGGCCTGCTTTTGGGTCATTTTTTGGACGTATGAAAGTAATTTTAGTTTAATTTACTAGTCTGGTACAAAAATCTTATTTATGTGGATTTTGGAATTACAGAGAAAACCACAAACCATAAAGCTTAGACACTGACTAGACATACATTTGATTCTCAGGTCAGACCTTCAAAGATGGTAATCAAGAATTTATTCATATTATGATCAACAAAGAAGAAACGATTCGTAAAACAGAATCACCAATGGTCATTCCTACTACAACTTTAAAAGCATTGCCAAAAATTGTTTCAAATATTTACTTTCACTTCAAAAGAATTTGGATACGGAAATAAAATAAAACGAATTATAAAGCTGAATTGGCCTTAAACAGAAATTCTGAGGCTGTTAATAATTCAGTTAGCACAAAAAAGGAGTAGATAAAAACAAGCTCAAAATTCTTAGCTGAAGAAACATCTGCCATGTTCCCATCTAAAATTAAAATTCTTTACCATAAGACGGAGCCACTCAGTTAGTTAAAAACTCAGGAACAATTTTGAAGTAACTGCAGTTGTGAAGCGAAGGCATTCAATTCTAATTTCACCTTGTTTTTACCTCCACCTCATATTTACGAGAAAATTTACAAATTGCTTGAAAACTTTTTTGTTTTATGAGGCCGCAAGTTTATTTTTCGCGAAGACATTTTTCATTATGATAATTTGATTTAAAGGTCGCCATCGACGCAAGCTGGGGTAATATTTACAGTACTTATTTTCCTCAAAAAGCTAGACAGAACTGTGTTGTGTTTATCACCATATGCAAAGCTTATAGTCCTAAATAAAGCATGGTAAACTCCGACTTTGTTACTAAAAGTTTAGGTCACCCGAGTCCTATCGTCCCAGGAGCTGAATTCAAGACTGCACATGTCAAGAACTTAACCAGAAAGTCAGTGTAAAGAAACCAACGTTAATAAAACTGCATATTACAATCCACTTAAAGCTTCTACATTCCAAGCTGACAATGCAGAAAATATAAAAATGATATCGCAAAATCTTGGCTGCGAAACCTGTTAACCCCAATTTGGGAAGTTGCAGGATTTAAATATGCAAGAGTGCGGATGACTGCGGAACTTGGGAGGGCCAAACTTGCACGAGTAAGTGCTGTGTTTGCTCCCCTGAAACGCTGGCGTGAATATATGAATTAAGAACGGAGTCTGTACTGGGAAGGGGATTCTTGTAGTTGCGTAGTTGGGTAGTGGTAATTTTTGTGAGCTTTTAAGTGTAGAAAATGTGCGTAGCTGTCTCTTTTTCTTGATTTTAATGATGATTTTAATTTAAATAATGTCGATAACATTGTAAGTACAAAGGTATGATGAAGTAAATACACAACATGCCATAAAATTATAGTGATGCGAGTGCACCAACCTTAAAATAATTTGAACAGCGTAATAGTTTAATAATTACTCAATAGTTTTTATAGTGTTGATTCTAGGGCCCTTACCGTAAAGTTTTGACAACATTGACAAGATCAAAGTTGTTTCTTTCTTCATAAAAATCAACCTATTTTATTACCAGCTAAACATTACTCCTTAGATCCTAAGAAAAGATAAAACGTTTAGCTAAACGAAAACTGCAGTAAAGAGAATCCCGTGCATACATTCTTCCATAAATCCCGTGCTTTCTTGGATTTTAAAAGATTTTACGCATAAGTTTGATAGTAATAACACAAAAGCTAGCTTGGAGCTATTTTAGTTCGCTTAGCTAATGTTTATTTTGATGAATATTCAGATATTCCGCGGTTTCATCCAGTTTCATACTGCTATGCGTTTCGTGTGAATACATTTGAATTTATTCTCTTTTATAAGAGAACTCTATCTGAATTCATAGTTTTACGAAAACTGGTTATAATGAGAGTTTTGGGGTGTTTTCTTACTTGAATTTCAGTTTCATGATTCTCAAAGCTCGTAATTTCAATTGTCAATCAATTAAGTACATGTTGCGAGAATTTCATATATTTTCTATTTTTGGTCAGATACTTACAATTATTTACCTAAACTAAGTAATTTATTGGGTCCCTTTTGTGGTATGAAGTGAGGCGCGGGGGCGGGCTAAAGCGGTGATTGGGCCGCAGTGCATCGCGTCATAGCCGTCATTCGGGATTGGTTTTTTGCTAATAAATTACTTCTGCGCAGATGTAGGTCAGAGCTCAAGATTCGTGCCGATAACTATACGGTTTGATATCAAAATACATGTTTGCTACAATAAACATTAATCCTACTTATATTATAAATGTGAAAGTTTGTGAGAATGTATGGATGTATGTTTGTTATTCAATCACGCAAAAACGGCTGGACCGATTATATTGAAATTTGGTATGTAGATAGGTGATACCCTGGATTAACACATAGGCTACTTTTAATCAACACACCACGCGGGCGAAGCCGCTGGCGGAAGCTTGTATAGCATACAAATCTATCTATAGGTACTAACATAATAAAGAGTAAACATTTTGTTTGTTTGTTTGCACACTATGTAAAGGCTGCGAAACTACTGAACTGATTTGAAAAATTATTTCACAGTTGGAAAGCTACATCTTTCCTAGTAAAATAGTTCTTACGGGACGCGGGTGAATTTGCGAGAATACAGCTAATAAACTATAACTTCAAAATTTTGACCCTCTGAGAATCGCAGCAATTCCTGTGACCTCCCAAATGTTTATACACTTCACACGACTAATTAGTCACCAGTACAAGTGCATTATAATTCATCATTACTAATAAACAGATCAAGCAATTAATCACTTTGCTGTATTGCGTTACGGTTGACATTCCATTGATATTTGCCTAATGATTGTCGCTAATTGCTCAGAGTAATTGCCGCGAAAAATCGATGAATTTGTTGAATAATAATGATTTTGTGGAATGCTATTGGTATTTTGGTTGAACGGTGACTTGGTGTTTATTGGTGCATTTAAGCTGTTGAACTAAAATAGAAGACAATAAAACTAGTCTTATGGGACTTTTTGTACTTATTGCATACCTTTAGGAAATCACCTCTTGGGGCGTTGTATGATTGTTTTAATTTAAACCTTTTGTGATAACAATTAAATAGTAACAGTCCGAGTTGTTTATCGATTAATTGAAATAAGGTTTTATCCTGCTGATATTGCAATGGTAGATTTTCCACTTGGTTTTCCCACGCGACATCGCTCGAACTTGTACGGCCGGTAAGGCGTGCATGTAGGTATACGCATAACAGCGAACAAAAATTTACAACTACCAGTGCGAAACATTACGTTTCCAATCACACAGACAGACAGGTTCATCGTTCGTGTTTTGCGTAGAAAACAGTATATATATGCGAGACAAATCTGCTAGTATGAAATCGCTGAACCTCAAGTAATGTCTTGGATGGAAAAAGGAAGACGAAAAACGAAGAACGAAACTAATCCAAGTGACAACTAACACGACACAGGACATAATAAACATTGCTGCATTCGAGCATGGAACTCATTTTATTTTAGTGTAACCTAATTAGCGTTTCCAGTAGTGAAAGTTTACTATACCCTACAACAAAGTATTATTAGTAGCAGTTTCTAACATTGTAATTTTATGAGACAATATTTTATCACGCGGTACATTAAATGCTTTAATATCATGTCCCTAGCTGTGCTTTATAGAGTCTGTTAGTCTTTAGCTTTATACTTTAATGTTAAGATGCTTAGCTTTGGATGAGAATATGAGAAAATTGTTAAAGTTTGAGTGTGTCAATTTTATTATGGTGACTTAAGACCGAAGAACTAGAATATGAACATTCTTTGGTGTTTTTTTTTAATATTTTTGGTTTTGCTGTCGTGGTATTTGGACGTAGTTCACAACTCTTTGATTTAAGGACATTAACACAGGCTCAAGAATGTTACATTATCTACTTGAGCCTGTGTTAATGTAGTCCATAAATGACTTCTATTTTAATGTTATCGAATTCAAAACCCAATCATATCTAATGCTTCTTATCTCAAGTATGCACTCTATTATCACAAGCCATCTATTATCCACTTCTGTGTATAAATAAACTCACTCGTAAACCCTAAGAAAACTAACACTAACTTACTTATATTACAAAGTTTTAAACCCCTAAAATCCATGGTATTTATATAGCCATTAAACAAAACTAAGTATAGGCCTTGAACCGTATCAAATCCACGTGAAATCTCTTCATAAGTTTAAGTCAACAATTTCACTGTTGTTACATAGTTATAGTTTCATGAAACGGAACATGAAAATGGATAATTTATAGACAACAAGCTCATTCTCGCGGTTTCTCCTGTGAGATGATAGACTTTTATGAATCTGGACAAAATCTATATACTTACACTTTTTTATTGGTTTGTATTTCACTTTTTTTGTATTTTGTAAAGGTGAAATGACACCAAAATGTGCTTCGGTGCGAGTTAGCATGTTATTAAATTATGGGAAGCAGACCAGTGAATTTTTTTTGGTAATTAAATTGCCTCTTCCCTATTTTACTGATTGTTATTTTATTGTAGAAAAAAACACTTATGCATGTATACGGTAATAAGAAGGTGTAAATAGATTTTAACTTATTCGTAATATGGAATCTCCAATAGTTATTTCTATGCTCCTTGTAACTTCACCCCGGTATTGTAAACTATAACCCGCAGTCACTAACTCGCGATCGTAAAACTAAGTTTAATATTCAAATAGTAATTAAAAATAATGCACGGTAAACTGTTGGTGCACTTTGTTGCAGAAATATGTGGCGGCTAAAATGACGTCATTTGTCACGTTTTATATTTTTTGCAATTTATTTATGAATTAATTATGGGATAAATAAATTTGAGTTTATTTTTTTAGGAAACAGGCAATTTATTGGGTTTTTGGACTTAATTTTTATAGCTAATGGCACCTGTGTGATGAAAAAAAATAAATATATTGATTTTAACACTTAGTACTATTCAACTAATTAGTACATTTTGTTTCCGAAATTTGAAACAGTTTGGCCAAGTGTGAGCGATTTTCAAGTCCCACTCACTCTTGGCCAAACTATTATTTGTAAATCGAATGAATGTAACAATAATATAACGTCAAGCTTATAATTCTATAGTAAGTAAATGTTATTGTCACTATACTCAATAATAGATATCTATGTACGTCTGTATGTATGTATGTACCTATTTTCGGTAACATTGGGTTATTGTCAAACGTTAAAATCTTAGGTACACAATGGCTTATTTTTTCACAGAACACAATCGCATTTGTTTATAAAAATTCACATAGAATAGGAAAGTACCTACATTATTGTTGCGGGTTAAAATCTAAACGGTTTATAATCCTACGATTTATTCATTCGATTGATTATGACACTTTACAAACAAAAACTATTGCATATGTGTTGGTTTGTTTCCCTTTCGTGCAGAAACTCCTGAACGCTTATACTTATATGAGAATAAAATCACATCATTTTAATCCAAGAGCAGAAAATAATTTCCTCTGCATGCAAAAACCTAGAACAACACCAAGACTATAAAGTGTATATGGGCAGTTAGACCAAAAACGTCTAGAATGACACCCAAAAATGTGAATTTTCTCCTCGACTATCAAATTATAGTTCCACATAAATGTTGTATTAATTCACACAAATGGCCAGGCACGGAGCTTCACCAAATTAGACGAGATTTTATCTCAAATGGAGAATATAAAACATGTTTACACAAGGGATTTAGTGGAACAAATCGGGACTGGTATAAAACAGTTATAATAATAAAAACATTATAAAGGTACCTACATCCTACTAATATTATAAACGCGAAAGTTTGTATGTATGGATGTATGGATGTTTGTTACTCTTTCACGCAAAAACTACTGAATGGATTTTAATGAAACTTTACAATAATATAGCTTATACATCAGAATAACACATAGGCTACAATTTGTAAACATATTGTTCGAAATACTAAACCTGCGCAGACGAAGTCGCGGGCACCAGCTAGTGAAAAAATATATTTTTATCAAAAAATATTATAATCATTTGCCAAGCCCTTTCTCAAGTACACATTAGAATAAGTGCTATTAAGACGCCGCTGAAGACTAGAATCGCATCATCATCAACTGGATATGGGGATCCAGCCAGTGGTTTGGAGCTAAACCAGACCCCAAAAAAATATAAGTTGGTAAGTTACCTTTAAAAGATGAATTGTAAACCTTAACAAGAAGTCAATCACATTAGATCAGTCATATATACCTTTTTGGGCTTTTACAAAGAGATTTTACTTAAACCTTTGTGTTACTTAGGTACACAGAAAATATCTTGAAGATTACAAAGAACCCAAAAAAGGGTATTACTGAAGAGGTTTAGATATTACCTCTGGGTATCAATTTATTTCATTTTTATACAACACTTAGATTGTTTTTTTGTTTTGTAAAGGCTAAGTTTTTGTATGGTCTTTCAGAATAGTTAGGTACTGGATAGACCAACCAAAATACTTAATTTTAATCCTTAAAATATAAAAATATATTTTCCTCGTGGCTCTATAAATAAATAAAATTCAAACTTAATGTTATATATTTAAATAACACTCTTCCAGATATTTCTCCATTTTCAACCTCACGTCATCACGCCAAGACAGGCCAAAAATAACCTTTTCTAACATAAAAAGGCTTCCAAACACCTTATATAAAATAACTCAGTCACACATACAAAGATTGGCCGATAAACACAATAAGTAAGTTCACCCAGTGTGCAAGTAATAAAGGTGTTTACACATTACGCCGCAGCGTCAGTTGCTAAAAGTAAATCTACCGCTACTCTAGTCCAAAGATGGATTTTCTATGGAGCCTTATCAAACAAATAATATGTATCCGGCGTTCGAGTTACTGTTCTGTTCGCATATGTTTTTTTTTTTTTAAGGACGTCAAAAATCATCAAATGACCCCTCTCGCTGTGGGTGAGCAGCGGTGAGGAAGTGTCAGATTCTTACCGACTAAAAACCGTCGTGTTCCGTTGTAGGCCTTTTATGTACCAGGGCCGCGGTATCTCTTTCGAACAACCCGCAGACCCGACAGGCCTTGGCCTTACTGGGCCCCGCTGGGGTTGCTGACATCTCTTTGAGGGGTCGACACGGGTCTGTCGTCTAAGTAGACAGAGGGACGATGAGCCACCCGAACTCACCCGGTCGCGC
The DNA here is from genome assembly GCF_022581195.2 of Helicoverpa zea. Classification (NCBI taxonomy): domain Eukaryota; kingdom Metazoa; phylum Arthropoda; class Insecta; order Lepidoptera; family Noctuidae; genus Helicoverpa; species Helicoverpa zea. The sequence continues at coordinate 5,651,531 of NC_061472.1, forward strand.
TGAGGTTGCAGTGTCCTAGATACTAGATATTAGAAATATATTTCCTAAAGCAACCAGAAGACCAGAAGAAAGATTTGTGTGTATGGTGTGCGCCAATACGGCACCGGTGGACTCACCTTTACACACTACACATCGGAGGTGGCACTGCAGCTCCGATACCGAGTTCTTTACCTCTACGCCATAATGTATAAACGCCCTAACGTAAGTACAAATGTCAGTCACATTTTCCACGCGCCCTGACTGATGTGACGCGGACTTGAACCTACAACGATAATACATTAGTGCGGAGTCTCATAGTATAGGGAATGTTTGTTTATTGTGTATTTATAGCTGAACTTTAGGTTATTTTGTTATTTATGAATAATAATATAATAAAGAGGAAATATATTTTGGTTAATTGTACCGTAGAGCCTCCGAAACTTTAACTGATTGGAAGAATTATTTAACTATTGGAAAAACATAATATCTCCGAGTAACATATAGGCCCTATATGTTACTCGGAGATATTATGTTTATAGGGTACACCCTGCGGTTTCACACGTATACCGCTAATCTAAAATAGGTACCCTTAATATTGACCTTAATTGGTATCTGGTTACTTCTATGAATACTTTAACCTGTAACTGAAAATATATATATCACATAGACTTGCATGAAAAACTATTGTTAATATTGCTTCTTCATTGATCAATTTTCCAATGATGATATTGAAGATAAACGGAACCACTTACACATGATTAAGACGAAAACTATTTGTTAGATTAAATACAATTACGATATTAAAATGTCACACGTTTTACTCTTGATGAAAATTCATTTCAGCGTTCGTATAGAATTCAAAATTGTATAAATGCTAGGAAAATGTGTTTGCTAACGGTCGGAAAACTGTGTCGTTTGCAGTCACTTTTAGAGTACCACACTGTAAACTTTTAGTCGGCCGATAATTTGTTTGACTCATAAATCAGTATGAAAATGAATGGTAGTACGTACATTATACCTCTAAAGATTGGGTATTTAGCCGGTATCAGACTGAGTGAATACTATGATTAGCATCAATGTCTTTAAAAAAAAATTGTCGGCAATTGTCGGGCGACTCTTTAGTCTTCAGTGTGCGAGTACTCTAAACATTTGCGTTTTAGGACATTCGTGTGCACTAAACACATTATTGCATGGCTGTAGAAAAGCTTTTAGAAAAATTGAAATGTTCGATCACTGAGTGACATGGAGTACTAATGGCAATTACTTCGATGATATATGAAAATGTTGTGGAACAATAAATATACGGTTCGATGGGTTTCACACGAACGTGCTAATGTGGGAAAAGTTCAGTGATTTTAGAATGATAAATAAGTGCGATTTCAAAGATAGTAAGTGCAATTAGTAATAGTATTTGATGGCTCATTGCAGTCATTAAAAATAAGCCGTATTTATGTTAAAATTTATAGTAATCTGAATGAACTTTACATCCTTATTCTGCCCTAAAAAACCTTACAATAACTACATTCTTTGACTTTGAATCGCAAAACAAAACATATATCTATTACGCACTGAGATCGTTTGCAATATTTCACACAGGTTGACAACCCCTCACCATCGGCTAAGACTTATAACCCCAAGCCATGTAAACCAGCATATCTTAAAACGCAATTTCTAAGGAAATCTAAGAAAGTTAACAAGAAAGGGAGGTCAAGTTATGTTTGTCATTGGAAGGTAAATAAAATTGATATAGGAAACCGGACGGTTCACGATACTGGGACTTCTAATTGACAAGGGACCCTTATATTAGTCCTTATTACAAGTTGTAATACGGAAATGCTCATTTATTATTGCTTATTTGAGGAAGACTGAGATAAGGAAATACGGAGAGGTATTTTTGATAATTGTGTGTTGGTATTATTGTTCTTGTATTGTATTTTTTAGTGGTAGTTACATGGGATTGGTCAGTCTTTGCCATGTGTCACACTTTTAGACATCGATCAACTATTGTCTGACTTGTCTGACACGCCCGCAAATGCCTAAACTATTGACTTTAAGGAAGTTTTATGGCTTCATGAGTTTTTCTTTCAATTCTCTCTTTAGTAATTTTTATTAAGTCACAACGTTTTTTTTCAATTCTACTTTTAGTAATAGGTATTTATTAGCTCAAACAGTTTTTGGGTACCGGACACAAATTAGCATAAACCTTCAACCTAAAACCGTTTAGATCCTTCAAGGCCTAAAATCTAGACCCAAACCCACAAAAAAACAAAGCACCTACTTTTCCTACACCTAGTTTTTATTCTTAAACCTACTAAAACCCAGAAGTCCCAGTACTGTGTACTAAATAATATTTAAGTGGTAAGTTCATACTCCTTGGAGATTCAACGGGAGTGCAATATCGTAGTTTGTGCAGTCCTAAATATCAATACTTAGGAGTGCAGTTGTAGTCAGAATTAGAATTTAGCGTCTTAACTTGCTATTGGGGAATGGTTAAGAAGTTCATGTTAGTATTGTTATGTATGTGATGCTAATGGTAGAATGCAGTTTGTATGTTAGGTTGGTATTTGGGGAAATGTATGCTAATGTTATAAAGATGAAGAGTTTTTTGGAAGCTCTACACGCTAATATAAAAAATATTTTAGTAATAGTTAACCCCTTGTGTTAAGGATGGATTTTAAACCGCTGGTAAAAACTTGTCGTTTTATTTTTCGTGACGTTATTTTTGGGCTAGGCAAATGTTTGTTAAGGTTTTTAAGGATTTTTGTAAAATGCAGAATTTTTCAAGTTTTCGTTATAGCATTGGTTCCAAAATATAGAACTAAAATAGACTAGTGTAGCGTATAATATCTATGCTAGGTCAACTTCGGTATAGAACAGAAGACAAAACGTAGTTATCGCAGTAAAAATTCACGCTAATTTTACTCTAGCAACTTAGTAGACCGTATTCACGTATTACCTAAAACAAAGGCAGCAAATGCATTAATATGCAAGGATAACAAGCTGGACATTTGCGAAAACGTGGGGTTAACGACCCTTGCAGTCTAGACATCCTTGTCTGATGTAAAATTATCATTAAAAGCTAAGTTTTCAGCTGGGCTTACACTTTACAATGTAAACTTAGAGCTCTCATACACTGCAAATAAACAGTCGGCTGATAGTGTTGGTTTAGGAAATTATTTTTGAAGGAAAGCCAACCGTTTTTAATTCGCCTCATACCGGCCGAATACCTGATCATTGTAATTTGCGCACTTCCATACTGATTGATGGGCCCGAACAATCTATCGGGCGATTAAAAGTTTGCAGTGTGCTGCTTAGTGTGTACAGCAATTGTTTGGTGTCTATCTGCCACACTCAGAGTCAGTTAATGGTTACTTAAGTGGCTCCTTAGTATAGATTTAAAAAAGCTCACTCTCAGAGACAATTAATGATCCGTTAGCATCCCTTAGTGACAATTAAAGTTAAGTACAGCAAAACCTTTACTTAACTTTCTAATGATTGATTTTGACATTTATGTTTAAGGTTATAAAAGTAAATAAAATATTTTAAAAAGTCTCAGGAATAGGAATGTTTTAACAATAAAGTAAAGATGAGTGATTTGCTTGACTTTATTGATTTTGTAGACTATACCAGAAGGTTTAGAGTAGTGGGGCCAAATAAGAAGCCCAGGAGGAGTAACATTAGAAGTCTATAGGAATATAAAAGGGTATTTTTCTATCAATGTTCAAGCAGTCACTGGGACAAACTTGGAATGTTATGATCTAGTAGCCCGGGCAGTACCCATGATAGTTTTATTTATAACAGCAGTGCAATTAAACAAAGACTGAATACTGGTGTGTTAAAAGGGATAACTTTAGGGGACAGCGGGTATGCAGTTAGCAATGTGCTACTGGCGCCGTTTTTATCACCAAATTCAACTGCACAAGAAAACTACAACAGAAGCCAAATAAAATATAATGTGGAATACTGTGGAAAGACGCTTTGGCATTTGGAAAAGAAGGTTTCCTTGTCTCCAACTTGGAATGGGCATAGATGGATACAGTTGTGGCTGTTATATGTGCTTGTGCGACACTGCATAATATTTCTTTACAGGTTGATGATTTGGTTCCAATGAACTGGGAATCTCCTCATATTGAGAATAATGATGTTATCCTTATGAGTGAAAGGCGTGAAAGCACAACCAACAGCAATGGATTTTTGGTGCGACCATCTATAGTTGATAGGTTTTTCTCATAATATAATTTTTAATAAATAAAAATCCATAAAATAAGACGAATACTTTTTTAATTGTTGAACAATTATGTAGTACAAAGTTTATTTGACTGCCTTGTTGGTCTAGTGGTCGCAAGCGCGGCTGCTGTGCTCGAGGTCTCTCGAGGGTTTTCTTAAACTTTCACAAAGCAGCCCGTAGTCTGGAAGTTGGTGATTGATTCCTGATTTATACTATCCCATGCTGCTTGTTTCTTGGCGACTGACTTGCCATCTGTTATTTTAGATTCCACGATTGGTCTCTTTTTATCTAATTGTGCTAACAAAGCTTTTTCGTCCGCCGTGAAATTAGCCACACGTTTGCGTGGGGCTCTTGTTCCTGAAGACTCCTAAAATGAAACAAGCACAAGTTAAATTCTTCAAATACATATGTGCAGCTACTAATGTACATAGAAACAAAACTTACCATGATAATATGTTAAGATAAAGCTATTTATTTCAGAGCTTATCACACTTTTCCACACACTTTTCTTTCGTGACGGTTAACGGAACAAGAATTTTAAACGTAACCTTGACACTGACAGTACAATATTGACAGTGATACCAGAAAAAAGTTTCCATGTACTTTATATCATTTACATGAAAATAGGTGTTTTTACGTAAAAACGTTGCCGAAATTAACAAATTCTTATTTCTATTGTTGATATACAAGGTTTTAATGTATTTAAATAACAGTTTTTGCTACTTAATAATTTCACATTTTAAGGTGCGGCTACATCTTTCGTTTATCGATAAGCATTTATCAAAGACAATTTGACGATACTCTGCCCTACGGATACTTAAAGCTGTCATTAACTAATGAACCCTTAAATTTCGTCTCTGGGATGTATCGTTCATTAACAGATTTAATGATAATTAGTTAAGGACTCGTTAGGAGTAATTTAAGTATCCATTCTGAGTGTGGCAGTATATGTCATTTAGACATAATGAGACAATAAAAATATGTGATTCATTGTCAAATTTTACAGCTTGAGATTAGTAATGACTTCACAATATACCTAATCATGATGATAATGGAAAACAATTGTATAAACATCTTTGGAAACAAACAAAATATATTACGCATTGTACGCATTCAGAATTCATAATTATTATACTTAAATATGAGAAGAAACAATACAAAAGATCCTAGGTACATATTGTTTAACACTCACAATAACTGACACTTGTCACTGTTTTAAGAAAACAGTCAACAGCGAATAGTATCAAAACAAATTAAAAATGCAAGATTCTCTAAAACAAATCCTTATTTCATAACTCATTGTGAATTCAATGAAAATTATTCACAAAACGAGCAAAGAAAAGCCTTTATTTATCACTTAAGTTTGTCTCATATTTTCCCCTTTTTTAATATAATTGTACTAATGTTATAAAAATGCGAAAGATTTTAAGCATGTAGGGTGTATGTTTATTTGTGACTGTGTCACGCTTAAACAACTGGATGGATTTTGTTGAAACTTTGCAGTAATAGAGGTAATATATCAGCATAACTCATAAATTACTTTTTATCCATGTGCTCGAAGTAGAGTTCCCTCTTGACCATGTGATTTGAGAGGTAGTAATTTCATGAAAATATCAGTTTGATTGCTCATAAAAAGGGCTCACGATTAGACCATGTTTGTATTTTTATTTTTTACTCCAAATTTGACTTTTTAATTATCAAAGAGCCTTTTCTTAATCTTCTTATAAGATTGTGAGATTGTCCAAATTAAAATTCAGCAAAGCTCTGCTTAGTTTTATCGCGTTTTATAAACAATTCTGTTTCACATTTAAATGAGTCTAAGCGGAATAATAATTATTAAGAACGAATAATACGAGATATTAATTTAAGTAAGTAATATCTTGTAGGACGAAAATTATATTAGACTTATATTAGAATTACTTTTTACTTTGTGGAAATTATGAAATATTTTTCGTATCATATTTTGTAAGAAGTTATTTTTTCTATTACTTTCTTACGAATAAGTTTTCTGCATAGAATCAAAACAAAATACCTATAGGTTATGCTGATTAGTACTAAGCCGTGTTTTTATCCAAAGAAATTAAAAAGCATAATATTATACTCAATGTTTGTCTCTGTTTTTTTTAATAGACTCCAAAAGCACCAAACATTTATATCAACGCTGGTAATCTTGGTATCCAAAATAAAACACCAGAAGTACATTAAACTACCACAAAAACGGCTGATTCAGAATTCAAGCAGCGCTTGGCGACCCCTTACAGTCTCGCTATTAAAGTTACATTTATAGGATCTGCGGCCCGCATTACTAACGTTTGTATACCAGCTTTATATTGTAAATATACTTAAGTAAATAAAGGACAATAAGTTCGGTAAGTAGGTATCTATGTACCTAAATAAAGAATACTTCTTAAAACTAGAAAATAAAAATATTGAATGGCAATAATAATGGTGCTTAAGTTTTTTATTTTTATAAGGTACAGGTTTAAAATTGTAAATAAATAAAATGGTAGCCTAGTAAAGATCAAGGAGAATATCTGGAGGAAACCTAGACTAAAATACTATACTTCTAAATCGCCTTCGTCGTTAAGGCGAGGAATTGGTCAACAATAATTCCATAACCGGCACGCGCATCTAAGGCGCCAAAAGGGGTCGGAGCGTCTGAGCGGGGCGAGGATAACAATATGCGCGCTAGCTTATAACTAAAAGTCGTAAGCGACAAAATGGTTTTGTAATTTTATTATTTAGAAATGATAATTTGATAAAAATTCCTTCTACAATTTTAAAGAGTATGTATATACTCAACTACTAAAAAAGTTAAGAGGCTTAAATCGGTCCCGTATGCCCATAATATGTGAATCTCTTTTTAAAAAGAGGTATGTTTGATATATTTTTCTCTGTTATAAAAGTTACCTAATCATGTTTCTACGTCTAACAAAATAAGGTTTATATCATGAACTTTCAGGTAACCAAGTTGTATTTTGATCCGTTTTGTATTTACTGAGAAAAATTGAAATCCTTGGCGCCAAAAATTCCAATTCGTCCTCTTAAGCAAGTCTGTTACGCTCCTTATTTCTCTGTATGAGCAGAGGCCTGTGTTTTGCAGTAGGATTTAAAAAAAAAGCTGATGAAAATTTTATTTTTATCATTTTTGGGTAGCCTTCTTCAATAAATAGCTATTTAGCATTGAAGGATTTTTTGGAATCAGTCTAATAACAAATAAACAAAACCTAATGACTAATTTTATTTCATGCTTCTTGTACGACATAATTGTACAATGGAGAACTAAAGCCTTAAGCGTTCTCTACCAGTCATCTCTTTAAAGTCTTCTCATCTCTTTTCTCTCACTCAAAAACTTTTCAGGTTTATAATATTAGTATAGATAGAATTTCTAAACCAAATAGTAACTTCACAATCACAAACGATACATGACAGTTGCCTCACCATACAACGGGGTCTCCTCAGAGGGAGGGAGGAAGGCCTGAGACGAACAGAGCTCTTATTTCCTCCCTAGAGGCTAGCTCAATATGCAGGATAGATTCCTGACAGTGTTATAGTATAAACTATCAACAGTTTCAGTTATATGGAATTGTAGTATGGTTTGTAGTTCAAATGTGAATGACATAGAATGTACTGTCCTAGAATTGATACTAGAAATGGCTAAGAGACGGAATTTATAGAATACTAGCTGTTTTCCCGTTTCACCCGTAGGAACTACTGCCCGTACCCAGATAAGGGTAGCCTGTGTTACTCGGGGATATTCTTAGCTTTCCAATAGTGAAACAATTTTTCAAATCAGTTCAGTAGTTTCGGAGCTTTTAGGGTACAAAAAAGCCGAGAAACAAAGAAAATGTTTGTTTTTATATAATATTGTATATTGTAGTATAGATGAATTTTTCTAAATCATATTATTATAGTGGGGCATTACAATGTCTGTCAGCAGTAGTTAATAATACCTACACAAAACACATATATTTTTAACAATTTATTTTATATTTATTGTTTACTTTATATTTTGCATGCGAAAGGCAACGAAAAGCTTTCTTTTGTACAAGTGGTTTTACGGGTCACTCCTTAGGTACTTGTGTGGTCCAATGCATAAGCGCGAGCGTCAAGGCCTTTTTAAATTATCTATGTAAAAATCGTTTCAATATTCTATGTATTGATTGATTTTGTTAGAGAATAAAGATATTATATGTTAGAACATAAGCTTCACGCAAAATACGTCATCGTGGATAGATCTCACATTGAAAAATTGAGGCTACTCAGATGTATTATTCCGATGTCAGGTTCATCAATTATAAGTTTCGTTAGGTAATAAATATGGGAAATATGCAGCATACCGAAGCAAACGTGAGTACTCTGATGGCAGCTTTGTATCTCTGACTAAGAATATAATATGTGTGATGTTAAATGGTTTGTTTTATACACTCTTTTGCAAAAAAAAACGGGCACCTATGCGAAATCTTAGTTTAAAGGACTTTACGTGTATTTTACAGGGTTTTAATGATTGTAGTATGTTTCTAGCATCAAAAGAGTTAGCCGAGCATGCGTGAGAGTGTATTCTAAATTTGAATTTTGTACAATTGCAAAGAAATTGGTTAAACCTTGTTTTGGACTAATTGCTGGCAGACAGTTCGTCGGTGTTTTGAAAAGTTTTTGAAGTGATTTCAGGAAAATGATAACGCAGTTTTAATTAATGATAAATGTACTTTTTTGTTAGATTAAAACATTTTTGAAAAACTATACGTATTTGATAAAATTTTCACCTGCTCTAAATGGTGAGACTTTAAAAAATGTCAAAGTCCGATAAGAGACGGGTTGTGATCGGCACTGCTTACTTTAAATTTGTTTTATCGCAGCCAAAAGTACTGATACTCTTCTAAATAGTGTTTATTTATGAAAAAGCGATATTTTAAAACACGTGGGTACAATATCTAAACAATAGAACACTTTACACTAAAATACCGAAACTCTTAACATTGCCATCAATCATCAGTATAGCCCATTTAGAGCAGGTGAACATTTTATCAAATACGCATAGTTTTTCAAAAATCTTTTGATCTAACAAAAAAGTACATTAATCATTAATTAAAACTGCATTATCATTTTCCTGAAAATCACTTCAAAAACTTTTCAAAACACCGACGAACTTTCTGCCAGCAATTAGTCCAAAACAAGGTTTAACCAATTTCTTAGCAATTATACAAAATTCAAATTTAGAATACACTCTCACGCATGCTCGGCTAACTAACTCTTTTGATGCTAGAAACATACTACAATCATTAAAACCCTTTGAAATACACGTAAAGTCCTTAATACTAAGATTTCGCATAGGTGCCCGTTTTTTTGCAAAAGATTTTATTTTCTAACATTTTTTTTTAATGTCTAATTTACGCCCTAAAGAAAAGTGTACGTCCAGTTTGAATCACAACGAGCTCGACTTATATAAAACGTCATGCAATACGACTAATTTACTTTTTGAAAACAATCGCCCCGCTACATCTCCTATCTTACCCCATAACCATATCTCCCGGCTACTAGCAACAAGCATCTGGTTATGACAGTTTTTATTGTGCCCAAGACCGGAGGGGGCGGAGTTAAGTGTGTGTGTGACTATGACAAAAAGATAATCATGAGTGCTTCAGATACCGGCTCTGAGGGGATTATTATCTAATGCACCAAGAATTTAAGTGAATTGTTGAAGAAAGGGCAGTTGTGAAGTAAGTGAATTAAAGGAGATTTATTTTGAGGTAACACAGATGTAGAGGTGTTTATAAGCTAATTGCTGTATAAAGTTGTTTAATTTAGTACTGAAGCTCCAAAAAATATATAAATATATAATGGGGTTTCTAAGACAGTTATTATTTTTAAGGTAATGCCTCTGGATGTGTTGTGTGGAGAGAAAAGAAGTCTAGATGTCTTACTGGTTATAATTACAATGATCCTTCTAACCACTTTTGTGTTTCAAAGACTTAGCATCCCTCTCAGACAACGTCATCTCTAGCAATGATGATGAAACTGTGAATAGCCTACCATATACGCTAAGGTGCAGTTGTTACCTTGATCAATTTTTCAGAGCCCCAACAGTCATCTATTACAAAATGTACGAACTTCAATTATAAACAGGAATAATTGAATGTCCCTACTATTGACATATTCAACTGCAGTGTCAGTCGGACGGAGCGCCACTTCCGCCGGATGTGGCTTGTCATTTCCGGTTGCGGAGGCTTGCACGCTGCACGCGACATTGTATACAGGGTGTTTGGACTTAGATAAGGCAGGTTTAATTGTTGTAGGTGCGTTAATTTGGATTATCTTAGATGGTTGAGGCAGATAATGGTATTAGGTGAGGTAAAAGATCTATAAAGTACAGGCTTTTGCTTGCGGCGTCGCCTTCTGTGTGAATATAAGCTCTTATCCGCATCTATCCAATGTATTAGGAATACCTATGAGGATTCTAACCAGAATAGTGAATAGGCTATTACAGACAACTAACACACAACTTAAAATTGATAGCTCCTCTCTATAATAATAACTTCCACAAAAGTTGATATAAGTATATCTTAGAAATACCTAGTTTATTTTCGCATTTCTTGAAGAATTTTATACTAAAAACCACCTCCATTTACAATTTTTGAGGTTTCCTAACGTCTTCTATGAAACCTAAAAAATTACTAGCAAAGAAATCTAAACGCGGATCACGCGCACAATTTACTTTATCACCTCACTCTAAGTGAATCGGTCATTTCGTCATACATACATATACATAATAAAGGAATAAATAAAAATAAAAAGTCGTGGTGGCCTAGTGGGTAAAGGACCAATCTCTCAAGTACGAGGGCGCGGGTTCGATCCCAGGTCAGGCAAGTACCAATGCAACTTTTCTAAGTTTGTATGTACTTTCTAAGTATATCTTAGACACCACTGACTGTGTTTCGGATGGCACGTTAAACTGTAGGTCCCGGCTGTCATTGAACATCCTTGGCAGTCGTTACGGGTAGTCAGAAGCCAGTAAGTCTGACACCAGTCTAACCAAGGGGTATCGGGTTGCCCGGGTAACTGGGTTGAGGAGGTCAGATAGGCAGTCGCTTCTTGTAAAGCACTGGTACTCAGCTGAATCCGGTTAGACTGGAAGCCGACCCCAACATGATTGGGAAAAGGCTCGGAGGATGAATAAAGGAATAAATAAATAAATAAATAAAATAATAATCAATCTCAATTTACATAGGTAACTGTCACGAAGAGTGCCAAATACTTCGCGAACGAAAATTCTGTCCCAAACGCAACTTTGTAGATTTGTCTTAAAGTATAAGAGATAGCGTTTTATACGTCACCCTATTCAGTATTAAATGCCAGAGTAGTGAGGAGCTCTATCTGTTCCGTGGTTAGTCTGTTTGTGGCACTTTTACGCCAAAACGACTGAAATGAAATAACTAAATGTTTGGAACACAGATAGTCTAGAGCCTGAGAAACATGGCCTTCAAAATTTCCTCGGGACGCGGGTGGAAGTAAAATTAATAGCCGTGAAAGTGAAATTACTAAGAGACATTTACTAAAAACTTTTTAGTTAAGATTTTTAAAACAATATCTATTTCTACAGTCCTGTGTAACGTGAGAAAGAAAACTTTTTGTTTATTTACAGAGTCTCGCTGCCTGTTTACACTTAGACCACGCAAATTCCTGTAATCAATGTCCCCCGAGCCCCGGTGCGCTTCACTCTTATTCTCTTAAAAAATACAAATTCCCGATTTTAGCGTGATTAAAAAACTTTAAAATTAAGGTAGCTGTCTTATTTTTTCCCCTAAAAAATCTGTATTTTTCCTCGATGACACAAATAAGATTTTGTTTACAAGTCGTTTTGTTAAAGTACAAGTTAAAAAAGGTACAATTAAGTATTGTAATTTGTTATGAAATAATAAACGATATCTTCAAAATTTACTTGAAACCAATTTTTCGTAACGCATTCTTCAGAATACTGAAAAGATTATAACGTCACGGGAACACATTATCCAAAACAATCAGGAGGCATACCAATATCTCAGTAAAGTACACGTTACGTCAAACTACCTATACTTTTGTAGAACAATCCAGAATTCAATATGGACCATCAAAATTGACAGCAAAACAACAGACCACGAGGTCATAAGGTGAACGCAGGTCATATAACCCACTTGTTCACTTATCGAGTCTGAATCAACAAAGGATGCAATTTATTCAGTTGGTTTCATGGAGAACAAAATTACGAACGGAGATGTCATAAAGTCAAAGTCAAAGCATTTATTCACGTTTATGACGCATATAACATACAAAAAACATGGTGGAAAATCGCGTCGCCTAAATGTGGGTATTCGAGGGACGAGGAACGTTACTGACTCCGCTCTCATACGCCTTCTTTGGATCCGACCAATTTCTTTTTAGACCAAAAAGATCAAAGATCTCGAAAGCCCTTAAGTTTACTCGTAACTGATCATTTTGGTCACGCCCACTGTATCTACGTATTGTACATAGAAGAAGACGCCTGAGCTACTCGCCATATGACATCTCCACCCATCCTTCCTTCGTCCGTGGTTGCTATCGACCAGTGTCTTCGACCTGTCCTCTATTATTCATGGGTAGAAGCCACCTGGCATGGGTGGTATGGTTCATATGGTATCTGTTCATGGTACTTCATGGAATTAGTTATCTTTAAATAGAAAATATTTTTTTTAGTTACAAACGTCTATGTGGGACTTTTTAGGAGGCATAGGTATGGTCTTCAGGCAAAATTATTATGAATAAACATACATTGGAAATAAATTAAGGCCGGTATTTTCACTGTGTATTTGGTGTAGACTTTATATGTAGGTCTCATTTTCAACCTAAGTTGAATAAACGATATTTCATTGACGCTAAAGAAAATTGAATTTAAATATGACCTCCAACAAGGTAGACAGACGATCTTATAAAGGTCGCCGGAAGACGCTGGATGCAGGTCGCCTCCAATTGAAGATCTAAAGGGGAGGCCTATGTTCAGCAGTGGACGTCCTATGGCTGAGATGATGATAATGATGATGATGACCACGTGACTTTTATATGCCTTACACAGCTTTTACATAAATTATCCATTCACCAAACATAATTCACTACATTCATAATCGCTCTGACTCATCACATCACAATCAATTTTTTTACCATTTATTGTATTGTCACAACTTCCTAGTAAGTTTAGGTAATTAATAATGTCTGGACACCTTTTCACACACGGTCGGTTAGCCCCATGGTAAGTTATTTATTAACTTGTGTTATGGGTGCTAACACAACTGATAAACTACATATAGCTACATATATACATATTTATGAATACATATTGTAACACCCAGACCACGGCCAACAAGCATGCTCATCACACAAATGTCGACCGAACCGGGAATCGAACCCGGGACCTCAGGTTTGGCAGTCCGGCATGGTGACCATTGCGTCATCGAGGTCGTCGAATTAAAATACGCTAGTCATTGTGAGAAGGCTATTTTTATATACCTGGCTATTATTAGGCCGAAATCACTGTTCCATTTGCGTCATTGGTTGAAAAACGTTGACCACAAAAACAAATTATGTTCTAGTGGTCCACTGCAGGGTCAAAGATCTACCTTAATAAAGTAATTTCAAGCAATTTTATATATTATACAGGGTGTCCCAGAAGTCGACGTCAAGCTGCAACTGGGTGATTCTGCTGCTTATTGTGGTCATCAGAAAAATAAAATAAAAAATTTATCGTATTTATTTTTAAAGTTATTTCAATATTACTTTTTTTGAAAAATGTACACCCTGTGATGATTTTTGGACTCTTGTTGCCACAAATCTTAACTTATTCCAATTATTTTTTTTGGTTTGCAATTCTGAATAGTTTTTCTGTAATGTGTAACCCGACATCCCACCCTAACTGCTCCGGTTTGGAAGAAAATGTGGGTTTTAATTCCAAACTGTATTCCAGATTATTAATTCTCTCAACTTCAACTGACTGTACTGAAAAAAAAATGTACTACGTCAGTTTGGCAAGTAACTCAAAGAGTTGGCGCATTTTATAGGGATTCTAAAATGGTATAACATTTACCACTTTATTTCCCAAATAAGAAAAAAAAAATGTTTCTAAGAAAACTCACATCATAATAAGTTCATAAATTCTTAGTGAGTCAGCCATACTCTCTTAGATCGGGATGCCTGTAGATAGAGATAAGTTCATCATCATCTTCCTAGCCTTTTCCCATATCTCACGGGGTCGGCTACCTAACCTAGGGGATTCGGCGAGGATACTGGTTTTTACACAGAGCGACTGCCATCAGACCTCCGCAAGCCCGAAGGGAAACCAGACCCAATCCTAGATTAGGGCCTTTAACGACTAATATCTTAGATAGAGATAGAGATAAGTTACCTACGTTATTTAAAGTTAGTAATTAGTAGGCGATAAAAATGAAACTCAGTTTAAATTGAAGGTAAGATTTATTATTATTTACAAGAGATGTTCGAACTGTCGTCCTTCAGCTGCAATACATGCACGACATCGTCTTAAAAAAGATCTACATATTTGTCGGGCGTATCTCCTATTATTTATGAATTCGGCTGCCTCCGCTATTCTCTGCCGAAGCTCCTCTACATTTTCAATCGGCTTGGAATAAACTTTTTCTTTTAGTGCTCCCCAGTAAAAAAAATCTATTGGATTTAAATCTGGTGAGCGTACACAAATTATACGATCGAATACCACAAGCGTAGCGTACTGATCTATCTAGCACCAAAAAGTGGCGTCACTAAGGGCCTTAAAACAAAAAACTTCTGACAGATTTTGTACTGAAAATCTGTCAAAATGACGTGCTCAAAAATATCGTGGCCAGCCCGCTCACCAGATTTAAATCCAATAGATTTTTTTACTGGGGAGCACTAAAAGAAAAAGTTTATTCCAAGCCGATTGAAAATGTAGAGGAGCTTCGGCAGAGAATAGCGGAGGCAGCCGAATTCATAAATAATAGGAGATACGCCCGACAAATATGTAGATGTTTTTTAAGACGATGTCGTGCATGTATTGCTGCTGAAGGACGACAGTTCGAACATCTCTTGTAAATAATAATAAATCTTACCTTCAATTTAAACTGAGTTTCATTTTTGTCGCCTACTAATTACTAACTTTAAATAACGTAGGTAACTTATCTCTATCTCTATCTAAGATATTAGTCGTTAAAGGCCCTAATCTAGGATTGGGTCTGGTTTCCCTTCGGGCTTGCGGAGGTCTGATGGCAGTCGCTCTGTGTAAAAACCAGTATCCTCGCCGAATCCCCTAGGTTAGGTAGCCGACCCCGTGAGATATGGGAAAAGGCTAGGAAGATGATGATGAACTTATCTCTATCTACAGGCGTCCCGATCTGTCCCACAGAGTATGGCTGACTCACTAAGAATTTATGAACTTATTATGATGTGAGTTTTCTTAGAAACATTTTTTTTTCTTATTTGGGAAATAAAGTGGTAAATGTTATACCATTTTAGAATCCCTATAAAATGCGCCAACTTTTTGAGTTACTTGCCAAACTGACGTAGAACATTTTTTTTTCAGTACAGTCAGTTGAAGTTGAGAGAATTAATAATCTGGAATACAGTTTGGAATTAAAACCCACATTTTCTTCCAAACCGGAGCAGTTAGGGTGGGATGTCGGGTTACACATTACAGAAACACTATTCAGAATTGCAAACCAAAAAAAATAATTGGAGTAAGTTAAGATTTGTGGCAACAGGAGTCCAAAAATCATCACAGGGTGTACATTTTTCAAAAAAAGTAATATTGAAATAACTTTAAAAATAAATACGATAAATTTTTTATTTTATTTTTCTGATGACCACAATAAGCAGCAGAATCACCCAGTTGCGGCTTGACGTCGACTTCTGGGACACCCTGTATATAGGACCTTGATAGAAATAACTTCTATATCTGCCATCTTCTGTCTGGATTTTAATAGGTCTGAGTTTAGGATTCTAAATTATTCAGAGTCAAAGTATTTATTATTAGTAATACATAGGTAAAAATAAAATGTAGATCTTAAAAATAAAATAGTGCTATTGATTGTTATTGAAAAATGAAGTAAAGATACTTTAGTTGAACCCATGAATCAAACATAGACACACAACTTTACTAATCACACTTTGACCAAATTAATCGAATGACGAGAATCGATACCTACGAACATAAATCGCGATCAACAAAAGCACTTCTAATCGATTCAAAAACCCCTCGTGTGTCAGCAATTTTATGATAAAAGTGCTAGTAGCAACAAGATTACATTTTTCAACTGTTAAAGCAAGCTCGTAAGGAAACTTGTGACAATGTAGTACTTACTCGCAACTTTAGTCCATATGCAGTGTAAACGTACAGGTGCGTGCAAAAGTGTTGGGGTGATGCTGGTTTTATTAAAATGGGGAGTGATATTCTTGTTGGATGGTTGCAATAAATGTGTGAACATCTTTTGTCTGTTGTGTTAAAAATATTTGGTTTTTATTCGAGTATGTCTCAAAAAATATTAATAAGTATTACCTATTACTATGTTTTTAATAATTTGTGAACCTATGCACAAAGATTTAACTTAATTGATGCTTCTCATAATGTGTTCTCAAATACATTATTTCTACTCTGTTGAAAACCTAAACTACAATATAAAACTACAGCTATCCACCTTCATATTAAACTATTATTATAGGTATTAAGGAATTCGATGCCAAAGAAACTGCTTTTAAAACAAAATTGTATTCACTAACTCTAAAATAAAGAAAATTCATATTGTCACTCCTTACCACAAAATGTCGCAACAAACGCTCATTTTCATACCACGAATATATAAAATGCTGTCAGCGATATGAAAATTTTAAATCAGAATTTTAAACGAAATATTGTAGAGTTTTCTCGGTGAATGTACTTTCAGTAGAACACTACTTGGCACTCTTGCGTTATATGCGTTTTGCATAATACTTAACCATATATTTTAGCACGGAAGTGCTCTGTGTATGAAAGTATGTCTGGAATATTTACAAAAAAAAACTCACAGAAAATATTTTTGAGTTTGTTTGTGAAAACATTTTTTTGGCAAATTAGGTGAGAATTCGTAATGCTTTTAGGTTTTAAGAAAGTATGTGTGTGTGTTATTTTTGTATTACCGAATTACTCAAATGTAAACATACTGTTCCGAGTACCTAGTAATAAGTATAACGAAAAGCCAAATACCTAGCTTATTTTTTTGTATTTGGTTTTGAGGTAGAAAAACCGGAGATCTGCTTCAGAAACTTTTATTTATTTATCATACTTTTCATTGCAATACTTGATAAAGGATCTTAACCTGACCTCACTTTAGGAGCCAATTGATTAGTTACACCAAACTTCAAGCATTAAGCGATAAACCTAGCTTACCTAAATAACATCTAAGTAAGTTAAAACAAATCTAAGATAATATCAACAGGAAAAAGTCCTCAGTCAACGCAGACAGAATTCTCAGTAAAACTTGACAATGTATACGAAACTTACACAAGCTGTACATACGTAAAGGGTGTTCTATTTACAATTCTAATGCTGACCGTACTTATCCCACCTATACCGAGCTTGCCTAATGTGAATCGATCTGAACGTGAAACCCTGCGTTTTAGTCACATTACTAGTATGTACCTAGTAGGTACTGTCAGCCACAAAGTTGATAAACACAATTAAAATTACAACATATAAAAGCAGTAATTTATTTTAATTTTCAACAAAAACTACCAGTGACCAAGATTAAAAAAAAAAGAAAAAACAACCGGCCAAGTGCGAGTCGGACTCGCTCACGAAGGGTTCCAGAGAGGTACCAGAGCAAAAATTAGCAAAAAAATCCAAAATATTTATTTTATTCTAGTTTTCAGTATTTGTTGTTATAGCGGCAACAGAAATACATCATCTGTGAAAATTTCAGCTCTCTATCACGGTTAATGAAACACAGCCTGGTGACAGACGGACGGACGGACGGACGGACGGACAGAGGAGCGAAAACAATAGGGTCCCGTTTTACCCTTTGGGTACGGAACCCTAATGACCGATTTATTTTGTAGTTTTTTTGTTTTTTTTTTTAACTATTTTTTTATTTTATACTTTTTTTCGTATTCTTGAAGTGGGTCAAATTAAGATTCCAAGATTTTCTTACACACATAGTTACAAGTGAAGCTAATATTAAGCGTGTTAAAAAAAAAAAAACATTCACATGCTCATCTCACCGTACTGCAGACATACCGACAATATCGTTTTCCAATCGTCCGTAAGCAAATCGCAGTCAGACTTGGCGATCATTGAGCACATACAGAGTGCGTGGAATTGGAGATATGCCTAATCGTTAAAATATGAAATATAATAACTTTAAACAGTGACTTTATAGTAGTCATGACAGTTACTTAAGTGACATTTAGTGTTCAGATATTTTGTGAGTTTGATTGCGTTGATGCACTTTTGTCATTGACTATACATGCGATGTCTGGCGTATCATTATTCATCTGGTGTCGTGTTTCCGATGACTGACGAGTTGCATGACAGAATGGCTCCCTTTACTTAGGTACTATTTACTATGCACTTGCCAGTCTCAAAGAAATAACAATAATAAAACTAAACTTAATTTTCACTTTAATTACACTTATACTGCAGTCGTCGGATTATAAATATTATCTTGTATGTCTCTACAAGACCACGGGACTAGAAAGTCCTGGATTTTTTAAAGCAAACGTGAGGCCGAATCCCAGAAACTGGAGCCCTTTTGAGACAACTTTTATGAAATGGTGACACAAAATCAAGTTAATAAATCATTATAAAAGAAACATACTATTTAGAAAAGAGTTGTAGAAATGCTTAACAATAAAACTAGTTGCTCTATAAATTTAACATTTAATATTTTTTTGTGTGTATTTGATTATAAATTCAGTGGTTGACATTCAACTAGTCAATAAAAGTAATTCTCTCCCGAGATTTACGACATTTGGCCGTAGGTAGGAAACAAATGAGTAAAAGCTGATGCGTGGGTTTCAGAAATATATTCAAAAGGTCATCTTTATGTACAAAAAAGCTTGGCATTTATTTAAGTCTGGCTAACGCCAAATTGCAAATTTACATACCTGTGTAAACGTACCTAGTATTCATTAATATGGGCTGTTTAATTGACAAAACACTCTGTCAACCACCTCTCAAAAATGTATTACTAGTACATACCTATACGCAATTTGATAATTTTTCACAAAATCAGAGACCTACTGGGCTGACATAGTGTAGTCTCAATATAATGACATTTCATCGACACGAAAGAAGAAGAAGAAGAGGCCTACTATTCAATGTAGGTACAAACTTGAATCTTTACTTAAACTTATAAATTCGCAAGTTACTATATATGTCTATCTCTCTGCACGATTTTCACGCCAAAACTATTTAAACTCTTTAAATCAAAGCTATACAGATAATCTAAAGCCTGAGAAAGGACATAGGCTACTACATATCAATCTGGGTACGGAGAGAAGTTTCCCCAGAAACCGTGGAAAATAACTAGTAATACTACTCTTGCACCATCTCACCTTCCTAGCTCGGCGCGATGTGCTGGTTCCGCTGCTGCGGCTGCAGAGAACCTCAAACGGCGCAAATATAGCACCCTGGTTGGTAACTATACCTTTGAGCCGTTTGGGGTTGAAACCCTCGGGCCGTGGGGTCCAAGTGCTCATCTGCTTTTTAAAGATCTGGCAAAGCGACTTGCTGACACTTCAAGTGACCCAAAGGCTGGTTTTTATTTTGGTCAAAAATTAAGCATTGCCATCCAACGTGGCAATGCTGCCAGCCTCTTGGGTACACTCCCGGTGGGCAGCGATGAGGAGTTTTTTGATGCCATTTTTTAGCTGTATATATTTATTTATTTATTTAATAGTTTGTACACATAAAACACAAAGAAGAATAAATAATAGAAACAATAGTACAAGGGCACAGCTTATCTCTAAAGAAATTTCTTCCAGCAGGCCCGTTGTGGGAGAGTTAGAATAAAAAGAGATAGGTACAGATAGACAGTGTAAAAAGAAAGAAGATATAACCAATATATAATCACTAACATAAACTACTTAAATACATATAAATAAATATACATACAATAAATACTATATGCAACTATGACAGAGAGGAAAGATAGTGTTCTTTCAACTTGCGTTTAAACACAGCAACAGTCTGGCAGCTCCTCACCTCAGGCGGCAACTTATTCCACAGCCGTACAGCGTGCACGGTGAAAGAATAGGAGTAGAAGTCAGTGGAGTGGGAAGGGATTTTAAGAAGGGATTTGAGATGAGTCCTGCAGGACGCATCAGGTGAGCGGAGAAAGGAGAAACGTTCCCGCAGGTAGGTTGGAGATTTAGGATTAAAGAGGATATTAAAAAGAAGACACAAAATGCGAGTGTTCCTGCGAAGACGGATTGGGAGCCACTTGAGTTCCTTGCGAAAGTGTGAAACATGATCATACTTTTTAAGATTAAAAACAAAACGTATACAAAGATTTTGCAAGCGCTCAAGTTTATTTAAAAGCTCCTCTGTGGCATCCAGATAACAGGCATCAGCGTAATCTATGATGGGTTGGATGAGAGTCTGAGCAAGAGATATTTTGGTTTTCAATGGCAAAAAGTATTGGAGGCATTTCAGCGCATGGAAAGTGCAGTAAACTTTACGACTAACTTCATTGACTTGAGCTGTCCACGATAAGTTCATATCAAATGTAATACCCAGGTTTTTTGCTGTATTAGCGTAGTCAGTCTGAACCCCATTCAAACCTAGAGGTGGTAGCGACGCAACATCTAGCCTGCTACGCATGTATCTGCTGCCAATGATCATGGCCTGAGACTTCCTGGGATTAATTTGCAGCCCAAAGGACTGCGCCCAATCACCAATCGCATCCAGGTCACGATTCATGGCAGCAATGGCAGCTTCTGCATCAGTACAGGGAAAATGTCTGTAAAGCTGCAAGTCGTCTGCGTAGAGATGGAAGTGGGAAGAAATGACCTTTGTGACAGAGTCAATGAAAATAGAAAACAGGAGAGGGGAGAGAACGCCACCTTGAGGTACACCCGCAGTGAGATTGCACCAACTAGAGGTCAAGTTATCGAGGCGAACACATTGTGAACGGCCTTTTAAATAAGAATCAAACCAACTTAGGGTGGAAGGGGAAATATTTACAGATTTAAGAATACCAAGTAGGATATCAAAGTCAACAGAGTTAAAGGCACTGCTAAAATCAAGAAGGATGAGTAAGGTGAGAGATTTGTTCTCCATCGCGAGGCGAATGTCATCAGTGACCTTCAACAATGCCGTTGATGTACTGTGACCAGGCCGAAAGCCAGATTGAAACGGACTCAGCAGATCCATTCTGTCTATATACGCAGTCAGCTGACGGTGAACAAGATGCTCAAGAACTTTAGAAAGGAATGGGAGTATAGAGATGGGTCTAAAATCTGTCAAAGCTATAGGATTAGAAAGTTTGGGCAAAGGAATAACAATAGCTGCTTTCCATAGATCGGGAAAGGTGCCGGAGAACAAGGAAAAATTAAAAATGTGAGTCAAAACAGGAAGGACAGAGGAAAGAGTGAGGGAAATCATTCGCGAGCATATGTCGTCGTTGCCAACTGCATTAGACGAGATCGAAAGAATTGACTTTTTCACATCATCCAAAGTCACAGCACACCACTCGAAAGGAGGGCAATCAGGCAACGGCACACTAGCCAGCCTGCTCAGAGTATTGGCCCTGACGTGCGCACCCAAACGAACAGGAGGAGAGGAGAAGTGATTGTTAAGAGCACACACGTCAGTGTCACCACTAGGAGCAGCCGCAGTTTTACCGATACCGATAGATTTTAAAAATTTCCAAACCTCAGAGGAATTACGGTTATCAAGAGAATTGTGGAAGTAGCGTCTCTTAGCATCTCTGCACATTCGACTGCAGCGGTTACGTAAAGTTTTGTACGCTATGAGGTTACGCTCAGACGGACTACGCTTCAGCCTCCTCTTCGCCCTATCACGACTGGCCATCAATTCCTTGATAGCAGGCGTGAGCCAAGGAGCCGGAATATTCCTTACTTTAATTCGACGAATAGGAGCGTGGCTGTCGAACAAATTTAACAATTTAGCGTTGAAGCAATTAACCATTTCGTTGATGCAGTCGTACTCAAAAATACAGGACCAGTCAATGAGATCTGCATCACGCTTTAACGCCTCCAAGTCAATGCCCTTGTAATTCCGAAGGAAAAGGTACTGTGGCTTTCGCTTAGGAGGACGAATCCTGTAAGACAGAAAGATGAAATCGTGGTAGGAAAAACAAGCAGTAAGCTGTCCGTGAAAAGAAACATTGCTGATCTTAGATACAATCATAAGATCGAACAGGGAAGGAGTACAATTGGGAAAGTGGTGAGTAGCAGAAAGAGGTAAAATACTAAGATTGAAAGAAGAAAGGAGAGATTTAAGTTTATACGCTCGACTGTCATCCTTAAGCAAACAAGTGTTAAAGTCACCCATGATAACTACATGCTCGTACAAGGGACAATAATCATATAACAGAGAGTCTAACATGTCAAAGTAATTTACATTAAGATTAGGACTATATAATACTCCAAGAAGTAACTTGGTGCGATTAAGGAGAATTTCAAGAAATAGATACTCTGCTGATTCCGAGTACAATGAAGGCGAAGCACTGACGATCTTAAACGGGACATCGGCCCGCAAGTACATGGCGACGCCCCCACCTCCCTTTCCAGTTCTGTCATTACGAACCAGAACAAAACCAGGGAGGGCATAGTGAGTAGACAGAAGTGAAGGTTTCAAAAAAGACTCGGAAATCAACAGAGCATCAAGATGCGCACTGTCAATAGATGCCAGAAGATCGGAGTAGTGACCAGGAACACTTTGAGCATTTATGTGGGCTATGTTGAAATTGTTGGGGTAAGGAGATAGAAGTGAGGAGATCTGATCACCCAACGTCAGAGGGGCAGAAGAGTTGCTATCCACACTGACAAAACTGTCGGAAGTTGAAAAGCAAGAGAAAAAACTATCATCTAAGCAAAAATCATCCATAAATATTTAAAGAAATATATATATAAAAATAAAAAATAGGTATAAAATAATAAAAAAAAAAATAAAAAAAAAATATCCGTAACTCTTGGCTATTTTAACTCACCACACAACAGTCGCAAAAAAGCAAGAGAATTAAACAAACAGTACGAAAAAAAACAATACACGCTACATTGACACTGAATCATAGATATAATATTACTAAACAAGATTGCGCACGCTCAAAATATATATTTACGAAAATGAACTCTATTCTAACGCAATAAGGTACTAAATTGGTTGCATAATACACAGAGGCAAATCCGAGCCGAGAGGGATAGTTCGAACGGAGGCCGTTTGTCTCTTTCTAACACCTTGCCAGCATAAAAAAATGTTGTGATCAAAAGTTTTGTCTTCCCAAAAACAATTGAATCACTTATATTTTTATCTTATTTTAACAATTGTAAGTCAACAAATTAATAACAATCGCATTAATTTATTCGTATTTATTATTAAAACATAAACAACATAAATTTTCATTTTGCTTTTTTTTATTTTCTAGCGGTAACCCTGAACATTCTTGGCGCGTAATCAGCATTTAAAATTTTGTTTATATTTTTTTGTATTAAATCAATTTAAACTATTAAAATGGTGAAAAAGTGTTGCGTTTCTACTTGCAAAAGTGAATCCTATGGTGGTTGCAATATATCGTTCCACAGGTTAGCTAATAATAACATTTTCGTAAACCAAACAACTAGGGTGCCCATGAATTCTTGTAACGAGTCAAAATATGGGTGATGGATTTTAAAACTGTTGTACTATTGTTATAGCTTCCCAAAAAATGAAGAAAGGCGACATAAATGGCTCAGCAGTCTATATATGAAGTAGAAATACAAAAAAAAACAGTCTTCACTTCGAATCTTCCTGCTTTTATACTGCTAATTTCCGCTAATTATTAAAAGCCTTTATTATTATCTTAAGGTCACAAACTGCGTAAGTTAAAACTTCAATACTAATCTGTGTTTAATAATCTTAGCAAATTCGGATTTGTCTCACATAGCTTAATCTCATAGTCACCCTATTAGAAAGGGACAGACAGCCTCCGTACCAACTGTTTCACTCGGCTCGTTTTTTGGGTTTATATGCGCAGTCCTGTTTACTAATATTATGTCTATGCACTGAATACAAATAATAATAACAAAAAATTAAAAAAACAGAAAACGAGAATAACAGTATAAAAATAAATAAAGAAAAGTGGCAACACAAATAAAAGTACGGACATCAGTAAGCTAAGCGAGAATAGCAATGACATTAAAAATAAAAAATTAAAGATGTTGACAACTAATTAATGTCAAATGGAACTGTCATTGTCAAACAGAACCACTTGTCAAACAAATGATACATAAAATAAACACAAATTGAAGTGAAATCGAAAAAAATAAAAATAAAAGCTAGCTACCGACGTTAAATAAAAACAAGAACGTACGTGGTCGAGTATGTACCGACATTACACACACAAAAAGTAAGACACACAAAAGAGAACTATAAAATTAGGAAGTTAAAGCGGAAAGTGACAAAGCAACATTTAGCGACGCGTCTTCCTCAGCACCTTCGCTTTCTTAGCATCAGCCTTTGGAGAAATGCTAGCCACTGAAGGCAACGCACTACCTCCAGCAGTCGCTGCACTAACACTAGCGGGAAACAATGCAATAAGATCGTCTAGCTCACCCAAACTGGAGATCTTACGACGAGACTTATCTGCCGCTTGAACGATGATCTTTCCCTCCGCAGACCAACAGCTACTGATACCAAAGTGTTTCCGAGCAGCAACAAAAACCTGATGACGGGTCTTAGTCAGAAACTCGGATATAGTAATACCCGAGCCTTTGAGTGAAGTTTTGTTGTCCCAGAGAACTCGACGATGCTCCATATCCTTAAAGCGCACGAGCACAGGCCTGGTTTTAGCCTGCGAGGCACCAAGTCTATGGCACACCTCAAACATGTCCAGGCAGGCGTCATCCAACTTCATGCGCTTAACAACTACGTCCAGAACAGTCTCGTTGACCTTCTCATTGGCCTTCTCTGGAATACCATGGAACAGCAGGATCTTCCTTCGCATGGCAGTTTCGTGTTTGTCAAGAGCACGGGAAACAAGCTCAATCTGTGCTTTAAGAAGAGTCAAAGAATGACACACAAAACTTTTAAATTCGATGAATTCAGAAGAAAGCGACGCCAAGTCGAGGTGCTTTGGAGCACTGCCAGCAGCAATCTTCAGCAGCTTGTCTTCATAGTTTTGCATACGGGAACCAAAGAGTTTCTCCAAGTCAGCCATGCTCTGTGCAAGTTTGTTGTCCATAGTTGTAAGATGATGTGAAGTGAAGAAGTGTTGTTAAATGGAGAGTTTATTATAGAAAAGTGATGAAAGGTGAGTTAAAGAGCCAAATCAATACATGTAATTATCAAAATACTGTAATTTCTAATTTAAATAAATAATAAATATAAGCAGCAAAAAACACGTCTAACTGTCACTCCTACCCACATAGAAAAACCCATATATATGTATAAATAAGGCTTTTTTTTTACGTCATGTAAATATTTACATAAACTGAACCCATTATAGATTAGTTTAATTAAAGAATAATATTAATAAAATTCTAGTTTTAACTAGTAATATATATTTTAAACAACAAAATTGCACAGTCAGCGACCACAGGACATACACAATTAGTCCACAGCACGTTGTCGACTATCGCATACATTGCTATCAAAAATATACGTCGTGAATAAATTAAAAGTCGTATTGTACGCGAACGTACTGAAATAAATTGACCGAGTTTTACAATCATTTTCATTGGTGTAATTTATTTGTGACAGATTTTAAGTGTAGTTTTGTTAAGTTTTATTTACATAAAGTACAATTACCTACTGTTTTCTTTTTGCACACTGACAATTTTGTTGGCTTATTAGGTACAACCATTGTATTGAATAGGCACTTTTCATCAATCACTATGCGAAATTATTGAAAATACTAGGTACAAATAATTATGTTTTATCAAAAAACTAAAACATCATTCTGAGGTAAAAGTTAGCAAATGACCCTGGCCTTTCCTCTATTTCATTTGATCCATAGTTTTAGCCCATAATCTGGCTTAACGATTTAAAAAGTTCTAGGGACATCGTGTATTAAAGGTCTGTGGTTATTCAGCAAGACACGCGTTCTCGTTCCACTAAGAGCAGAAAAAGCAAAGAAAAAAACACATGGGTATTATTTTATAAGTTCTATGGACACTCTGTATTTTGATACAGGTCTGAGTTTAATTCAAGAGACGCGTTCTCGTTCCACCAAGAGTAGAAAAAGCAAAGAAAAAAACATATGGATATTAAGAAAATTCGACTAACCAATAGTTAGAAAGATAATTTCTGTAGATTAGTACTTAAGATAAACTACTAAATAACTAACATCAGTTTTAAGATTGTAGTGTACTGTTTCTGTTAGCAATTTTATTATTGCCAACGCTAATGCATTTACGGTCTAATTTCTCTAGAGTAGTTAGGTAACTATTACGTGTTGCAATAGAAATTGTTGGCTATTAAGTCCTTAAACGGTTTTCACTGCTGTAGTTTTTACGCTATGAGTGTAACGATCTTGATATTTTGTGTTTGTTTGTATTTCTGAATACCTTACACCCGTGGTTTAATATTTTGCGTAACACGAAATGCAACCTGCACAATTTACAAGCGGCACGTAAGCGGTAAATCCGCCTGATCTGGGTGCACCGTAATACAGTCATTATTTTAAACACACACGACACGTCAGCTGTCAAAGTAAACTTTGACATTACCACTTGCCATCAAAGCAATAGCAACAATCAGTTACGTAATACGCACACAGGAGCAATTATCCTTCTCTAGGGAAGCCCCTAATTCTCTAGAGACGCGACACACAGTCACAACACGTAATTAGTTACGACAAAATCGCATTACAGGGATACCCTGAAAGATTAGGACACTTGGAGCTTCCTTTGTAATTCTTCAAATTGCGGACAAGATTCGAAAAGACTGGGGCTATTGTTGGTCTTCGGGTACTAGAGTATTTGCTAGTTTGGCTCTAGGGTTTTTTTTTAAATCTATGTACTAAAAGAAAGTGGTATAAGTTACACTACTTATAACTCAAGAATGGTTTAACCTTTTAAGAAAAACATAGTGGGTAGGTAGGTTAGACCCGGGAAAAGGTCGTTGGATAGATTTTTTACCATCTGGCTACGGGAGGCAGATACCCGGGACGCGGCTAAAACCGAGGGCAGAAGAATCAATTAATCAATCCAAACACCTCTAAGAAATCTTTTTTGTCGTTTTGTCTTATTGTCACAAATTACAGGCCAATAGCATTAGGGTATTTTTAATTCGTAATATCTTTGAGTATAAGCTGAAACTCTTCATTGTAAGAACTTATAGTTAACAAAAGGACTTTAAAATCGTTATACCTCTATGTAAGTAGTAACGATGCAGATGTAATCGCACCTTTGCCGTTAAGGTCTGCTTACAATCTTTTGTCTGCCTACTTAACTACTTGTCTGTCTAGACTATACCTAGGTACACTGACTCATGTATCTTCACGCTTATAGTTACGTCACTTGACACCACCTGCACCTGACATACCTACTTATTCTATAAAGCAACCTGACTCGTAAACTAGATGGATTTTTTATGTTTAATTATATATGCTATACCAACTGTTGCCTGTGGTTTCCACCGCGACTTATAGGAATTTCCAAAAAAGTTCTTTGTAAAAGCACACTCACGGAATTTAAGAGACAAAATTCTAGAATAGTAAACTTCTTCGAAAAGATTTAATCATATAATTTCTTTTCGAAGTACATATTATGTATGTTGAAATCAAATGGCAATACAATTGAATCTTACATACGGAGGTTTCTTTCACTATGGTAAAAATAAAAAATCTAAACTATCGTGGATGATCTCATGCAAGGTATAGAGTGGAGTAGTCCCAATACATTTAAAAGAGGCTAACCTTCGATAATTAACCTTGATCGACTATAGGAAGGAAATGTCAGAACTAAATACTTTTTTTATAAAAGAGCACCAATAAATTAACGTCTGATTGAGACGTCATTATTAGTCTACGATAATATATGTATTTGAATATTTATTTTATCTGTTTTCTCAAGATATTTTCCTTATCCTACCAATTTTAGCCCACACAAACCAATCATTAGACAACGGACACGAATATTTTTAATCGATGAAAAAAAAAACTTCTGACTGAAGTTTTTACTTGAATTTAACACGGAAAGGTAGGTAATCCTTGTATACCTACTGTTTATTCAGTGAAGCGTATGGAAGTATTTTTATTGGTGTTAGTTTTTGTTATAAAATTATAGTAAGATAATGCCCTTGTCATGGCAAATCTTTTCACTCTTCTACACATCAAAATAGAACTTAAAACTGTGTCAAAACTTTGAAATTGACATCTAATAACCACCCTTTATAATTTGCCAATGCATTAAACGGATACAAAAGTACAAAAGTAGTCATACATTTGAAATCACAGCATCACAAACCAAACCATTTGACAAACGAGTTGCAAGCGTATTATGAAACAAGCGCACTGATGCATTGGCACTTTTAGTCAGACATTGATCGTTGGCCATTCAAATACATTAATTGCAACAGTCTATGAATCAATTGAGGTCAGCCGTGTGATAGCGGACTCGAATTAATTAGCATTTCATTTAGATTTTCAGTTTTTCATGAAAATTTAAAATTGATGGACAGAATGGCGTTTCGTCTATTTACCTGTTAGACGTGACAAACTATTTGCAAACTGGTCATGAATTTTCTGAAAGAACTTTAGATTATGTACATTATAACTAAATAATTACAAGAAAGTTATTGTTTTCTATAAGAACTGCAAGGTTAATCATAATATTTAAAATATGTTTATCAACTCTTAGGCATCATCTGACATCGCCAAAAAGCCACAATCCTTCTAGCGTAGTCGGCTAAAAGGTAGCCTCATATCCTTCCTCGATAAATTCTCTTGCTAGCACTGATATTCACAAATCAGTACCTACTGTAGTACTGTGTCAGTAATTTCGAACAAACTCTTCAAAATAATTTAGTAATATTAAACTTAAAATAATCTAAACCAACAAAATCCTTCGTCACTAGAACTCCACCCTTACCTAATCATAAATTACTCGCGATATATTAATTGAACGTGCATTATAATTACACTTGCATAACCCACTGATATCTTATTAAAATATAGTCCCAAAGCGCTCAGCATTTCCCGAGTATTATGTCAGTTAACCTAATTTTAACTTTAGTGGACTTGGCTCCTGTTTAAATAATAATGGGTGAGCGCGGGAATTCTGAGGTTAAGCCGCTTATGGTGCGGTTGGAGCGAGGATGGGTGACCTGTTTTGGATCTCCCTGTTTTTTTTGGGTTTCTTATAAATATAAAGTTTTTTTAACATAATCTACAATACCCGTATTTATCAGTGCTGATGCTTGGTTTCTTTTCTTCAATATAATTTTTACATATTTACTCAATTTCTTATTCGTTGCCTGCTTATCCCAGATTTTTTATCAATAAAAATGAATACAATTAGGTATACACTGAGTAAGTAATAATACAGGGTTACATAAACACTACGTAATGAATATTCATTAACTCCGATTATCGATTACAATTGTAATCGATCAACCAGACGCAAATATCGATTGCAAATCTTACAAGATCATAACCCAACCATACGTACTATTTACCTACACTATTCTGTATTTACGAGTATTCATACTACTTTTTAAATTGATAAATCATATAAATGACTCCTCCCGCTGTGGGTTAGCGGCGTGAGGGCGTGTCAGACTCTTACTGACTAAAACCCATCATGTTCCTTCTTAAGCTCTTTAGTTACCAGGGCCGCGGTAACTCTTTCGAACAATCTCGCAGCCCGCTTATTCATACTACCTACATACAAGTTAACAGTCTGGTTTCCCAAGTAATATCGTAATACACTTTAGAACAATAGCGTGCAGTTTATAAGGAAAACCGATATGGAGCAGAATGTAAGCAAAAAAACCTGTTCTTTTTCATGTATGCATTGAAATGTAAAAGAATGTTATGTCGTTCTATTTTTAATACGTTACTATTTTTGATATTGATACCTACGTAAGTTTGCTCAAAATTGTTATTTTAACGCACACAGATAAAGAGAAAGTAGCATATTTCCTACTTCAGGGTGCAACTAAATTTAAACGTGTTTTAGGCGTCTGACCCAGTAAATATAACAGACTGGCTGTTTTACATGGTTTTACCTGTTTCCTAAAGGAACTCCTTTCCGGGTCCGGAAAAGGCCCAGGTTAGCCTATATGTTATTCTGACATAAGTATAAAATATATAATTGAAAAGTAACATCAAATTCTATTCTTAGGTACGTTTTTATTCTGTCGTAAAATAAAAGTTAGATTGAAAAATCTGTCATGTTCAAACTTAACAAATAGTACATAGTATTTTAATTTACCTATAAATGTAAGTAGTTTAAGTTTGTGTATACCTAAAGTGTGTACTTTATTAGTTTCAATATAATTAAGTTTAATATAAAACAAGATACCTAACCGTAAACTGATTAAAACCGTAGTTCGTTTCAGTTAGTTTCAGCAAATCAATTATCTCTTCTGATAAGTTCTCCTAAGAAAGTACTGGTAAGTGTAGTTCTCAGTTCTCACTCATTCGTATTTCTGTGAGTCTCTCAAATATTGAGCAAATACGGCGGTTTAGCTGGAATTAGTGAGCTCTCACCCCCTCTTATTAGTTAGGGATGTCACTTATAGAATATACCTTTTTGCTTCAGTCAACGGTTTCACCTGCGTCCCGTGGAAACTATTTCGCGCACCTGTTTAGAAAAAACCTTCCTGTACCTATAAATGGGCAATCTAACACTGAAGATTTTTTTCGAATCAGCCCAGTGAACCTATCTAAAAATATTTATTCGTTACATATCTAAAGATGTTGTATTCCTAAAACTCTGCAGTTTTATAGTATCACTATAAAATTATTCGATTCTCAACGATTCTAATCGATAGATTACCGAATGGATGAGTATTTTGCAGGTTATTCTTTTAAAATTAAAAATTTTGCAAGCGGTTAGAACAGGTAATCTTCGCTAACTTGCTAGTAAAACCTATTTTTGGGGTGATTGTCACGGCTTACAAATTTTTGACAGTGGCAACCCTGCCAAGATTATCGTTTCTGGCAACACCTTGCGATTCGGAAGCATTTCGATACCTCCCACGTAAGTTGTTGTATCTTCAAAATTGTAATTTTACACTACGGAGTTTTAAAGATTGACACTCGCGTCAAATAGTCTTGCTTCAATATATTCTTTTCAAATTTTGCATACACATATATTTTAAAGTGCTTTCAATGTTTGCCTACGATTTTTTTGTTTAATAGTTGTAGTTTTTGAGATTTTGTTCATACAACATTCTAGACTGTAGTGTTACCTTACATAAATGTTGTACAGGATACTTACAACCATTTACAGTGGAAAACAATATTTGAATTTAACTGTATGTGCTAAATACTATAGTGTACGTTGATATAAATTTAATATTTTGTGGCAGTATGTGTAGTTCCATATAATTAGGGCTTAGTAAAAAACCATATTTAATTCTCTTAAGTAACTCTGAAATAGTAACAATTCAACATAATTAAAAAATCTAAAAAAAACACTTTCTTCTGACATCAAATAACAATCAAGGTTCTAGGTTAATTATTAGTAAGATTAATTATTCCAGTCTTTTATTTATTAAAACCTTGATACCTATATTACGTTAAAGTTACTTAAACATAAAAAGAAATAAGGTATCGATGAAATACTGTGTGATACCTCCTGTCACAACCAGGCCCGCCGCTAGCTGTTAGTTCGCCCGCGTGCAAAACTGATTATGCCGCCCTACGACTAAGTACATATTATACTGGGTTTTGTCAAAAAAATCAAAATTCGTTATGATTATAAAATATGTATTTTAATTAGGTATAATAATTATATTTGTTTACTGAAGTATAAAACTAAGCCACATAATCACTACAAAAACTTAGCTCTTCTGTGTAGTGCGCCTAGTGCGATGCAAGAAAAGAGAAGCAATCTTAAATAAACGCGAGCGGACCGAGCGCAAATTTTATAGTTTATGATGCAAAGGGTGAACCCGTCAAAATTGACAGGACATGACCAAAGCGAGGGCGGCTTTTTCTGAACTTTTATTGCTAATCTACTCATCTAATTTTATTACGTAATTATGGTTTAATTTTGCCGCCCCCTAAATCATGCCGCCCGGGGCATTTGCAAATCAAATCATTGGTAAAAAGATATTGTATTTTTTAAATATTACGTGATAAGTCGTTCGATTTGCCGCCCCCTAGGACGTCCCGCCCGCGTGCGGTGCACGCCTTGCACGCCCGCTTGCGGCGGGCCTGGTCACAACAGTCTTTAAACAGTAAAAAATAAATAAATTGAAAACGAAGTATTAAAATAAGAATAGTACTGACTGTAGAGGTGGATGACGGGGAGTAGCGAACCCGCGGGGCTATATATCCGAATGCTCCAGGGAGAGTATACTGTCCACCATCTCCGGCCTGCCGGAGTGAAGCATGGCGGGGGATAGGTCTCCCGCCTCGCTAGAGTAGGGTTAGCAGCTCTGGTCGGAGGGTAGGTGCCTCGTGGTAAGTGGCGAGTGGGCCGGTGATGCTGGACCCACAGGGAGCGCGTGATCTGCGTTTAAAGTCCGCCGAGGTATCCTCACCCTTCAGCCGCTCATGTAACTGTTGCCCTCTTGTTTTAGCGACTGATTCCCGGGGGCCCAGTAAGTGAGTTGGCGAGTCTGCACCTGCCATTTTTACGTATACAAACATTGTTAACGGCAGGTGCCATAGTTCCCATAGTTATCCCCATTCCCAGTCCATTACATTAGCATCCCATCACAATAACTCAAGTAGTTTTCATCCATAGTTAGCAATAGTTTAGCACAGAACCGGGGATTGTCCTTGGGTACATTTCTATAGTGTATACAGGGATAATCTTCGGTTTTGTGTCACCATTTCATTAAAGTTGTCTCAAAAGGGCTTCAGCGTGTTGGCTTCGGCCCCACGTTCGCCTCCCAAAAATTCGGGACTCTTTCTTTTTTAAAGCATACTGCCAGAGCTTTTACATGAGTAATCTATGGGTTAACTACACCAAAAGATCGCTGGATGTCCTGCGCATTCAATATAATAATGCTTTCAGGATGTTGTTGCGACTGCCCCGTTTCTGCAGCGCGTCGGAGATGTTTGCAAAGTCTCACACAGATGGTTTTCAAGCCATAATGCGTAAAAAGACCGCGTCGCTGCTGTGCAGAGTGCGGAGTAGTCGCAACTATGTATATTCTGAGAGCTGTTGCGGAGAGTTATACTCCCAATATAAGATGTTTTGTGCGGAGGGTGATTAGATAGGAAACTTGTCCTTCCTGTCTGATCATTCCTTTATTAATTTATTTTCATGCTTTTTATTTTTCTTGTAATTACTAACATTAGGATATAAGCTTTATGTAATACTAACAACACTATGGATCATTGTTGTCCGAAATAAATGTATTTTATTTATTATTTATTTAGTCCCGAGGTCTGTCACAGACATACATAATAATAATAAAAAACTTAAGAAACTCTACTACTCCGAATCCCACAACTGGCAGACTCCTGAAGAAGTCATGATATGTAGCTGGGATAAGCCCACTGTTACAGATCCATCAAGTTTATAGATTGCGGACTATTTGATATTACGGACAGTGGACTATTTGCTTGTGGAGTTGAACAGCTACTTGCATATGTTGGTTGAGGTACAATATCCAACACTGATAAATTTTCTTTTTCTATCAGAACTTTAAATCAAAATTTTTGGAGCGTGGTAAAATCATCAAAAGCATCCAGAGCAGAGCGGGAGGGACTGTCAGACTTGTACTGACTAAAATCCACGGTGTCCTTCAATGGCCCTTTACCTATATTGTTGTATGTCATTAAAAAAAGAAATATCTTCGCAACGTAAAATATACTATGTCAACATCCAATAATTATTTGTGTATGTAATTCAGACGTAAACTGTTGTATGTATTACTTCACATATAATTTGTTATTATTCAACAACGTAAAGTGTTGTATGTGATTATACAACGCTGATTTGGTATCTTCTAAGCGACGTAAGTTGTTGTAAGTAATCTTTAAAACAGTTTAGGTTGTTGTCGTTATAAAACTACATAATTCTAAAATATCGTTATAAATTATTAATTACGTAAAGATCGACGATCATAGGCGCGCGACCTCCACGCTTTATGAAGTCCGGCGTGAACTGTCGCATGTCATACATACGCGGCGCGAGCGCGCAACGCACCCCGCGACGTCGCCCGCGTAAACCGTTGCGGAGGTAGATACAATGTTACACACCGCCGTTGTAATAATGATACAACTTAATACGTCTGGAAAATATACTTAAATTTTTTTTTTATTTTTTTTTTACTATTAACGCATATAGTAGGCAAAAATAGGCGGTTTGGTTTAAAAAACGTAAAACATGCATATTGTGGGTTACAACAACTTACGTGGGAGGTATCGATTTATTCATGTAGACACAATCTATATCCGATAGGAATCTGTCGAGATGTTTCCCAGGACATTCATTTATTATTGTCGTTCACTCAATTAATAGTAATCACTGGACGTAAATACGAATATTAAGCTGTCGGTCTGTGTGTTTATATGGTTCATTAGGTTATTTTAATGGCATTTATCTGAGTATCAACGATTTCTTTTGCTGAAAATATATTCTTACGTACCTGTGCACATATAGGGTAATGGCTAGTACCTAATTACACCACTAAACTACACTGTGTAAACTTATATCTGTTACCTACATACTTTAGAAATGATAAAAAATAAAAAATGTTGCTGAAGAACCTATCACGAGCATAAAAGAAGAAATGTAGCAGAACTGCTAGACCACTTTCTTGACTGACCGTCCACAGTACTACGGGAATCACACTGGTAACTGCCAGGTTTCTGACTAGTCATTAAGGTCTAGAATCTACCAAAGCAGACTAAGCTGAGGGAAGCAGAGAAGTTTTTAAACAAGCAATACAATTTCTTATTCAAACATCTTGTCTCCCCACTCAAGATTAACCCTTAGTGAAATAACTATTCGCTGTTTAAAAACTTATCCCCTGCACTTTGGCGGAGGCCTCATACTCAAGAAATAGGTTCATCGACCTCTGAACAAAGAAAAAAGTCTGACACCAGTCTAACCAAGGGGTATTGGGTTGCCTGGGTCACTGGGTTGAGGAGGTCAGATAGGCAGTCGCTTCTTGTAAAGCACTGGTACTCAGCTGAATCCGGTCAGACTGGAAGCCGACCCTAACATAGCTGGGAAAAAGGCTCGGAGGATGATGACCTCTGAACAAAGAAGACACCATTTCATCATCTGCAATATTCAGCATTACAAGTACGACTTTCCAAGTGTCTTCCTCCACTATACAATTATAATAAACTTCCTTTAATGAAGTCTACATGCAAGCTTTACCAGCCTGTTATTGCAGCAAGGCATTTGAACTTACGATTAAATAATTCAATAGGTAGCCACCATCTGCGCGATATATTATGCAGCACCGATGCCACCTGGTGGATCGAACATCGATTTGTTACTGCTTAAATGTGTTTGTATGTCTGGGTGCTTGTTTTTGATAATTTTCATGAAGTGTGTATTGAGTACAAGGAATCTTGAAGGGAGAAAGTGTCAGACTGTGACGTTTACCTGGACTATAAACGATACTTGGGACAAATAGGAGAGATTCATAATCGCGAAAAGCCTTACCTAGGAAGATCAGATGCTGCTCCCAGTTTGGATTTATGTTGACTTGACGGACAAACTAAGTATTAACCTAATTTATTTATAAAGGACAATGGGCACTTTGTATGAGATTTGGTACCCGCTCCAACAGTAACGTATGATATATCATTAGAAAGGTATTTGCGTGAAGAATAATGAAAACTATGGGGCTTGCCTCAATTAGCTGTCCGATCCGAGTAACGATAAAAATTGAATCGACATAGAAACAAGTATGTCATCCATATATGCAAATTCATTAAGAGGCATATGTCGTCAGTGTAATAATTTTAAACTCAGTTAATAGACATCTTACATTGTTTGAGATACACTCTATTATAATCTTAAGTTTGCAATATTATATGGAGTCATACTACGGAAACACAATCGTCATCTGATTTGACAAAAGTTCAAAACATTTCTATTCATCTTTTTTTAAGAAGAAATTCATCATTATCTCAGCACCTCTTGAGGAGCAAGATTAAGTCGTAATATGTACTATGTTAACATCGTCTCCTAACTTTTCAACCTTAATTGATTGTAAATACTGAAAGACTTTCATCAAATACATAACCTAGTTCTGCGTGAACTGCAAAGGTCTGCAGTCTTTTTTTAAAGCAGTCGGCAGGCCAACATTTTAAGAAGGCCTAATTCCTGTTTTTTGTTACTTTACCAGTTTTTATTAAATACAGTTCGATTTAAGAACTACATCTACGTTGATGATTTATGAACATTACACATTCTATTAGTCGATGTCACGCGAAATGGACAAGGATTTGGGACTAGTCGTCATAGTAAAAATTTTTTGCCTTGCCAAGACCTACGCAATGGTACTAGAA
The DNA here is from genome assembly GCF_022581195.2 of Helicoverpa zea. Classification (NCBI taxonomy): domain Eukaryota; kingdom Metazoa; phylum Arthropoda; class Insecta; order Lepidoptera; family Noctuidae; genus Helicoverpa; species Helicoverpa zea. The sequence continues at coordinate 5,688,587 of NC_061472.1, forward strand.
TCAACACTGTTGGACAGGGTACCAAAACGCCCATCGTCCTTTGGTATTAAAACTTACTTACCATGTCACCTATACATACCTAATGACGTCTGTAATGTATGTTTTCGTGCAACATTAAAAAAATTATCGTAATACAACGGTTTGACAATTCTCTTCAAACGAGGTAATAGTGCGGAACAGTTACCGGTTTTTTGGCGATAAAATTAACCGTATATTCTTGGTTGGTTAATGTAATGCGTACGCACCTTTCCTTATTTTTTGTACACAATTGATTACTGTTTAATAATAACGCGTTGATCTGTACGGTCTTGTTAAAAAATAAGAAACGTGAACATTTTAAGTAAGTGCACATTATGCATCCGCAGTGCAGATACATAACCAAAGGTATTTTTTATTCGATTATGCATTCTTTACGTGCACTCAGGCGCAATATCGCATGCATTTCTCTGGATAAGCTATCTGGATATCTATCAACGCACAATACTATTCACGACACATTTTAAATTAAAATGCAACCATATGCAAACAAATGCAACCATCCGATCAAATTAACCGATTCAACTTTTAAAAATTATAAACTAAAGAGCTCACGATCACGCTGGTTCCAAAATAACCTAGTTATCCTCAAAAGTCATCATCATCCTCTGTCTAGGCTTTTCCTAACTTTGCCTTAAAAGTATCTACCGCCAAAGAACAATTTGGTTACGTAAATTGGATTTAGGAAAAAGTCCTGTATAAAATGCATTTAGGTAATTAGAATCACGAGTTTTAAATTTATTTACTGCAAATGGCGAACGAATTATACTTTTTCCTTAACAGCTCATTAGAATAATACTCTGTCGGAATTAAAGAAATACCATTTAATTATAATATATATATATATTTTTTTAATTAAACTAAATTCTTCGTCATTTCGTATTCCGATTACGCAATCCCATGACAACATAAATTACAATGGGAAAACACGGTAAATGTTTACTTCATTATTTCATCATGGTTGAGTACCTACTATTGCATTTTGATAATTGAGTGGTCACTTCTTCTTCTTATGCAGGTTTAACCAACTAAAGAGGCCAAGTGTTAGAGTTTTCTCTTATCTGCCCCAAGGCATCCGAGCTCAGATTAGAGTATTGCGCACTTGGTGTCAGGTTCGATACTATCTCTTTGAGAGTGAAAGTATTGAGACTGCCTGTATGTCTATGCAAGTGCAGTCTGTGCTGTAACCTGAGGAAGGAATGATACCGGAGATGCCATAAGGAAGGTATGTCATTCGCCTTCTTACACGACAAGTGGGCGTGATCAGTCACTACTCGTAGAACTAACAAGGGTCCCATGTCAAATCAAAACCAAACTATCACTGATTGGTCTTGATTACTTGGCGAATTATTTTTTAAAATTATGGGCGAGCTCCAAAAGCGTATGAGCGCGGAGCCAGTAACGTTCCTCGTCGCATTTTGGCGAGTCACTTTCTTAAGAGATTTTGCGTTATGACATCTCCGCTAGTCATTTTGTACTCCATAATTTTAATGACTATCAAGCAAGGATTATTTAAAGCATATTTTTTGCCCAAGAATATGCAAATGGTCCGCTCCAATAAGCATTGCAAATTACGTTAGCCTAATCACCTTCTACTTATTAATAATTATCGGTCACCGCAACTTACAAAATGCGTTGCGCATGAGTGCTTGGTCTAGTAACGTCATAGGTAACCACATCTCTCGATAAATAGACCACGCAAAACAACCTACCAAGGCTCGTCATCTTATTGACTTATTACAATAAAAAGGAAAAACATAATGTAGTATAACATAACTGCCTAATATGCTTTGCTTTATCTATACATATAATAAAACTGTAGAAAAGTAATTTTTGTACATTGAAGAAATTGACAAAAAAAATAGCCAGCATGTTAAAGGATAACTAACAGAACCCATTTCCATCATTTTTGTCATTTTTGTCTGTTTGTCTGTTTGTCTGTTTGTCTGTTTGTCTGTTTATCTGTTTGTTTGTTCGGGATTCACGTAAAATCTACGAATTAAATGCAGACAATGCTTATATACAAAAATTCTACGTAACTTGGGGTATTACTTAGTTTTTGTTTCATCGAAATCGATTCATTCTATCAAAAGATATGATTAATTTTGTGAATTCAAGATGTAAAATATTACGACACGCAATCTATTTGTCAAAACTGTACATTTGAATGTTGTACTCATATTAGTTGATCGGCCTATTATTAATCTTTACACAGAAAATCACACCTTTATAAGTAACTTCGGAAGAAAAAAAAATTAAAATTTTGTTTAGCCAAGGTTAAAGTAGCTCCATCTGTGGTAAATAAAATACATCATCAATTTGTCAAAGGAGCGAGGTGGTAAATGACAATATTACCATACATTCTTTATAGAGGATTATTATTTCAACAGATGGAGTTGTGTATTTTCCGTAATTCACCATATTTTAACACGTAGTGTAATTTTTCGATAGACATTTCAATTGTGTTTGTCAGTTTGCCGTGCCACATCAAAATCCAACTATAATTATTACCTTGATGAAAGGAAAATTAATAGTTCTCAGCCAAATTTAAAACGGTGCCATCTAAATTATTTTTTGAACATTATGTCAAAAATGATGACTTTAGTGGAACAATTACTTATCATTTAAAGTTACAGATGGAGTTCATATCAGGATTTTTTCATAAACATAGTTTAGCTTATCTTCCACTAATGTGGTGGCCTTAAAACAAATTACTTTGAGTGAGTAGTATTAAGTAGACCTTAATTATTTTTTCTGATGCAAAATATGTAAAATTAATCCTAGAAGAAATGAGGATCTATCTCTCGCAGGCGCTGCTAAGCGTGAGGTAGGTAATGTAGGATTCTGTAGCTTTAAAAACAAACCCAGATACAAAGTGCAGATAAGAAATGGGAGCTTTCTCGATTTAATACCATACACACGTAAAATGCGTTATGCGTCTGAAAACGTACAAATTACGCGCCGCATACCAGAGACAAGTTTACTTTCAACTTCTGATCGCAAATACACTGTTCACGATTACGAACAGTCTCAGTAAGACCCGAGCCAAGTCTAAAAAAATAATAGTTTTAAAAAAACTAAAAAACACGCTTTTTATAGAAAACCGAACTAAAAAATAGCAAATAAATTTTAATGAATTTAAATTAAGAAAATAGTGTTCAAAATTTCAATGAATATAAATTAATAATAGTGTGAATACAAAAAAAATATTTAAAAAAGCGTGGGGTGCTTTTTAAGGTCATATCGAAATGAAAGTCACTACTCATATCTGTCAATAAAATATTTATAACTATTGACATTATGCACCCCACGCTTTTTTAAATATTTTTTTTGTATTCACACTATTATTAATTTATATTCATTGAAATTTTGAACACTATTTTCTTAATTTAAATTCATTAAAATTTATTTGCTATTTTTTAGTTCGGTTTTCTATAAAAAGCGTGTTTTTTAGTTTTTTTAAAACTATTATTTATTTTCTACTTTTTAGTTTGGATTATTTATAATAGCTTTTTAATTTTAAACTATTGCACGACTCGTGATGCGAAGCATCAGAGAGTGCTTTACGATCGAAAAAATTTTTCGCCTTATTTTGGCAACTATTTTTAGTATTATAGCCTTGTTAGTTAAAGGAATCAAGATATTTTGCATTTTCTGTTTTTTAGTTTGTTTTGTTTTTTTAAAGTAGATTTAGTTTTTTTTTTAACTATTATTTGTTTTGTAGAATAAAATTCTCTTTAGTATACAAAAATTTGACAATATTAGAGAAAACGGCTAAAGATAATTATTGGAAATAAAAATTAACAACGAGTCCTGCCTTATCGACTGTTGTTTCCTAGCTAAGCTACTAGGTGAAAGGTGATCCGCTGACCTACTAGTACACAAGATGGAGTGATGATAAATAAAACCTCCTCTGTGCACTGTTCTAAGCTGGTATATTAAAGTCTTACAAAAAAAAACATTTTGTCTTAGAGTATCGCTTGTAACGAAACCATAGCGCGCATTTAAACGCAACAACGCCATCTATCGAGCGAGTAGGAAGCATTCAAATGTTAGTCGCAAACATACCGCCCACCAAGGACGTTACTGAAGGAACGTCCTTGGTGGGCGAAAATGAACTAAGGATGAACTATACTTAAAAACATTTGAACTACATAATTTGCACTTGTACTGTATATGTTATGGACCATGTGATTAATTCGGGCATTATTAATAATGCCCGAGCATTATGAATAATGTCTAGCTTTATCGGGCCAAGTGATTAATAACTATCTTAACTTCATTATTTATCACATTGCACGGGCATTATTATATTGCTACATGACAGTTGGGCAATTTGATAATAAAGCAAAAAATTGAAGTTAGTGACGAAAACGTATCCCACGTAACGGTTGCCCGGGTAACTGGGTTGAGGAGGTCAGATAGGCAGTCGCTCCTTGTAAAGCACTGGTACTCAGCTACATCCGGTTAGACTGGAAGCCGACCCCAACATAGTTTGGGAAAAAGGCTCGGAGGATGATGTGACGAAAACGTATCGCTGCAAAACCGACTCCACGTAGTCTTGTCTGTCCTACCCCTAGAGTGCAATTCAAAACCGCGTAAGTGTGGAGGGGCGAGGCGGCCTGCGAGCTGAGGCGCAGGTAGTTTTAACGCTCGCCGACGCGGCTGAGGCTGGCCGGCAGAGCCGGCCAGCAAGCCGAAGCTGCGGCGGTGAGCGTGAAAACCATCTGCGACGATAAGCTCGCATGGGACCGCCGGAGCCCCGCAGCACCGGAGCCGTGACAGAAGCCATGCTTGCTGCATGTTGCTTGCTTACATTTTAAACGTACTGAGTTAAAAAATTAGAAGCTAAATAAATAAATTTTATGATGTCATTTAATAGTATTTTAGAAGTTTACTGTTAGAATGCATGCTACAAATTTAGATGCTAAAAAATAACCATCATGCGGAGTTGTATTTAGAGCGGTTTACTTAGAAGATAACGAGTGGCTGAGATAGTATTATTTAGATGCTCGTTAATTGTGGCTGACTTAGTAATTTAGAAGGCAACATACATTATTCGGGGCGAATAATTATATTAAAAAGGAGCCTGTTTAATAAGCACCCTTTAAATATGACTTTCCTTAACTTTCAAATGCAAAAACTAGTGGATTTTTAAGGCAGAAGTCCTTCATAATTAATCCAAATCATGAGGCTGATTATTTAAGTGGTTTAATATTTAGTTTATTTTAAATTAAATGGCAATAACAATAAAAAAATGAATATAAATATGTTATTACTTTGCTTGTATTACTTTGCCCAAAAGGTCACGGGCAATATGTATAGTGCCCGGTCAATTTGATTATTTGAATAATTATTATCAAATTGCGCTCTCATATTGGGCATTTTTCATAATGACCGGGCATTATGTATACTGCTCAATTTATCACTTGGTCCATAACATATACATTAAATTCGAACAAAATTTACACATTATGACTCATATACAATGAATATATACATAATAAATATAACAATTTGACCTTATACTAACAAAGTTTAAATATGAATAACAATATTATCTTAAAATAATTAACATAGATATGGAAAGACAATTTAACAATAATAATATTGTGATTTTGTACATTTGATCTAAAAGTAAAGTAGTAAATATTTGTTGTATACTTACTTGATTTTAAACATATGTAAAGTGTAAATTTCTTCTAAAATAACATGCGTAAAACATAAAGCTTATTCAACTACGGGTAAAATACATATTTTGGATGTTGGTCTCTTGATGGTTGAGGATTTGGTGCGTAACGTGACGACACGGGTGATATTACGAATAGTTGTCACTATCCATACAAGTGGGAAGTTCTCATCAATACAAAGAATATAAGTCCAAACGAGGTATTTTACATATTCAGTTTATTTGTTTATTTACTCAGTTGTCGAGTTCCCTCGACTTTCTCTGGTCTCCATCATCAGGTCAGCTCCCAACCTTCACTGTTGCATTGGTTTTGTCAATACAAATAATTTAAGCCCAAACACGAGGTTTACATATTCAGTTGTCGAGTTCCCTCGACTTTCTCTGGTCTCCATCATCAGGTCAGCTCCAAACCTTCACTGTTGCAAAGGTCTTGTCAATACAAATAATGTAAGCCCAAACACGAGGTAGTTTACATATTCAGTTGTCGAGTTCCCTGGACCCTCTCTGGTCTCCATCATCAGGTCAGCTCCAAATCTTCACAGTTGAATAGTGCTTTTAGGCGTACACCTGAGTGTCAAGTTTTTACCCTATGTATGCCTACAACTTTCGAAGGTTGCCCTCGATTTCTCAGGGTTTCCATCATCAGATCCTGACCTGATGACTATGGGACCAACTGGCAGCTATTCCGAGTCGAACAAAAAAAGAATCTCGTAGATCGGTCTATAAACCTCGGAGTAATCGATGTGTATGTGTAACCTCCTCCTTTTTGGGAAGTCGGTTAAAAATGGAATAATTTTATCAAATTAGTGTATTGTCATCGGTCCTCAATAAATCTACAAAGTTTGAACGAAATCTGGCCGTTTAAAGTGGGTCAAAATCGCGCCCAAAGAAGTCGGTTACAAACCTACAAACATACAAACATACAAACATACAGGTGAAGCTAATAAAAAGCGTGTAAAAACACCTTTTATATAAAACTACGTTTGATGTCATTTAATCACAAAGACAGAATTGTTCTCTGTTGCAAATCCTATCCACCTATATCCTATCCTAATCCAGAATGCATTGCAGGTGTGCATTGCACAAAAACCAATGGTATCCTATTCGAGAAGTCAAAAGACTTGACCTGCTAACGTCAGCTACTGCGCTAAGCAAGTGTTCTTAATAGTACCATCAGAATTACATTCATCGTTGAATGAGGTGATTAAATTTTCAGAAACCATAATAACAGTAGGAGCCAAAGCGTATGATCGCTTCATAGAGCTCTGATTGGCCCCAGGTGACCAAGTCAGGTCTGATTTGTTTGTTCATCAGATCTTTGACAGTGTTTCGGTGGATACTTACTGTCGTCCTGTTTACGTGTGACACAAAATATGGTATATAAACGTCCTCCGCAATAGCGAAATTTTCCCGGTGTGCGGTAGTGACGCACAGTATACAACACTTATGTTTCTTTTGATTTGCTGGCTCCACCAAGAAATGGCAAATTGCGAGCGTACATTTTGAAAATCTTGGCAAAACTGCAGGTTTCAAGTACGAACACATGAAGTGGACTCGCACAGATACGTACATTTTGCCTATTCGTGAACTAATGCAAACATTTCGGTGGAGTCCCGGCTTAGGCCACCACATTAGGCGTGCGCGATCCTCGGGCGTGTGAGTAGCGCGGGCGCCGCGCGTGCGTCGCGAGCGCGTTGCGTGACCGTCGTGTTTTGCTGCCCTGCGGCATTTGCAGCGCGCTCGCGGCTTGCACGCGCCGCTCTCCTTGACGTTTAACTGCTAAGGCGTTTAGCGGGCGGCAGGGATAGCGGGCGAAGGGGTAAGAACGCAACTCGAGCGCCGCGTGCTCGCCGCGAGCGCGTCGCTTGCACTCTTCACACAGGCCGCAGGGCAGCAAAACGCGACGTTCACGCAGCGCGCTCGCGACGCCCGCGCTACTCACACGCCCGAGGATCACGCACGCCTAATGTGGGGTCAGCCTTATCATAGTGAGTAAGTGCACAGAAAATCCCCGTCATACAAGTGTTTCTCCCCAGTAGTGAAACTATCCTACCCTATGCGCCTGCTGATGATGATGACTCATTTTATCATCCATCCAGCTATTCCCCAACTATGTTGGTGTTGGCTTCCAGTCACCGAATCTGTTTGAGTACCAATATTTTGCTTGGAGCGACTACCTATCTACCTATCTTCAATCCAGTCAACTACACAAGATGATATCCATGGTAAGACTGACAGACTTTCTGGCTTCTGATTAGTCGCAGCAGCTGCAGAAAATGTACAAATGATGGCTTTGTCAGACTCAAAGCATATAGACATAGATTATAGCTGTTTCCTGTGAAAATTACTTACGCACCATACGTAATAATTTTCCAAATTGGCTGACTAGATCCAGAGATATTCACAACGTCACAAACTTTACTTCTTTTGTTTAGATAAATGGTCACATCCACAACACAACCTTGATCAATGAATCTATGCGACTGCTAAGTGCTAATCCTAATTATACTGTCACGTGAAAGAATGCACCTACGGGATAAGTAGTATTTTGACTATTCTATATTGCCCACGCAGACGAAGTTGCGGGCAACAGCTAGTTATTTTCATAAACGCATGGTCTTGCGTCAGCAAAGAGCAATTTTTGCAAAAGGTTAGGATTTTCTTCTAATATTAAATGTGTATACTTAGGTACTTTGGGTATAACTATGTATATGTTTAAGTACATTTTGTGATCTTATCATACACCTCGTAATCGTTACCCTTCACTTTATTGGTCATCCTCTATTTAACACAAAAATTCAATTATCGAACATGAATCTAACCTCTTTACAAAATCGAAACAAAAATAAGCAAGCAAGACCGCAGCAAAAGCTATAGGAATAATTACTACAATGATAGGTCGTCGTTAGGTGAATGCAATTTGTAGTGACACGAAACAAACTGGGTCACTGGACGTCTGTCGATGAAAACCCTCGAGCACCGATAAATATCGATAAAGCGTGTCCCATCACTACATATTATTTTGATTGCCTTTAATTCTGAGTTCAGCATATTATTTTCATTTTCATGATTGTCATTACTTAGTCGTGTTTTCTGATAAATGAAAACTATCTGCTAAACATTGTTTAGCATCGATTGATAATCAAAATTAAATTAAATAAGACATGGGTAGACGGGTAAAAATTTAGTTTTATTTATTGACATCAATATCTTTACACGGTCGTAAAAACCCACATGTCAAACAGTTCTGAAATGCGATCACCTATTTTTTAACCGACTGCCCAAAAAAATGACATTTGTAAATGCCTACAATAATAAGCGTAATAAGTAGAATGACTTAGTAATATTTTCATATTATATCTAGTCAAAATGAATATCATATTATAAACAGTGCCTAGTCATTTTTCATTTATTTTATAAACAATGCTAATCTGAAGAAGAAAATCACAACTGAGTGCCTAGTGCGAGTTTTGCAAGTTAATTTTTTCGATGCGAATATTATCATACCATTGGATCACGTGGCACTAATCTTAGAATTGTTTATTTAATAAAGACTGTCATCGGTACTCGGTCGTATTACACTTGAGCTCACTTTTGCGAGTGTAATCATTATTAACCGGCAAAATGAAAGAAGAAGTAATATCTAAATCATGTGACGTAGCATACGACTCTTTATTTCAATAGACTTATAATTACGTATCGAATTGCGAATGCTGTCAAAACTCGGAATCAGCACTCTGATAAAGAAACTGGTCAAGGTGAACAATAAAACCAGTCTCATGAATAGGTAAAATAATCTACTCAATCTTATCAGTAGGTACTTAATTTATGAACACATTTCAATTTGTCCAAGAAAATGAGTCACCGGATTCAATCAAAAATTACTATTACTAAAGATGCATGCACCCGCCATCACTGTTGGCTTTAGAATAGGACAGTACTACACCAATATTTGGTCAAATGTTTGTCACCAATTGACATTTGATGAATGAATTTTTTCTTTGACATCATTTGATAACTTGTACTGTGTACTGTAAAAATAAAAGTATTCGTTCGTTGAAACAAATGCTCTTCAGTTTCCTTGTTCGCCTGAGAGTCTGGGTTGATATACGCCTGGGGCTTTCCAAGAAGGAGCGCACACATGCGTGCCCAATGTTCGCGCACTCACACATACACAGTTTCGCGATCGTCGGCGCCCGCGCACGATGAACGGCAATACTGCGCAGTGTTCACTCAGAGTTCAACCGCTAATGTTCTCGTAAACAGTTTATTTTGATATTTTTACGCGTTTTAATTGATTTTTGTTACTGTTTTATTGGATTTTATAACATTCCTAACACCGTGTAAGTGTTTTTTTGTTGTGTTTTATTAGTATTTTGGTAGAAAAGGATGTGTTTTGCAAAGATGAAATTTCAGTCAGTTGCCATTAGTTTTTAATGGTTATTTTCTGTGGTATCACGTGTATAGTGTCCAATGTCGTTGCAGTGAATGTTTTTTTATGTCCTTCAGTGTAATAGGATAGCTGTAAACTGATGTTTTTCTTAAAGTTGGTTGAGGTGTTGAGTGGTTCTACCATTTGTTTTGGTAGCCGGCATTCGAATAAGGAAATGTCAAATTATGGACCCTGCCGACTAATGGTTTTAAAGTAGTGTTATCGACTTAATACAGTTATTTTGTTTAATTACTTTGCAATACGTAAATAATCTTTTTGTAACGATTCATTAACATGTTTACAAATCAACGATTGCTAGTTATTCGACAATATTGTTAGAGTATATTAATAAGTAGGCATGGAAAACTTGATTTAACAAGCGATTTCATAAAATTATGAAATCCACCCGCAATTTAAAGAAATTTACGCGATGTAAATATAAATAAAATAAGGTTTTTATCGTATCAATAACTTCCGCTGAACGAAGGATATCTCAATTGCATTGATAATACGTTTGTCTGTAGGTAGGTATACTGGGAAGCAAATAATATAGATGTATGTGATTATTATGACTGATTATGATTGTTATGACCTAGTGAATTAAATCAAACTTTTTCTGAACTTAAAACTGGTATATCTACTTAAAAGTTATAAAGTATAAATATACATTTGTTTACTAATTAGTCACTGTTAACCACATTAATAATCTTTCATTGGTTTTTACTTGTTGGTTACTTACTTGACTGTTAGGTAAGTATATGTAACAATGTTACCGAACAACGAAATACCCATATAGGCACTAAGCACAGCTACCTAATCAGTTACTTCTTCGTAAAAACCCTGTGGATTTTACGTGGTATCAATGAGAAATAATATTCCTGTAGGTATGCTTACCAACTTACAAAAAGTGCAAAGCAACTCGAATTAATTGTTAGGGTCAATACACGGTCAAATTATTCCTGTTAAATATTAATTAGATACATAGGTAACTATTAGGGAAGGTTCATATCAGACGGAACATACGTCGCATATTTTCGGTCGCGTAACGCCAAAACAGACAAATATACGATAAAACATTCAATCATTCACACCTAACCGATGATGCGTTAGTACGTCAATCATACATTTACGATACGCTCGACGCATTTTCCGTCAGATATGAACCGACCCTTACTACTCGATAACAGGTATACTTAAAATCTATAGAGTTTTAGATATAACGCTGAAGATTTTGTTAAGTTAAATCGGGTTAAACCCACCAAAAGAAAAATCTTTCAGTACCTACCTATACTATGCAATCTATTTAATATTACGTTTTATTTACCATAGTTGCAGAAAAGCAAAACATTGCCTAATTTCAATGATGCATTTGAAAACAAACAACTTGTTTTTGGCTTTCATTGCATTTTATAGATTAGGTAGTTACGACAGCAAATTAATTTCACGTTTTCAATACAATTATATCCGCAAATAGACAAACAAACGTAGGTAACTCATCAAATAAATAAGTCATATTCAATACTATTATTAAGATTCTTTTGTATTCTTGTCAATCGATTTCTCTAAATACACTTTAAAGCTTCTTCGATTACGGAAGCAGTTAAGGTTTTTACAAAATAAAATCAATATCTTGAAGTTCGATATACCTACAAACAAATCCTTTTGTCGTTTTTATTACTTTGAAAACTGATACATTTGTCTTGAATATTTTCTACAAAAATAAATATATTTCTTCGAAACTTTCCTTTACTAAGTTAATATTTTATCCGTCTTTTTTGAACGAAATTGAAATCAAAGTCCCAAAAGTTAAATTTATTCAATTTCTGTCTTTTATATAAAGCCTTGAGCAATATTACGACAAATCAAATTGTTTAAGCAGTAACAGTAAAAGGTAGTTTGCGAAAAAAGGAATCATTATATGGACTATATACTGTACACACTTAAATTGTTTACATATGTAGCTCCAGCTCCATCTAACTTTCACATCTGAACCTGTTCAAACCGGTACAAATAACAAAAACATCTTATAACCATTATTATTAACAAATAGTACCTACTCATAGCGAAGTTGACTGGGTAACTAGAACTTTATAAGAACCCTAGCTTTTGCCCGCAACTTCGTTCGCGTGGAATAGTGACTACCAGCAGATTTTTGATTTGACCAATAGATGGCGCTATATGTCCGGAATATTTTTTTTTTTTTGTAATAAAAACTAGCCTATGTTCTTTCTCAAGTTTCAAACTATGTCTGTACCAAATTTCACACAAATGGGTTCAGTAGTTTAGGCGTGAAGAAAAGACAGACAGACAGACAGACAGACAGACAGACAGACAGAGTTACTTTCACATTTATAATATTAGTTAGGATATAGTATATACATGAGTGTAGTATCTATGAATAGTTAAGTTTTAACACCTACGTATAGAACTAACTTCTAGTTTTGCCTATAAAGGGCTTGCAACACTGCTTCCTACATATTTATTTATTCCTAGCTGCTTACCGTGGTATCACTCGCGACCCGTGGTAACACTTCCCGTCACGGGATAAAAAAGAATACCCTTTGTAGGTACATAGTGCAGCTTCATAAAAGTGAATGAATTTTCGAATAAGTTCTGTAGTTTTTTTTATTATTTACCACAAACACACACACACATAGAAAAATACTAATCTTTCCTGTTTACAATATTAGTGTAGAAAATACTACTCTGTTTTATCCTACTGAAGTTTCATAATAGGAAAAGAGGACTATATAGTCACTCGATTTCTCATGACTGTACCTATTAGTCACAGTTCGCTAACCATACAGGGAAACACTCCCTCTAAAGGTTGAATGGTTAATAGTTCAAATGTCAATGTATGACGACCTTAGCTGATCTATACCTAAGCTAAAATAAAGCGTTTTTTTTTTAATCGAACAATGACATTAAATGTGAAAAAATCCTACCTACTTATTAGCTAAAATTTATCGTTTTTTTATAATCATTAGCGTTCCCGCTCACTGCGACTGCAGTTGTTCTTTTTTTTTTTTAAGAATAGCTTGAATCCAATTAAAGTTTTTCAAATACCTGATACCAATTTGCTCACGTCCATTCATCTTCATACTGATTTATAAGCCCAAACAAACTATCGGCCGACTAAAAGTCTGCAGTTTGCAAATACTCTTAATCGCTAGATAAAATTGAAAGTCTTCATACCTATTGTAATAATATTTACTCTGTTTAAATACCACGTGACCGTATCGTCTAAAAATGTTTATTTACATTACAAAACAAGTTTATCGTTAAGGAAACTGATATCTGTTTACATTTTATCAGATAACATGGTATCATCATTTTTTGTATCAATCATTCTTAAAACGATTTAAATCAATCTTTTCCTTATGTCATAATTTTATGTAATAATAACTAATCAATAAAACAGAATTACGAGTAAACTTGTCAATGAGGAAAAAGTTAGATTAACCGCTAGTAGTTAAGGCGCTGAATGTCCAAATTGGCTTGTCTAAAACATTTTTTTTGCCAAATCTATACAGTTTTTGACGGCGCACTGTGGGATGGATTTCGGGTTTCATAGACATCCGATTAGTAACCTCGAAAGTGATGACTTTTACGCCTGAATATCTTTCGGAAGACCACATACATACTTTAAAATTGTATCATTATAGTATAGACTCGTAAACGGCTCTTTGAGAAATTTTTATTCAAAAATTTGTATGAAGCTGAACGAATAAAAGGACATATCTCCGGTCTCGCACAATTGGCCCTAATTATTTTTCAGGGAGTCAATCTATGAATTATTTGAAATTTTTTGATATATTGCATTATACGGCCAGAGGTGCGAAACATTTTTTTTTAAATTATTAAACTTTTTTTTTTGGAAGTATCAAAAGTTTTAGTTTAGGCCAGCTTGGCGTCTATATCTAGCGCAATAAAAATAGGAATATGAATGGGGCTATGACAATATATGATAAATATATATTTAAGTGACAATTATTTAACTTGATTTACCATACATACATAACATAACCATTTGTAAACTATTCCTCAATCAAGAAATATTCGATTATTTAAAATAATAAACACGATATATAAAAATAACATAATCAAAGATAAGTCATAATTAATTTGGAAACAATATTATGAAACAATCTTAAAAAACATAAATAAATAAAATAAAAAAATCTTAAATCTTAAAAACAATAAAAAGACAAGTAGGTATTCATGAAACTAAAATTAATGTCATAATAACAATCACACTCCAAATCATCACGATCATTCAGAGTCCGAATCAGAGTCACAGTCCATTTCAAAGTCAGAGTCTAAATGCGAAATGTCTGTGAATTCAAACTCAGATTGTTGAAGCTTAAGTAAATCAAGGGTTTCTCTAAAGAAAGTTTTATTTTTCTTCGCGTCAAAAGTGGGTCTTATTGATGAAATAAGTGGATCCGAAGAAAGAAGAAGAAAGTTTAAAATGTCATCATTGGAACTCACTCTACTTTTCTTACGGGAGTTGTGTTCCCTGAATCTTCGGAAATCCTTGTTGCAGGTTTCCGAAGCCTCTTCAGAGAGGTTGTGTGGTACGATCGCATTACAAGTAATGATGTCAGCTCCATGAAGCATCAATTTGTGCACGGTTGCAGTCATGTAGTACCAATTATACATGGATACGTACCTTTTAGCAGTTTTGTATGCGTAATCTTTGAATTTTACGGTATCCACATCCTCACCGGAAGTTATCGCTTGCAAAATAACAGCAAACCTGTGAATCAGTTTCGCATCGAGTCCTGTTATATCGGCAGTTTTCACTGAATCTGTAAAGAATTTTCTCGCTATATTACCGTCAATGGTCGTACCATGGCCATGCTTCACTACATCAATCAGTAAGCCGAGTTCATTTTGAAAAACGATCTTGAACTATCTTCTTTTTCGCATCTCTTACATTTTGTTCTTCTTTTTCCTCTTACAGACGATTTTTTGATATGAAGTCTGTATGATATATTTAAAAGGCATCCCATCACATTTATACGTGCATGCAGCGTAGATAGTCCAAACTTCAACATTTCCGGTGATGTCACTCTTTTTTCTACAAGTTCCAAGTTGTTCATCTCGGTCGGTTTCGCTAAACAAATGTAGCATGCAGCATTGGACTTAGCCTCTGAAAGATAAGTGCAAATCTTGACATCAACCATTGTCATCATAAGGTCATGGGTTACTTTGTTAGTTTCATATTCGGTTGGTCGAAGATCTGAAATTTGCTTTTCCATTTCCGTTACTTCGGCCTTCATCACAGCCTCACTTTCTTTTACAAATTGAAACTGCATTGGACGACAAAAAGCTGGTGAACAAGGTTTTTGGTTTTCCCAAACTGTTATGTCTTCACACATTATTTTTAAAGGCACTAAGGATGTCATAAAAATGCTGGAATCATCGTCTGCAGAATCCAACTTTTGCTTATATCTACTTTGGCTCGATGCATCGTCACAACCCCATTTCGATACCAGAATCATTAGGTAAAAAGCTAATTAAAAAACTAGCCTAAAAGCCATATTGTGAAATTTGTGTCATAGTCATATACACATATTACATTAATATACTCATACATGTCATACATACTGATATACAAATAAATTTTAAATACAAAAATACTTATCGAATAATTTAAAGAAAAGTTCAATAAATGTCACTTAAATATATATTTATCATATATTGTCATGGCCCTATTCATATTCCTATTTTTATTGCGCTAGATATAGACGCCAAGCTGGCCTAAACTAAAACTTTTGATACTTACAAAAAAAAAGTTTAATAATTTAAAAAAAAATGTTTCGCACCTCTGGCCGTATAATGCAATATATCAAAAAATTTCAAATAATTCATAGATTGACTCCCTGAAAAATAATTAGGGCCAATTGTGCGAGACCGGAGATATGTCCTTTTATTCGTTCAGCTTCATACAAATTTTTGAATAAAAATTTCTCAAAGAGCCGTTTATGAGTCTATACTATAATTATACAATTTTAAAGTATGTATGTGGTCTTCCGAAAGATATTCAGGCGTAAAAGTCATCACTTTCGAGGTGACTAATCTGATGTCTATGAAACCCGAAATCCATCCCACAGTGCGGCGAAAAAAAGTATATGTGTATCTTGAACATCTTTCTGAGAACCCTGTTAATTTCAAAACACGTCTCGAAAAGTTTTCTCGATGCAAAAAAAATTAAACTTCTTAAAATGATCTTTCAACAAAAATATCTCAAAAATCTCTTTCAAAAATTTGTGACATTAACGAGCCCATATGTAAATACAGAACTTGGTTAATTTTTATTTTTCACTACTCAACTCATTTTAAATCTATTAATTTATATGTATGTTATGAACGTTATGAACGTCGCGTCATCAGGCTTCTCTTTCGTACCTACGTATTTTGTTTTGGGTGTTGTCAGCCTCTTAAAAGGGCATTCTGGTGTGAAGGCCGAGAGAAACCAAACAAGTTGGCGGCCGTGTGTCATTGTAGGTACTGACGCGTTGAGGAAAACGTTTAAGAAATATTTCGTGTTTATTGTAGCCTACTTTTCTTGATAATAAAACTTGTTTTACTGGTTATTTCAACGGTTTGAAATAATATGTTCTTACGTAATAAATAGAAGGAAAACTTATAGAAAATAACCTTTTACAGCTATCTAATCTCTTTATCAGTTTGTATTTAAATGATGATGATGATGTCCTCCTAGCCGATTATCGGCTACGGCGGCTGTTCTCATGTAAGGAGATTAGCCAACTACGCAGGACATATTATAGTGCACGAGCATTTGCGCAGACACAGGTGCACTCACTATTCCTTAACTCTCATAGCCCGATGGGACGGTAATCCGACACGACCGGAGAGAGATCAGGCGCAGGACCGACATTTACGTGCTCTCCGATGCACGGGTGTATCAATCACCAGCTTCCAGGCTCCGGGCTGCTTTGTGAAAGTCTTCTAAAACCCACAAAGCGATTTCGGCCCGACTCGGGAATCGAACCCGAGACCTCGTGCTTAGCAGCCGCACTTGCGACAGCTAGACCAACGAGGCAGTTTAATACAATGATTTAAATACAATGTACTTAAAACATTATTGGAGTATTCATTACATATTAACAGGTACACAAACACGTGACAACCATTACAGAGCAGACTCGAAAGTGTGTAAACCATCTGATAGTTATTCAAATTAAATTTTGATATGTATTGTTTTGACATAACAATACATAATTTTTTATCAAAACAACCAACTATCATAAAAAATGCTAATGCAATTGAGACACGTGAATTAGACAATACTTTATTCATTTATTAAACAAAGCAGGTTTTGTTTAACGAATATAATGAAATTAAATACTGTTTTATATTTCTAGGGCCGCCATGACAGCTAAACAGAACCGCTGCTGTGGTATCAACCTCCGACCACTATGTTTCATGATCGGGTACATGCACTTGGTAAGAACATTTTATTATGCTTTATAACCCACATAAATAAGCAATTTCACTCAAAGAATAAGCAGTTTTATCTACATATTTCACGCTTATAATATGCAATTAATGACGCTTAGTTTTTATTGACTGATTAGGCTGGTTTGAGGAGGTCTGAAAAGCAGTCGCTCCTTGTAAAACATTGGTGTTCAGCTGCATCTGAACAATACTGGAAGCTGACCTAACTTAGTTTGGCAAAAAGGCTTCGCAGGCAGATTATTAACAGACATAATCAAGTTATTACACAATTAATTAATCTAGTTAATACAAGAGACTAGTTAGTCTCTAAACCTACTGACAATTAAGCCGTCTTTGGAGCAATCCGACATTTGGAATTGAAGCCCTATTGACCCGTCCGATCAAGTGTGTAATCATAGCGATTAGACGATCCGATTGGACTAAATTTGTCAATAATTATATGGAGAACCAAACGTTCCGAGCCAACGCTTTAAGCCGATTCTATCTACATATAGTTAGACTAAAACGCTTTTTGACAGAGCCTACCAATTTAATTTAAATTGTTAGGTTTGAAAATAGTTCATGCGATTTGTAACCAATTCAATAGCTCATCAGTTACAAGTAAATTAGTTGCCACTGTCATATCTGTGACAAATAAATGACAATACTGGAAAATTTTTCCCTTGCAGTTAACTTTTGTTTTTGGAAAAAAAAATACAATAGCAATACCCTTGAGCAAAAACATTCACGCCAAACAAAAACATCTGTTACTTTTGCCAACCGGCAAACCATAGTTTATTGCTTACATCATTCCGGACTTCTGGCAATAATATATAGCATTTCCTGGGGCCCGATTCTGCTAAGTTAATAATGTCAAAATTGAATCACAATAGCAGTTTTAAACTAAGCGGGCATTCTGCTACTAATATAAGACCAATCGTATTCCAATGACATTCGGTTTGCGATTGGTCTGCCATTTGGTATATACAGTAGTTTGCTTTACAATCATATTGCAATCGTAAATTATTTGCGGACAATACGATTCATTACTGAATCACAGAAACGGATAAAATTTAAAAGAAAAAATAGCGGAATGCCACATACGCTTCAATCGTAATTGAGTCGTGATTGCATCTCAGTCGGATGTGAATCATAAGTAAAATTAGTAGAATTGCGTCCCTGTTTGATATTCTTTTTGAGAAGCATCGAGAATTCAACGTGTTAATCCTTCTTGGAAATACAGTTATTGTGATGGTTAAAAGGCCGGATGTGGTTAGTGCATTGTCGGGTCTATTAAGTCTCTGGTTACACCTGACACAGCCGACTGGTAAACAAACACCTATTTCTTGCAATCATGCATTAAAATTGCGTTTCATTTGGAGTAATTACTTACTTATTTTTTATTTATATTACCATGTTTCCTATGAATATTTGCTTGTTCTGTTTCGTGTTTTTATGCGTTACAACCGCGAATAAATGTTTGACTTTGACTTTGAATTTTGTAAAAAAAAAATGCAATAGGTATCAGTTTGTAAAATCAAAATTACAGTTCTTGCCGTCGCTTAACTTTTTTTGTTTCAGATGATTTCTGAAATGCTTGCAATGTTAATGAGGAGCATTATTTACGAAAAAGCAGAGAACAGGTTCAGGTCTCAAGCAAAAATAATTAAATTCCTGATATTGAAGACCAGAAGCTTAGCTTCGAGAAGTAGATAGTTCGTTAAATAGGATTGGAATTTGAACTTTGCTCTCATAACTCTCAAGCAATACAGAAGTTATTGTTTATTTGTAGAATATATAAACTTCCAGAATCTGCATGTTTAGGCTAACTATTAATACTAACATGATAGTATATACTTTGCTCTGTAAATATTTATTTTGGACTATAAATGCTACTCGAACAAATTTTCCTTATCAACTAGAATTTTTTAGACACAAAGTAAACTATTGCTTAATAGGTGCTAATAGTAATAATCAACTCGTTAACTACAAGCACAAACATTGTAGGTATATGTGTCAGTTTGTCAAACACGCAAAAAAGTAAAGAATTTCGTTGGCATTTGGCACACGACTAGTTTTTCCTCATACTATGCTTATAAAACCAGTTATGTAGTCTCAATTCTGGTCTCTTAATTTATGCATTATTTAATGGACTAATATATGTATCAAACTTTAGTATACATATGCCCGACTTTTTCCCCATTGGTCGCAGCGGTCGCAAACGCAAGTATTTTGCTCAGGATTTGATTCCTGGGTGGGGTGAAAACTTGATACAACAACCCGGAGTCTGAAAGATGGTGGTGTTACACCTCTTTGCCTAGTATGGCACTTAAAGTCAACGTCCCCGAATGTTACTCTATAGCATTCGTTGTTAAATATCAGAGGCCATCAGGCGCATCTGATACAAATCTGACAATAGGACTAATTCAATGATTAAATCTGCAGCCCACTCGATAAGAACAATACCAGAAATTTCATGATCTCAACCCACAAATTCGCCCAAAACTTACTATCAATAAGACAAACGGACATCTTAACGTATCGGAAACGGCCAGTAAATCAACATAAAACCACTGACCCACAATTCTAAGATCATTTATGACCGAACAAACATATACACAGCCTTGTTTCTGTAACTGAACAATAATATCTATCGTTTATAACACGGAGAAAGGAAAGATGAACGGAGATACCATAAGGCAGGTGGGTCAGGCGCCTTCTTGTAGGTCGAATACGTACGGAGGGCTTGACCAAAACGATCATAAAAAGTGAATTAGCGAGGCGTTCGGTTTCCTTCTCACATCCGTCGATGATATTTAGTTTCACCAAAAATGGGCAGGTTCCAAAGAAGGCGTACCTATGTGGGCGTGGTCAGTAACTCTCGGTGCCACACACGCATTTTGAAAATTATCCGTTATACTCCGCTCGTCATTTTGTTCTCCATGTTTCAAGTTACACAATACAACTTCATGTGTTCCTTCGGTACCATGTAAATAATGTTTATTTTGATTTCAGATCTCAAGTGTGGTGGACGTCGTGTGTCATCTGTTGACAGTCGCCATTGTCACAAAGGGGTTCCAATGCGATGTGAACAACGAGAGTGTGAGTATTATGACTATTGCTCTGTGAAACTTATTGTGTTAACACAATGGAGTGCTTTTAAAAGTTGAGCTGTTGGTGAATTCACACGATATCTGAGAATTATTCAGGAGGATCCACATGAATCGATTTATCATAAATACGGAGGATCAGGCTGTCATTTAACATCTTGGGCAGTCGTTACGGGTAGTCAGAAGCCAGTAAGTCTGACACCAGTCTAACCAAGGGGGATTGGGTTTCCCGTGAAAATGGGTTGAGGAGGTCAGATAGGCAGTCGCTTCTTGTAAAGCACTGGTAATCAGCTGAATCCGGTTAGACTGGAAGCCGATCCTAACATAGTTGGGAAAAAGGCTCGGAGGATGATGATGATGACGGAGGATCACTGACTTTTAAACTTACAGTCCTACTAGTACCTTATATTGTTGAGTACCTTATATTGTTGAGTACCTTATATTGTTGACCTTAAGGCGACGAATTGGTCAACAATAATTCCATAACCGGCACGCGCATCTAAGGCGCCAAAAGGGGTCGGAGCGTCTGAGCGGGGCGAGGATAACAATACGCGCGCTAGCTTATAACTAAAAATCGTAAGCGACAAAATGGTTTTGTAATTTTATTATTTAGAAATGATAATTTGATAAAAATTCCTTCTACAATTTTAAAGGGTATGTAGTAGTTAAGAGGCTTAAATCGGTCCCGTTTGCCCATAATATGTGAATCTCTTTTTAAAAAGAGGTATGTTTGATATATTTTTCTCTGTTATAAAAGTTACCTAATCATGTTTCTACGTCTAACAAAATAAGGTTTATATCATGAACTTTCAGGTAACCAAGTTGTATTTTGATCCGTTTTGTATTTACTGAGAAAAATTGAGATCCTTGGCGCCAAAAATTCCAATTCGTCCTCTTAATAAGCCTTTACGTTCATAGTCGTAGTTTAACAATGTAAACGTTATTTTGTTTGAAATAAACTTATTTATTTATTTATTAGGTTAAGCAGCAACAGTCTTACCAAAGAGCATCTATAAGGTTGCCCAGATAACTGGAATTTTGGAAGGATTTTAGTAATTATGTTTTAATTTATTGAAGTACTGGAGTAACCTTGCTTTTAGGTAATCTAGGGTTAGGCTTTAGGGTTCTCTCTAGATATTTTCAAGAAAGTTTCCTTAATGATAATTATTTAACAAAATATTTCCGTCTGTTAATCCTTGTTATGATAATTTTAAACCTTTAAGTATAATAAAATAACCATCAAACAGGATGTTATCATTGTACCCAAGTAGCTTAAGTACTGAAACAGACATATCTATAGATAGAGGGACAATACCGACGGTATCTCATTAATAAGACAGATAATTTGTCATTGAGAAGTATAACGAAAGATAAGTATAAAGATTATCGTATATCTAGTCACAAAAATCGTAACAATTTGATAAGAAATGAAGAAAATGATTATAACAGTACAGAGTGCTGATTCCGAGTTTTGACAGCATTCGCAACTCGATACGTAATTATAAGTCTATTGAAATAAAGAGTCGTATGCTACGTCACATGATTTAGGTATTACTGCTTCTTTTGTTTTGCCGGTTAATAATGATTACACTCGCAAAAGTGAGCTCAAGTGTAATACGACCAAGTACTGATGACAGTCTTTATTAAATAAACAATTCTATGATAAGTGCTACGTGATTCAATGGTATGATAATCTTCGCATCGAAAAAATTTACTTGCAAAACTCGCACTAGGCACTCTGTTCTTTTATATAAAACCAAGAATCGTCGTAACCAAAAATATGTACTTATTCGTAGCCTAAACCCATACAATATACAATTATATATATTTTTTTTGAATGAGAATTTTATTCAATAGTTTTACAAATGATCTTATGATAGGGAAATATTAAAACTAAGTATCAAAATATTCATCCGCATCGCTGTCAACTGGGATCGTGCCCAAAAGGCTGGCTGCATTGCCACGCTGGATGGCAATGCATATCCTTTGACCGAAGTATAGGCCAGCCCTTTGGTCACGAGTGGACTCCACTAATCGCTTACTGATTT
The DNA here is from genome assembly GCF_022581195.2 of Helicoverpa zea. Classification (NCBI taxonomy): domain Eukaryota; kingdom Metazoa; phylum Arthropoda; class Insecta; order Lepidoptera; family Noctuidae; genus Helicoverpa; species Helicoverpa zea. The sequence continues at coordinate 5,711,369 of NC_061472.1, forward strand.
CTCGAAAGAGTCTGTGGGTACTTGGCACATACAATTATATTGGTTTTCATATAGGTAGTAGGTACCTACTTTCGCTCATCTATCATCTACATGCTTACTAATTAGTTCAATCTAAATACGTTTTTTTTTTCGAAATCAATCACATAGGTAAAGAATTAGCTACTTGCTATTGTATAACAAAATGATTAATTACCCAATTTTAATAATCTTTTCGTAAATCCACTAAATACTGATAATAATAAGCTTGCTGTGAATCACAAATCCGATAATGGTTAAGAATCATTGCAAAATGAAGATCAAACAATAGAAATAAGATTGGCAGGTAAAATGGACGAACTAAAAGAAAAAATAACAATTCTAAAAGAATTCAAGGTCATTCAGTGTAATGATAAGCAGGTTGGCTGACACGAAACTATGGCTATTGTTCAGATTATCAGCAGAAAAAAAAACATTTGTAATGAACACAATTGTCTTAGACGACAGATGCTGACAAAAGGCCGAAGCAAAATACCTAGTATTGAACCAATTGGTCAAGGAGAAGTCTTAATATATGCTGTTTTTAATTATGGTCTTGTCAAATGAGCACGCAAAGAGATTTTCGGAAATTTAAGCAACTGTGCAAAATGACCAAAGACATTCGAAGTTAAAAACAATCCCACTTCCCACGAATAAAAACAGCTATCACCATGTTTCCTTTATTATTACCATATTAGACTTGAAATACGAAGAAGCGATTGCATCGGTTCATACAACTGCAAACCGCAACGGATGTCTACCTACCCACGATATTATATGCTACCTAATAACACCTGCCACAACATGAAACTGAGATTGTAAATGAAGATAATTCCAAAGCCAAAGCAAAGAAAATTATAATTACACCAGAAATTGTCACACGCAATTAAATGTCACAAGTAACATAGTCGTATGTAATGGTAGATAATGATCGTCTCATAGTAGGATGATTTGTTTGCAATGATACCTACTGTGAATATGAAGACTAGAAAAATTACGATGTGCTCAAATATTCCTCAAGATGGAAATATAGAAACTATTCGATTTATGAATTAAATATACAAAAGAACTGTTTCAGAAACAGCACCAGACAGATAAAGATGGTTAATGCAAATTATCGAATAACCTTGAAAATTAGCTCTTTACCCATCTCGGATACTTTGTGTGTTTGTAATACAAAGTCCATTAGCCTTAAAAATACCAAAAATCTATAGAAGAACATTTCTTCTAACAAGTTCTCTTTCTTTGCAGCTCCAAGCAATCTCCATACCATGGCTAGAACCAATCCTAATAGTTCTAAACTTGGGTACCCACGGCTTCTACCCATACCCTCGAGTCTTCCGCAACCAGTACCACATCTACGTGGAACACATGTCCGTGCCCACTGAACCGACCTGCTACCCTGGGATGCTCCACATCTACCTCATTGACTTGCTGAACTTCCTCATCAACTTGATCTGGCTCAGGATTGTCATCTCTTATGTTGGTGCTGTACATAAGGTACGATTTTGGTATTCTACTGTATTTTGAAACTAGACATTACTTTTGCAATTGTTTACAGATTCTAATTTTGTGTATACTTGGTCCTAAAAAAAATTGATCTTACGTCCACATATCCTTATTACTTTTTCGTTGGTTTTACTGTCTTAGAAACTACTGGACTTATTATTGAAAAATGTTCAGTATTAGATAGCACATTTATAGAGGGAACATTAATACCGACTGGACTCGAGTGCAATAAAATAGGATAACAATAAGCGATTCCATTTGGAAGATCACCTAAAAATCTTCGCATCCAAAAACCAAAAATAATACTAAAAGATTCCTTCCCAAAACAGAAAGAACCGGAGCCTATGCGCATGTTCCTGAGCCTCTCAGTGGTGAAGCTGGTGATGCAAGCCATGTACTTCGGCTACCAGCCCTTCTTCTACGACTTCTATGCCATCGAAACGGTCTGGTTCTTGAAGCTCACTGATATACGTAAGTAGAACCTTGGTATTTTTGTTTCTTGAAACAGGACTGATTTCTTGGGCCTCGACGTAAACACATTTGCTTTTGGCCAATCAATCTCTCTAATGAAAATTGAACCTGAAATTTCATTGTCAAAAAGGACGTTTGTGCTGTCGGTAAACTTCGGCCTAAGGGGAAATCCCAAAATAAACTAGGTTTTCACTGGAGACTTAATTTTATCCGACTGATAGATACGAAATGATACCTACTGATATACTTAGATAATGAAAGACTGCATTCAAAAATATGAAGTAATAATGTATTGCAAGTGTAAAAGACCAAAAGTACTGTAATCTCTAAAGCGGATATAGCTAATAAAAACACGAGGCCTGATAAAATAAGGAAAGTACCTAGTTATTTTTAGACATTTGCATTTATTTATCAAAATATCATCAGCCGATAAGATCAGGCCATGATAATATTTAAGGAAATACTTGACATGTGGTTACAAGAATAACGCAAAGTGACTAAAGAAAAGATCCGTGAAATATGACATCATGCAGTTCCAGAAATTCATACCACGAATGCAATTTCTAAATAAAGAGATATATATTTTATTACTTTAATGGTTTTTATTAAAATCATTGCATAAAGTATGAATCACGAAGATTTTGAAATTTACTTTAGTGTTTTGGATAACATTGACACAATTACTGTTTGTACTGACGTATTATTTAAAACAATGATTGACGCATTGGTTGCAAAATTCTAAATATTTAGAAATAGGGCTATATAATTAAAGATACTATAGGTATTACCATGGACTAATCATATTTTGGTACAATTAATGCTATAAAATAGTTTTAGATGATATAGAAAATACTTCAGAATCCTAAAATTTGGACAGTGCTAAAACCACCATAGCTAAAATTACCTTGTAGGTAAATGCACAATGCATACGTTATACAAAATGTCATTGATAACAGTGTTTTACGAGAATTCGAGAATGCAAATTGAATGGAATTTATAACAAAACAAACTTATCAATTCAACACACTATACCCTTTCATGTCCTTTGTTTGATAATGAATATGTTTTAATTATACATATTTTATGTAACATTGGCTTGTCATGGCTGATTTAAATTACACTCGTATTTATAAACCTACATTTATTAATCACGATTGGCAACTTAATGTTTTATGGGTTACTAATCACGAATTCATTTGTTTCTAATCCAACATTGGTCTTATTTTGATGTTTGATTTCGTCAAACTACTCGTTATACAAAGGTAACTAATATACAGTCCCTTAAGTTCTACCAAAATATACTCTTGTACACTCATTTAGGAATTCTCTTTATGCACTCCTTTATGTACCTACTTCTTGATTCATCATCATCCTCCGAGCCTTTTTCCCAATCATGTTGTTGTCTACTTCTTGATTCATAGGTGAATTTTTGCCACATCGGATGAATGTGCCCACATCCCTTTTTAGGGGACTTTATCTACACTTGAAAATATTCAATGAACTAACCATGATATTCCTTTACAGTGATCGCCATCATCTTCCTGGTGATAGTCCAGAAATACACCAAAGCCCTGAGGCTAGAGAAAGCGGCTAGCCAAAACGTTGAAAAGCCACCATCTTACATCGAATGCCTGATCAATGGTTCTATGCCACCCAACTATGAAGTTAAAGATGAAGTAGTGGTCGTTGATGAAGAGAAGAAACAGCCAATAGGAGACGTTGAAAAGTCCTGATTGGTTGAATAGAATATGTTAGCTTTAGTCTAAGATAGAGGATAATCGAATCCTGGCTGTTTGTCTATTTAAATTACTATAGAAAATGGTTAAGATAAAAACAATAGGTATGTGTTGAAGAGTCTAAAAACTAAAAGAAAACATATCGCGGAGTGTATCGTTCTGATTTATGTAATAAATCTTCGTCTTCAAAAACTTACAATTACATAAAGTTCCAATATTTTATAGCTCAAGAATGACTGTTGTTATAGTTTTGGATGTAATGTTAAATTTATCATTTATAGTACTTTTTTCAATGTTGTCAAGTCGAAAATGACATAGAAAAATCTATCGTCGAAATTAGCAAAGTTTTTGAAAGTTTGCTCTTGCTCTAAACCAAGACTTATTATTATATTCTTAGTGATATTTTCTTTTGTATTGTGTTAAGCATTAATATCACTTTCGTAGTAAAAACTTCTAATGGCTTCTAGTATAATTTGCCTAATCATTGCAATCTAATTGCTATTGAAATTGGCACCATCCTATAAAAAATCTGGAACAAACTGGTTCTGATCTGGAGTAACCAAGTTAAACCAGTTTAAGTTAATTGAATCTGGTACGTTCCGATTTTATGAAATCTCGCCTTTTGTATTAATTCTATGTTTCATAAGATTTGTATTCCTTTACTTTAAGTCTGTTTAAGTATTAATTTTTAGATAAATAATGATACATATTTATAAATTAATTATATTATTGTTCTGATCTTTTCTAGATCTCCATGATATTCCGTTATTCAGAATATAATTTATGATTGAGTATCGAATGAGAAATTATGTTTTGTAATGCGAATTTAATAAATTTCATAATTTAAGTAGCCTACTGTTTTATTTTTACCTATTTTTAAACCTATATATTAACCAGATCGTTTAATTTACTAGTCAAAACAACAATTTAAGTTACCACTAAAACGGGCCAGCATTTTGGCAAATAGGGAATCCTTGCTTATTCTATTAGCAGAGTCGTTACTGAACATTATTACCTGTTGGGAGCATTACAAGTTGCATGCTCGTTCATACTGCAGTAAATGAGATGCGCTTATTTGAGAAAATTTTTATATTTTTGTGGATTTATTGTAATGGATTTATAAATAAGGTTGATTTAGAAGATGCAGATTTATTATCCAAGTATCTAGAGAAACAGGCTTTGGCATTTTAACTAATTTTAAGTATTCTATGGGACTTACGAAATCACCCGTAAGCAAAGTGAGTCTTTTCTTTTCGTAGGAACCGAAAATAAACCTCGGAGTAATCGGTGTACATACATAGAAAAAAAACATACCGGCCGAATTGAGATCCTCCTCCTTTTTGGGAAGTCGGTTAAGAATCATTGAACTGAAGTTAAAATTATTCTTACTCACTTACAAGTCACAAAATGACGATTGAAGCGAGTAATGTATACCCCTACTCAATACCTATATAAAAACATAAACATAATGTTTATAATTTGATTTGCTAGCGCTATTAGGGTTCCGTACCTACCAAGAGTGAAAACCAGTTCGCTGGCTGTCATCATGCTGCATAGCATGAATCGTGAAAGCTAGACAGTACTCACAGAAGATGAGGTAAGTATTTTGTTGCCACTATTAACGACAATATACTATGTAAAAATAGCCTTTTGATTGGTACCTATTACTTTCTCTTGCGTAGTAATATTATTTTAGACATAGTTAAATAAATACTTATTCGATACAAAAAACGTGAAATGTTACCTCTTGATTTACTCTATTTTAATGGCACAAAACCCTGCACGTGTCTGACGCAGTTGACCAGTTTTTATGCTACGTCACTCAATAAGCTTGATGGGAGGAGTAACAAAAAACGCGGAGCAAATACCTCAGTTCAAAACCAGTCTTGATTAAACGGAAGATGGAGTTAAATAATGTTAGGTACCTAGGTAGGTAAATAAATAGGTTAGGTGCAACCTATTTTTTTATTATTATTATTACACCACTACGATGAACCTTTATGATTTTTAAATGTTAGTTGTTTGGTATGTAGTGATCTTTTGTAGAAACAAATCAATTAAAATACTCATTCACATTAACGATTATTCGAGATCAAAAACCCCCAAACACGACGAAAGATTCCAAAACTGCATCCCAACTAAAATACTAAAGCACTAAACCCAGCAATTATATCCAGCATCGTAAAACCAAGCCGAAAACACTTCCCAGGCAGTAAACTAGCGAATTATATTCTACCTGGAATCTATCCAAGCGCGAATTCCCGTGGATTTCGAGGCGGCCTCCCGGAATGCTATGTTATCCGCATATTAATTTCCAAAACAGTTTCTAAAAGCTACCTTTAGCGAATGTCTGTAATGCTTTATACTGATATTATAAAGCTCCTTGAGTATTTCGTGTTTTCACGTTAGAGTTTAATTAATATCAAAGGGTTTGTTGTATATTGGTCTTATAATAGTCATTTGCACGGTTATTGTTTTGCTTTTCTTGCCAGTCCAATCAGCTAGCATTTTATTAATAACAATTTATGTATAAATGCGAAAGTAACTCGGTATGTCTGTTGCGCTTTGAAGCCATAAGTAGTGAACCGATTTAAATGACACTTAGTACACAGTGTGGAGCCTTTTACCCAGATGCGGGGAGTGGTAAAACTACTCGCAACAGTCTGGATGATGGTTGGAGTTGCAACGAAAGATAGTTCACTTTATGTTTTATTCCAAAATCAAAAATAAGCGCATGGGTATTTTTCTAAAAACATTCTAAAAACATTTCTACAGTCATGATTTTCTAAGCATCCATTAGAAACATAAATAAAATAATTTTGTAGTTATAACGCGAACATGAAATGTCAAAATCCATATCAAAATCTCTTCGAGTCGCTGAGTATTTTATCCTGGGATTCTTGTCGAATATCCCAGAATCATTCATAACAGATTTCAGTCGCAGTAACTGGTATGAGAACAATTTAATATAAGTGAGCTACCGAATTGTGTTTATTTAAATTCTTGTCTTATTGAATTGTGTGTATTTTTCTGCTAAGTGAAATAACTTTAGAATATTGCCGAGTGTTTTGTTTTTTAAGTTTGGCCTCGTAGAAAATTATTAGGGAATAACTTTGGTAAAATAAAGTTAGTTCAGATCTTCGTGTCTTTCGTACCTAATCTTCCTAATATTGGCTAAGCTTTGGTAGATACTTTTAGGTCATTGTTTTTTACACAATTTAGGTTTAGAGGTAAGCAGAGGCTCTCAGCATATGTGTGAAGGCAACCAGTCCAACTAGAAGTAGTTGAATACTATGTATTTTACGTGAAGAGACTACTCATCAGATTACCACAGCGTAGTTTATAATTACCACCATAAGAACCCTTCTTGAACCAAGCTTAAACTTCAGATTTGCCAAAACGACTGTCCCAACAGCTAAAGGTGGCATATATTAACGATTTGCCACCCATCTATTAACCAATCGCGACGACAAAAGCTTACCCTAATAAACACAAAATATTTCCCCGGCGTCATTTTCTCGGAACACAAAACCTACACTAGTTAGCATCTAGCATGTAAGAGGACACTATAAGTGGACACTTTGTCGGTGTCGGCCATTAATCAGTGCTGGTGTAGCCACTGATTACGACCCTTTGAGAACCAAACACCTGCGGCCTCTTTGTTCGTGTATTAAAGAATAGCTGCTTAACTTGCTGTTAGGATTATCAGGTTTTTTTAAGTTGGTAAAATGGTCGTTAATTTTATAAAAAATCTAAAAAAAAATATCGGGTGTCTTAGTACCCTTACAAACTCTGCTTAATTTTCGACTGGTTTACGTTGTGTGACGCACAATATTACCTATTAAATGATTTAAATGAACAATTTTAATAATTAAAAAAAACATAACTTGGTAGTAATACGCTGTAAACAATTACCTATAAGATGATCTTATTATAGGGAAATATTAAAACTAAGTATCAAAATATTCATCCGCATCGCTGTCAGCTGGGATCGTGCCCAAAAGGCTGGCTGCATTGCCACGCTGGATGGCAATGCATATCCTTTGACCGAAGTATAGGCCAGCCCTTTGGTCACGAGTGGACTCCACTAATCGCTTACTAATTTCTCGAAAGAGTCTGTGGCCTACAAGATTGAATAGTGTGCGTGTAACATGACATTAAAAGGCTAACTTATATGCATCTCAATTCTCAATTCTAAGAAATACGTCACGTGTTCCTTTCAAATATGAGTTGATTCTTCATTCTTTCTCTCCAATATTTGAGGAAAACATTGCTGTAAACTTCTTCAGTTTTAAAGACTATTAAAATATTCCACGAAATATAACTTTCACCTGAAACTGATTTTGTGGGAATCCAATTAGTATATTATAGGTACGTGAGTGTATGTTCTACATGTAAGGTATAACCGCACAATGTCTAGAGCGTGTTACGAAGAGAAAAAAATGTGTCTTTAGTGAAAAAGCAGTTTGAAACTTTTTCTTTTACGTTAAACAACTGGTCAAGAAAAAAAAAATGTGTGTAGGTAAGTACTAACAAAAAACCTAAACAAAATAGTAAAACGCAAAAATCCATTTACAGGAAGTCTTTTCAAATACTGACTTGAATTTTCCGATTTTTAAGTCACTTTTACCTAAATATTGACTACACATATTTATCCTGTGGGCTTTTTCCCGTGCTCTATGTATGTGCACACGACACGGGTGCATAATGTAGGATATTAAGGGCCTTATCATACTAGCGGATTGCGAGCGTCTTCAAAGCGGAACGGACGCGCAACGAATACGTTACGGGCGCGCAACGATCACGCCGCGCATGCGCAGCGAATTTATTGCGGACGCGCAACAAAATCGTCGCGAAAAGCAGTGTTTTATTCGTTTGCAAAAAAACACAAAGTAGTCGCTCTCTTCCATTCGATTATTGTTTGAATCCATTTTGTTACTGAGTGTACTGTACGTCGTTAATTTGCTACAAACACGCGACGAAAACGTTTCGAATTTGCCGTACGTCCGCGACGTCTTCGCTGAGCAGCCGCAACGTGTTCGCGTCGCATTCGCTGCGCGCCCGCTCCGCTTTGAAGACGCTCACAATCCGCTAGTATGATAAGGCCCTAAATGTTATCATTCATTTTTAACAAGACACTGCAGGCAGGTCAATGCACCTATCTATAATGTATGTACCTATTTTTAAAATAAGACTAAGAGGTTAGCTGGATAATTTCGAAAAGGCTCGCTGCCGTTTTTTTTCGGATCAACAGCTTTGTAAAGATCCGAATTTTATTATTAAGCTCCATTGGTTATATCCTTCATCTTTTAATAACTACCTAGTCTTACAAAGGGAATTCTAGTATAAACAGAATCAATAACATTTGAAGCACCACCCTGACAAGCCATATAAGCACAGCGATTAAAAAAGCTAACAATGTTTGCCATGACCCATGACACATTATTTAACCTTATTTATTTTACCTCAATAGGGGATGTTAAAACTAATTACAACAACTGAATAAACAAAATCATTATGAAACAAAAATATTTACTCGATTCCACAAACCGTTTCACTAACTATTTTGCTAGTGGTTTACTCACAATTTAATTTTTTGTTTACTTACACGGTATTTTACTACGAATAAAAAAGACTTATTGACCTTTATGCACTCCAATTTAAATTTTTGGAAACGGAATAATATTCTGTATTTTTCATAAAGGAGTAACAGCTTACTTTTTGTTTTTTACATGCATGTTATTACATTTCTTAGTATCCGTCCGAAGTTGGGATTTTTCACACTACAATTTTCAATTTACACCTTTCTTTATGAAATATTTATGAGCCCAAATAAACTATCTGCCGACTCAAAGTTCACTCTTACTGTTACCGTGTGTTGCACCATTTAACTATACTTAACAATAACGGAATCATTTTAGTTGTCAAATCGCCTGCAAATATATGGCTGTTTATGGTTTGATTTATCGCTATAGCAAATAGTCCAACTGGGTCTCAGAATTCACTCATTTGACCCAAAAATACCTTTCCATTTCAGTAACACCCCCCAAGTCTAACCCTCAAGTGTTCAAGTCTGAAGGAAAATGTCATAGGTATGTAGGCCAGAATAACGTGTTGCAAGTTAACTGAGTCATTTCCAGGTTATCCGTGTGAAATATACCTAGTACTACCGACTTCTCTATGCAATTGGGTGGTTTACAATAATTCCCGTTTAAAGGCAGGAATTTCTTAAATAATTTCTTTGATAGTCTTATGGAGGATCCTATTGTGTGATATTTACGTTATAGATAATAATATGCAAATATCCGGAACTGCAAGTCCAGTTTGAAATATTCAGCCTTATAATGGCCATCTAACGCTATCATAAAGTACATTAATAACATGTTACCATCGGTACAAGTTTTCTTTTAATAGCTCTTTAATACGTGTGCGTCTTATATTAAGACTAAAAACGTTCTACCCCTGAACAACTGAACACCATTTAGATTTAGGACGTACCAACACACTTAAGATTGGTCCAAAAGGACCCATAAAAATATTTCAAAGACACAACGACTTATTCCAAATTCTTGTCACGTAATGGTCCCGTATATAATATAAAATGTCCACTCATTTTCAAAGAGCTCGTTTTCTCAGTGATTTACCTACTTCTCGACAATTTCTAGAGAACTCTAGAGAATCACATGATATAATACAATTAACTGTGCACTTATTCGCTTGCTTTTAATTAAGTATGCCGACGTGGGCCAAAGACTAAAGCGCAGAGAGGAACGTGATTAGGAACTATCCCAATTGACGTGGACGGCTGATATCTTTGTACATATCTTCTTGAGTCTAAGGATTTCCTGTGATAACATGTAAGATATTAACATTAGTATCTACTGTAGTACAAGTAGGCATTGTCTTGTCTTTTTCATTTTTTCATACTATTTGGGACAGATTATGTCTCAGTGTTCCTTGGAAGAAGACATGCTACACTGACTTCAAATACCTAATTGATAATAGGCATAAAAGCAAGGGAATGAAGATTTAAGTCACTTTTACCAAAAAGTTTTTTACCAATGTCTGTAACTTAACTGCAAACAAAGCTCATAATGTCTTCAAACAGATCTCTAAAAACAGTTACACCCTTCTAACAAATGACTGTCTTGTCTACATCTAGTATAATCTATGTGGGAATGCAAATTAGTTTGGTATGATGGCGCGAGTGCCGGCAGAGTAGCAGCTCATAGGTGCAACCTGCACTACTGAGCGACCGGCACCGCTTTATCAACCTGTACTTATTGACTTGCACCTATATAGAACCTTTTAAAAAAATACTGTCTTGTCTACAACAAGTATAATCTATGTGGGAATGCAAATTAGTTTGGTATGATGGCGCGAGTGCCGGCAGAGTAGCAGCTCATAGGTGCAACCTGCACTACTGCGCGACTGGCACCGCTTTATCAACCTGTATTTATTGACTTGCACCGGGATCGGTAGAACTACTTGATTAGATAGGAGTTGAAGATGTCAAAATGTCAGTAATTATTAAGGTATTTGATCATTTTTCCTTTTTATCATTATCATTAATGTTTAACAAGGATATGCCAAACATACGAGTAACTTAGGTTAATCCTCTGGTAATTAATCGGTCACACAATTTTGTCATGCAGTCATTTGATTTTAAATGAATAAATGGTAGTAGGTAATGGTACGTCTTATTTTATCAGAAATTATGTTACATCGCTAAAAGGAGGTACCTATATTTTTTATATTCTTCTTCGCGTGTTTTTTTTTATATATCACAGCTTTGAAAGTAGATCAATACAGTGAGATACTCGTAAAAACCTAATGAGCCCCCAAAAACTTTAACTCAACAATCATCAATTAAATTCGCAAACAAAGGTCATAAAATGACCCGTGAACCGCGGCCAAGTAATTTGGTTCACACTGAGAAACTTACACACAGTTTGTAAGTGCTCAAAACTTGCCTTATTACCGAATGCGAGTTGGTTCATAACCGCAAGCAGTTTACTCGAAAACCTAAGTGTGTAACCGCATATTTGTAGGTCTTAAGGTTCTAAGTTTTATCCGTAATTATATTTATTTACTGACTTCTGGCCGTGACTTGGTTCGCTTTAAATTACGATTTTATAAACTACTGTATATATCTACTATATGATAATAACTGTATCCTTTACTTGGGCTCTCCATTATTTTTATGTTCCTATCTATTTAAATTCCATAAGCCTTGAATGAACCATGTACGATAAAACCAAGAAATTATGTTTCCCATAGGACGCAATCGTAACTCGATACCCGTTAGAAAGATTTGTCATGCGGCTACACATAACGATTATCTAACACACGTTCATTACGTTTCTTCAATATTTTCATCGCAAACTCCCAGTGAAAAACATACTAAACTCATTGCTCTTATCCCTAAATACTCAAAAGCACCCTTTAAACCTCAAAATATCCACGTCTAAAATAAACAGGGCTGTCGGGCCACTATCTTCGCTTCATTTTTCACTTCCAACACCCTGAAGTTTAATATCAGCGTCGTAAGACACCATGTGTTATTAATGGACACTAGACACTTGACACTCGACACTGCTGATAGAAAACTGCACCCTCGCTGGCTATATTGATTTTTTTTTCAACTTTCTTGTTGCATTTTCACTGGACTGCACTCTGATTTTCGTTAGCAGGTTTTGGGTACACTCAGATTTCTAAATTATTTTGTTTACTGCTTTTTGTAAGTATGTGTGTGTATTTTTTTATATTTTGTTTTGTATGAATATTGCTTTAATTACTAGAGGCCATCAATCCATGTAAGAGGTAACTCGTGATCTCAAGTCAAATGCCAAACAACTATTTCATAATATCACAGATTATTATCTTTTAGACCGAACAAACGTAAGCCTTATTAAAACTCCCATAAAACTCCTAAAATAAAGGCATAAAATCCCATTGTTAAGAAGATGAAGCCACCTTTTCCCTTTCTCCAAAAAGGGTACCAACAACTGTATAAACAAAGGTTTAACTTTTAAAAACCCTTTTTAAAAATACAATAACAATGATGAAAGAGTCACAGTTCGCAACCTGAGCACTTCAATTATCGGAGCACAGAGGGCCAACAAAGATGGCCGCGACACCGGACTCCCACAAACTATTATCTTAGTTTTTCCGCTGACTCTTAAAAGAAAAGAAAATTTCATTTCGCCCAGTCTCCATTAATTAAATACTTCTAAAACGTGACTTTGTTGTCGCGGTTTTATTCATTTTACTTGGAAGAAACATTTTTCTGAAACTATGAAACGTGTTAAAGGAATACACTGTGTTTAAGTCAGTTCACTTTAGCGCTTTATAAAGAGCTTCGTGGGTCGGCCATGTTTTTATTTAGTTTTTTTTTAATGTGTTGAGATAAAGAGCTGACGGATGCAGCCTCGCAGATTGTGAAGGTTTAATTATAAAATACTTTTCTGTCGCTTTTAGAATTGTATTTATGAAAACTTTATCGTTACATTCGTTTGCATTATTTGATAACTTTAATTGAAGTCTCCCTTATGTCACACAGGTTATATCATCAAAGCAACTTTAACAATAGTCATTTGCTTACTAACTACGACCAAAGTTAAGTATATTTTTCTATGATAATAAACGTTCAACATCAAGAAAGTGAATATTGCAATTACAATTAATGCAAATCTAGAAATGAAAGGAAAACAGACGATCCTTATGGAGCGGAATAATTTGTCAGAGTCAATACAAGAGAGTGGTTGTGATAGAATTCGCTGGCTTCAGCAAATGTTATGTGTATTTAGACTAGAACATTCTGCTGCACAGGTACTGCTGATGCGTTGTTAAGCTGTAAATGGAGGTACATTATACGTAATTTTTATACAAAGTTCTTCAAATGTTTACAATTGAGATTAAGCAATATTGACTTCAGTATGCATTCCTATGAAAAAAATGCCATGCCGTGTGATTTTGTTTCATTGTTGTGCTATTTTGACTTAAAAACATGTCTTAAAAACCTGAAGCAGGTTTGTTTAACGAGGAAATTACAAGAAATAGTTTAAACACGAAAATCAACTAAGATTAGTCAAGAACGCGGCAAAATCTTATTCTGTCAAACTATAACATGTCTTGTTACAATGACGTTCGAAAAAAGAATCCTCCAAGCATAGATGAACGGCTGAATGGCGAGATGTCTATGGTCGCTCGTCTCTGCTGCCCTCTTTGTAACTACTGGCAGCTAACACGGCCTCTCCTGACACCCTGACGTCCTCGGCAGGATCTGGGTGAGCCTGGTTGAGTCTCGGAACACCTGCACATGCAATAAGCGAGTTGGACCTGGCTCAATTTCGTCATATTTAAATCTCGATTGGTTATCGTGCTCGTCATCGTTTTTCTGAACAATGACACTTTCAGAATAAAAATTATTCGAGGACTTACAAACCTCAAACAAAGTACTAATCCATTTAAAGAAAGAAAAATAAATAACATCAACTTTAAATCAAATAACAGGTACAAAATTAATAACAGAACACTGGTATACCACCCAGCGACTCGAAAATAAATAAGGTCAACTTTAAATCAATTAACAGATACAAAATTAATAACAGAACACTGGTATACCACCCAGTGTAAGTGTGTCGAGTGTAAGGCTGAAACATATTAGTTGTACACATATAAACACACAACATACAAAGAAATCATGTAAATTATTAACCTGGTTTGGAGTGTAAAGCTGAAACATATTAGTTGTAAGAAGAAATACGATTACTTTTACTTATTAGTTAAACCAAGCGTGCACTCAAGCGTGCACTCAAGCGCAAGAAATATGTTATCAAGAACAAATACTCGAACTATACGGAAGTCATAGTCAAATCAAGTCATAGTCAAGCCAGGGGCTCAAAATATACGGAAGTCATGGTCAAGGCCAGTCATAGTCAAGCCAGTTGTTCAGACTATACGGAAGCCATAAGCCAGGGGCTCAGACTATACGGAAGCCATAAGCCAGGGGCTCAGACTATACGGAAGCCATAAGCCAGAGGCTCAGACTATTCGGAAGCCATAAGCCAGAGGCTCAGACTATACGGAAGCCATAAGCCAGAGGCTCAGACTATTCGGAAGCCATAAGCCATGGGCTCAGACCATACAGAAGTCATAAGCCAGAGGCTCAGACTATTCGGAAGGCATAAGCCAACAGAACCAGCAGGAGCACCAGCACAGCAGCGCTCGTGCCGCGACCAGGAGCACCGGCAGAGCAGCGCTCGTGCCGCAATTAGCAGCACCAGCACAGAAGCGCTTGGGCCACGACACGGCCGTTACACATTCTCGTGTATAAGTCTGCGAACAAGCACTTACGACATACATTTCGTTCGGCCACTTCTGACCTTCAAAATCTTTCGTCAAATCTGGAAAGCTTTTCGCTCTCAAAGAAATAAATTCAAGGCATAACTTTGAAACTATGTCTCAGAAATATCATTATTACTAATCATGTGTCAGCAACGCCGAAAACACAACTACCATTGCGGTTTGATAAGTTACGTGTAGTTAACTTCACTTCAGATTTTGCTACACAGAATACTCATATGTGACAATACCAATGGTTGGTACATTATTACACATTTTTCCACTAAATACAGCTAAGAGCATAATTACTTCCGATGTGTAATCAAAACAATAGAACAGATCACCTGACCTCAAAGCATGATATGCCAGGTCTACTATCCACTGGCTTTCATTACCGGAGTATGCCAAACGAGATACTGGCCGTCAGCACTCCGTACAGCATGCAAAGCTTGTACAGCAGCACAGCACCCGGGGAGCATGAAGTGTCACAGCTTACTATGTCAAATGACACAGCACCTGGAGCGCTTACACCATCACCTCACATGGCTTAGGCTTATCCTTAATACCTGTAGTCAAAAGACAAGCAAGCAAGCACCTGGCTAAGGTAACCAAACGTTCAATTGACAGACTCTCAAGCTTTGTCATGTTACAGATTTGAACATTAGTTAACATCAAAAAATAATGCACCCAAATTACATAATCAGTAAAAGAAAATAAAAACTAAGGTCTGTAAACAGACTTTCAATTTGTAAAATGTGATTTACGTCATAGCCTCCCATTCAACAGGGTTTACTTGTTGTTTGTATCCCTTTCTTGAGCTCTCCAGGCCTTCGAGGGCAAAAATCTCAAGCCTGATGCACAATTTGAACTATTCTACTTCAATTAAAAACAAATTGAGTAAGTCAAAATCAAAACAGTGTGCATTTATATCACAAGAGCAGTAAACTTATATTTCTATTTTATTTGTAGGTACTTGTTGAAACTCTCATGAGCAGAATGTTTAGAAATAAATATTATTGAGCTCATATACATAGTAAGCATGTTAGTTATCTAACTCAAGTTCTCATACACTTTCAGTATGTCTTTAACTAATAACCCAACAATATGGATTACAAGTCATGTATTACATAAAGGCTAAATAAAACCGGATCGTTCTCACCATTTACATACAGGTAGGTACATTACAGGATTCTTCCCGTAACATCTGGAGCATAGTAGGAGCAAGGCATGTTATTCACGGACACCACAGCAATAGGTACATAGGCAGAAACTCATTCCACCCGAAACACACAAGAGCAGCATCAGCGTACTAAGCTCGAGCAATTCTCGACTCATTACACCGTCATATACATATGAAAACCAAAGCAATCGTTAATTCGGTTATAACACAAACATTTTGATATTACCTTAACATGTTACTATGACAATAAATTTTGTTAACCAATGATCATAGTTACCAGACCTGTTGTTTCCATAAGAATAATAAAAACCAATATTCCTTTTTCGATTTTTCCAAAAATGCAATCCACATTAATGCTATCCTGAAGGATAATAGGATGTATTCTTAAAGTTATTTGGGCACTTGATGCCGCTGAACTCTTCAGAATGGAATAGACCAGAATTGAATGTCCTTGTTCCACATCAAGACATATTTATTGGTATCACTTACGCTGCCTGCATAGCATCTTGAATATACCGTTGCGTAGATTGCAACGCACTGCAATCCATTACAAAATTAAAATAGAACGGCAAAAACTTCGGTAATGGCGGATATCCTTACACCGCGTCGTACTTAGTAAAAGTGCCAATGAATCTAAACTGAAATCAAAAACTTTATAGTGGGAGCAGGCCCGCCGTAAGCGGGCGTGCAAGGCGTGCACCGCACGCGGGCGGCACGTCCTAGGGGGCGGCAAATCGAGCGACCTATCACGTAATATTAAAAAAATACAATATCTTTTTACCAATTATTTGATTTCAATATTTCCGAACACAGCCATAGCGCTAAGAATATTACTTACACTGCCGGTTTCAGTTACATCTGTTGGTTTCAATTATTAAAAACGATTTAAGATCAACCATTAGCGTAGCGTGGGGGGAGAGAGCAGGGGGGCAAATGCCCTGGGCGGCACTATTTAGGGGGCGGCAAAATTAACCCATACGGCAAAATTAAACCATAATTACGTAATAAAAATATTTTTACTAAAAATAGATGAGTAGATTAGCAATAAAATTTCAGAAAAAGCCGCCCTCGCTTTGGTCGTCCCCTATCAATTTTGACGGGTTCATCCTTTGCATCCCCAAAAAAATTCGCTCTCGCTGCGCTCGCGCCTTCATGTCAGATATCGCAATCGCAATTTATCTTTGTTGAATTGTTGAGGCATTCAATTCCGGAAAATCATTTTTCGCGCACGTCCGTTATAGCTTTTTGTTCACTTTGGCTTTTTATGATATGTTTACTTCATGAAAACTCTAAGGAAAAAATCGCGCTCGCGTCGCTCGCGGCTTCATGTACATTTGCACTTCATTTCTGAGTATATCTTACTTTTTGACTTTGCTTTGTTAATTTACAGTGGTTTTTATTTGTTTTGTGTCCTTAGACTAAAAAAATTTCGCGCTCGCTTCGCTCGCGCTTCCTTACATATGAAATATGTCTCATGCGTTGACTTTTTCAATGGGCAACCCACGAAAAACCATTAATAACATATTTTACTGAAATTAAACATTGCTATAGATATTTAAGTTCGTTAGTTTAAGTTACCCATAATCTATTCTAAGCACTTTGATATACATTATGTTGGTAACTACTAACATTAATCACAATCTTTCAATACATAGGGGCCACTTGGGTAATGATTGCACTGCATTGATGCCCTAAGCAATTGCTTAGTCTGCTTATGGGCTAACCCAGGACTTCTTAGGTTACTCTAAGACTTAGAGCATTTCAAGTAAATAAAAAGTTATGTGTAATATATGTTATGTACCTAATGTACCTATTGCAATATTTATGAATCCAAAAGGAAGTGCGTTTTCTGCAATCAGAGCGGTGCATGTACATATTTTTTTCTGTTGGACAAGTAAAATGGATATGAATGGGTGGGGGGGTCTGGACCCCCTGGACCCCCCCCCCCTTATATATTTTTTGACAAAACCCAGTATAATATGTAGTCGTAGGGCGGCATAATCGGTTTTGCACGCGGGCGAACAAACAGCTAGCGGCGGGCCTGAGTGGGAGTGAGACTATCCCACTTCTGATCTTAAAAACCAGAAGCAGGTTTGTTTAACGAGGAAATTACAAGAAATAGTTTAAACACGAAAATCAACTAAGATTAGTCAAGAACGCGGCAAAATCTTATTCTGTCAAACTATAACATGTCTTGTTACAATGACGTTCGAAAAAAGAATCCTCCAAGCATAGATGAACGGCTGAATGGCGAGATGTCTATGGTCGCTCGTCTCTGCTGCCCTCTTTGTAACTACTGGCAGCTAACACATGTCTTATGGAATAGAATATTTACAATGAAAAGACCTTAGACATTTGCGATAGCATTGGTCTGATTTAACCAAGATATAGGGTGCATAAGTTTCCCCATATTTTTTATGAATTTTAAGGGCCCGTTGACTTGAAAACAACGGAATACGCATAACCATTAGAAACGTTCCATATATTTAATTTTTGTACTTTAACGGCAAAAGCACAGCAGACTAAACAAAACGCTGAGAACTGAACCGCAATAGACGTGACCATAGGGATAAAAGTAGTGATTCTAATTAGTCCGCATTTAAGTTGTGCATATTATTACGTAAAAAAACATTAAATAGATGATAAAGTCGTGGTTACTTAGTGGAAGTCGTGGTGGTTTTGTGGGTAGAGAACCAATCTCTCAAGTATAAGCGTGCGTCTTTGATTCCAGGTCTGGCAAGTGCCTGCCAATGCAACTTTTCTAAGTTCGTATGTACTTTCTACGTATATTTTGGATACCAATGACCGTTATTTGGAGGGGATGTTAAACTGTAGGTTTCGGCTGTCATTGAACATTCTTGGCAGTCATTATGGGTAGTCAGAAGCGGGTAACCGGGTTGTGGAGGTCAGATAGGCAGTCGCTCCTTGTAAAACACTGGTACTCAGTTGCATCGTGACTGGAAGTCGACCCTAACATAATTGGGACATAGGCTCTTGAGATAATAACGACAATAATAATGAGATATAGGCACCGCAGGACATCTGAGGCTGATGACGGGGAGTAGCGACCCCGCGGGGCTATATATACTGAGTTCTCCAGGGAGAGTATACTGTCCCCCATCTCCGGCCGGTCGGAGTGAACCATGACGGGGGTAGGTCTCACGCCTCTGGCTTGGCTTGGCCGTCCAGAGTGGAGTCGCTAGAGCAGGATTAGTAGCCCTGCTCGGAGGGTAGGTGCTTAATCTGCGTTTAAAGTCCGCCGAGGTATCCTCACCCTTCAGCCGCTCATGTCCCTGTTGCCCTCTTGTTGCTATTCAGTGACTGGTTCCCGGGGGCCCAGTAAGTGAGGTGGCGAGTCTCCACCTGCCATTTTTACATGTACCTTATACATTGTCATCCACTAACATCCCATCACAATAGCCCAAGTAGTTTTCCTCCATAGTTAGCAATAGTTTGGCACAGAACCGGGGATTATCTTTTTTTTAACGACGTCCACCGGGGATTGTCCTTGGGTTCATTTCTATAGTGTATAAAGGGATAATCGTCGGTTTTGTGTCACCATTTCATTAAAGTTGTCTCAAAAGGGCTTCAGCGTGTTGGCTTCGGCCCCACGTTTGCCTCCCAAAAATTCAGAACTCTGTAGTCCCGAGGTCTGGAAGAGACATACAAAATAATAATGAGATATAATGCAACAAAGTCGGAGAGTGGGGCTCGTGACGCCACGTCTAGGTATGTAAAATTTGTACTAAGTAGTGACTTAACACGAAATTCAAGCGCTGTTGTATCTTCGTTATTATTTGTTTGTGAGAGAGAGAAAAGAAAAATACGTGTCCATTATTTTAGGGTTATCTAAAAGACGGACTAATTACTTTTTTTGATTCACCATACCTATTTCATAACATTCATTTCTATACATTTCAAGTGTAGTATTGCTCTTGAAGTTCCACATCAGGTGTTCCAGATCTTCGATGTTTATACGTCAATAGAGAGTGCTTATCAAATTGAACCACTTTTGCTAAAACGTCATATCTTCATATGCTATAGTCTAGCTGGGCTCCTGGAGTTCCACATCAGGTGTTTTACATCTTCAATTTTTATAAGTCAACAGAGAGTGCTTATCAGATTGAACAACTTTTGCTAAAACGTCATACCTCTATATGGTACAGAGAAGGTGGGCTCTTGGGGTTCCACATCGGGTGTTCCAGATCTTAAAATTTATTATCTCAGCTGAAAATGCTCATCACATGAAACAATTTTTGCTATGGCACCATTTTTGTATCTCTTATAGTTTTGTTGGTCTGTTGGAGTTCTGCATCAGGTCTTCAAATTTCGAAGATAAATTATAGCCTATATGTTGACCAGGCTTAATACTGATACAACAAAGAGAAAATCATTGAAATCCGTTCAGTAGTTCGGAAGATTAGCGTGTACAAACAAACAGACATACAGACATACAGACAGAATTTTTTTTTTGGATTTGTGCTCCATTACTGTTTCTAAACCCCGCCCAATTATTATTTTTTTAATATATTCAATGTACAGACACAGTTTTTTTACAGATTTATTATACAGGGTGTTTGGCGCATGGACCGACAAAAATTTTTGGGGGATTCGTGAGGCCATGTACTAGTTTTCACTCATAGACCCAATGTCCTATATGTCACTGTATTCGAGATACGATTTTTTTTGTTTGTTTTTAAAAATTACCGGAACTATCACCTTTAAAACGCTATAACTTTTCAGTCTGTTGTCGAATTTACACCAAATCACTTTCATTGCGTTCTCTGATGTATTATTATTCCAAATAAAACATAAATTCATAGCACTAGATGGAAAAAAAATACTTGTTGAGCTTCCAAACTCTTAAAAATGAAAAAACGTATGAAAAATGTCAAATTCAAAATTAATTATAAAAAAAAGTAAAAGCTTTTATGAACTTCGTTTAATAAAAAAAAATTGCCTACTTAATACCCTTTCCAACGATATGCCACATGGGTGTGAAATCATTAATAATGTCGTCAAAATCAGAGCAGGAACGAACACGCACTCTAACGTCTCTAACAACGAACCCGTTTGATAGAACAATGGTAAGCAGGTAATTGGCAGGTAAACTGCCTGTCTCTTTCTTACGCATGAAAAATATCTCTTGTCTTTGTCTATCATTGGGTTGGAGTTTGTTATGTGATCCTTGTTTAGTCGAGATTTGACTATCTCTGCTATCGGAAGTGTCCGTGTATTTCACGTTTTCCTATTTCGTTGTTTTTTGTTAAAGTTTGTTTTTGTTAAGTTTTGTTTGTTGAACTTTTCTGTTAAACTGTTGGTGTATTCACCGTGCTTGTTACAATGCCTAACTTCAGCAACGAAGAGTATGCTGACATGTTGTTGGCATATGGCAGCGCTAATTGTAACGCTCGTGAAGCGCGTAGAATTTACCAGCAGCGTTATCCTAACCGGCGTATACCACACCACGAGACGTTTGCTACAACCTATCGACGTCTGAGGGAGACTGGAAACATAAATTTCCAAGAGCCTCGCGTTAATGTGAGGCAACATAATGTTGTAATTGATGAAAGCATTTTGCAAGCTTTTGATGAGGATCCAACGACAAGTATTCGAGTTGTAGCTGAAAGACTTCACTTGTCGGTTTGGAAAGTTTGGTCAGTTCTTCGGGAAAATGGAAAGCATGCGTATCACTACACTTCTGTTCAAGGTACGTTAAGTACTTTATTTATTTTATCAGGCGAAATCGTAAAACTAAATTTTGAACCAGTTATCTTCGACCTTATTGTGCTGAAATTTTGCACCCAAAAAACTTGTATTTTAAAATGGTTTTAACCATACACTTATTTTAAACGTTTACAAATATCCTTGTAGCTTTACTGGTTCGTTTTTCAAATAAATACCTAGTAACTTTTATTTTTTCTAATTTTATCTTTTAAATTTATGTTAGTTTTTGCCATTCAAAAAGTGAATTTTTACCAGTCTTTAATGGATTGTTCTAGGTCTCATAGATGATGATCACAGGAGACGGCTCGATTTTTGCCGATTTATGATGCATACGGACGTAGATGATACAAATTTTTTAAAAAGAATTTTGTGGACTGATGAATCCAATTTTAATCACGAGGGAATTGTGAATCTCCACAACCTTCACCATTGGGCGCAAAAAAGACAAAATCCCCGCAAGAAAAGACAAAGTTCCTTTCAAACTAAGTTTAGTGTAAACGTTTGGGCGGGGGTTATTGGAAGACACCTGATCGGTCCACATTTCTTACCAGAGCGCCTGACCGGAGAAAATTATTTGAATTTTTTACTCGAAGATTTACCTGAATTGGTATTACCAGTATTAGATGGAGAACCAATTATTTTCCAAAATGATGGCTGTCCAGCACATTACCAGCGAGACGTGCGAGAACATTTGGACAACTGTTTTCCAAATTCATGGATCGGAAGAGGCGGCCCAATTCCTTGGCCTGCACGTTCACCAGACCTGACGCCCTTGGATTTTTATGTCTGGGGCCGTGCAAAAGAAATTGTGTATGCGACTGAAGTACCCACAAGAGAAATTTTAATCGAAAGAATAAATTGCGCCTTTGAAATTATGAAAGCAGAAATGCGACTGAGGACGACGACTGTAGAAATTAGAAAAAGATGCCGTGCATGCATTCGCAACAGAGGCAGTCATTTTGAACATAATTTATAACTTAAATTTAATTAAAACATTTTAAAACATTTTTGTGTTTTCATTACCCTGGCACTGGTTAATGTGTACCTTTAGGTTTGTGACGACATTATTAATGATTTCACACCCATGTGGCATATCGTTGGAAAGGGTATTAAGTAGGCATTTTTTTTTTATTAAATGAAGTTCATAAAAGCTTTTACTTTTTTTTATAATTAATTTTGAATTTGACATTTTTCATACGTTTTTTCATTTTTAAGACTTTGGAAGCTCAACAAGTATTTTTTTTCCATCTAGTGCTATGAATTTATGTTTTATTTGGAATAATAATACATCAGAGAACGCAATGAAAGTGATTTGGTGTAAATTCGACAACAGACTGAAAAGTTATAGCGTTTTAAAGGTGATAGTTCCGGTAATTTTTAAAAACAAACAAAAAAAATCGTATCTCGAATACAGTGACATATAGGACATTGGGTCTATGAGTGAAAACTAGTACATGGCCTCACGAATCCCCCAAAAAATTGTGTCGGTCCATGCGCCAAACACCCTGTATGTATATGTTATGGACCATGTGATTAATTCGGGCATTATTTATAATGCCCGAGCATTATGAATAATGTCTAGCTTTATCGGGCCAAGTGATTAATGACTATGTTAAGTTCATTATTTATCACATTGCACGGGCATTATTATATTGCTACATGATAGTTGGGCAATTTGATAATAAAGCTATATTTTATGCGGTGCGAGGGTGGTTCTAATAAATAAATCCTGTTACCTGCTACATATTTTATGATTATTGTTTTAAATTATATGTTCTATTTTAATGGGAAATTATAAGTCTAGCCACAAAATTATTAATTGGACAATTGTCATCTAATTTACTAACTCCGCCTCGTTTTTCTTGATCTCATTTTTCTTGGCTCGTTTTTTTTTAATCGTAGAATTTAATTTGGATTCTAAACATTGTATTAAGAATTGAACTTAGTGACGAAAACGAATCGCTGCAAAACCGACTCCACGTAGTCTTGTCTGCCCTACCCCTAGAGTGCAATTCAAAACCGCGTAGGCGCGGAGGGGCGAGGCGGCCTGCGAGCTGAGGCGCAGGTAGTTGAAGGGCTCGCCGCCGCAGCTGAGGCTGGCCGGCTGAGCCGGCCAGCAAGCCGAAGCTGTGGTGGTGAGCGTGAAAACCATCTGCGACGATAAGCTCGCATGGGACCGCCGGAGCCCCGCAGCGCCGGAGCCGTGACAGAAGCCATGCTTGCTGCATGTTGCATGCTCACTTCCATGCTCTGTCAATTGATATGGGATGTGTTATATTTTAAACGTACTGAGTAAAAAAATTAGAAGCTAAATAAATATATTTTATGATGTCATTTAATAGTATTTCAGAAGTTTACTTTAGTTTAGCATGCTACAAATTTAATTGTGGCTGACTTAGTAATTTAGAAGGCAACATACATTTTTGGGGGCGAGTAATGATATTAAAAAGAAGCCTGTTTAAATTATTGATAAAAGTTAATTATGCCAAATAATGAGTCCGATCGCTTAAACTTTAGTTTTATAATAATAAGTCATTTGTATAAAACAAAGATATGTTGTAAATCTTTTGTTTTAAATTTAATTATATTTTATGTTACATTTTTTATATGACTTTCCTTAACTTTTAAATGCAAAAACTAGAGGAGTTTTAAGGCCTTCATAATTAATCCAAATCATGAGGCTGATTATTTAAGTGGTTTAATATTTAGTTTATTTTAAGTTACATGTCAATAACAATACAAAAATTGAAATTAAATATGTTTGTATTACTTTGCCCAAAAGGTCACGGGCAATATGTATAGTGCCCGGTCAATTTGATTATTTGAATAATTATTATCAAATTGCACTCTCATATTGGGCATTATTCATAATGACCGGGCATTATGTATACTGCGCAATTTATCACTTGGTCCATAACATATAGATGGTATACACCTGAATACCACAGGTACCTCTAACACGATTGAAGAAATATTATTTTAATACAAAATGCAGGCCACAGTTTCAATATCAGGCAGGCGTATCAGTAGTCAGTGCATAGCTTGAGCACTACGTGACTACGCGGCCACGAGACTCTGATGGCGAGCGAAAATAATAGGCGAAATTCTACAACTTTCCTATCATATTCCGAACGTTCTCGAAAGGCTAAATTGATAGTGATTATTTCAAAGTTTTTGCCTGTCCTTACCTGCTAATTTTATAAAAGTGAAAATTACACTGTCTGTCTTTCACGCTTTCACACCAAAACTACAGAGCCGATTTACATGAAATTTGTACACGGAGAGCTTAGAGTGTGAGAAACGGTATAGGCTACTTTATTTCTTTATCTAATATGTTGCTAAGTGAAGTGGACCCTTGAAGTGAGACTGGAACTATGAGAAACGGCTAGTTTAAAATATAAAAAACAGTTGGCTGTCACTTAGAAGATTTCACGCTCCTACATCACCTACTCAACCACTAAACTAACATGAAGAAGAAAAATGAAATATCGACTCAAGTTTCTACACAATTTTATTCATTGAATCTGTAGCGTGTCACTATCAATGTTCCAACCTATTTCAAGTCTACTCGGCTAGATTTATGACTTGACTAAGTGAGTCTCATAAAGAAACATGCTTTTGGTGTTTTCATAGCAATATTTTATACACCTCAATGCCTTCTTATTTTGTGTAGTCCTTACTTAGTGTTTTAGAAAACAAATGAAGTGATTTATTGCCAATGTCGTAGTGGCCTAGTGGTTGGCACGAGCCTTTTAAGTATGGGTGTGTTTCGATTCTAGATCAGGCAAATGTCAATGTAACTTTTCTACTTTTTTATACTTTTAAGTGGGTATATCAGTACACTTAAGACAGATTAAAGGTGAAGGAAAACATGGTGAGAAATCCTGGACAGAAATGTCTGAAATCGCCAATCCACCTTTAACAAAGCGCGGTGATTAAAAGTCATTCCTTCTCTGTCTGGGAGGAGGCCTGTGTCCTGCAATGGGATATATATCAAATGCTCAAAAGTATCCTAAGATTGATCACACATCAAACACGTTATGGTACCCATAAATACATACCTAAGTAATTCCCCAATTAATAATTAAACACTAATTATATGATAATGGTGTAGCTAATCACAAATCATTAAGCTAATGGGTTGCCTATCGTTATTAATGCACAGGTAATATGTTTAATGTAACGGAACTTACTCGCCAAATCATTAATTAAACACTTCACACTTTATTATTTATTAGAAATAGTTGTTTTCCTCACTGTTAATAACTTTAAAATTGTTAGGTATATGAAGTACGTCGTTTTAGCTAAATAACGAGTATCATTGGAGTTTGAATGAAACAATTAGGTATCACTTAAAAATGACTAACTTTTTTTTCTCCATAGTTCAGTAGCAAAATTAAAGAAACATGTCCCATGTATGAAGCTACAGCTTAGATGTACTAACTTTCACCAGTGAAAACTTCTTTCCGTACCTAGATACAAAGTAACCATGGATGCATTTTGGTTTGTAACACTTAGATTCTTTTTTGAGTTAAGCGCTATTAACCAAACTCTTCACCTTCATAATATTCATGTAAATAATTAAGCCAGTTACACAAAACTAGGGCAATAGCTAACCAACGTTAGCCTTGAGATGTCAGGGAAAGAGCATCAAGGTATACTCCGCTAGGGGCTTGAATTGTGCCGATCCAGAATGCAAATTACTTGCGCCACCTGAACTAATGGATGCAGCATGGCCTCTTTCATAGTAAGGCCATGGAAACTGCTGTTGTGTTAGCGGGTTTGACCTTGTGAAAAAGGTGATGAAGACTTTTAAATCTGAGGTTTTTAAGTACCAACGGACCTTACATAGCGGACTAAACACCGAAAGTTGCCAAATAGTTTATTCTGAAGGTAGTGGTTCTAGCTATCTTATAATAACTTCCAGCGGTTTTGCCCATGTACCGGGAAAACTACTTCCCGCAACTAGACAAAAAGCAGTATTTATCCTATCTCAAGCTCTAGACTATGTCTATG
This sequence comes from Helicoverpa zea, assembly GCF_022581195.2. Classification (NCBI taxonomy): domain Eukaryota; kingdom Metazoa; phylum Arthropoda; class Insecta; order Lepidoptera; family Noctuidae; genus Helicoverpa; species Helicoverpa zea. The sequence goes on from NC_061472.1 coordinate 5,738,369, forward strand.
TTTCTTTACTTTAATCTGTTTAGTAGTTTTAGTGTGAAAGATAGAGCTGCTTTTACATTTATGTTATTAATATTAAACAACATCGGCTTATACGTCGTTTGATTTCAAAGCAGTGTGAAAAAGCTACTATATCCGTAACAAAATCAATGTAGCACAATTGATTAGCTTCTCGTGGCCCGACCGTCACCAGGTACGTATCTTTGAACACGCTCAAGACCTTTATTACTGCCCAAATAGAGTTAACTTAGCACTATATTATGCTGCACAGTAATTAAATTTTACTAAATAATACTAACATTCTAATTTGTCTTTTGATTTTATGAAGAAATTGTATGTCAATGTGATTCCTGGTCGCTACATCGACTGACCTCATTAAAATGAGTTTGGCGCAAAAATCCTTGGATGAATGATTGATGATGAATGTGCCTTTGTTTATCTTGCAAAAATACAATAAATAACTATTCTTGGCAGTCGGGTAAAAAGAGATGCAACACATTTTACAGCTCACAATATTTGGATATCTCCAACCCCTATCTCCTTTTAAAAACTACCATACCATTCGAAAAATATTTTTTCCTTTATCCCAAAATACTGGCAAATATTACACCTATGAACACCAACGAATAGACGAAAAAAGAACTTTCTTCTATATTGGAATTCAGGGGACGAAACAAACCCGTAAAATTTGCCTTCAATTGAGCCACTGTATTTTCATGATGTGACAAATATGAAACAAATAAAAATAAAATGGGTATAGGAATATCTTAAGGTGCAGATGCGGGGAAAATATTCATGGAGACCCCCAATATGTTTTAGCCCCTATAGAATCGAATTGAGATCGAGATGAAAGTAAGGGTTGAACTGTTTTAATTTGGATGAATGGTTGTACTAGGTTTTGTATGTCGTTACGGGCAGTCGGATGCCAGAAACTCTGCAACCAGTCTTACCATGAGGTATCGAGGTTGCGTTGAGGGGTCAGATAGCCAGTTGCTCCACGTAAAATATTGGTCCCTCCTCAGCTGCTTTCGGCTGGACTCTTAACCGACCCCAACATAACTGAGAAAAGGCTAGGCTCCAAGTTCAAGTTGGATTTAAATACGTAGGGGAATATACTCAAAGAAACAAACTATCATCCTTTTTTTCCTTATGTAATGAGAGGGAATGCGTTACCAATTTCATTTGATAAACAGGTTTCCGTAAGCGATTTTATACGCTTTAAATGGGCTACTTACTACTTAAAATTTTTCTTATAGATGCAAGGTTCAAGCAAACAAAGACTCTTTAGCTTTTTATATTGTTATAGTACATGAATATAATTCCTATTTATTTGTACGATTAGAATTAGAATTGTACAATTCCAATTACCATTTACCAAAGGACGTATCCTAAACTGGATCGAGACTAGTTCTGTGTACAGGATCTGTCTCAAGAAACATAAAGGGCTCCTTTACAATGTCAAGCACAAATTACGCCTGTCTGTTCCGATAGTGAGCACTGACTCGGATCTTACAATATTCTCTGTTAGGTACTAAGTTTAGTACACACTGTATAAGGTTTCGTTAGTTGCTGTTTTGGAGAATTAATTTTGTTAACGTATATTTTGAATTTTTGAAAAGAAAGAACTAAAGCTAGAAGAAAAAGTGCATTACTTCAAGAATATTGTCAATTTAAATTTTTGTTAATGTTTAACAGACTTAAGTGTTATTTCGTTGAAAAATAATATAATAGGTGGATGTAGAATGAGCATTCGATCGCTTGGTTTATAAAAGGCACCATACAGGGAAGACATAAAAATACGTATGATCAGTACGATATTATTTCTATACTAGCTTCCGCCAGCGGCTTCGCCCGCGTGTTGTGTTGATAACAAGTAGCCTATGTTTTAATCCAGGGTATCACCTATCTATATACTAAATTTCAATCAAATCGGTCCAGTCATTTTTGCGTGATTGAATAACAAACATACATCCATACATTCTCACAAACTTTCACATTTATAATATAAGTAGGATTATTGCATGCATGACACATATCTGGACTCCACATTGTTTATAGTGTTGTCAAATTTATCGATAAAATTAGTCGATAATGCTACCTCAGTTCACATATGAAATGATCTTAATATGTCTTGGCCATCTTAGCCAATCACATCCAAGTATCGGCTAGGAGCACACTCCAGAACCTCATTGAGGCATGTCCAGTGTGATTGCAACCGTTCTTCAGAGCAAACCTAATAGAGGGCAGTAATTCCAGTCCGAAAGCTCAAAGGCAAAGATGGCGTAGATAGACTTGATTAGTTTCTCCACGCTTTGTGCACCTGGACGTCCTTTGTGCACCTGGCTTTATTTCGGGTAAGTTGTCATTGTTTGGCTGTAATGGTTTGTGTTGTGCATATTATTGGATGGTGATTAATTAATAATGTAATTAAAGTGCAAAGGGCAGTTCGTTGTTACAGTTAAAAACAATTTCGAGATATTTTCGTCAACATATTGTTAATCTTTTTCTTTTCAAATCAATGAAAAAAAAAATTACACCTATATAGTTTTGGTACAAATTGATTGTTTATGGAACTTGCCTACCTTTTCTAGATTGCATAACTTAAATTAACTGGATCTCGCAGTTTCAAAATTTGACAACTTCAAAATTTGTGGGTGAGCAGACTGAAAGTTATATTTAGGAAACCCGCAATCTACTCATCCGCCTACGCTGTTGATGAATTACTAATAATTATTATTTCTGGGTAAAGTCATTTGTACGGCAGCCTACGCAATCTTGTCGAGACCGAATTGGTTACTCTATGTCACTCATGTTGTCCTAGTAGATTTCTACAATCGATTAATAGAAATAAGCTTATAATAGGATATTAATTAACTATAACTTTCTTAACGTTTCGTGGAATTTAAGGTTGATCGAGCTTTATTTTACTATAAAACGACATTCATAATATGAAAATTCTATAACTTGTACCCACTCAAATTACGTTGTTTTTAGACGCTAAGCAGTGATACATATTTCATTTAGGTAGTTAAACTGGCAATCAATTTTAAATGAGAACACCAACTGTTAACAGTTATAGTTCACACCATTCAGTTGGCTTCAAAATTCAAAAATATCATAAATCTATCCTATACAAATAAACTTTACAAAATTCGATACTCGCAAATATCGAAACATTTATATTGTTTAGCTGAGAAATTTCCCGGTCACGAGAGTTTCAAACACATTTTACAGCCAATATAAAATTGCGTTGGAACCCGTCTTTTCAAATAAATCGTCATCTTTATGAAATGGTATCGATAAATTTCATTGGCTCCACAATATCGAGGAGTTCTGTCCCACACTAGTATGAAATATTAACGCCACTCGATTTTATTTCACTATCTATAGCCAACGACCTAGGAGATAAGAGGAAAATATATTTTGTGTATAGGTACTTTTCCTAATATTTTTGAGGTCTTGTCAACCTTGTTCTGTTGTTTGGTGTTTCAGATTTTTCCTTATGCATTATTATAGCCGTACTATTATTCGTACAGAGATAATGTAAGACTACTTGACCAAATTCACCGACAGCATAAACGTAATTTTTGCTTAAAACAATTGTTTACTATGAATTCTTACTTTCAGTTTTTAAAGTAAACAGTGGTTTTAGGATGAATGTACGTTTATGTTATCGGTGAAAATGAGAATGGGATTAAGCTAGATTTTTCTGAGAATGTTATTACATCAATCATCCTTAACATATTTTGTCGAGTCCACACGTGTAAACAGAAATTTATATAAGATATTGACGCGTAGGCAGTACAAATGAAATATCGGGAACAAGGCCTTAAGAAAAGTTTTTCAACGACTGTTTTGTGAAAAACACAGTGACTTAGCTTTCAAATTCAAAGAGACATCTTGAATTTGTCTGTTCAGTGTTCATGTAATTGAGAAAGATCTTTATCAAAAATCGGTATTTTTTTACATCATCTTACATATGTATATTTTTTTACATACCTTAAGTATATTAAAACTAAGTAAAACTGCCATTAGGTTGCCATTTTATTGCCATACCTAAATTAATCAATGGCATATTTGTTGCTTGTTAACCCCTTTGAAAAAATTTAAACAAAGAGTTTCTTGATTCGGATACTTGTATGTTTTTTTAAAGTATGTAAGTATAGTTATCGGCACGAATCTTGAGCTCTGACCTACATCTGTGCAGAAGTGATTTATTAGCAAAGAACCAATCCCGAGTGACGGCTATGACGCGATGCACTGCGGGCCAATCACCGCTTTAGCCCGCCCCCGCGCCTCACTTCATACCACAAAAGGGACCCAATAAATTACTTCTGCGCAGGTCAGAGCTCAATTCGTGCCGATAACTATACTGTGTATGATGACCAAATAATAATAATTTCTAAAACCACATATTTTTCCCAAATATCATGTATCACGTATAATACGAGTAAATCCGCAGCAAAATCCTAACTCACTGCGAAACATCTTGTCACCAAGAATTTCCGTATAAAAATTGTAATTTTACACTTTAATAACAGTATCGTAAAAGTTAAGTTATTGGCTGCCTCGCAATAAATGAAACTGACAGCTACCTAATAGCTTAGCTTAGACATAACACTAAGAAACAAAGCACACTGCAGACTAAACAGTTGCCCGACAGTTTACCCGGGAAAGGTTTTTCCTTTAAGTGGCAATACACGGAGCGCTTGAAGCAGTCAGCTTGAAGCTGTCGCCCCTGGCTACCACAAGCTGTCCGTGTATTGCCGGCCTTAGGAGAATTGTGAATTAAATCAAACTTTTCGGTCAGTATGATACCGGGTTAACACCAGATCTAATGTACGTGCTTCCATTCATCTTTATACTAATTTATGAGCCCAAACAAACTATCGGCCGACTAAAAGTTTGTAGTGTGTTGGTACTCTAACTTAATAAGCTGCTACAAGCAAAGGTTGTTTGTCAAAGATTTTTAATTTTAATACTTAACGATATTTTTCCCTTCAGTGTTCAGGCAAAGCGTTTGTTGAAAGTTTTTCTTGTTTTTGTTTAACGGCTGTAATTAGCAGCTTATTGAAAAGCTTGTTTTTGTCGGAGGCGTGAAATTGTGGTTTATTTTAAATTCGCAAGAACAGAGAAAATAAAATAAAGTGAGTAAAAATAATGCTGTAGCGTTGAATAAACTTTCTTGGAAGTCGGGTGTAAAAACACGTCTTTAAAGAATTTTACACAGATACATCCACTTATTTATAAGTAGGTATTAATGATGGTACCTATATGCAGAATTACTACTTTCTTTTGTCGCGTCATCTATCTGTTGAGTGGATGACAGGATGACAGAGATGAATATGCATAATATGTATAAGTAAAGTGCATAGTAATAATGGCGTCCACGGCCGATTTCGGCCACGGCGGCTGTTCTCATTTAAGGAGAGCAGCCAGCTACGCAGGACATATTATAGTGCACGAGCATTTGCGCAGACACTCTCATATATTATAGTGCACTCTCTATTCCTTCACTACTCTCATAGCCCGATGGGACGGCAATCCGACACGACCGGAAAGAGATCAGGCGCAGGACCGACATTTACGTGCTCTCCGATGCACGGGTGTATCAATCACCAACTTCCAGACTACGGGCTACTTTGTGAAAGTTTAAGAAAACCCACAAAGCGATTTCGATTCGATTTCGAAGTGCATAGTATAGAGTATCTAACTGGCGACAATAAAGAATTTACCTTTATTGTACATGTTTAGTTTGTAAATGTCAACACATATGTCAGTAAGTAGGATTTTTATGTGTGCTTGAAGTACATACCTCCTCAGAACTCAGTAAATAATTTCGCTAATGCAACCGTGATTTGATGTCCTATAGTAACCAAGGGAAGTATCTACTAGCTACCTACATGCACACAAAGACCATACGAAATAGAATGTAGACCGTAACATTGCGAGCTAACATCTGCGACGCCGGTCTATTTGCATACCGTAACAGATTCAGCACATAATGATATCCCGCGGCGTCGCTTGCGAGTCGCTGCTTTTACTCAGATTTAGTTCTCAGAGCTCTATTTTACACAGCAGTATGATATAGTGCCTACCCTAACAAATTTCTTGGCAATACGGGTATTTTTCACTGACTCCCAAAAAGGAGGTTATCAATTCGCAAGGTTTGTATTTTTTTTTGGTTGCGTATATCTCGGCCGTGTATCAATCGATTTGAAAAATTCTTTCTTGTTTGTTTGGAAGAGTACACTTCAGAAATGGCCATCAGATCCTAGACAGTGTCCATGGAGTTTCTTGCCGGTTCTTCTCCATGACACCAACTCTTTGGAACCATTCAACTAACTACTTTGACGTTTCGAAAGAGCTTATTTATAGGCCTAATTGAAATAAAAAAAAATAGTTTGGGTTAGACCCGATGATAATGGGACTATTTGGAAAGTAAACCCTTTTTTTCTTTAACAAATAACCATACAGGTTGGGCTTATATTCTTGTCGAAAGCGCAGAGCATAGTAATTGCTAAAGTAACTGCTATCAGTGATTCAAAATATGTCTACTATTTTTCTGTATAATGATTAATACAGTCCATCTAGCCCCTCAGAGAAAACAAATGAAAAAGTTATTCAAGGTATTTTTATCAAAAACGTAGATTATTCGTGAATAGCAAAATTATTTTCAGAATTTTTCAGGTTTAAGCTAAATAGCCTAAGGACTTAAATTGTAAACAAGGCATTTATTAAGTAGATACAAGTCTAGTAAATACAAATTGCTTTTAATTTTTTGTGTACCGAATAATTATTGAGCAAGAATAGAATTTCTAAAATATTAGTACAACATGAAAAATGGCTATTGTAGCAATTAAAATTTTAATTTTCAAAAACGTTTTACAAGACATTAAAATGTAAAATTAACCGAGTACTTTAGACTCTGGTTATATTATTAAGCGCAGTTATTTTGTCGACATTCGCCCTTAAACAGAAAGGTTCTACTTAATTCAACAAAGTTGACAGAAGTTTAATTGCAAAATTTTGAAACTATTTTCATTTAAACACTCGGCTGAGTGGGGGTTAGCAGCTGTGAATACGGCTGTTGTTTCTACGGTTCTGAGTTTGATACCAAGGTTTATTTAAAATTATTTATGTAGTTATATTCACTAGGTTAATACGTCCACGAGTACGAGTATATGTTAGTATATTAGACAGTATATAGAAGATAGTAAGGAAAAAGGAAAGACGAAGTGAGTATTTACAAAGGTTATTCATGACATATTGTTTAATTGCTTTCGCACTTGGTTAAAATGTAGTCTATTCTAATATATTGGGTCATCCAAAAGGTGACGTCAAGCCGAAAACTCTAGATTCTTCATGATTAGGAGCACACGACGATAACCCAGGTACGATCCGCGATTTTTTGTGGTTTTTAATAAATTGAGTGTATTTTATCCAAGTTTGAAATTCAGTTAAACGAATTTCAGGCTTCCTATAATTCTGGCAATACTGAACATTTCAGCAAAGGGTTTTTCCATCCTTTCTGAGAAATCTACCGGGGGCAATGATTACGTCACGTGAAATCCTCTAATTAAAAGTTTAATCCCTTAGAACTGTGACCCAGTAAGTTATGTATCTGGACAACTGTTGGATCGGAGATATTATTTTAAGCTGTAAAGGATATTTGGTTAACTTTGTACATATTTCTGCCTTCACATACAGATTCAATTCTTAAAGTTACTGTTAAGATGCTAGGACCTATATACAGCAAGGAAGTTTTTTTCTTATATATGTATGTTTCTATATACTTACCTATTATTTTTTAATATTTTTTTTTCGGCGACTTAAGAACTTCAACTTTTGTAATGAATCTGCTTAGCATTATGATACGCTGGATAGAAATAATTTTATGAATGAAACGAAACACAAAAAAAATGCACTTAGTAATAATTTATTACTAATAAATGATTTAAGACTACTTTAGTTTATAATTGGGCCATAAATATTAACGTTTAAGTTTAAAGTTTCAGTTATTTATAGCCGCACGGAGAGAATCTTTGTCATAATTTACATTAGGTACATAATTTCGTATGACACAACGATCGATCATAGGAATTCCAATACAGCTTTATCTATGTTTTTTATTTATTTAATGTGAACAAAGTAATATTCTTTACTTCTTTAATATTCTTATCAGACAACCAAAAAGTTTGTATATTTCTCAGTATAAGTACCTACCTAGATACAGAGCCAGTACAGAAAATTAAGCTTTAACACAAAAAAATATGCCACATCGACAGAAATCAAAACACTATTTTATTCAATTATTAACTTTTTAATAGGACATATCCATATCATTCTGTGGTCTTAAACAAAATTGAAATCATACAAAAGCGATCTCCACGTTTTGGTTTTTGTTCGAAACTGACAAAAACGATGCCATCTGCTGAATTTCAATATGTGCAGTTCTGAAAGGACAAAAAATCTTCAAGTCCTGAAGTATGCAAGCAATTCTAGCATAGAAAGCACTAGAACATTTCATATGCATTTATGCAGTTTCATGACTACGTCTAATGAAACGTCGCCAAGTTAGTCTGGACAAAATTTAAATAGCTGAAAAATATTTGCAGATATTTTTCAATGTGAAAGAATTTTTATTGGGTTGCAGTTTTCGTAATTTGTATGGTCGTATGCATTTTAATGAATAAATTAAGTATTTTTGCCAAAATATTTAGTCTATAAATAATTTTGGTAGTGCAGAAATGTATAAAATATTAAAATCTCCTTCGTTTTCTATTTGAAAGTTTAATTTGTATTCTTGCCGTGAGCAACGGTTTATTGTAAATGAAAATTAAAACACGCAATAAGTACTAAAGAAAATCTGTATGCAAAATAAAATTATTAACATAAACAACAAGAATTTTTTTTAAAAGTTCTTACTTGATATAACTCACTTCTTAGAACCTCCCCTTCGCACAAAAACGCAAAAAAATAAGTTCACAAAAAAAAATCACATAAAGGGCCTACTTATATAATAGCTACCTATGGTAACTAATCCACATAAACTAAATCGTGGGGTAGCTAAGTCTAATATAACTTTAAGTATATCTACATACCCATACTTTCCACCCATTTACGCCTCTAATCAGTATTTATCTAATAGTAAGTCATTCATTTTCCTACGCTAAGGCATAGCTATTATCATGCCTAGATCTAACATGTACCTAAGCTCGTCTAGGTGAACTAGAGCAAAATATTTTAACGAGGCACCAACACAACGGAATTATTTACCCTAGCTAAGGTTTGCTGCAAACTTCGCTACTAATAATCGCGATAAAATTGTACTCAACTATTTTGGCTAATGGAACTAGCTGAAGTTTTGAACGACTTGTTGCCCGCATAGTCTAACTAACAGTTATAAAAAACTTCAAAAAAACAAAAAAATCTAAGAAGGAAACAGTAACTAAGCGACTTTTACAGAAATTAAATTAAAAAACTATTTCACTATTATTTGTATGGCGTATTAAGAAGGTTTGCAAAACACGGTCAATAATATTTTTTTACTATTGTCCAACGTTGTATAATGTATCGAAACTCAACAAAATATACTGTGGTGACTTAATAGACGCCTCATTGTCGCAGTCTTTAGTCGCCCAGTGTGTAGAGAGTTATAACACGGCTACTTGACTAGACGAGTTTCTGTTTGATAGTGAATTACTGACCTTTTGGTCAGTGGGGATCCTAATAAGAGTAGGTATTTGTTTTACTTCGTAGCATATTTGAAATTCTCATTTCATACATCGTTCTTTGCTTTTAGAGTGTCTCTTCATACAAAGCTAACTAATGTAAGTTACCTAAACACGGAGGTTTTGTAAAGATTGTAATCGACTTAGAAAATGAATATAATATATGTAACTAGACAGTTATAAGAAGAGTTTGTTTGAACTTGCTAATATTTTTTGATATTAATAGTTCCTACTACTAGACCGATTCGATTTATTTCAATGATAGCCCAATTATCGAGACGGACTATAGGGTTTTTATCCGGGTGCGCGAAGTAGATGCCGTAAAGGCAATGTGTCTCATAATCTCTTAGTAATCCACACCGGTATCGAAAATAAAAAAGTGACTTTTTCCTAGTATTCGCTAGTTCTAAAAAGCAATCTTATAAGTTTGCAAGTAAGTTAATTGTCATGGGCCAATGCAACGTCACGCGAGCTAAGCTAATGTTATCAAATTATAACGTAATTTGCATAAACACCAAGTTATGGCGATTATGACTCTTTCACATTCGCTTATAACTTAACCAATATGTAAAATGAACTGGAACATATTCTTTAAGTAGTTCTCATGCAAAAAGTATTTATACTTGACTTTATGCTTGCTACTACAACGGACTTATGATATAGCAAACGTAAACGTTGTTTCGGCGCAGTCGGGTAAGTAATACACCGTCAGTTGCACGTACGCAACTTTCTTTGATATTTCAAACTATTCATAGACAAGCCATGTTATATCGTTCACGCTTTATTCAGTACATTAATATTTATTTCATGAGCATCTTTTTTTTTTTTCGACGTCAAAAATCATCAAATGACCCCTCCCGCTGTGGGTTAGCAGCGGTGAGGGACTGTCAGACTCTTACTGACTAAAAACCGTCGTGTTCCGTCATAGGCCTTTTATGTACCAGGGCCGCGGTTATCTCTTTCGAACAACCCGCAGCCCCGATGAGCATCTATCTTAATGCAACATTACAGTATAAGTAAATAATTATGATATCAAAACCGTAACCTTTCGGTAAAACAAAATGACATAATAACACTCTCAGTGGCTCCCATGCAAGTTGCTTCTTCTTTATGGTCTTTTCGGGACCATGTTTTTTTTTAATTTTCCTACCTAAACAAAACACTGTGGAATAGTAACCACCGTCAATCTGACTAACAATATTACCTCAACATAAAAAGCTGAAACTAGAAGTACTAAGCAATATTTAGTTCCAAGTCATAATTCCCTAAACCCCGTGTGGACGAGGGCACTGCAGGGATATTTGCCGTGACGACCCCAAACCGCTGGAGACGCCACTTCAAGGAGTTTACTAACTAAAACTAGCTTTTGTGTCTACGTAGCTAACCTTATTATTATATATGAAAACTAGGTATAATAAAACCCACCCAAAACAAAAATGTGAAAGACTGCCAAGTTCGATAATATGGGAATGCTTCGCCTATAAAAGAAGTGAGATCTGAATAAGTACCAAGTTCCATACACATACCTCAGTTAAAAATAGTTACTTTTTTAATGATGTTACTTGGCATGTAGCGACGGCTTAAGAATACATATGTCGCTACCCCTTCTTCCAGTGGGTGTCGTAAAAGTCGACTAATGGAGTATAAAATGCACCAAACACCAGTGCAAGAGAAGGAAAACTCGGAAAAAAACCCTCTATCAACCCGTCTGGCCAGCGTGATAGCAGTAGGCTAAATACCTCTATGAGCAGCACAAAAAAGCCACGGCCCCTAGTTCCCGGCAGTCCCGCTATTCCCGGTCATGGTGGCGACCGTGGTTACGGCGGGGCAGGGGGTGCGAAGAATCTCCGGGTTACGGGAGGCCACCAAACAAAACTGACTCTGGCGACGTACAACGGCCGCACGCTACCGCTTGACTCGCATCTGGCGCAACTCGAGGTGGAACTTGGGAAGATTAGGTGGCACATATTAGGGTTATGTGAAGTTCGAAGAGAGGGGGAGGACACCATAACCCTCGAATCAGGTCACCTAATGTACTTCCGAGAGGGAGACCAACAATCCCAAGGTGGCGTTGGGTTTCTGGTTAATAAGTCCCTAGCTGATAACGTTGTGGAGGTGTCTAGTGTGTCGAACAGGGTAGCGTACCTTATCTTAAAGCTCACCGACAGGTATAGCCTCAAGATAGTGCAAGTGTACGCACCGACCTCGACACATTCAGACGATGAAGTGGAGGATATGTTTGATGACATATCAAGGGCCCTCCACTTCACTACAAAGACCCATTACACCGTTGTCATGGGGGACTTTAACGCTAAAGTGGGAGTACAGATTTGCGGCGAATCGGCAGTAGGATCCCATGGATTTGGAAGCAGGAATCATAGGGGGCAAATGCTCGTCAACTTCCTCGAACGTGAGGGGCTCTTTTTGATGAACTCTTTTTTCAAAAAGCAGCCCCAAAGGAAGTGGACGTGGCAAAGCCCCGACACTATGACTAAAAATGAGATTGACTTCATCATGACGAACAAGAAGCACATATTCAGAGACGTCTCCGTGATCAATAGGTTTAATACCGGTAGCGATCACCGACTTGTCCGAGGCTCTCTGAATATCAACTTCAAGGCTGAACGTTTCCGTCTGATGAAGGCCAGGCTCCGACCAACACTGCTCCAAACCATGACAGGATCTGAAACGTTCCAGTCAAATTTGGAGAACCGATTTGCCGCCGTGGAAACCACAACAGACGTTAACCAGAACCACGAAAATGTGGTTCGGATCCTCAGGGAGGAAGGTTCGAGATTCTGTAACATGCAGCGTAAGGGCAAGAAATCAAAACTTTCGGAAGAGACATTAGGGCTTATGAAGAGACGACGTGAAAACCCACCTGTCACTTCGTCAGCTAAGCGGGCTCTAAACCAAGAGATCAACAAGCACGTACGACGTGACCTCCGGTGCTCCAATACTCTTGACATTGAAAGAGCAATTGAGCTGAATCGGGGGTCAAAGGTGTTCGTACAATCTCTTGGAAGAAGCCACTTGACGAAGCTGACCACAACAAGTGGAGAAGTCGTTTCTTCGGTGCCCGCAGTCCTTTCGGAAGTGGAAAATTTCTATGGCCGGTTATACGCATCGCATGCATCTCGACCTGATCCCGGAAATGAGGATTCTAGAGCCACATTAACGCGCCATTTCACCGAAGACCTGCCAGAAGTCAGCAGTGGCGAAATCGAGATCGCTCTGAGACAGCTCAAAAATGGAAAAGCCCCTGGCGAGGATGGCATTACAACAGAGCTATTAAAAGCAGGAGGAAAGCCCGTACTGGGGGAGCTCCAGAAGCTTTTTAATGCCGTCCTGTTTGAAGGGAGAACTCCAGAGGCGTGGAGTAGGAGTGTTGTCGTCCTGTTCTTCAAAAAGGGAGACAAAACCCAGTTGAAGAACTATCGACCCATTTCCCTCCTAAGCCACGTCTATAAGCTGTTCTCAAGAGTGATCACGAACCGACTTGCGCGAAGACTCGACGAATTCCAACCACCGGAGCAGGCTGGGTTTCGGAGCGGATACGGCACCATAGACCACATCCACACAGTGCGGCAGATTATACAGAAGACCGAAGAGTATAATCAGCCCCTGTGTCTAGCATTTGTGGACTATGAGAAGGCCTTTGACTCGGTTGAAATCTGGTCTGTTCTGGAGTCCCTGCAGCGTTGTCAAGTAGATTGGCGATACATCCAAGTGATGAGATGTCTCTACGAAGCCGCTACAATGTCCGTCCAAGTACAAAATCAGCAAACAAGGCCCATACCGTTGCATCGAGGAGTGAGACAAGGGGATGTTATTTCCCCGAAACTGTTCACTAATGCAATGGAGGATATGTTCAAGACGCTGAACTGGAAAGGACGTGGCATCAACATCAATGGCGAACACATCTCTCACTTGCGATTTGCTGACGATATCGTCATCATGGCAGAAACGCTGCAGGACCTACAACAAATGCTGAACGACCTGGCTGAATCTTCTCTACGCATCGGCCTACGGATGAACTTGGACAAAACCAAGGTCATGTTCAATGAACATGTTCTACCGGAACCGATTGCGATACACGGTGCCGTTCTCGAAGTTGTTCGGAAATATGTATACCTCGGGCAGACATTGCAGTTAGGTAGAAACAACTTTGAGGACGAGGTGAATAGGAGAATTCAGTTGGGTTGGGCTGCATTTGGGAAGCTACGTCGAGTCCTAACATCGTCGATCCCACAGTGCCTAAAGACGAAAGTCTTCAATCAGTGCGTCCTACCTGTCATGACTTACGGAGCCGAAACGTGGACACTGACGGTACGGCTGGTCCACAAGTTTAAAGTCGCTCAGCGGGCTATGGAAAGGGCTATGCTTGGCATTTCTCTGAGGGATCGCATCAGAAATGAGGTAATCCGTCAGAGAACCAAGGTCATCGACATAGCCCACCGAATCAGCAAGCTGAAGTGGCAGTGGGCTGGCCATATTAGCCGAAGAACCGATAACCGTTGGGGTAAACGAGTTCTAGAATGGAGACCACGCCTCGGCAAGCGTAGTGTAGGACGTCCTCAGGCACGGTGGAGTGATGACTTGCGCAAGACGGCTGGCAGGAGCTGGATGCGAGTAGCCGAAAATCGATCTCAGTGGCGTGCACTTGGAGAGGCCTATGCCCAGCAGTGGACTGCGATAGGCTGATGATGAACCCACGGCCGGTGTGTCGCTTTTTTGCTCGAACTTGGCGGACACACTGCCGTGTGTCTAGATTAGAAATAACACGGAATTGAGACGTAATTTTTCAGTCACTTCTTACCACTTTGTAGGAACACCAATTATGAATTTTCAAATGTTTAACCAACTCCTATCTCAAAGTCCCACTCACATATCCTCCCCCGTACAAAGACAACCATACAAAGAAAAATTTACATAATACATAGAAAGAAAATCTCTAAAAAGATCGCCACCTCTGCAAGATTACATCTGTTCTCCTCCGTAGCGAATACTACTAACTTTAAATTCGCTAACTTTGGACACCGGAGACGTCTAGACAATGCAGTCAGCAAATAGCTGATAGTAGTGTTATCTTCGTGTTATAGGGTAAAGATTATTGTGTGGGGTATGCAGTTTTAGTGTGTTAGTTTAGTGTAAGTATTATATATGATATTAGTTTATGAGTTGAGTAGAAGACATTAAGACTGTTTTTCCAACAAGTTAAAGGAGTATTTACAAAGGTACTAGCCCTTAGATATGTATGCCACTATGAAAGACGTATCACCACTATAACATTATAAGTCTTAGAGTAATTCTGTCTTTCTTTCCGTCTTTCATGCCTAAACTACTGAATCGATTTAAACATTTGATACACAGATAGCCAGTAGGCAGGCAATAGCCTGAAAAAGTACGTTGACTTCTTTTTATGGTACGGATGTGTGGTACCCTCGCTTCGCGGGGAAAAGCTACTCTATAATACTCATTTTACAATTTAGGTATGTTCCTTAATTCCTAATTGTGTTAACGTGTTATAAAATTAATCGCATTAAGAGCTCACCGTATTAGCAATCAATCAATCAACGACAATAAATAAAAAGCCGCCTCTCAAGTACTTTTATTCAAAAACCACATTTTGAACTTTATTGTTTAGCCCCAAAAGTTTAGTATTACAAAGTAAGTTGTTGAGTTGAAACAATTTTTCATTGATGCGGGTTCAGCCGTTTCGGCCAATGAGCCGTGAAAGCTACCACTCTCGGATCTGTCGAAGACTTTAAACTGAATTTGGCGGGATGCCAGGCAGACTATTCTGTGATAAAAGGAACGATATTGACACAGTTAAGATATATTCTCTTGTAAACTGTTGTGAACGTAACAATATCACTCACACACGCATGTGCTTAGACGACAGACCCGTGTCACCGGCGCGCGTTGTTCCACGCGCTCCTCAAAGAGATGTCAGCAACCCCAGCGGGGCCCAGTAGGGCTAAGGCCTGCCGGGTCTGCGGGTTGTTCGAAAGAGATTCCGCGGCCCTAGTACATAAAAGGCCCGCGACGGAACACAACGGTTTTTAGTCAGTAAGTGTCTGACACTCCCTCACCGTCACCGCTGCTAACCCACAGCGGGAGGGGTCATTTGATAAATTTTGACGTCGTTAAAAAAAAGTACCTATGGACTTTATATCGATTAAATTATTGTCAATCTTAATACTAACACTTGATATCTCCTTAAGTATATAAATCAACTTCCGTCCTTTATAATGTAGGTACATTAAGGTTAACAAACGTTAACAAAACAGTTTGACAGTAATAAAACATTACCTAAATTAAGGAGAAAACAATCCTTGGCCCTAAAACGGAGCGTCAATACGCATTCTTGTCAAACAGCATTAAAATTTAAACGGGCCTCATTCGAGGTCAGTTATTCCCGAATAAGGACGCGAGCGAACTTAGGGTGTTCAAGTTTAAAACACGGCTAAATAGTTGGTTAGTGGCCAGTTGGGGTTGCTTAGGGTAAAATATAAGGGTATAAAGATAGACGAAGTTGTGTTTGCTATCGGACGTATTTAGATGCCACGAGATTCCTCGTAAAAGAGGTTATTAGGCTACAATTAATCCTCAATTGATTCATATTAGGAGTTTTGATGAGATGGAGTTTTATTTTTTAATCACCACGCTTGGTCAATGCGGGTTGGCGATTTCAGAGTTTATAGTGCAGGTTGCCTCGAGATGTTCTCCTTCACCTTTGAATGAGCTATTGGTGTCCAACATATACATAGAGAGTACATATTAACTTAGATAAGTTGCATTGGAATCAATTAAGAGTGTGTCTCTTACACGAGAAGTTGGCTCTTTACCTACTAGGCCACCACAACTTAAATAAAATAAAACTTACGACTTTAATAAAATTTGAATAATACAAGTAATTTCATAGTAAATTTAAAAAACCTCACCGGCAATTGCATTTTTGAGCCGTTTGGGGTTGAAACCTTGGGACCACGGGGCCCAAGTGCCCACAGACTCTTTCGAGAAATCAGTAAGCGATTAGTGGAGTCCACTCGTGACCAAAGGGCTGGCCTATACTTCGGTCGCGTGGCAATGCAGCCAGCCTTTTGGGCACGATCCCAGCTGACAGCGATGCGGATGAATATTTTGATACTTAGTTTTAATATTTCCCTATCATAAGATCAATGATGAATAATTAATATTAACTTGAGTAATTTAAAAAAGGAAAATTATTAGCTAGAATAAACATTAATAACTTATGCAGAATTAAGACCCATTTTTCATTAAATTAGCGCAGTTTTAATATGTTTAACTTATAATTGCGCTTTTATTTAATAGCATACATTTTAAGAATTTAAAGTCAAATGCAAGCATTCCCATTTCTTGATTATGGCTCCGTGATTAACGTTAGAAGCTTTTATTACGGAAAAATGGCGGCCATTGCGTGATAAATTATTTTAATATAACATGGTGTATGCAAAAACCATAATCAGGCCGCATTTGTACGCAAAAGAACATGAGTTTAGCGTTAAGCTGACTTCTAAAATGTAGGACAGAGGATTAAACGTTAAATTGCATTGTAATCGGTCCAGTAATTACAAAGATTAAACATTTTTCAATGCACATATTTTTTTTTTTCTATCAATGCATTACAACAAAATAAAATAAAACATAAATAATGTACATCGTTTGCGCGAATATGCTTTAACTCAAAGACTTTTTCCTTGAATCCTTTATTTACTTTTATTTGCTATTCCACAAAGGTCGAGGAAACTCGAGACTTCTTTTTCAACTGTCATTTATTTCTCTTTCCTCGCTTAAATTATCAAGATATCACTTTACAAGTGTAATGTATTTTAAAATGTAAATGAGTAGTTACGGAAACACCTTAATCCTAGTTTCTTACCTTTTAAGGTGACAGAAACTTAGTACTGTCTGATAATTTTAAATAAATCTGTGGCAAAAAAGTAAAAGCTGTTGGAAACTTAAAAATAAATTATAGTTTCTACGTTATTTAGAGTGGACGTAGCTTTGAAGTATGTAGGTACAAGAAATATACCTAGTAATATATTTCACGGATGGCGATTCACGAAGTTCTCAAGCAGTTGACGAAATTTCAATAGCGGCTTAAATATTGAAAGTTGACCAAATAACTCTTTAGAAGACAAGACATGTATAGGATAGGTAGGTACTTAACCGGAGCATGTCATAGTCACATAAAAATGTGGACTGACTGTCACGATCTATAATGGACTCACACTTACAAAGTCATATGGGTACCCTGAGGCCTCTTGCACATACACGGTTTGTCGCCGCGAAAATCCACGGTTAATTCGCCGTGTGTAGCCACGGATATATAGATCACTATGGAAGATTATAGACGTGCATGAGTGTGCAGTGCCGTGGCGCGAAAAACCGCGTGTGTAAAAGAGGTCTTACGTTTGTATCAAAAGATGTTAATTAAAACGTGGAACAAAAGCGCCACGAACTCGTTTCAATGCAACACTTTTCACACGTCAACCTTTTTATCAATTGGTTTAACTAATTAATTATTTTGAAAGGCGAAGTGTGAACGCCACACTGCGAGAATAAAGAAAGACCGTATTTTCGTTATTTTCAATGTAAGCGACTGGGCAGTGTTTTATTGTAACAATTTTTTTTAAGCCCAGTAGTGTTTGTGAATTTGGTCTCATACAAGGTACATAACAAATCCCTTACCGAATATTGTTAGTGATTGTTAAGTAGGAATATTGATTGTTTTATCTATATCTAGAGAAAAAATAAAATCACATAAGTTTCTATTTCATTTCGTTTATTCCAATATCGACCTTGAATACTTAATGTCTATGTAACAAAGTTCAAGCTAGCCTATAATATAATATGACAATCTTCAGTCGCTCTCTTCGCCTTAAAACACATCCAACTTTACTTTGATAATAATTAGGTACACATACTCTTTACTTACATAAACTTATATGGTCGATTTATCATACACTTACTCATAAAAACGATTTTTATCGCATTTATAAGTGTTTATGGCGCGTCAAGCCAAAAACGCGGTAGAAGAAAGATGGATTTGAGTTCAAAAATATCCTTGTCTATGGATATAATTCAAAAACAGACCCATCTTGCACTAGTCACTCGCGCAAAAATGAATTATAAAATAATAATACTAAGAAAACTTTAATTGAGAATTTTCAATAGCAAAGCTACGTAAAATCAAATAAAAAAACTTTTTTTTTCAACCAAAACATAAACAAATACAAGTACATTTAAGATCACAATTCATTAACGCAAGTGACTAAGAAATAATATAATATAAAAAGTTTACTGTAGAGCTGTACCTAGTAAGGTACAATTAAGTTCAAAATTATTTATTAAAATATAAAATGTTCATACAGAACTGAAGGCACTTAATCGCTTAAAGTTGTCGTTTAAATTAAACTCGTATTCAAGTGAATAAATAAAAAAAAAAACTTTTAAAAGCGTTCTTATTCTTAGTTTTTTTATTTATGGCAGTGTTTTTATTTGTAGGTAGCCATTTTTGAAACATGTCACGTTAGAAAAATGTCCACCAACAATGCCTAAGTACGAGTAATTGATCAATAACATTACATTTTTATTAACGTATGTATATTGGAATGTAATCAAAGTCACTTTTTACACTGTTACTTAACTATTTAAGAATCTTGAGGAGTAAGATCCTAAGACAATAGTCCTCAAGCGGTATATAGGAAAAATCATCAAAAAAGTTGCTTTTACATTGTCAATTTCAGCTTTTTACCAGTATGGAAAAAAGTTAAAGAAAATATTTATGTTGTATTAGCAACTAATTGGTTATTTTACTTTTAGCTTTTTAAAAATAAAATAAGTATATTTAACTGTAAAAGAAGTACATTTATGTCATTATCAAGGTTTTAGAGCATGTCAGTAAAAAGTTGAAACTCAAAATAAGGGAAGAAATTAACATTTATTTTTCTATATACGTAGCATTAAAATTATATACGACATTAAATACGTAAACAGCTCATAGGATCGGTATCAAAATTATAAAAAAATAAAATAAACCTAAATCGCGTAGTACTGGACAGTACTATATTAATTCTGTGCCTACTTATAAACTAATTACAAAACAACATGTCAATAACAAAAGAAAATAAAGCGAACGACTACTTAATAACTATGGACACAAAAATATAAGAATTCGTCTATATAGAATATTAATCCTTTTACAAAAAACTTTGTTCGGTTTACAAACGAAAATCTACACAAAATCCATTGACCAATCGTATTTTAAAAGTAAAAAAAAAAATATTTGAAATATTTTCGAAATAAATGTTCGTACATGAAATACTCAAGTTTGAATTTTTGTGCTAACGCTTCTACTGCTAACAATTTTTGGACTAGTTTTAACAAAAATGTTTTGCAGCTTTCATAGTAACAGATTTTTATTGGTCCGAAATAAATAATGGATATTTATTTGTAGATATAGTTATTATTTTTATTTGCTAAGGATATTACACATAGTATGGATTATTACATATAGATAGTTAGGCATATGTCACATTGAGAACATTTCCAAACAACGGATCCGATTACAGGATTTTTTTTATAATATTATAATTCGTTGATATGCATAATGATAAGACACCTTGTATATTCGCCTAATATTAACCATACAAAAGTTAATTTACTGAATATTAAGTTCACACAATGTTTATCCATCGCTGTACATATTTACAATTTATAATCTACTATATTCCAATTAAGACGAGCTTACAATTAGTTGAAACTATTTATTTAACATTAGATGTCCGTTACAAAATAATGAAATACAAAAGTTTTTAGTATTTGCACCGTCCGGAGCATGTCACAAAAATATTAAATAATTATGAAATATTGTTTGTTGTGTAGGCCTGTTTCAATGAATCGTCACAAAATTATTTTTAACATAAATCGGTATGGCTTAATATAATAAAATAAGACAAAATGGCACTTCCGTTCCATCTTCAATATTATAAGGTAGGAACCAATCCTTCAAACCTAGCCTCGGCCAATATTTAGAAAACCCTTTTATAATATAGTACACAGTTTGAGTACAAAATGTTAGTTTTTATAATTCTAATTAGGTAAAACGCGCGAAAACGCCAATTTATGTGTTCAAAAAATCACTGAATATTTTTAGGAAAGTTATCCAATGATTCATTGAATAATGGAAGTATTGAATAATAAAAACTTCTGCCAAACGAATTTAAAGAGGCGAGGCGACTTTGAGGAGAAATCGTCCCATACCAATAACTAACTAATAGCTAAGGCCGACCTATTTTATTACAAAACTAAATGAATAATACGTATAAAAGTCTTAAATACAAGTTTCATACACATCACTCAATTCTCTGTCCTAAACATTTTACATATAAAATTACATAGTCGAAATAATTTAGGCGTATCTACAACGATGCCTAATGTTACATCAGTCATTTTCCTTAAAAACATTTTTAAATGTGATTTATTTGAATAATTATAATTGAATACAATATCTTAATAAAAATAAAAAAACTCAATTTACTACAAACTTTTCACCTTTACAGGCTATCACGTTGTATTAAATTTAATCAGTTAATAATTGAACCCACTTTTTTGAAATACTAATTATAAGTTGGGTGTACCCAAGTGAATTTACGAATTATTTGACACTTTAATTAAAATTATTTATAACTAAAAATGCAATCAAATATGTAGCTTAGGGATTTTTGAAAAGAGAGAAACAAATAAATATGCTTTTATAAAAGTGTTATGCCGACTAGCAACATACTTAATTTTTGTCACGTAAGTACATGCGAGTGCAAAAGTGCTACAACTTCATTCAATACAGTATGAGAGACAATCTGTGTACAGACGCCATATTTCTCACACAATATGGAAAACAATCGCGAGCAACTTATTAATAAAATTGCTGGTATTTCTACCTGAATTCATATGTTTAAATATGAATTATTTGTTCAGCTTTCCAAATTCTACAAGAAATTATCACGTCTATATAAAGATTAATACAAAAAACAGAAACAGTATCGATACAAGTGTATTTATCACTATCTGTCAAAAATTGTACAAAAAATCTTCTTCACAAACAAAACACAAAAATTTCATACAATCCCAAAGCGAACCTCTAAAAATTAAAGTCACATTATCACAGGGTTCTAATTCAAATTCAAGTCAATTTCAACCAAAGGGGGGTTTTCATCCGGTGGGGTGTGAATGTCACTGGCAACTTATTACCGTGTACTGTCTGACCGTTTTTGGTGCAGTTGACAGGTGCTGTCAAAAGTGACAGCTGTCAACTGGACATAAGACGCGGTGGCACTGTTACTGTGAAGCGGTAAGGCATCTGGGGCGTGGTGACGTGGTGTGACGTCACCAAGCGCGTGGCATTTCGCCTGGACAGTGAGGAGGCTACACGAGCCAGGCGTGGCGCTAGCACCAGGACTCTTCGTGGGGTCGGTCTTCGTCCTCATCGCCGTACATGTCCGCGAGTTTGCGGAAACGAGGACCGAACGTTTGTAGGTAGTTGAATTTGAGGTCGCCGTCGTCCGTACCTATGGAGTGAATGGTTCGTTAATATTTGATTGTAAAAATAATGATGAGATGATGATGAAAAAAAAAAAACAAAGATCTCTTCAGAACAATACAGATTAAGATACCTTTATCTTCGCACTGACACTAAAAATAATATTTTTTATGGATTCATTTAAGCGAACACACAAATAATTTTCAATATATGAAAAATATTCAGCTTTATATAAATCCACAATAACAAAAAGTTAAAAATCGTTTAAAAACATTACTGAAGTGAAAACTGTTTTTATTTATCATAAAGGTAAAACAAACGTCTAGACAGGATAACATAAAATGTAGACAAACCATTTTTATGTCGCAAATATAATTTACAAAATCTGTGAATAGACTGTTTCGATAATAAAATATTCTTAAGTTTCTGCTTTGAAGTGGACTTAAAATTTAAAACAGTATTTAAATCGTCTTGGATGAGGCTTTATTTCACCAAAAAAAAAATCACAGTAGCTATACTAAATATGTTTTTATGCCTTTTGATGTCTATAAAATATCACAGTTCGTCAAAATTAATATAGAAAATTATAATATTTCCTATATTTCTCTGATTTTCTCTTTACTCTCTGGGGTAGGCCCCGGAAGAGATGGCGTGACGAACTAGACGCCTATCGTCCGGATTGGTGGACACGGTCGAAAGATCGGGAAGGGTGGAAGCGAGATGGGGAGGCCTTTGCCCTTTGGATTTTAACAATAAATGTTTTTGTTTCCTATCTTCCTAATATATACCTTCCTATATACCTATTTTGATCTGTTTTAAATAATATTTAGCACATGATTTTATTTTATATCAGTCATCAATATTGTTTAAGAAGAAACTATGGTAATACTTATAGAAAGAACTTATACTTACAGCTCGCTAAAGAAGAGAGAGAACCGCTCGTATTCCCGTCTCCTTCATACGCGTAATGTCGGACGTCGTCGTAAGGCGTGATGTCGGGGTCTCGGTCTAGCACCGACTTCTTGTCGTCTAAGAACCCTGAGATATCTGGCGCTGCGCCTACCATGCCTGGGAGAAAAGGAAGATATTTTAGAAAAAAATCAATAATAAAAATGTTGAACGGAGTTGTATTGTTGAGTGTACCAAAAAAATACCGATTTATTGATGGTTCCTATTTTTGCATATCGTAAAAATAGACGAAAACTTCTCCTGTGGCCTATAACTTGTCATATATGGCCTCTAAGCCATTTTATTTACTTATTCATGTGATCTATGTCTTTAATGAAAAATCTTTTTATTTTTTGTTATAGGCATGACCACAAAGAAAATAAATTAGGGTGACCTGAGAAGGTTACTAAACTATGTCAAAACGAACAAATTAATATTTTAAATCACAATTTCCAAAAATATCGTTAAAACAACTTCCATAGTGAAAAAGCTAAAGATAAAAAATGCTCCCCTCAACACGATATCAGAGATAGCTCGATATTTTATCGGCGACGCCATTTTCAATAACGATCACCGTTGACCTGGCAAAAGCAGGTTAAAAAATGAGCCCTAGCTCATTACATTTATTTTTTGCTTAGCACTGCTTTTGACAGAAATTGATATCGGAGCGCAAAGGATTTGTTCGTTATGATTATGCTTGTATGTACAGAATAAGTGATGTATTTTTTGGAGTAGGTATTTTTTTGTTATTTTTTTTTTTGTGAAATGTGTTGTAAACTTTAGTTTTAACAAAATAATTGCAACATGAGACACAAAAAAATCATTTTTCTTTTTTTTTTTTTGTTAAAAAAGGCTTACATAGTACATAAATCCATGTTTTTCTTTCTATTGTTTAGTTTTCAATAAATTGCAACAGAGTGCACCTAGTCCTAATACCCACCCTACCAAAGAAAGTACTCAATTATTAACCGACCCGAAAAGTCAAGTCTCAAGCAGTCTGTTTTTTTTTTATTTTCACACAATAAATACCCAAAAATCATATGCACATTGACATTCAAATAAAGTGGCATTTTAGCACTCGGGCTTATGCCAAAACAAAACCCCCCTCGTCTTCGTAAGCTACGACGTTCTCTCGAATGTCCTAATCTAACACCCTTCTAAAGAAAGCCAAAATTTATAGCAATTAAAATAAACTTATGTGGCATTTCAGCACTTGGGCGTACAATGTACATCCCAAAAAAAACTGTATCGATTCCTCACCTCTACTCTGCATGAAGGCATCAGTATCGGGCAGAGGTCCGTCATACATTTGCCTTAGCACGTGCAGGTCGTAGCCCGCGTCCCCCTCGCCGCCCCCCTCGTCTTCGTAAGCGATGATGTTCTCTCGAATGTCGTCTAACTCCTTCTCGGCCCACGCGTCTGCTCTTCGGCGGTGGACTACCACTGCTAGGAGGAGGACTGCGGAAGAAATTCGGGGATTAGATATTTGATAAGAGAAGTTTTTAAATAAAATTGATTAAACCTAATTAGTGACTCAGTGACCACTTTGTTGGGCCCTGTTATCTGTAAGTTGGTCACTAATGTGTGCTTATGCAAAAGTTACCTTACCTTGGATATGTGGTCGGTTAAGCAAGCTGGTTAAGTTAGTATACACATATAAAGAAGATTTTACTTAGCATTCTTGTCACGGAATATTTATTTAAGTCAAGATTTCGCCTCAACTCTTTTTCATAAAGGCAGTTTTTGTTCAAAAGTTATTTTGTTTTTGTGCAGTGATGGCTCGCCTAGGTTGTACATAATACTCACTAGCTAATATAACGATGCAGACGAGTATAGCGACGAGGAAGTTGGTGTCGATGCCGAAGGTGACTGCCGTGTACATGCTGCGCTGGCAGCTCGGGTCCGCGTTGTGGTGCAGTGATGGCTCGCCTAGGTTGTACATCTGTTACGAAAGAAAAATAAATAATATAAAGGTAAAGTTTATTAAAAGTTTTCCGTATGGCCATCTCTTAAGTGACACTGTCATGGTCCCATGATGAATATAATAATTATCAGAGTGAAATTGTTTAGTTCTTACTCAATTTTTTTCGGTTATTAATAGGTGCCAAGTACGAAGTTTGGTTACAATACAAAATTCGGGGAGTTGAACATTAACATCTATTCAATAAATTTTTTATTATTATTTTTTTCATTTCGACACATTTTCACATTTTTTCCGTTCGTTTTTGCAAAAGATATTTAAACGGCTTTCTTTTCAATTTTAAGACATGCTCACCTAACTTTATCACATTATAAATTATAGCATATTTAAGCTAATAATACTTACAAAATCGTTATACGTGAAGTTGCTGATGCATCCCATAAAGTTCTGATTGGTAGGCACGTGCTTCCAGCCGAATGTTCTAGCGAGATATTGCAGGTCTATGCTCGCACCTCCCAGTTGCAGTGGCCCGTTAACTGTGAACAATATTGTTTTAGTTAACAATTGGTCGTGTATGGATGATTATTATTATATTTTTAGTGTGTATCACCAGCCATTTTTTTGCGTAAAACCTCTCTCAAGAATAACCCATCGCCCTCATCTTGGGCCGTTAATTCAATATGGAATTCTTATTGAAAAAAAAACCTATTCATAACCCACTGAAGATGAAGGCGTTTTTAACGTAATGTTGTCATAAAAAAAATTAGAAAAAGGATTAAAAGGCGTAATTAACGACTCATTCAGTAATAAAACTTTCTGAGTTAACAGTGCTACGAATTTAAACGACTTAAGTATTTAAAACTATTGAGAAGTTTTAAACAACTTACGTACAACCGAAATTAATTAATGAAAACAATAAATTTCTTCAAACTTTTCTGAATTTAGGAGCAAGTGATGATGAGAAACAATTAGGTTTAGTTC
Source organism: Helicoverpa zea (assembly GCF_022581195.2). Classification (NCBI taxonomy): domain Eukaryota; kingdom Metazoa; phylum Arthropoda; class Insecta; order Lepidoptera; family Noctuidae; genus Helicoverpa; species Helicoverpa zea. The sequence continues at coordinate 5,764,518 of NC_061472.1, forward strand.
GTAGAAATATAACTTTTAACTAAAGAGTTAAAACTCAACTTTTATTTGTAATTAATAGTTGAAATATTTTAATGTCCAGTAAATTAGAAATGTAATTTAATGATTACTGCAAATGATGTATTATTATGGTCTAGATAGTTTAGGATCAAACTTAAGTACTAGGTAATTGGTTAACAATTTATATGCCTGCAGAACTAAATATATTAGAATATTTCACAATCTTAGGTAATTACCTACTAACTTTAAACTTGGTAGACAGATCCGATTTCAAGTGAAATCTATTTGCTCAAAGATTCGGGTGTAATCAATATCTGTACCCCGTACTAAATTAAGTTATTGTAGTTAAGTATATCATAGAGCACCTATACAATATTAAAGGGATATTCGCGTAGTATTAGAGAAGATTAAGGCGTGTTTATTGACATCTTTACGATGTCGTTTTCAAATTAGAAAAACCTACACTAGTATGATAGCATGAAGTCGTGGTGGCCTAGTGGGCAAAGAACCAACCTCTCGAGTATGAGGGCGCGGGTTCGATTCCAGGTCAGGCAAGTACCAATGCAACTTTTCTAAGTTTGTATGTACTTTCTAAGTATATCTTAGACACCAATGACTGTGTTTCGGATGGCACGTTAAACTGTAGGTCCCGGCTGTCATTGAACATCCTTGGCAGTCGTTACGGGTAGTCAGAAGCCAGTAAGTCTGACACCAGTCTAACCTAGGGGTATTGGGTTGCCCGGGTAACTGGGTTGAGGAGGTCAGATAGGCAGTCGCTTCTTGTAAAGCACTGGTACTCAGCTGAATCCGGTTAGACTGGAAGCCGACCCCAACATAGTTTGGGAAAAAGGCTCGGAGGATGATGAGTATGATAGCATGAAACATTAGGATTATATGAAAACATTGTTATCGAAAAAAATCCTCATATTTATTGTTACTATTATTCTAAGCATATATTTCTTTTTATATAACTTATAGAAGAGGTTTTTTTTTGTGCTTAACTTTGTCCCTGTTCCCGATGTTGCACCTATTTCGTTGTTTTTCTTTTTTATATATTATAAAATTACAAAAGAATAGAACTCACCATTCAAAATCTCCCTAGGTCCAGTAGGGGCAGCTAAGCTCATACACGTAGAAAGCTTACACCTATCCACGAACATTTCAATAGAACTTCTCATGAGAACAATTTCTATGAGATGCGGCTTCCCGTCAGCTACATGGACGACACTATTGTTCAGTCTAGTGGTTCCTGAACCGTAGTTCACTAAGAGGACTGGAAAACCTTCTACCAGTTCTAGTGACATGAAATCTGTGGACAAAATGGCGGAATTAGTAACAGTTAACAAAAGTTAGGACAAAGTGTGCCAAAGTGGTATATTTTTATGTATTTTTAATATAGCCTGTGTGTATTATTGTAATATGTAAATAAAGAACACGGATCTGTTCTAATATTAATAGAATATAATATAGGGTAAGCCTATAAAGAACTATGTATACCATTATATTGTTATTTAGAATATAGGTGTTCGCCAGTTATATTTAAGGCAGAATATAATATAGGGCAAGCCTATTTCTACCTCTATGTATAACATTATATTATTATTTGAAATTTATGTGCGGTTTGTTTTTGTCAAGTTAATTTGCTCATAGAACAGGCACATAGTTGATACAAATTAGAAATACATCAAAAACCATATCGAATAATCATACTGTTACTTCAAAACTAATTGTTATTTCAAACACACCACACTTCACACAAACTTATCAAAGACAAATTAATTAACTTAACACAAATATCAAAACCAAAACATAGGGTAACCAACTAACAATGTTTTCCACGGACTAATCCTCGTAATATTAATTTTATACAAACTAGGTGTACCAACATAACAAAAATAATTACGTAACAGTTGGAAAGGTATTAAAGGCTCCACCTATCACGCGATGGTTACTTCCATAAATCATAATGTTCCGTAGGTACACGCCTGTCAGTCATTATGGCATCATTAAAAAATCATTACAGTCTAAGCATTCAAGTGGGATGGCAGCTAGTTATGTAGTCTATGGATAGTTTATTATTTATAATAGAAGGTATAAATAACGCCGATGTGTGACATAAAATATCACTTTTTCTTTTAATAGCTCTTGGTAAGTGGTTCAGAAAAACGGTCGTTAAGGAAATGAATATGTTGCTATGTGATAAATATAGGCTCCCACAACAGTAATTATACATGTATACAAACATACCGTTAACTCAGCTCAGTTTAAGTAAACAGTTATTTATATCAAAAGGGGAAAAAGCATATTTGGAAATATTTTTACAAACCTTTAACAAAAATAAAAGGTAAAATGTTTTAAGAAAAGTCCCGATTATAAGCAAAACATCTTGGTCATCCTAACAATAAAGGTACAGCATAAAGAAGCGCACAACGACCAAGACCATTTCCAAGAATGCAAATGCGTCACTCTGATTGGCTGTTTTGCCGCCATCAGAGCACGGCGACTGTTGATTGGCTACAAAAATAAAGGTAACTTGTTCTGAATGAGGTTCTTTTGTAAGGAAATCATTATTCAAGTCGTTACGCCAATCTACTGTGACATGTTCATTGTTGCTGTATTGTTGTTTTCAAGTGTATTTCATACTAACGATAGGTTTATGAACTTTTGTGTGCCTATTCGTTTGTTACGATAGTGGAAGTTTACAGTTTTCTGAAATATGTAGGTTTAGTTAATCAAAAAATATTGATATCTGCTAACTGTTGTAATATGTAAAACCTAAAAATATTTATTACAGGTCTAATTCAAGATTAGGCCTATTTACCTGTAGGTACATTATAATAAAAACATTATGAGTATGAAGTAATTTTTAAAGGCAGCCAACGAACCATGAAAGAAAAGAGTACTTGAATTTCGAGCTCTTATTTCTATTATTCAAATAAATATAAAGAAAATGTTGCTTTCCTCAGGGGTATTTTTATTCTGGCTACCCGAATATATGTACTTTATTTGATCTTATATTGTACTAGCTTCTGCCAGCGGTTTCACCCGCATCCCGTGGAAACCTCTGCACGAACCCGGGTAAAAAGTAGCCTTCCTCGATAAACGGGCTATCTAACACTGAAAGAATTTTTCAAATCGGACCAGTAGTTCCTGAGATTAGCGCGTTCAAAGAAGCAAACTCATCAGCTTTATAATATTAGTATAAATGGAATGATCCTACACAACTAATACTTTCTAAGATGTTCTCGAACATTCTCGTGGAATTCAACAGTTTAACAGGGTAATAGTAACATTATGGTCATCGGCTTTACATTACCATAATGCATTGGTAATGTGTTCTACAACCATTCTCAGACTAGCGGTATTAAAGCTGTTTCATTTTAAGCTTTTGAACAACATACAGATATTTAAAGCCTGTTATATTTTTAAATGAATAAATTAAAGTTTATTTTTAAATTAATAAATGCAAAGATATGTAGATTGAAAGTTTTTACCTTAAAAAGATAGTAATTAATATCAAGAAACTTCTAATCTAATTATATACCTACTAATGCAATAAAGAGGAAACCTTTTTAGGTAATTTGTACCCTAAAGGCTCTGAAACTACTGAGCCGATTTGCAAAGTTCTTTCACTAGACATAGCCTATATTTGTCTAGGTTATTTCAAAAATCATTTTTGACTTTCCATAAAAAGTCATAACAGAAAGAAGAAAGTAATTTAGCATTACCATCAACTATTTTAATGTTTTTTTTTTCTTAGTAAAATGTACTTTGGGCAAGTGAGTTGACACAAATTAAGTGGGTCCTTTAGCACTGGCCCGATGTGGACACAACACTTTGCTAGATTGCCAATTTGGCACTCGTTCGGAAATATTTGCTTTCACCGTGAAAATACATTGAAAAATCGCTTTTTAAGCGAACAAATCCAGCTTAGCTTTGAAGTTGGTTTTCATTTGGTTTCCATTTTGTGTACTGTTTATTGAAGAATTACGCTGGAATTTTCCTTTGACGCTTAATCTAAACTTATCTGCATTATTTGTAATTTTTTCTTTTATTGTTTTGCTGTTTTTTTTTAAAACATGACACGATATTACCTCTAGATATCAGTCATTTATTTTCGACAATAAAGACCCGGTTTAGAGATAAATTATCATAAGTAATTTTTCATGAAGGATAAACTATAGGTACATTTAATTTTTATATCTAATCCATGAAATGAGCACAAATATCATTCAAACATCCAAAGAATTATGCAAATCATCAAAATAAGAAGAGAGAAGAAAATATTCAAATCAATTATATTATTGTATCAGAAGCCGTACTGCCAACGTTGACGTTTTCGGCCATTTAATTGGAAAGCACGACGTGACGTTGTACGAACGTAATTGGATTCTGATTTTAGGAGCATATTTCATTTTTATTATGATTCCGATTCTTCTCGGCTAGCCCGCGGCTTCGCTTCGCAATTTGTGATGGGTCAAAATCGAGTTTTGTTGGGTATCCTTATTATTCAATCCAAAAAAATGTTTTCGACTGACGGTTGAGAAGTATTTTCAAATAAAATTGAATAATTTTTTTATTCAATTTTGAGTTCTGCTGTTTAAACCTTCTGGGACTTATAACAAATGATGAGTACGACAGGGATTTAAGACTGTTTCTCTTATTCAAAAAATACTCTCATAAAAAGATAAAAACCTCAGCTAATCTAGAACCCAACATTTCAAAATACCCGTTAAACCCGCCATTTTAAATAAATGTCATACACTGGTTTCCTAAGTGCTATTACAGTAATAGGGGCCCATATCGCTATGTTTTTCCTTGGAGAACGTTTACCCACTTCGGGCAAAGTGTAATGTATGATACGAAGCTCTTAATAGCTAATACATTACCGCTGTTGACTTTAAACAGTACGTAAATTATGTTTTATGGCGTTTTGTCACGAGTCAAGTTGGAGAATAAATTTTGTATAAGAAAAGGATAGTGGTGTGAAAGATAACAAGGCGGTTGTCTTTACAGTATATTCTACTACTTTTAAGTAGGTATTTTTAAAACTGAATCAGGAAATAGTGTTATCTCTAGGAAGCAAAAATTCGTACATAGTTAATGATAACTGTGATTTTTTTTTTTTAAATCATGTTCTATTTGTGTATCAAAAATCTTGCTCGATTACTATATCATTGGATTGAAAAATATTAGTTAATTTTGGGTTTGATATTTGGTACATTCACCTAGTCTTCAGAAAAAAGTACCTTAAAAATATTAAATACGATTTTGTAGGGAGACATTAAAAACTAACAAACCAACATACCTTGAACATCCAACAGCGGATTATGTTTCAAAGGGCCCAAATAAAACACGAGGCTGTTACTAGAATGTGAAGTGACAGTCAACGTCACCCTTCCCTCTTGGCAGGCCGGTGGTGCAGAGTACATAGCCCAGCCGTCGCCATGGAAACCGATGGATGTTTGCTCACAGTGGGGCCCTGATAGACCTTCCGGGCACTCGCATTTGTCCGCGAATGGTGTACCTGGAGAAATTAATAATTAAGAAATGGTTCTATATACCAGTGCCACTATATACTATACTAATGTTATCTAGGCCTAAAGTAAGCAGAGCATAATAATTTATTTTTAAAGTTGATGAATTCAGAACGCTATATTTGCATTTTATGTTAAAAATACATTTTTGACATGTACCAAGTTAAAGCAAATACATATTTAAGTCACCTCTAAACTGCTTTAAACTAAGACCCTTTAGCAGTTCCAAAAAATCAGTATTTTGACAAAAACTGGCTTCAAAGCCATTTAGACAGGTATCCTATCAAAAAATTCACAAGTTTACAAAATACGAACCTCCATTCAAACAAACAAGCGGTTCCTGTACTTCACAAGTACACTCCGATTCGACCCTGGCTGATACACCCACAAAGCTGGTAGTATTCGTATACACGGAGAGAGGGACATTATTCTTCATCAGAACGTTGCGGCACGAGTCTTCACATTGCTCCTTCTCTATGAGGCACTCGTCTATCTTCACCATGTAGATCTTGGATTGTAGGTCTTCTTCGAGCTGTGGAGAATATTGCGATTAGAAGGTATTATGATGATATTACAGGGAGCTCGTTTATTTTTATAGTTATATTAAAATTTTTGTATTTTGTCTATCTATGACATAGAATGATATTTGTATATCTTTGACCGTAGTTACCGGTGAAGAAGGGGGGAAATCTGAAAATCAGTCTTGGGCAAGGGTAACTGGGTTGAGGAGTTCAGATAGGCAGTCGCTCCTTGTAAAACATTGGTCATTAGCTGCATCACGTAAGACTGGACAGCTGAGCCTACATAGCCCAACTAAGTATGTATATAAAGCTTAGCAGTGGCGAAGGGTGGTTTAATGAAATAGGGAAGCCGCAGCAAAAAAAAAAAACTGGGGGGGGGGAGTACTCAGGGATGGGGGGGAGAGGTAATGGAGGTAATTTCTCAGTCCACCTTTTAGCACTGACTGAGAGACTGATAGTTTGAACATGTTTTCTCGAGGAATTCGGCAGATTATTAGTATCTATAAAACTTTATTATCTTTAGTTAGGTATATTAACTAGGTACTAGAATCTGAGAAAACTTGGCACTAGAAACAATACATTTTAAGTATTTAATTTACAACGGCCTGTTAGCCATTAATATTTATCGTAGGTATTTATCCGTCAGGACGTTAGTAATTTTAATATAGACGTAATATTGGTAGGTAATTCACCCGAGCGGCGTGCCCGAGTTTTAGAGATGGGTAACTCAGGAGTGATAGATAAAAAAGATATGTATCTTTCCGTTCTTATCACTCACTCTTTGTATCAGTTCAAATCCGAATGTATCAGTGTATCTTTAACAACTCATTCAATCCGTCGTCCGTTTGTATCTGTGTTTCACTCGCACACACAGCGTTGAGCGGCTGGCGTCACGGTTTCTCATCGGAAAGTCCAGACATCTCTTTCGCACTTCCCTACTTAGAATATTCTGTCTCACTTTCTCGATACCGAGAATAAGTGTTTGACCATTATTTTTATTTATTTATTCGATTTACACGGCTTTAACAGCCAATTACATAAATCGTAAACTTAAATTCAAATAGAAAAATAGAAACTTAAAAATAAAAAAAAAATAAACTTAAAAATATTATAAACTGATATACGAATCTATCTATCCTAAACGAATCTATCACTCTTAGTTCGTACTGATTTAGTGATACATTGGATTGAATTGAACGAAGCGAGTCACTCTGAGCAACAGTACAATGTCACTCGCGGATTCGAAAGGATATAGAGATACAAAAGAGTGATACATATCCCAGTGATCAAAAGATACATATCAATCTTTTCTTTTCAATGATACGTTTTTCCCATGTCTACCGAGTTTTATAACACGTTTTTATTCTCAAAACTTAACCTTGAAAAATAAGTTCCTTCCTAAAGTAAACAATCTGTCGGATCGGAAAATAGTCTAATGCGATAAATGCTATAGGTACATTAAAAAGAAACCTGATGCCAACTGTCTACGTATCAAAATACATCATTTCAACGTAGATATCTCTATTTTCACTAGGTACACACACTGTAGTACTGTACTTGTACTGAGTACCAGGTCACACAGTGCGATCGCGGGAATTAGGTAGGGAGTAATGATACTGCCAACTATTTAATCAAAATTATCAAAACTATATACTTGGTGAATTCATAAAAAATAAATTCCCAACTAGGGTCATTAAATCGCGGAGAATCTTAACACCGCGATTCAGGATTTGCATAAAAATGCACAACGCCATCTATGTTGACATAATGTGACTAAAACACACACACGAACTATGTTATTTCCAAATGATACACACACTAATAAATTCAATTAAGTAATACAAAGAACAAATTGTTAATGGTATTATCTAAAACAAAATAAGAACAATGAGAGTGAATTTGTCTGATTTGTTTGTTTACATATTTGAGAAAGCGCTGTCACTCGCGCGTAGACAGATATAGCTACTCTACTCTTGACGCGTTCTTTCTCGTTCACTCGCGAGTTTTGATTGGTGGAAGCCGCTCCGTGAGCCGGCTTACCGCTCGCCCTTATTTTGCGAACATCGCGCGGCGCGGCGTGGATGACGTCACGCAAGCGTAGTTTTGTATGGAGGAGGAAGCCGCGGCTTATTTAGTAGGAGCAAAATGTTTCAAGTAATTTATAGACATTTTTTTTTACGGTGGTAGGCGTTTTGTGATACCTACATATTTAAATTGTGTGGTTTAAATGATTATATTAAATAACTTGACCGTAAATTCGAAGCTTAATTTATTGAGAGATAGCACTTCCGTTTTCCTCCTATTTCCCTTCTCTTTCTACCCTATATGTCTGTCTCTTTCGCTCTTCCCCTCTTTTGACTAGCTTCACCACCTGGCAGGGCGCATCGCGCTCGGCGCGAGAGCCTCTTGCTCATTGGCGTTCTGTTATCCTCCGGATAAGGTTCGCTCGCGAACAGAGTCACATTTCCCTATTTTATTTATTAATTTTTAGAAATTCATATTCGAATTTCGTTCGAGTAGCAGTTAAACAGTGAACATCATCCACGTGAGTGTTTATCTTTATTATTTTTTAACAGTTTTACTGTTCGTTTGTAATCTACCCTTTATTTTTTGATAATTCACACTGGACTTATTTTTAATTTTAATGATTACCAGTGTTGTTTTACCCGCTTAGCGTTGCTAAATTGAACCTTTTTGCTTACGTCCTTTTCATTTCATTGGTATTAGGATGGATAATAAGGCCGTACACTCCGAAATCACCGGTGACGCGTCAGCGGAACCGAGAACATCTCGTCATAGATCAAGTAGCAGCTCATCGAGTGTTTCTAGTACCTCTTCGTCCACGAGTAGTTCGAATAGTTCGACAAACCGTAAAAGAAAACGTTCTAGGCGCCATAGACATAAAAAGTCAAAACGTTCCCGACGGTCGAATCATGATCATTTTTACGATAAATTATCCAGAGAAGTAGGTGAACTTCGTAACCTTCTAACCCAGAATAATAATAATATCAATATCACTTCTCCAGTTAATTTTTGTAACGAATCTTGTATTGACCTGAATGAGAGCCGTGAATTATTTTTAGATAATAGAGATATTGTAGGTAGTCCAAGTAAAACCACGCAAGATGCGTTGTTTTGAATTCGATATTCAAACTAAGCTAAAGGAACCGTCTGTAGCTAAAGCTCCTTCTGAGTTCTTGGAGACTCTTAACAGTATCCAACATTTTGGTAATAGCAATTGGTGTGAAGTTCGTTATGCTGATACACAGAAAATTTATAGTCATACCCCAGGTTTCGTAGAATTAGAAATTAATGACGAAATAAAAGCTTTTGAGACATCGAGACAGTTAGCTCAAATAGATAGGGCGTTCGCTGCGCAAACCTTTTGTTTATTAAAATTTAAAGAGGCTCTGCAGGGAACCATAAAAAATTTCTTAGCATGGGCAAAAGATGAACAACATTTGAGCTTTGATAAATTACAAGAAAAGATTGTTGAAGTGTTTTCAAGTGGTGAAGTACATAAAGTCTCATCTGATTTATTACAATTATTATGTGGTCATAGAGCCGAAATTATCCAACTGAGACGTGACAATATCACCAAATGCATTCGAGACCCGCTTATAAAATCAGCTATACGGAAAATTCCACCATCTTGCCAGAACCTCTTCGATGCCGATTCTTTTACGGCTGCACTTGAAAAGGCTGGTGGAGTTAAGAAAGCATTTTTTAACCCCGTTAATGTTCAAAAGAACACCAACCTTGCGCAAGCAGGTCTTAGCCGAGCTACGCCAAGCAACCGCCCACCGCAAGGTGCGCACTGCTGTAATGGATATTCACGAGTTGACATAGACCAGCCAAAGTGCACAGCTCCTCCGAGAGGCAGCTACCCACAATATCCTCAGGGATTTCACGGTCATGGAAAGGCTAATTATAACGGGACATCCAATGTCCGAGGTCCCTTTCGTGCACGGAATGGGCCCCAACCTCGAGCAGCCAATGGCCAATCAAGAAGCAATACAAACCGCAATGGTGCAGCTGGAACCTCAAAAAATGAAAGGTTTGATAAAAAACGTAGATATTGACATGAGGCAGATGGACACCGAGTTCAAAGCCGGACAGTTATCTCTTTTTGTCCAACATTGGGAGAACTTGAGAGCTCCAAATTACGTGATCAAAATAATAAAAGGGTATCGAATACCTTTCCAACGCAAGCCCCCACTAATATTACCAAAGGTAAAACGCAGTGCCATGATGATTCCTGTTTCGAACGCTATGTCAGATCTCATAAAACAAATGAAAAGGCAGGGCGTCCTCGAAGTTGTGGATTTATCTCCGAGCTTCCTCTCAACAATGTTTTTAGTACCGAAAAGCGACGGGTCCGCCCGTCCAATTTTCAACTTGAAAGCATTAAACAAGTTTGTCCTCACAGATCGGTTCAAACTTATAAACCTCTTTCGGATACCGGAGTTCTTACAGCCTCGGGATTGGCTTTGCAAAATAGATCTTTCCCAGGCCTATTTTCACTTAATGATTGCAAAATCTCACAGAAGGTTTCTCCGACTTGTTTACAACGGAGAATTACTGCAAATGACTTGCCTACCATTCGGACTCAGTACAGCTCCAAAGGTTTTTGCATCCCTGACCAATTGGATTGCCCAATCCTTACGAGAACAAGGCATTCGCGTCGTTGTTTATTTAGACGATTTCTTAATTGCCCACCAGAACATGGACACTCTCAAAACACATGTACAGTTGACATTAGAAAGATTGCAGTACCTCGGTTGGCAGATAAATTTCCCAAAATCCCAACTCACCCCTCAAAGGAAATTGGTTTATCTGGGGATTCATTGGGATCCCTGGAGCAATCTGAAACGACTTCCACCAGAAAAGTGTCAAAGCTTAGAGACAAAAGTGTCAAAATCTCTAAGAGACAACAGGATAAGTTTAAGGAATCTTCAGAGTCTCGTAGGACTGTTAAATTTTGCCAGCTTCGCAGTCCCGAATGGCAGGCTCAACTATCGGAGTTTGTTAGAATTCCTGAATTCAATTCCGAAATCGTCCAAAAATCTACATGTCGTACCGATAGAGGCGCAAGCAGATCTGGAGTGGTGGCTACAGAATTGCCGGACTCCATCCCCAATCCACATATCTCCACCGAGCCACTTTCTGACAACAGATGCGTCCGACCTAGCTTGGGGAGCACAGTTAGACAGTTTATCCCTATCAGGTCCATGGAACGAAGGGGAGGTTTTGTTGCATTGCAACCAAAAAGAAATGTTGGCTATCCTGAGAGTCCTACAAGACCATCATCAGCTCCTACAACGCTCTACAGTTCTAGTACAATCCGACAACAAGACGGTAGTTGCGTATCTGCGCAACGAGGGGGGGACGATATCGAAACCTCTAATGAATATTACAAAAGACGTATTCAAAGTGCTGAAACAATACGCAATAGTCTTGAAGGTTTTTTCATCTACCGGGCAGATACAACATCGTTGCCGATCGCCTGTCTCGGCGACGCAGCGTCGTAGAGTGGCATTTAGTACCTCCTTGCACACAAAAGATTTTTCGGAAATTCGGCATCCCTGTCGTAGATTTATTTGCGTCAGCAACAGCACATGTAGTTGCCAATTATGTGTCGTTAGACTTGAACGACCAGCAAGCAATGCATCACGACGCGTTTTCGATGGACTGGAATTTTCACCTGGCGTGGATATTCCCACCACCTTGCCTTATTCCGAGAGTCTTGACGCATCTCAACCAAGCGACCGGCGTTTATCTCCTGGTCGTCCCACGATGGGATCGAGTATTCTGGAGAGGGGATCTGAAAGCACGAGCAATAGAAGCCCCGTTCACCATTCGGAATCTCAGTCAATCCCTAATAGATACATCCACGGGCCTCCCACCTCCCAAAATCCAAGACATAACCCTGGAAGTATGGAAATGTGGGGGTGGAATCAAAACCTGACAAATTGGAACCCCAATCAAATCAGTTTGTTAAGATCGTCTTGGCGGGATTCAACTCTTAAGACTTATAAAGTTGCATGGTCAAGATGGCTTAAATGGACTGAGGAACATGAGGTTAGTTCCACTAATCCAGAAGGTTCGGAAGTGGCAAGGTTTTTGGCAGATTTATACTTAGTCCAAAAATTTTCATACAGGACTATTCTCTTATATAAGTCTGTAGTCACTACTTTATGTAATGCTAATTCAAATGTTAATTTAAGTTCACACACCATAATCAAACACGTTCTTAAATCAATTGCCCTCAAACAACCTATAACAAACAAACCACCTATTTGGAATATTGATAATCTTTTGTCGTTTTTAAAAAATTGTAGTGTTGACTCGGACAATATTTTTGCTACATCCAGGCATACGGCAGCATTACTACTTCTGTCTTCTGGTAGGCGAATACACGATTTGACCCTGCTCAGGGTGGACCCAGAACATTGTATTATGTCTAGTGATAACATAATTTTCTGGCCAGCCTTTGGATCTAAAACCGATTCAGCTACGTATAGACAGTCAGGTTGGAAATTGATAAGAAACTCGACTGACAGGAATCTCGACCCTGTGTACTGGATACAAAGAAATATTGATATCCTTAAAGATAGGCGAAAATTAGCTAAATGTAATAATTTGTTTATAAATATTAGAGGCAAAGCAAAACCTGCTTCACGAGCTGTAATAGCAGGTTGGATCAGAACACTTTTACTAGAAGCTAATATAATAGCAACTCCTGGTAGTTTCCGATCCGCGGTTGCATCTAAAAGCTGGTCTGAGAATCTTCCTATAGATACCATTTTGGCTAGGGGTAACTGGAGAACTCAGAATACTTTTACAAAATTCTATCAACGTCAAGTTATGCCAGCAACATCTAACCAATCAAGTAATATTACTAACCTATTTAATCCTGTTGATTAATTGTATTGTGATTAATTTATATCAACACTTATCAGAAGTTAATGTTATTTTTATTTCTTAAATGTGAATAAAGTAATTTTCCTATTATACATACTTTTATTTAAGGAGTTAAAAGTACTTATTAAAGTATCTTACCGTCAATACTTTTAGGTATATTCATATGTAACCTTTCCATTCTGTATACTTACATGCTGATTCGTATTATTATCATAGTAATTATTTTTTAAACTCCCTCACATTGGCGTTCTTCACCACCAGGCGATAACAAACACGTCTCAATAAATTAAGCTTCGAATTTACGGTCAAGTTATTTAATAGAAGCGTTTTTCCCTGAAATAAAACGCATATTAAATTACTTACCTAAATTCGAAGCTTAATATAATTCCTGCCTGTTGAATTTCAACGCAATGAGCAAGAGGCTCTCGCGCCGAGCGCGATGCGCCCTGCCAGGTGGTGAAGCTAGTCAAAAGAGGGGAAGAGCGAAAGAGACAGACATATAGGGTAGAAAGAGAAGGGAAATAGGAGGAAAACGGAAGTGCTATCTCTCAATAAATTAAGCTTCGAATTTAGGTAAGTAATTTAATATGCGTTTTATTTCAGGGAAAAACGCTTCTATTAATTATACCTATACCTATATTATAACTTATACCTATGCTTCTTTCTTGAAATTCGAAAGGGAAGCCGATGGGAATCGGCTTATAAGGACGCCTCGCCACTGAAGCTTAGGTAGATGTTTATCTGCATGATGGGATATAATTTGGGAGGTAGACGTAGTTTTACTATTGTTTTAGTGTAATGGACAGTGAATGGGTTAATTCAATCTTGAACTGTGAACTATAGTTTGACAATAACAATTATACTAATTGCTCAGATTATGGTTTCCGTGTTAATTGATAAAAAAATCGTAATTTCTGAGACTAGCCGTTAAATTTCAATTTTTAAATATTTTCGACTTTCGTATGGTGTTTGCAAAATTGAAATCACCTATACAGGGTGTTTGGCGCATGGACCGACAAAAATTTTTGGGGGATTCGTGAGGCCATGTACTAGTTTTCACTCATAGACCCAATGTCCTATATGTCACTGTATTCGAGATACGATTTTTTTTGTTTGTTTTTAAAAATTACCGGAACTATCACCTTTAAAACGCTATAACTTTTCAGTCTGTTGTCGAATTTACACCAAATCACTTTCATTGCGTTCTCTGATGTATTATTATTCCAAATAAAACATAAATTCATAGCACTAGATGGAAAAAAAATACTTGTTGAGCTTCCAAACTCTTAAAAATGAAAAAACGTATGAAAAATGTCAAATTCAAAATTAATTATAAAAAAAAGTAAAAGCTTTTATGAACTTCGTTTAATAAAAAAAAATTGCCTACTTAATACCCTTTCCAACGATATGCCACATGGGTGTGAAATCATTAATAATGTCGTCAAAATCAGAGCAGGAACGAACACGCACTCTAACGTCTCTAACAACGAACCCGTTTGATAGAACAATGGTAAGCAGGTAATTGGCAGGTAAACTGCCTGTCTCTTTCTTACGCATGAAAAATATCTCTTGTCTTTGTCTATCATTGGGTTGGAGTTTGTTATGTGATCCTTGTTTAGTCGAGATTTGACTATCTCTGCTATCGGAAGTGTCCGTGTATTTCACGTTTTCCTATTTCGTTGTTTTTTGTTAAAGTTTGTTTTTGTTAAGTTTTGTTTGTTGAACTTTTCTGTTAAACTGTTGGTGTATTCACCGTGCTTGTTACAATGCCTAACTTCAGCAACGAAGAGTATGCTGACATGTTGTTGGCATATGGCAGCGCTAATTGTAACGCTCGTGAAGCGCGTAGAATTTACCAGCAGCGTTATCCTAACCGGCGTATACCACACCACGAGACGTTTGCTACAACCTATCGACGTCTGAGGGAGACTGGAAACATAAATTTCCAAGAGCCTCGCGTTAATGTGAGGCAACATAATGTTGTAATTGATGAAAGCATTTTGCAAGCTTTTGATGAGGATCCAACGACAAGTATTCGAGTTGTAGCTGAAAGACTTCACTTGTCGGTTTGGAAAGTTTGGTCAGTTCTTCGGGAAAATGGAAAGCATGCGTATCACTACACTTCTGTTCAAGGTACGTTAAGTACTTTATTTATTTTATCAGGCGAAATCGTAAAACTAAATTTTGAACCAGTTATCTTCGACCTTATTGTGCTGAAATTTTGCACCCAAAAAACTTGTATTTTAAAATGGTTTTAACCATACACTTATTTTAAACGTTTACAAATATCCTTGTAGCTTTACTGGTTCGTTTTTCAAATAAATACCTAGTAACTTTTATTTTTTCTAATTTTATCTTTTAAATTTATGTTAGTTTTTGCCATTCAAAAAGTGAATTTTTACCAGTCTTTAATGGATTGTTCTAGGTCTCATAGATGATGATCACAGGAGACGGCTCGATTTTTGCCGATTTATGATGCATACGGACGTAGATGATACAAATTTTTTAAAAAGAATTTTGTGGACTGATGAATCCAATTTTAATCACGAGGGAATTGTGAATCTCCACAACCTTCACCATTGGGCGCAAAAAAGACAAAATCCCCGCAAGAAAAGACAAAGTTCCTTTCAAACTAAGTTTAGTGTAAACGTTTGGGCGGGGGTTATTGGAAGACACCTGATCGGTCCACATTTCTTACCAGAGCGCCTGACCGGAGAAAATTATTTGAATTTTTTACTCGAAGATTTACCTGAATTGGTATTACCAGTATTAGATGGAGAACCAATTATTTTCCAAAATGATGGCTGTCCAGCACATTACCAGCGAGACGTGCGAGAACATTTGGACAACTGTTTTCCAAATTCATGGATCGGAAGAGGCGGCCCAATTCCTTGGCCTGCACGTTCACCAGACCTGACGCCCTTGGATTTTTATGTCTGGGGCCGTGCAAAAGAAATTGTGTATGCGACTGAAGTACCCACAAGAGAAATTTTAATCGAAAGAATAAATTGCGCCTTTGAAATTATGAAAGCAGAAATGCGACTGAGGACGACGACTGTAGAAATTAGAAAAAGATGCCGTGCATGCATTCGCAACAGAGGCAGTCATTTTGAACATAATTTATAACTTAAATTTAATTAAAACATTTTAAAACATTTTTGTGTTTTCATTACCCTGGCACTGGTTAATGTGTACCTTTAGGTTTGTGACGACATTATTAATGATTTCACACCCATGTGGCATATCGTTGGAAAGGGTATTAAGTAGGCATTTTTTTTTTATTAAATGAAGTTCATAAAAGCTTTTACTTTTTTTTATAATTAATTTTGAATTTGACATTTTTCATACGTTTTTTCATTTTTAAGACTTTGGAAGCTCAACAAGTATTTTTTTTCCATCTAGTGCTATGAATTTATGTTTTATTTGGAATAATAATACATCAGAGAACGCAATGAAAGTGATTTGGTGTAAATTCGACAACAGACTGAAAAGTTATAGCGTTTTAAAGGTGATAGTTCCGGTAATTTTTAAAAACAAACAAAAAAAATCGTATCTCGAATACAGTGACATATAGGACATTGGGTCTATGAGTGAAAACTAGTACATGGCCTCACGAATCCCCCAAAAAATTGTGTCGGTCCATGCGCCAAACACCCTGTATAGTAAGTGAAATGAGTGTAAAATCTACTTCATTGATCTAATTAATTTAAAACTTAGTTTTATAGTCAGCTTATGCTTACAAATGTGACAATAGTTTAAGTCCCAGTAAAATATCTAACCCTTCTAGGGTGGGCTTCCAATCTAACTATATAAGGCTGAATTATATCAATTATTTACTAGCGTCTGACCTCCAAAGCCTCAACTGGTTTGAACATAACTGTATGAAATATTGAATTTAATTTGTTCGGGTAACTGGTAGGAGGTCAGATAGGCAGTTTTTCCATGTAAAACTCTGGTGCTCGTCCTGTTAAGACTTAGAAGCAGACCTTAACACAGTTTGGGAAAAGATTAGGAAGATGAAAGATGATAAACGGAATTTAATTTCATCACTACCTTGTTAATTCCTATTCAATAAATAAAGTAAGTATACTATCTAACACCCAATATACCAAATAAGGCCAAATCACCATTTTCTAAGGGCGTACTAACCTCTACGGATACCATTTCCCTGTAATGCCATCCCTAACCTCATTCATTACGGCATTCTATCCGACCCCTACACAACTGGACATTTGCGGGTTAAAACTTTCGACCTTGAACTTGAGGTCAAGGTCAACTAAAGAGACTAAACTTCCAAACTTTGATTTCAGTAACTTTGCATTAAGTTGTAAAAGGAAAGTTTTTATACATTTTAACGAAATACGTCTGATCGAATTTATTAAAGGTTGACTGGAATTTAGTAGTCTCCATTACAGATTCAAAACAAGAATCAAGCTTAGACCTAGTATTTACTAAGTTCTGTTTTACATTTTAAAATCAAGTAAATATTATGATGAAGAAATACATACCTTCTCCTGTATAGTAATGACCATGCTATCCAATTTCTCAGGCGGATAATAAGGCGATCCGTGTGCTGCAAACCGGACGTCCAGAAACACATCTTTCACAGTGTTCTTAGTGAAAACGGTGAAAACATCCACGTTGTCCATAGACGTGTTATACAGTTCGGACAAACGGCGGTGTAACTTGTCCTTCTTACTCGTGCCCTGAAAAGAGAGGGAATTAGTCATGACGTCAATACATGGAGTAAGTAAAGATGAGCGGAGATGCCATAATGCAGGTAGGTCAGACGCCTTCGCTAGATCAAACTTGTACGGTGGGCATGACCAAGACTATCAGATACGAGTGAACTAACGAGGTGTTCGGGTTCTTTGAGACTCTGTCAACGATTTTTGGTATTAGAAAAAAATTAAGGTTCCAAAAAAGGGCGAAAATAGTAAGTAACGTTCCTCGTCCCCTGCTCACTCGCATTTTGGCGTGCTACTTTCTTTCATTATGGCACCTCCGCTAGTAATTTTGTCCTCCATGCGTCAATACGATGAATTGCGATGAAGGACGGTGCGGTAGACATTAGGAAAATTCACTTGAATTATTCCTAATCTACTTCTTGAGCGTATCTTTGGTCGTTTTGTCTGCTCAAATTGTTTGGTCTACAAAAAACGTAGCTACTTAATTTCTTCGACAAGGAAACGAATTTTTACTGTTTCTAGGGGGAATAAATAAATTGGTATCGATATGTATTGAAAGATTGCATCCGATATTTCAGCCTGCATGTATATTTTGCACGTCAGGTTGTCCGTTGCGTTGCGAGATCATTGACAAACATCACAAGAGAAGCATTGCTTTTGAGCATTTCTCCTAAAATTGTTAAATGTCTTACATTTCATCATCTCATGAATAAACAACTGTATGGTTTTATCAACAAAATAGATACTAATATTATGAAGAGGAAATTATTTAATTATTTCTATCTGCTTATCCGATTTGGAAAATTCTTTCAGAGTAAGTCTCTATTATAGACAAAATAATTCAAGCTACAGATTATAATTATAATGACTTTTTGACATGCTTTTGATCGTCACAATAGTGGCACCTGAAGATTATTACAGCTATAGTTCGGCCATTCAGAGAATGCGTTCCTGACACGTCGCGATTGAACTGACGACGTAACTTTGCAATGGCGTTGCAGTTACGATAAAAATATTTTTGCTGGTTGTTTACCGTTTTAACAATTGAGGAGCATTAAAACAACATTATTATATCAATAATCAATGAATGTAGTTACGTCGTCAGTTCAATCGCGACGTGTCAGGAACGCATTCTCTGAATGGCCGAACTATAATTCCCAGAAATCGTTTTCATTATTGTTTACTTTCAGAATAATTACAGGTATCAAATAACTTGACGTTTGTCAAAATTCGGAAATTACAAAGTTCTATTTTCAAAATCAGACATAAATATGTTATCATTCGCCAACTTAACAAGACGAATGAATGTGAAGATTAACGAGCTCGTTACGTCAGTACCAAAAAGCCGTAAGTGGCCAGTCCGTAAACAAACTATAGTCTGTTTTTTAATCTCGTAGACTAAATTGACACTTGCAAAATGTCAAACTTTCTAATAATTTTGCTAGCTCTGTGGTGCAGTGTTGTACTTACGATACCGGTTCGTTGAATCGTAACTTTTTACAATAAGTCATCCTGAAATAATGGGCTTATCCTTGATGATTACGCATGGCTTTGCGTGGTCAGATATCCCTGGCAGTTTGTAGCACGTCGTACAGCCATGTGTACGTACGTGAATTTTAAATATAAAACTTTGAATGAATATTAAATTCGTCTATTATAGATAAAAAGTTACGATTCAACGAACCGGTATCGTAAGTACAACACTGCACCACAGAGCTAGCAAAATTATTAGAAAGTTTGACATTTTGCAAGTGTCAATTTAGTCTACGAGATTAAAAAACAGACTATATGTAGATGACAATGACAGTTCTAAACTGCGACCACGGCCAATTGCTCGTAAACCAACTGAGTCGTTAACTGGCCTAAATGAATCCCCGGATGAAACTTTACGTAAGTAAGGATGATTCGGAGCAAGGTCACAACTAAGATCATGGAAGTAACCTTATGAACTAAATTAATTAAATAGTAAGTTTGGAAGTAAATTATGGATTAATTGTGGATAAATCTAGGTACTTCCTCTTTTTAATTGGGCACAAATAAGAAGAGCCTATAAGTAGACTAATTAATCAATAATTTTGTTTGTATCTTAATCTGTTGCTACGCAGAGCCCTAATAAGTAACATGACTTACCTAACATGGACAGAATGTTCATACAATAACATGTTATTTGTAAATACTGAGATATTTATGGCAGATCAGGTAGCCCGTATTTCCGTGCAGAAAATAAGTTTTAAATACATAATAAGATAAACCTCCTATTTTATCTACAGAATCTTCCTAAACTAAAATTTATTTAGCTTATATTTTATTATATTCTCGCCTTAGTGTCAGCAATCTCCTAGCTTTTACGGTTCACGTACTAACTAGACGACAAGCATCTTTAGTAAGTAAACGACGAACGACGTCAACTCACTTTAGCACACAGTTTCAATGAACGTCTTTATATTCTCGAACATTCCACAAAGTGATTCACTGACATTTTGAGGTAAGCCAAAAATATGCAGATTAATATTAATAGGGTATTTTATTTGGGTACACAATGTGGACTTTGATGGTAGTTATTTTTGGATGTGAAAAGATTTGCTTAGTAATGTAGATATGTACTAAAATAGTGATAATAGGATATATTTTAAGCTGTGTTCTGCTAAATATAGCTTCTTTATTTATCAATCGATTAGCAGAACTTAGGTCACTGATTCAAACTAGTTTCCGCCAGCGGCTTCACCCGCATTCTGTGGAATGACTCCACACACCCGTATAAAAGTACTATGGCCACTCTAGCAATAAAATAATTATACAAATCGTTTGAGTGTTCTAAAAATCTACAAACTCTTTCAGCTTAATAATATTAGTATAGATTTTTAGATATATTGTGAAGCACCAACGAGAAAATTACAATTCGACTTCATTAATTTTGTACCGAATGAAAAATTCAGAAAAAAAGTATAATCTGTTCTTTGAATTCTGCTTTATGTATGAAATGTTCGGTTTTGAATTGAACTAGGTTAAAAATCTAAAAAAAGTGCACCTACTCTTTCAAATCCGCTTTATGTATACAATTTTTGTTTTTTTTGAATTGAAGTTTTTTTGTCCTCTGTTTATTGTTAAAGCTTTTATTTATCTGGCTACCAATGTTCGTATGACTTTCCAATATTTTTTTTTTGGTTTTTCATGAATATTCTATTGGTATCTATAATTGTAGAGTACTGCAATCGGAGCTTTTTTTAACTCCGAACAAAAAAATAAAAAATATTTTTGGTCTAACTATAGACACTTATAGTTCGGCCATTCAGAGAATGCGTTCCTGACACGTCGCGATTGAACTGACGACGTAACTTTGCAATGGCGTTGCAGTTACGATAAAAATATTTTTGCTGGTTGTTTACCGTTTTAACAATTGAGGAGCATTAAAACAACATTATTATATCAATAATCAATGAATGTTATAATTTTGTGCCAAACTGAGTGTCAAATAACTTGGTAAACAATATTTTTCTAAATCTATACTGCGCTATTACAAGGTTATGTCAGCGGTTTATATTTTGTAGTGCTGTGCTAAAAATAACAGGCAAGTATCGTAATCTGTTCTTATACAGTTATAATATAAAATAATACGTTTTGATTTTCTTTTTAAGAATTGGAAAATAATGGACTATAAGACTTAATTATAACGTTTATGAAATATAAAAATAAAACTATGACCAAACCGCATTTTTATACTTAGATTAAAAATGGTAATCCCAAATGGCGTTATGGGCCGCCATTTTGTGACGCTAAAACAGTCGTCCGTTGTCGTTTCGTGCGCATAGACCACGTTTTTCAAGTGTTTTCGATCTGTTTTTATTTGATTACCCGGCTTTTGTTAGACCGAGATATCAGGATTGATTCTGTTATTGATAATAATATAATTATACATGTAGGCGAAGATGATGATGAAGACACCACCTCCTCAAGCAAATCGGAGTCTGATTAATATTCTGTTCGCACATTCAATTCAATGTACTTGTAACAAAGAATAAATAAAACAATTTTATTATATGAATATTACCTTTTTTTGGTTTCCACTTAAATAACTAAAATATAAAACAAATGATTCCGCCAATTTAAAACGAAAATAATCTTAAAATAATGCGGCGGTTCATTTTGAAGGAACGGTAACGAACTCAGTGTTATGTTGTGCCCATCACTAGTCGTGACTAACTGATAGGTGTCAGGAACGCATTCTCTGAACGGCCGAAGTATAATTCTACGAAGAGAACTCAAGTCGCAAACTTTTCTTTGAAACGATTTCTATTTTGGGTGTAAGTCGTCATTTGTTTTGCAAACACTTATTTATAACCCGGACGAAAAAGGTGGGTTTCTATAATTTTGACCTTTATGTTTGTCTGTTTTTGGCACATTGGCTCTTGGACGCTGTTTTTTAGATGACATTTGCGTTTTTTTTTTAAAGAAGGTACGTAATTTTATTCATTATGGTATGGTGGAAAGAACAATTTGTTTACTTAGAACTTCAAACTTTTTTTTAGATTTACTATAATTTGAAATATTCATAATTACATTTTTGTATCTATATAGCTCTAGTTTATCTATATACTTACATCAGGTTCAGGAACAATAAACTCCTCAGCAGTGATGTTAACAAATCGTATGGAGCCAGACTTATCCACGGCTTCCTCAGGAATCTCCTTTATAGTCACGTTCACGGTGGCTTCCACCCAATGGAAAGGAACTAAGGGTTCATTCTCTTCAGTTACCTAGAATTTTTGAAAAATATTAATTTTAATAATTTAACATGAATGTGGAAGTTGTGGTGTATGGATTAATGTTTATTACTCTTTTGCTTAAAAAATACAAATAAATACATCGAAGTATATGAAATACGTTTTTGAAACGGATCATGTTCTTGTTTCAAAAATATTATTAAAACAGTTAAGCCGTTATATGTTGCTAAATTAAAATCGTTCGTTCCACTTTTTTAAATCAGAATTATTTAATCAAACTAGGCTGAAACTAGAACTTTTCAAACTTCAAAAAAAAGACAGCCCAAAAAAGGCCCTTCCTTGTTTTTGCTGGGTAGAAGCAGCCTATGATGTATTTCTCTTCTATTGTTTTTATATAGTTACAGCTAGTCTTCCATAGTGAAAATAAATAAGTGTTATTCATACTCACGTTAAACCTTAACAAATAAGTTCCATTAGGCGTTCCCTCCTTCATGGTGATCATGCCAGTATTGCTATGGATGTCGAAGTACGGACTCCTTTGCTCATACGACGGTAGCCACATGAACCTCTTGTCTGCTAGGTCCCAGTCATCCGGGTCGTCCACGTAGACACGACCGATTTCTGTGTCTGGGGCTTCACCCTGGGTTAGAATAAGTTTTTGTTAGTTAAGGATAAAAAATAAATAGGGTTTATATTGTAAAATTATTTAATTAATATGTTGAGAGCCGTTTGTAGCTCAAGATTTAAGGCATAATGTTGTTTTTATTCTGGTGCACTATAATGGCACAAAATATACAAAAAAATATAAAAATTTGTCAGACACTGAAAAATAAAAAAATACACATTCAACCGAAAATAAACAAGGCCAAAAACAATATTCTATATTACATCAGAAACACATCTAACAAATAACCTTGGACGGCCACAATTGAAAGACTGAAA
Source organism: Helicoverpa zea (assembly GCF_022581195.2). Classification (NCBI taxonomy): domain Eukaryota; kingdom Metazoa; phylum Arthropoda; class Insecta; order Lepidoptera; family Noctuidae; genus Helicoverpa; species Helicoverpa zea. The sequence continues at coordinate 5,787,848 of NC_061472.1, forward strand.
AATAGAAATTAAAAAAAAAAACGAATGCCAAAGTAATTCTAGATGCCAGTGTTTATAATTATACACTATCTAAGTACTTTCCCTAACCTTGACCTGCTATACGAATGTAAAAGTAGCCTAGCCATAGACAACACTAAGTGTTGAGGCAAAATATAAAAAGGTTTAATTTTATTAATATCGGATAAAAATTTGAATAACAAAATTACAACCATAGATTGATTATCGAAACAGGTAAAAGCTGCAATTTCACGCATATTTTGTTTAAGAATAATCCATAACCTTTCCTAATTCCGAGATACGTATTACCATAAAACAAAATTGTTTTCATGTGGACCAAATTTCTCATGGACAACAAATCATGCGTCCAAACCCTATTAAACCCGAAACATTTTACTTTTAATAACAACGGTCGGCTATAACTAATTAAAGCAATTTTATTCGGCTATAGTACGGAGCGTTAATTTTCCAATTCATTTAACAATTATCCGGGATACGGAAATGTGAAGCCCTTCAAAATGGCAAATCAAATGAATTTATAAATATTGCGAGACTTAGCTTGTAGAGAGGCGATTGTTTATGACTTCAATTTATTATCTAATTGTGGTAACACTGTTAAAAGCTTATTATTATTTTTTATTTCTATCTACTTTAAAGCCATTATATAGAAGCTATATTTTTATCCACTTGTATATTATATTACTACACTCTATCATCAGCACAGTGCTTTAACGTCACACTTTGTGGATAAATGTTTCAAAATTGTTTTTGCCTTTACCATAGTGTTTTAACGTCTTACACGTTATAAATAACTGTTCAAAAACTCTATTTCCTCAGTAATTAACAACTTCCAGAATAAACCAATCACGTTATAAATAAAACTAAACTGCCACTAACTAATCATTATCCGACGCTCAGTTTTATCTAAACTTGTACCTAATTAACGATGAATAACTTGATTCTGGAAGTTTCTAAAACTGTTCGCGACAAATCAATTATGTTGGTGATAGCTTTTCTCAAAGTTAGTGTGTAGGAGTTTTGGACCAGCCCTGGTTTAAGGGACCGACGTAAGCCTGTCGTTAAAACGAACAGGGATTGAAGCCGCGTTTGCATCGCTTTTGGATAGTTTACTTGACTTACACAGCAGAATTTGGACTTTTTAATTAAGAGCTTATGCTCTAGACTCTAGAATACATGTATTGTGAGCTATAGATACGATAGCTAGAACCCTACGTTATGTCGATTGTGTGCTTTATCGTTGTTATTTAATTATTTAAAGAAATACATTATTTTTATTATTTACACCTAATATTTTCAAAACAAATCATGTATATTAATTATTCAATTGAAAATCATAAAGAATGGTAGACAAACGTGAAACTTAAACTACCTATTCTGTGCAATATGACAAATATCGTACACTTAAATTGATTTTCAAGTAACTCGCCTCCAGTAGGTAACACACATGCTAAACGCAGCTTCATCGTATTTGTGGCAAGTCGCCTTCATTAAGCGCTGAGATAAAACGAATCTCGCTTGCTTTACACAGATTGCGTAGTGCATGCATGGGATTCCTTTATTTTTTAACTCAAATACCATTAAAAAGTTAATAGAGAAACTCTTTGTTTGAAGTTTCTTTATTTCTCGCAGCGAATTAACTGGCAACATTTTGCTGCATAGTTTTGTTTACACTTGAATTAAAACGCTTTACGGTAATTATTTTGCTGAACAGTTTTCTGAATATGAAAATTTTATTTCTGGTTGAATATTATGAAAGACATTTTGTTGCTTTGTTAAATATACCCGGAATTCATTCAATGATGCTAGAATATTTATTATTCAATTTTCTGCATTATTCTTTTGAGAGATAACGCAAATATAAGGTCAAATAGCCAGCTGCATACTTAACGATCTATTAATATTCTCTCAATATTGTAGAGGGCATAATCTTGACACAGTTTCCCAACCCTTAAAGTTAAAACGTCAGCTTTCCACATGCCACATCCAGCACAACGCGCCATAACGAAGAAATCAGGGTAGGGCAGTAAAAAGTGCCTTCCCACATAATCCCTGTTTATACTACCTAACCGTACTAAACTGAGTTTCATTAAAGCGCAAAATTAACATTTTAATAGCCATATATTATATAAAACATGTACATAATCGTTAATGTTTATACGATCGAATCTGTACGCTTGATTGTTCGCAAAAACCGCTGAAATAAAGGTCAACAAAGGTGGAAGGGTTTAATGAATATTGACTATGTGGCCCTTAAACAGCGGATGCTTTATTTTGAGATGGGTATATTAAATACGTATTATTCCAAACATAGGTTACATGAAAAGGTTTTCAAATTAAATCATTCGGATATATAAATATTTTTAAGATACTTGAATGTTGTGTCGGTATTTTGACGACTTTTTCATTTCTTTGTGAAACTGATTTTAAAACCAAATGGTATAAAGCGAAATTTTGCTGAAAATGTACGATCTATGAGTAATTAAAGCTTAAGAGAGTGCAGTCTTTAAAATTCGAAATGTACTGTAAATATAATGTACAAAGATATTGCAAAATTCAATAACATGATCAGAACTCAAGGCGTAGTATAAAGCTTTTGAATGGTGTTAAAAATCTACATTTTATGATTTTGCCACTAAGATAGATTCACTAGAAGAAAAATAACTGACACCAAGCTTATAATCAGGCCAACTATACTTCGGCCGTTCAGAGAATGCGTTCCTGACACCTATCAGTTAGTCACGACTAGTGATGGGCACAACATAACACTGAGTTCGTTACCGTTCCTTCAAAATGAACCGCCGCATTATTTTAAGATTATTTTCGTTTTAAATTGGCGGAATCATTTGTTTTATATTTTAGTTATTTAAGTGGAAACCAAAAAAAGGTAATATTCATATAATAAAATTGTTTTATTTATTCTTTGTTACAAGTACATTGAATTGAATGTGCGAACAGAATATTAATCAGACTCCGATTTGCTTGAGGAGGTGGTGTCTTCATCATCATCTTCGCCTACATGTATAATTATATTATTATCAATAACAGAATCAATCCTGATATCTCGGTCTAACAAAAGCCGGGTAATCAAATAAAAACAGATCGAAAACACTTGAAAAACGTGGTCTATGCGCACGAAACGACAACGGACGACTGTTTTAGCGTCACAAAATGGCGGCCCATAACGCCATTTGGGGTTACCATTTTTAATCTAAGTATAAAAATGCGGTTTGGTCATAGTTTTATTTTTATATTTCATAAACGTTATAATTAAGTCTTATAGTCCATTATTTTCCAATTCTTAAAAAGAAAATCAAAACGTATTATTTTATATTATAACTGTATAAGAACAGATTACGATACTTGCCTGTTATTTTTAGCACAGCACTACAAAATATAAACCGCTGACATAACCTTGTAATAGCGCAGTATAGATTTAGAAAAATATTGTTTACCAAGTTATTTGACACTCAGTTTGGCACAAAATTATAACATTCATTGATTATTGATATAATAATGTTGTTTTAATGCTCCTCAATTGTTAAAACGGTAAACAACCAGCAAAAATATTTTTATCGTAACTGCAACGCCATTGCAAAGTTACGTCGTCAGTTCAATCGCGACGTGTCAGGAACGCATTCTCTGAATGGCCGAACTATAGACCTTTGAATTTGTGTTTTACTTTTTTATTTATATTATAAAGCTTTGTGATAAGACTGGACAATAATAGGCTAATATTATTTATATTCTGTACACGGTGAATACAAACAGCGCAATAAAAAGAATACTTTAAGAATTCTTGGACGCATAAACTAGGTGCTCCAGAATTTTGGACAAAAGAAAAATGTTCTAAGTACGTGATTATTTTCTTTCACAATAAAGCTTCTGTAATGTTCTAGAGGTAATAAAATGGTCCCACTTTAAATTAAGTGTGACATTTGAAACTAGTTCAATTAGAAAGCGGCGGCACAATGAATTTTAATAATTTCGGGTAATAAATAAAGGACAGTTTATAAATAGTTTAGCCGTCATGAATAAGTAGGTAATTGGAATTATTAATCCAATGAAAACCTGAACTTACAAAACATAACCCTTCTCGGTATTCGGGTTAAAGCTTTTCAAGAAATTTCAACAGTTACGTTTCATACATTAGTTACTTAGATGGTTATATCATTGTATCCTATTATATCGATTCCACTCAAGCATCTACATTCTATTTGATTCCACACTCTATAGACTATAGAGCAAATCCTGGCGTCAGAATGTTCGCTTTATATCAATTAACGGAATTATTCGACAGGCAATTGAAATCATATTGTTATTATGCGTCACTTAACTGCTGGATCGTAATTGGATTTGCCAATAATCACCGTGGAACAGTCAGTTTGGCACATAGTTAATTAATTATAAATCATAATTGACAAAATATGCGCCGTTATTCGAGTTGATTTGGATGTTCCGTGATAATGGGATCGAATAAAATCAATGGTTATTCGATTGGTTTTAAATAATCGTATAGATAGTTTTATCGGTTGTGGGTTCAGTTGTCATCGGATAAAACTTTTTCTGCATTTTTATTTTTCATTTAATAAGTACCTAACTATCGATGTTTCATATTCGAAAACTATTCAACTGACATTTTTTCTTCTCATCATCTGCCTAGCCTTTTCCTAGCTATGTTGAATTCGACAGCTGACCAATGTTTTACATGAAGCGACTCCCTATCTGAACTCCTCAAGACATTTTTTCAACTAATTCATCATTCGGCACATAGACACAGGAACTTTTAAAAAAGAAAACCAATAAAAACAAAACACGACAGTTCTGATCAACAAACTCAAGAAACCAAGTAGGTAAGTACCATCCAATACAATTCGATAGTATAGTAAAAACAAGCAAAGGAAAACACATAAATAACAAATGTATGCCAATTTATACTCACATAATACCGCCAACTGTATAAAATCTCATTGAAGTAGGTTTCCGGCTGATTGCATTAGGAAAAACAATTTTGTTAATAAATATTGTTATTGACTTAAAGCATAGAAGCATGTAGTAAGAAAATAAAACAATGATTACTATGTTGTTAAAGTGTTAGTAACGAAACTGAATTACACTACAAATATTGCTATAAATGAAAAACCAAAATACCCGTTAAAACCCGAGGCGAAAAATTGAATGAAAATGGCCGCAGCAATAAAAAAAAGGTAATGATGCCAGTCAGCATTCTATTTTCAAAAATAAAGATCAAGCGACTTATTACAGGCTTGATATTCTCGATTGAAAAAATAACACAAGAATTTCAAACAATTGAGAATATCAATTAACTGTACTGGATGGTCAAAACTTAATAAAATGTGTACGAAAGTTCACGCTAAATTAAACATAACTAGGAAACTAAAAGGTGAACAATATTAAAGGTCCACTTGGACGCTCAAAGGAAATATGTGATGGTCCCTGAAGGGATCAGAAATCTTTTTTGGCCTTTGTAGGGCTCAATTTATTCGGAATGTAATTGGCCTTTAAATATGTAGGTAAATATCAAAAGCCCATAACATTTTTCCGGCTTATTTACTACTTTTGGTATAAGTCTGATGACATTTACTGGTATTAAGGCTCAAGAAGAAATAACAAACAAAAACTAAATAACCTAAACTCGTAAAAAAATCTATTGATGGATGAAAAAAACAAAAGCAAATCCTTATTTACAATTCAATAAATTAAAAAAAAAAATATTTCGAAATAAAGAACACAGAGAAAGAATGGAATTCGAATTTCAAACTTAAAAACACGAATCGAATAGATTTAAAAAAGGGCGGTAAAGTTGTACATACCTTGTAATTGTAAACAAATATGTCGCTATGGCCAGGAGCCATGGGGTTGTCATTCTTGTCTCCGATCACAACATGGAGGATGGAAACGCCTGTCAGTCGAGGAGTGCCGGAGTCGGTGATGGCAATAGGAATCTTGTACTCTTTCTTCTGTTCACGGTCAAAAGACACGAGGGTCGAAAGGATGTTGTTATCTGTGGAAGAAGTTTTTTTTTAGTTTTCATCTTTAAAAGAGGTCTATTATCTCGTTGCTTTTTAAGCACATTTAGTTTCTGGTTTTCGTTTTTGGAATCATTATTAAGTAGGTCATGTCAGAATCCAGATAAATTAATTACTTATCAAAGGCCTTCTACCAGCCAAATAACGATAATACTCAATCAATTGAAAATGATTTGTAGTCCACAAAGTACGGTAACATGGTAATTAACAGGAGCGAGTGATCAATAGCCTGTAAATCAACACACAATGTCTACTAAAATGATATCTTGAAAACCAATTAAAGTTTGAATTTTGTACCAACTTTTAATTGACTCGAGGAAACTTTAAAAGTTGTTTCATTTTGATGTCAAAACTTCGGCGGCAGGTGACATTGGTAACTTATGTGGAACGGCTAGCACGAGGAAACATGTCATTAAAGTTTGCTTTCCACGTTTATTTTTAAATGTTTTTATATTGGAAAACTAATGATGTTTCCTGTTTTGAGCGGTGTAAGTGGGCTATTATTTTTCTTTGAGACATTTGAGTAAGTAATTTAAAAGTTTAAAGTAAATAAATGTTATATGGGATCTTTTACATAATGTATGAAATCACGAAATGAATACCTGAAATGTGAAAATGTATCTAAAATATTTTCTAGATTTTTTACAATGGGCCTGGGGCATATAATGATTGGACTTTGCCAGAAGCGCCTTTATATTGATATCAATAACGTAAATTCAGCCTCTTTGCCTTTTAAAAATAAATATATTACGTAGGAACTGGCCGATACAAACAAAAAGATCGCAGATTTAAAAATTTAAAACAAAATCTGACAAAATTCAAACAGAGAACGTATACAAAATTATAAACACGGCAACCTAAATGGAGAGGACCAAAATTGAATTGGCACTTCGCAAACAAAGTTAGACTTAGGCTTGGCACGCCATTTATTGCATGTTAACTACACTAATTGATCGAAACTCGATTTTGGGCGACTCTCTGAAAATTTCTGGCGCTCACGAATGGGACCTACTGAATTGAAATGGAATTGCTTCAAAGACGAATCGGGGAAGTTTCCAGAACCTAGCTTCGAGTTTAGTGGAATTTGTGTCAATTGCTCTATTGTGGGGGACTTCAGCGAAACATATTTTTGGGAATGATTTTACGTTTACATTCTGTGGTACCCAAAATTGTTCGAGAATATTTGTGCCGATTTAGTTCTAGGAATGAACCTATTGAAGTGTGCTTGGTACTAACGAATGATGTTCACATTTTAAAACATTCAAAAAAAGAAGGTTTTTTTTTTTCACGGGGTTCGTCCAAAAACGACTCATGTAGTAGTGTGACAAAAATAGCACCTATTCGGCACATTACGTCATAAAATTGCAAAACAAACTTACTTTGAATTTGGAATTTGGAGCGTATATCGAAGGATGCGGATTCGTTCAGGGCGTACGAGAAGGGAGGTCCATTCTCCGAGGAGTCGTAATCTTTCGCGGTTAATACGACCACTTGACCAGCGGGCTCGTTCTCATACCATATCACGGGCTGAGTCTGTAAAAAATATATAGGTATATTAGGAAAAGAAAAAAAGAAAAAAATGAAAAGAATTGTTGATAGCCGCTTGGATCTCAGAGTCTTCTATGTACTACGGCAATTAATTTAGTTACTTATCAATAGTCATTTTGTTCAAGTCTCCGTTGAATGCAACTGAGAAAAGTCCTGATCATAGATTACCATGTTCGTTAAATGAACATAATTTTCTTCATAAAGAATCAATAACTAAAAGAAAAAAATAATTGAAATTCTAATGAAATTATATTCGAACATCGAACGTCTGTCACGATTTTCGTCAAAAGTAACTTTGTGAAAGCGTCCTTCCTTAATTAAGTCGCAAGAATTTTCTTCAACATTCCCTATTAAAATATCAAATAAAATTAGCAAAACTCTCCATATTACAGCGGTCTTATCACACGCCTATTCGCTATGTATTTATGCATAATAAGCCAAAAAATACTTCCGATATCCCAATGAACCCAGCGAATATTAAACAGGAGAATAAATTTTCTTACATTATTCCTTACGGCTTAAGATACTGTATTATAAAACCTCGTGTAATACGAGAATACCGAAAAAGGTACTTCAAAATACAAGGTAACTTCACGTACTAAGCTTTAGTGGGGAAATATAATAGTAGTATTATGAATATCGGTCTCCCATTTTGTGTATTCGGACTTCTTGGTAATGCCGTCATATTTTCCCGCTAAATCCATGTTCGGTAATGTAAGGAGGTAACATTCGTTTCGCTGTGAGTTGCCATGTAGCTCATAATCTCTACAAAAAAGCTTTCAGTAATGGAAATCTACCTTTCATATTTAGGCCATGTGAGTAGGATTTATTTTGGTATATAATTGTATTATTTCAAGAGTAAAATGAAAAAGCGGAAGTAATGAAAAGCTAATGGCATGAATTGTAATCAATACCAGAGAGCTCGATTCGATTGCAAGATCCAAGTACATGTTGTGACAAAAATATCTGAAGTCACAAATAAACAGCCTGTAGAAAATGAAACGCACAGATTTTATACGGTTTTATCTAAATGAAACCTTTTTCGAGGAAACCTTCAACATGTCGCCATCTCATGACCATCTTTCTAGTGGTCCAAAGCTCTCGAGAGGACCATTCAGCTCTCCGAAATGGAAATTAAACCAACCCTTGCCGAAACATAGGACCAAAGGATCCCTTTCCAAAATAAGAAATTGAATACCCATAGGCACGAAGTAGATTTGCATAAAAAATTGACAACTGGCCTGCATAGAGGTAAATGTGGGAAAAGGAACGTTATTTCGGTCGCAGGGTTCCAAAATCAAAATGATTTTGTGTGCCGTAGAGGCCGCAAATCAATGGTATAATTTTGTGGAGGTGTTTTTAAAAGGGGTTCGGTGGATAGGTAATTTATGAAACATATTCAATAGTTTTGACATGAATTGATTTTATTATTTTAGTAAGTTTAATACAGCAACTTTGAATGAAACTAAATCGCTATTTTGAGGGTAAAACTTTTAGATGAAAATTAGGTATATTAAGCGTAATATATTATTAGAAACATCATCGTTAGTGAGATTCAATTCACTTATATTAATTTTATTGAGCTCCTCTTATCCAATGAAAATTCATTGGAAAAGTTTGAATCTTCTTAGCAAATTGTCTTTTGTTAAATGTTATTAATAGTTGCCTACAGAGAGATAAAATATCAGCACTTGTCGCTGAGACTAAATTGTCTTTACCTAACATTTATAATTCTAAACGAATCCATCATTAAACCTTAAATCGATACATAACCGAAATACATAAGACATGAAAATTTTAACGGTCTATCAGGGTTCATGAGATTTCTGACAGACAGACAGCGAAGTCTTAGTAACAGGGTCTCAAAACCTTGAAAAAAAGATTCAATAGACAATTTGCTGAGTAAGGAAACTTATGTCCACATACATGCTTCATATTCAAACCCCCGTCAAAAGGATTTCGGGTGACAGACAAACAAACACACAAGGTGGAATAATGCTCGCAATTTACATAATATAATGTAACGGCCCGTTTACGGAGGTACGTTCTGATTTATTGCCAATATGGAAAAGGTTCTTGTATGAAAACGAAAAATAAAAACGCGAGTCCTTAGCTGCTTTAAGAGATAATTGAAAATTTTAGGGTACTTGGGTACGGATGTGCTTTTGTTTTGGCCTTTATTATTGTCTTTTGCTTGGCGTGTTACCAAAATTCTCTTTATAACGGTTCGCTGCGACAGTTTTGAAATAGAGACCTCAGTGTTGCCGCAATGAAATTTTGTTACCATTAGAATAAAGGCAAAAAATATGGCTTAGTTACGGCGTTAATTTATCGTCTCAACATAGAATCATTCAAGAGAAAAGCCCCCAAAATTGAGTTGATTAATCTTCTACACTCTATTGTATAAAGCACAAAGATAGACAAAAATCACCCGACTCGAACATCCTCCGAGCCATAGATTATGCTTAGTAAGGTGACATTATCGCCAAATGAATAAACGCTGACGTGAACGAGCGCAGATTCTTTGAGTAAACGATTCTGCGGCGGTAGATAACATTCGCACTTAATCCGGCATTCGTGGCCGATCAGCCGGCCCGGATGGCCGAATTCGAAATAAGCCGCTGCTACCGGCTACGGCTAGAATATGGATATTTTAGGCGATACGAACTATAGACTATAGAACGGCTGATTCAAACTGGGTTGGGGTTAAAATTGTTCAACGGTCGGGCATGTTTTGAAATTCAAGTTTGGAATAAGGATTCATCCGTATTGATTATTTGGAGAATTGGAGCGTAAAATTGTTTTATGCTAAAATACTGGTGCTTAATATTTAGTAGAGCTCAGCCTGAGAAATATGAATTCTGTTTAATTTGCTTCTACTCCACAGTATTAATTAATTCAAAAATACAAATTCGAAACCTCTTTAGAACTGAACTGTACTGAAGAATTAAAAAATATGGCCCACATCAAACTAACAATTGTAACTTCTATAAAAGCCACTACACTTACATCATAAATGTATAAACAATAGCGAGGTACAAGCGCTGCAAGCTTGATATACGAATGATTGTTTCCCAAGCCCCGGGCAACGTGATATTAATCATATACTAAGCCTAAACAAACAGGACTCGGTCCTACACAAACACATTTCTAAAGGAATCTAGCTCGAACGAAGAAGATTTATGCGGAGATAAATCTTACGATAGTAATTGTTGAATGCTAAGAAAATACTACGAAAATACCCTTCAGTTTTGGAAAACTGAAAACGGGTTTCATTGTTCAGAACTATTTTAGGAAAATGCTTTGGAATATTATTTCTATCTTTTCATTATTTTTTCTCAGCTTTAAGTCAACTCAATTCTGTTTCCATCAAGTGGGAACAAATTCAGACCATCCTCCGAGCCTTTTTCCCAATCATGTTGGGGTCGGCTTCCAGTCTAACCGGATTCAGCTTTACAAGAAGCGACTGCCTATCTGACCTCCTCAACCCAGTTACCCGGGCAACCCGATACCCCTTGGTTAGACTGGTGTCAGACTTACTGGCTTCTGACTACCCGTAACGACTGCCAAGGATGTTCAATGACAGCCGGGACCTACAGTTTAACGTGCCATCCGAAACACAGTCAGTGGTGTCTAAGATATACTTAGAAAGTACATACAAACTTAGAAAAGTTGCATTGGTACTTGCCTGACCTGGGATCGAACCCGCGCCCTCATATTTGAGAGGTTGGTCCTTTACCCACTAGGCCACCACGACTTTTTTTTTTGGAACAAATTCAGACCGTCACAGAAAAAATATGTATAAGAACTGGGTAGTATATTATAGTACCTAGTCTATTTCATTTAATTGAAACAAGATTATCTAAAGTTTTAATTGAAAATGAATGTATAATAGACCACATAAGAATGGTAAGACATCAGCCATAAATCCAAGATCGAATTGGACATCTTAAGTACAAATAAACAAAGTAAACGGATACTAAATAAAAATGCAATATATTGAGTAATATATTTTCTAGCTACTGTTTTACAGTTACTGTGCAATAAAGATGTTAAACACGTATTGAACTCAATTACTAGGAGTATTAATGCAACAGACATGTTGAACATTGAAGTTTTGTTGTTGCTTTCGATTAATTGAAATTTACTAAAAATATATCTATGAAATTAAAAAAAATGTACATGTTTTATTTAATTTTTTCTTTAATATTGTTTCAGTGTTGTTGGTCCTAAGCTGTTGATTATTGGTTGACAAAAAGACTTCCGACCAGCATTAAATTGTATGTGTGTAGTTCGAACTCTGATTACTACATACTCAGGTACCAATAGCTCCCACTAATGTTGAACACTGATGGCTCACTACAAATTTATCGGTAGCCATATCTTTTGGAATATATGTACTTTAGTAGGAATATACGTAGGTGGCTACAACGGTGAGTTACTCACTCCATTTCATTTTAAATGAGCTTTAAAATGTTTCATTTGGTACGTTTATTTAAAGACCCAATATTGAAGGTATTCATTAATTGAAAATTCGGTAGTTTTGTGATATTTTCAGCTCATTCTGATGGTGACATTTTGTGTCTTTTAAACGGTATGATTCCTTACTTATGATTGACAGTTAATTTGTTGATTGACACCATAATAACTTAAGCCGATTGCAAATTATGTATATCGGGTGTGTCGTTCATGATGACATTAAACGAAATGCGTTATATATATATATATATACTGGTTAATATATGTCCATTAACACAAAGAAAAAAGAAAAATACGTAAAAATAAAAAAATGAATTTTTCAAACAAAGTAAATAGAAAAAAATGTGCGAAAATTAGAACACCATTTAAAAGTCAGTCATTACAAACAACTGTAATTCTCCCTTGAAAACTGACAGCTGTCAACTGATCAAAACATTCGATACTCCAAACTTTATCTTTGCTTTACACATGATGTTGTAAATTATAAAAACGAAAAATGACTCCTGTGGCTAAACCAAACCACTGAATGGATTAGGTTATTTTTTTTACAATTCGCCATAGAATATCATAAAGTATATGCGATAGAATTTAATGTGATTGTGAACGACACACCCGATATAAAATTAAACACCAAATTATTGCTGTAGTCATCATGCTCAGCTCACCATCATGTGATACATCTGGTACTGATAGGTTCACACACAAATTTTCTGCTTCAGTAGTTCCTAAGATTTGTAAGTTCAAGGAAACAAAAAAAAAACATTAATTTTTTTTTTGGCTTTGAGGAAGTTCCAGCAGCCACAATCAATATTAGTTCAACAAAATTAGAGCTTTAAACTATTTTCAATGTATTTAAGTATAAACTTAGCTGTTGCCGGTAAAATACCTATTTGTTTCAATATACTTAACATTGAAATCGTTTTAACTGTTTCTCCTTAATATTCTCACGTAGTTTCACATCTTAAGAGTTCGTTTAAAACTTTATAACCGTTGAACAAACACCCGTAAATTATGGAGAACTAAATGCTTGTGCTAAATGTGAGGTTTAGTATATTGCCTGCTTGGTGAACTGAACTATAATAAAACTTTGATTTAAAAAAATTAAAGAATGCTGTTCCCCACGGTTCCACCTAAATCCCTAGGTAACTACATCCCGCAGCCGGACAAAATCTAGCCTATGTCAGCCTCAAGTTCTTCATAATCTGTGTAAGTTTCACGTAATTCAATAGTTTTAGCATGATTTTAAAATAATTGCAATGAAGAGAAATAGTAACAGTTTTAACTAATTAATAACTGCCCTTCGCCTAAGTTTTAAAAAAGTACCTATCTACAACGTACATTCTAATTTTCCTCACAAAATTATATAACATATTTTTTCTTCCATCGTATTACAGATCAAATCACCTTACATAACCAATTTGGAAAATAAATTAAACATCAACCTTTTTGGGCATCAAATTCCAGTATTGCCAACCTTATATTGGTTTATTTAACTTATAAATATAAAGAAGGATGTTCATAAGTATTGGTATGTATTGTTTTACCGTCCAATTTGATAGATGTTGGGCCCTTCTACTTGTCTATGCATAGTTGACCGCGTCATCAATCACTCGATCACGGTAGGCGTAATGAAAAATGTTGGTAAAGCATTATGGTTTATTTACAGGCCAGTTAGACCTAGCTTATTTCGGAAGCACCTATTTTTAGTCTCTTCGCTAAGTGTACTAAAATGTAAGAATAATATATTCTACTGGATACCTACATTTATTATTTTTGTCATTTTCCCAGAAGGAAAATTTTGTTAAAGGTCATATCTCCCAATACAAAGATGACATTGTTGTACTTAGCTTATCTTATTTTTTGGGAATAATAAGTTTGCTATCATATTAACTTGTAAAAGGGATATAATCTACGGTATTCCTCAAACATTTATTGCTTCTTATTCTCCTCTTATCCTTGAGACCCAAGCAGCTTCAACACAATAACAATTCTAAACTAAAACAACCTGAAAAATACTTACATTCGTCAAAAAAGGTGCATTATCGTTGATATCGGTGAGCTCCAAAATCACTTCGGTCGTTGACCTCAGGCTGTCCGAACCCAATCTTCCACCATGGTCGGCAGCCATGATCAGGATCTGCCATTTAGTGAACCCTAGAGGCTGGTCCCTGTCCAATGGCTTAGTGAGACGGAGACAGCCATCATTGTCGATTTGCAAGAATTCTTTTTGTTCGTGCTTGACCAGTGAGTAGACGATGTTTTGAGGAGCATTCCTGTCTTTGATGTCAGGGTCGTAAGCTTCCACCTGGAGGATAAGGAGTAGGGTCATTTCTTGTTCAATATATAAAGTACATTTAGAATAATCGATGGAAATGTTTATCATAAAAACTTTCATCAAGTTTAAAATCTAAGTCGATCAAGACTTAAATTGGTCTGCTTTGATACAAAATTTTCATTTTTTTATTCTTAATTTCCTTTTTCACAATGGTTACCAGTTCTTTGCATTATTCTGTGATTAAAAATATAGTTCATCTTTACCTTAACAATGCATCCTTCATACAACTTCTCTTCCTCAATAGTCTTGGTATAATTGGCCAGAAACACGGGTGGGTTGTCGTTCAAATTCTCAATATTGATGATAACTTTGGCGTAGTCTTCATAGATGCCATCAAAAGCCCTCACGTCTAGGCTGTAGCTGGTGATGTTCTCGTAATCCAACTCGTTGTTGACCCTGATCTCACCGGTGAAGTTCCTGATGACGAAGGCATCGTATGTGTTGCCAGCGACGATGCTGTATGTGACCACGGAAGCTGTTGAAACGAATAGTAATGGTTAGGAACTTGTAAAAAATTAAAGAGTTTCATAATCTATTATTTAATAGATATTTTTGTCCTACCTTCAGTCGATTGTAGAAAACTCTTTGATGACAAAATAGACTTATAAATTTTTTATTTAGACACTCGAAACACAAGAAATGATTTAATTTCCTAGTATGTACTTCAAACTGTAACGTACTTACAGCATTTTAATTGCCTTACCTGTATCAATATCCAAAGCGTTCACAACAGTAACCAGCTCATTAATATTGGCATTCTCAGCAATAGACTCGGCCACATATGTATCTTGAGTAAAATGAGGCGGATTATCGTTCTTATCAGCAATCTCAATCAAAAACACTTGCTGACCAGCATTATGTTTGCCAGGAATCAACGCTGATTCAGAATTGTCAGTCGCTATAATCTTAATGTTATAAAAACTCCTTTCCTCTCTGTCAAACATTTTTAGTGTTGTAATGTTGCCAGTTATGCTGTCAATGGCGAAAGGGTCAGACGGGTCTCCCAGTTCGTAAGTAATTTGGTTGTTAGCTGATGTTCCATCGGCGTCAAATGCCCTGACCTGCATGACAGGTGTTCCAGGGTTCTCGTTTTCAAGCACACTTCCAGTACGAATCTCACTGAATATAGGAATATTATCGTTCACATCTTCTACTTCTATCTGAATTATAGTTTCAGCAGCTAATTTGTAATTGTTCTGTGGAAAAAATATATCTTTAGTTGTACTCGTAATAATTGGATTTAAAGTTGAAGGTTTGTTCACAGTTAAATTGGCTTTAGTTTTATAATCAAGGGATTTGATTTTAGATTTAACTTATCGGTGTTATCGGATTTTATTTGCTCAGGCTTTTTTCGTAATTGAAGTTTAAGATATAAATCAGTTATTTAAACAAAATTGGAGTTTAAATTATTTACATAGCCTTAGGCTGGTTTTGTATTTACAAATAATTAGAAAACATTACATTAACTCGAAAATCGATCTCAGTGGCGTGCACTTGGAGAGGCCTATGTCCAGCAGTGGACTGCGATAGGCTGATGATGATGATGATGATGATTACATTAACAACTCACATCTTATCATGCCGGATTATTAAAAATATTGCCTTGAGTAAATTAAAAACTATCTCAATCATAATTAAACCAACGTGGAGCTTATTTACTTAGATTTATTATATAGTATACTTCAAATGCTTTTTACCTGAATTCTAACAGTGAGCGTGTAATCAGTGATCTTCTCAAAATCCAGATGATTTCCAAGCTTGATGTAAGCCGAGTTTGCTTCTGGTTCTAACACGAACGTATGCCATTTGTTCGTCTGTTCTGTCTGACCTTGCACCAGCTCAAACTGGAGTTTCTGTTCTTCTGGTATGTTTGACCTGTTTTAGAATAATGTTATGAGAGCCTTAGAAAAATATGTCAATGGGTTGGTTGGTTTATATCTTTCGTTCAATATCTCTTTAAATTACTACCACTTTAAAATCAACCCCATTATGATCTCGCAGCTGCTGGCTGGCGTTACTAATTGAACTTAAAACTACAGACTACGAGACTAAACTTAATGTTACACCAATTAACGTAAAATGAAGCCAAAGATATTACATTGTAAGCCGCCACTCAAACGACTTTTGGACTGCAACTTTATGACAACTAGAACATTAAAAACTTATTGAGAAGTTTAACTAACCACAAAACTGACATTAGCAGGAATGATTAAACTAATGGAGATAACATCTGATCGAAAACTAAGTTTTAGAGTTTCAGTCTAGATTGAAGCTTTAGGCCGGCCAAGATTTGCTATCTTTAGGCCTATCGTTGGAACTTTGTAGAACTTTAATCGCCTAATATCTTGATAGGGTCTTACACGAGGATCTTTCGTAGAAGTCTAATTATACTTTGATTACTATTTCTGTATTGTTTACATTGTTTTATGTAATAACGCTCTATACGACACGTGTCAGAATTCATATATCTTTAGTATCTGGACTGTATGGTATGTAAAGCCATGTATTCACTGAGAAACAATTGTTTATAAACACTGTTTCAGAAACAAAATATACGTGTTTCTGAAACAAATAATTTTGTTTCAGAAACATATAATTTTGTTTCTGTGGACGATGTGGACGGCAGAATTTCCGAAACATTGTTGCTGTAAACATCTACGTGATGTTTCAGAAACTGTGTATCTGAAACATTGTTTCCCAGTGAATACGTGGCTTAATATGGAGAAAGATAATCCTCCGTTCTACATTATTCTGACTTTAGCTTACTATTAAATGCCTTTTCTCTGGACGAACTTCTTGAACATAATATCCAAGTTTGACCACTTGCTTCCAGGCCAAATGATGATTCAAAATTACTTTCTACCAATAAAAAATATACCAAAAGTGATACTTACACAGCCCTCACAGTAGCAATGGGCGTATTGAAATCCGAATAATTTTCTTTTAATCTAATCGGCTGATCAGGTACTTCGATGAAGGATGGACTTTTCTTGTTCGACTCCACAACTTGGATGTCTAAAGTTATAGAACTTTGTAGGGGCGGGTTTCCCATATCTTTTACTATCGCACTCAGCTTAAACTTATATCCCGGCGCTTTCTGTTTCAAAGAAAACAAATTAATTAGCTCCACGTGTTGGAGAAGTTTATAAAAGAAAAAGTAAACGTATTTATGTAACGACTTGTATTACCGATAAGGTTTGTTATGTTGAAGTTGCTTCATCTACATTTTACTTGGATGATGATTTTAGATTAATTCAGATTTAAAAAGTATATTTTCAATTACAGGTCAACTTCCATAAAAATATACTATCGCTTAATAAAAGTCTATTAAGGTCACACGAATCTGTAGATACTGTGTTATTCAGTTACTTGCAATTATCAATTGACATTAATGTCATAGCTCCACTAAAAAGTCGAAGTAAATAAAAAAATAATACTTACATCAATAGTCTTATTTAAAAATATGACTCCGTTATCTGGATCTATATAAAAATACGCTTGGTCCGGTGAGTTGGAGTCCAGACTATAATGGACAATGGAATTATTGCCATCGTCTATGTCCGTTGCTGATATCCTCATCACCTCTCTCCCGCTCGCCAAGTCTTGAGGGACCGACTCCGAATACGACTGTATACATAAAAACCAAGTTAGATAACTGATTAATTTACCATCAACTCTGAAAACTAAAAACTTCGTCAGGTACAATAAAACGTTTCTCTTTTTCATCAACTTGGTCAAATGTTGTACCATCCTTCATTTTGAAACCTTAACAAATCAAGAAGTATTGAATCACACAGTATAGATAGCACCGAAAATAGATACCTATTTAGACATGTTCTACGCGAAGCATGCCCAAAGCTTAGAGAAAGTTTTTTCCAAAATAATTATAATCGTGCAGTGTGATAAAATGCGCCTAGGGGGAAAGAGCAGCCTAGCTAAAGAAAACACACCAACTACAAATGTGCAAAGAAAGTGTATTGAAACACACAAAACACATAAAATATTATTACCAATAACGCCTTGAGCGGCGGCTTATGGTCCTAAATCAGACATGCAGCAACATGCAAGTAGAGAAATAGAATACTTTTCAAAAAAACTTTCTTAATTTCAATTGGTACCACGGCTCTGATAACTACAAACTTAACTTTATAATGAACAGCAATGGTAACAATCGAATCAAATATACATATGATACAAGTAATAATTGCAATTTAATGTCATTTTATTTGTGCGGAACTCTCTCTGTTTTGTGAAATTCTCTCATTAGGACAAACCTTCCAGACATCTCCACGGAAGACCTTTGAAAAACAGGCAAGCGTTAATATAGTCTGCGCCACGTTTTGAGGCTAATGAACGAACAGTTAATTAGTCACAATTAGGAGGAAATTATCAGCTGCAAGTTGAAGCTAACGGTACACGCCAAAGTATGGAGAAAGACTTCATTAAGAATCCATTAAAGTAAGCTTGTAAGCAATTTTACAAAAACAAGTTGTATGAGATAACACAGAACGACACATTTTTTAACAACATCGTTAAAACATACTGCGATCCTTAAAGTTTAAGTTTATCATGACAGAAGACATTAGTTAACAATTTTGCTGCATATCTTACATCTTTAGCAAGAGCTTTTGAATATTCTGGGTCAAAATGATCAAGTATACTCACAACTTTGTCGAATACTGGAGGGTTGTCATTGACGTCTTCTATAATAATTTTGATCGTACATGCATCGTCGAGCTGTGGTTGGCCGTTGTCGCTAGCTCGTACTGTTATATAGGCTTCTTTCTCTCTGGACGGTTCATCGTGGTCAAACATCTGTGACATATCAGCAGTATTAGTGTTTATCATTTATTTGTGTTGAACTTTCTGATCACCTACCTCAGCTCCTTTAAGAGTGCCTTTGAATTAAGTAGTCAAAGTAAATAAAATATTGTTAACGATTACCAAAGAAGATCAAGAAATGGTTCGATATTGTCCGAAAGTTAATTTATGACTAATAGTAATTCAATGTAGATTTCCTCAATTTAAATAATTAGTCACACATAATTAATTCAATTTATGTAAATATCTATGTAAATAAATAAGAAGTTCTTCTATTTAGAAATCAGTTAAATTCAATGCTGCATCGTCAACGGTAGGCGGATTTGAGAAAACTCTGACACTAGCGCTTACTAGGTGATTAAACCTGCAGCTTACTCGATAAGAAGAAGAACATCTACGGAGTTATTGAAACAATTTTCGTATTTTGTTGTAAGGTTGAACTAATTTTTAACAATAATATAAGGATTTTGTATACTTACATCACCTGTAGTAATTATCCCTGTCATAGGGTCGACGTGAAATCTCTCCTTCTCGCCAGGAGTGGAGACGAACTTGTATGTTACCGTGCCTCCCATGTCCGGGGGGTCTTTGTCATCAGCATGGACCTAAAATTAGGCATTGTGTTAACACTGTACTATATTTGATTAAGTAATGAAAGTTTCAAATGTTTGTGGTCGTCTCAAATAAAGTTCTTTGAAAATTTCTTTCGACTTGGGATGCCGCAAGGGAACATACTTCTCTTAAGGGTCTTATCAA
This sequence comes from Helicoverpa zea, assembly GCF_022581195.2. Taxonomy (NCBI): domain Eukaryota; kingdom Metazoa; phylum Arthropoda; class Insecta; order Lepidoptera; family Noctuidae; genus Helicoverpa; species Helicoverpa zea. The sequence goes on from NC_061472.1 coordinate 5,807,852, forward strand.
TAGGTTTTATACCTACGTTGTCGACTTTAGTATGTATGTAAATATTTTGATACGAAATTCGGGCATATGGAATCTATGGTAAAAACAGTTTTTACACCACAATATATAAATATAACACTGCACTTAAACAATTTCGTATAAGCACATAAAATGGAATAAAAATATTCCACTCCTTGCTCCGAAATGGTTGAGAGAAACAGTTAAACAAAATATATTCGCCAAGATATAAGAAGCCAATATTTTCATACGACACCGTGCTCGTTTGACGCATAAAATATTAAGTGATTGATCAAACGAAATCGGAAGTCGATTTCACAAATGGATAAACAGTATTTTTTCCTCAATCCATAATATAATGTCGAGTCACTACGAGGAATCTTATTTATTTTTTTATATATTTTCTCCCATACTTTCATATTTTTTTATACGAGTACGTTTCAATCATCTCTCGTTTAGATATGCTTTCTATGGGTATCCTTTAAATAGGTACTATTTATTTCTTTTGCATTTTGCTTGCCTCGTTGACAAACAGAATTTTCCCAGTTTATTTATACCAAATCTTCAGCTAATGACCTTTATAAAATTAGAAGCAGTTGGATTTTTATAGAGGAAAAGTCATGCGGTTTTTATTTAAAGTGCAGATTTAGTCTCTCAGCGATTAATGATAAAATACATATAGCTCACTCTCTATATAACCAAGATAGGCCGTACATGTCCGGCCAAAAATATCGACCCAGCGCTAACCGCTTTAAATTTAAATGATACTAGCCTTTTTCCTGCGGTTTCACCCGCGTCCCGTGGGAACTACTGCCCGTACTTGGATAAAATATAGCTTATGGCACTCGGGAACATTGTAGCTATTTATCGGAGAAAAATATTTGGAAATCCGACTAGCGGTTCCAAATATTGCCCCCTACTACATATAAACTTACAAATTTTACCTTTTTAACACGCTTATATAGCTTCACTTGTAACTAACTATGTATGTAAGACAATCTTGGAATCTTAATTTTACCCACTTCTCGGTCTTCGATTAGGATGAAATTTTGCGCACGCTCTGAGTTCTGATGACAATACATGACTAGCGTGTTTTTAGTTTTTTAAACTGATATTTTTTATAATATAAGTATAGATAAACAGGTATAGACAAACTTACTTGGAATACATAGGTCCCTGGAGGCTGCTCTTCCTTGACGGTGGGCTTGTAGTTCAGGCACTCCGTGAACAGCGGTTTGTGGTTATCCTTAACCAAGGGTTTATTGCCATTCGCTGCTACGAACTGAAACCGCGGTAGGCCATGCCTCTACGTCAATATTGATCTACATACACATTATCTAAGAATTTACGTATCACCCACTTCTTAGTAGTTTAGTGTTTTGAATTCCAAAAGCAAAAAAAAAGGAATAAATATCAATTTGAATTTCAAAATCAAACTTATGGTCAAATTTTTATAATCGTTATTTTATCATTGGTTTTCAGAAATCAAAACGCTTTTGTGAATTAAGAAATGGGCGAATCAATTGAAATTACAGAAAAAAATGACATCAGTAATAATTTTCAATGCATGCTGTCTAGTTGAAACGAAAATATTATTAAAAAACTATTAACGGAAACATATACTATTCTGTGAATAATAATATTAAGTCAATTAGTGTTTAGTCAACATGCAATGACGTTAAACTTATTTTAAATAAAGAATTGTATAAACAAAATAAATAAATTAACAAATACCATAGATATTTTTGTCATAAATATGCGTTGCAAGACATTTTTTTACTTGAACATAATTGGTATAAAAGTCTCGCAGTGTAAAGGCCGAAATAATTAAATAAGATAAAGTAAATAAAATATAATTGTGTGTGTATAAATAAACAATTATTATGTTATAGTATACCTGTATATATTCCGGGAAGCGCTTATATTGGATTAAAATTGGTATAATTATTAAATGAGAAGTGAACATCACTTACATTAATCCATGAGTGCTAATAGCTTATAGTTTTACATTTGCACATATTAATAGACTTACATTAAAATATGAATACTCATGCAAAACATCTAGTATTTAATATATTCAATATTGAAATAAAGAAGCGTAAAAATAACACGAAATCTATGGGGATAAAGCTTTTTGGGGCAGGTTGATGATTGTGGTAAATGAATGTCTGATGGGATGGTACATAAAGCTATATACTCACGGAGGAGGCGTGTATCGGCTGGTACACACTGGTGTCTAGGTGTCTCGAGTGCCTTAATCTCGTTACATGGTGTGACGTGTGTTCTCGGGCTGTGGAATAAAAAGGTACAATTAGATTTTATATTCTTTGACTCGAATTTTCTGGCTTTTACTGTAATTTATTTTAGTAATGTATAAGACAGCAGGGACTGTCATCAATAAAGTTTTCTTTCCCATCATCACACATATTTTTACAAAATGTTCGATTAGAAAATTGAAATATTTTTTTTATATATTTCATGCAATGTAACCGTACACAAATGCACAACACAATATTCCAAGTAAACCCTAAATCTAGATAATAATTCCATTCGAATCGAAGTAGGAGAATTATTATCCGATTCTACACGAAATTGAAGATACAATATTGCAGCAGGTGCTACATATAGATTAATCTTATTCAGACCACTGGGTCTGATGTCCGTACGTCTGTTCTGAACGTCTGCATCTGAATCAGACGTGGTCTGACTAGGATGCGGTCGTTGATAGAATTGCTCATTGGGACGAAGCCCTTTCGTGTGCAGAACTTTGATTGAATGCATAAACGGCGTATGTCAATTGATTTCTGTGACGTGGAAAATTGGTGATTGAATTATAGTCTTTAACTGATTTAATATGTGATACAGATTTATATAATAAATGGTAATGCATTGACATATAGGTACAACCATCACTTATATACCTTTAACGATAGGTACACTTTAAAAAAACTTAAGATGTCGATGACCTTTTTTAAAAATCAAAATGCACCCTCACAAACGAAACGTACCTCTCAAAAGCATATTTAAATATTTAACAACCTTTCTAGAAAACCAGACGTTCCCAACTAAATTCAAGACGCGAGCATATAAATAATGCAACCAATTATTATGTTAAAATCTAAGAACACTTCCAAGCTACGTAGGTACATTAAGTTATCAAGTTAATCTCAGGCACAATATCACTTAGATAAGCAGCCATGTTTACATAACGTTTACATACATATATGAGTGTAACCTTAGATTTAATAAGTAATCTAGAATGCTGTACTGAATATATTTGGCTTCTGTTCAAAATGTTTCGCTTCTCTGCTTATTTAGGCGGTTGGAATTACGTACCAGATATTCTGTGTAAATCTGATAGTACGTACCTATTTATTTTTGCATTGTTTTGCAGCTTCTAGCCGCTTTATCAGGCTTGAAATGGGTAAAAAGTAGGTATTCCCTATGTCTCTTTGTAAGCGATAGGGTATGTGTAATTGTCACCAAAATATGTAGTTCTAGCTATGAGTACAAAACAATTATGAACATCGGACTTCCACACAAATAAATAGGCAACATTACTAAAATATCACATTAAAAAAGTTACGTTGACACACCATAAAAGCAACAAGGCCCAATTTCCACGCCAATCTAGTTTATTTAAAACCAGAAAGTATTTACTTAAACGGAAAAGCGTAAAATAAGTACTGGCGTGTCTAGCATAAATAAAAATTCATGATAGCTGACACTTGGCGGGCATTTTTGGCTATTTATTGTTAAACCAATGCAATCCGAACCGAAGTGTCAGTTTGTCGACCAAAATAAACGCTAGTGCATGGAAGATGAGTTTTTAAATGGAGTCGGAAGTCGGACTACATATTATTTTACAATTTAATTTAAATAGCAAAAGTGAATATGTAAAAGGTTGCAGTTATTTTGAGGATATTGCGATAGGTTAAATAAATAAAAGAAATTGTCTAAACACGGCCACTTCGTTTGTTAGGTGATCTTCACACTGCCCCGCATCACGCTGCATCTTGCGTGTCGACGCACCTACGCGCGTTCCTGCGGGAGTGCAGATCTGCATCATCGTGCGGGTTTTTCACGCACTCACGCGCGTAGGTGCGTTTTGTAAATTCACGCACAGCGAGTTCCATTTTCAAATATACACGTCACGCCCATTCAAAATCACGCGCGGCATTGCGGGATTCAGTGTGCCATACCTTGCGTCTCGCCCCGCACCTACGCGCGGGTGTGCGTGTTTCTCCGCATGTATGTGCGTGATCTGCATGAACGCGCGTGGATGCATTTTCAGTGTGTTGGACTATGCGTGTTTTCCATACAAACGGAGATATTTCCATACAACGGAAAAAAACGCATCCACGCACTACGCTGCATCATGCGGGGCAGTGTGATAATCGCCTTAAATGTAAATTATGAGAAGCCAGTAACATGAACTTGTTTGTTGATTAAAAAAGGATAATTGTCTTCATATCATACCCAAACACGCGGAAGCGAACAAAAAACATCCCAATTAAGCCATAATCAAAAATAGGTAAATAAAAAACGAAAAAAAGTTAACCCTTTCAACGCGACCACGCAAACGTAAGCACATATTAAAAACTAATTGCCGCAACGGGTTGCGTCCTAAAAACCCACTCTATATGGCAGCCATTGACATCGTTTAGTAAGCGTGCCCCATACTTGAATATTCAAATTGACCGGGTACAATAGACCCCCTTAGATGACCTCCCTCTAGCCAAAGGAAGTCCAACAAAAGGATCTCTGAGAAAAAAGGCTGAGTTCCGGTGTCAGTCGCACGCGATACACCTACTCCGTCCCCTTTGAATGCGCACCACTACACTGTACCTCAGGTTTTCACAAGTTTTATTTTTCCGTTGAACATAATTTTGTTTATTGTATTCTTTCTAAGTTTATGTTTAAGAGCGAACGTATATTGTACTCGTAAATGTGGTAGAGGAAGCTTCTATTACCTATCGTTTCCTGTACCTTGTTTCAGATAAATTGTTCAAAGTACTATAAACTGTTATGTCGGTTATATCGATTTGAGTTCAAAGATAAAATTAATTAACTTACTATAATGGAACGTAAAATGTTTCAGCGCCGTAATGAGAGCACGTTCCCCCAATGTTGTTTCAAGTTATTTTACTTCAATCGTTTGAACATAACTGAGAATCATCTCCCACGAAGTTATTTATCATTAAAACCCAGAACACATTATTCACATACCAAAAATGTTCAGACTGAACTATCCGGGGAACCAGCCTAATAAGGTTCGTGTTACAAATACATTAATTATCGCCGGCTGTTGTACAATGGCCTTACGAATTGTTCCTATGGGAGGTCGCTTGTCCTATTCCGTCCTATATGGTCGCTATGGCCCCACATCGCATTTTCACGGTTAACTGTTTACGACGAGTTTCGAGATGAATATTTAATAGCTAAGCAAGTGATTGTGGATGGAGGATATGTAGGTGATAATATTACAGTAACAGGGTGCTTGTTTTCAGTGTAGATTATGTATAAGGGTTGTTCTATATTCCCTGAAGAGGCCCGGATTGCTGATTACAGAATTAGGTCCCGAACGGGGCGATGTTGTCGCTATTTATCGGGCCACTCGAACCACATTGATAAAGGACAATATGATAGCGGTTTTGGCTATACATTAAACTTTTAATCTGTGTGAGTAACGAAGTTCGAGTGGACAAAAGAGGGGAATACTATTATTACACGTGTTAGCCGAAAAACGTACACTGCTGGGTAAATGCCTCCTCCAATGGACACACAATACATAACAATGTACCAGATCATGAATTGACTACACTCTTTCAATACAAAAAGGCTATTACGCTAAGGCACATTAGGGCGGTAATCTGAACCTCCAGAAAATTCCTCCTCTGCAAATAATTCTCAATTATTCGTGGTTCAATCAAATGATATCAAAGATACTAGAGCAACACATCAAAGCATTATTCCTTTGAGTCGGTCCTTGCGTGTTCCCTCCCATTTATACGATAATACCTCCCCGGCTTATCTCAAGGTACCTTATAGATCCCCTCTTAGTATAAACTGGGTTACCCGTGAAATGTTAAGAAAATAAAACTTGTTTATTTCCGTTTTGAACTTAATGTATGTTTGTTTTTTGTTGATATCTTTGTGTCAGTTGATAGTTCGAATATTTTAAGGTAAATTGTGTTATAAATCCGTCTGTTTGTTACCTCTATATATAGGTCTAGGCGAGCACGTGTAGGTAAATATAAGGAAAGTAGTTTTCATTTCAAAAGAACTTGTAGTCGCCTAAAAGCTTCAAGTTTAAACCCTTCATATAAGAGTTAAACAATCATAACTCACTAATTCAGTAAACTTTTCAATAGATTTCCTCCGCAAATAGAATTCTATATTTCGCGAAGTAAATTAGCGAGAGTCCAAACTTTCTTTAAATAAATCTAGGAGCCTAATTGACGCTCCACATCACGTCTGAAAAAAGGAAAAAAAAGTGGAAGAGTCTCTTAATTTACTTCGTCAAAGCCTCCATCAATCAAGCTTCGGACTGGCTTTAAATTGATCCGACGTTTCCATCACTACTTTTTGTTCTGTATAAAACACTAGTGATGGGAAAGTGTGGTAGACTAATGTGTTTAGTCGTAGTGTATTATATCGATGCTTGACCGCCTATGTAATATAAGTTTATTATTTATTTTTTTTAAGTTTATACTTGTAACACTCTCTTCCTTCACTGTACCTCCTCTGGAAGCAATTTTAGCTGCTTCTTGAGGGAACTGCTTACCGCATAAAAGTAGTATGATGGATAAGCCATATTCCTGACAAGTTTTTTAAAAGTCCGTACAACCCTTTACGCGTGCGTGAAGGAGTAACAAACATACACACTCAATTTCACCTTTTTTGTTACTTATATTAAAAACTTACGTAAATCAACAAAAACTAATAAATATTTCTCACACGTATAAAAACAGATGGCCTTAAAGTAAAAAAGGTAACAAACATTTGGGCATTCACTCATATCCCACTCGACAACATCGATTAGTCAATTTTATTACTCGAAAAGACATAAAACTCATGAAGCGTAGACGTAGACAATAATTTACTATGAGAAGAACAACAAGAAACATTTGTCGTTTTAACTTATGAGCTGAGAGGTTATTAGTCGATTTTAGCCTAGAAACTAAACGTAGTTATTGTAGTGTTACTAGTGTAATAATCGTATCGTCTTAAAGGTCATGAATTTCGCAGCACAATAGTTTCTTCTGGTTGAATAACTTCGTACTTTGTCATTTGGAATATTGATTTATTTCAGTAATAATAATATTTTTAACATAAAAGGGACATATTTAAGTTCATAGAGAACAAAAAAAACTTCAAAATAATAAGAAGAACAACAAAAAAAATTGCCGATGTCATTTAGTCGATTACCATAATCGACAAATCATTCCCATCTCTAATTAGAGCTGGTATTAATTGCGTCTGGTTATTTTCTCGACTTTCGACTGTTTTGACGGCCTCACAAAGGCCTCTTTTTGTCCATAAGAAATAGGCCAACAATGGTCTGTTGTGTGAGCACAAATTAATGGCCATGTAATTACGGGCCGGTTAAAGGGAAGTCAGAATCTGACAGGGAAATTAAAGGGTGAACTAGTAAAAAACTCGTGTGATTTTAATGGTTGGGGACTCTAGTTTTAGCTTAGTTAATAGCATTTTTTCATATTAAACTGGCAGTACCCTAAGGTACCAACCACATCTGAAGGAACTATAGTTCGGCCATTCAGAGAATGCGTTCCTGACACGTCGCGATTGAACTGACGACGTAACTTTGCAATGGCGTTGCAGTTACGATAAAAATATTTTTGCTGGTTGTTTACCGTTTTAACAATTGAGGAGCATTAAAACAACATTATTATATCAATAATCAATGAATGTAGTTACGTCGTCAGTTCAATCGCGACGTGTCAGGAACGCATTCTCTGAATGGCCGAACTATACTACCCACATGGGGGTAAAAAATAGATGTGTCCTTTCTCAGGCTATCTGTGTAGAAGATTTGGTACAGACAGGCAGGCATAATACTTTCATATTAATATTTAACGCAACATAGAATTCCGTGCACCGTCACAAACACAGCATCATAATACATTAAACCTTGCAGCACTCCAGGTGTCCCCTAGGATCTCAGTTCTCAGCTCTTCTACAACTTAAACTTCCATAATGCTCTTTATAACGCAGTCTTTAAAAGTTTTTCCTACTCTCTCATTACTTTTTACTATTTTTCTTTGCATTTAAAACAGTCTGTTTATATCTTTTCGCGATAACTTCAAAAGAAAAGGAAGTATTCGTTTAAAAGAGATTAAAAGTATTTGACTTTGATCAAGAATTCTGAATTTAAGCGTTTCATCTGTTTATTCCGGGTTCCTTCAGTTATTTAAATATTTTCCGTGCCTTGCCATCAAGGACATTTTTCTGGGAAGGCTATTTACGTATCAATTAATGCAATTCATTACATTCTTGGTAAAATATTTGTTTAATTGCTCTTTTGAATATTTTAATCCATTTCTGTTTAATGCAATATTTATTTTATGAATTAAAAATACATACATACATATATCCTTTCAACTACCTAGTCACGTGCAAGACTGAAAAAAAAACAAAAGACTGATCTAGCTACGCGCAAAAAAATCCAAGAAACTCAAACGCTCACTAATCGCCTACAAACCTGGTCTTTAAATGTTGGATTTATTTTATTTTCTCTAATAGTTTTACAAAATGATCTTATTATAGGGAAACTAAGTATCAAAATATTCAAGTCTTTAAATTGGAATATTAATTCTAATTCTACAGTTCTGATATTCTGACATCGGAAGTTCTGACGTAGAATTCGACGTCAAACGCCAGATGTGTAACAAAGGTGCAAGATTGAATCGCCTTTTCTTGCAGGTAACCGGACGAAGCGCTCACAAAGGGTGGAGTTTCATATTGTGATCCGAGTATTGGGTGATTGAAGTAGATATAATCCTTGGAGAATCTTGTATTTTGGTGATTATTGAGGTTTTATATAACTTGTGTAGATAGGTGAGGGAGGAATATAATCTTAGGGATATGGGCGAGGGGTTGAAGATTATCTTTTGATTCTTAATCATAGCAAAAATTGCAAAGATTTTTTTTTACTTTTTACAAGCTATTTATTATAGAAAGACATTTACATAGAAAATTTATCAAAACCTCTTCTCATCTCCTCTCATTTATTTTATTTATTTATTTATTTATTTAACAGTTTATGTACACACACAGAATACAGAGAATCTCATCTTATAAGATCTGTCCTTAAGAAGCTATAAAAAGCATTAGAACTTAAATAAAAGATTAAAAAAGGTTTGTTAGTGTTGGCAAACAATGTATTGTAATATATTTCAACACAAAAAACAACAAAGCCCTACTCTATTAATTAGTATTTATGCAAAACTTGCGTGACTTACACACATTTCCGGATTTTTATCGTCTATCTGTTTTATTTTATTATATTAATGTGTTGTAATTTTGTGGATTGAATCAATTTATTATGACGGACAACTACATTTGTGTTTACGCACAAAAAAAGTTATATCAAACATGGATCGTTAACACTTCATAAAAATCTATTTTAAGAACGCATAAAATCTAAAACAATTAACATGCTTTTCAAGTGAAAAATAAAGGGTTATCTGCATACAATTTGATGAATCATACAGATACAACTTTCATAATTACCGGCAATTTTTCAAATGTAGTTACATATTAATGTACGAAGAAGTTCGCGGTACCAAGCTTGGCTGCACCCAGGGTTTCCCACGTCACCCACGCTCCACTACTCCGAAGGGTCACGGCCATACTAACACCGCTTTCCAGTGAAAGTTGGTTAATCCAACCAAAAAGTTTTATATCCCACTTTAGTTGTATATTCAAGCTTCATTTGTAGGGTTAAGTAATATTTGTTGAACAAAATTGTGTTTCGCAGCACAAATTAAAATGTGATTCGTGTTTTTAATTAAAAACTTAAGCAGGTTATATTGTATCCTTGTTTTCAGATTTAATTATGTTGTTGTTTTACAAATAACTTATGATATTTTCATAATTTTAAATACACTTCGAGCAGCGAAGGTTTTTAACTTTTCAAGTTTCACATGTGTTTACTTCCCTATCAAGTTTTTTCTGCATACCCAATTACCTATTACAACAAGTTAAAGTCGTGGTGGCCTAGTGGGTAACCTCTTGAGTATGAGGGTGTGGGTTCGATTCCAGGTCAGGCAAGTACCAATGCAACTTTTCTTAGTTTGTACGTACAACAGTAACAACATGTTAAACATTTTTTTCTTTCAATAAATAACCGAAAACCTAAATGTAATGTGTGCAGATCTAAAAAACAAATAACTATTTTATTTTCCTTAATTACACTAAGGGAAATAGACAGGACCAAATAACCATCTATCCGGCATACAAACATTCACAACGTTAACTAAAAAGGGTTATATTAAACTTAATGACTGGATAACTGATCGCCCTTCAGTTAATATTAAACTGCGTCGTAAATAACCGAGCTCGTTAGTTCTGATATGACGAAGATTTAACTGTTCGTTTGGTATTTTTTTTTATTGCTTGAAAGGGATTTACTAAGTGTTGTTAATGATTTTCTATGAGTTCATATCATATAATATTTTTATTGTAACTGTTGATCTTTTGAAATATTTAATTACTAATTTCAGCCAGGTTGTTTTGGTGGGAACCTGCCTAAAATTACATTTTTTTTGTCGCAAATTGGACCAGTGGTTCTTGAGATTAACTAGTGCGTTTATGCAAGCAAATCAAAAAATAATTCTTATAATTGTAAGATTTCAACTCTTCATATTATTGTCCTCTTTTTCATATACTGACAATTTATGTTTACTCAAATGGCTACCCTATTTTATTTATATATTTTGTTACATTATATACACATTATTATATAAATTGGGTTTAACATAAACAAAGCAAAAGTTTTGGCGGAAAATGAAAGTAAACAGGATTATGAGAAAGATACACCTTAACTTTATTGTTATACTAGCTAAGCCCTCGGGTCCGTCCTCGTTTAAACTTTGTACTTTTCAAGGTTTTCCCTTTTAAGTTGCTATGTTTTTAATCAAAATAGCCGTGATGAAAATCTGTCCAATGAAATGCTTGTGTATTTTTTGCATACTGTACAGTATTAGTACTATACTTTTAACGCTAGCTTCCGCCAGCGGTTTCACCCGCGGTCTCAATGGAACTATTTCCCATGCCTAAATAAAGTAGACTATAGCGTTCCTCGAAAGATGGCCTTCTAAAGCCGACAGATTCAGGATGTCTTTGCGCATTCAAGCAAACAAACTAACTCCTTCGGCATATAATTAGTAAGTGTATATAAATGTACATAAAAAAGTACAAAAAAATCAACTTAATTATATCAATCCTGACAAAACCTGACTAACTTCAACTCCCTGAACACCAGCTCATTAGAAGATTGTACCATAACCTTTGGCATCAATAACGTACCTCTCTAGCTTGCAGTCCACAATAATTGGCGCATGTAACGAAGATAAATGGCACTCCAGTTAATGATAATGGAAACAAAGCGGGCCCCGAAACGCGGGAATTTCAATTCGCAGTTTTAATTAAATGCCCGTAGACTTAGTAAATGCTGGTGAATGTTGGCCGAAGATATTTACGCAATGTACAAATTTTGTGGAAATAACGCGTTGTTATTTGAACTGGGAATGTATCATATTATATCTATGAAACGTTAAGAGCTGCTGAGAGTAAGGTGATCTTCACACTGCCCAGCATCACGCTGCATCTTGCGTGTCGACGCACCTACGCGCGTTCCTGCGGGAGTGCAGATCTGCATCATCGTGCGGGTTTTTCACGCACTCACGCGCGTAGGTGCGTTTTGTAAATTCACGCACAGCGAGTTCCATTTTCAAATATACACGTCACGCCCATTCAAAATCACGCGCGGCATTGCGGGATTCAGTGTGCCATACCTTGCGTCTCGCCCCGCACCTACGCGCGGGGGTGCGTGTTTCTCCGCATGTATGTGCGTGATCCGCATGAACGCGCGTGGATGCATTTTCAGTGTGTTGGACTATGCGTGTTTTCCATACAAACGGAGATATTTCCATACAACGGAAAAAAACGCATCCACGCACTACGCTGCATCATGCGGGGCAGTGTGATAATCGCCTAATTTAAACTCCGGTACCTGTATACAGTCTGAACTCGGAACGAAGGTTTGCAGCCAGTACAGAAAAATAAATCGGAAATTTTAGTTATTTTATTTGTAAGGCATGATAAAGATACAGAATACTAGAATCCTATTTGATCTATCCTGGCCGTGTATTAGTGAAAAAGCGATTAAATTTACGACCACTATCCTGGTTTCGATGTCTATCTTAAATAGCCTGACCACCAATACAATAAACGAAAAAAGCATGTCCTTGCGAGGAATTGAATAAATACCAAATTGCATTAAAAATATTATAGCAAGTAGAATGTCCATATAGATTAATTGTATTTATACTCTACTTAGATCTATTATTTATCTAATTAATCCTTTATAATGAACCTATATCACAATTTAACTAGCTCAACTAACACGAATCAATTCAAGTCAATCAACTGATCAAACTAAATCCTTCAGCATCAAAATAAAATTATTTCAAATTATACTTGACTCTGCAGAATAAAGTTAAGAGCTCAATTTAGTGCGCCTATTTCTGCGGAGACGGCCGTGTGAACTCCGCTTATAAATAACTGAGTCAGCGAACGACCTAAATAATGAAGCATAAAATGAGCATCGTCTATGCTCATACAGGCTCATACACGAGCATCACGCCTTCGACAGAACGCGTACATACTATAACCACTCGGGAAATGCGAGCAAGCATCCACGGGAAAGTCCTATTGTTTGCAACGTCTATGTCACATACCTGGTTTTACACTGTACGAGCATGAAAGACCCGTATTATGAATCTTTCAAGTTCTGTAGGCCCTTGTTTTTATGTACGGATATAAAATTTCACGTAAAATTCGTGTCACGTTCATGTCCCGTACTGAGTCAATCATTGTTTTATTAGATACGTGTTTCTGAGGGCTGAACATTGTGTGCCAACTTTTTATAAGACCCCTCTCATAACGATATGGTCGTGTTTACTGAGTGTCATATCGTTCTTTTTAACTGTACAGTTAGGAGTTTATTGTGGCTCTGAGTAAATAGGATAAAGGGTGGCAACCCTTGCCGTGACTTTATCAGATTTTATAAACAGACCATGAATTTTTAAGATGCGTTTTTATTCTTTTAACACATGTGATAAACCTGAGATACGGTGTTTTTGGAATGTGACAATACTGTTTTGGTTTGCTGACCTAAATATACCTTTTATATGGAACAATATACTTATTATTGGAGCTTCTAAGTGGCCAGCCTAAGTGCAATGCAAATGCACTCGTAAATGTGGACAATGGACAATAACGAAGTTCTGCCAACTTGGATAATTCAACAGACAAGGAAACTTTTTTGTATCAAATGGTATTCATTTACAACCTGGCCTGATGCCAGGAAGTGCATTTCTATTACACTTTTCTATTCTTCGCTACTACTTTGTATCCACATCAAGGCTTTAGTTTACAAATATTGAATCTAGATACGGTGAGCAACAAAACTACTTCAAACTCTATAGTCCCTTTTTGTCAAATATAATATCTTGTCCAAAGTGATGCCTAATTATGACAAAAAAGTCCAACTCAAAAATAGCTAGCTAAACACTTAACCCTTCAAATGCGACGGACACTTACTACGGCACAAGCCACAGCCGTTTTAAAAAACTCCCGCCAAGCTAAGAAAACAAATGCCAGTGAAAAAAATAAATATACAGACTCAGTATCATGTTTGGATAGAGGGTTCGGTGATGACAAAATGGTGCTGAGCGCTAAATGGGACGCATTTAACTGTTTATGTACTGTTTAACCGTACATGGGTTATATTAACTGTGATATTTTTGACAGATGATGTACCTAGAAGGAAACTGAGTGATAAGGATTTATGAGTAAAATGTCACTAGAAATTGTTTAAACATCTTTAGTTTGACTTTCATAACTTTTCGAGTATAGAAGTTGTGACAAATATTTATCTTTTATCAGCTTCTAACTACTAATTGAATCATCTCATAAATAAGCTAAACAAGAAAACTAAATAAGAAACAGATAATATTATTCGTCCAATTACAATAAAAGCAAGTTCCAAGTTGGCATACTTACAAATCTACGACATAACTTTAGCGAGCTTATTCCAGACTTGAATGTACTAAATATTATTATAATAAGTATTTGTACAGACAGACAATCTCTGGGATTTCGCAAATGAGTAAGGAAATATGTAGACCCGACAGGTATTGTAATATGTGACAGGTATCCTACCTAACCATTTTTGGAGCCGTGACATATAACATTATACTAAAATAAATACAAAATTTATGTAAAGCCAAGTACTAGTGTGAAAAGATATGCATAACGATTAATACCATTCTTTTAGTTTTTTTTTTTAGTCAAATATCTTATATAATTCTTACTAAAATTAATATCGGTAAGGAATATATATACCACTAACTTATTAGGTACCTAATATATTTAGTAGCCCACAAAAAAAACAATACACTTTTATTTACCAGTGCCTTAAAATATATAGACATGCTTTATGTTAATCCAGCCTATACACTAATACTACTTCATAATAAAAACAAAAAAAGGTTCTATACAAAAGCGAATGAATTGAACAGGTGAGGTTTATAAGACGGCTGTAAATAATATCATGAAATAAGATTGGATGCCAGATGTTTTAGTAAAGCCAAGAAGAGTGCAGTTGAGTACTGGCATCTGGTCGTGGCATCTTAGCTAAGGAACGTTTAGATACGAACATTTAAGAAGTTTAAAAATGCTTGTTATAATAATAATACCAACAGATATTCTCTTGTGATATTTTTTGACATAATTTGACGTTATGACGATTTTTGGTGAATGGTGTGTTATAAGTATTATATTCATCAACACTAATTATTAAAACATTCAAAGTTTATCCTTTCATTTTATCGCCTCAAAATGTTGAATGCTGGCAAGTTTAAAGTTTTATATAGGTAAAAGATCAAGAACCATTAATTAAATTCAATTATCTTCCACATACTTAACTCAATTGTTTCTTCTACAATTGCCTTCAAATACACTTAGATTAAATTGCTAACTTTATTTACAAAGTTTAGTAAGTTCTACAACATTGCTAAGTCTGCACGTTAAGCCACCTGTCTCGAGTGTCGACATGTCGCGCGCATTGCAAAATCTCCGCCATTTTTTATTTTTGTTTCAACGAGACAACATATTTATGGAATAAGGATAATATTAGCTGTATTACTGACTTTGATGGAACTTCGATTTATTTTTCGTTTCAAAGCAAAATGAGCTTTACTCTCAAAGAGAAATAGTAGTCTGCGTTAGAAATTCTAGGAAATTTTATTTCAATAGATGAATGCTAGTCTTCATTTACATATAACAAGAATACCTAACTGATCCCCGCGGTTCCATTCGCGTCCCCCTGGTTTTGGTGTCAAAGCAAGACTGTTTCTAAAAATTATTTTTTTAGTTTTTTATCCTCACACAAAATATCAGTTTACCTGAAGTCTCTAAAATGTCACGTATACAATGAATTGGCGATCACTATCCGCATTTTGCGGTTCTGCTTGCTTTGATATATGGAAACCCGACCTTTATCTTCCTTATAAACGGACTCTCCATAAATATTACGAAGAAAGTAAAATAAACTGTACACAGTTTATCATGTTTTATACTGTAATTAACATTTAAAACTTTCCTATTACTAAAAGGATCTTAATAAACTTTACAGAAGACCTCACACTCATCCAAAGTTTCCATAAGTAGACCGTAACTCCGTGAGTCTCAAAGACTGGGATTACATCGTCCCGTTGTACCGTATACATTGCGTCTTATGCACGATCCGATTTTGGGAGACAATGTGTTATAGCTTACTTGGACGTTTACTTATTGTCTAGAGTCGTTCGTATGGTTCGAATAGATTAGACGTTGATACTCTTGTCTTGGGAACAATGGTTTCTATTCTGTTCTAGACATATTATGCCTAGTGTACGATAGCTTATCGGGCTCCGTTCAGGTTCGTGTAAGAGAATCGGGTTACGCCTTGAGACGCCTTCGGAAAGGTGAGCATTTACCTTGCTGTAACCTAAATTGT
The DNA here is from genome assembly GCF_022581195.2 of Helicoverpa zea. Classification (NCBI taxonomy): domain Eukaryota; kingdom Metazoa; phylum Arthropoda; class Insecta; order Lepidoptera; family Noctuidae; genus Helicoverpa; species Helicoverpa zea. The sequence continues at coordinate 5,824,158 of NC_061472.1, forward strand.
CATGTAGTGCTTCCGTCACGGGTATTAAGAGCTATTGACTGTTTGTGTAACAGATATAGTCCAACAATTTCAGGCTTTACCTAAAAATAATTCTTAGCTTATTATATTTAGACTAATATAGGTAGCGAGGTGAAGAAAAAGAACGGATCCTTTGGCGAATTTAATGAAGAGCAATTTTAGCTCATTCTCCATTTTATGATCAAGAACATAAACATGGAGTAATATGAAATTAAAGATCAAAGACAGCAGTCCTAATTAGAGAACACCTCACGTTTACACTTTCCTTCAATATTTTCCACCAACATCTTCAAAGTGAAGTACGAGCATATGCAGTACATACATTCTTTTTCACTTGAGTTTATAAACCGATGTAAGAAAAACTTTTTTAAATAAAACCGATTTCTATAATTAATCTACAACCTCCTGATACTATGCCGAAAACTGTTTCAAAATCGCTTTAGCCAAACATGAGATAATCGCACACAAACATGCTTACCTAAGTGCATACAAGTTAAACTGAGAACCTCCTTTTTTGAAGTCGGTTAAAAACTCGTTCTGAAATAAGCACAATTTTCTCACAATCTCCGTTCATTAGTCTTACATTACTAGCGCTATAACATAGCACAATTCAGTTTGATTATTCGGAATTAATTGGTACCCTCTGTTCTAGCGTTTAGATAATCCGTTTCAGTTACCTGAAAATCGTCTTAATTGTTCCCAGAAGTTGGATGGTACAAAAAGAGATAGATTATAGGAATCGAGTTCGAGAGACGCTTATTCGATTAATTGCAATCCTGAATGGTGTAGTTATAGAACTATTTTCCGTATCAATTGCAATTCCTTTTTGCGTTTTTTTGAGTTCGAATTTATCGCTTTTGCGTTCTGCAATTAACGACTTATAACCTTTTCTTGGTATTGAATAGAGGTTTTGAATTTGTTTTCACTATATTTCTAGAGAAAATAAGAGAAATTTAAATCAATCTTCCATTGCCAACACAACAACATAGAGAGATTTTATTCTGAAATCCAGTCCTTGAAATATGTCTAGATACCTATACAAGTATTCAACTATAATATACCAAATTGAGAACTCAGACGTTTCTTGATCATTTATTTAAGCTTCTATACTAAAATGTATCTCTTCGCTAACTAGTTCCAAGAACCAAAAATCACTAGGATCATTTCTGAAATAAATCTTACGTAGAATAAGTAAGGGCTGTCAGTCACTTAACGCTAAAGCTAAGCTATAATTAGAATCGTCTACGCCTTTATGTCACTGGGAGCCTTGCTCGGCAAGTCGCGTCGGCAACTTTAATACAGGGTTATGCTGTATGCTGAATATACAGGGTGAAAATAGATTTAAAAAAAAAACGGTTTTAATTTTGATTTCAAACGGTCAGTCCGCCATCTTGGGGAGGCCGCCATATTGAATTTGTAATGACGGTTCTTAACTACTCAAGTATTGTCATCAGAACTCAGAGTGTGTGCAAAATTTAATCCTAATTGAATTGATCGCTTTTGCGTTCTGGAATTAAAGACTTATAAACTTTTCTTGGTATTAACTACCTCTAGAGGTTTTCAATTTGGTTCCACTATATTTCTAAAGAAAATAAAAGCTCTTCCCTATAAAATTTTAATCAATCCTCCATTGCCAACACAGCAATATAGAGAGATTTTATTCTGAAATCCAGTCCTTGAAATATGTCTAAAGATACCCTTATAAGTATTCAACTATAATATACCAAATTGAGAACTCAGACGTTTCTTGATCATTTATTTAAGCTTCTACACTAAAATGTATCTCTTCGCTAACTAGTTCCAAGAACCAAAAATCACTAGGATCATTTCTGAAATAAATCTTACGTAGAATAAGTAAGGGCTGTCAGTCACTTAACGCTAAAGCTAAGCTATAATTAGAATCGTCTACGCCTTTATGTCACTGGGAGCCTTGCTCGGCAAGTCGCGTCGGCAACTTTAATACAGGGTTATGCTGTATGCTGAATATACAGGGTGAAAATAGATTTAAAAAAAAAAAACGGTTTTAATTTTGATTTCAAACGGTCAGTCCGCCATCTTGGGGAGGCCGCCATATTGAATTTGTAATGACGTTTCTTAGCTAGTCATGTATTGTCATCAGAACTCAGAGTGTGTGCAAAATTTAATCCTAATTGAAGATCGGAAAGTCGGTCAAATTAAGATTAAAAGATTTTCAAAAAACGCCCTTCCTTATTTTCGACCATTAAGCAGTCAAAACTATGCTCTTGATTGTAACATTGTTAATTGTTTTATATACAGTTGAAATAGTTTTGATTATAAGACGCAAGAGCGATATAGTGACACAATGGTTACAGATTCATTCAGTAGCAATGATTATGAATAATATTGTTACAACATACAATACAAGATGTGCGGTGTTTATTTATTGAACTAGGGTCATATCATATGCGTTTATAATGCCCGTTAACAAACACCTACATACTCACGTCTGTTATGCTTATAGATTACAATGAAATTGGTATGAAATATATATAATGTTTATTTCTTGAAAATTCATTTTTACAAAAGTACTCATAAACCCACGAAGGAGAAAAGACTAGCGGAGATGCCCTAACGCAGGTAGGTCACGCGCCTTCAGGTAGGTCAAATACGTCACGACTACGTCACGGCAGGCGTGGCTGGACACCGCCCATATATCGTCCTTTACATCAAACTGACATCTTGTCATGGTTGTATTTTTACCACAATTTCAACAGATTTTATTTGTTACTCGATTAAAACGATGAAATGCGCTATCATTAATTGTAGAAATTGCTCAGGATCCAAACTCAAACATACCATAGGATAACATTTCACGTGTAAGTAATATTTTAGCTTTAAAACATATTTTTTGCTAGAGACATCTGTCGTCGAATAGCTGCATTTCTAGAACCTCTAAGTGAATTTGTATTATTTTCGTATCAATCTTGTATCAATGTATATTATTGGTACCAATTTTTGCCTTAAAAAGCAGCTTCATTTTTCCTTGCATCCTACAAGTTTTTTTATAGATTATTTACAAACCAAAACATATGATATATTATCATGAAAATTTAATATTATAAAAACACCATCTTTCGGTAAGTAGTCGACTTACGTATATTTGAAGTAAAATTGTGTTCATCAAGACAGAGAGACCCGTTACAAAATTAAGTGCTACCAGACATCGAAAATGCAATCACCCATTCTTAAAAAAGGTCTTATTTAAAAAAGCTGCAATTATCTTAAAATTAATCATAACTCTTACTATGTAGATTTATTTATATTCATCACTAGCCGTTTTCCCGCGGTTTCACCCGCGTACCGTGGGAGCTACTGCCCGCACCGGGATAAAATATAGCCTATGTTACTTGCAGATAATATAGCTTTCTAATGGTGAAAGAATATTTAAAATCGGTCCAGTAGTTTTTGAGTTTATCCATTACAACCAAACAAACAAACAAAGTTTTCCTCTTTATAATATTAATAGATCAGCAATGTTTTACATAGGTATATCTCTCTTGCCGTACATACTTTTTGAATGTACCTTTACTCAGAGCAACATCGGACACACATAATGTCAGCCACTTAGTGGATGCGCCGTTATGATATAGTTGTGAAAACTCTAATTTGATAAACACTGTCCCTATAATTTTAATTCCCATTTTTCTTGGTGAATTTCGTAATGTGGCAACATCGAAAATAACAACAGTCATCGCAGCACGGTTTTAGACATGTTCTAGAACAAATAGAACGAATTTTCGTGCTTGTGATGCCATAGTGGCTAGTAGACGAACTAACACAATGCCATAAGTTGATACTTAAATTACACCATGGGGGTATTTTAGACCCGTTGTGAATAAAAATGATTTTTCATCGAGTCTCCGTTTAATGGTTCCTAGATACCTATTTCATTTCTGGAGGAGTAAATAAATTGTTGTGGGGCAAGTTCTCTGCACAAAATAATACTTATATACGAGGGGAGGTCAATAAGTTCGCGGAATGAGAACGAAGGAGGTTGAAATTAAACACCAAATTATTTTTCCTTTTCAATATATTCTCCTTTAACCCTAATACATTTTTCGAATCTCTCAAATAGCTTGTTTATACCATCGAAAAAAAATGATTTGTCTTTGGCGTCAAAATAGGCCGAAATTGCCGACTTGACTTCTTCATCGTCGTCAAATTTCTTTCCACGAAGCTTTTTCTTCATTTTTGGAAATAAATAATAGTCACTGGGGGCAAGTCTAGACTGTATGGTGGGTGGTTTAATTGTTCAAGGCCGCATCGGTGAATGGCAGCCGTCGCAACATGGCACGTGTGGACGGGTGCATTGTCGTGCAAAAGGAGCACACCTTTTGACAGTTTTCCTCTTCTTTTTTCCTTAATGGCTTCTTTCAATCTTTCCAGTAAAGAAGCGTAGTACTGTCCCGTTATAGTCCCAATACAAGTTTTTCTACTTTTTTGACGATTTCCAGTGTGGTGGCCCCAATTGGCCGTCCGTCCGTCTTCAATGGACTCCCTTCCTTGTTTGAAAAGACCATGCCACTTGTAAACCATGGTTTTACCAGGGGCAGAGTCCGCGTAAACCGCTAACAGCTCTTGAAAAATCGTCTGAGCGGATTTTCCTTGCTTGGTAAGGAACTTAATAGCTCTAAAAAGCTGGCAGTACAAAGTGGGCAAAAATTAAAAAAAAAAGCTCAAAATTTGTTGCTAATTAGTTGCCAAATAATCGATTTTTTTGCTTTTGCCGATTTCGAGAAATCGTCAACAATGCTAGCTTCACCATAAGCTGGCATGGATTATAAGATAAAAGTAAAGGTAAAATAAACAAAATCACTACAAATTTGTTGCTAATTTGTTGCTGTATAACCAAAATAAATTTGAGGTGCAAAAATATTTTTTTTTTCAAATAGAAAATTTTTATTTGCTTTGCGCGCTTGAATGTCAATTTTTTCATGAAAAAAATATGAAATAAATTTGTTGCTCGTCACAGAACTGTTCCTTGTCACTTAGAGAACCAGCAACTAAATAGACACCCGACGATCGGGTGTCTTGAACTTCGGTGACTAACAAACCGGCCATGCTAGCTTGAATGTCGATTTTTCCGGTGAAAAACGTTGAAATGAATTTGTTGCTCGTCACAGAGGTGATTAATGTCTCTCAGAGAACCAGCAACTAAATAGACACCCGACGATCGGGTGTCTTGAACTTCGGTGACTAACAAACCGGCCATGCTGGCTTGAATGTCGATTTTTCCGGTGAAAAACGTTGAAATGAATTTGTTGCTCGTCACAGAGGTGATTAATGTCTCTCAGAGAACCAGCAACTAAATAGACACCCGACGATCGGGTGTCTTGAACTTCGGTGACTAACAAACCGGCCATGCTGGCTTGAATGTCGATTATTCCGGTGAAAAACGTGGAAATGAATTTGTTGCTCTTCGCAGAACTGTTAGGCATCGATCGGAGAACCAGCAACTAAATAGACACCCGTTGATCGGGTGTCTTGAACTTCGGTGACTAACAAACCGGCCATGCTGGCTTGAATGTCGATTTTTCCGGTGAAAAACGTTGAAATGAATTTGTTGCTCGTCACAGAGGTGATTAATGTCACTTAGAGAACCAGCAACTAAATGAATAGGAGAGCTCAAAATAACACACAAGTCAAATTGTTGAGCTCTCATAAATTGACGAGCTCAAAAACATCGCAACAAACGGCAACATTCGAACGCTTAATGTATCTAGCGGGAAGTTACAGGAATGGCCTTTAAGGGTCATCCGATTTCGATAATTTTTTTTTTTGCTTATTAGCGCTCAAGGATGGCTTAGAAAAATAGAATTTAAAAAAAAGCGAAAAAAATATAAAATTGAAAAATAAAAAAATATTAATACTGAATACTAGTCGCCAATGTTACCAGTTGATTACGTGGCTATAAGAGTATACTAAAATTAATCAATATATAGAAAATAGATCTCAGTGGCGTGCACTTGGAGAGGCCTATGTCCAGCAGTGGACTGCGATAGGCTGATGATGATGATGATGATGATGATGATGATGAATCAATATATAGTTTCTGGAAAGTACATTGAGTACTTTAGCTTAGTTCATTTTTAATGCCAAAGAAGAAATCGTGACTCAGATGATATTTTTTTGTTTGTAAAAATAATTACAGTTCGTTCAGTAATGATTTATATTGTTTTCTATTATATATTAGACCAAGTTGGTTTAAATTTTCAGGAAATCTAAGTTTGATGAAATTTCTTTAGAATGACAAAGATTGGTACTCATCGGTCAAGCTGTTCGAAAGTTATAAGCGATTCACATACTTATTCTTACACATATATACAGCTAGGGTGTCACCCTCGTGGAAGTAGTCAAGGAAGCTTCCTAGAACCTCAAAACGTTAAGATCTGGAACGTTGCTGGTTCTCTGAGAGACATTAATCACCTCTGTGACGAGCAACAAATTCCTTTCCACGTTTTTCACCGGAAAAATCGACATTCAAGCCAGCATGGCCGGTTTGTTAGTCACCGAAGTTCAAGACACCCGATCATCGGGTGTCTATTTAGTTGCTGGTTCTCTGAGAGACATTAATCACCTCTGTGACGAGCAACAAATTCATTTCTACGTTTTTCACCGGAAAAATCGACATTCAAGCCAGCATGGCCGGTTTGTTAGTCACCGAAGTTCAAGACACCCGATCGTCGGGTGTCTATTTAGTTGCTGGTTCTCTGAGAGACATTAATCACCTCTGTGACGAGCAACAAATTCATTTCAACGTTTTTCACCGGAAAAATCGACATTCATGCCAGCATGGCCGGTTTGTTAGTCACCGAAGTTCAAGACACCCGATCGTCGGGTGTCTATTTAGTTGCTGGTTCTCTGAGAGACATTAATCATCTCTGTGACGAGCAACAAATTCATTTCAACGTTTTTCACCGGAAAAATCGACATTCAAGCCAGCATGGCCGGTTTGTTAGTCACCGAAGTTCAAGACACCCGATCGTCGGGTGTCTATTTAGTTGCTGGTTCTCTGAGAGACATTAATCACCTCTGTGACGAGCAACAAATTCATTTCAACGTTTTTCACCGGAAAAATCGACATTCAAGCCAGCATGGCCGGTTTGTTAGTCACCGAAGTTCAAGACACCCGATCGTCGGGTGTCTATTTAGTTGCTGGTTCTCTAAGTGACAAGGAACAGTTCTGTGACGAGCAACAAATTTATTTCATATTTTTTTCATGAAACAATTGACATTCAAGCGCGCAAAGCAAATAAAAATTTTCTATTTGAAAAAAAAAATATTTTTGCACCTCAAATTTATTTTGGTTATACAGCAACAAATTAGCAACAAATTTGTAGTGATTTTGTTTATTTTACCTTTACTTTTATCTTATAATCCATGCCAACTTATGGTGAAGCTAGAATAGGCATGATGACAGTAATCAAAAATCATTAAAATAATATATTTATTAAATTAAACTTGAAGCTTGGAATATAAAACGCGCATTGTTTTCTTTATTAATAATGTGATTAATATGTATTTTTATAAAATAAAATTACGAAATAAGGCAATCCGCCATGATATCTTGAACACCAATCAGAGCCCGTGACGTCATTTCTCAAAACAACTCGCGCGAAAGCGCGCGAACGTCACATTTCGTTATTGTGAACTTCCACTGCGATCTTTGTTTTTAATTAATTAATTGTGTATAACACGAGTTATGGAGCCCGGATTTATCAAGGCAAACAGCGCTAATTTGCCTAGAATTGATATCATAATGCTGGGAAAGTTTTTGGCATCAAATAAAGATTTTTGTTCAGCTGAATTTAGAAATGTTAAAACTTCCATGTAAGTATACTAGTTTAATTAAAAAAAACTTCCATGTAAGTGTATTAGTTTAATTAAAAAAAACTTCTATGTTAGAATCTAGAGAACTATGTAATAACTTACATCAAAGTGATCTTCACAAAAATAAAGTTGTACACTGGGCAATATTGCTTTTGAATCTCGCCTTGCAAGTTTAAGCCACTTGTTTCGTATGTTTTTATTGTGAGGAACGTACACAAATAACTTATCAGGAGTTGTTTTGGATGTGTCCTTACACTGGGGGACCCCACAACACCTATGCACTTTCGAATTCATATTTAATAACACAAAAAACTTAATTATTGCACGAGCGTTGTTTACTTGCGTCTTGTAATTTCAGTCGTGACGTCACAAGTGACGACATGACACTGACAAGCGTTTTCGCGCCGGATTCAAAGTGGACAGAGAAAAATGCAATTATTTGATAAAAAAACTTCGCATTTTCTTAAAATTAATAATTTTTCATATAAAATAGACGTATACCTACATCATACAAAGGAATTTAAAAATTTGTCATCATGCCTATTGTTGACGATTTCTCGAAATCGGCAAAAGCAAAAAAATCGATTATTTGGCAACTAATTAGCAACAAATTAGCAACAAATTTTGAGCTTTTTTTTTTTATTTTTGCCCACTTTGTACTGCCAGCTTTTTAGAGCTGAACTTAATAACGGCACACGGTGTTCAATTTTCTCCATACTGGCTGACTTCTTCCCGATTTAGTTGTTTGCAGGTCGATAACTCAAAAGTTAATGACCCGATTAGGTTCAAACTTGGTATATATACTCTTAATGAGGTGCTTAACTAGTGCCTACCTGGACGGGCAAATTTATCCCCGCCAACCCCTCCATTCCGCGAACTTATTGACCTCCCCTCGTAACAATTAATTTTCTAACTTTTTTATCTCTCTCTTTTTCTTCGTTCATTTCAAATGAATGCTTCTTTAAACTTTCTAATTGAATTACTATTTTAAAAGAATTATTAATTTTGAGTATTTACTTTACTTTTGAGTATGTCACTAGTGGTCGATGTTAGTTTAGGGTTAGATTTTAATCATCCTATTCCACGCTAGATGGATTTACAAAAAATGGGTGGCTTCCCATAAAAGGCGTATAAGGGTGGAGCACGGGTGGAGACAGTAACGTTCCTCGTCCCCCGCTCACCCGAATTTTGGCGCGCTGCTTTGTTAGGAGATTTTTCGTTAGGGCATCTCCGCTAGTCTTTTCTCCTCCGTGCATAAACCCTACTTCCTTAATTCCACAACATCCATATACATACTTATATTTTCTTTCAAGTCATTTATTCAAAATCCTTTTCAAACACCACATTCAGGTAACAACTCAAACAGCCTACACTGTGACGTCACTAAAGAATTCCCTGCTTTAAAATGTACCTATATACTTTTATATCCATTAGTTGACCTGCCTGGTCCATTACCCTTTATTACCGACAGCATTCCATTCAGATGCATCATCTTTGACTCACGCATACCTGTAACAAAGAACACCTATATTAAAACTTGAGATAAAATGCGCTTAACCATATGACAATATGGACGTATGGTAAAGATGTATGTTAGAGCTAAGCAGACTGCAAACTTCTAGTCGGCCGATAGTTTGTTTGGGCTCATAAATCAGTATGAATATAAATGGTAGTATGCTGATTTCCGAAAGACCAGGTATTTAAACCGGTATCAGACCGTCTGAAAACTTTGAGTGCAATCAAGATTTTCTTGAAACAAAAATTGGCAGCTTTCGGGTCAACTTTCGGCCGACTGTTTAGTCTGCAGTGTGTGGGTAGTCGTTGACTGCTTATTTGATCGCGATAATGTCTCGTGAGCTAATTAGTTTGTCGTAGGACAAGTATGTAGTCGTAATTAATGGGGTTATTGATCTTGTAGTACACAGAGTTATGAATATTGTTTCTATTTGACATGTAATTGTAATAAACGTAACATAATGTTATAGATAATTAGATCTCAAAAGAACGTATATGTCGCAGGGATATGATAAAAACGGGGATATGATCAATTCCCTAAGGGATTTGATCAAATCACGGAGGATGTTAAAATAGCAACACGATTTTATCTTTTCTCCAAACAAATCTAGTGAATTGAACAAATCCCTAAATTGGTTCAGTGAAATGACAAAAAAAATGTCAGTTCTTGTTTGGGTCGCGCTTGCAAACACTAGGCAAGCCGTAGGTGTCATAGATGTGCCTGTAAGAAAAATAATGTTTTATGTTATTCACGATGCCACAAATCAGCTGCATGTTTTAATAAGTGATTATTACAAATAGGCATATCATACGCAACTAAAATATTTTTTAAAGAAATTTTTGTAGATTCTTTCAAAAATTAAAATATTGTTCTGAGTAATCGTGATTTTTATATCAATATTTCCTTGTATTGCATACACCTGATTATCATAATTATGTAGGTATATCTTACCAAATAAACCTTTAAAATATCAAAGCAAAATTATTTTTGTCATTTCACTGAACCAATCTAGTGATTTGTTCAATTCACTAGATTTGTTTAGGGAAAAGATAAAATCGTGTTGTTATTTTAACATCCTCCGTGATTTGATCAAGTCCCTTAGGGAATTGATCATATCCCCGTTTTTATCATATCCCTGCGACATATATATCTCATCTTCAAGAACGACGAAGAAACTTATTTTTACGAGAGACGAGCTAGTGTTTTGTTTTTGGTGATTTTGTAATGAAATAAGCAATATAAGTAAACGAGTTAATTCTGAAATGTGTTGAAACTAGATAAATAAAACAAAACAGGCCTATAATGTAGATTTCTTATAATAATTAAAACAAAAGGGACCTCACTCAATAACAAAATAGTCCGTCCAATTTTGACAGCTAAGCGACGCAGTTGTCAGTCACAAAATGAATTTGGCTCTTTTGCATAATTCCAATTAATAATGGCGATTATTACAAAGAAACTTTGAAGGCTTGATGCCTTCCCGGAATCAATATTGTTCTTATAAAGTCGGCCGCTTCAAAATCGAAGGCCAATTTCAATTTGAAGTTCCCTTTGAATAAGGCCTTTGTAGACCGGACATCATCATCAGCCTTTTTATCGTCCCACTGTTGGACACAGGCCTCCTCTCACACAGAGAAGGATTGAGCGTTTATCACCACGCTTGCTTAAGGAGGTGGATTGGTAGTTTAAGAGTTTTAGGACCAGGTTTTCTTAAGGTGTTTTTATTCAACTTTATTCCGTCAATGGTGTCCATAATACACCCAGAAAGTACATGTCACTTAGAAAAGGTACAATGTTCCTTAACCTGGAATCGAGCCCAAACACTCGTACTTGTGAAGTTGGTGCTTTAACTACTAAGCCACTACGACTTGAAACCGGACCGGACATACCTAATATGTACGCTTTATGAACCGATCTTCCGACCGAGAAAATATTATAAAAACACTTCTTTGAATAACTGAACCTCGTTGTCAATTGAACGTAAAATAATTAAGTTAAATTGGAAGCCTTCGACTCGTGAAATACAGAGGCCGGAAATTATTTAATTGGTGTTTGTTTTACGGCTTTTAAAGATACTTATTTATTCATGTCACAATTATGTGAAGGAATAAGACGTGAATATAGACTGACAATACAGACAGTCTTCTTTACTGAGGTATCATTATAACGCCCTGTCCTGCTAAAATATTCAGTGAAACTACAGCCTAAATCTAGTACGAGTCGTCGGTTCTCTGTCTACAATGAAATCGGATTTTACAAGTAAATAAATAGCATATATTTTAACACACAAAAGTAATGGTGCCACAGCGGTAGGAGCTATATCATACCAGTTGCCAATCCCGTCCAAAAAAAAGCGAGCCCAGGCCAGGTGCTGATTCCATTATTGTTCAAACCTGACCGAAAACGACAGGTGTTTTGGACCGACACATGTACTCATCCGATCTTTTGGATTCGGCCTATAGAGCAGATGGTCGGATGCAAACCGCTTTATACCTTTTTTGTTTGCTTTTGCGTTATTTTTGGGGAGCTGTGTTTACGCTCCAATCCAATTCGGAGTTATATGCGAATTCTATTTTGTGGCCGTACGTACCTTTTCGAATGGAATATGCGGAATATTGCAGTAGAAAAAATAGAAAATTGATGATATATTTCTTGGAATGTATCAAAATATGAATTACGATATTTGGCTTTAATAATAAGTAACATGTTACAACCAATCAAACATCAAATAAAACAAAATCCTAATATAAGCCATTTCCCTGAAATTGTTCGACGAATTTTTTCATCTTCCCACTGTTATTGAACGACAACAATCTACTTATACTGAATCGGAACGCGATCTTAAAAACTGCTCTATGTGACTTGGCAGATAATTTTATTGAATTTCAAATCGAACTGGATTGCAGCTTGAAGCATACCGTCACGTATTATTGCCATGGTCCTTAAGCCTGGGGGATAGAGTTCATTTTAGGTGGTATTAGTGCATGAGTCAGCATAATAAACATCTGGCCTGCTTTTTACGGTTATGCATCAGGATTTGAGCGCAAAAAGGTCACGCTTAGTAAAATCAGACGCGACTCCGGCGTTAAGCTGTGAAATTATTTTGTGAGCTCAAAGGTTATCAGTGTAAAGGGTGATTTTCTTTGTCGTGTTCAAGATTACAAGTTCAATTTAAAACTAATTCTAGTTTAAGCGTGAACTAAATGGAGCGTAATTTATTTTTTAACACAACTGTCACGATAAGGTTTTACTATTACTTTTCATAGGTCAAAACTAAAGCTTTACATTTAGTTACGAAATAAAGGTTTAAGATTATTACTAGAGCAATGTGACCTTTACAGATGAAGAAATTCAAAAGAGTACTGTTCTATAAATATCATAGTACTCCACAATGTATTTAGGACAAAGGGCAACAGCAGTATTCAAACTGGTACACTCACCGGCCAAAAAAACGGAACCAGGGACGATAAAACTTAAACAAATTCCTTACAACTAGCAATCGACTTTAAAACCGCTCACGGCACATACAGACGTACAGACTCACCCAAATACCGATAATCTGATTCCCATTTCATTTCAACATTAAATAGAGCGTCTGAATCACCCTTTACAAACGGCCAGTATCAATTAAGAGTCGATGGTGTAAATGTGAAATGTAAATAAGTGTGTTGGAAGTGGGTTACTTCGTTTGGCCGACAGTGTATGAGTTCCGTTATGGGAAGTGGTATTTTTGCCAGTCTGACCACGTGTATTTTTTGCGGGCCAGTTTTTTTGCTGTTAAGTGTAATTGAGTGGCGTTTTATTTCTATTGAAAGGGCTTTTTTGAGTGATGATAGGTATGCTTGATGGGTGGATTTTTGCACGGTTTTAAATAGTACAAATATGCTGTAATTCTCAATTTGATCCCACGATAGGAATACCTGTACTACAGGTAATTTTAAGAAGTTTTTTTTTTTTTTAATACAGTATTTTCTTGGCAGGTATACTAAAAGCGTATAGATTTTAAATGCAGTTTATAAAGGTGATGTAAACTAAAACTAAACATATAAGTAAATTAAAATCTACTACAGACACCAAACACTGAAACTGAATTACTTCATTCCGACTTATTTAAAAAGAAACCCTCAACTAACCCGAAAGTTCTATTAATAACTACCCTTAAGCCGCCAAACTAATGTGCTTATGTAAGGCTAGTCCCACAATAACGCGGGTCGGGTTAATGTCACGACACACCCTTGGCCATTGTCCCTTCTGAATAATGCCGTCCAGTGTGCTTCTGACCTTACATATATACGAGCTAAAAGGTGAACCCCACATTGAGAGGTTCACAATACTGTTATTTGAGGTTTGCCGATTTTTGACACACAAAAGGGCTCGATTTGAAAATCGTTTTTGATTAAATGCGAACCGAGGTGAAATGTCAAGTGTACTTTTCAATTTATCGACGATACATCGGTGGAAAAGATTTTTGGTACGTTAAGTTGGTTGCGAAGCCTTCGGTTATTCAAATGTATGTAGGCAAAACATCTTTTTTAAAAGGATGATCAGTACATTTCAGTAAATGTACTTCAAAAATTCTCAATAAATCCATAACATTATATTTACAGAAAAATCAACTTTTAGTATTTTGTCTCTTGTTAAAAAAAAAAACTGAAAAAAAAGACTTTATAGTACCCACAAAGCAGGCTTCTAAAAACTAAACCAAACACGTTGCAATCTTAACTTATACATAGTGTTACCAACTTTGCAACCATCTTGTCGGTATGTGGGTCAAACACTAGTTGTAAATCGGTCTGAACCACTTTATTGGTGGAAGTTCAGACAAAAACTCTGGTTCATGACCTAGACCGGTGGAAGTTAATTGTTTAGCTTGAAAACTTAATGCGGTTTTGTGGTTGTAAGTAAGAAAGTTGATTAATATAGTGTGCTGGTGGTAATGGTAGAAGGTGAAGTATGTTTGTGGTAATGCTACATAGAGGAGAAACAGGAGTATAATGCTATAGGAGCCTAGTGCTAAGCGTCCCCCGACTTGGATTCGGGTCGTAAGGCAACTTTAAGACCAAAGTCGACAACATACATCGAAAATTGACCGTAAAAAAATCTATGTGAACAGTTGTTTTAGCAAAACTGAAGTTTATTTTGTCGGCATACTTAGTCCGAAAATAGATAGATGTCGCCATATTGATAACAAAAAGCAAAACTGAACTTTTCTCTGAATCAGCTGTTACGTTGACTGTTTAAATCTCAATCACTCAATTAAAGAAAAAAATATACAAAGTCATTTCCACTGACACAACTCCTAAAATATAAACAAATTAACTACGAGTATTATGACTAACATCCAATCGTTTGTGGATATTAGTTTGTTAAATATTTACTTTATGATTTGTGTCACATGACTGACGGCCTGGCAGTAAGCCAATCTGTATTTAACTAAAGTCAGCTCATAACTTAAACAAATATTTTAGTCAATACTAGCTTCCACCCGCAGTTTCACCCACGTCAAGAGGAAACTACTTCCTGTACCCGGATGGGGATAAAAAGATGATAGAAATGGAAGTATTCTCATTGTCTTTGTTTGACTTGGCGACTCGGCCACTACTGAGCGCTCCCGAGCTTACGCATACAAAGATACTGTGTATGTATGTGCATTTATAAACTCAAGTAGGTACTTATGGCTCACCCGTTGTCGTCAATTAAGATATCTTAGACCCAATTGTACCATTTAGCCACCAACCAAACTTTAACTAGCCGTATACTTGCCGCCCATTTATCAAATCGGCGATTTTGTCAACAGAAAATGTTTCGACTATAGTTAAATGGTGGAATTCACCGTAAGTATATAAAATATTTCGAAGATACAAATAGGTGTTATCAAAAACATTTACTTACTCCACTTCTTATTGGACATAAAAATGCACAATTTCACGTACCGAAGTCAAATATTGAATAAGTTGTGGTATCGTCTCACCCTAGAAGCAAACTGGGGTCAGGGAACTGAGATAAGGATTCAATAACCTTACCCTATCGTTTATGCAAATATGTGGGCAATCGGAACTTTACCGCCTGTCCCCGTATTGATAAAACTGTCTACTTTCTATCAGTTTTTGATAAGAGGTACTATTAAGTTATGGTTGCCACACTTTAGCTAAAAGTTTTCGTGATTGTTGAAAATGTGGTAAATATTGCAAACTTTCGGCTTATGGACGTCAAACTTTCAATATGTTATAGAATATTCGTAGACGTATTTCTAGTAATAAAAAAAATGGTAATGGCATAATTAAATGGTACCATCTTCAAGTCACCAAATTCAATTGAAAAGTAAACTTTTATCCAATCTGGCTCTATGCCCAAAGAAAACATACACCACAATTACACTTGCGGCCACAAATAAGTAGGCACACACAACAAATATTCCAATGAAACTTCATCCCAGCTTCAATAAACACGACACACATTACAGATTATACCATGAGAAACTAGTGTTCCAATACAAAGACTATATTGTACTAACATACGAGTAAGCAATTAAGATATATTAGAACCAGATCACGTAGTACAAGGATATACTCGTTATAGTGATAAATATCATTGCTGCTACACACGTCTTAAAACTTTAGATAATATTCGACTTGACTTAATATGTGTTGTTCTGTTATCAATGTTGTACACAAAATTGACATTTTCAATAAGTACAATATGCAATCGAGACTAAATCGAAATGATATTTGTAAGTCCAGTTTTTTTTTTTTTAATTAAAAAAGTACTCCCACTTCGTATAACCAACAATATTCTGAGTCACACAATTGAAACATTTCACAGGTTTTTATAATATTTGCATTTGACATATTCCTCTCTACAAATATTTACCAAGTGACCTCTTTTGTCGGGCATGCTGTGTTTATCCTCAAACCACGAACAAGTTTAACTTAATTTGAAAATCAAAACATTTAAATGTTACTTTTAAAGTGCTCGCCAGTGTACACTAATTCCCAATTTCGTGTTATTAAAACGGATGATTCAACTAAAGTACACTTGGAGCAAGTTTAAATAATTTTGAGAAACAATAAAATTAAATAACTCGCGTAACACGATTTTCTGAAATAAGCCTTTTATTTGTAACTGTAATTGGGATGAAATTTGAAATTATTCATAAACTAAGTAGTACTTACTTTGTACTTAAGACTATTCTGAATAATACTAGGTTATACTAACACAAAGTTTAGTTTCAATTTTTTTTAGATTTATCATAGCTTTTAATGGACTAATTTTGGTAAGTAGTAAGGTACATAGTTCTAACCTATCGAATCATATTCCATGTATCTTGCTATTTAGAATCCCCATGCAACTGGCCATCACTTTCAAATTACTAGAAAAATTGATAAAGGGTAAAATTTAAATTTCATACATAAACCTAGTAATTAATAATAATGTCAGTAGACCCAAAAAACCCAAGCTTATGTAATTAAATACACATTTCTCAGGTACAAAATAAAATATAGGCTCAAAAATATAATCTCGCAAGATAACACGGATAATGCCCGCATGTTAAAGTTCAACATGGCCGACGAACTGTAATATCGAGTACATTCGATCGAGCCGGCATCATTCCCATGACTGATCCGATTAACCCATACTCCACATTCATATTAAACCATGAATACATCTGAATCTCCGTGCTGTATTATAATTTCTCAAAATCATACGTTATTAATAAAAAAACTCGTGGTGGCCTAACCAACCTCTCAGGTATGAATAGGTATATGGGCGTGCACTTGGAGAGGCCTATGTCCAGCAGTGGACTGCGATAGGCTGATGATGATGACGATGGGTTCGATTCCAGGTCAGGCAAGTACCAATGTCCCTTTTCTAAGTCTATATGTACTTTCTAGGTACCTATATCAGTAAGTCTGAAAACCAGTCTTATCAGGGGGTATTGGGTTGCCTGGGTAACTGTGTTGAGGAGGTCAGATAGGCAGTCGCTTCATCCTGTAATCCTGTTAGACTGGTAGCCGACACCAATATAGTTAGGAAAAGTCTTGGGAGATGTCAAGCATAAGTTATTTTCCTGGAACATCTAGAAATATGTACCTACTATTCGTTTTCAAAGAAAACATACATACTACGTATTCTTTGAAAGTTAGACTTGACAGTTCCAGGAAGACAGACTTGTTGGGCAAAAGTGTAACTAGGCTTGAGAGGTTACGACTTCGTGTCTTGTATTCTTATCGTATTTATTACTACCTCTATATGTTTCACGCAGTAAACTACGTATTGTACCCGGATTAAAACATAACCTTTGTGTCCTAGGGATAGTAGTTTCAGGATCGGTTTAGTGGTTTCAGAACCTTTACAAACAAACCAACAAAATTTTATTCCACATAAGTATAGAATACGAATCTAGATTAAATTATTCTAGGTAGTTACAAACCGTCACTGACAAAGGACTTAAATCTAATCCTATAGATTTTACGTCAGGAGGTTTTCAAAACCCCTCAAATATTGATGTTGTCCTGTAAAAGTCACTCGAACTTCTGAATGACGAACAAAAACTTTGATTTACGATTGGCTCGCTTGATTTATGCTCTTTGCGTTCTCTGAATTGAATATATAATGTTCAGGCAGCCAGGCATTGCCGCCTTGTAATCCGAAGTTATCTATTAGGGGCTGAAATATGCTGTTTTCCATGAAATTTTAAGCGGGTCCCGAGACTTTACCTTTAACTTGGCCGCACTTGGATTACGAGCCGTCGTTAAAAATGTTTTTAGATTACGCAGAATGTTCTCGGGACTGTATTTAGTTATTATTTTTTGTTTTTATTATTCTGTTTGTATTTCGGAAGTTTTTTTGCGATCTCTTTTGTTGATAATTGATAAGCTTACACATGTATTTGTGTTTTAGAAATTTCGCAATAAAATATTATAAAAGCTTTGCAGATACTAAGTCTATTAACTACTTGCACTGATGCTTGAATGGTAACATGCCAGTTCAAGTGAAAATTGAAGAAGAAAACAAGATTAAAACTACTTTAACTTTAATTTCTTCAGTTCTAACAACAAACTAGAAAACAGCTTGAAAACCAAACAACTAATTATAGGATTGCAAGAGGCTAACAAAACAAATACATTCAATCTATCACAATCTTCAAGTTTCTTGAGAAACTTCAGCAAAAACAAAACGAAAAACCTAGTGGAAGAGCTAAGTAGACCAAGACAAGGCAAATTGAAGCGGTTTAGGAGATTAAACTCAACTCCGCTACGATAACGGGTTAAAAACGGACGACGAGGGGTTAAGACCGAAGCATTATAAGATCAGGAATGTAATTAAAATTTTTCATAAGATATAATATTGACTTGTTTATTCTAAAGCCGAGAATTTTGAAAGAATGAAGACGTCCCCAAACTTTTTTCCTAAGACGACAATATTTTAATCAATGGCTCAAAAATTTCCTTCTAATTTTACTTGAGTTAATTAAGTTACTGGGACGGTGTTTTTGTTTATCATTGTTTCGCGAAGTACCAAATATTGTTTGTTTGTTTACCGAAAGTTTGTTCCTAACATAAAACTGGCTAAACAAAGTTGTACGTATATAGTTTAATATTTCACTCAAACATGACAGAGAGAGCGTATTTTTTATTAGAAAATGTATCATGCGAATACTATTACGGAAGGTTTAAATTGCGGAGTCAAACTAAAACAAAAACTTCGTGAATCCCAGCAGAGAAATATTAAAGGGTTTCGTTTCAACACACCAGCTATGGAACCCGAAAAAACCAGATGAAATTCCACAAGATTGAATGATTTATTCCTGACGGTGCCTTATAAAGGAACGTATTTTTATTTGTCGTAAAGGAATTTATGTTTGCTTCGATACTAGGCCTTCCCTGCCCATAGCGGACTCAATCTTGATACCCAATAAACCCAATCTTTATATTGTGAGAACGTTACCTTTGCAATGGAGGTGTTTTCAATTTTGTCGTGAAAAATAAGTGGAGCCCGTATGGCAGGGAATTTAATAAAGGCAGGGTAATATCACGTTGGGAAGATCTCAGCGAAATTGAAAATTAAGAACCACTTTGAACTTACCACGTTCTACGATTTTTTTAGGCGTGTCGTGTTACTTTTTATTTCACCTCTAACTTTTTTTGCAAATTGACTATAATATTCCAGTTTAGTATAGTTTTTTAATCAGGAGAAAATGTCAAAAGTTTTCAGCCTGCAACTTTGGTTCTAGTTTGAAAGTCAGACATCAATGTTAGAACAATAGGCTGATTTGTGTTAATGATGTTCAAATTTGACGAGTTTTCTTTGTTATTTTGTTAAACAATACTTAGGTAGCGATTATTACGAAACTAAAGTCATTCCATTACTATGTAATAAAATCAAATAAAAAATGGGCATACTTTTATGCTCTTCAGAGAAAACTGAGGCAACTTTCATTTCTATTTTATTAAACTCAACTTTCATTTATATTTTATTAAACAGATGGCAAAAGAAAACTTTCAGTCTACCTATCAATATTTTCATGATCTTCAAAAATTTTATCAATAAAATCACTAAACTCATAAGGGTCTTTATACTGAACTAAAGTTAATTTAACTATAACAGTCTATTGAACCTCATATACTCATAAACAAAGGCCACGAAATATATTAACTCCTAGGTCCTCTAGCGAAGTAATAAATCTTCAAAAGGCTTTATTAAAACTACACTGACTTTATGTTGTTATGAAATAATATGGTGCCACTTAATTTCAAAAACTTTGATGAACACTTTTATTAACTTAGTACAGCAACTAAATAAAAATGAACTTACTTATTAATATTTATAGGTGCAAGAGTCAGTTTGGATTATCAGTTTACTGGCAACACCTTAAAAGTTTAACTCTTACCTAGTTACCATTTCTTAGGAATGACGGATTGCAAACATTTCCGTTAACATACTTACATAAAAATTACATTTCAGTTTTGAGAACCTCCCCTTTTGGGAAGATATCATAAAGCTACTTATACTGCGAGACCACTACACTGATATTAATGTTTTAATATAGAGAGACTGGTTTGATCTAGATTCTATGAGATATTTTTTTAATAAAAACTAAATTATTACATGGCTCTTAATTTTTCTAGGACCTAATTCAATTTAAGGAGGAATGAAGTCATATTATAATTTATGACAAGCCTCCATCAAATGTGGAAGTAATCTTATTAGTTATTTAAAAATATGAAACTTTTTATTTAATTTCTATACCTACATCTTATTATAATCATAACTTTTCCCATATGAATCTATCCAATTAATGGTTATAAAAATGCCTCCATTTTTCTTCCAAAAAATATAATTGACAAGTTTGACCTCCAAGCTACGTGAGACCCCACAATACCAAGCACAGACTGACAAATAAAAAATATACCACATAACAGTTACGGTTTCTTATATCAAACCAACACTAACAGTATAACGAGAACCGGAACCCCGTGAGATACAAACACCATATAAATAAAAACGACTCATTTTATCTGTACACCATCCAATGAACGCTAAAGTCAATATCATCATCCGCCGAGCCTTTTTCCCGACTATTTTGGGGTCGGCTTCCAATCTAACCGTGTGCAAGTAAGTACCAGTGTGTTATGCGACTGCCGATCTGACCTCCTCAACCCAGTTACCCGAGCAACCCAATATCCCTTGGTAAGACTGGTTGTCAGACTACCCGTAACGATTGCCAAAGATGTTCAATGACAGCCGAGACCTACAGTTTATCGTGCTACCCGTAAACAAAGCTAAGTCAATACTGGTTGGAAGTATTATGTTAAAGCAGCAATGGAAAGCGATGTGGCAAAATTGTCCAGTTTGCCAAATACAGGGGGTTATAATAAGAGTTTCTTGGAAGTGACAATAACACAACGTTGTTTTATGTCGGAGGTACAATCACGTTGAAAGTTGATAAGGGGATAATGTTAAGGTGTGAAGAGATTTTGATTGGTACAGGTGTGCGCGAGAGTGATGTGTTTAGTTCTTTTCTGTAACTGTTTTTTGAAATGGTCATTTGTCTTTGACACCGACTTCTCACTGTATTTTTAGTTGAATGAGTAGTATGTTTGAAGTGTACAGAATTTTATGAAGCATTTATTTTATTTAGAGAACAATCATGACTACAGCACACAAAGCAATTAATAAAATGGCAGAAACATACAACAGTGTCATTTTATTTACTAGCTCTACAGTTAGGTCAAGCGTGTTTTATACGAAAAACGTTCAATGTTTGATAGTCATCATAAAATAAATACGTACGTATATTAACTTATTGTGTCCCATCACATTCAGCAATAGTAGTATTTTATATTTATTTTTCACCCGTGGGAATTACTTCGCACACTCAGGTAAAAAATTGCCTTCCTCAATTATTTTCAAATCTGATTGCTTATTTCTGAGTGAGTTAGTCTAGTCTGTTTTACATATAGCATAGTATAAACGATATAAAACATCTTCCATGACTAACACTGACCTTCAATAATACCAATCAATATTAGTTCTTAACTGTTTTCATCACCATTCACTAATATCAAGTGACACTAATATAAATACAGCTTAAAGTGCTAAATGGAATAAGCATAACTCTTCCAGCGATCTATCAAGCGCTTCACATCCAAACATGTCAAAACATATCCCAAACTAAATTTGTTTATACGCTTCACTTATAGCAAATACATACTTTATTTGTTCACCAACATACTGCAAGATTGATGACATGCACAAGACATTAGAAGTTATTTTCGACTGTATTGTCAAAAGTATAAGGTTGATATTGCAATGCTTAGTTAGTGTTAAGTGTCATCAAGTTGCAGTCGCCACAAATGATGCACTTAACAGTATTGCTAGTCAAATTTGTTGTTTTACCGCAACATACAAGTACGTTAATTGATTCTGTGGGTATAATGGATTGCCTGCTAATGCGAAAAAAATATTGTTACATAGTTAGCCAGCAGTGTATAACCGTTAATGGATGACTTTTGCACATCCACGAGGTTTTTTTGCCGGTAATGCCCCCGTTTTTATGAGCTCAAATGTAATATCGCAAAATTTATGTTAGTATTTAATTGAGTTTTATTTCGAGTTGCGATGTCTCTTTTTTAGCTTCAAAAATATGACTGCAGCAATTTTTGTTTGGAGGACTTTAAAGTTGAAATAACATAACTTTTGTTTTAGCTGTACTAGTTTGTAAATTAATAATATTTGTGCATGTAATCCTATTATTACAAATAATGTGGTATCATTTTAACTTTTCGCATTTGTTAGTTTTCTTGCCCAACAGTACCAATCTTAGTAAACAGTTTATATTAATTTATCCGTAACATCGTTAGTGTGTTAGTATGTCGCACCAATCTCTCAAGCTACCTCTAAAGTGCTTCAGGAGAAGTCCACCACAAGCTGTTTCAGGAAATTGTGAAACAAAACGTGACCCATTCACAGATGAGTGAATCCGAGATCGAAAGCAAATATATCGAACATGAAAACTCACCACAAAATGTACAACACTATTCAAGATAAATTAAACAACAGTTTCAGAAATGTTACAAGTCAAAAATAATTACATCAAAAATGTAGTTCTTCGCAACGAAACCATATCAAACCGAACCATGACAATTTTAATTAATCAGAGCACCTATAAGCCGATTGGTCTTCATACAAAATAATCATTCATCATTATTTATATAATTTACCAAATGCATTTTGTTTTATTCCGTAACTGCGCACGCGAGCTATAAATATTCATTTTCGAAATGACTGGGGTGACGGCGACCCTCGATTTTTATAATGATGACGTGTTACCTTATGTAAATTTGACGAGAATAGGTAACAAGCCTACAACACCTATGAGGGAAAGTGTGTAATTACACTTCATGCGAACACCGCTCAGTGTGGGGCATTTTCACTATGCTTAATCATACTTTCAAACGTGTATCAACGACTTTTTAATAATAGTACACCGCTAAAGCTCTTAATCAAGAACTTATTTTATAGTACTTGTAATACTACCTCTGTGTCCTTTGCGTTTTTCGAATTCAGGTCTTTACCGACGACCTCTATACGGATTAGTATTATTTCGCAGTCCGAACACGGATTATACAGTACTTTGCCATTAAAGCAGAACTTTTATAACAAGAGACTTGGGCTAAAAAGGGAACAGCATACGTTGGTATCGCAGTACGCCATCCATTTAGCGAATTGTGGCATAAAGCTGCAGACACACGACATACATTCATCAATCACTCCGGGACACTTTTATACGCTCGACACACTCAGCTGTGACAATGCGAGAAGGTTTTTTTAAGAGCCCGAGGTTTTTTCTACTTATTTTTTGTTTGTAAAAGACCCTAAGTGTAAACCTGTGTTAGTGGCGTGGGCTTGCGCTATTCCTGCATATTATTTTGGCAGAATATTTCATTTTAATTAGCGGCTTTATATTTGACATTCTGAAAGGTCACTGTTCTGCTTATGACACTGCAGTCAAGTTACGGACTTATTCATTAACATTTCTAAACTTGCACTTAAAAACTGCGATAAAACTTTCCTTGCAAGTCGGTTTAAGTTAAACTACTATGTATCTTAAAGATCTTGGACCATATAATTTGCAATACAATCTACACAAGTACATACTCGAAACATAACCTATTACCACGTATAGACTAGGTGCGTCACATAGTCCAGTATACCACTTAGAGGCAAGTAAAGCGTATGATTGCGGCCCTCAGCAGGTAAATCCATTACGTCCCAGCAAAGTGGTCGACAATCACCCTTATTATGGATCACTATGCGTTGGTATGGACGCCATATCATTTTATAATACGACCTAAAAGCTTATGCGAATATACGAAATATATTTTATATGGCAGTCAATGTACGAAAGCCATTTTTTGCGTAGAGTAAGATGTCTAGATGACTAAGGTTCCAACAGTGAAAGAATTTCGGACTCGAATGGATGACGTAATTTCCGGATTCCCAGACCGTTACGAGTCCCAAGCATATTTTAATCCCAACTCTAATTAATGGCTTTATTAGGATACAACCGTTGTATGTTTTACGGAGCTTAATTTTTCACGAGCAACATCATAAATTTTAAAATATTAAAAAGATTATGCGAACAAATCCTTGCACCTAAAATCGGGACCCCTATCATTGAATTTATCAAAACCCTTATTACAAATGAGATTCGGGACCGGTCGCTACATAATCCTTGTTCTATCCCTAGCCCTTTTAACGTAAGGGAAGTAAAATTAAGCCAGTAAAGGGCTTCATATAGAGATCAAAATTCTAATCCTTCAATTCTAATGAAAAATATTTGCCGCTGACAGTTCTTAACGAACTTTGTGGATTAATTAATCTATAATAATATAGATATTAAATAAAGCTGAAGAGTTGGTTTGCTTGAATGCGTCAATCTCAGGACCAACTAGACCAATTTGATAAACTATTTCATTATTAGCAAGCCTATATATCGTGCGGTTTCAGTTCCCATGGGGCGAGGGTGAAACTGGTGGAGGAAGCTAGTTAATAAATATAAGAACATATCGCATTGACCCCACATTATTTAATTTATTTAGTTCTAGTATAAAACTAGTCATAAATAACGCACAGATTTTCACAATTACACCGAAGCACTTTCGAAAACCGGAAAAAACATAAAAGCAAGTTATGTTTTTATTTAACTGCATTTTTACTATACAGCGTGTTCTTTAAACAAACAAATAATCGCTTCCTGCTCGCGAGGCGAAAATAAAACAGTATTTAAGCAAACATTACAGACACGGACATTGAGCGGTAAATCTTTCTTTATCGCCCAACTATCTTCGCGCGTTTTCACACAACTTAGGGTTCAGTAAAATAAGTTGCGGTCAGATAATCCGTTTGCGAAAACAATCGTTCACAAGATATGTTAGTTTACCTTCTTCGAGCATCATAAGTTTTTAATTTATTATAAGTCTTTTCGGGTCACATGGTCCTACACTCGGTAATAATAAGCTTCATCAATTTAATGGAGTTTGGAAACGGTCAATACATACTTTTATATTTATATCAATGGAATATGAAATAAGCCCTATGAACCGATTATATACAATTTTCAACCGCAACAGAAAAAAAAGGTTTTATGTAACAAAAAGTGTTGTACAAAAATAAGCCAAAGTTCTGCGAATGGCTTAAATATAAATGGTAGCCAGTGGTTCGATAGTTCAAAACAATGAAAATAGCCAATGAGCTGAAATTTCAGTGTTACGGCATTTACAGTTGGAGCTGGCTGATGTTATTTCAAACTTACATTCAGAGCCGAAAAAGTTTTAACTCGAATACGCCTATGGCGTATAGTGGTGTAAATGTATTTAACAACAATCGATAAATCACATTTTATAACACCGATATAAATACGTAGGTACTAATTCTGTTTCATGACCTCTTTACCCGACTGCCAAGAAGGGATACCGGTAATATTTTTAAATCATTAATATGCTTATAAATAAGTAACGGGCGTTTGTTTCTCAAATCTTTAAAAAACCAACAATATCCCCTGAGTTAACAAGTCATACTCGCCAGCATCCCATCTCAGACTAAGAAAAAATCCTATGAATATTCTGTCACAATATCCTGAACACTGTCTCTCTCAGTAACACACCTCTGCTCTACAATTTTAAACCAATACTAGTTAGCCCGGTCAAAATAGACATTTGAAATAACAAAAATTCTCACAGAGCTGATTTTTGGTGGATGTCTGACGTGGAATCGAACCCACTCATACTTGAGAGGTTGGTTCATTACCCACTAGGCCACCACGAGTTTTTGTATGAATCTGATAAATCTAAAACAATCACAATAATAGTTATCCCAATAGTTAATATCAATAACGACATCATATTAGAACTTGACGGCAATTATTCCCTTAAACTATCCTAAAATTGTCATGACAGTTAGTGGAGTAGGCCTACAGGAGAAACTACGGTAAAAAAACGCGCCGAGTACACTACCTCACAGGTGGCGTGGAAATGTGTGCATGTCATGTATGGAATATACTTTGAATCGCGATATCTCATCATAGATTTAGGAGAAAACTGTTAATGCCATTTTTGTATAAAATTTAAAGATCTACAATTTTGGTCTGATGTCTTTTTTTGATAAAACTTACCGTTTTCGAAAAAAAAAACAAAAAACCTAAAATTTTGACATTTGACCTCGAATAACTTTTGACTCACACATGGGATCGATGGGGACTTTTAGTATTTTATTTATAATGATCAAATCTAGCTCTCCACCAAAAATCAGCTCTGTGGGAATTTTTGTTATTTGACCACTACTTTTATGTCTATTTTGACCGGGCTATAGTCACTTTCCCGCGGTTTCATCCGCGTCCCGTGGAAACTACTGCCCGTTACGGGATAATATAGCTTATATTACTCGGGAAGAGTGTAGCTTTCCAACAGTGTAAGAATTTCTCAAATCGGTTCATTAGTTTAGGAGTCTTAAGGATACAAGAAAAATAAAACTTTATTCCACATATTAGTACAGATTAAACTTCTCTATAAGGAACCCAACGAAATAAAAAGAAACCTACATAAAAATTGAGCCATTTTATTTGGATGTCGTACAAAAAGTACTTAATCTGCATAACGGGAGTCTGAAATGCCGGTCCGGGATACCTCGGGATGTGAACGATCGGCATAACAAATATTATGGTAATACACCCAGAATGTTATGGGATTTAAATAAGAGCATTAGCTCTCAAGATATTGGTAGTGAAGGTGATTGTAATGTTAAAGAATGCGTGTATTGGAACGGAGCACGTGGTTATGTGAATTATGTTAAGTTAATATTGATATTTGATCGAAATAAACCCATTGTTTACCAACTACCCAATGAGTTCCATCATGATTACAAACTTTTTTATAAAGAAAAAAGTTATATAACAGAAATATAACTGAAATGGTCAAGGGCAACAATAATTTGATCGCATGATAACTTCATCGCATAATCAAAAAACAATTGACACATAATAAACCATTTTATTTGTCCTCCAAATAGCACAATCGAGTTAAATTAAAAACAATACTGTATTCCCATTGGTGCGGTACAATAACTCTATAGGCCGCTAATACTTCGCTCGCCAATGGGCCGAATGTCATTAAGAGCTGGGCAGGCCATTTATATAAGTAATATAAGTAGCGAGATGTTTTAGCAGCCACTTAGCTTAAGCACCCGCATTCAATTGATTGCTTTATTCGAGACAGATCTGTCACGGCATGGTAGAAATCTGTCACCGATTGGTAGAAATCTGTCACCGTTTGGTAGAAATCTGTACGGATTTATGGAGTGCAGCGCAATGGTACAATTTTGTCACATTTCACGGTAGCTTAGTTGGTGGGAGAAGACACATTTCATGGGGTTTGTCACATAAAGATTGGAGGTCATATTTGTGAGCGTTTTATGAGCGAGCTTGGCTGCAGTTTCTGGTCTAGCTAGTATTTAATTCTACGGCTGTATGGATTAGTCTGACAACTTTGTAAACACATAATTCATATACAGAAAAGATTATTCTCGTAATTTTATGTAAGTCAAAATACTCGTTAATCCGGAGCAAGACATAGAATTTATTTCTATGTATGTTTAGTAAAGACTCACTGGGGACTCGAGTCCTTTTGGGAAGTTGAAGAATGAAAAAAAAAAACATAAATTTGTATTTCAGCGCTCCGGTATGCAATGGGTTAATCCTCCTTAGGAAAGTTAGAAACTAACACAGATTCTTACGTCCCCACTCAGAGACATTTATGGCCTTACTACAAAAACTTTAACGTCTGTTTTACACTTGTCTAAAAAAATTGTGGCTGCAAAATGAACCATATGTCAACGTCATAATTTGTCATTTTTTAGACAAGGCTTAAACTGACGTTTAAAAGTTTTTGTGGTAAGACCGTTAATGATTACTTAAGTCAGTGACGGAATGTCATACAAATCCTTCACTAAGGAATAGCTTAAGTAACCATTAAATGTCTCTGAGTGGGGACGTTTGTGTTCAAAACTATTACGAAATAATATTTTCAGTTAAATCCAACACTCGTACTCGTAAAAAGCAGTATGTCACCAAACTTGGTATATTTATCGGTGACAGAGGGAGCAAACGATAACATGTTTAAAGGGCACGTGCGCCTGATTCATTGACTACAATCTATGGGAAACGTATTAAACTACCATAAGGAGAACTCAATTAAGTGCAATTTGAGAACCTATGGTAATGAGGTCGGATGAAAGGAGGTCGAAATATGAGTTTAACTGGTAATTTTACTGTTGTTGTTTTTATGAAATGTGTGGGTCCTGAAACCGCCAGAAAAACAGCCAGGGTGGTATTCAAAAATAGACCGATAGGGTCCGAATTATGATAGTTTCCGCGATCAGTCTTAGCTGTTGGTTTGACAATATAATACAAAATAATATTGTCTGAACTGCCATACTTCATGGAGGTATATGAGGCAAATATTTAAGTCTCTCTAGGTAGTTAAAGTTGGAAGCAATTTTGAATTTAAAAAATGTGGTCAACCGATAGCCAATTTACTTATAAGTAAAAACACTTTGAGGCAATTGAAAATACCCATACCATATCTATGAGGTTTCTACACAGTTCAATACCACAATTAGAATAGATTTATAATGCTTAAAAAACT
This sequence comes from Helicoverpa zea, assembly GCF_022581195.2. NCBI lineage: Eukaryota > Metazoa > Arthropoda > Insecta > Lepidoptera > Noctuidae > Helicoverpa > Helicoverpa zea. Next base: position 5,853,246 of record NC_061472.1, read on the forward strand.
TGGAGTTTCCTTTACCCACCCATTCTTTAGCTGAACAATTGTTCCACAAACTACCTACGAATGGTTGATTTAGGTAAAAAACTTGGATACCCGACGTTCGCGAGTAGGTATACTTACTTACTCAAGGACTTTGCTCGTTTTATGACGACGACGTTTTCGACAGTTAAGAGAAGGGTGGAGACCGATTTATTTTTATGCCTTTCTTATACATTATAGGCTAAACATGCGCAGTCTAAAAAGGCCTTTCTGTTTAGAATATTTTTGCCTATACTTGTGCACCTTCCTCTATGTAATTATGAAAAAATAACTTGAACTCGCTTTCTGAGGGAACCACATCCCGCACTCCGGCGAAAAGTAGCCTACATGTTATTCTCAAGTATAAGCATAAGCTATATACTGCCAAGTTTCATTTAAATCTTTCACGCCATTTGCGCGAAAAGAAGTCACAAACACATACATGCACACATGCACATGATGTGATAATGCCTTTTCTCAATTCCTTTAACAATAGTTCTACAATAGTCGTACAATTTATAACGCAGTTACCCCTTCATTCGCCATAGTAAACTCCAGTCGGCCATTGCAACTTCCGCGGAATGATAAAGAGTCGTTGCGTGCTGTATTTTGCTAGAAGTCCGAACATACGGCCATATATCCTGCGGAGAACGTTAACACGAGCCTATAATACTATTTGCTAGAAATGTTCTGAAAGGAATACGATATGATACTTTAGAAATTGAAAGTTGTAGCAAGATAATACTTTTTTCGCGATCCTAAATCGAAAAACGTTCTAGAATATACAACATAAATATGATCAAGCATAATATGCATATGATAATTCAAATGAAACCATTCATCATCATCATCATCATCAGCCTATCGCAGTCCACTGCTGGACATAGGCCTCTCCAAGTGCACGCCACTAAGATCGATTTTCAGCTTCTCGCATCCATGATACCATTAATCCTGCAATATGCAAAGAGCAGATATTAAAATAAAGCCAATTCAAACAAGGTTTCCGGGACTCCCATAACAAAATTTCCTGATCAGCATATATAATTCATTAGGAACGAAAACGGCCTCAGTATAATCTCCATTCATAAGCACACGATAGTAAATGAAGAGATAATAATATAACTAATTGATATATTATCTTGGACCCCAAAAAGGCCAAGTGGTGACCCTCGAGCTTGACCACTGGAAATAACTGAAAAAGTAGGTTAAGTGTTAAAAAGGTTCTTTACATATTCATGCTAAAAATGCTAAGGGTACAAAATTACATGATTTGGCCTCCTATGGCGTTTGATGACGAGTATAAGAGGGTCGTACCATACTTGCATAATATGTAACGTTTCATTTACATGTCCTTGAGAAGTTGGCAATTATTAAAAATGATTGAGAATTAATTTGACGAAAACACTTCTCGATAGCTTTAAAGGCTGTAAGACATGTCTTCTTTAGGCCCTAAGACCCTGTCCGCCCATGGAAGAACTAACTTGACAGCAACCATTAAAAGATCTCAAGTAGGATCTCCATTTTTACACCCACGCCAGAAATTCAGAATTTATAAGTCCAGGTTTCCTCGAGATGTTTTCCTTTACCTTTTTATCAGCCATTAGTGTCCAAGAAATACTTAGAAAGTACATACAAACATAAAAAAGTTGCATTGGTACTTGGCTGACCCGGAATCGAACCCACACCCTCATACTCGAGAGGTTGGTTCCGGGTTTAAACATTGATCCCCATTAATTCCACACGAGTTCTGTTTTTGCCAACCCTAAATTCACGCGATGATGGTCAGATAGACCGGGCGAACATTAAATCTGTTGCCGGTTTCACAAACCGTCACGTTTCTATGTGGATTTTGATTTCATAACCCTGTATGTTAATGTGCAAACAGTACGGGTGGATTTCGGCTCGGATGTAGTTTGATGAATAGTAAAAATGGTAATCGAACTGTGTTTGACTTGATTGGCAATTTAGCAATGTTTTGGTTGTTACTGTTGTATTCATATGAAGGTATTATTATCGGTACCTAACTAACCTAAATAGGTGATATCCTGTAATAGTTGCACTATAAAAGGTTGTGACGTTGTAGGATATAGCCTCTGTTATTTGTTAATAATGGACACGGGTGAATCAGCCAACATAAAATATTTATTTTTCAAAATATGTAGTGTTTCTTTTTCATCACACGTGCACCCTATGACTATAATAATAATAATGCTTTATCCCCCTATTTGCCATATTTCACGCTGCTCACCACATTTGTTTGAAGGTGCAAGGTGCATTTGCAATGAGATTACAATGATTATTGAGTACTGTTTATTTTATCGCATATTTATTTAAAGGGCTATATGTGTCGAGGGAATCGATCGTTATTCATAAATATTGTTTCACGGCTCCCCTTTAAGTAATATTGCAATATTATTCTTAGTACTCGTGCATGTATCATAAATGCATTTTCATATCCTTGGTTATATTAGGATTTAGAAGAGTGGCCATTTTAGTGGTTGAATGTTTTGAAAGATTCGTGTCACTTAGCTAATACATTTCCATTGTACACAGCAAATAGGTACATATGCCTAGGAAACTTACCCACCGCAACTTTGAGCAGTGGCAAAATATGCAGTTTTTTTTATATGTAATGAGGGACCAAGCCGTGAATGCAGTGGGACTCCCGGTTTTTTATCTTTACAGCCAGCATCTAAGCCGAAAGTTTTTACGTTCCGTCATTGTTACCTCCTATGACGTCATAAAATGTCGGCCACACAACCGCCGCACGTAATTTTGAACTGATGACATTCGCAATTTAAAATGTCTCTCACCCTAACAGCGACAGTTTAATGAGCATTTTAATTGCGGCCCTACCCGTGTCCATTACGACTATATCAAGCGAACATCGACCTTAATACCTTGTCATAATGGCTAATATTACGCCATTTTAACTGTGTAGACGAACTAAAAATCCTGTTAGCCGCGTCTAAAACTTTGTTGAGTTTACTTCGGGCGTAGATGTGGGTAGTTGTGTTATCTCGCTCTCGACTTTTCCCATTAGTCGACATAATTGAACTGCGGTATTAGACAAAATTGTTTTCTTATTACAACAATAATAACAAACCAAGATGAAGGATATTTTGAAGATAAATTATTTTCTCGTCGACAGTCGCGTGTCACAAGACAATTTCACTCAACGCAGGCCACCCTAAGCACTAACTTGACAGTTTTAATTAATTATTAATTACCACATTGCAGGGGTGAGAAGTATTCAGGATTTGTTCCATTGTCTGTTTTGTTATTACAGGACGTAAGTAATAACAAAAGGACAGTGTATATTAATATCCCTACCCCAACTTTAAGGAAGGTGAGTGCGTGTTCGTGCGTACATAGTTTGTAATGACGTTATATGTCACGTTTGACACGTTGCGTGGGCAGCCTCGGGCCGTGGGCCAGATTAATGACGTCACATATAAACCTCAGGACCCCGAAATTCCGCTTTGTTTTTATTGCTTAATATTTTATTTTCGTGTTTTATTTTGCCCGTGAAAACATACATAACGCTGGAAAAACATTCTCAGTAAAAAGCCTATTTGTAAATTCACACCATTCTATTAAAGAGAGTATCGACAGTTTAGCAATAGACTGAAGAATGCAAGCCGCTGATTGGTCGATACCAGTCACGAAACGAAGTTCTAATTTCAATTTTTAGTAGTTGAATGCAGTCATGCTATTGGGTAATATTTGACGATAGTGTACGACTTAGATGTTCCAGTTTTGAAATTGAATTTAGAATGTGAATAAAGTTTGTTTCAATCGTTATTGGCACGAGGTTACAGTCTCAATTTATTTTTCATACACTGATTAAAGTAAAAATAAATTTATTAAATTACACTCTTAAATAAAATCTATTCGTTCTTTTTACTACAGATAAAAGCATTACCTTAACCTTGAAATATTTTTACATTTTTAACTTCATAACAAAAGACATAATATTTCAATTTTCTCAAAAATCCACGATTTTAAAAGTCGAAAAATACCCCAATAATCGGGCAATTCCTGGAGAGAATTTTTCTTTTTCATTTCCAACCTAGCCGTTGCCAGTCACTATGAAGTGGTGTTCGAAATACAAAATTTGAGAACGCATTCGATAGAGCAATCTCGGCCGGTACTACGTGGCTTCCGAACGAAAGTTCCCTTTAGAAGTTACGTGTGAACGTGATAGAAATCCTATATGGGATTAGTAATATTTTTATGACGAAATTGATTCAGAATTTAAAAACGTACGAGTGCGTCATATGTTTATATGGTGTGAAGAGGTTGAATTTTAAGTTTTTAATCTTTACTGGCTAAGTTTTAGCCAGCGGTTTCGCGTCCTAGTCTATAGCATTCCATACTGGAGGTAATTACACATTTTTTTATCGGCTCATTGTGTTGTGTTAAACATACTCTTCGGCATGGATTTTCGCTGTTTGATTTCGAAAATTCAAGCCTAAAAATCTTCTAAACTAGTTTTTGGCCAACGTGAGGACCTTTTTTCGGATACTTGAAAACCGCGTTAAGGGTTAGCCTGTTTACAGAGGCAAAGTTACCAGTGTATTATCAATATGACATGGACACCTATTAATTACGTAATCAACTTAACGTCTGATAAATATGTTAATTTAATCAATTATGTTAATCAAAGGCAATATTGCTTTGTTCTGTTGATGGGTAATTGCTAATTTGCTTGCAATGGTATTAATTACTGTACTCGAAACCTAGTGCCAAGTCAGATGAAACAAAGTAGCATATTTGAAAAATAAGCGACATTCTCTTTTCAACCGGCTTCAAAAAAGGGGGGTCTCAGTTTGGTCAGTATGTAAGTATGCTTGTGTGCGATTATCTCACGTTTGGCTGAACCAAAAAACCGTCTTCCTTGTTTGATACAATATCTAATATAGATCTGTTATTCAAATCTCACGACTACTTTCTGGGATTAGCTTGTTCAAGCAAAGTCTTCAGCTTTATAATACATATATAATAATATAATAAATATAATATATATATAATATTAGGAAATCTATGTACCTATTGACTTGACAACGTCTCGTTATATTTACGTAATATTTTGATGTTGTTGTGTTAGTAATTGCCACAGTAATTTCGGAAAATCTACAGGAAAAGTCCGTAATTGGATGGTCTTTTGTACCTACATAATCTGGATAAAATTTACACGGGTGAGAATCCGGGGCGATTCCCTTCTTACTATCGGAAATATCTTATAAAATTCTTATTAGGCTTCAATTGAGATAGCTTTCTTGACGTAGGGGGATGAAAAATACCCCTCGCTGTGTACCCCTGCTTTTACATAAATAACTACGAAATGGCAACTATTTGATTAGGCTGTATGAGGGTTACAACCCCTGCGTTTCTGATTAAATGCATTTCCCTTAACAGAATTTATTTTTCGATCGACGCGAAAATATTTTATTAAGAATTTCATTAGAGAAGTAATTTTTCATGACGTCATATTTTATTAGTTTTAAAGCTCATTTACGGGAGGATTTTATGAGATGGGGTGGTTATTAAAATTCGTACGGTTATTTATAGAGAAATTATAAATAGATTTTATGTTCATTGGGTTATATGGAGGCTTTCATTATTTAGCTTCGGTTACGGAGTTTTTATTATAATTGAAGCAGGTAATTTTTAATAAAAACATTACGTTCTTTTCTGGTGATTAAATTACGCTTTTTGGTGCTAACTTTAGGCAGGAAATTCTCTTTTTAATTACATATTTCTGTAGATTCTCTATTTATAACATAGAGTACATGTACTATAGCATACAATACATATACATGTATTAATTTACCTAATATAAATTATAGAAAAAAAGGACAAATTGTGCCATAAAGCTTATCTCTCGAACCAGCCAATAAGATTCAATGAAACCCCCTCAGAGTTCATAGGCGATTGAGTTAACGATTATTACAATCTTAACACCCGTTTACACCTCCCTTAAGGAAAACACGTTAGTTAAGGAATCACTTGTATCTTAAGCCCTGTTTATTATGCTTATTAGCATGAGAAGGCTTTCAGTAATCTTGTCTGTGTATTGATTGGATCACTGTAGAACAATTTTGTAAACATTTTGGTACTTCCTAACCGGGTTCACCAATATAGTGACTACAGGAATCTAGTCAAATATACATAGAACCTTATTCATAGAATACCTCTTTAGCCGAATACTGCTAAAGCGGCAAGATATACCAGAAACCATGGAACCGCTAAGGGGACGTCTCCAAGACGGCTAAATATGTAGACCCTTTGTCCTCTCAATATCAAATCAGGTAAGACCCCATATTCCTGCATCTAAATTCACGTGAAAGTCACAATTCTGGTTAAGGCTTTCAAAGCTTATAGCTTAGTCTGTCTATAGGTATATCAACCGCAGAAAGCCATGGACTAAGCAGGTAGGTTACAGAAGGTTAATACGTGTTACCTATTACTAAATATGTAGCTTGACGTAGAATATCGGCAAAAAATTACAAAAAAGAACTTAAAAATTATCAATCTTAATGAAGGGAAGGTAGGCGTAAAAAAGTTCGGAGACATGCACTATGATAAACTTTAAGTTGGTTCCAAATCTCGCTTTAATTCCATACAAAACGCCGAAGTCCCCTCTCAAGTTCACCAATAATCTCTCCCCCAAACACTATAAGCAGTGGAGCTTCTGTCTTCCTAATAACTCTGTGGTCATTCTCGAACATATTGTAAGCACCCTCTCCCGATCGGACACAGCAATTAAGGCATGTTTGGCAAAACATGGCCCTTCTATATTCCATGGGCCAGAACATTGAGCTAACGGTGCGAATCAGGAGCATGACGTCATTATACAGCATATGTACCGCTTCCCCATATAATTTGATCGCAGAATAATTTAGAAGGGAGTGGACAATATTGCTGGGTATGATTTATGATGACTGTGTATTAGGAATCGACATTTTATTATTGGGGAGAAATATTAAATATTTATTTCAAGTTAGTCTGTAGTTCCTCACGTCAAAATTCAGTGGTAGAAAATGCAAAATTACTCTTCAGTTCATATTATTCTTTATCCTGCATAATCTACAGAAAGTATAAGGGGAATGTGTGATTCTAGTCTCAATATGTCGGAAAAACCGTAATAACACAGTTCATATTGAAGTCGGTTCTGTTCATGAATTGATAAAGAATGTCTTAATCAGTTAGGTTTTGTTAGACGATGTTTTAAATAAAGATTAGGGTTGTTTTAGAAATCAACAAATAGAGATCATAAGACCTATATTAAATAAGGTAAGTTAAGAAACGAATTTAATTTACTAAACGTTTATAAATAAGGATTCCTTCAATGTTAAACAGTTATAAATATGGAACCCTAACTAAACTTTAATAGAAGAACAAATAAACAATAACAACAAATTCAACCATAATCATACAATTAAAGTTCCTCTCGCCCGAAGACTAGAGCCTCTACAAACATTGGTGGCCAACACCAATATTTGTCATATTGTGGGATTGTAGACCGCAGCCCACAACACTGATTGCGGAAGGTAGGGTGATCGCCTACGTGGTAAGGATTACGTATTAAGAAAGTATTATATGACCCTTTGTTAAACAAAGATTTAAATAGCCATGTTTTAGTATAGAAATTGGAACAAAGCTGTGATCAAACGCTAACCTAACCCGATAACCTATTGTTTAATTTCTTTGTTATGATACATTTGTGGTACATAATGAATTACGTTTAAAAACCTGAGGTGTATTTACTTCCACTTCATATTTTATATCAGTGGAATCGTCCCAGTTTATGTAATTAGGCTGCAGGTTGTCCAACCACAAGATTTGAAAATTGGAGGAGATAAATTTTAAACATCCCAAGAGGACACTAGGAAGGAATTCTCAAAATTGCCATGGGATCCGGAAAAAACCGGAATTCACGCGAACTAAGTCTGTGTAGGGAAGAGAGTACTGAATAATTATGCAGTTTGCAAACTCAAGCCTTCTTGAGTAGAAACTGTGAATTTGCAGTGTCACGGAAAAAGTGAAAAAAAGTCCATAGCGTTGCTAAACGCACTTGGAGAGGCCTATGTCCAGCAGTGGACTACGATAGGCTGATGATGATGATGATGTTGCTAAACGCTGAGAACAGTATCGTACATTTACTAGAATAAATATAGTTTCGTATGCAATAAACACTCAAATGATCACACCATAAACACGAATAATCCAATTACTATTCCAATTCGTAACATAATTAAGTTCAATCAAATCCAAAATCAGTCACACCTCAATAATCAAGAAAAAAGGACACAATGAACTCACAAATAGCTATTAACATAAATGCCCAAATCTAATACATTGTCGTATAAAAAAAAACATGGGCAAATGTGTCCTATCTCCCCTAATTTGGGGCGCGAATATGCCCTAGGGTGTTACAATGGGCCAATATCAAATTGGCAACATTCATTCGTAATTGCATTTTATTACAAATATTGTGCCCTCAGGCTCAGTCCTTGGTTCCTGCTGGCAAGCTGACCAGGGAAATTGCCCAATATTTTAGTTTTCGAAGGGAGAGCACAATGTGTTTTTGGAATTATGGCCTGTCAAACGTCTAGGGTATGGATTATTGTGTTCCCGTCCATTTGGGCGAAAAGATTCGTTTTGTTGATTGTTAATCTTTTGTGTAGTACTTCTATGTGCCTTAAGTGGCTTTTATAGTTGTTCATAACTGTGAATAACATCCGGTAGGCCATTCATATTCCTAGTTATAACAGATTGTCGGTCTTAAAAGATGGCCAGATGAGGTTTCTGATGAATGACCATAATTACCGTCTTGCATGAATTGATGTATATTTTCTTAACTCTAGGGTTAAACACCTAGGGCGCACATATCTAACATACATGTAGGTATCTCGAATATACTCATAAAGGGGTACTAAAGATGTGTACATTTACCAGATGACGAAAATTCTTGAAATACTCCTCAAGACCTTCACACGAACATACCTGAAATAAACAGAATAAGTATCAATATTGTACATTTATACATATTATAGAAACAAGTGTTGGAATGTTTTTTTAATGTATCCGCCGCAAGGTCAATGAACTCGATGGCAAACGAAAAACAGATCTGGACCAATGATCGGAGGCAGAGTTTAAATATGTAGATTTATTCTTTGCCTCATAATTCATTCACATGTATATTTAAGCCTAAGTGTCAATGATATGTTGCTGAAGTGTGCTATCCATACAAACTAGTATTATTGCTTCTTAAACACACTGATCCTATTGAAAATTGCGGAATTTCAGTGAAAGAATTGCACAAAGTACAGATTATAACTATTGAATTATTTTTACCATAGATATAAAGGAAAATTTTAGCATATAGGTACATGGTTCTCCAAATTAACCGAGATAAAAAGAATGTCCAAAATAGCACCCTCTATATCATTTTGATTAGAGAAATTAACGCCACAACTGAGTTACAAACAAAATAAAGATCCATTTTCCAATACATTGGTTCCCAATTGTTTCAATAACGCTTAATCTAGCCCAATTTGGCAGCAACCAGCCTTCACCGAATATCGAACTCCAATTTTTACAATAACAGGAAATATCAACTAGTTTTAATGTCATAATATTTCCTCGAAGATATATTTTCGAGGCTTGTTCTATTACATTAGCCCGAAGCTACATATTAAGGTGAACTTCCTTAAGATACAAATAGAAAATCAGATTTGAGCGTCGTGTACACGATACAGACGGAATATGTATGACTAATAAGCGAGGTACAAACTCCTTGGAGTTAGATACATAAACTGTGTGTAATTGGCTTAAATATTGTAATACCAATTCGTGTTCCGTACAAGATGGGGAAGTTACATAGGTGTATGTGAAGTGGTGACTTACGAGTTGTGCTGTATCGGAGGATTTGTACGGAGTAATGTATATTAACAGGTATTAGATTTGCGAAAGTGGACTTGTCAGTTTGCCTGTTCATTTGTACAGGTTTATCGCTGAATACATCTGAAGATAATGTTTCGTACGGAGATTGATAAAAATCAGGCAAAGATTTTTAGTTCGGGTGTATGAATTTATATTTGGTTTGCAAGAGAAACTACGAGAACAGTATTTAAATAAAGCTTATAAAAATAGGAACACAAATGGAATGGATTTCGATTTGGAAGTCATTTGAAATCTAAGATTTATGGAGAACTTGGAACAACACAGACGATAAAGTAATTTCAAGACGCCCTTGAAGTGTAAAACCGATTAAAAGTAGGGTTAACGCCAACTTTGTGTTTTTGATAACTTTAAGTTTCCTAATAACCACGTCGACCAATCTATCGGCCTACAAAGTTTTTCAAGTACTTAGGAAAAGCTCTTTTAAACGAACAAACTTAACTATCCAAAAAAAATATTATTCATACCAGAATAAAGAAAAAATATTTCGCGAATTTATATACGAAAATGTATTTATTAGCTTGTAAATTTTCTTTTCAACAAGTCTAAAAGATATCGCTACGGAGGCGTTGAAGCAAAGTTTGCAAGTTTTTACAAAGTTATCCGATACAACGCTTACGAAAAAATATATTGAAAAAGTGATTATTCGAGTTTGATATGAGAATAAAGATATCCACGTGTAAAAGTTTAAGTGATATACAGCTATATACATAATAATATGTAAATACATGTAGATTTTTCTTTAGACAGTTACCCGTCAACGAAAAAATCGCGACTATACTTTATATTTAGGTAAAATAAGGAAGAAACAGAGCGAAGACTGAAATTATATTCAAAGAAAACAATTGAATGTGTCAAAACACCATGGACCACGGAAAAAATATAATCAGCCACACAATGCCATCGACCTACATGCCAAAAAGTGTTAAGATAATTTTGAAAAATAAAACTTGGAGTACTGCCAGCAACTTCTAGAGCATAAAAGAAACAGTACCTACTTATTTTTTAACCTGCAACTTGACTGCCAAAAAACGTATACATCTCGGCCAGGCCTTTTATTGCCTCACTAATTCACCAAGTTTGTTTCTTACACATTAATTTTCGGAAACGCTAAGTGCTATTCGGAAAGTTCTCCGAACTGTTTGAAAGATTCTTTTCCATTAACCTAGAATTCGAAATGATTAATCAATTGGTATTTCCTTAATTTAGAGTAGCCTTAGAGTTTACCTCTTCTGTGGGAGCTGGGGGATTGTTTGAAAGAGTTACCGCGGCCATGGTATACAAAGGACTCCAAAAGGCACAAGGCACAAGCCACTGGATTTTATACATAAGGCTGAACTTGGTATACTTTAAAATTGACAAATCTCCTTTTACACTAAAATTTTAAGAGGACCAATTTCACAAGGTTTTTCAACGGCCATTTCTCTCTCAGGACTCCAATTAACGAAGCACTGCAAGTAAATTAAACAGTTTAGCGGTATATGCTGAATGTTTGCAAATGTATAGCGATGTATCGGCTGAAGCGACGAAAAGGCGTAAATAAACATTTACATATGTCGATCGACAAGTCAAACGTTTGAGTTGAGTTTATTAGGAAGGCACGTGTTGCTAGGTTTAATATCCAAATATACGTAAACTGGAGTAAGAGGAATTTTGTTATATTACAACCCTAATCACCTACTACTACAACCATATTATAAATCAGTCCTCCGAAGTGCCTGTCTGTCAAAACTGCTGCATCAATTTTCATGCTCTTTTCAATAAAATAGTGATCTTTAAGGGGTTGCTTTTAAAGCACATTTCACACAATCATCAATCCAAAAGCCACGTTTAAACGAAAACTTGTATCGTAAGCACTTTAATTCCAAAATCACCTCATGACCAAGCATTTTCGTGTCTCCAAAGCAATCCTGCAAATTTTCGATTTGAACCAACAAAACAGCGTTCTCAAGAGCTTCCTAGAAACCTAGAGGGTCATTAACAAACACAGCTTTCAAAAGTTTGCATTATAGCAAAAGCTTGTGGATCGTCGAAACAAAATTCTATTTTCTATTTGTGCTCCCGATGTTTCGATAGCTCCGTTTTGTTTTTGTTCTGCACTGATTGGCAACAATCCGTTGTGTAACGGTAACTTCAAGACAATAAAACGTCTCCTGTACCACAACTTGATATCTCTCGGGTATATTGTTCAGTTCTCGAAATTGAGTCAGGTATGAAATATTATACGTCTATGGAGCTGTTTGATGTACGGTATGTTAACGTTTATGTTTGGATATGCATAATAAGCTGTTAAGCACATAGTTATATAATCTAAGGAACTTCGTTATCTTTGAGTGTGAGCTTTGAAGTTAGTACGAACTTCTTTTAAGAGATATTGACTTTGACGTTCAGTAAGTAGAGAGAATTTTCATTTTTGCTGACAACCAACCAATATTCCTTTGAACAACCACAATACGGTCCAACAACAATATGATCACACTTATCGAACCCATTTAAATTCAGAACCTAAAAGAAAAACTAACACATGATTACACAACAGCTATTCGTTCAGAATTCATTGAAAGAAAAGTAGTAAAACCTACCTGGGAAAACCTTTTTAAATATAGAGTTTCGAATCTAGTAGTCTCAAAAGACAAGGCTCCCGACCTTTATTGCATTGCAATTTTGAAAATGGAACTGCTTGGGATCTCTGGGGACTGGCGGGGTCTGCTCGACCACTCCCTACTGATTGTTAGAGACCAGGTTATGACACTGTTAACCCGATTTCCGAAGGCTACTGTCCACTATCCTTAAGGATATAACCGAATTAGAGAGCACGATTTCAAAAGCAACAAAAATATACAAGTAAAAACACATTAAGGATTTGTCATAAGCTTAAGTAACTATCACAGGTGTCACTTAGTGGTTATAAAAGCCCAAAGACACATGTGACACAAATAAAGGCTGCTACCTGACAACAAACCAACACATGACAATTCTAATATTCTGGTTGACAAGTAAATCTGAAAGTTAGACCACCTAAGGAGTCGGCACGTATTATATTTCCAAGGCTGTTCTGTTTTTATAAAAACCTACATGTTGACGGATTTGATCCATTTCTTTGCGTAAATTACTAAACCGTTCAAAATGCTAATGTGTACACAAATTATTCCGTTCCTATCAGTATAGTTGAAAACGACTGTCATCTTTTTTGTTTATTTAAGATTTTGGGTTACCTAAGTACACAGACAATTTTACGAAAACAAATTGCAAGATTTAGGTACACCTACATATTTATGAAAGCTTTGTAGATATTAGCCATTAAAATTATAAAGACATCCCACAACATTGTCGACAGTCCATTTACCTTCAGCTCTTAAATTCCTGCTTAAGCATTCCTCTCGAAACGAGATGAAAATGAGGAAGAATAACATAATATATTCCCATTTGATGTACATTGTTGACAGGCACTTAAAAGATTAAGCGCTGAGTAAAATCGTCAAACATTTTTGAACGGTTTTTGCGAAATTTCTTTGGATAAAGATTATTTTTTATTCATGCTCCTCAGCTTCACTGGATTTGTCGTTCTTGGGATAATCCTTTTAATGTTCTGAACTTCCGTAAACAATTCGAACTTGTTAACTGACTTATTTAATCACTACAGGGCAATGAATCTGGTATAAGAGGGTTATTGGTTTTTAAGACAACAGGTTTGTTTAGTACGCTTGTACTTTTAAATAGCAGAAGATCCACTCTTTAAAGAAAACTAGAACATAAAAATGTTCATACTTAAGTGAAAACTCTTTTTATACACAGTTGAAAATTCACGTATGATATTGTAAAGAAAATCGCATTTAGCACAAACTCCATTGAGCCATTCCTCACAGCTGTATTAAAGACTGCAATTTTCACTTGACATGCTGCGGTCGCATTTTCACTACATGATTTTTACCACCCACAGTCACGAATGCTTTAGTGTAAGAACTATAAACCAGTTTATGAAGACCCCTCGACTCTTCTACGTCCTCATTTAAAACCACTAACATACGAGGTCAAGGAATAAGGTCGCTCTAGTCATGTCACGACATACCGATAAATATGTCATATTGGATCCCCATCAAATCTCTCGATATGATCAGTTTGAACTTTTAAAATGTTAGCCATATTTTATCTAGCCAACGCGAACTTGGATTTGATTCATGATCAGAATTTTACGGACTAAAATCTAGATTTTTCTTTGAAGATAGTTCAAATCGGAGAATTATTAGATGTCAGCACAAAAAGCGAAGTTGTGAAGTTCCTTTTCCTATTTCAAGTGAACTAGAAATGTGTCACATACAATGTCGCTAATTGGCTGAGCGTGTAGTTACTTGTGTAGATACTTTTTACAGTAACTATTTACTTACTCATACAGTTATATTGTACAGTGTCAATTTTCTGAAAGGACGAACAGACACGTGTAACCTTAATCTTGGTGTAGGGACCTACGGCACAAACAATATTACCGACCTCCCATTACTTAAATATACTTATAAGTTGTCAAGCAATTATAGGTCAAGCTTTATAGGTTATTATGGGTCTCTTAGTTACTTTTCTATCAAAGGACCTTATTATAAAACCTGACTCTCACAAAGATGACATCCTACATTGCAGTATTCGATTATTCCATTCCGTTTCCCTAGCGCGAGATTACGTAAGCAGTTTTAATGAGCACAATATTTTCTTTGAAACACTCAAAAGAATGCTAAGTGACTGTTTATATTCACGGCAATTTTCTCCGTACAGTCTACGTTGTTTCATTACTGCTATAAGACACCAATTTGCCCGTTCTAAACAGACACTAGACACTCGAACAACTTTTGTTTTGTATGGAGTTTATTCAGAATCGTTGAAAGTTGGCCGGTTTCGGGGCGTCGACGTCCAGTCGGGACACTAGAGTTTTATTTGTCACTTCACTTACGTTTCCATCGTAAACAAAAGTAGTAAAGTGTAACTTTGTGTTCCTGTTGTTGGGTTTGACGACTGTCTGACATTTTTGAAGAAAAAGTGTCAGTTGGTTACAAGCAGAGCCAAGTTAGAACTGTAAAAATAGTTTTAGTTTTTGAATTAGCTTGCTTCATTAATGTCATCATGATTGTTTATAAGTAATGAAAGGATGACTGGATAAGTTCATTTCTATATAAGGCACCTCGTTTAGTAACTTAAATAAGACCAAAAATCATTTAAATGTATCCAGACTATGGGCCGTTAATGAGATATTCATGATCGAAGAACCTTATGGTATTTATTCTATTCAACAAAAATACATGCGACTTCTTGATAAAAGGCCTCTATTTAACGTGAACAATGCTAATTTCTATATTCATTTCTTCTAAAATAAATTCATATTCAACATGCGTTTAATATGAGAATAAACTTCACACCCGCCTGTATAATTTAAGCTAATTTCAGAGGCCACTTGTAAAAGAGAACTGTGTAAGTACATTTTTAGTGTTATGACGTCATAAAACGTTAGGACGTAGATAAGTCGGTATGAAGTAATTAACATAACTCAGTACACTACTTCTAATGAGTATTTCATATGCTGCGTACATCCTAGTCACGAATGAGAAACTTTTATTCCAACTGTACCTTTAAACACCACAGTTTTTATAAAGCGCACGTATCTAAGGCGGTAGGTAAAGATTAGAAAAATATTTATTTCCCAAAATGAAAAATATAAGCCTGACAACGGCTAATTCTTAAAGAAAGATGAATTCATTAATCACGCGCAACATAATCCGCATAAAATCTAAGATTAATGAGTATAACTAATGTACGTGGGAACATTGAAAAAGTCGAGAAAGCATAATTACGTGGCGACAGGTAAAAAAGCTAACGATAAGGACAGTTGATGACTTAAGTACGTGTGTTCGGAAGAAATTGAGGGTTGGCACGCATTATGAGACTTTAATAGCCTCCATACCAGTAGATAAGGCTCATTTAAAAAGAAACACAATTATCTTCCAAGCGAAAGTATCCATGCAAGCGATCATGACAAAAAACAGATAATAAGCAAGATGACAAAAGTTAATAAAAGAAAGGTACTTATCATGACAAAAAATGCTTTCGAGCCTCACAAAAGAACTGAGACTAATTCAAATAACAAACAAGGAACAACAGAAGCCATTACAGCAAACTTCGAAAGGTTTAAAGTAAGGCTAGTACAACAAAAGTTACATAAAAAACAGATTGTATGTTTTGGAAAACGTCACAGCTATCGAACCTCACTTGAATGCTAAAGGGTCGAGCTCAAGGGCTGTCATTATCAAGACCTTCCAGTAAAAATCTCTTAGCGACGAGTTTTTCTCAACAATTTATCTGCCACCCGGTAGGAAAGCGAAATCCCTTTCTGAACCTTACAAATCCACGCTCTCCCGCCGGCTTTGTCAAAACACGAACATCTTAGCCAAAACAAATGAAACGATGTATTTTTGTACGAATGTAAGAGACAGCACAAATGTACATTTGTAGGATTTCCTGAGACATGACAGCAGGAAAGCATTCATTGATATTTTAATTTGAAAATGCCATTCAAAGCCGAACAAACGAAGAAATATCGCTCGGGCATATTGACGTATTTTTGAGCAAAAGCAGCTCGCTTGGATGTCGATGATATTCGTGAGGGCCAATCGTCCACATTGGAGCGGTAAAGGAAAAAATAATAACAGCAATTCACTCCGCTTTTTCTGGACAGATGAGCAAATTTTGTCTGATGAATAGACGTACTTGTAACATAAAAGGCTCTTCAATAACGTTGGTGCTCATCAAGTAAATGTAAGTATGGGACACTGGTGGCGTTACTTAAGAAATTAATATTTGGGCGAGTGACACGCGCTCGCCGCTGCCAGACAGCCGTCAATCCTGCCTCGACCGACAGCCACACACCAATGAAATATTGTTTTTACACACTTTCCCACTGAAATATGTAACAGTTTCCCCGACTCGTGTATTTTGATTGACCATTTATTTGCATTCGGTACTGAATACCAATTGCGTAGTAAAATTTCAACGTGGAAACTGCAGCGGAATGTTAAAAAGTTCTTTACGGATGCAGATATGAATAAATAATGTTTATAGTTAACAATTACAAGAGTAATTTCTTTGTACACTCTCGACAAGTCAGTCATTAGGTCGGCGGCGTACATTTAATTTGAATATTCTTGCAATACTTATGTTAATGTTTGCATAATTTGCGAAAGTGCAAAACATTTGTATTTTGAAATACGTCAGTTAGGAACAAGGAATAGGTCTTATGATGATTAATGACCTTAACAGCACTTGCCAAAAGAAAACAACATCGAAATGCCAGCCAGAAATAGGTAAAAATGTAGTTCTAACCTCAATATCATAATAACTTAAGCTACTATTACATTCCAACAACAGGCTAACAATATTAGTCCACAAATTATAGACTAGCGGTTGGCCAAACATCCTCCTTTTTCAACAACCCACTATGACGGCTAAGATGATTTATAAGGGACTACGAAAATTGATTGGACGCTGCCGTAAACCGAAATATGTCTGAGAAAACAAAGGACGGTCTGTCTACTTCACTATATATCTACAATAGATGACGTCATTCCTACTCATTATTATTTGAACCAGTTTATCAAGAACCTAGTTTCGGTGTTTGCAGTCGAAATTGTTTGATAATAATGTTATTTTGTACGCTAATGACATGTAGAGGTGAACTTTGATGTCTTTGAGCTAATTATATTATTAGTCCTGTGATGTGGTAAGAGGAGTGCTCTTACTGAGGACTCCAACTAAGTATCTTAAATCAGGTCATATGTCTGACACCTCCATTATAACTTCGGTTGACACACTTTTCTAAAATATGTTAGTAATATATTGGTAATTCATCATTTTATTTTACGGGCTAAAATATCTATAATATAAAAATGAATCGCAAAATGTGTTGGTAAGCGCATAACTCAACAACGCCTGGACCAATTTGGCTAATTCTTTTTTTGTTGTGTTTGTTATTGTCAGGAGAAGGTTCTTATGAAAAAAAAAATAGGGTAAAGTAGAGAAGTCAGTTGACGGGAACGAAGCCGCGGGCAAAAGCTAGTAGACAATATTATTAGCTCACAGCTAAACAAAACCCAATCCCTATCAAAACTTCTCCAGCTTTCGAAATACGTGTTCCATAAAAATAAGAACCGTTTACGCATACGAAGAGGTGAGCTTAAATAAATAACACTAGTTTACAAAATCAAACTTTTTGCCTGTTGCCGTGGATTTAATGGCTGGTAACATTCACTTATGTTTAGTTTTTATTAATTACACCCGCAAAAATTTTTTTGTAGCTCGACTTTACTTGTTATTGACTTTCTCTTTTCTGAACCTTTTTCAGTCGCTAAAGTACGTATTTTATTGTAATTATACAAATATGTGAAGTTTTTACAACACGAGTAGTTCAAGGAGGCGTTGTTTGAACAATCCAAACCATGTTTGTTACTTATGTGGAGAATATGTGTTTGAGAAGAGTAGAAATGTCATCAGAGACGCTTAAAAATACTTATTTTTTATATTTTGGAATGTTGTTAGATAAAAATGAAAAATCTTGGGCTCCTGATTGTGTTTGTAAATCGTGCGTTGAATAATTAAGATTATGGAAAAGTGGTAAAAGAAGTACTTTTAAACTTAAAACACCAACTATTTGGAAAGAATCGAAAAATCATCTCGAAGACTCTTACTTTTGTAGCGTGAACATAAACAGCTTAAACACCAAAAATCGAGCTAAATGGCAAAACCGAAGTAGTACATGTGTTCAGCGTCCAGTGCAGCATTCACCTGAACTTTCAGAGAATAAAAATTATATTGAATTTTGAAAAAATATAATGAAAATTATGTTGATCTTGTCGAAGAACTGCTTTTACAATTAAGAGATATGGGATGCAATTTCAGCATAAACTCACTTCGTCTTCAGTCATCTGGACAGATTTCCGGAAAATTTAGGAGATATGAGCGAAGAGCAGGGAGAACGTATGCATCAAGATTAACGTGTCATGGAAGAACGTTATCAGGGTTTCTGGGACGTAAATATTATGTCTGACTATTGCTGGTCTCTGATACGCCATTTCCCAAAGTCTACACATAAGAGAAGAGCTTTAAAGCCAAGTTTTTTGGAACTTAACAATTAATATAATTTTTAAACAAATATTCTTTAAGGTAAATACACGTTTTTTCTCTTTAAACCGCACTTAGCTGAATCTCAAAAACTAGAGCTGATAAAAAAAAACTACTAATAGTTTTAAATATGGTTAAATATGAGTAGTCAACAACAGCTTAAAAAATCCCGGCAACAAATGTACTGTAAACTAGTGTAATAGTTTAAAAAAAACTAAAAAACACGCTTTTTATAGAAAACCGAACTAAAAAATAGAAAATAAATTTAAATTAAGAAAATAGTGTTCAAAATTTCAATGAATATAAATTAATAATAGTGTGAATACAAAAAATATATTTAAAAAAAGCGTGGGGTGCTTTTTAAGGTATTATCGAAATGAAAATCACTCTACCCATATCTGTCAATAAAATATTTATAACTATTGACACCATGCACCCCACGCTTTTTTTTAAATATATTTTTTGTATTCACACTATTATTAATTTATATTCATTGAAATTTTGAACACTATTTTCTTAATTTAAATTTATTTTCTATTTTTTAGTTCGGTTTTCTATAAAAAGCGTGTTTTTTAGTTTTTTTTAAACTATTATTTATTTTCTACTTTTTAGTTTTTTTGTTTAAAGCTTTTCAGTGATACGAATAGTTATCACTATCCATACAAGTGGGAAGTTCTCATCAATACAAAGAATATAAGTCCAAACGAGGTATTTTACATATTCAGTTGTCGAGTTCCCTCGACTTTCTCTGGTCTCCATCATCAGGTCAGCTCCCAACCTTCACTGTTGCAAAGGTCTTGTCAATACAAATAATTTAAGCCCAAACACGAGGTAGTTTACATATTCAGTTGTCGAGTTCCCTCGACTTTCTCTGGTCTCCATCATCAGGTCAGCTCCAAACCTTCACTGTTGCATAGGTCTTGTCAATACAAATAATTTAAGCCCAAACACGAGGTAGTTCACATATTCAGTTGTCGAGTTCCCTGGACCCTCTCTGGTCTCCATCATCAGGTCAGCTCCAAATCTTCACAGTTGAATAGTGCTTTTAGGCGTACACCTGAGTGTCAAGTTTTTACCCTATGTATGCCTACAACTTTCGAAGGTTGCCCTCGATTTCTCAGGTTTCCATCATCAGATCCTGACCTGATGACTATGGGACCAACTGGCAGCTATTTCGAGTCGAACAAAAAAAGAATCACGTAAATCGGTCTATAAACCTCGGAGTAATCGATGTGTATGTGTAACCTCCTCCTTTTTGGGAAGTCGGTTAAAAATGGAATAATTTTATCAAATTAGTGTATTGTCATCGGTCCTCAATAAATTTACAAAGTTTGAACGAAATCTGGCCGTTTAAAGTGGGTCAAAATCGCGCCCAAAGAAGTCGGTTACAAACCTACAAACATACAGGTGAAGCTAATAAAAAGCGTGTAAAAACGTGTTATCTCAACAAAAAAATATTAAACAAAGCATTGGTAACCCAGGTTTGGTTTTGCTATTAGGAGCGAAAAAGGCAAACGCGGCTTTCCACGCCTGGTCAGAGCCTAAAATAAAATACTCGACCGAAACGTGAATGTCGGTATCGAGATGAAACCAAATATATCGAGCGAATACGTCGACGGCACTCGAATAAGTCTATCCATATATTTCTTTAACAATTTCGGAATATATCCGAAACAATTCGACCATGAGACATATGACGTTCTCCGACTATATTTTCTGTATTCAGATATTTGCCGTGTATTATTATTATTAACTTGGGCTTATTTTCTTGTGTATGTTCGCATTTTTTCTGACGAGTTGGGTAAAGTATAATGTATTACACATTGCTACAGGGAATTGAGTAATAATTACGTAATGGGGAATAATTTTTTATATTTATTTGCATTCGGTTCAATAACTCTCTGATTCAATAAACCATTTGACTGATAACACTATGAGCTAAGCACTAAGTACGATATATGTACTTAATCATATATCATGATCAAGATTGCGGATCTCCATTAACTAATGATGTTTAAAGATCTTGGGAAAGTAAGGTCTATTCGCATTACACGCGATCGTAAATAATTTTCACACAATAATTAATCAATTATGTTCATCTACCCACGTTATGTGCAATATTTAGTATCTAAACAAAAATATTTATACGGCTCGTAGAACGACGTGAAGCGGGAACAATAAATGATATCACCTTCATCTTAACTGACGTTAAACGACATAGAGCATGAATATTATGGAGTATTAAGTGCACTAACAACTAGTGTAAAAACATTCCAACTGAATAGAATGCTAACTTCGCAATTATGTTAAGACTAAGTTCCATTGATATAGACAATTGTAAAAGAATGTGATTGTAAAAGGAAAGAAATATGTAAACAAGACCAGACGCTATAAGTGGTTTTCAATTATCAATTCTTTTTAACAATAAGTAATAGAATCTGCTCAATCAGAAGGCTGGATCAAATCCTTAATTTACAAATACCTTTCTTTCCTACAACCTTAGCCGATATACTCGCAACACATTCACGCAATGGCATTATTCCAACGTACTTAAAAGCGTGAAAGCTCCATTGCTGCTCTACTCTTTGCCGGTGATATACGTCTGTGACAGTCAGTAATTGATCAACGATATCTGCGCGCACGCTGATCATAGATATGACGGTCACTGAACTGAACTGAATATGCAGTGTATTCGATCTAAACAATTTGTTTTACTATTTGCTTTGGACATATTCTAAGAATAAACTTATACAAATGGTCCTTTGAATAAACTTGGATCATCGGCTTTGAGTGCTTCTAGTGCTAGTCTTCTTTATAGGGTTTTTGTCAAGTTTGTTTATGGTATCAACGAGGCTAATGAAACCAGATGAAACATTTATTCTTTTATATATAAAACAGACCCGTTTATTCATTTCTTTCTTCTTTTATGAAAAGAAAAATACGGGAAAAGAAATAAACCACCCAAAAAATAACAAAGTTTTTTGTAAAGCGCGGGACAATTAAAATGAAACTGTATTAGAAAATGAAACTATGGCCACTAGCAATTTTTTGTAAACCAATTTCAAAATACCGGACGCGGCTCCGGACGCTTTTTATTTTCTTTTTATCCATTTTGCTTCGTTAAGATGCTCTAAAACTGAGCGAAGCGACAAAAAGAAGGTCCGTGCCTTTTTCGTCGTACGCGACCATTTAGTTTTTCTAGCGGGTAGAACTCGTTTTAACAAGATTCTTCATTTAATTTAAAACCTTAAACTTATTACGACAAAGTTCAAATTACTTCGTCATAGTCATCGTCATAATCATATTTTTATTTTGTTCACTAAATAACTGTATACAAAGGACAGTCACAATTTTAATCTCGTTTAAGATTAAGTCGTGAACTCTAGTTATGCAGTTTTTCTATACTTAATTATTTAAAAAATCAGTGATCTTGAGGGTTTGTATAGAAAAATGTATATTATCTTAATTGTAAAATTGTTGGAAATAAAAGGGCCTTATTATATAAATCTCAAAGTGATACATTTTTCTTTTGATTGCAATTTTTATTACTCTTTTCTTACAAAACTCAAGTTCAACGAAGCACACATTTTTACTAGATTTCTGATTAAAATTGAGGAAATTGTGGCATTGCTGATAAGGAGGAAACAAGCAATTTCCTACGTCTGAGAGACGTATTGTATAGAAGATTTATAGTACTGTTCTGACATAATTTATTAGCTCATCATGTGTTTATATTATGTCAGGAGTTTGCTTCTAATTTATTACAATTCATACTGTCAGATACGAAGAAACTTATTGATGAACATTTTTTTGACAACTAGACAATTAACTTATTTATTTAGCCAATTCTTTCTTTTCCTTTTTTTTTTCTTTCTAAAATTACTCAAAACATTGGTAAAACGAGCTATTTACAACTGCATCTCTTAGTCAAAACATACCCACTATTTATCACTCAACACTCCATCTTCAACTTGAAACTAAAATATAATAAGTTGAGACAAATTCCCAGCTCTTACAAGTGATAACTTACTAACTCTGTGGCTACCCGATGAGCTATCAAATTGCAACGTTCCAACTTGACGCAGCTTGCAGCCTAACTTAGGCGGCAATATAACTTACTACCTAAGTGCTTGAAATATAAACCTAGAAACCATTGAAACAGCTACTAATTTCATAGTTGGCATTTCTTTGAAAACTCAAAGAACGCTTTAAAACGAAGTCTTGGCCTGGCTTTAAGTGTTTGACTAACTGCCAAAGGCGACGGTATTTTAGACGGGGTAAAAGAAGTTTAAACCAGATTCTTATTTGACTAACCGTTGACAGTAAAAAGATAAGTGTTATTAGTTCAGCTGGGTATAATGTTATCATCTTACTTAAATTTTATTACAAATGAGAACTAAGTTTTAGTAGGCATCTAAATAAAACACTTTATAAAGTCAAAAAGCATCATTTAGTCTAAATATAACGTCCAATTTGTAAATAAAATCCAGCAACACTCAATAACCCAGTGTTTTGAAGTGTAACAAATTGACTGGATCAAAAAGAAATTTATCACAACGATGCTTCAAATAAGAGCATCGACCGTTCCCTAAACAAATTGACGTCCATATTAATTCAATTTGTGTTACCATCGCCCTGCTCTAGCATAAATGATATACTGGCTTAACTTTTCTAAATCATTGCCCGACTGCATTTTCTGTTCCTTATAAAGTTAAATATTCAAATATGAGTGAGAAGGACGACTATAGGGTTGGCATCGCGGGTTGATAAGGGACGGCAATTAAAGGGGAGCGTTGAATGACCTCGTTGCACCGCTCGGGTTTCTTCGGCCATGTTCGGAGCGACTCGGGCGTGTAAGGACCTTATCTTAGGATCTCAGTGCGCAGACGCAACCCTTGTATTTTTTTGTTGCTGTGCAGGTATGTAGCTCAATATTGGTGCGTGTTCGCCGTTATAACTGGTGTTTCTCTCAATTAAGTTAGTGACGTGATGTTATCTTGCGAAAACTGCTTGAGTTAACTGCTTTTTGAAATGGCTCCGTCCTGATTCTGTTAAGTGGTTAGATGGTTCCATGTCGTTACAAGATCTACTGAGTATGACTGTAAAAGTATCAGTTAATGATAACTGCTACTAATTGCGTCTGTATTTGTTTAACGAGGTACGTCTAAGTTGTGTTACCCTAAATGATAACAGAACAAGATAGTTTACCGTTCAAACACCTAGTTAACATACACTTCTTTCTACAATAACATTATATGCAGCAAGTAATAATTTTGATATTTAATTGCATAGCAACTTAAGAAAAAAATATGTCATTTAGATAGATTCTGTAATCTACTGTCGCATTTAACTAATAGTGAACACGGTAATAAAAGATCTATTTTTGCCACTTCTCCGGATACGATTAACCGCCGTCGGTAGCTGTTTCATCCCATTAAACCATTCGCGGCGACTTCAAACATCTGTCCAGTACTCTCGATAATAGTTCAATGACTACCACTAACTGGAGGTTAAATTAAGAATATCGGAGGGTTATGCAGTTTAAATTAGCTTAAACGTTAAGTGATCGTTAAGTACAAAAATAGTGTTGTTGGCAGTTTATTAAAATTCTTTCAGTATGTCCGTGGGGTTGGGTTAATCATGGCTCATTGCCAAGTTAAGTTATAGACTTTTAAATTCAGATATTGACATATTAGTGGCATTGACATAACTATTAGTAGAAGATTTTGAAATGAGGAGTAGCTTCGTGAACTTTAGAGCTTTTGATAGGTAACTAATTCTTGTCGTTGAACGAACGAGTTTATGTAACAATCCTCGAATTTTCAAAATCTGACTGGTCTAATCCGGTTGAACCTCACCTGAAACTAGACTGCCTTCATTAAGCCTACATAAGGTATCCCAAAGTTACCCAGAAAGGGGATCTAATTAAAAATGTTGGCGAGCTCTGAAATGAACAAAGTGATGTCAGAAATGATGTCAGGTCGTTCGCGTCATTGACCTCGTTACTAATGATGAATGGACCTGTTAGAGAAGCCCATTAGAGATGTTTCACTGTTTCAAATTTCTTATAACGAAGGATTGGAGATGAGGCAGTTTAGAGAATTTTGGAAGGCTCACTATTAGTCAAACTTTTTGTAAATTATATAAAAGCATGCTTTGCGTTTAAGGTCGTATTTAAAAGGTGCAATAGCAATAATAAATAGGATGAAAAGTAGCCTCTGGATTTCTTCAAATCGTGTCCAATAGATCTTGAGATGAACTAACAAATGAACAAACAAATTCACCTTTGCAATATTAGCATGTATTCAATTCATTTACTAGCAAATTCGGAAAAGCAAAACTAATAAAACAGAATGATTTACAACTCTCACTACACACCAAATGAAAGCTGCAAGAAAATTCAATATTCGTCCAAAATTCAAAGTTTTTTCACTATCTCCTTTATTTGTTAGGTTGAAATCAACACGTAGGTAACATCACTCATACAGGCCAGCCACAAGGTTACAGAGATAATGAAAAAGAAAGCCTAGCTAGTTTTTCTTAGAAGATTTATGTTCGCAATAGCCCAACAATCACTGCGGCTGCGACTCGAGGTGTGAAGGTCGGGGTTCGAAGGTAAACTCGTTAGAACTAGACTTTTGATTTATATGGCCGCTTAAATATTTTTTCTTTGCGTCTTGAAATTGTGCGTCATAGGTGTATTTATAGTTAAGTGTAGCAGTATTATTTGTGATTGTTTTTTTTTTTTAAGCTCACTCACATTAGATACACACAGACTACTTAAATATTAGACGAGGCCCATCTTTATCAAACTTATAAAGTTGAAAGTAAGTGAATTTCTGTGTCAAAGTATATGTTTGTTACATCTTTGGGCGCAAACGGCTTAACGGTTTCCGATGAAACTTGGCAGTAATATAGCCAATGCGTCAGCATGCCATATAGACTTTTTATCCAGGTAGTTCGGAAAGAAGTTTCCTTAGGAAGCGTGTGAAACCACCGGCCGAAGCTAGTAGAAAATAAAGTTATCTATCCATTCATTATCCGTCGTGAATCCAGATCCAACTTCAGAATTATATTATTTTTTAATCCTTAAATCTTCTCTACAACAAACTAAAAAATAACACCGAACTTGTTTATCTAGTTTCGGTTTGTTCAATTACTGCACTAGCTCGGTACAGCCACAAACATTTCATACTACCCGCTTTGTTACCGCGAATGCGATGGTGTGCAAATGGGGCGTTTCTAGCCGTTATGCACACGTAACACGCGACGCATAATGTGTGGTTATACCGTTTCTTCTGTGAATAAGAAGAGTTATTTGTGTTATTAGTTTGGGTGGTGTTGTGTGAGAGGCGATGACAGGCCTGGAAAAA
Source organism: Helicoverpa zea (assembly GCF_022581195.2). Taxonomy (NCBI): domain Eukaryota; kingdom Metazoa; phylum Arthropoda; class Insecta; order Lepidoptera; family Noctuidae; genus Helicoverpa; species Helicoverpa zea. Next base: position 5,879,756 of record NC_061472.1, read on the forward strand.
AGTCCACACTTTGCGAAGTAACGTGTTCTGTATTTTAATACTCCGAAATTTTCTCGTTAATGCTTTTTGGCATGGATAATGGAGGGAGAAGAGCCCATAGCAAGGACAGGAGATAGAATGGCTTTTATTTTTATTTTTTCGGATGCGTCAAACATCGCAAAGTATAAAACTAGAAGAAAATAAATTCATTTCAAGGGCAAAACCATTGAAATCATTGAAGATTATCCTACAAAAACTCAAGATAACGAGCTTAAAAAGCCATTGAACCAGTGCCAATGACGAATCATTTTCCGTCTTTTTACTTTACAGTAAGAGTAAGCGCATACTGCAAACTTTTAGTCGGCCAATAGTTTGTTTGTGCTCATAAATCAGTATGAAAACGAATGGTTAGTACGCAGATTGCAAAGATCAGATATTTAGGCGGTATCAGGCTGAAAACTTTGATTGGAATCAAGAAACAGAGATAAATATGTAGTGTACATTGCTCTTCCTCACATATCCTTTCGCAGGTTAGTTTCTTACTTCGTAGAAATAAGCAGTACCTTTGTACTCAATTGTATTAAGTATGCCATTTCTAATTGTTATTTACAGTGTGTACATAAATTATAAAATAAACAAGATTTTCTTTTAAAAATCTTTTGCCAACTGTCGGCCAACTGTTTAGTCTTCAGTGTGTGGCTACTCCAAGTCTTTTATAAACGTGTAAGTACAATAGAAAGTTTCTTTTCAGTGAAGCGTAGGACGTTTTTATCATTAACTGGAGTTCCGTAGTCACTTTGTGTTGGTAAGTGCTGACGTCATGTCCGGTCTTGAGACAGGTCAGTGACATTACCTTTTTAGTTTTTATAATTATTGTCTTTGTAGGTGGTTGTGTCATATTGTTTGTAAATTAATTGATGAGCGTCTTACGTGATATTATATTGCTGACGTGTGTCTTTATCTATTGGCTTCTGTAAGCTTATAAGGGAGTAAATTGTTTAAATGTATTAGCGAGATTATCAAATTCAATCAACTGTCTATATTTATCATCTAACAATAGTGCTTACTGAAGTAGTCAGAGAGAGCTTTCACACAAGCGGATTTCACGCGATCCTCGCAGTTTTCAACGCCATTTTCCGAATCGAGCGTTATGTCATGCGAAAGAACTGCTTGTGAAAGCACTATAGTATAAAATTATATACAAACTTACTATTTAAAACATTAAATAATAATAATCTTTAAATTGAATCTAAACTGGTAACAACACTCATCATAACCATACCTGGTAATCACAAAAGACTTTCATATCGGCTGATGACGCACGTATCTCAAAATACGGAATTCAGTCCTAACAATGGGATCATACATAAAGGCTGATTATAACTCCTCCGAAACTCATAAACTTAACACCGAAGATAATAAATTTAAATTTAATAAACGCAAATGAAAGTTCATCTCGTAACTTGGGAATCGAAATCGTAAATCTTCTAACTCAGCGTTCAAATATAACCAGTAAAGCGGTTAACACTGATACTTTAACTGTAATTAGTTTTAATACGTTAGTTCGCAGTTAATTTGTTGGGTTTTATTGAGGTAGTGCTGATGTGTTAAAGAGGTTCGTTAACGTTAAGAAAACACTATGTATTGGAGTTTTCCAATCATGCAGGGACTTGTAATGAATATAGGAAGCCACAATTGGAAATGATAAAAACATTTTCCAAATAATCACGACATTAAGTACAAAAATAATACATGATATTTATTTCTAAATATGGTTCTAAAAGTAATCTTCTAAACGAGATACTAATAAGGCATTTCTGTCGAAATCCAATGAATTTCGCAGCTCATAAACAAATTATCTCAATATTACTTCCACTAAAATAATAGAACGGTCGTTAGTACAATTAACACTCGCAATTAATTTAGTAGTTAACGAAATCAACGAACAAATAACAATATATTTTCGTAAGCGAAGCTTTTCGTATTACTAAAGCTATCGCGATTTATTACACAAATTCGTCAACGAGTCTCGTGTTATTTCGCAATAAACATTGACGTATTATAGCCGAAATGAAAAATATATTAATCAAATTAAATAAGGACACAGATCTTTATAAGCTGTAGATATGAAATACTAATAAATAAGACGTCTTTTCAAATTAAATTATTCACTACGTGCTTGAAAAGTATTTCTTGTCATACAATTTCGATATAACAATAACCTAATATCTAAATAATGTAGACACCTCCCCAATATGTCTCCCTGTTCGACCTGAATATATGTCTAGATATTGTTAACACATTTTCTGTGGTACGTACAGAAAAATAAAGGCAGGCACACATAATCAGCAGTCACGAACAACGTCCAAAGCGGACGTCACCGACACGATGTTTTCGTCGCACGAATATCATAAATCACGATTATCTTTGTCTCATCTTGTGAATACTTAAATTCAGCCTGTTTTTATTAAGTTACCATACTTTTTTTTCTTCTAAAATTGCCCAAAAATAAGCATTTTTTTCGTCCATTACCTACAATCAAAACGAGAGTTATGTAAATAATTGCTAATATTTATGAAACAGGGAAAGGTATCATAATAATAACAATTTATTACGAATCGAAAAATGTGGCGTCAGCAAAGTATAAAAATACTCAGTTTGCCGCTTACTTAGTAGTTTAAACACATCTTCGAAATGTTCCCTCCAATTTCCAGAAAAGACAATGTCGTCGATGTAACCCCGAAACTTACGGATCCAAATCTCACAAAGACATGACGCGTTCAAGTTCAAATCAGACCTCTTAAGTGCGGCAAAACTTCGGCCAACTCCTGGCTATTTGCCTAACTCTGATATTTGTCTCCTAAAATCACGGAGAAACGCGAGACTAGAAACTAATTCCGAAGTACAGTTGTTGTCTCAAACCCGCGTCCTAGAAATTCCTAGGTTTTGAGGCGAAATGTTACGTGAAGATCTAAGGATTGTGGGAAGGAAAAGCAACGTTGCTTGATGCTTTACATGTACAAGATTAGCTTGCATACCGAGTTTTCTTTACTAGTCTTTATGTGTCAGCTACATTAACGTAGCTGTAAGTTCTGCGAAAGAAATACGTTCTGAAGATGCAGTCTTTTACGTAGATGAAATCTTTTGAGTAGATGGGAAATCTTTTACGGAAATCTCTAAATAAGGTGGTACACGTCGCCTTTACTACATTTACTCTAGCCAAAAATGTACCCTAACAATCTATCTTCAATATGACATTATTTAGAACAGAGCAATTAGCAGAAGTACGCATGAGCTAACCCTCATATCAAACCCATCATTTATCCGGACAGGCGGAGTTTTCTGATTAACAGTGTGAATCCAACCTAATGAGATTGTTCATTCTGCCATAGTTATCCTGGGGAGAGCACCGACAGACCGGCGACACAAACTATTAGCAACGAGCATTTCTTTCAAACAACACTGCTTATAAGATTGGAGTAATACAATTAGTTTTTGTACTGTTATTTTTATGCTGGATAAAGTACGCAAGACTAACCGCCTCGTTCTCTTGTTTATTCTTGACATCAACTAACAACAGATAAATTACATGGCATACAATTAGGTAGGAAGACAAATGAATTGTTATCACAGAGTCATAGAGAAGACTTGAGGCGGCCATATTGAATTACTGTGACGTCTTTATGACACGAAGCTTATAAGATACAAATTGGCACAAGCTCGTAAAAATACAATCCTGTTGAATAAAAATGGACGACATATATATTTCATACCGAAAAACTAAAATGTAACAGTGTACGGACTTCTGAAAATATTTTTTTGGCAATATAAACGACACGAAAAGTAATTTTCATGTCCAGTTTTTAAAATGTCCATGATAAACCTCCTTTCAAAGATCAGTCAGTTCCGTCTTGAAACCAGAAACGGAATGCCTATTAGAAAGCGCACGATCTCATATGCAAGGCGCATTACTATTATAAATTGTAAAGGAAAACAAGTTATTGTAGACCTAAATCTAGGTAACTGGCGCTAGCTTGGTTCTACAATGTTCTTGATGTATTTGGTATGCGCGGGTTTAGATATCTTTTGTGCACACTTTTGAACTATTATTTAATTTTGTATATTCTTTTAAAGGATTGCTTTGTTTAATTAAGTTTGAAACTACTGAACCAATTTCAAAAATTATTTCAATGTTACGAGAAGCTACACTATCCTTAGGTGACATCGATTATATTACCTTTATCCGGGGTAGATTCTCATATTAACAGGTATGTATATGATCTTCCTGTTAATATTATAGTAACAAAATATGAATGTACTAGTAGCGCCATAAGTAATAACTTTATGTATTAACCTCTGTTGACAATAAATATTTAGTCTATGGAAAACGCAACCGTGTCTATTATTTACAGTTCCCTCGGGGCGCAAGTAAATCCGCGGCAAACAGCTAGTCTGTCATAAAGATGGCATCATTTGTGACAGTAATTTAATTTACCTTACCTATAACGATATAAAAAAAAAATTCACAGCATCCCGGTACCGAGACGGTAAAATTTCTGCTGATTCCGAGTACTTAGTAAGATGGAAGGAATTTTTATTTGACATAAAAATTGTGTTCCAATTTAAATAACGAGGGATACCCTCGCGCCGTGTCTGGAGTCGAGATTTAAGACTTCAAATATTCTGTATGAGGTCAAGATTTTCAGATTTCTGGGCTGCATCATTATGAGGTAGGATTAATATAAATATATGTGTGGTTTCGGATAGTATGGAAAATCAGTTAGTGTCTTCAATTGCGAAAAAAATTGACGGCAGCCTTTGCATTGACTTATTCATGAAAAAAAATATTGGCATAAAACTTTATCGCACATATGTAAAGAACAGTACCCTTGAATATTGTTTTTTTTTACTGCCAATCAAAATCTCCTTTAAAATCGCAGCTACTAGGAATTCCTTAAAAAAAAAAACAAATAAAGTAACAACAGATGCATCTTAACACTCACAGCTACAATAGGAATGCGATTCCCGGGGGAGGAATCCCGGCTCCCCACAATCCCGGGTTACACGTATAAAGTTACGGGCATGTAAGTTTTCCGCGCTCAACTTGGTTTGTTTAAAACTATTGCGGATTGTTCAAAGTTATATCGCATTTTGACGTCTATTACGTTAGTTTATTATTTGAGGCATTAATTGAAATACGATTTGGAAATAAGAAATGCAACTGGATCATTCGAATCGCAATTTTAAAAAGCAATTTATGCGTTCTTCGTTCACACAAAAAATAACCACAACGAAACACAGCTTCCATATTCGAATTTCAAAATGAGAACGCATCATAAGTGAGCGCCATTTGTAAAATATGAGTCCATAGACACAACAAACGAAGATAAGTAATGATTTAACGTCACACAGATTAATTGCGAACGCCTCGTATCTCAATCACGGGAATACACTTCGTGATTTCACATTCCCAAGTTGCTTTGGTTTTTACGTAAATACATATAAGTTGCAAAACCAACAAATACAATATTATAATATATAATGACGTATAATTTTGGCAGTATGAAAGTTATTACATTGATTTTACTCCTTTTTCGTAAAGAGGTTGATTTATCAAACAAAAGGACTTCGGTTTTTACAGAAGCAATGAAACAAAATCGGCCATTTTAAATCTTTAGTAGATCAATGAGGTCTGGCGGTCGATCAAGATTAGGAAATTGAATTTCATTCATTCTATTCGGAATTTGATTAAATGTTCCTACAATGTCTTCGTTAGATACTGTCTGCGATATCTGTGTTAAAAATATTTGAACATTTGATCCGAAGAATAAAAAACGTACAATTATGGCCAATTCTTATTTCAATTTAGGTGACAAAAGCGCAAAACATCTTTAAAATCCGTGAAAAGAGAAATTAAACGTTCGAATTTTAAAAGAAGAACCGATTCCAAATTCAAAACTACATGACGTGACAATCACTCACTTTACAAAGCTTATCTATATACACGGCTCATTGCAGAACCATCTTTATTGGCCCACAGAGTAAAAAAACATGGCGTATTTATTTAAAGCCGAGAACCACAGACAATAAATATTTTGCTTTTGAATTCCGCTCAATAAAACGCTCGGCTCGATGATACTCGTATTTGTTTGTTCATACGGTGGATTTCAATTTGTTATATTTGATTTTCGTTATGATGTATAGATAACTTTTGGTGGTACGCCATATGTTAGGTTTTAACAGGACGCCGATTTTATTGGCTTTATTGGTTGGTTAACGAGAAGGTATTATAAAATTTAACTATGTCATGTCGTGTTAGTCAGCGGTCCGGATGAACCACAGAACCGATTTAAATGTTTGGTATACAGATGGTCTGGAACCTAAGAAAGGACATAGACTTTTTAGCCAGCCGCGACTCGTAGTTTTCTTTGAACACAGCTGAAACCGTGGGGAACAGCTACTTATTATACTCATCCTCCGAGCCTTTTTCCCAATCATGTTGGGGTCGGCTTCCAGTCTAACCGGATTCAGCTGAGTACCAGTGCTTTACAAGAAGCGACTGTCTATCTGACCTCCTCAACCCAGTTACCCGGGCAACCCGATACCCCTTGGTTAGACTGGTGTCAGACTTACTGGCTTCTGACTACCCGTAAGGACTGCCAAGGATGTTCAATGACAGCCGGGACCTACAGTTTAACGTGCCATCCGAAACACAGTCAGTGGTGTCTACGATATACTTAGAAAGTACATACAAACTTAGAAAAGTTGCATTGGTACTTGCCTGACCTGGGATCGAACCCGCGCCCTCATACTTGAGAGGTTGGTCCTTTACCCACTACTATACTATTATCTACTATACTATTACTTATTATACTATTAACTCCAAATACATTACCGTACAATATTTCAAGTGACGTGAAGTATTTCCCGTATTTCCTTGTAATTACCTGTAAACAAAAGTTATTACACATTAATGAACGTTATCAACAGGCTGGGCACAATTAAATCAGCGTACTGTGGTCAGTTCACTGTTAACAGTAAATGGAAACCACAAATAAATAATTACAAATACATGCATATGTTGATAATGTTTTGCATTTATGTTGTGTATTTTGGAAATGGTTATTTTACCCCTCTTGTGTTTTAAATGCAATAAATGGATCCATAACCAAAAATGTCGACTTAAAAGCCTAGTACTCGATTGGTAGTTTGTATATGAATTTGACTCTTATTAATTGTACTGGATTTACTGGCGTTTATATTAATTTTGTTACCTACATGCACTTCGAAGTAATTACTTCATAAATAACTCCTAAGTCTTTCAATATTCTTATCTAAAGGATTTAAAAGAAAATGTTATTCTACCAGCTGCACATCTAACAAACGTTAAGTACCTACTATTTGAATATGGAATAATGCTAATAGATATTTAAATATGGAACGAATTACCAGCCAGTCATGTTATCCCATAGATATAATATTACTAAACAAGATTGCGCACGCTCAAAATATATATTTACGAAAATGAACTCTATTCTAACGCAATAAGGTACTAAATTGGTTGCATAATACACAGAGGCAAATCCGAGCCGAGAGGGATAGTTCGAACGGAGGCTGTTTGTCTCTTTCTAACACCTTGCCAGCATAAAAAAATGTTGTGATCAAAAGTTTTGTCTTCCCAAAAACAATTGAATCACTTATATTTTTATCTTATTTTAACACTTGTAAGTCAACAAATTAATAACAATCGCATTAATTTATTCGTATTTATTATTAAAACATAAACAACATAAATTTTTATTTTGCTTTTTTTTATTTTCTAGCGGTAACCCTGAACATTCTTGGCGCGTAATCAGCATTTAAAATTTTGTTTATATTTTTTTGTATTAAATCAATTTAAACTATTAAAATGGTGAAAAAGTGTTGCGTTTCTACTTGCAAAAGTGAATCCTATGGTGGTTGCAATATATCGTTCCACAGGTTAGCTAATAATAACATTTTCGTAAACCAAACAACTAGGGTGCCCATGAATTCTTGTAACGAGTCAAAATATGGGTGATAGATTTTAAAACTGTTGTACTATTGTTATAGCTTCCCAAAAAATGAAGAAAGGCGACATAAATGGATCAGCAGTCTATATATGAAGTAGAAATACAAAAAAAACAGTCTTCACTTCGAATCTTCCTGCTTTTATACTGCTAATTTCCGCTAATTATTAAAAGCCTTTATTAGTATCTTAAGGTCACAAACTGCGTAAGTTAAAACTTCAATACTAATCTGTGTTTAATAATCTTAGCAAATTCGGATTTGTCTCACATAGCTTAATCTCATAGTCACCCTATTAGAAAGGGACAGACAGCCTCCGTACTAACTGTTTCACTCGGCTCGTTTTTTGGGTTTATATGCGCAGTCCTGTTTACTAATATTATGTCTATGTGTTATCCTTCATAAAAGTCAAATGAGGTCGTAATTATTAATTGAAATTAGTGTCTAAAGTTGCGCCGATTAACTATCTGAAATCATCATCGCTGGAGCCTTTTCCCAAACATGTTGGGGTCGGTTTTCAGTCTAACCGCATGCAGCTGAGTACTAGTGCTTTACAAGCAGCGACTGTCTATCTGAACTCCTCAACCCCGTTACCCGGGCAACCCGATACCCCTAGGTAATACTGGTTATCAAACTACTCGTAACGACTGCCGAAGATGTTCAATGACAGCCGGGACCTACAGTTTAACGTGCCCTCCGAAACAGTCATTGGTGTCGAAAGTATTTGAAAGAAGCCATTTAAATATGTCTTGAAGAGTTTGAAGGACTATTAAGAGGGAAGAATAAACTCAATTTTAATTGAACGATGCCGATTCATTGGAGAAGGGAGGGTGGACGATAAAATTAAACGTCAATCTTACTTTATTGAGACCGGATTACACTGATTTTTACATAACCTTAAATTGGGAGAGTTTTTTTATTGTTAATTGTTTGCTCATGAAGATTGTCATTTTACGGACTTGACTTTGAAAGATGATGAATATTTTTGTCATGTTTGCATAATATGTATTTAAATAGAGGAATATTGTAAATAACACGACTACATATACATTGACTTTTAACTTTTCTATAGAGCTCAACAATTTATGTAATATAAAATTCTATGCATATGAAGAAAGCTATTTTAAGTTTAAATGACCTAAAATAACCTCAACTCTTACAAGCAAGAAATGAACAAGTAAATCTCGAGTTTCAGCACTAAATTTTCCAAAACCTAGTTGTTCAACATTCCTCCATTAAAAGGTTAGAGTGAAACATAGTAAATTCTTGGTAGCAATGCCATAAAGAATCTTCATATGACTTGGCTCGCTATTTGCCCCGGATGCAAGAGAATTTAAACAACTTGTATACGGAAAACACGCTGTACATAATAGGGCTGTTCTGTTACCAAGAATGTTGGTCTTTATGAGCACAATTGTTACAAAACTTGGTAAGAAAACTGCTTTGTGGCAATCACAAAAAAAAAAAAAAACAAAAATATTTGACTAAGTCAACGTAAATACAATAGTGACTACATTACTGATATTTTCTTTACCTGTATTCTTTCTAAATACTTAACTTTAGGCTGGCAGCCCTAACAGGACCGTTATTCAGAAAAATGACTAATAAACGTTACGTAGTCCTGGCAACACCCCTTATGATCAACACAGGGCCATAACATGCTGAAGTTTGGTGCCTATAACTTATATAATGTTATGGGCCACAAAACTGATGTTTAAATGCTTCTGTAGCCTAAAACTTTTATGTTTTTTCGATACCTATACTGCGGGTATATGTTTACTTATGTATTACGTAGGGGTTAAAAACTCCGCGAACACGAGGTAAATATTTTATGGTAATATGATATCCTGCGTTGAGTATTCTCTTGACCCTTATGGGGCTTCTGTTGAAAGGGTCGAAAAAAGACGTAATATTACAAGCCACGCCAAGTTTTAATTGAAGATTTGTATGGTTTTTTGTAGCAGAATTATGTAATTGTGGTTCCACAATTTGTTAGTTATTTTCAGCTGCATCGAAGACGAGGACGATAATGATAATAATCGACCTACAATGTATAGAATTGGAACGAAACAAGTAAGACATTAACGGAAACCCCCAATAATTCCGTCTAATCTGCGAATTAGAACCGCGACCTCATTCTTAGCAAGCAACGCACAGCTGAGGTAATCAGCCAAACATTTGTATCCACTTCAAATAAGGTTTTAACCGTAAAAAAAAAAACTTTTTATCCTTGTAGCAGTAATATCTCACCGTCACCACGTGTATTCTAAAAAATATCGAATGAGCTCGATAAATCTACGCACACTTAACATTTCAGACTCACTTTTTTTCCGTCTCAAGGCATAACGACTTGTCAGCCTCTTCAAGGGCCGACGTACGAGGTGCTTCGAACAAAATTAAATTACAATGATTTACTTTACCGACGCCTGTTCGGAATTTAAATCTTGGTATACTTGGTATACCCAACCGCAGTTTTGACTCACTGCAATTTACCTTCTTCCGACGGCTTCGCGTTATTACGAAAACAGCTCAGTATAACCTAGATGAATAATTTTGGATAGCTCGAGACCTGGATTTAAGAAATAAATCCTAGACTAGCGTAGTTCTTACGAATAACTGATGCGGAACCCGGTTTACTGGGGTGGTTTTGGAATGTTCTAAAATATGAATGAGTTGTTCGTTTTGCATTGGAACTGTGTACTTGTAGGAGAGGAATACGTTTTGTGAATTAAATTGTTTTAAAAATTAAGTTTTCATCAAATAACTTTGCCGCTTTAAAGTAAGCTATTATTAACATTTTAGCTGTTACACAGTCACTTGTAGACAAGCTCAGAGTGTTGAACTTATTTGGTGAGATATCTACCCGTTTCTTGAGACCCTTAAGTATTACCTATTAACAAGGTAGAAAATCTGTAAATTATCCGATATCCTATTAGTTATAGTTATTCGTTTATCTTCCCGAGCTTACGATAACAATCTACAACGGCTAATAAAATATTCATAGAAAACCAACCAAACTTGACCTTCGAGTTCAGACTTAGAAAAGCGGATTTACGTTAAACTAGTACACGAAAGTTTTTGAATAAATAACGAGCAAACGGAGATACTTTAACGATTTTACAATATTTTTCTAAGACCCGCGGACTTTAAAAAGTTTTTTTTTCTGACGCTTACGCTTGTTAAACATGTCTAAAACACGCTTGTAAAAACCAGAAGCAGGTTTGTTAAACGAGGAAATAACAAGAAATAGTTTTAACATGAAAATCAACAAAGATTAATCAAAAGCGCGGCAAAATCGTATCCCGTCAAACTATAACATGTCTTGTCACAATGACGTTCGAAAAAAGAATCCCCCAAGCATACACGGCGGTGTCTATGGTCGCTCGTTTCTGCTGCCTCTATGTTACCACTGGCAGCTCACACATGTTTAATAGAGAAATATGAAAATCGTGATATTTTTGACGCTTATTTTACTGAAAAGTACAACTAGGCAATGTTTCTTTTAACTGTCAAAATGAAGAGCATTAAAGTGATTTTCCATGTACAAGAAAACTCTTACGGAAAGAAGTTGGCTAGTAGTCACTGCAAATCAAAATGTATGAAGAAAACACTGCAAGAAAGGTAGCATCAAACACAGACTTCTGACTGGCAGTTTAATTTACCAAGATCTATAACTTATCGGTTTACAAACAATAGAAACCAATACAGAACCACATAAATTAATGTGGCTTATTCTCGTAAAAGTATATCCATACTGGATACGCCTAATGACCTCTCGCTAATCTAGAAAGAGCGTCTAGGTATCGTGGCAGTACTAAATTAGGACAGAGTTTAAATCCTGTATAAATTAGGATTATCAGGTAGGCAACTTATTACTAGTTTGGTATAATACTTGACTTTTATTTGAAAGTATTCTTTTAAAGGACTTTTGTTTATAAACATAGTTCAGTGGCCATTAATTTCAATTCCTTTCTTTTGAATTTTAACGTCAATGCTTTCTGATAGGTGCTCTATACGTATAGTTTAATATTATAAGCAAAACGTCAGTCGAAATATTAATTATTTTTAACGAAATGTCGAATTTGCAAAATTACATATGTGCTGAATATTATATTTTAAATTTCATTTGTTTCTCCGAATGTCAGGTTCGCCGTATATATCCTATTCGCAAAACGACACGTTTGCTAAATGTCAAGAATTTACGATATCATTAAAACAATGAAATATAGGTACCTACATTTTGTAATGAACATGCAGAAATAAAAATTCTTTTGTGTTTTACTCAAATTCTAAGTAAAACGATTCAGTGGTTTCACACAAAAAGTGAGTTTTTACTTTCGCATTCGTATAGGCAAAACATTACATGTTACGCCTAGGCGATTAACACGTGGGACCGCAAATAAGCTATAATTTTATGCATCATGAGTTTGCTTCACCGCCCATCGCAGCGGTGCGCGGCGCCGAGCGTTAACCACTTTCAAAAGCCGTAGAGTAGCCCTAGTAGTTTTCCTTGCATAAATACAATGTCTCATCATCCTCCTCCGAGCCTTTTTTCCCAAACTATGTTGGGGTCGGCTTCCAGTCTAACCGGATTCAGCTGAGTACCAGTGCTTTACAAGAAGCGACTGCCTATCTGACCTCCTCAACCCAGTTACCCGGGCAACCCGATACCCCTTGGTTAGACTGGTGTCAGACTTACTGGCTTCTGACTACCCGTAACGACTGCCAACGATGTTCAATGACAGCCGGGACCTACAGTTTAACGTGCCATCCGAAACACAGTCATTGGTGTCTAAGATATACTTAGAAAGTACATACGAACTTAGAAAAGTTGCATTGGTACTTGCCTGACCTGGAATCGAACCCGCGCCCTCATACTCGAGAGGTTGGTTCTTTGCCCACTAGGCCACCACAATGTCTATTTCAGCCTAATTTGGACTTCAAGAAGTGCTCCAAAATTGAGTTGCAATGTCATTCACAAAGTAAAGGCAAATAAAAGCTTGTAAAATGACTCTCACACACAAAGTACATAAAATAAGTAAAGAATACACAACCTCTTTTATTACAAAGAAATCATTCAATAAATTGAACCATTGAAACTTGACTACATAAAATGCGACTGTGTACCATCGTAACTAGGAAGTAAGATATTTAATACGAGTACCAATGAAATGTGTGAATCAAGTTGCATTGTACAAAGAAATCAGACTGTATATGTATAATGTTGCAAATATTTACAAACGCTTTGAATTTTTGCTTTGTTAGTCAATATACCTATCTATCTATCAGTTCCTTATTACTAATTTTATATAGTAAACCGAGTATACGTATGTGCTATCCTCCCGAAAATTAGATAAACAGCCAAATGTTACAAAACGTTAAAGGATCGCACAATTTTTTTCTATGTACTTGTACTATTGTCCAACTTAAATGGTTCACCCACTAGCCAAGTGTCCCGTCGCGACACTACAGATAAACGCATTCGGTGCCTTCCAGCTTCGGCAGTGTGTTGTCCTAGTTTTGTTTTCTATATACATAACTTGAAGTACATACAAACTATACTAAAACCTATTTTTTAGCGATGGCAAAAACCATCAATGATGTGAGTTAGCAGTGGTGAGGGAGTGTCAGACTGTTACTGTCAAAAAATTCATCATGTTCCTTCGTAGGCCTTTTATGTACCAGGGCCACGGTCTTTCAAACGATCCCGCAGCCCTGGACGATACTAAAATCTGCGGCCCACTCTACGCTATGGGACGCCGTGCAATGTGTTAGTCGCGTTATTGTTTCTGGGAATCATAAAAACACACAGGACCCGAATAAGGCACTCGTTCGTGCCTCGGCAGCCATTGCAAATAGAAATCCCGTTGCACAATACGTTCGAATTTCAAAAATGACAGGAAAAGTGGAATACTGCTATTGGAGACCTGTCATTTATGAACAATGTAAAGTAATTTTATTTTAATTAAAGAATGGGTATTAAAATAATATTTATTTCATTTTCTTTCTGAAAAATTATATTAAAATAAAGTAATAATTATTTTGTGAACTAAAATAAAAGAGTACTATTGTGTATGAAGACGCATTCATTGCTTTTGTTCGTATTGAAATTATGAGAACGAATAAATGAAACTTTAAAAAAGTTGTGAATAAAGTCATGATCGATTTAACAATTTTTTTTGCATAAAATATTTTTTTTACTCTTTTTCAGTGATACGTAAAGCATTTTCACTATCACAAATTAACTAATTAAATAAACCTTCATATTTAAACTATTTTTATATTAACTGAATAAACAAAAAGCAATAAAATAATTACAGACATGTGCGGAATTAAATGAAAAATGCACTAGGTACGTTTAAAATGCAGAGCAAACAGAAAAGGTAGGAGGAGTAAATAAATGAATTAAAATTCCGCTAATAACTGAAACGATTTGTTCATACGTCAAGTTTTCATGGAAAACTTGAAATGGCATTTTATGTTTATGATCGTTTGTTCGCCTGTTTTGCATATAAATTGTTTTCGACGCTATGAATTCTGATACGGATATAATTTTCGCTTCACGTTAGTACTTTTGTCACACCTACTCAACATACGGGGTTTGTTTGAATATCTATTGTCATTGAGTTTTGAGTTTAGGCATCATTAATTGAGGACCCGATTTTCCAATCGCTGGATAACTCTTATCTGAAGAATATTTTGGGATTTTGGCAGCTTTCGTATAGAAACTATGTCAAACCGCCATATTTATTCTTCAGAAGTTAACATGATTGTATTCATATTCATATTCATTTATTTGCTTGTTGTCATCTATCTATACTAATATTATAAAGCTGAAGAGTTTGTTTGTTTGAACGCGCTAATCTCAGGAACTACTGGTCCGATTTGAAAATTTATTTCAGTGTTAGATAGCCCATTTATCGAGAAAGGCTATAGGCTACTTTTTATCCCGGTACGGGAAGTAGTTCCCACGGGATGCGGGTGAAACCGCTGGCAGAAGCTAGTTTCTATTATGGTATTTAAATGTTTTACACACCTTTAACGTAGTGTGCCAAAAATACTTGCACCTCACTCGTGAGTTGTGAGCCAATGTGATAAAAACTTTTAGAGCTAGAGCACTGTACTAATCACTTCCAATTACCTATCAAGCAGAGCTACTTCTCTTTTCCTAATATGTGTTTGGGAACAGAAATTACTTCAACTCAGTTCCTGTATTTTCTAACACCAATGTTCTTGTATTACTGTCTTGAATTTTTACTAAAAATTAATTTACAACAGCGAAAATTGCTCCAAACTTGAAACTTGTTATCCCAAATGTATTTCGTCCCAAGGGCTCGGTACACACTACACGAAAACTTAATACCATTTATACGAGCCCCACTACAAGCAAAGCTTCCAATAGTTTAACGCCAGCTGTATGATAATACGACCTTGTGTGAAAAGGTCCTCTGACGTCACTCCGTGCGTGTCCCTTCGCAAACTTTCAATAAATATCGCGTTCCTATGCATACGCCATCACCCCCATAGATTTGTAAACAGACCCTCACTCATTCGGGTTTCATTTACTTAGGTTGCTATTTGAATATTTACAACTAAACGGCAAATGTCCGTAAAATCGCCGCCTCCGTAATTAATGTAAAACATTTCACAAATTGGATTATGTAAACTATGTGGACGGTTTTAATATTCCGTGTGGAGGGATGCGTTATTTGGGGGTTTAAGTCTATGGATTTACGTAAAAAGCTAGGATTTTTAACTTGTTAGTTTTTGCCTGTATTCTTGTTAAGTTTTATTTGCCTTTGTTCCCAAGGTTTTAGTGACGTCATCGCATCGTAGGTCAGTTGGAGTGTAGAATTTTAATTAAACCTCCATTCTGCATCACGAGGAATACATTAATGACCACACACGATGCTTTATAACGTTTCTCTTGCGGAATACAATTTGGACAAATACAGTGAATAATATATGCTAAGTATTCTCAAATTAATGGAGGTGGTATTTGTGACACACTGTACCAAATTACCCCTCACACAGTGGATTTATCTATCGGCCGATAGTTGACGAAATGGTACATTATTTTGAAGGTCAACGTTATTCAATGAAACGTTTTAGTTGGTCTTATGCCTGTTTTAATGCGCACATACATTCATCTCCATGCTGATTTATGAGCCTGATCAAACTATCGCCTGACTAAAAGTTTGCACTCCGTTGTCGCCCGTTTAAAATTCTTTCTTTTTCTACAGTGAATGACGAGAATTCGGAGCAAGTTTATAGTGTCAACAGTTAGACTAGAATAGCAGTCAACGAGGTACGTAGTGAGTGTCCGGTACAAGCGATGCCGATCAAGTGCCCGCCGTATAGCGACATTCCTTAATAGCGGGTCAGCCTGATGTACGACAAACAATTTGTAGGCACACCTCGGTAGGGTTACCATGACGAAATTTGAAGAATTCGTGTCTGTGTTACCTGATCTATGTCCAGCAGTGGACTGCTATAGGCTGATGATGATGATGATGATGATGATGATGTTACCTGATCTCAGTATGGGCTATTTAAAATATCCGCCATTTTTTTTGCGAAAAAATGTTTTTGAAACAACTGTTTTGTGTCCTGTGTTTTGTTTGCAGCAATTCATTTTTACGTCAAAATATATTGAGGTGTGCTATTATTATTATGCAATATTTGAAATTGTATGCAACTATACGTACTTGTCAATAATCAGGAAACTTGAAAATCTAGAGTACAAGTCCCTTACTGAAACCGGAATATCCTGACGTATCTGAAAGTATGCTAACCCTACACTTATACGACCATTTAAATGTCCCAAATCCATTACAAAGCCATATTCACGTATTTATTGCCGTTTATTCGGCCACACATGCAAGTAAAGTACAATGAATTACAAGATATGTACTATCGACCATTATAAATGACCTACAATTCGGTATGCAACAATAATAAGTGTAAATTACCTTTGTAACAATGAACAATGTAAAAGTATGCCAAATATTTTTACACTTCCCGCCACAAAGCGTAGTAAACATTTATTGCATTCGAAATGGCCTATAAGCGAGCAGATTTCTCAGAAACCTGTTGGTATACTTTTGGTGTCGACTTCGCTCGCTATAAAGGGTTGGTCCGACTTAGTTATTTTCATTTGTTTTATTATATTTTCAGATGTGTAGGTATACAATCAGTGCCAGTGAACAAAGGTGACCTTAAGATTGTGTTTATCGGAAACGTATCACAATGTTATCAATTGATATCAAGTGTTAGATGCATCGCCATTATGTCATCTTTACAAATACAATACAGGAACGTTTATATGTTTGTCACGTATTCAAAATGAGAATTATTTTTTAAGTGTTTCTAACAACAAACAGTTTTGAAGACACAGAAAAAAATTGTTTATATGAACGCACAGAAGATAGTTAACGCGTTGTTATGCGTATTTAGTTGTATTGCGTACAATTATAAAACAAAATATGTACATTCATCGAATAACACCCGCATTATTCGATTCAACAATAAACGTTTCACACTAAAACCAATTTAATATTAAAACAAAGCTAACAACAACACAAAAACAACAATATCATAAGCGTATAGAAATGTTAATTATTATAATGCGGGCGACGGATGTGCAATCATGATAATTATAAGAAATAATAATACGATTTGAAAACAATAAGTATTCCCACAGCGAGTGCAATTCTCAGTGGAACACTTTTATGAAGTCGGTTAAAGAGAACTGGCCTACATTGTGTATTGGTTCAGACTTTTTATTGTCACTACGTTATATCTACAACACTACAATGTTTTTCTTGCAGACTGCGGGATTGTTCGAAACAGTTACCAAGGCCCTGGTACATGAAGGGCTCCAGAAGGAACATGGTGGGGTTTCGTCACTCCCTAAGGGCACCTACGCATTATGCGGTTAGCCGGACTGCGGTCAGCCGTGCGGCTGACCGCAATAAAAAATTTGTACGAGAATGTAGTTTTCATTCGCACTACGACGCGGCTGCCGCCCGACCGCTCCGGTCGTTCTGAGCGCTGCGGCCCGACCGGCGGCCAGCCGGACGGTCGCCATACACACTACGCGGATATGCTAGTTTGCGGTTGCCCGCCATTGACGGTAAACGTGTTCACCAACATTCGCGCATTTAACTAATACTTTATTAATATGGATTTCGTTACCGAAAAAATTATAATCGAGATACAAAATAGGCCAGCAATCTGGAATACTAAATCCGCAGAATATTCCGATAAAAACCAACCGCAAACCACTACGGTTTCTAAACGCACTTTCCGGTTGGAGTTGCGGCTATCCGCCACCCGGCTAACCGCAAGCGCAACCGTTTCCTACGGTTAGCCGGACGGCTGACCGCAGTCCGGCTAACCGCATAATGCGTAGGTGCCCTTACGCTGCACCCACAGCAGGAGAAGTCATATGATGATTTCCTGATAAATAAAAAAGTACGTTTTTGTGAATAAGATCTGTCTTATAGCTACAGACGAATAGAGTCTCCTTTTTGCAATAGAACTGTAACGGCTATCACACACGTACGGCCAAGTTATGAGGTTAGTAACAGCCGAGTCCACAGTCAGTCGGCTAGATTTATGTCTCCAAGCGAATTAGCGAGTTTCTTTAAACTTCCGCTTAATTTTAGAATAAGTCTCATGGACAAAATTTAATAGAAATATTTAATTTCAAATTGTTTAAGACTAAGAATTGTCAATAATGCTAAGTTTGTTATAAATATGGAATTAATGTGTATGGAACTTATTTTTTTATTTATTTAAAATACTTTTTGCACATTGTACAGCGGCGGATTTAACGAACTTAACTATGTACTTCTTTTTTTCACAATTAATCTGATACGCAGAGTAAAGTCAGAAAAATAATTTGGAATACCAGCAAAACAACATATCAATTTAAATATGATTGCAAAAAGTAAACACACCCAGCATTTATTTTTAATTTGAGAGTATTGCATTTTTTATATTTAAATACTCTATATTTTCAAAAGTTATTCAGCCATAGGGTTTTTTTCGAATATTGAAAAATGTACGACTTTATAATTAACACCGAAACTGTTCGTAAATAAAAACAGATTACTCGTACACATATGTACCTTTGTATTTTTTATTACTTTTCATTCTCTACAATTAATTCATGACTTAAAATTTAACACGACCGAAAAATCACATTCGACTGTTAAAATGCGAACCTTGTTTCTAATTTAACAAACATTAACGATATAATATAAATTAGAGGTAAAAGCTATATACTTTCTAAACATGAGAATGATTAAAAAGGTTATATTTACCACAAACCGGCGATCGGCAGCTACTATAAAACGCTAGTCAAAATTTAAATTTTGCTCATCGGAAATAGAGGCCTTTGTGAAAGAACCAATTATTTTTTTGCATGGCCGATTTTCCATTACAGTTGAATTAATCTCTAGGCTGTTTGTTTTCCCTCTAAAGATATTATTGGACCTTTATACAGTGCGCTTTTTGTGGGCACCGGTCAATTTTCAATTAATTAAAGATAGATTTTATTCATTGGCATTTTTTGAGAGTTTTTCTTAGGAGCAACTAGAGCGTATTAAGTTATTTATGCATGAATTGGTCTGTTGAAAGAGATAGAATTTTCAAAAAGTGTAATTTCGAACATCTGTTCTTTAAAAGAGAAATTATTAACTCACAAAAACTTCACTGGTAGATTAACGCATTACACACACGAATAAATCGTCTATCAACTATACAATTTGACATAGTTTGTCCTTCCTAAAAAAACGTGGCACCACTTGTGATAAATTAACTGGGGACAATGACACCGTCAAAAATCTGATTTAGTGGGGTGTTACACAATCATGGTTCGTTAAACCGCGGACAAAACCCAGCTTATACGACATATTTTAGTTGGGACCCCCACCGAATTGCAAACTAGCTATTTAGGTACAACCCTAATTTTGTACTATTCGATGTAGGGTTGTCGATTTGACGGCGCCCGTGGTCCCGTGATTTAATTATTAAATTCCAAAACCCAATTTAACTTTTGCTTGCTTTATAACAAAATGTTTGAGTAACAAGAGATTTTTGATAACAGTGTTTTGTGACATTAAACGTCCATATTCCATTTTTAAGATATTGGTTCTTGTGTTTTAATTTCGCTTAGCGGTCACATACAAAATCATTTGAACTTGAATATTTGAAGTACACACATAAATCGAAATTACCACACAACCGATTAGAACTCGACAATTTGAAGTACATAACTGGAATTAGAACCCAAACAAAATAAAAATAGACATAGCAAATAGTGCGACTTTCAATAAAATAATTTCTACATTTAACTAATAGTAATTTAAAAACTTTCGAATAACTGAACCCTAAGTTGAGTGATGAATAAAAATGCAAATCGCCCCAGGCAAACGGAAGAATGACTTTGAATAGCGCGTAAATTCGGAACAGGTGTACAGAAGGGTACTAACCGGTTTTGAAACGATAAAACAAGATGGGAGAAGTAAAACCAATGAATTTTTATTATAATACTAATGAAGAATAAGCACTTTTAATGGGTTAATTTTTTGGCAAAAAATTGGGGAGCTTTTGAGGATCAAGTACCGGCAATGTTAGATTAGCCATTTTTTTGTTCGAGTTTTGAATAATCTGACGAATGCTTTTCGTAACATCTGTTTATTTTTAGAGGAATATGATAACGAGGAAAAGTGGATATACTATACATGAACCATTTCTACAGCTTTTTTAAAGTAAAAACTAGACCCCAAAACGGCATCATCCGATATGTCGAATACAGTTTACCTTTTACCCAAGTAATTCTATCTGCCCCAATTACAGGTGACGTATCAGGGGTGACAAAATCCGAATAATCTTAAGGCTTTCACAGGTGTGTCCTCATGCATGGCCCCGTCACCATAAAGGCATTCATCAGGGTAGTTAGTGACGGGAGGATGAACCTAATTCTGTGCTTCGGTCGCCGGGCTACAGATTACTATGGCAGGTTAATTTATTGAGGGACTACAGGCTAATAATGAATAGCAGTCTAGAAGACTGGTGGTTGATTGGATCGAGAGGTTTCAAGTAAGAGAGTGAGTATCGCTCTTGTGTTTTTGCTTAATCATTACGTACGTCATATTGTTACTGATTGTATGTCATACGATGACACCAAAGTTGAAATTGTGTTGTAAAAAATCAGGTTTATTTGAAAACACGGAAACCCAAGCGTAACATAACATTGCAGATACAACAATGCAATTAATCACACGCTGTGTCATATCCAAGGTCAGACCACATGATTCATAAATCCATCGTGAGTCAGTCAACACATTCCTTCAGATATGTTATAGAATACCGTTATATACTTAACAAAGGTATAAAAACCGCAATATTCGTGTCGTGCGGTCGACGGCTAAGATTATAGTTCGGCCATTCAGAGAATGCGTTCCTGACACGTCGCGATTGAACTGACGACGTAACTACATTCATTGATTATTGATATAATAATGTTGTTTTAATGCTCCTCAATTGTTAAAACGGTAAACAACCAGCAAAAATATTTTTATCGTAACTGCAACGCCATTGCAAAGTTACGTCGTCAGTTCAATCGCGACGTGTCAGGAACGCATTCTCTGAATGGCCGAACTATAAGGTCATTCAATCTTTCCGTATTTATACGGGTGGTTCCGTATAAATCAAGTGGACATAAGGGTAGGAAATACCTATAAATTAATCACATTATGTAATGGATAGGACATTTCTTATAGTTTACAAAGACCGTTCCGTTCCGTGAAAGGTTACATTTTGTCATTCTGAGGCTAAGGGTTTCTGCCCTTTTGTTATATGTTTTTCTGGAGCTTGTGGGAAAGTAACAAACATATGGATTGATAAATCGGCGTGGTAAAGCTCGCTTGGCAGTCTCTGCATGGATGGGTGACCATTTTCTCCCTTTCTTTGGCTTAGTAAAATCACCATAAGAGCATCAAGCAAATTATTATAGAGTGACGCATACGCATTTATTTCGCTACACGTATACAAATGACTACTAAAATTTACTAGACCAAAATAAAGCAGTAAAATAATCTGGGCCTATTTTCCGCTACCTCCAATCTAGCTGATAAATATTTAAGGTAAATTATTAAATATTTAAAGCTTGGCATTTCCTTAAATTATATCACAGCCCTCCAGAGATTGTGCTTCACAAAACAGAATAATTTACTTGATATCTTCCACTGTATAAAACACAAATACATAAAATATTTCGAAATGTGAAATGGCCGCCATTCTTCGTGAAATTTAACGCTTGTACTGATATAAAATATTCGCAGTTATTTTACTTACAAAGTTTTATAACATTGGCTGTGAATGGAAATCTTTATTGGTAGTCATGACGTCATTATGACGTTTCCGTGGAAATAAATACCTCTTTTCCAAAAGAGAACAAGGTACTTAAGTAAGTATTTATCATCAAGTATTTGTTCTGTATGAAATGTATGTTGCGTATTGTAGTAGAGAACATGTTTAGGTACATCTGTGTTCCTGGTAGTGGACTAGAAGGTGCTCATATAATTGTATGATTAGTAAATATTCAGTACCGTAAAACTAAATGTAAAATATTCAGTACCTGGCCCGTTTGGACCTCATGATCATCAAAAATATTGTCAAGCAAGCTGGCAAGTTTTTTGCTCAACTGCCTACTCTCAACCCTTCACTTGATCCAACTAGTTGGCAAGTTTGAGCTAATTCTCAAGTCTTGCGAGAACTTTGTGTAACTGACTATAAAGGATAGTCGGGACAAAATGTTAATTACAAGAGCTAAACGAAAATTTGAGAAGACGTTATTTTGTGCTACTATTTGATTGGAGTTTGTTAATGACAAGTGTTTTTAGCATATTGTACCTACTCGTTTTCAGAAATTGGTATCCTTGAAAACGATCTATTTAAACTTTTTTAACATGGTACTAGTCAATAGTCTCCTAAATATTGTTACCTATAACAAGATTGAAATCAGTGTGTAAGTTTTTAGGTCTCTGCATAAGCCAATCTCTCGAAAACCTAAATATTCTATCATGACATTCCCATGCATTATACTCAAGCCTCACTGCCCTTACCTTATACGAACTGCCTCGTTGGTCTAGTGGTCGCAAGCGCGGCTGCTGTACTCGTCGAGGTCTCGGGTTCGATTCCCGGGTCGGGCCGAAATCGCTTTGTGGGTTTATTTAAACTTTCACAAAACAGCCCGTTGTCTGGAAGTTGGTGATTGATACACCCGTGCATCGGAGAGCACGTAAATGTCGGTCCTGCGCCTGATCTCTTTCCGGTCGTGCCGGATTGCCGTCCCATCGGGTTATGAGAGTAAAGGAATAGGGAGTTCACCTGTGTCTGCGCAAATGTTTATGCACTATAATATGTGCTACGCAGCTGGCTGATCTCCTTAAGTGAGGACAGCCGCCGTGGCCGAAATCGGCCGTGGACGCCATTAACTCAAGCCTCAAAAATTATTTACTAAGATTTAAAACTATAGCCCCCTAAAATCATACACAATGTTTCACAAAACATCAACGCCACAACATACCTACTATTTCCCAAATCCGCCACTTGTACCCAACGTGCTCTATCTTCTTACACACTTGATCTGACTCACAGACAGATGTACATACTATTGTTTTATTACTACAGCTGCCGTGCCACGAGCCAGATCACCACGTGGCTGAATCATCTTCAAGTAGAAACGTTCATCTTTTGTTTTTTTTTCTTGGTCGTTTAATAGGTAATGTATGGTAGTGAGATATACATATGTCAAAGTTAATATACGTTCCTGCTTTTTTAAAAGGTTTGTAACTAATTTGGAATTTGATTAATTTAATGCAACGGGGAAATATAGTCCTAGTGGATACTGTGTTCCGAATGATATAGGAAAGATTTTCCTTATAGGACGGCTACTATTCAAAATGAATTATGATGAATCGCAAGAGCAACCGGTAATCTATGTTAGGCATTGTTAGGAACGGAAAATCGAAATAATAGGTCTAAAAAACAATGAAACTTACAAGCAATTCCTTTCATCTTAAAACAAAACACCGCACAGACTGATTAACATAACAAAATTTAAGCCCGTGTTTGTTTGAGAAATTTAATCATTTCTAAGCTTATTAAGGATGCGTGTGTCAGCCTCATTACCCTCTTTATGTGGCTCGGTTGAAGGGCTGCATAAATAACACCCTTTCTTTGTTAACCCTGATTACTAAGCTTTGCTAAGATTATGAGCACTTTTCTAAAGGGGTTGAGAGAACGCTCCAATTATTGTTATTAGGTGTCGGATTTAAAAAGGGGTGAAAATTGTCAAAGATTTGAAGTGTGAAGTAACTGGTTATTTCTTAGATTATAATTGATGTGCTATTGTTATGAATGAAGAAGTCAAAACAGGGTCTTTAGAAAAGTATTTTTAAAACATATGACTGTTGATGAATGCCACTAAGATAAAGTATGTTGTGTTTTGATCTAAGTAGGTACTTTATCATTTTGTATTGTCCTTCTAGGAGATAATGTAAATCAAATGTGGTACTTGGAATTGTAACAAAGACTGAACACGCGTCGAACCTGAATCCAGGCAAATATAACGGCCTGAAATGAAATGGTAAAGTTACGGTAAACATTATATTGAACATGAGGCCGTGTCTAACACACAGTTAGTTCGTACTCCGGCGCCGGGGCATATTACAAAAGTTTTATAACAAAAACATTTTCAGTAGGTAGGTACTATTTTTTTCCACAAGTGAAATTGTAACATCTGGCCGTTTTCTTTTTGCGAAGAATTTTTTGTTTTGTTACTATAAATATCGGACTATGTTACCTATCGGGAAATTATTGAAAAGAATCAGATCATATACCTAAAATACACTTATTTATCATGTTTTCATCATTATAATATTTACCACAAAAACAATAGGAACACAAAATTTCATTGCGCCAACAATCATTGAATTTGCACGTCAATCCATGGATCAGAAATCACCACCACAGTAATTAAATAAAATGATCATTATGAACTAATAAGGCTCATTACACACGGCTGGGAATTGAACAGGATAGAATAATAGTTAAGCATGGTGCACATTGCCGGTTAAGGCGCTCTATCGCGCGCCTGCAGCCAGTGTGCGCATCGCTTAAACCTCATTAGGGTTGCCCAAATTAATTGGTAGTTTCAATATTAAACGTAATAATATTCAAAACACCGGCTTCTGGTTTGATGCACATATAAGTAAATAAATACTTTATGAAAGAGACAAAAAAATCGCTAATAACGAACCGAAAAGACAATCGATGTTGGGTTTATATTATTGAAATGTTTACACAATTCATCGATATGCATGCACCTACCTATTGTTAAAACATCATACGTCTTTGATAATCAAAATAAACTACCAGAAACAGAGTGAAAGTTTTCATACAAAACATCTTACGACCTTTTGACGAAAGAAAGAAAGAAAATACATGTGAATAAATGTATTTTCTTTCTTTCTTTCTTTCTTCTTTCTTTCTTTTAAGTAATGGCCGTGTTAAGACAGAGGTAATTATAACTGTCTGTTTTTTACGACTTAACTAGCGAACTTTTCGCTTAAGTTACATAACTTTGTAATACTATGTATAGGCAACAATTATTTACTTAAAAACAGCAGATGCGTAGTCATTATCCCATTACTCTCTTCAAATATTTACAGCATTGAAGGTGGCCTATCGTGGGTTCAATATTTTGACTAGGTATAAAAAAATTGTAACCAGCTTATCCCTGCAGTCTGGGAGAACCACGGATAGTGGTAAAAAGTCATTCTCCAATCTGTCTCTCTCAGTTCACTTGTTTCGAACGCCAAACAGAGACGTAGTTGCATATAGGTACTATTGGTAAGGTAAAAAATCAACTGCCAAACATCAGTTCCCCTAAGGGCCAGCCCTAATCCTTGGTTTACGTTACACTGAGCTTAATTAGCGTTAACAAACGCGTTGTTTGTGCAGAGTGTCGGTATAACGCTCCGCGATCAGCTGTGAACCGGCCTATTACAGAGTGAAAGGGTGACAATGCATTGATGGGGCGGGATTTTTGGTGTAGGAAAAACACCCATACAGAAGGAAGCAAACACAAACTTAAAATAATGTGTCCAAACTGCTAAACAGCACTTTTTGAACGTCAACATTTACAAAAGACAGCCCAAAAATACCTTCAACATTTCCAATGTGATTGCATAGAACTATTAAAAAACTAAGGTATATCTCACGATTTACATATCCAAAAAAGCTGCACTTTCTACCAAGATTGCGAGTATTACACATTGTTATAAACTCTACCCACGAGTGACACCATGAACTCACAGTTCAAATTAGCCATAAGAATAAATAACATTTAAGCCATAAGGACCCTTTATTATAATAGTTAATCAGTGTTAATAGATTGGTGCTTAATTAGCTCTAACAAAGGCTCTTTGTCGACGATACGTTAACAGCTTATTACATGTTATATAGTTAGGTTACGTGTCAGTAAAGTCAATGTGATACTTTTCATCATAATATCAACAAAATGTCAGGCAAATGTATTAGATACATTAGTCTTCTATTACATTTTTAGCTCCTTGACAGGTAATAAATGTACACGTGTCTATAGTTTAATAAATGTAATGTAGGTATTTTTCTATATATTTAAACGTAAAAGAAATTGACGAATAAATGGAATGCGGCTTACACGTCTATCCCAAAGTTTATCGAATCTCTTTGTAATAATTATTAAAAAAAATACCAAAAATATATTTATCCAGCTGGCCACCCTAACAGTTGGTAATGACATCACTACGCCCGATGAGGTTTTATCAGCGGCTTAGCCTCACACGCTAGTGATTGGTAAATATCAGTAAACACGTCCGCAGTTACTACTGTTCCCATAATATTGCCAGCATGTGTAAGCACATCTAATGGATTGTGCACTAGCTATTCCCTGCGGCATCACTCGCGGTTTAAGAAAAAATTTGCAACCCCACAAACCGGAACATCTCTAGCGTTTAAGCTTGCCCTATCACATCGAACAAGGCTCAACCATTTTGTAATGGGTGTCAAACCAAAACATACAGTTATGCAAAAAGAAGTTAAGAAGATTCTATAAATCACTAAGGGTGTAAGCAAAGATCCCAAAGTGTTATGGACAATATTTAATTTCCAGATTAGCAAGTAAAGCCGCATGTAAAGATAGTATCAACTAACGCTATAGACTTTAGACATCATAATCGTGACGCTATACTATTCACATTCACCAAATGATACCGATACGCGTAACGCATACGAATCGATTCCATTCTTATGCATGACTCATACACGCCCGCTCGTGTAACTATGCCTAAAATAAGCATTAGAGCTTGTAATCAAATATACAATATCGTTTATACTCGGGGTTTCGTTTAGACTAGGATATGAGAGCGCGGTTGATGTATGCTAATCGATGTTAATCGATATTTTCTGTAGTAGTTGATGTTATTAGTGATAATCGCGGTATTATTCTCCATTCTAATTTGTACGCAGAGAAATACGTAATAGCTAATCTTATTTTTCACGTCGTTCATACTTTCAATCAAAAAAACTAGGTTCTTTAAAGTATTTACTGCCAAATAATTTTATAAGTAACACCAAGCCTGTTCGTAACAAATTCTCCAGTTACGAGTGCCGTATGAAAAACGCCCAAACACTAATGTTCAATTTGAATATCCTCCCATCTCGTGTACTTTTAAAACTTCTTGGTTTTTCTCTCGTACATATCTGTATAAATATCTTAGACATTCCGATAAATCTTTCTTTGCAAAAGTTAGTTTGCATTCTTTGAGCCTCAGATAGAATTGCCGAGAAAAGAGCTAGTTTAACAGACTTTTTACAAGAATGGAAACTTCGAAACAATATGGCCACTTTATTGGACCAGTAATCAAATAATAAACTTTGTATTGTTTTTCTGTAAATATTGTTCTGAAATCGAATAAGTACACTAACTGAATTGAAAGTTGCAGGGTTGGAAAGACTGCTTTCATTTCAACTTTTTTCTAGAATAAAACCAAGCTTTGTTATTCAACATAGCTTCTATCACTACATTATCTTTTAAGTCCATTTAAGTTTCCTTAAAAGATCGAGAAAATTTAACAGATGCACAAAACATTCATCTTAAACACGACATAAACAATAAAAGGACATTGTTCCGGCTCCATACATGTTCTGCCTAAGAACCGTTCGAATGGAAAGTGACTTCTATAAACTCTTAAAATTATATGGAATCCTATGAAATAAGTTTTCACGAACGGACACTTCAGGAAACTAAAATAATTACGAAAAAAGTTAATATTTTGAGGTTATAAATAAAAAATAACCAAGCTTGCGTGAAATATCAGAGTAGTATTATCAAACTACACTATACAAAAAATCAACAATACTATGTACAGCTCTATATGTTCTCTTCTAGATCTAGGAAAAGACTACTCTACTAGATACTAGGAAAAGAGATAGTAAATAGTCAAGTTTAAGATAATTCTTTGACAATGATCATTTTATAAAGTTGCATTTTCTGTCTGTCCCTTTGAATGCTTTAGATCTTTAAAACTACGCAATGGATTTGGGTGCGATTTTTTTTAATAGTAGGTCAAGAGGAAGGTTTACACCAAGGTTTTACATTGCCACCGTGCGAAGACGGGGCGTGTGACTAGTTTTCATAAATGCTTAGATTTTTTATGAAAAACAACTACCTAAACGCTTTTGCTTTCAACGTTACGTTTCTTAATATATAGTGAATCCACTTTGGATTTGTGATAAAACGCATAAGTTTCCAAAATGGAAGAGTTCCATTCACCACAATTCATAAAATATCGATATTATTACGATGGAGAATTATTTATTTAAATGATTGTTACTACTTTTATATTAGACAGTTACCTAGCTATCTACATGCCATAAGGCGGGAATCGAACCCGCGGTCTATTACCAAGAAGGCACAGACCATACTAAAAATGTCATTACCACACAAAATAATTTAACAGTTAAAGTAAGGTTTACCAATAACAATGAAAGAGGTTTTCGAGGATGTGCAATAAAAACAATATTTATATTCAATTAAAGGTTTTTAATCATCAATATTTCTCAATAATATATCTAAGAACTGAGCTTTGGTATCTCGCCCAGCTTAAATACCAGATAATAGTCATTATGTGGGCACAACAGCCCACTGTTCTACGCCCAACGATACAATTGCAACAGTATGCCTGATGGTAGGAGCTTCTTACAAAGTACACAATTGCGTCCAACAGTGCATTGCATCTTATTATGCTCGACTGCTTCAGACCAACACGTCGTACATATAAGGTCATGAGCTTCAACCTGTAATAATAAATACAAAAAATCATTAGTAAATATCAAGTAACTTGCAATTGTGGCAATTGATTTGAAAACCGAGAAATTGTGTGCTTATGAAAACATAAGTAGGTAGTAACATTCTTATCAAAATTAGAAAAACACTTTCGTAGACCACTTACCATACGGGGAACAGTCCATTGTTGTATGCAACGAAGTATATCTTCGTTTTCTAATACCAAAGAACCTCCAGCAGATCCACAATTTATACAATATACTATATTCTGCATCCATTGTTGTAATTATAATATAACTAAATTCGATCACAGACAGAACAATATCCGAAAATGCTAGTAAAATCCAGTTCTTTACACAAAGCCGAGTCTACCAAGTACGCAATCTAATCGGAGTCCATAATCAAGCCAAAGTTGTTAGAATAAAACCATGAAACGCATAGAAAATCACAAAAGAAACGATAGTCGCAAAGCAATCAAACCAATCAAACTGACTTCTAGCAAACTGACTGAAGTACACCAGTGTTGCCAATTACGAAAACTATAATCCTACTCGAATGCCAAGCTAGAAATTCGCGATTCGCTCAAAACCATCTTAAAACATTATACAGAATACTAGCTTTTTTCTAGCTAGTCAGTTTAGGTATTTAAATGAATAAAGTGTTACCAACTAATTTTAATAACCGACTTCGGAAAGTAGGTTCTCAATTCGATCCGTATTTACCGAAATCCCGAAAACTTCCGAAACTGGCAGCACTGGCTGACGGAAACATTTTATAAGGCATCAATAATTGTGACCCTACTTTTTATTTGGAATTTATTTATTTGAAGTGTCCGTGGAATACTAAAATATGTTTCAAACAATATAAAAATAAATAAAAATTATAGTATAATTTATATTCACATCGGTTCTTAGGCCAAAATTGAACAATGTCCTTTATGACCGTTATAAACTTCCATAACAATGCTAGCGTCAGTCGGAAAACCATAAACAAAGGAATATCCTGTTTGAAAAGTTAATTCAATCGACTTTAAAAGTTTATGGTAAGAGAGACATAAAATTGGTGACTAGACTAGTCCCATTCCATAATAGGATAACGCAGACCCAGCTTATAAACTAAAACGTCTGATTCGGCAAATACTCCAGCGTCTAATAGATCACCTCGATCAAGTATTTATTGATCTTAAACCAATAATAAACTTCAAACGGTTCGTTTAATACAAAGGCGGCTAACAGATTCAAATTTATTTATGTTTTCATGTCGAGCAAGATTAGCCGATGAATATTAAATGAAGTTTTGATATAGATGATGTAAACATACAAAAGAATAATAGGGTATTGAATTTTCTACCTGACAACGTGCCTACCAAGTTTTGAAGCGCTAGTTTTTATCGCAAAAAAGGGATCAAACCCGCTGAAGCGTTCCTTCGCCCAAAAATACAGCAAAGCTGCCGGATTGGAATTTTGATGTTGCAATTTTTTGGCCTATTTGGGATGGCATGGCTTTGAAACACCCACAGCGATTTTGGGCACTTCCGATTCCGAACCGACTTTGATCATTTTTCAAAGCTACCTTCGGAATGACCAATCCTTTTGCATGTTCAAATAAATGCTTGCAAAATTCCGGAGAAAGTCCAAGCGAGGAACTCGACCATCTTCAATACCTCGTCCGTACAAAAAACAATACGGAATTCTTTTGTTTCTCGAAAATATGGAAATTCCCTAGAATATTCAAGTCCAAACATCAATTTCCTTTATAAAATGTTAGGTGTAAGCGAAGGAAGTTATAGTAATATTTATGGGCGCAAAACTTTTGCATCTCACGTCTTACGGCAGATAGCAAGTTGCAAGGTTCCAATGAATATATTAAGCAGTCACAGGTAAGTTGGTAATACTTCCCGACTTAGTATTCATGTTGGAGTGCCTATGGCGGTAACCTGGTTACTTACATACAGAGTACCCTTGATGAGAAATACCAGATGCCAGTGCACTCTACCGGGACCCCATTTAAGTCCAAAGTGCATCTAAATGGATAAATAATACAGTTGTTATGGATTCCATAATTGGGTAGGCTGGAAAAGGTACTCAAGGACAGCTATAGACGAATAATGAGGTGGTTATAGGCACCATATTTGATTGTGGTAGGCTGATGCATAAAACATAGCGTTATACCAACAATAGACATGTTATTATTGAATCATTGTTTTCTATATCGTACACAAGAACTTTAAGCTCCTTGATGGGAGTTTGGTGTGTTCTGTTCACTAAGTATCTATCAGTCTGGTAGTAATCCTGCCTAAGTATCCTTATAAGCTGTTATAGGTGTGAACTATGTAGGGTATTAACAGTCAATACATCGAATGCAACAGCGGCGGTTATACGTTTAATATTCTGGGAGCGAATTACTCGGCGCCGACGCTCCTCACGTGTTGAATTACCTTACACGCCTCGCTTGACAGATATATACTGTAAATATATGTAAGTATATAGCCGATAGCTTCCTTCGCAAGTTTGTTACGACCATACAAGGATCACGCTTCACACTTTTATGGGGTGAGCATGACTCCAAGGCAGAGCTTTCGTGAGAGACTATCGTAAATGTTACATTCCACAAGCAACCTCAAAATAGCACTGTAAGAGAAACTTTCATATTCCGTAGTTACAAAACTAACCTAACATGTAGAATTAATCAAATAAGTGAGTTTAATTAAGCAACTCAACGGTTACCGTGTACTCGTATATTTTAGTAGGATTTCTAGAAACCAGATAACGAATGATTTTACCTTAGTTCTGGTGTTTTATTGAAGTTTTTGAGTGGTGTTATCTAATGATGTACGTACCTGAAAAGATAATAAACACATTAGTATTGCAG
Organism: Helicoverpa zea; assembly: GCF_022581195.2. NCBI lineage: Eukaryota > Metazoa > Arthropoda > Insecta > Lepidoptera > Noctuidae > Helicoverpa > Helicoverpa zea. The sequence goes on from NC_061472.1 coordinate 5,912,058, forward strand.
TAACAAGAGCATATTATATCTAAATTATAATTATTACAATACAGATACAGATTATAATAACAGAAATTTAAGAAAGGTAGATTTAACAACAGTAAAAAAAGAGGAAACAGGCAATCCAAATAACCGGTCTGTGGTTCAAGTCAATTCGCTGAGGATTAGCTGGAAACAACAGACAGATAAACCGAAATTGTAAAAAAATGCTGCATACATGAAGCAAAGAGAATAGTGGGATAATGCCCATTGATTAAACGATACCAATTAATCTAAGCCAATAACAATGAGTAACCACATCAAATCGTTATATCAAACATGACACAATAACAGACAGATTTGATTACTCCCATCACACATGATACAGCAACTTTTAATTCAATTGCAAATCCATATAGAATCGAGAGAAGATTACCATTAAACCTGTGGGATAGCATCCGAATGCAAACACGCGTCGTATTGAGTTACTGTGGAATGCATCGAATCGAGTCGAGTGAGGACCAATCGAGATATCGAATGGACGCAATCGAGCAATCAGATCGATTCGGTGCGACAAATATCGCGCCGTGTGGACTAAGTATTTGGAACTACGAACGCGTGTGGATTGAATATTTTTGTCGATGTTGCGGATAGACAATGTGTTTTTAAAATAAGAAGGATGTTTTATGAATAAAGATGTTTAGTGAATTAGCAACACCCAGTGACCTTGATTTGAAAAAGATATGCAAATGACAGTGATGATCAAATAGCTCACTCTACCTAATCAATACCAATACATCTTATGACTCAACTCCAAATGACGTCAATATCGCAATTAAGTAAAGAAACCCTAAAAAACTTAATTGATTCGTGAAAATCTAATCACTGCCATTTGATTTGATGAAAACCTCACTTCAATGTCAAAACGAAACGAAAGTAGAACACGAATCGACGTTGAAATTAATCGCGTGACAGCTAACTAATTAAGTTTTGAAGATTTTAAGGTTCACGCAAACCGAATTTATATGCACGCCATAAAACACGCGAATTTCTACGTCACAGAATCAATGGGAACAATGGATAATACTGAAGAACTTTTCGGAATATTGTTTTATTATGGAAAAAGAATTCGCAACCAGACAAAATATAGCTGTGAGGTTTCTTTTCTTTGTCAAGACTTTTTGGGATTCATTTGAGTCTTCAGGGCCCAAGGGCATATGAAATAACATATCAATGTCATATTTCTACTGTCAGTTACAGGATCCAAGCTTTCTGTCTGAATTTAGTCTGCAGTCATTTGTTTCTAGGCAGCAGACGTCACATGTATCGTCTAAAATTAGGTTTTAGGGCATGCATTTATTCACGGACGTAAATGATGCCAATACTTTGACATTATTACGACACTAACTTCATCAGGAACAAATTGTTTACCGTTACCCCTCATTACTTGTCCGATGCAAGTTGCAATACCCTCGGGAAAAGTAACACTGACCTATTTTCAACTCAGCAAAATATTCCTATCAAAGTTCAGTGCGACACGTTTTTCTTTGGAGTATTTCAGCTCCATATATTTCTATTCCGGTTTCGTATTCTATAGATTTTTCTGCTGCCATAACAGTTATATGATTAAACTTTTACGGTCTTGGATCTAGGACGCAAGCTATACCAGAATATTAAAAGAGTGTGAATGCTCCCCAAATTGCGTCGTCCGTCTATTTATGTATAGCTTTAGGAGCTAGTCTAGATCCAACTGGGCATGATGCTTTTGAAAATATTGGGGGATTAGACGAAATTATAAAATTAGTCGCCTCAGCGGAATTAAATTTTTAGTGGTGTCGTTGCGAAAACTTCGAAGATGTTTGGAAGCTGTTTCCAGACTAAGATATGATATCTGCGATCGTGAAAGAAACGTAGCGAGACCATTGGTTTATTGGATTGTTCCAAGAATGTGTTCGCGACAGCTTTTCAGTTGAAACAACTTGAAATCAAATGTATATTTCAGCTAACGTCTCAAACGATCGTAAATGATATTTTCTGTGAAGTGCACAGTTGTGATATGAATTTAAGTGTGCAGTTACTGTGTTTGTGAGAAAACATTGTAAAATCTAAGCTTACTCAGAGCTCGAAACGGTTGGTTTTATCTCAGTTGCAAATGGAATGGAAAGTATAAAAACAAGAAAAATCTTAAATTCAAGTAAATCTGTCGAATGAATACAAAAAAGCAAGATTCCAACTACTAATATTTTACTCATCTATTTAAAATAACGATACTCTAAAAGTACACATTTATTTTATATCCACAGTAATCGTAGGATGGGCTGTCAATTACGTAATTAGCAATAAAAGTAAGAAATCCCAAACCGTCCTAAAGACTAAAGTATGTCTTTGAAGCTTACGAGCCTATTCCGACCATTGAAATGGTCTACACGATTTAATGTCATTCTCAAACCTTTGTCAGACATTCAAGTCGTCTTGTTCGCTAATATCTAGACGTGATTGCCGAACCTTATTCGGGATTACACTAGTAATGTCAAAATTCGCAATATCAAAGGAGTAAGAAAATTGTTATCTACAGTCGGCAATAATCTTAAAACTTCGAGGTGGAATTTCTGAGGAATATTTCTTTAGATTTAGTATTCGGTGCGGGTATTAGGGAAATCAAATTGTTTCGTAAGGCGAGTTGGCGGGGAATGACGATCTGAAGAGTTAGTGAACTTGGCAATCTTGCCGAACTCGGTCAAGATTGATGTTTGGCAAACGCCCCGGGCCATTCGCGTCCCCATCCTAAAGTACTGGCACACTGGTGCGGAATACGCGGCAGGATGGTTAAATATATCATGGGAAATGAATGATGAATGTAGACAGATGCAGTCTTGGTATACATTTAGACGCATACATTATAGTGTTTACAACTTCGTAGCCAAATACTGGGTTGTTACTACAGTAATAAATGATAGAAAATTATTTTGATCTACTTCCAAATACAAAAATATTTTTGCTAAACCTAACCTGGGTCAAAATGTGTTGTAAACTGTTGAATTAGGTACCTAATCCATTTTTTTATATATATTTAATTGACTATATAATAGATTGATTTTCTTCAAAGATAACCTTTAATCTTTAAAATCATGTTCTTTGATTCCACAAAGTACATATTCTAAAACCAAGAGTCGAGTGTCAGTAAGCAGCAGTGTACGCCCCTCATGGGGTCCACAAGGGCACAAACTTTTATCGGATTAACTAAAAGGGTTTCCTCGTTTGCGTAATTATTTCACTGAATATATTGTTTTAGTACGTGACTTTTTGTTCGGAGACTGTTACAAATCGTACTTTTAAATTGGTTGCCCTCTTTTTACAATAACGTCTTTATCTCGAGTGCTGAGAGAATTGTTTGAGTGGGAACTGTGTTTTTTATTGAGTGTCCATTATTTGAAAGGCCTACAGTGTATAGAACTACTTCTTGGGTTATAATGTTTATACCTAGTCAGACTACTTTAATAATTCCTTAAAAAAGAAGTGTCAAAAGGGAGATGTGAGATCGATACTGAGATTAGTTATAAAAGCATATTCACAAGAAAGAATAAAGAACAAAACAATTTGAATTCCACGTCCCTTCTCCAAGAACCTCAAACATTACACGTCCAAACCATCAGAACTTCAGCCTCATCAACCAGCTATTCCCTCACACTTTTTCCCAAAATTCTTTTCGACACATAAGATTTCGGCCGCAAAAATTCCCAAGTAGTTATACCTTTATACCCAGGCCGTTCTATTTTCCTTTAGTTAGTGAGATATCGTCTGGGGTCCAGATAACACTGCCCTGGACCCCTGACCGATACTTTATCGTAGAAAGTCTATCAGTTTCTATTTTGGCGGACTCGAGAAATTTATTTTATTTGTAACACAATTTATTAGCGATATTTTTTAGGTTCATACGTCTGATGGGAGGGTTAGTCTAAAAAATATTTTGTCGTTCTACAGTTAATGTAGAAATGTGTGTCATTTTTGTGGTGTTGTTCTCGAACATCTAGAAACATCAAACATGCTATTTTTTGGGTCTATTTGAGCGTCTATTTGAGTCACAAAAATATACATATCTTCGGTATCTTTAATTGCATTCGCTTTTAAACTCAACTTTTTGCTTCCTAATTATCGTATTGCTTCTTTTTTTCACTAAGAAATAATATTATAAGAATCTGGTTAGTGGTTCCCGAGTATGGCTCTCACATGCAGACATACCACTTAACTAAATGAACGTAGGTAAAAATCAACTTCATTTAGGTACTATTATGATGATTAATGACAGTTTATTCCAGAGGTTTTTCATGCATCAGTTGACAAAAATAAGCCAGCTACATACAAATATATGCTGTAACTACAAAGCTAGATTTCAAACACCGCTAATACATATCACAGCGCTATTTGATGACTTTTAATTACTGTATTAATTATGAATGTAGTTGCAATTAGTGCTTTGAGTGCAATTGTAACTGTATTTAACACATTTGGTAACAAATTACTGCAATAAATGTATTAGTCTATCTTGTCATTACTGCTAATGATAAATGTTATGTGTTAGATAAATTCGATCAAAATTGGTGTTACAAGCAATCCCGTAGGTATTTATTAACTTTGTGAATTGTACCAGGTTGAAAAGAATAATGGTTTTATGTGTCAAGCTCTTTGGGATTATGTGTAGGTATATATTTAGGTACGCCCAGTAAATGAATGATAAAATTGAACTGTAAAACTAACAATATAAATGAGTACAGTAACTATCTTATTGCTTATCTATGCACTGTTTTATCAGCTTGTGATAAGCAAAATTTTAACCCTTCTTCACGGGAAGATTTACCTGTTTAACCCTTCGACACAAAAAGATAGCATCTATGAACCACAAAACCGTGTCACCCTCAAATTAATTCGACCATAAAAAGTCCAATGTTTTAGAAAGGTCCAAAAGTCTCATGTCAAAAGGTTCCAGTCGGTTCCACAAAGAGCGAGCGCACACTACAAACTTTTAGTCGGCCGATAGTTGTTTTGGGCTCATAAATCAGTATGAAAATGAATGGTAGTATAGTTATCGGCACGAATCTTGAGCTCTGACCTACATCTGCGCAGAAGTGATTTATTAGCAAAGAATCAATCCCGAGTGACGGCTATGACGCGATGCGCTGCGGCTGCCAATCACCGCTTTAGCCCGCCCCCGCGCCTTACTTCATACCACCCAAAGGGACCCATTAAATTACTTTGTGCAGGTGAAGGTCAGCGCTCAAGATTCGTGCCGATGATTATAACGATCACATATTTGTCCGGTATCAGACCCGCTAAAAAGTTTGATTAAATTCACAACTTTCAAAAAAAAAACCCTTCCACCGGGCGGCCTCCTGTCGTCTAAAAAGCGTGCAGTATGCGCGCGAGCTAAGAATTAGGTGTAGTTTCCACTAGAACCTCAATTCTATTAGCAATGCTAATTAACGGACTTGTAGGTAGTTAACAGTCAGGCTGAACCTATTGAAGGTTGACTCCTGATTCAATGGTGCTATGTAATGTAGGTTCCGAAACATGATCAAAGATTTTGTTTGTGTACCTTCCTTCTTTTTCGTTTGGAAAATACTGACTGATAAATGTAATGATTAAAGACGTGAGTGATTGTTTTGTCAAATGGAGGTACATTAAACGTGTAAAGTAATGCATGTACAGTTAGCATTGTGTATTTAATTGTATATTTGATACATGCGTTTAAAGCAAAATATATATTTCGAGGATATATCAGAGTAAATGTGGTGTAACACATATTTACGAATCTATGTACACAAGTTACCACTCATGCACATAAAACTCGAGTAATTTGTGCGAATTTATCCACATAAAATTAAGCTGTTTATTCGTTCTATTAAACAATCAATATTTACCATTAAACGAGATCAGAAAACAGGTATAAAATCAGTTATAATTTACCAAAGAAAAACAAATGAAAAGCGACAATTTTAGTGTAAAAACCAAGTATTCAGTTTTGTTAAAGAATAAAATTCAGTATATCATTTAGGAGTAATAAAAGTGCTGTTACTTTATCACGGATACTACAGGGAATTCAACGCTTTATCTATGAAATAAAAAATATTACGCTCGTAAAGAATATTTACATTAATTTAGCAACATTGTAGTGTCATAAATTGTATTTTAACTTAATAAACAGTGGTTGGAACTTTAGCGTTGACATAATTGCTATGTTCTTGTAGCTTTCATCAAGAATAATAAATCTGGTTAATTTATGGAGGCAGCCATCTTGAAAATTTCTTGTGATCGATATGTTGTAATTAGTACCTATTATTTCTATATACTATAAATATATTTAATATAGACAAGTATTGTACAATAGTTGACAGATAATATCTTTACTACGTTTTAATTTCATTCTAATCTCAAAACAACTAATTAATTTTAATAATCCCATTTTGTGCCATCACATGGGTTATCAATGAGAGGGCAATGAATTCTAAGGTTATCTCATATGTGTTAAGTTTACTCTGATACATAAAAAAGAAAGTAGCGTGAGAAACAAAAATAAAAATGATGAAGTTGCCTCTCATACTCTGCCGCCGAACGTAAATCTCTCAAAAAATGTCAATAATCCAACACAATTTATTACCGACGTCGAATGTTAAGAACATTTGTACCGTAAATGTAACATGTACAGAAAAAACTGTGGAAAAAAGTAAAACCGCAGCTAAAGTACGAAAAGACAATAAATAACGCGACTCGAAGACCGCATTACGACATTCGGCCAGATAAGGGGAATTCACTAACAAAAAAATGCAGAGACAAGAAAAAGCAACGAATGTATAGACTAAAAAGAGCGTTTAGACGTACATAAATTAGCTCCAAGTGTTTCATTCAAAGAACGATAAGGCACCCTTCGGCAAAGTAAGTACACGGAAAAGTTTGAAGCACCGGAGTCCGGGGCTATATCAAACTTTATCTGATATAGGTCACTTGTATGTTACAAGGGTCAAAATCACTTGCAGCCTTGTAAACTTGGACTATTAGTTTTTGATAAGGGAAAGCATGTCTTGTCAAAGAAATGTCGTTCTTAAGAGGAGTTAAGAATTTTTTTTTACCTGTGCTAAAGTTAATTTAAGCACGAAGATTATATTTGTGTTTGCTTTAAGAAGTAGTCGACGTTACTTGTCTTCACAAAGTTTTCTTTAAATTATTTATTTCGAAAATATTCAGCAAGTACGAAAGAGGTTGAACAAACAAAAGGTAATCTTTTAGAAATAAGCCCGACCCTTTCACGGCGCAAAGAATTTCAAAGTAATCTGAATATTAGAAATAAATATTCAAGTACAATGCCACAACTTGTTTAAAGGCGTGTCCTATCCACAATAACTGTGCTTCGTTGTCGGGTTAAGTTGGCCTTTGTTTTAAGAAAATACCACCATTGTTCCTTGGTCTTCGCAGAAATGGCTGACGTAAAGTAACCAGGAATTACTGCTCGCAGCAAATGGATTTCTTTCTTATTTGGCTTTTATTTAATGGTACCGCAGTGTTGTCACTGAAATGCTTTCTTAACTCCGCGGCCATAAGGGTGTAAAAAGAATCTTTAACAACTACTGGAATTACTTAATTTTAATTACTAGCTGTCTTTAACCTATGTCTTTCCTTAGGACTCTTCAATATACCTTGCGGAAACTAGTTTTCCGTGCATGAAAACACAAGAGGCACTCAAAGTTACTTGTATCTCTAACAAATACCGCATAAACATTACGTAAATCGTTGATTTGAGCCACTCAGCAGATAAATCAAAACACCAAGCACGAGTGTTACACAGAACAACAATAGCATCGTTATCAGGGCACAAAATTTCGCGAATTCACGCGTATATAAGGTTGAAGGTAGCAGTAATTGTTGGTAAAACGGTGAGGCAAATTATACCTGGCAAGAAGTATAGCTGCTCCACACTGGAGGAATTATTCCTATACAAATCGCACCGTAATACAAGAATATAGTGTAGCTAGAATCGCCAGTAAAGCTATAAAACGTAATTGCTTACGTACTTGTCCCTGAGTAATGTTTTAATTGCGTTTTCCGTGTTATTTCTGTCTGGCGACACTGAATTAGGGTGTGTAGTTGTGTCGGTGAATCGGGGTATCGTTTGGGAGTTATTTGTTTAGGATCAAGTGCCTTATGAGTGGGAAAACTGTGGGTGATAATGTAAACGTTAACGTCCATTTTGTTTTATAATTTGCTCACGGCTTTGAACTTGAAAGTTTTGGGTTGGGTGTGTCTGTGAATTTGGTCTTCTTTATTCATAAGGTTACCTTTTGGCAAGATAATAAAGTTTAATTTAAATTACAGGCATATTTAAATCTCATGATAAAAAGCATACTTATATTAAGTTCAAGGCTAACATTAGCCCTACACATTGTCTTCAAATGTAGTATGCCATCATGAAATTTGGCTAAAGTCACCATTACCTACACGATATTAATCACGCTGCAGTATTAACTCATAACAAATGAAGTGCGCTTGCAGTCGCTTCCAGCATTACCACATTAAGTCAGGGGTAGTAGCGTTTGTTACCCCTACACTACATATTGTATGTGGTTGAATAATAGCCGACAACACTCTTGGGGATGAATTTCATTACGCCTTTATGTTTCACAGCGAGAATTTCTTTGTGCGTTCTGTTTACTACGATTTTTTATTTGGCTTTAAATTTGAGTGGAGGCTGTTCAGTTTGGCAGTCATTATATAGCTTTTATCTTGGTTAATATAAGATACAATACACCTATATTATATTTTGTAACTGGTAAATATTTAGTAGCTGTATCATCAAAACCCTGCAACAGAAAGACGTGATAATCCTTGCCTGTTAAAATGTATGGAACATCTACCCATAAGGCTTTACAAATTTTAATTTAAGCGTTCTCAGAAATGATGCTTTTTGCCTGTTACCTATTAATTCCAAGAAAGCAATTTCATGCAATAGGCCGAAATTCTACTTTCTGCGTTTTAGTGCTCACCTTTATGACTAATCTATTGTGTTTAACTTGAAATGCATATGCTACACAGAGTTGATTCTGAGATTCTGAAAATCCATAATTAATCACAACATACTTTGCCTCTATAGAAAATTCTACATTCAAGACAATCCCTTGATTGTTGCTACGATAAAATATTGCTGATGATAAAAAGCTATACTAATATTACTATTTCTTGTTTAAAACAAACAAAACAAAAGACAAGTGCAGACGTATTCACCAACAATACCCCGAACACGGTTATGAGTGTTAGATGGTAGATCATAAATTACCTCTAAATATTCGACCGGGACAGGATGAAATGGCATAATAGCTCCACCTTCCACAGTACAGGAAGAACAGTGTGTTCATAAATCAATCATTTGTTCGCATGTTCTACGGTCAATGAGTTTCCTCATCGCTGTAATTGGTAACTCTATATCCGCAGCTATCTTGGTATGGATGAAATTTTGAGTCTAACAATAAGTACCTACGTTATATTCTCTTGGATTTTGTACTCAACTTCTATGCAATTTCACAGCTAGAACACTCCTCAGTGTCAATTATAGATTGCTTAGATACGAAATAATAATTTAACAGACTAAGCAATCACAGCTTTTTTTCAACAAGCCTAGACAGACGAAGATGATTGATAGCACTGCCTAAACTAGACATTCAACTTTCGTCGTGTCAGATTGCCGACCTATCAGCTAAGAGAGTGAGGAAATACAGAGTGCACTTGTGTCTGCACAAATTTGAGCACTACATGTCGTGCTGAGGGGGCTGTTCTCTAAGATCAACCGCAACTGGCTGATCTTAGAGAAAACAACAACCTCCATGGCCGACAATCCTGGAGGCCATTATTATTGTAAAATTGCAAAAGTTAAAACAATCTAACTTGCACTACTGCTTCCCCTGTATAAAGGCTTACTGCAAGTCACTGCAGCACAAACATTAGTCATTCGTACGTGCCCTCATGTCATGTTTCCGCGAGACTTATGTATAACTATGTATTTACTTATAACTGTGAGACTTTCTAGTTATAGCCTTTGTTTTTAGATAGTCCGTTATAACTAGATCTGTGTTGAAAGGATGGATGCATGAGGTATCAAAGAATTATTTTTAGGTTTGAGCATGGTATGTTAATACGGCCTACATCCATCTTTAGCTTTGATATGGAACAATAGTCACAAAAAAATATGTCTCATATGCATCTGTAAATCATCTGCATTATCCGAGAGCTTTACTGAAGCATATACTTACTGGCATCGTAAAATAAAAGTGAAAAAATTGCCATAAAGCAGAACAACCAGGAAAAGGAAAATCAATAAACTTATTCTGAGTAGGTATTTTTAAAAATAGATTGGTAAAATCCAAAGAATAGTTTTTAACAAAAGTTTCGATACAATAAAAATAGTCTGTTGACTCAACCGGTGAAGAAAACTTTAGAAAGTCCACGAAGCTATTTGTTACACTTTTAACTGATACTATCGACAAATAGTTTTAAGTACAGTCAACTTTGTTAAGTATGCAACCGATAAAATTAAATGTAATTATTCAATTTTGTAATTATTTTTTCGCTTGGCCATTATTTACCTTGTTAACATAACGTAAAATACACGTGAATTAATTATTCCTTTGTTCAATTTTTCTGATAAGGGTTTTATTAAATATTATTAAAACTCAATATTGTATTTTTAATAAGATAACTACAGTTTTTCTTAAAGCATCTAATTCTACCATAAAGATTTTCAACTAAAAATACAGAGAACTTTCACAAGAAATATTTATAACAACAAATTACTTGATCTGCCCAATCAATCAACTTAGTCCATCTTAGGCCCAGACTCCACCAAAACGGAGCAAAGCGAGAAATATTTAAGCAGCCATAAGAATTTTGGTTATTCAAACATTGCGTCTTCGCCCAAAGTAGTATCCCTGAGCAGATGAATTCTATTGTAAGAAAATTCTCCGCTCCCCTTTGGTGAAGTCTAGGCCTTATCTAGACGACTGCTTCAACGCCGAAAAAATGAACACCCATTCATCACTTCTTTACATAAACTTTCAGTTTCAGCCATATTAAAACAACAATATCGATTAAATCTTTCTATTACTTTTTATTTATCACTTAAAGCTGCTAATTAATTTTCAAAAGTGAATTAAAACCTTAACGACGTTGATATAAGGCGTTGCGTGTTTCTTAGCAGTATATTTCACTTAGCGGCTGTACAGTAAACTGCACATTAGTGGTAACTGTCATGCACCTTAACTCAATAGTAATAAGTACGATTTTCCTATAAAACTGTTACTACTGACCTGTAGTTGACTGTACGTTACTGGGTTCAAGTTGAGCTGCGGGTAGGAATCATTTGTAGACTGAGGTCTTATAGATTGTATGGCAAACATTGTTTCGGCACGCGTTGATTTAATGCTACAAAGATTAGGTGATGATTTCATGATTATCAGTTGACATCGTTATATTAATGATGATTACTGTTACAATATTGTACCAATGCAACTTTTCTAAGTTTGTATGTACTTTCTAAGTATATCTTAGACACCATTGACTGTGTTTCGGATGGCACGTTAAACTGTAGGTCCCGGCTGTCATTGAACATCCTTGGCAGTCGTTACGGGTAGTCAGAAGCCAGTAAGTCTGACACCAGTCTAACCAAGGGGTATCGGGTTGCCCGGGTAACTGGGTTGAGGAGGTCAGATAGGCAGTCGCTTCTTGTAAAGCACTGGTACTCAGCTGAATCCGGATAGACTGGAAGCCGACCCCTACATGATTGGGAAAAAGGCTCGGAGGATGGATGGACTGTTACAATATTGTATTTATCGCCATGAGTTACAGTTTTTTTCACATACTTATGTCCTATGATATAAAACATATTTGTTAGTGCCTTAATTTCTCACCACCCCTACCAATCGTAGCCTGAGCGCGTCAATTTGATTTGAACCATTTCCTAATTAAAATAGAAACGATCATTTAACATAACAAAGCAAACTTAATTAACCACGAACACTCATATCAACCAATTTAATAATCCTCGCTAATTACCGCAATCAAAAAGCGCCATCATAACAAGATAGGAAAATAAACGACAAAACTTTATCAATTAAAATTTCATTACCAATACAGATTTCCATTTGACAAATATGGCGGCTATAAATGACGCCTAACCCTCTAAAGACTGGGCCGTAATAAAATTATGAAACAAATTAAACAACTTTGCTCATCCATCGGTTTACGACACTCCGCTAAAAATACAAACTCGATAAGCTGTCCTTTACTAATTTGTGAATTAATTACGGTATGAAATGTTCGCGGGAATCGGCGGGTAGTCACAGAAATAATTGCTTTTCACTTGCTCCTTTCGCGGGCGGGTTATGCCACTGACAGCTGTTCAACTTCATGAAATTTGCTCAAATATAAGCTGTTATCAAATATGAATAATATCTAGACGTTATTGCTTTCAAAAATATCAAAGTGGCGCTGAATAGGTTTATTGGAAAAGACGCGAAATATCTCAAAATTTTGTGCCAATTAACTAGCAATAGACGAAATATTCAAAAGTACCTAGTCTTATTTTCCGGTCCAGTAGTTTTTGATAATTTCTTTAGCGTAAAGCTGTCCAATAGTTCTAATCATACTTTGAAAATAAATACATAGACGTTACCAGGTAGATTACACAAAACTTTAGCCCCAATTTTGTACAGAATAAGATTTTAATTATGAACCCTTTCATTGCGAATTAGATTGGCCTATTTCTACAATTAATCGAAAAACGTCTAGCGCTAATTGATTTCAGGAAGGACCATAATTTCTGAAAGTTAATGAACGTTACAAAGAGGTGAGCTAAAGAAAAGCGTTTATTAAGTTTATGGCTACAGTCAACGTTAAAACTGAGAATTTAATAGACATAAAGACTTCACCCTCAGCGGTTGTATAATGCGGTAATTTTTATGAATCATATTTTAGGACCCCCCAAAGTCAGTTTGTTAGCAAGAAAATATTTTATAAACCACTTGCAAAGGTTTATGAAGACAATGTTTTTATTAAGAGTTGTTGAAATAGTAGGACGTTAAATTTTGTACTGAATTTTCATTTCGTTTAGTCCTCGCTAGGGAAGTTTTTTAGGACTGCAAACAATGAACATACAGCTTTATAAATGACATCAATCCTTGATATATTCATACAGTTTTCTAAAGCTACATTTCCAAACGCAAGGTATGGTGTATAAAAGAAACACCAGACACCGCTGAATACCATAAAAACGCATTCGTAACGGGCCTCGGCGTAATTTTTATGATACATCTTTTGGGTTCCGCATAAACAGTTCCCATAGGCGGTACATATATCTCGTAAACCACATATTACAGTTAATGTGACCGTTAGCTAGTAAAACCTAAGTTATGGGAGAAATATGCAGAGCGCAGTCATAATTCCCAGCATCCCAAATTGCGGAAGACATCAGAAGATGAGGTCTTATTGACTTTTAAGATGTTTCGCCGTATAAAATTTTATTTATTAATTTCAAATTTTAGTACGGTTGGCCGAATTTGATGTTGTTACTAAGTACTCCTTGTTATACATTCATTGTATAGGGAATTCTGTGACTCTTTTGTCGGTATACGACGTCCAAGTTATAACAATAAGTACAGTCAACTGCAGGTCAGTGGTAACAGTTTTACAGGAAAATCGTACTTATTACTATTGAGTTAAGGTGCATGACAGTTACCACTGATGTGCAGTCTACTGTACCTCATAGACTTTTAACTTTATGTTTTAAGAAGAAATATCATCAAACAGGAATACATTCAAGGTTCGTTTGCAAAAGCTCTTTAAAATACTCCTATCCTACCTTGACATTGAAACCACCTACAAAACTTCCCAGTACATACGTAGTTCCGTACATTAAATTCCGATATACGCACGATCACGGCAAAAGCCTACAAAACACATTTCTACACGACAGTCGATCACAAACGCGCACTATCACGCGATGACTCGAACTTACAACATGACAGACTGATCCTCCCCCACCAAAGAAATACTCAAGTGTATTTGATCCAGTTATAGTAAGCACTCTATTTGTTTATTTGGGGGACCAAAAAATAGAATTATTGATGAATAACTTCCTAGACTTGATCGAATTGTGATGGTACCACTTTTTATCCGCGTCAGAGAGGACACTATGTTTATTTCGTCTATTGGGTTCAAATGTAACTATTAATCTAAGGCGTACGTAGCTAGGAATTCTGCCAAACTATAGAAATATTTATTTGCCATAATATAATACGATATTCGTGATATATTGATCGAGGTATTCTGCCAAATGTTATGCGACTTGGCTGCGTATTGAAAATATGGAGGAGCGACCTAAATACATCATTTGAATTAATCAGATAATGTACAGTAGTTTAGTGCAACTGAAGGCTGGTAAACTTAGTTTCATACCTATACACAATTGCCCTAAAAATCTATTCATAGAGCTTACTATAAATAATCTAAGCTAAGGACCGAGGTACGCTGAAAAAAACAGTTCATATCAATCAAACTGTCACCAAATGTAATAGTTGGGCGAATTTCTGAACTGTTTAATTGCCAAAAATAAAACAGAAACCTAAGTCTTAAATACTAGTTTATGGATTATTCGATTTCTGTATGAAAAAATGTATTTCCTACAAGACAATGCTAGCTTACAGTACACAACTACCGATTCCATGTTGAGATTGTTTTATTAAACTTCTATTTGTTCGAGTTTCTTATTTGTTAGAACTCAGCTATTAAAAGATCAAGTGTCGCTTATAGACGCGGAAGTTTATACTTTAGAGTGGGTTTAATTGATCCTTTTTTGGTACCGATATAAATAGTTTTACTTTATGAATCGAAGTTTTAAGTAGTGGCTGTAATACGCTTATTAATGTGTGGGATTTTTACGTGCTGTATACTTTTATAGGCATGTTTTTGTTGGAAATAAAAGTAACTAAGCTACAGATTATGGCTTTTTTTCTAGTAATGAAGAAGATTACGCCAATTTTAAGGAGAAAACAATGGGGGAAGTCTGTATTCAGCAGTGGATGGTGAATTAACAATTGAGTACCACGCTAACAACCCCAACACACAAAAATAAATTCCCAAAAAAAATGCCATAACCAACAATAAAATTACGTCTATTAAAACAAACAAAGAAACAGCATTCACATTAATTGCAACCAAATTGCTTACACTCGAAAAAAACACACGGTATTCAAGAAAACTATAATATTCAAGCATGAACTCAAAAATATTATGTTCGCGTTATCGTGTGTGACCATGACTCTATGCGGGTCTCCATTATACCGCTACAATGTACACGGATTTAGAACTTATTTTAATGACAATAGAATCTCTTTTTGGTCCTTCACAATCGTCCCGTGGAACACAATGTGGATTGTTAAAACGATGCGACGTATTCAGAATTAAAAAGTTATTATGGAATTAAATTAAAATGGATGCACGGCGCATGCGTTGTGACTTTATTGTCTGGTTTTGAAAGATTTATTTTTTCCTTCAATGGCCTGAAAATGCAGTTTTTCATGTTATAATTAACGTGAAACTAACACACTTAGGTACACGTGCACCTTTATATAAATATGTATAAGGAAAGGTGAAGTTATCAAGCTAAATACACTGCAGGTATTGTTCCAGTATTTCCAGTAATACCACGCATGAGTTAAATTTCAAGAACAATACAAGAACCGAACACCAAAATGAACCCATTCAACCGTAAACTCCAAGCCCGTAAAACAAACTTTTTCATTAGCTTTTTACTAATGATCTCTTAAACTATTGGCTCGTGAAATCGTGACGTGTAACAATGTTTACTGGCCCTAAGCAACCCGTTGCGGCCACAAAGGTTGTCGGGCGGCCTCCGGTCATTGACCTCGGTTGACCGACGCCCGCGCAGCATTCGCGTGAAACATTAACCATTCTTAATACAAGTACCTTAGAGAGCACATGGTGAATGCTTGGACCGTATGAAATGCTCGAGTTAGAAAAATAAAATACATAAACTTGCTTGAAAAAAAAATGGCATATTTTTTTACTTTAATTGAACCAAAATTATAAATAGAATGATTATATTACTATAATTATGTATTAAAAAAAAGTAAATAAATATTCTAGAACACACATTTCATTCGGCGAAACTGTCAATACCATTCTAGGTAGCAAGTGGCGGTAAAAATTCCTTGGAGCTATTTAGTTGTCCAAAGAAAATAACGGTTAACTTACGAATTCAGGAAATCACTTTTTAAATACAGTATGCACTACTTCTGTTATTGCCTTTATAAGGTGTTATTAGCAATTGATTATCCTGAAATCTTTGAAATTGACTAAAATTAAAGTGAAGCTAAATAAGACTTTTGATACATTGCGATATGAATATAGGGAAAAAAATTGTAATAACCAAAAACTAATAAAGAAATTATAGATCAGTAATATCGGAAAAAGGGATTCACAGAAAACAGCCGTGCCGTGTTCAACATTTTCTTCGGAGTTCAATCCCACACATTACATAAACGTTCTTACATGTTTAAAATCTCCACAGTCGACTATTATTGGATCAAATAGAGCGTCAAAATGATCCTGTATTGCTACGTATGTCTGTCTGTCAGTATAACATTAACTAAAGCCACGTCGACTTTGTAAGGATTTCGCAAATAGGATTGGGTGTTCCCGTCGATGGTTTTAATCGGCCGAAAGTGTAAAGCTGGTTGTTCAACCTTTTAGCTGCGGTCTTTTTAAAGATTTGACTTTATGTATAAGATGAAGTCCAGTTCACGTCATATAGCTTTGCCTGTCTGAAGTCAGAAACAAATGTAGGTAGTTCCTCTTAGATACCTCTTAGCTTATCGTCGCAGATGGTTTTCATGCTCACCACCGCAGCTTCGGCTTGCTGGCCGGCTCCGCCGGCCAGCCTCAGCCGCAGTGGCGAGCCTTAAAACTACCTGCGCCTCAGCTCGCAGGCCGCCTCGCCCCTCCGCGCCTACGCAGTTTTGAATTGCACTCTAGGGGTAGGGCAGACAAGACTACGTGGAGTCGGTTTTGCAGCGATTCGTTTTCGTCACTAACTTTGATTTTTGGTGGTAATATTAATCTTTTAGTTGGATAGAATTTGGTGACCATTAAGACCGCACCGCGGATTTTTTGATTTTAGATAGCTCCGCCCACTACACTTCCGCGTCTATCGCGTCGCGCAAGCTATACTCTTCACTCAATGTGTAAAATTTGAATTTCGCGCCAATCGCACACGCCGAGGTCAGCGCGGGGTCAGGAGAACCGAACAGGGAAGATAGGGAGCCGCAACTTACCTAAGTTTTTTATTTTTTGATCGGATTTTTTTTTTTGTTGTACTTACAAAAATTATTTGTAATGAAAACTTTTTATGAAGAGTAATATGATAATTTGGACGCGTATGGTTGTGTGTATGTATGTGTGGTGTGTCGTGTATGTGTGTTTGTATATCCAGAACGGATGAATCGATATGTATTTAGGTTTTTTTGTTTGAAATGAAATTAATCGGGAGTGTTCCTAGCTTTATTTGGTGAATATCGGCCCAAGATGGCCGCCGCCACAAAATGGCGAATAACATATTTTTTTTACAATTCCTTCAGTATGGATATCAAATGAAAGGGCTTGATTAGTATGTAGAATCATGTATAATATTATTTAAAGTCCAAGATAGCCACCGCCAGAAAATGCTGAATTGCATTGTTTTTTTATAGCTCTCTCAATATGGGTATCAAATGAAAGCGTTTGACCAGTGTTAAATAATTTATACTAATGTTATAAAGAGGGAAGATTTGATTGTTTGTTTCTGTGGATTGTATAAGCTCTGAAACTGCTTAACTGATTTGATTTGCTTTCACAATTAGAGATTTACACTATCCCCAGTGAATGTAGGCCATATTTTATCCGGGCACAGGAAGAAGTTCCCCGGGAATGCGGCTAAAATCGCGTTAAACAGCTAGTAAAAATTAAGTGGTTAAGGAATAAAAGCGTCGCAGATCTTGTGTGTTATGTATGCTATAAATGTATGTAGTGAAGCTGTAAGGTATCAAAGAAGTAATGAAGCTAAGTAATTCATTTTTAAACATATTTATTAAAACTGAAATATAAATAATAATATAATGTAAAAAAAAAGAATTTATAGTATAACACGGTCTCCATAGATTTTTTGTTCTCAGAGTGCTTTTAGTAAGTTCAACTCAGTCTTGCGCGCGGTTATGTGTGGGTAACCCTTGTACATATACAGTGACTTTGTGTGCGTGACAAGAGGTACAGTCGGGTACAAATACAGTTATTTAGGGGTTACGGCTGTTTAAGGAAAAACAGTTATTACGTAATTTAATGTTTATTTATCTGTGTAAATATCTATTGAAATTATTAAGTTAGTTTTTGATTTGTTTAATACCCAATAAAAATATTTATTTATTTATAATGATTCTGAATCGCTACTTGAAAAATCAAGTCCACACTTTTATTTATTGTCCTCGTACCCCGAGCTAGAAAATATGTAAGGAGTATTTAATTCATCTTAGATATTTCACCTCATTTATTTCTTAGATACTGTCAATGTCAATTTGAAAAAGCTTATGAGAAAATAATAAAAAACTGTAAGATGTAATAATAAAAAGCTTTGGATGTTGTTTCATTTGTTGAAACGCTACCTGACTCCTTAAACATTTTCTTCGTGAACAACTAGACATTTTTGTAAACGACTGTACCCATAACAAAAAGCGATAAGAACACGTCATGCTCGGACGACGTCACTGTCACACGAGCGAAAGTTGTATATTTACAAGCCGACGCACACATAGGGCCGCGCGCAAATCTGAGTTATCGTCACAAATTATTATACCTACGGCCGGAGCGACAACATGCGCAGGTCCGACCTCGACGAGGGCTATCGCCGGACTGGCTCGTCTCCGTACACATTGTGTATCAATCGCTAGAGCACCGACATAAGGTTCAGAATTGCGTAGCGTCTATCATGATCGCTGCCGCTCAAAAAATCCAATATCTTAAAACTTTAATTAAAAATGTTTGGTAATAGTTATGGAAAAATGACTTTGACAGAACGTTAATATTGATGTTAAGAATATATTAGAGTAATTTTGAAACATAAAGATAGTGTAACTTCCTTGTAATTTCAAAAATAGTATTTTTTTAGACGTGTTTTCGGAATTAATTATGATCGAGTAAAATTATCAGTATCGTGTTTTCGTTCTGGCAGAATCTAGATAAAGATATCAATTTACCTATATCAAAATTTCAGATCCATTGGTAAGCGGGTAGTCCTATAATTTGGCATGGCAAACGGCTATCAAAATCACGGTGGCGTCTTAATCCATTTTGGGAACCAAAAATAATATGAGTGCGAGATTTGCGATTTTTCTGATGTTATTTTATTTTTTTTGGATCATAATATTATATACTTTAGTGCCCTTTTAATAAAGTCAATTTATTTTTTTTGGAGTTGTTTATTTTATTTGGTGCCTCTGCTTAGAGTCTTAAAAATATTTTTGGTGACCGCCTAAATTATACCCCAAAGAAAATATAACGGTTAACTTACGAATTCAGGAAATCACTTTTTAAATACAGTATGCACTACTTCTGTTATTGCCTTTATAAGGTGTTATTAGCAATTGATTATCCTGAAATCTTTGAAATTGACTAAAATTAAAGTGAAGCTAAATAAGACTTTTGATACACTGCGATATGAATATAGGAAAAAAATTGTAATAACAAAAAACTTACTGTTAAATAAAGAAATTATAGATCAGTAATATCGGAAAAAGGGATTCACAGAAAACAGCCGTGCCGTGTTCAACATTTTCTTCGGAGTTCAATCCCACACATTACATAAACGTTCTTACATGTTTAAAATCTCCACAGTCGAGTATTATTGGATCAAATAGAGCGTCAAAATGATCCTGTATTGCTACGTATGTCTGCACATACATACAATACTATACATACATACAATACTGTACATACATTAACTAAAGCCACGTCGACTTTGTAAGGATTTCGCAAATAGGATTGGGTGTTCCCGTCGATGGTTTTAATCGGCCGAAAGTGTAAAGCTGGTTGTTCAACCTTTTAGCTGCGGTCTTTTTAAAGATTTGACTTTATGTATAAGATGAAGTCCAGTTCACGTCATATAGCTTTGCCTGTCTGAAGTCAGAAACAAATGTAGGTAGTTCCTCTTAGATAGGTGCAGGGCAAGGTAAATTCGATTGTAATAGTCACATGTTTTATTTGTATATTTATTTAAAATACGGAAGAATTTTTTGTTTTTTGAAACATGTTCAGTTTGCCAAAAACAGGACTTAATACGCGGAACGTCTAACAAACTCTGAGAAATTAAGGCCCATTAAGTACCTAAGAAGAACAATTAATATTTCTATCTTACAAGTTTGTTGAACTGGGGAATTAGTTCAAGGTTTTGGAGTAATATGTACGGTGAAATATAACAAATTATTACTATGTATAGCCTTGTAAAATGTTAGCAAGTTCGCGTGATTATTGTTGTATTAAATTCATTCATAGAGTACTTATGTTGTGAGACTGCAGAAATAAACGTTTCGTTTGTAAATGTGATTTTATTTTGTTGTGCTTTGTTTTGTTTTTACAAGACAGCGGTAATTATATATGATTATTAAGTTATTCATGATAACCATCATTTTACGTTGACAAGTCTTATGAAACCCGAAATGGCAAACAGGGGTTCACTGTTAAACAAAACATAAAAGTTACATTGTTCTTTAAAAATAGAAATTCTTGAGTAAGAAAAAACAACTTTAAGAAGAAGTTCACGTTCTAAAAAAATATAACTGGAATAGCAGAATAAGTACACAAAAAAAACAACAGATATTGTGTAATTTTTTCATACTAAAGAGATTAGAACTAGCCACTTTAAAGCGTTTAATGAAACTATACAAAACCTCAAACACAATTGCAAAACGCCACTCCGGCCGTGTGATCACAACCTTAGGCTAGAACCTACAACATTAATGACATTTTAAACATTTAAAATTACCTAGGATTGCCAACAACCAACTTTACCGTTAAACACATTAAGGTCATTTTAGATCGCACGATATAATTGTTCTTAGTACCTTTTGTAGGGCGCGCGTTCAGATCTTGCTATGAGAAAGTGAGCCTAATATAATATGCTTCAGTGCTTTTGCGAATACTGTACCCAATAAATAATTATGAGCCTTGGGTTTTAATTAGTAGAATCATTTTCTATTTTGAAAGTATGTTTTTGAGAAAACATTACAGATTTTTGACCATTCAAACTTTTATCATTTGAAGTCACTCCGGTATTACGCAATAAATGCGGTAAACCGCTAGTATCATATTCCAAGTTATACCTCAGTATACAGCTACCGACAACTGGTCGTAGAAACGCGTTTTATTTGATGCCTTAGTGCATAATATGATAAAATAATCATACCACTTTTGACAAGACTGCGGCCTCATTCATACGAAAATCCACAGTTTTGCCGGGACCCAGACCAGGATTCATCAATATAACAAAGATTATCGGGTGTTTCCCAGAAAATATAAGGTCCATAAAGAATTGAAATATCTGGTCAGTTCCAAGAATAAGCTGTTGACACAAAAATCTTTCACGGGATATTTGGCCGCAAAAATACTGGAAACTATCAAGCTTTCTATTTTTGTCACACTGGTTTTCTGGCGATTTTGATTTTTGTTATAAAAAAAGGACCTCATAAACAACTAACCACAAAATTTTCCAGAGAAAAATGGTGTCAAAAAATACGTACTGTTTCTGGAACACGCGTAAAAAAATTGTTTCTGTTATTTTTGCTTAGCCGTCACACATCCAGTAATCCAGAACTTATATAAATAGAACCTTTTAAAAATCCAAAAATAACTTTCGAAAATTGCATATATGGATTGTACAAGAATAACTTTTCGACCTTACGATCCGACCTATGCATAAGACTCGAACCTCTTTTCATCGACAAAAAAAAAGGTTAGCATACCTATCGCATTAGCAAGCCGAACATATCCCATCCCTAGCGTGGTCCAACTACGTAGAACGGCTAGCTTCAGAAACCGGTTTCGTTCGTGGTCTGGTTTGCACGATTCACTATTGTCTAGTGAAATCGCTTGGTTTGAGCTCTCCTACACATTGTTTCAAATACATTCTATGGAGGTTTCAGATTCTGCGGTGAGGAAAATGAGGAATATGGTGTTATGTTCCCGCCGTTATGGTACATTGTTATCTGTAGAAAAACTAATGTAAATATGTACACATATTTATAAAGAAATGTATTTTTTTGGTGTGTGAAAGCTCGTTGTTATTGGCAAAAAATTAAGTTGTTATTTTTGATTCATGTCTGTAAGTCAAGCTGTCTTTTTTTAATACTGTGAAAAACTAACACATTCATGGTGAACGCGACATCTGCAATATTCGGTACCTACTATCCGAACTTCAACTGCCAAATGTTACAGCAATCTGTATCGATGTAATATTTAGCGACCAGCATATACCAGGCTCCTATCCTTCGATTACGCTTAAACCAAAACCACTTAACAACGATATAAATTGATAAAGCCATAACCTTTATTAAAATAATGTTAAAATAACCACAAAATGAGGTCAGATCTTTTGACGAATTTAAAGTTTAAACACAAGAGCATTTAAATGTAACGGACCATAACATGTGGACAATGAAATTAATGAACCCGATTATAAGCATAAATTATAATTGTTGATTAATTGATTAAAGTGAGTATGACGTGTAAATGAATCCCTTATGACCTCCCGAGGGAGTCATAATGGGTGATAGTCCACTCTAGCTAATGGGGCTTTACTTATTGCCAATACACAACAAAGGTGGGAACAAAATGCGAAATTACTTCATTTTGCGCATATTAATACATTGATTATTCACTTTATTTATAAAACACAATAAAAAGCAGGCTAAAAATAGGCTTTTCAATAAATACTTTATTTTCACAATTATGTTTTCTACGCATAAATTTTCATGTACTTATCTGTAAAGTCTGAGAATCAATTATTCAAAAGAAAATTCCAAATATTTGGCACTATAACACTTTCCTCAGTAGAAAAATAACTTTCAGAATAAAATAACCAATTCCAATTATTCTGAGTGTACTTTTTGAGA
This sequence comes from Helicoverpa zea, assembly GCF_022581195.2. Classification (NCBI taxonomy): domain Eukaryota; kingdom Metazoa; phylum Arthropoda; class Insecta; order Lepidoptera; family Noctuidae; genus Helicoverpa; species Helicoverpa zea. Next base: position 5,935,271 of record NC_061472.1, read on the forward strand.
TTCCAGGCGAGTGAAACCATCCGAGCGCCGATCAAAAATTAAATAACAATATTTCCAATAGCTCAATCCATTGAATAGTCAGTACTGAAACTTCATAAAGGCCTGTTACTACCGTCCATGACGACAATAGCAGAAAATAGAAAAGTATTTTTCAATTCCCGTGCACAAACAGATGGCCGTACAAAATCCACTTATGTCATTTCGTTTGCCATTGAATACATACGCGTGACAATAGGATGACTGGCTATTGACTGCACCGTTGTACACATAACTACTGACTGTGCTATATATGTATATAGTGGGTGTAATGTGTATTGTACTGTGTCAAGGTCTTTACGACTCTCTAATACATTTACATGTTGTAAACAATAAACATTGTAGTTTGTATTTGGTAGCTGGAGGCATTAAAATGTCACTGTCGACAAAGAACTTCAGACTTCTCGGTGTGGATCAGAGTTTTGGGCATTGAAAAGGTTGAGAAGAGAGCGCATGTAGTAGAAACGGGTCTTTAGATGAGTTTAATATGACAAGAATGGATAAAGAGAGTAATGAATACATTAGATGGAGTGCAAAAGTAGCACCATTTGCAGAAAAGATGTTGTTTGGGAGGGGCATGTAATGAGGAGCGTTAAAAGACATGACACGAAGAATGTGTTAAGCATCAAGAAGGATGGATTGTCTGAGTGTTGACATGAAGTCAGGTAGGTCAAAATGTACTTCGTCAGAATTATAATTGCCATTTTAATTGCACACGGCTACCCGTCTTCTGATAAAGAGAAACCAAAACCATGGTACCTACTACCAATATTAAATTACTTTCAATTGTGTTACGTGCGTATCAAAACGACCTAGATTTTACTTCACGAACATTCATATTTAATTGACTTAACAAACTAACAGAAGTCAAAAACTTGATTAGCTACAATAAATACGCTTTGGAATGCCAGAATTAGTCGCCATGTTGAACTTGGACCAAATTACATAGAGCCAAGTTAAATAAAGTAAGTCTCTTTTATTTATCTTTGTACTTACTTTATAACTTAAATACAAGGCGAATCGATTTTTGGGGCATTTATTCGGTTAATAATTAATTGAGCGGTTTCTTGCCTAAAGTCAACACGAAGTTGTCCTTGTTGGAACTGTGAAAGTAATGTACTTAATCCGAATTCTAAAATTATATCAATTAAAGACGTTGAAGAGAAAAGATTTTAAATATCTATACGAAACGTAATTTCTATCATGTTTTATGTTTCTGCTAGCATTTACGATTAAAATGATGATTAGACTAACAAGTCTGTCGCGGTCCACATTGGACGTGTAAAATGACTTCTTAACTATACTACAATACCTAGTTCTCAATCTCCCGTTACTAAGTGTGACCTGCCGACTGCCACAATGAAACCGGTGAGTCTAGTCTAGAATTTACGTTCTGATATCTCCAAAATTTCAAACTAGTAATTCTACAATGTACAAAATTTTTGCTAGCAAACTTTCATACTTCAGTTTTATTCTTAAGAGAATTCCCAACTTCCAGAGTGAGAACGTCAGAAAGAAGCAAATATTTGAATTTATGTGTTTCTTAGGAAAGTTTCAGGCATTTGGTTCTGTAAGACCAATGGCCTTTACCTTTTCTATATTTAGAATCTATAGCTTTATAGCCAACATGATATCATGTACGTAAACGGATTACACAGTTGCTTAGCTCTGCTGTTCACTAATCTCATCAGTTCTCAATAAATCGGCCGATTAGTCAACTGGCTAATCGACCGTGCTTTTCTTAATCGCCCAACTTTCCCTAGCAATTGAAAATTGACTAAATTAACCGAAGTATTTGCAGGTCCGTGCAGGAAGTTCTACAGATGTAAAGAAGGTTAAGTATCTATTAGTTTAAGAGGCGAGTGCTAGATTAATGAATGCAGGTTCGACTGTTCAACGTTTAACCTTTGATTAGCCCCTATGTGAAGTACAATTCACCCATGGCAAGTAGTTGCTGTCTCCATTGTAGCTTGATTATGTAAAATGAAACAGATATAATTCGGCAAATATGGAATTTTACACAGAGCGATATGAGAAAATGTTGGGTAAGACAAAAAGTACATACATAGGTACATTCAAGTAATTTTGAAATCATTATGTTATGCCAGTGAATGAATGAAAACCAATTGCTGAAGCATTTTGTTTGAATCCTAATCCTAATCTGAAAATCTAACCAAAAAATAAATTAATATTCTAATCGGCTATATCAAAACAGCTTCAAACAGTCCTATACACACATAGGAACCCATAGAGACTGACGTTGAAGCACTTAAGACGTTACACACGATCAGTTACGTCTCCAACTGAACACTCCTCAATTACTATTACTGTGAATTTATCGACGCTCTCACGATTTCCGTTAAACTTCAATTCAAGTATTCAATAACTTTTGATGTAAATATACGGGATTATTTATATCCGGGACTGTTTTTTATCGGACCGTATCACTTACTGGGACTGCTATCCTAATTCGCCTGAAATAACACTTGATAAATCGTTGGGGTGAAATGGACTGAAGGCAGAATCTGTCTTTTAGGGAGTTTGATTTATATTACGTTATTAATTCTCTTGATCGATAAAACTTGGAATTCATTAATGTAATAGTTGTGATATCCAGTTTGCTTAGGACAGAATATATATATAGCAAAGCTGAATTGTGACCTTTTAATAGTCAAAGGCGTTTAACCACATTATTACTTTGTATATCATTTAACAACAAGGACGTAATCCAATCGATCGCAGTCAAGCTTAGAGCCCAAGAGTGCATTGAGCACGAACAGACCGCATTACGTATTAAGGCACGGATTTCGTTGAATTCATAACACAATAGTAATCAATTACTCCCAACGTGTGGCCATAGAACCGTGCGGTAATTTCAATTACCATACTAATCTGAATAGTCCTATTTCTGAATCCTGAACGAACTGGAACTCGGTGCCAGTCAACCGTTCGTTCACTTGGACCTTTCACCGACAATTATTTGACGAAATTCCAGGCAGACAATGCAAGTTTCCAACTTCTGTTCGCAAAACTATGTAGTTTCAGGCTAAATTGATATTGAAAGTTTGCTAGAAGTTATTGGAATTTGATCGGCTGAAATGGGTGTTAATCTTTTGTAGGTGGACCTCAAATATTAAGTTTGATTTCAGATTTGGTCTGTCTTTTTGGAATCAAACTTGCAGATTTACTTTGAATTCTTCGAAGTTGTAGATGGTTTGGAAACTTTCCATTTACCTTGAAGCCTATTCAAGGTAGAGGAGGCTTTAACTTAGCTTTTTGAAATATATTGCAGGACTTCAATCCCAGCAATCAATCTAAGACCATTTCTAAAGGAGATCCAGAACCAGATTTTAATCCCTATCTCCCTCTTCTAGTTGAAGGGCAAGCTACGTGAGGATATACACTGGAAGAGCCTAGCATATTTTATTTATAGCAATCTATTCACTTATCATTAGACCCTACCGTACATCTCAAGGGCTTTGCAGACGTACATGTATGATAACATCAATCACTGAAGGGTCCTAAGAGCCGTTTCAGGCCCCTTGATAGCAATAATAAGTGAGCCAAACGATAATAATCGGTACTAGTACTAGCTGAAGCTATGGACTTTGGACTTGCAATTTTTTTCTTGCGTTCTTTTGTTTTTCTTTCTGTTTGGTCGAGACCTCCGACTTTTTACCTCATGGGAGAACGGCGAAGAAGTCCAGGCAATATATATTATTGTATAGTGTTAGAGAATAGTTTTCTGTCATCGCTGAAGTTTTGCAGTTATTTTTCGTTTATAGTTTACGTACTTACTTTCTATGATTTGTTGATAGCACCTCACCATTCATACTTTCTTCATTAACAAGTCGAAACTTGGTGAAATTGAGGTGTTAATTATAAGAGTTGTTATTCATACCTGAAACAAAGATAAAACAGATCTTTAGATACAGCCATAACAATAATTCAAGCAGAAAATAGACAAAACTCCAAGAATATCGTATTAATTTTACGTCACAAAACATCCCGATTTTAAATATCGGTAAATAAATTTTCTCGTTGGTACGTTTCTTTGCCATAAATAAGATCCAGTACAGGAAAAAATATAAGAAATTCACTCAGTCCTAGTTCCTATTCAGTATAGGAATTATTGATACAGGAGTTTCCTGGAAGCTGTCTATCGAAATTACCAGTAAATATTCCATATTTTTGTGTTCACGGAATTCCGATCTATTTATTATATTTTGTCATCATTTCAGATGACAGCCTTTTAGTATGTGCCAATTGGCGAAAATGCCTATTGGGAGTTTTGCGAGCCCAGTATCACAACTGCACAGTGTGTGACAATTAATTTACTTTTAACTGTAAGGCGAGCTTTGCACAGCACTAAAAATGCAAAAATCTATTTCGACTAACTCAGCGCAAATAAAAATCTAGCAATCAATACAGTTAAAACAAATAAAGCGTGTATAATCCAAGGAATTACAAAGCTTAGTGAACAAACAGAAAATGTTTTATACAGCGAACACGGTAATTGAATTAGAACTTAGTGTTGCCCCCAATAACGTTAACGGGATTTTGTTCAGTAACGGATAACTTTTTAATAATTCCAAGCGGCCTGCATAATCCTTTGTGCGGGAAAGGAATTTTAAAATTGACATTTGTCCGGTTTCTTTTTATGGATTTTTTCAGGTAGCTACTCCAGACTTACGTCACTCAACTTATTTTAGAACAGATATTTTTGGTTTCTGTTTCGAACAAAGATTGCGCAACATCTGAATCCTTTACATCTACAGTGTGTTTATTTTTAGCAAGTAACAAAAACGTCTCCAAAACCCTTACATAAGGTTTTAAAAATCTCTACTTCACTTGATCAAAACGTAATTTCCCATTTATGTTTGGGACAGCAGTAATAGCAAATTCTTCCTGTAATACAGATCCCCGTATATTTTCATTATACGCTTTGTAGAATCAAATTATAATGGCCTGTGTATAAATTGTGCGAGATCAAAGAAAAGCTTGGATTAATTTAATCTTTTTATGTTAGAGAACAGATACGGCGTGTGTGGTGTTACTTTTGATTACGCCTTAAACAACGCCGCTTAAAATTAGACTTTAACTTAACACGGCTTTTGAGCACAAAGAGGTATCGGATATGACGTATAAAATAATGTCGACTCGGTAATTCGCTGCTAAGGAGAGATAATATATAATGTTTATTTAATTAATAAACCGACGGTAAATAATGGCGTACATTTTATACAACTAATTATTTATACGAATAAATGTGACGTTGTTAAGAACGACGATGACGTCATATTATTAGAAGAAGTAAATGTACATTCTCTCGCTGGTTTACACGGACAAATTGAAAAAGAAAACTCATTAACTGTGACCGTACGTCGTGTATGTATAATCGTTTGATCGGCGCAGGCGCCAGTGAATAACTCAAAGCGGAGCTAAACGCAATCTTTCATGTGACTCAGTGACCGCAAGAGCTCGTGACTCAATACTGACCGGACAATGTGATTTGTGACTCAACAAAAGATATCACTGTCCTTTTCAGATCAAAAAACTTCTCCATTGCCAGAATGAGACAAAACAAGTTAGGTAATAATTCTTCAAGACCAATAAGTACATTGAAAGTCAGTCTGCTACACATTAAGTAGGTCGACTTAGATCAAATTGCTGCAAGTCTAATTTTAACTGGTAGTCAACATTTAATGGGCGCTACTCAGAAACGATCGGTACCTAGTATTGGAATGTTTGCTCTTGTGAATCATGAACCCGAAGCCTACTTATGAACCGAAAATCGTTGAACTTGCGCAATCCACTGAACCGGCAGCCAAAGTGAGTTTGAAGAACAATTTGTTTTGTTCTACTTGCTATTTGACGGAACAATCAACAATCGAGTCACCTGTTACTGTAAATAATGCCGAACAGGTATCACGGAATACTGAAGAAATTTCTAATTTAGATACCCATTTAGAAACCGTTAGATAAGCAGTTATCATATAACATCACCGTTGGAATAAATCATAAATTGATGAAGCCCAAGAAAGTATATCACTACAAACACGAAACAAAAGACCGCATAAAAACGGCAAATTTTAACATGTATTACCACCCACTTCTAGTAACTTATATGTATGCATCAATCACGAGGCCTGGCCCGTTCCAAGAATATGTCCCTCATTTTCAAGCAACAGCCGTAAAAACATGTTGTAGAAAGAAACTGATGAAAATATTACCCACCGCGGTCGGGTATAACATATCATAAAGGGAAAAAATATAGCATATGGAAGCGGGTACGAGATAAACATCGGGTAATATGTCAGAAGGACAGCGAAAATGCTCGTAAACGCCATAACGGCATTATTCGTGTATTACGAAAGGGCCTTAACCAGATTACTGGACAGCTAAATGACCAATGACGCTGGGAAATGCTGAAGAGCACACAACAAAGGTAATTTAGAAAATTGAAGTTGAAACGACGATGATTTGACACTTTATAGTACTTGAAGTAAGACTGTTGTCCCTACAAAAAAGCCGCGTTTACAAAGAATTTCCGCAGTCCTTAAATAAGAATTGAAACACAAAGCGAGCGAACAGCCCCGTATCAAAAGGCTTAACGTTTGTCGAGAACAGTAAAAAATAGAAGCTTGTGAAAAAGTGGTAAACATTATTTCACGAAGAAATAAATCCTGTAAATGTTAAAGTGATACTGTTGTTTCGCTAAATTGTAAACCTGAATAAAAAAAGTTAATATGTAGCACTGTCTACATACTTAAATAAATATGTGTTCTAAGGGGTAGTATTACAGTTCTAATTGCTGTGCAGGTTTCAAATAAGGTATACATAGTTAGATCAGAAAGCCATGAATTGTATAGTGTAACAAATAGAAAGGTGGAACTATAAAGTTTCAAGTAGAACGTATACGGCCATGACAGACCCGCACGACTAATAGTGAATAAGTAATACAATGTCTCTATGCACAATTATATTGTGCGGGACAATACGAATCGTAAAATAATTACGCGAGTGCGGAACAATATGTGTCGTGAATAATTATACGATCGAAGTGATTATGTTTCAATATTTATATCTTAATGTTTTAATGTTTGTTGTTTGATAGTCTAATAACATTTGTAAGATACTTTAAAATTGTAAAATGACTAGGTTAAATTCACTTTATAAAGTAGACTAGGGCCCAGACCGCACGCCAAAACGCGTGGGCCAATAAGAAGCAAGTGTCGAAACAAGAAATTTGTAAATATTTTCTTATTGGTCTAATTTAACGCGCTCTGATTGGTCGTCCAATCAGAGCTTTAGAAATAGTTTGCCCAAAATTGTATAAAATGAGAGCCATTGTAAGCCGCTCAAGCAGTCGGCAGGCAACATTTGAAGAATAAACAGAACTGAAGAAAGCGACCGAGCAGTGTTTTACTTCACCAATCCAGTACAGCAAATGTATCCAGTACATTAGTGGTCCTTCGAGCCGGATTGTGAAGAAACTCGTCTCGTCGAAGTCAAGCTCGTCAGCTGCAAGATGCCAGTCACACGCTCCGAGGGGAGGGGCCGCAAGCCGTCGAACACGCAGCCAGCTCCGTCGTCGCCCGCAGAAACTACAGAAACTTCAGCGACCGGTACCAGCACGGAAGCCACCACGACACAGACGGGGACAACTGCCACGGAGGACTCCGAAGAAACGACAGCCTCTGGGACGACCGACCCTACCACTGTGACCTCCGCCGCCAGCGTCTCGACCGCCGCCGCCGCCACAGCAGCCGCCGCCGTGCCTCCCGCACCGGCTGCCACCGCCCCCCCCGCCGCGGCCGCCAAGCTGCCCTCCGTCGCGACTACGCTCACCGCATCGAAACAGCTGATGAAGCCGCCTGCCGCTGCCACGTCGAAAAGTCGCCGTGAAGGTGACGGCTCAACAGTCAAGCGAATCGTCAAGAACACCGCCGAAAACAAGAAGCCAGCTGATCCGCCGCTTCCCCGCCCCCCTAGCAAGAAAGGGGGTGAGGGGGGTTCAACGTACAGCAAGTCGAAGAAAATCTCCAAAGCCAAGGAAGAGTTGCTACGCCTTCAGGTGGAGCTGGCAGCAGCCCGCCTGGCCGCACTAGAAGCCGAAGATACAGAAGAGGAAGATGAAGAGGAGGAACAAGACTCCCTCTACTCCGAGGTCAACGCCCGCGTCGACAACTGGTTGGACAATCAAGTGGCCCGTCCCGTCTTAGCCATCGCCAACGAGCCACACTGCCCTCCGCCGCAACCGACAGTCGTCCGCGACGTCCCCCCGCAGCCAGAAGAAACTCATCGAGTACCGGCGGGAGGACAAACCGACCTCACCCTCTTAGCAGAAGCAATCACCAAGGCTGTCAAGGCGGCTCAGCGACCGAAGTTCATCGAACTACCTATATTCAGCGGGTCACATCAAGAGTGGCTGCCTTTCCGCGCCGCCTACTACGAGTCTGAGTCAACATTCAGCATCGTCGAAAACATCAACAGATTAAGAAGAAATCTGAAAGGAAAAGCAAGAGAAGCAGTTGAAGGGTTGCTCATCACAAACACGCACCCTTCAGAAGTTATGAAAACATTGGAGTCAAGATTTGGCAGACCAGAATCCATCGCCATGTTAGAAATGGAAACACTTCGAAGCCTGCCACGCCTCTCCGAGTCGCCGAGAGACATCTGTATATTCGCCACGAAGATTTCTAACGTCGTCGCAACACTGAAAACACTGGGTTGTTACAACTACATGCACAGCCCGGAACTCGCGAAGACACTGGTGGACAAGTTAACACCGACGCTACGGTACCGTTATTACGACTTCTCGTCGACGCAACCAAAAGAAGATCCCTGCCTCATCAAACTGGAGAGATATCTCAAGAGAGAAGCTGAGTTATGCGGGCCTTACGCATTACCCGAACAGGTGGCAGCACTATCTACGACTGCACCTACGAAGAAAACACAACGAGTCACCAACGTCACAGAAAAACGCTACACGCCGAAATGCTTCGTGTGCGACGAAACAAATCACACTAACATAACCGAGTGTGAAACTTTCAAGAAGATGGAAACTGATTCAAGATGGGATACAGCAAAGTCCAAACGCCTCTGCTTCAGATGTCTGCGGTATAGGAACAAGACTCACCACTGTCGTGCGCAGCCATGCGGGGTCAACGGCTGCAAGTACACGCACAACAAACTGCTTCATCAAGACAAGAAGTCAGAACAAGCTGAAAAGACTGAAAATACAGAAAATGAATCGAAGACTGAAAGTATCAACTCGGCGTGGACAGTCAGGAAACAGTCTTACCTGAAAATCCTGCCAGTTCAGTCGAACGGACCGAAGGGAAGCGTCAACACGTTCGCGTTAATGGACGACGGGTCGACGGTCACGCTCGTAGACGATGACGTCGCGGCGAGCGTCGGTGCAACAGGGCCATCCGATCCACTGAAGCTAGAAACTATAAATGAAATGAAGGCGGCCGAATCTGCGTCACGAAGAGTTACTATCGGCCTCAAGGGGAAAAACAAATGCGAAGAAACAGTACAGGCGAGAACAATAAGAAACCTACAAGTGTCCTCCCAGCGGGTGCCTCAAGAGTTGGTGGAAAGATGTCCGCACTTATCTGACATCAAAGACCACCTCGCGTACGCCAACGCCAAGCCCCGCATACTTATTGGCCAGGACAACTGGCATCTTCTGATCACTGAAGAAACAAGAAGAGGCGACAAAAACCACCCGGTGGCATCACTCACGCCACTCGGATGGGTACTACACGGCAGTCAAACAACAACACTCGGCCGGAAGATCGACTTCGTTTCTCACGTGACAGAAGCAGAAGATGACCTAGAAAGCCTGGTCAAGAGGTACTTCGAGGTCGACGCCCTCTGCATTAACCCGAAGAGACCAAAATCAGATCCAGAGGAAAAAGCGCTTCAGATACTGGAACAGAAAACAGAAAAGGTCAACGACACGCGTTATCAAACCGGCCTGCTCTGGAAGAAGGAAAACATCACGTTACCCGATAACTATGAAAACTCACTGAAAAGGCTCTACAACATAGAGAAGAAGATCGACCGTGACCCCGCCCTTAAGAAAAAATACGTCGAACAAATGGAAGCCCTTATAGAGAAGGGTTACGCCGAGCCCGCGCCACGTGAGAAAACTCCTGATAAAACATGGTACCTGCCTCACTTCGCGGTCATCAACCCCATGAAGCCAGACAAACTACGAGTAGTTCACGACGCCGCCGCCAAAACCAGAGGTGTAGCACTCAACGATATGCTACTGAAAGGCCCGGATTTACTTCAGTCTCTACCGGGCGTCGTCATGCGCTTCAGGCAACACCTCATCGGCGTCACAGCAGACATCAAAGAAATGTTTATGCAGGTGAAACTACGAGCTGAAGATAGAGACGCGCTGCGGTACTTATGGCGCGGGGAGCGTCGCGACGATAAACCTCCGGAAGAATACCGAATGACATCACTGATATTCGGGGCGTCAAGTTCACCGTCAACAGCGATTTATGTGAAGAATTTGAACGCCAAACAACACGAGGTCACTCACCCCGAGGCCGCAGCTGCTATTGTAAATAAACATTACGTCGACGACTACCTAGACAGTTTTAGAAGCCTGGAAGACGCCATACGCATATCTACTAGTGTGCGTGAAGTACACAAGAAGGCTAGCTTCGAGCTGAAGCAATGGAAGTCTAACTCAGCGCCACTCCTGGAAGCCCTGGGAGAAGAAACCCAGACAGGGAACCTGGAGCTGTATAAAACCAAAGAACAGACCGAAAGAGTACTGGGTGTCATCTGGAGAATGAAGTCCGACGAGCTGACTTTCAACCTAAACATGGCCAGAATACCTACAGCACTCGTCGAAGGGAAACGACCAACTAAACGGGAAGCCTTGCGTATCGTGATGTCGCTCTTCGACCCGCTGGGGTTCGCTTCGCCTGTCACTATCCGGGCAAAACAGCTGCTCCAAGAAGTCTGGCGCCGAGGCACTGCATGGGACGACTACATAGATCAAGATCTGGCCGAGCAGTGGGAGTCATGGATGGGACAGCTGAAAAGTCTCCACGACTTAACGATACCACGACGCTACCTGAAATACAGCGACGCCTCCACGCTCGAGCTCCATGTATTTAGCGACGCCAGCGAGTCCGCCTATACAGCTGTCCTGTACTGGAGGGCAGTGACCTCCGACGAAGAAATCGGCATATCCCTTATCATGGCCAAGGCGAAAGTGGCGCCACTGAAGCTCACCAGTATACCCAGACTGGAGTTGCAAGCCGCAGTCATGGGTACTCGACTCGCCGACGCCGTAATCGAAGAACACGAGAAAAAACCCGACCGTAAGGTATTCTGGACCGACAGCCGAACAGTACTCACATGGATCAGAACGGGGTCACGGTCATATAAACCGTACGTGGCCCACCGACTCGCAGCAATAGAAGACAGTACTAAGGTCAATGACTGGCGCTGGATACCGACAAAACAAAATGTCGCCGACGACGCAACAAGAGACGTGCCAGCCGCGTTTGATAAAAATCACCGGTGGTACAAAGGGCCAGACTTCCTATACCTACCGGAAGACTCGTGGCCTACAGAACCCGCACCACCTACAACGCTCGAAGAAAACTGTGAAGAAAGGACGCATCACATAAGCAACAAACGAAAACACAGACTAGCCGAGAGTCTGCCTGACCCGACGAAATTCTCCAACTGGGACCGCCTCCGGTACGCAACCGCACGCGTGCTTCAGTTCATCGACCTCTGCAAGACAACTACACAAAAGGTCAACTACCGACGAACCAAGAAAAACAAAGAAGCGGATCCTGCGTGGAAGAGAACTAGAACTGCGACGGAAAAACAACAGGCGCCTAGACCAAAGAAACAATCGACACTCGACCTACGCCCTGTAACAGCTGACCTCCTTATAAGAGCTGAAGAACTTCTGATGCGCTCCACACAGGAAGAGACCTTCACAGAGGAAATCGATTGTCTTAACAGCGGGAAATCGATCGCCAAGGAAAGCCGCCTGCACCAACTCAGCGTCGAGTGCGTCAACGGCTCGCTCCGACTACGCAGCCGTATCCGAGCAGCAGAAAACATCAAGGAAAATGTCAAAAGCCCACTGGTTGTCAGCGGAGAGCACCCGACGGTGAAATTATGGATAAAGGCAGTTCACCGACAGCTTCATCACGCCGGCGTCGAAGCAACCATTAACGAGTGCCGCCAACAGTACTGGGTGCTGCGGTTGCGTCCTATAACACGCACAGTTATCAAACAGTGCCTCTTCTGCCGCATGAAGACACAGACGCCGCCGTACCCGAGAACCGGTGACCTGCCAGCGTGTCGCTTAGCTCACCATAAGCGACCCTTTACATTCACCGGAGTAGACTACTTCGGCCCCCTCTCCGTGACCGTCGGACGCGCCAGACAAAAAAGATACGTGGCCATTTTCACGTGTCTCACGACGCGAGCCATACACCTCGAAGTTGCCGGCTCGCTCAGTGCCGACTCAGCAGTGATGGCGGTCAGGCGGATGATCGCGCGACGAGGTTGTCCGACCGAGATCTGGTCGGATAACGGCACCAACCTGAAAGCTGCTGACAAAGAATTACGACAAACAATCGACGCAGCCACAGCGGAGGAAGCAGCCAAGAAAACCATTTCCTGGCGCTATATCCCGCCTGGAGCGCCGTTTATGGGCGGCGCCTGGGAACGCATGGTGCGCTCCGTGAAGAACGCGCTCGCAGCGACACTGCACGAGCGCCACCCCACCGAAGAAGTACTCGCCACTCTACTCGCCGAAGTAGAGTACACAGTAAACAGCCGCCCGTTGACACACGTCTCCGTTAACGCAGAAGATCCAGAAGCCCTGACCCCTAATCACTTCTTATTAGGGGGCCCGGGGCGCGTGCCACAGCCAGGCACATTCACCGAGCGCGACGCAGCTTCCCGATCCAGCTGGCGAGCCGCGCAGAGACTCGCCGACGTCTTCTGGCTCCGCTGGGTAAAGGAGTATCTTCCCGAGCTCCAACACCGGCGGGAGCCACACGGCCGGGGTCAAGAGGTCAAGGTGAATGACCTCGTGCAGATCGTCGACCCGAACCTGCCCCGCAACGTGTGGCTACGAGGACGAGTCGTCGCGACGTATCCTGGCCCCGACGACGTCGTGCGGACGGTGGACGTGCAGACCAAGGGAGGAGTGCTGCGTCGGCCGGTGAGAAAGCTGGTGATCCTGCCGCTGTCAACAGACGACGCACCCGCACCGGAATGAGATACGACTCAGTCGCACGGCGGGAGTGATGTGCGGGACAATACGAATCGTAAAATAATTACGCGAGTGCGGAACAATATGTGTCGTGAATAATTATACGATCGAAGTGATTATGTTTCAATATTTATATCTTAATGTTTTAATGTTTGTTGTTTGATAGTCTAATAACATTTGTAAGATACTTTAAAATTGTAAAATGACTAGGTTAAATTCACTTTATAAAGTAGACTAGGGCCCAGACCGCACGCCAAAACGCGTGGGCCAATAAGAAGCAAGTGTCGAAACAAGAAATTTGTAAATATTTTCTTATTGGTCTAATTTAACGCGCTCTGATTGGTCGTCCAATCAGAGCTTTAGAAATAGTTTGCCCAAAATTGTATAAAATGAGAGCCATTGTAAGCCGCTCAAGCAGTCGGCAGGCAACATTTGAAGAATAAACAGAACTGAAGAAAGCGACCGAGCAGTGTTTTACTTCACCAATCCAGTACAGCAAATGTATCCAGTACATATATAGACGATGTGTTTTAGGGACGAATAATATGCACAGAGGGATAAATAGAAAACTTAAAATTACAAGAACGTCAGAAATAAACTTATTTTGTAAAGTATTTATAAAATTGCAACGAAGATTCAGAGACAAACATTTGTCAGCAAATCCTGAGTCAGCTGACTTTAAAACCCAATACTATAAATACGCAGGTAGAATTATCTGTGTTCATATGTATGTAAGTATACAGAATATTATTATATAATACAGAATATATATATTATATATGGCGAAGGACTTAAATATGTCACTCAAGGTCTTATCTTATAAATAGCGGTACGAATCACACCCTTTACTTTGTTCTTGAACTCCAAGCGACAAATATTATGTATTCTAACTCTCGCAAACCGTACATTGTCAGAAAATTTTGAAATTCTGTATCCTAGGTTGGAAATAAAGTGTATTTTGCTCACAATATATTCCGGTTTTGTTATATGTCCTGTCCATGTGGTGGCTACATAATAGACAAACTTCGGTTTATTTTGGTAAAACAATGAATATCATAATGTTACATATTTATTTTGAAACCTAGGCGGGTGTTGCTGTGGTCTTCAAACAAACAACAAATAATGTTAAATATAATTAGTGCTAGTATTACTCGAATGATATCATAGTGTAACCAGTTCTGTATTGGCCCACTTGCATGTATACTCATATTATACAGCTGGTTGGTTTGTTTGTTTGCTTGAACACGTTAATCTCAGGAACTATCGAACCGATTTGACATAGAAGAATGGAGCTGAGAAGTAACCACGGGACGAGTGTAAAAGCGATAATATGAACTGAAATATTTTCTGGCCTATTCGAAACTTATTGAAGCCCTAAGGAGTTATGATCATCCCAGCTTTGGGCCTCAGTTTGACTTCTCCATGTTCAACTTTAATTTTTAAAGGCATTTTAATATAAAAAGTGAATAACTGTTTAAAAAGGTCATAAACTAGTATCTATGCCAGCTGCATTTACTGCGATAGTTTTGACCTTGGCGTTCAGTATAAATGCAATTATGCATGCCACTGCATGAAACGGAATGTATTACGCAAGACAAGGATAGCTGTATGCAATAACCATCGCGTAACAGAATGGTTACGAATAATGTCTTCGTTTTTCAATACATCTGTTTTACCTTAAGATTTATATCTGGACAAAATGTTTCTTTACATGCTTATGGAAGATTTTGTTAAAACTACACCTCTGAAATATTAGGTAAGATTTTTTGTTTGAAAATACAAATGATTACGCCTAAGCTTGTGAACAGACACAGACAACTAACCACAGAACAATGAATTATTTATGGGAAGTTTAGTTTCTCTTTGTGAATCTTCTCATCTATAAATTCTTATTTGAGCCCAAAACAAATGTCTTCTTATTACACAAAAGACAGAGCTCATCATCAATACATTACATCATCACAATGTAACATTAATAAGAAACAACAGCTGCTTTAAAAACTTCTAGAAAATTCTTAACAAACAACTCTCATTGTTTCTTATTTCTTGCAAAAACAAACTTCTCCGTCGGCCTTAATATTAGGTGCCTTGTTGAATTAATTGTATAATTACTCATCACAGAGTATAACGAGGAGTTGTAGACTTATTACCTCACTTATTATTGCGCTAACATTTTCAAGTTCAAGGAAATTAAAACATTTAACACTAACTTTAATAAAGGAGCAAATAATACTTGCTCTTAAACTACTCACTTGTAATTTGTTTGCTTCCGAGATAATATAGTGGAAACTAATACAGGGCAAAACTGCTCCCTAGAGGCGCACCAGCATTAGAATAATATAGTCTAACCCTCGGACTAGTAACGTAACGACAGTAAACTTTATAAAGGTTAACGCGTCCCACACGTCGCATACATTAAAAATAATTGGTTCCAACTAAAACACAAACAACCCTTTAGCAAAAAACGCCCAATTTGTAACGGATCAGGAACTGGCTTCGAGCTTATAATAAATAAAACTTTAGAATATAACAATCGTAACGAAATAAGTGCTTTGTTTCGTATCGGCTTTCTGACTTGACCTCGGCTCCGGTTAAGTACGCCACAGCACAATATAAAAGGCAATAATAAAAAGTGAGAGCTTTCAACCCCTCGTAAAGATAATAACTGGGGTACGTTTAAGTCACGGAGAATGAAATAACCCTCAAGTTTGGGCTTTGAGGAGTTTGTGGAAACAGTTTAATGGGAAGTCGTCAGGCTTGTCAGGTTTCACTGATACGGAACAGAACAAGGTGGCGACAGACAATACAATTCTTTCATTACAAAATTCCGAATCGTGTTTGGGAGGTTTTCAAAAGTCACTGTTATCAGAATAAAGAATGATTTTAAATCAGAGGATTTGAATATCAAAGAGAAACCCTTGTAAAAAGACAAAGGATTCGACTGTCTGATATGACATTGATAGTTTATACTAATAGAATAGCTAGAAAGGCTGATTCCTAGTGTAGCCGCAGGTGTTACAACAAAAGGTGACCTAATCAAGTATTCATGTTCAAACGGACTCAATAAAGTGGGTTTAGGTCAGTGTAGCTTATTCATCAAAACTCCCACACGTTTTACGATCTGGTGATGATTATGTTTCTTTTATTGTTATTTCGTCATCATGTTTTTTTACGAACGTCATATTTTTTTCTGTAAATGGAGATTTTTTGTGGTTTACGAGTGCAAGATTTATTTGGGCTTTTATAATGATTGGTTTGAATTAAAAGGAATGGAGACGGCTCGTCTTGCTGTTTCTCAGGCACCGATTTTAATGAGGACGTGTTTCGGAAACAAAAGGCATCCGGAGAAATGCATAAAGTCTTTCCTAGAAATCGAAATCAATATGAAGGCAGTCATACAAAGTTGGATGAAGAATGGCATTATTATTCCACAGTCCTCAGTCAATAAAACAGCCATAAACAAAACAAAGCTCTCCAAACACCATAAAAGTCTTGACATAATATTTTATAAGAAGCATACAAATTCTTGCAAACATTTCCGTGTCTGTCACCCTTTGTGCACGTCTGTGTACTACCCTGGCACAGAGGGATGCTAATAAAGACAAATAGCCCGATTTATATCCGAACGCATTAAAACTTTTTCGTGCTGTTCAGATCTTCTCTGTTACTTGTCCATTTACTGTTGACCTTTTGAATTTACGTCTTATGCCCTTTCGCGTCCTCAGGGGCTACAAGCAAATGGAACTTATTGAGTCAAAATTTATTCCAGTTCACGCTTCTTTCTTTAAGGAAACAGGGTAAAGTGTAACGTGGGTTGATCGTGTCAAGGCGAGGGCTGCAAGTACAGTCATAGACATAAAACAGATACGGTTTACGACTGATACTAAACATATTATTAAATATAAAACACAATGCAATAAACATTAAACCGCGTAAGGTAAATTCAATGGCGTGATTTCATAACGTATGAGTCTCACATGGCCAGCAAGTCCTTCAGCAATGCCTTTGAAAAAAGAGAAGTTTGTCACACCCACGCAATTACACCATAAACGGAGGGTGGCAGAAAATTAGCTACTTTCTAAGCACCATATTAAAAGCAATTTACCGACACAATATGCTAAATATTGCGTGCATGACTTCATCGTTTGTAACAATAGGTTTACACAATACAGCTCCTAAATTTCATTCAATAGCCACCAAAAGAATGGAATTATATATCCAACCTTTGTACAGTTTCACTTGTAATTATGGCAAACAGTTCAATGTAACATGGCGTGTTTTAGGAGAACTTTGAAAATAAACGTATTAAATCACGTCCATGATGCTTGACTTTTTTCATGGAAAAAGCACTTGCACTATTTTTTAATTAACAAATCCTATACTCTACTGCTTTATTTGTATAGTACCCTTAGTATGATTTCTTGGATTCAGGAGGTGCATATATTTTTATTTCTGATTTTCTGACTGTGTTCTAGTTCTTCAAAAATGGACCGTTAAGAATAGCCAAAAATTAATGTATGGCTTATAAGGTACACCATTTATAGTTTTGATTTAACAACGATTAAAAGTGGAAGAAATGATGGGCGATTTAATCGCTAACATATTGAAAGTTCCAAACATTAAGTAAATAAATTATCTTAATACCAATAGTGCGTCCCCTGGTAGCAATTATCACGGCTTTTCACGGCCTCTTAACATTAGCACAAAGGTCTAATTAAGGTAACAGCCAGTGAAATCTCGCGTGCTCAGGAACCATTTCACGCAAAGGCATTCACGTTCGCATAACTTGCTAACTGCTTGAGATGGGGCGCAACAAGTCTTCGAGCACTCGTATCATCTTAGTGTTACGTGAAATATGACAGTAGCAAAACCATCAGAATAAGGACCCACAAATTGAATCCCCAAAAATCCAAAGAACAAGAAAATGCTAAAGTAAGTGTTGACTGCGTAATGGAAGTACATTTCATCGTCCATGGAAGTGTTGTTTCGCTGTCGAGGCATCAACATGAATTTATTATTTACATCAGCAGACACGAGAGTGTAGAATACACCCAGTTTTCACTTGGAAGCTTACACAGCGTTTAAAAATAAAATACCAAGTAAGATATTGAGGATATCAATAAGAATGTTACTTGCAGTCGCACCAGGAAGGGACGATCGTTATTCTTGCGATCCCGACTTTTCCCGTATTGAATATCTTACATGGACGTATGTATCCGCTCCAAATAAACATTGTGCAGGCGAGGCTATCCGGGATTTCGTAAACCCGAATTCGGTTTAGATTCGTAATATGAAAGTGCGAACATTGAATTGGAAGAGTATATTTCATTTCGAGCGTCATCTTGAGTTCCAATCATGAATCCGGACATCTGCCGCAACATGAAATTGCCTAACGACCTTTCTGATTTAGTCCCGAGACTTGTCATTCTCTGCATAACATTTCCGGACATAACCGGCTTATAGTTGGAAGGTGTTTACAGCTTAGGCGTCCCATAACGTTATGCGATTAACGATCAGGATAGTGCCAAATAGTGAACAACAGTCCCATGTCTAAGATGATGACTGACGTTTGTTGGATTAGGATCAAGTGGGTTAAACTATTCAGTACTGAAAAGCTTGATTCACCATTTTATTTACTTACAGTACTTAGGTTCTCATCAAATCTACTGAAGAATTAAACAGGCCTTAAACAATTAAGTAGGACAATAAAACAAGCCGATGCCGACGTTTCAATACAAGTTAATAAAGTTGACACACAGTAAATTTTAATCCTGTTAAAGCCCGTTATATCATAAGTAATTTTTGGCAGCTCAGTGTATGCTTAAAATTCGGTAAGTAAATGCGTTAAGTGATGTTAAGTAGTCTTAAGCCTCCTGCGAAATCCCACCAGTCTCTCATTGGCAGCTTAAGCAAAAATGGCGTATGCCATTTTGAACTTTATCCTTGAACAAGCTCTGGCGCTGACATGAGAGCAGTTTTATGATAAAAGGATGAGGAGTGTGCAAAATCTGATAATATGGAAATTTTCGACGTGTAGGCAACGGAGGCATCACCTTGCCACGTCAGATTATTTAAAATCCCTTCAATTCCTCCCATAGCCAATTTGTCAGAGAAGCAACATTAATTTCGGCACCGCCCTACCAGATATTACATCAATTTCTTTTTCGAATCAGGGAGCTGTCATCGTGTACCGCTAATGGTATTGGGAACACGCGGGCTAATTAAGTCGTCCCTGTTAATTTATAGCTTGTTTTCTACCGCTGGAACAGCTATAATCAAAATAAATCGCTTCCCCCTAAGACACGCAAGGGAATACAGCAAATTGGATTGGAAACTAAAGATTCCTTATTTGATAGTAACGTACCTACTTAATTGTAGTCCCGATGCTGTTTCAAATAGAGCACGGGAAGGAGAGATCTTAAATTGAGAAACATCGAATTCGAACAAGAAAATAATGATCAAATTTTATCGATACTGAATGTTGCAGAAAGTTAGAAAGGTATACCTGTTTATCGATGCCTATCTTAGAGGTGGTGTGCAATACTGCAGGAACATTATAGCAACTATCGATATCGGTTCCGAGGGCGGGTCCGAGTTAGTGGCGGAGTATCGATTTCGTTGCCCGAGGCGATTGAGTTACCTCTAATAAGTAGTCGATAATTTAGGACCGTCTTCCTACAATATTATTACAATGTTGCTCGTACTTTAATAATTCAGCGAGTGTATGTTTACTGTGTAGTGAGTGAAGAACTACTGTAGTCTGAGCGACAAACTTTAAACAAGATGATGTTTCTAAAACTTTGTTACGACTCGGTATTGTTGCGTCCTCCCTTAAAATATGTACAAAAGAAAATTTTGCTCTCAAATAACTCATACTTTTATGCATTAGCAAACTCTTTTATGTATTCGCTTCAGAGATTTTGTTGTAAAATTTGTTCTGACTTTTATGAAGGTTTGTTAGTAATTTGTTCGAGGACCTACATCAAAGTTGACATTTACTCTCGAAAACATAAATTGTAAATTCAACTGCATACCGAAATATCTAATTATGTTCAGCGAGTTTACAGGAAGAAGACTTTCAAGGGCTCACGACGACAAATAAGTTATGACAGCAGTAGATTATTATTACAAAAAGTACGGTTCGTTTTTAATCATCAAGAAATAAGGAAAGAATTCTGATAAGGTCTGTGCTAGAGCAAATAGGAGCGTTTTTATTAAAAGGACGAAAATTGTAATATCCCTGAGAGCGATTCATCATGATACGACCTCGCACGTGATGGTCGTATACAGTGGCGAATTAGCTGGCGTACGTATCTAGGGACCAATCTAGCGTCAGTCTTGCCGAGGCCAGATCATAGAAACATAGTGTTCGCGTCCACTAGTTAAACCTCAATGAATGCGGCATTTAATTGATGGGTTCAAGGACGGTTATAAACACGTTGCGTGGCAAACTTAATGAACATCTGTAACATTTTTTCATTAAAGCAACGATATAAAATGCAGATTAACAATCACTCGACATGCAGTAATTGTACAGTGAAATACAATAAAATGTAAAACAATTTCCGTGTTATCTAGGTGGTAAATTACTAAAAAGTGTTTCATCTGGCAACAGAAAACCAACCGTTTTGTGTTACGTGTTCATTGAATATATTCTACCCGGTAAAAATACTGGTTTCACAGTGTAACAAATAATAATTTTGAAAAAAAAAAGCAAGTTCATAATAGTTTGCTCAGGAACATTTTATTCTGACCTCGTTCTCACACTTGACTATTCAGCCATGTTTGTTTAAATAAACCAAGGTGTTACGAAGTTTGTTGACCTTTTTCGGTTGTCTGAAAAAATTACGTACTCGTGGGTAGGTGGAAAACAGCCTTCAGGCTGGCGACATATATCGTGACGACGAGCTAAAAATAACCTTCCATAATAAAAAGTGAGTAAGGCAAAGAAGTGCCAACTCAACGAAATATATCATTAAAACAAGGCAAGACATGAACCAACAAAATATAAAACATGATGACTATGTAAAAAGTATAGAACCTTTAGTTTTGATAGTTTTTATGAAGTGTAAATTATTGCCTTCAAAGCGTAACCTACTCAGCCATTGAAACAGCCACAGAAAAATTGCCTTTTGTCAGACTCCAGTGCATACTGACGTTCTCAAAATATACGTTAGCTTCAGAAAATATATTGGTTTCACTTCGTTACTGCGAATAGTTTTCGAAAAGCACCAATTTTCCAGGCAATTAATTTGAGACACGCTTAACTTTTTCGCATCAACCTCGGTCATCAATTTCTTGGGTTTAGCTTTCCTTTTTTAAACTACCCGCTTTAATTAAAGTAAGCGTTCTAATTTTGAACTTCAGGAGAAGCTTTAAAGCATGTCTGACAGGTCCGCTCTCAGGAGCGATGATGAGTTTTGTACAGAAAACAGTATTTTTAGCCGGTATGCACTTTCATGACACACCGCATATCCAATATTTTTATTCAACATACACCTAGAACGTGCTAATATGTTAAAAGGATTGGATATCATGGTTTCGCACAACGAACAACAAATCCCATGGTGTCGAAAAACAACAAAAATTCTCTCACAAAATTGAGCAAGATTTTTCTCCACACACTGATACTAGAACATAAATAAAAGCTTGGAACAACACCTCATATTTTTGGGAGCACGTAAAGGCAGGTTTATTCGACACTAAATTGACAGTGCGAAAGTGATATTAATTTCTGCCTACCAACCCGGTTCCGTATATTTAATTTGCCTAATTGACAGGGGAAACATTACCGGGAGTTTCACAATCCTCAGCGTGTTTTAGTAATGAATGCTATGAGATTTTTATGTTGAAGAATTGTGATTTATGTTGACAGTTTAACGAAGGTACTTGGCAGTAATGAAGGGTTGTTGCAACCCCTTTTCAGTTACAGGAGGGGTTATAGAGAGCAGCTATGAAATGGTTGGATGCTAACCGCAGAAGAAAGGCTCTGCTTTAATTGGGGCAGACTCTCGCAATCGTTTTAAATAACTTGGAAAAGTGTCGCAAATTATGATAACAATGTAAATGGTACACAGATATTACTGAACAGGATTTTTTATACAACGGCTGTACTTCTTATGTGCATGCCTGAATTTGCATATGAAATCAGTCTTGTATGTACAGGTATGGGGGTACACGATATGGACAAAAAAATTTAGAACTCTTGAGCTTTATAATATTATTTATTGATCGTCTCTAGACTTAATGAATCCCAGCTAAATCTAAACGCGTGAATGTTAATTCCTTACAAACAAAGGGGTCGTTATTTTATTTAGTTAAGTTAGCTAGTGCTAATCAATCTACGTCGTCGCGACAACTTAATCTGTATGCAACTGAACGACACAGTTTTATACAAATTAACACGTCAATTTGATAAATCCTTAGCTTAATGTACGAGTTATCGAATGAGTTATGGAAATTAAGTGTGTTTTTATTAATAATAACTATGGTTTTAAGTGTGCACCTCGAAAGTTAACATGTAGAAGTTTATTTAACTGCTTTTAGATGAGACTAAGCGACTGATTCTTTTGATAAGTGTTTAAATGAAAATTAATATTACAGATTATTCTTCAACAATGATTGTATGCTGTTGTGGCGCAGTCTAGATTGAAGTTATTAGTCATTCTCTTAGTATCAATAATTCAAAAGGGGAATACCCCAGTCATTGGAAATAGACTCACCGATACACGTCTTGGAAAGTAGCCTGTATACCTAGAGAGATAAGAGTACCTACAGAAAAAAATATTATTGGTATTATTCCTTGCTTTTAAATTAGGCGCTTACAGTAAAAAGGTACTTTTGTGTCGAATTAAATGTTACCAAAATCAATTTCGAACCTCTTATCTAGACCTTCCTTTTTGGCACACACTTCGCCGGTTTTTTATGACTTGGCAGGAAATTATAGGTTTCGGTGAGCCTACGTGAAAGTATGTACCTAGTACCCACGTATTCAGGTAAGTAACGAGAAATAGGTAAGTCTGGAGACACATTTGTATGCAAAACATGTAATTTTTTGTGTTCACATCCTGTCTAGAAGTCGTAAATTATGTTGGAGCGAAACGATTTATTGTCAGACAATATGTATGTAGGTATATGCTATCGTATGTATTGTATATACTTAGCGAGTTTTGTTTTACTGTTATGTAAGTAATGATTTTTGTTTTACCTCTAGTCAAATATTCTATTAGACTTACTGTTTTTCTAGTACCTATGTATCGAGGCATAGACTTACTTACCAAGATCTTTTTATATATATTTTTTAAACATAAATTCATTATTAACGACAGAAGGAAAAAAGGGTTTTTCTAATAACTATGAGTGAATATTATCGGCATCACTTACTTTACCACGAAATGTGTTTAGTTATGCTTAATAGTTATTGTTTTTAAATGTTTCATTCTTGTTATGTAATGAATATGTCATACTGGTTAATTCATAAATTCCCCTGCCTTTATTGTTTTTGTGGTTTAGAATAAGTGCCTACAATTAAACCCAATAGTACGTAATATTATTCAACATAATGATGGCTTCAATACAACTAAATAGGTACACATTCATAAAAAAATATCACTTTAGCTTAACACCGACGTAGTCTATTATGCAAACAAAATAAAAACAGAACTATAGACAGAACCAAATTTTTCAATGAAATAAACTTTTTAGTACATCATACAATTTGTCTTCTTTTCGTCGTAGGCGCTCTACAAACCACTATCTCTTATACATCTGTATGAAACTGCACTCTCATTTGACACGCAACATATGATTCATTTCATACCCACCTACTCATGTAGGTAACAAAGTAAACCATGGTATACACGCCCATACTTACGGTGACGGAACCCGAGGTACTGCACCATAAAACTGAAGATAGGGCCGACTCACTTTTATCACCATGGTTGTGCGTTTCCACTGTTGTCACGATACGACACGTCACTATTATACTATGAAGGTTCGTACATAGGCCTCCCCCTTAGATCTCCACAGATACTTACCTGTTGGAGGCGACCGGCATCCAGCGTCTTCCGGACCTTTATAAGGTCGTCTGTCCACCTAGTTGGTGGACGTCCTACGCTGCGCTTGCTAGTCCGTGGTCTCCACTCCAGCACTTTTCGGCCCCATCGGCCATCTGCTCTGTGAGCAATATGGCCTGCCCATTGCCACTTCAACTCGCTAATCCGATGGGCTATACCGGTGACTTTGGTTCGTCTACGGATCTCCTCGTTTCGGATTCGATCACGTAGAGAAACACCGAGCATAGCCCTCTCCATAGCTCATTGAGTGACTTTGAGCTTTGAGATGAGGCCGATAGTGAGAGACCACGTTTCGGTGCCGTAAGTCATCACTGGTAACACACATTGCTTGTAGACTTTCATCGATTTCAATTTGAAGCCACGTGTTAGACACCATTGCAACGACTGTAAACATTAGTAAAGATAATTTAAAATGTCAAACATTTTTATATGAATATGAGTTAAAAATAATCCTTCAAGCAATTAAGAAAATAATTACTCAACAAAAGTTTTCCAATGTTATTTATTGGAAAAACAAATCACCTACCAACAATAGAACTTAAAAGGATAATCCTACGTATATTATAAATGTGAAAGTTTGTGAGAATGTATGGATGTATGTTTGTTATTCAATCACGCAAAAACGGCTGGACTGATTTGATTGAAATTTGATACGTAGACAGGTGATACCCTGGATTAACATATAGGCTACTTTTTATCAAAACACCACGCGGGCGAAGCCGCTGGCAGAAGCTAGTAATTCATAAAAATATGACCAGACGGTGAAAACAGACGCCCATCATAAGCTCGCCACAGTAAAGTAGTTTACTAGCAGTAAACGTAATCAATAATGATGACTTATGCACTGGCCTTACTTTTTACTCATACTTACTACTAAGAACTTGTCCAGATGGTAAGATTAGACGACAATAGCAAACCTTTAACGTACATACATTATTTGTACAGCGACATACATCGTTAATCGAAAGCAGAGGTTGAAAGATATATTCGTCCGTATTGCCTAAACAACATAGATTGATATGGCTAAATAACTTCTGCCCGCGCAGTTTTACCCGCTTCCCAAAGAAACTTCTCACTGTACCCGGACAAAAAATAGCCTTATGTTTATCCTGATGTATAAGACATATTACTGCCAAGTTTTGACAAAATCCATTCAGTAGTTTTTGCGTGAAAGAGGAACAAACGTCGATGCATACAAACGTTCGCGTTTATGGTGTAAGTACTTTATCACAGAAACCTTTAGATAATTTTTAATTTGTTCATTATGAAGACAAGTTTTGTTTCAAATCCTATTTCATAATTTGGAGCACACGCAAAATTTTACGTCACCGCTCTGAACACGCTCTTAGAAAATATGGAAGCGTAAAATTAGGCAATATCCTTTGCGCTTAAAGCAGTCAAGTTTTAAATATGGCGTTTAATATACCCGATCAGTAATAAATCCTAACCGAACAGGATATAGGATGGGCAGTCTTATAGCTTATGGATAACGAGATATGGTTTTGATTTAGAGAGATGAAAAGATGTTTTAAATTTCAAGTCACTGAAATTAAACTGGTCTTTAAGACTAATTGTCAAAACTTCAATTTTGCTAAAACGACAAAAATAACCAGCAAACATTATCTTGAAGAACAGTTTCTGGAGTAATAAGCCTAATTTAATAAAAACGGGCCAGCCACCGAGATTAAAAAAGTCATATCTTTTTTTCTGTAGCCAATAGATAACGGTGTACTGGCTCGGTTTATTATAAAAATACTTACTGCTCGTCATAAGCCTGGCCGCAGTGATAAGGGAAGTTCTTAAATCCTCGAATTTTATCCCCATTTTATGAAAGCAGCCGGTTCAAGAATATTTATATTAAGACGCGAATCTGCGTCGTTTTAGGATTGAAGATTTCATGTCGCGTGATGTTACACAAATTACTATTTACATTTCACAGACTGTTTAGTGGCCTACTTATTTATGTAACTCACAGAATTGAGGTAAGTGAAATATTCTTCTAATAGATAAGGCTACGTGACATTTAGAAAAGATATCCTCTCTCGAGTCCAGACATTTCTCCTGTTAATTAAGAGTTTAAAAAAGTGGATCCTTGAAATAAAAACAAATCTAGGTTTGAAAGCAATTATAACATCCTACATTTCTCTTTTAACAAAAAAGAAACTTTTGTGAAGGATCTAATAAAAATAAACAATCAAAGAAAAATATGGAACGAATCTTTTGAATACGTAATAGATGATCAGTGAATTACGTCTTATGAATAATTGAAATCCCGGTACATAATAACAGAGGGAGCGGTTAAAAACATGTTTATAGGACAAACAACAAAAGGGCATACCATGTTTATTCCCTAACGTACATTGTTTGCTTAACCGGAATAAGGGACAAACAAATAAACGATAAAACATAATTAATTGTTATCATATGAAAATACTTGCTGTGCTCTGATAGATAATGCCTTCCTTGTGAGGATTTATGAACGGTATGAATGAATTCAAATTATTGCTTTGTCGTTTAATTCTGTTAGCGTAAGGACAAAAGTGATGTTAGGTTTTTCCGGGACCCTGATGCAATACACAAAGGGCAAGGAACATGGTGGGTTTTACTCAGCAAGAGTCTGACTATGTCCTGGTCTATGGCCCTATGTCTTGTTATTTGTTTGGACAAGAAGACTGGTTATAAATGGCGACAATATACCTATTTTGTATTTCTTCTTGTGGTGAGTTTCTCAAGATACGTTCTCATGTCTTCCTGGGAAATAAAACCCCGATGATCTAAGTATTTATTTGTTCCTTTCGTTATTGTGTAGATAATTGTGCCATTCTTATATCAACAATCCCTGTATTTACCCGTGGTATGTATGACTCATACGAAGATTACACAAAGCAAAGAATAAATAATATCTTTTCAATTCCTACAGGGAAGCATTAAGATGACCGTTCAATGCGGATGCGAGGCATCAATACTTCTATACATAGACAACGAGATAAGGTCTTAATGCAGAAATGGCATCCTCCTTGCGACCACATTCTGTTGTCTATGGTTTAGGTTCGATGTTGCTACGATGAAAATTACTGTTAATAAAACCTAGTTTTGACTTTTGTTTTGTTTTTAAGAAGAATATATATACCAAGAAAGTTTTTACTTCAATATCATTTTTGCCACACTTTTCCTGTTCCTCTAGCTTAAAACTTTTTACCAAAAACTTAGCAAGGAAATTATTACTCTACATTGTCTGCTTTTTGTGTAGTTAAACTGAGCTATGTAATGGCCAGTAAAATGTTTTTTTTTTCTGCTGTGGTAAATAATCTAAAACCACAGAATGTCTGTGAGTGGTGGAGAGCGTATTTTCCTTTCTGAGTCATAAAATTACAGTTAATTTTTGAAAATCATTACATGTGAATAAAAAAAACTCGTGATCTTCCAAACAAAAAGTTATTTTAGTTACGAAATAGTGAAAGCGTTTAAAATCAGGCAGCTTCTGTTAACAATAGTTAACAAAAAACATAGGTACTTTAGTAGATACTACTTTGAAGAGCGTTTCTCCAGTTAACCTCAGGGTTTCAGGCAACAAAGACCCGTTTACCTTTTACCTTGTTAAATATAAAAAAGTAATAAGTAAGTACTTATGTAAGAACTTCCTAGAATTCAACAATACACGTTTGAAAAGTATTTGACGCCTTCATCGGAATGTAAAGGTTAGCGGTTATTAATGATGAATCGCATTCATTATTACGGCTCGCACATAAGATCGATTATAACAGTACCTATTTCAATCAGCCATTGAACATAACCTCAACAAGAAATCAAATCGTAACCACACTTCAAGAGAATGAGGGCAACGCTCCACTTTCCGGCTAAAACCGGTTTCAATCGTCGGGACCTACACGGCTACTTTACCGTCCCGATTACACGTAACGTGGTTTTTTACAACGGTTATTTTGAATATCCTTGTACGTTACAAGAAGGTTCGATTTTCGAATGTTTTTACGTATGTTTCGAACGTTCCCGCGCTTTTAGTGGCGTGGGCGGCCATTGGCGTAAAGCCGCTATTAAGTTGGCAACGGAATGGATTCGGATTTTCCACGCGGTTAGACAGAA
This sequence comes from Helicoverpa zea, assembly GCF_022581195.2. Classification (NCBI taxonomy): domain Eukaryota; kingdom Metazoa; phylum Arthropoda; class Insecta; order Lepidoptera; family Noctuidae; genus Helicoverpa; species Helicoverpa zea. The sequence continues at coordinate 5,963,765 of NC_061472.1, forward strand.
TGACACAACTTTAGAACCTAGCGATTGGCATTCGTCACAGCCATTTAAACCGTTGTTTTAATAAATAATACGTTTTCAGAACCTTCCTTCTCATGTGCTGGAATAAATAAAGGGACTGTCCGCGTTGTCTGCCAGAACGCCTTTTAATGTATTCCCTGTCACTGAATAAAAACTACCTTCGTTAATTTTGGCTGGGAAACAAATTATATTTCTCGCCAGATTTTAAACGACGTTTTAAATTAATTATGGAACAAGCGGCGGAAACTCAATGACATCGTCTTTCCGATACCGGATGGTTTTTTTTATGTGGCAAAGATAATTTCGCGCTTTATTTATGAAAGTAAATTGATGTTGTAAAAACATGCAACAAATTGTTGCATGTATACGGAGAAATTTAAATTAAAATTACTTTGGAAACAATATTAAATATTAATTGTTGATTCATCGCTTATGTGGCAATATTTTATGCAGTGCACGTTCATGTCAATTACATAAAAGATGTATTTAGAATAGACATGGGCGCCGCCCCAGAATTTTGCGGCGGCGGCGCGCTGATGAATTTTACACAGCGGCGGCGTGACGCCGGCGGCGTGGATGATATACATGTTAATAGATTTGCAATTCCTTTCGATTCTAATAAAATTATTCTTGCTGTCATCCTTATAGTCATTGCCATTTCCCTCCAACACTCATACTCCTTTCATTCATATCTCCCATTTCAATCATCTAATCTACCACCGCATTTCTAAATTGCTCCGCCAAATCGGCCCTTTCCAACCTGTGCCATTTTATGTTTGGAGGTAACTTTTCTTTGCCCTTTATTGACTTTATTGTAAACGCCACTTCCATAACAAGGGGTCTGTGTCGCGAGACTACACTTTCACCCGGTATAACCTTACAATCTTTTATGTTCTTCAAATTACTGCGTCTAACCAAAAAGTAATAAATTTGTGTGGCACGTGGACCGCTTTTATAGGTGATCCTGTGCTCCGAGTTCTTCTGGAACCACGTGTTGACCACTGCCAGATCAAACGCAGTAGCCGGTAGCAACAGGGCTTCACCCTGTCGACATATAGCTTACATAAGGTGTTCGTTGACCTTGAAAAGGCATATGACTGGGTACCTCGTGAGGTTTTGTGGTGGGCCCTTAAGGAGAAAGGTATGCCAGGCTCGAATCAACTGCACATACTTCATGTGCAGTTGATTCGAGCGATGTACGGCAGATGCAGTACACAAGTCCGGTCTACAGCCGGCACTACCGCCAGTTTCAGTGTAGGGGTTGGCTTACATCAGGGGTCGGCGCTCAGTCCTTACCTCTTCCTGTTGTTAATGGACGCCCTTACAGCGGACATACAGGAGGAGGTTTCCTGGTGTATGCTTTTCGCCAATGATTGTTCTGGTGGGGGAGAGTGGGCCAGAGGTCCAGAGCAGATTGGAGGCATGGCGGCTAAGACTGAAGACGGTAGATTTAAAGGTCAGCAAGAGCAAAACCGAGTACCTACATTGCGATTTTGGCGGTATATCAAGACCCATGACCATAACCCTAGCCGGCATGCCCCTACCAGTCTGCTCCGACTTCCGGTACCTTGGTTCACTCGTCCAAAGTGACGATGAGGTGGACAGGGATGTTACGCATCAGATCAATTCTGGATGGATGCAGTGGCGACAGGTAACTAGCACTATTTGTGACCCACCGGATGCCCCTCAAACTGAAGGGCAAAATTTACAAATCCGTAATAAGACCTGTCGTCCTGTATGGATCAGAGTGTTGGGCATTGAAAAAGAAGGATGAGAATAGAGTGCATGTAGTTAGAACAAAACAATTCTGATTCTCCAGCCTTCTAACATGAATAGAGACAATAGTTTATATACCTACTAAAAACTTTATTGGTTGTCTTAGCTTATGATATCAATCAACTAAGCAGTCTTCAAACTACCACTTGATAACGATTATAAGCCTCACAAAAACAACTAGAACGATAGTTATTTTAATCACCATCTCGTGCCAAATGAAACACGAATCCAACGTTCTAACAGTCCTGAGAAATAATTTCATATCTAGCCATTAATTAGCACCATCTAGAAGTTCTTTATAAATAATTCATTATGAGAGACCATGGTTATTATTTATCTAAATATGTCAACAAGCGACCGCAGTAATTAAGTGCTCAGACAAGCAATGAATGACTTGAATGGGATGACTCATTAATTCCATTAATTGACGGCAGAGGGCGCACTCACGACTTTTTGTAAATGTCATAATGTCATACGATACAGTTTTGCGCGCGTAAATAGCGAACCATAGTGCTTCCACACTTTTTTTATAAGGCAATTGGTGGTGGCCACCATTTTTATTTACCTTGCAGTGTGAAAGTGTTTAATATTTTTTTTAGATTCCCGAGTAATAAAGAAGACGGTAAAGATATAAAAAGACTAGAAGATAACAATTGCAAATAAGACGAGCATTGTGCAGTTAGCAAGAAAAAATGCAAAGAATTTAAAAGTACAAGAACAATCTTTTATTAGAATGCATTCTTCGATGATTAGCCTACAGATAATTGGAACCACATACTCGTGCTATCCTCAGGAATGTTTATTACATATGACGAGTAATTGATTAACCTTTGTTGTAGATACAATAAATAAATAAATTCCAGACATGCATAAGCAGCTACAGCGTTGATGACACGATGAGTTCTCTGGTGAGAATCTCAATAAAATTTCCTGTGATTTTACATTATTGTGATAGTATGAGAAATTGCGCGATCACACTATTGTTCAAACATAATTTATTACACAGGTGTCTTTCGATTCTGTGGGTTTTTCACATGTAGAATAACTCACACGAGTGTGATTATTGCCATTTTAGACTCTATTATTTACATTCTATTACGGAAATCGATTGACTGTTTCTAAGTTTGCGTAAGCGTGACGATTTTATAGTATGAGTCATTCGAAACAAACATATAAGTATACTATGTATAGTCATCTTTATTAATTAATAACAATCTGAAATAATTTCAATACTAAGCAAATTATTATGAATCACATGACGACAATTTTTCTAAGATTATAAATTATTGTTTGTATGTATTGATGATTATGTGCATAAATTAAGTCAACATTTTAAGATATTTTCGGAAGCAGATCTTAAAGAATGCCATTTAACTTTGGGCTAAAATATTTGTTTTTGATAGTTATTTAATGGCCGTTCAGCAAAATAAGAGCAGTACGGATATTTGCAAAGATACGAGCGAGTTATAAAGACATCGAGACCCTAAAACATGGTTCATTTTACAAACTTTATATTTTATACCAAGTGCCTATTGTCTGTAAGTAACGACTAGCACCAGGGCTGAACTTAGTATCAACTTATTGTGTAATATCATTCTTATCTGTTAAATGCTAACATTATCATTATCTACCGGTGTAAATTACGAGTTACTACAGAATTGTTACGAGGTTGAATCGGTATAAATTTATATTTTACTATCGGATTTTCCATGGTTTCACCCGCATCCCGGGCGAATTTCTTTCAGCAATCGGATTTAATATAGGCTTTGTCATCCAGCGATAGTGTAGCATCCCTATGGATCAGACATTTCGGAGCCTATTCAATGCAAACAATCAAATCTTTCCTCGTTATCAGTGGCGGCTGTACCTTAAGTGCACTCGTGCGCTGAACCACCAATTCAAAAGATTTAACAATTACAATATTTTACTTTATCTTTATTTTTAAATTACCATTTCAATATTTATTTTACATACATTTATTATACAAAAACGTATAAAAAATTAAATTTCCAATTATGGTCAAAAAGTTGGAGCGCTTTACTAAACTAATATCGTGCGCTCCGACGAGCGCACGAGGACTGCTAATACATCTTGTATGAGATACGAATGAATACGCCTGACGCGTGAAACAAAAAATAGTTCATAGAAATGTACTGAGTAATGAGTCGGTTCCCGAGCGCCGCACGCACGAACCGAAGATTACCGAGAGCACCCGATTTATGACGAATTGGGCCGGCCGGCATGGGCGCGAGGCGACGGCAGCCATGATTGATTGACAACTCTGCATGTGCGACGCTATTATAACTATTTCCGTAATTGTTTTGATTCTATAATTGAACTTTTGTTATAATTGAACTTTTTTATTCTGTACTGTGTTAAGTATCAGTTGAAATGAGTATAAACATTGATTATATTAAAGAAAATAACAAAAATTTTCAAAGTAAATTGAACATAAAATTGGCCGGACCGCCACGGCCCTTTTTAAGTTTAAAACAAGAGTGCAAATCGAAAAATAAAACATTTACACGAAGTTTTAAAAGTGAAATGTATAATAAAAAGAAATGGTTGTGTGGATGTGAGCGTCTTAATGCATTCTTTTGTTTTCCTTGCATTATTTTTGGCGGAGAATCGATTTGGACAGAAACTGGAATCAAGGATCTGACGCATTTGAGTGAAAAAATAAAAAAACATGATTCTTCGCAAGCACACCTACAAAATGTAATGAGTTTGTCTGTGTTAGGCACAGTCGACATTCGTAATCAGCTAGATTCTGTGTATAGAAGCAATATCCAAAAGTATAATGAACAAGTTGATAAAAACAGGTATATTTTATCACGTCTTATCGATTGTGTCAAGTTTTGTGGTGCATTTGAGTTAGCTTTGCGAGGTCACGATGAAACTATTGAATCTAGTAATGCTGGGGTGTTTCGTGGATTAATAGACTTTGTATCAGAGTTGGATACAGTCATGAAGGAGCATCTCACGTCGTCTACAGTTTTCAAAGGTACGTCAAAAACTATTCAGAACGATATTTTGGACTCAATTTTATATGTTTACCACAAAGAATTGTCGAATATTATAACAAAATGTGAATACGTAGCAGTTCAAGCTGATGAAACTACCGATGTATCGACGACTATGCAGATGGTAATGATTTTAAGATACGAAGAAAACGGACAGGTTCATGAACGGTTTTGGAAATATCTTACGCCGCATTCCCATACTGCTGAAGGACTTAGTTCTGTTAATATAACCGAATTACGGGAACTTCAAATAACTCCGCAACAATTAATAGCACAATGTTACGATGGCGCTGCTGTAATGAGCGGGAATGTTGGTGGAGTACAGGCTAAAGTAAAAACCGTCTATCCAAATGCTTCATTCGTTCATTGTTACGCCCACCAACTAAATTTAATAATTGAAAAAAGTGTAAGTCAAAACAAAACCGTACAGAAATTTTTTGCTAACCTTCAAGCTTTTCCAAAGTTTTTTTCACGATCACCGAAGCGTACAGAAGTTTTGAAAACTATTGTATCAAAGAAGATTCCAGCTGCTCCGCAAACGAGATGGAACTTTAATTCGCGGACCGTTGATTCAGTACATAGCTACAGGGAGCCTTTAAAAGAATGCATGACGACCATTATAGAAACGGAAAATGATACCAGTTCTATAAATCAGGCTGATATGCTTCAAAGATATTTGAATGACAGCACGTTTTTATATTGGCTTGAATTTTTTAAATCTATTCTGCCACATAGTGAAATTTTATTCAAACAAATGCAAAAAAGAAATATTGATTTGGTTCATATAAAAAAACTGTATTAATGATTTCGAAATCAGTATACAAAATGCACGTAACAACATAGATCAACTTGAAGAACCACCTCAAAAGAGGTTTAAATCGTCTAGCTCTGTCATAGCAAAAGAAGTGTGCGATATAATTATTACTCAAGTAAAAGACAGATTCAATTTTTGTGATCATTTGATAGCAGCCAAATTATTTTACTGCGAGAACTTTACCACATACCGTTCTAATTTTCCCGACAAAGATTTCACGATCACAGTTTCCACATACGCCGCTTTGGACAAGTACAAATTTAAAAACGAACTTTCCGCAATATACAGTCGCGACGATTTCACCAACGCAAATAGTGCAATTGCAATTTTACAGTTGTTCTATAATAATGACCTGACTGAATCATTTTCAGAGTCAATGAAACTGTTGCGAATTCTGTGCACTATACCGATGACTTCAGTCGAGAGCGAGCGATGTTTTTCTACACTGAAAAGAATAAAAACATTTCTCCGAAATACCATGTCGCAGGATCGGCTAAATGCACTGTCTGTGCTTAGTATTGAAAAGAAATTTATACAATCAATACCCGACTTTAATAAAAAGGTGATTGAACATTTCGCATCAGAAAAATGTCGTCGCATTGATTTAATGTATAAAAAATAAACATATTTTATATCAATTGTTGTTTTGTGGAATTTTAAGATTTTAGTCATGTGCACCACCAGTTCGATAACCCACCAGCCGCCACTGCTCGTTATAATATAAAATCGACTAAAATCACAACACTATGACGGGTTTAAATTTAGAACGCACAATCAAAATGTCACACTAACCTCTCTGGAACGAGTATTCAAACCAATCAAACGTCAAATCTCCCGTCAAGGAATTTAATTGGTTGTTGTTATTTCGACTGACCAATCAGAAATCACAACAACGTGAGATTTGACAGTAGATTGACTGAACAGAGACAAGAAAAGGCTTTTAGAAACTGGTGATCAAGTAAAATAAATATACCTACCATAATGTAAACCTCTATGTTGTATAACAGTAGCCGTGAAAGATTAAACCAAAGATAAAAGCATCAATAAAATTATTCTCACGCTACTCTAATGGCCAGTATTACAAAACACCATTTTTAAAATGTCGTTTAAGTCGGGAGCAACGAACCGTACAAAATATTTCTTTCTATAAACACGGTTTAACTTTTATTCACATTAGAGTAATACGGGTATTATGTGACTGAAATTACTATTGAAAGGTTTTCTATTCTAATACACTTCGGCAAATTTACTCAATACCAATCATAGTTTCTCTTTCTAAAAAGTGTATTAGGTTTCGCCACAAATCTATTCTCGAAAGTAATAACAAAAATGAGTGACTTTTCTTTTAGGAAGTTAATTTTTAACAAAATTATACCTACTCTGACAAGAATAAAGATCCTCTTCGACACACTAATTTCAAATTCAGGTATCGAATATCGAATGCGTTACCAAGCGTAACTGAGCCCATCACTAGTTGAAAGTGACAAATTCAAAATGTCGGCCGGTTGCAGTGATCGCGTGCTTTGCATGATGCGTCCATTGCGTGAGCGTCTCGTTATTACCAATGGTCAAATCGTCGCCATCCGCTGGTCATTTTGTTGCTGAATTGTCGAGACATCCATTAAAGTACTTTGCTTGCTTACTCATTACCAGTTAAAACCTGTATAAAATGTTTTTAATAATTATCTGGAATATGTAAAGCCTAGAACCTGTTTGAACTGTTATTAACTTTTGTATGGGTTCAGTCTTTATTTAGCAGTCCAGTCTATAACCAAAATAGTTAAGTAGCTAGTAACAACGACGTAGGTACTCAAGGGACAAAATTATTTAACATAAGAAGTAAGGCCAAAGAACTTCGTTTTTTTTTGTCGGCAGCACGGCAGGTGGCGGCCGGCGCGTTCCGATTGGCTGCGTTCAAGGGCCAGACAACCCCTAACTTTGACGGCGCTGCTAATAATGATACACACACTCCGATTGCTTCAACGTAAGGCGATTTTATGGTGCGCCAGACATGCACAGCTTTTACCTTCCCAACTTACCCACATAAGTGCTATGGCTGTAAAAAATAAAAACAACGTGTCTAGACTAAGGTTGGAAGGTAGTTTCTCAGTAATTGAGACCTTAGCCTTAATGTCGTAGTTTATGTTCCACTTTATTTCCTTTTTGATGATATTACTCTCGCGGAACAATATTAACATTGCACCTCATGCTCTAATGGTTTTATTATTCACTATAAACTAAAACTATCACGTTGTTTTGGGAACAGTACACCTCTATTATGCCAGCAACGTGACTCACGGCATATTCCCTAGATTTGCTCGATAAAGTCCGTCGAATAACAAATTTTACATTACAATTTCCTTCAAACACTATATTGAAATACAGGGAACATTTGTTGCGAGCCAAGTCCGCGGTCCGTACAAGGGTGAATGTTATACGTACATTAGAGTTAATGTAAGTTACTTTTAAGGTTTCCAGCGTGGCTGGGAGGCAATAAAAGCAGAAAGTTGTGCCGCGGTCGCTCGATACATTCGATTCGGTCCGTGAGTCACCGCCAAATCGAATACAAACTTGCGAAACTCGCGGAGCCCACGGCTCGCCTTATACACCATTACTTTTGTGTACAATTCCACGAATCGCATCGGATTGTTGGTTTATTTCCTCTGATCGTGTTAAGAGCTTCTTTTGGACACACCACTCTACTTTGAATAAGGTAAAACTCAGGTCAGCAAATGTTAGTAGGTCCGATTAAACTAGTTCAATTTGTTTGGAATATTCTATTTGTCTGAACTCGCGACTTCAAAAGGAGACAAGCTCTCATATTTCCAAGCTTTGTTTTATTTTCCTTATTTGCGTTATTCCGTTGTATATGTTTGAATTTGCGAAGTATACAATTGTAATTGCAAACTGGATAACAATTCCGGCAAGTTTAAGCCGAATTTTGGCTGTTGAGCGAAGTCGAGGGCGGAGGGTGAGTGGAGCTTATAAAATGCCTCTTAGATACTAAGTAGGTAGTCCTTCAAAGTTGTTGAGATGCCTCCGAAGTTTGTCGCGAAGAGTTTAATAGAATTCCTTACTCAGTCTGTGGACTAAAGTTTGTTTTAATGATTGATCAGCAAATAACATTACGGAGTAAAATGACTCATTCATTAACGTGTTCCGGGTACACTGACCTAGGTTGGAGAACAACGTTGCTATCAATTAAACAGTTGCTATTTGTACTCCTTATGAACCAAAAAAAAGAAGTGAGTATTATCAGTAGTTGATAAACAACTATCGCTCATTATGTAGGTAGCTACTTGTGTTTCATACTTCAATGTTAAGAAATGGTCGATGTCTCAAATAAACACTGATTATGACTTTATCGTTACTTTAATCGAGTAAAATGGCGCCTATTCAAGTACGTCAGACGTCATAAATTGAGGTTACAAGAACGCTGATTGTTGTTTGCACAAAATTTAACAATGTAATTCTGAATAAAAATGTCGCAAGTCGCACCCCAAATAAAATGTAATATAATGAATAGCGCTCTAAACTTGCGGTGATAAAATTTAATAACAATACTATGGGAATGACAGGGCTGTCGCGGTGGCTCGCGTAAAATATGAGGCCACAAGACACCCGCAGTTTTATTAGTTTTTGGCTAGCACGGCGGAACGTTAAATTCACACTGCATTACTTTACACTAACTAGCAAAAAACTCTACAGTAACAACATATTCCAAAAGACCCAAATACATTAACCATACTAAATAATGCAATTGTTACCTAATCGTTATGCAAGCCTGAACTTGACAAAGCAATTTCGCCATTAAATTGAATAATTGCGTTAATTAATAACAAATCCTCAATTTCCAGCAAAACACTGAATGTATTAAAATTCCAAACTGCCCGTATGAACCGAATAACAAAACGAGATTGTTATGAACAGGGTTGTCACAAGCAGGAAAGCTAGCGACGCTGCAGGAAACGATGTGGGGCAGCCCTACGGGACGGGAGATATTCCACTTTCATAACATGTCACAGTTTCATGGCAACACGTGTCAAAGCCGGGCTAGCGTGTTGAAAAACATCCCTCTAACACGACTGGACGAATGTTTGCACGTGTTTGCTTAATAGACTAAGCAACGCAAAAAACTGAAAGGGTATGCCAACACTAATTATACAACGCCACATTACACTCTAGATGGGGCTTGAAATTCGGAAGCAGTAAGTAATTATGATAAATGCTGAGGAAAACATTTAATGATTGATATTTAAACGACAGGCCACAAGTTGGAGGGATGACATTGCTAATGGAGTTGTGAAATGCGAAGACAAATTGCTTGGAATTACTTTGAAGGCGTCAGATATAAGACACCTTTTTTACAAAAAATATGACGGAAGTTCTAGCAAATATTGCTAGACATTAAGTAATGGCTGATTTACATTGAGTCAGTAACTGACGTCAGTCCACTGACAAGTCAGTGCTGACCCGGCACTGCCATCGTGTAAATTGATTTGAAGTCAGTACAGTACTACTGACGAAACACTGACACTACACTGACTTCGTGTAAATAGCACGCGTCAGTTTTCGGCGCCTACACTGACGTCAGTTACTGACTCAATGTAAATCAGCCTTAATTGCCGAATGTCTTTTAGAAGTTTAACTTTTTCTTGATAAAAGTATTTTTTGTTGATTGGGCACACAAGCACTTGAAACCACGTGAGACCAGAAAGTTTTTTTTAGGATCTTTAAAAGATAAAAAAACATGACGCAACATCGAACACGGAATGAAAGTACTTGAAGCGTGTAACCAAACGCAACGTATCTTGACGCTAATCAAAAATATTATTAATATGAATAAAGTTTAGAAAACCAAGGTTCTTTATATGGATAAGGCAAATATTTTTACCTTAGCCATACTCAAATATAATCATTTCGTTGTAAGGGATGTAGTTAAACTATCCCCGGTGCTAGAACTGTGCTCCTCGTGAACGCTGGTTTCTTTTGGAAACTTGGGTCTTCAAAAATTCGGTAATGATTTCATTTATCTCTACTGGGAATAGCTCGTCTGATATACCTAGGTATTACCAACCCTTAAACTGAATTTTATTCTCACCAAAAATTTTAGGGGAACGAAAACTAAAAATAGAGGCTGTCAAGAGCGTAATAGATTCTTTGTCCTTTCGGGACCGGTACCGGTAGGCGTCACGGATTCAGTTACCTTCCCCGATCAGGGATATATGTTATTTACGAAGGTTTATTTGAAAGTCAATGTTATGTTAAAACAATCTACGTTCTCGTCTATCACATCACACAATTGATAGGACGATGACTCTTCAGTTACTGCGAAAAAAGACAAAAAGTTTTATAGCTAGACATAATGTTGTTTTGCATAATGTATTAAGTGCTGTTCAACTTAGAGTTAGTTTTCTTAGAGGGGAATAATAAAGTACTTTTTTATTTAGTGATGTATTTTGTAAAATTCAAGACTTATTTTCCACTATAAGAGTCACACGATTTGACACGATCCTTACTTTGTCCCTTGTTCCATCTTTTCTTGAACCAGATCCATACCCGTTTTGAAAAGACATCAAATTCCTGATACTTTCTAAACATAAAGTTATTACTACCAACAACAATATACTAAGTAAAATGCTAAATTCCTTATATAATCACGTAATAGCATTAATCGGATATAATTACAGTGAAGGAAGCGCGGTTATGTAAGGAGCATCAGTCTTGAGGCTGACTGACCTTCCAGTCACGAACCAGTCGCCACAGAATGACCGCGACTCCAGACAATCCACTGAGGCTAACAGACTTGGTTATATCTAGATATCTACACGAATATGATAAAAGGGAAACATTTTTATGTTTGGCTCCGAAACTAGTGAACCTCTTTGCAAAATTCTAATAAAGACTATATTTTATCCGGGTACGGACAGTAGTTCCCACGGGACGCGAGTGAAACCACGGGTAAAACAGCAAGATTTTTTTACATCTTTACTTAATGTGCATATATTTATAAAAAATACTGTTCTAGAATACTCCAATGTGACAAATTGTGATGACTACACAATTTGTCACATTGGAGTATTTTTCGGAGGGTTATCATTATTTCTCTTTGAAAAGGACAGAATTATAATATCACAGTACTTCCTAGAAGCTCCAACAGCAAAAGGTCAAGGAAATCATGAATTGTTTTTACTTAATTATTAATAACCAAGCTTCCATTTTCCCTTTAAATGTTAAAGGTGTTCAAATCAAGTACATACACCTACTTCAATTTGTACCTAAATATTCAAATAGGTGTTAAAAATTAAATTAGCAAATATGATTAGAAAAGTGGATTTTATCGTTAAACTGATTAAAAAAAAAAAAAGAAAAAAATCATTTATTAAAACAACGCGAAACCGAATATTGAATACTTACATTGAAAATAAAGCATCTTTGTGGGCGGGCGACTATATTTCAGTCAGACAAATATCAAAAGATGAAGTATTTTATATCAATTTGCGCATTCGTGCAAAGTATATTTAAGTAGCTCCGTTTCCTCCCCGGTCTTAGCTTTTTAATGGCGCCATTTATGGGGATGGGGTAAAATATCCGTATAAAGGGAGACGGACCAAGAATTCCGATGATTGCACCGTGCCCTGAATACAGCAAAGTCTTCGCTATTAAAATTAACGGCAGACCTTCAAAAATACCCATTCCTTTACTTCTAAATATGCTATATTTTATAGCATTAAGAAGAGCTCAAATTCCCCAGTAATTAAGTTGATATTCTCGGAGTTAAAAGATTCACGTAAAATGCGATGGTTATTGCTGCCAAAACGTTCTGTGGGCGCGAATGGACATTGATTGGGCATTGTGAGTTGCCCAACAATGAGCAATCACGGCCGGAGGTCTAGTACTAATAGTAGCTACTTGGCGCGAAACGCACTTCATTTCAAAGCCTGTTATGATGGCTCTCGACAGCGCTCGTCATCCACTTCTGAGAGTACGCGTACCTAATCATACGCCGCGTATAACCGTCAGTTATTTCACGAATGACAGCTCGCCAGCTGCTCGCGCGATCGTTTACAATTAACAAACCGATAACAAGTACGTTATTCGCAGGCAGGTCGATATTAAGCCTCTATTGTGAGAGCGAAAAGCAATCGGAAGCTATCGAAACTAGTTTCAACGGTAACTAACACGGGATAGAACTCGCTAGAACAGGCAATTTATTTTTAAAGATTTTATTCTTTAGTCTGTCCTTAATCAATAACCTTGAAAGTTGGTAATAAATTCTCGACAAATGTCTACATTCTCTGAAAACAATTTCTAAGTACAAAGTTCAAACTTCTAGTACACTTGAACCTGTTGATTTTCTAAGTAATTTTAAGTTAATTTCGGGAAAGTAGTCGCCGAAGAAAGACTAACAATCGTGTCACCTCGAAAATCAATTAAAATCCTGTCACTACGGAAGGTTGTAATCGTGGGGGTCTATTTTTAAATCGAGCGATATGGCTTTGCGGGAACGATACCCTCGGGGAGCATTGAGTCGATGTTCGTTTAATAGGGATCTATTGTTGTATATGGCCCGATTAATTACTATTGTTTGTTGTAAGCTCTAAGGAAGCAGATTGTGATTTTGTAGACTTCATTTACTGCTTGACTAAGTTGACAGAATGCTTAAGAAAGTTTAACAAAAATTGGTCCTAATTATAGCGCTCAATGAATAAGTGGCGCCTCAGCAGCCTACTTTAATACTCCCCCTCTTCCAATATCACAATTTGAAATTCTATATTCCAGGATTGTTCGTGTTTCGTTTCATAGTAAAAATCGCTTCGCCAAAATCTCGCTAACATTTTGAACAAACTCCAAGTTTCATTACATTTCCGTGAACAGTTGGACAAACAGACCCAGTTTTCTTAGCCAATCTAGTGGGTGGATAGTTCGGCAATAATCGGAAGGTTTCGGCCAGCCGATTGTAGGCTATATCGCCTTCTACGATACCCTTGAGAAACGTATAGCTGAACTCTAATAGGGATCCATTGTGATATCCGCTGGCTTAATTACAACTGTTCAAATGATGTTGAGGATGTTCACTAGGTCAATACGATGGTTTTCCAGGGCTAATGACAATATTCAATTGCGTTTAAACCTAGTGCGAATAAATAAGAGCAAATATTTAATACTGTCCAGGCAGTCTGAGCAGCTTAAATACTTAGCAGTAAATTGAAAGAAAAACAACCATCTCAGACTGAAAATAAGTTGATGTACTTTCCTTTTAGTACTTAGCCGTCTTTCATCGATAAAAACGTGAGATAAAACTATAAGAAGATTTAGCTACTCGATTATGCTTCGCAAAGACTTTAAGTCGCTCAGTTCCCATTTCAATAAATACTTTAACGGACCTTTAACACTGAATATCTTACCACAGAGTATACCCATTTTCTAGAACCTAGATAATCTGTGAACATGAGTGAAAATCTACAGGTACCCACTACGGCAACGGATAAACATAATGCTAGTTTTCTCTGAGCACTTTTCTACTCTCAACATAGCCCGTAAAGCTAAATGGCCCCACTAGAAGTAATGGAAACTCATTACGATATAATTTTAAGCATTTTTAAAAGCGATAGCCATCTATGCAGCTGCGCAAAGAAACTTAATATTGGAGATGATATCTTGTTAGATTCCCGACAGTCGTGAACGGATATTCTTGATTGGCGATAGCAGACGATTTATGCATTGTGTAAACTCTAGGAAATTTACTAGCGTACATAGTTGTAATAGACGACTTTGCAAAAAGCTGCAGTGAGACTAACATTCAAAGAAGACTTAAGATAAGCCAATTGTATCGATCAATAGTTAATGCCTTTCGATGGATGCATTAATTCTAATTAAAACCAGTCTTAGATCCCGTGTCTGTTGATGCAAAGCTAAGGCTTAAGCTCGAAGCACGGGACGGAGAGACTTCTCAACGCACATAAATCACATAATGTGATACTGGCTTAGTACTCAGCAAAGATAAAAAGCAAAGTGCACATAGTGCAGACAAACTAAGCAATATCCTCGTATTTGTGCATCTAAAACAGCGAAGGTATTTATATTTGTCGTACTCGGCCCCAGTAATTCTTTGAACTATCTCAGTTTTCCGAGGCAGCAAGATTAACAGTTACTGTTTGGCGCAGAAAATACAAATAGCCTTTGGACATTTAAATTTGTTCTACTCGTTACTAGGATTTGTGTTTAGCTAGAATTCCAATTAGGAGTTTAACTTTAATTAAGCGGGAGTGTTGAGTAGTTTTGACATCGGTTAAGTCAAAATGTGGCGGAAAAATCTGATGTCGGATTTTTTGGTCCCAGCGATGGCAAGTTTGAGATGCGTCGGCCAAATATGGAAACACTTCTTTCATACCATTACATTTTTTTAAAGTACATATACGTGTACGTTTGACGACCTCGATGGCGCAATGGTCATCATGCCGGACCGCCGAACCTGAGGTCCCGGGTTCGATTCCCGGTTCGGTCGACATTTGTGTGATGAGCATGCTTGTTGGCCGTGGTCTGGGTGTTATATGTATTTATAAATATGTAGCTATATGTAGTTTATCAGTTGTGTTAGCACCCATAACACAAGTTAATAAATAACTTACCATGGGGCTAACCGACCGTGTGTGAAAAAGGTGTCCCGACATTATTATTATTATTATACTTTGTACTTATGAGTACATATATTATACGACAAACAAATCCCAAAACGTCCACGCTCAATACATTAAAATTGACGCAGACGTCACATGAACTATAACATTGAAGAGAAAAGCATCAGTGTTCGATCCACTCAAAGAGCAGAAACATAGGATTGCCATTAGGTGCTTACTTAAGATGTCAACGCATACATAGGCATGATCGAATTACCTTGTGTATACTTACCTTTATGCATTCACGTAGAAATTTCATAAGAAAATCCTTTTTCGTTTCACAATATTCAATTCTAGAACATGTATTTTATTTAATGTGCCTTGCTTTTGTGTTTTAAACGATGTTGTAGGTTTCTTTCAGTTATTTTTGTGTTTTATTGAAATTCGATGTTTTCGTCTCTAGTGATCTGGAAATCTGATTAAGACTATGATTTTCTAAAAGTTTAGCCTGATTTTATATATTTTAATGTCCGTTTGTTTTTGACAACAATGTTATTTTTAAGCTTCTACAATCGACTACGAAAATATACACCAAAAATAGTAATGAAACGCTCATTTTCCGTAAAGATAAAAGGTACATAATTACGCTTAAAATTACAGCCGGGAATATTTTTGGAAGTCATCATATTTATTATTATAATACCTATGTTTGTACCTACGTCAGTTCGCGTGACGATAATCACGTAACGGACTGTTTTACTAGGCGGGTCGAAACAACTCGTGTTATCATATCATCGATAGCACGGCTGGTTTGCCCGTTCCTGGCAAAAAGTGCGTCCGATAGCGAAGTGGCCGCTCTGATTTTAATATTTGATCTATGCGGTGCAGGTAACGTGAATGCGTACTGACTGTTGCTAAGTAAAATGGTGTTTAAAATATTCTGGGAGTTAGAACTTAGAATACGTTGTGCCAACTGAACTATAAGTTTGATTTTGAAATTCGAACAGAATGTATCTAGAAATTGGGTGCATTCTTTATTCAAGATGGCGATGGATTTTGTAGGCGCGGAAATTTCCAAATTCGCAAAATATGTATTCAAAATTCGAACGACAGTCGGACATCCCTACTTTTGTCAACAGTTCAAATGAACCGAGCTTTATTATCACACATATTTATTTAATTAATTAAATAATCATGCAGACAGCTCATCAATCGAATGAGTTACCAAAATAAATTATTAATTTGTTTAAACATGACATTAATGTTAAATATTAATAAAATCAAAAAGGCAAATTCTTGTTGCATCTGCTATAGTTTGCATCTGACACGTTCGATTGCAATTTTCATTTTATCGCTATTGTGCCGATGCCGATTGACGGAAATAGGTTAATGCGATACTCAGGCAATCTATCGCTAGGTGATAACCTTCCACATTTATTTATTCTCAGTAAATCTGTACCTACTTAGAAGATTTCATAATCTTAGGTGCATGACCTAACTAATAAATTGGACATGATATCGTGCATTTTGTATTGTAACATCTCTGCTTCAGCACAATACGTTTTGTCCCAATTATAATGTTCTGAATTGAATTCGGCATTCGACTGCTCCAAATTAGGTTCATCGTACTGAAAATAAATTCACAGCTTTTGATTTTCGCTGAAGCATGACGAAATAGCTAGCTAGGTAATTAAGTATAAGAGCTAGTCATTATTTTCCAACAAGTTTTCAAAATCAATACAGTATGCAAAAAAGTCATTCACATTTTTGACAACTGACCGCTTTGAAACCAAAACTCGGTTTTATTGTTACCTTTCATAAAAATGTCAGCCATGTTGCATGCATTCCGCGGCCATTGAATGGTCCGGTTGCATGATGACGTCATCACATAGGCAGCCGTGTCACAGAAGCCATACACAGACCACTAAGCGCACAAACGCGCCGCACCGCAAACTTTGCTCTCCATTACCACTTCAGTTCATAACCTCTTCGTAATAACTCGAAGGGAGTCCGCAATGTATAAAAAGTACTGAATAAAACTCGGCATATGTTGTAGAAATTGTCAGTGGTTGAGGTGAGAGCAAGGAGCATAAATTAAGGCTAATGAATGGCTTATTGTGTGAGGGACAGGAAATTATTATTGGTGGGACGCTCGTGTTACTGAGGGTCATACATGACTGAACAGGGCTTACGGAGCGTATTTTACCGTATTTTATTTATAATTTTAAAACAACAAGTTTACTACTGAATGCTGAAGGCTCTCTGCTGATTGCTAAATAAAAACTTTACGAAATGTGTTAAGATACAAGTATAAATTGAAAGGGCTTTGTTATTGTTGGATTTAAATGTTAATACAAGTCAGTTAATCAAAGCACATCTAATTGCATTCCCAAACTTAAACCTACTTTTCTGTTCGAGTGTTTGAAACTTGCTCCTGGCACATAAAATTTCACAAACGTAATGAATAAGCTTGCATATTGAATGTAAATATCGAGTCGAGTGTAACCAAGTCTGTTTGTTACCGGTTTATTGAAAGGTACAGTTCATACTTATACTTGAACGAGTCGTGGGTTTGGCTCCGTCGGGATTGCTATTGTTCTCAGAAAGGCTTAGCAACTCTGTGGTACATAATAAGTAGCTAGGAGTAGGACCTGCAAACTCATAACCTTGTTTGTTGTGCATGTTTTAAAATGTTTGGCAGCCAGCTTCGCGAACGCTGAGCGAAAAAAAAAACTTACGGTTTAATTTAGGAACTCCTATTCAGGTTATGAAATTGGAACCTTATTGTTCACACTTTAAGTTTCAATATTTAATGCGCCGTTTTCCTATTTTGTCATGGTATAGAAGAGAGGAAAACAATTGGACTTGTGATACTTTAGAAATCAAAGTTAAGTGTCCTCTCTTGTTAAGTGTTTTATCGTCGATACAATATGTTATCTTAAATCAAGCTTAGATTTAGACAGATTTTTGGGAGTAAATTCGTTCATTCAATTAAATGCTTATGCGTTGTTTTCAGATAGTGTACTAAGTCTTGTTAGGTCTTAAGAAAGAACTGAAGGCTTTCCACATTGCGTAACAGGGCAACATAAGGTGGTAGAAGCTACGACTATATTTTTAGAACAATAACTTTTGTCGGACAAGAAAGGGCTAGCTAATACCTACTTACGCAATAGAAAATAACGAAAAGATCACATGAAGGTGATTTAATAAACGATAACTAGACAGCTGAAACCTTTCTAGCCATGAATACATGGGTATCTGGGTCATATGAAGGGGACTTTCATACTCCTGGCCGGAGCAATTCTGAGAAACAATAGCCTGCCATGGGCACGATCGCCTTTCACCGAGACAAATGACTTTATCGACCATCTTTGCTAATAGCTGACCTCTTGGAGAATTATTTTATTATTAAATACTTACTCAACTAGTTGTGCTTTGCAGTTTCACCAACAGACCTACCACGTCGTGCTAATGCTAATCGACCGTATTTTTGTTAATTTTACGTGCCTTCAGTGTTACCTAAGTTTGCCACTCATCATCCTCCGAGCCTTTTTCCCAATCATGTTGGGGTCGGCTTCCAGTCTAACCGGATTCAGCTGAGTACCAGTGCTTTACAAGAAGCGAGTACCTAAGTTTGCCACTGTTTATCCAAAAAAATATCTACATGTACATATGCGTATTGTGTAATTTTTAGTTTCTGAGTATCGGTGTTCGAGCAAACAAATAAACTGTTCAGCTATTCCGTTTTATTAGCCTATCTTTTATCATCTTTATCTTTCGTCATCGACCAGAGAATTTCGGCCCTTGAATGGAGCGCGGAAGAAATAGTGAAAACCTTGTCAGTGCATTCTTAAATCAACTTGAATGGTTACTATCCCTATATAGGTACCTTCTTTACCTACTTTGTTTAATGTTTTCGCATGATTAATGAGTTAAACATGTTGTTTATTTCCTAATTTGTCAAATGACAGGTTGTTAATAATGACTAAGTAATTGAGTCGATAAGATACACATTCTAGACAGACATTATTTAGAACATGTGCATAATCATACATAACCCTGGATAGATTCTGAAGGTGAATGATTCAAGACAATCTTCGTAAAAATAAATGTATTGAATTAAACCAGTCTTTGAAGCAACGAACTTTATAAATAAAATTGAGGAAGATAAATGTAGGTCTTCTTGTAAGTAATTAAAAAATACTTCGGATTACGTATTCGATTTAAATGACGTGTTCTTTTAGCGGCACTTTTTCTCAGATGGGTAAGTAGGTACTATTGCACAACTTCCTACCTATGGTGATTCATATGACTTGACTAATTTACCAACTAGGTAATTTAGGAACTAATTTAGTAGTTAGGTAGAGGTATCTTGGCTACCTAACACATTAGGTACCTACTGTTAAATAATACTTACTGAGAAAAACCTAAGCAATTTACTAAATGGGTGAATGGGTAGGTGGATAGGTATACCTATAAACCTGGTGTTTTTATAAAAATGACACGTGTTTAATAATAACAAGTCTCGAAATTAGAAGACGTCTAAAAACTGGTTTTATGGCACAAATGACTTTAAAGATAACAAATGACAATAATTTTGTGAGAAATTTTCCCATGGGAAGGTAACCTTCTTACCTACCTGCTGAGTTGTTATTATTTTACGCATCTTTTAGAATAGAATAGATATTTATTGCTTATGGCGTAATCTTAAAAGTAGGTACCATCCATGCATAGTTTGTAAAAAAATATTTCTTGTAGGTACCTATAATGTAGCAAGTAGATACCATTAACTTACCAGACTGGAAAAACCGTCATTGTCAATACAAGTACTTAGTTAGGTACTCACTTAACTTATTTTTATCAAGTAAATAAAACACGAGTAGGCAGGTTTACTGAGAGAAGGTACATTACCAACCGCCTTCAAGTCAAACATTACAAATTCCTCTGCAAAGGGGTATTATTACTACTAGGTATTTAAAGGAACCTACGGCCGACTCACTACAACCGCTTACTTATCTCTCAAGCAACAACGCTTATTATTATTTACCAGCGTGATATCTAAGTATAGCAGGTAAGAATTTATTGATAGGTGCGCCCGTCTTATCGTAAAATTCCGTTATCAAGCGGCCGTCACTGTCGTCAGTAACAGTCATTTTACTTAGTCACTCGCTTTTACCAAGAAACAGGAAACAAACACTTCATTCATGTAAATTGACCATCGATATTGCAATATAATATCCGGAAAATTACCAAGATAAAATACCACATTCCTACCTAGACTCTAAAACCGAGAATAAGTAAGAGTACGAACCTCAGAACTTGTTTATGACGTCATTTAGGCACTCATTTTAAAAATTCAAAAGACGTTCCAAGAAGCGAACAAAAGGCAATAGAACAAAGCACCACGACAAACGTAGGGCTGCGTGTGCACAGGTAAGAAAGCAGTTTTTACCTTTTGTGTATTGCGCCGACGCCACCGCTAGCGAATAGAGCAACAACGCGGTGAGGAAGCCCCCCTCACTCCCGCGCACGAACATGATTCTTGACTTGAGGTAATTCAACTTTATCGTATCACTACTCCGAGCACGTCACTATAGTAAAAACTTGTCACAATCTCCTACAACGCTTTCACGAAGTCTTAAAACACATAACACGCACACTATCACAGATTTCAAACGCACATCCATTTGAAAAATGTTCGTTTATCCGATAAGGTAGGTAACCGCTCAGACGTGGGACGAGGCATGCAGGTAAAACGAGTAAGCCTATTAAGTTTCAATGACTTAAAACTACCTATTTATAACGTTTTACATGGACTGATTACAATTAAACACGTTCGGCACGGTAGTTCTACACAATTTTGAATTTGGAAACTTCACATATTTTCGTAAAACAATTTCGAAGTTCGGAGCGACAACGGTGCGTACGCGAGACGCGACCACCCGGCGCATCGTTCGCGACTGAACTAGCGTGAAGTGAGTGAACAATCAACAAGTTGGATAGCGCGCGAGGCGGGCCGTTGCGCTCGGAGCATGCGCTATCCGCGCCTATGTTCATACTCGACGAGCACAAACAATGTTGACAGTGGCGCCGCCTGGCGTCGCTCGGGCCCGCTCGGTTGCCGGCCGGCAACTTCCAACTGGTTATTTTCGCGCAAAAACGAGAAGACAGAATCTCTCCGCGACCTAAACCTGTTCCGAGTCCACGCCTAGTCAATCCAGGTAAGTACAGAAATAAAATACCCGTCTATTCATGTAGTTGCTTTTCTTATGCATCCGTTCTAATAACAATCGACGAAACAATTCTCATATTCAACTAACTTAGTATCTTGATCTTCACAGTTGCTGCTCATCGGCTGCGCTTGTGTATTATCTTGATACTGAAACAATGGATGAATGCTCTAATTATTTAGTGTTGATTTTAATGAAGTATGTGTTACGAAAATAGTAAGTAATTAAATCATTGTGTTGAAAGATAAAGAGATATCATTGTGATAACACTACCTACTTATTCTGTGATTAGAGTACCTACATTTTGTTGGTTTTATAACGTTCTTAACTCGTTATGAGGTCATTCATCTCTTAGAGACGGTTCATTCGAAGGCAAGTCGCGCACTGGTAAACTGCAAGAAGCGGGTTCGATTCTCGCGTCAACGAATTCGCAACTAGTTCAAAATGATTAATTATTATTTACCATGTAATAATTCGGGTATGTACTTATGTATATGATAAGAAGCAAGCAATCGTGTTTAATTTATCGTCATAACTGTAGTGAAAATATTATGACAAGAATATTATGATTAGGTCAAGCACGAGTTTTTTCAAGATTTACGAGGTATTTTTTACTGTTGGAAACTAAACCACTCGTTCCAGTTTTGACACATTGTAGTCATAAACTTCAGTACCTATTGCAAACCTCGTACTAGTTTGTCTATTTCGTGTTTTAGTATGAAACTTGGTTTCCACGACGTGTCAAGCAGAAACTATATTGTGACTGCAACTATTATTTTCATACACATATTCTGAGTTAACGTTTAGACGTATATTAAGAAAAATGACGTCATCAAATGACAGCAAATCTTTTAACAAAACAAAGTAATACCACAGATTACTATAATAGTTAGTAATACATGTAAAACAACTTCACCAACTGGGACATATCTAGCTATACATAATACATTTTTTTTATAAATAGGCAAAATATGTATTTATGTTTGTTTGTGGATGAACTCAAAAATCACATTTGATTTAAAAATTATTTCACCGGTGGAGAGCTGCAGTGATCCCTAGTTACATAGGATATACATATCTTGTCCCGATACGCGCAGTAGTTTACAACGGGACCCGGGTGAAACCGTTTTAAAACGTCTAGTTATCAATAACTTACCTCATAATTCCCACCATAAATGTTAGCCTGCAATGGATATCGTTTCCTACTCCTCTCTCCAAGTCCGCAGTTTCCTCTGTCCAGGACACAGGGAGACCAGGCACCCCATTCACTGATGGAGCATCTGTCTTCACCCAAGTCTTGTTTCACTTCAGCTAGTAAGGGCTCTTCTTGGGGTCTGGAATAGTGACGTCAGAAGTTAGGGCTGAAGAACTTGGTAAATTAAACTTGGTAAATAAGGTACTCATGGCGTAGGTGCGATGACGATTAGGTGTATGTTTTAAAATATATATTCTTACTAGCTGATCCCGCGAACTTCGTATCGTTTAAACCTTCCCTGGAACTCTACAAACATTTTAAAACCAAGAAAAGCCAAATCGGTCCAGCCAATCTCGAGTTTTAGTCAGACTAACGAACAGCAATTCATTTTTATATATAAGAAGATTAATACATTATAGAATGTAGAATATTTGTGTGAGAAGTGTGTTCGTACCAAACTTAATGGCGACAAATTAAATATACTTTTTTGGGTAGGTACTATTGGATCAGAGGAGGTGAGGGGAATATGGCCTCAGAATTACATGTACAATCAATTACAGTGAATGTTAAAATGAAGCAATGTAATGATGTTCATGTAATACTTACTCATTTTCATCTTCTTCTTCTTCTTCTTCCTCTGGTGTTTCATCAGGTTCTTCTAAAACGTTTTTTATTTACTCAGAAAATTATAAAGAAATACGCAAATATTTATATGTATCATTAAATATTAGAGTAGATAAATCTATCTATCTAATTACCTTCCTCAGTCTCACTACACTCAGCCCCTATCAAGGGGAAGACGTCCAGTCTCCTGACTTTCAGCAGAGCAAATGGCTTCAGCTCGTTCAGGTTCATCTGGTAGAACGGAGAGTCCTTGTCAAACGAGCCCACCTCCACTCTCTCCACGTTGTCACGAGGCGTCGATACTGTTTTGACTGACTACAAATGACAGAAGTATGTAGGTATACTAATTTACTAATTTGAAAATTAAAATGTCTACATTCCTTATCTATACCTACTAATATTATTAAGCTGAAGAGTTTGTTTTCGTTGTATGAACGGACTCAGGAAATACCGAGACGATTTGAAAAATTATTTTAGTGTTAGATAGCCCATACTTTTTATCCGGGGTGCGGCTGAAACCGCTGGCAGAAGCTAGTATTGTTGATGATGATTAATTGACATGACATGATTCTCTTTACACATCTACTTTTAGCCGTATGTAGGTATATATGATGATTACGAAAAATATTAATCAATAGGTATTATCCTAACATAAACAAGAACGATAGTAAAGTAATAAACACCACAGGTTGCGAAGAATAAATCACATACTTTCTACATTCCTATCTACCTACCCATTCTTGTTAAAGACAAAACACAATAGATTCCATTCACATACCTCATAAGACACTCCATCCATCGTGCCAGCATCCCAAGGAAACAAAGGTATCTGTTCTTCCTCCACCCAGCCGTCATCCGTGCACAGTTCAAACTGCGAGGTGCCCAGGAACCAATCCGGGGATGGTCTCATGCCGACAGCTATGGAGAACAGGTGGTGGAACCTGTCGACCCTGAAGAGTGCGTGGGAGGCGTCTGACATGTACGGGTGGTGGCGTCTCTTGCCGCGGATGAGAGTTCTTGTGCCGGTTGTTGGTGCCATCTGAAAGCGGTGGATTTGTAAGTTTTTAAGGTACAGAGAGGTAGCTATTACGTTGTTGCTAAAATATCACAATTGGCTGCAATAAGTATTATTTGACAGAAATGTTTCTATAACTTACAGGTGAGTAAAATAAAATAAGGATAAATAGCATGACAATAAGTATGCCTAAGAGGTAAGTAGGAAGGTACATATCTAGGACCCAAAAACTCAAAATATCTGGAATTAGTATTCCCAAACTCGCCAAACCTGTGGGTTACGTGCGCATACTTGTCTTAATAACATTGTTAAGTTTTGTAGGTATTCCTACCAAAACTCACATTAGAAATAATATCCCTCTCCATGACTCTGCTATCTCCCTCTTCAGCCAACACCTTCAAGCCATCACTGGCATTGATACCCTGTTTCCACAGCGTGAAGTTGTATGCATGAGAACACCCCACCATATGCGAGTAACCGTTTTCATCCGGCTTACTCGGGTAGTGGCGAGGGTGGGCTACCCGAGACCATTTGCCGTAGAATATCACCTGGAATTATTATTGTTTGTTTGTCAACTGTTTGGTGTGGTCTGTATAATATCAGGTTGGTCCAACGTCCATGTAATATAGATTCAGTAATTCAGTGCGTTATATTGTCGTTTAATCACTCCAATATTACAATTTAGATTCAACATAAGAGAAATATTCAGGCTAGGCTTCCAAAAAAAATACAGTGGAGTAACATAGTATTTATCCGGACGAATATTATTGTTTTTTATATGTATCTTTGTGTACTTTTTCCAGTGTAAACTCACTACATACTTAATTGAAACCTCCGTAAAGAAGAGGAATAGACCACAATGTAAGGCATTTAGCTAATAAATTCAGGGTTGACGATTAAACTCACCTCATACCTCGCTTCACTACAAAGGTTGCAGTACTTCAGCACAGGAAAAGGTGGACTATCCAGTGCTTTATCAGTATTCTTATAAAGAATAACTGTTAAATTATCGCCAGTGTGCCAAACTTCATTGTTTTCGGCCACCATAGCACGGATGCGCACTGTTTGGTTTCTAGAACTTTGTTTTGGAGACACCCAGTGAATCTGATTGACAAAAAATGCCTTTTTTAAATATTTTGGCACCTTCAGCGCTTCAGTATTCAGTAACAACAAAACAGGACATTGAGGAATCATGGCCATCGCTGACCAAAGGAAAGCGTCCCTCAGAAGACTAGGTACTCAATGAAATTTAAAAATAATCGTAAGAACATTTGAATTTATTATATTTAGGTACATGAGGCAATATGCAGCATATGAAGGAGTACTTATATAAAGAAGTACCTAGGGAAATTAGATGAGGGAGTATATTTGGTATTACATAAGGAGAGTATATTTGGAGAGTAGTAACATTACCGCCACTCTAGTCTTGTCAGAGTTGTCAGCATTTTCAACAGAGATGGAACATCTCTCACTGTATCGCGACTTATCCACGTCCAAAGTTTTGAGGCTGCCAACATCTATGTTCTTGTGGCTGAACTCGAAGATATTGTTGTCCACATCAGGGTCTTCAGCAGTTATCATGAACCAACGAAATGGACGGGCAAGATCCGTTGTTTGGATTGTCACTAGAAAATAGGGAAAAAGTTTTAATGTATTTTTATTTCTGAATGAAGCGTGTGAGTCGCTTGCGCCTGTCAAAATTGTGACAGGTAGGTATTATTTGCAGTTTGACAAATATCCTGTAATATTGCACTTATTGTAATACAGCACATGGACAACTACAGCTTGTAATATCATAAAGTAACAGTGATTACCACGTGTTTGTTACATGTTTTCAATCTACAAGAGTACACCACTTGGGGCCTGACATAATAGTGATAGCAATTATATGCTGTTCGGCATATAGCTTGTAAAATAATGTTAGTCAGGTATTACCATATTTTTATAAATCTCAAATCTACATAAGGCCTTCAGTTTATAATTTTAACTTACTAATAACAATAAAAAAATATATAAAACTCACAAACATAAGTTTGGTCCGGAGTATAAGTTTTAGGCGTGGATGAATTTGTGTTTGGTATCTCCAAGTATAAGTGGTAAATGCCATTATCTTCCGTAGGCTCAAGTACCGTAGCCTGTAGTGGTGTTTGGTCACATCTTCCCGGCTGACCTTTAACTAACCACGCCGATGAAAACAGTAGTATTAAATGTATTGTCATCCTGCAACGAGAAAAACAAAATTTTTAAGCGCCTGAAATTCGTCAACAGCAAACGAAACTTGTTTACCAAAATCTTAATTAGAACACAAAAGCGCAACCAAATTGAATTTTCGAACATAGTTGAGAAAGTTTAATAAATTCCCAATAGCATGCAAGTCACTTCCAAACTTACTCTGATACTATATTAACACAAGTTTCTTCATTATCAAATTCTATCAATAATTTGGGTTATATGAGAGTAAAACTTCACATGTGTACGTACATTTTAGTGATCACACGAATTCCTGGGTTCCAGAACTTGGGACATTAGCGCTCATTAGATCGGTCCCACTGGTTCGCAGTAGAAGTTTCTCCAGCACAAACAACTAGTGTTGAACTGCAGGTCTTACAAACATAGGTATTTGTTAAAGTTAGAGCGAAATTGGTGTAAATTCAATTCGTTAAATCGATTAGGCTAGCGCCGTCAACTGGAAGCGGCGTACTCAAAATAAACCCAAGAAGCGTGTGGTTGGAACGGAGCCAAACTGCAAGAAATACGACATATTTCTTTTAGATGCGTTCAGAGTGGTCCACAAACGTTTGCTTTACTTTGTTGTTTCTGGTTTTGGTCACAATGTACGGTTTATTGTGTTCTGTGTTGTTAGAAATGTGTGGTGAACTTAGGGGCTGTACAGCGCCACGTATGAATTATTAAGTAGTCTATGTTCTATGTTACATATATATTTGAACTAACAAAACATAATGGTATGGCAACACTATTTGAATTAAAGTTTACGGTTCATATGTGTACCTAATTACAGTTGGCTGGAGTTGAAATAAATATTTTTAACCGTTTTACTACCGAGTAGTATGGTCGTTCCTGAACGTAACATCCACCAATTAGGACCAATTTTGCAGCCTTTGCGTTCTCCGGATTTAAATTATCTAGTCTATTTTTGCTGGGACTACAAGAATAGAGACTATAAGCCAGTAGTAACATCACAAGAAGAGTTACGGCAATCTGCATTATTGATCTCTATTTGCAAACAAATGACGCACCAAATTGACCCAAAATCACGCTGAGCGCTTGCCCACCCGCTTTAATTACTAGCATTTTAAAATCATTATGAAAAATCAAAATTACACATAGGGTGTCCCTAGAAACACCTTTAGAGCAAGTCTTCCTAGCTTGAAAAAAATACGGGAGAGTCATACTGTAAAGTTGATCGTTTGCGATACCTTGCCGTGAGGTTTCATTCAGGCGTTAAAATTTTAATCAGCGGTTTATCAAGCTATATTTAATCTAACTGCGCTGTGAAACTTTTCCGATCCCAGAAGAGTTTTACGGGCTTAGTAAACAGGATTTAGAAGTTTTTATCAGGTAGGCTATATACTTTCAGGTTGGTAGGTTAAATTGGTCGTGAATAGGCGTAAAATTCTTGCAACTATAGTCTTCTTATTTTTAATACAGCTGTCAGCGGCATATGCTGTTACTAGAATGAATATTTATTATTCCAATATCTAACTCGATTAATAACTTTTGACTTACACTGTTATTTATTTGGTTTGAGTTGCAAATCACCATTTGCAGTATTTAAAAGTTTAATTACCACCAGTTACATAATTTGAAGGCAAAAATCGTAAGAAAGGACCTTCAAATATTAAAACATGAGGTTCTTTTTCCATGCGTATTTTGGTATTATTGTCACATCACCAGCCTTCAGCTTCAGACCACATATTCTCAGTCAAAATAATAATTCTCATAAAATCTAAATGCGTTAGAGTGCTGTATAAGTTCGAGAAGAAAGCACTGCCTATTGAAGGCGAAGTGCTTTTCAAGTGGAAACTCCTACTATAGTGGACCGAGGGTATTTTAATGACCGTACCGCGTAGAATAATAAACACTATTTCGCTGCACTCTTTAGAAAACTGTCGCCCTGGTAGTGACAGATGAATGTTACATTGTATTTTTTGTTGTGTACGGGATTTTTATGAAATGGGGGCGCGGGATTATTGCTGTCAAATGTATGCGAATGAATACTTTCGTATCACTATTATTTTGTAAAAAATGTGTTTTGTTAACATTATATAGCATCCGTTACATTTATGACTATAATGTCCCAAAAAGCGCACTCGTATTGTACATATTTGAATAATTGCATTTTATTGACATCCGTATTGAGAACCTCATCCTTTTCGGGAAGTTAAAGTACTCATGGTAACAATTCCATGTTGATATCCGTGCAAATACCACAAAAATATCGGCAAATATCCGTTCTATCCACACGGGATTAGCCGGACATCTGTGAAAGGTACCACGGTATTATGGCGTGAAAGCGTTCGCATAACGATAGTGGTTACCCCCGTAGATTATAATATTAATGAGGGATCAATTCGATAGCCGATTCCAATAAATGTAGAGGTTTCAACATCAGGTATACAGTTATTTTGGTTTTGTGGTTTTTATTGTTCTTTATTTACTGGAATTGTATAGACTTCATTACTGCATAGTACTTAACTTCATTCTTATTTTTAACTGTTTTCAACAGTTTGCCTACGCTTAAAGACTTTTACACTGGCGGATTTTTAGCGCGACATCGCTGAATTCTTGAGGACGGTATCGCTTTTCCGCCAATATGAAAAGGCTGTTAAGACAGTGCTATTACATGCGTAATATTTTAGGCACACCCGCCTAGTTAAACATTAAACAAACCAATCTAAAATGGCGTAAACATAAAAATACTAAGAGTTAAAAAATAACAAATAAAAAATCCAATTGTCTCAAATTACGCGTAAAGTTGGACAGTTAAAATAAAATACGGAACAAACATTCCCCCGCTATCAATTTCTTTGTTAATTGAACGGTTAGGTGCGATTCCCCCATTCCCCCTGCTCCCTTGCCCATTTCCCCCGACTCCTCCGAATAAAAATAAGAAACTATTGAAGCCTTATGTGTTCCTGATATCTTATGTAGGTGGTAACACTTGATTTTTTTTCTCCTCATTAGACATCATCAGTTAAATAACTAGTTTAATGTTTTGTATTTTAATGTGTAAGTTATTTTTTTCTTCTATTATAAGGAGTCTGTGTTAAATCTTCTTTGTTTAAGATTGTTTGTAAATCACCTTTGATTATAGCCGAATCCCACTGTGGTAGATAAGCATCTAATAATGTAACTCGGTTCGAAGCAATGTTTATTTTCTTGTTTCCAATTATGCTTCATTTAAGTTTGGAAGGCATATAATAAATCAGTGCAATTTTTTCAGTTATCAGGGTATTGAACCTCCAACCCTGCATTCAACAGCTTGGTGCTTATAACTACTATCCTATACTCGATACAATAAGCGAACATAGCATAAAACATAATTTAAAGTAACATTATGTACATTAATGGTCACATAAGTTCATATTTATTAACCGCAAAACAAAAAAAGATTTACTAACTCCATGAAAATATGTAATGCGAAAAACTGGCATTTAAAAAATAAAATTGTAATAAACGATCACATTTTATAGTTCGTACAATAAAGTTAATAATACCTAACCTAATAAAAAGCTTTCATAAAATATATCAATGTCATTTAAGTCTTTATATTGTCTATTTTTTGGTCATTTTAGTCATGGTATAACTACAAAGGTACAGACTAGGGTAGTCTGTCTGTTACAATTTGTATGTTACTAGTTTTTTCCCTTGGTTCCACCCGCGTCCCAGAGATAGTTCGTCCCGCACCTAGTAAGTCTTTCACAGCTATCTGTGTGGCCATTTTGTTTTGCGCTACAGACAGACATAGTTTTATTGCATTTATTTACCGACTTCCAAAGAGGGGTGGGTTCTCTATTTGGAGGTTTTTTTTTGTTTATTCGACTGTCTAGGATGAGTGATGATAACTGTCTTTTTTGCATATACTTATATCCCAGATCACTGATTTATTTTAGTTAGTATTTAATAATTGACACTGACACACACCATTATTTAATTATTTACACTCATCGATTATTTAATTATTTGCTTTAAAAGGACATAGGTAGTCTTCCAGTCGCGTAATTTATTACACTAACCCTTACAAGAAAAACAGTATGACTCCCTAGAGTTCAAAGAGCCTTCAAAAGTTTGAATGTAACTGCCAAAAAGTTTTTAAATGATATATTATGTTCCTAGGCTAGGCCTAATTACATGTACCTAAAGTTTTGAACACTCGTGGCCTCGTTACTTATAAACTACTAGCGACCCGCCCCGGCTTCGCACGGGATAACAGTATTTCCCCACTATTAAATGTATGTCATTATACATATAAACCTTCCTTATTAATCACTCTATCTATTTCAAAAAACCGCATGAAAATCGATTGTGTAGTTTTGAAGATTTAAGCGTACAAAGGGATATAAGGACAGAAAAAGCGAATTGTATCATACTATGTGATGTATTTTATAATAGGTACAATGAACTAAGTAAAAGTTAGTGCTCGGCGTTTGACAGTGAAAAATTGGATAACTTTAGATCGGCCATAGCTGAGCAATACAGGGCTTTTAATTTTTAAAGTTTTTTCTATTGTGTTAGTTGTACCTATTAAAGTAGAAATTCAACTAATAAAAGACCTATATATTTCTACGCAAGAAAAAGCAGTCTACGATTGATCGATTGTTCTAAAACACTGGCCTTTTAACTTACAAAGAAAATGTTTGCCAACAAAACTAAATTAATAATAAAGCAAGTTTATTAACCCTTAAAAAGATAAAAGGTATTACCATCATCTTTAGATTGCAAGATGGCGTCTTTCATGGGTTCATAAATAAAGGTGGACTTTGTTATACCTCATTAAGATGTCTATGGGATTTTTGTTAGCCTTGTTTTAGGTGGAAAAAGGTAACAGATTTATATTACCTTTACTTCTATGTACTCTAAAGCACGATCTTATATTTATCAATTATTAATGCAAGATCGGTGCTTTTTTATGATGGCAAAAATCATCAAATGACCCCTACCGCTGTGGGTTAGCAGCGTCGAGGGAGTGCCAGACTTTTACTGACTAAAAATCCATCATGTTCCGTCGTAGGCCTTTCGAAGAATCCCGCAGCCCCGGCGGGTAAGATCTGTGCTCAAGTTACAGGTTTTGGTATTTTTTCGACCGTATTGCTGTCGCAAGTTGAAAAACAAAAACTTGATCTTACATCAAATATTTTGTAATTAATCCACCTCATTAAATATCTGCAGGAAACTTACAGCCACATTCATATAGCCCCAACAGTAACCGATATGATTTGTAGCGAATTCCTGTGGATTTATGTCTGGGCTCGACTTATTGTGTGTCATTCGGCTGCCATAGCTTGTCTATTGTCATGTTTCATCCTGTTTGTGTCTTGGGTCTTGAATGAACGAGGATGAGTTAGCAAAGTTTAAATACTTTGATAAATTCGATCACATTGGGTATTTTGATAGTGACTATCTTGTTGATCTAGTAGTTGCAGAAGATTTCTAGTTGGTGTGATTGTTCATTAGTCAGGTTTTAGAGTAAAATGATGAATTGTGAGATTGACAATATTTAATCGACTCTGGTAGCGTATGGCATCTGTCCTATATGTATGCAAAGGTTAGGTGTAAGCTTTTTTACGGTTGACACCTTTAACCTATTCTTGAACAAATTTTGTATATAGCTGAAGGCCTGAAGAAGGGACTAAGTTATTTTTATTACACTATAGCCTCGGAACCACGATGAATGGAGCCAGAAGAAGTTTTTTGAAAAAAAAAAAAACGGTTTTTCTTGCTATGTAACTGGTTACATAGTAGTGTTGGTTTGTAAAGTGAAACACAAAATAATAAGTACAAATATTTATCTTACGTCTACTCTATACTCGGTCAGTCCAGTTGACCAGTCACGTTTTACATCGAAACAGTGTCGTCACGGGGTTGCACTCAGCCTGACAATGCAACGCTCAAAGATCGGAAGTATTCGGGCGTGTTCGGGTGTTCTCGGAGAATCAGCTGTTCGTGAAAGATTTATGTACGGAATATGTACGTACAAAGAAAAGTTTTTGTTAGAGAGAATAGATATGTTAGAATCTTTTTCTGTTATTGGGAAAATAGATGGAAATTGTTTGTGGTGAACTTTTGCCTTGAGCGTCCTGATGGCAATTAGAAATAAAAGAAAAACAGACAAGTTCATACTATTATTTAGCATTCAATTACAAATCATAGGCGGTGTGATAGAAGCTATATTAGGAAGTAAAAACATCATCTTATTAAGCAGAATTTATGTACAAGATTAATATTACAATAATATAAAAAAACACACACACACACATATTTGAGTATTTTATTCCACAGCGGGCGGTACCTAAATACCTATTTACCTGTTGTATAAATAGGTGTACGTGGGTAGCCGGACGTGTGCGCCAGCAGGCGCTCCACAGTACCTGGCGTGTCCGCTGGAGGGCACCACAGTGTCGTGCACAGTGTCGCACGGCGGCGAGCGCCGTCAGTAGCGCGGCGGTCACCGCCAGCGCCGGACGTGTGCGCCAGCAGGCTCTCCACAGTACCTGGCGTGTCCGCTGGAGGGCGCCACAGTGTCGTGCACAGTGTCGCACGGCGGCGAGCGCCGTCAGTAGCGCGGCGGCTACCGTCGGCGCCGGCGCTTGGTAACAACATCTCCCAAGCCTGATCGGAAATCCCCCGAAATTGTGTCTTGGCTAAATAGCAGACCACCACTGGTGGCAAGACACCGAGGCATCGCAGGAAGGCCTAGAGGCAGCGATAGGGATCGTGTTATCGTATGTCAAACTGCTGCATCTAACATCTCTCCGATCGTAGCGGTTCACCGTTCCATCGGATAAAGGGATGTTAGACGAGAGAGTGCTCTTGCGTTTGCGCGTATGTTTGAGCACTGTAATATATCCTGCGCATCTGACTGCTTTCGTATAATGGACCCCGATTTGGCGAAGACTAGTGGCGATAGGTTGAGGTAGAGAGGTTCGGGCTGATGCAACCTGAGCTTTGTCTGAGACCTGCACACTAGCGGCTCTGGAGGTGTGAGTACATGCCGTGGTCGTTTTCTCTTTGAGCTGGGGGGACAGAGGGAATCCGGCAGCACCCAGAGCGACAAAGCAGCCCTTTTTAGGGGAGCACTGCTTTCCTTGCTCAGCCTGGGAGGGGGCTAGAAAAGGTGCCCTAAAAAAATGCTCACCCCAAACACTCTTTGGATAGCAGTAACCACGGCTGCTTCCGCATCTTTTTATTCGTGGTCGACACAACAACAGTAATAAACGTAAAACACCTTTACTGACTTTTGGTGCATGGAATGTTCGCACCCTTCTCGACCGCGAGACAAACGCCTGCCCAGAACGGAAAACAGCCATAGTTGCTCGAGAACTCCGCCGCTACAACATTGATATAGCTGCTGTAAGCGAAACCCACCTTGCCGATGAGGGCGAGCTAGTCGAGCATGGCGGTGGCTACACTTTCTACTGGAAGGGCACTGCTGCAACAGAACCAAGAAGGTCGGGAGTTGGTTTTGTGATCAAGAATAATCTTGTGAAGACACTTCAAGAATGTCCAATCCACATCTCGGACCGTATAACCACATTGCGCCTTCACTTAGACGGTGACAATTTCCTTAATGTTATCAGTGTCTATGCACCGACGCTAGGTAGTTCTGACGACATCAAGGATAAATTTTATGAAGAACTTACACAATGTCTCCATAAAATACCGAACAGAGAAAAGATTCTCTTGTTAGGAGACTTCAATGCTAGAGTTGGTCAAGATTATGAAGCGTGGCCTAAAGTTTTGGGTAGACATGGGGTAGGCAACATCAACTCTAATGGCCAGTTGCTGCTTAGTTTATGTGCTCAATTCCAACTTGCAATCACAAACACCATGTTTCGCCTTGCTGCTAAGCACAAAACTACGTGGATGCACCCACGTTCTAAGCACTGGCACCTCATTGACTATGCCATCACGAGGCAGCGAGACATCTCTCAGGTCCTAGTCACTCGTGTTATGCGCGGTGCTCATTGCTGGACGGACCATAGACTAATTGTCACCAAACTGCGTCTTTGCCTTCGGCGACCATTCAGGGCTAGCAGGAAAAAGCCTCAGAACATAAACATTGAGAAACTCAAACATCCGGGACCCCGAAGCAAATACGCTGAAACGCTGGCATGTGATATACACTCTCATCAAAATACCGGTGATATTGATGCAGACTGGAACGCTTTATCGTCGTCCATTCTTGACGTAGCCATTAACACCATAGGGCTAAAAAATAAACGCAAGCAAGACTGGTTTGATGAGAACGACGAAGTTCTTTCTGAAGCTATTGCTAAACACCGAGACCTTCTCAGGCGCAGTAATAACAGCGCACTTATAAGAGAGAGTGACCGTGAGTTGCGTAAACTCACGAGACACACTAAAGATAAATGGTGGCAAGACAAGGCTCAATACATCCAGTCGCTTGCTGATAGTAATCAGCTCGGTGATTTCTATAGCGAAATTCGCAATCTCCTGGGTACCACCAACTTCATAAAGGTACCACTGAAGTCGCTGGATGGTAAAAGTCTGCTGAAAAGCAAAAATGAAGTGTTAGATCGTTGGGCAGAACACTTCAATAATCTACTTAATGTAGATCGAACAGCCGATCTACACTACATAGACAGTTTGCCTCAACTTCAAATAGCAGAAGAATTGGATGATGCCTTGTCTAAACATGAGGTGCTTTGTGCCATCAAACAACAGCAAAATCAGCGTGCGGTTGGCCTAGACCTTATACCAGGTGAGCTTCTGAAGTACGGCGGCGAGGAACTGCATTCGCGCGTCTGGGAAATGTTTGTGCTTATGTGGGAGAAAGAACAAGTTCCTGAAACTTTTAAGTTATCACGCGTCAGGGCTCTCTATAAGAACAAAGGCGACCGGTCGGAATGTGGTTCTTACCGCGGTATTTCACTGCTCTCTGTCTCTGGAAAAGTCTTCGCCAGAGTACTTCTAAACCGCCTCAGGAACCTCTCTGAAAAGATTCTGCCGGAAACCCAATTTGGTTTCAGACCAGACAGAGGAACTTGTGAGGCAATATTCGCAGTCCGTCAACTCCAGGAAAAAAGTAGAGAGCAGGGACAGCACTTGTATCTCTGCTTTATTGATCTGGAAAAAGCCTTTGACTGCGTCCCTCGCGAGGCCCTCTGGAAGGTACTGAGAAAGTTGGGGTGTATAGAGAAGTTCATAAGACTCCTGCGACTCCTGCACGATGACATGCAATGTTGTGTAGCGGTTGAAGATGACCAATCGAGCTTCTTCTCCGTCACCTGTGGAGTGAAGCAAGGTTGTGTCCTGGCTCCCACATTGTTTGCATTATATTTCGCAGTTGTAGTCCGGGAAGTATTGAATTCTTCTCCTGAAGGAGTTCGTATTCGTTATCGGACTGACGGCAAACTTTTCAACCTGAATAGACTCAAGGCGACCACAAAGGTGTCCTATGCACATATACAGGACATTATGTATGCAGATGACCTCTGTTTCGTGGCTGAATCCCCTGAAGTCCTGCAACAGCTAGTCACGAACCTTCACAAGCAGTGCTGTACATTTGGTCTAAAAATCAGCATCAAAAAGACAGAAGTAATGTCTTCAGACAATCACGGACGTCAAGAACTGACCATTATGCTTGGTGAAGATGTTCTGAAGCAGGTCGATAAATTTCGATATTTGGGGAGCACTATAACAGCAAAGTGCGACCTTGACGCCGAAATCAATAGCAGAATTGGTGCTGCAGCCGCTGCTTTCGGCAAATTCGACAAGAAGGTCTTCAGCTCCCATGACCTAAAGATATCCACAAAGGTTTCTGTGTATATGGCAGTTGTGTTGCCTTGTATACTCTACTCAGCGGAAACATGGACACCGTACCGACGCCACATCAAGCAACTAGACCGCTTCCACCTCAAATGTCTGCGCAAAATATTAAATATCCGTTGGTTTGATCGTGTGCGTAACACAGAAGTGTTGAGGAAAGCCAATGTAGGTGGCATTGAAGCATACCTCATGAGGAGACAGCTTCGTTGGTGCGGGCATGTACTGCGCATGCCGGATACTAGAGTGGCCAAGCGCATCCTCTACTCCGAGTTGCAGGAGGGCAAGCGGAAACGTGGCGGACAGCTGCTGCGATACAAGGATGTGCTGAAGCGTCACATGAAAAGCTGTTCCATTGACCCGTCTCAGTGGGAGAATCTGGCATCCAACCGCAGAGACTGGAGAAGCCGCGTTAAAGCCAAAGTCTTTGACTTTGAAGCACGCCGACTTTCTGAGTTGGATGCCAAACGAGATGAGTTGAAAGCTCGACCACCTGTAGCTATCAACTACAACTTTGTGGCTGGTACCCTGACATGTCCGCAGTGTGCGCGGACTTTCACGCACAAAATTGGATACTCCAGCCACATGAGAGCACACGCACGCCATTAGGGTCGAAGTGGTCGCCGTTGCCGAAATCGGCGTGGAAGATTATTATTATTATTAAATAGGTGTATGTTTCGCGTATAATGACATATACATAACTATGACAACATGAGTGCCTTATGTAATATGAATAGGGGCTGAATGTTAATTGATTTACCCCAAAATAGCAGCCAAACCAGTTCGACAACCACTCGAATAGCGCTTATTGTGCGTTGAACGATAAGGCCTCAATTACACCGAACTGTAATTTCTAATTTTAAGAAGATTTGTAGGGATCTTTACTAACGCGGAAGATTTCCTTAGTTCAGTATTTAAGACGATTAGGCC
The DNA here is from genome assembly GCF_022581195.2 of Helicoverpa zea. NCBI lineage: Eukaryota > Metazoa > Arthropoda > Insecta > Lepidoptera > Noctuidae > Helicoverpa > Helicoverpa zea. The sequence goes on from NC_061472.1 coordinate 6,001,037, forward strand.
AAGCATTGGAAAGAATGCATCACGTAGTATTACATAAAGCTAATCGAAGTAGGACTACAAATGTAATGAAAAGGTGCCAAAAAAAATCAGAAAATCTGAAATAAATAATAGAAGAAAAATAGAATCACATTAAAAAGGCGTTCTGTTTTTGATATACATATCTGCTAAATTCATATTTGTTTTGTTAATAAAATAATTAAAATTAGAAATAAATATGAACATACTTGAAATTAATGATTGATAATTTTATTTTCTGACCACATCTAATCCTTTCCACAGCCAACAAGTCAAAAAACACACAACTAACAACTTACATTAAGGCCCATAGACACGGTTCGGTGTGACTGCAGCCCAGTTTTCCTGTAGCGAACACTTCCTTAACGAGAGATATCCGGACCGTCTTCCCTGCACTTAACGATGTGCGATCTACACAGTTTTCCTCCACTAAACGCCACTATTATACTTACTTGTGTTATTTTTACAAGCTATACTTTGCACTATTTTATAGTTAAAGAAAATTTTCGAAGAATTACGTATTAGAGATTTGAAACCTTATGGCTTATAATGCCTTGTGGTTTCTGAAAATAGAAATCAAACAGATAACTTTTCCTAGAAAATCTGCAAAAAACAGGTTTGTTGAAACTGAAAGCCTATTAACTGTTTTCTATACTGATAATTATTAATAGGCTTTTACTATAAATAGGCTCAGAAGAATGGGTACATCATTTATATTGTTCTTTTAATTAATCATCGGCACTTATGCAAATCATTTAACAAAGCAAGCTCATCAGTTACTTAGGTACAGAATATCTAATTTATATCAATCCTAATAACCCGGGCAATCCAATAATTGATAATACTCGATTGCTCGTAACGACTGCTAAAGATGGCCCAAATATTTTACGTACCTTATTAATTAGGGAGGAAATAGCCACGACAAGATAGTCACCCATACACGACTCGACAAACGATGTGCTTAACGGTATGATCAACAGATGCACTTGTTACTTAGCCACGAACCCCTGTAACACGAACAACATACACGAAAATCATTGAGGGCTCAATAATTACTCCATCGAATTATCGAGCAAGGTTTCAACAGCGGCAGGAGCCTCAAAATTCAATTTTGTACATTCTACCTCCGTGTTTGGAAGTGCTTAAATTACGAAGCCTTTGGTTCAGACTGTATTTTGTCTAATTCCTGGTATTTAATCACGTAGGGCCCGGTTAAGCCGAGACTTTGTCTCGCATGGGTTAAGCTTGCCGTATGTTAAGTTGCTTAAGTGCAGTTATTTAAATTTTAACCAATGGGTACCTATATAAACAAAATAAAGCTTTCTAAACGAAATCCCAATTAATTTGACAAACTTAAATTTATACAAGAACCTGCTACGATGTTAATAGACTGGCTTTGTTTCTCTCATCTATATTTAGATACAAACTGCTCATGTGTAGGTATTCTATTTACGTTATTTTAATCGCCTTACATTCTAAAACATAACGAATATAAATACGAATCAAGAATTCTGTATTTATCATAGTAATTTCACAAGCTTACAAAGGCGAGCAGTCGAATAGTTGGCGAAATAACCTTATTGTTCTAACCGTTTTGTGTCAATATTAACCCGCACAAATCCACAATAGCAGTACAGGGTTAAATGTTTAATGTCATGTTGTATTCTACTTGAATTAATGTTTTAATAAGACCTGATGCTTAAGAGCATAAGGAGTCGGTTTTCAAACGGTTATGTATCGCAAACTTGCTTCTGCCCGCAGCGTTATTTGTGTTGTTTAAAATAAGACCTTAACCGTTAAGGTAAATGGAACCCCAATACACATTTTACATAAATATACTCAGCCTTATTTAAATCGTGTTTTAGCAATTAATTATGATTAGCATCTACTTGAAACCGGACGATTTGCTTTGGGGATGCTTGATAGATGCACCGTGTCTCATAAAAAAATTGATTGTATCATGGAAGAATAAGATTTTGGATTATTAAATCAGATACTAGGAATCTAGATTATGAGTCGAATAACTAATCATTTAACTGCGAACATTTAAATTGATTGGTTAAGCCTAAGCTGTTTAACTTATAGTTTGAAATCGTTTTCGACAGAATTCAAAAATTACTTTAGTTATTATGATATACGCACAGATTGCTTAGTTTTAGTATATAGTAGTTAGTATATCGGTTTGATGGATGAAAAATAATAATAATCTGGTATATGTTAAGCAGATTTAAAGCAAAACTGAAGAATTGTGAAGTTAAAAATTATTCCTGCAAAACTAGCGTGATGATTGAAACGTATAGATATTAGGTACAAAAGCAAACGCAAACACGTTCCTACATTAGTTCCAAGGGTCTTACAGAACATAATATGTACTAAGTTTATTGTGTAAGTTACCTTTTATTACACAACAGAGGGCGCCACGAGCGACCCGGTAATAAGCCCAACTGAATATATACGTCTTGAAGTTACTCCTCGTCTTATATGACCTTGAAACCCAGAAGTTTGTGGATGAAGTACCATTAATGTGAGTTTTGGTATTAGTTAGGCTTTTGTTTTTAAAATTCACTTGTCTTACTTATTTTTACATAGAAAAGAGTTACAAAAATGCACATCCTTTCTTATTTTGACATGAACGTGTAATGTTACACAGTAGCAGTCGTAGTTAAATTCCACATTCGAGGTCGTCACGCAGATCTAAGAAAACTCTGCTACTTGAGTTAGTGATCTAATAAAACCTGCAGCTCGCTAGATAAGAAGTCAAATATTTTCGTCTTCTATAATTTGAAAGCTAACACACAAACTACTTCCAAACCAAATACTTTCCATCTCAATATCAATTCCCACAGACACACACGGGCCCTACATATCATAGCACTGTTGTCCTCATATGTCAGGCCTGCGCACACCCGTGATACATCACGGTGCTATCAGAGATAAATCTCGCATAGTTTGTATGACCCATTGTGCTGTTCATCTAGCTAGGACTAAATAATGTATCTAGTCTAGTCTATGGATAAGTTATTAGAAATAATTTGTGGTTAATATCTTTTACGCGATGGGGGAAACTACTTTTTTATCGATAAGGGTGCTTAAAATGACGTCCTTCATGTATTTTATTTGTTTTATTTATTTTTTGTTAATGAACATAGCCAAAACTTCGACTATAAGCCATTGTTTCAATGTGAAATGAATAATAATTAAAGAACTCAAAATTATAGGACATTAGAAACGTCTGATGGAAATATTGTTTAAAAGCAGTTACTAAAATATTGTTTTTGGGATTTTATTAGGATTTAATTGATAAGTGGTTTAAATTTCTTACGCAATTTAGTTAAGCTTTATACGAATCATATTCTTAACACAAGTTTAAGGCACCAAGTTCTTAGCGCTTTTTCTTTTAGCAATAAACCCTTGTCCTATTTACTAGTAAACCTCAAAGTTTTTATAAGGAACAATTTCACGTTTTATGATTACAATTTAAAGCTTAACTGTGCATGATGCATGTAGCTTTTTATTTTTATAGGCTTTTAGCGGTTCTGTGGTCATCAAATGTAGTACCTACTGAACGTTTATAACATGAGTGAACTGTTTTATGAACAATATTACCAGTGTTATTGGTTTGCAGTATTCCGGTTTTCAGTGCTATAGATTTATATGGCTTGTTTCGTGGAGTTTTGCAAAAAAACTCAGTAGAGACTGTGTGTTCATAACTTCTTACCAATTTCAACAAGAGTTCATTCACCCAAATCAAGTAACGCCTACAACTATCAATAATCCCAGTAATGCTAACAGACAAACACGTAATTCTCTTTGTATTCTTCGTAATTCTGTGACAGTTATAAACGCTATAGTAACTCTGTTTAACTGTCACACTTTTACAGCTAAAGAACTGATTTCAACGAAAAGTATACCCAGACAGCCATAGGCATATAAAGGTCATCTATAGGCTACTTTTTATCCTGGAACTTAAAGTACATAGCTCATTCAGGATGCGGGTGAAACAGCAAGATATCCACATGAAACCAGACTTCATGTTACACTGGATATCTGAATAGTAAAACACAAAGACCATTGTGTAGACTTCGACTTCGGCTTACTTTGAAAGCCTTTAATTAGAAGTGTAATGCGGTTTGCATGCATGGCGGGACTGCGAAGAAACTTGCCAGTTGTAGGAAAGTAACTAATGTTTGTAGACATAGGCGCCGCTTGATTCTATCCAGGAAGCGAAAAGAACTTGTCTTTATGACTTTGTGCTAGGATTTACGTTTGTTTAGTTAGGCAGGTTTAAAAAAAATAGAGTAGACAAGATTGAATGTCATCGTCGTTGGCTCTTTGTCTCGAAGAGGTAGTTAAAAATGTTAGTGGAGAGCTATAATTCCTGTCATGATTACATAACATACCTGATTTATTTGCCTAATTTCAAGAAGACCTTAAACTGGGAAGAAAACTGTACGTGTCAAGTTTTCATGCCGCCTAGTTCCATTAAAATTGTATACAACAACACCATTTTCGAAACAAAGTCTTAACTAATACCCTAATTGACATCGAAATGGCAACATTAGATACTAAGTGTGCGCAAACAGCTAAGTACTAAAATAGATAATCATCCTCGAAACATTAACATTTGTTACGTAAATAAATAAAAAATTACATGAAACAAATCAAAGTAGAAAATGAGTTTCATAAGCCATCTGTAGAGCCTTCAACCAAAGAGAGAAGGGTTCCACAATGGAGCACAAAAAACAGGTGTCAATTAAGAACAAATTAGCGTTTCGAAACATTAGGGGACCCACGCTTTTTGTTTTATTTGGGACCTTATCTCATTGTCCCTTTCTTAAAGATTTAATTCGAGGATTTTATGATTAAGTGAATTGGATTACCATAATCACGCCAATTATTCGTGAGAGATTATCTTCGCAAATTCTCATTATGCAAAAGTGTGAATTTTTGTAAGTCTAAAATAACGTCAGACTAAAGTAGGCACACATTACTTTTGACTCGTACTAGTAATAGTAAACCAAGGATAATCTGTTCAATCTGGAAATTAATCTATGGAAAGCGCTTAAGCACTATAGTTGTAACTAGATCTAGATCTATCAACAAAAAAGGTTTTTTAACTAGTAAAGACAAATAAATAAAAAAAAAACATAATTTTCTCAGCAATATTTTAAAATATAAAATTCATTCGTTCCATCCATTCAATTCAAGCTTCGCGGCTCATTACTCGCCAAACTTTGAACTTCGAATAGAAATAACATTTACAAAGTTCGCTTTGTCGAAACCGTCCTTTGTAAGTGTGGTTACCGTACAGGATACAGGACACTGATTACGACAACACTGTTGTTTCACGCTGTTTCAGGCTTTGTAATTATAGGACAATTAGCACCGCTCGTCTTCTAATAAGGCGGAAGGGAAACAGACTCGAATATCGAAAAAAAACGGCCTTTGTTCGATTGAGAAGCGATTATTAGAAAGGTTCTTAGTGTAAAAATGTTGTGAGGTTAGGATTTGGAGTGCTTTGTTTTTATTTAAATAATTATTTTGTAGTTAGTTGCTGAAAGATATACTTACCTAATAGTTAGTGTTCTTGATTAGTTAATGGGCTGTTTTTTGAGTTTTCTCTGGGTCACGTTGATTGTAAGGGTTTCGAACTATTAGAACAAATGGTATTTTTATTTTTAATATTGAACAATATTATGCAAACCTTACTTCAACCTATATTTGGTTATCGATAATTTTGTACGATTTATTATTTTGTTACATTCAAAGTGAGAACAATTTTACTTTCAGACATCAAACGATTATATTTGTGTTCTGCCGTAAATTGGGTATATCGGAATGACAGTTTAATTTAATTTAGAATTTTATAGTGAGACGTGATAAGGTCAAGGTATATGAATAAATGGAATTTTCCTTCACAAATGTCAAAGGAATAATATTCCTACTTTACAAGCCCTATTGAGATTGAAATTAGTTTGTAGATATAGTAAGCTTCAGAAATATAATTTGATAGAGCAGAAATTATAACTTATAGCCGTAATTACGGATGTAAGAAATTCTATTCGACGTCTTTGTAATTATACACGTGTCTCTAGTTTAAAATTGATTAATTAGAGTAAGAAAATGCTTGAACTATTTATTAATTTATTGAATTATTTTGTTAGAATGTATACCCAACTTACACTGTTGCAAATAAAATATATGTTTCTGTGATATCAATGTTTCGTTTTGTGACACTTTATGCCTTATTTTCTATGAATTCAAAATGGTTTTTACTGTCAAATATTAAGTTTAAAGTATCTATTGAAATAAAGTTTTTTTTTATTATTTAAGTCTTTAGAACACTTTTGCCCTTACAACGATAACTCGCCCAAATTCGTACTCCATCAGCAACAAATTGATCGATCATGGTTTATATGTCAATCGCATACTATTAATGACATACCTACACACTCCAAAACATGACACGAAGACCACTACATTATCATAATGGATGACGTCACGGCACAGATCTTGAGAGCTTTCGAGAACATATCTGTGGTAGCTGGGAGTTGGCTCGAATGTGGATGTGTTATTGAGAAATTATTGGTGTCGGAATTAAAGCAATTGTGATACTTAAGTGGAAGAAGCATGTATTATGTTATAATTAACGGACTTCAAAAAAAGGAGGTTTGCAGATTTACCTGTGTGGTTTTCAACATACCTAGTATATGTCAGACTTGGGGGAAGGTTCAAGTATATTATTGAAGTCGGTTTATTTTTTTAATAAAGTTTTTTCTGGCTTGGCTAATTGTACTCTTCGACTTATATTGTTTTACGATACTATAAGTTGAAGATAAGGCCCTTTAGTGAAAGACAAGGTTGTATATTCGCTTGCTCGAAGTAATTGTAATCAAATTCAGTAAGTACCTACACTGATCGCCATTTTATAGAAAGGTGATTCATACATATCTTGCTACAAAATTATGAAATCCATTCTCATATCCTGTCACGTTTTCTAGCTTTTTATTACACGCGACTCACACGTACAATTATAACACAGCACAAAACAAAGCAAGCGACAATTAATCAACACTGAACAACAGTGAACTAACAGTCAGGTGAAAATGCCGTGTAAACGAAGCAAACATGGCTGCCTGACTTATTCGTCCCTTTGTCCGGTTCCAGTCAAAGCTAATGTGGCCGGTCCGGTCCGGTACGGTTCGGACGATAATTAGGAAGACCGCTGGCAACTTCGTTACGAGTGTCAAGCGAATGTTATAGGTTTTATGCTGTGTTTGTTTCTTTTTTTTTAATTGATAATTGAGTGTATGCTTTTTGATATGCCTGTCATTGAATGGGAATGAAGATTGCCTTTTGTTTAAAATTTTGTGAGTTTAAAATTGGAACCAAGGACCAGAAAAACTTAGCTATCTACTAACGGCCAGTTTCTTCATCAAAAGTTAAAGTTAAAGTAATGTCTAAAGTAAAAGTAACGGTCAAATACGTTTTTTTAAGGCTAAAGTGACAGCAAAACTAGTAGAAAAATTGAATTTGACCGTTACTTTTACTTTAGACATTACTTTGACTTTTACTTTGGCTTTAACTTTTGATGAAGAAACTGGCTGTAAAAGTAGTAGTAGTAGCCTTTTGAGAACGTTGATTTCTTTCACGAATTTCATAACTATTTTAATGGAGTTCTTAGTTCAAGTTAGTGACGACTTGTCTTGACTAATTTCGCTTCTCATATAAAAAGTCATCGATCGTTCGAGTCGAAATGAAAACGATTTGAAAAACTTTTGTGTGACATAAAAATTTTCTTTCATAACTTTTTCTTTGTGTTTCTTACAAAAGTTCACTTCCTGACAGACCAAATGACGCGGCCAATCAAATCTGGCCTTTGTCAGAAATTATATTCTTTTTAATACGAACAAAAGAGAAATTTCGTTCTCTATCAAACTTAATTCAACAATTTCGAGGTTCTCTTATTATATTTCTACTTTTGTTTTGATTGGCTTAATCTTATATTTGGTTTCGCTACTTTGATAGATATTAATTTCAAATTGCTTTTGTAATTTATAATGATACTTATTGATTCGTTTTATTGGGACATTCTTTTGTATTAGCTTTTTGTTGTTATCAGCCAATTTCAGGGTTATGAACTCTGAAGGCTACTTCTTGTAGTTTTTTCGGATAAGTATAAAAACGTCTCTTATAATCTCTTCATTCTGCCAAAGGATATGAATATAATTAATATTTACGATGTACTTGTATGTACTTCATTTTGATAGTGATGTAGCGGTTAAGTTTCTTTTTTTCGTCACACAGTCACACAATGTCATCTAGTTTCTACTTTCAGAGTTTGTATAGAGTACGAGAACAGATAAACGTACCCACTTAAATAGGTAGGTACATTTAATTTTTGAAAATACTCAATCAAACCTCCTAGAAGGCTATAAATGCCAACGTTACACCTTATCTCGGACGATCAAAGCAGGATTTAATCCGATATAAAAGCGTGTTAAAAAAATGAAACTCCTCTATTATTCCTTCAGACGATTCCTTACAATTAATCTTCCATAAATTTTAATTATCCAGCTGTTTTAAATACATAGAAAATTAGATCAAAGAAGTGAAAACTTGTAATTATTAAGAGAAAAAAAAGGTCAAAAAACTGACTTAATTAAACGTTATATTGGGTCGTGTTGAAAATGAGAAAGTTAGCCATTTTTTGTAGCGCGCCTCCTCTCTTTATTAATTAATAGCTTAAAATTAAACAAGCTACAGGTATGTGCTCTGTTTGCGCCCGCGGCTCCGTTCGCTTTAAGGCCGGAATTAGTATACGATGAAAAATTCAAGAGTCGAATAAATTTTCTTGAAATAAAAGCAATGCCAACGGAATTTCAATTATTAGGAATGCTGAAAGAAAGTCGTAAATATTTTCGTACTTGGCCTGGGTGGTGTACAAGTTATTAGTTTATTATACGAACATTAGTAAGCTTGTAAATCTAGTGTAAGTATACTGCGACATTGAAATAGCATTTCGTATAAGTATTGCCACCATTTTCATAAGAAATTAAGCTGAAAGAAAAGAAACTCTTTTTTACTGACCCTCAAATATAGATAATTTTAAACATTTTCTAGCTACCAAAATGTTATAAAACATACAACATGCAAATCGAGAACCTCCTCCTCCAAAAGTCGGTTAAAAATCTTCACCACGCAAATCTTAACTGACGTAACCCGTCCACAAAACGAACACTCGTACAATAATTCGGTCTCAAGGGAGGCTCATAGAAGTACATTAAAAGTACACATGAGGAACTCTTGAGGGCTTATTGAAAGCACAATGGGATTGCAAACAATACGTGGTTCCGCATTGTATGTACGATCCTACGATCCAGATATAAACGTATGTATATTCGTCATATAACGCCATCTTTTCTGCCCATTGTATTGTAGATTTATTTGAGTTATGATTCGGGTATTCGAGGAATAAATAGTCGTGTACACGTGCTTTTGGGAAGTATTTCTGTCTTTGTTGAGTTTTGAGTGCAGTTGCAGGACATTCTTTGTGTTAAGCCACATTACTACTGGGTTCAGTCATTGAGTAATTTCAAATTTTTAATATTGCTTATTTGCCCATGGATACTAGAAGAACTGGCAGACCGGTTGCTGAAGCAATACTATATCAGTCAATGGAATATTTTTTTTTTTCCGAATGGGTGATCAATTTTTTTTGTAGTTAAGGAATACTCTGGAGGACATAAAGCAACGCATTAGTTCATTAAATTTTGTGAAATGGAAATTAGTTCAAGTCTTTATTACAAAGTAAATATGATTGATATATGAGTTAATTTGCTCTACAAACTTGACTAAATATCTTCTCAATATTTCAAATGCTAAATATCACATTATAATGACGATTCTCGACTTCCAAACCCCAGTAATAGTTTGATTTGTCTCATATATTATGTATCGGTCTAATTAGACAGTTAATAGCTCAAATAGCAAGAGAACTCACTTCTCTTAAGATTTCGTAATTAGCGTATTTGCGAGGTGATTAGGCTTCTATCATTAATAGTTAACAAAAGTAAATTATTCAGACTTCATCTGAAAGCTTTGAGATACTTTTGGAATACCTGTAGTTATTTAAATTGTATTAGTTTTTAAAATTACTAGTCCTTAAATATCAAGAGTACTTAGACTTCTGTCTATACAAAACGCACATTTTTTTAGATTTTACTTTCTTTTCGTGCCACTTTTGCAGTGTTTTCCTTTACAGCCTGTAATTATTATCACCAGAAAGTAAACTTACTACCTAGCACAAATCTATACTCCTTTTCCAAGAAGATTCCTGAAAATTGCTTCTGAGCTTACTCTTGTGATGTTCCGAGCCGCGAGGAAGTTTGAAACGAATTATACAAGAAGGTACCTACACCACATTCATTTTTGCCATGATTTGGGCCTACTTCAGATGACTATGGTATTATACTCCTATGATTTTTTAAATTGACAATGTTGTTCAATAATGTTAACATTATTATTTCGAATATAAGACGGTTGTCTGTTGGCTTGGTTGTGTCTTGGAGTTGCTCTTAAAGCATGTTGCCATTTTTACTACATTTTTTTTGAATTTTAAATAACTCGTCAATATTGATGTTAACATTATTATTTCGAATATAAGACGGCTGTCTCTTGGCTGTTTGCAATAGCAATAACAACAACGTCTGGACAGTCTTGATACTTGTTGACTCGGTACCTGAAGCACTGACAAATGTTTGTTCAAGAAGCCGACGCTGTGCATACCTACTGTTATAGTTTCATGTCATCGTGTACAATATCAAGTGAGTATATTACATTTTAATGTAACGGTGAAATTCTTAACCTTTATTTAGACTACCTGTGTTTAAAATTTAATTTAATTTAGTTTAGTAATTTTGGCGCGGAAGCCGCACAGACAAATGGATAGATAGACAGAGTAACTACTACGTCTAATTGTTTTTTGTTTAGTATAACCTTTAACTTTATTTTTTTTATATTTCCAATAATACCAGCTACCACGCTCCCTATACAAGCTAAGCCACATATTCCACAGTTAAAAACACAAGTCCTAACCCAACCTACGCTAAACTGAAGAGCTTTTCAACCAGCAAGCACGTATACACCTAACCGTCGGTCGACAATAGTTCACGTCCAAAACGTGAGCACCACAGAACGAAAAATGCACCAAAATTCACCAAAAATTTACCAAAAAATTCAATTCATATTTCTTCCACACTTTTTGCGGTTGGTTTGGTGCTAAAAGAACTCTCGTTACTTACTGGGAAGTCTATGAAAAAATGGAAATAATTGTCACTATAGTTCGGCCATTCAGAGAATGCGTTCCTGACACGTCGCGATTGAACTGACGACGTAACTTTGCAATGGCGTTGCAGTTACGATAAAAATATTTTTGCTGGTTGTTTACCGTTTTAACAATTGAGGAGCATTAAAACAACATTATTATATCAATAATCAATGAATGTAGTTACGTCGTCAGTTCAATCGCGACGTGTCAGGAACGCATTCTCTGAATGGCCGAACTATAGTAGTCAAACCAGTCACGTTTGCAAATATGAAAACTGCTGCAAAGGTTGTCAGTGGTCAGTTTTATCATGAGGATTCATATTATGATGGGATTTTACTGACTGGTCACAGTTGGGTTTTCAATGGCTTTTATACCATGTTTGACTATACATACTACATTGTGGTTTATATAGAGGAGCTGTTTGAACCAGCAAAGAAATAAAACTTTAAATTTTACTACTTGAAAGAGTTTCACTAAGATGTCAATCTTTTTTTGCTATTTACAACTTCGATACTGCTACAATACAATCACATTCCGAGGTCTGATATGATATACAACTATTAGAATTTATACCTACCACAAGACTGATTTTCCATACATACATACGCTACAGCACGTTGCTTACACTCACCTGTCACGTAAAATTCGCATAAAACAAGCTTCATAACTTCCCCATCTACATTCAAGTCCCAGATTTGCTAGAATTTGGCTCATTGATCGACTGAAACGCCAACACAGCGTATTTCTAGAAAAAAATGCAGGAACGCTTGTGCACTACCTGACTTGCAGTTTTTCGGAGTGCTATATGGCGTACAAATAAAAGCCTTAAAAACTTTAGCTGACGTCTACAGCCGTATAGCAGGTACCAATTAGGAAAGAATGTGTTTGGATTTGCAATGCAAAGTTTTGCTTATTTTTAAACGTTTATGGAGTTTTTTCTAGATGTGAAAAGGTATGTAGTGCAGTTTGTGATGTTACGTCTGTGGATGACTTACTAATTCGTTATACGGTTACAATTTATTAGGTGCATGACATTCATATTCATATCAACGCTTAAAAACTTTCAAGTAATTGGTATAATTAACCATTTCTTCTGCCCATCTCTTACTTCACCATCTCTTACTGCATCTACACGAATATTCTAAAGTTAAATAGTTGGTTTCTTCAGTTGAACTAATTTCTCAACAACTGGTCCAACTTGAAAATTTATTTCAGTCTCAGTATTAGATAATCCAAGGAAGGTGATAAACCACGTTATTGACAAAGTAGATACCATTCCATCATATTTCATATTCACGTTTAGAAAGAAATAAGCAAAGCAAGCTTCAAGTCGTTCAGACATCGCGCAAAGGGCGACGAGTTACCAATGGGGTCTTATAGACACAACCAGTCTTCGGACAGACGGTAAGCCGCTTACCATGAGGGGAAACCGATTGTAACTCCGTCAATACTCCTGTTCCTTAGTTGTGTTCCAATATTCATATTAAATTGATGTAAAATTGGTCTGTATTTATTGGAAAGTTCTTGAGAGAATTCGTTGAGTAAACTTTATTTTGGCTATTCTAATATCTTCCGCAGAAATCGCTGTAATAAAATAATTTACGTAAGTACGTAAAGTATGTATACTTAGGACCGCCATATATTTATGGTACATAAATATTACACGAAATTCAGCGACGACGTGAACCAGTCTTGGATATAAACAACAAAATTTCCTTGAATATAAGCTAGTTTTTCAAACTGTCTACAAGACAAAAACACCACTTAACATAGCCTTTTAAAACGCCTCTGTTATAACAACCAGTAATTCCACGTAGGGGGAAACAAGGTGAATTCGCAGTATTGGCGGTGGCACATAAATGCCTCACAATCGTCCCTCAGAATAGCCCTCCGAACGGGCTGCCCGCACGGCGGCCTCTTTTGCAATGTAAATGCCGAACCGCGTAAAAAATCGCTCGCGTGGCCAAACCGACCAGTATCATAGACCCCTATACAAACAAACCTTTAACATGACACAACCCCCATATCGCGTATCAGAGATCAACTTACACTGGTCACGAATGTGTCAATTCTACCTTTTCCAAAAGATTGTGAAGAGGGACACTATAGGTCTACGATTGTGATAGTTTTTTTCTAACTGAAGTAATGTTAGCCATTTTGTTACGTCTGAATAAATATTACGAGTTCTTTTTCATTATATGTAATGAAAGTCTGGTCATATTTTATTCAGTGGGTTTATGTTTAGAAGTATTTTTCTAGTGCTGAGAAATAATATTATTATTATACTGAGAGATAATAATGGCATGTTAGGCAAAGCTTTGATTTTAGATATTATATCTCATTGAAGGAGAATGCTGAAAAAAATCAGATATAAATCTAATGGTGTAACTTAGGAGTTGAATCTCAACTGTAGCTCATGTCTCTCAAAACGACCTTAGTAATAGACTATTTTGCATAGTTACAACGCTGGTATTTTGCATGGTTACAAGACCAATTTTCATGAAAATTCGAGGAATTATTAATGGTACTCTACGCGTGACGTTGGTAATTTTAGGTCATAATATGTATGTCTAGGTGTTCGGTTTCAGAAATTACCGATTGGGCTTACAAGTCCTTACTGTTGCTAATTGGTATATCGGTAAATTTAATTCCAGGATATTCTAGGTTCTAAGAAGTTTATTCCTAGACCTATTATTGCTGATCCTGATTTAGGATAATCAATGCCAAATCACGAACTCATGTGTTCTTTTCGAACCAGGTAACAGCAAAATCAAAGGAGATGGCCAAATTTTCATAGTAAAAAAAACCAGAATCGACAGCAACGAAATGGGCACCAATGGGTTCATTATGATAGACCTTTGATGGTGCCAAAAAATCCAGTCTGTAATCCATGGGGTATAGGAGCTATATCATATTTTCACAAAAATAGGTTATGTTGAATTTATGTTGATTTTAAAGATTATTTGCATAAAGGACCATAAAAAACATGGTATACTAACGTTATACATGCGAAGAGTAACATCACCATAGTTACAGAGTTTGCCTGGTAATCAAAAGGTCTTGAGTTTGAGTTTTGACCCCCACCCATTGCACTAGTGATAGTGTACCACTCCAGATACCTACGACTAAGTACCGACCTTACCTACTTGAAGAGGTTTCCCTGTTATGTGTAAACTTCTGAACTGGCAAAGGTTAATAAAAAAAAATACTTAAAAGTAAAAAAAAAGTTTTTTTTTTTATCTTTTAATCACTATTCACATTAGTGAAAAGTTCTCGTCAATGCGAATAATATAAGCCCAAACACGAGGTAGTTAATATTTACCATTGCCGAGTTCCCTTGACCTTCTCTCTTCTCCATCATCAGGTCAGCTCTAAACCATCACTCGTGTATAGTGCTATAATAACAGACATTATGTACACCTGAGTGTAAAGTTTTTATCCTTTGCGCAACTTTTAATGAACTGCAAACAGAAAAGTTAAGGTTTTTTTATGTACTAAAATCTTCTTGGAAAAAACCTTGTAAAAAGAGAACCCCATGGTTTTTGGATGATATGAAATACTTTTTGTAATCTACACATTATACTGAATCCAACCATACATACGAAGTTTCTGTCGACTCTGGGTTTTTTTTTGGCCATCTCCTTTCATTGTTCTTCATGACTACTGAAGTATTCGAAACATACGAACGAAGTATACCTAATGAATCAGTACATGGTGCGCAATTTATTCTGAATGGCAACATTACCATATCGCAGGAAGGAAGCGGAAAAACATCGAACCTCCTTGCAGAGAGCATAGACAATATACGCTTCATTTTATTTTTATTATCGACTAATGAGATTGTAGAGCAATTAGAAAAATAATTATGGAATTTTGATGATCTGTAGGACGACGGTAAAAAAATGCAGTTTATTGAATGAAACTGTTTGTAAAATTGATATTAATTGTTTTATGGTCTTATCAAACTATGTAAATTATCATAAAAAAATATTGGGCTTATTAAAAGTTAGTTAACGAAGAAGAACGACAAAATGTAATGGTATGTATATGTCATAAATGTAAAATGTATTTAAGTCAAGAAAGCTTTTATCTACTTATATTTAAAAAAACAAGTAGGTTTCAACATAATTCTAGACGAAATTCATTTACAGCCAGTTTCTTCATCAAAAGTAAAAGCCAAAGTAAAAGTCAAAGTAATGTCTAAAGTAAAAGTAACGGTCAAATTCATTTTTTCTATTAGTTTTGCTGTCACTTTAGCCTTGAAAAAACGAATTTGACCGTTAATTTTACTTTGACTTTTACTTTTGATGAAGAAACTGGCCGTTAAACCAACATTCTTTTATTACTAAGAATCATATAATACCAACCTTTTTAAATATCAACTTGACATTTAACACTTCAAAAATGGAATAGCAGCGGCAATCTCCCGTCGTGTCAGTAGTTTCTACCTTTTCAATTTGGCGAGGTTTTCATACGACTTCGAGTGATCTCCAAATATAGGGTGCATACAACTCAGATTTTCAATAACGGAGGAGGGCAATATGTCTGAAGAGACTAGTGATCTAAGTCAAGTTTTATGAGTTACCGATCAAATAGACTTACGTAAAATGGAAAAATATTTAGCGTTGTGTAAAAGCTTAGCACCCTTCGCCAAGAATTATTAGATATTAGAGGGAAATATTATGAATTTCGTATCTTTTTGTGGTGTGAAGTTAGTCTTGTTCCACTTCAAACATAATAAAGGCATACATCACCACGCACACTCAAAATTAATTTAACGCTAAAACCACATCTAATTAAACGTAACGTGGGTTTCCTAAACATGATAAACAGTATGTAAATTATATAAAACTTACATTATAATTAAGCTTGACCTACAAAGACTGCCAAAACACAAATTAACAGAAACAAAAAGCAACCCAACTTAAAACAAATGAAAAAACAAAATAGGTCGAGTAAATGTAAAATGAATGACGACTCTGTCACGTGATATGTAGCTCTACTCATGAATAATTTAGCCATTACTAGCAATTCCAATTTCCTGACAACAGTATAATAATGTTATTTTTGATCACGATATCAAGTTCCTGCTCTACGATATGTGAAAAAGATTTTTGGACGCCATAATTTTGTCGGTTGCCCAGCCTAAATAAAATAATTTGTTATGTTGTTGCAATTAGGTACTGTTACTGGGCACATATCGTGTTCCAAAAGGTAAATATAGGCATAGGTAATAGCGGTATATTGATAGGTTATTCTGATAATATGACCGACGTGTAGTAGTAATTCGGAGTATGTCGTCATGGAATAAATTCAAAGAAAAGTGTATATCTAATTAGGAAAAAGAACATTTTGTCTGTAATTTAAAAAAAAGAACAAAAAGCCATTATTAAAAGAAAAAAAAAGTTTTATCTTGAGATTGCAGTTACGGCCATGTTACAAAGCATATACGTAAATGACTAGACTAGTGACTAGTTCTATGCAATCGCTGCCTTCAAAAGTCTGTTCGTCCCCCTAACTAAGCCACTTCAGAACATAAATTATTAAAATTATCACAACAACAGCCAAAACAATATAAAAGCAGTATATAATACCCATCCATATTAGAACTTAATAAATTCAATTACGACCACCGCTCTTGTCTTCAGTCAATTAAAATTTGAAAAGCACACGCTACCTGTGTTTATGTATGCGGAAAAGTAAGCAAACGAAGCGAGCAATTTATAATCATATTTTATTATTTAAAAGTTAAATAAGACCTCTCAAGAAAGCTCCGATTCTAGCATGGAACAGCTAAGGCAAGGAAAAGAAAGTATGACAACGTAATGATTAGTAAAAAGTCCATTATCATCAACCTTATTGTCGTCCCACTGCTGGACACAGGCCTCCTCTCACACAGAGAAGGATTGAGCGTTAATCATCGGGCTTGCTTGCTGATTTCAGACTTTCATATTCCAGGTTTCCTCAAGATGTTATGCTTCTTCTTTAATCAGTTTTTAGTGTCTAAGATAGACTTAAAAGTACATACAAACATAACAAACTTAGAAAGGCTACGACTTAAAAAGTCCAAAAGGTATAAAAACAAAAAGAAAATTCCTTTTTATCTCATACAAAGGTCTATCAAGAACAGACTCCATTGATTGTCTGCCGAATTCGATTGTCATATCTAAAATAAGTTACAAAAACTTCTACAATATATCATATCGGAGATAATTGAATACCAATATCGAACAATATTAACTTACTCAAGTAATCGAACTGAAAGTTTGTACAATTTCCTTCAGTAACCAACTACAGACAAATATTACACATACAGGTTGCATGTATTTGTGTACACAACAACTATTAGATTATAATCCTTTGGTAACGATTGACACAAAATCTCAAGTGATTTTGGAGATCAACGAGTTAACATACTTCCCGAATAAAAGTAATAGAAGCATGGTGTTGGCCACCCAGCAACAGACCGAACGTGCTAGGCGCAACTCCGTCTCTGATCTGTAGATCTGACACTCATGAGTTCTACCATAATATACTTACCTACCATCTTAATATTAAAAAAAACTTTATATACAAAAAACCTCCTAAGTCAAACGTGACATAATCCTCCTTTTTGAAGTCGGTTAAAAATGCTTTCTTTTTGCAGATAAAATTATTTCTCTATATTGATTGATTTATTATATCTGTATCTGATTTTATGTAGCCTTTTATCACGAACAAATCCAAACACCCTATACAATAGGTAATCTTGTATAAATTGATATGCTACGTGTATATTATGCGGTTAACTTTGAACCGTGGTTATATCGGTTTTCATTAGTTAAGGGTCTTTGAGGCTGCCACCCTGGTTCTTCCAAGTGAACTATTTGGTTTATTAAATTAGAGACGCGTTCGTGTATTATTATATCGATTGAATATTACTTGTTTCTTGAATAGAGGTCATGTTTAATATAAAGCTCTTATTTTAATACACCAGACAGATTCAGTAAATATCTTACGTAATTTGATTATATTTTTGACATAGATAAACAGAGGTTTTGTAATACAGAGATAAGTTTGACATATTTTATTTTTTTATAGACTGCGTTGGACGTATTTTCATTTCGAAATCTGTCTGACTGATGTATTATTTTTTTAGATAAAATCTGACTCTAGAAAAACCGTCTTAGATATTTTTATCTATGTATACTTTTTGCGAACCGCATGTCTATAATATGATAGACAATACACCAAAGCTTCGTTTTTTTTTCTTCAACATTTTAGTTATTGCGACTGTACGCAATCACCGCTAATTGCATCTTTTTAATGAACACTGGTCGCCTATTTAATTACAATACTTAGTGAAATTGCAATTGCATTGACAAGGACTTGCTAGAATTTACAAAAAAACATTGAACACTATTATATTAAGAAACTAAAAAATAAATATCTCTTAGACGAAGCTATGCACCGTCTGTCACAGATATACTCAATTATATTTGCCAATAAAATCTGTCGTTTAAACAAAATTGGCACACTACAACAAACATACAAAGTAAAATATATTCCGTACCTCCCTCAGCTTGTCTCCTGAAGTTTGCTTGGCGAACATCTTACAGTGCTGAACACACTGAAACAGTTTCAATCAAAATTTAAGTTGATATTGGAAAAGTTGGGAGATTGATGCGTAGGTAACTGGTACACAGACTCTTTGTGTTGTGTCCTGTGTGGTAAGTGTGGGCGATGCTAGGCGATAGAGTTGCTTTTTTTTCTCTCAGTTTTTCAGTTTTATTGAGATGTGTCATTCTAATCAAGTAATTTTTTTAGGGTACAGTACTTTTTCAACACTGTATTATTTTCTTGCGGTTCCACCCGTATGCAAGGGAAATTTTCCCTTATTCGAAAGTCTCGCCATGCCTATCAGAATCAGTTTAACAATGAAATAGATAAGTAAAATAAAAATAATGTAGGTTGATCATCATTGTTAAAGTTTCGTTTTGACAATGATGCTATTTTCACAAACCAAAAGAAGTGCATTAAATATAGAAGAGAAGTATGTGATATTGTATCGCTCCGGCGCTATTGTTACTAACGTAGGGCAGTAGGTAAGAGATAAGTGATCCGGGTGCGGGTAAAAAACTTTATTTGTAACTACAATGTTTCGGGGAAATGTTACGTGGACATGTTTACCTCAGGATGCGAGTTCCTTATTCTACCCCACTTGACATAAAACTTATGGAAAAGGTACATGCACCTAATATGGTTTGTAAGTGAATGTCGGGGATGTGGACTTTTTATAAAGAGTTGAGGCTTTAGGAGGAAAATGGATGACATTTAGTAGGTACCAGCATAATACTGCCTGGGCCCGGTTTTTGAAATATACCTACAACTCGATAATTTCACATCTCTAAAAACGATGTACCTCATCCTCCGAGCCTTTTACCTACTGGCATTAACTACAACTATGATGGGAGTAAAATGATCATCATTATCTCTTAAGCAATCAACATTATAATTTTTCATTACACTATATTAACATAATTTTAGTTTGAATTCAGAAAATCGTGTTGTCAAATAAAACAAAAAAATAAGATCTCAAAGATACTTAAAAAATATTAACTGCCACATATAATGCTTGTTAAGTATCGTGTCCTGATTTTTATACATCCATGGGTTGTTTACGTAAAACTTTTGCAAATCCCTCCTTTTTTGTTTATACCCGGATATTAGTCACACAATGGCGTATCAAGTTGTCGGGATTCGAGGGTACTCTAACACGATGCTCACGAGATCCACCTTATTTCATTTGATTGAGTTTTTGTACCGTTTTATTGAGTCACACTTATTCGGATAAGTGGATACTCGTCTTACTTGATGCCATATGTTTGTAAGAATTAACCCCTCGCTAATTAATTTCATGTTAAAAGCACAGCGATGATATTTCATTTTAGTATATTTTGTTTTTGGACCATTAAGTTTTAATAGATAAGAGCATCTATTTAAGTATTAGTCTGTAAGACAAAGATATTTTCATTTTGTAAAAACATGGTTCAAAGCATAGGTGTTATAATAAGTAGTGTCAACTCATGCCTTATAATGGCGTACAAAAATTCTAATGGTACTTAAACTAGCTTAAGATATTAAAATTGACTCTACATAAAAAGAATGATTAAAATATGTAGTTAAGTAATTTGAGTGTTCTGTGTCAGTCTGATATAGCTAATATATCAAAATAACATATAGGCTACTCTTTATCCATATGTAAAATTGGTTTCCCTCGAAAATCGAATGAAACCACATGCGGTCGCATGTCTACAGTAATCCACACACACAAGCATTTACGTCAGCTGTAGCCGTGACGTCATAATGCGCAAGCGACACCGACGGACAGACAAATCAAATTACTAATAGCCACCTCCCATTTCACGTCCACGGAGGAAGGAAGGATAGTGGAGATGCCACAAGGTAGGTTCAGTTACTAGAACTAACGAGGCGTTCGGGTTCCTTGTCCAATCAAAACCAATCTGTCAAATATTGGTCTTGATTGATTGGTGATTTTATTTTGAAA
Source organism: Helicoverpa zea (assembly GCF_022581195.2). Classification (NCBI taxonomy): domain Eukaryota; kingdom Metazoa; phylum Arthropoda; class Insecta; order Lepidoptera; family Noctuidae; genus Helicoverpa; species Helicoverpa zea. The sequence continues at coordinate 6,021,928 of NC_061472.1, forward strand.
ATAATGATTCCGAATAAGGCGTGCAAGGGTAGTAACGTTCTTCTTTTCCAAACACCAGCATTTTGGCGGCGTTACTTTCTTAGGGATATAGCCTTATGACATATTTTTTTTTAACGACGCTGTGGGTTAGCAGCGGTGAGGGAGTGTCTTACTGGCTAAAAACCGTCGTGTTCCGTCGTAGGCCTTTTATGTACCAGGGCCGCGGTAACTCTTTCGAACAATCCCGCAGCCCCAGCAGATCTTGGCCTTGCTGGGCCCCGCTGAGAGCGTTATGACATCTCCGCTAGTTATTTTGTTCTCCATGTGCCAGCCATATCCGTTAGTAGTTATGAAACGACCGACATCCGACAACATTCATTTTAATTAAACGACCGATTTTAGTCCCGACTAATTGATGTACGCAATGCTACAATACCTATAAAAATGTTCGCTCTGAAATGTTTTGACGTTTCATCTCTTTTATGGACGGACATTGGCCAAAAGAGACTTTTGAAAATAAAAACAAGTTTTGGATAAAATTGGGCTGTTTTCATTTCAGAAGAGCTTTTTGGACATTCATACAAAGAATGTTTTTTTAGGGACAGGTATTTTATACTTTTCTGTGTGATTGTTCGACAGCTGGAACATAGGTGAGTGTTAGTCAGTAAAAGTCTAAAACTCCGTTTTGTTGCACACACTGTCACCGCTGCCGTAATACGTCCACTGTCGGACAAATATGTACGATATAAGCTGTGTGGATAGGCACACAGGCATTTCATTGCTGCACACGGCGGCACTTATTACAATTTTACTTCCATATTCCATAACGTAATAAAACAAAGACCTACAGTTACGAAAGCTTAACATAATAAAGCAAGACACTGGACAATATATGCGCACGTTTGGCGGGGTGCCGGCCCAAGCATTTGGCGACGGCCCGGGCTGCGTAGCGGTCGCCCAAACGGCCGGCTACGGTGTAGCGGTCGGGCGTAGCACTGCTACGGCATTGCTACGTCAGCGTAGCACTGAATTGAGTGCCGTATGAAAATGTTTATTCCTTGTAGGTCCATAATAAATATTATACTAAATAAAAGGTTTTGACGTAAAATCTGAGGTGTCACAAAGTTATTTTAATAAAAATATTTCTGAGATTTTCTTTTGCTTAAAAATGATTTTCTAGTAGTACAAAGATGTAAAAACACTTAATATTTTTACATTAGAAACATATTATTTTTGCGAGTAATCAGTACTGGGATTCTATAAAACTCGATCAACAACTCGCATTTCACTTCGATTCGTAATGTCATTTCATACTTTAGGGGAGGTAGGGGAGGGATGGGCACTTTTTCACAATTTATTGCATAAAAAATCAGATTTTACAGATCATTATCAACTTTTATTGCCATTTCTTATATTCGGCTAGATATAATGAAAGAGCTTTCCTAAAAATTACAATCAGTTTCAACATTACGAGATATTTAAACGGTTTTATTTAGCTCACCCCGTTTGTTTTATTATTTATTCTTGGATCAAATTTAGTAATTCAAATTTCACCCTCTTCCTGTCAACAGATCACTCGAACTTTAATAAAATTATCTCCAAAAATCTCAAATTTCTTGACATTCACTATCAAGACTGACATGCCTGTAAAAACACGGATTAAAAATTATTTTTTAATCTTAAACAGAAATTCTTTCATAACACCAAACACAAAACTTATGAAACACAAAAGCAAGTTTATCCAACAAATTACAACCACATATTGGACATCAACAAACCTTTAATATTATCAACTGAACAAACAAACAAACAAATATAAATTATATTGTGTAAACATATCATATAAGTCCAATAGACTTGATCTTCAAGTAGATGAGAGCTTTTACCTATACCGACATAGTAATATTTGTATGTTTGTGTGTCTGTGTGTCGAGTATTGTTGTGACGACATGCTTGAACCAATAGATATGTTGTTTAGTTTAATATGTATTATATTCAGAGGTAATACAAAACATCATTGTTTGTTTGTGCGTAAGTGATCGGAGAATCGCGTTCCTGTAAATATAACATTTTGGTATATTGATCGTTTCAAAAAAAGGAGATACAAGAAAAATGGTACAATATTACTTGCCTATATTGTGTTTTTTTTACTTGTGTAGCAATAATAAACAAAATGCCCGGACGCTGGATCCGAACGCCCGGCCCGCGGTACCACGGCTATGCGTCAAGTGGGCGTGGCCTCCCCGTCAGCGCCGAGTATTGCCCTGAGCTCTGAGTACCAGTCTTACGCTAGCGCACGCACGGCGACCCGCTCCCTGTGCTGTTCTAGTGTGTGTACGTTTACGAGTGTTTTGTAAAGTTTAAAATAAATCACTTAAGTAAATCGCTGGGTTTTTTTCTTATAAGCCCGCGACAATCTGGCGCCCAACGTGGGGCCGAACTCAGGGATTAAGTTGGAACATTTAAGAAGACTCCCACATCGGACTTTGAAAATGGCGATGTCAAACGAACAATTCCAAATATTCCTGCAGACCATCACAGCTTCTAAACAGCGATCTTTTGCATCCTGCAACATCACCTACAGTGGGGAAAAAGACGCGGACGCAGTTGAGGCTTTTATAGCGGCAGCTTCTACCTTCAAGAATGTAGAAAAGTTGAGTGACCTCGATGCGCTTCAAGGACTTCCACTTCTTCTACGGGATGAAGCAGCGGTTTGGTGGCAAGGCTTGAAAAGCCGAGTGGAAAAGTGGGAAGAGTTTTGCAATAAATTGCGTCATACATTCGCTCCCCGCAGACCTGCATTTATGATATATCATCAGATTACCCATGAGGTCCAGGAAGCTGACGTCACAACTGAAGCATTTATTGCCAAGAAGCGGGCATTGTTTGCATCACTTCCTCCTCCCGCACTGTCTGAAACGCAGCAAATAGATCTGATATTTGCGCTCATACGGCTAGACATACGAAACCGCATGCCTCGGGATACAGTTCCCACGATAGATAAACTGCTGGAGACGGCACGGGGAATCGAAGAGACCTTACATGAATACGCAGCAGGTTCACATGCAAGTGACATCAGAACTACTGGGAAGAAAGGGAAGGTAAGGTGCAGTTTTTGTAAAAACCCTGGCCATACTGCAGACGTCTGTCGGAAGAAGAAACGGGCTGAAGGCACTTTACCCAGTATTCCGAAAGTTGTCTCAGAAGTTGAAACGCAGGCACCATCTCCTCATCAACCAAAGTTTTCCTGCTACGGTTGCGGCGCACCTGGGGTATACAGAAGCAACTGTCCCACGTGTAAGAAGGCGTCGGCCATTAAGAAGGAGGACTTGAAGTTTTGTGCTATCAACGTACAGGTAGACTCAGATTCCCGGCCTGTTGTGTTCGTGGAGATCGAAGGGATAAAAGGTACCGCCTACATTGATACTTGCGCAAAGATGAGTGTCGCTTCGTACTCCCTATATTTAGAGCTAGTCAAATGCGGATGCAAGTTCCAGGAACATCAAGTCAATTTGACGCTGGCTGATGGAATAAAAAAGAATCGAGGAGTGCTAATGTGCAGAGTCAACGTTGTTTTGATGGGTCGAAAGGTGCAGACGACATTTATCGTGCTACCTGGAGCAAAAGACAACCGCACGCTTTTGGGGGTTGGGTTTTTAAAGGATGCGGGCATGGTAATCAACTTGCCGCAGTACACGTGGAATTTCATTGATGAACCAGAAGAGCAATACGAGCTATACGCCGAAGAGTTTGCAATCTTTGAGAGTACGGTCGTCAATGAAATAATGCAGTTGCCAAGCCCAGTAACCTCACTCACAATGACAGACAGCGAAGCAAGTCCAAGTATTAATACCATACCTCCTACTCCACCACCAACACCTCCACGGATGGAAATACCGGAACTTCCGTTAACACCTGAACCTCCGTCAACGCCTAAAAATCTGTCAGATGATAAGGTCACCTACAAACTGGCATCGATAGATTTTGGCGACTCGTCTTCTGTAAGCAAGAAACCACGACTGTTCGATGGCTATTCACCTAGTTTCACGGATTTTATGCTGCGAGATGCACAAATCAATGTTCACCGGGAAGACATCGAATTATCCCCACAAAGTGCCAATCTCTTTGACGCCAACAACTGGGACATACGGATTGACACAATTAATGTCGAAACACAGAGGACAACTGTTCAAAGGAAGCAGCTGAATGGGCTTCTACCAGAAAACAAGCACGTTTCAATGCCAAGCCGATGCAAGCGAACCCTGCATTATAAAAGCGAGGCAAGCTCTTATACAAAAGGAGCAGTTTTGGTCAAGGGGGAGCGTGAAAGCGAACATCCTGTTGAGTTCGCTAGTCGTCTTCTGACAGCCGCCGAACGGAATAACAAGCGAAGAAACGCGAAAGACACCACATGCCTCCAACTGCTGGATCATCGTCGGGACGACTTCAGATCCAGAGGGGGAGACTGTAGCAATAATAAACAAAATGCCCGGACGCTGGATCCGAACGCCCGGCCCGCGGTACCACGGCTATGCGTCAAGTGGGCGTGGCCTCCCCGTCAGCGCCGAGTATTGCCGAGCTCTTCCGAAGCCCGCCGACCGCCGCCTATATAACGCAGGGTCCGGCGTGCGCGCAGTCAGTGTTCACTGCGTTCTCAGTCTGCTTCAACCTCTCCAGTTGGACAGCTCTGAGTACCAGTCTTACGCTAGCGCACGCACGGCGACCCGCTCCCTGTGCTGTTCTAGTGTGTGTACGTTTACGAGTGTTTTGTAAAGTTTAAAATAAATCACTTAAGTAAATCGCTGGGTTTTTTTCTTATAAGCCCGCGACACTTGTTTAAATATGTTAAATCTCTTAAATATGTTTTATTTGTATTATTTTTGTGTCAGTAAAATTATTTTCCTTCTTTCTTTGCTTCAGCCAATTGACTTAGGGTCATGGCACATTATAACGGCACCGCAACAGCAGAGCTGCAGCACGGCATCGCCTCGACTTAGACTACGGCTAGCTGCCAGCGCGCTAACTACGCGTTGTCCGCAAGGTGCAAGCTCGCCGTCCGCGCGCCGGCGGCCGCGAGGTGTAAGCTTGCTGTCACCGCAAACTCAATATTGTTTTAAGACAGTTATGATTGAACATTCATTGCTTCACTGCCGACTCGGAGTCGGCGCGTAATGAGCATGCCGTGCGTCGGCGCGCTGTACGCATAAGGTCCGCTCGCTTGCAGTACGCGGGTTGCGAGTCGATTTGTGTGGTAGCGGCAAGCGCGCTGACTGCCCGCCGTTGGCTTTTTCATATTGACATTATGAAATATACTCTAATAATATAATATATATAATATAATACTATACACGATTTAATGCTCTAAATTGAATGACAAGTTAAATGGTGGTGTGGAGCGGTGCTGTTGCGGTGCCGGTATGATGTGCCATGACCCTAACACTTGGATTTTAAACTCTAAAATCACCAATCCACCTTGACCAAACGCATGGTGATTACTGAGTTAAATAATTAGGAGAAAGCGTGTCGAAACAATATGGCCTTTAAAATACCAGTACACAAATATTCCTACGTTTTTTAAACTATAATTTGCTTGCTGACCAGTTTACATAACAACACGATATAATCTCTATTTATTACACCTATCCTCATACCCCCATCAAAACATAATAACAACCCACGTCGGATATAAGGCTGCGGTTACACTGCGGCGGAGCGGAGAGCGATGCGGAGTGAGGCTGAGATGTGAGAAGAGGTAGAATGTTTCCATTGAAGCGAAGCGGTGCGGAGTTGACCTGCTTTTCCTATTCGCATCGCATGTCACAAGTCAAGTTGTCTGTAAAGAAACAAGAAAAGAAGCGTTAGTTAATGCGAATTTCTTGAATTTAAAAGAAGAGAAAATCGAAGCGGGGCTGTGTGGAACGTAGAGAGAGAATCTAGCCTGTTTTCCCGATATTTTTAACAAATCCGCTCCTTTCTACCAATGCTGTTTCCTTTGAAGCCGAGCTTAGAAGAGATGTGAATTTCAAGCTATGTAACCGGTCAATCGCGACACATCGTACCCGCTCCGCTCACCTCAATAGAACCGCATCCTTACCATCCCACTACATACAGCACAGCGACCGCACTGACATCTAGCGTTTGCATCCCGCAGGCATTAATCATGGCGACGCGTGCGTCTGTCGTGTTACACGTAATATCCGATGTAAAAACCAAGTATTTAATAACGTTTGTATTATTGGGGTACGTGAATATTATGTATGGGTTTTGAGAGATTGATGCTTGAATAATAATTTTATTTTAGTTCTCAAGATTACCTAATTAAAGTTAACTGCAGGTATGGTCGTGCCAAATAACTTTGCAATTCTTAAGTTAGCCATTTGACGATATCACGGTGCCATTCGAAGGGATCAAAGCATCAATAACATTTCTTGGCAGTTATTAATATATAGCTAACTTCAGAATTGCATAGTAATTTGCATGTTGTTGAGAATTACAATCAGATTGGAATCAAAGTAAGCAAAATCAATCTGGATATGTAGGTTTTTTACTAGAATACATAGTTTTTAATTTTAATTTTAAAAATGATTAATGTAATAGTCTTAATATTTAAAATAAAGTAATTACTATTTATACACCGTGACTTTTTAGTCGTCTTACAACGGCAGCCCACTTCATGTATCCAATGACTAGTATACGTTCATATAAAAAAAAAATATATTTATGAGATTTGAATATTTTAAAAATAAAAATTAATTCATTATTATGATGCATGACGTAGATTATAAGAACACCCTGTTGTGAGCGCTGCCCGAATCTTGTATCAATGGAGCGCGGCGTGTTGGGAAGGTACCTACTTTCTACCGTTTGATACGTAAACATTTTTTTTTTCAGTATTTTTCTTTGCACCTATTATCTTAATTAAGTATGGCTATAAAATTAATAATCGTGTCTAGTGGTATTTTATGTCGGATAGATTGAGTGGACCACCTTTGTAAGACGACTAAAAAGTCACGGTGTATATTTAATAGTAAACATGGAAATCTGTAGTTTGATGACAATTTAAAACCAACTGGTAATACTCACTAAATAACTTTAAACGGATGCAGCAAATGTATTTTAGTGACAATAATTCTATAAACTTATTACCGTTAATTAATTTTATATTGGAGCGCTAAAATGTGGCGGCATTCGCCTACATACCTATCGATATTTGTAAATGCTCAATTGCAAATGGACGAACGATTACGGGAACACCGCTGATTGAACTTTTAAAATTGTAAATAGCGTAATAGCCGGATCTGTACAGGTTAATATTTTTTATCCAATAACCTCATATTCTTAGGCAGTTGTGTTTTATTTTTGGGGTTAAAATATGGGAAAACTTTGATGTGCATGCTTAAACAAAACAGACCAACGTGAATTTCAATTTACAACTACAGAAAACAAGACAGTTTCAGTCGGATATCTGACGATGTAAATAAGAAATGGCATTTCATCCAAGACGCGTAAGACATACAGGTAAAACGGAAAATTTTATACTGTCACCTATAAAAAAGCATCTTTTGTTACGTTTTAAAAACTCCGATAAAACACCGGAGCTATGAGATGATCGTAAACAATATAAAAGTTTTATAAGGGCGTGTAAATTTTTTACGGTTGTGTATATTGTTATCATTGGCTCATTTTTATGTTGCACCTTTATTTCGGATGCTTTTCTTCATATTTTACGTTTTCCTAAACTGCGTGAACTTAGATAGCGTTACTCAAAATTTTTATAGTTGTCATAAAAGTCTGTTTAAACGTTCTCTGTAGTAATCGTGGAGAATAACAATTGAGTCAGTGAGACGTTTGTGAAATATAAAACGTGCAGTTTCGAGTTTATTTCGAATCAGTGGGTTAGGTACGTGGTTAGTTCAGGTATTAACTATTGCATTAACATTTGAGTTAGCTACGTAAGTTTTGTTTTTCTAGGCATTAAGTCGGAAGTGCAGGGTTCGGATGTAGATGGTTTCGCTGCAACCTACTTTAGTTAGTTTGTTGTAATAAGATTATGATGAGATATTTCCGAGAAAGCTGCACGGGTAGATTCCGGATAAGAATAATATAAGGGTTAAGTATAATATCCTGGGTTATAAAGTAGTTAAGTACTGAGTTGGTACGCGTACTTTCGCCTACGTAATAGAATTGTGTGGGAGAGATTTTTTTTAATATGAAAGAAAATATTTCACGGTATTTTACCCACGCTACCGTGAAAATATTTTCCAGTTTACTCGATCTGTGATAATTTAAATACTATTTTTAGTAAGTATTATAAATTAAATTTATTTCAATTAGTTGTTTATGGTTTATCAATTCCAAGTTTCTCTAGGTGTTCTCGTGTCCTCCTACACATACCCATATTTCACTGTTATCCTAATAGTGATTTGATTTTTCCCTGTTATTTTGACAGACGACACGGTCAGACAAGCTTGGCCGCCATGACACCGGCCGGTCATTAGAGCATCGTCCGTCAGTGGACACCACGTGCGCCTGACATTCCGGGAATTACGGTGTTGTGTGCTAGCCCTTACCTTGCTTAGGGTCAATTCCCACTGAAAGAGCAGCGGCCGGCAGCGGCCGTAAGAGCACGGAAAATGTAAGAGCGCGGCGCGGTGCGGCGCCGCGCGGCGCCGCGCGGCGCCGCGCGGCCCGCCGCGCTCGCGCTCAATCCCTTGCAATTACGGCCGCTGCCGGCCGCTGCCGGCCGCTGCTCTTTCAGTGGGAATTGACCCTTATTGTATTAATACATATATTAGGTATATGCTGCGTTAGGCGTTAATGAGACTCAAATTAAAATATTCTTAAAATTTTACAGGGAATAAAATAGAATGTTGAAGAATGAAACCTTGAGCACTGCGTATCGCTGTAAGAATAGTTTGATCATAACTTTCTGGTAATCTTTTAATAACGCTAGGTCAAATGATAATTTTCATAGCACTCGTGGTTGGGCCATACTAGGACGCTTACACACTAGCGGATTTTTCTATGCGTAACACCATTCTTCGTTACAAAAACCTGACACACATATCTAGGTGTCATAGTTTGAACCGGTAATTGTCAATTGTTTGCTGTAGCGAGTATACGCGATACAAAATCCGCTAGTGTGAAACCACTCTTAGAAACAATAACAACATAATGCATTATACTTAAGTATTTTAAAGTTGTTTCGTAGTAATAGTGTCGCAGACAGCTTTCTAGCTCCAACTTCTATAACTGTGTATCATAAAAGCGACCATTGCACGTTTTCAGTAGTTTTCAGGCTTCTGCACTCTGTAAAGTATATTATTTTTAATATTTACTCGTTGTATTTATGTATATTAAAGTTGGTTTGTTTGGTGTTCTGCGAAAAGAGGATGTTAATAGTCACGTATTTAATTTTCATGCAATATTCGTGTTTTCATTCAACTTGCCAACTCAATGTGTTAATATTTCTCTGTTTTTTGTAGTGTTTCATTATATATTTTTAAAGAATGGTAAAATCTTATCTTTGTTACGGATGACGCGGAAAATCGTTGCTCTTATTTTTTATGTAATTTTATTTTGATGATAATACATGGTACAAACCTTAATAAATATAATGTTGCATAAGAATCTGTAAAAATAAACTATTTTATTTATATTTACGTATATCATCTTTTTCTTAGTATTATTTCTAAGCATATACTATTATTTACTAGGTATGTAACTTTAAATCATAATAATCTTCCCTTTATATTCAGTTTATACGATCATCATAGCCGACACTTATGAAATATGAACAATATCATTTAACAAGTGCAAGCGCATCAGTAATTGCAATATACTCCGCGGTCCGAGAGGAAATTAAACTCAATTCAATGCCCATTACGTATGTTCGTTATTTATTTATTTTTATCGGTATATTGATCTCCATTGCTTTTAATACCTGCTGGTTATATTGTTGATATTTTAAAGTAGCATAGGACTTCATAAGACTATGTATATCTGCGATTTCACAATGAAATAAGGTTCTATGTATCTTTTAGTAAATACCACTATATATATACCTACATACACATATATACTTATGACCACTGATGTGTAAAGGGATCAATTCTCGCTTTTAACAGTGGTCTTGATGTTTCTTTGTAGTATGATGCCTCGTTTTTAACTGCCTCGTTGGTCTAGCTGTCGCTAGTGCGGCTGCTAAGCACGAGGTCTCGGGTTCGATTCCCGAGTCGGGCCGAAATCGCTTTGTGGGTTTTAGAAGACTTTCACAAAGCAGCCCGGAGCCTGGAAGCTGGTGATTGATACACCCGTGCATCGGAGAGCACGTAAATGTCGGTCCTGCGCCTGATCTCTCTCCGGTCGTGTCGGATTACCGTCCCATCGGGCTATAAGAGTTAAGGAATAGTGAGTGCACCTGTGTCTGCGCAAATGCTCGTGCACTATAATATGTCCTGCGTAGTTGGCTAATCTCCTTACATGAGAACAGCCGCCGTAGCCGATAATCGGCTAGGAGGACATCATCAGTAGTATGATGATGATGAATTTTTTTTATCCTGATTTACCAATAGTATTTATTCATGGATATTGATGTCGCTAAGACATGCATTTAGATTATTTTAAATCCAAATAAGTGTCACATAACACAAGTAAACTAATAACACCCCACAGTAAGCGACAACACGAGTTACTTAAACACACAACTCGTGTCTAATGACTTCATACCAAACTTTACAGTAGCGAGGGCAATGCAATCCCCAGGCCAGGGTAATTCCAGGTACACCCCACGAAATGGCCAAGTGGAAAAGGTAAATGGCGCGAAAAAACACTCATAGAAACTGGAACGCCACAATTTAATTTCATGTTTGCCGCGCCAGTTAAAGAGAAGTTCTAACTTTTTATCATTTTATTCAGTGAAGCTACAATTACACTGTATTGCATAAAAACTTTGTGTTTTTACAGTTTCTTTTGCACTGTCGAGCTAACGAAGTTGGCGGGAGAAGGAATAAGTTATTTGTGTGAGTTGATTTTTAACGTTTTACGAAGTAATTTGTAGTACTTTACTCGCATCATATAAATTGCGTTTTTATGTTGTTTGGTTTGAACGGATTACGAGTTTCGTTCGCTTTGTTGTTGTTATTATTTGAATACGCAGGAAAAATGTAGGAGCAGTTTTGATGTTTTAAAATTATTACTTTTACTTCTTAATAAATACGTACCTTTACATAAAACAAAGTCTAGTACAGAAAGTATATCTTCTTTAGACAAAACTAAATCGTGCCTATACCTAGGTTCGAAATCCTTAACCCAACGTCAATACCTTGCCCAGTTTTTTTTTTAATATTCTCTCTTATTTCTATGTAGTTTTATTAAAAAAGTCAAAACTGAGTGAGTCAAACTTTTTCAAATTATTCACGACGCAAATGTGCTGTGAGATTTCATCAATCATTTCAATAGAGGTTTGCGAAAAGCTAGGTTTATTTTATTTAGCTAGCTATCCCTTAAAACCGTGATTTATCTCACGTTTAGTAATGACCGTAATTGTCATCATTTAGTTGTAAATGTTCCTCTAATTATATAAGTATGCGTGTAATGTGGTAGTCATGGTATATTCAGTTAAACGCAAGCCGAGTGCTGATGTAAATTGAAATGGCTCGTGGTTATAATACATGGGGTGGTTAAATTAATAGCTGTTATAAATAACCTTTTTTATTATACCTTTGTATGTAATAGTTTGATAAATTGCCTATTAGATGATTCTATGTAATAATAGCCAGTGACAATATAATAATTGCCAGTGTCTATTTCCATCTTTTTTAAAACTCTCCCAAAAAGGAGGAGGATTTCAATTCCTGTGTTGGGTATTTTCATGAAAATATTGTCATGATATTCTGACCAAAGCAACCTATATCAAACTAATACTATCTTGACTGAAAGCTGATTCTTTAAAAAATATCTCTTCAATCGAAGCCTTTGTTATCTATACATATAATAAATCTGTAGAAAAGTAATTTTTGTACATTGAAGAAATTGACAAAAAAAATAGCCAGCATGTTAAAGGATAACTAACAGAACCCATTTCCATCATTTTTGTCATTTTTGTCTGTTTATCTGTTTGTTTGTTCGGGATTCACGTAAAATCTACGAATTAAATGTAGACAATGCTTATATACAAAAATTCTACGTAACTTGGGGTATTACTTAGTTTTTGTTTCATCGAAACCGATTCACTCTATCAAAAGATATGATTAATTTTCTGAATTCAAGATGTAAAATATTACGACACGCAATCTATTTGTCAAAACTGTACATTTGAATGTTGTACTTATATTAGTTGATCGGCCTATTATTAATCTTTACACAGAAAATCACACCTTTATAAGTAACTTCGGAAGAAAAAAAAATATGAAAATTTTGTTTAGTCAAGGTTAAAGTAGCTCCATCTGTGGTAAATAAAATACATCATCAATTTGTCAAAGGAGCGATGTGGTAAATGACAATATTACCATACATTCTTTATAGAGGATTATTATTTCAACAGATGGAGTTGTGTATTTTCCGTAATTCACCATATTTTAACACGTAGTGTAATTTTTCGATAGACATTTCAATAGTGTATGTCAGTTTGCCGTGCCACATCAAAATCCAACTATAATTTTTACCTTGATGAAAAGAAAATTAATAGTTCTCAGCCAAATTTAAAATGGTGCCATCTAAATTATTTTTTGAACATTATGTCAAAAATGATGACTTTAGTGGAACAATTAATTATCATTTAAAGTTACAGATGGAGTTCATATCAGGATTTTTTCATAAACATAGTTTAGCTTATCTTCCATTAATGTGGTGGCCTTAAAACAAATTACTTTGAGTGAGTAGTATTAAGTAGACCTTAATTATGTTTTCTGATGCAAAATATGTAAACTTAATCCTAGAAGAAATGAGGATCTAACTCTCGCAAGCGCTGCTACGCGTGAGGAAGGTAATGTAGGATTCTGTAGCTTTAAAAACAAACCCAGATACAAAGTGCAGATAAGAAATGGGAGCTCTCTCTATTTAATACCATACACACGTAAAATGCTTTATGCGTCTGAAAACGTACAAATTACGCGCCGCATACCAGAGACACGCTTACTTTCAACTTCTGATCGCAAATACACTGTTCACGATTATGAACAGTCTCAGTAAGACCCGAGCCAAGTCTAAAAACCCTAAAAAACACCTTTTATATAAAACTACGTTTGATGTCATTTAATCACAAAGACAGAATTGTTCTCTGTTGCAAATCCTATCCACCTATATCCTGTCCTAATCCAGAATGCATTGCAGGTGTGCATTGCAGGTGTGCATTGCACAAAAACCAATGGTATCCTATTCGAGAAGTCAAAAGAGTTGACCTGCCAACGTCAGCTTCTGCGCTAAGCAAGTGTTCTTAATAGTACCATCAGAATTACATTCATCGTTGAATGAGGTGAATAAATTTTCAGAAACCACAATAACAGTAGGAGCCAAAGACTATTATCGCTTCATAGAGCTCTGATTGGCCCCAGGTGACCAAGTCAGGTCTGATTTGTTCGTTCATCAGATCTTTGAAAGTGTTTCGGTGGATACTTACTGTCGTCCTGTTTACGTAACACACTGTTTACATGACACAAAATATGGTATATAAACGTCCTCCGCAAGAGCGAAATTTTCCCGGTGTGCGGTAGTGACGCACAGTATACAACACTTATGTTTCTTTTGATTTGCTGGCTCCACCAAGAAATGACAAATTGCGAGCGTACATTCTGAAAATCTTGGCAAAACTACAGGTTTCAAGTACGAACACATGAAGTGGACTCTCACAGATACGTACATTTTGCCTATTCGTGAACTAATGCAAACATTTCGGTGGAGTCCCGGCTTAGGCCTCCCCCACATTAGGCGTGCGCGATCCTCGGGCGTGTGAGTAGCGCGGGCGCCGCGCGTGCGTCGCGAGCGCGTTGCGTGAGCGACGCCCGCGCTACTCACACGCCCGAGGATCGCGCACGCCTAATGTGTGGTCAGCCTTACCATGAGTAAGTGAAACTATCCTACCCTATGCGCCTGCTGATGATGATGACTCATTTTATCATCCATCCAGCTATTCCCCAACTATGTTGGTGTTGGCTTCCAGTCACCGAATCTGTTTTAGTACCAATATTTTGCTTGGAGCGACTACCTATCTACAATCCAGTCAACTACACAAGACGATATCCATATTATGGTAAGACTGACAGACTTTCTGGCTTCTGATTAGTCGCAGCAGCTGCAGAAAATGTACAAATGACAGCTTTGTCAGACTCAAAGCATGTAGACATAGATTATAGCTGTTTCCTGTGAAAATTACTTACGCACCATACGTAATAATTTTCCAAATTGGCTGAACAACGTCACAAACTTTACTTCTTTTGTTTAGATAAATGGTCACATCCACAACACAACCTTGATCAATGAATCTATGCGACTGCTAAGTGCTAATCCTAATTATACTGTCACGTGAAAGAATGCACCTACGGGATAAGTAGTATTTTGACGATTCTATATTGCCCACGCAGACGAAGTTGCGGGCAACAGCTAGTGTTTTTATATAATCATATTCTTCACACATTCCCCAATCTAAACAGAGCTTGTACTTTAGGTGCAGATAACTTAAATACTTCTTTTTCGTTTAAATAAATATATTCATACTAAACATAGAACCAGCCAGATTAAAACATTTGATTTAATATATGAGATGATGTGAATAAACATTCATTTTCACGCAAATTTGCAATTGCCTAAAATAAAGCTGTACCTATTTTGGTTTCCAAAAATCGTCTTCCTAAAAACATGATATGACATAAAATAACCAAAGGTACGTTTTGCTTATTTTATTTCATACTATATTTTTTACAATGTATAACAAAGTAATATAATCTATTTAAAATTAGTACAAGTTAAAAAGTAGGTTAGCCAAAGTTAGCTACATGTAACAATATTCCTAAAAGCAGATAATAAGAGCTAATAGTTAGTAATAAACGTAATCCGCTCAAAGCGAATGTCAGTACTTGTTCAATAACAATAATAATAAATCGTAACGTAAGTGCAGCCACCGGCGAACTTTTCAGCAGTTAGTTCAAGAGTATTGTGTCACAATACAAGCTAAACAGAAGAATCATCCTATATTGTAAATGTCGAAGGTATATTGTACCTGCTAAAGCCACTAGATGATTTTTTTAAGATACTTGGCAGTAATAGACCTTTTATATCACAAAAATATATGGCTTGCTTTTTATATTGATGCGGGGAAATAGTTCTTTTAGGACACGGGTGAAACCCCGGCTAGAAGCTAGTAGTTTATATGATTATCTGAAAAACAAAACCTTCCTCACAAGGTACTTTACCTGTCATCATTTCAGCAGTTTTTGAGCAGCAGTGTTTCTATCCCGAACACTTTTATTTGACCTTTGACATTCTTTTATGATAGGAAATCATTTCTGTAAAAATATTTTTTTACACTTATGAGGTTCTCACTCTATGATGATTTGTTAGACTTAACATTCTGCATATATCTCCACATTACGTCACGGAACACGGTCGTGCATGTTTCAAGGATCGGCAATGTTTTGACCCAGTTAGTCGGCATGAGATCAAAGTGTCCTGGCTGTGAGAGGATGACTGATGATGAGAGGATCCAACTAATGAGGCCGTGTGAGTGCCATTGTGACTCACGCTAACAGGTGAACTTCTGTGGGTAGTTTGGAAATAGTTCCCTATGTGTGTATGTGTGGTTTTGATGGATTTATGATGCGTTGAAAAAAGTGGGATTGGTTATTTCGTATTATGTTTGTAAGGTATTGATATTGTTTATTGGATTGCGAATAGAGGCTGCACAATTATATTAGTCAGTATATCATTATGATATATGTATGATTGATTGATTATGCCAGTAGGTAGATCTTTTATGTATATAGTAGGTAACTTAAGCCTTGGTAACCTTGTAAGAATCCGGATAAAAGTCTTTTTGACTCTGAACTATCTTTGTATCAAATGTCATTTAGTTCGGTACAGTAGTTTTGGCGTGAAAGCTGAATAGACACGCCTTTTGACAGAGTTTCTTTCGCATAAATGCGATATAAATTTATATTATTCAGCTATGTATATTTATTTGAAGAATTACTTTTAATTCTATGCTGAAAAGATTATCTCTATCTAAACCTCTCTACCACAAAATCGAGTATTTTCTACCAGAAAGATTATAGTACCTAGGTATAATGTAATGGCGTCCACGGCCGATTTCGGCCACGGCGGCTGTTCTCACTCAAGGAGATCAGCCAGCTGCGCAGGACATATTATAGTGCACGAGCATTTGCGCAGACACAGGTGCACTCCCTATTCCTTCACTCTCATAACCCGATGGGACGGCAATCCGACACGACCGGAGAGAGATCAGGCGCAGGACCGACAGTTACGTGCTCTCCGATGCACGGGTGAATCAATCACCAACTTCCAGACTACGGGCTGCTATGTGAAAATTCAAGAAAACCCACAAAGCGATTTCGGAACGACCCGGGAATCGAACCCGAGACCCCGAGCACAGCAGCCGCGCTTGCGACCACTAGGCCAACGAGGCAGTCAAACCTAGTACAACCTAGTAAAGTACCTGAGCTTTTTTTTTTATTTGTGTCAACATGTATGTAACTTCGTTTTTTAAAAAAACTCTAATTTATGGAATCTTTTTTTTATTTTTAAATAGTGTATAGATTGAAATTAACGAAAATTAAGTTGGAACGCCAAAAATATAGCTAGAATAATAAATATCTGAATACATAACGGAAAAAACTCCACCGGATCACTTCCAGAATGTGACTCTATTGAGTATGATATTAACAAAAAACTACTCAAAATATTATTAATATTTTTATTACTAATTAAAGAAAGCAATCTTGTCAAAAGGAAAAAACACAAAACACGACAATACTTTGAACGTTTTATAACAAAAATCAAACTTCAATTTCAATTATGTGACTTTTGATGCACATCGGATATTAATTTTTTAAATATTAAGCTATAATAAAAATATATTTCTGCAGTGATGAATCAAAATTAAATTCCTGTCCATCGAGCGAAAACAGAACAAAACAGTATTTTATAAAGAATTTTAAATATTTTTTTGTTTAAAATAAAAAAAAACAGGGACAGTCACACCACTGAACGCCTGAAAAGGTTAAAGTTTCATCTACATGGACGCTATTATTATAATTATGTAATATTCCAGATCAACATTTAATAATAATCAAGAAATACTATATAATACTATATCTTTTTAATAATGGAACAAATAATAACAAAAAAATATTGTACCTCGTTTACATAAAGATTGTAAACATGAATAAAATAAAATTGATCCCCACAGAAAACTATTATTCTGAATTTCTGAAACAACATCACTGTTTTCCATGTAAATTTAACTTTATAGGATCAATCATGTTGTGACTTTGAGCTCAGCCCGTATGTGACCATAGATTTGGTCACAAAACGGAAGTCACATTTTCATACTTGCTGATTAAAAAAAAATTATAAAAAATTATTTGTGGTTCTTTTCCATTTGATGCCATTTTAAACAGTAACTTAAAGAAATGGCGGTTTCTAGAAATAAACAGCAATCCTAATATTTGGTTACGCTGTTGTAAAATTCAAACACATATCTGAACATAAATTCTGTTCTTGTACGGGGCCAGCAACAAAACGTCTACGTTCCTCAAAGTCCTTTTGACTTTAATAGTAAAGTAAAGTAAAACGCAGTAGTATGTTTAAGTAGTGCCTGTTTCAAAGTATTAGGACCCAAAAATTGTGGCTTAAAGTACTATAAAATGCGGTCACAATACTGAATGTTCAGGGTGGATCAAAATTTCATCATCGTAATTTTATACGTTTTTTTATGTAAATAAGCCCGAATATTACAAATGAATTGATGAATATTATTAAATGATGACATTTAGAAACTAAATCCGTTAAAAAAAGTATATCGTCCGTAGAAAAATCTCTAAATATTCTTGATCCAATCATACAAATTCAGCTGGGGACAAGTAAAAAAAGCCTACTCCTGTTTAATTAAATGCTGTTAAAACAAAATAATAAATAATTAAAACATAAACTAATATAATAAATTAAAATTAAATGTATTTTCTTTGGTCCAGTATCTTTAAAAACTCAAATAGTTAATGGGTTTAAGAATAAAATTAGGTCAAATCCGGGGGACAAGCAAAAAACGCACTTTACAAAAAAAAAAAGCTCACCTAGGTACTAAACCTACTAAGGTACTACTTTTCAGCATCGATATCTAAAACACCCATAAATAAAAACAAAAAAAGAGCCCATCGGCACCTACAAGAATACCGAAAACATAAACTTCTAGAAACGTCCAAACAATCGAGACTATCAAACAGAAGTCGCCTGAAGTCGTAAATTGCATCGAAACTTTCACCGCATTTCACCCAACTTCCAGTCTGATCCATTTACGTTTGTAAACTTTAGTCATGGCCTACTTTTCGGTCTAAATCTAAATAAACGTCCGATTGTAGCTGAGATTGAGCTGAGATATGTTTGTTTAGTTAGGGCAACAATCTTTGAGAATAACAGATCTTTGAAAGGGGCAAACATTGTGTCTGGTTTTTAGCTAGCTTGGCATACTATTATCAGCACATTAAGTATATACAGACTACTTAAAAAAAAAACTTAGTTTAGTCTAAGCCTTATCCTACAGGAAGGCATCATCTCGTATTGACCACCCTTCGATAAAGACGGATAGCGTTAGATTTTTGTGTATTAGTATGACAATTAAAAAATAGGTAGGTACCTACATAAGCTATACGCAACTCATTATCTATTACAGTTACTACTAACTAACAAACAAAACACCACAAATAACAACAGCAATCACATTTAAACATCACAACAAACGAAAACAAAGCCAAAATAATAATATTCATAACTTTTGTCCCAAATACGTTAATACTGAACACTAATTCGCATACATTGAAATCAGACCAATCCATCAGAGGTGACAAACAGTTGGCAAAATATATCCACTTCCATTATTTCATTTTCCCTGGCTCACACATCAAAGGTACATGTAATTGCGAAGCTCGGCGCCCATATACATAACGTATATCTTTCGCGATACTAGAGTAGCGAACGCACGTGATTTTTCGACGAAGCCGAATACCAATTCGGCCTTGCTGTTGCCGAATACAAAAATATGCGGGAATTTCTTGCATCATCAGTGAATATTGTGTGGCGTTCCTGAGAAGGAATTTTGATGGTTCGTCGTTGTATTGTTGTTTTCGTTTGACGTTGCTAACTAAGGGTTGTTTCCGTCAGCTGCCTGCCATCAGCTTTGCTTCGAAACAAGCTGTCACTTCGTTGATCGTTTGGTGTAAGACCTTTGCCGGTAAAATGATGACTCTAGTGGTCTGTAAATACCAGTTGTACTGAAAAATTTTGTTTGTAAAATGCTTGCAAAAACTGTAATTTAATAATAAAAAACAAATGTTCAACATCTATTAGTTCACAGCACTATTGAATTGCCAAATACATGCTTAATTTAGTTCATAAAAATATATGTATAAATTGAGCCATCGAAATTCCACCGAAATATAATTCGGCCGAAATGTAAAGCCGAAAAATCAGGTGTCACTCTATTAAAAACATTTCAAAATCAACTCTTTTAACCTTTTCACAAAGCCAATGTGTTTGTGCGAGGTACAGTCACAGACATACTCTTTGTACAATTAGTAATACATTTGAAACCGGCTGCGATGGCGCTAAACGTATGTCGACGACTGTACCGTGAATTTATATTGCAGGTCAGTTTTCATATCGGTTACGATTTTTATTTGTAGTGGGTTTTGCTTTTTGGTAGAATTTAAACTAATTCAATTTTCAATTTGACCACCTATCTATATATAAATTATTAACATTTTAGATACAATTTAATTTGAGTAATGGTCTTAAATACAAGTCTCTCGGTTTTATTTTTATTTCTTTTGCGAATTATTGTAGCGCTTATAACCAAATACATTACCTTCGCAGTATAAATTAAAAGTTATTAAAGTACTCTGCTATCTAAGGATGGCTTATTACAGTTATTACATTTTCAGTAAAAAAAACAACTACCTACTTAAACTACTTAAAAATGTCTCGGAGTAAAATCTAATTTAATCACATTAAAATGATAATAAATGATGATTTAATCATATTTTTCGTCTAGAAAATATATTAGGTTCTTTTCTAAAACTGATGACGTAATTTAGAATTAAGTTAGTTCGGTGATATTTAATAAAATCTAAGATTAAAAACCAATAAAGGTGTCATCAATAACAGATGAAATTTTATGTCATTATGTCTATGCAAATATAATAAAGATACTAGTTTTGTCTGTTTGTAACCTTAGGCTCCGAAACTACTTAATTTTTAATAACTAATTTTTTTTTTCACTGTTGTAAAGCTATACACATACACATATTTTCATGTATAGCATAGGCATAACATATTTTAACAGTGTAAAGGCAGTAGTTCCCCCGGAATACAGGTGAAACTGCGGAAAAAATACTAGTTTTTCATAAAGTTTAGGTAATACGCAAAGATCACAAAATTTCTTTTTTAATTGAAATCTTTCGCTTGACGCATTCTGCATTTTAACGTAACTCATTTCAAAGGCTGTTTGAACGCCGAATTTAGCGGACAAAGAATAACAAAAGTTAAATTAATATTAATTATGCAAAGAAATTAAACTCGAGTTTTCGGTTTATTTGCACTGGTTTGTAATCCTTTGTTAAGTATACTGCATACTTTAAGTTTATCTTTGTGTGAATGTTTTCTTAAGAGCTGTGATTACCAAAATCTGACTCGTTTTTTTTTGGAAAGTTTTTGAGAGCCCATTTTATAATTACTTGTAGGTGCTCGGGGCTATTTAAAAAGAAACAAACCTACAGGTCCTACAGCAAAATACCTTAAGCATTTAAAAAAAATCACTTCTTGTCCTACTAAACTACATAGGAAGTCTATGTCTCCAAAGGAAAAACTGAATTATTTCAACTGTAACCAGAAACAAAATTATTACAACGAGTCTAGACTTGGAAAAGCATAACACCTCAAAGTCAACAATAAAAAGAATGCCACTTGTAAGAAAAAAACGCATTAAGTTCACCGACGTCAGCTGTCGCTTACGTCTGTTTAAAAAAATCTGCTTTTTCTTGTAATTTAATTCATCGCCAAGTGTCGGGGCCACGGAGGAAGGAAAGATGAACGGAGATGCCAAAAGGTCTTCTTGTAGGTCAAGTAATGGAAGGCGTGAACAGTTACTAGAACTAACCAGGCGTCCTAAATATATAAATAAATAAAATAATGAGTGCGTTCTAAAGAACGCGTGTAAGGACGTAGACAGTAACGTTCCTCATCCTCCCAACACCCGCATTTGGCGCGCTACTTAGGAGATTTTGCGTTATGACATCTCCGCTATTCATTTTTGTTCTCCATGGTTTTGACTGAGTCAGAGGTAAAAAAAAACCTTCAGACGTTTCCCACAAGTGACTTCTAGCAGTCCAAGTTAATTAAGTTCACTCTTTTTCACAGAATGAATTTCTTTGAAATGTTTTTCGTAATAAGCTAGTGACGTTTAATTGTTGAACGTCGTGTGTAAGTGTCGCTGTAATTACTCGTTTGAAAGTGTCGTAAGTGCTCTTACGGAGGTTTCAGAAATAAATGTGCTTTTAATAAATAAAATGTTGTGTGGTGTTTTATGATGGTGAATTTATTGATGTTAGAATTTTCTGTTTTGTAAGAATATTTGCTACGGTATAGAGAACATTTTATAAAAATAAAGAGTAATTGACCAAAGTACATTTTAATGCTTGTTTGAGTTCTGTGTATTTTATAATTATCTTTCTCAACAGCACCTTTTCTATTGACTATTTGTATTATTTTGTTCATTTTAACAATTTACCGTAATGCAAATCCCTAAAATTACCACATCAATAAGAGACTAAAACTCAAATCGCAATACACAGTACCAGCTTATTACTTTAGTAATTGCTTCCTTGATTAATTCATTAATACATCGTCCAAATCAGACACGTCGCGTTTTAGTTGATAGTAAATAAACAATGAAATCATTACACTAAACAAACGTCATAATTAGAATTTAGATTATTTATTGAATTTAAATTAGCACGACGCGCAAAGTTAGTTTGGAGCTTAATTATTAATTCGTGAAATGAAATGGTTTTATCGCCGTAGTATTGTATTGTAGGTGATTAACTTTGAGTGTATAATATTGCTAAGGCTTATTATGCCCTCAAAGATCATATTGCAGGACGTGCTAATGCAAAATAAGATATGAAACAGGCTGCTATTAGAAACGCAAGCCTCTAATGGCATCCTAGCTGATCATCGGCCACTGCGGCTGTTTCTTAAGGAGATCAGCCAGCAGCGCAGGACATATTGTAGTGCACAAACCTACGCGCAGACACAGGTGCACTCACTATTGTTTCACTCTCACGGCCCGATGGGACGGAAATGGACGGACACTACCACGCTTTCAATTTGTATCACTTTTGCGTAAATACCTAATCTTTCAAATCAAGAACACGCCTTCCACTTTCCAGTACAAAAAGGTAGACCAACCCAGGATCATAACTGTCTCATTTTCACATTCCAAAACTGGATCATTTTCACATGGCTAGGTAATACACCAGTTCCACATTAGTCGTTGTCACAAAACATCATTCGAGCCAAAATATAGGTAACGCGACGCCACAAAATGAGCACATATATCGTGCCGTAGTGTAATCTAAGTCGTATTTTAGATTTCAGCCGTATGTACTTATATGAGGCCGTATGTACTTACATGAGGCTGTATGGCGTATGTACTCAAACGAGGACGTCGGTTGGCATAAATTGAACGTTCCGTATCATGGGTTATGTTGTATTGTCAACTAGCTTTCGCCCGCGGTTTCACCCGCGTCACGTAGCCGGATGGTGACAAAAACTATCCTAAAATCTTCTCCCGGGTCTAAGTTACCTCCCCTCTAATTTTCAGCCAAATCGGTCAAGCCGTTTTCATGTTATGTCGTGACAACGGAAAACGGGTTTCATTTTTATATATATAGATGAATATTGTGTCAATGTGATGTATGTTTTTGACAGTCGTAAACTTTTATTTTACGTGTTACCAAGTGTAGGTACTATTAAGTGATTTCATGTTACGTTTTAAAGTAAATAATCTCATTTTATGCGGATCATTGTTCAGAAAAAGTTAATTGTGAATAACTCGCGATATAAGAAGAAAGCGCAATCTGGAACAAAGAGCATTTATCCAACCGACCGACCATAAGGCATGTTATTAATAACTACCCTCAGTTGCGCATAATGTTTTGAAAAAGGAATCCCAATAATTCCTTTGTGGAGCACAACTATAAATAATGTTTCGAGAATAGTACAAACAGACTAAGTTAAAAAAACAATGCAGAAGACTGCATTTTTCGAATCGATTGCACTTAGCGTCAGGTCTGCTGAAAATGTAAGGATCTGACGAAATAAAAGAATTGATACTTAGCTTTTGTAGTGAACTTTATTATTGTTTTCTCAGAAAATTGTCAGTATACTATATTCCTTTAGAACATTGTTGTGTCTATATAGCAGGATCTATAATTGTACTCAAGCTTTAAGCCTTGTAACCATTTCATCGTTTGTGCAAATAAATGAGTACTCATAGTAGTTTAAAATCACAAAACAGATATTCATTGTTTAGCTGTAAATGGTTTTCCTCAATCTTGTCTTTCTGATGTCCTCAATCAAAAGAAAAATATATGCCATGTCGCGTATCCGTCTTCAGTTATCAAGCTTAATTTAAGACAATTTAAAAAAAAAAACAATCCAGTATTTTTACCTCAAAATTAAAACAACTAACAAGCAGTCCTATAAATATGCTTGTAACTGTAATAAAACATATGAAAATAATAAATGGTAAGGATGACTGTCCGGGTGCAAATTGGGTGAAAGGTCATCGTTCGATTTCTGTAGGCTAACATAACGTTCACGAACAATGATTGGAGCGTGCTTGTATTATGTTCTTGATTTAACGAAGCTTTTTGGATGTTATTCATAGAATTATCAGTACATAAATAAACAGTCCTGCATATGTTTGTTTCGTCTTGTTTTGTCGCGAAATATTAAAACGCATAGATTTTTATGGTTTTCACCAACAGTAAGGTTAATTTTTTAAAAGAAGATGTAGGTTTACATACAAAGCCAGGCATAGCCGAGACATACCTTCAGCGAGTTATAACGTAAACACAATCACATATTAGCAAAATGTAAGGAGTTGTTAGGTATTTTTGTTAGGTGCAATTTTTGTTAATTAGCCAATACCAAAATAACACATAACATTTTATTTTTAATAGTATTTGCTTTGCGTAAAGTTATAGCTGCTAAGATGGTTCCCTTACTTTCATCATCATCAATCTTTTAAAAATCCCTTTACTAGTCAAAACAATCGAATTTTCAGAACAGAAAAAACATCTAGAAAGGTTTTCACACAGTGTGCTCATACTTCAAAATTTTTGCAGTTTGAAGCTTTTCACGAAAGAAGAAATTAATCGATTGAATTCTGATACAGTTTGTAATTATTTTTATGTATGTATTTCGTCGAATCGTTGCAGAAAATTGCATTTCGTTTACAATTTGTTTTAGATAAAAATGGTATTAAATTTTCTGTTTGGAATTTCTCAGAAGTCATCAATCCGGTTGATGGTAATAGGTTTCCGCTTTTAATCTATTTGCATTTTAGATGAACTACCAACATATGTATATGACATGTCGACTACGTTGACGAAATTAACAAACATGTACAGCCATACTACAAAGACTTAAACATCTGTTGAACACTTGTCAAAAAAAATCGTGGATGCAAAACGGACCTTATTTCAACGTCAAAATCTGTCATTTTTTATACAAGTGTTCAACAGACGTTTAAATGTTTTTGTGGAACGACGGTTTTTTACACCTTTAGATTTTCTCCTCGACAAGTTCTCCTAATCAATCATTCTCTCTACTAATTAGGGCAACACTACAATGCACAAATCGGCACAACACTACTCAGCAAGGCGTTAAACCGTTCTATTTGCGTAACACGGCGCATGACATGTCATGTCTCCGTAATGTCCGACAGGGGTCTGGCACGGCACTATTTGTTTTTCCCCTCACTAGCCCACACTGGGCTAACGTACTTGACGTGTTGGCTTAGCCTGTGACGTGGCAATGAATGCAAAAATATGTTATGCATGGAAAGTCAGTGAGAATTAGAGCATCATCTAAAGGTGTGTTTAGACCAAAACAATTAAGTAATAGAGTTATACTCCAATTGTGAAGGCACTTAAGAAAATATTGCAATCTTGATAGGACTTTTTACACAAGCAGGTACCTACATATTAAATAAGCTACAGTTTAAAATAAGGATTCAATTGATGGAGAAGATATGTAGTTGTTATTATTTTATTTAAATTGGTTTTTAGGGACATTTTATTTTAATCTAAATTTTAAATAAAAGTCATATCAAGATAGTTTATTTTCAGACATAAATGAGTACCTGCGCAAGGTATTCATTAATATTTAGCATTCCTTTCCTATAAAATTCCTTTCATTTATCAGACGCAGATAATAATCCTTCGTTGTTTTCTGTAAAAGAATAAGCATTCAAGCCATTCATGCTGCCATAGTATCTAAAGTCTATTAATAATGTATACCTATCTATAGTCTTTATAGTGACCTCTATGGTATAATATCTCTCTTTCCAGCTATTTATCCCACATGGTGGTGGGGTCAGCTTTCCTAATTTGTCTTCTCCACTTCGCTCTACGATACGTCTACGACATCGTTCTCGGACACCTGGCACTCCTTCATATCTTTCGAAACCACGCCCAGCCATCTGGTCTTAGGGCGGCCTCGTCGTGATCTTCGACCGGGGACTGAAAGTTGCAGCGCCAATTTCCCACGTTGTCTGGTATATGATTCCTATAAATAATTAAGTAAATCCAGCGCGTAGTAACTATTCAATCTCATCTTTAATTGGACTAATTATTGAGTAAGATTGGAGAATGATTTGGTGACTGTTAAAAAAGTGAAAATTAGTTTTTTTGTTAGAATTAGATTCAGGTAATTAATGATGATGCTGCACGTGAAATACTAAAACAGCAAACATAACTTATTTCCACATCCATAAATTAGTCACATTAGCTATCAAAGCGACATCTCTCACTACATTATTATGTTCAAGTCATGGAGAACAAAATGACTAGCGGAGATGCCATAACGAAAAATCGTCTTAGAAAGTAGCGCGCCAAAATTCGAGTGAGCGGTTTACTAGGAACGTTACTGTTTTCGTCCTTATACCCTTTGGACTCGACCATTGTTGACAGATGTCTCAAAGAACCTGAACGCCTCGCTAGTTCATTCCGCAAAATTTGGGTGAGCAAGGATCGAGGAACTTTATTGTTTCCTAAAAATCATTGACAGGTATTTCAAAGAACGCAATGCCTCCTTAGCTCACTCGTTGATTGATCGTTTCGATCATACCAAGATACGCACGATTGGACCTAGAAGAAGGCCTGACCTACCTGCATTATGGTATCTCTGCTCATTCCCTACTCCGTGGTTAAAATAAACCTTATGCTTAACAGGCCTCATCAGAGCATGTTAATCGATCAGATAGGTCGGAGCAATTGGTCAGGACGCATGGCTGGGCTCCAACCACCCCTTAAATCTGGTGCCGCCTCGCTGGACTGATTTTAGTACCTACATCTTATGTTTATTGATGATGGGTTCTGAGAAATACGCTGATTACAGTTTATAGTATTAGTGAGTGCTATTAAATATACATATGTACTTTCTAAGTATATCTTAGACACCACTGACTGTGTTTCGGATGGCACGTTAAACTGTAGGTCCCGGCTGTCATTGAACATCCTTGGCAGTCGTTACGGGTAGTCAGAAGCCAGTAAGTCTGACACCAGTCTAACCAAGGGGTATCGGGTTGTCCGGGTAACTGGGTTGAGGAGGTCAGATAAGCAGTCGCTTCTTGTAAAGCACTGGTACTCAGCTGAATCCGGTTAGACTGGAAGCCGACCCCAACATGATTGGGAAAAGGCTCGGAGGATGATATTAAATATACATATAGTATGCGTGTCAGTGTAAAACCGAGTTTACCCTTTTAACTTAATCCCTCCTTGTTAGCTCAAAAATGTAAGGGTAGGTATTCTAAATATTTACACACATTTTCAATATTTAGAATCATTGAACGGATCCGTCAAATCGGTCAATTCAGTCAAGCTCCACGGCATTGTGATAAAAACTGTTTTTATCAAACAAACGCTTGACATAACAAGTTACTGATCGCTTTTTGGTTAAAATACTTAAGTAGTTATCGTAAAATAGTTCTCATTTTCTTTGCAATAATATTATTATGTACAGACTTCTAGACATCCTACGCATAGAACCGCCTCCACAAAGAAACTGAATGTTAAACAAATATTAGATACCTATTATGCCTATTATTTTTATTGTAAAGGTTAAATATGTGATTATTTGTAGGTTTATATTCTATGAGATTTGTGTCAAGATACTCAAAAAACAATTTAGAAACACCAACAGCAATTGGTTCAAATTTTTCGATAATGAAAGTAGATGAATATCCAGGATAGCGTATAAAGATTCCCCCGACTCGTTATATTATTCGTAGTGAAGGTCGATTTTTTATGCAATTTTGCGTGAATTCAGGAAAAGGTTTGAAAGTGAGACCAACTCTTTAAAACCGTGCACCTAACTTTGAAAGAGCTTTCATAAGCCAATTTTGAGGCAATTTTGAGTTTGAGTTTGAGTGCATTAATAGCATATCATAGCTTGTTTCTTTATTTTATCTAACAGCACATCAAAATAAAGTGCTATAACCTAGCGAAGTGAAACAACAGTTCTCGCACGCGGTCGTATCTCGAGGGTTGCGCTCGTTCCCGAATTAACATATGCACATAGTTTGCGATATTACCGGGTAAGTGGCGGCTCGTAATATTGAGCAATAAATAACAACTAACGGGCTGTTCTGGGGTTACCAAGTTCACGTTTGTTATATACTTCAGTTGTAAGATTTTGGTTATTAAAGTTGGGTCACGTGTTTTTTGTTTGACGTATCTATTTCTTATCAATATTTTATCCTCGTAGGTTTTGTTAAAAATGACCCAAAAACTAACCTATTTTTAAGGATTAGAAAGGAAGCAGATTATCCAACAACTGATTAGAAACCTATGTCCTCAACTTCCACGCTCTGATTTATATGAAAACTCTTAGAAATCTTTTCCCCACAGAGGCACTATAAGTAGTGGCATTTCGGGTTATAAATCAATGTTATGTGTTCTTTCTAAGTGTATATTGGACAACAGTAACTGAGTAAAGCTGAAGAGAAACATCTAAACATGAAATTGCCAATTCCAATGGGACAAGCGTGATGATTAACACTCATTCCTTCTTTGTACGAGAAGAGGCCTCCGTTGGGACATAAAAAATTGTGTTGATGATGTAGTCCAATAGTTCCTTGTTTTATCAGCAGCTAAAACTTTCATCTTACTCCAATTCCTCATTTGGTGGGAAAACATGACACCCTTGCAACACCATTTATGTTTATTGCAACAAACGTCAGTGCGCGGTGCCGGCCCAAATTAGAACGTATTGTGATCCAGCCACTTACATGGAAACTGCACCATTTGTACACTCGCACATCATTATTGCATTGCATTCAATGTATTTTCAATTATTTCATTGTATTAGGTATATAATAAAATATAAATAAAATGAAAAATTTGATAAAAACTCACCAAGAATTTATTACAACGCTCTTAGCTACGGAACTTTCTTCTTGATTCGCAAAAAAAAACTGAGCACTTACCTATAACAGATTTTATTTATTTGTTTAAAATACTTCTTGCACAAATAGTACAATGGCGGACTTAACGCCTTAGGCGGTGAGTTCGGGTGGCTCATCGTCCCTCTGTCTGCTTAGACGACAGACCCGTGTCGACGGCGCGCGTTGTTCCATGCGCTCCTCAAAGAGATGTCAGCAACCCCAGCGGTGCCCAGTAGGGCCAAGGCCTGCCGGAGCTGCGGGTTGTTCGAAAGAGATACCGCGGCCCTGGTACATAAAAGGCCCACGACGGAACACGACGGTTTTTAGTCAGTAAGAGTCTGACACTCCCTCACCGCTGCTAACCCACAGCGGGAGGGGTCATTTGATCATTTTTGACGTCGTTAAAAAAAAAGGCTTCTGAAAAAAAATAAGGGTATAAGTAAGCTTATATAAAAACACAATATAACATATACTTTACTCAGTTACTGGTATTAGCCTAACCTAGAATCGAACCCTTACACTCTTACCTAAGAGACTGATACTTAAACCAATGGGCCACTATTACAAACACGTATGAAGACTTACTAAAACAGTTTACAAGTTGGTTCATTATTCTCCTATCTCAACATTATCAATTTTAAACTGAAGAGAGAGGAACAATTGCTAACACGGAACTAAGTACTTCATACTTTGTGATCAGTTTCCACACAATTCCTGCCAAGATGGAGGCCTTCATTAAAAAACGATAAATAACTCGGTAAACATAGATTGTAACTTTTTGGGGGTCTGTTGTTCAAAGTGATTTTGTATTGGCCTTGTTTTTGTTTGAAAGGAGCAATTGGTTGCACTCAGTTTCACTCGCGTTTCAAGAAAAAAAAATTCGGACCTGGATTTAAAGTAGCCTTAAACTACCACTTAAACATCTTACAACCTACAACCTTAAATTGCAACTTAAACGACAGGGGTACTATGGCCTATGAGCTATAGTTTTATCAAATGTGTTCTTAATCAGTTCAGCCATTTTCGTCGTGAAAGGGTAAAAGGCAACCAAACTTTTAATAATTTTGTAGGTATATAAAAATCTCAGTGAGAACCTCCCCTTTTTGGAAGTCGGTTATTCTTTTCTTATACATAAAAAACCTACGGAACCACACTGTAACCGTATTCAAATATTCACCTGACAGTTTTTCACCGACCAAAAGTTTCGCCAACAAAAAACGCCGATATAACTTTTCCAATACTAATAAAAGTTGCTGAACAAGGTATATGTCCCGGGTACGCCATGCTTTCGTTAACGTACTTACCTAGAGATTCGGCTACGTACTGTGATGAGCTTATAAACCACGGGTCTCATGAAACTTGTAGAAACTTTAGTCAAACAAAAAATATCGTTTTTGGTTAAGATTTTATCTGTTTTCGGGTATCATGAAAGGAAGTGAGTGGAACTTGTGTGTGTCAATTTATATCCACATTTTCTTTGTATGCTTAAGCTCAGGAGCGCTCCGTAGTGGTCTGGTAGCTGAATCATAGAAAGACAATGTCCACACAAACAAGTATGTCTCACCCTAAAACATCTACATATATTAATGAAGTAAACTATTGAAGCCGAAAATCGAACTCAGTGGCGTGCACTTGGAGAGGCCTATGTCCAGCAGTGGACTGCGATAGGCTGATGATGATGATGATGAAACTATTGCTTCTGCAATCTTTAATTGCTTGACTTATTCAGTGAGTTGGCTTAACAAGATTATTTTAGGTATCTATTGTTATTTATTAATAGGTATGGTAACTGATCATTTGATTGGCATTATGAAATTATCAATATGGACATGTGACAATCAATGGCATAAAAGAGACTGATGTTGCGACTAAACAATGAGCGCACAATCGCGGAATACATACAATTAATCTAACATGCATGAAGTACTAACGCAGAGGTTAGAAAGTATAACAACAGATGTGGCATTTTATACCCACAGTATCCAAGAAATGTTCATAAAAATTGCGTTGTAAAAGTATGGTACTTAAATAGATAAAACTCATTGTTACTGTCATTTTCGTTTTGATATCTTGGAAATGACGTAGGTATTTATAAAATTATATAAACACAAGCTGTCAAGCGTTGGTATGCACTTGGGCCGCTCCGGCCTAAATCTTTTAGTTACGTTTGCTTTAGAAAACTCTATGTTCCGTGTCAATCCGACGCTCCCAAAGAATAACCGGTCTAGCTTAAGGACTGTAGAATATTTTTGAGTCGACCTTGAAGCCTAGTATAATGCATATTGCAAAAATAGAGTCATCTACATGTCATCTCATTATTGTGTATACCACCTTCAAACCTTCCACAATCCTAGCCCACACTATCGCTACACAACTCACTCCGACCGAACATATAACTATTCGTCAATTATGATTAGTGACGTATAGATGCAAATAGCGATGCCAAATTGGTCGAGTCGAATTGCATCGGAATTATCATTCGGTACTGAGCATGGAGAACTAAATGACTAGCGGAGGTGCCATAACGGCAAATCTCTATAGAAAGTAGCGCGACAAAAATGCGAGTGTCGGGTGTCGGGACGAGGAACATTACTATATTCGCCTTTATATACCTTCTTTGGACCTAACCATTTTTAGGGTTCCGTACCCAAAGGGTAAAACGGGACCCTATTGTTTTCGTTTCTCTGTCCGTCCGTCCGTCTGTCTGTTACCAGGCTGTATCTCATGAACCGTGATAGTTAGAGCTGAAATTTTCACAGATGATGTATTTTTGTAGCCGCTATAACAACAAATACTGAAAACTAAAATTAAATAAATACTTTGGGGGCTCCCGTACAACAAACGTGTTTTTTTTTCGTTTTTTTGTCGTAACTGATGATTTTGGTCACACCCACCGTACGTAATTGACCTAGAAGAAGGCGCCTGACCTACCTGCATTATGGTATCTCCTCTCATCTTTCCTTACTCCGTGGTGCTGCGCCACAAATCAGCTGGTTCCAGAACAAAACTGTTGGATAGATAATGCGATGTTAGTCTGACATTGTTCGCCAGTTGATGGGGATAGTTCTGTGTTTGATCCTGGTTGTTACTGGTCGTAATTAGTAGGTAGGTACTGTTCGTTGGTTAAGTAATGGTCCTATTTTTGAGTATGACCAAGAACTTAATTGGCTTTAAAACTTCGTGCAGCAAAATGAACAGAATCTGTCAATCTTGCTCTGGCGAATCTAAGGCATCCATAATTTCTTCTTAGGATGTTCATGCTCTGTTTTCGTACAACTTTATTGTGAAAGTGGTTAAACAAACGATAAGGAAATACCATTTTGCATACTTTATTAAATAAACAGTACAAATATCGTTTGTATCAATATATCTTACACGAAATTCTTGTAACTTCTTACGTACGTAAATAAGTGAATGTAACGGCCAGTTTCTTCATCAAAAGTTAAAGTTAAAGTTATGGCTAAAGTAAAAGTAACGGTTAAATTCAATTTTTCTATTAGTTTTGCTGTCACTTTAGCCTTGAAAAAACGAATTTGACCGTTACTTTTACTTTAGACATTACTTTAACTTTAACTTTTGATGAAGAAACTGGCCGTAAGTATGTAAACGCGGATCCAATATGGTTAAATTTATATTTACCCCATAAAAACAGGAAAACATCAAAATCTTCCTTTTACCTATTTGTCAATTTCTTCTTACCATCCTCCATCTTTTGTTAATAAAAAACACAATATACCTAAAAAATCATAATAACAAGGAATTAAGAATCGCAATCCCGGTTCAAGGGATCAAGTTCTGAACATAATCAATGTACAATCTCTCGAGGAAATACAAAACAGATCAGGCTTTTTATATTAACCGGCCATCCATAGCCATTGTGTAAGCTAGGGTTGCTACCATTCATGATATATATTTTTTGTATTAAATGTGGATGTCTATGCCTTTCGAGCAATTTTTTAAACCGCTCATGTACCCTAATATAATGTAGCTGAAGAATTGGTTGGTGTGTTTGCTTGAATGCGCTAACTTCAGCAACTACTGGCCCATTTATAAGAAAGAAAGTTATAAGCCACTTTCCACGGGACGCAGGTAAAACCACTAGCAGCAGCTATATTGAAACGTGTGCAAGGATTGTTTTACTTAGCACCTATATTAAGTATAGTAGAACGCTATATAATCCATTTATTTATGACGTGGAGGGGCAAGAATTTGACCCAGTTGCAAAATCTTATTAGAGATATTTTGCAGTATGTCCTTATCCGAACAATAACACCTACAATTGTGATTAAGTTATTAATTTCAAAGAACAATAATTTCCCGATCTTATTTTTCGTGTTGTCCCTTCCTACACGAGGAGAGTATTTATGTCGTCTCCAGGAATCTAGGTACTTACATAACAGAAAGTAATGTAATCTTTGCGAACAAATTACACCAAATATACCTACTTATATAATAAGAACCTTTCATCTTTGACCCAACGGTAACGTATACCTTTTGACCAGGATTGTGTGAAGTCATGACCCTTTTTCGAAACCGCCATATTTTAATATTTTGACCTATTTTCCGGTGAAATGGAATTAAGAAAAAGGTTATTGTTCTTGTTTCTTCCGTGTGCGAGCATAAACATTTTATGGGTATTCAAATAACAGACGCAGGCCATTTGGATTCAATGTATACCTGTGTTTTCACCTGATAATTATAAACATCAAGATTTACTTTAAATTCCATTTTATTCTAGTACCTCACATATTGACAATGCTCCCAGAGCAGAGACCAGAGACAGAAATTCTGTTTGCTTACGTCTTAAAACCTAGAACATTCTCCATTCCCTCACGACACTGAATAACAATTCACTCGATTTAATATAAAATGACTTAGTGAAATGAAAAATAAATAAATGCCAGCCCTAAGAGTCTTATCGAATATTTTATAGGCTTTTTATGTATCGTGGACAATGGCTGAGGCTTATTTCGCTGTGTACCATTCACAAAGCACTCCATACAATGGTTGCTCTTGAAGTGCCGGCAACCGACTCATAATAGAATAGTAAGATTTAAAAACGTACTCCACAGGAGGTTAATACGATGCTTCGAATAAATTGTCTGGATCTCTGGATCTGGATTTATTTTAGTTGGTTATACCTACAGTAATTTTTGGGAACATTTGTGGTTGGATTATGAGGTAGGTCTGTAACGTTTTGTTTGAAAAGAATGTATTTATTACGAGAGTAATTTTATTTGTAAAGTTTTGTAACGTACCCAAATTAGTCAAAGAAATATTCTGTTGAGAACTGTAATGTTTAAGGGGATAGTGTTACCCGGGAAACTGGTTTCAGGAGTTTAGATAAGCAATGGCTCCATGTAAAACTCTGGTACTCAGCTGCATCAGCTTAGAATAGAAGCTGACCCCAACATTGTTGGGAAAAGGCAAGGCATATCATGTTACAAATTTTCAATCTGTAGAACGTTGACGAACTAACAACGTTGATAACTTAACCACTCGTCGAACTAACATTACTTATTCTCTATAGCGAACTTAGAGTGAACTTAAACATAGTTTAATTACCGTGTGTGCTTCAAATGGTCCCAATGCTGATAGAGATCTCAAGTTAGCTGATAAACGATGCATAGTCAACAATATACATAACGTTAACTTGAGTGTATAGTAGTTTTGTTTATGCTGTTAGGGTTTGGTCACACGGGTGCGGGATTGTTGGAAAGAGTTACCGCGGCCCTGGTACATAAATGGTTGCAGAAATAGAACATGGTAAGTTTCAGTCAGTAAAAGTCTGACACTCCCTTATGCTGCACCCATAGCTGAAAGGGCTGTTTGACGATTTCTCACCAAAAATCTAAATATTAATCATTGTCAATTCGAGGAGTTTTAGGGTCTCAGCACACATATGGGATCGGAAAGGGATCGTCACCGTATCGCCTCGAGCCGTTCAGAATGGTTTGTATTAAACTCCCTACTGCAACGCACACTAATCGGAATAATAACGTAATCGCCTCGCCTCGGAACAGGCTCCGAACTTGAATTCCCGCGCTTACGGCTCATCGTCCCCGCGCTTACGTTTCTCCGTCCCCGCGCTTACGTCTCTCCGTACCCGAGCTCACATCTCTTCGTCCACCCTTTCCCCTCCCGCGACTTGCCTGCTAAAGACGCCGCCATTCGCAAGGAGTATTTCATTCGTGTTGCGCTTCAGCCAGGGGGCGGCGAGGCGTAAGCGCGGAGTCGCCTAGCCGTAGCCGAGTTGACGTACAGGCGCTGCTGATACGCTTTCGTTACGTGCATACGGTAGGTTGACGCCTGGTTGACAGCGAGGCGAAAGGCGTTACGGTTACGATCCCTTACCGATCCCATATGTGTGCTGAGACCTTTATTGTGTCAGCGGGGCCCAGCAGGGCCAAGGCCTGCCGGGGCTGCGGGTTGTTCGAAAGAGATACCGCGGCCCTGGTACATAAAAGGCCTATGACGGAACACGACGGTTTTTAGTCAGTAAGAGTCTGACACTCCCTCACCGCTGCTAACCCACAGCGGGAGGGGTCATTTGATGATTTTTGACGTCGGAAAAAAAAAAAGACCTTTATTGTGTTTTTCCATAATTGAAGTGGTTCCATACTTGAAGTAGTTTAATAAGTGGCGATTCGTCCTGATATGAGATATTCACAAGTTCGACGATGCGAATGAACTCAGCTTGTGTGGTCACACCCTACCTACTATTTGAAGGCGATGTATTTCCTATTGTTGATATTGAGTAACCGTACTTACGATAACGGCAGACCAAACATAAAATGTTATTTAAGCGGCTAGGATATAAGGTGAATATAAAGTTCAGTAGGTCAATAGGTTTCCATTCTTTGCGGAAACAGCACAGAAATAACTCGCACACATGATAAGTATTGTACAATGATCTTTTTAAGGTACAAAATCAAAAAGTATGAGTATGAGTATTAGTCAAACATAACGAAATCAAGTTATTTCCACTATATGGTACCTACTTGATGCGACGCATCACCTTTTCTTTTAAAATGTTAATTATCTAGCACAGCCAAATAAAAAATTAATTCAACGCTACCAAAAACATAATGGCAAAAATATTTTATTACAATAAAACATAAATAAAGGACTCTTAACAATGAATTCTCGAGTAATTATTGATAAATTGCCCAAAGTTTTGTCGTTACTTAGAAACTTAAGCCCTTTGCAATGCTGGGCCTTGTTTAGAAACTGAGATAATTAGACGAAGGCTGCGGTCGCTTTTTGTTATAATAATTAGTCACAACGCTTTGTTAATGTGTTGTGAACACGGTTTTGAAGTAATGTAGACATGAACGTATTTGAGTTAAGGTAATTTAATGAGAGAGGGATTCTTTCTTTTAAATATTTGAAAATTAATGATAACTTATCAACCTCTGTTAGCTATTTTGAAGCCGACCTCCATCAAAAAAAAAATCATTTTTACGTGTATTTTCGTAATACATACACAAGTAAACACTACAATACAAACA
The DNA here is from genome assembly GCF_022581195.2 of Helicoverpa zea. Taxonomy (NCBI): domain Eukaryota; kingdom Metazoa; phylum Arthropoda; class Insecta; order Lepidoptera; family Noctuidae; genus Helicoverpa; species Helicoverpa zea. The sequence goes on from NC_061472.1 coordinate 6,058,372, forward strand.
AAAATTAACATAGATACCCGCACATTTTTCCACGAAAATGGATAACCAACTAATCACAGAAACGACAGCCAACAAATTAATAACCAACATAATTATCAAACATCAAACAACACAACAGATCAACATTTTACATATCCTGACCAAACAGGCCAATCCCAGCGGAGGATTTACATAATTTAGACCATAGATTATAAATAAAATATGGCGGCGAGCTAACCAGCAGATCATGACAGCGGAAAACGTCACCGCAAATGGAATGCGTTAAATTATATACAACTTCCTATATTTAGCTGTATTGATAGTAAGCTGTGACGGAGATAGGATGTGGTACGCAGGCTGTATGATCCATTTGGTTCTCCAATTGTTTGACAATAGATTTAGATTTGTCAGTAAACTATTAGGTTTGTGTGACTGGATGAAATATGGCTTTGGGTTTAGCCATTATTATTATGTGGTTATCATCGTCGAGGTATGACAGGAATCAGTGTTTACTCTGAAAATATCTTATGCTGAACAGCAAAGTTTGTTTGTGGAAAAGAAAAGAAAATGAAATGAACATTATCTCAATCGATGAGCTAGCTTTTGGTAAGTTATACTTGCAGCGCTTTCACACTGGTGGATTTTCCACAAATAGAAAAACAACAACCTCTGTACGCGCCTAGCCTTGTTGCTCTTAAAACTCGAGCGGAAAATCCGCCAGTGTGAAAGCGCTGCAAGTATATTCCGTCGCATTAGACGTTACCTCAGATGTTAATGTTTTCGATGTCGAATGAAGTGGATTAACTATACACCTGATAACGATTAGCTACTTTTAAATCAATTACCACAACAACATGTCGATATTCACGCTCTAAACTCCGCGACATTGATCGCAGATGTCATGTGCCGTCAACCGTCACCCGCTGACAGCTCGTCACTGACGTCACCTGTCACCTGTGACGGACACAGATAACGTAGCGTGACGTGACAAGTTGCGGGATTTACAACGTGTTTACTATTTGTTTCATGTCAGTTTGTTCCTCGAGTCTCCAGTATTGAGTTGGAAGTGTCCTATATCCAATGTTATTGATTATTCATATCATGCAATTCCTGTTACCCCAAAATCTAGTTTATTTTCATTAAGAATAATCTCCATCATCTAACAGCTATGGCAAACAACACTTTTGCAATAATTCTAAATATCAAAATCATTTCTAACCCAATATATAATATCATTACAGTTATCAATCGACCTTCATTCACTAACCTAATGTTTGCTCACCTCAAATAGTGAGCTGTCAGTTGAAGAAACAGTGTGACGTAGCGTGACGTGACGTGACGTCACCGATAGCAACGTGACACGCTAGCGTGACGATACGCGCGTGATTTACAACATGTTCCTGTTTGGATCGCGTCAACCACTAATCAGATTCGATACTGACATAATGAGATAGTAACGTGTAAGAGGATTTTGATACTGTGTTTGTTATAATTTGTAGGTATTGTTATATTTGATTAGGCCTTTTGAGTGATTTGTGGTTCATGAACGTAACCAACTAATCAATATTACATTGATAATAGAATATTCACCATTACTATTAACTGTGGTGTGCCGAAACTTAAACCTACTACAATTCTAATGTTACACATACGTGTTAATTAAAATGTTGTCACAAACAAAAATACATAGATTGTTTTGTAAATAAAAAGTCTAAATATCACACCAAACAAAACCAGATCAGGGTTACATTCACTTTAAAAACACGACAAAAAAGTGACGCGCCTCAACAAATATCCGTAAAATATACCTCGAAGGTTAACATAAAATAATGTCAGTTGAGTGACAAACTGACAGCTCGATTAGCGGTTTCAATTTGGGCAGGGCTCCGTGGTTCGAAGGAAAGACGTATAGGGAAAGACGGTATAGTATACGAAAGCGCCCGAAGCGTCCGCGTTTGTCTCGTTCCGTACGTCCGAATCACAGTCGCGCGGATATTTTTAAGAACTCACGACACTTAGTGTCAAAATGCCTTAGTTTCTTTGTACGCTGAGTGACGATTGAAATTATCTGTACAAAATGATATTGGTTTAAAGGAAAACAGAGACAGTTTTTTTTTACATAATAATAGAATGGAATAAGAGCTATTATAAAATTAAATGTAAACGATGAACTTGTGGGATTGCTGTCTCGACTTCTACATTAGACTTCATAGCTAAAGTAAACATAATGTCTTACAAAAAAAAAGTTTATTTACAACGCCTAATATTTCACAGAACAATGCCTGAACTTGATTCAAGCGTAAAAGTATAAAAGCTTTACCCTCATTTTAGTATCTCAACAGCGTTTTAAAAAGATAAATAGGTGCTTTAATCGCCAATTAAGGGTATCACAATCAGCGTTAACACCCGGTCGGGATTTCCTCGATCAAACTAATGCCAACATTATGACACAGCATCTCTTAGGGAGCACACCGCTTTACACTCTCCAGGGGCGATATTAAAAATAATAAACCGCCTGTCGGCCGTCGATTACCCAATTTTCAGTAAAAGCGAATTTTTTCTCCGTTTAGCGTAATGACGCTAACTGAGTGTGCTGAGTAGCCCACGGCTTTATTGCACCTTTTTAGTTGGAATGATGATAATTTCAGTGTGAAGTGCTTTTTATTTCGCGCCGAGAACTCGCAGCCCCGTTTTCAGAAATTTCGCGGCGCACTAAACTTTTCCTTCATGTGTCAACTTCACTTCGTCATATTTTCTTTGCAACTTCACTAAAGTGTTCGTAAGTTGACATTTCATACTTAAAACACATTTGCAAGCTTCTGACAATTTGTTGTAGGTACCACATATTTATAAGAAGTAAAAAATTGCATCGTAATCACTGTACTTAGTTAGCGAAAGTCCTCGTGGCATGAGTTGTCACAGTTCACGAAAGGTGTCACTTGTCTATTTACTCTGAGCAAATTACAGAGTACAAACTGTAAACAGTGTTTAAACGTCAACACTTAATAATTATTACCTTCAATAAATAAGAAGGGTAACTGAAGCTTAAATACTACTTGAACTTTTTTTTACTCCACCTTTTTTAGCATAATTGTTGCTCAAGAAGTCGTGGTGGCCTAGTGGGTAAAAGGCCAACCTCTCAAGTATGAGGGCGCGGGTTCGATCCCAGGTCAGGCAAGTACCAATGCAACTTTTCTAAGTTTGTATGTACTTTCTAAGTATATCTTAGACACCACTGACTGTGTTTCGGATGGCACGTTAAACTGTAGGTCCCGGCTGTCATCAAACATCCTTGGCAGTCGTTACGGGTAGTCAGAAGCCAGTAAGCCTGACACCAGTCTAACCAAGGGGTATCGGGTTGCCCGGGTAACTGGGTTGAGGAGGTCAGATAGGCAGTCGCTTCTTGTAAAGCACTGGTACTCAGCTGAATCCGGTTAGACTGGAAGCCGACCCCAACATGATTGGGAAAAGGCTCGGAGGATGATGTTGCTCAAAAAACGTTTCCATGAAAACAATGCAAATAAGCAAGAATAACAATACTCCATTCATTATTTAAAATAAATACTAGATCAACATTAAACAAATGAAATGTCACAAATACAAATAAAATTTAAATCTTCACACGAGCTGAACGCTTTACATAGGCTTAACACAGAAACCGTTTATTTGCTAAAATCATTTTCAGTTGGAATTTTCAACGCGTTTAAATACAAATGAGTATGTACAACATACGCTATTTAAAAACACATTTTATCTTATCGATCTAAGTAAACAAGAATCGTCAGAAATAAATGTTTTTAAAATATTTCGCTATCGGTAAAAAGTAAAATGAATGGCGAACTCAACTCAAAATCAATTTTGCGTCCACCAGCACAACACGATTCATGTAATTTACAACGTTAACGTATGACAATCCACGCAGCAAAACTGCAAACCGTTTACATACGAAATCTAACACAAACACGGGAAATATTCATTGCAAATAAACACCAATACGAATTTTTAGTTACAATTATTCGGATAGAACACAAACACGGCATGAGTGACGTCACGCCATGTGACAGCGTGTCACGCGTGTCATTGCAAGCGTGTCAGCGTGGCTTGCGGATAACGTCCGCCGTGATTACGGCACAGCACTAGCTTTGTCATCCTGCCTTATTAATATTCAGGTACTCGCGGAGCTTCGATTAGCTAATTAGAAGCCATCGGCCAAAGTGCTAGGATTTAGATAATGGTGCCACCTAATTTATGTACTGTTGTGCTATAAGCTTTTGGGTTAATAAAGGATAATACAGTTGTCATGTCTGTGTTGTTTCAGCTAGCTACACATATAAGTATTTTTTTTGTCAAACCTACCTAATTTAGGCACCACTAGAAAAATATTTGAAGTTCAAAGTCAGTTTCAGCATATCAAACTTTGAATAACTTCTAACGGATTTGCACTTGTTTATGAGCTCTCAAAAATCAAAAAGTGCATTCTTTTGGTTTAAGCAATCTGGTCCAAAGATAAGTAACACCTACTGACAATAGGAAAAATTCAACTCCCAACCTATAATGCTTGATTACCTGCCAACACAAAAAGAAAAATAAACAAACGAAAATCTACCTCAAACGTAATACCAATGATACATTTTGAAACCTCACACATGAAATCCTGCATCGCGTTATGAATACTGTATGCGAGGCAAAGACTCGAAATTCCGCATCCGTGGCCGTGTATAAGCTTGCGTGGCCTAGATCCAGGCCAAACGTGCTGGACTCGCGAGGCCTCGCTTTGTCAGGCCCCTGCATGGAAAAGGCCAGAAGAATGACGTGGTTATTAGCCGAAAAGCCGACGCGTACCTGATGGAAGCTGACTTGTGACGACGTCGTTGGAACATTTTTGGGACGAAATTTTTGATTCTGACTTGTAGTCACAGTAGTGGGTATGTATGTCAGAAACGTATTATTGTCTATGTTACAAAGTCATAGTGTAGGTATATCTGGATATCTGCTTATCACCTCGAGTCACCTGAGTATCTATATTAATTCATTCGATATGGATGTAAATATGTATTACTCAAGTAAAAGGATTCGAACAGCACCAACTTTATAAGATGTAAGTCTTTACTTTCCCTATCCTGAGATTAACCGGTCTAAGATCTTTGTTTTCCTAGTTTACATATCTTTCACACTGGCGGATTTTATCGGTCGACTTTTCTACGCACGACGCATTCTGAACGGTGGTTGTCAATTGTTTGTTTTCCGCCCACGTAGAAAATCCTCTAGTATGAAGACATTTTTTTCCATGAGTTGGTATTCTATAATTTTCTGTGCTACACCTATTGCGAAGTACAACATGATATTATGATCCTGACTATTTAAATGGCTGCATTTACCGGCCAAATTATCAATGCGTGAGAGTTCGTATTAGCAATGGGAATGGGCTTCAAATGTGCGCTAGATGTGAAGCTTCGGCTTAGGGAAAGCCTCTTATGTCGACTGAAATATGGTCAATAACCTATTGCAGGGGAGCGATTGAGGGTTTACTGTACTAATGGGTACTGTTGTTGAGTTAGCTTCGCTTACTATGTGGTGATTTTCCATTCTTTCTGCTAAGTTTTATGTTTATATTTATAGGTTATTATATTTATAGGTTCGCAGAGTAACTCCTACTGGACACTGGCGGAACCCAGTGTTAAGATAAGGAATAGATTACGATGTCGGCTTATCAACTTCTTATGAAAGTAACTTCGTTCGGAAATCGAGACATCCAATAATTCCCATTGGTTCAATAGTCCATCAACCGCACCAGTGTTACCGGCCCATAGACGTAACGAGGCTCCAAAAATGCAACATTTCCCCTCAAATAAAAGCAGCATTATTAATCGTCGGAAACTATAGAAAATGCTAAACAATCGTGCCGAATATAATGTAGCATTCCCATGCAAGCGCTATCGAAGCTTTTAATGCACGTTCGGCACGATCCAGATGATTTATGCGCGGATCGGAGCAAATATACTAACCTCGTGGTGAAGATTTCGCGTAAGTAAATATCAATTTTACGGGTGCACTGTTCAATTATCACGGGGAAACGGGTGGAGGTTGACAAGGATTTGCATAACTTATATAATAATAGGTATGCCTATTTTTTGAAAGTTAAAAGTGTAGTTAATTATTTATTGCCATGATATTAATTAATTACTTTTGTTCAATTTCCATTGAATAGTCAGTTTTTTGCCTCAGCTCTCACCGGACAATCCTCAATTTGTACCTAATATTTTCTTAAAAACTTGTAAATAACTCTGAATATAGGCAATTGATGTAAATAAAAAAATAAATATTGTATCCTAATGTCCATTATTTATATTTTATGAATTCATAGGTATTTTTATCGGCCCCAATTCACAGCTCTCCAGAGTACAAAATGCACGTAATACACGAAAAACGACACAATTCTTTATTCATACATGAATTACAAAATATACTGCCTCTAAACAGAACTAAAGCGTGTGCGCAAATATTGTGAAATCCCGCGGGCGTTGTGAAGTGTCTGTAGCGGCGATAAATCAGTTCTCTCGAGCGACGTCACGGGCAAAACCTATGCCACTACAAACAAGTGAACTCGAATATGGGGTGATACATGGCCTGACCCGTATATGATGGGCTTTCAAGTTAGACCATGTTGCCTCTTGTGGTGCAGATGATGTGCTTTTGACTGTATGGTGATTGAGGTCTGGCTATATGGGTCGAGTTGAAAAATCTGCATAGTTCTAATTTTTACAGATTTAACGGAATGTAAAAAAATACAGACTCGCCAATTTCGTAAACGACTGCTAAGCTTAAGAACTGCTTGCTATAGACTTCTACCTCAGAAGCAAAGTTGTTACCCACGCCATATAGGATTTCTGAGCAGTCTAGGACCTCGATTTTTCTCGTCAGATAGGGCATTTCAAATCTACCTAATTGTTGTGTTTAGAGCATCATTTTACATAAACATGCCAACACTAGAACTAATCCAACAAACTCTCAACTCCCAGTTCCCTTATATCTGGGCAACAAGTCATAATTACTGTTAACCAGCGCACGGGGGTAGTTAGGGGTGACACGAGACGCGCGCGCCCTCTAACCTCATTATTGACGAAACTCAATACCTCCGGCACACTCCCACCGTACTTAGTCACCGTAAATTATTGTCAAATAACTATTAAGTAACGGTAAACGTTGTCTTGTGTTGAGCTTTGAATAAAAAATTGGGTTAAAATGGGAAGGTTTTTTTTGCGGAGCATACAAACTTTCTCTGTTTTAGTAAGTTACTCTTACTGTCTATTTATGTGATGAACAAAGGTATACGAGTAGTGGGACATTTGAAAAAGAAGAATGAATAATATCCGGCAGTGTAAATTACGCTGTATGACATCTCTGTTTCGATCCTTCCTTTAAACAATAGTGTGATTAAAAATATATTTTTAATAAAAAAAACATTACATTTTTATATATTTCATGAATTAAAAATAAAAAACAGTTTTTATAGTAAACTTCCTAGCAAGTCACCTAACACATACGCACGTACACAAACGCGGACTTTCGTTCGAACTATTCCATTCTGCTGCACTAGTCTTGATACTTGCAGCGAACGCAATAACGAAACGTGACCACACTAGTGACGCGCTGCGGACTCGTTCACAAACATATGAAGTGTAAAAATGGTAAAATTAAAGATAAAAATAAAAATGTGTGACTAAAAATAAAAGGGAGGAAATAGTAACCATGTATATGTGAGGTGACTATGTTAGTGATGAACAGTCTAATCGAAAGTTTTAAACTAAATAAAGTACCATCATTTAGTGCATTACAAGTGAAAAAAAAATATTCGCATTGTCACCAGCTTTCTTCTACTATCGTGTATGTGCAGGATCGAATCTGGTACGGATCTGCTGTATGTCTATTATTTTATCAATTAAGTCTAGATAGATTAAGGCCTACAATCGCTTATCCTCCTTGAGCAAACGTGATGGTAATCGTGGTAATAACAATGCTAGCACATCTCAACACGTTGGTCTACATCTGGAGTCAAATTAGAGGTTTATTATTTTTATCCTTTATTGCACACATAGATACATTTTGACACACTTAAAACAGAGATATTATGCAAAACGGCGAGCTTAACCCAGGATTGGGTTCTCGTACAGCCAACCTTAGAATGAAAGAGTGATTTGGTTAGTTTTCTAACAACATCTATAAATATTTATGTAGGTACATATTTGGGTTCATGCATACAAGTGGCAAATAAGCTACAAAGTTGAAACTTTTAAAAACTTATTGGAAGTGCTTCCAAGATAAACCGCTTTTCCACAATAATTGATTCTTCATCGCGATGCGCGCAAGTCGGGCAAGTTTCCAGTCAACAAATCGTCGTCTTACCCGGATGCTTGCAGCCCACCCGGATAAATAAAGCCGGGTATGCTACCGAGTTATTTGTTACATGATTTCGCTATAAATTCTATAGGAAGCATTTTATTTAGCATGTATTTGAATAACGTGAACGGTTTAAAGTTACGATGCACGATAGAGTGCTATCGATATTTTTAACATATAGTGTCAGTTATTTACAGTTGCGCATTTAAATGAGTAATGAATTGAAATGATCGAAATATACATATTTATGTTGATGATTTGATTTTGTATTTCAATTTGTAATTTAAAGTATGTAGATTAAAATGTGAAATAATGAGTTAATTGTTGAAGTATTTATATTTGTTGTTTCCATAGCTGTGGAATAAACGGATGCAGATAGTGTAACATAGAACAAAGTGCAGTTTTTTCACTGATCCAAATAAAAAAAGAAACAATCGAAAGTCTACTGAACCACAAGCTTCATCCAAATATTAACCCACACAAAAATCAGCCTTCAAAACTCCACAACAGAATTTTCCCGTCAATTGCCACCAGAGTAACGAACCATACATTTCCACATTAGCATATTAACTTCAGCTGAGTAAAAACCATTATTTCCCTATTTGTGGCTAATCCTCGCATGATTAATATAATTAGACGCACATAATACAGGCTGGCTGCTTAATTTTATAATGCATAGCTACCTCTTTGTTACTGAGTTTTAGAACAATAGACAACAATGGCGGCTGCATTTTGGGAAGGCTGTTGAGGTCGCCGTTTATAATGGAAACTAATAAAGTGTTTGTTTAATTGGCCTTTATTTAGGGTTGGTAATAGGGTCTTTTGTTTTTAGCAATGAAGTTTTGGTCAGCTCAAGATCTTGTTTACATCATTTGTTGACTTCAACTTTGATTTCTCCCCAATGAAAAGTCTGTGTGGTCTCGTTGCACGGCAAAGACCTCCCCTTTTTGTAACTACAAAACAAATCATAACCGAAAAAAATATTACTAACATAGTTATACTAAAAAGAAATCGTCGAAAGTAATGGTAGATTATCTGTAACGAGACTACAGTAAATGTTTCATCTCTTTATCAGTTTTGTGGTCTCCAAACTAAGCGCATCTTGGGACCTAAGAATCCAAACACGGAATTTTAAAAGAACTACACTCGAAAACAATAGTCATCGGCCTTTATTAACAAAAAAGAAGAACAGAAAGGCAGAATAAAGGCGTATCTGCAAGTTCATTATACAGTAATCCGGGTCGAAATTAAGCCGGGAACCGGGTACGTAATCTAATTTGAGCAACGGGAACTGTGTGTAGGCACAGAATTAGACCTAACGACGCCCGCAACTCGATACAGGCCGCTTTCATTTTAATTAATAGCAATTAATTTAATTCTGTAATTGTTGGTGCGGTTTCATTTCTTTTAATTTTCTACTAGCTGATCCTGGTGCCTGGTGGTTTCTTTCACGTTGCGGGAGAAAAAAAAAACGAAACCGGTTAAAGGTCTGCCTATGTCCTTTCTCAGGCTCTAGTAGGACAATCTGTGTACAAATAGTCAAATTGGTCTGGTAATTTTAACGTGAAACCCCGACATACAGAGTAACTTTCGCATTTACAATATAACTTAGGAAATAATGATTTCGAAGCTGTTAAGTTCTTAATTCATTTGAAACTTAATAAACAAATCGGCCTCTCATAATGCAAAATACCTAAAACCACAATTCATTACAACAAATAAATAGAAATCCATGTAAAAACACTGAAAGAGAATAAGGATAATGTCGACAAGAAGAGCGAATCGTGTAACATTAGTGTTCCCAGAGGTGGGATCAGAATCGGAATCAATTTTGCGAACTCGAGTTCGTCCGTGAGTAAATAACAGTAGAAAAAAGGCTCTGGAACTTATTTGGCTTATTTGTATACTTTATCACCTTTTAGATGATCTAGGAAAATAGACCCAAAATTAGGATTTTCTGGCTCGGTAAGCATATTGCACAGTTAAGTGGTTCATCAACATCATCATCATCAGCCTATCGCAGAGCTAAGCTGAAAATCGATCTCAGTGGCGTGCACTTGGAGAGGCCTATGTCCAGCAGTGGACTGCGATAGGTTATGTGGTTACTTTCTTGCTATATTTTTATTTTATTCAGTACACGTATATTTACATGAACATAAAAGTAATCTTATACATCACATATGTACAGCTTAAAACTAGTAAAGAGCAAAAAGAAATGGTCCTGTTCGCTGTCACCCAAAAACTTTACTTTCTTGCTTAGACGTTTTAATTTTTAAACTATTTATCAGTTGAACAGTAACATTATTGAAGCAACGTTTAAATGGAAGAGTCGTTATTTCCAGCACAACTATGTAACATCCAATCACCAGTGACAAAGTTGCTTTTAATACCATTTCAGTAAAACCACAAAAATATCCGAAAACAATGTTATAAAATCAGAAATCGCAGTTACGTAGATAAGTATAGTAGCCGGCATATAACTTGGCAAGGATTTGGGACCTTTAATAAGTGTGAGCTCGCTCATAGTGCACTAAATTATACAAAAAAGTGGTCCCTGTTATTGCTTGTGCATTATTCTATGGTTATTGACATCATTTATTGGCGATTATGTCTGCTTGAAAAAAATAGGACCTGTTTTCATCTCACGATTCTTGCCAAGTTACGTGCCGGGAACTATACCTAGTTCTGAAAATATATTGGGAAAATATATAGGTATATTGTCGTAAATCGTGGTGGCCTAGTGGGTAAAGGACCAATCTCTCAAGTATGAGGGCGCGGGTTCGATCCCAGGTCAGGCAAGTACCAATGCAACTTTTCTAAGTCTGTATGTACTTTCTAAGTATATCTTAGACACCATTGGCTGTGTTTCGGATGGCACGTTAAACTGTAGGTCCCGGCTGTCATTGAACATCCTTGGCAGTCGTTACGGGTAGTCAGAAGCCAGTAAGTCTGACACCAGTCTAACCAAGGGGTATCGGGTTGCCCGAGTAACTGCGTTGAGGAGGTCAGATAGGCAGTCGCTTCTTGTAAAGCACTGGTACTCAGCTGAATCCGGTTAGACTGGAAGCCGACCCCAACATGATTGGGAAAAAGGCTCGGAGGATGAGGATTGTCGTAAATATTGAATGTTGCGGGCGGCGCGGGGACGCAAAGCTAGTCGTACCTCTGAATAGGACTCCGAACTCCGATACATTATAAGCCGTCCTGATTTACTGGCAGTCATAAATAATCGCTCTTTCCCCACTATTTCGTACAAAATCCGTATAATTCGATGTAACAAAGACATCGCAAGCCACCTCACTAACGGTAGTGTTGTGCCTACATGTAATACAATATTCATATCGTCGTATCCGATATAACGTACTGATTCTTTATTGTTATTGCTCGACAGCCGATAAATTTATTCTTTCAATATTCCCTTTGATAGATAACGTTTTTTTAAGGCTACAAGCCGTTATTGTCTGGGTTTTCGTGTTTGTCTCCCTTATCTGTTGTTTTAAAGGATTCTTGCTCGTGAAATATAATGTTTTCGTGTAAATCTAGTAAATGCTGGAGTTTTATGGCCCTGAACAATTAATTGCCCGTGTGATATGGAAAAGATTGTTCGTAAATAGAATATTATCTCACTGGTTATGATCTTTTTGTATAAAACGTCTAGGTTTACCTAATGATGTAAATTCACAGTCTCTCTCGTTTGACAATTTCTTTCTAATTTTATAACAACACCAGTATTATTACGATTGCAGACCGTCAGCAGTCCTATGTTTGACACAGTAGCATCAGTTCAACATCATCTTATTTCAGGTGTGTGAGGTAGCTTCATGACAATCCCACAAGATTAAATCTCTGCTACATAGTCTACAATCCCATATCTGGTGCAAAAGATTTACCAGCAGAGACAAAACCATGGAACTGCATTCACACACGTGTAATTAAGGACTCTGCCACAAAGCAGCCGAGTTACGAATTCCCACCCCCTACTAACTTTTATTTGCAATACGAGGAAGAATAAAACTTATTATAATATTTACTTAATGTTTATTTAAACCTTTGTTAATATATTTGTCTGTAACAATATCTTAAGCCTAGCAAAGTAAGTAAGGTACAAGGAGTCAGGCGATTACTCTCGCCGAAAGACCGATCCAGTGTGGCATCAGTACGGAGTCCTGAGGTTCCTAAATAGCGCTGGGACCGCCACGCACCCACGCCAGCATCGATGCACAGCGCTTACGCATGCCCGCATGAAAGCCATGTGCCTCTAAGAACGTACCTACCACTCGTGCTAGAGCAAAGCAATAAAATGAATCAAAAAGTGACACGCAGTATTAAATTATTTGTCTTTTTATAATAAAGGTCTACATGATGCATCAATTTGTGTACAAAAAAAAATGATTTTTCTCTCTAAAAACTTACAGCTCTTGTCATATAAAGTCTACACTCTGTATTCAGCCATTAAACGAAACACTATTATACATGTATATTATTATTATATTTATTTCTCTTTCGCAGTCGCCAGCCCACCAGCCAACCACTGTTAGCCAGCTTCCAGATTCCAATCAAGAGTTTTAACTGTGGTGCTTCGGCATAATTCTGTGGTACGTCGTACCCAGTGGATCATATTAGGCCGTCAGTGACAAATTCCGCCGTGTTTGCGAACAGCCGCGAGCTGGGGGAAATGATGCTTCTCTCATTGATCAACGCGCCTAAACCGAATTAATGACATTCCCGATATGTTTGTATACGTGTTACGTGCTGTGGTTTTGGTTGGTAAAAGGGTTTTGGACTGAACAATAGTTGTGTGAAAAATAATATTGACATGCGTGTTATATTATTTTATACAAAGTGTTTCTATTGAGAAGAAAAAATCATGCTGCATCGACTACAAACAAAATTGGGATGGGCAGGAGAATGATGATAATTTCATAGACTGCTAGTGCGCATATTTTTAGCTGGTTCTTGTGTAAACATAATTCGATAGTATATGGATGATATCGTTTGAGGGTAAGTAAACTAACAATTTGAAGCACCTGTTTACTGAAGTTTCACTAGTCTCTTCATTATCTTTGAACCCGATCAAGAAAAACAATTGAAGAGTAGAATCACAAAAAAGAACGTTTTTAACGAATCATTGAACAGAATATGATGAAACTATGTAAGTAAATGCACTTACATGTATGGCTGAAATATACTACAGTTTTAAGCGAATTTCGCTTTCGCTTGGCAGCGATAATCCCTACGCGGTGTCCCGGCGGAGGTGTTTACATGCATCGCGGGCCGCATCCATCGCGACCGGTAATCATATTGTGTATGTGTATTGACAAGACATGTAGGCTGTAATGTACAACGTAGGTATATTATGTTTATTGATTACGTCATTATGTATAGAAATAATATACTTTAGTTGTAAGTCATCAGAAGGTTGTCGGAATTGAAATAGGTCAACCAGGTCTACCTCGTTATCTTAAATGGGCTTCCAACAGCGTACTACTATGTATCCCATGATAACTTCTTCGAACGAGTAATGGCTATCTAACAACGAAAGAATTTTTCAAATCGGACCAAGTTCTTGAGATTAGCCGTTCATACAAACAAAGTCTTCAGCTTTACAATATTACTAGATCATAATCACTTCCCAAGTCAGTATACTACTACTTATACCAAAAAGCCAAACACAAACCCACATTAGCAGTTGACAAAATCACCCGTTCCATCTCAATAGGCCGGAAAGTGTGCCATTTTAATTTGCAAGTTAAAGCGCTTGGCACCAATCGCTTGAGAGACGGCTCGTCCCCGAGGAGCGCTCATCCATCTCGCCTCCCATTAGCAGCGATTGAGGGTTGAGCTGATACCGTGTCATTTGTAAACGTGATCGACGGTGCCTTTGCTGTTGCTTTCAGGAAGATTTTAGGTATGCTCAAGTTTTCTTTTTATATTTTTAGGCCTTTACAATAAGCAAGCTTAGTATCTGACAAAGTTCATTGTAGTTCAGGCATACAAAAGCTCAAATTCTTACTCCGAAATCAAGAATACCTGTGTTCAGGTCAGTGTTCTCTCTGTTTGTGTGTATCTATTGGGCCTAAAAAAAGTAACAATTCCAGGATCAGATATTTCATCTGATTTCATAAAAAAAGTATTGTAAAAATATTAGTAGTTAGTAAAAAATACACTTCACACTAAAATCCAAACTACATACACACGAATAAAACATTCAACCCTCGAACAACAACAATAGTACCGACAATCCACGTAACATTTACAAGCAAGTCGTCAATTAATCATAGCGGTAACGCGACCGCATTTCACGGTTTGTGAACAATAAAACTGTGCATTTCCATTTTGTTTACAGTATGCGGCCCGCGGGCTGCGGCCCGATACCGCCCCAATGCGGCCCTGGCTACGTCGATCGCATCACTTCACTAATGTGGTATGTTTAATGTTTTTATCATACCTGGGGCCCGATTCTCCTAATTTTACTTAAGCAACATACGATTCACGTTCGACTCGATTCGACTGCGATCCAATCCCGACTCGATTACGATTGAAACGTATGTGGCATTCCGCTATTTTTTCTTTGAAATAAACGTTTTTATCCTTTTCTGTCATTCAATAATGAATCATTTTGTCTGCAAATGATTAACGATTGCAAAATGATTGTACAGCAAACTACCGTATTGACCAAAATAGCAGACCAATCGCACACCAATCAAATGTCAATCGAATACGATTGGTCTTTTATTAGTAGCAGAATGCCTGATATGGTTAAAACTGCTATTGCGATCATATTGCGATTCGATTTCTATTCGATTTTGACATTATTAACTTAGGAGAATCGGGCCCCTGTATACAGCAGAGGGTTAAAAAGTTATAGTTGCGGTCGCGGAAATGGAAATCATATAATAACGTGTTGGCGTTTCAGCCGTTTTCCTTCGCATTTCCAGCTCGCTGACATATTGTTTATGACTAGACTCTGGTATGTTTTTAATACTTGGATTTGTGCAACGCTAATTGTTTTTAATTTTAGCATTTTAATATTACGACTTAGAAAGAATCGTTCTAATTATAATATAAATTACACGTTATTGTTGTTTCATTGCTTTTCCCTTTAATATAAATATGTTTTATCTTTATTGCATAACAGTCGTTCAGACTCACATAGCTCTATGTAATAATGATAATTAACATCAAATAGGCACTAGTTGCTAATATTAGTTGTATGTATAATTCTCTTGTGAATATAGCCACAATATCCAAAGATTTAACGGCAACAAACATCAAAATGTTTTATTAGAGCAAATATTAAATATAGCCCACATTCGGCCATCAAATGACAAAAACCGAGCGACAACAGAAAAATCCTCACAATATTTCAACATTACGCAAAAAAACCTAGAGATACATACATTCTTATTAACAGAAGTATGCAATAATTCATAGGGTTGTCCAGTGGCCATAGTTACAAATGTCGATCATTACGGCTGGGGGATGCTATTTTTCAGGGGTGGCACGCAATCGAGGTACTTTATCATGTCGGATAGCGTTTTCAACGTACGCCATGCTGTTTAAGGGATGACAGGTGAAATTACGAATATTGCAATGAATAGGTCCAAAGATAAGCCGGCCTTGATTAAATGTAGCGAATAAATCACGGTGGCTCGGAATTTCCTTATTTCCTTTGTGTGTATGCTTGATAGTATAGATAATTTTGTATTCAGGGATGGTAACTTTACTGTAGTACCCTAAGGCATTCTAATTAGGCTCCATAAAGGCAAGATAGTGGATGTTTCTGACACTGAGAATAAAGATAATACAATAAGTTATTACGCCTACAAGGACCGCGTATTGAAACCGAAACTAATATGATTAAATTAAGTACAAGTATATATTTAAATTTATCTCATGTAGGACGATAAAAGTTAATGTATACTTTGTTACAGAAGTTATCCCATTCAAAGTTTTAAAGATCATTTTAAATGTGATCGTGCTTGTAATTCGTAATTGAATTCGGTTATATTTTACACGATAATGTCAACTTACTTAAACTAATAATGGTAGAAATATAAAAATCACTAGGTATATTATCAAAAGTTCTAAAACGCATTAACAATAAGAAACTACATATTAATATTGTATTTTATAGATTTATTTTTTCTTAAAAATTATTAAGCGAAATTATTTCCACGGAAAGTAGCCAAAACCACCGACAAAAATTAGCGTTACTACAACACTTGTAAAGCAAAAAAAAAACAAGTCAGGAAATTATTTCCAAAGTAAAACATCATTGCATACAGGGTTCTATCTTCAAAATAATTCAAAAATCGAATCGACCTACAGAAACTAAAAAAAGAACAGAAACCGCAGCTCTATAAATAGTATCCTTTGTGGTTGACACAGTGACTTCAATATGTAAATTGATGAGAGTGTATCAGTTGTGCGATGTCAATCTGACGCCGTCTGACGGCATGGTCTGACAGTTCAGACGCTCGGGAAATACGCAGAGTGCTTGCGATGTACCTACGACACTTCATGCTGCCTTTGATCGAGTCGATCTACTGGAAGACATACAGTAGTATACCTTACCTGGTTCGTATCGTAAGAATTAGTATCCATGTCGCAGAAAATTTTTGATTAAACTAGGCAGTAATTTGTGAGAACCCGGAATATGCCAATAGCAGAATAACATAGGCTATATTTATTGCAGGTACGGGAAGTCTATTTAGCAAGTAAGCAAAAACGGAAAGTGGCAGAAGCTAGATGTTCTATGTAAAAACTAAAAAAGTTCTATAATCTTCCATCGTCATCAACGTAATCAAAGTCAACATTTCAACATTTCCTTAGCACAACATTACAAATCACTTTCACTCTATTTTTTACGTTCAACTTTCAAAATAAACAGTTTTTTCAGTAGTGACAGTGAACTCGGTCCTAAACATAGCCAATTTACTCGCCACCAAAAGTGGTGTAAACGCTGCACAATACAATATGCACATTACCAGCGGAGTCACGTGAGAGTCAGGCTAGCGCTCGTAATGGCCGCCTAACCTGTCAAATATCACAAGTATGTCACTCGGCAATTATATACCGGAGCCAGCTAATGGCGCTGCAATATTGATGAAGAGCGCTCCACTAATGTATTAGCTGTATGAAGACTGATTATGATTAATTAGGAGACAACTGCCATAAGAAATGTATATTATAATGACGGAAAAGGCTCGGGAGATGATGACATATTCGTACTTTTGCCATCCTTGTAGCAACTGACCAGTTCTAGAACTGGTTGCCAGTGAGCGAAGTCAATCTTTAGACGCTTTATTGCCGAAGGCATACGAAGCATTCTTTTTGGCGCTTCCCTTTCATTAAGCTTACTTAGTTTAACACAAACGAAGAGATGTCGAAAGAAAATGGTCCTATATATGGTCCATCGAGACATCTTGGTCCTACAACACGATCTAGCATTGAAGGCAAAGCTTGTCTAAGCCGAAATGACACACATTGTAACAAGCTGTCTGATCCGCCAGTGTTAAAAAGCTAAGCTTGTAAGCCCAAATGCGGTAGTATTTTGTTTCCCTTCGGTCGTCATCATTCATCATGACATCCCTTCTGAACCATCAACCATGACTATTCATTCATTCATCATTCATCATCAGCCTATCGCAGTTCACTGCTGGACATAGGCCTCTCCAAGTGCACGCCACTGAGATCGATTTTCGGCTTGGCTTCAAGCCTAAGCAGCATTGTAAAGAGTCATCACC
Organism: Helicoverpa zea; assembly: GCF_022581195.2. Classification (NCBI taxonomy): domain Eukaryota; kingdom Metazoa; phylum Arthropoda; class Insecta; order Lepidoptera; family Noctuidae; genus Helicoverpa; species Helicoverpa zea. The sequence continues at coordinate 6,076,497 of NC_061472.1, forward strand.
ATTAAATCTATCAAGTTTTATCACTAAACTGTCAAAGTTCATTGAAACTTTACAAAAATGTCTGGACAAACCCGTTTTAATATTTACGTAGCTTATAATGACTTGGCTAACGAAAATCTTGTCGCGAAAAACCTTATGAATATTTAAATCAAAATCTAAAAACTTAACTCTCTCTTTTGTTTTTTATTTACTTTCTGTGTATTAATGTTAATTGGATATTATTAACTTTTCACTGGGATCTGGAATAGTTATAGTGGAAGTAGGTATATTTCTTTCTTTTAAAAGCAAAAAATATATATTTTTTTTTATCCATTGCACTTATAAAGCGCATTGAAACATCCATTGAACTAGCTTTTAATATCTCTGAGCATTGTACGTTCAATATTATTAAGTATTGAAACTTTTCGAAAAATAAGGTATACCTTCACCAGTTAAGGGCCAATAGTTAATTTTTCAGCGTCACTTACCCAGCTTTGCAAGTTTAGGCAAAGATAAATTGATACAGACAGCCCACTCTAACTTGACCTACTACGCCTCTTAACTTTCATAGAAACCCACTCAAAGTTAAAACTAAGAGAGGTCCAAATAAACTGGGTTCTTAGGTAAAAAAGCGCTGATTTAGCGATGTTAACAATTTTACCATTCAAGCGATTTTTGATTATATTGCTGTTTTTATTTTTATGGAGTTTTCGCCTATTTTTATCTCGTGTTTAGTTATTTATGTTCTTTTGTGTTATATTTTTTACCGTCATGTTCCTTTTAGTCAGTGCTTTTGAAATTATGAATGAGATTTTATGACAGTTTAGACAATAATTTGGTTATCTCATGGCCATAGTGTGGCATTATTGAACTAAGCTTTCTAAAAAGGTTCTTAGTTAATACCCACAGTAGTCGACATTTAAACGTGTTATAACAATTTTAAGTCCTGAAATTCTATTATTCCAATGTCCAAGTTCATGAAAGTAACACTACAAAAGGATTTTTAGACCGCTTTATGTAACATGTGACCCATGTTTTGGTTTCGCCCCATTTAACAGTAATTAAGTTAGATAATTAAACGGCCCACATCAAATAGAGCTACTTACGACAAATTACAGGGCACAATCTATGAATATTTAAATCTGTAAGTGCTCTCATGATTTCACGGTATCACACTATTGGAATTACAGTTTAGTACACAAATGTTAGGTGAAATTATTTGGCACTGTGATTTTGTGTCCTGGCTAATTTTCCCTATGCACGTAATATTTAGGCAACTGAGATCCTTACTTGGCATAACAAATGCGAAAGTAACCAATTTAAATAAAAGTATGTACCGACACAGATAGTGTCGTAGAGAAATGTCGTAGACTTTTTAAACCTTTGCGGGAGGTATCTCGGTGGAACCGGGTGGAGCAACTAGTATTTTTATAAATGAATATGGAAGTATATCTGTTGGACTGCCGATTCATCCTTCTAAATCTTGACGAACTTATGGCTACTTTTTGCCAAGCTTAACTTGAATATTTTTTTCAAGAGAAGCACTACAGTCACAGAATAATATAGTTGCATTGTGTATATTAATAGTCTATTGTTACCTGACTTTTGGTTTAGAATCACTCTCTTTTGGACATGAAGAGATTAAAATCGATATCTTTACACGTAAATAAAGAGTACTTAACGTTCATGGGACACATAATACCAACTTTCCATAGATTATGTTAAAATAATGATTCTGTTCTATTTCAGTAAGATCATTAATATTACACATTTTTAATTAGTTTCGTTGAAGGCATTCTTAATTAAAAAATTAAGTTCGCAGACTGAGTATGAAGTTTATAAAACTTTTTACTTATTTTTATTAAAAGTTTAATTTTCGACGAAGAAAAGTTGGTGCTGACCCAATTTCATTATGTTTTAAGATAATGTACCTACAACGCTAAGTAATATAATAATGTGCTTGTTTTGTTTTGGTAACAAACGACAAATAAAATGTTTATTTTTAACAATGTGCAAATTATGAGCTTATTATATATTATGTAATAGTCAAAGTATGAACAATGTGTCTTTATTCTATTTTGACTTCGGCGGCTGTTTTAAAAGGAGATCAGCTATTTGTGCAGGACATATTAGAATGCACAACGTTCGCACTAACACAGTGCTCTCTCGATTCCCTTTCTTACCTACATAGTCCGATGGGATGGTAATCCGAATCATCATCATCATCATCATCTCAGCCATAGGACATCCACTGCTGAACATAGGCCTCCCCCTTTAATCTCCACAGATACCTGTTGGAAGCGACCTGCATCCAGCGACTTCCGGCGACCTTTATAAGGTCGTCTGTCCACCTTGTTGGTGGACGTCCTACGCTGCGCTTGCTAGTCCGTGGTCTCCACTCCAGCACTTTTCGACCCCATCGGCCATCTGAATCCGAAATGACGGGAGAGAGTTCAGCATCACATCCATCAGCTTATTATACGTTTATTTAAGAAACTTAAAAAACCTACTTCAATTGATGTAGATAAAAAATCAAATTCGTAAGTTTCACATAAGTCATGCATAAATAATAAGTTACAGTAAAAGCATCACCTAATTTAAAGCTGACCTTATCCTACCTTTGAGAGTTTATCAAAGACAACAGACTTAAAGGCTTTCTAGACTAAAATTATATATTTTCATTTGAGACTAAAGTAAGAGTACTTTGTTATTCGTCCCGACCATGTATTTTGATAAAGTTTACCATATTAGGTACAGGCATACATTAGAATAGTACACTATGAAGAAATATTAGAACTGATAAGTTCAGTCGTCATCTTGGATTAAATAAGCTTTTACCACGTATCTCTTAGGGTGAGTATAGACTACAACATTTACTTGTAACAGAACAACGAGCCGCTCTATGAGGTATTCTAGTGTATCATCCTTTTACGAACAAAACGTCGAGCACGCTCGCCTGTTTGTTACAAACCGACGAGCGTATTGATGTAGCATTTCGTCGAGCCAAGAGCGGGCGATGCGCGGTTGCGGGGTGACGCGGAAGGAGAGGGACGAAAGACTCGCTCGCTGTGAGCATTTACCCGTAACATAACGCCGAGCATTCGCACGAACGTTACATTACATGGAAATGCTTTGGAGACTGAGCTTTTGCCTGTATTGTACATTCGCTAGAATGTTACATTACACAGAAATGCTCGAGAAAATGTTGTAGTCTATACGTGAGTATAGACTACAACATTTTAACCTTAAAAAGATTTTAACAATGATTATATGAAAAACAACTTTTTACTTTGAAAATTGAAAGAAAACAAAACATAACAAATAGTAAAGAAACAGACATCATGTAGTCAGTGATCATGGGCTTTAGTTCAACATTAACTTCCGAATTAGGCTTTACTACCAATCCAAACACAAAATAATCATTAAAATGTTCGTTTCATCCGCAAACATCCAAATAAACAGTTAATATTGTTAGTGAAAACACGTAATGTTTATTAAATAATGCACCTGTTTAATCAGAACGCATCAGACCGGACTATAAATAAATAATTTCTAGCGATCATTGCAAATAGCGCGGTGGATCACAACAACAATAATGTATACTGTTGAATATTAATCGTCTGCGCGCTCCACAATCGAAATTTTAAATCGATTACACCGTACATTTATTTTAAACCTTCCGGAATAATTATGTTCTACGATTGAATCGGTGTAATTGTTAAACTGGCTGTGTACAAAGCAACTTTACGTTTGTCTAAAGACTGTCCACTTTAAGGCTTTTAAAATGGCACGATAAAATTTGGTGGTCCTTACAGCGGTTTCACCCGATTCACGAGAAAACTACTTAACTCGGATAAAAAGCAGCTTTCCTGATAGTTTCTGAGATCACAGCGTTTAAATTTATAAACTCTTTAGGTTAACAAAGATTAGTGTAGACTGATTAATGAGACGAAGGAAACTATATTCCCTGTCTACTCAAATTACAGATCCAACCATCCATAACTGGATGTTGCAAAATGCAGTCGAAACTACTTGATTGTTTCTGAGAAGCTTAATTAATGTACAAGGGTAGTCACAGCTGTAGCTTATGTTCTTCGAGAATTGAATATTGAGCAACATAAATGTTGCGCAGTGTGCCAAGCACCTTATCTCCCGATTAAGGCTAACCATTGCTGTCTACAGACGAAACAGATCATGTAGTGGGCTTCAGGCATTTTAGTTTACGTTACGTCATATTGATATCGAAGTAATTAATGTTTTATGAAATGCATCGGGCTGCACATGTGTGATTCAACTCCGGTTAATATTTTACCGGAGTACTTTTATTTTACGGTAATTGGAACAGTTTTTGCTTGAATAAGGCTTTAGTTCATAATTTGTGACTAGGTGGCGTTTGAATTATTTCTTGTAATTGAATTCTTTATGTTAAACTCGTTGACTATTTTAATTATTTTTCTACGTTATATTTAAAAGTCGTAGAAAAGAATTATTGTTTTACAATGCTGGCTTTAGTAAGTAAAGTGGACTTAATCGCCTAAAGTTTTTGTATATCAAATAAATTCAATGACTGAATGAATGAAAAGTCGTGGTGGCCTAGTGGGCAAAGAACCAACCTCTCGAGTATGAGGGCGCGGGTTCGATTCCAGGTCAGGCAAGTACCAATGCAACTTTTCTAAGTTTGTATGTACTTTCTAAGTATATCTTAGACACCAATGACTGTGTTTCGGATGGCACGTTAAACTGTAGGTCCCGGCTGTCATAGAACATCCTTGGCAGTCGTTACGGGTAGTCAGAAGCCAGTAAGTCTGACACCAGTCTAACCAAAGGGTATTGGGTTGCCCGGGTAACTGGGTTGAGGAGGTCAGGCAGGGCAGTCGCTCCTTGTAAAGCACTAGTACTCAGCTACATCCGGTTAGACTGGAAGCCGACCCCAACATAGTTTGGGAAAAAGGCTCGGAGGATGATGATGAAATAAATTCAATGACAATGATAGTTACTTATAGGGGTTACAATGTACCAAATGCTTGGGTCAAGATGCAGAAAGCAGTACTTCTGCATACGGCACGCATCGTCAGGAGGTTTCTCTCTAATATTAAGTATTTATACATAGTATGTAGATAAACAGAAAAATAAAACAATACTTTCAAAGAGAAACTAATTACATACGTATAAACCACTTAAGTGTACAATTTCAGGTGGCTGAACCGTGTTGGGGAAACTTTTAATTTCCCCAGAAAACTTGGGAAGCTTGGCTTAGCACAATGTTACTGTAATCAGGTTAATTGGACTTTTGATACGCCGCCATTTTCTTTGCACGAACCTCCGACTACGGTAATGATTGCACATGGAACAATGACGAGGAATTCGGTAATGTTGCTTGAAGTGAGAGTGAGTGCATTTTTATGTACTTTTTTTACATAAAGATGTTTTTTTTTTTAATTTATGGCGTGTCTTTCTGTATTTGCTGTTGGAATACTATCTTGCCAATTCACTTATAAAGAAACAGGTTGTTTACCTGTTTCAATTTACCTGTTTCTTTATAAGTGAGTGAATAGGATTGTATTGAAATATTATACCTGCACTGATCGGTACCTGTACCCGTACAGGTTTGTCTGTACCGGAAACCTGTTTCTTTATGTAAGCTCCCTCAAGCTTTAAATAAACAGGACAACTCTAAAGCCTTTAACTAAGTTCTACACAGTTCTAGAGAAATCTTCGTCATTTATTTTTCATAGAACTACGCAAAAATGCACACATATATAAAATGCATCCTGTACATAAACTCCCTGTTTACTTGCAACGGCAAACTCAATACTATTCCCGGCCACGCTAGTTTCCGCTCAAGTAATTAGATTTCTCCTATAAAAACATAAGTAGGTCACTTTACTGCTTATTTATTTACTTTAAGCACTTAACTTAAGTAGTCTGTCTATCACTCCAAAAAAAGATAACAAAACTTAACTTCGACGTTCATAAATAGGTTTTCCGAGGATCCCCGACAATTGGCGATCGTTGCCGAACGTTTCAGATGGCACACTTCGGGAAAACTTTTAATTTTATTGGCACCCCGATATCGGAAGATAACGTTCAAAGATATGCTATTTGACTTCGGATTACCGGTAATCTCGTCTTGATTCACGCAAATAATCGAAAGATGGGAGAATTGTGTTACAACTTGAATTCGATATGATTCCCATGTTTATATTTCAACCTGGAATTTTCCACAATATAAAACATTTGCCACTTATATCATTTTTAAAGCTAAAATTCACTATTGGCTTACATTATTCATGTAAAATATGAAGTTGAATTCCATTTGTGCAATTCATTTGATAGGTTAAATCCTATTCGGTGACTGTATTTAAATTGTGGCATAAAGTACGGTTTCCAATCTATTTCAACGTCACATGAGAGGCATACCAATATTGTTAGATCAAATAGCATAGTTATCTATTGTTTCTTTTAATAGTTTTTATATCGTAGTTCGTACTGTTCTCATGTCATCAAAACTATCGTTCAGCATTTTTTGTTTAAATCATAACGAGCCATGTCGAATCCGGGGCTGCGGGATTGTTCGAAAGAGTTACCTACCGGCCCTGGTACATAAAAGGCCTGCGAAGGAACATGATGGATTTGATGACACTCCCTCACCGCTGCTAACCCACAGTGGGAGGGGTCATTTGATGATTTTTGCCATCATTAAAAAAAGCCATGTCGAATAGCACTATAGCGCGTCTTTAAGCCCATAAAGTCGTGCAGATACCCACTACAAACAGCTCATTACATCCGTCACTTTCCCTCGCTAGCCTCACAGCTTAGTAACCAGGCCCTGTGAGGTGCAATACAAACAAAACGAGCACATAATCGAACGGGGCGCAATCCGCACTGTATCGCACCGCACTCAACCCTCGGCAAACTGTTTGAATATTTCATACCTGCAAAACACAAGTCCGAGCGATTTGCGAAGCGGATGGATCGCCCGGCAGCCATGTCGCATGTGCAGATAAATGAGCAGGTAAATGCTTTGGTGTCGAGAAGCTCTTATTATTGAATTTTGACTAGGCACTATATGGTCTTCATGATAGTCAAAATGTATGAACTCTTCAGTGCATGCGCGAGGCGTCAAGTGGCTAACTTTGGAGGAGCGAAGTTGTGCGACGGTGGTTTATTCTTGACCACTTCAAACTGAGATTTTTTTTCCTGCTGTTTTGGAGTAAGGAAATATACAGTTGTCTGGTCTCTAATCTCTTATTTAGAAACGACAGCAGTTACAGTGAAATGTGAATTGTGACAGAACAGTGCTAATTTTTCATTTAATTGATGATTGATCAATCTCTTAGCGACAAGACCACCAGCCGTCCAAAACACAAGCACATTTTTTATAACGAGCTCCATTCCTCGCATATTAGATCTACGTTCAAAAATTTTCCTCACATCATTCAAAGCGATCCTTCTCAGTTTTCCTGTCGACAGGTACGGCCAGGGTGACATGTGGACATTCCCAGGCACGCCACCCATTCCGGACGTGTGAGCAATTATCCCGGAGCCCGTGTGCAATTGTCCCTCCGTAAACATTTAGTTCCATCTTTTGTTCACAAATGCATTTCATACACACTTCATTCATTCACTCGTTCGTTAAACTTTTTTAGCGCGTGCTATTGACAAAGGTAATATTTATTCAGCCATGGTACCGGCGTTTGTAATAAAATATTGTTTTCGTTAAATAAAAATGGTGGTGGCGTGTTTGCGATTGATTAGTTGCACCGGACGCCTGTCAGTGTTGCCTCATGTGGAAATTGAAAAAATAATAGAAAAGGTATTGCAGTGGTGTTGCTAGCTGCGTGATTTTTATTTGTTTTGTTACAATTTTCATTACATACAGCAAAGATATTAATGTTTTTGCGGAATACGGAAAAATTGGATTGGCGAATAATAGTCGAAATATATTTCTTTGTCTTTTTTTACACGTTACAGTAATATATAAAACATTATACTTTAGCCGAAGTAAGATCGCTGACCTTATTATTTACTAGCTGTTGCCCGCAACTTCGTCTGCGTGGGCAATATAGAATCGTCAAAATACTACTTATCCCGTAGGTGCATTCTTTCACGTGACAGTATAATTAGGATTAGCACTTAGCAGTCGCATAGATTCATTGATCAAGGTTGTGTTGTGGATGTGACCATTTATCTAAACAAAAGAAGTAAAGTTTGTGTCGTTGTTCAGCCAATTTGGAAAATTATTACGTATATGGTGCGTAAGTAATTTTCACAGGAAACAGCTATAATCAAATAAATATATGTCTACATGCTTTGAGTCTGACAAAGCTGTCATTTGTACATTTTCTGCAGCTGCTGCGACTAATCAGAAGCAAGAAAGTCTGTCAGTCTTACCATGGATATCGTCTTGTGTAGTTGACTGGATTAAGGTGATCTTCACACTGCCCCGCATCACGCTGCATCTTGCGTGTCGACGCACCTACGCGCGTTCCTGCGGGAGTGCAGATCTGCATCATCGTGCGGGTTTTTCACGCACTCACGCGCGTAGGTGCGTTTTGTAAATTCACGCACAGCGAGTTCCATTTTCAAATATACACGTCACGCCCATTCAAAATCACGCGCGGCATTGCGGGATTCAGTGTGCCATACCTTGCGTCTCGCCCCGCACCTACGCGCGGGGGTGCGTGTTTCTCCGCATGTATGTGCGTAATCCGCATGAACGCGCGTGGATGCATTTTCAGTGTGTTGGACTATGCGTGTTTTCCATACAAACGGAGATATTTCCATACAACGGAAAAAAACGCATCCACGCACTACGCTGCATCATGCGGGGCAGTGTGATAATCGCCTATAGATAGGTAGATAGGTAGTCGCTCCAAGCAAAATATTGGTACTCAAACAGATTCGGTGACTGGAAGCCAACACCAACATAGTTGGGGAATAGCTGGATGGATGATAAAATGAGTCATCATCATCAGCAGGCGCATAGGGTAGGATAGTTTCACTTACTCATGGTAAGGCTAATAAGCTCACCTCGTATGGTTTTACGGGTTCCTTTGTCAAATGGCTTTCTTCTTACTTGACTGGTAGATTTTTTTACGTGGTAGCCAACGGGTATAAATCGGATATCTTTAGAATATCATCTGGAGTACCACAGGGATCACACCTGGGCCCGTTATTATTCACTATTTTTATTAATGATTTACCGGACTATTTGAATAATACAATGGCATTCCTGTTTGCTGATGACTTGAAAATAATTAGAGTAATCAAGTCGTTTTCGGATGTCAAATTACTTCAAGATGATATAAACAGCCTTTTGGAATGGTGTGACCAGAATTCTATGCAGTTCAATGTTAAGAAGTGCTCCCAAATTACATTTACTCGAAAACATAAATTCATTGATTCTCATTACAATATGAACGGTCAATATTTGAACAAAGTTGAAGTTGTTAGAGATCTAGGGGTACTTCTTGATAAACAATTAACATTCATTCCCCACATAGACGCGATAATAAAAAAAAAGCTGCAAAGGCTACTGGTTTCATCATACGCAACGGTAAACCCTTTTCCCAGCCTAAAACGAAGATATTGCTGTTCAACTGCTTCGTTCGCAGTGTTTTAGAGTACTGCTCGGTTGTTTGGCGTCCCCACTACGCGACACACACTCTCAGGATAGAACGTATACAAAAGCGTTTTTTGAACCATCTTGCTTTCACTAAAGGCATAGCTAAGAGGGTGCGAAGTTACGCCAAACGTTTGGAAATCTTTAATGTCAAAGCGCTAGAAACGCGTAGGGACTCTCTCGATCTCCTGTTCTTGTACAAGATTTTTAATAATTTAATTGACTGCACACAAATTGTATCTAAATTTAATTTTAATATACCCCACAAATACCCGCGCAAACCCATTAAGTTATTTTACCCACCCCGACGAAAAACAGTTTTAGGCACTAATTCCCCAGTTCCCAGATTGTCTAGGCTTTTTAATAAATTCGACTGTAAGCTAGATATGTTTGGTGCTTCCCTTATTGCATACAGGAACCAAGTCCATAAGATCAGCACATAACAGTATAAGTTGTAGGTATTATACTGGCTTTGTATAAAATATATGAACCATATAATATATGAACCATTTGTTAAAAGGCATGATACTATTTTAATAATTAAGAGTAGTGTTACTTGTCATCCATGTACTTTTCTGAGAATGTTGTGTTTGTCAAGTGATATTGTACACAAAGGCTATTTTTAATCATCTGTGCTTGTATAACTAATGTTAATTTATGTGTAACAATTGTAGACAAACCAATAAATAAATAAATAAATAAAGGCTGACCACACATTAGCCGTGCGCGATCTTCGGGCGTGTGAGTAGCGCGGACGTCGCGAGCGCGCTGCGTGAACGTCGCGTTTTGCTGCCCTGCGGCATGTGTGAAGAGTGCAAGCGACGCGCTCGCGGCGAGCACGCGGCGCTCGAGTTGCGTTCTTACCCCTTCGCCTGCTATCCCCGCCGCCCGCTAAACGCCTTAGCAGTTAAACGTCAAGGAGAGCGGCGCGTGCGCGCCGCGAGCGCGCTGCAAATGCCGCAGGGCAGCAAAACGCGACGCTCACGCAACGCGCTCGCGACGCACGCGTGGCGCCCGCGCTACTCACATGCCCGAGGATCGCGCACGCCTAATGTGGGGGAGGCCTAAGCCGGGACTCCATCGAAATGTTTGCATTAGTTCACGAATAGGCAAAATGTACGTATCTGTGAGAGTCCACTTCATGTGTTCGTACTTGAAACCTGTAGTTTTGCCAAGATTTTCAGAATGTACGCTTGCAATTTGTCATTTCTTGGTGGAGCCAGCAAATCAAAAGAAACATAAGTGTTGTATACTGTGCGTCACTACCGCACACCGGGAAAATTTCGCTCTAGCGGAGGACGTTTATATACCATATTTTGTGTCACACGTAAACAGGACGACAGTAAGTATCCACCGAAACACTTTCAAAGATCTGATGAACGAACAAATGAGACCTGACTTGGTCACCAGGGGCCAATCAGAGCTCTATGAAGCGATAATACGCTTTGGCTCCTACTGTTATTGTGGTTTCTGAAAATTTATTCACCTCATTCAACGATGAATGTAATTCTGATGGTACTATTAAGAACACTTGCTTAGCGCAGAAGCTGACGTTGGCAGGTCAACTCTTTTGACTTCTCGAATAGGATACCATTGGTTTTTGTGCAATGCACACCTGCAATGCATTCTGGATTAGGATAGGATATAGGTGGATAAGATTTGCAACAGAGAACAATTCTGTCTTTGTGATTAAATGACATCAAACGTAGTTTTATATAAAAGGTGTTTTTTTAGACATGGCTCGGGTCTTACTGAGACTGTTCGTAATCGTGAACAGTGTATTTGCGATCAGAAGTTGAAAGTAAGCATGTCTCTGGTATGCGGCGCGTAATTTGTACGTTTTCAGACGCATAAAGCATTTTACGTGTGTATGGTATTAAATAGAGAGAGCTCCCATTTCTTATCTGTACTTTGTATCTGGGCTTGTTTTTAAAGCTACAGAATCCTACATTACCTTCCTCACGCTTAGCAGCGCTTGCGAGAGATAGATCCTCATTTCTTCTAGGATTAAGTTTACATATTTTGCACCAGAAAAAATAATTAAGGTCTACTTAATACTACTCACTCAAAGTAATTTGTTTTAAGGCCACCACATTAGTGGAAGATAAGCTAAACTATGTTTATGAAAAAATCCTGATATGAACTCCATCTGTAACTTTAAATGATAATTAATTGTTCCACTAAAGTCATCATTTTTGACATAATGTTCAAAAAAAAATTTAGATGGCATTTTGGTGTGGATTTTGATGTGGCACGGCAAACTGACAAACACTATTGAAATGTCTATCGAAAAATTACACTACGTGTTAAAATATGGTGAAACACGGAAAATACACAACTCCATCTGTTGAAATAATAGTCCTCTATAAAGAATGTATGGTAATATTGTCATTTACCACCTCGCTCCTTTGACAAATTTGATGTATTTTATTTACCACAGATTTAGCACAGATGGAGCTACTTTAACCTTGGCTAAACAAAATTTTCATATTTTTTTTTCTTCCGAAGTTACTTATAAAGGTGTGATTTTCTGTGTAAAGATTAATAATAGGCCGATCAACTAATATAAGTACAACATTCAAATGTACAGTTTTGACAAATAGATTGCGTGTCGTAATATTTTACATCTTGAATTCACAAAATTAATCATATCTTTTGATAGAGTGAATCGATTTCGATGAAACAAAAACTAAGTAATACCCCAAGTTACGTAGAATTTTTGTATATAAGCATTGTCTGCATTTAATTCGTAGATTTTACGTGAATCCCGAACAAACAAACAGACAAACAGACAAAAATGACAAAAATTATGGAAATGGGTTCTGTTAGTTATCCTTTAACATGCTGGCTATTTTTTTTGTCAATTTCTTCAATGTACAAAAATTACTTTTCTACAGATTTAATATATGTATAGATTTGAATTAGTGGCCGGTGTCAAACCAAAGTATTTGATGGCAAATGATTCGAGGCAGTTAGAAACTTCAAGATAGTGCTATCCTACTTGAACTACCTGCATAAAGTGTAGGCATACTACATTAAAGTGTATACATATTTGATTGATTGTGGTGGGTCCCACTGGGACGGTTCGTTATGGGGTACAGCAGTGGTGGAATCACCCCCAGAGACGATCTGAATAAAATAAAACCATGCAAAGCGATGTAAATGGAAGAAGAAATAATGACGAGTTCAGTACCTAGTAGTTTTAATGATTCCTTTATAGGCATATTGTATGGGCGATTGGAAATGGTATATAAATGATACCAATCAACAATAACGCAGCAAGTATTCAAGGTCTATAGCGGTACCTACCTTGCAAAATATATAAAAAATTACACAATACGAAGCAAAGCTCTATTACTACAAAACCAGGAAAAACCTCCGAATTCCACACACACTTAATTAATTAATAAACACAAAACAAGTATTAAACGAAAACAAACAGAATTCCCAAAGAAAATCCCCAGTTTACTACTACTTTACTATACTATTCACGTTATTGGTTAACCGGGCGAGGCGGCTTAACGCACCGAAGTTACTGTAAGTCAAACACGCAATCAAACTATGTAAACTGACCAACTAACAAACTATAGAGTTTTACTAACATATAATATAGGCAGGAAAAACAAAGGAAATCACGAAAAAAGTTCTTCGATTAGTTGTCATGTCAAAGATTCGTAACCTAGGACATTCATGCCCATTTTCACCAACAAATACCTAAATTAAGGGATCCCCTAAAAGCATTTACGGAACACTTAATAAGAATTTCGTTTTCACCAAAGTTTAGGTGTCCCTTATACATAGTTATTTATGTCAAAATTGGGAGAGCCCTTATTCTAAGTGGCACTTAGATTAAGAGATTGTTGGTGAAAATGGGCATCATAGTACTTTAGACTAAAAGTTAGACTAGTTTAGTCGGTTTCACCCTCATCCCGTGGGAACTACTGCTCGTACCGGGACAAAATATAACCTTTGTTACTCGGGAAGAGCGTAGCTTTCCAACAGTGAAAGAATTTTTCAACTCGATTCAGTAGTTTTGGAGCCTTTAATTAAGGTAGATACTAACAATCACCTGTCATGACCTACGGAGCCGAAACGTGGACACTGTCGGTACGGCTGGTTCACAAGTTTAAAGTCGCTCAGCGGGCTATGGAAAGGGCTATGCTCGGCATTTCTCTGAGGGATCGCATCAGAAATGAGGTAATCCGTCAGAGAACCAAGGTCATCGACATAGCCCACCGAATCAGCAAGCTGAAGTGGCAGTGGGCTGGCCATATTAGCCGAAGAACCGATAACCGTTGGGGTAAACGAGTTCTAGAGTGGAGACCACGCCTCGGCAAACGTAGTGTAGGACGTCCTCAGGCACGGTAGAGTGATGACTTGCGCAAGACGGCTGGCAGGAGCTGGATGCGAGAAGCCGAAAATCGATCTCAGTGGCGTGCACTTGGAGAGGCCTATGTCCAGCAGTGTACTGCGATAGGCTGATGATGACTAACAAATACTAACAATCAAACAAATAAATGTTCCCTCTTTATTATATTTGTCTAAGTTTACTTTCACACGTGTGTTGTTGTGTATATAGAAATTAAAAACTTAATAAATAAAACGAAAGCTTGTAGACTTGAGAGAACAATATCCGCTTTCTAGAAAAAATACTTAGGTATGTAAAACTGAGTGACCTAACTGTGTAACCCAATGTACAGTCGGAATCAAATAAAATGATCACTGCAAGAATCTTATTAAACAGATATCAAAGTTACAGTATTTTTGAAAAAAAAACATATTTCAAGAAACATTGGAAGTGACTATAACTGAACACGTAATATGTATGACACGCAAAAATATTGTTGCCTACTGAAATTGAACTAACGTCATTTATTGCCGTTTGCACAAATTTTGAAAAACTGTCAGAGAGCGTATGTGTAAGTAAAATAGAAAACGAAGCATAAACTTCTATATAAAATGATCGACCGATATTTTACACTCGAAAGCGTTGAATCCGGATCAGTTTAAAATTATTTAAGTACAATAAAATACGCACTACTTCAATATAAAGCTAGAAATAGAGAGTCTTAAAAGAAATGAACTCACGTTTCAGCGGAATCCTAAAAAATATTTGTTCTATTTGTTTATCATGATAGACGCATTAGGAATATATCAGAAGAAAGTCAATTGATAAAGAGTAGTCTTTCTCGATAAATGGAAAAAAAAAACAAATCAGTCAAGTAATTTCTGAAACTTACGCCTTAAAACCAACCAACTCTTCAGCTTCATATCGTAGGTATTTCAGCATTAAAAAACATATAAAAATAAGCAAAAAGATTTTTTCTAAGTGACCCATTTTCATTAATCCCGAGTGTAGGTCCAGTCCGTGCACGTGACAATTCCTAAATTGTCAGATAAATCGCTGCGAACATTGCTCACGATATTTCGCACTATTCCCATTCAATTTGGATCGGCCGATATTATGCATCGTTTGTCGTATAGTGAAGAAGAATTTTACAATAACAGAGAATAATAATTAATGGGTTACATTTGAATACTAAAGGAAATAGAAAAGGTTACGAATTTTTGTAAAAAATATAATTTTTCGTAACTTTCCGAGTTTTCCATCTGCCTATCCTTTTCCTAAATTTTGTTTCTTTAGTTTTCTATCGAAGAATTTTTTATTTAAAAACATGACACTGTATAAGAAGCGTGATTATTATAACAGTATTGCTTAAAAACAACTCAGAAACGTTTTATCAGACAACCCTCAATAGTGGTATTTTTTCAAGCCTAATAATATACGTGTAATAATAAAATAAACCACAGAAAATTCCACGCTCTATTTACTTATAGAGAGCTTTACTTCGAAAAACATAGAACTGAGAACATATTCCATGTAAACGCCTATCGTCATAACGTAAGTTCCATTTTTCTTCAACAAAGTACTATTGTCGACTTAAGAAATAAATCACAATAGAACTTGAGCCAGTAGTGGAAATAATATTATCTATTGTGTTCGCGTCGTTAGCTTAATATTAAGTGCTCCTGACTGTACCTCGCAGTTTCCTTTACGATATTATTTCTTAAGATACAATTATTTTGCTTGACAGGAATTAAATGGCAACTTAAAGTTTCTGGTAGTAGTAAAAAAACTTCGGTGCATTGATTCTATATTCTATTAATAAGTAACTTAAACTTAATAAGTTTATAACAAAGCTTTTTATCAGTTTCTAATATTACCAACTATGTATATTAAAATGGACACTGAAATAAACAAAAATACAGCTATCCCATGTACAAAAAAGCAAACAACTATTTTCGAAAATGGATTCCTAGTAACAACTTTAATTTTTATAATTAAAAATATAGGATCGGATTGCGGAATTGATAGCTTGTTCGATGTACCAATATTTTGGTAGCATCTATACAATATCACGTGAAAATAGACACGTTTATAACCATCTCCTGGAATCCATGAAAACTAAACCTACTGAAATTCGCGTGAAATATTAGTCAGGATTATAATTTTGGATAAACATGCCTTAACCTTTCGGTTTAGGCATATAATGAGAGAGTTGAGAAAAAGTTACAAATAGATAACATCACTCGACAGTACTTTAAAAAGCATAACCCTTTTTGGCATTCGGGTAACAATGAAGGCTTTCAGTTAACATACTCCGACACTCAGTCTACGAAAAATACACGCCATCGGACGCGAAATAATCGTCAAAGCGTTTCCAATTTGACCATATGTTTGATCATGCAAATGTCTACCAGCCTTATATTAGCTTAAAACAGGGTTCGTTGACCCCTGTAAGTGATATGCATCAATCGAGATCTCATCTCGATTCGCGTAGTCTGACCATCCAATGAATGGCGCATCTGCTCTGCCAATCTAGTTTCAATTTGGTGAGTTTCACGCCGTGTCTCTCATTCACACCAATTTGTATGTAGATTTATATGTACTGGCTTTTTTTGTGTATATCGGGTTGGTACAAATAGGTTATGTTTTTTGATTGTGCTGTATAATTTAGAGGTATATCATATGGTTTTTTTCTGAAAGGTGGGGCAAAAGTATGTTATGAAATGCGCGCAACATATTATGTGTTCTTTATTTTAACGATTTCCTATGACCTCTCTTATCATAACTCATGATTCTCTCATTCAGACTCATTCCATTAAGATTTTTTTCAACTTATTTGCAACTGTACCTACTTAGTTAAGGCACTCGTATAACAAAGCTAGCTACGTGTTTTGCCTATTGTTTTATGAATGGGTTAAGATTGTTTGTAGCTCTCAAAGCTTCAATGTTTCTCGGAATTTAAATAATCTACCTTTATTTTCTTTTAAAAAGGCCACGCATAATACTTTGAGGAAATGTTTACTTCACGAATTCTCGGAAGGAGTAAAATTTCTCGCGTTCAAACGGAGCTTGGAGTACAAATCCTCGGTTTTTCACGTCGCGAAGTTCTTGCACGCGAGAGCACTGCACACAACTGGCACCTCTCCAGTAATGCTCGTATCTGTAATTTCCTTCATACAACGTTATTACCAGCCACATATGATTACGCAAATTGACTATCGTAAATATCTTTTATGTAGTCCACGGTATTAGTTAGTAAAAATGATTGTCACGCGTCGTAAAGTTTTATGTAGCAACTAAAGCGTCCACTTACGGTATCGAGCTACCCCGGCACTATAGCTGTCGAAGTTTTTCCAACAAAATTCGCCTTTTACGTCCCTCCATGCTCTATCATAGATTGTATAATTTTTCCATTACCGAATGTTCGACGTCGGATAGCCACTTAGACTCCTTTACAAATTTCCTACACGATAAAAAGAATCGGCATCAATATCAAGTAGCTTGGATTTGTAAAACTGCATTTTTTACCATAAGCTGAAATTCTTTTAAGACAGACGCTTTTCCGTTTCAACAATGGCTGAGCGAAGATTAAAATATTGGTAGCTATTGATTGTGAATAATACTTGCAGATGAGAAATGAAAATATTTTTCCACGAGACTTGTGTTCCATCCGTATTCCGCGGCTTCTTTTTATAGATATGGGTCACCGCTAATATGAACCTTTTACTCATTTTTGACGCAAAATGACAAGATGATGAAGATGATAAGTCGTTTATTAATACCCAGATATGGCACATATTTTGAGCGAGTTACAATTACTTACATTAAAGCTCCCCTTCCAGTCGGAAATCATGGAGTGAACATTCTATTTGTGGTCGGTTACACATACTCGAAATTAATCAATCAGTATTAGTTAATTACAATCATATACAACCCTATATTAGATACATAACCACTCGCATGTTTTCCCAAAAGGGCAGATTTGTATCTGTATGTCGGTTTTATTTCCATTAATGAATTGGTATATGCTATTCAGAATAATTCAACATTTCGTGTGGGCAGTGGGACAGGTAGGTTTTAGTGATCTTTAAGTATTTATTTTAGCGTAACCTGGAATCTAATATCTCAATATTATATTCCGGGTAATTTATATAAAACAAATTATAACTCTTGTGTCAAGAAAACGCTAGGAGTGGTACCATAACTAATTTACGTAAAATAGATACAGATGAACATAATTGGAAACGAATTGCTTACGAAATAAGATACAAAACAAAAATAAGAGATTAATCAACGGCGATCCATCCTAAATTATTCGTTCATAAACGCGGTCATTAGCCGGGCTAATCAGTTTGCGTAATAAACCTTTTTTTTATCATAAATCGCCGGGAAATGACAGAATAAGTCTGTCGTCCCGCCGACCAGGGCTCGTCAACATTTTGTGAACCATCTGATTTCCCAAGGGACCTCATGGTTTAGATTTTAATGTTCATTCGTGAAACAAATAGCTTTTTTTCCAACACATTTTTTTCAGTGCTTTGTAAAGAGCTTTAATTTTATTGGGGTATATTTGTAAATTGTTTACGATAATCCCTTTATCTGACTGTGTAATAAAAATCAACAAACAATTTTTTTGCTTGTACACGTGTAGTCAAATTGATGTTATTTTATTTATAAGGCCTTAAGCAATAAGACTAAAAGTTACTGTAGACAAGGAATATCTAAAAGAGCAAATCTTTGACTCTAAAGAACCAAGTTTAAACTAAAAGTATTTCCAAGAAAACTGGAATATGTTTACATCTTTTCCTTTGAAAGGCAATAAAAATAATGACACCATCCCAACTATAATTCATTTTTACTGCAGCATTTTATATAAACCTAACCATTTACATTTTTAGTGGGACGCTGCGCCTTATGGGTTGTTTTCGCAAACACTGATACTTAAGATAAAATTACATATACATTAAATCCTTAATATTAGGTATATTTTTTAATACTTTCCTAAAAATAAACCCGGTTGGAAAAAATATTTTTACCCCAAAACATAGCTTCACCTTCTCTTGATTAGCAGTTACTACCTACTACTAACAAAAATGTTTTTTAAAGGTCATGAAAGACAACCTATATCCAAAAAAAATAGGAACCACAGAAAACATATCAGCAGCCGTTAATAAAAGAAATAAAATTGATAAACAGCTCGTTTTCCTTCCCACTTATATCTTGTATTGTCCCACGCAGTAGGCGCCCGATTTCCCCGACCCCATTATTATATCGAGGGATATTTTTTTAACCTGAAATGGTCCCTTTATGTGACGTCACAAGTTCTAACAAGGGATTTAAATGTTTCGCACCCCTACGCACAGAGTGGCTGGACAAAGGAGTCTGGACTTGAGAAGTAAAAATAGGGATCTGTTTATTTATGCTTAACCCTCTATATATTGTACTATGGTATGCTCCATAACTGTTACTATATAAGTAGGCAATTTTGAGGTCGGACTTAATTTTAAATCAGAACAAGATTCTAAAAGTAATTTTTACCTTCTCTCCGAGTGGTTGTCATTGGTGATATGCTGCATATTTGTATGTTGCAAACAGATGAAATAGTAGGTAGACAGACGATCTAAGCAAAGTTGCCGTGGATGTGGGTTACTGAAAATCGAGCACAGTAGCGAACCTTGGGGCCTTTGTCCACCAGTGGATATCTTTCGGTAGAAAAGATAAAAGAGAAGTATAGTCACAGACTTTTCATACTTGAATGACGTCGACTGTATAAAACGTGCCACTACATAACAGATACCTATGTAATTGCGTGTGGCAATCAAGGTCCTCAACGAATATAAATACTTCAATAGAGTCTTACAAATCAAATTCTAATTTCGGGGACAAAGATATCACACGACTATAGTGATAATATACACCATGATAGTATAGTGACATGAACATTAGAACACACACAAATGCATGCATACCATATCACAGAGTAGTCACAGCCTTTGCTGTATTTGGCAGACATCTCAAAAGCACAGCTTTGAGTTCAGAATTCTAAATACTGGTGCAACCTCAACAATGGCCGATTCAATTGTTGAATGTACATTCTCTTAGGAGAAGAACTAGCTAAATTGGATTCTCTAAGATGTTATTACGACTTAAAGAGATTTATGCTTGCTTAGGTATCTTTGGTTAGGTACGGTAGTGGTTTTAAGTGCGTTTACGAGGTAGAATGATTATTTTGTACATAGCATTAGGTATATGATTAATTAATTTATCCCTTAAACACTAGTTTACGTAAAACTTATTGGTGTATTATGAGAATTGCCGTGAAAATGAGATAATGTTCTAAACTGAACTAATAAATTAATTTCGTAGCTGCTTTGATGTAAATAAAAATTAAAATGCACAATAACATGGGATATGAGGGATCACTAGCCCCATATTTTTCTTCATTTTAACTTCAAAAATACTACAAAATAAAAATCCAAAACTGCTCCAAAAACTCAGAAGACAACTTATTAAAAAGTAATATAAAACGTGCTATCCAGAAGCAGCACACTCCACAAGTTACGTCAACGTGTGGTAACCCTACTAGTTGTGCAAACGTCTCGCGGGAATCGAGTCAAAACACTCCGAGTGCACGCACTCACACCACTGGCGGAGTGAAATATAAAACTACTAGGTTGCTAGGTTCTTCTCGTATACTATGGCATTCTATACTTTATTTTTAACAAAAAGGGTTATTATAAACTTCTTCTTATCAAGTGAGCTGCAGGTTTAATCACCTAGCATCCCTGGTGTCGAAATATTCTCAAATCCGCCTGATGTCCTCTGACGTGGAATTGTAACAACAACTGCTACTGAGTAGAACTTCGGTAGAAAGGTATGAAGTTAGGTGATACCGAGGAGATGGGAAAATGAATATTTGTTTCATTCGTGCGTGGGACGTAGTGCCTTTGGAATGCGAGCGAAATCCAACAGTTTTAAGCTTATTAAACTTAAAAGTTTTCACATTAACCCAAATTATAATTTAAACGAATGGGTACCTTTCCTGTTGAATAATAATCACAATATTTTAAATAGAATTGAATGTTTGACGTATTACAACCGTTTTTTATTTTTCTTAATATGATCTGACAATGAAAACCTCATAATAAAATGATATGCTATGAACACCGCGTCACGTACGCTATCGCAGCTGATACTAACACAACAGTAAGCGCGCTTCCGAGCCTGAAATGCGATTACTAGCGAGCTTCGCCCCCCGGCGCCGCTCGCCTCCGCACTACACAACAAACTGAATTTGCAATATTTTCTATATGCCGCGCCAAATTCTAAGAATCAAATCAAAGTTGCGAGAGATTCCTCCCCTCGAGATACAACCGTGTTTGCTAGACCAAAATTTATCTTTTCACAACCAGTAATTGTGTTTACTATTTTTATGGTAGATTCCTTTAAATTCGTCGAGTCGCCCGACTGAGACTGTTTGACTTCGGACCGCGCCGCGGCTCCCTCGGAAATATTGAATTTTATATAAAGTTAAGACGAACTTCGTATGTACTTTCTGGTGCATTCCACTTATGAAATTGCTTTTCATTTGTGAGTGAGCAAAGTGTTCGTACATACGTACTGCAAGCTATGTTTACCATACAACGTACATTCACATAAAAGTGTAGGAGCGGCGTGCACAAAAACAATGGATTTGCATTACAAAAGCCCGCTCTGTGTGCATCCTAATGAACAGTAATTGTTTAAATCCACAAGAAAGTGGGGAGCGTGGAATACGCAACAACTTACAAACAGTTAATTACATTAAATGTACGCGTCGTTTTTATATCAGAGCGAGCGATGCAGCCCCGCGCTGCACGCTGCACTCCACACGTTACGTAATGCACTGCATTACAATGCACCGGAATTTAACGGAGATGCAAATTATACCCGGAATAGTTTAGGAAATAATGAGAAGTGCTTTTAATTCATAAATCACGATTCACGACGTTTATTCAAAATATGCACTTTAAAAATTCTAAATGTTTCTATAATTTGCATATTTCCACAGCTTATCACATAATTAAATCACGATCCATCTCTAATTCTATAGAAAATGGTGTCGAAAATATGGAAGCCGTAGAATCAATATCGCACAAAAGAAAATCACGATCGTAAAAGTCACATGTAGGCAAAAAACAGACGATAACGCTAAAAGCCTGTTTAAAGATATAGGTCACCGAATTAATTAGCTCATCAGAATATCGGGTAAAAGGAGATTTTTTGCCAAAATAGATTCGCATATAGACGAAGCCGCTGTTAAAATATTTGGTTAGTTAAATTTAAGCTAAGACTATAGCTAAACCATGTTACTTAATAAAGGGGTATGTGTACTGAAATTTAGCTCGAAACCTCCCAAAACATTTACCATACCGACAACATTGTGGTTCTTTTATATACGCCAAAACGTGTGTGAGCATTTCATTATGGTTCCTAACAGAAAATTTTCTGTCTAAGGAGGAAATATAAGGAAATGAAACCAGTGTGCAATATTAAAAATAAATATATAAAAAGTATACAATATCACGCGTTTTCTCCGAAATTAGGCAGCTGTTTATTTTCGTCGGATTACCATTTACCAGTAACAATTACTACTTCTAACTATTAGAAAATAATACACAGAATTATTTATCAGTATAAGGAATTTCATAATCATAAAACTTTAATTTAAAAATAACTAAAACACAACAAATATCTTAAGTAGGTACGTCAGCATGCTTCGAAAACCTTTGAAAATTATTGTTTAAAGTGCACTTAAAGACTGCATAGAATTGTGCTGAGCTTTGGTCTGTGCCCTAAGGATATTTCCTCCCTGTCTCAGATCTTCAACGTTCACAGATTTCAAGAAGCCAGACGTTTTCCGTGACACTAAAATTTTATTGTTTACCCAATCACTGGCTTGGGAGTTTCAATGGTACAAGAACTACTTGTATTATTTGTAGAGATTAACTGTAAATTATGTAGCTACAGATTTTTATGCTATCATTTTGGATCCGTGTGTAGTTTTGCATGAATAGAAATGTATCTCAGGTATATAATTAAAGTCGATGTAGCTTCCATTAGTTCTCGGGATGACAAAGGCTTAGCTGCTACATACAGTTGATTCCGTTTATAATGACATTGAAATGATTTTATGAAAACATCGTACTAAAAGCACGCCATATAACGCGTTTTGTAGAAAATAAAAATGTCCTTAATGTGTCATTATGTACCTATTTATTTAACTAGACAAAAACATAAGAGAGATAAATAGAAATAACATGCAATAAGTACCTATACATGTTTGTAGATTTCAATTACAATTCCTATATTGAAATATCGCTGCGTTTTTTTATGTTTACTTCATGAAGGATTTCTGCTGGGTATGGGACACCAGGTTTTCATTTGTTGAAACATAGTGTCAGCACCAATAAAACGCACGAACCGCAACTTATAAATATGCACTTTATTTTAATTGAAGTGACATAACCTGTATGTTAATGCACTTACACGCAGCACTGCATTATGCACGAGGATATAATGCATTCATAGACAGTGCGCCAAAATCCCTCGTTGACGGACAAAAGCGAGTAATTTGTGACGCAGCCGCCCTAGGTCAGTGCAGGATTAGCCGTTATTACTCCTGCATATAACATCATAGGACATGTCGCCAGCCTCCGAATGTGTAATTAGATTTTATTCGGCCAGCTGCACCTTCTGAATTAGCTTTGTGCCATCGGACATCGAGCCACCAGCCCTGACAGACCACTGATTACTAAAACGCTCGATTTTGTCCATTTTCAAGTGCGTATAATTTTATTCAATTACGTATTGTTTCGGTGAAGTGTAATGAATTTGTGGAAATAATTGAGGATCGCGGTTAATAATTTTAGTCACAGTTTTGTGTGGTTACGTAATGAATTAGAACAGTATGCGTCATATCGTTTTAGATTGTTTCTGCACTAAAATGTTATGTCCTACAATCTAGCTGATCCTTCTAGGACAGCCGACGTGGCTGAATTTCGGGTTGGACTTTATTTCTAAGCAAGATAACAGAACAATGAGAAGAAGGGGAGATATTTCGACTCATCGCAAATCAGACTTATTGAAATGGTAGTAATAAACATTCCATAAACTGCAATGTTATTAACCTCACAATATAAATACCGAAAACAATGAACGTTTCATATTAAAAGTTCTAAAACAGGTTGTTTGACGCTTTATTTTCTAAAACTGAGAGCGAAACTAATATAACAAAGAAACTCGATCAGCGATTCGCGTTCAGAATTAAAAGTTGTTAAACACAGTCGCAGGGAGTTAGCGTTGGTTCGACTACATGTGTTGGGGGCGGGCTTTGTGGGAACATTCTAGTTAGGAGTAGGGCACACTAGTTACTTAGTTTAATATAAGTCATAATAACATAGCTTTTTTGATGTGGCCCTGATTTTTATGTCAAGTTAACGAAAAAAACTTTGTGTCTTAGAAATCTTGACCTAAAGTCCGATATAAGCAAATCAGCTTCGTAACACTTTGATAGTCAAAACTATATTAATGGGCGTGTTATAAGTATGTAAATTAATGATATGATCATCAATGACCAATCACATCTCAAGTTAAACAGATAGATACATACGTTTTTTTAGCATTTCAGCCTAACTGCACCGACCGTGGTCACTGCTGGACTAATGACAGCTAGCGGTGTCTCTGAAAATTTCCAGCTCTTATTAATACCGTTTTATAATAACTCGCGCTTAATCGTCGTTACATACTGCAGTGTACGACACATGTCAATCAGAATATATCGATAAATATAAACATGTGGCCTTTGCCTTCCCAATTGTGTATTCCTTGCTTTATTCTCTGCCTTATGCCTCGAGTAAGCTACGAGGTAACATGACCCAGCCTTTACCAAGAGCAGTAGTGACAGGCGTTGGTCCCGGGACATTCAGGGTGAAATTACACATACCAACACTATGCACTGTGCAGCCGAATATTTGAGACGCGAGGTGCCAACACAATTATAATTTGTTACACTACATTTGGATAGAAATTTTGATTTTCATTTGTTAATTTGTACGAGTAATTATGTAAGTACCTATCTGATATATTTTATTTTAATCGGGGAGTTTAAGAACACTTAAAGAATTTTATAATTAATAACAAATTAAGAATATGTTCTTTTGGTTTTTCTATTAACATTATTATCTTGTGCCTTTATTTTTATTTGTCCTGAAAAACAATTTGTATTCAAGATTCAGTATTCAAGAAAGTAAAATCACAGATATTCATAAACATAAACGTCCCTAGTCAGTTCCAGAACCTTCCAATACACAACAAAGTTATTGAACTCAACGGAATTCATCAATCTTTCAAACTATTTGTTAAAATTAACGCTTGTAAATCTTGTTCCCACTTCATTACGAATTCAATTTTTCAAAGAAACTTTGACCTCCGCAACTCGTGGAGATTTTTTTTTCAACTTTTTGTTCTAGAAGTTTGTAGACAGCTGTTCTTTAGTACGATGTAGTAAGATGTAGTAGTTTGTTTGGCTTTTAGTATCTTTATAATGCCGTTTTAGTTAGACACAGCATCAAAGAGTTTTATTTATGTGTAAAAATGCAAGAAAAAGAGTCAAGAAAAAATCCTTAATAATTGGAAAGCTAATAAAAGCATTGAAATTGTGGAGAACCGTCAGAGAAAGCATCGTTTACGCAAATAATCTATTCGTATGTTAGCAATATAAATAAATTATGTCCGGTAAGAGACAGTTAATACTTAGTCCTTGTCAGTCTCTAAAATTGGCTAATAATTTAATTACTTAGTCACTGTAGTCAACATATACGAGCAAAATACTATGGTTAACTTCCATGTGGCATAGTAAGTATGCTTTATTTTTATCTAAGTTTTTTTTATCTAAGTGCGTTAAGCATGAAGCGAGTGAAGCCTTATGAAAAACTTGACAGCTAATTTAAATTAGAGAAGGCTTGTAAAGTACGTTAGCATGCACGTTAACACTTTACTTTTTAACACGAGTCCCGTTAGATTACTTCGCACACTTCAAATGTGGTTTTAATTACTTTATGGTAGCGAGCAATGTATGTATTATGCCATTATGAAACGCTAGTAGTCGCTAGGGTTTAATGGACTTGCCTAGTTTAACTTGGAAACTATACTTGTTTGATTGTATTATTATGTAATTAGAAAGCCTTTTTTTTTTCCTACGTCAAAAATCATCAAATGACCCCTCCCGCTGTGGGTTAGCAGCGGTGAGGGAGTGTCAGACTCTTACTGACTAAAAACCGTCGTGTTCCTTCATAGGCCTTTTATGTACCAGGGCCGCGGTATCTCTTTCGAACAACCCGCAGCCCCGGCAGGCCTTGGCCCTGCTGGGCCCCGCTGAGGTTGCTGACATCTCTTTGAGGAGCGCGTGGAACAACGCGCGCCGTCGACACGGGTCTGTCGTCTAAGCAGACAGAGGGACGATGAGCCACCCGAACTCACCGCCCACAGACCCACGCCTACGGTGGCCGGGAGTCATCTCGCGACACCCGGCGCCCATGGTGTCTACCTGGTCCAGCGCGGCGGCCGGGATGAGAGGTGCGAACTCTCTGGCGTTCCGCCTCCTCCTTCTCGAGCATGACTGCTTCGATGTAATTAGAAAGCCTGAAGTATAGGCATTGGTACCTCTATAGCTCTTATATATAGTTATATCACATAGTTGTAGCGCACAATTTGAAATGTTCTCACGCAAATCTTTATAGTTTGCTAGAGAGAGAAATTGAGTGAAATTTCGTCTTTCTACGTACACATACATGTATGAACGATAGGTGCCTAATGACCAAGCTTTCAAACTAGTCTAAGTTTTGCCAAGCTAACAACGCCAAGGTTCTAAGTATTGTTTCAAAAGGGGCCCAAATAAACTAGTATTTATTTACTCATAAGCTTCAACCGGTGACCTGAATAACTATGATCAATCTTCGATCTATACACAATTATTTATAACTCAGCAATATTATCATTCAGTATCCCGGCGAATCCGGGATCCGTTCAATAAATCATTTGAATAATTCGGCAATTACTACCGCCACGTCCTCACTATTATTCACTCGCGGATTACTAATTAACAATAACAAATGATTGTATTTGTCGACCCTAAGAACATGCTAGCGTTATATAATATAAAGTTTGGGATTGCTATCGTCATGTATGATCTAACACTACATGTATGTATATTCCTATTTACATTAAAGCACGGATTTCATTGAAAAAATAAGAAATATAACATAGAAACCTTTCAAGTTCTATATCCCGGTAAAAATACCTATTCATTGTTATATTTTTAGCAGATCTAAGTTTACTTTGATCTTCCTGGCTATTTCCTTCCTTTGATAAAATAAATCGTTAAAATATATTTCCTACATACATATAGACAGCTTAACTCAGAAAACAGCAAGAATAAGCCCCAAAACAAATTCTTGACAAGATCCAGTGTTCACGAAACTTCATATGTTTTGGATAAACTCCAAAACTGTTGTATCGATTGCGATAGACAGTGGATAGTATCCGTAACTTTCAACAAACAAGTTAAAATGTGACCGTTATCCACGTCGTGTGCGTTTCTATGATATCCATCGGTTTTATGGTATTTTCCTTGCCAGGTTTGCACAAGTTTTCATATTTACCTGGTTTAATATATGTTAGTAGGTTGTTACTGTTGCTTAGTCCGATAGATATGTATATCCATATATTTTAACCATTATGGTGAAATTAAAACTACTTAATGATAAACTTAAAACAGGTGAAAAGGGGGCATACGATATTCTTACACAGAAATTAAAGTTATGAACATAAGTTATGTGCATAAAATGCGTTTCAGTTCACTGCCTATGTGTCAAACAGAGTTTTTTTTTTCTTGAATTTACTTTTTAGTTTATGAATAAAGAATATATTATTCGTAAAACAGCAGAATTATTGGAACAAAGGTGATGAATTATTCAAGTTCATTCATTCGAAAAGCCAGATAGCAGATCGGAATATCTGCATAAAAACTATTTTAAATATCGTGCTGAATTTCAAATTAGCTGAAAATAGTTTGAAGCCAAATTCTACGAAACCACTTAAATTAGTAAAAATTACGCGAAAGTTTTTTTTATGATACCTTAGTCACGTCAAGTTTTTTGAACATAATTTGACGTTATCAACCAAACTAGTAAAATAAAATGATGTTAATAACATTCTCTAACCAAAAATACTAATTGCAAATATAAACAAAATAATAATATCTAAAGTGGAATGCAACATATTCACACATGCGGGTAATATAAATGGCTATTTAATGGGTAGTGCGTTGCAGCCATTAGGCCAACAGTAAAATGTTCATATTATCTTAATTGCCAAATCATTGGCTCGTATATAAATGGGCAAACGATTATTCACGCAGAACGTGGTGTAGATGCCATCTCATTGTATGATGTTGTCACCAGTCATAGAGAATTTGTAACTGTGAGCTCTGGTTTTGGATGAAAAGGCTTATTCATATGTAGCAACGTGATTTTTTGTTGATATTTAGTTGAAAATATTGGTTTTATCAGGTTATAATGATTATGGTGATGATCTTGTAAACAGAGAAATAATTTGTTGAGACAACTTTAAGGCAAGAGACCGTGAGTAGCCGTATTATTTGGGAAAATGTATCATGTTTAAAAAATATCTCTGTTAAATGCAGTTGTATAAAACATCGTCACAAAAACACCCCAAAATGCGACTAATATTAAACAAAACCTGAGTTACAAAAACTAGTGAAACAACAGAAGTTTTAATACCTATAATAATAGGAATAAAGTTTGTAAAGTATAATTGTTTAGTTTTGTACAATGCAGCTGTCGTAACGATAGCAACGTTGTCGGCACCAGGCGGATTCCTTCCTCACCATTAACCGGTATTACTTGACCTCCCGTCCCCCTCCCTACTTCTTCGTACTCAGAGATCTTAGGAACATAGTGTTGAAGTTAAGGAGGTCCTTCAAAAGTGGTGATGTAACAGCTCAGTGCATGTTTAGCAAATTCGGGCGAGCTCGTAACCCGAATGAAAATTAAATTGACACTAGCTATAGAAGCACTACTTATCTACTGTTCACTGGAAGAATAATTAATTCTTTGCGCTGAAGTTAAACGGAGATGGCTCCTACAAAGTTGGACGAGAATTAAAGCGAGGATCCTAAACAAGAGAATTACAGTTTTATTTTCAGTGAAACTAAGTTCGGTAGAACTGAAATGCTGTACAATCAATCTGAATGAAAATGTTTGCTAACAACGGTATCTACTGTCAATACTGACTTGGTTGTTGTTGAGCCAGTCTGCTAAGCTTGAGCATTTAGATTCGAAACATCACATTTTTATGGACAGTTACATACCTTGATATACCTACCACGGAGAAACATGAAAATTTAATTGCAATATATGTTTGATATGTACATTTGTATACAATGTAATTTGTATACAATGTAATTTGTATATTACTATAAAGCACAATATGCAATATTGACATAAAATTACTGTAAAAATGATTTATACACCACATACTAGCTAGCACTCACTCTACATACCTTAACTAACTTAAAAGTAGTTTTATTTAAACGAGTATGTGTGTTAATTGGGCACTATAAAAAATAAAGAAGCGCCCTAAAAAGTACACATACAGAGCAACCTAACTCATTATTCATTTATATGCTTATAGCCAATTGTACTCAACGGGCGCCGAATCAAAGCGCGGAACTGATTTTATTGAAAAACTTCGCCAAACATTATTATTATGTTACATGAAGTTAATAAACGGAACAAGTTGTTTTGTTAGTTTTATTAAAGCTTCGTTATTGTGTTCGCACATATTTGTCGGACAGTTTAATTGAATCGATTGGAATATTAGCAATGCTTCGTTTGTCCTGTTTAGGGTGTATTTTTTGTGATTCCTAAAACCTTTTGAACATGCTACCTGCGTAGGACGTACACCAACAAGGTGGACAGACGATCTTATAAAGGTCGCCGGAAGACGCTGGATGCAGGTCACTTCCAACAGGTATCTGTGGAGATCTAAGGGGGAGGCCTATGTTCAGCAGTGGTCGTCCTATGGTTGAGATAATGATGATGATGCTGCCTGATTGATTTATTTATAATTAGACACCGATATTCCAAGGCAATAAATAGGGCTTCTAATGTTTGTATTATGTTTGTTTGTAAAACTTATTAGTACTTAAGAAAGGATACACCCGTGAATATATTAAACAAGCGAGTAGTATATTACGTTGCAAACTAGGGCAGCCACTTTCAATTTCGTAGTTACGATCTAAACTATGTAAATTAAATTAAGCTAGTTCACGTTGGAGCAATCGTAATGTAATTATGCTAGAATTACACCTGGTTTCTCTCCGTGCTGAGTGATTATAACATGTGCGAGATAGAGTGGATCCATCGCTGTAATTTGCTCGTAAATAAGGTCTTTGTATATGTATGTTTGCAATAACATACCAGTGTGTATATTCATTCATCCTATTGTTAGATAAAGCCTGCATTTTTTTTTTACTTAAGTCAAGTAAAAACTTAGTAAACTGGCTTGAAGAAAGTTAACAATTTTAGACAATTGACGATGTTTAATTTTCTTCTTATTAGAAAAAAAAATATATAGATTTCAATCCTGGATGCCAAACATGGAAAAGTTCTCAACTTTAGACCACAATGACCATTAGCGGCCTTGCCTTTCCCAGAATATGTTTCGATCGATTCTAGACTGATCGGATACGTCTTAGTACCAGTGTTTTTACACACGAAAATTCTTCACGTATTCATTAAAATATTGCCCCTCAGTGTCGGTCTACGTTTCCGTCCGTCATACCTGAATTTCAGCAAAACGTAATGACAGCAATTTACAATGACCGCAATATTACACCATCACATAATGAGCGCCAATCACATGCAATTACACCGTACGATAATCATTAATATTTCAATATTTACAAGCAAAAAGTAAATTGAGTTTTATCTACGATCATATGGTATACAAGTATGATAGTAATTTCCCCCATAACGGGCTCTTAAAATATGTATATTTAGAAAGAAACCGCAATAAATACATATACCGTAATTAAAGGTCTTTTGAAAAAGTCCTGACTTGACATAAGAACTGCTTTAAAAAACTGTAGTTTTTATTGCAGAAAAATTAATCTCCTGATTAAAGGTAGGGGCAATATCTAAATTGCTAGAATACGGTTCTCGCTAACTAGGTTCCTTGGTAATACTTGCTTTAAGGTTTAATTAGTATTGTTATTGTATAGATGTAAAATAATAAAGACCCTTCGATGGTAAATGGTATTTAGGTCAGGTATATTATATGTTTTTATTGAAATAAACGTCATAAGACTGTAATTGCACTAAAATGGTTGGGTTATATATAATTCATTGGTCAAAGGTTTCCTGCTTAAATTAAAAAAATTGTGAACAAGGAACGACCATTACCTTTAAAGCTGCATTTCTAAAATATCTTCGAAACACGGCTATACCTATCATTATCACGACTTCAATCTAACAGCATTACAAAAAATAATTCAAGAAGTTCCCTACAATGTCCTAACTTTCATGTTCCTCAAAAACTTTGATCACGAGCTATGCAAAATCTACGCAGAAACACTAAAGTACACTGATCTCGAAATATGTTCAATCTAAAAGACACATAGTGAGTAAAGCGCGTCCTTACTTAGACTAACTTAAAGTTAGATTCGATCCGGGAACTTGTGCTCCCTGAAATATTAGCGAATACACTACATAGACTGTGTACTTTCACACACATTGTGTTGTGTATTTTATACTTGTATGTACTTTGTTTATAAATGTATACTTTAGTTAAAAACTTTAAATTGATGTTTGCTTAAATTAAACCAGTCTTAACAGACTCCTTTCTAAAGAAAAGACCTTTTTTTTTTTTAACGACGTCAAAAATCATCAAATGACCCCTCCCGCTGTGGGTTAGCAGCGGTGAGGGAGTGTCAGACTCTTACTGACTAAAAACCGTCGTGTTCCGTCATAGGCCTTTTATGTACCAGGGCCGCGGTATCTCTTTCGAACAACCCGCAGCGAAAAGACAAATCTTTGAAAAAAATACAAGACTAGCAGCTACGCCGTAGCACATGACTACGTAATACTACGCGGCTACGAACTTAATTGCTACAAACATTGGAATCACTTTTACAATTCAAATACAAGACAAGAAAAAACGGTTCTATTTACAAAAAAATAAAAAAAATCATGTAGTATATATTCTCTTGTATCGCATAGTTTTTATCCGCACGTTATATGACCTGTTTGGCACATATGAAGTTACGACCTTTGGGAAATCTCCGTCAGATATTGTTTTGACATGGCTCATTTTAAAGTTTGCGAGCCCGCGGGGCGGTATTAGTGTCGTGTTACAGAGATGAGATGTGTGCTAACTTATATGTTTTACTACCAGAAACAAGATGGCTGATTTTGTTGTTTTACATTGTTACTCCGCTGTGTGTAATGTTTTATGTTTGTACAATGAGTATGTTTTTTATTTATTGCTTATTCTTGTTTCTATACCTCGTCGAAGACATGGATATTTAAGCATTCTTGTAAAACATTCTCACGACACTTTTTTACTATAAAACGTTCCATCTCATAAAACAGCATCTGAGCATATTGAAGATACTAAAAACCTGTCCATATAACGCAAATTGCACACATATTTTTAATTAATATACAGTAATAAAAGTCCACCAATAAACTGAAAAACAAAAACAAAGCATCACAACACACCTCCGAGTAATAAAGGAAATAATTTAATCCTGGCAGCCATTACCCATTTAATTTCCTTTTAATATAAAATAAAAACGCACAAAGCGGAGTAGCTTATGAGTCTCGAAGATGAGACGGACAGTAAACAACCAGGATCTATGTGAAAGGGATGATATCCATCCCCCAATGCTACTCAGATTAAATATACAAACTATTGTATCCTTGGTGAAAAATCGTCGTCCTTTCTGCCGTGATTTACAACGTATAGATAACACGTAATATGTACTTACTAAGTTTGTCCGACATGGCGTATATCGCGGACTATATTTCAGTAAGATTGCATAAATACGGCTTACTACGGCGAATATTTTGGTTATATTGTTTTGTTTAACTTTCTACGTGTAGGTTAGATAAGTTACCTATGTGTGATTTGTGTTGGAGAATCTTTTATTTTGATGGCAAACAGATTAAATTGGGACATAATACTGAGACTAAATTTATATACACAAGATGGCAATTAACCTTCTACTTACTTAATTAGACAGGACTCCAAACACAAAATTAATCATACAAACAGAAGAACATCACTCAACACTCACGTAATTACCACTTATCATACACACAGAAAAAAGGCCAACACAAAACAGTTTCCTCTATAAAAACTCCATGGACGAAAATGGGCAATTCATTGGCGAACATTATTGAATTATGATTAATAGTCGGGAAGTAACCGGGGGGATACATCAGAAACGAGGCTGGCTGGCTTCCAACTGTGGGACTAATGCTCGACCGACTGAAATATGCTCCTGAAGACACAATAATGCTGGCCTAATCATGTCCATATGTCTTGCAGCCAACGGCTTGGAAATATCGCAGTTGCTTTGTGATCTAGTTATGTAAATACTGGAGTAACGGTTTGTTGTGCGTTTTATGGGACAAGTGACGGGGCTGTTGTTTCGGTAGTTTGTTCGGTAAGGGGATTTACACATGACACCTCAGTCCCCATGGATGGCAGTGAAGCGGGTCTCTTGTAGTTTCAACTTAACTTCTATTGTATATGATCAAACCTTTCACACGAACGCCGCCCGACCGTGTGGAGAACCGCTACGAAATCCTCAAACATGTATGATGGATTCTTATTTCATCATCGACAAACAATATTATAAACTAACAAAACATTTCGTAGAATTTCGGCCGCTGAAGTATCGTCACAACTAAATCTTCCACTTTGTATATAGGTCATCTACCAACATAAACAACAAAACTTGAACGGGCTCAAAATAAACAAACGAACAATTGCGTAACTGCCCCAAGTCAACAGCAATTAATGGTGAATATGTAAATTGAAATACGTTCGACAACAAAATAGTTATTTGATATTGCAGCAACACAATTGTCGAACATGGCAACATCTAGTAATTTGGGGAACAATTTAAATGTTTGTCGTGATTCGCAAAAAGCACGGCGACGTGACCCGAATACCCACCATCATGAAACGTTACATTTTTGCAAACCAATCTCCGTTCGATAAAAACAACAAAGATTTTTGATTCGGCTTACATATGAACAAGAATACTCAGATAATTAAATAAACAATCGGAATTAAAATTGAAATAAAACATGTACGTTTCGGAAATGCAAAGGAGGCTCGTTGTCCTGTCAGCTCATCAGTTGATGAATTAAATAAGAGCCTTACTTATTACTCAGAAAAAGGTTGTTTTCGTTAACCTTAAGTGAAGAGAAGACAGCGGGCGCTTTAATAGAATTGATCATTTTCATTATGTAGATCATTCTCGAAGGAGGCATGACAGAGAGATGTTCAATATTGTTAAATAGCATAGTTATCCTACGTGGACTAATCACCTAGCTCCTGCTTAACAGCTGGACCGATTTGATCCGGTGTGTACTAACCTGTGATTCGGGATAGTAATTCAATTTCGCCAAAATTATATATAAAAAAATCTTTTAAAAAGGTACTTAACTAAAGAAAAAATCCATTCTTAACATAACAGCACCTAAAGACGCAAGACTGTGCTTAAATTAAATTACCTACTTTCTTAATTGGAAATACCAGTAACCTAACATTCTAACGCGATCTATACTTCGGCCGTTCAGAGAATGCGTTCCTGACACCTATCAGTTAGTCACGACTAGTGATGGGCACAACATAACACTGAGTTCGTTACCGTTCCTTCAAAATGAACCGCCGCATTATTTTAAGATTATTTTCGTTTTAAATTGGCGGAATCATTTGTTTTATATTTTAGTTATTTAAGTGGAAACCAAAAAAAGGTAATATTCATATAATAAAATTGTTTTATTTATTCTTTGTTACAAGTACATTGAATTGAATGTGCATACAGAATATTAATCAGACTCCGATTTGCTTGAGGAGGTAGTGTCTTCATCATCATCTTCGCCTACATGTATAATTATATTATTATCAATAACAGAATCAATCCTGATATCTCGGTCTAACAAAAGCCGCGTAATCAAATAAAAACAGATCGAAAACACTTGAAAAACGTGGTCTATGCGCACGAAACGACAACGGACGACTGTTTTAGCGTCACAAAATGGCGGCCCATAACGCCATTTGGGGTTACCATTTTTAATCTAAGTATAAAAATGCGGTTTGGTCATAGTTTTATTTTTATATTTCATAAAAGTTATAATTAAGTCTTATAGTCCATTATTTTCCAATTCTTAAAAAGAAAATCAAAACGTATTATTTTATATTATAACTGTATAAGAACAGATTACGATACTTGCCTGTTATTTTTAGCACAGCACTACAAAATATAAACCGCTGACATAACCTTGTAATAGCGCAGTATAGATTTAGAAAAATATTGTTTACCAAGTTATTTGACACTCAGTTTGGCACAAAATTATAACATTCATTGATTATTGATATAATAATGTTGTTTTAATGCTCCTCAATTGTTAAAACGGTAAACAACCAGCAAAAATATTTTTATCGTAACTGCAACGCCATTGCAAAGTTACGTCGTCAGTTCAATCGCGACGTGTCAGGAACGCATTCTCTGAATGGCCGAACTATAAGACATAAGAAAACCAGACCAATTACCGCGGCGGTATCTCAAGCCGCGAATCAAAGAAATTGCATTAAAATGTCTAACTTATTACTCGAGTCAGCCTCTTGGCTCATTACCTGTAGAACAATCGAATTAACAGACGCGCCACACAGGTCCAATCTAAGACTGGAACCGTTATGCGGGGAGTAAAGCCACTCTGAAAGTCAAAATCCCCCTGTTCAGAGAATTAAGGCGATGTTGCCAACTGCGTCAGATACTCGCAGGTACGCTCCAGCGAAATTGAGCGCCGAAATGTACAATTAGGACTGAAACAATTTTAATTTGAACGCGTGCTCTGAACAATTAACGCTTTTAAAGTCCTTCAATTGGGTATTTTAAAGTTGTTTCGGGATTTGTTTGCTGAAATACCTAGTTAATTTATTTAGGAATGTGTTTTGAATTGAGTACCTGCTTTTAAAGTTTAATCAGTTGTCGTAATTGTTTGGAGTATAAAAAGGTAAACTGCCTCATTCCAACTCCAAGAGGACTTATTTTCTATGCTCCTTTACTTGAAACTGTGGAAATGGGATCATTTAAATAATAACAATAAACAAAACCACAGAGATGTTAGTGAAGGCTGAGCTTTAAATCAAGATTAACGAGTTGGTGTCTGCCGCCATTACTGTGTCAAGCTAACTTAGCGAGTGCAGTCGACTCGCGCCACACATCATGGCGATTCGATTAAAATGTAATCCACTAAGCGCTATTATGTTGTTAAGAACTGAGATTATAAACAAGATGTTAGAGGATAGGGGTTATGTTTCACCGAGATGTGTTACATTAATTTAAAACGGTATATTCAACGACTGGTTAGTTCTGCTGATGTTAACAGTTTTGGCAGCATCTTAAACAAAAAAAAAATGGTTTTGTCATATAGGTACTTGCAAATGTTAGTACATGACTGTTGTTTCCTCTGAAGAACTGTTTTGAAAGGCGCAAATACTTGGCGTAAAAAACATAAAAGTACTAAGCTTTTATGTTCAAGACGTGACGACGGGATAATTAAATTTACCCGCAGAGAGAAATAAAAAGTGACTTGATGAAATATGACCGAGAAATCTATTTAACGGCTTCTGCTATTAATCGTAGCTGTTTTCAAATTTAATCGAAATAAGAAAATGCGTGTGACGTTACAGTAATAAAAAGTGGAGAATACCTACCAGACGACCTTATAAAGGTCGCCGGAAGACGCTGGATGCAGGTCGCCTCCAACAGGTATCTGTGGAGATCAAAGGGGGAGGCCTATGTTCAGCAGTGGACGTCCTATGGCTGAGATGATGATGATGATGACCTACATTTATATGTATACCTACTTTCCTTATTCTGGCTGAAAAACACTAATTTACCTTTTATTATTGCAACGAAACGTTTTAAAATTTTATTGAATCAAATGGATCCTGTACATGAATTGCGTGTAATGTGATATTGTATGTAGGTAAAAAGTACTTTTATCGGACACACCAATTATTGTTCAAATCGAACAATTTTACCTATCTTGATCCTGTACGATATCAAGGTAGAGATCACGTACGGCGGGTTTGCCGTCTTAGGAGCCCGAAGCACTAGGCAAAACCGGGTTTTCAAGACCTATCGTTTTGAAGATCGAAAAATCAAATAAATATGTTAGCATAATAAGTGTCTAGGTACCTAGTGACTGCCCAATAAACTTACGAACTGCTGAAACAGTGAAACTTATCTACATAGCTGGGCATTAACTCGTTAATCCGTTAATCGTTAATTAACGAAGTTAACATTTTGATTAGCGGATTAACTTTTAAGTTAACTTTAAAAAATGTTAACGGACATGTTAACTTCCGTTAATTATGCAGAAGTCCGTTAATCGTTAATCTAATGCCTACTATTAATTTACCGCACGGCTCCGCGGGACGAGGCGCGAAAAGCAGGTTCAGACAAGTGCCGAGCGCGGCGAGCGCGGCGCGTGGCAGCGAGTGAAACACCAGATTTCAGACCAGATTTCAACCGAGTCAAAGGCCTTCTCATAGTCCACAAATGCTAGACACAGGGGCTGATTATACTCCTCGGTCTTCTGTATAATCTGCCGCACTGTGTGGATGTGGTCTATGGTGCCTTCTTCCAAGAGATTGTACGAACACCTTTGACCCCCGATTCAGCTCAATTGCTCTTTCAAAGTCAAGAGTAGGTATTGGAGCACCGGATTCCTCGGGGAACAGATATTTATAAATCTATTTATTAAATACAATACTGCTATACCCTCAAGCGCTGCAGTAGAACCTCTGTTTTCCACGGGTAAAGACATTTTAACACCAAAACGAGCCCCGCTTTCAAAATCAAAATCAAAATCAAAATCAAAAGTCATTTATTCAAAGTAGGCTGAAAATCAGCACTTTTTGAACGTCAAATCTACAAAAGACAGCCCCCAAAACGCCCGCCCTTCACCACTTCCTATGTGTTTTTGCTGGGAAGAAGAAGTGGTGGAACAAACTCCCCAGCAACACAATTCTGTCTGTATGGTTTGAAGAACCGTATACAAAAAAATAAATAAAA
The DNA here is from genome assembly GCF_022581195.2 of Helicoverpa zea. Lineage (NCBI taxonomy): Eukaryota > Metazoa > Arthropoda > Insecta > Lepidoptera > Noctuidae > Helicoverpa > Helicoverpa zea. Next base: position 6,114,894 of record NC_061472.1, read on the forward strand.
ATATCACTCAAAATTATACACATAAATTTGTATAAAAAAAAAAACAAGTAAACATGTAATCATGTTAGCTAGTACACACCTTTCCCATACCTATTACTCAAGCAGCTACAAAAAAAAAAAAATGTCGGAAAAAAAAAAGAGAGAACATAATGCCTCCATTCAGTGAAAATAGGTATAGTTTTAGGGCGTACTCAGCGACATGCGAAACACGACGTGTTTTTATATATATAATATATAAAAAAAAAAAAACAAATTTACAACATAAACAGTGAAAACGGTGAACTAGGACTACTGTTCAAATCAAAAGTCATACACATTATATTACGAGTCAGAAAATATGTAGTCAGCAAGACGACCTGGTACCACAAGCAGCACCCGTTCACGAGCATAACGCGAGGATCAGCCATCGCCCCCCTCGCACATTTTTGAGGGAGGGAGGCAACCCGACCACCGACGCTACCGCAAGCAATACCGTCTAAGGGAGCATGACGACTTGCAACCACATAACAAGAAAACAGTTAATACTAATAGTTTTACAGTCGCTAGTAAACCATTTACAAAATTGCGAAACAACTCATCGTGAAAACAGTACGATGGTGATAATCTGTCTGTATACATACAAAATGGAAAATGTCACGTATAAAATAAAAGTAAATCACATCAACTATCAATGATAACTCTTGAAGCTGTCCGGTGTTTAACATGAGGACCAACTACTCTTATCGTTTATGTAATCATTTACAGTATAGTAGGCTTTCTTCGACAGAATAGATTTGACTTGGACTTTAAATTTATCAAATGGCAATTCTAGTAACGACTGAGGAAGTTTATTATAAAATCGTATACCTAGCCCCTTAAATGTTCCATGCACCTTGTGAAGCCTGTGAATGGGTACGCACAGTTTATGCTTGTTCCTAGTGTTGATACTGTGGACATCACTTTTCTTAGTGTAGAGATGAATATTCTGCCTAATATATAGTATGTTAGCAAGGATGAATTGAGATGCCACAGTAAGGATACCTATTTCTTTGAAAAGCTCCCTTAAGGAATGCTTGCTACCTAACTGATATATTGCACGAACGGCTCGTTTCTGTAGTACGAAAATGTTTTCGATATCTGCAGCTTTGCCCCACAGTAGAATACCATAGGACATAACGCAATGAAAGTAACTAAAATAGACTAGTCGAGCTGTGTCTACGTCAGTGAATTGTCTTACTTTTCTGACGGCGTAGGCAGCAGAACTAAGCCTTCCCGCGAGGCTAGATATATGCGAGCCCCACTGTAGCTTTGCATCAACTGTTATTCCCAGAAACACTGTTGACTTCACAGTTTCAAGAACTTCATTATTTAGGATAATATTAGGTCCTAAGTGTTTCACATTAGGCAAGGTGAACTTAACACATTTAGTTTTTTTAGCATTAAGAACGACATTTCAGACGAGAACTTCAACATGTTAATGTTTATGAAGGGGAATATGCACCTTATGTCCAACGATTAAATTACACATTTATTTATTTACGATATAAAAATGCAATTTTACACGTAGTTAACGGATTAACGATTAACTTTAACTTGCGTTAATTCTTCCGAAATGTAACGCTTTAACGTTTAACGAAGCTAACTTTTTTTGTAGCGGATTAACGATTAACGAAGTTAACAATTTTATTAACGGTGCCCAGCTATGCTTATCTATAAGGAGCTGTTTCCCGTGGGTTTAGGGTACAAAGAAACAAAGAAACAAATCTTTCTCTTTATTATAATAGTGCTTAAGAGAATGCTTCTCCAGTGACCTCTCCATTGTAAGTGGCCTCTCCTTACAACTATAAGTTACTCTGTGCTTACATCGACCTCTCTCATACCGCGCGTCACGGTGATGATTCCTTTCCGAATTCTATTTAATTTCTTCTTCCTCTTCTTGTTTTGAATATGCCTCCTTTCTTCGTCGTTCTGCATCTCTATGTATTTAAGGCCGAATGTCACACAAAGAAAAAATGCTTACTGTCAACTATCAGTGTCAGTGTCAGAATCAATTTTCTAACCTCAAAATTAATAAATTTGTTGTTTACCTTCTGCCCTTGGTATATGAAATTCAAAATAATAGCTGTAATATTATGTAAATAGTTTCAAATTAAATAAAATTGTTTATTATGGCGCTCAGTTTAAAACCGTTTAAGAGTTATCGATCTCTGTTTTGCCTCGGCCGGAGTTACTGTGAAAAGTCTAAATATGAAATTGAAGAAGAGGGACCGAAGCCCCGAATGGTATATGGTAAGCCATACCCAGAATGGAGAAAGCCGTGGATACAACGAGATGGAGAGTTTAGAACCAAACTTTCTGTTTTTGTGGAAAAAAATCCAAGTCCGGATATTTTAAAGTTTATGTCGAGCATACCTAACTTCAGTTTTAAGGTCTTCAAAGAATGGTATGCTGAAATGAAGGAACTACAAGAGATAGAAAATCAAAAGTATTTGCCAAAAAGAACTGCTACACTTGGATCAAACCTAGGAGCAGTGCATTTCTTTACATATCGGCAGTGTGCAGTCAGGTAACTTTTGGCTCCACTTACCTATGATAAGTAATACTTACACAGTGATTTAATACTGTACAAACGGACATAATTTGCCAAACTTGATTTGTTTATGATTTAAACACTAATTGTTATACTAGGATAACTCAACAATTGCGTTGTCCAACTGCTAATAAAATATAATGTGTGTTCCAGGTTGAAGGGTTCTCAAGAATGGATATCTGGAGATATAGAAACCCTGAACCTTCCTGATCGTTACACGGATGGGTACCTCGTAGAAGCTGTAGACTGTACCAATTTCCATCATAATGGCATCCGGTACGAGGGTGTACAAAACCTGTCGAACCTGCATTGCCTGAAGTGGTTACGTTTAAAAAACAACAAACATGTGGATGTATGGTGCATTGACAGATTAGCTGGACAAAATGGCCATACCCTTGAATACTTAGATATAAGCGGTTGTAATATATGTTTAGGAACTATTTTTGCTCTAGCTAGAATGCCTGCGTTAAAGTTTCTTGTTATAACAGATCCTGGTGATGATTTAAAGATACAAGCTGCTCTGTCCATGTTAGAGCAAGAGAAACCAGGACTATTAGTACATGCAGTATAGAAGTGATTGTAATTAAATGTTGCTTAGTGAAGTGTTATTTCGTTAATAAATTAATTAAATGTTATTTGTGTTTATTTTATGCGTATGTATACCACCCAGCTTTTGGCACTGCTCCAAATTGTAATTTCACAGGTAGATCGCTCTGCCCATGATTCACTCATTGAGGATTATTCCATTTGCAGGTCTAATTGTTTTTTTATTTATTTCTTTATGGGTAGGTTGTAGTAGTCTCAGTTGCAGTTGGTTGATGACAAATAGGGTTCTACAATAAAACACGCAAAATGTTTTCGAGGTTTTTATGTTTTAACATAAGTTCATACAATGATCCAATATGCTTGAACAAACTGTCCACAACACTATGGGTTGGTTTTCTATTACCTGCTCACAGTTGGTTTGTTGTTGATTACAATGTCTACATTTAAAGTGCCACTTATTGGTCCATTAGTTGGATTCATAAACATTTAAAAAACTTGCTCATGTAAAAGTGGTTACTGATTCAGATATTCATTTTTTACTTATGATTGTTTTGTCTCTAATTCAATCTAATATACATTAAATTGAACACTTAAAATCTAAATAAATCATCTAAACAAGATATTTACATTTACCATTTTGACTAAACAATTACACTAATAGCTTATGTAGAAGAAATAAATAACGAATATGAAATGCTTTATTTAAAATGTCCTTTCGAAATAATTGCTAATATTTCTTAAAATATAACATTTAACTTGTTATGCAACATAGTTAATTCAGTCTAATAAAGTAAAACTGCCTATTACCTGTTGTTTATTGACTGACAAAGCCTAGAGACGAGAATTAAATCCAAAGCATCGAGTAGGTATGCATCAGTGTCACAAATGAGTATGAACTAAGATTTGAAAGTCAATAAGGCACTAGAAATATGCAGCCATTAAGATTTTTCATATTTGTTATTACTATAACACACTTAAAAATCATTCACTCAAATCTCAACATACCATCAAAACTATAATTATTTCAACAAGAGGCAAACTTAAATTTATATGGACAGTTTAAAAACAAATTGAAACATTTAGTACAAACCATCACAATGATAAACCATGGAGGAAAATTTCTATTTTTTATAATATATTTATTAGATATTGCAACAAAGTGTGTAAATAAACCACCATGTATGCTTTCATACAAATTTCATATACGTTTACCAACTAAATGCAACTTGCTTTTACTGAGCTCCAGTGTCTATTCATGAAAATATTTATATAAATTGAAATGGTTGTAGCATATTGTATGAAATTTTATGAAAACATATATGTTGTAGTGCTGAAAAATAAAATATATGAACCTAAAACTTAATTTCGTAAATAATCGAATCGAAATCGTTTCGTAATTGAACGCTCGAAGGGAAAACCAACAGTTTTTCACTAGCTCGGGATGATTCACCTGCCATATAAGATATATTGATTAGTAAATAATTATATTTCTATTATATTCATATATTGTAAAATTGAAAACCAATCTTAATAATTATATGGGTGTTATTGTGAGTCAAAGTTATAGTTATTCCATTGATTAAGAAAAGAGGCCTATCGCTTGTCCTTACTTTGAATTAATTACCCAGCTTCCCTCAACTTGCATGTCAAAGTTTATTGTAGTCGTAAATACACGTGGTACGTAACAACGTCTAGGTCGAATATGTAACTAATTCGAACTAAGGACAAAAACATATGTGTATATAACTTCTAACTGGTAACAAAAGTTCTATTATTTATTTATGAGTTAATGTATGACAACAATGACGATTATGATGAATTGACTACGCGGGGTTGCGTACCAAAGCTCGCTAGTTTAGCATTGGCAGCTTGAACAATACAAGAAGTGAGAATGATAGCAGTAAATTTTATCTGAATGTGTTACCATACATAAGTTTAAATAGAACAACTGACGAGTTTTGGAACACACCCCGACTACATGCCTATCGAGATACAATATTTAACCGTGCGAAAATATCTCTTAAGTTTTATACCTTTAATAAATTCATTTCACTTCCGGACTCCTAAAGCAATTATCTAAATACTATTAACGCCGAAGAGATCATTTAAAAAATACAATTTTGATATACATAACATTTGTATTGGCCGAAATTTCACATGTATAAATTATATATTTATCTTTTTATCTATAATATAATTAGTATTATCTAAATAAAACCTTAATTACTTTGAGAGCCAGGAATACTTAGTGCTAGTATACAATACGACTAATATTTACAATGAGATTATATAATATAAATATTGATTTATCTAGTGTCGTTACTGATTTGAGCTATTTTTGTAAACCATAGCATTATGTTTCAAAAATGGATCGCTACGTCGATCGTTTACTGACAGAAAGAGTAATAATAATATTATTAAAATGTTTACAATTTGTGTCACTCACATGATTCACTCGAACACGGCATACATTGTGTATCATAACACTCGACAACTCCCTCGATAAACCACTGTACAACGTACAATATTAAATAAGTAGATATTAATCTAATAAAATGAAATAATTTGAAACACTTGGAAGACCAACATCACAACATAAATAGAAAACAATACAAAATAATAGAGACTTAAACGATAGTGAAAATGTTCGCACCAAAGTTCCTTGCTTGACCTCACAACTACTCGCATAATGTTCACACATCTCACTCACTATGCGTCGCAGAAAACATATCACTTATTTAGGTCTCTATGTAAGCACAACTTGTATACTATCTTGGATAGTTTCAACATTTTGCCATTTATGATAGGAACACCTGAGTGTCAGTTATTTTAAATGCATTTATCAACGACATGACAAATATTTCGCTGTTAACGTCGATCATAATCTCAGATATTGAATACGGCAAATGAGCATTATTCTGTCATAGTTTATCGATAACTATATTACCAGCTGACTATGTTTGATAGAGACCACATTAATCACTAAATCAATTCGTAACAAACGAACTTCCATAAGACACTCTTACACGCAACTCGCTCAATATCCAATTGAGTGAAGGCAACATTTAAATAAAACCGTATCTCTCGATAAACACACACAAATCTGAAGTAAATATAATATATCAATTGCAAATATTATTATATAACTCTAAAATATTTATTGATTTTAATAAAATTATTCTTATATTGCAACGAAATTCAACTGGGACTGTTACGAAATATTTAATGGCTTCACACAATAATTAAACGAATTAAGCAAATAAAGAACTTTTGAGCGTTAAAAGACAAATACAGCCAATTCAATGATGTGAAATCTACTATATTTTGTTTCAGTATAAATGTTTATTTTTGCAGAATTCTTGCAAAGTAATTGGTATTGCAACAACACAGATTTCAGACATACTGCACTCACTAACAAAAGTACTTAATACAAATATACAAATAATAATTGAGATCGTGCCCATAATGACGATGTGCTCTAAACAATGAAATAAAATGATCTATTAGTAAAATAACCAATTAAAAGCGAATAAAGATATGTATCTATTGATCTGAGGTTACCTTAAAGTGATAATATAGTTGAAAACTTTTAACTATGTAACTTTTTCACAAAGCTCGGCTTTAAAGTATCCTCAGAAGAAGAGAGAAGTGGTATTTTTTTGTGATTTTTTGCTTTTTTGTATTACTTGTAATGTAAAACACTAGATATGAATATCTCATAACCTTTTCACTGCGTTTACTCACTTATGCGGCAGTCGCGCTAGGCAGCCGGCCGAGTGGTCAGGGTAGCTACGGCCTGACTGCATAGTGCGCTCATACATTTACAGGAAACAATATTGGTTAAGATACTATGGATAAGGGAAACAAACCATTAGTACCACTGTTATTTTTAGATAAAAACTACTTTAAACATAGATTTAAATCAACGAATCAATTAGACCATGCATCGCCAATTCTCACGGACTTAACATTACCAATTAATTTTTATGATTTTTTAAACTTTTATTAATTAAAAAAGTACTTCTGAATAATAATAAAATACTATAAACGAGTAGCTATACGTTAATCTAATCACTGTATTAAATGCTTCTGCATTTACCATCACGAAACCTTTCGCGTCAACTCCATCATTTCGAGGTCCACTAAGATATTCAGCCGTTCACAGAATACGATTTAGGCATTCTCAAATTGAAGTTCTAAAATTCAAATGACATAAGTACTTTTTTTGAACTGGCAATACCTAAAAGTTGTCATGCAGGTAACACATGTTTATGCGTCTGTGTACGTACTATGAACGGCTAAACACCAAGTGGTCCTACTCTCGTACAATGATAGAGATGGTGTACCCGCATCGCTAACTGGCCGTCGAAGTCGGCTGCATAGGCGCTGATGCGATTGGAGAATTTACTGAAATAAAGATATAATTGCTTTTGAAAACAACATGTTTTGCGCCAGTCAAAAGATCAAGAAAAACTTTAGTACAAAAAGTCTAGCATTTTTCCGATTATAATCGCGATTCTTTTGGTTGTTTTACGTTTTAAAGATTTATTTGACACTAACTGTTTCTCACGGTTTCTTTCGCGTTCCGAGAGGTAAAAATATAACCTGCGTCACACGAGGTTAGTCCAATTTTCCAATATCGCAAATTCGTAGGAGTTCTGTAGTTTTGAGTATCTTGAATACAAAAAAATATTTCCTCTCTAAAATATGAGTTAAGATGTCACTCTCATGTAAAAGGTTAGAGAGCTATAACATAATTCGCGATTATTATAAGTGCTCGACTTTTCTACTTTAATTAAATATATCGCTGTAATCTGCAGTAATACTTACTAGTAGGCGTGTTCACTTCGGAGTGGGGTGTAAGGTTGGACTGAGCCATCAGTTTCTGTCTCACTTCGCGAATCTTTAACTGTAGAGCCATTTTAGTCGGGAAAATATCCATGTGTGTAGCCTGTAAATAAAACAAGATGATAAGTGAAACCCTTACCACCTAAAAATCACCCCCCCGTCAAATGACACCCCCTCCTCTCCCACTGTGGGTTAGCAGCGGTGAGGGAGTGTTAGACTTTTACCAACTAAAAATCCATCGTGTTCCTTCGTACTACTTTGTGGTACATATCAGGGCCGCGGTAACTCTTTCGAACAATACCGTAGCCCCGGCAGGCATGTTGACGATGCTTTATTTTGAAACAAATAATTTTTCTTCATAGTAGTAATAGTTTTCTCCGCGACTTCGTTTGCGTGGAATTTTGACTTCCGGCAGATTTTTGGTTTGACCAATAGATGGCGCTGTATGTCCGGAATTATTTTTTTTTTTTATAAAAACTATCCTATGTCCTTTCTCAAGTTCAAAACTATGTCTGTACCAAATTTCACACAAATCAGTTCAGTAGTTTAGGCGTGAAGAAAAGACAGACAGTCAGACAGAATTACTTTCGAATTTATAGTATTAGTTTGGATATGCTGTTACCTGGAAGTGCGTGGTGGCCTGCGTGGTGGGGAACATGCCGTGCTCGTGGAAGAGCTTGAGCACGAGGTGGCGGCGCTGCTCCAGCACGCGGCGGTGCCCCGCCTCGCCGCGCGCGCTGCCCGAGCACGGCGTGCGCGGGGACATCTCCTCCATGCCTTCCGATACTAAGGGGAAGGGAGCTTAGTTGTAAAACTACTAACCAAAACTGGGAGGTGTCAAGGGACACACGGATGGAAAAAAGTTCCTTCTTTTATTATTTACTAGCGACCCGCCCCGTTCGCAACGCGAGATAAGGAACTTGTTCGAAAAAGTTAATGTGGTTTCTACTGTACCCGTGCAGTGTCATACAAAATAACTCAGTAGCGAGGAGCTGCGAGAGCCGTCCGGACTTGAAATTAAACGGCATTGCGTAAATAAAATAAATCGTTTAAAAAACTGACAAAAAATTACAAGATTCATAACAGCCAGTCCATCTTGGGGAGGCCGCCATATCGAATTGTATCATTTTGTCGAAGACCGGGAAGTGGGTCAAAATAAGATTCCAAGATTTTCTTACATATACGTACATAGTTACAAGTGAAGCTAATATAAGCGTGTTAATAAGGCTTTTCCTACAGTATCGTATACTTCAAATGAATAAATTGTAATAAAAGCCTGACATGGCTGTGGAATTCGTCGAAAATGGGCATGCCAACATATTTTTCCACCCCCCAAATAAAACCAAAAACCTATAAACTTACCTCTATAAGTATCCAAGTTAAAGTCGGGTCCAAAGAAGGTGTTCCCAACGAGTTTGTTGGTGGTCGTGTGTGGAGTGCCGTAGGAGTGCGGCGTCGGCATACCGTTGCCGTTCATTACTTCTGGCTCCAGTTGCGGCGTTACTGCTGTGTTCTCTTCCTCTGTGGGATGAAGAATAATGTTACTTTAACAATGGTGTGAAAGATTAACCGTTATGTAACATAAGAAAAATCTCAAAATTGGTGGCGATATTATTATCACACTCCTACATTTCCTGATTTTTTTTTTAGTTATCTTATGCTGTCCCACTGCTGGGCAAAGGCCTCTCCACTTTTCTCTATCCATCGCTGCTTGAGGCCAGTCCGAGAGGAAGCTGACCAAGTCTTCTCTCGAAATAACACAGTCATGAAAAATAAACGGTATTTTGGTAACCTAAATTGAGATCTTCTGGACCCCACGCTCATTAGTCGCTTCCGTTTACTATTATATATATACTTCGATAGATATTTTCATACTACATGAGATGTGTTTTACAGTTGAAGGTTAAAATACACAAAATAGCAATCCCAATTCCTGTCCTGAAAGCTACAAAGCTAGTGAGGAATAATCTTATTTCTCTGCTTTCTTATAGAATGCTGCATGTCATTGATTCGAAAAGGAATTAACCCCGTATTACAATATTGTTATCACTCACCCATCTTGTTATGTTTCTTCCTCATGTAAAGCTGGGGGCTGCGCGGCACCACCATGGCGCTTGGGCTGCAGGCCTCGGGCTTGAACTGCGGCAGCGTGCTGAACTTGTGCTCGAAGTTCACCGTCTCCAGGACCCTGGGTGAGGTAGATAGTGGTTTAGGGTGGTCAAACAGCAATGAGAATAAACACTTTTGTCACTTTTAATTTAAGAATGTTCTTATCACCCCTGTAAAAGCTAAACTTATAAAGAAATTCTATCATTGCTGTCAGCTTCAAGTATGAGCAGAATACCAGATGCATTTGAAGTACTAGTGTTTTACATAGAGCAACTGCTTATGTGACCACGTCAACCCAATTACCCAGGTAAACGGATAATACGACTGGTTGTACCCACTAACTTTATTGAAATAAAAAAGAAATGTAAAATATCAAGTGTGTTTTAATGTCAGAATTACTTATGGTAAAAAATGCTGAACATATAAATTCTATATTTCTTATGAAATAAGCAGTTCCTTTGTTCTATTTTTATTCATGTATTCTGTGTGTGTGTGTATATAAACGAATAAATAAACAAAATACATACTTATCCCTGCCATCCTCATTCCTCTTCTTAAACAGGCTCTTCTTATGCGACGGGCTGGGCAGATCACTTGGCTGCTTAGGAGAAGTCGCGTCATCAGAGCTGATGGCGCCATTGTTGACGCCGGCTTCCGAACGAGGCACGTTGATGCCGCTGCTACTGGCTGTGGAAGTCGCTGGCTCGTTGCTGCCCGTTGAGCCCGTTGACGTTCCTGGTTATGGAAGTTTTAAATAAAAAAACCTATTTGGGGACTGTGTCTTTTGAACATTTAAGGTGCATTTTTATCTGAAAATAATCTAGGATATACATATTGATTTTCTTGAAGTAATTAAAATCAAATAATTTAACGAACAATATGAAATATCCTGTTTTACATAGAGAGATTTGTAAAAGAACTTATGATTTTTTGTGAATTTACCTCGACTAAGTCTCTTCTGTAGCGGGGCTCTGCCGAGTTGCGCAGGAGTGGGCGCCAGCGGGAATGGTCTGGTTTCTTCCACCGGGGTTTCCCATTGCCTGTACCAATAGAAAACAAAACACTGTACAATGCCGAATAAAACATACACACAAGGGCGGATCCAGCTTCGGCGCCAGGGGGGGGTCACCCAGTCATGGTCAAGTCACAAAAAATATTATATTGTAGCGTATACTTCTTTTAATATTAAAAGTAGTAGTATAAATACAATAAGTACGTACGGAGCGAGCTCGAAATTTTTACGAATGTTAAGAAAAGTGTTTTCATATAGAAAATGGCCCGAGCAGAGTGAGCGCAATTTCTCGTACATATTTATACACTACACACAGGTGCCAAACAAAAAAGCGCGAGCGAAGCGAGCGCGAAAATTTTGTGTTCAGGTCGAGGACTAAGGTTAAAAAAAGTTTTTTTATCTAGAAAATGGTCCGAGCTGAGCGAACGCGATTTCTTGGACATAATCACAGATGCGAAATTGAAAAAAGCGTGCGCGAAAATTTTTATTCAGTTCGAGGACTAAAAGTAGATGAAAATGCTTTCTTGCTGTATAACAAATATACAGCACAAATACAAGAAAGCGCGATCATAGCAAGCGCGAGATTTTTTCAGGTTGAAGACTTAACGTTTGAAAAGTATTGTGTACGCAGAAAAGGGCGCGTACGTTTTTTATTGCAGCAACAGTAAAACATTTTCTGTGAAAACTTCAATTGTCTTACTATTGGTAAGGGTTCATGAGATTAGGGCCGTCTCTAGCTCATGTAGCGCCTGGGTGCAATCATCACCCAAGCGCCATCTATGTATCTATTGAAAGATTATGAGTAGTACATATTGATCGAAGTACTTTACAAGGAATATAAATAAGAACGTTCGAACGAAAGTCACTTTTTTGGTAGGTTAAAATGTTCCCAAATCATTGTAGGCTCAAACTGTTGGCCAGATTTAAGTTATGAAATTCGAGATAGGACAACGTAATTGTAAAAATTAGCGCGAGCGAAGCGAGCGCGCAAATTTTTTAATTTTGGGACACAAAAAGTTTATATGTTTTAAAAACCGCTGTAAAGTAACAAGCAGTCGGAAGCGCAAACTGTTTTGTTTTTGAGGACTCCATTAATATATTTTTTTTTGCTATATTTGACTTATGAAGTTATCAAGGCAAGGTAATTATATGTATCCTGCCTTGATAACTTCATATTGCGCGAGCGAAGCGAGCGCGAAATTTTTTGAGCCTACGACACAAAAGCACCTGATTAAGTACATTGTAAAGCAACAAGTAGCCGCGAGCGCAGCGAGCGCGAACTTTTTTAGATTATTTGTTTGAAGACTCACAAATCAGACTGGGAATTACGTACAAATAAAAAGGAACCGTGATTAGAGCGAGTGCCATTTGTGTTCGTTGATTCGGTGCGTCAATAAAAATAATAAACAATCAGAAATACAGCACAGACATAGTCATTTACTCGCGAGCGTAGCGAGCTAGAATTTTTTCACTTAGTTGGAGGATGTTAAAAGTTAAAAATAATCAAAATGATCAATCCAACAAAGCGAAGGCGGCTTTTTTGTCAGTATCATTGATACAATGTGGAACTTCCTTATCGAACGGGTGTAATTTCTTCGAAATTTCCTGGTGGTGGGGCGTCCCGCGGCGCCCCTGAGACCGAGGCGCCCGGGTTATTCGCACACCCTGTACCATAGGTTAAGACGGCCCTGCATGAGATACAGCATGTAATGTAGACAATCCGGACAGCGGATTCTTAGTAACAGGGTCCCGTTTCCTCCTTTTGGGTACGGATAAAGAGTAAATAAAGAATAGAGAGCGAGCGTTGCGAGCACGAGTTCTTCAGCAAAAATACTCTACCTATTCACTCGGAATAAAAATTATCTTATACTTATAACAAAAACATCGTGTTTAACCATTTCAATTATTAGTCCTCTTAGGTCCTGAACCTGGCCCAGGGGGGGGTCATGACCTTGTGACCTACCCCCTGGATCCGCCGTTGCATACACAACGGATTAGCTAGGCAGTCGAAAGATCGGATTTAGGAACATTATATGTATAAGATATAATGAAATCTTCGGCTGCCTCATAATATATTCATACGATTATATAAATACCACTCCATAGAATAAACCATCACCATCATCAGCCTGCCTTTATCCCAATTTTATTTGGGATTATCGAATAAACCAATATGCTTGAAATAAACCATAACGGAAGAATACAATAAAATAATACTCACGTGGTAGTTTTAGGCGCAGTAGTGGTGTTAGTCTGCGACACTATGACGGATTGTCCGCTTTGCACATTCTGCACGTTCTGCACGTTTTGCACGCCCTGGCTGTTGTTCTTCGGGGTCTCTACTTCTGTGGACAATGCGTCTATAGTCATTCACTAATTACAATACTTATACAGGAAAACTGTGATGTTATCTGATTGTCTGTTTGCGATGAACTCAAAAGAGTACTTTATAAAGTGTGAAATTACTTTTCATCTTAAATAATTATGTTTTTTTTTTATTCGATTTTAGTTAAATTTTCAATTAATTCAACATTTGTTTTGATTCATAAGTTTTGAGGTAGTCCGGAAAAAATATGCTTGCGGTTTTCTTTTTCGATTACACAGGCTATGTGTCGTCGGAAATAGACTCACCAGTACTGAAGGTTGGCACATATAGCCTCTGCAGATGTACGCAGTGCATGGAGTCGGACGCGGGGCTGTCGGTGGCCTGGCTCGGCTTCAGCAGCAGGTTGTATAACAAGTGTACACACTCACCAGTACTGAAGGTTGGCACATATAGCCTCTGCAGATGTACGCAGTGCATGGAGTCGGACGCGGGGCTGTCGGTGGCCTGGCTCGGCTTCAGCAGCAGGTTGTATAACAAGTGTACACACTCACCAGTACTGAAGGTTGGCACATATAGCCTCTGCAGATGTACGCAGTGCATGGAGTCGGACGCGGGGCTGTCGGTGGCCTGGCTCGGCTTCAGCAGCAGGTTGTATAACAAGTGTACACACTCACCAGTACTGAAGGTTGGCACATATAGCCTCTGCAGATGTACGCAGTGCATGGAGTCGGACGCGGGGCTGTCGGTGGCCTGGCTCGGCTTCAGCAGCAGGTTGTATAACAAGTGTACACACTCACCAGTACTGAAGGTTGGCACATATAGCCTCTGCAGATGTACGCAGTGCATGGAGTCGGACGCGGGGCTGTCGGTGGCCTGGCTCGGCTTCAGCAGCAGGTTGTATAACAAGTGTACACACTCACCAGTACTGAAGGTTGGCACATATAGCCTCTGCAGATGTACGCAGTGCATGGAGTCGGACGCGGGGCTGTCGGTGGCCTGGCTCGGCTTCAGCAGCAGGTTGTATAACAAGTGTACACACTCACCAGTACTGAAGGTTGGCACATATAGCCTCTGCAGATGTACGCAGTGCATGGAGTCGGACGCGGGGCTGTCGGTGGCCTGGCTCGGCTTCAGCAGCAGGTTGTATAACAAGTGTACACACTCACCAGTACTGAAGGTTGGCACATATAGCCTCTGCAGATGTACGCAGTGCATGGAGTCGGACGCGGGGCTGTCGGTGGCCTGGCTCGGCTTCAGCAGCAGGTTGTATAACAAGTGTACACACTCACCAGTACTGAAGGTTGGCACATATAGCCTCTGCAGATGTACGCAGTGCATGGAGTCGGACGCGGGGCTGTCGGTGGCCTGGCTCGGCTTCAGCAGCAGGTTGTATAACAAGTGTACACACTCACCAGTACTGAAGGTTGGCACATATAGCCTCTGCAGATGTACGCAGTGCATGGAGTCGGACGCGGGGCTGTCGGTGGCCTGGCTCGGCTTCAGCAGCAGGTTGTATAACAAGTGTACACACTCACCAGTACTGAAGGTTGGCACATATAGCCTCTGCAGATGTACGCAGTGCATGGAGTCGGACGCGGGGCTGTCGGTGGCCTGGCTCGGCTTCAGCAGCAGGTTGTATAACAAGTGTACACACTCACCAGTACTGAAGGTTGGCACATATAGCCTCTGCAGATGTACGCAGTGCATGGAGTCGGACGCGGGGCTGTCGGTGGCCTGGCTCGGCTTCAGCAGCAGGTTGTATAACAAGTGTACACACTCACCAGTACTGAAGGTTGGCACATATAGCCTCTGCAGATGTACGCAGTGCATGGAGTCGGACGCGGGGCTGTCGGTGGCCTGGCTCGGCTTCAGCAGCAGGTTGTATAACAAGTGTACACACTCACCAGTACTGAAGGTTGGCACATATAGCCTCTGCAGATGTACGCAGTGCATGGAGTCGGACGCGGGGCTGTCGGTGGCCTGGCTCGGCTTCAGCAGCAGGTTGTATAACAAGTGTACACACTCACCAGTACTGAAGGTTGGCACATATAGCCTCTGCAGATGTACGCAGTGCATGGAGTCGGACGCGGGGCTGTCGGTGGCCTGGCTCGGCTTCAGCAGCAGGTTGTATAACAAGTGTACACACTCACCAGTACTGAAGGTTGGCACATATAGCCTCTGCAGATGTACGCAGTGCATGGAGTCGGACGCGGGGCTGTCGGTGGCCTGGCTCGGCTTCAGCAGCAGGTTGTATAACAAGTGTACACACTCACCAGTACTGAAGGTTGGCACATATAGCCTCTGCAGATGTACGCAGTGCATGGAGTCGGACGCGGGGCTGTCGGTGGCCTGGCTCGGCTTCAGCAGCAGGTTGTATAACAAGTGTACACACTCACCAGTACTGAAGGTTGGCACATATAGCCTCTGCAGATGTACGCAGTGCATGGAGTCGGACGCGGGGCTGTCGGTGGCCTGGCTCGGCTTCAGCAGCAGGTTGTATAACAAGTGTACACACTCACCAGTACTGAAGGTTGGCACATATAGCCTCTGCAGATGTACGCAGTGCATGGAGTCGGACGCGGGGCTGTCGGTGGCCTGGCTCGGCTTCAGCAGCAGGTTGCCCGAAGCGTCCAGCGAGAGGGTCAGCGGGCCTGGCACAACTGATACTGTTAACATATTTAGTGGGTTCAAACAGGTCAATATCAGATATATAACCTAACCTAACCTACCTTGAATATTTCGCAATTAGTAGATATATTTTAATTTAATTAAACAAGACAGTACATAACATGAGAAAACCACCTATGGGACCACCTATGTTCTTCATTCACATATGGGATGTGGTGATTTACATTTGCCATGTTTAGAATATGATTTTGAAAAAAAAATATAAGAGGTGTTTCCAAGATCCAGTGCAGCGAATAGAATTTTTCTGCTTAGGAATACTATTGCAGTGGGCGGAGACAAGATGTTGCAATCATGAAATTTTATTGGTTGTTCTCCGCTTCGGTTTGGTGGAGTCTGAGCCTAAAGCTACATAAGTGAAATATAGTGAATACTCACAAGGCGAATTATCACCGATACTCCTCTTGACGAGTGTGAAGCTTTTGAGCACGGGGTTACTGAGTGTCGACGTCAGCGGCGTCGATGTCGGCGTCGGTATCGTGTTCGACATGCCACTTGATATCACCTGCACAATACAAACAATAAATTATTATTTTTGAAGTATTATCAGCTCCAAGATGATCAGACGACCTTATAAAGGTCGCCGGAAGACGCTGGATGCAGGTCGCTTCCAACCGATATATGTGGAGATCTAAAGGGGAGGCCTATAGTCAGCAGTGGACGTCCTATGGCTGAGATGATGATGATGAAGATGATTATCAGCTAAAAATGGAAATATATGTGTATTTTTATATACAGGTTGCTATGGATATAGTAGGTACTTCCTTTAGCAGAAGATTATTTTCAAAACCACATTGAGGAGTAATTGGTAGCATCTAATGGCAGCTGGTAGCAATTAGGAACCAACTCTCTTTATGTATATCGAGGGAAAATAGGGGGAGTGACAGTCATTATGATGCACACAAATAATTGGGAAAGGGTTAGACATATGACTGACATGATGGATGTCGGGCGAGGAGTATGTTACCTGCACTCCACACGTGGAGGTAGGCGAGTTCATGATGGACGCTATGGCGTTGTCCAGCGCCGCCTGAGTGGACAGGTTGGGCGTGCTGAGCGAGATGCCCTGCACGCTGTGTGTCAGGCTCTGCGTGCTGGACGCGACGGACGTCGGGTGCGGGGAACTCGGCACTTGGTTCAGTAGAGGCTTGTTGATTTGTGTGAATGCTGTCCATTGTCTGTGGCTTTCACCTGGGAATAGAAGTGTTGGTTAGTGTTTTGGGTAAGACAGCACGTGACCACGTCATGTGACCACGTCGTGTGACCTCGCCACATGGTTATTTTATTAGAGGAGCTTCTGAGAAGCCACGCGGCGGGTCGAGTAATCTACTGTATGGATGTATCTCGCGCGCTGCTCCTGTGCGTACTGACAGCAACATGGTCGCCGCGCCAATGGACACCCATCCCACGCGTCTCTCGAGGGCTTATTACACTTAACTAAATTCAGTTGTCTAAAATTCTAAATGATTCGGTTACAAAATTCAGACAAATGTAATCGCATTTAGGAAGGTAGGTTTCACCAAATCATTTAGAAACCTAATTAGACAACCCTTATTTAGACTACTAAATTTAGTATAGTGTAATAAGCTCTTTAGGGTGTATGTATGGGTGAAGCAAGTTAACATGCGCAAGTAACAAATGACAAGAGCACGCGGATGGGTATTTTGCTTTGGTAAATGTGCGAGTCGCTGGACCCGCACGTTTATAAAATACATGTAACCTGCGCATGTGCCTCAACATGCGCCATCTACTTGCACCGTGTGGTAGATGTACCCTAACGTATATTCTAAAAGATGAGCGATGTAGCGGCGTCCAGAAGTGCGCGGGACCATTTGACTTGCGACATTATAAATACATTGTTTAAGTGATATATAAAAATAAATACTTACCGGTATCGGCGTGAGTAGATTTGAAGGCACCGCCAGTGGGCTGGAAGCCTTTAGGCCCGCCCGGACTCGACGCTGTTATTCCTCCAAGAAGATTGTCTGACGAACCAGCTCTGTAAATACGAAGGAAAAGTTTTATATAAAATATTTTAGATGTGGGTCACCTAAAATAGTTTTTCAGCGTTAACGTGTGATAACACATTCCACCGACTGTAAATAAAATTAGCAACAAAGTACGAATAATTAAAAAAACTAAAAAACACGCTTTTAGCAAGCACAAAATTTTTGGATTAATTGGATTTGTTTCTAAGCTAGTCATGTATTGTCATCAGAACACAGAGCGTGTGCAAAACGCCATCCTAATTGAAGCCGGGGAAGTAGGTCAAATTAAGATTCCAAGATTTTCTTCCATACATAGTTACAAGTAAGCCAATATAAGCGTGTTAAAAAGATGAAATACTTTCGAATTTTACTCAATAAGTATATTATGGAGTTATTGTAACTTACCTAGCTTTAATAGGTTTAGGCCTTCTAGTATGGTCGTGGTGTGACGGCAAATAGTCCCTCGTGTCCAATCCTTCGGAGTCCGAGTCTGTGACCTTCTCTCCGCATTTGAGGTCAATCTCTATGTTCTGTACCGCTGGCGGCGGTTCCTCTAGCGGTTGAGATGGCTGAAAGAAAGTGAGATTAGTTAGACAAGACATACGAAGAATTATTATCAGGTAAAGTAAATTGTATTTTATTTTTGCTGTGATTCTTATTTTGGTATGAAGAAATAGTTCACAATTTTTGGGTGTAACGTTAATATTACCAGCCAGCAAAATGGTAAGGCCGCGAACGCACAGGCAGGTGGCTTGCTTAGCGCCTAGTGTCTAGCGCGTCACCTAGCGAGTAGCCCAGTAAAACGAACGTTCTAAAGTCACCTAGCGAGTAGCCCAGTAAAACGAACGTTCTAAAGTCACCTAGCGAGTAGCCCAGTAAAACGAACGTTCTAAAGTCACCTAGCGAGTAGCCCAGTAAAACGAACGTTCTAAAGTCACCTAGCGAGTAGCCCAGTAAAACGAACGTTCTAAAGTCACCTAGCGAGTAGCCCAGTAAAACGAACGTTCTAAAGTCACCTAGCGAGTAGCCCAGTAAAACGAACGTTCTAAAGTCACCTAGCGAGTAGCCCAGTAAAACGAACGTTCTAAAGTCACCTAGCGAGTAGCCCAGTAAAACGAACGTTCTAAAGTCACCTAGCGAGTAGCCCAGTAAAACGAACGTTCTAAAGTCACCTAGCGAGTAGCCCAGTAAAACGAACGTTCTAAAGTCACCTAGCGAGTAGCCCAGTAAAACGAACGTTCTAAAGTCACCTAGCGAGTAGCCCAGTAAAACGAACGTTCTAAAGTCACCTAGCGAGTAGCCCAGTAAAACGAACGTTCTAAAGTCACCTAGCGAGTAGCCCAGTAAAACGAACGTTCTAAAGTCACCTAGCGAGTAGCCCAGTAAAACGAACGTTCTAAAGTCACCTAGCGAGTAGCCCAGTAAAACGAACGTTCTAAAATGAACGCGACCGGCTGCACTGCGCGCTTAGCGCCTAGCTAGTCACTTGGCGTGCATCCATGTAAATAATAATATGGAATAGCCAGGATGAAAGCCGCTAGGCACTAGGCGCTAAGCAAGCCACCTGCCTGTGCGTTCGCGGCTTTACCATTTTCTTTCTTTTTTTCTTACAAGTCTTTATCTACCTTTCTTCTTTAACGAAATCACATTTATATAAAGTAATTTTTGGAAAAATTGCCATTCATCTTTGCCATATTGAATGCAATAACTTAGGCACGTTCTTTTAATAGCAACAATATAAAATAGCAAAAATAAATAATATCAATATTTTTTTGGAAAAATACCTTCTACTTGTATCCATATAACAAAATACGCTTTACAAAATAGGTGTGTGTTTTAGATAATAAATAAATAATACCATTTGCTCATCGTCACTGAGCTGCGGCGATCCCATATGGGCGTAAGTAGCGACCGGCACGGGCAAGTCCGAGTTGATCGTCAGAGATCCGCTGCTTACCACCTCCGATGGCGTTCGGGGACTCTGCACATAAAAATATTATACATTGAAAAATGAAGGTAAAGACAAGATAAGCATAAATATCATACAAACTCGTGCGTCGTGAAAAAATGAAAAAAGCGTCGAAAGGCTAGGATATAGGATAAGGATGCATTTTGTAACTGTATACATTTTGCAATAAATAAATAATATAAAAAAGTTATGCTACTTAAAATTATCAAATATGGAAATATTTATTTGAAAAAAAAATATATAAATACAAAAACGTGACACCAGGTTGAATAGTGATTCTTATAATATTGATATAAGGTTCAGATTACTGCATTTTTTATAAAACTGAAAATAGCTGAAAATAATAAAATAATACCTGTGGCATAGATCCGGAAGGATCTTTACTGCTAGAAGACTTCCTGCGGTCTTTGTTGCACCACTTCCATTCTGGGTGAGCTTTGAAGTGAGCTTCTTTGACCTGAAGGTAATCGAAACATCGTCATATATACTTCTGTATTAATATAATGTAGAGAAAACATTCTTGTTTGTACCCCTAAAGGCTCCGAAACTACTGAACCGATTTCAAAAATTCTTTCACAGTTGGAAAGCTATACTCTTCCGGGATTCTTCTTCGTCTTTCGTGTCGATGACATGTCTTATAGTGAGACTACACTTTGTCAGCCCACTATGCCGCACGGCACGGCCGGATGAGCTCATTATCATTAGGTCTTCTGGGATAAAATATAGCCTACTAGCTTTTGCCCGCGACTTCTTTCGCGTGGAATAGTAACTTCCGGTAGATTTTTGGTTTGACCAATAGGTGGCGCTATATGTCCGGAATAAATTTTATTTTTATATTTTTTTGTAATAAAAACTATCCTATGTCCTTTCTCAAGTTTCAAACTATATCTGTACCAAATTTCACACAAATCGATTCAGTAGTTTAGGCGTGAAGAAAAGACAGACAGACAGACAGACAGACAGAGTTACTTTCTCATTTATAATATTGGTTAGGATGTTCTGCTCAGTAACATAGGCTATATTTTATACCGGCACAGGTTATACCTGGACCAGTATCTACAGGCAGGACGCTGGTGAAACCGCGGGAAAACGGCTAGCCTTCTTGTATATAAAAAAGAGTTGCTGTTCGTTAGTCTCACAAAAAATCGAAAATGGCTGGATTTGGCTTATTTCGGTTTTAAAATGTTTGTAGAGGTCTAGGGAAAGTTTAAACGATACGAAGTTTGTGTGGGATCAGCTAGTCTACAATATCACGTACCTCGCTAGCAAGCTCGTTGTACTTCTGTTTTTCTTCAGGCTTGAGTGAGTACCACCACTCGCCAAGAATCTTACTGACAGTGCGATTGTCTTGATTCGGATGCATTTGGTGCACGATCTGTCGGTGGCGCTTTGAAAATATCATGAACGCGTTCATTGGACGACGGATGCGACGCTCCTTCTGTCAACAGAAAATAATATAATATAATTTGATTTGATTTAGTCTGAGATAAAATACTGAGGAAGGAATTCGTGCGAAACACAACTGGCAAGTCATAATTAAATGGTGATATTTTTCATGCCTCTTTTTCAAGTCACTCAAGTATGCAACCTTTGCGTTCTTAAAATAATTTGATGTGTAAAAGATAAATTATATCAGAAAAGATAGATTATATTTATAGTTTACAATGAAAAAAAAAACGATTACATTTCTCCTGTACGATTGCCTTGAATATAAATATATGAACCAAAGAGAGAATGGAAGACAACATGCTGCGCCGACCTCAAATAAAAATTGGGATAAGGGCAGGAGTACAGTGATGATGATAAATATGTGTTCCAAATGCTGTTTTGTTGTAGTTTACCTTTTCCTGTGTAGCAGGGGAGTTAAGCGCGGAGGTGTTCTGTGAGGGTCGCTTGCTGGAGTCATCTCCGCCGACTCCGGAGTCTTCAGACTCGAACACTTCGTCGTCTTCATCCATGCACATCGGCGGATCTGGAGTACATAAGGAGAGTTGTAATGTAAGCTAAGTGATTTAGTACTCAAAAATAATGGACATATTCAAGGTTTTGAAAGTGGATTCTTTATGGCTTTTCGCTTATTCAGAACATTAACCGTCTTACCACAAAAACTTTTTAACGACAGTTTAAGCCTTGTCTAAAAAAATGTCAAATTATGACGTTGACATATGGTTCATTTTGGAGCCACATTTTTTTTAGACAAGTGTAAAACAGTGGTTAAAGTTTTTGTAATAAGGCCATAAGTCTTTGACCGATTAAAAAAATACTTTTTTACTTTACAATTGCTGACGGGCATAGCACGATAGTGCTTGTGCACGACGAGTGCACGACGAGCACAAAAGTGCTCTCGCCAAGTCAAAGATACAACTTTGTTTTTTTTTTTCAAAACAAATCATCTGTTCTACTAATTAAAACTGGGAGATAATTAGCATAAAAAAGACATTTAAATTAATTCTAAAAATACAGCCCCAAAAACTTCCCCTTTTCCACTTTCCTTGTGTTTTGTTGAAAAGAAGAAGTGGCGCAACAAACTCCCCAGCTTTCTTTTATTCAAAACCAAAAATAAACTATAAGTACCGATATAAAAAACACGATATCTTTTTTTTTCTATGTCAAAATAGCAAAGTAAGTTTTCAAGTAAAGACTACTTGTCTTTATTGTATTGATTGCGTTGGTTACAGGTGTTAAGTATAATATAGTAATAAGACATACCATTAGCCTCAGTCTTGATCTGATCTTCTGTCTTGATGAGCGGCGCCGGCGTGTGCGGAGTGTGCGGCGTGTGCGGCGTGTGCGGGGTACGCGGGGTGCGCGGCGTGCGCGGGGACGGCGGAGCCGCGGGCGCCGGGGCCGCGCCACCCGCGGGGGGAGGGGACCCGCTGAGGAGGGGCACTAGAGACTGCCAGGGAAATGTGTTGCCTGATACTGTAGGAGAAACAAAGAAATGTACAATCGTATGAAAGGTTAAATAGTAGATTCTCTTCATCATCATCATCATCTCAGCGATAGGACGTCCACTGCTGAACATAGGCCTCGCCCTTAGATCTCCACAGATACCTGTTGGAGGCGACCTGCATCCAGCGTCTTATTCAGATTATATTATTATTTTTCATATTCCTAATGAAAAGTTATAATATGTTGGTCTTATTCATTGATATCAGCATTTGCGCGCGATTTCACCATCATCTGATGAACTACTTACTGATGTAAATTATATATTATGTCTAGTAAATTGATATTAATATGTAGTAAAAATTCCTATCTTATAATAAGTACCTATTAACACGTGGTAATTTCCTAATAACCTTACAGCACCTACACATTTTTATTATTCACATGCCTAAAAGTATCAAATTCACACTACCCAAGGCCAAATGAATCGGATTTACGATTACAATTTCCTGTGCATATAGTGTAGTAGTAAATGATAATGGCACGTTAAACTGTAGGTACCGGCTGTCATTAAAACATCCTTGGCAGTCGTTAGGGGTATTCACCAGTCTAACTAAGGAGTATATTGGGTTGTATCCTCGCAACCCAATATACTCCTTCGTTAGACTGGTTGGACTGAGTTGAGGAGGTCAGATAGGCAGTCGCTTCTTGTAAAACACTGGTACTCAGCCGCATTCGGTTAGACTGGAAGCCGACCCCAACATAGTTGGGAAAAAGGTTCGGAAGATGAATTTCCTAACAACCTTAGCTAAACACTATTTTTATTGTTCTTCTTCTTCTTAATCGGACACTCTTGGCAGAGTGGTCGTGATCATGGATTGTCTCTGGTGGCTGCCCTTGCGATTTCTCTCCACTTCTCCCTGCTGGTGGCGTTCCGTGCGCACTCCACAATTGAGCGTGATGTTACAGATTTTATGAGGTCTGTCCATCTGGTTGGCGATCGTCCACGAGGACGCTGCCCTCGTGGATTTTTATTGTTACACATGCCTAAAAGTATCAAATTCACACTACCCAAGGCCAAATGAATCGGATTTACGATTACAATTTCCTGTGCATATAGTGTAGTAGTAAATGATAGCTTACCGATAATCGTGTGTGACGTAGGCGGCGGCAGAACCGGTAGTAACTGGTTAGGATGCACTATTACTGCACTGCTGTTCACGTTGTTCACCTAGAAATGAGTTTTAAAGTTAATAAGAATACAAATTGGGTTTATTAAGGGTATGTATTGGTGAAGGCATAAATGTGGTATATTCCTTCAATTCTTCCTTGATAATAACAATATTCATTAAATATTCGCAAAACACATTAAAATAATATTCTGCAGAGTCCTAGGCTGATGACAAAAAAATAAGTTTTTTGGACTTTTTTATTATTTCTAGTATGCTAAATGATGATCAATTCAATTAGGAGCACATTTCTGACCAATAAAAATTTTAATGAGCCTAATTTGATTGAATACACATAAAATAGCTAGATATATAGTTGTTTTGTCGAAAAACAACTGTTCTATCGATTATTGCACTAAAGGGATTTGTTGTTTGTCTATGTAACACTACAAAAAAAAATCAAAAGGCCTAAAAATCAAGATAAAATCACTTACATGATCGCCGTTATCTAAAGTCCGGTGTTCCGGCTCCGGGTCGTTGTTATTCAGCTGTTGAGTCAGGTGGTTTATCCGTTGCTCTATCTATATGCGGGAAATTAAACGAATACTTAGATGTCGTAGTGGAGTAAATCTCAAAACAAAGTTATTGTTTTGATGTGAACATTGGTTTTATCTAAATGTGGCAATAGAGAAAAGTTTACAAGCTAATTTATTGGACATCGAAAAGATGCTTTAAAGAAAAAAATATACATATAATATGATGATACAGGTCTATACAGTGAGATATGAAAATCTTAGCGTATAGTCCCCAGGCGCCCGAACAAATTTTTTTTTGATACATATACATTTAAGACTTTGTGAGTGTCTTCCTTACGATGAGTCCGACAAACTTTTCGAATGCGCAAATTTTGGTGCCGCTGCGTTTTTTAATGCTTGACTCCTGAAATTGTCGATATGACGTCACTATGGCTCTTCGTACATACACGTTTCATTTTTTGAGATTCGTTTAATAAAGTTAACTAGAGAATGGTGGTCAACTTTTCCGATAAAGATCGTGCTGCGTTTGGAGTGTCCACCATCCTGAAAATGTCGGTATGATATCACTACGACTCTTCGTACATACACGTTTCATTTTTTGAGGTTTGTTTAATAAAGTT
Organism: Helicoverpa zea; assembly: GCF_022581195.2. Taxonomy (NCBI): domain Eukaryota; kingdom Metazoa; phylum Arthropoda; class Insecta; order Lepidoptera; family Noctuidae; genus Helicoverpa; species Helicoverpa zea. The sequence continues at coordinate 6,140,160 of NC_061472.1, forward strand.
AACTAGAAAATTGTGGTCAACTTGTCCGATAAAGATCATGCTGCGTTTGGAGTGTCCACCATCCGAAACATGTCGATATGACGTCACTGTGTCTCCCCATACATACATGTCGGTCAAATACAACAATGATAGATAATACTATTCTTATTGCAAATATCGACTTGTCCGACAAATGTAGTGAGGCAAATAGTCAGTTCGACAAGAAAATGAGAAAAAAATATTACAATTGGAAGAAGTTTATTATTTTTGTCAATTTCTGACTTAAATATTCACGTGCATTATTTAAGTATATTAAATTGGCATACTACTTACCAATTTTAATTACTATTTTAGAAAAAGTAGCCTGACTAAGACGTATTGTTGATAGTTTATATTATGTTAAGGAATAATATCCCACATCTATTAATGGACTATATATCAATCAAAAGGTCTTTTTAAGTGCAACATTTTGTCTCAACATACCACTTATCAATTCTTAGTATTTTAGAAGATATAGCCCAAATAAGGCGTATTATCGATAGGTTTTACTATGTTAGGGAATAATGTCCCACCTCTAGGTATGAACCATATGTCAATCGAAAGATCTTTTTAAGCGCTATATTCCGTCTTAACATACCACTTACCGATTCTTAGTATTTTGGAAGACATAACTGACCTAAGGCATATTATTGATACTTTACATTGTGTTAAGGAATAACATCTCACTTGAAGTTATGAGCCATATTTCAATCAAAAGATCTTTCTAAGCGCAAGGTTGTATTAGCATAACTCCGACAAATTGTTAGTACTTTAAAAGCTAGAGCTTTTCTAAGAATATATTATCGGTAGGTTCTGTCAAGCTAATCCATTACTTCTTTAGTAACAAATTATATATTATTTGAAAAACCTTTCCAAATGAAACATTTCGTGTTAACATACTTCCGACAAATTGTTAGTAGTTTAGAAGCTAGAACTTATTTAAAATTATAATTATTGATAGATGTTTTCAATTAAATAAATCCCATCTCTAGTAATGAGTTATACATCATTCAAAAGACGTGTTTAAATGCAACATTTCATATTAAAAAAACTTCGGCGAATTGTTAGTATTTCAGAAGCTAGAACTTATATAAGATTATTTTATCGATAGGTGTTTTCAAGTTAATAAATCCCTCCTGTAGTAATGATACATATATCATTCGAAACTACTTTCTAAATGCAACATTTACTATTAACATACTTCACACCAATTGTCAGTACTTTATACCAAATCTTAAAATATACTATATTTTCCGGACGGTGGACACTCCATATGCAGCATGATCTTTGTCTGACAAGCTTACCACAATTTTCTAGTTAACTTTATTAAACAAATCTTCAAAAATAAAACAGGTATGTACGAAGAGTCGTAGTGACGTCATACCGACATTTTCAGGATGGTGGACACTCCAAACGCAGCACGATCTTTATCGGACAAGTTGACCACCATTTTCTAGTTAACTTTGTTAAACGAATCTCAAAAAATGAAACAGGTATGTACGAAGAGTCATAGTGACGTCATATCGACATTTTCAGGATGGTGGACACTCCAAACGCAGCACGATCTTTATCGGACAAGTTGACCACCATTCTCTAGTTAACTTTATTAAACGAATCTCAAAAGATGAAACGTGTATGTACGAAGAGCCATAGTGACGACATATCGACAATTTCAGGAGTCAAGCATTAAAAAACGCAGCGGCACCAAAATTTGCGCAGTCGAAAAGTTTGTCGGACTCATCGTAAGGAAGGCACTCACAAAGTCTTAAATGTATATGTATCAAAAAAAAATTTGTTCGCCGGCCTGGGGACTAGTAGTATTTTTTAGGTTAATGCTTAATTTGGCAAAAGCTTGGCCGGCTAATCCAAGGCAATTAGTATTATGTATTCGATAATATCCCCGATGTATTAATTTCCACAGTTATAAAAGAAATGCATTTGGAATTAGTGAGAAAAAATATGCAATCAATCTAATTTGAATAAATAATAAAAATGCCTACTGATTACCGTGCTAGACCAGATACTATATCGCTTACGTAATATTGATACTAGCATATGCTAATCAATTCGCGGCGAATTGGCAAAAGTTATACCCAATTATTTGCATATAGGTACAATCTCAGTACAATATTAGTTGTATAAATGCACATTTAAAAATACTTACTTGTACAGTCTCCGCAGGCTCGTTTTTTATAAACACATACTTCTTTTCTGTAGTACTCTGAGGAACCATAGTGACGTAGTATCTCTTTACTGGGTCTTTCACATCCGGTTCGACCACAGACAACAGCCGCGCTTGCAAGGGCGCTGGCTTCAAAATCCTCTTATTGTCTTCCAATACGCGAGTCTCGGATAGTTCTGGGGGCCGAGTATCGATAACATTGCGGAGTATATTATTCTCTCTCTGCGACACTGAATGATCATTATCGTCGTACTCCGAGACTCTTCTATTCAGAAAATTTTCATGGTTATTTAATGGGGGCGACATTTCCGTGTCGCGGCGGTATGTGTCGTGGATGCCGTTCCTATGGATCGGTTGGGTTCGGTAGATCTGTTCGACGTCTATACCGTTTGATGTCGGAATAGTTCGGGGAACAATGAGGTTGTGTGCTAACTCGTTGGTACTGCGGATAGTGTTGGCAATACTTGTCTGTAAGCTCTGAGTGCTCAAGTTATTCAAGTTAAGCGATATACTTGAAGGTAGAGTCAAGCTGGAGAGAGTAGTCGTAGCATTTATACTCGTGTGTATAGTGTTTTGTAAGTTCAACCCTGAGGTTTGTACGCCGATCACGTTCGACTGAGATACGTTGTTAGTTTGGACGATTGTTGGCCCGTTTCTGTTCTCAACCTGAGAAACAAATGTCTAAATTTACTTAAACTTACTGATTGCTGATGACTTGATGTTAATTTTCACAAGTTATTTTAGTACCTGGTAATGGTAGTTAGGTCCTGGTGAAACTCTGATGACGCTGGTAGCAACGCCGCCAACTGGGGAGTTCACTCTGCTAGGTCGGACTAGTTCTGGCCTAGAAGACAAACATCTCTGAGTTAATTCTCATATGTCAAGACTACTTTAGGAGACAAGGTTTAGGAATTGCAAGAATTCAGCAGTTTCTGCTTCAAGCCTTCGGCACCCAATTTCATCCAAATCTGTTCATACTTAACGGGAAGGTATAACAGACACAAAGTTGTCCAGAAGGTTTCACTTTTTCACCATAATGCGAACTTATTTAGGTCCAAATTCACCGACAAACAAACGCCAGTTTTTCTTAAACAACTGTCTACTACAAGTTCAAATTTCAAAGATTTTTTTTTAGGAAAACAGACGTTTATGTCGTCAGTGAATTTGGGTATAAAGTACGTATGTATGTGTATAGAAGTACAAGTTACCTGATAAGATGATGATGGTACAACGCCGCCGGGTGGTGGGGCTGCGGCTGCGGCGAGGAGATGGGCACGAACAGATTGTTGCGCAGGCCGGGGGACCCGCCCCCGCCCACTGGCGAAGCACCCGGGCTGCCCGACCGGGAGCTGCCCAGCGATACTGTATAATATAAAGGATGTTATGAATAAATAAACTTTATCATATAATAGATGGTTTCGAACGGAAAACGATTCGTTTTGGTAAAGGGTGGTAGCTTGTTGATGATTACTCTATGAAACGTTTGTCAAAAATATGGTCTGAGATTGAAAGGAAGGATTGTCTAATTTGCGAACCTTGTCAGTCTGGCTAGTTTTTGCTAAACTTCTATTTAGAATGTAACTTCTCGTGCTGCATAATATGCATATTATTTGCAGATACTCACGTACTCAATCATAAAACATCAAAACAAATACATTTTTATCTTTTGCATCATAAACCCCTTACGTACAACCACTTATCGTTTTGATAATTATGACGACAATTGAATGGCTTGAAGAGCCGCATAGGCCATTATAGAAGTTTTTACATTTGATACTTAATCATCAGCAGCCTTTTTACTGTCCCACTGCAGGGCTACGGCCTCTTCACATAGTGAAGTAATGAGCGATAATCACCACGCTTGCTAAAGGCGAATTGGCGATTTTAGACTTTAAATTTCAGGTTTCCTCACGATGTTTTTCTTCACCTTTAATCAGTATTTCATCGACATATAACACAAGTCTATAATATCAATTACAATACATACCCAGCATATTAGCGGCCTCAGTTTCATCGGAATCGAAGCGGCCCGTCACGCGGTAGTGTGGGGGCGTAGTGTCGGATTCCCTCGAAGTCTCGTCACCCTCGACTCCTGTGCCACTTGAAGACAGTGACTTACTGCTACTCCTGAAAAGGATAGAAATTTTGAGTGTTTTTGAAAATTACAGGGACTGGACTTAAGGGACTTATTTGCAAAAAACTGATGGTAAATGACTCATTTCACTCAAATTAGGCGAAGTAGCTATAATATAAACACTTCACTAATATTTGTGTAATCGAAATGTACATTAATTGTTACCACAATAACCCTCTATTTTTGCATTCTCTCCACAACTATGTTATGAGCCTCTGACAGATATATAATTTTTTACCCATTTACCTCTAACAATGTTATTACAAGTTCAAAACCAAGTGTGTATAACAATTATATACCTAATAATTGTCTCTATAATAGGCTCAAATTGTTCAATGTACTCAGGGATAAAATCAAGCCATTCAAGGTAAATTGATGAAGTGAAATATTATAGTTTTGATATTTACCTACTATATATAGCAACTATTGGGTAGGTATGTCGTAAATTCCAAAACAACAAAATCGAATCTATAATTAAACGGTTGTATAATAATGAAATCAGGAAAACGCAAATATTTAACCGATTTATGTTAAAACAGAAATAGTATAATTGATTATTTTAAACCCAAATCGTATCTGTTATGTATTTATTTTATGTAATCAAATAAATATATCAAAAGTAATTTACTAAAACAAGTGACCAAATAAATAAATAATTCTCTATACATTTAATTTATTTTATGGTACCAAATTATTAATAAAAATGCAGCTGCAATTTCATAGACATTAAAAGGAAGGAAAAGCAAGAAAGGGTCAAAATTCGCTTGCGGTTTTAGATTTGCTCTGGTGTAGTTTAGGGAAACCCTGTCATCGCTACAACGCAATAATACAGAGGATTTCATTATCGAGTAGTCCTGGCATATTTCGCATCGCCTCGTGTTCTTCTCGAGAACTCTTATAAATATTTTTTTCTCGAGTTTCAGCAAGACAAATGAACAGAGGAACCACCTAATTAGAGCCGCCCATGGACACTCGCATGACCAGAAAAGTTGAAAGTGCGTTGCCGGCCTAACCAATTTTCCATCTTTCTGTTAATAAGAACCACACAAGTAAATGTCGCATTCCCTTCTGTAGTAAACAAAACAAATGATTTATAGAATATTGGGAATTAAATTATTGCTAAGTATAATTACCTCTGCTGCGGCGTATGAGCAGATCCTTGAGCCAGTGGGGTATTAGAGGACCGAGTGACTCCCCTCAGTGACAGATGACGAGAACAGAATCCACGGCGCTGACTCTCCTTGGTACAGCCATCCTTGGAACATAGCCGTCGCCACTGTTTGCCGTTAAATTTCTTCCTGATACCAGTAGGGGTTGATACTACGTCCCCCTTCTTGTATTTGTGCGGGGTTGCCGCTTGAGATCTGGTGGAGGTAGATTGAAGATTTATTGCTACGATAAATGTCTGTTGCTTTAAGTTGATTACTTTAAACCAATGAATCAGAAATTATGGTAAAGATAATAAATAATTAAGTACTATGTCAAAACAAAGTCTACGAATGAATCTTTTGAGGAACTGTTTAACCGTTTCGTTCACTTCGTTCGTTCATTTTATGGCCTAAGACTTACGTCCAAGTACACCGAAACGTCAGTTTTCTTAAAATAACTGTTTACTATGAAAATCAATTTTCAATATTAACAGTTGTTTTAAGAAAAACTGACGTTTATATTTTCGACGAATTTAGCGTATCATGGAACATTTTAAAAACCTCTTCTTACATTACAAAATTCTATAGGTTAATAACTCACCTAGGAGTAGGGGGTTGAGATCTGGGTGTGAGACTGCGCTCCAACAAACTGGAGGTACTGCCTCGGCTCTGAAGACTGCTGCGCTTGCTGTTGCTGCAATCTGCTGACAATACACACTGTTATTCAAATATAAGCCCTAACACATTGATATAAGGTTGATTATTATTCAAATGTGTCATTTGCGTAGTGGAAGCATTATGTACAGGAGTGGAATTGAATGGATTGATGATGAAATAGGAAAAAATATATGGCACATAGGTAGACTTGGACCAGGGCATAAAGTTTTCTTGGAAAAATCTATAGGATATAATTGCAAACATTGAGAAATATGACAGTAAGAGAAGAAATATGAGAGTAATATTTTGAATTGTTCTACCATTATTCACATTTAAAACTAGACATTCTGACGCTGACTGAAGAATTTAATCAATGCACAGCAAATAGTAAACAGCGTCATAAAATGGGTCACATTTACGTAGCAGCTTGAAATGCGTACGCCTTTAGCTGTCAAAAATAAAAAAGTGTTTGGAATGCTTGTATCACAATCATGTGTGACTAATAGCCTAATGCCTAATGCACATCGCGTCTAGACCGGCAAAAAACATCACAAAGATATATGAACATATCATCTATTGAAGAACAATATTGCTATAAAATTTATGAGTTAAAAAATTGTTGGTCATAAATATCAGTCGACAAGGAAATTATCATGACAAACTCAGTAAAATATTACATTCGTTTGGCAAATAAAATATCGTATTTTGGGACGTTTTATCCGCAAAACAACGGTAGCAGACTATACGGCGGTGATTGAATGTGGCTTCTAGGCTACGTGTCTAAAGATGGAGTACCGACCGACCACCATTATCGATGACAGTTTACCTACAAGATGACCATATCAAACAAATATTTTCCGCTGTTACCATGTACACTACAGCTTACTGCGATTAACACATGATGTATAGTTTCGTGCCACATAAAATCCCCACATATTTCCAAACTCAATTCTATAAGATGACGGCACTCAGTTGCAGCCAAAACCTATAAAGCATGCATTTCCGTTTAACAGTAGGTACGTGTATGCACTAAATATCTCCCAATCCGTGTGATCGTGACTCAGAAAACTTTCACATTCAAAAAAAACATTAATCGTGGGATTATGTGTGAAATATTTTTGCCATGAAAACTCGCCTACTGACATTGTATGCGTTTTACCTAGATGTGGTATGGAATTGAATATTGGGTGTGGCTAGGTGGACGTAGAATTATTTCTATGAAAATTCTTGTACGTGTAATTGAAGTCACTTCTAGTAATAGGAGATAATGATTGAATGTTAGTGAAGTGACGAGGGTAAGCTCCAATCATGCGGATGAGATGGTGAAAGGCGATTAAACTCAAGGATTTACGGATCGCGTCTCAATGAAAGTTGGGAACAGGTCAATGGCGACCCTTTTTTGTGTGTGTAGTCCTTACAAAAACAGGTATCCTGTGTTATCGATTTTTGCGTTCATCGAGCGGAACAGCTAAGGTGTAGACATTCCTTCAAGAAATATTTGCCTTTTCATACTTACGCATTTCTCTTCCCTGTTTTACGGAAGTATCGTTCGACATATTATTACTATAGGTGCTTTTACATCTTTCAAGGGGCGACCAGTTAGAAAAATCCCTATCATTTCCGAGTGACGGACATTTATTTTATGTAGGTATGAAAAAATCGACAAATTTTCTCTAATAATTATGCCATATACTTTTGCCATACATTACTTTCTAAGTAATCTTAGACACCATTGACTGTGTTTCGGATGGCACGTTAAACTGTAGGTTCCGCTTGTCATTGAAAATCCTTGGCAGTCGTCACGGGTAGTCAGAAGCCAGTAAGTCTGACACCAATCTAACCAAGGGGTATAGGGTTGCCCGGGTAACTGGGTTGAGGAGGTCAGATAAGCACCGGTACTCAGCTGAATCCGGTTAGACTGGAAGATGACCCCAACATGGTTGGGAAAAAGGCTCGTAGGATAATGATGATACTTTTGGCCAATAAATAAGTATAAAAAATCTATAAGCATTTAATTACGTATAAAAAAGCCATAGTTACCCATATGCGAAACATCAGCGGGGAACATGATATCTTCCCTGCGCAGATCATCATCACTCTCGCCGTAGTCGTCGAAGGGCGGTCGCTTGCGCAGGTCGTCTATAGAGCCGTTGGACAACGCGCCCACGTTCACCACGCCGCCTGCGCCCGCGCCGGGCATGGGGGACGACGTGTAGAAGTTATCGCCGCCCATCTGGGTTGAGTGGTTTATGAAAATTAGTCAGTGCAATAAAATTACATTCAAGTCAACAAGGAAAAACTAAGTGTCAACTATTTCTGGCTTTGAACTCATGTCAAGAAATAATGCTAATATTTTTAGAGGTGGATCCAGTTACAGATCCTACTTTACCTAATAAATAAACTGTAAAATCAAGACACACACTTATTCAATCTATATTGTTCACTTATCCAGGCGAGACAAAATTTTACTATCTAATTTAGACCCGGTTTTACTGGTTACTGAAAAAGTCTCTGACAGCCTTTCAGGAACTTATCTGATAGATAAACTATTACTTATTTTTAAGTGTCCTTTATACTACTAATGGTTTTACCTGTGTAGGCACATGATGTATACGAAGGGAGGGGTGTAGAGAGGACGCGGCGTGAGTGCCAGCGTCCTCCAACTCATCCGCCCAAGGAGGCTGCAACAGCCTGATGTCTGCACGTTTCACTTCCACCATCTCCTTGCACAGATCTCCGTCAGAAACCTGGGCAAAATAAGTCTACATATGAGTCGTTATAGAAAATAAAGTAGGAAGAAACTGATTGGGTCGACCAACGTTCATCTGACGAACCATGAAATTTTGCAAATACCTACTGTTTTTACATGACCTACGTTTTACGAAATTCCTAAGAACGTGTGTGAAGTAATACTGAAAAATAATTTTATCATAATCATTTCACCCATAGGACATACACTGCTGAACATAGTCCTCCCCACGGAAGAAGGAAATGGGCTTCCCCCAATGACTTCCAAAAGAACAAAACTAGAGTTTACGTACAGCTTAATTATTTTTTTTTGACTGGTCGCCTACAAGTTATCACAAAAATAATAGACATTTACATAGTGGTTAATTAAAGTTCTACGACTCGTTCGCTTGAAACCTCAATTACAATGGTTTCTAGGAACATAGCGTTATGATTGTTCGGTTTTGCCACATGGCATCATGATCGTTATCCTTTGTGATTTCTCAAAAAAATATTAGTCACTCCATATTTACATTTGAAGACGCATTCTCATTGTACTGAAACAGGCGAAATATCTAGGATTGGAGGTCTTGTATTTCATTTAACAAAAATAAAATACAAAATATGTACTTAGTCCGCACTCTGCATTCCTTAATCAGAATGAAGCTCCTTGCAATTTACAAGGGAAATTAAAACGTTCAAATTTCGTATTTTCTATTTTGTCATATAATTACCGCGTCTTTCATCCAAATAAAAAACACAAAATCCCTCATATATTCTATGTATTTAAACTAAAATAATTTTCTTATTGGGCAAAGGTCGTTTAGATACTGTCGTGCGTATTCGATAAAAAGGGGAAATACATACTTAGGTAATAGGTACGTCTAACTCCTATTAGTAATAACTTTCTTTGGTATGAATAGTGCATACTAATATAAGCACTGCATAATTATTCTAATTTCTTTTATATAACAACAAATTGTCTTTGTCAACTGCATGCGCTGGGCAAAAAGCAATTTGTGGTCATGCAAGCTAGTCAAATATTTGATATGTGAACTACATATTGCATGTTGTAATAATTGGAAGTCCCATACTGTCATTTACAATGGTTTTTTTTCCAATTTTAATATATTTTGGTATTCCCATAAAAAGGAGAAAAAACGTTGCGATATTGTAATACACAACTTGTAGAACGAAGAAAATAAAAGAAATAGTTATGTAATAGTCACTTATCTACATTCGAAAACAACAACACTAGTCAACTAACCAGTAAATAGCTGCGTTAAAAGCCAATTATAACTTTCAAGATAAGCATAGATTTTATTCTATTTTTTTGCGATCAACCACAAAACGCTCGAAGGCATTCATCCGAAACATCCTAGATATCCGATCGCAGAAAAACAACGAAGGCAAAAAGTAACTAATCCACTGTTCCTAGAAACTAAAAACAGTACTATGCAGATCCGAACTAAGATGCCACTTCAACAGCGTCATGTCTATGAACCCAGATCGACGAACCTTTATCATGTCATAAATACCCCAGACGAAAATACCGGTGTTGTAATTCAAACATTATTATCATCGGGGAAACCCTTACTCAGAAACTAAAACAGGATATTATTTAGAAACTAGCTCATCCTTACCTTAACTCTGATCCTTATAGGAGAATTAAGCACTTCGTAGACGAGACCTTCAACGAAAACATTTTGCACATTCTCCCGATTAGCGTCCGTAGTCCTCACGACACACAGCGACCCCATGAGCAGATGGCTCATTTGGGGGCTCGCGTCACTGATCACATCGTTTTTATTCACACCGAACACGTCACTGTACTCTACAGGCTCGCTCTCCAAGCCGTCGAGTTCCACTATCACTTTACAACCTTCAGCTTGACGGATCACTCCCGGAACGTATAGGCCGCGCTGTTTCGCCAGCACCCTGTGGTCCCGCCATTCAGACAAGTCGATGTTGGGGTATGTGATGTACGACTTGAGCTCTGAAGGCGGGGACGAGTGCTGGATGATTGGGGAGGGCTGCAGCACAGATTGCTGATACTGCGGCTGGTATTCTACTGGAAGGGGAGCGTTCACTGTGTTGTTGTTGGAGCTCATTTCTTCCAGAACAGAGGGGTCGAATTTCCGTTTCTTGGGCAAGTTGCGCACAGGCGCCTGTGTCGGTGTTTGCTGTGCAGCCGGCTGAGCGTTACCGCTGCTGGCGTTACCCAGGTTCGTAGGGTTCGCCATAGTTATGTTGGTAGTAGGATGCGTCGATGATTGAGACAGGCTCACTGTGCCTACGCTACTTATCACCGAAGCAGGTATCTAGAACAACAACAACAAAAATAAAAACATGTACATCTAACATGACATTGTTTTACTACCTAGCGAAAATCCTGGATTTTCCTTATTTACATTAAATTGAGATGAAGAACTTGTACACAAAATGCTAACATTATATTTGAATAAACACTCGTTAAATAAATATAAACAGGAAGACTACATTTTTATACAAATAGGCAAAATGTAGCCTCACAATTGCAACCACAAATTGGACTGTCGGATTTTGCAAGAACAAGTTGGTTCAAACAAACGTCACAGTACCTTATAAAACGAGGTAAGTAATAAAACATAAGTTAATTAATGTGTTAAAAAGTAATTTCGACTTATTAATGCTTATTACATGAATAATTAACGGCGCACATTGATATATCCGCCGCCATTCATGGCTAACAGACGAACGCCATGAAATCAATGGCGCGAGCGATAACTCTAATGGCCTTAATGGTATTCGTCATGAGTTTCGTATAGGTAATTCATAAGATATTCCTGTATGGGTATTACGGAGCATTACAACGTAATTTGTGTATAATATCCGCAATAATAAGAACAATGAATTATAGAATATAAATACAATGGAATATGTATATTATGTTTCATATATGATGTAGGAATAGTAATTATACGAAGTTGCAGTTATTTATTATGATAGTTAGATTAGAACCTCGATGTATGACATTAGCCAATAAATTAATAACCAGCTTATGCTCGTTGTTTAAAATAAAATTCAAGCTGGCTTAAAAACAGGTTATACTACACATGACTTGAGATGACGATAATCCATAAAAAAAAGCTAATAACATTGGCTAATAAGGACTCAGTAGTTTACCGGCACAAAAGCATCATATTCATGTGAATATTTTAATAACTACACTCAATAAAAAACTTGTTAAACTGAATTATTGTTCTTAACGGAGATCTAGAAAGATCTAGAACATTCCAGATGGCAGTTTTAAAGCCTAACGCAAGTTAACTAAACTAGCGAGGACATGCCATAAGTTCATTAACTAACTCTATTAAGAAAGAACAAAGGATAGAGCAAACTCAGGCCTGAAAATCCTATAGTTTCTTGAAATGTGTCATGGGCGGCAAACAAGCAGACGGCTCGCCTTATGGTAAGCGACTACCGCAACACGAGTCGCTAGTGCGTTGTCAGCCTTTTAAAATAAGGTCTTTTCTTGAAGGTTTGAAGGTCGCATTGGTTTGAAAACACCCCAAAGTTTTTAAAAAGTATTCCAAAATTCGTAGTTTAGTTACCTGATCATCAATATCAGCGTAAGAGTGCGTCCGTACGTGTGGAGCGGTGGCGGAGGCCTGCGAATGCGGGACTGCGCCCGCGTGCGCTCGCTGCATCACCGCCTCCCGCTACCACTGGTCACTCATCGCGCGGGTAACCGCCTGCAAACAGAAATGTACCTTAGTATTGTTGTTGAGGACTCATTTTCTTTTAACAAGATTGTAGTAGCTAGAGGGATGGAGAGGAAAAGGTAGACCTAAGAAAAGATGGATGAATTGCCTGAAAGATGACGTGAATAAGAAGGGAGTAAGTGTCAGTATGACGAGTGACAGGGGAGCATGGAAGCGGAAGACATATTGCGACGACCCCAAATAAAATTGGGAACAGGGCACGAAGAAGTAGCTACAGGGTGGATAAACAAAGTTAAAAAGCAAAGTTCCAAAAAATAGTCTACTAAAGAAGATACGGCAAAAAACTCTATGAAATAATCTGTACTGGAGTATGAGGTTTTTACAGCACCGATCTTATTATTATTACGCGACTTATGATGATTCATCATCCTCTAACAAGCATGTAAGCCATTGTAGCCTTTGTAACAGGTTGGTAGCACAAACCAACTACGCGGTCCGTATTACAGTTGACTCAAGACTTACTTAAAATTACATCAACCAATTAAATTGATTCAAAACAACTATTTTTATCTTTCTGCAAAGTATGTTATATTTACGAAATAGTACATGATAGTAAATCTATCCTAAGAGGATAGGAAATAATTCTGATAATCGTATTTGTCATTACAAACGATAATGCCTACAATTATCAGATACATGGCGATAGAAGATAGTAAAACAATGTTTTGTAGTAAAAACCTTCAATTACATTTTTTTAAATTTTGATATAAAGCAGTACTACTATCTACGACTTTAGTTGGAACCATCATTTAGCATAAAGCAACCCAGACTGTATCAGATTTGGTTCAGGATATTCTTATATCCAGACTACAGATTTTTACTGTCCTTCGCTCAATAATTTAATCCTCAAAAATGTCTGCGTCAACTTTCTCTTCCTTTCTTGCCGTAACCTTGATTATCGTAAAGTCCTTGAGTACTTTAAAACGCATCTTGAAATAAAGTGGAGTATGTCACTTTATTCAATCAACGTAATCACGTTATTTGATAATCTAGTTAAGTGCTGATTGTACGAGGAAATCAGGAGTACGTACCAACAGTTCGGGATTACTATCAACATTTACAGTTACATTTTTATTCATACCATCCTGAAATACAACTAGAGCAACACTGCAGAGGAATTGCGAAAAAGTACTAAAAAACGCAATACTTTTGCCTCCGTCCAAATAAACTTTGAATAAAATTATAACGTTGGGAAGCTGACCTACATCGCTGGGAACATTAGTCCGTTGATCTATTTAAAACTGAACGAAACAGGTATTGTATCTGAATATTAAGTTTTAGGACTCCTACTACATCTTCGTTCACCAACTCCATTCGCAATGCGTTGTTTTACCGCGCAGACATTGCAAAAGTACGCACGCATGTTACGCGTACTTACATCATCCAACAGACCAAGAAGTCTACATCCACAGTGCATGGGTGGCATTTACAAACGCCAGAAGTTTTGATTGTTTATGTGAAGATTCTTTTTCATATTTCAGTCTCAAGTCAGTGGTAGGTGACAGCTATATGAAAACCCTAATTAAATTAACTACCAGCAGCAGCTGATAAATAATTACATAAATGTGCAAGAAAAACACGAGCCACGTGTCTATCACACATGTCTCACGTTAATTTGCAGTTATTAGTTCTCAACGATAGTAAAATTATAGTAACGACTAGTTTCTCCCTATAATATTATGGAATACAATTGAAGTGTTGATTTGGAGTCACCTGTCATGGACGTGCGTCACTAAATACCAGCATCAGAACACCCTTTAAAGCTACACGATATATTGTTATGAAGAGGAGCACATTATACGGAGAGCCGCATGACGTTAATGCCTGCTGTATCAGTTAATGTATTCGTTACCCGTCTCTAGTGGTCAGCTCCACGCTCCACAGTGAGCTCTGTATCTCGATATCTAGGGTTGTAGCCGTCCTGGTTTCTCAGAACTTGTCCTACTTTCAGATATCCGGTGCGGATATCAGTAACAGTTCTGGATTCGTTAAGTAGTTGCTCCTCACAGCACTCGTTAGCTTATGAATAGTAACAGGACTATAATGTACTCGTAATGTCCACTCATTCTTATTGTATTGTTAGTGAAAACAAACAATGATCAGTATTTATTGCTATAGTGCTCTATCTAGCATGACAACCCTAATGATCAAATCAGTATGACCTTATTGAAGCACGATACGTGAACGTAAAAAGCCTAAGATACGAGTTTACACTCATGACAATAATATTAATATCCTGCGTAGAGATAAACGCCTTTAGACAAAAATATACTTTGTCACATTAACAATAGAGAGTGTTACAGTGTGCAGGATTTCGATAAACTGAATCACAGTAAGTGAGTCATAAAACCTGCCAGTCCGTGTATTTAAGCTAGTCGGAATGAAGTGCCCCATCGTAATCTCACGATGAGAGTAATTTAGTTGCGATTCGACCGGCTCCGTCCTAATTTTGCAAGCATCCGAGTTTTTCACTTAGTTTTATTTTTAATCTAATTCCTAAAGTGGAACCTGCTCTCTGGTCTGACAGTTTAACTTGGACAACGAAATGGTTTTAAAAAGCAAAGCTAAAATAGAAAATACAGAGTGAAAAAATCCTATGTGTGGATATGGGTTTCATTTTGTATAAATAACAAATAAAATTTTACAAAAGAAGCGATGTTGGTTGGTGCATTGCACAGTTATATTTGGTGAAGTCGTTACGGAGTGTGATTTCATGGGGTCAAGATCCTGCTGAACCCACCCTCCAGTTCGACGGTAGATCTGTTGTCTGTTCAGTGAAGGTCCTAATCTCTCTAGTTGAAATAGTGTCAGTAAAATACCTATAACAGGAAAACAATGTAGATAGGAAAGGTCAGAGCAATAAAACAAACAAGATGCGGGTGCGGAATATCTGATTCTAAGCGTAATTATGCGACTGTACTCTATTATTATAACAATTTACGATGTCTCAGATGCCTGGCAGATACGACTGTTTAGTTTTTGGAACCAACGCCTAACAACAAAGAACTCGAACAGTCTCCTGGAGACTATTACGAGATTTCAGAGGTGATGTTTTTCTTACTAATACAACGCTTATATAGGTATGCCCTCAGTTTTCTGTTATATATACCTGATAACCCAGCTACCATAAACCGTCCTGATAAAACGAAGGGCTCAATGTATAGTACTACTAATAACAAATGAATCATACATAATTTTACCTGTGTTAGATAAGTGTATCATTAAATAAAGTTGATTATAGCAAAACCCTAATTGCCACGTGCCGTCAAAGTTCCAGCCAGACACCAATTTATTATAGTACACCAAAACTTGTTATATGGCTAGATACTCGAGACAAAAAAATAAAGGAAACCGGTGATGAGTAATGGAATCAAAGACATAGAATACCTACCGACCGGCAGTATTATGTTCTCTAGAAATGCTTAATTTAAACGTAGAAGTACCATGCAGTGAGATAAATCTACTTAGTACATTAGCATTTTTAATTGACGTGAGCTTATTTTTTTACCTTTTCCAGCAAATGCATTCGCAGCACTTCGCTATTTTAAGTAAATTCAAAATAGATTCAGCTCGGATCAATAACCCGGGGCTAGGAGGTCTCTCTTTTGTTTAATTTTTATACGCGGAACCGACTGACTGTATTCCGTCCAATATAAATGAATGAAATAGGAATTTAATCTAAATTGGTGTTTGCGGTATCTGAAAGATTGCAATAGGTTTACTCACTGAAGTTTCGGATTAAATCAGCATATACTGTCCGAAATTATGATTTTCTTTGTCATCAAAAAAAAAATACAATAGTGGGTGGAAGATTGATGCAGAACGAGCTAGTTTTGACAACCATCTTAGTCAATGTTAATGAAACTTGATGACGAAAACCCAAAGTTTGCAGTTACAACGAAATAACCCATGGAAGACAAAATTGGAGCCCATTTCATTGTGGTAGAGCAGTTAGCGTTCAAACTGAAATAGGCATTACGTCTTTTTTTATGCATAATGATTATCTCGCCTGAGGCTTCTAACGACCATTGCGTTGCTACACCTATATACAGTTAAACTTCGGACAGTATTGAACGGTTAAGCTGTCAATATTATCCTCAGTGTTCGAAGGCTGTTTACTATGATTACTCCTACGTAAAAGTAGGTTTTTATACAAAGGTAATGTAGTTTACTTATGGAATCAAATAAAGATATCGTGCGTGTGCCTGTGTGTAGTTAAATAAACATGAACAAAAAAATGCGACTTTTATTATAACACTCATTTTGATAGAGAAAAAAGGAAAAATAATCTAATGTTGCATTCAAAAATAGTATGGTGTAACAATTTTAAGAATAAAAAAGTAAAATAAAAACTAAAACTTATTTTCTGATCGATAATGATAGTTTTTTCGTCTCCATTGGAAATCATCATTAGCCTTTTTTTTCTGAAAATAATGGGTATTTAGTAGGCCTCTAACTTAAGCCTATCCATATAATATGTTTGTCAATAAAATCACGTTTCAATATCGTATATTTTTTTATCTAGTATCATACATCAGCTCAGAATATAAATTGCCTATTATAAGCCTCCTAGCTAACTGGTACAGTCCCCAGCAAAAATATGTCGACGTTTTAATACAAAACACGAGCTGGGGCTTTACTTTTTAATACCCATATGTTAAAGAAGCCATTTTTTAAGATTATTTGGAAATAAATTATTCAAATATTCTAGGTATGAAAACCAGACAGAGAGAAAAAAATTAACGATGTAGGCACGTTCTCCTTAAAAAATACTATTTTAAGGCTTAATTCATATAGATAAATTATGCCATTAAGTAGGTATTAGTTTTTTGCGATACTTATGTCCACATGTTGTAGATTTTATTCTTCTGAGGATTCTGTTAATGCTATTACTACAGTTTTGACATTTGAAAGTTACCATCTCAGTTTCCTGCCATTTTCCCAATTTCTCATTTGGGGACGGCTTAGCTTATTCTCCCTCTTCCATAATTCTGCATGATGGCATCTCACTAGAGACATTCTTTTCAACCATATTCTATTCCATCCATTGTTTTGGTTGTTATTATCCTCTATAACTATCCATATTCATATTGAACACAATGAAAACTAATTTGAACTTACTATGCTAAATTTGTAAAAAAGTAGCTGCTGAATTTCAACCATAATATTCATTATAAAATATTAATACTAAAGACCAAAAACAATGGACTTGTATTAAAGGATATACAGGTACCCAACCAAGAGTTTATGGCCTCATTTTAGTCTATAGAAACTTGATATGTAACCGGAATTTTCAGACATGTTCAAACATGTTCGAGCCGTCCCAAGCCGGTGTAGCCTTGATCAATGGTTCTCAAATGTGTGTAATGAATATTCCTATTTATAACTGAGATAACACAAAAGATTATGTATTTGTGTACAAAATATAGCTATATTTTATGAGTCATAGTACTGCCTAGCTATTCTATGTGTCACTTTTATTCTCATTCTACTGATGAGAGCAAAATAAATGTTTATTGCAATATATAGCTAATCTTGTTTCACATGAGGTTTTATGCTTATAATATTTACCTATTTAAGACTGAATTTATGGTAAATAATAATGCTGGATGTACTCGCACTGTAGTACTCTCAATTTAAAATGATATGACATTTCATTGTGTTTATACTATAATACCTGTCCTTTACATTACCTTATTCCATATTTCTAGTAGTTGACTTTGTACTTTTAACATGTTTGATATACCTATATAATTAAATTCTCAATAGACAAGATGTTTGTGTCACCTAGCCCATTAAAACAATTGACATTTGACAGATCTAAATATCACAAAATAGTAAGATTCTAATTTCAAACTTAATCATAAGAGTAATGAACTGCATAATGTTGTGAAATGAATAGTTAATTGAAATGTTAGGTTAATCTTTAGTAACAAAATCTATTATGTACCAAAAACAAATGCAGTAGAGATTCTGTTTTTAAAATGATAACTATTCATTTTAAAGATATGTTACTTACTTTAAAATCTGAAGTAATTTTAGATGTATATTTTGCTATTACATGAGTATTCTCACGCACCTGTATAGATTATATAGGAAAGAAATAACTTTTCAATCACATTCTGCCACTATAAATGTTATTGTATCTTGTACTTTTTATTGACTGTTTGCGTGTGCTCACTGCAATACTAATGTCCTGTTATTTCTTAATCATAATAAAATTGAATGATCAAATTACTTATCACCAAGATGTTTACTATGACATGTCCATTCGAAAAGATAAAATTAGCCTTACAGATTGATAACAACATGTAAGGAACTGTAAAGATACGCCAGAAACAACAAAAAATGTGTTCACTCACAGGTTTGAGAGTAGTGGCCGTGATTAGCAACCGCACGATTAATAAAAACATTTGGTGGTGCAAGGCAGCTACTGCACTGGTGGAGTGTAATCAGCTGATAAGGACGATGTAAACGCGCCCGCTACGTACCTACATAGGCGTTCTGCACACGATCGGCGCATGCTTACAGATTTAACTGAAATCAATTAGCCCAACGGAACGTGTGTGCCGCGTACCTAGGCGGCAGTCGCGGCCGCTGCCGGCGCGTGCTCCTCGCGGTGACTAACGAGACCTGCCACCACCACGGCTGCGCCACACGATGCACAAAATCGAATGCCATTACTTATTCACTGTTGCATGTTTATTGTCATGTGCGCCCTACATGCGCAGACATTATATTTAATTTCCTCTCTCGATACTACTTGATAAGCAATACTCACCGTCGCTTTCCATTGTCCACAACGCGACGCACAGTGTAAACAACCAAACCACATAATAAAACAAAATGGAAGTCCGACTCGCCCGCACCGAGATGAGAAATTTTATGAGCGCTCTCGAGTTGTAAAACGTCGTTACTATCCTATCGTAGTATTTTAGCAGCCCCCCTCCAGTTTATTATCTGCCGTCACCAGATTAGATGGCTCACGATCACAAAGCAATATGTCTAATTGTTCACCGAATACACTTTTAACAATAAACGAATAGTCAAATGTCGATTTACACTAAAATTAATGTCCACTTGAAAATAATAATCATTGAAGCGTTTGACGTCCCAAGACACAACACCCACATCAAAAAATTCTACATGGCGACTGGCCTGGCCCAGCTTTCAATATTTTCCACTCGAACATATCCCTGTTTCGCTCGTTCACCATTCATTTAATTATTTCTCAATACGAGTAAGAGAGACAGCGATATATAAATATTTCCTATGTATGAATAGAATCGGTGTTGTGAAGTGTCCCTCTCCCCGGCGATGGCCGAGCCGAGTTGAATGGACCCGAGAAGCGTTCAACCATTGGATCGATGACGGTCACGTGACACAAATATGTAGCGCTGTGCTTATGCGCGCCAACATTCAAACGCCCATAATACAGCGTGCTTCATTTTCATTTGTCTATCTCCTTTTATTTAATTCTTGGTTGTTCTTTCTCAGGCTCTAGATTACACAAGGGAACAAGATTTTTGTTGCATGAAATATTACGACTAATATTGCATATTTTTGAGCTGCTAATTGAAGATCTGAAGTCAGAATTGCTGTATCAGCTTTAGTTTTTGAGATAACAACAAACGTGATTTTCAAGAAAAACACAATTTTATTAACCAAAAACAGCAGAAGAACAACAATTAAGCATCAAAAAACTTTATTTTATAAGATTTTCTAGCTTGATTCGGTTCACTAGGGCTATCTTTTATGCTACAACAGTAGATTGCCATCATGTTGGCATATTATTCCAATGACCCTGGGACCGCTTTTCCATAGTCCGAATATCTTGATGGAACCGTTCGCCTTGTTCTTCACTGAGATCACATAGATTTTCAGGGAAATGGTCGAAATGGCTAAGGAGGAAGTATACCTTGATGCTCATATTACAACCAAGCCAACAACATCTGTTCAAAGTGATTTGAATAAGCTTTCATCCTTTTTGTTTGATAGAAAATTTTGTGCAATCCAAACGAATTTGTTTCAGGCATTTTTTTCGATATCGGTCATGTAATTATGAAACTTACACTTATATCAACCACCTTATTTGTGGACCATCAGAAATTCCGGCTTTTAGTTTCTCTATACTCAAATTATGGGACTTTTTAGATATGTATTGAGCATTTTTGTTCAGAGCTCTTACAAATTGTTTCATGAGCCCAAGTTTGATGTGCAAAGGTAGCACCTTTATTAAGGTAAAGTAGTAGAGAACAAGTTAGGGTAAATCCATTTGGACCGTTTTTTTTTTTATTAATACCGTTCATATCAACCACGCAGAAAAACTACCTAATGATTCGAGGGTTCTCGCCAAATCATCGGTGTTTGTTACTTGAAATGGGGTCTTTTCCTTTTTTTCATAACCTTAAAGACTCGACGCATGTTTTACATACCATTTTAGACACCCAGAAGGTACCTGTCGCAGGTGTCCAAAGAACTCAAAGTACACCCGTTTCAAGAACTCCGACACGCTTAGTCTACAATCTTTAAATGTAGGTATATTCACCACAAATACTACAGAAATAGTTAGTATCATTTTTACAATTATTTTGCAACATAGAAATAGTAAAAATTATATACTTTTTAAATAAAATGCTCTGTTTTATGAAATTTAAGTGTAACTAGTTCGAAAATACGGTCAATAGCTGTATCTCAAAAACTAAAGCTGTTAGAAAAAAAATGTGGGTAAATTTAAATTAGCGACCTCGAATTAGTAAACAAAAGTCATAAAATTTCATGCAACAAAAAAAAAGTCTTATTTTGTTCCCTTGTGTTATCAGTGTATACATTTTTTATTCATTTCGGTTCAGTAGTTGTGGTGTCAAAGAGCGACAGAGAGACAGACAGATTACTTTCGCATTTATAAGCCTCATAGTGTAATAAATCTCTGGTCCAAAATGCGATATGGACTTATACGGCTGGTCTATTGTAAAAGTAGAGCGAGATATTTGCGAGTATAGATTATTTATCCAAATCACAGTATAATGTCCTGGTTTCTCTGACTTAGTACAATCACTCTGTCTTTAATTATCTACTCTATACTTAGAAATATTATAATGGAGTTTATTTGCTAATCTCAGGATCTACTGGTCCGATTAAAAAACTAGGCTAAAACTAAGGCTATTAGCTTAGGTACTTGTTACCATAGGACTATATTAATATATCAATAAGTAATATACCCACCCAAAACAAAAATGTGAAAGACGGCCAAGTTCGATAATATAGGAATGCTTCGCCTATAAAAGAAGTGAGATCTGAATAAGTACCAAGTTCCATACACATACCTCAGTTAAAAATAGTTACTTTTTAATGATGTTACTTGGCAAGTTTTCATACACCGTTATAAACCTACTAAACGCAATGAATCAAGTATTTAATTTTCTATTAAAACTTGCCAAGTAACATCATTAAAAAGCAACTATTTTTAACTGAGGTATGTGTATGGAACTTGGTACTTATTCAGATCTCACTTCTTTTATAGGCGAAGCATTCCCATATTATCGAACTTGGCAGTCTTTCACATTTTTGTTTTGGGTGGGATTTCATTTATTTTTGTAAGGTTGTTTATTTTTATTTTTTCTTATGATGAAGTTAGTTAAAGAAATGTCTCATTTATACTATCTTTTAGATTTTTTTATATGCACTATGTTTCTTACAAAGAAATGAACTAGATTAAATAAATGGACTAGATTTACCAACTGACTGACATGACATGTTATCATATATTATGTTCGTGGATCAAAGTTACACATTCGTTATTTTCGAAAGTGATTCACACTCGGCCGTTTTCGGATTTTTACTTTACTTCGACTAACTACAAACCTTTGTACCATTCGAAGATATATTATATAAATATAGATAAATTTAGTAGTTTTAGTTCCTTAGGGGTATAAATTTACACCGGGTATAAAACACCTTCATTATTTTGAAACCGACTCACACTTGGCCATTTTCAGATTTTTCCCTTTACCTTGACATAAAGACCTACCTCCATGCCAAATATCAAGTCAATACGACCATTGGAAGTGGTCTAGGTTTTTGATGAGTGAGTCAGTGAATCAGTCAGTCAGTGAGTGTATAGTAAAAATAGCTATTTTCTGACGTCAATATCTCAAGACCTACAATAGGTATATTAATGAAATTTTGTATTTTAGATAAGTGAGGGGGTCTCAACAGATACTAGAAATTTGATATGCATAAATAAAATAGATTTTGAGTTACAGGGGGGTCGAATTTGGCCCGAAATGGTTCGTGTAATATAACCCACGGCCGGTGTGTCGCTTTTTTTGCTCGAACTTGGCGGACACACTGCCGTGTGTCTAGATATACCTATGTATTTTAATTGATCATCCTAGCTTTTTATTTTCTATGCCTATAATAAATAAATTGGTACCTACCTAATAATATCTCTGTATAACTATGCCGAAATAAATCTGAAAATTGGTAATAATATATGGATCTCTGTATATACATATATTTTAACTACAGAATGGATTTTTATGAAACTTAGCGGGAATAACTTCTGCGTTATTTTTATCCATGTGTAGACTAGTACTTCTCGAAACGCGGGTAAAATGATTACAGTAGATTTCATGATTTAGTGTAGCCAAAGCTAAACGGCTCAACTGATTCCGGTACAATTGAGTAGGTATTTATTTTGATCATTTCAGTTAGTCCTGCTGAACGGTGGACCGACGATTTGTAGAAGGCAGGCAGAGACGATGTATGCGGACTGCTGTCTGCTACTTATGAAATGAAATCGTTTATTTTGCAAGTTGGACATTACATCACTTTTACACGTCATTTTAAGAACGCTGGGGTCGGCACGTCCTAACTGACTGATCCCTGAGAAGAAACGCCGAAACAAACTCAAGGGTTAGTCTCTTTTAAAGTCCAATATTTTAGTTATGACCAGAATGGCGTAGATTACGGGAGGCCTACGTTCTGGGGCCCGATTCTCCTAAGTTAATAATGTCAAAATTGAATAGAAATCGAATCGCAATATGATCGCAATAGCAGTTTTAACCATATCGGGCATTCTGGGGCCCGATTCTCCTAAGTTAATAATGTCAAAATCGAATCGCAATATGATCGCAATAGCAGCTTTAACCATATCGGGCATTCTGCTACTAATAAAAGACCAATCGTATTCGATTGACATTTGATTGGTGTGCGATTGGTCTGCTATTTTGGTGATTTTGGTCTATACGGTAGTTTGCTCTACAATCATATTGCAATCGTAAATCATTGGCAGACAAAATGATTCATTATTGAATGACAGAAAATGATAAAAACGTTTATTTCAAAGAAAAAATAGCGGAATGCCACATACGCTTCAATCGTAATCGAGTCGGGATTGGATCGCAGTCGAATGTGAATCGACATACGATTAAGTAAAATTAGGAGAATCGGGCTCCTGCATATTTCTCCTCTCATGTATAATTTCCATATTTCATTGCATTGACAACGAAATATGGAAATTAGTATTTGTTATTATTAAAACCAAATTAGTAGGTACCTATTTGTAGTCGTTTTCAGAGATTACATAATAATTTAACAGATGTAGAAGAGACATGAGCATTGATCACCACTTGTTTCTGCAAGGTGATTTCTAGTGTTTTCAGGTTTTGATTTCTGATTTAACTGGGAATCTAAATTCCCAGTAGTACCAACACATTTTGATTGTTATCTGTCCTCAAACCTAAAGACATTCAGATTGATTTAGTTGATTTTCAGGCCTCTGGCTGGAAGCCTACAAATTCTAGGCATCCACAGGGAAAAGACCGGTTAAGCAGTGCACAGCCTCCTCGGCTGAACAGCGAGATGCCATACCAAAAAAAATTTACTTTCAGTTATTGGCAAACAGTCAACTATATATGTCCACGAAAAAATATCCCATTTACTATATTCACAAAAAATAAAAACACAACTCACTTTTTGATATACTTTATTGTGTACGAAAATATATCCTACTTACTTAAAATTAAGTAATGACTATAAAACAAGTCTGTTACAACTGAGAAAAAATAGATAAGTGTGCTTTAGAATGTTTTATTATAGAAGCAAATTATAATTTTTAACCCTACATTACCATCGTGAATCGTAAATAAAGATCTCCATATTTATTACTGCAAAACAGCAATATTTTTTTTGATAACTTAAAAATAATGTCTTAGTATTTATAAGAACTCTTTAGCTTACTAGCAATTTACTCGAGTAATAATCATTATTTTAATTTTTTGCAGTTACATGTGTTACTGGTTGTCACTGTAGTTACGTGGAATTATTTTTTTTAACATATTGAAGCGTTACATTATAAATTAGATGCCAAGGCCAAACACGGAGACAATACAGTACATAGTTTTGTTTTCCCAGCGCACGGTGCATGAGCCATCAGTGTTATTGTCCCAAAAACAAGAAGACGCTGTGTGTAGACCTGCACCATTCTTTTGCATAATTGTGCATGTCACTGAAATGTTAAAACAACATTAATTAGAATAAAATATGCTTCAATTAGTGACATCCAACAGGACAATTGGAGCTGAGATAACTGCATTAGCGCAGAGGCGCTACGCATCAGACAGATGTACGTTTCAAACACCGGTGAACATGTAGGTAGGCACCTACCTACTTTCAACTTACCTATATATTTGTAAGGTTTTTGTAACTTGGTAAGTTGTCCCAAACAGGATTCTACAACCGCCGAAGTCCATTGATTAACTTTGTTATGCTGATAAGCGGTCCCTCCGATAGAATTTTCAATTGCTTCTTTAATAATTTTACTCACATCGTCCACAATGAATTGGTTCTGAAACACGTCATGTTGGTAAAAATATGAATCAATATTTACTTCCTACAGTTAATGAACGAGAGCCCGTGCTTACTTCTTCAGCTAAATCGTTGCATTCTTTGACTTCCATGATTTTTAACGAGACGCTTTACGGGTGTGAAGAGTTTTCTGGAATTCGTTTTATACAAAAACAACAAAATTTTTGACGCTACGGAAAGAAATCAACTCCCAAATTGACGTTTGTAATTTTTGCTTTAGGTTGGTAGTTCCTAAAAATGTCTATGAAAATAGAGAGGCTAAAAACCGATAAACTACACTACTGTACAGCACCGTAACCGCTCTGAAAATATAAGCTGGTTGCACTGTTTGTTCTTTATGGTTTCCATTTCTCCTGTCAATTAAATAATTATTGCAACTGGTAATCAGTTTTCAGTTGTCACTTTTTATTATCCTTTTTGTGAGGAGAACATGGATATTTTCAGTCCCATAGTATATTACTTATAATGGCTTCATCTGTGCAAAACAATAGAGTTACGTCTCCTGGATACTGTGTGTGTTGTAGAACGTGCAATATGTGGTGTTGGAGAGCTTTCAAATGGCTCCCTGTAATGTTAATAGTGTCCATTATAACTTGGTCTTATTATGCCTACGTTATCCAATTGTGCATTTGTTAGTATTTGAATAAATTGTA
Source organism: Helicoverpa zea (assembly GCF_022581195.2). Lineage (NCBI taxonomy): Eukaryota > Metazoa > Arthropoda > Insecta > Lepidoptera > Noctuidae > Helicoverpa > Helicoverpa zea. The sequence continues at coordinate 6,166,313 of NC_061472.1, forward strand.
GATAAACAATACAATCATTATGTATGCATTTTGAGATCATTACAAAATGTGTTTCTTTCCAGTTACCATTGAGAGTACGGTCCAAAAGTGTATCTATTTGGTATTATATCATATACTTCTGATAATGTTCTCCTGGTCTTATTGGCAGACTATATTTGCAGAACTCAAACCAATACCAGAAAAGGTAAGTCACGCTTTCTAATCATCGAAATTACTTCAATTGGTTGTCATTTATTAATTGAGTTCAGTGAGGCAACCTACTTAGCAATGTTTAGGTGTAGTATCCTGTAGAAAGTGAGCCAGTAGGGCACGAAAGGCCATAATCAAGGTACTAGGCCATAATACACAACTTTATTTACATATAATATTTAATTTTCCCCTATCAAGCACTGTTTATCAATGAAAATGAAAGTATTAAATGTTAAAAAATGTAATCAGAATTATCATAATAAAATGATAAAAACTAATGACTCACTATATTGACAGAGTAAGTTCACTAAAAGAGTTTTTATTCAACAACTTTACTCAACAAACTAAGAAGCTATAGTCAATGAAGCATTATCAAAGTAATAATCTTTGACCTACTTTCGAGACAAAGTGTACTGTTTGCCGAAAATGTTGTAACTGTAAAAATACCACCATATTGGCTTATTAATTAAGCTGTAATTGATGTTAAAAACATCAATTGGTTAATTACCCTTAGGTACATATGATTACTAAAGCTACTATAATTAGCATCTTCATTCTCTATTCATAGATACACAAATAGGAACCTATAAAGTGTAACAAAAAGTTTTACTTGAGAACTAGCTATTGTGCATAGTTCGAGTTTTCCTGTGGTTTCACCGGAGTTCTGTGGGAACTACTGCCCTTTCTGGGATAAAATATAGCATATGTTACTCAGGATAGTCTAGCTTCTCAACAGTGAAAGAATTATTCAAAGCCTTTACAAACGAACAAACAAAACATCCTCATAATGATATTAGTATAGATTGAGATTATGTATTTCATTTTCGTGTATATTTCGGTATATCAAATATGTAATTGTACATTACCAATTTGGTTCATGTTAAAGAAAACAATATATCTTGATGTCAAATCACCCACATTAAAAATTAAAGCTAACAAAATAAATGTGACATGTGTGTGAAATTGGGTCATGACATAAAAATGTTTTAAGGAGTGGTATACACATCCCAAATTGCTGTGATTATACACAAGATAGTATTATCTATCTGTGTTAGGTAACTTATTTCCCGCTTCATTATTTATCGCTATGTTACTTTTTTGGCAAACAATAGTGCTAGAAAAATAGTACTTTTCATAGTTCAAGTTATGATTTATTAGAACAAAGAAAACATATGTCATCATATAGTATTTATTGACAGTTACAGTTACAGTTTGCAAAACTGTGTCGCTGTCATTAGTGAACCACCTCCAGAAGACGGAGGAAAATTCTCAAAATAATTAAACAAAATACGTTTTTTTCATGTTTATCTTACAGCTTTTGTACTATAGAAAATGAAATCACAGTCAAGTTATCTAAAGACACTTTTTGCACAAATAAGATCTAAACTTCATTTCTTTTGAGATCAATAAATATTTATAGAGTCACAGTATCATCCTAAACTGGTTCGCCAGCTAGTTATTATTCTTGTTTTGTATTATAATGAGAAAACAGCCTATGTTATTACTTGGAATGTGTTCAAAAGTGTGACATCCAATGGTTGATCCAATATCCAATATCAACCTTGAATGGAACTTTATGGTGTTATTGTTAAAACTTGATTCATTAGTCACCTAATTAAATATAAAGATTTCCTTATGACTAACAAGCTGTTAACGCGGCTTGATAAATTCTCATGGGAACTACAGCCAATACCCACAGAAAGTATGACCTATGTTACACGGGGATAATGCAGCTTCCTAACAGTGAAAGATTTTTTTAAATAGGAGCCTTTATGAAGGTACAAAAAAAAATATTGCCTCTTTATAATTTTTTTAGAATAAAATAAAACCATTTAAAAATAGACAAGTCTGTCAAAGATTTTTTTTTCTATGGCAGAACACACTTAACATGAAAGATAAATATAAACATTTGGTCTATCAGAAAGTTATTTATGAACTCTAAGGTTTCTGCAAAATCTTATCTAAGTATTAAATTATGAATGACTCATTCATTGAATATGTAGAATGACTAGGCAGGTGATATCTGTGTTTTCCTGTTAAAAATGGACATTGGGCGTCCATAATAATTACTAATTACTACTTACCAAGTTCAAAATTACAGCTGTTTGCATGCTTTCATGATATCACTATTATTACTGGATAATAGTGTTTCATGGAATGAAGAAAAAGTTTTAATCGATTTTGGATAATTACTGCTCTAGCTAGCTTTTCCATAGTTGTTAAGTCATGAATTATTAATTGATACATATTTTCTACTTTGTGCTGTGTTAGTTAATAATAGGTCATAAGTCTGGTTGTGTGTCGATATTCCAGTCTTGCTAGTATGAAAAATTTCTAACCGTAGTATGTTCTTGTTTCAGTTTAAATTGCCTGAGGCTGAATTAGAAAAATTATTGAGCGCAGAATCTGAGGACGCTCAGCGGACTATATTGGATAATTTTGCCAAAGACCTACCCATAGTAACTAGGTAATGTCTTCTGTCATTATTTTTAACACCTTAATAAGCTGAAGCGGATTAAATGGACAATAGCAGGTGACCGGCCACCGCATGGGCCTCACAGGTTCAATGGTCTATCATAAAAGTTTCTGTGTATAACTTTCATTGAAGTTCTTTCTGCATTTGGAAATTCAAACCAATGAAAAGTGATTAGGAAGAAGATTTCAAAACCTTTATGTGAGTAAAGAGCAAACATGCTGCACCATAAAATTGGGTTAAAGGCAGAAAGATGATGATGATAATAATGTGAGGTGACAGCTTTCGTTAGTTAGACAATATATTTAGGAATATTGATACTTTGATAGGATCAAGATTTGATAGGGCTACCTGAAATCTTATCCTTGTAAAAGCACTTTATTATTCTTTTTCCATAGAATTTATTATTTCATTCAGTTTTTTCTCAATTCTAGACTCGGGCAAATGGTAAGAAACTTCTTGGCGATTTTTTTTCATGTGGAATCCAAAAAAGAAATTTTAGAAAGCTTTGCCCATACCATACCCGTATTAACGAGGTTTGTGCCTAATCTGTAATTGTGTAGCTAGAATTGAGAAAGAAACAGTAAGAAATAAACAAAAGAGGTTGTTAACTCAGGATATAGATAAATATTAGTTTGGATTTGTAATCACTGGTGTCCGTTTAATAGATTATGTAGATAAACCATGATGAGGAATATGACGAGTTTAGAAGACTTTGTAGAAACTTGTTGAGGAAGGCCTCATAACACCCTCATGATGGAACAAAACTATGTTATTGACATTAAGTCCATCAGATACATCCAAGGTATACAAGAGATGGGCCAAATTCAGGACAAAGGGTGGGAATTCACTTAATTGTTGTGTTTTTGATCATATAGATTTATTGATATTTCAGGACAATGTCGGGGTCAGTTCGGTATTGCAACCGCTGCGTGCTAGTGAAGCCTGACCGTGCTCACCACTGCAGCATATGCGCTCGATGCGTGCTCAAAATGGACCACCATTGTCCGTGGGTCAACAACTGTGTCTGCTTCTACAACTACAAGTTTTTCATGCTCTTTCTCGGCTATGCTCTGTTATACTGTCTGTTCATCATGGCCACGTGTCTACCTTCCTTCATTAGATTCTGGAAGGTATATCCCACTTTATTTTATTTTATCTATAATTATTTTTTGAGTGTGTTCTTTCGCCAGTTGTTGAATGTGAAGCCCTAATTGGATTTGTTTTGCAATTTTTTTATTTTCTTTTCTAAATTAACTTCACGGAAATCTGCTCTGAAATTAGAATTTAGTTGTTAGAGGTTTTGAACTGCACTTATGGAAGCAGTGGTAAATTGATAATGTTAGTATTATAGAACATGATGAGTAACAAAACAATGGCTATTTCCAGATGTATCAGGAATACAAGTATGCCCACTGCGACCGTATGATTGAAAAAGGCTCTGTTTCTAAAATATGCATGGAAATGATTAACGTAATTGTTTAATTATTTACACATTAATCAACGCCTATTTACGTTGGCGCGATCAATAGGTTAATGTTGCTACATAGATTAGATTTTATTATTATTTTGTCCAGTACAACGTCCATTATTTCATATCTAATAGTGATGTTATCTTAACACGTTGCTTGACAAGTGTTTGTTCCGTACATAGAAATGTGAATGGACGCGAAAATCAGTACTCGCGTGACAATTTTTTTGTAAACCGTATTAGTATTCAATCACATGTCTGTTTTTTGCTATCAAAAGTCATACTTTTGATAGTATACAAAAAATTGGAATTTCAAACCTGATTTTAGATTTTAATTCGACTGTTAATGATTCACTCGCATTTTTATGTCTCATTAACGCTTAATCAAGTCCAGCACTGTATAATCCGGCATATTTTTTCATATTTCTGCATAATTACGTATCGCGATAGCAATAGCAAGTGATTAGTTTTGTCCGTAATCTATGCATCACACGTAGCTAGGTGATATCATACGGCTTACCTTGACATTTATCTGATAAACTTTCGATAACTGTCCGATAGCCATTAGTTTGAATCAAATGTAACGACTTTATTGATTTGTGCCAAATGCACAAGTCTAGCACAATATTTGTTTATGGTTCCACATTGTTTAAATGTTTAGTATCGGTTTCGCAGTGGGAATTACTTCGAAATTTTGTTTTTGTTAGTGTATTAGATATTTAAACAGTGTGGAACTATTAGGTCTTTATTACAGGTTCTGCCTCCCTAAAATCCCCCTTGATTGGGTGATTGTTGATGCCTTAAATTCTCAAAATAATAAAGTCAAAGATATCTTGATTTAATTCTGTAATACCGACCAAAACGAATATTTACATTAGTACTATAAATGCTTGTAGCTAATTTAGAAATGACCGTAGGTAGATAGAGCAATTCACGATTTCTGATATTTATTGTTTATCATAACATAATGAATTTGAACATTCCAGTTTCCTCTAAAAATACTAGACATTGCATTATTTCAACTGTCATTCTACGAGACATAACATATTAATTTCTACATGAGATTTGAATGCATTACCAAATGCCTGACTTCATCAGCAGCCCGCCATCTTACATTTTAAGGGTTGCCATTATACAAAAATGAATAAATTTTGGTAGTTTATTAATGTATTAAGAGCTTTTTCAGGGTGATTTCGGCAATGCAGCGACGACGGGAAGATATCACGTTGTGTTCGCATTCTTCGTAGCGTTAATGTTCGCTATATCTTTGGGCTCGCTTTTCGGATACCACTGTTACCTTGTAATGAATAACAGGACTACTTTAGGTACGTTTATTAATAATTTTCTATATTTATGTTCGAAGTTTTCGGTCCTTTTTTTTCAAAAATTGTTTATGGTTTTTAGTGTTGCCATTTATAGAAAAGTGCGATACTTATAGAAATTTTTGAAGGTGACTGCAATTACGAAAAATTAATAGCGACTAGTTGTTTTGTTTTTTTTTTTTTTTTGTAAGACTAAAGTTAAGTTTCCTTTCAGATATGCTCGTTTCATACCGCCGCTTGGGCAGTCCTACAGGACAGATCATTAACTCTATGCTTAAGACATTGGTCAATGGTAATTGCAGTCACTTCCAGTTAATTCAGTTACCATTTGATAGTTAGATTGTAGGTTTAGGGTAGTTTGATAATCTCATGCCATCAGTAGAATTGGTGTCAAAGAACCCTAGGTAATTTTAGGTGTATTTAGTTAAAATTGTTGTTGGAAAAATTATATATTTTTCTGATCTCTGTAATATTGGATTGATAAATAAATAATTATACAATCGATACTTTCGACTTTGGTACGATATAAAAATGTGTTATCATCTCTAATAATGTAAATAATGTATATGCTGGTAAAAACCTGCCAACGTTACAATATTCTAATGCACTTTACATATAAAATTTCAGAGGCGTTTAGAGCGCCTATGTTCCGTGGAGGCGCTGACAAGAACGGCTTCTCAATCGGCGCCTTCAACAATTTCAAAGAAGTGTTCGGCAACAGCCCCAATCTCTGGCTGGTACCTGTCTTCACAAGGTAAAACAATTTACTTTTACTACAAAAACAACAAACAATCATCGGCCATTATTGGTTCTGGCAACACTGACGTCACTATGGCAACACTTGGCCTTATACAGCATGTTTGGGTAAATAGCGACACGTATTTGTACATTTGCGTGTATTGTGTGACCTGTATGCATGTTCCCTACATGTCTGATGAAAAAAGAAGTGAATGACCTATTTAACAAATTGTTAGTGTGTAGTAATAGTACTGAAAATAACTAATAACATTACACTAGCAACTGTGGAAGATTTGTTTCTTATACTAACTAGGCATGGAGGTAGGGTTCAATCCGCTAAATATAGATCTGTAATTATATTGGTATATACGGAAAATATAATTTATTATGTACCATACATTTATATAGGCAACAAAAATTTCATTCATTCCATCATCATCAACGAATTTCTTCATCCTGCTTTAAAATTATCAATTCTTTATATATTTAAATAAGTGGTGTTAAATATGTTTTTACAAATGATTAATCCTGAACATTATATTTAAAAAGTTTTAATTTTATAACTTTGATGAATCTAACAGCTTGTATTTGGGTTTTGGAGTTTTGTAACTTAATTTCCAAGAAATTAACAGCTCGTCACTTGCTTCCACCTACATATGTATATTAAGCCAGTATTTATGTAAAATATTTACTATTTACTTAACAATATTTTTCCGAACGTACCCCTTAATTGAACGTGGCGCGGACGAGCACTTGGTCCTTTTATGACACTTTCAATTTTATTGCATGTATTTTTTATTCACACCTTTTCACAACTATGTCCCATTTTATTTTTTCGGTAGCACTGATAGCACAATTCTTCAGTATTCTGAAACACCTAAGCTATTTATTACTATTATTATTTTTGTCCCTCTTTTGATACGAGTGTATCGTTCCCGCCACGCATATCAAATCCCTCTCAAATGGTGATCGTTTTGTCAGCCTGGGAGACGGGTGCGAATTCCCCGTCCGTCGTGAGCACCAACTTCAGACATTTACCACGGCCCAGGAGCCTCACGGCTACGAGTCCATGGGCACCACGCGGTCAAGGTCAGATGCCAAGGACGAATATGAAGCCGACCCTAACCACATACCTTGAGGATATTATCCCTAAACATAGCTAATACGAATATATTAATATTGAAACCAGATTAACGTACGGTGGAATTGGTACAGCCATTAAAAGGCCCGTGAATACCACTTTCGAGGTAGAGGTTCTTTGTCTTTTCGTACTGTTTAGAAAATACTTTTTTCTATTCAGACTTTCCTTTAGAAATATTTGGCCCAAATCTTCCATGTTCGCCGTCGAAATGACAATCTCTGCTACAATATTGTATATCCAAACTTTAGAATAAGGTCAGATTTATGAATCGAATCTTGCCAATTTTTAATAGAGTGATCGGTAGCTAATTTTAATTTTATTGGATTTGACGGCCATTTTAGTCGAGTCCAAACTAAGCGACTATTGTCTTTAGTGAGGAGAAAATCTTCGGTTGTTTAGTCGAGTTGTGCATACGTATTAATATCGATACTAAAAGTTGTTTGAACATTTTAATACGTAATGGAATAATTTTATTCGAATATACCTACTCATGTACACGAAAGTGCCTTCTTGACATGTATGTGCTCAATTTAGCCTTATAGATACATTTTCATGCAATTAACTTTTAAATGCAATATTATAATAAAAAAATAATATTCTCAAGTTATGTGGGAGGTTTCAGCTGACATGTGTTTTAATATTTTAATAATTATGATTCAAATATAAAGACTTCTGTGCAACGTGCAAATTGCTTTTTAATGCATTTATTTCTGAGCTATATACAACACACAAGACTGATAAAGTTAGAAATGTATTTTGTAAGTATGTTTTGTGCACAATAAAATATTTTGTTCTTTGATTTTGTTTTTTATTTCACGTTGCTACACTGCTTTGTTCAATTACTTGCTTCCGTAGAGCCGTAGTGGTTAGCAAACTGATAACTTTCATTGGGAGTTTTATACTAATTTTCTAATTTAACGTCTGTGTGCTGTATATTCGAGTATACGTCTTTCTTCAACTGTTTATCGTCTTTTCTCTTATTCTCTCAGTCTATTGCATGTCTTTGGGTGCTCCAGTTACGTTTACTATAACAAATTAAAAAAGTTATTCTTATCAGACCTACAGATTTTATACCTTCAATAAAATCTAAGATAAGCGTTTTCATATAAATTTTTTTTTATAACTCTAAAATATCACAGAAATGCGATATTAATAAAGAGGTATATATATTTATAAGTCGTTGGTGTGCCATAAAATAAATAAATTAATAAATAAATAAATTTTTCCCTTTGCAATAAAGTCTCAAATAATTGCATAATTTAAATATAAAGTTTAATAGTATCAATAAACGTTATATTATATTTATACATATTTTTATAAGAATTTAAATATACATATAAACTATAGTAGCCAAATATATCGAAAGACAAAAACAAAGAAAAGCGATTCGAAGACTACTGAGGTCGATGCGAATCAAACTCTAACAAAATATAGAACGTCTGTAGCACCCTCGCTTTAAGTGTCCATATAATTTATATTATTCCAAATTCAAATTATATTTCTATAAAGTTATTTATAGAATTTAAAATAAGGAGGTTTATTATTAACATTTTAGCTCGGAGATGGCCCGCGAGACTGAGAGATGGAGACTGTGCCCCAGAAAGGGCAGGACCGTCCCGCAAATAGTATAAGGAATATAACATTTTCCATTTCGCTATATTTTATTACAATCACGATATATTTAAATAAATCCGTTCGACTAATTAAACGTTGCTTTTCATTCATTGGCGTCATCCAACCTTTTTGATAACGATTCCAAATTTATGTCATTCACTTCTTTTTTTATGTAGGTAGCCCATTAGTAGGCGTCCCTGCATGATAATGTTAGAAGGTCAGGAGCTTTTACTTAGATGCGTGTATGCGCAAAATGAGGATTTATTTGCGTTTGGTAATTATACAGCACGCTGTAGATGTGTATACAGGGTGCTTGTCATGGCGCTGTCATTTCTTGGAGGGGTGGTTTTTGGATAAAATGGATTTATCCAAATGGGTAGGGCGGGCTTTTTGGAGATAGTGTTTTGTTTTTAACGTTGGAAAAGTTCTGATTTATGAGCCTATATACCTAAGTGTGTTTCAGTTTATACATCTGCAGAATTATGATTCTGTGTTTGAGTATTTTAATAGCACAAGAGTTCACTTTAGAATAAATGGGATTTTTGTATTATTTTAGCACCATATTTCAAACAGTAAATACTTTTGATTTGGAAAAGCTATTCAGAGAACTCAATTTTCTTTGTGTGCACTTTTCAAACGTTCTTCTTTTCTAGTCTAATAAATAAATACCAAAGTCAAGATTTTCTTTCGTTGAACATAATCAAATTTTAAACTAAGACTAAGCAGGCTGAAGGTTCGCGACCAATCAATTAGTTTCTTCCTAAATGACATCGCCATAGATTTGAACCCTGTATAGTGTCACCATTATTGTAACACTAGAAAATTATTCCACATTTAAGGGCCACTAACATCTCATCTTAGATTATAACTGTAGAACATTAGACTATAACAATCTACATTTTCATAGATATGTTTTATTTGTTGGATTTGATGAAATTGGGTAAAAAACGGCGTTACTTTGGAGATTCAGAAATATTAGGTTTATCATCTTAAAAGTAACGTTGTGTTGTGATAGTTTTAACTGTATTTGAATTTAAATTGAACTTGCTACCCAATATAAAAGTCAACGTTGTATTCAAAACAAAAGGTTTGATAAAAAATTGCTGTGATGTGGATTTTGTGTACATTAGATTCAGTAGCGACACATTGGTTAATGCACTTAAAATATGATTCCTTATTTTTAAATTAGACACATAACACATAAATTAATCAAGAACTTAAATAAATAGATTCAATTACTGCACGATCATGCACTTAAGACACAATATTTTTTCTGGCAACACCTTGATGTTTCACAAACACAATGTGACCAACATAATAAATAAATGGACGGTGTAGTTTCGGCGACGGCATCGTGTATCCTACGCCGAGCCAGGAGGAAGAGTCGGAGTCACTTCTCAGCTCCGAGCGGTGGGAGCGCTGGGGGGAGCGAGCGAGGCCCTTCGACGAGCGAGAGAGCTCCTCCTTCGACGAGCTATGAGTGTAAGCCGTTGTAGCGACCGCGGCATGCAGGCTTGGTACAGGAATAGGCTAGATGATCTACTGAGGATTTCTATAACTTATCTTTCCTGTTTTGTGATTAGAGATTGAAATTTGAGCTAATGTCAAAATTCAATCTCTAATAGCAATTTAACGGATTCATAGGTTGTATTAGTCTATTATTAGACTTGTAACACTTGATGCGATGTTGACACTGCAAAATTAAATAGAAGGAATCTCAATAACTGGTGGTAAATACATAGTGTTGCCAAGCTATGTACTATTGGGATGAGAACAAAAAAAAATCTGGCAACACTAAATATTTATAGTTCACCCTGATGTGTTGGTGCTTTAAAATCACTTTACCTAAGCAAGAGCATCAAGATTTATAAGTCTATTCAACTCTAGGGCCGCGTTCAGCTTTAATAGATTTGGGCATGATATAAACTGGAATAGTTTGAAGTTGACGCTGAATGAGAAATAGTATTTTTGTTAGGTTAAGCTTTTGACTTTTAAATATCTCTGGTTTGTATGGGAAGTGTGTTTACATTGAATTTAATATCTTTAAATAATATTTCTGCTAGTTAGTTGCTCAAATGCGTTAGATACTTATTATATTACATGTTGTGTATGATAATATCTGCAATACTTTGAAGATATACCCTGCAGTATGTTTTGTTAGTACAAAAGCAGCCATATTTAATTTATCCGCCATATTTAAAATAGAATAATAATAAATACTGATTGTTATAAAGCCAAGTCTGCACTGTTCGGTCGTCACAACAGCCCGAAGGTATGAATTAGAGGTAATGTGAGGGAAATGGTGCTGAACTGTAGAATGATAAAGAACGGATAATATGTATTTGTACCTACATTTGGTAGTGAGCTTTGCCTTACCAAAATAGTGACTATGCAAAGTTACATTAATCGAAAAATATCATCTAAATGTTTATTATTATATTATATAGTGTTATAAATAGTTGATATTTTTAGTTTTTCTTAATAATATTTATGACTGCCATGTTTGTTTGACATGTCAGAGGTGGGCAACATTTTGGTATTTTTATGTATATTATCCGAACCTATTTTAAGGTAATTTCTCTATTAAAAATATTCGTTGATTTCTTATTCTCCTTTAATATGGATCTCCTACCAAATGAGATTTTTGGGTATTTAGTTGTCTCAATTAAGTATAGAGCAGAGTACGATACCTACTCAGAATGAATGCCCACATATACAAACATTGAGGCTTTATTTTTAAAATCTAGGGAATGCATATCTCTGTTTACCAAATGTTGTCCATCTCTTAGTACGTTTAGAATAGATATAATTTAATAATGATTTAAAAAAATATCTTCCTATTCGCTTAAACCACTTCATACATATTTTCCATTTTTATATTCTAAAATTTAAGGGTACATGGCACGTTACGGTACTTATTTAATGCTGTGTATAAAGTGCTTATGTATGAGACTGTGTAGGGAGATTGTCAAGATGTCTATAGTATTTTTCTCTTTAACGAAAATTTAAAGTTAAATGTCCTCCTCCGATTCATATGGTCCCTCCGACAACCACTCCATTTGTTTGCTTAATGGGGATTTTTTTTAAAAGTGATTTAAATCAAGCATATTAAATTCAAAGATCTTTTAAATTCGAAGACATGCTAAAACTTAATTTCTTTCGTACTTTTCCTCATCCAAATATCTAAGTAATCTTTATAGCCAAAGGGCCCTTCCCTGTGTGCATCTCGAGCTTCTTTCGTTTACTTCGTGTGATACATTTTCTTGGGTTTCCATGGTTAAAATTCAATAAAATCAAGGATCTGTTCATACTGCTACTGATCATAAAGTACATTATTTTCTATATAAATTATTTAGGAGCTTATATATTTGGGATTGAAGAAGTTGGTGCCCATTAAAATAATCTGAAGCAGGTCTATAATTAAAATCTTTGTGTGCCGCTAATCTTAGGAAGCTTTTTTTTAACCTGTGACATTCATTTAAATATAAAATAGTTAACTTATAAGGCGACTTTAGCTGTGTGGATCCATGTAAGATAATTTTTGTACCTCTTGAGCTACTTAAGAATGGAGTAAAATTAATTTAAAATAAATGTATTTTCTTAATTATTTCTATTAATCAACTAGGTATATTGTATTTGCAACAGTATTACTTAAATTGCATTCCTTAATACTTACTCTTAATTTAGAGCATATTATTTTTATTTAATGTATTTGGGAGTTATTTTAGTTTTTGTCGTAGAAAGTACTTTTTGTTTGTAGCTTATTTGAAATATGACGGGACAGTTTTGTAAAACAATTATTATCTAAATATCCGCTGATATAAAATATATGTGTGGTATATTATATAGACCTATAATGTGTTTTTCCGATAAATGTTCTAGGCAGATACAATAATTGTGTGTAATATAAAACCGCTCGTGGACTAATTTAGTCTATGGTATAAAATAAATATATAGTATACAGTTTTGTTCAATGCAAACTATGCACATATTTTACAATGACAGATAGTTAAATTTTTGAGTCAGGAAAAGAGGATTTTTGTGTACTTACTAAAATTTACCTTATTTAGATAAAATGAACATCCCGTTTTTTTCAGCTTGCAAAGCTATCATCATTCAAGTAATACTGACTCGTTAAATCTAGAAAAATACTCTTCTCTCAATCGATATCATTTACACCTTTAATTCGTCATTTTCATTTCATTCAATCCCTGAATTTTAGGAATATACCCAATCCTTCAACGAAATCCTAGTCATATATTTTTTTACTTTTTTTATGTTTTATTTATACTTACTATGAGAATTCCAGAGGCATTTATTATATAATTATATTCCTACTCTAATTAAGCGAATTGCTATCACAAAATTAATACTTATTTTTATAAAGGTTAGTTGATGCCTATACGGACTGTAAATAAGTAGAAGAATTTAATGGATTTATTTATAAGTGTCTATGAGGACACGATGTGCAATGATTTTGTAATTTAAGTACAATGGTGATGTGTAAAATAAAGAGAACAAAACTTAGTCTTGTTTTATAAAATTTAACACCCAATTTAGACCAACAACCAGACTGCCAACCAAAATATGGATAAATAAATAAAGGTAAGGAATAAAACAAGATATTTTTCATAAAAAGATAGTTTAATAAAAATGCAATAACGGCGGGCGCTTAATAATAATGATCGATCACAAAAATAATCACGTATAATCAACAAGCAACATCGATTCTAAACAGATAATGACATTTTGAGTATTCTCATTAGGACAATTTTTTTGGTTAAAAAATGGCAAAAATGTATACTTAAACGAATTATACATTAACACTTCTATTTTCTCACTTATCTTTGTACAGTCAACTTCAGGTCAGTAGTAATAGTTTCATAGGAAAATCGAACTTATTACTATTGAGTTAAGGTGAATGACAGTTACCACTTACGTGCAGTTTGCTGTACTACACTGCAATATGCAATATTCAGAATTTCATTATATGTAGAAACCACAAAAGGAAATTATTGAAGTCAAGATCAACAGTTACAAATTCAAACTGTATAGTAATTCGTTTTCTGACTAAAGGTGATTGAGGTAGGTTTACATTCTTATTGACTTGTAAAAATACCATATATTTTAATTCAACAATATCGAGACATTCAACAGTCTAACCAAGTAATCAAACTTAAAAAAATAGTTTCATAAAAAAGGAGATTAACATACCTCTTAGAACTAAATACTGAGAGCAGCCAACATGGCCCTTACATCTGTAGGATTCTGCATTTTAACGACATCTCTAAAAGCACGGACACATGTGGCCTCTTTTTCCAAATTCTTGGATATTTGATGGGCTCTTAGAGTTATTTCCTTGGGGATTCCAGCGAGGCGGGCTGCGTTAAACCCGTAGGACTTGGGACAGGCGCCCGGGGACAACTTGTAAAGGAATGTGATGGTTTCCTCTGGAATATGGTCCTCGCTGTCCGGGGTTGACTCGTCTGTTTCTACCATGCATGCCTGGAACAAAGTTATTGTATTTAATGATAGGGGATAGAAGTACTGTTGGTTTGCCTGTCACATTCTATTCGAATCTGGTGATCACGATGTTTTAGGTCACAAATCATGCTGAATGGAAAGTTGAAGGTTTTTTTTAACATTATCCAAACAACAGCAATACCATAGCTAAATAAGTAAATGCTGCTAATTCAGTTCGAAAATTTCTTTCTATTATGAAACACATGCAGACCTCGCGATACTTCATGGCGATTTGAAATACATACGCGTATACGTCCCCATACATACCCGCTGACTAAAGGGAGCGTTCAAGTATTACGTAACGCAATTTTTGAACTCCCCCCACTGTAACGTTCCGTAACGCTTTTCTGCACCCCCCCCCCCTCTCTAAACGTTACGTAACACTCAAGTGACGTGAACGCTCCCAAAGATTGTTATGACGCTATTTTCCTATCCGACATTTAAGTTTGGAACCAACCATATATCAAAGTAAACTCACCATATGGCCCAGCATGATGCCAGGATGCGAGGACAGATGGTGCACGAGCGAGTGGTAGTGCGTGGAGAAGATGACGCGACAGCCGCGCGACGCCAGCTCCACGCACACGCCCGACGCTATCGCCGTGCCGTCGTATGTTGATGTGCCTCGACCTGGGAACATGGAAAGTATATTTAAATTATTTTCGTTTTTTTTTTACTGGTTTTCCACTTGAGGAACTTTGTTTTAGTATCTGGAATATCTTTTTAAGCAAAAGAGAAATTTAACGATATACAGAGAACGGAAAAATACAGATAAAATACGTAAATGCATACTTTTCTTTAAATAATTTATTATCTGTAATTTTAATCGGCTTTCAATATGGCGTCTCGCCAATCAGCTAATTCTCGACCGCCCTAGTCTATGGTTATAAAAATGACAGCAAACCATAGATAAGGACAGTAGTTCCCAAGGGATGCGAAATAAATTTACTATTTCATTATTATTTTTAGTTGACTATTATCAATATTAATAAAAAGGCAATCTTTTTCAAACTTACCCAATTCATCCAACAATACAAGCGAGTGTACGGTCGCGTGTGTCACTATGGCGGCGGTTTCGTTCATCTCCACTAAGAACGTGGACTGACCCGAGAAGATGTCATCTGATGCTCCCAGACGAGTGAATATGCGGTCTACTAGGCTTAACTTGCATTGTTCTGCTGGCACGTAGCTACCCTGTAAAATAGTATAGTAATTTCATTATTTACAAATAAAAAATATGACAATGAAAAAAGTGTCAAATAGGAGTGAATTTGTGATGCTTTTAAGGTTAATAGTTGAAGTTCATGCTCCATTTTATCTCAGAAATGAAGTATAAAGTTTAGTGGAACTGTAAATATAAAAGACTTCTTTTTATATCGAGCAAGAGCAGTTACAATTTGTGCTATAACTTTGCAATTCCAAGTTAGCCATTAGGTTACAAAATACATTCGGATAAAAGTTGAAGAGGTAGCTTAGAACCAGGAAAAAACGTGCACAAGATATTTTTATGCCAAGCCTGGTACGGGATTTAATTCCTTGGAGTCGCGGGTGAATCCACGAAACAGGAAACAGGCAGTTAGCTATTATTTCTATGTACATTTTAAGTTGCGGTAATTAAGGTGAATTCTTGGATTGCGAAATTCCTGTAATGATATAATCACTTACTAGATGAGCCAGCACAGTGATGAGCCCCGCCTGGCGCATGAGAGTGGACTTGCCGCCCATGTTGGGCCCCGTCAGCAGCAGCAGCCGGCCTGACTCCGGGCCCAGCTCCGTATCGTTGGGGATGAAGTCTGCTATGTTGGGGATACAGGGGTGACGACCTTCCACTATGTTTAAGTATGGCTGGAAATTAATAAACAATCGTTTTTAGGGTTCCGTACCAAAAGGGTAAAACGGGACCCTATTGTTTTCGCTCCTCTGTCCGTCCGTCCGTCTGTCACCAGGCTGTACTCGTCTGTGTCTCATGAACGAGACAGTTAGAGAGTTGAAATTTTCACTGATGATGTATTTTTGTTGCCGCTATAACAACAAATACTGAAAACTAGAACAAAATAAATATTTTGGGGGGTTTATAAATAATTCGTGCGCGAGTCCGACTCGCTCTTGGCCGGTTTTTTTTTTGTATAAGTCGGCTAACGGCAAATTAAAAAGGCAGAATACCCACACACATGTGATATAAATACAAACTACGATTTTAATTTTAGTTACAGTTATTTTAGTTTTACTACTTAAAGTTCTTGAACTCTGAACTCAAGGCCTACCAATACCATTGGTCCACCAATATAATTAGTGCGAAAGGAGGAGAGGAAAATTACTGAAACTTGGCGACAGGAGTTCATCAGGATTTCCGCATGCTGGTGAAACAGTTATCTAGTGACTAGTATTGCACTATACAATACATATTTTTGTAACAAAAATTTTCACCTATATAAATATCTTATCTGAATAATCTAATGAAATCAGTGGTACTGTAAACAAAATACTATATACTGCACTTTGTACATATAAAATACTACATATTTAAAAAAATATCCTACCTCCTGTTCGTCATCATAAATGACTTCAGGCAAACACACATCCCCGCTCTGCTGCCTCGCGAACTCGGTGAAAGCCAACAAGATATCCAGCATAGCCAAGCATTGTACAGCCGTCTCCCATTGGTTGTAGTGGGAAGAAAACTTCTCGAATATTCGACGGCTTAGGTCTTTCAGCACGTTGGTCTTCTGTTCTTCGGCTGCTATCATGCGGGCTAGGAAATCCTAAAAAATTGGTTTGAGTTTTTATTTGGCTTTACTTGATAAATGGGCTGTAGAACTCTGAAATATTTTACACATTTACAAAATGAAATAAATCTACACTAATATTGTAAAAAGAAAAAAAATATGCTTGTTTGCGACCACAGAGGCAACGAAAATAGAGAATGGATTTGAAAATTTATTTCGATGTCGGGAAGCTTGCGGGTGAAACTGCGAAAAATAGGTAGTTCCAGATATTAAGGGAATCAAAGAAACTGACAATCTCTTCAACTTATGACAATATAAGACAATTTATACTTTTAGTGGCTATTTTTTTTGTTTCCTTACGTGAATATAGAAGTAAAAATAAAACCTACTTTCGTCTCAGCAGTAGAGAATCTCTTGAACCCTTTCCTGGCACCTTCTAAGTTGTAATCGGCACCCGCCTTAGCCGCCGCCTTCTCGGGAACTTCTATCTGATACCTCTTCTTGTCTGTTCCGAAATACGACAGCTGAAATATGGAATTTCGTTTATTTAACCATTTATGTACACAGTAAGAATTTGACAGAAGTATTAAATAACATAAATTAGTACAAAGGTACTGCTTATTTCTAATGAAATATCTTCCAGCAGACCCGTAGTAGAAGGGTTAGGCTGGAAACAGTGCTCGACGGTCAGCGCTAACCGACGGTCGACGTGATATCTGTGCAAGTCTATGAACGCGCACACAGCTATATTCATATTATTCATATTTATATTTATTTGCATACCATAATGTTACAATGATGTTACACTTAATGTAGCTACGTACGCTGACGGTACGCGCGTGATTTTGTATGTGATTCGGTAGGGACGTACAGTCAGCACTGTTTCCAGCCTTAGAATACAGAGATGTAGACAGACTATACAAAAGAAGTACAAAAAGCACATTAAAGTTATATAATACTAGCTTTTGCCCGCGGCTTCGCTCCCGTCAACTGACTTCTCTACTTTACCCTTTTTTTTTTCATAAGAACCTTCTCCTGACAATAACAAACGCAACAAAAAAAGAATTAGCCAAATTGGTCCAGGCGTTGTTGAGTTATGCGCTTACCAACACATTTTGCGATTCATTTGTTATATTATAGATTATCATATTATTAAAACAAAGTTACTTTTGCAACCATAATATTCTAGATTAATACAAAGGCCCCAGTTCACCAACAGCATTAAGTCAGTTTTTCTTGAACAATTTTGAAAATTAAATGTGAAAATGTATAGTTAAGAGTTGTTTTTCAGTCAAGATCGTCAGTCAGTCAGTCAAGTCGGAAGTGAGAATATAAAATAGTAAAATATGGCTTTAGAAAATAAAAAAATACAAACATCCGAATTGACAACAGTGGAGGTTCTTTTTGAGTGGTCTTTAATAAAATCAGGCACTCACCCGGCATTTAAAATACTTTTCTTGTCCACTAAGATACTCCTTTAACTCTGCTTCGATCTCCTGTATAAGTTGTAGCGTATTGTCATACTCCTGGTCTACTCCCTCCCCGGGAAGTATGCGACCTTCTTTTTGCGCTTCTTCTTGGTTAAAAGCCTCCTGAAACGTGGAATAGAATATTTTAACATACGGACGAAATGTTACGTTTGTCAAGGTAAACTAAACATGACCCTCTAAACTGAAATTATAATATGATAATAATTAACAGATGATAATTTCAACGGTTTTTAAGGCGTCCCGAGGGAACTACTTCCCGCAGTTGGATAAAGGTATTTTATTTCTCAAGCTCTAGCTAGACTATCCAAGTACCTCATTTAAATCAGACCTCTAGTTTTACCAACCAACCTTAAAAAACTTCAAAGTCTCCCTATAATCCGGATACTTCCCATCCGGGTGGAACTGCATGATTCTCTTCAAGAGCTTGGCATCAGCATCAGAGAACAACTCCACCAGTTTCAAAGCAGCCGTGAATCCGTTAAGGACGGATATAAAGTCTAGAACTTTCCGTTTGGAGTAAGTTTTCTCTTCATAGAATATGGCACGAGCGTCTGGATGCTGTTTTGAACGTTTTAGACTGCCTAAAGCGTGTACTCTGGAAAAGATGAAAAATATTATTATTATAAAAAAATGATCAATATGGCAATAAACTTTTATCGACGTAAATATCGATACGAACACAGTGCATCACTACTGCATAAACTAAACCGTAAAAAAGATGTAGACAGTAGCGGATTTACTTATGACATCACACTTACTTTTTTGCCCTAAATACTCCTCTTACTCATACTCCCCCTAAGAACTCTTTTATGTGCCATATCTATGCACCTATTCGCTTATATACCTCGATGTAGGTACTTTCTTATGTACCTGAATTTAAAGAACGTTACTATATATGAATTTTAAACTACATAATCTACGATCGATGCGCCCATAACCTTTTTTGAAATTAAGTTTTATGATATAGGCACAAAATTAGATTCATATACTAGTTAAACTTACTTAGCTAACAGCCTTTCCAAATCGGGTAAAGTAGTAAGAATACTCTTAGCATCCTGACACAGTTCTTGGTTATCAAACAACGCCTTCACAGCTTCTTGTCTTTCCTTTATCACGGATAGATTGCAACTTGGTGCACAAACCCATTGGTACAGTAATCTGGAAAGCAAATATAAATGAAAAACTCCGAAAACATAAGAAAAAAAAAAAGATTAAAATATTACGGTTTCGGACAAAAAAAAACATATTTTAGTATGTATTAGCGCTGAAGTACTTAGTATATTTCTTTATCTCATCTCACTCTTCTTTACGAGATTTTCATTATGTGGAATTGCCTTTGTTACACGGCAATAGTGTAACTTTATAGTGTTAAAAAGTTCAGTACTTTCTGAGACTTTTGGGGATAAAAACAAACAAAAATGGCCTTTTTATTATATTAGTTAACGAAAACAATTAAATTAAATTCAATTAAATTTTGCACAAAATTGACCAATTTGAATAGTACCTTGTCATTTACCTCTATCGATTCTTCTTCTTTTTTTTTATTATTATTTTTGTTATGCATAGTTTGGTTTAGTTTAATTTAAGTTATTTTTAATTTGAACGTTGTGCGCACCTGTAATTAACATATTTACGCAGGACTTATTACAATTGTAAACTTATATATGTAAAAGTATTTGTAAATAAGTTGTTGGTGTGCCTAAATAAATAAATAAAACAAAATAGTACAAACCTCTTCCCCATATGCGTAGAACAGAAATTCAATCGATCATACAAACAGCCTTCATCCTGCACAATCCTTAGATTCCTCAGAGTAATAGCATCTAACACCATGGTACTGCCGCCTTCCCAGCGATTTTCAACCTTAACCTCTTGCGATAAAGTCTTGTTTAGCACGTCGGGGGGTGCGTATGACGTGAACTGGTTCATGCCTAGTATTTGTATGTCTAGCAGACAGTCGGTGAGGCAGCTAACTACGCCGCCTAGAGCTTTGATGGCTAGGAAACAGTTTGCCGCTGGAGTTAGGCCTAAGGCATCACCTGGAACGGGAAACCGCGATTGGTGGTTTGTGGTTTTGAACAATTGATTTATGAGTGTCAAAAACATTGAGAAATTGAGATTTTCATCAAGAGATATGGTTAAAGGATTGGCAACTCAAAATTAAGAAATAATTTATTAGACAAACAGAGGTATAAAAATCTTATAAATACTGCAATGAGGGCTACCGCGTATGAAATCGCCGCTAGAGGCGCTTGTGTAGCGTGAGGTCTTCGAAACGTCAAATGCCACTGTTTTGTTTACGCGCGAGGGTTTATATTTGTAATTAAATTAATATTGTGAATATTTAACAATACTTTAGATTAATTATGGCAAATACAGATCAGGGTTCTATAAATGTCACTGCTTTGACACTCTTTAATCTTTCGGAAACTTATGTTCGCATTTCTTTTTCGAGCAAAACGGCACTGCGCAACACTGTGGCATCGCCAATACGTTCACACCATAGTTCTATTGTATTACATAAGATCTAATATAATCATCTAATGTAGATATAAGTTTTAGCGCTCATAATACGAACTTTGATTGCCATAGTTTTAGACCTCACGCTACAGTTGCGCCATCTGGTGAAACAAAAAACGGTAGCCCCCATTGTTACGTAATCTATATGTTATGGACCATGTGATTAATTCGGGCATTATAAATAATGCCCGAGCATTATGAATAATGTCTAGCTTTATCGGGCCAAGTGATTAATAACTATCTTAACTTCATTATTTATCACATTGCACGGGCATTATTATATTGCTACATGACAGTTGGGCAATTTGATAATAAAGCAAAAAATTGAAGTTAGTGACGAAAACGTATCCCACGTAACGGTTGCCCGGGTAACTGGGTTGAGGAGGTCAGATAGGGCAGTCGCTCCTTGTAAAGCACTGGTACTCAGCTACATCCGGTTAGACTGGAAGCCGACCCCAACATAGTTTGGGAAAAAGGCTCGGAGGATGATGTGACGAAAACGTATCGCTGCAAAACCGACTCCACGTAGTCTTGTCTGTCCTACCCCTAGAGTGCAATTCAAAACCGCGTAAGTGTGGAGGGGCGAGGCGGCCTGCGAGCTGAGGCGCAGGTAGTTTTAACGCTCGCCGACGCGGCTGAGGCTGGCCGGCTGAGCCGGCCAGCAAGCCGAAGCTGCGGTGGTGAGCGTGGAAACCATCTGCGACGATAAGCTCGCATGGGACCGCCGGAGCCCCGCAGCACCGGAGCCGTGACAGAAGCCATGCTTGCTGCATGTTGCTTGCTTACATTTTAAACGTACTGAGTTAAAAAATTAGAAGCTAAATAAATAAATTTTATGATGTCATTTAATAGTATTTTAGAAGTTTACTGTTAGAATGCATGCTACAAATTTAGATGCTAAAAAATAACCATCATGCGGAGTTGTATTTAGAGTGGTTTACTTAGAAGATAACGAGTGGCTGAGATAGTATTATTTAGATGCTCGTTAATTGTGGCTGACTTAGTAATTAAGAAGGCAACATACATTATTCGGGGCGAATAATTATATTAAAAAGGAGCCTGTTTAATAAGCACCCTTTAAATATGACTTTCCTTAACTTTTAAATGCAAAAACTAGTGGATTTTTAAGGCAGAAGTCCTTCATAATTAATCCAAATCATGAGGCTGATTATTTAAGTGGTTTAATATTTAGTTAATTTTAAATTAAATGGCAATAACAATAAAAAATTGAATATAAATATGTTATTACGTTGCTTGTATTACTTTGCCCAAAAGGTCATGGGCAATATGTATAGTGCCCGGTCAATTTGATTATTTGAATAATTATTATCAAACTGCGCTCTCATATTGGGCATTTTTCATAATGACCGGGCATTATGTATACTGCTCAATTTATCACTTGGTCCATAACATATACATATAATAAAATGATAGGAAAGTCAAAACTGTACATTGAATATTTTTTTTAAAGAATACTTGGGGGGTGATCCATAATCGATTCTGAACCCAAATATATAGTTTTTAGAATTTTTGTCTGTATGTCTGTTTATCTGTATGTTTGTCCCGGATAAACTCAAAAAGTACTCCATGGATTTAAATCAAATTTTGCATGACTATTTCCTGGGGGCCGGTTCAACACATAGGCTATTATAATCACGCTATCACCTACGGGGGTTGAGCAATGAACGATTAAATAAACAAAATTGGAAATTCTATATGCCCACGCAGACGTAGTCGCGGGCAACAGCTAGTGTTTTATAAAATTAAACACAACTAAGAGAATTAGGAACGTCGCGTTATCAAAACTATATAGGTCAATAAACCATATACTCCATACATGTTTAACTATATGCCTAATCATTTAAATACACGTCCAGCCTATTTCCACTTCCGAGTAACCATTATCTCTGAGCCAGATTTCCATCAAAGCCAAAATTTAAAATCCTAAATAAACACAAATACACATTTATAATGTTGCTGGGGAGTTTCTTCCACCACTTTTTCTTCAAAAACACATAGGAAGCGGTGAAGGGCAGGCTTTTTGGGGGCAGTCTTTTGTAAAACAGCTTTTTTTTGGATAAATGACTTTTTGTATCCTCCAAGCCTTTTTTCCCAACTATGTTGGGGTCGGCTTCAGTCTAACCGGATGAAGCTGAGTACCAGTGCTTTACAAGGAGCGACTGCCCTATCTGACCTCTTCAACCTAGTTACCTGGGTAACCCCCTTGGTTAGACTGGTGTCTGACTTACTGGCTTCTGACTACCCGTAACGACTGCCAAGGATGTGCAAGGACAGAATGAATAAATGACTTTTTATCTTTATTAATGAAGACACGAACCTTCATGCAGGAACGGCCTAATCCCCTCAGGCCACTCGCCATCCGCGTTAGTCCTATAATACTTCTCGGCTAATATTTTCAACGTCTTGTCTGGTGTCCACAAGTTCTGTGCCTCCCTGCGGGCACTGTGGCAATGTGTGCTGAGCAGTTTTGTGGTTCGGTGACTTGTTTTACGGTCGTAGATTATCTGGAAATGTTTGGAATGTTAGGTATTATTACTTATTAGCTTTTGCGATCGGTTTCATTCAAGACCTGCAGGAACTGATCCGTGCACCCGAATAGAAAGTATAAAGATAGCCTACTACTTTTTGATTCTGATATGTAAGTTATATTATTGCCAAATTTCATCAAAATTCTGGTCAGCTATTTCTGCTTGAAAAAGTATCAGACATACACACAAACTTTCGCTTTTATAATAGAAGTATGAGGTGCGATTAATAATAATTATAACGTTAAAAAACTAAATGAGAGCAAAGTTACAAAAATGTTGATTTATGCACGAAGTTCTGTTAAGAAAATCGAAAAAATTACGGCAACAGAGTTCAATTTTTTATCTCAGTTAAGATTTATCCTGCCTGGATTTGATTAACAAAACAACGTTAATTTATTTATTTCAAAGATAATGCTCATATTTATTATGATAACATGTTTATATTGTTTGACTGTGTGTGTGTGTGTGTGTGTGTGACTGTGTTTGTACGTACCAGGGCTGGAGGATAATGCGCCAAAGTAGTGAGCAGCCTCGAAGAATGCTTGTCATCTTGAAACTGACCCAAATGGAACAAACCTATTGACGTGTCCACAAAGCATATACCAAAGGTGCTGCTGCCATTACTTTCCTGTAATATTATGAGTTAATATAATAATTATGGTCTACGACTTTTGTTAAGATCATACTAATAAACATGATATTGTCTATTTCATTGAGTAGGTACTAGCTGTTTCTTACGTTTTCACCCACGTCAAGTGGGGGACTTTTTTCCCTTACTTGGATAAGGCCTACGTCATTAAGGAGTATTGTCGATTTCCAACAGTGAACTACAATCAATTTTATTTATATTTTTGACATTTATAAGGACTTGTGTGTGCTATGACTTTGAGTGAAATGAGTTTTTAAATCAATTCAGTACTTTCGGAGTTTTTAAGGTAAAGGTACAAAAAAATGTTTTCTCTTCGTCATAGATTGAAAAAAGTATAGATTATTTTCAGTTTTACAGAATAAAACTAGGCATTTAATTAAATACCTCTTCAGCAATAGCCATCATGTATGCAGCGGTAGGCTCAGCAGGCCCGTTGTCCTGCAGGCCGCAGATCTGAGCACCGCGCATCGTCACCTGACAGATCTCGCGGCGAACCACTTTGTCCCATTTGCTGTTCTTACCCGCTGCAAAGGAATTTATTTCATTATTCAATACCAACAGATAATGATATTAGTGTGCACTATCCAAGACCTACTTGGGCATCCAAAATTTAGTCAGCACAGACGTTGTGTATAATAAGTGAAGTGCTACTAACATAGATTTAAGTTTTATTTACTAACAAGTTTTGTATATAATGTATGTTCGTTTTTTAAGGTATGTATCTATGGGCCATTGTTGCGTGATTGTAAAAGATTAAATAAATAAAATAAAAAATTAGTCCACTGCCATCGACTCGCCAAGAAGAATCAACAACATTTTTACGAAATAACTTTTTTATGTATGTATCTGATGTGGTGTATGACGAGAGGAACACCGAAAACTAAACCAATTTTTTTACCACACTACAAAAAGAATGGTTTAGCAACATTGTGTTAAACATCCAGTATATTATTATCTTCAATTTACAATAGATAAAATATGTATTTTAAAAAACTTACTCTTTCTGCACCTTTCCTGCATCATGTCAGGAGTTTCAGTCTGTTCAACTCGCGCGACTTTGTATCCTTTCGACACTAATGTTGACGCCATTCTGCCGTATGCACTCTCAGGGAAACCAGAGTGTGCGAATTCACCCTAAAGTAGAAAAATGTTAAATTAAATCTACCTGTGAGAAAGGATTGTTTTTCGCACATATTTTGAAATGCTGCTAGTAAAGAGTCTATCTAGAATTTCTTTAATACCTAACTTGTTGTTTTGTGTGATTACACTTGCCATCTACTGAGCCTACACTTACAAATAATATATCTTTTCAAAATTGAATCTGTAAACCCACAGATTACTAGAACTTCTTTAAGTCATACAGGGTGTTCAGTAAATAGTACGAAAAAAATACAAAAAATTGTGAGCCCAATCAAACACAGTAAAGTGTTCATAATTGTGTGTGTGTGAACTATTCCAGTGAACTATTTACCTTCATATAAGAGAATCCGAGTTCGTTAACGCCAACAGCAGCATCCATGTGGTACAGCTCATAGAACTTGCCCACTTTAAAGAACAGCACACAGTCAAAGTGTGAGGATTTCATCTCCCACCATTGCCGGTGAGCCTGCAATCAAAAAAATATATAATTTATAAGTACTCCTGAAACATCAATGAATCATAGTGAAGGAAATCATGGATTAAAAAGTATGAAATATCGAATCCACCTTGACTGTATATAGTTACCGGCACGGATATTGGGCTCTCGGTGGAAGAGTGGGGATCGCTTTGCGCACTGTACACATAAGGCAATAAACCAATAAATCACTTCTGCGCAGGTGAAAGTCAGGGCTCAATATCCGTGCTGATAACTATAACAATGGTGATGGATGCTCAGAAATTCTCTGAATAAGAAGAGGCCTGTACCCTGCCGTGGGATAGTGGAAAGGATGATGGAATATAATTTAATTAAAAACTAAGCAATAATGGGCATTGTGCATCTTGACACTCTCAAAATTGATAAAGCCGTTGAAGAATGATATTATAATGGTTAGGCAAATAATTTCAGACTCTTCTATGCATAAAGGTTTTCATGCACATAACATATAGGTAATGTAATGTATGTGTAATGAAATATAGTAATAACAAAATGCATTTATGTCCCATTATCTTATCAAAACAAGCATGTCCTGTAGTTATCTATTGTGGCATTGACATTATTTAAGGCCTAAATTTGGTCCCACCCAAAACAAAAATGTGAAAGACTGCCAAGTTCGATAATATGGGAATGCTTCGCCTATAAAAGAAGTCAGATCTGAATAAGTATCAAGTTCCATACACATACCTCAGTTAAAAATAGTTACTTTTTAGGCATCGTTCAGACCAAACGTAATGTCGGCCGCTGACTGTGAGCGCGCGTTACGCAGTTTATTGCTTTTCCATATATTTTGAAATTGTCGTTCACACCGAACCGACTATACGCTGTTACGTCGTCTATTGTAGCTGACTCTCAGTAGCCGATTATTTTACTACGCGACTATGCACGGCGGACGCGGATTGGCTACGCGGACGCAGTTGCCGAATAGCGCCGCTCCGCCGCGTACGCACCGCCGCACAGAGTGTAATTTTACCTCAAACACGGACATCCTCATTTAAATGCTATTTAGAAAGGTAGAAATCGAACAAATCCCCTAATAAAACTCCGGTGACGTTATGTATCATAGTTTTCGAAAAAATTTGAAAATCGAGAAAAGTCCATAGAAACCAAAGAAACGTTTTATTTCCGTTTTTAATATTGTTTTCCATTACATGTTTTTTGATTATGATTCAAATGTATTTCAGGCACCTATTAATATTGAAAAAGTTAAAAAATCTCGACTAGTCTCGACGAAAAAAATTTTTTTCTGTTATTTAGTTTTTATTTTTTTTCTGAGATGTCCTGCAATATTAGCATTTTTTTTTAATCCCATATTATTAGTTGCTGTACCTATTACTCCCACAAAAAAAACTAGGTGCTTTAAACATAGGACTTCGGAGATATTAAATTTTAAAATTTTAATTTAGGGTTGTCACTCAAGTGTATGGTTTACTTCAGTGATGGTCGTTATATTTATTTAAGGTTTAGTAGATGACAGAATTCAAAGAAAAGGTCTTTTAAAATTCCTATAATATAATATCTGTCTCTTTTATCTTATTTTTATCATATAATATTAAAATTAGCATTACGCCATGTACCTATTTGTTGGTTATAAGGGGGCTATAAGACTTAAAATTGTATTCAGTTTTGCTGTTGTCACCCAACTCTTTGATTTCTCATAAATTGCAGTCACCATAATTTTATTTTTGTCTACTTAATATGGATTAAAATTATTGGCCAATCGTTTCCTGAGATGCCATTCATGATGGCATACATGGCAGTGTTTTAACTTGTTCTTTCATTTACATATGATACGCAATAATAGTAAACATAAGCTGGGAGTACCTCCACGTGGTGAAGGCGGTAACAGTTTTTACTGGCTAAACCTCCCTATAATTTGTGATTTTTAATGTCGATATGCTTAAATGCCTTCGGGCTTATGTTGTTTTCGTTGTCTTGTTTGCTTCAATTTATTTGGCGGCACGGTAGCCAACCCGGTAACGCAGGGGAGCAGCCGCCATCTAAAAGTTTATTTCTTCTGGGTGGAATTTGTTTGTGATCATGGAACCGGACAAGTCCCATACTTTGTCTCAGCAGGGCTTTATTTACTCTGCTGAGGGATGTTCTTCTGGGCCCCGACCAGAGGATTTAATGAGAGGGGAGCATGAGGGTGACATACCTCAGGCTGGTCAGCGAGTGGCAGCTCGTGCTAACGACCAAGGCATGAATTTGGAACCAATCAAACTTACAAAACGGGAAATGTTTGATATTTTAACTGAACAGGCACGCTTAATTGGACCTAAAAAAAGACCTCTGGATCTTACCACTGAAGATAGAACCAGAATAGTCCTAAAGACGTTATTTCCGAATGAAATAGCTGAAAATTTTGATAGCAAAAATAAAACTGTTGTAGAGACTGTCACAAAATTTATTAGTAAATGCGAAACAATGTACAAAGCCAGCAAACGTAATCTACAATTGTTTTATAAGAAAAATAGATCTTGGCTTGACACAAAGTTTGCTATACCTCATATGAGTTTCCCCAATGTCACAACAACATCACAAGAGACGTTAATAGTGTCGGTATCTTCTACATCTACGTCCAAACTGAAGGAACCACAACCTTCAATATTAACGTTGAAAGTGATTGAACCAGATCTATCATCATCTCAAGAGATGTTAAACCTGATGGAACCAGAACTTTCATCATCTCAAAAAATGTTACTAGAACCAGAAGCTTCAACATCTCAAGAGATGTTCCTGGAATCAAAACCTTCAACTTCTCAAACTTCTAAGACTTATGACAGTTTGAGTTCTCGCCAACAGCGTCGCATAAGAAAGAGATTGGAAGAAGAACTTGAAGGACAACCACATTCCAAAATTATTAAAGCAATTTCAAAAGTTGTCACCGATCATACTGGTGAAAAACTTAGTTCAGGTTCTGCTCGAAAGTTGGAGTTCGTAATAAACGAATGCTTGAAATCTCCAACTCGGCCCAAAAAAATTGCATCCATTATACCACCCAAAGTGGAACCCAAACCATTTAGTCCTGAAGAAGCCCTTTCTATGATGATCGAACGAAAATTTACTGTGGATGATTATATTTCTATGCAGAGAGAATTAAAAGAAAGAGGGTTCCCGGCTTATCCATCGCACTATCGAGTACAATTTGCCAAAAAAATGTGCTATCCTGATGAGCAATTACATGTTACAGAAAGAGAGGCAAGCGTTTCTTTGCATAGTTTATTGTTACACACAATACGCCGCATCATTAAAGCTTGTGACACAAAAATAACAGAATACTTCAATCAAAATTATAAAGATATTGTGTACTGTATTTTTGAGGGTTCTTGGGGGTTCGACGGCAGCACTGGACAGTCAGTTTATAAGCAAAATTTCAAAAATGGGAATGATAAGGACGAAAATTGTTTATTTGCCACAACATTCATACCATTATATTTAAAAACAAATGACGGATTTGTGTTGTGGTCCAACCCAAGCCCACAATCTTTTAGGTTTTGCCGTCCAGTAAAAATTCAGTACAGAGAAGAGACAAAAGAACTTATTTTGGAGGAAAAAACGCGCGTAGAAGACGAAATTAAAAAATTATCACCCCTTTACGCAGAAACGCTCTCAGGTCAAAGTATAATAGCTGAACCAAAATTACACCTTACTATTATCGATGGTAAGGTTTTTAATATAATAACGGGGACTTCTTCGCTGCTTCGTTGTGCATGTTGTGGCGCATCACCATCAGATTTTAATAATTTAAATTTAATCAAAAACCGGCCATTAAACCCCGAAGCATTACGTCATGGATTAAGCCCACTGCACGCTTGGATCCGAATTTTTGAGTTTTTACTTCATTTGGGCTACAAAAATGATCCAGCTGTAATGAAATGGCGTGTATCTAAAAATTCGTTTGAGGCTATAATTGTAGAAAGTCGCAAAAAATATATTCAAAGCGAAATAAGAAGCAGAATGGGTCTCATAGTAGATGTTGTTCGTCCAAATTCGGGGACCACAAACGATGGAAATACCGCACGTACTG
This sequence comes from Helicoverpa zea, assembly GCF_022581195.2. Classification (NCBI taxonomy): domain Eukaryota; kingdom Metazoa; phylum Arthropoda; class Insecta; order Lepidoptera; family Noctuidae; genus Helicoverpa; species Helicoverpa zea. Next base: position 6,196,384 of record NC_061472.1, read on the forward strand.
CACTGTCCGATAAATACCGAGAATCTTTTTCTGAAATCTTGGGTCTAGAACCATGGTTGGCGGAAGATTTACATACCATTTTAGTGGTTTTATCCAGTGGGTTGATAATTAATGCAAAAAAATTTGATGATCTTTGTCAATCTATTGCAACAAGATATGTGAAAACATACAAATGGTATTATATGTCCACTACAGTGCACAAAATATTAATGCACGGTCAGCAAATTATAGAGTCCAGCCCATTACCAATAGGTATGTTGTCAGAGCAAGCCGGGGAATCTAGGAACAAATTCTGGCGTTATGATCGTGAGCATCACACACGCAAGCTCGATCGTGAAATAACTATCACAGACTTATTTCACCGTGGACTTGAATCATCTGATCCATATTTATCTACCATATCCCACAATAAAAGAAGTAAACCTAAAAAATCTTTACCCCCAAAAGTTTATTCTCTGTTGGAAGTGACAATGGACAATGTGCGTTATTTCCCACCGGATTCTAATTTCGAATTTGAAGAAGTGGAACTAACTTCAGACGAAATCCTCATTATTTCAGATACTGAAGATGTGGCGTAAATTGATATTTGTTTTTTTTTGGTAATGATTATTCCAAATAAGTCCAGTTTATTTCTCCCTTTTCTTTCATAAACTCAAATTTTAATACTGGCTATCCACCGCAGTTTCAAGTGCGTTTTTGGTTCCTACTTCACCTCCGGTAGCATCTATGCTTCATGTATTTTGCTTTCATATTATTATAAAATAAAAAATAAAAAACTGATATTCCACATTTGTTTTATCTCGAGGTGGTTCAATATTTTTTAACAAATGTTGCTAATAGATATTGTGTATTTTTTCCATAACATACCTAAATAACATAATCTAGAACTGTATTTCATCACATCGTATATAATATTAAATAATCTCATTCTTTTTTTGACAACCCTATTTCCATAGAAATTGTTAAAAAACTTAGAAACGTTATAGCTCTGAAGTCCTGCACGTTAAATGTTCCAATTTTTCTCAGTAAGACGCTACATGACTAGAATGTATTTCGGTGGTAAAACAAAATGCTAATGTCGTATAGAAAAATTTATATAATTTATTTTGCAAAATTAAGAAAATATTTTTTTTTCTCGCATTCCAGCGAAAGCAAAGACTTGTAATTTATACACAATATTATTAAAACAACCTTCAATTCATGGTTAATTTTAAATAAAGCGAGAGTTTGTTATTTTGGGAAATATCTGCAAAAAACTATTTGACAAAGTTCATTGACCTTTCAAAAAAAATTTCGTAGCTTCAAAATTAAGAAATATATTCAAACTGGTGTTTCATATTATATTATATAACAGTTATATCCATCAGAATTTACAATAAAAAGAGGATGTCCGCTTTTGAAGCAAAATAATACACTGTGCGCCGCTCCGCCACGTCCGCACCGCCGCGCAGTGATGCCAGATTGAGGGGATTCCCCCCAAATTTGGGGGTATTTTCTGCCCACGGGGGATTTTTTGGGGGGAACAATCCTTTGGGGGGATCAGCGGGGGGATTAAAAATTGGCTTGGAGGGAGTTGGAGGATTTTTCGGAAAAGTTTTATGACTGAACGCGACCAAATTACTTACTACTTCATTTGATTCCACCATAGAACCACACACAAAACCAGTAATGGAAGCGATTGCAAAATTATTATAAATTATTGTATTTAAATAAATATTTTTCTAATTACTAGGGGGGTTTTCTCTCAAAACACTAACATTTTGGGGGGATTTTGGGTGAGATTTGGGGAGAATGCTAGATCATCATCTGGCAAGGCGCCGCGCCTCTGCCGCAATTCACTCGAGAAACAAACTTCAATCAGGACAGTCGTGACACGTGACACCTCGCGATGTTCGACACCGAAAAGTTTATTTCAGAAGTACATTCTAGACAATGTATTTGGAATGCGAATTCAGAAGAATATAGGGATAGAAACTTACGGAGATGCGCTTGGGAAGACATAGCATCTGTTATGTATGAAGATTGGGGGGTTTATGAAACTAAAAAAAGAAACGAAACTAGTAAGTAATGTTTATTCAAATTTTCACTTCCTAAACAAAAAGTATAGTTTTTCTGATATTTCTGTAATTTTCAGCCTAGCCATTCACCAGATCATTCGAGAGCTAAATTCCAAATTCAACGTTTGGTATCTAGATGATGGGACCCTGGGAGGCGATGTAGAGACCGTATTTCAGGATTTCATTCATTTGAAACATAAATTTCATTCCATTGGTTTAGAACTAAATTGTACAAAATGTGAATTATTTATTACTGACACGACTTACAGACAAATGACAATATCCAAATTTCAATCATTAGCACCACAGATTAAAATTATACATAAACAGTCTCTCCGCCTCCTTGGGGCTCCCATCCTAGACCAATCTTTTTCTACATTTATTTCGGAAAAAATTGATAATTTCAACGATATTTCGGAACGCCTACAGAAAATTACAATGCATTCGGCCATCACAATTATTCGACACTGCTGTTTTGGTCCTAAATTTACATATTACCTCCGTTCTTCTCATCTCTTTAAACATAGCCACCTTTTAGACCCAATTGATAAAATTATCCGCCATACCCTCAGCTCCATTCTCAATGTGGCCCTGGACGACCGAGCCTGGCAACAAGCCACATTGCCCATCCGGATGGGAGGTCTCGGCGTCCGCAAAATTACCAGTATTAGTTTACCGGCATTCATATCCTCGGTTCACGGCACTGAGAAATTAACCAGGAATATTCTTACTCCAACACTGGCTGATTTCGAGGTGCCGTATTTAGCCGAGGCTAGGGATGCATGGAAAATTACTTGCCCGAACGAAAATTTACCCAGCAACCCGTCTTCCCAAAGACAGTGGGATGAGCCGCTCTGCAGAGTAACCCGGAATAGTTTGATAGAAACGGCAATTACTCCTGCTGAGCGAGCGCGCCTACTGGCTGTGGGTAGATGGGAGTCGGGGCTTTGGCTTCAGGCACTACCGTCGTCAAACATTGGCACCATGTTTGACGATACAACTTTCCGCCTCGCTACTTGTTTACGTATAGGAGCACCGTGCTGCTCCCCTCATCGCTGCCACTGTGGTGAGGCTGTCACCAGCCTCGGACACCACGGCCTGTCGTGCAGCCGTAGTGCGGGCCGTATTGCGCGGCACGCAAATATCAACGACATTATTCGTCGGGCTCTTGTTGCCGTCGGGGTGCCAGCTGTACTGGAACCAAATGGCTTGGCACGCGACGACGGTAAGAGACCGGACGGCATGTCTTTATTCCCTTGGAAGATGGGTAGGCCTTTAGTATGGGACGCAACCTGCGTCGATACTCTTGCGCCATCCCATCTTCCAAGTTCTGCGTGCTGTGCTGCTGCTGCCGCTGCGGCCGCGGAGAACCTCAAGCGGCGGAAATATAGTGGCCTTGTCGGCAACTATATTTTCGAACCGTTTGGGGTTGAAACCCTCGGGTCGTGGGGTCCGAATGCGCATAACCTATTTAAAGACCTGTCTAGGCGGCTGGTTGACGCTTCCCGTGACCAAAAGGCTGGCTATTACCTCGGACAAAGGATCAGCATGGCCATCCAACGAGGTAATGCTGCCAGCCTCTTGGGTACGCTCCCAGTTGACAGCGATGGGGATGAATTTTTTGACGCCTTTTAGATATAGTGTATATATATATTTTTTTTTAATTGTTCTTCTAGGATAGTTTTTTTTTGTGTTGTAAATATCTGTGGAAATTAAATCAAAAGAGTTATTAATTGTCGAAATAATAAATAAACTATTTTCTGATATTTAATTTTTTTAACAACTTACATAGGTATACATACAAGCTATTGATTTGCATCCGTGCCGTAGTCCAGGAGGTTAAAATTAACACTATCACATTCGTTTTTAATGTGTCGAAAGCACTAAGTTAACGATCCTAGCACGTAAGTCTGTCACATGACCAGCTTGACCCTCCGTGATGAGGGTTCCCGGTCGGGAAACATTTCCCGGAACATAGGTATGTACGGCTGTTAGTACACTGTTGTCACTGATGGCATACAGGCGGACCATCTCCACCAACTCGTGTTCGTGTAATTCTCCGTCATATCGCACTTTGTACCTAGTCCTACACGTCCTAGTCCTAGTATGCGGCGGCGGCGGCGACATCAAACACCGATTGCCGTCGGCGCTTGTTTGTTCCGGCTTCAAGGTCACGCGAGGAGCGGCTAGGCGAGTGTGTGGGAGTACTCGCACTGTGATTGGGTGAATTTGGCTAGGCTGGATTACCTACGATTTTTATTGAATGATCGTTGCGTGTGCTTTGTGCATGTATCGTTTGTGTTTGTGTGAGTGCGCAGCGCGGTTGTAAAACTAGTAACACATGCGCCGAATTAAAATACGGCTGGGTTACACTGACAGATATACGTAAATAAGAAAAAAAAAGACAAAATTACCTACCCTTTTTTTGTTGATTTGTTGTTTGACTATGGCATGGATGCAAATCAACAGCTTCTATAATTATATTAGTAGCACTACATAAATAATAAAACAAAGCGTCATTATATGTATTTGTCCTGCCAGTACAGCCGACCCTCGTTCACGAAATATTCTTTGAAAAACTCTCTCACCCTCTGACCCGACGTAGAAACAACTAACAGTGATGTTCGTACATCTCTTAGGTTACAAGTGCTTAACTGTTCTTCAAAATTTATGCCTTCTCTTCTACGAACAAAATTGTGTAGCAGACATGTGGCTTGTACAATTTTAATAGCATTATTGACATCAGTATTTATGGTTGTATGCAATACTCTCCACTTACTAGATAAAATACCAAATGCACATTCCACGCATTTTCTCGCTCGGCTGTGGCGAAAATTATATGTGCGTTGTTCCATGGTCAAGTTGCGATTTGGGTAAGGTCTCATAAAATTTGATTTCAAACTAAATGCTTCATCTCCTAAAAACACATATGGTTGTGCGGGTCCACTTGAATTAGGTAGTTTGGCAGATTTTGGTACATGTAACTGTCCAAGTGTTATCATTCTGCCCATATTGCTGTTTTTAAATATGTTACTATCTGCTTCTCTGCCACAAGATCCAATGTCAACAGCAGTAAATAAACAGTTAGCATCAGCTAAGGCAAATAAAATGATTGAAAAGAATTTTTTGTAGTTGTAATAGTTAGAACCACTGTGAGCTGGTTTTTTTATCCGAACATGTTTACCATCTACAGCACCTAAACAATTGGGATAATTTGTTTTATTATAATATATATTTGATATATTTATCCACATTTCTTCTGTAGGCTGTGGTAACTCCAGTGGCATTAATATTTCCCATAAAATTGAGCAGGTTTCAGAAATAATTGTAGATATCGTAGACTTCCCCATTAGAAAATCTTCGGATAACGTACCAAATGATTTCCCAGTAGCCAAATACCTGTGAAATGTAAAATCAAATAGATCTCGTTTCATGATATTATAGTATTTGTAATGCAAGGTTAATAAACAGTAATTATTTATGACATTATTATTTATTTACTTATAGCGAATGTGTAGGTACCGTAACCAGCGCCGCCAGCTGATTCAATTCTCTAACCACTAACCTGAGCATATTTTCAACAACCTCGGATCGTTTAAACGTGATTGATTTGATTATAATAAATAAGTGTTGATTACAGTACAAGTTGTTTTCCTCTTACCTTAAAGTAATTGTCAATCTTTCTTCTGGCTGAATAGCACGTCGATAATTAGTGTCCCTTTTATATAAACTTATACGTATTAAAGATAGTAACTCATCGAATGTTTTTACTGTCATACGAAAATATTTCTTGAACTTATTTGGATAAAGTCTATATTCGAAATATAAAGTATGAAATTGACCAAGAAAACATCTCTTCATATTTAAGGGATGTACCCACAATCTCTTCTTTTTATTATTTTCGTCTTCCTCTAGAGCTTCGCAAATGGCAACTATCTGAATGCGCATCATTTAATTGAAATATCAGTAAACGTCCGATTTTTTTAAAAAATACACTAGTTTTATCGTATGGGAACCACGAGTGATCACAGAGATCGTTTATAAAATACTACGAGCAACTTCAAATACTGAGCTCTTTTATGTGTAGAATAGTCGGCCGCTCAGCGTACGCATCTAGTGTGAACCTACGCGAGCGTATTCTTTTGTTCACACATGTAGCGCATCGTACGCTATAGCCTATTGTCGGCTTGGTGAGTACGCGTACTGCAGATTGAGTCGACGTTCACACTGAGGCCGACTGTGAGTATACTCACAGTCAGCGGCGGACAATACGTTTAGTGTGAACAATCCCTTAATGATGTTACTTGGCAAGTTTTCACACACCTTGTTATAAACCTACTAAACGCAATAATGTCGGGACAATAATGTCGGGACACCTTTTTCACACACGGTCGGTTAGCCCCATGGTAAGTTATTTATTAACTTGTGTTATGGGCAATGAATCAAGTATTTAATTTTCTATTAAAACTTGCCAAGAAACATCATTAAAAAGTAACTATTTTTAACTGAGGTATGTGTATGGAACTTGGTACTTATTCTGATCTCACTTCTTTCATAGGCGAAGCATTCCCATATTATCGAACTTGGCAGCCTTTCACATTTTTGTTTTGGGTGGGATTTCATTTATTTTTGTAAGGTTGTTTATTTTATTTTTTTCTTATGATTAAGTTAGTTAAGGAAATGTCTCATTTATATTATCTTTCAGATTTTTGAATATACACTATGCTTCTTACAAAGAAATGAACTAGATTAACTAAATGGACTAGATTTACCAACTGACTGACATGACATGTTATCATATATTATGTTCGTGGATCAAAGTTACACATTCGTTATTTTCGAAAGTGACTCACACTTGGCCATTTTCAGATTTTTACTTTACTTTGACTAAATACAAACCTTTTTAACGAATTTCAGATTGGTACTACCATTCGAAGATATATTATATAAATATAGATAAATTTAGTTTGTTTTACTTGCTTAGGGGTATTTTACAGCGGGTCACACACTTGGCCATTTTCAGATTTTTCCCTTTATCTTGACATAAAGACCTACCTCCATGCCAAATTTTAAGTCAATATGACCATTGGAAGTGGTCTAGGTTTTTGATGAGTGAGTCAGTCAATCAGTCAGTTAGTCAGTGAGTGTATAGTAAAAATAGCGATTTTCTGACGTCAATATCTCAAGACCTACAATAGGTATATTAATGAAATTTTGTATTTTAGATAAGTGAGGGGGTCTCAACAGATACTAGAAATTTGATATGCATAAATAAAATAGATTTTGAGTTACAGGGGGGCCGAATTTGGCCCGAAATGGTTCGTGTAATATAACCCACGGCCGGTGTGTCGCTTTTTTTTGCTCGAACTTGGCGGACACACTGCTGTGTGTCTAGATTGTATTTTTTTATTATTTTATCTTTATTGACTAGCAAGTTGACCCCGGCTTCGTGGGGATAACAGTATTTCTCCACTTTTTAATGGATGTTATTATACACATAAACCTTCCTCTTGAAACACTTTATCAAGCCGCTTGAAAATCGGTTGCATAGTTTTGAAGATTTATTAAGTGTACAAAGGGATATAGGGACAGAAAAAGCGACTTTGTTTTATACTATGTAGTGATATACTTACAGGAGTCTGATCCTTATAAAACTCAGATGGCACGAACAAGGTAGAAGGGTCATACTCAGGATGATCTGGTCTCCGTTTCTTTGCATCCCGTATTTTCTCAGGTTTTAACCACTCCAACTTACAATGAGTCCAGTTGTCCTCATCAGCTGATACGGGTTTTTCTTCTACTGGTTTTGGGGGTGACGTTGTAGGTCTGAAAAGAGTTTGAAATGGTTTTCTATGATAGCACAGAAGAAAATGGCTGATTGCCTGATAAAATTTTTGTATCTTTGAATATTTAATGAAGTTGAAAAAATATAGGCTTTTTAGAATATAGACAGTGAGTAGCACAAAGATCCATTAAAGTTAAAGCTTCTTTAAATCTATTGCCAACTCTTTCTTTGTCAACAAGATAAAAAGTGTTAGCAATAGATTTAATGAAGCTTCAATTTTAATGGACCTCTCTGCAACTGACAGAGTCTTTTACATTTTTTACAGGCTAGAAAAAGGAGGGGTTCTCAATATGTTTGAATCTTTTATCTTTTTATAATTACTACTAAGAATATAGGAGGTATGGGATTAAAAGAAATAATATACTAATTTGATATTGAAATGTTTATTCTATACTTTAAATGGTACTTGGAAGCAATACGTCCGTCTAACAAGATCCCGTGACGCAGTGTGTATAGAGTTAAATAAACAGTAGATTGTTCAGATAGAACAAAGAACAATGTTATCGAAAGTTAGGGGTATTAGTTTTTGCTTTATATAATCCAACACGCCCCCTCAAAAATTAATCCCTAACTTTTAGTCATTCGTTAGTTTACTATACAGTATCTAGTCTACAATTCAACATTACAAAGTGAATACCAACTTATAAATACGACGTAACATATTATACTTCCAAGTAAGGTCTGGGACAACTGTACAATAATGGTCCAACATTTGCTGCACAGGATCAGGGAAAACCCAGAAAAACCTGATCAGACCATTTCATAATGAAATTGTACTTAAATTAAAACTTATTCTATACCCAATCCTTTTCTCAGTCTTATAAAAGACACGACTGGTAAAGGTTTTGTCAACAAGTCTGCCAACTGGTTACCTGTGGAAATATAATTTAATTTTATTACATTTTTCTCAACTTGTTCTCTAGAGAAATGATATTTTATATCTATGTGTTTGGACCTTTTATGACTTGTTGGATTATTAGCTATGCTAATACATCCGTTATTATCTTCATATAAAATAATGGGCTTATTAATTTTTAAGTTTATGCTTTCTGCCAGAGACTTAAGCCATAATGCTTCTTTAACAGCTTCATATAAAGCCATATATTCGGATTCAGTAGACGAGACCGCTACTGATGTTTGTCTCTTTGTACACCATGTAATTGTATTTTGATCAAATAATTTAAACACATATCCAGTAGTGCTTTTCCTATCATTACAATCGTGGCCACCCCAATCTGAGTCGACATATCCACTTAGGATGTTATTGTAATTATTTCTTGTATATGTTAACTTCAAATCAATTGTGCCTTTGATATATCTTAAAACTCGCTTTAAGCATAACCACAATTCTTTATTGTTCTTATTTGTGTACCGACTTAAAATATTTACGCATGTACTTAAGTCCGGACGCGTACAAAGCATAATGTACATTAAACAACCGATCAGGTGACGGCATGGTGCGTCACACTTCTTATCAGCGTTAAGAGCTTCATAGTTTAATTTAAGCTCCATCGGTGTGTTTATAGGATTGCAATCACTCATATTAAATTTATTCAAAACGGTTTTAATGTAAGCACTTTGGTCTAAAGTAATTTTATCATGGTGTCTCTCTATTTTAATGCCCAAAAATAATTTGATATCGTGTAAGTCGGTCATTTCGAATTTAGTCATTAAATATGCTTTGAAATTATTCATTGTTTGCAAATCTGCACATGCTATAACCAAATCATCGACGTACAAGATTACGTAAATATTTTTAGAAATGTCTCCTTTACCTTTCATATATATACACCTATCTACTGGGGAGTTCTGAAAACCTATTTCTTTGAGACATTGTTCAAATGTTTCGTACCAACATCTAGCTGATTGTTTTAAGCCATAAAGAGCTTTGTTTAATTTGCATACGTAATTATCTTTACATTTTACACCTTCAGGAACTTTCATGTAGATTTCTTCCTTTAGTGTACCATTTAGAAATGCTGTTTTTACATCCATATGATGAATCAGTAAATTATATTGATTTGCGTAGCTAATTAAGAATCTAAAGCTTGCTATTCTAGCAACTGGTGCAAATGTTTCATTATAATCACTAAGATATTCTTGACTGAAACCTCTAGCGACAAGACGTGCCTTATATCTTGAAGGTTGACCTGAAACGTCATTTTTAATAGTGAATATCCATTTACAGTCTACAATATTTTTATTTGATGGTTTTGGTACTAATGTCCATGTATTATTTTTCTTAAGAGAATTGAGTTCTTCTCTGACTGCTTTTTCCCACTGATTCCTATCGTTCAGAGATTTAATTTCATTTAATGATTTTGGTATATTACTTGTGATGGATAACGCACTATAGACATCATAGTCATTTTCATTATATGATTTACGCGAACATGTTTTCAGTCTTTCACTTCTTCGTAAATTTAAAATTCATCAGGTTTATCCTGATTTTTGTGTTTCAAACTACTCTCAGATTCATTTTCAGGTTCATTCGGTATTTCATGACTACCGATTTTTCGAATTTTACTTGTACTGCATTCATCAGATTGAGAGCTATCTGATTTAGGGCCAGAACTATGAGACTTATAAGACACTGATTTTGTTACGGAGTCATTATCAGTTTCGTCTTGGGAATATGTATTATTACTCCGTTCAGGTCGTAATGAAGGCCTAGATTCGATAAAATTAGTCTCATCAATTACAACGTCCCTTACAGTTTCATATTTTTCGAATTCTGTATTCCAAACTTTATAACCATTGGGTTCATAACCTACCAGTATTCCTTTCCACGACCTATTGTCAAATTTGTTTTTACTGGTTTTATTATGAACATATACAGTTGAACCGAAAACTCTGAGATTTTTAACGCTTGGTTTCCTATCATGCCACATCTCGTATGGTGTCTTTGATTGACTTAAAGCTTTCGTAGGCGTAATATTTATTAAATAAACTGCAGTTAAAACTGCATTTCCCCAAAAACGTTTTGATGCTTTAGTGCCATTTAACATAGCACGAGCTTTTTCTGTTATTGTGCGAACCATACGTTCTGCAACACCATTTAACTGTGGGGTCCTAGGAACTGTTAAATGATAGCTTATGCCTCTTTCTCTACAGTAGTTTTTCATTTCGGTGGATAAGTATTCACCACCGTTATCACTATAAAGATTTACTACTTTGAAATTGAATTTAGCCTCACTTTTAGCGACATAGTCTTTAAAAGCTGTAAACACTTCTGATTTGTAAGTTAACATATACACCACACAATAATGTGTGTATTCATCAACAAATAAAACAAAATAATTTCTGTTATCTATTGTTGGAGGTGTTATAGGACCACAAACATCTGAATGCACAATAAACAGAGGGCGTTTAATGTAACTTTTGTCTTTAACTTTATTAAAAGGCAGGCGAGTCTGCTTCCCATTTATGCATGCTTCACACAACTTATCATTTGGAGTTACGGTATTTATTTCATCTAAGTCATCAATCATATTATGACATTTTAACTGCAGGAATTTAGTTTTACTTATATGTCTTAGGCGTTGATGCCATAATTCATATTTATTTTCATTAACATAACATGCTTGGGAAGCGGATTCCCCTTTTATTACTGGTATTTTAAACTCTAGAACTATAAGATTATTCAATGTCTTACCTTTCATGATGATTTTACCTTCCTTTGTAATTTGTGTGCCTTTGTCATCAAATATTATGGTGAATCCTGCTTGCTGCATCTTTGATACCGATATTAAATTATATGGTACTTCGGCACAGAACAATACATTTGTAAGTATTCCTTGCACTCCTGTTTGACTGATAAGATTTATGTTTCCCCTTTTAGTTGCTGAAATAAATGTATTGTTTTTAGCTACTGAAATTTTTAAAGGAGGATTTAAACATTCAAACGATGTGAAGAGATCATCTCTATTTGTGATGTGATCAGACGCTCCTGAATCTAATAGGAATTTAATTGTCGAGTGGTCTTTTTCATAATGGTATGCGCTTGTCATGAACGCAAATCCTGAAAAAGAAGAATTCGAGGTCGTTCCCTCTTGCAGGGCAATAGTTTGGACTTGTCTTGTCCTTTCTGGGGCATTGTTTTGTATATTTGTCTGTCTTTTGAAATAGAAACAATCCTGTTTCTTGTGTCCTTTGCGTCCACAGTAATGACATTTCACAAATTTTTGTTTGTTTGTTTTCTTGAATGTTGTATTCTTCAAATAGTTTTGTTTTGTGCGATTGTATCTGTTTTTATTATATTTTTCTTCAACATGGAGTATCTTTAAACTGGTATCACGACTCTCGTTTTTTAATTTTACTTCGTGATCTAATAGTCTAGTTTTTACAAAACCGAGAGTGATATTTTCTTCAGATAGTGTCTCAATTGCAGTGATAACGCCATCATATGTATTCGGGAGAGTAAGTAATAAATGAGCTACTTTGTCCGTTTCCTCTAATTTAGCTCCAGCAGCTGATAATTCTGTCAGCAGATCGTCAAATGTTGAGAAGTGTTTGATCAAGGGTATATCGGCTTTTAATTTTAATCCCAATAATTGTTTTCTCAGCGCTAATTGAGTTGCTACACTTTTCCTTTCATAGATCGCGTCAAAATGTTTAAAAACTGCTTGAGCAGTCCCATTTTCATTAATATAATTAAGATATGAGTCCGCCAAATATTCGACTATAATACTTTTGGCTGCCTTATTATTCTTTTCCCACTCAGCGGATCGCGTTCCAGGAATTTCTTCGTCAATAACACTGAGCAAGTTTAACTCTGAAAGCAGTGTACGAATTCTAAATTTCCATACACTGTACTTTTCTCCATTAAAAGGCTTAATGTTTCTTTTCACTTTTTCCATTGTCACAACTTTATTTTTATTTACAACTATGCACTTTACTGTCACTACGCACTACTGAATGTTCTCACTACTAAATGTCCTTTTTCGCACTGGGCCCATAACCTATAGGAGGTATGGGATTAAAAGAAATAATATACTAATTTGATATTGAAATGTTTATTCTATACTTTAAATGGTACTTGGAAGCAATACGTCCGTCTAACAAGATCCCGTGACGCAGTGTGTATAGAGTTAAATAAACAGTAGATTGTTCAGATAGAACAAAGAACAATGTTATCGAAAGTTAGGGGTATTAGTTTTTGCTTTATATAATCCAACAAAGAAAACTTTTGAAAATCACTACTGGAATTTTTGTGTGTTCTATAATATGTTTTTTGTTTATTTACTTATCACTAGTTGAAGATTTGGTGGCTGGTTTGCTTGGCTTTTTAGCCTTAGGTGACTGGTTTGGTTCATATTTGAAGCTATCCTGCAGTTTCTTCTCCATAGATGGCTTCTCAACTTCAGATGTATCCATTTTGTTATCTGCTGAAAAAAAAATGATTTTTCGTAATCCAGAGAAAGTCTATGATTGTGTATGATTGTTATTACTTCACACCCAAACAGCAGAATATATTTTGATGCAACTTAGCAGTAACATAGTTTATATGTCAGAATAATAGTTAGGCTACTTTTTATCTCCCAGAAATCAGGTCAAAATGAAAAATACCAATAACACAACCAAATTGCATACAAATACCTTTGCAAATTGCAAAGGGATTAAGAATTTGCAATGCAAAGTGCATTATTCTAACGTGTTGTAAAATGTGTATGACTTTGTAACCTACCTTGGTTCTCGACATCGGAATCATCAGAGTCCACCGGGTTGAGCCGGATTCTCTTCCTGCGTTTGGAAGCAACGGGCACTTCATCTTCACTGTCGCTATTTCTTTTAACCTCAGGGGATGGTGTAGCTTGTCTTTCACGCTTTTTCTCTGTTAAAACAATGATTTTATGTAACTTTTAACAGTTCACGATATAAAACAGTTAAATGCATGTAAGTACCACTTTTATGCTATGTACTTACTTTCAACCTTTTCTTTGTCGCCGTTTTGAACCGAAGAGTTTACCTTCGGACTTTTATCAACCTCAACCTCTGATTTTACCTTTTTATTCGTAGGCGGTGTTTTAGAGAAATAGTTGAATAGGGTGTTTGAAGCACCTACACTGTTACGTTTTGACATTTTGTGATATTTTACAGAAAAATCATTCTTTCAATTCAACAAAACAACAAGATTTTACGTTTTGGCGCAAAATCCCGGGCCAGCTTATGACAGTGACATTTGTCGGATGTTATGATGACATTCGGTCTTTCTGGTCTATGATATGAGAATTGACAAAAAGATTTTTGCACTAGCCACACTCTTGTAATTTAGTCGATTTTTGGATTGAAAAAAAAAAGACATCAGCTACAGAGTAGAACAGTGTTCAAAATGTCTAGTTGTGGCACGTATGATGGACTACTCGGTTTTATCTATAAGGAATTCAATGCGATATTGCGATGGCGAAGCGGTGACGGCAATAGCGGCAGTGGCTAAAAGATCGGTAGTCTGTTAACCCAGGGCCTTAACTGATTCATATTGCAGTTTGCTCTCGTACCACCATCTGACAAACAAAAGTTCTTTAGTAAAACAAACTAAGACTGCTACCTTTGAAAATGTTGCTACAACTTAACTTCTGCAGTACTACATTTGCCACCGAGTAATCAGAACGGGTACCTCCTCACAAAACCTAGTTGAAATACAGCTTGCAAGCTTTAGATACGAAAATTGTAAGATCAACATCATCGCCCCACTACTAGGCACAGGGCCACGATTCTCCTAAGTTAATAATGTTAAAATCGAATAGAAATCGAATCGCAATATGATCGCAATAGCAGTTTTAACCATATCGGGCATTCTGCTACTATAAAAGACCAATAATAAAAGACCAATCGTATTCGATTGACATTTGATTGGTCTGCTATTTTGGTGATTTTGGTCTATACGGTAGTTTGCTGTACAATCATTTTGCAGTCGTAAATCATTTGCAGACAAAATGATTCATTATTGAATGACAGAAAAGGATATAAACGTTTATTTCAAAGAAAAAATAGCGGAATGCCATATACGCTTCAATCGTAATCGAGTCGGGATTGGATCTCAGTCGAATCGAGTCGAACGTGAATCGTATGTCGGTTAAGTAAAATTAGGAGAATCGGGCCCCAGGCCTCCTCTCACGTAGGAGGATTGAGCGTTAATCATAACCCTTGCTCTATGTGTTTGTGATTTCAGGCACAGTTCAGGTTATCTCGAGATGTTTTCCCTCACTTTTAATTAAACTTGGGTATCCAAGATACATAGAAACTTAGAAAACATTGGTCCTCGCCTATTGATTTTAAAAACGAAAATTGCAAATTAAACAACTCCAAAATATTCAATTACTATTGTATTGTGTTGCCTTATTTTTATTGCGATGTACATAGGTAGTTATAAAGTATTTATTATCATCTAACTTCACAAAATAGTTTACACTGACAACAAAACTTAATCTAATTTTGGTGTAAAATGGCAGTACATTACATTGTACGCTGTAGTAAGACGGCTTATTAAGTTAATGTAAGTCGTTTTAAAGACATGATTACAGATTTCAAAGCTCTCAGTTTTACTCACTTAAGGGAAGAAAATTCTGGTAAATAGTTCCTAGCTATCCATATGTGATGAAAAATATACTAGGTTAGTGAGTACTTGAGTGCTCTGAAAACTGATCGCGTGAAAGGAATGTTTCTATTTATAATGATTAAAAAATAGTTTCATTTACAAATTACAAAATAAAAATAGATATACTCTTTGAAGTTTACAAACAATGTTTTTATCATTTACAGCAGAATAACAAAATAAAATGAAAATCAATTTATAAAATAAAATAATCAAAACTACCACTTTAGGTATGTGCTACAAAATAATTAACATAGTACAGATTATTCAGATTATTAAT
Source organism: Helicoverpa zea (assembly GCF_022581195.2). NCBI lineage: Eukaryota > Metazoa > Arthropoda > Insecta > Lepidoptera > Noctuidae > Helicoverpa > Helicoverpa zea. The sequence goes on from NC_061472.1 coordinate 6,212,160, forward strand.
CTATTATTTCTACAAATAAGTTCTATTTTATACCGCTATGTTATGTAAATAATTTGTAAAACAGCAAATAAGAGACTTTTTGATTGGTGCTCATGTCACCAAAATTTTAAAATAATTAAAATGTAATTAATCAAATATTCTAATTATTGTGATAGTTGTTTTTTGTACTTTTTGATTAATTGTTTTGATAAACAAGTACATTATCGAATACGGATTTAGTGACATAATCCGTAGGTAAAACGTCAGTAGATGACTAAAGAAGGAACTGATTTCACTTACCAACCAGTTGAGTCATCAGCATCACGTGATATATCATAACTGGCTGCCGAACACTTATTTTTACAATTATATTTTAATAACTAGCCCCAACTACGAAGTGTCTCCACTCAGTCTTTTTACATAATGATTTGTGGTTCAGGCACGGATAGTGCGATGGACTTGTGCGGTAACACTTGGCCCCCGTTCACGTACAGTTCGTCCTTGACTATGACGTCTTCGCCGAGGACCGTGCAGTTCTCCATGCGGACCCAGCGGCCCACTACGGAGCGCCAGCCCACGATGCACCCGTCCAGCCAGGCGTGCTGGCGAACGCAGGCCCCTCGGAGAATTGTGCTGCGTTTGATACACGCTCCTGGAAATTATGATAATCATTGTTGTAAATCCTAAAACACGCACCAACTGAGATTTCTCAATAATACGTTTATTCATCCTTATTATATTTACGGAATGTATTAAAAGTGGCATGCACAAGTGGCGATAAATGTTTGATGCCCTCAATGTTTTCACTTATAGCCTTGAGGTACGAGTCTCAAGTGCCAATAGACCTAATTATTTAAAAGCATACATTGCGACTGACGATTGGAGATATTTTCAGTGCCGTTACAAATTCTTACTGTACTTTGAATCGAGAGAAAATAATAGCTTGCAATGCAAGTTGCATTGTTTTTTAAATACTAGGTCTTTTATTGTGCTAAGCACATGAAGTATTTAGTTGTCAGAACGCAATACAATACACTCTTTATAATTGAGAGTCATTTGTAAATATTTAAAAATTCGCACTTCCTCTACATTCATATTCATTATTATTTAAATGTTCATTTTCCTTAATTACAGTACAGCTGAGTACATTGTCGCACCCACATAGCCAACCAATGGCGAGCGCTCACGTGTAAAACATTCAGCGACACGATAACTATACCTACTACATGTAATTACTTATGCACGACAATCATGCAATACAGATAGTACATATCTTTACAACTATAAATAATGATGGTATAATCACTTGACGGATGTCAATAAAACCGGATAGCCACGATTTTGATAAAGAAAAAACTAATTTAAAGGTTCTTACCATCTTCAATAACGACATCTGGGCCGATAGTGACGTTGGGACCTATCCTACAACCCTTGCCGATGGTAGCTGTGGGGTCGATCAGAACGTTGCCAACCACACCAGTACCGTCATGTAGCATCTTTGAGTTCTTCTGTCGTAGGCTCGTTAGGTATAGACACATTCCTGAAATAAATACATTCTCTTTTAAATTAACTGTATGTCTAAATCCACCGTTTACACTGCCAATCTAGTCCACCCTATCACGAAGGTCAAGTGGTCTCAACTACTGTGTATGCGGTCTTAGGTACGATTCGCTATGGATGTTAAGAAACTGGCTACAACAATTACTGTAAATAAAATCCCACCCAAAACAAAAATGTGAAAGACTGCCAAGTTCGATAATATGGGAATGCTTCGCCTATAAAAGAAGTGAGATCTGAATAAGTACCAAGTTCCATACACATACCTCAGTTAAAAATAGTTGCTTTTTAATGATGTTACTTGGCAAGTTTTCATACACCGTTATAAACCTACTAAACGCAATGAATCAAGTATTTAATTTTCTATTAAAACTTGCCAAGTAACATCATTAAAAAGCAACTATTTTTAACTGAGGTATGTGTATGGAACTTGGTACTTATTCAGATCTCACTTCTTTTATAGGCGAAGCATTCCCATATTATCGAACTTGGCAGTCTTTCACATTTTTGTTTTGGGTGGGATTTCATTTATTTTTGTAAGGTTGTTTATTTTTATTTTTTCTTATGATGAAGTTAGTTAAAGAAATGTCTCATTTATACTATCTTTTAGATTTTTTTATATGCACTATGTTTCTTACAAAGAAATGAACTAGATTAAATAAATGGACTAGATTTTCCAACTGACTGACATGACATGTTATCATATATTATGTTCGTGGATCAAAGTTACACATTCGTTATTTTCGAAAGTGATTCACACTTGGCCGTTTTCAGATTTTTACTTTACTTTGACTAAATACAAACCTTTGTACCATTCGAAGATATATTATATAAATATAGATAAATTTAGTAGTTTTAGTTCCTTAGGGGTATAAATTTACAGCGGGTATAAAACACCTTCATTATTTTGAAACCGACTCACACTTGGCCATTTTCAGATTTTTCCCTTTACCTTGACATAAAGACCTACCTCCATGCCAAATTTCAAGTCAATACGACCATTGGAAGTGGTCTAGGTTTTTGATGAGTGAGTCAGTGAATCAGTCAGTCAGTGAGTGTATAGTAAAAACTAGTGTAAAGTAACTGCCTCGTTGGTCTAGCTGTCGCAAGTGCGGCTGCTGAGCACGAGGTCTCGGGTTCGATTCCCGAGTCGGGCCGAAATCGCTTTGTGGGTTTTAGAAGACTTTCACAAAGCAGCCCGGAGCCTGGAAGCTGGTGATTGATACACCCGTGCATCGGAGAGCACGTAAATGTCGGTCCTGCGCCTGATCTCTCTCCGGTCGTGTCGGATTACCGTCCCATCGGACTATGAGAGTTAAGGAATAGTGAGTGCACTTGTGTCTGCGCAAATGCTCGTGCATTATAATATGTCCTGCGTAGTTGGCTAATCTCCTTACATGAGAACAGCCGCCGTAGCCGATAATCGGCTAGGAGGACATCATCGTATAGTAAAAATAGCTATTTTCTGACGTCAATATCTCAAGACCTACAATAGGTATATTAATGAAATTTTGTATTTTAGATAAGTGAGGGGGTCTCAACAGATACTAGAAATTTGATATGCATAAATAAAATAGATTTTGAGTTACAGGGGGGTCGAATTTGGCCCAAAATGGTTCGTGTAATATAACCCACGGCCGGTGTGTCGCTTTTTTTGCTCGAACTTGGCGGACACACTGCCGTGTGTCTAGATAAAAACTATGTGACAGTGTTTTGGAGATGCAAATAAAAAAATGCAACTACAGTAAATAGCGAATACTTCTTACCTGTTAAAAAGTCTTTGGGCTGTCCCACATCCATCCAGAAACCCTGGAGTTCCATGGCAAATAGCTGCCCATCAGTGGCCATGAATGGGAAAACCTCCTTTTCAATCGACATTGGTCGCAATTCTATTCTACTTAATACCGAAGGATTTAATATGTACATTCCTGGGGAAGAAAATAAAATCATATAGCACACCTTTTTTAATGTGTTCAAAATAATAGCAATAGAGACATTATATTTACTCTTATCTAGAGTAAAGAACTAATCAAAGTTATATAAGAAGTAACTGTTTCTTAAATGAATCATTATTCTTTGCTATGAATGAATGTGTCACTCCAGAACGGCAGACGGAAACAAGGTGGCCAGTTCTTACGCTTCAAGGATGTTCAGAAAAGACACATGAAAAGGTGCAACATTGATCCTCAGAACTGGGAGACAAAAGCCATTTGCCGCCCTGAATGGAGAGGCCTACTTAAAAATGCGATCAAAGATTTCGAAGAGCAAAGGAAATCCGCACTGGATGCGAAGCGTGATGCTCTTAAGGCTAAAACACCAGTAGCCATTCATTATAACTACGTGGACGGTATCCTAACGTGCAGCCAATGCTCGCGCACGTTTACACATAAAATAGGGTACTGCAGCCATCAAAGGGCGCATAGAAGAGCTGATCATCCTAGTTCTTCTCTCAATGATAACTGAAAGCAGTCACCATAGCCGAAATCGGCAGGGAAGTATATATATATATACATTGGTCACTGTGCACCTGTACATGTACTGAATCATTATTTTTACAATGAACACGTACGCCGCAATTCTTTTAACAAAACAACTTACCAGCATTAATTTTATTTGATATAAACTCCTGTGGCTTTTCAACAAAACTTTCGATCTGACCACCTTCTTTGTAAACAACAACTCCATACTTTGAAGGTTCTTCTACTTTGGTCACGACTATAGTTCCTTCCTAAAATAACATGTAACAAATAAGTGAATAATATAGAACTATGCAGTAATATTTTATCATACAATGCACGGGTAACGAGTTATGATAATCCTGGATTCAGGAGAGTGGGTCAACACACGCTTGGTTGCTAAGAATGATGTTAAAATGTATCAATTATTATTTTCAATTTTGTTCAGCTTGCCTTGCCTGCTAAGTTCTTTGCTCCATGTAATAAAATGCTAAATACAATACAATTTTTTATGCTACAAACTGTACCAATAAAGTTTAGTTTATGAAAGAAAATAATAGAATCTCATAGAAAAATCTATATATTGAAGTGATATAGTTTCACTTCATAGCAAACTACAATATGTGTAATCTAGTTCAACAAACAAGATAAGTGTTAAGTGTTATCTAGCTAGTAGGAAAACAATTATCAGAAAAGTGAATGTACTATATTTTCCACATATTTTACTACTTTTGCTACAGACTGACTGAATGTATTAGAATTAGGCAACAGGAAAATTTGTTACACTGAATAATATAAGGAAATATAACTGCAAATTCCTTCACTTTAAAATTCCCATTTTTTTCTTAGTATTACATACTTTTCAACACAAAAAAACTATGACTACTGTTTGAACTTGAGCTCAATTTCTTTGTAATTTAAACATATACTTATTTTTTAGCTCATGACAACAAGATTATAAAAAAATACATTAAAACAAAATATTTATAATCATATAAAAAAAATTATACCTTTCCATGACTCCTGTGGAATTTGGCAAGTTCTTTGAATGGGAAGTCGCATATAACATCTGAGTTTAGTACAAAGAAAGGCTCAGGGCTAGCACTCAGAAGTTCCCGTGCCAACGCAAGGGGTCCCGCTGTGCCCAAAGGTTCGGTTTCATGAGAGAATGTGAGAGACACACCAAGTTTGGAGACCTGTTCTGTCAACTCTTTTTCCATATCCTCTGCACGATATGACACTGCCAATATGACCTGCAATGTTGTACAAAATAAATTATAACAAGCCATCCATATTACACAATTTTGTCAGTGAGATGTCTTATGAGGTTTTAGTTTAGATAATGAATCTATTTTTTTTTGTAAATTTTAAAGCTTTTAAAAATAAAATTAATAAATAAACATACCTGTGTGACTCCAGCCTCAACCAAAGCCTCAATTTGATGCAACAAAATAGGTTTGTTGGCAAACTCGACAAGTGGCTTCGGTCTACTTAAAGTAAGGGGTCTTAAACGAGTCCCATAGCCACCCACAAGAATGAGGGCTCGAATTTCACCCAGTTTCTTATCAGACCCACACATTTTCGGTATTATTTCGGTGTTACGATTGACAACAATGCAAAGCGAGCCGGACCTAAATTATTATGAGAATAGTTTGAACCTTATCAACACGGAGATCACATCAATTGTAAAAGTAGAGTTCGTTTATTTACACTGGCTTAATTCAAGTTATGACTGAATTTGAATTATATTACAGTTTTATGTAAATCCTTGCAAAACAAAAAGCTAATTACACGTCATATCTTTTCGAATAAACAAATTACCACAGATTACACAGAAAACTTTAGCATTCTACAGAATATAACTATAATCAATAAAAACCATAAGCAATTAGTCGATTATAGTATGTCATATTGTTAAATTCCACTTGTAACACTGGAAATTATTTGTCAGTTACGTAATGGCTGATGAGATTATAAGAACCATCTGTCAGTCATCATTAGTGTCATTTAGCTAAATTATTTGAATTCTGGACTCCTTCCTTTTTTCCAAATAATAATCTGCTGTAAAATGGCTGTGCCGATCCGGAATTTATCACGGTTTAAAGGTTAGAATCTGTTTTATCCATCGGTAAATTTCTGCTTCAGAATATTCATGATAAGGATAGTTGAGCACCGCAGCACGTCACGTCAACTTTTTTTTACTATTAACCTACGATGTTAACCTTGCTATTCAATTAGCACCTGACTAAAATATACTATTACAACCTAGATAAATTAATAGAAAGTAATTAAAGCCAACAGATGTTGTATTCTGTGAACTTTCAATGTCGTACTCATTAAGCCGAATAGAATGTAACCGAGACCTTCGTCTAAAAATACTATCAATGTCGCCGCTAGCGATAAATTTCGGCGAATATCTTGTTATATAAACTCTAATTTGTACTGAGATTGTCCACTCCCTTCATGCTTTTGTTAATTTGTGAAGCTTCAGTCAATAATGAACAAATTGCAATGAATCAATATGACCTTTGATCAAACATGAACCTATATATTGTATAGTTGACTTGTCAGATTAGCTTATCTGTTTATTTTTATTTTTTTTTGCCATATTATTAAAAACAATAGTCACTATCTATAAAATTTCACAATGCTCATACAAAATAGAAATAATTTTATTTTACCTATTCCTTGTTTTTTTCTTTTTTGTAGTAAATGTGTGTTGAAATAAATTGGAAAATCTTCATGGATACTACTGCAGCAATAATTTATATTCGTACAATAGAAATAAAGCTGCTTAATACAATATGACCTAAAATCTAATATGAACTTTAAACAGGTTTTAGTATGTTTTTCAATTTCTTGTCTAGTTAGAATCTTATCAGTATTTGTCCTTTTTCAGTGCAAGTAAAATTGTTATTTTGATTCAATCTTCATATCATATATTTTTACTGCATTGACCCCACCCATGTTATGTAAATTTACATACTAGGAGGATTTCTTCCTGTAAGTAGGTTAAACTGTTTTCAAAAACCATTCTCATTCAGGTATCATTCAGTTCTAGATTAGTTTGAATTAAAACTTAAATAAAAATGCTTAAATCATACATAAAAAGAACCACTTATTTAACTTCCATAGAATAAATTAAGTAGCACAATATTTTTCTGTTTCAGATGTGTTGAAGCTAGGATCTGTGTCAGTCAGATACTCATCAGAATATGCCAGCACAAACACTAATTTACTGCTGACCAAAGACACTAAAGTCATCATACAGGGATTCACCGGCAAGCAGGGTACATTCCATGCTCAACAAGCAATTGAATATGGCACAAACATTGTTGGTGGAGTATCTCCTAAGAAAGCCGGCAAGGAACATCTCGGCAAACCGGTGTTTGGAACGGTGAAGGAAGCCATGGCTGCAACTGGTGCTACCGCTACTGCTATCTATGTACCTCAGGGCGGATCTGCCCAAGCGGTGTTGGAAGCCATTGAAGCGGAAATGCCCCTCATTGTCTGCATCACTGAGGGTATTCCCCAGCATGTAAGGTTTTTGGCAATATTTTTATTATATATCTCAACGCAGTTATCAGGTCAACCTGATACCCCACGATAGTACTGGTTGTCAGGCTTTCTCACTTCTGAACTGTATTGCATTGATATGTATGTATAGTAGCATAAATGAAAGATGTAGCATAAACTGAAGTGATAAGCCTAATACCTTATTGTTTATGACTGTCATGCATAAAGAAGCAACTGAAATCATACACATTACACCTTCAAGCTCCTCATGTATTTTAAATCTATATTGGTTTGGAATCAATACACCAATCAAGGTTATACCTAAAATTTTAATGAATGTTATTACAGGACATGGTGCGCGTGAAACACGCACTTTTACGGCAGAACAAGTCCCGTCTTTTGGGCCCCAACTGCCCAGGCATCATCTGTCCGCCGGCTAACTGCAAGATTGGTATCATGCCCGCATCCATCCACAAGCCTGGGTGCATTGGTGTTGTGTCCCGATCAGGCACCCTAACTTATGAAGCTGTCCAACAGACCACCGAGGTATGTTTGAGTACATTATGCTTATTTATCACTATCGGAACTGTAAATATTGGGCCCCAGACGTAGTAGTTTCAATTGAAGTCCATTTTCAAAAGGATGGTCAATGTAGGATGGATTGAAAAGGAGTTGAGAGACTACACATACAGTTTGTACATTGTTTAAACTTATGATGCGGTCATTTATTTATTTAGACGCATTTTTAGGGTTCCGTAGTCAAAATGGCAAAAACGGAACCCTTATAGTTTCGTCATGTCCGTCTGTCCGTCTGTCCGTCTGTCACAGCCGATTTACTCGGAAACTATAAGTACTACAGTGATGAAATTTGATGGGAATATGTGTTGTATGAACCGCTACAAAAATATGACACTAAATAGTAAAAAAAAGAATTGGGGGTGGGGCCCCCCATACATGTAACTGAGGGATGAAATTTTTTTTTTCGATGTACATACCCGTGTGGGGTATCAATGGAAAGGTCTTTTAAAATGATATAAAGTTTTCTAAAAAACATTTTTCTTAAAGTGAACGGTTTTTGAGATATCAGCTCTCAAAGTCGTAAAAAGTATGTCCCCCCCCCTCTATTTTTATAACTACGGGGTATAAAATTCTAAAAAAAATAGAGGTGATGCATGCTAATTAACTCTTTCAACGATTTTTGGTTTGATCAAAGTATCTCTTATAGTTTTTGAGATAGGTTGATTTAACTGTAATTTACGGAACCCTTCGTGCACGAGTCCGACTCGCACTTGGCCGGTTTTTTTTTGTTTTGCATGTGGATTGTTTAATTTATTCTTTTCCAATTTGATTTTCAGCAAGGGCTGGGCCAGACCCTTTGCGTCGGTATTGGAGGAGATCCGTTCAACGGTACCAACTTCATTGACTGCCTAGATCTCTTCCTCAAGGATGACAACACAAAGGGCATTGTGCTCATCGGCGAAATCGGTGGCAATGCCGAGGAACAAGCAGCTGAGTTCCTCATTGAACGCAACACAGTAAGTATCAAAAAATTCATCTAAAAATATATTCTCTATTTAACTCTCTAAAATATATGCTTGATACTAATATACAAGTCAAAAACTTAAATTTTTCTAACTACCTTCAATTTATTTATTTATTTAAATGTAATAGTACTCTTTTATTTTTCCCCTACAGAGTAAGGTAAGGTGTAAGATATTTTTATTACATATTTACGTAACAAGTATTATTTGCATTTTTTATCATGTTATTTGTCACGAACACGACACCGACGCTGTAGTTACATCACGTTATATCAACTGAGTAACAAGTGACGTGAATCATGTTTTTAGATTGCGATCTTTTAGATTCCGGTAAAATCAGGGCCGGATCTAGGGGGGCTAAAAACATGGGTGTGGCTCACGTCATAGTACCTATCATATTAGAATGACACATTTACATTTTATCTTGAGGGAACACCCGATCCAGGCGCGGAATTATTGGCACTGGCATTTTTCACTTTTTTGCTCCCTCCCCTCCCCAACCTCAACAAAAACGTAGATCCAGTATTGGGTAAAGTACTTAATACACGGTCATAATCTCATGCAATTAAAACGTTCAATAGTGCAGACATCCGTACGTTAAAATCGATTTGTTCTCCTTTGAAACAATGAGCACTGCATTGTTCATCGATTGTTATTGTTGTATGGTCATTCACTACTAATTACCTCCATACATCTCTCAATTTGATTAACAACTTCGGCAACGATGTCCATGTTCTTTGATAAGCGTTAACGTGAGTCCGCTAAATAGGTAGATTGAATACATGATACAAACTAGTTTTAGCTGGATACAATCAATGTACTTATCAATTTTGAGCATCTACTTAACTGTAGCATCACTGTGTTTTTGCGCTATCCAGGTTCTTCTTTCCAATAACAAAATATAATAATGCTATTAATTGAATATTGAAAATCTTGTTGGCGCCCATTATGTTGTTCTATTATATAGTTAGAGTTATAAGTAGGACAAAGTAGGTACTAGCCTGTAGGTACTATTTTACCGAAAATACGATACCACACTAAATCGGGCCCTATTTTAGTCGTTGGGTATTTAACCCTTAAAATGTGTCATTCTCATCACTACTAAACTAAAAAGACCCGAACTTTTGTACTTTTTTTAACACTTTGTACCTGAAATTCCAGGGTCGCAATGCGAAGCCAGTGGTATCATTCATCGCTGGACTGACAGCCCCACCCGGCAGGCGGATGGGTCACGCTGGTGCCATCATTTCAGGCGGCAAGGGAGGCGCCATGGACAAAATAAAGGCTTTAGAAAAAGCTAACGTGCTGGTCAGCCGCTCCCCAGCTAAAATGGGTAGCATCCTCTTCAAAGAAATGAAACGATTACAGATTGTCTAAGCGACGCGTTAAGCATACATTCTCGTTGTTATTTGACGTTAATATGCATGATATTTACGTATGCGATGTATAGTCTTATAGTAATAACATGCTACTATTTATTTGCACTGTTGTCCCGTCAACAGTTTATTCAAGTTTACTTGCCGGGAAAAAAGGAAGGAAGACAGAATTAAGTGACACTAGATGATTACATTATTGTACCTACTTAAAGCTATAGTTAATTTTTGTTATATGTTCTGTAAAGCTGGTGGTTTAAGACACGAATCGTTATCCGAGCACTCATTCGTAGTATTAAGAACTCATATTAATGTTATAAGAGTTACCTTTGATTCGAACAAAATCGACTCTGCGGTAGTTAATAAAAATTATGAAATATATTCTAGAATTCCTATTCGTTACGCTTGGCGATGTTGTGTCTAACATATTGTGAACTCGAAATATATGCATACTATCCAACTAAATATTTCATTTTATTTCTAGAACGATTTAACTCTGAACCTACTGGACTAATTTAAAAAAAACGTCACAAATGTGGTTATATCCCTGGTTTAGGGTGCGTCCACATCTGGCGAATGCGCCGCGAATGCGCAGCACGCGAGCCGATCGCGAGCTGTCCGCGAGCTGCGCGCGTGCATTTTTGTTCGTGCGCCGCTTCTGCGCCGCCCGCGCGCAGCTCGCGCGCGACCTAAGCGCCGCACGCGAGCGGCGCGCGACGTCTGTCATCTTCGATAGTACTGAGCCAATATACGGAACTGTAAGGGCGAGAACTGATTGCGCGCAGATCGCGCGCCGCTCGCGCGCTCTATACGAGCCTTGCGTGAGTTGCGCTAAAGAGGCGCACCGAACTATTGCAGTGACTGCACGCGCGCAGCTCGCGGACAGCTCGCGATCGGCTCGCGTGCTGCGCATTCGCGGCGCATTCGCCAGATGTGGACGCACCCTAAGATAGGTTGCATTTTATATCGGGTGTGTCGTTCACAATCACATTAAATTCTATCGCATATACTTTATGATATTCTATGGCGAATTGTAAAAAAAAATAACCTAATCCATTCAGCGGTTTAGCCACAGGAGTCATTTTTCGTTTTTATAATTTACAACATCATGTGTAAAGCAAAGATAAAGTTAGGAATATCGAATGTTTTGATCGGTTGACAGCTGTCAGTTTTCAAGGGCGAATTTCAGTTGTTTGTAATGACTGACTTTTATATGGTGTTCTAATTTTCGCACATTTTTATTCTATTTACCTACTTCGTTTGAAAAATGCATTTTTTTATTTTTACGTATTTTTCTTTGTGTTATATAATCGACATATATTAACCAGTATATTAACGCATTTCATTTAATGTGATTATGAACGACACACCCGATATGTGCTTGGGAAGTAATTTCCCCAGGAAACAAGTGAAACCTGCAGAAACATTTATATTTTATTGAAGATACATTGTACGTATATGGCGTGAATGAGAGCCGTTTGTAGCATGCTGACGACACGGAGACTACGAGGGATGTTGATTGCTCTTTTTATGATTTAACAAATTAGGGGGATACAATATAATAAGACATAAGTTTTGATCACATAAACCTTGTAATAAGAAATGGCAAAATAGACATTGACGACATATATCTAACATATCGTTAACATCAAATAGTTGTAAAACAGTAGTTCTACATTATTATGTATAATTACACCATAAATACGACACCTTTTGCTAGAATTAGCTTTTATAAGGAAAAGTACCTAGTACAAACTACGACATTTACTATAGACCGTGAATATATACTTTTCACTTTCTATCACAGCATGAAAGTCAAACTTAATACTAGTTTTAAATATTTTTAAACAATTAAGTTTTACTTTTCTTAACTTAAGTAACCCGTGTCTTGCACTTCGTACAAAGACAATTCACATAATATTATTAAAAAAGTACAAGTAATAACGAAAAAACTTAGTCGGTTCAGATTCACCTGTTTACTGAAACAACACGATTCAAGAGGAATCCCGAACTGCATTAAAAGAGTTATATTATAACTTACGTATAGGATAACATTATTGTGTAAACTAATTATTACATCTACTATTTCCACTAAAACATGAATTTTGACATACAGTTCTGATAGCCACAAACTACAAAATCACGTAACGTAATACTGTTAAATAAATAGGCCACATCTCAAATCATGCCATCTTCGATTTGCTTAACATTTTACTTGATGAGGAAATACCTATAATAAATCCCGAAACTCAGCAATGACCTGGAATAGGGCGAAAAAATATGTTTCAGCCTCTGTCCTAGAACCAGGTTAGCGTTGAGTTTCGGAACATCTGTATACATCTGCAAATTAATCCCGTTTTTTTTATGCCTTCTTATGTTGTTTCAGTTTTGGCAACTTATCTAGGATGTCGTCACCAAATTACCAGCGATCTCTCCTCCCGCGACTCCCGCCGCCGCCGTATCCTCCACCGCCGCCGTATCCACCACCTCGTCCTCCGCGGCCTCGACCTTGACCTTCTCCTCTCTCCTTGTCTCGACGTATTTTCATGGCTTCGAATCTAGAAGCCATTTGCTCCAGTTCTTCAGGAACTTCTTGATTTGCTTCCTCCAGGATTTTTATAAGTTCCCTAGCATTTCCCCAATCACCTCTTGCTATAAATGTTAGAGATATGCCTGTTTTTCCTGCACGCCCTGTCCTACCTACTCTGTGTACATACTCTTCGATGTGCCGTGGAAAATCTAAATTAATAACATGTGTAAGATCTTTTATGTCAATACCTCTAGATGCTACATCAGTTGCAACCAAAATATTGACAGTGCCATCCACCATTTCATTTAAAGCTGCCTCACGGTCTATCTGATCTCTATCTCCATGCAAAGATTGGCACTCTATGCCTTTTAGGGCTAATTCGGTGGTAATGTGTGTTGCAGTAGCTTTCTTGCCACAAAAAATGATAACTTTATCTGTTGGGTCCATATTTCTTAGAAATTCAAACAGTGCCTCCTCCTTCTCAGATTCTTCAACAAACATTATTTTCTGTGTGACAGTGTGCACTGCAGCAAGATCTAATGAGCCAACATTAACTTGTATGGGATCCTTCATGTATGACTCAGCTAGACGACGAACACCTGGGGGCCATGTAGCTGAAGTCATCACTGTCTGTCGATCAGGCCTCACATCAAATAACGACTTCCTGATCTGTGGTTCAAAGCCCATGTCTAACATCCTATCAGCCTCATCCAGAACAATGTAAGAGAAATTGATGATATTCAAGTGGCGAGCCATTACCAAATCATTAAGTCTGCCTGGAGTTGCTATAACAATGTCTACACCTTTAGCCACAACTTTTATTTGCTCCTTGCGGTCTCCTCCTCCATAAAGACAAACTGACTTGATACCTTTGTATTGGTACTTAGAGACTTCTTTGTCTATCTGTAATGCAAGTTCTCGAGTGGGTGCCATGATAAGTACAGTTGGGCCTTCCCTTTCCTCTCTTGGGATGGTCTGACCGTCTATATGTATGAGTGCTGGTAGAAGGAATGCCAAAGTTTTTCCTGTACCTGTTTGAGCTATACCAATCATATCCTCACCTCTAAGTAGAATGGGCCAAGCTTGACTTTGTATGGGTGATGGTGTTTTAAAGTCTTGCTTGTATATTTCCTCCAAAATTTCAGGATACTCCTGAAATGCTTGTTCAAAAGTGAGCACTGGGTTGGGTATTGGGCGCAGACCTGGTTTGTCATCAAATGTTCGCTTTACTTGAATGTCAAAGTTAGCGAGTCTCCAGCGTGTCACCTCGGCTGCTGTCATAGCTGCTACAACTGGATCTTCTTTGTAAAAATTCTTAATAATAGGAGGTAGCTTTTCATATCTGCTTTGTTGGTGTTCATTATGGTATGCATTAAGCTTTTCCCAATCAATTACCTGAACTCCGTCTTCAGAGGTTTTAAAAAACTCGGAGGTATGTCCACTGCTGTCACTAGTATTGTGAGATTCTTTTTCTTGAGGGGGTCTAAAATCCTCAATTAAATTATTAATCAATTCTTCTGCTTTTGAGATAGCTTCATCAGTTCCCGACAGAGTGATGTCGGCTTCATTGCCGCTAGAATCTCCGATTTTTATCCTGGCATCAGATTCATATTGCAAATCTTTGATTTTGACTCCTCCTTTGCCTATAATACGGCCAACTTTATTAGATGGAACGTAAATAACTTTTTTGTTACCAGATTCTCGCTGTTGGTAGTCGCGGCGGCCGGTCGCGCCTCCGCCGCTGGCACCATCGCGGTCGTAGTTGCGTCGGAAATCACCGCCGCTGTTATTACCACGTTCCCTCCAATTAGTATCATTGTAAGAGCTTGATCCTCTGCCGCGAAAAGTTCTTCCACGATATTGCCGAGTTTGAGGCGCGGGTGCTGACGGTGCCGGTGTTACACCCGGTTCATTATTATCCCAATCATCTTCCCAGTCTGCCATTTTAATCTTATTAATTTGGTACCACTCACGACTGTGATGTTTTCTTAGTTATGAAATATAACTTTTAAAACAAGCGAATCTTAGTTGCGAAGCTTTTTCAAAACAACGACCGCGTTTTTCCTCGAATGCGAATCGGCAACGTGAATGATTGATTGTCAAAATTTTACTTGCGATCGCACTTTTTCACTTAAAACGTTTCCAACTGTATAATTTACAGTTTATATAATAAGGTTCTTCTAGTCGAAAGTACTAAAAACCTAAATTCTGATAGCACTTTAGTAGCACAGTCTATGTATTATTTTTTAAATTATCGATTTGTATTCATTTTATAAAATATTATGTTTTCACTTATTCCTCGGCCTCTTTGAGTGAAATGGAACGTTTTATAGTGAAGCACCACGTCGCGACTGTAATTGATCAAAAAAGAATAGTTACAAATACCTAATATCAGTAATATCTACATCCGTTTTTTATTTATTGATTGATTACATAAATTACACAGTACATAGTAAGTACATTGTGAAATAAACTTTATGTAATTCAAAAATTTTAAATTAGTCAGTTAACAACTTCAATTAAGTAAAATACCTATATGTAAATACCCTAAAACAGGGTTCGACCTTTTTGTGCCACATTGAACTACTTAAAAAATCATTAAAAGTACCTACACTTATCAAATGCACCTCTAGATTACATTGAGAGATGTCAGAAAATTGAAAAGAAACAAAGAGATCTTGAAGAAACGTGCAATGTTTGCGTATCATCTATACTAATATTATAAAGAGGAAAACTTTGTTTGTTTGTTTGGTTGTAATGGATAAACTCAAAAACTACTGGACCGATTTTAAATATTCTTTCACCATTAGAAAGCTATATTATCTGCGAGTAACATAGGCTATATTTTATCCCGGTGCGGGCAGTAGCTCCCACGGGACGCGGGCAAAACCGCGGGAAACTGGCTAGTACATAAATAAAATCACAACTAGCACTGTTATTATTTAGGTTTTCCCTAAACCGTTTAGAAATTTTAGAAATTATCAACGAGTATCCGGCAGCGGTATCAGCGAGTGACTGATTTTGGAAGGAGTATGGACACATATACGTATTTTACCTATTTGTGTTATTAAGTTGCAGAACGACATCAATTTTCATCTAAATCTTTCAAAATACTTGTCCCTCAGTTTTAAAGAGGTTGAGATTCTAATCAAGTAATATTATTGGGGTTTGTTTAAATTTGGCCGGAACTGTTCCAGATACATATCAAACAATATTTTGATTTGCTTGCACATCCCTAGTTATTTATCATCTGTATGTTTTGTGCGTGCGTGCGGTTCGTCGGCTGCAGTGATGCCAGATTGGGGGGATTCCCTCCAAATTTGGGGGTATTTTCTGCCCACGGGGGATTTTTTGGGGGGAACAATCCTTTGGGGGGATCAGCGGGGGGATTAAAAATTGGCTTGGAGGGAGTTGGAGGATTTTTCGGAAAAGTTTTATGACTGAACGCGACCAAATTACTTACTACTTCATTTGATTCCACCATAGAACCACACACAAAAATGCAGTTGGTGATAAAACTTACGGACATATAAGCAAATTGACATTAGGAATTTTGTCGTTGCCTTTTTCTAACGCTGTTGTGGAAAGAACTTTCTCGCAAGTTGCGATTGATTGAGGATGTGTTAATTTTAAAGTAACTTCAAAGATGTTCAAGAGATTTAACTCGCAGAAAATGTATGGAACTGCAGCCGACGACGCAAGTGAGGATGCTGATCCAGTAATGGAAGCGATTGCAAAATTATTATAAATTATTGTATTTAAATAAATATTTTTCTAATTACTAGGGGGGTTTTCTCTCAAAACACTAACATTTTGGGGGGATTTTGGGTGAGATTTGGGGAGAATGCTAGATCATCATCTGGCAACACTGGTCGGCTGGCAAACGAACGAACCGGGGATTGCGGCTGTACCGAAATAATTCTTATTTTGCTTTAAAAAATCAATTTACTATATACGGTTCTAAATACTTCGACAAAAATGCGTGTAGCTTTTATAATTGTTTGATAGTATTGCCAAAAGCCTGACGTCCCGCAAACAGCCAAAATGAGTAACTGGGCTAGAAGGATGCATCGACGAGCTGCTACATTGAGCAATGTGGTTACGTCTTGTGGGCATCCAAACTCTTTGCCATACCCAAGAAGATTAGAGAAAGTGAAGTTTGGTGTTCCTCTACATGAAGTGTGCAAGGATGATATCCCTGGGCCCTTGCTTGTTAGTATACTAGTGACTTGAAGTTCCCTGACAACGCCCTTGAGAAACTTGCTAGTTTTGATTATCAATATGAATATGACCGTCTGTTTAAGTGCTGAATTGTTGTAGAGCGGGTTTCAGAAGTTGTATCAAGCTTGAAGTTATATATAGTTAAAACAGCATTTCATTCTGGTTTCCATTCTTGCGTGTGTTAATAGCGGCTTAACAAACAGCTTTATCGAGTGTTTGGTGTGTGTTGTGAGGTTTTCCTGGAAGTAAATCTGTGGTGATGTGCAGGTGCTGATACTGAAGCTGAACAAGGAGGCGCCGCTGCGTCGGGACGTGTTCCGCGCGCCGGGTCACCAGGGTGCCATGAAGAAACTGATTCACTTCCTGCAAACCGGCCGCCTGGTCAATGTAGATAACTACTCTGTTTATACTATTGCTAGTGTGCTCAAAAAATTCCTCAGGTAAGCATCCTTAATCATACTCTTACTTTTATTCTTTTTTCTCACTGGAACACAGTCTATTTAAGTGAGCAATGTTTCTTATTATTGCTAAAGCTGAATTGTTGCTTACTAACAATAGATAAATAGTTTTCTTTAATCTGATAAGGTTTTTTAAGTAAATATTTTTGTTTGCATTATCAGGAGGTGTGATAATAGTGTTTGACATACACTCAATACAGTTTAGATTGATTGATAATCTTTTAAAAGGTGTAAGTTCATGGCTGATGCAGTGAGCTTCATTTCCTGAGTGTAGAAAGTAATAGTTTTTTTACCTTAAAAGTTGTATCTGTAAAAATAAATTAAAGTACAGACACTTTTAAACATTGAGGCTAGTAAATAATTTTTTTGTGATTGATTTGTCATAAAATGTATATTGTCTAGGAAAATCCCTGGTGGTGTGTTTGGCCGAGACGGTGAGATGCACCTGTTCGCAGCAGTGGAACTACCTGAGGAGCAGCAAGTTGATGAAATTCGCAGGTCAGTCGCATGCATTATCAAGTCTAATTGAAATATGTATAACAAAGCTAGCAAAAATATAAGCCAGGTAAAATGATGTGTTATGGTTACAGTTTGCATACCTTTGTTGAACTACTTACTTCATAACAATGATTAAACTATGATCTATATTTTTTCTAAAGAAAGTACTAATCATTAACAAATGCCTGTCTGTACTTTTACTAGACTATAAAGTATTTGTATATGAACTCCATATTCTTATCCATAGGTATGCATACTATTAGTATCTATAACTATAAATAACTGTGGTACAATGTATTGTTCTCATATAAAATATTTATTTGAAACAGGTATTAGTTCCTATCATTAAGGCACTTTAGTTAAAACTTGCAACAAATAAACTTTTATTACGAATGTGATAACATTGTAATTAGGGCATGCAATTTCGGTAAAACAAAAATTACCGGTAAAAATTCGGTAATAAAAATATTTTTACCGGTAAACCGGTAAAACGGTAATTTTTGTAATTTTTTTAATGTGATATTATAACAATAAGATTGGGTAGTCTTAAAGCAAAAACTAAATAAATATGCAAAGTATAATGTGGTAAATGTTTTTTGTGACGTGGGCCGTAACAAAAAACATGTCATTACCATCCGTACGCGATGTCGCCGACAAAATGCAAGAGAAACGGCTACGAGGGTACGGATATGTAAAAAGGAGTGACACCTGAGGACATCGGCAGTGTGAATGTGATACTCAATCTCAATAGACCCGGTCAAAGGCTCAAAGGCAGGCCAAAACCGTGGTGGTTGAGTGTCGTAATGAATGACATGAAAATCTGCGAACTCGAAGAGAAAGATGTCTATTCAGGAGGATAGAGCGAAGTGAAAGAAGGAAGATACAGAAAGCCGACCCCGTCACAAGACGGGATAAATGCTAAGAATTACCGTAAAAAAATATATTTTTCATTGAAGTGAAAGCCCTTTTTTATGGTAAATCATCAAATGACAGACTCTTTCTGTCTAAAACCCATGTTTTTTAGTAGGCGTTTTATGGACCAGGGTAGCGGTAACTCTTTCGAACAATCCCGCGGCCCCGGCAGGCCTTGGCCCTGCTGGGCCCCACTGGGTTTGCTGACATCTCCCTGAGGAGCCCGTGGAACAACGCGCGCCGCTGACACGGGTCTGTTGTCTATGCAGACGGTGGAACGATGAGCCACCCGAACTCACCGCCCACAGACCGACGCCTACGGTGGCCGGGAGTCGTCTCTCGACCCTTGGCGCCCGTGGTGTCTTCCTGGTCCACTACAGCGGCTGGGATGAGAGGTGCTACTCGAAGTCGCTCCGCCGTCTCCTTCTCGAGCATGGCTGCTTCGCAGAAGGAGGCGACGGCTTCCCATTCCCTCTAGCTCCGGACCATGGCTTGAACCAGGGAAGGACGCGAAAGGTCGCCGCTGCCTATTGCCTCGACGACAACACGGCGGTACCCTTCCCAGGCAGTGCACACCTGGACTGTGTGCTCCACCGTGTCCGCGGCCCAGCGCGGTGCGGCGCGGCCCAGCGCGGCGCGGCGCGGCCCAGCGCGGCGCCGGATTGACCCAGGGTCAATCCCCACTGAAAGAGCAGCGGCCGGCAGCGGCCGGCAGCGGCCGTAAATGCAAGTGATTGAGCGCGAGCGCGGCGGGCCGCGCCGCGCTCTTACATTGTCCGTGCTCTTACGGCCGCTGCCGGCCGCTGCTCTTTCAGTGGGGATTGACCCCTAAGGACACACAAGTTTACTTTACTAAAAAACAGCATCTGTAACACTTACAATACGTAATGTATGCAACATTATATTCAGGTTACATAAGAAAGATTTGACGTTAAATGAACAATTGCTATATTTTATCAGAAAAACGTAAAAACCGGTAAATTACCGGTTTCATATTATTTTTACCGGTAATTTAAAACTCGCAAAAATGGGCAATTTACCGGTAAAAACGAAACCGGTTAACCGGTATTGCATGCCCTAATTGTAATTGTGTACTCTTTTCACCTTATCACCTAAAAATATTTTTGAAAACAGGTATTCAAGAATTATTTAAATATGCAACCAGTTTACTTAGTGTAGTGCCAAGATAATGTGTATCCTTCAAACAAAAACTATTTAAACATACAAGAATTTGCAGCAAAGTATAAAGAAAAATGGAAATGTGTGGTTACTAAAGTAAATGTAGGGTTACCAGCCTTGCCTTCTTTATTATTCCTTTTGCTTATTGTCAAGTACTGGTTCTCAACAATTATTCTCCTTGTAAACAAGCCTAAATTGCACAATTTAAAGCTTGCTCTGCCAAAGTTTATCTGCGTATATGTAACACTATTTGGGTATGCCAAAAAAACTATTTGATGAATTCTAGTTTCTAAAGTTTTTGATAAAACCATGCGAAAAAGCACATACAACACGGGTGCAATGCGCTTATTTTTCCGCGGCGATCAAAAGCTTAATAATGAAATTGTTTCTTCTAATTTGGTGATTTAACGCCGGTTTAATTTTGGCCCCCTTGACGCCAACTGAGTCAGTGAAAATACTGTCGACAAACTGTGTGACTTATCAATTTACGTTCGAATTCAATTGCCTCTTTGGATCGTTACTCTAAGGAAGCAATGAATCAAGAATTATCTCTGCAGTTTCTTTAATACTTTCCGAGTCTGGGGTCCTTAAATCTGCCAATCGCCAATCTGCCAATCTGAGCGAGCAAACTGGCCTTGAGGCCCTCCTTGCCTCGTATCATCGCTTAGTAAATTAACTAGTTAGGGCCCCGAGACTTAATACCAAGAAGTAATAGCAATTGCACCGAAAATAGAAAAAGTTTGTGAACTCTAAGGTAAACCGAGAGAAACAGCTAGTTGGCAATAGAAACCGCTCGCAAAGTTCAGCGTTTGCCGTAAGTCTAAAATTGAATTTTAAATACCCTTCGAGAGCTAGATAGTGTAACCAGTTTTGTGTTAGACAGCAGTAAGTTTATGGAAATCGGTCGGTAGTCGCTCCTCTAAAAATTGATATTCAGCAACTTCTAGCTCGAGTGAAAGCTGCGTCTTCAACCTAGTTGGGAAAAGGCCAAAAGGCTATGCGAATGTATGGTGATAGCCAACACTACGTGTCAAAGTTGATTTAGAAAACTAGTTTTAAAATTATACTGTAAGTTGTATCGAAATTAAGTTATGTTCTTAGAAATACTAAAACCGTTGTTTAAAGTATTGTAACGTTTTAAATGATATCTTCCGTCTTTAATTAATATAAGAATTGAACTGTTCTCGTCGTCAAAATGATACGCAAGTAAGTTTCCCATGGTTGCAGGTGTGCAATTATTTATGTACCTTGTTAGCTCATCGGCCGAGTTTAATGTTCGTAAGTAACCTGTTTTCCTCTGTTGACTTTTATGCAATTGTGTGGGATGATAAGCACCTCTTGTACAAATGTACATTGTTGTTGCATTACAACTAAATAGCTGGAACAATATTTTCAGAGTAGGTAGGTACTTTGAAACTGAATCATTAAAGTTATGCTTTATTAATTTTATTAAATTAAAAGTGCACCGATCCTATTTTTAACTTTGATTCAAATGTGTAGGTAGCTTATTATTTTTTTCAGAAACATGTAGTTTCTGGGAACAATAACATAAATATTTTTCTATTATTTAATCGTTTACCTGTTTGTGTATTCTCTTTCAATCTATTACCGCGTAAAATTTTATTATAACGCTTTGAACGGCTTATAGTAACACGCAACTGATATAAAATGACGTAAATACACAATAGATTTTATAATATAACGTAAGAGCTATTTTGTTCGCCTACATGAGATTAGATATTGTGCCCTTAGGGAATATCCTTTTTCTTGCAATAATAGCTTGTCTTGCAAAATTAAGTTAGTTATAATTTAACTTTGTTGATGGGGGGAAATAGAAAAAAGATCCTCCGTTTTGCTAATTAAAAGCAATCAAGGAGAATTATACTTTCGACTTCGACTATCAATATCTAAATTGAGATACTTTTCTCAACGACCCATGTATCAGGGGTCTACTTTAAAAAAAACTACATAGCTATACATAGTGACAGTAATATTATTTTAATGTTGCCATAATGTTTAGTTTGTCATTATTTACCGTTTGCCCCGTCATGGCGGGTATAGGACTTTCACAATACATCAGTATTATGGATAGGAACAATGGTTGTTTATAGAACACCCGACCTGAATTTTGATGCGCTTACACATAGTTACGGTGCGCTTCGGTTGCCATGGACATGGCAGTAAACAAATAAATATGTTTTTAGTATTTTGTGTCATGTTTCTTTGGTATGCAAATATTTATGGCCGTCACTTTAAATATTGTTTCAAAATCGGTTTAGTAGATCCGGAAATTATCCCCTACAACGCAACAAACCCTATCTCTTTATAATATTAGTATATATTTAACAATACAGACAACAGCCGAATTCGAACAACCAACTTCAGAAAAGTAATCGTTATTTTTTATTAAACTTAGGAAGAAGTCGTGGCCAAGACAAATGTAATTGGTCATGTCACGGACAAAAATAAGCGCTACTCAATTTTTTCCAAGTTTTTTGTTGTTTCATTTAGCTGCGATGAACGGTAGAATATTACCAGTGGTAGACAAAAATGTTTTTCAATTTTATACTTATCAAATTGCTAGCGTTTACCATCAGTTTCACTCGCGTACATAAAATAAAAAAGAAGCCTTCCTCGATAAATAGGCCCTAATATTGAAAGACTGAATCGATCCAGCAGTTCCCAATAATAGAGCATTCAAGCAAAAAATCCCTACAGCTTTTTATTTCACCTATGAACTATTTATCCCCATTACGTTTTTAAATAACATAGTTGCAATGAACCTTAAACAGATTTGCCCTAAAATGTTTAAAAGATCGCGGGCGCGGTCTGACATATTGAGCGTGAACTCCCGGGTCCATCGAGTTTGGAACCATTCGACCATTAAGTTTCCAAGCACTCGGTTAGGCTACAGGCATGACAGATATTGTTTATAGATCTGAATAATGAAACCTGTCTAGAATGGAGGCCATGGAGGGGAAAATTTGTTTGGCTTGGAACCTCTTGATTTCACCAGGATACAGCTTTTTGTGAATTATTCGCATGGTCCAAGTCAGCATAGAGTTTTTCAATGAGCAATCATTGATCTTTGAATTGCATCATCAAATGTAAGTTGATCATTAAGGATTGTTTATACTTTTGATCTGAGACACAGTCTTAAGTTTAAGTAGCTGAGAAAAAAATACGACAGTTACTAAATATATATAGACAGTAAATAGCATGATGCTTTTAAAATCGGAACCATAACCAGTTAATGAATTGGTTTCACATTGAATTGCTGACCGTGAACCTTCGATTCTAAGCCATGGTCAGCGATCAGCTAATAAACTTTCTTTTTTACAATGATAATGCTCTGTTTCGATTCGAGTAGGTCAGGTTTTCTTTCGATTTTTACAATATTTTATTATTTAACAACTGCTATTGTTAACATCCTGTCGCGGCTGCGGGATTGTTGGAGAGTTACCGCGACCCTAGTATAAAAAGGGCTTCAGATGATGAATGAAAGCTGGGTTTTAGTCAGTAAAAGTCTGATACTCCCACTGCAGCCACAGCGGGAGGGGGCAATTTGTTGATTTATCTGATGTATTACATAAAAATAAGACTGTTAACATTAAACGGCTCTCATATATCAAGGCGAAGGAGCCCAATTGTATAATCGGAACAGCGTTGAGCGTACATATTGGCGTAATCGTTCCTTATTCATGCGTTAAGTCGACGCCTCATACTGCATGTTATACAATGCCGTCTTTCAACTCATTCATATAAATCTTGAAGAAACCGAGTTATTCGTGCGGTTTTGCCATCAATTACGAACCAAAGGTCAATGACCTCACGTACGTTTTTAATTTTCCTCTTATAATAATTAGGTCACCGCGATAATATCATTGAAGTACCAATAACCGCAGTATCACGGAAAATATTGATTGGAATATTAATTTTAAATTGTTAATAGATTTTTTTTATCAATTTTAAGTTTATTTTCCTTGTGTGACGTGGAAAAATTTTGTTTTATATGGAATTTGATTAAAAAAAATTATGACATAATTGTATTTTGATGTAACATAATACATAATTATATGGTTGTTATTATTTTCGACGAAGTTATGTATTACGGGTTGCGTGAAGCACCGCCGTATAGCTACCAGTATCAAGATCACTATCATTCTTGCGAACATGCGATTCTTTTCTCTCAATTGACTCGCACAATTCAACGGTATTGCTATTAGTAGTACATACCATGCATATTTTTAATTTTCACTCTCATTGGTCGCATGTTTACATGATTACCGTAACTTTAGCCGTGTCACGCAGAGTCTGGGTACATGAACACTTCCAGTAAAGCAGTTTATTGATTCATAGATCAGATTTTGCATTTAGGGTACGCTACATTGCGGTACAAAAGGCCTACGAAGGAACATGATTGGTTTTAGTAAGTAAGAGTCTTACACTCCCTCACGCTGCGAACCCACAGCGCGAGGAGTCAATTGATGATTTCCCATAAAAAGGTGGCATTTAGGGTCAAAGCTTGCCGTGGCTGTGGGATTGTTATAATCAGTACCATCGCCCCTTAACACAAAGATCCCCAAAAAGAACAAGGCTGGATTTTTGTCAGAAAGAGTCTGACACACATGGAGATGACGGACCCATTTGATTATTTTCCTCCTTCCTAAAAAAGGTGTTGATTACGCGATGTTTAGGCTGCTATCGTCATGCTATACATCTACTTTCATAATGAAGTAGTTCCTCAGCACAATACAACTTAGTTTAACTTGTGTAAGTAAAGTGGAACTTTACCACTCGTGCTACATAACACATGTATGCGACTGTTGTCGAGACTCGGCGTCGTCAGTCGATGCTTTATTTAGCCGCTTCATTGATTTATCTATATCCAATGCTTGAGTCAAAATCAAAATTTGAATGTCATGTCATTTCAACATGTAACTTTAATGCAATAGGGTACATAAATGTTGTAAGATATTTTTGTTGATACTGTAATAAAGGTCCCATTTGGGTGGGTTGCGGGATAGTTCGAAAGAGTTAACGCGGCCCTGGTAAATAAAGGGCAGTTAAGAAGGAACGTGATGGGTTTTAGTCAGTAAGAGTCTGACTAAAGCCCAACATGCACAAGATCCCATTTAGATGCTTGATAAATGTTTCAGAAACATCATATTCGTTTTTATAAGCATTAATACCACGTTAGTAAATTCAGTTTTTGTCCCCAGATTGCTACTGTCGCTGCCGGTATGCACGCAGAGGTTGTTGGTGCTACTCTTCGGCACGTTTCGGGTGATGGCCTCCAACGCTGACAAAGCAGGTATTTGAACACTAATTGCCAACAAAAGCTACTATTCTTTTTTGCACTGGTATATTCTGTCGAAATCATCAGCACTTCCTAGACTTAGGAATTAAAAAATATTTACATTTGAGGCTTGAGGATGTACGCAATCTAATTAAGATGAACTCAATGACTAACTGCAAATGAAATGTTAACTCTTTGTTCGCTAATATTTGAGTTGACTAACTTCAAGAATATTCGCGATAGTATATCAAAATTCTTAACATTGCCGAGATTCGATAGGCCCGATTAAGGTTTATTACGATGTTATGTACATGACAATACATAGCCAGCATTTGGCAGTGGCCTAACGAAAGTAATTAGTGGTAATAATGCCAATTACACGCGAAGCTGCGTGGGCGCGCGTGATGCAACGGCTTTACATTCATTGTGCTATTATTTAATGTTTCTTCAGAACGTCTCGCTGGATTATTTCTTGGCCTAGTTCGTGATGACGTCTTTGCTTTAGTAGCTTTAGGCGTAACCTTTTTGATCTATTATATATTTATATTAATTATTTAGGTCGCGCTGTGCTGGCCTAGTTTCCGAAAAGTCGCGATTTTATGGGAAATGTCACTGCTCCCATCGGTAGAAAAATATTATTTTGCTTTCAAATAATATGCCGTAGTTTCGTGACTCCGATATAGCGAAGGTAGAAATAAATATGCAAGGATTCAATTATTTATTTTCGCATAAAGTTGTGCGTGTTTTGCATAACAAAAGGCGTGAGGGCTACATTAATGATTTACTCTCATCAATCTCTTAATCAGTAGGATCTTTTGCTATCACACATGGCAACTATATCTGAATGCTCTTTATAAGGCGTGTTCTTCGTCACGTCTCCTTTTAATACGTATTCTGTTTTCCTGGACAATGTTACCGCCGACAAAAGCGTCGTGTGCGATTGTGCGTCGCATATACGGCTCATTTAGCTCTATATCGAGCCTTGTTTAATGCGACTTGCGTCTGTCTGTTCGTCATTGTCGTCGCAGGTACTAATATGTAAAATATTATGGTAATGACGTATGGACGCATGAACGCGAATGCGGTGCGCTGCAAATAATAGGAACCTCTTACGTGACTCTAGTTGTATTTGAATCAAAAGGCTGTTGTTAAATGACCTTTTGACTTTTAAGTTGGTTTTAATTACCTACTTAGGGATTTTATTTAAACTTAGGCACAGCTTTTTGTTGATGTATTGTTTTTTCTTCATGCGTTGTATTCAGTAGTCAATTAAGTGTAAGAAGAATGAATACCGATTCATACCATTCAGTCATGACTTATGTATGACGATTACGATGTTAAGTTTTTGTCGTATTTTTTATACCAAGAAAACTCCGTTCATACACCATTGCGTGTAGAAGTGCAACAGCACTTATGCATTCTGGTACGACTTCTGTATTAATGCTAAATAATAGCTAATTCGGTGTCTGCAGTTTTAATTACTGTAATTTGCCGCTTAAGTAGTTTTTTTTTTGTATCCGACAATTAGATAAAACAACCAAGTTGAACGACTTCACCGTGCTTAAACGAAGAAGAGAAAAAGTTAATTTGTTTTCCGTGAATATCTTGTGCTGTGATTTATTTACAGGTTTTTGACTTGAGAAAAAGCGTTTAGTTCAGCTTCTAATTTACTTGTTTAATGACTAATGAGTTTTTCGGTATCTGAAAAAAAGTTTGGATGTCAATTTAAGGGCTTTTATCACCAGAATATTCCCCAACTACAGTACATTGATTCAAACAATTGTATTGTTTCTAGGTACAGGTATGACATCCGAAGCCCTGGGCGTGTCGGTGGCCCCATCATTTTTCCACTCTTGCGTGTCGGACGGCAAAACAGCCACAATGGAGGACGTTCAGAGATTCAAGGTTAGTTCAATCATTATCTGTCATATGTCACAATACTAAGGTGTCATTAGACCCACGTATGGCTGAGGAAATGTTAAAATTGTCATGTTGTTATTGATTCGTGATAGTTTGTTCGAAGTTGCCATGGTTTCCCGTGGAACTTTCTGTTAGTTACATCCTTTTGTCTAGTGAGTCATAACTTCATAAGCTACTTGGTA
Organism: Helicoverpa zea; assembly: GCF_022581195.2. Lineage (NCBI taxonomy): Eukaryota > Metazoa > Arthropoda > Insecta > Lepidoptera > Noctuidae > Helicoverpa > Helicoverpa zea. The sequence goes on from NC_061472.1 coordinate 6,239,781, forward strand.
AAGAATATGATGAAATTAAAATATGCAAACTATGACTAAGTAAGATATTAAAAGACTTATCAAGCAATGCCTTGACATAAACATAATTTCCAAGAATTATGAGAAAAAAATTAACAACAGATGCTTTTGAACTAAATATTGGGCTGATGATACCATATGGATACATAGAACTAACATACAAAAACTATGTTTAATGTGTGTACAAGGGGAGTGAATGCGCTTTGTAAAGTGATACATGTATGTGTCGCACTATGTGATAGCTGCACCATTATCGACGATTAAATATATCGAGTTTCGGTGTAATCACCTGATGTGGACATATGTTACCTATATTATGAATCTACGTTTGTTTTGGTACCGGTCGCTCATCATACGATTGACGTTTGAACTTATGCGATGACATTTACAATAGAAAGGTTTTCAGTCGCTAAGCAGCTTTTGCTGTGATTTTGTTTCACTATGAAATAAGCAGTTGAGGCGTTCTAATTTTTTCTTCCCTCTGAACGTTTATTGTTATACAATGACTTTATTAGGTACCATATCCAGTGATAAGTCGAAAGTAAAAAAATGCATTTCTTGATATGAAGCTTTAATAAGTATAGGTAGTAGATTTCCAAAGACAGTATTTTACATACCTCCTATTTTACTACGTACTTACCATTGTTACAAGTATAATCCGTTGAATGACTCGTATATGTATAAAGGTGAATCATATTGAAAGTCATTGTAAAACGAAATCAATCTAAGTAGACATTAACAATGAAAGTGAACGCCAAGAAAAGCAACTATATAATCTTGCTATCGTAATTCATAGTCAATAAACAGTTTTTTTATCAGCAATGTCGAGTGGGATTCTAATAGTGTTTCCTTATCAGATACAAGGCTTAAATTTAAATTATCTTTCGCTTGCTGACTGTATGTGCATTGTAATGCGTTTGCAGTACCAAGATTATATTTTATCACTTTATGCGATTGTTCTTTTCGAAAACACGTAGTTAAATCAGATTGTAAGGAGGAAGTTACGTTAGTTTAACGTTTAGGCGATTATACGTGTTTTAGAACGGGTTAAGTAATTGACGTTCTTTTTAACTATAAATCGAACCTACAAGTCAACAGTCGGAAAAGTTGCTGTAACGATGATAGCTGAAAAACTAGCAGCATTTCTAGACTGAAAGTTGTACGTAAAAACTGATTACACAAATGTATGTGAACATTTCTGCTTTACTTGAGTTTATCTAAAGCCGGTGCATTCCACGGTTTTTATGAGACATTGCAGACTTCGACTGATTGTACAATTACGTCATATGTATTAATTAACCTTTTTCGTTGCTTTTCCAATTGTCTTTGACATGCATTACGGTTTTAATTATGACTTCTACTCTCTGGACGGTCATAACCTTCTATGAGGTTTTACATACACTTATTCTTCGATGTTTTAGTTTTTCAGATGTTCTATAAACTTATTAGGAAGTAAAGTACCTAGGTACTTATATATATTTTTGGGAGTCATATTTTCAGTTAGTGTTTTAAGAGTACCAATTTTGAACATACAAGTTTGTGTTAAACATTGTCCACATCAATTGATTAAATCGATGTTAAAAATTAAATGTAAGAGCGTAACTGTAAATAGCTTGTACTGTATTCACTAAAACTGTATAACATGCGGCAAAAGGCTGAAGTTTCCGTGAGTACAACATTATACAACCAATCAGTTTACTTCCACTGTTACTTTATGTAGCTCATCGTAACTTATGTAGCTCATCGTAACTTATGTAGCTCATCGTAACTTATGTAGCTCATCGTACTATGCTTTCCTTAACTGCGGTTATTTATGTATTACGCATTTCCTACTTACTTATTGCATGAGGTATTGTGTGTAGCTTGTTCGTGTATTATTGTTTGTTTATATAGAATTGTGTTATTTTGTTGATGAAGTTCCAAATAACGGCTGTACTTACTTTGTAGTGATGAATATAATTTTCGCTTGATTAGGCATTTAATAGCGCCAGAAGTAGTCTTTGCTTTTATTGTTGTGGCTGGTTGTGATTGTAAATATGTATTTAATTAACATTTTAAAATACGACCTTTATCTTTTCGTAGAAATACTGAAACTCACTCAATTACCTGCTCTTTATTATTCCTTTATAATCGAAACATTTCGGCTGATGGCATTCCCTTGCAGAAAGGAATTATTTAATACTTTGCTTTATGCTATAGACCTTCATATTAAACTCTCCTCTCATTCTTCTAGTAAGCTTTTATAGAAATGATATTACATCATAGAATGCTACATTGTGCTCCTTATCGGTTAACTCAAGCAAGAAGCATCACCTATTTATTTTTTCGACCTCACCACTGATAAGCTTGATTCATGAATTCTTTGGTTACTCACTTCCTGCACTCGGTTCACTGTTACTCAACGAAATATTGTACCAGTGAGGGCTTATTGTTCAATTGTCGGTTACAATAAATTATGTTAGATTCTATAGGAGGAAAGGTTATTTGTGAAATTTTATCTGATTGTTGAAGAGTCGGCTTTTACTGAATTGCTTAGTGAGTCCTGAATCTATGAGTCATGCCTGATACGAGTAATATCTATCAGCTGTTAATTTGCATTAGTAGTCAAACATAATTTGTACAAATGTATGGAGTGACTCATACATGAAAATTGAATTTCCACTCTGGATAATGCAATAAAGTGTTTGCTAGTTTGTCCGCCGTTATAAGCATTCCCTAAGTAGTTACCATTTAATACCTATTATATCATCGATTTTATTGTTGATGATCATCTATTTAACTTATATAGAATATTAATTTATGTTTTCTAAAAACAAATATGCTAGTATGCGAATTTTCCCCCCAAAATTCAAAACTATTAACGGCCGTTCCCGATATCCTATTTATCTTCGATCTTTGACAAAAAGACTGATGTCAACATTCTATCTTCAGTAAGCAAATGTACAGGTAGAATATTGGGAGCGGCTTTTACACAACAACCTCATGTCCAGGTGGCGACCCGTATCATGCGGCAGCTGATCGAACAGTTCAGTGCCGGCGATCTCTTCGGTCGAGACAACTACGAGTATTACGCGCGGGTGACGGGCCGGATACTCAGGGTGAAGGACGAGTGGATATGCTCCTTCAGGGACCCGCCCCCGCCGCGGCACCATCGCGACCAGGAGGCATATGCTAGTAAGTACCACTGTCCTTATGAAATTAGTGAACAGGCTGGTTTTGAACAATAGGTGGTACTTTTCCTTCGGCTGCCTTGAGGGAGATTTTGGGCATGGTCCGTCGATGAAGAACCAGAGGGAATGAAGCAACCAGATGATAGCTGATAGAAGAGAGTTTTTAAGAAGAAAATTAGCTGCTCTGATCCCAAATTAAATTGGGACGAGGGGATTAGTTCCTTATCGTAATTTTAGAATATGGATGATGATGATGTGACCAAGATCAGGTTGATGATATTTCCAACTGTTTCTGTAACTGTGAGTCCAAGCAAGGCCTTATTCTTCAGTGTCACCCGTAAAGTTATATTTCTACATATTAAACCTCAGTTCTCTGGTCCTATGTGGTATATTTTGCTCTTTTCCTACAATCATTGTGATGTCAGTTCACAATTATTATTTTGCATTCCAAGGTTGCACTCCAAAGTCCTTACTTATTATTTTAACTTTATAGATATCTACAATAGCAGTTACAGTTTCGTTTTGTCATAAGAGCCGCATGGCCGATGGAGCGACACTCGAGATATAAGATAATATTTATAAGTAAGTCTAATAACACTCGTCTGAACCTAAGGTTATTATAATAATATAGTACTCGACTAATTGTTCAAATCATCGTTACACTAATTAAACAAAGACGGAACGTAATTTGACTACAGATTTTTGACTTCAAATTAAGATGAGCCTCTGAGATAATATCAAGTTATATTTGAATAAGATACATGAGAAAATCTTTGAGCGGACATTGTTTTGTAAAATACGGAAACTGAGCTTCTTATGTTATGAGAAACTTTAGTCACAACACACATTGTTCAAACAGTTTTATTGGGTGCGCTCTCTGTATCAAGGCCTTGTAATAAGAATTTATTTTAGACAGAAACACGAACGCTCCGTGTATTAATTAGTACTGGACTCTTTGTTTCATATTTTTGTTGAATCTTTTTATTCTTTTACGCAATTGTAATGAATTACAGAGTTCTTATAAGGCCCTGGATTGTATAAAAATAAAATAATTTAAATAAAAAATATTTCCGTACTTCCTATAATAGAGAAGTTTTTAAAAGGTTATTACTTTATTTACAGGACAATTGTCTCTGGAGGCTGAAAAAACATGGCTGCAATGCGAGTGCGATCGTTGGGGCAACAAATTTAATTTAGAAGGTAAATATATAAATCAATTTCGTACACGTTCGTATTGCCAGAGGGAATTAATTCCTAATATAATAGAACATTTTTCGCAGGTCATCCGAATGAAAGTCATTTAAGTTGTTAAAAAATACATAGTCAAGTTACAAAATTCATTGCAAATAATATATTATTTTTGGTGAGTTTCCGACAGTTTGTGAATGAGTTGCATAACATATCACATTTGATTTTCATACTTGGTACGGATTTGTTTTTTATTAAACATGGGTTTTGGTAGCACCGATTTGGTAGATCTCTAGCAACCACACTAATATAGACCCAAGTATGAGTTTGATTAATTTTTGAGTACCTGATATGTACCTACATTTGTATTTGGGATCACTAACTGGGTCGGGATCATTTAAAACATTTGTTTTAGTTTTTTGACTTTACTAGAATTACCATTGTAGTACGAGTAGTACCTAGGTATACTTACTTTCTAGATTAGAGTAAAATAATTTTAAATTGGGAGAAGTCAGTTTCGAGTTGACTTCATCTAACAGCGTGCTTCTTGTATTTTTGCGCCATTTTATGATTACTTGGGAGCAATTCATAATGCAATACTTCAAGGCTTTAGTGCAATATTGATCCGGTAAGTATCCCAACGGAATTTAACCTTATAGATAACACTTCTCGAACCTACTTGGATTTTGAGTATTGTCATTAAAAACTGTACAATACGGTTCTTTGAAGGGTTAAAATTATTAATATGGGCAAAACTAAAATCCTGTCCTATTCTTTCTTATTTGTTGTGTATACAACCGTTTTAATCCAATTATTTTCTATTTCGGTTTTCACTAATCCAGTACTTTCATTTACTACATTGAATTCAATATTCATATTGCACACTTAGGAAACTATTTATTTTTTGCACAGTCTTGGGAACATAAGGGAAATGAGTCACATTTTTCTTATTTCCCGTATCATTAAGCGATGAATATAATCATCTTCTAATAACGGTATTAACTCACTTCTGTTGAAATTTAAAAAAAATAAATTTAAAACAGTCACTGTGACATCAGTTTCAAGTTGTTTTATTGATGTAAATGACTGCATACTTGCGCCAACCCATCTTAATAAAAGGAAGCACTGACAGTCAACTAATCCATTGTCACAAAACATGTGGTCATTTACAAAGTATTGCATTTTTTAAATACATTATGGTATTATTCACGGGCTTACTTACTATGCCTCGTTCAAATATAGGTAGGACGGTTATGTCCAAATTGCAACACGGGTTACACTCTAGAAAAAGTTATGTTTTTGAACAACTACTGTGCCAATCTCAAACTCTGCAATCAGTTCTCGGTTGGTATTTAAACAATGTATGGGAAAGTAATTTAGGAAAAACATTAAGAGTCCAAAAATATTTATTCAAACGCAATGTGTATTCTACTCTCACTATTGAAAAACAAATAAATAAAATCGTATAATAAGATTATGTAACAGTACTCCATAGGCTAGTGAAATGTCGTATACCGTCACGGCACAAAATATCTTTAGTAAAGTCTGTAGTTCCCAGACCTGATAAAACCGACCCTAAAATTGTTACTGTTGTTTTATCGTCCCACTGCTGGGCACAGGCCTCCTCTCACACGGAGAAGGACCTAAAATTGTAGTTCTCATTAAATGCTAACAAAAGGCAGTAGATTGTAGAGTGTGAAGTGGATTGTCTGGCAGGGCTGTCGAAGTCGGAGGAGTGCCAGTCGATGCCAGCGCTGGCGGGCGGCGGCGGCGCGGGCGCGGCGGGCGGCGTGCTCGGCATCATACCCGAGCATAGCTTGCTGGACTCCTGCACTCGCCTGTCTATATCGCTTGAGGAAAGCGTTTTTAAAGTACGTATAACCTACAGCATCTTTCGGGCTTGTTTTTGGTGGGAATTTCATCAAATGACCTTTTCTGCTTTGGGTGCAGCGTGAAGGAGTGTCAGACCCTTACTAAAACCCACCATGTTCCTTCAGGAGCAATTCTTTAGTCCGATGCTTTTGGGCTAAGGTCTTAATTGATCTCGGTATCAGGATACTCGAATGTGAAACACTAGGATGGTTGCCGGTTATTGGGGGAAACCTCCATTCAGCGAAGGGTAGCAATAATTTGACAATGAGTGTTAATCAGATTATATTGATAAACGCACACATTTTCAAATACATTCCTTTTACAACACGTTGGTATATAGATGTTGGTATGTAGATTTGGACTGTTTGCGCTGATTTCATTCTCTTCTTAGGCCGAACTTATTGCATAAATGAATGCTGTAACCTTATCAATGGTTAAAGTCTCAACGTAACGTAACGTTCTCAACGTAACGTAACGTTCTCAACGTAACAAAACTGAAGTGTACATTCATTTGCATTTAATTAATGAGTCTACTCTGTATTACCTTACTCTATATATCTTATTATGATTATGCAACAATGTGCACTTCTTTAATCTTGATAACTGACATTGACACAATAAATGAAAAGTAACAGATATGATACAGGTATCTAAAGAAAATCAGGTCAAACCAAATTTGCAGCGCGATAGTGCAAGTAATAATCAGTTTAAATCGAACCACTTGTCAGAAAACATCGCTTTTGTGACGCTTCTTGTACAATGGAAAGTTCTAGAAAAGTGTGTATTGAAACATTGCTCTTTCTTTAAAATTCGCCATTGATAAAGTGTTACAGATCTTGCTTATTTATATAGTTTTTCAACATTTTGTGTAAAGACTTGTAAATCGCCATATTTGTTTCAATGTTTTTAACCTCAATTGGTATATTGGCTATCATATGTCTATCTATATCATAACGCTAAAGAGTTTGTTCCACCAATTAGAAAACAAATGGGTCTTAAGCGTATTTGTCGGGTAAGATAGGGCAGTGTATACTTCATATATTCGAAGTAGTTCTCAAATCTCATGAGACGTGGAAGAAATCACTGGTGGAGGCTACTAAATTAATGTGTTTTACTACCAATCTCCAGGTATCAGTGAGCTCGTCATCTCAATCGTCTCGCAGCAACTCAAGTCCCCACATGACGCTGGAAGAGTTACGCGCCATCAACAAATACGCCGAGAGCACAAAGAGCCTCTCCTACTTACCTCAGGTACGAAACCAAATGTATTACGAACATATCTTGCTACTGTTACTACTCATCTATTTGACTGTATTCTTCAAATGATTCTTGTTTCTCTATCTTTGTTATTTGTGTTTTAGAAATCATTTTTTACAGTCAAATTCGCTTATAAGTGCCTAACTGAATTAATAATAAGTCTTTAGTGTTTCTGTGTTACTTTGCATAATAAAGTTAATAAAAAATGATTTGTGAGACGGTTCTATCTGTCCATATAAGTATGTGTTCTATCTAATTACATAATACTATAAAACTATTAGCTCCCATAATAACATTTATTTCTGCCATTACATCAAAACAAAAGTTGGTATTGCCATCACCAAAAAATCACATGCCACTAACATACTACCAGATTGAAAAATGGCCACATTATTATATGGACGCCATTGAGCCCTTTAAACTGAACAGATGAATGTATAAAGAGTATTATTTCAATTCTAGCGCTCACTGAAGGACATGTTTTATAAGACTAAGTGATGGTGACGAGAATTTTCACAATATCCACCTGTAGATTCTAAGTCTGTTTCCCCTGTACTGTCTCAGAAGTAACGTGGACTGCTAGCTGTAATATTATATAACACTTAGTACAAAATTATTGTAGGAAAAATTAAAAAAATTGTAGTGTTTTGATGTAGGTGTTCATCCGCTACTAATAATTGGCATAGGTAACTTATGAGTAGTAAATTGTGCGATTGAAATGCCGTATTTATATATTAAATAAAGAATCGTGATTCGCCAGTAGTCCACGTTTGACTCTTACATGCATGAGTGATGTCTGTTTCCCTGATAACCTAGGACAACTTGTGGCTGATCTGTTAGTTCTTAGATATTTCCTCTTGATATACATTATGTTACTGGTAAATACACGGTGTGACATACAACAGAATGTTGGACACAATGTGCTTACTTAAAGCTAGGTGTGGCAACGCACACACACATACACAGATGCTTATAGCAGCACTCAATGGTGCAGTGTGACCACCACAAACGAACACCTAGATATACGTAATATTATGATATTTATTTCTTATGATTGTTATCCTCTATTTTAATAAGAATGTACTCAATAACATGACTGAATATTTTTATCATTGAAATAAAATAAAAATGTAATATTTTATTCAGTGGTTGTGGTACCTTTTGTGGTTAATATTATGTAGGCGAAACTAATATTCGTTTCATTTCGTCGACTAATTATAGAAATATTAGTTACTAATAAATTATTAACACATGCTCCATGTTTACTGTAATTAACCTCAGTTTTAATAAACATTGCCGAAGTAGGGTGGGTACTTGACTAATTAATTAATTATTACCGGTCGAAATTAATATCTTGTGCTAAATTAGTTCGCGAAAGTACCTATACGACTGCCTCTTGTCGCGACCCCCCTTCCAAAAAAATCGTCATTTAACAGTCTTTTTATGATAAACCAACCAGCCTAAACTGACTTGGATTCCCAGGTAAATCACAAAATATTTATGGTAACATTTTAAGTGGGAATATGTCAGTAAGTTATTGCATAAGTATTGAAATAGGTAAATAGAGAATCGGGTCAGTTTAGGCAGAAAGGGTGTCGGATTAGGTGTCGTGGTCGGGGTGGGAGGTCGCGAGGTGTAAGCGGTGTGGTGCGTAGGTGCACGAGCGGCAGCGCGCGCGCATGCGCACGCGCTCGGAGTGGTTCCTGCAGCCCGCCGCGTCGCTGGACGCCGGCCGCGCGCGCGCCGGTACGCCGCCCCGAGCCGCCCCGCCCTGCGCCCCGCACAGCGCCCCGCACGGCGCCTGCGCGGGCGAGGCTCGCTCCGAGAGCACCGCTCTCTACGTTCTTGTCGCCTGCCTAGAGTTTTTGTTTTGAACCTCGCGCACCGGTACTGTCAAACTGTGTTCGTTCGCTTCGGTGCGGAGGACTAACCGGCCGCGGAGGCTTTGCTCGCTCTCACTATCAAATGGGGTGTAGCATCTACAATTTGCACCTGACGAGTCTAAATCTAACCTTTAGAAAAATCTTAAAGACTCGAGGAGATATCAAAAACCGTCTCCTTGCCCCCCATGACGAAGTTACGTTTAATCCGCTAAATCACTAGAGAAGCTAGAAGCTATTACAGTTAGATAATAGCGACTTCAAAGCTAGATGTACTTCGCGTGGGGGCGTGGTCGGCAGAAGCAAAGCCTCCTGCGCTACACAGGGCGGTACATCGCTTTGTGCGCTTACGCTTGGGCGCATCGCATGTGTCATAACACTGTTTGTCGCCTACATATCGCACGCATGACCTGCTCTTATATGTTCTCTCTCTTTTTATTGTTTCTTCTTGCTTAATATTTTACAAATATTCTTTTCAGAATTATTTTTACTTAAAATCTCAAATTAATGTAGATATTGCTTCTATTGTAAATAGTTTTTACATTTTTGTCTATGGTTATTTAATATTTTTTTTATATTGTATTTCATATAAAATATTCTACATAATATTGTAAATAGTCCTTTCTTAGCTAAGTTGATGTATATTGAAAGAGTAGCGGTAACAAGGCGATATTATGGTGTACGCAGCTTTGCCAGCACATTGTGCATCATCAACAATCAAACGAGCATGTGTTGGATATAACTGCGAATAATTGTGTTCGAGCATGTTGGATGTTGTGACGTCACAAGCTTGGACATCAGTCACGGCCCATTCAGTAATGTTTCATCGTCACCAGTGAGAACATGCCAAATGTCACACGTTCATTGTAAAGCCAATGTCATACCATGCAGTGAATGCAGTACCGTGTTATATGTATATGTTGTTTTGATATGGCAAGAATACTGTACCAACTTGTCAACGCTTCTTATTCAACAGAAAGGAAAGACTAGTTTACAAATACATCTATTTTATATGTGTATCGATTCTTATATGGGAACCTATATATCGGGTGTGTCGTTCACAATCACATTAAATGAAATGCGTTAATATACTGGTTAATATATGTCGATTAACACAAAGAAAAAATAAAAATACGTAAAAATAAAAAAAATGAATTTTTCAAACAAAGTAAATAGAATAAAAATGTGCGAAAATTAGAACACCATATAAAAGTCAGTCATTACAAACAACTGAAATTCTCCCTTGAAAACTGACAGCTGTCAACCGATCAAAACATTCGATATTCCTAACTTTATCTTTGCTTTACACATGATGTTGTAAATTATAAAAACGAAAAATGACTCCTGTGGTTAAACCACTGAATGGATTAGGTTATTTTTTTTACAATTCGCCATAGAATATTATAAAGTATATGCCATAGGATTTAATGTGATTATGAACGACACACCCGATATTCATATGGCATAAGCGGATTTGCAGATTGGTTGGAAATTAGTCTTTGCTTTCTAAACAATCGATGTTTTCAAATTTGAGTATTAATTATTAGAATCGAATCCCTATTTTTTCTTAACAAGATTTTGATTGATTTAAATTTGAAAACGTCACTTATTTTTTCTTAATTTCGCTACTTGTATGTACTTACAATTAGTAATGACGATATATCGCAGACGTACGGGCGTGTCTTATTCCCAATAAAATTATTGAAATATATTGCTAAAATCCTTAAATAAAATGCAGAAAATATTCATTTTTACAACCATTACTACGAAACTAACTTTCTTTAGCTACTATATTTTAATTTGCTATTTTCTGAATTAAAGCAACTAAACATTACATAACTGCTACATAACACAGATATTCCTGGAAAAAGCAGTCCCAATATTCTATGTATTTGTTTTTTTTTGGTTATTAGAGATAGGAATTTGTCATTAGCCCCATATAAGTATGTAATGTCAAATTCATATCTTTAGTAATGAAAAGAACAAATACATAGAATATTGTGAACGGCAATCAACAGAAAGTTAGAATAGTGGGAAGGGCCATAAGTAAGGCACGGGCGTACGTCAGCGAGTACCAGGAGCGCATGAGCTGACGGAGTGTTCGCGTCAGGTGGCGAGCGGCGCAGTTCGCGGCGTCGGTCCCGGCGCGCGCGCGTGTGCGGCGGCGGCGCCGCGTGCCGCGCGCTCGCGCACTCCGACACTGAAGTCCCGCTCGCTCTCCAGCCTCGTAAAGTGACCGCCTGACTGCGCCACGCGCGCTCCGCCGAGGACACCAGGTAACGCGCGGCTCCCATGCGATGTCTTATGCCACTACACTAGCGAGTACTGTACTATAGCCTGCCAAATACCTACGTGACACTACCATGCTCCGCAAACAGCGGACGTAGGTATCAGGGGTTGTAAAGGGCAATTTAAAATGATCCTGTTGGGAATGTCTATCTTGTGCCGTCACTGTTGGCGCTAACCTCCCACGTGATCCAAGGGAGTGTCACGTACGAATTTTCCAGTTTATATCTACTAAGTGCGGATTCATCCCGCAAAAGCTAACCTCAGCGATAGCTGTCGAAAATTTGTTCTGAACACCAAGGCAATAGCAATAAGTATTTAAACTAGGAAAATAAGCTAGTGAAAACATAGATGACCAATAAATTATTCCTTTAGTACGAAACGATGAAGTTTATGGTGCACAGGACAAGGTTTTCGTGTATGCCGAGGCGCTAAAATGTGAAGGGATGATCCAATATTCGATATTGATTTTAGTAGCAATAGACTAAAATCTTAGTATTTAAACACTCCTTCGACTGCTAACTGCTACTCTGTGTAGTAGAGCAGTTCTTTCGAAAACGCTTAAAAACATTACCGTTCCTAAAAAGTTGTGTCTCAGAAGTTTAATGCGGAAATATGGGTTGAGTATCACTGCCATTCGATGATGATACAAAAATACTGATGCAAAGTAGGAACCGTAAGGAAATGTGTTAAAAATGTTAAGACTAGATATACCCATTAGATAGAAGCGTTGCGTTGTCTGTCAGTATTATCCGAGGCTCGCCACCTCTAGCTAGGGTAGTCCGGCGCGAAACTTTCTCTTATAATTCGTGGAGTCATGTGGCTGTTGTGCTGATTTACTAAATATATGTGATAGAGCGTAGGTTCTGCGATAAGGAGTTTGTACATTTTTTATAGCTGATGTCGTACGCTTTAGGCCAATTTTTCATTTTTTTTTCTCATTTAAACTATATCATCATATTTATAAATAAAAATATACCACGTCGTTTTTCGATTTTTATATTCGATCGAATTAAATGTCAACCCAAAATTATTGAGCTCTCTATTTTATAAAAAAATATTTCGATGTTGCGTGAATATTAAATTAGTATAACGCGTTTGTTTATCAGAATTTACTTTTCTGAAGTTTGTTGAAACTCGTTTCTACTAATGCATCACACTTGCGCGTTTTTTGTATGCACACAATTAAATTATACACAATATTTTGAAATAAAGATATGCAATCTTTTCTGTGCCATGAAAAATGTACCTAAACTTAAATGTCAAACGTTTTTAATATCAAGTTTTGAAAAAAGATAAAATGTACTGTAGTTATCCAAATTATTACATGTTTGGGGACAAGTGTTGCTAATGTCAAATTAATATTACGACTAAACATTCCTGTATATAAATGGTTAGTTTATTTTTACGTCATAGAATAATACTTTCCTAACTTAGTTAAAAGTTTATAAGGTGTAGAAACGGCATTATTATACTTTTCTTTGTGCATTTCTTTCTACCTCATACACGTTAATTTCTCTGTTATTGCATTGTTCACGTGGTAGATAGTAAATTCTGCAAATTTCAAGGCATGCCAAAATTTACTGCTTACAATTGGCTCTATATAAAAGTATACAGGTTTCCGCCAAATTTGAGCCAGATAGAAAAGACTGAGCTATGTTTAGAAACGTTTATCTTACCTAACGAACAAATACGGTTGACAACTATGCATACATAGTTATCGATTCAGTCACATTCACATATTGCAATTATAATGTTGTCTATTATTGAATAGTACAAAATGACATATTATACAGTTATACAGTTGTCAAGTTTTTAAATAATGGTTGTTTTGTATCTTTCTGTAAATATCTACAATTGGATCTTGATAAATTAATATAGGTGCTAGTTTATTCAGAAATCTTATGAGAAAATTCATTTAGTTATACCTAACGTTGACATTTAAATATTTAATATTATTTCCTTACATCATAACATAATTATTATTTTCACATTATCATATACGTAGTTATAAAATGTATAATGTTATAAGTTAATAAGACTCGCAATGGATCAAATGTTTCTTTTTTGTTAAAACATGTATATAATTTAGTTATTATTGGAGTAACATGTGTCTTTGTATGCACATCATTCGCACATTAATTATTTTTTATAAAATGTACCTTTTATTTGTAAGATTGTATTCTAAGACTGTTTTAGGTTAAATTGTTTCAATGCAGGTCAAAAGCAGTTTTCGTTATGTTGAATAATAGATAATTGTTTGTACACAAGAAGTGTTCAGGCTTAGTGCCTGATTGCTAATGTAGAGGTTTGTGTATCGAAGGCAGCTCAAAGTAATTTTATATTCGTTGTGTAATTACGTATTGTTAAGTATTAGCACTCGGCTAGCGGTTACATCGCTGCTATCCACGGCTACGTCATGGCCATATTTAGAAGTACTTTTTGTTATATTTCGTTTTTTATTTTATCACCTTTATTATATATTTGAATATGTCAGGTGAAGTATTTGTTGTCAACTATAGTATTCCCCATTTCAGGCATGGTTTTTGTGACGAATAGTCCCATGCTGTATACGAATATGTTACTGGTAAACGATTATCAAATTCAAATGTTAGGGCTGCGGTGACCACTGAACTAGTGGTCCCATAGTAGCCAGATAGAGGAATCTAAAATTAATTGATACCTGGCTTGCATTTTTGGATTTGCACGTCCAAGTTCCTGTGTTCATTATTAGTGTTAGGAGATAACGAATGTCGTAGTTTAATGTGTAGATTTTGAGATCAAAAGACTTGTCGTTGTTGACATCACAACATTATGAACAGCCGTCAAACGATTCCTGTACTCTTGTGGTACCAATAGCGACAAAACTAAATTTTTGTAAATTGTAAAAGTTAGCTTATATTTTTCGTCTTTATTCAAGTGCGTCCTATTTTTTAATAAATTAACATTTTTTTAAAGTATAACAATATTAACTAAATACTAGTAACATTTTTGTACAATAATATAAGTTGCTCTAAAGTTTAGATAGTATAATATTATTTTTGACTTTATAAGACTGTTTATATGTTATAATTATAATTTATTACTAACCCTCGAATACATTTATCTAATCATTCCACCGACTTAAGTATATAACGACACCAGTTGCATTTGAGTATTATTTTCTGTCATAAAATGTTAGAACAGATCTCGGAGCTTTAACAAAATTATAACAGTGTTACTAGCGGTTTTATACTATGATAGTAAATTTATGTTAATTTTTATTAGGAAATGTAACAGCCGTAAAGGAGTGCAATGATAGCCTGTGTTACCCGTAGGTCACACTTGCATTATTATGTTCGTCGCGTGTATAAGGGAATATATTAAAATGTAATTCCTTTAGTATTATTGTATTTACGGTATTTGCTTATGTAAATTCAGTTTGTATTTTCACATTATATTTGCACATTTTTTCTACACAAATTATAAAGAATTACACAAGAATAAAAAGTATAACAAATTACCGTTGAGTTTTATTTATGTCCAAGATTTTATTTAAGACTAAATTGTAAAAACAACACTGATTTTAAAGTGTCTAAAAATATTTTATAGAAAATGTAAATATCACATTGAATTACGTACGATGGCATTGGAAGAGTGCTTTGCATAAAATATTGATAATCTTAATTACTTACTACTATGTATCTTACCCAGAAATGGTTACAAAAGATTTTTCACTAATTCTCCTTTCACATAAACTTGCACAATATTCCTGTCGTCTCCCAAGAATATGAATTTCTGTAGCAAGTCCACGACATATTCTTCAGAGGTAGTTGGTAAAGCTCCTTCATACTCGTCAATCTGGCTACCCTTCAAATACACATCTACCAACAAGGCGTCAAAATCTTTGCCTACATCGAAGTTGCCAACTTTGTGATCCAAGTTCAAAGCTGCGAAAAAAAGCAAATTTATGGTAAAGTTTCCTTCATAAAAACAAACTGGTCACAACGTTTTTAAGGGCAATCTGAAATGAATAACTCTTAAGTAAAGGTGATCTTCACACTGCTCCGCATCACGCTACATCTTGCGTGTCGACGCACCTACGCGCGTTCCTGCGGGAGTGCAGATCTGCATCATCGTGCGGGTTTTTCGCGCACTCACGCGCGTAGCTGCGTTTTGTAAATTCACGCACAGCGGCTCTCATCGAGTTCCATTTTCAAATATACACGTCACGTCCATTCAAAATCACGCGCGGCAGTGCGGGATTCAGGGTACCATACCATGCGTCTCGCCCCGCACCTACGCGCGGGGGTGCGTGTTTCTCCGCGTGTATGCGCGTGATCTGCATGAACGCGCGTGGATGCATTTTCAGTGTGTTGGACTATGCGTGTTTTCCATACAAACGGAGATATTTACAAGCAACAGAAAAAAACGCATCCACGCGCTACGCTGCATCATGCGGGGCAGTGTGATAATCGCCAAAGCCATTATAGCAAAAGTTCTCTCAAATAATACCAAAAAATAATAATTCGTCCGGTTCTTTCAATAATTTGATAAAGCTTCTACTGTACTGTACTGTGTATGAAAGAAATAAATAAAATTGTTACCTTTAGCACCGCCTAAAGTAGCGAGGTAGAAAGCTTCCTTCCAGTTCAGAGCGTAGTTGGGACTGCCTTGCATCTCTAAACACATGGAGATGTCCATAGTTCTTCGTATAGCATCCAGTATTGATGCGTTGTCGCCACCGGACACATCTGAAGAAGACCATAGTAGGATGAAAAGGTAATTCGACGTTAAAGTTTATACTTAATGCTTTATGCTCATGAATGGATAAGCTTCTGAGTGTAATTAGTCCAGGATGTAGTATTTTGTAGATGACATATTTTCATTACGATTCCGACAAGAGGGATGGTAAAATTGTGCATTTGTTTTCTTTTATGTAAGCAGGTAGGTAGTATTTTGAATCATTCTATAATGGCGTAAACAGTTGGTAGTGACAATCTATACTAATATTATAAAGAGGAAAACTTTGTTTGTTTGGTTATAATGGATATACTCAAAAACTACATGACCGATTTTAAATATTCTTTCACCATTAGAAAGGTATATCATCTGCGAGTAACATAGGCTATATTTTATCCCGGTGCGGGCAGTATCTCTCACGGGACGCAGGTGAAACCGCGGGAAAACGGCTAGTATTTAATATAGCAACTTTGTTTTACAGAAACAAAAAATATAATTTGTACGAGATATTGATTTTAAATCAGGAATTAGATTATCTACAGGCATAGCAAGCAGACTGAACCTTTACAATAATTAATATTTTTACCTGTCCCCAATCCAACAGTAATGTTAGCATTGATAATTCTTCTAACAGGACAGAGCCCAGACTTGAGCCTTGTATTAGAGGCCGGACAGTGAGCTACGGACACTCCTCTACTCAGCAACAAGGTCAACTCCTCGTCTGTTAGGTGAACTGCATGAGCCATTATACACTGGAACACAGAGGGAAAAGGTGAGTAGGAAATTATTGTTATTGCTGTTCATAGGAGTACATTGAATTGGCAGTATAGTTTTTTAGATAGGTACCTTAGAAGATCCCTTTGTTGTTGGTCTGCATGTAAAAAATAAATTGGCAAATAACATTGATATAGACTATAAGTACAAGAATAATACAGGAATCTCAAAACATTGGGTGTCAAGATTTCAAATTGATGGTACTTGTTCAAAATGATTTATCATGAAAAGGCTTTTATAGGGCAACCTACACTCATGCTGCCAGTTTGTTCTTAATTGATGAGAAATGTAAACTTACCTTGTCAGTAAATATACCACTTTCATCATAAACATCTCCATAAGTTCTGCATTTGGGGTTTGTTTGTAATACATATTCTATTTCTGATAGGTTTTCTGATATATGGCTCTGAAAAAGTAAAATGCAAAAATTAATAAAATCACTAAAGCTCTTTTGTACTGTACCTAATTTAGTAGACAACTTGTAAGAATTAGTACCTGTATCCGGCAATCATATTGTCTAGCTATTTTTGACAAGCCTTCCATTAATTCTTTATCACAACTGACTGCAAATCTTGGGGTCACCACTGGTGCCACTAGTTCATTCTGAAGACAAATGCACATCAAAAATATTATTTATCCGTCCTTTGACAATTCAAATATGGAATCTGAAATATTCGGAAGTTCCTGAAAAGTTTGCAGCCTGTTTAATTTTATTTATTAAACTTGGCCTTCAATTAAATGAGACCTACATGTTACTATTTATAATATTTGCAACAAAGATAACAGTACAAGTGAACTGGTTTGATAGGAAGAGACACGAACCTGATAAGAAATAACTGTTTTGATGAATTCTTCGACATCAGCTAACTCTTTCTTGGTCTCATTGTAGTACCCTGCATCATTTTCTTGGTTCATGCTCACTTTACCTATAAGAGCTCTTTGGTGGTGCTTGATGGCACTTTTGACTAGTTCTAATGTTCCTTCTACATGTAGGGAACCAAAATAGCAGGCAGTTGTTGTACCGTTGGTTAGTAACCGTTGCTGAAATAGATGTAAAAAGTATTTTAAAATTTTCTTGTTTTATCATTAACTTAGAAGTGAATATTTTTTATTTACCACATACATTCAATGTGAGTTACACACATATAGTAAAAACTTGATTTGGGCTATTAATTCAATTATGTATCTAGGCTGTAGTATAAGTTGCTATCCAATCCATTAGCAGTAATGAAGCTTGTGCCTTCAGGCCTTTGCCCTCTATTAAGGATAATTAATAGGCTGATACTGTTAACAGCTACAGATTAAAAGGTAAATTGTTATAAAGAGTTAGTATATGATGCAATTTAATTGTCAAGTTACTCACCACTACCTGGTCGTAGACCTTAGCAGCAAACTCTGTGTCACTATACTTTTTCTCCAGAGGGAATGTGTATTTCGCTAGCCATTCTAATAGCGGTCTATCTAAACCTAGGCCGATATTAGGAAACTGAGGAGCATGGGTGTGGCAGTCTACGAACCCAGGTATGATAAATTGGTTCCGGCTTAATTTCATTACTTTATAGCTTGAGAATTCTCCAGCTTTCTCAGATTTGACAAACTCATCTGTAGAACCTTTTTTGACAATCTGTGAAATGTTTTTAAAATTAGAACAGTTTAAAAACTTACAATTATTAGCGATTCATCTATACATATAATAAATCTGTAAAAAAACTGTGTCTGTACATTGAATATATTAAAAAAATAATAATTGGGTGGGGTTTAGAAACAGTAATGGAGCACAAATCCAAAAAAAAAATTATGTCTGTTTGTCTGTATGTCTGTATGTCTGTATGTCTGTTTGTTTGTACACGCTAATCTTCCGAACTACTGAACGGATTTCAATGATTTTTTCTTTGTTGTATCAGTATTAGGCCTGGTCAACATATAGGCTATAATTTATCTTCGAAACTTGAAGACCTGATGCAGAACTCCAACAGACCAATAAAACTATAAAAGATACAAATATGGTGCCGTGGCAAAAATTGTTTCATTTGATGAGCATTTTCAGCTGAGATAATAAATTTTAAGATCTGGAACACCTGATGTGGAACCCCAAGAGCCCAGTTTTTCTGTACCATATACAGGTATGACGTTTTAGCAAAAGTTGTTCAATTTGATAAGCACTTTCTATTGATTTATACAAATTGAAGATCTAAAACACCTGATGTGGAACTCCAGGGGCCCAGTAAGACTATAGCATATAGAGGTATAACGTTTTAGCAAAAGTGGTTCAATCTGATAAGCACTCTCTATTGACGTATAAACATCGAAGATCTGGAACACCTGATGTGGAACTTCAAGAGCAATACTACACTTGAAATGTATAGAAATGAATGTTATGAAATAGGTATGGTGAATCAAAAAAGTCCGTCTTTTAGATAACCCTAAAATAATGGACACGTATTTTTTCTTTTCTCCTTCTCACTAACAAATAATAAGGAAGATATAACACGCTTGAATTTTGTGTTAAGTCACTGCTTAGTACAAATTACATACCTAGACGTGGCGTCACGAGCCCCTCTGTCACGAGTCACTCTCCGAATTTGTTGCGTTATATATATCTCATTATTATTTTGTATGTCTCTTCCAGACCTCGGGACTGCAGAGTTCCGAATTTTCGGGAGGAAAACGTGGGGCCGAAGCCAACACGCTGAAGCCCTTTTGAGACAACTTTAATGAAATGGTGACACAAAACCGACGATTATCCCTTTATACACTATAGAAATGAACCCAAGGACAATCCCCGGTGGGCGTCGTTAAAAAGAAAAAACAATCCCCGGTTCTGTGTTATACCATTGCTAACTGTGAATGAATACTACTTGGGCCTATTGTGATGGGATGCTATTGGACTAGGAATGGGGAAACTACGGGAACTATGGCACCTGCCGATGACAATGTATTAGATACATGTAAAAATGGCAGGTGGAGACTCGCCAGCTCACTTACTGGGCCCCCGGGAATCAGTCACTGAATAGCAACAAGAGGGCAACAAGAAGTGTGAGGATACCTCGGCGGATTTTAAACGCAGATTACGCGCTCCCTGTGGGTCACTTACCACGAGGCACCTATCCTCCGAGCAGGGCTACTAACCCTGCTCTAGCGACTCCACTCTGTCAGTCTGACGGTCAAGCCAAGCCAGAGGGTTGAGACCTACCCCCGTCATGGTTCACTCCGACCGGCCGGAGATGGGGGACAGTATACTCTCCCTGGAGAACTCAGTATATATGCCCCGCGGGGTCGCTACTCCCCGTCATCAGCCTCAGATGTCCTGCGGAGCTTATATCTCATTATTATTGTCGTTATTATCTCAAGAGCCTTTGTCCCAATTATGTTAGGGTCGACTTCCAGTCACGATGCAACTGAGTACCAGTGTTTTACAAGGAGCGACTGCCTATCTGACCTCCACAACCCGGTTAACCGCTCAACCCAACACCCCTTGGTAAAACTGGTTAGACTTACTGGCTTCTGACTACTCATAACGACTGCCAAGAATGTTCAATGACAACCCACAGTTTAACATCCCCTCCAAATAACGGTCATTGGTATCCAAAATATACGTAGAAAGTACATACGAACTTAGAAAAATTGCATTGGCAGGTACTTGCCAGATCTGGAATCAAAGACGCACGCTCATACTTGAGAGATTGGTTCTCTACCCACTAAACCACCACGACTTCCACTAAGTCATCACGACTTTGTCATCTCAGTAACATTTAATGTTTTTTTACGTAATAATACGTGTAATATTTTTGCCACACACAACTTAAATGCGGACTAATTAGAATCACTACTTTTATTTATCGCTATGGTCACGTCTATTGCGGTTCAGTTCTTGGCGTTTTGTTTAGTCTGCTTTGCTTTTGCCGTTGAAGTACAAAAATTAAATATATGGAACGTTTCTAATGGCTATGCGTATTCCGTTGTTTTCAAGCCAACGGGCCCTTAAATTCAATATCAGACGATTCAGATCTTTGATTTTGCTGACCCCGTAGTCGCTGGCATAAGGGACAGGATCCGCGTACGAAGTCGCGGGCAGAAGCTAGTTTGTTAATATTATAGTATTAATTTGTGGATTATAGAGTAAGTAAGTTATGTGCTCAGTATTTACCTTTCCATGTTGAACTGCAATGTATCCGGAGTTTATATCAAGTTTGTTTAGAGAACTCGAACTAGCGATTATTCCGACAAACACAATGTTTTTACTCGTCATTTTTGGTACGTATGTTCACCCAACGTCGCGATTATTAATGAAATAATATGAATAGCACAAAATTACGCAATAAATGCCGTGTTATTGAGAGATAAAGTTCTACTAAAACTTTGTTATCAGTTTTGTTTGTTATCAACTTTTTATCACCGATGACAACACTTGACAACAGTGTTAAGTTTTTAACGCTTTTAGTTAACTTGGAACTCTCGTCTTTTAAGATCTTTTTTTTTTGGCACTGTCTTCTTAACGGTTCCACCTGCGTCCTGTGGGAACTACTTTAGGCACCCAGTGGTTTTTTTAAATAAAAAAATGAGTACTGACTAGGTGCAGAAAAAGAGAAGTTAAGTTTTAAAATACTTATATTATTTTATTCGTATAAAACATTATGCTTAATTACTGTTTTACATTCCAAAGGTTTGAATTGATTCCATGGGAGAAACGGGTACATACGCATGAGGTCACGTTTCAGAGAATAGGATACATAATATTGAATTGAATTTTGATTTATGTGAACGTAAACTTGAAACTAGTTAAATTTTATCGTCTTGTGGTACTGATTCTATACATGATTTGGTGCCAAGAATTTTGTGCGTACTCTGTACCCTCCCGCCAATGCACGAATCGTCCTGTGCGCGCATTTTGTATCCAGAACACTGAGTTTGTATTCGTTGCGCGAACCATGGCTTCTTCGAGGCGGTTGTGCATCTTCTTTGCTTCTTCTGAAGCCTGCAAATATGGATTAGAAATGACGAAATTATATAAATTATCAATTTATCCCACTTGTAATGAAAGTGCTACACACAACTAAGCACAACATTTTACAGACCTAAATTGCAGAACTAAATTCACACACTATAAAAGAAAGCTATTATACTACTACTATCTTTTATTAAACGCCTTCCTCGCTTCTAACTATTTTGCTGTGCCCATCAGGGTCCATAATTGTGACTATCATTTTATATTTTCCACCGAATGGTTATGGAATGCAATAAACGATGTGATATGATACTATTTCATAAATTATTTCAGACAAAGTTGCAAAGTTTCATACTTGATTAAAGATGACGGTGGCAGCTGCATGTCGGCCAGATAACATTGACGAGTTGGCTCTCAGTAGGCACCAGCGAGGGTACAAGGCTCGCAACTGACGAGCGTCGTTTTCCAACCGAGCTAGTTCTCTGTCCGCTATCGAACGTAATTCCATCAGATCCACCACCTAATGAAAATCAAAAGTTATTATAATTTCACTTTTTGGATATGTATCTCATAGCATTACTTTCTCATAACGGAGTCTTGGATACCTTTCGCAAATCGTCCATCTTTCTTGCCAAACTTTCAAGCATCCCTTCAGCTAGTCTCATTGAACTCAAAAGTGTGGACATCGACCCATCATCTTGATGCGATGCCCAGCTTAAAGCCTCAGACTCGAAACGTTTCGCCTTCCTTTCTGAATCCGCTCTTAGCCAATAGGTCCACAGTCCTACAACCAGTCGGCGCCGACTAGGCCCTGCTGATTTACCTCTACTAATTGCATATTCAGCAAATCGACTTATCTCCTGTGGTGATTCAAGTTGAAATCCTGCATCTAGTATCATATCCATACACAGAGCATAATACCATGTTTCAGAGTCATATGACATATGATCTTGTTGATTAGCACGTAGGGCAAATTGCAAGATGTCGATAGCTTCTGTAATTCGCCGACGGGTAAGAAGGATATAGAATAAGTCTGGTATTAGGTCCAAAGATACATCTTCAGCTTGCAAGAACCGACTAACAGCTAATGCACGGAAGCCAGAGCGGATAGTTGGCGCCAATTCACCTCTGGCCATCCGAGCTCGAAAGGTTGCCATAAAAAGTTTTCCAACGGCAAAAAGTTCATCAGCCTGAATTGGGTTTGCAAATGATTTCAAAGAGTGGGCTGCCATTTGTTCTATTTCTGCAGTAGCTTCTGGTGTGCCGCGGTCCAATTCTACTTGTATAGCGTTACAATACGTGTCGCATGTATTCACTACGGAACACTCAAAATTTTGTACTATGTTTAGGGCACGGATAGCCGTCATCCTTGTAACTCTTTCATCTCCCAGCATGGAGTATAATAAAGTGGCTGTGTTCAAACAGAACACTGAGTCTGACTTTAGTATTGCTTTGTGTAAACGATGTTTTTGCCTTTGAAATTTGAAAACCTTTGTGATATTTTTCAATTTTAAATATTCAGGGACCTTATGTAAATTGATGTTATAAAGTTGTGTTGCATGATCCGTTTCAATTTTAGCTGCAGATAGATTTCCCATTACGAGGCACGCGGAAGCTCTTAGTGAATAAATTTTTCCTAAATATCGCTTTTTTTCGAAACTATCTAAGTGGCTAACTGAGTAACACATCCCTTCGGCTTCATCGAGCTTGGCAAATACATTTTCAACATTATTGCTCAGGATGCACAAATAAGAGTACTTAATCAGGAATTCGATAGCTTTTGATTTTAAATCCGCACGTTGTGCGTGGTGGACAACTTGTTCACTAATAGTTATATTTAACTCCGCACAGGTACATCTGGCAAAATTTGTTGCTGATACACCTTTTTCAATATTGACGGTAAAAGTTTTTTTCGATTTGTCATTTTTAATTTCTTCGAAAACTTCTTGACTATCAACAATACCAAGGTTCTGCCAGTCACTAGGAGTATCGGCTTCGGTGACCTCACGAAGCATATCGAAAATCTTAAATTTTATAACGTCTTCAGAACTAGTTTCGTTATTAAAAATGTGTGTCATAGTAACTTTTTTAATTGATTTTTGGTTGCTTTGAGCCGTGCTTGTTATATCCATACTGCCTCTTGCTTTCAAAATAGGTGTTACTTGAGATTGCCTCATATCAAATTGTGTGCTTTCTTTTGAAATGCTAGGTAGCTTTATTTCACTAGGTGATTTGATTGTTAGTAATGATTCTTTTACAACATTTGTTTCCGATTTAGCTTGATATAAATTAATAGAGCTCTGTTGTTTAGAAGTAACTTCTTCATCTTCTTGCGACTCTTCATCTGAACTTTTGTCTCTGCCTATGGTAGTAACTGATGAATCACTTGAGGGACTAATTACTGGTTCTTCTCCATGTAAACTTAATAATGATTGAACTACCATAACAGTCCCACCACAGTCTGTGCACTTTTGTTTATTATTTTCTAAGTAATTGACAATCCGTGTGTGAAATTCCTTTTTTTGATTAATTGGTAACAGTTCGTAACATGTTTTTCTCGAGTTTTTGCTTCTGAATCGCATTAATTTACAAAATGCATACTTAGGTAGATCGTGAACGTTTTCTGAGTCGTATTCGAAACTACATTCACAAACAAGATTGGGATTATAGGATGAGTTGCTGGGAAATATAGATGAAGTAGAAGTGCCTCTGCGACCATATTTATACATAGAGTCCGCGTTTGCACACGATAGGATTCGTAAAGAAAAAAGTCTTTTGATTGCTTTCGCTGTAACTATATCATTATTTTCATACATGATATTTTCTAAGAGATCCCTCGGTATGAAGTTACCTATTACTGATGCAATTTTTAAAAGCAGTTGTTGATAAGGCGTCAATGAATCAATTTGTATCATAATTAATGCATCTAAATTGTGGGCATTTATATTTGTATTCAGTTCTTGTTCGTCAGTAACTATACATATGCCTATGTCTTCTTTTGCATCATTTTGTATGAGTCTGTCAAGGTCATCTTGATTTTTACCATCCAATGCCTGTGGGTGTAGAAGAGCGGGATCTGGAAATTGTAAGTCTGCTGATTCCCAGTCACTTAGTTCAGTATCTTGTATCCTATTGATTTCAATTGCTCCGGTAGAAAATAAATGAATGATGAAGCTCTCAACAAGTCCCGGCATACCTTTACATTTATTTCGTAAGGCAACACATAAGTCATTCGAGACAGCGTCTACGTCTAATATTTGGCAAGCTAAAGCAGGGATCCATTCTGGTTCCAAAGGTCCTAAACATATTTTCCTAACACTATTATTTATAAATACACTATAGAGCCAATTGTGTACAGCACTAAATTTTCCACGTGATACGGATATGACCAGAAATATTTTCATTGAGCTGAACATCAATGATATGTATTCCCAGGAAAATGAATCCAAATTTTGTAAATCGTCTAAAAATATGACAATCGTTTCTGGTATCGCATTAATTAATTTCTGAAACATGAATTTAGCCTTTTCTTTTCGCTTAGCTTCATCTAATGAATGAGCTCCTTCGTAATAAGCGAAACGTACTTTAATTACATTATTCAAAAAGCATAGGTCATCAGAGTAGATTTTTAATAATTGCACTATTTTTTCTTCTTTTGCAAAGGCCTCTAGAGGTTCTTCAAGCTCAAGTATTTGATTAATAATCTGGCTCAAAGCTAAATAGGCAGTTGCAGAATGTATGGAAGTTAAGGTTAACGAACATACACGAAATCCATTATTTTTGGCACGGCGCGCCATCCATTCTAGCAATCTACTTTTTCCGATTCGTGATTCACCTACCATTAGGAGAGCATCAAAACTTCTATAAGTTGACTTACTATCTTCCAGCCAGCTGTCAAAATATTCAATTTCATCACCACGATTAAGAAGTGGGGGAATCATTGGTATATCGTACATCTCTTTAACTCTAATATCTTCCGAGTATTCATATATTTTTCCAGGTTTGACAATACCTTTTAATTCAATAGTAGGTTGAAGTGTAAACCCGTTTTTGGACATTTTACTTTTGACAAAAGTTGTTTCATCACAAGTGATTTTATTTCGGAATCCACACATAAGCCGTGCTGCCTTGTTGACAATAGCACCAATTACTGTAAATTCTCTGCGAAGAGGATGACCTACCACGCCACAATATACTTGACCAGTCGTCACACCAATTGACACTTCTAAAACTCCATCCAGTGCAGATACGGATTTTTTTATACTGTAGGCACACTTCAATGCGGCCTGAGCTTCAGATTCGTGTTTGAAGCCCCGTAATCCGAAAACGACCAAAATCATGACGTCTTTATCAAAAAGAATTATTTTATTAACGCATCCCATTGATTTGTATACTATTTCACAGGTTATCTGATAAGAATTGTTAACAATTGTTATTAATTGGGTAAATGAACATTCTCTTGGCTTAAGAGTCACAAATAAAATTGAAACTTGACGCATTTCAGTCAGGTATTCCAGTGGTTGATGTGCATCAACTTGAGTCAGAACCGGTCTGATCATAAATCTGCGAATTTCAGATCCTATATTTTTTTCTTCAGCGACCAAAATTGCTTTACGTAAGTTAAGTGCTTCGCTTTTCCTTAAAGCATCGGCAACGTTAGAACTTTTCGATGAGTCTAATATGAAATCAGGCAGACTCTCTATTGCACTGAACGGCTTTTTGCTTTGCCTGACCAAATTTCCAAAGCCAGCGAATGGTTTTGTGACGTTGCTTTCATGAGGATCATAAAGAATAGACTTTATTGTTACATATCCGTTGTCATGAATAATGTGATCATAATTTCTGGAGTAGCAATGCCCCCATGCGGTGGGGGTCAATTTTACTTCCCCCGAAGCACAGAGACTTTCAGCAGCTTTAGCTTCGATTACAGGTAAGCCAAAAATAATGTAGCTCATGTCTATTCCAGTTCCTACAGGTGCAAATATAAGATTGCCAGCAGATATGGCAAGTTTTACTTTTAAGTTAACTTTAACATCAGTTTCATACACCGCGTAGGAATGTTGTATAATTAGAGCACAAGCTATAACTGTGTGAATGGTGTGACATAAAAATGAACGTTTATCAGTTTTCCAAAGCGCTAAGAAAGCGTCTCCAGCGAATTTTATGATGTCACCACCGTGTCCATAGATGAGCTCGATGAGTGCGCCAAGGTACGTGTTCAGAGTTACAGTTAGTCTGTAGGTGCCGCCTTTGCCAGTGTTATTATATCTTTCCGAGAGAGCTGTATAGCCTGAAACATCGGCCATGAGGAGAACGCCAACAAATCTTTTCGTATCTGTTGAATCGAATCTGAAAAAAAAAGTTTGTTTTAAAATAGGTACTAATGTACCTATTAAGATCATCAGATTTGACCACTTTAAATGTAGGTATCAGAAATATATAACAGAAAATGATCCTGAAAAGTTTAACCCTACACAAATTTTTCTCAATTACACTATATGTATACTTTACTTGTCTATTAAGAGTATTTCATCAGGAACCAAAGTCGATAGGATAAGAGTCTGTTTCTTAGTCAGTTGCACTTCAATGTCTTGGTCAACTTTGTCAGCATCGCTCTTTCTCTCGAATAGTTCCTCGACCCAGTTTTTAACATCTTTGTATTTCGGTTCATATTCATCCAATTCTTCATCGAATATATCCTGACCTCGACGTGACATCCTCCGACTGTAGGTTCTCCATTTTTCAGTGCTCGCCATAACACTTGTGGAGTTTCTCCTGGCACCTCTTTTGTTCTTGAGGAAATTCATTTTATTTTTTTGTTTTGGTACGGAATGAACGTGAATTTTGAGCGGGGTCCGGATGATTTGTAACAGTCACTTAACACTTAACCTAGTGTCATCAGCAATCTAGTAGGCCACCCTGTAGAATAATATTTGTAATCGTATCTTTCCGAAAACATAAAATATCTCTACAGCGCATGGGACCATTGATTGAGATTTTTGACACATAGTTTACTTATGTCATGTTATATGACTATGGACGTATTTATCTCGTGTTTATGACGTTGTTTAAAACTTCATAGTGTTGTGTTTAGAACTCTTTGTTAGAAAACCTGACTTCTTCCTGTTGTTATAAAAACTTCGGGAGACGCGGACTACGATTACAAGAGCAGTTGGTGTACGCTGATTGCCCCGTCTAATTGTTCGTGTTAATCCTTCACAATAATGTTTTTCTATCTAAATACAAATCATCATTTACGTTTAAAACTACCAATGGTGAATGATTACGTAGGTACCGTAGTACGTGCGTATAAATAAAAGCTGCCCATTGTTTACAAAATATTCCATCACTTAACAGTTATGATTTTATCATAACTTTCCATTACAATTCTGATTACTCGTTCAATATGAACACAATATCTATAATTATAATAAAATGTCAATACAAGTAGATACCCAGTTGATTATTTACATGTCTTTGACCCACAGCAATATTACATAGGCCGACACCCATTGCAAACAATTAGAGTTCTTAATTACCTACAATAAATATTGATAGTACGAAGAGTAAACTAATTTGACCTTTGTGCAATAAAATATGACTGAACAATGTAAATTGTTTGTTGTGTTGAATGCATTGTGCGTCTGGCCCGTGCCAGTACGGCATTCTCTATTGGCCTGCGCACACGCAAGTGTGGGCCAAGTGATCGTGTAGCGATGGAGCCGAACGGTACATCGTTTTTAGATAAAGTGCTCAGTTTAGTCAAAGAAGAAAGGGCTGACAGTGTTCCGCTACTAAGATTCAAACACCCGAAGGAATTGGAGGTACTTGTCAATTGTTTTGTCGTTCTAATACGGTATTTTCTTGAAATTCATGTTATAATAAATCCTACCCAACTATTACTTAGGTACTCTATTAACGTTTCTAATTCAATTATGAAAGTACCTATATAATAACCCTATCTATTTTTTAATTAAAAATACAATAAATAAACTCGAACTACTGCCAAGCTCTGTTAGCTTCGTAGTCTGATAAAAGAAATATCACATTTAGAACATTCTTCGCGTATCATCTTCCGGTGATCGTAGGTGCCTTGATCGATATCGTATGACAGCTCGAATCAGGAAGCCCATATTAAAAAAAACACTGGTATTTATTCAGGTACTCTGATCTCATCTACCTACATGTGTATGTACATCTACACGGTAGTCAATTTCCATAGAATACCAATTTCAAGCAATAATAACAAGGCCGTGCGTTTATAGCTTCACTAGCTTTTGCCCGCGACTTCGTTCGCGTGGAATAGTGATTTCCGGCAGATTTTTGGTTTTACCCACATAGTTCCCGATCTCGCGGGATTTTTGAGAAGTTCCCGCTCCCGCAGGATTTTTGGGATAAAAACTATCCTATGTCCTTTCTCGAGTTCCAAACTATGTCTGTACCAAATTTCATCCAAATCGGTTCAGTAGTTTAGGCGTGACGGAAAGACAGATAGACAGAGTTATTATCGCATTTTTAGCCCGTTTTTGTTGCCCGTTTACATTTTTCTGATGGTTTTTCCGATGAAATAAAACAATAACATGAACCGAACACGTGTAATGACACCATTGCGCGATTAACGCCATCTATCTACGGAGCATAGGAACAGCTCGCCATTTGACCAATAGATGGCACTGTATGTCCGTAATAAATTTTATTTTTTATTTTTATTTTTTGTAATAAAAACTATCCTATGTCCTTTCTCAAGTTTCAAACTATGTCTGTACCAAATTTCACACAAATCGGTTTAGTAGTTTAGGCGTGAAGAAAAGACAGACAGACAGACAGAAAGACAGACAGACAGACAGACAGAGTTACTTTCGCATTTATAATATTAGTTTGGATTAAAAACAAACTGTAATAGGCCCAAGTTCACTTCAAGCATGTTTATGCTGTCGCTATACTTGGGCCTTAAAGTACATGGTCTCCTCATATGGCCATAGTCATAGCTGGCAAGTATTTACACCAAGCAGATACACCAGATTTTCTTAATGATTTCATAATATAGGACTGTCACAAAGAATTACCAACCGCTTTACTCACTGTTCCTTTAGCTATACCTACTTACTGAACGCCATCATAAGAAACAAGACACCTAACTTAAGTAAAAATAGATAGGCAAAATGTCTAGGCAAGAAGGTAAACCCTGATTAAAATGTAAAGCCAGTATGTTAATACGCAAACCTTGCCGTAGTTGTACCTTCATTGCGAAGCGATGAAAGCAGAAACTTGTTGCAATCGATAGAATATTACTAGCGATATTTCATTAGGACTTGTAGGCCTTCACATACTCATAAAGGTCTCAGTTATTTTACTGTTCGATTAGATCTTTATTAGGGACTTTTGAAATACAGCTCAAGTTGTCAGCATTTTTATATTTATCATGCCTTAATATAATACCACGAGGGATATTAAATGTCGAGTTTTAAGATGGACAGCAGCATCTCTGAAGCTCAAAAATGTCCCATTCTGCGCTCACTAACACGCATGGCCAATGGTGACTACGGGCAAGGTTTTTGTCCAGTTATGAAGTTTTAAGGCTGGGGCGATGACAACGCGGCAAAACGTCTCTAAAAGAAAACAAATCATTAATGATTTTTGGCAAAACGTAACCAAATCAAACTTAGAAAACACTTTTCTCGTTCCAGGCAATTTTGGACCTGGACGTGACTAAGGGCGTAAATGACAAGGACCTGGTGCAATGCGTGCGCGAAGTGTTGAAGTACAGCGTGAAGACTCACAAGGCTACCTTCAGGAACCAGCTGTTCTGTGGCACAGATCCCTACGGGCTGGCCGGGGCATGGATCTCAGAAGCTTGTAATACTAGTCAGTAGGTATACAGATTATATTAATTTTATTGAGAGACGTTATAAAGATTTGGTTCAAGAGACAGATGGAAATCTTCTACCGCTCTTGCCCCACGAAGGAGTTATTTCAAGTAAACGCAAAGAAAAGATTGCATTCATCCTCAGAACGAATAGTTAGGCTTAGTTGAAACCATTAGACCTACGCGGCTCAGAAGTTTGTTTGGTTAAACTCGCTTATCTCATTAACCCATTTACCGAGGAATGCTTCCCTTGATCAAATGTTTAAAGAACTGCACATGAGACACGGGTGACAGCAAGGCGTTTAAAAAAATCTTTTTATTAGAGTCAGATGGTTCTACTCAATCAGAATCACAATCTAACTATAAATAGGTAATTCCAACAGCGGATAAGGTTAACAAGTAATTGCAACGTCCTTACGCCCAGAATGCAGTTTCTAATTTGTTAATACCTGTAACCAGTTCCTAAGTTAGAACATTTTCTCGCCAATGTGCAATATTTGTGAACGAGTAAGACTTGTCTTCTATAGTTATTAAATAGTGTTAAAACTTTCATAAACATGACCTGGATAGGTCCCGCTTTCTAGTATTGACTCCACCTTTGTTTTATGAGCTAGGCAAGACGTGATGGGTCATGGCGACCGTAAGGCGTTTTAAATAAGTATACAAAGAACAATAAAAATGGGGTTTTAATGTCCAAAGCTCTTGCAAGACTGGTTATAGAATGACTACGGGAAAATGTAGTTTTATTGTTAGATTGCTTCGATTGTAAAATAAAGAATTGAAAAATGACGTGGTGGTCAATGGTCAACCTTTGTGGTAAGTGTGTCTTCTATATTTAGGGCACCAAGATCATTGTGACCTCGGAGTCAATTAATATTCTGGATTGAAATTACGTGTTTGTAAACTTTTTTCCTATTTCTCAGGTACACATTTGAAGTGGGTCCAGTTTTCACGCTCATTGAGCTAAAACTCTTGGGTCACATACATAAACTGTTCGGAATACCCAATGGGGATGGTATCTTTAGTCCTGGGGGCAGTATATCCATACTTTATGGGATGGTGGCTGCGAGGTACAAAGCCTTCCCTGACATCAAGGCCAAAGGCATGAGGAATCTGCCAGAGATGGTCATATTTACTTCTGAAGATGTAAGTCGAAAATGATTATTTCTTTAGAGTCTTCAGAGTTTTGCTATACCTAGGGCTGCCATCTCGAATTTCGCCAAACCCGGACAAACATTAAAAAAACCCGGACATTTGGCGTAAATCGCATTTTTTCCACGAACGAAAAATAATACGTAATTTGTAATCCATTTACTATTAACATATACTTAAATTAAATGAGGTGTTTCCTTACATAAAAAGTGTCCGGGTTTTCCCCGGACACTTCTTGAAACCCCGCCCGGACGGCCCCCGGACGGCCTCCAAACGAGGACAAATCCGGGGAAACCCGGAGGGATGGCAGCCCTAGCTATACCTATGGATGTGGTAGATACCTCTAGAGTAAAATACCTTCTTACCCAGCTTTAAAAATGCTTGCAGATGTGGTGTTTTTGTTTACTATCTATTAGTTAGAATAAAACCTAGAGATTTAGCACAAAAGCGTAAAACTTGAATACGCAGGAACTTCAGAGCTATTATATTCATAGCTTAATTTAATCGTCAAATAATCATTTAAGATCGTAGATCGTATACCTGAGTTTTACTCTGATCAAGTTTCTTGTGATGAGGACAGACTCAAAAGCCTTCTAAAGAAAAGCCCTCAAATTATTTGCAATGAAGGTTTTACCCTATCATTTTCAGAGTCACTACGCCATCAAAAAAGCAGCTCACTGGCTGGGCTTCGGCACGGAATCCATTCGGATCATACCAACTAATGACATAGGACAGATGTTGATCCATAAGCTAGAAGAGGCTATTCAGAAAGAACTGGATCTTGGCAGATGTCCTGTGTTCGTGAATGCTACAGCTGGGACTACGGTGTTAGGTGCTATTGATGATTTAGACGCCGTGGCTGATGTGTGTGAGAAGCATGGCGTTTGGATGCATGTTGATGTGAGTTGATAAACGAATTAATCTGAGAGAATATAGGATAATTTGCCATGGGATTTAGTTTTAAGAAATAGATAACAAAGAGCTTATACTAGCTTTCTTGGTATACTCTCCTTGCTATATAGTATCCTTTTTCACCCTACGTCCCCCGCTTATCTCAACAGTCGTTTTGAGTTTGTTTGTGATACGCATTCAAGATCACTCAGGTCATCAGAAAATCTAAAACTGAAGATGCCAGTGCACTTCACGTCATTTTACGACAAATCGTTCGTTGTGCAGGCCACTCGTCTGTGGAATGCACTGCCAGTGGCAATAAGACGGGCGCAGTCGATCGCAGTGTTCAAAAAAATGGTGAAGGATCACTATCTGGCTCATTGACTACTGTCGCTGTATTGTTATTCTTTTATCTTATTTTTTTTTTCTATTATTATTACATGTATTTTATATATTTTATCGTTTATTGACTATTTATTTTCTATATCATCATCCTCCGAGCCTTTTTCCCAAACTATGTTGGGGTCGGCTTCCAGTCTAACCGGATTCAGCTGAGTACCAGTGCTTTACAAGAAGCGACTGCCTATCTGACCTCCTCAACCCAGTTACCCGGGCAACCCGATACCCCTTGGTTAGACTGGTGTCAGACTTACTGGCTTCTGACTACCCGTAACGACTGCCAACGATGTTCAATGACAGCCGGGACCTACAGTTTAACGTGCCATCCGAAACACATTTATTGGTGTCTAAGATATACTTAGAAAGTACATACGAACTTAGAAAAGTTGCATTGGTACTTGCCTGACCTGGAATCGAACCCGCGCCCTCATACTCGAGAGGTTGGTTCTTTGCCCACTAGGCCACCACGACTTTTTTTATATCTTTCTATATCTTTAGTATTTATTGTATATTTATCAATTATATGTACACCCTAAACTACCCTTTTTCAAACTATTCTCCAGATAAACTCCATCCAAAGGTTGTCTGGAAGAAATTGCTGATTAGCGATAAGACCGCCATTTGTACTCTTCTTTGTGTATTGTGTTGTCCTGTGTTGTAAATTTTCTTTTTTCTTGGTGTACAATGAAGCATAATCTATCTATCTATCTATCTATAGTTAGAGTTGTCGTAAAGTGATTGGGCAGTTTTGAGACGCGTCTGGTGTAAGCTGCTGACAGCTCTTTCTTACTCTATGTTACTTCAATATTATTTTTCTAATTCTTTTTTTTTATGTATGTTCCAGGCTTGCTGGGGAGGCAGTTTAATGCTCTCGCCTAAATACAAAACCAAACTCAAAGGCATAGAAAGGTACAGAATAATATCTACTTTAACGTTATAAACATGACCACCTGTAGTAAGTTTCGGCTATCCTTTTATGTATAAGGTAGAAGGTCGTTTAGATTTTACCTTATGGAAATTTTAAGTTCTATAAAATACACTCAGTCCCCATTTTACTGGTTACCGCCAGATAAAAGTTGCTAACAATTTCTGACAGACGTTGCTGTCCTGTGAAATCAAGATATGTATATATTTTATCTGTCAGATAGGCTATCAGAGACTTTATCAGTGATCGGTGAAACTGGCCATGAAGTAAAAAAAAACAGATATTAATAAAGCAATTAACATTCCAGAGCCAACTCAATATCGTGGAACCCTCACAAGATGGCGGGCGCTCCGCTGCAATGTTCAGTGTTCATGGTGAGAGACAAAGGCTTGTTGCACGAGGCGAACTCTGCGGCAGCCCAGTATCTGTTCCAACAGGACAAGTTCTATGACGTGTCCTATGATACCGGGGACAAGAGTGTGCAGTGTGGGAGGAAGGTACGTCACATATTTTGTCTATAAATTTGTTAAATGTTTATGAAAAAATAATAAATCCCTAATCAAGTACCTAACCCAGTCAAGCATACTTTGAGACTCAAGACCCAATTTTGGGGAGAAAATGTCCTAAGTAAATGTCGTAATCTAAAATATGGTCTACTGTTTTATTTCGCTCAAGGTTCAATCGTCATGGAAAAGTCTACCAAGACCTATCGCACTTTTCTTCATGTTGAAAAATATTTTCAATTTATTATATTTCTGTCGTATAAAGATAACTCTAATCATCCAAGCAGAAATTTAAGAGAACTGGAAATTTATTTGCAGGCACGATATGAGGATTCATATCAGTCAAAAGAAACAGCAACCCCAAACAACAATTCGCATAACCAAAACATGTGTAGCTATTAACGAATAACTTTACCAATTTCCAGATCGACGCCTTCAAACTATGGATGATGTGGAAAGCTCGAGGGGATCTCGGCCTCAACAAACTAGCAGACCAGACGATGGTTACAGCACAGTTCTGTCTGAACACCGTCGCTAAGAGGGAAGGCTTCAAACTAGTGTCCGAAGTACTGCAGTGTCCTAACGTGTGCTTCTGGTACATTCCGACGTTTATGAGGGAGAAGGAACAGGATCAAGGATGGTGGGATACCATGCATAAGGTAAGAAAACGATATTCTTGAAAAAAAAAATGTTTTTGATTTCTGAGGTCCTTGAGGAAACTCAAGGGGGTAAAATATAAGAAAATGAAATTTGTATGTTTTTTCCATGTTTGCGATTCCCGCTTGGGCTATTTGCCTAATCACAACTAAAGAATTGATAGATTCGCAGTTTAGTCTGATTTTGATAATACAATATATTATACACAAATATTTGTATGTACAGCCATACAATGAATTGTTAGATTTAATATAATAAATACATAAATTAATAATGGATTTCATACTTTTGCATTGATTAATAATACAAAATTTCCATCCCCAGATAACTCCAAAAATAAAGGAACTTCTTACATTAAACTCGCAGCTGATGGTAGCTTACTCCCCCCTACGTAACTACAAGAATTTCTTCCGCCTCGCCTTCACGTTCCACCCAGCAGTCTCGGAAGACCAAGTGATGAGCATGCTGCAGTCCATAGAACAATGTGGAGAGACCGTTACCTTGTCCATGCTGTCGTAAGATCTTTGTGTTATAACTGTGGAATATGCTCGTACATATGAGAATCTGAATATTTCATCATCAGACCATAACATATTAGTGTTAGATATGAACATTGATAATCCAAACTATCTTAATTGTTAAGTGAATGTGAGTGTGCGCTATACACTAAAACAGCATAAGAAATAAAACAATCAAATATTTTATCACAGTTTTTTATTTATGCACAGTCATTTTTCAATTAAGGTGTATGTAACTTCTGTTATCTATATTTCTATAATCCCCTTTTCCCATACCTTTGTGTTATCATAAATAACCCAATTTAAGGTGTTGTTTTGGCCACGAGGGTCGCCGTTGTGACCCCAAAGTAGTCTGTCGCCATTAGAGTCTACATTTACATCCATCTTTAATGCCTGGTGATGTTCGCAATTTATTAAACGAAACACTAGAGTTTCATCTTTCATGAGTGGCTCAACAAAATATTGATGGTTAGTCTCATTGTCGTTGCTGGAACCCAATGCTTTTCTATCTCCCAAACTATCAGTTTCGGCATCTAATTTTAAATACATGTTATTTTCCATATTGCACATTTTAAATACAACGTTACCATTTACCCACATAGGCAGGAACTTCCAACTGACGTTTTTACTTGTTTTATCAGCACGATCTCCCGAAGCAAATCTATCATTATGAGAATCAACGTCTGAATTTAATTTCAAAGCTTGTTGGTATTCCATATTCGTAATTGTTACGGCGTCTCCCTTAAAAATAAGGTTAAAGGCAGCTGGGAAACTGTTGCCGATAATTTGACTATCTTCACTGTTCCATAGTTTGTAAGCATATGCCATGACATTAGGCTTAGCTTCACGTATAAGTTTGTTAACAACTTCACCTATGGCTGGCCTTCCAGTGTCGTTATTCATATTTTTTGTCAAATCCAGGGCAACATCGTAAGATCCTGTAGCGATGTTGTTATAAAGGTGGTCTTTTACTGCCGTCAGATTAAGAAATGCAAGTTCGCTGTCAAATAAAGTTAAGCCTCGGAGCCCAGCTGGTAAGGTGTACTTCGGGCAGTGAAATATAGCTTTCTTATTCAATTCGTTTACAAGATTTTTACTGTATTGAGAATCCCTTTCAAATCCATACGTAATAACTTGGCCGAGGTCGGAATTCACCATACGCGCAATGTCTTTAGCACAACTGGTGTTGATAGGAGCTCCCATGATCGTGACGGTTTTGACTGAATTGTCCTTGATGTAGCTGCTAGTATCACAGTTTGTGTAATTAACGACTGGGATCCTATTCGGTATTTTCCTGTCGCGGTCAGCACCATTGCTCACGAGTTGATACACATGGTTGACGTTATAACAATCCGAGAAGCCGCTAATGCCGGCTGTGGTAGTAATCCTGCCTTCGCCCCAGTAGTCCACATGTTCTATCAAGTTGTTGAGTGAGAGCGGTATCTTCACTAAGTTGTATTCTCCCAAATAAGGCACCTCGGAGTAAGGGTAAGTTTTGTCCTTATTAGTAATGTAGTTTGGTCTTCGAGCCAGCTTCCAAGCGGATATGGAGTGCATATTTGAAATTTCACTTATTGTTTACCTGAAAATTAAAGGAAACAAATAAGCCCATGGGATTTTGTGTGGGTGGTGTTACCCCACACGAAGTATTTATCCTGTTTGTAGACGAACCCACGATTTAAGTAAATGTGAGAGTTTGTCATTCATGGTGTTCAAATAACGAATCTAAAAATGTACAACTATAAAGAGCCAAACTTCAGGGATTCTCTTCACATTGGTGACAAAAATATGAACCAACTTACCAATTAACACTTGCACCAGTAATTCTGCCCTTGCAGGTCAGCGGTCCCTTATATATCAATCATTGTTGACTTATCATGTGGTTGTATCAACCACAAGCAACCTTCCCAAGGACCAGCCACAAATTGATAAGACCAATACATATTGAGAAATAATTTTAGGTACCTACCTATAGGAGCATGAGTAGTTATAGATAAGAATAAACCTAAATATTTTAAGTGGATTGTGTCTGTCATATTCTCTCATGAGGATAGGTAGAATTATCTGTTTGTAGCTCATTTTAAAGTTATTTCTCAGAAGGTGTAATTATGATAGCAGGTCGCAGGAATACGTGCAAAGATGCATACACGCAGTAGATACCATTATAGGTACCAATATTTTTACATGGTTTGACTGTACCTACGGCACGTACGCTCATTATGATCATTATTTTACTTCACATGTACTTTCTTATGACTTGGGTAAATCATTAGGTTCCTCCCAATAAAGTTCGACATAACTTGATCGCCAATTGTTTCTACCTTATGATAAGTAGAATTGTATAGGGCTCGTCAAGTGCGAGTCTGTAAGAATATATCTTTCTACTTTTACATAAAAAAACTAGTCTACATAATAAAAACAATATATAGTTCATATTATAAACTTTTATTTCAAATAATTATAGAACAGATATTTTCTTCTTGCTAGAAGCGCGCATTCTGAGCGATCCATCCTAGGTATTTGTCAACGCGTGCGTACAACCCAGGGTGGTTGGGCTCTCCGCAACGTAGGCCCCAGGAGACCACTCCGACGGCAGTCCAGCGCCCGCTGGGCATCTGGTACATCAGGGGACCACCACTGTCACCCTATGAACAGATATTGACATGCTGTAAGTTTTGATGCGTGTCGCTGAAAACTGCGAAAAGTAGCGAACTTTGGGGGAGGTTTTATCTAGCAGTGGACGTCTTTCGGCTGAAACGAAGACGGTATAAGATTCTATAGTTACAGCCTTTTGCCGATTCGGTGTTATCTGCTTTCTGAAGCATGTTAAGTAAGCACATAATTTTAAGGACAAGGCTAAATCACCAAATTATCGTTGTTTTAAAGGTATTGGAAAACACTAAGAATTTCATCAAACATATAGGCTTTATAATTTAAGTTAAACTACTAGGTACTGAATATTTTTGACCACAACTTACTCCAACATATCAAGAAAAAAGTCCTGAATATACCTGACAAGCATCCTTTCCTCCTTCCCGTCCACCAGCGCAGAGGGTTTCATTGAAGATACTGTCTGTGAAGGCGGCTACACACTCGTCGTGGTCCCACACAGGGACCGTGACTTCCATCAGCACGTTGCTGTGAGGACCGCCGTACCATTGTGTGCCCCAACCTGAGAAACAAAAAAAAAAGATTAATAAATATGTACTGTTGGAATCAGGAAATCCAGTAAATGCCGGCGATGCAAGAGCATAATAGAGATACTTTGCGGATTCCAAGGGATTTAAGTCACCAGTCTGGAAACAGTCATACCAAACTAAATCGCTCTAAACACAAAGTAGCTTTTTGGTACTTATTACAAAACTTTCTTTGTCTTTGTGGGATGCATACAACCTAAACACTACGGAGAAACTTCTCATAGAGAAGTAGTAAGTTAGTAAGTGCGCTATAATTTACATCAATATATTGTGTTAACAAAATATGAGACATAAGTGCTTTAGAGATTCTGTCATATAAGTAGAATGTGCTAAGTGTCTTTTACAATTCATTATTGTGTGTTTTCTCCCTATCACTAGAAGTTGTGAGTGACGCAGAAAGCACTTAAATTTCCATCTACAAAGAGCACAAAATCCGCCAAGAGGGCTTACGAAAATAATTCTATTATTGATTTTACCAAGGTATATAAAAAATAATCATAATCACCAATAACTATAGCCGGTTCACCAGTCAGTTCCAAATTCATTGGTGGCAGACATATCGGCCATACATAAGTGTTGAACACGGCTGGTCGGTCTAATTTCAAGATGGCGATGTCGTTCTTATAGTTGGAGATCTCGAAGGCTTCGTGCTGTCTGATCTCTGAGACCCTGAAGTTGTAGGTGCGAGAGTCGTTGTTGCGTTTGAAGTCGTACTCGCCAAGACGAACGAATAGTTCTTCTGCTTTCCATCTAGAAAAGTAATAACGGAACATTTAGGACTAAAAGTGCTGGATTTAGTTAAGACTCCAGCACTTTGACACTTGTTAGAGCTAGGCCGATATGCATTAGGCATACGTAGATTATCTACGTATGCCTAATGCATGATGAATATGATAATGCATGAATAATGATGACGATGAAAATAGTTCGTATTGGATGTTTTTAGAACCAACACAGAATTTAGGTAATTGTAGTCGAGTCTGCGGAATAGTTCAAGCGTGTTAACGCGAGGATTAACTTATGGAACACGAAAAATTCTATAAGGACATGGTTGGGTTTTATACTCATCAACTATTTTCCGCTGCGCACATAGCGACCCCGCACGCATTTGATGATTTTCATGGTTTTTAATTTTTGCTAGGATTTACTCCAGCCTACCTCCTAGTGCAATGAGCAGCAGTCATGACATGTCTGTCAGTGATGAGCACACCACCGCAGTACTGCTCGAAGCCTTCCGGGGTGATGGAGGCCATCCACGGCCATTCCCGAGGGTTGGCCTGCCGGGCGCCCAGCACGCGGCCTTGCTGACGAGTGCTGAGGCCACAACCTGAGAAAAAAAGAGGGTTGGTAAATCATAAGAGACCTTGGAACCCCAGCACAGAAACTATTTAATCCAAATCCAAGCCAAAAACTACTAGACCTGAGGATACAGTGAGCTGGTTTTGCGTGAATCGGATTGTCAATAATAATCAACAAAATGTAGGGAATGTGTAACTTAAATATCAAGACGACCAACACCTTAGTCTGCCCGTGACCATGGATGCTGTAAAGGATCCGAAACGTCGGGATTAAATAATATTAATATATCCGGGATAAAATCCGTAAAAGTGGTTTTATTAGGTCTTTTCGAATCATAATATTTTTTGTTTGGCTAAGAATTGTAATTTCAAATTAATTTTATTTAAAAAACATAGAATTCTCCTTCCAAAAGTAGTCATTAGTTAATTGATTAGTGCTACATCGTCATCGCATTTCAATCTTCTTCTTTATCATGGATACGTTAAAAAATCAAGTAACTATGGAATATGCTACCGTGGTGTAGCAACGCGGCACAAGCGGCACGTAACATCAATGACGTTTACGGAGCTAACACTGCTAACCAACGCACCACGTGTTATTGGTGTCTTCGCTTCCGTTTTGGAAGTTCGACCTGAAAGTTGAACCGAAGAGTTTGGTCGACAACGATGAATTAAAGACGATTGTGGAAGCTGATGATACACAATCTACGGCTAAAGCTTTCGACGTTAGCGTCAAAACAATATTGATCCATTTGCGTCAAATTGGCAAATGGGCGTCCCACAAACTCAATGAACGCTAGCGCGAAGTACGCGTCGAGACGTGCCTTGCACTGCTCAACAGACACACAAATGAATGATTTTTTCCGTCGTCCGCCAGTCACCAGACCTTGCCCCCACACACTACAACTTTTTCCAGAATTTGGATAAGTTTTTGTCGGGTAAAAAATTCAGTACCCGAGAGTAGACCAGACCAGTTTGACTTATGGCATAATTGTAGATCAAACGAACATTGATTTTATTTTTAAGAGTTATCTCAAATTATTAGGCAGGTAATATTAGTCTGACTTCCCAAAAAAGAGTACGTTCTCAATTCGGCGGCGTATTTTCTTGTTTATTGTTTTTTGTGTGGTGACTCAGAACGGCTATCTGAGTTAGTAGAATTTTGGTAGCGGATTAGAGGATGACAGACGTAAACCATTGTTCTGAACAGAAATATAAATATTCACGTACCTCTAGTCTCGGCTCTGGTAACCTTAATGAGAGCTTCATTCTGTTCCTCCCTGGGTGCTGTGGCAGGCAGATCTCCCGCCAACCCTTCAGCGCCGCCGCGAGTCATATCATCTGGGCAGCACGCTCCTACGGAACTGAGATATTTATCGAGATAAGTAAGTCAAAGGTAGCAAGGACTGACACCTGCAATTCTCTACGACAGTAGGTACATATTTTTTTCAAAGTTGGTAAAAAAATCATAAACTCACTTTTGGTTGATAATGCAGACGTAATCCATGAACTTGATAAAGTCATTTCGGAACTCCTCCTGGATACAGTGACGAAGGGGTCGGCAGTGACCTGTCTTGCCGTTAGGCAGGACGCAGCCTTGGTGCGCCATGTTAACCTAGAACAGTTTATTTTTATTCCAGGATTTGTATAAAGCTTAATTAGGTACCCAAGTTTTGGTAGGTTCAAAGGTAAAAAAATAGAGAGCCATCAAACAGGTACAGATTCAGGCTCAAGAATAGAAAATAACGTAGATTAAAGAAATATGAAAAACCCTACACAGGAATGAAACTAGACTCTTCGCCCAGCTGCTCTTTATCAAACTACCAACGAATAAGCAGTGGTGGTGAATTGTAGATGTACTGCTAAAATGAAATCAAAAGGAATATATTAAGGTAGGTACTTGGGCA
The DNA here is from genome assembly GCF_022581195.2 of Helicoverpa zea. Lineage (NCBI taxonomy): Eukaryota > Metazoa > Arthropoda > Insecta > Lepidoptera > Noctuidae > Helicoverpa > Helicoverpa zea. Next base: position 6,282,206 of record NC_061472.1, read on the forward strand.
GTGGCGGATTAAGAGTATCCGAGGCCCTAAGCACAGAGCCTGTGTAGACCCCCTATTACTTAAATGGAAATAGAAGGTTGAAGAAATTGACCGAGCAAAGCGAGAGTGATGCACATGTAGTTTCAAATGCGCGAGCGAAGCGAGCGCGAAATTTTTTTCGGACTCGTACGGAGGTAAAATTTATCCCAAACGTACTTAATTTTTTGTTTGTTGACAAATGCAAAAACGAAGGCACATAGTTTCTGAATACGCGAGCGAAGCGAGCGCGAAATTTTAATTATTTTTATTATAAACTCAGAACCAAAATTACGTACAATGTAGCCCAAACGTACTTAACTTTTAATTTGTTGACAAATGTAAAAACGAGGACATATAGTTTTTGAAAACGCGAGCGAAGCGAGCGGGAAATCTTGATTATGTTTTAAGACTCAGAACTAAAATTTCGTAAAAGGGCTACATTTCAAACCTTCATTTCTTTCTGTTGGACAAGTAAGATGGATAACGTAAGATCGATAACAACGTCCGCGGACTTAACCGGTGGTCCGCGGACCACTTGGAATGCCTCCAGGCACCACCAGCCCACCACCACCAGGACCACTGATCTAAAGCATCCAAAATTTTCGGATATGTTTGTTATATTGCACTCGTAGTTACAGCGTGAGCTTCCCAACGACTGTACGATAGCGACTTCGGAACGCTATCGTTGCCTATTAATTCTTTGCCCAACGATGAGTAGAAGCCGAAAAAAAATTGTATAACAACTGCACAATTGAAAAAAAAAATCACTGCGATCGTACAACAATCTACAGCACTGCGACCAATCAAGTTTAGAGGCGGGGGTGTATGAAGGGTCACTCCCGAACTGCTCGCGCCTTGTGATTTCGGATATATTGTGGATGAATCTCGATAAAATGTAGGTATAAAATGAAACGCCAGCAGAGGATGGAGGCCCCTGGAGAACAGGGGCCCCAAGCACGTGCTTGTTGTGCTTATAGGGTTAATCCGCCACTGTACTTGGGAGTAACCACTTGTCTATGAGAATAGAGTTTCTATTGCATACAAACATTCACACAAAACATTATCATGCCCCTAATTTGGAATCATTAGAGGTCTTGTGTCAAGAGTTAATGATAGGATCGTGACGGCGTCATTGTACGAGTCGGTGCTTAGAACACAAATACTAAACGCATATTCTTTGCAGAGAGAGGCTAATTAAGCTAGAGCTTATTTAGAATGTAAGATTTACAAACACGATGTGCAATATGCCAATATTTGCGTTAGTTAGACCTTACGACAGGTTTAATTGCCCTCCATTACCTGTTAAAATCAATTAATCTTTAAATTTTATAGTTATTGTCTTTCCAAATGACCTGTAATTGGCTCGAGACAATCCTAAAATACCATTGCAGTGCAAGAAAGAAACACACCGTCAACTATAAAGCTACGATTCTTACACACTTGCTTACTATCTATCCTGTATGCAAATTCGCTAACACACAGGTCAGCCTCGGAAATTCGCCTAATTGCTCATGTTTTACAAGCGTAATGATGTTGTTATACCAGGAATCGGTTACAAAACACGCTAGAGCTGGCGCCAGCAACAAAGTCGGGGCGAATACAACAACTAATTGAATACGACATTTTCTAACTATGTAGTTGCCGCTTGAAGGCTGTAGGCGTGAAATTGAATGCTCTGGCTTATGTCTTTATACAACGAGAGATAGAGATGATTCTATGGGGATATTTTGTAGAAAATTAAGCAAGGTATTAATTAATATACAAGTTAACTAATGAATATTTGTGGCCTTGTGGCATCGATCAGAAAAGGCGGGTAAAACGTGCATCAGTAGCTATTAATTGCTGGAAAAGGTGACTAGGGTCCTTCGGCACATGTAAATAGTTTAGACAATCGGTTCTCAGCAATATTATTTATATAAATACTTACATTGTAATTCATATTATACATATCAACTTTGTTTTATATTTTAACACCATTGTGTCTGCAAATAAATTTAGAAACAATGGAAATATTTAAAACCTACTGGTACCTAAGAACCTAGTTAGTATTTCACACTGCGTTGAACAAAGTATTTCAAATATTATGGCGTTTGTTATAATTATAACACACCTACTTACCTAATATTACGTCAGCTTCCTGCATTCAAACTGAACTAAATTATAACTTTTTGACAGCAAGATTGCTTTGGACAACATGTTCTAGATCTGATAGGACTTTAAATCCGTTTTTCCCTGCTAACGCTTTATATAAAGTTTTGGTTTCCTGACCCCTAACTTGAAGCCCAAATCCTAACAAGATCAAGCAAGGCAAGGCAAGATCGAACTGTCTGCAATTATTATAATTATTTATTTTTCCACAAAAAGAGTTTCTGTATTTACCTGATTGTCGTTTATTGCGATAAAGCGTTTGGACCGTCCACCGCCGATGTGTAGGCCACCTTCCTCGAGAATCTCTTGCCATGTTGGATCCAACAACTTGGCTGTAAGAGGTGAAGGGAAAGGAACGATGAGAGGAAGCAAAATAAGAAAATGAACTTTGGAAGGCAAAATACTATAAAGGCAGAACTCAGAAAGACTTAATAAGCATAGTGATTTAAAACTCTCACAGGCCAGTGTCGGAGTAGGTAAGCGCGGGGCTCATAGTAAAATAGCGGGTCTTAAAATCCTGCTAAAGAGCCAAACCTCCAATAAAATTACAGTTCAGAACTTTTAGATTAGAACCAGATACTTTCTATATGTATAGATAATCTGGCACTGACAAGCCCATACACTGGTCAAATTAAACGCTACGGGCGTTTCACAAGAACACACAATAAAATACTCACACTTATAATCATCTTCACTAACACTGGCACTTAACACAGTCCCAAATAAAAACAAAAGAAGCAACATATTCAATGATCATTCATTCCAGGAGTTCACGCGATTGTGGAGTATCGAGACCAATTGGGACGGATGGCCGGATACCGCAGATGATAAGTACATAATCCACAGGATGCCATTGAGCTGATAGTGGATATTTTGCTGCAAATGACGGAAAATAGATACAGCCCGCATGTATTCGGACAGTTCAAGGTTGGCAAAATAATTTACATGTACCACTAGGTTACCATTTTGATCCTTTTTCCTTCTTTGCAGACTGTCTCTGTTCGCAGAATCATTGAGTCACTCAGATATGCATATGTATGAGTTTCTTTTCGCCGAGAACACAAATTAATGCAAAGCTAATACTAAGAGGTGAATTAACACGTCACCAAGTTACTGTTAAATGATCTAGCCAGATATTTTGGAACAATTAAGCGAAAATAAAATTAAGTGCTGGGGCCCGATTCTCCTAATTTTACTTAAGCGACACACGATTCATGTTCGACTCGATTCGACTGAGATCCAATCCCGACTCGATTACGATTGAAGCGTATGAGGCATTCCGCTATTTTTTCTTTGAAATAAACGTTTTTATCATTTTCTGTCATTCAATAATGAATCATTTTGTCTGCAAATGATTTACGATTGCAAAATGATTGTACAGCAAACTACCGTATAGACCAAAATCACCAAAATAGCAGACCAATCGCACACCAATCAAATGTCAATCGAATACGATTGGTCTTTTATTAGTAGCAGAATGCCCGATATGCTTAAAACTGCTATTGCGATCATATTGCGATTCGATTTCCATTCGATTTTGACATTATTAACTTAGGAGAATCGGGCCCCAGAACGTGTTGCTGAATTAATAAAGATTACACTGATAAAGATTAATGGCATTCAGTACCAATTATGGCTTTATTAATGTCATTCAATAACATTTAACACTCCCTAAACTGGTATAGGTACCTACGAAAACATTATCATGAAACTATCTAACTACGTGCAGACCTATATTCTAAATATTATGTACTCCAAAGTAATTGAAGACAATTTTGTAACCGTTATCCGCAACGATGTCATAAAATAGTAGTTAAATTTAATCTAATACATTTTCTGGTCCGTGGGTGATCATTAAATTCCAGCTAAGTTGCAAAAGGTACATCAGTGGCGAAACCAGAATTCCTTGCGGCGATTGTTTGGTCCGAAGTGTATGCAAATGCTCAAATATTCGTCAACGCCCATTATACTGTTATGATAATAACTACATTGAATTTAAGTTATCCTGAGGCACCTCTTATTACTCAAACTCGTTGCTCTATAATGTCCGCGACTTGTATAATGAAGGTACTTTGTTTATCTACTGTAACTGTTAAACAAAATTAGCTTTGTTGAGATTGTTTCAAATTAAAAATGAAAAAAAGACGACCGAATCTAGTCTTGTAGCGTAAGTTTATAGCGCTGAGCGATATTTAATTAAAATATATAAGCAATTCAAAGAAAAGCAGCAAATCGGAGAAGATCCTTTTGATATGTTTTAAGTAAGAATTTAAATATCAGTTTTAGACAAAAGTGCATGTCGATTAACCTCAATATTGTAAACACTTTGATTTTACCAATATCATCCCCAGAGCCTTTTTCCCAACTATGTTGGGGTCGGCTTCCAGTCTAACCGGATGTAAATAGCTCAGAACCAGTGTTTTACAAGGAGCGACTGCCCTATCTGACCCCATCTGAATATTCCCTATATAGTTACCATTTTTTCAACATACATTATAGCGAAACAACTTCTCAAATTATACAGGAATAAAATGCTTTCAAACCCTGATTCTTCAATTAAGAAACAGCTCACCTTGATTGTCGGCCCATAACATTTGTCAAAGACAAAACTAAACCGATGGAGATCGAAACTAAAGCAGTGCAGATTTATTGGCGGCTTGAAAAACGGCCTGGACACTCGTATTAAGGTTTAACCGAGCTATGCAAATAACTACAGTCGCACGTCGAACCTGGATATTGGGACGCAATTAAAATACTCGCCTTATTAACTTGACACTACGTGGCGATGTGCAGAAGTTCTGTTTATTGCAATAATGGTACACGACATTAATGGTTAGGAAAACAGCAAGTTGTTCTATGGCAATTTTGAGGAAAGAGGAATGATAGACTTCGTTATCAATCTATGTAGAAAAAAAAAACTAAAAATGTATCACTTAGGTACAGTGAATTACATTAAAAAATCAGGAACTAGTGGTTAAATGTGACCTGCTAAACTTTCTAATACAAAACAATAACATTTCAATTTACTGTACACACTATACATATATACAAACTTAAACTACTTATCTTAAAAACTAAAAATAAAATACTATATACAAAATGTATATAAACATAAAACATAATATAAAAGGGCATCGATCAGGCGTCGAAGTATTCCTCCACATCACTGTCCTCCGGAAACGTGCCCAGAAGACTGGCTGCATTGCCACGTTGAATGGCAATGCTAATTCTTTGTCCAAAGAATAAGCCAGCTCTCTGGTCACGCGAAGCGTCGACAAGCCTTTTCGCGATGTCCTTGTAAAGTAACCGCGAACTCGGGCCCCACGGTCCGAGCGTTTCGACCCCAAACGGCTCAAAACTTATTTGCGCCGCTTGGACTGTTGTTTTACAATAATCTTCGGAGTTAATTAAACAAAGGGTCAAAAAAATACTTTGTGGTATACTCCCACGAATGCCCACGCCTCCACGCCATGTCACGCCTCGTATCATCCAGGTAAAAGCAAAAAAAAATATTTTTTAGTTAACCTTCTGCATATTGTCATGGTGTATCAGACAGGTCGGTGTGCGCCGGCGCCGCCGCTGCACCTATGCATCTAGTTAGGTAAGTCCTCGCACAATTTACTGTTTCCTTTTTAATGAACCCTTTATTGTTGCTAAATATTTTACCATTTAGGGCTTCAATGAGCTTTTTAATTTCCGGAAGATGTAGCGAGTAGCAATTAGTATTTTGTGCCCATACGCCGTTTGTGTTGTTTCCTTGACTGCCAATTGCTTCCGGGATGACTTAGTAATTCACGCAAATTGTGTAAAGGAGTAACTGCACAAGTAAATACAAGCAGTTTAATTAATAATTAATAGGCAATTATCATTATGTATTTTAAAATTTTATTAGGATTTTATGTTTCGCGCAAAATGTTAAGTGTTGTGTAGGTACTAGTCGTTAACAACTAGATGGTATCGTCGTTGTGCAATTGTTTTTATATTGAATTAAGGACGGCAAGAATGTCTTTGTGGTTACCTACTTATAATTTTCATCAGCTTCATGAAAATCATTAGTTGCTTTCCCGAAAAGGAGAAGGTTCTCAATTCGTCGGATTTTTTGTTGGTGTATAATGTCATAATAATGACTCAGTGAAATAATTCTACGGAGTTTTCAAAGGATTGTAGGAAGGATGTAAAGTAGCAACACAAATTACCTTATCCCAAAGATTTTCTTACAGCACGTGGATAATGTTTTTTTGTGTGGGTTTTTATGTTATTCTGATATATCCTTGCAAACATTCGCGTTTGATGAAACTATCCAGTGTTACGAATGTCTTGAATTTTTAGAAAAGTTTTTATTATACATATATGATTTATTTTTAAGACTTTCGCACACCTACATTCAACATCTGCTTAGAAACCTACGCCTTAACTCTTACATTACTCATCTTTATTACGTACAACACTAATAAATTCATAAATATTACGAAAATTTAATTATACATACATCCCATCTATTTTGAATGATAAATCAATCTGTGTATCTTGGGAACAATAAACTTGTCTATATTTAGTTAGAATGGCATTTGTCTATGGCAGTGTCGTATTACTCGTCCTTGTGTTGATGTTAGGAATATTTTGACCCACATACCTGTGATTTATTGAAATCGTAATGTTACCTCCTTCGTGTAACTGCAATTTATCAGATCTTCTGTGTTCTGTATAATTTGATATTTGTTTCGTGATTATATCGTATATATATATAGACAAATATAGGTAATGTTATTGATAGTCCAGAATTTGTATTGGTTATTGAATTTATTAAATCGGTCTATTTAGTATATTATATTATTTTATTTAGACACTAGCTGTTCCCTGCGATTCCAGCTCCCGAGATAGCTAGCTCACGTACTCGGACTCTAGAAAATCATGATTACCAAATTATAAAAATTCAGTAGTTTTAATGTAAAAGAGCTACAAACAGTTTCGCTCTTATATAGGTATAGACCAGACTACCTATATGATATCTTTTGCATCAACATTTTCTAAAGCTCATTACATTCTTCCTGTTAGCAATAGGTAGGGCTGCCATCTCGAATTTCGCCAAACCCGGACAAACATTTAAAAAACCCGGACATTTGGCGTAAATCGCATTTTTCCCCCGAACCTAATTTGTAATCCCTTTACTATTAACATATACTTAAATTCAATGAGGTGCTTCCTTACATGAAAAGTGTCCGGGTTTTCCCCGGACACTTCTTGAAACCCCGCCCGGACGGCCCCGGACGGCCTCCAAACGAGGACAAATCCGGGGAAACCCGGACGGATGGCAGCCCTAGCAATAGGTGACAATTACAAGTAGACATACATAATGCATGCGTTAACATCGATATTAAAAACCGACTAATTATGCAGATCACCCACTTGCGATTCAAACTATAACGCGAACTGTCGCACGTATGCACTGACATAATGAAATACTTGCATAATGTGTGGGACAGCAGTGTCTAGACATGAGTCCCAGTCTTACGACCTTTTAATTACTGCCGACAACTAATTGTTGTACTTGCAAAACCTATTTGAAATAATTTACAGACGTAGAAGGTTCGAACACTTCTATTTCCAATAATATCCTAACTAATATTATAAATGTGAAAGTAACTCTGTCTATCTGTGTGTCTATCAGTCTGTCTGTCTGTTACGCTTTCACGTCTAAACCACTGAACTGATTTTAATAAAATTTGGTACAGGAATAGAGTGGACCTAGAGAAAGAACATAGGATAGTTTTTATCCCGGACTTTTGAAGAATTCTCTTGGAAACGCGATATAACGGAACTCTGCGCGGGCGAAGCCACGGGCGGAAGCTTTTTTGAAATAATTTACAGTCGTAGAATGTTTGAACACTTCTATTTCCATTATATACCTACATAAATGTTGTACGTGCCTAATCATAATTTAGCACTAACTTACAGCGGTAAAAGTTAGTAATTGAGGGTTATTTGCGGACCCACTAACGGATCGCGTTATTTTTATGATCTAGTCAATAGGATTGAATATAATTGAATGGGGTTAGGTACGTTCAACTTTGTCTAATCTAAAGCTAAGGCGAAGTTTAAATCTGATATTTTCAATTCGGATATTTTCAAAAATGTAGGTGCGTAATATTTTAGTTGACAGATTCAAAGTCAAGCATTGGGAACCATTGCACTAATTCTTCTACGGGTCTCCTCATTTATTCTCTTGAAGAAGTTCCGAGCATAACCTTCATCATAAGCAAGCTCTCTATACACGAGCTTCGTAAGCCAGGAACAGCTCATTCTCAAAGCTTTTTCCCACATAACAACAGCAATTCCGTTCTCACCGGGTGACTTTATAACACTTATGAGAAATGCAATAACATAACAAATTATTTTATAAACTATTGTTATCATTACTTAGTATGAGTCAACGTGAACTGTAGGGATGCTCTGCTCTTGTTATCTACGTACTTACATGTGATCTTTCAACTCTTGGTTACTAGTAGCGTAATATACTGATAGTGGAAGTTCTATATGTATAACAGAACGATAGGAAAGCTTGAAAATATTGGTATCTACGGTTAGTTGAGTTTTTGTAAGTTTGGCTAAGTATAGAACTGGGTAAGAGGCTGAACAGAATATTTAATTGTAGCGCTGAAAAATGTCGTTAAGTCGGTTGATTGGTCGATAACGCAATGGTTTCTGAAAGATATAAGCATCCTTGAATATTATCAACGGTCTCCTACGACTCCTAAGAAAAGTATAAGGTGGCATGCAGACCAATATACATAAGCGATATCTCTATATAGCACTCACCAACACGCATGCCCAGCGCGTTGAGTATAGCTAATAGATCTCCCAAGCTTGGGGGAGGCCTTTGTCCAACAGTGGACGTTTTAGCCTGCTACGGCGACCTTTATATGGAAAACTTATAAAATAGAACTGGGTTTAATTATTTACAGCCAAGCATCAATATTGATTCTTTCCTACACTATCATCATGTTATCGCAAATACTACATGTCTGATTAAAGACTTACATCATGAGATGATGTTACTCCAGCTAATTTATGACGTCACTTATACTCCACGTTACTGCGGATGCTGTCATTGCATGATAAACAGCGATGGAGATCTTGTTCCACAGTGGTTCAAAAACTGTGCGCGAATATCGGATAGGTTCTAAAAGGTCAATGTCATGATTGGCCTACTATTTTCTTAAACTGGAAAGAAATTACATGGTTATTTTTTAAAGCATATGAAGGGTTATGCTATTTACAAAAAAAAAAAAATAATATTCTCATTTGAAAACACATTAGACATTTTTATTTAACAAATCTGTTGTAGGAAGAAGGTATTGAAGAAGCTACAAAAAACCTCTTCTCCAAAGCTACAAAAAAGAGTCATAAAGTTACGTTGGAAGCAGGACAAGACACCTTAGACTAGTTGTCAGGTATGATTTGGTTCAACCTGTTATAACATTGAGAACCGCAGAGTTAGAAACTAACATGCTAATAATACTTGTATTCCAACTTTTACGCTTCCTGTCACGAAGTATCGGTGCAAAAACCTTATCAAGATGGCAAGCCTTTACTAAAAACAATACTAATTCTGTATTCCCCCAATGTTCATCGCACTGTAGCAGAAAATTGAATAAAAGTCAGATGTTTTTTAGTGATAAAGATATTTTAATAATTTCGATTCCATCTTGGGTATTTTTTTCAATGGTATTGAGTTATTAGGACCTTTCTTAACTAATAATATTTAAGCTTGGTGGTCTATACGAAAACCAGTTAATAAATAAATGAGCCTGCTTCAGTTATAAGATGGCCGGAAATATATGTCTAGTTCTGTTTTTGTTATGATTTATTATTAGTTGGTAACTCGTTTATTTTATTGTGGCAAAAAATTAAGCGCTTTATTTTTTTGTCTTGTCTTATCTGACCGTAATAATATGTGAAATGGCATTATTGAACCTAACTAACATACATACAAATCCAAGACTAGCTGTTTTCCACAGTTTCACTCGAGTCACAGGAAAACTCTCTGCACCTTCAAAGAATATAACTATTGTCTCCGGGGATAGTGTAACTTCCCAATAGTGTAATATATTTTCAAATCGATCCAGTGGTTTCGGAACTTTTAAGGTGCAAATACCTAAATAAACAAAAAAATGGGTTTCACTTTTATAGATTCCTTATACGGTATAAACGACAATAGATCGGCAGATCCCTTTATAAATAGTCAGAGCAAAATATCTTAATTTGTCACAGTAATGAAACCAACAACTAAAACACTTAAAGTACCCAACAAAATCGCGGACAGTCGCGAATTATTTCTCAGTTTGAATACCAATCACTCTATGCCCACTCCAAACGGGTCCAATACAGAAATTTATCATTTACGAACGACCAGTTCACTATATAAGAGACATTACCAAATCATTTCATTACAATTGATGAATGAATCGGGTTTCCACTCAATATTATCGTGGCTGGCATCAATTTAGTTTGTAACGCTAGGAACTGCCTACGCGTTCCCTTCACCAGGTTTAGCTTATCAACTGATATTCCTCAACAGGTTACTAGGCTAGGAATTACGACTGTTAGAGCTATGTTTGATAATGTCTGTTGTTAGTATTAGTTTCACTGTTATGTAACAGGCCCGAGGTTTTAAGAATTATGAGGATCGATGCTATTTCTGTAAGAAAACCGAAGGTTGTAGTAGTATAAGTTGTAATTTATGGTACTGCTGTGATCAGAAAATCAGGTTTATGATATTTGTTTACAGCATCAAGACTACAAAGGATTCTTGTTAACATCACTCACGTCCATTAAAATATTATTGAGGATCAATTTGAAATTCAATTTTAGAACGCCTCGAGGTCAACATCCATAGACAAAACGAAAAAGGTTTTATTTAGGCCTGTCATAACGTTAAAGTGCGATCGAGTTTTTAAATAGTTGTTAAATTACATGTAATTATAAAGGTCGGTGTTACAAAACTGCGTGTGTTGAGCGTGGTAGACTGGCATACAAAAACACGGTTTGCCTTATCATTAGTCTCGTTAGCAGAGCCATAATTATCACTTATCGTCTTCTGAGTAATCCATGTGGAAAGACGCTTTTAGAGTTCCGTAATGAAAAGCGCTAAGCTCTTATGGAAATGGAAAATCAAACACTTATTACATTTTTATTAAGAATACATACATACATTTAGGTCTTACTTTACGTACCTAAGTATTAATTAATTTGAAATACTTAATTATAGAGCATTTTGAGAAACGATTTCTTAAAGGCGTTAAAAAGGAAACTAATTTTTATCATCGACATCATTAAGCTTAATTAAAATAATTAAATACTACCTACAATTAAGGTTTTCGGCACGTTTACATTAAAATTCTGGTCGGAAATATTCTAGACCGGAATCTAAGAATTTGAGGTATTCGATACAGTTGTTTGCATCTAAAAATAATCGAAATATTTGCGGACGCGACATATCTGACACATGACTGTACTTATTAGCATAAAATTAATGTAAATGGATTTGCAATATATTTGCATATCTCGTTAATATTTTCAGTTGCGTAACGTACCTACCGTTAGTTAGAAACTGTGTCTAAATATCTCAGATTCCTTTGAACATCTGGATTTTAGTGTTAATTTTAATTTTATCAATACTTAATTGATTCTATGAGAATTTGTGGCACACATTAACGGCTTTCCTGTCTTATGACTCATATATTATGTGATACTAACAAAGTGATGTTTAACTTGACAGTAAATGTGAACAGACATTGAAATACATTAAATACATGAAAGACATTACGTCATTCTTTTCGAAGAGCCGGTAAAAAATCATAAATGATGTTATCATTAAATTCTTTACATTATAGTAAGTTATTAGATACTAATTAAACAAAATGTAAGGATCATTTAAAAATATGTAGGTATTCATACGGAACCACCAAAACTTTTCAGTAGTTTACAATTGACGTTCATCACATGTTTTCTCTCTCACATCACCTATATGTGACAAAGACGGTTACATTCATTTAGTGCGCGTACCCACCACTGTCCTACTTTCGCTCATTTTGACGAATACGGGAAAATGACGAAGGTACTTTATAACAAGCGTTTTGACGCGAAACCGCTTATTAACCAGCGGTTAAGACAAGGTCAAATACACCTCTTTAGAAGACCCTTAGTTTTGACGGACAAGCTGACAGACGGATAGACGATTGATGTTGCGGCTAGTCGGATTTTTTTATATGTATGTTTTGTTAGTTTATTTTGTAGAGACGATTTCAGGCGTTTCTGGTTGCAAGGTTCCATTATCTAGGAACTGGGATGTTTATTGTCCACTTATTTTGATTATTTTTGATACATGGACGAGTTATAGTTAGAGATAACTCCTGTTATTAATGTAAATAATTAGGTAATCGAGTATTTTATTTTCCAATCACGTAATACACATTAGACGTTATTGCAATTACATAGGTTAATAAATTACCCAAGAATGCGTAATTAGATAATTATCTAACTTATTTAGTATTCGATACTATGGTCCTGAAGACCTTATGGCCAATTAAAATAATTAATTACCAATTTAAACATTACAGAGACACAATATATAAAGAACGATAGAGAGTTGCCAAGTTAATTTTTATTTTATTAAGTACGTGTCACGTAAAAAATAAAATTTTGTCGAAAAACTAAGTTTTATTTGTTGAATTCATAGCTTCGTATTGAATGCAAACATATGTAGGTAAATTCCATAAAAAATAAGTTATGTACCTACAATTTTTAAAATGTGCGTGTGATTGATAGATTTGATGGCTCATAAACACACAAAAAGTAAACTTAACGTCGTCGAATGGTTCCATATTTAATTCAATAATGACAGTTACATTTAACGCGTGCATTCATTAGATTTATTTATTCTAGTGTTAATTTTATTTGCATAACTATTTAGGCTTTGAACAGCAGATAAACTTAATACGGTTACCTTTCCAATATCTGAAAAATGGTTGCCAAATTCTTGACCTTCAAATTTTAATGGGCAAGAAACATCTCTTCATACATATCGTGCGAAAATACCTATGTAAATAATGTAGGTCTGCAACTAGAGAATTCCTAAATAATTAAGCTATAAAAATGATAAGTTGTTTTATTGCGGCAGATAACCTAAATACTTACTTAGATGCTATTAATTGTAAACAAAAACGAAACAAATATTTTTATCTAATTACCTGTTTAACAAATTACCTACGCACCTAATAAAAACATAAAATTACAAGTGCAAACCACAAACAAACACAGGATGTGGCCGTGCCAAAGACAAAAATAAAAGTCGACTAAAATTCTCGATTTCAAAAAACAATGAGTCGATTTTCAACTCGGCGGTAAACAAAAAACGATCAAGTTGAATTTCTTCAATGGCTCATTAGTCCGTTGATTCATTAAGAAGGCGGACGTCTTCTCTAAACCATTAGTTTGCTCCGCACGTACAAAATTGCTAAACCGAGGGTTAATAGTAAAAACTGTTGCATAACCGCATGCCCGTAGGACGTGCGTGGCGATCATACTTCTGCGGTCATTGGATGCGCTCCGAGTATCTATTGGTAGTTTAGATTGCATGTTTTCTAGACTCTACCTATACACGGAAACATGTGTTTCTGATTTTGTTCATAGGAAAATAAACACTGAATCAATTCATAATTATGTAAAGATGCACCATGCTCCAAGCACCTACTCATATTTGCCGAGATCACGTCAAGCAACAGGCTTTTAGACAAAGAAAAAAATATTACCAGTGTTCGATTTTAAGCAAAAAAAAATATAAGAGCTGAATTTATATCCAAAACCAGATTTGAAAGTCTGTGAGTCATTCGAGCCTAATTGAATCAACTCGAAAGCTTGTAATAATTGATATGTAAGAAATGTAAGTAATATCGGTACAGTCAAGAAGCACAAGTAATCTGATGTGACGACCACGCAAGTTAATTTCGCAAATAAACAATGCAATAAGTAGAAAGTGGAATTAATTAAAGTAACCATAGTTAATCTGATTTATGTCTTTATCGTGGGAACATTGATTTATAAGCCAGTTTGTCTCAATGATAGACATCGTTACATCCTTTTCACATCGGCGTAGATATAATTTGCATTATCAAACGCTGTTTCGATTGATTAAACTTTAATGTGCTATTTCCTGCCTTGTAATGAAATAAAATACCAAAGCCATTATAAATTACGCCCCGTAGTAAATGGAACAATGTACGGAGTTTGACAGATTTTTGACATTTGTCCATAGACATATCTCCGCTCTCAAATGCCAAAATACATTGGTCAATACTTTCTTTGTACATATTTAGAACACATACGCTATAACGGGCCTTTTCCTCAGCAAACTAATAAACCTATGCGTATGTGGATCAATTGAAAGCGTAATTATAGACTGCACCAAGGTTTTTACCATAATTAATTGTTACTAACGTTCTGTTTACAATGGGTGTTTTTATTGGTTTTTAAGCGGATGTGAGATTTGAAACACGTTTTGAAAGTGCTTAATTGTTTTGCTGATCGAGCTTTGTAGACAAGAAATTGAAGAACCGAAATAAAGTTCTATCTGATTTGTAACTGTATTTTAAAAGGAGACACTTAAATTTTCAATCAAATTCCATTAGCATCATCGTAAAAACCGCATGCGTCCGTCCGCGGCGTAAATCGTCAAACGTCCAATAGTTCTCGTTTCAAAGTTGTCAGCAATTAGATGGAACGTTTTTGCTGGGCCGTTGTACAGTTAGTGTGTCCAGGTCGTCTTCCTTAGAAGGAGACTGGTCCCGTCCCGGCGGAATGCGTCAATATTGTGCCGCGTTCCGTCGCCTGCGCCTGCGCCGGACCCGCGGTCAACTTAGCGGCACCCGCGACCAGCGCACCAGCTTCCATTCATGCGGACAAATGTTTACCGGTTTTGGCATTTTTTTGTGAAGTGAACCTGTTCAGGGTATTTAGATACATATAACTGCATGTATACGCGTGAAGAAGATTACCGGTATTGGATTTATGATCGCAAAAACCTGTTGTGTTCGGATTTGTGAATCTTGGGCTTTGCGTCTGCTTGAATTATGTTGTTAAGAGGAGCATTGGCAATGGCAATCTTGAATTGAGTTCAGTTCATCTCCAGTGATTTTATATTACAGTAACTAGACCTCAAACTTTTTGTGCAAAAATGTGTCCGATATAAATCAAAGTCGCGACCAGGATAATGAGCTGATAGAGTGGTAAGTATTTCTCTCCCTTTATAAAACTAAAATGCCCATAAGTGTGCACAAAAAAGGGACACTTCCTGATCTAAACGAGCGACTTGTCTCCATGTAAGCGGTAATGATGTGCAGCGTAAGTCATTGAGAGCATCGTCACGTATGAATGATAGGTGCGCTGCGGACGCAAGCCATTACACGCCGAGAAGCCGACATTACGGCAATTGTATCCACTTGCGCGCCAGGGGAGACGGCATTTCTCTCATTTGAAAGTATTCTTTATCTACGGTAGGTATATTATTATATAAGCAATACAACATTATTTTATAACTTACGCCCAAGTTCTCCGGCAGCTTAAACGCCCGTTTACTCTGAAACTTCAACGTACAAATTCATAAGTAAACAGTTGTTTTAAGGAAACTGGCGTTTATGTTGTCGATGAAGTTGGGCTTTGGTAACTTTTTGCGCGCAAGAGGTTTTCGACAACTTGATTTGTATCTGATCTAAATTATACTGTAAGCATGTAATTTTAAAATGTATGTAGTTCTCTTTTTGCTGCTTGTCTGTAAATTGGGGTTTAAAACATTTTCGTCGTGTTCTAGAACAGTGCTTTAAAAAAAAGTCAAATATAAACTAGAATGGAATTATTGTAATGATGATAAATGATTATGACGACAAGAAGTTTGGCGTGAACTTTATCTATAGATTGGTTAGATCCAAGTTATTCAATATCAGAAAGTTAGGACACACGTATAAAATTAATGAAATCATTCATACGTGTGCGGTATTAAGTTTGCGATTAGAAAGTAATTGAAACGAGTACGAATAATTGCAATCGCAAATCAATCAATCGGTCGTGTTCCATATTGACATGTTGAAGTGCCAATAATCTCCACATACGCTGAATTACTAGAAACTCGACCCAGTTTCCACAATACATAAACATGTTAGTTTCTATTTAATTTCCTTTAGATTTTACGCTTATTAGCCGCTGGTTTTATTGGAATACCATTAATAAAACGCGTATATATTTTCACCTGATTAATTAAGGCTGGGTTATAACTTTCGTTTCTCAGTCTAAGTTAGGTGGTTCTTAATTAACGGTCTAACAAGATTCTAGGTGATCGGTGGTAAGTGGTAGGTAACATTCCTCTACCTAAATAAGTTGAAGTCGACCTGCCTCACCTTTGGGGCTCTCTTCTCTTTGTTGTACCTACAATTAATCATTGTTATGGTAAATATCTTAGGGAACTACGCGATATTCTATGGGACGGAATAGATATCGAGTTTGATTCAGGTGCAGAATTTTCTAAAACAAAAGAGAGTTGAGCCATGTTTCTAGGTGGAACGATTTTATACGTACATAGAGCAGGAATTGAAGGTGGATACCGAACATCGAGCTAGTGGCACAGGATATAATAGCCATAATACATAAAATGTTCAGTAGAATGAAAATAACTGATGATGATGAGGTTGAAGAGTCTTAATTGGCTGTAGGTCCTTTACTTTTTTTATATTGTATTTGGTTTTATATAACGTTATCTTGACGCAAGCCAAGCCACACGCTCGGTACTCACATGCAGCACCGGTATAAAAAATCACTCGGTACCTACTCATATGCAAAATTAAGTGCCGGTGTAAAAAACTTAATAGCACTACAGCTTAACTTAAACCCTGAATACTTAATTAGTACTTTTTCGCGACAAACAATGAATCAGAGCAATTAATTCAGAACAGGAACTTCATAGCGATAACCTTTGTCAATAAGTCAAGTTGAGCTGGTACATATGAAATGAGGAATTGTATGTATTGTATGTAATTATAGCTTACTATACTATAATGCTATGTCCTTCGAGGTACGCAGAAATATTAATTTGACTGACATCTTGGGCATACACGTGAGATACATTCCGAAGAGATCATAATGTGGATGATAAATGCACATAATTTTACTCTCTAGTTTAAATTTTGTTTGATCTGATTTTAAAATATTTTATTTATTTTTAGCCTGAACTGTCCCACTGCTGAGCAAAGGCCTCCCCACTTCGTCTCCACACCTGATTTTAAAATAAAATTAGGTAACCAAATGACTGACACCTACGCATCAAGAAATATTCACATTTAGACTGCCTGCTAAATGGGAAGCAAATAAAATGCCTATTTAATTAAAGCTTGTAAAAACGTTGTGACACACATTCTTACACATAATTTGTATAGCAGCATCTGAGTATGAAAGATCTGATTTATTACCAGGTTTTAGTGTTGTCTTATCAAACATCCCTTTTCATGCATAAACTTTACCAAATCCATACTTAGGTACCTACCTTACCTAAGGAGGTGGGCTACCTATCGCAAAATGAAGAGTGCATGTAGCATCCGCAAGTCTTTCTGCGACACCTGACATACGGCATCTCTTCCTAGAACCATCATTATACGACCCCACAGACTATTCCCTGAACCCATTTGGTAACCAGCAGCTTTTCCCACGGCTCTTAAGCAATATCTCACCGGTAAATATGTAGGAACACATTCATCTTTCACGTGTCCTGCAATCAATGAAGGTAGATTTACGGTTTCAAAAGTGTGAGAGGAATTTTGAAGTATTTCTGCATAGGTATTGTGGAATTTTTCGTACCTTGCAAATGTTGGAACGATCCTTATTGACCGTAGAAGAACAAATGTACTTATCATGAATTTGCAACTTAGAACCATAGGTACTAGTTGGTAGGTATATTTACCTAAAGAAATGGTTAATAAGTAAGCATGTTTGGCATCAACGATTTTGAATTAAGCTTTGTCTAAAACTTACAGTTAAGTGAAGATATTTTTCAGTAATTAAATGACGAAGTTCTTTGTACTGTACAAAATACGGAAACTAAAGCTATTTATAGTCCATCATGTAATATTAATTTATCGTATGTTAAACTCTGCAAGAGGGCTATATTTATTCAGTTTACATATTTATTGCTAACGGATTAAAACAATGGGTCATGAATGGATTCTGTTCGTGGATATACTTGCGTGTATGACCACATATGAGGAAAATGGCAATTTGAACTTTAGCTCTTAAAGAATAGGATTTAAAATTGTGTGAGATGTTGACATTGTTAGTTTGTGTGCGTAGGTAACAGATTTACGCGTACACTCCTTCATTACTTGGATATTCTGGACATTACGTTTAGTATTCCGAAGATGTTCTTTATTTTAGCGTTGGCAGAATAAATACGCAACTGCTATAGATTAAAATTATCCATAAAGCATGATCCGCACAGTCCTACAAGGTTCCGTAGATGACAAATTTTATTCTAAAAGTTATTGAATGAGACCCATTTGGTGCAGTTACGGTGGATAAAATAGCTTTCTCGCTGCCACAATGCTATAAGATAAAAACTTGTTTCTTTCTTCTTAACAATTTATTGAGAACGAATAAGATCAAATTATAAATTTCGAAAATTTACGCAGTGTTGTAAAGTTAACAAAAAGCATGTATAGGCGTTGGCTTAAAGGCGCTGGTCGTAAATGTCAACTCTAGGTAATAACTGTCTTTATCCCAATGACTTTAGTAGGTAGCATAGACACGATACATTTTACAAACTGCTGGTAAGGTACCTATCACATTATTCTGTGTAACATAAATAGGGGACATGACAATAGGTACATGAGAGGGCCAACAATGTAGCCCATAAGAACCTATGAATGCTGATGCATAAATTCGATACAAATTATTCTTCGAGAAAATAAGTACACTATAATATGGATTTGATGTTAAGCGAAAACTCTAAGAGTTTTCTTTCGAAATATGGTATACGGAAAGGGACACTCGAAAAGCCTTTGAGGAACTCTAAAAAAATTCGCTTGCGCACATTATGTTGACGATTGATTGTTTCCAAATCCTCTTTACTGTCCGTCTTGATTATAAATGGGGGTCTAATAAATTCTAATCACAGGGCAGACGAATCCATATTACACATGTATTTGGATGCATTCTCACGTACTGCGTAATATTCCTACTGCGTTTTGATTTCAAATCGGAAAATTTTATCCGTCCAATTGAACAACAGTATCAAGTAATCAACAGTAGTACTTATATGCCAAAGGCTTAAATTGTACGGATAATGAGACAAGGCAAATGGTTCTAGCTGTACACTGCTGTACACAGATGCACGCTTGTGGACGTTTAGTCAATAAGATTTCTTGAATTAACATAACAGAATAAGGTGTGTCGATCTTATTTACCTATGACGCCCATATTATTAACTGCAATTTAGATCCAATATTTAAACGTCTAAAAGTAGGTCAATATTAAAAATCCACATGAATAAACACAAATAATTCACTTAATTTATTACAATCCAGAAAATCCACATATTGATTTAATGCTAAGATAACTACGAGTTACGGGTCTAATATCATATTAGCATCCATATAGAGATTACCATTACGAACGGAAAGTTAACCGGAATCACAAATAGTTAATCATTTGTACTTAATTCGTGACAAATTGAATGTGGTGAAACCTAGTGGTCGTAAAATGTAAAATGGCGCGCAGACGAACCAGAGAGCGCCACGCCGCCGGCGCCTGAGTCTCTGGTAATCCTAAGATTTGTGACCTGCCTATCTTGACAGCTCAAATAGAATTATGTGGTCTGCGACACTACTTAGCTTGAGATATAGGTGAAATCATCTTTTATTGCGAATTCCTCGAAACAGATGGTATTAGGTTCACTCTAAAACGAGGCTTATTTGGTGTTTTTTGCCTATTAGGCTCTACAAGGCCTTCTAGGCTGTATATTAACATTCACATAAGACATAATCTGTATCCGTTTGGCGCTATAATTACAATCTGTGGGTTGCCCATTTTTTGTGTTCATTGATACAAAAAGATGAATGAAATAAACTAAATAGGCTAGTTCTAGTTAGTTAACAGACTGCATTGTTATATTGCGTAGTGTGATTCTTGGAACGAACTAAAAGGGGTTTTCATAAGGCTTAAGAAATTAATCATTTGTATCCCTAAATAGGGTCTCATAAAGAGTAATTGATGGTAACTTTTTATGCTTGACTTTTTCCAAAATAGTACTTTGGAATACTTTGGATTAATCGAAACTCCTCAACAAATTACAGTCTCAAAAACCAGACATTACAAAGTGAACCAGTGCGCTGTATCAACAATCCATATGCCCAATAAAGGCAACTAGATTTTTAACAGGTTGCTGTTAAACGTTATTGATAACTTAATTATTTAAGGTGTTTATACAACAATTAAGGTTAACCAACACTCTGAGGTAGTTAATGTATCGTTTAAGAGCACTTCACGGATAAAGGGAAGCCGATTAGTAAATAAGTAAGTAAGTAAATACTTAGTTGAACGGCACAAGCCAGTGTTCACTTCCTACGCAGTCGTCTACAGTAACTAGTGTTGTAAGACTTGGGCCACATTGTGAGAACGTTGCAATACGGGCTTTTTGAACTCAACAGCTTTATAATTATAATTCAAAGGGAGCTGTGGTAATAGGGGTAAAAATCAAGGAGCATATGTACCACTGGGGTGTTAACTGCCAAATTCACCAAACAGGTATACGGACGGATGTCACTCAGAAGCAAGAAACTATGGGATATGGCTTCGAGACGTTAAGAAAACTAACGTATACCACGTTAGTTTTCTTTAAGTTTCAAATTAAACAGATATTTTACGTAAATCAGGCTTTATCTTGTCGATGAGCTTGAGTCTAAAGGAATTAGTTACAGCAGCTTCTGCATTTCAAAAAAAAAGGTTCAAAAACATAATTCGGTTACATAAAATCTTGACAGGTCTTACCAGACATGGTGTGATTTACTTCTTTTTGTGACCGCAAAGCAATAAAAGGGTTTTAAATTTTGAGACGAGGACTTTCCAGTTTTATGCTTTTTCGGGAAGTGGCAGAATGAGTTTAAAAACTTTTTGTTTGGAACTTAGAGGCCAGTGACAGATGATAAGATATTGCTTCTTCAAAAATATTGTATTCTGGCTTAGTTTAGTATGCTTATAAATGAGTTGCCATCATTGTGTTGTGTTGTAGTAAATTGCTGCTTTATGATAAAATATAAAAAGCGCAATTCCTACTAATATTTCTAAATATTATTTTGCTTATTAGCATCCGCTGTCAATGATGACGCTTCCAATAATGGAAGCGTTGCATTCACTATCTGTGAAGGTCTCAATCAGACCTTTAATAGCTTGATATCATAAACGTAATCAGTAATCACATGCACTAGAACTGACTCGTTAGTAAATGCATAGTATAAATATTTACACTAAGTATTAGTTCATAATACTAAACTACGCAGATATAATGTATCTTCCTCTTCATTGAGACTAGTCATAAAGATCTGCTCATCTGATTCTAAACCAGAAGTCTGTTCAAACAATTGTTTTTTCTTTTTTTTCTTCAAAAAAGTTTGGAGAACGGACGGACCAACGTTGCCATCATCACGGTCAAATACATTACAATCCAACTTCCCTCTCTTGAGTAAATAAGGAACAATTATTTTGCTAACGTAATTGCTATAAGTAGCTTTAGCCCATCATCACATCAGTATGATATCACGAATAATTGCATCATTTTCATTAAGTTGTGAACTGTATTTTACCGTCCTTGGTCATGTACTTTTAATAATACTGCTAAATGTAATAATACGGTTCAAAATAATGTAAGGGTCATTTGAGAACCACCTCATAATTACTACTGCATATTATATTTAACATCACACTGTCTCATATTTAGGGTGAGGCTAAGGAATCCCAATGTTACTTCTTGACCAGAAGTACATATACGTATGCAAGTATACAGTTGCTGTTATAAGTAACCTGAACAAATAAAAAAAGGAGTGCCTTCGCCCTTCCTAGAGCCCCGTCACCCTGCCAGTTAGCAATAAGCCTTGCAGGGCCTAATAGGTGGATAATTGTTACATTTTCACTTTAAACAGCAACATGATCCCATGTTTTATTCCTCACTAAACCTAAAACAAAATGACTAATAGGTTCTTTTAGTCAAAACACGTGTTACCTACGTTGAGTTCCGCGAAACTTGTAGGTAAGACATTTCAAACAAACATGTTTCAAACTCTGTTAAACAATAAGCAAATACATTCTGAGCAAGCTTAAATAAATTATGAATATTCAAAAGCCATAAAGTAGGAACAATATTTGATTATGTGCTTTGTAGAAAGTAAGTTTGGAGTCTTGTTGAAACTGCATCATCACCTAAGTTTTCCCCTTTGAAACTTTTCCTTGTGATAGGCGAAGAATTTTAGTATTGTTGGCTGTTGAATTATTCGAAAGAGTTACTGCGGCCCTGGTACACGACGGGACCCAGAAGTAACGGTAAGGTGGGTTCATTCAGTAAAAGTCTGACTGACACTCCATCCTGTAACACTCACAGCGTGATAAGTTATATGATGATTACCCACAAAAAAGGACCAATGATACGAAAACTCCGGGCCGCCCGCTTCCGAAAAAGTGACACACTTTTCCAACAAGGAAAAAGTATGCCAGATAAAGTAAAATAATCATGAAAATCTAATTTATACTTAATCTAATTAAAACTCTTATCTGAAATGTGCATAAAACTAGGTTGAGGCAAACTGGGAAAGGCTTGCAATACCAACATTATTTCCATGTGAAACTCAAATATTTTAGCCTCCGCCAAGAGAATGGGTATCCTATTTTTAGTCAGAGGTAAAACACGCTATCAATTATGTTATCCGTTATGGCAAAACTCATTTAAAACAATCATACAGCGCTTTAGCTCGGAATTATCCGAGCACCTTGACCTAATCGCACCTCGCACGACCTGAACCACCGGCGTTGTGTTACACGCCGATATTATTACAAACACAGGCTCATTTATGCTTAATATTGTTTATATTATCATATATATGCTTATTTCATTGTGTGGTAGGCAGGCAAACAGAGAATGGTCACATAATGGCGCGCTGTCCGGTCCACGCCTAGGTCTTATCTACGTTTAAACGATCGTAAGCATCTGTCCTTTATAACTTCAAAACAATAGGTACTTCCGAAGCTGGAATGAGGATTTACGATAGGAAGTCCATTTCTTGATAGGTTAGCTTTCCTTCTCCGATAAGATGCAAAGTAAAGCAAGTAATATTCATCCGGTTAAAAGCGCTTTGACAAAGCAGCACTGGCTGTATGATGCGGTTTAGGAGCCAGGCATCATATCAGTATTTCATTCTGCTATATCTAATCATCAGTCAATAGTTCTGTGAATGACCTTAGACCACCAACAGAGTCTGACCTAAGCCGCAAAATATAATAATTAACGTTACAAGTACGTTTAAACACAGTATTAGATAATGCACTTTTTAGCTCGTGTCAAAGAGCTAATTGCAAATATCCAAGGAATTTCAAAGTTAATTGGTCATAAATCTAGGTTGTAAATGATCTAGCACCGGTTTATTAGTTTTTATTACACCTCTTTTCGAAGAAGAGCTAGGCAATACGGCATTTAATAAATGCTGCTCAAGCATATGAAAGTAGGTAGGTGTTGTACTTTCTTAGGAGGTTACGGCATTGTCACGCATTTAACCAGATTTTACCCCAGCATGGTAACTGGTTGCGCTTTTACCTGATCTCCCAACTTGTTATAGCTCGGAATCTTGGAAACTGTTCGTATTGGAGCGGAAAATTGCGACGAGATTATGATCAACTGATGTTTTCCATATAAGAGCCGTGAAAGCGCAGCCTTGTGCATTAATAAATTGTAAATCCTCTTCACAATTCAACGCCCCCAATCCATCAATCAAATCCAAATTTTTGGGCTTGAATACCTAACAGCTCTTTTTATTAAATTTTATTGTCTTGAAAATATTTTTAATCAATTTCTAACAACAGAATATTTGTAACAGAAAATGATTTATGCCGCCATAAAGACGTTAGCACATCGACATAACAAAGCGGATAAACGTCGTCAAAACACCTACGAGTAATAAAACCTATGCCTCGGGCTCACAGAAGCGAAGTGAAACTACAGCCTGACCACTGTATGCAGAGCCCTAACCGCGAAACGGACTGATTCACTTACTCCAATACTCCTTCACAGTGATTTATTCTCCAGGTCCAAATACACTGGTGATACAGCCACGTAGAAAGTTGTGAGCTTACCATATCAAGCGAGCTGTTCTGACGCCAGTTCCATATTAAATATCATATTTAATAATCATTTTATGGAATAAGCAAACTTGATTATAATCATTGCGTTGATAAACTACGTTGTGATGGCAATTATCGAAATATTCAGCAAGATGCATAATTTTAATTTTAATTAAGGATGTACAGACTTCATTGAAGAAATAAGCTTAATTTAAATGTGATGACAAGCATCATTTACGATTTTGGGTGGGGTCGAGAAATCTTGGTTTTAATTGGGAGATTATGAAGGGTTAATGATGGTATGAGCTGCAGGTTATTTAAGGTATGCAGTTACGCCACGCAGTGTATTTGCTCCGTGCTCATTACGCGGCTTGATGGCGAGTTTCCATTAATTTAATTATGACGCTGGTCCTAACTGGCCGCGCTAGATTCCTTATTAGACGCAAATTTCATGAGCACACCGTGCATTTCCGTGGGCGTTTTTTGGAACACATCCATGTGTTTGTTTGCAACTGTTTAATACTTGTGTTACTTAGTAAAGCCGATTTTTCACATAAAGTTCGTGTTACTTCGGTTTTCATGGTGGTGCCATTTGCTTCATCAGCTGCTTTGAGAGCAACTTTAACTCTGGGAATAAGCGAGCCAGATAATAAGCGACGACGTTGCCTTACCAAGGTACCTATACCTTTTTTTATTCATCTGCCAGGATATATTAAAATAAAACGGGTACAAAGGGCATTACATAAATATTATAAATCAAATTATTTTTTATACAGGGCCATTCGTTCCAAATCTTAAAAACGTCAGTCACTCACACTACAAAATCTCAAAAAACTTAAGACTAATTTGATACGATACTAAAATGCATCCATCGGAATCAATAAGGCAGCCATGAAAATTGATTGCAACGTCGTACCATAAAGAGCAGGTCACACCTAAAATGGTGTTCGAAATAATATGGTTTAAGTCCTTAAGCAAAGGGTAATGAGCTTTAATCACGCTATATCGATAAGTAGGTGGGCAGTTAACCTGTAACGACAAACAGGTTGCTAATCTGCTGTAATAATCACTCAACTGTGTATACGGTTATATATTTCAATTATTTGTTTTTCTTACGCCGGTGATATTTTTTAATTTCCCTGGTAAACCAATGTTCTGAATCATAGGCCGTTTCTCTGATGGGCCTGTACATGCAGAATGATGAAGAGATTCATGAGAATCAGTACAGTAGCTTCATGTGCTGTATGTGATATATTTTATTGTGTCTAGATTTATCTGAACGTCTTGATCTGATGTTATAATTCTATCTAAAGCTCTATACCACGAAACCAGTTCAATCCGCCGAGTATTTCTTTCTAAGATATAAAAGCATGGCAAGATGATGTAACGAATGCATCAGAAAAGTACTCGGCCTTCTCAATGTCAGTTGAAGCACGAAGCAAGGCTGTCGACGAGAACTTGAGATATGCAAACTTAACTTAAGCCTCTAAATCGTGCATCACACAAACATACCGTAAAGCGTGACTATGAAATTTTTCAACCATTATTAACGGTTACAATTTGTATTTGTACGAAATTCTTTAGCCATGGAATGCTGTTTACGAAAGCCCGAAAGGCTATTCTGTATGATGATGACGGTAGATTCAGGTGTAATGAACCCGCACTATGAAATATCACAGTCATGTATCAACACAAATATTTTGGTAAGTAGGAAGAATAGATGCAATTTGTAGACCGTGAGTTGTGAGAAATACTTATCTTCTTATTGCAATTTATTAAAGAAAGTTTGAAACAGTGTTTCATGTTTGATTCTATTGTTTGCCATTTACAATTTGTGGGGACAACTTAGACATAAAGACCGCCTTAATTCTGAAGACACAAAATTATAATTACTTTCTGTAATTAGTGGTAAGTAAAACAACGAGATGGTGCTTTGCTTGCATAAACATCAAGTAAGACTTGTATAGGTACAGGCTCACGATATTTATAATAATTAATTAAATGCCCTTTTCGGAGGTCAAAAAGCTCAATAATGGAAAAAGACAAAAGAATGAACCTAACCATGAGGTCTTACCATCAAAACTCGTGGGCAGTAAAATGCTGCTTTTGCCCATTTCATCTTACGGGTGGTTCGTACCGATATATTCGCGGCCTACCGGTTGTCGAGATAAGCGCAAGAGTGCGCGGTGTGCGCTTCTGCGTCAGCGCATGATAAATGTGCAGGCTGTAGGTGAGATCATTGTTTATGTTGTATTATGATGTTTGTAGCCAGTTCCTGGTAACGGAGATAGGCGTACCTATGTGTGGGTAGATAAAGAAAGTAGGTGTTATAATTTAAAACTCATAAGTCTTCAGCTGTTGATAATTTTAGCAGCTGCGTCTACTAATTCATCGTAATAACTAGGACCTTGTTAAAATAATTTCAATGCTTCCGATTGCAGTAGTACTTATGCAGTTTTGTACAAATGTTAAAAAGGTTGTCTAACTAGTTTTATTAGCGGATTCATTCGTCCTAATCCTCTCAACTATTTTTTTGTTTTTGAGCCAAAATTAAATAAGGCGAACCGCGAACTTCTAAGAAATAGCAAAATCCATTTAGATACATATAAACCTTTTCAGAGAATGCTCAAAATAAAATAGCGCAAATATTCAAAAATGGTAAGACCATTAGGTATTTATTATCTTTTTGATAAAAAAGCAATAAAATTGGTAACTAATAGACGCGAAACAGAAATACAATATCTTTTGCATACTCAGCCTCTAATTTCTTTGTGACATTTTATGGCTCTGTGGGCGTAGGTTCTTTTATTCCAAATTCAAATTTCAGGTAGGTCAGCATTGGTATCGTTCCCACCTCGTATCAAGGTCGGCCATTGTGAATTTATGGTTGCTTTATGTTTACTTGACAAGCGCCATTTTATTTTTACGAAGCACGTAGGTGAAATACAAACGTACAATATAAAAGAGATGAACAATAGGCATAGAATTTGTGGCAACTAATTCGATTTATAAACTTTCTTTCTTACTAATTGCTTTTGGGTTTTTATCAATGGCAAGAATTTCAGAAGTGACTGGCCAGTTGAGGCGATGTGTGACGAAATAATCGATTGTAACTGATCGGGGATATTATTTTGCACAGTGACAATGTAAACCATCAGGAAAGTAAATTGCACAAACATTTCACTTAAAGTTCACCACTTTAAATATAAATAAAAGAACAATTTAGTAATAATGACATAAACAGTGAGAAAATTATGCTCATAAAGTTCTCGTACGTTACAATCGGGCCAACGTTCCCTGTCTCGTAAAATACAATATTAAATGTTATGTCAACTTGGCCGAGGTTTACGTAGGTCGACGGTTTTTTTTTAATCAGACCACACCGCGGTTTAGTCCTTGAGAAAAAAAGTCCGTACAAAAGCTGGCTTTGTTTTTAAAGTAGCACGCTGCGGCTCCGATAAGTAATGAGTTTGTTGCACTGAAAGCAACCATAGAGTTTCTTACCCCAGAGGATTCTACATTTTGTAACGTGAAATAGCCTTCACTTGATTATAACTAGGGCATGCAATACCGGTTAACCGGTTTCGTTTTTACCGGTAAATCGCCCATTTTTGCGAGTTTTAAATTACCGGTAAAAATAATATGAAACCGGTAATTTACCGGTTTTTACGTTTTTCTGATAAAATATAGCAATTGTTCATTTAACGTCAAATCTTTGTTATGTAGCCTGAATATAATGTAATGTTGCGTACATTACGTATTGTAAGAGTGTCAAAGTTGCTGTTTTTTAGGAAAGTAAACTTGTGTGTCCTTAGCTATCTCTAGGTTAGATACACATCTTCTTTCTCATCTTAATTTATAAAATCTAAAAAAATTGTATTCATTCGGTTATTCTGTTTTTCCTCATAGCTGTCAGCTCATACTAGGTACAAATGTAGCTAATGCTTATTTTACCTACTCTATGACCTTACTGAGCAAGGGCTTTTACTTCACCACCATGCGGACAGCTCTGAGGACACGGTGGAGCACACAGTCCAGGTGTGCACTGCCTGGAAAGGGTACCGCCGTGTTGTCGTCGAGGCAATAAGCAGCGGCGACCTTTCGCGTCTTTCCCTGGTTCAAGCCATGGTCCGGAGCTAGAGGGAATGGGAAGCCGTCGCCTCCTTCTGCGAAGTAGTCATGCTCGAGAAGGAGACGGCGGAGCGACTGCGAGTAGCAACTCTCATCCCAGCCGCTGTAGTGGACCAGGAAGACACCACGGGCGCCAAGGGTCAAGAGACGACTCCCGGCCACCGTAGGCGTCGGTCTGTGGGCGGTGAGTTCGGGTGGCTCATCGTTCCACCGTCTGCATAGACAACAGACCAGTGTCAGCAGCGCGCGTTGTTCCACGGGCTCCTCAGGGAGATGTCAGCAAACTCAGTGGGGCCCAGCAGGGCAAAGGCCTGCCGGGGCAGCGGGATTGTTCGAAAGAGTTACCGCGACCCTGGTCCATAAAACGCCTACTAAAAAACATGGGTTTTAGACAGAAAGAGTCTGTCATTTGATGATTTACCATAAAAAAGGGCTTTTACTTCAATGAAAAATATATTTTTTTACGGTAATTCTTAGCGTTTATCCCGTCTTGTGACGGGGTTGGCTTTCCGTATCTTCCTTCTTCCACTTCGCTCTATCCTCCTGAATAGACATCTTCCTCTTCGAGTTCGCAGATTTTCATGTCATTCATTACGACACTCAACCACCACGGTTTCGGCCTGCCTTTGCGCCTTTGACCGGGTATATTGAGATTGAGTATCACATTCACACTGCCGATGTCCTCAGGTGTCACTCCTTTTTACATATCCGTACCATCGCAGCCGTTTCTCTTGCATTTTGTCGGCGACATCGCGTACGGATGGTACTGACTACTGACATGTTTTTTGTTACGGCCCACGTCACAAAAAACGTTTACCATCTTATACTTTGCATATTTATTTAGGTTTTGCTTTAGGGCTACCCAATCTTATTGTTATAATATCACATTAAAAAAAAATACAAAAATTACCGTTTTACCGGTTTACCGGTAAAAATATTTTTATTACCGAATTTTTACCGGTAATTTTTGTTTTACCGAAATTGCTTGCCCTAATTATAACCCTTAACTGTTAGTTATAAAGTTCTTCAATGAAGGTAAAAAATGGGCCGCCTGAAAATATTTACGCGAATTATAACTATGTAGGACTAGTAATGTGGTGGCAGAAAATATGACGATGTAAAAAACGTTTTGCATAGGACGACCAGAGGAGTTAATAAGCCCCTCACAATAAGCTAACTCACAATACTGTTATTACTCAAGTATTACTTATCAAAAGTTTCTCAAGAAAACATCTAAGTTGAACTTCACCGTAGGTTGCACTTTTCACCTAGTACTTAATTACTTTCTTCCTTCCGAGTCCTATGTACTAATACCTATTATAGGTACCTACACTTAATAAGATCTTTGATATTGTCTGCTATGGTCTCTTAAATTCTCTTCTTATTCTTCAAGTATTTTCAAAAGCACTTCCACTATGCAACAACCTCGACAAGGTCATTCAAGTTTATCAGCTACAACACAATAGGTTTTATATCAAACCAACGAAGAAATTCTCCAACTTACCCATAAAAGCACTGCACTTGGTTTTATTTTCTATTGTTTTCATGCGTGAGCGCAATATAAGAATTAAATTGTCAACACTGTTATTTACAACCTAACGCCACAAACTTGCAGGAAGCTATGCAGTTCCGTGTAACTGTTTATCGGAAGTTTTTTTTCAACAACAGCCCTTGAATACTTTATGAGCAATAAATATACTTGGCAAGTATTAATTAATGCTATAAAATAATGTCACATATATGTACCTCGTTGTGTATGTTACATACTTGCCTAGTTTTTTGTCAAGAGTTCTTTTGGTTAGTCTTCAAGGGGGAAAAAGGAGTATCTAATGCTGTCTACTAAAGTTTGGTGTTATGCAAATATTGGGTGGAGTGGATGAAGTTATATCATCCAATAATTAGTAAATAAAAATATGTATTTCAAAAATCAGTTTAACGAGATCTGAATGTTTACACACTTTTATTCCTTAATCACAATATATATTCTTCTGCGCCCAAAAACAATATTCTGTAAAAAAATTACATGTTATCCGTACTTTTTCCGCGTGCATATTGTCGCAGTGGCATGTTCGAACCTCAAACGGCTGCCCACGCGCACCATTCCGTTATACTTCGTACTGTCACTTAGGAATTTCGACACCACGGTGCTTTCCGGTCGCGTGAACTGAAACAATTAATGCTTATTAGAAATGATTTATTACTCGCATTAGATTTTCAAGGAAGGCTTTTTAGCTAATGATTTATTAATATGAGTTGAGTATTATTTTAAAGTGTTGTTAGCTTTAAAAATAAAAAGTATGTTCTCAAGAGATTGACCATTAAAATCAATGTTGCCAGATACCTAGTTGCTTACTAACAAGTTTAGATAACAATAAATCTGTTCTTATCAAATCTCTCATATCTACTCAAATATTTGTTTCTATTTAAACTACGTAACACCGCGTAACCAGTTAAGCTTGTTAATCGTTTACTACCACCTAAACACCTCATTTTATACGCAAACAAACAAACTAAAAATGTAAATTAGCGTTGTCAAGTACTAAATCACAGCAAGGTTAGAGCTAAAATATATGACTATAGCATCACTGATTGATATCGATGTTTATCTTATCTTCGAGAGAAACCTTGGTTTCGTATTTCGAAGTTTTGGGGTACTCTGATAACAGAAACTGACTGATTGCACAGTTGGAAGGCTACGGCCTTGCAGGTTTTGGAGCCAAGCAGTCTTGCTTCGTATCTTTGGTAACTATTGATTTTTGTATGGGCAGATAAGCAAAGTATCTATGTAGATATTACAATTATTATTTTTTTCAAAAAATAAGTAAGAAAAATGTGTTTTGCAAAAGATAAGCAGAGGAGTTGTTAGCCCATCATTGTGACAACTTAGGAAGAAACCGGCAAATGGGATATGGCAAACGTCTTCCTTATTTTAGAAATAAGCTAACTTATAATACTCAAGTATTATCAAAAGTTTCTGAAGAAAACATCTAAGTTAAACACAGTAGATAATAATGTCAAAACAAGACGCGTAACCCTCCTGAATATTGGCCCATTTCCTGTAGTTACAAACCAACCCATATCTGTCATCATCCCATCAATATTATAATTGCCAAGACTTTTTGGGGCGTAAATAAAATCCGATGACAGACCAAATGTTTTGACTCCAAACTTAAACTATCTCGTTAACTTTTTTATTTAAATTTTGAGATAAAATATAGGGTCAAGGCAATATAAACGCTCCAGGCTGTCTGACAATATTCATATGTTTGTATCTTAAAAGGTACGTATCTGTATAAGGTATGACATAAATAATAGTGTTATCTGTGTTGCACACATGTGCGAGTTATATGCAAGTCTGCAAACGAAGTCTCCTACGCAAAACATTGTTTATCAATTCGTTATTCAGCATCTTTATCTAATCTTAAAAAAACAAAATGAAAGGATTAAATGAAGATAGCGGTGACTAGACCATTTGGTTAAAGATTTGTAGGTACAGGTTTTATTATAGTTAACCTTAATTTAGTTAATTTTATTTGTTTTTTCTTGTGTTAGATTTGCGGAGTTTTAGAGCCTACTCGGGTTAGCGAGAAACCTGTTTTCACAAAATATGTATCTGTTGTCCGCCGCAGCTATTATGTTACTTTATTTTTTTATATAAGTATATAGGTACCTATATTATACATACATACATAACCTGGTGTACCTACATAATATATACAGCAAGTGTTACTCAATTTTATTTGAATGTATGTGTCTACAAGAAAAAGCATTTCAAACTTATGTGCACTTTTGTTATGAGTATTTTCTTATAAAAGACTTCGAAACTCAACGACTACATCTCATTTAACTTAACGATTCGCTCAATTTATATTTAAAATGTTTATAAAATATTCTTATAAGGTTACTACGGCCTACGTAGTCGTACGTAAGTAGTACAATAATATAAACTTTATTAACATATCGAATAAGGACCGTACTTGAGACCAATGTGATGATAATTTACATAATTTACTGTTAAACTTGATTATAAGGTCCCTAAATATGTTTTTAAGTGACCCATATGAGTTGCAAGTACATACTTACCACCCACCTTTTGAATAGCTAGTAACAGTTGTTATTGATACTCGTAAATAGTCATTCTTTTTTAAATATTTAGGAACCTGGTTGGTTCCTCATTGGCTTGTACGCTAAATAAATGTAAACAAAAAAAAAAAAAGAAACTTGTACGCTTACAAAAAAATATAGAGCACACTTATTTATTTTTCTAACTGTACATAGGTACTTTCATTGTATATTTTTGCTTTAAAAAAACGCCTCGCAACTCCCTCATCCCAGTGCCTAATAGGTACCAAACTGGTAGTCAGCCTGGCTCCCTCCGTCTACCCGTGACAATTCAAAAAGAAGAACGGGGATTTACGAGGCACTTTTTTTAGTTTATTTATGGTCCTTCCTAAGTATTTACCACCTATAGCTTAACTTGTCGCGCTTCCACGACTGTGTCTATCCATCTCCCTCGTGTCATTTTGTTTATTAAAAAAAAATGTAAGCCAAAAGCAACAACATCTTATAAAGAGATACAACACATACCTATTTGTGTTGTATCTCTTTGGTATACCTACATACCCGTTTGGATTACTTAGCGCTTTTTATCAAAGCTCATTTCTCAGAACTTTTATGATAAATGTCTCATGTTCTCGTCTGTAATAGGTACCTACTAACAAGACGTATTCTTATAAACACTTATTCGTTCTACTAAGGCATATTCGTTCGTATATTTTCTCCTTTAAAGTAGCAGCAGAGATACATATAACTTGAGACAAGGCAGATATTGTGGTAAAGATCAGAGGAATAAGTAACAATATAAGTATAGTCAGAGGCTGTATATCTACCTGTTAAGTTTCAAGTAACCATAGCTTCGAGCAGGCAGTCGCGGTCGGTGGCCCGTGCTCGCAAGGACGTTGGTGCGCGGGCGGAGGCAAATGTTCAACAACTTCTTGGCCAATCAGGGAGCGCCGTTTGTAGTGTGAGTGGGTTGCTTCGTACGATGTTTATAGTGTTGTCAGTAATTGTGGCTTTACTCGTGTTGGGGGTTTATTGTTAGTTTTGTGGAATCGTTTTATTAGAAGCTTCAATCTTTTTAAACAATTTCAAAATAGAGACGTTTATAAAAACACAATAACTTAAAATAATTTACTAAAAAGAGGAATAACAGAATAACATAATTTTGAAACAAAAGGATAAGAACAGTCTATTGGCCTGAAATTAAATAGGTATTTATATTTTAAATGTCATTATTTTTATCATGAATTAAAACTATTACAATACCTACATAGGTATTTACTTTTATAAAACAAAGTTCGTTATATCAGATACATAAACAAACATTCAACATTAATTATTAATACAAATATTCTATGTTATTCCAGCGAATAATGACAGACATATGGAAAAGCCGGGATAATTATAATTCTTATGCTGGCAATACTCACCTGAGACAGAGCGCGCGCACGCGTGCGTTGCATATTGTTTGTATCTCCATTCACTCACACTGTGACGCCGCGCTGAACGTGGAAGTTGTGTGCGATGTTGTAAACTTTTGTTTTTTTTTTTCGTATACGGACGACCACTTGTTTCTTTGCCCACCGTTTACCTGCAAGAGTTATAATTTTGGTTTTAAACTGTGATCTTATTTGTTAAACTACAAAATATACGTTTGAAGTAGAAGAAAACTTGTTAGTTTTAGCGTCTAGTGAAATCTTTGTCGAGTGAGATCCAGATGTTAGAGCAAGCGGCAATAACCTCGTTTTGTGTCAACAAATAATAATAAACAGTGATCGGGACAACTAACACTGTGCGTTCCGAACAAAAAGTGATGAATTAAAAGATGTTCTAAACTGGAAAGCCTGGACGAGAATGGGTTTCGTTCGCTTGTATTGGAACGTGAATATTGTTACGACCTCACCTACATAACATTTATGGTAAGAAAAAAGTTTTACTTCTTGTTTCGTAACTTGCAACTTTATTTTTTCGGTCGCCGAGTCAGTTTTGGTGATGATGTGATGCGCTTTTTTTTATTTATGCTTGTATATTGCGAAGAAAGTTGGACAAGTATTTTTTTTTATCGCGTTTTGCTCCGTGCAAAGGTGGTGCGTGTTGGGTTGCGAAATTGGCGGTATTATGCCTACGTGCAAGAAGTTTCGTTTATGGTGTTTAGCCTACGCAAATTTATGTAATAATGCCGTTTCGTGATTGCTTAACGTACCTGCTTAGTTCATAGTGATAATTGTAAATATTAGGTAGGTACTAGGAATTTAGTGACTGGTGTTTTTTTTATTTTATTAAGTGTCTGTACTTCTTCAACATGTTATGAGTAACTTATCTGCAGAATTATTGAATTAACTCATTAATATTCGATACTTATAACCTTCTTTGGTGAAAAGGCCAAGGTATCCATCCTGCCTCTGGTTTTCCTAAAACTTAACTACCCAACCCACCTAAGTAAATAGATTTCGACCTACCGAAGCTTGAAGTAGAGAACGTTGAAGTACCCACGAAAACTTTATTAGGTTCAGCTACAATGGCCCAGGTCTGCATCTTCTCCTAGAATTAAGAAGCCATTAAACAGAAACGTAATAGAGATGTTCCTCTCATAGTCGATAATTACGTATATATTGACTACCAGCACCTACCTACCTTCTAAACACGATTTATTTATCGCAGTAATAAATAAAGCTTAAAAGATTACCTAAGGCTATATTTTAGCGGCTGTCAATTTCTGGGTCAAAAGTTGATGAGCAAAAAATTGATTAAGTTACTTATTTTCCTCATATTTTGTGACCAGAACTAAATTGCCGGTTAGAAAGCTATTATGGCGGTAAAAGTTGATTAGAGAAGCTTTTAATTTATTATAGGTACTGACCTAAGGCTATAATAACATAGACTAGCTATACTACGGGTAGCTATTTGTGTACCCCCAAACATTAGAAATACAAAGACGCACAGTGGTTTCATTTCTTACCACCAAAGAAAAAAATCACCCGTGAAACTTAAGCTTCTTCTTTTGAGAAATCTTTCTTCAATGACCTTCAAGTGAATTAAAATATTTACGAGACAAGAAACCAAGACGATACTAGACTGATTCACCTCTCAAAAACTGGCTTTATCAAGTGTTGGCGCCACAATCAACTAGTTATGTCACGAAAATGCAAATCTTCGTCGACCATATGGATTAAAGAGCCTATTATGATAAAAGTTCCGTGTCTGTCCATAAGTAGATAAATGTATCTACTATACTACGATCAAAATGGGCATAGCCGAGAAAAATAATCACACCAATAGGTGACAAGGATGTAATTTTTGAGCGCGTAATTTTGGTGTCAATTGTCCCATGCTTGTCAAGCGTATGCCGTACAAAATATGTAATTAAAAGCACCGAAATCATAAGAATGATAGATGCTGTTGAATTCCAGAAATCTTTTTCAAAACGCGTTATAAGTCATCCTTGCTTGACAAAGCATTGATCCATATCTATCATAGATCTCAGCAGACGGGAGAATCGTGAAAAAAACCAAACGGTCTTCAATATCGCCTTGACACGTTTCTTGAGCACGCAGTCGAAGAGTGTCCAAAATCATAAAGTACCATTAATTTAAGAGATAGCACCAATAAATGCAAATTGTCTGCGATGACGCTGAATCATTACCACTGTGTTGCAATACAAATACAATGTAGGCCAAACATATTGATACCATGCTTTGATTGTAATCAATTAACGTACAGCTATTGTCTAGCTGCGTGTAGGAAGGAAACCATCAAACCGTTAGTTTGAAGAATATGTGGGCTTGTAATTAAAGATGTCTAGCTCGATGTCAGAGGCCAGTGAGACGCGTTGATAACATAAGGTTAGAATTCAGGGGTAATGTCGGGTGGTCGTCGTTAAAATGTGTACAACTAAACGAGTAGTGACTCAAGGACGGAATACCTACTAAATAACAAACGATTTTTTTGTTATCACAGAAAAAAAACCCATCGGAATTCCGTAATGATGATTGTAGCTATTATTATTCTATGATGATTTAATTTTTACGACTTACAAAATAACCTACCTTATTATAGGAAAAGACAATCTACAGAAGAGAAACTCGATAAACCCAAGTTTAAAGTTCCCAACCAACATTATTGTTAGGTTCCACAGTTCTACATCCAGTCTAACCAGTTGCGACTGAATTTTAAGTAGGTATGACTTCTTTTTTGATTACAAGAGTTGCTGCAGTTTTCAATTTAGTTTTTTCTTTTTATCTTGGTGGTCAGTGGCATAAACAGATGACCACATAAGAACTATTTGCGATAGTTAATAGAAAAAAAACTTTTAATCGGTCTAACAAGGGGTTTTTAGGACACATACGCTGTTGAGAAAATGAGAGGCCATGGAGAACCCATGCGACAAAGAACGTGTTAAGAATTAATCTAAAGGATATGAATAAGACGGAAATCAAAGTTACGATGGAAATGGAATGGAAGCTGAAAATATATTGCACCTGCCCCAAATAACTTGGGAATGGAGCAGGAAGAAGAAGATACAGAAAATACGTAGCTGAGAAAAAGTGATGCATGAAGGTGTACTATGTACATATGTAGTCACTGAACTGTATTTTCGCTTGAAAAAGAATCTGTTTTAACAAGTCAAACATTGAGCATATAAAATGCGCTGTCAGTTAAAGCTAAGACCACATACAGACATACCTTTGTTAGGTTTGTCACTGAGTTAATTACCATGCAATAACACAGCGTGTTTTGTGCATATTTAACTGGAAACTCTCTAAAACACGTGTGCATTGTCATTGCGTGAGTTGTGATTTATTATTTTGTATGCACAGACGACAGGGTTATTCTGTTTGTAATGTTTTTGTCAACAACTGGTAATGAGCGGTCTTAAAGGGAAACGGTCTTCATTATGATGAGTTCAGACGCGCGTTCATACACAAGAGAAGATGTAAGGGTTTTAAAAATATAACATCTAACAATTTTACTCTAGTTTGATAAAGAAAAATATTGATTTAATTCAATAAAATATTGGTGACAGAAAACTAAGAAACCAACAATAAACATTTATTTAGATTTCTTTCATTAAAAAAATGATGAATTAGACATTACCTTTTTACAAGTAATTGGTATTCATTTGTGTTGTTATTAAGATGAAAACGATAGAAGTCCCATCCACCTGTTGTGCAATGTTGTCTGATAAAATCATAGTGCGAAAACCAGGTTTGTTTATGGGCTGTAAAGGTCAGAATGCCACTACCTACCGCGTAAAACCAGAAATTCCATATCTGATGATGGAACTTGCTCAGAAGTAACCAAATGATCCTACATCCAGTCGAAACAAAGACTGACCTTCCTTGAAATATCTAACCGAGATACTGTTACATCCGTCAAATTATAATCTACGGGTATTGTTGTGATGATATGTAAGAAAAACGATGAATTGCAACTTCCTTATTAACCCTAAAAAAAAACACGAGCTAAGTAACCTGCACTAAAGTTTCGGTGACCTTAAAATTGGAAGGTTACCTTAGCTTCCAAGAAAACAATTTCAAACCATATCAACAACAAAAGTCTTATAATTGCGCGTTTAAAAATCGAGTTACACATAACCAATTTCCGCCAACAAACAGCAGTTAAGGCCGTATAAGTAGGGTCCTTTGCCTTACATAATTATTTTTTTTATTGCCCGTGCGTGTGCGCGTGATTTCCACTCCAGCACTGATATGGTGGGTAGTGATGGGACGTGCTTTTATTTTTAGTCGAGTACTTCATTAAAACGTTAAGCTGAACTAAGTGCCAGTTCCGATTATACGGGACGGGTTATACAGGATCGACACAAAGGAATTTATGGGCTGTTTATTGACCTCAAACCGTGAATTAGGTACTTTCTAAGGACTATTATTTCTTTAACGCCGTATAGAAATGGTAATAAGGAGTGCCGGTACAAGTTTTCCATGTGGAACATCTTAATATAAGAGCTACAAACATTGACACGTAACTAAGCTATCTAAAATGTAATTACGCACAGACGCTAATTGGTTGAGTTTACAGTAATTAATTATCGCACCTTTTCTCTTGTCGTATTTAATTCTTAATTAATTTTATAAGTAGGTACATATTTGCATCTGCTTATAATTAATCACCGCAGCGTGTAAACGCCAATAAATCTTACTTAAGTCTTAGTTAAGCCTCAACTCACATCTCTAGCGGGTTCAACGGTTGTGCGTACGTATTCTGAGAAACAGTAGCTTTCTTGTTTGTGCTGGCAACAGTGGCAACACAACGCTACCCTCAGAGGAACCATTGTTCCTCCACACTTATGTACTTAAGCGTCAAGTTACATATGTTTGTGTGATACGGCCACTGCTAACATGCTGGCCAGCACGTAGCACGTTCTTCAGAGTTTATCTATTGTTTAAACAATATCGATACTTATACGTATTAAAAATGTTATCGATAAAGCTTTTACGATGGTGTAGGCAGTGAGATAATGCTAAATCTCAATGTTTTACGCAAATGGAGATAAGATTTTGAATGAAATTCGCTGTTGATAATGAAAGTTGTAGATGATAGATAGACGATGCGCGTGCAATCGATGCTCAGTAATCCATTTTTCTTGGAAATTATAGCAGTCTTTTTGTGGGACAGCTATAAATAAAAGTGCTTCTCGTCAAACTTAAAGAAATATCTAGTCCTGGAAATAATCATAAGAGTTTTTAAGGGTAACAGAGAAGTCATATTTCGTCCATACTGTGTAATTTGATCCTAACATCATGACCGAACACGCTACAAAATAAAATTTTGTCGCTCGTCTATAAGAGAATACAGTTCAATCAACCTGTAGAAGTTTTTTGTTATTATTTAACTCACTATCTAAACTTTCCTTAACAGTAGGTACGTACGTTGCTTATTTAGATAACACGGTACCCTTATCTGTTAAGGAGTTTTACGCCTACTATATAAATAAACTGAGCACTTGACGTATCAATCTAGGTCGATTTCGGTACACAATTTTTTATCATATTAATCTTAAACGTTTTAAAATTTATTAATATTTGTTGAGTCAACAACTTACACTTAGTTTGATAGGATGTTCCATAAAAACAAGTGGATAACAAAGTTCACCATGTATAAGTATGTGGGTTCTGTAGATACCTTTTTATTATAATTGCCGATACTTACATGGGTGTCGATATCCAGGCTACATTCCTACCGCACGGTTTTTCCGTAGAATGATACAACAAGGATTCTGTTTTCAAAAACTTTATAAAAAAATGACTAAG
The DNA here is from genome assembly GCF_022581195.2 of Helicoverpa zea. Taxonomy (NCBI): domain Eukaryota; kingdom Metazoa; phylum Arthropoda; class Insecta; order Lepidoptera; family Noctuidae; genus Helicoverpa; species Helicoverpa zea. The sequence continues at coordinate 6,322,243 of NC_061472.1, forward strand.
GTTTTCCACCTATAGTGATAATCGTATCCTTTGTCAGTGTATTTATAACAGGCTCATATTGAATGTAGGTCTTCTTTAAAAGGTGCCAAGACACGATCTTTATTTTGTCTTCATTTTTTCTTTCTTATACCCCGTTGAAGATGATAGTATGCTAGGTCGTCTCATATCAGTGAAGTAACAGTATTTTGGGCATTTCTATAAATATTAGTCATCAGGCCAAAACTCGTGGAAAAAACTGTCTAGAACAAAATGTGACCGGACCACATAAAATTATTCTTGAATACATTATGATATTTAATTCGTTTGCTTGTTGTCAAACAACACATTAAAATAAATAACCGGTCAAAAATACATTAATATTTAATGTGAAACCTCATTTTAATACAACCTCTATGGCAGTTAAATTACATACTACATTTACGATTGGATGTGGACATTTTTGTGTTTTTATTACACTAACGCAGATACGATTGTGACGCACACCTTACTTATAGTATTCTTACCATGGAGAATAGGTTCTAAACAAGCATTTTTTTAAGCCTTGCCGTCCACTGTGCCTGTCCAGGTCTTCTCGCCAGAGGTTCCTTGGTCTGCCTCTAAGTTCCATCCATCAACCTGCTATAGTTGACAAATGACGAAAGCATAGTGATGAATCCTGGGTGCTTTGTTTTCCCTACAAGCCTTTGTCCACACGTAGGACAAAAAATAATTCACAGTAATCAGTACTAGAAAGTTGGAAAGCATTAATAGCACGAACTACTTCGAAACGATTATTAGAACCCGTCCGTTTTAAATATGGCGGTATTGTAGTATATTATTGTGCGGTGGCTTTGTTATTTCATTGTTTGTAGACCTATAAACATGCAGCACTGTTGATTAGATAGCACAAAGAGAACTTGTATTGTACATGGAATTTTGATGAATGCTGCAATTGTGTGACCGGTTTTGTATTGATAATTAAAATTTATTGTGACTGCACTAAATTGAAGATCGTTAGAAACCTAAAATATTTGTAGAAGCTTCAGAACTGTTGCGTATATGACGTCATCTGGTTGACCTGCATCCCTATTGCATACACAAAACTATTTTCAACCGTTCTATGTTTGATTTAACTGTAAGCATTGCGATTTAAAAACATCGAAACAACAAATGTACAGTAAAATAAATTGTAGTATATAAACATTAGGACATCTAATAGAACTCCATTATAACCAACCCAATTAAAGATAATTCTAGCCAAAAATGTCTTTACTATCAAAGAACCTAGATAGTCTATCGCAAGGCAAAGCTACTGTATTTATTTAGCACCATCAAGATATGAAATCGCCATATCGCCTAATATTTGCGCATTTGTCGCTAATATTTGTAAAGGCCGCTCCCATCGGCCGAATTAAAATTAAAATACGGAAGCTGATATTAAAATAAACACATATCTTAGATACGGAATAAATGAGCACTCAATATTTAGGTCGAAACAGTTGAACCTTCTTGAGATACGACTATTTAAAATGTTACGTTATCTCAAACAGTTTGATGTTGATGTTTAAAAATGTTTTACTGGATGGTCTGTGTAGCTCTAATAAATCAATTAGGTAATTGCGCACGCGTCTCGTTTAAACCAAGCTTATATGGGGGACTTCAACAATGTCGTTGGTGTTAAGATTCCTATTATTTTAATTGAACTCACTGGTTTTATTACTTCAGTTTGAATTATTATTCTTTAACGCATGACTGAGTTAGAAGCGTACTTAGTTTTTGGAGCAGCTATATTTTTACTATAATTGCCTGCCATGTAAAGGCGTCTGCTAAAAAATGGAGTCACTGATTTGATCTCGCGGCTGGATAAAACGCTATTGGGTTTTTCCATCTTGAATTTCCGAGTATTAGGCTTTGTAATAAGCTCGTCCTGGTATAATGTGGGACTTAAACGAATTATTTTTTATTTAATTATTAATTATTTATTATAAAAAAAACGACTTAAAAGGGCTCCGAAGTTACATCTCGGTCTTATAGTTTAACTACCGTGGTTACAAATGCAATATCATCAGTTCTCAAATTATCTGTTGATTTTCTATGCATAATATTTCGAGTTACTAGCTACTTGGAATGCTGATGTGTTTCACCTCATCTCGTTACGTTACCACTTCACATTTTATTGTCTACTTTTACTTTAATGTCTAGAACGTTTCTATTACATACTTTCTATTATCTATGTCTTCAGGCTTGTTTTCGCTTCAAATGCTTTCGCTTGGAATTCCGAACGAAACAGATATTACGTTGTCGAGTGCCTATTACAAGTTTGATGTAACAAAAAATGCTTAGTTGAAAGTTGTGTAGTACCTTCCTAATATCTATCGGTCATTGGACTGTCAAATCGTTCTATTAGAATTGGTATTGGCGCGTACGCAATTTTATATTCTTGTTATTACTCAGTTCTTTGTTACTTAATTCCCTTAAATTACAGTGTATAAAAAGCCCATTAAAATTTGCCGGCATGCGGCTGAATTATTTTTTTACCTCTCTGACGTTAAACGTTTGAGTGTATTATTATAATACTTCTTCTATAACGCAGTTGCAAAGTAATTTTTCACTTTAAAAGTTAAAAGATATTTTTAATCAATTATTAATCTTTGACGATGTCCTCAAGCAGTTGTTTACGATTTATTAATTTTCTAGAAGATCTTGGCATCAAAGTAGACCTAAGTACGTCATTATGTTTCCCTAAAATTCCAACCATTTCACATATCTATGCCAATTTTATCACAATCATTGCAGTGGTTATTACAAACTGACGGACAGGGCTACTATCGTATTTCTAATAATATAATTTACAAAATTGCCTCGTTAGATCATTGTAATAAGATCGATTTGTTGATGCTTAGTCATGATTCAGTAATCACGTTTTGTTATTACATAATGTGTTATTATTTATAACTAAATGTTACGGATCTAATAATTGATTGGTCAAAAGCTATTTGCCGACAAACATTGCAAAATACATTATGTGTAAGTAATTAATAACACATCACTTGCTTGAATTTAAAATGATTTCTAGATAAGTCTTAAAAATTAAGTTAAATAAGCCTATTATGGCTTATATGCCTCATAAGTTAATTTTAAACAGGTTAATGATTGCACTGCTATTTGTCGTAAAATATGGTCAAATTATGTACCTAGTTAACGTTATATAAAATTGTTCAAGACCGCAGTAGTTTTTAAAATAATTAAACTGCATTTGCTATTGGTGAGCACGTAGACGGAACGTATTAACAAAACAAAGATTACAGCTACAAATTACGGAAGTTTTCTAAATAAATATTCAGTACTGCCTTGAGTGGAACTGTGGAACTATGCACGTTTCTTACATAAAAGCAGTCTAGACTATATTCGGCCGTGATGATTGATCAATAAAGAACAAATTGACAATAAAAATGACGAGATATCGATTGACAATTTCTTTTGTTTACAATTGTTTGTACACATCATATCCATTATCAGCAATCGATAAATTGAAGTTGTCTTTGAACTTGTGTCAGCAAGAAATATTGTAATTATTTTACAATTGGCGTTACAGCGAGTGAAACCCATGGGTTCATATAAAACTTCATCGTCTAGTAACCTAAGCAATGCGTGACTAAAACTAACACTCAGCTTATCAACTAAAACCCATCATGTGCGTAAGCCTAATGGAGGCAATGACACCATATCTTCAGTGCTCACCCAGCCTTATTATGCCTAAGTGGGACGTTGAGCTTCACGAACTAAAACTAGATATAGGCCTGACAGACAGATAGACAAATGGACGTGAATTGACAGCAAGAATCGATAATGTTTGAAGACTATGTACTGAGCTATACTTCAAACCAGTTTAGAGCTTCTAAGCCTAACTTAACTGCTAAGCCGTACAGGCAATTAAGCAAATTGATTTTAATGCGATTCCAATACTTTTTTTAATAATTGCAGGACACGATATAATATAAAAAACACACGTATTTTGTGGAATTTGTGTGAACAGTTAGCATCCTTTTAGCAAATGGTATTCTGGTCTGAGATTATGGCAAATATTTGCATGATATATGGATTTCGGATGTCAAGAACATTTAAGTTTGAAATATTTGGAAACGACATCCATATCGTGTTTGCTAATGAGCGGTAGACCGTTCTACCGAAGTAGATTTAGTCACAGAAAACACAGACTTTGCATCTACGCTATTAGAATTAATAAACGCGAAATGGAAAGACAATGTTTTGATGGTACTGAAGACGGATGAAATGCAGTATCACAGTAGTTATTTCAGGGTAATATTCTATTGATGATAACATTAACAATATGTCTAACGTTAATTTCCTTTGTTACAGGTAACAATAATCTTCAAGAATGACGTGGACGGTATACAAAGTAGCTGCGTTAATACTGCTCAGTGCGCTCAGCAAAGGAGAACTCCCAGAGGATGACTTCAGGATAATAAATAGACAAGGTAACTTCAGTTTTTCTTACTTTACTAATTTCATAACCTAGTATGTTTTGCTAACACCAAACAATCCAATAATTTCCTGACTAAACTTGAGGGCAAAGTTCTGGATACTGTTCTTTTATTACCATCACAAGAATGTGAAGAATTCACATCTGTATGGAATATAAGATGATTGTATAGCTATATCAAAAAAATCTTTGTTACAGTTTACATTAAGCCATTAACACCACAAACCAATATTGAAATAAAGCCATCCATATGGTTCAATATTTACGATAACTCTAAGATGTTTATTGCCTTACCGTGAATTTGTTTGTACAGTCAGTGTGAAAATAATCAACGCATGGTAATCGCTTAATCGCTTACTATAAACATTTGAAGTGATGACAGATACACGACAATTACTTTGTAAGTGATCGCCCAGGTTATTTTGACCTGCAGTGTAATACTCTTTCACCAACATACAAACCTGGTGTTTGGTGTCAAGATATTCTGGAGCTTGTAACAATGTGTTCTTTACTTGTTCGATTTACAAGTCAAACAGGCTAGCCTAAATGTAAAGTAGAAAGCTAATTAGTTCACTTAACTGTAATCTAAAGGTATGGTCTGTAATGCCATGATATTTAAGGGGCTATTGTTTAAGGGGCCTTTAATTGGCCAAGGAAATATGGGAGAGAATATAATATGGTGGTGAAGGATAAAACTAGATACGCTGCTGATGACACTAATTCGCGAATTTTAGGAGCACTCTAGATTTAATCATAGGAATTATTTAATTACGGTCAATGATATATTTATCATGGTACTAATAACCGGACTTTTTACTAAGAGTCTTAAAAGATAGTTACCTTAACTGCACTTTTAATAAATACAACTCTTCTAAACCCGCCTGGCCTCGACTACTTTAAGCAATGAATTTAGATTGTCTCTTCAGAATTTGCGTGGGTAGTCATTACATAAGGTCAGTATTATAATCATCTAATTTGTTATTCAAACATGGCTCCTAATCAATCAGTATTCTATATAAAGATATGAAAGAAACCTGCCGTTCTACTGCGATAGTTATCTTTTTAATTTATACTGAGTCTGGTTAGTTAACAGCTTTCCATGGAAAGATAATATTTGCTTGCCTAGTTGCATAAAACAGTCGCATATAGAATGGCTTTGACCAATTTATTGTGTTGCGTTGACAGTTGCTGTTTAAAAGGCTCAGATTTCATTAACTTGATGAGGACTTAAGCTTATAGCATGAGTTTGTTCTAGATGGCAAAGCGTCCTGTAGTTTATGCAAAACTACAGTAATGTTATAGTTGCTCTCAGCCTGGAATTTTAATAGTGATGATGATGTCCTCATAGCTGATTATCGACTACGGCGGCTTGTTCTCATGTAGAAGATAGCCAACTGCGCTGGACATATAATAGTGCACACGCATTTGCGCAGATAGACAGGAGCATTCGCTATTCCTTCACTCTCATAGCCCGATGGGACGGCAATCCGACATGACCGGAGAGAGATCAGGCGCAGGACCGACATTTACGTGCACTTTCATACTACTGTAGAAATGACTGATCAGAAGTGATTGATGCTTGTCAGATTTACTGACTTCTGACTACCTATGACATGATACGGTATGATATGAGGCAGCCAAGATCCACAATTAAGGTTAAGGTACTCCAACGATCCCCTAAAATTCTTCCTAAAACTTGTGTATATTTTTCCAGATTTGCTGACTTCGGAACACAGCGACTCATTCGAGGACAGTACCACCGGCTCGTTTTCGCAACTGCTGTTCGATGTAGCAAGGGACCAGGTTATCGTGGGCGCAAGGTGACTGCCTAAATCTATTAATGTCTAGACTAGCAATCCAACCTGTTCTAAAATACTTGATTTAGAGCCTGAATATAGTTTCGGTGACTTGATTATGGTATTTTAAGTAAAAGTTAAATCGATCGTCGATTATTTTAGAAATTAAGCAAGAAAGGAATCGGTTTCTCTTTCTTATGATTTGAGATACTTCTATGTGGGCTTTTTTTCTCTAAAACGCATCCTGGCTAATTGTGTTTCGTCGACCATGAACAGCTAAGAGCAATATAATAGAAACTCACTTAAAATTCAGTGCTTGCTCTGAGTTTTATCACTGCTAGAACATTCAACAAAACATTTGTTTAAGAACTTTTTGCATACTGGAAGATATTTTAGAAATTGAGACAATATATTTTTGTCATGACTGTCCATACATAGTGCACATAGTGTACATACGTACTACATTTCGTCCGTAGTATATCTTTACAAACTTGAAGTCAGCTGTTTGTCTGCGCAATAGACCTTTAGTAACTCTGTTAGGAACATTGTTAACTGCTCAGCTATTCGAACTATCTTCAGACTCGTCATAGCCTAGCAGTATTTTACAGCGGCCATAATTCTAAAACTTACCTGTTCTTACTTCTTGCTAGCCTTGTGAACTTTATAGTTCTATTAGTTTCCCATTATTCTTGTAATTTTATTGTGATTTCGTTCTAGGTTTCCTCATTTTGAAGTACTCTGTTTTTTCAGTCTTTAAATGTGCAGTTAATAAGAAATGGCTTCGTTAAGTATCATAGAAAGGATTTCTAGTTCAAAGTTGTTGTAGGTCTACCCAGTTCTAGAAAGAAATTAAACTTTCACAAACATTCTGCTTTAATTAATGCTACTTTAATAAATATTTAATAGTCTAATAATTATCATATAATGGCTTACGGTGTAAATTTTATAGAATGTTGATGGGGTTTTATAACTTCTTGATTTAAGCACGGCACGAACTCTATAAAATGTTGATATACGTAGCTATCGTAAACTAATTGGCAAGTTAATGAAAGTTACCTACATTGTTTAATTCAATATCATTATAAGTAATAGTGTATTTTTAAAATTGACCTAAGACAGTAACGTTCCCTAGTTAGTTATTCTTCTATTGGGTAAACAATATCAAAAATACCACTTCCTTGCTTGGCAAAAATTAACCTGATGCTTATGACATTATTATAACTTACTTTCCTAAATATACAGTGGTCTCAACTGCCTAGCATTTTCCCAATTATGTTGGGGTCGGCTTCCAGTCAACCAGTTAGCCGGGCGACGATTTATTGGTAAACCACCTAAGTTACAGCAGTTCTCATAGTTAACACTATAAAAAATTTATCGATAATTTGATACCACCATAAAGATATAAGAATACATATTTTTATCATGGAAATAGATGCAGTTCTCAAACGATACGACTTAGACGGTTAATAAACTGAGGGGGCGTCATAATCTTAAATCGATTGATAAAGCTATCTCGGTACAGACGAGTTGAACGAATAATGTAGAATTTATTATACAGTAAGCTTAGTTTATGCTGAAGTTATAAGTTATACACACCGTAGATAGTTTCATTGAATATCAATGAAATATCATTAGCTGCTGAGGAAGACGTAACTAATTTTACCCACAAAACATTGTAATTTAATCGGTATGAAGTAGGTATACTTACCATTTATTCTTAAGCGATTCTCAGACACTAATAAAGAAATCAACTTAAAAAAAACATGAGGTTTAAGTATTTTTTAATCTTCGGTTTATTAATGTGGTAAGTAAATAATATAAGCGATGTAGTAATTAAGACAATCTTAAAACAAAAATTGAATAATGCCCAGCTTATCATAATTGAATCTAAATTAAACGAACCACGATTATAATTCACAAGATAATAAAATCACTGCGAACATTAAATTAAAAAGCTACATATAAAACGATTAAAAAACTATGTATATCATCGTTAGATATAACAGCATTTTAATGTGGTATCAGTCGTTCTAACAAGTTGTTCAAACATCGAGTCATTCACCTGCTCAACTTATGATATAAGATATCGTTATCAGTAAGACAGCTTGTTAGCTTCAACCAGTCGATTTAATTATCAATTACCGTTTATTTTTTACTTTAAAAAGTGTTCAATTTACCGTGAGAGCTTTTCAATATCCCATCGGCAATGAGTACGCGGGTTTAAAAGGCTTTTTAGCCGCGAATGGCTCAATAAATTATTGGGAACTGGTTAATTTAACACATATCTTAATGCCTTTATTGGCTTGTGAGGTGCTATATAATCGCAGTTTATATGTAACGCAATTTTTTTGGAATATCCGAATCATTTACGTTAATTATTAAGTTGTAAATATTTTCTATAAATATCAAATTGGAAACGCTTGCTTCGCACAATTTTATAAATATGTATTCATAAAACGTAGAAGAAAGGTGTAAAACACGTCAGTAATGTGTGGTTTAAAAGTGTCAGTTTTATGCAATGAAATGTGGTAAACAGTAATTAAAGCACCATTAGCTGGCTGCATCATTAATGCTCAATACTGTAACGATACTGACTAATAAACACTATAATATATTATTATTATTGCTATATTTACGTTAACCTCGGAGCTAATTAGTTGAATTAATAAGTACTCATCATTAAATATAAAATGTATAATTTTATTTGCGTTTTAATATTCTTAATTAGAAAGGTTTTTTTTATTCAATTCCAAGGTCTACTCCATGTTTTTATGTCTATGAAAGTTTTTATTAAATCAACAAAGGTTTTCACCATGAAAATTTTTCCACTTTGTTACTTTTCTTTCATAGAATATCACATTGATCTCAGATTTGGACATTATATAATCATAAAAAAGAAACTTTAGGTTTGGCCTGTGACCAGAAATAAATTGCCGAAAACAAAATGCCATTCAGTTTAGAACTTCCCGCAACATACTAAATTAATATGCCCGGAAGACTGTCCAAGGCAGCTTATAGCGTCCTAAGAAACGGTTCTATTCCAGGGTGTTAATAATCCTCAGCTAAGCCTAAATCAGGTTCCAGTTCACCTAACTCCTGAACAGTAAATCCGCCCGCGTTAAACCGAATCAAGGTCGACCAGAGATTCATTGATCCTGCTCAACTCGTGTACAGTTATTATCTATAGCTTGATCTTAAAATTGCAATAGCATAAGTACTTATTTTACATTGCAAAGTTATAGTGAACATAGTAACTCGTTTTCCATATAGGGAAAGGGAGATTCTAGGCCTTCTTTGATATTCTAGAAATGAGAACCTCTTAATATAGCCTTGGCTTATTGGCTGTTACTATGTAGTTGGTCTCTAATACCTTAACTGCATGTGAAATATTTCTGGTAAAGAGAATTCTTGCTAGCCGGCATTACATACATTGTTAGATCATGAGAAAGTAGGTATGATTAAATTAGAAAAATAAAATAATAAAAATAGACGCAAAAATAATTTTCTCAATCATAAAGGTAGATTTCTACTTCAACGTTTTATGACTAACTTTCTTTACTTAGAAACAGTGTTCGTCGCTATCAATAATTGATTGGTTAAGTTTTAAAGTAAGTACGAATAAAAACAGAAGGAATGCTTTCGCGTATCGTCGTGACCCAATACTCCTAATTACTTCAACGCGTGGTGAGAAATGAAAGTTCAGATGTTGGAATTTCGTCAATATTGAGACTAACGTCAGTTAAGTGTTATTACGATTGTCTATTAACAGTACAGTTATAATCTATGGATTCGGTTAACGGGCAGGGTTGTCAACTCATGAAAATAATGAAAATCCGATTGGTAGATGATAGATGATGGTTAGGGCCTGTACGCACTGTCGACTAGTCGCTGGCGACTCGGTCACCAGCGACTGTGACTTTCATTAGTTTAAATAAGGTGTTACGCACTTGGTCGCCGGTTGTTGCCTATGTTTTGGTCGCCGGACTGAGTCACCGGCGACTAGTCGACAGTGCGTAATAGCCCTTAATGGCAGAACACAGTCTACTATTTTTGCAGCACACCTGGGTATACGTCTACAAAGAAAGTTTTTGGTTAAAAAGCAAATCTAGGATTTTGATTCCAAAAGTTGTGATACCAATCGGTTACCCTCAAAACTGTGCAAACCGAAATCTTAGTTTTTAGATTCTTCTGTAAATCGTCGTAGGTACATATTTCGATATTTTACAGACGATTCCTAGTTTTCCGTAACCCTAAAGGTAACATTAACAGAGCGGCATAGATGAAACGCCAGGAAGTGTCAGTGTTTGCCACAGTGTGTCAATATGTGTGCCGTGAACATTTGGCTCAGCTATTAAACCTTTTTGTTTGTTCATGTGCTTTTTGAACGTATCAAGGCACGCGTTCAGCCATAGGTACCGGCTGGTATGTGTGAAGTTTATTATGTAAACATAAGTTTATGGTACTGGCTGGGTATTAATTTGACGTTATATTTTGGCGGGATAATTTCTTCCAGGTATGTTGTAGGTATCACATTGTATGTGAGTGCGTTTAAAGTATGTAAACCAACACAAGTTCCAATTTGGGTGATTCTGATAGTAACGCATTTAGCTAATTAGACTAAAACAAAAGTCAGAGTGACAAAGGCGCGGCTAAGTAATTAATTTGGCAGTTTCTAATTCACTAAGTAAGTCTACAATGTTGTAAATTAAATACACGCGACCACACTCGATATCGATACATAAATAATTTCGATACCGTTCCTATCGGTAACCATATCGATTACAACGGCGTAGCATTGATATTCGATCCTGCGGCAATCGACTCGTATACAGTTACATACATGTGTTCTGATTTATTCCAACTACTGCTTGTGTAATGATTTATTTCCTAGATCTTTAAAATTGGATCTAGGTGATTAGATTACGACTTGAATTCAATAACATTGAAAAATGCATGCGAAGTTGCATTTTTATCTACTCATTATGCGACGCCCCGCTGTCTACGTGCTGTTGATAAAAATGTTCAATGTCGTGATATTTCGATATCTGGTGAATATTTGAATGGTTTAGTATACTTTATTGCTCTCTACTTCCCAAGGATAAAACGTACGCAAAAGCATATTGTTATCAGCTTGACATCATTATTGGATTAAAGAGATTTATATCTGCATTGTTGTCACGAAAGTGCTGCATTATGTAATTTTTAAAGCAAGTGACTCTTAACCAAGTATTTGCATTGGTCTCCTAACTAGCAAGGATTGTTACATTACATAGTACTCTATACGTGATGTCATCATTGTTAAGGGATTTGTTTCTTCCTTTTTTGCTTATCAGATATTTGATTCAAGGATAGACCGGTTTTTATTACTACGTTTCACTTTATTGTTTTGCATAGGATGGTCGAACCACCGCAATCTTGTTTGCGGTTTGTCTCGTAATCCAAAGCTGCTACTGTATTAAATACAAACTCAAATTAGAATTTGGAAGATCGAATTTCAACTTTGGCGGTGTAGCTTTATAAGGTCACTTTATGAGGACACAGATAAAATATATCTTGGATTTTATTTAAGTAGAAGAGTTTTTCGAACATACAGTCACACAGTCATTCCTTCATTTGCTTTTCGCTAACGTTTTAACAACGATTTTATTCTTTGTTCCCAGGGACGCTCTCTACCGACTATCACTGCGAGGCCTCGGTGTTCTCGAACGCGCCGACTGGCTAGCATCCTCAGAGAAGGTGAAGTTGTGTCAAGTTAAGGGACAGACGGAAGACGACTGTAGGAATTATATCAAAGTGCTACTGCTGCATGGACATAAGCTGTTCGCTTGTGGAACGCATGCTTTTAGTCCTGTTTGCAGTTGGAGAGAGGTATGTGGATTTAATTTTTTTTTTGTTTTTGATTTTTTAAGTAGTGTTTAGTTTTTTTTTCCATTTGGATTTCATTGGTAACCCGAAGCCCGGTGAAAACGATCTAGGTACTCGTAAATATGTGGGATACTTATATTGATAAAACATGGTGCATTTACAGCTAGGACTATTACCTAACTATTGCTGTAACACTTTCTTCTAGAGGTATAATAGGTGTGGATTGCATCGACTTACTATAATCGTAACTGGAGATTTTGACAATCAATAATCAGCCGTAGCGGCTTCACCAGCGAACGCCGAGCTCACGATCTACCAAAGTATAAAGATATGCTTTCAGGTAGGATTTCAGAGGGCCCCACGTTTTTATTTTAGTCTAATATGACCGGGACCACCTACGTAGGTTTAAGGTAAGTAACAGTTTTTTTTTTTCTAGTTTTCAGTGCACATAAGATAAAACCGTTTAACTTAAAAGTTTTTTTACCGATTTTTTATTTCCTAGTTTTTAGTATTTAATGAAAATACCGAATATTCCTCATTCTATATATGGGTCAGCAACGGTGAGGGAGTGCCAAACTCTTACTGACTAAAAAACCGTTGTGTTTCGTCGTAGGCCTTTTATATACCAAGACCACGGTAACTCTTTCGAACAATCCCCCAGCCCAGGCAGGCCTTGGCCTTGTTGGGCCCCGCTGGGGTTGCTGACAGTATTCTACTTGACTAGCCCTTTCATTTGGTACCCATATTGAGGGGGTTGTGGAAAAAATATGTAATCCGCCATTTTGTACCGGCGGCCATCTTGGATTTACAATGTTATTGATATTACTATATTGTATTGTCATCGGAATTCAAGGTGTGTACCAAATTTCAGATCAATCTGACAACAGGAAGATACTTAAATTTGAATTACTAAATTTGACCCAAGAAAGAATAAAACAAACAGGGTGAGCTAAATAAAACCGTTTAATAAAACATGGTGCATTTACAGCTAGGACTCACAACGGACTCTTTCACACTGGCAGATTTTCCGCATGGGTGTCGCGCGTCAATTTTGTATGTACTCAATGTTGTCGCTCGGAAAAACCGAGCGGAATATCCGCTAGTGTGACAGCGCTGTTACTAGGCACTTGAAACATTAATTTCGATTATTACCGTAAGTCAATCCTCTTCACAAATTATTTTCTTCGAATCAGCAACCGGTATTGTAGAAAATAAGTTAGTTAACTGGAAGCCAGTGCGCTAAAATCTTGTTTGTTGTTTTTACTGCCTAGCTGCCGTTAAGTGTGTGTGCACAGAATATTTGAATATTGAAATCGAATTTGTATGTAGGCACACATAAAATGTTTATACAACACTTTCGGTATTCAATCTAGTTTGTCTGGTTTCTAGTAAGTGAACTCTGAAACTAAAGACGCATGCAATTTTATATTATTGTTTTTGCTATTTGAAACTTCTAGGTACTTAACGAGTAACCAATTTTGGAATATTTTAAGTGTAGAATGTTTAAGAAAACATATTGTGAGTTTTTATTAACGGAAGTTATCAAATGACCCCACCCTCTCTAGATTGTTGCTGTGAAGTTAATGAAATTGATGAACTATAGACGTCCATGCCAGGTTTTTAATGACCCTTTGTTTTAGAGAATGGAGAATTTTGCAATCTTCAGACAATTTAAGATTTATTACAATAGTGCAATTCTCTTTTTATAACTCTTCAATTTACTTCGGTACTTATATGAAAAATTCAATCTATAATTTTGCCTCCAGATCGAGTCAATAAGAACAGTAACGGAATGGGTGACGGGCGTAGCGAACTGCCCTTACAACCCTCACTCCAACGTGACTGCTATTCTGGCCAGCAACGGAGAATACTATGCTGGTACCCCCACAGACTTCGCTAGCTCCGACACGGCTATATGCAGGTAAAATATCCATTAATTAAAGTCTAATATTGATTAAGATAACTACGATACGAAGTTTAATATTGATAAGGATTAAGTCTGAAATCACCAACCGGCATTGAGCAAGCGTGGTGATTAACGCTCAATTCTTCTCTGTGTGAGAGGAGGCCTGTGTCCAACAGTGGGACGATATAAAGGCTGATGATGATGATGACTGAAATTTATTTACTACAAATGAAATGAAGGTGCAAAGAAAAGTGTCTTTATTGTAAATCAATTCAGAGAAAGTGCAATGGTTTATAGAATTAGAAATTAAACAAAAAGTGTCTTTCATTCAAGTAAGATTTCATGCTGTGGCGTGCGGCTATTACTAACATAATGTAAATAAAAACTATCCATGACAAACATAAAACTTACAAATACCAATATTAAATTAAACATATGCCATTGTGGGTATTTCTTGCTTTTCCAACTTTCCCGTAACTACTTATTTACTAAGGCTATTTTATATAGCTATCAGTTGCCAAGTGAGTTTAACAACAAATAAAATCAAATACTACATTTTACCTATTACTACAAGAGGTTATGTTATTTAACTACTCTAGTGTCACCGCTCTAATTTGATATCGATTACAGGTCAGTAAATTATTAGTTGTTATCGATATTCGCCCTTGTGTACCTTGGAGTGTCATGCATTTATCTATTTTCGCTATGTAGTAGCTTTGATTAGATTAATTTTATTTTTGGCGATGTTATTCACTTGCACTTACTAAATCCAGTCCAATTTTATTTTCCTCTATTCAGAGAAATACACACATATTATTGAAAATATTTATATTGTTCCTTTATGTATTGTATCGATAAGTCAATCATACATAACACTAACAAAATAATTACGTCACCTAAATCGTTTGTAGTCTACGTTTGGAGTTAAGAAGGTCTTTTTAGACCTTTTTTGCCATTGAGTTCCGGAAGGTCTCAGAATATTAGGGTCAGAGAGGACTTATCTCAAAAACACTCCAACATGAGTGGCGAGTGGCGCCTATATGTCACACTTCAATAGAAACTCCACTTGAAAATCAGTCAAATTACATGTTATTTGGATAATAATCAACTTACCGAAGACCACCAGGTACTCAAGCAAAGATCTCGACCTACAACTCGATAAAGCAATCAAACTATGCCATGGTATGGAATGCCCATGTGTCTAATAAGTTCTTTGCATCTTTTTTAACGACGTCAAAAATCATCAAATGACCCCTCCCGCTGTGGGTTAGCAGCGGTGAGGGAGTGTCAGACTCTTACTGACTAAAAACCGTCGTGTACCGTCGTAGGCCTTTTATGTACCAGCGCCCCGGTAACTCTTTCGAACAATTCCGCAGCCCCGGAGTTCTTTGCATCTTACTTAACAAGATTTGTACTTCCCATGACTTACATAAAACATAAATTACCTCTCAGTCTTCTATAAAACCAACTTTCTCCACAGGAGCCAAGGCGCAGCGGCCCACGACTCCGGTATGCTGCGTACCACACAATATGACCTGAACTGGTTGAACGAGCCCCAGTTTGTGGGCAGCTTCGAAGATGATAGCTTCGTGTATTTCGTCTTCAGAGAGGTGGCTGTGGAGTTCATGAATTGCGGGAAGGTAAATGAGATAATCATGACTTACGTGTAAAATACGTGAGTTGGCTTGCTAGAATCTTTCGGTAAGTAAAATAATAAAGAACTCTTGAAGTGGCATGAAGATAGTTAAATAATGTTGGGAAATACTTTCTTGGAGAAGAAAGATATCAAGGGGAACCGAAGTTTTACTTAAAAGTATCTTGTTGGCATATTATTGTACTGCTACTTCTTTTCGAGATAGTAATATTATGCAACTTTTGTGGACTTTATCTCTTATAGTTAACGTTATCTCCTATAGGAAGTACGTAGTAAAACTGCATAACTCATGAATGCATTGACTATAGGAGACAGGGCTTATAGACAGGATGTTAAATATACCATTATTTAGTATCTAAGCTCGATTACCGAACAACGCATCTTAGCATATAACATTTCTTGTTTCGCATTCACCAACTACGTATCTATCTTCTATTCAAACAAGCCATTGAGTGCAATGACTCATTTCGTACAAGCATTGTATTTGGCCACGCTTGTTAACATATACAGGGCGTACTTGTTACATGTACATGGTGTTTACATAACAGAGAGTACGTTTGTGACGTCATCTCGCGTTAAGCGAATGTATCTTCGTATTTAAATGTAAGAGGAAGGTTTCTTCATGCAAACAGTGCTTGATAGATTTTGTAATATTAGCTGTTGCTCGCGTTTTCATCATCTTTCCGGATAAAATATGCAATGACATAGGCATGCTTCAGTCACAAAGCCAAAAGGTTACATATAAGCAAACAAATCCTCTTAAGAGGACGAATTGGAATTTTGGCGCCAAGGATCTCAATTTTTCTCAGTAAATACAAAACGAATCAAAATACAACTTGGTTACCTGAAAGTTCATGATATAAACCTTATTTTGTTAGACGTAGAAACATGATTAGGTAACTTTTATAACAGAGAAAAATATATCAAATATACCTCTTTTTAAAAAGAGATTTACATATTATGGGCAAACGGGACCGATTTAAGCCTCTTAACTTTTTTAGTTGTTGAGTATATACATACTCTTTAAAATTGTAGAAGGAATTTTTATCAAATTATCATTTCTAAATAATAAAATTACAAAACCATTTTGTCGCTTACGACTTTTAGTTATAAGCTAGCGCGCGTATTGTTATCCTCGCCCCGCTCAGCCGCTCCGACCCCTTTTGGCGCCTTAGATGCGCGTGCCGGTTATGGAATTATTGTTGACCAATTCGTCGCCTTAAGAATATTAGTTTAGACTTCACTGATAATGGTATGTTATTGACGTTTAGTAACTGGCCCGGGTTTCTAGCCTCCAAGTATAGTAATTGACCACTTCAGAGACAGTTTCCTCTTTTGAAATCAGCCACTTTGTTTGTCGTCGAGGGTTACTAAGTACTTATATAATTTATCTATATCTGAACTCCCTACGCGGAGGTCCAAAGTATCTTATCGAAGATAGTAGGTTAATTCGTTCCTTGGTTCCTTATACAAGGGGTCCTTTAACGAGAAAAGTGTTCTAATGATAGTGCCATACATCTTACGCCGGAACATGTTGACTTCTGACCCTATCATGTCGCCACTGACAATTTGCCAATTATCTTCGTAATAATTTGTTTGATGTATTAGATTGTTATTGATTTTAAAATTGAATTATGTCGTTGGTTCGCATTGCGGGGTGTCTTCTTGTACATATTTATAGGCGAATATAAGTCTCTGTAGCTTGTGTAACGTAATTTATTTATTATTTATTTATGGTCATTTATTTATCTTACAACATATTATTTATATTTTTAAATATTCGATTATAAAAATAAAAAATAGATGGCCACCGATATCGGGCACAGGGTCCAAGGTACCGGTGGTTAGGTTATTTATTTATTATTATTAGGTTCACCCACAACATGTAATTAACTTCATAACCTGTATTAGGCCTTAAACCTGGCTTAGAGAAACTCTAATGTGAGTAATGAATCTATCTGGAGTTATCCCATAGAGATTTTAAACGTTGGCGATGGGTACCTACATATTCGTATAACTTTATGGGCCATAACTTGCTTGACAGATTTGGCTAAAACTTCATTCAATTTATAGGGTATACATTTATTATATAAAATACCTTCTAAATCACCACTAAACTCCAGCTTTTTTAACCCTTCAGATAATCTACTCCCGCATTGCTCGAGTCTGCAAGAACGATCCCGGCGGCTACTTAGTAATGAAGGAGAGTTGGAGTACATTCCTCAAAGCTAGGCTCAAGTGCTCGGTGCCAGGAGATGTGCCCTTCCACTATGACGAGGTTCAGAGCGTGGAGTATCTGCCTCAGGAGAAGATACTGGTTGCTACGTTTACTACACCCGTGTAAGTAGATCTTATTTAATATGACTAAATAGGAGTTGATTAGTTTGTACTGTGTGGTCTAATATTTTCGCAATTTTTTAGTTTAGCAGTGGTTTTTTAATTTTTTTCTTTACGTTAGATGATTAAAGAATAATTTCGATATGGTCATTTCCTGTTTATAAAGTAACATAATGTGGTATATGAAGATTTATTATATTAAATTGTTATCGAACAACTACATATCATGTATTCCTGCTATAACGAGACGTTTACGAAGCACATCACCACTCTATGTTCTGACAGTTGTTTTCTACCTACTGTCTAAAGAGAGAAAGATGATCTTAGTACAGGCCACATTAAGAACAACTAGCTTCTGCCAGCGGTTTCACCCGCATCCCATCCATTCACGGGAACTACTTCCCGTACCGGGATAAAAAGTAGCCTATAGCCTTCCTCGATAAATGGGCTATCTAACACTGAAAGAAATTTTCAAATCGGACCAGTAGTTCCTGAGATTAGCGCTTTCAAACAAACAAACTCTTCAGCTTTATAATATTAGTATAGATTATGAACAATGTATAAAGTCCAATGTGTAACAGAAATCTCACAAATATACTTTTTCCCACAGGAACAGTATAGTAGGAAGTGCAGTATGTATCTATAGCATGTCAGATATCCACGCGGCTTTCGAAGGGCCCTACAAGGTGCAAGACAGGCCCTCATCCACTTGGGAACCACGGTCGCCGTCTAAGCAAGCTAGAGACCACTTCAAATGTGTTCCTGACTCCAGGTTAGTTGTCAAAAAAGCAATTTTGAGATGACAAATTACTGAGTTATTTAGTTTTCTGAGATTAACTATTGATGCAGTAATGGTCGTCCCTAATATTCTGTTAGTTAATTTGCTTACTGGAGAAATAATTTTGAAATTAGCCCCATAAGAACAATGTCTATATATCTACTTCCTATCTATAGTAGGTAAGAATAACAACAGATACTCTGTACTAACCGAGTTCTCTTTCTGAAATCAGTATATTATCTTCCACAGACTGAACGAAGCAATAGAGTACCACCGGTACCATTTAATGTACGAATCTGTACAACCCGTCTCTGGCGAGCCCGCCTACAAAGTGACCTCAGAACGGTTCACCCACGTCACTGTCGATGTTACCAGCGCTAAAAACATTGACAAACAACTCGTTCTGTACGTGGCAACACAGGAGGGAAATGTTTTGAAGTTGGCAGTACTGCCGAAGTTAGATGGCGCCTGTTTGGTGGAGAGGTGGAAACTTAATAATAGGAATAGCAGCTTTGATGTCTTGACTATGCAGTTTGTGAAGGATACTGTGAGTATTTTGTAACTATAGGTGATTCTATGTTGGGCTATTTGTATTCTGAATTAAAATCCTGTCTTGTTTAAAAATAATCTGGTACCTACTGTTGAAAATTACCATCATCCAGTTTGCTGCTAAAAATACAAACCAGATTAAAAATCTTCTCCTTTTTGGGAAGTCGGTTAAAATGCCTTGAGGTCCAAGAAAATAATAATTGTCAAATTCAGTCGGCTTACTTCTGGTCCTAAATGTTTTCAACACCAACCTTGATCAGTAAAACAAATCTATTCTATTGGAGTTGCCCCTTCTAATTCTTTAATTTGAAGTCAAACTGACATCGCATTATTTTTATTTACCACTTCACCACCATGTTTTTATATTTTCCCAGATGTCAGTATACATAGGCGGCAGGGCCGGCGTGTTCCGTATATCGGGGGCCCGCTGCTCCCGCTACACAGGCCGCTCAGGCTGCGTGCTAGCCGGGGACCCGCACTGCGGGTGGGACGATGCCAGGGAGCAATGCGTGTCTGCGACCGGAAGATTAGGGGACCCGCAGTTTAAGCAGTCTACAGGGGCTTGTGCTGCTGTTGATTCTCCAGGTAAGGAGTAACTTATCTATCTACAGATTTTGTACATAGGAGGAGCATAAAACCCTTTTATTTAATTCATTAATTTTGAAATGCTCTTTAGAGTAAATTCCTTCCGCAGCAATGCGTGATATCGTGTGTGACTACAGCACATTTTTGTCGACGAAATAAATGCCCGTTGTTCTTAAACAGCTCATTACTTAGAAAATGTAAAGCACGAAATCATGCTAAACAGTGTGTTAAAAAGAATGACGTGTATTTTCTCGGTGAACTTGATAGACTCTTCTCGCAAATTACTTGTTACATTATTTTTTGCTGCTAATTTGTACATGCTACCATATCGATGTACCACGTATGTACCATATACAATTTTTCTACATAAAACCTTTTCCCCCAGTTGACGGCGGCTGGTCACACTGGTCGGAATGGGAGCCATGCATGCAGGATGGAACTTCACAATCTCTATATGCCGACAACAAGCCTGATATGTGTGTGTGTCGTACACGACGATGTGACAACCCAAGACCGGCTTATGGCGGACAGAATTGTGAAGGTAAGGGTAGACACTTGAGAGCTTTGCATATGCACGCAGGCATGTTTGATGTCATCTTAGGTTATTTTGTGTACGGATTTGAAAAGTATTTGCTTAGAGTAGTATTTTACACAGTTAAACGTCTAACTAACTTCAGCCAGTGCCGGATTAAGTTAGATCGGGGCCCCTAGCAAAGTTAACGCGGACCCCTTAATTCACAAAATGTCATTACCTTTCTGCTAAAAAGATGTTAGTTCTATGGCCAAGAGCTTAAAAATCCCTCTAGCAATTGCTACTCTTGCTATATGGTAAATCCAGCACCGACTTTAGAAATTCTAAGATATTAAAACATTACGAAGTCAAGATACCAAACACCGCATTTTTTTATTTATTTAAATCATCTAAGGCCCAAAATACTATACATAAATGTTATAAACATTAAATCATATACTAATACATATTTTATAAAAACAACTTAAAAGGAGCTAGCATATCAGTAACGAACTGCACGGTCCACGGTGGCTGGTCAAGTTGGTCGGGCTGGTCGAAGTGCTCAGCATCGTGCGGCATCGCCATCAAGTCCCGGCGCCGCACGTGTTCCGCCCCCGAGCCCAAGTTCGGGGGCCGAGTGTGTGTGGGGCTGGATATTGATGATGTCTACTGTAACCTGCCGCCTTGCCCTGGTTAGTATTTACTTATGGAATTCCAGTCATGTATAATTTTGAAATTATGTGTAGGATGTAATATTTATAAAAATAATGCGGTACCTTTTTTTATTAGCCTATGCTGTCCCACTGCTGGGCAAAGGCCTCCCCCATAACCTTCCATACCGTAACAATTTGAATAATATAATATTATTTTAATAGTGATGGTAATGTCAAGATCAGGATCCAACATTTGAAAATTGGATCTTTAGATTTAACCATGTTACAAAGAATTGAGCAATCACCACTGTTCTAACAAGAAACAGCAAACATTTTTACCTAACAAAAATTTCATTTCCAACAATACAAATGTACATATTTTTTTCTGTCATTTCATCGAATCTTATCTACCCAGACCCAACCCTCGCGGCAGTCGACGGGGGCTGGTCAGACTGGGGCCCGTGGTCGCCATGCACCAGCGCCGGCGGGCCCGGCTGCGGCCCCTCGGGCGGCTGGAAGGAGCGACGGCGTGAGTGCAACAACCCCGCGCCTAAGAACGGGGGCGCCGAGTGCGAGGGGTCAAGTGTTGAGAAGACCCCCTGTGATATGGCCCCTTGTGAGGTCCGGAAAGCTACGGCGTGGACGCCTTGGGTGCAAATACCTGGTATGTAGAAATATAATTTTTAAATTAAATAATTGAAGATATTTTTGTTTTGTTTTGTTAGTTGATAAAATTTTGTTTTTGTTGTGTAGGAAATGGGTCGGATGGCAGTTACACTGAAAAGAGATTCAAGTTCCAATGCAGAGCTCCATCACCTGAGCAGTTAAAGGTATGTAGCCACTGACTTGCTATCCGCGCAGAAACGTGTTATGTACGTACGAACTTATGTTAATATTGTATGTCTCTTGAACAGTTATCATTGGTACGCGAGGACGAGCGCTACTGTACAGCCCGGGGCCGCTGCAGCAGCGAGCGGGCCCCGGAAGACGAAGCAGGCTGGGAGGCGTGGGGCCCGTGGCAGCCGTGCTCGGTGCCGTGCGGGGCGGGGCAGCAGGCGCGGCGGCGGCGCTGCGTGCGGCACCCGTGCCGGGGGCCCAGCGAGATGCTGCGGGCCTGTAACACGCATGCTTGTACTGGTGAGTGTATAGCACGAGGCGGGCTGGAGGCGTGGGGCTTCTGGGAGCTGTGCTCCGTGCCCAGCCCCGGGGCCCGTCAACTTTCCAAAAACACAGTCACCAAAATATCCGCTCTTACTAGACTAATTTTGCGTGTGTTATCAGAGGACAGACACACGAAATATTTTAATCATTTACCGTACTATTCATATATTGTGAAGAACTCGTGGCTAAGTAAAAACCGGGCGGATCGATCGATCATAAGGTTAAAAAAAGTAAAGTAAAAAGTAAAGTAATCTTTATTGTATTGACTGTGTAGGTTACAGGTGTTAGGTACATAGTTATAGTACAACAATCAGCCCGTTTGGGCATACAATAACGGTTAAGCAACGCTTGGCGCTGTCGGTCCGTGGATAGGTGACCAACTTGTGATGTCCGTACTGGGTCTCAGCTTTCATTTGTTCGACAAGTCAGAAGCCAGAAAATCTGCCAATTTTTTTTCTAGTAGATGACTATTTCATGTTTTGTCACTCACTATTTATTTCTTCTCAGGCGAATGGTCATGCTGGAGCGAGTGGAGCGAATGCAGCGGCGAGTGCAGTGACGGCTCAGTGTCGGCGGCCGGGCACCGCACTCGCACGCGCCTGTGCGTGTCGCCGGAGGGCTGCGCCGACGCCGGCGCCGCGTTAGAACGACGCGTCTGTGTTAATAATTGTGCTGGTAAGGAATTTGTGTAGTTGGAGTGTGAAAAATTCGGTCTTGTATCCGAATGTTATTTGTAAAATGTTAGGTGACTATATAGTTTTTTGTGTGTCGAAATTGTACCTAATATTTGTTAAGTAAAATGCCAAAATAACATGTAAATTGATTCATCCACGGTCACAAAGAAAATTATGTGATACTAGCTTCCGCCAGCGGCTTCGCTCGCAAGGTAGGTTGATAAAAAGTAGCCTATGTGTTAAACCAGGGTATCACCTATCTACATACCAAGTTTCAATCAAATCGGTCCAGCCGTTTTTGCGTGATTGAATAACAAACATACATCCATACATTCTCACAAACTTTTACATTTATAATATAAGGATTCTTTTCTATATTCTGGACTAGCTTTGAAAATTACTGAGAGCATCTATTTTCAGTGTGAGAGTTTTAAGCTGTTTTATTTGTATTTTACACAGCTTTAATTCACAAGCGGTTTGAACACATAATAGGGTTGTTTCCAATTTTCGGAAATCTATTTAGATAGCTTCTAAATAATTTTAAGATCACCCTCTCTTTCATTTTTCGTCTCAAACTTTTTATTAAATTCTTGACCGTTATTTGAAGCTTACTAGTTTGAGATAGGCACCTACGTGTTTTCCGCTTTTATCTCTGTCCTTTTCTACCCCATATCTTGCATCTCTCTCGCACACCGACCAGTTTCACTCCCCACCAGGCAGGAGGCGACGAGTGTTCTCGGCGGCCACAGTTCGTCATTGGCGTCTTGTTTTCCGCCCGAGAAGGTTGGTCTAACCAACCGCTGTAGTATTTCGTTGAAAAATAAACTCAGTGCTCTCGCAGAACACAGGTGAGTTTATAATATTTTATACAATTTGTTAACGGTTTTATCGTTCGATATTCGATTTTGCGAAATCAAGTGTTAATATTTTGTACATCTACCCCTTTTTTGTCACGAGTTTCTTCCGTGTACTTTTTTTTCAGTAATTTGTTTTCAGAATGAGTGACTTATAAAGCAAATACGGATGCGGTAAATAATAAAGCTACCACAGCCCGTGCACGTGACTATGGAAAAGAAAGCAAGCCCGAAGTTCCTAAGGCACCTGTGGCCCTAGTTCAATCCTGCAAGGCGTTCAACTTTTTGACAAAAAAGAATGGTGTGAGGTGCGGTCCAACCAGCATCTCCTTAGTTCGGACTGGTCACTACCGCACTTGAAGAGGGCTGGTGGTGTCAAGAAAGCTTTTCGGCCTTGAAAGACTTGGTACGCTCCCCTCGGACTGCCAGTAAGTCTGTTAGCCACCCCCCATGGGGGTCGGCTCATTATCACGGCGTGTGATGGTTTTCGGCCTTGAAAGACTTGGTACGCTCCCCTCGGACTGCCAGTAAGTCTGTTAGCCACCCCCCATGGGGGTCGGCTCATTATCACGGCGTGTGATGGTTTTCGGCCTTGAAAGACTTGGTACGCTCCCCTCGGACTGCCAGTAAGTCTGTTAGCCACCCCCCGTAGGGGTCGGCTCATTATCACGGCGTGTGATGGTTTTCGGCCTTGAAAGACTTGGTACGCTCCGCCTAGGACTGCCAGTAAGTATACTAGCCACCCCCCGCAGGGGTCGGTTCATTATCACGGACCCGCGCAGGGTACCAATCTTGCATTTTGCGAGTCGCAGCATCATTACAAAGCAGGGACCAGTAAGTATACTAGCCACCCCCCGCAGGGGTCGGTTCATTATCACGGACCCGCGCAGGGTACCAATCTTGCATGTTGCGAGTAGCAGTATCATTACAAAGCAGGGACCAGTAAGTATACTAGCCATCCCCCGCAGGGGTCGGCTCATTATCACGGACCCTCGCAGGGTACCAATCATGCATGTTGCGGGTCGTACCATCATTGCAATCTACCCTCGCAGGGTGGCTTTTTGGATCGACTTTCGAAGAGTCGCCATTATAACCTTCCCTCGAAGGGAAATGGTAATCACACTCACGCTGAATGGCGTGTGACGCAAAACTCTAAAAGCTCCCTTGGCGTATCACGAGTAAATTACAATAGGAACCATGTCCAACAGAGGAAACAGAAAGCGTCCAGGACCGCAGGCGGACTTTGATGCGTCCAACAAGGCACGTAAGTTATGACTTTCCAGGCGGGTTGCCTAACATTATATCAAGACCAATGGAAAGAAATGGGAGCTCCGCCTTTCTTGTTAAAAATAATAACTGGGTATCGCATACCATTGGCCAAAAGCCACCTTTGATAGATAATGCCAGATTTGACCAGAGAGTCCAAAGAGATGGATGTCGTCATATCCCAAATGATAAAACAAAAAGTTCTATTGATAGCTGCAAATTCTGCCAGCTTTCTTTCCAATATGTTTCTTGTGCCCAAAAGGCGACGGAAAGAACCGTCCAATACTCAATCTCAAGGTTCTCAACAAGTTCATAATTACGGAACCCTTCAGTTTAATAAATGTTTTTCGGGTGCTAGAGTTTCTTCAGAAAGACGAATGGCTGTGCAAGTGGATCTCGCCCAGGCTTACTTCTACCTTCCGGTAGCCGAAGGTCACAGATATGTTCTTCGACTAGTATACAGAAGAAGACTGCTTCAGATTACGTGCCTACCATTTGGCTTAAGCACGGCACCCAAGACCTTCGCCACAGTGACCAATTTGGGTGGCTCAAACTTTGAAAACCCAAGGGTTACTTATAATTGTGTATCTCGATTTTCTGGTGGCTCACCAAGATATATTTGCCTACTTTGGGATCATTTGCACCATGTTTTGGATGGCAAGTGAATAAATCGCAAGCATTATCAACAAGATAATGACAAAACGCACTACGTGACAAACAGCACGACAAACTTAGAAGACCTGCATAGCTTGATAGGACTTTTAAACTTCGCAAGTTTTCGTTGTTGCATACGGCAGACTGCATTACCGGGCTCTCCTCACTATCCTCAATGCAGTGTTGAACAGCAATCTATACCTACCCTATTCATGGAACCGTGAGCCAAACGGTGAACAAACCATAAAAAGGGTTCTTATAAGTCACGATTGAAGTAATGATCATATTTTATAAAAATAACTACGAAAGTAATATACTGACAACATTAGAAATGATATTTTAGAACGATGTCTGTGGAACTTATGCAATCTTTTCAAACTTAATTGAAATCAAATATGTATAATAAATGCCGTAAATTATTTTCTTAATTTTAATGAAATATGTAGTAAATCGTTTACATGTAAAATGAACCTAGAAGTCTTGACTGTCATACATAGAACCCTACTTAATTGAAGACCACAGATACTAAGAACATTTTACATAAAAATGTGACGTTTTTGTCATCGGTCGGGTTATACCCACCATTTTGAAAAAGTGTCATTCTTTGGTTACATTGTGGGCTCACGACTCGGTGAATGGAGTATAGCAATGTTGAACCTACCAGCAGATACCTTAGCAGATCTAAAGTGGTGGCTGGTCAGCTGCCACCAAACCTTGGATATTCATTCGCCACTTCCCTGTCACCTTATAACCACGGACGCCTCCGATGTAGGATGGGGGCACAACTGAACGGAACTCCCGTAATGGGTTCATGGAACGAGAGAGAAAAAGGCTTTCACTGCGATCTGAAAGAGATGCTTGCAGTATTAACTGGAAAATCACGGCAAGTTGCTAAAGAGATCAACAGCCATTTTTCAATGCAGAAATGGGACTGTGGTGTCATATCTAAGAAATCAAGGTGGCACCCGATCAAGGAGCCTACCGAACTTGACGTACAGAGTATTCAGTTATCTTGAGCTGTATCAAATCTATCACGTCGTGAATCATATACCAGCCCTATTCAACAGTCAGGCAGACCATCTCTCCCGACACAAACCTCCACCGGAGTGGCATCTTGTATCAGCAGTGGACCTATTTGCCTCGAAGCGAGCCCAGGGACACATAGTTGTGTACTACGTGCCCCTAGATCTGAAGGACCCGAAAGCGGGGTTCCACGATGCATTTTTCTCAAGTTTTGACTTACCCGCTAGCATGGGTATTACCGCCACCTTACCTTATACCGTAGGTCCTCAGTCATCTCAATTCAGGAACGGGAGTTAATCTCATAGTAGTTCCTTCGGTGGCACCAGGTATTTTGGCGAGCAGATTTGAAGTCCCGATCATTAGCAGTACCCTACACACTGATGAACCTCGAGCAGAAACCGATAGACACAGCAACGGGGATACCCCCTGCCAAGGTCAAGGAAATGGGGGGGGGAGGGACAAGGAGTCTCTCCGACTGAAGTCTTCTTCAATCCACACGCAACACTTATCAATCATCTTGGAGTCGATGGTTAAATTGGGGCGAAAAGTATGAAATTGGATCCTATGAATCCTTGAATCCCTATTTGGACCTATACTTACTTACCCAATTTTTAGCGGACATAGTAAATAAACTAGCATACAATACTATTTTATTACACAAGTCAGTTATAGCTACACTATGCAATGCAGAAACCACTCTAGAGCTAGGTTCACACGTTCTAGTCGGACACATTTTAAAATCAATAGCGCTGAGCAAACCTGTTCCCCGGGAAGCCGTCCATCTGGAATATTGACCAATTGGTAACCTACTTAAGTGCAGTAAACGTAGACGAGAATAATCCATTTGCAACTTCCAGGCACACTGCTGCTCTTTCTTTTGCTAGCTTGTTTCGGAAAGGCGAGTCCATGATCTTTCCTTGCTTGCAATAGACCCAGAACATTTCAAAAACAACAAAGATAATTTAATCTTATGGCCAGTCTTTGGCTCTAAGACCGACAGTTCTAGTCATAGGCAGTCGGGTTGTTGTTTGATGGATAATCAGGAAAATATAAATCTAAGTCCAGTGTATTGGGTCAGAAAGACTAAAGCCTTGTTAGAAGATAGACGGACATCGGCTAATTCCTTAAATTTATTTATATCCGTTAGAGGCCAACCAAAGGCAGGCACCCGAACGATGATGCGGGTGGATTAAGACATTGTTAAAAGAGGCAGGAATAACTACAACCCCAGGAAGCTTCCACTCGGCGGTAGCGTCAAAATCTGTGTTGACAATATACCTTTGGACGATATATTAGCAAAGGGTAATTGGCGATCAGGCAATACATTTGCCCATTTTTACAGAAGGGAAAGATACCCACTAAATAGAAGTAGCAAGTTATCTCGATTATTTAATAATCCAGCTGATTAATGTCTATATTTTTGTTACTATTGTCATTAAGAAGTATCGCAATGTTTTTGTTAATTACTATTAGAAAATGAAATCAATTTTTGCTTTTGTTCTTGCATCTCTCTTTTAATTTTTATTACTCATCCTTCGAGCTCCTTTCCCAACTATGTTGAGGTCGGCTTCCAGTCTAACAGGATGTAGCTGAGTACCAGTACCAGTTAACTTTGATTACATTAGTATTCCAGGACGCAATACACATACTTACATGTGATTACTCGTGTACCTAAGTACCTATTTACATACACAATTTCATTGTGCTTTTGCTCACATTGGCGTCCACTTCCACCAGGCGATAACAAACACGTCTCAAACTAGTAAGCTTCAAATAACGGTCAAGAATTTAATAGCAGCGTTTTACCTGAAATAAAACGCATATTAAATACTTACCTTATTTGAAGCTTACATTTTAATTTCTGCCTGGTGTTTTCGACTCAATGACGAACTGTGGCCGCCGAGAACACTCGTCGCCTCCTGCCTGGTGGGGAGTGAAACTGGTCGGTGTGCGAGAGAGATGCAAGATATGGGGTAGAAAAGGACAGAGATAAAAGCGGAAAACACGTAGGTGCCTATCTCAAACTAGTAAGCTTCAAATAAGGTAAGTATTTAATATGCGTTTTATTTCAGGTAAAACGCTGCTATTTTTTATGTATTACATGTTTTTCTATTTGTCTTAAAATATTGCTCAGAAAACGCTAGATCACGTGACTGTGACGTCAACGTTCTCTGTTCATTCCTTTACATTTTAAAGCACATCTAACGAGATAAAACTAACATACCAACTAATGGATTTCTTAATTTTAATAATGTATTTTTATAAAATAGCTACAAAAACTATAATATTTTATACATATAGATTATTTTTATACATTTGCACAAAAATAAAATACCTCAAATGTTTTGAGTTGTGTACGCGGAAAAATGAAATGGTGCAAAGAAACGTAAAGTTTGTTTATTTATATTGAGGTTATGTCCGCGTTCGAAAAGATTTGATGCTTTTTCAAAAAACTTAAATTAAATGAATGTCTACAAGGTTTGTGTTGTGCGAGACTGTGGAAATACGACCATTAGTGCTCTAAATAAACTGTTCATCCACGTACCGCTGAATAAAAATCTTGGTTATTGGCAAAGAATTGAGCGACCATAAAAGAGCTATTCTTGGCAGATTGGAACTATCAGCTTTCATAAATCCTTTCTCCATAATTCTTTAGCAGTTGTATCACTTAAATGCAATTAATACACAGAACTTCACAGAAGCAAATAAACAAAACATTAATTCTGAGGTTATTTCGATATATCTGTCACTGTCAAATACTTGTCATTGTCAAATATAGAAAGGATGACGTCATCGGTCTCTTCTCGTCGTTTTTAATAGCGTGACGTCACAGGCTCAAAATTAAAATTTCATAAATTAATTAAAAAATATATGGTCAGTTATAAATAATATAATATAGCTTATCGTGTTTCTAGTTTTGTGAACTTTCGTTGCATTTATTTAATTTTAACTAAATGAATACTAGGAAACAACCCTATTTCATAGTGCTCTGTCATCCTAAAGTATAACTGTGCAGCCAGAAACACATAAACTAACCAAAACTCGTTTCTTCCAGACTCGGAAGCAGGGTGGGGTGAGTGGGGCGCATGGAGCCCGTGCGCGGGCGGCGAGCGAGTACGTAAGCGAGCCTGCCTCTCGGGTGCCTGTCTGGGGGCCCAACTACAGGTCGCCCGCTGCGGAGGAGACCAACAGGATCTTGATAATGGTGAGGGAATTATGTAAAATATTACGAGAACACTTTAAAAATTATATGTAAGATAAAATGTAACATAAGAATAGTTTAAGATGACACATAAAGTTAAAAATAAATGTTTGTAGTTTGATGAAGAACAAGTTCCAATTTTGGTTCAAGATGGCTGAAATGATGTGCATCAGTGCATTGCATGTTCAATCAAAATTGTATTATAGTTGACGAAGGAAATCAACACATCATATAATTAAAAGTGCAAGATAGTAGAAGTTATAAATTATGTGGTACTTAAAAGGTTCATGACGTAGGTATTTCATTAAACAATTTGAATATAATCTTTTTTTTTCAACAGAACTCTACGCGATGCCGGCTTACAGCCAAAATGTGGAAATGGCATCATTTGTAACTATGGCTGGAAATGAAACTCTCAGCTTAGGCAGCATCATAGGCTGTGTGGTAGCTGCCTTTGTCATGGGTAAGTTTTTAACACACTACGTAGTTGCGTTGCGAGATAATAGATGGCGCTGTTTTAAGTAGTTCAGTGTCGCGAAACTAGATGGCGTTGTAAGCAGCAATATGAATTTCTAATTTTGTTTTGCGATTTTTGTGGTTTAATTTTTGGATATTTAGCAAGTTAGTGTTTTCAATTGGTAGAAATACAGTTTATAGTTATTAATAAGTGAACTTTTTTATAATTAAAATTAAATTAGTTGAATTATAGTACAAAATGCTAGATCGCGCAAGTAAAATTTTCATGCCAGTTTGTTCATAAAAAAAAATCGAAAAGGGCGTTCGTGTCTATTGAAAGGAGAGACGGTTAGCACTCCCCTTGACAAGGATGGAACACATAAAAACTGGTTAAGGCACAACTTGACCACATTTTTTTTGTATACTATATAGATTTGTTTGAAAATTTTTCGTTTTATAAATATTTACCTTCTAAATACTGCATTTGATAAGGCAGTTATCTAAAGGTAAACACTCTTGATACGACTTTTTATTTCAAAAACTTATTTAAAAAAATAAAATATATAATATAAAAATAATTATAAAATCCTAAAATTACTTTAAATGTTTATTGTAAGCAGCAGTTTATTTGTTTAAAATGTATCTTTAAATGTTTATTGTAAGCAGCAGTTTATTTGTTTAAAATGTATCTTTAAATGTTTATTGTAAGCAGCAGTTTATTTGTTTAAAATGTATCTTTAAATGTTTATTGTAAGCAGCAGTTTATTTGTTTAAAATGTATCTTTAAATGTTTATTGTAAGCAGCAGTTTATTTGTTTAAAATGTATCTTTAAATGTTTATTGTAAGCAGCAGTTTATTTGTTTAAAATGTATCTTTAAATGTTTATTGTAAGCAGCAGTTTATTTGTTTAAAATGTATCTTTAAATGTTTATTGTAAGCAGCAGTTTATTTGTTTAAAATGTATCTTTGTAAAATAATTATTCACCTTTAGTTAAGTGCCTGTGCATACCTATATGGAGTATAGATTTTTTACATTTGGTTCTGCTTTACTAAATATTTATTTTCTAATTTGTGATCAAATTTAGTTTTTTTACGACAAATTCAAACAATATTTAAGTCCCTCTGCGCCATCATGTCTCCTACTTCAAAAAAAATCAACCTATTTTAACCAAACATTTTTATCTCCAGGCTGTCTAGTCTGTCTTGCTGGTGTAATATTCTGCCAGCGTCGAGGGACCCGCATGCCGTGGAACAAACAGAACAGAGTGCCTTCCAGCCCGCATTATATCACAGCTAAACAGAATAGCTACGTCACTGTGCCGTTGAAGGAAGTCGTAAGTACATACTACATGCACCTAAATTTGGTTTATGTCATAGGGCTTTTATTCGTCGAAGCAATGTACTGAAGTTTTGGGTTGGAACAAGTTCAAAGTTTATCATTAAATATGTGTTTTTGCACAAGCATTATTAAGCAAAAAATAAATCACTTCGTTTTTGTAAAGTCGGTTAAAAAATTAACTTTCATAAGACTACGATGGGATAAAATCAACACTTAATTAAAAAAGGCATGTATTGTTTGAGGAATTAATCCTACTTATATTATAAATGTGAAAGTTTGTGAGAATGTATGGATGTATGTTTGTTATTCAATCACGCAAAAACGGCTGGACCGATTTGATTGAAATTTGGTATGTAGATAGGTGATACTCTGGATTAACATATAGGCTACTTTTATCAACACACCACGCGGGCGAAGCCGCTGGCGGAAGCTAGTAGTCTCTAAATAAGTTTGAGGTCAGAATATTTTCATATCTTCATTGAAGACAATATTATACAACTATGCTTATCTGCAATGTGTAGTTCAAACCTAACCACCCTTTTCATATTCCTCATTTTTTTTAACCGACTTCCCAAAAAGGAGGAGGTTCTCAATTCGTCGGGATCTTTTTTTTTTTTTTTATTTTTTATGTATGTTCACCGATTACTCAGAGACGCCTCGACCGATTTGCAAAATTTTTTTTTTGTTTGATAGGGTTTACCTCCCAGGTGGTCCCATAGTCACCAGGTCAGGATCTGATGATGGAAACCCTGAGAAATCGAGGGCAACTTTCGAAAATCGTAGGCATACGTAGGGTAAAAACTTGACACTAAGGCGCATGTCTGATAACACTATGCAATGGTGAAGGCTTGGAGCTGACCTGATGATGAAGACCAGAGAAGGTCGAGGGAACTTGACAATTGAATATGTAAACTACCTCGTGCTTGGGCTTATATTGTTCGTATTGATGAGAACTTTCCACTGCGGATATGACATGCGGATAGTGACAACTATGCTTGTCACTGAAAAGCTAAAAATAAAAAACTTTTTACAAAAAAATAAAACCGACTCCCAAAAACACTGAAAAGCAAAAAAAAACTATTCTTAGGTGCATCGGCCTAGAAGTCGGTGGCGTTATAAACTTAGTTACATCAATTAGACACCGACTTCTAGGCCGATGCACCTAAGAATAGTTTTTTTTTGCTTTTCAGTGTTTTTGGGAGTCGGTTTTATTTTTTTGTAAAAAGTTTTTTAACATCACCATATTTTTCAACAGCCACGCAAAGCGAAACGCCAGCCCTCTTTCACTGGCATCGGCGGCACCAGCGGGATCCTTCTCTCCAAAAGCAACAACATTTCCAACGCGAATAATCATAACAATGCCACGACTACCCCCAAGTTGTACCCTAAGGCCATAGCCAATGAGTACGACTCACTTGGAACGTTACGAAGACATTCTAACCAGCCGAATAATAAGAATAATCTGGATATTGAGGAAGATAAGTTTTATTGAAGAATTTAAAGGTATGTCTTACCTATTTTTCAGTGCCACCGCGTCTTTTGAGCAGTTGACAGCGGTCAGTTTGCAAGGTATACATATGGGACCATCCCCACTCCAAAATTCTTGAGGATGATACCATTTTTTGTACGGAATGACAGTATAATAACAGTGGTTTTCATTAACAAATGCCTACTTTGATGATCGTCTTTTCTTCGGCACAAAAGTACAGACTGTAAGAGAAGTTCAGAGACAAAGTGACAAAGAAAAGTGGACATTATAGTAATGAGGTTAAAGTCGATAACGAGTAAAGCCTGTGATAGTAAGAGATGGATTCTATTTAGATAGACGAAACAGTGTTGCTACTGTTAATTTTTGTGTTTTTATTTTGACAATGTCGCAGTATGAATGTTTCAAGGTTAATATTTTTTGTGCATTTATTGAACTAAGGCCCAAGTTCACTGACAACATAAAAGTTAGTTTCCTCAAAATCACAGTTTATCACAAATTTTACCGCACAAGTTTCAAAGAGAAAAAGTTGGTACTTACGTTTAATTTGGCGGTGTACTGGGGCCTCAAATATATACGTATTTCTATATGTAATAATGACAATATTTATACATACAACTGTGACGTAAACCTTGCCTTGACAAAGTACATTTGTACGTAACTATGTTACATTTTGCCTTACAAATAGTTCCTGGCAGTTAGTATGGAATCTCTAAAGAATAGTTGAATGATTTCCCTAGTTGGTTTAAAATTTATTCCTGTGTACATCATTGTTGCAATGTTAGAACTCTAGATAGCATTGTTTATTTCTAGCATTTCAGTAATGATGTTTCTGTACCGTCAAGAATATCCCTCCAATTTATTTTATACGATGAAAAAGGTATGTTAGACGTAAATGAAATTTAAATGTGCCTGGTATGTTTTTGCTATCATTATATCATTTCTGTTGGTGAAATAATGTTGTCGGAATGATTATTATTTTTTTTTAATTATGGCTATGTTAACTATTATTGTTTCTATATTTTATTGAATTTTTCTATTTTCTTTTTTTATACAACAAACTGTGAATGAAGTTTGCTATAAAAAGTGAGATGAGTGAGGTGGTATCTTTTCTAAGAAACAAAATTTGCTACGGGACCAACATAATGTCGCAGAATATAATTAACTGCGATCAATGGCTTGATTTTAAATAACTCGAAAATCTAAATGCTTAGTTTGCAGTAAAACACGACATATCAACAATGTCTGTCTTAGTTTTCTTTTGTAAAATATTAGTTTTTAATAAATAAGTATTGTGATTAGTCGTAGAAAACGAATCCAGTGCCATTCTACTAAAACATGTAAAAATGACCTAATCCCTGTGTATTTTAGTTTTTAATTTAAAAAGAGTTTGTTTCAAAAAAGTATGTGCCATGTAAATAAGTAACGTATTTTAATATTATGTAAACGTGTAAATAAAAATGTAGTTATCAAAATTAAGAAATATATTTTATATTAAGCAGTACAAAGAGAGGTGCCTTCACATACAATAAATATATATTAAAAAAATACAGATACATATTTACAATATTGAAATAGATGGTTATTTACATAATATAATTATTATTATATTTTATGTAGAAAATTGTACGTAAATACATATGTAAAGGTTGTTGAATGAATTTCGACATTTTGAACGGCTCATGTTGAGTCAAATATAGAGAAAAGTGTGGGTTTGTATGTGAATTTTTATACTTTTGTATTTTATTGTGTAAGTTATAAATGAGGCAAGTTTACACTTTCATTAGGACCAGCAAACACAAAAATATGAATACTTGGCTAAGCGGATTATTTTTTACAAATGGCTCTAATAAAAGTGTAAACAAAGCTTAATATAAGTTTATGAAGTGTGTTTTGAGCTTATTTTCCTATTAATTTTGTATGAGAATGGTACCAAAACATTTTTTTTGTTGATATCATGAATGAAATGCGAAACTGGCTATATCAATTGGTCTCACTGAGGGTGTAGGGTAGGTATGCGGATTTTTTATTTTGTTATATGTGAGTTGCTATCTTTTTTCAAAATTCATTTCAATTACAAAATAACATAATTTCCAGAGGAATTAAACAAAATAGGGGTATTAAAAATATTTGTAACAATATTTTACCCTATGTGGATTTATTTGCCTTAAAATAACATTCAATTATTTTAGAACATCACTTGAAAAATGTGAACACTCAAACCCAAAGCTATATTCAAAAAAAACTCTTACAATATCTATCAAACTCATTGCTTATAGCCCTCCCACGTTCACTTTCGCACTTGAAACATTTCCACATAACATTAGCTATGTGTCGCATGATGGATAGGTTCTGAAGGTCAGCAAGTCTGATGCTACTCTAATGTTTTATGACGTAGCCCTTTGTTTGGCAGTAGACAGCCTTGCTGTATTGTCTATCGATTCGTGCCAATGAAGATATCATTAGGGAATACTGGGTTAAGTGAAAATTTCCGTCACAATGAGGGCCTTGTTTATATTAGTTTTTTTACTGGTTTTTGTGTTTTACATAGGTTTGAAAATGTAACGCTCACGTAAGAAAATCGCTCACGTAAAAAGGAGATTCTAGACTATCAGTGACGTCATTTCGGTTAAGTAGCGATTTTTTTAAATCTTATCATATTGTACACAAAATACTTCAAACATTTGAACCATTTCATTCGCAACACTATTCAAGACCAGTGAAGAGTATTTGGGTAACCTATTTCATTCCTAATACTTACAGTCAAAACCAGTAAAGACTCCCAAATTAAACTCCATCCTAAAACAGTATATCTTTGCAAATAGGTCCATATTACAAAGGGTAGGGTATTGGTGCTAGTTCCCCATTAACGCCATAGTACGTGGGCTGATGGTAATACAATGGGTTTCACTTAGGGCCTTCGTAAACGATGCCATTTCGCTCGGACCGTCCGCACTTATATTACACTATCGTTCAAACTTATTGGCGGACATTGTTAGACTTTCTACGTTATATTTGCGAAAGAATAAGTCTGTAAGACTTTTAGAAGAAAATTATACAGGTACAATATAATTTACATCCCTTTTCGCACGAAAAATAATTATTTGACGTTAACGGTGGATTGCACCATTGAACTTTAACGATAACTGAATCATTTTCATTTGTCGAATCGCCAATTTCGGGCGGCCAAATTGCCGGTTTCACCAATGGGTGTCAAGTACCTACACGGCTGGTTATGGTTTGGCTATCATTATAGTTAAATGGTGCGACTTACCCATATTATGGCTTTTTCAACTATGCTAGTTTGTGATAAATTCCGTATCTAAATAATTAATTCGCGGACTTAGATAGTGACTTTCTTAGTTTTTACTAATTTTCACAAATATCGTAGGATGTCGACAATGTGCGCTTGCTTTCAGCAATTTTCATCAAAAAATTTCACCAGTAACATTCATTTCCATTTCAAGTGAAATTCATTATTATTATTATCTACTCCAATTAAATTCGCATACTGTATAAGTTAAATTATTATTTCAAGAGGCTTCTTATCTCAATAACTCACCGATTCATGTTAAATTGTAGGAGATTATTGTTCTTGTGATTTGTAATACTTTACGCCTTAGTTATTTCTTATCCTAAATGTTTAACTATGTAAAATGTTTATATAAGACGCTGTACATTGTTATTAAGATAATTACTTAAAATAACAATAAAGACTGTCGGATATTGATTACTTGTTTTACTCATAAATTACTCTTACCTTTATAATGGTCATAGTGGTTTCTTGAAAAAGAAAGCGCAGCCAGTCAGCAGAAAGGGTTTGCCCTTTGGGATTGCTTTCATCTAGCTTTTGAGAGACGATAGAAGAATATAATGAAAAAATAAATTGAAAATAATAGGTAGATAAGTAATGGAATGAGTACATAAAATTAATAAGCATTTTTGAAATTCACGTAGCACTTAAGAATAAAAGCCAGACAAATAATTCTATGAATGTAAATAAACGATGTGTTATTTCATTACGAGTAGTTTAAGTACAGTATTTGAAATATTTGCTTTCTCGATTATAAAAAAAAATCTCTTGTTACCATTACCCAGGTAATTTAATCTTCTATTCGAAATATTTTCTTAACGATTTAAACATACGATACATCTCTAAAATAACAAAATATTTGCAAATCAAAATAAACATCTTCGAATGAACGATAAATAATTTATCGTTTCTTTGACATGGAATACAATTTTGAGTTGTTTATTCGGATAATCTCGCCGAGTTATGATAACAAGGCTCATGCATTTTAATGAGGCTGGTATAGGTACAGCTAGGCATACTATTTGTTGAACGTGGGTAAACAAAAATACCTAAGCAGTGAGCCTGAGCATTGAATTGATCGGGGACGAATTTGTAAACATCACAGACTACCCGAGGATATTTTAGATAAAGCTTTATGATTTTGGTAGACATTTTTATTGTTTAGTCAACATGTTGGTTGGAGTTAGCGATGTTGGAGTATTTTCGTCGAACGTAGAATTCTGTGAATCTAAACGTTAATAGAATTTGTGAAATTAATGATGGTACTTGCTGTTGGTGGGTAGTAAGAGGTCAAAAAGTCTGATTCAATCTCATCAAAGGTATTTAATTGTTCAGGTAACTTAGATTGATAGGGTCAGGTAAGCTGTCGCTTCATGTAAAGCATTAGCAGGCTAGTAGCCGAACCGATAGCGGAAGAAAAAGTGGCGCTGCGGGTCGGCCCGGCCTTCGCCGTAACACGCCTATCAGCACTGCTATACCTAGTATAAAAGCCAGTTCTTTGAGACTTATTAGTTTGTCTACAAAATATTCAATAACTACCATCATACTCCAGACTCACAAAGCAGACAAACTCGCGAGACTATGGGTAGTTAGTAGGCAATATAATAATAAGCATCGGAATGCGCGTCACGTAGTCACTCTGTACGTCGGGAGAGCACTCACTGAATACCATATAATAAGCTTATTGATGTGAGATCATGGGTGAAATATATTGCTAATAGAAATGCAGTAGCTGTCGCTGTTTGGTGTGAAATTATCTTTATGACTACTTGTTTATTTATTGCGTCTAGACCTTGTGGGGAAACACTTCTCGATACATTTTAGAATATATACCGAGAAAGCTAAATATTAAAGATAAAGGCAAAAGATTTTTTAACGAACAATGTTGTAGGTAAAGAATTGCCTGAAACCTCAGGTCTCTTTAACGGCGTCGTGTTTCGTATTTAACTACCTAGCTAAGGTAATTTTGTAGGTCACATATTTTTATACCTTACCTGCTATCATAGTTGTCAGTGTAGATACATCTATCTTGGCTCTCTACTATATCAATAGATGTTCAATCTCCAGTCTTTTCGAGCATTTCTCGAAATAATAACATACTCAAACCATCTTTCAACAATTTGGACTAACTATATACTTAAAATAAAAACATTTCTAATATAATTGTGGATTATTATATAACAAAGCGGTAAGAGTAGAGCAACGTCGCCGGTCTGACTAGACGGAGCGTAGTTTAAATTGGAATATAAAACGACTAGCTTTTGCCCGCGACTTCGTTCGCATGGAATAATGACTTCCTGCATATTTTTGGTTTGACCAATAGATGGCGCTATATGTCCGGAATAAATTTTATTTTTTATTTTTATATATATTTTTTTTAATAAAAACTATCCTATGTCCTTTCTCAAGTTCCAAACTATGTCTGTACCAAATTTCACACAAATCGGTTCAGTAGTTTAGGCGTGAAGAAAAGACAGACAGACAGACAGACAGACAGATAGAGTTACTTTCACATTTATAATATTAGTTAGGATAACAAAGTTTCGATGTTTTGTTTATTATACGACACTAATATAATTGAGTTTGATAGTGTTAGCCTCTTTAGCGGTTTGTTTGAAGGCTGAGATGATTATTGTACAGTTTTTGTTAGTATAATCAGCATTTTCTATATTAGACAGTTACTGTAGTAGGTACTATGAATGAGGTTAAAGTAAATACCCAATTATGGTTTTGCCTAACCTGAACGCCGACTCGGGCCATCATTTTCTTATATTACTTATTTTGAGGGAAATGCTTTTCTTTTAATTAATGATGATAATGGCTGAATGCAAGGGCATGTGGGAAAAGGATTTTTATATTTTTTTTAAAAGTGTGTCATACATAAAATATTTTTATTTCGTACGTAAGTACAAAAAATATTCTAAGGGGCTACCAAGCGTATTATTACATTGTTCTCATAACCAATGTGTTACACGACTCCACAGTAATTATTTTCCGAGAATCGCGTGTATTTGGCACACGGTTCATGACGATAACTGAATAGAAAACTTCTTGTTGACTTTGAAAGGGCGCGCTCTCAGAAATTATATTACTCAGACCCACGGAGTAAGGAAATATGAGCGGAGATGCCATAATGCAGGGTTCCTCTAAGTCAAATTCGTTCTGTGGGTATGACCAAAACTATCAGTTACGAGTGAATTAACGAAGCGTTCGGGTTCTTTGAGACATATGTGAACGATTTTTGGTATTACGACAAATTTTCGGGTCCAAAGAAGGCGATTAAGGGCGAAAACAGTAACTTTCCTCGCCTCCGCTCACCCGCATTTTGGCACGCAATTAGGCGATTTTCCGTTATATCACCTCCACTAGTAATTTTGTTCTTCATGTTCAGACCACACTCACACTTACTTTGTTGTTGTTTCCAGTAAGAAAACCTTTTCCTCTAACCGAAGCAAAACTTTACTACGATTTTGGGGTAGAAACGAAAACCAAGCTTAGTAATAATTAAG
The DNA here is from genome assembly GCF_022581195.2 of Helicoverpa zea. Taxonomy (NCBI): domain Eukaryota; kingdom Metazoa; phylum Arthropoda; class Insecta; order Lepidoptera; family Noctuidae; genus Helicoverpa; species Helicoverpa zea. The sequence goes on from NC_061472.1 coordinate 6,362,298, forward strand.
TACATAGCTACCTACTAATTTGCTTTTCAGGGCCTAATTTTGTCTTGAGATATTCATGAAGATCTTACATTATTTATTTGAGGTTCTATTAAAATATGCTCAAAGGTTTCTTGGACTAAGTCTAGGTAGATTGATAGACTGTATTTTTTCCTAATTAAGACGTAGATCAAAGGGTGTTCAGCAGTGGACGTCCTATGGCTGAGATGATGATGATGATGAAGACGTAGGATTTCATTAAAATTCCTCAAGTAGATTTAATATATTAGCATCGGCCTTGTTTTAGTTGCTACCTTCACATATGTATATCCAGAGTTTTTTGAGAGAGAACAGGTAGTAACTTGTAACCACACAAAATCCTTTTGTTCAGGTATTGGTGCTTAATATTTTGGGATTCATGCCTTAGGCGTTGTTTGTGAGCACTATACACTGCCGTGTCTGTTCAAAGGGTTCCGTACAGTGAAATAGCGACATTTATTTCTGTTGTTTGATGTTCTATCATTGTAGGGCCCAGATAACAAAGTATGCACAAAATAAAACTAAGGAAAAATTTGGAAGTGGGTCGTGAGAAGAAAAACATGCGTAAAGTTTAGAACCTAAGTGAATATATACCATCTTGGTAATTCATCATCCTCTGAGCCTTTTCCCAACTATGTTGAGGTCGGCTTCCAGTCTGACGACTGCCTATCTGACCTCCTCAACCCAGTTACCCGGGCAACCCCTTGGTTAGACTGGTGTCAGACTTACCGGCTTCTGATTACCTGTAATGACTGCCAAGGATGTTTAATGACAGCCGGGACCTATAGTTTAACGTGCCATCCGAAACACAGCCAATGGTGTCTAAAATATAGTATGTACTTAGAAAGTACATAAAAGAACAATGTCAGACGTCCATAGTAACTTAGGCTCAATAAAAATATTTCATGTACAGTGAAAATTCTTACAGGTTTTTGTGTAGTTTAATGTCAGAAGCTTTTCTATGTTTTCCACTTTTGCATTGAACTTCTCAAAACCAAATTATTCCAAATTATTAAAACGAAAAACCTGAACTCGATAAACAAAATAATATGATTTTTTTTTTGGAAAAGTTCTAGATAACAATTAAATATTTTATAAGAAGTTAGTATTTTATATTTAAATTTTTGTAGTAAAGAACTTTGTGTCCGTGAGAATTTAGTTTTAAAAGTTGATTGGGTGGGCCGAAACCTGACATTGCTCTTTAGAAAAGTTGCATTGGTACATGCCTGACCTGGGATCAAACCCGCGGCCTCATACTTGAGTACCATCTTGGTCATTGTGAAAAGTTATTGTGAAGGTTTTAACTAACTTTAATTTAACAGTACTTACTCTCAAAGAATAAGTACAACCCAAAATCCATATTACCGTCACTATACATTAAAAGAAAATTGGACTGAAGTCGGGTTACAGCACCACCAATTATATTTTATCCATTACTCATTAACAATCCTGTTTAAACTTTTTGGACCATAATGCAAATTAGTGGGAGGCTCTTGTACATTGTGAGACCTTCAAACTTTAATATGAGTACTACAGAAAAGGGATCGGATCTTACACAAAGGTAGACTAAGTTCGAATTAATTTCCTTACAGCTAGTTTACAAGCCCTCTGTTCTTGTTCAATGGAAATAAATTCAATTACTTGCGTGATTGAATTTTAATTGGAATAATATTTTTATTTATTCATGTATGCTAGCGTTTGAGCAATGATAGTTGATGCCTATACTGGAGTTTAGAATAAATCTAGACCAAAATTAAGGTCGCAGTAGATTACCTACTTAGACAAAAAATATTAAGAAATTATATGAATTCATGGAATTTGTCGCAAATAAATATTTAGGGCTTGTCCAGAAAGGGCGCAATACGCGCGAATCACGCGCGAGTCGAGGGTCTGGCGTTATGCACGCGATTTACGCGCGTATTTTGAATTCGCGCGATGCTTGTGGACGCGATGTATTCGTGCCTAGTATCTCAATAGCGCGCGAGTGAATTCGCGCGAAACGTTTCGCGACGAATTCGCTTCTTCTGGACAAGGTCTTAGAATAAATAGTCTTGTCGTGTTGTGTAAATATTAATCCGCAAATTGAAATATAGGATATCTTTCATCAGAATGGAACTGATAAAATCGAACATAGAATCATGACTAGAAACGAATGTATTGGTTATGTAATAAAACAAAATAAGAGTCTGACATTTCTTCACGCTAACCGACAGCAGAAGGGGTCATTTGATGATTTCCACATCCATTTGATTATAACCACTATTTTTGTAAGCAAGGTGATTTGGAAATAAACGCAAAAAAGGTAGATAAGTATTTTAAGTGGACTGTATTTAGTTGGAGGATGGCTGGTTATCGCCAAGAAGCGAACGAGCGATGTGTAGGCAATCAGGGAAAAGCACACGTAACTAGCTCTCCAGCGTTGGGCTTCACAAGATGACGGCTGGCAGCGGTCTTCCCGATCACAACACAATAGTCACGTTCACACCCCCGGGCGGATTATCACAACAGTTCGCTATCCTACAGCAGGGGCGAGGTTGCGTCACTGGAGAAGCACGAGCACTTCCTCTAGGCGATGCGTTTACATCCAGCGGTTTAGCAATGGAGCGTAAGGCCGTATACAGAAAGCTGGAAGAAGCTGGAAACTTATAAGCGCTTATCGGTGCTTGTTAGCACTGGTAACCCACGCAGGAAAATGTATTTCCAGCGTCTTCCAGCTTTCTTTCTGTATACGGCCTGAGCGCGTGCCACTCGCGCGAGGCGTGCGAAAGAACAGGAGTGGGAAGTTGGGGGTGGGGGTAGCATCAATCGTTTGAATGTGGTCAAACGCAGTACTATTTATTATTGATGCGTGGATTTAGTCCGTTATAAAAAATATAGATGGCACTACCAGTGGGGAAGCTTCAAAAAGAGATGTAAGGAAAAGCTATACTTAAGCATTAAAGGACCAAGCATGACATGATTGATCGGTACATGAGATAGACAGTTATCAAGGGTATACTTACTAGAAATTGTTGAAAATCTCACACGCTTATCTCAACTGGAAAAAGAAAACTGCAGAAAAAGCTCGAAAGAACAAGATTCGCCCGAATCACAGTAAATACTTTCATACATTTATTTTGTGGTCCCATTTCTTTTGCCAAGTCAAATGTGAACAGGGAAATGTCCTAAAACCTATGTCTAGTATGATTTATTGTACACTTAAAGACAATGAATTCGGGACAGTTCGGAAAATATATTACTGGCATGATGTGGTAGATAAATAAAGCTGAAATATCTATTTTATTCTTATGTGTATGTTTTCTTAAACATTGCATACAATTATAATTAACTAACTGTTTCCAGAGGTTTCACCCGCGTCTCGTGAAATTACTTTCCGGATCCGGATTAATCTACGTCCTCTGCTATAGAGGAAGAACTTTTTCAAATTGGTTCTGTAGCCTGTTTTTGAGTCTGTAGGATACAAACAGCAACAAAAACATTTTATTTATATTGAGCACCTCTTATGTATTCTCTTATGAACTGTCTTATGCACTCTGTTATCTAATCCAGGAGGAGGAGATGTGTACATAAGAGGAGTACAAAAGAGTACATAAGAGAGTACATAAGATAGTACATAAGAGGAGCACATAAGAGAGTACATAAGAGGAGTACATAAGTGTATATAAGAGGAGTACATAAGTGTATATAAGAGGAGTACATAAGAGGAGTACATAAGAGAGTACATAAGATAGTACATAAGAGGAGTACATAAGAGAGTACATAAGAGGAGTACATAAGAGAGTACATAAGAGAGTACATAAGAGGAGTACATAAGAGAGTACATAAGAGGAGTACAAAAGAGTTCATAAGAGGAGTATATAAGAGTACATAAGAGGAGTACATAAGAGAGTACATAAGAGAGTACATAAGATAGTACATAAGAGAGTACATAAGAGAGTACATAAGAGAGTACATAAGGAAGTACATAAGAGAGTACATAAGACAGTATATAACAGAGTACATAAGAGAGTACATAAGGGGAGTACATAAGAGAGTACATCAGAGGAGTACATAAGAGAGTACATAAGAGAGTACATAAGAGGAGTACATCAGAGGAGTATATAAGAGAGTACATAAGAGAGTACATAAGAGAGCACATAAGAGAGTATATAAGAGAGTACATAAGGGAGTACATAAGAGAGTACATAAGACAGTATATAACAGAGTACATAAGAGAGTACATAAGGGGAGTACATAAGAGAGTACATAAGAGGAGTACATAAGAGAGTACATAAGAGAGTACATAAGAGAGTAGATAAGAGAGTACATAAGAGGAGTACATCAGAGGAGTACATAAGAGAGTACATAAGAGAGTACATAAGAGAGCACATAAGAGAGTATATAAGAGAGTACATAAGAGGAGTACATAAGGGGAGTTCATAAGAGAGTACATAAGAGGAGTACATAAGAGAGTTCGTAAGAGAGTACGTGAGAGAGTTCATAAGAGGAGTACACACGCCACGGACAGGTCAATGCGTTAGATTAGAACGTATAATAAACTTTAAAAACAAATGGATATTTGTGTCAGTTCGCGGTAAAAGGTACCATATGGGTGTTGGCACTTACGACATTATGTTTTTTTAGTCTAAGCAAGATTGTAGAATTTGTATCTCCAAATGACTTAAGCGCCAAAGTCCATAAAGGTACCTTTTGTCATGGAATGACACATTTTAGCTCGAGTTTGAGTGTGAGTGATCAGCAAATCGGCAGATTCTGATCAGTTACGCGGTGTCCTGCGTGAGCGACGAACGCGACGCGACGCGACGCTGCGAACGCGACGAACGCGATCAACTCAAAGGAATTCCCTACATGCGGCCTATGTGACAGTCTGCGGCGAGACGCGACGTAACGCGTACTTGTTTTGAGGGCGACCAGACGCGACACCGCGAACTATTCAGAAGCGTTGATTGTTGTGGGACAAAAAAAACATAAATATTAAAGAAATCGTTTATTAGTACAAACAAGTTGGAAGATTGTTGCTGTCTGTACTTTAAATATGAACTTTCAAGCAAAATTGTAACACAACTTCTCCATGATTTGAGAAGTAATGACCAAAATCACGTAGGACATCTGTCGCGTATAGCATCGCGTCGCATTACGTCGCGTCGTGTTGCGTCGCGTCGCGTCGCGTTCGTCGCTCACGCAGGACACCGCGTTAGATTCTGCGTCCTCAAGTGTAGTGCGTTGACCTCTATCACAGTGATGTAGATATTCACGACACGTTCGGGTCAAGCTCTTATTTGCCGTGAATTCTTACTGTAGTCTTTTGTCTGTCTGCATGTTTATTTCATCCTGATTGTATTGACTTATCCTGTTAATTTGTGTTCTATATTCAGTTAAGAAAGTTGTGTTTTGGATATATGTATTATTCGTGGGATTATGTGCAAAATGTGCACTGTAACCGTATTAAGGAAAATCCCTCTTTATTTTGGATTATACATAAATAACTATAATTGCTATGTTAACTGTACCAATTATAAGTAACATCAAGACTCTATAACACACTATATTAAGCACTCGAATTAAAATAATTACACTGAAAATTAACATTAATTGAAAATAAAATAAAATAAAAACACATTGACACTTCCCGGGACCCAAAGGCTGGCTTTTATTTCGCACAGAGGTTGAGCATTGCCATCCAACGTGGCAATGCTGCCAGTCTTTTGGGTACATTACCCAGTGACAGCGATGAGGAGCAATTTTTTGATGCACTGTATTAGTTTTAAGTTGTATATATATATTTAAGTTTAATTATAAGTTAAAATAAATGCCTTTTCGTTAATCGTTTTCGTAACCGTCTGTCGAAAAAAACACGTGATATATTTTGGTGAAGAGCGAATAATTTGATTTTTTCGAATTCCTCTAATATTGTACAAAACATGAAATGATTTTGTCCAAAAATCTATCCCTATAGCATCTACACACAAAAAATGTATTTATGTTACAATAATTATGAAAATATCCTCGTGCTATATTTTCCGCGTCATCAGTTGCGTAAATTGCGTCAGTGATTCTCGCTCGATGTTCAGTTAAGCTTTATCGAGATGATACGACGCAGTTGGGCGGTCTGCCAGTCTCGTGTTCGCGGATAGACCAATCTACATTATAAAGTTTATTTACCTGTATATCATTTTTGTCTTCAAGTGGATCGAAGTACTTAGAGAAGTAAAAAGGGAGTTAAGTAGAAAGAAAGTTTGTTCGGTCCAGTAGTGCAAGTGAAGTACCTACAGGAAAGTTTCGGTTAAATTATCAGTTTCAAACAACTTTCAGGATTAGAAAGTATATTGAAAAGGAGGGATGCCATTCTTCATCTCCCTTCCAGCCCGAGTTAATTATTGCCCATGATGGTATAAGGGTATATAAGCTTTATCTGTTCAATAGTTTTTGCGTGAAGCAGTAACAAACGTATTTCCATACATCTTTAGAAACACATATAAAAAGGCATCAGAATATAAGATGAGAATGGAATGACACAAAGAATATCTGCATTCCGAGAAAAATGCATTTTACTGCAACTAATCTAAAACTACCCACGTGATATAACTGTGATGTCTAGGTTCAGAACAAGCGTAAAGGTTATCTAAATAAATAGTTCCGCCAACTGGTTCTGACATTTCAATTGAAATCCCATTTCAGTTGAACCCGTTGAGGTAACATTGTTCTGTTAACACAACGAGTTTTAGCTTATTTCAATGTTGTACGATATAAATAAAGGATAGAAAAAAGGTTAAAATGTTTCGTTATATTTGGAAACTCGATCGTATGATATTTCTAGCTGTCTTTTTTTAGTATTGAGAAAGGAAAATATTTCGAGGACTATTATCATCGTTACGATTTTTTGGACTAATATACAGGTTTTGTTTATCCGTAGTACCTAATACACACTTATGATTTTAATTTTGATTATGACACTTATCAGATCTTTTGATATATTTGAGATACATTCATTCATTAAGGGTTTGGTTTAAAAATAGAATATAAATACAATATGTACTTAGGTACCTACGTATTTAACAACGTTACCGCGAGAGTAGGTAAAATGTATTGTTAGCAAAATATGCTATTACAATGCAAACAAAAACAGGGATGCCACATTACTGTGTAGACGCCTTAAAGTGCAAATGTTAGATTTGATGCAATCGCTTTGATAGTTTGTAAACGTTATTTACACGATTTGAGGGGTAATTGAAAGATTTCATCTATTTAAGTACAATATTTAGAGTAAAAAAAACAGTGACACACTTGATCAATTAGGTACACCTGTCGAAACTATTATACAGTAACTGGTACAAAACTTCCTTTTTTAAAACGTATTAGCAAAAATAACCTGCAGCATATACTTAGTTTTAATGAGATCTTTAGAGATCTTATACCACTAACCCTAAGCGTGCTATAGTTATTCGCCACGTCTAGACCGATTCCTAACCCTTAGCATTTTACTGGCATAACAACGTTGAAAGTTTCAATTTTCTCACAATACGCCCTTGTTGCAAGCATTGTCTGTTATACCCAGTCGTAGCTGCAAAACTGCAACGCGGGGAATATGTAGGTATGGAAAACTTTCAGGTAAGCTTCTAGAAAATTCCATTTAGACTGTGGAAAATAAGCTCATTACTGTAATAGGAAAGTTCTAAAGGAAATGGCTTGATGTTCTAACTGTGTAATCAATTTTCTGATTGAAAGAAAGGTGGGGAAATTGCATTTTCCTTACAGAAATCGGTTTTAGCTTTTTATGAGAGAATTATTGTGGTGTACATACAATGATGAATTTTCTTTCTAGAGTAACTAGAAAAAGTTGCGCAGGAAATAGACATTTCGATAAGTATCAGGTTTCCGAAATATGAAACTTATCTTTTTGAGGCAACTGTGATTATTTCTCTTGACTTTTCCTTGTTTTGGTTGACTGTGAGATATAAGTTTATAAGCTAGGTGTGGATTATAAATTATTTATTTATATAGCAGTGCGTAGATTGGACTAAATTCATTTCAAAGATACATTCAGGCATTCTTGATAGTACCTCCATGCCAAGGTTTTAGAAGATGTTTTCCAAGCTTTTCTTTTTTATGTCTGTTAATTTGATCTTAACATCAGTTAATCTACTTTAGACTCTGCATAACCTCACTAGGTACACATACAGCTGTAATATGTATGTTAACGCTACACTGAAATCCAGTGACAGATTAGCGAACTCTCCACAGAGTTGATAGACAGACTGACAAGCTGTCACGCGGAGACAGCCGCCGAATTAATTCCAACCGCGCTTTCCACGCACAACTCCGAAAACCATTTCAATTGTCATTTTGTGAGTAGAAGTTAATTTAGAACACTTTTATAACTTACAGCTAAATGTTTCGAGATAGTAAATAGCATATAAATAGTGGTCGGTATTGATGTAATCTTAAAAATAACTCTTCTCGCTGGCTCTTGGGCTAAAAGATTAAGGTATAGATCAATACCAATGTGCCTACTTAATGGATTTATGATTGTAACGTAGAATATTATCATATCCATTTTACTATGTCTCCAACATTACATAAATTATGCCATCAGCAATATAACATGTTATGAGCGGAGCCGCTAAACTAAAAATAAATGAAATATGCCTTTACAAACGAAAAACGCCTTGTTTATTTGAGTAGTTTCTGGATACTCCAGCGTAAGAATAAAATCACTAGAATCAGCTATCTACTTAATCTGAATGTTCAAGGAAGTCAATGAGGGTTTTCTAAAATGGCGTCCACCAGGTGGCAGCACCGAGTCGTCAGGTCCAGGTAACTGTCAAAGTGCTTATCTTTACTATGAATAGTGAACGATTTTAGTGTTTTTTTTATTTTATAATTAAAGCACTGCATTATTGTTTTACTATTGAGGTTGAGTAAATAAAAAAAACTAAATCATATTGTGTTAACAAATTTTTCAACAAGCTTTTCCTTAGTACCAGTGACTTTTGCACCCTCTCTCTTAGCTCAATTTTTAGTTCGGAAACCTTATTCTGACCGTAGTCCATAATAAAATCAATAACACTTCCAATATAACAGAATTTCAATAAACAATAAGTTCGGACCCTACAATTCCATACTATTTGACAGCTGTTTGGACCTGACGCATACGAAGCGCCGCCTGGCGGCAGAAAAAGTATCGAAAACCCTCGGTTTGACTATTGTCGGAGACAAAATAATACTTCTTCTTGATAGGTAATGAAAAGTATTTTAATTAAGATAAATAATTACAGGTTTACAAGGACAACGCGACACTGGCTTCGCTTAATATTAATTTTTATGTTTTATCGACAATGCTCTAGCGGCGTAATATTAGCAATATGGCGGCGCGTGGCTCCAGCGCGCGCGTCTTGCGCCCGCGTCCCTCTCTCCACCCCCTCGCGTCCCATAGAGCCGGGCACACATCCGGCCGGTTTTAGTAAGTTTTAGTGTGGGGCGCGAACAACTATTTAAATTAGAAACGGTCCAAACATTCATAAAGTTCCAGTTGTATTAGATAAAAGAAATAAAGTGTATGAAATACAAAATCTCCGCCTGGAGATTGCAATCCCCGTCAAAGTTTCATTTTACGTTAAAGCGTCATTTGAAAACGATCCATCATCTGAAACTGAAAAGGAATTTGTGTGAAACTCAATTTCAGGATAATCTAGGCCACATTCGTTCGATCACAGCTTTCGGATCGACCTCGGGAAGGTAGAAAAAGAAACACACGGTGATGGATTCAGATTGGTTCTAGTTTAAAAGTTGAAGTAGATGTTTTGAGGTAATACTTGCGTTGGAAATTAGTTTTTCTTTGTATTTTATTTAGTTACCTAATATAACTAAATCCGAAATTCTTAAAGTCTTCTTCATCATAATTTAAAGTATTATATAAAATGTAGTTTTTTTTTACTTCACATTATAAATGCGTAAGTAGCTTTGTTTGTTTGTTGCGTTTTCATAAAAAAAACTACTGAACGAATTAAAATGCATCGCGAATAGTCCAGACTGTAGAGTATAAGATAAGAAAAAGGCATCAATCGTATAAAATTAAGTAGTTATATTCAGTAGATATAAAACCTAAACCTAATTCCATCTCAAAAAAGCCTACTAAAATACAATTTTCTTTCCCTACCCAGTAGCAATAAAAAGTATCAGGTTAAAAGGAAAATCCTGATTATTTTCCATCAGCATAAGACCTTAATACGAGACCAGACGTCCAGGATTACTGACGATAGATCACGGACACGTGAGCCGTGTGCTAATGGCCACGTGTTCTATCCCACATACGCTCTCTTTTACAGTAATAGGGAAAAGGTTACTTAAGAACCACATGTTTTTAACACGCTTATATTAGCTTCACTTGTAACTTTGTATGTATGTAAGAAAATCTTGGAATATTAATGAGACACACTTAAGTACCAGTTTTTTTAACGACATCATAAATCATCAAATGACCCCTTCCGCTGTGGATTAGCAGCGGTGAGGGAGTGTCAGACTCTTACTGACTAAAAACCGTCGTGTTCCGTCGTAGACCTTTTATGTACCAGGGCATCGGTAACTCTTTCGAAAATTGGCCCTGTTGGGCCCCGCTGGACACTTCCCGGGCTTCGTTTAGGAAGAAATTTTGCACACGCTCTGTGTTCTGATGACAATACATGACTAAGTAGATAAGGAACGTCATTATAAAAAGCATGTTTTTTAGTTTTGTTGAACTATTTTTATTAAGATTAGGTGGGTTAGAAAATGATGTTCAATTGTTTGTTTGCTAAAGTGGGTAAGCAAGGAAGTAAGCTATTGATTATAAGTGTTTACTTATGTGACGGACTGCACATATTTACAGCTAAACCGTGAAAATCATCAAAGATGTTCATCACATAAAATGTTGACGGTACAGGGAAACGAACCCGGGACCATCAGTTCGGCAGTCTGGTATAGTGACCATTGTACCAATTAGGTAGGTCTTCAAAAAGTGAGTTTGGTTTGAAACTCCTTCTCCGAGTTATATTGAAGAGGTATTGTATTTTTTTTTATTGCATAAAAGTTAAGTAAAGAGCTTAATTATCACGAATTGGTGATCGAACTGTGGCCGATTAGGGATGGTTTAATATTAAATAATTCTTAAAAATTTCTACGATATTTAAGAAAATATCTTATACATTCATCAGAATTGAAGTATGGATGTGTTTTGACGGGCCCTATGATACTTCTTCTATTTTTTATCTTAACAACTTGCACGCGCTTCAGGAGCGAAACTAGCACGTGTTTATAATACTTCTAACGAACGCCACGAGGAAGTATTGCTATTGAATGTCATACTGTTTACTAAGCTTTATTCAATGATGTTATTTAACTAGGAAATCGAGCAATCGGTTCACTGAATAGCTACTTAATTTGCTAAAATTGCATTTGAAATTAAAAAAAATGAAAGTAAGAAATATGATTTTTACACGTTATGTCATGTTTGGCATTTGTTCTCATTTTTGCCACATTTCAATTAAGTTTTTGTCACCGTAAGCAATTTCTTCCCGAACCGTGAATCGAAACCGAGACCTTGTGCACGGCTGCCACGCTATACACACTATGACAGCTAGACCAACGAGGCAGTTAGATATCGATACAGTGCTGTATTTTTGGTTATTACAAAAATAGTCAAGACACGAATTTATGTACTGAGCATTATCTGTTAACAAAACAAATAATTTTGAACAACAAAGTCCGAAGCCATAACTTACTATTATTTGGAAACTTAAACAATCAAATCTGAAGTTGGTTCGAGTGAAGTATAATGACTTCCGAACGAAATATAATAAAGAAAACAAGTTAATAATCACAAAGTGTCATTACTCAAGACCTTTGAAGAGAGTCAAGTTTTTTGTTTTTATAGTCAAGGAGTTACAAGTGATAACGACATAATAGTTTTTTGTTTTGTAACTGACGGTGTTCACTTAGTTTTACCCGCGTGTCGGGGGAACTTCTTCCCGTACTGGAATAAGATATAGCCTATGGTACTCGGGGATAGTGTGTTTTCCAACAGATAAATATTTTGTTCAAAGTAGTTCAGTAGCTTCAGAGCCTTTAAAGTACAAGTAGACAAATGAAAAAATGTTTCCTCGTTATTATATTAGTATAGATAAGCCAACGCTATTTGAGAAACTTAGGTGGAAATTCCATGTGCTTATTGAATTCTTAGCATAATTAAGTAATATATCAATCTAGGGGTTTTTTTACAGTATCTCATTTTATTCGGCTATAGCTCGGATTTTCGAAATTTATCCAAAAAAAAAACACAGATTTGTCTGCAGTTTGAAAACCAGCCAGAGGAGGGTTTTAAACCTTATAAAAATCGCAATAGTTTACCCCTAAAATACCCTATATTCCGTAAAAAACAGCGTAAACTTGTGTAACAAACTCCTAGCCTATCAGACTGGCGGACAGCCAAATCGCTTCACAAAAGAGTGCGTAATAAGCAACGTACAAACAAAAAACCCAGTTGCCGACCCAAAACGTTGTTTATCGGGTTCAAAGGTGAAACAATGGATTCTTTGTTACGAAAAACGACTTTTGGGGATAATTTTCTTCTACATAATACGACGTTTGAGAGCAAAACATGTTTGACCGTAATTCCTTAGGGAGGTATTTCTTGTATCCTTGCTAAGAACCTTTGAACATTGTACGGTTGGGTACGTACAAAATTAAGCTCAGCGTTATTACTGTCTCTAGCAGTGCTCTAGTAAATAATTGTTTTTATGATGAGTTAACATTTGTATATCTATTCAGTGTACACTGATATTGTATAGAAGAAACATTTCTTGTTTTTTTTTTATTTATATATTAGTTTGCTTGTATTCTAAAGGCTCTGTAATAACAAATTATAACGTTGTTTGGGACAGATCGGATTCAACTTACGCACGAAAATATTAATATATCGGGTGTGTCGCTCATAATCACATTAAATGAAATGCGTTAATATACTGGTTAATATATGTCGATTAACACAAAGATAAAAGAAAAATACGTAAAAATAAAAAAATGATTTTTTGAAACAAAGTAAATGGAATAAAAATGTGCTAAAATTAGAACACCATATAAAAGTCAGTCATTACAAACAACTGAAATTCTCCCTTGAAAACTGACAGCTGTCAACTGATCAAAACATACGATACTCCTAACTTTATCTCTGCTTTACACATGATGTTGTAAATTATAAAAACGAAAAATGACTCCTGTGGTTAAACCACTGATTGGATTAGGTTATTTTTTTTACAATTCGTCATAGAATATCATAAAGTATATGTGATATGATTTAATGTGATTGTGAACGACACTCCCGATATATAGACATATCAATATTATTCAAACGGAGTTTTCACAAAATAAAGCTTTTTTTGGCAAGGCCGTTAACGAAGAAATAAATCCCTACCAAAAACAAGAAGATCAGTAAAAACTAAAACAAAAGCTAAAGTTCTTCGGTTTACTTCCACGGAGTAGGCAAACTTAATTTGCTCCATTTGCTTTACTTGTTTGTAAGGTTTATCTATTTATCTGGTGGTATAACCAAGTATTCTTATGTTGAGACATCTGCCAAGCCTTGTAAGTACTTACAAGAAACAAATATATTATAACTTAAGTAAAAATTGTTTTACAAAAAATATAAAAACTACTTCAATAATATATCTAAAACCTTCTCCCAGTCTTGTAGATACTATGCTGAAAATCACCTGATGGTACACCCAATTCTGAGATAATCACGCACAAACATACATACAGGTCACATTGAAGAACTCTTTTATTTGAAGTTGGTTAATGATTGATAATTAAGTTTACTTCATGCTTTCAAAAGGAATGAATCAAAGGCCATGGCTGGCTTAAATATTGAGTATTACGCTAGTGGGCAGAATAAAAAATTAGTTCATAGTCTTTTCTAATGATGATATGGCAAAATAAATAGTTACCTGGTCTTTTATACTAAGAGAAATAGTTTTCATGTTTCTGTTTAATATAACTTGATGTTAATTACAAAAACTATTTTTAATCTACAAGCTAAATGTTTGAACCTTTGTTGGTCCGTCCATAGTTTTAGGTTTTGGTTTTAAATTTGGAAGATCAAGCTTTTGCACAGAACAAAAAACACTTTGAGAATTTAATTTATCTTGAATGCTACAGACAGGAAGTTATAATTCCTATGTCTTCAGCCTACTCAAGCCTAATCTTGAAATAGAGCAGTAGGTAGCAACTCATTTGCCAGAGTACCGCTAATATATTGATGGCTACTTTGGGTTCTCTTCGCGGGATTACCTCTGAAACGACCGTGAATATATGAAGACAAACACTGCTAAATAAATCCGTAGGAAGCTTAGTATAATGGGGTAAGGTAATGATTTGGTTTTTAATATTGCAGGGTTTTCTTTTGCTTTGCAAGCCTTTTTTCGGTTTCTGGTTAACTTACAGGCATGATTTCAGAGGTGTGTACTATGACGTTTCTTCTCTACTCGCTCTAATCTTTACTAATATAATGAGGACGAAACATTTCCCTAAAGGCTCCAAAACTAAGGACTCGATTTAAAAAAATCTTTCACAGTTAAAAAGTAACATTCTTCCCAAGTAACATGTTATTATGGCACATTTTATCACGGCATGAGACGCGGGGAAACCGCAGGAAAACGGCTAATATAAAATACTGGCGTATTCACGTAAAACGGCTCTCGCTCAGCATAATGCTGCGATATCCTAGAATCCCAAATATAATACTCCTTACTGAACCAGCGTACCAAGATTTCCTACAAACTGAATGCAGTCTAGTTTATCCAACAGTTGTGTACTACTGCTAACATTTGTACACAAGCGGTGCAGATGCGGAGGAACTTTGCACCGATGGTGACGAACGTGTGTCTGAATATGATGATGATGATGATGATGATGATGTCCTCCTAGCCGATTATCGGCTACGGCGGCTGTTCTCATGTAAGGAGATTAGCCAACTACGCAGGACATATTATAGTGCACGAGCATTTGCGCAGACACAGGTGCACTCACTATTCCTTAACTCTCATAGCCCGATGGGACGGTAATCCGACACGACCGGAGAGAGATCAGGCGCAGGACCGACATTTACGTGCTCTCCGATGCACGGGTGTATCAATCACCAGCTTCCAGGCTCCGGGCTGCTGTGTGAAAGTCTTCTAAAACCCACAAGGCGATTTCGGCCCGACTCGGGAATCGAACCCGAGACCTCGTGCTTAGCAGCCGCACTTGCGACAGCTAGACCAACGAGGCATATAGTTGAGTTACCGTGCACTAATGTGTTCAGCTATATTATGTTTCAGTTAACGGTTTAATCACAGTGGATAATATGTTGTGATTTAAAAGTTTGTATACAAGTTCTTAAAACACTGGAACCCGTAGGAAAAATAATTCAACTGTATTGTACTGAATATTAAACCTGAATGGTTTTAATAAATAAATTGAATAAGAAAATTCTCCGTACAAAAATTTCTTAAAAATGTGTTGATCATTTGTTTATTTTCATACCAGCAAGGCTAGTAATAAGAACATAAGTAAAGCCTTTTAAAGGATTGATTCTAAAATGATTAAAACAAGTGAACACTAAAATATAACTAATGAATATATTCAGACCATAATCCAATATACCAAACAAACGCTCTCAACTCTCTCTTATCTACAAAAAATTATGACAAACTACAATGTTACCTGGCGAGGGAAAGTAAAAAGGTTGGGTTGTCGCTGAATACTTCCAAAACAAAAATAATTACAAATGGAAAAAAAACGAAGTTGTTAAGGTACACGGAGAAGCCATTGAGTACGTGTCAGAGTATATCTACCTAGGCCAATCTATTTCATTCAGTGATCATACCGAAAAAGAAATAAATAGACGAATTGCAATAGCTTGGAAAAAATATTGGATGTTAAAGGAAATAATGAAAAACAAAGATATTGACATAAAAATTAAGAGTAAGCTGCACGACATAGTTATACTGCCCTGCCTTACATACGGTTGTCAAACATGGTCACTGCGCAAAAAAGATGAACATAAATTAGCCATATATCAAAGGAAAATGGAGAGAAGTATGTTGGGTATCAAAATATCAGACAAAATCAAAAATGAAACAGTAAGGAAAATAACGCAAGTAACCGACATACTTCAAAAGATAAGAACTATCAAATGGACATGGGCAGGTAACGTATGTAGAATGGCAGACAACAGATGGACTAGGAAATTAACAGAATGGACACCGAGGGGAACACAAAGAGGAAGAGGTAGACCGAGAAAGCGATGGGAAGATATATTCAGAGAGAGAGGAGGTCCAGACTGGAGAAGGAAAGCACGAGATAGAGACGAATGGAGGAAGCTGGGGGAGGCCTACGCCAAAGAGGCGACATCCACAAAAGATTAGTTGCCTATTTTAGAGATAATATTTAAAATGAATAAATAATTAAATGAAATATATATATAGATAAATATATGAAATTAAACTAATTAAATAAATACTGATTAGAATATAATTGTAATGTTGTGAGCATGTTTTTGTGGTTGAATAAAGGCTATTTTTATTTTTATTTTATTTATTTACAATGTTACCATAACAAATTTTAATGATCTTGTAAAGTTCCCCAGAAAGGGCACAATATATCCACTTACCTATTTAGAGCTACCCCTATAGATGTGTGACCCATATCGGCGATAGCAAGCCATTAGTATGATTAATTAAAATCCTAGCTGAAACCTTTTCAGGTTAGTGGTCAACCGCGCCGGTATTCAGTACAGGACTAGTGTTAAATACGGGAAAAGTGTTTTGTGGCAAAATACCTTTTAACAATATAGGGAATAGTTTAATTTCATTTATTCATTAATTCCGGATTACTTTGGTCCATAATGATTAGTTACAATACAAGTTATTTTTATACAAAAAGCTTGTTATCTCAAAATTCTGATCGTATTTTTTTATTCAACAGAATGCTAGAATAGAAAAACGATTTTCGTCATTGTTATAATTTTTAAAGGAACCAAAATGCATGTAGAACATATGTATATGCTTAGTTATTTCACTAGCAGCATCTATGAGTTACCAAACATAAGAAAAACAGCATCAAATCCTACACAAACAACCAAAAATATTCGGATAGCAAAGAACCATGACTCCATAACAGATGGCTACCATTAATTTACTTTTTTTTGGTCTCGCAAACACAATTTTGACAAAATACGCAATAAATCACGGACATATTGTCGAGTGATGCGGCTCAGGTGAAATACATACATTGGGTTACGGCAGCCATGACACTTTTTATTAATGACAATAAAATAAAGCTCTACAGTTTGATGCGAGTTGTAAACGAGGTATGATTAAGATTTTGCAGAATTTTGAAGCTAAGAAATGAAGTTATTAAATTAAAGGACGCGAGATTACAAATATCATAGGCTGCCTCTAGAATTCACCAGCACAGCTGGTATCGCATAGTCATAAAATACATTTACAATTATAGAGCAGTGGCGATGAAGATAACTACTTAAGTCAAAGTAGGTTTGACTCAAAAACATTACCTACAAAAGTCTGAGTCACTAAATCCATTTTACTTTTCATTCCGTCCATCAAAATATGTGGTACTCTAGTATTTTTACATCCATATTTACAAACAAACACCCTTGTTTTTGATGAGAAATCCTCATATGACCCTCCCGCTATAGGTGCAGCGTGAGGGAGTGTCAGACTCTTACTTACTAAAACGCACTATGTTCCTTCTTAAGCCCTTTATGTACCAGGGCCGCGGCAACTTATACAAAAACACCACGAAAAATCATTTTTACCAAGAAACATTAAACTTTTCCTCATAAATTATACATTCCACAAGCTTAACCCCAAAACGACTATAGGTAGACGATAAATATTTATTACAGGTAACACAGCCGTTACGTTAACCTATGAAAGAAAATAACTTTGTAAGTGAATTCAAATGGCCATACTTACAGGTAGAAAACAGATAATATATGATGCGTTACTTTTTATGTGATTTCTTGTTTATTACTTTGAGTTTTCGGAAGAAGAAAAGTTTGTTTCATATACAGGGAAAGCACCACGGATACTTTCTATATACCCCGGAAAGAATACCCGCCCACTGAAAACTCACAACAGAAATCAGTACGAAGATGAATGGATACGCATATTACAAAGATCTGGTATTTAGCCAGTATCAGACTGACTGAAAGCTTTGGCTGAAATCAAAATTTTCTTTGAAAAAAAAAAGCAAAAAATTACAAACATCGGGTCAACTGTCGGTCAAGTGTTTAATCTGCAGTATGCTATGTAATTAGTACTTCAAAGAAATATATTTTGTGTTATTAAAGTCAAAATAAAATCTACTATGTTTGAAAGTTTTTACAAGTAGACATACAACTAACATGCACCATAAAAATTAATTATTTCATGACATCAGATACTCCCAAATACTCAAACTAATCTAAAGTCGATGTCTCACTAAACTCCCAAACCCTTTACAATCGTGACTCTCTAAAACTTTCAAACTAAGTTAACAAGACCAGGTATAATTTTCTGTATCGATCTAAACATATTTTAAAACTCAGTAAAACGAAACGGAAAAATAAAATAACCTTGGGTTTTTTACCAATGTTACAAGCTATAAAAAATATGGGTTATAAGCAAGGAGATCTCAAATAATATACTCTAAAAAACAACACTCAATGAAAAATAAAATAAGACCGAAAAATATAAATACTTTTTACGAACCCTTGCCTTGAAATAGTCAACAATGTTTCATGGAAAAATACATTCATAACAACTTTTGCGTGGTCTCAAAGTTTTCTACTTTTTCAAATTATATACCTATATTTTTTATCGGAGATAGTAATAAGTTTATAGTTTGATATATTTCATATTTATTTCAATCGGATTTATTGGATGCTTGCAAATTTTTGATTTAACGTCGTCAACTTTATTAATTTATTTGTTGCTGACAAAAAACTTCTAATAAAATAAATTGAAACAGAAAGGCTTAGACTGCCATAGAGTAATAAGTTTCAACCTCAAAGAGCTTCAAAATAAACTTATATTACAAACTTTTTGAACCTTAATAAAATCTAAGTTTGCAAAGAAAATACATCTCAGTATGAATATAAGTATAAATGATGGAAAAGACAAACATAGCACACCCTTGAGGCTTAGGCGTCTCATCGATCACCAAGGAATTCCGTCGAAGCCTTCGTAGGCCCTGCTTTGTACGTGAGCGAGCCAGTCGCGCCGCGCCCGTAGCCAGCTACGCTCGTAGCGCCGTAGCGCCGTAGCACCGCTGCGAACGTGACGTACGTACTACATTTTATAAACAAGTGTTGTATTGTGAATGTGGAAGTGAGTTTACGGGAGTTTTGTAACTTACATGTAAGTTTTAGTTAAGTTTTACTTAGTTCTTAGATTCAGTTGGTTGTTTTATTTTAGTTTTGTGTGGTAATAAGATTGTCGTTTCTCTTGTGGCAGTTTAACTTTTAAGCTGTATGAATAATTAATTCTTTCTTTAATCACCTTTTCTACTTATAATAAGGTTTGGTTATTTAAATTAATAATATCTTAACAAGGTTTAGACATCCAAATAAAATAATTTTAAGTATTTTTAGCACCAAAAATTAAGAACAATAAAAAGTTTTAGTAACTATATTTACAGAACTTCCTACTACCTTATAAAATAAAAAAAAAATAATTCTCTTCTAATTAATTCCCGTCAATAAAAGCAGAGGTGTGATCATGAAGTTCAGGAGGCTGCGAAGTGGGTCAATGATCCCGTCAGGCAGAGTACATAACGCTACTCTGAGAGACGTGATACAAATTTCAACAGGTTCTATATTTAATTGGGACCTCGAAGCCTCTTTAGAAGCCTTCGCTAAAGTATATACATTTTTAAATATAATTACTTAGCTTAAGAATATTTCCAGAGACTTTTATTTCTCAATAAACACACATTTTTAGTCCTTAACTTAATCATATATTAAGCCTAAGCATTTCCGGAAATTATGTTATTTTACCACTAGTATTATGTCTAAATGTGACCGCACTATATATACAGCTTAAAGCTAATAAAAATATCAAAAATCATTAAAATATTTTGTCTTTCACACTTAACATTATTGTGTTTTTAGTCAAGAAAAATCCAGCAAAAATATTTTCGAAACATTTTTTGGGAACGCTATTTTAAATTTTGTAACTTCAAAAGGCTGTCCAAAAGTTACAACACAAAGCATTTTTCATAAAACGAGCGAACCAAATATTGCACTGAAAACATATCCTGTCATGTAGTAACTTGAATGCATATAGTTGCATCGTATATACGAAGAATATGGAAAAATATACTGCGGTTATATTCAATTAAAGGTTGCCGTTATATTGTGAAACCTTTATTTTGTTAAAGCTTGTTGGTTTGGTATACAATTTATATCCACGTTATATGTGGTTGCCGTAAAATCTGTGTGTGGGACGATATGGGCACCTGTATTTAAAACTTAATTGATAGTTGATTGCTGGTTAAATACCAAGCTATATTATTGTACTTGCCATACTAATATTATATTCTGACAAAATTTTCCTTTGATTCTTATCCTGATGTAATAATATTGAATAGTTCAATAATTTGATGAGTACATTCAGTTATCTTGTTTGATTCCGTTACTATGTATTTACTTACCTTAATGAAGAGGCAGAGGTAGACCAAGGTAAAGATGGGTTTACTGCCTAAAACAATAAGAAGTGAGTGGTATGATGGCTGGCATAGAAAAATGGTAGCGGAAAACATTAGCACTGATCCCAAATAACTTGGGAACAGGGGAAGAAGAAGAATACGTGGTAGCTCTGTGTATTATGACCAGCTGATGGTCGCAGTTCTAATGGTTAATAATTTCCTGCATTCCGATAAAAAGTAGTCTAATATTTTACCAACTTGTAAGCTTTTTCTTTGCTCTAGTTTCATCCCTTCCAATACATGTATTGTTAGACAGAGTAACAAACATACTAAAATTTAACAAAGGCTAGGCAGATTATGTTGCTCCTCATGTTACACAAGTTTATGTATCACTTACGGGTATATCCACTTATCTATATGTACTTTTGACAACTCCATCTAGATTATACCCATTTTAAATGACCAGACACATTAAAGCTTGTGGCACATTATAGCAGCACCGCAACAGCACGGCGGCAGCACGGCGTCGCCTCGAATTAAGACTACGGCGAGCGGACAGCGCGCCAACCACTCGCTGTCCGCTCGGCCGCGAGGTGTAAGCTTGCTGTCACAGCAAACTCAATATTATTATAAGACGATTATGATTGATGTTATGATTGAACACGACGTAATGACGTTGTTTCGCTGCCGGCTCGGAGTCGGCGCGCAATTAGCACGCCGTCGGCGCGCTGTACGCATGAGGACCGCTCGCTTGCAGCACGCGGGCGGCGAGTCGAGTTGTGTGGAAGCGGCAAGCACGCTGACTGCTCGCCGTGGGCTTTTTCATATTGACATTACGAAATATATTATAATATGCACGATTTAATGCTCTAAATTGAATGACAACTTAAATGCTGGTGTGGAGCCGTGCTGTTGCGGTGCCGCTATAATGTGCCATAACCTTAACTCTGAAATTCAACAAAGAAAGATCCAAAATCGTGACAAGAATAAACGCATCTCACAATCCGAGACATTAACGTTTAACTTAAAGTAATATACTAAAGCCTGTAGTTAATACTACTGCCTCAAGTTAATTGCAGTTGCAGTTACAGTTAATTGCCAATTACTGACCGCCGCAGCCTCTGAGAGTAACTCAGTAAAGTTATATTCATCCCGGCTGATGTATGTGAGAACATTTTGCTTTGTCACTTGAACTGGAAGATGGGTAAAAGCTGGGTCTCTAGAGACGAAGGATCCTTTATGCATTGGTTTTTCTAGACAGGATAGTCATTTATTTTAAAGGAAATCATTAGTGGTCTTTGTGCTTTGTAGCATATTAGTTCGTATACATTTGTTTAGTGAACCAAAAGTGTGTATGAGTTGGCACGAGTCCACTGCTAGCATAAATTTTGTAGAGGTATTTTAGAAATGTTTGTACGCAATTTGTTAGTTTTACTAAAGCGAGTAAAATAGAAGAAACGATTGCAGGTGGAATTGCGGTTGAATCATTGTAATTTAAAGTCGCGATTAAGAATTTAACAAAATATTAAAAGTTATTTTTTGTATTAACACTATACACTTATCTCTATATACACTTATCTCTAATATTAATTTTAAGACATTCTAATATTAATATCATTCCTATGGGGTTATTTTTTATTAGTCCACCAGTCTGAATCGGTTTTACTACCTATTATATTATACCTAGTATTTCGTACACCTACATAAAAGTAGATTGGAGTATCTGCGATTGGCTGAGATTTCCCCCTACACACAGACCTTTAGTTTCAAACTATTATTTTCCTTTAAAGTTGAGACTAAGTGCGCATTTCTAGAACTAAGGAGAAAAGTTTAGTTTTCAAGTGTGTTTGATAGTTCTTGAGTAAGATAAACTATGTCGTTAGCGGAAGTAACGCGTATTACACCACCATAGAATTGAAATAAAGTCTTCAAAGTAAAAAGAGGGTTGGAATAAAAAGAGATTGGAAAGTGTACTTAATCATTATTATCCGTAAGATAAAGAAATCCACATAATATAACGTGGAAAGATCGGAACATATTTTTTCGTGAGTCGGCAAAGTAATTGAAAGAAACCATGTCAATAAGATACCCTTATTCTGCCAGTCAAGTTAATCAAAGGACTCAAGCTTGATTGTGAAGGAATATCGATTTGGATTTTATACATACGAGTAGAACTTTACACGATATATATAAGTTGGTGAACTGTATTCAGTTCGGCGACAGTCGGCCGACAATTGACCCGATTGTTGGTTGGTTGGTTGGTTGGTTGGTTGGTTGGTTGGCAACATTTTTTTCAAGGAAAATCGTGTATCCAGACATATTTTCAGTCCGTCTGATGATGGGTAAATCCGCGATCGTTGTAAGGTGTGTACTAACATTCACCTCTATATTGATATATGAGCCTGAACAAACTATCGGCTGACTAAAAGTTTGCAATGTATGGGTACTCTAAATCTACAGTGAAACAACATTTTTGACATAGCTTGAAATAATTTCAGACTTTATTTTATTGTAGGCTTTATCACAATGAGACATTTTTCAAGGGCTCAGAAAGGCTACTCATTCTTTGTCAACAATACAATGGAATGAGTAGATTCTCCTCATACCCTAACAAGAATAACAGTTTTTCTTTATAAAAGGATTTTCGTGAAAAGCTGTTCAGGGATTTTAAACTTATGTTTATGAGCAATTACTAGGCAGCACTGAAAGTAATACTTGAATTTATTTTATGTTTATTTCTCACATGGGTACTTGTGGGCGAGTGAGAAATAACTTCGTTGGAATAGTAGCAGGAAAAATGTGGTATCGGCTCATATTTACATTGTTCGTAGAAAGATTCTCTGGTAGTATTGATCAGTTCTGGAATATTCTTTCATGGAATCCGAGCAACAATCAGTTCTGTTCGTTTAGGAGAATATAGCGTTTATACTAAATATTTATTCAGATTCTAATGCTTTCATTGGTATGTTAATATGCGGTTTGAGCAACATTTATGTAAAATATGCATTAAGTTTATTTCTCCGGTGCCACCTGGTAGACCGAGGGAACTTCTGCCTGCACCCGGATAAAATGTAGCCTATATTTCTTACTCCCGCACTCAGAGACATTTAAGGGTGCGTTCGTATCTGGCGAATGCGCCGCGAATGCGCAGCACGCGAGCCGATCGCGAGGTGTCCGCGAGCTGCGCGCGTGCAGTCACTGCAATAGTTCGGTGCGCCTCTTTAGCGCAACTTACGCAAGGCTCGTATAGAGCGCGCGAGCGGCGCGCGATCTGCGCGCAATCAGTTCTCGCCCTTACAGTTCCGTATATTGGCTTAGTACTATCGAAGATGGCAGACGTCGCGCGCCGCCTGCGCGCCGCTCGCGTGCGGCGCTTAGGTCGCGCGCGAGCTGCGCGCGGGCGGCGCAGAAGCGGCGCACGAACAAAAATGCACGCGCGCAGCTCGCGGACAGCTCGCGATCGGCTCGCGTGCTGCGCATTCGCGGCGCATTCGCCAGATGTGGACGCACCCTAATGATTACTTAAGTCACTCCTTAGTGACAAATTCTCATAGAAATTCTGCACTAAGGAACGGCTTAAGCAACCGTTAAATGTATCTGAGTATGTCCATTAGAGTCTAAATTACCATAGCTGTGTTGCAGATATTTTTATCTGTTCAGTAGGGCAGTTGGCTATTAAAAATTGTCAGTTACTTTCATCGCTTGTAAACGAAAACATTAGGTAATACAAAATTTCACAGTTGCCATGTAAGAAGAACAAAACCAATAATTAGTGAGTTGCTACCTATATTTTGTCTTCATTTACGTAATATGTATACATACACAGATGAATAATTTAGTAGGCAGTCGTGTCACGTACAATTAATACAAAACTCGGTATTGCGTGAGAGCCTGAAATCACACATAATGTTATAGTGTGTAGAAGGAGGCATACAAGGCCATCTTGATAATAATTCGGATCATTATTTGTTACCCCTAATAGCAGGGTTGTGAAAGTTTATTAGCTTATATAAGGGTTTCTTTGAACAATGAGTAATGCAAGCGTGGTTCTTGTGAATATATTAGTCATATCTTTTAGGGGATGACTCAAGTCTAGGCTTCTTATAAGTTGTGCAATATTTAATTCTTGGTATAGAAATATTTATTTATTTTTATTTATTTCGGTTGTAAAAGTAACCAAAGAAATGACTCAAGCTATCAAGAAATCTATAATTATATTATGAAGCTGAAGAGTTTGTTAGTTTGAACGCTTATCTAAATTAAACTGATTAATAGACTTATTTGAATAACAATTTATGTGTTAGTCAAGCAATTTATTGAAAAAGGCTATATATAGGCTACTTTTTATCCAGGTGCCCGGAGTAGCACCACTGGATGTGGCTGAAACCGCTAATAAATTAACCTACAATTTCATGTTAAAGTTAGTCTCACAATATATAGGATTATAGGTACATAACAACTTCCATTCATTGTCTTGTCTAACATTTAACGAACATTGAAACAAAAGTTTTTCATTAATTTGCGAGGCTTTGTTACCTTTCAGTTAAAACGTAACAAAGTCGTTAGCGCATTTATTTCGTAACAAGTTCGTAATAGTTGTCGGTTTTTGTTGAACTCGGATTAAACTAGCTTTGGAACTCGCTAATTAAAACTTTTTGGGCTTTAATGGTGGTTCATTGAAATTTTATTTCACTTGTGTGTGATGTGAGTGAGGGACGTTACGCATCGGATCAATTCTGGATGGATGAAGTGGCGACAGGTAACTAGCACTATCTGTGACCCACGGATGCCTCTCAAACTGAAGGGCAAAATCTACAAAACCGTCATAAGACCTGTCGTCCTGTATGGATCAGAGTGTTGGGCATTGAAAAAGAAGGATGAGAAAAGAGTGCATGTAGCAGAGATGAGAATGTTGAGATGGATGTGTGGTGTTACCAGAATGGACAAAGTGAGGAATGAGTATATCAGAGGAAGCCTGAAAGTAGCGCCAGTGACAGAGAAAATGAGAGGTCAGCGTTTGTCCTGGTATGGGCATGTGATGAGACGGTGTGAAACGCATGCTACAAAGAGTGTGCTAAGTATGAATGTGGAGGGATGGAGAGGCAGAGGTAGACCGAGGAAAAGATGGATTGATTGCCTGAAGGAAGACATGAAGCAAAAAGGAGTGGATGTAAGTATGACGTCTGACAGAGAGGAATGGAAGAAAAAGACATGTTGCGCCGACCCCAAATGACTTGGGAACAGGGCAGGAAGATGATGATTGTGTGTGATGTGAATTCAGTTTTGAGTTTGAAACTTTTATGATTTTAAGCTATGGTTGGGATTTTTATTTAGTTTCATCATATTTTTATGTAGTTACGTCATATTTTTATAAAAGTCTAGTTGTGTGTCTTTACAATGAAGAAATAGGGTCTCATTTTGCTTATTCTGTACAGAAAGACGCATCTCAAAGATTTATCGATAACGAGCTTCCTCCATGGGAACTACTTCTCGTACCCGGATGGGAATAAAACGATATCCTGTATCAATCTCCTGGTTCTAAGACACGTTCTCACCAATTTTCAGCCAAATTGGTACAGCCATTCATAAGTTTTGAATACTTACCAAATAAATAAACGCTGCTGAAACCACAGGCGGAACCTACTTTATATAATAAAAATACTTCCTTAACCATGTAACAGTGACATTTTGAATTTATATCAGTCCTGAATGTTACTAACAGTAATACTTTTGGGTTCAGAGAATACTTTACCCCTGTCAGTCATGCAAGGATTTGGGAGAGGTATCCCGAGTTCCCGGGGTCCTTTTACCTTACATAAATTGTACTTAAGGGTTTGAGGACCGTATTGATTTTGTTACCGTTTTGTCACTTTGGGAAGAAGGAAGAATAGTTTGCTAGTTACATAATTTCTTGACAAATATTGGTAAAAGTATGAGGTGGTGGTGAAATATCTTGTGATTTCTTTTAATTATTCATTGAACTTTATATAAAACATTTATATTAAAGTGGACTGTGGATAAAATTTAAGAGCAGAATTGCTACAATTTTCTTAAATACAAGTAGGTATAAATGAACATGAAAGATAATTTAATTAATAATTTAATCTTAAATAGCATTCATGGTCATAATATATAATATTACATTTTATAAGTCTAAATGTTATGAAAATAGCACCATTTTATATGCAAACCGAGAATTCTATTACGCAGATATGTACCTGTTTAAATCCTATTTTAAGATGCAGCCTCACGGCACATCTATCGTCTCTGCTAAGTATACGTTATCGCATCATGCTTGCTACAGCTGAACAATGCATCTCGCGACTGCTATAGACGGATAAGCTGAGCTTAAGCTTACTCCGGATCACGCGAGGCGTTTTAGAAATGCTGCAGACGTGGCCAACGTTTGATCCAACATTTGGACTGGATGTTGGTCCAGTTCTTTTGGATGGTGAGAATGTTTGCTCAAATATTGGAGCTATTGCTACATTAGTTCCTCAATTAAGATTGTGTCCGGAGGGTGTTGTGTACCGCCGGTTTCGTGGCCGGCTATGTGACAACAGTCAGCGAAACCCGACGAAAACACTTCATGTGTCGTTTTAATTATATTTTTGTTGTGTGTATTTGTAGTATTTTTAAGTTGTTTACTTTCATGGAAAAAACAATTGAGGTGCGGTTTGAGATCTTCGAGATTTTTATTGATGTATCCAATGCGACGAAAATATAACCGGAAGAAATGATTTTTCTTTTTAACTGGGTGAACAGTTAGGTTAGGAGTACTGTTGGAACAACCAGTAAGACCAACGTATGCAAGCTTTATTTCGCACGCGTTTAACGTTCCGTTTGCCAAGATACTAACATTCGACACGAGCAGTCTTATTGTGTCTTTACGTGGAACGAAACGTGACGGTGACGTTAACGGTGCCATTATTCTTCTTTCGTTTAAACTTTAAATCCTGCAGTCTTTATTTATTTTTTTACATTTAGAGATATCAGTGGAGTTTCTAGCCAGTTCTTCTCCATGAGACTTCATTATCCAGTTTTTTGGAACCGTGCTAGCTAGTTTAGCTTGTAATTTTCACAAGAACCTGTAGTAGGTACATTTGACATGAAAACCTTTGACTTTGATTTCGCACGAGTAATCATTGTTGACTCTTGTATGGTAATTTATACTACCTATTTAATATCTCTGTTGATCTTCCTTATTTAGAATATAAACAGACGTTTATTGGTTCCCAAAACTTTGTTTTACCACAAACATTGTTTGCAAAAACATAATATAATAATACTAACCGTTTTCCTGCAGTTTTACCCGCGTCCTGTGGGAATCAATGCTCGTTCCGGGATAAAATATTGCCTACGTCCCTTGGGAACAATGTAGCTTTCCAGCAGTGAAAGATTTTTTATAATTGGTTTAGTAGTTTCGGAGCCTTTACGGTGTAAACAAACGACCAAATGTTTTCTTTTTACTATACCTACTAGTATAGAAGTTTAAATTAATATACAAACTGGTTTGAATCTCAACCAATACTTTACGTTGGTTAATAAATGGCTTGCTTTCTTTTAGGTATTAATCTTTCGATCTATTTCCTTTATCCATCGGAGCGTGAAAGAGTATCGTTAGCACCCACGCAAACACTTCAAGTTTCATTAAGGAGAAATTGTCTATAGTTTTTGCCTTGAGCAATGTGATGACGTCATTATGGTCATATTTTATTATTCTACACATTTTAATAAGAAAATAACGAACATCTTTGGCAGTCGCTATGGGTAGTTAGAAACCAGAAAGTCTGACAACCAGTATTACCAAGATCAAACTCAAACTCAAAAACGTTTGTTCAAATTAGGCTGATAAATCAGCACTTTTCGAACGTCAAAAACAATAGACAGCCCCCAAAACGCCCGCCCTTCACCACTTCTATGTTTTTTTCTGGGAAGTAGAAGTGGCGGAACAAACAAGGAAAGTCTTTACAGATAGGTAGCCCCTCCATGTAAAACACTGGTACTGCATCCTATCAGATTAAACCCCAATATTGTTGGGAAAAAGCAAGGCAGATGATTAAGAAAATAAAAAATATGACAGAAGTAGGTAACTAGCGGACCATTCAAAAAAATACGGAATGACTTCCTTATTTCCTTCAAACATTGAATCAAAAGCTAGTAAACATCATAAAACACAGTCATCCCCAACGAACGAACCATCCCCAAAGACAAATAAAGCGATAAATATTACGTAACGGTACTTTAGTTCGACCTCTTTCAATAGAGCAACGCTTGATAAGCATTCTATGTACTAGCGAATTGAATTTCACACTCAACTTGAGATCAAAGTTTGGCATATTGTAAGGTGATTGACCCCTGTTTCACGACATACGTCAGACGTCTCGGATGGACCCTGGCTGTCGGCCAAAACCCGAGGGTATCCGAGATTTCCCGAATATCTCCGAAGGCTAATTCGTTATTACCTAAGCAATTTCTCCATAGTTTCCGAGAGTAACACTTTTTTATACGTTCATTCACACCGTCTCGTCGCTTTTTTGTTTGTTTGGTTTTCGTTGGTATGAGCTGTTTATTGGCAGTTGTTTTTTAACACATTGTTAGTAATAAGGTTTGTATACAGTGTGAAATGCTTTATTTTTCCACACTTTTTTGTTTGAAACAGTAGGTAAATACTGGATTCATTTGTTTAAAAAAATGTTTCAGTTTAACGTGGCGGGGTTTTTGTAATTGTTAATAGACATCTATTTAAGATATTTAAGTTCGAATTTCTTGAGATACATCTTATGTGTTAGATGAATTACTTAGTATGACTCATGTAGCTCGAGGATTATTTCGCTAAAAAATCATTTTTTTAATAAAGATGAACACGGATACATCACTAATTCATCTATCAAGTCTAGCAATATAACAAAACATGTACCTAGTACAATAATCGTAAATGCTGCTCAATAAATAAATAAAATGCAGACAGCTAACAGTTCCATAGCAGTCTACAGTCAGCCATAAATTATGATTTCAGACAGTAAAGCATTGGTTATGAATACAGACGAGATCTAGTGGATTTGTGTGTAAGAGCACTTTTAGAATAGCGGATTTCCCACTCCAGATTTTCTGTGCGGCAACACTCGGTTTACGCATATCAAGCGTATATATGCGACAACCACCGGTACAAACTATCATTATTATCAGCCTTTTTATCGTCCCTCTGCTGGGCACCGGCCTCACACATAGAAGGATTGAGTGTTAATTAAAATAAGATATTTATTTGCAACCGGCGTATGGATTTCGCACTGCAAAAAACCGAGCGACAAAATTGTGCTATTGTGACAGAGCCTTAATCCTATTTATCATACCAGACGTTCTAGTTAATGTTTCATAAAACCGCTTGTAGATACTGGTCAATGGCACGTGTGCTCGGTGGGAGGTGGACTGTATTCAATGGTTGCGGTAAACACCGAGATAGACCGAAAAACTGGGCCTTAAATAAAACAATTAGTTGAAAGAAATCAGGAAAAAATGAGAGGGCGGCTCGCTGCGAGACGGCGCGATGACAACTCCAAAACAAAAGACGAACTAAAAAACTAAACAGCTAGTTAGCAGCCAGTGCTGCAAGGAGTTCGGTTAATGCATGCGAACCTCGCTCTCGTTGTAAATTTATTTGTTTATTGACATAAAAATATTACAATAAAAATACAAAAGGTAAAACAACAAAAACTAATTACATCGTAACAGGCACGTATATTTGTACTGATTTATTTGCAAGAACAATCTTGTAATATTGTTTTATTTGGCTGAGAAGCTTTTGTTTGGTCCACCTACTCAGTAAGTTATCCGTTCAAGGATATTACTGAGTAGGCGGAGATGAGAATGATGATGATATTGATGGAGTGTTAGGTTATAGTTCTCACATAAGGAGATCAGGCAGCGCAGATATATTATAGTGCACAAGCATATGTATGTGTAGACACAGGCGTTTTCTCTATTCCTTTACTCTTATGAGAAATGCGTCGCCCGATGCGACGCGACCAGAGAGAGATTAGCCGAAACGACCCGAGAGAGATCAGAATTCGAAATGTTTCAACAAGGTTGTTTAAAAACTTCTCAGCTTCTCTCCGCTTCGGTGAAAACCTAACAATCTTCTACGTAAATTCATCCCATTTACACTAAAAGCAACAGGATACTGCAATAAACCGTTGATTGCTTAAGTAACGTTCGGTAATCGTTCGTGTATTAATCAATTAGAGGCCGAGCACTGAGGGGTAGTATAGTTTACGACGTTTATTTTATAGGCTCGCTAAGTTCTCACCTAGACGAAGTTTTATTTATGTCTCGGTGTTTTTATTGGTTTTCGACGCTTTGGGATGATAGGGAATTGTGGCTGTAGTTGCCTCGTGTCAGTTGGGGAGGTTTTTAGGGTAAGCCAAGATGTCGGTACTTCTATAATCGTAAAGGTTTTTCAGAAAAGTTAACTTGCTAGGGAAAATTGACAATTCGTCGCAGTGAGTTTAGTTTTCGGATTAATTATTTTGTGGTTTAAAAACATTCATTTATTGTTATTTCGAAGCTACTTAGTTGCTAGTAGTACTGTAGTTGAAAAATTGGGAATAAATATTACATTATGCTTAAATTGTGAGTGGTGTATTTCGTTTTTATATAAGAATTTGGTAACAAAACAAGTATTTGAGAAACCTTGAAACAGAAAAAAATTGCGCCATAATCTCTGAGATATTCACATAAAAGTTGTGAGAAACGTAACAAAAACTTTATTTGTTTACATAACTATTACAAAACGTTGGGTGAGAACTAAAACTTGATGTAATTTATTTACGATACAGTTTCAGGGAGATTGTATACTTTAACATTAGTTGGTTTGTGTTATAAAATGACAAGTTTCAGGCAGCTTTATAGTACGGCAGATTTATGTAGTAAGAAAATGTTTAGTGTGTTTTAGTGTCTGTATATTTTGATCATTTCCCTTTTTTTGAGCCTTTTCCTAATTTTTTTTCTGTATACTTAGTCAATTTATATTTATGAGTAAGTCAATACTGGCATCAAGGAAATTAAAAATCAATTAATATTATGACTACAGAAGGTTCTTAAAAGCATAAAAAAACTCACATCTACCTATTATGGACCAACACATATTATAACAAACGATAACCTGTTTTGTTTTTCTTTTCTGTGAAAAAAAGTCCAAAGAATATTTTCCCGTAACCCTTACGATGAGGCAGGATAATGAGTTGTTCCGGAGGAAATGTGAGTCGGCAGAGGGTTAAAGTGATTTGTTCAACATATGGTGGCTTTGATAAATCACCGTATGTATTTTATTTTCGTCTCATATGGTAACTTATTATGATCATCATTTTAGTTTCATAAAATATGTAGAATCAAAATTATTTTTTCTTAAGATAAAATTCTAAGTTTATTCTTTTACGTTAGTATACTATGAATTTATTAGAGAAACTGCACAGATTTAATAAACTTTTTATGTCCAGATAAAAGTTGAAAATGTGGTGTTAAGATTTTAGTGTTTAAGCTAAGCTTTTGCTACGTCGTAGCTAGCGACGATCTCACTGCTGCGGCGTAGTCTTGCCTACGATGTTGTCTGGAAGACTGTTATAACTTCTATCCTACTATTATTATATATTATTGTCTTTACTAAAAATATTAAAGAGAGGAAAAAAAACATTCATGTTTATTTGCTTGAAATGGACAAACTCAAAAACTATTGGACCGATTTTAAAACATTCTTTCGTTCTTGGAAAGCTATAGCTAGCTATAGCTCTTTCCGACTATATTTTTCTGGTATGGGCAGTAGTTTCTAAGAGATGCCGCTGAAACCGAAGGAAAACGGCTAGTACCTAATTAAGTTATAAAAAAAAAATATCAATGATTACATGATATGAAGACCTTGAAAGAGATTACCTAACATAAAGCTTTTAATTTTTATATAACCCTGCCAAGACAAGACAAAAGGCATTTCATATGATATTACAACGCGGTAACCGTTGGACGTTGCGCAATCACGCGGGGTCGTTAAGACCTCAAGCTGTTAATTGTTTACGACCCATCACTCTTATGGCAGTTATTCTTTGTTTAAGGACCTATGGCGTATGGTCACTATGGGTTTTATTTTGTTGAAGCTTACGTTGGGGTTATAATTGAAAGTGGTTATTTGTATTGTGAATAAAATAGGAATTGCTTAGTTAAAAGTAGTTGGCGGATTTCTCATTTATGATGTCAACTAACATAAAAAATAATTATGTTTGTTTAGGTCATAATCTTATATCAGAATATCGTGATGGATAACAAAATCTAATTTTATGTATTTTTTTTCGAAACTTTGTTTATCGGTCGTCGTCGTCGGTATTTTTTTACATTATTTTATAAGATATTTATTTCTAACTCTCAACATAACATGAGTACATAATCTTGATGAACCTCTGCTCTAATGATAACATTTAATTCAAAGGGATTTCGTAACACTAATTACGAAGGTCATTAAAAAGGCGAGGGGGTCGCGTGTCACAACACCGTCATTAAAGGGTTGGAACGTGAGCATTATTTTGTATGTGTTCTTATGATAAAACAAACATTTCCTATGTTTTGTGCTTTGAATATTACCGTGACAACGAGGTAAAATTGTACTTTGCAGTGTAAGGTAGAAGTGGTCAAGCCTGTAGTATCAATGAGTCAGAAAATCAGGCTTTAGGTTAATTCAAAATTTAAGATAGTTTATAAGAAGAATACATGTTTGAACTGAGTTTAGGATCTCGTTTTCGCTAAATGGATATTTTTATCTCACAACAATAAAATAAGATATTAAATTAAAATAATATACCTATGCATTGCCGGTACCTGCTACTTGTAGTTAGGTAATATGAAACTGGGAATATCCATAACCTAAAAAGGAACCAAAATATCGAACTGCCAATTTCTATCACAAAAACTCTATGAATTTTAACAACCATTTCAAAGTCAAAGCAATTTACTAAAG
Source organism: Helicoverpa zea (assembly GCF_022581195.2). Classification (NCBI taxonomy): domain Eukaryota; kingdom Metazoa; phylum Arthropoda; class Insecta; order Lepidoptera; family Noctuidae; genus Helicoverpa; species Helicoverpa zea. The sequence continues at coordinate 6,396,031 of NC_061472.1, forward strand.
CTATGCGTTTGACCAAAATTGGCGTGTTGCATGATAATCATGCGAATTACTATGGAGAGTCATAGTCGGCTTCGGTGCGGAAAGTGTCGGCAAAATGACGACAGCCGCATACATTTGCGTTAAATCAACGCTTCGGGTGTAGTAGGAAAATGTAGTGGCTTTGCCTATCGGAATTTACAATTCATAGTGGCGCTTTAATAGGTTTTTTAGTAAACTGGCTACGGTATATTTTTCCAAAAGTTTTTTGTTTTAGTAAATTAGTGATGTGGATGTTGTGGTAGAATTCGTGGTTCGTGGTTTTTAGAAAGTATTTGGTTCCATTCACCATACGATGGGATTAACATATACACTACGCGTAAAAGCTACAAAAAAATATAAAGCAATAAAGGAAATAAATAAGTACAATACTGTTAGACGAATTTAAAGATGTCAAGAGTTAAATCACAAAAGCTTTTTAACAAAAAACCAAGACTTTAGTCAAGTCTTAGTTTCTAAAGAGTTCTCTTTTTTTTTGTTAAGACAACTTTAGCTTGGAAGAAGTCCTATAAAGTTAAAAGATCCGAAAAAACGCTTACTTGAAGTTAAAAATCTTAGTAAAGGAAACGAGGTACAAGAGGTTGTAGCTTTGTTTGTTCGTTTTGTATGTCGAATTTCTTTACGTTGCGAAATACATATACTCAAACCATAATTGTTGTATGTATATAAAATTAAATGTGTCAAAAACCTCTCATTAACTAGATAAAAATAAATTAATCATAGAGAAAAATATTTGTAGGAGAAAATCGTCTGTCACTGTTACAGCCTTTTTATAGTCCCACTGCTGGGCACGGGCCTCCTCACACGGGAAAGGAGAAAATCGTCTAAGGTAATTTAATACTCGACAAACCAATTTAAAATTCATATACATTTCAAAAGACTCAGTGTGTTATGTCAGCATGTAATATTAATCTTCAGTCATAAGCTCGATAATCCTTGCCAAGTTAACAAACAGCACTTTCCTAAAATAAACACCAACTGCAGCGTAAGTATAAAATTAAATTCAGTTGAATCGAACATTCGTAGAATTTGTACTACATCTGATGAATTTTATCCCTGCAGAGTTGAAATTGGCTAATTTACACATCGTGGCTGCCAGGGATTCCCATTTCCATGCTAATTTGTCAATCGAATGCGGAATTATGTATCAATTGGCTGAGCTTTGCGGATTTTAAATTATTGCTAGACTGTTTGGGTTACGTTGTAAATGTGTATTGAATCTTAATGTAAAAATATTAAATTAAAAACGTGGTAAAGTTTTATATAAGAAACTTCAACATTATTTTGGCATGCAACCATATCTTTATCTCGTTTGCAAGGTGTAGACAAACTATGATTGAGAAATAAATCAGGTACGACATTGAAAACGAAAGGTGTGGTCATAAATCTTTCACGGCTCTTCTTTTTGTAGAAAATATTTGAAAATTTAATCTTGTTTAACATCTTGGTGAAAACGAGTTTGTTTATGGTGTTTGCTGCAAGCTTCTTGAATCGTTGATGGATTTAGTGGTTTACAAATGAGGTGAAAAATGTTGTAGAGAATGTGGGCTTGTTATCTAGACAGTTTTACCCGACTTTGATGATAAATATATTGTTAGTTATGTGTTGTTATGATAGTTGAAATGAGCTAATGAGTTCATTGAGTTGTCTTTTTTAAGCGACTTTTATATGGAAGAGAGTTATTTTAGTATATGTAAGAAATAAGTAATGTTTGGCGAATATTAGTATTTTATAATAACAACTGATCACCAAAAAAAATGTGAAAAACCTTCTGCTAAGTCCAAATAAGCCGATAGAATCCGTGATAGGTATCCGACATGGGTCGTAAAACGTAAACATACCTAGTTAATTTATTTAGGCTGAGCAATTGCAGTGACATCACGTTTGTGATCTAGTCTAGACTAATATTGTAACTACATAGTTGTTACATGTATTGGCTTTATTCACGTAAAGTAATTTATGTTTCACATGATATATTTGGGAGCAATGACCTCATGCTAGACATGTTACAAAACTATATTAACGTAGGTATTGTACAAGATTTTACTGATGAATAACCTTTATTGATTTGTCTTTACTTCATAGAAGTATTGTTCATAGTTAGGTTAAATTGATTGAAACTGCTTAATTGCTGTGGAATTGATTCAGAACTACGAATTCCTTCAAAAGAAACATTACAGGGCATATCTATAAATTATCACAAAGATGGGCACAAACTTTGGATTAAGCGAAACAATTATTTTGTGCAAAGTAAGCGTGTTGTTTCAACAGAATTACAATAGAGACTAATGTGCAGCTATTAACCTTATAAACGTTATAAAACTCGTAAATAATATGAAAGCGTGAGTTATGAATACTGTAGCGCTTTTTAACATTTTTCAAGCGCCGTAATAAAAACCTTTGTTTTATGACCAATATTTATTTTGGAATACATTTTGCTGCATTTAGTTATTGTTATTTGTTAAGTTGACTAGCCTGATGACGTGTGTTCGCTCGCCTATCAATTTGTTTATTAGTTTTGCAAATATTGCTGTGAATGGCATATGTGTTAGTCGATTCAAATAAGTGTTCTTGTGTTGAATTTTAGGTTGTTTTTAGCCAGATTCGTATGGATAACAGCTTTAAAGAAGTGTACAAAACATATACATGCTATGTATTCCTTATATCAATTTTTTTCTATCAAGAAAGTTACAACCTCAGTTTGTTTGAAAATGATTGTCAAAAAAAATTACAGCTAATTTCTTACAAATTATGTTTACATACTATTTACTATTTATTCCACCAATAAATAAAATGTTTTTAAGGCAACTTTCACAGAGTTTCTTCTATAACTGGAAATTCCTCGGCATCCAATTCAGACTCATTCGAATGCGCTTACATAAGAATGTGCAGGGAATAGGAAAGACTGTCCCAATTTTCTTTCAATGTCAATTTCCTTATATCTGTGGAGAATGTTCGCTCACTTTACCAGTATTGACACATATGTGCCTTTAGGTGTTCGCATAAAATTTTGTTTGATATACCTAATCTAAACTTAAACCTAAAAAGATATTTTTCTTCGTTTGTTCGTACCCCACAGGCTCTGGAATTATTCAACCGATTTGAAAAATTCTTAAACTGTTGGGAGGGACTTACTCGTACACTCTCCTTGAGTGATATAAGTAGGCTATATTTTACCGGGAACATCAAGAAGGGTCCTCAGGTGAAACCGCGAGAAACAGCTATTTTTAAATATTTAGGTATTTTCTTTTCTAAATGCTCTATACACATGCTTAACATAGTTACCGCTTAAGTTTCAAGGCAAACTTTTTTATCAACGTCGGAGTTAGCACCTACTTGACTAGCGCGCCACTCGGGCCCTCCCGAGGCTCGCTAAGAACAGCTTGAGATGTTAAGATCTGACGCCTGCACTGGTGTAAAGAAAACAGTGGTTGGTGACAAATGTTTGTATTTTATTTAATTTCATTTAAGTGGGAAGTTAGTGCAATCTTAGTTTTTCAAAAGATGTTGTTGTGTCTTTAAAAACAATGAAAGGATCTTCATAATTGACCTGAGCTTAGAAAATACGGTTAAGGAGTTGGAAGAAAAAAAATTAGAACGTTATTTTTGCCATTCAGTAAAACTGCTTGTTAATTCCCAAATCAGACAATCCAGGGTATGAAAATTATGGTTATCACGTGAACAGAAAAGCTTTAACCATATTTAAAAGGAGAATGTTCTAATGAGGTAGTCTGAATGAGGGTTCCGTTCTGATATACCCATTCCTATTCAAGTATCAGAACTTTATTTAGAAGTAATTCCATCTCGAGTTTAATATAAAATTTTAATGTTGGGGAATAATTGCTGTTTAATGATATCCGTTGAAGTTGATTCAATTCGTTTTATAGGTATTTTTATTCATGCCTTGTTAATTCTAACAAAAAGTCTGAATTCAGTATTAGCACCGGTGTAGATAGTTAGATAAACCACATTAAATATTATTTTTGGTAGTAAGAAGAACAATAAGCTTGTAGGCTGAGTTGAGGTACTAGCAGCTTTAGAGTTGGTTTATTTGAACGCGCTAATCTCAGCAACTACTTGACCGATAAATTATTCAGTGTTGAGGAAGGCTAGGCTTTTTATCCGGGTACATAAAGTAGAGCTGGTGAAACCGCTGGCGGAAGCCAGTCATAAAATAACGGACGAAAAAGAAAGAAAAAATAAAAATAAAACCTCAGGTAAACACACCTGTTTGTAACTGCGCTTAAGTTTTCAAACAATCAACTCGTGACTCGTACGGCATAGACAATAAGTCTTATCTCTAAACTTTTGAGTGCTTTTGTAAGCAAAGAACTGTCGTCTACTGAAGACAAGATCTTTTCAAACACAGGTTATCTCAGATTTGTCATTGTATTTGAATTAAAAGTGAGTTTTAACTTAAAAAGTGACGTATAAATACCTAGGTATGAAGAGCCAGATTATAGGAATTTTCCCTAATAAAAAAGGGAATTTGCAAGTTGGTAAAAAACTACATTATGTTGTGATGTTCCCGGTAAACATAAAAATTGATTGTAAAAAAAAACCTGTTTGTTGAAGCAATTTTCCCTTTAATTTCACCTGAGTTGTAACTCATTTATAGGTACAACAATACTGCGAAAGTAACTTAAAATGACACAAAAGTCAACCGATTTGGTACACGGATAGTCCAGAACTAGAAAAAGACACTTTTTACTCGGATTCGGGAAATGGTTCTCCCTACATAAGTAAAACCGCGCTCAACAACCAGCTAAATCTAAGTAAAAAACGTAGCAACAGCACGAGGTCAAATGGGAAGAAAATTCAATTTCCAACGCTCGAACGTCGATTCGACATAATTTCATTTTAATTTAAAAATGAAAATGTCTTGTCTCACCATGGCGATGGGAGATATAAACATAATTGCATTGCGAGCGCGGCGGCATTCTAATGTAGCATTTGTGCGGGCTCGGCTAAATTATACTGAGAAAGTGACAACTTATTTGGATTCTTATAAAAGTGGTGCTGTTTTTTTAGTATTGCCTCTTAACTAATTTACTTTTTGTATCTCGTAAACGATTTGTTACTTCATATATTGAGGGTTATTTTAGTCCTCATGTTTTATGTACCCATATTTATTTAAATTTACTAGCTAACTACTTAGCACACTTTTATATTTTTGGTATTCTAATGGGCTTGGTAAACTATTCCTAAAAAATAATAACCATATGACCTTTCTTTTGACTGGTTTTGCAATTTCTCCATCCTCTACGCACAAAGGAAAGTACCTAATATTAATTTATCAAGAAACCAATATTATCACAGCATATCTATAGTAATACCTACTGACAGTCACTTCAGTAGGCATTCAAGTGAGCTGAAGGTTCATTCCCTAGACTCCACCATTCTCCATTGTGATGTCAGAACCCCATAATAAATTGCTTCTAACCTTTCGCATAATCATTTCCGTTCAGAGATTTAATTGTATTTCGAGGTTTATTAAATGACTTTACGAAGATTTAATAGGTCAAATAAATTAATCATTTTTAAAGTTGGTAAATGATGAGTATATTTCTTTCTCTTTAATATATCCGAAAGGATACGGTGATTGGTTGGGCGAATGTTGCATTGTGTCGTGGATCTTGTCGACTGCATATTTTTAAAGTATAGATTTTTTGTGTATTTGAAATTTGGTGCAAAGCGTTTGTTTATTGTCCAGCCAGGCTATTCTTTTTTTTCTACAATATATTAATGTTCAATGAAAGTTTCGAAAATCCCAGTTAAAAGGATATGTTTATTCTGCCTTAATTATATAATGGCAAACGTGCTACATATTTTTAATATGAAACATTAACAACCTAAAATAATTAACAACAATTCAAACTGAAAGCATCAATTTAAAAACATTTTATTTGAAATGCGTTCTCTCGTGCATAAATCCGTTTTCAATTAATCCGTACAATAACAATACTGTGGAGGAGGCCACAACCAATTTATTTAAATGAAATAACTGATAATTGCTTACGATATTTGTAAATATAAGCTGCCTACTGTATGTAGAAATTGATTATTTATATAAATATGAATTGTGGTTTGGTTAAATCCAAAATAGAAGGTTATGATAGGAACCATTAGTAACTTTACAAAGAAGAACACATTTAGTAAAATACTAGCTTCCGCCTGAGGCTTCGCCCGCGTAGAGTTCGGTTATATCGCGTTTCCAAGAGAATTTTTCAAAAGTCCGAGAAAGAAATGAATGTTCTTTCTCAAGGTCAACTCTGTCTCTGTACCAAAGAGTTACTTTCGCATTTATAATATTAGTAGGAAAGTAGGGATTTTTTTCTCAATGCAAGCACGGAGCTTGCACATTTTTCCTAATCCATCCATCCTCCGAGCCTTTTTCCCAATCATGTTGGGGTCGGCACATTTTTCCTAATATACTTGCAAAAACATTGAATTATAACACATGATTAATTAATTTAATTAACCTACCAACCTACTACCAACAAACATATTTAAAAAAAATTATGGATTTGTTGACAAAAAGATACAGCTGTCATTTTACAAAGTTACACAAAGGGAAGCCCATTCACCTGTTTCAATTAACACAAATAGCGATTCAAAGGCAGTTTAATGCTTCATTAAACTTTATTTTTATTTAAAAGGTCCAGTATTTAAACATGTACAACATTAAAGGGCTTTTGTTCAAATAAGTACAAAGGAGTAGGGAATAATATTGGACGTGTCGTAAGTTAGATCCCTTTAATTATTTAATGAAGATGGACTATACTTAGAATATTATTGTAGGAGAAACACACTTTTGTATTTACAACTTATATTTATATAGTAAACTAAAACAAACAGATTTATAATACAATAATCTCTCTACGAACGAAAAACCGACTGGTTTGACATGTCTTGTCTTCTAGAACGTAGTTGTCAAACCAGCCGGCTAGTACCAATGAGTTTTCATGAAAAAAGGTAGGTCACTACATTATGAAGCTGAGAGAAAAAAATGTTGAAGGCGTTTTTCATAGATTATTCGACCGCTTAGAAAAAAAGCAGTGTTCGCCCACTTATGAAGTAATGCCACAGGCCGAACTGTAGAGTTGTACCTATTTTGGACTGGTTTTTGTTTTTGGTCTAAATGTCTAAAAGTCGAACTTATATCGAAACAACGATAGTCAACTTTCTTAATAGCCATAAATGTTACAGTTTTTAGATCATTTTTTATTAAACTGATAGCACAATTTAGTTCACGGTGTTATTTTTTGTGGTCTACAAAACCATTTAAGCTAATATGACTGTGGAAACTGGTAATCATTTAATTACTTAGATACTAGAGACTTACGGCCAGTTTCTTCATCAAAAGTAAAAGTTAAAGTAATGTCTAAAGTAAAAGTAACGGTCAAATACGTTTTTTCAAGGCTAAAGTGACAGCAAAACTAATAGAAAATATTTGACCGATTTAATTGACCGTTACTTTTACTTTAGACATTACTTTGACTTTTACTTTGACTTTAACTTTTGATGAAGAAACTGGCTGTAAAAAGGAAGAATAATACCTTTCACAATAGGTTACAAGATTAATTAACTAACAGACGTTGCAGTACAGAAAAGTTACGATGTAAGTTACCAATTCGAGCGAAAAATATAAAAGTAGGAGCCGAGTTTAACTTACTTCTGCAAAGTCTGATCCGAGGCGTTGCAGATAGTTGCGGACTTCGCAGAGAAAGTTTTAATTCAGTTTGAATTTAAAGTAACATGAACACAATTAAAACGAGTTGATTCCTTGAAATTCTTGGGAAATGTATAGCTTAACCGGACGGGTTTGGATGGATTAACTTTTTAGAAATGTGCACTTAGCATTTTAAATCTTACTCAAAAATGGAATCTGTTACTCATTTGGATCTATCGCTATCTGTGGTTTTGAAGATATGATTTGATTTAAAAAAAAGAAGATTATTATTTAGATTCTAGACTATAGGAATCATTCATTGCACGAAATATGTTTTCACGAATGCGATATCGTCGGTACACTGCACGAAGGAGAAAACTTTTCTCCTCCGTGGTACACTGCCTGTTTGACGGAGAAACACATAATACTTTTCAGTGTGCGCATTCCATTCTTAAGAACAGTAGGTATTCATACATTATACTTATTTACGAAATAAATTCACATCAAAAGTGAGTGCGGCCTAAAGCTGCGAGATTAAATACATATTTAAGAATTAATTCATCTCAGAGGTATTTTCTTTGTGGTACATAATAAGTACTTTGCTGTTCATTTCGAGTATAAATTACACAAGTCAACAAAAAAAACATTTTTCTTTGAGTTTGTTATTTAGTGAATATTTTCTGACTGTATACATCGAAAAAAGCAGAAACTCTATTTATAATAAATAAAGTTTGCTTTTGTACCTTTAAACAATGTAAATCGAATTTTTCAGTTTTTTTCAGGAGCCGTTGTATATAAGATACAGGAGAGGGGTAGGGGGGGCTGTGGGTGTGAAACGGGAGTGACAAACTGTCACCGGAAGTGTGCGCGTGCACTTTGCAAAGAAATAACGTATTTTATGTGTCGTGAGGCCTAAAATGTCTTCCAAAAAGTGCAAAAAATCCCGTGGACTCTTATTGTTATATTTGCGGCGAATTCATTAAACAGAGAGCCAAAAAAATTGTTTATCGTTAAATACGAGCCTTTGTGAAGCCTAAGAAGCTTATTTTAATTTACCCCGAGCTTATTACTGATATGCTTCACAACTTCAAAGTTATGGGTTGCAGAATGTCTTTGAAAATCCACATGCTACATGCTCATTTGGATAACTTTAAAGACAACTTAGGTGCATATTCAAAAGAGCAAGGGGAACGTTTCCACCAAGCTGTAATGAACTTTGAAAAGCGTTATCATGGATAATATAGTGAAAACATGATGGAAAACTACATTTGGGGGCTCATACGAAAAAGTTCCAAATTACACAGAAGAAAAAGCAAGTCTGTTCATTTTAAAAGTCTTTTTTGTATTCTTTTTTGTGTTTGGGGGTTTATATATGCCGTCTTGTATAATTAAAGTCAATAAAAATATATGAATTCAAAACTGTTTTCCTTTTACATATAATTGAAATTAAGAAATAGAGCTTTTTCATAAAAAAATAAATTTCGTTTTAGTAACTACAAAAGCAAACTTTATTAGATAAAAATATTTTTGTTTTAATTAGTTAGGCATAAGTAATCAAAATCAGAGGTACAGAACGCAAACTCAAAATTCGTGTTGACCTGTGTTATCTTTTATAGGTTGACTTTTACCTCATTTTTGCGTAAGTGAACAATCTTTGCATTAAAAGAAATTGTGTCTGTTAGGTAATAAAGGCTTTTTGAGTTTTAAAAATGAAAAAAGTTTTTTTAATGTAATATTTATTAGCATAATATTTTATGATAATGAATGTGTGATTAGTACTGAAACATTTTAACCCTATAATGTTTTTTTGTAAGCCTTTGCAAAAACACCAACGGGAACACAAAAGTAGTCACAAAAGAAATTCATTAACGTCAACTCCGAGAAATATTAATATAAAGAAAGCTTATAAAAAAGTGTTAAAGCTCAAAATGAGCGTAAATTTCAGAGATACAAAAATACACTGTGGCAAAAAAAAAGCAAAAAAGTGTTGGGGCTTTTCATAAAATTAATTTCAGTGAGAAGCAACTGACTGGGTATGAATAATTTATATTTCTTTGTGACATATCTCTTTGGGACCGTCACTTAGTGCCGTAAATAGAACAGGTACCTTTTTTGTTCCCGTTCTAAACTCAATACAATTTTAGCGAGCAAAGTATACTAGGTTATTCGTTTGAGGATATTATTTTCATGGTAGTTCGTGGTTCTTTCTATAAATTCTATTGTTATACAAAGTTGAATCCCTATTAAACCTAAATACCAGCCGGGGAACCAAATAATGTGTATTAAAAGATTACAATCTTAGGAGTCAGTAGTCCCAGAATTCAAACAAAAAGTCTTCAGCTTTATAAGTGTAGATTGAAGAAATAAAGAAGTTGTTTGCAGAAACAAAATATTATTTGTAATATTATAAATAATACTAGCCGTTTTCCCGCGGTTTCACCCGCGTCCCGTGGGAGCTACTGCCCGCACCGGGATAAAATATAGCCTATGTTACTCGCAGATAATATAGCTTTCTAATGGTGAAAGAATATTTAAAATTGGTCCAGTAGTTTTTGAGTTTATCCATTACAACCAAACTAAAAAACAAACAAAGTTTTCCTCTTTATAATATTAGTATAGAAGTATAGATTACATGTAATTTTGTTAAATGAAGTATCAAATAAACACGGTATTGTTAAGAGTCTCCGAGACAGTTTTCAGTAAAATTAGCATTGTGAGAGCACGGAAGTCAAGACTAAAGGATTGTTGAGACTTTCCTTGATGCAGCGCCAAGAATTTAAATGAGATACACTGCTGACTTTATGAACTTTGTCATATTTGTTTGGTTGTTTGATAAATAACTGTGATAATATATCTATATTAATTTGAAATATAATGTAGGCACATATGGTTCTGTGCTATGTGTATCTGATAAATCATTAGGTAGGTAGGTGATTAGGTTTAAAAAAGTGTGATGTTTTTTTACTTACGAGTAAAATATCAGAAAAATCATCAAAAAACACGGGCACTCTTGAAAGAGTGGTAGTGGCTGTTGATGGGCAGGGTTGCGGCGCACTATCGTCGGGAGCCTTTAGGGCCGCTGCACGTCGCACGATGCCCCTCCATTTTTGCCGGTTTTCGGCATCGCGAACACATTGTACCGCAGTCGCTTCTGTTGTAGCTTTAATGAGGTCGATCCAGCGGGTTGGAGATCGACCCCTCAGTCTTGTGCCTTCTACACTGCCTTGCACTACGCCTACTATATGTAGTACGCCACTTATATATAAATAATTAAGGACTAGTATTAAGATCAAACCCTATTATATTTACAGACGATACCGAGGTGCCTTGCTGATTAAAAAAAGATACACGTTTTAAAAGATTTTCATTAAATTATATGGACCTGCACCTGCACTAACCTACCGTCGTAGGTGCATGAAAAAAACAACTTAAAAGAGTTCTTAATAAATTATTAACACGTTGTTGGTAAAGTGTAAAATATAATTACATTCGTTGACCTGGATATAATTTTACGTCAGCTTGCATGCAAGTTTTAACAAAAGGTCACTTTTTATAAAATATTTTATTTTATTTTATAGAAAGTTGATGTTACGTGACAGGAAAGTTCTAGACACTTTCATAAGTGAGCTTAAGGTTCTTAAAACCAAAATAAAAAATATTAAACCTACTTAAAAAAAGGAGGTTCTCAGTTTGACCTGTCGTATGTTTGTGCGCGATTATCTCACGTTTTGCTGAACCGACTTTGATTTGGTTTTCACTATAGTATTTTTACTATAGTACTGAGCAGAAGGTTTTCGGTACATTATATATGCCTATTTAATCAGTTTAGTACTCACAGAACTTCGCAGTTTTTGTAAACATAGTTTTAGTATTGAAGCTACTTACTAGACTCAGACAATACCAAATTAATTAGCTAATTGACTGTAGCGGCCATTGCAGGTTTGTGGGTGACGAAACATTAGTGCTATACTTCTTTTGTTTTTATTTTAGTTCATAATAGTTCTGTCTGAATTTAGACATAGGTTAAAAACTGACATATTTATACGCTAATGATGATGATTAGAAACTGATATAATAATAAACTTACAAGTAAAAAAAACTGAAACTTAACTGAAACTTATTTGAATTTAGGTACCTAATTTGTGTTTTGTAAAACACTTTCATCTTATTTATAGTTGACGAGTACGTTATATACGTTTGAATATCTACTAAGCATATTTAATGGTGGTAGGCGAGGGGAACCGGGTCAGCTAAAATTAAATTATTAAAATTAGTTAACGTGAAGGAAAAGTTGCGGCTAATTGGAAATATTCCGAAAGGGACGATGGGTTTGTAAAACATATTTCAATGTAATCTCAGTTATAATTACTTTGTATACAAGTATTTTGGGTTGGTCTTGGTTCAACCTGTACAAAATGACTGCATAATACTTATAGAAAGGTATTAATTTATACATTAAAAAATCTATAATGTATGTATCTGAATTCACGAATAGTGTATAATACCCTTTTTTTTCTAATCAAAAATGTTTTAGCCAGCATGCAAGTGACCTTGAAAACGAATTGCCAGAAGCTTCTTACACACAAATATTTATAACTAGCCAACTACATATAGAAAAAAATATATAGTTGTCTAGTTGTAGAAATAGCTGTCTGTCTTAGGCCCTGAAGTTATTTCATAAGCCGCTTACGTAGCTGATCTTCTAGAAAAGAAGATTAGATCTAAGAAATCAGGATTTTGCTCACGAAATAGTATAAGCGACGTCCATTTTTGTGATAAATAAAATACACAATCTTCAAAAGAAATTCCGTAATATTTTTCCCGAAGGATTTATTGAAGTGAAAATGAAATATTGGTTTTGCCAGATTTGCTTTGGAAGGGACTCCTAAGTAAACTATTTACATTATTATATAGTTGATATAATATTAAGAATATTTGGATTGATTCTTCAAAGACCCTTTATGATAACTTGGTAAGTCTCAAGTAAATATACAAAGGTCTGAAAAAAGACGTTGATTTTGCACAAAAAAATTGGTCATAGAGTGATAAAAAAATCTTCTTCGACTTTGAGATCTTGGTTTCCAGATTTCGAACTTAGCTTGTATCTATATTTTTGCACCTATTTGCATCCAAAAATCAATATGCTGAGAGTGTATTGAAACTTCAACTCAAGAATAAAAACTTGATTTTATGATCAATACACTATAAGATTCTACTATTAGAAGTTAATTTATCACTGTTGACCTTGAACTTATCAATTACGACATTTATCCATTTATTTATTGATGGGTAAATCGCTTTATTCTTCTAGGTAAAACTTAACCTTAGGTTCTTGTAATTTGTATTGTTTATTTCCAAACCAGACTGTTAGACTGAGTTCTTATTGGTGGAACTTCTAACATATCTAACAAGACTGGACGAAAGTCTCTCTCCAGCTAAAATGAAAATAAGTGGTATAATAAAAATGACCTTGAAACATAAAAGGCATAGTATTATCATACAAAAGCTAACAATACATATAAAACATGCGTGTTATGAAGTTTTATGTTAGAAATAAAATAAATTAGCAGTTAATAACATTTCCACCATTATTCGTCGTTTCTTTTGTTTCAAGGTCAAGGTTGGTTTTGGTTTGCTTTGAAATATGACCTTGGCTTTTAAATATTTAGGCAGTAGGTATTGATGTCAGTGAAATGGTTTGAAACACGTTTTTCGATTGATTGATTGTCTTTTCAACTTTAATTTCTGGCTTTTCCCTTGTTGCTGTAATGTTTTGTGTTTTCTAATAATTTAAGTAGATATTACATCGCTTCCGCCTGCGATTTCACCTGTTTTCTAAGGGAACTACTTCCCATATATGGATAAAAAGGAGCCTATAGGTTTATGTTATTCTGATTGGCAAATACCTGAAAGAATTAAATATTGCTTTGTAATTTTCCATATCATATTGCTACCAATTGATACGTTTGACAGCTTTCATTCATAAACCATTCATTTGTTTCATTTATAAAACGGGTTGTTATTTGCTCACTTAAATTTCATATTTATGACCATATTACAGCAATAAAATTACGTTACGCTTGTTACAGTTAAACAAATGACTCTCAAAGGTACAATGAAGTCTATATGTCACTGAGATTGTGTGACTTTCTGGTTTAATCACTCATTAGGGGACCGCACATAACTTGTGTAAGTTTAAACGGAGATAGTAAGCTTCTTATTACAAACGTTTTCGAATTATTGCCCGTACCGGGATAAAATTATAACCTATGTTATTTGGGAAGAGTGTAGCTTTTCATCTTTATTATATCAGTGGATGGAGTTACTTTAGAATCGTTCGATCATGAAAGTTCCGTTTTTATTATTTAAGTATTTAAGCTTCAAAAGGTCGAAGACTTAAATTGTTAGTTGGTTGGTCGGGTGTTAGATATTGTCCTGACCAGAAGTACATTTTGGACTTATCATACCGTAGCACAACACTTAACTTTTATTTGACGTTTCTGTGCAAAAGTTATTTAAATAGAAATAATACCATACGAATTAAGTATCACTTAGACGTTGGAAACTCCTTACTTAGAATATGGAAAACAGTGGCAGATAGAAGACTATGGAAGGAGAAACTCTAAATAAAATTGAGAGAAAGGCAGGAGCGTGATGACGATAATGAATATGGAAAATAGTAAAAAGAAACAGTGAATCCCAATGCAATAGCAAAATATGCCTTATTTGTCTCAGAATAAGATCTATATTTAATTAAACCCAATTATTATATATGTCACCGGAAAATAACAAGATCCATAAGTACGTCCACATTTTCGTAAATTGATAAACTTACTGAACTCACTCGTAAAATAATAAGTAAGCAGTAACCAAACGCTACGCGCGATCTGATTGGTTGGCTGTCACGTGTTACTTCTCATTCCTAAGCATTGCCACTATGAACATTGACCAATCAGAGAGCAGTGTGTTATTTTATGTATTTCAAAGATCGTATATTTAAAAGAGTTTCTGTGATTGGTCGAACCATATAAAATCTTACGAATAGATATTCGTTAGTTTATAAATTTACCGTATGACGTCGGAAATTGATAAATTTACGAAAATGTGGACGTAAAATATTACAATTTATCTCCCGTTTAGAATCTTACGAAAGTTTATAAACTTCCTAGTAAATTGATAAACTTACGGATCTTGTTATTTTCCGGTGACATATACATTACAATCTCAATTTATTCCCCAAAGAACAGCCAAATTATTCGTCACTTAATAACAATGTCTAGCAGTCAGAACAAGTGACATCGCATTAAATCAGATCTAATTTGAATTCTAATACGAGTGTCGGAAGAAGTGTCAGGAGATTGCCTGAGATCAAAGGGATGTCAAGCGAAGTGTTTTGTTCAAGTGTTAATTTTCGCACTTATTCACAGTTTGACCTAGTTTCGATAAATTGGTCGAAGGTATTTGTGAACTTTGAGATAAAGATTTTTTTTTTGAAGTAAGTTTGGGTCATCGAAATGTTTTGAATGGTTTATGGAATGTTCCAGAAATGGTTATTTGTCAGTCGATAAGAAGTGTGATTCGTAACATAATATCAATATGTTAGACTAAAATCTATACATATAATAAATCTGTAGAAAAGTAATTTTTGTACATTGAAGAAATTGACGAAAAAAATAGCCAGCATGTTAAAGGATAACTATATAACAGAACCCATTTCCATCATTTTTGTCTGTTTGTCTGTTTGTCTGTTTGTCTGTTTGTCTGTTTGTCTGTTTGTCTGTTTATCTGTTTGTTTGTTCGGGATTCACGTAAAATCTACAAATTAAATGCAGACAATGCTTATATACAAAAATTCTACGTAACTTGGGGTATTACTTAGTTTTTGTTTCATCGAAATCGATTCACTCTATCAAAAGATATGATTAATTTTGTGAATTCAAGATGTAAAATATTACGACACGCAATCTATTTGTCAAAACTGTACATTTGAATGTTGTACTTATATTAGTTGATCGGCCTATTATTAATCTTTACACAGAAAATCACACCTTTATAAGTAACTTCGGAAGAAAAAAAAATATGAAAATTTTGTTTAGCCAAGATTAAAGTAGCTCCATCTGTGGTAAATAAAATACATCATCAATTTGTCAAAGGAGCGAGGTGGTAAATGACAATATTACCATACATTCTTTATAGAGGATTATTATTTCAACAGATGGAGTTGTGTATTTTCCGTAATTCACCATATTTTAACACGTAGTGTAATTTTTCGATAGACATTTCAATAGTGTTTGTCAGTTTGCCGTGCCACATCAAAATCCAATTATAATTATTACCTTGATGAAAAGAAAATTAATAGTTCTCAGCCAAATTTAAAACGGTGCCATCTAAATTATTTTTTGAACATTATGTCAAAAATGACGACTTTAGTGGAACAATTAATTATCATTTAAAGTTACAGATGGAGTTCATATCAGAATTTTTTCATAAACATAGTTTAGCTTATCTTTCACTAATGTGGTGGCCTTAAAACAAATTACTTTGAGTGAGTAGTATTAAGTAGACCTTAATTATTTTTTCTGATGCAAAATATGTAAACTTAATCCTAGAAGAAATGAGGATCTATCTCTCGCAAGCGCTGCTAAGTGAGGAAGGTAATGTAGGATTCTGTAGCTTTAAAAACAAGCCCAGATACAAAGTGCAGATAAGAAATGGGAGCTCTCTCTATTTAATACCATACACACGTAAAATGCTGTATGCGTCTGAAAACGTACAAATTACGCGCCGCATACCAGAGACATGCTTACTTTCAACTTCTGATCGCAAATACACTGTTCACGATTACGAACAGTCTCAGTAAGACCCGAGCCAAGTCTAAAAACCCTAAAAAACACCTTTTATATAAAACTACGTTTGATGTCATTTAATCACAAAGACAGAATTGTTCTCTGTTGCAAATCCTATCCACCTATATCCTGTCCTAATCCAGAATGCATTGCAGGTGTGCATTGCACAAAAACCAATGGTATCCTATTCGAGAAGTCAAAAGAGTTGACCTGCCAACGTCAGCTTCTGCGCTAAGCAAGTGTTCTTAATAGTACAGTACCATCAGAATTACATTCATCGTTAAATGAGGTGAATAAATTTTCAGAAACCACAATAACAGTAGGAGCCAAAGAGTATTATCGCTTCATAGAGCTCTGATTGGCCCCAGGTGACCAAGTCAGGTCTGATTTGTTCGTTCATCAGATCTTTGAAAGTGTTTCGGTGGATACATATTGTCGTCCTGTTTACGTGTGACACAAAATATGGTATATAAACGTCCTCCGCAAGAGCGAAATTTTCCCGGTGTGCGGTAGTGACGCACAGTATACAACACTTATGTTTCTTTTGATTTGCTGGCTCCACCAAGAAATCACAAATTGCGAGCGTACATTCTGAAAATCTTGGCAAAACTACAGGTTTCAAGTACGAACACATGAAGTGGACTCTCACAGATACGTACATTTTGCCTATTCGTGAACTAATGCAAACATTTCGGTGGAGTCCCGGCTTAGGCCTCCCCCACATTAGGCGTGCGCGATCCTCGGGCGTGTGAGTAGCGCGGGCGTCGCTCACGCAACGCGCTCGCGACGCACGCGCGGCGCCCGCGCTACTCACACGCCCGAGGATCGCGCACGCCTAATGTGTGGTCAGCCTTACCATGAGTAAGTGAAACTATCCTACCCTATGCGCCTGCTGATGATGATGACTCATTTTATCATCCATCCAGCTATTCCCCAACTATGTTGGTGTTGGCTTCCAGTCACCGAATCTGTTTTAGTACCAATATTTTGCTTGGAGCGACTACCTATCACAATCCAGTCAACTACACAAGACGATATCCATATTATGGTAAGACTGACAGACTTTCTGGCTTCTGATTAGTCGCAGCAGCTGCAGAAAATGTACAAATGACAGCTTTGTCAGACTCAAAGCATGTAGACATAGATTATAGCTGTTTCCTGTGAAAATTACTTACGCACCATACGTAATAATTTTCCAAATTGGCTGAACAACGTCACAAACTTTACTTCTTTTGTTTAGATAAATGGTCACATCCACAACACAACCTTGATCAATGAATCTATGCGACTGCTAAGTGCTAATCCTAATTATACTGTCACGTGAAAGAATGCACCTACGGGATAAGTAGTATTTTGACTATTCTATATTGCCCACGCAGACGAAGTTGCGGGCAACAGCTAGTTGTAGAATATATTTCGAATATGTTCTCTTCGATTATGTCATTCGTAATAAACATCAGTCATAAAAGTAGGGTAGATGGCAATTACTTCGTTACTTATTATTCAGCTCATACATCACACATTCTCGTTTATTACGACGTGTTACTAATGAAATTATGGCCGTCGAATGACTAATAAGCCCAATAATGTAACAGTCATATTGGATTATGATATCAGAAATACTGCGTCGCATTTTGCTCAACAGGTTATTGGCACCCACCGTGGGACCATTCATATTTTTTTTAGACAATTTTAGTCATATTTAACCTGTAGATTTATGAAGTATTAAGTTCGCATAAGTCTGCAATAAAATCAATACCTCGATAACATTGAGCTGATTGGTCCCACGGTGGGCGCCAATAATAATTTCCCTAATGCAATTGCGTTAAAGCGTCTCTTCTACAAACTACAGCTTATTCCCGTGTTCTATTTAATAAAATTAATGTACCGCATCATGACCTATACCAAGAATAGATGGGAAGACGCCCGTGGGTGCCGTAAGACGATACCTGTTATATGTGGGTACTCAGTGACCGTAGGTGGTGAGAAGTTACTATTATTATGTATATGGATACTATTTAGTTAATTGACACTGGAAACTGCTTCAGTTCTTGGGTAAGAGTAATATAGGTATCTATGTATGTGGGAGTTTTGGTTTATCTAGATTTTTTGGATTTTCCTATCAAGGATTGTTCTTGCTTTTTGTTGGTGATGTATGATATACCAAAATAGTTAAGGTACACAAACTTTACTGTTTGTCTCGTTTATTGTTGGATTATACAAAATCGTGGCGTACGACTCAATAATAAGACGCAGTTGTAAGAAACGATCACCCTATGTCAAAATATTTACCTACAAAAAACTTCACTTAAAATTCTCTAAAACCCTTCAGGCAAAATTCCAATAGAGCTGTAGAAATAGAGTATTAGTTCCATGAAAGCTTTTGAATAGGTCAATGTGATTGTAGTGGCCATTCCGATGGCCGATAGTTGGGATTGCTTTGTAGCTGGCGTGGTTCGAGCTGTTTTCTAAACGAGCTTCACATTGCCTGGTGCATACTTGAAATACAATTTGATTTTGAATTAAATCTAGGGGTTTTTATTGTGAAGTGCTTTTGGTATGACTGTAGGTTTAGTTTGAATGATATGGTGGTTATAATGCTAGGATTATCTGTGGGCGAAGTTTACCGGTTTTATATTCCTCACGAGGGAACTGTACTTACCGCAGAAGGATAAAAAGTAACCCATATGTCTTTCTAATATATGCACTATGCACTATATTACCTACTGCCAAAGTTCACAAAAAACATCCAGTTGTTTCAGCGCGAAAGAGTAACAATCATACAGACACGTACTAGTATCCTTATGATATGAAGTATTTATAATATTAAAAATATCTTTTCCAATTTCATGAAAAATCCTAATAACAATCCAGATACACAAACTGTAAAAATGATTTTCTATATTAATGAAAAACTTTTCCATAACATTTTCTACTAAGATCTCCTTTTCTTACAATTCCGTCTATCTTAGACGTAGATTCTAGCTATAAAATACCTACCTACGTTATTTTGCATTTCAAAATCGGATTTAATTCCAAGATTTGAATTTCACAATTTCCTATGAATTTCCAGTGTGCATTCAAGTAAACGGAATACCGAGTTTTCCCGTACAACACTAAGATTTCAGTTTAACGAGCTCGCTGCGGCTTCAGCCTGAATATTCATGGCATAAACATACGCCTGTTCTTTGTTCAAATAAATTGCCTGAAAATAATACCCGCATTTACATAGGTAGGTGGACTAATTAACTGGAAGATTTTGTGGTTTAAAATGCATGTTTTTTTAGTGTTTGGATTTGTAAATAGGATGTATGTTATGATAATTTTGGCATGTTAGTTTTAGGCAAAAATTTTGTCAGTGTCAATACACATAATTTATAGAAAAAAAATGAATTTTGCTATTTAATCTCACACTGGGGTCTTTCTTTTATATGCGATTGTTAAAAATATTCTCTATTTTTGGCTTTTTTTATCGAAAATACAACATTAAAAACTGAAATCAATTAAATTCCTGACCAAATTATTACACACCAGCCAAGTACCTTCAAAATTACGTTTCCTACTACAATTTGTTTATGAGTAAATAGTGCGTGGTATTTACTTTCAATAGTTTTCCGTGCCAAAAAGCTATAATACATCCGAGATACACTGCCGGCCATAAAACTTTGGTCGTTAAACCGTTTACAGTTTTCATGAACAATCCTGAAATTAGGTTAACGTACAGATAGTTGTATGTATTTTTATGACATTGGTATTGACACGAGTAAGAGTACCTAGTGGCGGAATATTATTTATAAATGTACAAACATGTAGTACCTAGTACATAGTAGGTACTGAAAAACATGCTGCGCCAACTCCAAATAAAATTGGGATAAGGGCAGGAGGATGATGAGTAGGTACTGAAAGTTTTGAACAATTAATGATTTCTGAGGCAGTCATCAAATGGTCATTGAGAAATATCTTTTGAAGATTCTGCGCTTTTTTTGACTAAAGAGTTATTTAAATACAGTTATTCTATTTACATAATATTAATATATAAGTACTTAGACTTACAAACTTAAGTTACTTAACAAGATTAAACGCCTACGCCTTTATTCTGATTTCTTTGTAAGTTCTCTGCTACTTTATAACTTGGTAATTTCCCTTAGCTTCGGCTTCATTAAAAACCAATTATACAAAAAGAAATTCAAAGCTACATTAAATAAATCTGAAAGAGTTTAATTACAAAAAAAAAAGTAACAGAAAACCAGATTATAATAACTCACGATGAAAAATTAGAGCTGTAGCACAAAAAATATGTTTAAAGAATTTCTATAGGAGAGCTCGAAAAGTATGATAAATCACTCTTTCCGCTATCTAAACTGTTTCCCTTTTGTTTAACTAAAGGTCAACAAACCTAGCTGTCGTAACTTGTTATAATTAATTAAATTTATCGCTTCGGATGCTCTTTATAACGACTTTGTGAACTTTTGCTGTTACGTTCCGCTTAAGCGACAATTTGTCCGCTGTTGTTTATTTTAGTATTGAGAGGTAGTATTTACTAAAGGAAGATCTTAGTAACCTATTTTTTTATTTGCTTACAATAGATAAGAACATGCTTGTATGGGCGGTTAAGTTAGTTGTAAGGGGCTTATGTCAAATGTCTATCTTTGGTAAGAAAATCAACAGAAAGATCAATCACTAGTCAGCATAATATTATTTTGAAAATAACCTTTCGCAAGATGATCTTAAAGGTTTGAGGTGCCAAATGGATAAATTCAGAAATGCAAAATGTTGGACCGGGAGATCGCTAGATTGCTCAAATGAAAAACTTGATTATGAGATCACGACGTTTATTGTACGAGCTCGGGTGGTGAAGTGACAACTTCAGTATAAAAATCCTTATCCATTCTTTTTCATGGAACCAATTTAAAACGATTGTCCTGCCATCACCAAAATATAATAAATAAAACCTTACAATGAAAAAGTTTCTAACTAAAAACATGAAGTTATGTCTAGCCGACTGTAAATATATTACCTACTACTTATGAGCATTATTGCTATGTTCATATTAAGCGAGGTTAAACTAACTTATATTTTAAAAGGTAGTAGATATAAAAATCTTCCGTGTTCTCTCAGTACTTCATTTGTTAGCTTAAGTTCTAGTTGAGTGAAGTTAAGTATACCTTTAAAGCGCACTTAGTCTAAGTTGTTTTCTTTGCTACTTCAAGAGACTAACGGAGATTATGGAAAATATTTTATATTGTAATCTCGTAATAAGGAGTAATCTCCTGACCTACTAAACAAATTCTGAAAATACTTTTTTTTTATAGAATTCTAAATCTACTCTATGAAATTGAACACATAAATTAAAATTAATATCTACATAGATATTTACAATACATATCAAAAACTATCCTAGTAAATTGATTAAAATTGATGTCGTTTCGTCCTCTCTTTTGAAATATTTTTGAAACGAAAACACTGTTATAAATGTCTACTCGAAAAAAAGTGTTTGTATTGGTCAGTGCCCAAAACAAATAGTAATAAGCGTAAATAAATATATTTTTCCTCTAACAAAATCGGTGTCTACAACCATGATAACTAATTTGATGCCTTTGGGATTGGGTACAACATTTTCCTTACCCAAAGTTGTGTTACACGCTATAAAACCGACTGCAAATTGCATTTGCAGATTACATCGGCAATAGCATAGCAGAATAAGTGTCATCCCTCCGGGGTTCGAATAACTAGGGAATTCGTTGGTTAGGACTGGTCTACACTAATGCCCGGTCCATAGAAACAAGAAACGATTCGTTTTGTTTGCGAACGGTTATTTGAGGTTTATTTTATGCACATCATATGGCTATGTCATTGGCTTATATAAAAGAATTAACATGTATTTTAATTTATTTGTAAGCAAAATGACTCGTATCTTTTTATATGAACCGGGCATAAATATATTTGGTGAGTACTATGAAAATGCTATGCCATTTTTTTTTTTCAAAGTATTGAAGAATTGGTAAGATTTATCTACGTTTCAGTATGCACTCGTTGAATCTAATAACAAACATGGCAGCTAAGCTATGATATACTTAGTCTAGAAGCTTTTGTTGGAATTTTTAATTGGCATATCCAATCAGTCCATATTTTATAAACATAGAAGATACGGCAAACTATGTTCGCTTGTAATTTCTAAATATTCCTGCTTCGTTGGTACATAATGAACCAAGTGTACTCTGACCTTTACAACGCATTCAGTACAACAAGCACTTGAGCTTGGGATTCTGACACAGGTCAATCGTACCAATGCATTCTCTACGGAGACATAATATATGCAAAATATACATATATTCAGTTATTATATGTAGTTTACCGAAATTATTGAGCTGATTTGTACAATTCAATTTCCTGTTTATTATTTTAGTAAGGACCAGTCAGTAGGGAAAAATAACAAATCTTGTGCTTCTGTTAATGAGTTTAAAAATAACACTTTAAGTAAAAAGGCCGCTTTTTTCTATCGTCAGATAGAGAGCTACGGCTTGAGAAGAAACGCAGAAACAAACAGTCTCTTTTAAAGCCCAAACATGGCTGTACTAAGTACTACCCGGGTTTATCGGGGTTTCACCCGCGTCCCGTGGGAACTATTGCCCGTACCGAGATAAAATATAACCTATGTTACGCGGGAAGAGTGTAACTTTCCAATAATGAAAGATTTTTTTACAACAAACAAGTGAAGTGAAGCAAGGAACTCAAGTGGCTCCCAATTCGTCTTCGCAGGAACACTCGCATTCTGTGTCTTTTATTTAATATCCTCTTCAATCCTAAATCTCCTTCGTACCTGCGGGAACGTTTCTCCTTTCTCCGCTCACCTGATGCGTCCTGCAGGACACATCTCAAATCCTTACTTAAAATCCCTTCCCACTCCACTGATTTCTACTCCTACTCCTTCACCGTGCACGCTGTACGGCTGTGGAACAATTTGCCGCCTGAGCTGAGGAGCTGCCAAACTGTTGCTTTATTTAAATGGAAGTTGAAGGAACATTATCTGTCCTTACCATCATAGACGCATATAGTATTTAGTGTATTTATATATATTTATTTATTTATATGTATATATATATTACATATGTATTTAGGTTAATGTTAGTAATTATTTTTAGTTATAGCTTCTTTCTTTTTTACACACTATCTGCATCTCTTCTTATTCTAACTCTCCCATAACGGGCCTGCTGGAAGAAATTTCTCTTGAAATAAGCTGTGCCTATGTACTATGTGTTCTATCTTTCTTCTTTTCTGTATTCTGTGTGTGTATCTATGTACATAAACTATTAAATAAATAAATAAACAAACAAGAAAATGTTTCCTATTTATTATATTAGCATGGATGGGCAATATGGGCTCATATAATCCGGCCTTATACGACACGGCGCCGTGACGTGCCGGTTGCAATCCGGACCGGTTTAATTAAACCTCAGATTGCACTGTACACTATACACAGGACGAAAAACGAGCTGTTTAAACGAGTTTATTAATTCCTACAGAGTTGGAATACAGTTGAAGTGAAGTTGGGAAATTAGTATTGCAGTGCGCTTAAAATTGTTATTTGTTTTCTATGGATTTTGTGGTTTTATTTGTGAAAGGTAAAATGTATTGTGAGTAATCAAAAAGCAAATGTTTTTAAAACCCTCAGCAAAATGTTGTTTTATCATTTATACGAGTACATATGTAGTAGCCCCAATATATTTTAATTGCTTAACTCTGCGAATGCCCCAATTCGCGTTGCTGAATGAAAAGCGCTATCACACTAGCGGATTTTCTGCTAGCTTTTTCTGCGCTGCTCGGTTCTTAGGTTGCATCTACACGGTGCAAGTAGCTTGAGACACATGCGCAGGCTACATACCTTTTAAAAACGTGCGGGATGTACATACCAAAGCAACATACCCACCCGCGTGCTCTTATCACTTGTCACTTGCACATGTTCTAGCTCCAGCTACGTGCACCGTGTAGATGATCCCTTACTGCATCGCTGACAAAACAATTTGACATCTGAAACAGCGTGGCCGATGTTTTCCGCGCGGAGTATGTAGAGAAACTACGCGTAGGTAAATGTAAGTACGTGCGATAAAATCCACTAGTGTGAAAGCACTCTTAGGTTGTCAGGCATGGCTGGGATGTTGCGAACATATTAAATTATATCGTTCCACATCGCAGTTGACATTTTCGACGTTAATACGTTTTATTGGTTACTTTGACATTGGAGGAAATACCTACATATTATTTTATGTTTGTATTTTTTTATAATGATATTAATTTCTTTAATAGTGCCTAGATATTGGGATGATGACAGAAAGAAGAGTACGAAAGGTGAAAACATGCTACACTGACCTGAAATAAAATTAAGATAATGGCAGGAGGATTATAAGACAAAGTATCATAAATCCCAAGTGTCAAAAAAGTTGTAATGAAAAAAAAAGTCTTGAAAGACTTTTTTGATAGAATGTTTTTACAATATACAATATGTTATTATATAAGCATAACTTATCCAATATATAAGGTTGCCAGCTTCCATGGATAGAAAAATAAATATGCCAGTTTCCGTCACGTAGTACGTAATTTATCATTTTTTTTTTTCATTTCTTTGAGCATAACGTTTAAAAGGATATCTTTAGAAAGTTTTTATCCAATATCCAAACAAAGTAAACAAATGCTTTTATAAGTATTTTTTAATTTGCTTTTGACACGAAAAACAATTGTAACAGAACAGTTTCATGGCATTATTTCCCAGATTTAATGAAACTTCAATCGGATTTCTTTCAGAAAGAATAGAACCGTTCTTTATTCAGCTGAGAGAGTTTCAGTTTGTGAAGGCTACGCTATCGATACCTTTCAAACGGTTTGGAACAAAAGGATAAATCTGAGGAAAATGTAACTGGTTTTATGAATAGTTTGTGTTGTTTTTAACAGATTTTCCAAGAAGTATGTTCTGAATTTGGATGTCTTTAATTGTTGCCCCTTTGTTTTGTGAATGAAGTTATTTATTATTTTAGTGGTATGATAATTGATTAGCTTGAAAAATCAATAGGTAAGTAGGTTCAGTTTTTGTTTCCGCAAATGATATCTACAAGTTGGGTATTGCATGGTGTTTCAACAACCCGTTTCATGGAATAAAATTATTACTGTATGTAATGTACTAACTATTTTAGCATCAGCACAAATCTAAAAAAACAATTTTCTATTGCCGAGCTTTTCTAGCTCAAAACCAATTACACATGTGTACCCAGCTTATTTACACAGCAGTGTAAGCCAAACATGCTACCTACTGCAAGCTGCATTCGTTGAGACAGCAGACAAATGTATACCATCCTTCTTGTCTCAAAGACTTGAATTTCAATCTGATATCACAAACATGCTACGTTTAATGTTTATTTTTGTAATGATAGTTGCAATTCAATGTTTGTTGTTTAGTTGGAAAATAGCTGCTGTTTTTACTAAGTAGTTTCTACTTTAGGTAAAATGATTTTAATTCAAGATTGGATTTAGTAGAGATGTTCATATAGGAAGACCTCGTGGCTAAGTAACAGCTAAACCCGTCGATTAATCATGAGGTTAAGCAACTATTGGTGCGGTGGATCTGTGGATGACCAACAATGTCATAAGTTCCTCCGTGATTCGGAATGTACGTTAAGTAAGGGTTTGTTCCCACTAGTTCTACTGCTTAGTTCTACCGTAGAACTAATGGGAACTTTTTTTCCCACTAGTTCTACTATTTGAGGTGTAACAAAATAGTAGAACTAGTGGGAATTATGGTTTTTATTGGTATTCCCACTAGTTCCACTGAACATTTGCAGTAGAACTAATGGGACATTTTGTTCTACTAGACAGAAGAAGTACAGTCGATGGCCTGGGTGGTTATCTGTAGTTGTGATTTTTTTCAGAGCTCAAAATCGATAACAATCAGAATAACTTAGATTTTTTTTATGAATTACAACAAAAATTAAATGTTTTTCATTATAAAAGTACTTGGACAGCAGACATGAAGAGGAGCTAGGTGGTGTTTGAAATCAGACATTGATATTCATCTACAACACTACTAATTAAAAGACATTGTTTATAATAATACACATTGAATAGCAATGTAAGTAAACAATAACGCAAAAATTACTTTGAAGAGACTGACTATTTGAACTGCAGCCCTATGATTTAGGCAAAAAAATAACAAATAAATAAAAATAATCTTTTAAAAAAACACAATAATTCGGACATTTACCGTCGTACCACAAAAAAATTTAAACGTCTGTTGAACACTTGTATAAATGACAAACGACGTTGAAATAAGGTCCCTTTTGTAGCCACACTTTTTTAGACAAGTGTTCAACAGATGTTTAACTTTTTGTATTAATACTGTTAGTTTCAAACACAACACTCACATCAAACTAACAAAATCAAAATCAAAAAATCTAAAATCATTTATTCAAACTTGGCTGCAAGACAGCACTTTTTGAACGCTAGGAATTTACAATAGACAGCCCCCAAAACGCCCGCCCTTCACCACTTCCTATGTGTTTTTGCTGGGAAGAAGAAGTGGCGCTACAAACTCCCCAGCAACACATGTCTGTCTGTAGGTTAGAAGAACCTTTTAACTAAACTGACTTTAGTGTGTTTTTTTTAATCAATGTGTCAAATACCACCATAGAGGTGTTATAAAATTTTATAACACCTCCACCTGTTTAAAAATCAGAAGAACAAAAAGATTAACTAGCTCCTCTTCATTTCTGCTATCCTAGTACTTTTATAAAGAAAAACATTAGATTTTTGTTGAAAGTAATGAAAAAAATCTAAGTTATTCTGCCTGCTATCGATTTTGAACTCCAAAAAAAATCACAACTATCGGCCGTCGACTGTATTTCTTCTGTCTAGTAGAACAAAATTATGTCCCATTAGTTCTACTGCCAATGTTCAGTGGAACTAGTGGGAATACCAATAAAAACCATAATTCCCACTAGTTCTACTATTTTGTTACACCTCAAATAGTAGAACTAGTGGGAAAAAAAGTTCCCATTAGTTCTACGGTAGAACTAAGCAGTAGAACTAGTGGGAACAAACCTAAGTAAGCGGGCGCCGGGTGGCATTTATAAATTTTTGGTTATTGTGACGGCTGTAGTTAGAAGTCAGAAAGTCTGATCCGTTTACACTGAAAGTCGACGTCAATCTATTTGTGAAAAGGCTAAACAGTTTCCACCTTTAGTAATAGCTTTAGTCTACTGATTTTGTTCGGGACGGTGGTTTAAAGGTGGAACAAAAGCTGGTACGTTTTATAATAAGGATTTATCGTTATCGTTTTATACAAAGTTACTTATATTAAATCTAGTACGTCTAGATTCTGCTAACGAGTTTGTGTGGGTGTAGGCTTTCGCTCCAATTAAGATGCGGCTATAAGTATGTAGGTTTCAATATAACGTAGGCATAGCAGCATCTGACCTTAACAACACTGTTTCCGTTACTAAATGTACCTCGTTAGTTCGATTGTTGATTTGTTTCCTTATGATTGAACACGCTAATCTCAGGAGCTAAAGGACTCATTTGAAAAAAAAAATCACTCAATACCTACACAATATACAGGTAAATTTCTAGATTTATATAAACGTAGCATGAAAATTCAACTACTTTAACTTACGAAACTGAATTATTAAAGGATAAGATTGACTGGTGTTTCAATTAAACGTTTTTCACATTTTGAAAATTATTTTCCGATCCAATTTCGAAAATATTTTCTTAAATTCTTTCACATATTAAATTTTCCGAACGATATCAAACCGCAAGCGATCGGTTTCCAGACATAAATTAAATCACACAGGTGGATACTTTATGAATTTTATGCAGAAGTAGGGGTTTAAATTCATATGAAATAATATTATCACATTATTACTACTATTTTTAGTGGATTTTATACACTCTTTTGCAAAAAAAACGGGCACCTATGCGAAATCTTAGTTTTAAGGACTTTACTTTATTTATTTTATTTATTTAACAATTTATGTACACACACACAGAATACAGAGAAGAAGAAAAATAGAAAAGATAGTACAAAGGCACAGCTTATTTCATTAGAAATCACTTCCAGCTGGCCCGTTATGAGAGAGTTAGAATAGAAAGAGATGCAGATAGAGTGCGTAAAAAGAAAAGAAGCTATAACTAACATAAAATAATCACTAACTTAACCTAAATATGTATATATAAAATATATATCAATATATATATATATATATATATGTATAAAAATATATAAATACACTAAATACTATAAGCATCTATGATGACAAGGAAAGATAGTGTTCCTTCAACTTGCGTTTAAATAATGCAACAGTTTGGCAGCTCCTCAGCTCAGGCGGCAACTTATTTCACAGCCGTACAGCGTGCACGGTGAAGGAGTAGGAATAGAAATCAGTGGAGTGGGAAGGGATTTTAAGTAGGGATTTGAGATGAGTCCTGCAGGAAGCATCAGGTGAGCGGAGAAAGGAGAAACTCCTCATCATTTTTCATATGGTTAATTTAACATTTATCTCAAAATTTGGTATTTTTTTAATGTCAAAGTCTGATAGGAGACGAGTTGTGATCGGCACTGCTTACTTTAAATTGGTTTTGTCGCAGCCCAAAGTACTGATACTCCTCTAAATAGTGTTTATTTATGAAAAAGCGATATTTTAAACCACGTGGGTACAATATCTAAACAACAGAACGCTTTACACAAAAATACAGAAACTCTTAATATTGCTATCAATCATCACTATAGACCAATTAGAGCAGGTGAAAATTTTATCAAATACGCATAGTTTTTCAAAAATGTTTTGATCTAACAAAAAGGTACATTAATTAAGACTGCATTATCAGTTTTCTGAAAATCACTTCAAAAACTTTTCAAATCGCTGACGAACTTTCTACGACGAATTAGTCCAAAACAAGGATTAACTAATTTCTTAGCAATTGTAGAAAATTCAAATTTAGAATACACTCTCACCTATGCTTGGTTAATCCTACTGATGCTAGTCACATACTATAATCATTAAAAGCCTTTGAATTACACGTAAAGTCCTTAAAACTAAGAATTCGCATAGGTGCCCGCTTTTTTTGCAAAAGAGTTTATATAGGAAACGTTCGATTTTCAAACTCAAACCAATAAATCGTCTTCTGCATTTTAGCCAAAATGAAATGAATGTGAAATGAATCCAGGTTCTCTGTTCAAAACTCCTTCTCAGTCGATTCCCAAAACGTTGCCAAAAACCCCGTACCCAGTATTCCCTATGAAAGCTGTACAAAGTGGGTCCTCCAATGTAGTGCTGCACAAACATGGCCTAGTTTACCCCGCGGCTCCAGTTACATTGCTTTGTTGTGACGTCATTGATAGGCTCACATCGTGTGTAGGACGACGAAGTTTTTAACGCGTCATAACTTTGTGGTCACAGAAATTGTTAAGTGGTGAGTTTATGTGAGCGAGTTTTTGAGAATGATACAAATGGATTTGTAAAATTAATTGTTTTTATATAATATAGAATTATAGGCCTACTAACGAACACTAGCTTTAGACGAAGACATAAATTTTCCAAGATACAGAATGATAAAAGACCAACGAAAAATGAAAAATGAATTACATCAAAATATAATTTCAACAACGTATTACAAAATAATTCTATTTGTAGACCACAAAACACTCCGGATTTCTCCGAAACGAGCTTGCAAAACGCTTCTTTATTATCTCAAATTGTCTCACTGCCAAATAAGGGCCCTCGAATCCTCAGCCGACTATTATTTCCCAATCCTCGAAACGAGAGGCAATTACTCGAAAATAACGAGAAAAATAAGGCGAAGAACTCACCTGCGGTTCTCTAAACCTTAATAATATTCCCTTGGGAGTGATTGGAGTCTTCTATATCCCAAATTTATAGCCCTCCTTTCGTAAAATATAATAGGAGCTTCCAATTTATTACTTGTTAGCTGTAAGCAGAATTAATTATGGTTATTAAGCCTTAAGTTGAGAGCTCTCTCCGCGATACCGTGTAAGAAATATGTGCACATTAATTTACCTGAGGGAAAATGAATGTGGAAGGATATCTGAGGATTTCTTTTCTTTTATGTAATAAATGTATTGAAAGAGGGTTCTCTTATTACATTACATTTTTAGTTGAGAACGTGCAGACAGTAATCTAGCTACCATTTAAAAAGTTGTATTTACCTATGCCGTGACGACACGGTTAAAACTTGTGTTTTTAATGACCTGTCTTTCGGATTAGCAAATAAACCGATATATTATAAAAATATCGCATAAGTATTTCTACCTAAAAAGGACTTATCACGAGAAAATAAAAATAAGTGACCAATATTTTAGGCTAATCTAAAAAACGGACAATTTATACTTAATTACTATTTTATTCGTCCTGGTTAATATTTCTCTGTTGAGAAGGTCCATTATGCCTGAATGAATATTAGGTATAGGATTATAGCAATGTAGGTGCTGCAATGGGCGAAGTTTACCTAACATTACCTTTTTACAATATGAAGAGTAATGGTTATCGCAGCAATGGCTGACGTTTTGCAGTCGATATTTTATAAATCTTAAGTTACCATCCCAGATCAGCTAGCAAGATTAATATGAAAATACCTGAATTCACAGGAATTTTATGATTTTAGAGTATAGCGGGACTGGATTTTTCTTTAAAGGAAAATCGAATTAAGTACGGCCCGTACTTTTAACCTTATTAGTTCTTCGACCTAGGTCGGTCCTAAATTAATTCTGAAGAACCTGCTTTTTTCAGTCTATATCTAGTGATTTTAATTTTATGATTTCCAATTATAATTAGACACCTTGACGTATTCAGAATACATTGATTGGGTCTTAAGTTTGATACCCCCACGAATTTTATTGGAAAAACAAATAGAACTTTAATTTAACCATACAAACAAAGAAGAAACAGGCGCTGATCCCGAAACGACAATATTATCATACAAAAAATTCATCAACATTACCAATATTAATATTATAATATTTTATTGTTTCCTGGTTACTGCTGTAAGAAGTATTTCTGACAATGTTCTTACGAATTTCATTGTAGACAATAAAATAAAACTTTAAGTTAATCCTTCCACTATCTAAAGGTATATTTTGTCCCCCAGCACGATGTCCCTGGTTCCCCCGGGGGGTGCGGACTCCCCCAGTCCGCGGCGCGCAGTCAGTCCACTGCTGGAGATGCGCAGACCCCACTGCACGCTCGCCTGTGACTACTGCGCAGCTATATTGGAGGATAAGTTTAAAAGTGAGTAGAAACAGTATATTTTCAATCACTATAAGACAAAGTCGCTTTTTTGTCCCTGTGTTCATATATCCCTATGTCCCTTTGTACGCTGAAATCTTCAAAACTACGTAATCGATTTTCATGGGTTTTTTAATAGATAGAGTGATTAAGGAAGAAGGTTTATATGCATAAAAACATACATTAGATGGGAGAATACTGTCATTCCGTGCGAAGCCGGAGCTGGTCGCTAGTCCTTACTAATGTTACAAATGAGAAATTAACTCTGCTATCTGTCTGTAGTTCATAGCAGACGTTTATGAGGTGGAAAATCAGCAGAATATCTCTCCCGCTGTGGGTGCATTCTTGCGGTTTAATATTTTTTCTTTTGCAATTTTTAAACTAACATAGTTCCGATTCAAATAGGTTTATTAACGTTAATGCTCAACCGATTAAAGAATACATTAACATAAAATGGTTTCCTATAAAAAATAACATCACTAAACATTTTATACCGCCTATATTTACGTCGCAAACATCGATCGACAGCCATAACATAATCAAACGAGAATATATTTTCTATACGGCCCATTTCTTCATAACCTCGGGCATGGAGCATATTTTCCCCATAAATTGTCACATTAAGTCCTCTCTCTATGGGGAAAGGGAGTTACGGGGCTTACCTTTCATAGAGGTATAGATTTACTATGGAAAGGCCAGGTGTTAGGAATTGCCGTAGAATAAAAATAAAAACTACATAGTTCGATCGTAGCCAAAACCAATAGCGACCTGTTATTAAAAAATACTCCGAGCATTTTCGGAATTTTTCCGTGCATTTTTTTTCGAATAGGTATATCAAATCGTGTATATGGGATCTGTAGGTATTTTCGCAATAAATCTGTATTTCTAGTGATTGATCTAAAATGTTATTGTGAAAGGCCATTTGTTTGGTTCACAGCTGGAAAAATGTTTCTGCCCATAAGAAAAAGGCAATAAGCTGAAATAACAAATGACAGAATTGTGTTTCTCTGTGAATATTACTCAAAGTTTTACCTATTGTTACATAGTTGTTTTCAAAAAGATAGTACCTACATGAAAGGCGGATCTAGTAAAAAGACGGGTCGGGGAAAACTCGGATAAAAGATTATATTTGGTACCTACATAAAATGGGAAGCCAATGTAACTTTTATGTAATACCTAACTTTATGTAATACATACTAATCAATTATTCAGGGGAAATCACGGCTAGCAC
Source organism: Helicoverpa zea (assembly GCF_022581195.2). Classification (NCBI taxonomy): domain Eukaryota; kingdom Metazoa; phylum Arthropoda; class Insecta; order Lepidoptera; family Noctuidae; genus Helicoverpa; species Helicoverpa zea. The sequence continues at coordinate 6,429,100 of NC_061472.1, forward strand.
GTGACTAATTAGACCACATTTGCACATATAGTTAGTTAGTGTACCTCAGGAACAAAAAAGACATACGTAAATACTCAGTTCGTTTTGTATTTCCCACTTATTTCGGGATTTTCACAAGCAACGAATTTTTATTTAAAAATACTGGAATTCTGTGAGTAATCTTTCAAGGGACATTTTAATTTCATGGGCCATTTAGTAAATACCTTTTAGTTCTTAGTGAGTTCAGTTTATAGGCTATTAATTTGTCTGAACCTTCACGTTTTTTAAACGCTGGAAAAAGCTGTTTTTAATTGAATCTTCGTTTAACCGTTTTATGGCTAGAATTGACTACTCATTTAGGTCTTAGGGTAGACAGACTAATGATTATACTTAGCGTAGCATAGAACAGTTTTAAGACAGCGTATTATGCGTTTTCTATGCAACAACTGCAATATTAAGATGGTATGCCATTACATACAAGGATGCAACCCTGTAGTCTGGACCCTGAGAAATAAATATGCAGTTTATCTATTTAAACCGACCTTCTTTTTTTGGATATCTTGTATGTCTTATGTTTCTTAGCTCATTGATCTGTTAAAATTGTTTTTTTGTTTTACCATGTTTTTTATGAATATTCGCATGTCTGATTTGTGTCCTAAATGCTTTAATTTGATTTGATTTTATCTTTATTACACCAGGAAGCGCCGATATGCGCAATCGGGGCACATCGCCGCTGTCAGCGTCACCGCGCCAGTCACTGACCGGGGAGCCACCCTGGACCCTCCCGGATGACGACCGACCCGACTTTTCAGCACTCAAGGAAAACATACAGAGGATTAACAAGTAAGCAAGCTTTATATCATATTAACTAGTTGCTTTTGAACACAGGCTGACCACAATGAGCGTCAAACATCCCTTTCTTTTACGAACAAAAAGTGTACGCGACGAGACGGTGCGAGTCCAATTATGTTAGCGTGTGTTCGGTTACAACTTCGCGGACATTTTAGAAATGTTTGGAAGCGGTTTGTTACTGTTTGTGTCACAGTGCCGTACACTAGTGGAATCTCTTCTTTACAATGCACTGATGCGTAGAAGGTTTGTTAAAAGTCTTTTGTTTTGTATTCCGCCTGAACTTCTTTTGATGAGCGTTAAACGCTGTGCCTTTTGGATATTTGGTGGGTTGTAGATTCAAATGCCCTGTAAGTACCTATTATTGTACGCAGTTAAAAAATAAGAAATTAAATATGGAGTTGAATTACATATGAGATGAATTGTGGGATAGCTTGTGAATATCAGAGTTAATATTGAATAATGAAGCACTGCTACATAAGATTTTTTTGGTTCGATTTTGGAAGAGTACACGTAGGTTTTGTTTTGCAATTGATAATGTTCCAAAACTACTTTCTCTTCAATTGTTACATTGCTTGCATTGGAAAAGCAAACATGTATGAATTAAGCTGAGTACCAAATAAGTTTTATGTGTATTAAATACTAATGATACGATATTTAATTGGAACATCATAACTTAGGCCTAATGGTTCAGTGCATTATTTGGAAAAAAAATCAATTCACATCCACCAAATCTAGTCAGTGAACTTTGGTCGTAGAATTTAAATAACTTCTGGGAAGACGGGTCGACAGGTGGACCTGCCTCAATACAAAAACTTGTCGGCCAAAATTGAAATTGATATTATTTTATGTAGTTGTGACGTTATTTAACAGATGATAACCAGGGCAGAGTTTCGAAGACTTATGTTTTATTATGGTCAATTGTCCAATTTAAATAAAATTTATTCACGACTCGTCCTCCTAGGGATTGCGAAACATCAACAAGGCTGGACATGCTGCTGACGCAAGTAGAACAGTATGCCAACAACCTGGAGGCGCTGGTGGAGGAGAGGACTTCGGACTACCTGGAGGAGAAGAGGAAATGTGAGGAACTGCTGTACCAGCTGTTGCCGAAGTAAGTGGAGTTGTTATATTTCGTATGCATTTATAGGTGCTTTGAAATCTATAGTGCGGCCCGCCAGAGCGAAAGCATTGCCGGGACTGCGGGATTCGGAGGATTAACCGCGACCCTGGTACATAAAGGGCTTCCGAAGGAACATGATGGGTTTTAGTCAGTAAGAGACTGACACTCCCTCACGCTGCTAATCCACAGCGGGAGGGGTCATTTGATGAACAACCATAAAAAAGGTGCTTCGGAATTGTGACATCTAAGGGTGCGTCCACATCTGGCAAATGCGCCGCGAATGCGCAGCACGCGAGCCGATCGCGAGCTGTCCGCGAGCTGCGCGCGTGCAGTCACTGCAATAGTTCGGTGCGCCTCTTTAGCGCAACTCACGCAAGGCTCGTATAGAGCGCGCGAGCGGCGCGCGATCTGCGCGCAATCAGTTCTCGCCCTTACAGTTCCGTATATTGGCTCAGTGCTATCGAAGATGTCAGACGTCGCGCGCCGCCTGCGCGCCGCTCGCGTGCGGCGCTTAGGTCGCGCGCGAGCTGCGCGCGGGCGGCGCAGAAGCGGCGCACGAACAAAAATGCACGCGCGCAGCTCGCGGGCAGCTCGCGATCGGCTCGCGTGCTGCGCATTCGCGGCGCATTCGCCAGATGTGGACGCACCCTTATAACTTCCACAGCTGAATAGAAGCCTCCCCCAAAGTCCACCACTTTACTCGGCACTTTCCACTTGTGCTGGGCAAATTATTATTGAAAAAGATCTATGCGAATCCAACCTGTAATTTTCCTGCATTCATTGGTTCTGATAGCGCAGTAATTAATCTTTTCATCATTCATTCAGCAATCAATCATCAAAACTCATCTAAACTCCCTCCACCTTTTGAACCTTGATCATACGACAGTCCTTCATTTAATACGTATCTTAAATGTTTCAATTATTTTCTTTCCCTCCCAGGTCCGTAGCCTCCCAGCTAATAATGGGACAGCCCGTGATGGCGGAGACATACGACCAGGTCACGATCTACTTCAGCGACATCATCGGCTTCACGCAGCTGTCAGCCGAATCCACGCCGCTAGAGGTCGTTGACCTCCTCAATGATCTGTACACCAGCTTCGATTCTATTATTGAGAATTTTGATGTTTATAAGGTGAGTTTTGATATTATTATAATCGATGTCTAAATGTTCGTTTTTAGTTATAGTCAATGTTTATTGGAATTTTCCTACTTTAAAAACATAAGATAATACATCATAACATTACTCTTTTGTCTCTTCTACGATTAATTACTACATCGATTTCGACATTGATAAGCGTTTAAATATTTTCTCATTTTATAATTCAACTCACTAAAAAAATATCTCCCATTACCATATGTAGCCCTTATTATCTTATTTGTGGTAGGCCAATATGTTTTCTTCTTCTATACTGTTCTGTCTGAAGTCATCGTACATGGAACATTATTAAAATTTGAAGCCATATCATCTTTCAACACAATCCATATAACAGAGAACACGAATTAAATAACATACAGCCATGAAAAAAGTATCACTGCACACATTCAGAAACTTCTACTGACCAAGTTTAAATTACTAAAAGAAACATTAAGCGCTAGCTTCATTTCATCACTTTTCTATGTTTTATTTCCTGTATTATAGAAGTGGAACAAAATGATGTCGTGTTTGAGCGTCCATCGTTCACTGCACTTTGCTTTCTTTGGTCGGTGTTGAAATGATTCTACTTTATAAGAACAAAGGAATCTTAAAATTTTTAATATATCATTTTGACTAGGGCAGTAAATCGTAAAAAAATCTTTTCTTAAACAAATCTTGGGGCGTCCTCAAACTATAAGTTCGTGGAGCCAAATTCGATCAAAATTACCATCACTATCATTAATTTGTCTAGTCTTTTCTCAACTATATTGAGGTCGAATTCCAGTCTAACCTTTTGCAGCTGAGCTAGGGTTTTACATGCAGCGATTACCTATCTGACTTCCTCAAACCAGTTACATGAGCAACCGAAAACCTCTTGAAGATTAATTCTTACACTTTCTGGTTTCTGAATATCAGTGACGATTACAAAAGATGTTAAAATGACAGCCAGAATCCACAAATTGTCTTCCTTTGTTCATTCATTTCACCAATGGAGGCACTGTTACAAAGTTTTTTTTCTTCACTTACCCAATTACATTTCAATTTACCTTATAAAACAGCTTGTCCCTTTCACAGCCACTGAAAGGGCAATCAGTAGAATATTCTAGCACTAACCTCGAAAAGGGACAGAGTAATCAATGCATTATTAACCGGCGACCTATTTAATTCCGTATTGGACAGTGATAGAATATTAATTAGTTCTGCCCGGCGGGTTTGTAACTAATTTATACTGATCTGATGACATTTTAGAGCGAATTGCTATTTATGAGGTAGTGGATTAGCTGAGATAGCGTAATTATTTAATAGTGAATTAATTTAAATATTTTGATCGTCAGTTCTTATGACGCAGAATAGTTCAACGCTCTGTGATAGATGTGAATGACAGTGAACAATTGTGAATTCCGTAAGTTCTTAGCGTATTTTTAAAGATCATACTTTTGAGTAAGAGCTAACAACTTTCTGCGTTACATTACTTTTAAACCTTTCTATCAAAATCTATCTATAAAAATGTATGCACCTATTTATGGTATACTAATTTATCTCAAAGTCTTTGTGAATGTAAAGTTTACAGAATATCATTACTCTGTATTTCCGTATAGTTTTGTCTGTGACATCAAAAGCTTCGCAAAAGCTCTCTCCCTAATTCAATTTTGGACTGAGCCCGCTTTTGTACGCAACAACTTCAACATGGATATGTTCCATTTTCAAGTGCGAATACAATAAACATACTTATTGCTATAACAATAGTTTCGAAAATCGAATGAACTGTAAAAGTTTTTTGTAAAAACTTCCAATTAGTAAAATTAAATAATTGAGGACAGTTTCAATACTATATTTAGTCACGTTCTCGGACTGTATTGCCAATGCACTTTTTTCAGGTAGGGTTTAATTTTGTGTTTTTTCAATAAGACTTTAACTAGGTAATGGTGAGAGACCTATAGTTGCTATTATAAAAAAAACCTATAGTTGTACGACGTAACTACATTCATTGATTATTGATATAATAATGTTGTTTTAATGCTCCTCAATTGTTAAAACGGTAAACAACCAGCAAAAATATTTTTATCGTAACTGCAACGCCATTGCAAAGTTACGTCGTCAGTTCAATCGCGACGTGTCAGGAACGCATTCTCTGAATGGCCGAACTATACCTCCATGTTTCGGAAAATAATAGCGATCTTTTGATCCCATTTTACATAGGCCAAAAAATTATGATTAGAAGAGTGCCGGTATTCAAGGTGCACCATATACCTATAGTGATATCAGCTTCCACATATCATCAACATCACACTCTCCCCAATATTCCTATACTAAAAAACACAAATTTTCCCCAGGTGGAAACCATAGGCGACGCCTACATGGTGGTCTCCGGGCTGCCGATGCGCAATGGCAACCGTCACGCCGCAGAGATCGCGCGCATGTCTCTCGCGTTACTGAACGCGGTGCGCGTGAAGACGGTGCCTCATCGGCCGGGAGAGCGTCTGTTGCTGAGGATTGGTATGCATACAGGTAAGATTTTGTTGGTGCCTTTACACTAAAAGCTGTTTAAATATTCTATCTATCACTGCATTGGATTAAGTACTATATACCTATAGATTTTAGACATAAAAATCAATGTAAAAAAGCATTTATCCAAAGTAGGATGAAAAAATAATCGTTTGATGAAAGAAAGTGTGAAGCGTTTTGTAATCTTTACTCTTTTTGACAATACGCCCTACGCTTTCTTTCATTTGTCTGTTAGATTTTAAGAATTAGCTCTACACAAGTCATGTAGATATTTATTTATCATTTCTTTTTTTGTTATGCTTAACAAAAAATAGATAGAAAATTGGGAACGGCCGTAAGTTCGTAGATCAACTAAGTATCTTAATATACTTTGGTAAGAGATTTTTTATTACAAGCTTTACCTCGTAGAAATTAATGAGTTTCCATTAAAGGGGTTTATATTATTGTATTAAATAAACTTATCTCAAGCACATAACATTTGTTGCAAAACTTTCCATACTCCCGTCAATGTATGCAAATTTTTTTTACTTCTTACTCCGCTTTACGCAGAGTTTAAAATATACACATATATTATGTAAAACTAACACGTGTTTAACATAAATATTTTCTTAACTTAGAATCTTAAGCAAGTCTTGATAGAAAAAAATTATTAAGTTTTCAGTAATTCCAAAGTACAGATATAAAGAAACATACCTATGTATGTAAAAGAAAGTCCTGTCAGTTACACTACCTATATCTCATGAATGACTGAATCGATTAAGATGAAAATGACAGGACACGTAGCTCAGATATGGGAGAAGGACATAGGATAGTTTTTATCACTATCCGGCTACGAAAAGCAGACGCGTTTGAAGCAGCGGGCGGAAGCTATTTAAGAATAAACAAAAGAATATAAGTCAGAATTGAAACAGTATTACTTAAAAATGCTAGCATTTATTTCACTTTGAAAACCAATAGTTTTTCAAGTTATTTTATCAACCTTTCGTCAGTCGATAAACTACGCAGTTTAGCCTACATTCTTACAGATTATACGCAATATCGTTCAGTGCAGACAAAGTAATGAATCTCCCTGTCAACTTATCGCGAGGGCATATCAATCACGACATAGCGAAAACGTACAAAAGTGTATTACATTGTAAATATAGGAACTACTGCGTAGATTCTTAAGTTTCGATCGGAAGACGATACTGTCGGTATGTCCGGAGCGTAGGATTAGTGTGCGAATATTCTTTTGTTCTTGCAACTGGGTGTTTTTGTTTACGATTAAATAAATGTAGGTACATGAAACAAACAATTCAAAAAAATTAAGAGCATAAAAAATGAAATAGTTGTTTGAAAAGGAAGCCAGAATGAAATTGCTACGACGTAGTGGTGTTAATGAAGTTACTACGCTCGAATGTCGTAGCACTTACCTGTCTTGAAAATTAAGATTTGTCATTTCCCTATTTTTTCGCTTGTCAAGTTTCATAGCGCGAGAACAATATAGACATTGTCAAATTAATAACTAAACGTATAGCTAAACCAGTCTGGGTTGTTTCAAAGTAGCTCGATATTTAAAGATTTAAGGGATCTACTAAGATATTTTCTTATCAGGATATTCCTACCAAATACAAGATAACGATTGGGTTTGATTCGAAAATTCTCTACACCTGGTTCATTTTAAAACATAATGAATACTTTGAGACGTGGGTGTAGGTAACTAGAATCACGTGCAGCTATTAACATTTACTTAAAGGTCGTATCAGTGCAATAGAAGTACATACACACGAGCTTTGTACCTCGTATTCACTTATTTAAACCATTAGGTACTTCCCACACTTAACACGTGTGCTTAATCCGAGGGTACATTATATATCTACATTTCCAAAATACATACAAACTACTTCTTAAAAGTGGCCGACTAAAAGTTTTCAGTGTGTGTTAGCTTTAAGCAGTATTTTTGATATTTTTTATATACTTTGGAAATTGGAAAATGTATTTTTTTTTTTACAATTCGCAAATTCTTAATTCAACTTAATTAACGCACCATATCATAATATTCAAAAATTATACCTATTTGAACTCTTAAAATTTAAAGTTATGTCCACTTTTATTTAGAAAATCAATATACACAGATGAATATTTCACACTCTATGGTTTTCTATTTTATAAACTTTCGACAGTGCAGTCTCAAAAGAATTGAAGACCTCCAACCAAATTATTAAAGTATTTTCTTTTCGTTTTCAGCTTTGCCTATTATAAGGCTCTTTTGTAACGGAATAAAAATGAGGCTCATAATTTTAGTCGCAGGTGCAAACTATGTCTTTGAGCTTTTAAATAAGTTATTCCCACTAGGTATTTTATAACAAAGAGAGTATTATTCGGTCCTTATTAATAATATATTTTTATTAAACGAAACCGCCTTCTGTTCTATTTTTGAAGAACCTAGTGTTTTTCTTGAGATTATCGATATAAAATGATTGTAAAAAATATGAAGCTTTCTAAAAAACTAAAACTACTGGACTTGCGAATTATTTATTAGAAGAAGAATTAGTCAAAGGATTGTTGTTTTTTTTTATATAGGTGTATATTTTCCTAATTTATATAGGTTTCATAATAAAACCTATATCCTCTTTTCCTAGGACCTTGCGTGGCAGGAGTGGTAGGCCTCAAAATGCCTCGATACTGTCTCTTCGGAGACACAGTGAACACAGCCTCAAGGATGGAGTCCCATGGAGAGGCCCTGAAGATCCACGTCAGCCCCAAGACCAAAGAGGTACTGGATCTATATGACTGCTTCGAACTGGAGTGCAGAGGGGAAATTACTATGAAGGTTAGTAACTATTCTGACACCATAAACTAACAAATGCCTGGTCCTCATTAGATAAAGTTGAATTTAAAAATAAAATCTTGGAATATTTCTAAGTCTTATCAATTATGTAGAAATGTTCATAAGAAAGAGAATAACAAATGAGTACGAAAGATGAAATACAAAAATAAATTTCCATAAATATAAGGTTTCATTTCCGCGTTCGTATCAAAAGGCGGTATATTAAGGGAAAGCTTTGTCTTGTCACAACTAATGCTATCTCATGCATTTTCATCGGAATCCCTACAGTTGTAATTTCTAGGAGAAACAGGAAAGTCCGTTTCCTAAGAAAATTACCTTTTAACTAAAGAATCTAGGTGGGCCGTGTAATCACTGGTTTCATAAGACCACCAATTAAACTTTTGTGACTAATTATTATAAAAAAATTGTGAAATTAAAATATTGTTCACAGGGCAAAGGAAAAATGACGACATTCTGGCTGATAGGAGAAAAGAAGCCAGAAAACCAAGATTGTTACTACACACAAACGAATCACGCGCAAGCCACGTTAGTGAACAACCCGAGCATCACCTTTCAGGGTCCGGACAGTCCTGCATCCCATTCCTTGACACAAAGTCATAGTCCCGAACAAAATATACCAGAAACCAAAGAAAACCACAGACCACTCGAAATACAAAGCGAAAGAGATCGCATTAAACACGAGATAGCTACATTCGTTGCAAAAGACTTGATAAACAACATTGACATCGCTGTGAGAGAATTTCGGAAATCGCAAAGCGCGAATTTTGCTTCCCATGCAAACAATAAGCCATTATGCAATGGGAATGGTAAAGGCCTAATAACACCAACGTATGATAAGGAACTCGTTATCAGCAAAGGTAAGGTCCGTGACGTTGTCAACAGATTCAACAACTCTGTAAACGAGGGTAATAAGTGCACGAAAATGAAAATTAAAAACGAAGACTGAACTGACAGGAATGGAACGCTTATTGTCTTTCCCGGCCCGGTCTAAACAGATGTTAAATCTTTAGAAGTGTTTATAGAGATACTAACTTAAAAAAAAACGTTACTAGTATATTTTGTGCCAAGCACATAGAAGATTTCTTTCTTAGTCTAGTCATTACTGTTTTAAGATATTATCGTATTAATAATGCATAGTACATTCCTAAGAAATTACATGTTAAAGGTAGTGGGTGACCAAATACCCTCCGAATTCTAGTTAAGTATAAAAATAGATGATTTTAAAATGTATCTCATAGATATTATAAATGTCATAGATTAAGGCGACGATCGCAGAAGCGATTTCAAGAAAGATGTAGTGAGAATTATTATGTGTGAATAGTAAACGGTAACTATTGTATAATACACTTGGACCCTGTAGTGTTTTTACTGACCTTTTATACTTGCGTATCTTTCTAGTCCATTATACTGTCGTGAAGTAAGACATTTGTATGATAGATCACTTTCTAGCACCGCTGTTATTGGTGGCATTTCATCATTCCTTTAATTAACATCTTTCACTAGTGATATACAGCTGAAGAGTTTGTCTGTATGAATTTGCTTATCTCGGTATCCACTGGACTGATTTGAAAAATCCGTTTAGTGGAAGATTGCTCATTTATCGAGGCAGCTTATAAACTACTTTTGAACGCGGGTGAAGCTACTAAGTCAAGTATTTGATGCTTATGTTAACTTGCGAAATACTCACTATTTCCAAATTTCACCCACACTTATAGAATTAAGTGGTTGTTAGAATTCTTCTAATTTTAGAATTGTTCGTTGCGTCTGTATGCTGTAAGCATTTTTAGATGATTTGGATGTTTTAAATAAACTATTTTATTGTGATAGCTTTGTGAGATTCTGATGTATGGATAGTTGGAAATACTTCGGATACAATACAAGCAATTAATAGTTATTTTTGTTGCTTTCAATGAACTAAAAGTTTAGAGCAAAAGTTGATCATTCTGAAGTTTAATAATTTAGCTATATTCAAGTATCTTGTAACTAATTATAATTCTTTCAAATCTTCTGAAATTCGTTCCTTTTTTGTCGCGACAAAAATCTTGCATAATCTAAATATCTAAACTCTGGAACAGAAAATATGAAGAAAAACATTAGCAAAATTATTTATGGCAGTAGGCGCGGTTGTTTGTGGTTACTGCTCTACTAAATGCAAAATGGCTGTTACTAATGAAAATACGAAGTGCAGGCTAATGGCAATACCTGGCTCAATTATTGTCTAACTTTGACTGGTACAAATACATTTTAATCAATCAACTAATATAAACAATTTGCGTTAGCAATTGTTGCGTTAGAAATTGACGTCTTTCAATTTCAATTTCGTCAATTGTTTTGGCTTAGGCTGAGGCTTATAATTTGCTAAAACATTGCCTGTATTGTATCCTCAAAAATAATATTTTTGTTGTTATAATGAAATTATAAATAAAATACGTATTATTCAAAGATCTCTATTCTAGTCCATTTTGAAGTTTTGATTGTGATATAATAATTATTATTCTAGTACAACTTTACCTGAGCTGTGACTGTATTCTATATTCATTTAATTATTTATTGAAGTTCCTTTAAGCAAGATATTTATGTTGCGTCATTGTATGAATCATATATGAATAAAGAAATATATAATTATTTTTTGACGTTTCATTTCTTTTTACTTTCTCCTTAAAATATTTACAAAAAATATATAATTAAATATTAAGGGATTATTGTATAACTCTAAATATTAAATGAAGGTGTATCAACCCGCATTGAGCAAGCGTGGTGATTAACGCTCAATTCTTTACTGTGTGACCCCTCTCACACAGAAGCCTGTCCCCAGCAGTGGGACGATAAAAAGGCTGATGATATATGATGATGAGATGTACCTACAAAGGGAGACAAGTAATTAAACTCGAATTAATAAGAAAAACATATATACCTATCATATACCTACATATACTTAGCTATGTATCCTTTAAGAAGCTTTATATAACGTCCACGGCCATAAAAAGGGGATTAAACGGCCGTTTGATGTTTTACTAGGGGGGAGTTAAATGCGGTGCATCTAACAGCTTGTCGGTACTTATTCCGCGCGATAAACTGCCAAGCGCGAGCGATTCAATCGCTGGTAGATTGGCAAATCTTTATGTATCGCTTTATGGGAAGACAGAATGAGGTTTGTTGTTATGTGTACTTTTACTTGGGTCACGTATAGTTTTATATTCAGGAAGAGATCTAGCTTTGATCTTATTAATTGATTAGATGGGACTTTTCTTTTTTGCTATTTTTTCACAATAATAAAGAAGTTCTCGAGGATATAAAGAAGCTACATAGCAGTGTTGCTAGCCTGTGTTTGAACGATAGACATTTTGCGGACATTTTAGAAATGTTCACACGCAATTTGTAACTGTTTCATAGAGCGAGTAGACTAGAAGAATCAATTGTGTGCGTCTCAGTGTCGTTCAATGCCGCACACTATCGAATCTCAGTTGAACCAACACACGGAAAGCAAAACTAGGCAACACGTAACAGATAGGTATATCAAACAAACACACGAGCTCTAAATCCCCTAACGATAAATACAAGTGCAGGAGTAACAAGCTTTGCAGCAAATGGGTCAAACTACGGAGTGACAGCACACAAAAAAAATTGTAACACATAGGTACATATTGTACATGAGATGTCGACTTGAGAAAAAATCTTTTAAAAACGATCTATTAACTTTTATGTTAGGGTGCGTCCACATCTGGCGAATGCGCCGCGAATGCGCAGCACGCGAGCCGATCGCGAGCTGTCCGCGAGCTGCGCGCGTGCAGTCACTGCAATAGTTCGGTGCGCCTCTTTAGCGCAACTCACGCAAGGCTCGTATAGAGCGCGCGAGCGGCGCGCGATCTGCGCGCAATCAGTTCTCGCCCTTACAGTTCCGTATATTGGCTCAGTACTATCGAAGATGGCAGACGTCGCGCGCCGCCTGCGCGCCGCTCGCGTGCGGCGCTTAGGTCGCGCGCGAGCTGCGCGCGGGCGGCGCAGAAGCGGCGCACGAACAAAAATGCACGCGCGCAGCTCGCGGACAGCTCGCGATCGGCTCGCGTGCTGCGCATTCGCGGCGCATTCGCCAGATGTGGACGCACCCTTAGAGAAATACTTAAAGGAAGACTTCAATTTAATTCCAAACGATTTATATTAAGTTCAAAACAAGTTTCAATTTTATTATATAACATACTTTTGTTACACACTACACAATATTTTGTAGAACAAAAAGTAATGACAAAGTCTTTAAAAGGGATATCAATTTACTAAAAGCATCAGACTCGAAGGCACTTCCAGATATTGCGAAGACATTTTAACTAAAGCTTATATTTGGCCATTTCGTTTTAATTGCCTTGTTCCTAGCAGTTATTACAATAATAACTGTTATTTGTTTAATAGAACCACTTTACGTAACTATTGTAAGTTGGAGCTACAGAGAAGTTTCAGCACACCCTTGTTTTGTTCTGACAATGGTAACTAGTAAGTATTTAAGTACGTAGATTAAAACTATTATTACAACCATCTACGTAGACAAGTACGATTGGCGTCATAAGTAGACAAATCAAAATTTTCAAACGTTCCTAACAATATCAAAAGGGTCATAATTTCGTAACAACACAAACGCCAAAACATAAGAAAGGAGATGAAGTAAGTTCTCTCTCTGGTAAGTTATAAGCGACACGATAGTCAGCAGTTTTTTTTTCAACTACTTTGGAAGCTAACTGAATCTACCACATAATGTAAAGTAGTCGGTCCTGCGCATGATTTTTCTGCGGTCACGCTCGAATTGTCGGCTTATTTTACTATAAGGGTGAGGAAATGGAGTATAGAAGAAATACTTTGAATATTTTGTGAGTGTCTCTGCAATTCTTGTGCACTAAGTATAATGTAGCCTGCAAGGCTGGCAGATCTCCTTCAAGAACTTCAAATATCAGCCTGGGTAACATTATCTAACAACTTATGAACACATTTCAGTAAATAACAAACGGTGTATACCATCCCATATTATTGCTACTATAACTATAACTAGAGGTTGTTCCTTTGATCGACAAAGTTGGTAACAACCTCATCCCGTATTCTATGATAGTTCGACGACTCTCGAACTTTGTCTAGCTAGTAACGACCCCATATCGAATGTGTATGATGTCTTTGTCGTGAGATAACGAGCTTTTGGATATAACTTTGATAGGACATAGTATAATAGTCTTTTGTTTTTTACCCGACTGCTGAGAACGGTTGTGTTTTTCAAAATATTTTAATAAACGCTTGTTAGTTTTCTTTTATATCCGTTTAAAATGATCGTGTGAATCGATATACCTATGTATATGTATATAAAAAGGTTAAGTAATAACTGGAGCGGTATTTCAAAGTGCTGATTTTTAACTAAACTTTTTTTAACTGAAAAAATGACTGTTAAAATTGTTCTTGCTTAGGTTTTCTTTCTTTTTTTAGTTTTAATCTGGTCTTCGACATAATCTCTTGCTTAATTTCGTCTGTGCTCAAATGGATTCATGGATACTTCACACAGTTACAATAGTACTTATATCTAAGTAGTTATTGAACTTGAAACTTCAAACATCAAGCTCTATCCAAAACAACATGGAAACTTAGTAACAAGTTCTAAGAACCTTAACAAGGTGCCAATTCAGATCGCAGCTTGTTTCAAGTTCTCAAGAATAGCATGCACGAGCTCCTTCAGGCATTTGCTAATGCAGCTGGCTGGAACTAAGTTTGTCTTGCTTGCATCCATGGGTACATGTCAAGGAGAACAAAAGACGAGAGATGTCATAACGCAATATCTCCTAAGAAAGTAGCGTACGATAATCCGGGTGTTCGGGGGTTGAAGTATGTTACCGCCTAGGCCTTTATACGCTTTCTTTGAAATCTAACATATCTATTATTATGTCAAAATCAAAAATCATTAATTCAAACTTGGCTGCAAGACAGCACTTTTTAAATGTCAGGAATTTACAATAGACAGCCCCCAAAACGCCCACCCTTCACCACTTCTTATGTGTTTTTGCTGGGAAGAAGAAGTGGCGCAACTAACTCCCCAGCAACACATGTCTGTCTGTAATTTAGTATATGTAATAGAATGTTTGTGAACATGTTAATTTTTAGAAAGAGTGTCTGTGAAGTTTCTTGCTGGTTCTTCTCCATGAGACCAACTTTTTGGAACCGTGCAACTAGTGTGACGACGATTTGACAAGGAACCCGAGCGCCTCGAAAGTTCTAGTAACTGCTTTTGCTGAGGTTACTTGACCTACAAGAAGGTGTTTGACCTACCTTCCTTATGGCAACTTCGCTATCTTTCCTTTATCCTTGGTCCATTCCGTGGACATAAGTGCATCTCAACTTATAAACTGTTCCTACAGATAGTATTAGCAAAGTGCTTCGAGGCTATTTCCAAATTAACTTAGTTCGAAAACTTATAGGTAGTGTTGAAGTCAAGTTTGTGAATGTAGTCCAATTTGCTTGTAAGTTTTTGGTAAGTTTTAATGTCTGTACCTAAAGTTCTAGATAGTTAAGACCTTGAATGAAAATTTGTTTACATTTGTGTTTAGAACTACTTAGCTCTTGAAATTGCCAATGTCTGTGTTGCTCATATCGAACCGCAGATGCTTAAGTAAGTGTAAAGATGACAGACGTAATTCTACTCAGGCTTGTTTTGAAAAAACTAAATATAAGTGATGTTATAGGCAGTAGAAAACCAACAAACAAATACCCAGAAACTGACCTTCAGTTGTTTTCCTCACTCACCGAATATACAGAGATTTCTTCGAAAAAACAAGTGAGAGTAGATCCGTTTATCGAGATCTCTCGCCCCGGGATTTAATTCATCCGTCGCGTTCTGGGATCAATCAAATTGGATCCATGACGTGAGCGTTTGAGCAAAAGGGTATTTCTAAGAAAAGCTTTTATGACTTATGGCTTATTACGCAATGTATGAAATCCGTAAGTTCAGAAACACATATTAGTTACTTGAGTTAAGTTGCTTTTTGTGTTGTAGGCATGTTTTGAAGTGTTTTCAATTTGCCTTTCTTTTGTTTGTTTGTAGGCATAAAGGCGTCACTGTTGGGAAGCTACTCTATTTAAGAATAACGTAGGCTATATTTTATCTGCATACGGCAAGGCGATCCCCCAGAGCGCGAGTAAAACCACGTTAAAACTGCTAGTTCGTATATTATGTTACTGTAAAAGTTTATAGCAATAGGTATCTTTTGCACGAGATATTTATTTTTCATCCCACCATCTCGGAAAGAGTAGTTTTACCCATTGATATCTGAGCGCAAAAGCCGTTTTTATCCTCTAGAGCGGCAAAGTGATTTGAATTTAGAACATCATGTGCAATACTCCATTGGTGACAATCTTGATAAGACTTTTCAAACTAATACATATTAAACAAATAAAATACTGCTTAAAATAATTATTCAATAAATTAAGTAATTTTATGTCTCTACCAGACCTCGGGACTATAGAGTCCCGGATTTTTGGGAGGCGAACGTGGGGCCGAAGCCAACACGCTGAAGCCCTTTTGAGACAACTTTAATGAAATGGCGACACAAAACCGACGATTATCCCCGTATACACTATAGAAATGTACCCAGGGACAATCCCCGGTTCTGTGCTAAACTATTGCTAACTATGGAGGAAAACTACTTGGGCTATTGCGATGGGATGTTAGTGGACTAGGAATGGGAAGACTATGGGAACTATGGCACCTGCCGATAACAATGTTTGCACACGTAAAAATGGCAGGCGGAGACTCGCCAACTCACTTACTGGGCCCCCGGGAATCAGTCACTGAATAGCAACAAGAGGGCAACAGGTACATGAGCGGCTGAAGGGTGAGGATACCTCGGCGGACTTTAAACGCAGATCACGCGCTCCCTGTGGGTCCAGCATCACCGGCCCACTCGCCACTTACCACGAGGCACCTACCCTCCGAGTGGGCTGCTAACCCTGCTCTAGCGACTCCACTCTGACCGGCCGATGAAGGCAAGCCAAGAGGCGGGAGACCTATCCCCCGTCATGCTTCACTCCGGCAGGCCGGAGATGGGGGACAGTATACTCTCCCTGGAGCACTCGGATATATAGCCCCGCGGGGTCGCTACTCCCCGTCATCCGCCTCAGATGCCCTGCGGGGCTAATTTTATTATTATTACATTTTGGTATTTCAAAGGTAGGGAGATAGTCTAGTTGACGTAATGTGTTTAATCTTTTTGTCCTATTCAATTTACAAATGTCACTACTATACTGAGTTACAATTGCTAAATCTCTCTTATCAAATATACTCAACACTTTACAATAATTAAACAAGTTGTGATAATTATCTTTGTTCTTGAATTTAACTTTTAAAGGAACAATTGTTTTTAAGATTCTAATTTGCAAATTATAAACATCATTTAGATACGTTTTATACGTTCTTCCATAGCTAGTTAATGACAATACTATTACGTATATAATTTACAAGAACATCCAGTATTGTTGATGTCACTATCATAAATGGGACGAATTTCTGCGAGCCGGGCAAGCGTTGGAATGCTTTTACCAATTCAAACATTCCAGTTAATTTGCTTTACATCTGTGAAATTTAATTGAATTCATAATTCATCAAAAGCATTTATATACCTGCCTACCTATAATATCTATATCAGCTTTTCGAGGTAACTACTGCCAATACCGGGATAAAACAACCACCATAGTATTTTCTATCTATTCTCATAGCAAAATTCATTTATGTTGTTACAGCGATTTTGCTATGAGACTGAAGTGTTTTTCAAATTGGACGTTTCGTGCAGCAACGGTTTGTTTTTCGTCAGATGCATGGACGGAAACTGCGCGGCATGTAGAGTCCTAACCATTAAACTAAATAAATTAGTATATTTTAAGTAGGTAGAGATAGATTTTATCTACAAATCTAAATACAATCTAAGAACTACCTACATTGTTTAGTACAAAAAAATCAGTTTACTCTATTATCCGGAATTCCTTTCAAATCCCGATCACTACAGCACATAATTGGAATTCTTTGTCCTCAAAACCAATAGTAATTGGCAACCCTAGTTTTGTAGGAAAGTGGCCATTAAGGGGCGGACTCAGTACTAATAATAGTAATAGGGGTGCCTACTGCCGACGCTTAGGAATGCCTTGTGCAATCAAATAATATGCATTGAATTTGTAAGGCTATTTAGCTTATATTCGATGTCGAGAAATGTGCTTTATGGGGTATGTGACCTTGGAGAATAGGAAAAAGTGTAGTAAACTAATATTGTAGTATACATATACCAGCTTTTAAGTTTTATTTGTATTTGGCAGACAATTTTAACGTTACTTTTGTATTATTAAATGATAATTCAAGACTCAAGAAATAGATTAACTTACGTTTTTTTTTTGTTTTTGAGATTTTTGTATGGTTTTTGGTTTTCGAACTCTTTTTAAAGATTTCCACAATAGGGAGAATTCTATGTGCCTCGCTATAAAAGTTTTTAATTATGTCTATGGTTAGAAAAAAATGACGTAACTAAACACACTTGAGTTATTGTATTAACTAAAGTAAACATGACTTATGACACCAGCGTCACTACAAAGAATTAATAATATTATATGGCAAATATTTGTATTGGAAACAATTGTTTATTCTGCGAAGTATATATAGTATATGCGCAAGACGTCAATAGATATCAATATTTCTGTTAGAAATATTATCTTATAGTTCGGCCATTCAGAGAATGCGTTCCTGACACGTCGCGATTGAACTGACGACGTAACTTTGCAATGGCGTTGCAGTTACGATAAAAATATTTTTGCTGGTTGTTTACCGTTTTAACAATTGAGGAGCATTAAAACAACATTATTATATCAATAATCAATGAATGTAGTTACGTCGTCAGTTCAATCGCGACGTGTCAGGAACGCATTCTCTGAATGGCCGAACTATAGTTGGAAAGAAAAATAAAATTATTTATTATTCTTTTTTATCTTAACTTTATACTCTATATTAAAATTATCAGACTGAAGAATTATTTTTTTTAGATTTCTAAAAATATTTTAGTGTTAGAAAGGCCACTTATTAAGAAAGCCTATATAGCTATGGGCTATGGTGAAGGGTGCGTGGAGAAGTTCAATTCAATTCAATTCAATTCTTTATTTACGTTCCATATGTAATACAGGTGGTATTTTTATAAAGTTTAAACAATATACTAGAAACAATATTGACCCTGTAGGGCACAGCATAAAGAGGTATAAGAGGTTTGCAGTACCTACTTATCATTATTACTTAGTTTAGTTTTATTAAATCTATACTCTACTTGTTCCTTGACAATACGGGTGAAAACTCTATCAGGAGTTAGGTCCTTTATTTTTTTTATATTCCCATACCTAGTGATAAACATAATTTTCAGAAAACGTAACATACTTTAGGCTTCACTTACGAAACCCAAAAATGAATAGGTACAAGCGAAGCACAAGAAATCTTTTCATGAAAATTTTCTTTACAAAACATTTTTTAGGTACTTTCACTTACGATACTATACCTTTTCTGAAGATTTCAAACCTTCTACCCCGTGGGACCCAGTCTTGTAATGGAATAGAATGGTTCACGCATTTTATGCTCCTAAGTTCACGTACCTACAACTATTGGTACCTAATATTAGTTTATAGTCTCCCTAGGGGTTCCCTAGATACGGGTTCGACTAAAATAGGCGGCTGTAATAAAACCCTAATATGATAAGGTGGAGAAAAGTTAGACTTTTACCTAGTTTTTTCAAAGCTTTACTGCATATAATTGGTTGAAACAAGAAATATTTTATCCGGGTGACGTAAGTGGGATCACGGGTAACATCCAGTGAATGCATACGTTACTGTCATACTCTTACAATGTAAGTAACAGATCAATCAATCTATCAATTTTCTTAGTCGAATTTTGGCATCAACGTTCACCTTACATAGTTGTAAAGATGTCTATATCTAAGAGGTAGGTAATTTAGATTTTCCAGACTGAACATTTTGTTCCCAATTGGTTTTTTAGCGTGATTTATGAGCACTTTCAGTTAGGTGGCTAGTACCTGAATCTTTTGTAAAAGAAAAAGCCCGTTCTTAGGTAAGAGCATTATGATGAATATATTTTTGGTATTATTTCGAATGCTCCTATCATTTTACCCGAGACGCCAACGCCACGATATTATTTAGAAAATCTTAAGGGAAAAAGAAAAGTTCATAATTTTAGATATAGATTTTTTGTAAAATGCCCTAGGTATAAGTTAAAAGGGTATAAAATCTTCAATCGCTGTCACTTCGTTCACTCGGTGCCGCCTCTAATTTGCGTTCACGTCAACTCTATCGCCATATTCAATTAAGTTTCTTACAAACTACAAAACTTAATGCATTTATAATTCGTAGTCATTAAATATTTATCTTACATATGACTTAAATATACATAATCTAATATTGTTGTTGAGTTTGGTTGTACAGGTTGAGAATATTTTTCTTCCCGGCTTATTTCATTTTTGTTTGTAAATTCTCGTTTACTACGAATAAAACTTTCACAACCAGTACCCTAAAGTTACTATTCGTAATAGTTTCTGGAGTAAATCAAGATACTTATATATATTTGAGGGTGCATAAAAGGATATTTTTATGGGAATGTGAAAGGAAAAGTTGAGTGTAATAGGAATAATTCTTGGGAAAGGAAACATGTAAAAAGAGCATAAAACATTATCTAATGCCCGCAATACGTGACATGGGGAATATTTCCACTCCATCCCATATTCCCTATAAATCAGTTTTTGGAAATATTGTACTTTTTGTTAGGGTGAAGAAAATGCCTACGCATACCTACCACCAGCGTTTGGGGAAACGAATAGGTTAGGTATATGGGGCACCCACTCATTAAAATCTCCTCCAACATGTTCGAATCCCGCCTTTATGTCTTTGAGTCACCAGATCTGCAATGGCAATGCATGTCTTTCGCAACCCTCAAGACCTGTTTCTAACATTATTAACAACTAATTAATAATGTTGCTTGTTAATAATGTTAATATTCATTTTACAAAATGAAATGTGGTTTTATAACCACTTGTATCCTAACGTTCGTAAAGGCGATAAAAATAAAATTAATTCCATAATTAAAATAATATCAAAAAGTTGATGAAAACATCAAGACTTTTTGAACAAGGCAATCAAAATCTAAAACTTGATAGTTTTAGAAGCCGCGGTTCAGCTAACGGACAGGTTTTAAATTAATTCAAAAGTTTGTAGACTTTTGTACTAATTTTATAGATACACTGTTTGTGTAAGTTTAATTAAAACTAGCTTTAGACCGCAGGGTTCAAAGTTAAAACCACAATATGTATGAACTTGGTTTTGGACAGACGAATTGACTAACCGAAAAGGTCACGTCTTATCCAATTTTGGTAGCATGACGTGGAACATAATGAAACGACTTCAATACGTTACTGACTGGGGAATACGTTATTTTATACTCGTGTGTCGTAGGTAAGTCTTTATAGTTTTAAGTTCAGATCTATTATTCATTACTTTAATATTGGGTGTTTATATTTGTTGTGATCAAAATAGCGAGTACAGTGCAGTTTGTGCATGTAGGTACAATGCTACTTCGCGCACCTGAGTAAAAAACCTATAACCGTGTCAATAGTTTACCATGTATCTATATCGCTCACCTAGCAGTATAATGACACATCTACTTTTTTCTTATTTTACAGAAATGAGGGTCAAAGATTTTGCAAACGTTTGAAACGAGGTTATGACTTCATTTTATATTTTATCTTAGATTTTATTGTTTTAACAACTAACGCCGTGCCGTTTTACCACTTTATAAATTATACACTTTTAAACACTTAGGCCGTAAAAACCCAATTTCGCTTTTTTTGTAAATGTGCCATTATACTGCTAGGTGAGCGATATATGTAAACCAAATTTCGTCTCAATAGGTACAGCAGCTTTATTAGGCGGGCTTGTCTTCTTTTATGTAAAAAAAAACAATTCTGTTATTTAAAATAAGTAACAATATAAAAGATAGGTCCTACTGATAACAAAGACCTGGTACCGCGAAGCTATTTTGGTGATAAATGAAAACAAAATCTAATTGACAGTTCACAATCCAAGATGTTTCCAGTATTTTTTCAGTTATTCATTCATATCAAATGTCAAGTCTTTTTCAAGAACAGACTGAGATGTATTGTTTTCGTTATAAATTAACTTTATATTTATATTTAAACAGTTTTTTCCCCGAAATAGGTGAATAATTCTTTTCAGTGATACTTCACTGAAGTCTTATTTCCGATATAAAAAAGGAAAAAATAATGATTCTTTCTTTGTATGTAAAAGTTTTAGTTGACCTTTAAGGTGTCCATAAATAAATTTACACAGAACTTTGCAGAAACACGTCTATCCGTTTAACGTGTACACAAACTCTATCCCACTAACTGATAAAACTTGCAGTGACTATATTCCAATTGAGCTAAACTCTCATGGTAGAATTTTTATTATGTAAAAGTCCTACATACAAACCTATATACATGATGATGATGTCCTCCTAGCCGGTTATCGGCTACTCATAATACCCATATATATACATACATAAATACATATTGGAAAAATAAACTACAGCTTAAAATAATGATTCCATTGATTACGCAATTGTTATATAATTGTGTATAAATTGCTTTTTTGACGCATTTTATTTCGAAACGAAATTCTGTACTAAAAAGTCATTTAAAAGTGGTTTACCTTTAGTAAATGCCTACTGAAATAGAGTATACATACATAGAAGCTTGTGAAACTAAGGGTACATCAATAGGTTACAAGCCACATTTAGATTACGGCTCGTGACGTCACTCGTAACATTTAACATACATGTTACGTCATAGTTCAAAGAAATATATGTTTTACTTTGAAGACGGGCTTGTGTATGAATTTTCTTTCAATCGTAAAGCAATAATATTGATTCTATTAGATTTGGGATGTTTACGCTTCCTTGACGTCAAAGCTGATGTTAAACGTGCGTGACGTCATATTTTGAGTGGAAAATCTGCCGTAGGCCACTCAAGACTCAAGCGAATCACATTTTATCCAAGTAAAAAAAATGTTAATTATAAATAATAAAGTCAACCTAGTTGCACGGTTCCAAAGAGTTGCTCTCATGGAGAAGGACCGACAAGAAACTCCATGGACACTCTTTTTAAAAGAAAATTAAATGAACCCCACCCGACTGCTCGGTCAAGCAGTTTACGTACTTCTTGTTTACCGCTACCGCATTCCGCAGAGGTACGCGGTGTCTTGTACGCAATAATTGCCACAAAGTTAAAGCAATATAAGTATGTTTGATGAACTATTATCTGTGTATGGTGATAATGCCGACATACATGCGTTACGACGCTTTTCATGCTTTTTACTGCCTCGGTAAGCTATCAGTATCTGAGATGCACTTCAATGATATAATGGATGTCTCTGGGACTCAGGCGACCCGTGATGCCTTCATTTATACATTCACATATTTCTTTGTCCTTTTTAACACTATTTACTAAATAGCACGGAAAAGTATTCTCCTCATCTATGTATAAATAGTTTACATTATACAAGAGCAACCGCAAGCAAAGGCTATACATATATGTATAGTTATTAATAAAATATGATAGTGGGAAACTGTGTAAAAGCTCACGGACCGCATGTAGGTTACACTCGCGTTACGTCACGGGTAACATTTAACCTGTGTGACGTCATAGTGTATCTGTTGTATCTGTGTGTATGTATGTATGTATTTCAGTGGGTCATTTGTTGTATGTTGCAAATGCGGTTTTGTTTTGTTTATAATATTATATTATTTACAATGAATTTCCAAGTAATGAATTTACTTTTCGCTTTCAAATATCCTATTGTCTGGATGAATTTAGACAATTTTGACAATTTTGTCACACTTATCAAGTCCGTAGATATGTATGGATGGCTGGTATGATCACATATAACTATTTTACAGGTCACTTTCAGACTCTAGTTTGGTCTACCTAAATACCTAAGTTCGGTGCTTAATTCCAATGCTCGCCAAAACTGTCGTTTGGCTTACATAGTTGTTAGTTCTGCAGAATGATTCCCGTAGGAACTAACCGGACTTAACCCAAACTCTATAAAATCGAAATTCTGAACTTACCACCCTACAAGAAACTGAAAAACAAAGTTAAGCATTGTTCGTTAGTAACAAATAACAAAGTAAATAAATTGTTTGTTTATCAATACTTTAGCTAGACGTCGATATCAAAAACTGTTTACACTGTTAGATATTGCGGTGACGTAGAAATTATTTGCTTCTATGAATATGTAAAGACGGGTTTCGTGTTGATTATAATTTCGTACTCATTAAACGCGACAGCTTGACACAGTGGGAGCTGTGATGGAAAATTGTTGTAACTTAGAACTGTGAACATAGGTAACTTATTTTAAGGTTTGTTTTAAATGGAACTAAAGCTTTTACATTGGTCTAAGCAAAATTAGAACTAAGTAGAAGTTTTATAATTCAGCAAAGAAACCTTGTTTTAGTCCCTTCTCCAGCCGAACGCAAATTAGAATAGTATTAGAGTAGGTATATCATCATCAACACCATCCTGCCTTTTAATTTGAGATTTCAGATCGGCGCAGTTTGCATACGCAGCGCAGCATGTTTCATACTCCATACTCTTATATCTAAGTACTGCAACTCTCAAGTAACTACAAATCATAAAAGGGTACTATGTACTGTAGGTAGTTTTATTGATTTGAGTTTATCGGACATCTTCAATTTACCTACAGAACACAAAACGTCACTCAGTTTAACTTGCTTTATCTTTTACCTTTACTTTACCTCTTACCTATTCCAAGACATTCCCCTTTTACAAACTATGCACGGGATCCCTGGAGGGCGTTGACGTTCAGTTCGTTTCTGGTTCAAAGCTGTAAGTTCTAAGGACACTGATCCGTGATCTGCACTGATCCGTGGCCGCTGCAGTGAAATCTAACCATATCCGAATTCAAATTCTTACATTTATTTGAATTCCACTGGAGAACTGTCGTTTAGATAGGTTTTTCGTGGCTACGTAAGTTTTTTAGTTGAAATGTTAGGTGTTTAAGAGATACTGCATATTTATTTATAAGTATAATTCGTATACATAATTTATTGTACCTAATAAATGTTTTACTTAAATTAAAATATTAATATAAGTATTTTGGATTAAAGTTATATTTAACCAACAGGTACCTATATACCTACAGTCGATTCTTTGTTAAATACAATCAAATATGGAAAATACAAACCAAAAAGATTTTGAAAGTAGTACCTTCAAATAATTCAGATTCAGTTAAGTAAAGAGCACCTTTTGGAGCAAGATAAATAAAGACTTACTTAAACAAAACATTAGGTTTAAGACAAGATTTCACTAGAGACCTGTTCAGACCTTTATTTCTACTACAAGCTGAATAGAAATTACTTTCATTTCACACTTAGGTTAACCTGGGATTTCTGACCCTCGATCTTAGGGGACCACTACCAATACAGACCTTTCAGTTTCTTCGTACCTTAAAATCTTTATTTATTTCACTCGCGTCCCGGTGAAACTTTTACCTTCACCCGTATAATACATATTCAGCGTGTTCAGCAAAAAAAGACTCTTAATCATTTGACTATCAGCATTTTTTGGCTGAATAACCTACATTTGAGTCTACCATTACAAACATCGAAACATCGATTTTCATCAATAACCCATTAGTCGAATATCAATCACAAGTATTCACCAATCACGAACAATTAATTATACTAAATTACTAGAACAAAGCTTCGTCATGGCTTCTAAAATATTACGAATCATTGCGGATTTGTGAGGAACCCATTATTTCGCCATAAACCCTCTTTACGACGAAAATGAATGCCAAGCATTTCCAAGCTAAATAAGATTTTGTTGCCTCGAAAAATGTAAGCAAAATAATACCTCAAGGCACTTGAAACACAAAGTATCAAGACTCCTCAACGATTTTTTCGAAGCCTCAAGTTTTTTCTTCAGAAACCTTCACAAGTTTTAGTGCCAAAGTTCTGTGCTGAACGCTCAAAGACTTGGGTTGGGAAACTCGTTTATTTGTGTGGATTTTTTGGGTATATATTTTTCAGAATTAGTTTTGGTTGACAACAGTACCTAATACCGTATAGTCGTGGTGGCCTAGTTGTAAAAGCACCAACCTTTCAAAGACGAAAGTGAAATGTAACTTTCCTAAGTTATAGCTGCTTATTAAGATTTTCTTGAGCACCAACAAAAAAGGGTAAGGAAAACATCTCGAGAAAACCTGAACTGTAAGTCAGAAATCGCCAATCCACCTTGAACAAGCGTGGTGATTAACGCTACAATATCGACCATGAAAAGGCCGGATGCAGATGATGATGACAACACTATCCTTTTAAATCTGCTTCTATTTCTGGCTAAAATAAAGTGCCTGTTAAAATTTGTTCTCAATGACTTATAGTTTTAATTTAAATGAAAAAGTGAGGCAACAATGAAAGTGATTTCTGTCCTAATTGGTATTTGACTGATTCTTTTAATGTTTCTTTAAGCATCAAACAAAAACGATAATTAATGAGCACTCTAAGCTTGGATTAATTAGAACAAGAAAGAATTAACAAATTCTATCTCATGAAAAGACAACATAGTTTTATTTGCGAACATTTTTCTTAGAATTTTCCATTTTCGTGAATTTTTGCAATAAACTTTGAGCTGTGACTAATCAAACGTTTATTTTTGGTCAGACAAAATAATGTAGCGGTTGACCTCAATTAGTTAATTTCTTAAAATGATTAGGTCTGAGCAAATGGAAATATAAAGGCCAAATATAGACTTTGGTAATATTAAGTTTGTCAAATAGAAATCGTAAGAAAATTATTCACAAATGGAGTCCGAGATTACGAATTTTCCTTCTATAAAAGATTTTCTTATTTTCCATCAGATATTCAAAATTACAAAATCGGCTTTTCAAACCTTCATACAATTACTCAGAGTGTACAAAAAAATGATAAATCAAAGGCTTTCATTCGTATTTTTTTGCTAGGGTTCAGAAATTTCACGTAAGAGCACTCAGTTATCCGAAACCCCTTTTTTGTATGTAATCCGCTAATTTTAAGCGAGAGAATCGATGGCCTGGGATTTTGTGGAATAGAAGGTATTGATACGGGAATATAAAAGTAATTATTCGAGATTAACTAAGGGATTATTTTGGTGTTCAGTTAATGTTTGGTTCGGTTCGAGTGGATAAGGGATGGGTCGGTACTAATTTTTGTTTTTCTTTTACGGTCCAAAAGAGGTTTATTGATGGATGTAGATCTCTACAGATTCATAACACGGATCATAAGTGATTGTATAAGTTGAAAGGACTTTTTGTATAATACCATGTTAGTGCTGATTATTTATTTACTTAAGTAGCCAATAAATAGGAGTATTTTAACTTCTGCTGAGGCAGTGGTGCTTTTACAGGGGTTTAGTTGCTAATATAAAAGTAGCATTTTCCAACATCAGCGACCCAAACTTTTACTATTGACAAATCTACAACAAACAGTTACCTATAAGATAATTTTGTAGCTACATCTAAGGAAGTTTCAGGCAACATGACACAATTTACTGAACGTCTTCTACAATTTTAAGATAAGTACAGTTTCCCAAAAATCCAGACATATAATACCACAATACAACAAACCCACGTGACGATGTCACGTACTCCAGCTAGTTAGACTTGCTTGTGTTTGTCTACCCTCGTACCCAGCAATGTCTTTGTTAAATGTGCTTCATAATATACCACCTAACTCATACACTCTACTACACCCCTATCACTTGACGAATAAGGTCCAAATTGCTTAAGTAAACTGCGTGGTTAAGTTGGTGGAATTCGTGAATGCATCTACCAAGCTATTCAGTACGCTGATGCTATATAAATTATAACGTCAAGTGAAAGACTGGAAGTATTTGTTTACACTACAGATTTTCTCCGAGTTTTCTGTAAGCAGGTGTGTTAGCGTGTAAAGTGAGTAGGAGATATGGGGTTTTCAGATTTTAGTTCACATAAAATATTTTAGAAATAATACAGACTTACAAATAGAACATTTTTTACTTTACTTGAAGATAGCTCACGGGAGTGAAGATTCTTCAAGGCAAAGTTAAGAAATAATTCCTCGATATGTATACCAAGTTCATGATGTGTTAAAATCAGGACATAAATATATTCCTAAGCACAATGTCTGTAGAACAAAAATATTTAGTTTTTCTTAGAGCATGTTTGTTGATAGATTCTATAGTCCTATACTCACAATCCAGTAAGTTAATATTTGCTCATATTAGCTTTACCAATAGTTATAATTTAATATAGTTAGTTACTTATCCAGCTAACTATGTATGAACTAGCTGTTATATTGCTAACAATACATTGAACTAAACTAATGAAATATTATTACAATCACGATCACATAGCAAACAAAGCAAATTAAATGCTCAATGCCATATGTTATTCCAATCCAATGATATCGGTATTTATTAATTTATTGTAGTAATAATAATGTCACATGCATTCACCAATCCCACTGGAATGATAAGTATTAGTTCAACATTATTTTTACAGCTGAAGATTTTGTTTGTTTAGCTAGTGTCATCATCCTCCGAGTCTTTTTCCCAACCCCGTTGGGGTCGGCTTCCAGTCTAACCGGATTCAGCTGAGTACCAGTGCTTTACAAGAAGCGACTGCCTATCTGACCTCCTCAACCCAGTTACCCGGGCAACCCAATACCACTTGGTTTGACTGGTGTCAGACTTACTGGCTTCAGACTATCCGTAACGACTGCCAAGGATGTTCAATGACAGCCGGGACCTACAGTTTAACGTGCCATCCGAAACACAGTCAATGATATCTAAGATATACTTAAAAAGTACATACAAACTTAGAAAAGTTGCATTGATACTTACTTGCCTGACCTGGGATCGAACCGCGCCCTCATACTTGAGAGGTTGGTCCTTTACCCACTAGGCCGCCACGACTACTAGCTAGTGTACCGATTAAAAAAATAATCATAGTCATCATAATCGATTTATCGAGGAAGGCTGTAGGCTATATATAGGTTTTTTTATCTAGGTGCGCAGAGCAGTTCCTCGAGATCCGAGTGAAGCTGGCTATAATATGTTAATCGCAACAACTATATAAAATCGCTTATATAGACTAGTTATCATGAGTAATTTACATCTATGTTATTCTAAACCAGATTATTCCCGATGTTATTCCAAAACAAATCACAAAGTCACCATATGAATTAGTTATGGGTCAAACCGCAAAATTATATTCGCATGAAAACGTTTAACAAATATTGATTATTTGCCTCGGTTATTGGCGATTGCTGTTGCTACAGATATTTAAAGAATTCATGAAAAATTACATGAAAATATTTTTAGTTTGAATATGCAAATTTGGTGAATTAAGTACTACTAACCTAAAGACTTCATATCAATAAAGTCTATGTAAGTATTTATAAAGTAGTCATAGTCAAGTAAGTAGATTTTTTTCGGCTTCTCTGCCTCATTAAACCACCCTTCAGCACTGGTAGTTCAATAAGTTAATAAACCTTATTGTCTTTTTGTTTTTTATTGATAAAAATATCTATATACCTAAGTAGTAGATAGCCCGTATTTTTTCATAGTTTTCATTAGTGAGAAAATGACTGATGTCTGGCTCTAGGATCTTACTCTATTATCAAAGCACAACAAAAAACCTTCATTTGTTTACTTGTAATATAAAAAATACCAATCCTTTGTAAGACTGAGCCGGCTGCCCAACAAACGCTGTAGTAAAAGCAAGGTTACAATATATGACAACAAAGAGAGAAAGGCGGAATGAGAATGACTTAGTATTTGGGACTGAAATTGGCCATGTTGTGACCAAATAGAAGAAAAGTTATAGAGTTTTTCAGAGAGAAAATTGCAAACCTAAAGCAAAATACGCCGTAATATATTTCAGTAAGTATTTGGTTTCGAAAAAAGTGTCGAACTACTACATATTACAGAGGTACAATAAATGCAAAATATTAAAATAGACCTTTATCAAGTCTTTTTATCAGACATGTTCATAAAGCGTGTATTATTTTATTAAGAGCGAAGTCCAAACCAGGAATTACGGTATTAACATGTTAAAAATTCTCACGTCACCAAATATCCTGGAATGAAATACCGCCGAGTTTTATTTAAGGTACTTATTTCAAAAAGTTCTAAACATGTCAACGTGTGTTGGTTACATACGGACAGACGGCAGATAATTGGATTCCGTGCCGGCATTATCTTTATCAGAAATTATGAGTACGGTAACAATATTAACCTATGGAAATGTAAAATTGGGTTTGTTCATGAAAATTGGGGTCGCGTTTTGTGTATTATAAAGCTACTGAAAGGAACACCTTATTGTGAAAATGTTTAGATTTGATTAAATCACCAATCTTGAAGTAACTCTGTCTGTCGGTTTGTCGTGCTTTCGTGTGGAAACTACTGAAGCGATTTAAAAATCAAATGTTAACAAATAGTCTGATACTTACAGGATAGGACAGAAGTAACTTTTTATCCTGATAATGAGCGTTTAAGTAGGTAATACCTACTTTTGAGAAATGTAGTTGAGTAGGTAACCATCTCTCCTACATTTTATAGCAAACATGTAGAGTTTTTAATTCGTTATGTCAAAATATTTTCCTGAAAAAACAATCATTTTTTAACAACTGTATGTCGGTTAACAAAACAATTATCATGTTTACTTTGTCCCTAACTTTTTGCACCCGCTAACAAGTGAAAAAATAATGGAAGCAACAGAATTATTTCCGCATAATTACTTTTGTAGCCGTACATTCTTTGTTTCACATTAATTTTGTGTCACTCTTCAGACTTCTTGGTCGTTTCCTCATTTCTTTATCTTTATTTTTCTTCCTGCCATGACGGGTTTCGCTTTTGTTTTCACTTCTCTTTGGGAAAGTCAAAAAATTGGTATCGCCCGCGGCTCATCGCGCGATAAAAATAAGAAAAACCCATAAAAGCCTCGCTAGAAGTGCTGTCTGTTAGTGCCTCGATCACCCGGACTCGTGAAAAGACAATACGAAGCAAGTGCAGAGAAAGTGTCCCGCTGGCCGGCCGGCATTTCGAGTGTCCCGTCGTCGGCAGACTGCCTTCCTGTCCACTTCCCTGTTTCCCAGGTAAGTTTGCCTTTTTCACCTACATTGAGGGTCACGGGGTTTCAACGGGGACTTCAACGGAGTTTGCAGTAACGCCAGCAATTTCTCCAGCGAGGCCCATCCATTCTTCTTTTGGTGCCTCCTGTGAGGAACGAATTTCCTCACAAAATCTCGTAAATACTAATATTTCTTAGTAATATTTTCTCAAAATAATATTTCCTATCGAGTTTTCGATCTGTTCCACTCGCAAAACTTCTTATACCTCAGAGTATTGTTGCTGCATTCGCCGTTGATCTCTTATAAGTAGTTCGTAGTGACAGTTGTGCTCGAAGGATTTTATTTTAACTATAAACCAATCAGTTAACTTTTTCTTTCTTCATTCAGTAGTCTCTGAGCAAGATGGAAGTAGAATTGAAATCTTTGATTAAAGAACGCGAGTATGCGTTCAAAAACATGCAAATTATTTACGACTTAGTTAAAAGTTGCCAAGAAAGTAAAGCAAAAATATCTACTTTCAAGGCCAGATATAAGTCAATAGAAAAAATTCGCGATACTTATGTTGAAGTCTGTAAAGAAATTGATAAAATACAATTAAAAATTAATCCGAAGTTCGTAATTGATAATCTCGTTTTGGTGTCGTTTGACGAGTTATATTACGCGGCCGTTGAGTTTGCCGATTCGCTAGACTCTAGTTCGTGTGCGCCACTGGCAGTAGCATCTGGTACACAATCATCGATTGCTGCTGTAAAGCTGCCTAAGTTGAAAATTCCAAAATTCGATGGCCAGATTGAAAACTGGCAGACGTTTAAAGATAGTTACGAGCCATTAGTGCATAATAACGCCTCGTTATCCGATATAGAAAAATTTTATTATCTAATTCCATGTTTGTCCGGCAGTGCGTTGTCGCTCACGAAAGGCGTTCCTATTACATCAGCGAATTACGCTGTAGTATATAACGCGCTCATCGATAGGTTCGACAGCAAGCGCATTCTCGCGACAACTTATTTAGAGAAATTATTTAAATTATCCCCAATTCAAAAACCATCGTTATCGAATCTATCCGAGTTAACCAATACACTGTATGAAAGTGTCAATGCTCTTCGTGCTCTAAATATTAACGATTTAAGTGAATTTATTTTATTTTACATTGCGTCTCGACCTGTTGACTTTGACACTAGGCGAAGGTTCGAGTTAGAGAATAAGAACGAACTTCCCACGTTCAATAACTTTCTGGCTTATTTACAAAATTATATAAAAGTTCTGGAAGTAAGTCAGCCACCCGCGTTAGCTTGCTCTTCCAACATTAATAAATCTAACGTTCGGACTAACAAAGCCGAAAATCATGGTCGCCAGCGAACGTCATTGATTTCGTCGAATAGTAAGAAACCTACCTCAAATAATACCAAGTCAGAAAAAATAATATGCATTTGTTGTAATGAAAATCATTCTGTTTACCGATGCGGAAAGATGCATTCGATGTCGGTTGATCAACGTAGAACATTAGTTAAAGGTTTGCATTTGTGTACCAACTGTTTGCGTCCTGGTCACGATAATGATAACTGCAAATCGAGGTCGTCTTGCTACATTTGTAACGAAAACCATAATACGCTGTTGCATATCGAACGTCAAAATTCCGTAACACATTCGGGTGATTCCAACGTGACTGACGAAGCGGGTTCAAGCACTACGCTTACCTGCGCCTCTAAGTCAGCTGACCCTTTTAAGAGTACAAAGATCTTAGGTACTGCTGTAGTGCGCTTGTGTCACTCAGATGGTTCTATGCAGTATGCTCGTGCGCTCATCGACAGCGGGTCGATGGATTCGTTGATCACAAATGAGTGCGCACGCAGATTAGGTTTGCGGATTAGAAAATGCAACTTAACCGTGTCTGGGCTTTGTCAAAATTTCGTTAATATCAAGGGTCACACTGTTGGTTCGATAATACCTCGGTTGAGTGAGTCACCACAGTTTGACATCTCTTTGGTAGTTTTACCAAAGATTGCGGGAATGATGCCTTCGTCATCGCTGCCGATGTACGTCAAGGATCATTTCGCACACTTAGATCTCGCCGACTGCGATTTCTATAAATCGGGTCCGATCGATCTTTTATTAGGAGTTGAGTGTTTTGACCAGATATATACTGGCTCTCGTTACACTCCCGGTCCCGGGTTACCCTGCGCGTTATCGAGTGTATTCGGCTGGGTGATAACAGGTCAGTTTCTTCATGACACGTCAACTCGTACACCAGATCAATCCGTTACGTCACTCGTCGCGTTATCCAGTGCGCTCGACGATACCGTTCAACGGTTCTGGGAGTCTGAGGAGCCGTCGAAATGTAAAATTTCCGGCCCTAAAGACGAAGTTCACGAAGTTTGTGAACAGAAATCCGGTACCTATCGTACTCCGGAGGATAGGTATTTAGTTCCTTTGATGTTAAAGGATAATGCCCCTTCCCTTGGCGATTCTTCTCGCCACGCTTTAAAGCGATTTCTCCACCTAGAGAAACGTTTATGTACTCGACCTGAGTTTAAAACGGAATATCAGGATTCCATGGAGCAGTACAAAGACTTGGGACATATGCAGCCTATTGATTCTTTGTCTACTGCTCAGTATCTTATTCCGCATCACTGCGCCGTGCGTCCAGAAAGTACTACGACACGACTGCGTGTAGTCTTCGACGTCAGTAGTCGGACTACGAATAATTACACGTTGAACAATATTGTTCATACAGGACCTAAACTTGAAATCGATATGTTATGGACCATGTGATTAATTCGGACATTATAAATAATGCCCGAGCATTATAAATAATGTCTAGCTTTATCGGGCCAAGTGATTAATAACTATCTTAACTTCATTATTTATCACATTACACGGGCATTATTATATTGCTACATGACAGTTGGGCAATTTGATAATAAAGCTATATTTTACGCGGTGCGAGGGTGGGGAGGGAAGTACGCAAATAAAATGTTGGATGTATCAAGCGCTAAATATCCCATGGCTGCAATTGGTGACACTGTAAAGGTCCGAGTTCCCGATGCTGATCGCGCTCGTAGTGATGGAAGAAATATGCTTCCTACAGTTATTGCATTAACAGCCATCTGAAGTGCAAGGTTATAGCACATGTGGTTGTAAAGGTGGTTGCAAGTCTGATAAATGTACTTGTCGCAAACCCAAAAAGTTATGTACCTCAAAATGCTATCACAGTGGCAGTTGTTCTAATAAATAAATCCTGTTACTTGCTACATATTTTAAGTATGATTATTGTTTTACATTTTATGTTCAATTTTAATTATATTTTCATTTAATTTTTTTAAGAGAAGATGTTAATTATGCCAAATAATGAGTCTGATTGCTTAAACTTTAGTTTATTTTGTTTTATAATAATAAGTCATTTCTATAAAACAAAGATATGTTGTAAAATTTTTGTTTTAAGTTTAATTATATTTTTAATATGACTTTCCTTAACTTTTAAATGCAAAAACTAGTGGAGTTTAAAGGCAGAAGTCCTTCATAATTAATCTAAATCATGAGGCTGATTATTTAATGGTTTAATATTTAGTTTATTTTAAGTTAAATGGCAATAACAATATTTGTATTACTTTGCCCAACAGGCCACTGGCAATATGTATAGAGCCCGGTCAATTTGATTATTTGAATGATTACTATCAAATTGCGCTCTCATATTGCGCATTTTTCATAATGACCGGGCATTATGTATACTGCCCAATTTATCACTTGGTCCATAACAGATATAGTCGATTTAGTTACAAAGTTTGGCTTTTATAAAATTGTTCTTCTTGCTGAAGTTTCTCCTGTTTGTAACATTTACAGGCAGATTCAGTTCAGGCCTGCACAAAAGTGCTATCAGTATACTTTATGGCGAGACAGTCCTACCGAAGCTCTCGTAGAATATGAGCTCAACATAGTTGCTTATGAAGTAACGAGTTTGCCTTATTTATCTTGGGATGATGCTATTTCTCAATATTTAGCCAAACAATGGCATTCGCCTGCCGCGAATTTATTAAGTTTGAAAAGTATAATCTTACCGCGGCTAGTCATACCTCCGGATCTTATTGATATCTACTTAGTAGGATTTTGCGACGGTTCGTTAAAAGAATATGAATGCTACGTGTATTTATGCGCTGTTACATGTACGAATTCTACTGTAACGCATCTATTTATAGGAAAGTCTAGAGTGGCTCCTACAGTGAATAGGCTCGAGCTAAGCAATGCTTTGCTTCTAGCGCGTGTGCTATCTCACATGTATAATCTGTTAAAGGATAAAACTCCTATTCAAAGTAATCGTGCTCATTCTTATAGCAGTAGTACGCTCTCTTGGATTAATACTAATCCTCATTCACTAAAAATGCATGTAGCTAATCGTGAAATCGTTATCACAGAACATTTACATTCTCGTCAAGTTCAAGATGTAAATACAACTTTAATTTCTAGACATTCCATTTTTATGAAACATCAAGGAATTTTAGCCTGGTGTTTTCGCATTATTTCTAATTTTAAACGTCCCAAACAAAATTGGGACACTTCTCCTCGTTCTAGCGCTGAACTTAATAAGTTATTGAGAACTCTGGTTCAGTATACTCAAAGTCAATATATGACAACGGAATTTAATCCAGTGCTTGATAAGCAACAAGGTTACAAATCTATTCAAAACCTTTCACCGTTTATAAATGAGGACGGTTTGTTGCGAGTGGGGGGACGCATTGGTGAGGTTTACTTACTCACATCTTCGTTACACCCTCTGCTTTTACCTAAACTAAGTCCACTGTCTCCAATGATAGTTAAACATTTTCATTTAAAGTATCTTCACTGCGGTCCTAGAACATCGCGATCGTTGAGTCAACATAACTTCTGGATAATCGGATTTGCTTCTCGTCGCGATATGTGTTATTATGTTCTAACCGCTTGTCGTAAAAATTTCTTAGGCGCGAATAAATGTCTCAAAGAGTTCGTTAATGAACTTTATAAAAATAAATCTGCTATAGTATACAATGGCTTAGCTTGTCTTCAAATCGTCTTTTGGCGAGCTTGGCAACGTGATTATCTTCACACACTTCAACAAAAGAAAAAATGGTTTCAAATCGCGCCTAATTTAAAAGATAACGATTTAGTCATCGTCAACGAACCAAATCTTCCACCTTTGCTCTGGAGATCGGCTCATATAGAACAAGTGCACCCAAGTGCCGATAATATTGTTAGAGTTGTTACTCTCCGAGCTGCTAATGGCAAGACGCTTCGACGACCTATCGTCAGGGTCTGCCTTTTACCAATTCATTAATTTATGTTAGATATAATTCGAGCAATATCGATCTCAGTAATTTATATCGTATTGCTCATTCTTAGAAGTTAAGTTTTAGTTTAACATACATCTTTCGATACATCTTTCGAGCATAGCTTCCGTTGCGTTCGGCTTATCCGTGAAACCCATGTGGCTTTCAAGTGGGGGGAAATGTTCAGACTTCTTGGTCGTTTCCTCATTTCTTTATCTTTATTTTTCTTCCTGCCATGACGGGTTTCGCTTTTGTTTTCACTTCTCTTTGGGAAAGTCAAAAAATTGGTATCGCCCGCGGCTCGTCGCGCGATAAAAATAAGAAAAACCCATAAAAGCCTCGCTAGAGATGCTGTCTGTTAGTGCCTCGATCACCCGGACTCGTGAAAAGACAATACGAAGCAAGTGCAGAGAAAGTGTCCCGCTGGCCGGCCGGCATCTCGAGTGTCCCGTCGTCGGCAGACTGCCTTCCTGTCCACTTCCCTGTTTCCCAGGTAAGTTTGCCTTTTTCACCTACATTGAGGGTCACGGGGTTTCAACGGGGACTTCAACGGAGTTTGCAGTAACGCCAGCAATTTCTCCAGCGAGGCCCATCCAATTGGGTTTGTTCATGAAAATTGGGGTCGCGTTTTGTGTATTATAAAGCTACTGAAAGGAACACCTTATTGTGAAAATGTTTAGATTTGATTAAATCACCAATCTTGAAGTAACTCTGTCTGTCGGTTTGTCGTGCTTTCGTGTGGAAACTACTGAAGCGATTTAAAAATCAAATGTTAACAAATAGTCTGATACTTACAGGATAGGACAGAAGTAACTTTTTATCCTGAAAATGAGCGTTTAAGTAGGTACACTACCTACTTTTGAGAAATGTAGTTGAGTAGGTAACCATCTCTCCTACATTTTAAAGCAAACATGTAGAGTTTTTAATTGGTTATGTCGAAATAATTTCCTAAAACAATTTTAATTTTTTTAGCAACTGTATGTCGGTTAACAAAACAATTATCATGTTTACTTTGTCCCTAACTTTTTGCACCCGCTAACGAGTGAAAAAATAATGGAAGCAACAGAATTATTTCCGCATAATTACTTTTGTAGCCGTACATTCTTTGTTTCACACTCATTTTGTGTCGCTCTCGGGAAAGTTATTAAAACTAAGGTGAAAAGAAATGAGAAAAAAGGGACACAGCTCACTTCACAAAGGTTTTCAAAAACTTTTATGACGAATGACACTTGGAAAGAACCTTCAGGAAAATTTCGAGAGCCCGTGAAGGTCTTATTCCAATTATTTCCAAATTTAATTTGAATTTGGCGCCTATCAAGGGTCTTATAAAGTGTAATTTTAATTTGGTCATCGGTAGGGAAATATTAATTTTATAGGCTTAATATATTCTTATAAACTTGAATAAGATTCTCTAGTTACTTAAGATTTAATTTGGCATTTACTAACGAGGTTGACTATTCTTTATTTAATTTTTGATTCTTAATTAAATCAATCTGCTAAAAACAAAAGAAGCCCGTATGCATAATATTTGACTTTACAAAATCGTCTGAAATATTGCAGTTAGACCAAAAAGTATTTTTTCAGTTTATGTAGTAGGTATATCATATTTCGTCTACGTACTCCCTAGAGTTTAACTAGACGGAGGTGCAGTACATATCGAAAATAAAACAAAATGTTATCCATAAAAACTCTCTAGTGAATAATCTTGCTGAAAGGCTCAAAAAGATCATAAATATCTTGTGCATTTGGAAGGGTAGGATAGACTTGTAAACTAATAAATATGTTGGTATTTGTATTAAAAAATATAGCTCATCTTTTGTCTTCATTCTTCATTTTACAGACATTCCTGAACCCTAAGAACTGCTTTCTAATAAAAAAAACTTTGGGTTTTCTTATGTAAAAGGTCAAACTGGAAATCTAATATAAATAAACCAAAGTAAAAAGATCTGTTCGTGTCCAAAAATACAAATATTCATAAGCTTATCTTCAGAGAATGTAAAGCCACAATAAGGCCGTGTATACATTTCATATGTATTCGTATTCATGGCATTTTCAGGTTGACAAGGCCCACTTCACCGGGGTAATCAAGTGAGCCGAGTAATTCGATTTCTGTTGCTGGACAAGCTATGAATTAATATGACGTGCCTACAACGATGTACTGTGAAGACTTTTTTTTTTTTTTTTCCGACGTCAAAAATCATCAAATGACCCCTCCCGCTGTGGGTTAGCAGCGGTGAGGGAGTGTCAGACTCTTACTGACTAAAAACCGTCGTGTTCCGTCATAGGCCTTTTATGTACCAGGGCCGCGGTATCTCTTTCATACAACCCGCAGCCCCGGCAAGCCTTGGTCATGCTGGGCCCCGCTGGGGTACTGTGAAGACTTGATTGGGTTTGTTGTTTTTAAGGATAACTTTTACGTTACGTTACAGCCTTTTTATCATCCCACTGCAGGGCACAGGGGGAAGGATAACTTTTAGCAAGCCTATTATTGTATAATATTAAATGGCGAATTGCTTTTCATAAAAGGCATAACATATTGATGTAAGCTGAATTTACTTAGAATAACCTAGAGATTTTTTTGGTAAATGGAAAAATGGGTGTACCTACCTTTCAAACAAACAAAGGAAGGTAACTTCCATAGGCCCCCTCTATAGTAGGTAGCTAAGATATCGATAAGAAATATTACACGAAGAGGGCTCTGCTACTTAATTTCCCTTATTCCACAAATCCGATTACTGTACCATTGTATAAATAACACAAGCAATTACCTCTACCTGATTTACTCATAATAATAGTTCCAGTAGTATTTTACACATCCCATCAAAACCAATAACAGCATTGACTCACGCAATTGGTTCAATTAATTTGCAATTAAAATCAGCCATTCAAATCGGCTGATCGGCTTAACTGTGTCGGGTAGAACGACTATATTATTTCGCATCAACCGATGATAACGGGTACATAAACAAACATGTTTCATGTACATAATAAAGATTTATTTTCAGCTATTGTTTAATAGGTCAGTCAGTCACAAATACAGTAAATTCTAAACTTAACTTTACTCTGAATAAAAGCGTGGTAAAAGCTCGTTACTTACCTCAGATTGTAGTATAGTTAAGTATTCTGCAATTGTATGGTGTAAACAATTATTGGTTGGCCAATAAAGAAAATAACATGGACTTAGATTAAAAAAAAAAACCGTAAATGCAAATGGTTTGGTTGACTGAAAGTAATCGTAAATTCATCATTGTAATTAGTACAACTACTCATCTCCATACAGATTTGAGAGCCCGATCAAACTATCGGCCTATTCACTAAAAGTTTGTCTCTCTGAAGTTTGAAACTCTGTAATCATGCAAAATTGTTGACGTTGAACTTAAATTTCCTTGACCTATGTGCCAAAACCCACTTAGCGAAGGTATAAGACCGATGACTAAGCGGTTCCTAACTCCTTGGGTAATAATGTGTACGGAAGGGTTTGTTTGGGGAATTAACGTGCTATCATATTTTGCGGTCAAAAACATAAAGTAAGCAGTAGTTTTGGAGGCTAATTTTAATTGAAAATTTGACAATTCTACTTAAAAGTCATCAAACATATATTATGCACGTTGTCTTTGTATGTCACGACGACTCTTCGCTACCAAAGTGCCCGCCAACCTAAGGCATACAAAGATAGACAGTGTGAATTTACCTGTAAATACACAGTACACACACAAGTATGATACATCTATGTTTGTGAATTAAAACGTCTATAAATTACTCGTTGACGAAAATCCCGTTTAAAATCCAGTCACTCACAGTATTTAAAATAAGTGCCGCTAAACCGTCGGTTAGAAACCGAGCGAATGATAAAGTTTTCTCGTTAAATTGAAAACTTTTTGGCTTCGTCAATTCAAAGTAATAATTGAATTGCTGATCTTGTTTATTGAGGTTTTATTTATGAGATTCTATGGCTTACAATCTTTACAGAATTCATTTTAGAAGGTAAGATTTGTAAGAAATGATACGTAAGTAAGTAGGTCGCATTTTAGGGTTCCGTACCCAAAGGGTACTACGGGACCCTATTGTTTTCACTCCTCCGTCCGTCCGTCGGTCCGTCTGTCACCACGCTGCATCTCATGAACCATGATAGTTATACTGAAAACTAGAATTAAATACATATTTTGGGGGGCTCCCATACAACAAACGTGATTTTTTTGTCCGTTTTATACCTTTAAATAATGGTACGGAGCCCTTCGTGCGCGAGTCTGACTCGCACTTGGCCGGTTTTTAACTGGCTTCCCAAAATAGGAGGTTCTAATCTTTTAATACAAAATTACACAGAAATTTTATAAAAGATACCACGGTACAACGCTGTGGGTAAATTCAATGCACAAGACTCAATGTTATAAAGATATCTTATATTGGTATAAAAATATCCGAAGGTTTTTCCCCAAATTACATTACTGGGAACGTATTTGAAACATGCTTTTATACTGAAAGCAAATCTTTGTTTCCGATCGTATGAGAACCGTGTAATAGTGTTTCACACGAGAGAATTTTCGCCAAAGCCGAAACCGGAATATGACTTTATTTTGTCGTCTCGGTTTAAAAGGTATTCTAACTTTTTTGATTAAAAATAAGCTTTTTAAGTGTTAGGTACATTAATTATAAATTTAAAATGATCATAGTTACCTTTTCATCAAGTGAAGTGAGAGTGGTGGCCTAGTGGGCAAAGAACCAACCCTCTCGAGTATGAGGGCGCAGGTTCGATTCCAGGTCAGACAAGTACCAATGCAACTTTCGGATGGCACGTTAAACTGTAGGTCCCGGCTGCCATTGACCATCCTTGACAGTCGTTACGGGTAGTCAGAAGCCAGTAAGTCTGACACCAGTCTAACCAAGGGGTTATCGGGTTGCCCGGGTAACTGGGTTGAGGAGGTCAGATAGGCAGTCGCTTCTTGTAAAGCACTGATACTCAGCTGAATCCGGTTAGACTGGAAGCCGACCCCAACATAGTTGGGAAAAGGCTCGGAGGATGATGAGTTACCTTTTCATCAACTGATAAGGAAGTTTTTACTAGACAACAATAAACTTTTTATTTGCCAATCAAAATCGTCTGCACTTTTAGACAAAAGTAGTTCCAATAAAAACAATAACACTAAAATAAAACATTAGGTTAGTCTACGAATTCTAGTGTAGATCAGTTGAGTCATTCCAAATTACACTCTACATCTCCTCTCTATCGATTCCACAGTTATCAACATAATCAATAAATCGATACTCGTTTGCATGTCTCCGCCAGTCCGTCAATTTACTCCGTACTGAATCTAACAGCCTTTGAAGCCTAGTCTCGAGCAAGTTCAGGCCGAAACCGAAATTCGGGCCGAGAAATTGGAATCTCTATAGATTCCATACATATTGAGAGTAATCGAGTGGACCCGAGCAATAAATGCAAGAAACCTTTTAACTGGTTTCTTTAGTTGCTAACGTTATAGTTATTTGAATAGTTTCATTAGATATAATTTATCTGTATACATATAAAGTACTAGCCGTTCTCCCGCGGTTTCACCCACGTCCCGTGGGAGCTACTGCCCGCACCGGGATAAAATATAGCCTATGTTACTCGCAGATAATATAGCTTTCTAATGGTTTTCGTAAAATCTAGGCAGTTTTGAGGATAATACGGTTAGGTTTGTTTTGTGGCAAAACGATAAGCTTACGTGTTTTGATTCAAATCATAGAATTGGTATGTAGACTAAACATGTAAGTAAGCTGTTTTTTTTTGTATTAGAAAAAAATCTTCTTTTACTTTCTCCCTAAAGATAACAACGGAAATATAATGCGTTAAGTTTGTTTAGGTCACTGATTGCGACCTACCAACGTGAAGTCACAGAAGTTTTATGCGGTAAATAGAGAAAAATATATATATTGGAAAGGAAAAACATTTCCTATACAATAATAATTAAGTATATTATTGATGGTATAGTACCGTATGATGAAATTAAACGGTAATTAGGGCGAAGCTGAGTACGGCGCGGCCTGTAATCGAATCAGTTTGCCGCATCGCTCTGCCCTGGCCGTGCAATTGGGTTTGCCTGTTACTGATAGAACCTACCTATAAGTTACTTTGCTTAACATTATTTATGAAGAAAATTGGACAATGAGGACTATTAATTGTGTTAAACTATGCAGGTGTAAAGTATAGGGGAAGTAAATTTAAATGAAAATTGTTTTTATGATTAAGTTTAGGTAAAAAATTGTTTAGGTACGTACACAATTTCGGGTTTCCCTCGAAATCAGGATTAGCGAACAATTTCCGTAATAAAATGACATCAGCTTGTTATGTTAAATTCTGTACTACCTGCCTAATGCTATTGCAAAATCAATAATGACACTCATATTTTTTAAATACCCACAAAAACACCAAACACTGCAATTTTCGACATAGCAATCATAAAATCCAAACTGTTTATTACGGATTTATTACTTTCTCCTCCCTTCCTTTCTTTTGAAAACCGACAAACATTTACATACAAAAGGACTCTGATATAGAAACTACACAAAATCAAAATGAGCAAAAAAAACAAAGGAAGTAGGTACGCAAGTTTTGCACGAATCAACCTCTTTATACCTTTGACAACCGAAGTTGAAACACAGTTTTGATATAGCTTTTGCATTTTTTTTGAATCCTACCTCTATACCTATATATAGGAATATTTCACCATGGGGCGAGATTCCACTACAATTGTTCGCGAACAAAGTGTCAAAATTCTGCTCGAGTCCACTGCTAGGTGTTATGTTCGGGCACGAAGGATGCAATTTCTTAATGTTTGCTAGAGCGAGTGGACCAGAATTGGTGTGCGTCCCAATTCTACTCGCAAGTGGAATGTCGCCTTTAGATTGGGCATGAAAATTGTTTATTCTTTTGTTCAAATGAACACAAGAATACTACATATTAATTAATTAGGCACATTTTTTTTGTTTCAAAGAGAATAATTTTCCCAAGTAAAGAATAAGGCCTGATCTTGCCTTCGGCCATACATTGTTTGTTGTAAGTATATTCTAAGGTAGGTAATTAGGACCTTTGTACAAAGAAATATATCATCAGGCTTATGTACTACTGTGTACTGGGTTTCTTTTGATATTATTTGACTGGAGGATATACATGTTTGGTACAGTCATTATAAAGCCAAAAAGCTTATTTCAAGAAGATTTAGAATAAGTTTCAAATACCTATATCCTATTTATCGAGGCTATTATCAGGATCAAAGATGTATCACCACCCGTCGATGTTTGTATCTAGATACACTGGTTTTATTCTACAACGACGACCGTTCCTCTTTCATGATGGTGGTTAAGTATTTTAAAATAGTACAGACTTTAAA
Organism: Helicoverpa zea; assembly: GCF_022581195.2. Taxonomy (NCBI): domain Eukaryota; kingdom Metazoa; phylum Arthropoda; class Insecta; order Lepidoptera; family Noctuidae; genus Helicoverpa; species Helicoverpa zea. The sequence goes on from NC_061472.1 coordinate 6,472,398, forward strand.
CTTATTTTTCTTTATTATGTTCCTAAACGGAAAGTCCACATCGTCCAGGATTTTATAAATAAAACCACGAATAAATTGTAATCAGACAGCGTCACAAAGTTCCATCATTTGTCACAAATAAATGGAAAAGTTCCGATGTGCGACGAATATACTCGTGAATACATATATTGGAAATACCATCCTGACTGTGCTTCTATTTTCTATACATATCTGTACATTTTACATCACACATCTATATATACATCTGATGAAACGCGAAAGCCTGTCATTCAAGAAGTAACGCACCTGAAAATGTTTTACGTATATAGTAACTATTTCGCTGAAAACTCTGCCTGAAGCATACCCTATCATATAAATAGTCCTATATATGTATATTTTCAACAAGTAGAAAGTTCTGTTTATTTGTCTGTCATGCTTTCAGGCCAAACTACTGACGCATTTCAAATGGCTACATTTTATTCTCGTGTGGGAAGTAGCTTAATCGCAACGTGGGTGGAACCACAGTGTAGTTAGTAGGCAGGATACATTTAAACCTAGTTCGGATAGTTTTTCAAGGACACGGGTAAATCCGCGCGAAACAGCTAGTACTAAGATAAATTAATTACAGAAATACTTGATTACTTGGACAAACTACATAGGTATACATCTGTCTACCTGTCCCCGGAAATTAAACTTCCTTTTCGTATCTAGAATCATTAGTACCTCGTCGTGTATATTCTAATCAAGTGCATCATTATACTTGCTACGTGTTGGCAACTTGTTCCAAAGTTATCTTGTTATATAGTGTCATCTGGGGTCGCCTGTGTGTCGTGCAGCGTAATTATGAATGTTTTATAGGACTTTCGCAAGTATCACCTCATAAGCTCATGTTTCATTTTAGCTAGGGAATTTTGTTATTGTATGAAGTATTATTATTTTCGTGAAAATTAAAATGCTGGAAAAATAATCAAGTTTCGAATGCCAGAATCCATAAAATTAAATCAAACTATTAGTAGAATACTTTAGTTTGAAGTGCAATTTAGCGTTCAAAATGTTGATACCCAAAATTGTCTGCATATTTAAACAAATAAAAAAAACAAAATAATCATGAATATCTTGACAGATCTCAAATGATCTGAATATTCTATTTCAGAGGATAATGCTATCGTTCGTGTATCGTGTATCGTGATCTCCACGTTTCCAAATAAGATGCTCACTGGCTGTGAAATTGAAATATGTTGTATAAAATCATCATTTACTTGTAGATGCGTCACCCGAAATACGTATTCTGTGAAAATTCGGTGCATCGGCTTAAAAAACAAACACTATTTATCTTGGAATTTTGAACAAAATCTACTTACTTTCGAGAAACATTTTAATATTTCTCAAGTTTATGCCTGATACGTTGCTAGAATTTTAATTAAGAGATTGTGTGTACACTACGTGAGCGGTTGCTAATGATTTAGCTGAAACTGAAACTTTATAACAAGTTCAAGCAAAGCACTTAGGACATCAAAACGCAGCTATTATCATAAAATTTTCTTAAAAGAGTTTGTTCACTTAAAATATTGACAAAATTAAATTGAAAAAGAAAATGCATGGATGGAATAAATAAACAAAGAACCAATTAATGGCAACGTGAATGAAAGAGATTAATTACTTATCCCAAGCGCGAATTTTATGAATGTCAGTTTTAAAGATAATTGCCCAGGCAAACTTTAAAGCCTGGTCTTTAAACTCATTTTCTTAATTAGTAGCTTAAAATAGGTAACAAAACTTTATAAATAGTGAAACTAGTTACTTTGTACCCAAACCAAAAGTGTTTATATTTTTGACTCGAAATAATGTCTTTCTAACGTCTGTTCCCAGATGCAGTTGCGGTTTGTATGAAAGCATAATGAATTCCAACGCTTTCTGACTGCGGTCACATTAACTTTGGTGCCACACTAACGATGTTTGTTTTAGAAACACGTAACAAGGAAAACTTTAAAAGACATCAAATGAAACGAGACTTTAAACGAATATCACTATTTTTTATTTTACAGCTAACCTATTTACAGTTGGGAGATTAAATCTAAGGCGCGTCGTCTCCTCGAAGGGGCAGATATTGATGGCGTCTATTCGCAGGCAGGGGTCGGCGTTTCTGGTGCATCGACACAGCGTCTATCGACGACCTGGACTGAGCCTCTTGGAGGTTTATTGAGCTAACTGGCACAGGGGTTACCGCGTACCCAGCTGCAACAAGAGCTGCGAACTCCTCAGGAGTATACGCCTTGTTGTTCTTAGGAGGAGGCAACTGCGCTCTCTGCTCTTCCAAACTCTGGCCATGCTGTTCAAGGTTTACCTGCTCAACGCTCGATTGCTGGCTGTACAGTTGCTGAGGCCTTACCTGTTTCCTCGGGGCTACATTTTTGCTGACAAAAATAGACGACTGTGGCGCCTTCGCAGATTCCGATACCCTTGATTGTTCAGATTTGATCTGAGCTGGCATTTCATACCTTGGTCGCTGTTCATTAGTTCTGTAAATAGGTCGGAGATAATACTGCTGCTCGCCAATAATTTGAGCTGGTTGTTGGGGTACTCCTTCAGCAATGGGCTCGTAGATTTTGACAGCTCGCATTTTGTCTTGGTCGGGGAACCTCTTGAGATATGAAACTGGTCTTTCAACACTCTGGCTTATAAGACGTTGTTCTTGAGGTCTGATAACTTGTCTGGGAGCTTCGTAGATTCTGTATTGCTTAGCTTGGGCTTCGGGCTGTTGATATTGTGGTACAATTCTGTAGTTCAGCTGAGCTCTGGGCTGTTGTTGCTGGATTTGCTGTTGTTGGATCTGTTGTTGCTGGCTGATGGGCTGGAGCTTGGGTGCTGGGACGACTTTCAAGCCTTGAGACTCGGGACGTTCATACAATATTTGCTGAGATGCCGCTTGAGTTTGAGGGACCTGCACGTAACGCAGAGCCTGTGGTACTCTCTGGGGCTGCGAAGGTTGGCGGTACAGAGGCGACTGCTGGATCGCCTGTTGTTGAACGTTGGTGGTCTCGATCAAATATTGCTGAGGAGCCGTGGATGGTTGAGCTGGAGCTATTTGCACTTTGTTCCTCAGTTTTGACTTCTTGCTCGGCTTTGTTATGTATCTGTCGACCTGGAATCAGAATTACAAGCAATATTAGGAATGTTAAGGAAGTTTACATATACTTATAACTTTTTAGGGTGCAACGTACCTGTTGATATTGAGGTGCAACACTCTGAACGTTAGATGCTTGTTGAACTTGCTGGATATGCTGTACTTGTTGAGGTTGAGCGTACAATTGCTGTTGAGGTTCCTCAGCCGCCCTCAAAGGAGGTTGTCCAAGCAAAGCAAGGAGATCTTGGTTGTAAGCATCATTGTGGTTGGATCCTGAATCACTGACGGATAAGGCAGCTCCTACTGAGGCTTCACCACCGTTGGAAGTGTAGTCTGGACGAGCGATGACGGCATGGGATGATGGTTGGTAGGACACCTGAAAGTAAGGAGATATTATGTTAATGTTGCAAGATGGGCTGTAATATGTAGGCGATTATCACACTGCCCCGCATGATGCAGCGTAGTGCGTGGATGCGTTTTTTTCCGTTGTATGGAAATATCTCCGTTTGTATGGAAAACACGCATAGTCCAACACACTGAAAATGCATCCACGCGCGTTCATGCGGATCACGCATATACATGCGGAGAAACACGCACCCTCGCGCGTAGGTGCGGGGCGAGACGCAAGGTATGGCACACTGAATCCCGCAATGCCGCGCGTGATTTTGAATGGGCGTGACGTGTATATTTGAAAATGGAACTCGCTGTGCGTGAATTTACAAAACGCACCTACGCGCGTGAGTGCGTGAAAAACCCGCACAATGATGCAGATCTGCACTCCCGCAGGAACGCGCGTAGGTGCGTCGACACGCAAGATGCAGCGTGATGCGGGGCAGTGTGAAGATCACCTTACTGACTCAGTTTGATCCTACAATGTCACAAAGATGGGCGCCTGTCCTTCATATAAAGGCACGTGAATAATTTGCTCATATAAATAGATCCTATAACGGTAACGCTCTCAGTGCTGTCTGATTGCATGTAAACCAGTTACGGTGAAATATTTTATTTCGTATGTCGAAATTTTATTTAAAAGCTTTTTGATTCGTACGAAATATTGATTACTCAAAGGGTAATTGAAGCACAGCTATCGTCTGTGAGGTTAAGCGTAAAATTATTTTTACAGTTAGCTCAAACGATTTCTCGTAAGTAATTAAAGCAATAAAACTGAGTTTAAATAACTTGCATCTTTTATAAAACTACGTGTAGCGAAATCAGCTAACGACTTTTTTAAACCTTTTGTTCAGAAAATATAACTTAACGACTGCCAAGGATGTTCAAAAGTCAGCCAGGACATACAAAAACGTGCAGAAACAAGGACATGTAATATATGTAATGATCATCAGTAACTGACCGACGGAAAAAAACAAACTATGAAGGAATTCTTGGAGCTTAGAACTATGTTTCATAAATGAAGGTTATATTACCTGACGCGCACTCTGAGGCTCCAAATAGTATATCTGCTGCAAGTTGGACTTTTGTTCCTGCTGGGGCCGGTATAGCTGCTGCAGCAGCTGGTTGCTGGTGAGGGGGGCCTTCCTCTCAGGCTGCAACTCCAGGAGTTCTTGCGTGTTCAGCGAGAATACCTGGCCGGGGCGGTATTGTTCGTTGTCGGCGCGACTGGAATGTTGAAAAGGAGAAATTAAAATTAGATTTTTTGTTACTGTAAAATGTTCTTGTGTGGTATGATAGGACTCGTTAAAAGTTTAACTGTAGATAATAATAATTTTAGGAACTGCTAATATCTTAAAATTAAAGTTTAAAATATTGGAAGACTACGTTAGAGTCCAGTGAACGGAGATTCATTTTATGTAATTTTTGGTAGTATAGTTTTTTAAGGAAACAAATAAGTTACCTAACTTTTCTACGCAGTTTTAAGTTTTTGGCAACAAAAACATATTTCAAAAACTTCATATTTTCCGATTGGATTTATTTACCAAATTGCGATAGGTATTTGCGCAATGCCGTAAGACAACTAGATTTTTGGCTAAAAGCCACGCAACGGGAATTTTCTGTACTTTTCTGATATAAAATATCATTTCTCAAACAAGTGAGGTAGAAAATGTCACATTTATAAGTTAGCCAAAAGAAACAAAAGTTTTAAACTGAGAAATAATCTTGGAACATAAATTCTAGCGAAAGACAAACCCACTTATCTACCGACATAGTTTAGTACAAATATTATTCTGTGTTGCAAAGGAAATGATATTTCACAAACTGCTATCCAGTTTGTATATAAATTAATACTGGAATAACCGATATTTCCTTCTGAATGATAAATGCGAAATTGAAATCAACGGACACAACTAATCAAGTTTAGTTCGGATTTATCCTTCATAGTCTTTGGATTATTCCAAAGCTCATTTACAATAGCACAGCTACTACAATTCATAGATTTTAATCCTTATATCTGGAGTATAAGGTTCAATATTAATTGGGAAAATTGCTGCGCTCATCTGTACTTCAAAGTTGAAAACAATTTTCTTACCTGACAGGCTTGTCATCATCTTGAGGCTCTTCCACTGGGGCGACTTGCTCCTGTAAAATATAAATTAAAATGTTAATAAAAAAAGTTCGAATGACTTTTGTTTTTAATTGAAAAAAAAGTTTGAAAACTCGTCTTGCCATCAACAAATTGAAATAGAAGATTGACCTGTACGATAACGCAGTAAAAACAATCACCTTTTCCGCAATAACATAAGCATACAATACAATATGGCGGAAGGACATTTATGTACCGTTCTCACATAACGTAAGAAAAAGTGTATCAAACAATCAGCCTGGGCCAAACGAATTAGCGGTGTGACAACAATGCATGTCATAACACGCAGTAGCCGGCAATTATGTATTACATTAGATGCGCGTACGTCGGTGAAAGCCAAGGAAAATGAGACAATGCGTCGCGTATCGGCCATTTTCGAAACTGGGGGCGGATCGGTCGCGAACGTCGTGTCAATCACCTTTGCACAATATGTTGATCAATCGTCCCGGGTACTCTCCGGGCTTCGAAACGGTTCCTTGCGCTAGTTAAGTCTCAATCAATCAATTAAGCTGTGTTCAATTTTGCGGTAAAATTGCAAAATTGCAGGTGTGTTTACTACCACTTGCTAAAGTCTAAATTAATCATTCTTCCGTGCATTTGCCAATATCCTTAAATTGATCTTTCAAAAATGTTTAATCAAAATGCTGGTTAACTGTTTATTGACACTTTTGCATTATTTATCAACATAGCTTGTTTTACGTGACTACAAGTACCATATTAGAAACTATAAGTCACAAAAACCAAATCTACATACAATTCACAAATGACATAGAACAGAGAAAGTACTTATTGTAATACGTTTCTGATCAGTGGGTGTAAATACCTATATTGGCAAATTCAAAGACGCAATGAAGTGAAATGCAATGACTCATCTCAAAGTTGATGAACTTTTAATGGGAAGAATGACTATTGTAAAATACTCGTACATATACTTATTGTGATTATAACTGGCTGCTTGCAGAGCTTAAAGATCATCTTGTACCTACTGTATTACTGGCTTCCTATTATCGTCGTATTCTTATTCTTATTTTTTGTCGGAACGCTATTGAATTTTGCGAAAACTGTACTCAGCTATGTCCTTAGAGTAAAGTGTGTCAAAAAATTTTAACTTGTTACAAATTCTTCTTACCAAAAGAACCATCTTGTGACATATTTTCTATGTTTAATTGAGGTCGAACACATGCCTAATTGTTTTATAAAACAAAAGTCAATAAAGAATAGGTACTCAAAAGCCTTTTAAAAGCACTCAAAGACACCAATTGACTCAAAACTTACCACCATGTTTAATACATGAGCGTGATAAAATGTTCTCGTTTCGATGTGTTTCTGTGCAGTTACAAAATAACGGGCATTCCTCACACAAGGTGTGATTATAGTGCACTTGCAATCCCTACTTACGCCGACCGACTATTATTTGGTCTCCTACCATGATGCAAGCGACTATTAAAATGGTATTAGAAGTGGATGACTGTGACGAATTGTTGAAGGTTGGATATTCAGCTGTTGTTGTTCAGAGGTAATATTTGCAATGTCCTGTGTGTTTTTTTATAGACAGTAATCTACACTTAAGTATATTGTAAAGAGGAAAACTTGTATTTTTGTTTGCTTGTCAAACTCTAAGGCGTCGTCCTAATTGACAGCGATCGTACGATGGCACGATGCGTTCTCGTCGTGCGATGAGTTCAAACATACAGATTTCATCAGAGTGTCCTATTTGAACTACGCAAGTAATCGTGCGAGCACATGAAATGCTTAATAACAATCATACGATACGTTTGATCGTGCGACCATGTAATCAAAGCAACAGATCTCTTTTGAGTGTCCTAATTGGTTACACACGCGATGCGTCGACGCGCGAGGGGCGCGGTACGAAAGGGGCAAGGGCCAACACCAGTGACACACAGTAGGTACTGCAATTTTTAAAGCAATATTTCCGGACAGCAAAATCTGTGCATCTCTATAAAGAGCCATCGTTAAAGTGGCGTAAGGGCGACCGCCGCCATCGAGCAACGGCATCGCACGATAGACATCGCGCGATCTATTAGGACACCTGTTAGGTCATCGTACGACCACTTTGATCGTGAGATGAAAAACGCATCGCGCCATCGTACGATAGCTCCCAATTAGGACGACGCCTATAACTACTTCACCGATCTTAAAAAATCTTTCGGCATTAGGAAGCTACATTATCTGAAGTGGTATAGGCTATATATATGTAGTTCCCATGGGACACGGGTGAAACCGCGGGAAAACGGCCAGTAGGTAGGTATATGAAGGTACGTTTTTTTTTTAAGTTTAAACACGTTTTTAACGCGTTATTTCGGCATTTTCTTTTAAAAGAGCTTGCGTCTTCGCTCAGAATAAATATCAATGTTGTATTTCGTAAAATACACACGTATTCTATTAGGAATAGTTCAATGAAAATTCAATACAAATAGTTTGGAAATAGCTTCAACATGTACCTTTTTCTAGTCAACGAAAAAAGTATCCAGATCTTTCTTAATAAATCTCCTTGTCACATAAGATTTAATCTAGAAAGATTAAATAGCTTCGTTAATTATTTTAACAATCATAGTGCTATTGAGAACATATTTTAATTATAAAATTGGATGCCAATTAGGAAAAAATAATGCTGCAGGCATTCCGATACGCTTTTTGCTTTCACAAGATGAGAATGAAATAAAAAACAAATATACACTTTTCCGCCAGTCAGCGTACAAAGGTCACATCGAAATGAATTAAATAATTTTACCTTCAGGCGTTTGCGATATTTATACTTATTTGTTTTATATAGCTGAAGAGTTTGTTTGGTAGAGGAACCATGGGACTGATTTGGGAAATTATTTCAGTGTGAATCCAGGAATCCCATTTATCGAAAAAAGTTACTTTTTATTACGGCGAATGCAGAAGTTCCCACGCGGATGAAACAGCTGGTGGTCGCAAGTTAATTTATATAGCTTTTCTTTGGAATATAAAAGTTACACCTTTTATCGTTTCTACAAAAAGCAATTAAATATATGAATATATTTACTGTTTCTCACACAAGTGACGAACATTATGTAAAGATATATTGGAACGAATGGTAAGGCCGTTCTCGTCCAATCAATGGTTCTACGTGATCAGATTAGCGTCGGCTGCAATCAAACCTGCACTGGACTGCTGAACTGGCTTGTAAACCACTTACAGGAGTGTTACATTTTAACTAGTAAAATTGATATTTTTAAACGTACATACTGAAATTGATTAGCTGAGTTCATACGTTTGAAAGAAGCCCAAGTATTTGCAAAATGTTTTATTCCCTCAGAACAAGATTTTGAATAACTAGTAAAATATAACACCAGAACGTTTTCAGAAGACTTAGAGGTATTATAAAGGTTAACTAGTTCTTTCCCGTGGTTCTACCTGAGGGAACTAGTTATCACAACCAAATAAGTATCCTTTCTCATGTTCTAGGCCATATATTATGTTCTGTAATGGTATCGGTTCACTACTTTTGACGTGAAATTGCCACAGACAGACATAGTAACAGGGCTGACTTGTTTCGTGTTATATGAGCACACCAGATTGAGATAATATTTTAATTAACTTTTGAACCCAAAATGTTAATAGAATTACACCTCAACTGGTAATAAAAACCTCAAAGTAGATTTTAATTTTGTGGTATCTTTGCGAGGCTCCATTTACTTCTTTTATATGGTAAACCGCTTTAATTGTGGTAATTTGAAGCTGTAATTACGTGTCAAATTTATTTTATTTTGGCTTTACGGCTTTGTACAAATGACATACAACATTGAGATCATATTTTTTTACTTTTTTACTCCAACTGCTGAGACTATTTTTTTTATGGGCCCGGCGAGATTTGTTGTATATACCAGTATAAGTAATTGGTTAAAGGTTACCTAGCATATCAAAGGACAATAGATTATTCAACTAAAAATTGACCTTTAGCAATAAAACGCTCAGGAGACTCTAACTCCAGTTTAAAATTTCAAAGAAATTAACGCAACATTTTACGACATTCTAATCTAGCAATACGTATTTTTGCTATTTTTCTTTTGCCAAACTATTTAAAGCAGGCGTTAAATCTTGAGGGTTTCTTGTATAAATAATAAGGCCAGACAGCCGCGATAAACGTTGTTCGTCTCGGAATATCAAAAAGCTTTTATGAAGGCAGTGGGCTGGGTAAACACTTCTCATTTACACTTAGGTAGCTAAAGTGATACTCTATTCTAAATAGGGATTATTTTTTTGCAAATATTTTGGTCACGATAAGTGCCTTTTTGATCTGGTATTGTGAGACACACGGTATTATCTGTAAATGTTACGGTTTACCTACTAGCCTGTCATAAATATGTTTTAATCTGAAAATACATTTATTAATTAATTTAATTTTTCAAATAATTTATAACTTTTATAGGTGTGTCTATAGTCCAAGATCAAAACCCGATAATAAAGTCATAAAATTTTGCTACAGCCAATAGAAATAAATTGATAGATTAAACTTCTAAAGAACAAAGTTTATATCAAGCATTTTCGTTGGCAAATAGTTATTTTAGTTGACCCCAGGTTAACTAGATAAGTGGCCATTCATGATGGCTTATCTGCATTTTGTGCCTAGTTTTGCGTATAAGGCATTGAGATTACGAATATTTTGTGTCTAAATGTTAAACTCTTATTTAGAGTATTTTCACACAAAATATAAGGGGCTGATTGTGAGCTTTTTCAGTGTAGACATAATAGTTTATTTCTTATTATCCTTAATTCAAAATACTTAAACTTATTTTTTCTTCGGTACTGATAATACATTTTATTTAATGAATTATCTTTTTTTCTTTCAGTTACTGTCCCACATTTCTTACATTCCTAAATTTTTTTTGTCTGACGCTTGGAGATGAGTCACGATGGTATGAAAAATCTAAAAAATGTAACTCCTTACAGGCAACGGTATATAACTTGAATGTTACACGCTTTACGCAAAATGCGAACTGTCCTTAATAGCTGCCTTCATTCATAAATTATGCCTATAGCAGGATGTAACATTTACAGTTCGTTTAAAGCTCGTTTGAGTAATTACATAAACACCGTCCTTCGCTATTCTCCTTTTTAATAAAACATAAACGATTTATCTTTCATGTTCCATCCCACAAACCTATGTAAAACCAGATTCTTCCAAGTTTCTGTACATAAAAGGCACGTCTAACAAACACAAATACTAGCCACTGCCTGCAGTTTCACCCGCGTTCCGTCGAAAAAACTTCGCACACTCAGACAAAGAGTAGAGTAGAGAGCAAGTATAGACTTACACCAAAACTTAGGATGTAACATTTACAGTTCCTTTAAAGCTCGTTTGAGTAATTACATAAACACCGTCCTTCGCTATTTTCCTTTTTAATAAAACATAAACGATTTATCTTTCATGTTCCATCCCACAAACCTATGTAAAACCAGATTCTTCCAAGTTTCTGTACATAAAAGGCACGTCTAACAAACACAAATACTAGCCACCGCCTGCAGTTTCACCCGCGTTCCGTCGAAAAAACTTCGCACACTCAGACAAAGAGTAGAGTAGAGAGCAAGTATAGACTTACACCAAAACTTAGGATATATAAGTCCGAAATTAATACATTTTCAAATCGTACCAGTAATTCCTTGGATGAGAGTGTTCTAGCAAATAAACTATCTTCAGTATAGAGACCTAGTAAGAATGTATAGTTACCGTGTACTCCACAGTTTAAAGGACTGGTCGGTCGTGACCAAAAGTGGGCCATAGAAGTGAAAGGGCGACTTAGGACACGACACAGTGAAGTTGACTCACTTTGCAATGTTGGAGAAATAATACGATTTATTGATGTCAGGGGATGGCTTATTGTGTCATCTTATTCTTCGTTACGAGTAAAAGTTATGATATAAATATTGAACAAATCAAATTGGAATTATATTTAAGTAATCGGTAATACAATACTTTAGGACAATACAATAAAAAAGGCAGACGATAATGAATCTTCATAACATAGACCACGCAAAGGTACAAAAAAAAACTCTCATTCTTTAACGAATGCATTATAAACTGCTGAGTTCATAAGAGATGCACATCTTTACAATAGACTTTTATATGCTGACATGGTGGCAACAGACAAGTTAACATCAACTATACAGACGAAGTTCTTACGACACCATTATGGTGATAAAACACCAGATACGTGTTTTTAGCTCTCATTTACATATCACCATGGGAATATCTATGGGGTATCTCTATGCAAAGATCTTTACACCTATTAGGAGTTATCGCGCCAATTCACAATGGGAAAAGATGGAATTATGCGTGCAATAACAGATTTAGGAAACTTTCGTTGACTTTTGATTGACTGGAACAAGCAATGTACATCATAATAGTCTATGAAGAAACATCACAAACATCACAAATAAGTGCCTATTACTACATGCATTTCAAAGATTTATGGGCACTCCTTAAGAAGAGTGCCACAAGGTCATTAGTTGGGCCCCACGCGTTTCCAAACATCTATCCTAGAGAAATAACTTGTGCCAGAGATGTAGTTTACATTTATACTAGAGATCTTGTTAGCCTGTCCTCCTACGATTTCCCACGATCCTCGTTGAATTATTCAAGTACCAGACATTCACTGAAAGACTGTTTATAATCCAGGTATGAATTTGATAGTATCCACCTACTTTTTATGCGACTGTAAAGGTCAGACGATCTTGTCTCTGGTCGCATATTTGGCACAATATCTACTGATTATTTTTAAAGAGATATGATTCATAAGATAATTTTTAAATATTTAAAAAGGTACTTTTTTCTATTTACAGTATAAATCGTGAATGAGAATATGTATAAAAAAAATAATTCTTTAGATGTCTTCGTCTTGATATTCGCATTTCCGTTATATATACAATTAAGTAGGAAAACAAACAATAATTTAGTAAATAATCTGCAACCGGATGTATCCATCAATCATAAAATTACACTATATAATAATGCATATAAAGTATTTATGTTCACTATATAAGTTTATATTAAAAAAGTTCCAATCACGGCACACTACTAGTGAACTCGTAAAGTCGTGGCAGCTTCGTGAGAGCTCGAACGGTATGCAAGTATTATAATCGCCGTTACAGTTAAAATGTCATAATTACAGGTATTGACTTGTCGTCTACATTTGGTATTGCGTTTCCACTAATCCATCACTACCGGTCGATAAATAATTGACATGAAACACTCCGCTACCGGTTTCGAAATGCGGAATAGGAAATATTAATTTTTCATAATTTTTCTACTCTCGTAATGTTCCACCATTTTAGCAATAGAATACTAATGTGGAAAATGATAATGTTGGAAATTTTACCGGCATCCATTTATCATACTTAAAATTATGAGCCAGCATACTTCCCGTCAAGTTTTGGAAGCATTATGCAGACACGGCGAAGCAACAAATTTTTGATAAATAGACCGTGCAAAGTAAAGACTTTGGTATGTTTTGTGTTCGATGTAAATTAAGATGTTTCGCTTTGCTACTAACCTTAATTTATCACAGTCAACACGCTTTATTGATCAAGTACGATATATCTTATAGTGGCTGCATTATAAAATTACCCGTACCCGTGTTAGAACCAATTTCAGTAGCAGTTTTGTAATAGTAGAAGCTTGTTAAAATATATTTTTTTGCTATGAATTTGTTATTTGTAAACTCATTTTCTGCTCAATCTTGGTTTGGTGGATCCCTTTTGGACACAAAATGTTACTTTTTCCTGTAATTTTATTTATGCTTATAATTAACAGTACTGGGATTCTATAAAACTCGATCAACAACTCGCATTTCACTTCGATTCGTAATGTCATTTCATACTTTAGGGGAGGTAGGGGAGGGATGGGCACTTTTTCACAATTTATTGCATAAAAAATCAGATTTTACAGATCATTATCAACTTTTATTGCCATTTCTTATATTCGGCTAGATATAATGAAAGAGCTTTCCTAAAAATTACAATCAGTTTCAACATTACGAGATATTTAAACGGTTTTATTTAGCTCACCCCGTTTGTTTTATTATTTATTCTTGGATCAAATTTAGTAATTCAAATTTCACCCTCTTCCTGTCAACCGATTGGTCTGAAATTTTGTATACACCTTTAATTAAATCCAATATGGCCGCCGGCACAAAATGGCACAGCCCCCTCAATATGGGTATCAAATGAAAGGGCTACACAAGTAGAATACTGTCAGCAACCCCAGCGGGGCGCAACAGGGCCAAGGCCTGCCTGCACGTCGATTCTATAAAATTCGAACAACAACTCGCATTTCACTTCGCTATTCACTCTCACTTCGCATTCGATTCAGAACGACCTTGATTTTGCATTCTGTAAACATCACCTAATCACTTGCGAAGTGAAGTGAGCTCGACATCGACCAATGCTGTGCTAGTGACTTCCCCACTCGACAAAATGTCAACCGAGATTAATCAGTTTTTAATTTTATCAGTTTTGACACAGAATTTTAGCTAAATATGATGTTTTAGTTATAATTTGTTATTATAAGGAATTTGAGGCAGCTTTTAAGTATAAAATAAACAGAAATCTCTAAATTCGTGCTGTGAATATAATCTATGCTTACCCTACGAAAAAAAATACTGACAGCGCCAATACCATTATTAATCTGTGGACAATATTTTCTTCTCTTCTGTCATAGAGGAAAGTAATATATCGGGTATCTTCTGTCTTCATATTGTGTTTAAGCTTGTTTGTTTTCGCCGGTTTTCGCCGTAATTGTGATAAAATCATGAAGTAATTTTATATTTCTTGTTATAAAGTTAAAAATAATATTAATTAAAGAAGTGTTTATTTTATTAATCCAACAATAATTTCAGTCCAAATGACAGGTCGTCTCACCCTTCGTCGGCTCAGGTTGAAACTCTGGTTGAGTTTATGGAGCAAAACCCTGGCCTGGCGAAGGGTTTCGTGAGAACGCAAAATGCCAGAGAGCGAAGTCGAAGCCAGTGGGAGGAATTAGCCGTGCGCTTAAACAGTATAGGTGGCACCATCAAAACCCACAAACAGTGGACCAAGGTTAGCAGTATTTTTTTTTGTCTATGGATGAACACCGTTACCAGTCGGTAACGTAAACTACCCAATTAAAAAAAAACAAAACTATGATCAGAAATCAGAATAAAAGGACCCCAATTTTATTCTGATTTGATCATGTCTCCCAACTGCCCATCTCTCCCCTACCTCCCCTATAGATAGACAGATTTTGACAAATCTGTCAAAATCTCGACTTTGATTTAGTTCAACTTGTCAACACGCTCGATAGTGAAGCGCTAGTGTAGTTTGACAATGTCAATCACGAAACTTTAAGGTAGAATTCCGTGGGTCGCGATTGTCGCAGCCGCGCGCGACAAAAGTCAACCTATGAAAATGTATGGCACCGCTGCCGAGGGCTGCGACAGTCGCGCGCGGACGACGAATTTCGTGAGCCGCTCGCGGCCGTACGCTTCTCAACATGGTCTAGCGCTTAATAACATCTATAGAATTTTAGTAAAACCAGAATTAAATTTTTGACAATGCCGCGAGCAGCTTACGAAATTCGTCGGCCGCGCGCGACTGTCACGGGCCTCGACAACGGTGCCATACATTTTCAAAGGTTGACTATTGTCGCGTCCACGGAATTCTACCTTTAGATCGAAGTCGAAGTGAGAGTGATGTCGAAGTGAGTTGTGATATTTTATAGAATCAACATGCAGCTCTTAATCAAACTTATATTTGCTGATGAAATTGGCTCGATAATTATAATGTACTGTTTCAACACATCTTACCTGTTTCCTAGCTGTCCTGTATCCTATATGCGTGTATACTCCTTGTGTTTGTCTCTTGTCCTTCGCGGGTTCTGCCGCTTTTTCTGTCTCCTTCACTTCGGCTGCGTATGCGCAAAGCGCGAGAGCTGTAACAATGATAAAGGACCAATTAATTTTGAGAGAACTTTTCAATAAAAATCTTAGATTGTATTTGAAAAAAATACAATTTTTAACATATGTTTTATGCAAATAATATTTAAGGAATTTGTGAATACCTAGTAACTTCCTATAATACCTGTACCTATTTACGTTTGGCCACTATTTATTAACTATTTCTACATCATCAATTGGAGCACCATTAGTAAAACCTATTCCTGTTTTTATCGGTTTCATCTCGTCTAATCTCTTCTAGCCTAACATTAAAAAAAGTAACACTAAAATATTTATAAATTCCCTATATTCCGATACTCAGGTGATTCGTAGAACTTAAGTGCTATATCGCTAAAAGCAAAGTTGAGAAATAAGGTAGTTTCAGCAAATGTCACCTGGTCTGGTACTGATCAATAATGTCTGCTGTATCGACATTAAATTTTATGACAGTTGTTTAGAGTACCTCGTGTTGTCTTTAGTATTGTTTTTATGTAGTCTTTGATAAATGAAATCAGTATTTTTCAGTAGTTTAGAAAGACAATTTGCATATTTTCATTATATCGACTCTGAATCGTAATTCTTCTCACACTACGATAAAAAGTAATAATCCTTTCTGCCTTCTGTTTTAAGAAAATTTGGTTCCCAAAAAATAACAAAGTTATTACAATTCTATCCAGACGGGTGATAAACCCTTCACTTTCTCACTACGAGGTCCAAAATGTCCGCGTTTAAGATGGACCCTTGACCCAAAATCATAAAATTGCCTCATTCTTTTCCAATAAAACGATTTCCGATGAGTCCCGTAAAGATGGAACTTGTTTTTTATGGAGTTCGGGTGATATGGAGTTTTTATTGCCAGGGAAGTGTTATAGTGGGTTAATGCTTTGGGTTAAATTGAAGATAGTTAACGTAGTTTTTTCATAGCCCTTTATTCCCCATTTGTCCCAGTACATGGACACAGGATTCTCTTACATACAAAACAAGCATGAGCGCGGCCAATATTTTGGCTGGTTGGCAATATTTTTGGTCTTAGTTTTCTCCTGACTTTATTTGACTTCACCTTGTCCCAGGACCTACAGGACACAGGATTCTCCTACATACAGAACAAGCATTAGCGCTCTGCCAATATTTTGGCAGGTTGGCAATATTTTTGGTCTTAGTTTTCTCCTGACTTTATTTGACTTCACCTTGTCCCAGGACCTACAGGACACAGGATTCTCCTACATACCTACAGAACAAGCATAAGCGCTGCCAATATTTTGGCTGGTTGGCAATATTTTTGGTCTTAGTTTTCTCCTGACTTTATTTGACTTCACCTTGTCCCAGGACCTACAGGACACAGGATTCTCCTACATACCTACAGAACAAGCATAAGCGCTGCCAATATTTTGGCTGGTTGGCAATATTTTTGGTCTTAGTTTTCTCCTGACTTTATTTGACTTCACCTTGTCCCAGGACCTACAGGACACAGGATTCTCCTACATACAGAACAAGCATTAGCGCTGCCAATATTTTGGCAGGTTGGCAATATTTTTGGTCTTAGTTTTCTCCTGACTTTACTTGACTTCACCAGTTGTCATTTAATTGATGTCCAAGACACACTTACGAAGCATATTATAACTTTGAAGTGTTACTTTGTTACTTGCCTGACCTGGATTACTCCCATGTGTTTTAACAACTAGGCCACCGCTGACTTTTTGGTAATGTATTCTACGTAACATTATTTAAAACTCGTTAATATGGTACCAAGTACAGGATACTTAATTTGCTTAATTTCAGTCCTCGTATGGTTAGACAGACGTTTGACTTCATTAAGTTATTCAGTATTGGTATTTCCTTTGATGAGGGCTTTACAAGTTTACCTTGCATTTGTCAGTAGCATTTAACTGTCGTCGCATCCTAAATATATATGAATCTTAAGTACATTCACAATTTTAACGAGTCTCTTTTATAACCTGTGCTTTGCCATTACTGGTCAAAAGCATTGCTCATAATTTATCAATCTTTTTCAATATAATGTATGCGTGCTTTCAGTAATTTGTGTATGTATAGGACTAAATTGTTATCAAACACAAATATTATTACGTATTCATTCACAATCGTTTCTGATATCAAGGTTATACATAATTTCAATAGTTATGATTGTAATGGCAGTCCTTCAAATACCTACAAAATAAATGTATCAGTCACGAATTTAGAGCATTCTATGTCAATCGATTCTATGGCTTTTTGTCGTACACCTCATCATCATTAGAAGGCAAATGCCTAGTTATAGCTTCGGTAGTTATTATAATTCCAATGCTGACCTATTTATTATATGTATGTTAAAGGTATATTTACACCAGCTTAAGCCAGCGGTGTCGCCCGCGACTATTACGAACGAAGCTAACTATTGCAAGGCCCCGAATAAAAAGTAGCCCATAGACTTAATAAATGCGTTGAAATAATTTTTCAAATCGGAGCAGTTGTTCCCGAGGCCAGTAGAAAAAAATAAACTTACAAAGTGAGAAGGGAACATAGATTTTGCATAAATGTTTTGTTACTATTAAGAACCACGTAGAAGAAGCTCGCGTAGATATGCTACAGTATAAAAAGACAATAGAAATCACTCGTGTCTCGCATACATCTTCGCTGCCTACAACTATAAACTTTGTCTCCATTCATATTACATTTTAATATTCATCACAATATAAAAACAAAATAGAAACATGCAACAATCATCAAGATGCATACTATTGTATTGCAAACGGTTTTAGTATCATTGACACGAATATATTTCCGTATAACTGATGCTACTACGTCAAATATGCATTTGCATAACATATTATATGCCGTAATTTTAACGAAATCTTTGTCTTATTAATTTGACGTAAAACGATTTGATAATGACGATACGAAATCTATGTTTGGTTGAATTTCTAATTAATTAATTATAACTGACGTCAGAAACAGTGAGTTATTGTGAAATGTCTAGATATTTGCGTAGTTGGGACTAGGTTAGTCTAGGTTTATGGCGCCAGAATTGTGTAAAGACTATTAATTACAATTGGATTAATTGTCACTTCCTCCTTCTTATATCTACACTTTTATAAGAGGAACTTATAAAAGACTTATTTAGGTGTATGTAATGAATAAAGTCGAAAACCATTTTCCGATTTCAAAAAAGATTTCACCATTAAAATGCTACATTAAATAATAATATTTTATCTAAGTATTTCTCCCTGGACACGGGTGAACGCATGAGATAGAGTATCCTTCGAAATATAGCTAATCTCGGATCACTAAACGCATCCTACAAATATACTTTTTTTTTCTAATAATTCCCTTACTATGTTTCAATCTATTTCCTTAAACGATATTCTTGTTAAGTCTTTTCTTATCTAAAACAAGCTAAAAATAGATATATTCCCGTTAGCGATATTGGGAAGCTGAAAAGAAATGGTTGATTCAGCGTGACGTAACTAAGCTGCGTTGACTGAGCATGTCAAAGGGTGCCGACGACGGCCTGAAAACGTGACGCAAAAACCCAAAGTTCGGGATGAAATACAAGCTGACTATGTACGGAATATTTGTACGGATTATATGTATTTATTGATCTATTAGACAGAATCGGTTTATTGATAAAAATGTTCTCTTTAAACAATTCGCTATATTGTTTTGTGCATAGGAAATGACTAGTTAAAAAAAAAAACAGTGTGAAATTCATAACCTTATTGTGATGTACTATGTGAAATTTAGTATTGGTTTAATGTTAGGGCCTATAAAGGAAAGCAATAAGGAAAGAGGACGGTAGTTTTCAATAAATTTTTATACAACATGTAACTTAATTAACGCACATCCTGAAATTCGGATTTTTCAGAATCGTTTACTGAATCGACTTATATCATTTTTAATATACCTAGGTAATTTTTTATCCCAAAAATAATTAAAACTACGGAAATTATTGTCATATTAACCCTGTACAATCAAAACAAATTCAAATAGACCGTAACTCAAAGTAATAAGACTTCGTGTATTGTCGGCTTTTTTCGTAGTTTCGTTATGTTGTGTCGAGTCGAGCGGCGCGCGGCGCGATATTTGCGTGCGTAGTAGTATGACGAAAAAGTTCTCCAAAAATTGGTATAACTAATTTAGTAAATAACAATGCATATACATGTTAAATTAAACATTCAGTGTATGTATTATGATTATAACATAATATTCTAATTGGGGTGTTTGAGGGTGTGCGTTAATTACGTTACATGTTGTATAGAACAAAAATATATTTTCCACAATGAGCCAACCTAATACAGTTCAACTCCATCAGATAAGCAATTGTGCACAGCTTTACAAAAAAAAAACTTAACAAATGATTGGGTCAAAGCTTTTCCCACAAAAGGTTCAATGGTTAAACTTGACAATACGTCCATTTTGCTACACTCAAACATTTTCTGAAGTCCATTGTGTTCTTCAATTGGTCTCGTGTATAGGACCTTTCGAACCATTAGGAGAAATTGTAGAGTAGGTACAATTTAATGCGTATGTAGTATGGTATAGCCTATAGATGGGTGGATGATGAAGGTTGTGAACTTCCTGGTACCAGTAATAAATTTAAATTATGAAGTTACTGTCAATACTTTTGCTTATTTTGGTTCTTCTAATAGTAGGTACTCAACAAACTGTAGTAATAAAAATAATATTCTAAATTGAATACAAAAATTATTTAAAGTTGACTTTCACTAAACTCAGCATTAATTGTAGATGAACTGGTGAATAAGGTTCTACGCAAATTATCTGTACTTCTAACAATTCCTTCTAATTAAACGAAAAGTTATGATGAATGATTAAATTAATCATGAAAAACTTTAAATTCATACACATATGGTCAATCTATAGACATCAATGACAGAAAATATAAAGTTAAATTTTAGCATCAATCACTTTTATTAATAACCGTAAGAGGAAAACAATGTTGCTAACACAAAATTGCAAGTCATAAATGTTGACAGTTCATCAGAAAGGTAAAAATGTTTCTCAAACCCCTTCTTTTGGAGCAGTCGGGTTAAAATAGGAACGTGTAAACTTAACGACTGTGAAGTCACAGTGCTGTTTGATATTTTTTGTTCGGACAATGTCCCACTTTCTGGTCGGAAGTTTTAATCAACCGTTTAGTTTTTCCACTTCAAAACGTTTTTGTTAGCGTTCAGGAATTACATGTTGGCCTACTTTTTTTTGTTTAAGTTTTTATACCTATTTGTTTTAGTTACAAATAAATAAAAAATATAAAAAAAAAGTTTTTTTTTTTTTTAGTAGTTAGGTAAATCATGTTGGCATTGCAAAGGTTTGAGTAGGTAGCAAGTTTCTTTGAGTTGAGTAAATATTTAGAAATCAAAAGGCTTCGAGTACGCTTTCCAGCTGAAGTGTACTTGTTCGGATTATATCCTTCCTTTATCTTTTGCTTATGTAAGATACTTTTCTTTCATATAATAGACTAAGCAAAATATACATTTCATATTTACAAACTACTGTTTTTTCATCAACTTGCCGTTTATCCGCGGTTTCACCCGCAGCCTATGGGAACTACTGCCCCTGCCGGGATAATATGTATAATAATATAGTCTATGTTGCTCAATTTTTCGAATCGGTTTTGTCGTTTCAGAGCCAGAGCGGTTACAAACAAACAAAATGTTTCCTCTTAATTATATGTATAAGTTTAGAAGACTTTCAGGCATTGTAAATATTCAATGCACCAGGGAACCGAATCCATAGTACACAATGCAACAAGTCATTTAAGCAAACACTGCACCAGCTGTCAAACAGACAACTGTATTGTCCACTAGTTTAGTTCACAACTGCAACATTTTGCTTAAGTATTGTAAAAGGCGAGATTCCACTGGTGTGCGACATTGTAAAGCACACCAATGTTTCTACAGGTCTATTCCCTCTACCAAACGGCAAAGCAATACGTATGAACATTTATTTTGTGTGTGCTCACACAATACTAAGATTTGTACGAAATCAAAATGCTAGCACTCTAGCACTAGAATCGTGTCGACGCGAATATGTGAGCGGACAATTTTGAAAACTCGTCGTAAGTTGGTAAAACAAGGCAAATTATGAATCACTCTACACAATATTATTTATTACTTCTTTGTTACCAACATATTCAATTTAAATATTAATGTGACGTGTATTAAAGTACCTATCGTAATTCTCTCCTACGGAAACTGTACTAATTTATGTCTGTAAGTACATTATAATTTATAACTCCAACGTGTGTCGGATTATTCGTAAGACGAGTGGTTCAGATGAATCTTGTTTAAGGGTAACAGTACACGGCAGACTAAACAGTTGCCCGACAGTTGTATATTTTTTTAAACAATTTACTTCTATGTGGTATTTAAAAATGTACATTATTTAAGAGTAAACAAAATCTTGATTCTGATCAAAGTTTTCAGTCGGTCTGATACCGGCTAAATACCTGATCTTTGTAGGTAATATGCGTACTACCATTCATCTTCATACTAATTTACGAGTCCATAAAAAATATCGGCCGACTAAAAGTTGTCAGTGTGCGGGAGCTCCAAGATAACAATTTTAATGAATTTTGTAAGCGAAGGTGTAATTATTCATGTTTTAAGGTATGAAGAGAAGTTGTAATTGAGTGTGTTGTTGTGTTGTAATTTTGTTTTATGATGGTTTTATTATTTTTGGGTGAGCATGTTGCATGTTTGTTAATCTGATAATGAACTATGGACCACTGTTATGTAGAGTATTTTTTGTAAAATAACTTACGTTTTTTTATAATGCTTTGATGCCTAAATATTTTTTTTTCAAAGGTATTTTTTACAAATATAGCATATGCGATTATGCAAAATTCAAGCAGAAATGTGAAAAACATTAAAGTATCTCGATATAGTTTCGCAAAAAAACTGCTGTCTATTGCAATTTTATGCGTATTCGGTAGATTTAATTCATTTAATTAATTTAGATTCGAGATTTTGAAACTAATATTACTCAAAGCCTTGAAATTCCGTTTATTTAAAGAATGCGTAAGAAATCTTAAGAGTTTAACAAATAGGTACCTATAATTAAAGAAACACAAGAAAAGTTAATATTTGTTCCAAAAACTGGTCTGTAATGTGTATTTCTTGTTGGAAATCCAAATAAATAAATAAGTACCTAAACTATGTTTTTCAGCCTCAACAAATATCCATCTAAACTTACACTATGTTATTAGTTATACAACTAGGTAAGTAAGTACTTAACTATAAGGTTCAAATCGGAGGTTAAGCAATATTCAAATGTCCTCTTGTGAAGGAAGTAAAACAGGCTAGTTAGGTGTGTTTAACTGACAGGCTTGGAAGTAAATATTAAACTAGACTTGTTTTTGAGCCTATGTGTAAAGCTGGAAGTTATGTATTTATCTAGTTATGTCATTATTGAAGCTTCTATATATATAATTATTTGCATGTTTGAGTTTATGGGAAATGCATATTGCTACTGTGTTATAAGGTTCAATTCGTCGAAACAAATGTAGATACAGAACATGAAAAGTAACTTAAAAATAATATTTTTATGCGTTTGCATAGTTCAAGTTTAAACTGGTTTTAAATTGAATTACTGGCACTAACATCTTATATTCGAGTTAGATCAGATTTATTTACACCATTCAACATTTACAAAATAATTTTAATTGCACTCTGCGTGTCTGCGTACAATACTCACATACATTATGACTCTCTTACTTCACCACATATGTATACATAAATCCAATAAACAGGCCATCTTGGTAAACAAATCGTTCTTCAACAAAGCCGTTACTTAGACAAACATGAAAGTAAGTCCATACAAGCTGGGTAGCATCCACTCCATAAACTGGAAGCCCACCATAACACGAAATCCAAAACACAGTGCGCTGAAGGTCAGAGATTTAGATGGCCACTGTCCTCTCACACACAAGGCCATTCACTCTCACTTGCGCGTACTAGCTGCAGAAGAAGCTGTATTTAAGTCTTCAATACTGTTTATTTTTTTAAGTAGGTAAGCAATGCCATTCTGTAAATGTTAGGCAGTAGGCACAGCAGTTATGGTAAATGGTAATATTCTGGTAGATGTAATGAACAAGGTCTGCTTTATTTTACTTCTTAATTCAATATTTTTTAATGATAGACAACTAGAGAGACAGTTTTTTGTACAGCTTTTGTTGTTTTTTAAGATTTAAATGATTCTTCTAACTCTATACAAAACCAACAATTTATAACGCTTTCAAAACCTTTGTCTTATTAGTCGCCCTTATAATTCAATTTCAGATTTAACAACCTAAGTTTAATCTGTGCAACTCAGCCAAAATATTAATCTTAATTATAGTCACAATAACAATAAAAGATAAACTGTATAACTTCGAATAAAGTAAAGAAAAAAGTTTTTTTTATTATTATTTGAAGATCCAAAATAATAGCCGTCCTTTTTTGCTGTCGGTACAGAGCACGGCCTAGTTCCCACAGATCTTTATAATGTCAAACGTAAAACGCATAACAAAGTAAGTATTTATTTTGTGGGAGTGCAACGATGACCTTCATTATAAACAATTATTGTTTTCAAACATGCCAATTTCACTTTCTAGAAAAATGTTCTACTTCTTGCGAAATTAATTTTAACTTTTTATGATCATTTTTAAGAAGGTATGTAACGAGTCATCGCTAATATATAACCGGTTTTTTTTTATAGGGTTAATGACCCAATCTTTAAGAAGTAAAATGAAAAGTATCTTTTAGTATGTTGTTAGGTTTGAAGCAGGTGGCATTTTATAGCTAATGCTTGCCCAATGGGAAAAGAGCTTTGGTATATACCATTTGGTATGAACTTGAAGATATTCTGTTGCTATTTGTAAGAGTCTCTTATGATCCTTAAAAAGAATCCCTATGGAATTAACAGGCCTTAAAAACGTTGTTTTCTCAAAAGATAGATTTTTGAAACGTTTGGGTAACCCCTTGTCTAAAAATGTATAATGCAAATGTCAAGGAAAGCTGGGGAGAAGACTTAGACAGCTTTCTCAAAGACTCGCCACAACCAGCGACCGATAGAGAAAGATGGAAGGCTATGGGGAAGGCATTTGCCCAGCAGTGACAGCATAGCCTAATACGAAAAAATGCAAATGATGATCAGAGCTATAAAAAATATACAGTATCTACGTAGTGTTTAGCGGTACATTCTTAACTACATCTATTGTCACAAAAACCTCGCATCACAAACACTTCATTGATTAAAATCCACTTATAATATGAGAAGTTTTTTACTTGTTCACGAAACAATGAGCAAAGAGGCATTGTGTGTGGTTATAGATAGTTCGTAAAAAAAACTTCTTTGAGGAGAATGACCATGAAAGATGAGTTTTAGTGAATGGATGACGGTACAAAGAATATATGGGAGTCTAAAGTCCAAAATGCAGAGGTATTGACAAAAAAAAACGTTCGTCCATTTTTTTATCAAAATCCATTTAGTAGTTTTTGCGTGAAAGAAGAAAAATCATCCATATATCTAGAAGTACAAGTCCATATAAACAAACTTTCGTGTTTATAATATTAATGAAAAAAGGTAGGAAAATAATATTAATAAGATTAACAAGAAGAAAACATATTAAGTTAACATATTGGAGACTAAACATTCATTCAGGCACAAATATCATAGTGCCTTTAACGCCAAAAGTCAAAGCAACAGCCAAGAAACTTACAGACATAGAAACAGTCACACCAACTACCATTTAGCCCTTCAAGTAACCATGAACACCAATTACCAGTCCGTTTCCACGTTACTAATGCAATGTTCTACTTCATACTAATTCCAACTTCGTAATAGCACTCAGAACTTAATTTAGATCAAGAGCAGGAACTATAGAGAACTTTAAATGGATTGAGAAATTATTAGTGTGCTTGAACTACGATAGTATGGCTTGAAATAAGTATAGTAAAACATACAAAATATGTATTGATAGGAGAAATATAGAGACAAAAAGATAAGTTGTATTTCGATAGAGTAGAGGGAAGAACGTAGAAAATCAGGTATTGTTTGATTTTTTTAAAGATAATATATCGATAGGGTGGCCCATTTTAACGTAACAATATTTAAACACCCACACACAGTGGACAAACATGTGGGTGTGTTTATCCATCTGAAAAATATCCGGCACTAAAAAATAAAATAAATTAAAAGCAAACAAAGATGGGCTCGGGATTTTACAAAAGTTTACAGAAACAATGGTTTATAACCGCATTGCATGTCCGACAGCACGTGTAGCACGGATTGTTATTCGATTGCTACCCATCGCAATCAACCAACTCGATTTTATGCGCTTTGAAAAGTCCACAAACGATTGTGTATCTCTGCAGCCTAACATCGGAAACACGTGAATAATCCAAATGAAATCATCTGTCGTAACACAAAAATTCCGAACTTGGGCTTAAAATAAACGAAAACTTTTACTTTCACGTATTGGTCAATCGGATTGAATAAATTTCTTTGGTAAGAATTGGCAAAAAACGTGCGTGTAGTGGTAGAAGCTGGACGGTCGGTGCGCGGCTGAAAGTCGAAAGTGTTTGCGTGCGCGCAGAGGAACGCACAACATAGTAAAAGTAAACTTCCTAATCGCGCGCGTCGTATCACAATGGACAATTATTCGCATTACGACGCTCACGCGACCGGCTCACAGATTTAGAACACTGTGTCAGTATTTCGGAAGGTCAACTTTTATTCGAGATTTTGGCATTTTAATGATGAGTTGCGGTCGCTGTGAAATTACTCTCGCTTGACTTACATATCGTTATTGTCAATGAGTCATGGTAGCATTAGCCGGTGTAATTAGAGGTAGAATGCTTGGCCGACATTCTCGCAAATGAGACATACATTGGACATTTCTTGTGAATTTAGCACAGCTTCGATTTTATCGCGTTTAATAGTGATTAAGTATTTATATAGATAATTTGATGAACAGTTACCTATAAAATAGAATGATTTTACATTGTTTAATTGCCGATAAGATTGAATAGACAGTTATATTAATATCAATGGAAGGTTTATCTTCATTGTTTATCAATGTAACGATAATTTTATGAGCTGTGCTTGAAGTAACATGCTTGATGGATCGGACCAGGATCACTTAGCTGACATTCCAAGTGAGAACCAGTAAGACTTAGCTTTCACTAAAGATGTTCCGTACTCCATAGTGTCTTCCTACCCGATTCTCACAATAAACTGGTTTAATATTTTCCATACAAATTATGCGAAATTTTACAACTTCTCAAACCGGATTCCTTGTCATATCTCTAGTAAAAAAGTGATATCTTATTAATGAAATTATATATTAATAGAGTTGAGGTATTTCGTTATACAATATTCATAAGTATTTCATAACCGACTGTATAATTTTGTTTGCTGCCTAAAAATATCTAAAATGTTTTAACGAAGTCTTAAAGGTTAGGTCTGTTAGGCTGCCGACCTTTTTATGGACCTATCACGACCTTTGTAACCTCATTTCGGTCCAAAAACAAAATTGAAGCAAATCTTCTGAATTGCCTTGTTTTTAACGTAACTTCGAACATAGCCAATAGTTCTGTGACACGATAATTTCGTTTGTCCGTCGTCCTAGGGTCCTCTCTCATAAATCACTGTCTCTCATCGATGGCGAACTAAGTTCGTTCACCTCTGACCTATTACTGCTGACTATAATTTAGCTTAATACTTTTAAAATTGGTGTTAAGAAAATCTGTTTCTTCATTAATGTGGTTTGAAGATTGAGGAACCTAATCAGGTGAGATTGAAGTCTATAATGATGGTTTTCGAATTAATTTGATGCAGTGTGGAAATAGAGGACATTACAGATTTTTATAGTATAAGACATGCTCACTTCAAACTTTTAATCGGCCAGTAAGTAGTTAGTTTGAAGATGAAAGGAATTATACACGAACGATCAGATATTTGTCCAGTATCAGACCGACTAAAAACTATTTAAAAATTATTTATTTTTAAACCTAAGGGCCAGCGGTCGATCGACTGTTTAGTCTGTTGTCTATTCTAAAAGTTAGCGGAATCAACAAAGTTAATTAGATTTTCAAGCATCTCAGTAATTAAACTGTTCGTCTTCATGTACATTCCTTATTGTATTTTAAGCACATTTTCTACCATTCCATTTGCATGATAATATCTTCCCGGTTCATCAGTCATTAGAAATTTATCGGACGTTACGTGGAACGGTTGTCGGTTGACCTCGGCAACCCTCAGAGAAACCAGATGCTCGCCCGTAATTGCATTAAAATTTTATCGCTATACAAGTTCATCCACTATCACTTATTAAGTTAATTATTTAGGAAGGTCTGACTGGTAATATTAGCACTTGTCGATCAAGTATAGTTAAGCTGTGGGTCTAATCATCTTTGTCACATACGACATTTTTAAATCTCTAAAATTCTTTATACTAAGAAGTTCACTACTTTACCATATAAAGTCAAGTATATAATTGAATCAGAACCAATATTTAATTGTTTTAAGATAGGAGGAAATTGCTCAAACGTCTACACAAAAAATATACTTTACATTTTGGATAAAAAAAAATGTTTATTTTATTTGAAGACTAGCTTATCCTGTTTGACTTTCTTAAATAAACCAGACTTTAAAGTGAAATTTAAATCCTCGATTCTGAACTAAGATTGAAGGCAGACAATGGGACCGGGTGTGGGGTCAAACACGTTGTGATCGTGACCAACTAGATAGTTACGGCATTTCAAGACTTAGCACTGTTATTGATGGACTCGACCAACAATGGACTTGCCCAACTTTAAATTGATGGTGTATTCACAACATAATAGGCGATTGAAAAGTGGGTATGTTATTTTGTAAGAAAATACACGATGTTTTTGGAGTAAAAGTCTTTACTTAATATTATGGAATTGCTGATATTTCCGTATTGACAAAAGTATGAGTGTGATTAAAAAAAAATATTACCTAAATTATATAATATGGAAAGCGAATTTAATAGTTAAGTTTGTTGTTCTGTTGTCTGTCTTTTGTTTTGTTTTGTTGTTGTCTTGTTTAAAATTAAAATACGTAATTTCAGGAACTTAGACACACTTACTTAAGCAATCATAATTTGTAAAATAGGTAATAACTAAGATAAATCATAGACAGTAACTATAATTTCTTTGTGGTATGCCATAAACAATATTATATTCTATCTCACAATAGCTGTAACGGTTATTTTACTACCTATAACATACGATGAAAATGTTATATCTAAATATGTTTATTACGATACAATACTCATAAACTTTAATAAGAAGTGGTTGTGACAATATTCCTTGTTAAGACTATTAGTTTAATATTAAGAAGTAAAATTGTTAATATCCTCGTTTATTACTGGGTCCCGCTAGACTGCGGTTCAATTACGTACTATGAACATATTGAACTTTATCTCTTTGTTAATAATATCTATCTTTACTTAGATGCGGATAATTCCAATGAAAGGTTCACTATGATATAGAAAGAAAGAAAGAAAGAAGAAAGAAAATAAATTTTATTGCGCAACACACTTAAAATTAGACATATTATACAGAAATAATAATAGAAAGGGAAAATATGCGTCTTAAAGCGCACAAAATATCTATTAGTAGACATTTTGAAACATACAATGTTTGGTTTTGATCCTTTCTTACTATGCTGCTTACTTTATCTGACAATGAAAACTCTGCCTCAATAAAAATTTGGCTGTCAAAAAATTAATAGTATACACTGTTTTAAGTGTCCTGGCATGTACAAATGTTTGCTTTATTCACTGTTGTGAAGACGTAACTAGCCTACTGCTAAACAATGATATCCTTTTCATATGTTGTTGTTTAGAGAACAATGGAGGGTCAGCGGCAGTACATAAGTAAATTCCGTAGCGGTTTTCAGCGGGTGTGTAAAAGTTTTAGTGGATCCCAGAAATTAGAACAACAAAACATCTGCGTCTACGCCAACTATGCCGGAGCGCAATGCCATGTGTGAATCACCTTTTTTTTTTTTTTTAGCGACGTAAAATCATCAAATGACCCCTCCCGCTGTGGGTTAGCAGCGGTGAGGGAGTGTCAGACTCTTACTGACTAAAATCGTCGTGTTCCGTCATAGGCCTTTTATGTACCAGGGCCGCGGTATCTCTTTCGAACAACCCGCAGCATGTGTGAATCACCTTATTTGGGTTTTGCGTGGCGTAACATACTATTTTTTTCACATCATCTAAAGATTCGCCGCCTTTCTAACTACATAATTTTTCACATAACCCATCCATCATTTCCGTAGAACTTCTCTGTTCTTATCTACTCTTTCTCATCATACATGCATCAGATAACTAAAAGAAACAAGGAAGCTAACAAAAACACTGCATGAAACAAAAACATAGAGCTGCAACAAATGAATTCACTAACAATACTTTTTGCGGTCAACATTACACAAGACAGCGAACGAACAGGGAACGAATGAATGAACATAAACTTGAATGAACAACATAACGTCATGGTGCAAGTACCCGCTTACCGCAGCATTTCCTCCAAGGAAATGCCGTAATAAATTACGAATTTCCTTCACTATAATAATATCATAAAACTCACGGTAAATGTACATTACCGGCTTAATTATAACTTACAACATGAACGTATTACGTTTTGCAATGTATTTTACAAGAAATGATTACTTAAAATCGCATCATTATAATCCAGAAATGGCCAGTTTTAATTATGTTTCACTTATGACTTGGCTATCATTATTATCAGCTGTTAATGTGCTGTTGGACGCATGCTTTCCCCACTTTGCAGTGATTATGGTTGAAAGATGATATTGCAATTTGTAACAATTAGGTCAGCAGGAAAAAACGTTGCTATTCAAGATTGTTGTCAAGAAAGTGAATGTTGTTTTCAGTGAAATTTCAAAACACATTCACAAAATTACATCAACTTCTGAAGACAAATAATTACGAGTTATAATGACGATTTTACAAGAGATGGTGGCCAACGTTGTTAGAGTGAAAGAAACAGTATTACAAAAGAAATTAATTGTGTCCACTACGAAAGTAATTTTTCATGTTTGCTTTAACAGCTATCACACACTGTATTTCACGTGAGAAACTTGACAACATTACGAAAATAAAACTTTACGGTCCGCGACAACAATCGTCTCAATTGAGATGAAACTGAAATTCTCCGATGAAAAATAACAATAAATTAATGTCCACATTACGGTGGGAAGTGGACATAAACGTTGCAAATGGACCAGTGTGTACACGCAACATTCCAACTTGTGTAATTAATCAAAGTAATTATCTAAAGCGGCTCATCTGATCATGATCTGTATTGGACATAATGGCTTCGTGGAATCAATGTTATCGCGGGAAACAATGATCGTTGGCAACACAGATACTTTTGTACTGCATAATCTATAACAAAAGAATTTATTTTGGTCCAATTGGAAAAAAATATGTTGGAGCTAGATAGCCTACTTATAGAGGAAGGAATATTATGTAAATCATATGATTATGCATAGATACAGTGGAAAGAAAGAAGATAAAGCAAGTGTCTGAAATTAACAATCACAATCTAACTTAGCTATAAAACTTGAAAATTAGGAGCAACCATATTTCACTGTAAACATTAAAAACTATGAGTACATCGTAAAAGCGATACTAAGCAGCTATAAAAATATTAGTACCTATTTCATGCTAGACTTTTTGCAGACACTTCACAAAGACCATCTTCGGCATTCAGTTACGAAGAATTACGAACTTAGCCGAAGTACTAAAAGAGATTTGCTGCGTTATTAAGCATGTTACTGTACCTGTATGTACACATATTTCGACCACCCACACTGTCTGTGCGTACCATGGAGAACAATTTTACAAGCGGAGATGTGATGACGGAAAATCTCCTAAGAAAGTAACGCGCCAAATACAAGTGTTCAGATGATCAAGAACATCCCTGACTACGCCCTCATATACGCTTCCTTTGGAACTCGCCCGTATTTTGTAAAACCAAAAATCATTGACAGATTTCAAAGAACCCAATCGCGTCGTTATTTCCCTCGTAAGCAATCATTTTGGTCACACCCACCGTAAGTATTTGACCTAGAAGAAGGTGGAAGACCTACCTGCCTTACGGCATCTCCGCTCTTTCCTAACTACGTGGTGCATACAATAGGGCTTGCAAACGGTGCTGTCTGACCCAGTTTGTGGGATCGGGTTAAGCTGTGATTCGGGTAAGCCGCGACGATATTTGGGTTAAAACCTCAATTCTGTCAGGCTTTAGAAGCGGATTGTATAGCTTGTCTTACATCGATTAACTTAATAAGATACCGTTATATGCGAAAAGGCCAAAATCTCATAAAGGTTTTAACAAAGATTTTTATTAGTTTTTTTTGTGCCAACCCTATAAAAAACCAGACGGTCATCAAAATTTATAAAGAATTGAAAGTAAGCAACAGGCGTAGGTAACAGATTGTACTAAAGACTTTTGGACCTAAAAGTGTTTTTAAAAGGACGTTTCGATAAAAAAAAAATGCTGATATGCTATCGTCAGATGGGTCATAATATTATTCTATGAATTCGTGATTTTTTTACATTGACTTGCGTTACTTGATTGATTACGTTAGCTCAGTTATTTTCTTTACTAATTTGAACACACAGTGAAAACAAATTAATAAATAGTTTTTTTTTTAGTATATTCACAAAATAACACAGAAAGTTAATTACGATATGATATGAATAATGATTTATCTGATCAGAAATAGACACAAGAATTATTTTCATCCTAGTGATAATTAAATTCAGCCAGACGTATCAAAATAATATTTCCATTTATTTCGCCCTTCAAATATTTGACTCTGAAAATTAATTTAGTGATCCTACTTTTAGTGTCGTTCTTCTTGTTAAAATTTAGATATTATAAAAGACGTGATTACATCATACTTTCTAAAGAAATTCGCGTGACAGCTAATATATCATACTTAGTAATGTACTTACTAGGGCCAAAAAAGGGAAAAAAAGAAAATACACCTTTTACCCAAGTAGGTACACTATTATTTTTTGACCTCACGTATAATAAACATTTCCAGAGAAAGTGTCACGGACGCAAGAAAATTGTAAACAGTTTACATAATAATTTAGTGTTATTTATAAAGATAATAAACAGTTAGTGTTGCCACGTAATGAGGTTTTATTTTGTTATCTCGTAATTCTACCAATTTGATTGTTATAAGGAACTGTGGTAGGAAATGCTTTGCGTTCTAATGGGAAATAAAATTTTCTTTTTATTACGTAACCAGGTACTTCAATTAATTGTAAATTAACTTCTAAATATTATATGAGGTAGAATTAGAATGATTCGCAAATGGTTCTACTAAAAGGAATTAATCTAAGTATTTTATTTATTTACAAAGGAGCATCGTTAAATTAAATAGATGTAGGCAATACGCCTGAATTAAAAAAAAATGCTTTGAAGACAAGAATTCTACGAATCTTCAGAAGTATTTTTATATAAGACCAAGAGTGAAACTGTGTTTTAAGTCGATTTATTTAGTAGGTACTAGCCGTTTTCCCGCGGTTTCACCCGCGCCCCGTGGAAACTGCTGCCCGCACCGGGATAAGATTCGTCTAAGGTACTAGGCGAGTGTAGCTTTCCAACAGAGACAGTATTGTTCAAATCGGTTCAGTAGTTTCGGAGAATTCATGGTACAAACAAACAAAAAAATATTTCCTATTTATTGTATGAATATAGACTGTGTTTCAAGCCGATCTAATCTGGCGCCACTCAATTGATGTTACTTGTAGCACATTTGCTCCCAATAAACTAAGTTTTAATACCAAATAGTGTTGAAATCGTAGTCTAGGAACCAGAATTATATTTCACTAAAAGTTTGCGCAAACCTGCTTATCTAAGTATTTGCCTAGCTGAAGTAAGTGGAATATATTTAGATCTTGGATGTGTTCGAGAATTTCGTTCAGAATTAAATACTTTTTAAATACTTTACTACTTAGAGATAAGAAAAGAAAAGTTTTATTGTAAGCTAAAATAAACTTGAAACACATAATTTCATTACAGTTTAAAATTCTGTAGTTTCAATGTAAATATGGGCTTAGTTTAAGTTACGAAAATTGTTATATCTGTAAATAATTTAATTTAAGAATTTCTTGATATATTTGACGCCTATAAAAAGGCAACCATTCTCAAAATACGGTCCTCAAGTACCAGGGTAGCATAACCACCCAGAAGATGAAACGATAACCAACCGCAAGCGGCCTAAGATATCATTCACTATCCATTTCTCTTTTTAAATAGCAACGTTTAACAATGCATGGAGAAATAGTGCAATGTATAAAGATAACAAAAAACAATCGCTTTTAATATTGTCAAGCGGTAGGTCGGTAGTCTACCGCAAACGCTCGTTTAGTAGAAAGCTTGTTATATTCTTACATCTTTATCTGTGGAAACTGTTAGGATTTAATGAAAAAAAAGGAAAATACAGGCTATAATTTTGAGTGGAATAGGAAGACCCATAAAAAATCATACAGTTTAAACAAAGTCTTGATCATATTTTAGACACAAACTGTGACTTTGAAGATATTCTTGGACCAATTTGCTAGTTACAAGATACCTTAGGGACCTATGTTTATACAAACACAAGGTTTTGCATGAGTAGATATGTCTAAATTAATAATTTTACACTAGTTAGGCGTTCTTCCATGAAATATAAACAATATTGTAAATTAAGAGTTCTTTAAAACAATTGTTTTGTATATATTTACAACAAAT
Source organism: Helicoverpa zea (assembly GCF_022581195.2). Lineage (NCBI taxonomy): Eukaryota > Metazoa > Arthropoda > Insecta > Lepidoptera > Noctuidae > Helicoverpa > Helicoverpa zea. The sequence goes on from NC_061472.1 coordinate 6,506,796, forward strand.
TCAACCTAAAATTGCATAATATACATTTGCATACTACATTGCATACTAGACATTTAATTGCTAAATAAATTAAAATAACTCATCACATTTTGCATCATTAATAGGTAAGCATATTTATTTAAGTAATTCATGAATTTGTGAACTCATTTAAATAAAGTGTGTAAACACTAGGCTATTCAGAATTTCTAATGAAGATATATTAAAATGAAGAGATCTTTGACCGTTTTGGGTATAATATAATGTTAACAAACGTCACAGTAAATGCCATTAGGCTTTAACTCGGCAATGCAACATAGGTATTGCAAAATTCAATAGGTTGAAAGACAAAATATGGTTTCATTGAATATCTTATGATAAGAAGGGAAGGGGCAATGAGTAAAGAATAGGGTTAGTATTAATACGGATGATAACGTAAAAGAAAAGGTTATGGAAAAGAGTGAATGTAAAGTTTCACAGTTTACATGCAAGATAAGAAAAAAATAGTTTGCATTAACACATAAAACATGCATTTTGTAACGTTTCATAGCTAATCATATATTGTTATCAGAACTCAGAGCGTGTGCAAAATTTCATATTAATCGAAGGCCGGGAAGTGAGTTAACTTAAGATTCCAAGATTTTCTTACATACATAGTTACAAGTGAAGCTTAGGTAAGCGTGTTAATAAGTGGGAATAAAGCAGACAAATTAAAAGAGAATTTCATCATCAAAACATTCTCTGTGGATATCACAGAAGGTATGTGTAAAAAGTACAGAGTACCTACACCGATGTAATCCAAAAGAACATTCCGAACTAGGTCACAAGGTTAACGTGCATTAAAAAAATGAAATTGGAGCCTCTTAGCTAGAAGGGAGCGTCTAATTGATTGGCTCTCATTGACGCTCCAAGAATGAATTCCCTGATTAATTCTCCAATAAATTGAACCAGGTCCTTCTGTTTGTAACTGAGAATTTATAGGGGTATCTACAACAGATTGCGCAGGTGCGTGCTTCGCCTTAAATAACCATGAAGTATGCTAAATCTGAAGATGGATGGTTAGTGTGTTTTCTCCTTAATTGTGCTCGTAATGAGCTCATTTCTTAAGAGCAATGACCTTCGCTTTTCCAGATTATGATAACAAAAGAAAATCGTTTAAGTTAAAGAGTCAGTTTTGCAAAATGTATAGAACTTTACGCGTTGTCATAATGCGTGCTACTTATGCTTATGAAGTTTACATTTATTTAATGAGATAGGTAATATTATGTATTTCGTTATGTTTTCGTATGTGGTTATGGAAACAATGTTGTTTCAGAGGTAGGTGACCTCTTTCGCTGAAACTTCAAATGAGCTTAAACTGATAATTTTTGAGAAAAGTAAGCATTCTTTTTTTTTTTTTTGTTAAAAGAATTTAGTAATTATTTGTATATCACTAGATATATATAAAGTAACAAGATATTTTTGAAACAGATAGGTGAATCACGTTCGGTATTTTACATGTTCTACTATGTGGACTACTCTGACCTATGACTTTTGGTGTTTTGGTTATAATCGATGTACTTGTATCTTCATTTTACACTACATTATTCAATACTGTTACACATTCTTGCTAGGGCATTTTTATCACTTACATAAGTTCAGCGTCGTAACAAAATGTTGACGCAAATATATCATTAAAGACGTATAACGTGAAATTTTCGTATTTTATGTACCGGAAAATCATTGTTAATGTTTATTTCTATCACTTTTCTTAGATAATGTCAGTTACATCACATTATTCAAAGAACAAAAATAAATAGGTAAAACGTTATATTTCGAAATAATGCGGATTTTTAATTGGTTCGAAAAGAGCGCTCATTAGTCTTCCAATTAACAGTTCAACAATATAATCAATTGAGAAAAAAATACGCCGATCTCACAAGGGTAGATATGAGTTATTAACTTATAAGGTGTTTATAATAATATATAAGATATTTTAGCACTAATGGCTTTCAAAACTACTGTAAAACATAATAAATAGATCGAATCAGAAATAGAAATACTTAAACAAAGCCCAAATCTATTAGTTATGAAACAGGCAGAAAAGGATCACTCAATTAATTAAACCAAAAGGGAAAACTTTCAACACAGTGAAAACTAATTAATATCAATTCAACCTTTATTTAACAGAGCTTCCATATTTTCCTAGACTCGAACCCGGAATAAGAAAACTAAAATACCTATTCACCCATCCAATTAGCAGACAAAACATTGCTTAACCTCAGACAAACGTGCGGATATGTATGACCTGCTCTTTGTTTTAACAATAATGTGAATATACCACGAGGTCAGGTTCTATAAGCGATTGTACTTACTATCCCACATTCATTATCGTCTTACCAAGGCCGGTGAATGCTCTATATACTTAGTTTCTCTTAAATCTTATGTAAACAATTAATTTTGATCGCAAGGTCTAGAGCACCACGTTTGCCATTTAAAAAATCATTGTTGTTATGATCGATTGATGTCCGATTGTATCGATCATCAAATTAATCGATTTTTTTACAATGGCGTTGCTAATGTTCGGTGTTCAAAATTTTGAGTGACCTTTTCGAAGAATATAACTATTTAGTAGTACTTTTTTGTTTAATGCGGATATTATAAGGTTTCTTAAAGCAATAATTTATTGTTATTTATATAATATTTTCACGCTGCAGACAATCCGTGACCGACGATGCAGGATATCGCGAACAGGAACGCGGAGATTGCAATAAATATGTGCAAAATTATTGCTTTGATATTGTTTTGTTGCTGGTTCGTTAGTTTAAGAAACAAAAACAAATAGGTATATTTCACTGTAGTTGCGATATTATAAGCTATCAATAGGTACTGTCGCAATTATAGAACATCAGTTATTTAAACAGCAGAAAATATAGGTAGGTACTCGTAACTAAGAGATAAATAAAATAGATTCGTGTCAACGTCAAAACAGGCAAGTACCAAGGAAATTTTTCTAAGTCTGTATGTATGGTATGTATCTTGCACACCATTGACTGATTAAAGTGAAAACTGGACTACAATGTCTGAAATCACCAACTAGCTTAGAGTAAGTGACATGATTAACACTCAATCCTTCTCTGTGCAGGAGGGCCTATGCCCATGATTATTAAAGAATACAGCTGTTACAATATGAATCAAATCTTTTTTCAAAAATACAAAAGAAACCTCGAAATAAGCTTGCTAAAAAAACCTCACAAAACGAAGAAACCAATTTACATATGAAGGGCCTCTAGAAGCACTATTGGATAAGAGCTCTTAACTAGATGATCGTGGCGTTCTGCCAACGCGATATGAAAATTAGCATTAGTATTCTTAACTTTCCAGGGATTTCTGGTCTTGATGACTTCTTAGGAATTGAAGTTTGCAAACTCTGCAGGATATTTCACAAACAAAGGAATTGTTATAAGTGTTCAGAGAAATAATAATATAAGATCGAGCTACATGAAGATTTTTTTTAAAGATACTGCCTAAAAGTAAAGCCAATTATAATAGATGTATGTTAAGAATTAGTTTTACAAATGATTTGTTAATTAATATGTATATGCGTTGCATTCAAAGTCAGAAGTGATCTTCTTAATTTAGCTCTTAATAAATTCTCTTCACGTGGTTGTCATAAATCATGATTGTGTTACCTTTTTGAGTATAACTTGAAACAAGAATATTCTAACATTTAAGCTAGCGAATCTAATTAAATTAGTTTATCTTTCTAATACATTCACTAAGTTAGTATCTCTTCAATTAATGTTGAGTGTGGTTTTACACGATGGTTACATATGCTTATTTTGTATGAAAATAAAATAATATCTGTGTAGTGTTTAACGAGTTCTTAGATCAATAACCAACCGGAGAGACCTCAAGCACAAAACCTTTGTGCGAAAAAGTCCGTTAATGGAAGCGACAAATAGAGATAGCTCACACATACAATTGAGCAAATCGTACACGACTACAAACATAAACTTAACGCACACATGACCAGCGGTCTTGTACCTTTGGCAAAATGAAAGAGTCAGTACCTAAAGGCATTTCCAGTTCGTTCAATGCTCGAAGATTGAGTTCTGTTCTGTTACACTATGTTAATGTTATGTTGGCTTTATTTATTACATAACAAACACATTATGTCTTGGTTGCATAGATACCATCATCATCATCTTTTTATGGCTTTCTGATTATATGTGGACTCACTTTTTAATGTAGCGGAGAAAAAACTGTTGTTATTAAATTACACTTGTGACGTTTAAAACCGAGACACGAGACTACAGCTAATTTTCTGCTGATCTGAAATTAATTTTAGTGGAGTTAACAATTCTCAAAGACTTGTTGGTGCGAAAGATGATTTTTAAAACCGAGACTGTGTTGGCGTAAGCTAGTTTGAAATACTGACAAAATGTTATTATAACTAATAGAGAATTAACCATAAAAAGACAAACATTGCTTCCCTCAACAAACCTTAACTGGTTCATGTCAATATTCACTAGTCAGTATGTGCAGAAGCTGGTAGACTATTGACTTATTAGAGCTGAAGATTATTGACTTACGATGCGATTTAATTATAACTTACGATTCGTGCGCTAGCGAGTCAGTCGATTGCTGAATCAAGAGATGTGTGTGTAGCATTAATTGAATACTGCTTAATAAGCCAACTACCTCACTTAACTTATCTTTTCAACACGAACATGTTTGTTGATAACATAACACTTTTAAATTAGGAAAAATATCTCTATAAAATTAAATTAAGAAATTGAGAAAATATCTCTTCTTAATGTAACGTACTTAATAATTTTTTTTGTTTGTAATTCATATATCCAATTTTGCGTTAACTTTTCTTAAAACTAGTTATAGGTAGTTGAGGAAAATGCATCAATTTTCCTTTATACATAAATTAAAGTTAGAAATGCTAAACCTTTTTAACACCATGTGAGAGGAGGCCTGTGCCCAGCAGTGGGACGATAAAAAGGCTGTAACAGTAACACCACTGACAACACTACTAAAATAGGTCAGAGCGTTTCTAGCGAATTTCATTAAAAAAAAAAAATAATAGTTCTAGTTTACTTTTCAGTGCTGCGACAAAGTGCTGTCCCTATTTATAAAGCGCTTTTGCCGCGCAAACCATTAAATAATTCGTTAAATAACGAACTGAATAAAATAGGTAGTGCCATTACTGAGAGTTAGTACCTAGAGGAAAAAAAGTAAATTAAAAGAGACATGACAAATTCATGTGTATATTAGATACTGGTAAAATTTTAATTTAAAAATACTTAGTAGACATCGTAGAGCCAAAGTTTTAAACTAAAGAAATACTGGCATCCCGTGGGATCTATTTGGTACATTCAGAGTAGCTTAAAGGCTTCTTCGATAACACTGAAAGAATTTTTGAAATACATTCAGCAGGAAATTTTAGAGAAAAACGCATTCAAACAGATTTCAGAGTATGGATTTTATAGAAATTGATCTACAAAGATATGAAGAACTAAACACTTAATTATTCCAATTAAACATCGCGTAGGATACCCAGCAAACTCCTATCTAGAATATCAATGAAATCTTCAAAGATTAATTAGTTAAAAGTGAAACGATACGGTACAATTTTACAGTCAAAAGCAACCATTTATGAAATGTGGTTAAGTAGCAGTTTCTGCGGCGACGGTTCATATCCTGATAGTAAATAGCTTGAGGATATTACGTCGTGCCTACTAGGCTGTTGGATAGTCTAGACTTGTGTGGGCGTAGGGTTTTAAGGTGATGCCTAACACATTAAATGGGTATTATTATTTAATTCATCAATATTTTTTGTGCAAAACTTTAAATAGAATTAAAAAATGATAAGATAAGATAATTTAAATTGTGTTATGGTTAAACTATATTTTGTAACCAATCGCAATAATGAAGGCTCCTTTTCTATCATTTCGTTTACCTAGTTAGAAGGAAAGTAAATAATTTTCTTAAGATATACATGTAGTGGTAAGTATAATAGGTAAGTAAGTGTTAAAAACTACGGTGTCAATTACAGTTTCATTGTATTTTTTCCAAAATCAATAACAAAGGCTTAGTTTATTAACACTTAATACTCTTACAGGGTCGGTCTGCGAAAATATATAGTTAGGTACTACGGTAAAAGCTTCGCCTTAAGTATAAGTTTTCCAGTGTTTATTTACTAAAGTGTATGTTGACTAAGCGGTTACATTTCCTTGTGCGGATAAATCCGCCGTTGATAACAGACATTTTAGTTACGAAACGTTGGTTATCTTTGTCTAACTACTATGTTTGAAATAGGAAATATAAGTCTGCAGATTTTTTAATCCAATCTTTTTTTAAGTCTATGTTTAAGTACTTTAATAGAACAAAGCTGCTCACCCGCTTTAATGGTAAAACTTTGATTATTCTTTTGATAATAAGTCCGCTCCGAAGGCTCCAAAACTACTTAGCTAATATTAAAAAATATCACTGCTAGGACACAGCTACACTTTACCGGGTGACATAAGCTATATTTTATTCAGGTAAGTACGGGAAAAAAGTCCTCTAGACGCGGGCGAAACCGCGAGCTAGTAATTTATAAATAGTAGGGTAATCGAACATAAATAGGTACCGATGTGGCAAAATGTGGGCAGATGAACTCTAAATGAACCTTCCAAGAAAGGTAAGATGTAATGACGTTTATAACTAGTACTTTGGTCTGAAACCTGCTCATCTCGCTACCAAAGGAGCTATTATTAAATAATGTTAAATGAAAGAAAAACCAACGAACCATAGTAGTCTGCATCGTTGCGTTTTTCATATTATTTAACTACCGTGTCTTCAGCGCTTCTGTTATTTTACCTCTTAACCTTCTGCGCTAAAGTGCTGTTTTGTGAGACATTTTTTTATAAATATAGATAGATAATTAGAACTTTGAACACCATCATAATGAGGTATAATAAAAAATGCCGTCTTTAACAGTTTCGCTAACAGCAAAAAGGGCTTAAAAGTATTTCGTTAAAATATACATTTTTAAAGAATAACAGTTAGGAATGTGTGATATAATAAATGTGTGATATAATTATGCATGATTTTCAATATGTTTCTCTAATCTGTATATTGATTTGGATTTACAAATGTAGAACTTTCTATCTTATGTTTGCATAGTCAATCTACTGATATAAAACTATTCTTGTAGAAAAGAGTGACCAACTATTTAATCATGACACCTACCACTAACTGTTTGAATAAAGAACATATTAAAGTAAAATAACTGACGATACAAATGATACAATCAATGAAAAACAAAAGAATGAAGCTTTAACAATTAACAGAGTCGCGTTAGACAAAAAACTACATTTATTTATAAAACAATAAGCAGTTATGTTTAAATGGTTATTGTCGGCCATGAATCTAAGATATATGAACAAAGAGCAAGTAACTTTTCGTTTAGGCGTATTCAATAAATATTAATGTATTTAAGACATATACCTATACAAGACATGGAAAATCATCATTTGTCTAGGCTTTTCCTAACTATGTTGGGGTCGGCTTCCAGCCTAGCCAGATATACCTGAGTAGTGTTTTGCATGGAGAGATTTCTCATCTAACCTCCTCAACCCAGTTACTCGGACAACCCAATACACACATAAAACCCCCCTTGGTAAGACTGAATGTCAGACTTTCTGGCTGCTGACTGCCCGTAACGACTACCAAAGATCTTCAAACTCGATGTCTGACTTCTAACTATCCGTAACGTCTGCCAAAAAAGTTCAAATGACAGTCAGCCTTTAAAGGTGCCTTCCGAAACACGGAAATATAAATAGCAATTTAATACCACATGCAAAAACAATGTGAGCTCTACCATTACAAAAGTATGTTTTGTAATCCAATGGTAAGTGATGCCGATCCTTGCTAGGACCGTGACAAATTGCTTGCGACATCACGTCATTAAACTATGGTCATTTCCCCATAACCCATTAACGACTATGACCTGCAATGGCCCATATGGACTTATGGCTTAACGTGCTTCGCTTGTCGGCATTTGTAAAGCGTACAAAAAGTGCAAATTTAGGTATCCATGTATTTATTTTATGCTGTGGATTAGGGAATTGCGACCCATATGGTAAAAGCTCTTGGTGGTAAGAAATTTAAATATCAGTGTACTTTTATTTTTGTTGGGAGTTTGATACTGACTTGAGTAAATGTGGTGATTAGTTAACGTATCTTCTTTCTATGAGGAGATGTATGTGTAAAAGATAATTAAGAAATCGACGAGTACATTTTGTAAAGATACTCGATGATAAAATACTTTTCGATGATGGGGTGTTCTATAGTTTTCAAAGTTAATAAAATTAACAAAGTTAAAATAAGAGGTGGATCGGCACCCTCATGTCTATAATTGATCGATTGATATTTGATAAAATTGATTTGGTACATCAATCATTCATATGTCAAGTATTATAAAGTATACTGTAACACTGTAATCATACCATAATTGTCTAGTATTAAGAGGACGAATTGGAATTTTTGGCGCCAAGGATGTCAATTTTTCTCAGTAAATACAAAACGGATCAAAATACAACTTGGTTACCTGAAAGTTCATGATATAAGCCTTATTTTGTTAGTTGTAGAAACATGATTAGGTAACTTTTATAACAGAGAAAAATATATCAAACATACCTCTTTTTAAAAAGAGATTCACATATTATGGGCAAACGGGACCGATTTAAGCCTCTTAACTTTTTTAGTAGTTGAGTATATACATACTCTTTAAAATGGTAGTAGGAATTTTTATTAAATTATCATTTCTAAATATTAAAATTACAAAACCATTTTGTCGCTTACGACTTTTAGTTATAAGCTAGCGCGCGTATTGTTATCCTCGCCCCGCTCAGACGCTCCGACCCCTTTTGGCGCCTTAGATGCGCGTGCCGGTTATGGAATTATTGTTGACCACTTCCTCGCCTTAATACCAATCTCATTACTTTTTGTAAGCTCCAATTTTCGCAACAAAAGCAATACATTTTGGCGCAGCATATTGCTTCTATTGTATTATTTTGTGAACAAAAACTCCTTTATCCAACGTTCATACAACTGAACTGGACTGTAATCCTAGATAACGCAAAAATTGATCACTTTGGAAATTAAACCTGCAATAATGAACTATGAATTATTATAGAAAGTAAATCATGCAAGAGATAACATTATTTTTGGTAAAACTATTCATAAAATTGGGTACTATATTTTATTCTAGGGCTTTTATTCAAAGAACGTTTCCAAATCGACTGATTCAATATAACAGTTAAAGTTAACTTAATAACACGTATAATGCATCTGAATAGTAACCTTACATTCAACCTTTTAAAAACTGAAAAACTACATTCATTTACAAGAATACCGTTTTCTGTCACATTCGTCGAATATTTTTATTGATCTTAAATATTGCTTGTGAATTAGCTTCTTATAATCAAACATTACATATATTTTAAGTCATACTTAAAAGTCTTTTTAACCTAACAATTAACTACAGTGTGGTATAGATAGAATGACATTTGAGCTGTCTTTTAAATTGAATGGCGTTTCTGTACTCGACCGCTTGTGTTACACTTTTCGCTAGCTTACTTGTCCACAGTACATGCAAAAACGTTTGTAGATTTGTAGATAATGGCTAATTCATACAAAGTACCGAAGGACCACCATGAGAACTATTTCCAGATCAATATCAAGTAATTGTTGTATTAATGGTTCGACCAGTTCCCACACATTTAGATAGTTAGAGGAAACAGCGCAATACTGAAACCTTCGAACTTAGTGTAGAATTGATAAAATCTTTGCTAAATTGACGTGTTAATAAGTGGTTGGTGGTATATGTTTAAGATAGGCCCGCTTTGCAGTTTAAGTGACGAAGTTATTTGCTATAGTGATAGGAAAACTGTAAAAATCCCTTTTCCGTATTTTCATGAAATTACAGAAAGATATAGAGGCAGTATAATAAAGCTCTTCTTACTACAAAAAACAGACATTCTTTTGTCTTTCACTTTTCGTGGAACTTGAACTAGTCATGTGTTTTATTTACGAGTAGGTATATCCAGATACGAAGAGGGACTATTCGAGTTTAATGACATACTTTAGTAATATTGAGGTCATGCATGGAATCATACTTATTTCAAAACCAGAATTCTTTGTTTGTATTCTCAATAATGGAAGTTTTAAATCGAATACTTCATCTCGAATGACGCGGATCTGAAGATAGAAATGGATTCACTTTAAAGAAACCCATTTATTTCCAGTTTGTTTAAGCAATGGAGTAGATATTACGTGGACTTTTCATTCAGTTTTCTAACATGTTATTGTGTAATTGTTTGGTGATAGCGGTCATAGTATCTTAAAGGTTGAATGGTAACAGGTTCGGAGAAAGTAAAGTGCAAATAATTATAATTTGATTGATGTTAATAATGTACCTAAAATTATACCACGATCTAGCGTTATGTTTTAAAAGCATGGAATTCATCGCCCACTTGGAATAGGTATTATTTCATGTAGTTTATCTTGTTATAAACCTGACTTAACATAACGAGGGATTTCTTTCCAAAATACAGAGAAAAGGTACCAAACAAATAAAAAGAAAGTACACCGGCCCTAACAACGCTATGTCGTAATCCTCCACAGAAACCCACCGTGAAACCCATAAATTCAACTTAACACCTTATTAAGGGTAATAGCAACATGTAAAGTGTCAAACAATAATACTAAAAATGTTATTACGAGTGTAATAACAGTAATAGTACAGGTAATAATGTCATTATTGTCAACGGCAGTCGTTAGAAAATTCGCGCGGGAAACGCGGCGGCCATTGCCTACGGTTAGAAAAAGTAGTGAGGCCTAAGTACGATGCATTGTTCAGCCTATTCCAAGAAGTTCTTACAATGTAAGTACGTATAGGTTTTGCGTTGACAGGGAGATCTGATGGTTAATTATAGATTTAAACGTTTGTTGACAACATTTTTTTAAATCCTCTTGTACCTTAGGAACAGTAACGTTGAAAATAATTTAAAAAGTTGCAATCTAAGACGAATCCTACTAAACAGGAAAAATATCAATTTTGCGATAAAACGCGATTATAATTTAACTAAGAACTAACTATTTAATCAACACTAACTTATTATTTAATTAAAACTTAAAACAGCCTTTTATATTTTAGCCTCCAGTTTCATAACACACCAAAGAGTTTATAAACATTTTATGGTGAGAACCACAATTCCAAGGTACTAGGTACCTACTTTATCCTCATTCTTAACCTAATGCCTTAACTTCCACCTTGACAAAACCATTGACCTTAATCCATAGACAAATGTCATCACTGTAAAAATTAAGAAAAAAATATCCGCATTTATGGTTTATTTCCCACGTTGTTGTTAACTCTTTACGTATTATTTATAATAATTGGAGCTACGGTTGCTAAAGATGTGCACTGCGATATAGACAAGCAACGAACCTGTCCAATTAAGTTGCATTCTGGGACGGTTGCGCTAAATGCAGTCACGAGATACTGACAATGCAATATTTTGAATTTAATTAATATTATTTAGAGCATACGAATTAATTTACCGGCTCATACATGCAGTGTTCTGAAATTGTGACAGTTTTTATCAAAAGAAAATATCGTATCTTTCTGGTTTTCCTAAGTTGTTGAGTTGTTAAAGACAATAATTTAAATGGGACACATACTTGAGTGCGAAAATCGTATCTTCTAATTTTGTTTGTTCGACAACCTTTTAACGATTCAATTCTCTATCTATATAGTGACGCAGTATCTCAATCCAAATACAAACCAAAAATTTACTGTGAAAATAGCAACCTATAATCAATCATCATCAGTATTTATCTGAAACTTCCTCTACTCGCACTATTTCGAACTTGATGAAAGAAACCTGAAGTTCAAAAGTACCTCACAATAGTTTAAGATATAACAATGTACTGAACTCTTAACCAACACAATATATAGACACAATTCAAAATCAATCCAGTCATTTGACCTGCATTTCAGATCATTATCGGCATTAAAATAACCACAGTGTAAAATAAACAGTAGGACCATTGCAAGATGCACTGTTTCACAATAGTAAATTACCTACTGATCCTATCTCTTTAGATATTGTCGTCTTATTGCAAAGTTTTAATTGCAAAAATAATGAGCATGTTGGCTAAGCGAAATACCTTTTTTTGTCTTTGACTTTTATTTAATTAATTGGCGAGCAACATGCTTCTTGTGAAAAAAATATAAAAAACAAAAACCCTGAATATTTAAGGATTAGTTTCGAGTCAAGTTTTTTATTTCTTCAGTTTAGTTTTTTTTTTTTTTGTTAAATAAGAAGCCGAAAATCGATCTCAGTGGCGTGCACTTGGAGAGGCCTATGTCCAGCAGTGGACTGCGATAGGCTGATGATGATGATGATGAAGAACATTATTTCTCAAGAGTACATTTTTCTTTAATAAAACCAAATAGTTATGAGAAAAATCTTAAATTCACATATCTATTAGAAAAAAAAACTAGAATTTTGTATCACGTTTGAACCAGCAGTTCATCATTTCAAAATAACGGTAGCGTGACAAAATTATGTAAAATAATGTACTTACAAGAAATAGTGGCAGATCACCAGCTCATTATTTATCTGTGGGCTTAACGCTCTAATTATCTACAGCAGTTTAGTGTGATGCTTCGTGATAAACAACTTAACATTAGTAATTTTATGTAGGAACTTCCAACTTCCTACTTATACTTTAATTTATCAGTTTCGTAGTGGAAGTAACTATGTAATTACAATAAAACATTGTTTAATTATTAACGTCATAATTCGTTTTATTAGAATTTTAAGTTGAAACTATAGTTAAGTATTTCATTTATTTTTTCACTTTGAATTAAAAATAATGATACTTCCAAAAAGTTCACACACTTCAAAATATTTCATGAAATTTCTAACATTGTCATCTACCTAACAATCACAACAGACGACCCAGTTTACAAAATTCCCCACAGAAGAAAAAAAAACAACTTAAACCAAACACACGCACATGTTATTCGCATGTTGGCGCGCATTCTATCATTACACTATTAAACCATTTTTTTCACTATCAAAGAAAACATACATAATTTGTCGTTTATTTCTGTTATATGCGTGTTTCAATCCGACGATCACCGCCACATTTCCTTATGAAAACAATGGAATTAATTCGTCAAATTATCATATCGCTAAAGGGTTGTGAACAACGTGCGATGACTTCTTACCGCAAAATTTCTCCAAACTTCGTGATTTACGGTGCTATAACAGTACACGTATAATTTCAATTTCACTTGTGAATTTGTTGATACCTCATTATAATGTTTTGCGGTATACTACCGCTAGAATACGCGCCTACGCGCCAACAAATTGGCGGAAAATTGTCGTGCGTATTTTTTTCGTAGCGAGCTGACTAATAGCCAACAAGAATTTTCATGCTTTGTTTAATGTGCAAATCAGGAAGATATCGGCACTTGCGTGTTATCATTTTGCTATTAAATCAGCGATCTCAAATATCGGAATAGATCGCACGCGGATTTTAATTTGTTTACATGAAAACAGAATGACATAAATTAGAAGTTTTATAATAAAAAAAAACTTACCGAGAAATATGAAAATCTTCATGGTGAAGTTTTATAGAGCTTGCAACACAGACACAAAGTTTAAAAGTTAACAGACTTAGTTCGAAGTTCGAATTTATTTGAACAGCGGCGTTCGACGTGGTCCGTCGCCGAGCCGCGTGTGTTGGATGCGCGCACGCAGCGTCAGTGGACGGTCCGTGGCGCCTTCACTTTCTACGTGGTGGGGTAAGGAGGACCGGGAAACCAAGGGTTTGTTGACATTACTGCATACGCACGAACGTAATCGGACGAACTCATTACTGATGAATGTTACATAATGTCGGTGTTGATTTATGATTTAATTGCTTTATTTATTAAATTCAAACGTAACATTGACCGTTATTATTTTTTTATGTATAATTTTTACTGTTTTCCTTTTTGTAGTTCCTCGTAGATTCGTGACTGACCAACTCAACATTTCTGTGTCAGGATGTGAATTTAGTTTTGAATTTAGTGACCATATTAAGTAGATACTTTTACAATAGGGTCGTAATAAGCTCTAGCTGAGGACAGGACAATACATTCTATTGTATTCCTTCACGTTCGCCTTGTTTACAGTTTTTAATTTCAGTGACAGCTTTTGTGTCCATTGTCCGTTGCCTACCCTCCAGTAGCCACAGGCCACAGCTGCGCTGAAACGGCTGCAGCTGCAAAAAACCGCAAAACGGCACAAATATAATAAACCTTATTGGTAATAATATTTGACTTGCTCTTCTTTCTCAGATAAACTGTTTAGTTAGTAATTTGAAGAAAATTTTGAAAATCTCAAAAGGTAACACAGGTTAATGCGTAAACCATACTACGACGTCAACATATTTTTGCTGCACTATGACTTTAAAACCAACATAATTTACTTTGGTTTACAAACACAGTAGTAAAATCAAGATAACACTAGATGTTAGAATATTCATGTAAATATGTTCATTGTGTGTTTAAGCGTGTTCATGGTTTACAGTTAGCTAGGCTCGGAGATCGCAAGTCAGATTACAGGCGGGCTGAGTAGCCGCGATCCATTAATTTCACTTGTTTTCTCGAAAAACTGGTAACATTGTGTTTACTTTGCAGGTAAAGGAATATTCTGTGGTGTCATGCTGAATGTTTTGGGAGATAAATGATTTTATAGAAACGTTATATTTTTGTTGCTTGAAATACATCTAAAAACCGAGGTTAATCGCCGTTTGTATCTATGTCTTCTTCTTCTTGCTCCTGCCCTGTTCCCAATTTTATTTGGGTTCGGCGCAATATGTTTTCCGCTTCCATTTTTCCTGTCACTCGTCATACTGACAATCACTCCCATCCAATTCATGTCATCATCTTTCAGGCAATCCATCATTTTTTTCTTAGGTCTTCCTCTTCCTCTCCATCCATCTGCATACATACTTCATTCGTACCAAAAAGGGTTATACGTTGAGTTTGTATAATCTGTTCGCAATAAAATCAAAAACGTAACCAGGTTTTCGTGCGGAAAATTGAAGGTTTTATGGAACGTTAAAAAATCATATTTGGAAACGAGATTACATATTTTGTTTAAATAATATTATTACGCAAAAAAAAACGGAAGCTAAGGCAAGTTATAAGTAATAACTTACTAATAACAGAATTACAGCTATATTTTGAAGTAGGTACTTACCTATTCCTTTTTTAACGACGTCAAAAAACATCAAATGACCCCGCTGTGGGTTAGCAGCGGTGAGGGATTGTCAGACTGTTGTTACTGACTAAAAACTTTTGTGGTCCGTCGTAGGCCTTTTATGTACCAGGGCCGCGGTAACTCTTTCGAACAATCCCGCAGCCCCGGCAGACTTACCTTATAGTAAAATTGACATAAGCAGTGGATGGCATGCAGCCATTATAGAAGCACCTCCAATTGTGACAGTTTCACTCATTAAATGTACCAGGAACATATAAGATTACATCAGTGTCCGTTGATTTGTAACACTCGATTACATCTCCATTCTTTGATTCAACTTACGTGATGTCTCGGAACTAATTGTCACGTCGTTTTAACTGTATGTGGTGCAGAACATTTTTCTTTATTACTCAGTTTTTGAAATAATTGCAGATTAGGTAGACTATTTTACTTTACACCTGTGTAATAAAGTATCGCTTAGTAAAACAATTTCAATCTTAGCGGGTAAATAATAAAAATATATTCTATGAAACTCTTTAAAAACCAGTGAAAAGCCAAATAATTCGGTGCCGGAAAAACATAAAGCTGCATCCGCTAGATAGGTACTTACCGACTTCTAGACCGATGCACCTTTTTGCTTTACCGTGATTTTTAGTCATTTCCTCACTGAGGTGATTTTTTTTTATTTCATGGAACTGAAAGGAAAATAAGTTCCCGTATCAAATAACCTAATAATTAAATGTCAACTGTTCTATAATTAAAACATAACCCTTGACATTTCATTCATTGAAACCCAACCCGTAGTCAAAGTTCATAGAATGCAGAGACAAGACAACTTCTACATAGGTACTTGTATTTAAAAATACCTCTTCTAAATGTCACTGTGCGTTTCATTCAACACGAGCATTTAAAGTCAAACAATAATTTTGCAGGATTTTATAAAGCTTGATAACAATTCCCCTAGATATTATAAGAATACAAATGTGTGTTTAAACATTAAGATATACATACATCAAAGCGTTCATCATCTGCCTAGCCTTTTCGCAACTACGTTGGGGTCGCCTTCCAGTCAAACCGTATGTAGCTGAGTACCAGCGCTTTACAAGAAGCGACTGCTATTCGACCTCCTCAACCCAGTTACCCAGGCAACCCAATACCCCTTGGTAAGACTGGTTGTCAGACTTTCTGGTTTCTGGCTACCCGTAACGACTGCCAAAGATGTCGAAATGAAATATATCGAAGTGTTATAATATGACTATCAGAATCAGATATACTTATTCGCTTTTATAAATGTTGGATAGGTAGCAAAGTTAATCAATCTGACAGTTAATATAGTTGTTAATGAAGAGAAAAGTCACAGACACTAACGATCTGTCAAATGGTAATAGCATAAATATCCACTTACCTATAATAGGTATCCTAATCGATCTATATCTTAATCTTAATCCAGTCACTAAATCGAAAATAACATTAAAATTTGACGTCGCTTTATGATCATAAAGCAGTATAATCTATATTACTATAATAAAGAACAGTTTGTTTGTTTGTACCCTTTCAAGGCTCCAAAACTACTGACCCGATTAGAAAAAAAAAAATCCGAGTGTCACGGGCTATATTTTATCAGGCTACCACGGAAATGCAGCTAGTAGATCATAGACAGAAAAAGAGCATAAGAAAAATATTGTGGAAATTACGAACAGCCATTACAATTCTGGAGGGTACTAAAGGCTCTAAAATATGTATGTATAATACCCATATGCATTATTTTACTACATGTATGCGTATCTCATTTTATGTAAGTATACATCTGCCTTGTCTATTTAGCATGACTAATATAATTTATGCGTCAATCAAATTATTCTAAGTAACGGTAATATGGTCACAGCTAAGTTCATTACTGTAGAACTTATAGCATTAGCCACAGCTGTGATCCCTTGTCCATCAAACGTTGACTGATAGACACTGCTAATTATCTTGAAACAGAGTAATTACTAGCCGGAGGCAAAAGGGTATTGATATTTTGAAATATTGACATCTGCTTAGATGATTTATTTAACCAGATGCAGGTGAGTAACAGTGTTTTACATGGAGCTGTTGCCTATCTGACCTCCTCAAACCAGTTACCATGACAACCCGTAACAGATGAAAGACACACTTATAAATTAAATATATGCTTAGAAAACGATACGGTGATAATTCTCTAACTCGGAATCAAACCCCCACACTCGTACATAAGATGCTGGTGATTTAATAAATACGCCACCGCCACCACTACTCAGTGTGAGGAATTTCATAGCGTTGTGAAAACAAAACAATACTGCTAGGTATTGTCAAGTCACCACCAGAAATCGAATGTCTTCACCATGGCAACGTAAGTACACTGCTATACTATCAGAAGAGAAGTAGGTGTTAGTATTGTACATGGAGAACAAGATGTAGAGCGGAGAAGTCATAACAGAAAATCTCCCAACAAAATGCAGGTGTTTAATGACTCCACCCTCATACGCTTTCTTTGGAACCTACCCTTTTTAGTAAAACCAAAATTTTTTGACAGATGTGTCAAGGGACCCGTACGCCTCATTGGTTCACTTGAAACTGAGCGGTTTGGTCACGCCCACCGTACGTTATTTGACCTAGAAAAGGCGCCTGACCTACCTGCCTTATGGCATCTCCGCTCCTCTTTCCTTCCTCCATAGTATTGTATTTACTAATTAGACAATGAACAGGCCGCCAGCTGTTTACATGTATCGGGTAACCTGTTGTGATCAAAGAGCACAATATTGATTTTGTCTAACGGCGGAAAAAGGACATCAAATGTTTGAAAAAGGCCTCAGCCTTTGTTTGTAAAGGGAAAACAGTGGAAAATAAAAGACAATCATTATAATTGAACATGTTTTTAATTTTGTTTGCGGTGTTTTGTTTTTTGTTCGTTTCTTTGAATTGTACAATTTATGATGCGGTGAAACGAAATGTTAATCTATTTGATCTTATTAAGGGATAAGGGTAGGTAGGTACCTTAAAGGATAGGGAGAAAGACAACTTCTTTTATGATATCTGATAGTTCATTTTTTGTGTTTCAAGAATTGGCGCAATTTATGTTTCAGGGAAACACAACTAATTACCACAACCTTAATTCATTACATTATGTATATTTGACAGAGTCTACGTGACATTTCTCTCAATATACACTACTATACTCTCAATATACATACTACACGAATTATGCATATTAGATAGATCATCAGAAAAACATTATATGGTATTCAGCTGCTTACATTCAAATGTTGAATTTAATTAATTACGTACAGTTCTCAAATATTATTAGGTTTAGTTTTCAGCCGCTCAAGGTGAAAATAAATAATGTCAAATAGTATGGTCCCTCAACCACTCGCGAACTTAAATTCTTTTAAAGATCAATTGCACTAGCTGCCCTGTCCCAAAAAAACGAATTTTTACAGCATTTTCTTGGCGAAAGAATTATTCTCTGACCGCAGAGCATCTGTGGATTGTTTTTTTTCAATCGGCTCAGTACCTTGGTAAGTTTGACGTGATGCCTTTTTCTCTTTAACATTCGTAAGGATTTATTGCAGGTACTTTAGAACATGTTAGAAAAATAAATGAATGAAGTAACTGCAGTATTTATGCAAATGGCAAATTATGCGCTTGCGATGCCAGGAATAAAAGGTGCGGCCGGCATCGATCCCATCATCAGCCTATCGCAGTCCACTGCTGGACATAGGCCTCTCCAAGTGCACGCCACTGAGATCGATTTTCGGCTTCTCGCATCCAGCTCCTGCCAGCCGTCTTGCGCAAGTCATCACTCCACCGTGCCTGAGGACGTCCTACACTACGTTTGCCGAGGCGCGGTCTCCACTCTAGAACTCGTTTACCCCAACGGTTATCGGTTCTTCGGCTAATATGGCCAGCCCACTGCCACTTCAGCTTGCTGATTCGATAGGCTATGTCGATGACATTGGTTCTCTGACGGATTACCTCATTTCTGATGCGATCCCTCAGAGAAACGCCGAGCATAGCCCTTTCCATAGCCCGCTGAGCGACTTTAAACTTGTGGACCAGCCGTACCGTCAGTGTCCACGTTTCGGCTCCGTAAGTCATGACAGGTAGGACGCACTGATTAAAGACTTTTGTCTTTAGGCACTGTGGGATCGACGATGTTAGGACTCGACGTAGCTTCCCAAATGCAGCCCAACCCAACTGAATTCTCCTATTCACCTCGTCCTCAAAGTTGTTTCTACCTAACTGCAATGTCTGCCCGAGGTATACATATTTCCGAACAACTTCGAGAACGGCGCCGTGTATCGCAATCGGTTCCGGTAGAACATGTTCATTGAACATGACCTTGGTTTTGTCCAAGTTCATCCGTAGGCCGATGCGTAGAGAAGATTCAGCCAGGTCGTTCAGCATCTGTTGTAGGTCCTGCAGCGTTTCCGCCATGATGACGATATCGTCAGCAAATCGCAAGTGAGAGATGTGTTCGCCATTGATGTTGATGCCGCGTCCTTTCCAGTTCAGCGTTTTGAACATATCCTCCATTGCATTAGTGAACAGTTTCGGGGAAATAACATCCCCTTGTCTCACTCCTCGATGCAACGGTATGGGCCTTGTTTGCTGATTCTGTACTTGGACGGACATTGTAGCGGCTTCGTAGAGACATCTCATCACTTGGATGTATCGCCAATCTACTTGACAACGCTGCAGGGACTCCAGAACAGACCAGATTTCAACCGAGTCAAAGGCCTTCTCATAGTCCACAAATGCTAGACACAGGGGCTGATTATACTCTTCGGTCTTCTGTATAATCTGCCGCACTGTGTGGATGTGGTCTATAGTGCCGTATCCGCTCCGAAACCCAGCCTGCTCCGGTGGTTGGAATTCGTCGAGTCTTCGCGCAAGTCGGTTCGTGATCACTCTTGAGAACAGCTTATATACGTGGCTTAGGAGGGAAATGGGTCGATAGTTCTTCAACTGGGTTTTGTCTCCCTTTTTGAAGAACAGGACGACAACACTCCTACTCCACGCCTCTGGAGTTCTCCCTTCAAACAGGACGGCATTAAAAAGCTTCTGGAGCTCCCCCAGTACGGGCTTACCTCCTGCTTTTAAAAGCTCTGTTGTAATGCCATCCTCGCCAGGGGCTTTTCCATTTTTGAGCTGTCTCAGAGCGATCTCGATTTCGCCACTGCTGACTTCTGGCAGGTCTTCGGTGAAATGGCGTGTTAATGTGGCTCTAGAATCCTCATTTCCGGGATCAGGTCGAGATGCATGCGATGCGTATAACCGGCCATAGAAATTTTCCACTTCCGAAAGGACTGCCGGCACCGAAGAAACGACTTCTCCACTTGTTGTGGTCAGCTTCGTCAAGTGGCTTCTTCCAAGAGATTGTACGAACACCTTTGACCCCCGATTCAGCTCAATTGCTCTTTCAATGTCAAGAGTATTGGAGCACCGGAGGTCGCGTCGTACGTGCTTGTTGATCTCTTGGTTTAGAGCCCGCTTAGCTGACGAAGTGACAGGCGGGTTTTCACGTCGTTTCTTCATAAGCCCTAATGTCTCTTCCGAAAGCTTCGATTTCTTGCCCTTACGCTGCATGTTACAGAATCTCGAACCTTCCTCCCTGAGGATCCGAACCACATATTCGTGGTTCTGGTTAACGTCTGTTGTGGTTTCCACGGCGGCAAATCGGTTCTCCAGATTTGACTGGAACGTTTCGGATCCTGTCATGGTTTGGAGCAGTGTTGGTCGGAGCCTGGCCTTCATCAGACGGAAACGTTCGGCCTTGAAGTTGATATTCAGAGAGCCTCGGACAAGTCGGTGATCGCTACCGGTATTAAACCTATTGATCACGGAGACGTCTCTGAATATGTGCTTCTTGTTCGTCATGATGAAGTCAATCTCATTTTTAGTCATAGTGTCGGGGCTTTGCCACGTCCACTTCCTTTGGGGCTGCTTTTTGAAAAAGGAGTTCATCAAAAAGAGCCCCTCGCGTTCAAGGAAGTTGACGAGCATTTGCCCCCTATGATTCCTGCTTCCAAATCCATGGGATCCTACTGCCGATTCGCCGCAAATCTGTACTCCCACTTTAGCGTTAAAGTCCCCCATGACAACGGTGTAATGGGTCTTTGTAGTGAAGTGGAGGGCCCTTGATATATCATCAAACATATCCTCCACTTCATCGTCTGAATGTGTCGAGGTCGGTGCGTACACTTGCACTACCTTGAGGCTATACCTGTCGGTGAGCTTTATGATAAGGTACGCTACCCTGTTCGACACACTAGACACCTCCACAACGTTATCAGCTAGGGACTTATTAACCAGAAACCCAACGCCACCTTGGGATTGTTGGTCTCCCTCTCGGAAGTACATTAGGTGACCTGATTCGAGGGTTATGGTGTCCTCCCCCTCTCTTCGAACTTCACATAACCCTAATATGTGCCACCTAATCTTCCCAAGTTCCACCTCGAGTTGCGCCAGATGCGAGTCAAGCCGTAGCGTGCGGCCGTTGTACGTCGCAAGAGTCAGTTGTGTTTGGTGGCCTCCCGTAACCCGGAGATTCTTCGCACCCCCTGTCCCACCGTAACCACGGTCGCCACCGTGACCGGGAATAGCGGGACTGCCGGGAACTAGGGGCCGTGGCTTTTTTGTTCTGCACATTAGAGGAATATAGCCTACTGCTATCACGCTGGCCAGACGGGTTGATAGAGGGTTTTTTTCCGAGTTTTCCTTCTCTCGCACTGGTGTTCGGTGCAATTTTCTCCATTAGTCGACTTCTACGACACCCACTGGAAGAAGGGGGTAGCGACATGTGTATTCTTAAGCCGTCGCTACACGGCTAGCACGATCCCAACTGTCGTGTAATATCACTTGCATGCACTGAATTATTTATTTTGAGGTAATTAAAGCAACTACCTAATTAGTGACCGCTTGTCATATTGTACCTACACTATTCTTTTATTACGCTTAATTGATCTATTATCGAATTTTGCATGGCCCCGTTAAAGTATGTATCCTTCCTTCCTTATTAGTATAATGGGGAAACAATATTGTCGTTAAAAATATGTATTATAAACGTCAATATGAGTTTGTTTTACTTTCACGCTAGAACAGTTTAATTGATTCAGTTGTATGGATACTCATTCATAGGCTACCTTTTTACGTCTACGGGACTTTCTTTCAGGACTCGGATAAAGTCGCAGCCAAATCTTGTATCATATAATTTGAAGAGTAAGTATTTGTGCATATTTTGGGAAGTGACAAATCACTATATGCTGCACACAGAGTCGAGCCGATTCTGTGTGCGAAGTGTGCGGCGCACATAAGCGTCAAGGAAATAGGGGCGCTCCTTTTTATACCGTTATATCTAATTTCTAGAGTTTTCTACCCAAATGGAAAAACGGGACCCTTGTCAGTCTTTCCGTTCATCTGTTACCGCACTTCAGACACTTCTTTATTATGGGACATCATAAAATGACCCCTTCCGTTGTGGGTGCAGCTAAGGGAGTGTCAGACTCTTACCGACTAAAACCCACTATGTTCCCTTTATGTACCAGGACCACGGTAACACTTACGAACAATCACGCAGCCCACAGTCACATGAAATACAAACTAAATAAAAAAATACATACACGACGTTTATTATTATATACAGTTTTGTATATCTACCTTTTAACCAAAGCTTTGATCGACTCAACCGATTGATTGTGCGTTTTGTTTGACTTCGGTTCGCATTTTAATTAAACTGTAATTGGATTTGTATTGGATTTCAAATAAATCTGTTTGTGAATCAGAAACGTTTGTTCATAGTTTGTTATTTTGATTTCACGTTATCTTTATGTTTATTAATGTTGTAACGATATAAATGAACCATTAATGATATCTTATAATTATTTATAGATGACATGGGCATTGCGTTGTTTTGTTAATGGGTTATGAAAATCGGATAGCCCGTAGTAGCTAGATGTAATATTCTGGAGTCCTACTACATCATATGAATATGACACATATGAAGCTCATCCATAAAATAGTGTAACTTAACTACAACAACCAGTCAATCAGCTCAGGTAGGTAATCTTTTTCAAACAAACCATTCTAGACCAATAAACGATTGAGAAATAATATAATAAATCAAATCAACCGCATCCGCTCACAATTTATTTATTTATTTGCACACTGCAAACTTTTAGTCGGCCGATAGTTTGTTTGGGTATCATAAATTAGTACGAAGATGATTAGCTGTACGCATATTACCAAGATCAGGCATTTAGCCGGTATCAGACTGACTGAAAACTTTCATTAGAATCGATAATTTCTTTTTTTTTTATATAATGTTTTAATATTTTTCATAGTCAACTGTAGGACGACTGTTTAGTCTTTAGTATGCAGTTAGGAATACCTGTTCTTAACGATGACAGAAAGCATCAATTACATGTACATTATTCATTTACAATGACCTAGGTATAGTTGCAATAATATACTTGCGAATTGCAACTGCTATTATAATAATTTGAGTGCTATAAATTAGTGTGGTCATCATAATTTATTAGTTGCAAAATTGTTAAGAAGCGACCAAGTATTACTTATTTATTATCATCATAAACGTCACAGCTGGTTTAATAATTAGTGATACAGAAATAAAATAGCAACATAAGGTTTTCATCTGTAATAAAACTGCTACAAAATCTATTAAACTAATATGTTCCTTACCTACACAATCTTTTCATAAAAAAACTCAGTCACATAACAATGCATATCTTTTTCACAGCCTTCAATAAATATATTCTCCAGTAAATAACAATTTAACAGCCCAATTAGCCCATAATTACTGTTACAAAGGATAATAAACTGAACCAACTTAATCTAGAATCTAGATCTTATACTCTATACAAATATACCGTGAGAATATAACAGTTTCGAACTAATCTATCATTGCTCATTGCTCATCGACGTAGCGTTAATAAATCATATTACAGTATCAAGAAGTACAGTGAAGCAACTTTGAACGAAAAAGCCGATTCACTGTGATCAAAAATGTCATAGTGACAGCGCAAGCCATTTGACGTCAGAGCCAGTATAGTCTTGTTATGCAAAAGCATGCATGGCTTGAAACTGACGTTGTATTCGTGTAAATGTAGCAACTATCCCACTTTCTGCAAGTGAAGTAAAAGGGGATTTTCTGGCTGACTGGTATTTTAGCTTGATATTTGAAAAGGACTATCATTGATGAATAGAGGCCAGTTTGCAATTCTAATGACATTAACCTTCTGTTAAAACATGAGGCTATTCTGAAGTGTTGAGACTCAACAAAATTGTTATGACTTAGGGCATCAATATACATTACATCCTTAATGGTTCCTCCGCAAAATAAATGTAACAGTAGCCATTATTAACCTCTTAATAATACCTATAAAGAATGTCACCAAATTAATCTACTGTTTAAATTGCACTGTGGTCATACTCGACGTAATTATAGTCCACCAATAAATGTGCTTCACACATTAAGTAAGAGTGATAAACTTAGTTAATTAAAGCAGTTAAGTACTTGATGTTGCGGATTAAGCAAAACTACTAAAACTAAGCTGGTTTAACTCTGCAGCTTACAACGGTTACATTATTGGTAAATGGAAAATTGAATGAAAAATCATACAGCAATAGGAAACACTAAGATATTTTTATTACTATATTTTAAGATTGAATAATGATACAGGTAAATACAATAAACCTATGATAAAATGGAGTAATTATGGGTTTTACCACATAAGCAAAAGATATTCGTAAGTATATATATATGTATAGTTTGACTAACTAATACTTTTGATTCAAAACGCTTCTTCGCTACTTCGCGCTAACGCTAACGCTACTTCAGAAATTTTCATCAATTTCTTTGAGTTATAATAAAGATACCTACATTTCCCCGAACTCATGGGAGGACCTAGCCACCCAAAGATCTGAGTGGCGAAAGGCAGTTCATCAAGGACTAGAAAACTTCGAGTCCCACCGTCTTGAAGACCTTGACGGTAAACGCCTGGCCCGTAAAACTCGTCCTAAACCGATGTATAATTACACCTCTAATGCAAACGGAGAGCTCTACTGTGCATCATGTGACCGAGTTTTTAAAAACAAATTCGGGTTCGCAAGTCACTACCGGGCCCATGAGCCATGGCCCGGGCCCATGAGATTGCCGGGAACTGACAGGGTGTCGCCGTCGACGGACACGTCTGGGAGGACATCATCATCATCATCATCACCTACACATATGTGGTATAAATGTTTGACATAGTTAAACATACCTAGGTAAATATCTGAAGATAATCTTGTTTTGGATCAAAATATTTCCTACTAGGGTACCTGCCTACTTTCGCTATCAGAACCTAATTAGTATCTCCCTTGAGAGCTGAAACCACTTGATAAGGCCAGGAAACAGTTCCTAATTAGCTCCAAGGTAACTAGCGGTAATCTTAATAAGTTGCTAGAAGGCAATTATATTTTCTGTTCCGTTCTCCCATATAAGAAAATGTAATTAGGACTCACTTTAATTATCACAATTATTCTGACCTTGTGTGTTTTTTCCCAGGTAGGAAGAAGAAGAAAAGTTTTCTCCGTTTTAGCGGTTTAAGTAATTCAAACTAACGTGTGAGATCATTCAATACAAGCTTATTACCGGCGATTGTCGATCCCTTCATTTATCTAGTTATCATAACTTACCAATTCTTATAAACCTCTCAAAAAAACTACGACAAAATAAACTTGCCTATTTGACAAAAAATATCTGCTCAGAGACGCAAGTTCCATAGCATCCGCTTTTTTTATGAATTTATCATATTAGGCGGTTATTACTTGATTGAATTGTAAAATGACACCACGACTTCCATATTTCAGATTTTATTACTAAAAATGTATATCGGTATTACCTAAAATGTTTATAGGACTATTAAGTAAAGCTCTAGGCAATGTTAAGTGGTTTGATATCCAACCTTGATGTGAGAAAGGTAAATACTACACAAATGCTGCATTCCGGTTGCAATCTTGCAATTCCGATTTTTTTACCTGATAAAATGTAGATTGAATTTGAAAGTTCATCCTTGATGTTCTTATACCTATGTGAAAAGATACAAAAAAATTGTGTTGCTAGGCAGTAATATCGTAACCTTCATAATAAGATACTTTTTAAGAAAACAGCCTAAAAAATAATCTTGCAACAAATGATTAAATCTACAATAACCTACTTACATTATAAAGCTGAGGCGTTTGTTTAATCTCAGGAATTACTAAACTGATTCAAAAATTCTGTTAGTGTTAGATAGTTCATTTAAGAAAGCAAGCTACAGTTTACACTTGCCTTTATCCGAGTGCGCGAAATAGTTCCCTTGGGGCGAGAAAAAAAACCGCTGACCGCTGAAAATAGTTCTAAATATACCTAACTATAATAAAATCTAGACTTATATTACCCAATGCCCAATTTATTCTCCCAACAACTTCACACATTGCATAATGTTCTGCCAAACTTTTGGTTTCATCAAAATAATTATGTCTTGCGGATTCCTAACTATGTATGGCCTAGTTTTGTATTGTAAGCATGAAACTTAGTGTGTAATGGTTTTTAAAAAGGTATTGTATTGTTAGTACTGAAATGAACAATTTTGGCACATTAGAAATGGTGTGTTTTTGTATTTCATCTATATGTTATGGACCATGTGATTAATTCGGGCATTATAAATAATGCCCAAGCATTATGAATAATGTCTAGCTTTATCGGGCCAAGTGATTAATAACTATCTTAACTTCATTATTTATCGCATTGCGCGGGCATTATTATATTGCTACATGACAGTTGGGCAATTTGATAATAAAGCTATATTTTATGCGGTGCGAGGGTGGCAGTTGTTCTAATAAATAAATTCTGTTACTTGCTACATATTTTATGATTATTGTTTACGAAAATTATGTTCTTTTTTAATGGGAAATTATAAGTCTAACCACAAAATTATTTATTGGACAATTGTCATCTACGAGTAATTTACTTACTCGGCATCGTTTTTCTTGATCTCATTTTTCTTGGCTCGTTTTTTTATGGTAGAATTTAATTTGGATTCAAAACATTATATTAAAAATTGAAGTCAGTGACGAAAACGAATCGCTGCAAACCCGACTCTACGTAGTCTTGTCTGCCCTACCC
Organism: Helicoverpa zea; assembly: GCF_022581195.2. Classification (NCBI taxonomy): domain Eukaryota; kingdom Metazoa; phylum Arthropoda; class Insecta; order Lepidoptera; family Noctuidae; genus Helicoverpa; species Helicoverpa zea. The sequence goes on from NC_061472.1 coordinate 6,534,261, forward strand.
CTAGAGTGCAATTCAAAACCGCGTAGGCACGGAGGGTCAAGGCGGCCTGCGAGCTGAGGCGCAGGTAGTTTTAACGCTCGCCGCCGCGGCTGAGGCTGGCCGGCGGAGCCGGCCAGCAAGCCGAAGCTGCGGTGGTGAGCGTGAAAACCATCTGCGACGATAAGCTCGCATGGGACCGCCGGAGCCCCGCAGCGCCGGAGCCGTGACAGAAGCCATGCTTGCTGCATGTTGCATGCTTAATTCCATGCTGGCTGATTATTTAAGTGGTTTAATATTTAGTTTAAGTTAAATGTCAATAACAATAAAAAAAATGAAATTAAAATGTTATATATTACTTTGCCCAAAAGGTCATGGGCAATATGTATAGTGCCCGGTCAATTTGATTGTTTGAATAATTATTATCAAATTGCACTCTCATATTGGGCATTTTTCATAATGACCGGGCATTATGTATACTGCCCAATTTATCACTTGGTCCATAACATATACATCTATATATCTATATCTATATACATATAATAAATCTGTAGAAAAGTAATTTTTGTACATTGAAGAAATTGACAAAAAAAATAGCCAGCATTTTAAAGGATAACTAACAGAACCCATTTCCATCATTTTTGTCATTTTTGTCTGTTTGTCTGTTTGTCTGTTTATCTGTTTGTTTGTTCGCGATTCACGTAAAATCTACGAATTAAATGCAGACAATGCACAAAAATTCTACGTAACTTGGGGTATTACTTAGTTTTTGTTTCATCGAAATCGATTCACTCTATCAAAAGATATGATTAATTTTGTGAATTCAAGATGTAAAATATTACGACACGCAATCTATTTGTCAAAACTGTACATTTGAATGTTGTACTTATATTCGTTGATCGGCCTATTATTAATCTTTACACAGAAAATCACACCTTTATAAGTAACTTCGGAAGAAAAAAAAAAAGAAAATTTTGTTTAGCCAAGGTTAAAGTAGCTCCATCTGTGGTAAATAAAATACAACAAATTTGTCAAAGGAGCGAGGTGGTAAACATCGAGCTTAGAATTATAAGGAGACGCCATCGATATATATGTACTACGTACTAGATAGAACGTTCCGAACAAAAAGCTTACCACACTGAACTGCACTGCAGACTATGCAGTGCCCAAAATGGCAAATCAGAGCGATTTTGACACCTGCGTCAGATGGATGTCTATGAAACTACAATTATAAAATAGAAAATACATATCAAGGTATAAACTTACACATATAAACTATTCGAGAGTCAAGTTAGTAAAATTACACGCTGTTCATGCTATTACAACGCTTGTATATCATACTTTTCATTTACAATTCAATTTTACAAATATGCTTTAATTTGTTCCCGCCCGCCATCTTGAATTATGGATTAAGAAAATCGTGCAGAAACAGATGTGCCATAAAACTAGCAGTAGGTAAAATATCAATGAAAACAGACTTCACTTTGTCATGGTATGTTCTTACTTTCAAGAAAAAATAATTAAATTCGCGAAAATTTGTGATAGCCCTCTTAAGAAAAAAAACATCGTAATTAATATTAAAAACCCTAAAAATAAGTTCCTGGTTTTAATATATTACATGATTTTGCATTCAATTAGATATAAATAAACTTTTTGATATATTACATGATTTTGAATTCACTTAGATATAAACTTTTTGAGTAATGAAAAATGTAGGCAAAATACGAGCGACACTTCTGCAATTAACATCAATGAGGATGACTACATGTCACAATACGTCAACGAAATGTCAACAGACGACATAGCGGGTAAATTATTTGTATGGATGTTCTTGTCTATCGCTAGAATATATGTCAATGACGTATCTATAGTTATATAAATATGAAACAAACTATGCAACATAGTTCTGTCTCACTCTTTCTAAGCAGATAAGTGTATTTGAAAACAGGGACAACAATATTTTTGTGATTGCGTAAAATGGTGGCATTTACTTTTGAAATCCTCCTGTTTGTAGGTGCGTGCCATATCTGGCCATATATGTCATGGTAGTTGTGCTGTCAAATAGGTGCTCTTCGTGACTTATTTTTGCTATTTTATAGAATATCACTCGTGTTTACTTTTAAGACTTTACTATTTCAATAGTGAAATAATCAACGAATATGCCTATGTGTTGTATTGTGAAGTGTGGTGCTAGGAAGCACCAAAATCAAGCTGGATTGTCTTTACACAGGTTAGGAACCTATTTTTGCTAGAAACTACATAAAATAATTCACATTTTATAAAAAATATGTTACGGGAACATGAATTGATGGTGAAAGTACTTATATTTTGGTTTATTTCTGTATAAAAACCTATATTTAGAAATAAATGTTGTTTACAATAACATGTTATATTGGCATAGTGCTGTGCAGTTGTCATAATAGTATCGATATAATATCCACTTAATAAGTCTGCTTTTACAAATTTTAACATCAGAACTTACTGTCCCTAAGACACTGAGCCCTCAGAGTTGTGTATTATTTTCAACAAAACATCAGTTAAAAACATTTTGATTAAAAAGGCGTATTATAAAATTCAGGATTTTAAAGACATATTTTATTGAAAATAATATGTTTTGCCTTTTTATTTTCACATGATGCTTCTACGGCGACCACGGGCACGGCAGTGCTTCCGCACAGACGAGCAAATCGGAATGCAAGTTGCAATATTTGCTTGAGAACTTAGTTACCGAGTATAGGTTTCGAATTGTATAAATATTTTTTTCTTAGCACTAAAATTGTTTTGTACAATCGATTAATACATAATTAGCTCCATTTGCATTATATAACTTTCTCATGAATAGCTTGAAAACGATTTTAAATTATTGTATTTTTTTTTAAGAGAGTATCTCCTTATGGCGTTTCTTGCGGATTCTTCTTCATAGGACCGAATCTTTGGCACCCTGCAACTAGTCTGTCGTGAAAGAACTTTCATAGGGCTATTTGAAATAATAAATAATTACTTTGCCTGTTTTTTTTTTTCAAAGGTATCACCCTACTGAAATGACTCCTCCCATTTGGTTGATGTTGTTGAGGTTATTAGTATCAGTGAAGTTAATGTGATAGTTAGTTCTATGACGAAGAGATTATTTATACTCGGTTATTTTTATGCACCCAGTAAGACTCGTACATACTTCTAACTAGAATACAATATCGATATTTGTTGAATCCGGTAGCGGTACAACCCTAGTAATGGCAGCCATTTTAGTTACTACTGCAGACTGACAGTAGGTGTGCACGTTTTTTTCGTGACATTTCCTGTCCCTATAGTTATATGTCAATGGGTGGTAAATGACAATATTACCATACATTCTTTATAGAGGATTATTATTTCAACAGATGGAGTTGTGTATTTTCCGTAATTCACCATATTTTAACACGTAGTGTAATTTTTCGATAGACATTTCAATAGTGTTTGTCAGTTTGCCGCGCCACATCAAAATCCAACTATAATTATTACCTTGATGATGAAAAGAAAATTAATAGTTCTCAGCCAAATTTAAAACGATGCCATCTAAATTATTTTTTGAACATTATGTCAAAAATGATGACTTTAGTGGAACAATTAATTATCATTTAAAGTTACAGATGGAGTTCATATCAGGATTTTTTCATAAACATAGTTTAGCTTATCTTCCACTATATAATGTGGTGGCCTTAAAACAAATTACTTTGAAAGAGTAGTATTAAGTAGACCTTAATTATTTTTTCTGATGCATAATATGTAAACTTAATCCTAGAAGAAATGAGGATCTCGCAAGCGCTGCTAAGCATGAGGTAGGTAATGTAGGATTCTGTAGCTTTAAAAACAAGCCCAGATACAAAGTGCAGATAAGAAATGGGAGCTTTCTAGATTTAATACCATACACACGTAAAATGCTTTATGCGTCTGAAAACGTACAAATTACGCGCCGCATACCAGAGACATGCTTACTTTCAACTTCTGATCGCAAATACACTGTTCACGATTACGAACAGTCTCAGTAAGACCCGAGCCAAGTCTAAAAACACTAAAAAACACCTTTTATATAAAACTACGTTTGATGTCACTTAATCACAAAGACAGAATTGTTCTCTGTTGCAAATCCTATCCACCTATATCCTATCCTAATCCAGAATACATTGCAGGTGTGCATTGCACAAAAACCAATGGTATCCTATTCGAGAAGTCAAAAGAGTTGACCTGCCAACGTCAGCTTCTGCGCTAAGCAAGTGTTCTTAATAGTACCATCAGAATTACATTCATCGTTGAATGAGGTGAATAAATTTTCAGAAACCACAATAACAGTAGGAGCCAAAGCATAATATCGCTTTATAGAGCTCTGATTGGCCCCAGGTGACCAAGTCAGGTCTGATTTGTTCGTTCATCAGATCTTTGAAAGTGTTTCGGTGGATACTTACTGGTCGTCCTGTTTACGTGTGACACAAAATATGGTATATAAACGTCCTCCGCAAGAGCGAAATTTTCCCGGTGTGCGGTAGTGACGCACAGTATACAACACTTATGTTTCTTATGATTTGCTGGTTCCACCAAGAAATGACAAATTGCGAGCGTACATTCTGAAAATCTTGGCAAAACTGCAGGTTTCAAGTACGAACACATGAAGTGGACTCTCACAGATACGTAAATTTTGCCTATTCGTGAACTATAATGATAATATAAATAATGCAAACATTTCGGTGGAGTCCCGGCTTAGGCCTCCCCCACATTAGGCGTGCTTGATCCTCGGGCGTGTGAGTAGCGCGGGCGCCGCGCGTGCGTCGCGAGCGCGTTGCGTGAGCGTCGCGTTTTGCTGCCCTGCGGCATTTGCAGCGCGTTCGCGGCGCGCACGCGCCGCTCTCCTTGACGTTTAACTGCTAAGGCGTTTAGCGGGCGGCGGGGATAGCGGGCGAAGGGGTAAGAACGCAACTCGAGCGCCGCGTGCTCGCCGCGAGCGCGTCGCTTGCACTCTTCACACATGCCGCAGGGCAGCAAAACGCGACGTTCACGCAACGCGCTCGCGACGCCCGCGCTACTCACACGCCCGAGGATCGCGCACGCCTAATGTGGGGTCAGCCTTACCATAGTGAGTAAGTGAAACTATCCTACCCTATGCGCCTGCTGATGATGATGACTCATTTTATCATCCATCCAGCTATTCCCCAACTATGTTGGTGTTGGCTTCCAGTCACCGAATCTGTTTGAGTACCAATATTTTGCATGGACTACTTACTTGCTTACTACCTATCTACCTATCTTCAATCCAGTCAACTACACAAGACGATATCCTTGGTAAGACTGACAGACATTCTGGCTTCTGATTAGTCGCAGCAGCTGCAGAAAATGTACAAATGACAGCTTTGTCAGACTCAAAGCATGTAGACATAGATTATAGCTGTTTCCTGTGAAAATTACTTACGCACCATACGTAATAATTTTCCAAATTGGCTGAACAACGTCACAAACTTTACTTCTTTTGTTTAGATAAATGGTCACATCCACTATACAACCCTGATCATTGAATCTATGCGACTGCTAAGTGCTAATCCTAATTATACTGTCACGTGAAAGAATGCACCTACGGGATAAGTAGTATTTTGACGATTCTATATTGCCCACGCAGACGAAGTTGCGGGCAACAGCTAGTCTATAATATTTGTAAATAATTTACTACACAATATGTTTCAAAAGAACTGTACCCATATTATGATAATTGAATAAAAGCTCCTTAAATAAAAGATTTAAAAAAAATATAATTCTCATCAATATCCTACAAAACTATAGTTCTAGGGCACCATACATAACCCAATGGGTAAAACGGGACCCAATTACTATAACTCCGCTATGCGTCCGGCCTTCTGTCAGTAGGTTGTATCTTTTGAACATGTTTTTAAATCAAAATAATGTACCTAATGTGGTTAGGAAAGACGAAACATCATTAATTTACCTATGTTTTATAATCATGTCGTAAATAATGATGCTCCTATCTATGTAGTTCATGACTATCAACTATTAAGTTTCGTGCAAAAGTTCAACATAAGAATGTGTTAGTTGTCTTGTCCAATTATTTATCTGGTTACGGTTTGTAATTCTGCAAGTGATAGTTATATAATAATGTCAATTAGTTGTGTCATCAACCTCATTAGATTCTCACTAATTTTATAAATGCGATTGTAATTATGTCTATCTGTCTGGCTTTTACGTAAAAACTACTGAACCGATATAAATGAAGTTAGAAAGAAAAGACATAAGTACCTAAGCTTATTTTTACCCTATTGCGAAAGATGGTTCTAATTGGATGTTGGTTAAATTAAGGCGATCAGCCAGTGACTACTACATTTAAATTAGTATTGTAAATCAATAACAGAACCTTGGGTTGTCCATATAAGTGTGAAACATAGATTGTTGGTAGAGTAATTATGTAAGACGAAACAAGTAACATAAACTAAATTAAGTATAGCATTTTAAAAAAGCTGCATAAAAGATGGCATCCGGTCAACTTACATCGTGAAATGTTTAAAAAATAGCTTCCTTATTATTGACATTTATATTAAATTGGTATAACTTGGAGTTATAAGAGGAAACCTAGAATCTAGGTATTAAAAAACAAGTCTTTCTTAATCACTAGGTCTAACTATTAGGTTTTGACATAGCATGCAAATCTGTCTACGTGCGTCATAAAATCTCATTATGTAGTGTGGGATGTGTAATACAGTGACATCACGACATACATATTGTAACATCATGTAACTATTATAATAGATTTAAAATAATTCACTTGTTTCACATATTATTTCTAAACCGTAGGCTTTAATTAACCTAGACACAGGTCAAATTAATTCGTATAAAGTTATTTTAAAATTATGTATGTTAAGGTCGTGAATATAAAGTTTTCTTTGATATTGCGAAAAATCACAATAAATTAAGTATGTTTTTATCGCACTTCCTTAATATACGATTGCCCCGCCGCGTTGGTCCAGTAGTCGCATAGCGCAACTGTTGTGCATAAAATCTCGAGTTCGATTCCCGGGCCAGGTCGCGGGGTCTGGAAGTTGGCGGTTTTACACCCCCTTGCCTGTGAGAGCACTTAGAGCAGGCGTCCCGAAATTCACGTAGTAAATCTACGTCAGGGATATCAGGTGGACTAAACCTGCAGATCACTCAGTAAGAATGCCTTAACAGGCAACTAAGTCCTAAGTACGTACCTAGTTATAAGTTCCTTTTATGCCACTTAGTTCGCAATAAAGATTTTGAATTTGAAATTAGAAGAAGAATTTCCATTCCATTTCCTATTAATATTTTTAGTTAATGGCATCAATATATAACTATATTTTTCAGGACAAAACAAATGCGTAACAATATTTTCTCACGCATATTAACGCACGTGTAGGTACGTGCGTTAATATGCGTTATATCAAGTTAGCTATTCTATATTCTATGGAATGTCTCCAGGGCAGATCGGATTTGGCAGCCTATATAGCAGGCTGTACCTAAATCGCTTTATTCGATTTGCTGTTAGGATCTAAATTATGAAGACTGAATCCTTTATCTAAAAGATGTCGTGTACCTATGTTAAGTGTTTGAAATAAGTACTTTAGGGCTATGTCGAAAATAAAAGTTCATAAAAAAATCGTCAAAATGTTGGTATCTCATTTCGCTCTCGATTGAAACTAGTCATTCAAACCTGACTAGAACAAAAAATATCTTCCAACTTACTTCCAGCCAATCATACCTAACGACGAGAACTTAATAAGTATAAAATAAAGAAGTTCGAGTTGCTTCTTAATAAGAGAGATTATAGTTCGGCCATTCAGAGAATGCGTTCCTGACACGTCGCGATTGAACTGACGACGTAACTTTGCAATGGCGTTGCAGTTACGATAAAAATATTTTTGCTGGTTGTTTACCGTTTTAACAATTGAGGAGCATTAAAACAACATTATTATATCAATAATCAATGAATGTAGTTACGTCGTCAGTTCAATCGCGACGTGTCAGGAACGCATTCTCTGAATGGCCGAACTATATTGATTCGTGGGATCCATGTATTGGTATATGTAGGCCAAGTCACTCATTCTCTTTCAAAATATTTGCCTCAGCAAAAACGAATGAGCAATAAAACTCGGCATCTAAGCGCCCTCTTGCAGAAAGCCACTTAACTGATAGCTTACTACTTACAGCGACATCTAGTGAAAGTTATACGAGTCATTTGTCTATAGGAGTTACTTGTCTATAGCGGTTTTGGGTGCAAAGTTTCACTTTCTCCTCAACTGAAACCTGTTCAGCTTCGTTAAATTCGCGCAAGGGGGCGCTCGTTATATCTACATAATAAGTTTCTGTGTACCGTTTATTTATTTAGGCAAACTAATGCTCCAGCTCATACTCGTTGTACCATGACTAAAAGTGTTGAAATTACTTTCCTCGTATGCATGCTCATTAGCGTTACGTATATTGTCACAATCGTTACCTGATAAATCCATAATTATTATCAAGGTATACCTACCTTTTGTACTGAATTAATTGCTAACCTGTTTTTAACCTACTTATTTTTTTTTACCTGTCGGTCCGTCGGTTGACTATCCTTATTTCATGACGAGTTGCTCTGTTTCAGGAGGAAAGTCTATGAGCCCCAGCTGTCATTACGGGAGAAAGTCTGATAACCAGCTACATATTATGGAGTATGAGGTCACGATATAGTTGGAAAACTGCAACGTAAATGATGCATAGGAGTTTAGTCTAATCATCATCTGCCTAACCTATTCCCAACTGTTTTGAGGCCGGCTTCCAGTATTACAGAATGCAGGCAACCTGACCTATAACAATAACAGAAAAAAATAGTCTTTTTTTTTCCTGAAAAGATATTATCATACCTAAAAGCAAAACCGAAACGCATGATTAACGCAGCAACCGGATGGCCGGCCATATTGGGTCTGCGGAAATGGACCGATCTTTCCGGCACATTTACGAATTTTATACCCAAATACATGTGCTTCAGTTCAATACCCCAGATTACTTGGAAACAATTGACCCTTTTTTCTCGTCAAAGTAAAAAGGATGAGTGCAGTTGGAGCAATGACTTGGAGTTGGTCAAACCTCTTTTTGACAAACCTACATCGTTTGAAGTTTTGATTGGAAAACTTGAATGGAGATTGAAGACCATTTTTAAGTAGGTAATATTATGACCAGAACATTTTTAAGTAGAAGAGTTTTTAAGGCTACAAACAATCCGACATTCTGTATCAAAAAGATTTGGGTTTTGTTTATTTTGAAGGGTTCTACTGGTTTTCCGATCATTGTATGCATGTGATAAACTCGTAACATGTAATAATGTTCTACTGTTTATTTTTTGAGAAGAAATTTCGTAAAGAACTGAAAATCTTACAAGAATGAAATAAAAGTATGTAGTGGATCTTGAGTTTTTATATGAAAATTCTTTATCTACTCATAAATCTAGCGATAAGAAAGAAGGGATAGTAAAAAATAGTAGGTTAACCCTTTCAGATGGTCTACCCTACAGAATCTAATAGGATTGAACGTAAATAACAAATAGCTGAGGAAACTTACGACTCATGAAAGGGTCTGATATTGCGAAGATAAATAAAGCCAATAAATTCAATTTATTATTTATTTGACTAGTTCTACTTTCTTAAAAATACTGTACGAGCCCAAACTATACATATTTTATCTAAACTCCAGGATAAAAAAAATTACAATTATCAGAATTATTTTTTTACCTACATAAGAAACATTAATTTTTTTTCATTCTTACAGTTAACAAATAATTAATAAGTAATCCCAGTTTTCTATTCAAAAGTATTGCGGAAAAAACAAAGAAAAAACATTGCACATTATCCTGTGGCAACTAATTGGAAGAATTCACGGTTTTGAAATCTTATTACTAATATATTAATTAACAACAAACAATGGTATTTTGTTTAATTATTTCAACAAACTATATTACAAAGGAAAACAAACAAGTTAGCCAAAGAAGTCTAAAAGATAAGAAAATAAAGGAAAAGAGATTTTTTATAGACAATCGATTAAAATAAAAATATGATAAAAATTACACAATATTATTAGTAATTACCATGAATATTCATATGTACGAAGTATTTAATAAAAAGCAAAAATAAGGAAGTAAATAAATTTTCTTGTAAATTATAAAACCATGGACAAAAAGCTACTCCAAGAATAAAATATTAGCAGTTACTAATGCTGAACTAATGTGAAAAAATATAGAAAAATATTTTTATAATAAAATAAAAATGTGTAATCAATAACAAAATTAAAATCTTAATAAACTACATACATCACAAAATAGGTAACTTTTAATGCGCGCATAACTTAAAACTACAAACTATATTATTTATTTAAAATGTGTACAAGTACAAAAATATTAAAAAATCTAAAAAAAAAATTTTTAACTAACTTAATTATCATCACGATACATTGATGTGGTATTTTGACTAAAACATTAGTTTGTCTTTGATTTCCTACATTAATACTTAAGTATTACTTAAAGATATTAAGTAAGATAACATAAAGGTTTTATGTGAACACAGTTAAGTGATATCTACATAAAATAATTAAATATAAATATGATTATACATAGATTCAAAAAATTATTGCTATTATAAAGAAAATTGTAGTCACAATAATTCTACAATATTTTTTTAGAATTACACATTTGCCCGACATAGGGAATACAACCCAATAAGAAATTATGTATAACTAATTTACTATATTACATACTTATAGATTTGCTTACTAAAATTAAAGTATCAGAAGCTCCAATTAGATTTTCATTACATTAGAGAACTGTATTTCGAACGAAGTATCTCGAACAGCGAATTTATTTAATTGATTTTACAAAATTTTAAATTACATTCGGGATAATTTTATATACCTACTCTGCCAATAATGACCCCCATTTTTATCTTGGATAACATGTAAGAGCATTTTTTTATGACTTACACTTGAAGTAAATTGTTATTATTTGCAATTACTAAGTGTAAATACCCATTTTTCATTTAAAGCAAATCCCATTTATCAAACTATTTGGATGGAACAACGAAATAATGCCATATATATCTATATTAACATCTGGTTAGATCAAAAAGAACTTGATCGAGAAAGATGCCAAAATGCTACCAAAGAAAACTCCTATTGTAACGCTAGTTCTTTATTCATTTGGTCTAAACCCACCCTTACAAATACATACAACCTTACCTCATATTCCTTCATCTTCAGAGCTCTTATATAACTAAGTATAATTACGCTATGCCATACTGGCCACTGTCACAGTTCCGTCTCTTGCCAAGCTGGTGACACAGTTGAGGGGATCCCACGATGTCTCCTAGGAACACGCTGAGAAGGTAAAACTCTTTGGCCTGGTCTGGTGAGCGTTTGTATTGGCTGGAAATAAAAGAATTTGAATTTAGAACACTTTTTGTGAATGAATATAAAAACGCCAAATAACACCGAGAGCATAAACGTCAGTTTTCTTAAAACAGCTGTTTACTATGAATTTATGTCAAAGTTATCACTTGTTTTAAGAAAAACGGTCGTTTATGCGGTCGGTGAACTAGGGCCAACTATGTAGATTAGGACACTTTTTTTTGTCTATCTAGTAAGTAAGAAACTTTTCTTTGATAAAATAATAACTACGATTTTGTTGGATATTCTAAGCTTACTGTGAGATATTTTTAATTAGAAACTGTGTATGTCTACTTTTAACAGTATCTTACGTTCTAAATAACTACTCAATGTAACCTGATTTAAACCTACAAAACACGCTAACAATTCTTAAACGAAGTGATACACATTTGCACTTCACCGCTAAAAACCTTAGCAGCTAAGTGATTACCTTCGTACAAAAGTACGAGTTTACTTTTCAAGCAAAGCTGCGTTTTCCCTGAAACCGTACAAAGCACTACAGAATTTCAGAGAACTGAGCTTTGTAACTAAATATTGTAAAGAAAACTTTTTTCTTTATATGTAAAGTTTTTTTTTTATATAAAAAGCATAGTCTTTCTGGGCTTGCTTTTGTGCTTATTTACTCGTAAATTCATTTGAAGTTAACAAATAAAAACAACTTATTAAGTACTATGGCTTAATAAAATAAAGGATTCACATGAACTGAGAGCCTCCTTCTTTATGGAAAACCGAAAAAAAGTATGTTGATGAAAAAAAGCGTTTTTCGATCAATCAAGACGAAACTAATAACTTGAAATACGATTTAAAAAATGCGGTGGAAAAATCATAAACTTGGCTTTCCTTACGATAACTTTCCCATCTCAAGTTCGCCATACAGAACAAATTGAAACCGCAAGTTATTTTGACAAATAACAGCTATTAAACCTGGAAAGATGAGATAATACGGAACTGCATCTCTTATAACAATCTTAGTACACCACAAACTGACAATTGCTGACTAAAACATATGGCATTATGGACTTAAGATGAAAAGCCTAAGTGTGATATTGCAATGTAATCTAAGATGTAGGGAAACCCACTCTTATCGCGTTATAATAAGCTTTATTCCTTTACAAATAAGGTGTATTTTTGTATGAAGTCTTGGGCCAGTGAAAGTGTTTTGCGGTGTTGCATAATAGCGGCTCACCTCGGACGACGAACGTAAAGTAGACGCTAGTCCCCCATACATTAAGATAGTTTACTCGTCTGCTTGGCCTTCACTTTATTTGGGTTAGGAAACTTATGTCTATGACTTACTAATGTCAGGTGATTTTGATGATATGAACAAGAAACTAGAGTATTAGAGCAAATATTTATATAAAAGAAAACTAAAACACTCATTATTTTCGTGTATTTTGGTATCAATTAGCGGCAAGACTCATTATAACGGTAGTGGTTATTTCGAGTTGTAATATTATTTAACACATTCGTTTAAAATGGGGAAAATATGGTGATTGAAATTAAATTATTCCCAACATTTCAAAACAATTTCCATAAATATTCACAAAAAGCAACAAAACTCAACAGCATAAAATATTTCGTAATTTTCTACAATCCTCATGGTTGGGCGACTGCGAGCGGCGATGACCCGCGGTTGCGTACCACTATTACATCGATGTCCCACTTGCGTCCGAAAGACACACTTAGCTACATTCTTATACGAAACACTCGACCACTGACCCGGTTCCGTACAATTGGACGTGCCATTGAAATTCAACTGATGAAATATTCATGGAAAAGACACCCATAGTTTGACATGTCAAGGTCGATGGAAATTGTGGGTGAATTTTAATGTATGAATTATATATTTGGGATTTGGTAGCAAAAATGTATTTTTTTTTGTAGGAGATTTTAGTATGACTCGGTATGGATGTAGGAAGTAATATAATACTTCCTGAATTGAAATTATTTGTGAAATCAAATGGTAAAAGTTCCTAAAATTGATTATTCTTTAGACAAATCCTCGAATTTTGGTTGTAAAGTAGTACATAGCAAAATTTATTTTACTGGTTGACAATGACTTCATGAAGTGAATATTGGTAAAAATAAAATGAACATTGAAACCAAACTCTTTCTGACATCCTCTTTTCATTTACCTAAAGTATGTGGCCAGTTTTCCAAAGTACTTTACGAGTAAAACCTTATTATTAACGAAAGGGGCATTTTTCAAGTCCACGCTACCGTTCGCATTATTACACAACTTTTCATTGTTAAAACTTCTTATGCAATAAGTTCCTACCTATTTAAAAACTAGTACAAGAACAAGGGTTAGATTCAGATTTATTACATTACGTGAATAATCAGGATTAGCAGGTTATTCATGATTTGGTAAACAATAACATACCGAATTGTCGAAGATTCTAGAACCATATTGTTAGTCTAGGATATATCGTGGTAGTTATTCCTATTATTTTAGTTACAAAATAAAATACTGGGTATATTTGGCAAGTTTGATTTACCTCCCTATACTTTATCTTTTCTTCTTCTATATTATTTAATTTGCGTCCCAGGCTATTTGGTGTGCATAGATAATGTGATCAGAAGCTAGTTTTTAATTTATTATTATTTTGTATGTCTCTTCCAGACCACGGAACTATAGAATGCCGGATTTTTGGGAAGCGAACGTGGGGCCGAAGCTGAATGCCCTTTTGAGACAACTTAATTAAAATGGTGACACAATTATTACCTGAAGACATCAGGCCAATCGAACTGTGGGCGTGGCTGCGCTTGGGCCCGCATCGCGTAGTGTGCGCAAACGCGTTCGAAGATGCATGCGCGCGCCCCGAACTCGCCCACGATGTATTTCTCAACCTCCGTCGCATCGAATAGCTCGGGGTCTGCAAACGTCAGCTGGCGACGGTTGCGGGAGCGGTATGTCGCTGGAACAGGTTAAATGGAAAATGAATATAAAGAAAAAATATCAGCAAATAGTTCCCTTAACCTATTATGATAAAGGGATGAGTTAATTGATATCAAAGATTTTAGATTATTCTCTAAACTGTAACACTCTTTTTTTGCTCATTGAAAAAGCAGTAGGCATAAGTATTTTTTTGTGGATACAGACAGCTAAAATATTCAACAGGCATCCAAAATGTGTAATGCCAGCACAAACAAGCATAAAAGAATTCTGAAAGTCCCCAAAACCTCTTGGACGTCAAGAACAAATGAATCATTTTCAGACATTGGATGCACCAAAGAACCTTATAATAGTCTCGCCTCATGGACATTGGTCACAAATCGATGGCGTCAAAGTTGCGAGATCGGTATTCATCGGAACAGCAGACACGTAGGGCATTACAACATGCAGCATTAACTGAATACGTGGACCATGGCACGCAGACATCATAATATGAGGTCATCAGTCATCGATAGAATCGCTCCCAACACCAACCAGGCATGTGTCAACTGGATTTTTCAAGTATAATTTTAATAGGGTGTAAAACACGAACCACCATTATAATATTACTCGCCGTTTCCCGTGGTTTCACCAGCGTTCCGGGGGAAACTACTTTAGGTACCCGGGTAACGTACCTATAGCTGCGTCAACCTAAAATAATGTAGCTTTCCGAGAGTGAAATACGTTTTCAAATCAGTTTCATAGATTCCGAGCCTTTAGGGTACTTACAATAAATGTAAAAAAAATATAATACATATTAGCATAGATAATAGTATGTTTTATTATGTATTACGATTATACATTTCAAAAATATAATAGTTACAGCATACATTACTGTTGTTACACAATAACACAGTAATATCGCAATGTTAAATATCTCGATGTAATCCAAATCGAGAAAACGATAATATAAATTTAAGGAAGATACATTTTGCTTCATCACCGCCAGGAAATCGGAATCGAGTTATGTAATATGATAAATGACGTTTTTAATGTAATAACGATGTTCTTAATGCAAAATGTAACAAATAGAACATTTATTTTGGAGAAGTGTTTTGAGAATAAACGTAGCAATGTAAGTATCTACATAGGTAAATATGTTTTGATTGGTAATTAAGTCTCTATGTTTCCACAAATTAAAGAAACAAACGGAATCGGATTAACACTATATTTTCATAAGAAAGTAAAAGCCTAGCTAGTTTATGACATGGTGAAGTAGCCCTTGCTATCTTAAAATTTGTTTGATAAAAATATGAAAATAGAGAAAACTGCGTCTGATTTTTTGGCATCACTAAAATGAAAAAAATCCTATTCATTAATATACCTTTAATCCTCAATATGTTGGATTAAAAGAGCCCGCATAACTTCTTATTTCAAAAGAAAGAAAGACCTATTATTTGTGACACATGTCCCAAAAATCCATTCAATTACCGAGACAAAAGTATCAGAAGTAAGTAATCTGAAGCATTTTTTATCATCCAATGATCATTAGCTAGTTAATTGCCTCTGTCTTCGTCCTAATTACTCGTGCACTTTATCTCTGCCAACGTTCTTTTAGTTTGGTGCAAAACTTTTTCTTTCTTTCCTACACTATTTTCGAAGAAAGATAAGAAATACTGGAATTTCAATATGTGTAAGCATTTAAATCCTTTATCACAGTACTGTGTACTTTCTAAATACCTTTTAACATAAAAAGATCTTCTTAAATATGTTACTTAAAAAAAAATTGGATTCATTTTTGGACACTTTTTGGATACCTGCCTTATCGCGAAGTACTCGAAGCAAGATTGTGATTTACTTAATTTTCGTAAAAAATGCTGTTTAAAACCGCACTTAATACTACTTCTAGAACAAACCCCGATTAACCCATTTACTCACACCACATATCACTGTCAAGAACGATTTGCAATCCAGTGCAACCGGCCTAATATTCGACATAAACACGTAATACCATCCAAGTAGTTCACGTTTGATCGCTAATACAAACAGTGGCTAGACTCGTTGAGTTCCACGGTGGTTATTAATGTGACAGACTAACGCGCAAACCACGGTGATTTACGAACAAACATAAATGTATAATCTATGCATTATGCACTGGTATCCAGAGTTTAATCGTGTAAGTCGTGGTGGCCTAGTGGGTTAAGAACCAACCTCTCAAGTATGAGTGAGTGGGTTCGAATCCAGGTCAGGCAAGTACCAATGCAACTTTTCTAATTTTGTATTTACTTTCTAAGTATATCTTGGACACCAATGGCTGATAAAAAGGTGAAGGAAGACATCTTGAGGAAACCTGGACTATTAAGTCTGAAATCACCAAACCGCATTGAGCAAGCGTAGTGTGAGAGGAGGCCGCAGCCCAGCAGTGGGACGATAAACTATATGCAGAGTTTAAACCAGTTAGATGCGGTTCCCAGGTGCTGAGCGATAACAAAAGAGTTCGTTTGTATATTGAAGAGGCATAAACAATGAAACATATTGGTATCATGTACGCAAACAATTGTTTGTTACGTGCGACTAAAAACAAATGAAAGACGACCGGTGATAAGCCTACATTCAGCTCTGGATGGCAATAGACTGATATCATTATGATTATACATAAAATAACATTAGTATGTTTCTGAAGATTTGCAGGATTAGGTGACATCATCATCTCCCGAGCCTTTTCACAACTATGTTGGAATCTGCTTCCAGTCTAATTGGATGCAGCTGAGTACCAGTGTTTATCAAGGAGCGACTGCCTATCTGACCTCCTCAACCCAGTTACCCGGGTAACCCAATACAACCCGGGCAACCCAATTAGGTGACACTGATGTTGAATTAGTAAATATTTATTTTATTTTCAGACAACATTTAGCCATAACAGTGACTAACATAATATTTACACAACAATTGTTTATTTTTCCGGGCCAAGTGCATACGTTCTTCAATTCAATGCCCTGCCTAACCAAAACAGTTATTCAAAAATAGAGGTAGGTAACGCTACTGGCTTACGAATTTGGCTTTGAAATCTTTTGAGGTAGGTAAATCGGAGGGTTTTTCGTTTGACGCGAACGCGAAAATAGAGGATTCGAAAAAGTCAAAGAGAAAGAATTATCTAAGCAGCTTAACTTGACAGCTTTGGCACTATTCCGGGGAAAATGAGACCAAAATAAACTTAGTAATTAAATGAAGTGAAAATACGGATTTCAGAGGTCTTTGGAGTATTTTTCAGTGTGTGCGTTACTTTTTAATTTCTGCAACCTTGCTATGTGTCGTGGCTAGGCTAGATTAATTTCTTTTAAAGTCGACAATAGTAGCAAAGTCACACTCTAGTGAACTGTTAGGATTCTATTATTCTACACCTGTAGAAATATATGATATGGACCTACATTGCATTTTATTGTTCCTGACTTATACTGAGCTACATTCTTTCGAAATGGGAAACACAATACGAGCTTCATTTTTAAAGAAGTGCTAAAAAATGGAATGTCCTGCTGAAATGCTGTACTGCATTTATCATGGTGAAAGTTGCACTGCTTCATAAGCCATTCATATTTTTATTTCATTTAGGAAAAATACTGAAATCTAAAGTGCATTCAGTTGTTATTCTAAACCACGAAGAAAGGAAAGATGAGCGGTGATGCTATAAGGCGGGCAGGTCAGGCGCCTTCTTCTAGGTCAAATAAAGTAGTAGGCTTTAATAAAACGATCAGTATCAGTAAAGTAACGAAGCGTTCGGGGTCTGGATTGATTGTTGATTTGGATTCCTCGTCCACTGAACACTCGCATTTTGGCGACGGTTCTTTATTAGGAGATTTTACAATACGACATTTTCGTTCTCCATATTCTAAACGTTCATTTTGTGAAATCAATGATGTGTCGTATATTTGTTAACATTTAATACGTTTTAAATTTTAACTGGATTTATTTCGGAATCATCGTGAAAATCATTTCGCAGGCTCACTTTTCAAATTGGATATTGTGCTCAAAGTAATTGTTTTATTAAAATTTAAAGGTTCAATGATTTTACTCGTGTAGTCGTGATAAAATGAAAATGCTACCCGGTAAAATAATGAAAAACATTTTTGGGATACGTATAAAATATTAAATATTTATGACCTAATTAGGGAAATTCATGTGACATCTGTACAAATATATGATACTTAGTAAAAATCTTGAAAATCTGAGTGTTTGATTGAACGCCCTACTCTCAGGAACTACAGGTCCCATCTTTCGGAGTTAGATACTGAGTCCATGTGTCGAGGATTTGTCCATTTAAAGATACTTAGGGCTTGCTGGAAGAGATTGCTATACCTTTATGAAATAAGCTATACCTTTTCATGTCTGTGTTGTGTGTGTAACTGTGTACATAAACTGTTAAATAAATAAAGATTTGAAGAGGTTCGTTTTCACCCGGGTTTACAGAGTAGTAACTACGGGATGCGGCCGAATGCGCGGGTGGTAACTAGTCGTAGTATATGATCTTAAAGCTATGCGATATTGTATCTTACAATACCACTTACCTGGACTAAGTGAATAAGAAAATTTCTTCAAGAAATTCGTCAATTTCACACTCGCTACAATAAAAGGAAAGCCTACCAACTGCACTGGTAATTCAAAATTACTCTCTTGAGAACGCACATCATCGCAAATATTTACTAAAAACAGTGCTAACAGTAATATAAACGTTAGTCCACTGCACTTCATTTTCAAAAACTAATTTGAAACACGTCAAAAAGTAAACAAGAAGAACGATCCGCGCCAAAACGCGACAACAGAATAAAAATATTTTCAAAATTTAAATTTCGAACGTTTGTTTCTTCACTCGCGGTGACCGCGGTCTATGGGTATGCTCAACTAGCCAGTACTACGGTTGAGATTGCACTGCAAAAGCTCTCGGTACGTGAGAAGGAACGCAAACACGTTCTCTTTGGTATAGTTTATGTAATGATTTTGTAGGTCAATCAATCTTAATTCACGTTACACTAATCGCGTTAATATAATATTGCGGAATGTTTTGGTATTTTAGTAGCAGGTATTTTTTTGTAATTAATTTAATTTGTACAAATTAGACACGATTATGGGTACCTAAGAACCTATATATACCTATTAAAAATAAAATTGTAGTTTGAAAATGGTAAAATTAATTAGCGTTTTAAGAGTTAGGTACCTAATTGATTTCTGTCTTTAGCTTAAATTGTAAATGTTTTATCCATATTATAACATGATATTACCCAAATCATTTATAGAGCTAATAGTTTATTCGGTTGTTTTAATGCGTTTACCTATGTCAGGAACTACAGGTCTGTATGGAAAAGTTATTTCAGTATTAAATAGCCCATTTACCAAGGAATGAACTGGAAGTATGAGTGTATATGTGTGCTTTCGATATTTATAAAAGTGTCAAACAAGAACCTGTCCCCAGCACTACTAAGATTGCAAATGTGCGTAATATAATATTAGTTCAAACGTTCTAGACATGTTTTAATCCACTAGTTGCCTAATAAGAAGCTATGCCTTATCGGAAAATATAGGTTTTCCATCTAAATATCGTTAATTATTTCTTGGAATCTTACGATGATCCCGGACATTAAAAACTTTACCAATAATTTCGACAGAAGGTCAGGGCCACCGTTAGGTCAAGGTTACCTTCCCCGAAAATATTAAATACACTTATTTTACATACAATCTTAATATTTAACGATAAGAAATAAACATTTACCTGGACTCAAGGCGTAAGACAGTTTCTTCACGAAATTAGTTAGTCGGACTGCTACTATAATGAATGGGAATCCGACTAACTGCACTGGTAATTCAAATGTCGACTCTTGTGTAGATCCTTCCATTAAGCAATCAAATAATAACAACAACAAAACAGTCCAGATATAACACACTTTTAATAACTGCATTTTTGTCTATGACTTTGTCACTGCAAATTCTTAATTCAAGTTGAATATGTCACTGTTAATTCTAAATTCAAATTGAATAGAGTTCGATTTTTTTTAATCAATTTCACACACGACGAAGGTTTTAATAGAGAAGGTTTTAGTGTCCAATCAAGTATCACGGTTTAGTTCTAGCGGTATTGTATAACCCAGCGACCTTACTGGATTACTGCGTATAACTGACCGTGTCCAACGGGCGGCCACCTAGATAAGGTTATTATTTCGTAACATTGTAATCAATGCAGTTCAGTCACATTACTAATCATTGCTCATAATATTTTAATGGCAGTTGCTAACTAGCTTCGATTGTTTCGTAAAATGTATGCAATTTGGGAAGACTTAAATCAGGAATTTTTACTACGTATCACTTTTCTTCCAAAAATCGGAAATATATTTATATCGAATCAATGAATAATATTTATATTTTGAATAAAACTCCAACGCAATGTATATTTTACGTCTGGTTGCCAAGTTTGTTGCAATCTCATGAGTTACCTAAAATTGCCTTGGATTATGAACAATCATTATGCTTGAGCAATACATTTTGCGAAATTTGAGTGCCACGACACTGCGTGCTTATAAATGTGGCAGGTGGAAGTGGCGTAATGTGTATCTAAATTGAATTTTATTATGTCCTTTAAAAAAGCTGGGATTTCCCTTGAAACGGAAATTCTGGTTTCATGAACCGAGAATCGAACTCGCTACATTATAAAGGGTACACCAAATATGGCCTCTCATATGTAGAAATATTTACAACAAAAGGGGCCTAACGTATTTTTGGAATAATACCCCATCATTAGGATGAATAACAATGAACATAGACAAAATATAGGACATTACACCAGTACTGAAATAAATTAAGAAAACTAATAAACAACTAAAAAGTTTTACACACACATTAGCCATTAGATCTACAAGAAAAAAAAAACATGAAACGAAGTGTTGCAACGTTATCGATACATTCGAATTCCGAATATATTTTTTCTAGTACCTAAATCTAGTTCACAGGAGCAAAGATTGAAAGTGACTGCACACACGTTCCGATTTACGATTCGTCATAGACTTTACCGCGCGGGAACCACACTAAAACTGCAGTAAGTAGTATAAGATAGATCTATGCTTACCCCTCCCGACCTACACTAATAGTTGTTAGCATTATGCAACGGAACGCATGTACTTGAAAGTAATGAAGGTTGATAAAATTGAGCGATTAAACGCAACCTAGTATTACGTGTATTTAGTTAATATTTTTAGCTGCATGCAACCTAAAAGTTATTAAGTTTCGAATAGTTGTTGCTAGTTCTTGCATTGTAATCTGTTAATAAATCGTAAAATAGAGATCTGGTTAAAATCATCGTAGGTAGAGATCCTATAATGATTCCTTTGTTTCTGATGCCCGATTAGTTAAATGTTAATCACCAGATCTTGGTTTTGCCAGCTGATATCAAAAATCGATCTTAATTTATCCCTTTTTTTTTAAGTAGCCCTTGATTTTTTAAACAGTTCATTAAAACATCCTTGATCACAGGTTTCAGTTTCCCATAAAAGGAATCAACATTTTTTTTTTCAATCTCTACCGTTAATATTTTTATACATAAGCAGAACCTATACCTATATTTAAAATAAGCTGACCTACCCTGTCACTCGATTATATTAGATAGATATATTTAGTTTTCGCACGCAATAACTTTTTACGTCATACATACATAAGAATAGACTGGATGCCACGTGCCACCTCGGTGCACCTTATAATTACGACATCTAGTACCTGACATGCATACTAATACTATGACCAACATACAAGCCATTTTAGAGGTACTAAATACTGTAATTTTCTTAGTACAAACACCAGCAAGTCAACCTAACCAAATCTGTCAAATTTTACCAATCCAACATTGACTTTCTACTATTGTGATAAGGTTGAAAATCTAATGAAGAAATTTGACAGATTGTGGTAGGTTGATGTGCTTTCTGTACTAAGCCTTGCAATATAAACTGAAGATTATTAGCCATATATTCAAGAGATTACTACATAAACAAGCATTATGAGCATAAGAGTTTTATTTCACAATTAACGTAGGAACATGCTCGCAAATTAAGTACGCTAATAAATGTGTAAACGCGATGCTCAGATGATATAAACCCTTAATTATTCTACTTAACGTAATCTCCAAGTTCAAGTTAAATATAAAAGCTACGTCACGTAATTTAATTACGCGATCATCTTCAAACAGGATCATGGAAATTAACAACCCCTTAACTGAGTTTAATACCAATAATAAAATAAATTTTCATTCATCCCTTCATACTCTCTTGGAAATGTAAAATTTATTGGGGTTTATTTCCGACACTTTACTCTCAGCTTAACCTTTAGAATAACGAACTCAGTAAATTATGAATTATAAATGTACGTTTCTATGATATTATGACCGGCTTTGGGTCTTCTATTTTGAATATACCATCGGGAATTGAAGCTAGCCGGTTGGGTAGCGTAATAAAAACAAACAAAAGAGAAACGATCCAACCAATAATCTTTGTTCTGACATAACTCGAATCTAAAGCTTTTGTTTTATGAAGAAAACAGTAGACTTCTCTTGACATTTACCACATACCGTAATAACGTACATACTTCATGATTGTTTTGGTATACTACAATATTAAAGACAGAATCATATACCTACATAATCTTGACTAAACATCAGGACTGCCCGAAAGTTACTGTGCTAAAATGTACAAGCCCGATATCAGTTCCACCCAAAGTAGGACTCATTTAATCATTTCCTCCAGCCCCAAAAACCTCATGATGATAACGTAACAAAAGCGTACCATATTCTCTCATATTCTTCAAGTATAGCAACGATTCCCTTCTTAAGTGACAAAGAGCGGTAAGTACGCCATTACGGGAGCGCCACTAAGAGCCTTGTTATTCCGGGATTATGAGCCAGTTCCCGCGAAATAAAAACAAGTTTGTTTCTCATCTGCCTCACAGCTAAAGGACGCTAATTATGACATGAAACTGTTTGTGAATAAGCTAAAAGGTCGCTTTTAATATTTGATTTTGTGTGTCGTTTGATTTGTTATTTATTTGTGTTGCTTGTGTCAATATGTAGCAACATTTCCCAGAGTTTTGTCATAACATCTGGGCATTGTCTTTGGGCAGATGATGTTGGCTATTGGGGCAGTTCACAATATTGAAATTAGGTGTTGAAATTCTTTTTAGATTTAACAAAACATGACCTTCCAAAGCATTATTAGTTATTTAACGCAGAAAATATGCCTTTACGTTCCCGCCTATATTATTACGAGTGGTAGGATTACTTCAATGATAAAAGAACAATTTCTGGAAGTAGATACATATGTAAGTGTAGTCATAAATAGCAATATGGAAACTCTTTTAATAATAAAAATCGTAGAAGCTCTGTTAGCTCTGTGGTTATTATAAAAATAACAAGTAGCTACATTCAGAAAACAAATGAGAATCTTGGTAAAAACAAATTTCCCCTGCTAAGCTTATTTCCGCTCCATTTACATTGCACATAAGCCGAGTACCCATAACAATTCGTTACAAGACCCACCAGGATTTCTTACGATATATTTTGTTTCTACTTTCTTACACGAGGTAATGTCGGGATAAGACATTAAATAATTTAAAACTGTACAGAGGCTTATTTTTTTAATGAAAAGATTTCCTGCCTCACAAGTACGCGGGATATAAGAAAAAAAAATGGCTTCCGTCTTTCGATTCTACGTTCAGTATTTAAGAAATAAGGTGACATTTAGACGGAAATATTTGACCGTCTTTGCTTCGTTTTAAGGCGTTAAAATAAACAATTAATTTCTTTTCTCATAACTGTAGCCAGCTTAATTTGTTTGCTCTGAACGCAAATGAGAAAAAATGCCACTGCTTTGTGTCTTTCATTTATTTACTAAATTGCTGGTATCCATCTCAATTTACCTTACCAGACTATGTGTAATGATCATTTATATTGTACGTGAACTTCTTACGAACTACCTTTATTTGTTTTGCGTTGAAAGTTGCATTTAAAGTTTTATAAACACGTTTAATTATATTACATAACTTGTTATACTTTCTGAATGGCGAAGGTCGTTAAATTAAGATATTTATGGTCATTTTAATTTGGCGTTTACCGTAGTAGTTTCGAATTGAGTATTGAAAGAAAATTTCTATTTCAATATCAGTTCAGTAGTTCCAGAGGTATAAGATATACAAAGTGTATTTCTTTACAGTGATTATACAGATTAGATATATCTACCTATAGATTTAAGAATACTTTCTGTTAATCAGACTATGACAAGAACGTTGCATTCATACTAACTCTATAGAGTTTCCGCGATTTTCAACGTGAAACAATACGTAATGTTAATATTTAAGCTAAGCTTAGTAACTCGTCTGTTCTATTCTCTGTAGCAACACAAGAAGAAGACGTCTTCAATGAATAAAAATAAATGACAACCGTCAATCTAGGTAATTACAAACTGCCCTATAATTTCTTCCTTTCATCATCATCACTATCCTCCTCCTGCCCTATACTTACTTACTTTATTAAATAATAAACAATATTATAATAGTATATTGCAATGATTTGTATGAAAGAATGAAGAATTTTCTAAACAGCTCAATGACTACTGTCAAACAGTTACACAATAAGGGTGTCCATTGACCACCACAACCCTTTCACATTCGTATCGAAGGCATTAATATCTTTCACATAAGCAACAGCAAAGATGAAAGTATACCAACCTTTACTTAATGATATCTCCACGGCGACCAACACAAGAAACATAACAACGAAACACTTATTTCCTGCCATTATGCAATATTTACTACACGTATAATTTTAAAAGAAACTGCTACAATATCACAGACACGGGCAATCTTGCGACGGTTTGGGAGCGAATGGCAGTTTTTACGCAAATTCATTTAGAGAAACAATTTCTTGATAGGCGTGCAATTGTGTTGAAAAGGTACTTAGCCTTCATGTGGGCAATCAAGCATTTGGTACGGTAATGGACATCTTATTGAATGTTTCAATGTTTTCCAAAAGTAGGTCACGAAGGGTCAGTTAAGATACTTTTAATTTGCAACAAAAATGAATTAATTGTCTTTTGACATGTAGACTATTGAAAGCGCCTCTACACTAGCGGATTTTGTCGCATGTGTACGCTTGGTTTTTCTACGCGTGATTTGTCTATGTTTGTTTTGGTGTACAATAAAGAATATTCTATCTATAAGTTACCGCGCTAAACTGGAAGCCGAACCCAACAAAGTTCGGAAAAAGGTTCGGAGGATGATGATGATATAAGTTACCGCGCGAAAAATCCGGTAGTGTGAAAGCACTTTTAAAATTGCCTTCTGTACCTTGAAAAATTACAATTGTGTCATTGAGAGGTCAAACTAAACCTATATTTCCATGACATATCGGTTTTCCCTTGTCATTTCCAAATTACTTATGATGAAACATACAAGGTGCATGACAAAAACCCGATCTTTAACCTACGATCAACTCAAACTCTAAGGCTCTGTAATCAATGAACCGACATGGGGCTAGGTAACCTTTGTTGAACCTAATTAGCATGCCGGGCAAAGGTGAACATAGATCTTTGGCAATTAGCAAGACTGTGGCTTAGGTGTCAGTCATGGATGAGTATTACATACAATAATGGCATCCAGACCAATTTTTACAACGGCAGCTGTTCTGGAGATTAGCTAGCCGCGCAGGACCTATTATAACGCATAAGATAGCCCTCAAACACAGGTGTCTTTTATCCTCCTCACTCTCATGGTCCGATGGAACAGAAATTTGACACGATCGTAGAGAGATCAGGTGCAGGACCGACACTTACCTGCTCTCCAAGACGTGGGTACATCATCACCAACTTCCTGACTCCGGGTTACTTTGTGAAAGTTTCTTAAAACTGACACTGTAATCGAGTTTTCTAGAAGGAGATATTTTTGGTTATGTGCAAGTTGTCGGAAAACGAAATTCGTAAAACCGTCCATTGTACATTGTTTCAGAGTTCAGATGTTTCGAAATTATTCTTACCTGATGCTCCCTTCTCAAGTCCTCGATTAAAAACTTCTTCCTATTTGCCAAAACAATGATAAATAAATACGCAACTAGTACATTACGCGTGTTTTATTATTACATAAGTAGAAAAAACTTAAGTATAACAATAGAATACTTAAACCTGTATCCGAAGTATGTAGATGAAAAAACTTGCGTGTCGAGTAAGCCATTAAAATAATGTCTGTATCGTACACAGGGAAGAATATTGTACTTGGGTATTTACGTGCATATCTATCGGTACTATCAATGCAAGTTGTCTCGTCATACAGATCAAAATAAATGAAGAGCTACAGATCAAATGTGTCGATATAAGCAATAGTTCTGTCTGTTTTCTTAATTTTTATCATGATAGCTTAAT
Organism: Helicoverpa zea; assembly: GCF_022581195.2. Classification (NCBI taxonomy): domain Eukaryota; kingdom Metazoa; phylum Arthropoda; class Insecta; order Lepidoptera; family Noctuidae; genus Helicoverpa; species Helicoverpa zea. The sequence continues at coordinate 6,560,997 of NC_061472.1, forward strand.
GACATTATCCGTACATATAACATCTAATATATACCTAAAATCTAATAAAACCTATTTTCTTTACGTACATAAGATAAAAAAGCCAAAAGCCACATTTAAGATGTTGTTGTTTTAATTATACTAAAAAAAAAAAATGAAAAACCCGAGTACCGTACGGACGAATTCACGTGCGACCAGTCGCTTATAAAACTTTTGATAGTCTTTACATAAAACAGACTTTTAACGGTCAAACAAAATAAAAAGAAACAATAAATTACATTAATGAAATATTAATTCTAAGTCGATGATATTGGCCGCATACATTGCGTGTATTACGCGATGGCCGTACAATACGTAATTACTTGACTGCATTAAAATTGGGTCGCACGTCGCGCTCAGCGGGCCTCGGTTTTTTGACATCACTGCAGGTCGGCTGTTGGATAACACATGATTATGCTTAAGTTATGTAAAAAATATTCTTCACTGTAAATAAATATTGTTATCTATACTAATATTATAAAGCTGAAGAGTTTGTTTGTTTGTTTGTTTGAACGCGCTAATCTCAGGAACTACTGGTCCGATTTGAACAATTCTTTCGGTGTTAGATAGCCCATTTATCGGTTCCCACGGGATGTGGGTGAAACCGCTGGCAGAAGCTAGTTTATTATAAAAAAGTTTGTAGTTTCTAGAGAATACTGTAAGATTTTTGATCCCTAATTTCTTTGTACTTATTTTTATTAATTAGTCTTAGCAACTTAATCAGTAAATTGAACCTAACTTTATAATCTGTACAGGATTTTTTCATCACACTAATAGTAGAAAGGCGAATATTAATCAGTCTACAGCTGAATGGCTTTTGATGAAACTTGGCAGAAATGTAGCTCCAAATTCCTGTAAATATATAAAGTGCAAATATGATTCTCAGGCCCGCCGCTAGCTGGTTGTTCGCCCGCGTGCAAAACTGATTATGTCGCCCTACGACTACATACGTTTTGACAAAAAATATAAAAAAAGGGGGGGGGAGCGGATCCAGGGGGTCCGGACCCCCCCCCGCCAATTCATATCCATCTTACTTGTCCAACAGAAAAAAAATATGTACATGCACCGCTCTGATTGCAGAAAACCCACCTACTTTTGGATAAATAACTATTGCAATACATAACATACATTACACATAACTTTTTATTTACTTGAAATGTTCAGAGTAACCTAAACAGTCCAAACTAAGCAATTGCTTAGGGCATCAATGCAGTGCAATCATTACCCAAGTGGCCCCTATGTATTGAAAGATTGTGATTAACTTAAACTAACGCACTTAAATATCTATAACAATGTTTAAAGTCAGTAAAATATGTTATTTGGTGGGTTTCCCGTTGAAAACTTATAAGGCACATAATGTCATATGTAAGGAAGCGCGAGCGGGGCGAGCGCGAACATTTTTTAGTCTAAGGACACAAAACAAATAAAAACCACTGTAAATTAACAAAGCAAAGTCAAAAAGTAAGATATGCACAGAAGTGAAGTGCAAAAGCCGCGAGCGAAGCGAGCGCGATTTTTTCCTTAGAGTTTTTATGAAGTAAACATATTATCATAAAAAGCCATAACGGACGTGCGCGAAAAATGTTTTTTCGGAATTTAATGCCTCAACAATTAAACAAAGATAAAATGCGACATCTGACATGGAGCCGCGAGCGCAGCGAGCGCGAATTTTTTTGGAGATGCAAAGGGTGAAACAGTCAAAATTGATAGGAGACGACCAAAGCTAGGGCGGCTTTTTCTGAAATTTTTATGTACCTAACTGAAACCGGCAGTGTAAGTAATATTCTTAGCGCTATTGCTGTGTTCGGAAATATTGAAATCAAATCATTAGTAAAAAGATATTGTATTTTTTAAATATTACGTGATAACTCGCTAGATTTGCCGCCCCCTAGGACGTGCCTCCCGCGTGCTGTGCACGCGCTGCACGCCCGCTTACGGCGGGCCTGATGATTCTAATTTAATTCTGTCTCGGAATAAGGGCTTTCTAACACTGAAAGAATTTTTCAAATTGGACATACGTTACTGAGGTTATCGCGATTACGCAAAACTACAAACTTCATTTTTATAATTTTATAATATTTTTATTTTAAATGACGTAACACAAACTCTGCAACCAGTGTCTAAATAATTATTATGTTAGCAAAAGTCATTTGCAAACCGTAATGGCGGCGTTACATAGACGCGTGTGGCGGGAATCACTAATCGCTCAAGTAATGTTCAAGTGTTTATGAATATGTATAAGCCATCGTTGATTGGATTGTAGGTAATCTTCTAAATAGGTACACCTAAGGAGTTTTATTCTGATTCACCTACGTACTTTTAGAACTGCGTATGGAGTTGGATATAGGGTGATAGTTTGAGATATAAAAGTTTTGAGGTTAGGAGACATTTTAAAATAGGAGACATTTTAAGCTTGTTTTCAATATGGAATAGTAGTTTTTTTGAAATTATTTGAAATGATTTAACTCGAGCATTAAATACTTCTTGTACACAATACTTCTTCGAACCAAATAATAATAAAATCATCGCATGAATGTAGACTCTCTTACATTGTTAAGGAAAATGACATTATTTTCTACCTCTATGAAAAATGTTAACCTTATCATCAATCATTTTTTTTTTCACTTAACTAATGGAAAAAAAATATTTTTCGCATTCATTTTCTTATGTATACCTACCTAAATAGGGATCGATAAAAATAAAACCTGTAGATAGATTGCAATGACTCTTTTTCAGAAATGCCTGTAGTTACCTATCCGTGTTTTATCTTCAAAACCCAGTTCAAACTGTCAGTCGTCGGTTTGTTCCACCGACTGCGCAGATATAACGACGTTCGTAGGTACTCACTATTCAGCAAAACATCCCAGCCTCATTCTCTAGGTAAAATATTGAGAGTGCTTACCTATATCTCATTACAATACCTTTTTTGAGATACTTCAAAATTCCTAGAAAAAGTGTCACTTGGTGATTTGACCATAGTCGGTTTTTACTAGTTCTCATTTCACAAATAATTATCTCAAAAATGACGGAAAGAAGGTATTCGATAGCTCCAATGAAAAATAATATTTATTCATTAACGAAATCATTTATTTAATGACACCACACCAATTACAATGTACATAAAATGATAGTTACAAATACATTTCGTTTTTTTTTTTATTAGTATCGCTTCGCCAACACACGTTTAATCCAATTCAAATTTTTGAACACATCTGTATACACCGTTTTATGTTCTAAAACGCCGCTCGTAACACCTATCAATGTGTCGTCGTGAACTAGGGAGCCACCTGAATCTCCTTGATCCGCCCTCACATTAGAGTACGTGCATAGAACACTTTCATCCCTGGCATTCTCACATCTACAGATAGTGACATTACCTTCTCTAGGCGTTGCTAATCCGGGCTCGGCATCTCCATAACCCGCAATAGTTGCCACAGATCCAAAACTGACAGGACTGCTGAGCAGTCGAATTGGCCACGTAGTACAATCATTCAAATTTATATGTGATTTTGTCCTTATAAGTGCCAGGTCTTTTGCACTATTGCTATAATTAATTACGCCTTGGATGTACTCAGGATGAACTTCAATATGCATTGAAATCGCTATTCGATTTAGTGAGCCTTGTTGGTGAACACCGACGTAGTCCACGTCGTCTTCAAAGCAATGTGCTGAACTGATAATCCATCGGGCACTTAGTATAGATGCGCTGCATAAAATAACCTTGTCAAAATTATTGTGTGTATTGATAATTATAAGTTCAACAAGATGTCTATGTTTCGTAACATCAAATGCATTGCCACCTCGTACCCGGTTTTCTATCACCGAAGCTGAAATGTATTGTAGTACAACAATAACAAATAACGAAATATGAGTTAAATAAGACATTGTCACCGTAACTATTATGAAGGCAATGCTTTTAAAAATTGAACCTTCCTTTATATACATAGTTTTAGGAATTCGAATTAGATCCCACCCAAAACAAAAATGTGAAAGGCTGCCAAGTTCGATAATATGGGAATGCTTCGCCTGTAAAAGAAGTGAGATCTGAATAAGTACCAAGTTCCATATACATACCTCAGTTAAAAATAGTTACTTTATAATGATGGTTCTTGGCAAGTTTTCACATAACTTGTTATAAACCTACTAAACGCAATGAATCAAGTATTTAATTTTCTATTAAAACTTGCCAAGTAACATCATTAAAAAGTAACTATTTTTAACTGAGGTATGTATATGGAACTTGGTACTTATTCAGATCTCACTTCTTTTACAGGCGAAGCATTCCCATATTATCGAACTTGGCAGCCTTTCACATTTTTGTTTTGGGTGGGATTTCATTTATTTTTGTAAGGTTGTTTATTTTATTTTTTTCTTATGATTAAGTTAGTTAAGGAAATGAGTCATTTATACTATCTTTCAGATTTTTGATTAGCACTATGCTTCTTACAAAGAAATGAACTAGATTAACTAAATGGACTAGATTTACCAACTGACTAACATGACATGTTATCATATATTATGTTCGTGGATCAAAGTTACACATTCGTTATTTTCGAAAGTGACTCACACTTGGCTGTTTTCACATTTTTACTTTACTTTGACTAAATACAAACCTTTGTATCGAATTTCAGATCGGTACGACCATTCGAAGATATATTATATAAATATAGATAAATTTAGTTCGTTTTAGTTCCTTAGGGGTATAAATTTACACCGGGTATAAATGTACACCTTCATTATTTTGAAACTGACTCACACTTGGCCATTTTCAGATTTTTCCCTTTACCTTGACATAAAGACCTACCTCCATGCCAAATTTCAAGTCAATACGACCATTGGAAGTGGTCTAGGTTTTTGATGAGTGAGTCAGTCAGTGAGTGTATAGTAAAAATAGCGATTTTCTGACGTCAATATCTCAAGACCTACAATAGGTATGATAATGAAATTTTGTATTTTAGATAAGTGAGAGGGTCTCAACAGATACTAGAAATTTGATATGCGTAAATAAAATAGATTTTGAGTTATAGGGGGGTCGAATTTGGCCCGAAATGGTTCGTGTAATATAACCCACGGCCGGTGTGTCGCTTTTTTTTGCTCGAACTTGGCGGACACACTGCCGTGTGTCTAGATAAAATAATACTTTAAGGAAAATTTTAGTGGCCGTAAATATTTTATAGATTCCTTGCATAACATAGCTGGGTTTATTTACATAGTTTACAATGTTCGGGTATTTTTTTTTATTGTGACATGCGTAAAGATAAAATTATTTCCTAAATATGTATGAAGGAAATTATAAAGTAAATGTTAGCATAAGCACGGGTAAAAAGCTTAAACCTTGATGGAATCGAAAATGTGTTTCAGACAGTGACCTGAAATCACATGTAGCAAAAAAAACTTTCAGCATCGTTGCTAAAAGTTGAAATTGTATAAGTACTCATAGTAGCAATTTTATGTGACTCTAATTTGATGGAAACAGATATCGGGTAGTCAGTTTATAAAAATTTAGCATGGCCTAAAGCAAAAAGGAAGTCAAACATGCTGCCGACCGGTTTCGGTGTAGAAGAGGGCACCTAATCTTAACGCATACATACAGTTAATTTAACGGGAGATTAACATTAACAATAGCGATACACGAAGCAGAAGCCGCTCTACTGTCTGGACATGACAATACAATACGGCGAGGATAAAGTCCGGCCCCTCGCCACGGCCGGTCTTTCCGACAGCATCGGACTCCCCGAAAACACATTTAAAACACTATCTCATTTCCCAAAAACGAAGAAAACTTCAATACCGTGATGCAGGCCTCGCGATCCCATTGGTCTAAAGTCTGAATGTTCGTGCCGTTCCAGTCAATGACTCCAGCAAAAAATACGAGGCCAGTGGAAGTAATAGCGGTACCACTGTCATTATCTTAGATCGTTGTACCAGAGTTTATTTTATAATGTACCGTGGAGGCATGTGGTTGTTAGCTGACGGATGTAATCTTAAAATTGATATACTGGTTTTTTTAAGGCTTTAATAAAACTTTACTGGCTAAGCAGTAGGTGATAGCAAATAGGTCTTATAAAAAAGCAAGTGCATCAAGATGGAGTACTCTTGTTGTGTACATCGTGCCTACTGGATTTTAGTGGTGTCTATGTTTCTGGCTACTGGGCTGATGAAGTTGAAAAGATTGATAGCCAATATTTAAACAAATGAGTACTGAGTTGAGAATGCATATAAGCAAGATATGACGTGAAAGTGACGGTTACACTCAGTTGAACATCGTCACTGAGTAGTCAGTAAACGTTTGGATTATGAGAAACCTGCAATGAAACGTGGTCAGATTTTTATCTTGAGAGACTTCTTTATATTGTATTTGTAACAGAAATTCACTTTTACGGCAGTAAAATACTAACGTAGGTTATTGCTATTTGACCAATTTTCAGCATTAAGTAAACCAACTAAACATTGCATGCGGCAGAGAGGAGAATGTTAAGAGGTATGTGTGGTGTTACGCGAATGGATAGAGTGAGGAATTAGTATATAAGAGGAAGTTTGAAAGTAGCGCCGGTATCAGAAAACTGCGTGGAAACCGGCTGCCGTGGAATGAGCATGTGATGTGGAGGAATGAGAGTCATGTTGTGAGGAAGGTGATGAGTATGAACGTGGACGGATATAGTGGAAGAGGAAGACGATATAGATGATGGATTGTGTGAAAGTAGATATGGTAAGAAAGAATGTTACTTGTGAGATGACGGCAGATAGAAGAGCATGGAAGGAGAAAACATGCTGTGCCGACCCCAAATAAAATTAGGATAAGGGCAGGAGGATGATGATTGATGAAGTAAACCAACTAAACCACACGGTTCGATCTTAATGGCATGGATGCCAAGTTTCTTCTCAAACTTATAACAAAAAGTATACATTTATCAACTAAAATGAGCTCTATTGTACCTACATACCTACATAATATAATATAGGATAGATTTCTGATTGAAGTGAACCTTTTAATAAAGCAAAGATAAACGGTCCCTCTTTCTCCGTTCTTCAGATATTGCTTCATAGCATATGTAATGTATTGCTTCCTATTATTTATGTGGCTAAAGTATTATTTGGGTTTTCTTACGTGGTTACAATCGATAGAGAAAATGTGAACTTTATGGGAAAAATATTGTGGATACTTTAATATATTTCATATCAAGAGTTTTTTTAGAAAATCATTGTATAAAACATTTGTGTTGCATTATCTACTTATGTAATGTAAGTAGGAACATTGGCATAAATACTGAACAATATTGTAATAAGCTGTTCGTTATATGCATAAAATTATAGAGAAGCGTGCAGTGTAATAAGGTTATTCCGTAAGGTAAGAGTAGGTACACTGCAGACTTAACAGTGGGCCTACAGTCGACTCGATGGTAGGCGCAATTTCTTTTTTTACAACATCTTGATTCCAATCAAAATATTCAGTCAGTCTGATACCGAATACATACCTAATGTCCGTACTCATCTTTATACTGATTTATAAGCCCAAAAAAACTATCTACCAACTAAAAGTTTGCCGTGTGTAGCCTACTCTTAAACGAATCGTATCTTACATTAAGAGGCTGACTGACGTAATTTAAAAGAAGTTTAACTCTTACCAACTTTACATAGGAAATGTAGATATGCCATTATTAGTATACATCTGAACGTATACGGTCTCTTAAAAGCATTTCGGCAATGAAAAACAGGACTCCCATACAACTGATAGCATAATATAAGTTTCATACAAAAGGCTGCGGCAACCTTTTCTTACTACCTACACTTATTATTTTTACCCAACCATCAAAAGAAAATTTACCTTTAAATCAGTGTTTTCATACGTAACATTTTCCTGGTACAAGTGTAGTGTATGTATTTCTAGTGTATTTATTTTACTCTAAATATATACGGATGTTTCTATGAATATTTATATAGGACGGAACTATCGGACGTGTTGTTCTGACTGACAGCAGAGCCTTTTGTGGTGTTGGCTAATTAGAATGAGCATTGAGGAAACATTCAGATGATAGCCTTTTTTATAATTATACCTCTCTAGATTATTAATAATAGGCAAATCGTTATATTAATTTGATCTAAGCGTGTAAAGTTTGAATTTGCTATTGGTTTAATTATTTTGTTTTATGTATTTGGTTCCGTGCATAAAACATAATACAAAATTAATAATAATAAGCAGCATTAAACGAGCAAAAAATACATTTGTTCTAGTCATTCAGTTCTTGTTGTTATAGGGGCTACAGAAATACATATGTGAATCATGGTTTTCAATGGTCTGTGAATAAAAGGATCCCATTTTATCCTTTAAGTGCCGATTCCTAAAGAGAGTTCTTGGGCATTTTTAGAAAAATATGTACCTACTATTATAGTGTGGTGTCAATTGCAAGTGTTTTTGTACTTACTGTGTTTTAAGCTGGTCTCTACTAACTACAAAGATGTATCTTCAAACATTTAACATAAACACAGACGGTTTAGTTTCATCAAATACGAAGCCCAAGCTTGATCTAGTTTCCAGTTGTCAGGCTAAAGTTGTACACAGTTTGATGACACTAGTTTCGTTATACCAACCCTGGATGAACTTTGAATTTAAACCTAGACTAATTTTGACAACCGTGTGTGAGGCAAAAGATTAACTACATTCCGTACTAATAAAATTAAAAGAAAATATTTTTTGTTTGTTTGTACCCAAAAGGCTCCGAAACTACTGAACCGATTTTTAAAAATCTGTCTCTTATGACGCTACACTCTTCCCGAGTAACATAAGCTAGATTTAATATTGGTGCGGGCAGTAGTTCTCACGGGACGCGGTAAGTAATACAGTTATAATTCAAAAGTTTTCAAAATACTATACCTACAAACTCATCTCTGTTATTTGTAAGTTATTTGCTAATTAAAACCTCCAATGAATGCTATATTTTTTACATAAACAATAGTAGGGAGTATTGATGAAAACTTTTTTAATTCACGTTTAAAAAAGTTTTTAGAGTCTGGCCAAAAATAAAATATAACAAAGGTAGCCGATGCCCCGAAAAATAAGAAAAATATTGGCAATGTTCATCAATACTCCCACTGTTATCGGCAGGAGTATCATTAACTATAGCCGTGTGTTATCATGAATGACTCGGCTGAAGTGAGGGTTAGACCACAGACTGAGGAAAGATGAGCAGAGATTGGCATAATGCAGGTAGGTCAGGCGCCTTCTTCTAGGTCCAATTCGTACCGTGGGCATGACCATAGCGATCACTCACAAGTGAACTAACGAGGTGTTCGTGTTCTTTGAGACATATGTCAACGATTTTTAGTATTACAAAAATGGTCGGGTCCAAAGAAGGCGCATTAGGGAGAAAACAGTAACGTTTCTCGTCCCCCGTCGACCGCATTTTGGCGCGCTACTTTCTTAGGCGATTTTCTGCTATAGCACCTCCGCTAGTCATTTTGTTCTCCATGGGTAAGATAGACCCCCAATAAAGTCCTTGAGCTACGGGAAGGGTTAGGGTCCACAACGACATCTACAAAGAGTAAGCATGATCGTATCGTTTACAGGTTAAAGTTATGGCTGCTTGTGCTTACCCCTTTTAGGACAAAGTGTAGGGGACTGAAAAATGTTGTAGGATGGTAGGTACATCCAAAAAATAGAACTTCATCATATTACATACTGCCCAATGCTCTGGATTTTTTATAAGCTGACTGCCTTACCATTCTATACTAACAATTTTTTTGTTTGTTCCGAAAAGGTACCGAAAAACTACAGAACAGACTTGAAAAATTCTTCCACTGTTGGAAAGTCACACTATTCCCGAGTATATTTTGTTGTTAGAGTTATAGAGTACTTTTATGTGGACTATGTTTTATCGGGGCATGGCTTCCGAGGCCCTGGCAGCGGCTGAAACCGCGGGAAAACAGACAGTTTTGAAGTAAAGCTAGTTTTGTCCACAAGAAGCCAGGAGAGGAGTACTGGCTTGTTACGTTACTAAGCTAAGTCGGCATTATTTTGTATTTATGTATCGTAGACATTGAAAGACTTTGCATGCTTTTTAGTTAAATGCCAAAAGTAAAGGTAAATTATGAAATAATACAATCGTAATTAATACTTCAATTACGTAACTAAAGCACTTAAAGTTAAGTTAAGTAAGAAAATAAAATTAACACGCGCAAACTGTCGATTTCTTTAGCAATTGACTTAATTTGTGTTATTCAAAGAAAGGTAGTTGTAGGGATTTGATGAAAGTACTCAAAACGAGGGAAATAATTACTTCTTTATTGAGGACGTTTATTAGCACGTCATCGACGTCGTTACCAGGTCGTTTACCTTTCGAAAATGTTTGTTAGTCAGAGCAAAAGTTTTCTCACTAAATTATTCTCATAAATATTATACCTTTACTACGAGAAGGACGCCACCAGGTACTATGTGAAGTTACACCAAGTTCAATGAGAAGAGAAATTGTAATTTCAATAACTATAAAAGTAACACCTACCTCTACAGTTGAAAGCTCTTAAGTTTGGTTTCTGAAGTCGTGGTGGCCTAGTGGGTAAAGAACCAACCTCTCGAGTATGAGGGTGTGGGTTCGATTCCAGGTCAGGCAAGTACCAATGCAACTTTTCTAAGTTTGTATGTACTTTCTAAGTAATCTTAGACACCAATGGCTGATAAAAAAGGTGAAGGAAAACATCTTGAGGAAACCTGGACTATAAAGTCTGAAATCACCAACCCGCATTGAACAAGCGTGGTGATTAATGGTCAATCCTTCTCCGTGTGAGAGGAGGCCTGTGCCCAGCAGTGTGACGATAAAAAAGGCTGTAACAGTAAGTTTGATTTCCAAAAAAAATATAACGCTAATTACAGTCATCTTTTTTTTGACGACGTCAAAAATCATCAAATGACCCCTCCCGCTGTGGGTTAGCAGCGCAGAGGGAGTGTCAGACTCTTACTACCTAAAAACCGTCGTGTTCCGTCGTGGGCCTTTTATGTACCAGGGCCGCGGTAACTCTTTCGAACAATCCCGCAGCCCCGGCAGGAACTTCAGTTACCTAACATACGGTTTTTGAACCATTTTCCGAAAATAACTTAAGTACTTAAGCGCCGAACATGGAACGTTCACATTTTGACGTCATAAACCCATGATGACATGAATATAGATAACATAGGAAAAACCGCACCATCATTCACCATTATACACTTGATCCATTAGGTACTGTGAGCGACGAAAATAACTGAACAAATCATAATTTTCAAAAATACTTAGCAACGAAACGTAAAAGGTCACAATAGGCATGGCGACTGTAATGGTCTCGTTTTATTTATTTTCTCTCATAAAAAAATAACAACGAAGATACAACACGTTTTAATTTTGTGTTACGTCACTATTAAGTAATTTTTTTATACAAACGTGATGTCACAAACCCCTGCTCCCAACCTTTCATGTCCTATATCTTAGTTGATTATTGATGTTTTGTAAATATATTTTTTTGGTAAACTAAAAGACGGAAATTACTATTTTTTTTTTTAAATATTTTTTTAACAAAAAAAGTAGATGGCAAGTTATTGAAGACACGGTTTTGAAAATTTAGATTTATTCAGCTACTTTTGAAGCTGACTGTACTACTTATGACGTCACGCTCTGACGAAAGAGGTTGCAACGATTCTACGCAAACTCATTAGCTTTAGCAAAGTTTTCATGCGGAAGTAGAGGCCACTTATTTTCTTTATAAATAAATAAACGGCAAGTTTCATCTTTAAAATTGTCCGCTTTTTTATACTTAGAGCTATGATCTTTTAGAAGTTGTAGAAAACACGTAGGTACGGTGGTACGGTGAGTTGCACCATCTAAGTATAATGATAACCGAACCATTTTCAGTTGTCAAATCAACGATTTGACAAATAAACAGATAAATAATAGCTAAAAGCAATGATAAGGCTGGCTATGGTTTGGTTATCTAATCAAAAAAATCACTCTCACTCAGTCTCACGTCGCAATGGAGGCTACCGTTTTTTGTTTCACCAGATGGCGCAACTGTAGCGTGACGTCTAAAACTATGGCAATCAAAGTTCGTATTATGAGCGCTAAAACTTATATCGATGATTATATTAGATCATATGTAATACAATAGAACTATAGTGTGAACGTATTGGCGATGCCACAGTGTTGCGCAGTGCCGTTTTGCTCGAAAAAGAAATGCGAACATAAGTTTCCGAAAGATTAAAGAGTGTCAAAGCAGTGACATTTATAGAACGCTGATCTGTATTTGCCATAATTAATCTAAAGTATTGTTAAATATTCATAATTTTAATTTAATTAGAAATATAAACCCTCGCGCGTAAACAAACAGTGGCATTTGACTTTTCGAAGACCTCACGCTACACAAGCGCCTCTAGCGGCGATTTCATACGCGGTAGCCCTCATTAGTTAGGTACTTAACATCTTTATATCCCATGAGAAATCTTTGAAAGAAAAAAAGGACTGGAAAAGAAAATCCGTTTGTCAATTCTTACTTAAACGGAGCTATTTGGTAGGCAAACGCTTAAGGCTATCCTCAGTACGGCAGCTATTTGAATTAATCATGAGCCGTATGAGACAATTCTACCTGAGACAGATGAAGTGAGCGCGGCGACGGCAGATAAATCGCTTCGGCAAACCACGAAACGTCTGTCTAAGAAAGTCGGCCTATTTAAATAACGTTTAGAATTATAAAAGAAAGAAATCGTTATTTAAGAATCTGTATGTTTTTTACTGTGGATTTCTATATTCTATCTATCCTTTATTATGCGATTAGAGATCGAAATTAGACATAATTTATACAGAGCTAATGTAAAATTCAATCTTAGATCAGTTATAGAAACCCATCGTTAGTTTGTAATTTTAAAGATGGCGCCTTAGTTAAACGTGAAAGCAACGCGCGTGTTTGTGGTTGTCATTTTACAAATAAACAGTGTATTTCAAAATCAAAGCGTCTGTTTATTTAGAAGCACATATTTTCTTCACGTCCAATATTACATTGAATTGACAGAAATTCAAAGATATTCATAGCTGCAGTCGAACAACCATAGGAACCGTTTCGTATAAAAGTTTTTCGATTTAGAAATATTTCCTCATGCATTTGTTTTACGCTCGACAAAATACACGTAAAACTGTTCTGCTAGTTTAAGGAGTATCATTGACAATTTATTTTTTCATGCATAACAAAATACCACGTGTATATTCTCGGAGGAAAATGCAGAAGCGTTCCTGTAATATACTATTATTGTTTGGGTGGTTATGGATAAATTACAAGTTGATATTTCTATCGTTATAAGGAGCTCCCGATGATGATAAATACACATAGCTTCGGTTTTTTGTATTTTATAATTATTATGTATTTGTATCTGGAAACACAACGGGTAACGTAATGTTATAATATCATATGTAGTTTTAAAATAAATGAAAAACGGGTAGATAAATAAGATATTATACACACGAATTTTCTTAACTTTGGTTAGCTTTTAGACTACTTCCGCTGGTGTGGTCAATAAAAAGGATTCTCGATTATTTCTCACCTTTTTATATTATGTTTTAATAGGTACTGCATATCTCTGTCATGTAAGTCTAATAAATGACGATCCTAATGCATTATTCTGCATAACATAATAACGTAAGGACTAGAACACATCTACGGTGATTGCAATCATGATACTCTGAAGCGCCGAGTAACCCAATTTCCTCTGTCCCGACAATATGCTCACGATGATAAGTGAGTGATAAATATGAAACATAAATATGTACCTATATTTTGGCAAATACATTTCATTTCATTTCAAAAATAATGTAATTCCGACGTCAAAAATCTTACTTATATTATAATCCTACTTTCCTACTTATATTATAAATGTGAAAGTTTGTGAGAATGTATGGATGTATGTTTGTTATTCAGTCACGCAAAAACGGCTGGACCCATTTGATTGAAATTTGGTATGCAGATAGGTGATACCCTGGATTAACACATAGGCTACTTTTTATCAACACACCTCGCGGGCGAAGCCACTGGCGGAAGCTAGTAAGGTTATAAAACAACCTTTTCGAGTGGTACCGAATCCGTATATGTATAATTACAACTTATTCTCACTGAACCTGAGTAAACTCTTAAAATATGGAGATTGAAAGATCAGAAGAGAGACTGTGAAACAATCCAATTCGTTTCGACTTCGATTTCCATTGAACCGCTAAATCCACTTACTATTAAGACAAATCTCTCGCGAATCCAAAAAAAAGCAAATGTAATGTAATTTAAAGTAAAACGGGAGGTCATATTTCTTTCGCCAAGTTATTTAAATCTGCCCAATGACTAGAGGATAATAATTTTCTGATAAGAAGAGCTTTAAGACGATGTTTATCTCGTTTTTTTTTCAACGGTCTTTTTTTTCTTCAGATCTTGATTCATAATGGATTGTCAGAGAAAGCAAGATTGTGATCGATCACTATGTTACATCTCTCTGTGCCAATAAGTATGTGGTAAATCTTTTACGCAGGTATTTTCAAAATATTACTGAATACCTACTTACAATATCTAAAAGCCAAAAAAGCACCTATAACAATGACGGCTTAAAATTCAGAAAAACTTTTGATAAGCTCAATTAAACTGGACGCAACTTTAAATCTACCGACGCTTAATTTCCTTTCATATTCACACAATTTCAAACGAGGTCAGAAATAAGGAATATTGATACACTACAAAGTATGAACTCAAAATTCAATTTTGTATAGCGCTTCACGTGTTTTGTCGAGCAAGCGAAAGCTTTACCGACTTGAATGTAGGAAGCTTTGGCTAGAATATATCATTGTGACACGCTTCTTTTGGGTACTTAGAAATGTAAGGAAGGGGGTAGTTTTCTGAATATGTATTTATTTGATGATATTAAAAAATAGGGCATTAGGCACCATACTTGTTTATTGATAAACCACTGTTCCCCGTAGCTCATCTGTGTCCAGGGGGAACTATTTCCTGCAGCAGGATAAAAAGTACCTTTTTTTAGACTCTTGGGCTGCGTTTGTACTAATTTTAAGTTAAACTGCTTCAGTAGTTATGTCATGAAAACGCGACTGACACGAGTTACTTTCACATCCTACTTATATTATAAATGTGAAAGTTTGTGAGAATGGATGTATGTTTGTTATTCAATCACGCAAAAACGGCTGGACCGATTTGATTGAAATTTGGTATGTAGATAGGTGATACCCTGGATTAACACATAGGCTACTTTTTATCAACACACCACGCGGGCGAAGCCGCTGGCAGAAGCTAGTTTATAATATTGGTAAGAAGGATACCCAAACATACAAAATATCTTAATAATGACATAAACGTAGTCCTGCAAAGAATATTCATCCGTATAATAAATCAAGCAGTGAACTAAATAACATAAATTCACTTAATGAGCCTTTACACTAGACTTCTCTCACTCACAAGTTAATATACAATACAACAACGCTTCGTCGCTCCAGGGCGTCAAGTTGCCAACTTTACTCGTTCAACTAAGCTTATATAGAAAAGTAAACAACGTATAAGCTTTCCACTTTTCCTATAATAAAACACTGAAAAAATAAATTGAACATCGTATGACGAGAGTACCAGTCTTGCACGCCAGTAACATATTCATTGAGCTAAAACTCCGTGGATATCAACCTCGGCACTTAATTACCATTTTAATTGAATACACTGGCCAAATTAATTTTTCAGCGAAGTTTTATTTTCACAGTTTCTAGTTTACTTTTAATTTCCAGTTATCATTCTGTGGAAATTAATTGTTGGAAATTTAATTTTGCGTGCAGATTTCCTTGGTTACGTCACAGCGCGTTTGGGTCTGTTTCTAAAAATTGAGGGGAATTTTCGTTTAATTTTAAAGATCTTATATTTTCTTTAGGGAACTGTTATGCTTTTATGGCTGAATTAATAAGCTTTAAAACCATCTAATTAATTCAAGAGTAGCGACACTTTATATTAGGGCCAACTACCACGCTAACACACTTATTAGGTACTAAAAACTTGTGTTTCTAATCATCACATTACACTTCATAAACGAAAGCTTCAACCATATTACAAAGTAAAACCCGCCACAAAACGCAACAAATAAATCTAATTACATCGCAAACGAAACCACGCTTTCTTATTACCTATTTATCGCACTACTTTCATACCTTAAGCTTTAACCCTTACACTAATAACTGCAAAGCCGCTTACAGGACGACTGCAGAAATACACGGTTTCAGGTTTTCAGTAGCGCGACAACCATCGGCAGGGACGGTCGTGCCCGTGACGAGAAAATTCTCTCCCGACATCGAAAACAACGAAAAACTTCTCAACTTACTGACGTCACTATGTGTTATAAGTGAAACAGTTATAAAGCTAACAGTATGGTGATTAAGTCAAAAAACAAATGAGTGATGTTTAAGTTATTGTGACGTGAACTTGGATTGTTCTGCAGTTAGGACTGTTTAAAGTTAGAAGGTAAGTTAGAACCCGTGTCAACCGGTTTAAGTTGGTGTCGGCATAGTAAATGGCTTTATTCAGACTTGAAGACCGCAAACTGACAGCTGCTTGGAGAAAAGTTTTTGGTCAAAGTTAATTTAGGATAATTTGGATAATTTTGGCCATGTTATTATGTTATAATACAAATATTTATAATACTTACCTGTTATCCTATTTGGTGGTAACTTTAAAGGCGGTATAGCGCTGTGTTCCTGCTGTGTCTTTTGATTTATGTTTCTAAGTTTTGTATATAACTACAAGCTGATCACACACGGTACACGGATAAAATATAGCCTTTGACACAAATAACGGAGTTTTCTATCGGTAAAACGAATTTCAAAATCAGTTTAAAAGTACCTGAGATTATATCCTACAATAACTTCACAAACTCACAAACTTTATGCTATTAATACCTATAAGTAAGATTATTGTGACAGCAATAAAGTCAAATTCTTAAGTATTTATTCCCAAAATTACATTACATTCTACTTAATATAGAGTAGCCTAACTGTGGTTTCTAATATTAAACGTATCGATCCATCAATGTTTTACGAACACGCAAGTTCACGCAATACGCAACTTGAAAACTATAAATTGCCAAAAGTTACAACTTCGGCTGGTCATTTCAAGGTCGCAAGGTCTAACCTTAACTTGGAAACCGATGGACTGGAATTACTTATAAATATTTTGTAACTTTTTTATTATTCCCCGTATGAAGGGTACCTTCTTTAGCTCTAGTGCTTTTAATATTTGCATAGGTACATTATAACCTTTGATTGTAGGGTAAGTATTTATTTTCTTTCACTTTTTTAAGTTTTTTGCAAAGGGTCTTTTTCTCTTAAATCATGTCATTAATAATATTATGTATTTTCGTCCTTATGGTATATATCTATGGGCCGGGGAAAATAAAGGAATTTTGACCACAAAACAATTTATGAAATGTATGTATGTCCTGTGAAATGATACGCGAGTTGCTAAAATCGTCGACTATTTAATGTCAACAAGGCAAAGCTAGAGTGTGCTTCTAAATAAGATCAAGCACAAACAAGATTCCGACAGTATGTTGTTTATCACAAAAACCAAGATAAGCAAACAGACCTTCAATACAAAACCTACTTCGCTAACCTATTCAAATCTACAATCCTTCGCAAACACAGACTGTCAACTGTTTCGCACCAATGAAGCTATTGTCAGCAAACACTTGAATATTTAGCTTTCTATTGAAGCCCCACTATTGATCTGAGCGATTAGGCCGAATTCCAACTCTATTGTTTCAATTCAGTAGGTATAGGGACACTAATCGCGATTCTAGTTGGGTAATTATGAACTCGTCATTGCAGGTCGCTATTTTTGACGATCAGTTTTACAGTTCAGTCATCATCTCCCAAGCCTTTTTCCAAACTATGTTGGGGTCGGCTCAGCTGAGTACCAGTGTTTTACAAGGATCGACTGCCTATCTGACCTCCTCAACAACCACCCCGGGCAATCCAGTACCCCTAGGTAAGAATGGTTGTCAGGCTTTTTGGCTTCTGACTACCCATAACTTCTGCCAAAGATGTTCGATGACAGTCGGCAATATGTTATAAATTATTTTAACTATCCAACCGACCGACCGGCCCCGTACGAACCGAACCAAAGCGCAGTAGGTAAAACGGAGCGGAAAATCCGCCAGTATGAAATGAAACTATTACCTAACCGCCATAGCAATAAGTTTTACATATAAACATGAAGCTTAAAGCTGAACAAGAACATTAACGAACCTAGCTTAGATAATTCCGTAACCCATTATAGCTCCCAAGAAAGTAAGTAATTTCTTCACTTAAAAAGGTCTTAACATATTTAACACAAAATCGTATTTGGACAAAGGGGCGTAGACACATTGAACATCGAATTGAATAGTCCTTTATGACCCAAATGGACATCAATTTGACGGTGCGACCTCTATTCAACGTGCCGTCAAACCCACGTTGAAATCAAAATTAACAGTAGAAACCAATTAATTAGTTTCAGGGAAATTGAATGAATTTGTACCATTGAATTAGACAATTAGTTTGTGACAGCGGCCGGCGGTGGTGAAGTTGAAATTAGGGTTCGATCCGAGGTTAAAATTATTCGAAGTTAAATGAATTATGTTTGATCCAAACGGGTCCTGAAATTAAGAAGGTAAGAACTGTGGAAACAAAGCACTTGTGTAGGTAAGTTCTTTTAAAACGTTATTTTGGTGTTTGAATGTATCACTGTAGAGTAATTATAAACAGAAAATAAAGAAACCATACTTGTCAAGCAATTAAATTATGTTCAGCAGGTCTCGAAACAAAATTAAAATCCTCAATCTTAAGACTCTTCACTACAGAAACAAACCTGCATGCTGGTTGATATACAAAGGTATATAGTTTTGGATACTACGAATGCTAAACACCAATCAATCGCTTTGTCAATCCCTCACACACTCTCACGCCCCTCATTAAGTTGGTGTCAGCTGTCTATTTGCGCTTAACACTCGCACCAACAAAGCTTTGAGTAGATTTAAAGAATATAATAATAAAGAAATAGTTGCCCTAAAAGACTTTAAAAAGCATGAAAGAGGTCATAACAAGAAGTTCCAATTTTAAAACACCCATTATCGTTACAACTTATTCTAAAGCTGAGTGCACACGAATATCGAAAGTATCGTTCAGTAAAAATAAAGCAAGAACTGCTGACCGCTTATAACATAAGTAGACATGTTAGTAATTCTACTTAAACGTAAACACACAACCTTACACAATGTGGCCTTATAAATCTATTCTCTCTTATAATGTTGCATAGGCTTCCCCTAACGTGTTAAATCGCCCCTATCCCCAGCTTATAAAATTATAATATTCAGCAGGAGTGAGAATGCATTTTAGCTCCCCATTAACCCAGCTGTGCGCCAGTAATCAATAACTAATGACTGGTTTAGCATCAGGCTGTGTCACGCTAGTTCGTGGTTAAGCCTGAAGTGTAATGACGAGTAATGACCGTAATATTGCAATAATGGGAATTAGGTTACCTAGGGTTAAATAAGGACTGTAGGTTTGTGACCAGCTGTTGGGGAAACCCTTTTGAGTAAATTGTAAAAAAACTATAAAACTATAACTTAGAGGTATAAAACCGGATTTTGATCAGCAACAATACATATAATATGTCTTTTCTGTATCATGAGACTTGATGAGAGGCATTTGCATTAGTTTAATTGATTTGTTGACAGACTACCGAAAACTTTCGGATAACTGAAGTACCTATTCGGTTTTATAAACACTAATAATATTGTTTGCTAATGGTGTAGATATGGTCTTCTGTGCTTTATGATCATCAGCCATAACAAAATCAAAACCTATTTCCCTGTCAAAAAGAGCATACTCTGAGTTCAACAGGACATAGCTTCTGCGCTTAACTTGCGCGACCACCGGTCATGTTCTTTCTTTGGCAAAACTACTAAGAGTCAAGGACAACAAGTCAAAATGCTGACGGTTCGTTCAAAAACCACCATCGCGAGCCCTCACTCAATTACATCAAGCTTAACCAATCCAGCATAAGATAATACATATAATCGGATGTATATACAACTGATGAACTCTGATACACTCAGCACTGCTGATTCTTAACAAGCCAGTTAATAAAACGAGCAAAAAAGCAAATTGAATAAAAGTCCTGCCATTCCCGAAAGTAATTTACGTGGACACGCATTTTTTGCTGTCGCAATAAACCTATCTCTATTTTAATTAAGTTTGTGTACTCTCGATAAAGAACCCCTTCCATTGTTACACTTTGTTATAAAACGTTATAATGTATTACACTACCACTCTTATTTAATCAGTACGTTTTAACATGCATAGAGATAAAATTGTTCAGATTTTATGCACATTTTTTGGTATGGTAACAAATAATACCAAAAAGTTGATCGGTCAAGTATTTTCACTTTAAAAGAAAGAGGAATTAGAAAATAATTTTCCACATTCTCCAATCGACTCAACCTGCATATTATGTAATGGTAGTGTGATGATAAACCTACTCCTCATAAATAGAGTAACAGTTAACACTACATACCTAAGTACTTTATAGCCTTGTATATTTCCAACAAGTCATAAAGCCATGGTTAAAACAAAGCATCACTACTTAAAACTTAGTTTATATTTTATACCTAACTTTAAGCATCGTGTTTAACTCAAAACAGTGCAACTAGTCTCCAAAATTACACTATAGCAGCATTCGTAGCATTTCTAAAGTTTCTACCTATGTTAATGCGTACACGGTTTAAAAAATAACCCATATAAAACTAGGAACGTAGAAATATTATACTCGTACGTTATGCATGACTGAAGTGGTATCAATATCGCCAGTGTCACTTGAAATGTAAATCCTTCGCCACTAAGAACCACAGTAAGTCTTGGATGGAATCCAAAAGTCGTATCACCAAAAAGGTTATATAAATAACACTGAACTTCTTGGAAAGAATACGTTCTGAGAATACATTACGATTAAAAAAAACATTCGATATTCGAAAATTTAATTAAAGCGCGAAATTCTAGGAATTTGGTTTTTACTTTTTACGTTCCTATTTCAAATTCGAAGTAAAGAGGGCAGATTCAAGAAGTCTGCCATTCTTTTATTTCTTCCATCCATATTTTCCATTGAAACACCTTTTTGCTTTTTTATCTTTAATCTAATTATTCAAGGTTTTTTTTGGGCATAGGGGCCATGATGAGTGTGTGTGTTGAATATCGATCGCTGCCGTGCCACTCGGTCACTAGCCCTGACAACATATCGATTTACCACAAGCGTTTAGACATTTACCATTGTTGCCGACGACTAAATATTTAGCTGCTATCAAAGCACGCCTTGATACCTGAATAGTTTATTATAGATAGCCTGTAATAGATAGGCTTTGACATATATTTAGCTACAATTAAATAATTATAGGCATGTTCTACTTTGAAGAACGGAATTTAATTGCGTTGATGTGAAGGTAATAGATGTGATTACTACAGCTAATAATTTACTAGAATGATAATTTACGTTCCGTTTTATTGTATTATGTTTTTGAAGGTTTATTTTATATTTTCATAGTATTATCGACATAATATAATTAAATCAATAGTGTAAGTGATTAAACAAAAAAAGGTTTTAGGTAAAAATACAAAAAATATTATTTTGAAACAATATAATAAATGGGCAACATAGTACAAGTCCCCAAAAAAAAATGGAAATATACCTGCGTGGTTGCCTAACTTGAAAGTAATGGGTTTTGCGCTCGAAACATAACACGCACCATTTAGGAGGGGTTGCAACAAAAGAAGCCTTGATTTATTTACCGGGATTAGTGGGATATTTCCACTGTGGCAACACTTATTAATCAGCCGGACGTGACGTTTGCTTTGTTGAATGATGACGTAGCTAGTTCTTGAGAAAGTTGTTTGTACTGTAGGAATAACTGCAGTGTTGTCTGTTTTGCTGGTTATTTTTACTGTGACTTCATTTAAACACATCTAATTTAATTTTATTGGTAAATAAAGGCACGGTTTATGGATAGAAATATCAGTTTTTATTTACTACTTCTGGCCCAAACAAACATTTACCAAAAAATATAGGTACAAAGAGCTGTTAATAAAAATAATACAAAAAGTTTTTACCACCAACAATAAGTTGGACCATAGAGTCTCCTATCTTTATTATTCAAGTTAATTTATTGCGCACATACATTTGTGAAAACTGCAGTATAATGACTACCTCCGGGTCACAAGAGGATAACTTCACAACCGAGCTCGTGTAAATTGCTGCAGTCTTACTTAATAAAAATATTCCTCTATCTTCCTTTTATTTAATCCCTTAGAGAATGTCCAAGATAAAAACTGGTAGTAATAAAACGTTACAAACAGTGTGAATGATCTCCCTTTATGAGGAGCAATATCAGAGCAATATTTTATGGGCGCCATCAATGAGACCCAATCGGAATATTTAACACACCTAATGCTCGTTTCCGACGTAGATATCATGCAAATGTTCTACTTAATGGAGAACATAAAACGGTAACGTTTTCTGTCGTTATCATTTTTAAATATTTCTACAAAAACATATAAAGTAAAAAAGATATCTAAGATTTATGGCCTAAACACATTTTGTTTCCGACAAAAAAGTTTCTAATAGCTAATAGCAAATTCTTTACATAGTGAATTTTGAATTAGGAACGAGAAATAGTGTCACATTCTTAATTACGAAATAATTTAGTCATGGCCAGTTATTTGTTTAAGAATAAAAAAAAAAAAAACAAAAATTGGGTGTAAACATAATTTTGATAATCTGTGGTCTAAACACGACTAATGGCCGCCGTGGAAAACGGGGCAGCACAAATACCAAGAAAAACTATTATGAATTATGATTTAATAACAGATTTTGTTCTTGTAGCAACAATGTGCTGTTTCTAAGTAAATGCGATAAATCATAACGTTCGCGGCATTATTTACGGTAAATTATGCTTTGCCGTTATTTCTTTTGTAGGATTTGTATGGATAATTGGACCAAGTAGCTTTGTGGTTGTGGGAAAAGGGATTTTTCCTATTAGCAGTGGGATACTCGTTAAGTATAAAAGCAAACTTTTGCTGTTTAGAAATGCCACTACCATTGCATTCATAACACAACATATTATGACAGTTTTATGTGAAATGATGAACCCTTAATTGCCAATCTGCAATTATTGCTACAAGTCTCTGTACACTTATGAGCAATTAAACATAGATATTATTTTGGTTCATAAAACTCAGGTAATTTTACAAATACATATATTATTATATCTATTCAACCTATAATTAGCAAAGCTTGATCAAGTAAGCCCGGGTTATTTCCATTTTCACTACCGAAACTTTTTCTAAATGAATCTGAGTAACGTGATGCGCGGTAGACAAACTTTTCCACCCATTGCTGCATCAGTAGGTGCACTTAACTTCCACTAAGGTAATTAGCACTCCATGCACGTTGTACATGGGCCACTGTCAGCCATTGTTTAAAGGATTTCAAGTACCTAGATCCCAGTTTATGTTTGCCTAGTTCCCAACTTGAACGGGGAACTTTTATTTTTATAGCAGCATTTTTGCTTGTGTTGATAGGAAGTAATGTTTTTCTTCGGTGTTTTTAAAGTTTAAATATTCATTTACATGTATATTGAAAATGCAAAAAAGAATGAATATATGTAGGTACATAACAAAGTTATATAACCATTGTTCAATTTAGGCCTCCCTTATTGGTAGGACAGGACAAAACAAAAAAATGAATATAAAACATTGGTTTAATTTAAAAGATGTACCTAAATAAAGGTTATAAATCTTTTATTTATTTCAAAATCTGTACATTATAGGTATTTTAAAATAAACTAAATCTCTATTTACATTAAAATAAAACATTGTGATTTTTTATGTTGATTCCAGTGTATTATTTAGTTTTAATAGAATATAGAATTCCCGCTTAATACGCGGTGAAGGGGGTTAGGTTGCCATGGTTACCTAGTAACTATTATGTAGGTAAACCATGCGTTCACAAGTTTCAGGTTACTTAAACACAAGATTAAGGTTATTTCCGCGCACCAGGTCAAAGGGGAGAGAAACGTAAATATTAGAAATATGCAGAAGTTATGTTGAAAAGTAGATATTTTAGTATAAAAGAAGTCTTCGAATTCTTATGAAGATATAATATTTTCTCCACCTTTCCATTCATATAGCGCATTAGCGCGTTTGTATAAAAAACAAATCAGTTTTATCTTGCTTGTCAATAATAAAATATAAAAATAAATTTTCAAATAGAGAAATGGACGACTTAGTTATTTAGTTATTTCATAAATGTTGCTGTTTTAATTAATAAAATCGCAGATATATCTAACATGTGCGTGCATAAATGCTGTCCTAGTAAACTAAACTAAAACCAGAATATATTTTCGAACAATTTACAATATTCACGTCAGCAGTCAGCTCCCTAATATCAAAGATATGATCATAAATTATGAAACTTGAAGCTTCTAGTCTAGAAATATCTTAGAGCGCACAAGATGTCGCTGGCTGTGTGTGCGTCGTTTGTGTTTGTGTGTGTGCGTGCAGTTTGCTACGAGCGTGGAGAACAAAATTACTAGCAGAGGTGTCATAACAGAAAATCTCCTCAGAACGTAGCGCGTCAAAATGCGGGTGTGCGGGGGACGAAGAACGTTGCTTTTTTCACCCATATATGTCCTCACTGAAGACGACTATACATATTTTGTGATACCAAAAATCGTTGAGAGCTACCTCAAAGAACCCGAACGCCTCGTTACTTCATTCGTTACTGATTGTTTAGGTCATGCCCACCGTATATATTTGACCTAAAGAAGGTGGTTGACCTACTTGCATTACGGCATCTCCGCTTATCTTTCCTTCCTCCGTGGCTATGAGGCATTAGGTGAATGCACTTCTACGATAGATCAAATGTTGCCATTACTAATGGAATTCGCTTAGAAGAACGTTTGGTTTTAGAAATCTATTAAATAAGTGATGTTATAGGTTGTCTATTATTATATTACTGACCTTTTGCCCAGACTATATAGTTATTTCTGTGACACCTCTATTGCTGACAACATATACTTTGAGCACAGTAAGTATTTCAGGATTAGTAAAACCGACTTCAATAGCATACCTAAAATATTCTTCCATGTCCGACAAATACCATGATTTATTTATATATTTAAATAGAACGGCCAAAGCCAATTACACTATTTAACTTATAACTAATTTTAACTCAGTCATGCATCCTTCTCACAAAAATGCAAACATGCTGACATTATCCGCAAACACATCAAAATCAGTTCAGCCAAACATGGAATAATCGCGCTCAAACATATATACTTAAACATCTTTTTTTAACTTATTTTTTAAGAATTATTTAAAGTCTGCAAAAAAAAAGAATCAGTTCAACAGTATCAAAAACATGTATCTTCAACAGAACACTTGACCCAAATCGATAAGTTTATCACGTAGTTTCTTGTCATAAAAGTTCGATACAGATCATGTCGCGGTAACATATTAGTTGTACTGGGATGGACTTTGGACATATTATGATCAATAATAATGTATCATTACTCGAAGACAGTCTCAAAGGCAATTTGTAATAATGCACCTCAGTGTACCTAATCATTCGTAAAGGTTTCACATGCTGAATTTGTAATTCAATGTCATATTATGTAAGCTCTCCCGCGACCGAGCTGGTAGTAGTAGAGAAAGCCAATCGTAATATAAAAATAACAATCAATATTTTAACCACTATAAGGGTTACATCACAATAATAGGAAGCCAATGGATGAGGTTTTTAAGAGCTCCTGTAAGATAAATAAGCAGTTATTACAAAATTAAATATTCTACCATTTTTCCTGAAGAAATATAATATCATTTTAGTCAAGTTAATTTGCTTCTGCAAAGCCTACAAAACAAACTTTTCTTCTAGAACATTCATGTGACTGGTCTCAACTTAGCAGCATAGTGCAAACGCTGAAAGTTAAAGTCTTGGCGGTTTCCCCGTCACTGCACATCTAGCTGACCGTTATTTACGAGCGGCTATCTGCTCCCGTCTGTTTATGTGTTACATGTATCGCCTTGTCTTCCTACTGCCCTGGTACTTGCTAGTAAGTCAAATGGTTTGGAGTATTATTTATTCTAATTCTAGTACGTAATAAGAACTTTTTTTTTTTCGGACCATATTTACAAACACGCCAATTTGTTCCTTTTTACTTTTCAAAAGATACACTGTATTATTATAATTCTATAAGTGTAAGTAACTAACTAATACTAATATAGTTTAGAGGTCTACAAAAATCTTAAAAAACATCTTTTCAAGTCTTCTGTAACTCGAGCTGTAAAAACAAAATATTATTTTACTTATACAACAGAATAAGTAAACTTTAAAATTCGAGAAATTAGTAAGCGATTAGTGGAGTCCACTCGTGACCAAAGGGCTGGCCTATACTTCGGTCAAAAGATATGCATTGCCATCCAGCGTGGCAATGCAGCCAGCCTTTTGGGCACGATCCCAGCTGACAGCGATGCGGATGAATATTTTGATACTTAGTTTTAATATTTCCCTATAATAAGATCATTTTGTAAAACTATTGAATAAAATTGACATAGGTATTCTGTTGTATAAGAACTTTTGTTATTGTACTTAGATAAAGAGTTATATAGGTCACATAAATCAGTATCACTGGGGTGACGAAAATATTTTATTTTAATACGTTCTTCACCACTAAGAAACGAACGTACTTACATGATCTACTATAAATACCTTCTCATGTTTATTTTATTAATCTCTTCTACATTCTATACACCTGGTACTTTAATTCCCTCGACTACAGTATCATAACCGGGTAATAACTAATTAGCGGCAGAGATATTAATTAATCATCATCCTCCGCTAGGAATTAGGTCAATATCTCTATAACGTGTCTTAGACGTAGTTCTAGCGTGGTACCTACATTTACAGTTGTAAGTACTCCTGTGTCTGTCTATGTGAGACGCCTTTACTACAGAACCGATTAAAGATTCACAGATAGTCAAGAAACTGAGAAAATACATAAAAATACCAAATAATGAGAAGTACAAATTCCTTTGTCCATGCATCTTTTGCAAGAAAACAATCCCATTACATATTAGCATACAGACCTACATTTCCTCTTGCATTGTTCCTTGCTTAAGCAAATCCCTGCACAAAGGGTAAGTACAACATTAGAGAATCAGGCCGGTCTACACTAGCACATCAATATTTAACGACAGCTGTAAAACAGAAGGCAAAATAAACATAATGGTGGGTCCACAAGATACAAATTATCATAGAATTTTGTCTTCGCAACAAATCTGTGCATAAAAAAGTCTGAGCTAATGACAAGTCTTCAAAAACATCTTGTCATCATATTTTCACTCCTTTAGATTTTTACATAGACTTTACATTTCCAGTTTAGATATTTACTCAGACTTAAAGTTCTTACAGATATTTGTATAAACGTGAAGTCTGTATCGTGTAGACCCACCATAAGAGCAGTTGGCATCTCCGCCAGTGTATCTACGGCCTTTCAATTACCTGAGTTGACGTCCTAATAAATTATACGTTATAGGTCCCCATGGAACCCCTTAGTTATTCATAGCGGTGGCCATAAAGCCGTGTTTTGACAGTACTATGAATATTTTATTGTTGAATTTCGTGAGCCTTGGGAGGCTGTTGAAATGTTTCCTTGACCTTACAAAATGTAGAATTGTGAGATGTTAATCAATCTAAATTCAAACACAAAACAAACAAATCCATTTACATTAACCATTTAATTTACTAACTTTACATTAAGCTAAACATATAAACCTAATTACAAACGTACCAAAGCGTTTCCCAGCGAACGCAAATTAAGCTAAAACTCCATTTGCTAATGCAATAAGTATGAAAACAAAAATGTACGAGTATCACCTTGCCAGAGTAAGTCTGGGCCACTCAAATTAGATGGCGACCCGGTTTCCCACTAAAATAAAGTTAGATATCAAAAGAGAGTTCAGACATACGACCTTTTTAAATTAGCAAGGTTAGGCAGAAATAGACACAACTGGTGTCAGAGGGACTGTTTGATGCGACGTGACCACAGACCCTTGGGCTATGTAATTCATATGACAAGTATATTCTGTTGTGTAATGTTGAATTTACACATCATGTACTCGTAGGTCTCTTAATTAAGAAGAGTTATAAACTGTGTGGGTGTTGTTGTGTCTCAAGGGTGTAGGAAAACCACCTAAGGGTTGCGTATGTCTGAGCGGTTGACAATGTAGGCCATTTGACGAGAACATCGACAGACAGTGGTTCCCACTGGCTCTTGCATTTGACTTCTGACTTTTAAAGTCCATCTTCTTAACCAGATCCTGGGTACACTTAACATTTCCTTCAAAGTCACTTTACTTCTTACAATTCACTTCTTCTTCCCTGCAAAAAAGTAGGAAATAGTGAAGACCGTTTTGGGGGCTGTTTTTTGTAAAAATTGCAGTTCGAAAAGTACAGTTCTGTGGCAAAGTTTGAATAAATAGCTTTGAGTTTCGTATATTCGTATATTCTTCTACTGGATAGGTTTGGTCTTTATCACAGTTTCACTAGTAGTAGAGGGTTGAGTCTCACTTTAGCCAGTAATGTTATGACCGGGTCCGATTGTCCTGAAGCGTCAGGGGATACACCGTCACATATAGAGGGGTTCATTCAAATGCATAACAAGGGTGCTACAATAGACGCATATTCTGGGAAGGTTATTCTATGAAGGGGAGTTTAATTCCCACAGGATTAAATACGTAATATTAATCAGCATTTGGTCTAACATATTATTTAGTGAGATAAGTACCAGTATGGCATCGTATTTGTACCTGGTATTACAACCTCACTTCAATATAAAATTTAACATAAGTAAATTATACTAGTTCTGTTAATACGTTATATAAAAAGAAGTTCGTAACATTAATATTTTTCCTATAAAAGGCAAAACAAAAGTGACAGGTACAGTTCTGACAAAGCTTTCTGTAAAAACAGTCTTGAATTCTTTATGTCATAGTAGGTACTTTAAAATAAACTAGAATATTCTTAGCTTGAATAACAGCTTCATAAAACTTTTACCCTAAAATCTATATTATTATACTTTCAATACACGACAAGCGTATATCGTATACCTTTTAACAGTTGAAAGCAAGCCAAAGTCCTTTCCTCACTGTACTTAACTGGGACGGACAAAAATTTGGCCACTCACTGCACGAACCGAGAGCCAAACCAGCTATCTCACTGTCTTATTAACACATTTTATGTCCAAGATGAAGTGTAGCTATTTTATCCAGTTACTTTCTTCTTTATGCGCCAAAACTTATTAGTCAAAACTTATTTTAGTCTTTAATTTTCATTCTACAATAACATTGGGCATGAGGAAACAAAAGAATCAATCCGAAACAAGAGAAGTCACTCTATCGAGCGGTCAGGCAAAAAATACTAAACAGATTTAACTGTTTGGAAGCAAGCACTGTCGAGCCTAAGAATTAACTACCTACTGGCTACTTTTTATCCGGATGTGGAAAGAAGTAATGCGGGTGAAACCGAGGTTAGAAGTTAGTATAATTGTAAAAGTATATCTAGTACAAAACCGTGTTGGAATAAAACTACCCTGAAAACATCTTCCATATTCCATAGCTCCCCCGACGCTAATAAAGAACTAAACCGCTCCTTACAAAAATAAAATACGAATTCTAACGCCAAGGATTCTAGTTGTATAACACGCGCAGAATGTTTACAAATAGTTCCAAATGGTCTCGTATCTTCGCTATTTGATATAAACCTTGGAACATTGAACCAACAGGAAACGCCATAATTGTCAATCCTTTGCCACTTCCAAAAGTACAAGGAAGCTGGCTTCAAGCATAGATATCAAACTACTCTAATCTGTTTTTTTTTTCAACCAACATTTAACCTCATACTTTACAGATCAAATTGAAAATCTATTAAAGTTTGACAAATTATACTTAGTAGCTTCATGTGCTGGCTGTCTGTACATGTGTGCGTCAAGTTCAAGCTAGTAAATTGAAAATTTTTGTCATATACCTACGTCAACTCGTGGTGGTTCCAGTTAGTTAAATGATCTAAGATATAAACGTACACAAATGCAGCATGCACTTTGCAGTAAATTGGATGTACTGAGTGCAGTGCTAGCTGCCAACTACAATCGCGTGAATTCAAGTGCACCTGACTGAGGTACTCAAAGCCAAACGCTTGGAGATTGCATGGCTAAACTTGTGTGTAAAGGTGATGTCGTGTGGTAAATGCATTGGAGATATGAACTGAATAGCTTTAAATGCATTTGGCATCTTACATGAAACAAGTTCACAATAGTAGTAGCTGTTCCCCGCGTTCTTGTAATATAATAAGTGATACCTGGATAATAAATAACCTATGTATGTCCTTTCTCAACCTGTAAAGTATCCCTGTAAATTTCATTTTAATCGGACCATCAGTTTGCAGCAGACCATAAGTATATGTGTGTATATCTCTAAGTACATACTAAACAGCATAACAGCAAAGCTATTAGGCAATATTGTGAATGGTGTCATGATTACCTATTGTCTTTAACCTTAAAATTAATACCGATGTTTATGAACATTACTCATCGAAGAACTAACTCTTAAATAGTACACAAAAATTAGTGAAATTAAATAAAAGCTTGCAAAATCAATTAATTAATTCTTCAATCCTTTTCTACTCGTTACAAACATTGAAACGTGCGTCAGAATATTCCAAATTTACCTGCCGATGTAATATAGGTATCTGGATATGAACTCAAAAGCTCTCACACTAATAGGTTGCCTATCTTTATGACCTATATACCTGACGGATCACGTTTAATGCGGCTCAGCCCTACTCAAATTAACTTTTAATAATTAATGTTTGGACATAATAGCGTAATTATCATTACTTATTAATTAAATAGAGCAGGCCCCTTTTGTTTTGGCTAGACTTTATTATTGTAACCGTGTTTTATCATAACAATTATAGATCAGTTTATTTCTGACATAAATTAGTGTCAAATAATTGCTGAATCGGTTAGACTGAAAGCCGACCCCAACATAATTGGGAAAAGATTATATGTAAATTTTCATGGCAAATAATATCAAACTTGCAATTCTTGAAATGGGTAATATAAGAAATATACATAATACAAGAAACATACATAATACATAAAACAGTGATAAGTTCAACTTATACAATAAGTCACACTTTCACCAAACTGAACAAGTTTGATAAGTATGCGTATAACTTAGATCCAAGTATTAATCTCAATGATTCCTCTTGATAAGATTGCACGGAAGCACAAGGATTGATAAAAAGAGGGTAAATCGCATATAATGGAAACCATAGATTTCACCGTCCCTAGGGACCTCTCATTTTTCTACGATTTTTATATCTAAGCTCGCGTATAAATAACAAAGACTTTATCGGAATCACAGCGCATTTGAAACGGAAAATACTTTAAGAAAAAACTAGACTAAAAAAATTCAAGAAAACCGTACCACCAATCTTAACTAAAATTTTTGAAAAAAAAAAAACTTTAAAATTACTTTTAAAATGACTTCATAAAAGGAGGAGCTTCTTTAACCACAAATTATTATTATTAGTTAAACTCCTATATACTATGATTATGTATGGACCCATAATGTAATTTGTGTTTTCAATACCCAACAAAACAGACAACCAGAAAAGCAAATATCCAATAACATCCTTCAACAACTAACTTAAAACTAACATGAATAAAATTATAAATACCTACAGCCAAACTTCAAGTTTAAACCCTTCCCAAGTGAACTACCGCATACAATTAAACCTTTAACAACATTAACTAATCCGAATACTGAACATGTCCGGTAGAAGTTTAAACTTTTGAACCACATCGACGAATATGCTCGTCTGGGTCACTTCTATTTATATATTTATAGAATTGGAGTGGACTAGGAATTCATCTAATTTTTCTGCAATAAATGTTAATTTAGGTATTTAATCAGAAAGAAACATAAAACATATGACAAGAATGAACAATATCTAGCTTAAAATTAAACTTTGAAAATTAAACGTACCTTTTTGTCATATTGGTCATTAAGAATAATATTATAGTACCTATAGATGATACAGGTATTGTGTAGTTACACATTTTGCAGTTAAGCAATCTCAAAACTTTTCAAATATTTCCGAACATTTCAATTGTTTTTCTACAAACAATTTACCACCTACCTACGTGTTCCAAGAGGCCGCCTATTTTAAGCCTCACCACAATACTGTATTGCTTGACCCACATATAAGCCACCGGTGAGACACGTCCACGCCTGTGCTGCACTACAAATACGCCACTTTTGTGAACCTATGAATTATGCATGACTGGTTTCTTTATCACACCTTTGAAAATTTGGCGAAAATACCTACGTAAGGAAGTGTTATGAGGGGAATAGGAATGTATGGTAAGATTGGTGCAATTGGCTGAACTCTTTTGCTATGTGAAATGTAAAATTCTGACTTAACGAAAGTACCTTCGTCTGTCGGTTTGTTTATCGTCCTTTCGCGCTAGACCTATTGAACGTTTGAAAGATACATGTTTGATACACAGATAGTCTGGACCCTGAAACGGGTCATGGGCTGCTTGTTATCCAGATACCGAAAATGGTCAATTCTCGATGTGAATAAAAAAGCTGGGAACAACTAGGAAAACATATAAAACTACCGCAGATTTAATTAATAAATGCAGAAAATGCAAACAAGTGGTTTAATAAAAATAGTGGTATAATAAATTTAATAAACTTCGATAACCTCAGATTACAGGCGTACCTAAAAAGCGAATTCTGTGGGAATCAATAAAAGAGGTATTGAGGTAAAAAAGTACGAGTATCGGAGTAGCAATTCATCGTATAATTGATCTGATTAAAGATTTATATAGTTAGCGAGGTAGAAGTCTATAGGGAATGAAAAACTCTGTAGTCGGGCACGAAATAAGTACCAACATTTACAAGGAAGGTAAAAGGTGCCCAGCCGTATATTTACTTTTTTTTATTTTATTGATTGTACAGGCGTGAATATTATATGGCGGACTGGATATTTTTTATTGATCAAGTACTTTAATTCTAGTTGCTATATGTTTTGTGCTAGTCTCTTGAAATAAGGTATTTATTTATTAGTAAGTAGTTTGTCGCAGTTTTAACCTATAAGCATATAACTTGTAAAATCTACAGGGTCCTTAAGGGTCCTTTCATCCAAAACGGTATAGGTGTTTTAGTTCATTAGAATAAAAAAACAAAAAAACACTTAGGCAGGGTTTATTATATCAGTTAGGCTACATTATTTAGACCTTACAAACCTGTTTTATTCACGAGCCAAATACTATAGTTATATGTAGCGATGGTTTATGAAATATTTATAGCATTATGTTAAAGACAGTACTGTAGAATGTAGAAAGGAGGACAATGGGCGACAATGGCGCTGCCCGACATTATGTTAAACAGATGTTGTCTAGTTACGAAATGTACCAATTCCTGATGTTATATTTAAAACTAGCTGTTTTCTCAAGCCGTATTTAAAATTAACATGATGTTAATAAACTAAAGAATAAATGTTGAGCGTCATATTTAGTTTTGCTCATTGTACCAGTCTAGTATTATTTAATTTTAAAAACCCTGTCAATATTTAAATTAATAAACCACTACATTTTACACTTTTCCATTTTTTTTATCTTAGTTCTATAATATGGTGTCCAAAAATATTTATTGAATACACATGTTGAGAAGAATTTGGTAAGAGGTTTCAATCTTCGTTGTTATAACATAGCAACTTTATACTGTTTATATTTCATTATTTTTGACCTTTAAGCTCGTATGTCTCTTGAGAACTCATTTTTCTTATATCAAGAATAAAAATATTACTCAGGTGGATATAGAATATCAGTTGGTCTTATAAAATTAATGTATCTTTGTCGAAAATTCTGAGAACAGGCCCAATTTAAACTACATGATAAACCCTTTCTTAGGAATTGTGTTGTGAAAGGACCCTCACCCTTCAAGCAAAATTTTCTGTTACGATATTATTGTATGCTATATCATTGATATAACCTAGATTTGATTATGTGACGTAGATTTATTTTAGTAGAAATATTTTTTTAACTGATAAAGAAAATGGTTTTCTCTGTGTATGCCTGGGGGAGACTCTATAGTCAAGAGTTCCTTGTTTATTATTTAAAATACGGTGTAATATGTTTTAAATTTAGTCCGCTAATGCTATATAGTTTGAACTAGGCACACATTTATCAGAACATTCCTTATAGAAAACGGTACGCTATAGCTAAAGTATTGTCCATGTTCATCTTCAAAAACTATGTTATGGACATTTATCACGAAAGAACATCTCCCAATAGACCTAAGAAAAAATAAAAATACTACAGGTACTACTAACATTTCGATATTTTTCTCTTGTAACAAGTTTCAGATTTGCGTATCTATGTGACATTATTATGATTGAAAGATAAGTATTAAAACTTTTATTTATTGCTTCTAGTTCATGACAAATAGGGTAAAGTAGAAAATATATGATTACCTATTCTGTCCTCATATCTTTTGGGATTTTGAATGCCTGAGCAACAGAACTCAAAGCATATAAGAGTTATTTTATATCAATTGGCTACAGTACAACTTAGAATATTTATCAATAGCAGCCTACGTTGTACAGAAATGTATTTCTATGGCAATTTTTGTAAGGATTTTTTCATAACTATCCCATTCAAAGTATTCATACAAATAAAGTTATTTAGGGTTTTATAGCTTTAAATTTTGCGAGTACCTATATCATGATAAGATTCACATTTGTCACCCATCCACACCGACCTCGCACAAGCTTCTCCAATGTTTGTATCTCTGATGTAAAGATTACACAAAAATATAACTTGAAGACACAACCAAGTCAAGCAAAAAAGCCATTATGTTAAAAAAGATAAGTAGATAAGTGGGAGTTGCTTAACTTTTTATTACATCTGTATTTTCCAAGATTATCTTTGTCGCAGTACTTTGTAATCTGCAATGTTCACAATAGGCTTGAGTATGTAAGCTCGAAGCTAGCTTACGTATAGATATGCTAATCAAGCCTGGCAGTCGACATTGCTGGCAGAATGTGAGCATCACATACCTTTAGAGTAACGGCCTCTTTTCTACGATGTAGGGGGAATAAAATCTTCTTAAACGATACCTCTTTTAAAATTGTTACTGGAGTTTGGGCAGATAAGGGAATATTGATGAGAAAAATAGAGGATTAAAGATTTTAACAAGAAGTTGTGAAATCCATAGTAGATGGGAGTACCTACTATACATGATTCTAAAAATGTGGTACATAAAAATAACGTCTGCTTTTGAGGCTTCGGAAATTGCTTAATTGTTCGTTATATTGGAATCAAGCCAACTTTTGCTCAGCTCATTAATATCCTTACAAATATTTAACCCTTTAATAAATATTCATCTCTTAATAAAAACCCTCTCTTCAACTTTTTGTTTACAATTCCTTGACAATATTAATGTGACTTCTGAAGAAACTGGAACAATTTGCAAACAATTTGGATATTTTGTCTGAACTTCTGGGTGGCAGCTTAATAATTTATTCATCATAAAACAAATAACTTGACTGTAACTAGTGTGACACAATATTGGTATACGCTTCAAAAGTTCTTGGGTAAACAGCAATATTAATATGTTTAAATTATGTTTCGTTTAAAATGTCATGATTGAACACTATTGTGTTCAGCATTCAAAGTTTAGTTGTTTAAATAATATAAATATTGGAAAGATTCAAACTCATCTGGCAAAATAAATTATACATTGAATTCTCTAGTTTTCATACAAGCAACAAATAAAATATATAATATATAAAGCGCCAGATGTACCTACATACATGAAAAATCTGGCTTTACCTTTAAGCCCATTGACATTTTTAAACCGTTTCCATCAAAAGGTATCCATATTCCTTTTTACATGTTTCAGGCACTTCATATAAAATCTTCTTGAGCCCTTTTGTTGGTCCCAAAAATCGCCAGTTCTTTTTACATTCAGGTTTAAATTTGGCAATTATAAATTTAAGTATCCACTCCATTCCGGCCGAGTGGGTCCGTATTCACGATCTGAATATTTCACCTTTTTTAATTGGACGGGTGAACACGGCCGGATACTGGGAAATTTAGTATCTCTTGATAAAAAACGTGACCTGGAGTTATCGTATTTTTTTGAAGATAACATGTTTTTTGGAAGACAAATCTTTTGGTATACTTGCAAGTATTTTCTTTCAAAATAAGCTATGAAAATTACCTATGAGAGCTATAAAAAAAATATAAAGTAATTATAAAAAATATAGGCTTTTAAGAGAAGTTCAGTTCGGTAGTATTAACGTGAAAGCGCGACAGACAGACAGAGTTACTTTCGCATTTATATTAGTTTGAAATCCTATCAAACGTAAAAATATGAAAAGTATATCTATACTAATATTATAAAGAGGAAAACTTTGTTTGTTTGTTTGTTTGTTTGGTTGTAATGAATAGGCAAAAACTACTGGACAGTTTTTAAAAATTCTTTCACCATTCGAAAGCTACATTATCCACGAGTAACATAGGCTATATTTTATCCCGGTATGGGCAGTAGTTACCACGGGGCGCGGGTGAAACCGCGGGAAAACGGCTAGTTACTTATACTGCTTTGAACATTTCAATTGACAGATATACGTAATGGATTTCCTGAAATATTCTAAGGGTGCGTCCACATCTGGCGAATGCGCCGCGAATGCGCAGCACGCGAGCCGATCGCGAGCTGTCCGCGAGCTGCGCGCGTGCAGTCACTGCAATAGTTCGGTGCGCCTCTTTAGCGCAACTCACGCAAGGCTCGTAAGTATAGAGCGCGCGAGCGGCGCGCGATCTGCGCGCAATCAGTTCTCGCTCTTACAGTTCCGTATATTGGCTCAGTACTATCGAAGATGGCAGACGTCGCGCGCCGCCTGCGCGCCGCTCGCGTGCGGCGCTTAGGTCGCGCGCGAGGTGCGCGCGGGCGGCGCAGAAGCAGCGCACGAACAAAAATGCACGCGCGCAGCTCGCGGACAGCTCGCGATCGGCTCGCGTGCTGCGCATTCGCGGCGCATTCGCCAGATGTGGACGCACCCTAACAGCAATATTTATGAATGGTATTTAAAGTGCTATCGTAAACTATTTGAATGAATTTATCCAATCAGCGTGGATAGTTCGCTAATAATCTGGGTCAGATATCAAATTGAAGATACGTCACTCGAAAATAATGTTCTCGATTCTTGAAAGTGATCTGTCGACTTTTTAGAGAATATGAACTGTAAAATATAACAGAACAAGATAAACAACTGTTTTCCGTTTTTCTTAAAACAACTATTTAGTAAGAATTTTCAGCTTTAAGTTTCAAAACTAAACAGTTGTTTTAAGAAAAAAATAGAAAAACAGACGTTTATGTTGTCGATGAACTTGGGCATTTGAAGCGTTAAACCAAAGTACGAAACACGGAAGTTAACTGTCTGCTCTTAATAAAGCTAATTTGTGATAAAACTTAAGACAGGATATGAGAAATGGTTGGGTAAATACGTAACAATTTGAAATGTGATACTGATTCTATTTTGGGTCTACATCATTATTCTTGGCCGGTCGATATTATGCCTACTTCATTGGTCCTCAAAGAAGGCACTAACTTTTGTTTTATATGATAATAAAATAGTTATTTTTTCTTATAAAAATCATTTTATTTTCAGGCGTCGATGCAATTTCGAAGAAGGTTTTTTAATTAAATTAAATTCTACGACAACGCCACAGTTTGTCCAAATACTTCTGTAATGTTAATAAAATGGAATAGGAACCGGAATTTATTTAAATTAAATGCAATAACAGACAGGAGCAAATAATTAAAATAAATAAAGTGTAATTTTACTCTAAAATGGGGAATAAATTCCGCTTAATTAGTTCGTAAATTACCCACAATATAAGAAAGAAGGTTAGGTGATTCTACCTTCATGGTAATAGCCCCCGTGGGAACTCCCTTTTCCCCACATACCTGAGTAATAGGGGCCAATAATAATAAATGGAGGGGGAACTTGAACCTTTGGGGCTGTTTATAGGTCATCAGAGAAAAGTATTGATTCCCTGTGTACGTTGAATTAATGTAAAAAACCTTTGAACTGATGAGTGGCTTTTCTGAAAAATATTGCTCAGGGTTTTGGGGAACCTTCAAAGAACCACTTGGCCTCTAATTAATGGGCGTAATAATTGAATTTTCTTCAATAATTTTTGAAATAAATTATTTATGTAAGTTTTTATTAGCAATAAATTCGAACAAGTCTAGCACAATCTCTCAAACCCTCTATCTTTATAACGCCAAAAAATTCAACCCCATCAATTTTCACCACCCTCATTTTATATCATAATGAAAAACATTCCAAAAAAACATGTCTTCCTAACTCCTTCACCAAGTAGGCGCAAGTCTACCTAATATAGCATTACGTTTGACGAATACAGATGAGGCTTGCAAGATTCCTGTTTCACTTTTGTTAACCCGGCTAAAGGTGTGACCACAAAGTGTGTACGAAGACATGCTTAAATGAAATGTCGATATTTCACTTTGTCGAGTATAACGGGTTGACAAAGTCAGATAGTCAGTCAGTCACTCCTTGTAAAACCCTAGTACTCAGCTGCATCTGG
Source organism: Helicoverpa zea (assembly GCF_022581195.2). NCBI lineage: Eukaryota > Metazoa > Arthropoda > Insecta > Lepidoptera > Noctuidae > Helicoverpa > Helicoverpa zea. The sequence goes on from NC_061472.1 coordinate 6,599,821, forward strand.
TTAGACTGGAACCCCAACATAGTTGGAGATGATGATGAATTATAATATAAGCAAAAGAGGCAAATGTGTGGGTAAAGTTCAGGACTTATCGCAACTTAAAGCAATTTAAACTTAAAATTAAATATATTGCAATTTGGCGTGTGTATTTCGCCACTAAACATGATTTGTATTTAGTTAATTTAAACATCACTCGGAAGCACTATTTAGAAGCATTATTTATTAACGTTAAACGCGTCTAGAACCTTAAACAAATTGTGGTCTTAATTCAAAATCCTTTTGGTTGGTTCACAACAAGAACCTATGCAGATTGAAACCACTGCACAGTGGTCGGGCCTTTACTACCAACCCTCAGTCAGCCTAAATAAGAATTTGGGCATCCCCCTTAGCCTGTATATGGCGAGAAAACCGAGATAACCCAAGACTTCTCTCTTTATGTTTTCAATTTCAACAGACGTATGTATTTGTTGTGGTAACGCTATGTTCTGTTATTTTACGATTATGGTGCTACTTTATTGCCGTTGGTAGTTTGATATACCTAAGTGTAGGTCGGGATTCGATGCAAACTTTCTGGCCAGTTGTGATTCAAGTTCCTTTGTTTCACGGGCGTAGCCAGGGGGAGGGTTTTGGGGGTTCAACCGAAAAGTTAAGATAAAATTTAACTATATTAATTAATTACACTCAAAAGTATGTGGTTTGGATTGGATTCTCTACGGGCGCACCGCGCCGAGCCGCTCGTCGTCGTGTCACATTCGGTAATCTTCGTGTAGTTTCATGCCGCGTCGTGCCGTTTCGTATCCCACGCGCACCGCGCGCATGTCGCGTTCATTACCGAGACCGAGCGAGAGTATTTAAGCAGATTGCAATTTACAGTGAACGACGACGTTATTTTGTTATTTTTGTGTTTGATTTTACTTAAATACATTTAGAATTTTCACTTTTAATAAGAGTAAGTAACTACTAATAAGATTTAACAGACTGAATGGCTTGGCTCTCATGAACATTCACTATGGGATAGAAATTGATGCGAATGAAGTCATCCTCCGAGCCCTTTTCCCATGAATGAAGTAGTGGATATATTTAAAAAGAAGAACAGAAGATTAATTCTATAACGTGTACCTAGGTATAACTGAACGTAATTTTTTTATTTAGCCTATATTGTCCCCCTGCTTGAAAACGGTCTTCGACGATTCCTTCCATTCCAGAAGTTTTCTCTGAATCTGTTTATTACATATTAAATATTGTTCTTATGAATAAACGGCTATTTTATGTATTTTTATTCGTTTTATTTTCTTGAACCCCCCCCCCCCATTCTAAAACCTGGCTACGCCCGTGCTTTGTTTTATCTTGAGAAGTTTGTTGGTTGGTTAGTTCTTGGCATTTAATATTATACGTATTACTCTTAGCGCATTGCGTAGCAAAGGTGTTGTAGCGGTAATTCATTTAGAGATTTTTTTACGAGAATCGTAGGGTCTATTAAAATTTCAAAAAAGTTTAAGTTGATTAAAAGCACTTAACTCCTAAACGTATTAAATTGCAAAAGGACAAAACGATAGGGCAGGAACACACATCACCTGTGTGTACTCACCAAACCCATTCAATCTAAATTTGTAAGATAAGCACTACCCCGTATGGTTTATTCATAGATTGTGTGTGTCATCCATTACGGCATGTACCTCCTACAGTTTCACATAATTACAATGAAACTGCCCAATAACGGGGCCCTTTAACCCTCTCAAGCACGCTTGATACAGGGTTTTATCAAAACGGTATCTCATTGAGGCAGGTCGTTTGGACCCGCGTCGGAAATTACGTCGTAACCCGACCCGACTTGAAGATCGCGATGTCGCCTCTAAGGACGAAAAATGGTCCGTCCGCATTTTAGGGTTAAGTTGTGTTCGCTGCAGTCTTTATTGGCGTCGCATTGTGTTAGTGATCCCGATTGCAACGTGTGAAAAAACTTGAATGTAATATCAGTCTGGTAATACAGGCTAAATACGTAAAACCCTTGTTCAGCGATAGATATACGATTCAAGTTTTTTCTCACGTTGCAATCGGGATTGCTAACACAATGCGACGCCAATGGATATTGGGCAAAGAGCTCTGCATCATGACTCTTCGGTCTCTTGTAAGCTCAAGTGATTATCGTGTAGAAATGAATCGTGATGCGTGATGAAAGAGATTTCTTTGAAATATTATGAAATAAGCCATGCCTTTGTTTGTTGTTATTTGTTCAATTTTTTCTATGTGTTCTATGTGTGTTACTATTTACATAAACTATTAATGACTAATGAATAAAATTATAGCAGCTGTGGCCTAAATTCTTCATAGGTACTATTCAGACTATAATTTGACTCGAAAATATTCTTTTTGACGTAATCCCAAGTCACCTCTTGTTGCGTACGAAATGTCACTTAATAAAATCGTTACCCTAAGGGCTGGACCTCAGGGCTGGACAGTAATCTATTTTGACACTTGTCAAGCCTTGTTTTGAAATTCTATTTTGTGTGTTGGATCAGTATAAGATAATAAATGTTGGGCAGAATATGTAGGGATATTATTTATCTATTATAGTTAAATTCCACAACACTAACGTGGGTACTGTTAATAATAAAACAATATAACTTCATTGTTTACATTTGTTCGTGTGTTGAATTAAATATACCTACAATTTCATTTTAATTGCGATAAGATCACCGTCATTAAAACCTCCGTGAAAATCTCCATCAAACAGTAATCACAGCCCGGTTAGATCGTTAACACGGCAACATTAACCGACTCGAAGACTATCGGAAAGTTAGGAACGAACAAAGGAGGTAACTTTTTCGATCGAAAGCAAAAGCTAAGGAAAAACTTCGCTTTTGTTAACTTTGGGCAAGTTGCACAATTGTAAGTCCTTGGGGTGTAAGTCAAAGCATCTTTTGAATTATAATTATGGCACCAATTTGATGGGCTGCGGGATTGTTCGAAAGAGTTACCGCAGCCCTGGTACATAAAGGGCTCAACATTGGACATGGGTTTTAGTCAGTAAGAGTCTGACACTCCCTCATCGATTTTCCTTAAAAAAAAGTTATAATGTAATAATTATATTACATTATACTTCATAAAGACTCTAGCACTTGATAAAGTTCTTTTTTTATAATCAAGTGACGATAGACAAGTGATATTTATTCTATATCAAGTGACGCTTAAACGCAAAGCCAAGTTATTGTCAGTCACATCCCAATGCAGTACGAAATAGTCTGGAGGCCTCTTAATTAATGTAATATCATATCACAAAAAATATTTAAAAGTGAATGAATGGGCTTAATAATAACAAAATTTTGTCGGAAACAATAGATGAGTTATTGATGATATTATAACGATACACGTAAGTAATCCTATTGATTTTTCCATGCCGGTATTTTTAACACAAATGATAGGTCATCCATCTTTTTTAAGTGGCTTCATATGGTAAAGTCTTTCAACGGCAACAACATTATTTTTGTTGGAAAACCGACCGATTTTTTGTCAGCATGTTATATTATCAAAAAGCCTAGTATCCCATTTCTAAATTAACATCATCCTTGTCCTGTTCCTATCTCAATTTTCTAACTGACGTCATCTCACAAGTAATTCTTTTAGCAATCATTTTTGTTCGTACTCTAAGCTTCCACATTCATACTCGACACTTTCCTCACAAAATAATCTTCATTCCTTCGTATAACATACCACGACACCCGGTATCTTCCTCATTAAAACATCCCTATTCCAATTTAACATAATCCTATAAACAATTCAGTAATCCCATTAAACAATTGATATCGTCATACCATCGCATTTCCAAGCCTTCAAATATGAATGTGTCATTTAGGCAGCGGTTACATCGTGTGAATGTCAAAGGCTTAATGGCTTTGAAGGGTTATTAACGAGGTGTGTGACGTTCCAATATCATAATGACACCGCAAATAATAGTAAAGGGATCGGTGATATCATGTTTCATGTATCGGTTAAGTGGGAATCGAAATATTCATCATCCTCCGAGCCTTTTCCCAAACTATGTTGGGGTCGGCTTCCAGTCTAACCGGATTCAGCTGAGTACCAGTGCTTTACAAGAAGCGACTGCCTATCTGACCTCCTCAACCCAGTTACCCGAGCAACCCGATACCCCTTGATTAGACTGGTGTCAGACTTACTGGCTTCTGACTACCCGTAACGACTGTGAAGGATGTTCAATGACAGCCGGGACCTACAGTTTAACGTGCCATCCGAAACACAGTCATTTGGTGTCTAAGATATACTTAGAAAGTACATACAAACTTATAAAAGTTGCATTGGTACTTGCCTGACTTGAAATCGAACCCGCGCCCTCATACTCGAGAGGTTGGTTCTTTGCCCACTAGGCCACTACGACCGAAATATTGTTAAATACTTACTCAAATGGAGCGGTAATTTTTTTACAAGCTACTTTTTCATAATTATATCAACTTACAGATTTCACAGAGAATTTTCGTGGCTTGGTCACACACTTGACACTCAATATTTCTGTGCAATTTGTTAACGATTGTAGATTTGTAGATAGCCACTGCGCAATCGTTGCTTTTCCCACATAAAAATAGCCGCAGTGTACAAACAAAGTGTGTCAACACCGAATGTGTATTAACGAAACAAAATTGACTGGTACAAGTAAGATTGGTACTCAAAGCGACTGGATAGCCGCAATTAACTGAATATTGGTTTGGAAACGACATTCACATTTATCTATGAGGTGCACGAATCAGAATGTGGTCGATGTATTCAATTGGTTAGCTACATATATTTAATACTAGCTTTTGCCCGCGACTTCGTTCGCATGGAATAGTGACTTCCGGCATATTTTTGGTTTGACCAATAGATGGCGCTATATGTCCGGAATAAATTTTATTTTTTATTTTTTTATTTTTTTTTAATAAAAACTATCCTATGTCCTTTCTCAAGTTCCAAACTATGTCTGTACCAAATTTCACACAAATCGGTTCAGTAGTTTAGGCGTGAAGAAAAGACAGACAGACAGACAGACAGACAGACAGACAGAGTTACTTTCACATTTATAATATTAGTTAGGATATTTGATGGTTTTCCAACTGATATTGCTATTGGCAATACGATTGGAATATAACTACGTGACGTTGCATTTTGTTTGTTGTAAAATGATAAAATTAACGTTTGCTCGCCGTGATATTTGATTTATTAAACTTTTGATTACAAAGCTGAGCGTTTGTTGTTTTTTAATGTAAGTCGATTACATAAAATCTATATTCATTTTATTTTCTCTATGGCAAAGAAACACTGTTTAACAAATCCATACCGGGAAAGTGATATTGGTTAGTATCGTTAACAATCTGTTGTTGATCTCAAAACTAAAACAATATGTATATGTACAGAATTGTTAACAGTGTATTCATTTATTACAACAGTTTAATTGTTCCATAAATACTGACACGATAGACCACCGATATCGAATCTACTGCCGACTAGCAAAACATTTTATAACACTCACCAGCCTGTCTGGGCAATATAGTCGGGCTGGGCAATATAGTCTGGCCGGGCAATGTGGCGGAATGTCCCGCGCCATTGCATGCGTCACGCGCTGCAACTACATCTGATAAAGAGGCCATTAAGAGCTGGACTACTTTTATTGTGGTATTTTTTATTTCAACGATTAGGTACACCACAATATGGACTAGTTTATTTTTAGTTCATTTTGTCACCGTATTTATAATGTATCTTTTTCTTAATTATATTCACTATTTAATAATAATTTACGCAGGACATATTTTCAGTGTATGTACGTGAGCAAATAAAATACTTATATTTGAATTGAAAAGTATACCCCAACACGTCGGTATAATTTGTTATACCATGTAAAAGGTACGTTGATAGTTTATGGTCTAGGGGATTCTGACCCATATCCATAAGTCGCCGGTAACAGGGTCGATCCCATATAATTTGCACGGCCAGGTAAACAGCTGATAAATATATTGTATTTATTTCAGTTTCGCATCGGAAACTTCGAGCAAACAATCATTATATTTTCAGAAATTACTGTAATTAATTTACTTAATTAAATCATGTATTTTTATGCATATAAAATGTGACATTCAACTATTTTTAATTATTTAAAACTATTTTTTTATTTAATTCAACTAACATTTATATTTAAAACCAACATAATAGAATGGGATTTCCCCTTTTTCGATTTATATAAAAATCTAATTCAAATAAAAACAACGACCGAGAACGACAAAAACAACACCTGTACATTCTAATTTCACATTTAAATGTTACAAAATCTTTTGTATGTGTACCAGGCAAACAGAAATGTTTGTAGGTGCTCTCTAGTGTTTCCGCCTGCAGTTCAAACGTCCAGTAACGGGGGGACATTTTATTTGCAGTGCAGTGGTCGTCCTTTGACCGTGGTACTTTCAAATAGAGAACAATTTCAAGCTTGAGCGCTGACGGCACGACCTGTGCATATGTGATGCTACCCTGGTACCGATGCGACTCTGTCAATTAGATTAACGTACCTATTTGATTGAGTGGACTGATGTAAGTTGTTCGGAAAGTTTGGGAAATTGGTGTGTGATATCAGCATTGAGAACTCTGTTTAGGATGTTACTGGAATTTAAAATAAATGGACACAGTTTAAAAAGAAGTAGACTGACCATTTTTGTTTTGAATGAATAAATTTATGTTACATGCTCACAAGTATTAAAATACTTTGTTAAAAAAACAATGTAATTCCAAAAAATCTTGTGTTTAAACAAGTTATCTCTAGTTAGCTATGTTATCAAATTGCTGAAGTACTCGAGTTTCAGGAGAAATATCTTGATGGTATCATGAACGTAAAATGAATGGAGAAAGTTGCCCTCTTGATAATAATGAAAATTATACTTTACAGTTTTATATAGGAGCGCAAGACTTTCACAATTAATTCCGTGAAATTTTAATTTTTACCGTGAAATATACGCAGAGTTTTTACTTAAGAAGATTTTTTATTTTTATATGGGATTCAAGATAAAGAGGTAAGGTATATTTTTAAGGCTTTTAAGTTAGGTAACCAAATTTATTTTTATTAGTTATAGATGGAGACTTAAGCTAAGTAAGAGTTAAGCCATTTAAGATAGGTGTTCTAATTAAGGTAATTCTACAGCGAAGTTACATTAACATTCACAGAAAAACGCATCTATTTTTGGAGTTAAAAATGTCCCCAATAAATAAAAATACGACCGTTTCTTTCCCCCAATACGCCAGTCCTTCTTTCAGTGAATTACAGGGTTATGTATCATTCGCGTCAAGACGTCAACAAGGGAAAATGGATTATGACATCGGGAGCATATACTGCTGAAAATCTGCCAGTGTGTCGCGACGTTATCGCTCAAGGCAGATATTAATATCTTGTATGGCTTATCTGCATAATGTGTTTTAAATTATGGGTGCACATTTTTGTTATATATGTGTTTAGTTTGCTGATATTGTGGGTTTATTATTGACAGTGTCTGCCTAGCCTTTTCTAAGGTCTACCAATATCATCATCTGCTTGAGCCTTTTCGTAAGTATGTTGGGGTCGCCTTCCAGTCTAACCAGATGCCGTTGAATACCAGTGTTTTACATAGAGCGACTGCAAGTTTTACCTTCTTACTTCTAACCCAGTTATTTGGGAAAACCTTTGGCTAGACTGGTTGTCTGACCAAACAACTTTGATTTATACTGAAGAGTGCTTTTTTGAACGCACTTACCTCGGGAACTACTGGATCGATTAAAACAATCTGTATTCAATAGCCCAATTATCGAGGAGAACTTATAGGCTACCTTTTATCCGAGTGCTCGAAGAGGTTCCCACGGAATGCAGGTATAGTTACACCACGCTAGCAGTAGCTAGTAATTTAATAAAATCAAATTATTTCCTTACAATAATTTTCCTACTCAAAATCTGTTCACCAAACTTCACGTATATATTACCTGTGATAATACCTCTATATAGGTACCAACTATTTTTGTTATCTATCCACAATCCCGGTGACAGTCTACGGCGTAGCATGTTTGCTACGGCGTAGCGTGTTTGTCTTGCTACGGTATCTAGCTCGCCTACGGTTGCCGGTGACAAAGCGGTTTTAACCCTGACTCTGCTACATGTGCTAGGAATTACGTAAGGTTGCGTAAATTCTGTTGAGTTTATTAGCTTAGAGAGAATTTGGGAGATACATAGGAATTTCTGTTGTGTATTTCTTCAAGTTTTTGCTGATTTCTAATATTAGGGTGATTTTCTAAAATTACATACGTCAATTTTGACGACCTCGATGGCGCAATGATCACCATGCCGGACTGCCGAACCTGAGGTCCCGGGTTTGATTCCCGGTTCGATCGACATTTGTGTGACGAGCATGCTTGTTGCCGAGGTCTGGATGGCATAATATGTATTTATAAATTTTAATATGTTTATAATAATATGTAGTTTATCAGTCGTGTTAGCACCTATAACACAAGTGAATTTAAAACTTACCATGGGGCTAACTGACCGTGTGTGAAAAAGGTGTACCGTGTAATGTTTATTTTAAAAACGTCGTAAATCTTGTCTAGATAAATTAAAAACAACCTACACATATTTAAGTCACTCTATCTACTGTTCTCGAAAATATCCTCTCAAATCTGCAATATTGATGCTAAGACAGCTTTGCCTAGCTTACCCCAGCAATAGTCTAGCCCAGATTATTCCAAAACTTTAACTAGAAACAAACTTCATTAATCTTTGTTCCGTACAGCAGATTCGCGAAGAATTATATTTTGTGAATGAATATTTATGATCTCGATATTTTATAAATACAACTACGGCACAAAAGGGTTGACTTTGCTACAATATAAGTCTAAAAATATAATTATATTTTTATTTGCATAGCTTTACATCACACATTGACGTGACATTTTTTTTGCTTTTTAACCCCCGACGCAAAAACGACGGGGTGTTATAAGTTTGACGTGTCTGTGTGTGTGTGTGTGTGTGTGTGTGTGTGTATGTGGCATCGTAGCTCCCAAACGGATGATCCGATTGTAATGCGGTTTTTTTTGTTTGAAAGGAATGTCATTCGGGAGTGTTCTTAGCTATGTTTGGTGGAAATCGGTTCAGGTCTTCAAGGTCATCAGCTTGTTTGTTAGGTGTGATAGGAATGTTACACGCTCAGTTTACTTGCAAGCATATGTGGGATCTGAAATTTGAAATACTAATGTCTTCTGGAACCACTAAGCTGGTCTGCTGTTAGGACACGATGATAGGAGACGTAACCCTGAACTGCTTTTTAGTAAACCCATCGAGTTTGGGCTCGTTGAATTTGTCTTGACTGGTTCTCTTCATGTTTCTAATTGACGAGAACCTGATGCTGGAAATGGGATGTGGCGGATGAAACCCTGGAATGGTATATAACCCTGGATCACCAAAGGTTAATCTTTATTGTTTCTCAATCTGTGCAATTGTCCCAGAGCCAGTTTGTCATGAGGATTGTTAAACAGCTTCCTTTGGCCGAGATGACATATAGCTACCCCATCTTAAAATAAAATAAATTAAATGAAGGAAAAATTAAGTAGCTCCTTCAAAAAGCATGAAATAAAATTAAATTATAAATTTTTAAAAAACCCCCGACCCAAAAAAAGTACGCAATTATTATGACAAAAGGTTAAAAACGCTAAACCCTATAAAAAGCAAAAAATAACTTTTAACACTTCGTAAGTACCAACTAAAGCATGTCAGACTAAACTAAATTTTGACGTGTCGGGGGACCGCTTTTTACCTTCAAAAATACTTACATAAATCAAATGATAGGTACCTACCTAATTTATAAGGCATCGTTCAGACCAAACGTATTGTCGGCCGCTGACTGTGAGCGCGCGTTACGCAGTTTATTGCTTTTCCATATGTATTGAAATTGTCGTTCACAGCGAACCGACTATACGCTGTTACGTCGTCTGTTGTAGCTGACTCTCAGTGGCCGATTATTTTACTACGCGACTATGCACGGCGGACGCGGATTGGCTACGCGGACGCAGTTGCCGAATAGCGCCGCTCCGCCGCGTACGCACCGCCGCGCCTCGGTACAGCACGTCGATAATTAGTGTCCCTTTTATATAAACTTAAACGTATTAAAGATAGTAACTCATCGAATGTTTTACTGTCATACGAAAATATTTCTTGAACTTATTTGGATAAAGTCTATATTCGAAATATAAAGTATGAAATTGACCAAGAAAACATCTCTTCAAATTTAAGGGATGTACCCACAATCTCTTCTTTTTATTATTTTCGTCTTCCTCTAGAGCTTCGCAAATGGCAACTATCTGAATGCGCATAATTTAATTGAAATATCAGTAAAACGTCTGATTTGAAAAAAATAAATTACGCTAGTTTTATCGTTTATAAAATACTACGAGCAACTTCAAATACTGAGCCCTTTTATGTGTAGAATAGTCAGCCGCTCAGCGTACGCATCTAGTGTGAACCTACAAGAGCCTATTCTTTTGTTCACACATGAAGCGCATCGTACGCTATAGCCTATTGTCGGCTTGGTGAGTACGCGTACTGCAGATTGAGTCGACGTTCACACTGGGGCAGACAGTGAGTATACTCACAGTCAGCGGCGGACAATACGTTTGGTGTGAACAATCCCTAAGTTATAATAACACGTTTTTTTTTTGTGGACGAAAATTGCCAATAAAGGTAATGTATTTAATAAATTATTTGCTGATTTCCCGCGGTTTCACCTGCGTCCCGGGAAAGTTTCTGTCCGTACCCGAATAAAATATAGGTAGTTTACCCGAATAGATTTTTTCAAGTCGAATTTGTAGTTTTGAAGCCTTTTGGATACAAACGAACAAAAAAAATCCTCTTTATTATTTTGATAGATTATAGATGCATTCTACAAGTTTTAACCTATATATGCTAAATACAAGGTTACCCACATTTCACATAACAAAACTAGCTAGTTAAGTTGCGGCGCCGCCCGGTGCGCGCTAATTATTATCTGACATGGGCCCGGTGTTGCCAACTTAATTAAACTATTGCCAACCTCAAGAATATAACTGTGTTCCCTATCATTTATGTGAAGTTAGCACTTTCATGTTATTAATTACTTTAGTTATTGTGAATTATAATTTAGGTTATATTTGTTACTGGCTGTTTCCTACGGTTTAACTAGCGTACCGTAGAAACTACCGCCCATACCGGAATAAAGTATAATCTATGTTACTCGGGAAGAGTGCAGCTTTTCAAATACGGTTCAGTAGTTTCGGAGCCTTTGGGGTACAAACAAGCAAAACAAATGTTTCCTCTTTATGATATTCCTGTTTAGTATAGACTAGTTATTTGCCACGATTTCACCCGCGTACTGCGGGTACTCTTTGCCGCACCTTGATAAAAAGTTTTCCATTACCATTTCTTGACTGTCACCTATCTCCATGTCAAGTTACATCTCAATCATTTAAGCAGTTTTACCTTGAAAATGAAACAAACTGTATTAGGTATCTATTTCTTTAGTAAGGTTTACGCAACTTATTGTAAGTCCTAAGGACAATGGGCACTTTGTATGGGATTTGGTACCCGCTCCAACAGTAACGTATGATATATCATTAGAAAGGTATTTACGTGAACAATAATAAAAACTATGGGGCTTGCCTCAATTAGCTGTCCGATCCGAGTAACGATAAAAATTAAATCGACATAGAAACAAGTATGTCATCCATATATGCAAATTCATTAAGAGGCATATGTCGTCAGTATAATAATTTTAAACTCAGTTAATAGACATCTTAAATTGTTTGAGATACACTCACACTACACTATTATAATCTAAAGGTTGTAATAGTCTATGGAGTCATACTACGGAAACACAATCGTCATCTGATTTGACAAAAGTTCAAAACATTTCTGAAAACACAACTAATCATTTTAGTTACATACTATCTTTAAACATACTGGCTTCCATGTACCTACACATTATATGAAATAAAAAAAAACCTGTTATTAAAACACGATAATCATTAAACATTAATTGATTGTAAATACTGAAAGACTTTCATCAAATACATAAGCTATATTCTGCGTGAACAGCAAAGGTTTGCACACAGACTTTTTTTAAAGCAGTGGGCAGGCAAACATTGTAATAAGGCCAAATTCTTGTTTTTTTTGTTACTTTACCAGTTTTTATTCAATACAGTTGGATTTAAGAACTACATATACGTTGATGATTTATGAACATTATACATTCTATTAGTCGATGTCACGCGAAATGGACAAGGAATCGGGACTAGTCGTCATAGTAAACATTTTTTGGCTTGCCAAGACCTACGCAATGGTACTAGAATCAACACTGTTGGACAGGGTACCAAAACGCCCATCGTCCTGGCGTATATTAATTATAGTCTGGAGAGATCTTTTGTCTTGTCAGATACAGTTTTCAGGAATAGTTATCAAGAATTCTGTGTTTATTCGTAAAAACGGGTCGGACATTTTTCTCTTAAAAGTCAATTGTATTCTATTAATTATGAAGATAACTTACTGCTCACCCTACTATAAATAAATAAAATCCATTTATTTCAGGTTTCCCCATATAAAATTACAAAGCACGAAATACAGAAACAAGATCACAAAATAAGATAAATACAAGTTAAATACATGTAATATTTATTGAGGATTAAATGAAACGAATTTGTTTCTCTGAAACAATCAAAGTTTTTTTGTTTTATTTACGCACATTTTTACAAAACATAGTTTAAATAAGACAATTTCTTACCTGAAACAATCAAAGAAACGACATTTAAGTTTATAACATCGTCTCCTCAATAATCCTTTTCTATATTAGTTTAATTTTATCCATAAAATTCACACAGCAAAATTAGTAGAAAGACATCGTCCGCCATTATATGGCGTCACTCGCCACAGACAACTTATAAACGCGCGAAGCGCGGCAAGTTTAAATTAAATAAAGTAATTAATGAAATTACATTTCATTACATCTCCCCCCCTAAGAACGAAAATAGTAAATAATGTATGTTTATAGTGTACATATCAGTTATCTTCATATTAGTTTTCTTCTTCTACTTTATCTTCTGCATCCTCTGTGGTGACAGGTTGTAATTTTGTTATGTGAAATAAAGTTGATTCTGTTTTTCTGTTTCCAGTGTCAATCCTATAAATGGAGTTTGATATTTTCTCTACTATCTTAAAAGGGCCTATTTTTAGTTCATCTAATTTCTTTCTATTCATTCTATTCCCATTTTCTACGTATACACTGTCTCCTACATTAAACTCTTGTATTTTTCTATTTCTATCAAATATTTTCTTGTTGTACTTGTGGGATTTTATTGTATTTTCTAATGCCAATCTTCTATCCGCAATCCACTTGTCTTCCTTTTCTATTGTTTTAAATTCGTTAGGCAGAATATTAACATTTGTACCGTCTAATAAATATCTTGGTGCAAAGCCTGTAACGGAGTGTTCTGTTTCATTATACTTTTGTATACATTCCCTTGCTACCGTTGTCCATGTTTTGTTGTTATTTCTCTCATTAATTTTACATCGTATTTTATTTACTATTGTTTGATTTAATCTTTCATTCAAGCCGTTAGAGAATGGTGTATTCACAGCTGTAAAAATTAGTTTGATACTATTTTCTTGCAAATATTGCTTAAATTCTCTTGAATTGATTCCTGGATATTGATCTGTCAAAATTATTCCAATCTCATCTGTCTCTAATATTTTTTTTACTAATTTTATAAAGTCACTTGCATTCTGTGTTTTTGAGGTCTCAATAAATGCATATCTTGTGTAGTGGTCAACTAAAAGGTGAAGGTATTTTTTTGTTGACCTAGATCCTCCGAAGCCACCAATAGTGTCTAGTGACATTATTTCAAATGGTTTTGTTGCTGGTCCCAGTTGTGACATTAATCCAAATTTGGCTTGGCATCTTGATTTATTTTTTATACATATTTCACATGTTTTACAAACATTTATAATATTTTTTGTTAAGTTTTTAGCTGTATATATTGAACTTATTTTTTTCTGTAATTGTCTTATTCCAATGTGAAAATAATCTTCATGCACCTTTTTTATAAATTTTTGACTAAACTCTTCCGATAGGATAATCTTTTCATGTTTCTTTATTTTCTTATAATAGATATTATTTTTGTGTATTAGATTTTGTTTCTTTTCTTGTATTGTTTCATTCTTCTCTTGATCTTCAACTATATCTTTTATTTGTATTAAATTAACAATTTTCAGTAGTTCGTCTTTGTTATCTTCTGATTCTAGCACAGGGTTTCGGCTTAAACAGTCTGCTTCTATATTCTCTTTACCAGGTATATATTTTAGTGTAAAGTCATATTGAGATAGATAATATGTAAGCTCACCCAATTCTTCATCTGTCCTACATTTAATGTTCATGTTCTCAAGAGGTTTGTGGTCTGAGTAGATAGTGAATTGTTTTCCAATGAGCCAGTGTTGCCAATACTTAACAGCTTCTTTCATTGCCAAACACTCCAAATATATAGCCTTTTTTCGTTTTTGACATTCATTGAGTTTTTTTGAGAAATATGCTACTGGTTTGTCTTTACCATCAAGTTGTGTTTGTTTCAGTATTGCCCCGATACCCTCTAAGGATGCATCTGTAAAGATTTTTATAGGCAAGTCTTTATCGAATATTTCCAATACTGGTTGAGAACATAAATATTGTTTTATTTGATTAAACGATTCTTCACACTTCTCTGACCACACAAACTTTTCGTTTTTCCTTAATAAGTTATGTAATGGATCTAAGACAATCGCGCTTCTTGGTATGTATTCATGGTAGAAGTTGATTTTACCCAGAAATTGTCTAATATTCTTTTGTGTCTTAGGAGTTGGAAAATGTCTTATTGAGATCAAATTGTCTTTAAGTGGTCTTACCGAGTTATTCTGAATCACATGCCCGAGATATCTTACTGAGTCTGAAGCGAAGGTACATTTCTTGAACTTCAATCTAAAGCCTTCTTTTATTATTGCCTCTAATACATTCCTTATGTGTCTTATATGCTCCTCGAAGGTGGCAGAGTAGATTAAAATATCATCGATATAATTTACAGAGTATCCTGTGAGATTGTGCTTTCTTAGAATATTGCTTAAAATTCTCTGGAAAATGGCTGGTGATGTTTTCAAACCAAAAGGAAGGCAGGTCCACTGGAAATGGCCATCCTGCGTGACAAATCCTGTTTTAAATCTATCTTCAACCCGCAGTAGTATTGCCCAAAATGCAGAGTTTATATCCAGTGTAGTAAAATACTTACAGTTTCTAGTCTTAATTATCAAATCATCTATTAATGGGAAAGGCTGAGCTTGCGGTACCACAATTTTGTTCAAGTCTCTAAAATCCACACATAAGCGGGATTTTCTATTTTCACCTTTTTTAAATGCCAATGTCACTGGTGCAGCAAAGGGACTGTAACGCGGTGTCCTGCGTGAGCGACGAACGCGACGCGACGCGACGCTGCGAACGCGACGAACGCGATCAACTCAACGGCATGCCCTACATGTGGCCTATGTGAGTGTCTGCGGCGAGACGCGACGTAACGCGCACTTGATTTGAGGGCGACCAGATGCGACACCACGAACTATTCAGAAGCGTTGTGGGACAAAAAACATAAACATTATAGAAATCGTTTTTTAGTACAAAGAACTGAAAGAATATTGCTGTGTATACTTTAAATATGAACTTTCAAGCAAAATTGTACTGTACTTCTCCATGATTTGAGAAATAATGACCAAAATCACGTAGGACACTTGTCGCGTATAGCATCGCGTCGCATTACGTCGCGTCGTGTTGCGTCGCGTCGCGTCGCGTTCGTCGCTCACGCAGGACACCGCGTGAGATTCTTCTATTAAATTATTCTTCAGTAACATAGATATTTGCTCTTCGATTTCTAATTTGTCTTCTATTGTACATCTGTAGGGTCTTTTACTACAGTATCTGTTTACTATTAAATCAATGTGAGCTTCATAATCTTTCACTGATCCTATATCATACTTGTCCTTAGCAAAAATTGTTTTATATTCTTTGATAATTTTTTCTATCTCAATCTTCTTTTCATTATCTAAATGGTCTATCATACTTATGAATTCCTCTGTCTCTATATGTTCATTGAAATTTATTGCATATGTTTTTATATTCTTATCTTCATTTCTGTTATCTTTAGACATGTCTATTTTATTTGTTATTTTCTTTTGTTCTATCTGCAAGTCTTCATTTTGAGTTAATTTAAATTTCTGTATTATATCCAAACCGATTATAAAATCTTCAAAATCATCATTTTCTACTACATAAACGTCAATCTTCTCTTCTATATCAAATATTTTTATTTTTATTGTTATCAAGCCATCTGTCTTCTTCACACCATTAACCGTTTTCATATATGCTATGTTCTCATTGTCTTTCTTTTCTCTTACTTTAATCAGTCTTGAATTTATTAAAGAGATCTGTGAGCCTGAATCATAGATTCCACTCACTTCTAGTTTATCTTCTAATAAAAGCTTGATTTTGATTAATGGTGTACTTACTCGTTTTTTTTATCCGTATTCATATCAACTTCAATAATGGAATTATTGTTTACATTTTTGGCTTTAAATGCCTTTTCAGATTCAATTTTGTTTTTCTTGAACCAACACGACTCCTCTGGATGATATCTAATTCCTTTGTCCAAAGACTTACAATTGTTACATGGCTTCTTCTCATCACTTTTATTCTTATAAATAAATGTGCCACTCTTTGTTGTAGTTAATTTTTTCTTGTACATCATACCTTCATATTTTCTTATCTCGTTGAACAAGTCAGTAGAGCTGTCGAGTTCATCCCTGTTTAACTTATTTAAGATGAACCCAGGTAAACCTGTTGCAATTAGATCTATCATAGTTTTGGGGTCTATTGATTTGTTAACATCTAGTATAAGCCGTTCCTTTTTTATAGCATAATCAATTAACAGTCCTTCTTTGTACCTGAATGTGAGTGCACTTGTGACTATATCCCATCCTCGGTTTTTAAAAGTTTCTAAAAATTTGTCTTTCCATTCATTCCATTCAGAATGTACTGTTAGTTTTATCATCATAGATCTATACCAATCCAAACAAGACTTTTCTAAAAATAGTCTCAATATATCAATTTTGGTTTCATCTTTTGTAATATTAAAGCGCTCACACTCTTTTTCAAAGTTCTCTATCCATTGCATAGCATTTGAATTCTTACTTGTGAATTTTTCAATAATAAACTTCTCAGAAATATGTTTTAGGTTGTGTTGATTTTCTTTCTTCGTAGTAGTTTCTATTAATTTTTCCAAGATATTTTGCAAACTGTCATCTTTGTCTCTTGGTTGTTTTGTGCTCATTTCTTCTAGGTACTGATCTGAAAACTGCATATTACCTTCCTCATCTATATATATTTTCTTTTGGTCTTCATCCAATTTTATCCATATTTTTCTACTTTGATGCCTTTTCTTTATGCTGTTTTTAATTTTTGAGAAAGTGTTCATTTTAATAATACTTGTATGATGAATCACTGGCTTCAATTCTTCAGGTAAAACATAACATTTTCCTTCCTCAGTGGTTATAGAGGTTATGGCTAACACGTTCGATTTGCCATCATTTGAAGATATCATAGTGAATTCGAACTGCAACCGGTCCATCTTCATTTTAAATAAACGAAAATGTCGTTTTGTAATATTTATTGAGGATTAAATGAAACGAATTTGTTTCTCTGAAACAATCAAAGTTTTTTTGTTTTATTTACGCACATTTTTACAAAACATAGTTTAAATAAGACAATTTCTTACCTGAAACAATCAAAGAAACGACATTTAAGTTTATAACATCGTCTCCTCAATAATCCTTTTCTATATTAGTTTAATTTTATCCATAAAATTCACACAGCAAAATTAGTAGAAAGACATCGTCCGCCATTATATGGCGTCACTCGCCACAGACAACTTATAAACGCGCGAAGCGCGGCAAGTTTAAATTAAATAAAGTAATTAATGAAATTACATTTCATTACATACAAAATTGAATAATAAATACCATGTCAAATTAAATTAAATTACCTACGATACCCTAGATACTATTTAAAAAATATCAGTTATTAGAATATAAACTATATAATTTTGTGCTCACAAAAAGAAGAAAGGCTAGTTTTCCTTTGTTTTGTTTATTTTTACAATTTGCTGAGGCTTACGCTTGTTAAATGGTTTTCCATTTGCATATAAAGAATGTATGCTTACTTCGTACATCGAAGAACTATCAGATTTTTATTCCGCCTTTCACTTGTTTTGTAACTTGTAGAAGGAATAGAATTTGCACAAACAAAAGGGACTCGTAGATCTGTCTATTTTAAGATGGCTGAGTCAGTATTTCTCTGTATTACGTAAATATTTAATTCAGCGGCAGCCAGGCGAGACAGCGACCCTACCTGAAATAAATGACAAGTTGAAAACTCAAAGCTGAAATGCCGGTTTCGCGGAATTCTATCAATCTTCATTTGATCGTGTTAACAAAGAAAATTAAACCTAAAATAAACCTTGAAAATTCTGAACATGTTTTTCCCCAAACAGTTTGGAGTTTCTCCGTCGAACTGAGTGAAAACAGATTAAAGTTTTGAGATGGTTCTCGGTCGGCGTTTGATTTTCTTTGTCAAACTCGAGAAACGTGACGTGAAAATGAAGCCGATTTTTTTCGTGTTAAATGCCAAAACATGAGTCGGAAATGTCGGTCGGTTTTTTCAACCGAACCTCGAGAACAGATCGGAACTCACTCAACTGTTTTTCATTGAATGCACATATGCATGGGCGGACTATTTTTTATGTTTTTATACAGAACGGCAGATAGAGTATTGCATTTATAGGATCTGTTTGTATTCCCTCCACCTGTCCATGTTTCTAAAATGTTTCGTCGACCATTTACCTATAAGTTCATTACAAACAGAAGATACATATTTAGCATATTTTTACTGACGTTACATAAAAAAAATGCACCACGCTTCATCTATCACGGTTGTACTACGGGCAAAACTAAAAACCTCAGACGAAATATATCTGACCACAGCACAATAGCGCAAATATTTCGACCGAAAGGCTTCACACGATCCCAACAAATAAACAAAACACCATTAAACTACAGCTGAATGGACTCACGCCAAAAGTCCAGTTAAAACCATTAGTTTTGTTGAACCAAACGATTCGCTTTATTAACTCCGTACTTAGAATTTATGTGAAGTACCTACCTACATTCATATAATGAGTGGTTTGTATTGCTAGCTAAGAGTACGCGCAGACCACAAAATTTTAGTCGGTCGATAATTGGTTTGGGCTCATAAATCAGTATGAAGATGAATGGGAGTACACACGTAATAACGATCAGGTATTTGTCCGGTATCAGACCGACTAGCTTATGATTGAACGAAAAATTTTCAAAAAAAAACCTGCCAAGTGCGAGTCGGACTCGCGCACGAAGGGTTCCGTACCATTATTTAAAAAACGGACAAAAACATCACGTTTGTTGTATGGGAGCCTCCCAAAATATTTATTTAATTCTAGTTTTAAGCGTTAAATACATCATCTGTGAAAATTTCAGCTCTCTAATTATCACGGTTCATGAGATACAGCCTGGTGATAGACGGACGGACAGAGGAGCGAAAACAATAGGGCAACGTTTTACCCTTTGGGTACGGACCCCTAAAAACAATTGCCGGGCCAACAGTTGGCCGACTATTTAGACTGCAGTATGCTTGTAATCTAATGATTGGTTTGTATTGCCAGCTAGTACTCCTGCCAGTATTATTACCCATTGATAGGAATAACACTCGATTTTATTGATTTTACATGCCGCCCTATATTTTTATGAAAATTAAAGCAATCTTTTTAAGTGGGCCTAATGGGAACTCGATTACTGTTATATCGGCTTTGAATATTGTTTAGATTTAAAATGTATAGGTTTTTGTATAGCAGGTGCCTTTACAGTACAATGAGTTTGCTTCTTTTTAAACGCTATTTCTTTAATCTAGACGAAGTTTCAAATGATATAAAGCGAGTCCTAATTCACATTGAATTTAAATCGGGTACGCTATTAAATCAACGAGTCAATCAAATAAGCCACTTATTTTTTATATCTTGGTGCGTATATCAGATTTATTTTCATTCTCTCCGTAAACGTCCTTATAGTCTTCAAAAAGTTTCAATATCGAGTCAGCATTACAAGCCCTTTTTTGTGACACCATAGCTGTCTTCACTTCAAAAAGTATCACACCAACTTAAATTGAATTTTCTTCATCCTCATACCTAACCTTAGTTCCTGGGCGATGTCACGACCAGGTCGGGACAATAAGCGTTAATGTTGTATGAGTTAGGTCAACTGTCTGACCCACTTGCTTAGCATATTATTATTTCACTAGCTGGCCTGTCACCTTGCGTTAACTTGCTTGGTTGCACAAACAACTTTGGGATAGCGTTTAGCTATGCTGTTGAATGTAAGATGTTAGTTTAAGATGGGTAGTGGGATCTTGTGCGAAACAGTATTTTGGTACCTTCGTCTGAAAAAGCCTCTACGACTAGGCAAGGTTAGCAGTCATTGTCGCTTATTTCTCGCAATCCTTTCTAGGTTAGACGCATTCGAGATTCTTGTCTATTCTCTGATGTTTTTCTGCCACGATTTTTTTCCTTTGACCAAAACTTTTTTACCCATCACTTAACCCATCTCATTAAGTAGTAAGTAACTCTATAGAGGACACCATGAAGTAAAGAGTTTAAGCGGTTAAAAAAGGTTTTATATTGATCTGTAGCAAGCCAAGGCTTTGTGTATTAACTTGATGAAATATAATGGTGGAAAATTTTACTCGCTATAAATAGGTATGTATATTGGATACATTAGCTTAAGCTTTGGGGAAATAAGCACGGTTATGTAAAATATGTATTTTGAAGGCTCTATTTTTGAATGCTCATTGATCGTATTGTTATTATTGGGAAGGAATATAACCAGTCTTCATATTGAACGTTATGCATCGTAATAATGATTAAACCTATATCTGTTTCAATGTGTTTTTAAACTAAACCAGCCAATGCTCATTCTATCCTCATCACTAAAAACTTAAATAATTTGATAGGAAAATATACTACGATAGAATGCTTTTGTGTAGCCTTAGGTATTTGTTTCTGTACGCGCTTGCGTGTTCAAATAAAAATGCGAATGCACAACTTATTACTGGTTTATATTAATTATCAAAACTTTACAATGACTTATTCACTCGAGGTTAGGTTATACAATTTAGACTGCAGAGATGCGTTGGACCCGTTACGTATCGGCAGTGGTGTCGATCTCGACGGCCCGTGAAGGCAAGTGGACGAGCGCCGCTCTCGACGCCTCCGTCGTCGCCCCTTCTCCAGCGCGCCGGCGTCACCGTGGCGGCCTCCCGTTGGATGACGCAGGGCGCAGTTCGAATCGCCGTCTGCGATTGGCTCGCGCGCAGGTGGCGTGATGCGCGGCGGGCACCTCGGTGTTGCCAGGGAGCGCGTCCCGCGCTTCCCCAGCATTTTGCCCCGCCGCCCGACTGTGTTGCCAGACGGCGCAGGCCGTAACAGTTTCTTTGGTCGAAATGTACCGTACAGGTAGAATATTACTATCAGCTTGAAAGAAAGAAAGAAAATAAGTTTTATTGCGCAGAAGCTTTTGATACCAATATTTGCTGCAGCTGCATCACTAAATACATGCGCATGATAACATGATTGTCAGAATCGTAACCGCAAACCACAATTACTGGACATCACAATCTAAGTCCGCACGGGATTCTAGCGTTCCCAATTAGCCGCACTTGGTTCAACGCTACCTAGCTAATGTACTATGTACTATCAACCAATGACATTTATGACCCAACATTTTTTTCACCTTTTATTGGTGGGAAATCATCAAATGACCTCTCCCGCTGTGAGTGCATTGTAAGGAAGTGTCTGATTGCCACTGACTTAAACGCACCATGTTCTTTCTTAAGCCCTTTATGTAGCAGGTCTTTGGAACAACCGCACAGCCCCGCAGGCTTCGACTACCAGGCCGAGGTGGGCCCCACTAGGATTTGCTGACTCTCTTTGAGGAGCGCGTGGAACAATGCGAGCCTCCGACATCGGCCTGTTGTCTCCTAGGAAACGGAAGGACAAATTTTAGGGTCCACCTTAAGCAAAGGACAATGGGCACTTTGTATGGGATTTGGTACCCGCTCCAACAGTAACGTATGATATATCATTAGAAAGGTATTTACGTGAAGAATAATAAAAACTATGGGGCTTGCCTCAATTAGAAATTCGGCATGCACCGTAAGGAAAAAGTCTTTATTGTTTTGACAGCTTCAAATGTTTTTTCGTCAAATTGGGTCATACATGACATTGGTCGAAAGTACCTGGTCCAAATATAGCATTCAAAATGCTACGCTAGTACATTACGAGTTCCGAATTCTGGCGTTAATTAGAAATTCGATGTTCATAGCACGTTGCCATGTGCAATAAATATAATGGTCGTGTTTATTCTCGGCCTCTGGCTTCGAATGGCAATCGAATATTCTGGATACGGACCTAATGTAGTAAATGTAGGCCATTTGCAGTAATTGGTAATGCCAATTAGTTGGTATTATTGTAATGTATTAGAGACTATCTCTGTATAGTTCTCTCGAAACGCATTGGCGGTTTACATCTAAATTCCGAGCATAGATACGCGCATGTGGCCCCTCTATCCACTGATACCTAAAAATGGTTTCTGCGCAACGATTAGCGCGATGTTCGGTTACGACAAAAAGATTGACGAGAACTATACCACTCTCTCCGTCTCCTCTATCCCCGTTAAGTACAAACTGTACTACTGTAGTGGTGTTACTGTGGACCACTATGTCTCTGTTAAGTACGCTCATTATTATCAGGCTCACGTGTTACATACTACATATTTAATGGTTGGGAACAGCTATATTATGACCGTGTAGGAAGAAATTATAGACCATTGTACTCACTTTTTTTGCGGTCAGACACAAATATGTTTGAGCTAAAGCTGTTATGAGCTCTGGTGTGAGTGGACGGGTGATGAGTTTAGTTACATTTTCACAGCCCTATCCGAGTTATATTATTTCATATTTTACAACAGTGCAAATTTAAAATATGGCAGAATTTTCTCTATAATAAAACAACGGAGTCGAGTTCTGTCATTATTATAACAGAATGAAAAAATCTCTTAATTAAGTCGTAAAAATCCTTTTTGCTAAAATGAATACAAAATTAGAAACTTGATATATGAAGATTGAATTTGTCAATTTCTCTGTCTCTGAATTAAATTGTTTGAGGATTTATTATGCGAGCTAAGCTTTTTGAATTTCGATTTTAGAATGGAACTCTGGAATTTTAACCGTCACTTGTTTTATTCAGCAAATTCTACTATTTTATTTATATGCAAATTAGACATTTAAAACAATAAGAATCGGATTTTAATTTTTAGTTTATTAGTCTCTTTACTCCGTGAGAAATTAAAACATGTATGATAAAACACAAGTCAACTATCAGACAAATTAATAAGTATATGCTACAAGTACACCTCATCAGGTTGAGTCTCAGGTATTGCAGGGTTTTATATAAATAGTTCTAGTTATAGTTAATACATAATACATAGTTCTTCACTCTTTCAGGTAATAAACATAAATATACTTACCACTGTTTCATATAGATAAGTATCTATTTTCTAGTAACTTCGTGGAATAATTCGTCATCAAAGTAATTTTTGCTCAATATAAAAAATATATCAGTTGTCATCTGATATGAATTTATACTCCACCTGACATAGCGTAGTGGCTACACAGATAATTATAAAATTCTGCATACAGATGAACCATGAATAAATACATACCTGTTTTAATATGGGGTGTATAAAATGCTTTAATATCTAATTCAGGTTTCAAGTGAAACCGTGGGAAACACCTAGTTCTTAACAGCCACCAAACTTCCAAGCTTCATTAGAATTTAATACAAAAAAAAATCACAAAAGAACTCGTACCTACGTAATTGGGCATAAAAATACAGCTTGTAGATACACAGTCCTTCAAAGAAAACTTGGATAAATTACAATATTCCAAATAAGGCCTCTTTTCTGAACAAAGCAACCAACTTTGTTATTTGAATTCAAAAGTTTCTGTATCAAGCGTACTATCTCAGGAAATTATATTCGATATTCTTTGAAAAAGTTAAGGTGAACGCTGTTTTATTCCTCTTTTAGAGGAAATAAGAGTGTGTTGTTTGTCTTGTGAAGGAGGCAGATATTGTGTTTAAGGCTGGATAAATATACTACTACATAAAACCTTGTCAAACTTAGGAGAAAGTTTGGTAAATTCTATGCTGAAAACCGCATCAAAATCAGTGTGTGAGGTTATCGCGCACAAAGTCGGTTATGTTGCCGTCTATCATGATTAGAACTATAAACCGAAGTTTTATTGCACTTTATTCATTTAATTCCAATAAACTTTCAATTGATCGTTACTCCTTTAATCACCTATAAAAACAATAAACTGCTTTCTTGTACTTAAAAACGGACAGTAAACATAAAACTAATCTTCCAGACGATTCCTATAAACGGTACAATTTCCTTCGAGTATCGATAACCTAAGTATTGGACGGAGTAAGTAACAAACTTTGACAAAGTTAGCTCTCTGAATACAATCAGCCTAAATAGTGAATGCTCATTGGTCGATATTACTCCCCACATGCCTATTTGAACCTTAACTACATTAAAATAAGGTACATTTATGTATGATACAGGGATTCCGAACATCTGTTATTTTACCATGGTTTTAATAGCAGGGTGTTTTATAAGGGAAAATTTGAGAGTTTTTATTTACTTGTACAGGCATAAAAGTTTAACTGGCACAAACATCTGTTGTATAATTTTATGTGCCTAAAATAAAGTGTGTGTATATTTTTGTAGAACGGTGAAATAAAGTTAGGTACTTTTTAATTAATAGCCTAAACCAAAATGCTGGCCGTTTTGGGAAAAAAATCTGCATCTACCTTAGCTACCAATAGCAAACATTTGTGTACCAAGTTATATCATTCCCACCTGTGCAAATAAATCTGTCTAAAAGAATAACGACAATTTCCTAAAACAAAATAATTCTGAAACAAAAATTAAAACTTTCCACGCAATAAATTCACATGAAAATATGATTGTACGCCAAATAACTCCGTCCCACACGTCAACAGATGTAACAAACATTCCTCTCTACGAAACTTATTCAATTACATAATCCGGGCTGCAGAACAAATGCAGTGCAACTCAACTGCATCTCACTCTAAGTGGGTCACTTTGTTTTATTTTTATTTAAACTATTCACATCTTAAAGTTTGAAACTTATTTATGACTGAATCCTCTCATTTTCTTGAAAAAAAAAACCGGAAGGAATTGATGTTTTTTTTTTAGAAACAAGCAGACCGATCCGGGTCTCTGTAAGCAACTAACCATTTGAAGTTTTCACGTTGGTAAAAGAAAAAAACCCATCAAAAGTAAACTTACCTATACACCGTGTTGCAACCATCAGAAGCCTCGTAAACAACACCAGTAGTTTACATTTCTTTAAAAACCAAATGGAAAATCAATGACACGATGTTCGAAAAATAAAAACATGTTTTGACAAACGCACTCCATTTATGTTATATACTCCGTGACGTACATACACGTCGACCCTCAAATCCCAGGTGAGGCGACCGAAACTGCCACGACGGCAGGTATCAATAATTCAGGACACAATCTGGCCGCCCACGAATATTATTTTAATAAAACAGCTTGCAATAAAAGAGACGAGAACTTTGTAAGGTTGTGTCCTACATAGAATCATCGGCATGAATCTTGAGCGCTGACCTTCACCTTCACCAGATAAGTGATTTATTAGCAAAGAACCAATCCCGAGTGAAGGCTATGACGCGATGCGCTGCAGGCCAATCACCGCTTTAGCCCGACCCCGCGCCTCACTTCATACCACCAAAAAGGGACCCAATAAATTACTTCTGCGCAGGTGAAGGTCAGCGCTCAAGATTGGTGACTCAAACTCAATTTTTTTTATTTCAAATAGGCCTATGAAAGCTCTTTCCTAACGTCAAAGTTAGGTGCCGATGATTATTGGCGAATCACGTGAACGCAATGTGAAGCGATCTGAAGCAAATTCTAGGATGTACGCTACACTGTACCGCGCTACGTCACGTAGGACAGTCCAAAAGAAATCGACTGTTTGTTGTTTTTTCGTCACGCCGCGTCGCTTTGCGTTCCCATCGCAGATCGCTCAAATAAAAAATAGAACTACGGAGTAAGGAAAGATAGTAGGTAAGGCGTCTTTTTCTAAGTCAAATTCGTACGGTGGGCATGACCAAAACGATCGGTTACGAGGGAACTAACGAGGCGTTCAAAAATGTTGGGTCTAAAGGCGTATAGTCATTTTGTGCTCCATACAGGACGCATCGTTATTCTTGTTTATTTCAACTCTGAGAATATATTTTGTTATGATTAAGTATGCAAGTGTATATTTTTAGACAATTCTTTATCATTTTTCCACTCTTAAGCCCGGTTTCCACTGCGAAAGGGTAATGTGCGAAAAATGGTTAGGCGGAACGGACTCTTTTGTAATGAAAGTGGTTTGCGTTTCCAACAACGAAGAGTTGGTCATTTGATTTCCACTGCAAAATGAAACTGAGATAGAGAAATGGGCGGACTGAGCTGAACGGAAAATGGGAAATGAAAAACGAATAGATAATTTCCACAGAGAACGAGTTCAGTTGAAGTTTTGAGCTGGTTGTGTGTGTGGTCGTGTTGTTGCGATGTTATCGAGTGACACGGAATCGAGCGATGATAGTGATTATGTATACAGAAAAAACAAGCACGTATTGTTTTATCTTATTTAAAGAAAAAAACGCGCTAAAAGAAGATTTTGGCTGTGCCAGCATATTCAAGATCGTAAAATTAAAAGGAGAATGTAGGCAGACAGAGAGCGAGTCCGTTCTGAACTAGTCGGGGCAGGCCTTGCGCAACGGACTCTTTTCAATTTCTTTTTACTCGCTCAATCCGCCCCGCTCACCACTTTCTGTGTGGAAACGCTACTATGTAAATTGTAATTGCGAGTTGAGCGGAGTCCGTAAGTACTCCGCTCCGCTTCCTAGAACTGAGCGAGCTCATTTCTACTCTTTCTACACGCTCGGCTCTTTTCGTCGGACTATTTGTTGGTGGAAATACAAGTATGCAGTTTGCGTTTGCGAGTTTAAAGAAGTCATTAATGGGTCCGTTCCGCTCGCGGTGGAAGCCGGGCTTATAATGGAACCGTGGTACCCACATTATTTCAAGCTCGTGTTTTAAAATTATAAAAGGTACATTCATATCAATTTGCGTAGTTACTTTACTTTGTTTTCATGCATTTTATAGTAAAATTCATACAATATTTTCTAGTTTTAGTATATTAAATATGAAAAATACTGCTACCCGAGGTATTATTTTAATCCTATGTGTTTATGAAAAGAAACATTATAACCACAACCAAATTGCTAATTTACTCAGTTTTTTTTACGTTACTTGTGTCAAAATGAAATCGCAACAGTTCGTTTCGTCAGTGTTGGTTGTCTACTAATTGACAAGCATCATTATGGTTTTCCGATCAGTTCCCGCGGTCTCGTGCATAATGACAACTTAATGATTTTTGGCTTTTTATTACCGTATCGCTACCACGGATATATACTTTTAAACAAATTAATTAATTGTAATCAGTAATCTGTACTCGCTATCAACGATGAAATAAGTTTGAGAGAAGCGATGGGGATGAATTTTTTGATGCCTTTTAGATATAGTGTATATACTGGGATAGTTTTTTTGTGTTGTAAATATCTATGTATATAACTATGTAAATAAATAATTAATTGTTGAGTTTGAGAGACAAAAACTTAAATTAAAGAATGTGTAATAATAGTTACTAGTAATAAATATACCTATATGTAGGTAGTTTTATCACAGCTAAATTGCTGATAATGTGTTAACTAGATACAATTAATACATTTTGGAGTTAATGTCAGAGCACAGATACTAATATAATAAAGCCGAAACACTCCTTGTTTGCTTGTTTCGAAAAATTCTTTCACTGTTCGGAAGCTTAAACTATTTTCATAACATAGGCTACCTATATATTATGCGGGTATAGGAAGCAATTCTCCCGGGACGCGGGAGACACCACGGGAAGACAGGTAGCCTTTATAACAATGAATTATACCCAACGTGTAATACAACCTTCTAAGATTACAAACTTCATACTATTATACACTAGTGTGACTGCATAAATGAGGTTGCTAACACTTATGCAACTGAATGCAGAACACATGCATACATTTGGGTGAATGACGAGGCCATCCATCTGGGAGATATCATCTAATCTGCATCACTAGATTATGTGAAGCAATTTCCTGACACAATTCTCTTGTAGTGTGGTAATATGTAAGTATATGGTAATATCTATAGGTTGTTCTCTCAATGTTTGAATCATTAACAATATAAAGTTAACCATCAAAAATTCTAAGGCTGGATTTAAATTTCGTATTGCAATCCAACGTGGCAACGTTGCCATCCATATTGGGTACACCACCCACCGGGCGACAGCGATAAGGACAAATTTTTCGACTCCATTTATTAGTTTTAAGTTCGTCTTTTAAAATAGTTGTAACACTGTAAATATAGTTTTATTTAATGTACATAAAATTGTAATATAGTTTGAAATTAAGTATATAATTACATTATAAGCATGTTAGTAGATATCATGGTCTAAACCTCAGAAACATGCCTTGCAAAGGTTATTTCATGAAATTAAGGAAAAGGCGAAAGGACCACGAAATGAAACTTATCCATTACAAAGATTAGTTTCTCTAGCAAAGATTATAAGATATCAAACGTATCCAGAGATTTTTTTAATATTTTTTCCTTATAGGTATTTTGAACTACTATTGACCTTCGTAAACAAAGGATTTACCTATAAGGTCAAAGCCTAACAAAAGATCAAATATATTTACCTCAATGTCTGACTTTATTTTCTGAACTAGTATTTTTAAACTGATATCATATTTTTTGCTCCTTCTAAGTAGCGTTGTGTGTTTTCTTCGTATTTCTTTTTCTTTGTTCTACTGGCCTGTATTTATAACCACTAAGAGGATTTGCTATTTCTGTAAAGGTATAAACGCGAATGTTTTCTCCTAACTATAGTTGGTATAGAGTTTAAAGTCACATTGCATCTTCTTCTTATCTTTTGTTTGACACTTTTATTGATTACTCTTCTGGGATACTATAGTTGAACAAATTTTCACAAAATCTGGCATGCAAATAGTCTTAGCATGGAGAATGATCGGAGTTTACTAACTGCGGACTGCGATAACTCATCCATCCTTTGTTTTTGATTAGCGATTTAAATTCGACATAATGTATATGAAGCTAAGGTCTAAATTCAATCTTCAATCGTAAAACAACGCATGGGTCGTGTATTGTAATCCGCAGCAAATCTCAAGATGAGCCTATAATTACGAGAAACAGGTCCTCAATAATAAAACAAATGACAGTCGCTTAACACAATTACAACACAAACATTGTTCTCGATTCGAATCGTGTGAAATGCTCTCGTAAAAGGTGAAAACACATTGAAGCCCCATTATAAATACAATATAAATTAAACTTTGTTAAATTTTACTCCGCACAACTATCATTGGTTTTATCGACGAATTTTATGGATAATTTTGGCATTGTCTGCGGATTATATTGAATTCATATTTGAAAACACTCTGTGTATTTACACTGGAAATTAATTTATAATATCAAATAAATTATTACTTTTTGATGCCAGACTTTCGTTTCACTATAAATTAGTTATTTAATGACGGAATTTATTACTTGTGAATATTCAAAATGAAATCAAAATGTTCAATTAATTACACTATACGTTTTCATTTCACTGAATATGAAAACAGTTATTTTCATAGCCATCAACTATTTACATTGTAAGCCCTGGTACTAGGAAGAGAGAGAACTTTTCACTTAGTAAAATTTTTACCTCTCTATAACTTACAAAACTTCAGACAAAAGAGTTCAGAAATAACTAAAGATAAAACTTAATAGATTTTAAGAAGAATTATTATCATAACTTTAACTTTCTGACTAGCGGTTCTACCCACTTCTTAAGAGAAGTACCTACTTCTTTCACCTAAGTAAAAAGTATATGACAAATATAACAACCTATATGCCAATGTATAAGCTACATTACTGCTAAGCTTCTTTACAATCTGTTCAGCCGTTAACGTGTAAGACAGTAACTAACTTACATTACACACATTTACATACACACACACACACACATTACACTTACATTACATTTACATTCACAAATGGCCTTTACAGCACCAGTATAAGTGACAGCATAGGCAACCTCTCCAAAAAGCAAATCTACACACATCAAAATAAGAATCACTTTTGATCATTTCCAGGAAGACAACGATGAGGGCCGGTCACCAATCAGTATGGAGGTGAAGAAAGACAAGCCTGGCAGCCTGTCGCCCGTGAAGCTAGCTCTGAAGAAAGACAGTGGAGACGAGGGCAAGACCTCGCGGTCCAGCAGCAGGAGTGAGAAGGAGCTCAGGCTACCGCCGGAGAAGTCACCCAGTGAGGATGCGGCTGTGAGACGAGAGAGGAAGCTCTCAAGAGCTAGTGATAGTTCGAAGGAAACTTTAGAGAGGTATGTATCGTATAATTTTATTTATACGCAGATATCTTAAGCAATACGTAAAATAAATAATGTAGCAATTCTGAAGTTAGCCATGTGTCGCCTCACGTACAGTAGTGTTTTATTTTTGTCAAGGGTAGTTACTCGACAATATCTCGATATGCGAATGCACAAGGAGTCAATTGACTAACCGCAAAATTGCAAAGTTATTTTACTTTGATCAGTATATGAATTGTAAAAAGGCTGCATGATGGATGGATAGCAGTAATGATATTTTTTTTGCACCAACCCAACTATACATAAAGCTAACTACCTAATTACAATATTAACACAAATACAACACAATCATAACTGCGCATTTAGACCAGTGACTAGTTAGTTACTCAAGAGTAAACTAGTTCTTCAAAAGACAAAAAATCACTTCGATTACTAAATCTTTTGTTTGACTTATTCTATGTGAGTGGCCGAGAATCATCCACAATCTTAACTTTTTTTCCTACAAAAAGACAGCCGCAGAATTTTTTATTGAAAAATCTAAATAATATTGACTCATTTTGCTACAGAAGTTAGTTTTGCATACAACATACACATTTGTTTTGTGAGTGTTGTTACCTATTCTAATACTAGGACGCTCATAAACCTACAAGCCAGACTTGATAACACTGCAGACCCAAGTACATCAGCAGTTCTCCTTTGAAATATGCATCGATGCTCCTTCGAGTCTTCAGAGCATTAGACGCGAATATTTCAGAAAATAACCTAGACATTTCGAGAACACTGGACACAAACGAGCAAGACGCCGGGAAAAGATATAAAGTTCTTCTTCATTATCGCTGGAAAATTTCAAAGAGTATATCATATTACGTTTATGGGATGGCAACATAGTTTTACAACGTTCTTGTGGAAACTTTACAGCTTGAAAGGTAACTTGTGAAATAAAAGGTCGACAAACAACGCCGATTAATTGCAAAAATTCATCATAAACATAGAAGGGGTCGAAATTGGTCGAAAAGCCTTAATTGAGAGGTATCGCGTAATCCATCAATGTGGTTAGATGATCGATGAGATACGTATTTAGCAGGCAGGCTTATACCCCAAATATTTCGTGACTAGAAATATTCCTAATCAGTATAGTTTAATCTTGATACCATAGTTTCGTAGCGTGCTCGTTAAACTTTATGATTTATTATGTCCATCAGGATTGAGGAGCCACTTTTTGTATCTTAATGAAATTTTGTACTTATTTAGTAGTAAGTTAAAAAGTATTGTAGGCTCAATCTTGGAATTTGTAGTATAATAGTTCAAAAGTTATATGAACACAAAGGTGGCTCCTCAATCTAAATATTTGGACTGAGGAGCCACGTTGGAACACAGAAAGTATACGATGTACATTCTTGAAAATTTTGTATGATTTAGTAGTAATTGAGCGCAATGAGTACTAAAAATTTAATTCCACTACCTTTAATATTTAAGAAGATACAATACTTTTAATGTGGCACCTTAACCCATACAATGAAAGTGTGAATTCCCATGAATCGTAAGTGGCAAATTCAAATTACACCCCATAAACATTTAGTAGTAAGTGTACCTGAATTTGTAGTACATAAACAAAGTAGCAAAACTGAGTGAATTTTGTAAAAAAACGTATTTTAAGTGGCTCGTCAATCCTGACGTTTCTGAAATGAGAAAATGCTTGAGTTACCTGAAATCGGAATGGAATAAAAAAAATAAAGACACTAACATTTAGTATAAATTTCTACTAAATATACATGCACAAATGAAAATTGTATGTATTCAATATCTGATAAAAAATCATCTTTTCCATATTCCTTAGGACGTCGCCATTAAGGGTGACCATGTAATATGAAGAACATCAGGATAAATAGCTCTCAGCTTTGCCGCCGTGCTCTCGCTGTGGCGGCATATTGGGCTGACATAGTGTAGTCTCAATATATGACATGTCATCGACACAAAAGAAGAAGAAGCTTTGCCGCCAATTTTTTTTATATTCTTTATTATTTTTTATCTCTAATAATTTGTCGTCAATCGTCGTGCTGTATGATCTTATTCTCATTTAGTACAGCTGTCAATTTTACTAAATGTGCATGATTTTTCTAAAATGTTTTGATGTAACAAAAATGTTCATCAATCAGTTATTAAAACTGCAGTATCAGTTTCCTGAACATCACTTGGAAAACTTGCTATTCAAAACACCGAAAAAATTTCTACTAGAAATTAAGAAATTAAGAACAAGGTTTTAACAACTTACTTAGCAATTCTCCAAAATTAAAATTAAGAATAGATACACATGCTTGGCAAAACCTTTTGATGCTAGTAATATTTTGACGACCTCGATGGCGCAATGGTCATCATGCCGGACCGCCGAACCTGAGGTCCCGGGTTCGATTCCCGGTTCGGTCGACATTTGTGTGATAAGCATGCTTGTTGGCCGTGGTCTGGGTGTTATGATATGTATTTATAAATATGTATATATGTAGCTATATGTAGTTTATCAGTTGTGTTAGCACCCATAACACAAGTTAATAAATAACTTACCATGGGGCTAACCGACCGTGTGTGAAAAAGGTGTCCCGACATTATTTAATATATTCTAGTCATTAAAACCTTTTGAAACATAAAGTTCTTAAAACCAAGATTTAACATAGGTGCCCGCTTTTTTTGCAAAAAAGTGTATTTTAAGTACCCTTAGTGGCAGTTGTGGAAACTCTTTACCAAAATAAATAAAATATGGCCTAACACAAGGTAGCTGCTATCAACCGTTAAGGAGTTCCCTTAACGCACTTTGTCTTCATTGTCAGGTCTGATATGGTACTCATAACATATTTCGGTGTAAAGATCTCGTTAATACGAAGCCAATGATCCCAAACACTTGGCAGTTGCTATATACCGATACGGAGTTCCCTTGATTTTCTGTCGCCTCCATCATCAAGTAAGATCCAAACCTTCATAGTCATATCACGAATAACCTGTTAGCTATGGGACAAAACTGCGAGTAGAAAGAAAAAAAAATCATTTCGGTCCAGGCGTCTTCGAGGTAGCGAGTAACAAAGAAAATAACTAGTGACTTGAGAACCCGCTCCTTTTTTTTGAAGTCGGTTACAACAACGCAGCAAATATGTTTCATATGTAATGCTATCATTATTAAAAAAAATGCGAAGTATCTAATTTACGGACAATGAAAATCAAATCCATTGCCACTACGAAATACTAGGCAGTATGGTCGTAACACTTTAGCCTGCCCTATAAAGGGCAAAAAAAAAAACAGGCGCGTTTTTTGAATTTGGAACATTACACCGCTCCAGTAATGTAGAATGACAAAGCAAGTTTATTACTAAATAGGTACTTTATTAAGTAAGGTTATTAAATACTTTTGTATTTACCCAATAATATTTTGTCATTCAAGAGGCGGAATAGCCATAAATGTGTTTGCCTACAGAGGTTTAATAAAAAATTGGCGGCAAAGCTGAGAACTACCTATTTATCCTGATTTTTATTCATATTACATGGTCACCCTTAATGGCGACGTCCTAAGGAATATGGAAAAGATGATTTTTTATCAGATATTGAATACATACAATTTTCATTTGTGCATGTATATTTAGTAGAAATTTATACTAAATGTTAGTGTCTTTATTTTTTTTATTTCATTCCGATTTCAGGTAACTCAAGCATTTCCCCATTTCAGAAACGTCAGGATTGACGAGCCACTTAAAATACGTTTTTTTACAAAATTCACTCAGTTTTGCTACTTTGTTTATGTACTACAAATTCAGGCACACTTACTACTAAATGTTTATGGGGTGTAATTTGAATTTGCCACTTACGATTCATGGGAATTCACACTTTCATTGTATGGGTTAAGGTGCCACATTAAAAGTATTGTATCTTCTTAAATATTAAAGGTAGTGGAATTAAATTTTTAGTACTAATTGCGCTCAATTACTACTAAATCATACAAAATTTTCAAGAATGTACATCGTATACTTTCTGTGTTCCAACGTGGCTCCTCAGTCCAAATATTTAGATTGAGGAGCCACCTTTGTGTTCATATAACTTTTGAACTATTATACTACAAATTCCAAGATTGAGCCTACAATACTTTTTAACTTACTACTAAATAAGTACAAAATTTCATTAAGATACAAAAAGTGGCTCCTCAATCCTGATGGACATGATTTATTAGCCATATTCTAGCAGGATTTACTACACTTCCAAACAATGCGCTGAAGTCACATACAATAGATAATTTAGCGTTGATACCAAATTTTAGAGGGTTTGATGTCATCCACATTAATTTAATATCTTGAGGTGTAGACAAAACTAGAGTAACTACAGTCTTTTATTTCTCAGTAAGTAAGCATGTTATGACTATGTGTCTGCAGTAAACCTAACAATTACTTTTACTGTCTTTGTTCTGGAAAAAGCTCATAAACTTCAGTGGCTACTCTGTACAAGTTCTACTCTCCGCATCGCGTCATTGCTTGCAACACAAATACAGCACACATTTGTCTGTCGGATTAAACTGATCGCTTGCCGATGTGTCACTAGCGACAAATATACGTGAAAATATTGCTGCTGCTGAGCGTTTTTCATTGTCAATAGCTGTTTACATATTCAAAAGGGAAAAATCAATACGAAACAAACACGAGGCCGTGACGCCCACAACTAAACTTACAATATTCCTTTTGCTTCTTTACACAACTTGGTTTCTTATCAAACATGCAAGCGAGAACTAACTTATCTCTACAATCAAATAAGAATTAAAAAGCAATCAAACACCAACCGGTTTTGTGCACGAGACAAGAACAGTATTTAAGATAAAGTAATCAAAAATTTTGTTGTCAGACAAGACTCGAAGTCGGTGTCGCTATCAAGTCCGAAGGTGTCGAGGAAGTACTTCACAAATTGGCGCCAGGCATGTGACAAGACCAAGGACAAGACCAAGGAACTGTTGAAACGTTGGAGGACGTTACCGGAGTCTGAGGGGGCCGAGTCACCGATGCAGGCAGCCGGGAACAGCGACGACGATAAGCATAGGGGGTGGAGTGTTCATGTTTGGAGTGAGTGATTTTCTTTCTTATTTATCGATAGGTACATGTAGTTCCTGATGCAGAGATGTAGCGTGTTGTTTTGATGAAGTGTTTCGTTAAACTATTTATGATGATGATGATGATAACGTAAGAATCGGAATCTTCATGAATGTCAGATAGGTGAATTTACTATCTTAAAACTATGTCTACGCTCAAAAACCCTTGTACTTTATCTTTCGTAAATCTTTTGTACGAGGTGAGTTTTGCTTGTCGATTTTTTTGACTTTACAATCGTAGACAAACAAATAAACCAGAATCGAGAACTTTGTGACTAACGTTAAATAAAAATAGTGATCTGTATTCTGATGACCTACAAACCTGTTGATGGTCATCGTCCTCAAAGTAAACACAAAATAAATAAAAGTAAACTATTGCGTCTCAATTACCGTCGGAATGTTAAAACTATATTTCAAACAGAGATCGAAAATCGTATTTTTTAGACTAAAGGTATGATCCCGAAAGACGCTGCACGCAGCAGTGCTGCCGCGACACTACTAGTCCCCGTACAATTTCTATTGGCTTATATGAGATTACATTCCGAGCTAGGCAGCAATGTAGCGGCAGCACTGCTGCGCGTCAGTGTCGCCCTACCGCCGCGACAGACCAGTAGTGACGCGTCTGCCGCCGCAGCAAGAGTACCTACTTGAATGTTGACACGTAAATTGACAACAAAAGGATGAATTTCTCCGACTCAGACTTCTTCCAACAGTATAAATAAAAGTTGGTCATCAATCGACATCTTGTCAACTATAAGTAAAGTAACGAATACACAACAACGCATCACCACGAACAGAGCGACACTGCCGCGTTGCTCGGAATCAGCACTGCTGCGGCAACACTGCTGCGTGCAGCGTGGTTCGGAATCATACCTTAACAGACCAAACAGCATTCTACACAAACGAAAAAAATATTCTGGAATATTCTCCTCTCTATTGCCTTACTAATTCCCTGAATAAAGGGCTAAAACGCCGCCGAGTGCCACCAAAATAAGGGGTAACATTTAATAGGGAGTTACTTTTAAACGAAAGTGGGAAAACGACGGTAGCTCCAACATTAGTGGGGAGTTTTCTGGTGGCATCGACCATTGGTGGTCTAATTGCCAACGTTGTGGAAACGAGTTTCACAATGGCTTCCATTTTGACAATACAACGATGTTCATTGCATTGTCCTGTGTGGTTGGAGGGTTTTTAAACAATTTTTAGTAGTTTTTTTTTTTATGATGATACAATAGATTTGTAAGAGATGAATACTTTGAGAGCTGTTTGTTCTAAGTGCCTATTATCTACCCAATCAAGCGTGATTGTAGTCAAAACTTTCACAGCAAATGAAACAAAAAAACGAAAAATTGTATTCAAATTTTGGTCTCAGTGGGTGGGTGGTCACATAGGACAATGAAAAAAACAAACTCCAGTTTATTATCATAATATTCAGATTCAAAATTAAAGTTTGCCTGTGCTAACCTACTATACATATGTAGGCAGTCGTTCCTTGTAAAACACTGGTACTCAGCTGAATCCGGTTACACTGGAAGCCGACCCCAACATAGTTGGGAAAAGAGTCAGGCGATGATGTGCTAAACTAATATATCAATGACCGATTCTTCCTTTGAAAATGTTCGTTCAATAACTATCTTACCACCCAACAATAGCCAGTTCAATTTGTGAACGAACATTACCAAGTCTATCCTCTGAGGATATAAGCGCATCGTACATGCATCGAAGACAGTGCGACCGGATTGCAATCCATTTAGTGGTTGAATCCTAGATTAGCCACGGCCCGTACCTACCAATAGTCGGGTAGATATGTGTGTGGATCTTAGTTACATATGTGTGTGTGTAGTTTGTATTGTATGATAGCATGTGATAGACATTTACAGCCTCACTATAAAACTTAAACATCTGTTGAACACCAGTTTAAAAATAAAGTGGCTGCAAAACGGACCTTATTTCAACGTCATAATCTGTCATTTTTTAGATAAGTGTTCAACAGATGTTTAAGTTTTTGTGATACGACGGTTTGTGGTTTACAAGACGAGTAAGAAAATAAGATGTCCATTCTTTGAAGTTTCATCATTCATGAATTTGAAATCGTTTCAGACAAAAATATTTTCATTTTACTAAATTATGTTGACGGCAAATTGCTTAGCTAATCAAGAACATGTAGGTAACTTTCTTGTAATACCTAGTAAAAACATACCAAGTAGTTCTTACCTTAGCATTTTTTCCATTAAAAATATATTTACATTTTCCTTTAAACTAGACAAAGTCAAATCCAGGGTTTATTTTCGTCTAGTCGGATTACAGGCCCTTTGACGTTGCTAAATAAAATAAATATGATTTCTCTTTTATTTGAAACTAGCCGTTTTCCCGTGGATTCGCCCGCATCCCGTGGGAACTACTTGGACAGTACAGAGATAAAATATAGCTTACACGTTACTCAAGAGTGTAGCTTTCCAACAGTGTAAGAATTTTTCAAATCAGTTTGGTAATTTCGGAGCCTTGAGAGTACAATCAAGTACGGAAGCCGACCCCAACATAGTTAGGAAAAAAAGGGCTCGAAGGATGATGAGAGTACAATCAAAAAAAAAGTATTCTTCTTTATTAAATTACTATAGACAGTATATAATATAGTTCTTACCTGTAGTACTTAGATATTCTCTTGTTTCAGAACAAATAATAAAATATTCCGTTTTATAGAGTTCGGATTTACGATCCCTCGTGTATACAGACATTTGAATCCTCGTGTAAGACAAAAAAATATATTGAAAGCAACGCTTTTATTTGTGTCAGTAAATACATTGGAAACAGTGATTGATCCTATGGAAATTGGCAAGAAGATATGTTAGATTTAATTTAATTTAATGGGTATTTCTTTTATGTCACAAATATAGTTTTTTTCCGAAATTGTGGACAATTCATGCATTCAATAATATTAATTAAATTCAGAAGAATATATCATCTGGATGAGTCATCATCTTCTGAGCCTTTTCCCAATCTTTAAAATTCAAAATTCTTTAAAATCTGAATAAGTACCTAAGCCTTTACCTATTACAGATTACATAATACCTAGATAAAGTCAAAGTCAGCCTATTCTTATCCTGTTATTTTTTTGGACGTTTTTCTTAAAGAACTTCAAGGTCATTGCTGTTGTTGTTATTGTAAACAATTAATGACGTGGCATTTTAATCAATATTAATTTCCTACTAGCCCCTTCTTGCGGTTTCACACTTTATTAACCATGGAAGGATATTTCAAATCAGTTCATCAGTTTCAGTGCCAAAACATAGTATATAATAAAATATAGATAATAATATTAGTTTAGATTATGCAAAGTTCTTCATATCACAGTAATCTTCAATGACAGCACGCATATGACGAAAATCCGTATAAAACACGCAATGCGCACGAAATATCAGAAATGACATGGAAGCTCGGGACATTGTTTCAGAATTCATTAGCATATATAACACTGATTATCATATTTCAACAACATTGCTCATGGAATCGGCTCAGCGGGTACAATCATAGCAACGGGATATAATGAGTTAAGGAATAATCATATAATCAGTTCCGTCTTTATTGGAGGTTGAGTGGCTTACTTGTCGCTTACATTGGTTTATTATTTTAACTTTGGCAAAACAACCTTATAAATATCACAACAGGCTTGTGTCATTTCACAATCTTATTAAAATGAAAATAAACTGACTGCGAGTCGAACCAAGCCGATTAGAAAATTAGAAAAAAATATTCTAGAAATCACCTAATAAGTAAATATTACACTTGATTACTTGCGTTACAAAACAAAAACTATTCACCTCCGAATCCTCCATGAAAATAGAAAAATCTGTCTGTTAATATTTTCAGCCTGAAGAGAGCCAATTAAATTCTATTGTTGGGATAGGCTGTGCTAGAAGCCTATTCTTCTATTTTTGTGAACACAGCGGTGGCGTGATAAATATCTACACGGTTTCCCGCTCAATTTTAGCTACCGTTCTTTTTTTAAATTCGAATCTCGTGTTGCTAGTTTTAGGCAGTTGCATTTTTAAATCATTTTGTGCATAGACACAATGTAAGTATTTAAAAAGAAATATTTTTAGGTTTTTGGATTTAAAATATATTCAATTTTGTGCACAAAACTGATTAATAAAGATTTCCTCATAGATCATTTGTACTGTTTTAATGTAGTACCAACGTTTGACTAGCGAAAGTCGTTACATAGTTTTAACAGCCTTTTTCGTACCTTAAGAAGGTGATCATTAAAAAGTATTTAATGTTTTCTGACACCATGCTGGTTTTCCCACGGGAAGGGACGGACTGGCACATGCTACTGAAGTGGGAAGTATAGTTTCGTGGTCTGTTATTTGTTACAATTCTCAACTTTATGTAGGTCTCTACTTATCGATTAAGAATTTCTTCAACTATTTATACTTTAATTGTGCTCTGATAAAAAGTAGCTGGAGACGTTTCAGACTTTTTAGGGTAAGAGCGTAAGCAACAAACAAAGTCACTTTTACATTTATATATTTAGTAAGAATACCATTTTGTACTTATATTTAAGTACACAAAATAGTAGATATGTATGTATTTTTATGATTACTAAAATTTGTACCGACTTTATAGTTAAGAACTAACGAACCCCGATCGATGTAATTTCAATCGTAAAGGAACTTTTCCATTAATTTGGACTTCAATTGGTCAAACAAAGTAAGGTAATTGAGGGTATAATTCAGTCCCTTTGAAGGGGGAATTACAAGGAGGTAAAATTAATAGCTTCTCGAAGAAATAACTCGTTAATTGCACAGTTTAGCAAGCAGTGATTAAAATTATCAGCTACTGAAATATGCTTTAATTTCTTTTGATTTTATTCGCGATAATGCCCCTTTTTTCTGGTAGGATATCATCAAATGACCTCTCCCGCTGTGGGTGCACCATGAAGGACTGTTAGATTCTTGCTGACTAAAACCCACCATGTTCCATCTAGAGTCATTTACGTAGCAGGCTCAATGCCCAGTTCAGTCCAATCTTTGCAGTCCCCTTTCCATTTACAAAAACGACCAAAAATCTCAACTCTAAACTACGGAAGACACAAAATCCTAAAGCCGGCATTAAAACCGATATTCCACACGTTAACACTCCTGTAAGCAAGTAATAAAACCACTTCATACCGGTAACGTGGCTTATAACTCTGATAACGTTAATAGCAGCAGCCGCAACAAAATGGAGCCTCTTCACCTCTTATGTACGTAAACATGGAATAAAATTTAATTCAAAGTTCACATTACCGCAGTTAATGCTCTAGAGTTGCCGCATCGCTGTTGTTATTTTATTTGCTTCTTCTATTGCAGGAACCGTTAGTATCTTCTTCTTTTCCTGCTATCCTCATGGTTGTGGGGTCAGCTTTCCTTGTTCTTCTCCTACACTTCGCTCTATCTATGACATCAGATCGTATATGTATCGTAAGATGCACAATATATAATTGAATTCATGAGCATTTTTTAATAAACCAAAGATTGCTTCATCATCATCTCAGCCATAGGACGTTTACTGCTGAACATAGGCCTCCCCGATCTCCACAACAACAAGATTACTTATATGATACTAATTACATTAGGGCCACCATACCATTACGCAAATCAAAAATGTTATATCTTCGTTTGCATTACCAGAATTCGATAGGGAAAAGACATGGTCTCTAGAGGACGTTTCAAAATAACAGTTATTGTATACCTACAATGGAAATAATCTCAAGCACTGTGTGGCAATGGATGGATGAATAGTAGATGGGTCCATAGCGTATGAGATAATTTTTAAATACCATAGACATAAAATTTGGGACGTTATGAAATACGATGAATGTGAAGTGCTAAACGAGTGATGCATATAAAGGCCTAGTAAATCAAAATTCACGTCGTAATCCATAACTGATATCCCATGATAGACGCGAGCTATGTTCGTTTTGAAAACGCTAAAACCTCACACAAGTGCGATGCATCAGACTTTGCTGTTTAACTCAATTCGCAGCTGCACAAATTGAGTTATATGGGAGAATCGGGAGCGCGTTTAAATAGATTTATCTTCGCCTTGCAGACACTACCCGTCTCTATAGAACATTACGTAAGGCAGTTCGGTTGAGCCTAATACTTTTTTGATGATGAACCGTCATCGTATCGATGTAGCCATATCACAGATTTTCTCACAACATTAAATTCTCGTTAATTTCATAAAATCGTCGTTAGTAGTCTATGAGTAAGTTTTATCCTGTTAATACTTTAATTGGATTTTAAAATAAATACTTCAACGTCAATCTCATAGAGATGGGAGGTTTCGCTAACTCAAAGGGGTCTCTCAAAATTCTTAAAATATTTATGGTAACCACTTCAAAGCATTTTCAGGGACCCAGGATTATACAGTGAAACCGTTATTATTAATAAATGGAGAATAAAATGCGTCTTAAATTATGCGGATTTTATTCC
This sequence comes from Helicoverpa zea, assembly GCF_022581195.2. Classification (NCBI taxonomy): domain Eukaryota; kingdom Metazoa; phylum Arthropoda; class Insecta; order Lepidoptera; family Noctuidae; genus Helicoverpa; species Helicoverpa zea. The sequence continues at coordinate 6,642,207 of NC_061472.1, forward strand.
AGTACCTAAGGGTATTTTCTCCGTGATCGTGGAGTTAATCCGTTCATTCAATTTGGACTCTGTCAATTTAAGAGCGACGTCGAGGAAAGTGTAAATGAAAATTCAACGCTTTTTCGGCTGTGCACACTAATGCATAACGAAAACTAATTTAAGCGACATGTTTTGAGTTTTCGTCTAAAATCGGGTTAAAAGTTCCATTAACCTAATTTCACGGCACCTTTTCTCTTTTTGTCTACAACCGTAAATAGTTTTAGTTTTAGCAGCAAAATGGACTTTCAGATAAATAACACTTACTTAACAATGCACGCGATTGGTTTAGTGAAAAAACTAAATTGTACGTAAAATAACGATGTCAAATCAGTCCTTTTACGTCACGTGACGACAAATCGATTGTCACATATTTCTGGCACCTAATGGTGACGGAGCGACCAAGCCCCTTGTTTGATTTCAATTCGCGCCTTTTTATGTAACCATAAACAAAATCTCAAAGAGGTTTGTTTGTCCAGGACTATTAATCCTCGCGTTCTGGCCACAAGTATCCGAGATGCAATCCGGGTTTCGTGGGAATTAAGCCACGATTCTCCGCCGAAAGCCTTAATTCTCGGGCTTAAACTGCAATTTCCAGAAGTTAGTAACAATACTTGGAAATAAGTCGCATTTCCCCGATTTAAACCGCAAATGGACAGTTGGAGTGTGGTTTGACAAAAGTACTGAGAAACGACGAGGAAAACCACGATTTTCAGAATACTACAATATTCTTAGAGTAAAGTGTAAATTAGAATACACTATTTGGATACATTTTAGATATACTATTAATAGTATCATAATTAGTAGGGTTTGTGACGTCACAGTTTACGTAAATGTTTGACTAAGTTGTGGCTATTTTGGCATCGCAACTAAGTAATGATTAGTGACGCGGTTTGAAGAAAACTTTGTAACCGGCAACTGAAGTAATTTACTCCAAGGAACTGTTTGCGGCTTAAGTAATTTATTATCTGGTATTCCTAGATATTTAAAAGATTGACAGTCTTTACAATTTTGGTTGTAACCATTTGGTTTATATTCCCCTTCAAGTCCTTTAGACCTAATATTTACAAGTTTGCCAAACATATAAGTGGGCAATCTAACACTGAAAGAATTTTTCAAATCGGACCAGCAGGAAAAGAAATCGCGTTCAAGCACAATTAGTAAAGATTAAATAAGTTTTCAGTAAGTATAACCTGCTCCACCTGTACGAGCTTGTATCACAAGTACACATAGCTCTGTCGATACAAAGAATGCAGGCGTGATTTTGTAGAAAAGCGTTCGTGCTACCTTTCTTACTAGACTCGAGCTTAACGTCTTAAGGCTTAAGCGAATCCTTTTATTGGAGTACTATCGCCATTGTTATGTCCTACACGATAGATACTCAATAAGTAATTTATTCGATAGGTTCAGTACAGGGAATAGAAGTTTACGATGATCATTTTATATTGCTGTGTTTTATTTCATCAAAACAGTCTTACCAGATAGTGTCGGGTTGCCTGGGTAACTAGCTTGAGGCAGTCGCCTCGTGTAAAACACTGGTACTCAGGTTCATTTGGTTAGACTGGAAGTCTCCATAGTGTGGAAAAGGTTACGCAGATGATAATATACACGTATATGTAAATAAACATGCACCACCGGTTGCATGTATATTTACATATACGAAATTACATCAAATTCTTTTGAATTTCATTGATCGCTTGAACACTTCCAGTATTTTTCATTCAACATTAATGTATAAAATCAATGTATTTTATTTCAAATATTAATTTCCTTTCAAAATATTTCTATACTGCAATTTACTAACCTTATAAATACGACAATATATTAGATATCATTGAATTAATAAGCACTACATTTTATGGTCTTAACCCATTTCCATTGATTGGGCACAATTCCAAACTGGTACCAAGAATATTGTCACTGAAAAAAGCAATCACACTTAGCCTGAAACAAGCTAAAACTTTGCCGACTAACTACTAGAGCACAATGGCCCGAATTGCAAATAAAATCTGTAATTAAAACTATGTTAGTTTAGGTAGGTACCTATAGAAAAGTGCAATAATCAAAAATAGCCACTACCGAAGCTAAAATAGACCACGTTTTTTTATCCCTATCAGTGCTACCACCACCACCACTCAAACTGAAAAGTGTGTCTATTTATTTTTCAAAAAATCTCAGGCATAATTCACAGCCAAGGGTGATTAAGAAATGTCAAACTAGTTGCGCGGTTCTAAAGAGAGGGTCTAATGAAGGAGAACCGGCAAAAAACTCCATAGACACTCTTCCAACCGATATGAAGAATTATTTCAGTGTTAGATAGGCTTTTTGTCGAGAAAGGCTGTACCTACTATTTACTTTTTATCCTAATGCATATATAGTTTACAAGGTAACCGTATGAACATGCTGGTGAGAGCTATATAGTTTTCTATCATGTGCATTTCGAGATACGAAGAACTAAAATGATTTGTAAAGTTTAATCTAAGATTATCGTGAGATAAATTCATTTATTTAACTGTTTCAAACTCCTTTGTTAACAAGAAAGTAATATCTGTTCCGTGACACTGTTCGTAATAAGTTTCCACGGTACCATCCCGGCACTGTTCAGTGTTGCCAGGTGTATTTATTTTTGCACGATGCCAACGTTTCATAGACAATGAAAATATTATTTATTTATTTGGACAAACACTTTTAAGGACTTCCTTTAAGAATCGAATCGAGGTATTTGGACTGAAAGCAATATTTTTGAAAGGGCGCGAAATATTTCAATTTCTAAAGGGAATTGAATATTAGTCAATTTATTTGAAAAATAAGAGAGCTACTCTGATTATAATCAGTTTACACACACAATACCTTCATATTATCATACATAACATTTGTGTTTTCGGCTATTTTGGGCAATACATTGTGCAAAGTGATTAAACCAACAAATGATTTGATTTATGAATGTGTAGACAACGAAACAAACTCGATTAACTAGACCTTTTTCAATAATATCCATTGAAATATTGTATCGACGGGAGTGGGTATAATATCCTACTTTTAATTAAATATCATTAATTAATTACGTGCCGAAAGAGTAAAGAACTATGATGAGCTACGAGCTCGTACAAACTTATAAATTAAAAACCAATGTTCTGTAAGCGAAAATAATTAAATTGAAGCCGCAGTAGCCTGTTCTTTGTCCCGATTGAAAAAACTCATTACAAAGTTTATAGAACGGGAGGAACAGTCAAAGCATGCATAAAAAGATGATTTAAATTTTATTAATGGAATATCGATTGCAGCTTAGTCAATTGTTTGAAGAAAATGGCGCAATACGGGCACGCAATATTGCTTTATTACCTAACACTTTGTTGAAAAAATACAGCTTATTTTTCTCCTTAATAATTAATTCTCGCGTTCGTTTTCTTCTGCCCTTTTGTTGTTGTAAAACGTTTATGACGAACGTAACAAAAACTGGAAAATAAAAATAACAAAGAGTAATATTTGCCGTGATTTGTGCCTACGAGGGATACGACCTCTTGGCACGCATAACACCCGTATTCTTATATCGATTATTTCATTCGTTTACTGCTAAGGTATAGTATTTTCCACGCCAAAGGTTCTGCCTCAACGTGTATTGAATTTAAAAAAGAAATAACTGAGAAGTTTTTCACGCAAACGTATTCGGGACCGTAAAATATGAGCCGAAGTGCGTACTGAAAACTGAATCACTAAATGTTGGGACTAAGACGATCACGAACTACGAATTGCCTGCTTACATTCAAACTTATTATTTTAATCAGTTGTACGATTATTAGAAGACAAGTATTTTTTTAGGTGCTCAAATATTCCTTTGACACAAGCAATCGCCTTTTGTACCCGTATTAAGCCCGGAAAAATGGTATCGAAAAGTATATTAATCTTAACACGCATGGCAGGCTGCATTCTCTGCGGCGACGATATTTTACACAGGATAACTTTCCACGAGAGAAATCTATAAAATTAACGGCTTCGAACCAAAAGTTTTTATGTAATTCTACGCTTGTCGACTTTCCTATAATAATAAAAAAGTTTGATAAATACTATTCCAAAATGTGCTCCCCATCTCTAAAATCTTTACCACAACTTTATTCGAAACTTTTCATACTATACTTGAACTTGATCGCATCGCAGTCAACTAGATTAAAAAACATATTAGCACTGTAGTACGTCAACTATGTCAGTCTGACAAATAAATAACGAGAATCCCGTAGGCTTAAAATAATTATGATTTCTATACAAGTCAAAGCCACCGCATAACGTGCTTCAAATAATGAATAAGGAAATAAAAGGAAAAGCTAAAAGCAAAGAAAAGCCAACCAAACAGAATGATAGCAAGGACAAGTTTGATAAGATCGAATCGGCGTCCGGGTCTGCCGAAATCAAACGCACGAGATCGACTAATATGAAAGAGCTAGGTTTCTACAAATTCAAGAATATGATGATTCGCAATATAAAATCACAAGCAAGGTCGCTTCCAGGGAAGGTGACTAAACGAGATAAAAAGCATGTGAAAAAAAGTGTAAGGTCCCAAAAGTAATCTCCATCTATCAAGCTAAAGGTCTCGCGACAGAATGGTTGTGCCGAGATCCCTTTTCAGTGAATATTAAAAAGATACGTTTGTAAATTTATTACTTATGTTTCAGTATTTAAATAAATGCTTATTTTGTATGAGATCACGTTTTCAAAAGTATGAATTGGTAGACAGAACATGATTAGTGAGTTTACACCAGCGGCTTTGAAAACCCTTGCAAATTTTTGAAATAGAGATTTTAAGCCGCTTTGGTTAAAATATTACAGAGGCCGACAAGAGCGGAGCCTGGAGCGAGCGCCGGCCATGTTTTATTCTTTTTACTCTTTATCCGAAGTGAATAAAGGAATATCGGAACCGAACTAACGTTTGATTCGTTTGTGTTTCATTCATGAAATATTAATCGAAGTATCAGGAGATGGAGCTATGTAAATACGTGCGCTGTTTGTTAACGCTACAAAGTTGTTTCCTGCTAACAATGTAGCTTTTATCCGGGAATGGCACTGAACATATTTCAAGACTTTTAAATCATTTTGTCTGGAAGCTTTGTTTTTTGTTCTACAATGTAGGAATCCTGTGAACAGTATTATCTTTATATTATTTTGTAAAGATTGGCTTATCTTTGCAGTAGATACTTAACTTGTGTTGCGTTTTGTGATACAAAGCTGAAAATTCGTAAGACCATATCAGTAGTTTCTTAAATTGCTTTATGTCTACAGAGAGATGTTTAAAACTCACTCTAAGTCCCTTAAAAGCATTATTAATGTCCTTTATAGACTATTACCTAACTTAGCGTTGTCATGGAATTGAACGCCTGAACATTCCGAAGTAAATTCCAGACGTTGGCCTACATTACTACTTGCATTCTCACAATTCTATTACAGCATATATCTACGTAACATTCATTTATGCATTTGAAAAGGGACAAGTGATGACCTAATAAGAAGAAGGGTATGTTGCACCATTTAGGTAGTCCGTTACTCTGTAGTCTGTAGCCAACCGAAACAGTAGGGCGCCCAGGTAACCAAGCGTCTACATGAAGCAAATAACATTTTCACGTAAACAGAATTGCAGTTAGGTAGTCTCATTTGAAGATACATCACAGGCAAATATCATATATCGTGGGTTTACGAGTTGTTGGAGGACACCTTGTTGCAAAGAAAAATACTCAATTTTCATTCGTATGTAGTAGCATAGCAACATATGTGTCGAATAACTGCCTCGTTGGTCTAGTTGTCGCAAGTGTGGCTGCTGAGCACGAGGTCTCGGGTTCGATTCCCGAGTCTAGCCGAAATCGCTTTGTGGGTTTTAGAAGACTTTCACAAAGCAGCCCGAAGCCTGGAAGTTGGTGATTGATTCACCCGTGCATCGGAGAGCACGTAAATGTCGGTCCTGCGCCTGATCTCTTTCCGGTCGTGTCGGATTGCCGTCCCATCGGGCTATGAGAGTGAAGGAATAGGGAGTGCACCTGTGTCTGCGCAAATGCTTGTGCACTATAATATGTCCTGCGCAGTTGGCTAATCTCCTTACATGAGAACAGTCGCCGTAGCCGATAATCGGCTAGGAGGACATCATCATCATAAACCAAACATAACCAGCCATGCCACCAAAATCAGCTATTTCACAAGTGAAAATGGTTTGGTTATCGTTATAGTTAAATAGTGCAACTGGCTGTAAGTAGGTAAATATCAAAAAATCTATTAGTTTTCGTAAGCAAAGAACAATGTCAGACGTCCATAGTAACTTAGGCTCAATAAAAATATTTCATGTACAGTGAAAATTCTTACAGTTTTTTGTGTAGTTTAATGTCAGAAGCTTTTCTATGTTTTCCACTTTTGCATTGAACTTCTCAAAACCAAATTATTCAAACGAAAAACCTGAACTCGATAAACAAAATAATTACTTATTAACATGATATTTTTTTTGGAAAAGTTCTAGATAACAATTAACTATTTTATAAGAAGTTAGTATTTTATATGTAAATTGTTGTACTTAGTAAAGAATTTTGTACGTGAGAATTCAGTTTTAAAAGTTGCTTGGGTGGGCCGAAACCTGACATTGTTCTTTCTTTATAATTAAAAAATGAATCGTTAAAAATCGTAACCCTTTCAATTACATTAACAAAACCTTATTTTGTCACAAAAGTTGTACCTAAATAAAATACATCAAACATGTCGAAATTCGGTACAGGCCAACGAACTTTATTGAAAACCTCTGTCTGAATGGAAAAATACGAGGGTACAGTTTCACTTTACGACATCAAATAATAGACTAGACTGGAATACACGACATTTTACGTTGAAACCCGCTTGTAATAAAACGCTTTCCCATTGTTTAAAGAATACTTTCTGAAAATCATAAATGCACAGCTACATCGGAGTATTATGAACGCAAAATCTTTTCTCCGTCATATTTTTTCCCTGGGAAAACCGCATACAGACAAATATTTGTAAAGTCACACGTAATCAGTTGATTTACGTAACATTGTATCTATTAGCAGAAAGCTAAATGAATTACAAATAAACACAGCCGTGCCCCCAAACAGCATAATATTTACTAAACGTGTGTGACATATCTTACGAGTAAATATAACAAAGATTACAATACAATTTATATTTATCTCATACTAGCTCCCACTGGCGGTTTCACCTGCGTCCTGTGTGAACTTCTTTACATACCAGGATAAGTTGTTAGCCTACCTAATTGAATCTTACTCTATCATCATCTCCCGAGCCTTTTCCCAACTACATATGTTGGGATCGGCTACCAGTCTATCCTGATGCAGCTGAGTACCAGTGTTTTACAAGGAGCGACTGTCTATCTGACCTCCTCAACCCAGTTATCAATACCCGGGCTATCATACTCTAATAATTTTACAAAACCGTCCAGTAGGTTTTGAGATAAGCGCGTTCAAACAGACAAACTCTTCAGCTTTATAGTATTAGTGTAGTGCAGATACGTCAAATGTTTGATCTTTAAATTAGCGGTGTAACATAAACACTGTCTACGGCCACGGTTATATATTGTTGCGGATCTTGACAATTGCACATAGTGTGTATTCTACCATACAGGAGTACCTAGGTATACTATATTAAAGTTTTACAAGTACCTACAAGCCTCTTCTGAAAATGTACGAGAAAATCCCCAACGGTTGCATTCTGTGTGAGTTACTATTAACGGTCTTTATTTTAATGTTTGCTCTGTTATATAAAATCTTCAATTACTGTAATTGGACCATTCATAAAATGTCCTTCTTGCTACAAAGTCTTTATTTTATTGTTGCTATTCTATTTCATTCACGAACGTTTTTGAAATAGGAATGTCTCTTTTGTATAAAAAAAAATATTTACGTACTTCTTGTTCCAAAAGCAGCTTAGATAATTACAATTGGAACGGTATTAATTAATTTATTTAACAAACAATGCATTTTTGAATTAGAATTTACTATAATGTATCTAAATAATAAATTATACATTAAGTACTGCTTAAAGCTTGTGGCACATTATAGCGGCACGGCAACAGCACGGCTCCACACCAGCATTTAAGTTGTCATTCAATTTAGAGCATTAAATCGTGTATATTATAATATATTTCGTAATGTCAATATGAAAAAGCCAACGGCGAGCAGTCAGCGTGCTTGCCGCTTCCACACAACTCGACTCGCCGCCCGCGTGCTGCAAGCGAGCGGTCCTCATGCGTACAGCGCGCCGACTCCGAGCCGGCAGCGAAACAACGTCATTACGTCGTGTTCAATCATAACATCAATCATAATCGTCTTAAAATAATATTGAGTTTGCGGTGACAGCAAGCTTACACATCGCGGACGGCGCGCCGACGGCGAGCGGACAGCGCGTGGTTGGCGCGCTGGCAGCTAGCCGTAGTCTTAATTCGAGGCGACGCCGTGCTGCAGCCGTGCTGTTGCCGTGCTGCTATAATGTGCCACAAGCTTTAGTCTACTAAACTACTAGTTCCCAAAAATCGCGAAACCGCAAAAATATATGCTACTCTGTATTAAACTAGCCTAGCCTTTATTGAAAGAATAATTAGTTTATGCGGACAAAGGCTGGGCCAGCAAATTGTATCAGCAATGTTTGCTTAATGCAGTATTCATAAAACTAGTTCCTTGTAGCTACCATCAACTTTTTGAAACTGTTGAGAAACTCATGATAATAGTTTATGCTGCAAAATGTTTTAGAAAATTCATGCTAAGTTTAGAAGCGATCATAAGTGGACAAGAATGTTTCCAAAGAAATTGTTGGTTTTGTAGAATTTATATTAAAAATATCTGTCTGATTCTTGAGATCTACTTGCTCTGTTTAATTTTGTCTGCGTCAAAGTTAACGTGCAGGAATTTACGTTTATAATTCCTTCAGCTAATTAAAATGCCTTTTACTACCTCGCTGTCCAAAACAAGAACACGGTGAACTTAAAAAAAAACTCGCTTACAATTAAACCTTACATTCGTCCAGAAAGTTAAATCCGCAACTTAAACAAAAGTTAGTCATTGTCCAAAAGAGAAAGGGTACGTTTACTCCAATTTGAGATTTTGTCAAAATACAATGGGTTCCGCAGTGCGGCGCTATAATTCGGCCACCCTTAAAACGAGCGAATCTTACCGCTTGTTTAATAAGTAATCTTCACGTCCCTGCAGCCACCATCTTTCCTGGTAATTTATCGAGATGTGGAAGCAAACCTTGAATTCAAATTACACCTGAATTTTGTTGGAAAACTTCGCCAAACTTGGGAGGAGTTCGCGACTTTTATGAAGATTAAGTCATTTACGATCAAACGATTGATGGAAGCGATGGCTGAACGTTGATTTAGTGGCCCCACTGTCATTTGTCGGCACATAATTATAAAGTAATCGATCGATCGCGTGTGGACTGAAAGTATTAGAATTCAAAACCATATTTTATAAAAAGTAATGGAACACATACATGAATGACTGAAACTAGGAACCACTATCGATTAAGCTATTTTTATATAGTTACCGTGATTAAGTTAACATGACCGCAGCTTGCCTGACTTAGATATAAATAAAACGATACCGACTTACAACGTAAAGCAATTACTTTTTCTAACCACCCCGTGGGGACCACATGTGAAGGCACGCAAGTGTATCTACAGCTACATAATATACAATGTATGACAATATACCATTCAAGTTCCTAAATAAATATTCACTCACCCAGATAGCCCGGTTTGGTGCAAACGCCTATGCGTCAGCTTATCACCAATTTTTGGTACAAAACAAACTTTTTTGGTAAAAAAATCTATCGGTATTGGTTTTGCAGATTGCGTGTTGATTTTAGTGCCACTCCTGTCACTAAGAGCCAATAAAAAATGTAGATTTGAAAAACGTAAATTGGCAAACACTGACATATTTGAACGATTCTATTTGCCATTTAATTTAAAGAGAAAAAAAATATTGAACATCACTTAAATTAAATATTCTATCATGAACTTTCTATAAAATAAACAGGATTCGATATTCAAATAAAAAAAAACGATTCCAGTCCTAAAATATTCAGAACGTTGAACGTTACAAAACACTGGTTCATGAAATATGCACTTCATGTAGTTGTCAGCGAAACTGAATACGAACTACGAAACATACGGAATAGTTCGCGGAAAATATTTTCGATAAATTGAAACATCGAACGAAGCCGCCGGAAATATCCGAGGAACGATTACATCTACAAAACGAAAACATGCTCCCATTTTTATTTTACACTTGCCTCTGCCAGCGGGTTCTCTCAAGTAGGTACTGTCAGGATGGAAATTAGTCTATTCTATTCTATTTTTGTTTTTGTTTCTGGCAATCTCTGCCGTCGATGTTGATGTCGACGATTCTGCCACTGACAAGTGATATGAGAAGCAAGTAGGTACGATAACAATTTTAAAAACTGAAAGGAGAAAACTTTGCACTTATTGTAGAACTTGTTGCGTTAGTAGGACGGCACTGAAACAAACACATAAATAAACTTGATATATTGTTAGTACATAGAAGTATAAAACAAAACATATATATACACAGAAGTAAAAAATAAAAATACCACAACCACATAGGCAGTGGCCTAAATTGACCAAAGTCTACAATTTAATGTTATTTTGGAGGATAAAGATCAATAGGATATGGATCAGTTCTGGAGAGGAAAATGTTAAAAGGGAAGGGAAGTTGATTGGTACAGGAATCTTTAATTTAATGAGGATTAGTCGTTCAAGCAGACAGACAAACTTCAGATACATGACATTTGGTAATAGCCTTCGCTAGTGGTTCAACCCGCGTCCCGTGGGCACTATACTCTGTGCAGTCGGATGAAAAGACTGAAAAGCTTCTTCGTTAAATGAGCTGTCTTATACTGATTTTTTTTTTAAATCGGACCAGTACTTCCTGAGATTTGCGTGTTCAAAAAAACAAACTTTCAGCTCTATAATACTTAAAGATTTTTACTTCTTAGTTCAACAACTAGTGCCTATTAACTAGGTAACTTAAGTGTACCTAATTAGGCCTCACTCTCATATTCTTCAAGAATGAGGTTGGGTCACGAGGGATTCTTCAGTTATTCATTCGGAGCAGTTCCCTATAGATTTCAGAAGCCTAACCATGTTACCGTGCTATTACCTAAATGTTGCTTTGGGCTACTTTCGATACGAACGTCGGTACTTCAATAAGTTAGTGGAAGCTTATTCAAATTACCGTCATTTTAACGAAATCAATATTTTTGTGAAATGGATTAGTAAAAATCGTGACTTGAGAAAAATAAAAAATATTTTCTTTTTAGGTTTCTTTTCAAACCTCAATTTATGTTCCGATTTACCCTATATTCTGTATTCATTTCTTTTTGGTTTCCTTAAAAATCTTTTAAGAAAAGGAACATTTTTGAAAGATATAATTTACATAGAAAACAGTGGCACAAAAGACTCCGAGACTTGAAACCGCTTTGAATAGGCACTATATTCATATGAGCCGACTATTTGACTCCTCACTAAATTCATGCTCGGTCCGACTTTGTTTTATTTGTGGCGTGAGCGCCATTCTCTTGGGACCAACACAATCGTACTGTCATTCTATTTCAATCGTGCAATCGATATTCCAACATTTTAGAATTGAACCTATGAATTTTAACGTATACATTTTTGGTAGCTATTCGGGGTTCAAAAACCTTTTCAACAAACTACTGTCTTTAAGCCTGTCTGTTCGTATTACATCCTTACCTTATAACTTTTTTTTTGTTCTACTTTCACGCAAAAACTGCTGAACCGGTTTAAATGAAAGATCAATTGATATACCTATAGAAATTCATACTCAGGTTAATTTAAAACCTATAGAAGTCCTTTCTCAGGTTAGTAGGCTTTACCAGAGTGCTGAAAGTAATATGACGCAGGTGGAACCGCAGAATACAGCTAGTTTGATAAACATATTTAAGCCCCAAAACCCCTTACTGAAAGCAAACACTATAGTTATGTTAAGAGGGATCCAGCATATTCTTTACCGGAATCACACTGTTTACCTAACTTTTTTTTCCGAAGGTGAGCGAAGGGTTTAAAATAACAATAAAGGATTAAATGGCAGCGGACGCCATACAACCCTTTCCCTTACATAACTTTTACACTCAAACTTATACGATTTCTTTGGTTAATTTATGTTTTTTACATACTTTTATAAGACATGTAACTAACTATGTAATAGAATCTAATAACCATTTTCCGAGGATCATAGCGTCTTTAAAATTGGCACCTTTATGCAGTTTTGATGATAAAACAATATTATGGTACCGTCGAACTGATCTGATGATGGATCCGGAATATATGAACTGGAACTTCATCATACCACGCATCATACCTGTGCTTGGACTTGTAAAAAACGCCCCGTGTTTGTGTGCACATAGCGTGTTTTTTAGAAGTTTTTGGACTAATAATTTTTTATTTATATTTTGCCACAGCGACATGGGTGAACCGGTGCAGCGAAGATCTAGAATGTCTAGATCTAGAAGACGAGCAGCCTCTAGCACAGCTAAGTTCCATGCAAACAGACAAGATGACTTTATTCTTCACTGAACTGCTGGACCACGACCGAGATGACGTCATCATTGATACAGACTTCGACCAATTCTTCGAGGTAGGAAGGTATCAAATCTTTTGGCAATTCATCGGTGTTGATAGATAGCGTTTGTGTTATCATGCCATCTATTCAAGTGTCGTTTTTAGGGTTTCGTACCCAAAGGGTAAAACGTTACCCTATTGTTTTCGCTAATCTGTCCGCCCGTCCGTCCATCCGTCCGTCCATCCGTCCATCTGTCACCAGGCTGTATCTCATGAACCGTGATAGCTAGAAAGTTGAAATTTTCACAGATGATGTATTTCTCTTGCCGCTATAACAACAAAAACTAGAATAAAATAAATATTTTGGGGTGCTCCCATACAACAAACGTGATTTTAAATAGTGGTACGGAACCCTTCGTGCTCGAGTCCGACGAGCACTGGGCCGGTTTTTTGTTATTACGGTAGTGAGTTATTAGAGGAATAATTTCGTAGTCTAACCAATTTCAATAACCTATCTGTTGATTTATTAACCATTGATTAATGACGTTAGCCCCATACAGTAATTTCGTATTCCTGACAAATCAACAGCTAGGTAACTTATTGAAGTCCGTCGTAAATAAATTAAGTATAATATAAATATCTTACTAAGTTAAACGAATTATGAACTTCTAAATCAGATCAATCACAGTTAGGACTGACCTTGGCAGCACTTTAAATACAATTAACTCGGCCCAGTTCAAATAATTCAGTTAAATGTTCAACGGTGTTGAATAGCGAAGTTATGTATCCTATGATGGCCCCGATTTCGATACGAATCTAGGCGAGAAACTGGGCAACCAGACAAATAGACACCCATTTAAAGCTAAAGGTAAATATAGTAAACGAGCTACTTGCCGCGTTTCGCCCTCATCCCGTGGATACCAGTTCTAGTAACCAGAGGAAATGGAGTGCACTTGAAAGAATTTTTCATATTGGTTTAGTACTTCCGCAGCCTTAAGCTGTTTATAATATTAGTGTAGATTAAGCTTCTAAAATACAACATTAGGTCATTTCAACCTCACATAACTAACACCAGTATAATGAAAGAGAATAATTAAATTCGTTTCTCGTCGTAATTCACAGCGGTTGGCGCATTTCGCGGACTGGTCGCCAAACTCCTCCGAATTCCACATACTGCTCGAAGTGAAGAGGGAATTTATAGATCACTTCATCAATCCACTGCCCGCCAAGTAAGTCGATGTTCACCACCAAACGTGTTAATGGATCCTTATTAATCTTGCTTTAAACCCTTTTAGGTATTAACGTTCCAAGTCCTATCTGAGACCAAGACGAATTACGTGTGTCTAAGAAATTAGGACACCTTTTGAGCTCGTTTTTTTTTTGTTTTTTTTTTTTATAGTGTCCGTAAAATTCTGGTATTAGCAGTAAAACAGAAATAAGCTAAAACAAGTTCGTAGCATATCCGAAATTATGCATATACTATGATACCCCATAAAAATGAATGTCAGCCAGCTGCTGACATTTCATGAAATTGGCCAAAAATATGAGCACTTTGTAAATGTAATATGCAATTCCGTAGGCCGTATATATTCCTAGTTGACATTTTCATGAATGTAGACCGCTTTTATGACGCAGTATCATGGTACCCACTTTATAACTTTAAGTCCGACGGCTCAACCAGGAAGCTGATGAAAGAAACATAAAGTTTACTACAAAGGAACGGCAAACTGTACAGCCTGTACAGAAAAATAACTAGACTGTGTACACGTACAACATTTCTTCTCTAAGTCACGTGTCTAACTTTCCTTCGTTATTAAATTCCTGTCTTTCCCCCATTTTTATTACATTGTTTGCATAACAAAACACGCGAATAATCTGATATGCAAATTATTCCAGTTCTTCCTGTCGTGATAAACAAAACCTTCGTCAAATTCCTACCTTCTCTATAAATCTTTGCTATCTTTCTGTGGTGTATTTAATTTAATTTGTAACTTTTGAACAGATGGGCTGACCTGCCGTATTACAGACGGGTCTGTGGGCCCGAGTCCAGTGGTATTAACATTCCGGGAAGGACGACGCTGGAGGGATGGCTGGCGCGATGGGCCCTACACCTGTCCGAGATGAAGCGATTCACAGACCTGCCACTTTACCTACAATACCTCTGCAAGATTCTTTTCCATGTAGTTGATAGGACAAGTAAGTTTTCGCACTATTATTTTAAGTAACTCGACTATTTAACTCCTTAAAATCTAATTTTATAGAATTATTAATTTATAGAAAGGCAAGCAAGCGGTAAGTATAAACTTAACAGTAATATTCATATTTCGATGAAAGTTTAATCTCATTATAGTACAGTAACTACTCACGAGAACATAGTTTATACCTACAACTACTTACTGAAAAGTAGCTACATAAACTCTCAAACTCTCGCAGTGCCTTGGTCCTTATTCAACCAAAACAAACTTTTCCCACTCCTTATTTTTAACCCAAACAGACTTATTTTCCGCTTGATTGTGAACAAACGCCGCCCTGTTTACGGTAATAGAGTGGCACAAGTGACGTGTGTCGATTCCCGTGACGGCCTGATAGACGGGATTAATTTGACGTGGCCGAGTTACCCCAACTGACGTCATCACCCTTAGGCCTGAATAACCTTAATTATTGTCACATGAATTGTTCTCTTGCACTAGAGGGCCGCAATTTATTGCTAATTAAACGGTAATTGCTGTCGTAATTTAGACGGGAATGTTTGTTAATGATGCTGTTCTGCATTGCTGCTAGTATTATTCTTGGTCGAATAATTTTATGCCCTAGCGTTCGAGTATTTGAATATTGCAATTGCAACTTGCTTTCGTTTCTGTAATACAAAAGCTGCTTGAAAATTTCACGCTACAATAAATCAGTGTGCGTTGAAGCAATAATATAACTGTCTAACGTTTAAATCTATAGCTCTATAAGTAGTTATATAAAACCAAATAAAATGACAACGCAAACGTTTGGTTGTTCTCCAAAGGTTTAAAAATTTGGCACCTCGCTCAACATTTGTAGCCAAAAATCACAGCGGGTGTTCTGAGGCGAGGCAGCAAGCTTTTTCTGTGCCGCACTTATTTTTCTATCGTGTGTCTTTGCCTTTATTTTAACTTTTTAATCTAAAGCTAGTACAAGCCGATATTCTCGCTGTGCCGCGGAAGAGTTATTAGAATAATATGTTGTGTCAATATTTTATGTTACGTGACCTATTTTTTAACTGGACATTATTAAAATTGTGCTACTATCTTTAGCCCTTTGAAATTGTTTTACTGCGGTTAATTAGACAATGGAGCTGAGAGACAATAAAGGACTTGTCTCTTTAGTGTAATAAATGTCGTGATATACCTACTAAGCATAAAAACAACATTACAAAAATGTATTTTTCCCCATCCTGTCATGCTGATTTAGAAAGCCGAAGCGATTTATCACGAAATATTGCCAAGGTGAATGACCTCGTTCGGTTTAGTAACATCGTCATAATGTCTTACCAATAGAGTCGAGGAAAAGTGAGCTTTTACTTCATTTGTCACTGTGATGGATACGATTTGACATGTCAATATTCCTGCCGTCACGGGCTACATGGATTTTAACTATATTTGGCTTCAATTTATTATAAAAATGTCTAAATATTATATTATATAAGGACAAAGTAAAGAGGAATGCCAATAACAAAGGAAATTCATACTTTTTACTCTCTGCAATAACATATCTACCGTCATATTTAGACCCACGGCTGGCAAATATCAATAGGCCCTATCACGGGATCCAATCCCGGAGATGTCGAACTGCGGGTG
This sequence comes from Helicoverpa zea, assembly GCF_022581195.2. Lineage (NCBI taxonomy): Eukaryota > Metazoa > Arthropoda > Insecta > Lepidoptera > Noctuidae > Helicoverpa > Helicoverpa zea. The sequence goes on from NC_061472.1 coordinate 6,658,656, forward strand.
TCCAATAAATCTCGTCCCACCTCTACTGGGAATTCAGGCCTCTCTGTGTTGCCATAAAATAAAATGTAGTTTTGCTTTCAGGTTCAGGTGCTATAACAAAACCTGCTTTGGCTGCGTTCTACCGGTCGGTGATTGGCCTGAACGCGACCAGAGTGGACGAAATCATAGACACGGCTTTCGATCGCATGACTAGCGTGAGTTATCTATATTCTCTATGGCCTTAGGGCTTACATGCGAAGTTAGACAGTAATATAAAAGAGAATATGTGTGCTTGAAGTTTACCACAGTTTTACGTAACATTTTTCCAATAATACCTAAGTAGATATTCAAAAGCATACGAGTTTCCACTTATCATGTTATGTTAGCATGCCTATTTTTATTTTGATACCGATCTGACCTACAAAATTACCTACTTACGAAATGTCAAGACCATTGTACCAGTCCTCATATTAATTTCAATTTACCTAATAATATTTCAACAGAACGGCTACCTCATACTGGACTACGGGACTTACGTCCACTGCTTCACCAACTGGCTGATGGGGAAGAACCCGAACGGCCCAGGACAGTGGGTGCTGGTGCCTCCCAAAGATTCCCTCCCTCAACCGCCCTTCCCCGTTGACTACAGCGCCCTCAACACAGAACCTGCCAAGCTAGAGCCCTACGCACCAGACAAGAAGACAAACAGACATTCAGTCATAGTTTGAAAACTCATAAAACATTCCTGCGTATCCCTAACAAGTCAATTTTATAAGTGTTCCGACTTTAACACTTGGGAATACTTGACTGCGTTATTTAATCCTAGATCTCTAAATATACCTACGTTTATTGATGTTGACCTAAAAAGACCCTCGACATCGCTCGTGGATTGTCGGAAAAAATTGCCATTGTAAAATAAATTCTGTGAAAAACTTTAGGAATTGATGCACTGAGCTTTTTCTAAAGGACTTTTGGCGTAGAGAAATGTGAAACGTCAATTCTGATAAACTGAACGTTTTATTGTTGAAGCTAGAATATTTTTAGGATTAGTTCCTAGTTTATTGGTGAAAATTAACAATATCCTCAGCCGATATCAATGTACCTTAAGCCTAATCAGATACGTCTAACTATTACCTACTTAACTTAATGTACCTAATTAAATAGAGACTATGTAAGCATATTGGTGATTCTACAATGAATTTTTGCTATAAATGGAAAAATTGTTGAAAAAACATGAAGCAGTAACTACTGAACCGCGAAAAAAGAATCTCCTGTAACTCCAAGATATAGTAAAAATTCTGCGTAAAATGACTTCGCAAAATGGAGAACGTTCATACAGAATAATGTTAGTTACATAAAGTCTTTTTGTAACTGCCTTAAATCTAATGATTTACTTTTTAAACCTACTCTAGATTCGCTTGAACGTTAAATGGAACGCTTTATCTAACGTGTAAAACGTGCAATTCGACCAATTCTTGTCTCTATACATTCTAGACCTAGTTTTAGACCTAAGTCGATGTAAATAGTAGTTATAATGATGCACGGTATGCAAGAACTGCCTTAAAGTAAGCATATTCACATCTCACGACATAGCCTTATTTTATACCTTAGATGTAACATAGATATTATAAGTTATATACTTCAAATATATTAGTTATCTACACTTTGATTCACAGAAATAAACCCTTTCGTTTGTTTACTCGCTTGACTTTTATTTCATCAACAATTAAATCAATCGGAATTTCAGAAATTCTATTGCGCAATCAGTGCATTTAAATAACTTAATATTTCCGCATAAAATAATTGGCTGGGCTAGCTGCATCAGCCAATTAGAGCAACTATTAATCTCAGCAGTTTGCGATTTGCAACAAACTCTGAGAAAACATCCCGTGGCTGCTCCATTCATTAAAAAAACTCTGTTCGTGTCTCCGGGAGCAATTAATTCGTTTATTTGTAAAACATGAGAAAATATGTTGGTTCTCGACCTCGGCCTCAGGAACAGAAGGTCTTTTAAAAGCTTCCTATGATTGATGGCGGGTAGAAAAGATTGTTGCGACGGGCCACCACATCACGGTTCCGTTTTGGACATTTTCCCAAATTATCATTAATCATCCTAAGCTCTGACAAATTCGCCATACTCTTTATTCTTTCTATCTACCAAAAATCTGTTTTCAAAAGGCAAGGAAACCTTTTTACAAATTTGCCTAATGTGATGTAATAAACCTTCGAATTTTTATCAGACTTAAATTATTTCAAACTAACCTACATAACAGTTCTACTAAATTAAAAGACGTGAAGATTTTACTCGACATGAAATTCGTGTTTCGCTTCATAAGTTTATTCAGAGAGAAATTCGTATTTTGCTGAATGAGAGAACTCAGAGAGAGAACATGATGCAAATGAAGTGGTATAAAGTACGGCCGCGTTACGGAACATGTAAAATATTCTACCGAAATTCTACCAAAAACTTACACATTCAAATGAGCATGTACCTCAACTAGAAAAACAGGTTATAAACTAAGACATTCTAGTGCTTAAATGTAAACAATGATTCAATTAATCCTTGCACCAGATGAGAAACGAGAGTGTTCAATATTCATCGGACCGAATAATCAACTCTCTAGTTGAAACAAAGAAGACAAACCTAACGGCTTCATTCAATAAGACTGTTAGAGACATCTCGAAGATCAAAGTAGGTCTACACCAGTTGATAATATCACAAAAGGCTGTTAATACCTAGCGCAGAAACGTATCGAATGCTTTTAATGATCAAATAGTTTGCAAATTACAGGCCCTCGTAGCACATTTAGACTATAAGTACTTTGACATAACGAGCAAAATCCCGCCAGCTGGCGCGCTTTTTTCTTGATCTGTCAACAGCTGCCCATTTTTGCAATAACAAGAGGCAGCCTTTTGCGAGTCATTAGCAAACTGTTTAAACGTTGCCATGCCTTTATTTAAGTGAGGTCATTGCAATTATTAAAGGATCTTCAACTCCCTTCTGATATTGTTTCCCAGGCTCAGTAATAGCATCATTAAACGCGAGTGGGCCAGAATTTTTCCTCTGCAATATACCGCCATGATAAATGGAGCACAATATTTATCGATGTTGTAGGAAACAACGCTTGCAGGTTTTTGTGCGCAACGGCGGATGGGAGAATGCCTATGTTGGAGCGAGGTGAACCGTGCGTGATGTCGAAATGATTGGATTGGGAAAAGGTGACGTTATTCTTAGAATGCTGGAGGAAAAGAAAGTTTTATCATAACTAATGATGAGGATATGATTCAATTCCTTTGTAGAACGCTATGCATACCTTTACATAATGAAATTGAGTATTTGTTCCTACGTTTAGACAATACATTACAATTCTAATAAAAAAAAACAGTAGATATGTGTCTACGCGGGGCTCATAAAAAACCGATTTCGTGTAAGATTCCACAAAAACGTGATTGATAGGAAACTAGAATAAAAGAATCGCGCGAACAAAGCTTTCGGAGATTGGAAGGAGGGGTGAAGTAAAAATAATGCTGCGAATTGTGCTAATAAATTTGATTAAGTATATTAGAATTATCGCAGGTTTAGTAATTAGTTAATTAAGTAATTGTCTCCTTCATCTTCTCGACAATGGTCTCATTGGTAAGCAAAACGTGTTCACTATCACTCGTCCCCATAGACAGACCACTCTTAACCTGAGGGAGATATTTAATCTTTTTACACGAACTGTGGACTATTTTACAGCCAATATCGATAAAAGTCTTCACATTATCCAGATTTATTCCCGCTCCTGGCATGATTTCTATTTTATCACCAGCAGTGCCGACGAGTGCCTTTATTAATTGAATAGCTTCTAAATCATTGGCCGAAGCCTTCTGCCCGCTTGTCAGTACTCTATTGAAACCAAGACCAGCAATTGTATTGATCGCTGATAATGGATTATTGCACACGTCAAAGGCTCTATGAAAGGTTACTGGAGTAGCATCAGCGTGACGTATAAATCTCTTGCAGTTTATCACGTCAATATCTCGTGTCTCAGTAAGGGCGCCAAAAACAAATCGGTCCACGCCAAAAGCTTTGAAGACTTCCACATCAGATAACATTGTATCCATCTCTTCTAGGGAATAATGAAAATCAGAGCCTGTGCGACATCTGATCATTACGTTAACTTTTGGTCGCTGGAAAAAATAAACAGAAGAAACTTTGAGCGGTAAATAAATAGCTACTTGTATGAAGCACTCCATTTATCAAGTAGACGTACCTTCGTTAATTTATCGCAACCGCAATCGTGACATGATTCACGGATTGGTTTCCCGGCTGCTATATTATTCACCTAAAAATAAAATATTGTTACTTGATAGCGACTAAATATATTTTGGTTGACATATCAGCGGGAATTTAATTTATGTTTTGATGTTTTACCATTTCCATGATTTGTTTGACGAGCCCTGGCGAGGGAGTGAGCCCGCCTTCTGTGAGAGTGCTGCATACCTCAAGTTCATCAGCTCCGCCATGGATAGCATTTATTGCTGACTCCAAACTGTCTATGCAAACTTCTAACATCGCCTATAGGTACGAAATAAATTCGGTAGGTCAATAGAGTTATAGAGTTAAAGAATAAGAAGTGAAGACCCTCGATAAAAATAGGACCCTTTTGTTGCCGGTGCCCGTAGGACTCAGTGGCGGATCTACTATAGTGGGCTGGGCACTGTGAATGTGATGTAAGTACTCGCTTACCTATATACCTACTACCCCTATGTAGGTACTCTTTTATAAACCACCCCCATTGTAATCCCTTACCCACTCATACTATATCTATATTCCCTTATGTACACCCTCATGTAGGTACCTTACATTATGCTATATAGTTAGTAGTCAATCAAAAGTTTCCTAGTCTTTCTTTGGCTGCACTGCAGCTTACCCCTTTTCCTGCAGACGCCACTGGGACAGATAGCGCGATATGAATTAGTTTCGTAAAATTCTGCTAGATGGCTCATTGTTTTACATTTGAATGAGTTAGATGGCGCTAAATTATAAAGCTACTCGTATGATATGAAAGTACACAAGGTACACAAAGCGTTATAGTGATAAGCAGACAACACAGAAGAGTAAAACGAAGAAACCACGTAATTCTATACTCTTTACACTTTTAAATAATTGATTATTCTTACCAGAATCAGTTTTAAACGACGATTTCGATAAATAAAGTGCAACAAATCAGATAACCAATAAAAAAATACAATAAACAGTAAATTGCAATGTTGCCCGTCGTAAACGTAAATGAAACTGACTAACAAATGCGATTCCAGCCAAATAGAAAACGTGAATTTTTTTAAACAAAAATTAGTTATTTTGCTTCAAGTATTTATATATACATATATATTAAAAATGAACCATTAGGTAAATATTCTCTATATTTTAGCAAATAAGTACCTATGTCGATTTATCAAAGGATATCATTTTAGAACGTATTGCCACTTGGCCAAGTGGTGCTATGTTCACAATGGTTTGTTCCTTTTGACATTTCGAGTTCGATGTAAAAGGACACGCGAACGTAGGCAAACTTTAGCCAACGTTCGCTTTCTTTTATCAGGTATTTGCATTTTTTTCTTATGTTCATTGACATAAAACAAGTTCAAATATATATCAGAAGTGACCATACTCCCATCAGTTTATAATAAATAATTAGTCACGTACTAGAAATTGAGGTTATATCGAAGTCTGTGCCACATATCGGACGATTGTTTTCTTATATTTTCAATGAATTGTTAAGAAATTTGAGTGCTAAAGTGTATTTTTTTGTGTGAGCAGTTATGTCTCGAAATAAACACCATGAAGAGACGGATAAACTTACGCGTATCGCTATTGTGAATGCGGATCGCTGTAAGCCGAAGAGATGTAGGCAGGAGTGCAAGAAGAGCTGCCCCGTGGTGCGTATGGGCAAGCTCTGCATCGAGGTGACGCCCAACGACAAGATCGCCACCATTTCCGAGGAGCTCTGCATCGGATGTGGTATTTGTGTCAAGGTAATTAATTCATTCCCAATCAGAATGTTATTATTTTCGCTGATCAATATAAACACATGGAAAATTTTGCATTTGTTTTTGATCACGTGATATCAAATAGTTTACAAATATTTGTAGTGGAAAAAATCAAAATATTTTCCTTGTAATTGACAACATGTGAATCTTATTACTTAATTGAACACCAAGCTCAATAGATTCAAATAAAAATATAAATAACTAAATATAATACTATTAAATTCTCTTTCAGAAATGTCCATTTGATGCAATTACCATCATCAACATCCCATCTAACTTGGAGAAGCACACTACTCATCGCTACTCCAAGAACTCGTTCAAGCTCCATCGCCTGCCCATCCCTCGGCCCGGTGAAGTCCTGGGTCTAGTCGGACAGAACGGTATCGGCAAGTCAACTGCCCTGAAGATTCTTGCTGGAAAACAGAAACCCAACTTGGGACGTTTTGCTGTAAGATGTAATATTTTTATATTACAATTTTATTTTTTATTATTCATAAGTTTAGTAAATTTTTCCATAATTTGACGAATATTAGGTTGATAATTTCCAATAGCCATATGGCTCCAGTAAACACCACAAAGGTTTAATTCAATAGCAAGCAGTTTGACATTTAAAATTAATTATGCTGCTCACTATTGAAACAAGAAATCCAGTCATTCAAAATTACCATATGGATATATTTGCATGTTAATCTTATTTTACTGAAAGCTTGCAGAATAAATGCAATGCAAGAATGAGTTGAGGCATTATCTGAACAGAAATATAATCCCTGATTGTTTTTTATCTGTTACTGCTATTACATAAAGTTAAGCAATATTTATGGATTTTACAGAAGGTGAAATGATGACCATATTTCTAAACGAGTATGTATATTTTCCTCTAGTCTCATTCTCTTATCAATCTTCCAGGACCCCCCAGACTGGCAAGAGATTCTGTCCCACTTCCGCGGCTCCGAGCTCCAGAACTACTTCACCAAGATCCTCGAAGATGACCTGAAAGCCCTGATCAAGCCTCAATATGTGGACCAAATCCCTAAGGCTGTGAAGGGAACTGTGGGTCAACTCCTTGATAAGAAAGATGAAAGGAACAACCAGACTGAAATATGTAAAATGCTTGGTAAGTTCAGATTCATCACAATGTTTCTACTATGAATAGTACAGTTGAGCTTAGTACTTAAAATAATACATGTAAAAGAGACTATTCTCTTTGTAGCATGTAAAAGAGATGTTGGCAACATCAGCTTTGCAAGCCTAGACAAAAGTCGAAAGCCATTGCCTAGTGCCGCCTCGCACTACTTACCGCCTCTTCATTTAAGCCCAAAAATCTTTTCCCTTACTATTATTGATGCTAATACCACAGTTTACTGGATACTTAATATGTTGTTCTATTTAGATCTATCTCACATTCGTGACCGTGAGATCGCCGCTCTATCTGGTGGAGAGCTACAGCGCTTTGCTTGCGCCATGGTGTGCATCCAGAATGGTGACATCTTCATGTTTGACGAACCTTCCTCGTACTTGGATGTCAAGCAGCGTCTTAACGCTGCCCGCACAATTCGATCACTCATCCATCCTGACAAGTAAGTCAATTATGAACTGCCACTCAAAGTCAAATCATCTTATTTCATTTAAAATCCATTTCACAAAAGATGTCCCACAGACGCAGCGCTAGTGTCTATGCGATAGCTCAGTAAATACGTACAAAAATATATAGCTCCACAATTTTCCGCGGAACTTCTTTCGTGAAATGGATTTTACGCCTTTACAAGCACTTATGAACGTCAAAAATATAAATTAGTTTGATTCCAAAAGTAGCTTCCTCTGGAGAAGGACGTTCAAGAAACTCCATGGTTACCCTTTTTAAAAATAGTAGGAAAAATACTGAGCTACAAAATGAAAAATAACAGACCAATATATTAAAAATTTATAGCGATAGATGCTGCTTTATAAAGCCACAAATACAGTAAAAAGGTCTTTTTTCAAATCTAGTGCAAATCATTCGATTTTTTTTTCTTCTCCTAATTCTAGTAGCTAAATATTTAATTTCTTTGTCCAGGTTCATCATAGTGGTGGAGCACGACTTGTCAGTGTTGGACTACTTGTCCGACTTCATTTGCTGTCTGTATGGTGTTCCCGGTGCTTATGGTGTTGTGACTATGCCTTTCTCTGTTAGGGAAGGTATTAATATATTCCTTGATGGGTTTGTGCCCACTGAAAACATGAGATTCAGGACTGAATCGTTAGTGTTTAAAGTAGCTGAGTCTGCTACTGAGGAAGAGGTAAGCATACACAAGTGGGTAACATCATTTTACAGTTGAGAGACATTGTTGACCTTAATTTTGTCAACAGATCAAACGAATGAATCACTATGAATATCCTGCTATGTCTAAATTGATGGGCGACTTCAGTTTGGATGTACACCCTGGAGAATTCTCAGATTCTGAAATTCTGGTGTTACTTGGAGAGAACGGTACTGGTAAAACTACATTCATTAGAATGTTGGCTGGCAACTTGGAACCTGATGAAGGTGAGAACTCGTTTTGTTAGAAATATGTAATTGTAGAACTGGCGGAATGAGCACTTTTAGGAAAACGCTTGATTAACAATTTTTTTTTAGCTGACGAGACTCCATTTTCACACGTTTTTATTTGTGGTACACGTATCCAAACATAATATTATTTTGAAATTATGTTTTAGTTGGACACGTATCCGAACGTACTATTTTAAAATAGTCATAAACAAAATTTGTAATGGCAACACTGAGTAACATCTGTCAAATTTGTGAAAGTTGTCAAATAGTCTATAGGCTTCGGTTTTGTTGTAAAAATTCTATAATTTGTAATATTTATGAATAATCCTAGTATTTACTGTGATATTTAACCAGAAAGAATCCTTTATTTTGAATCTCCAATAAATTTGCGTTATATAATAATGTAGACATCGTTTGAAAAATGAGGTTATAGGTGTATTTCAATAAGTGTATTTTAATGAATTTAAACATATTTAGGTCTTTGAAATGGCTAGAACTGAGTTTTTTGACTTGTTTTTCCATCCTGTTTTTCAAAAATGTTTAAAACACGCGGAATCGTGTGCTACAAACGAAGGTATGACATGGAAGAATTTGACTGGACATAAAAGTCAATATTTGTGGATGATCTTTGTCGACGTATCAATTTGTGCTCAGCTATCAATTAATTATCATTTTCTTAATAGTTTAATTTATGTTTTCTGGGTTATCATCTCATTTCCCAATCATTAAGTGCCTATTGTTCTAAGATAATTGATTCTCTTCTATAAACAATGTTATGATATAAGCGCTATATTGACAGTCTGCACTATTTGTTTCGCTATTTATATTTCCAATTTTCATATTGATTTCCTCTAAAAAAGGAAAATTATTACACTGAAAGTCAACTCAATTCTATTTCAGTTACCTATAAATTAACAACTTCCCTATCCCAGAATCTTAATGTGATATACACAGATTGTTTAACTATTGTGTCTGCATCATGGACACTGAAGTTAAAAACATCTAAATTTTCTACATACTTATTATTTTTTCTAGGTTCATGTTATTATTCTTAAACAATGTTTAACTATTATTAATTTCATCCACATATCATCATGTATAAAAATAATTTAGATAAGTGAGGGGGTCTCAACAGATACTAGAAATTTGATATGCGTAAATAAAATAGATTTTGAGTTATAGGGGGGTAGAATTTGGCCCGAAATGGTTCGTGTAATATAACCCACAGCCGGTATGTCGTTTTTTTTGCTCGAACTTGGCGGACACACTGCCGTGTGCCTAGATAAAGGGGGAAATATTAAATGATAAAGGGGGAAATATTCTTCAGAAAAAAGTTATTAGACCTTTTTTCTGAAGAATATGTTTGTCGTTTTGATAGCTTTTGTATAGAAAATAATATGTTGAATCGCCATATTTATTCATTACATAAAAGCTTACTGATGATTGATAAAGCAGCCCTAAGAATATAATAAGTATTAATATAACATTGTTTGGACCAGGTTCGGGAACACTCCCCCAGCTACATATTAGTTATAAGCCACAGAAGATATCGCCCAAGTCACAGGGGCTGGTGCGCAGTCTGCTGCACGACAAGATTAGAGATGCTTATGTTCACCCACAGGTAACTTATTCAAATTATTGTAAGGGTGATACAAATAACTATAATTTTTATTTTGCAAGACAGCTTGGACAGTGTCTTCTTCATTTGTTCAACTTCTTATCTTTACATTAAGGAATAACAACATCGATATCCGTCTCTGCAAACTTGTTACCTTAATTCAATTCAATTTAATTCAAATATTTATTTGCTAGAATATGGTACCTAAGGTGGTACAATAAATTTATTTCAGCATATCCTGCCAATTTTAGAATGTTGTCTTATTGTCTTTCTTACTTGTTGACTGGAAGCTGTCCCCAACATAGTTGGGCAGATGATGAAAAGATGGTTATCATTCAAGAAATGAATGTACATAATATGCCTTTTGTGTTCAAAAGTTTTGAATACACTTATTAATCAATTCTGTCTTTCATGTTCCAGTTCATCACAGACGTGATGAAACCAATGAAGATTGAAGAGATAATGGACCAGGAGGTTCAGAACCTCTCTGGTGGTGAGTTGCAGAGAGTGGCGCTGGTGCTCTGCCTTGGCAAACCTGCCGATGTGTACCTCATTGACGAGCCATCTGCCTACCTAGACTCTGAACAGCGTTTAGTAGCTGCTAAAGTTATAAAACGGTATGTTTATTGTGTAGAATGCACTGTTTATTATGTAGGTAGTTGTTACTAAGAAACATAATAGGTATCTGGTAAGAGGAGATGATTTATCCTGTGTCAATTTCAAATGTATGATTGTGTAACTATAGCATATTGTTATACATTTTATATAGATGGAGATAATGTTCCATGTGTGCATTTTGTTCTACTGCTTGACAACATTAAACAACTGTACACATGCCTCAGGGTTTAAGCAGATGTATTCCTTACTCAAGCATTGTCTAACATGTACTTGGACGATAGTTTACTAGATATACCTGCAGTTACAGTCTTTTTACCGTCCCACTGCTTGGCACAGGCCTCATCTCACACGGAGAAGGATTGAACGTTAATCACCACACCTGCTCAATATGGTGATTTCAGACTTTATAGTCCAGGTTTCTTCGAGATATTTTCCTTTACCTTTTATACCTACTTAAAACTAATTATTACTATTGTTTTATCCAGGTTCATCCTCCACGCAAAGCGTACAGGTTTCGTAGTCGAGCACGACTTCATAATGGCGACGTACTTAGCGGACCGAGTGATCGTGTTCGAGGGGACGCCGTCGTCTCACGCCACCGCTCACGCGCCGCAGTCGCTGCTCAACGGCATGAACCGCTTCTTGGAACTGCTCGGCATCACCTTCCGAAGGGATCCTAACAACTTTAGGCCGAGGATAAACAAACATGCTTCCGTTAAGGTAACAATTTTACAAGCTGTTATTTACCTTCACCTATTTATCTCAAGTAAAGCTTGCCTAAGCTGAAATGATATGGACAAAAGCTATGCGTCTTTACGCATGGCCCTAGACGAGTAATACCAGACAATGTATTTGTTCATCAAAACATGGAATCTAAGATTTTAATTTTTTAATTTTTCGCGCGACAGACCAATAAGGTTTTTGACTTTTGTAAAACTTGTTTTGTAAATTATACTTGACCAAATTTATGATATATCCTGATTAATTACGCTGCAAATGCTAATAGTTTTTTATGCTCCTGTCTTACAATAGCACTATTTTAACCGATCTATAAGAAATCTAAAGAATTAGCCTTTTCTGTATGCCAGTCATGTTTTAACCATTTCTACAAACAAGTTATGTAGTTGACAAGCACTGTGTCTAATATATTTTTTTCTTTTTTACAGGATATAGAACAGAAACGAGCAGGCCAATACTTCTTCCTGGAAGATTAGTGCTAACAACAGCTGTATTTATATATATTGTATCTGTCACAATGGTGATGGCCTGCCACCCGTGTATTTCCAATTAAATGTATTACTGTAATAAATCATGTTTTATACAACCACTTACTCCATCATCTTATTTATCATTTCATTTTAAATGAGATTGATTTGCACTTGATGTTTGCGAGATTTCGTAAACGAATCCAAGGAATGGCACTGCATAATTTTCTTTGAATATTTGATACAAAAATACAGTATGATACTAACACTGCTTAGAAAATTCAACTGCAATATTTTATCTCTATTCCAATGAGCGCATATTTTTTTGTAAAACATGCTATTTGTAGTGGAAACAAAATATATAGGTAATTTGGTTGCTTGGCGAAAGCGCGCATAAAATTATATGAAAACATTATACAAAATTTACAACCAATGCTGTAGGACTATATTATCTCAAGACAGAACTACTGAACCTATACAGGGAATCAAATAGACTAGAGCTAGAAGGGACTTTTTAACCAGGTGTGGGAAGTAGTTCCCCCTGGACGCGGGGAACAGCAAGTTAACTATAAGACAACGAATTCTTATCGCATACTCGTTTTGTTTTTTTTTTTTTATGCGGTTAAGATAGGGAACCACAAAATATTCTAGTAGGTACCTACTTTGGGTACAACGGTACAACATGGTAGAATATTATGTATGTACCGTACTTTCTGTGAAATAGGGTTTTGCCGCACTACGGCTGCGGTTATTCCTTACTACTCTAGTATTATAGGTTTCAATTGGCTGTGACGTCACTGTTGCCTAGATTCGAACACGCACAGGGTGCGGGGTCGATAGTATTATCGTCTAGGGCGGTCTTAATAACAGACTTTAGGTTTTATCTAGCTAATATTACATTTTTACATAGGGCAGGATAGGTTTATGTGTGTGAGTCAGCGATCCACGTGTATGTAAACGTAAGTGCTCACTTTATATTCCAGTCATTTTCGTCAAAATTAGGTAATATTCTCGGAATTTGAAATACCCAACTGAATATTTGTGTAAACGTGTTTTGAAATCGTTTCTAAAATAGGCTTTAGGGCGAGATTAATATGATTGAGCTCAAAGGTTTTTTTTTTTTAGTTTTTCGCTACTTACATATATTTGTTAGACTGGAGGAAAATTGTAGAGTATTAACAATAACAGAACATCGTATAAATTGCACACGTAAATGCACAACTCACAAGTATGTAGGTAAACCGTACTACGTAATTTCACGCGAAACCTCCATTAATTTAATGACTATACAGAGCTGACCCCATTTTTAACCGACTTCAAAAAAGGAGGTTCTCAATTCGACCGTATTTTTTTTTATTTTTTTTTTTTTTTGTATGTTTGTTACGCGATTACTCCGCCAGTTATTAATCGATTTTGATGATTCTTTTTTTGTTTGATAGGATATACTCCCGAGGTGGTCCCATAGTCATCAGGTCAGGATCTGATGATGGAAACCCTGAGAAATCGAGGGCAACCTTCGAAAGTTGTAGGCATACATAGGGTAAAAACTTGACACTCAGGTGTACGCCTAAAAGCACTATTCAACTGTGAAGATTTGGAGCTGACCTGATGATGGAGACCAGAGAGGGTCGAGGGAACTCGACAACTGAATATGTAAACTACCTCGTGTTTGGGCTTAAATTATTTGTATTGACAAGACCTTTGCAACAGTGAAGGTTTGGAGCTGACCTGATGATGGAGACCAGAGAAAGTAAGTCGAGGGAACTCGACAACTGAATATGTAAAATACCTCGTATTTGGACTTATATTCTTTGTATTGATGAGAACTTCTCACTTGTATGGATAGTGACAACTATTCGTATCACTGAAAAGCTTTAAATAAAAAACTTTTTTACAAAAAAATTAAACCGACTTCCCAAAACACTAAAAAGCAAAAAAAAACTATTTTTAGGTGCATCGGCCTAGAAGTCGGTGGCAAAATTAACTTAGTAACATCCATTAGACACCGACTTCTAGGCCGATGCACCTAAAAATAGTTTTTTTTTGCTTTTTAGTGTTTTGGGAAGTCGGTTTAATTTTTTTGTAAAAAAGTTTTTTTCTGCCAACACATGGATTCTAGGTACACGGACTAATTAAAAGGTTAAAACGGTGTTATCCGTATTATTAAGTACCGCACAACGATTCAAAGGCTACTAATAGTTAAATAAAAATAAATCCCGAATTTTCTTAGGTCAGCCTAGGAAATAACGGAGATTGTACTAATTTATCTATAAAATAATAAAAAGTAAACTTTGTTTGTACCAGAAAGGCCCAGAACTCAGAAGCTACTGAAACGATTTGAAAAAATCTTTCACTGTTAGAATGCTAACTATCACGAGTAGAGTACCATAGGCTATAGGCTATTAATAATTTATCAGGGTAAACAACCAGAGAACTACTTGAATAACTGACTTAAGGAATCTCCTAACAGAAAGATACGCAGGTAGGTCAAAAGGTTTGGTATCGCTGCTGGCAGAATCAAGTCATCATCAGAATATTCATGTATGAGTAATAGCTTATTTGTTATGTAATAAGACTGAAAATTTCAAGAACACCTACGTAGTGGCTTTCTAATAAGCGATTATCACGCGCTGGCTTTCCAATGAAATATGCTCTGATAGTGCCAAGATTGTTTACCGCAGATCGTAAGATATGAGACAGTGATTTAGCAGTAATATCTTACCTACGTTTAGTATGCTTATTTAATGCCATAACTGCAGGTAAAGATAAATGTTTTATTTTTCTGCTTATTGATTCAGGGTAATGAAAAACTTATACCTACCTAACTGCCATGGCATGTAGTGTAGCTACCGCTCGCGTCGCGGAGATCCTTTGTGCTAAATTAATTTAATCATGATCAGTTTAGTCTAATGACTCATTTGTAATGTTTATTTATAATCCAAAATAATAATAACGCAAAACTTCCACATTTAAGTTCATAATAAAAATCTAAAGCCTGCGGAAAAAACCTTTCAACAAACCAATTCAAGGAAGGCTAAATAAACTACTTTACCATTGAAACCGCGGTTCGTTTACGCAGCTCGTAAACGGCTAAACGTTAAACTGTAACATAACTACTTCGACTCGTAGTTTATTTTCACGTCAGAGAATGAATCAGAATCATTTATTTATCTGTCCCACTATTGAGAGGTGATCTAAGATCGTGAATAAGAACTGTGACGTCACAGAGTCTCAACGGAATACTTAATTCAATGACGTTGTTATGTTATGTCTCATAAATAATTACAATCAATGTAATCATTTGGTTTATTTTCGTAGTTATGACTGATCGTGATACTGAACTTTTATGCGGAAACTGCCTGTTAGACATAATAGGCAGAACCTATAGGTACCTACCTTCATCATCAGCCTATAGCAGTCCACTGCTGGACATAGGCCTCTCCAAGTGCACGCCACTGAGATCGATAGGTAAATAGGTATAGGTATACCTACTTAGTAAATAGGTAGGTAGGTACCTACCTATTTACTAAGTAGGTACTTATTTACACGGTTTAGATACAAAAATGTGCAGTTGCACAATTAGTAATTTTGCATGAGTAACGTACTAATAGCTTGTTTTTACGAGAATAGACAGATATCCTATTATGATTTTATTAAATGTCTGAGATTTCCAAAGGTTCATTGTTCTGTTAATTACGCAGCTGTAAAAAGAAATTAATTATAATGCACCTTCATATATTATCAGCACTTTCCAACCTAAAGGATACATCTAAAAATAAGGAATAAAACTAATAAATAAATAAGTTAATGAGAATGGAAAATTATTAAATTTTTCCTTCTCGTCTGTGGTTTTATGAGGGTAGAAAATAATGTCATAGGAAGGTACATACATGGCATTATCTTGCACTTTATGCATTTATAAATAAGTAAATAATTATTTTATGCAGGAAAACCATGTCTCTTTTCACTTAATTAGCAAAATCATAAAATACCGAAGATAGGACGTTATTGTACCTACGTACCAATTAATTTTATTATTGAGTCCACCGCCCGTCCGGACAAAAATAATTTATTACCTTCGAGTATATCACTTAATTAACAGGATAGAACACTATCAAAGCCCTATGGAAAACCCATCTATAAAGAAAAAGATATATCCAGACAAAAATAAACTTGTTTGTTTTATTTAATTACATATTTTAACTGCGGCTAAATATCTAGGTATACAACTACCTATTACAACATGCTAGGCCTAGTCTAAGGAATAACTTTTACTTCAAGAAACAGACACGCCTAGACTGTTTACAGCGTCAGTGAGATCATTAACCTATGCACGTAACTTCCTACACAAATACATACAACTAAATAAAATGCATAAGTAATCAACTCAGTGTAATTTTAAGCTCGCTCGGCAGTAATTTTCCCACACAATTTCGAGCGGGAAGACCCATAGAAATCTCCCTGTCTATGGCATAGAAATGAAGATCGCACCTGTTTGAAGTGATTTAAGAAAAGAAAATTAGGATGAAGTAATTAAAGGCTCATTTTAGCTGGTGTATAATGAAATTAAAGCATTCTAACAGTAAGGTAATGTGGTTAGTTTCACGATAGAGGTTCTGCAGAAAGCCTGAGTCCCGCCGTGCCGGTAACGCGGCGGTCGGCCGCGGTGGCGCGGCTAGCCGACGGTGATGTCATCGCTAGCGAATAACTTACGTGGCCCAGGGGTGCTTACAAATGGGAAACACTAAAAAAACTACATTAGGAATTATTAAAAAGTTACGATTTATCCTATAACTGAGAATCCGAAATGAAAATTGGATTACATTTTGTTACATGCGACGCATTGCCCAGTCACTGTCGAACTGTGAGCGATTAGATAGAAAATATTCAATTAATCAGTTTTGAAGACTGAGATAATAATACTTAAATCAATATGACACGTTTGGTATTGATTTGGACTAAACTAATTAAACTACACAAATATATTTGGAATTTCCTAAGTGGTACATTTTACAAAAAAAAAAAAAACTAGACGTAAAAAGTAGATAAAAAGAAAATTCTAACCTGAAAACTAAAAAAAAATGTTCCTGTAAGGCTAGTGGAGTTCCAGGTCTAAGAAACGAGCGTTTAAAAATTAGGGGAACCTATTTGAAAAAAAACGGAACAACATCACAATTGTTGATACTTACCCGATAAATAATTTTGATAAGGCAAATTGTTTACAGATAACGCATACCTATAATCTTATATTTTATTTTCAAGAGATATCCTTTTATTTACCTACGTAGGTACACGTGGAATCGTGGTTTTATATTTGTATTCCGAAACGAACCATAGTACAGCCAAAGGTTTGTAATCTCTGAACGGAGCGAGAGGCGAGAGGGCGAACAAAAACAGCTTCGACCGACCTCACCGAGTTTCATTCGAGTCGAGCGTATTTCGGAATTCGGTCTGTAGTGATTTGGGTGTGTCGCTGAACAAAGTACGTACTATTTTACTGCATTTACCTACTAGCCAGCTTTAAAAATGTGTTAGAAAGCTTTGTAGTAACAGTTTCATGTGGAAGAATATCTATTTATTGCAGTAATTCAAAGTGTAGGTCGATATTTGCCGGCAGGCGGCGTCGTGCCGCTGCAATGTTTGTTAATCGCTAAATGCCGGCCCGCGTTGATAGCAAATTGTTTTATTTTTAGCGCATAGGTACCTACGTGAAAGCAACTGTTTAACATTATTTTCTGTTCTCCAGGAAACTAATCAACATGAGTGGACAACAGTACTACCCTTACAAGGTAAGTTATCCACCTACTTGACTACCTACATGGATATAATTCTATAGATTTCTCACGGGATGATGTCATACTTAGCGAGGCTACCAATAGGCAGAAGGTGCAAAAATAATTCGTGTTACGTTAATTGTTAGCCAGGAAAATGTATCATAAACACCAATATTTGTGTTTCATGAGAATATTAAAAAACGAGTAACGAAACTCATCTACCCTCCCCCCCAAAACTACCAAAGTAATCAATTAGATATCTATATCTACATAGCTATAATGTCTATAGATTTTTATGGTAAGGGGAGCGGAGAAATCACGCCCTGCCCGCCCCATGACTAAGCTAACCGTGCCAAGGCCACACTTGGCTGCGGGGAGGAAATCTCCATAAGTATATAAAGATACCAACTTAATGACGTAATTCTCGTCTGTTTAGCGGTTCAATGATAATATATTGCCGATGATTCTACCGCTTAATATAATAAGGCATTTAAATATTCTACAAACAACACAAGAACAGGAGCAAAAAAACAACTCCTATGAGATGTTAAATCGTCATTTTTTAAATGATGTCTAAGTTTAAAGTTAGGGAATTACTCATCATTGAATAGTAAAGGAGGGTTCCTAAGAATTCGATGATGTAGTGCCAAATTCTTCTGATTCAGCTATGCATCATGCTGTCATCTCGTAAGATGGTCATCAAAGGGCGGATTTGTTTTGTTTCGTGTTTAACCTGTCAATTGAACAGTTTAACTGACATGTAGGTAGACCCGGAACTTTAAACTTTTTTTTGATCTTCAACATTTTGGGGTAACCAGAACACCTACTATTGATGGGCGACTAGTCCTGAAATTTAATAAGAAAGTACAGGACCTCTTGTAACGACAAGACTCAAGATTGCGCTTGTCTGCTGTCAAAGCCCAATATACCCCTTCCAGCCATACAGGACCTGTTTCTACATCATTAACGTCTGTTCCTCCCCACAGTGCACCCCCACGGTGTACCCAGCGGAGCCCTTCGAGCCTGCTGCGGACGCCGAGACTCTTCGCAAGGCGATGAAAGGAATCGGCACCGATGAGAAAGCCATCATCGATGTCCTCTGCAGACGTGGTATCGTCCAGCGTTTGGAAATCGCCGAGACTTTCAAGACCAACTATGGCAAGGTAAGCTAAATCACTAAATAGTATAAAACATAGTCGCTTTTTCTGTCTCTATGTTCCTTTGTATACGCTTAAATCTTTTTAATAGATAGAGTGGTTAAAGAGGAAGGTTTTGGGGAAATACTGTTATCCCGTGCGAAGCCAGAGCGCACGCTAGTTATCAATAAACTTTATTCTTATAATATTTGTGTTTAGGTGAGAAATGAGGCAGATGTTTCTTCGGCTTGCCTTGAGAAAAAACACTTACAAAGATCAAGGTCGTTCTCATTTAAATTCGAGCACATAGCTAGCATTACCGCATCAAAACATTTCATATTTGATCATGAAAATCATCCGAATTGAGAACCTCCTCCTTTTTGCGAAGTCGGTTTAAAATGTAGGTTGATGAGTTTGGACCAAAGTAGCGTTTTGAAGAAAGATCCGAGTTTCTAACTAGACCTGTTTAGTCAATTGGTGTATGATTCTTTCATCATTCAACTTCTGCTTTCGGCATTCAATGATGTACGGTCTTGACCTCACTGATGATCATGATAGTGTCCGTGCTTAGATTAACATCTAACCTCGACAAATCACATTAATAATGGGGTACTAGGTATATCATAGTTAAACGTCAATCAGAAAATATCTGCTGAACAGCAGCAATGGACCATATAATCAATGCCTGTTGTAAATCGGAATCTAATTCGATTTAAGATATGCAATATGTATAATATATCGATGAATCAATGAAACGGTACCTAAGACTGTTTACCTACTACATCTATCGAAAAATTGATTATAGGACGCTGATTCCAACGGTATTTTGAATCTGCATGAAAATGTGTAGAACTATTACAGCTAGTTCTTTCTTTGGCTTTTACATAGATATACAAGCGAATAAAATAGAAAGCGGTAAAAATTGCAAGTAACAGGAATTTTACGAGTGGATTGTAAACACGTTCTTCACTCATTTCTCAGAGTACAATTAGTCACACGAATCATCATTTCAAATGACCTTTCTGCACTGTCTAGTGATGTGACTAAATGAAAAAGTTGTTATGTGTCATCGATTCTTTGAAATAAGTACCCAAGCTCGATTAAAATATTATCAGCACAGAATGGCCCTCTACTTTTAATAAGAAAAAGTAAACAATTTAATTATAAAGTCCACTTGTTATGACACGATAAAAGAACTCATGAATTACTTTGCAACCAGTTATTTATTCTTCACTATCGCTTAAAAAACACGGGCCTAGGAACAAGTGATAAACAAATTATCCCACGGTAAATTACGTCATTCGTAATTACGTTAATTATCATTGTTATATTTTGAATTTTAGGCCTCACGAAGCCTTGATGTCTGGCTCCTTGTAAATGGTTCGACTGTTGACTGGCCTCGCCATCAGCCTTCCGTTCTTAGTCATCGTTGATTCATGATCATGATTCTTGTAGTTGCATTGACATTAGAGCAATAATCGTTATTTCTAGTTTCGCTTTTATTGTGATTCATTTAACGAGGGTATTAATGGTGTTAACAGCTTTTTGCGGACACCGATCTATCAATAAGTGAATTACATAGATAGTTTAATTACTTAGATAGTTTCGCAGATACAATACGTTATGTTATTATCTACCGCTAAACTTAGGTACTTACTTAGGTTTACTGGGAGAACTACGTAGACTGTTTTTGTTTTAACGACAATATCTTGCTGATATACGCTTTACTTATTTGTACGTAATATTACATACATAGTATGGAATCGTGCATGAAAGATAAAGTATTACATGCAATATGAATGATGTTTATATCTCCTATCTACAGTTTTGTTTGCATTTTCCTATCTAATCATATAGGTATGTTTGCCATCTGTTATTATGTCATGTTTTGTATAATTTTAGCTGGGTGATATGGCGTCTAGCTAGAATTTTAATCAACTAAATGGCTTTATGCACGCGTTTAGCCACATTTAATGGATTACACATGTGATGTGTACATTAACTTTTTACCATGATATTGACACGTTTTCAACGCAGATATAACAAAATCTACAGCCAAATCGTCACCTTTTAACCTAATAAATAGTCAAATATATATTGAGAGGAACACGAAACACTATTCAAAATTGCCGTTTGCTTCGAAATCTAGCAACGCTGAACTTTATTTTTGGAGTCCTAAGAAATCAAAAGGACTTTGCTAGCGTAAGTTTAGCTAGAATTTGAAAAATCGTGCTTGAAATTTTTCCTCAATTTTAGAATAGTATGTATCTATGTGTACCAAAACGTGGGCGTAATATTATGCATGACTGACATAAAGATTGCCTCGTAATGTGCAGCGCCTCGTCAACGCGATTAGCCAACACAGCTAAAACTAGCAAACAATGGCTGACAATTACTCATTGTTCAAA
Source organism: Helicoverpa zea (assembly GCF_022581195.2). Taxonomy (NCBI): domain Eukaryota; kingdom Metazoa; phylum Arthropoda; class Insecta; order Lepidoptera; family Noctuidae; genus Helicoverpa; species Helicoverpa zea. The sequence continues at coordinate 6,679,957 of NC_061472.1, forward strand.
AATTCCTTTTTCCTCATTTTCTTGGCGTTGTTACCGCCAATCAGTGTTCAGAATTGCTGAACCATTGAGTATTGAGTCAACACCTTGATAACGAGACTCAGGCGTGACCATATTACAAGTCAGTAATCAAGGAAAAAGGGATAGCGGTGTATCTCTATACTAATACTATAACAAAGAGGAAACCTTTTATCGTTTGTTTGTATCAGTTCAGTTATTTTGGAGCAAAGGCTCCAAGTAAACTAACCTAAAATACTGAACGGATTAGATTTTTTTTTCACTGATGGAAAGCTAGACTGTACCCTCGTAACGTTCGGTATATTTTGTCTGGGTACGGCAGAAGTTTCCCCGGGACGCGAAACAGTCAATCTTTTATAACTGCATCTATATTTCTAGTTCCATAAATTCTAGATCGCTTTAGTACCGTACTAATAACAATCAATATTGTTTTACGATTACCAATTGGACTCGGCTTCATTGGCACATAAAATGTTGCATGTAAAATGGAGGCGAGTCAATGTCGTGTGATCGAGTTTGATATGCCGGTGGCCGCAGGTGAACGGTTCTGACTAACTGATTGAATGATTACCTACGGGACTTTTTGTTGTTTGTCCTTTAAATTGAATCGACAAGTGGACTCTTTGGTTGTAGTGGTTGTTCAAACTAGGAGGATAGGGGCTAATCGGCCAGCACATGTAGGTTTCATTGATATATGTCTAATAGTTGTTTCCGAGACCTCATTTAGCTGTTAAAGTTTTGAGTCATCGTTTAATATTAGGTACTGATATATACTTAGGTGCATTACTAACTCCTGTTATATTTTGTTTTTCCTCTACCTAGTCTATTGTAGAAGCCAATAACTAACGATTTTTTTTTGTTTTAGGACTTAATCTCCGAGCTGAAGAGCGAGCTGAGCGGAAACTTGGAGAATGTGATCGTGGCGCTCATGACTCCCCTCCCCCACTTCTACGCAAAAGAACTGCATGACGCCGTCGCGGGGCTTGGTACTGATGAGGAAGCCATCATTGAGATCCTCTGCACACTCTCCAACTATGGCATCCGTACCATCTCTGCTTTCTACGAGCAATGTAAGTCGTAAATTAAGAAAGAAGAATGCTAATACTGGTACTCATTCAGTTACATTGGGAGGTAACCCAAATGGGAAAGCTGGATATATATGGCCTTACTACAAAAACTTAAACGTCTGTTTTACACTTGTCTAAAAAAATTGTGGCTGCAAAATGAACCATATGTCAACGTCATAATCTGACATTTTTTTAGACAAGTCTTAAACTGACGTTTAAAAGTTTTTGTGGTAAGACGGATATAATCTAGAACAATTATCGACCATGTCTAGATAAAACTACCCCATTTTCTTAAAAGGTTGAGGGGCCATACGCCCATAAAACACACGCCCACCTTTAGCCAAAGCAATTAAGCCCGAGCCTAATACCCTCGACCTTAATTCTATTGACATTTCGGACTACTCCTAATAAAAAGGGAGCAGTTCGATTATCTTGAATAGACCACTAGATAAATAGTACTAACCAGCGGTTAGTTTCGATCTCAACGAAGTTTAAATCTGTTATGAATTAAAGAGAGAATTTTACAACTAAGCCATAAAAAATTACAACCTCTTGTAAACTACGCAGGAAATAGCCGTCAAGAGAACTTCAAAGCGATACAATCTTATGAAATAACAGAAAACGAGTCATAACCGAGTTGTTCTTGTGTAATGAGGGAAACCTGTATGACATTACAGAGACCGCACGAAGGTCGGCTTTAATTCAAGATAATGATATTTTAACAAGTTTTATTTTCATGGATCATAAACTGAATGAAATATTTTAAGTGTACCTGAGTACATATTAGCTATAAATAAGTTAGAAGCAAACACAGTCGTCTTCGTTTGCATTTCAAATATCTATAAGGAGTTGGCCATGAGGCACTAGGACACGCAAAGGATACTCTATGACGTCAGCATTCGTGACAGTCTCGCCAAAGAATATTAAACTGGGTGCCAACAACCGACACACAGGAAAATATTAATGTAACAAACATTATTTCATTAATTACCTATTAGTAGGCAGAATTATAACGAACTCAGATAATAATTTAATGAATTTTGTTGTGTTTTAGAATTTCTATGTTTCTATGTCCGTTATTTACGCTAATTAATTGTAGTTTCCCGTATTCAAATAAAATATTATCAAATTGTCACAAAAACTGCCAGCTGCTAGGCAATATCTGGATCGTATTGATCAACAAAAATAATGGGATGGCTTTACTTATTTCTCAGCAGTACCTACCTCGAAAACTGGATAGGAGGTTTTTAATACGTTCTCCTTAAAAAAATGTAATCCCTATGTGGAAAACTCTCGACTTTGAGACCTACTAGGGCATAGTTAAACAGCTATAATTCTCTTCAACAGTGTACAACAAGAGCTTGGAGTCGGACCTGAAGGGCGACACATCTGGCCACTTCAAGAGGCTGTGCGTGTCTCTCTGCATGGCCAACCGTGATGAGAACCAGGGCATCGATGAGGGAGCGGCCAAGGCCGATGCTGAGGCTCTCGCGTCTGCCGGCGAGGGACAGTGGGGCACTGACGAGTCTGTCTTCAACTCCATCCTTATCACACGCTCTTACCAGCAGCTTAGACAGGTAAATAAAACATGTATTTTTAAAGACCGAGCTCATAGCCTCTCAGTTTTCTTCAGCTTGTGGCTAGACTGAAAATTCTTGACTTCAAAGGAAATCACTCTCCGAACATTGATTCGTGCTAATTAACCTCATTTAGAAACGCTTGTAAAATGAATATTGCAATTCTAAATTCTGTTTCTCGCTTCATTACATGCAATTGAAATGCTAATTTTACAAAAAAGTTGATTTGCATCACACAAGTTTGTTATAGGTAAATGCATTATTCAAGCATGTAGTATGACAGTCTAGCAGATGTTACGCTATGTTAATTATTACAAAAATGATAATTTTTAATTTCTCTGCACGTGTATCTAGTTGTTTGAACAGAGCAGCTAAAAATATTTATCAAGGTGACACGAGTATTCCATAGCTACTTATGGTGTAGGTAAGCTTTTATTTTTACGGCGAGCTCCGCCGAAATGCCAAGAGTAAACCCGTTTTAGTTGACGATACCTAAATCTAAAGTTGTAACGTTGTATAGCAACATGTTTTTTTGTAGACCTGATATCTGTGCATAACCATCAGTGTTCGGAATAGGCACAAAAAGTTTTTCATGACTCATACTCATAAATCTAGATAGCACGGTTCAATTGAGGCTGCAGACTGCAAACACATAAATTAGTCAAGATTCATTTGACGCAATCGTCTAATTGTCTGATACGTTCCAGATCTTCGCTGAATACGAGCAGATGACGGGCAAGGACATCGAAGAGACCATCAAGAAAGAATTCTCTGGAAGCATCGAGAAAGGCATGCTTGCTATCGGTAAGTTTGTCATGAACACAGCTGATTACCTCCCTTAAAATACATAAAACAAGTACAATATAACCGCAAAACTAGTACACAAAAAACTAGCAAAAGATTCAATTACTCACCTCTAAACAACAGGCAAGGTCATGCAAGAGGAAGTGAGTGATGTAACCTTGCTCAGTCAGTCAACTTTTTGTTGGTACAGCGGAATTACCCGTATTACTGACAATGTAGTACAATTCCGAATTTGATACTGATATACAATGACAATCTCTAAGTACCGTTCTTTGGCCCCCCTTACGACTTACATTTAAGAAAAAAAAGGTCTTAAGGGTCTTCCGATGGTCAATTTTGTGGAATGATTAGGTCAAAGTTTGCTGCCATATTAATCCAACTCCATCGTTATTACTTTCTAGTCAAGTGCGTTAAGAGCAAGGTAGGCTTCTTTGCTGAGCGCCTGTACTACTCCATGAAGGGACTGGGAACCAACGACAAGACCCTCATCAGAATCATCGTCAGCCGTTCAGAAATCGACCTCGGTGACATCAAGCAAGCTTTCCTTGACAAATACGGAAAGTCCTTGGAGAGCTGGATTGCCGTAAGTTATTCCTCCAAATCCGCTTACATTTTCAAAAGAGTTTTGGGAATTACTTAAACGCATCAAATCATTTGGGATTTTTATGGTTTGTTCACCACATTTATCCTCTTCAATTGACTTCAATTAATGTCTTTTTGGAGATCTCTTTTTAAGACATATGACCTCGAAATCAGACATGGCTATTAACACTAGTCAATTGAACAGGATGCTCTGAGATATTTTGCTGTCGTGAAATTTAGAGTCAATGTTAATTTACTTTCATTATTTAAATTTTTGTTTGATGATTTAGTGGCTTCAATTTTGTTTTCTCTGTATATATCCCCATATAACATTTTTTCCATCTAACAAATGTTTATTCAATATTAGAAAATCCATATTAATATTAACCACTCATAAATTAATGTTGCTAATCACTACATCATATAACATCCACTCCACCCTGTGAAAAGCAACTGTAACAATCACTAACATAACCATGGCCATAATTTGTATTATAAAAATTATTTATATTCAAACTAATAGCATGATATTTTTGTGGTATTCTATACTTTAAGAAACTGACCCATACATTATGAATTGTGAAGTATATTTCGACACGTCTAAGCTTTAATAACTGAATACTTCTCAACGCGCATGTGGGGTGAATAACGCGTAGAGCCACTAGAAATCATCTCGATACTATTATAGAATGTGTGTTCCATTAATAACTAAAAAAAAACATCATTATTATAACCAGACTATACAGATCTATTTATTCTATTTATTTCAAAGACGATCAGTTAAACAACACATTGTTTTTTATTTGCGAGTTTTGTTTTCGATTTGTGTTTATGTTTCTGCTAACAATGTTTTCATTACAAACGTGTTAAAATGAATTTGAATGTGTCTGAGGAATGACAGACATTTAGAATAGTGGCCCATTTTGATTACAGGATGACACTTCCGGAGATTACAAGAAGGCTCTGTTGACTCTTGTTGAATAGATTGAGAATGTGGCCTCTCAAGGTGTCTCCAGACTGCGATTACCACCTAGTTCTGTATAAGTTTGTCTGTGTCAATTTTGTTAGGTTACTAAGTGATCTGTTAGGGTTACGGTACACTGAGGACTTTACCGATCGGCACTCTCAACAACACTTAAGGTCACATTGCCATCTCCACTAACGGTCAGTTTCGTCTTCAGTGTGCCACGTCTTTAGGTTATCCGCGACGGGTATACACTTAAAAAGATCTGTATATTTTGCTTCCTATTAGCCTTACTCACTGTCATGTAATTCTTTGCACTGTAGCTAACCGCTTCGTGTCGTGTTATGCATGAGGGTAGCGGAACACGTTCGCCTGTGCGTGTCCCTTTGACCTAGTTTTACAAGTAGATGTTACAATTTTTCAGGAGGACTTAGGAGGTCCGCTCGGTGAACTCCTGTCGACAATGTGTTACTAAAGCCTCACCAATGCTTACATATAACACTCAGTATTACGAGCGCCATATGTGTGACAATGCTGCAGTGTGAAGTTTTATTCTAATCACGACACGCGTGTCAGCATATAATCGACCGAGTACAATAAACCTCGTTGCATTTTAAAGACATTTATTTTATTATTTATAGATATCTTCGTAAGATATTTTGTGATACACTTTCGAATAACGTGAAACTACAATCATAAGTAATGGGCCAGTTTCTTTTGTATTTTAGCAAACTGTGCAAGCGGTAGATTTATCTAAATATTCTTTCCAGGATGACCTATCGAGTGACTTCGGAAATGTGCTAGTCACACTTTGTGCTTAATCCTGCAGAATGAATTATATTTTTTTATTAAAGTTATTATTTTTTATACAAGTAACTGTATGGCTTGGCATGCTGTTTTGTATAAACTGAGCTAACGTTACAAAGTACAATGTAATGATTTGCAGGACGATACGAAAGGCGACTACAAACGCGTGTTACTCACTCTAGTGTCGTAACAAAGTGAACGCATAATACATCGCGATGAAATCCTACTGGATACAGTTCCGTAAAGTTCCATTACTACTTAATACTGCCTATACATTGTATAACTGTTGAGATGTTATAGAAATTAAAGCTTGATATTTTTGTGAAAAATGAGATATTTATTGGTGCTGTAGTTTCGTTTACAATATACACATATTTACATTTAATAATTAATTAAACTACTATGTATGTTCTTCCGTGTTTTATTCCACATCCCTGATTCCCTCTCCCGTTATCTGGAAAAATAAATCAATACCTACTTAGAAATACCGAATAATTAATACACACTTCGATGAGACAGTAAAATCTACTTTCATAAGCTTATAAAAATGACTTGCATAGCCAGGGGTTATATCTACCATATTCTTGCTAGAATATTTTCAACACAGTTTTTATACGCATACGAGGCGAATTTGGCAAGCAGTCAAGTAGGGTAGACTGGGTACGGTTGAAACATTTTAGCATTTATCATGCATAGCATCGAGATTTGTCAAGCGAGCGATGTCGAAAATATACGAAATGAAAGACCTATCTGTCTACTATAGGGCAATGTTATTTAAGATCAATGTATAGTATTTTCTGCTCAAAGTAAAATTTCAAAAAGTCAGTAATTTGTTTCAACCGTCCCCATGCCAGGGTCGGTTGAAACAGTGTCTGGGGTCAATTGAAACACATGCAAGTAATACAAAATACACGTTTTATTAATCTTTTAATATTTTTCGAACGGTTAAGGCACATTTGACTATGACAAATATTTTTATTAAGTAATATTTATATTTTAAGCTATATCTATAATCTAACATTATATTGAAGCAGCTTTCAAAGTTTTATATTACGTACAAGTGAAACTAAATAATAATAAGATGTTGGTAGTGATATTTAAAAAAATATAGTTACCAAGCAAACGTGCTATTATATTTCTGACCTGTCAACACTTTTAACTATAACTATAACAACAAGGAATAGGTAACAGTGGTTCAGTCTATTTTTTTCTGCCACTAGTCTCAACGAAGGGCTTGCTTTCACATCTTCATAAGCTTGTTTATACGTTGATAAGTCGGTTCGACCTTTCGTAGTCTTTATTTGGAGTACCCCTGAAAAACAATAAAGTTTAATTAATAAACTGTTTCAACTGTACCCACAAAAAATGTTTCAATTGTCCCCATCCCCCTATCTTGGTATAAAACGGTTCATACTAAGAATGATAGTAAATTAAAATAAAAACTTATCATACTACAATATTGTACAAACTTCAATTCAACTGTAACAAAACTCTCAGTCGTCTAAGTATAAACGAAATCTTAATAATTGCAATAATGCAGGTACAAAAATACTTACTTTTCCGTCAACAAACATAATGGGCCCTCCTACAGACAAACCCAGCGCCCGAAGAGCGACGCAATACTAAAATTCAAGTTTCAATTTGTCGCCTGCTTCGAACTCCCCTTGTACCCCTCAATCATGCACTATTCACGAGATATTCACTCTGTTTCAACCGTCCACCGTTTCAACCGTACCCAGTCTACCCTAGTGCGTTGGCCATTACCAGGAAAGCCCTGTTTACATTGGCGCCGCTCCAAAACTCTCATCAATGATAATGCCTACATCAAATATTGATTTTCGATTACGTAGTAAATATTTGGGTCAAACTTTTCCGAAAATAATATAATATTGCTATCTCCATAAATTACCCAAGGAAATTTTTGGTAAGTGAGCCTTCATCAAAAATGGAGTGATTGATCTGATCTTTCATTGTAATACACAAATAATCCTCTGACTGCTTTCCCCAACGAGCAGACACATAGGGATAATATTGTTTGAAAAATATACGAATTGACTCCAATCTGGTCAAATCCAGGTACCAAAAATGTCGGGTGCCAAAAGTAAAATACAGGTGCTCCGTTTTCTACAGTTATGTGGGAGATACGCTAAAGGCAATAAACTATTTATACTACTCTAAAAAAAGTGAAAAACACTGCGGCATGATTCAACTCCGCTGGAACGCTACTATAAATACCAAGATGCTTCCACGTGTAACACGAAAATAAATTAAAACTTTAACATTGAAAGCGATAGCTTATTCTTATAAATATTTATTACGAGTCCAACGTTCAAAAGATTATTTGCAAAAAAAAATCGTTCGCAGATATATTGTAAACATCTGCATAGTGTTAGGCTAAAAAGTTTGGATACTAAGCGTAACTGTGTCTATGGACTAAAAATAATTTGGTTTGTATCTCTTACACGTGTAAATGACTTCATCCTCATATTTCCTGTTACTCAGTATTCCACTTTAATTTTGTAAGCAACAGAATCAATATAGGTAAACGTTTTACTTACAGGAAAAAATCTAGTCATAAATGTATATATTTTTGACTGCAACAACAATTCGCATTTGCTGATGCATTCGCGTATTTATACTCATACTACATATGTACCTATAGATACTATGGATCGTAAGTGAAATCTCTTAATGCTGTAGATAGGCTCTTAAAGGCATTGAATCTGCCAATGTACATAAATTACCCATTAATAGTCCGATAAGTAATTCATGAAGCTACTGGAACGATTCCAAAAATCCTTTCACCGCACTGATAGTACCTACGCATAGTACATTTACCCTACGATAGAGGCTAGTTTATCTAAACAAAAGACAATACTTACAGGCGAAATTAGAGCTTATACCTACAGAAATTAAAACTGAATATATATAAATTCTTACCTGAAACCTAGCCACAGCATTACAAGCAACATTACTCTTCAGCAACAAGGCCAATCTTTGTTTAGGATCGTCACATCTTTGAGGGGTACTCAACAACAGTCGTACATTACAACGGTGCGCCCACGCATCGCCTAATGAACCTACAATACCGCCGCCTGATAGACCCACTCGGGTGCTCATCTCGTTTGATAATACCACCTGGAATGTTGAATTTGTAAGTACTGTGGTTCTCGATACGGTAAAGTTTGTTAGTACCTAAGTAAATTAAAAATCATGCGCCGTATGTATGACATATTCAGACCCTGATTTCACCAAAGCGGAGAGATGTTTTTAAACAATAGATAGAATTTTTCCGCTCAGGCATACCCCTGAGTGAACGGAGATGAGATGTTTGCATAACGAAGTTATATTGTTCGTCTTAAAAAATCTCCGCTGCGCTCCGCTTTGGTGGAGTTTGAGTCTCATACAGACTGTTATTTTTTTTTTTATTTAAAAATTGAAAGTGACTATGTCCATAACCATTTTTTTTTGTCAGTTTTAAATACGCGAATTTATGTGTAATATACTCTGTTAACTGTACATATAATTTATTTATATGATAGGAATAAAAAGATAAAAAATAAGTGTCTCACCGCAATTTGATGTTCTATCGCAATTTTCTGCAGCTCAGCCATTTGTCTGAATAACAGTCCTGTCCTCTGCTTCGTTGAGATGCCATCTTTGAATGGATATGCTATTGAGTCTATTGCTATCAGTTTTACCTTCAAAAGCATTCATCAGATATTACAAGTACAGAAGCAAGTCTCTTTATCTATTAGACATACAGCGCTTTCACACTAGTGGATTTTCCGCCCAGCTTTTTCGAGAGAACATATCGTACAGCCGTTATTGCAAAAAAATTATAACCTCAGGTTCAAAAGATGATGCTTGGACCTACGCGACCGATTTTTAGCCGAACGGAATCTAGTCATTCCATGCGCTTAGCTAAATTATACACGAGCGTTAAAATCCACTAGTATGAAAGCTCCCTTAACGTAATTACTGTATTGTTTGTTGCTTCGTTTTATTGTTCCAACATAATTAAGTAATTAAGCGAAGCCATTAGGTAAACACAGTGTTAATTAACTGCACTTTATATCAGAAGTTTGTGACTGTGTTATACTGTTATAAAAACATACAAACTCAAGCACCTCCTCCTTTTTGGGAAGTTGGTTAATAGAGAAAAATAGCTTACCTTAGGATGTTCTGCTATAAATTTGGGCAGTCTGTACATGAAGGTACAGAATTTCTCCAGACCAAACGCATCAACATAGTGGAGTTTCCGTAATGCTTCATCTTCTGTCATTTGTAGTGGCTTCCCCAGTATGCTTTGACATTTTAGTAAGGTTGCACTAAGGATCTCTATAATATAAAGTATTTGCAGAAGTAACTGTACTCTGGTACATAGCGGGATAGAAAAGAGCAAGAAAAAGCATGACTGATATAGCAATTTTTATAAAGATTTGAAGCAGAAATACCACCTTATTATAAAACGTGGTTTTAAAAAAGTACCAGCTTTTGTACCACCTACCAAATAAAATCAGTGGACTAAAGATATTACTAAAGGGGATACTTCTTAAAACCACGCAAAATCAAGCAATCATTTGTTAGTTTAATTTTATTTAATTTCAATAAGCATTTAATCACTTAGCAGTGTAGAACTTTATAATACTTTCCACATTAAGCTAGGAGTGATCAAAGCAAGTTTATGGCTTAAGTAGTATCTTAAGGTCATGAACATGTGGTCAGTTTACCTCTAAACCTAGATAAAGTGAAGTGAGTATTAGTGTCTACATAAAGTGCCTCAGCATCCAGTCCACCTAGGTCTTTAGGTATCTGCACCGATGCACACAGTTGTAAACTGCAAAATATTAAACAGAACAAACTTGACTATGCATAGTAATGATAGGTACTGTAAAAACATTTAATTCTATAAATTCCAGCTTCAACTAATGCCTGATACCTGTAAACTATTGCTTTAAGAGGCCTATGTTAAATTAACTATTTTTAAGACCTGTGTAAAACAAAACACATTTGTAAATTTTTATATGAATTCATGCAAACCTAGGAATTGTTTACTGGCCTAAACTAAACTACCTGTTTTGTAATGGAGTACCCATGCATTTATAATAAAAAATAGAAGCATACCACAGTTGTGTTTTCCCTGACCCAGGCAATCCTAGCAATTCTGTCATGCTGCCTAGCTGGAAGCCATCGGTACCCAAAATGCTGTCTAGACTCTGACTGAAAGATGCTACTGAAGGAAGACTGGTTTCCCTCTGGAAAATATACATAATGAAAACTTTAGTCTCGTGGACGACCCATTACTCGTAAAGTAAGGAAGTAGATACTTAGATAGACAACAAACAATTATATCTTATTTTAGAACTTACCTGCCATAATTCTGTTGCGTTATGGATCTTGAACGATTTCATATGGAATTGTTAATGGAAACAAGAAATCATATCACTTTATTTTTAATCGATAATATTTCCACGAAACAAAATAAATAATTTAAACTTTACCACAATAACAAACTTTTCCTTTTCCCTCCCAATTTTCGAAAATATGTCACTCAAATCAAATACGTTAATGTCATTTTTTTTTTTTTTTTTTTAATGGCATGGCCCTCCAGCCTTTGTGCCAAATCTTCATTTTGATAATGTCATTATAATAATTCGTCGAAAAACAATCTAGAAAAGTGACTTTAAAACTCAGTCTTACTTTGCAGCTTACTCACCTGAATCTGGCTAGACTGGAAACCGACGACCCCAACATAGTTGGGAAAGCAGAAAACATTTAAAAAAGTCATTTTTTTTCTAAGCTTTTGATGCTTTCGCATTTCGCTGTCCTCATAATTTATTGTTTCAGAACTTTGTAAAACTGTCGTAAGTTGTCAATGTCACATCAGAGTGACATTTGTTGTGTTTGCAGATTCCTATATCGTGGTGTGGATATAAACATTAGTATAAAATCACATTTAAATATAAATAGAATCCCTTTACGACCATCAAGATGAATCACAACCAAATGAACATGCATGTACATATGAATACCGTTGGCCAGACACCAAATGTCGGCGCTCAAATGCCAGTACCAGGTACAATAATGCAACAGCAGTCTCCACAACAAATGCAGCCTGCAATGCCTCAGCAACCACAACAACAAGAGAAAATGGATAATATATCGAGGGTTAAGACTCTCATGGGCTCTCTGCGTGAGTCCATACCGGTAAGTATTCGTAAAACCAAAAGTAGCAAAGGTAAACCTCTATTGTGCCTTGACACTGAGATTTGACAATAAAACCTTATTTTTCAGATGACCTTAAAGTCTGCGGCTCAAATCTTACATCAGAACCATAACATAGATTCCAACTCTCAGTAAGTATCATGGAAAACATACAATTATGTTCATATTTTACTGCTGGTATTATATTCGGAATATAATACAAAAAAGCAAACTAACTAAGTGCTTGTTGAACTTTTTGACTAATGGGCTTAACATTGATATTCCACAAACTCTTCCTAAAGACACAAAATTATCAGGATAGGATCCAGTGCCTACTATAATAAACTTATAAGCATATTATTGGTTAAAAACAAAGTTATTATACTTTCTTCTTATCTTACCCTTTCAGGAAAGGCATTGACAACCCAGTACCAAGGTTTGATAAGAATCTGGAGGAATTCTTCTCAATCTGTGATCAAATGGAACTCCATCTGGTAAGTTTCTATTACTTATAAAATAAATAAAAACAATCATACTACCATAGGACTGTCATCATGCCCCTATTTATTCATGATATCAAATAATTCTTTCAAGATCTGTCTTACACATCCAAATCCCTGATTCAGCCTCCTCAGCATCTAATTTAGCCTTCTTCATAAAAGCCAAAAAGAACCATGCTGCAACCACAATAATCAACCTTTGTAAAATAACAATACGGGTGCCTTTAAATTTTCTACTTCAATGTGAAGTTTGGATGAAATATTTGGAATGAAATAATTTGGGATGATTCTTAAACACACTTTTAGATAAGCCAAGACCAAGTTTTCTTTGGTTATATTAGTAGGTATAATGATTGTTTGGTACAAGTTTTTCAGGGGTAAACTTTTGCTACAGACATTGAGCTCTTAATGTGGGAAAGAACTGCTGACCTAAATATTAGCCATCACAAAACTTCCTAGGAAACAAAATCTAGAAATTTCTTCAAGTATCTACGAATAGGGCCCTCGTTACATTGTGTGCACGATGAAGTAAATATTGTGTATCTATGAGCTACAATTAACTTCTTGACCCGGCAACCGTCTAATCGCTATTATTATTAAATCCTTATCTGTGATGTCTTTGTGTGACACCCTGTTGAACGTCAACACCATCATATATAGTGTAGATAGATATGTATGTACCTATGCTTTTCAAATATTACACATTTTACAAAACATTTGTTTAAAGACCAAGAAAAAATATAGAATCGAAAAAGTACAAAAATATTATGAAGGACTTTCGACTTTGTTGATATTGAAACCAAAACCTTGAAGATTCTTGGGAGATAGTGAGATAAACCCTATTAAAATAAGTAAGTCAACAGCCCATTATTATCTGAAAAAAGAGCAGAGTATGGGGTTTGTCTATTTATAATAAATAGATCTATTTGTATCACATTATAATGAAATACATAAGTAAGAGCATTTCTCTCAAAGAATTTGTTGTTCTAGTCCTCAGTATGAATATTGTGATAAGTTATGGTAAATGCGTTTGTTATCAGCAACTCGAGGGCAAGCGTGCTTCTCTTGCGTTGTGGACCACCCACGTTACTAACACACTTATCTAATTTATCTACATGGCTAAGGTGACAGACAAATTATTACCATACTTAGCTCATTATTCCTTAGGTACATTTTGGATTGTACGTCTTGAAAGTCGTTTGCAGATCTTTGCTTTGCTTTGAAGATTTCTGCTAGTAAAAGAATGCTGTACCACTGCAGTTCTCTTCAAAAATACACAAATTATTATTTTCATGCCCACATTTGTAACATCACTGGCACCTTTTTTTTTATTATGCAAAAATCATCAAATGACCCCTCCCACCCATCCCATCCCATCCCATCAAATGACTAAAAATCCATCATGTTCCGTCGTTGCTTTTTCTTAACAACCTTACCATGTGATAGATCATACGATCATGAAACAAAGTAAACACTCCCATTATCACTCACTGTCCATGTAAAATATATAAATATATATGCACATACATATGTATTATGTAGTCTTATCGTATGTTAACTTATCCATTCTTAGATCTTTGTGTAAGTAATTAGTAGCACGGTGTTATTGTAACCTAGGTCAATACTGTTTTCAGTTTTTCGTAAACAATAACAACCATAACATTTGCTGTATAGATTGTTATAGTTCTGCTTCACTACATTGTATATGTTACCACAGTATAATAGTCTGTGTTCTTTGATTAACTTTACTGGTACTTACCTCATGCATAGAAATTAAGTGAATGTTAGCATAAATAAAAAACAGAAAAATATATAAAAAGAAGAAGTAGAGGAGATTTTTTTTTAAATAGCCGATTATTAACTGCAATTATAAATAAAACCGAGAAAGAGAAAAGGGAGAGTGTTTAACACCTTTGGGAGCTACACAAGGACATTCTCCCTTTCAAAAAATACTTTGAGGTACCTATACCGCAAACGCATATCTCACTCATATCTGCTCTTAGCTTAGGTAAAACATCACAAACTATTTTATCAGTCGGAGCTTATGTAATATATTTTTCATTCCCTCCATGTTCCAGCGGACAGCCATCTCGTGCATCCAACAGGCTCAGTCGGCAGCTCACTACCTACCCCTGACCGTTATGCCGTCGAGGCTCGACACTGGACCCGCTACCGCGGTAAGAAGCGGCTCAGACCCTTTGATTTTATAGTTTTTTTTTTTTTTTATATTACTAGCTTCTGCCAGCCGATTTCACCCGCATCCCGTGGAAACCTAGGGCTGAAGAGTTTATCCATAAAGTTGTAGGTGTGTTAATAATACCGTCATTTATTTGACGTCTTTCTGGCATAAAATTTGAGGTATTTTGTAGAGGAGCCACATCGCTGAACTAAGGTCGTCAGAAACGTCTTGGATGGCATCATTATCATCACTGAAAAGTGATGTTTTTGACAAGCAATTAAAAAGAGTTTGTTTGCTTTTCAAACGGTGCTTGGTCCAAGCAATGGTGATTCTTAAAATTAAAACTGTTGAATTGCACCCAACAATTTTCTAATGGGAAGTTGTCTTTTTGAGAATAAAAAAAATAGTTTTCAAGAAAATTATAGATGGCGTTGCACTTACGTAAAATGCCAAGGTTAAAAATTAATTAAGGTTACAAAGGAAAATCCCTCAATGTCATGTGCCCCTATTTGCCCATTTCCTTTTTACAAACCTCTAAGTAGGTACTAGGAACTTACGTATATTTTTTAATCCCTTTATTTGTATGTATTTCAGGAGTCAAGTTTAAGCTACCCGCAGTATTTGAACACGGTTCGTCTACAGATTACCTATGCGAAGGATATTCACGATACCTTAGTCGCGGCTGCTCAAAACATTTCTCCCGAGTGACGTCATCTGTCTCTGTACAATAGCACGTAAGATCATTATATTATTTAAAAATAAAGCCCTTTTAATTAAACAATAAATAGGTTTTTATTAAGTGTTATCAAACAATGTCCTCCGCTGAGTCTGTATGTTTGGGATAAATTCAATATATTACTTGAACAGACCTTTTCTTAATCTGTACTATATAAGTAAGTATAGTAGTGTAGTACATATATAAGTAATTTCACAAATAAGTTGTGATTCTGGAGTTTCTTACCAGCTTTTCTCCATGAGACCAACTTTTTAGAACCGACCAACTAGTGTGGCGTTTCA
Source organism: Helicoverpa zea (assembly GCF_022581195.2). Lineage (NCBI taxonomy): Eukaryota > Metazoa > Arthropoda > Insecta > Lepidoptera > Noctuidae > Helicoverpa > Helicoverpa zea. Next base: position 6,695,676 of record NC_061472.1, read on the forward strand.
TAAGAGCCTGCAAAGGCCTATTAGAAAAAAACATCACTGTGATTCACGAGGAAGGTGCTTATATGTATAAAATTTTGCTGTAATCAGTTGAATAAAAATACTCATGTTGACTGTTTTGCTACGAAACTTTCCTCGACTTGTGGTCTTGACCTGCCACACAGTGCCAAGTTAAATATATTTCTCCTTAGTTAATATACCAGTAAACAACCAACATATATTAAGAAGTATAGAGTAAGTGCCTAGGTGTGTTATTTACAAATAAGCTTACTTTGTAACGAAGCAATGCTTACTTAACGTGACCATCATTAGGGTTAGAGCACACATGAATAAAACCAGAAGATTGTCGTTAGGGTTAGAACACACTTAAATAAAACCAGCACATTATTAATAAAATATATTAGACTGTAACATATAAGGATACATCAACAGGAAATAGTTTAACATAGTTTATTTCAAATCTTTTAGCTACATAGATAATACGACATTTTACGTGTCTTTATTTACAATACATGACAAGACAATACATAAACTTAGCCTTAACATAATAATAATTTACAGTTGGATATATTTTCGAGATCATAGGATAGTAACCACATTTTATTGCACTTATTTCATTTTTGAAATGATTGTAACGGTACTTTAGAGTAGTTTAACCTAAGTTGGTTTTTTATACTTTCATACGAGCCCTATCGCAGCGGGTCCAGCCATTCCATGCCTTACAAAATTGATTATGACCTAGAATTAACACTTTAACTATAACTATCACAATAGGACAAAAAGAATACTATCAGTCTTTAAATTAGAAGACACCAGGAACATTTGTTTACTCCAATTGGTTGATGTACCTGAAACAATACAAATTGTTATTAGAACACTGGTTTAGAAACCACCTTCCTATAAATTAATTCCTCGATAAATGAACTAGCTAATACTGACTCTACTACTCTTCTAATACTCTTTTCGAATTGCTCCATTAGTTCTAATGCACATTTAAGCATACAACCAAACTTAGCTTTAGATATTCCGACAAAATCATCGTATCATCTTGATACCTAGAGAATTATCTTATCTGGTACATAAAATTGGGTGTTTACCATGGGGCAATCAATGAATCAAGGTGGTTTATGTAAATTATCCATCAATTAGCTATATAAAGCAACATATGCGCAAAAGGAACATAATATATTTTTTCGAATGATGTTGCCTAGCAACTGTTGTAAATATTCTATCTATCTTCATGTCTAAACCATTTCCTCAAAATATAAATGTTGTACATTGACAGTCGTATGCAAACATCCTGAGTTACTTATCAACGCTCAGCAAATAATGGGACCACTAGACAATGTCACTTATGTATTGTAAAATATTACTTGATATGTATGTAACTATACCATTTTTGATGGTGAAGCTGCTAATCTTATTTTAATTTGATTTATTCAGTGATTATTATTGGCGTGGATAAATGAGTATTTAAACAAAATACTCATAAAAATAAAACCAACCATGCTCATTAAAAGTATTAAATAAATAGCTAATGTTAATGAACTAAGCTTAGATTCTTACTGGCAACACCGACACTTGTACAACACAAACAAGAAAAAGATGACTGTAGTTAACTATTCTGGAAATTTCTACGAACTCAGAAGTCCATGAAAGAAACTCAAAACATTCAGCAATTAATAACGAAATAACCTTACATAAACAAATGAATACTGCACACAAACAGAACAACAGTCGCATAGCGTTAGATATCTATTGTAGTTATTTATAACATTAGCAACTGCACGTATCTGCCAGTATATTTCCCTAACAACAAGCCGTGGGGGTCTACAATACGAAAGGACACATAAAACCTTATCTACAATAAAGAGAAATACGGCTCTGTTCCACTGGATGTTTGTGCATCGTGACCCTAGATAAACTTATTATGATGACATAAATAATGTTCTGTCTATGGAATAATACAGGTTCGTTTTGTGCTCCTGCAAACAATATTAAATAATAAAATGTGTTGGTTTGTTTTTATTGTTTTTGAACAAAGGATTTGTTTTGTGCTTGGTTTGTTAATAAAGGAACTGTAGAGTAGGTATTCATTGCGTTATAAGACTGATATCCTGCCTTATATGCCATACTGGCTGGGAAATAGGTACATGAATTTAAGAACATTATGACTCTTAATTTACACTGTAATTAACACATCAATAATATACGTACTTAAGGAATCATTTAACAATGACTTTAAACTCAGTAATTAACTGAGAAATGTCAATAGAATAAAAAATCTGTTAATTGTAGTCCATCATAAAGTTCTTAACAAAGCCAGGATATGAGCTAGTCAAATCATAATATTAGTATTAAATTTATCTAATAACATTTCTTAAGAGGTCAAACTATTTTCCAAAGGTTAATAAGCAGTAAGTTTAGACCAAACACTCAGTAGGAATTTGCGCAAAACCCGTTCGTTCTAGATTATAGTTTAATTTTAGATCAATTAGCATGCTTGACAATTAGACATTGTCTTTATAATTAGGTTTATAAGGACCTTTAGCTTATTATAAATACGCATCAGTGATGATTATTATAGTTAAAGTCTTGTATTTGCATTGGATATTATATCTACATTATGGATCATTTTCTAAATATTGACGAGGAGTTGGTGAACGTCTCTTTTAATACAGACTCTGGTTCAAACTCACATTCACTTATCCAAACTAGTTCCAAATCTAAATTCAACTATCCTTCATAATTTCTAAGCGCCTTGTTGACACTTCTCGTGACCCAAGGGCTGGCTTTTATTTCGCACAGAGGTTGAGCATTGCCATCCAACGTGGCAATGCTGCCAGCCTTCTGGGTACATTACCCAGTGACAGCGATGAGGAGCAATTTTTTGATGCAATGTAATAGTTTTAAGTTGTATATATAAGTTTATTTTTAATTTTTAAAATTAATGTAAATATTATGTAAATACTTCAAATTTGAAATCAAATATAATAAAGAAATATTTGATCCTTCATAATTAAGACACCTATTTAAAATCCTCAGTACATTACTCAACTTGTACCAAAATAACAAGACCTCAATTCAGCCGCTATTACGATCTAAGGATTACAAGCGCTCATAAACTAAAATAATGAATAGATATTTTGCTAATAGCCAAGATAAAATTATCGGCGCACTTAGCAACAATGATAACCGACCATTCACCCAACAGACATGTAATGAACTTACATAAGCACACTAATATAAAAAGTAATATGATAGGTGACAACAACAAGTTTTTTTTTTCACAATGATAATTATTATCATGCAGCCTCCGTTGAAATAATGTACTCATATTATTTTCATTGCCATATCCAGCCTGTCTGATAGTTATGTTACCGATAAACAGTCATACGGAAAGAAAGATATTTTTAAACTACAGACCCAATTAGTTATCGTGTTGATTGTTTAAAAAAGTTGTTATGTATTTATTTATGATTCGTGAATCATTGCAGTGTTGTTGTTAAGACCAAGCCCAAATGATATTGTCTCTGACTCTTCGGAGGAGTGGCAATGTAAAGATCACGAATTCTATTGAACCTATTTGGTTAATAACAGAAAGTCATAAGTCATAAAATCAAATCATAGTTTTATTGACCATATTAATTATTTATTTATTTAACAGTTTAAGTACACAGATGAGTCAAGAAAGATAGAACATTCAAGTACAAAGACATTACTTAAGAAATCTTTTCCAGCAGGCCCGCTATGGCAGAGCAAGAATAAAAAAGAGGTAGGTACAAATATATGTAGATACTTTTATATATCTGTATGACTGTCTGTACCTAAGTAATATGTATAATAAAAGTAACTTTTTACTTCAATACAGTCAAGATTGTTAACCAATCATAACATTGAGCAAATAAAAGGGGTTTGTGTACATTGTCACTGGCCGATAGATTACAGACTAAGCTCGCTAACAAACTAAGCACGTGACTATCGCCAGTGTTACCATTTCAAATATCGAATGTTAACCCGACGAGCACGTGCGTCCACTATGAACCTATTTGCTTCACAAACATTTTACATTCATCATCTTGGCGATAAATGTGATGACGTTTTAAAGTACTATGATAGATTATCATGCCGATCTAGCATTATGTCCAGAGTTTATCACGAAGGAGTACCTACTTCAAGTGCAAATACATTAGCAAAGAGTTTCGCGATTATCTATGAAATCAATAACTGAATAACATGCTTGTTTATAATCTAGCAATCAGTTGTATAGAACTAGGTAGGTACTGGGTAGTGTGTTATTTATTTTCATTTATGTATCTCTCTTTTATTGATTCTGAGAAGCTGTTTAAAGTAAACTGACTTGAGGAAGAGGATATATTTGTTCTAACTCCTAGCTGATCAATATTACCTACCCTAGACCGACATTTAATTACATTGTGACTTTGTGACGCAAACAAGGGTAATTAAACAACACAATTAATATTTTGTCTGTAAGCATGACTAATACAAATCTATGGCCTATATTTCTTGCAAGCATCGTGTACGTTACCCAGGCCAGATGTTGTCGAAAATGGTCATTTGAATCTTACAGAAAATTAGTTGTGCGGCTTCTGTAATTGTTGCGCACATTTTTAAATTTGTTGCGCTTATAGTTTTTTAGTTATTTCACAAAAACATTTCCTGCTGGCGTAACGTTACGCCAGCCAGACCTTTTTCTTTCTAATGGGAATACCTAAATAAATATCTATAATATAAAAATGAATCGCAAAATGTGTTGGTAAGCGCATAACTCAACAACGCCTGGACCAATTTGACTAATTCTTTTTTTGTTGTGTTTGTTATTGTCAGGAGAAGGTTCTTATGAAAAAAAAAATAGGGTAAAGTAGAGAAGTCAGTTGACGGGAGCGAAGCCGCGGGCAAAAGCTAGTTACCTAAAAAATTAGTTGTCTAGATAAAGTAAATGTTGTGCCATATTTTGTATTTGTTCTTTCTTCGGTTGCGAAGTTATTCGAGATTTTGCTAGGGTAACGTTTTTGGTTTTGCTAGATCTTTGAAATGGTTAAGCGGATTCTTATCAAATTTTGTACATGACTTCCTAGGAATTAGTTTAAATTTGTTCGGCAATAATAAAACCAAAATAATGCATATCTTAAAGGTTATTTCATTAAATGGTAAAACATTTCAATTGGTCCCAGCACTCTCAATAAGAAGTCTAAAGACTTGCTTTAAACGTTATTTTAAAGCTTGTAGGTAACTGCCTTCAAATGTAGGTATGTGAAGTTTCATTAGCATCCTGTAAGTATTTAACAAGTTATGATGATATTCAGTTCTTCACGTAAGATTCAAATGACCATTTTCGACAACATCTGGCCTGGGTAACGTACACGCAAGCATCAGTATTTACACGAAAAGATTGTTGTTGTGGTTTTAGAACGAACATGCAGACTCTTTCCAATGCAAATCAGAACGAATAATAAAGAGTGACTTAATTAGCCCTTAAAAAACGACTTCATTATTACGTACTTGTTTATTATTATAAAATAATATTTTTAATCAAGTAAGGGCCATTAAACTGCAGTTCATTCATTCCTTTTTAGACAAAGGCGAGACGCAAAAACAATTGCCAATTATGTTTATTAAATAAGATTAATACTCGACCTATTCTGACTTCATAATAAAAAAAGAAATTACCAATAGTTTACGTTTATTGACACAATACAATTTTTATCAATACTTCATATTAAACATAGTTTATTACGTGCGTATGTCCAATAAATCTCAGCTTGTTTTTCTACGAGTCAAATACCTACATTGTTGCATTAAAGTACCTTCGTAAATCAATGTTATTATTGATAGAATATTATCTGGAATAAATTATTTCAACACGTTATCTGTTTGGTCCTGCTTAGGACTTGTATCCGAGGCTGATAACGAATATCAATCAAGTATAGCAGACATTCGGGCTGCGGAATTCGAAACTTCTAGAAGTGCCTATGTACCTAAAGTTTCGAGATTAAGGCCTAAAACGCTTACTATAGAATAGAGGAAGACAGTAGAGAGAGGGGTACCTAGACATAAATAAATATTGCCCGAATTAAAAAGTAGGTAATAAGTTGGTAGGGGTTTTTTCAATATTGAACATTTCTATGTAGACAAAGGAATGTGTTGTTACCTACTAGATAATATTTGAAGAAAAAAAAAGTTCGGAATGAAATCTACCTAAACGCTACAATAATGTTGAAAAAAAAAATCAATGACAAATGTAAACACACGAACGTAATAAACCGATAAACGCATTTCATATAAATTAATCAATAAAAAACCTTCACAATATTTTCTGGAAATATCCAGGCTACTCAAAAACAAAGGTTGATTGGGGTCGCGATCCATAACAACAGCAATAAAATATCATTATCAGCATAAAATCCTTGTTATTGTGTTATTTATAGGCTCACTACAAATATTTTAATATTGTATGTACCTAAATTGATATCATCGTATTTATTTACTATCATGGTACCCTTGAATGCCAACATTTTACCTAAGTATCTTCAATTTTAACGTTAAATCATTAATGTATGTAAGTTCAACTCAATAAAAAATCATGGTCAAAACAATTCGACCATTATTAGGTCATATAGGTTAATTAGGAACTATTACAACCTAAATAACCGTCTGTCCATTTGACTAGCCACCTGGTCTCAATGGCCTAGTTCTACCCAATTATTATGCAGTCCTAAATTAACTTAGCAACTGAGGAAAGAGGTTTCAATGCTAACTTAGCTCGCTTTTTTAATTGTACCCAACCTGTCAAGAAGAGGATGTTAATGCTAGAGTTTTAGGTGATTTCCATAACCTATCTATCGATTTGCTTACTACAGAACAGATTGTAATGTGACATTAGCCCCATACATGTTATGTCAAAGTTCTATCTCTATAACGAAATCGACCGACAGATAGATTATGTTATTCAGTGACTGTGGATTACAGACACCGATCCATCCGTTGTTTTATGATTAGAGATTGAAATTCGACATAGTTTTTTAGGTACGTTATATTGGATGTAAGTTTGATATCTGACAGATAGGAATGGAAAAGACTGTTGCGCCGACTTGGGAACAGGGCAGGAAGATGATGATGATGATGATATTGCAAAGACTTACATGGTTCAACCGAACACCTGCTGGGCTGCATACGTGATGTGTAGGTAGCCGTCATGTGCGCGGAACTGCTCGTACGCCTGCGCCATCGTCATACTGTGGCTCGCTAGGACTTTGTCGTTCACCAACAAGTATAACGCCTAATGAACAAAATACAGGGTTTATTAGAACATCTGAAATGCAGAAAAGCTTAGCTAAATTGAGGTTTTATATGTGCGCCAATCTGAAGGCCCCGAATAAATCCCAATCTACAACGTTGATGCTATACTTTTCAAATAATTTGAAATTTCTTTTAGTGTACTTTAAAAAGGAGTATGAAGGAGAAAATATACTGCTCGGGTCCCTAATAAAATGAGGGAGAGTGCTCCAAAAAGCTAGAAATTATTGAGTGCATTAACTCAACAGTTTTACCAGCTTGAAAAGTGACTTTACCTGCGAATCTCTGAGTTTCATCTTCGTCCTTATGATGTACAGGAACTGAGACATTGTAAGCTCTTGTGGGACCAGGAATTTGTTCCTCCCCAGCGCAGGGACTTCCCTTTCTCTCGAATACCGTTCCACGTATAACTGTAGGTACCAAAAAAGAAAATTTAAAAAACTGGCCGGTGATTATGATTTTTGCAAAAAGTTTTTAATTAAAGTGTTTCTTACCGGAACTTTGTTTGGAAACCTATGTCTGATTGCTTGGACCTCTTGATTTGACTGTTTGATATTCATATCTGCAACAAAATGTTTAATTCAAATATCTAAAACTTGACCTAAAGAATGTGTCCCGCAAAAATTATCAGGCCGTGTTTGATAATGGATCTCTGTTTTAACTGGGCCACTTGCAAGTTTGAAGATAAGACTATTAGAATGAGGTTTTTGTTCTTCATAAAAAATTGAGGGAATTACTTGCGGATTAGATACTTGTGCAATAATAAATGCCTACATTAAACGTTATGTACTTCTTAAAGGGCTCCAGAAACCACGCTTCCATGTGGATATTTCCGTCACTAAAACTGAAGTTGTTTAGATAAGTGGGATACCATTTAGTTAGCAATTTAGGCACTATATTATTAGTCTTAGGTTTTGAATACCATTTATAATAGCTTACGTACCATCTTTATAACCGAAGACTTCTTGTGATGCATATGTGATGTAAAGAAACCCGTCTTCATCGCCGTAGTTTTCGTACGCCTGAGCCATCGTGAGGCTCATGCTGAGCATTGATTTGTTGTTTATTATCAAGTATAAGGCCTAAAACAATACAATAAAAATTATATAATTGTTACAGCCTTTTTATCGTCCCACTGCTGGGCACAGGCCTCCTCTCACACGGAGAAGGACACATTATATCAAGGAGAAGTAAAAATTCTAGATCATATGCCTGATTGAAAGTACATGTAACCGCGTAGTTAGACCCAATTAGGATAGCCAAACGTTAGTCCAATTTGCACTCTATCAGGAAGCAATAAGATACAAACTTAAAAAATAGGCATACCCAGATATCTTGTGCTACCTACGCAAATTTATGGGGTCACTTCAAACGGCTTCTACTATGTAACATAATCAATTAATTATCGCCTGAGCTAATTGATTGATTACGGGATTACATAAATAATACTTTTACTAGACTGTAGTAAGTATGACCAACTAGATTGAACTAGACGTTTCACAGACTTCATAGACTATGGACCTGATATCTCATATTAATTGGCAGAATAGACGTCCTTAATTGAATTGAAATCAGTCTTCTTATTAGAATAAAAACACTTCAAGAAATTGTTAATTGTAGCAGGCCTAATAGGTATGGGCATGGACAAAAGCTTTTCTCCGAATAGAGATTGGAGCCAATTTATGAGAATTAAGAGATAGTTCCACCTTCTCCGAGGCCTTTAGGCACCCTTCCTAACAAAACATATTTGCTGGTTAAATCGTGTGTACTTACTTGGTTTGGTTTTATTCTTATCCTATTCCGAATTATAACTAGAAACTGCGACATTGTGATATCTTCAGGAACTAAGAACTTTGATTTGTCCAATGTTGGTAGATTTCTTTCTTTGTGGTATCTCTCAACTATTAACTGTAAGAGAATACCATGGTTATTTTCTTGGAATAAAACTTTTCTCTCTTATGGATAACGAGAAGTAAGTAATATGGTAGAATTTCGGTGACAACTTCTAGTGATAGGATTTTTGGAGCACATAAGTTTCAGGAGTTTGCTGTTTGAGCCTGAGTAGATAATTAACACAGGCATTAGTATTAACACAAGCGACAGTGAGTGCACCTTCTGTTTAATGACGATGGTCTTTCGACTAAATGATTCAGTAATTAAATGTAAGTTGAAAAATACACCGAGAAAACACTTACGGGTATTTTGGTGGGAAATTTGCTTTTTATCGCCATGACTTCTTCTTTTCTGCTTACTGCAATGAAAAGACTAAAATAAGATCACATTCTGTCGAAGTAGACGGTCAATAGCGTAGAGGTTCTTGCACTGTTATCAGTTTGACTGCACAACTTTTTCCTTTGATTATTAATTAACAAGTTCAAAGTAAGTAAATGTTTTTAATACTTGGTATTCTATTGATGCAATTTTAAACCACAAAAACAGCTTATCTGTCTTTATTAGGTAACTTTAGCATCGTCAACTTTGCCGCCTTGAAATTAGCTATTGTGCTACCTTGTCTTCACCGCTAACCGACCGGTAAGTTATTACCTGCACAACAATCACATATAACCGGTTCTACCAAACATGTCATTAATTACTCCAGTGTGAATACATTGCAGTGCAATATGAACTGCCATGTGGCTAGTATCGATTTAAAACCGATAAAGATTCACTACAATTCACTATTATGCTATCGTGCATTTAAACGTTAAACGTCTTACAACAACATGCAAACGCTGGCGGAGTCTCAAAGATTTCACTAGTTCAGCTCCGGAGTGCCGGAGGTGTGTTAATGGCCTGGTGCTACAAGTAACCTGGTACGGTGTCATCTCAAGGTAAAAGGTGTCTTTACAAAAGGTATTTTGATGTATAATTATTCCTAAAAAATTAGAGAGTATGAATTGCATCTTTCTTTATTACTTTATCACTTTCCAGTCTTCAACTACTATGCAGTATTTGAAGTTTGAGGGCACACTTGCAGCATATGACCGCGGTCGCGTATTCGTCACTACCAAATTAGATCAATTTAATTACACAATTTAACATACTGATAACTGGAACAAACACAGATACCGACCAACAAAATCTAGGGTTCAATGAACCTCATCTACGCATAGTTTTGCTAATATCAGTACAAATAACTACATAATATTTACAACTGTTTCGTGATCTCAAATGGACTATTGACATAAATCTGCGACGTAAACAGTAAACACGGTTTTAGTAAACAATGTTGGGCTTATTGTTGTGTTACTGTTAAGTTTCTATACTTGAATGAAAATAAGTACCTATCTACCAAAGCTTGTCACAAGATTTCTTAAGCATTATCTACACAGTATATATTTTTTAATGTCATCTAGGGTTCTGGAAAACTCGTTGATCCCAATGTGGAACAGTTTAATATTGGTCATGGAACACAGACTCCTAAGCAAAGAAAGACAAAGGATACTTACATAACTACGTAAGAATGTAACTTATATTTTAATTGATTAAAGAAGTAACTTTAAAACATTTTCTCCGTTCTCCAAGGCACGATACGAGATGTTAACTGAATTTTCTTTAAGTGTATTCAGAGCAACAATTCATTTAAAAAAGTACTTACTGAAAGGCTTTTTTGATTTGAAGCACTGTTTCACATTATGATTCACGTCGTGTTTTATTAAAGTTGTTATAAAGTTCAACTCCATTTTGAAGTTATCGATCGCACAATAATTGTTGGTCTCGCGGCGGCCGTGCACTCGGTGCGCAGTGTGAACCCCGACTACGGCAATGTAAATATCATCGTTACTTTTATTATCATTTAACATGGAGAACAGGCGTAAACAACACGATTATCAGTACCCTTTTATAATTTCTATTATTCACAGTTGCATTTCACTTAATGTGATAGTGATTACAGGGTATTGGCGGGTAGTCACGTATTTCTAAATTGCTTGTTTGCATGTTACCCCGCTTTGGAAAAATGTTATCTGCAGAGATGAATTAAGTTGTGCCCACAGCTTTGCTTGGGAAGTGAGATGGTATTTTCTACTCATTCCTTCTGGTATCTACATTGAAGCCCATTTTCAACGAGAACTTGAAAATAGTTTTTGCAAAACAATTGTTTTAAATTATTTAAACAGCTGTTTTAAGAAAACTGACGTTTACGTACAAAACGGACGTGATGTTGCCGGTGAAAGTGGCCCTTATTTAATATATCTAAACACCTACTGAAAGCTTGACCAGACCTTTGTCGCACGGCCAATGTAATTACTGCTGTTTACCAATCATTAAGAAAGGTAAGATATGTCTAATAATAGGTAATCGTTAGTTAATTAGTATACCTGAATGAGCATAAACAAAACACATAAACTACCGAACATAGAGCGAGGATTTGCTGTGTTCAATACGAATATGGAAGGATGGAGAGGCAGAGGTAGATCGAGGAAAAGATGGTTTGATTGCCTGAAAGAGAACGTGAATAAGAAGGGAATGGATGCTAGTATGACGTCTGACAATGAGAAATGGAAGAAAAGTTTATAGGTATTGCGCGGACCCCAAATGACTGGGGAACAGGGCAGGAAGAAGAAGATGGAGCGAAGCTTTCTAGAAAGTATTTAGGCAAATAATAATCAAATTAGACCTACGTATTATTGATAGGTAGGTAGACAGATACATCGTGTTGCCCAGTGTAAGTTAAAGTAAATAAGATAAGTATGTTCTTTTCCAATTAATAAATCAATCAGACAGAAGGATTTCGTATTCATATCAAGCATAAACCTATATCTCCTATGAGTACGTAAGTAAATACGAGTTAAACTGGATTTATCCAGTTAATCAATTACGATGGCGGGAGAGAAAATATCAATTAATATTATCAGTTCTAATTGATTTACAACATCTGGGAGTGATTGAATTAGTCATCCTTGCAACACAAAACCTTATTTTGGTAATTTTAGACCTCACGAATATTGAAACTACGAATTAATTAACTAATTGCTGCCTATCTCTACTTAAAATAGGTAAGATATAGACTACAACTGGGGCCCGATTCTCCTAATTTTACTTAAGCAACATTCGATTGACGTTCGACTCGATTCGACTGAGATCCGATCCCGACTCGATTACGATTGGCATTCCGCTATTTTTTCTTTGAAATAAACGTTTTTATCCTTTTCTGTCATTCAATAATGAATCATTTTGTCTGCAAATGATTTACGATTGCAAAATGATTGTACAGCAAACTACCGTATAGACCAAAATTACCAAAATAGCAGACCAATCGCACACCAATCAAATGTCAATCGAATACGATTGGTCTTTTATTAGTAGCAGAATGCCCGATATGGTTAAAACTGCTATTGCGATCATATTGCGATTCGATTTCTATTCGATTTTGACATTATTAATTTAGGAGAATCGGGCCCCTGCATAACAATGACGATCGATCAAAATGCGATAGCCGTGACATAACTTGTTAGGTAGTAGGCAATACCAGTACCAGTAGTTTCGAACCTTTTCTACATTGGGGTCGGCTTCCATGCAGTCTAACGGGATGCAGTTGAGTACCTAGCCTATCGGTGTTTTACAGGGAGCGACTGCCTATCTGACCTCCTCAACCCAGTTAGGTACCTAGGCGACCCATACCCATGGGGAAACTGGGACCCGATTCTCCTAAGTTAATAATTTAAAAAATCGAATGGAAATCGAATCGCAATATGATCGCAATAGCAGTTTTAACCATATCGGGCATTCTGCTACTAATAAAAGACCAATCGTATTCGATTGACATTTGATTGGTGTGCGATTGGTCTGCTATTTTGGTGATTTTGGTCTATACGGTAGTTTGCTGTACAATCATTTTGCAATCGTAAATCATTTGCAGACAAAATGATTCATTATGGAATGACAGAAAAGAAAAGGATAAAAACGTTTATTTCAAAGAAAAAATAGCGGAATGCCACATACGCTTCAATCGTAATCGAGTCGGAATTGGATCTCAGTCGAATCGAGTCGAACGTGAATCGTATGTCGCTTAAGTAAAATTAGGAGAATCGGGCCCCTGGTTGTCAAACTTACTGGCTTCTGCCTAACATTTAGGCATCATTAAGTTATCATACTTCTTACAATTTCACTTCGGGAACTAACTCTATTTTAAAGCCATCTTACGAGACGATAAAATACCTTATCGACTATGTCATGATATAGCACAAATTCATGAACCAGCTAAGTCCTTGTACTGACAAACCTTGACCTAACAACAATGTAGCGCAGGTAATATCTAATTAGATAGATTAAGTTATTAGCGTGATCGAAGCGTGTGGATCATAACGTGGAGAAAGCGTTTCTTTCGATAAAACTAACGTGAGAATTATCTTCAACTGTCACGTTGTTACCACGTCGGTAGTTTTTTTTATGTGGAAATCAGGTACCGTTCCACCATTAATTGTATATCGATTAGGAACTATTGGAGCATAATTGAAAATGCTCCTAAATTGTATCTAGTTACTTCAAAGATAGGGTAGGTTCCGTTCCTACCTAATGTTTTTTTTTTTTACATATGTGAGTCAGTGATTCAGTAGGCAGATATAATTAGATAAATTAATCCCATCTTTAATTCAAAGACTAATGTTTGTAGATTTGTAATGACGTGAGATGACGATAATGCGATTAATCAGCGCAAATGAGGGATGTCTAATTAGTTTTCTAATACTAGAAAAGAATTATGTGGTAAATATTTGCTAACGGTTGTCTTAGTAGGTGCTTATATACTTAATGATTTATCTAGCCAAGTCACACTGACCACTGTCCCTTATTTACACTTAGGTAGGTACTAATTAAGTCAAAAAATGATGCCGCAACTCAAAGCATTACTTGGCAACAGGAGCAGTGGGTCACAAAAATTATATTGCTGTTTTCATAACTAGACGAGACTTGAAAATAATGACTTATTAAATCAAGATTTAATCTTTCAGTTCAAAGTCGATCGAGGGATTCAAAGACGTATTATTCAAAGATAAGAAATACTTAGTCCTATTTCTGAACGCACAGGGCAGGAGGAATAAGATTTCTGAACGCACAGCAATGTTTTGACAGCAGATATTTCCGTTCCTATTCATTAAATATTCAAAGCTTGCGCGATTACATTTTTTTTTTTTAATAATAGGATGAAGTATAATATTTTGTGGAATAAAAGTATTTACATGAATTGTTAAAACTTGCGATATTTTTTCTGAAAGTTTAGATGATTAGGAATACTAATAATTTTTGATAAATAAATCATGTCCCTGTTTAGTCCTCGACTCCTGAAATATTACTGGAAAACGGAACGCAGTTAACTCCTAGCGACTGAAAATGAATTATCGAATTTCTGAAATAATTTATTAGAATTATAATAAAGTGTAGCGGTAGTCGTAATGCGTAGGTGTATAAACATTCAATGCTTTAGGCCGTATTAATTGTATTTTATACGGTTTTATTTACGAAAACTTTTTGCTTCGTCGATGGACTTTAGAATCGATAACCCAATTTCATTCAAGTTTTAAATGACTGCAATTGTACGTTAGTGCGTCGCTGTAAAATGCTGCTGTATTAGGGTTGTGTGTCGGTGTTGTGCTCGTCGTGACCATGCTTTTCACACCGATTTACATTGCTATGACCTTTATAAAGACCTGGAGGATTCGCTCGTTCAGAGCTCGACTCCTCGAGTTCCTGAGCGGCAATACGAGTGTCGCATTCTGCAAAGTTCCTGAAAATGCAGCTGGTGAGTACATGTTTAATTTATTAAAAACATCAAATCTTCCTACAATACTCAGGTCACCTTTGTAGTAAATAAAAAAGATAAGATTAATTACACACTACTTATCAATTAATTAATAACAATTACCGGTTGGAGTGTAGCAAAGGGTGTGCAAGGCTTTTGGGACTTAGAAAATTTTTCATAAAAAATGAAAATTTCTGAAAATGCCTAGTTTTTCATTTCCATCGTATAGAATACCTAAAAATAAGACGAAAACCATCTGGGCACTTTTTGTCTAGGACCAAGGAGCCCCGCGTAACGGGGCTCCGTCGATTATGGACACCCCGACTTAGGGCAACCCCGACTCGGACAGGTTAGGTTCGAAGGTTCCATCCCCTTCGTGGTTATTTTTTTTTAAACCACCCAGAAGTAGGAGCCCCGCGTAGCGGGGCTCCGTCGACTTTGCCTTTGTTTACAATGACCTTCAGTGCTCATTTTCAGGTGAACCGTTGGTCCTAGGCAAAAGGTGCCCAGATGGTTTTCGTCTTATTTTTAAGTATTCTATACGATAGAAATGAAAAACTAGACATTTTCAGAAATTTTCATTTTTTATGAAAAATTTTCTAAGTCCCAAAAGCCTTGCACACCCTTTGCTACACACTAACCCAATTACCGAACCGGCTTAATAACCTAATCTGTTTCTTATCAAAATTGCATGTCATTGATTTTCAGTATTCTAAATTCAAATATTAAAATTTACAGAAACACCAACGCTCAGTTCAAAGCTGTGCACAAACCCAAAAAATGCATATCTATGTGACTTACTGGACTACACGAACACCACTAGGATATGCAGTATGAAGCCGACCCAGCTCATCGAGATCAGTGACTGGGTGTCTTGCGCCAGTGGCCTGCCTTTAGGGTCCAGTGAACAGTCTCCTATCACCGACTTAGATGTAGATGTGCTTTTCGAATGTGAGATGGAACCTCATGAAACTGGACAAGATATCATTACTGTAAGTTATACAACCTTTTTCTTATGTGACCATGTGTTTTATGCCTGGCCAGTCATAAAGATCATTCAAAAATGGAATGGAATTTGTTTTTTTACAGCCTAGGTTTCATTAAGAAAATACTCAAGAGGTTAGCCACACCTCTTTCATATGTACCTATTTATAAGAAATATTATTATTTCTTCTTCTGTTTCAGTTAGAGTCCATGGGTCAGCCTGTAGCCTGGAAGGCAGGCTCACACTTAGCAATAATAGTGAAGACTAATATAGAACATCTTAGTGTTATTGGTTTTAATTTTATTGGAGGAGAGTTTGTTATAGACCACAATTTGCCAGTTGTAAGGATACAGAGTAAGTCACTGATGTTTTGTTTTTTTTTAAAGCTCAAAGAAGTTCATAGTCATTATAATACAATATGTTTTATTTTTTAGCTGTACAACTTTCTGGTGAACCAAATAAGGCTTCAGATCCTTCCATGAGGAGTCTCCGTAGTGACATCCACTTCAGCCTCAAACAATCGCCAGCTGAATTCCAATGGCCAGTACATGCAGCCCTTCTGAGAAAACTATCCAAAGTTGTAGATATCAAGTCTGACACTAAGAACACTATACAGATGAATGGCAGCAGTGGAGACATAGTACTAGAAGTGCCACCTCCTAGGAAAACTGTCACTTTAGCTGATGTCAGTTGCAACACTGGCAAGTCATTATCAGGGGAAGATGTAGACGTCCCTCAAGAAAGCAATAAAACTGCAGAAGCTGTAGCAAAGGCACCAGAGCCCACACAGCCAGAAGACAAAGAAGTAATAGTGGAAAATGTCACAGTAGAAATACAACACAATATCACACCAAAAAAATCTAGTTTAAAACTTGACTTGAAGAAAGGCACCAGCCAGCTGTCAACTTCTTTACTAAACATATCTAGTCAAATAAAGTCTGTAACTACTCATAAAAGGATAGTTAGTACTACTGGTCCAAAGAGGCCGCAATCTCAGATAGAATGTTACCCGGTCGTTCAGGAGGAACCAAGGAGTTCGACATCACAGCAGAGCACTCCGAAATCTGTGAAAAGTTCCCGTCCATTAGTGAATACAAAGTCACCGAATGTGTTGATATATTCTGATAGTGTAGTAGCTAGAGATAATTTGGAGGCGTCCCTTAAGAAAGTACTGGATTGTGATAGGTGAGTGTGAGTGTCTTGTGTTTTCCTATGATATACGCTGAGCTTAGGCAAATTTCACTTCAGCTTGGCTTATATCAAATGCGTATATGTTCATTTATTGGCTAATTGGATATTTATGGCCTTACTACAAAAACTTTAACACCTGTTTTACACCTGTCTAAAAAAATTGTGGCTGCAAAATGAACCATACATCAACATCATAATTTGACATTTTTTTAGACAAGTCTTAAACTGACGTTTAAAAGTTTTTGTGGTAAGACGGTTAATATCTAACATTTTAACATTTCATGCTATGTATTCAGGTCAAATGTTTCCATGTTCTTCAGGTCATACGTAAGTTCTATGCAGTATATATTTATTTAAGAATTTCAACTGTGATAATGTAACAGATAGACAATGTTACTTTCACATTGTTTTTTTTACTATTAAGCACTTTTAGCATGTTCTAAAGCACTATGCAAATATTAATTACTACATACATGCAAATATTTTAACCACAGAGTATGTAGTTAATGAAATAATTAATCCTAGCAGTAAAATTCAATAATATGAATGTGCATGTGCTGACTTTGATTTGATGATAATTGCTTCACTTGGCAATACTAAGATGCCTGTGCTAATTGGCCGCTTACACAAGGGTACTATAGTTCGGCCATTCAGAGAATGCGTTCCTGACACGTCGCGATTGAACTGACGACGTAACTTTGCAATGGCGTTGCAGTTACGATAAAAATATTTTTGCTGGTTGTTTACCGTTTTAACAATTGAGGAGCATTAAAACAACATTATTATATCAATAATCAATGAATGTTATTACGTCGTCAGTTCAATCGCGACGTGTCAGGAACGCATTCTCTGAATGGCCGAACTATAAGATGCACATGTTAATTGGCCGATAATGGCTGGTTGACCCAAAAAGGGGCAGACGAATGACAATAATGTTTTGCTATCGGCCCACGATTTATAACCCACCTATTTCGCTTTTGGGTAAACACCCTGTCATTTACAACAGGTTTTGGTGTATGGTCCTACGCTGAAAGCGTAATAAGCTTACCTACCTAATAAGTTATTTTTAAAAAAGAGTGTCTATGGAGTTTCTTGCTGGCTCTTCTCTACCAACTTTTTGGAACCGTGCAACTAGTGTGACGTTTCATAGGAGCCTGCAAAGGCCTATTTGAAATAAAAACGTTTGACTTAGAAAGAGTAAAGCTGTAATTGAAGTGTTTATATAACCAGGTACACCCTCTACGTGGTGTCCCGCGCGGCACAAACGTATAGTAAGCTAACTTACATGAGCAAAGTTGTAATTGAAGCCTTTATATGACCAGGTAGCCTTCACGTGGTCACCTACCTTATATGACGAAAAACATATCTGTAATTTAAATACTTGTATGACCAGGTACACCCTCTACGTGGTGTCCCGCGCAGCCCTAGAGGGGGGGGCGTGGCGGGGGCGGGCGGCGCTGGTAGCAGTGGCAGGGTGCGTCGGCCGCGCGGCACCGCTGCTGCTGGCTCACCTGCTGGCCGGAGGCCGACTCCTGGCGCTGTGCTCAGACCTGCTGCATACTGTGCTGCCGTATTATAAGACTGCTGAGGTACGCACTTCACTAGTTTAAGACATTTGAACTCAGGTACAAGCAGTATCCTGCATGAGATGAATGGCGAGAATGGGTGGCGCTTATATAATACTCAAGTACTCTGAGGATTTTTCCGTCTGTCCTCAGTCAGGTAAAAACTATCCATGTGCCATGTTCATCACAAATCAACGGGGATTGGGGACATCAAAATGAAGCTGGTAAGCGATACTGAAGTAGGTACATGGTGGTTTTCATCCCTCTCCGGTCTTTCGCTCGTCATACAAAATCTGAGCAACAGTATATTTCTGAACTCTCCTTGACAACTCTAGCATATACTGTCTATACATAAACATTATATTTGTGTCTCCAGGTTCGTGAGAATGAAGTTGTGCAATTCAATTACGATAAATGGAAGTCTGTCAAGATGAAGCATCACATATTCTGCTACCAAGCTTCGCCTGCGAAGAAACAGTTCTCCACTGAAAGCGACAGACAGTAAGTATACTTTTATTTATTACTATAATTGTGTGTTAAATGTGTTTATTGTGACCACGCATTATAGAGCAATTGGAGTGTTCATTCACACGTTCCTTTTTCAATTCTTCTTCAAAGAGGTAGCAATACTACCTACTCTCTGTGTATTCATTACTCTGTGTTTTACTGACAACAATTTGTGATTTAAATAAAACTTTAATTAATTTACAGAGCAAGTCAGGAAAATAATATGTATCGGTACGCAAAATATATTGTTGACTTAGAGGTCCTTTAATACCAGCCTCATGTTATGACACATACGCATTTAAATAGATTTTGAGTTTTAAAAAATTGCTGTTATTTCACGAATGATAATGACGATGCAACAAAAGATTATTATTTTGTATAATAAAATTAATCATTTTTACAGTAGGTACATTATTTATTAATATACATTTTATGTAGGTTCAAATGCTTGCTTTAGTTAAGAAATAAAGGCACGCGTCGACTAACCCGCAACATACGTCACTCTCGAATTTTAATTTAATGTCCAATGTGAACCAATCTAATACAATTTCCGCCAAACTTGATGGCGGCTCGCAGATAATTTCCGAGCATACAACACCGAGCATGTGACCCATCATACCCCTCGTCTTGTTCCGAACCGCTATGAAGTTTGACGCAGACTAAACCTTGTTTGGACGCGTACCTTTATAAGAACATGCATGTATGTGTGTAGATGTGTTGTGTGTTAATAACCTATGATAATGTCCCATACACTTTTGTACAATTTTACATTGACTGCATAATACAAGCTAATTAACTCTAGAGTGGCTGAATAAGGAATATGGCTAATAGGTACATACATTTACATACTATTGTTATAAAATTAGCGGCTGACCTGGAACATTTTATTTGTATTCTACTCACTGTCTACTCTACTCACTTTATATGGTCATTGTAGTTTATAATCTGCCTATAATTTTCCCAACTTTTTGTTGTCATAATATGCTACATTTCACTAAAATGCATCAGGTCTGTCTATACATTTGTTATATTGTAGAATATAAAATATAATCGTTAAAGGACAGTAATAATAAACAATTGACAACTATCCCTACCATATTTCACATAAATTATGATTTAGTAAAAATACGCTACGAATATTTAAAAAAAACTATCCACCTGGCTTCTTAGCGGTTCACGCAATACTCATTAAAATAGCGACAGAATAGTAGATATGCTTCATAAAAAAATGCATATTTGGATACTTCATTTTTGATACATTGGATAAGTGTGCAAATTTTTGTTTGCCAAATTTTATGTTAAAACTAAAGTCTTTGAACAGTATTTAATCTGTGACTAAAACGTAATATATTAAAACACTCGTTTCATCGTAATTTTTTACATAAACCATCTCCTTAGAGGGACAGTTAATTAATCAATTCTGGTTGTGCATAGACCGTCCAAATACACGGGGCACCCGGGCCATGAGCTGGACATCCAGGTGTTGGCTTCTGAGGAGACGTGGCGCACTCCCTCGCTGCTGCAGGCCACTGATCTTACCAACAGAGGCATTGCTATATTCTCACAGGTTTGTACCGACATTCTTAGTACGTATTTACTGAAAGGATACGTGAAGGTGTGCGTATTTAATAACTGTGTGGTTTATTCCACCATTTTTTCGGTGACCCAATTGCAAGGATTACAAATATTAAAAAAATAAGTTGTCTTTCCCCATGATAAATATAAAATATAATTCATCATTACTTCCGAAGCTATAAAATCCAAGACATTTTCTATCTATGGACGTTAAAAGAAAAGGTGAAGAACCCTTTTTTATCTTTTAGATCCACTTAGAAGCGGATCCCAGCGACTACTTAGGGGAAGAAGGCATGAAAAGCAATGAAGCCCGTTTGGGAATCATTCACAAAATCTTAGGAGACATCCTGGGCCTTCACGTCAAAGACCCCCAGGAACTTACCCAGATAGACTACACGCGAGGGTTCTTCTTAGGAAACCATGTGGTAAGAAACACAATATAACATACTATATCACTTGTATATGTTTATTTCGCATCACCATCAATGTAGCAATTGCTGATGTTGATATTTATATTTTGATACACTTTTAGGGGAACAAAATCTCAAAAATACTCACAAAAGAAAAGACTGATTGGCTAGAACAAATATTTATACTCGGAACTCACATGACAACTACAAACTTTAGGGTTTATCCCACGGAGAACAATATGACTAGCGAAGATGTCATAACGCAAAATCTGCTACGAAAGTAGCACACCAAAATGCGGGTGTTCGGAGGACGAGAAACGTTACTGGCTTCGCCCTCTTATTTCTTCTTAGTAACCCGCCTATTTTTTGAAAACCTAATCCCCAATCAATCAAAACTAATCTTTGACAGATCTCATTATCTCTCATCTTGATTTGTCAAGGAACCCGAAAGTCTCATTAGTAACTGATCACGCCTACTGTATGTTTCTTTGACCTACAAGTAGGCCCACCTTCCCTATGGCATCTCCGCTATTTTTCCTTCCTCCGTGGTTTATCCTTACAAAATAATTTGTACTTACAGACGTTGCTTATCAAAATATAAATGTCGTAAATAAGCAACTTATAAGTAAGAGTAGTTAAACATAATTTGTGATGTGCATATTTGCGTACATTAGATGTACGGTATTGATTAGGTTTGAACAATCTTTGGAACTCTGTCTCACGTCGTTAAGCTTAGTAGACACACCCTCATTTGGTCGCATTACAAGGGTATGGTAGATCATTGAATAAGTAATGGTATTTTGCATTGTGTATTCTAATCACGTTGCAACTAAGAACCTCGGTCAAGTAGAAAAAAGAAGGTACATACTCAGAATATAAAGAATATGCCTCCTTGTAAATGTCACAAAACGAAAAATCATATGAAATCACACATTACACAGTTTCGTATTAAAGATTTCAATACTAGCTGACTAAAATATCAATTCAAAAAAATACACCTTCTTGTACACAATGTTAGTAGAGGGCAGCACTATCGTATTTATGTAATAGGTTTCATTTGAAAAAAACCTTCGAACATATTCGAATACAGAATGGTTCAGTGGCCACGTTGAGTGTTGAGCTGTGTATACGATAGTGACGCGTGTTCCCCGCTAGGCGGCGTGGCCGAGGCGAGCGGCCGGCCCGGGCCACGTGACCGTGTGATGCCCGGTGAGACGCACCGCTTCACAGTGTGTAATGCATAGCTAGGCCGCAGTGTCATCAATACTTGCAGTGGCTCAAATATATATTAAAACTAACTTCCGCCAGCGGCTTCGCCCGCGTAGAGTTCGGTTATATCGCGTTTCCAAGAGAATTCTTCAAAAGTTCGGGATAAAAACCATCCTATGTCCTTTCTCCAGGTCAACTCTATCTCTGTACCAAATTTTATTAAAATCAGTTCAGTGGTTTAGACGTGAAAGCGTAACAGACAGACAGACAGACAGAGTTACTTTCGCATTTACAATATTAGTAGGGATAATATGTATGATAACCCGTGCATCGGAGAGCACGTAAATGTCGGTCCTGCGACTGATCTCTCTCCGGTGGTGTCGGATTGCCGTCCCATCGGGCTATGAGAGTGAAGGAATAGAGAGTGCACCTGTGTCTGCGTAAATGCTTGTGCACTATAATATGTCCTGCGCAGTTGGCTGATCTGCTTACATGAGAACAGGCGCCGTAGGAATTATTAGAATAGAAATCAGCAATAGGTATTTGTATGTCATAATGAGTAAAGCCTCTTATATCAATAAGCAACAACAAAAAAAACACGCAAACCAAACCCGATTTTTCAACCAACGCTTTCTGGGGAGGATCCTGACCTGTCGAAAGAGTTATATAATACAAAAATATGTAGAAGGCACATTCATGAATTCTGCCAGATAATTCTGGTAAACCAGAAGGATTCTCTGATAATTTTGTATTCGAAAGAAACCGCGTTCCTATCGTATCTAATTGTTCCTCCGTTTTCAACCCAAGTTGACTCACTGTTAGTATTTATTACACTACGGCTATATTTTAAGAGTGAGAATAACATGCGACACAACTTAAAAAATGCTAATTTTAAGCACCACAACTTTTGTCTCTTTATTCTCAAAACTCACTCTTAAAACTGTATAATTTTAATAATGCTTTAATTTGTGCGTTAAATAATTGTCACACTTTTTTTAATAATTATTATATTATGCACGCTAATGGCTTCCACCGTTTTCTGTAATCTTAAATAGTTTTAAAATAATTTGTTATTTATAATTATTAACCATCTCTTTTTCACAGCTAAATACTCATATTTCAACATTCGATAGAATAAAAAAATCATGAATTTCAAGTATGACATCGCTTCGGTCACCGAGATCAAACCATGCTTATTTAAATAATGCAATATGTCATTTAAGCTAAACGTCATCTCGTAGGTACATGGATTTGATCTTTGATTTTTTCTATCGATGTTGCATGTTGTGTTGTACGGAATTTTCTGTCGCATAACACATAAGATGGAAAATAATAGACATACGGAAATCTATTATTATCGAACCGCAAACGTCAAAACCGCAAATAAATTATCTAACAAATTTTAGCTAAAAAATATCGATACAGAGACTTACGATAACCAAACTATTTCTAGGTGTTAAATCGCCTATTTGACCAATAGACGGCAAGTGCACCGTCATCGATTATGGTTTGTTTATCGTTATAGTTAAATGTAGCCCTTACATCACTCTTGCATTTTTACATTACTATATCGATATAGTAACAAAATCATCAACATAGCGACAGGAAATTCCTCCCACATACAGCCCCTAAAATTCGTTCGTGTAATAAAACTGCGTTCGTAGCACAAACTGCGGTTAGTGGAGGCGTGTGCCTCGGAGGGCGGCGCTCGCGTGCAGGCGCTCGGGGAGCTGCGCCTGCAGTGGTGTCTGCGCGGCGAGCAGCCCCTCCACCCCCCCTCCGCCGCCTTCCTGCCCGTGCACGTGTATGAGTGCCCGGACCACTTCTCTACTGTTGAATACTTTGATGTATGTATTCGTTGCGATAGTCCGAGTATATGTTGGTGCAATTTTAGGACAGTGATCATCTTCTTCCGAGCCTTTTTCCCAACTATGTTGGGGTCGGCTTCCAGTTTGATCGGATGTAGCTGAGTACCAGTGTTTTAGAAGGAGCGACTGCCCTATCTGACCTCCTCAACCCAGTAGCCCGGGCAACCCAATATTCCCCTTGGTAAGGCTGGTTGTCAGACTTACTGGCTTCTGACTACGCGTAACGACTGCCGAAGATGTTCACTGACAGCCGGGACCTACAGTTTAACGTGCCATCCAAAACACATTTAGAACAGAACAGAACAGTGATTCTAATATCAAATTTAAAATGTTTCCTCCTATTCAACAGAACCTAACCTCATCCCGTCTCGGGCGCCTAGTGGTGTACGCGGACGTGATGACGTCGACAATGCACATAACAGCAGCGCCACTCGCGCATGGTGTCGGCGCTGTGGCGCGGCGACAGGCGGCCGGGCGCGGCCGGGGCGGCAACGTGTGGATCACGCCGCCCGGACAGGCTGCCATGTCGCTGCAGGTACACAGCACAGCAACACGTGTGACACATGACAGCGGCGGCAGGCGGCCGGACGTGGTAGAGGCGGCAACGTGTGGATCACGCCGCCCGGACAGGCTTCCATGTCGCTGCAGGTACACAGCACAGCAACACGTGTGACACATGACAGCGGCGGCAGGCGGCCGGACGTGGTAGAGGCGGCAACGTGTGGATCACGCCGCCCGGACAGGCTGCCATGTCGCTGCAGGTACACAGCACAGCAACACGTGTGACACATGACAGCGGCGGCAGGCGGCCGGACGTGGTAGAGGCGGCAAAGTGTGGATTACGCCGCCCGGACAGGCTGCCATGTCGCTGCAGGTACACAGCACAGCAACACGTGTGACACATGACAGCGGCGGCAGGCGGCCGGACGTGGTAGAGGCGGCAAAGTGTGGATTACGCCGCCCGGACAGGCTGCCATGTCGCTGCAGGTACACAGCACAGCAACACGTGTGACACATGACAGCGGCGGCAGGCGGCCGGACGTGGTAGAGGCGGCAACGTGTGGATCACGCCGCCCGGACAGGCTGACATGTCGCTGCAGGTACACAGCACAGCAACACGTGTGACACATGACACCAACACGTGTAACATATAACCGTCACATCGATATCTAAAAATATCGACATTGGTTATTACTCTTTATGACGTTTGCTAATCACTGCTCGTACCACGTATTGTACATACAATGGCACATATACGTGTTGTTATAACATTATATCTTCAGGTATGGCTGAAAGTATCGCCGACACTCCCGCTGGTACAACACGCGGCTGCACTGGCCGCAGTGAGGGCCATCCGGTCGCAACCCGCATATGAACATTTGGATATTAGGTAAATATCACTATCCTTTTGCAATGTATTTCTATATGCAAAAGGATAGTACTATGAACTCCCCTATATATTTCCTTATGTATACTCTATACTCTATGGCATAGAGAATACATAAGGAAATACATAGGAAATATACATAAAAAATACATAGGACTATGGACTCCCCTATGTATTTTTTATATACAACCTATGAACTCCCCTATGTATTTCCTTATGTACACTCTATGTACTCCTCTATGTATTTATTTGGATAAGGATTAAAATCATGTTTATAAAAAAGGTTATAGTGACCTAACCCTAAGAGACCTATGTCTCTAACCTTTGCTAAGAAAATGTCCGTGACAGCATATGCCTATACATCATTTACTTTTAAAGGGAATCAATTCTGTCATACATCATTTTTGCGAAACTTAAACCGTTTACGCAGCGCACGCAGCAGAAGCTCTCAATAGAACAAAAAATCCCCCGCTTTGAAACATTATTCGTTACTGGGGCCGATTCTCCTAAGTTAATAATGTCAAAATCGAATCGCAATATGATCGCAATAGCAGTTTTAACCATATCGGGCATTCTGCTACTAATAAAAGAAGATCGTATTCGATTGACATTTGATTGGTGTGCGATTGGTCTGCTATTTTGGTGATTTTGGTCTATACTGTAGTTTGCTGTACAATCATTTTGCAATCGTAAATCATTTGCAGACAAAATGATTCATTATTGAATGACAGAAAAGGATAAAAACGTTTATTTCAAAGAAAAAAATAGCGGAATGCCACATACGCTTCAATCGTAATCGAGTCGGGATTGGATCTCAGTCGAATCGAGTCGAACGTGAATCGTATGTCGCTTAAGTAAAATTAGGAGAATCGGGCCCCTGCTCTGTTCCTCAGCCTATAGCCTTCCTCGATAAATGGGCTATCTCGAGGGCTATCTAGGGGAGATTAGCGCGTTCAAACAAACAAACTCTTCAGCTTTATAATATTACTATAGATTTCTAATAAAGGTGTGCTTTATTTGTCAGGATAAAGTGGCCTAACGACATCTACTACGGCCGCGACGTGAAGATCGGAGGCACCATCACCACCGCCAACTGTATCGGAGATGAGGTCTACGTTAATATAGGTAAACTTGCATAATCACTTTATACAGTTATGTATTTTTAACAACATACTGCAGAATTACTCAAACAGGGATATATTAAATTAATGCAAATAATTTTTTACACCATATTTTCTATATTTTTAAATATTCAATTAAAAAAAAAAAACATTTAAAAATATAAAAAAATAGATGGCCACCGATATATTCAATCAATAATTATTAATAAGCTATAGTGCTAAAATTCATTTCTAGTTCGCTAGTTAAAAGTTGAACAAGCGTGGTGATTAACGCTTATTCTTTCTCTATATGAGAAGAGGAAACAGCCCTGGAGTGGAACAATAAAGT
This sequence comes from Helicoverpa zea, assembly GCF_022581195.2. Taxonomy (NCBI): domain Eukaryota; kingdom Metazoa; phylum Arthropoda; class Insecta; order Lepidoptera; family Noctuidae; genus Helicoverpa; species Helicoverpa zea. The sequence goes on from NC_061472.1 coordinate 6,722,874, forward strand.
GACGATGATTTATTTCTCCAGGCACCGGTGTAAACATATCGAACAGTGTCCCCACAACGTGCCTCAACGACATTATAGCGGAACACAACAAACAGCACGGCACAACTCTAGCGCAGATGTCGATAGAGCGGTTCCTCGCTCGATACTGCTCCCAACTAGAGAGGATTCTCGATTATATGAACACTGAAGGCGGAATCGATGCCTTCCTAGAACAGTATTACCAGTATTGGTTGCATACGTGAGTATTATTTAGTTGTTAGTATCGATAACATGTCAATATAATAGCCACATTCATGACTCGAATTCGATAATTTCGCGGCGGAATTGTAGTGTTGTTGTCAACATTTGCAAATTTCAAAACTGTTGAATTATTCGTTAAATAAAAGCTGCTACTAGTAATATTACCGGTTACTAATAAAGTCTCTGATAGCCCATCAGTTACCTGTCTGACAGATAATCTATAAAGTTTGGTGTCGAAGTTCTCAGCATTAACTAGCAGAAATTGTAAGCCAGCCTTTATTTCTATCAGATTACAAACTGACACTTTATCAGTAACCAGTAACCACTTAACAAATGTATTTTTTTTTCAGTGGTGAATCAATCCGCGTAAAAAGCGAGGCTACATCGAGTCCTGTGGATGGCACTATAAAAGGTTTAGACGAAGCCGGGTGGCTGGTCGTGAGCACGGCATCCGGAGATGTTAGAGTAGCTCCAGACGGCAACACCTTCGATATGATGAGCGGTCTCGTTGCACCGAAGGTGTAGTTGTAATAAAATTTAGTCGGATTGTGTAATCTGCTATATTATATTACGGCTAGCAGTTACAAAAAACCGGGCCAGTTATAAAAAGTCAGATTGAATGCAGTTGAATAAAAAGTCGTCCATCTCATGCTAGCCGCTTTGTAATATGACGGATTATACAAGCCAGTTGCGATACACATACGAGAAGGACGTTGGTTTACTTAGTGATGTACCTATGTTGATATGAAACTGGTCATATTTGTTACAAACAGTGTTCGGGAATGTACAGACGCTAGTACATAAGGTACAAACTAAAGTTTCTTTTAAAAGATTTTCAACTTTATCTCAAAATTTTAAGGTTCAATATTGATTGGAGAAATTTTACAGATTGATGTACTACACATATTCAAATAAGATCAGTTTCGTGCCATGGTAAAGTTAATGGTGATATTTAGTACATAACGTGACAGCTCTCTACATATAGTATGTGGGATATTTATGGGGAATCATTTCTTTCGATTTAGATATTTATTGTGATATTTTTTAAAATTGTTATGCAGTGTCTATTCTAAGTGTTTTTGTTGTGGTTATAATATTAATATAATCGGAATGGTGAAATATTAAATCGGACTTATGTTGAAGCTTGTTAATGTTAATAATTTATATTCAAAAGACATTTCGAATAATTTAATAATTATTAAATCTTGTTGTTACTTACTCTTAATTTAGATTATAATGTGTTATTTCTTATTTTAAATTACTTAAAGAATAAAGACGTCCTAAAGTTTGCTCATAAAAACTTTAATTTGTTTAAATCGATTTATTTATTCGAATGATCGATAACCTGACTCGATATAAATGATAATGAGGAATTTAAGCGATGGAATATTATCAAATATTAGAATTTAAACGTTAGACACTATTATGTTTAGTGAATTATAAAATATTATTAACTCGATACCGCTGTAGGTATCCTAGCATTATGTATGCGATGTAGGTATCGTAGGCACAAATACGAAAACATCAATATCGATGTAATGTAGTTTTTATTATAACTTATCGCGTAAGGTTTCGGCGTGTCCATTGGGTTGGTGAATGTTTTAAATAAATCTGCAGATATTTGTTAGTACAGTAAATTAGTTTAAAAATAATATCTTTAAACATACTTACATTTAATTGGACAGTAAAGTATGTATTCTATAAATCTGTGCGGTATAAAAACAGCTCGCTTTATAATATTAAGTAGAAAATAAAACAATTTTGGCACACATTCTATACTAAGATATGTATAAAATATGGGCTGAAATTGCATAAAAATATTCTATAGAGAAAGCGAAGTTAAAACTACCTACCTATATATTTGAAAATGATAAAGGAATGTATAAAGTACACTTATGTACAGTAAGTATTGGGACAGCCACACCACTGCCAGTGCTCTTATATCGAATAGTTGATAGTTTCTATATACATATTATGTATGTATTCACGTGAGCATGTGTGCGTAATCCGTTCATAGTACATACAGTTATATATCTCGTAAAGAGAGTGATTGCTTTCGTGTCAATTACTTTTAAGGGGTGTTATACTTGCGGGAAAATGGTATGAACTTGTTTATCTGTCGTTAGCTCCTTTTAAGAAGAGTATAAGTACCTATAACTTATAGAACTTTCATTGAATATTTTAGCGTGAGTCCAAGTTGTAATAATTATATTCCACCAATGTAGTTTTCTAGATGCATATTATGTGTATATGATATAAAGGATGTTTATTGCAAAGGAGTGAAAACCAACAGGTTTATTTTTTTAAAGAGAATAGTTGCAAACAAGTAGTTTTTGTTCTTCTACGTCTGTTAACTAGCTTCCTACTTAAACTTTGATACCTCGAGAAGGAGGAATTTAATCAACTTCAAATATTACATACATTAGTATGTATAAGAGCGTATGGGTTAAACATAAGTTAACGTTAAGTATAAGGCAGTTTATAGAGCTTTTTATCGTTCATTAATTACAATATTCTTTGTAATAAATTATGAGAAAAATGTGCCTAAACAAAGTTATTGTAACTCATGCAATTGATCTATTTGTTAGATACTAAGTAGCGTTGTACAAAACTATCGCATCTTTACATAATTTCGGTGGGAATTCCAAAAAAATATTTCGATGGTTTAAAAAAAATACTATTTAAATAATTGTCTTTGAAATCGAATTGAAACTTTTTCGCTAAATTAAAAAGATACATTTAAAATTCGTAAATTCGTCTATTTTGAAAATGGAATCTTGTTAAATAATGATGCAGTTGCCACGTCGATGGCGACGCGTCTCGGATCTATATAGTCACTCCTCGCTGTTGTCTTGTGATGTTAAGTTGTTTAGATGTTATTTATTGATAGAGTCTAAAGTGTTATACAGTCTCTTGTTACATTACTCTGGTTGTATTCATGTGCTCTAATAAATTATTTCATTAATAATTATATTGCTATGTTTTATTTGAATAATACAAATACTACACAATAACACTTGGGCGGTATACCCTAATAATATTTTAATTCACAAAAATGCATTGTACATAAAAAAAACTTTGCACACTTCCTCAAAATGCTTCATTGCCAATACCAGCCAACCTTCACGAACCACTCAGTATTCAATATTCATCAGCATTATTAAAAACGAATTTATGATTTGGTACCCCCGAAGTCCCCATATGATGTAACACAAAGACTGCACCAGCTAACGGTTGATCCTTCAGCTTGTCAGGCTCCAAATTCCTTCGGGATGTGGTTACAATGAGATCGCCGAAGTTTGGACCTCCCCAAGTCAGGGAAGTGGTGAGGGTCACTGGTAACTTGTATCGTTCCACTATTTCTTTCTTGTCTGGATCGATACGGGCTATCTGTGAAAGTAATTAAACACATCCAAAAATTCTTGAAAATGAAAATGAAATCTTTATTTGTAAACATAGGTTTAAGAAGGTGGTTCAAAGTACATATTATATTATTAACCCATCTTGAAAAAAATGAATAATCGTGAGAAAAAAAAATGGAAATGTATGGTCTGTGGGATTGTTCGCAAGAGTTACCGCGGCCCTGGTATGCAAAAGGCTCCAAAATAAACATGGTGGGTTTAGTCAGTGCGACAAAATACAATGTATTTTAGTAAGTACTCACACAACCGTGAAACATCAAAGCTATCCATAAAAATCCATCCTTGTCTATGGTCATTCCGTCCGCTATAACTTGTTCATCCCAATAATCATCTATTTCCAAGATAGTGCGACGTTTACCTTAAAATTATTAAAATCTTGAAGAAACTTTGCAAACAAAAAGGCAAAACCATTTCCATTTCTCAAAAAGTCAAAAGCGTTTCTGAGCCTACACTAAATCCTATTTTACCAGAATTCCTATCCAACTAATAATTGACTAATATTTTAAAATAAAATTCATACTTATCCGTCCTTTAACTAAATCAAAGTCGAAGGCTTCAATCTTCCTGGACAGCGAATCTATGTAGTACATAATAGTGTTATTGAGTGACCACACGAGCCCGTTGGAGATGGACACCGGTTTCAACTGGACTTTAGGCGTAAAGTCCGGTGCTATGATGCTATATAGTGCTCCCTCGTCGTGCATCACCACATTGCCTTTCTGACGACCTTTTGTACCTTCGAAATAAATTTTCACCTCAGTGTCTATTAATGATTATTAACCCCTGGTATGCCGGTGGCGCGGATCCACGCAGACACAATTGATTTTCTATTGTTCTCTAATTAGATTCAAGCAGTTAAAGCGACGCATACTTCACTATGGGCATACAAAATGATAAGGCTGCTTCCATAGCGCATAAAAACGACTGGCTGCACATTGTGCTAATTAAGACTTAATTAATTGCAATCAGTACACGTAGGTATTCAACTTAACGGTATTTGCCCTTCACGCTGTTAGAAGTCCGACAAACGTAGAAACGTGATTATGTCATCGAAGAGTGAAAAATTCAACTAGTTACCTCCCCAAAATCGTCCCAATGCATCCGCCTTTCCTTCATTGAGAATGTTATCGGGCGAGCCCAAGTCGAAAGCTGCCAGGAACCTTAGGGCAGTGTCCCCTGGCTTATTCCAGTCCATTAGAAATAACTCATTTCTGACACCTAGTAGGAGCCGACTGCTGTTTTGTATTGGAATTACTATGTTAACTTCACCATAATCTGAAAAAAATAATTGTTCAAGACATTTGTTCTTGTAAGCAGGTAGGTCATACATACTGAATATTGAATTACTGTGTATTGAATCCATTAGGAAATAATTTAACGTTTGGCTAAAACGAACCTTGGATCTTCGATGGGTGGGACGTAACAAAAATGAATAAATATGTTTCTACCAGTACGAGGGTCAAACTGAAAGTTCTTAGAAAATCATAAACTGATTACATTAACCAGTTATTAGTTTTATTATATGTTTTATTGTAGTGTTAGTACGTCGAACACAGCATTTGAGTCACCTCCGATAAATCTTTCAATCATTTTAGGGCACCAATCCACACTATGGAGTTTATGAGCCTCAGTCAAATTATGAGGTATCCACCGGGCGCAAAGCTTCCTGACCGCTAAATGTTCGTGGAGGATTTTGTGCACTTGACTCATAACGATGCCTAAGCTTGTCCGAATCTGCTGATAGGTCACTCTTTTGTCAGTCTCTATCATACGCCGCACAACACAGATGTTATCTTCAGTCGTCGCCGTAGAAGGCCGTCCCTCACGTAAATCATCAGTGAGATTAGTGCGACCACGTTTAAACTCATTAAACCAGTTGTAAACAGTCGCACGAGATGGGGCTTCATCGTGAAAGGCCAATCGTAGTCTATCATAACTTTCTTGTTGACTTAAATGACATCGAAAGTCATAAAAAATCATTGCACGAAAATTTTCTCGTGTTAAATTCATGTTGACGTGACAGACAATTTTCATTTTGCCGCCAAATCGTAAAACAAATGACAAATGAATTAAATATATACTCAGTAATATTGGCAAAGAGTTCTATTTTCAAATTATAGAATTATTTTTTTATTATATTGTTTATAAGTGGCCAGTTCTAAGAACTTTCAGTTTGACCCTCGTACAACGCAGTCAAGCCGAATTTCGAAAATGCTGATATTTGGGACATCAGACCATGTTCAGACATTCCTAACATTTTATATACTTACTAATATGTTTAACTTTATGCTTCTTCGTGTAATAGTGCAAGGCGTGAACATCTTGGTTGATCACGTCGACCCAGTACAGCATGCTGCTATCAGGATCCCACACGGGGCTCTCGGCGTGAGTAAACGTTATGTTCGTGTACTCGAATGTTTTATAATTCTTCGATTGTAAGTATTTCACCTGCGTGAGGGTATAATGACAATCTTAAATAACTTCAACAAGTTAGTACCTACATTTTTCTAAAATGAGATATGACTGAAGTCTGGTAGAAAAAAATCTGAGGAAAAAAAAAGAATTTATGAATAACGTAATGATTAACTTACATCATAAGCAGCAGTTGGTTTTATACGATATAAATAAATTATAGTAAGAATATAGTAAAGAGACAGAATCATGTTGATGTGTCCTATGTGCTTACAGCTCTTGTAATGTGTTACTTCACCTATGTTAGTTACACTGCACATTTTTGCCACATACCTAATTAAGGTATGTAGAACATTATTTTTAATTAGCGTGTTCAAATGCAGAGGTGTGAAAATAATATGATTGATTATGTAATAAATACCTACACGCGCTATAGCTAGGCCAGGACTTATAGTAGGTAAATGGAACAATTCTGGAAGATACATATCAACCTTAGACCGTACCTACAACCTTTAACTTCCATTGATGGACCTCGGTATCCTAATATCTATCGGTTTTTGAGCAGTTTTTTTTTATCAAGTCTACTCGCTATTAAATCTATAAAATGCTTCGGTGTAAATTGTTGCTAAGTCGTCAAATTTCAGTTCAGAATTTCTTAGGTACAGTAGGTTCCTATGCTATCAGAACATGTATTGCTCCAATTAAGACATTGAATTTTTTGTTCATTTAATTTGTAAAAATGTAATCTAATCAATCGGATGTAGGTTTTTTTTTGCATTGCTCATTAATTAACACTCATGTTCGTGTGCCGACCCCAACATGATTGGGAAAAAGGCTCGGAGGATGATGACTCATGTTCGTGTGCGTTCGCGCAGCGGAATGTTGTTGAATTTAAAGATTTTAATTATGCAGATAATTATATAGTGTATGACGTCCTATAATTGTGTATGGTAAATAAAAATTTGTGTATGCAGCCATTGTGGAGAAATTCACCAAAAACAGATTCCGCTGGGATAAAAAAGCGGCCGTGCCATATGTCTAAGAAACGTTACGACTTTTTCTAAATCTGTTTTTTAAACAAATATAAACAAATTCAAAACAACGTATGTAAAAATCTACAGCTCTTTATGTAAGCGCTTTATGTGAAAACTAGCTAATGGCCAAACGTTCGCGTAGCGGAAACTTGAATTTCTCCGAAGTTTATGCATGCACTGATTTCATTCATACATAATCAATTATACACAAATACACACAAATTTTTGGACACATCTCTTTTCTTCTAAAGTCTATGGATTAAAAAAGTTCCGCCAGGACAACGTTCGCCCAGCGGAATCTGTTTTTGGTGAATTTCTCCACAATGGCTGCATACACAAATTTTTATTTACCATACACAATTACAGGACGTCATACACTAATTATCTGCATAATTAAAATCTTTAAATTCAACAACATTCCGCTGCGCGAAAGCACATCTCATGTTCTACAATATATTCTGCGGAATTATTTGGGGGGTCTTTATTTGAACACCTGTTTTTGATACTACCTAGCTACCTACCTACCTACCTTTCATACTACCTAGTCCCTGTATCCGATGAATTTGAATCAAATTAATGATTATATCTAGCGCTGCGTAATACCTAAGTCTTTATTCTTGTATGCCTGTGGGTGTTTTACAGGAATTATAAAAGAAAAACTGTTTGAGCTTGTAGCAAGATGAATTGCTAGTTGATTTTGTAAATTCAATGTTCAAATATTTAACCATACTGGTTTCATTTATGAGGCCTCAAATCGTACATGTAGTACAAAATACATAGACATATAGTTGTATATATTAATAGTACGTTTACTGATTCACAACCAAGCAAAACGCTACTCAACAATAATTCGGTCGACTTAAGCGAATGTTGTATAGCCACGTAAAGGTGTCTAAAAAGAAGACTAAACAAAACATTACTTTATATAAATTTAATTTAATCTTAAATACAATTTGATCAATAAAAATCAGCGTTATCGAATCTAAACATGTGAGGTTCGACGCCGCGGCTGCCGGTCCCGCGTATCGTAAAGATGGCGCCTCCCAGCGGCTCGTGCACGGCGTCTACATTGTCTCTGGCCGTCGTTACAAAGAGTTCGTCTAGGTTGGGCCCTCCCCAGCAGAGAGAGGTCACTCGGGACACTGGAAGTTTGTAGCCGAACACTATTTGTCTCGTGTCTGGGTCTACGTGTAATACCTGTGGATATAAAATACAAGCATGTAAATAACTCTGAATCCGTTATTTAAATAAAAATAACTGAAAACCAATGTACAGCCATCATTAAAACAAGAACATCCATTTTTATTGTTTAAAAATGACTTATTTATTTTTCTTTTGGTTGCTGTAATTTACGTCAACCCCATTTTAATGGTCGTTTAATTTTAATATCGTCACTGCTTGGAAACACAGTGTGACAAAATACTACGAACGAAAAAGATTTCATGCAATCACTATGAGAATTTTAATGTATGGCAATTATATTTCTCTTATATATTCCTTGGATTCTTCTTTTTAAAATGTCTCAAAATTTCGTAATTTATAATGCCGCAGGTATAAAATACTCACAGTGCCTCCGAACATGAGCGCGATCCACAGGTTTCCATGGCTGTCTATCGTCATGCCGTCAGGTATGGCGTCCTCGTAGCCGTGTGCTGATATGTCTATCACCGTCCTGCGACCAGCTGATAATGGGAAGGTAATATTTTAGTCAAAATTCCAGGCACTCATACATAAGTAGATAGAATAGGAATTGTTATTTCTAGGGACACGGTATTTATTGGTATTAAAAGTACGTGCCTACATATAGGTAACATTTTGGTTTTCTGAATAAATGATTTATTATTATTAGTGCCTATTTATCATCATCAGATGAGCAAAGTTATTTACAAGTTTTTACAAAAAAATATCTGATAATCTTACTATATAACATGTCTATTTTATCTAAAAAGATACATAACACAGTTGGAAGCAAATCGGAAAAATAAAAGATAAAAAAACATTCGATTAAATTTTCCGCTCGACTAAAATATGGGTGTAGAGTCACATCGAAACGTGAAAAAAATTATCAGTAAAACGATTTTCTAAGAGCTTTCATGTTTTGGTTCAGATCTCATTGCAATATATTTCTATATAAATTTAAATTTCTTACAAACCAAAAAATACATACACAAGTCTCCTCTCTGCAAATCAAAGTCGAAGGCCTCAATCTTCTGCGTGGGCGAGTCGATGTAATACAGCACGGTATTGTTGAGCGACCACACGATGCCGTTGGAGATGGACACGGGGCGCAGCTGTATGCGCGGCCGGGTGAAACTCTCTTGTTCTAAGCTGTAGAATGTCGCCTTGTCGGGGATCACGTCGTCGCCAGTTTGGGGGCCTTTCGTTCCTATTGAGAGTTGTATTTTGTAGTTAGTATGTAGAGACAATATGCCTACCTACATACAATTAGGTACTCAGTATTTGAATATGTATTTTAAGCATAGAGTGCAAAATTTTCCGATAATTGACAACTGTGCAAGATCTATCATGAACATTCTTCCTGATACCAGTGGGAAGACTAGTGATTACTAGTGAAGAAATACAACAAAGAATACGCGAGGTTAAAAAAAGCCTGCTTATCGTTTTGCCCTTATTCCAATAGAATGTTATTTTGTGGACAAATAAACTTGACAAAAAATTCCCATTCGCAACGATAAATCCGACAATCTATCTGATAAATCCAAAAAAAATCAAAGGAATAAAAACGTAAGTATTCATACCTGCCCAAAATCTCCCTTCAGCATCGGGCTTCCCCTCATTGATGACGTTATCAGGCAGTCCTATGTCCATAGTAGTGAGCAGTCTCAACGCCGCGTCTCCAGCGATGGCCCAGTCCATCAGGTATAGGGAGGAACGCACGGCGACTAGCAGCCGGTGGGACCCAGTCACTAGGGATACCACGTTCACTTCTCCGTAACCTTAAGATTATAATATAAATGTAGAAGTTTGATTTATATTCTGTGAGCTGATGTAGTGCGTTAAATTGGTGCCCAAGAAACCGAGCCCGTTTGGGGCCAATTGTGAACCTTCCAGTACTTAGCGTTTTTGGATAGTATAAATTTTTGTAGGTACGTCAAAATACTTTTGTGGAAACTGCATAGGTATGTCCATGGTAGACCTTCGAGATGATCATTTCCAGAAGAATTCAGGTCTTTTTGATGGTGCTTTTATAGAAAATGATTTCTTGTTCGAGTCCAAAAAGTGAATTCTGCCTTATTTCATAGTTGACAACTTATTTGAACATATTCTAACCTTCCAGAATTTTTGACGCTGTCTTCATTCACTGCAAAAAATTACTTTTTCGCTGAGAAAACTTGTATACTTATTATGTACTTACTTATATGCTTAGTATAAATCTTCCCGGACACGTAGTCTAGCCGATGCACGTTGTTCTCACGCACGTCGACGAAGTACAAGCTCTGTAGTTCCGGATCCCACACGGGACTCTCGCCGTGTATGAATAACGCGGGGCTGCCGGGGTTTTCATGAGACGATACCTAGGAGTTGTTCGGAATAGTGGTTTGTTCTCATTATTAGTTAGTAGTTAAAGGTTTCACTTGTATGTATGTACGACATGAATTTATTAGTAAAGTTATCGGTACGGATAATGAGCTCTCGGCGGAAGAGTGGGGATCGCTTTGCGCACTGTACACTTAAGGCAATAAACCAATAAATCACTTCTGCGCAGGTGAAGGTCAGGGCTCAATATCCTTGCCGATAATTATAGCCAGCTTCCGCCCTCGGTTTAGAGTACGAAGTAGGGTTCATAGCTCACATCCGTTACCTCAGATCCAGTTGACAGTTTTAGGCTATCCTCCCCAATTTACTGAAGTTGTAATTAATGTAGCTAATATGGCATTATTTTTAGAATTCATCCAGTGTTTAACAGTAATAATAATTAACGGGCACAATAAATACAATATTATAAATTCAGTAATTTTAATTTATTACAGTATAACGTAACGACTGACCCGTGAAGGATCTTCAAAACAAAAAGAAGTTCAGATGAGTTAGCAACAGGAGCTCTGGAGGAATAGTTAGGTATGTACTAATTTTTAATACTAACTATAACTTCCGGGTATTCATATTTTGTGAAGAATAATTTACAGAATATAGTGTGAGGAATGTCTGTCAATGACTTACCATAGAAATTCTATAATAATGTTGCGATTCCTGCGTCTCTTGGTTATCGGCGACGATAGAATAATACAACATAGAAACCATTGATATTATTAAAAACATTATTTATTTTAATCTTAATACTTATTTAAATTAAAATAAATTTACTAACGGTACTCCGTGCAGTACCGCACCTGAGATTGTTTTCTGTACAACTGTGAATCAAATGTTTCCAAAACATGTCAAACGCAATAAAACGATAAAATGCTTCTTTGACAAATAAAAGTGAACGTAAACAGTTAGAAGTCGATAACGCGGGACAAAATGACAGCGCAGACTGAAACAATACCGCTGCCGTCGACAGCTTTTATTTGATAAAGTCGTAATGTACGCTTACAAATAATTTGAGAATACTTATTGATATACACTTTCACACTTAGTTCGCACAGATCACAAACATAAAAGGGATGTTAACAAGAACCAGTTTATTAGTCCGTCTTTTATATTAGCAAAAAATATTAGACATGATTTTTTTTCTAAACTCCCATGATCTGAATAACGCGCTAAGCTCTTGAATGTTAATGTATTATATTTAAGGGTGAGTTGCACCATCCTACTACCCTACTAATATACTAATAATCCTACTAATATTATGAATGTGAAAGTTTGTGAGAATGTATGGATGTATGATTACTATTCTTTCACGCAAAAATGGCTGGACAGATTTGGTTGAAATTTGGTATGTTGATGAGAGTCTAGATTAACACATAGGCTACTTTTTATCAACACACTACGCGGGCGAGCAAAAGCTAGTTTAAGCGGAAATTTGACAACTGAAGATAGTTCAACTCACCAAGATAAATGGTGCAACACACTGTTAATAAATTCCTTTCATTACGATGATTTATTTTATAAAAAAAATACGTGTCCAATATTTTTTAACAGACCAATACATTTTTGTCAGCATCCCTACTTCATAATTCGATAGTAAAGTCTAATCTTAAATATAGCTTATGTGTTATATCGTATGGGGTGCGTGTGTATGTGTTTATGCGTGTGCGGGCGGCGCGGGCTCGGGCGCGGCGTCGGGCGGCGCGGCGGCGCCGGCGGCTGCCGCCACTGCCGCGGGACCACTCTCCGCTTGTAACCTGCACATGATTAAACATTACATAAATTACATTATCATCATCTGCCTAGCCTTATCACAACTATGTTGGGGTCGACTTCCAGTTTAACCGGATGCTGACTACCAGTGTTTTGAAAAATGTTGCTTTGTTACTAAAAAAATGGGCGGATTGAAAAGAAGGCGTATGAGGTAGCCGTAACATTCCTCGTCCCCTGAACACCCGCATTTTGTTCACTGTGACCTAGCTTCAAGTACGAGTGTTTTGTATGTAGCGAAAGGAAGGAAAGGAAAAGACGTATCTAACCCCTAAAAAGATATAAAAACATTAATTGAAAACTTTTTTCGACTAGGAACTACCGAATTAAAATTTGAAGAATTTTGTACTTTATATGCCACTCTTGTTATCTGCTTACTTGTAGGGCTTTGTATAAAGGCGTTTATTAGTAAATAGTGCGACCTAAATTGGTGAACACAATAGGTTGTATTGCCCTCGTTATTGCAATGCAAGGTCAGGCCTATGTAGCTTTGTTCTCCTGTGACTCATTTTTGGATAAATATTAATTCCAAATGGAAAGGCAAGGCAGAGTCTACAAAGCAGCAGTTCGTCCATCCATGACATATGGTGCCAAATGCTGGCCACTGAAAAAGCAGCAGGAGCAAACACTACATGTCGCAGAAATGAAAATGCTAAGATGGGCTGGTGGGGTAACGATGCAGGACCATGTCCAAAACATCCATATTCGGGGCAGTTTTAAAGTAACGCCTATACCGGAAAAGATCATGGAGAGCCGCTTAAGATGGTACGGTCATGTCATGAGGCGACCATCGGACCACATGTCGAGGAAAGTGCTCGATATTGGTACCCAGCCCAGAAGACGCGGTAGACCCCGCCTTACATGGATGTCCGTTATTGAAAAGGATCTGAAGAAGACACAATTATCATCCCAGACGACCCAGGACAGACCGTCCTGGCGAAGATTGACCAGAAGGGCTGACCCCAAGTAAATGGGATAAAGGCCAGGCAGAAGAAGAAGATTAATTCCAAATGGAACCAAACATTTTGGTTCAAGTCTTTCCAACTTTGTCTACTCGACGAAACGAAAATTCGGAAAAGGTCACATTTTTATTGTGCTATCTAAATGGTAGGTATGAAACATGCGAAATATCGATCAAACCTTTGTTTTTCTTTGAGTTACATTGTAAGCAAGCCCAGTAAATCTTTATAACAATCTTATAACCGCAGTTTTAACCTCCTTATTAATAAAGCAACGGAGTAAAGTTAATCTAAATTAAAGCCCATGAAAATGTATGATTATTCTTTTCTTATTCTTTGTGTCACTTTAACTTGTTTATTAACAGGAGGGTAATAATTTAAGTCATTCGTACCTTTGATGTGCCTGATGCCTGGCGCGGAACTCTGCTGCCTTGAGCTGCTCGAGATGGAACTGTTGTCGCTCCTGAATCAGCTGCTGCCGCTGGTATTCCAGTCCTGGGACAAACGAAAATATATTATCGAAAAATTGTTGAAGTAAAACTAATTTTAACACATAATCAGATGTACAAAAAAACATTAAAATACTGTCTCATCTACTGAGCGAATTTTAGTACTCATTCTTAAGGCTTCAGAAATAAGCACTGCAATTCATAAATATCTACTTTCCATGTGTAAGTGATTAACGTTAGGTAAATGACTGATTTCCACAATTTACAGCAAGAAGCAATGGATTGTAATGGCTGCTACACAGTGCTGCATTAGCTGAGGCCGTATTTTTGCTCATCGTCATAAATTTTATTCTTTCAATGCCTTGCTTGGCATATACCCAGCGGCAACCATGTGTGTAACAGCCTAAAGTGAATTAATGCTTAATCCTTTGACACTGCAGCCCTGTGCCTACCTTCTCGTTCCCTCTCCATAGTAGCTTCCAACTCCTCGAAGTGCCTGAGCTTGATCTCGAGTTTCTTCATCTGTGTCTCCACGAGTAAAGCTACGAGTGACTTGATCTTGCGTTCCTCGACGCCGGCGAGGTGCTTCGCCTTGACGGCGGCGGCAGCGAGGGCGGCGGCCGCAGCCGATTGGAGCTTCGCGTCTACGGTGGCTGGGCCTTCGGGTTTTTCTGCTGCTGAAGATAAAACAAAAGATGAATTATTAGGTTTTTGGTTGATTATAGTCTAGGTTACGATGCAAATTGAAACAAAAATCAAGTTGACATGGCTTGTCGAATTTTGCAAAATTGACGAGATCGATCCGAATTTTCACACTAGCGGATTCGTCGTTCGATTTTTTTAGACGACAGAAAACTTTACGCCAATTTTTTGTCTGGCAAGATTCAATTTGAAGACATTGTAGAATATTACTCTTAAAACACAGCTGAGTTTCAGTCATGTTTATTTAAATTAAATACCATTTACACTATAATTTTAGTCAATTTCCGAAAATACAATAGAGATTCTCCATTCTGCATTTTTTTCACAATTCTTTTTTTTTATTTATTTTTTATTTATTTATATATTAGGTCTACCAACAATGTTGTACATCGAAGCATGTAATATCAGTAATTAATCTATAAGGTACAATGCAAACATTACTTAAAGGTAAACACCGCATACAAAAAAGAACAAAAGAGAATCTTAAAACTAAACTAATATAAATAGAGACTTAAAACTAAATAAACTTTACAAGAAAAGAAAAATGAAATGAAATGACTTACAAATAAAGCTGAAGTACAAATAACTAAAAAACTAACTAAATAATACTTACAATATTACTTAAAATACGTTTTTTCATAAGCTTGGATTCAAAGTGAAAATCAATCCTGTCACTGAGACTGTTCACAATCCTAGACAGTCTCGCGCATGGAGAATTAGCACCTAGAACTGTCTTTCTTAGAGGTGGGCAGAGCGGTGTGATTGGTTTGCGAGGGATCCTAGATGGGACATTGAATCTAATCAAAGACAGTAACCTTGGACAATCAATTTGGTGTTGGAGGATCTTAGATGCAAACATTGCCTCATTGATCCTTGTGCGATGCTCCAAAGTATTCATTTTAAAACGCTCTAAGCGGCATTTGTAAGAGCGTATTTTTTTAGCAATACCATTTAGGAATGCTAAGTGCCAGACAAATCGTTTTTGACATCGTTCGAGACGCAGAGCTTGGTTTGCATAATGGGGACGCCAAACTACGCTACAGTATTCTATGATACTACGTACCAGACTATTGTATAATAGAATTTTAGTGCGATTGTCACGAAAACCTTTACTATTTCTAAGCATAAACCCGAGCATTTTGGATGATCTTTTAATTACGTTATCCAAGTGTGGTACGAATGTCATTTTTTTATCGAAAATAACCCCGAGATCTTTAACATTTTGCACTTCAGATATTTTATGTGAATCTATGCAATAGGCATGGCTTAGGGCTTGCGTTTTTCTCGTAAATTTTACGTAGTAGCATTTTTTAGGATTAAGCAACATTCCGTTGCTTTTACACCACAAAATTAATCTATTAAGGTCACTTTGTAGATTCCTGGCATCCCGATCTGATTCAACTATTTTCACAAACTTGAGATCGTCAGCATACATAAAAACTTCAGAAAACTTGAAACATTCTGGAATATCATTAATGAAAAAGTTGAATAAGATGGGGCCTAGAAGTGAACCTTGGGGAACACCGGAAGAAACTGTTTGCAAGCTTGACTGATACCCATTAACTACAACAGAAAAAACTCTGAACATCAGATAAGATGATATCCAACCAAGCAAGGATCCTGATATGCCATAAGCTCGTAATTTATTTATAAGAACTTTATGCGATACTTTGTCGAATGCCTTGGAAAAGTCGGTGTAGATCACGTCAGCTTGATGTCCCCGATCAATGGCATGAATTAGTAGTTCGGTGAACGGAACTAAATTGGTATTTGTGGATCGGCGCGAAACAAATCCATGTTGGTTGTCACATAAATACAATCGTAAATGCTTCTGGAAATACGGACTGAGAAGCGCTTCAAATATCTTAGCAAAAGCTGACAGTATCGATATAGGCCTGTAGTTACTAATAGCTGTACTATCATCTGATTTATAAACTGGTACAACTTTAGCCATTTTCCATTTTAGAGGAAATACACCTGTTTTAAGGGATTTATTGTAAATCAGCGTCAGAGGTTGAGCCAGCTCGGAAAAACAATTAGCTATAAATACTGGATGCACTCCATCAGGGCCTGCACCCTTTCTGGTATTTATATGTTTAAGTTTCTTTTGCACACATCTCTGTTCTATAAGAGGACAGCTGAGGCACAAACTGTTCTGGTCCAGGACACGTAAATTTTCGGACATGTACTCGGTATCAGAAAGCTCATCATCACTGGTGCTGTATACAGATGAAAAGTGTTCTGCGAACATCTCACATATTTGGCTTACATCAGATGAATTTATTGAACCGTTTGTCATTTCTTTAGGGTATGCGCTTGACCCACCTCGTCTAGCCTTAACATAGGACCAAAAAAGCTTTGGATCTCTCCTAAGCTCACTTTCAAGACGTTCGGTATATAAATTGTAGCAAGCTGTTGATAATCTATCACAACTTTTGCCTATGTATTTCAATTCTACACCATCCATCGGATTATTATATTTTTTATAACGCTTCCTAAGCCTATGTTTTGCATTCAATAATCTAATTAATTTCTGATTGAACCACGGAGGAAATTTGTTGTTCTTCGGTTTTTTATGTGGAACAAATTTTTCAATAGCAATGTTGATGTGATGATAGAACACCTCGAGCATTTCATTGACATCGCTGCAGACTCCGAATAGTGCAATCCAATCGAGTTCCGCCAAGTAATTGCGTAATGATTCGTAATCTGCCTTGAAGAAATTTGGTCGAATATTAATTGTGTTATATGGAAGTCTAGCATCTGTTTTTAGTGGTACTGTGATATCTAACGGAGGGTGTGGCTTATGAATATTACTAATGGGAGTGAAACATTCTGTAACATTGCACAAAGATATGGTTGAAAGGAACAGGTCAAGTGTTCGGCCCATATAATTTTTAATAGAGTTTAACTGATTTAGGCTGTTGATGTGTAAGAAATTTAGCATTAGCTGTATTTTACTGCTTAACCCAGAGACATCATTTTGGTTCGTAATTTTCTCCCAGTCGATTTCCCATAAGTTAAAATCGCCTACAATACAGAGTTCCGAGTCTGCCATCTGCTCTATCGCAGAGTTACAGCTATCGATAAAAAGATCTAAAGAGCGTATTGTCAAGGGCGGTGGCAAGTAAACTGCACAAAATGTTATTTGAGATTTACAATGTAATCCGGGAACATCCAAAATCACCCACAGATCCTCACAACTACTTTCCCAAGCTCTGACGCATTTAGATTTAAAGCAACTTTTTATTGCAATCAACACCCCACCACCCTCCTCCTTACAAGAGCCAGATGATTTTCTATCTCTCCGGTAAACAACATAACGACTGTCAAACAATTCACTGCTCAATACTGAGTCATTTAACCAAGTTTCACTTATTATTACAACATCATAATTATTACAACAAATGTTACGATAAAAAGATAGGGTTTTAGTTTTTAAGCCACCTGCATTTTGATAGTATATAAGTAAACTGTTGAATTTTGATTATAACAATAAAAGTACATGCATAATGTAGAATAAGGATACATAATATTATCTAAATTATCTTATTGAGAGTTTCCCTGCTCTTGATAAGGATGTGGTCAGAGTCATCACTTTTTTTGATAAAAATTTTGCCATTCCTTACCCATACATATTTATAGCCCTTCTCTTTCGCCCTAAGCCGGGCAGCAGCGTGAAGAGCCTTATTAGCTAGTGACAGGTGCTCGACGACATATACCGGACTTTTGGTACACGCAAGTCCAAAATCAGCTGTATTAAGTTTGTTTTCTGCGTTTTTCCGGTTGTAGGTAATAACAGCAGCGAGAAGCTCATCACGTTTCCTAGGGGTAGCAAGCTGTACGACTATGGACCTGGGGCGGGAGTTGTTGGTGCTTATTTTTGCTATGCGAGTAGAGTGTAATACGTCACAATCTTTGACCTCATAACCAACCACTGAGCCTAATTGTTTGATAATAGTAATAAGATTCTCATTCCTATTTTCTGGGAGGCATTGAAGCTCCAGGTTGTTTGACCGAGCATTTTGTTCAAGATAATTGATTCTGGTATTTAAATCTGAGACTGTGTTTTTCAGGTGTTCATTCTCATTCTTTAGGCCTTTCGTTTCGTTACTGATTTCCTTGTATTTAGACTGAAGTTTATCGAATTCCTCGGTGTGAAAAGTTAACGAGGCTTGCAACTCCTGGATATCCTTTCTTACTGGCGCTAACTCCGTGTTAATGGTGTTTACTATAATAGTGTTCATTTGTTGAAGCATTGTGGCGTATTGGACCTGTATAACCTCCTGTACAATAGAACGAACTTCCTCTGCGGTAACAGGATTTGATTTCGGGGGGGAGTTTAAGGCTATCCTTTTATTGCCTCTGGCAGTGGTGACATTCCTTATAGGGGTGGAGTCACATTTTTTTGCACTCCGACATTTTATTTTGTTCATACAGTCGGGGCATTTCCACTGAGAAAAAATCTCTGAATCGCTGGGAATTTCTGGGAGTGTGAGGCAAAGAAAGTGGTACGATTTATTACACATAATACAGTTTATGAATTGTTCATTTTCATCAATCCCTTCATTGGTACAACATCCCCATTCAAGAATCACAGAAGCCATTCTTCTTCAGTATATTGGTTGCACTCGCAGAGAAAATAAAACTTAGGCACAATACGTACAATGCGCCGACGCCGTCTGCGTTGTTTACTCTATAGTAGCGTGAAGTGGTGTGGTTATGCGTCACGATGCTCGGACGCACGCCGCTATAGCACTTATGCGCTGCACGGAACCGCGCAAATGGCGTGTATTACGCGAAATATTGTTTGTCATGCACCCACAGTCGATCAATTGAGCTTTTAAAATGTCAACAGTTTTGTATCACAAAATGATCGTTTAACGCACTTTTCACTGCTTTCAATTTATGCAGATATACACAACACACTGATATATATTAGATCATAACTTTACGAAACATTATTAGCAAAATATTACTGATATTTTAATTATAAAACGGTCTCAAAGATTAGACGATTTTAAACGTGACTTCTCTTCATAAGTCCAAAGACTATCGTCCTTTTTTAACCGACTTACCAAAGAAGGGGTATACTGCTATGTGTATGTATGTATGTTTATTTATAATTTTATATCACGACATATTTATGATTACCTGGCGTCGCAGCCGGTTCCTCTTTCGGCTCCTTCTCAGCTTCAGGCGCTGCGGGCGTCTCAGCCGGCTCGTCTTTCACCTTGGCCTCTCCTTCCTCCACCTCCATGGGCTCAGCCTTGATGTCTGATGAACCCTCTTTCTTGGGTTCAGCTGTAATAAAAGTTTAATAGTTTTGGAAATATGTTTAGCACTGCTGCTGGATGCTATTAAGCAACTGTTAAGATCATCAAAAGAGTATCAAAAGGTGATGATTAAAATTTTAATAATAGTTTTAAGAAAATAATGTGTATACAAAATTTCAGCTCAACTTCAAATCGAGTTACAAGATTTCATGGGTTTGACTCTTTTGGTGCACTTCTCAACTTGTACACCGTGTTCAAATGGTGAACTTAGCAACTGGTGTCTTATGACACACCTTGCAAAACGAGCACTTTTTAAGGTGAGTGAAGATTTGGAAAATGAAAGAATTTTGCGTAGTTAATATTTACTGTGAACATCTGTCTGCCTCACTGCTGTTGTACCCGCTGATTATTTATAGTTAAGCTAAGCACTATATATTTAGTTATAAGTTAATGTTGTTAATCTCATTTTAAGTGAACCATGTTATTATGAGAAATAAAGTTCTTTAAACCTAATTTACATATCTACATGAAATGCAAGATAAATAAAAGATTAAAAAAAAGATATAGTTACGTGTAGGCGAGAGCTCTGGCGCGGTGCCGGCGATGCCGGTGGCGGCCAGCGCCGCGGCCGGACCGTGGGCACCGGCCGCTTTTACATGAGCCTCCATCATTGCTGCTGGTACTTCGTCCTGGGGGGGAAGAAAGTTGATTGCAAATAACAAAAAACATCGGTATAGGTAATCTTAAAAATGTACGAAATTGTCTGGGACATTTAACTGTTTGATTATCAAGAACACGCTATTGTAAGAATAAAGTTCCCGTAAAACAACTTCGCTTTTCCGAATTAGCCCATTTGAAGCCTCGCACATGAGATTTTGTGTTCGCTAAATCGCACTCATTTACTTACATGAGGAAGTACATAGACTCCCTTATCTAGTCTCCCTGTATACTCCTCATTTATATTTCCCTATCTATTCTCTTAGGTACTCCTGCATCTACTAGATTATGTACTTCCTTATCTACCTAATCAATCACTATACTCCCCTATGTACTTTCTTATATACCCTACTTTTATACTCCTACTGAACTCCTCCAATGTATTTACGTGAATTTTCAGCCATATCGGATGGATGTGACCAACCTTTTTTTTATTAGATCCACCCAGATGTCACCATCAATAAGATCCATATTCCTATCCCTTACCTTAATAGCAGCGAATTCTTCCATAGCGGCTCTGGTAGCTTTGGAAGCGATGCGCGGGTCCACCACTGACGCGAGGAAGGCGACCGTACTCATGACGGGGTTGCCGGTCTTGCTAAACGGTATCGGCTGATATGCTAGTGGGCCGAGAACGCCTCCTATGTGGGATAAAATGTGGTTAAAGTAGGTACATAAGAAGAGGTAATATGGAGGTATCAAATAGTTTAGCAAAAACTAGGCTATTAAAAGTGTTTTGCAAGATAATTGATTAAAAGGTTTGGTGTTAAAATGAGCCATCAAGTTTAGAATATTTGAAATGAATGCAGGTTCCGTCATCCACAAAACTGTTTACCAAAAATGTAGATTTGAAATAAGAATTAACAAGTCTCTTGTACACTGATACTCCTTGTTTGTTAAACAGTATCAATATCAATACCTTCTTGGAAGCTCGTGTCGTCGTAAGACAATCCCCTAGTATTCAGGCATAAAAAAAAATCGAAATAGAGGGTCTTTAGAAGGTAGATAGATGTATGTATACCAGCTTGCGGATCATGTAGATAAGGCTCCTCGATGGGCAGTCGCAGGAAGTGCAGGATGCACTCGTCCTGTGTCCGCGTGCCCACGTGTGCCGCCACGCGGTTCCAGTCGTCGCGGTGCAGCTCTAAAGCCTCCAAGAGTAGGAGGGTCTCTTGTTCCGTCCATGCTCGGCCTCGGGCGCCGCCGCGGTACTGCAGACAGTTAATTATTATCATTTTGGTCACGTTCGTGCGAGATAAATATAAGACATATTTTGTGGAAGATATTAAGATATACAACACAATTCGCTTTGACATTAGACTGCTATAGATCCCTGGATAGATGCCACCAAGGATCCTTTTTTTTTTTTCATTCTTTATTTTTTTAAGGGACATTTATAATCGCATTGCGTATGTCAGTCCCATGGTAACCTAAATACAATCAATCATATCTGGGCCATGAACATAAACAGATTCTTCGCATCATCACTATTTGGTTGTGACAAAATTTTATTTAATGCACCTACTTCAAGTCTGTTCACTTCCAAGACCTTAAACAAAGCATTTCTCTTAGACTCATACCGCACACAGTCCATCAATAAGTGGAATAAGTCCTCAATCACTCCACATTCCTCACACTTGGGCCTTAAGGCCTTAAAGAACATGCAAAATTGTGGGTCCTATGTTATTAAAATTTTGCACTAGCTAAAAGCTAAAAAGCAGTTACAAATTGGTCAATAAATAAGTAATATAAGTATTTTATTTTTAGTAAATTAGTTTAAGTTTGTAAATATAGTGTTCATATTCTTAAATAAATGTACTGTTTTTTAGTATGTAATATATGTACCTGATCAAGTTTCAATCCAGGCGCCGACCCGAGATCTAGAGAAGGCTCCGGCTTGATTGGTGGGACAGGTGGTGTGGCACCCGCACCCGCTTCGGCGCCGTTGGGTAAACCTGGCTCCACTTTTGGCACATTCTCCGCTTTACACGAAGACAAATTTGGGAAAAAAATAGTTTAGTTTGAATATTTATTATTAGTGTTTATTACTCTATATTTTAAAGATTACTATTGATATTTTTCAAGTATTTTTTTGTAGATGTGAGGATGAAGCAAAATAGCCCAAGATAGATAGGTAGATAAGTCTTTTAGCAAAAGTCTGCATATCTGGGGAGTTTGTTGCGCCACTTCTTTCCAGCAAAAACTCGTAGGAAATGATGAAGGGCGGACGTTTTGCAAACTGTCTGCAAATTTTAGACGTTTAAAAATATTTGTTTTCCAGAGAAGTTTGAATAAATAATTTTTACTTTTTCTCTTTACTATTGTATCATCACAATAGCTAGATAGACAATAAAATGTTAATACAGACCTGGTCTGGGTTGCGTGGGCCGGGTGACGAGCGGTTGCAGGCCAGACGGCGTGTCGGACAGCACGTGGAAGTGCGACGTGGGCGGCGGACCCATCGCCGTCGGACGGGACTCCGCTTCCAGCTAAGAAGGAAAACGGTTTTATTGTTACATAGAACTTTATTGTGTAAAGGTAAGACCGCACTAGGCGGAACTGCGCTGCAGCGGAGCGACGCGATATTTTTAAATTAAGTTCGATATATCGCACTAGAACTGCAGCGGCGCGACAATATTCTACCCTAGTCGGTTGTCAGCCACTTACCGCGATAGATGATTTTGTTTTCATTTTGTAAATCATATAGCTCTGTATAGTTACTAACTAATAAAATTAACTTTTCTTCATCCATTTTACAACACAAATTGCATGTCCGGCACGTTTCGACTTGTATGAAATAGATTTGTGATGCCTCGTGAGTCGCGATCGCGCTGCTTACTATATCGCACCTAGCGTCGGCGGAACTGCGCGTAGAGACAGCGCGTCAATTTTGCTTAGTTGCCCAACTTTGGCGCGCGGTGTCGCGCAGCGTAGTTCCGTTGCCGCGTAGTGCGGTATCTCTAATACATTTACTTAGAAACAATATTTTGCAGCGCAGTGTCGCCTCGCTCCGCTGCAGCGCAGTTCCGCCTAGTGCGGTCTTACCTTAAAGGACAGCGTTAAATTAATACATAGGTCAATATTCAAGGGTATGATTGTGTGTCCGAAGTGTCTGTCTCCGAAGTGGTTTTGAGTCATTGAATTGCAATAGCTTCCGATTTTTAATGTTGATTTTGCTCACGCTGTTCCCCTCTTCCATTATCACTTGGTAACTTGACCAATCAAACATTGAGTTTGGCAAGATGTATATGGCTTGATTGTCAGGCACTGCGACTGTTCTCTCAAACCCTGTGGTCGTGAGGTGCTCGGTATAGTGGTACCTGGTAGTTGATGAGCCCCCACTGCTCGAGGAAGCCGTGCACGCGCATGATGGCGCACACGTCGCCCGCCAGGTTGCGCCGACACGCCGTGCTCGTCAGGTACTCCGTGGGGTTCAGCCGGTACGTGTCGATCATGAAGTTCCTGTAGTACACGCAAATATTATTAGTACACCTTCTTAAATGGAACATGTTTGAGTAAACACGACAAAAATGCAAAGCGAAAAGTAAACAATATTTGGTCAAGCTTCGCAAATTCGTGTTGCTTCCTTAGTCAACGCGGTTTTGCGGATGCTAAAGACCAGTGGCGGATCCAACTCTCAAAAACGTCATCCGAAAAATCACATTCTATAAATTCAGGTAGGTACATAAAGCAGTACGAAGGGAGGGGTTTAAGTAAGGGATCAGGGTGCAATGGGGGAATACCCAAACGTGTCAAATAGTAGAGTACCTAAGGGTGTGCAATAGGGAAATATACGTGGAAGCAGGAACATATTAAGGGATATGTTCTGAGAGTACACAAGGAAGATTATAAAGAGAGTAGATAAGATAATATAAGGGAACTATAAAAGTGTTTTTAAGGACAATACATAATCGACACAGTGAAAACTAGTTTTCAAT
Source organism: Helicoverpa zea (assembly GCF_022581195.2). NCBI lineage: Eukaryota > Metazoa > Arthropoda > Insecta > Lepidoptera > Noctuidae > Helicoverpa > Helicoverpa zea. Next base: position 6,747,342 of record NC_061472.1, read on the forward strand.
TAATGGTACTAAATCCTACCTGTAAGCGAGATAAATCTCCGGCGTCTTAGACTTGTTCTTGCCGTTAAAGAATTCAGGCAGCGCTCTCTTCTCAATAGTGTGTATGGAGTTGTAGTCGAACCACGCGGAATATGATGGTACCACAATATGGTGGGTCTGATCTGTCACATTGTCTTCTAACTCTTCTTTAGTGAGCATTTCCTGGAGAGAATAAAATATGGATATAAAGATGTTGTTTGCAATGAAAAAGTATTGTTAGTTGTGATGTTGCAGTTATAATACGGATTTATACTAAAAGAATATAAATCAATAATCATTTGTTTATTGTAAAATCAGTTTGTTTCAGCCAACGTTATGATAAGTCGAAAACAAATGCACTATTCAGCTGATATAATTATAATATGAGTAGATACAACTTCCGAGCAAAGTACACTCATGTAGCCATAATCGCACATCTAAAGCCGCCAATTGATACCTAAAATTACTACATAGCGAAGCTCCGAGCCTAGAAAACGTTTGGATAAACCAAAATATATATAAGTGGAGAAATAAATCAGCACAGTTAACTTTTGTTTGCTTGCAAATTCTCTTTAAAAAAATTCCTGGTCCAATTTGAAAAGTTCTTTCAGTGTTAGATAGCCCATTTATTGAGGAAGGCTACTTTTTATCCGGGTAGGTGCGGAGGTTCCCACGGGATGCGGGTGAAACGGCTGGCAGAAGCTAGTGGTCAATATGTACCTGTGTGTTAGAGTCCGAGTGCTTGCCCTGCGAGTCGTCGTGCGCGTCGAGCGGCGGCGCGGGCGTGGCCGGCGCCTCGCCCGCGCCCGGCGCCTCGCCCGCGCCGCCCGGGCCCGCCGCGCCCGCTGTACATACAATACATATTTTGATGTAGTGTTGAAAGACATAAACTTTACCCACTAACATTGTATGATAAATGAATATAGCTCTCACCAGAGACTGGCGCTTCGGTAAAGAGGTGAACTTAATAATTTAGCACACTTTGACAATGTATGTGTGTGCCCTTCATCGTTATAAAACAAGTTTTTACACTTGGGCTATGGAACCCCCTAAAAACTCTGTTCATCTATCAACGCATCACACATTTACGTCTAATCGTGACACAGTTATTATTTTTTTCAAATGTCTTACTTGTTTTTTTTTTCAATATCTCTTCAAAATAATGAATTAATACTCACTATCGGCAGAGCGTTCGTTCTCAGGTGTAGGCGCGGCATCGGTGTTATCTCTGGACGCATTGTCCTCTTCTTCATCCACGTCATTCTCCCGTCGTTTCGTTATACGGCTGTAGAAACAATGGTAATTATAGTGTTATTGTAGGTACCGTGTCGGAGAAATTTTGCAAATGCAATCATTTTCATCTATTTGACCATAAATATTCTATAACTTCGTTGCAAGTAGTATGGAACGGTAAAAAGAATGAAAAATATAGCTGGCTATATTCTACTAAAATATTAGTAACAGGGTATATTATCGAAAAAAGTTTCAAAAGGGCGGTGACAGTCGGTCAACAGTGATCTTATGGTTTCGTATTTTCCTTTTGTGGCAGGAAACCCTAAACACCTAAATACCTAATGACATCATTATGTTGAGCTTAAACAATGTAGAAGATACTGTTAGTTTATTTGCAATCTCTATGGTTACCTCTTCCTCTTGGCATGTTTCTGCGGCGGCGGCGAGGGCGAGCGCTTCCTCTTGCTGCCCTTCTTGGCCTTGCTGGACGGCTCCCCGCCCGGGATTAGGTCGTCCACTGACAGACGCAGTTTGTGCACCTACAAGTGTAAAATACATTACATACTGGATATTGTTTTTATCATAAGAGAAAAGACCAATGTAGGATCTCACATTAAGTGTCAATTTTATCGTCCAAAAACACTATACTATGTAAAATACCATGTCTTAAGCAAATAAAGATATTCTATTCTCATCATGACTGTTAGGACTGGCCTCAATATCTGAGAATCTATTTATATAATGTGGATTCAAAAATTTTAAAAGATTTTTTTTCTTCAATGTCGATTTTTTTTTTCTTTTTTTTTGTAAACCGATATAGACCAAGGCACACCTCTGCGTGTCCTAATAAAGTGACACAAATTTCCACCTAATTCACACAAATTTCCAAAAAATATTTGTTTGTTACCTTCTTCTTGCCATTAGCGTCGACTTCATAGTCCTCCTCGTTCATCCACTCGTTGTACTGCGGCAGGTCCAGCACCCAGGACGCCGACACGCGCCACGGCTCCGAGCGGCTGCACTCCCAGCTTACCGTCTCTGGGACGTCCACCTATAGAAATGGAGTAAAAGATGATGTTACATTGCTCTCTATTTTGAAACAATACAAAGCTTGGAAGAAATAAATATGCGAAAACCCTCACATTTATCTAAAAGGTGCAACCCTAATTTAGCAAAATGATCCCATTATTAAGAAGAGGTCGTCGCTAAGTCAAAGTCGCGCGGTTTTAATCGATCATGAGATTAAGGCAACGCTTGGCGCAGACGGTCCGTGGATGGGAGACCATCTTGTCATAACGAGTTCTTCCGTGTGTCAGAAGGCACGAAAAAGTGGTGAGTCCCGGAAAACGACATTGAACATATTTGGCAGTCGTTACGGGTAATGAGAAACCAGAAAATCTAAAACCCAGCCTTACGGAGTGGTATCGATCGGGTTGCCCGGGTGACTGGGTTGAGGTTAGATAGAAGACAGTTGCTCCATGTAAATGTGTTATATGTGTTATGTGTATGTAGTGTTGTATCAATAAATATTTTTTCTTTCTTTGATCTCTTTCTTCTTAAAATACTAGTACTCAGCAGTATCCTGTCAGACTGGAAGCCGACCCCAAAATAGTTAGGAAAAAGCTAGGCAGATTCAAATTCCTCAGACTCACGGGCAGGTCGGCCTGTGCCCAGGTGTCGTGGCTGTCGGGCAGGTAGTACCAGTGCACCAGCACGTGGTTGCCGCGCCGGAACACTGGCCGCGCGTACTCCTCCTCCAACGGGTCCACCGTGGGGTACACGATGTGTGTCGCGTCTTCTTCGTCTTCTGTTTAACGAAAGAAATCTAATATAAGCAGGTTTTAGACAACAATTACCTACAGATGCTACAAATAAATATAAAATACACTCAGTTTAAGAACCGCCTCGTTGGGCTAGCTGTCGCATTGCGCGGCTACTGTACACAAGGTTCGGGTTTGATTCCCGAGACGAGCCGAAATAGCTTTGTAGGTTTTAGAAACTTTTATCAAAGCAGCTCGGAGTCTGTAATCTGGTGATTGATACACCCGTGCATCAGACAAATATAAAAAAAGCCACCAATTTGTTTGTTTTAAGCTGTGACAAAGTGAAGTGAAACCCCGTATCGATAAAACAATATCTTCAATAAATTTCTGTTGAAGGAGCATGCTACTTCTAGCACCAGAATCTAACAAATATGGAAATTAATTTCAAACAATAATTACCGCAAATATCTCCCTGGTGATTGACAACGATGTCCTTAACCTTGTTGGCGGTCGCCTTATCGACATCCGGACGAATGAAGACAGCTGGTGACCGAATGATTTCGGCTCCAAGCAGCGAGGACTCGATCTCCATCATCATCTGCACGTTCAGGTCTTTGCGGGACGGGTTCTGTAAATGTGGGAGTGGGGGGAGGGGACCAGAAAATGTTTAGTGTTAGATGATGATCTTATAAGTCCACGTGAAAGCATTCGATTTTAGAAACTTAATTATTAACAACTATAAAATTTGACACAGACAATATTTGAATCAAAGTTTGCAGTTTATTACTATTACTCAAGTGCAGAAATATAACTATTGGATAAAAAGATTTCGAAACGCAAATTCGAGGACTTAAAAATAAAATCATGAGAACAATTTTTACATATAAAAATAATCCCAAGGTTGATAGATGAAAGTACAATAACACATGCAATACAGACAGTACAAAAGTGAATCAACCCACAATGTATTAGTGACATGACAAAAGAGTTAGGGTTATTAATCACACAAACACACACAAAGAACGTGTTATTGGAAGTGCCCATATTTACACACAAGTTTGACCACAGATCTATATAAACCCAGACAAGTATTTGGCAACATAATGACCCTTGCATGAAATGTACAGCCATGTTACTAGACTTTAAAGTAATTCAAATTCCAACGTCAGAAAGAAACGATGTTATATTTACTGTATAACTAACTATCAGTATCCCTTTATCTCTCTTCGCCTGATCTCTCTCCGGTCGTGTCGGATTACCGTCCTATCGGGCTATGAGACTGAAGGAATACTGAGTGCACCTGTGTCTGCGCAAATGCTTGTGCATTACAATATGTCCTGGCAGTTGGCTAATCTCCTTATACCAGGACATCATAATCATAACTCTATCTCTTTATAACTCTGCGTTCGATATAACTTTAATGTCCAGTACTATAGGTTGAGAGTATGAAAAACATTGGGAACTGCTACCTTCAAGCAAGAGAAGATTTCGTGTTACTCTATAGATCCCGTGTGTGTGATCTAGGAAAAATGTGATCAATAACAACACATCACTAAAGAAACTATTTTATATAAATTAATTGTGCTTCAACATAAATTGTTGCTCTTTAATTCTAAAAGAAACTCCATTTCAGAAATAATTAGAGAGATAACTATTCGTTCTTAATTATACTAAAAAAAAATAAGGCTATCATTGAAAAGTAAAGATAAGGTTTTTTTGGAAAATAGTATCGAATAGTCCCCAGGCCGGCGAACAAGTTTTTTTTTTTATACATATACATTTAAGACTTTGTGAGTGTCTTCCTTACGATGAGTCCGACAAACTTTTCGAATGCGCAAATTTTGGTGCCGCTGCGTTTTTTAATGCTTGACTCCTGAAATTGTCGATATGACACGTTTCATCTTTTGAGATTCGTTTAATAAAGTTAACTAGAGAATGGTGGTCAACTTGTCCGATAAAGATCGTGCTGCGTTTGGAGTGTCCACCATCCTGAAAATGTCGGTATGACGTCACTACGACTCTTCGTACCTACACGTTTCATTTTTTGAGGTTTGTTTAATAAAGTTAACTAGAAAATTGTGGTCAACTTGTCCGATAAAGATCATGCTGCGTTTGGAGTGTCCACCATCCGAAACATGTCGATATGACGTCACTGTGTCTCCCCATACATGTATGTCGGTCAAATACAACAATGATAGATAATACTATTCTTATTGCAAATATCGACTTGTCCGACAAATGTAGTGAGGCAAATAGTCAGTTCGACAAGAAAATTAGAAAAAAATATTACAATTGGAAGAAGTTTATTCTTTTTGTCAATTTCTGACTTAAATATTCACGTGCATTATTTAAGTATATTAAATTGGCATACTACTTACCAATTTTAATTACTATTTTAGAAAAAGTAGCCTGACTAAGACGTATTGTTGATAGTTTATATTATGTTAAGGAATAATATCCCACATCTATTAATGGACTATATATCAATCAAAAGGTCTTTTTAAGTGCAACATTTTGTCTCAACATACCACTTATCAATTCTTAGTATTTTAGAAGATATAGCCCAAATAAGGCGTATTATCGATAGGTTTTACTATGTTAGGGAATAATGTCCCACCTCTAGGTATGAACCATATGTCAATCGAAAGATCTTTTTAAGCGCTATATTCCGTCTTAACATACTACTAATATACTCACTTGAAGTTATGAGCCATATTTCAATCAAAAGATCTTTTTAAGCGCAAGGTTGTATTAGCATAACTCCGACAAATTGTTAGTATTTTAAAAGCTAGAGCTTTTCTAAGAATATATTATCGGTAGGTTCTGTCAAGCTAATCCATTACTTCTTTAGTAACAAATTATATATTATTTGAAAAACCTTTCTAAATGAAACATTTCGTGTTAACATACTTCCGACAAATTGTTAGTAGTTTAGAAGCTAGAGCTTATTTAAAATTATAATTATTGATAGATGTTTTCAATTAAATAAATCCCATCTCTAGTAATGAGTTATACATCATTCAAAAGACGTTTTTAAATGCAACATTTCATATTTAAAAAACTGCGGCGAATTGTTAGTATTTCAGAAGCTAGACCTTATATAAGATTATTTTATCGATAGGTGTTTTCAAGTTAATAAATCCCTCCTGTAGTAATGATACATATATTATTCGAAACGACGTTCTGAATGCAACATTTACTATTAACATACTTCACACCAATTGTCAGTACTTTATACCAAATCTTAAAATATATCTATATTTTCCGGACGGTGGACACTCCATATGCAGCATGATCTTTGTCGGACAAGCTTACCACAATTTTCTAGTTAACTTTATTAAACAAATCTCAAAAAATGAAACAGGTATGTACGAAGAGTCGCAGTGACGTCATACCGACATTTTCAGGATGGTGGACACTCCAAACGCAGCACGATCTTTATCGGACAAGTTGACCACCATTTTCTAGTTAACTTTGTTAAACGAATCTCAAAAAATGAAACAGGTATGTACGAAGAGTCATAGTGACGTCATATCGACATTTTCAGGATGGTGGACACTCCAAACGCAGCACGATCTTTATCGGACAAGTTGACCACCATTCTCTAGTTAACTTTATTAAACGAATCTCAAAAGATGAAACGTGTCATATCGACAATTTCAGGAGTCAAGCATTAAAAAACGCAGCGGCACCAAAATTTGCGCATTCGAAAAGTTTGTCGGTCTCATCGTAAGGAAGGCACTCACAAAGTCTTAAATGTATATGTATCAAAAAAAAATTTGTTCGCCGGCCTGGGGACTAGAATGTACCTTTTGTTAATATAATACCCTCGTTTTCATTTCGTGCATTTGACCTAGCGACAACATGCGTATGACTCGTGATAAAATTTTCAGAAACACAAAACCTTGAATTTCCATTCATTTCTTTTCACTGGCACTGCTTTAAGCATGTGCCAGATTGTTTGCATTTTTAGCACAACAATAGGTCTACATGACAAATATTTTTGCAGGTAGTCTCTGCTTTTTCAAAAATAATTCCATTTTGGATGGTTACGATGGAGTGGGTACCTCGTAATGTTGCTGAATTTATAATTACTGCCCAAGAAATGAAGCTACATAAATTACTTAGCATCCATAACCAACTAGATAGACGGTCCTCGTTACGGTAAAGTTCATACGCATGTTATCACAGATCAAGTGATGCATTGTTATTCAGCCGCGTGGTGCGGGGCAAGGGCTGCGGGGCGGCGCGGGGCGGCGGTGAGCGAGGCGGCGTGCGGGTAGTGCATACCTTACCGACCTGGAAGTCGAACTTGCGCCACCGCTGCTCCGACTTGAAGCGGAACATGGTGGCGAGCACGGTGCACAGGGAACCGCCTGGCTTCATGTCCATGAATGCTTTCATCTGGAAAGAAATGAACACATATTTTAATCAGTAACAAATGTGATTAAATTAGTTGTAGTTTCAAATTATTCTCAATGTGTATTTTCTAAACATCTTCTGCCAGCCGTTTTGCCCGCCTCCTCAGGGAATTTCTTCGTGAAAAAATCACAGACTGATGCTATATAGTATATCATTAATAAATTTGAGAATAAGATTATTTCAAATAATGTGACCATTAATCTACAAAAGTAACAATAGAACTCTATACAAGTTCATGGCCATATGAACAATTAAAATGTTTCAAATATTTCATTGTATTGTACGCCATATTTGGTAACAAGCGGTAATTTTAAGACAATGGGTCATTTGGCAATGCAAAATTATAATACAGTTATATATAGTAGATCCATATATCTCTGAGATATAGTATATTGTTAGCACATTAAAAACTCTATAAAGATAAGTATCGTTAATAACTTCCGTTCATCTGGCTAGCTTAATTTTTCCTTATCGTGATTGAATAAATTTATATGAACCTGGAATATATAGTTAATTAAAATTTAATTGATTACTTAGTTTAGTTATATTGTTATTGTCAATAATGGACACACAATGCAGCCAAATGGTTGAAACAGCTGACAACACCAATCAAGCATTAATCTAGTTTTAGAATGGCGTGGTTAAGTTCTAGGGCTACCTGTTTGATTGAACGGCTATTTGCGACAAATACCCATGAAATATAGTTGAAATATTTAACAGCTATATCTCTTTGGTAACATTGGAAAGTATCACTAACTGCAATGACAAAGGGAAACTCGCTAAACTTGCGTCAGAAGGGCAAGACAATTGTAAAGTCGGAAGTAACATCGATTAGATGTGACAGTCGCGTGAACAGGATATGTAGCATATCAGCTGTAAACATTAACCGTGGTAAGGTTACAGGAACCATTACTGCTAATTGTGCATACCTAATATTTCCCATACTATAATTAGCGTCATACTAATACTTTCCTAAGATTAAGAGCGTTTATTTTAACTCTAGCCAGAAGGTTACAAAGTTTTTACCATTTCTAAGTCAACCTAAAAAAAGCTAGTCACAAAATTGTCACAGGTTTTTGGAAAGAAGTAAAAACAGTGCTAAATACATTTCCTAAGATGTCACATAATGGTTTAAGACCTCGTTTAAGGTCGCACTTCCGCGGAATGGTATCTTTTGAGCCGTGACTTCGTATCGGAGAGCGCGACCTTCCTAACTAATTAACAACAATGCGAATTTGTGTAGACGTACGATAATTTCAATGTGGATGCTGTAGATGACGTAGAAATTACATTAAAATGCGGATAAAAATAAATAAAGTTTGTATGGATGTGAAACTGCTGCAGCAATACCAAAAATTATTCATTAACAGCCAGTTTCTTCATCAAAAGTTAAAGCCAAAGTAAAAGTCAAAGTAATGTCTAAAGTAAAAGTAACGGTCAAATTCAATTTTTCTATTAGTTTTGCTGTCACTTTAGCCTTGAAAAAACGAATTTGACCGTTACTTTTACTTTAGACATTACTTTAACTTTTGATGAAGAAACTGGCCGTAAGAAAGTTAAAATATTTCCTGGGTTCCTAAACCAGGCAAGATGTAGGGCAAACAGCTAATTCAATAAAGTTATATAAAATAACAGAGAACAAATTCAGCATTCAAATTAATTTATTTCCTAAGGAAAATTCATTCCAATTAACCAAGCAATCGTCCTATGTATTTTATTGATCCTTTTACACATGTTTATAGTGTTATCCGTACAAAACATAATTTAAAAAAAAACCTTATTAATGTAATGTATTAAAAAAAAATCACCTTAACCTCTGATAATCGTGATTATCAGAGGTTCTATTACTTGTAGCTTAACATTCACCTGTTCAAGAACGCCACAGACCGGTTACCTTAGCCAGCATTGGGAGATTGTATCGAGACGGCGAATACGCAGAACGTTTGCCAGTGTTACACAGTATTGAAGATACAATGATCGTGTCAGTCAGGAAATTCGTATTAAGTTTATTTTTAGTGAACTGTTTAGCTTATAGAGCCCCGGCACCGCTTATTAAAACTGTGAGTAATTTTGGATTTATTTGTAGAAAAGGGAAATAAGTTTTTTGGGACGTATATAAATAATTACCATAATCTCATTGGTTGGTAGAAAAACAAAGCCTTATTTTTTTTTAAAGATTTGTCTTTTCATGTTTGTAAAAATTAAAATAGCATAATTTTTTATTTGGAATAAAAATAAATTAAATGCCTAATAGCTTATTTAAAGAATATAAAACAACAGCATAGAGCTGTGTTTTGTTTTCTCCACTATTAAATTTTAATTGAAGATGTTAGTACGTTGTAAACTATGAAGGTGAACTTTTGAAACCAAAAAAGGACCAACTGATGAATCCGTTTTATTATTAATGCTAATGTGAATTGGGTTTATGTGTTATGATTATACAGCTAAGCCCAAAAAAACTAAATTATTGTCTCTTAAGCTTTTTTTAGGATACATGAAATCATTCCCTCTGGATTCTGACTGTTGGAGCAGAAAACTAGCGAACTCCATAGTATATTGAAGAGTTATAAAACAAAAATATTTCTTTAACACCCTACGTTTATAATCGAGATTCAGATGCATCTTAAAAAGGCCTGTTTCATTACATCTATAGTAATTATCTGCCAGACTTTAATAATAATTGAAATTAACTGTCAAATATGACTGTCCAGAGGTAACATAAAAATACAATACAATATGCAAATTTCTGTAAAGTTGCTGTTTTTTTGGCAAGTTAAGTATTTACGCCTCCTAAACTATCTAGGCATATATTAGATCTTCCTCATCTAATTCTTAATTAGTAATATCTAAGATATGCTATTCATTTTGTTAATCTGATTTTCCTCGCCGCGGTCAGTTCATATTAGCTAAAAATGTGGCGTAAACATAATTTAACTTTATTATACCTACTCTATGATCATACTGAGCAATTCAATGAAAAATAATCGTAGCCCATTGTAACACGTTGTATTAACTTTCACGTTAATAATAAACGTATTATAAGTAAGCCAAGAGCTAAACCTAGCCTAAAAAACAAATATTTTGTTGCACCAGGTGCAGAGAGGCGGCACGCACTTCGAGGGCCCCCATTGGTCAACAGCTGAGAATGCACTATATTGGGTCGACATCCATGACCAAAAGGTGTATAGATTCGATGCAGAGACGGCTAATATCACCTCTAAATCAATAGGTAATTTAGATAGCTAGATTATTTTTGGTGTAAGGTAATTTTGATAGATCGATTATTTTTGGTGTAAGGTAACTTTGATAGATCGATTATTTTTTGGTATATAGATTCGATGCAGAGACGGAGAATATTAACTCTAAAACGATTATTTTTAATTGTACAACGTAATAAAAATTCAAGTCGTGGTGGCCTAGTGGGCAAAAAACCAACCTCTCGAGTATGAGGGCGCGGGTTCGATTCCAGGTCAGGCAAGTACCAATGTAACTTTTCTAAGTTACATACAAACTTAGAAAAGTTGCATTGGTACTTTCTAAGTATATCTTAGACACCAATGACTGTGTTTCGGATGGCACGTTAAACTGTAGGTCCCGGCTGTCATTGAACATCCTTGGCAGTCGTTACGGGTAGTCAGAAGCCAGTAAGTCTGACACCAGTCTAACCAAGGGGTATCGGGTTGCCCGGGTAACTGGGTTGAGGAGGTCAGATAAGCAGTCGCTTTTTGTAAAGCACTGGTACTTAGCTGAATCCGGTTAGACTGGAAGCCGACCCCAACATAGTTGGGAAAAGGCTCGGAGGATGATGTAATAAAAATTCAAATTACACAGTACCTATTGTATTTTATCTTAAGCGCTTTCTTGCCAAAGGTTTTGAGCGTATTTTTTAAGTGATTAGGAATAAAGGAAAACTAATTGTGTCATTTAAAACATACATAGTACATTAGGAACAGACATTACGATGATTATTTTTACTTAGCAATAAGACATTAAGGCTAATTCATATCTGATGACACCATATCAAAATTTATCGTTTATTCCGTTGCAGGTTACGGGCCAGTGTCATTAGTGGTAACAGTGAAGGACTATCCAAAGCTGGTACTAATAGGAGTGAGGACAGAATTATATTTCTTACCCTGGGACGCGCCTGAAGGCGACAGTTCCCTCAGATTGTTGAGTGCCGTGGATTTAGGCTTGCCGGACAACAGGTGCAATGATGGCAAAGTTGACGCGAAAGGAAGACTTTGGTTTGGTATGCAGTGTTTTAAAGTTATTTTTTCAGGTGCTTCCTTTACTAGAGGCATGGCATCTGGGTCTTTATATCTAATCGTAGTGTCGAAAATGAGTATTCATTATGAGAAACGATATGTAAGCGTGAATTGAATACAGAACATACACGTCAATGCGTATTGGAATTTAGCAAACCAAAAGTGTCTTTCAATTTTCTCATTGTTTCGCCAATAAATCAAACATTTACTTCAAAATGGTAGCATAATTTTTCTTATAGAAAAACCAATTTTAAATTCAGGTACAATGGGCAAAGAAGTGAACAATAACGTCGACAAAGATCAGGCAACTCTTTACATGATGGATGAGCACAATTACTTGGACCCCATGGAGAAGGTCCGGCCGGTGTCCATCTCCAACGGGATCGCGTGGACAGCCGACAACAAGTTCATGTTTTACATAGACACGCCGACTAGAAATATAGACGTTTTCGACTTTGATCTCGAAGAAGGATGCATTCGTAAGTCCTAATGACCTTCTTTGTATATGTATTATTATTTATTTCATATCTTATTAATGTGGTTTGTATACTATATTTTTTTGCTAAGTATAATTATTACTCAGAATATTGTTGGAGAACATAGTATTATACACAGCATATACAAATTAGACAATCATTGTCTGTAAAAAGTAATACAGACCAACCAAAAAAATCAATATATATTACAAACAGCATAGTAAAACTATTTTTTTTTTCAGGCAACAGGCGGACACTATTTAGCTTCCAAGCCAACAATGTAACTGGATCACCTGATGGAATGACCATTGATTCTGATGGCAATCTGTGGGTGGCTTGCTTTGATGGATGGAAGGTAATCACTCATGAACTCATATCATCATCTGCCTAGCCTTTTCTTAATATGTTGGGTGTTTTACGTGGAGCGACTGCCTGTCTGACCTCCTTAACCCAATTACCCAGACAACCCCATACCCATTGGTTTTCAGACTTCTGGGCTTCTTATAACAAGTGCCAAAGATTTTCAAATGACAGCCTGGAGCCACCAATTTAATGGACCTACCTTTGCATGGACTCATTATGAAATAGATGGTCATCCATCGAAGGACAGAACACTCCAAATGTTGCTTAATCTTATGAATGACCATCATGTGTAGTTATTTAGCCACAAGATTGTCTGCCGCGTTTATATACCAACGCTTGTTAAAGGTTGAAAAGTTTTATTTCTAAATTACTACACTCTATTCTACTCTGGATTTAAAAAAAAGTCTATATTTCCAGGTTATCAAGATTGATTCACGAGCTGGCAAGCTATTGGAACAGCATAGGTTACCAGCGGCTAAAGTAACATCAGTCATGTGGGGTGGGCATGACCTATCTACGTTGTTTGTAACCACCAGCAAGGTCGGCCTCTCTCAAGCTGAACTGAACACACAGCCTGATGCGGGCTCGCTATTCGCTATAGAAGGAACTGGCTCAAAAGGATTGCCCGAAAACCAGTTTATTTTTGCTAATGCTGCAGATTATTAGATATACTGCTTATACTTATTGATATATTATTATGTTATTTAAAATAAATTGGTTTGATACCCTTTCTTTGTGTTGTTTGTTATTTATTTAATTTATTGAAATGTTGTAAATACAGTTTGGACAGAAATATTATCACTTTTAGAATAATTATGTGTCCTCAATGTAAGTGTTTTAAGAAATGTGACACAAACAACTTTTGTAAACTGCCTCACATTTTTAGCATTAATCCTGATAGGAAAATTGTATGTATGATTAAAGTGACAAAATGCATAACGTCTATCTATGGTCAAAATGGAACCTACAACATTAATTAAATGATAAGTTTCTTCTCTTATACCCATGTATTTGGCTAGTTGAATAAACTATAGGTAGGTATTTAAAGTCTTTTATATTATATTATATTACTAAGCACATCTTCATCTTCATCAGTCTTTTATATTATAAGCACAAGGCTTAGTAATATAATATAAATATTCAAGATTATGCTGAAACCTAACCTGAACATATTATAACCATAAACAATCCAAACAAAACTTACCGGAAGCCTCAAAAAAGGTGGATCTGAAGAGTTCTTCCCTAATTTGTTTTCTTGATACTGAATGAGCTGTATAACCAGTTGAGCCAAGCCCTCTTTTGTAGGGGGATCTGTCTGCACATGCTGAAAGATAAACATATAGCTGTCAACACTCAATATAAGAATCTTAGTAATAAATACCTCGAAATGTCGGTCTCGAAAAGCCCTAGTTCAACTGAAGTAATATTCTTAAACTACTATCTCAAATAACAAGTTGAATACTGTTTACAGTACGAAATTAGCTTTGGGATGCTTGGTGCATCTTGTTCGTCGTTAAGACTGAAATCATCGTGACTACATAAGCATTATTAAAACACTTAAAATTGAGGTCTTACCTAAATCTATAGAGATAATATACTACTATTTAACTAATTCAACTAATATTTTACTTACTTTCTTGCAATTCTTTTGAAGCCAAACGCGAATTTGATCAAATTGTGCTAGTGATTCCGGTGACTGAAAAAACTCGATATTAGGCCCTCCATCCTTCTTTGGGCCTATGGTCGCCATCCTGGATGAGTATGTGTATTATTTGTCACAAAAATAAACGGATTTAAAGTCTATACTGCAATTATTTAGAAAGAAAACCACTGTAAAAAATAACAAGCTGACACGGCGTCGCTGCATCAATTATTTTTGACATTTGTTTTTTTTTCTGTGGTGTGGTATAGACTAGACTATAGACAATACCAAAACAGGAATAAAAGAGTGTATTGATTGGTTCAAAAAAAATGTTAGCTAAAGTGAGATCTAGAATAGCTATTTCTAGTAAAATATCTCTAGTAAATTGTCTCTATCGCTCTAACTAAGGTTTGCTGTTAGGCCCAGCGCACACCGCTGGAAGCGCGTCATTTGAAACTGTCTACAAGACGCGCGCGTGATACAAGTTGCGCACGCGTGCTCTTCGATGCTCTCTCGCGCGCGCCGGAGCGGCCCATGCGAATTTATTTCTTTTGTAGACCGTATGTCAAAGTAGGGTTTATATTAAACTAGCTTTTGCCCGCGACTTCGTTCGCGTGGATTAGTGACTTCCAGCAGATTTTTGGTTTGACCAATAGATGGAGCTATATGTATGTCCGGAATTATTTTTTATTTTTATATTTCTTTGTAATAAAAGCTATTGTCTTCGTCGTTATTTGTAACAAGATGTCGTGGTGGCCTAGTGGGCAAAGAACCAATCTCTCGAGCATGAAGGCGCGGGTTCGATTCCAGGTCAGGCAAGTACCAATGGATGGCACGTTAAACTGTAGGTCCCGGCTGTCATTGAACATCCTTGGCAGTCGTTTCGGGTAGTCAGGGGCCCCATTCTCCTAATTTTACTTAAGTGACATACGATTCACGTTCGACTCGATTCGACTGAGATCCAATCCCGACTCGATTACGATTGAAGCGTATGTGGCATTGCGCTATTTTTTCTTTGAGATAAACGTTTTTATCCTTTTCTGTCATTCAATAATGTATCATTTTGTCTGCAAATGATTTACGATTGCAAAATGATTGTACAGCAAACTACCGTATAGACCAAAATCACCAAAATAGCAGACCAATCGCACACCAATCAAATGTCAATCGAATACGATTGGTCTTATATTAGTAGCAGAATGCCCAATATGGTTAAAACTGCTATTGCGATCATATTGCGATTCGATTTCTATTCGATTTTTAAAATTATTAACTTAGGAGAATCGGGCCCCAGTTTCCCCATGGGTATGGGTCGCCTAGGTACCTAACTGGGTTGAGGAGGTCAGATAGGCCGTCGCTTTTTGTAAAGCACTGGTACTCAGCTGAATCCGGTTAGACTGGAAGCCGACCCCAACATAGTTGGGAAAAAGCTCGGAGGATGATGATGATGTAATAAAAACTATCCTATGTCCTTTCTTAAGTTCCAAACTATGTATGTACCAAATTTCACACAAATCGGTTCAGTACTTTAGGCATGAAGAAAAGACAGAAAGACAGAGTTACTTTCAAATTTATAATATTAGTTAAGATTGTTGTCTTCAAATGTGCTCCGACGCGCTTCCAGCGGTGTGCGCTTGCCCTTAGAGAACCCAACTTTAGGTTAAGCCATCGGCACATCTGTTACAGCCTTTTTTATCATCCCACTGCTGGGCACAGGCCTCCTCTCACACGGAGAAGGATCGGTACATAACTTATAATCTGTATTGTGTGTAGGTATAACATAGACATAATATTTGTAAACAGGACTGCGCATATAAACCCAAAAAACGAGCCGAGTGAAACAGTTAGTACGGAGGCTGTCTGTCCCTTTCTAATAGGGTGACTATGAGATTAAGCTATGTGAGACAAATCCGAATTTGCTAAGATTATTAAACACAGATTAGTATTGAAGTTTTAACTTACGCAGTTTGTGACCTTAAGATACTAATAAAGGCTTTTAATAATTAGCGGAAGTTAGCAGTATAAAAGCAGGAAGATTCGAAGTGAAGACTGTTTTTTTGTATTTCTACTTCATATATAGACTGCTGAGCCATTTATGTCGCCTTTCTTCATTTTTTGGGAAGCTATAACAATAGTACAACAGTTTTAAAATCCATCACCCATATTTTGACTCGTTACAAGAATTCATGGGCACCCTAGTTGTTTGGTTTACGAAAATGTTATTATTAGCTAACCTGTGGAACGATATATTGCAACCACCATAGGATTCACTTTTGCAAGTAGAAACGCAACACTTTTTCACCATTTTAATAGTTTAAATTGATTTAATACAAAAAAAAATAAACAAAATTTTAAATGCTGATTACGCGCCAAGAACGTTCAGGGTTACCGCTAGAAAATAAAAAAAAGCAAAATAAAAATTTATGTTGTTTATGTTTTAATAATAAATACGAATAAATTAATGCGATTGTTATTAATTTGTTGACTTACAATTGTTAAAATAAGATAAAAATATAAGTGATTCAATTGTTTTTGGGAAGACAAAACTTTTGATCACAACATTTTTTTATGCTGGCAAGGTGTTAGAAAGAGACAAACAGCCTCCGTTCGAACTATCCTTCTCGGCTCGGATTTGCCTCTGTGTGTTATGCAACCAATTTAGTACCTTATTGCGTTAGAATAGAGTTCATTTTCGTAAATATATATTTTGAGCGTGCGCAATCTTGTTTAGTAATATTATATCTATGAGGTATAATAAAATATTTTTGTGTAAGTACAATAAAGAACACCACGCGAATATGGCGAATTGTAAAAAAAAATACCTAGGTAATCCATTCAGTGGTTTAGCCACGAGTCGTTTTTCGTTTTCATAATTAAAAAAAAAGTCTCGACTCTTGTATGGTATTCTAATTCTGGCACATTTTTAACCTATTTACTATGTTTGAAAAAAAAAAACATTTAAGTATTTTCATTTTTACGTACTTAATTATTTCTTTGTGCTAATCGTCGTACAGTATATTAACGTAGATATTTAATTTAATGTGATTAGATACGAAACACTCTGTATATTGTTTAGTAGAGTATATATTTAGAGTACAAACAAACAAAAATGTTTCCAATTTATTACATTGGTAAGTAATGAGCGCATCCGGCCGTGCTGTCGCTGTGGCGGCATATTGGGCTGACAAAGTGTAGTCTCACCATGGTCTCACACACTATAAGACAGCGGTTCCCAAATGGGTTCCGCGGAACCCTGAGGTTCCGTGACGAGCCCTCAGGGGTTCCGTGGAAAATTCAAGATTTCCATATGGTAAATCGTTTCACTTTTGACAATATTAAATTATTATTCATTTTCAATTAAATTGTTTTAGATATTGCATTCCGAAATTCCATTTAGGCACCATGTAGGTGGGTACCACTCGGTAGTGTAAGTACGCGTTCGCAACAAGTGGCGGGGGAAGGCCACGGCAGCAGATAATTTAATTCCGTTTTTTACAAATTGTAGATTAACTTAACACCTCCAGGTCTTCGGCAATCGGCAAAAATAGGTAGCGAGGCGGCCAAAATTCACCGCATTTTTTGGGCTTATTTCATCGCCAGTATTATACGTTTTCATACATTTGACAGGACGTGAAATGACACTTCATACGAGTATTTCCAGTGAGTGGCTATTTTTACCATGAATCAAAAAGTGACATTATTTTCAATTTTTGCACCTCCTCGAATCCGAAAATTTCGCGCTCGCTTCGCTCGCGACTCCATGTTACGTGTGATGTTTTTATGTTCGTTTAATTGCTCAGGTAACCAACACCGAAAAAATTTCGCGCTCTTCCGTCGAGGTTACCCTTGATGTTTATTTTATATTCCTCTGGTTCAGAAAAAGCAATAGCGCTTTCTTC
Source organism: Helicoverpa zea (assembly GCF_022581195.2). Lineage (NCBI taxonomy): Eukaryota > Metazoa > Arthropoda > Insecta > Lepidoptera > Noctuidae > Helicoverpa > Helicoverpa zea. The sequence continues at coordinate 6,765,426 of NC_061472.1, forward strand.
GCTAGCTGCTTCTTATTCATTTGCATTTGCTTTTTTGTGTGGATATTGTACTTTTTGAGATCTTATTAATTTACAGTGGTTTTGTTTATTTTGTGTAGGTACTTAAACTAAAAAAAATTTGCGCTCGCTTCGCTCGCGATACCAGCTACCACTGAATGTCTTTCAATGCTAGCGGGTGCTTGGAACTTCTTCTTTTAGTTAAAAAAAATCGCGCTCGCTCGCCTCGCACCTGTACAAACCCAATCTATTTCTTTTTACGTTTACTTTGTCAGTCTTCAAACATAAAACTATTTACGTAATATACAAAGTCAAGGGCGGCTAAATTGTTTTCTGGCCCGTGTGGCAGATAGCCATGCTATGCCTGAGTATACTGAATATGTCTCTAACCATATGACCATTTGGTGCGCTACCACGCCACGAGCCGTAGGTACCTTAGTGAATTTACGTCTTTAGCTTACTTCTTACTAAAGCTAAGGTTCCGCCGAAAAATGGTGAAACGAAAAGGGTTCCGAAGCCAAAAGAATTCGGGAACCGCTGCTATAAGACACACATATATACACATAAGACATGTCATCGACACGAAAGAAGAAGACTTATAGATAACGTAATTAGAACGTATCAACCTCGTATCAACGTACTAAACGTTATTCTACTCTTACAGGCCATAAAGTAATTTTATAACATTGATAATGGATAGACGGAAGGGTAATTAATAAATCAAATCATTTAATTAACTAATAACTTTACTATCTTCACTTACGATAACATTAAATAGTACACGAGTAATTGATTTTGTAAGTTAACGACAACTTTAGTTAAATAACACACAAGCACATCATATTAATTTGATCTAAAGCTCATATAGTTTTCCTCTTCTGATACATTTCGAGAATCTGCAACTTTTATCCATTTATTTTGTTAATTGACACTACATCAACACCATAAACTTAGCACATAGGTTCTACACACATATATTATTGTCTTTGAACATCGACCTACGGTGATTAGCTGTATCATATCATAACTTTATCTGTAATCTTAATCGCCACAAAATATTTTATGTCCACTTCTTAGGAGAACTTCTACATAGAACTCCATATACCAAAGCCAACCCAGTTAATTACAAGCTTATGACACCGAGCCAATGACTAATTGCCTTTTGCATTTTATTTCAAAAGTAATTTCATACTTGCAATTTGCAAAATAACTATGCCTTTCAAAGAATTAATTTCCGCGTGCCTATCTAATAGCCAATGCTAATCGTACTACGTTTGATGGACATTTTTGCGTACATATGCAATATTTGTTATACTATTGCTAATTTTCTGTTTATTAAAATGATAAGAGACCATTATTACAGTTTCAATACGATGCATACTGCAGGTAAATGTGCATAATATAATTTGTATGTGCGATAAAATTGGCAGAACACTAAAATACGATAAAACAAGTAAGGTCTCAAATATGTCGGCGACTGCTTCTTAGATCACACAAAATAGTTTCACTGGACGACTATAACATTTAAATGCTATACATATTAATATTACTAAAGATAATTCATCGTTTAATTTATATCATTATTGTCTTTTAAAATAGGTATTACATATTTATATGGAAGAAGGTTTATGATTTACAACATAGAATTTACTGGTGCAGGATTGTAAAATATTTTTAAAGAAATAATCAAATCGATATATTGATATCGATACACTTATTAGAGTGATAATTGATTAAACATTCCGATAAAAGCGTCTTTAAAATATTCTCTTGGCCACCTGATATCATTTGAATTATTTTGGCAACTTTTTTTAACCATACCTAGATGCATTAAATGGCTAGGTATAAGTAGCAATATCAGTTCATTGATATCAGACGAACAAGAGATTGACAAAGTTAATCAAAAACATACAGACAGAAACATACAAATACATTTTTTTTAATTTAAACTCTGATTCATATTAAAAATACTAACAAAAGTTATACCAACTTCATTCTTTGACTTGTTAAATAAAAGGCGCCTACGCTGAGCTGTAAAGTAAAGCAACAATAATTACAATAACAAAATTAAATATTCCGAAAATCTACAGTGCCATATTAAATGCAATATTCAGAAATAATTACTTACAGCCGAATATAAACCAACGCCACTCCAGTTTCTTCATAAATACGTTTACGCACATAATTTGCGTACAAAACTTCACAGAGATGAAAAAGTTCCTCTACAGCTTGCGTTTAGGTCGACTAGCGATTCTTAATTATATAGTGTACATAATAATATTATAAACAAACTCATCATAATATTACTGACGAAAAACTAATAACAGCTGAAAAAAAGCCAAAATATTAAAAAAAGAATAATAAATGAGCAAAATATAACACCTCTTTAGAAGTGGAATTAGAGTAAAAACTTTTTGCGTGGAACAAGGTACTGGTTAGAGAGTTGATCGTCATGGAAGATTATATTCCATAATTAGGACTGTACCAACGTAAAATGCCACGATAAAGAGATAATGACGACTTTTACATAAAACTTAATTAATTTTGCAACATAATTAACAATAATATCACTTCAGCAGTTTCACTTTGAGTGAAATAAAAATAAATGTAATTGTTGAGCACCCCGGTTTAGAAACCTATGAATTATATTGTTCTATGGCAATGTTCGTTTTTTATTTTCTTTCATACATCAAAAGAATACTTGAGAGTAAACAATTAAATGGAAAAAATTAACACTCCTCAAATCCAAATTGCGCTATTTTTATCATACCTACATTCTTGCACTATTGAAGCACTAGTAAATAACTACTCTCAGTGCATAGTTGTAAAGATCAAAATCAAATGGTAATTTTGTTATTTTGTGCCTTTCAACTAACGTTTCAACTAACAGGTCTTAATTTTGGTACGTACTAGTAGGTAAGTACTAGGTTGATTGAATTTATTTGATCATTTAGTTAGTTATAATAGCATAATTAGAAACTCGAGACAATAAAACAAAGAAAAAAAATCTAAATTTACTAGGCAAATTCATTCCTACAGTTAGTAGCTTGATTTCCTAATTCTGGAGATAAATGTATTCTAAAAAAATTACGTCTTTTAAAACCAAAAATATTGGATCCAGCATTTAAAAATCCATACTGGAATTATTGCAACTACAAAAATAAACAAATATTAAAACACAATTTGCGAAAAAAAGAGTAAAAAGAAACGATGTAAATTTTGTATAATTCATAGTTACAAGGGCTCATAGTACAATAAATATAATTTAAAAAAGTAAACACGTTTGTAGATAATTGATTTAGTTAATTGTTTAGACTGCTCTCTGTTGTTCGTAGCCGAGCAAGTATTCGGCCACTCCGAGGTAGTACACTGTTTGGGCGATGCCGAACAGAGGAGCGATGACGATCATTCGGCACGTTCCTCCCTTGAAGAACGCTGTGGGGCCTTCGTACCTCAACGTAGTCCTGGAACACAAATATTAGTTATCGTTGTGCATAAAACTTACTCAGTGTCATTTGAACATCTGTGGCAGGTCAGACAGGCAGTAGAGTAGGTGACTACCTCGTTGGTCTAGTGGTCGCAAGCGCGACTGCTATGACTGAGGTCTAGGGTTCGATGATTCCTGGGTCGAGCCGAAATCGCTTTTTGGGTTTTATAAACTTTCAAAAGGCAGCCCGTAGTCTTGAAGTTGGTGATTGATACTTCCGTGCATCGGAGATCACGTTAATGTCGGTCCTGCGCCTGATCTCTCTCCGGTCGTGTCGGATTGCCGTCCCATCAGGTTATGAGAGTGAAGGAATAGGGTGTGCACCTATGTCTGTGCAAAAGCCCGTGCACTATAATATGTCCTGCGCAGCTGGCTGATCTCCTTACATGAGAACAGCTGCCGTGGCCGAAATGGGCCTTGGTTGTTGTTTTATTATTAGTAGCAGGTCAGATAGGCAGTCGCTCCTTGTAAAACACTGGTACTCAGCTAGGCATACGGTTAGACTGGAAGCCGACCCCGACAAAGTTGGGAACAGGCTACGCAGACGATGACAGCTAATTGGTCAGACTTACGAGATACAGTCCATGATGGAGTTGTACTGCCTCTCTCCACTGCCTTTGGTGAGGGTCTGCATGCGAGTCTTCACTACGTCCATCGGGTTGACAGCCAGCGCTGCCGTCGAGCCCGCCATGCAGCCCGATAGGAACGACCACCTGGTGACAACAACTTACTATATAAAATGGAACAAGTAACAAAAAAGGAGTCTACAACTTTAGTATGGTTCGTTCAGAAACTTCTTTGACTGATAATTTATAACTTTTGGTTCCTCGGGTCTCTGATAGCAATATCTGGCAGAAATTTTAAACAATCTTTATCTAGTAGCAGATAACTAACTGACACACTATCGGTAACCAGTGAAACCGGGCCTCTAACTTTTAATTAAAGAAAACTTTAGTAGGAAAAGAAAGATAGAAGTCTAATAAAAAAAAAAACATCAAGTTACTTCGGTTGATTATTGGAAGCGACATCTATATAATTCTTGTTTCTCTTTTATATAATCTTTTAATTATTACAACAGCAACAATTTTCGCATTAGCAACACTTACCAGAATGGTGGCGTCAAATCTGTAGGTTTCTGCAGTCCCTGTTTGCTGAGGATCGCGAACAGCGGGAAGTAGACGACGCTGAAAGAAACGTCTCGGCAGGCCGTGGCTGTGATGCCCTTGTACAAGCCGAAAATACCCCTCTCTTTAACCAGTTTCGACGTTAGCTCCCACGCTGTTACTCGCTTTGTTTCTTTACCACCCGCTAAAAAACAAATTACGAATCGAATCATGGATCTTGTTTATTAAGATTAAACTAATAAGCTACCGTCCCATCGGGCTATGAGAGTGAAGGAACAGTGAGTGCACCTGAGTCTGCGCTTGTGCACTATAATATGTCCTGCGCACTTGGCTACTCTCCTTAAATGAGAGCCGTCGCCGTAGCCGATAATCGGCTAGAATGACATCAATAAGCCACAAAAAATGCGGCCCCGTCTGTGCTGCCCAACGTGCCACAACATTGCACGGCAAAAGATTTACTTGCTACCACTGATAATAATGCCATGAGCCTGGTGAAATGGTGTGCTTCCAAAATATGATTTCAAATTGCCACTGACTCGCAAAGAACTTCTTCTTCACATAAGCCACAAATTCATACACACAGCTAAAAATCCCACTAACACTTTGTAGTGCAATTACCAAACAAATAATACAAAATATCGATAAAAAAGTGTGGCAATTTAAGAAAGAATACTAACCCGCTTTTATCTGTGCAGCCACTCTGCCAGCATCTTGCATCTGAATTTTCAGAAGTTCCATCGGCGTGGTGATGATGATCTGACACGCTCCGGCGCAGCCACCAGCAAGCATTTGTCGGGGGATAGGAATTGATCTACAACCAACAAGTTGTACATACTTTATCTCACGTATGCGGGTGAGACACATGTTTTTGGTCATTGCCTGCAGACAAAACTGCCTACAAAAGTAGGATTAAAATCCTATTTTTGTAGGCAGTTTTGTCTGTCAAAAGTAGGATTAAAATCCTACTTTTGTAGGCAGTTTTAGTTTTAGTTTTAGGCAGTACTTTAAAAAAATATATATAACTTTAATAATTGTTTTAAATAAGTGTAATCTGCTTATTTATATCTGTTCGATGTATAATAACGAGGTAACATATTTTGTTTGTTTTGCTCCGAAACTGCTGAACCGATTTGAATTATTTTTACATATGCTATATTTTATCCCGGTAAGGGAAGAAATTCCTACCGGTACTAGGGTGAAACCGCTTGAAAACAGCTAGTTTATTAATGACATGGTGTTTCCTATATCAGTACTACATTGAAAATATGAAAATTGGTTACCCCGTAACTTACCCATCTGGCATAGAGAGGTAGAAGCGGAACATGTCGTTGGCAGCCAACTTAATGGCCTTTTCTGGCGTAATCAGCAATATGTTGACACCGGAGCCACGGTACATACCAAAGTAGCCCTCAGCTCTGTATGTTTGTCTGAAGCAATCGATCCTGAAAACATCAAACATATATATTTTGTGTCCTCAATTAATTAATTTGCCCAAATGTCACGCCTGTCACATTATCTGTGGCCTCATTTGAGTCGTTTGTACAAGTGACTGCCGAAGCCAGACAAAACTACTACAAGCAAAAATGTTGGTCGCAAAGTTTCTCTAATGTTACCTTTTATAAGAACTACGAATACTCTCTACCTCTTTCATACCTCGTGTTTAACGTTACAATATAAAAATAAACATACAAATCTTTAAATATAACATAACCTTACGATAAAATTGTAATACTAACATATTTTTGTATTGCCTTTCGCCATTTGGGCCAATGGTCTGGTTCTGGAGTCGCGTCTTCACTAAATCCAAGGGGAATACCACGGACACGCCCACAATGCCGGCTATGCCGCCATTGACGACTTTTGGTAATAAACTGAAACACATTAAAATAACAATTAAAACATTAGATATAACTAAAAAAAAATGTTTCTGGCCAATTACAGTTTAAAAAAATATATTCATAAATCTTCGAGCTCTAATCGGCGTTGAAATCGAAGCTTAATTATAGTCGATATTGCTCGGTCGTAAACACTAGCTAGCATATACAGATAGGTATGTACCCCACCATAAAAATTGCTGTAAAGTCCATTTCACGAAAGAAGTCCCACAGACACAGCGCCAGTCTCTATGCGATAACTCAGTAAATACGTTCAAAAATAATATTTCCACGGGACTTAAATTCTTTCGTGAAATGGACTTGAACGACAATGTAGTTCAATCTCAATTAAAAAGATATTGATTTGAACTATATTCAAGAACATTCTCGAATGAAACTCGATACGATTCTTGTAATAAAAACAACATACAAGACAGCTAATTACGTATTCAATACAACTAGGCATAAAGCAGGAGGAAGTCGAGGAATACAAGGCAAACAATAAAACTTTTATTGGCATCAATTGTATTCCAGAATACTGGAAATATTCTTTAACTAGTCCAATCGTCGAGGCATGCTATATTTTTCAGAATCAACAGATCTTAAAAGATAAATGTTTCTGAACTTATCTCGACATTGCAGGAGATCGGATTATTTATCTTGTTCTCAAAAATACAACTGTCAGGTTTTGATATGAATATGACATACATACAAAAATATAATTTAAGGAAAAGCATATTCATAATGACTTCGTAGAAGTGCGCAGTTTCATTTATTTATTGCGATTTTGGTATCATCTTATTCCAACCCTATAGCAGGCTCTGTTAATAGTCGAGACTTGGATGTATGCCAATCTTACAAACAGCCCTATATTAATGGGCATAAAAATAAGGCTTTTATTTTACAAAATAGGGTGCATTATTCAGAAAACAGTAGCTACTAATGTGACAGTTGTTATTCTTATCGCTGCTATTCATAGATGTAATATAATATATTACATCTATGAATATTATTAAACAAGATTGCACACGCTCAAAATATATATTTACGAAAATGAACTCTATTCCAACGCAATAAGGTACTAAATTGGTTGCATAATACACAGAGGCAAATCCGAGCCGAGAGGGATAGTTAGAACGGAGGCCGTTTGTCCCTTTCTAACACCTTGCCAGCATTAAAAAAATGTTGTCATCAACAGTTTTGTCTTCAAAAAAAAAACAATTGAATCACTTATATTTTTATCTTATTTTAACAATTGTAAGTCTACAAATTAATAACAATCGCATTAATTTTTTCGTATTTATTCTTAAAACATAAACAACATAAATTTTTATTTTGCTTTTTTGACGTGACAACGTCTTATAAATCGATGAAGCCGGCTGCACGCACGAAAAAACATGACTCATGCGGCGTTACCACGCTCTGAGGCGTTCCGTTTAAGGCTTGAAGTGCAAGCGAGAGCACGCAACGAGCGACAAAGAGGCACGATCGGCCTCCGCTTTCGGCAGCGTTCGACATCTGACGATCAATTTCTTATGACGTTGTCACGTTCGACTATCGTCAGTAAACCGACTTTACAGACAACCGTTTTTTTTGTATTAAATCAATCTAAACTATTAAAATGGTGAAAAAGTGTTGCGTTTATACTTGTAAAAGTGAATCCTATGGTGATTGCAATATATCGTTCCACAGGTTAGCTAATAATAACATTTTCGTAAATCAAACAACTAGGGTGCCCATGAATTCTTGTAATGAGTCAAAATATAGGTGATGGATTTTAAAACTGTTGTACTATTGTTATAGCTGCCCAAAAATGAAGAAAGGCGACATAAACGGCTCAGCAGTCTATGTGTGAAGCAAAAATACAAAATAAAACAGTCTTCACTTCGAATCTTCCTGCTTTTATACTGCTAATTCCCGATAATTATTAAAAGCCTATATTATTATTTTAAGGTCACAAACTGCGTAAGTTCAAATTTCAATACCAATCTGTGTTTAATAATCTTAGCAAATTCGGATGTGTCTCACATAGCTTAAGCTCATAGTCACCCTATTAGAAAGGGACAGACAGCCTCCATACTAACTGTTTCACTCGGCTCGTTTTTTGGGTAAAAGTGCGCAGTCCTGTTTACTATATTATGTCTATGCTGCTATTACACTAAAACCATAACTTAGAAGCCTTTAATTATTTTTTTTACATGACAATAAACTCGAAGTAAGTCTAGGGAGGTAGGTATGTGAGATTTTCATGTGTGACATTTTTTTGACGTAACAACGTCTTATAAATCGATGGAGCCGGCTGCACGCACGAAAAAACATGACTCATGCGTCGTTACCTCGCTCTGAGGCGTTCCGTTTAAGGCTTGTAGTGCAAGCGAGAGCACGCAACGAGCGACAAAGAGGCACGATCGGCCTCCGCGTTCGGCAGCGTTCGACATCTGACGATCAATTTCTTATGACGTTGTCACGTTCGACTATCGTCAGTAAACAGACTTTACAGACAACCGTTTTTAGTTAATATTCTGAACGGTAAAAATATAGAATAGCATTGTTATGGTAAATTATCTCAACATGAAACATAAGAGTAGCTCAATCAAAAGTGATTGTATTGAAGGTCACTAGCAGACTTAGAAAATGTTAGGCCATAGAAAAATGAACACTATTCCTAGTGCTTTGAGGTCTAATACAATTTATTATATAGGTTTAATTTACATAATGTTAATGACTGGATTATGAGCAGCTTAGCATAAGAGAATAATAATATGTATTAGTGCTGTGTACACTAATAAATGCCCTCTTGTCTTGTGCATACATTACATAGTCAGTTTATTGTAGCAGTTAATAAAAATATTAAAAATGTGCTACCATCTTACCTCCTGTACTTTTATAGCTTATAAAATTCACGTAATACCCTGCCCATATGTAGGTTAGAAAATCTAATAATAGACAGAAGGGGCACTCTTTTAGTTTTATAATCTGAGTAACCTTCCAGACTAATGAAACTTGGCCTGGCATAGAACATGTAGTCTACTATACCTAGCCTTTTTTATTCATTATTTTAATCTCTCTGTGTTGCTCCCATGTTGGTGCATTAATATAGTTTTGTATATCACAAAAATATTTAATTCTAGAACAAAACTTTAAATAGAGCAGTAGGTACAAATTATGTTTGTAAATTCATAAATAGTGCTAAATACAGACTACAGGAGAGCAAAAATAAACTTGATTGCTTTTAAATGGAAGATTCTGTGATAAATGAAAGGAAAATTATTTCATGTTAGTCACACTGACTGAATAGAAACCATCATCATCATATGTCATCAGCATAATGTTGGGGTCAGCTTCCAGTCTAACCGGATGCAGTTGTGTACCAGCGCTTTTCAATGTGCAACTGACTGTCTAACCTCCTCAACCCAGTAAACCTGGCAAGCCATAGCTCCTAGGTGAGACTGGTTGTCAAACTTATTGGTGTATAATTTAAAGAGTTAAGTTATGTGTATCAAAGGGGGAGGCCTATGTTCAGCAGTGGACATCCTATGGCTGAGATGATGATGATTATGATAATGATGATAAAAGAAAAACGACTTACTTGAATTGTGGTGCTGCTTTTGGTGCGGGGAGGTCTTTTGGCCCTGACATTTTTTTTTGAAATTTTTTTGAAGCTGAAATAAAACAAGTTACCATAAAATTTCTCTTAAATAACAAATATTAAAAGACCTCTTAATTTACCTAATTCTGAAATGACCTAAGTTGTCTTTATCAATATAGTCCACATTACAAATTTTCATGTTAAGAAGTAAAAATGTAGGATTTCACATTAATTACATTCTTTTAAGATTACATATTGGAACAAGAGACTGATAACCTTGATTTTGATATAAACTTAATTAATCTAATTAAAATATAATAATTTCCTAAAATAAATCATGCTAGAGTTTAGTTAAGTCTTAATCAAGTGTGTGTAATTTATATAATAAATTATCTAGCTCGATTTTAATACATTAAGGTCAGAAGGTCCACTTATTTAAGTACCTACTGGTAAAATTACTAAAACTATAGCAAAATGTCTGTCTCTGAGAAAATCAATACAACATAGCCAACATCTAACACACATTGTATTTGATGGATATTGTAAATACCATAATATTGTGAAATTTGCCACGGTAAATACAAATAGAACACATTTTCCTCGCTCGGAGATATTCTACTCCTCACTTGAACATCTTCGTCGGCATTTTTACGTAATCAAAACAAAATTTTTACTCACCTTTTAGATAAATTTGCAACTTGTATAATTTAGACAGCCCTTGAACTGTTTGTAAAGTTACTAGTTAAACATTTTGAGATCCAAAACTGTTTTTTTTAGAAATTTTATAAAATGTAGGGCCAATTGCCACTGTTTGTCCGGAGCCGGGGACTTGTACTATGTGTTTGACGTTTTAACTGGAAATTTTCGTTTGATTGATTGACTCAATGTTGCAATTTTTTTATTGTACAATTACCCCGATTTCTTCACATATTCAAGATATTTTTCGAACTACAGAACAGGTATAGTAGGTTATATTATTATAATTCATTACTAAAAACTCTTTATTTATTTTCCTTATAAAACTCGTAAGAGGTAAAATGGTATTAAACACAGCCAACAGGCAATGAACAGAATGATGATAAACATTAGCACCCATTATAATTGTCACTCGTAATTACCAAGATCATGGCAAATTATAATTTAATGGTAACACTTATTCCAATACATTGATTTTCAGATTTTGTGGCCTTTGACATTTATGTCGTATGTATTGCCAAACTAAAATATGTAAAAGTTAATTAGTCGATCTTTAGTTTTAGAGATAAATAAAGATAATTTATAAATAAAAATCATTTTTTTTTTCCACAATCTCCTCTAAACTCATAACAAATATTACTTGGATAAGCAATGTTAACTAGCACATGGTTTGAACTTTTATCTGCTGATAGAATTTTGCATATAACAAAAGGCACTGAGAAGAGAGCTAATACAGTAGAGTTATACAAAAAATGATTTCGAGATAGCTGTTTAGCTTCTGTAAGATACCTAAAATAGGCAAGTACCTAGGTATGTAAACACAGCTTTCCGCTGCCGTACAAATGTCGTTGTATTAAAAAGTAACTGCCAGCGACCGCGGATGCAGGAGATTTTTGTTAGATAGGCTTCCTTCCTACCGTTTAATGCAATATGGATGAACTCAATTAATTAAATAGGGTATTTATTATATTTCTACTGGGTACATGTACGTACCGATTACCTTTCACCTACATAGGATAAGGTACCTAATTACCTACTCGTATTTATTAAGCGTAGAATTTCATTTAACTTGCAAAATTTAGATGTATCAACCTATATAAGACAAGTTAAGATAATTAAAGCAATAATCAGTAGGAAACCTATTCATCCCTTCCAATATCTAAGTCATTAGATCCTGAAGAAAGTGAAAGAATATCGATTAAATGATAGGTTCGCCGTATTTAGACGGTATCGATTATGGTCCCTTTCTATACAGTCTTTTCCGGATTCAACAATATAAAATGATCCATGTCTATCAGTTTTGTATCAAACTATCTTGTGTGGACGTAAAGTAAACTACAACAGCAACAATGAGTTATATTACTTTGGTGAGTTCAATCAATTCTACTAATATTATAAATGCGAAAGTTTGTAAGGACATGTACCTGGGTGTGTCAGGTGTGTGTATGTTTGTTACGCCAAAACTATGAAACTTGGCAGTACAGCTTACTAAAGGATATTTTTTTCCATGTGCGAGATATCTATAGTTCCCTCAGTAGGTACGCGGGAGGAATCGCCACCATAACCATCTGAATTAGATCAATTCAAACTCAAAGCTCCTTTTCAAGGAAGCAACATTTTTCTTTCTCCCCCAATCTGCTCTAATTTAAACCGAATAACTTTACCTTCCAGGTTCTGTCAGTATGTCTGTTCGCGGCTATCGCAGCCAGCAGCCAGCAGGACAAGAGGAGTGTCATTAGCATTGAGCCTGCTGCGTGGCCAGGAGTGGCAGCCTGGGTCCAGAGCGGACATGGTAATGCGCTAAATATCTTGTAGCTTCTTAATTGGGCATGTAGAAATGTGTGCTCAGATATCATTTATGCAGCTGCGTCAAGTAGTTCCTTTCTGGGGAAGCGATGGAAAACTGAGACTTAGCTTTTCTTATATACCTGTAAGTTTTGCTTCAGTCGTCTATTCCTGTAATATAACCATGCATTTTACCTATTTCTAGGGCTTGCTTTAAATAGCACTCTTTCGAACAAAAATTACTAGACGGATTTCGATGAAACTTGGTAGTAATATTGCTCAGAACAACTTATAGATGGACTTCGTCACATACACAAGAATCTTTATATAATTCCCAGGAGGATGGTCATCAGACACAAGTTCAGATGTGGCGGGGGCAGTAGCCGCTGCGAAGGCCGCTGCAACAGCTGTTATGGCTGCACAACATGAGGTGGCTGCAGCCAAGCATGCTGCCCTTGAACAGCAAAGTGTAGCCAGCGCTAAGGAAGCTGCGGCTGCTCGCGCAGCTCATAAGAGGTTTGTGAGATAAGCCTAATACTGCCATCAAAGCAACAGCATCTTACCAGGTACTTATTTCATGGAATAGCATCTAAAAAGTCTGGCTATCACACACCTACAGAATCTATTAAATCTATGGAACACTGGACTTGTAACTAATACCTTCTTAAGATAATAAAGAAATGAAAAAAAAAAAAACGCTGTATACCTACACCGTAAACTCCGATGCACCTAATGCACAGATTTAAATCTCATGTCGTGACTGACTTAGGTCCTCTTACAATATCTGAAACGATTATTTATTTGTGTAAGTGTAACATTTCCAATAGTACACTAATGAACATGTTTTAGTGAGGAGGCAGCAAGGAACGCTCGCGCGCACGCACTAGAAGCCGCGCAGGCCGCAGTACAGGCGCAAGCGCAGTTAGCTGGAGCGAAGGCCCGCGCCGCCGCCGCGCAGAAGATCGCAGCCGCCCGTGAGGCTGCGGCGGCTAAGGCCATACAACGTGCTGCGCATAACCAGGCTGCTAGGCTGCAGAACGCCGGTACCAACACTTAGCGAAGTTATTCAGACTCACAGACTCTTTTAAACTGGAGTTCTATTTACCTACAACTACAACAGCAGGAAATGTCTCACATACCCTTTTAAACTGGAGTTCATTTATAAACTACTCCAACAGCAGGAAATTAACAATTCCTAAGTAAGAGTTTTTTTCCTAAATCGATCTCAGTGGCGTGCACTTCGAGAGGCCTATGTCCAGCAGTGGACTGCGATAGGCTGATGATGATGATGATGATGAAGCAAGAGTTAATCAAAGTTACTGGTTCGACCTGTCATCTCACGCACCCATCCCGTATATTAATTAATAGTTAGCTTATGTAATAGTTATATTCCTTCTATTTCAGACATAGAAGCATTAAAGCTGTCAGTGATCCAGAGCTCCGGCGCTGCTGGTGCCGCGGGGGCTGCTCAACACGCCGCCACAGCTGCAGCGGCGGCTCTTCGCCCCCAGACCCCTGAATGGCCTGCTAAGCCCTGGGCCCCATCAGCCTGGGTCCCTGCCGCTTGGGGCTGGGCTTAGAAGCTACAGATATAGACACCAGCAAAAGAAGATTCCTGTTTAGATTTTTAACAATACAATTTGACTACTTATGTTAATAGATTAAGCAAATGCAGACGCGTTAACGCTTCGTAGCTAGTTTTACACTAGTTGAGAGTTGCTTTAAGATCTGTACTAACATAAGCGAATTAATAAACGTTTTTGGTTTTTTAATTGTTGTTTTAAACTGATTGCGTAGACAGGTAGGTACATTGCCTATTGCCTTATCAAAAACCCAAATTATTTCTTCTTATCTATCTTTTACGTGACATACAGCTATTCATATTCATGTAACTGAACACTGATAGAGTTAAAAATGTGATCACTGACCTACATCATGAACATTTATTTTTTTAAGAACTTGCGATAACTACGTTTTACCGCTGTAATGATTTTTCAAAAAGAATATTGGGCTAAGTGACCACTTAATTGCCCAAAAACAAAAGAATGATAGTAAAACGGGATATTTAAGGTATGTCTAGCCTCTTCCAGAGTTTTTGTTCGTAAGTATTGATTTGGTGAACGCCTGCGCGGTACTCACTGGAGATGAAACTCCATACATCGTGCCTTCACAGCATCCCGCATCTGTTGTCGAAATCAAATGTATTGTAACTTAGTGATTATAAACCTCAAATATCCAAAATGTATCTAATGGAAGCCTAAACAAAAGGTAAGAATAATATACCCGACCTGTGTGTGCGTCCTTAGGACAGTAAATTAGAACTGGGTGCCTGAAAAGGGGTGTAACTGAAATATTCACACGCAATCTAAAGTTGTGCCTTTACATGATAGCTCGAAGCTGTCATTTAATAATCCATTGCTAGAGTTTGCTTGTTGCTCGTAATGAGTTGTATGACTTAAATTAACGTTGCGTTATGTGATGCAAAGTTTGTAGATATCAAGATACAAAACAAAAAAAAACTATAAAACTACTAACTGTTTAGGTAGGTAACAGTGGATATTTTTATATCGCTAAGATTTCAGAAAAATAATAGTAAAAACTCAATTATTACATTTATAACCGGTGGAGCGCATCAGTGTGCATCGCAAAACAAGTAATTTGTAGATAAACGTGACCTAGACAATAAACCGGTCAGATGCTCTGAAATGCTTTCGAGCATGCGCTAACTTTTATATAGCAGATTTCCATCTGTCATGGGATGTTGAAAATGTAAACGCGCAGGCGCGCTGATTGTTTGGTCCTTATGAAAACTCGGGAATATATAGATGATGAATACAAGGGCAAAAATTATTAGGTAGGCGTTTTTATAACAATACTTTAGGTACTTTAAATTATAATTTACCAACATCCAGTAATGTAGGCTGGTGGGATAACAATACACTATTTTGCATACTTACGATGTTATTGCTGCATGCAAGCCACAATGAAGTCATGTCGATCTTTTTTTCGTTCCAGTTTACTATAGGTTCTAAGCAGATTAGCTTCGATCAACTCATATGAGATTAGACACGAGAATTTTACACCTAGTTTCAGTAGAGCAACGTAAAAAAATAAGATGTTCCTTCCTTTGCTAAGGCACCAGGATGTGGTCCTGCCACGTCTTCCTCGCGGTCCTCTACTGCGGAGGACAGTTGGTGACCGCCGACATCGACCGACGTCGGTTTTCCAATCCCACTTACTACAATGTCGGAGGAGTTCTCTCTAGCAACGAGTCTATTGCATTCTTCAAGGACACTATATCGGTAAGTACCTAATAGCACGAGACCACGAAACGAAAAGCATAATTCAACACGAGAAATAGTGACTTGTGTCCATAAACGTTTTAATTTAACGCAGTTAAAGCTAATTTGCATTTCCGTTTCATGTCAACCAATTACTCAACATGAGCCTGTTTACTATCAGAGTTTCGATAGCAATATTTTAACGACTTGTTTTGTATTGCAGAATCTAAACTTCAAAGATCAATATGTGCCAAGAGGAGTTACCTACCATGATTATTCGATGCTCATGGATCCGAATCCTATAAAAACGGCTCTGAACGTTTGTAAAGATCTCATTGCTCATCGGGTAAGTATTCTATAGATAGAGATAAGTATCTATCAATAGCTCCCAATATACTAACAATATAAAACTCTTCCAGGTTTACGCAGTCGTGGTATCCCATCCATTAACTGGAGATCTCTCTCCAGCAGCTGTCTCCTACACTAGCGGTTTCTACCACATCCCAGTCATTGGCATATCGTCCCGAGACTCAGCGTTCTCTGACAAAAACATACACGTGTCGTTCCTTCGAACAGTCCCGCCATATTCACACCAAGCTGATGTGTGGGTTGATGTTCTGAAGCATTTTAATTATATGAAGGTCATATTCATTCATAGTTCTGATACTGATGGAAGGGCCATTTTGGGACGGTGAGTATCCTACTTACGAATAAGTTACGTAATCTAGACTATCCCATTCCAGGCGAAACCTGTGAGGTTTTTGGTCACCTACAATTGAATACAAGAAAATTAATATGTTTGCAGGTTCCAGACGACTTCCCAAAGTGTGGATGAGGATGTAGACCGTAAAGTAGTAGTGGAACAGGTGATTGAGTTTGAACCGGGATTAGATTCCTTCAGCGATCGACTCATGGATGTTAAAGGTGCTCAGGCCAGGGTATTCCTTATGTATGCAAGGTACGATCATTTTATTAATGAAAACGTTAAAAGATTCGATCATCATCATCATCATCATCTCAGCCATAGGACGTCCACTGCTGAACATAGGCCTCCCCCTTAGATCTCCACAGATACCTGTTGGAGGCGACCTGCATCCAGCGTCTTCCGATTCCATTCGATAATTTTGTTAAAATATCCCAACCTAAAATCAAATGTTTTGCAGCAAAACGGACGCAGAGATAATATTCCGTGACGCTACGTTCCTCAATATGACCACAGTTGGATACGTGTGGATGGTAACAGAACAGGCCTTGGATGCTGCTAACGCACCTGAGGGCTTACTGGGCTTACGACTGGTCAATGCTACGAACGAACATGCTCATATCCAGGACTCCATGTAAGTAAATTTTGAATGAGAAAATGTTCTAAACAGCAAAGGTTTCGAAAGTTATTGGCTTCTTCTTTTGTAGCTATGTCCTAGCATCAGCGATTCGTGACATGAACACATCAGAAGAAATTCACGCTCCACCTTCAGACTGCGATAACTCAGGGTCTATCTGGACAACTGGACGTCTTCTCTTTGACTACGTCAGGAAGCAACGCTTAGAGAATGGTGCTACTGGTCATGTGGCTTTTGACGACCATGGAGACCGAGTTCATGCGGAGTATGACATGGTCAATGTTAGGGCTCAAGGAGAACATGTGGCTGTTGGTAAATACTTTTACTCGAAGGTAAGAAATGCCCCTTATGTCACAAAGCATTCTGTATTTGTAGTAGATGAAGCAAAAAAGTAGGTCACAGAACAGAATAAATTAGTTTGATAATTTTCAGGAAACTCAGAAGATGCGTTTAGAACTAAAAGAGCAAGAGATTATATGGATGGGTCGAAGTACTTCGAAACCTGAAGGTTTCATGATACCAACGCATCTTAAGGTAATTATAAGACTTATATAGAATACTTGTAGCTATTTCTAAATTGGCACAAGGTAATATTTGCTGTAACTTTAGGTATTGACGATTGAGGAGAAGCCATTTGTGTACACTCGACGAATTGACGATGGGAGTGAATGTACACCAGAAGAGATTCCTTGCCCCCATTACAATGCCAGTGAAGATACAGGTAGGTAGAAATACAACAGAAAATTAACTGTAATTAGGTAAATTATAGACATCCACTTGAGAGGAGGAGTCAGCAGCACCTAGCGAAGTCTAATTACTGCAATACAAGCTCAGCCGTAAGCGGGCACCCACTACTACAACGTTATGTTTTAGATCAACTTTATTGCTGCAAGGGATTCTGCATGGATCTCCTAAAACATCTGTCAAAGGCGATAAACTTTACTTATTCCCTGGCTCTTTCTCCTGATGGTCAATTTGGGAACTACATTATACGCAACTTCTCCCAGCCTGGAGCCAAGAAAGAATGGACAGGGCTCATAGGTGAGAATATCCTACCATTCTATGAAGATTAATTTGAATATAACAATAAGGAAATTGTTTAATGCGTTTATAAATTCCTAGGTGAATTGGTATATGAGCGAGCAGATATGATTGTCGCTCCACTTACTATCAACCCGGAAAGGGCAGAGTTTATTGAGTTCAGTAAGCCGTTCAAATATCAAGGTATTACAATTTTAGAGAAAAAGGTACGTAAAGGAAACCCCTCACATTAGTAGGTAACAGGCACACAGATTCAAGCACTATGGCTATTTAACTTTGCTTGTAGAAACCATTACTTAGGTAGGTACTACAGCAACTGTGTATTTTCTCATTCCATCTATAAAAACCTGTTTGAATGAATGTGATTGCACTTAGTTGCAATAAAATCGTATACCTAAGTCATTAACCAAACGGTTCTCGATTGTTGTATTTTGGAAGGTCACCTCCCTCCGATTAGGTATCTACATATAGGAGGCTTCGGTCTACTCTAGTCTTGATAGTAAGAGTTACTTCATAAAAGAATTGTTTCAGCCATCACGTTCGTCAACGTTGGTATCATTCTTGCAACCATTTTCCAACACGCTATGGATTCTGGTGATGGTGTCGGTCCATGTGGTGGCTCTTGTGCTGTACCTGCTGGACAGGTTCTCACCATTTGGAAGGTTCAAACTGGCCAATATTGATGGAACGGAAGAAGACGCCTTGAATCTTTCGAGTGCAATCTGGTTCGCTTGGGGGGTGCTTCTGAACAGCGGTATTGGCGAAGGTAAGGTCAAATCTGAGTTCATATGTACATATACCCGTACATATCGAAGTGCATAGTAGCACAGGTACGGACTTGCTTCATGATCGTATTTCGGTTGTTTCAGGCACCCCTCGTAGTTTCTCCGCGAGGGTTCTCGGCATGGTCTGGGCAGGTTTTGCAATGATCATCGTAGCTTCGTACACTGCCAACTTGGCTGCCTTCCTCGTGCTCGAACGTCCCAAGACGAAACTCACCGGGATCAACGACGCAAGGGTAGGTGAACATCATTTTCATTAGCAAATATTTCATCAGCTATTTGTTTACGTAGATGCAGTGAGGTTTCGATATTTGCCCAAAGTGTTCGAAAGTGACACAATAAAAATGTCACCAGGGGATGAATACAATTTCTATAAATCATTCCTCAAACAAGTACCTATCCATCAATCAGACCATAATACGAAGATTAATTGATAATAGCAATATTTCCCTAGGACTGTTCGATGGTGCAGTTTGAAGGGGAGGTACAACTTCACTGATTAATATTTTCGGGCTAATGTAGAAGCATAGAGACTTAGTTTAGACAGTAGCTAATGCTTCATTTTTTATTATCTTTAGCTTCGCAATACCATGGAGAATCTGACGTGTGCCACGGTAAAGGGGTCGGCTGTTGATATGTATTTTAGACGGCAAGTTGAATTGTCGAATATGTATCGAACGATGGAAGCGAATAATTACGATAACGCTGAGCAAGCTATCGAGGATGTAAAGAATGGGTAGGTTGCAGATTTACGTAGCTATAGACATATAGGATTTTCACGAATTTTATTTGTTTTTAGTAGTTCAATTTAAAACACCAAAGGAATAATTTTTTAAGTAGTTTAGGAGATTGAAGTAGATTTTTATTTTCTTCTCATTTTCAATGTTCTTATCCTGGTCCGTGGTTACAGTAAACTAATGGCATTTATTTGGGATTCATCTCGTTTGGAATTCGAAGCGGCTCAGGACTGTGAGCTAGTGACGGCTGGAGAACTGTTTGGTCGGTCGGGCTATGGCGTGGGATTGCAGAAAGGGTCTCCTTGGGCGGACCTTGTTACACTCGCTATATTGGACTTCCACGAAAGTATGTAGCGCCTAGATTAACAACTACAGACAACATGTACAGAGGAAACTGGGTAATAACTACGATTATAACTTTCAGGCGGTATAATGGAATCTCTGGACAACCTATGGATACTTCGAAACAACATGCTAAATTGTGAAGAGAACGAAAAGACGCCGAACACTTTAGGCTTGAAGAACATGGCAGGGGTGTTCATACTTGTGTTAGCGGGCATTATAGGGGGCATAGTACTCATAGTGATTGAGGTGGTGTACAAACGTCACCAGATCAGGAAACAGAAGAGGATGGAAATCGCGCGCCACGCCGCCGACCGGTGGCGCGGAGCTGTCGAGGTAAACAGAGTCAAGGCGAAGGCCATGGATGTGGACCACTACAATAACGTCAAACACCAGTTAGAGAGTAAAATATAGATATGTGTGCCCCACCGACGACTGATGTGCACTGTATGTAGCTCAGGGATTGCGAACCATTGCTACTCAAATATTTTTAGTCAATCCCAATTTTAATGCGTCACTTAAGAAATTTTATACCAAAATTAGTTACATATCTTTTGTAAAACACGCTTAGCGACAACAAAACGATTAGGTATACCTAGTCTAGTTTGCTTACTTAGGTTCGCCATCCCCGATGTAGACATCAAAATATTGTTAGCGACCAATATTGAACTTATTTAAAATAAACACTTTTCATGTTCATGTACATTGTTATATAATTTTGATCACAATAAGTCCCCGCTGCTTTGTGGAGCTTTACACCAACTCGCTGGACACGGTAATAGTCTATTGCTGTTGTAAGTAGATGTCATTGTGTTATTCATGTTATATTCGTGGCTGTACACTATAGAAGAGTAACAAATGGAAAGATAAACGCCTGAATTAAGTTCACTGCAACGCGCTTTACTTGCACTGTTCAAAGTACAATTTATTTTGATAAGGCACGCTTTACACATTATAGTTCGGCCATTCAGAGAATGCGTTCCTGACACGTCGCGATTGAACTGACGACGTAACTTTGCAATGGCGTTGCAGTTACGATAAAAATATTTTTGCTGGTTGTTTACCGTTTTAACAATTGAGGAGCATTAAAACAACATTATTATATCAATAATCAATGAATGTTATTACGTCGTCAGTTCAATCGCGACGTGTCAGGAACGCATTCTCTGAATGGCCGAACTATAGAAACAATAATTTTGCCAGCGATTTTGCATTATCATTCCATTTGTTTACTACTCTTTAGTGTACAAGGGCAGTTCTATGAACGTTTGTAATTTTCAGAAACGGAAGACACTTCGGGCTGCCATCTTGCCGTCTCAACGCAGGGCGAAGTCAAACGGCGTGAAGGAGGCCGGCAGTATCAGCCTGGCCGTGGAGAGAGGAGCCCGACGCCGAGACGAGCCGCGTGTGCCTAGATATCTACCAGCTTACACGCCTGATGTTTCACATCTTGTCGTTTAAAATCACTACAGTTATTAAAAGACAGTTCACATTGTGCGAGCGAAAATATCACTGGCTGGCAGAATGCCTGATGTAACTATATCCATGAAAATAGACTACAAAAAAGTCTTCGAACTCGCACTGTGTGAACGAGGCATAAGTTGGTGTTGTTCGTCCTCAAAGTAGTTAGAATTTGAATCGTTGCTGTGAACTTAGCTTATGATATATGAAGAATTTATTAAGCTCAACTTAGGTATTTAGTTAATAAATAAATCTTACGTGGTAGTACACTATTACATTTTTAAGGGCAATTTGAAGTTGTTGCCCTTTCTTTCTTAGTGCACTGACAGCCTAATCAATGACTGAACATTTTTGGCCTAAGTTGTTTGGGCTTTAAGTTTGCCAAATATTTATTTTGTTTCTATCAGGGTAAGGCCTTACGGAATACATGCCTATATTTACTGCTGAACTCCATAATAGTTGTGATTAGGTAATTGTAAGGTATGTGAAATTAATTCAGACTTTTTTTACTGAATTCACTAGTCGATGTATACACAGATTGTATATTTACCCCTTGAACTCTTGGTATTAAATGAATGTCTAAGAAAACTTCATACTTACATATAAGATTAGCTAGTGTTTGACGTTAGTCAGGGTGTTTCATAAAAAAATATAGTAATTGGAATTTGATATATTTAAATTACAAATTGTTATGTCGTTATTATTGTCCAATCATATAAATATATCTTGTTTTCTATAAGTTTTTATATTGTTGTGTAGTTTATCGAATCATCTACATGTGACACCAAATAAATACTGATTACTCGAGATGGTTTATTAATTATCTACTTGAGGTGCTTAAACTACTCAAAATGAAAGACTATTTTCAACACATCTATATATTTACATAAGGATTTTAACAGTGCTATATGGGAATAATATATACTTAGTACGTAACAAGAGCTATGGTGCTCTGTGTTAACTGTCAAAAGCAAGCCAGAATGTTAAGATTGCCAGGATAAACATAAAGTAGGAATGTATTGTGCGGCTGCAAGGCTCCGGCGCGGCTCCACCCTGCGCGCAGTCAAATCGTTGCCTTGATTTGAGTGGACATAGCGTGGGATGCTGCTGCCGCGCTGCAACCTTACAGCCTTCAATTATTCCTAACTGATAACATGAATGGTATACACGAAAATATTTATCCACAACATCCAATAACAACGTTCATAATACATAGAGGGAAGATTATTAAAATACATTATATATCTCACATAGAAATAACGCCGATCTACCGTTGCGTGTGTATATGTGCTATAGTAATACTGCAGGGACGAGTTGAAGTGGAGTCCGTCTCAGTATCAACTTTATGTAGTGGTTACTTGCGTGACTTAATAAATGGTAACATCTTAATTAAACCGTCTCCAATTCCTATAAACTACTTCCTCTAAAATACATATAACATTATGCTATATGAATGAATTGTTGTTTGTAAAATATTTTATGCTCAGTAAGATGTTGTTATTATTGAAGCAGGCGAAACTAATGCACAGTGTAGACTACAAGCTATCTGGTGATACGATTCCCAGAAATCAGAAACTTACATGATCACACATTATCAGTTGTACATTTTCTGGCGACTTAACGGGACCATTCATCAGATTACATTCTAAACAGCGATAAAATTGTACGCATTATTACGATATAATTAATTAGGCAAAGGAAAACACTTATTTATAATATTATTTTAGTTCTACAAATAATGAACTTTAAATAAATTGTTAGTAATAACAGGTGTGAATATGGTTCACCGCTAAGTGTTTAGTCGGTGAATTTGCGGTTAGGGTTGCGGCCGAAGAGGGCGGTACGGATCTCCGGCAACAGTTGCTGGGCTATTAGCTCCAGGCGCGACTCCAGCGTGTTGCAGATCTGCACAGACCAACACGTTACTGCGACACGGTACTTATATTGCGAAACACGACAGTCTCCCTTCGACGGTGTAGCTAAACAATGTCGCTTATCGGCCGTGACCGTTACACTATAATACTGCTCAAATACAAGTTTTATAATCCATATGCGAGAGATTCGCTTACTAGAACCATCACGATTTATCGCCAAAATAGTTATGGTGAACCGCGGTTCCACGCGTTACTTGCGGAACCGGAATCAACACAAGGTATGGCAGTGTTCATATTTAGATTACTTCTTTTAGTCTTTATTTTTTTAGTACACAGTTTTACAAGAGCAAAGATTGAATGCCTTTCAACCGTGTCTAGTATCAGTTTTACTGATTTTGATAAAATTTTGTGTTTGAAGTATTTATGGAAATTTATCTTTAAAAGAATACAAATAAATGTCACATTACCTTGATGCGACCCTTCATGGCGACGAGTTCAATTCCGCCGCAGGTGTCAGGTGACAGCCAGTTGTCAGTGTCAATCTTAAGTACGGTATCCTTCATGATCTTGGCTTTGTAGTCCGCCTGGCACTTGCCGAGCACAGAGTCTACTAGGGCCTTGTCTGCTTGTCGGACACGAAGGGTCACTGATGGCTCCATGATCTGAAATATTATCAAGAGGTTTTAATGAAGAAGAACTATTCAAGCGAATATTGTTAGTTAACCTTAGTTTACTAAAAGTAGAATAAGTCATATAAAAAGTTGGTCTAAAAAACGTAACGATAGATCAATTTAGTACTTTTCCGACAAAAATATAGTTTAATAAATAAATAAAAATAACTAACACACAGACACTGCAACCCGAGCTAAAACATTATCAAAATCAAATCAAATACCTTTATTTACAGGCTGCATTGGCCCATAGATATATACCTTAATGACTAACATTATTATTTTATGACTCACATCAAGTTCAATATTGACTGATTTTATGTGAAAAGTAAGCAATACGTTAGTAATATGCTGTATATTTATGCAAGAACAACAAAGTTACGCATAGGACATTTAATGAAAGACATAGAAGTACATACCTGGAAGAGAGCCTGTACAATGAGCGTGGTCAACAACTCGCTGTACATCTTCTGGTCGTTGGGCACCTCAGCCAGGCGCTTGCGGGCCTCGTCCAGCAGGTTGCGTACGTGGTCCTCACGTACTTTGAGCACCTTAAGACGGGCCTGGTTCAGCATGTTCGATGATTGACTGGCAACAAATTCATATATGAAATATCTCAATAATTGTTTTTGTAAGAGAAGTGTATAGAAAACTATCCGAATGAATGAATGAATTAAGAAAAAATAAAAGTGTTTCTCTTTAAATTGTTATGGTGTACAGTTTTATCTTGGTCTTATTACAGCAACCAAATTGCATTTTAAAAATAACTTTCTAAGGAACTACGAATATGCTATATGTTTCCCCTGGCATTATATTAGGCTTATCTGACTGTGATAACTTCTGTAATCATTGTTATCAGACCATTCTGTTATGTCAGACAAATGTTGAAAAAAATTTAATTCAATTTTTATTAAATTATTGAAATAAA
The DNA here is from genome assembly GCF_022581195.2 of Helicoverpa zea. Classification (NCBI taxonomy): domain Eukaryota; kingdom Metazoa; phylum Arthropoda; class Insecta; order Lepidoptera; family Noctuidae; genus Helicoverpa; species Helicoverpa zea. The sequence continues at coordinate 6,790,435 of NC_061472.1, forward strand.
AAGTTATTTTCTATGATGTGTGTATCATAAATTAAAACTTGTAAACAGAACGCATCATAGGTTAAGTCTCATTCCCATTAAAAATATAACATGATCAATATAATTGTTTATGGTATGGTCATGTGACTGTAGTAATTTTACTATAACATTTTATGTGAATGAAAACATGTCCATTATCAAAAGATTTGAGATTATTTTTGCTTTGATTTATAAATCAAATGTCAAGAAGCAATATTCAAACCTTGTAACACTGATTCATGAACTTACACTTAACTGATCACATGATATTTTACTTCAAGCATTGAAAAAAAGTCAAAAGTGCTGCATTATGATTTAAATGCACTTAAAATTGATTTTGGTTAAGTTGTAAGTAATAATTAATATTGATACAGAAAAAATATTCCATAAGTAGTTAAATTCTGCCAAAATGTTTAAGGAAATCCCAGTTTATGTAATGTTAATGGGATCAATGAAGACAAGTTTACTCAAGGCCATATTCTCTTACATAGAACCTAATTAGGTGCTAAGTAAGTGCAGGGAAGGTATGACAAGTATCACAATGAATTACTAGGGGAGGATACTTAAATGAATAAGTATGTTTTAAGTTATGGGAAGACTTTCTCACTTTCCTCATAGTAACCATTTATATCTAGAGTAGGTCTCTCTTATGAAAGATTGTAATCAATAAAGCCTGCAACTGGCTGGCATATCTTATGTGTTCTGGCACCATGTTAGCTACTTGTGCTGTAATACATAAAGGGACCTACATCTTTTTCTGGAGTTCAACCTGCTTCTCCTTCTTCTCATAGTATTCCATGATCTTCAGCCGCTGCTGCTGTACCAGACGGCCCTTCTCGATGTTGAACTCCTCCTCAGCCTTAGCATCGATTTCTTCAGCCTTTTCATTGGCCTCTTGTTCGATGAAGGCCATCATGTGCTTGATCTAACAACAAATATACCATATTACATTCAAATAAACCATTATTTAACAAAAAAATGCATATAAGATCCATTTTGACCGCAGAGGCTATCCGTAACAGATTCGGCAAGTGCCTCATTTCGGATCAATTATTCGGACAAATCCATGTCGACAGATTTACGTTGCAGTTGAATTTCATTCACAAACCTGCTTTTGAACATCTGCATCGCTGAGCGCCATGGCTGTAGGGTAATATTATGCACCACTAACACGAAAAACAACCGATAAAGAGCCAGAAAACTAAAAACTGGCTCAAAGAAGTAAGTCGACGCCTATCAGACGTGCTTCTTCATTGAACAATCATATGATCCCGGTGTTGCAAAGTAAAGTTAACTTTACCCCTAAACCATAGACACCTCAGCATTAGGAAATTGTTCCACTATACTTATTCGATTCCAATCAGAATTTTACAAAGAACCTTAAATTAATTTAAACTTTGGTTTCTTCTTCTTACTGCCTAGTTTTTAAGTTATTTGGAATCGGCTCAATATATTTTCCGCTTCCATTTCTCTCTGTTAGCTGACATACTAACACCTTCTTTTGCATATCCTCTTTCAGAAAATCATCATGATTATATAAAACCTAACAGCCTTACTTATAAACGTGAATTAAATATAAGTAATACTTAAGGGCTGTTTAACAAAATTCTTACTTATAAACGATGCTTAAGCATGTCTTAACTAACATTTAATGACTACTTAAGACTTTAAGTAGTGATTAGATAAAATGTTGCTTAGAAGGTGATTAGAGATTTTATAAGTAAGGGGGAATGATTAGTTAAACCTTGAAGCAAAATATGTTATTAAATCATAGTGGCCAAGGGGTTTTTTCTCATCAATATATTTCTGCGAATATTTAAATTATTTACATTCAAATTTCCTAGAGTGGATAAGATGAATAGGTGCTATATTAATGTATTATTATAATAAAATAAAAATGACGTGTTTTAAAACTATACCATTTTAAAGCAAAAAAAATCGCAACAAATTTATTTAGTATTTCAATCCGTTTATTTAAAAATATTTTTGAAATCCAATTTATATAGAAAACATATATGAGCACGTAATGAATCCCGTATCAGAAGAAAATATCTTACCTGAAAATAAAATATTTCATTCAAAGTTAGAAAGAAGAATCACAGTTGTTTTAAATGACAACATTCTAAAAAATACAGCGTAATCAAAAAAGTGGGAGTCTGTATTTATTTTGTTGTTAACACTATATTCTTTTTTGACGAGTTGGTTCAGTTGACGAATTTTCAGAATATAGCATATTTTCATTTGGGGGAAATATCGATTTAATTTTGTAGCATCTTATATTGAATCAAAAGTTTGCTTACGTGGATAAAAGATTTATTATTTGAAAGGCATAGACTAAGATGGAAAACTTTTTCTATTATTTTCCCCGAAATCACGTTTTTTATTAGGTGTGGTAATTAAATTGAGTGTTGGCTGCAGGAGTCAAACTAAAAACTATTTAATCAAAATATGTTTGATTTTTTAAATTACAGATATGTCGACTTTTCTAAATAATATGAAAAATAAAAATAAAAATTGACAAGTTATCTTGATTTGCTTTTTTCAACACGGCCTATACAGTTGATTAATAAGTTACTAGAGCGAAAATTGTTACAGTTTTCCGTCCGCTTTCAACAATATGGCCGCCAGTTGTTTAGGGTAATGTGGCGTTCGACAAAACTGAGTGAAATTGTTAAAATATTTATAAGTGACGTAAAGATGTATAAAGTTTTCAGCGTTTTATAGCAGTGTTTCATGCAAAGACGGTCTTGAGCATCTCTTTAGTTCGTCTTAAAATTTTTGAATGCATATAAATCGTCGTCTAAATTGGACAGTCAACAAACTTTTGTTTATTTCATTGGAGTGGATTTATTTGTTCCTGCAGAGAATACTCGATTATGAACCATTTATTCTGGTACTGAAATAGTGGAACAAGGACTGACGTCGACACATTAGGTAAAAATTTGTAATTTTTTAAGAATCGAGTGTACCAAAAACAGGGGTCGCCATTGTTTGACAGGGGACGAATAACCAACCATAGTAAAATACTGATATATGTATAATACCTACTTCATTTGTTGTTAATATCCAACGTTATCTCGTATTCCTATCTCTGCATTGAACACCTCAATGCGTATGTATGAAATTCATTTGGTCTCGTTTCATAAATACCTACTTCATAAGCTGAACTGATAGTTGTTCAAGTCAACAAAGTTTTACCGTAAGGTACCGTTTCGTTTACTGAAACCACTGAAATCGACAGTTTCATGCAGTTCCTGAAGTTATTGAACAATTAGAGGTTCTATTTATGTGCTTTTATGTTGGGAATGTTGCTTGTAACAGTATTTTGTGAGTAGTTTACTGACCTACCATATTCTACCTCAACCTGTGAAATCTGTTGACCAATTGGCCATAAATATTAAATTTCGTTTCTTATTTAGGGTTTACTTAGTACAAGTAAATGCCTTTCGTAGCTGAATGCAATACTCATGTCCAGTCAAGATATTGGAAAGTTGGTCTTGAAATATCAAGTTGGAAGACTTTTGAAAAAGACTTTCTTTAGCTCTTTGTGTGAAATGTTAGTATTCAACTGAATATATTTATAACTTGTGGCTTGTTTTATTTGCAGAGTCAGACTTTCTAATTTTAAGACAATTGACACAATCACTGCCTGATAATAAAAGTATTCCAATTAAAGAGTAATTAATGCTGTAAACACATTATTTTTTTTTGTAAAAATTACATTCCATCTACGTAACAAACAGTATCTTGGAAATAATTGCTTCTATAGATGTAATTGGTTTGAGCGGCAGTTAGTAAACAATAGTTAGTTTTCCATAGCATTATAAGCTAACTACTAACTTTAGGATTATGCTTCGTTTAATAGGAAGCTTGTACAAATCACACCGTAAATTACTACACTAGTCACTAGTCAGCTTTGAGAGTTCTTGATATATCTGTCAAACAAATCTATTGCGGGACATTTTGGAAGTTGGTCACTCGGTAGTGTAAGTTAGTGCCCTAGTTTAAGAGTTGTGACACATTGTCTCATGAATACAAACTCCTGTAGTGGCAGATTTGAAATAAAGCTGATGGTAAACTTTTGCAGGTTATGGCAAACTTGAATTTCCAACAAGCACCTAGAAGCCTAGCGAGCGGCGGAGTGGGCGGTCGCGTGAGCTCGGGGCTGGTGGGCGGCGTGTCGGGCCATGTGACGCCCACGTTCGGAGGCGCACTGTCGCCCGGCCGGAACTCTACCGCCATGCCCGGGGGCGCTCCGCCCTCTATGGCATCGCGATCAACACTATTCGGCCAGCGGGCTTTTGCCGACCGCAGGGTACCCATACCAAACGCGTTATCGCAGCCTAACTCAAATTCCATGGTGAGAATCTACTTTGCATGACAATGGCATGATATTTTTAGTGAGAGGGTATTCATAAAGTAGCCAGAATAAAGGTCTTGTCTCTGTGAGACTGGTGTTCATCTGTGTGACTTTTCCCATTTGATTATTGTTCATATAAACAGTGAGTTAAAATTGTTTGGTGAAGTTATGTGTAGGCTTTCACTGGCACATGTATTTGTGGAAACTATTTCTTTAACTGAATTTTATTTGGTTATCAAATAAATATGCAATGGATTTGTGTTATTGGTATTCTACTTCCTTACAAGTTTCACCGCTTTATTTCGTAATTTTATTGTTTTCTATGAATTAGGAAGATGTCAGGTGAAAACTAAATTTGAAATTAGCTCTTTAGACATACTGTTAAAGTGAAAATATTTGTGGATACCATGCTAAATAAGAATAATATTGCATACATAACAGTGATCCCAATATTCCCAATTGTTAAATTCATCATTGACCAATGTGTGTTTGTGTGTGCAGTCGAGTATGGGCAACTTGTCCCGATTCAACACAAGCAGCAACTACCACTCGGTGTTCGGAGAGGGCGGAGACACGTCGACGCCTCCTCTACTGGACCTCAGCGAGTTCCCCTCGCTGACCGCGCGGGGGGCGGGCGACCAGGCACCAGCCGCCGCGCCACCGCCGCCCGGCTCTAAACCTTACGGTAACTAGCATTGCAACTACACTAACGCCCGTTACGTATACTCTGTCTATCTTTAGTTCACCTTACCATAGATAGGCAGTTGACATTACTTGTATGGGGCTAATGTCAAAATTCTATCACTGGTAAAAGTCAAATGAATCCAAAAGTAACCCTTTTCTATCCATCTGTTGCTCTTAAACGGTAATCAAGTCAGCCATTGAGGTTGAAATTTGGTATAAGATAAAATCATAGATTGAAATCTATTTTGCGGGAGCTTTTTTCCTCAAGATATAGACAAATTGATGAATCAGTGAAAAACAACTAGTAATATTATAAGAATGTACAGAAACTATCCAACATTCTACAAATGATTCACAATATTCATGTAACAAATTAGTGGCGATGTGTCACGCTAGTTCAGATAAAAAATACTGGGAAATGATGAACACTGACAACTGAATTTAGGTTTTGCAAAGATTCCAATTAGATTTTTCTTATATCAAATTGTTTTTATTCTAAATTACTATCCTACACAATACATATCGATAACTATCTGACTCACGCGGTACACACGCGTCCTGGGGAAACTACCTTCTTCAAGTCCTCTCATAAAATCTTGCTAGTGTTACTCAGGAATAGTGTTGTTTCCCAACAAACGAATAATTTTTCACATTGGTTTGGTGACTGACTAAAACGTGTGTCCTCGTTACAAGTCATAATAATGATTACTTAAATTCTATGTAGAAATACTTATTATTTAGTAACACTTCCAATATATTACAAATCTAATGTAGTTGTAATATTATATTGTTGCTTGTCTGTCAGTGGGTATGGTGAAGCAGCCTACATCTGAGCAGTCAGAGTTCACGATGTCTTCAGAGGACTTCCCGGCGCTGCCGGGCACGTCGAGCGCGGGCGGCACGGCGCCGCTGCCGCCGCCTGGCCCGCTGCCGCCGCCGCCCGACTTCAGCAACCACACCAACGACAAGCCTAGGAAGGGCATACAAACCTCACCCGATGGTACATATCTAATTTTCTCTAATAATTTGTTGTTTCGCCATGCAATGGTATTCTAGTCACTAAAATATGATTTATTTTGGTCATAATTCGTAAAACTTACTTAGTCCTGATTGAAATAACACAGAAATGAATTTTTCAAATAATTGAGGCATGTTATGAAGGAAAATTGTAATGCATTTCTAATTTATAAACAAAACAAGCTGGGCTTATCATTTGCATTAATTCATGCATGCTCTGATTTAACAATCTATATCTGTGGAGTTTTAAGTTAGATACTTAGTAAATTAAAATGAATTTTGCACCTGACATGTAATTTTTTTGTCCCTAAAGTTATCAGTCAAGGAGCACATACGGAATTCTATGGTGTGTATACTAAATAAGAGCTGGAAATATATTAAAATGCATAGTTTTGTTGTTGAAAGCTGTTTTAATATGTAGTCCAGACAATATGCCATTAGAAATTGTATTTTCGTACCAGCATTTGTCTAATAAGTTGTAATGTTTTAGGTAAAGTAACGAATATACCAGAGACGATGATACCGAACCAGTTTGGTATCGTGGGACTGTTGACGTTTATTCGCGCAGCGGAATCGGACCCCAGTTTAGTGTCGCTGGCGTTAGGGCAGGATCTCACTGCGCTCGGATTGAATCTAAATTCACCAGACAACCTTTATCTCACCTTTGCTGGCCCTTGGGCGGACACGCCGTGCAGGTACGTCGCCTCAATATTCAATCAAATCATTTAGAATTCACCCCTTTGCAACTCAACTGCATGACTCATGCAGATGGATGTATAATATTTGCAACATAAACATGGCCTGTAGAAACGTATGACCACATCAATTTAATGTTTTCTCATGTTTGTTTCAGACCACAAGATATGGACTACCATGTGCCTCCCGAATATCTAATCAATGGTTCAATTAGAGAAAAGTTGGCGCCTCTACGACTGAATCGATATAAGGAAGACCTCTTATTTTATTTGTTCTATTGTTTCGTGGGTGACGTGCTGCAAATAGCAGCTGCAGCCGAACTGTGAGTCAAACCATATTTTATTATAAGTAACTTTACAACTGCTTGTAAGCTGGTTATCTAAAACATTGATCCATTGTGATAGGACATGATATTTATCTTAGGGGCTATTACAAAATATCGATGATAATATCAAGTTATTAGGAAATTCTGTCATTCATTGTCTGTAACAGAATATAATAAAATATAAAAGTGGCGCGTACATTACACACCTGTAAATGTCAACGTTTTGAATGTTTGTTCAACAACGCTTTGACGATCTACAGATGGAGTGATGAGCATCCGACTGGCCAGCCTTAACCTCCTGGCCGGTGACGGGTAGCAGCGTCGCCGGCGCAACAGAAGTAGCCACTCATCGACAATCTCCAAAATTCAGTTTGAATATGGGTGCCAAAGTATTGCTATATAGTATACTGGCCAGTGACAAACATACTACATTAACCTATTACGATATATGCCCCTTCCTGGGCATTGACAATTTAATACAACGATTTACTAACGCTACGTTTTAGGCGCGCTGGTTAGGGTCTTAACAGTATATGCTGAATGAAATGGTTTTTTGTATCAATCACTGTAATTTCGGCGGTAACTCCGAAATGTATGTATGATTTATTTTGATATGCTGACGGGATGATGATATTTGTTTCAGCTACAACCGCGAATGGCGGTATCACATGGAGGAGAAGGTGTGGATCTCGCAGGCGCCCGGCATGCCGATGGTGGAGAAGACGTCTACGTACGAGCGCGGCACCTATTACTTCTTTGATGCGCACAACTGGCGTAAGGTACTATTGTCGTTTATAGATTTACTCAATATTTATGCATGAGGAATGTTTTATGTTGTTGAATGTAAGAACCCATGGATATAAATGAGTCCTTGAGAGCTCTCTTCTTGCCAGTAATTTACGTAGTAAAAGTATGGAATGCCGGTATTAAGCAGACTGCCAAGAAGGGTTATGTTTTTAGTTTAATGTGCCAAGGACAATTTTGTCTCCCGTGGCGTCAAAATGTGTGTAGTTGAAATATGATTAACTTAATTTTATCAGCCTAACAGCCTTTTCACACTCGTGGATATTCCGAGCGCAAGGACCTCAAAAACAGCTTGTCACCGTCCGTACAAACCGAGGGGTGTCGCTCGGAAAAACTCCGCGAGTGTGAATAGGCTATAATATATCCAGCCATATTGTACAATATAATGTTATTTGATGTTCAGGTGGCGAAGGAATTCCACTTGGACTACAGCAAGCTGGAGGGTCGACCGCAACTGCCCGCTCACGTGCTCACGTAGCGTCCCCGCCGCGTCCTCTCTCATACACCTATTGTAGTTTTGTTATATAAAAAGTACAAGTTTAAAAAAAGATATACTCTTTCATTTCTTCAGAAAGCACCATTGTTTGAATCTTCACAACTATGTAACTATTGCTACGAAATATTACATCACATACTGCGACAGTATGCCCATTGATGAAAAGAAATTATTAATTTGTCACACCTACTAGATGGGCCATCTTTTTTTTTTTATCGACGTAAAATCATCAAATGACCCCTCCCGCTGTGGGTTAGCAGCGGTGAGGGAGTGTCAGACTCTTACTGACTAAAATCGTCGTGTTCCGTCATAGGCCTTTTATGTACCAGGGCCGCGGTATCTCTTTCGAACAACCCGCAGCCCCGGCAGGCCTTGGCCCTGCTGGGCCCCGCTGGGGGCTGGGCCCCGCTGGGGTAGATGGGCCATCTCAAAAATCGTTCTTATTCGTCAATATTTATCCTTTTTTTCTTATGGCCGAGCAAGTTACCCTGAGAGTTCTCTTTCCCTTTGAGAGGTAACAAGCTATCCAATAAAATTGTCCAAAATCAAAGCTTCAATTCAAACTAGAACTGGGGTCCATAATATTATATTTGTATCTTGATCCTTGGCAGTCGTTACGGGTAGTCAGAAGCCAGTAAGTCTGACACCAGTCTAACCAAGGGGTATCGGGTTGCCTGGGTAACTGGGTTGAGGAGGTCAGATAGGCAGTCGCTTCTTGTAAAGCACTGGTACTCAGCTGAATCCGGTTAGACTGGAAGCCGACCCCAACACAGTTTGGGAAAAAGGCTCGGAGGATGATGTATGATCTTGATGCATCAGCTGACAACGGCACACGTGGGAGAGAAATCGTGCTGATCGTCACGTAATCGTTTTCGTTTATAGTGAAGTACACTAGACTGCACTTTGTAAGATAAGGTAGTGGGTAATCGACAATCACTTAGCATCAATAGTTTTTCTCACATTTAGCGTCACAACGTTATAAGAAAAAAACAGACTAATTGAGAACCTCCATTTGTTTCAAGTCTGTTAATAAGGGCTGATAGCACGTTATTTAATGACCGCCTTTAGTTACATCTATGTATACCTGCCTTGTGTTGTTGGAGTTTTCTCCTAGCGAATTATGATGAGTGAAGCAAAAATATGTGAGTTAATAGGAACAACCCAATTTATATGATTAGTAAATTAAACAAAATTTGACGATATATAACATTTATTGTAAAATCTCATATGGGGAAAATTTTCCATTTAGAAAATTTTGTACTCCAAGTGAAAATTTAACAGCACTTAATGAGTTTATTGCCGGACACGTAGATGTTCAATCTATCTATGTTCAGCGTGACACTGATACCTAACAAAACATTTCATTCTTTTAGTTATTAACACAACTGAGTGCATTCTCATTCATTAGAACTCACATATAATTTGAGGATACAAAATTAATACTAGATCAATATTAAAACATAACCTTAATTTAACTTATGTCCGTGTATTTAACGTCATAAAGAAATGTGCCAAACTTGATGTTTTAGCTTTCCAATGATGTTATGCAGACTTATGCCTAAATACTAGCATGTATTGATTGTGTCTCAGTCAACATCATCGGTGCTGACTGAAGGGACAGTGGTTTCACTGGCAGACTGAGAGGACCCGGCAGCATTCTCCTTCATGGTTGGTTCATCATCACTGTTCTTGCCAGGAACCCACAGACCTGCGTCCACACATCTCTTCATGTAGTATATGGCTTCTTGCTCTGGCATTTTGGCAATTGTTGCTTGCAGCAATGGCACATCTTGGGCATCAAAGCATTTCTTCAGCTCCTGTAATGATATCATGCAAACATTGTATACTCAATAACTTGTTTTGATGCCTATATAGCTAGTCTGAAGTAATATAATTAATTAGCTGTTCCCTACAGTTTCAATCATGTCCTGGAACTGTAATAGTGTCCCATCAGTAAAAGAGTAGTTCTAATTGTTTCAGTAGTTTTGTAGCCACAAAACTATATACTTTATAGGGTACAAAAAAAGAAAGAAATATACTTTTATGTAACATTAGTCTAGGTTTACTCACATCAGGTAACTCCTCATACACTTCAACGGGATCCAGTCCACCGGGTCCCAGCCTGGCCTTCCGTTCCTCTTCCTCCTGCTCTCTGATGGCTTCAGCTATCTTCTCCGCAGCTCGCTTCTTGATCCTAGCCTTGAACTGTTCCAGTTCATCATCGAACGAGTCTTTGTATGTCTTCTCTGCGATCTGGATCCTATGAAGCAAAAGAAATATTAGGCGATTTGCACATGGGGCAACTGGTTTTACTTTGTTTGTGCACTCGGCAACTTTACCAGTACTTTAACATAGCTTTTCAAGAATTGCTTGTTGCCTCAATTATAGTTGCTCAATGTACAAAGTGCCTTAGAAAATTATAGTTGAACAATGAAATTTAAAAAAAATGTATAGAAGTGTAGTTGTTTACTTTGAGAAGAATGAGCCGACACAGGCTCTTGGGTCCACATCCAGCTGTTTGGACAACTCCAGTATGTACTGCATGCAAATGGTTTGATGCGCCACATGAGCCATCAAGTCATGTTTCTGAAAATGACAAAACAAAGAGTTAATATGATAACTACCAAATCAGGTTAAGTACAGAACAAAGGCAAATAATGGAAAGTTCTGCTGACCTCTTCCATTTCCAAGTTGATACACCAAATGACAAGATAGTTGGCAGTCTCTTCACTCACAAGTTGACTGTGCTCCTGTAAAAATTGCCTGGAGTCGTCGTAACGCCGCAGCATACCAAACTGCTTCAAAAGCTTCTCATTTTCCTTGATAAACTTCTTCATCTTGGCTTCCTTCTCCTCCTCAGTCAAGTTCTCATCCTTAGGTCTCGCGGGCTTCGTGTTAATGACGGTTTTTGTGAATCCTGGCTCACTGATAGTGTCCACATTCCAAGGCGTTTGCCGCTCCTTTTTCTTGAGATCATCATCTTTCTGTTTCAATAATTTCTCTTCTTTTTCGAGGTCAGCCAGTGCTTTCTTCAAAGATTCAAGGTCCGGACTGTTGGGGCTCGCTTCGGAGATCTTTTTCTTAGTTTCGTTTATCAATCTCAAGTTTTCAGTCTTCTTTTGAATGTGTTCCTCTCTCTCTTTGCGGCGCTCCTCCATGCGCTCGACACGCGCCTGGTGCCGCCAGCGGAACAGTGACGGAGTGTCGATGTTAGGGTGGGTCTCATCCTCATCATCGGATATCTAAAATGGATTGTCAATGTAACGTAACGTAGGTGTATAAACAACGGTAAAGCTTAATTCGAATGGAATAGAAAAAGTACTTACTTCTATGTCCTTCCACTTGCTGTAATCAACCATTTTGAGTTAATATCCAAGATTTCACTCACAGGTATAAGTTTTAAATATCTTTTGACTCGGCAGGAAAACGAATAACTTCGAGAAACAGCAAAAAAGTCCGGAAAATTCTCTCAATACATAATGCTTACGATTTGGACAGATTAAAAATAGAAACGTCACTTCATTTCGTTGGTGTTGTCAGAGACAAAAATCCTAAATACAGTGCGTTCAAAATACTACGAATCGTGTATAAATACCACAAAAGTGTAAAGTTTGGTACCTATTCCATTCTGTCATGGTACTAATGAATTTTCACAGTTCATAAAATATAGTTCGCACCACGAGTCGATACCTATACCTACGTCCTACAGCAGACGTAGTGAGGATCGCAGGGTGGCTAATCTCTCTCTATTTAGGTGGCTTCGGTACCCTCGACTATAGGTAAATGGATAGACCACGAAGATTCTCCCCCGCCAGACAAACAACAAATATGCGCAACAATATTTAATGTTAAAAATATTTTATTTCTAAAACATAAAATTACAATACAACTAATGGAATTAACTGACCCCACACTGGAGAATTAAGAAAAATAAAGCAAATGAACCGTTTCTTCATATTATAAAGATTTTAATTCTTCTTTTTCTTCTTGGCGAGCGTTGTGAGCACTGTGGTCATGATGGTCGTCGTACTGGTAGTCATGGCTTCTGTGGTGGCACTGGTAATGTTGTACGGCACTTCTTCTTCCTCATCACGGTTCTGCGACTCGTCGGGGATACTGATTTGGAATTGTAGCAGCACTACAAGATAGGTCACCATTGTTGCCAGTAACTGTGGGTAAAAGAAAGGCTGTTATGTCTTTAATTTTACGAAAAGTAAGTGGGCTGGGCATGTACTTTAGTAAAACTGTTTGGTTTATCGAGATATTTTTTACCCGGAGCGCCATGAGATCCAAAATAGAGATAACTGGTTGATTAAAATATGCCTCGTTGAGGTATGTCTATTGATGAAGCCCTTCAAGTGTGGCTTGACCTTCGTCAATACAAAACCTAGCAAAACCGCAAATGTAGATCCATTCATTGATCTTCATTAACAGGGATTGATTTGCCTATTTAGTTTACCTACCAGGTATCTACTATTATACAAATTATTATAACATATACTTTTTTGTATATGCCTACCTAGTACATGTACCCAAGTAATACAACTTACTGATTTAAATAGCGTCCTATTCACGTTAAAGAAGCCGCCGAGGCTGATTTGTGAGGGGTTCATTTCGGTAGCCCTAAGGAACATGTTGACCTCAGTTTGTGCGTCTGTGTTCATCCAAGATAGCTCCACCATTAACAGCTTCTTTTGGAAATTCGTTCGTACCTGTGGATAAACGAAGTATAGAGACCTTGTTAAGTAACAGTATTTAATGGAGAGCTGTCGCTGTCTAGTCGTTTTGGAGTAATAGATATTATTTTTTTAAAGGAGTTCTTAAAGATAATTTTCTTTAGCCCAAGTTTATCGACAAAATAAACGTCCATTTTTATTAAAACAACTGGGGCACGATTCCTATTTTACTTAAGCGACACACGATTCACATCCGACTGAGATCCAATCCCGACTCAATTACGATTGAAGCTTATGTGCCATTCTGTTATTTTTTCTTTGAAATATACGTTTTATTAGTAGCAGAATGCCCGATATGGTTAAAACTGCTATTGCAATCATATTGCGATTCGATTTCTATTCGGTTTTGACATAATTAACTTAGGAGAATCGGGGCCCTGTTTACTTGAAAGTGAAAATTCACAGTTAGCAGTTGTTTAAAGACAAACTGATGTTTATGTGGTCGAGTAAGTTGGACCTTATTCTACTTACATTATGTGACGCATAATGAGCTTCATCACAAATAAAGAACAGCAACGAAATGCTGCAGAACGCAGTCAACGCAAGACCAATGTCTTTGATACCGAAACCTTCAGAAATCTGACTCAGCAGTCCATAGATAGAGAGGGTGATTATCAAGAAGAGGTAAAGGTTGATGAAGGTGAATGTGTAGCAATTGGCGATTCCAGTGTCGCGGGAGAGCTTGCTCAAGCGGAGCCACAGAGCGCGGTATTCAGCCACCTTGCCTGCTGGGCCGATGTTACGCAGGGCCTGTGGAGAAATAGGAAAAAGGTTGATTCAAATGATTACTACAGCTGGTTATTAAAATATAGGTGCAAAACATTTTTGGATGTAAATAACAAAGATAACGATTAAGAGAAACAACTGCTCAAAAGTAGCGAATACAGTTATCATCTAACAAGAACAGTAAATAATCCCCTATTTGGTATTGTTGACTTTCTTGTGACATATCACTTCAGGCATGTACAATAAATAGTTACTTTCGAGGTCAGAATGAAGAGAAAGAATCACATCTTTGAAATCCACTTACGTTTTGGAAATCCTCAGCCAAGATATTAGCACAGATGCTCAAAGTTTCACAGAGGAGGTACCAGTACCCGCCAAGCATGTACGTCAGAATCTCCAGGAAGACGTATGGCACAAGCTGCATGGGCTTGAAGTGCACCATCGTCACGTGCGTTACGATCACCGTTGTCGTTGATAGGATGGGTATTATGACCGCCATGGCTAATGCTTTCTTATATAGCTTTACGGGAAGAGTGCGCCCTGATAGCTGCTTGTAGACCATCTGTGATGAGAATAAGTTTTTAAAGGTAATGAAGGTAAGAATTTATTTGACTGAAATCTTCTAAGCATTTAATAACATAGAGATGAAAATAACATAGGCTTTACCTCAAAATCCACCCATCCATTGAGAACATTTGCAATCTTTCTCGTTTCGTACCATAGCAACGGGACGGCGATCATCGGGAACAGGTACACAGTGAACAGATACTCAATGACAGCTTCTTCAAACTTGCCCTCCGCGGTCCGCAGGATCTGGACTTTGTGCAGAGACAAGTACAGCACATAACTGACCAGGGAAAGGAATACGAGGATAGCGTACAACATCGACGACGACGCAATTTGGAACTGGTTCACACACGCAGACGGTCTTGTAATCGGTAGAACCCCCATTATCCTCAGCAACGTAAAGACTGGTTTGATGTTCTCATAGATAATATCATTAGAAATGTGCGGCGCCACTAGATTGTTTCTCATGGGAGCCACCACATTTGGCGAATGTGGCTTTATTGGCGTCGAAACAGGAGTGACATCCAAAAAAATTATTTTATTTTTCGGTTTGCTATTTATCTGAACAGGAAACCCATTCGGTATGGGCACAGTCATTGGAAATAAACTGTTACTGGTATGAAACGACATTATTGCGGCGTATCTATTCAGTTTACGACCGCTCTCAGAATGTTGATGTGGTACACTGACTGAATGGAGCTTTCACTTGAAGAGGAAGCTTAACGAGCCAAGGGCGGGGGCACATTGTCATATTTCAAAGGTTGACAAGTTGATTGTGGCTACGTCAGCATTGAGTAGACCTTACATTAAAATTTTATTTCTTGGTTCACCTTGAGCGAGACCTTCAGTGGGTTACACTCAGTTTGACAACACATCATCTGTTACGTCTCGAAGGCACAGCCTGCAATGGGCATGTGCCCGTTACTGGGTCATTAGTTTCCTATGAGACATCAATTTCAAACAATTGAACTTGACCATTCGACCTTGCATGAATTAAGTATGAACTAATATGAGTAAATTCTTAATACGGGCAGTCAAACATCCGCGATGTATTTGTGCAATTAGTTCGAAATTTGTGAAGGACCCCTGAAGGTACGTAGAACAAACGTTTACTTTGCTAAATTGTTTGAGCGTTTTCAGTTGCTTACACTTTTTCGACTCATCATCCTCCGAGCCTTTTCCCAATCATGTTGGGGTCGGCTTCCAGTCTAACCGGATTCAGCTGAGTACCAGTGCTTTACAAGAAGCGACTGCCTATCTGACCTCCTCAACCCAGTTACCCGGGCAACCCAATACCCCTTTGGTTAGACTGGTGTCAGACTTACTGGCTACTGACTACCCGTAACGACTGCCAAGGATGGTCAATGACAGCCGGGACCTACAGTTTAACGTGCCATCCGAAACACAGCCAATGGTGTCTAAGATATACTTAGAAAGTACATACAAACTTAGAAAAGTTGCATTGGTACTTGCCTGACCTGGGATCGAACCCGCGCCCTCATACTTGAGAGGTTGGTCCTTTACCCACTAGGCCACCACGACTTTTTTTTTTCCACCACGACTTTTTTTTTTTCACTTTTTCGACTGAATGGTATGTATAACGGTTCTGTATTTAATATGTATGTATATAAATATATCAGCTGTAAGCTGTAACTGTAGCTGTGCAAACTGTCTGTATTAACTGTCCTTGTTGCGATGTGCTAAAGATGTTAATTAGATTATGTATCAACCTTGGAAAATGAAGGGAGATTTTCCCATCAGTGTATCCGGGGCAATTTACCTAATCCGCGATTAACCCCGCCGCGATGCAGCTAAATTTGATTGTGAGCGGCTTAAGAAACCCCTGCGGCCAACCTTTCTTCATGATTGCTCTCTAAGGACCGGACCTATATCTCGAGAATGCCTCCTACGAACGGGCCTCTATGTTTATTGGGTAGGTTTATCTTGGATTACATGAAATAAGGCGGGATTGAGAAATTACGACAGTCACCGCAGAAGGGATTCATGTACCCATGTAAGGGATCATCCATGTAATTTTGTAAATTACACTTGATTTTGTCTTACAAAACATTTTGATATATATGTAATTTTAATAAAGTAAAGGAGCTTAATCTTTTTAAACTTTTTGCGTAACTTTTCGATTTGCATCAGACAAATCCTTTCAATACCTTTTATACACAGATTTGTCCTACGAAAAAATATTGAAAGGAAGCCTGCAATCACACGGAGGGATATTATGAAAGTTTTCACCTATATCACGGGTTTTTTGCACCACGTAGGGAAAAGGAGCGCAAATTTCTTTGGTCGTAAAAAGAGGAGGCGACGAAGGCTGGCATATTGAAATCTCAGCGAGTCTCGAAGCTTCGAGTGGTCTCCGTCAGTCACACTCGCTCTCAGGTTGATCCCGCTCATTGATAATAACCCGCCGTATGATTTATATCTTCAGATATTTTGCTGGCGTTATATGAAAACAATGACTCGCCTATCCTTTGTTACAAATTCATAAACTTGTTTTGTTTGTGGGTTGGGCTTCCGATGAACTATTTTTTCTTTTGAATGTTAGAAGGGTTAAACCC
The DNA here is from genome assembly GCF_022581195.2 of Helicoverpa zea. NCBI lineage: Eukaryota > Metazoa > Arthropoda > Insecta > Lepidoptera > Noctuidae > Helicoverpa > Helicoverpa zea. The sequence goes on from NC_061472.1 coordinate 6,807,440, forward strand.
TTGGAGATATTATTTTTTAGAGTTACGTAGGTAAGTCTATAAATACATTTATTTTGTTTGTAGACTTCAGTAAAATGTTTTGTAATGTTTTGTCCCCAAATAAAGGAACGTTACCAAACTGCCAACTCATGCACGTCATAAAATAAATAATGGTTAAACAACTGAATTATTCGTGTTAGTTAGGACATTATTTAAAAGTTTGACGAAGAGACGTCAGCTCCCAATCTCTGTTCCCGAAAGTTCGAACAAAGTGTAGTATCGCGAACTTTATAACAACCGCTATGAATGACGTGAAGCTTTTTGTGATACAACTTTATCATTCGCTGGCTTGTTTTTTTTTTCTGGCTTATTATTAAAACAGGCCCCTTCTCCTTCTCGACGTTGTGCAAATGGGATGGTATCAGAATGACTGAATAAACCGCGTCGCAATAGGTTCAAATAGAAAAATGCTCAGTTGCAAAATTATTACATCGCTTTTAGTACACATCTCTAGGATATAATTAGACATTACGAGATGTGAAAACTTTCATAAAAAAATATTATTTTTAAAGTGTTCCATTCTTAAAATCTCTCAAAAAGAGAAGCACTCAAAACCCAACAAACAGATTCCAATTCAGCATTCCCATAAATATATCGGCATCGATAACGCGGCAGCTTGTTTCAAGACGTTTAATGTAAGAAATCGTATTTATCGCGTCTATCCCATGGGATAAATTTCCCATCGCAAGGAGGTCGGAGTTTTTGCTCGCCAGTGTAACTCGATGAGGGACGGATCAGGCCCTTCGAGGTTTATCGTCCCGAACTGCGGTATCTTCGATATGAATTAACTGGTATTGATATATACGAGTGTTTCAACGTATCTACGTGGTTAGATAAGATAGGAGGAGATAAATCATTGCTGAAATATGTTGGCTGTTGCTAGGGAATGAGAGTATTTTGTCTTCGTTTGGCAAGCATTTATTATGAGGACTAAAGTGTTGGGAAAAATATCTGAAAAGATATAAGGAGTCTAGTGAAATCGCTGTGGCCTAGTGAGAAAAGCACTACCCTCTCAAGAATGAGAGTGTGTGTTCGATACAGGGTGAGGTAAGTATAAATGCAACTTTTTTTAAGTTTGTATGTACTTTCTAAGTATATTTTATACACAAATAACTGATTGGAAGGTGAAGGAAAACATCTCGAGGAAACCCAGACTGTAAAGTCTGAAATCACCAGCTCACTTTCAGCAAGCGTGGTGATTAATGCTCAATCCTTCGCTGTGTGAGAGGAGGCCTGTGCCCAGCAGGGGAACTATATCGGGAGAATTCGAAATAGTCAAGTTTTAGGTCCTATTGATGTTTAATATCAAAATTGTCGCGTCATTGAAATTACGATTAGGCCCCTAACTATGTCAAGGTAGGCAAATAGACCATGTATGATATGGTCAAGGTTTTACATTGAGAATAATTGAAATTGAAACAAAACGAATGTCAATATCAAATTGGACATTTGTTACGGAATATATTATTATCACACTAGCTATTTTCCCGCAGTTTCATCCGAGGGAAATTCTTCTCGTGTCGGGATAAAATAAATGACCTATATTAGTCGAAAATAATGTAGCTTGCACATAGAAAGATTTTTTTCAAATTGATTCAGTAGTTTCGGAGCCTTATAAACAAACAAAAGTTTCTTCATTATTATATTAGTATAAAAGTATTAATTAACTTTAGAGATAAAATTTGAAGCATTTAATTCAGCGGTGGTGAACACGATAGGTAATCCTTTTATGGAGGGAACCTGAATACTGAATGTCGCCGGTGAGAATGCAAATGAGTGAATCTTATTTAAATCGCCATCAATTATTTTCAAATTGGCTATATTTGTCCCATATATTTTGCACTATCTCAAAATAGCAGTGAATATGCTTATATCACGAATATGTAGAATACGATAGTTCATCACTATTGAAATTCAACATTTGTGTAACTATATGTCAGAATTATAACCGTTATTTTCAACAGGTACAATCTGTATGAAAATGAAAAATATGAAGTCACACATTTTCCACATCAAAGTGTATTTAGGTATAAGTAAGTACATCCATACATACAAACATACATACATGCATACATACATGCATACATACATGCATACATACATGCATACATACATGTATATTGCTATTATATATTTCCATCAAAACTATAGATGTAGGTAAGTGACGTTATTTTATACCCAGTGCATATCATAAACTATTTTATTCCTGACCATACGACATCGTTGTTAACACGAGAACTAAAAAAATAATTGAATAACTAGTTTAATTAATTCGCAACGAGTTATTTTATGAATAACTACAATACTTTATAATATGTCTATGACATACAATATGTCTCGACGTCTCCGGTCGTCACACTCGGAACTGACAATATCCGCTGCCGGGCCGCTCTCGCGTGATTAAGAAACATCAAACATACAACATATTATTAATATTATAGAATACCTAAACTTAATGTTATTTTTGAAAACTTTGGTTGATTGCTTGTCTAGATATTCTATTGGCATACTAACAGCCAGTACATACTGATAGCTTTTACAAAACTCCTCGGAAAGAAATGTATTAATTCCTAGACTTTACCAGCTGTAAACATGCTATGTAGGTAGGGCTGCCATCCGTCCGGGTTTCCCCCGATTTGTCCTCGTTTGGAGCCGTCCGGGGGCCGTCCGGGCGGGGTTTCAAGAAGTGTACGGGGAAAACCCGGACACTTTTCATGTAAGGAAGCACCTCATTAAATTTAAGTTTATGTTAATAGTAAATGGATTACAAATTAGGTATTATTTTGTTTATAAAAATCATACTCGTTCGGGGAAAAAATGCGATTTACGCCAAATGTCCGGGTTTTTTTAATGTTTGTTCAAATTTTAAATTCGAGATGGCAGCCCTATATGTAGGTATAAGGTAGTCTAGTATAAATAAAATACTTAGATATTCGTACTATCTCTGACTATATAGGTAGAAACTTACCCAAAATAAAATTATTTTTCTGTGGCAATACGGTTGATTTTGATAATTTTGAATAAGTTGAAAATGTCGCGACGAAGCGATAGCAAGAAGTTTCTAGTAGGTAAACTTTATCGTCTAATTGGCGAGCCTTATTTTCGAATGTTCTGGTTCAATTACTTTACTTATTAAGTAAAGGTGAAACTTACCGATTAAATAATAACACCTGTATACTTATATGTTCTTCGTGGCCTTCGTAGCATGTACTACGCAGCTACGCAATGCCTACGCGTAGATAAGTCGTAGCGCGTAGAGGCTACGAGCTACGTCCGCATGTCATTAAAAAAGTACTAAAAAAAGAAATAGGGCTGTACAACACCATTGTCGACATTTCATTAGGGTTGTCAAAACCTGTTAAAAGTTTCCAACGACATTACAACTGGGAATAAGTTGAGAGAAACAAGTTCTTTGTTGACTTTCGACTTTGTTAACGCATTGATTGAGCTTGCCAAGGTTCTGTTATACTTATTACCTTGTTGATTGTTATTCTTCTGTTTTCATTATACAGTAGACGTTTGTCTTGAACTGATGATATTCGTTCGGTCGGAAAATTGGCTCAATGAGCTCAAAGCGCTCACACTCTCGATTATGTAAGGCTTTGTTCCAAGTCTTATAATAACATTGAATGTACTTACCCGTTATCCGTGAATATTCCTGTCTATATCAATGATGTTCAACCAGCAATCTATAAAAGGTCAAGTGTGTACTTAGGAAGCATGGATGCATGAAAATATGCATTATTGAGTGGATAAGGAGAGAGTAAAGGTAAGTTCACACCAGATAACACGGCTAGGTATTGCAAAACTTATAGTATTATTTATGTAATACAAAAACAGTTTATGTTCTGGTGCTAATCAGTCTTCTTCATGAGCAGAAGAGAACAAGTTAAAAACCCAGCAATAATGTACATGATTATTATTTAACTTTAATTAAAAAAAAAAAACTGACTCTATGGTGAAGGCGATTTCCATCCTACAGAATCTTGAACACAAAATGTATAAAAGGTTTTTCACGTTTGAAATTTCCTATGCACGTACAGGCTAAGGTCATTAATGTGTAATATGCCTTTGCTCAGTAGTAGGCCAATATATATACCGTGATTATATTAGCCTGTATCTACCTAATCTAATATACCTAATCTAATGCAATATTAAATACATAAACAAACACTATTAGCTAATGCATCGCCGACAGTACAGTTCGCCGACGTGTCTAACGACGGATCATTGCGAGTCGATGTTACGAGCACCGTATATTGTCGACTGTTGCACGTGACTATTGCTAGTCAATGCATATTGTGCTAACTGTGAAATACAATAATTCAGGATTCTGAATTACCAGGGTATTCATGCCATTAAGAAATGTTTTTTTTTTTTATATAAAAAAGAACGGTACTTTCAGATTGGAGGTTTCCCTCCGTGATGTTTCCGCATCGACACGAAAAGTCCAATTTTAAAGGACCCTAACTTTCCTCGAGTCATTTTGCTTTGAAGCTTCAACTTGGTAACCTGTGGAATTGAATTAGTAAGTGGTAAAAATAAGGCATCTGTTTTATAAAGAACTTTTCACTTTAAACCCTTCTAAAAAGTATTTGTATGCAAATAACGTACAAAATGTTAAATGAAATAAGCATTACCAACAAAGACCACTAATTACGAGCTCAACTCAGGAACAAAGATAATCTTACAGCCAACACAGGTACCGAACACGTAACCAGCCGAATTAAAGTGGCAAAGCTTTTAATGTAGCCTCGGAAACTTTCAGCTGTAACAAGGACGTATAGAGGGATTTCAGAACCGGTGTATTGTAATAAAAACAAATGGCCGGGTGCTTCGTACTGAGCCACTTACGCCAAATAAACTGGGACGACGTGGGCCGAATCGGTTTACTTTTCAATCTGGGGCCGGCGGCGCGGCGTCCGGGAAACAATTTACACCCTCAGTGTGAATTGTTCGTTTAGGGATAACGATGGGAACATTACGTATCATTTTTGTTTTGTTTTTCTTGTTAGAAAATATGGGGGTTTTATTAAAAATCTTTGATGGGTGTAATATCAATGACGGACACAGAAAGTTAAGGAAGAAAAAGGTCCAATAACATTAAGTACCTACTTCAGTTCTATAATAAGTTTTACGTATTTATGATTTTGAGCAGGTATTGTTGGGATATCTTGGGTTATTTGGTATTGTTCTTAGGACGATTATATCTTGCATGGGTGCAAATTTGAAATTATATTTTATTTAGTAGATGAACACAAAGCTCTCATTGTCAGACCACATCCCCAGAACTGTCTCCCAAGTTCTTGATATTATATAGAAAGAGAAAAATACTCTGAAAATTTCATTTGTGGAGTCGAGGATTTATAAATATTCATAAGTGTGACGGCTCCAGAGCAGCCTGCATTAGCCCACTACTGCTTCCTTGCCGCGCACACAATGTTCACTCAACCTTATTTATATGCACTTTTGATATAAATCCTCTTTCATGCCGCGCATTCCGTAAACTATTTAATAAAACCATTATGCTCACTTTAAAAATAAGAAATCAGTAAGGCTACAAAAAGGGTTCCCGCCGAAGCACTTTCTTATTAAGTATTTTAACGTCGCGAAAAATTATTATAAAAAGTTAAAAGCTATTTATTATGAAAGTTTTTACATAAAAGGCTTTTCGTAATTGGCGTGGAAAGTTGTAGTAATTGTAATGTGCTGAGGAAAGTGATTATTCAAAAAATATAAAGCAAGAAGAAATTTATGATATATGAAACTTCTCCGGTCTGAATATTTCTTACTGTCCTCGAATAGAATATTTTTCTGCGATGTACTATTTTATTAAAAGATGGTTTTCATTCATTCCCGTTGGCTCGGTCCTACGTATTGTTCGGAATGTAGGCTATTGTGAAATCCATTCTAAAAACTACAGGCAAATCCCTAAGGCTTGTGCTCCACAGATTGTGAAAATTTCAATCATTTATCATCATCTTTTTTATATTTTCCGTGAGAGTCACCTAGAATATAAATATGTTTTTGAAAGTAGATTGTAAATTAATAAGCCTTTCAACGATATTAACTACTTCTTAAGTTTTATATTTGTAAAATAAAAACATTTCTTGGTGAGCCAATAAAATACAAGGAATAAATGTTATTTCTGCAGTTCTTCCTTATGTACACAAAAGCTTCATATTCCAAAATCAAATTTCGAATCAGATCTTGTCACACTCGCTGTTGATTTTATATCCAGCCAGTTGAGGTACTATTAGATTAAGCCCACCGGGGTGACCAGACCTAGCAAGGAGGTTCGTTAATATTCAGTGCGCGGTTCTGCGCTCGATCTTACACGGCCTTCGTCACCGACCCAGCGGGGATGGCGACGTGACAACATTTGCCATCCCATGGTGTTTGCCAAGAACGTTGCCAAACTATCACTTTCTGTAAACGACCTTGGATGGAGATCCTAAATTGGGGTTTTGTTTTGAAAGAATTTGCTTACCAGTTTTGTACGTTTAAACGCTGAACTGCTGAATCTAGAGATAAAATTGAATCGCTTAGAGCAGTTGCTACTTTTAGGTATGTGGGTGCATCAAGGAGTTTCTACAAATGCTAGTAGAAAAGATTACGTTTAGAGATAAAATCTGGTGGAAAAATATAGAAGTTTTAGTTAGCTAGGATTTCCAGGTAAAATTAGGATACAAGGCTAAAACAAAAACTAGATAAATAGTTACCGAGGTAAGTATATCCTCAGTTGAAATAATAGTGGATTAAACAGCAGAATTAAGTCCGGTCCAGAAATAAATGGGCATTTAAATTAGGAACATATAAACTAATAACCTGACCACTTTCGGGCTAGCTGCTGATTTATTATCAAAGTTTGCCAAATAAATTACGTTTATAAGATCTTAATTTATTTTGGGGAAGAGTTAAAAGCTGCATTGTGCAATTCGGAACGTCGCTGTGGTTTTTAAGAATAGAATAAATATTCACGGGGTAAATCCGTTTGCGGTTTAACGTTAAGCTCAGCAATCGTAAGTAGTTTTGCTAATCTGTGGCTCGGCAGTCTCTGGTCGTTCTACTTTATTTATTGTGTGCACAAAAGAACTAGATTGACGAGTAATAAATCTTTCAGATTAGTGCAATGGCGCAAATGCAGCGATTGGAACTTTAAGCTGAACGCTTTCAAAGATTGATGGATGCAGTGTCTCTTTGATTGTTTTCTAGTAAGTACTTATAATTACGTAATGTAAATAAGCAAGGTTTTTTCCTGTATTTGAGTTGGAATTTACCTATGTAACTCTGTAGTAGGACCTACCTATCGTCCAGCTAAGTTGATACTAGAATTCGGACAAAGCTTGGGAAAGGTAATACCTAAGTCTCTGTACCCAACTAAGTATGTTCTTTTTACATTTCAGGTTATTGCCACGTGCATGTTTACCAGCCTAGCAAATAGTATTCCAGTTACAAGACCTGATCACGTGCCGGGATCGCGTGTCAGATGTACACAAGTTCGGTTCACGATTCCGAGCCGCAAACAATCATAAACTTCTGACATCTGTCCTTGGAACTCTTGAAAGTTCAACAGAGCGAAGCAAAACTCACTTTCGAAGACTACAAATCATAATAATTTTCCAGCCGATTTTAGTTCAGTTAAGAAAATGAATTAGTGATTTAGTGATCTCAGTTCCCCTAAATCTATTAAGTTAGTAATATCTTTTAATGATTAATTCTTGACTCTAATTTCCTGTTCTGAAATGTAGGAAAATAAATAGAAAGTTGTTCGCACAAGCGGGCGGAGGGAAATATCTCTTGCAGACGTTTTCGCATCATTCTTAAACGGAATGTTTAACATTTCTTAAATATTTACTTTGTCATAATGGAAGCTTAATGCTGAGCGGGAATACTTATTCCATCCTTCACCTGAGACACGAAGCGTTCTCGTGATACCTACCTATGTACCTACTCTTAAATTGTTGTTCTTGGGTCGCTGTGCTGAGCTGTCGCTTCATCGGTTTCCTGTTTAATATCTCTACGAAAGAAGTTATGAAAGTTACCCTATTACTTACGAATTTTCAATAGATCTATTAATGAATGTAGATTATTAAAAGGAAAACACCTCCTGCTTGGGCTGCGGAATTGTTTGAAAGAGTTTTCTGTGAACACAAGGTACATCAGAAGAAACAAAAGTATTCAGTAAAAATCTGTCATTCCCTTCCTGTTGCATACACAGCGGGACGGTAATTTCTTATTAAGTCTAACTGGTGATTACACTAGTTTACAGTACATTTGTTGCCAGGATTTTTTAAGCTGTTGTTGACTACTCATATTTAACCATATTTAAAACTATTAGTAGATTTTTTTTATCAGCTCTAGTTTTTGAGTTTCAGCTAAGTGCGGTTTAAAGAGAAAAAACGTGTATTTACCTTAAAGAATATTTGTTTAAAAATTATATTAATTGTTAAGTCCCTAAAAACTTCGCTTTAAAGCTCTTCTCTTATGTGTAGACTTTGGGAAATGGTGTATCAGAGACCAGCAATAGTTAGACATCATATTTGCATCCCAGAAACCCTGATAACGTTCTTCCATGACACGTAAATCTTGATGCATACGCTCCCCCTGCTCTTCGCTCATATCTCTTAAATTTTACGGAAATCTGTCCAGATGACTGAAGAGGAAGTGAAGTTTTATGCTCATATTGCATCCCATATCTTTTAATTGTAAAAGCAGGTCTTTGACAAGTTCAACATAATTTTCATTATAATTTTTCAAAATTCGATATAATTTTTATTCTCTGAAAGTTCAGGTAAATGCTGCACTGGACGCTGAACACATGTACTACTTCGGTTTTGCCATTTAGCTCGATTTTTGGTGTTTAAGCTGTTTACATCACGCTACAAAAGTAACAGTCGTCGAGATGATTTTTCGATCTTTTCCAAATAGTTGGTGTTTTCAGTTTAAAAGAACTTCTTTTACCACTTGTACCATAATCTTATGCATTCAACGCACGATTTACAAACACAATCAGGAGTCCAACATTTATCATTTTTATCCAACAACATTCCAAAATATAAAAATAAGTATTTTTAAGCGTCTCTGATATGAAATTTCTACACATCTCAAACACATATTCTCCACATAAGTAACAAACATGGTTTGGGTTATTTAAACAACGTCTCCTTGAACTACTCATGTTGTAAAAACTTCACATATTTGTATAAACACAATAAAATACGTAATTAAGCGACTAAAAAATTTTCAGAAATGAGAAAGTCAATAACAAGTAAAGTCGAGCTACAAAAATTTTTTTTCGGGTAGAATTAATAAAAACTAAACATAAGTGAACGTTACCAGCTATTAAATCCACGGCAACAGGCAAAAAGTTTGATTTTGTAAACTAGTGTTATCACCTCAAAAAGGGTCTTAGGGCAAAACTACTTCTGTCAAGTTACGAAGAAGAGCAGATAAAGAAAATAGTTATAAAGGGCAAAATTCCTGATGGCTACTGAAAAGATTCTTGAAAAAATCAACACAATTTTTGTTACACCAACGTGGGTGTCAGCGTCAAATTGCAAACGCACTTTGCACCTTAATTGTGTGTTTATAGAAACTATTTTAGCTTATTACACGTCTCTAGCTACTGAGAGAAGCAATCGTGCGACGGGATTCGTGATTTCCGAGAAAACTGATTCTATGCTTCCGGATTTAAAACGGTCGGTCCCAGTCCTTTAAGATATTTAAATGAGGAGAATAATTTTAATGTTAAATTGTTGCAAGTAGGTACTTTGTCACTAATCCCTTGAAATTAGTAGGTATCCTATAGGTATGACAGCAATTCGTCAGACGTAAGTATGTGGCAACCATAGATATAATATTACTAAACAAGATTGCGCACGCTCAAAATATATATTTACGAAAATGAACTCTATTCTAACGCAATAAGGTACTAAATTGGTTGCATAATACACAGAGGCAAATCCGAGCCGAGAGGGATAGTTCGAACGGAGGCTGTTTGTCTCTTTCTAACACCTTGCCAGCATAAAAAAATGTTGTGATCAAAAGTTTTGTCTTCCCAAAAACAATTGAATCACTTATATTTTTATCTTATTTTAACAATTGTAAGTCAACAAATTAATAGCAATCGCATTAATTTATTCGTATTTATTATTAAAACATAAACAACATAAATTTTTATTTTGCTTTTTTTTATTTTCTAGCGGTAACCCTGAACATTCTTGGCGCGTAATCAGCATTTAAAATTTTGTTTATATTTTTTTGTATTAAATCAATTTAAACTATTAAAATGGTGAAAAAGTGTTGCGTTTCTACTTGCAAAAGTGAATCCTATAGTGGTTGCAATATATCGTTCCACAGGTTAGCTAATAATAACATTTTCGTAAACCAAACAACTAGGGTGCCCATGAATTCTTGTAACGAGTCAAAATATGGGTGATGGATTTTAAAACTGTTGTACTATTGTTATAGCTTCCCAAAAAATGAAGAAAGGCGACATAAATGGCTCAGCAGTCTATATATGAAGTAGAAATACAAAAAAAAACAGTCTTCACTTCGAATCTTCCTGCTTTTATACTGCTAATTTCCGCTAATTATTAAAAGCCTTTATTAGTATCTTAAGGTCACAAACTGCGTAAGTTAAAACTTCAATACTAATCTGAGCAAATTCGGATTTGTCTCACATAGCTTAATCTCATAGTCACCCTATTAGAAAGGGACAGACAGCCTCCGTACTAACTGTTTCACTCGGCTCGTTTTTTGGGTTTATATGCGCAGTCCTGTTTACTAATATTATGTCTATGGTGGCAACAGACAGAAGATGTATCTTTATGTAATGTTTCATTACAATCTTTCTGGCATCTGCTGTTAAGGTTTTTTTCGCAAAATCATTAAAACTTTTATTTAAATGACCTTATTCGCCAGCATTGTAGTTGTTTGGAAAAATTTACTTACATACCTAATATCATACTATCTGCAGATGAGAAAGACAGAGAAGATGAAAATAATTTCTATCTTCTTATCTAAAAAACAGGTTGGTCGTAGAAACATTAACTAGGCAATCAGAACGTAGACATCATGTTTTATTCACATTTCAGCTACATACTACTTCCAAAAGAAACTTTCCTAACTAAATCCTAAATTATTCTAATCAATACAGTAGGCAGTTACTACGCATTGGTAAGAGCCCAACAGTCGATACAAATGAGTCCAATAAAGAAAGCTAAAGGTTCCCCAAAAGATATACGACTCGAACAAATCACCTCTTTTCTTTTATAAATTCACACATTTCTGGAACGAACAGCTTCATTACCTACATTTAAAAAAGGTCCAAAAATACTCGAGTCTTTAGAAAATTGAGTATTGGAAACGGTGGGGTCTGACCAACGATCTCACACCACGGATTAAATACTTATTGATCAGATAAACCTCAATTTTGTAAGACCCAAGATCCCATAACAGTCTGTGGTCCCTTTTACTATGTTTGCGTTTTTTAATAGATTTGATAACATTAATGGATGCATAAGCAGGCCCCGATTTTAGCAAGCTGCGTTGGATTTAAGATTTTGCAGCGTCTTTTATTTTTAGTTGGTAAACTTCAAATTTTTATGTCCATATTTGTAATGGTAGATAATTAAGGCCTTCGATCTGTATTGGGAAATCTTAATTTGAATATTTTACTTAGGTAAGGTAGGTAGGTAGGTACTCCAGAGTTTCTATCTTTTTCATTTGGCTTAACGATAGATAGCTATCGTTGAATCCTGTGCTGTGAATGCATCCTAATAATGCGATTGTAGGCTGTAGGTAGTACCTCATTATTTATGGGCGTCTAATCAGGTCATTAATTTTGCGTAACCGACCCAGTTGGCTTTTAATACGGTTGTTTAGAATTTGTTTCAGCATCCTGCATTATACGAAATCAGAGATGTGAAGAATACCGTTTTAAAGTGCTCGAAGGTGTTCAATTGACTAGACCGCAACACAAGCGTTATTATATTCCAGAAGAATTGTATGTAAAAGAAAGCATTACAAGTGAAAGTAATAGGTAGGTAGGTAAGTACAGGTTTTACCATCTAGTTCACCAATTTTTCAAATGTTATCCAAAAAGGTTTAGAAGGTGGACTAGCGTTAGGAGCCTAGCATAACGCCATTAACCGGGCAACGTTCCAATAGCTGGGCTGTGAATCAAAATCGAATCTATTCTGTTGTCTTTTATTTATGCACGGTTTTGTCTCGTTAGTTAAATCCAACTGGAAATCTAGTTATCTACACTAATATGATAAGGAGAAAATATTTGTTTGGCTCCGAAACTACTGAACAGATTTGAAAAAGTCTTTCACTTTTCTCGAGTACTATAGGCTATAAATGTTATCGGGATACGGGCAGAAGTTTTCCCGAGGACGCGGGTGAAACCGCGGAAAAACGGCTAGTAGTCTCTAAGTTTGTATTCTAAACAAATGAACTTCAAAGCTATCGAGACAATTAAAGCTTGTAATACCTAAACTATTAGCTAGATTATACGGAGGTAACTCCATTATATAAGCAATTGTCTTTGCGCGTGTAATACCTAGCGCTCGCCATAAAACTAGTGTCCCACGTGTTTCTGCAATGCTTATCTTAGTCCACAGCTATACCTAATTGCTAGCTGCATTAGTGTTATAATGCTGGTAGCTTAGTCTATTATTTTACTCTGACCAGTATTTTAAACGACTTCAAAAACAAAGGATGATTGATGTGCTTAGGTGGGTAGAAAGGCAGGTATGATCAGAAAGTCGTGGTTGTCTTCGTGGTGTGGTTGTGGTCGCTTAGTTAACATTCACACATTGGAAAATATGCAGAAAATCGGAGTAAAAACCCTCTTTTCATGGTTAAAGTTAACTACTTAATTCCAAAAGTAGGCGGAAAATCGGTTAAAATTAAGTCTCCCTTATTCATTTTCGCTTTGCATTAATTTAAATCTTTCAGCAGTTGACCCTTTTCACTTAGCTAATCCAACGTAATAATTAATATTTCAACGGCTTAGCATATTTTCATAAGAATGGTAATTTGTTAGAAATTCGAATAGTTTTGCACATACTAATATAGTGTTAAATATGTGCAAATAAAATTTCTGAAAGGTTTAAATAGCACTAGGCCGTTACGTCGTAGGACTACCGACTATCTGAGATTTTTAACAGGAACCAAATAAAATATGTCCTCGTTACAAAGTATATAGATTTATCTACTGAAGTGGTTTTACCAAGGCAATAAATATCTATCACTATTCATAAATTAACTTTTATTATATTCAATTACTCTGCTCTTCTTTGTTTCAATTTATTGACTACCTCTATTCGACAGTGACATTGACAAAGAAAGTTGACATTGACTAGTGTTTGTTTTGATCCGACAATCTATTTACTTTGCTACTTTGTACCACGCTTTGACTATTACTATTTTAAACTTAATTAATTTAATTATTAGTTTTACAACAGCACGACACCAACATGTCAGGCATTTCCGAAGAATATTTAAGTGCAGTTTTACACAAGATCGCGGATGCGAACCTCATCACTGATTGGAGTTACAATCAATTAAAGTTTGCAAGTATCGCGCAAAACTACTTCGGAATCTTAATACCTGTTGTTTTGTCGGGCACACGAAATGGAAAAGAAGTTAAATTTGAACTAGTTTTGAAATTGGCTCCGATCAATGAGCAGTATCGTGTCAGTGGTGCGGTAACTGTTATGTTCGCTAGAGAAGTCTTCGTGTACTCCGTTGTACTTAAAAAGTACCAAGAAATGCAAGAACACTTGTCTTTTGATGCTCAATATGTCATACCAAGGTGTTATTACGTTCAGAAAGACTATTGCAAGGAGGTTATAGCCTTACAAGACATGTGTGGAGACGGCTACAAGCCATACACTCATGAAATGTTCCTAGATTTGGACCATACACTGGTTTCCTTGAAATCCCTAGCAAAATTACATGCATTCTCTTTTATACTTCAAAACCAAAATCCACAGCTATATGAAGAAATATCAAAGACCTGTGTTCCATTAACAGAGCATACAAACAAAAGATACATGGATATAATGAGAGACAGATTAGATAAAGCTTTGAAAAAGTTTGAAGGCACCACATATACACCTCTCTTGCACAAGTTGAGACAGAATTGTGCTGAGCTGTTTAACGCTGCAGTAAATTCAGTTCAAAGAACATGTATTTGTCACGGGGATATATGGAAAGAAAATATTCTTTATAAATATGAGGTATTATTTGTTTCTAAAGGATCATTATATTACGTTGACATAGACATTGATTTAATATTTTTTTACTACTTGTCTAAATCACTTTATTTTTACAGGACGATAAACCGGTATCAGCCTGTGTGATAGACTACCAAACCACTAGGATATGTAGTCCAGCGTTTGACACAATGTACCTCATTATAAGCAGTACAAATACTGAACTAAGAAACCAACACTTCCACCAGTTACTGGATAGATACCGCAGTACATTTGATGAGACTTTAAAATCATTTGACTTGGAGTCCGAGAAGGTATATTCTCGGCAAATGTTTGAGAAAGATTTGAAGGTTGTTTCACCAGCCTGTCTGGTGACTGCGAACACAGCATTATGGTTGTCCAATGGATTGCAAGAAGAAGGTCATGTGAGAAGTAAAGTGGTTTGGAATACTGGTGATGAGAAGCAAAAGGCTGTAGATAGGTACAAAGGGATTGTTAAAGCTATGATTGATGATCTTACTAGTTATAGCTATCTTGATCTTAGTGAGATTTTGTGATAAATAGTAAATATATAGAAATCTGAATTGTAATGTGGGGGCGTTATGTTAATAGCAACAAGCAGCTTTTATAGTTGGAACGAAAATGCATATCAATAGTCAATATTAATTTGCAATTTTTAAAGGCTATAACTTCTGGCATAATAAAATAGGAATCTGTTGAATCTAATTCTTAATTAAATTAAGTTAAAATTATATAATTATTAAAAACTAGTTATCTAAGAAATGAATATTAGTGCCAAATGTTATCAATTAAAATAAGAGAACAAACAAGTATGTCATAAAGATAAGACTTTTTGTTCTCACAAAATAATAAACATTGTTATGTTGAAGAAATCTCATCATGAATAGGTGTAAGTTTAAATATATTCTAAGTAACCTGTCTTAGTTGTTTTTCTATGACTAGGTATTGGTATATTATTGCCATTTAAATGTCTGTTGATGTTAACTAAATTGCCAATATTCTCACAAAACATTGATTAACGCAGATGATAAAGACAAAGATAAATTTCGCCAAAAATAAAATATATCTTCTGGTTCCATACAAACAAAACCTCTTTGTAAGGTAAAACCATAGAGCCTGCACTGGTCTTTACCAAAGATTTATACCTCCTCAACATTTATTAGCAGTTAATTGTTATGTACATACAAATGAAGTTCTAATTTTATACCAAGCCATATTGTTGAATACTTTTACACAGAAGTAAATAAATATTTTGTTTACAACTTTGTTTATTGTTTTCGTTTGCAGTGATTGTGGAAATGTTAATGTGAATTAATGAAGGAATCCAAGTATGACCTTTTGAAGATCGAAAGTTTCTTTCCAAAGTTTTTGAAGTAGGGTTTTTCCTATAAAACGGGTCAATGACAGTAGTTTATGAAAATCATCATTATTAAATTACGTTGCAGTTTTTTCAATATTACATAGATATGCACAAAAAAACGTTGTTCCTTATAGTTTATTCTGTTTATTTTTTGCAAAATTTTTAGAAGTTTAATTTCACTAATCTCGATTTTGTAAAGTGCACAGGGTTGAGTTCGTGCACTACTTTTTGTGGGAATTCTAAATGCTGTGGGTGAGTGGCCGATTGCTGACGCACTCAAATCCTCTGCATAATGCAGAAATTCCTCAGCGTCCCGACTCGCAAATTTATAAGGCAGCAGGCAGGTCTGGGATAAACTTAGTTTAAAAATTCTTTTAAGTTACAAAAACATTTTCGCCGAGTTTTTAATAATTACGTTTTTTTTGCAGGGTTGTTTCTCTATATTCTTGACGATGACGTGTTGTGGATTAAAATATATCTAACTAGCCGTTTTTCCGCGGTTTCACCCGCGTCCCGTGGGAGCTGTTACTCGCAGATAATATAGCTTTCTAATGGTGAAAGAAAATTTAAAATCGGTCCAGTAGTTTTTGAGTTTATCCATTACAACCAAACAAACAAACAAACAAAGTTTTCTTCTTTATAATATTATATAGTATAGATATAATCTTATTCTTCTACCTTGATTGGTTTGGTGATTCAGTTTGACACTACAAAACTTTATTTTACGACAGTTCTTATAATTTTTTATAGTAGGTAAATTGGCATTATTTTCTTTGTATTGAGTTAAGTAGATGAAATGTCGGTTAACATAACTTTGCGTGTTAACAAACAAGAAAACAAGTATCTAATTCCTTAGCCTCTTATCAAGTCTCATTCCAGAAGTAGGCCCTCAAACTTACTGGGTACTTACTTATAAAGCTTATGGTTTGTGTTAGTTAAAGTTATTCCCAGATGTAGGTACCTAAGTAGCTCCCACGGAGAACAACATGATTAGCGGAGGTGCCATAACGGAAAATTTCCTAAGAAAGTAGCGCGCCAAAATGTAGGTGTGCGGAACGTTACTGTTTTCGCCCTTATATACGCCTTCTTTGGACCCGACCATTTTTTGTAATAGTTGACAGATGTCTCAAAGAACCCGAACGCCTCGTTAGTTCACTCGTAACTTATCGTTTAAGTCGTGCGTATGTATTTGAACTGGAAGAAGGCGCCTGACCTACCTGTGTTATGGAACTTCCGCTTATCTTTCCTTACTCCGTGGTGGCTCCCCACACAATACCCGCTGTGCAGACTTCAGTGAGAGCAAACTTCGTCGATCAGCTATTTTAATTGTTGTGCTTAAGTCTCTGAATGAAGACACGTTACTAAGCTCTATCATAAAACCTCTTAGCTACTTACATAGGTATTTAAATGTTTTCTATTAGTGGGTCATGCATTTTAATAACAATGTATAAAAAAAAATGAGATTACTAGATTAGCTTTTTCATGGGGTTTAGACCGGGTCCCGTGGAAAACTACTTGTCGCAACCAGGGGCATTCATCCCATATGAGTGAAAATTCACATACATTCACATTCATAAAATTCGGGCAAGTACACGAAGGAGTTCATAAGGGAGGACATAAAGAAGTACATAATATTAATGTATAATAGTAGTAAATATAAAGATATAGAATTTGGAAGTCGACCACTATCGTATTGCATCTGCGTCCCAATAGAAAAGGTCTTCATTTAGTTTCCGCAATGGTGACTCAATCCAGTTATCATTAAAGTGATGTTATCCCATAATAAATTGTGTGCTAACGACAAAGGTAAAGTTGTCTTGCTTTCCTTACCCCGTAACTGCGATACTAAGGACATTAAAACAATAAAACCCAGCTCGAGTGTAACGGGTGCCTTTCCGAGCAGTTAATGTTATTTTAAACTTGAATATTAATTAATTTTCATTATACCTACTGTTTATTTGGACCTCATAATTCCGGTTTGCGTGTTTTCATTTATATTTGTAGATGTTCATTTGAAAGAAAGAAAGAAAGAAAATAAGTTTTATTGCGCAAAATATAAGACGCATAAATGCCCTTAACAAAATGAGCATAACATGGATAAAAAGATAAAAAGAACATAAAACAAATTTAAGGGAAAATATGCCTCCTAAAGCGTGCAATACGGCCCTCGCTCAGCATAATGCTGCAACCCGTAACGAGACAGAGTCACAGCGCTGGTTTTCAGCGATAGCCGGTGCTACCGCGATGACGTCAACCGGTGGAACTAATGAATAAAATAAATAAATAAATAATACCTACTTAACTTTGCATGAATATTGTGATTTGTGTTGTGATATGAACATATGTGAAATTGTGTAGTGGGTGGATGCATAGTGTGTTTTCGGAAGAGATTGACAGTGTATATATGACCACAGATAATACATATAATACGGGTTTGACCATGACCATGGTAATATAGGTTTTGACAATGACAGATGACAGTAAGTGAAAAAGTCTACAAGAAAAAAAAAAAACAACACAAAAAAAAAAACAAAAAACAAAAAAAAACAACAAGAAAAAAAAACAACAAAAAAAAAAACAATTAAATTTGTTTGTTTTATGTTTTGGTAAGATGGTTTCTTTCAGGGTTCTAAAGATGTAAGTCCTGTGAAGCATTGGACAGACTGGGCGGTCTTGTTTGCTTAATAACTCATGTGCTGTATAGTAGTATTGAACTCTCGTTCCTGTCTAGCTAGATACGTATACATAGAAATGCCTAGTCCACACATTAAAACACTCACTTTTGCTTCAGAAGGACTAGAAGATGTAAATACAGTTATGTAGGTAATTTTCTTGACAATAATTGCATCAGAAGGACTAGAAGATGTACTTAAATGCGGTAACACAATTTTCTTGAAAATATAAATGGTTCGTGAAATGAAATAACCTACTTCGCTCACTATTTCTGCAAGTTCAAGACCCAGTGCTTATTTTGATACACTAAAAACAAAAGACAACCAAGCACATTCTCAGAATACTTCTTAAGCATTGCTCGTGTCATAAATTGTCGCGGGATCTGCGTACAAATGGCAAAAGCGTTGCTTGGCGTTCCGCCAGGCAAAGTTACTCGCGCGTTTAGACCGCACACACGACCTCAATACGGGTCAGGTGTAACCGTAACACCCTTTCTAAGTCAGGCTTTGCTTATTCTTTTACATGATACTAGTTGTGCCTCGTAGTTTTTCCCGCGTCCCGGGATACTCAGCTTTCTAACAGAGGAAGAATTCTTCAAATTGGATCAGTTGTTTCGGAGCCTTTAGGGTAAAACAAAGGAGATGGCCAAAAAAACACCCAGAGTCGACAGGAACTTCATATGTATGATTGGATTCAGTATAATTTGTGGATTTTAAAAAGTATTTCAAATCATCTAAAAACCATGGGGTTCTCTTTTTATAACGTTTTTTCGATCAAGATTTTAGTTCACAAAAAAGTTTACTTTTACTGTTTGATGTTCGTTAGAAGTTGAATGCAGACTCGTGATTGGACCGTTTTACATTGCTAAGTCATTTGTTATATTTGACAATGTCACATGGCGCGATTTTCAAAGACAATTTCTCCAAAAACATTTCATAGCCAGTTGTGAAGGTTGCATGGAACTGCGAAACCTCTCCAAGTAGGTAAGGTCGGTGCTTAATCGTATCTGGAGTGGTTAAATACAAGACCTTTTAATCACCAGGCCAACTCTGAAACTATGGGGTTATTACTAGTGGCTTGTATAATGTTAGTTTACTTTGCTTTTTTATGTCCCTTGATGTTAATAATCTTTAAAATCAAGATATATTCAACATAATCTATTTTTGCGATAATATGAAATAGCTCCTATACCCCATGGATTTCAGTCTGGATTTTTTGGCACCATCAAAGGTCTATCATAAAGAATCTATTGGTAACCATTTCATTGCTGTCGATTCTGGGTTTTTTTTCTATGAAAATTTGGCCATCTCCTTTCTGCTCGTACCCGAATAAAAATAGCTTATGGTACTCGCGCAATAATATAAGATTGTTTACTTTTAGTTAAGTCCCTGGTGTTAATTCTCCGTACCAAATGTTATGTCTTTTGGTGAAATTGAAATAGAGAAAAGACATTTAGAATTTACAATATTAGCAGGGAAATAAAGATCTCCGTGCTAGATTCGACTGGCTATAGAAAAGTTAACTTTAAATTGTGGTCGTGACCGGGGCAGGTCCAATTGGGAGCTTTAATTATGTTTCATTAAAAGATAAGGGTCGATACCAAAAATAAAACTATTTAATTCAACAATGCG
Source organism: Helicoverpa zea (assembly GCF_022581195.2). NCBI lineage: Eukaryota > Metazoa > Arthropoda > Insecta > Lepidoptera > Noctuidae > Helicoverpa > Helicoverpa zea. The sequence goes on from NC_061472.1 coordinate 6,827,392, forward strand.
TGACCTTTTCGAATTGGTATGGTCAAGACCTTCATTGTGTAAGTCCTATATAAATGTCGAACTTACAATGGAATTCAGTATACAGACATACTGCAGACTAAACAGTCGGCCGACTTACTTTTTAAGAAACGTGAACTCAATCAATGTTTCACCCAAATACCTGATCGTTGTGATGTGCTTACCTCATTATCATCATCATCTTCCTGTCCTATTTCCAAGTCATTTGGGGTCGGCGCAATATGTCTTTTTCTTCCATTCCTCTCTGTCAGACGTCATACTTACATTACTTACATCCACTCCCTTCTGCATCATGTCATTTTCTTTCAGACTGATTTATGAATTCCAACTATCGGCCAACTAAAAGTTTGCAGTGTGTGGGTACTCTAGTGGCTAAAATTATTTGGTTTCCTTGTTAGATCCTCTCAACTATCGTCGGTACCTACACTAAAAATCTCTTAGCGGGTTGTGCGAAGCCTGTTGGCATTTATTTTAATTGTGGTGCAAATAAAAGTAGATAGTAACCAGATTTGCACGACCACGTTTTAATAATAACTGCTATATTCTTAGAATCACACTACTTACAATATGTAATTTCAGTTAATTGTACCTTCACCTTAGAGGTCAGCAAGGCGTAGGTGCAATGCAGTCGCATTAAAATTAACATTTAATTTAAATACCGCCCACGTTTGCCACATAAAAGCTCAACAGTTATAACTTCCCCACTATCTATGATTATTAAGTTGGACATTTAGTCTAATCGAGTTGACCCAGTGGCTCGTTTTATCTAGAAATAGAGCTTACTTTGTTCTATATGTGTGTGCGCCACAAGTTTCAAATTAAAAAACTTTCTTGGAATTAGTTTGGGAAAGTGTTGGGCGTTTACCGCTTTCTTTTATCTTGGAACTATTATTTTTATGTAACATCTCAAATGTGCTACTAAGTCTGAAGTTTGGTCTGTGGAAAGCTACATGTCACATGAATAGGATGTAATTCCTGGAATAGTAGGTAGATATTGTTAGCATTCAGCTCAGTGCAGTCAGAGGTAACCAGGTGATAATGTTCTGACTTCACAAGTCATATTCGAGCGAACACCCCTGGGTCGCCGGGGCATTACACCTACGACGTATTTTACGAACTATGATACTGCATTTCGTGGCGATTAATATCAGTAACTCATACGACAGCCACAAATCACATGATTTATTGTCCAATTTATTATATTACTCATTGTCAGAGGCGTATTACAGTGTTATTTATCGATAAGTCATCAATTTTGTATTTTCCCCTGTCAATTCATTGTAGGAACGATGACCCATGCGGAGCTACGCTGTTAGAATTAACAATATTATTACAAGCATTCTTTACATCATGATGAGGTACCACGGTGACCCATCCAAACAACAGTGATGGTAAGTTCAACTTGCACCTACATCGTTGTAGCCCGGTAGAATGTAGCCCGAGTATTCTACTACAATAATAGTAGGTAATTACGTGGGCGAGTCGTCGTGTGCGGTTAGTATTGAGTTTCACAGATTGTATCTGCATTTTAGATTGGCTGCCGTGCTCGGGACCGCGCCGGGAAGCTTAGCACTTCTGTACATTGTTTTATTTTCATTATTTTTCTAATAGTTACTCTTTGTCTGCACTGCTAATTCTACGTCTTTTAACGTTTTCATTGGACGTGTTTTAATTAAAAAGGGAGAGAATCGAAGCGCTTTTATGTAAAATTGCGTAATCTTACGGTAATTGGATTGCAACTGGCTGTTTGGGAATATATTTTGCATTCATTAACCAGTCAAAGTGACTTCCTTGTAATTTAAATTGGATGACATTTGACCCTAAGTAAAATGGAATACTTTCATTAAAAAATACAACAAAACGTAAAATGTAATTACATGAGACAGCATGAGAAATCCAGCAAATTGTAAAACAAAGCTGCGGTGTGAGATAGCAGGGGCCGAGGCGAGGTCGCAGACTGATACTTATTACTAAAATCTTTTAAGCTCGCCCGACCCAGGATATATAGCGATATATTTCGCTCTCCCTGGCACACGAACAAACTGAGAATTTCAATTTGAGGAAATATTACACATACATTGTACCTACGGAGAGGTAGTGCCAGTTCATCTCGAGAGCGTTGGATGTTTGTCCTTGTTGTTGAAGTCTTAAAGGATATTAGTGGTGACTTATGTAGAGAGAACGATGCACAGGATACATTTAAATATCTGCGCAGTGATGGAGAAGTCAATTGTAAGGTTTAGGTAATGCAAGAGGATAGGAATACAATGTTCAATACTGTTAAGTATTTTTCTACTCAAGATGCAGAATGCAAACTTTTAAATGCAGAATAACTTTCTGACTTCTATTTAAAGCATCGACAATTTGAATGAAAATGAACGTTTGCTGAGTAACAGTTTAGCGAACTGCTAAATTCATTAATATTGTCTTAACTAATGGCTAAATGCGAGAGTCCCGGATTAAATATAGCGTGCTTGCTTAAATAGCTGGATTCAATTAATTTAATCGCTGGCCTCTTCATCGAATGAACTCTGGCTATTGTTGAAAGATTTTCGCAGTAAGTTCAACCCTCTACCTTTTGGCCTCCCATTTAATTTAGAATGCTATTAAGATGATAATAACAACATCCTTTGTACAGACTAATTGTAATATTAATATTCGGATAAGGTGTAGGTGTGGAATAATTCGCACGCGTATTCCCATTTGATGAGCACGGGTGCCGTATAATTTTGGATCCGTATCTTACAAGGGGTTTTACAAGACTACATACATTTATTTTTGTAGAGGTTTTAGACTTAATCTCGACAACTTAATCATTTAAATCCTGATTAAATTAGTGTCTTTAACTTCAGAAACGATGGATTTGCCTATCTTCCTTTAATCAACAAAGTCAAAAACAATTTGCGTTGGCTTCATTACCTATGTATTTCAAAGGGAGGATGGAAAGATGGCATTTCTTATGATTGAATTTTGCTACCATATTTTCCAATTTTTGATAGTCGTGGTGTGGCCTAGTGGGTAAAGGACCAACCTCTCAAGTATGAGGGCGCGGGTTCGATCCCAGGTCAGGCAAGTACCAATGCAACTTTTCTAAGTTTGTATGTACTTTCTAAGTAGGTATATCTTAGACACCATTGACTGTGTTTCGGATGGCACGTTAAACTGTAGGTCCCGGCTGTCATTGAACATCCTTGGCAGTCGTTACGGGTAGTCAGAAGCCAGTAAGTCTGACACCAGTCTAACCAAGGGGTATTGGGTTGCCCGGGCAACTGGGTTGAGGAGGTCAGATAGGCAGTCGCTTCTTATAAAGCACTGGTACTCAGCTGAATCCGGTTAGACTGGAAGCCGACCCCAACATGATTGGGAAAAGGCTCGGAGGATGGATTTTCCAATTTTTGATAGCTCAGCGCCTCAGCGTATCTTGTCTTACAGTTTTTTCGTCCTAGGTAACAAAAACTGTCTCGACAGAGCTAAATGGTACAGGTAAGTCGTTTTATTGGATTTGCGATACTGTGATTCGGGTTGTAGTAAACCGATTTACGTCGTTGAGCCGTGGTAATCTATGGATTCCTTCGAGGAGCACGCACAATATTGAGCAGATTGAAAATAACCAGCTTACGTGAAAATCACACTTCAATTGGAAGCGGAATGTGGTGGAAACGAATCGTTCACGGTTAATACTATTGAATTTAAACTGACTTTTTACTGGAGAAGTTTAGATTATTTTGTTCATGGACGTTGTGTAGATCGAGTGTTGGGGCAAAATTAAGTGATCGCTTGTTTGATTTCGTATGGAGATAACTGATTGTTATCTGATTATCGGTCTAAATCATACCTTTAAGGTGACAGTATCAAGATATTTCAGTGCCTCGACTAACTATATATAACTGCCTCGTTGGTCTAGCTGTCGCAAGTGCGGCTGCTGAGCACGAGGTCTCGGGTTCGATTCCCGAGTCGGGCCGAAATCGCTTTGTGTGTTTTAGAAGACTTTCACAAAGCAGCCCGGAGCCTGGAAGCTGGTGATTGATACACCCGTGCATCGGAGAGCACGTAAATGTCGGTCCTGCGCCTGATCTCTCTCCGGTCGTGTCGGATTACCGTCCCATCGGGCTATGAGAGTTAAGGAATAGTGAGTGCACCTGTGTCTGCGCAAATGCTCGTGCACTATAATATGTCCTGCGTAGTTGGCTAATCTCCTTACATGAGAACAGCCGCCGTAGCCGATAATCGGCTAGGAGGACATCATCATCATCATCATTTCAGTGCCATTATTTTTTTAAAATTTATTTTATTCCCCAAGGTTTTAAAGTTTTAAAGTTTTTTTCAAATTTATCTTATGTGCTAAGCCCCACAAAACCGTTGCAATGGTTGGACTGTGGGGTCAATGAGTATCTATAATAACAATTAAATTTACTTATATCTAAATATTATAGAGATAATTTAACTTGCAATTACATATATAAAACTTAAATAATTTCTAAATAATATAATTTTAATTTATAAACGACCTAAGTACTACCTATGTGGACCTAAGTACTACCTCTTTGAGAAATAGACCGTATGACCTAAGTATTTGTGTTGAAGATAGGTTTTGGGATAATCCTACGTAGCCGTTCAAAAAATCGAGATTGACACACGATATATCAAGCGGTTTAAAAAAATACTATGTACGGTACATATGTCTCGCAGTAATTCCAGGGTGACTTACCAAGTCATTTATCAACGTCTTCCTAAACAGCTGAACCTACTAAAATTAAATTTCGCTAGGGATGTATCTTTAACGGAGGGAAATTGTATAACATTTTTGCTTGAAGCTAAATTACCTTACGTAGTGTGCACTCGAGCTTAAGTTTGTGTTGTGTTTGTGTTCTTAAATTTTATGTAATATATATGGTGATACATCTGCTAACAGAAAGAATAATACGGCAGGTACCTAAATGTATTTCCTTGATCAGGTTTCTAAAATTCTTTGTTGCACCTTAAAAAAGTTCCGGCTTTCCCTACACTGAATCCAGTTTTTTAAGTTCACGTTTCATATTAACGTGAGACAAGTTCTAAACTCAAATTACCTCAGCGCTACCTTAAGATTCTTTCTTACACCAATCATAATTTACATGCCCTAATTCCCTGAAGTTATAATAGGCAGTATAATTGACTACGTTACTTACACCCCGCTGTACTCGCGCTTAGTATTCAAGTGCTTGTCATCATATCACTTGGGGGGACGCGATACCACATCGTTTACAGCGAGCGCCGCGCCACGCATGTTGATGAGAACTCGCTGGAACATGGCGCCGGTGGTACCCTGGGCAATGAGGAAGGGAATCACAGAAGAATCGGTGAGCTAATTAGTAAATAGTAGTATGGCAATATTTTAGATGTTTTTTGTAAATAAACGTGTAAAATGTTTTTGGAAAACATGCATTGTGCGTAGGTACAGAAAAGAAGTGTTATTCCCTGCCAGTTCCTGGGAGTTGTCAGTTCTAGAGTGAATGGGTTACATAAATGTACGTATGTTCTTCTTTCAACCATATGGATCACTTTCCATTGCTGAGAAATTGTAGTTAACATCGTTGTTTTGATATTGTCTCATCAGGTGATTTGTGTTAACATTGACTGTTCAATATAATTCTCTCTTTAAAATTACTTTTCCCTATCCCTCTTTACAAATAAACATATACTTACTAAGTATATCTAACTACGATCGTGGCTGTAACTAAATGTTACCCTTCTCTGCCTCTTTTCCTTGTGGCCGTAAAGAATAGTAAAGGGAAGGGGTTGCGCGTTTTCAGCGGTGACAGTGAGTCGGTAGGCTCGCTGCGCACTTGTCAACTGAACAACTAGTTTCTTTTATTGTTTTATTGTCTTTCCTTTGGTTGGTTAGACCTTAAGAAACTGGTTTAGACTGGTTTTAATTTGAGTATTTTTATGTAATTTAATTACAAAATATTATCATAACATTTTTAATTGTCAGTGAATTAATTAAATAACATGTGTCTGCATGTTATTTAACATTGTCAACTATATTGTAGTTTTCAATTTGGACAAAATATATTCTATCTGGTCTTATTCAATGTCACACCGATGTACATTCTCGTAAGTCTATGAACTATAAAAATAAATATTTTCTTTAGCTATACAGCAAAATTCATAAAGAAGGACATTTATTTATTTTACTGTGCCCATCGTTTACGATTTATATCCTCGTTTGCGACCTGCCTAAATAAAGTCTGTAAAAATGTGTGTAGTTTAGTCGTAAAGTGCGTTCTATTGCGCAAACAACACACTCGTTGACACAAGATTGTGAAGTTTTGTAGCTGCTCGTACTTTCACACAACATCAGGCTCCGTAATAGAGAACTTACTTACCTAGGCAATTTCAGAACAGTATATTTTTACGTACATATTTTGTTCTGACAACTTTCCTTGGCAAATTCATTTATATTTGTACTGTTGTTTTTTTTTTCAGGCTTTAGCAACAATAAAGGAAACGATTTTAAATGAGAATTTACGACCTTTCATCGCGTTTGTTTTTTCACTTGCTTCTATTTGTTGACCTTTGGAATTAATTCGATTTTACGACGATTTTATTGATAGAGGAAATAATAGTGGTTCATAAAAAAGTTGGAATTTTTATTTGATATCGATAAAAAACTTTTCATCCCACCATCTCGGAAAGAGTAGTTTTACCCTTTGATATCTGAGCGCGAAAGCCGTTTTTATCTTCTAGAGCGGCAAAGTGATTTCAATTTAGAACATCGTGTGCAATGCTCCATTTGTGACAATCTTGATAAGACTTTTCAAACAAATACATATTAATCAAATAAAATACTGCTTAAAATAATTATTAAATTAATTAAGTAATTTTTATTATTGTTTTTACATAGATTTTTAACCTCGTTTCATTTTTAAACTGAGTTTTTGCATAAATAAATTTTAATAGGTACATCTTTTTAATTTGCCATGTGTGACATGCGTGCCATTTTCTTTTTTTGAGTTTAGAAATTTCCTCGATGAGGTGGGATGAAAAGTTACGTGTTGCACTCGAGTGCAAAGATTTTTCACCTTGTGCTCTTTTGATTCCCTCGCTATCGCTCAGGATTCTAATTATTGAAACACTCGCTATGCTCGTGTTTCAATTTTAGAATCCTTCGCTTGCTCGGTCATCAAAATTGAGCCCGCGGTTAAAAAGCAACTTTGCACTCTTGTATAACAAATAACTATTGTCGAATATTAAGTAGTGCTATATCAATGTCAATGTCGTGATGATTAGAGGTTAAGGGCGCTTGAGTAAGAGGATGCGGGTTCGAAATTTGTTAATTATCTTTTTCCATTAGTCTTGTTTCAAAGATACGTGAACTTCAGTAGGCTGAAATGAAAATAATATCTTTGATATTTCCCCTATACTTATTAATTATATATATTGTTATAACCCCTACATTCAATATTTAAAAAACTCAAACTCAAATTCAAACACAAGTTTAAAAAAAATAATCTAAAAACACAATAAACGTAATCAACACTAGCTTTTAATTAGCAAAAAGAAAACAAAGAATTAAAAACAAAAAGACGCGTTTACATAAGTGTCTGAGCGCCGGCCGACCTCTTGGCGTGTCGCCAAAACGTTCAGGGTCAATGTCTGCACTATTACTTTGTTTGTCGCTTTTTCGATGGAAACACATAATGTACTGACATCGCGCCGATATTCTGTACATACAAGCACTGCTTTACGACATTTGTAACGATTACGGAACTTCGCGATAGTGGGAGATCAATTTCATGGGCCATTTTTTGTCAAATCGCACTTAAGTGCCGGAATAGTCACTTAATCAAATAGGAAATGTTTTTTATTAGTGAAATTAGGTTCTTAGATGTCATGTTTTGACCTTCGAAAATGTTATTACAGAAGATTTAAGGCATGACAAACTAAAATTTATTATTCTGGAAGTCTATTCCTAAAAGTAATCAAGATTTAGCTTAGTCTTCACTTAAACATTTTTACCGCGTTTCAATCTTTTTGGCTGGCCGAATTCCCTATTCCAAGTTTGAATTGAACAAATCGAAGGTCTATTCGATAAAGGACCGTGCACGGGACGTGTAGCAGGATTAATATTGTTATTCTGAACCAGCCAGCGACCGTGGCTGTGCCATGAATAGGTGATCTATGAAGGTTTTATATCGTGGCTGACCTGGCTACCTATATGTAAAGAGGTTCTATATGTATTTGGGGTATTTTTTATGCACATATGTGTGAGTTACGCACACAAAGACAGGGGTTTTCGATGTGTCTCACATCAATCGGGTTAAAGTCGATTTCTACTGATGTCGACTGATTGCTTACCTTGCCTCAATTTGTTATCCTAGCTATGTTAAATCATGCGGTGAGGGCGGATGTTCCGGAAATAAAATTGGAATATATTTGTCAGCGATATTTTCGAAGTGAGAGAAAGTTTTTTCTCTGTGTTGAATCATGTTTTAAAAATTTAGTTTAGTGGCAATATAAACATGGATGATTGAGATAAGATATAGTGAGCGATTTCTCACAACATTTTGTCTATAAGTAGGTACCTTGATTACTCTTCGACTGCAATGATTTTTTTTTCATAGAAAAACACTCACATTTTTACTACATACCTCAATGACAAAGCAACTTTCTTATGAAAGGGTTCACGAGATAAAGCCGTGGCTGAATGTGCGTGTATCACCTTTGTGTAGACGACGAACGATAGCAAAAACGTTACCGTTTACGTCTCGTATCAAACGCAGACATTTCTTAGTCCACATAGGTCTTATACTCATACTAGGTCTTACTAAACCACGATTTCAAAATTCGAATTTATCCTTATAATATTTCATGCAAAGTGACTTTATTTAGGTACTGTGGTCAGAGGTTGAATGTATGAAGATATGTGATCATGATGACCCAAAGATAGACTGTTGTCGGTTACACCTATTTTTGGGCGACTTCAAAAAAATATGTTCTCAGTTTAACCTGCACATTTGTGCCCTATTATCTCACGTATTTTGGAGCGGTTTTGCAGCACAGTATTTGTCAGCCTTAGAACTTTTGAATTATTCGAAAAAAGTTTCGTATCTTTTTGTAGGAACTACTTAGTTCCCTCAGATAAAACAAAAAACGGCTATCTAACATTCGAATTTTGAAAACGACTCTTATGAACTTTCAAAGAGGAATTCGGAATGTTGGAAGTAGGAATGTGCAAAGTTAGATGTAGGTACTCGCATCGTTTGGCCAGCTCACGTGATTATGCGTGGCTTGGCAAGCGTTTTTCAGCTGATGTAGAATGAAACGTTATTGGCTAAGCGTTTTGTTGTGCACATGTCGTACATCCAATGTAGGTAGGTATCGGTATGTACTTTTTGAGCGCTTTTGCTGCCTGAGCGCTCAAAGGTTCATATTTGATGAACTGCATGTTTTTATTTGGCATTTCCTGGGTGAATTGACTTGAATTGAAAAGCGCAGTTTCAAGGTATCTATGTGCTAGCTATCAATTTATCTTTACTTAATTGTTGATTATAAATATACCTATCAGTTTTCATGCTGGGGATGTGGGTTTGTTGAAAAGCGCGATATTATTGTTCTTTATTGCACACACAATCAGAGAGCTCAGTATCATCTGCTGAATTTTCACCTCAAAAGATATTCAACTGTTTGCTTCGACACTTAATGTACCTATCTATCTGCAACTACAGAAACATTTGAAAAAGGTGGTATTTACAGCAAGTTTTAGAAAAAGCCACATGAACGTTATGGGTACATAAGGTTCACGCATGAAATATAAAGATAAATACATATCTATTCCTTCAACGAAATTCCTCAACCCTTGGTATCGGGAGAGCTCAGCTCATTCAGCTCAAGGTGGCTCAGAATGAGTGTCAAGGTGAGCACAGATTGAATGCGGGTGCACAAATTTGCATTGTACTCCGCTCAGCTTAGATCCGTTTGTTAAGATCTGCCAAGGAGGTTTCATTGTTATACAGATTGTTATCTGACGAGGCTTGCTTAGTTTCAGCTCCAGTTATTTGGAAGTAAGAGTATGAGTGAAGTTGAATGTTGTTGTTGATTTTGTTTGAATGATCCTGTGGTTTTAGCCAAATGCCTCTGTCTACTGTTTAGTCGCAAAAACATCATCAATGGATACAATTCATATCCTGTTTCAGAAAAGGTGAAATAAAAATATAATAAATACAAAAAGGCTTTTATTTCAATAAATCATTTACAAGTAAATTGGCGGGTGTTTGAAAGGTGTTTTAAACAATTATGTATTTTCATAACTTACGCTTAAATATTTTCCTAACATTAGGAAAATTTCCCGACAGAGCAACAAGACTCCACTTAAAACCCAGAGTCAAGCTATCTAGACCAACTAGGCAATCTTAGGAATAATACACCGTTCACCATTTACATCCCAATTCCGCGCGATCTATCTTAAGCCACGTAAGTGAAATCCTAGATTCGCCGGTAATCGGCGCTCAGCCAGCGAAGTACGTCGACGTTCCCACCTATGCGGGTTAATGGTTTTGATTCGATAATTGAGCCGCTCAAGTCCGCTCAAGCGATGTACGCGTACCGTATGCTCCACCTATTTCGAATTTTAATGTTATTGCCAGCCAGGTACTGTCGAGCACTCTACAGCTGCGGCAAACCGTTGTGTTTCTAATTGTACAGATAATCTCAAGGTAAGTAACATCGTATTAGTTTCTCCGAATTAGGGTTTAGTTGGATCATAAACCTTTCAATAGATATTACCCCCGTGTATTGCTTTACTGTAAAGTTAATTAATTGTGGGATAGAAATTCATGAGTCATTAGTCTTGTGGGCTGCTTGTTTCAACTTCTAATTAAGCTTCGAATTACGAATGTATGAATATTTAAAAGTTATTGAACAAAGGACAGAATTGAGGAGAAATAAATTGGTGAATTTAGAAAATCAACAAAAACAAATTCAGTTGGAAAAGTCTATTTAATTGAGTTATTGAATTGGGTATCGTTAATTAGGGAGAGCTGTATGCGTGTTGTGCCACTGGATTCAGGAGATCAAATTAATTGGGACAGATGAATTCAAATGACCGGTGATTGAGTGTCGGCTTGCTTTTGCTAAACGCTTTCAAGCTTTATGTAAATAATATTCATTTTAGTCACGGTATTGACTTATTTAAAAAACAAAAATTGATTAACTAAGGAACAATTTTTTTTGTAGATTGCCGCTCATTTATTATTCATACATTTACCTGAATATTAAAAAAAATCAGTTCTACAGTTTTTAGCAACGGTTAAAGCTGCGGTTTACCAACAAACTACACGGTGAATTTCGCCCGACGAGAACTTCCAAGTGATCAAATTATCCGAAGGCCCCAATGAAAATAAAAATGATTGAATTCTGTTCCACAGAAATAAACATTTTTATTCAGGATTATGGCAGATCTATTTACTTGGGCCAGTCCGAGGTTTATCTTTACGTTTCAAATAACGGGTCTATTTCCATAAATATTTACGTGATAATATGTTTTTGTTCTGTTAAATGGATATGTCAGTATGATATAGTTAAATACTTTGCTATGGTAAAAAATAAGATTTAAATAGTGATATCGTGTCTTATCGTGAAAAAAATCTTGAGGACTAAAACATTTTGGTCTTCATAATATATTCTAAAAGGAGGAGGCAAGCCTCGGATTTTTTTGCTCGACAAAGCGTCTTAAGCGCTTACCCGTAGTCGCTGTGAAGCGCTGCAAAGGTCATTCTCTATCAGCAGTAAATATCTCTTTACACTCCTTTAAATTTAAAGTGAAAAGAAATGCTTTACATTTCGCTATTTGCTCAAGAAATATCGCTAGAAAAGTGCTACTAAATAGTAGATAATGGTCCTTTCTACTATAAAAGACCTCTAACAATATATTCGATTATAAATGTAGATATAATATATAAAAATGTATAACAATGAATAGAATTTGAATATAAAATATGACAAACAATTATTCACACCCAAAAACTGCTCAAAAGCTCAAGGCTTTACAGCTAACAAAACAACTAAGAACTACGAAGGATTACATTTTCTTAAATGTTTTGCTGGGAATGTAATTTTGTATCAACATTTGTGCAAGATGGCGCTAGCGTGTAGCCAATTTCCGCGAGAAAAAGCGCTGGTCCGCCGGGAACCAATTGCCGTCTAACAAGGAGCCCTCGGGACTTAGCTGTTAAGCCTTGATTTAATGCCGACCCCAGGATTTGGATAATTTGACAAAATTTTTAGTTTAATCCACTGTTTCATTTTAAATATATAAAATCTTGGTCGATTGAAATTACCTATGTATCATTATGACAGTTACATTTATTTTTAAAAGTTTTCATTTATTGATTTCACAACATATTAATACCTAATGTTTTAATGTTATTTCATCTGCAATCTCTGTAATTTCAATTTTGGCAGATATGTTATTTTTGTTTCGAGTTTGCTCTCCAGTGAGAACAATAAGAATCTACTCATTACTAACAGTTAATTAATAAAAATGTTTGAGCAGAAATGCTACTGTATTCCTATGCCTGAATATCCCCAGCTTCGGGGAGACCTTTGTCCAGCATTAGAAGTTTTTAGTCTGTGACGTGTTCAGTGGTATTTCACAGTCAAATACTATGAATCATTGTTTCGTAACAGATCTGTGACGTAAATACCAACTCCTACGTCGCCAGCCAGAGGAGACCAGTGACGTCAGATTCATACGAGATACCTGACGTCATGGCGCGCCTGGCTGGCTACAGATGTAACCATAGAGTTATATTTAAACTTTTTGGAGACCGAATTATGTGGTCTACAATTTTAAGAACTTGTAACCTTTTAGAGAACCTTTGCCTTTTACTGCCATCGGCTGCATCAGTACACAATAGAACAATAGAAAAACTGATGTTTTGTTTTTGTTGTTGATTTTTCACTTCTTCTTTTTGTTGCCCTGAATATTATGGCTTATGTTTAACTGATCACCAGATATAGTAACAAATAGCAGACAAAAATAGTAAATGATCACCAAAAGTAGTAAATGATCATCAAAATTATACCAGCGTTTTAATATAAAATGATAATAAAAGTTTTTACATCTTGCTATCCTGTTTAAGTAAACTGACTCCAAAAAAATAAGTTCGGCCTGATACAATAAATTTTATAACATTATGGGGATCCTTTTCCTACACTAGGGTGGAAAATTGTCTATTGCATGCCTCTAAACAGTGCGATAAGAGTGTGTTTTCGAGGGAGTGTATTGGGAAACACATTCTTCTTCTTCGTTCTCCTGCCCTGTTCCCAATTTTACTTGGGGTCGGCGCAATATGTGTCATTTTCTTCCATTTTCTCCTGTCACTCGTCATACTGACACTCACGCATGCATTGCAAGCCGGACACATAACTTAATATGGCATCATAATACTTTATTTGGTAATAAGCCTACATTTTATGGCAATCACAGTGACTTATTTAGGCAAAAATAATACATTAATTTGGTCGTCAAGAGTTGGTGATCATTTACTAAATTTGGTGGTCGAATACAATTTAAAGTGAAGTCGTGACTAAAATAGCTGGTACTATTACATTTTTAGACTTTATTTTTCTGGTGTTCAGTAGATATTTCTGGTTACAAAACTAAGGGTATCAAAGCATTTTATGGTGGTCATTATATTTGTTCCCGAATATTATTACAAACAAGCGACTAATCTCGGCATGCTGGATGTATTATAATATAAACCTCTCTCTTCAATCACACAAAACCGCATCTAAATCCGTTGTGTAGTTTTAAACATTTAAGCATACTTAGGGATATAGGGATAGAGAATGCGACTTTGTTTTATATACTATGCAGTGATGATGATATGTGTATTCGGTAGTATCTGTGATATGACAACGTTCATCAACTTTAGATCTGATGTTTTTATTGTTTTATTGGAACTGCATAATATCAGGGCATAAAGTAGTGCTATAGTAAATCTTTGCCTTACTTTTGAAAGTATAGCCGACCATAATGCAACGATTCTCTATAAAAGTCTTTTTGGACCTTCATAGTGTAGCACAATAACTCACATTGTCGATGCAACAGCACACAAGAACACAACTAGCAACTAATTAGAGGTTTGCCGACCACTTGAGTGGCGATTAATTAGTGGCGTAACATTACAATAAACATTGTTTGACATGTGTCCCGCACAACGCTGACCAAGTGCTACATGAGAATAATGTATGGCGTGATGTATTGTGAGATTGTAATAAGTCATAGTTACTGAATCTGTGTTGTTGTATCTTAATTGTAGCACTACAATAATTATTGAATGATTTGTAGGCAAGGTGGTTTAATGTTTGCATGTGTTTAATCTATACTATAAACTCATAGTAATATAAAATAGTAGATATAAAGAGGTAAAATTTGTGACAAGTAGGCATTATTTGCGGTTACTGATCCGATTTAGAAAATTATTTTACCAACAGTACGCGGGACACGGGTGATACGAGGGATCGGCTTGATAGAGAGTGTTTCTTATAATTCAAGAATGAATAGTCTATACACTAATTAATAAATAAAACATGTGTATTTTGGAAAATACTTACTCATACACTCTCAATTACGTATGTTTAAAAGAGGCCCTTTTTAATAAAAATAACCATAAATTAAGCACAGATTTTCATCCCCCGTGTTTAGGTAAACAGACTTCATATCGCGCGTGTCATTTGTTTCCATTAAACAATTCATTTGCCTTCAAATGGTGTTGAATTAAACTCACCGGGGTGTTGTGAATTTGTTTTATTAATTACCAAGTGGTTTTAATGTAATGAAAATGAATGGTTTTTGACTATGGGTCACATATATTATTTGTAGGTGCTTTTTTGTCTTGTTTCGTTTGTAAACGTAAAGAATATTTTCTTCTTTTCTTATCTCTTTTCGGTGGACTGGGTAGAATATAAAAAAAATACTGTGAAAGCAGTAAAAACTAGAATATTGGTTTAACCTTACGTATTTATAGTAAAATCCTTAAGATTCAAGACCAAAACAAGTCGGTAAATGTGCGATTTATTGCAATAAACATTGTTTCTTTGATGCGTATTATTCTAAGGTATAGGTACCAATTTAATGGCGGCATATACATATATATATAATCTTTTGATTTACTGCAGTTCTGGTTTCTACAGTAACATACTTTAACTTTAAGGTTTCTTACGTTAAAGAACGAACGCAGATGTAAACAAACATAGGGCACGCCACCATCGTGGCGGTAAGTCCCCTCTTTGAGGAGTGGCTCGGGAGGAGTCACGGCGCCCTCACGTACCGCATGACGCAGGTCCTCACCGGACACGGTTGTTTCGGGAGGTACCTGCACCGCATCGGTCGTGAGGAGGCGCCCGGGTGTCACCATTGTGCGGACAGCCCCGAGGACACGGTGGACCACACAGTCCAGGTGTGCCCCGCATGGGAGGGGCACCGCCGGGTCCTCGTCGAGGCTTTGGGCGGCGGCGACCTCTCGCGTCCGGCCCTGGTTCAGGCCATGGTCCGGGGCGAGAGGGAATGGGATGCCGTCGCCTCCTTCTGCGAAGCGGTCATGCTCGAGAAGGAGGAGGCGGAACGCCAGAGAGTTCGCACCTCTCATCCCGGCCGCCGCGCTGGACCAGGTAGACACCATGGGCGCCGGGTGTCGCGAGATGACTCCCGGCCACCGTAGGCGTGGGTCTGTGGGCGGTGAGTTCGGGTGGCTCATCGTCCCTCTGTCTTTCTAGACGACAGACCCGTGTCGACGGCGCGCGTTGTTCCACGCGCTCCTCAAAGAGATGTCAGCAACCCCAGCGGGGCCCAGCAGGGCCAAGGCCTGCCGGGGCTGCGGGTTGTTCGAAAGAGATACCGCGGCCCTGGTACATAAAAGGCCTATGACGGAACACGACGATTTTAGTCAGTAAGAGTCTGACACTCCCTCACCGCTGCTAACCCACAGCGGGAGGGGTCATTTGATGATTTTACGTCGCTAAAAAAAAAAAAAAAAGATGTAAACAAACATTTACGTAGAAGTATGTAAGATCCACAGATAAAATAATAAACATCGTAAAACAGCAATAAATCGTAACATACGTACAGCAAAGTTGTAAATACCTGAAATATCTCCATAACCCGTTTGATGGGCTTCAGTCAAGTTTTTATTCGCACTGGTTTATTTATACAGCAGTAAATTATACCGTAAACCGCGAAATTCCTTTCTAAGTACCCAACTGAGATGAATCTTGTTCGTACTTTAATACAAGGTTGCTTCTGAAGTATTAATGTGACAAGCTATTTTCTAAGTTTGATTCCATGTAAGTCTGCATCCCAAGGGGACTATAAGCACTCAAATAAAACTGATTTCCTCTCTTACGCTCTAAACTATTTGATGATTTCACATAAAAAAGGTTCTACTCTAGACTCATATATATATGTTTAGTATATTGTTATATATATATAGACTCATATATATATGTTTAGTATATTGTTATTTGATATTTTTGTTTAGTTTTCAATGTTTGTTGTGCACTTTTTAATCTACCCTACCACTATCAAATCTCTCCATGGCTTTAAGGTTGGCTGTAAGAGAACCCAATTCTGGGTTAAGCTCGCCATTGTACATAAACTGTCTTTTTTTTATTTTTTATTATGTATTGTTAAGTGTGCAATAAAGAATAGTAACTCATCTGTACCAAATTTTAATGTTATTTACATCGGTTCAGTAGTTTTGGCGTGAAAGACGGGCAAACTGACAGAGGAGCTTTCGCATTTATAACATTAGTAAGGACATACAAGTGTTGTATTATTTTCTCCTTGTACTGAAATGTTCACTGTCACAATATTTTGTACCGAGCAATGAAATAAGTCTTCTGACTTAATACAGCTACTGCTTATAATTTAACATAGTTATGTAGTTTATATTTATACACTATACCTGTTCTTATTCATACACAAGAATGCTGCTCGTTTATACCAAAGTTCGCTGTATAAACTGCAGTTTCCCGGTTTTATTCAAATGTAGTTCTACAAGTCTTTACTTATTTACACGTTTTGTTTTTAATTACATCCCGACTTACATTTTATTGTTTTCAGGGAATTCATGAGTTTTTTGTGTGAGAGTTAATTACTCGTAGCACATTGTAATGCATTAGTAGTTAATTTGTATACTTGCAAGAAAACTTAAATTATGTTTTAACTAGATTAATGAAAACTTTATGAATGGTTTCTCAACGCTTGCTAGGCACCGGGAAATAATATGTATGCTAAACTACATTTACAGATAAATAACCACTATGATTTGCAATATTCCCACGAACTGATAAAGTTGGCACAAAATATTTATTTTAAGAAAACAAGACATCTAATTAAATACATAATGGGATTAAATACTTTTCAATTCATTCAGTTACACGTGGTCAAAAAAAGTAGGATTACATTTTCTACAGCGAAATATATTCGTTATTCTAGGGATAATGTTCATCCATCAGGCTTCGTGCCAGTTTGATTAGGCAATTAATCAACCAGAGCCATTACATTCCAGTTATTTAGTTTCCAACAAAAACAATCAACACACGCGTTTTAGCGAAAACAAAGTAAACTTTGCAATACATTGCGTTGTGCTTAAACATACTTTAATGCATCAGCAGCAGTCGATTTATCGATACTCAAGATGTACCTTTAATTTTCGTTGGGTTCTTGAAATATTATCTAGTAAAGAGTACATGAAATATACTAAAGATGATGTTGCGTATAATGTGATCTTTAACAGTAAAAAGAACAAGAAATATGTAAAATACAACCATTCGTTGATGAACCGTCTGTGAGAATTTTTTGGTAAAAAAAAATCATTTCGTTTATTTAACTGTGAGCATAAAATATTAACAGTCATTAGATTACTAACTATCAAATTAGAATTAGGCCTGTTGTTCTACCAATTTAGATACCACAACCGAATACTCGATATCTGAATATCGATAACAACAATTGATTCGATTACCAACACTAGTTGTAACAACTACATTTAATACCACAAAAGGCTTATTTGTATCCATTAGGGAATGCTTTAATTAACGTATCGGTATTAGTCGAATTGGCATTTTGTGATTATTCCATTTATGCAATAGTTTACATAATTATTTATCTATTGATGATTTGGATTTTAGGATATGAGAATAATATGGTTTGTTTTAATCGGGAGCCTTTGTTATGATTTAATACTGTGAAGCTGTACAATAGAACGATTTATTATCTATCGGTGCGAAAACTGATTGCTGCATTTATTTTCTTTTACTAGCTGTTGCCCGCAACTTCGTCTGCGTAGGCAATATAGAATAGTCAAAATACTACTTATCCCGTAGGTGCATTCTTTCACGTGACAGTATAATTAGGATTAGCACTTAGCAGTCGCATAGATTCATTGATCAAGGTTGTGTTGTGGATGTGACCATTTATCTAAACAAAAGAAGTAAAGTTTGTGACGTTGTGAATATCTCTGGATCTAGTCAGCCAATTTGGAAAATTATTACGTATGGTGCGTAAGTAATTTTCACAGGAAACAGTTATAATCTATGTCTATATGCTTTGAGTCTGACAAAGCTGTCATTTGTACATTTTCTGCAGCTGCTGCGACTAATCAGAAGCCAGAAAGTCTGTCAGTTTCACCATGGATATCGTCTTGTGTAGTGAGACTGGATTGAAGATAGGTAGATAGGTAGTCGCTCCAAGCAAAATATTGGTACTCAAACAGATTCGGTGACTGGAAGGCAACACCAACATAGTTGGGGAATAGCTGGATGGATGATAAAATGAGTCATCATCATCAGCAGGCGCATAGGGTAGGATAGTTTCACTACTGGGGAGAAACACTTGTATGACGGGGATTTTCTGTGCACTTACTCACTATGGTAAGGCTGACCCCACATTAGGCGTGCGCGATCCTCGGGCGTGTGAGTAGCGCGGGCGTCGCGAGCGTGCTGCGTAAACGTCGCGTTTTGATGCCCTGCGGCATGTGTGAAGAATGCAAGCGACGCGCTCGCGGCGAGCACGCGGCGCTCGAGTTGCGTTCTTACTTCTTGCGTTGCGTTCTTACTTCTTACCCCTTCGCCCGCTATCCCCGCCGCCCGCTAAACGCCTTAGCAGTTAAACGTCAAGGAGAGCAGCGCGTGCGCGACGCGAGCGCGCTGCAAATGCCGCAGGGCAGCAAAACGCGACGCTCACGCAACGCGCTCGCGACGCACGCGCGGCGCCCGCGCTACTCACACGCCCGAGGATCGCGCACGCCTAATGTGGTGGCCTAAGCCGGGACTCCACCGAAATGTTTGCATTAGTTCACGAATAGGCAAAATGTACGTATCTGTGAGAGTCCACTTCATGTGTTCGTACTGGAAACCTGCAGTTTTGCCAAGATTTTCAAAATGTACGCTCGCAATTTGTCATTTCTTGGTGGAGCCAGCAAATCAAAAGAAACAGAAGTGTTGTATACTGTGCGTCACTACCGCACACCGGGAAAATTTCGCTCTTGCGGAGGACGTTTATATACCATATTTTGTGTCACACAGGACGACAGTAAGTATCCACCGAAACACTTTCAAAGATCTGATGAACGAACAAATCAGACCTGACTTGGTCACCTGGGGCCAATCAGAGCTCTATGAAGCGATCATATGCTTTGGCTCCTACTGTTATTGTGGTTTCTGAAAATTTATTCACCTGATTCAACGATGAATGTAATTCTGATGGTACTAATAAGAACACTTACTTAGCGCAGAAGCTGACGTTGGCAGGTCGACTCTTTTGACTTCTCGAATAGGATACCATTGGTTTTTGTGCAATGCACACCTGCAATGCATGCTGGATTAGGATAGGATACAGGTGGATAGGATTTGTAACAGAAAACAATTCTGTCTTTGTGATTGAAAGGTGTTTTTTTAGACTTGGCTCGGGTCTTACTGAGACTGTTCGTAATCGTGACCAGTGTATTTGCGATCAGAAGTTGAAAGTAAGCATGTCTCTGGTATGCGACGCGCAATTTGTGCGTTTTCAGACGCATAAAGCATTTTACGTGTGTATGGTATTAAATCGAGAAAGCTCCCATTTCTTATCTGCACTTTGTATCTGGGCTTGTTCTTAAAGCTACGGAATCCTACATTACCTACCTACCTCACGCTTAGCACACGCTCACGCAGATCCTCCTTTCTTCTAGGATTAAGTTTACATATTTTGCATCAGAAAAAATAATTAAGGTCTACTTAATACTACTCACTCAAAGTAATTTGTTTTCACATTAGTGGAAGATAAGCTAAACTATGTTTATGAAAAAATCCTGATATGAACTCCATCTGTAACTTTAAATGATAATTAATTGTTCCACTAAAGTCATCATTTTTGACATAATGTTAAAAAAATAATTTAGATGGCACCGTTTTAAATTTGGCTGAGAACTATTAATTTTCTTTTCATCAAGGTAATAATTATAATTTTATTTTGATGTGGCACGGCAAACTGACAAACACTATTGAAATGTCTATCGAAAAATTACACTACGTGTTAAAATATGGTGAATTACGGAAAATACACAACTCCATCTGTTGAAATAATAATCCTCTATAAAGAATGTATGGTAATTTATTGTCATTTACCACCTCGCTCCTTTGACAAATTTGATGTATTTTATTTAACACAGATTACCACAGATGGAGCTACTTTAACCTTGGCTAAACAAAATTTTCATATTTTTTTTTCTTCCGAAGTTACTTATGAAGGTGTGATTTTCTGTGTAAAGGTTAATAATAGGCCGATCAACTAATATAAGTACAACATTCAAATGTACAGTTTTGACAAACAGATTGCGTGTCGTAATATTTTACATCTTGAATTCACAAAATTAATCATATCTTTTGATAGAGTCAATCGATTTCGATGAAACAAAAACTAAGTAATACCCCAAGTTACGTAGAATTTTTGTATATAAGCATTGTCTGCATTGAATTCGTAGATTTTACGTGAATCCCGAACAAACAAACAGATAAACAGACAAACAGACAAACAGACAAACAGACAAACAGACAAAAATGACAAAAATGATGGAAATGGGTTCTGTTAGTTATCCTTTAACATGCTGGCTATTTTTTTTGTCAATTTCTTCAATGTACAAAAATTACTTTTCTACAGATTTATTATATGTATAGATTTATTAATAGTAATTGTGTGATTGTTTTAATTTTGCACGGTGCCTTGTGCAATGCGGTATCCTCTCGATCCATAAGGGAACTACTTCCTGGACATAGCTAAAAATAGAGAGATGTCAGTATACCTACAAGCTGCATTACTACCAAGTTTCATCAAAATCTAATCTAAAAAGTATGTTTAGCGTTAGAGTAATAGTAAACATACACGGGCACATACATACAAACTTGCCCATTTATAATTTTAGTAGGACAACAACATTTTAGACCATCCCCTTATTTTGCGGGAAGCAATCACGTCACCATAAAAAAAGGTCAGTGATCGTTTGTCGACTGAACTTTTACTAAGTAAAGGTAAAATGTATTTCGGTCAGATGACATAGTTACCGTTTGACGAGTTCCGCTGGCCCCGGCTTTCCCATTTCCCGGCTGAGCGTTTTCAATAACTACCTTCATTTGTTTATAGGACATTTTATTGGTGGAACGTTTGAACTTCAAATAGACTGACAAATTGTTTGATGGGAATTAGATTGTTAGGTATAGAAGTTTAAAGCAGGCTTGTTGGTTTCCACATAATACTTACGTACTGAATTTATTATTATTTATAGCTTTGTAAATTATGTGATTTTATAAGTCCAATACACATAACTCGTCTAAGATGAAACGATAACCTCCAATACCGCATTTATACATACAAGCAATGCGTAAATGTGATGCCCTGGGCTTGCAGGATTATTCGTACGAGTTACCGTGGCCCTGGTACACAAAGAGCTTAAGAAGGAACATAGTGGATTTTAGTCAATAAAAGTCTGAAACTCCCTCACGCTGCGCAGCTGGAGGATTCATCTGATGATGTCTCACCAAAAAATATATGTATAGTGGTACGTGTACACGAGCTACAATAAATAATTGGCTACGCTCGTAGCTCTCGTCTCAAAACGAGAGTCTCTAGATGCAATCGAAGACACTTAGACTGACACTCCAGGTGGCAAACTATGTACTTGGAAAAGTGCAAAATTCTGCATAAAGCGACTTTGCGACGAACCGAACTGAAACCTTTGAACTCCTTTGATTTGTGGACGGGTAACGATATGACGGAGCCGTGTCATTTACCTTGCTACGTCTGAGATTTCTTGTGAAGCTTGTCTGTAGGTAAAAACTTCGTTTAAAACTTGAAATTTTGCTTGTGGCGCAAGTTTGATTATCAGTAAGCTCGTTTAAGCTACGATTAAATAAATTGGAGCCACGGTAAAATAAACAGGTAAGTTTGCAGATAGATGTTTGTAAAAAACTCTTATCTTTTTAAAACGCTTATAATTTCCATAGCGTTAGCCTGTTTTAGTAAGTAGGGTGAAAACCTAATTTCATCAAAAATACACAATCAGCTAAGGCTTCTACTGATAAATTCGTCATTGAACTCCAAATACTTTCCTATCCGGAAACAAAACTCCATGTATCCTATCTATAATAGCTTTATTTTATTAATTTATTTATTTGATTTACACGACTTCAAAAGTTACTTACATAAATCAGAGTACCTAGATAAGTCAATTTCTAACAAAGGAAACTTAAAAAATAAAGAAAATTGAAAAAGAAAGATAACAACAACAAAAAAAAAAAGAATCTAAAAAAAAAGAAATTATATCTATAAGAGCCCAATACACACTCTGATATTCAAATAATAAAACAATCAACACACAATCCAATAACTAAATTGCATTACAAAAAATGCTCAAAAGATTGCAATAAACAAAATTACTTTGTTTTTTATTCAACGTGAACGTTTGAACACGGCGCATAAATCAAACTTTGTTCAAGCGTTGCGAGGTAGGGATGTAGCTAGGTAAATCTGTATTTACGACCAAAAGAGTACCCTCATACTGAAGACTAAATAGTCGGCCGACGGAAAATTTTCAGCCGGCCTGATACGGACTGCGGGAGTGTTCGAAAGAGTTACCGCGGCCCTGGTACATGAAAGGCTTGAGAAGGAACATGATGGGTTTAGTCAGCAAGAGTAGATACTCCCTCACGCTACTAATCCAAAGCGGGATTGGTCATTTTATGATTTAACATAAAAAAGTCGGTCTGAAACAGTTAACTATGTGATCTTTATAAAGTGCATACTACTTACCATTCATCTTCATACTGATTTATGAGCTTGTACAAAATCGGCCGATTGAAAGTTTGCAGTGTGTTGTGTTAGCTTAAGCTGTATTTACGAGCAAAAGGCTCGGCTGTAGAGTGTCCACGATACATTGTGACGGACATGACGTGTTAGATTATCGCTACTTTTTGCACACACGAAGTAAGATGAGTTATGACGTTTCGGTACAAAAAGCGCTGACGTTTCAATGATGGGTTGTGACATAAAGTTTGATAGAGCTTTGACTAGCTGGTTTGTTTCACTGAGGTCTTGACTGTGTAGACATCTTTTATAATTTTTCCGTTAATTACGCTTTCATTCAAAAGTGGATGATTTGAACCAGTGTTGATATTTGTTATGGATGTAGAAGTATCATAGAGATAATTTTAGGCTACCTTTTACTACAATATACCCCAAGCGTGGTAGTTAACTTCCACCGGGTTCTTTTTGCTAAACCGTTGCAAAGGACATTTGTATCTAAATTACAAATGTTCAGCATAATTTGAATTCAATAAAAGATTAGAATTCAGGACAGGATGCAGTTGTCGCTACCGTTTGCATCAGATTAGCAATTCTGGTGGACCTTTGGAGAATGCGCAGAATGCACGGGAATGCGCTACTCATGCATATTTGTGCAACTATGATAATATTCGAGCTACGTGAGTATTGTTTTTAATAACTAGGTAAAGGTTTGCTTGACGTAATTTAAAAGATATTTGTGTTGTAAAAATATGTATAAAACACTTCTACAGGTAATCATACCTCCTAAATATTTGGGTATTTGGATGTGAGAATTTTTGTAACTCTTTCTTGATCTGGTACATTATCCGGTATTGAATTAAATCGTATCAGTTTTATTGACAAAAATATAGATTTTATTTAATGACTTAAGCATTTGTATGTTCATCAATAATTATAACACCCCTCTTTCGGTCGGTGCGTAAAAATAATATATAACAGATAAGGCAGCATTACAAGAGAGCTTTATCTCTAAAAGCAATTTCTTACAGAAAACCTTTGGATGAAATCGAATTGTGTACGTAAGATAACGGACTGTTTACGACTTTACAGTGATAAAGTAATCCTTATGGCTTAGAAATTAGGTTTATGTTGTAAGATAAAAGCTGTTATAAGAAATATGTAAACAGACGACTTCAATAATATAATTTAAAACCTTCTACTAAGTCTGAGAAAAAACGCAAGCTGAAGACCGCATCAAAATGGGTTCAGCTAAGCGCGAGATAATTACGCACAAACATGTGTACAGGGAAAACTGAGAATCTCTTTTTTTTTAAGTCAGCTAAAACGGCGACCAGCTCTAAATAAATTTCATAATGCAACAACTGTTGATTTATTGATATAGTAAAATTTTAACTTAATAAACTATAATGGTGATTACCATAAGGTTACAATATGCTTCCAACGATTGTTTTGGTTCACCGAGGTCATTACCAGTGACCTTAGAATCAGTTCACATATGACCCAACCCTTATTACGAACAGCAAATCAATCAATTTTTACATCCAATAATATCGTACGATATTCACAATATCAGGCCTAAGATATATGAGTGTAAATTATCCCTTTTATCTGCTCGAGTTTTTCATATACTGAGACATAAATGTATATGGTATGTACATCTGCTCGCTTTGAATACAGACAAATTATTCTGTAACGCGAAAAAATTGACGATGTCGTAAATGGATTGCAATATTTGAATTTTTTTGCGAGTGTTGTAGGTACGTGTCGCAGAAAACTGGTTAAAACAGACGTTAAATGAACCAGCCCTTTGGATAACACCATTCGTGTCATTGTTGATTCAATAAAGTCTCTAATTCCTACTTTTCTAAGTGCCTATTTTTCAAACGCTAGATAACTTGAATACACGCGTAACACAAGATAAGAAGAAGAATATTATATAATCTACTCTTCCCCTCGTAATACAAGCAAACTCTTTATTCCTCACAGTTAAAGCCTAAACAAGTTATGTCGTCTTCGTTTAATGATTTTCGCGAGTATTCGGAAGACGAGGGTTGCGTACAATCAACGCTAAGAGCACCATTGTCAATTTTAATGAAACCCTCGAGATATCAACTTTGTTCATTGTGAGATGGTTGCCGCTAAACTGACGAGTTTCGCCCGCAAACTTTTATTTGACCAAATTGTTTAGTGTAGTTGGACACTTTATTTTTGTGGCTCGTAGTAATCCTATTAAAACTAAACTTTGATAGTCTTTACTTCTTGTCGCAGGAAGGGATTTTCTTCTAAATAAAATAAATAACTTAACCAGGAACTACGATTTTTTCATCCCTCCCACTATTTTACTAAGAAGTGATTACACTTTTGACTGTTCCGTGCTTACTAAACGCTTCACATTCTTCAATATGCATATAATTTTAAATTTTAGTGCATAATTAAATGTCCTATTAAGAAATTCTACACCTGTGGATTACGGAACTGTGTAGCGTTAACTGTAATAATGAAAAGCACGGTCGCTTCAACCCAGTCAAGATGATTATGGTATTTGTTTCGAGGACACATCTAAAATAGCTTTTATAAACCGGCATTGGACCACGTGAGTCCCTTATTTTTAATGTTGTCCCCATTTAAACGTCGTGGGCGTAGGATTTACCTCACACAGCAAAACCTTAACATAGACATATCATTTTCCTTCCAAAAATAGTCTGTGTGATGGACCGATGAAAAGCCCTTTTTTATATATAACATACTTTCAGATAACATTACTTACCAACGATTTTCTTATTAGATAAGTCAGTTTTCCGATATAGTTTCAGGAGTTCTTTGAGTCAAATGCAATCAGAGGTAAAAGGTATCTTGCTACTCCGAAGTCCCCCAAGTGGGGCCATCGTTGTAACAAACGGTTATAGCCTTTACACGACGTGGCGAGTGCCCCCAACACTCGGGGGCTTTGGGGAACCGCGCAGTGATGTGTCCGAGTCCCCAACACTGCTGTATAATAGTATTGGGGGCAAAGTGTTGTATTGGTGTCTAGCTAACTGGACTGAACTTTGTTTAAAATTATATTTTGGTTTTTGAAGAAATCTCTTTACATTTTTCTGTGGAACTGATTGGTACAAGGAATTTTGTGTTACTTTAGTAGTTAACGTGCAGCTTTTGCGTTATGATATAATAGAAAGTTTAATTTTACTTTGCGTTTAAATAATTATACTTTTTAGAATCATTCTTTACCAGAGTTGATTGATCATGCAAAATTTCAAAATCTTATTACAAAGCAACTGGTACGTAGCTTATAATATTTCTCCCACTCTAACTAATTAACAAGTAAAGTTAATAAAGGCTTATTATAAAAAAAAAAAAATACTTTAACTTGCTAACTCCATGGCCACAGTATTTGCAAGGCACGACCAGCGACCATGCAATGCATTGTGTGCATGTAATTCGGCAGTGAATCAACATGCCTCAATCAATCAGCCGGTAACAGCCGCTTGTAAACATCCAGTCGGTACACACAGTACTAACTGTTGTTTAGTTCTGTATATGTATGTGTAACTGTTAAAATATACGGGCAACTAGATTTAGAGCGTCCCGTAGCTGCAATAAAGTATGTCCCCAGAAAGGGTACCTAAGCTGATTTGTTCAATGATTGCCACAAAAGTCTTTAAACATTTTCGTAAACTTAACATTTACCAACATTTAGAAATTCAAATTCGTATGTAAGACGACACAAATATTAAAAAAAAGGAAGATTTTGCTTAATTTATTATTGCCTGCATCATGCATTTTAATGAAAAGAGGAAAAAGTTGTTACAGTCTTACATTTTCAGGAATAAATTAACATTGTACTAGTTAGATGATAATTAGTAAATAGTTACAAAGTTTTCAGGTAGACCAATAATTTTCTGCCTTGCTTAGAAAGGTAGCTCGGATGTCAATTTGTAGATCTTTGCCAGTCGTCTAGAGTGGTGACAATCCGGAAAGTCTGACAAACAAGTTAGCTAACTAGGTTGTGTAGGTCAGATGGGCAGTCACTCCACCTTGATTACTGGTACTCTACTGCATGGGGGTTAGAAGCTGACCGCAATGTGGTTAGCTTAGAGACGGTATAGACCTTTCCATATCTTTGTATTAAGACGCTTACCCAAGTAATTTGTCTATTGAATTTGAAACAGCATAATACCTTAAAAAAGAACTTCTTGAATCAGACAATGTTTGTTTTCATTCAATATCTAAAAATATCGAAATAATTGACCGTATCTAAAACGACAAAGACGTCGTTCTTTATTTTTAGCTATAACAACGTCTGACAGTCAAAGCGATATAAATGCCTTGTAAACATATAAAATGTCAAAGCTGTTCATTGGAACATACAAGACAATATAATCGTGGTCCTTACTAATATTATATAGAAGTGAAAATGAGTTTGTTTGTCACGGTAAAACGGCTGACTTAATTGACATGTAACTTGGTGTAAAGTGGTGTCTGGGCAAATGTAGCCTATTTTGATCTAGGCCCCGAGAACACGAGAAATACTGCGTGAAATAGCTAATCTTTACTAATAATTATAATAGAGGAAATATTTTATTGTTTGTTTGTTTGTATGTTATTTTTTATGTAGTTTGTTTTTTTCCCTTTTGTAAAACTACACCCTTCCCGAGTAACATATTCTATACTAGCTTTTGCCCGCGACTTCGTTCGCATGATATAGTGACTTCCGGCATATTTTTGGTTTGACCAATAGATGGCGCTAAATGTCCGGAATAAATTTTATTTTTTATTTTTATATATTTTTTTAAATAAAAACTATCCTATGTCCTTTCTCAAGTTCCAAACTATGTCTGTACCAAATTTCACACAAATCGGTTCAGTAGTTTAGGCGTGAAGAAAAGACAGACAGACAGACAGAGTTACTTTCACATTTATAATATTAGTTAGGATTTTATCCCAGGGCAGTAGTTTCTACGAGAAGCGGGTGAAAACGCGTGAAAAGGCTAGTTAGTATATAAGTAGCAGAGAAAAACATAATAACAAAATGAATTATGTGTTTATTCCCTCCACGTTGGAAGTTCAATGCTTTTTCGATATATGTCATCATTATTTCGTCGATTTTATTTCGCGGCTTCCATTTTGAGCGGTGTTTGTTTTTTTAGAAATAATATCTGGTTGTTGTTTGTGAGTTCTTTGAACTTTGTTTCAGTAAGTAAACGAAACGTTTACCTATGTTTAAAAGTGTATATTAATTATTCATGTACAACAAATAATGACTAGACTAGAATAGAGTTTTGTTTATTTGAGATGAGTGAATGAACTTTTTGAATGAGCTTAATTGGTTATGAGTGCGCAATTTATATGATAAATACAGTCTTCTAAAACAAACTTGAGTAAAAATAAAAGCAGTGCAAAGCAGGTTTCTCTCCTTGGCGCCCTGACCTCCTGTAGCTTGGACCATGTTGCCGATGCCGACACTAATTTATAGTATAATTTAACTTAAAAAAATTAAAATGTATTTTAGAAAAATTGATATTTTTTTGCTTTTAAAATAAACATATTTTCTCAAATAACAATATTTGTTCTAGAATGATTCCTGATTCCTATAGTAGTGTTGTACCGATGCTTCAGGTCATAATGCCGTATTCTCCCTCCTATATCGATACTGACATAAACGCTTGCCAGCTTATAAGTTCAACAGGTAATCTATATTCATACATCATTGTCAATCAGGCACTTCCTACGCGGGACGTAAATTGCTTTGTCTTCGTACGCAGTAAATTCAGTTAAATGACTTCATCAATACATAGGTATACGAAATTTCAGTTCAAAAATATAACGGTATTTGCATTTGGCAATAAAAAATGTTCGTTAGGATATATAAGGTTGAAAAAAAGTAAACTGAACAGCTTTGAAACTTTAAAACCCATGTTTTTGACCAACGTTTTTATGTACCGTATTTAAAAGAATTATATCTAAGTATGCAGACGTTCTGCACATGAGGAATTTAGAGTGATGACTTGCGCAAGACGGCTGGCAGGAGCTGGATGCGAGCAGCCGAAAATCGATCTCAGTGGCGTGCACTTGGAGAGGCCTATGTCCAGCAGTGGACTGCTATAGGCTGATGATGATGATGAATGAATGATGCAGACGTTGTTGCGATTTTTGATAGCACCAGGTTGTTCTAATTGTAGACTGTTAAAAGTCAATTTTTAAAACTATTCCAGCTTTCTGTTGTGTGGGAAAGGGAGTAATACCAAATATTTTATAACATAACAGGAAGCAATATAATTATGTATGCATTACCTAACAGGTGTCCAACTGAATCAGACCTATGGATAGCTCCCCCAAGCAATATCGAATAACCTAGATTAATCGAATCCCACTTCATTGCACCCAATAATTGCCTGCCTAAACAATTGAACGTTAATTACCTACAAAGGGTGTTAAAGAAAATAGTTTTTGTATCTAGGCTTTATCTTCCATATCACATTACTGTTATATTACAATGAAAAATCGAAGTAAGCTGACAATTGAATCGATCGGATAAGAATGAATGCACGAATGTATGTTTTTTAATTTTGCATGGTTTTAGTTAAACACGCTCTTGGCCTTTGTAATAGGCAAAGATATACACGGTTTTAGCTTTTGAACAGCTTACCTATGTTTACGCAGTGTTTAAATACTTTTTATTAGTGTTATACTGTGTAAAAGTCATTCATTGTTGGTTTTCATACAAAAAGCCGGGTAGATAGTTGCTTTCCTATCACGGCCATACCCAAATCGTGACCGTTTTCTGTTGCATCCACATTTTAAATCCAATTTCCGCACTTGCATTCACCTATTTCCTGAGATGAGTTTGGATGTATAGATCTGCCGTAGATTGGCCGCAAGTTATTCAAGACCACAGCTAGTTCTTAAGTTCGTAGCTACACTATAAGATGGAATCCCGAGTTAACTACTACCCGCACCTGGTTAAACATTTGCGTCTGCTCTTTTTTAGGCTCCAAACTATTTACCCTTTCTTTTCCCAAAAGCTCAACAGACAGAGATAGTTTCGCAGTTATAATACCTGTACCCGACCCGTCCCCTGTAAGGACTAGCTGTAACCCGCGGTTTCGTAATTAGATGGATTATTACATCTAAGTCTATATTATATCCTTGTAAACTCCGTGGCTTTAATTTCGCCGGAGTTGGTCACTGTTAACTTAGACTGGCTGTGTTCCACAGTCCAATTGGA
Organism: Helicoverpa zea; assembly: GCF_022581195.2. Taxonomy (NCBI): domain Eukaryota; kingdom Metazoa; phylum Arthropoda; class Insecta; order Lepidoptera; family Noctuidae; genus Helicoverpa; species Helicoverpa zea. Next base: position 6,857,958 of record NC_061472.1, read on the forward strand.
CTCGAAGTTATGCCGCACAAACAGTCGGTTCTAGCAATACATCATAGTTGCTTACATCTGTGGGTGTAGTTCGAAATTATTGAGGAACTCAGCCCTTTTGGGTTGTTGAAACAGAAAGTACAATTCGAGTCAATATAAGTTTGTATTTTTGGAGTAAGCTGTTATACTCCTTGCCCATTTTTTTTGACTGCTTAGTATTAGCTTCTTAGTAGTCCAACACCTATGAACAAAAAACTCATAGCTTCAGAAACGCAAAATATTGTGGGGCGAACTGATGTAAAATTAAAAATGACCTTGGGAAAGAAAATACGCAGCTGGGAGAATGTTAGGGTGAAACATATGCATACAGTGACACAGAGACATTGAGAAATGCACGGAAAATACTTTGAGGCTTTCACAACCCTTTTACCTAATAAGACATTTTACCAGTGAAGTACTGAACTTACTTCCCAAAAATGTATCTACCAGTAAAAAACATAAGAGCAGTAACATCCCGAAATATATGGAAGTATGGCAAGATACCATATCTTTTTTTATATCCGAGAAATGGTGTAGACAGGCAAACAAGTAGGGTTCCGCACATCAAAGTCGTCTCAGACACGTCTAAAGACAATACAGCGAGCGAGTGCTCTCATATCTACATAAAAAGGGAAATGTTTTACACAGTGGTTCTCAACTCCTTTTTTACACACAGATAGCTGTGAATCGTATAACACATTATTCTTTTTATTACAAGCCTGCCTTTGGGCCACTTGAAGTGACAGCAAGTCGCTTTATACTAATAAATGAGCACTTGAACCCTACGTCCCGAGGGTTTCAACCCCAAACGGCTCAAAGGTATAGTTACCCACTAGGCCGCAGCAGCGGAACCAACACGTCGCACAGTAGATCGACGCCATACAAGCGTTGGGACATAGGATATTTAAATATCCAAATGTCAATTTTTGAAAAACGAGTTATGCCATCGTATTTGTCTTCTTATTAGCTGTTAAAAATGTTACTAGCATTTTCTGATTGGACTCTTACATCGAGAGCTATAGCGCAAAATGTGATTTAAATGTATGGGAAGTGACTTAAAAACTGATGTATCTCGAGATTCCCTTCGCCTTTCGACTTGATTTTTTTATATGGTAATAAGACATATATTTGGCACATTTTCTTCAAACAAACATGGTGCGATAAATGTGCCCGTTTTAAGATACAAGTATAGACCGATTTTTGCAATATCATCTACATATTTATTTATAAGTTTCACATATTTTATCTCTGAATCTCACTTCAGTGGTGACTCACTGATATGGTCAGGCCATAACTCATTGGTGCACCGATAATATAATCTCTGGAAATAATTATATACTACTAATGAGGTAATTTGTTAATTTTTGGTAATTTGTTATTACCTAAATTTTAATGAGGTGATTAGCTATTTTTTTGGAAAATTAGCTAATTACTTATAAAAGACCTTTTTATTGTTTACAATAAGAACTCGAATCGATTTTTAACATACCTACCCTCATAAGTGCCAATTTTGGAAACCATATAAATAGGCGCATGGTTGACTGAAATTAAATTAAATAAAAGCAGTCGTTTTTTATGAAAAACAAAAAAATATTTTATTGTCACGCTTAGTTACTAAAAAAATAATAAATTACAAATAATAAAATATGTAAAAACATCAAAATATACCTACAATTCTATTACTAAGATATTTATTGAAGTACTTATCTACAATTTACTAATAACTAATTTCATAATGATAAAGTAAGGACAAAATTTTAAATTGGTTGACACTAATATTTAGACATGATAAAAACAGTAAAAACAAATATTCAATATAACAAACAAAACGAAGAACAGCATCATAAAGCATCATAAAAATCAATAGTCTAAAAGAAAGTGTTAGTCACAGAAAATATCATCATCAGATTCTATTTCAGATTCTTCAGAATCGCTATCAGATATTAAATTCATAACGTCACAAAATTCTACTTGATTTTCTTCTGTGACTATCATTTCATAAACTTCTTTAAACATATTTCTCTTTACGTTACGATCCAATTTTGGTCGTATGGTTGTCAAAAAAGGATCTGAAGTGAGAAGCAGGTTATGAAGTACATCTTCATTACAATTAATACTACTACTTTTTCTCGAGTGAGACTCTCTAAATTTACGAAAATCTTTGTTTCTCGCTTCTGATGCTTCTTCTGACAAAAAACCGATTGGCACTATAGACAAATGCTCAATTATATGAGCTCCATGAATAAGCAACTTATGAATACTCACAGGCATATAATACCATGGATAAAGATTGGTAAACATTTTTGCAGTATCTATACAGAATTCATTAAATTTGTTTACAATAATTTTTTCACCAGAAGAAATACATTGTAGGATCACACCAAGTCTTTGCACTAAAGCAACGTCTAGTCCAGTTATATCAGCAGTTTTGGCTGGATCTTGAAAGAACCTTCTAGCTGAGTTTCCGTTGTTTGTCGTCCCACTGCCTTGTTTTACAACGTCTAATAATAAACCAGTTTCTTTTCTGAATCTGTCTTGAATGTTCTTTTTTCTTTCATCTACAGATTTTTTGGCATCGTCTCCTCTTGATTGCCAAGATTTAATGTCTAATCTATATGCTATATGAAGCAAACATTCCATGGCACGGATCCATGCATGAAGACTGCTTAATCCATATTTATACATATCTTCGTCCACTGGTTTTTTCTGAACCAATTCTATATTGTTCATTTCCTTCGGACGCGCCTTACACAAATCGCAAACTGCTGTAGAAGTGCCAGAGATATAGGATGCCACTTTTCCATCTATCATTGTCAAGAGCAATTTATGCTTGATAGTTGCATTTTCACATTTCGTTGGATTTAAACTTTCTATTTCTGTTTCTATATTAGTCATTTCGTTTTTAACATTAAACTCCGTTTCTTTCATGAACTTCCACATAATGGGTCGGCAGAAAGACGTTGATGAAGGCCGTTGGTTTTGCCAAATAATACATCCATCTTGAGTTGTGAGCTTCAATGGCACAAGACTCGCCATGAACACGCTTTGTAGTTCTTGATTTGAACAATCCGACTTTTGTTGATGTACACTTTGATTTGAGGCTCCATCAAACCCCCATTTGCTTATTAGCAGGAGTTCATCTTTGTCAAGACTTATGTCCAAACACTGAATAAGTCTATTTACAGTTAAATCTAACAGAGCTTGAAGTTTAATCTTAACAGAAGTTTCTGTTATTGTTACAGCACTGTTGTCAGGGTAGCACTTTTTCTTCTCTTCTTGAAGTTTATAATAACTAGGGTATTTACAAATTCCTTCCTTTTCACTGAAATCTCTTAGTGTTATGTATCGAAACTTTGATAGTCTTAAAGTGACATATAATGCCAAAGCTTTTTGGGATGATATTTCTTTCATTTCTCCAAATTGAATAAACTGCTTTACTTTAGAGACTTGCTCTGGATTTTCTAAAAGGTACTGCAGGATTTCAGCCACATCTTTTTTTCCAGATGATTTGAGGCTCGTTTGAGCAGAGAAGACGATTTCTTCCGTGCTATAGGAGCTGCAACTCGATTCTGTGCGTCTTCTTTTTTGTTTGTTCGATAATTCTTCAAAAGGTTTGCGGCTTTCTATCGAAGTAGATGTAGATGCGTCGGAAACCCGACATTCCGGATTCATCACAACATTTGTGAAAGAATCGGATGTTGTCGCTGTTGGTTCTTCAGATGCCTCGTCTATTTCTTCTTCGGGTATAATAACATTCTCTTTCCAATTTTCTGGCCATTTGATATCTGCTTGCAACCAGGAGGAATACTTCCGCATAAATGCTTCTTGATTTCTTGAAGATTTCATCCATTTAGCATAGATCCGATAACAAAATCTACGACACCATTCTTTAAGTTCTTTTTCAACTGCGTCTCTTAACTGAAAATCACTATTGGTTTTCAGAGACGTAAATAATTGATTATAGTCCCGAATATCACCACCTTCACGTAGAGAAATGTAAAGGTCGAGGTAAGTACCGAAACCGTGAAAAGACATAATGACAACACTCGGATGAGGATGAAATTACAACTAATGCTCTTCAAGTAATGCACCTATTTATATGGTTTCCAAAATTGGCACTAATGAGGGTAGGTATGTTAAAAATCGATTCGAGTTCTTATTGTAAACAATAAAAAGGTCTTTTATAAGTAATTAGCTAATTTTCCAAAAAAATAGCTAATCACCTCATTAAAATTTAGGTAATAACAAATTACCAAAAATTAACAAATTATCTCATTAGTAGTATATAATTATTTCCAGAGATTATATTATCGGTGCACCAATGAGTTATGGCCTGACCATATCAGTGAGTCACCACTGAAGTGAGATTCAGAGATAAAATATGTGAAACTTATAAATAAATATGTAGATGATATTGCAAAAATCGGTCTATACTTGTATCTTAAAACGGGCACATTTATCGCACCATGTTTGTTTGAAGAAAATGTGCCAAATATATGTCTTATTACCATATAAAAAAATCAAGTCGAAAGGCGAAGGGAATCTCGAGATACATCAGTTTTTAAGTCACTTCCCATACATTTAAATCACATTTTGCGCTATAGCTCTCGATGTAAGAGTCCAATCAGAAAATGCTAGTAACATTTTTAACAGCTAATAAGAAGACAAATACGATGGCATAACTCGTTTTTCAAAAATTGACATTTGGATATTTAAATATCCTATGTCCCAACGCTTGTATGGCGTCGATCTACTGTGCGTCGCGCCGAGCTAGGAAAGTGGGATGGTTCAAGAGTGTCGACACATGTCTTACGTTAATTAATGTAAAAAAATGTCTCACCAAATGTGTACTTCAAGGAATATATCTCATAAAAACTTTGGGATCCACAGCTTTAAGAGAAGCAATGGGTGATGTCACAATTTAATCTCGTTTGGGGTCGTTGTGTTCGCCCGGCGTTGTTGTACATTTAAATGGTGACTGTTCGTATGCAAAACACATGGGGTCGCACTCTGCCTCGAAATTATTATAATTGAAAAAAGTATGGGTTTACTCAGCATAATGATGCAAAAGACGCAGTTAGAATATATTGGTAAAGTAAACCCAGTGGGAACACCACAGATAAACCATGAATAAACCCAATAGGTGCTATTAGTAAAGGAACACTTTTGGCTAGCTTTTGATTGGGCTAGAAAGTAAATGTTAGTTGAGCAGGGCTTAAAAAAGGTAATTGATGATACCCTTAATTACCTACTAAAGAAAAGTAAATAAAGCCATTTTTCAAAGTGTCATTTCCCTGTAACATAGTCCGTTGCTCCTCATGTGTCTGAAATAATTGTTGAAATCGAGTGTGGCCCCAGGAGACGGCGACTCGTTAGCGAGGTAGCCTCGTGTGAGGCGACCTCGCGAGGCACTGAGTATATACTGTTAATTTACAGGCAAATTGTGTTATACCGTTGTATGATCGAGAAGTAATAACTCAGTTATTACAGGACGAAAACGCTTTTGCTTAGTGTATTTCAGTTCCTCTGTGCTGAAGGCCAATTGTAATTTTATTGTACTCTGAAAAAATAATATCACGCACACTTGATTTCAAAGAAAATCAAAACAAAACTAGGTATGTATCAATGCTGCTATGTACTCGTAATTGAAGTAACTGCTCCGACAATAATGCTTCAAAAACTAATATTTCCTACCACGATTAAACACAAAAAGCAACTAATAATAACCTGTAGCATTCATATACACATTGTCAAAGAAAACACATGTATTTCGTACAAAGAGCGTCAGTAACAAAATGTGGTCGGCAAAGATAACTCAGTTAAGCTTTATTTACCGAAAGCCGACGATTCATTAGAAGTAGCTAGCACAGTTTAGATATATTCTCTTGTTTGTAGTTGTGAAGCTACGTACCTACTAACGTGAGTAACAATGTCACTCACACACGCATGTGCTCGGTGCACGACGTCAGGGGCGCGATTCTGCTAATTTTACTTCAGCGACATACGATTCACATTCGACTGAGATCCAATCACGACTCAATTACGATTGAAGCGTGTATGGCATTCCGCTATTTTTTCTTTTAAATAAACGTTTGTTATCTTGATGTATATGTGTGACTCTTGTTGCAATATGATTGTAGAGCAAACTACCGTATAGACCAAATGGCAGACCAATCGCAAACTAATCGAATGTCATTTGAGTACTATTGGTCTTACATTTACTAGTACCTAGCAAAATGCCTGCTAAGATTAAAACTTAGCAGAATCGGGCCCTTGACAGCACCGATAGCACCGATAAAAGCTCGTCGATGTACATGCGTGTGTATCATTTTTATAAACGTTAGTAGGTAGCTTCACAACTGTTTACAAGAGGATATATCTAAACTGTGTAGCTAGTGAGCAAACAAGACAAGTGAGGGAATGTCCGAGTAAAACCTTCGCCAAGCTGGCTTAGGACAAAGATAACCTATCTTATGAATGTGTGTCGTTAATTCGGTGATAAGAATGAATATTGATTGTAATAAGTTAACTTACGTATAGTTTCAAAATGAAATAACCATACTTATGCTTCTCTTAACATGATGTAAAAAGTTGCAGTTAGAAGTCAAAGGTTTCATTTTTTAGTTTTAACACAGTTAACAACATTTTCTAGTCTGATCTTTTAGTAACACAAGGGCTTATATGTACCAAAAAACTTAAGTACCTACGTTAATAAGCTGCAATTAGGTATGTTATTTTTACTTACCATAACATGCGTTTATAAAACCAAAGTCACACTAAGAGCGAAGCGAAAAAAAGCAAATAGCCGGGGACCAGCGCGATTGCGGTTTTGTGGTCGACCGCGGATGCTATACGTTCCGTACCGCGGCTACTTACTCGTACTTACATGAGCTATGTAGCTGTTTTGTACGCACGGAGGAACAATAGATGAATAGAGATGCCATAAGGCTGGTAGGTCAGCCTTCTTCTAGGTCAATACGTACGGTGGGCTTGAAAGAATGATCAGTTTCTGGTAGGTAAAGTAACGAGGCGTTCTGGTTATGTAGCTGACTTTAACGGAGGAAGGAAAGATTGATGGAGGTGCCATAACGCAGGTAGGTCAGGTGCCTTCTATTGGGTACGGAGGGCGAGAGATCAGTTACTAGTGAACTAACGGGGCGTTCGGGTTAATTGACACATATTTTTGGTTTCCAAAGAAGGCTTGCCAGTAGATAACGTTTCGCGTCCCCCGAATACAAACATTTTGGCGACGCTTTATTAGAAGATTTTCCATCATGACATAGCTCTGCTAGTCACTTTATTCTCCATGATTGAACGTTATTTCTCCGCTCTCAATGTGGCGGTGGCTTAAAACTTGGTTTAGTGCAAGCAGTCCGCGCTCTGCGGTGTTCGTAGATAAAATAATTGAGTTAGTTCACACCTGTGTTTGGCATCTGTTTCAGGTATATAGTTACTGATACTGCTCAGTGCTCGGTGAAGACTTTGACGGTTATTGTACTTGTTTGAGTCAAATGCAGTGGTAATAGTTTTGAAGTACTTAAATGAGAGCAGTATTTTTAGCCCACTTAATAAAAAGGAGGAAGTTAACAATGTTGATGTTTGTATTTCTCCTTTCAATAATCTTGATGGTAACTCACCCTTTTTGTCGGGCTCATAAGTAACTATTTATATGACAATCTTATCGTATCTTTGACAAGTTGTGGTGCATTTTCACAGGTATGTATTACAACTTTTTTAAGAAATAAGACAGGTACTTACAGATTAACAATTATCTTCTAGAAACCCTTTTAAACTAATATATCAACGTTCTCTATCTGTCTGTCTAAATTGAACAATGTTTGAAGAATGAGACTAACATTTACATTTGTCTCGTTTTTGAGATATCCGACCCAATTCTGTGACACACAAAAACATGGGTCTAGGATTTATTTCAGACATTCGGGTTATTTAAAGTTAATCTGCAAGCACTTTATACACAACTATTTTTGTGATTTGTCACATACATATATACTGTATACCTACTTTTAAATGATTGGATTTAGGTTCTCTTGTTGTCTTCGTTTTAGGATGTATTTATTTATTTTTGAAACAATTTATTGAAATTAAGTTCGAAAGAATAAAGATGACCTTATCTTTATTCTAGTATATTGTTTACCATTTATTATGAAACATGAAAGCTATTTTATTAAGAGTTATAATCAGAAGGGTTATAGACCCTCTGTGTAAAAATAGCAACAAGCGCAGATGCAATATAGATAGGCGGCTATAATCTACCTGTTTGAATTGCATCCTTTGGCAAAATGTCGTCACTATCTGTCGAAGGTATATTATGGCTGTGTTTACGATACTTTCGATAAGAAACAGCGATAAACAACCATTTCGCTAAGGGCGGAATATAATTTTCAGGGTGATTCTCTAGGAGTTTAGCAGCAAACATTGTTGTCTATTTTACTATCATAGCATTTACCTACTATTTGTTTTGACTGTCTTGGATGCAAGTTATGATACATTATTTTTGCTTGTGTCTCTTTGAAGAATTATAACTGATAGTATGTATGCCGCTTCCGTGAGCCTTATCATCACTCGTTTCCAGTCTCCAATCCCACTCACCCAACACACTTGGATGCCAAGAATAACAGCAAATTGTTAGTAGACGATTGGAAGACGATTCCATCATGAAAATTTGTTATTGCTCTTAAATAAATGAAAAATTCTTGGTTAGCAAATAAATATAAACAAATAAAATACATCTCTAGTCTAGTATACATTTAACTACAGAGCCACCTGTGCATCAGACTAGAGCAGCGTTAATTATTATGACTGGCAGATCATACTGCACTTGCTCTGGGGAACAAACAAATTAATCTTTATCTTTATATCTTTTCTCTCTTTGTTGAGCTTTTATTTTTTTACATAAATGTTTTAGTGCTTGAACGTGCTTTTTCACTCGTCTACGAAAGAGGGTTATTCGTACCCAAGTGGGCAAATAATCTATAAATAATTATATTTATACACTGTTATTACCCTATATTTATACCATATTTTTTAGGTACCAAAGGGATCACATGTTTACAGTCCCATCACGAGACCTGTTCTTAACATAGAAGAAATATATTTTCTATATAATCTATCTATAAAAGACGGGTTTTTGTTTTTCGGTACATAAACAATAAAAATGGTTAAAATCAGGTAAATTTCTTAAAAATAATGGCTTGTTAACAGGTACTAAGTATAGATTGTAGTCTGACCTACATGATCTTCAGGGAAATCAGATTCACTCAGCAAGATGCTATCAGATAGAGACGGGATCATTTGTTATGTTAACTTTTTAAGTAAGATTGCTTTTCGCCTTAAAATCAACAACAATGATGACAAAAATAGATGTTTAGGGTAGGTAGGTAGGTTAGGGTAAACTTATATAAGCAATCTAATAAAACCTAACTGACAGATAGGTATGTGTTGCTGGGGAGTTTGTTGCGCTACTTCTTCTTCCCAACAAAAATACATAGGTGAGTGGGTATTTCGGTGATTGTCTTTTGTTTTGACGTTCGAAAAGCACTGATTTATCTGCATGGCTGAGTTCACATAAACAACATGTTGAATTTGTTCAGTAAAATAAGTATGAAATCATTTTGTCAGGATTAAAATATAATAAAAGAGTATCTAACAATACAAGGCAGGATATAAGTCGATTAAAAAGATTAATGATCCACCACAAAAGCTGTAAATGGGAGCCGTTATCGAAATCTATCGTATGTGTCAAATATAGGAGCGTTTTTCGGTACGTTACGTTTCTCAGGCGGTGGCTGTAATGTAATTTCAACTGCAATTTAACGCTCAAATAATCGCGGGACGGATGTGCATTGCTGATTTACGTTTCATTTCACTTACTTATCTGATTTTGAAGATGTTCGGTTTTAGTGAAAGGTTTTGAAGGTTTTTAAGTAAATGGTTAATATCAAAATTTTGAAGAAAGTATGGTAAAAATGCCGTTTATGTGTCGCATTTCTCAAGTATTTAAAAAGAGAATTAAACCTAAGTAGGTTTGTAAGTTTTCAACTTATTTGTAGACGACATAATATGTAGAGGACATAATATGTAGAGGTCAATGGTAAAATAGGTAGGTACAACTACCTATTTTACCAACTACTTCCAGTACCTACCTCAATATTTTAAAATATTTACACCAAAATATTAAATATTTAAATTCTTCGGGTATTTTAGTTTAGTTACTGAAAGAATAACTACCTTTGCCTGCTTTTATATTTTATTTACATACACATAGGTACCTCCATGGTATACTTACATATAAGTTCTATATACTTCGTTCGTAACATCTCCGTGTAGCTGACTAGAAGCCACCGACATGTAACGGAGCAATCTGCCCGTGTTTCCCCTCCCTTACATGGCGCGATACCTTCACTATAACACACGAGTGCAATCATGTGATTTCTGCAAAAGATCAGGATAAATCTCGGTCATCTGATTGTGTAGCTTTTACGATTGACCATTTTATATGTTTAATTAAATGGAACGTTTGTTAATGGTTGTTCTTTTTTTAAACGTTTTTTTTGTTGGAGGATTTTTTTTAATGACAAAATAATGAGACATTATGTTTTTTTATTTAGCTGTGATATTTCCGAAAACATACCTCTATCTTACTTCGTTTATCACCTAGTTAAAATTGATATTTATGAAAATAGGGGGGTAGAAAATTTGCATTACCTAATAAAAGTCTCATCACTCTCTCATTAACAAAATTAAGTATTTATGATACTGTTTAATAGTACCACCAGTAAAAAAAACTACAAAATAACTCCACAGTTAACCGTCTTTTGTCACCCAGTATAAAATAAACACCGTCAGCAAACTCAATAAAACGGAACGAAAATATTTGAACCGTTTCGATTACGTCAAAGTAACTAACCTCGTAAAATGTATTGCAACCAAACTGTTTTGTTCACCGAATAAATATAGGCCGAAAGGTGACAATAAACTATTGTAGTGGACAGTGGGTTACAAGCCAAATATTTCAGCCTCTAAGCAAACTGGATTATACGTAACTTATGACCATGAGCCGTTCATTGTATGGGCTTATGTTTGTCAGCAGTGTCTATCGATATTTTTGTTTATGTGGCCTTTATTAAAACGGTACAATATATTAGTTTTTGGCTTCAGTAATGTTTTGTTGGCGAATATTGCGAAACACTGACAATACTGCTTTTCTGAAAACAGCCGCGATCGATCCATGAATATTTTGACCTGTCATAATCTATACCTATTATTATATAGCTGAATAATTTGAAAAAATCTCAGAAACTAGTCGATCGATTTGAAAACTTATTTCAGTGTTATACATATAGCCTATTTACCGAGGGCACGACGTGGCCCCCACGGGACATGGACGAAACCGCTGGCGGAAACTAGCTAGTTATACATATATTTGTAACCATGAATATCATAATTTTAATATCACCCTCCTTATGGCTATCATCTTACACAGTGGGGTCAAAATTCCTCTCTGTATTACTTTGAGGATAACGTTGACCCACTTTTCGCGTCCCATGTTGTAATTTATTCATAATCTCAAATGGGAAAAAGTACCTATTCTTAGACTCACTCATTATTTTATAAGCTTCTTAAAAATGTCGCAAGATTTACACATGTCTTTCAAAACTGAGTGGTAGGATTGCTTCAAAACAATGATGGGCTAACCAGGTCCATAAGATTTTCATTTACATTATATTTGAGAATATTTTCCTACATAGCTAGGTGTGTAGAGATCGTTCTAAGAGCTTCCCTAAACTGCCAACTTAAACTGTCGGCCTATGGGTGTCCCGATGGTTAGCTGACAATTTATTTTCAAGGTAATCGGAACCCAATCGCTTTGATAACAGCCGTATATCTTATCTGAGTTATAATGTACGCACTACCATTCATCTCCATGCCGACTGATTTATGAGCCGATCAAACTATCGGCCGACTAAAAGTTTGCAAAGTGCGCCCCCCACTTTTTCATTCATTCTTGGTGAACTTTTATGAAAAATTGCCTTCAGTTCACAGCTCTTTGTGTACGTTATGTTTATGCTTTTTTGACACAACGAGCTGTATTTAATTCTGGAGGTACCTATTTTACAACTACAATCCGTCAAAGTTTTCTGTCGGAGCTACTCCACGCACCCGGACAAAAATGTTCATAATATAGCCTTACTTGATAAATGGGCAATAACCTAACACTGAAATAATTTTGCAAAGCTGTCCAGTAAGCCCAAGGCTAACGCGTTTGATCAAACTTTCAAACGAATTCTTCATGTTATTTTAATTGATAGATTTTTATTTTAACTCTCATAAAATGCATACAAAATTGTAGCTTGGTAACTGTATTATTTACGTTGCAATACAGGGCGTTAAGTTACTCCCAGAGACTAGTTGCGTAGGAGGCTTGACAAAAGGCTCCATTCTATTTCTGTTAAACAACATATTTCAACGTAAATATGAACATTGCTTGATGTTTTCAGCACGTGTCAATGTTATGAATGGGCCAAACAGGAGTTCGACTATTTATACGAAGTTAGGTTCGTTCATTCATCTTTCGGCGCAAGTTGTGTGGGTGGGTGTATGTTAAAAATATTTGTTTTTTCTGCAAAGGTATGATAAAGATAACTTAGTAACTTAAAAAATAACAAACAAAGGAAGCATGTTATACTTAACATAGATAAAACTGTCGAATATGAACATATCGACGCCTCCCACGCAGAAGGTCGGAACACATTTTTTTACAAAAATCGTTTTTTTGCACCATTACATTACTAAAATCCAAATTTTAATATCTTCTATAAATAGTGAGTTTTTTAATGGATAATGGTCTTAACATTTAAATTCTCCCGCGCATAAAGTCGCGCGGATAGTTCCGACTGTATGCTCCGATCGATTGGAGCGAGGACGGCCAATCAGAGCGCAGTACCGACGTCGTATGTCAATCGTCGTATTCTACCCGTCCCACGCAAAACGTCGAAACGTTTATGTTACGACTTTATGCGCTGTAATCATACGAGTACTGTGGTCAGTTACGACTTTATACTACTCAATAATTTAATTCTAGGAGTCGTAACTTATTCATAAGACCATATGCGAGGTTTAAATATAACAATGAATAAACGTATAAAGACGTATCATAGACATATGGCTGTATGCTCCGTTAAAAAAATAAGATACGATTCTCTGCTTTTCAATTATAGTTGAGAAATCATTGAAATTAACGTTCGAACTGCTTCGTTGGTCTAGGGGCCGCGAGTATGACTGCCCCCCACAAGGTATCGGGTTTGATTCCCGTATCGGGCAATATATTATTGGGGTTTTCAATTTCGCAATTCTCATAACACGGAGTCGGAAATAGTGCCTAGTGTTCGACAACAGGCATAAAAATGGGATTAATAACTGAGTGGACTGTAATATTCTCCTGTCTCTTACCTCTCTAACCTATGCTTACACCTTTGGGGAATAAAAGTCGTTATAGTTATGTTTGAATTATGTTAGTTTTTTTAAGTCTCTATCTATGTATTTGTAACATGTGTAAAGGACAATGATGTTCTTTGTATAGTAGTCGGGCTCAAGTGTTGCCCACAATAACTGCATAGTGTATTATGCTCCATAAGCTTATATTAGGTCCCAGACCAAAGCATTTCGAAATCTACCCCAGGAGTCCTGAGATAAACTGGTTTCACTCTTATTCAATATTCTGAAAAATATGCTTACGAACGAAGTCCTAACTATTCCACTTTTATTACCTTAATTGAATTATATTAATTGACAAACACGAGTTATAGTATACGACAACTTTTTTTTAACCGACTTCCCAAATGAATCCGTCGTTTACCAACCGATTTAAACAAATATTTTATTGTTTGAAAGGTCATCCGGTCTAGATATGGAAAACCTAAAGAAATCGGGTGCAACTCCCGAAAATTATAGACACATAAAGAGGAAAACTTCTCATTCGGTTATATGTCTCGGATACTACAAAACAATGGAGGTTAAGATCTGACCTGAAGATGAAGACGACAGAGAAACGAGGGAATTCCTCAACGGTGTCTACTATCTAGCTCGTATTCGAGAGTTCTTGATAAGATTTTTCTAGTAGATAGCCCATAGCGCCCTGCGCTTGTCTTTGCGTCTTGTAGATTTCAACCGAGAATCCGAATATATTGCGGTAATTGCCTTTTTATTCAGGTAATCAGGGACAGTTTTTATTAGAAACGAATGCTTTTAGAATTTATTTTAAAATCACAGGAAAAAAATTACTCATTCCAACTTTTTACAGTACTGGATCCTGATAGCCAGATCCTGAGATCAATGATAATTAATATGAACAAGACTTATTTGTCAGAAAAGTCTTGTCAGATGAATTTGTCAGGACCACTGGGAGCGATTTTAAAAATATTTGGATTTCATGTTAAAGTGAAGTAAAGATCCTATTTAACCACTCCCATGTACGGGGCAAAGGGCTCAGGCTTTGTAAATTGATTGTTCATGTGGAATATTACAACCGATTTTCATGGGGACCTTTGGGACCAATATCAAAAATATTTTAATTTCGTGTTATGAGTGAAGTAAAGAATCTATTTTGACCACTCCCACTACTGGGCAACTGCCTAAGAATTTGTAAAGTGACTATGTAAGGAGAACATTTGAACCGGTTTTCCTCGGGGACCCCTGGCACCGAATTCAAAAATATTTTAATTTCGTTATAAGAGTTAAGTAAATAACCTATTTCAACTATTCCCACTACTGGGTAAATGGCACAGGCTTTATAAAATGACTGTTCATGTGGAATATTAGAACCGGTTTTTTCAATTTTTTTGGGAAACAAAATCTGTAACTATTTTTCCTCCACTTTCTTATGCTTCTTTCTTACCATTTGACTTCATTTCTCTAGCTTTAAACTTATTATTTATATAGATTTCGACAGTTTGCACGTCGCATATAGTCGTAATTCAAAACTTACGTCGTTATTCGTGTTGTTTAAATCAAGTTTATGAACGCATACAGTCGTAACAAGGAGATACGACCTTTTTCAATCAAGTATAAGGTCGTAAGTAAGTAAAAAGGGTTTTTTTTCGGTAATTATAATTCTTTATAATATCCAACACCTGGGAATAAATTATTTGATTATTAATTGACAGCATAATGCAAAAATCTCTGTTGAAAATCTTTCAGAATAAATTTTATCATCACCGTATACAAAAAACGCTCTCCTGTAAAAACGATTTTTTAGCCTTACGACCTTATGCGTAGGAGGCGTCGATATGTAACTTTACACGTCACGTGGATGTACGCGTAATTTCAATAGAAATTGAATGCATTTATAATATTTTTTCCACAAAACAATTATTGTACGACTTTAATAGTTTCCTCACATTTCCTATGAATAACGAGCATTTAGATTAAAAAGTAATAAACCTCTTTTCAGGCGAGTATTTTTCTAGAAACCGACGAACTAATTAAAGTCGCCATTTAAATGGCTTTTGTACTATTCAGAAAGTGTAGTATTGTGAATGTGTGTAATTGAAGAAATAATGGTTTAAACGTAAAACGCCTCGGGGAATGGAAAAGTAATAATGTACGTGGTGATGTGGAATAAAAATAATTTTGTTTTTTTTTTTTCGCGCTATCCCCATGAGTCACAAAAATAAAGGATTTTCAGAAATAGTCAGCTGTGCAATGTTGTACAGAACCAGGGCCATTTCAAAACGGTGTTTTACCAATTTAATTGTCTGTTTAACTAAAGTGATACTTCTGGTAACTAAGAGGTAATATTAGAGGAGGAATAGTTATCGGATTGGACCACACGGACTAAAATCGAGGATGTTTTTCGTATATAGTATTTTTATTTCATTTATGCAACTACGTTATATTATTTTAAAGAAAATAAAATCTCTGCTATGTGTATCTTTTCAAGAAAATTTCAATTTGCTTACATACTTTTCAATCCTTCTTCTTGCAAAATCGGGTAACAAATATTATGATGATTTTTCTTTTGGATTGTAAGGGTGCGTCCACATCTGGCGAATGCGCCGCGAATGCGCAGCACGCGAGCCGATCGCGAGTTGTCCGCGAGCTGCGCGCGTGCAGTCACTGCAATAGTTCGGTGCGCCTCTTTAGCGCAACTCACGCAAGGCTCGTATAGAGCGCGCGAGCGGCGCGCGATCTGCGCGCAATCAGTTCTCGCCCTTACAGTTCCAGTCGCCAGTACATTGGCTCAGTACTATCGAAGATGGCAGGCGGCGCAGAAGCGGCGCACGAACAAAAATGCACGCGCGCAGCTCGCGGACAGTTCGCGATCGGCTCGTGTGCTGCGCATTCGCGGCGCATTCGCCAGATGTGGACGCACCCTTAGAAACTTATTGAACAACCACAATAAGAGTCTGAATTACATTAAAAATACAATGGAAATGTTCGTGGGAGGATTTTCTTCCATTCTAATTCCGACTTATCTAAACGCCCACAGATAGAATCATAGGCTCTGTCTGTTGAACCACATAATTTTGTTTAATAAGGTCTGTGGGCGATATCTGTGTGGGAGAAAAGGACCATGTAGTTTACATAAGAAGTTTTATTGAAGAAGATAAACTGGAAATTATTTTAAAATAAACTAAAACTTTATTTATTTATGTAACAAATGAATATATAAGTGATGAAGAGCGTCGAAAAATTGTTTGCATTTAGTTTTTTTTTTTTCAGAAGTATGGAAATATAACCTCATAGATGTGCAACAAAGATTTGAGATGTTACTTGAATAACACAGAAATAATTAAGAATCGTTTAAGTTCATTGAGTTACTTTTTGAAAGCTAACATAGAAAAGTTTACCATAGTCACTGTTCGCAATTACCTCGTAGTTTTTCTAGTAATTGGTGACAAACTATGTTGATTTGAAAGCATACCACAGAAAGCACATACACTCGTACGCAAAAATGAAGTGTCACCTTAGATTTTTAAACAAACCAAATGTTTAACATTACCAAAAAAACCTCTAATACTCTAAAATTCTGATTCCAGTTTTAACATCTTTCGTGATCAAATTAACGTTACGTACACACTTGCCAAGATTAGATTTACGTGCGCAAATATGGAAATGCTTACCTCAACGTGCGGTCCTTTAGAAATAGAACGACCATGATTAACTTATAAAGGATGGGTTAAATATGGTGACTGGGACCTACCTATGGTGGTTTTTGGGTATTTTAGTCCTGGGTTCGTTTCGGTACTTAATTTCGTGTCGTGTGTCGTGGGCGTAGGTTTTAAGCGGAGTTTGAGTATCAAGATTTACCTGTAGTGATGGTTTTGGGAAAGATATTGTATTTAGAAATTAAATTATGTTTATTTAAGACAGTTTGAGATCGATTCTTTAGATTTTTTCATCTATCTACGAAGAATAATTGTCAGGGAAGGACGGAACATATGTACTGTTTTCCAATACAATAAATGTTCGGTTTATTTAATTTAATTGTTCAAACTAAGACAGGAAAAAGTATACAAGTTCTGATAAAACTTTCAGTCCTTAATGCTTTACGTAGAACGTGTTCGATTCCTGGGTCGCGCAAAGTAGCTATTATGTAACATGTAACCGGAGTATTGATTTGTACCCGGCTGAGGGCAATAGGCTCGCCCCCTATTTCATGGGCCCTTAAACACATGACTGGCGAAATGTAGGCGCAATATTCACATAACATTGCCTTACCATACACAGGAAAAAGCATGACGTTATATAAGAACGTTAGCGTCAAAAGTTGCTGAAAAACCAACATTTTCAAAAACGCCTAACAACGTAAATGTATTATTTTAAAACAACACAAACGCCATAATTTACTTATCATCCTAAACTTTAAAAAAGTAGATGAATACTCTGGTAAGTTATCGACGAGACGGTGTTAAGTAGTCTTGAAGCTGACTGTACCTACGAATCTAACTTGAAGATAAAACACCCTTACATAAG
The DNA here is from genome assembly GCF_022581195.2 of Helicoverpa zea. Taxonomy (NCBI): domain Eukaryota; kingdom Metazoa; phylum Arthropoda; class Insecta; order Lepidoptera; family Noctuidae; genus Helicoverpa; species Helicoverpa zea. Next base: position 6,875,970 of record NC_061472.1, read on the forward strand.
TGGCTATATACTAACTCTGTTTACCCCAAAGAAAAACGATCCTGGCATGAGATTAAGCGATATTTATGTCGGTTTCACATCCATTACAGGACTTCTCAGTGGCCATTTAATTCTCGCCGATTTTGTATCAACAACCGCAGCTCCGAAAACCATGTTTGTGCGGGAGGGTAAAAAAACAACAATATTTCTCTAGGGCCCGAAGTTTGCGCATTCTTGACTTAGTGGCTGTTTATTTACTGTCATGTTGTGGTTACGAGGAAGTAAGTGATATTGGTATCTTTAGCATTTTCATTTGGTTTTGCTCGCATAATCAGAAAAAGTAGATAAGTTTGTCCCACCACCAGCAGGAAAGAGAGAGATATTTGAGGCAGCATATTAAAAACTATCTTACGTTCAGACTCGGATAAGGATCCGAGTTCTATGACGTAACAAACTTTGCTAACACACATGTGGATTTGCTGCCAATATGTTTAAAAAAAATGTTTTAAAGACAGACGTAAAGACATTTGTTCGATAATATTTTGTATCTTTATTTTTAGACAATTCGATACAAGACAATTCTTTTTCAGACGTATAGTGAATGAGGATAACATACAGTTTATATTACGTAGATTTTATATACTCACTCTTTGATTCTCGTAGGTTTGTTGTTTATAATCTGCCACTAAATAAACTTCTGCTATCTTTGTTTTTCTGTGAGTTTTCTTTGACGCTGAATAATATTTGATTATAGTATGTGTAAGGAATTATTTGTTTCCCCATGACCTCCTTTGCCCACTTTACTAACTCAGCTAAATAAATATAGACGCTCTTTAGGCAAGTCTTGGCAGAAGACAGGAACAACAATAACAATCCTAATTTTCATTAGTCTTAATTGCTTTATATAATCACATGACATTTTCATCAATAGTTTAAGAGAATGTACTAAAGTAATTCAGTCATTCTTCTTGATGATACTTCTGCATACGGAATAATATGGGTTTGGTCCAGTATTTTTTATTGTAGGACTTACGTTAAAACATTTCATAATTGGCATTGCTCACCTTTTCTAAACAACCCACAGTTTAATTTCATAGAACATTTGTGGTATTTATAGCTAACATAAAAATTGATCCTGATATCTTCTCACAAAATCCCCTACGCTTTATCTGCGTCACCTACTATCTAAAGTGTGTACTTGAATAATTAATCGAACTGGGAAGACCTTTAAACTCCATTGGAGCGTCAGTAATTACTACAAACAGCCTTGTATGCAGGCGTTAAGGGGAAGGCCGTGCAATGTTCAATGCACATGGGGCGTGTTGTGTCAAGGGCACGGCAATGCCACGCACTATTAATATATAGAGGGTCTTAAATACTTACGAATGTGACACGTTGGAGGGATGTCTGGTGATCTACAGTCCAAATTGAAGCGTGTATTGGGCTCAAAAAACATAAGTTAAACATTGGTTTTAATGACAAAAGCAGTTGTTGAAATAAAACTTACATCCATTTCAATTTGGGTGAAATGTGTTAACTAAAGTCCTGCCTTGTCTATGATTATGTTAAATATTTATGCTTTCTGTGTTTTTAAACTTTGGGCTACATTTTGATCCTACCATGGTTTTCTGCCATTTTACTGTGGCACTTCTTCTTTGCAAGTCTTCAGTTCTATTTTGTATGTCCACTGACAGTGTGCCACGCACACTGTCAGTGGTTTTATATAGGTCTTGAAAGGTGCAGGAGTTGGGCACATTTGAAGTGTATCTCTGTCATACATTATAGTTACAAGCTACACCACAGGAGTATCTTGCTCTACATTATTCATATTCTGCAGTCAGGTTGCAAACGATATGATAATGAGGTACACAGCTTTGATCGATATCTCCTGAGACTGGCTATGTGTCTAGTCATAAGTGATAGATGACATGATCATTTTCCGTTTATTCATATTTCATACATTTTTAAATAAAAATTCACATAATCATTATTATTATTTTAATTGCATTCTTATAACACACACTGCTGAAAGGATTAAAAACTTTCGGGTAAAAGCCGCAAAAGTAGTTTTATTTAAATGTCTAATATTCGCGTAAGTGTCTGAAATGTATAACTTTCGGGTATGTTTTTCCCGGAATCAATAATTCGATAGCTTTTAAAGTTAAAAATAACTATAGTACTGAAAGAACGGAATAAAAAACGTGACTTTTTTCCCTCGTAAAATTAGAACCGCTATATTTAACTAATCTATGGATTACGGAGTTCAGAAGGGCTATCTATGGGATCCAGGGATGTAACACAAATTGTCGATCTCATATTACATAAATGTTATTATACTTGTAAACAATCTCAGTTATGATCCGGGTTTAGTTGAGTGACGTATGTAAATCATTGTTTGTGTAAACATGTTATTGTCTTGTTTGGAGGAAGATTATTGTAAGTTTATTTCAGGTATTGAATAGTTGAAGACGTTAGTAGAAGAGCAACAAGAGCGGTACTATATGTTTGACCGCTACGTGTGTCTACTGGTCTATGTATATGCATGTGGTACCTTTTTTTTTTAACGTCGTCAAAAATCATCAAATGACCCCTCACGCTGTGGGTTAGCAGCGGTGAGGGAGTGACAGACTCTTACTGACTAAAAACCGTCGTGTTCCGTCATAGGCCTTTTATGTACCAGGGCCGCGGTATCTCTTTCGAACAACCCGCAGCCCTGGCAGGCTTTGGCCCTGCTGGGCCCCGCTGGGGTTGCTGACATGCATGTGGTACCTTAGCTCTTAAATGGATGAAATGATTTAGATGCGTTTTTTAGAGGAAGGCTGGTGTTGGTTCTTAGGGATGTTTGTGATAAATCTGTTGGTAACAAAGAAAATCATCGTATCGGATATTTTTTTAGGTTTCTCTGACTTAAAAAACCCTGATCACTTATGACATTTTTCAATTTCTTCATAATAAAGGTTCACTTTCTATATCTTTCTATTTCATTATTCAACAAGCTTTATTTAAAAAAATAATATCACAATATCATACAGCCGTGGATGCACGCAAGTTATTATCATAATTATACTCACCCCAACAGTCTAAATTACAAATAATATCCACGCTACCCTTAGAAAATTAACTAAACGTAATGATTACGCAATAAACGATATATATAATGTACATACATGAGTCAGTAAGTATGTCGGTCGCGTCAGTTATCTCGACCGAATTAATCTAACCCAAGGAGTGAGCTCTGAACAATTAATGGTCTGCGGAACCCACATGGGGGTGAGACGACCGCGAAGTATGTGATCCTTACTTACTAATAATAAATATAAAAGTGAGTTGGTTTGTTCGTACAACAATCAACACAAATAAAGTTTTTGAAATACGGATGTGGAAGTGCAACCTTCGGGTTAAAGAATGTTATTTATTTCTTTAACTAGGTGAATTACAATTTCACTTACACGAGTGTAATTTTGTAGGCTCTGACTTTATAAATAGTAATAGGCTATTTTTTATGTAGATTATGATAACGCTTTCAATACATCGGAGAAAATAGCTATTACCTACATAGGTCCAATGGGATAGGATACCTATACCTAGATACATTGGGATAACTTGCAACAGCAATAGAATGTATCACACACATGCTCAAAAGTGTCTTGTATAAAACTCTACAGAGATATAAGAGGACGAATCTTCACCATGTCCGTCAGTAGATGCGTATATGTAGATATGTTTGTGTGCGTGCGATCCAATATTTATTCCACATTTGTTATTAGCTGTATGGGGATGAAAGGCATCTTGAGGGACTGATTAATGTTTTCTTTTTCCTCCTTGTTATGTGGCTGTCAAACAAATTGGTCGGTTTTTGTTCCACTCTTGACTTTTGCGAAAACTGTAGTTAAGTTAACAAAATCTAACACAGTATTCATAGCTATATAAAAAATACTACCTTCTCGCAACAACTTCACTCATTTTTCGGACAACTGCCAAGTTTTATCAGGTTCCATTCAGTAGTTTTTGCGTGAAAGAGCACTAAACATACACACATACCTACATTGTAATACTAGTAGGATGTATTTGCTATGTTAGGTAAGCAGACCGACCGCGTATTGTTATTATAGCAAATTGCCTAACAATTATGTTTGTTCTATAATGATGACACAGGGTGTTATTAACTCTAGATTAATAAGTTTGATTAGGCTGGTTATGTTGGTCAGACACGCTGTATAGTTAACGGGTTGGGAATTAACTGATCATGTTACCAAATACGAGTGCTTTGAACATTAATTAGCTCTTGAAGGTTCAAAACACCTTTAAGTTCGACTCATCTTACGGCCTTGATTTGATTACTAGACATAGAATTTTGACATTATAGTCCCATAAAAGCAACGTCAAATTGTTATCCTATTCCCAGTAAGCAAAAAAACAGATAGACAGAACTGTTGTCAAAGGTTTATCTCTTATCTAAGTTGCTGCCATTCTTAATCACTACATAGTATGAAATAAAGTCGCTTTTTCCGTCCCTATGTCCCGTTGTCCCTTTGTACGCTTAAATCTTCAAAATCAATTTTCATGCGGTTTTTAGGGTTACGTACCTCGAAAGGAAAAAACGGAACCCATATAGGATCACTTTGTTGTCCGTCTGTCTGTCTGTCTGTCTGTCTGTCTGTCAAGACCCTTTATCTTAAGAACGCGTGAACGTATCAAGCTGAAATTCACATGAAATACTCGGGTCTATTGTCCCTTTAAGCTGTGAAAATATCAAACTTCTAAGCCAAGCCAATCAAAAGATACAACCGATTACGTCGATATTTTCAACAAATTTTCGACACTCGCAAAGGAATCAAAACCTACAGGGTACTTCCCGTAAACTCAGAATCTTGAAATTTGGCATGAAGCATTGTCATATAATGCAAATATAGGAAAAATTGCGAAAATCACATTTTTTTTGTTATATAATATAATAAAAATATTTTAATAAAATGAAACTTACTACCTTATTTCTCACGAACGAATAAAGGTACCAAATTGAAATTTATACCAAATACCTAGGTCTATTGTCCCTTTAAGCAATGAAAAACGCAAAATTCTAAGTTAACGCGATCAAAAGATACAGCAGTTTTACCGACACCTTAGACGAATTTCCGTCACACGCTAGGGAATCAAAACCTACAAGGTACTTCCCGTGAACTCAGAATCTTGAAATTCGGCACGAAGCAACGTTATATAGTACAGATAAAGGAAAAATTACGAAAATGATAAATTTGAAGTTACAAAAAATATTAAAATAATATTATTTTTGCTTACATGACATAAAATATTTTTTTAATAATTATAAACTTACTACTTACCCTTTTTCACATGAACGCGTAGAGATATTAAAGTTTTGATAAAAAGTGAAATTCATATCAAACACTTCTTAAATATAATGGCCTCTAAACTGCGAAAAATTTTAAATCATTCAAAGGTCATTGGGCACCTTAGTATGGAAACCATACCCACGGCGGATACGAACGAAATATAGCACAGTATAATGATAAAGGCTCTGATTTACTATGGCATTAGTCGCATCAATGTGAACCATGGGAATCTAGAGAAAATCAGGTGTAAACATCAAATATTTTCCTCATTTCAATGGGGAATTTAAACGACCACGTTTGACGGATTTGAGAAATCATTTCTTTGTAGTGAAAGAGTATACTCTTGACGACCTCGATGGCGCAATGGTCATCATGCCGGACCGCCGAACCTGAGGTCCCGGGTTCGATTCCCGGTTCGGTCAACATTTGTGTGATGAGCATGCTTGTTGGCCGTGGTCTGGGTGTTATGATATGTATTTATAAATATGTATATATGTAGCTATATGTAGTTTATTAGTTGTGTTAGCACCCATAACACAAGTTAATTAATAACTTACCGTGGGGCTAACCGACCGTGTGTGAAAAAGGTGTCCCGATATTATTATTATTATTTTGTATGTCTCTACCAGACCTCGGGACTATAGAGTCCCAGATTTTTGGGAGGCGAACGTGGGGCCGAAGCCAACACGCTGAAGCCCTTTTGAGACAACTTTAATGAAATGGCGACACAAAACCGACGATTATCCGCGTATACACTATAGAAATGTACCCAGGGACAATCCCCGGTTCTGTGCTAAACTATTGCTAACTATGGAGGAAAACTACTTGGGCTATTGCGATGGGATGTTAGTGGACTAGGAATGGGAAGACTATGGGAACTATGGCACCTGCCGATAACAATGTTTGCACACGTAAAAATGGCAGGTGGAGACTCGCCAACGCACTTACTGGGCCCCCGGGAATCAGTATTATTATTATTTATACTCGCCGTTTATTTCCATTGTCATCAGGTCAGGATCTGATGATGGAAATCCTGAGAAATCGAGGGCAACTATCAGAAATTGTAGGCATGCATAGGATTTAACTTGATTCTCAGATGTATGTCTGGTGATACTATCAAACAGTGAAGGTTTAGAGCTTATCTGATGATGGAGACGTGAGAAAGTCGAGAGAACTCCTTAACGGTATGTTTTTAGTTACGTCGTGTTTATATTATTCGTATTGACGAGAACTTTTCACAAAAGTTAAAAATAAAAACTTTTTACAAAAAAAAAAACAACTTCTAAAAACAACAAGAAAACTGTTTATATGCATCGGTCTAGATCTCGGTGGTTAAATAAATATAGATGCATCCTCTAGACACCGACTTCTAGACCGATGCACCCAACATCTTTTTAATTTCTTTCTTGCTTTTGTTTTCTTGTTGCTTTTTTATATGTTTGAAGTTGGATTTGTTTGTAAAATGCTACAAAATAAAGCCGACTTTATAAAACGAAGAAAGGGACAGAATACTTTTGTCAAGGCTCTAGAAACGTAAAGCCAGCAGCCCCGAATCCTACTCTCTAGAGGTCGTTGTTACAATTCGACAGCTACAAGTCGCCAGGCAGTTTCGAAAAAAACCTGAAACTGGGGTTCGTTAGGTGATTAATCCCTCAAAAATAAAAGATCCCATTCCTGAATGGCTGCTTTAACCCAAGTTAGTAGTGAATTCTCGTCACCTAAAATAAAATAAGCTCCAACACAAGGTTACGTTATAAATTATAAAGGAGTTCCCATAACTATATCTGATCTTTGCTATCGATCCCACAATGGCAGTCAAACCTATCTATGTGGAAAGTCTTCGTCAATACGAATAAAATAAACCCAAACACGTGGTAGTTGCAACATACCGTTCAGGAGTTCCCTCGACTCTCTGTAGTCTCAATAATCAAATCAGCTCCAAACCTTCACTGTTTACCAGTACCCTCAAAAATACACTCACATGTCTGGTTATGACTCGATGCGTGCCTACAATATTCAAGAGTTGCCCTCGATTTCTCAGGGTTTCCAGATCCTCATCAGATCCTGGTCAACCGAATTGGCATCTTCCTTCTTTATGAAAATTCTTTAACAATAAAAACTAGCATTGCAACCTGTACAATCCTCTGAAACTGCTCGTCTATTATATTTTTCAAACGATCCTGGACATTCGTCTCCATGGAATTTTAATAAAACATTATATTCAAAGAAACGTCATACCATTCTCCACGATTTAAAACTATTTTTAACTTTGATTCATGTCCGCCACTTTTTACAAAGCGGGTCAGATATGCCCAATGACCTTTAAGACATAATTAGTTATTTTCAATCAAATTTCTGAATGATGACTATAAAATGTTGTATATAAATAACTTTAATAAAATAACTTTTACAAGGTACTGGCCTACTATTTTAGTTATATTATAAAATAAAAAATATTAACTATTTTGACTCTCACGAAATTACCATAACTAAGATTGTTCTAAACTTAACGGTTGGCGCGAAACTCACTTTTTATCTATACAGGATTTGTACGGAACCCTCGCTGCGCGAGTCCGACTCGCACTTGGCCGGTTTTATTTTTTAAATAGATAGAGAGATTAAAGAGGAAGGTTTCTATGTATAATACATAACACATATTAAATAGTGGGGAAATACTGTTATCCCGTGCGAAGCCGGAGCGGGTCGCTAGTTAATATCATAAATGCGAAAGTGACTGTCTCATTGTCCGTCGCGATTGCACACAAAACTACCTAACCAATTTAAATTATATGATGATGATGATGTCCTCCTAGCCGATTATCGGCTACGGCGGCTGTTCTCATGTAAGGAGATTAGCCAACTGCGCAGGACATATTATAGTGCACAAGCATTTGCGCAGACACAGGTGCACTCCCTATTCCTTCACTCTCATAGCCCGATGGGACGGCAATCCGACACGACCGGAAAGAGATCAGGCGCAGGACCGACATTTACGTGCTCTCCGATGCACGGGTGATTCAATCACCAACTTCCAGGCTTCGGGCTGCTTTGTGAAAGTCTTCTAAAACCCACAAAGCGATTTCGGCCCGACTCGGGAATCGAACCCGAGACCTCGTGCTCAGCAGCCACACTTGCGACAACTAGACCAACGAGGCATTATAAATTATATAATGAACTTACGAGTAGGTATATCGCATATTGTATGTAATCTGTGCATCTTTAAAACGACTTATCTATACGCCTTAACATATTGACTCTCAACAAATTAACCAGAATAGTTAACAATCAAAGTTTCGTATTGATTGTCTAGTTAATCACTACGTACTGGCAAAGTTTGTTTCGTTTTGAAAGACAATCACAACTGTCGTCTAACTTTCTGACTTTTCATTACTGAGAGTTCAACAGATTTGTGAATTAAAAAGATTGTCTTAGTCTACAAATGATACGTATTTACGTAGTTTCTTTGCACATACATATGGTCACTACAATAGATATGTACATACCAATATTTGAATTAACATCTTAAATGCAACAACGGGCATACACAATATTAATAAATACATAAGTGTAAATAAAAATATTTATTAAGTCATTTTTGAACTTACAAGTTCTGCGGGTTGTTCGAAAGAGATACCGCGGCCCTGGTACATAAACGGCCTATGACGGAACACGACGGTTTTTAGTCAGTAAGAGTCTGACACTCCCTCACTGCTGCTAACCCACAGCGGGAGGGGTCATTTGATGATTTTTGACGTCGGAAAAAAAATAATAAAAAAAAAAACTTACAAGTTCATTTTCAGGTCATGTAAATATGTGTATTACCTTTAATTTAAATATCATTTGTTAACGTTTTCAGATAAATGTCCATTTTATATGTTTGAACTATTTTATCAGTTGGAATAAAGCAGATTAATTCTTTAAAAAACCTAAAATATGCAACACACACATTACTAATTTGAACATGTCCCTATCAATATTTTTCCTGCATCTTTGCTTAACACACATTAATTCTTATAAAACCACGTCTCGGTGAGCACGTTCTGTGAGAAAGGGATTCCATGTCCGATCCATTGATGGTTACTTCCAACCCTCGATGGTATCCCTAGGGCCATTTTCATTACTACTGGCTCCCTGATGCACCTTACATTATCCTTTATACTTCTCTTTAACTGTCTCTGGGAACAATCCTTACTTAGGTAATGTTATCAATTGGAAAATGTCTGTCTGTTGCATTTTCAAAACTTTTTAACCGATTTAAATTAAGTTTGGTATCATATATAGGAGACGATATAATATATAGGATTATTTTTTATCCAGGCGCTGGAAGGAGATACCTCATGACTAAGGATTGTGGTCATCGCTGGATGGTCCGTATTTTGCACGAATTATGTTTCACCACCAGTTTCTGTCCATAGCTTGTTTTACAGTAGTGTAGAACTTGGTAAGCGGGGAACAGCGAGTTTTAAATAACACAACTTCTCCTGAAAACATATTGGACACAAAGCTCCAACTTATATTGTTATTCAAACACAATAAACAGTAAAGTGACACAAGACAAGATTTTATTAGTTTCCCCTACAATGTATTCCCGGCGTAAGTCTTATAAGATTCCCGCTAGATTTTCAACTATACCCGCTTGTAAGTACAGTTCGTATCCAGGCTTAGACTAGATTTATGCACTGAGAGCAAACAGACCTACGTGCCTACACTTGAAGTTGCCACGCAAATGGGAGTGCCTGTCGTCGGCAGCGCTCATCCTATAACTAAACACCACGCTATATTATACGTTATGTCGACGGGATGAGGACTATAATTGCTTGGGCTTAAAGCGATGGTAACGGCAAACTTGAATATCCATGTGTACTCGTCTTGAGATAGTTTTATGTAAAACAAATGACTAATGACATTTATATATTTTTCATTCAAGAAAATATTTCAATAGGCCTGTATAATACAATACATTAAGCTGAATGAATTCCTTTTGAGAATTCTAAATTATTTTCGTAGTTCATGCGTAGGCGTTCTTATACATATAAACGTAATGAAAAGTCGGCATGACGAAATCTTTGGTACACGAAATGCTTCCAAGAAACTGTTTATTCAAGCAAAGTGTTTGCTCCAATAATAAGTAATTCCTTCGAATCATTCAACCTCATTTAAGAAATACATTGGAAGCTCGAATCGAGCTCAAATAATTGGCAAAGAATTGCAACGATTATAGGTTTAACGTTTCGGCTTTTGGAAGTATTTGTAGCTTTAAAATCTAGAGCCGCCAGCCCCGAGGAACTTTAAATGGAAAGAAACTTAAATCAGTTGTCGGAAGAAATACGAGGCAGCTCAGATTTTGTGTTGCTTTGTTTCAAATTGTTGTGAGACATTGCTATTACGCTCTGAACTAATTATACTTATTTTAACTTTCCTTATTTTTTAATTAAAATGATTAAAAAGTAATATTAAAAAGATACAAGAGTATAGTTCTGTAGGTATGTTAACCCTTAAAATTGGATTCGCCACTTTTTTGTATTCCACGATAAAGTAACATTAAAAAGAAAATACTACGGATCGAATGTTTGGCATCTTAATACGTACGCCATTTTTTTATTTTGCGCAATCTTTTATTGCGAAATCAAGATCGCTATCAAAATTGACTAAATTAATATGTTTATCATCGTTTTTTTCGACAGTCACAAACAAAATGTTTGTGTAGGTAATCATTTTTCCACTTTCCTTCGATAAAAGGCGGCGTTGTTTTGCAAAACTTTTTCTTTGGAGTGCTTTATTTTGTTTAGCTCCTTTTTATAGCCGAGTGGCCGAAGTGACTTCGTTCAACTTCGACTCGAAGTCCCAGTTAACCGGTGTCTTGGCGCTTTAATGACTTTCAGCCACTAATTTAATTTAAATTTTCTTGATTACTTTCTCGTCTTTGTTAATACGACGGAGTTTTTCTTCGTATAATCCGATTTACGTTAATTTTTGGTGTTATGTTTGGGTCGTGTTGTTAATTTCGCGCTTGCATTCAGACAGGTGTTAATGCTTATGCATATTAAGAGGAGAGAATTTATTAATAAAGATTTTCTTTGGGTTTGTGATTTGGTTTAGGTATGTTTGGATGATATAAGCCATCTTATGAGACGTGCTTGTTTAGTTATATTTTGATGTGTTGCACTTATTAATTTTATCGCTACAGTTTGCTACACTTTTTAAAGGAATAAAGCAAACGCACATTTAAAACATACACAGACTTTAGAATATCATATATATTTTTGATTGATTATAAAAATAGTATAACAAATGAACGACCATAGACCAAAAGAGGTAATAACACACAGCAGAAAAAAAAATGTCGAGTCGTGCGTGCACAGTACACAGAACGGACGAAAAGGATTACATTGTCCACAAAAGGAGGTTTTTATGAATATCCATTTTCAGGATAAAGGGCTCCTGAACCAATAGAGCGAGAAGATAAGACTACGGTTTTGTAATAAAACTTTAGATTTCTTTGATGAAAAACTTCTTTATGGCCACTCAGAATTATTGTAATTCGGAGAGCGTGGCTTATCTATTGATATTTATGATTTTTGAGGGCTTTTGGCGAGAATGAGGGCTTTAAACGAATTTGTGAAGATATTTAAGGTTCATTGTTAATGATTTTAAAACTTAACTAATATTTAAAAAGTGTAGGTAGGTAATGTTAGAGTAGGATATGAACTTATAATTTCTTTAAAATGTTTTTAAGTACCTAATAGAAATCTTGAAGAACAGCGGTTTTAATTTTAAAAAGTTCCCCTAAATTGCAGTTTTGAAACTTCGTCTCAAATGCATTCAGACTAGCAAAGTTTCAATGACACCATTTGGCTCATATTGCGGTTGCCATTCTACTTACTTTCAATAAAGATAAGATATCTAATTTATGTAATTACCTACAATTTTCTCAGAACAGTAATTTTATTATAGAATTTTCCTGAAGGCATGTTTTAACTCAAGCTTCTGCCGGTGGTTTCACTCACGTTCAGTGTGAACTACTTCGATAATAAGCTGGATAATACGCTTGTAAAGCTAAATACATAGATAAATGGATTTGTTCAAAACGGTACCTTATATCTGAGATTACTTCAAGAAAATACACAAACTTCAGCTTTATAATATTACCGACTATAGACTATATTATGTTTGTCATTGTTGAGCTTTAATGCATTGCCTGAACCGATTGAAATTAAATTAAATACTGGAAGGAACCTAAAAGAAGACAATAGATTTTTTAAAATATATTATACTAGTTCGAAGAAACACAACTAATCGTAAAGAAAACAGTTATCGTAAAATGTTTTAAAGATAAACATTATATATTTTTTCTGTTAGTTTGTAAGCCTTCTTTAAAATGTAATAAATAAATAAGATAAACCGTTAATTAATTATAATATGCTTTTTGCTTAGAATAAAGTTTGCTCAACAAAATAAATAAAATAAATTAAAGAAGGTGGAAAAGTGTTCAAGCATTGTGACATAGTTTTCTTTTGAAGTTATTTTTGTAAATTAGTAATGCACCTGTCACTTTACTGTATAAATTAGTGTTTAATTGGCAAGTGATAAGGTTGACAGTTTTATTTGCATAATTTTTTAATGCGATACTACAATTTTAGTTGAATTATAAATAACGATATATTTTTTGCTGACTTCAGTAAAGGAGGGTGTCAGTTTGACCCGTATGTATGTGTACATATATTTGTGTGCGATTATTTAAAGTTTCGCTGAACCGTCTGATTTCAGTGTAGTATTTGTACGACTTAGTAGAATTTTTAGGTACCTATAATAATAAAGTCGGTTCATCACATCACAATCATTTGTTTTTGTAATAATTTGTTCGTAAAAACTTTTTCACTCATACATATAAAAAGTTTGCAGAACAGAACAACTTAAAGTCAATTAAAACAGGCCAGCGAGCCTAAGTTCATGTGAAAAAGTACTAGGAACAAAGATACGCGCTATTCACTCTAGTGGGTTTAGAAGCACTCAAGGCAATTTGTGGTGCCCATTAAAATGCTCTGCAGTGTACCCCGTAACGCGCATTTTGTTCGTGTATGGATTATCTATGGTAACATTGTTGGCTGCCATTATTAAAAGGTGCACGTATAAAAATAAATTCGTGCGATATAAAACTTTAATAAAAGTACATGGAACAATTTGTTACAATTCGACACTCCATGTACTTTCCATGTGTTTTTGGGATCTCTTTAATTTATTGTTAGTTGAACATTCATTGAACATCTTCGGCAGCCATCACAGGTAGTCAGAAGCCAGTAAGTCAAACAACCACTTTTACCTATGGATATTGGGTTGTCCGGGTTTCTTGTAAAACTTGGTACTCAGCTACATCCAGTTAGACTGGAAGCCGACCCCACCCAATAGTCGGGAAAAGGCTCGGAAGATGATGACGTTTAACTTTCATCCTGATGGATTTTTTTTTGGTAAAAACCAATTTACATGTGTGATATAAAAGTTTGATAAAATTACGTTTGGACAGTCAAATTGTAAAACTGGCCACACTTTTTGGAATACGCTTATTAATCGTTAATATTTCATTCGTGTTTATAAAACATCACATGTAAATTCTAAAATCAAATAAAGAACACACTGCATTCTACCGTGACGATTTGAACTATTCGTCGCACGATTTAATTCAATATACATTTGGCTGTTTACATTCTGTGCCATTTTATTCCATTTTCAAATATTGTTTGTGCCTGCCGGGAATATTGGAATACGCAAATGTTTTCAACACATATTTTATCTGTGGGCAAAAAGCTAAAACGCTTTATGAATAACATTATTTTTTGTCCATTGTTTCGTGAAGGCAGTTATTTTCGGAAAATATCGATAAGACTATTGGGTGACTATTTTTATGACATACTACTACTACTTTGAAAACGAAGCTCAGCATAATATATATCAGACTTAGGAGAATTTCATCAGGTTACTAAATCAAATATGGTAAATTAATCAGGTTTTACTGAAGTCATTTTTTTTTGTAAAAACTTTTATAGTAGCTTGATTGACGATTAATAGTACAACCACTGAATCACCTTACACAAATAATCATGCATACAATACTTATAAATCCTATAAGTAGAGATTAACGCGAAGATTTATGCATTGCGCAGTCATTACGTAGGTACTTCATGAAACAAGTATCGAAACGGTAATGATGTTGCAGACGATCACTGCAGATACCATATGTAGCAACTACCGTATTACGGATATACGCGAACGCTCGTTCATTATGCTTCGCTCGTATCGTCATTATTATCGATATTACTTCGTAAACACGAAAATGCATCGATGGGTACAAGTATTTTTTTATTGATTTAAGTTTTTTTTATTCTCAGTTATTTATTCTACAACATATTTTCTACATTTTCAAATATTAAATAAGTAGAAAAAAAATGTTGACCACCGGTAGGGCCAGGGACCAAGGTAGGCTTTTTATCATTACAGATTTCTTTTTTCGTGGTGTGTTACGAATATACAAGACTGTTCATGAATTGACGCATCGATACTTCTCGTTACCTTCAAAAGCTAGTGAATAGTGACGATACGCTGTCTGATAAATTAGACAGTATGTGTGGTAGCCACAAACTGGGAATGTTCACAATATTCTCATGTCGGTATTTCGTAGTGATGAAAATGTGCAGCTCCGTTTGCAGTTTCATGGTAAATATCATTGTACAGGCTTTACGTTGGTGCAACTGGATTTTGGATTTTTGCAACTCCTCCTTCTCAAGGATTAAGATTAAACCTGTAATTAAATTGACAGAAGTGAAGTTGAAGCAACATGGCGCTACTTCCTAACGACTTGGTCTTGTAATCTGTACCTATATACATAACCAGCTTCTGCCAGCGACTTCGTCCGCGTTAGATTCGGACTTTGTGCAAAGAGAGGAAGAAATAATAAACACCAGTAATTATCTAAATCTATGCGTACGTACTACTACTTCACCTAAATAGAAATAAAATGTAAACTATTAATAATTTGTAATTTGAACGAATGTTTAAACCATATCAAAATAACGAATACTTACCTATTTTGTAAAATAACAACAAAAGAAAATTAAAAATAAATTATTTCAAGTCCTCAATAAAATTATTGTCGGTCAATAAGGTTGAATACTCCGAACGTCTATTCGCATCAATCGCATCAACAGCCAAATGTTGTATGAAGCTCGCGCAGCACCCGTTGCACAAAAATGATCCTTATAGCATGATTCAGTATTCACTCGCGATGGCTTATTACCGTATTTCATGTATAACTTTGGTGTTTTTTTACCAATTTATATAATTATTTCTTTATTGAATACGTAATAATGTTAACTTTATTTAGTTAGTGTGAGTCAGAGAATTATAAACGTAATAGTAGACAAATATAATCAGAAAGATCCGAACTGCTAAGCTATCGAGAGTTAAACGTGTTATTGTGAGCCAACCATAAAAGATAGACATATACTGTCATGGCATATTATTTACATAATTTTAAGAAGAACATTTCCGTCATACATGGTTTCTGTGTAGCTTTAACCATTAAGGCTGCACACGCGACGGAAGCATAAAAAATGGAGTAACTTCTCCCGTTTTCCCGACATTTACCTTCATTGCTCTGCTCCTATTGATCGTAGCGTGATGAAAAGTATTCTATAACCTGCCCAGGAGTATGAAGAATCATTGTACTAAGTTCATTGAAATCCGTCAAGTAGTTTTTGTTTCCATAACGAACACACAGACAGACAGAAAGACATAAAAATTTTACTGATTGCATTTTTGGCATCAGTATCGATCACTAATCACCCCCTAATAGTTATTTTGGAAATATATTCAATGTACAGAATTGACTTCTCTACAGATTTATTATAAGTATAGATTATAAAGAAAATACATTTTTTTTTGTTTGTTTGCTTTGTAACCTAAAGGCTCCAAAACAACTGGACCGATTCGAAAAAATATTTCACTGCTGAAAAGCTACCCTCTTCCCGAATACCAGGCGGGGAAAACTGCTAGTGTAAGATAAATTCAAGTCAACAGATGCAGTTGATTTCTAATGTTTATTTAAAGTAAACTTATCAGTAATATAAATGTATCTTCGTTTAAAAACTTCGCTAACTAAATACTAAACTATCACAGCAGAAGGTGGTTGAACTTCTGTTTTATAAGAATTTATTTATCCTTACAGCGTTTCTCTCGCGGGACTATGTAGCTGGGATACCGGTAAACTTTAGTTTTATGTTTCGGACATAAAGCCGCCAAAGTTTACTTTGATATTTTTTACCGTAGAACTAAGGTCTGAGTAAAACTTTATTGTGTATAAAAAGTTCGGTTATAACTTTGGTGAACTTTAAGCGTAGTCATCTGTAGAGGGAATGCATCGTCATTATTTTTCTTAGTTTATGAAACGCTCGGCAGTTGTTTTGTTTATATCCAAATATATTATACTGGCTTCTTCCAGCGGTTTTACCTGTTTCCTGAAATTACTGCTTTTCGAATGAGGGTAAAAAGTATACCAAATACATGATTATGATGTCTAAGCTATAGGTATGTATAACTGCCAAAACCCGTTCAGTAGTGATCGCGTGAAAGCGTAACAAACATACTTACCTGCATATATCCATATAGCACTCTTACACTGTCGCGTTTATACATATAGTAGGCTGTTTCTGACATCGTTAAAACATTTTCCAATTATTAAACCGCGCTTTTCAGACTGAATAATTGCAGAATACCTATATAAAAAGCGATAAATCATACAATCATCCAATTAAATTGTTGGATTTCATGCAACAAATTCATACTCCGTTATTGCATACGCAACTTATTCAAATGATACTCATTTGCTTTTCATTCGCTTTATATTGTTTTTCCAATAGCAGCTCTGTGCTAGCTTGTCGCGGATACTTGACACGGGATACGAATTGAGTATTGTTGTTAATCTAATTTGTTTTTCATTGGCTTTCATCCCTATTCATCTGTAGAATTTTATGAAGCTAAAGAATGTGCGACCTTTAAAGGTTTTTATTTTGTTTGATGGAATCTCGTTTATGTCCAGGCCTAACATGACCATCTATAACTTCAAAATAAGACCTGTTACTTCATACCTTTGTTAACAAATCAAAGCTATGTGATGTGATGATTTCGATTGTTTACCTGTAGAAGTAGGACGTAGAATATAATATTAAAATAAGATATGTATTTTTTCGATATAAATTCAATATTTCAGAAATCTTTCTTCTCATTATTATTTTAAATAAAATGTTCATTAATGTTGTTTTGTTTTGCCTGTTTTCGTAATAACTTTTTTTCTTACTTGGAGTAAATATAATTTTGTGACTTTTCTTATCCTGTTCGCTGTAAATCCGGGTAGTACTTTTATACAGTAATATGCAGTTCCGCCTGCAATCATGGTGTTGTATCAGATTGGCTCACACCAATACCATTTCAACAGGTATTATTGTTTTATCTATGATGCTGAATCAGGCAGTTTCCATTCAATTGGAGTTTAAGTATTATAGGTGAAATTGAATGTAGATACGTAATCTATATTGGAGTTTTATAAGGCTGAAGGGTTTGTTGGTTTGGCAGCCGTAATCTCAAAAACTGTTGGCCAGATTTGCGAAAATGTTGCAGTGCTAGACAGGCCGTTTCCTGCGCTATAGGCTTTCTGTCCAAAGGCACAAGTAGAAACTAGTAAAAGTTATATTAACAATTGTTGGTAATATCTTATTTTTTTAATCATAGGTTTGTTTGATTTTATCGAACCTACGTCTAAATCTTCATTAAATATGAATTTGCTTTCGAAATCAACGTTAAGGAGCATGAATATTTCATTCGAATTAAAGCTTGGAGGATGCACAAAGTAAATGGCAGAACGATGTCAGTCTAGATTTTCTCATTTATACCTATTTGATTTATTATTCGAAACAAAAGATTGTAAGATGAATAAACGCGTTTTAATGCTTCAATGTCAACATCTTAGTTCGTATGTTTTTTACTGTAGTGAACAAAAAATACTAACAATAATGTGAAACCGATGGGCAGAGAAAAATGGAATGCTATGGGGGAGGCCTTTGCCCAGCAGTGGGACAGCATAGGCTAATAAAAAAAAAATGTGAAACCATAGCTGTTATTTTTAGATGTCTTAAAAAAAATATTATGCTTTTCTTTAATGAGTGTTCAAAAAAGAAGTTAACAACATAGGCAGGGAAGATTTTGTTAGTCGGTTGCAGGAAACTCAGCTCAGATGAAAGGCTTATCGTCAAGGAAAGAAGCAGGTGCTGTTCATCAAAAACCGGCTTCGCATTGTTAAGGCCGAATACACAAGGATCATTACCACGTGTAAGGAGATCAACCATAACCAAGGTCATTCACAAACAAATTTTACACTTGTCAAACACAAACGAGGTTCGATGACTCCAAAATCAAAGTAAACCTTCGATATCAACAAGATATTATTATCTCTGTAAAACCGTTTGATCCCAAATTCTAAGCCGTCCTAAATAAAGTGTAGCAAATAAACCTTGTTAATGTTATTCTTCTTAGTTTATCTTGGGCCGTCGGTGTAAAATGGCCCGTTTGTGTACTTTGGCCTGTTTTGTTTGAGTTCCAGATATACGAGACTATAGCAGATGGGACCTTTGAAGATTATGTTTTGGGTATTTTACGCACTCTTATTTGTAGATTTTACGTGTTCGCGTGTACTACGTTTGTGTCGAGTTATGAATGTTTACTAAAATTATAAAGATAGAGAGAACCCCCGGTAGTCTAGATCGATTTGAAAAATTCTTTCAGTATTAGATACTTAGCCTATTGATCGAGGATGGCTTTTTATTTGAAAGGTAAATTCGCTAGGTACGCTAATAAGCTGATATAAGAAGTGTGGTTGAAATTCAGATTACTTACCACAATTTTTGTGACCTGCAGAGTGTGAAAGGATAAGTTTATCTAGCTAACAGATGAATGACACTGTAAATGAATGTCTGCAAGTTAACGTCAATCACCTGCGCATAGCTAAAGCACTTCTTATGTTTTCTTAACCACTTCGAGACAAAAATACGAGTAAAATACAAAAAAAGTTGAACAAACTTGTGAATTATTCGTCGAGACAGTCCGACCCTGCAGGCTTTATAATAATACATTATTAAGCGTCCCAAAAAGCTCTTTGTGTTCGCAATAATGACATCGAATTTATTAAAAAGTTTATGCTAAAGAAATTTCGTGTTTAAATTCAATAATACTCGAGAAAAGTACTGAGACAAGTTTCGTATGATTCTATTGTTGACATAACAATGTTTTTTCAGCCCTGTGGACATGATTTCACATTGTAATAGGTACTCATTTTTGTCTTGTTAAAAGTTTTTTTTTTGTATTTATTTTTGCGTGTAAGCCTTTTTGTAGCAGCCTCCTTTTACGACTTATAGTCATGCGGTTGGGCGATATAAAATGTAACAAATTACTGTGCTGCGGAAACTGTTTTATTTACCTACTGTAACACTTGTTTGGATACTTACGAACTCGCCTCCTATTGGTCAGAGAGATGTTAAAACAACTTACCTGTATTCTGTATTAAAAACTCGTGGTTGTATTAAATAAACAGGATTTGCCTAAGAAGAAATGAAACAACGTAATAGAAAAAATACTTTATATAAATTTATACGACAACCCATTTTAAATTAGTTTTACACATACATATAATTTATTCACAGTATTGAAATATAATTTATAATAATCTAACTGTAGCGAGAAGTATACATCTATACATATAATAAATCTGTAGAAAAGTAATTTTTGTACATTGAAGAAATTGACAAAAAAAATAGCCAGCATGTTAAAGGATAACTAACAGAACCCATTTCCATCATTTTTGTCATTTTTGTCTGTTTGTCTGTTTGTCTGTTTGTCTGTTTGTCTGTTTATCTGTTTGTTTGTTCGGGATTCACGTAAAATCTACGAATTCAATGCAGACAATGCTTATATACAAAAATTCTACGTAACTTGGGGTATTACTTAGTTTTTGTTTCATCGAAATCGATTGACTCTATCAAAAGATATGATTAATTTTGTGAATTCAAGATGTAAAATATTACGACACGCAATCTGTTTGTCAAAACTGTACATTTGAATGTTGTACTTATATTAGTTGATCGGCCTATTATTAACCTTTACACAGAAAATCACACCTTCATAAGTAACTTCGGAAGAAAAAAAAATATGAAAATTTTGTTTAGCCAAGGTTAAAGTAGCTCCATCTGTGGTAATCTGTGTTAAATAAAATACATCAAATTTGTCAAAGGAGCGAGGTGGTAAATGACAATAAATTACCATACATTCTTTATAGAGGATTATTATTTCAACAGATGGAGTTGTGTATTTTCCGTAATTCACCATATTTTAACACGTAGTGTAATTTTTCGATAGACATTTCAATAGTGTTTGTCAGTTTGCCGTGCCACATCAAAATAAAATTATAATTATTACCTTGATGAAAAGAAAATTAATAGTTCTCAGCCAAATTTAAAACGGTGCCATCTAAATTATTTTTTTAACATTATGTCAAAAATGATGACTTTAGTGGAACAATTAATTATCATTTAAAGTTACAGATGGAGTTCATATCAGGATTTTTTCATAAACATAGTTTAGCTTATCTTCCACTAATGTGAAAACAAATTACTTTGAGTGAGTAGTATTAAGTAGACCTTAATTATTTTTTCTGATGCAAAATATGTAAACTTAATCCTAGAAGAAAGGAGGATCTGCGTGAGCGTGTGCTAAGCGTGAGGTAGGTAGGTAATGTAGGATTCCGTAGCTTTAAGAACAAGCCCAGATACAAAGTGCAGATAAGAAATGGGAGCTTTCTCGATTTAATACCATACACACGTAAAATGCTTTATGCGTCTGAAAACGCACAAATTGCGCGTCGCATACCAGAGACATGCTTACTTTCAACTTCTGATCGCAAATACACTGGTCACGATTACGAACAGTCTCAGTAAGACCCGAGCCAAGTCTAAAAAAACACCTTTCAATCACAAAGACAGAATTGTTTTCTGTTACAAATCCTATCCACCTGTATCCTATCCTAATCCAGCATGCATTGCAGGTGTGCATTGCACAAAAACCAATGGTATCCTATTCGAGAAGTCAAAAGAGTCGACCTGCCAACGTCAGCTTCTGCGCTAAGTAAGTGTTCTTATTAGTACCATCAGAATTACATTCATCGTTGAATCAGGTGAATAAATTTTCAGAAACCACAATAACAGTAGGAGCCAAAGCATATGATCGCTTCATAGAGCTCTGATTGGCCCCAGGTGACCAAGTCAGGTCTGATTTGTTCGTTCATCAGATCTTTGAAAGTGTTTCGGTGGATACTTACTGTCGTCCTGTGTGACACAAAATATGGTATATAAACGTCCTCCGCAAGAGCGAAATTTTCCCGGTGTGCGGTAGTGACGCACAGTATACAACACTTCTGTTTCTTTTGATTTGCTGGCTCCACCAAGAAATGACAAATTGCGAGCGTACATTTTGAAAATCTTGGCAAAACTGCAGGTTTCCAGTACGAACACATGAAGTGGACTCTCACAGATACGTACATTTTGCCTATTCGTGAACTAATGCAAACATTTCGGTGGAGTCCCGGCTTAGGCCACCACATTAGGCGTGCGCGATCCTCGGGCGTGTGAGTAGCGCGGGCGCCGCGCGTGCGTCGCGAGCGCGTTGCGTGAGCGTCGCGTTTTGCTGCCCTGCGGCATTTGCAGCGCGCTCGCGTCGCGCACGCGCTGCTCTCCTTGACGTTTAACTGCTAAGGCGTTTAGCGGGCGGCGGGGATAGCGGGCGAAGGGGTAAGAAGTAAGAACGCAACGCAAGAAGTAAGAACGCAACTCGAGCGCCGCGTGCTCGCCGCGAGCGCGTCGCTTGCATTCTTCACACATGCCGCAGGGCATCAAAACGCGACGTTTACGCAGCACGCTCGCGACGCCCGCGCTACTCACACGCCCGAGGATCGCGCACGCCTAATGTGGGGTCAGCCTTACCATAGTGAGTAAGTGCACAGAAAATCCCCGTCATACAAGTGTTTCTCCCCAGTAGTGAAACTATCCTACCCTATGCGCCTGCTGATGATGATGACTCATTTTATCATCCATCCAGCTATTCCCCAACTATGTTGGTGTTGCCTTCCAGTCACCGAATCTGTTTGAGTACCAATATTTTGCTTGGAGCGACTACCTATCTACCTATCTTCAATCCAGTCTCACTACACAAGACGATATCCATGGTGAAACTGACAGACTTTCTGGCTTCTGATTAGTCGCAGCAGCTGCAGAAAATGTACAAATGACAGCTTTGTCAGACTCAAAGCATATAGACATAGATTATAACTGTTTCCTGTGAAAATTACTTACGCACCATACGTAATAATTTTCCAAATTGGCTGACTAGATCCAGAGATATTCACAACGTCACAAACTTTACTTCTTTTGTTTAGATAAATGGTCACATCCACAACACAACCTTGATCAATGAATCTATGCGACTGCTAAGTGCTAATCCTAATTATACTGTCACGTGAAAGAATGCACCTACGGGATAAGTAGTATTTTGACTATTCTATATTGCCTACGCAGACGAAGTTGCGGGCAACAGCTAGTTTATATTAAGTGTTTGTTAAAACGTTTATCTGAGATATATACAGAGTTATGTACTACGGCGTACATGTAAGACAGGCACACTGGTATGACAAATAAGGGTAGAAACAATTGAGACTAGTAAGGCCTTGTGGGCAAGTCGCTATCCGAAATAAATATATTATGGCCCAGAACACTGACAACATAAACGACGGTTTTCTCAAAATATCTGTGTACTAGGAATTTTTACATTTAATTTTCAAACTTCTTTTAAGAAAACTGTAGTAGTATTGTCAGTGAAATTGAGCCTAAGCGGATCCCACACTATCATCGCTGCGCTAGTTAAAAGTGCATTTTACAAATGCAAAACTCTCATGATACGTGGCAGTGTGTCTTCCGCCTTGAGCTGGTAGCACACCAAACGCTGTAAGCTACAAATAACGATGCGATATTGGTTTTCAATAAAATTTAAAATAAGAATATTTATGTAAAATAAGACTTTTGAGGGTTTTGGACGCTTGTTGCACATAAAGACGAGTTTCTACTGGGTAACAATTCACGTGCAACATGTTGCACAATATGTGGCGGAAGCTTAGCGCGGAACTTTTGTTACTAGCGATGTCACGTTTAGTGTTGTCGTATATGTTGAGCGTAAATGTTGCCTAGTGGAAACGTACCTTAACCCCTTGTATGTCGCTAATTATAAAAAATTCAAGATCCATTGTGAATCGCCTATAGGTATCTGCAATTCGTACAACGGCTTAACTGAGGAAAGGCGGTAACCACGTGAGCAGTGGTAATCTGAACCTGCCGGGGCTGCGGGATCGTTCGCGCGAGTTACCGGGGCCCTGGTCCATAAAAGGCCTGCGACGGAACACGAAGGTTTTTAATCAGTAAGAGTCTGAAACTACCTCACCGGGAGGGGTCATTTGATGATTATTGACGTCGCGTCCTTGAAAAAAGTGGTAATCTGAAAAGTGTGTTGATATTCATTTGTTTTTGTCCGCATCTGCGTTTGGTGTCCTAAGAGCTTAAAAACATTACCTCTATGAGAATTTCTAATTGATCATATCTTTCCATTGATACATTTATAATTGAATTTTGATTTTTATACACTTTCTTCCTAGTTAAAATTTTTACTTTAGTAAGGTTCAATACTTTTGAAGGTAATTTAATTATAAAATCTAACAGTTTTCATAAAAACATTGAGTTTTAATTCTCTTTCAATACTTTTAGGATTATTTATATTTTTTCTAACTTTATTGAACCAACGATATAGGTATTCATACGATATAGGTATACGTATCGATACAGTTTTATGTTTATTTTTGTAAAATATAGACATTTCATATTGACCTAAACTAAAATACATTTCGTATTTGGATATGAGCTTTTGTCTTGTCTTTATATAAAAAATATTAAACGTAAAGACTCAATAATAACATGACTATAAACTGTTTTAATTATTTAAAAAATGGGAATGAAATGACCCTTTTGGTATGTGAATAAACTTACTAATGACTTAAAAATAGTTTCGCATGTAAAGCTTTGTACAGAAACTTGCATACTGTAGTTAAAGAAATAAATAAGTAAGTATTTAATATTCTCACGGGAGCGATCATATCAGTCTTAAAGCTCACCTTTTATCAAAAGAATACTTATAAGCGTATTTTCTGACAACTTATCAATATTAAATATAACTATATAAAAAAACAATAATAAATAAATAAAGAACTGATAAAAAATGTAATAATGACTAGTGTTAGGGGAGATCACGCATTTTATGCTGAAGTGAAAACCTCCTGTAGTTTTTTACCTCCATGAAGGTATAACATCAATCTCACACAAGCGGATTTTCCGCTCGATGTGTTCACGCGCGACATAAAATTGTCGCACGGAGCCCAGCAGGGCCAAAGCCCGAGGGAGCTGCGGGATTGTTCGAAAGAGATACCGGAGCCCTGGTACATAAAAGACCTACGAAGGAACACGATGGATTTTTAGTCAGTAAAAGTCTGACACTCCCTCACCGCTGCTAACCCACAGCGGGATCATTTGATGATTTTTGCCATCAAAGGGTTTTACATGTCTTCATTTGAACCAGTAGCTAGTTGTCAATTGCTTGCTTACTACCCGTACGAAAACCCGCTAGTGTGAAAGATTTGTAACAAAGACTAAAAACAACTGACGACATACAACGCTAAAGTAATCACAGAAAATTCATAATTATAAGTAGGTAGGTAATAGGTGAACATATAATGGAAGGAATATTTAGACCACTATTAAGTATAGACTCTAAGCATTATTTACAATAATAAATATCCATTAAATTAACGTTTTTAATATTAAAAGGAATGTTGAACAAAAACGCTCGTTTTGAAATTGGAAGAACTCTAAGCAGCCATATTTCAAATTAAGAAAACTTTTTCGAAGTAATAAAAATAATTGAAAACTGAGCGCAGCTGTTTTTATTTGCTTTTGCTATAATTCAAAATTATTATTTTCGAATTATACATATTTAACGTTAAATAATTATCGATTTGTATTTCAGCAATTTTGCTAAATAAGCTTAATATATGGCACGTCGGCGCACAGGTGGCGTTCTACGCATTGGATGGGCTCGTCGAAGGAGGTGTGCTCTATAGTCCTCATGCGGTAAATAAGCTTAATATTACCGCGATAATAGTGATTGTTGAAATTGATATTACTCGGAATAATTAAATGCATATTGTTTCAACATAAAAGTGGTTCGCTAGGTCCATTTCAATTTGGAATATTTACTCTAACCATGAAATAAAAAATAATTACATTAATAAATTAAACAAATTATTATTTGGATTAAATTATCAATATTCAATAATATTATTAAGTTTCCATTTAAACACAATATTCAGATTGTTGTGTGTTAGAGTTCTTTTTATTATCTAATTCATTTTATTCGGTGGAGATGGTAACAACTATTCTCTAAATAGGACATAATAAGCCACCAGGTTTGTTAAAATCAAGGAATTCTAAAGTCAATTAAATTTTCCTTCAATTCCAATTATTAACGTAAAGAAAGTCATAAGTATATGGGCAAAATCTAAAATTGCCATCCCTAGCATTCTTTAATTCAACATAGAACATATTAGGTATTGCTATCAATATTGGAATGTTTTAATGAATATTTTTCTCAATATTTACAAATGTAATGAAGCGCAAACATTCCCGTCTAGAATTACATGGAACTAAGTACATAAGCATTACATGGGGTGATAATATTACATAGTTTATATACATTGTTTATTAATATATACAGCTAATCAGTAAATCACAGCTCCTGATTGAAATTTTTCCCGTGGAAAGTCATGACTAGAATTAATTGACTGTTATTTGAGATTGCCTTGAATACGGTGGAACTTAACTGTCTAAAATAAAAGCCTTTTTTTCGGTTTGAGTAATTACTCTTCTATTGCATCATATTTCGAAACTAAATACCTAAGTGAAACAAAATTAAAGCATTTAAGTAATTGTTATTGAATATTCGAGTTAAAGCATACTTTGTTACATAGCACATAAAGTAAAGAATTTCATCGAAAACCAAAGCTTTAGCGGTCGTCGTTCAGCGCACCGCAACACAGAAACGCAGCACAGATTTTCAACAGATGCCAAAATCGATATAGAATGCAAATCTGGCAATCGAGGCAATCTCCAACAACCAGCCACCTGACACATAACAATCTACACTTATTTACACCACTAACCTAACTAGTTTGAGATCACGTCGGCTTTGGTTTGGTAGGTCACTTTCTTTTTGCTAACGTTACGTTTGATCGAGGGGTTCCTACTGTCGCTGTCGAGGCTCACTTCACTGACGGATTCGGAGTCGTGGCAGTATGGCACGTCGGCGCACAGGTGGCGTTCTACGCATTGGATGGGCTCGTCGAAGGAGGTGTGCTCTATAGTCCTCATGCGGTAAGGGTCCGGGCACGGCTGCCGGTCGCCGCTGCGTCGGGAGCGCGACGCGCGGCGATCCCTGCATCAGGAGCAGCGAGCCCGCGGCGCGCGGAACGTCCCCGCGCGCGCCTGATGTCACAACCGACACATCTCGTGCTGCGACACCGACGAGTACATCATCGTCGACACCGGGTACTGCAATATACATCCCCGTTATTCCCCGGTTGACTGCTAAATTGATAGTAATCAACTGTTTGCAACCATTAAAGACGAATTTTACAACTTCAGAGTTTTTATTGGAGTCGTTTCAAGCGGAAGGAGTATTTGTTCTGAATCATGCAATTGACAACAGGTAAGAAATTGAATTTACGTTAAGGCATGATGAGTATTGGAAAGACATCTCAAAAACATTCAACACGAGGTTTTTAATTTAGATAGTAAATACAAAATAGTGTCACCAGGTTATGAACTCAATTGAACTTTAGGCCACAAAGATAGCGTGTATGTATTGGCGTGACGGAATGAAAGATGTGATTTATTACATAAAACATCATAATAATTGACTTTGAATAATTAATACGCCATGTTATGGTATCCATTGAATCCCAGTCATGCAAACCAGTGATTATGCGAAAGAAAAACACAAATTAAAATTACGTAATTATGTTAAGGAACCATGCAGAAACAAGCGTCGCCGCTGAACTATAAAATGGTAGAGGAATGAGAAGCGTTGAAGAATAGTCAGAGAGTCGGGTTATTATGTTATCTCAGTTAACAATGACACGAGTGCAGACAAATTCTTGTAAGAGCGTGGACAGTAACAAGGGCGAGGGCACACGAGGGCACACAAGGGCACACCGAGACAGAGTGCAGCGTGTGAGCGATAACAAGACAGTCTGCACGTACCTCTATCGCCTACGAGCGGACCGAGTGAACCATGTCAACATACGTCTACTTAATATCTGTCGAGATTACGCTCCTTCGCACGGCTCTGAATAGCTCCTAATTCGCATAAAGTATTCTAGAAACTTTTGGAAGATACGAATTGAATTTTTTCATCAAGGCACTTGGAAATATGGAGGAGAATCGAAGCGATGTATAGAATGGAGCTGATTCGCTATATGTATGTCTGTTCGCAGGAGTTTTGTCTGAGCTGTTGTATGCCCATCAGTTCGCTCGATGAGTAATAACGTCGAGTCGTGCGCAACTGAAATTAAAAGAACAAATTCATAACGATCTAAGAAAAAGCTTTTTAATTTGCAACCCAATTTTAAATTCCTTTTATTTAAGGCCTTTTTTTCTAAAGAAAAACTTAGTTTCTATTAAGTTTTGTGAGTAAAGTCGCATGCTTACTTGGGACTGCTTGAACCGTAGTTGCGGCTGGTATTTTCGACGCAACTTTCTGGGGCAGCACACGCACAGAATTCTAAGAAAAGCCCTGAAACAAAAGTAGAAATGTTTTAAAGATAAGTCGCTTAGTTCCAAAGTCACACTTGTAATGTATACGGATACTTGTACAAGGCCTACTGACAAAATCTTTGTGGCCTTACTACAAAAACTTAAACATCTGTTTTACACTTGTCTATAAAAATTTTGGCTGCAAAATGAACCATATGTCAACGTCATAATCTGTCATTTTTTTAGACAAGTCTTAAACTGACGTTTACAAGTTTTTGTGGTAAGACGGTTGCCATCTTACCACAAAAACTGTAAACGTCAGTTTAAGACTTGTCTAAAAAAATGACAGATTATGACGTTGACATATGGTTCATTTTGCAGCCAAAATTTTATTAGACAAGTGTAAAACAGGGTTTAAAGTTTTTGTAGTAAGGCCCATAATGTTTATCTTTTCTGATATAATATCTTTTTTTCTTACTAAGTTATTCAGTACATACATATGTCGTTTAACTCAAAACCAAGTGAAACTGATTTTTTTCTTCTTATTCTTTACTTCTTATACTTTCCCAGTATTAATTTTAGACCTTAACCGATATTATATTCAATCGAATTAGTAACACTTTTCCTGATATTTAGATATTGCAGAAAAATATATTTTTCTAATTTAAATTAATATGTTTTATCTTTGATCAGGAATCAACGGTAAAGTGCCTGAATGGTATAAAAATAGATCATTCTGATTTGTTTACATAAATCGTTCTCGTGAGTACAATGCTGCTTTGATAACATCTCCTCAACTGAATTTCAATTTAAGACAATTGAATGAACAAATGAATGACGCTATTGTTGTTTTGTTAATTGAAATTGAGTCAAAAATAAGTTTAGAGTGAGATCTAAGAATAATAATTTTAAGCACCATTGTATGAGTGGAGTTGACTTCTGACTGATTTATTTCCAAAAATGGTACTTATTGAGATAAAAATAAGATGTTATATGGTATAAACTAACAGAACTATGGCACTAACAAAGTAATTGTATTGTAAGTATGTAACTAAGTTATAAATAATGTAATTTTTTTCAAATAATACTGGCCCACTATACTATGTAGATTTCCAGAAAAAGCAAAATTGCATTAAATAAATTAACCAGTCCATTTTTTAGTCCACCCGATTGAATATGATTTATCTGGTCTCCAAATTTGACCTTTCCCATTGTTGAAGCAATATTTCATCTTAGAGGGCGAATAAAAAGTATCTTTGGACCTTGCCTGAAACTGTTCGAAGAAGTCCAATAAAAACAAGTTCTTCGAGAAATGGAACGAGGGTAGAAACAGTTCATTAACATTGTAATTTGGTGTCCTACCCTGATAGGCTGGGGATACGATCAGCGCAAGGAAAGATTTGAAATTATCGAGGTGAAGGCGAAAATTCTCCCGTTTCGTACGGGGAAGTTACCTTCGAATTTTGTCTCGTGGGTGATCTTAATATAATAAAGTTATACATAGTAGGAATTGTTGGCTTATTCATGATGATTTTCATGTAATGTACAAATGTTTCAGTGTGAAGTTACCCTGGTATTATAGTCTTTTCGCAGCCATTCTTAGCGTTGGCTCTTAAATGATGTAGTGACAGAGACTACAAGCAAACAGTTTATTTAACTTTGATTTAACTTATGAATAACTGAAACCTTCAATGAGAAAACACACATTCAGGTGTAAACTTAAATAATAAAGCATTTGTATACATTGACACTGATTCGTAATACGTGTAGGTATAGCTGGCAAAAACAAGAATCCTCGCAAGAAATAAAAGAATATTTTGTGACCTAGACCGATAGCCAACGATAGTCACCAATACAAATAACATTAGAACATTTCAGACCTTGAGGATATCTTTTCGGAAATCTTACCAAGTTTATAATTTTCTTTCTTGTTTTTATTTTAATTTGAATTCTTTCACTCGTGTTTTGTTTTGAACCAACTAACAAATCCCCTAAACGATGAATATTTCACAGAAACTCTCAGAAAGTGGAGCAACCTCAAAATACTTCTATTTAATAAACTAGTCCTGCCAGTGTGGAACGAAAGTGCACTATTCCATTGTGTTCATATTTGGAAGTAGTAGCAATATCCTACAGTACAATATTATAGAATGGGTCTTATCTGTTAAATGGCAGCTTTCGGGCAAAAGATATGATAAAGTATGATTGTTATATCCAGGCTGATAATCTTCCGAATTTATAGAAGAGTTCATTTAGGAAGATTTTCAACTTGATTTCTGACCTTCTGCCAGGCTATAGGTATTTAATTTTTAAATCTGTGAGACAAAGCCTACAAGACCTAATGTTTAGTAGTTTTAGTAGTTTTATGTTTAGTAGTTAGTTTAAAAGTTATTATGAAAGTTCTGAGAAGCAGATATCACAATAAAAACATTATCATTTAATCTCCTCATTGAACAAACTAATTTACTTAATCAATTTAATTAACACCCAACAAAGCTAATTTGGCGACGGTTATCTTCGGATTCCATGTAACACTGTCATTGTACCGTGAGAGGAACGTCACATATTGAGTTTACATCCACCATGTTGTGGGTTCAGCCTCGTGAACAACACGGAACACAGCTGCTCTTTAATCAAGCCTGTTCTAATGTCACCACACACACAAACAAACATAATACCTATGTAACTAACTATGTTTGTAAGAAAATCTTGGAATCTTAATTAGACCCACTTCCAGTCTTCGATTAGGATGAAATCGTGTGCATTTCATCTTTGACTTCTGATGACAACTCACATCAAAATATGACTAACTAAGAAAATTACAAATCCAATATGGTGGCCTCCCCAGGATGGCGGACTGGCTGTTTTTATTTCATATAGACCTAATACAAGTGCTCAAGAAACCTCAATAGCTAGGTGCACGGTTCCAAAGAGTGTGAAAAGCCGGCCAAGACACTTTGCAAAAAAGAGTGGGATTACAATATTTTATAGGTCATACGAAAATAGTAGCCTTCTTTACGAACGAATTTTAGAAAAATATTAAAAGCAAAAATAATATTTTCGGAAAATGTAATGCATTTTCCTTCATGAAGCATTAGTGCGCATTATGTTTTTTATTTATTTTTCGTTTTGAATAGTGAAATCAGAGTAGTTTTTAGTTTGTTGTGTAGATGGATGAATGCAGGGCTTGCATACAGCAGGACGCGAGGGGATGTAGTGAATGAAATATTAAAATAGTGAATAGAAAGGACCCCCTCCTTTCTACACCACTAATTAACTATTTTAATTGAGGGAACTTTCCCTTAATTAAAATAGAGAAGAGAGCAGAGAAGTTGTCTTATTTTGTCAGTTCTGCGTTTCCCTTCCTCCGAGACAAGCGATAATCTTCATGGCAGAGAATTACGTCGAGTAATTTCTTTGGTGATTACGTATGTTGGTTGTGATATCAAAGTCTGGGAGAAACATATGTAGTTCAGGCATCACTTGTAATAACTTCGTGCTTCACATAATTCCATAGCTTGTTTGTCTTGAGATAACGTCTAACACTCAGAAGTCCAAATAATCAAAAAGGAACAGTATTACTTCATAAAAGTAGGCAGGACTTCAGAAGGTGTATGGTTTTAATAGGCCAGTGTATATTACGTTATTATTTACGTACTAGCGCGGCCCATACTCTAATTTAAGGTTACAAAGGGAAGCCTCGCAAACAAGTAATGAAATTTCAATTGTGGAGGTTTTCCCTCTTTGCTGGGAACGCTGTAATATTAAAGGCTTTTATTTTAGAAGCTCTCGCACTTATTATAACTCATATAATATTTCGTTTATGAAGACAACTGTGCAAACGATGTTAAGTTGAAAGATTTGTTATCCTCTATGATATAACCCTCAGAATTCAAACATTTATTTTTCCATCCTCTTAGAAAAAGTGAAGTTTTTAACGTGACTTTTTAAATTCTGGATTTAAAAAAAATGGATGCTTTCAACTTTGCATTCAATTAGGTTGCAAAACAAAAACAATACCTAATTATGCAATACGACTTCTGCGCTTGGAAATTAAACTCAACTGAAATGAAAATTATCAAAAGGAAAACAACGTAATCCTCTTAATGAAAATACTCCATTAAATGACCATTGTAGCTGTACCTACTCCATTTCAAAAGGGAAAATGGACAAATAACATAGAAAAGTACGAAATAAGCCTGAGTATGAAATTCTAAAATTTCTTTCGCAGGCCTACAAAGGATTTTCAGTGAAAAATGCCGGCAATGCAGCGTGGTATGAGAGAATATACTGCTGGTTTTATTTCTACTTATTTTAACTTAATTCTTTGAAATACTTTGGCGTACTTGTTGAATTTGTAGAAAAGGAAAACAAACAGCAAGAATTTGTGTTTAAAAAAAATCATGAGATGTTAGTCGAAGCTAATTTAAAACGTGTGGTTAAATATATTACTGCTCACACTAGTGAACAGTAATATATTTAACAGTATATTGTTATATACTATGTACACACTTAGGCTAAGCTTGTTGGTTTATTTAGGTGCAGAAGACAATTTTATTTGCAGTAATTAAAATAATATAGCATTGTATCGAAAATTACCTTTGCTGCACTTTGTGCATACCAAGTGCTATAAAAATGGCGACTTAAAAAGTAATAACGAACTATAAAAATTACTTTTTAATTCAATAACAGTCACTGGAAATTACCAATGTAATAGAAATCGAAGAAATGTAAAAACATTTTTCTTTTAAATAGAGGTGTGCCTTACTCAGAAAATATCTGCGAATAAGTAACTGTGCTAATCCTACCGTTTCAATGGTTCTCACCTGCGCTCTATTAGACTATTAAATCTTGAACATTAAACTCTTTATTGCTGCTACGTTGGACACTCCACGAGTTCAAAATACTTGAATATTTTTTAACCAAGTATTAAAGACACGTATACTTTGATGTGCCAAAAATTAGTTATTGTTGTCGAAAGATGTTTATTTTAAATCAATTGTATATTTTGCGCATTTCTTCAAAAAATATTATGTATGTCAAACGCCACTCTAACCTAAAATATGAATAGTTATAAAAACTTTTTAGAAGAGAGCGCTCGGGAATTTTTCAATTTAAGTTTTGTTCGAAAAAATGTAATGGAAGCGTCTGTGGGATCCAATAGACAATACGAACATTTTGAAAATGGAACAGACTCGCCATTTAAGTTCTGTTCTTTTTTTTTTATTTGTAAAGGCTAGCATTGGTTTCATTAATTCGGCGTTGAACCAGCTTGTGAGAAGTAATTGTTATTTTTAGTTTGAAAAGGCAGTGTGTTCAAACTTTAACCATTAATGAACTTTTTACAAACAAAAAATAAAACCGACTTCAATTATAGGGACAACTGAAACCGCCTCCTAAGTCTGACGAATACTATGCTGAAAACCGCATCAAAATCGATTCAGTCAAA
This sequence comes from Helicoverpa zea, assembly GCF_022581195.2. NCBI lineage: Eukaryota > Metazoa > Arthropoda > Insecta > Lepidoptera > Noctuidae > Helicoverpa > Helicoverpa zea. The sequence continues at coordinate 6,909,743 of NC_061472.1, forward strand.
TGTGAGATAATCACGCACAAACATACATATATACGGTTAAAAATTAAGTAAAGATTAGTCAAGCAATTCTCAGTTTTATTACAAAACTTCTCATGTTAGTGGTAATTTACATCATATTAAGCGCGACTCAAGTTTAGCAAACAAAAGGAATTTTTCATCCAACCGCAACATGGTTTTAACACGGAGGAAATTGCGAAACAGTCTGAGGGAAAAAGAACAAATATAACGCTTTTGATCGCTAATTTATCGGCTACAGGTGGAATAATAGCATTATTACCAGTCTATGGGAAAAATACTGGATAGAAATTGATGCATAACGCCTTTTTTAATGTGGATAAACCACGGGGAAATATGGTCGGACTCATTTTTAAAATGAGAAATAGTGTGTTAGTTTTAATAAATGTACTTTTATAGGATGTAACAGGTTACCTATTGATACTTTTTGTACACAAAATGACACATTTTGAATATTGTTGTTTTGTGACATACATTTTGTTTTGGATTTTAAAGTATAATCTATAAAAAGGTATTATTAACGCAGTTATAATATAGCTTTATTAGCTGAATTTTTTGTTTGATTGTTTGAACGCGCTAATCCCGGTTATTATAGGATCGATTTCAATTATTATTTCAGTGTTAGATAGTCTATTTATCGATGAGGTTATTTTTATCCGGACGCGCGAAATAGGTGCTATTCGATATGGGTAAAGCAGTTGGCGGAATTAAGTTCTCTTATAGGCCCAGATTTAGCTCAAATATTTCTTAAACTTGTTAATTGGGTGTAATTATTCTCTAACAAAATAAATGAGGGGTTATGTCGTAAAACAATTTCAGGTAAACTAACATCTATCAAGCTTAAAAGTAATGTTATTCATGTAAAAACGGAACGGTATTGCGAAACAGGCGTTAAAGCGCGAATGTTTGGTATAAAATTAAAATATTTTCACACCGCTGAACCACGGATAGGTATTAATTATATTATTTATTCGCACAATTTGTTAACCACAACGAATTGCTTGGTTATTATTTTTTACCCGCAATTTGGTTATAGAACCGCATTTTAGCATAAATACATGAAATTAATAACAAGCTTCAATATGCGTGGATTACCATAGACTTCTTTGTTAACTTCTTAATCCATCATCACTGTCAAAATCTCAATTAAGTTTTTTTTAATGAATATCTGTGGTTGCCAGTGCATGCAAGGAATCAATTTGTTAGACCATTAATTAAAAAGCTTCGCTGATTAAAACGAGCACGAATGGCTGCCACCGCGGTACAAAATAAATGGTGAATTTGGTTCGTATTTGATTTTTACATTTTTGCAAGATCTCGCCATTTGATGTTCACCTGTCTAAAAGCTTTTAACTCGCTTTTGTAAACACGTTGATTGTCTATTATTGGATTTTTGCAAACTGTTGGCATTTGTATGTTCTAAATATAGAAATTGCATTTGTTGAGCAATAGAGTGAAAAAGTGTTGTTTACTGTAAAAGTTAAAAACTTTCTAGTATGACTTGGAAATCATAGAGTACAATTACAATATTCCCAGAAGCAGTTCAATTTTATTTAAACTAACTCAAAATACTTTTCATATGACCCAACAAGTCAGAAATGGTAGAATAAATAAAACAAAGTGATCTTTTAAGGGTTCCGTTTTTTCCTTTCGAGGTACGGAACCCCAAAAGGGGAAATGCCCCATATAATTTGTCTCATGCGTTCCATTGTTAAAATTTTAAACCTGAAAATATACGGGCAGGAAAACATTTGAACATTTTTCAGTTAAAGGGGTAAAATAAAATGTGATTTATGATTACTTTGTCACGTTTCAAAAGGTTCAACCTTTTGACGCATTCCGTTATGCCGCGTATTTCCATGGTATGCCCGCTCTTATGTTTAACAAGTAGGTATTTAAAGTATACCTATGTATTTTATGCATTTAATTCATCAATTAAGCAAATGACGAAAACACATAATAGAACGAAAATTGTGTGTCCCGTTAAAATTGATACTGTTACTGTTACAGCCTTTTTTATCGTCTCAGTGTTGGGAACATGCCTCCTCTCACACGGAGAAGGATTGAGCATTAATCACCACGCTTGCTCAATGCGGGTTGGTGATATCAGACTTAATAGTCCAGGTTTCCTCAAAATGTTTCCTTTTTATCAGTCATTGGTATCCAAGATATACTTAGAAAGTACATACAAACTTAGAAAAGTTGCATTGGTACTTGCCTGAACTGGAATCGAACCTACACCCTCATACTCGAGAGGTTGGTTCTTTACCCACTAGGCCACCACGACTTTGAAATTGATAGGCCAGTTAAAAAAAAAGTATTGTAACTATAGGAATTTTGCCTAATAATTAAGCTCGGTCAAAAGATCCCTATACACATGCAATACTTAAAGCACTTTCAGACCAGCGTAATTTACGCACGCATCCGCTCAGTTTAGCATGTACACACACATTACATACACTTTACCTACAGAGCGAATAATCTACTTACTACTTTGAAACCGCTCCAAGTAAGTGACTTTAACCAGTGTCTTAGTATTCCGATATTCTTTATTTGCCTGTCAAATAAATTCTTTTACTCTGTACACTTGCGAGCAAATAAAACAAAGAATACTACTAGTTTATGTAAGCTTGCGTGGCTGTGTAGTGTGTACTTCAAATGCCGTATTTGTGTCAATTAAATATTTCATGCTTTGCAAAGTCGGGGCGCATAATACTTACACGTCTCGTACGAATTTATGCATCGTTTTGTTGTTTGCATTTTGTGATTTATTGCAATAAGCTAAAACTGTATTATTTATTGTAACTTTTAAAGTTATTATAATTTGTTTTTAATCATTGTTTACTGCTACAATATTGGTCACAGCAAGGCCGAGGTCTTTGTCCGACAAAGGTACAAGAGTTTCACTATTTGAGATCTTTCGCTCAACTTACTGTACCTAATAGTAATAAAGTGTAACAAATGAGTGTAATGTACGCATTACTGTATATGATACATGATTTACTCATTATAATATGTGCACTGCAATACTGCCATTTACGTCACGAGCATGTGACGAGCTATTGAACACTTAATGACTATTATTATTATATCTGTGAACAGACACTTGCTTCACATAAACGGTGGTATCATCCACTTTTAAATATCAATGCAGAAGCTATAAATATACTTCAGGCAATTAGTTTTCTTCACAAAGATGGTAAAACAAACGACTCTCTACGTTCATTTGTTTTTGGTTCCGTTCTTAATAAATTAGCATTGTTTTTGCTACTCTAGGTTGCAAAATCCTCCCCTCTTTGCCAGAATAACTTCCACTATTATTAACATGAAAATAGTGCAACGTAGAACTAATGAGTATAAAGTGGCTTAACATTGGCAGTTCGCATTTCCATTCATTATGAAACGACCATGTTCATAAGCATTAATTAGGGTAATTAGCTTCCGTTTCTTCCACTGTTAGTCACAGAACATAAAAACATGTTAAGAATAAAAAAATGTGTTAAGTACAGCTAGAATTAAATGCTTAACACATTTCTGTGGATTTTATTTTGTTGTTAAAATGTAAGAGGGAAATTTTTTTTATTTGTTTGTACCCGAAAGGCGTCCGAAACTACAGCTATTGATTTGAAAAATTCGCTGTTGGAAAGCCAGACTCTCAACAAGTAACCTAGGCTATATTTTGTCCCAGAACGGGCAGTAGCTCCCACGGTACTCGGGTGAAACCGTGTCAAAACGGCTAGTATAAAACAAGTAGTTCAAATTTTGTGTTTAAAAAGTAATTTCCTTTGAAAGTTGTGTAAGTTTGTAAGGCAATTGCGTGTGCAGTGTCGGTCTGCAAGGATTATGGAGGGATAAGCTTCGCCGTCGTGTGTACGTGTTTCGTAGAAGTTTGTAAGCTCGGTAATAGTTTTATCAATGGCTCAGTTCAAATGATGATATATTGGGTTAGTTATACAAAAGTCTAGGGATATATTTAGCTTACGTTTCTAATAACTTTGTTATGTATGTTGCGTATGCGTATGCGTATGTTTGTATGAAGACAGTAGAATTGTGTGTCTGCGGTTCTGATATACAGAGGGTTAGTAGTAAACTTACCTAATTTTAACACGTTGAAATGATTGTTTAAATAATGCAGACTGAACAAAAAATAGTATTAAGGGGCTCTGATTTTGAGTCTTAGTCGTATATAGGGATGTCCCTCGAAGAATACACCTATTTTTAAATGATTTAAAATATTTTTTGGACCCGAATAAATTTCCCAACATTTAAATGTTTAAAAAATTGGTAAATGGATCCGTCCGCTCCTTTTGCATTTGATCCATATAACAAGCGTCTGAAAAAACAAATTCATTTTCTATAAGGCATCACAAATAAATATAGCAAAATAAAAATAGCTCCTTATGAAATCTGATAATAACATAAATAAGTTGTACTCGTTACTATATTTTCCCAAAATGTAGTAAGTATTAACGTGTCTCACAATTCGTGTATTGAAATAGAGCGACCACAAAACTTGTGCGTTCTGAGCTCACAGCCTCAAAGTTTACCGTTATCTACTCGGAGTTTGTACCAAAACATCGTGTAAATACTGCTACACAAATATATTATTGTGTTTGCGTGAGTGTGGGAAAAACATGTTTTGGGTAATATATTTTGTTGGTACAATGTTAAACTGTTCTTAGTAGCTGTCCAGTAGTACTGAATACCTTTCATGTATGTATATTATCTAACTTATGGCCATCCAACGAGGTAATGCTGCCAGCCTCTTGGGTACGCTCCCAGTTGACAGCGATGGGGATGAAGTTTTAGATATACTTAATGTTTTTTTTTTTAATTTTATTGTTTTACTAGGTAATATAGTTTGTTTTTTTTTGTGTTATAATGTAAATACTTATGTCGATTGAACCAAAATTAACTGAAACATATTGGTAACAAGTTTTCCTATAGATACCTTATCATCAAACGAGCCTTCAAAGTATTACTAAACTTCCACTCGCGTACCTCGGAAACTAATCCGCGTACCCGAATAAAAATCAGTCTATAGCCTTTTTCTACGAATGGGTTACGAAACATTGTTTTTTTTTTTCAAATAGATCTTTTAGCTTCTGACACAAATGCGTTCAAGCAAACAAACAACCAGTATTACAATATTGTTAGTAAAGATTTTTTTTTCAGGCTTTGAGTAGTGTAATTAAGAACGTCCTCTTCAATCCCTTTGGGTACGGAAGCTTTACCCAATGGCCATGGATAGGAAGTTTTACGATTCTATGGATTAGCCCTTAAGGATGGATAAACTGATACGCCTACTACTTTCAAGTAAATTGGAGATCATGTCAAATGAAAGTAGGATGGAGATTAAAGGTCACTGACCTTAGGGGACTCGGGAATTTCAGATAAAATCTCTTTTTAACTAGTGCGATGTGTGTTAGTGAGATATCAAGTTTAGTAAGCGGTTTCATCCGTGTGCAGAGGGGACAACATCGTACCGGGATAAAAAGTAGCATGTTGACCTCTTCAATAAATAAACTATACAGGAATGAATTTTATCCAGTGCGCAAACTTTGTCCACTTATAGTTAAATAAGTTTTATAGATACGTATATTTTTATTTTGTCGTGTTTTAGTACAAAAAAGAAAAGTTATTGATATCGAAAGGTGTTTATTTTGTAATCGATAGTACGGTCACAGTCGTCATAGTAGGCACGACGGCAACGCGAAACCGGTTCACTGACGCGAGCGCTGCTCCAAGCGCGTAAGAATAGTTGGTATCCATATTTTGCTGATTTTAGGGCGGACAAAAGAATGAAAAACAATTTTTTACTGATGACGCAGATATGTTCTGTTAATGATTTTGGACCACCAGTTTTTTTTGCGCACTGCTTAAAATTCATTCCTGTATAACAGTGAAACTATTTTTTCTAATAGGACCATAGAATTTACACGAGATTAACGAGTAAACGAATAAACAAACATCTATCTGACAGAAACGATTCGGAAGTTGGAATTTATAAAGGTTTATAAGTGGGAATTTAAAAATTCATAATGTTAATCTTCTTTTACAGAAATCGGAGAAAAGTTCGTTAAATAAAATAAATAAATAATTGTCCCGTTAACTTGTATTTTCTAAGACAACATTACAACTTTCTCCCATCACAATCTTGAAGTCACAAAACTTGCAAACACAACTTTAATTCACACAGTAAAACAACCGCGCAACTTTAATGACAATGGGTTAATGTAGTAATGTTGGCAGCACTGAACAAACTTGTCAGTTCCGCCAACACTCCGAGACCGACCGGAACCGGGGCTCGTCGCTACACAAATGTGAGGTACGTATGTTACAGGAAGCTGAGTAAACGTTTCATTAAAGTTACTGTTGCAATAAGGTCTGTTTATATAAATTATTTGAATTGAGAAGATATTTTGTTATTGAAATGCAGGTGATGAGTTATGTAGTCTTTTGTTTCTTATTATTGTGTAAGTTTCATTATTTCATTTCCTATAATTAACAAGTTAGTCGAATAACCTGTCTTCATGATATGAAGACCCAATACAAGATCTTAAATCATAATCATGCTCTTATGCCAATTTTATTTTCATTGAGGTCGACGCAGCATGTCTTTGTCTTTCGACATCATCTCACAAGTGACATTCTTTCCAGCGATAGTGTCTTTCATACAATTCATTCATCGTATTTTTGGACTCAACATGAATCACAATTCATCCTCTTTTTCTTTATCCACCTTCACGAGAAAGAAGATCTCCCCAACTGACTCAAATCCTTAAAACCCGACACACACCTACAACAGCGATTACCTACTTTCCTCAACAGCCTAGACTTTCCGGCTTTCAGTAACACAATAGTTGTAACAATAGGCTCGCTATAAACGAGATAGCAATTGCAAGCATTCATTATAAACTGGTTGAAACAATGGCGTGCACTCGGGATGTTGGTGTTTAAATAGGCGCAACAAAGACTGCTTGTAAGTCGAGGAGGTTATAGTTATGAGAGCTGCGGGATTGTTCGAAAGTGTTACCGCGGCTCTGGTACATAAAAGACTTAAGAAGGTACATAGTTGGTTTTAGTTAGGAAGAGCCTGACTCCCTCACACCGCACCTACAGCAGGTGGCGTCATTTGATGCTTTACCAGCAAAAAGAAGCCATTATGTCTACATTAGACATGAAGCGCATATGTTGCAGCGAGCCTTGATAGATAGCAAGCTACTGATCGTGGTCAGTGACTGATGGGCTTAGAAGCCACTATCAGTCTTCAGAGCTCGAAGCCTGAATTTTTCCCAGTTGCGCCTACAGTAAGCGAATCAGTTTAGCTCTCCATGTTTGTGAAAAAAGAAAACTGAACCAATCTTCAATATGAAGGTTCAATAATCCTTTGTAGGCCAACATTTTACTCCGAAAGTTGCAAGCCAATATTGGGTTAGGAGTTTAAGGCGGTTTTTTCCAAACAAAGCCTCTTTTTACGGCAGAAAAACCAGATTAGTGCTAAACATACTCTGAAACGTTCAATAAAAATGTAAGCATTTTGAATACGTGCGGGCTGCGACAATAGTTTCACACACATTTTTTTTTCACCATTTGAATGTATGTGTATGTGTGTGTAAACAAAAGAATGTCACATATCGTCGGAATAATGTGGGCGCCATCATTTCACCAGTAACATACACAATTCATACTTGTCTGCGCCCAAATTAGACCATGCCTTAGGAATATAAATTTTGTAACGTTTTCACCACTTTTATATCAAAAGAAAGGTATAAATAGCCATATTTTGAGCGGAGAACAATTACGTTATTATGTAACGTGTAATTATTTAAATAGGCTTGGATTAAATATGTATGTACTCGAATAGGCGCGATAGTGACATTCTTTTTGTTATTAATAGAGATGGAAGTTTATTTTTAGTTTCAGGTTATATTTCTACCTATAATATCTACCATGTATATTTTGGCATTCAGAACAATTGCTTCAACATTTTGTAAAGGCCCCAGTACACGTTGGCCCAAGTGCGGCCAATACACGCCATCACCAATGTGTACACGGGGTATTGGTGCAGGTTGGCGGACATTTGTCAAGGTTGGCGCGCATTCGGCGAGTTGTCGGTTTTTTGGGCACACATCAAAGGAATCTTGGCCCAGCTTGGCGTGTGGTGTTTACACATTCGGCCAATGTTTAGTTCTTCACCGACCGCTGAGGATAGTACACTTTTGTGTTGCGTGTAAAAATAAACATAGTAGTAAATATAGTAGTGTAGTATAATATAAATATATATAGTAGTGTAGTATAGTATAAATATATATAGTAGTGTACAAATAAATAGCCGCGGCCTTAATTACTCCATCGCAAGTGGTTTGCCAGGCAGCAATGAGCCATGCGCCAATGTGTAAACATCATTTGATCGTGGCCTACATTTGTGCATTGCAACGCTTGGCCCAACACAGGCCAATGTGTACTGGGGGCTTAAAAACTAGGTACCACTAAAACCTCCTCTAATTCATTTAACTAAACTTAACCACAGCGATTTACGTGCCATTGTTAACTATAAAACTAACCATACAAACATCACACAAGATTTGATTTATTAACACTATAAGGCGCACTAAAAAAACATGGGTATATTGGCAGTAGTATGCGTACAAAACTGTGCAATTTGTGGTATTGTCAGTCAAAAAGCCGTCGTTTGGCCTCCCTCCTCCATTTCGAGGGTACAAGGAGGCCGTAACACTTTTTATTCCTTAGATTACGATGCCAGTAAAATATAAAGTGATTCCGCTTTCTCTGAACATGATAACAGTGCTGTTAACATTGTTATGATATTATTTCAAAGTATTAACTATTATTTCAAAGGTTTTGCAACCAGATTAAAGAGATTCTTTAGGACGTTGTAGAAGCACGTTTACGCTTATGCTCTCAACAAATTGTGGAGTATTTAACACGTTTATTATGTTAATTTAGTTGCTTGTAACTTCATTTATTTTATCTTGTTCTTCTTGTATGAATATTTTAGTGTTATATTTTCGCTGTAGTGGGTATTAATTATACAGCTCAACTGATTTATAGCCTGAGGTAAGTCTAAAGCTGGGGTGTTTACTCTGCAAACAAATTCTAAATTTAGGATACATTAGTGGTAAAGTTTGATCAAATATTTTAGTCCTGATTTAAATATATTGATTTATTTATGAATAACTTTAGAGTACAAACACTTTAGTAAACGCTACTAAAATAAACAATCGATATAAGTATTTTTTTGGAAAATAGAGGCTGATTTCAGTTGAACTAAACGTTTTTAGTCTTCTCGATAAAAATAATTCTAGATCAATGAAAAAACTTCTAGATTTAATATTATTTATATGCTTTAATATAAATCTTACTCTGTAAATAAAACCACAAAAATATCTACGTATATTTATAGGTAACCGACATTTAAACCAGACACCTTTATTAAAGCTAGCTTCCATTTTCCATTTTCTGTGGCTTGAAAGCGTCAAAGCCGTCGTCTCCGTCCATAGACAATAGTGGTAGTGTACTCGAGAATTTGTGGCCAACACTTGACGAACAAAAGACAACTTAGCTGTCTGTTCGTCCAACATACTGAACTGAAAACTTGCTGTCATCTAACTAAACTAATTTTGTTTAGTGCTGCGAGAATATTTAATACTTATTTAATACTAGCTTCCGCCAGCGGCTTCGCCCGCGTGGTGTGTTGATAATAAGTAGCCTATGTATTAATCCAGGGTATCACCTATCTACATACCGAATTTCGATCAAATCGATCCAGCCGTTTTTGCGTGATTGAATAACAAACATAAATCCATACATTCTCACAAACTTTCACATTTATAAGTAGGATAAGTAGGATATAAGTAGGATGCAAAAGTAATTATTTTGATTCAGCCGTGAAGTATGTACCTACCTACCTAAATATTTAATCGTGGTTTTGTAACATTAGAGGTCAAATACTGAAATAACAGTACATTTTAAGGACCTGTCAAACGTCATTCTATTTCTTACTACACACTTATCTATGTAAAATTTGCGTAAGAAATACTTATAAATAGAACTTAAGTTAAGTAAGGTTTCGGTATTTCAAGACTTGTTATCTATTCTTTAATGTTATATGTTATTTTTTTCAAAAGATATGACAAATTGAAGCACAACTAACAATAATTGGCATAGATCACTTCTTCTGAAAACAGTGCTGTTAAAAAGTGGATGAAAAACATCTGTGAGTAGACGTTCCAGGAAATATAGAGGTACCATGCCTATACGATATCGGCTTTTCAGAAAGCTAGCTAAGCTGCGATACCCTTTGTCATTTTTTGATCTCTAAGATTCGTTACCGAACTAGACTGCGATAGGACTCGGTTTAAGCTTACTTGAAACTCAAAAATGTTTGGTTATTTGGAGATGTTACCTAGCTACAGTAGTTACATATAACATGTATTCAAGAAATATGGGTTCAATATCGAATGTCAATCAATAAAACATGAAGGATATTTATTGTTTTTCTGGTAATATAGACCAAACGTATCAAATAATGTTAGACATTTTTATTATATTCAAATGAATATTTGTAGACACGTGTATTGTGTACGATATATTATTATTATTCTTTGTGAGTTATCAAATTAATAAATGATTTTTTGGATGCATCATAAAGTAATGCTACGTTTGGAGAGATCGGTCTGACTGAGTCTCATTGGATGAGTGACTATCTCGTCTTGAGTTGTGAGTTCCTCTGTTCTTCGGAAGGCACGTAAAATTGGTGATCCCGGTTGACATTTAACTTGTTTTGACAGTCGTTACTGGAAGCTAGAAAGTCTGACAACCAGTGTTGTCAAGGTTTGAAGAATTGCCCAGATAATTGAGAAACTAATAATGACAAAGGAACTTACTCACGTCACTTATAAAACGTGATAAAGTGGTAATTTAAAACAAAATCTTACATTATATTACTTTAGAAGGAAGAAGAAGCCATCTAGCCGTAATCAATGCGGAACTGCGTTGACTGGTCCGAACATGCTGCTGCGCCCTGCAATACCTACGACGCAGCTGTACGTGTCGCGCCTTCATCACTCCACGAAGGTCGAGGAGATCGTGGAGTATATACGAGTCAAGACGAACTGGACCTTAAGAGTCGAGAGGTTGGAGCCGAGACACAACACAAATTTCAAATTGTTGTGGTACGTGTGCCAACTCAGCATCTCGACATGTTCCAAGAAGCGTTTTGGCCGAAAGGTGTCGTATTCCGGCGATTCCGCGGGAGGCTACGCGACACCACGCAGTGCAACACGACACCGCCCATTCGTGTTAGCAAATAGATTGTTTTGACGATTAATTTTTATTTTTGTATGTATTAGTTTATAATTATTTTAATGTTAATTGTTATTTGTGTATTGTATTTTCTATGGGCCCTAGTTGCCTGAATTAAATAAATAAATAAATAAAAATAAATTAATTAAGTGCTCTTTAGCTTAACCGTAATCTCTGCAAAGGTTCTCTACTATTTATGAGTAATGTGTGGGCTAGGTGAATGTGTTACTGAGTGAAATTTTCATTACATCTTGTTACTTTCATATCCGCGCAGTGTCCGTTGTGTTTTAGATGAAAGGGTTAGGTGGTTACTTTATAAATAGGAATTTTTAATAGCTGTGGAAATGAGGAAGATTGATGTTACACTACAAGGTATGGTTAGTTTTTAGTATGAATTATTTTTTTCCGAGTTTGTTAAAAAGGCGTATTTTTAGGTTCAAGTGCTAAATGCGGTTAAATTATATGTTAACCATCTGTACCGCTTTAATCATATCGGACGGATATATAAAAAGTAAAATATAGACATACTAGCTTCTGCCAGCGACTTCGTCCGCGTTAGAGTCGGACTTTGTGCAAAGAGAGGAAGAAATAATAAACACCAGCCCCTCCAATTATCTAAATCTATGCGTACTTACTGCTACTTTAAGCACAGATTATATAATAGTTACTACGTAACAGATAAATCACTCCATACAAAAAAGTCCATACCTACTGTTATAAGCACCTACAAGTTCCCCAACTACCTACAAATTCCTAGCTGCGTTATAAAATGAACCTTAAAAGCTCGAGCGCTTGATTGTTATTCCAATGCGATAGCGCACAGTTCAGTGACCGCAACCGTGCCGTGGCCGTGCTTAGGGTTGCTTCTAAGGGTGCGTCCACATCTGGCGAATGCGCCGCGAATGCGCAGCACGCGAGCCGATCGCGAGCTGTCCGCGAGCTGCGCGCGTGCATTTTTGTTCGTGCGCCGCTTCTGCGCCGCACGCGCGCAGCTCGCGCGCGACCTAAGCGCCGCACGCGAGCGGCGCGCAGGCGGCGCGCGACGTCTGCCATCTTCGATAGTACTGAGCCAATATACGGAACTGTAAGGGCGAGAATTGATTGCGCGCAGATCGCGCGCCGCTCGCGCGCTCTATACGAGCCTTGCGTGAGTTGCGCTAAAGAGGCGCACCGAACTATTGCAGTGACTGCACGCGCGCAGCGCGCGGACAGCTCGCGATCGGCTCGCGTGCTGCGCATTCGCGGCGCATTCGCCAGATGTGGACGCACCCTTACAATTTATTAATATTTAAGTAGGAAAACAAAGTTACGCTTATTTTAAGATAGCGTTTTTTAAAACTGAGTTTTTAAATAAAAAGTAATATCAAGAATATTTTTCTTTAGTTAACTATTGTATTGCCTACTAAAATGGAGTATGGGTACTTACATATTACTAAATATTACCTAATACGAGGTAAGTACTTAAGTAAAGCTTTCGTCAAAATCAAAGGCGGTTTCCAACTATTTTTCGAGCACAAGTGCCATACCCCATATGGTACAACTCCGTCGAGTGTTGATACATACCTAAAATTGGTTTCTGCGTAGCGACACGCGTAATGTTCCGAGTCGTCATTAAGTTGGACCAGAACTACATATACCTACTTACACTCGAGATGTGTTTTGAGCTACAAAACTCACAATACAGTTCATATAACTAAGTAGGTATCTAAAGTAAAATAAGCACCTAATGATCTCTGTTGTTAAAATCATAAAGTAAATAAGTATTAATTTATTAAAAAAAAATAGAATTACTAGATAAGTACATACATATAAAATGTTTCTAAATCTTACAATAGTCGCATATAAACCAACACAACTCAAAATAATCCATCAGTTTGTGAGGTAGCTTAAAAAACCTAATAAAAACCAACAGCATAACATGCCACGAAATAAAAATAATAATATTGGAGCGCGCGCGGCGCGTGTGACTGTTGAAAGCCCTGAGCCGCGTGGGGCTACCGGTAACCCAGCGAGCGGTAGGCATTTATCGCGCGCAAGTACGTTGAGTGACAGAGGCCTGCTTTAAGTAATAAAATGTAAACTATCAATAATTTGTAATTTGAACGAATATTTAAACACAAAAATAACTAATAGGTACCAACCTATTTTATAAAATAACAACAAAAGAAAGTTAAAAATAAATTATTTAAAACCTAAAAGTCGCGCAATAAGGTTGAACGCTCTGAACGTCTATTCGCATCAATCGCACCAACAGCCAAATATTGTATGAAGCTCGCGCAGCCACCGCGCCGCGAGTCGCGTCGAGCGCGGCGACCGTTGCACAAAAATGATCCTTATAGCGTACGTGATTCAGTATTCGCGCGCGGTGGCTTATTACCGTTTTTCATGTATAACTTTGGTGTTTCTTTACCGATTTAAATCATTCTTTTTTTAATTAATAGATAATACTGTTAACTATGTTTAATTAGTGTGAGTGAGAGTGTTATAAACGAAATAGTAGACAAATATAATCAGAAAGCTTTGAACTGCTAAGCTACCGAGAGTTTTACGTGTTATTGTGAGTGAACCATAAAAGATAGACATATGCTGCCATGGAATATTTTTTACATAATTTTATGAAGAATATTTCCGTCGTACATGGTTTCTGTGTAGCTGTAACCATTAAGGCTGCACACGCGACGGAAGCTTAAAAAATGGAGTAACTTCTCCCGTTTTCCCAACATTTACCTTCACTGCTCTGCTCCTATTGATCGTAGCGTGATGGAAAGTATCCTATAACCTGCCCAGGAGTATGAAGAATATTTGTGCTAAGTTTCATTAAAATCCGTCCAGTAGTTTTTGTTTCCATAACGAACATACAGACAGACAGACAGACAGACAGACAGACAGACAGACAGACAGACAAAAATTTTACTGATTGCATTTTTGGCATCAGTATCGATCACTAATCACCCTCTAATAGTTATTTTGGAAATATATTCAATGTACAGAATTGACCTCTCTACAGATTTATTATAAGTATAGATAGATAACGACGACATATATGTAGATAAAAGATAGACTGCATAACCTTAATTTACAAAAAATAATATACCTGCTTGGCGAATTTTCCTTCTTAGTTTTAATATAATGTTTCGCAGGTATTTGTTGCCGGTTCTTGTAACTGCTTAAATACGTAAAACATCACTAAAACGTTCTTCTATATACCAGGCAACACACTACACAGATTAAAAAGGAACACTCTAAAGTGACAATAGCATTCTTTTGTTTTCCTAATGGCATGCAAACCTGCGATTGCGTGATGCGTAGGTACGCCCCATACTTACAATAATATATAGGCCATGACAGAGGACCGCAAGTCATAATTTATGTAGTTCGACCATGCATCTTGTCCATTAATTGCAGGAAATGTTTAACCTTTTATATTTCAATTCTAACCAGAATTTTTGAAAAAACCGTCTCTAAGGATGGTGATAATACCTTTTTAAACTATTTTTAAAAACATGGAGTTTCTTGCCCGTTTTTGTCTAAAGGAAGCTTTAAATAATAGGCAACTAGCATCTTTGTTTAAATTTTTGATGTTCATAAGTGCAATTCATTCACTCCATTTAGCCAGACCGATCAAATTACTATCACAAATTATTTTCTTCTTCGAAACTTTTTAAAGGTCACTTTATACATTTAGTTATGCGATAACAAATATACCTAACAAAAATACTGTGAGTCTCTTCACCATCCAATTTATCATTAGAATTTATCGCACTGCATAAAAATAAATTAAAAATGCTGAAAACAAGAATCTCCACCAACAAAAGGCTCAAGAGACAAAGCGTCACGTGCAGAAATACTTACATAAGCGCTTACTTCTGTTACATTAAGCTTACCCGTACACTGGCGACTAAACAGTCGGCCTACAGTCGGACGACAGCTGTTGCCAATGGTTGAAAATATTTTTTTTTAAAAGGAAATCGTATAAATCCAATCAAAGGTTTTAGTCTGTCTGACACCGGTCAAATACCTGGTCGTTGTTATATGCTTATTAATATTTATCTTCATACTGATTTATGAGCCCAAACAAACTGGGCAGCGCTACATAAAGCGCTTAAGAAGGAGAATGATGGGTTTTAGTCATTTAAGAGTCTGACACTCCCTCACGCTGACAGCCCACAGCGGGAGGGGTCATTTGGTGATAGGTTTATAAAAAAGCCCAAACAAACTGTCGGCCGACTAAAAGTTTGTAGTGGGTGGGTCTTATGCATCTTTTTGCACAAGTGCCTCGGCTAAGGACAGAGCCGTCCTATCTGAAGGACAGCGGGAATAAGGTCAGTTTATTCGACCTCTGCGCCCTCTAACCCCACATTTTGCATTATGAAACTCGTTCGTTGTAATCGAGTTTTCTTTATCCTCTATTATTTTTGATTAAACTGACGATTTATCATAACTTCTATTAAATATATTTGTGGCTGTTGTCAAGAACAAAATTGTTCCGTAATAAATGGTCAACCTTTGACTGTTATCATTAATAATAAATTGACGACAAACAAATCCTTAGAGGATTCCATCTTCAATGAAACACGACAAAAACATTTATATAAAAGCCGTTTATCGATAACAGAACTTTATTAAATAATAATTTATTATCAAAAAATTCTGAGAAGTGAAGGATTAAAGGTAATAATTTATTGGGTTTTGTATAATTTTTAATTTCCTAGCGGCTATCTTGTTCAGGATGATTTTCCGTTCGACTTAGCTGAGTAATTGCCATCCGTCGTTTTTGTAGACGGTACATTAAACTAATGTGACGGATACAGTTGTCCTTTAGATAGTACTTAATTTAGGAAATGAGGATTCCGAATTACTTGCCTTTGTTTTCTATTTATTTTAACAGTGTCTTCTGTGTTGTATGAAAGATCAGATGTTTGATAAATATATGTAGCTGACCTTATAATATGAGTGTTAGTTAAGCGTTATTGTTAATAATAGAATTTCTTCTCTTTGTAAATGATCAACATTTAGGTGGCAGGTAATTAGTACTACAGTGGTATTATTTATTTCCTGTTAAACAGAGCTTTCTACTATATCTATGATTATATTATACAGTACTTAGTACCAATCTAGGCTCTTCTAAAAGAAATACAAAACTGCAAAACCAACATAGCCTCAAAGATTTCATGTCTAATTGACGTTAAATATCTGGAACTTTGAACAGTAACAGCTTAACTTAATAAGAGTGAAAACTGAGTGTTGTGAAAGGCTTTATAGCGGCAAAATGTAACGCAATTTCTGAAGGAATAATCATATAATATCTATTAGTACTCAGTCACAGTTAAAGCTGTGCGTTGCGAAATATCGCAAACAATTTTATGAACCTTGCTTGTGTGTGACAGCATAGCGATTCCATAACAATACAAAATGCACTAGCAAATGTAGCACCCTTATTTATTATATTTAATAGTTTATGTACACATATACACACACAGAATACAGACAAGACGAAAAATAGAACACATAGTGCATAGGCACAGCTTTAGATAGAATAAGAAGAGATACAGATGGAGTGTGTAAAAAAGAAAAGAAGCTTTATGTCTAGAACGCCATTTTTTTCTGAAAATGATAATTAAAAGCTCGGTAATCCGAATTGTCAATCTCTATCAAGCTATTTCGATATTAACCTTCAATGATTTTGATTAACGCGATCATTTATAGTTCCGCATCGCTCAGCACACTCGTGTCACTGCAGCCGTACTGTCATATGATATGATTTCAATACAGTTTCACTTGAGATAATATTCCAAACTGATGCAATTTATAAGCGAAAAGCGATCACCAGACCGTGAATGTATTGTCCGAGTCTGGCTGATAATTGAGTGCATCGAGCCTCTGATTCCATCGCCAATATGTTGATGAATTTAATTTAAATATGGACTTTTGTGACATATTGTAATCTTATTCTCCATTAAAATGATTATAATAGCTATCTACCTATATTTATTTCTTCTGCTACTTTCCATATTATGTATAAATTTAAAACATTTGGATAGTCATTATCATTTAAAAATTGTGCAATGTTAATGTAATTTCTTGTATTTTTTTTTTTAATTTTACTCTTCAATGTTTTTGTTCAACTCCAATTATTTATAGTTTTTCATCGCTCAGCACACTTGAGATAATATTCAGAACTGATGCAATTTATAAGCGAAAAGCCATCACCGGACCGTGAATGTATTGTCCGAGTCTGGCTGATAATTGAGTGCATCGAGTCTCCGATTCCATCGCCAATATGTTGATGAATTCAATATGTGGACTTTTGTGAGAATATTCCAGATGGCTTCGTTTTGTACTGTTATCTTATTGTCTTGTACTGGCAATACTTGTAATAGCTACTATTATATTGTGTGATTTGTGTGAATTTAGAGAGCCCGACACACAATGCTGTGTAGTAGGTTTTGTCATTTGTAAATCAACAAAAAAAAAAAAAAAACATCGGTAGATAATTTAAACATTGTGACAATTATTTATTTGTCTTAGAATACATTAATGCTGTTTTGTAATAGATCTTGTTGTTTATTAAATATTTTTTAAGTCAAATAATGAAAGCTCTTCTTAAAAAAATATGTTATTCCTAATGACAGAAAGTTGTAAGAAACGGAAGAAATCTGGTCCCAAATATATTAAAAAGGCATTTATTGACAACACCACTTAACATGGAACATACAAACAGCAAATAATTAACATAAACATATCAATTTTCATCTTTTGTTTGTGAGACATGTAATAAAAAAATATATCAACAACCTGTCAGTTCACAAAACACAAAATATTTCTTACAAAAGGCAATCATCCCCTATGAAGCTACTAACAACTAAATCTGGCCATTCACGCCAAAAACAGATCGATACAGGGATTAGCCGAGTTCACCGCGGCTTATGCACTGCGATACTGATTTGCATCACAAATGTGTCAGTGTGTGGGTGTAGAACTGCGGCCGTGTGTGTGTTTGTGTGTTTGATAGACGTGCGCTTTCATTTGTTTTAAGCAATGTTGCTGATGGTTTGATCATGAAGTGGTTAAAACCTCGTCATTTTGCTAGCGTAATGTATAACAGACTTAAGCGTCGGGTGTATCGCGGATTGTTGGATGGGCTCATTGAAGGATTAGCTGTTTAGCTTGGCTGAGTGACAGCTATACTTTTTCAGAAAGTTCCAGATTATTTATACTGCAATCACATAAAGAAAATAGGATCCTATATTTTATCAGACTAAATGTTTTTGTCTATCCTTTAAAAAAGTGTCTTGAAGACCTCTTGAAATAGACACTAGACGGGTAGAGATTTCTGTCATATATTAAAAAAGTGGGTATTTGTCAAAAACTAATTCTGCTAATAGAACCTGCCATAAACAATCACGTAAGGCAAGATTTACTATATCGGCTAAACGAAAAAACCATTCAACTAAACACCGTCTGTCGGTGTGCCAAAGTTAGAAAAAAAAACTAAGAAAAACCCAAGAAGAAATCCTCATCTGAGGGTTATACAGGATTCACTACACAATCAAAAAAGTAATTTTAATATTACACCCACTTCTCAACTTCATATCAATTCAATTAATATTACGTAAGTTCTGTAGAGGAAAACAAGAATCTTATGTCAAGTAAAATGATACATAGAACGTGGATGCGACTATTTATAATTAACTAATACTCAGAAACAAGAATTTTCCAGGAAAAAACAAAGCTTACGTATTATATAAACATTAGGTGTATTCAGTAAGAAATTCAGTAATAAACGTGCCATCTTCAAAGCACGTAAGTACCTTAGATCATAAAAGTAAATCTTTGCTACAAGACCAAGTCGAGGAAAACTCAAACTTAGCCCCTACTTTAGCCTTTAAGCACACTAAGTACAAGCGATTACTTATTTTACTTAAATAGTTCTTTGAGAAGCGAACCGGTCTTGTTCGGAAGGCGTTTACAACTTTAAGTGGATTATAGAAGCGTTGAAAACGTCGGCCTCAACATTTTGATTAATAGAATTTTCCTGCTAAATTAATCAAGAAAACAATGTCGCCTTCGCCGCTTTCATTATTACGAGTTTGCGATGCGATATTGAAATTTGATGATAACGAGTTCTATTTAATTTTAAACTATGTTATATGAAAGGGCTTATGACTAATTAAAAACCGCGCGGGGTATCATGACTTGTCAAAGCAGAGCAGTATTAATTCCGTAGCAAAAAGATACATGATTTATACATTGGTTCCTATGTTTTCTATTGTTTTGTGTTTGTATGTATTTTTTACTGTACTTAATTTACGTACTTTACTGCGTTTGAGCAAATGATTGTGCACTATAATATGCGCCGCGCAGCTGGCTGATCTCCTTATACGAGAACAGCCGCCGCGCCGTGGCCGGCAATCGGCTAGGAGGACTTCATCATCACATACCTACATACATTAAGATTAATATTGCCATGCTTTATCAGTATTTCTTAAGCTTCTATTATACTACAAAATGACAACCCTGAACCGTAGATATTATCATTAATCTATCAGCAACGTCTGTGACGGGTGACGTGAAATCTGGCAAATTAATAAACCTTCACAAATGTAATGTGGCAGCAATAAGTCTGGGGTTTACGATCCCCCACAAATGCTGTTGCCGAGTTAAGTTTAAATTAATTTGGATGAACGACATGAACGTACTCGTGGAACTAGGCGGATCTCATACTGTTGTGTATCACGCTACTGTAAGGGGACATTTTTGAACGATGCGTTGCTAGTAAATATATTTTTGTATAGATATGCATAGATAGTAAAGAAGAAGAAGAGCAGCTTGGTAGCCTTACGAAAAGCGATTTTCGTATTACCTATGAAAATTTGTCATATTAGAAGTAAAAATCTTTTTAAAAGAAAGGTCTTTTGAGAAGGAGTATGTACGCTCTTTACTTGAAATGTCACACACAGATAGCGAGGCTCGCAAGATTTGCCTAACTGTGGACAGAGCAATGGCACATTGTGCTACGGTTGTTCATATTTTTGCAAGATGTAGTAAAAGTAGGTTATACGCTTCATAGGCAGAAAACACGAGAATTCAGTTTTAAATTGTTATACAGAAGAATTTACTTCACTCTCTTTTTCAAAAATATAGCAGCCTTTCTCACAATAATTTAGAGTATTTTATTTTCCAATACACTTGTAAGTAACTGTCAACTTTCTTTAGAATTTTCTTCAATATTTCTGGATTCCCGTATAGGTGAAAGTTCACTCATCATGACTATTGACTGCGTCTTCTATTGTTTTTGCAACGTACAAATGATTTTTTTTATTGAATTTGAAAAATATTCACACAGATAACATAACCGCTACATAGGTACAAGCCAAAACATAACACATACCTACCTAATATTGATGAACATTCAAAATGATGGATCGCCGACGTTTATAACAAAAAATGTTATTTTGTTCAATGTTCCATGAGTTTGGCTATAACTCATGGGGCCCATATGCCTGTGGCTTGCTGAAGGTCTCACGGGTCGATAGATTTGCGAGGGAAAACTGGACTTGCCATGGTCTCTCCATGGATGGGAGACCGATTTTTGATTATCATCCCATTAAGACTAGATTGGCCTAGTAGTAGTAGTATGAGGCAGCATGAGGGAGTATCAGACTTTTACTGACTAAAACCTACCAATTTCCTTTTTAAGCCCTTTTTATATCAGGGCCGCGTTAACTCTTTCAAACAACCCCGCAGCCTTAGAACATATAGGTACCTGACATAAAAAATATCTCCTGGTTAGCAAGTTTAAGATTGACTATTACACTACGACCAATTTTCTGCCCGGAGACTCTAAATTCACGTAATTCTGTTATTATAATCTCCAAAACAAGTTAACACAAAAATAGAGCTGTGACTTCTGACTTTATGAAACAAATATTGGCTATCTGCCAGATATTACGGACGGAGTACCAACATAAAATACTAGGAGCGGTCACTGAGTGACCAATAAAAATTCTGGACGCAAATCTCCGAAGTGTCTTCGAGAAAATGCTAATACAAATGTAAATGGTATTGTCCTTGCGATCTCCTAAAGGAAATGGGGCCGTGTAATCAGCTGATTGTGATTGGACGAAACTTGTCTCAGCATTTATTTAATTTATTTAAATACAAAGCGCAAACTTAATTAAAGAAATATTACTGAGGGAGGAAGCGTAAAGTTTGACTTTTACTTCATTTGATGTCGATGAGTTTGTTAAGAGGTGTATTTAAATAAAATTAATAAGGATCTGGAGTATTTATCTTGCACAGGTAGAGCGAAAATTAAGCGAAGTAGGTAATATAAAAAACATATAAGAAAATTGAGGAATGTAAAAAAATGGACTTTGCACATTCGACAGTGACTGCTGTAGGTAGTACAAATATGTTAAAAGCTACGTCTAAACAACATAGAACTAATAAATCAACAAAATTCTTAGCGTCACCTAATTACAGTATTATAAAATAGGTTAATTATATACGAAGCTTAAATATATCCGAATTAAGCCGTGAGCAGCGCACGCAACGCCACCTCTCGCGATAACGGCCGTGTCAACAATGTCACACCTTACTGAGGGTAGTTTGAATATAGCGGGTATAGAAATTCCATTATTATATTAACGTTCACGTTTTAGGATAAACTAGCTAAGCTTATTTGGCTCATACGGAGTACATGAAGGCGATTATGTGAGTCGTAGAAATTAGCTGTCATGTAATTTTTTCCTCTTGCTTTTTAAAGTGAAAGCAGCAACAAAGTAAAAAGTATTTATTACCTATTGCAGACTTTTACATATCTGGCTTTACCGTCGTGAGTTTTTTTAACTCACGACGGTTTACGTCCTGGTGATAATCATCTGTTGCCAATTACACAAATTAATCCGCAAATTAGGACCTCTTAAAAGTTAAACTGATTACAAAGTTTGACAATATTTTGTCAATCCAAATAACAAGACATCAAAGCTAACATTCGATACATAAAGTTTTTAATTTAGGAAGCATTGAAACAAATTGCAAATAAGTCTTCGTAAAATGTTCGGTGTAACGTAAACAATTGTCGGTACAGTTTTTCATTTGAGTGACATTAATTTAGCCAATATAAAAGCGAGAGGTTTTATGGCATTATAAAAGAGTTTTTTTTCACTTTATCATCTTTCGGTGAATAACCTCTAAATGAGACGTTTTCGAGGAAATAAAACGGTGTTAAAAATTAATTCTGATACTTAGACAGAAGTAATTCTGATAATGTGCATCAGTTACTTTGTTTTTTTACCTTGTTCATCTATATTCACTAGTTTATTTATAGTATGCATTTTATAGTACTTTAGTAGCATAGGTTCAGTATCTTCTGTTTAACCCTTTCCAAAACTATATTGGGGTCGGCTTCTAGTTCTAACGGAATGCAGCTGAATACCATATTTTACACCGTGCCACTGCCTATCTGACCTCTTCGGTACTCTCAACCACAACAACCAGGTAACAACCTGGTTGTCAGAGTTCTGACTTCTGCCAAAGAAGTTCAAATGACAGCCGAGATTTCACGTGTTATGATAGTGCATCCATGGACCAACTACGCCAAACATTGCTTAACCATACGATGGATCGACCCGTGCTGCTGTAACTTAGCCACAAACTCCTCAGCAGCAGTATAGAAAAATATGGTACCTATATATAGAGCAGTATAGTTTCTTAAAGAAGCATTTCGGCTTTTGCTGTCATAAACGAAACTACGTTCGTGAATTATTGAGTCACGGTTGGCATACTACGGAGGGACCGCGTGTAACCGCCGGAACTATTTCTTGAAAAATTGGCTATATTTTAGACAGGGATATTAAAAACTTTGGTCGCTTTATCTTCTTGCTAGAAATAGATTCGAATTTAAAAACGTTTCATGTACCTCTATCTTAAGTATTCGTATATTTTAACGCTTTATAACTTGTCTGTTGAATGCACAGCTATACATTTTAATAATTTTACATTCGTTCACTGTAAGACATCTCTTAAAGTTAACTATATTAATGACTTTAAGTTCTTTTCATTGTTAACCTTACATAATTTTTATGTGTTTCGATATTTGGATGTTTGTTCCTTAATCGTACATAGACGGTAATCCATCTTAAAACTTAGCATATTTCCGATAAAAGTTCGGGAAGTAGTTCTCTCAGGACGCGGGTAAATTCCCAGGTGGAAGCTAGCTAAAACATTTAATTGAATATGAAATAAGTAATACTAAACAGAATAATACAATAATCAAAATACATAAATTAGCTTTGTACAACACATAATATTTTTGTATGCTCGGATTTAGCATGTTATAAATTGTCAGCTAGAAACTTTTATTATGATTAAATATTTTAATATTTGAAACAAAATAAACTATTATGTCAGACTGTTTTATAGCTGGTTTTTATTAAAATATGTATCCTTTATGATACGTATTTTGGCATTATTTTCCGAATAGCTAGCAAAAGTTGTATTATGCACCACAACATGGATTAAAGTTAATGATTTGTTCACATTCTAAAATCGTAAAAATGTATTAATAAGTTATGTTTGTTATAATTTTTATTACTGTAATAATTTGTGATGGTTAATAAAACTGTATTACCTCATAAGTTGAACTAAGATTCGGTCGAGTTTGTGTTTTAAAAAAAATTAGGTACGACTATATAATTCAAATCAAATCAAAAATCAAATCAAAACGTTTATTCGCGTTCGTGACGCACACACAAAAACGAATACATACAAAAGCTCACAAAAATAAAACAAAACAGGAATGAAAACGAAAAAAAAAAAGAGAATGGGAAAAGGAAAATATGCGTCACGATCACGCGAAATGGCCCTCGCTCAGCATATGCAGCGACCCTATGCGAGACAGAGTTGCGGCGCTGGTTTTCAGCGATGGCCAACACTAACATGTGACGTCAATCGGTGTGTAACCTTAACTAAGTATATACATACTAAGTGTAATTATTTCTTTATCTGCATAAGTGCAGCTTTAGTTATAGAAAAGGGCCTTCATTTCCTATTAGCCTGGGTTATAGGACCCTAAAATTTTCAACACAACAAAAACTTTTTGAATTCCTCTGAAAGGGGTTCCACGAAATTCAACAGAAGCTTTTAACTGAACTTTGTAAATCCGAGCTAGGGGTGGAAACGGGTTGCAATAATCGACTATATAATAATAACTGTAACATCGTGAAATACGAGTATTACCAAGGAATTGGCTAGTGTTGTGCTATGTTCATCGACTATTTGATATCGGTTTGTGGAAACGGCTTTAAGCGTTTGTGCTAGCTTTTCTATCGTATGTGGTAAACGCTGGAGAAAATATGTATGGACTTGACAGTTATTTTATTGTATGAGTATGAATATGGACTCAAGGTAAAGGGATTGTTTGTAGGTCTAAAATGACTGAACCGTTTTGATAAATTCTAGCACTGTTGAAAAAGCTACGCTATAGGCGCTTATATATACGCTTTTATGCGGTTACGGCAAGAGGTTCCTCATGGATGCGGGTGAAACCGCGCGAAAACATCTAGTAAGTACTTTATAGTTACCTAATCCATTGTCTTTGGGATTAGTGAAATCGATACTTTTAAGCTAACATTAGCAATACGTGCAATCGAAGGATCTTTCTTCCCATCAAATGAGTTCGAAAATGAAAGTGTTCTATTTGAATAACTCACAATCTCATCTTTATTACACACACCTTAAGGTCGAATTTCGCTTACCACACACATTTTCATATAAGACGTTTCTCTGTAAACGATATGTTATGGGATCGAGTGCGTTTTCCTACTGGCTGCCAGTGACTGGCTGTATTAAGTAGGTCAGTGGTACACTGTCAACCTGCTAATGGGTTCATTTCTCGTCTAATCAGTAACCATAATATATTCCTCGTGGGTCGCTTTTACCTATGATTTGTTTGTGTGGTTATGGGAAGTGAAAATTATTTATGATTAAGTGAAAAGCATTGTACGATTCAGTTGACTGGTTAACCCGATAAAATTATCAGATGACTAAAAGTTTTTAGCCTATCTCGGTCTTAGAGTTCTCTGTTTTTAATAGTTTTTCTGTAAAAAGGTAAAATTGAAATTGCAGACTCATCATTTCACAAGCAATAATACTGATCATTATCGGCCTTTTTCTGCCGCTACAAGGCACAGGCGTTTTCTTATACAGAGAAAGAACGAGCGTTAATCACCACGCTCAAGGTGGGTTGGCAAGTCTAGATATCCTTAAAATATTTTACTTACGGCCAGTTTTTTCATCAAAAGTTAAAGTTAAAGTAATGTCCAAAGTTAAAGTAACGGTCAAATTCGTTTTTTCAAGGCTAAAGTGACAGCAAAATTCATAGAAAAATTGAATTTAACCGTTACTTTAACTTTAGTCATTACTTTGACTTTTACTTTGGCTTTAACTTTTGATGAAGAAACTGGCTGTTACTTGTATGTTCTTAGTGAATATGAGTAACTCAGAAAACAATACTATCTACCCAGAACTGCAATAACCTACTACTAAAATCTACCAATAGCTCCCAGAACCCACATTATCACGCTAACCAAACGCTGGGGTGAAAGCAATTCATTTTGCTTACACCAATCAGCGTGCGACACAAAGTCGTCACTGTAAATGATTTAATGGTGGCTCATCTATGGCGTAATCGCACCTTATGATATATCGCACCATTGTTATTCCGCACACGTATTTCTACTGAATCTACCGTTATTGACATCCTGCTTTATGATCTTAGCTGGTATTTTCACGTAAGAAGAATTTTGAAGCTGTAAGAGTTATCGCAAGTATCAAGAGAAAAATACGTGTATTCTATTGGAATTCATAAATAGTGCATTTGTTAGTACTTATATGGATAAATTACATAACAAAATCGTGATGTTCAAAAAACGCCAAATTAAGAAAAGCACTGAGACATGTGAAAAGAATAGTATTCATTACCGTATTTTGGTTCGGACCATATAAGACCAGACCATAGTCTTAATGCGATATCAACTTAATAACTACGCTACCTTCTATCTTGCACAATTGCACTTAAACAGATTACCTATTGACAGGATTATATAGGATTAACGAGCATTTTTATAGGACTTCTAACAATAACACTATAAACAATTTGTTTGAAGATTAATCCTCCCTGAGATTAATCTATCTTGATTGCGAACAGCAAAAACAAAAAAGAAAAGCTAATAAAGCAGAAATATTTTCCATTCTCGAACACCATGTTTCACAACTTTGATATAGCCTCTAGAAAAGCCTTAATGAAGCGAACGAGGCTTCCAGTAACTACACCTTTGGGTTCTGTGTACATTTAACAACCTTTGTCGAACAAAATGTTGCCACAGCTTCAATTAAACCGGTCAAGTGCGAGTTGAATTTTGAACTTGCATTTTGAACTCCTGTTCTTTGTTTAAAATTTAGAAAGACCTTTTCGGTCCATTTTGGGTTAAACAATGAAACGTGATCGTTGTATAATACGCTTGATTTTCGTTTCTGTGAAGGAGTTCCATTTATTATTGGTCCTTGCTTGGACGGACAGTATTATAGTTAAGCAATATTGATTGAACTCTTGTCTATAAGGTTATATATCATAGTCTGTATGGATTAGCTTGTGATGTAGGTACGGCTACTGTTACTTTGGTCAGAGAATATGCGCTTTAATATTGAAAAGGTTTGGTAATACTGGTAGTACTTTTTTTCTTTTTAAACCCTCTTTTTATCGTGGCCTTTAATTTATTAATCTGTTTTCTTTTAAAAACTGTTGGGACCGAAAACAAAATCAAACAACGTAAAAAGTTTCTTTAAAAATGTAAAAGTATCCGTCACTTGAAAGTGGCTATAAAACTAAGTGGTCTATCAAAACTTGAGACATGAAACGCGAGGACAACGTAAACGAATGTTTTAATTTATTTTAGCACTATGAAAATACAACATAAACCGAACCGAGTGGAATCATTTTAAGTTTCAATTTATCAAATAATTACGTCAAACTATTATTAACCACGATTTAAACGTGACAGCTGAATGGCATTATTTGCAGTCTAATTAGATTATGAGCTAGTAACAAATGATACCGGCTCAATTATAACTGTAATTTGTATAATCTGATACGTCCCTATGTTATTAGTATTATTTTATGTAATAAAAAGTTTTATATATACGCACCTTCTAAAGTCTCTACTCCAACACGCGTAGATGACAGGGTTCATGGAAGAGTTGACCCATCCGAGCCACGTGACCACCACGTTGACGATCTCCTCGTGCGCGATACACGCCGAGCAGATACCCGACAGCAGGTTCACCACGAAGAACGGCAACCAACACACTATGAACACACCCATCACTATACCTAACGTCTTCGCCGCCTTCTTCTCTTTGGCGAACTTCGCCAACTTACGAGACAGCGAAAAGTTTTTCGGCAAATGCTTGCCGTGCGTCACGTTGGTCAGACGTGTCGACGATCGCGACAGACCGTTGTTCTGCAGCGCCGTCAGCGGCTCCTGGTCCGCCTCCTCCGGCGTGCACGCACCGTGACACGCGTCACTACGCTGCCGCACTGTCCCACCCCTATGTATCCGCAACGTCAACTCTAACTCACCACTAGGTCTCATCACTTGCTTAGTGCCGATTTTAAGTGATCGCGTCTGAATAGTCGCTGCACGATATATACGATAATAAGTGAACACCATCACAAACAGAGGCAAATAAAATGATATTGTCGATGAAAATATTATGTACTCTAAGTTTTCCGTGAACGGACACTTGTAATCTGGCACTTCTTCAACACGCACGGCGCGCCACCAGGCGATCGCGGGGAAAGATATCGCGCCCGAACACACCCACACAGCCGCGATTAGAAAAGCGGCCTTCCGGCCACTCATACGCATCGGATATGTAATTGGGTCCGTAATGGCCCAGTACCGGTCTAACGAGATCACGCACAGATTCAATATGGAGGCCGTACTGAACAACACGTCTAGAGACCGCCACACATCGCACCAGTCCACTCCGAAGAACCACGTGTGTTCTAACACTTCATACAGCGCGGAGAAAGGCATCACCACGAGACCGACCAGGCAGTCGGCGACCGCGAGTGACGTCACGAAGTAGTTGGTAGACGTGTGCAGGTAGCGCTCACGGACCACGGCGAGGATTACCAACATGTTGCCGAACACGGTGGTTAAAGAGAACAGTAGAAGAAAGGAGACGAGGAGTGCTCTGTCCTGGAGCAGTTTGATGTAGTCGTTCCAGGGCTCCTCGGGGTCGGATACGTTGTAGACGGAGGCGTTGTCGAAGGAGGCGTTGAAGTCGAGCGGGCGGGCCGCGTCCAGTGCGTACTCCCCGCGGTACAGGGCGTCCAGTTGGCCTCTTGCCACTAGTACATCCGGGTCCGTCGCGTTCATATTTTTCCGATAGTCAGTTGCTCACTAGCGCCATGGTGAGTGTTTATGCTTCCCTTGTTTCGCCCGCAGCCATTTCGAGATTACGTTCTTGGCAGGCATTGTATTCCAGTATTCCGATTTCTGGCACATGTTTTGTTGGCATATTTTTGTAGCCCGCAGATATGCTTAGCCACGTTCTGAAACAACAACAAAAACGAAATTAGTGCACGTCTAAACGAAGCTTGCAAAAACTCGAGATTAAAAAACTAAAATGAGATTGTGCTGCGTCAAACATTACAAGTGAAAATGAAATTGGCAATGGTTAACTTTGATATTATCGCTTAAAAGTTTTGTGAACTTTTATGATATCAGAAGTTGGTTGTGTACAAGTGTGTCATTGGCAGGGGTTGTTCGTGAGTTGTATGGCGTCATCATCGACAGGTGGCCTTGCGGGACATAAATAGCGCTCAGAGCAACCGGCGAGATCAAACGAATTGTGTGCCGTGGGCCGTGAGAGGTCCGTCCACATGAGGGCGCCTGAACCTCTCCCCCCGCGCCCCGCGCTCTTCGCCGCGCCCCTCCCGAACTTTACGTTCACTCGTAGCCCGAGCCACGCCACGTGTAATGTATGTAAATAAACAGGTGGGCTTTAGTTACGCAATTAAGACATGAGAACACTTTTAGAACCTGAGACCGGGTCGATCGGCTTACTTCTTTTGAGGTACCCGAACATAAATAAACTTGATACACCATGTATGGTTCTCGCCGTAAGTGTTTTGCTATTTGGTAGAGGTAAGTTGACTCACTGTAGACTGTTATTTGTAGTTTTTTTATATGCGATAATTAACTACAAAACTAGTTAGTAGTTGAATCTAAATTCAGTCATTATTTTATTTGTTCATGAAGTTCGTATTGCTTGTATGTACCATTTCTTTCTCTATTTTATAACTATAAGGACACGCAACATTCGGTGCTACGCGAATACTACGCCGTAGCGGATTACTACGAGCACTTTACTACGGCGTAGCATCAACCGCTACCGTGTAGTATATTTACAAAAAAAGTTGAGTTTATAAAATGAAATCGTTTTATATGAAAAATATACACTGTTATATTCTAGAAACGAGTAGGCCTATCAATAATAAACTTTGTGTATCCAACAATATATGGTGACCTTACGTGCGGAAATCCTGCTTGGATGGCTGGCCAACTATTGACTGGTTGGTAAATGGCCGCTACTTCTCCTCAGATTAGTTTCAAGCGACACGTGGATAGTTATAGCGAAGTAATTGCTTTTGGAACTCTGAAGTTAAAGGAATGTTGTACTTAAAATGATATAGCAAGGAGTGTCAAGGTAATAATATTGTTTTGCCATGGGTATGGCAGAATACTATTACTAAGACTTCTCTGTTTGTCCGTCCATCTGTAACCAGGCTGTATCTCATGAACCATGATAGTCAGACGATTGAAATTTTCACAGATATGTGTTATATTTGCTGCTATAAATAACGATAAATACTGAAAACTTATTATAATAAGAATTGCATAAATATTTTAGGAGACTCCTATACAACTAGCGTGATATTTCGGGCGTATTTTAATTAAATGGTACGGAACCCTTCTTGCATGAGTCCGACTCACACTTAGTCGGTTTTTGTTTTACGTTATTTGCAGCATCTAAACTTGTAACTAATCCCATAAATATTTGCCTAACCAAAGACACACACTATGCAATTATTAGTTCAACACCAAATACACTCGATCAAATAATCTAAAGCCTAGACAATCGAATAGTTGACTCGTATGTAATCGATACAGCATTCGTGTCGGACTTGGTAATCATACTTAGTAATCGACACTGCTAATGACTTCGTAATCCGATTGTCAAATGCAGCTGGTGAGCCTGACCTAGCTTAATACTAAAGGTGCGTCTACACGGTGCATATAACTCGCGCATGTTGAGGCACAATATGCGCACATGCATTTTAAAAACGTGCGGATCAAGAGACTCGCGCATGCACCAAAGTCGAAATTTCGTACGTAGATTCTTTACATAAAAATACTAGATAGGTGTATCAGGTTTCGCATAAACAAAAAATAACGTTGTATACTTCCTAAGTATATTATATTGGACTGTGTTTCTAATGGCACGTTAAACTGTAGGTCCCGGCTGTCAGTGAACATCTTTGGCAATCGTTACGGGTAAGTCTGACAACCAGTCTTTCTAAGGGGAACTGGGTTGCTCGGGTAACTGGGTTGAAGATTTCAGATAGGGCAGTCGTTCCTTGTCAAACTAACTGGTAGTCAGCTGCATCCGGTTAGACTGGAAGCCAACCCCAACATAGTTGGGAAAAGGCTTGGAAGATGATGTACTCTGTTGCGTGCGGCCGTCACTTGTGCATGTTAACTTGCTCCAGCTACATGCACCGTATAGACGCACCCTAACTATCTATGACTAGGTCAGGTTCAAGCTGACCTTTCAGACTAACTAGATGTGATGATGATTGGTCTTGTTGGTTACAGCTCGGTCTGGGAGAGGACGGAATTTAATTGGATTATTGTATGGCGGTTTGTAATTTACGCTGGCTTAAGACTAGCTTCCGTCCTCGGTTTGCGCAGCTGGATAAATGCTAGCTATTAATGGGCTATGCAACACTGAAATGACTGTTCCTTAAATTGGTGCGTTCAACTAAATAAACGAATTCCTAAGCCTTAGTTAGAACGTAGCAGTGGGTACAAATCCGATAAAAATTCACAGTGTGTTTTTTCAGATGTTGAATGATGTCGTAATCATAATGAGGTATTTGATAATAACTTGATTGAAACTTAATGTATTTTAAACCTAATTCCTACTATATTTATAGACTCGTATCACATTTACAAGATTAATCTCCAAATCCAACTTACAAAATTACTAGACCCTAAAAGTACAGTTACAAAATAAACGTCCCATCTGTCGCTTCAAATAAAGACTTACTACACCTAAATACACGAACACAAAACGCCAGAAACGTGAACATCAAAATTCACTTTGACCAAGGACTAAGGATCTGAGCGTCTGGACCATTAATTCCCGAACACTGTGTCATGCAGCCGACTTTAGCCGATATTAGCCGAGTGCGGCCGACGTCGCCCGACATTAGCCGAATGCGCCCGAGTGGGGTCCGATTAGAGCCGACACGCGAACTCGCTATCAATCACGGAATACACTACGCCTTGGTTTATTCGTTTCTTATTTTGTTCTTTGAAGTTAATGCGTTTTGAGAATTCGTGTTAGAAGCGTTTTATCAAATAGTTTTTCTGTTAGTCCCAGTTTTTTTTTTGCTTTGTTCTGAGGTGGGAATATTGTTATGGGTATTATTTTTTGTTTTAGGTATCCACTTTCAGCTTTAAGACTGCTAAGGTAAATATTTTTTTCTTTACTAGAAAACATCTAATCTTTATGAAACAAACATAGTTGAAATTGTAACATAACTGTCAAGTACTTTCTCCGACGCCATTTTTAATCAAACATAAACCAAGTTAAAGCATTCCAAATTCAAAGCAACATTAACACTGAGATATAACAACCTCACACACGCGATAAAATATACCGATCCTTTCAAAGCTCTAAAGACCTTTTTAATCCCAGTCACAAGACAGTAAAACCTCTGTACGTGAGACTCCACAATGGAGTAAGGAAAGATGAGCGGAGATACCATAATGCAGGTAGGTCAAGCGCCTTCTTCTAGGTCACATTCTTATGGTGGACATGACCAAAACGAGTGAATTAACGAGGCGTTTGGTTTCATTGAGATATATTTCAACGATTTCTTATGTTGCAAAAAATTTTTGGGTCTAAAGAACGAGTATAAGGGTGAAAACAGTAACATGCCACGTCCCCCGCTCACCCGCATTTTGGCGCGCTACTTTCTTAGGCGATTTTACTAACATAGATTTGTATATACTAACAATTTTGTATAATATAATATAAAGGTATATGTATGTTAGTCTTTAAGTTATATATCTATGGGCCAATGTAGCCTAAATATAAAGGTAAGTATTTTAAGGATTTGATTTTCCGTTATAACACCTCCGCTATTCATTTTACTATCCATGTTCTCCACCGGGTTTCCTTAGTTTCCGTGGTACCGTCACAATGATTAATAGTCTTGCGTCTAGTGAAAGACAATGCTCGGTACCGATATGGAAGCTTCGAACGTCCTAATTTAAAAGTGGAGTATCCGTGCCGGTAATTAATGTTGGCTTTCTGTTCAATTTATAGTTGTAAAGCTATGGTCAAAATTGGAGCGTGTTTGACGACTGTCTAGAATAGACAATGGAACTAGGTGACTGAAGTTATTGTACGAGGAAATCTTTCGTAACTCCTATTCATTGTAACCTTTTAATCAATTATTTTCTTAATCAATATTTCATAATGTGCACATATTTCCACTTTTTTATAGACCTAAAACTAATCTTATACAGCTTACGCTAAAGAAGGGCTTACTTAGTTATTATCATAGTCAAAATTAACTTTTTCAAATAAGGCTAAGGCGAACGACCTCTATAGAATTCTGAATATAGTCTGTTTATTGTATGTATACTGCTAGTATCATAAATCACAAGCAATAGGCAGTATGTGGGTTAGTTTGTTTGTGACAGTTTTATGGTAAAAGAGCTTTACTAATGGATACTTTATATCCCGCACCCGGATAAAAAATGTTCTATGACACTTCCAAATAAAGTAGCTTTGTTGGTAAAATCAATTTGAATTAACAATTAACAAACTTTACCTCTTTAATATAATACTGTACACTAAAAGTGCTTCATTACAAATATATATTTTAATTGGTGTACATAATAAAGATCATAACTATCTATCTATACCCGCATTCATACTTAAAGCTAAAAAGTTAGGTTTACTCAATTTCTTAACAGCAACGAGTCTCGCGATGAATGCAAGTTAAAAACTCAAAAGTCGGGAAGTGAGTGCCATTCATCGCGTTCCGCTAACGTCAAGTAATTAGGTGCCTAGTTATCCGGAGAGCTGCTTGTAAGAGCTTTGCTCCCGTGCAATGAAGGCTAAACTGTCGGCCGATAGTTGGCCCATAGTTGGTCGACAGTTGATCTTGTAGGTTATCTTGAATCTTGTCAACATTTTTAATTATAGATACTAGCTGTTGCCCGCAACTTCGTCTGCGTGGGCAATATAGAATAGTCAAAATACTACTTATCCCGTAGGTGCATTCTTTCACGTGACAGTATAATTAGGATTAGCACTTAGCAGTCGCATAGATTCATTGATCAAGGTTGTGTTGTGGATGTGACCATTTATCTAAGCAAAAGAAGTAAAGTTTGTGACGTTGTGAATATCTCTGGATCTAGTCAGCCAATTTGGAAAATTATTACGTATGGTGCGTAAGTAATTTTCACAGGAAACAGTTATAATCTATGTCTATATGCTTTGATCTCAGTGGCGTGCACTTAGAGAGGCCTATGTCCAGCAGTGGACTGCGATAGGCTGATGATGATGATGATGACGATATGCTTTGAGTCTGACAAAGCTGTCATTTGTACATTTTCTGCAGCTGCTGCGACTAATCAGAAGCCAGAAAGTCTGTCAGTCTTACCATGGATATCGGCTTGTGTAGTTGACTGGATTGAAGATAGGTAGATAGGTAGTCGCTCCAAGCAAAATATTGGTACTCAAACAGTTTCGGTGACTGGAAGCCAACACCAACATAGTTGGGGAATAGCCGGATGGATGATAAAATGAGTCATCATCATCAGCAGGCGCATAGGGTAGGATAGTTTCACTACTGGGGAGAAACACTTGTATGACGGGGATTTTCTGTGCACTTACTCACTATGGTAAGGCTGACCCCACATTAGGCGTGCGCGATCCTCGGGCGTGTGAGTAGCGCGGGCGTCGCGAGCACGCTGCATGAACGTCGCGTTTTGCTGCCCTGCGGCATGTGTGAAGAGTGCAAGCGACGCGGCGCTCGAGTTGCGTTCTTACCCCTTCGCCTGCTATCCCCGCCACCCGCTAAACGCCTTAGCAGTTAAACGTCAAGGAGAGCGGCGCGTGCGCGCCGCGACCTCGCTGTAGGTAAATGCCGCAGGGCAGCAAAACGCGACGTTCATGCAGCGTGCTCGCGACGCCCGCGCTACTCACACGCCCGAGGATCGCGCACGCCTAATGTGGGGGAGGCCTAAGCCGGGACTCCACCGAAATGTTTGCATTAGTTCACGAATAGGCAAAATGTACGTATCTGTGAGAGTCCACTTCATGTGTTCGTACTTGAAACCTGC
The DNA here is from genome assembly GCF_022581195.2 of Helicoverpa zea. NCBI lineage: Eukaryota > Metazoa > Arthropoda > Insecta > Lepidoptera > Noctuidae > Helicoverpa > Helicoverpa zea. The sequence continues at coordinate 6,944,806 of NC_061472.1, forward strand.
AGTTTTGCCAAGATTTTCAAAATGTACGCTCTCAATTTGTCATTTCTTGGTGGAGCCAGCAAATCAAAAGAAACAGAAGTGTTGTACTGGGTGTTATACTGGGCGTCACTACCGCACACCAGGAAAATTTCGCTCTTGCGTTTATATACCATATTTTGTGTCACACGTAAACAGGACGACAGTAAGTAAAAAAAGTCCACCGAAAAACTTTTAAAGATCTGATGAACGAACAAATCAGACCTGACTTGGTCAACTGGGGCCAATCAGAGCTCTATGAAGCGATCATATGCTTTGGCTCCTACTGTTATTGTGGTTTCTGAAAATTTATTCACCTCATTCAACGATGAATGTAATTCTGATGGTACTATTAAGAACACTTGCTTAGCGCAGAAGCTGACGTTGGCAGGTCGACTCTTTTGACTTCTCGAATAGGATACCATTGGTTTTTGTGCAATGCACACCTGCAATGCATGCTGGATTAGGATAGGATACAGGTGGATAGGATTTGCAACAGAAAACAATTCTGTCTTTGTGATTGAATGACATCAAACGTAGTTTTATATAAAAGGTGTTTTTTTAGACTTGGCTCGGGTCTTACTGAGACTGTTCGTAATCGTGACCGGACCAGTATTTGCGATCAGAAGTTGAAAGTAAGCATGTCTCTGGTATGCGACGCGCAATTTGTACGTTTTCAGACGCATAAAGCATTTTACGTGTGTATGGTATTAAATCGAGAAAGCTCCCATTTCTTATCTGCACTTTGTATCTGGGCTTGTTCTTAAAGCTACAGAATCCTACATTACCTACCTACCTCACGCTTAGCAGCACTTGCGAGAGACAGATCCTCCTTTCTTCTAGGATTAAGTTTACATACTTTGCATCAGAAAAAATAATGAAGGTCTACTTAATACTATTCACTCAAAGTAATTTGTTTTAAGGCCACCACATTAGTGGAAGAGAAGCTAAACTATGTTTATGAAAAAATCCTGATATAAACTCCATCTGTAACTTTAAATGATAATTAATTGTTATACTAAAGTCATCATTTTTGACATAATATTCAAAAAATAATTTAGATGGCACCGTTTTAAATTTGGCTGAGAGCTATTATTTTCCTTTCATCAAGGTAATAATTATAATTGGATTTTGATGTGGCACGGCAAACTGACAAACACTATTGAAATGTCTATCGAAAAATTACACTACGTGTTAAAATATCGTGAATTACGGAAAATACACAACTCCATCTGTTGAAATAATAATCCTCTATAAAGAATGTATGGTAATTTATTGTCATTTACCACCTCGCTCCTTTGACAAATTTTATGTATTTTATTTAACACAGATTACCACAGATGGAGCTACTTTAACCTTGGCTAAACACAATTTTCATTTTTTTTTTCTTCCGAAGTTACTTATGAAGGTGTGATTTTCTGTGTAAAGGTTAATAATAGGCCGATCAACTAATATAAGTACAACATTCAAATGTACAGTTTTGACAAACAGATTGCGTGTCGTAATATTTTACATCTTGAATTCACAAAATTAATCATATCTTTTGATAGAGTGAATCGATTTCGATGAAACAAAAACTAAGTAATACCCCAAGTTACGTAGAATTTTTGTATATAAGCATTGTCTGCATTGAATTCGTAGATTTTACGTGAATCCCGAACGAACAAACAGATAAACAGATAAACAGACAAACAGACAAACAGACAAACAGACAAACAGACAAAAATGACAAAAATGATGGAAATGGGTTCTGTTAGTTATCCTTTAACATGCTGGCTATTTTTTTTGCCAATTTCTTCAATGTACAAAAATTACTTTTCTACAGATTTATTATATGTATAGATTTAAGTTTTTAGTTGTATACATTAACTCTATTTTTCCTATCTTTAACTAAAAAAGAAAATGGTTCTATGTCGAGAACATATGTAATTGATCGTTATAATGTACAGACTACCAGTCATATTCATACTGATTTATGTGCCCGATTAAAGTGCAGATTAATTCGATATAAAATTTGCAAATTTTAATGGCCTTACTACAAAAACTTTAACCCCTGTTTTACACTTGTCTAAAAAAATTTTGACTGCAAAATGAACCATATGTCAACGTCATAATTTGACATTTTTTTAGACAAGTCTTAAACTGACGTTAAAAAGTTTTTGTGGTAAGACGGTATATGTTTACACCCTTTTTAATTCTATAAAGTATGTCTTCAATATTTACAGAATAGGCTGAAAGTTATATCTTCCGCTTAAAGAGATAAATACTAGAGTAAGTATGATGTCTGAGTTTTTAAAATTTTTGCTGTTTGTTTTTTCTACCATCAGTTTCTATGTCATGCATGTTTATTAGTAAAACAGCACCCTGTTTGTCCCGTATACCATCATTGGGTCTTGTTTAGTGCTAATTCGTGTGCTCTTCACTCGATCTTGAGTGCTCTCCGACCGAGAGGCAACCAATTATTGAGAGGACGGGTCACGCATACCAGTAGATTGAACTGGAAAATAAATCTTTGTTTATTCATGGTAATGAGTCATTTGTAATTTAGTTGAAAATGATTTATAAAAGTCGCATCTTAAGGAAATTTTTCCCCGCATCCCTTAAACTATCTTCACACTAAATTTAATCTCAATCGGTTCAGGCATTTTGGCTTAGCTACAAGGGTTACAAACGAACAAACTCACTTACGCATTTTATGAATAAAAGGAAATAGGAAAAAATCATAAGTTTAAGTTGCGGCCATTAATCTACCTGCCGATGACAGACATGATAATAATTTACCAACCTGACGGTATTATTTAACTTGATTTAAGATAAGACTTAAAGAAATTATGACGACGAGATATGCAAGAAAGACTTGATCAAATGTCCGTAGATTATCAAATAATCTAAGTGGGCTGGAAATCAGCACATTTTGAACGTCAAATATATGTAAAGACTGCCCAAAACATCCATCTTCCACCACTTTTCTTGTGTTCTTTAGATGTTATTTAGATCAGAAAGTTTTTTTTAAAATCACCTTAGTTTCAGACATCACCTATACGTAACCGAAATTCACCCAAAAAAGGTTCCCTTGACCGAAAAATTCAAAAGCTTACCAAAGTCAACAAACAATAATAATAAAACGAACAACAACATAAAGGCAAGCATTTACTTTATTAAATCGCAATAATAGCCAGTGGAAAGTTGTTTGTCGAGAATAATAGTTACAATTTCTTTTCCCTTCAAGGGACTCGGAGCGTTCTCATTTAGTTTGTGACAGTAACAAATATGTCAATTTTGGCGAGGGGACGCTATGATTTATATAGAAACCCGTAGAACAGCGACTATAGTTCGGCCATTCAGAGAATGCGTTCCTGACACGTCGCGATTGAACTGACGACGTAACTACATTCATTGATTATTGATATAATAATGTTGTTTTAATGCTCCTCAATTGTTAAAACGGTAAACAACCAGCAAAAATATTTTTATCGTAACTGCAACGCCATTGCAAAGTTACGTCGTCAGTTCAATCGCGACGTGTCAGGAACGCATTCTCTGAATGGCCGAACTATAACAAGGCAACTACATCAAATGCTGTCATTCCACTTAAAACGAGAACGTTGTTTTTCATGGTGTTTCGAGGAAAAGTTACTATTAAGTACTCCTTAGAATGTCTTCCCATTAGCAGATTTTTGTCACGCGTAGCAAAACCGTACGCAAGACACATCCCAAGCGGAAAAACGCACGATTTGAAGCGGCAAGTTTTGCAACAGTAGTTATCAATTATTTACCGCCGGTTGTACACGCGCGACACCAGAAACACCCAGCGTAAAATCCGCCAGTATGAAAACGCTGTTGTAAGTATAACACGTTTGTTATTCGGAGTTGTTAAAAGTATTCGAAACTCGTTTCAAGATTGTTAAAACAATGAATTTAAATGAGCCTTATTAATTAAAAAATAAATAAGGGACTAAGCTGGTATTAATATTAGGTTTATTTCTTAATTAAAAATAATTCGAAACTTCGGCTTTCTGTTTAGTTTATGTATTAATGAAAGCATTCCATTCTAATTAAGCATTATTTTTTATAATAAATGCATTTTTTTTTAGTTTTTAACCTATCAACCATACTACCACGGACAAGTGCTTGTAACTCACAATCATAAAACTACTTAACAAAAACTTATGCAACCCCACTAAACAATTCGAATTAGTTAAAAACAAACATTTTACAAACTTCAGCACTCACGCTACATAAATTAAAGTTTTTAGCGAAACTTTTAACACTGAAATGCGCTCAGGCTCACAAAAGGTATTTATATGTCACACCGCATAGAACTTGCGTCGAATATTATGATTAATGACCGCTACCCCGTTACCCCTTTTCGCGTTACCCCGTTGCCAATTTACCCCACCTGTTCTGGGTAACCTATTTCTCAGTCTCCCCCTGTCTAATTAGGGTGAACTAATCATTTGCTTTGAATACCGTTTTTTCTTGTGAAAGGGAGGAACCGGATTTCGGGGTAGTGATTGAGGAAGGTTCATTAGGAAGGTTTGAGGTATTAATGTACTGTTGAATGTAGGTGATTTTGTGAGAATTTGAATTTAGAAATTTTTGTGTATTTCGTGTATTGTGTGCCACATACTATCTATACAATATAATGATGAGTTTTTTTTGTACCCTGCCCTAAAGGTTCCAAACTATTTCACTGATTTGAAGAATTCTTTCACAGTTGGCAAGGCTACACTCTTCCCGAGTAACATATGCTTTATTTTATAGCACGCTAGTATCACTATAAAGGAAACAAAGGCATACTATAGGAAGAAAAGAAAGAAATGGTTTATTCACTATCACTCCTGTAAACAAACACGGATTAAAGTTACACCAAGCACAAGGAAACGAATAACCATACATTTTCATTGGCTTAAACTTAGATTAACTTTACTCCGTGTTCAAAGATAAGTATAAGGATAAAATAACTGTAAACCGTTGGTAAACTTTTGATGAACAAACTAGGTCATTTAAAATATTAAAATGAAAATTCAATCTATATGCGTTATATCTTTCAATATCAAAATAGTTTCTCCTTATTAAACCTCCTTGTTCATCAAACCTATACCTATAAACCTGAAGATTCGGTACATAATCTCGTATGCTTCAACAAGATGAGAAGTTTCATCTAAACTTGCTTCACATGAGAGATTGTTCGAACATATTCGCTAGCGTTAACCTAGTACAGGGAATGAGATTGCACCAATCCAACTTGCATGGGAGTATGACAACATGATTATGACGTATTAAAATAAAGCTTAGTAATTAAAATAAAAATAATTGCTTCTTATTTTGATACAAGCGAAGGGTTTGTTTGTCATTTTGTTGGTGGAACGCTCTAATTTCAAAAACTACAGCACTTTTTCTAAAAACATTGTTAGATAGCCCATTTATGGAGGGAGGCTGCATACAAGCTACTTTTTATTCGGATTTTGCGAAGAAGTTTCAACGGGCATCGGAACTGCTGCTGGAGGCCAGAGTGATATAAATAAAAGAAACGATGGATAGATTATACGGAGATGATTTGCCTGGAAATAATGTTGGGGACTTGTGAGATGACGTCGGACAGATAAGTATGGAAAATCGCCTTTTCCCACGATGAGCTATAGTAGTAAGTATGGAACATTTTACATGATACGCTAAAGAAAATGGCGTCCAGATAAAATACGTCCAACTCAACCAGGTAGGTACTGTTCCCCATATATTTTCGTGCATTGCGTGCATAATGACCTGGGCTCATAAAGCAATAAATGACGAAGTTAGCTACATACCTATAAAGAACCTACAGTTTCATCATGTATCTGCCGCAAAGGTTACCAAATCGATTTCATTTGGCATTTCGACCAGAGAAACCGCCGATACAGTTCATTTCTGGGAATTACATCACCGCAGATTATATTTAGACAAGGTTCTATTTCAGTTCATTCATGTATTTGAGTGGTCCTATAATTTATGTTTGTGATGTTAAATTACTACTTACTATTACTACTCAAAGGTAGCGATCTGACGAAAATGACTGAATTGATGAAATTAATATTATTGATTTGATTTGATGAAAAGTCATCATATATTATGTTGTGCTCAAATCCGACATATTTTGCTCAAATCCTGGAGAAAGACTATTATCAACTCCACATTTCAGAACAAGTGCCACTTTCACATACTTATTTTTTGAAATGTCTTAAGAAATAATAAAATGGGAATCATTGATAATACTTAACAATGGACTGTCATTAAAAAATACTCCTAATATTAGCCATAAAATACCCCAACTCCTAGCATACAAACAACACGTAAGTATAATTTTGCAATAAAATAGGTTTTATTCACAATACATTGACCGAAGTGCGTAATAAATACAGTAGCTCTCTCTCATAATGGCATCGTAATAGACCGGCCTGTGTTATTAGAAGAACGTTAGTTTCGCAGATAATAACACGACATTAGTTCGATCTATTGTCACCATTATTTTATGACTAGCTGATTTCTCGCGGTTGCACCCGCGTCCCGTGGGAACTACTACCCTTATTGGGATAAAATATGTGCATAGGCTACTTGGGAAGAGAGCAGATTTCCAAAAAATATTTGTTTAATCGGTTCAAGAGTTTCGGAGCATTTAGGGTACAAACAAAGAAAAAGATGATTTCTTTTTATGATATTAGTAGCAGTAGATGTAGCCAGTAGAGCGAATGTTAATTGTATTCAGAATCTAAGAATAGATGAGGCTCTTAAATTGTGAAAAGTAACCTTGTCTGTCGCGCTTTCACGCCAAAACTAATGATTCGATTTAAATGAAATATGGTACACAGATAGTCAGTAGATATTTTAATTAGGTTAGGCTCAAGTTCACCGACAGCAAAAACGTCCATTTATCTTAAAACAACTTCGAAAATTGAACGTAAAAATTCATAGTTGTCTGTTGTGTAAGAAAACTGACGTACATAGGTATAAGTTGTCGGTGAACTTGAGCCCAAATTAGACTCAACGCAACTGGCATTAGAAATTGCGATCTCACAAAATCACGTATCCTATCAGTAATATGGAAGGTAAAGCATACAATATATTGCCAAGTGTACGTTTCTTGACTCCCAATTAACAGCGCGTCTCATGATTCCAACTAATTTTGAACGAATTTGCATACTGCAATTAGCCAAAATTCAAATATATAGTGAGGTAGGATCGTTACATGCATGGTAAGGAGTCTCCTGAGGCAAATTTGTTACATTTAAAAGTCCAACTATGATAACTTTCTTCGCAAAGTAATCAATGACAAGAAAAAAAATACTGAACTGATTTAAATGATTGGTAAGCAAATTGAAAGTACATAGACTACTTTTTACCCATTTGAGGGAAGTGTTTCCCACGGGCCACGAGCAAAATGGTGGGGAAAAGCAAGTAAACAATAAAAGAATATCAAATAACCGCGCTAATTTCTCGTTAAGTGGCGCCGCGGCCGAGGAATTAATAGCCGCCATTATGGCAAAAAAAACTCAGTTCAAACATTGTTACCGTAAAGAATTTGAGTCACACGGCCTATAAAAACAGCCGTAAACGTTGGTTTTCTTGTGAATGAAATAAAACCGCAATAAACAGTAGGCTCCCGACACCTACCCCGTTAGAGGGTAGCAAGCATTATGCAAAGTACAAAATCCCATTTACCACGTGTTCCCGCGTGTCGCCTCCCGCCAAAGGTTTGGAACAACGTAATAGACTTGTTTATAAACGGAAAGTGAATTCGCTTCCCTCGATACAATGATTTTCTTTAACACCCAGTTTTACGTAAAAAAAAACTCAGAAAATTTCACTTTTGTTTGCTCAACATACTGCTAGTAGGTTTATTACTTTTCTTTTAAGTGAAAATAATAGACGCTTGGAGCAAAGAAACACTATAAAAAGATTAGCGATCGTTCGTTGCCAAATTTTGCTGAGTGTTCGCAAAAGTTGTGGCATAAAACATTTAGTTTATCGAGGTCAAAGCAAAGCTTACTCAATAACTCCACCCTTTCAGTTATGGGCCCCGCTCATTTGATTTTTGATTCAAAGATTTAAATAACTGAAAGTCCAATTTTGATGAAGTTGTGTCTTCCTTTTCCCGTTTTATTGAGACCCGATTGAGCCGAGTCATTGAGTAGACCTGTCAAAATTAATGGAAAACGATTCCTTCCTGATTGGCGACTGCTAAATATTCTAAAAATGACATCAAAATATTGAATCTTGTTATTTTCTTGAGCTCACCAACAAAATACTCAGCCTGATCGATATTTGGAATGTCATAAAATAACGTCGATTCGTCTTCCAGAGGAAGTTCTGTGATTTATTGTAATGTAGGCCGAAAACACATTTATTCTTGTTTATGTAAGCTATCCTTATAATAAAAAACATAGTTGCAAACTGCTGTGATTTAGGAGAGTAGTAAAATAATTTCTGATGAAACTTTTAGTACACTAGTATAAACTACGCAGTAAGATTTGTAATGGCCCACCAGCTGCAGTTAAAATGCAATTAAGAAAGTTGAAATGAAGAGTTCATAACATACTGAAGTGGAAGGCGCGCCGTGCTGCCTCCGCTTGTCGAGATCGCGAAATAAATCCATAACTTAACGAGTTCCTTCGACGAGAATTTTTCTCCACAAGACTGTCAGTAAAGTGTCAGCAACATCGATGCCGCTGAATAAATTACGGTGAATTTTAATTGGCAATATTGATGCCTTTAATGTGGAATAACTCATTAAAACTACGGTCTATTACAACATCTCTTTACTTAAGCATCTCTTACTTGAAACCGGCAAAATGTTTGTTTTGCCAAGTTATCATTTTCAAAGTTAATTGCATATTAATTAACTTCGAGCTTAAATATTTAAAATTGGCTCAAGATGAATTTGAATAATGTTTTGCCGCGGCGAATGCTAAAATTTGTGCTCTGATCCCAAATAAAAAGTGTTTTGGGAATGAGAGCAATTAAGATGCAAATTTCAAGGGAATTAAAGCGCAGGACGAATTAGACCTGTGTTAATGAAAAACAGAGTTCTTTGTGGGACAGACGCGCATAAATTGTGCGCTCGATTGTGCTCCAAACATAATATGTTTCGTTGTCTTCTCTAGAAACAAATGCAAATTGTTCTATTCTATTTACAAATGAAAGAAATATATTCCGCGCAGTTGCCAATGTTTGTGCTAGATGCATTTTGTTGTTGAATATTTTAGTATGTTGAAAGAGTCCACTTAGTGCTGACTGTAGACCACTGGCCTCACAATAAAAGAGAAACGTAAGAATATACAAATAATGAAATAAAAGATTTCTTCATACTGAAAATACAGATTTTGAACGTCACGACATTAAATTTTGTATTCAGAATTCAAAATTCCAACGTTAGAGAGTGCATACCGAGTCATTGCCAAACAAGGCGATCATCTATCACTAATGAAACAGTTCCAATTCTCAAGACATGATTGATCACTATTCTCTTATCAAACTCAGCAATATTGATGAGCTCCAACGCCCAGCAAGAACATGCATTCGTTCAGAGAAAACGTTCGCTTTAATCATGTTGTTTATTCTAAACTTTATAGACGTCGACGAATAAAGAAGGTTGGTCCTAAATAAATAGTATTCAACAAATCATGGTTATTTTTACAATCAGTTTTAGAACTTTTTAAGGCTACTTTATTATGGCGGCTTCTGTTTGCTTGTGATATTTGTGTTCCGGATTTTAATACGTCACGATCCCTTTATGGTGAAAGAAAAAGTTTTTATGGTGTTACATTATAAGTTATGTTTGCAGTTACATCAAAAACTTTTGTTTGCCACAATTTATCGTGGACTTATCAAGAAGAAAAGTAGAGCTACCTACTTATGTCTAAAGAAATAATGGGCCCATGAAAGAAAAATACAGGAAATCATATATAAAAATATCTTTAAGTTCTTATGAGTTTTACTTCAATTATACAGAATATATTTTACCAACGTAAGTTTAAAAAATATCAAGTTACGTGGATGTAAAATTTTAATAAAATATACCTACACTCGAGAATTTACCACTTTTTTCAGAACACCTATAAAATGTTACTTTTACCTACATCTACCAATTCCTTTGTGAGAATATACAGCTAGGTTCAACATAGGGTAAAAACCGGAGCCTTTCATGTTCTAGCCATTGACGCCTCGAGGGACACGACTAATGATCTTAAAAACTAACCTACTTCTTGTATATACTAGCATTACTACCTATCTGTATGTACCTATGGACAAGAAATCTACACTATACGTGAAAAAAATCTAGCTCATTTTAAGGTTTCATGTCCAGAAGGGAACTAGGGGATTTTTACTGAATACTTTCAGTAAAACGATCCTGTAAATCTAAACTATTATAATAAAGAGGAAACATTTTGTCGTTTATTTGTTTGTTTGTGCTGACCCTAAAGGCTCAGAATCTACTGAACCTATTTGAAAAATTCATTCAATGTTAGAAATTTACTCTTCCCGAGTAACATGTGCTATATTTTATCACGGTACGGGCAGTAGATCCCACTGGGCGCGGATGAAACCGCGCTAAACGGCTAGTTGGTTCTAAAGGTAGAAAACACAGAATAGAATCAGTTACATGATCCTGTAAGTCAGACAAAAACAAAACACAATCAAGAAGTGTTCAAACCAATATCAAATCGCCAACACGTCTTCTTGAAAACAAAAGACCGTGCAAAGGACAAGTTTGTCAGTGGACAAACACGAAGTTCGGGGGATACAGTTGATAAGTTGCATCAAGAAACTGGGACGCTCAACTGCCGTCTACTTGCCAAACTATAACAATTCCATCGGTACAGTCAAATGTTAAATGATACAAGTTACCCATGCTGTGGTGAATATGAATTTCTTGTTTGACTGTTGTAGGAACTGATCGGTTGAGGACAGTTTATATATTAAATGTTTAGAGCATGAATTTTGGTCAGATGAGTACTTTTGGTCATCTAGCGGTAAACTAATAAATATCAGCGAATACAAGGCTCCGGAATGCAGCTTCTTTAATTTCTTATCTTCCTTTATTAGGGACAATGTTTATTTTCGATATTAATAGTGAACTTTACATTTTTTTAGACAAATTACAGGAAATTGAGGAGGTCAGATGGTGGCCATGTAAAACAGCGGCAATCAGCTGCATCCGGCTAGACTAGAATTAGAACCCAACTTAGTTGGGATAAATACCATTAATGTTTTAATATCGATGCAACATTACCACAATCACCTACTTCAGCATGTGCACACATAATTATGTCTATGTTCCACGGTGCTATAGTTCAGCGAAGGCAATTAATTTTCTCAGTGGCAACACCGAACATGTTATGTCAGTGACGGTCGTTAGACAAGGCACTTCATTAAGAGAGCTATTGATTGCTTGCTGAATCATTGTTTTCTCATTAAATATGTTATAACGATGCCATCAGGGGTAATCTGTAGTGTGTAGCTATCGAGGTATTAAGGCAGTCTGGTAGTAGATTACCTAGATAGAAAACAGTTTTAGGTGAATATGATGTTCTTTTAGTTATTTGGGCACAGTCAGAATATTATACTTAGTACATCGGCGACGTTTGAATGTATTATTATCTTAATTCGTATATAAAATTATTTTATCCTTAATAGGTATAGTTACTAAACGATATGATGAAATGAATTCTCTTTCTTCTTTCTTCCTTCCTCAGATTTAAAATAGTTTTTTTCGTTAGTATCAGTGGTATAAGTGGGAATACGTTTTTCAATAGTTTATGATTGTCTTTACAAAAAAATAGGTGCTTAGCTTAGATTATCGCTAAGGTAAATTCTTCTTATAATAAAATATAAAAAAGTATCGTAGAAACTTAAAACGAGTTACTTAATTTTATTAAACAATTACTAAGTTACTGTAAAAGCGACAAGATCAATTTAGTTAACTAATTAATAAAGAGTTCTTCCTTGTTACTGAGAGCAACTTAAATTGGTGGATCCCGGTTGTCATTTGTACTTTTTTGATAGTCAAAAGTCAGAAAGTCTAACAACTAACGGTAGGTATTGGGGTGCCCGGTTAACTGAAATAAGGAGGTCAGATAGGCAGTCGTTATAAGCAAAACCTTGGTACACAGCTGTGGTCCGGTTTGATATTATAAGTATTCCGATATAACTGGGAAAAAGCTAGTCAGATTAGGTAATATGTGAAAATCATCATCATCCTCGGAGCCTTTTTCCCAAACTATGTTGGGGTCGGCTTCCAGTCTAACCGGATTCAGCTGAGTACCAGTGCTTTTTTTTCCTATATATAAAGTACTAATGCAAAACGGACTGTTAATTTATTCTTATTAGCATTTTACATTTGCAGATGCAGAATGCAAAAAATGCAATATTATGATGAAGTATAATAATTTACTATAAATAGTCATAGAACTACGCCTACATTGTTGAGTGGTAATGGTTCTAAGTGGTATATGTTAATAATTCTATCGATAAAGAGGTCTATAATAAACGCTTGTGTTCGCCTAATGCTACAAATAAGCTTTTAATTCAAGTGTAGGCAGGTTAACCGCTATAATTAGTTAGCTGCTGCGCCCATTAAATACGGTGAACATTGGTTTAGTTTAGACAATTATTTGAAAGCATGCACTTTAGTGGGTTCATATTAAACTTGGGTATCTCAGATATTCAGTGGTTAATTACCGAAAGAGATCGTCTAATTTACAATAAATTTAAATTTTTAGAAAAAGATAATTAATCCTAAATCGTCGTATTTTAATCGAAATACCACACCACACCGAACATTAATTTTTCACGATTGTGATACGGTTGAAAATCTATTGAAGAAATTTGATAGATTGAGTTATATAGGATGATGTGCCTGTTGTCCGTACTTATTTTATTGATAGGGAGATTAAAATTAAACGTGAACTAGTAAAGGTAGCCAAACACAACCGAAAAAGGTAACAAGCACTTCAAAATAAAATAAAAACAGAACTTAAAAAATATTTCCTATTACCTACTTGTTAAAAACTGAACGGGTATAAGTACTCGGTACTCGTGCTACTCCGAGAAAACGCAGAGAACTTCCGTAGAAATCGGATTAAGCACTTTCGCTGGCCGCTACTGTTCCGATGGTATTTTAAAGTTGGGCTGCAAAAAGAAACGAACGGTTTTGTACCGATTTTGTTTGCCTTTTCTAAGTGCCTCTTTAGCCTTTTCTGGTCAAAATATTTTGGTTTTCAGATGTGGGTACGGAGCTTTTTGGTATTATAATTGCTTTAATAGGGTTTGTTTTCTCATTTTAAGCTCGATACTATTAGTACCTATCAGTCCAACGGGCTAATGCGTTTAAGTCAAACCTTTATCCTTTGAGTACAAAACTATATTTCAATTCTAAAATAGTGATATTTCGCGTTTAGTAACGAGCGAGTTTGGCCAAAATAATGATGCACTTTTGATAGCAAAGCACGTTAGTCGTGTCTCTCGCGGTTGGATTATCAAAGTCTTTATAGTAACGATGTGAAACAGAATAAAATCCAACGTTTGACTGTAACAAATACTTTTAACACCTAGTACCTATGTAGCTTTCTGTCATATTTCAAACATATTTATCGTAGAATTTGCGAATTTTGTCACCTCCACAATTTAATCAATAAAACAGTTTATACAACAGAACTTTTAAAATAACAGTATTACACTTTAGAAATGACAGCATTTTACAAATGATTAAACATAAACGGATTTCCTAGAATCGGCCACAAAACCGAGGTTTTTCTGTCTAAATCACACACAAACATTTTTTCCACACACGTTTTCGGCGACCCGAACCATAGAGCTACAAAAACTATCAATCAACCACGTGTAAGGTTGTGTCGGGACTATGAAACGTGTAGACAAGACATTCATCACTTCGCGATCGTCCATCAGCTGGATTCTGCCCACAGATGCCACTGTGACTATATAAAACAAAAAGTTACGCTAGATTTGCGCTGTCGACTCCATGTCAGTGATATGCGGTCGGAATTACATATATACTTTTTCGTAACTGAAATGTCGCTATTGAATAGTTTGATGCACAATATTTGATGTCGATAAATGCTTTTATGTAGATTTTATTAATATTTTCGATATCATTTTTGTTAAACCTAATGAGGCTGCATAACAGCGCTCAAGTCTCAAGCAATAAAAAATAAAATAAACTGAAACTTTATAAGAAGGATCAAAAATGTTACAGTAAAACTCTGGTAAAATATGAAAACGCGTATTTCGGCACTTGCCGTACATATTAAGTCTACACAAAAGTAGAAAAGAATACAATTTACATGTCTTTTAGAACTCAATAAAAGAAAGAGATAAATATTAATCAAGTTGATCATTAAAATGAAATGTATTGGAATAAAACCAAGTTCAAACGCAGTCGATTTTTATTACCGCACTAAAATTCGGGGCCTTGAAATTATTAATATGAAAACTGGTGAAATACACCATAAAAATGTCAATGGAATAATGAAATTAGATTGAGACAAAACATAAATAATATAATTTATCTTTCTATTTCTCATAACAAACCTTACTAATATTATAATATCGAAAGTAATTCAATCTGTCCGTTTGTCTCACTTTCACGTCAAAACCACTAAACCGATTCAAATGGATACCCATATAAATAGTCTAGAACCCGAGAAAGGACATAAGCTACTTTTTCCTCGAGATGTTATCTCTTCGGTATGCAGGTGTACACAGAGAACAGGCAGGGTAGCAGGGTAATAAAATAAATGACTGTCTACTGACATAACCTGATGGCCTCATTACGTAACACAAACAAAGGCCTACATCATTTGCTTTAAAAATAGCCTAAATATAGCCTATGCAGGGTTAATATGGAAGTTCCCGGTAAATAATTTCAAACAGTGTTTCTGTGAAATGCTATAGTTTGCTGATCGATAACATGTGGTAGAAGCTTCGTGGCCACATGAACACGCATTGGAAATGCATAGACATTGTTTTTTTTATTTATTTCTAATAATGGGAAAAAATGTGCTTTTTGGTAGACTTAGCCAGCTAGCCGGACAACCTACTTATAATATTTTGTTATTTTTATTAAAAACCTCTTGGTTATGTGAATAGTGATTTTCTTGGGAAAATGTTTACCGCATAGACTATGAGAAAATTCACATGCGTTTTTGGAGAGTACGTATAACGGGTATGGCTATAATAATATCAGCCGTCTATAATCTGATTTGTAACACTACTATTTATAGCGAAAATTGACTGTAACTAGGGTTAGGTTACTTAAAAGTTTCAAGCCTTAAATCTTTCACATACATACATTAACAGCCTTACTTATAAACGTGAATTAAATATAAGTAATACTTAAGGGCTGTTTAAGAAAATTCTTAATTATAAACGTTGCTTAAGCATGTCTTAACTAACATTTAATCACTACTCAAGACTTTAAGTAGTGATTCGTTAAAATGTTGCTTAGAAGGTGATTAGAGATTTTATAATTAAGGGGGCAAGACTTTTGTCGTGCATTTACAAAAAACAACACATATCATAATTGTGATAAAATTGGCTCAATTAAATATTCATTCCAAAAATATTGAATTTTATTACAAGACAGGTAAATGACACTAATTTCTTACAAACCCCAAGATCAAAAGAATTAAAATAATTGAATTTACTCAGTTCCAAGTTCCTTCATCATTACAATTCACCTCCAACTCCTATAAAAGTACAAACACCCATGTAAAACATCTCATTTGTAGGCGTGAGTCAAAAACTCGGTAACTTGGTAATTGAGCTTCGATCTGTGATGGCACACATTAAGTTGATTCGTTACGGAGCCCTCGGGAAATATCGTCGTGTTCATATACTTGAATAGGGAGATGCGGTACGGTTAGTTAGCAAGGAAGAAAAGCATTTGTTATTTTTGTCGTGTTTGTTACCTTGTCGACGCCTCGGTGTAGGTAGTACTAGAGGATTTTGCATTGATAAATATTTTATTTATCTGCCCGCTGCCGTTTTAGACCCAGACTCCAAACCAGATAAGTTTTTAAACTATCCATAGAATTTCGTTATACAAACTTTTTTTCTCCTTGGCAATTGTTTAAAAGCTTAAGTAGTCGATTTAACACTGTAAAGCTAGTGCTGTGACTGATAAACAGACTAGTTATGGAATTAAAGATACATGTTGCGGAGGAACCGTACAAGATTATTACTAGGTAACTATTACAAAATCTTAAATTCAATTAAAAATCCTACTTAAAAAAGCGGGGCCAACATAGAACACAAAACACAAGCTTATTTAAGTTGTGACATGTCATCACAGAGAAACAGATGGGATGTTTCACTGCGTCTGTTTTTAGATTACTTTTTGAATGCCTACATGCGTGAATGTCACTTCAATGTGCTGTCACAACGACATAGCGACCTATATTTGTTGCTCCGTTAATAAAAGGCGCAGTTGTAATTATTATCGTGTGTAGTGTACATACTGTTTGTTTGATTGCACTGTGTACGGTGCAATTGTTGTGTGTTTTAGCTGGAAATATAATTAGGGTAGGTTGAATGCTGCAGAATTGGAAATTATAGAAGTATTAATGAAACTTTGTAAAAGAAATTGTGTACTGCCGAGTTATTTATTTTGCAAGAAATTATGTTTCTATTGAATAGACTATGTACCTGTAGTGAAGCTACAATGGTCTGTTTAGCCTTTTCCCAAATATGTTCTTCCCGTCTTACCAGACTCAGCTAAGTACCAGAAACGTCATACACATTGTCAGACTTTCTGACTCCTTACTACAGATAACGTCTGCCAAGGATAGTCAAAAGACAGCCAAGGAACTCAAGCAAGTCAAATAGGATCAAAATATAATTTTGATCTTGGCACGGCCTCTCTCTCTCATTCCTGCTATGTATCCATCATGGTGGTGGGGTCAGCTTTCCTAATTTTTCTTCTCCACTTCGCTCTATCCCAATAAAATATAAAAACCCGACCATATTTAAAATGTATCTGCGCACTCACAGCTTGAATAAATCCCCAGACCAACGCCATTTTGTCGCGTATTGGTTATGTATACGAGGATTAATAGGAATGAACTCGTGGAGCGATATTTATCGATAGTCAAACCCCAGCTTGATCGAGTGTCAATAAACCGCAAAGCTTCAACTTTGCTTGTTTTATTTAAAGTTTGGATCGTCCATATCGCTGTCAATCTGTGGCTAGTTTTTGTACGTTTAGATTTAATATTGAGAAGTTTTTTTCTGCGGTTTTTCCCCTATCTAAGGGGTATTTCTTCACGTACCCGGTAAAATTATAACTTATGACAATCGCAAATAACGTGGTTTTCTATAGGTAAAATATTTTTCAAGATCGACTATGTAGATCCAGTGTTATCAAAACTTCACAAAGTGTTCTGCTTCATAATATAAGTAACTACCTAGGTATGCCTTGATGAAACATACAAAAGAAAATTAATAAAGATACCGTTTTTTAATAGTTTTATAATCATCTTGAATTGCTGGTTCACAACTAATTCAACGACAATTAAATATAAAAAGTTATAGTTATATATCTATAAAGATAGCCACAAAATAATACCACCAAATCAGATATTACGGGCAAAGTCACAATAACAAGCTAGTCATATTCATAAGCACTAAGCTATATCTTCCATTACCTAGACAAGACCGCCTAAAATTATTTTGCCGCAGCTGTCTTGAGAAATTACAATATATAAATATTTAATGCTTTTCCATAATAACAGTTAGACCGATATTACTTATTAAAGACTATTTAATGCTATGTTTGTGCCTAATGTACGATAGACCAATTGTTTTAAGATACGCAATCAATCTTTGGCTTGTCAACTGTCAGAAACAGGATTTTTCCAGAAAATTAATCGTGTGAGAGAGTCATGGAGATTTGTGTTTAGGTAAATAAATATGTAAATAGATATACAGTCGTTTACAACTTCAATCAATTTATTTATGCTTCAATAGGTATTATATTTGGTGGTATTCCCGGGAGAGAAGTTACAGAGCCTACAGCCAAAAACAATTTTTTTTTTCTTATTGACTCCATAAGTCACCATTAATGATTTACTATGGATTACAATTATTTTTCATCTTTTATTACATTAGCCTCTTACAAGTAATCTCATAATTCCTATCACTACTACCTAAGCCAATTAACAAAAAGATTAGTTATCGAAATTCGCCTTAAAGCAACCCTGACCGTTTCTATAAATATTTCAAATTTGAATTTCGAAAATGGAAAAGGTAATTTTATCGATGGCAGTCAGATGCGGTCGGTGGCGCTTTTTCAATAATTGGAATGTCAATTGAGCTTTAAGCTGTATGAAGCGCATCTGTAGCCATAGATAAGATTGCACAGATGATATAGCTCTGGGGATATCATTATTTAATGGAGATGACACTTATGTTTGGATTAGATATCAATATTGTTACTATTTGATAAAGAAGCAAACGGCTAGATATTATTTAAAAATCCAATAGATTTTTGCAAAAAAATATAGTTTCCTAAGAAAGACACAATGCCCAATTATGTAATTGGGTTTATATCTTCCACACTGTTATGTATTCTTCAAAAAGTAACGTTCGTTTACCATGTTTGATCATACATACATACAAATGCTGCAAGGCCCTATGTAAATGAAAAAAAAAATGCTGTGCTATCAATTTCTAGCCCGAAACCAAAATTCATTGTTTTCCTTAGAGTCACGTAAAAAACTGTCGAATCGCTCTATTTGGGTGGAAAACGCAGCGATTCAGATACCCATAGAATCGCGCGAGCGCGTTGCGTAGTCATCTGCGACACGACGCACGCAACGAAAGCCTGTCGGACAATACGCATCCGAGTCGCACGTACAAATTGACGTATTTCCGGCCGTTTCATTCATATAGGTATATGGGCATAGGCATGTGCGTTAAGGATTTTTGCATAACTTATAAGGAAAAAATTGATATTATACTATTATGATACTTAGAAACTTGAGGAACAAATAATAGTTGTGACTCAAAAAGTTTCTAATAAGTGTAATGTCCTTTCAAATTCAATTACTATCTTGTAATTTGTATAAAAATTCATTCTTTTCAAAAACTGGCTCGTCAAAAACTGTCGAATCGCTCTATTACGCGGTGTCCTGCGTGAGCGACGAACGCGACGTGACGCGACGCTGCGAACGCGACGAACGCGATCAACTCAACGGCATACCCTACATGCGGCCTATGTGACAGTCGGCGGCGAGACGCGACGTAACGCGAACTTGTTTTGAGAGCGACCAAATGCGACATCACGAACTATTCAGAAGCGCTGATCGCCGCAGTGCGTGAATAAAGATTGTTATGTGACAAAAAACATAAACATTATAGAAATCGTTTATTAGTACAAAGAACTTGAAAGAATGTTGCTGTCTGTACTTTAAATATGAACTTTCAAGCAAAATTGTACTGTACTTCTCCATGATTTTGAGAAGTAATGACCAAAATTACGTAGGACATTTATCGCGTGTAGCATCGCATCGCATTACGTCGCGTCGTGTTGCGCCGCGTCGCGTCGCGTTCGTCGCTCACGCAGGACACCGCATTAGCGTGGAAAACGCAGCGATTCAGATACCCGTAGCGCGCGCGTTGCGTAGTCATCTGCGACGCGACGACGTAACAAAAGCCTGTCGGACAATACGCGTCCGAGTCGCATGTACGAATTGACATATTTCTGGCCGTTTCGATACTATGTACTATCTTATGTTCTGATACATTTGTATAGTAACTGTTCCTCGTGGATTCGCCTAAATTCCGAAAGAAGTATTTCCCGTGAAATCGGGTAAAACACATGGACAATACGTGTCCTTGCTCAGGCTCTAGAGTATAATATTTGTGTACCATTTTATTATAATTTTATATACCTATTTAAAAAGGTGTGCCAACGTTTCAAGTATAACTATGGTTTCGATTCCAGGTTACGCAGTGCCAATACAACTTTTCTAAGTTTGTATGTACTTTCTAAGTATATCTTGGAAAAGTAGTAAAATTAAAAGACGTTAATACAAATTATTCCTATTTATTAATTAAGTGTATATTTTTATCAACATTTTTAAAGTTCATAACAGTACACGTTTCATTGGCAGTGTAAATTTCTTCAGACGAGACTTACACAAGTAAGAATGTTCATTACAAATTCCTAGACTTTAAGACTTAACTCGGTCCTTTGCTGTCGTTCAACACGAATATTTTCAAAAGTCACCCGTAGATATAAGCACTTCATCTTTTAGGTTATACTTAATTAAATATTCAAGATCATGTACTGCTTAATTGACTGCTGTTTAGTGTCATAGTGAGAGGATAATAATGTTTTATCTACTGTTTTAAAAGAAGTAATAAATACGCTATAATAACATGGCATGGCTTAACATAAAACGGTTCTGTGGCCAACAGTATATTTAATTTTTTTTATTTATTATATTTATTTATTTTTTATTTAAATTATTAAATGATAATGATGAGAAATACATTATTAACATAAGCCTACTGCAAGATAGGCGCTTGAATTAAGTCATATCTACTATTTGCATGCCTTCAGAATTTTTCTCATTTGTAAAAATCTTATTTAACTTCTCATTTCAAATATCTTGGCTCACATCATGACAAAAATTTACGCTCTTTCAACAATCGCCTTCTACAATGTCCTACACATCGTTCTGATATCATACACTCTTCCTTCTTTGTAAAATCTATTCTTCTCTGGAATGAGTTACCTCTGGAGATCAGGATGGTAAATACCCGTCACACCTTCAAACTCAAAGTTCGTGACCACTATCTTGGGAAATTGGCAGAAACATAAATAGTCAGTTTCAAATTAACTTTCTTAATATGTTATTAGTATTGTTTGTAGTGTACATATTTATATAGTTATATATATACATATATATTATTATTAATTTATTTGTGTATTGTAATATATGTAGGTATATGTTTCACACTAGTTTTTCAGATTTGTTTGCACCTACCAACGCTTTCTCTCCGCCACCCAAAGGTAGACTGGTAGAGAACGCCTAAGGCGTTAAGTCCGCCATTGTACTATGTGTGCAAGAAGTATTTTAAATAAATAAATATTCAACTCAAATACTGGTGACTATTGTGACTAATGGTATTGTTTTAACTCCCACGTTATCACCATATGCCTAGCCTCTTCCCAAGCATGCTGGGGTCGGCTTTCAGTCTAACCAGACACAGCTGAGTACCGGTGTTTTTCAAGCAGCGACGGCCTATCTGACCTCAACCCGGACTGCCCAATACCCCTAGTTAGGATTGGTTGTCAGACTTACTGGCTTCAGAAGCCGCCCACAAAATACCCACAATACCCCACGCGATATTTGAAGAAAAATAAATAGACGCATCAATTCTCACATCTTGCATTTTACACCCACATTCTTGGAAACTCAACTTCAGTGCATAAACGTCACTCAATATTGCTCCAAGAATTGTTTTAGGTCCAAAATTCTCAAGAAACCACCCGTAGTGTGTGGGTTTATCTAAATTCAATATCGATTGAACTTTAAAATATTGAATGAATTGTTATTGTTTCAGAATAGAGGTCAGTTATTTAAAGAAGGTTCCAATCGAAGCGATTGATTCAATGCTTTTAACTGCCAGTGATGTGCAATATTAATTTCAGAACGAATTTGAACATTTAAGTATGTCACAGAGGAGAAATATGGCCTTACTACAAAAACTTTAACCCCTGTTTTACACTTGTCTAATAAAATTTTGGCTGCAAAATGAACCGTATGTCAACGTCATAATTTGTCATTTTTTTAGACAAGGCATAAACTGACGTTTAAAAGTTTTTGTGGTAAGACGGTATTTTCTGTTCTTTTTTTAAACGCGGGTTTCAGTAACCTGTTTAGTTGTTGGGTTATTTACTATGATTTCCAGATACCTTTTTCACACCAACCTACCGTTGGTTAACTCAGTAATAAAAAAATAATAATAAAAAAACTCCATGGCAAGCTATTAATTAACTTGTTTTATGTAAGCTAACACAACTGATAAACTAAATATAGCGAGACCACAGCCCACAAACATATTCATATCACAAATGTTGACTGTACCCTGTACTGAATTGAACACGGGACCTTAGCTTCAGCAGTCCGGCACGATAACCAATTGCGCCAACGGGAACGACATTTGTAGAACAATGCATTAGCCCCCTAAAAGTCAAATTCCTATCTTTAATAAGCAATTCAAAAGACAGATAGGTTACTGAATTCCACGGTTAATCGCTGGTAATCGTATGATAATCTCCTTTAGATTAGTCTAAGATGAATCGTGCTTAAATAACGTGAAATCGAAATCCTTCTTAATCTTGTTTCTTTGATAAAGAAAATCTCTTTCGAATTGAATTGACATTAACAAATTATTTTATCTTTTTTTCGTTCCATTTCAGTATTATATTGCTTTCGTTAATTTTAGTAAAATAATGATTTTTTATTGTCTTGCTATTTAATTAATTGGGTGGTTGGAAAGGTCAAAATTGAATTCCATTATCATATTCATTTGGTAAAGCATCTTAAAATTTTGTCACTTTCATTTATCGTTTCAATAGAATGATGTGAAAAATGCTCGCGTTTTCATACATATTGTGTAGATGGTAAGCGTTTTTGACAGTACAATAAAAATCATGAAGATGACTCTTTAGAAACTACCGTATTTTCAAAATGGATAAAATAAGTTATTTTATTCAGGAATGCTTTTCGTAACTTCAAAGTTTTGGCTTGAAAACAGTCTTCGAGTATCACCTACTGATAACGCCCCTCGCCCACTGTTGTTGTGTACCCCAAACGAATCGCATTGATAACATTTAACGACTGTATCTGTCAACTGCGATATCTTTTTACAGCTCGAAAGCGCAATATGTTACGCTTTATTTACTACGGGCAATAAATTTACTTTTATGACTGTCTTATTTTCACAGGAAAAGTTGGGAAAAGCAACGCAGTGTCGGAATTTTCCCTTTTTTTCATTCGTTGTGAGCGTCCCCGTCAATAAACAATTTTATTGGTGTTTTGTGACGTGAAACGTCCACCCAACAAAAATCACCATCCGCTGAATGTTGTATTAACTTTAAAATTTCATTTTTAGCTTCCCCTGAGCATGGGTTTTCATTTTTGTCTGTTTTGGTAGCATTTATCAATAAGCGGCCAATCGATTTTTAAGGCTAGAGAGAAAAATATTGTACATAACACATAAATATTTCACTTATTATTTACGTATTATATACAGTTAGCTGTTAGTTAGCAGTTAGCTAGACAGAACAAAACGTTCGCAATATTCCCCAAAATAACCTCCACAAGAATTAATAAAAAAGTTCAAAAATATTAAGTCCGAAACCAGCCAATCAGGGGCCGCAATAACATCACAAAACATTTGCATTTTATTGAAATACACTCCGATTTGCATCACAAAAGATATCGATACCCGATTATACAAACATAAGCCAAACGGAATCGGCGAAGTAATTTAATATATCGGCTCTGTGTGAAAATAAATAAATTGTAGACTTATCCTTCAATCAAATGTAATGGAATAAAGAATCGACTTTGATCTCGGAATATCATAAGTTTAATTATAAGGAAAATCTGCCAAGGAAACCTTTAATTTTGAATAAAGTCTTCTATTGGATATTGTTTTCATTGTGAGGCTAGCTGAACTTTTTAAATTGGCACTGGTAACTTAATTTTCTATGTTAGGTTGGGTTTGAATGCCTTTCACATACGATATATATTCGATATACAGGAATGAATTTTAAGTAGTGCAAAAACTTTGTCAACTTATAGTTAAAAAGGTTTTGTAGATACGTATAATTTTATTTTGTTGTGTTTTAGTACAAAAAAGAATATCTATTGATAGCGACCTGTATACGATATTCAGGTACGATAGGTACGTAGATCCTACGAGCTACGGGCTTGTTGCAAACTCATAGCAATGTAGCCGCTACGAGTTTTTAGTTAATAAAAATACCTTTATCCATTGCTACACACAGTTATTTTTATGGCCATACAAACTAAAACTTCCTTCAATTTCTTTTTAAGTTATTTCGCTTAAAAAATACAATTAATACTGTCTTTTACACCCAGTTTATTTTTTATTTCACTGCCTAAATGACTACATGACACAAAAACTTCACTCAACTGTGAGAAAACTATGAAACAACCATGAATAAAGTGACGCAATTTTAAAGTAACAGACGTAATGATACAAATGTATTGCCTATAAAACACAACATTGTTTAGGGAACAAATAAACCTCGTTGTATATAAAAGCTTGTTCACAATATACTTTCATAGACCACTAAACCCAAGTTGAGTGGTAATCTACTATGAATATAAACCGTTTCTGACAGACTGACTGACAAACAACTTCAGAACATCCAAGTTTTAGGGTGCCATAACATTTTTCATTGGTAATTTTTCCCTAAAACATCATGTACCGGGTTTTCCCGAGGTAACTTAACTGAAAAATATTATACGACTTCAACAATAATAGTTATAGCTAAAACCTTCTCCTAAGTGTGACAGATACTATGCTGAAAACCACATCAAGATCGGCTCAGCCAAACGTGAGATAATTGCGCACAAACATATATACCTACAGGTCAAATAGGGAACCTACTTTTTTCAAGCTGGTTAAAAATATAGAACTATGTATATTACACTCACAAACTTAGCTTTCTATTGGTAAAATTTTCAAAACCGTTTTAGTAGTTCTAGAGATACCCCCTATAACTTACAAACTTAACCCTTTTACAATATTAGTCCAAGTTGAAATCACCCAAACTCAAGTTTTTATTAAAATTTTAAACTTCTTTCCTTCCCTCCTACAATGTTGGTTGTCTTATACCTCTAGAATAAAAGGATTCTGCATCCGTGAGATGTCAATGACCTCAAAGTAGATAGAAAAGTGCATTTTGCATTCGCTTTAATATTCGTATTGAGGGCGAATATTACTAGAAAGCACTCTTCAACTATTGTTGCTAACTCTATAGTGGGTTGACTATGGTAATAAGGATTTTATCTTGCCGTATTTTTACACAAATGTATTAAATTAAATGTATTTTAAAGAAAAGTTTTTATAGAAATAAGAAAAGGGTGTATAACTAACAATTGAAGTTAGGAATTTTATTGAAAGTTTTGTGTTTTTATTATTTTCATTTACTGTGTCGTGAAAGTCAACGTATTACAGCGCATATATAAATATTTTATTAAATTATATTTTGGCATAATTGATAGTGATATATTTTAGCGAAACTATTCCCAGTTACAAAAACAAATTGTCTGTCTAGATCTTGTTCATAAATAAGACAGGACTAAAGGAACTACATGACTAAAGGAAAAACGTTGACGTGCAAATTGGTATCTTCGCTTGACAGCATCAACGTCACATACAACGTAAAACAGCCAATCGTGGTTTCGTATTACAAAAGTCAACAGAACAAATTATAAAACATATGAAAAACAACATAAAACACAAAATTATTCAGCAGAGAACACGCCACGGGAATGACTGACAACCGTAATAGTGCAGTCATTGAAGCGAAAAATACGGTCTAACCTCCGAATTTTTTTACTGTGAACCGATTTGCATGAAATTTTGGTATTAGGTTCATCTTACCCTTAACTTCAAAAGTGAATATGATTTGAACTCCGCCACCCCCCCTGGGGGGGGTTGACACCCCTTCTTTGGGGTGAATATTTTTTTTGCAAAATAACCTCGGATATCGATAGAAGACCTAATTTTAAGCTAAAGTTGTCTTTAAAGTTTTTAAAAAAATCCAATACTTTTCAAGTTATTGGCAATTGAAAATTCCCAATTTTTCACGTTTTTCATCGGTTTTTTGCAAATATCTCCAAAAATATAGGTTTTATCGAAAATTTATAAAGAACAAAATTGTAGCAGGTAAAACAACGAACAATTTGTTTTTTTATAAAAGGTCCTAAGTGCAATATTAAGCTAGATATTAAAGATCAAAGCCGTTTTTTATTTTGTCTGAAATTTAATCGACGTAGTTTATGCCATCTATTATTTTAGTAAGTTGATCAATTTACCAGTTTTATTATTTTCCGGTGACATATATACACATTACAATAGTTGTGACTCTTTATTATACTGCCTACTTTCACATTGCTCCAAATATTGACACTCCCGAAGTTTTCAGTTACTAAGTAGAAAAAAATATGACAAGTTTTTGGACCGTAACTCCTTCAATTTTCATGCTATCACAATTTATAAAAAACCACTGTAAAAGTAATTAAGAGAGCTACAACATCCATCATTGCAATATATAGTAAAGAACTTTTTTCTAAAACGGTGAAGAGTTAAAGTGCTTAAGAGAGGCTGTGATTGCGCTGCCACGCGCTCTTTAAACAATCATATCTCCGTCAATTTTTGTTCGACAGAAAAAACAAACAAACCAAATTGTTTGTCAGAAAAATACCTAATTTTTTATCAGTACACTTTTATACGTATCTGTCGTAATTTTTGAGATATTATGAAAAACAAGTGGGTTTTTCTTTAATTTGAAATTTTGTTCTTTTCGTTAATCGTGACTTTTTTGAAAAATATCTGTCCTGAAGTAGCCAAACTGATACTATCTATCAAACTCTTCATAATAAAGTTAATCCTAGGCGGAATACGATTAATTTTAATTTTGGTGGAAATGGCACTTATGAAACCCATTGATTTAAAAGAAAAAATATAAGATGCTCCCCTTATTTGCAATACAGCTCACTTATTTTACGTGCAAAAGACTTTTAATAGTACTCATCTTAGAGCTTATTTCAAGCACTACAAAACCCATTTGTATTCGAATGCATAAAATGCATCTACTCGCCGCTACATGGCATTGACCACAACGATTAAATTTCAGACAAAATAAAAAACGGCTTTGATCCTTAATATCTAGCTTAATATTGCACTTAGGACCTTTTATAAAAAAACAAATTGTTCGTTGTTTTACCTGCTACAATTTTGTTCTTTATAAATTTTCGATAAAACCTATATTTTTGGAGATATTTGCAAAAAACCGATGAAAAACGTGAAAAAATTGCGAATTTTCAATTGCCAATAACTTGAAAAGTATTGGATTTTTTTTTAAACTTTAAAGACAACTTTAGCTTAAAATTAGGTCTGCTATCGATATCCGAGGTTATTTTGCAAAAAAAATATTCACCCCAAAGAAGGGGTGTCAACCACCCCCAGGGGGGGTGGCGGAGTTCAAATCATATTCACTTTTGAAGTTAAGGGTAAGATGAACCTAATTCCAAAATTTCATGCAAATCGGTTCACAGTAAAAAAAATCGTAGCAATAATGCTTCAATGACTGCACTATAATAAGTGTATGCAAATCCAACATTCTTTATACTTGTACTTTTTAATTTAAAAACGCGGTTTTTGTAGCATTTTTCCTTTTACGGGGTTCCTGTTATGTATGTTACTGAAACACTTGTAAACACAAACAAAAATGTGTAAACTTACCTATCTATGCCTTTTAATATTATAAAAAAAAAGGTATAATATTATAAAAGGTTTTAATATTATAAAAGGTTTGATCGTGAACTATTCGTCCGGCTGAAAAAATCTTTTCAGTGTTAGATATAACGGGTTGACTTTTTTAACTAATCGCATATCAACCATATCTAGTATATAGTAATTTAATCGTCTACTCTTTCTGTGTTCGAATGCAAAGGGAATATTTAAACTACAGCTACTTTTTGAAAACGATCCGAAATAAGCAATTTATAAGTTCCGCAAAACCGTACAAATAACCCAATTCGAATGTAAATTCGTGTAAAAAATAAACCGAAAATTCGTATTACTGAATAAATCAATATTGCTTTATCGGGATCTCTTTGTGTTCACCATGATTTGACAGCTGCCGTCAGACGTACCACAACTGTGAACGATCACACCGTCAGCAAGAAATACGAATAGAAAGAAAATCTTATTATATCACAATAATGTACTGAAGGAACTTAAGTATAGTATGCTTCATTGAGTAGTGACATTGATAGAAGATATGATAAGTCGGTGTGTTAGGTAAGATTCTTATACATTTTAAACAAGTAAAGTACCTATAGTAAATTATTTCAAAGAAGTCTTATAAAGTCATGTTAAGTGAATTTATATCATCCGCATATCATATCATCCGCAATGAAGACTCAATGGAACGATTAGTTGTGCAAGGGAGAATAGAAGGACAGCGTTCTCGTGGACGATCGCCAACCAGATAGACATACCTCATAAAATCTGTAACATCAAGCTCAATTGTGGAGTGCGCACGGAACGCCACCAGCAGGGAGAAGTGGAGAGAAATCGCAAGGGCAGCCGCCAGAGACAATCCATGATCACGACCACTCTGCCAAGAGTGTCCGATTAAGAAGAAGAAGAAGTGAATTTAGGTAACTATAATACACACACATAAAGTAGTTAATTGGAATTTCTTTGAAAATGCGTGTATGCTTATAACTAAAATTAAGATTTTCATGAACATTTTTATACCTAAAGACTCTTATTGCTATTATCTGAAAGTCTGTTAAGGCAACCCACTCATCAACAAACTCATTATTTGAATAAATTTTCTCTCGCTCCCTAGCACACTATTTAATAATAATATTTTACAAGACACGCCAGCCTCAGGATAAGAGTCACCACACACTGCAAACTTTTAGTCGGCCGATACTTTGAGCTCGTAAATCAGTATAAAGATGAATGGTAGTGCACACGTAACAACGATGAGGTATTTTTCCGGTATTAGGCCAACTTAAAACTTTGATTACATTCACTATTTTCTTTAAAAAATATATATTTTTTGCAACCAGCAGGCCAACAGTCGCCCGACTGTTGAGTCTACGCAGTATGTGCGTAGGCTAAGTAAAGCAATTTAGAACATCGAACTCGCGCTCATAAGTAATGAAAATGATCCCATTTGACATTGCCGACGCAGACCCGATAAATTACTAGTCTTATAACAAAATAAATGTTTCAAATTATAACAAATGATTTTTAATTGTTCTCATTATGGAGATTCTGGTTAAATAACTACGGTTGAACTGGGAATTCTTGCTATTTGTTAACGTAGCTCTGTTAATACTATCATTTTAAATAAGCTTTTCTTTTTAATGAACTGTCCTACAATACTTTTTAAGTAAAACAAAAAGGTTGATAAGATTTTCATTCGCGCCCTTTCGAGTTTCGATTACACTATAAATTAATAAAAAAGAAAAACCTAATTGAATCAAAATCATAATAAAGTTGAAGTTAAATAAATTAAAACTAGTAATTAAAATTAATAAATTGAACAAAAAAAATCAAAATTAACATTAATAAAAACATCATAATAACAGAATCAAAGAACATAATCATAATATAAAGAACAAACGTAGGTGTGCATCGTCCTTTATGTAATAGTAGATCAAATTGCATTAATGTCTCCGATAAAAAAAGAAGCTTTATATTCCAAGCGTTTAAATACATATTAGTTGATATCAGTTACAAATATCATTAGCAGTAAAAACTAAAAACCTAAATGACTATTAAACATTTCTCTGATTCCACGATAAAGCTCTGTTGACATGTATCCATTATAGAATAAGCAGAAAGGCACTCGTTCCATGTATTTGCCGATTGCAGTTTGCATGCGAGATGATAATTACGATTGCATATAGCTGCGAGTAAATACGACTGCATAGGAAATCATAGTGTGGGCTATTTGCAAACAAAACTGATTGTTGAAATACCCACCTTAATGCGGCAAATTGCTGTTCATTTAACATGCTAATTGAACTTTATTGAAGTCTGTGTGAAGTTGCTGAAATACTATATTATTTAATAAATGCAAATATTATGGTAAGTTCTCAATCATTTAAAGAATGCGACTAGGTAGTCTTATAACTACCGTTTCGGAGCCTTTGGTTTACAAACAAAAAAACCCTCCATGTTCTACCTATTAGGCATCGTTCACACCAAACGTATTGTCCGCCGCTGACTGTGAGCGCGCGTTACGCAGTTTATTGCTTTTCCATATATATTGAAATTGTCGTTCACACCGAACCGACTATACGCTGTTACGTCGTCTGTTGTAGCTGACTCTCAGTAGCCGATTATTTTACTACGCGACTATGCACGGCGGACGCGGATTGGCTACGCGGACGCAGTTGCCGAATAGCGCCGCTCCGCCGCGTACGCACCGCCGCTCCGCCGCGTCCGCACCGCCGCGCAGTGATGCCAGATTGGGGGGATTCCCCCCAAATTTGGGGGTATTTTCTGCCCACGGGGGATTTTTTGGGGGGAACAATCCTTTGGGGGGATCAGCGGGTCAAGAAACTGTAAGAATTTTCACTGTACATGAAATATTTTTATTGAGCCTAAGTTACTATGGACGTCTGACATTGTTCTTTTCGCAATTGTTTAAACGTGATTGATTTGATTATAATAAATAAGTGTTGATTACAGTACAAGTTGTTTTCCTCTTACCTTAAAGTAATTGTCAATCTTTCTTCTGGCTGAATAGCACGTCGATAATTAGTGTCCCTTTTATATAAACTTATACGTATTAAAGATAGTAACCCATCGAATGTTTTTACTGTCATACGAAAATATTTCTTGAACTTATTTGGATAAAGTCTATATTCGAAATATAAAGTATGAAATTGACCAAGAAAACATCTCTTCAAATTTAAGGGATGTACCCACAATCTCTTCTTTTTATTATTTTCGTCTTCCTCTAGAGCTTCGCAAATGGCAACTATCTGAATGCGCATCATTTAATTGAAATATCAGTAAACGTCCGATCCCGATTTTTTTAAAAATACACTAGTTTTATCGTATGGGAACCACGAGTGATCTCAGAGATCGTTTATAAAATACTACGAGCAACTTCAAATACTGAGCTCTTTTATGTGTAGAATAGTCGGCCGCTCAGCGTACGCATCTAGTGTGAACCTACACGAGCGTATTCTTTTGTTCACACATGTAGCGCATCGTACGCTATAGCCTATTGTCGGCTTGGTGAGTACGCGTACTGCAGATTGAGTCGACGTTCACACTGAGGCCGACTGTGAGTATACTCACAGTCAGCGGCGGACAATACGTTTGGTGTGAACAATCCCTTAGGGTATGGATTCCTCCATTTCCTCCACGCGGCTGTAATGCCATAAAATGTGACTAGGCACTTGGTATCAAACAAACATTATAAATGCAATTTGTATATGTGTACTATGTATGGCTGTCGGTAACTCTTTCACGCAAAATCTATTGAAGGGCTCATTGATACGATACTTCTTATTTACTCGCTCATGACAACAATACAAATTGCACGCAAGCATTTAAAAAATGTCCCTGAAATTGCAACTTTTGTCCGAGTACACACATGTTAGCAGTGACGCGACGCGAACATTTTTTTTTTCGTAAACACTTTTGGCAGAATCTGGCCATCTCGCCATTAGTGGAACTCAAAAATTCCTAGTGTTCTTGAGTTATAAAATTCTTAGTGTCATGTAAATAGTTGAGAGTTTCACACTGTTGGTGCTCACCACAGTCACCGCTAATGAGAATAATATGGCCCACTTTGCCTGTATAAACAAGAGTTTGTCTCAACCATACTTTACTAAAATGTTGTGCCATTAAGCTGTATTAACGAGAGAAAACATCACTAATCCTTTTCGTTCTACGTAATTCTGTAAGCACATTATGAACTTAAAATAAATAGTTAAGTAGGCAACTCATAATATTGTAAGTGTGAGTTTGTTTCGTTTTCTCTGTAAAATTGCTGTACCGATTTGTATGAAAAGTTCTGCTGACAGTCAAAGGCACATATACAGCAGGATGCGGATAATATTGATTTAATTTTCTGTGTGTAGCTAACATTAAGTTCAATTTCATCAATTATACAAATTCTGTACTTAATTAGTATCAATAGAGACATCAACTCCATATTCCAAATTCAGCGAATTTAAATTAAATACCATTCTAGGAATTAGGTTAATAAATGCACATGCTAATGCTATATTTTAGGAAAATTCTTGGTTCTATTATTGACTGTTTCGCCCACATAGCTGGGCGTTTAATGCTCGCTGCCGCGGCTGCGGTTGACCTCAAATGTACGAAATACGTTCAGTTACAGTATTAGCCACGATATTTTCAAACCATTTGATGCAGTTTCCGTACTATTGTTTAGCGGTATGTTATGTTAGAATTTAACTTATAGGCAACTAGCTGTTTCACCCGCGTCCCATTTACGCGGGAATAGTAAAGCTTCCCAATAGTAAACGGATTCTCAAATCGGGTCAGTGGTTTCGAAGCCTTATCTAATAAACAAAAAGTTTTTATTTTCGTTTAGAAAATTATAGGCGATTAATAAGGTCAGTCAATCTAAAAGTTGTATTAACACTTTTGTTCCATGCATAAAAAGGTTGTGCTTACTTAACCAGTAACGAAATCAAATAGAATAAATCAAAGCAGGCTTCACGCGAACCCCTGTTTACATAACTACCCGAATTATGACTCATGCAATAATTTAATTATATTAGGTAAGTAAATAAATACACAGTTTCAGAGAATACTAAATTAATTATGAGGTACAGGTGTGTTCTGACAGTGTACGATATATCAAAAGTATACTAGATTCTAGACACGCGAACATTATTCGTTATAAGCCTTTGATATAGTAGGTATGTTATTGTTTTTATTCTAATTATTGTGCTCTGGTATAAAATGTAGCAAACGTCAAACACCTTCAAATCAGGCAATAAGTGCGAGAGAAAGTATAAAGAGTTATTAACTTGAGTTCATATGCGCATTTTTTTGTTTAACTTGACTATAAGTATGTAAACAAACTATGAATTTATTGTTATCAAAATTGACACTCATACCTTAATATATTCAATCTCGAGATCAAGCATTTAATTACTGAAAAACGGCTTAAAAGAACATACAAAATTACAAACATCCGAATTGAAAACCGCCCCCTTTTTCAGAAATCGGTTAAAAACCAACCTCATTGGTTCGTACCCACCTTCGCCTAGCTGATTTTATCAAAACCTAGTTTCCTGTGACTGCACCTATTTCACATTAATTGAGCTATACATTAGGTTTCATTTATTGGAAAGTAATTACAGCTTATTGGAAATTGATTTCATTACAAAATATCGCAATACAGTTATTGCTGAAAGGTTTATTATTTTCCACGATCATATCATTAAATTCACCTTCATACGTTTTTCTGGTAAAGTACTGGAGATTTGTCTGATAAGAACAATTACCGACCGATTTCATTGGCTACAATCTTAGCCAAGGTGTTGGACAGTGTGCTCGACTCAGAACTTGATAAACATCTCAATATCCATGACGCTCAGTTTGGTTTTCGCGCGGGACTTTCCACTGAAAGCGCTATTCTGAGTCTGAAGCACACTGTTCAATACTATACGGAAAGAAGTACACCTGTGTATGCATGCTTTCTTGACCTCTCCAAGGCATTCGACCTTGTGTCGTATGACGTGTTGTGGGAGAAACTCAAGAAAACTGGCGTGCCTACACAGGTGCAAAGAATTTTTCACTTCTGGTACCAAAACCAGAATAATTTTGTAAGATGGGCAAACACCTTCTCAGACACGTACAGGTTGGAGTGTGGGGTGAGGCAAGGTGGTTTAAGTTCTCCCAAGCTCTTCAACCTGTACGTTAATGAGCTTATAGTTGGGCTCAGCAGCACTCGAGTAGGATGCTGGATTGACAACATTTGTATGAACAACTTTAGTTACGCGGATGACATGGTGCTGCTGACCCCAACTGTAAGTGCAATGAGGCAGTTGCTCGCAATATGTGAAGCATATAGCATTCAACATGGTTTGATGTACAATGCTAAGAAGAGCGAGTACATGGTCTTCAAGGC
This sequence comes from Helicoverpa zea, assembly GCF_022581195.2. Lineage (NCBI taxonomy): Eukaryota > Metazoa > Arthropoda > Insecta > Lepidoptera > Noctuidae > Helicoverpa > Helicoverpa zea. The sequence continues at coordinate 6,978,800 of NC_061472.1, forward strand.
CCCCGGTAAATGTACACTAAATGTGCCCGCAATAAAGCTAAATGGCATTGAACTAAAGCGGGTTGACAAGTTCAAATATCTCGGACATTACGTTACTGAGGACCTTGAGGACAAAGTTGACATGGAAAGGGAACGTAGGGCATTGGCGGTTCGAAGTAACATGCTGGCCCGCAGGTTTGTGCGTTGTAGTGAACAAGTTAAAGTCACACTTTTTAAAGCCTACTGCCAGACTTTCTACACGTGCAGTCTGTGGTTCAGATATACACAGAGAACGCTCAATGCCCTACGTGTCCAATATAATAACGGATTTAGGATGTTGTTGGGGTTGCCCCGTTTCTGCAGTGCCTCCGGTATGTTTGCGGAAGCCAGGGTAGACGGCTTCCATGCTATAATACGCAAGCGGCTCGCATCATTACTGAGCAGAGTCAGGAGCAGCACCAATAGCATCCTACAGGTTATTGCGGAAAAGCAAGACTCAAACGTCCTGAAAGCATTTATACGTGCTCAAATTTTGTAAACTGGTTTTTGTATGTTTTTATGTATGGACATTGGTCTGAAATAAAGATTATATTATTATTATCTTGTATGTCTCTGCCAGACCTCGGGACTATAGAGTCCCGGATTTTTGGGAGGCGAACGTGGGGCCGAAGCCAACACGCTGAAGCCCTTTTGAGACAACTTTAATGAAATGGCGACACAAAACCGACGATTATCCCCGTATACACTACAGAAATGTACCCAAGGACAATCCCCGGTTCTGTGCTAAACTATTGCTAACTATGGATGAAAACTACTTGGGCTATTGTGATGGGATGCTAGTGGACTAGGAATGGGGAAACTACGGGAACTATGGCACCTGCCGATAACAATGTAATAAATACACGTAAAAATGGCAGGTGGAGACTCGCCAACTCACTTACTGGGCCCCCGGGAATCAGTCGCTAAATCGCAACAAGGGGGCAACAGGTACATGAGCGGCTGAAGGGTGAGGATACCTCGGCGGACTTTAAACGCAGATCACGCGCTCCCTGTGGGTCCAGCATCACCGGCCCACTCGCCACTTACCACGAGGCACCTACCCTCCGAGTGGGCTGTTAACCCTGCTCTAGCGACTCCACTCTGACCGGCCGATGAAGGCAAGCCAAGAGGCGGGAGACCTATCCCCCGTCATGCTTCACTCCGGCAGGCCGGAGATGGGGGACAGTATACTCTCCCTGGAGCACTCGGATATATAGCCCCGCGGGGTCGCTACTCCCCGTCATCCGCCTCAGATGCCCTGCGGGGATATTATTATTATTATTATAACTAAATAGAGAAACGTGTACATAATACTAAGTGTGTGGTAAAAATTCTAATACAAAACAGGAGAAATAAGCTTAGAAACACGACTATTTTGTATGATATTCCACAAATATTTGATCATACGCTGCACTAACGTAGATTAAACCGATTTAGCTGGCCAAAAGTCTTTTTTTTTTTTTTAAAGTTTATCATCAAATTGTGGGTAAAATGGAAAGAGGAGTATCCCAGCAACAAGAATTTACCACATCTACCCACCAAACATGCGATATGCGCTTGCACCAGAAGTTAGAACTTGACCTTAGTGCAAATTTTACTTTATACGTTTTTAGAGATCTCAGTAGACGGTATTAAAGAAAAATTATTTTTGTGCTCTCTAATTGATATTAAGCAACTATTGTGATGGAATCGAGTTGTGCAGGTAACAGTTATTATATTTTAATGTATTTTAAGTGTGATCACTTAATTTTTTATAGTATTATTTCAATTTTAAAAGAGGGTGTGAAAGCAAAATATTTTTTTAGTAATTTTCTTGTTTAAACACAATTTTGTTATATTATCGCGTTCGACCGCGTAATATTTTTTTTAGTTTTAGATATTAGACATATTCAACTAGCTTACGACATATTTTTTGGCTGCGGATAGCTGCGGATGTCCGACTTACAGGCTTTTTAAGATTTGAAGTTCATACAAAAATAAAATACTCTTTTCTTTAAAATGTAACAAAGTGCATTTTCTTTTGCTTAAGGTACCTCTGGTGTAAAAATAGTGACCCGGCATTATCTTTTCAATAAAATGCAACAGCAAGATCTATCTAATCTTGAGGAAAAACTAAATTATCTAGAAAACTACCTTTTGACCCATTATGGTGACACGCCTGATAGTATTAGCAGTTTAAAACGTAGATTTGGATATTTTAAAGCAGGTATGAAAGAGAGATGGTCTAAAGCTCATAGGAAAGAAGCTGAATTCCTCAAAAATAATGAGAGTTGGTTAAGCGGAATATTTGAACTTCCGAAAAATGTTGGAAATCGACCGGGCCGGCCATCTAAATCATTTGAGGAATGTAGTGAGAGGTCTAAACGAAGGAAAACTGAAGAAATGCGCTCTAGTTTCAGTGAGGATGCTATAGTTCATGCAGCACACACAACACTACAGACTCAAGGAAAAAGAAACGCTTCAAAAATACTTCGAGATATTACGAATTCTTCAACTGCCAGAAAATACAATAAAGCAGAACATGCAGTTTGTTGTCTTACACCACTACAAGCCTTGTCAATGTTTGTCGAAGCGGATTTAACTAGGCGACAATATGAAATTATTAGAAACACAAATAAATCACTTTATCCATGCTATGATGTGTTACTCAAGGCAAAAAAAGAATGTTACCCGCCCAAGGATTGTATAAGGATCACAAGCACCTGTGCGGAAAGCAGTCTACAGAGTCTTATTGATAACACAATTACTCGTTTATCTATAGCGCTTGAAGAAATCCTCTGTTCACTTAATGATAATGAACGGAATTCCTTAAAAGTTATTTGTAAGTGGGGCTGTGATGGATAACAACAGGCTAAATATAAGCAAAGATTCGAAGATGCTACAGACACAGACTCCAATATGTTTATGAGCTCTTTTGTTCCTCTTAGAATAACTTGTGGAAAAGAAGGGAAAAAAAATATATGGCAAAACCCTACACCATCTTCGCCTAGATATTGTAGACCAATAAGGTTTCGGTTTGTTAAAGAATCGGTGGATGTGACGAAACAGGAAATAAGTTATGTCGAAGATGCTATTAAAAAGTTGACGCCTACAGAAGTTATATTACATGAGAAAAAATTTATCTTCGAACAATTATTTAAGATGACAATGGTGGATGGCAAGGTGTGTAATGCTGCAACCGATACCAAATCGACGAGTAAGTGTTATATTTGTGGAGCCACATCTAAAGATTTTAATAATCTGGCACAAAAGTTACAGACAAGTTCCAAAGCTTTAGACTTTGGACTATCTGTACTGCACGCTAGGATTCGATTTTTCGAAAGCGTTTTACATCTGGCGTACAAATTACCCGTAAAAAAATGTAGGGAAAAGAGATCCAAAGAAGAAAAAGAGTTAGAAACACAAACAAAAAGAAATATTCAAGAAAGATTTCGCATTGAAACTGGGTTGTTGGTAGACATGCCAAAAGCTAATTTCGGCAATACAAATGATGGCAATACAAGTAGGAGATTTTTTGAAAACCCGCAATTGGCTGCCGACATAACAAAAGTTGATTTTAATTTCATCTATAGATTAAAAGTTATTCTGGAAACTATTTCAAGTGGTCATAAAATAGACACCCAAAAATTCGATGACTATGCTATGGCAACGGCCAGATTGTATTGTGATCTTTACGGTTGGCATCCCATGACTCCGACCATGCATAAAATATTAATACATGGCGGAGAAATTATTGAAAATGCATTATTGCCAATAGGACAGTTGTCAGAGGAGGCAGCCGAAGCACGAAACAAACATTTTCGGTTATATCGGGAAAATTATGCTAGAAAATTTTCAAGGGAGAATTGCAATTTTGATGTTTACAATAGATTATTGTTGAGTTCGGATCCACTATTAAGCAGCATGAGACAAATAAAAAAAAACATAAAAGCAAGATCATTTTGTCCAGAAGCAATAAATATGTTACTACCAGCTGAACCAAACACACAATCTGATATATCTGATTCAGAAAGTGAGGAGTAAAATTTTTTTAATAATGTAATGTAGCATAATTTTGAAATAAATACATTAAAAAATGTTATAACTGCTTTTATAATAAAAATATATAATATTCTTAATATTTTTTGAATTATTTGCTGTTTTTTTCATTAAATCATGTTTATTATACAAAATACAATGCTTACTATATACAAAAACAACATTAAATGATAAAATAAAGCTACAAAAAACGAAATACAATGTAAAATATTTTTGGCCAGCTAAATCGCTCAAATCTACGTTAGTGCGCTGGCTGGAGCTATAATTCTCTGCATCTCGATACTTATCAAATATGTAGACGTCACATTGATATATTTGCAAATAAAAATGAGTTATGGCTATACTTTTATAATTCACACCAAGGTAGCACAATTTACTATTATTTAGGATACGTAAGGGCTGTAAGGAGGAAAATGTGGGGAAACCAACTTCGTCCTGCGCCAATTCCCAACCTACTGAAAAACAGTCGAGGCTCTGGCGACCGACACGGGTGGAGGTATAACTACCACAGAGTACCAAGTGGTAGATCAAATGTATGTACTTATTTACTTCCCTCATGTACTACCTTATGTACTTCCTTATATATTCCCCTTATGTTCTTTCTTATGTAGTCTCCTTATGTATTTTCCTTTATACTTCCTTATGTACTCTCGTTATGTACTCCCATTATGTACTTCCTTATGTACTCAATTTATGTACTCCACTTATGAACTTCCTTATGTACTCCCCTTATGCACTTTCTTATATTTTTCCTTACGTACTCCCCTTATGTATTTCCTTAAATACTTCCTTATCTATTCCTTATATACTTCCTTATGTACTTCCCTTACCTCCTTTTGTAGACCCTTATGTATTTCCTTATGTACTCCTATAATGTAATCCAATGTCCAATTTATTTTTTTATGATTTTCATAAAAAAAAAACTGTAGAACCTATCATTTGATTTGATTCATAACAAAAAATAATTGTAACTAGTTAATCAGGTCACATCGCCCAAAATAACAGTCGTATTCGCGTCGCATGTCACAAAATTATAAAATAAATCACGTTACAAGTGTCTAACTGAACACGAAATTACAGCACTCTGTTACCATTATAAGTTACTAATTATAATGAACTCTATTCCCTTAGAATAAAGTTTATTATTAAGTGAAGGATTTCGGACTGGATTAAAGGCTTAGCGGAGCTCGTATTTGGCTGTCTCGGGAAAGAAAGGGTTAAAATTTGGGCCATGATGGTTAGCTTTTTTCTCATTTCTGTTTGGGTAACATTTTAATCCTAATGACACTTTTACTGTCTTATCACGATGAAGCCTCTTGCTTGTTTTTTTACTCTCTGATAAATTAATTTGTGTTTTTTCTTCTGTTGGGCGCTAATGATGCTGTCTAGTTACTTTTGAGAAGATTATTAGAATGTGTTAAACATTGTAAATGAGAACAATAAAGGCCTATTCAGACCTAAGCGGTATTCGCTACCATCTGCGGCAGAGAAAACCCAGTGGGTACGCGATAAAATTACTGTTCACACCAAAACGGATTTCGCTATCCTTGTGGGTAGAATAACGCGCGGTAGTCGAGTTTCGCTCAGAGAGGTAAGAAATTTTGGTGGAGTGAGGGGCGGGATGCATGCCGCTGCTCCCGCGCGATATGTACCTCTATCCACAGTGGCAGCAAATATCGGTCAGGTTTGAATAGGCCTTAAACGTGTAAGTACATAAAGTTTAGCAGACGTTTTACACGTGTCTAAGAAAATGTTATATTTATTACTTTCACTTACGGCTAACATTACAGGATTTAGTTACTACTTCAACATAAAAAGTAACCTTTATATGAAATTATACAAAGCATAAGATTTAAATAAAACACGTACCTAACTTTTTTTAAATAATAACACTGCATCATTTAGGTACAGTACTTTTGATACATGTAAATGATTCAAAAACCCTTTCAAAGATTTACCGACCAGAAAACCTGCCATCGAATTTTATCGATAATTTTAAAGATACAATTCCCCACAAGTCCCACTACTTAAACTGGAAACAAAATACTATATTGATACGCTATCCTCATTGAACATAACCAGCCAATAGTAGGTTCGATTCAATTGTACGTAAGTAGCCTTGGTGCAGCCGCGAGTGCCTGCAATACTATATAAGTGTACGAACACACTGCAAACTTTTAGTCGGCCGATAGTTTGGGCTCATAAATCAGTATGTAAGATGAATAGTAGTATGCACGTTACAAAGATTAGGTATTTACTCATTATAGGGGTACGTTTTGAATTTGCTGACCGCACATGCCGCGAGTGCATGAAGTTGGCCGCAGCTGCACTACTGGTTTGTATGTACATATTTACACAAAACCGATTTGGATCGAAGCGGCAACAGCACTTGCAGTCGCTGTCAGATATCTGACACCTTTTTTTATTAGAAATCATCAAATGATGAACTTTTATTATGGAAAATCATCAAATGACTCCTCCCTCTGTGGGTTAGCAGCGTGAGGTAGTGTCAGACTCTTACTAACTAAAACCAGTCATGTTCCTTCTGAAGCCTTTTATGTACCCGGGCCGCGGTAAGTCTTTTGAGAAATCCCGCAGCCTCAGCGGGCCTTGGCCCTGCTGGGCCCCGAGATATCTTTTTTTTATTAACGGTGTTAAAAATCATCAAATGACTCCCCCGTTGTGGGTTAGCAGCGATGAGGGAGTGTCAGACTCATACTGACTAAAAACCGTGTTCCGTCGTAGGCCTTTAAGTGCCAGGGCCGCGGTAACTCTTTCCAACAATCCCGCAGCCCCGGTAGACCTTGGCCCGATGGGCCCCACTGGGGGGCCCCGAGATATCTGACATCGATATCTGGCAGCCGTTTTAGAAGACAGGATTTTCTTCCAAAAAATAAATTTGCCAAGTATCATCGGGTCAACAGTCAGCCGGCTGTTTAATCTGCAGTCTGCAGGGTACTCTAAACAGTAGCTATCTACCAACTAGTTGGTTAGCTGTTGCATCACCTCCCCGGTGGCTTCGTAGCTTTATAGCCACAAGGGGTGGTAAACTCGGGGAACTTATTTTTATTTCGTTCTTGTGGTTCCTAGGTGGTGCATTGTCGGTTGAGTTAATGTTATCCTACTAATGTTGTAAGTGTGAATGTTCGTGAGTTTTCATGTATTGTTTTTCATATACTTTTTGTATTTTTGTCAGTTTCATGTACTTTAACTTATAGGTAATTTTTGTTTGGGTGATAGGAGTTCTCCTGGGACGCGATTGAAACTGCGGACAAAAGCTGCTTAGAATTTTTATAACTGTTTTCAATCTACTATCGAATTCGGAAAAAGATTAATAAAAGCAAGATATAAATAAGTAGTTTTTTTCTTAGCCCATCTCTTCTCTACACATAAATAAGTAGTTATTAACCAAAATTATATTGTTAAGAATATCAAAATAATACCTAATTTACAAACTCGATGGATTTAAATAATGTAATTAATTGATAAACAAACGCGGCAAGTCAAAGTTAAATAACCCAATGAAGTGAAAATTTACTCTATTATTACAATAATTTCGCCAGCTTTACATTCAAACTTTCGAGTACTTATATAACGTAACAGACTGGATACTGGCATATTAATAAGACTCCCACACTATTTCATGAACTGTTGATATTTAAATGTTAATAAAACCATATAAAATACTGAATGTGGGCTATTCAGACTAATCAACTCAATTTAGATTTATTTTCGTGGTGGGTGGATAATTTTTGATCTGTTTTGTAGAGGATTTGTAATGGAATCTTTTTGCCAATTATAATAAGCCCGCCAAAAAATGGGATTGATAATAATACCGATGGATATAATCATGCAAATAAATTGATTAATAAACAGCTTTGTTGACCTTTGCTGTGTAACATTTCAACCAAAAGAAGCAAAGTAGCAATGGGCATTTTTTCGGTCGAAAACAAAAAACTTACCATAACACTAACTTGAGTATTCAATGTCTGTTTTATAAGAAAATAGAATTAAATGGCATTTATTTTGAAATATTTTTTTTTTTATATCTGATCTGCGATCCTTCTGCAAATGGCAATGACATTATTAGACCTCGTAATTTATTTTCTTTATTTGTTCCCTGTAATGAAACCAAGACAAATAATTAATTGTAGGTTACGAAAAAGTTGACAAAGTCCCCACAAGAGTGAATTGGACTACTTGCACTATTTTAGTATACCTACCTAACTGTAACCAAACCATAGCCAGCCGCCAAATCGCTGATTTGCCCAATGACCGACAATTTCAGGCTTGGTTATCGTTATAGTTGGATGTACCACAACCCACCCATAGTACTTACACAAATATTTATCTGATTGTCATTCACATCGTGAATTTCGAGACGTTCCCGGAAGGTGAGCAAAAGTCGGATGTGTGCATGTGTTGCAAATAGGAACGCGGCGCTTTTTGAATTGCAATTGCCGTATACAGGGCTTATATAGGTATAAGATATGCAGAACTGATTAAGTTAATAACCTAAATCATTAGACTGAGGCATTTTTTTAACGACGTCAAAAACATTAAATGACCCCTCCCGCTGTGGGTTAGCAGCGATGAGGCAGTGTCAGACTCTTACTGACTAAAAACCGTCGTGTTCCGTCGTAGGCCTTTATGCTCCAGGACCGCGGTAACTTCGAACAATCCCGCAGCCCATCAGACCTAGGCCCTGCTGGGCCCCGCTGGGGTTGCTGACATTACTTTGTCACACGGGTCTGTTGTCTATAGACTGAGGCATCGCTTAAACATTTTCTCAAACCATGAAAAATATGTGAAATGTCAAAGGCAAATAGTACCTACATATGTTTCTCAATAGATTTCAAATAAGCAATGTAACATTTTATACCTTTAGTAGAGTCACATGGAAAATTCCTGTAAATGTCAGTCAATCGTGCCGCAAAGAGATTCATAGGTATTATAGTAAAAGCAGCTTCAACAAAATAACTTTAGGTACCATATATAACATCACATGAGAACTTACAAAATAACGCACAATTTATATTCTCGCGCTTATTCTAAATCCTAACAAGAACTAAGGAACTCCCCAGCGAACAACTCAGATTCAGGTGTAGACGCAAAACTATTTTACATAATATACATACACAATTTTAACTAAAATGCTTTTACGCGAAAATGTTCGTGTTTCTAGCACAAAGAACTAGGTACATCTGTCTAAATCTTAGATCTGTATTGAAAGGCGTGGCGGTTGAATCGTTCTTCTTTTGTCGCCTGTGTATGTCGCTAAATGCTTTTTGATGTACCTACAACGTAACTGTACACTTTTGTAAACAACTTAAGCTTAAGCCAGCGGTTTTACCCGCGTCCTGTGGGAAATACTTTGAGTATTGGAATAAAAAGTATACCTACCTAAATAGGCAATCTAACACTGGAAAAAATCTTCAAATCGGACCAGCGGATGCTGAGTTCAAACAAACGAACTCATCAATATTTTCAATACTTAAAAAGTTTAGAGTCATGTAATATAAAATTCATACTTAAATTAGAAATGCGAAAGTAACTCTGTCTGTTCGTTTGTCGCGCTTTCACACCAAAACGTGCAGCTACGGTATAATTAGGGAAATATGCCTGAGTATGCTTACCCACACGTGATTCCAGACACGAAGTCGCGGACACAGCTAGTATCTAAGCTATAAAATAAAGTATATTGTCCCCAATATAAAGCTTATTATACATATTTGTGGGTATATTTATTTATAACTTATAATAAACTGTAAAACCCCATTTTATGCAAGTGCATCACTTTCGAGGGGACGAAATAGCGAAACGTCGCGTCGCAATACAAAATACATACACGAACATTCACGGAACGCGCGTTTCTTGTGTTTATTAAGTCTGTACAGTGGCTTTGTCGCGACAGTATGCATGCAATAAAAAGTTTAGTCCTTGTCATGTACCGTCGAAACGCTTTCATGACGGTAACATTGGCTCACTAGATTTATATCTGCTATTTTGTGTTCTACGTCTCTAAAACGCCCTCCGTGCGTACGTAACTCGGTTTTGTAGCTTTGCATTTTTGCATAAGTATTCGTATTGATATTTGTGTACAATATTTTAGTTCAGAATTAGAATACTCTACCATCCTTGAGAGACTGAGATTCACGGTTATAAATTCTTTCTAAGGGTTCAGATGATTATTTTACTTTCAAGGATTACAAATACAACTAATTCTGTATGATTAACTGGATACTGGCGTATTTATAGTTAATTAACTATGGATGTTTTCCTCACAGGTGTGTTAACTTGATAAATCATCAACTACCTACGTATGAAGTACCTATTAATTACTCTGGCACCGAAACAAAAACACGCTACTTGAAAAATCGTATCTCCAAAACAAAAACGTGACCTACAATTTCAATTCGTTCCAACAATATAATTTGTAATTAATTTTTACAATATGTCACGCGACAAAAGGGGAGGGAACAAAGGAGCCAGATAGCCGAGGCTGGCTTACCGCGATTAATTCAAACCGGGTATGAAATCTGAAATATCTCATACAAATTAATTCATAAAAACTCGTTATTATGACCCTTTGTTTAGTATTTATTGGATTGTTTATTTGTTCGATTCTGAGATAACTTTGATGATGTGATTTATCTATATCCTAAAACAATATACGTTTATATTAACTGAAGGTCCGTGTAATAAAAGGGACGCTTTTGAACATATTTGACACTTACAAACAGAAAGATCGTTGAAATAAGCTTTTTATGAAATAAGGAAATTTTATAAAGTAGATCGCTTTAATTAAGTTCCTAAGTAGATTTAATAAATCTCAAATAACGCAGCAGTATTGTTTACAATCAAAATCAATGGGCTATTCATCAAAGTTATCAACTCAAGTTAGGTAAGTCATTAATTCGCCACAACTCGTTGGTCAAACTTCAGTCTGAATTAACAAAACTTCGACTTTAACTTGTAACTTAACTTAAGCAAGTCAATAAAAAAAAACTGTTAAATATTTGGATACATTTATTGACATGGTTATGAATCATCTACTTGCATTTAGTGAGCGTGGCGATTAACGCTCAATCCTTCTCCATGTGAGAGGAGGCCCAGTAGTGGGACGATGAAAAGTTTGATGATGATGGTTATGAAAGTAATCAATATACCCACGGTGCGGTGCCACTAGCTTCACCCGCGTCCCGTGGGAATTCATCATCATCATCATCATCATCTCAGCCATAGGATGGCCACTACTGAACATAGACCTCCCCCTTAGATCTCCACAGATACCTATCGGAATTACTTCAATATAATAGCAGTGAGGCTATATTTACTTCTGTGATTCGACCCTTTTTTTTTTTATATTCTTTTATTTTAAGGAACTTTTACGCATAGCGTATGTCAGTTCCATCGTACCCTAATCATACATTCATCACATATACAGGCAATTATAAATGGGCCATAAATTCGAACAAAACTTTCGCATCACCTCCATTTGGCTGGGACAAGATTTTATGGAAAGTACCTAAGTCAGTCCTGTTCAAATTCAAGGTTGATATAAGATTATTTCTGGCTGTCTCATACTTGACACATTCCACCAACAAATGGTGTAGGTCTTCAACAACCCCACATTGTTCGCAGTTGGGTGAAGTAGTTTTCCTCATCAAAAACGCAAATTTGTTACATGGAATATGTCCAGATCTGATCCTATTAGCAATAACAACTAATTTTCTACTTAAAGCACTGTCCATGAACCAAGGCACCCGAAGAGGCTGACATTGAATTGTTTTGTACCATATTCCAACTTCTAATGACCGTCTATTAAAATGTTCCTTCCAAAGATCGTAACATAGACTCGACCCTTATAAAATCAAAATTGCAAAGACTTATAACCTAAATCCAGATATAGATTTCGAAAGACCGACTCACTAACCTTTAAATCACACAATGTCTGTTCGTTTATTAAATTTTAAACAAGCAACTCGTTAGCTAAAAATAAGTATAATAAAATCGATCGGGGCTTTAATGTCGTACCTACTATTTATGACCCTTAAAATTTCACTTCGATTCGACGGAGCCGTCCCACTTTGTACAAAGTAGATTCGATGACTCGCTATTGATTTGATTGGCAATCCCGGTTCAACTTTAGCTTCGAAATATCATTTATAGCTTACCAAGAATTTATAAAGGCGGTCCGGCATTTGAAAATGGAATAAACTTTTTGCTTTTTATTTATTTATTGACTCGATCGGTTTTTCCAGATTCAAAAACCGTGAAGAGATAACCTTTTTTCTTTTTGATAGAACGTTTCGTTTCGGTCGTTTCTAAGAAGGTTTTATTATTTTTAATTGGCGATTTGAGTATTCAAATAAGGCAAAAAGGCTGTATGATTACTTTTCTTTTATCCGATCGTTTTTATCCTTGAGTGTTCCTTGAGGTTTCTGCTCAATTAAGATTTTAAGGATGCTTTGAAAATTATGGCAGTAATATAAAACTCCATTGAAATGTATATTTTTCCTCTCATGTACATATTTTTTTACGGCTGTTAAGTAAGTAGTATGTTAGTATTTTCTTTTATGCTAAACCGATATTAAACAGTACTCTATAAAGGTATTTTTCTCTGAACTAAAATGTTTCATATTTGCAAACATACTAAATTGAAAAGGAAAGACTTACTGGCTCTTTCGTTTCAAAATATTACTTATGCCAGATGCGGTAAACTCACCTGGCGTTTCTACTTAACATGTATGCCAATGAAACTTGATGCATCTAATATTGACATGACATATGATTCTTCTTCTTCTTCCTCCTACCCTGTTCCCAATTTTATTTGGGGTCGGCGCAATATGTCATCTTGTTCCATTTTCCCCTGTCTCTCGTCATACTGACACTCACTACCTTCCTATTCATGTCATCTTTCAGGCAATCCATCCACCTTTTCTTAGGTCTTCCTCTTCCTCTTCCTCTCCATCCATCTATATTCATACTTAGCACACACTTTGTTGCATGCGTATCATCCCTCCTCATTACATGCCCATACCATGTCAATCTTCTACTTCTCATCTTTTCTGTAACATGACATATGATTGCTATAGCTAATACGTACAGTGCTATGTAACTTACAATATAGACCGTACCTCATACGTTCAGACGCCAGTAGGTCAACCTACCCGAATCTGTCACATTTTACCACTCGAACACTTTAACCTTCAACTATTGTAATAAGGTTGAAAATCTATTGAAGATAATTGATAGTGTGTACATTACATGATGGACAGACGGACGGACGAGACCAAGTCTCGACTCTTGGGCTACTTCCAACAGTGTAGAATAAATACTCTTGGTTCGGTAACCAAGAGCGACTGTTTAACGTGCCCTTTATCGAGCTCGTGGGACCTATAAACTTTTATAATGATAAATAAGTTAATATATACTATGGCTTTCATAATAACAAAAAGGTTTGACATTAAAAGATTAGCTTTCAGTCTGTCATCAGAAGCAATGAATTTTGATTAAAGCTACTTCTTAAACATTGTAATAACTTCCCTTTCCCATGAGTCATTATGTTATACATAGGTACCAATTGCTTAACTGTTGGGTGCGTCGTTGATAGTGGAGTGGTAATTATCAAAGAATTGATTGTTTTTTCATGTGATTGCTAAAGTTGATTATACAATAAACATTAGAAAATATAAAAAAGTAGCCAACCTGTACCGGCATCACGTTCCAATGAGCCCCCAATCATTAGAGATTCACATAAATTAAACAATGTCCCTTCATACTCTATACTTATTGACAACCTTATGTTATAAAAATAGCATTCGATATGTGAAAGAGTGCTATGACAATACACCCCAGGTGTGTTGACTCGGGCAGACGTAGCGGGTGTGAAGTTATCAAAATGTTATTCTACTTACATATCGATACCTAATGCATTTCAGTAGATACCTACTATTTTTAACTCCACTCAAATGGAAGTTATTGTGTGCCTGTATTCTTAGTCTATTTGAATAATATATGTGATTGTTAGGCATGTTTTAGCGTATACAGCGTATAGGGTACGCTGAAGGAAATGAAAATGCCTCCAAAGGACATTGTTCCGGCTCCATACATGTTCTGCCTAAGAACCGTTCGAATGGAAAGTGACTTCTATAAACTCTTAAAATTATATGGAATCCTATGAAATAAGTTTTCACGAACGGACACTTCAGGAAACTAAAATAATTACGAAAAAAGTTAATATTTTGAGGTTATAAATAAAAAATAACCAAGCTTGCGTGAAATATCAGAGTAGTATTATCAAACTACACTATACAAAAAATCAACAATACTATGTACAGCTCTATATGTTCTCTTCTAGATCTAGGAAAAGACTACTCTACTAGATACTAGGAAAAGAGATAGTAAATAGTCAAGTTTAAGATAATTCTTTGACAATGATCATTTTATAAAGTTGCATTTTCTGTCTGTCCCTTTGAATGCTTTAGATCTTTAAAACTACGCAATGGATTTGGGTGCGATTTTTTTTAATAGATAGAGTAGGTCAAGAGGAAGGTTTACACCAAGGTTTTACATTGCCACCGTGCGAAGACGGGGCGCGTGACTAGTTTTCATAAATGCTTAGAATTTTTATGAAAAACAACTACCTAAACGCTTTTGCTTTCAACGTTACGTTTCTTAATATATAGTGAATCCACTTTGGATTTGTGATAAAACGCATAAGTTTCCAAAATGGAAGAGTTCCATTCACCACAATTCATAAAATATCGATATTATTACGATGGAGAATTATTTATTTAAATGATTGTTACTACTTTTATATTAGACAGTTACCTAGCTATCTACATGCCATAAGGCGGGAATCGAACCCGCGGTCTATTACCAAGAAGGCACAGACCATACTAAAAATGTCATTACCACACAAAATAATTTAACAGTTAAAGTAAGGTTTACCAATAACAATGAAAGAGGTTTTCGAGGATGTGCAATAAAAACAATATTTATATTCAATTAAAGGTTTTTAATCATCAATATTTCTCAATAATATATCTAAGAACTGAGCTTTGGTATCTCGCCCAGCTTAAATACCAGATAATAGTCATTATGTGGGCACAACAGCCCACTGTTCTACGCCCAACGATACAATTGCAACTAGGGCATGCAATTTCGGTAAAACAAAAATTACCGGTAAAAAATCGGTAATAAAAATATTTTTACCGGTAAACCGGTAAAACGGTAATTTTTGTATTTTTTTTTTAATGTGATATTATAACAATAAGATTGAGTAGTCTTAAAGCAAAAACTAAATAAATATGCAAAGTATAAGGTGGTAAACGTTTTTTGTGACGTGGGCCGTAACAAAAAACATGTCAGTACCATCCGTACGCGATGTCGCCGACAAAATGCAAGAGAAACGGCTGCGATGGTACGGACATGTAAAAAGGAGTGACACCTGAGGACATCGGTAGTGTGAATGTGATACTCAATCTCAATATACCCTGTCAAAGGCGCAAAGGCAGGCCGAAACCGTGGTGGTTGAGTGTCGTAATGAATGACATGAAAATCTGCGAACTCGAAGAGGAAGATGTCTATTCAGGAGGATAGAGCGAAGTGGAAGAAGGAAGATACGGAAAGCCGACCCCGTCATAAGATGGGATAAACGTTAAGAATTACTGTAAAAAAATATATTTTTAATTGAGGTGAAAGCCCTTTTTTATGTTAAATCATCAAACGACAGACTCTTTCTGTCTAAAACCCATGTTTTTTAGTAGGCGTTTTATGGACCAGGGTCGCGGTAACTCTTTCGAACAATCCCGCAGCCCCGGCAGGCCTTGGCCCTGCTGGGTCCCACTGGGTTTGCTGACATCTCCCTGAGGAGCCCGTGGAACAACGCGCGCCGCTGACACGGGTCTGTTGTCTATGCAGACGGTGGAACGATGAGCCACCCGAACTCAAAGCCCACAGACCGACGCCTATGGTGGCCGGGAGTCGTCTCTCGACCCTTGGTGCCCGTGGTGTCTTCCTGGTCCACTACAGCGGCTGGGATGAGAGGTGCTACTCGCAGTCGCTCCGCCATCTCCTTCTCGAGCATGACTGCTTCCAGAAGGAGACGACGGCTTCTCATTCCCTCAAGCTCCGGACCATGGCTTGAACCAGGGAAGGACGCGAAAGGTCGCCGCTGCCTATTGCCTCGACGACAACACGGCGGTACCCTTCCCAAGCAGTGCACACCTGGACTGTGTGCTCCACCGTGTCCTCAGAGCTGTCCGCAAGGTGGTGAAGTAAAAGCTCTTGCTCAGTAAGGTCATAGAGTAGGTAAAATAAGCATTAGCTACTTTGTACCTATTATGAGCTGACAGCTATGAGGAAAAACAGAATAACCGAATGAATACAATTTGTTTAGATTTTATAAATTAAGATGAGAAAGAAGATTTGTATCTAACCTAGAGATAGTTAAGGACACACAAGTTTACTTTCCTAAAAAACACCAAGTTTAACACTCTTACAATACGTAATGTATGCAACATTACATTATATTCAGGCTACATAACAAAGATTTGACGTTAAATGAACAATTGCTATATTTTATCAGAAAAACGTAAAAACCGGTAAATTACCGGTTTCGTATTATTTTTACCGGTAATTTAAAACTCGCAAAAATGGGCGATTTACCGGTAAAAACGAAACCGGTTAACCGGTATTGCATGCCCTAATTGCAACAGTATGCCTGATGGTAGGAGCTTCTTACAAAGTACACAATTGCGTCCAACAGTGCATTGCATCTTATTATGCTCGACTGCTTCAGACCAACACGTCGTACATATAAGGTCATGAGCTTCAACCTGTAATAATAAATACAAAAAATCATTAGTAAATATCAAGTAACTTGCAATTGTGGCAATTGATTTGAAAACCGAGAAATTGTGTGCTTATGAAAACATAAGTAGGTAGTAACATTCTTATCAAAATTAGAAAAACACTTTCGTAGACCACTTACCATACGGGGAACAGTCCATTGTTGTATGCAACGAAGTATATCTTCGTTTTCTAATACCAAAGAACCTCCAGCAGATCCACAATTTATACAATATACTATATTCTGCATCCATTGTTGTAATTATAATATAACTAAATTCGATCACAGACAGAGCAATATCCGAAAATGCTAGTAAAATCCAGTTCTTTACACAAAGCCGAGTCTACCAAGTACGCAATCTAATCGGAGTCCGTAATCAAGCCAAAGTTGTTAGAATAAAACCATGAAACGCATAGAAAATCACAAAAGAAACGATAGTCGCAAAGCAATCAAACCAATCAAACTGACTTCTAGCAAACTGACTGAAGTACACCAGTGTTGCCAATTACGAAAACTATAATCCTACTCGAATGCCAAGCTAGAAATTCGCGATTCGCTCAAAACCATCTTAAAACATTATACAGAATACTAGCTTTTTTCTAGCTAGTCAGTTTAGGTATTTAAATGAATAAAGTGTTACCAACTAATTTTAATAACCGACTTCGGAAAGTAGGTTCTCAATTCGATCCGTATTTACCGAAATCCCGAAAACTTCCGAAACTGGCAGCACTGGCTGACGGAAACATTTTATAAGGCATCAATAATTGTGACCCTACTTTTTATTTGGAATTTATTTATTTGAAGTGTCCGTGGAATACTAAAATATGTTTCAAACAATATAAAAATAAATAAAAATTATAGTATAATTTATATTCACATCGGTTCTTAGGCCAAAATTGAACAATGTCCTTTTTTCGTCGAAGACACATTAAAAACAATGGTATTTATTGTTCACTTTTATTGTCATTTTCAAATTCCAAAGCCTACTTTCCATTTTCACTGTCCCATAGCTTGATTCAGTAACCAGCCCAATTTTTTTAAAGCAAATTAAAAAAAAACAGAATATTTATTGACATGGAGTTCTCAACTAATTGGGGAAGGAAATAAATAACCCCATAGACCCCCTGAACCGCTGGGCACGAACTAATGACCAACATGAGAACATCCCATGGCAAGGGTCGACCTTCGGGTATCTTATTGCTTACTCGAAAATTGCCCAGATCTATAGGCCTTAATGCTTTTTGTTCCAGTGATTATATTCAATAGGCTTTATTATATACCTTTTTGGAAAGGTCCTTCAAAAAGTTTAGGGGTCACATAACACTTTATGGCGATCCAGATTGAACCAGATTCTATTGAGAAAGAGGGATGGGACTATACAATATGAATAGCAGCGTCTCTTTTTCTCCAAATTGAGCTCAGTAAACCTTATCGGAGGTTCATAACATGGCCCCGAGTGTAGGAAAGTACTGACATCTGAGCCATACAAACGTATCAAAAAGATATTTGGTGCGTTAACTCGATTTGTTCCCAGATTTATATGTTTGTTTAATAGTCTTATTATTTCAAATTATCGTCAACTGTTTCATTGGAGAATAAAAGAACTCGAAACCCTCCGAAACATAGACATTGGTGTCCAACACATATTTACAAAAGCACATACAAACTTTAAAAAGTTGCTTTGATACTTGCCTGAACTAGAAACGAACCCACACTTCATACTCGAGAGGTTGGTTCTTTAGTCACTAGGCCATCACCACGTTCAAACTGCAAAGTTAAACTTTTAACCAGGTCTCTTCAAAACACATTTAGAGAACAAAAATTATAATTTGCAGCCACACATTAAATGCATTAAAATCTACTAAAACTTTAAAGTCCCGCAACAGCATATCACATTTGTGTCATTATTAACGGGTATTTCAGTTAATGAATTTAATGTTCACACGTGCCTGTTAGAATAAAATAGGTTAAAATGATATGTTAGTATAGTGGAACAGAGTTTAGTGTAGTGGGATATTTTACGCCCTATTTAGTTGGTTATTTTGAGCAGTATTGTGCGTTAGTTTGTTTAGAATTACGTGCTTTGTTTTTAAATTATAGTTTGATAAATAAATATGGTGCTTAGCAATTGTTTTTTGAGGTGTACTAGCTTTCACCAGCGCCAGCGGTCTCGTCCTCACTCCGAAGTTAGGTAATCTGTGTTACCCAAACAAATTCCCTCTTTTCTACTTTACAAAAGATGGATTAAATTATTTGTTTAATATTTGTAACTGATTAAATAAATAAACAAATTTCTTAAATAAAGATTGAAAGACAAACACTATTCAAGCCAACATTTAAGTGTCATTGGATCAGCAATCCTGGCATCCAGCACACATCATTATCTACGGTGCATATCGAGAGCATATCGCACTAGTTTGACATATCGGTGCGTCTATCTCACCTCTTAGTCGTCGGTTACAATGGAGATGTGCTAAGATGCTTAGCTAAGGATGTGGTAAGATTTTTGTAAGGTATAGTTTAGAATGCAGAGGAAAGGTACGATGTTTTTTTTTATTAGCTAATTAAGGGGCATGTAGAAATGATCAGACTTATGGTTGTGCATTGCAATGCACATATTGACTCACATTCACATTCTTGTCGTAGTTTTTTTTTTTCCATGTACTCAAGTTAAAAATGCAACCTACCTAAAGGTTAGATATTTTTATAGCATAATAAGCTGTCTAGAGATTTGAAAAAATAAACTTTTTACTGCACAAAGCACACAAATAAAGGACATACAACTTATTTGCAGTTTAGCTCTATCGAAACAGCAAAAATACCTTTCAGGCTACCTGAGCGGTATCTCATATCCTCAGTATAACCACAGCCTTATAAAGCTGCCTGCTGCCTCTATGAATTCAGCCTCACCAGCAATTCTTATCGTGATGCATAAAGCCTGTGACGGCGACAAACGCAACTTTGCACTATGAAAATGCTCTGCAAAATTATTTCTTCCTTTTAAAAGATGAAATGAACATGAATAGAGTGAAGAAAACGTTTAAATCGTACTTTCCTATATCAAATATAAAAAGTTTTTTTTTACATATTTATAAGTATATATTAATTTATTGTGGAAATAAGACGAATATTTTTAACACTGAGTGGTCTGACTACAAAAAAGTTAGTAGGTAGAAAATTTTCTTAAACACGTGACGAACATCTGTTCAACTTTTTTGTAGTAAGACCATAATAACATTTTATTATTTATTTATATTTTCACTCTTTTGTATATCTCACCGTATTCAACAACAGTACAAAAAATTAATATACTTAACTGACTTTCTAAAATAGGAAAACAATTGAATACTCCAACAAGTAGTACCTGCAACAAAATACAAACAGATTTTTCAAAATGTTTTCATGGTTAAATCGAATTGATATTAATCAAAATTGAACGACGAAAAAAATCAAGAAAGCCAAGAGGCCTTTAAGAAAGGTTTTGCAGTAACGGCGATATTATACAAACGATTGAAGAGCTATAAACCTTGGGCACGAATCAGCATGACGGCTCCGAACCGAGTCTATTTTTATCCGTTTTTTTTTTCGGAAAATTCATGTAGTGCGTGGGTAACATGAGGTTTATTGTTCATAGCCAGTGGTAGGATAATATAAATAGATTTTACTACTTTTTTACGTGTTATTCTTTTCAGGCCTAGTAGCAAAATCAACCTCAATTACGAGTATGCGGGTTCGATTCCAAGTCAAAAAAGTATGAGTGCAACTTTTATAAGTGTATCGGGGACACCAATTACTATGTTAAAAATGAAGTAGAACATCTTGAAGAAAGTTGGGCTTTATCGCCAATCTGTTTTGAGTAAGAGTGGTGATTAAAAGTATTTTTTTCCCAGAGCATTCCTTGCGATGGAACAATAAAAAGGCTGATGATGTTAAATTAAGAATAGAACCCGCATAAATACATTAATTTCTAGATAAGATAAGTTCTAATCCATACATATGTTTAGTGTGTATATGCCGACGGACTCTTTAGATAATTTAAATGAATTTTCTGAATGCTTAGGCGAAATAGCTGCTGTTGTAGAAAGTGAGAACGTAGAATATGTGTACATTTTAGGAGATTATAATGCTCATCCCGGTGAATTATTTAATAAAGAATTGTTGAGTTTTTGTGGTGAACAAAATTGGTTTTGTGCAGACTATTCATTATTGGGTATTGATTCTGGCACTTATACTTTTGTAAGCGAGGCTTGTGGAAGTAGACGGTGGCTTGACCATTGCCTGGTTTCTGAGGCTGCTTTGAGGTCACTTGAGAAGGTGGAAGTTAAACATGATGTTTATTGGTCGGACCACTATCCTCTTGTGTGCCAGGTAAACTTAGGAGTGGTCAGGTCGACGGATGCCACCGCGCAGATAGGGGCTAGGAAGATAGATAAGGCTGTGTGGGGGGACAGAAATGCTTCACAAATAGGGCATTATTACAGACTTTGTATGGAGAAGCTTAGGGAAATAGATTTTCCATCTGTTTTGAGTAACTGCTGTGATAATTCGTGTTCTGATGAAAGTCATAAAAAGGTGATAGATGATATGTATGACAAGTTAGTTTCATCCCTACGGGAAGCAGCAGAGGGCAGCTCTGCCCTTGTTGAAGGGGGTAGTAGGAGGCGTCGGGTTGTCGGTTGGAATAGGTTTGTAAAAGACGCTCACGAAAAAGCCAGGAGTGCTTTTTTGAACTGGGTGTGGCATAATAAACCTCGCGCCGGGGCAATATTTTCAGTAATGAATGAGACCCGGAAGATCTTTAAACAAAGATTGAAATATTGTCAGGACAATGAGCATAGAATTAAAATGGACATGCTTGCCACGGAACATAATAGTAAGCGTTTTCAGAACTTTTGGAAAATGACACAAAGGTTAACACCGAGAGCGCCGGTTCCAGTGGCGGTGGATGGCTGTACGGATCCTGGTGAAATCGCGGACAACTTTAGGAGGCATTTCACTGTAACCTCGCGACAAGTTGATGAGCAGCGTATTGGTGCTGGGGGCATCATGTCCGGAGAATCAATAAACATTTCGGCCAAAGAGATCACTAGCATTATTAAAGGCATGAGCAGAGGCAAATCTCCGGGACATGATGGTCTAAGCATTGAACACTTTCAGTATGCTGGTCCGCATTTACCCAGGATCTTATCAATGCTGTATAATTTTTGCCTGAGACACTCCTACCTACCTAAGGACTTAATGAGGACAATAGTAGTGCCTATTGTCAAAAATAAGACTGGGGATGCGTCGGATAAGGACAATTATAGGCCTATCTCACTGGCCACTATAGCAGCTAAAGTGCTTGACAGTGTGCTTGAGCGCAGAGTGACTGGACAGCTCATTCCTCATGATTCCCAATTTGGGTTTAGATCTGGACTTTCCACGGAGACAGCTATATTGACGCTCAAAAATACTGTAAGGTATTATGTGGATAGGAGGACTCCAGTGTATGCCGCGTTCCTGGACCTCTCCAAGGCTTTTGACCTGGTTAATTATAGGATCTTATGGACTAAATTACGGGAAAAAGCAGTAGCTCATGAGATGGTTAATCTCCTGGAGTATTGGTACAACAACCAGGTTAATCAGGTCAAATGGTCTGGGGCGTTATCTGGTGAGTATGGACTGGAGTGTGGTGTAAGGCAGGGAGGTTCGACATCACCGGCACTCTTCAGTTTATACATAAATCAGTTAGTTGAGGATCTTGCCAGTACTGGTCTTGGATGTTCTATTGATGGCATGACTATCAATAGTATAAGCTATGCTGATGACATGGTGCTGCTGAGTCCCTCGATTGATGCTCTTAGACAGTTACTTGGGTTGTGTGAAGGATACGCGGTGGCACATGGCCTACTGTACAATGTTGGAAAAAGTGAGTTTATGGTGTTTCGGACAGGCTCAAAAAAACCAGCGACAGTGCCTCCAGTTTATTTATATGGGGTGGCGCTAAAGAGAGTTTCTCGGTTTAAATACCTTGGGCACATTCTGACCGACAATCTGAACGATGATGAGGATATTGAGAGGGAACGTAGGGCGTTGTCGGTTCGATGTAATATGCTGGCTCGCAGGTTTGCAAGGTGTACAAGAAGTGTAAAAATTACGCTATTTAGGGCGTATTGCCAAACATTCTACACATGTAGCCTGTGGGTCAGATATACGCAGAAGGCCGACAACTCCCTTCGTATTCAATACAATAACGCGTTTCGGATGCTGCTGGGGCTTCCTCGGTTCTGTAGCGCGTCAAACATGTTTGCTCAGGCTGGTGTAGATAGTTTTGAGGCTATTATGCGCAAAAGAACGGCATCTCTGATGCGTAGGACACGTGGTAGCTCCAATAGCATCCTGAGGGCTATTGCTGAGAGGCCGGACTGCCCTTTTCTAATGCACTGGTCACGTAGACATTGCCGCGGGCTAGGGGCTGAGGACAGGTATTTAAATTAAATTTATTTGAATTGAATATAATTTTGATTATTTTTATGATATTTATATTATTGTTCAATGAAGTTATAATTTTAATGTAATTTATTCCAATTCCAATTCCAATCAATTTCTATGAAGTGTTAATTTAATATATTTATTTTAGAGTTTTAATTGTACTAACGTAGCTGTAAGTCTTTTGTAACACTAACACTATATGGATGAAATCCGAAATAAATGATTATTATTATTATTATACCTTGAGTCCATTAATAAATTACATTGTTCTTAAATCAGCTATTTCTAAATCTCTCAAAGTGAAACTACTACGTTGCTACGCCGTAGCAGATGACGTCACGGCTACGCTAGATATCAATTCGTAGCAAATTACCGATTTGCTACGCGCCAGCTCATTTCCCCGAGTCTCACATGTCAAATACAGATTTTTTCTCGATAACTTTCTATAGTTCGGCCATTCAGAGAATGCGTTCCTGACACGTCGCGATTGAACTGACGACGTAACTTTGCAATGGCGTTGCAGTTACGATAAAAATATTTTTGCTGGTTGTTTACCGTTTTAACAATTGAGGAGCATTAAAACAACATTATTATATCAATAATCAATGAATGTTATAATTTTGTGCCAAACTGAGTGTCAAATAACTTGGTAAACAATATTTTTCTAAATCTATACTGCGCTATTACAAGGTTATGTCAGCGGTTTATATTTTGTAGTGCTGTGCTAAAAATAACAGGCAAGTATCGTAATCTGTTCTTATACAGTTATAATATAAAATAATACGTTTTGATTTTCTTTTTAAGAATTGGAAAATAATGGACTATAAGACTTAATTATAACTTTTATGAAATATAAAAATAAAACTATGACCAAACCGCATTTTTATACTTAGATTAAAAATGGTAACCCCAAATGGCGTTATGGGCCGCCATTTTGTGACGCTAAAACAGTCGTCCGTTGTCGTTTCGTGCGCATAGACCACGTTTTTCAAGTGTTTTCGATCTGTTTTTATTTGATTACCCGGCTTTTGTTAGACCGAGATATCAGGATTGATTCTGTTATTGATAATAATATAATTATACATGTAGGCGAAGATGATGATGAAGACACCACCTCCTCAAGCAAATCGGAGTCTGATTAATATTCTGTTCGCACATTCAATTCAATGTACTTGTAACAAAGAATAAATAAAACAATTTTATTATATGAATATTACCTTTTTTTGGTTTCCACTTAAATAACTAAAATATAAAACAAATGATTCCGCCAATTTAAAACGAAAATAATCTTAAAATAATGCGGCGGTTCATTTTGAAGGAACGGTAACGAACTCAGTGTTATGTTGTGCCCATCACTAGTCGTGACTAACTGATAGGTGTCAGGAACGCATTCTCTGAACGGCCGAAGTATAACAGATTTAATTATTACAATATTCAAGGTAATATTTCTTTATAACCAACACATCCATCGTTTTCATTTCAATTACTTATTAGACAAATTTTATAAAAAGTAGGAAAGATTGTTTAATATCATGTATCTTTCCTTCCGAAATGTCTGTCTCTCTATAAATATATTTGGACTTCCATAATTTATATCAAATGAAATACTTGAGGCCAAACTTTTTTACTTTATGATTTCAGCGCTTTATTAGGAAAACATGAAGGCTTATTTTTGTGCTAGGAAACCATCTGACGTGATTATTAAAAAAACAAGCATCGTCCAGCGGTTTCACTCCTGAAGGAACTACTAGGCAAAGTGGGCCTGTCTCCAGGCTGTATCTCTATATCAAAGTCTTATCCTATCATGGCATTAAGTCCGACTTTGTACATAGTTCGCTTTGCATAAAGTTTGAATAAATAAATAAATCTTCTTCTGTTTAGCCTGGTTCAACCGAAAACGTAAAAATATAACAAACAATCAATCAAAAAGAATCTTTTTTACATTCAAATATTAGTTACTGGCAAAGTGTTATAAAGTATTCAATAAATGCATGTGTAGAAAACGGCACAAAGCCACCTGCATCGATAAACATCTCCTTATAAATTAATTCTACAATATAGAGCGGAGCGAACACAGCAACTTGTAGATAACTTTACGTAATTGACAATAAGTGTTACTGAGAGAAAATGCAGTGCACGTACTATGCAGCGATGATAGTCTCAGGGAAAAGTAGAAATTGTATACTCTATTAGTATTTGATAGCTAATGCTGCACGTGCTATGGAATATCGGGTCTTAGTAATAATTGTATAAGACTTTTCATTCATAATTATAATATGAATTACTTATCTTACCTTCTTATCATGAATGCACTCATCAAAATCATCTCATGACTCTCTTATCTTCAGAAATTGGAGAAAAATCTCTTAAAGTCAAAATCTAGGTTTGATTCGTTCGCTCGACTCGTTCGTGTGTGCATTACTACTTACGCTCTCCGTCTTTAAAATTCATAGAAGAAGTCTATAGTGTACTTATATGGACAAAAGTTACATAAGTTTAAAGCTCGATCAAAGTTCTGTGCTCTGTGATATTGTTCAATTAAATCGAAAGCGGATTACGAAGATATCGCTGTTTTTAGTGATACCGAAATCTAATAAACAGTGATCAGCTGCTTGTGACAGGTGAGTCATCGCGCGCGCCGTCCAGTCTACCGGTCACACTATCGCTGTCGCCGCCGCTTCCATACGTACGGCCTATTGCTGCGCTGCTTGCTCATATATCACGCACCGCCACTCACTCGGCGCATGTACTCGCCGTGCCGCTTGCTAGCTGAGTCACTGCCTTTGTTCACGAACGCTAACGTTGTTTTGCGATAATTCAAAATGAATATGATTTGTGATGTTTGTAGTGAAGATATATCTTCGAACAGATCAATTAAATGTAAACGGTGTGAGAAAAACTATCACCCGGTCTGCGTATATGTAACACCAGACTCCGCTAAATCAAATGAAAACTGGGTTTGTCCTTCTTGTTGGGCTAAAACACCACTCCATAACACCAACACACCTGTCTGCCCATCTTTTACACCAGCAGCGATTGACGTTACGCATGTAAATACCCAATCTCGCGCTTACAAACGCATGGCGAGTGATTCACCAGGCCGTGATAACCTGGAAGACTCACTCTCAATTGCCTTAGAGATACGTTGTCTTCGGAACGAAGTTAATGCGTTAAGGACTGAGGTCCGTGAGTTCCGCGAGGAGTTGATGGGCAGAGTCGACGCACTGGAAGTCCGAGTTACTACGGTGGAGGAAAAAATCGAGCAAACGGTCTCTCCTCGTCTTGCAGAGTTAGAAACGACTGTTGGTGAACTTAAGCTGCAGCTCAATGAGCGTGAGCAGGAGTCGCTACTCAATGACGTGCAAGTTTCCGGTGTGCCGGAGACTAAGGGGGAGAACACAACCCAGCTACTGAACGTCCTGGCCATTAAATTAGGCGTGTCGCTTGATGAGCGTGACGTGGTATTTGTAAGGCGCGTGGGTAATGTGCTGCGAGACCGCGTCGAGGGAGAGGATGCTTCTCGCCATCGCATTATTGTTGCCAGGTTGGCAAGGCGCACTACTCGTGACAGTATCCTGAACGCCGCGCGTGTTCGTCGGAATCTATGCACTGCTGACATTGAGTTGCCCGGGGCATCACAACGGATCTATGTGAACGAGCGCCTGACAAAATCTAACAGGCAATTGTTCTACATGACACGTCAGGCTGCGACTCGTTGCGGATGGAAATATTCGTGGACAAGAGATGGGCGTATACTTGCTCGCAAGGAAGAGGGCAAATCGGTGGTGCAAGTTAGAATGCAATCCGACATTGAACGTTTTTTCCCCGTCAAATAAGTTGGCTATCATCTTCTAACATAATTACCGGAATTTATAGTTATGTGGTACTTCTCGAATATTGTCAGTGTATTAGAATTATAACTTTGTTTAAATGCTTTGCAATATGTTTCGTGAATTTTGCTACTTTTAGGTTTTTAAATGATATTTTTATGATATTGTATGTGCACAAAATAACTTATTTTTGTATTTGCCTAGTGTGTACACGCATATTTGCTTATAGGTACTGTTGCATTATTATGTTTGCTGTTGCTGTCTGTTCTAACTATTGTGTATTTCCATTACTGTATGTAGCCCACGGTGTTGATCGCTTTCTTTGTTCTGATTTAATTTATAATATATTTATGTTAAGAGTTACACGTCACAAAATCTGTATATATTTATATAACACATTTACAGTCTTAAGGGCAAAAATAAAATGACAATAAAATTACTCAAAGTTGGGCTTTGGAATGCTGGCTCCTTGGGAACTAAACACGATGAGCTTACGGTGGCTGTGCTACAGCGCGATGTAGACATCATGGCCATTAATGAGACCTGGTTGCGGGTCGGTGAAGAGGGGCGTGCACCCGTGATTCCTGGATATAGACTACGCCATATACCACGACCATTGTCGGTAAGGGGGGGCAGGGGTGGAGGCGTTGGTTTCTATATCAAACGCGGTCTCACTGTGCGTAGACATACGCATCCTACTGATCCATTATATGCCTCTGTGGAACAAATGTGG
Organism: Helicoverpa zea; assembly: GCF_022581195.2. Classification (NCBI taxonomy): domain Eukaryota; kingdom Metazoa; phylum Arthropoda; class Insecta; order Lepidoptera; family Noctuidae; genus Helicoverpa; species Helicoverpa zea. The sequence continues at coordinate 7,006,749 of NC_061472.1, forward strand.
CTCACGCTCAGCGTTTGTGGGGCTAAACTCGCAATAGGCACAGCATACCGCCCGCCTTGGCAGGATGTTGATTTATTTTTGGATGCCATATCTTGCTCATTAAATAGTGTAACTCAGTGTGACTTTATAATATTGATGGGCGATTTTAATATTAACTTGACAAATGACTCTGACCCAAAAACAGGCAAGTTACAGTCCTTTCTAGATTGTATGAACCTAAAACAATTAGTGACTACACCGACACATACCACGGTACATGGAGACACACTGATTGATGTTATTTGCACAAATGTTAAGGCCCGCTCTGTGGCTGTGGAAGCTATACCTGATTTGGGTGCGCACGCACTCGTGACGTGTGAGATGAATTTCAAAAGACCAAAAATACTTCCTAAGACAATCTGTTATAGACCTTTAAATCAAGTTTCAAAGGAAGAAATTGAACAAGACTTGAATCTTTTCAACTGGCAGGCTATAACTGAATTACGTGACGTTAATGAAATGGTTAATACGTTTAATTCATTTCTAGTTGCGTTATTTGATGTTCACGCACCAAAGAAAACATGTACTATAAGAGAGCGTTCTTATCCTTGGATAACTGACACCATTAAATTAATGATTCGCTTGAGGAACGAGGCTAATGACGAATACCGGGAATATAAAACTGAAGGCAAGAAAGCTTGCTACAGTGAGCTTAAGTCTCTGGTTAATGTGTCATTATATCGGGAGAAATCTGCTTATTTCACGCACAATATCAACCATCAGGCACGGGACCCCAAATTGCTATGGAAAAACTTAAAGAATACTTTGCTTCCACCTAAAAATGACATTGAATTACCGTTGCATCTTAATAATCCAGATGCTATATGTGACCACTTTTTAAATGTGCCAGGTAATGATGAAGTCAGTCTTTCTGAACTGACCTATTTCGAATTTTCGCGACACAACTCCTCAAGTTTTACTTTAAAACCTACAACGCAGTCAAATATCGCGAGAATTCTGAATAGTGTTAAGTCTAACGCAGAGGGATGTGATAATATTAATATAAACATGGTAATTTTGACATTGCCTGCAACATTAGAATGTATAACATCTATAATTAATAGATCTATTGAAATAGCAACTTTTCCCGAGGTGTGGAAATTGGCAAAAATTCGTCCACTACCTAAAATACCTAATGCCGCAGATATTAAGGATCTACGACCGATTAGCATTTTGCCTGTGCTCTCCAAGGTTATGGAAAAAGTGGTTTCTTCGCAACTGGTTGATTACCTAGAGAAAAATAATATCCTGCCCGATATGCAATCCGGATTTAGGAAAGCCCGTAGCACTACCACTGCGCTTCTGGATGTAACAGATAATATTCTATCAGCACAAGACAACGGGATGTGCACACTGTTGGTTTTGTTGGACTTTTCCCGTGCTTTTGACTGTATTAATATTCCTCTTTTACTATCTAAAATGACTTTTTATGGCTTTGACGTGGACACAGTAAAATGGTTCGATAGCTACCTTAACAGACGCACTCAGTTCGTAGAAATACGACATACAGACGGTTCCATAGATGTTTCTTCTTATCGTTCGGTTAGTAGAGGCGTGCCGCAAGGTTCCGTACTCGGACCTATATTATTTAATTTGTATTGCGCTGACATAACGACGAATATAAAAAAATGTAGTTACCACATTTACGCGGATGATACTCAAATTTACATCTCCTTTAAACCCCATGAGTACGAAAGAGCACTGAAAGACCTGCATGATGACCTGGAGCGAATTGTAAATTGGTCCAAGCGCAATTCCTTGGTCTTAAACCCACAAAAAACTAAGTACATGCTTTTTGGTACTAATACCCAGCTAAGCGCAATTAACGCCGCCACTTTCTGCATAAGAGTAATGGGAGAACCTATAGATCGTGTTTATGAGGCACGTAATCTGGGTCTGATTATGGACGCGGACCTTCGTTTTGAGAAACATGTCACTGAGGCAATCCAAAATTGTTTCTACAGGCTAAAAGTGATTTACAAAGCGCGTCCCTATCTGTCTGAAGATTTGCGTATTTTACTTGTTGAGTCTTTGATTTTATCTAAGCTCAATTATGTTGATTCTGTGTATGGCCCGCGCTTACTATCCAAAACGGAACGTATGATACAGAGACTTCAAAATGCATGTGCGCGATTTTGTTTCAACATACCATTTAGAAGTCACGTTACTCCATTTTTTAATAAACGCAACTTGTTAAAAATGAATGCACGACGAAAACTGCACTTAGCCAGCTTAATGTTTAGTGTCATACATTCACGCACACCCCTATATCTGTATGATAAGCTTGAATGGACACATGGTTACACTGGCAGAGTACGAAGGAATTGTGTTCCACAACTTTCTATCCCGAGACACAGGACCGCAGCATTCAGGGGGAGTTTTCGCTATGCAGCAACAAAGTGTTGGAATAATATTCCACCCCCCATTAAAAAAGCAAAAAGCAGTGTGACTTTTAAGGTGAAATTAAAAGAATTTCTACTACTGCATCAAAAACGATATGAAAATGTCTGTATAACCTCTTCTCCCATATAACCTTTACAGGCTTCGTATGGCTGCTGTTTGTTGTGGCTTATATTGTCTTATTTTTGTCCTTTCTGCACGTGTAAAACTATAAAACACTAGGTACACTCACACTCACTGACACACACACTAATCATTATATAATAATATCTATAATATGTATTTACTAACTATTATTAATCTTGGAATAAGGAGTGAATTTTAAGACGGTATCGGTAGCAGTAGATTTTAATAATTTCGAGCGTACGACACTCGTGGGTTGCAGCTGAAAACCAGCGTCGGGTGGCCAGTACTGTTGTACAGTGTGGTCACTTGACAATATGCTGAGCTGTGACCTTGTTGGCACAATTTTTATTATTATATTTTTAAATGTTGAGCCTATTTTATTATTATTTTTTATTTATTTTTTATCTGAATTGTTTTCGGTGATACTTTTATTTTACTGTTAATTTATGTTATATACTGTGTATGTATTGTGCCAATAAAAATATTTTTCTTTCTTTCTTTCTTTCTTACGAAGTAAGCGATTTTAATTATGATTAACTAATAAACTATAGTTAAGCAATATTAAATAACTTTCGTTGATAACACAACTGTTAGGAACTTGATAAGTAATTTCAATGAGATTATTATTCATTGCTTCTTAATTCGACATTAATCGAAGTTCTCTCAACTCTTCTATGTTATCTTCTTTTATGTGTTAAAAAAACTGTAGTTTTCTCGAACCAAATAGAACCTCTGTCCTGAAGACGCATCGTAAATCACGATCCAGCCTGTAATGGAACGTCACAATTTTTGCAGTTCACCGCGTAACGAAACTCAAGCGGCGAGAGGGTTAAAACTAATAGCATCGCGGTAATGTGGACCAAAGGGTTTAATTATATTACACTAAGTTTTAGAAAGAGGGTTTTTAATTAGTTAAAACCTCTCACAAATTGCATGTGAGGATTAATTCTGTGCGTTGCGAGATTTTATGAGTTTTTTTGTCGTGATTTATTTTAAAAAATGTTCTTATTGTAATCTGATTTATAGATCATCATCATCCGCCTAGCCTTTCCCCAAACTATGTTGGAGTCAACTTCCAGTCTAACCAACCGCAGCTGACTACCCGTGTTTTGCATGGAGCGACTGTCTATCTGACCTGCACAACCCAGTTAGTTACCCAGGTTTAATATATTGATCCTTGTAGAATATATTATATTTTACTCTAAAGCTAAAGCTTTCATATCAAAGTATTTGTGGTACGTATTTTATTACTTTTTTTACTCCTTTATAAAATGTAGCATCATGCCACCATTAATATTTTTAAATGTGTTCACGTTTTGATGATGCAGTCATCAAAATACGCAAGCCAAATGGTAGAAAAACTAAAATATTTTTCATTAATTAGTGGAGCAATCAAACCTGCCTCCATTTTGAATTGCAGGAGGCACTTCGCGTATTTTTCAAGAGACCAAGTTGAGCCTCAAAAAGAGCTTAAAAAGGTTTCATTTTATCGAATGGATTACTTCACTGAACATTTTTCAGCAAGTTTTAATTAATTATGAATAAAATATTTCACATTTATTTTATCATTTTGAGAGTAAAAAGTCAAAATCAGATAATATTTTACAGTCTAGCGCTTCAAAGAGACCTCGTTTTTGTGCATCCAAAAAAATGCCGTTCTAATTATTTTAGGTACTTAATTTCTGTAGAACGCAGACCATTTTTACATCAGATTATGTTCTGTCTGCTGAGTATATTTTTCTAATGATAGAAACAAAAGAACTTTTTGACCAGGTCAACATTAATTTAATGTCAACAATGTTTTTATCATTTTGTGTCTATTTCAAAAGAGATTCTAAATATAACAATCATCTACCATAAAATATGAGCTCAAACCTTGCGATAACCACATTCGAAACTTGGAAATTAAGTTTCATAACTGACAGACGAAGTACAGACAAGACGAATATCTTTATACCTGCAGTTTCAGCTTTTCTTTCCACAGTTATTCCGCCATTTTCCATTGTTCGTCTTCCACTCTAATTGAAATTTTCCATCCACTATTGTTATTTAGTTTTTTAGGGTTCCGTACCCAAGGGGTAAAATAGAAAACGGTAAAACGTCCGTCCATCCGTCTGTCACCAGGTTGTATCTCATGAACCGTGATAGTTAGAGAGCTGAAATTTTCACAGATAATGTATTTTCGTTGCCGCTAATAACAAAAAATACTGAAAACTTGAATTAAATAAATATTTTGGGGGGCTCCCGTACAACAAACGCTATTTTTTTCAAATTTTCTAAATAATGGTATGGAACCCTTCGAGCGCGAATCCGATTCGCACTCGGCCGGTTTTTTTCAAGTTATTTTGCTTGATTCCCATTGAATCCGCCCAAATTGAAAAGTAACGACGGGTACCATTACAATGGTTAATAAGGGTTAAAATTGAAAGTGGATTTTGGTCGAGTTCCTTAGATTTGGAAGCTCATTTTCTTTTGTTGAGTTTATTCCGATCTTTGCGATCAAGAGACGAATGATATTTTCTGTTTATAATACAATAAGAGGGATATCAATGCGTGGGATTCGCTTGTAAACGACGACACAGACATTTGCACAAAAGGATCTTGACGTCACAGGGACCGACCAATATTTTTAAATATTTATTCATCATCTCGGATGGCACGTTAAACTGAAGGTCCCGGCTGTCATTGAATTTGACAGTCGTTACGGGTAGTCAGAAGCCAGTAAGTCTGACACCAGTCTAACCAAGGGGTATTTGGTTGCCCGGGTAACTGAGTTGAGGGAGTCAGATAGGGCAGTCGCTCCTTGTAAAGCACTGGTAGTCAGCTGAATCCGGTTAGACTGGAAGCCGACCCCAACATAGTTGGGAAAAAGGTTCGGAGGATGGTACATCGTTATATTTCGCAAATGAGATCATGATCAAAATTAAACGCATAGATAGTTACTAGATATTCATAGAATAATAAATTGAACAACATGGTACAATACGCGTTCAAGTTTAACAATTGGCTATCAACAAAATATGACATTTTTGTCGTTCTAAATTATTCTGAGAATAAGTTATTATTTTGTAACAAACCAAGGTACAAAATTACCAGTCACAGTTTATCACTTCAGCTTTCTCGTCGAGGCGCGGCTCAAGAAAAATGTCCCGTATTTTATTTTAAACTCAGTAAGCCTGATAAAGTAATTGAACAAGCATGTTTACATAGTCAACAGCTACAAGGCTTGAGGAAGCTCGTTAGCAAACGTGAGGCACCGAACTAACAGTTTAAGGAGGTTAACATTCAGCCAGTCATAAACTCTGCGCTTTCCTGAACATTATACGTAGGAAAAAGCTGTCTGCCTCACCGAAACATCTCACTTGTATTGTGTTTTATCACTTCGACAGACATTAACTGAAATTTATAGCCAGCCAATTTTAGAAGGGATTTGAGTTCTGTCCTACTACCCGTATACTGCTGACTAAACAGTCGGCCGACAATCACTGGATGGTTGGAAAAATATATTTTAAGAAAATCCTGAATTCATCATAATCAAAGTTTTTAGTCGGTCTGATACCGGCCAAATATCTGATCGTAGTAATGTGTGTCACTCATCACCGATATCCTCGACATAGATATAGAGAGTTGCTACCTAGTTGCTACCAGCTACCATTAGTTGCTTCCAATTGCTTTCATACAGATCAAACTGTCGGCCGACTAAAAGTTCACAGAGTGACGGTAGGTACTCTTAATGTGCGTGATACAGACCCTACAGACCAGTCGATTTTACAAAGTGATGGAAACAAAATATTTTTATTGCCACGCTTTCGCGACTCCGCCGCGGTCGCTCGGATATCACTTTAAACGAATATTTTGACAGCCAATGGAGGGTCTGTGTAAAAATAAAATAGCTTTAGAATGGTTTCTACGCTTGAGTGGTATCTGTGAGAGAATGTTAGGCATTTTGATTGGTCTAGTAAAACCTTGAATCGATATGTAACTATAGGTATAGGTAGGTACTTCTCTCTGTGTAAATATAAATTGGTAAGCTGCGTACAGGCATATGATACATACCAGAGGTACCTATAGCTTATATCTAGATATGATCCCAGCTATAAATAGGTTCTAGCAGTATTTAAGGTGCTTCGGGATGACTGTAATATCATAACGCTAAAATTCTATATAACTATATAAAATCACCTGCTGTTACATTGGTATGTAACAAATACAACTACTAAGTTATACTAAGTTTATATTTTCCACAATTGTTATTAGCTTAGAAAATAAAACTTAGAGTGGTCACTAAGTTTTATTCATCTAGTTCTAGTCTATATTACTATATGCATACGTACAATCACCTTCTACCACTTTTCATAATCCTATCATCCTCCGAGCCTTTTCCCAATCATGTTGGGGTCGGCTTCCAGTCTAACCGGATTCAGCTGAGTACCAGTGCTTTACAAGAAGCGACTGCCTATCTGACCTCCTCAACCCAGTATCCCGGGCAACCCGATACCCCTTGGTTAGACTGGTGTCAGACTTACTGGCTTCTGACTACCCGTAACGACTGCCAAGGACGTTCAATGACAGCCGGGACCTACAGTTTAACGTGCCATCCGAAACACAGCCAATGGTGTCTAAGATATACTTAGAAAGTACATACAAACTTAGAAAAGTTGCATTGGTACTTGCCTGACCTGGGATCGAACCCGCGCCCTCGTACTTGAGGTTGGTCCTTTACCCACTAGGCCACCACGACTCTTCATAATCCTATAAGTTTGACATTTAACCTTTTTATATTTAATAGGTAAAGTAGATTAATGGCCCCACACTATGAATTAAAGGATTTATTTAACTTTTGCTGAAGGAGGTTAGTAGCAGCCCTTCACCAAAATTAGCCGCTAAATGATCCGTGAATACCAACATCGTTTAATGTATTTTTACGTAAATATCAACAAACGCTTTTGTAATACCCATATTTTCTTAATCTTGAACTTGGGTACATAAAATTATAAACCTGATTAATGTTCGGTTTTGAAAAAAGTTTTTTAGGGCGATAAAACATACCTAATCCATCCAATGGTTGTCCTTAAGAGATCTATTTTAGCCATAAGACCGCCGATCTATCTAAAACCAATCTAACATAGACATTCTTATGCTGTTTCAAGATTCAAGCCTTACCCAAAATTCCATTTTTGAAATAGTTTCAAATCAATGCTAGATTATGTGTCCGAATCTCATTATGCTTGTTCGATATCATGACTATTGTGATGACACAAAATCTCTCTGACGATATTTGACCGAAACATGATCGAACAGTGTTCAACAGAAGCTCAAATCATCGTGATTCGTCCACAAACAAACGATTGGCTTTGTCTGTAATTAGCAACGCGAACGCTAGCAGGCGAAATCTTTCGATATTGACAACTAGCAATATGAAGCTGCCGGCTGTTAGTTTAATTTATTCACTACTGATCCGCTGAACAAATAAGTAATCTGTGTATGCGATAACAATACCTGGGTATATTCTCGCTTGGAAGAGCCTAAAACTTTTAACCGAACCATGCATAAGTAAAATTAACGAAATAAAAGTATGGAAATACCGATTGATAGATTCATTTCACTGCTGATTACTTTATAAATCCTCCGATTCCGGGTGGTAAGCTTCTGGAAAATATTAACGCATTTTAAGAAATCTCCGTCACTAAAGGTCCGAGCCAACATGAACTGAACAGGCTTTATGACTCCTTAAATGTACATATATGTAATGTAATATATTTATAAGATAGTATTCTATTCAAGCCATAGCTATTACCATTGTGCACATCGCAAAATTTTGACAAAATACTGACCACAGCTTTGCACTGCAACCATTACAGGCTTCTATTTGCGAACAAATCTGACAAAGGCTAAAAGGCGAGCGACACAAAAGGCGCTAACTACATGATATACGGATACCACGTGCGCCGTCCACTTTCAGTAACCTGAACTTTGACTTTTGTCATATTCATTGCACTGGGACAACGTGGAAATAAATAGGAACGAAGGTAAAAGGTGCACTTTAACATATAAGACTGAAACTTTTGTAAAAGAATTTTACGGATAAAATTAAGGTACAGGCGTCTTGGGATAACTTCTCGTACCGAGGCAAAATATAGCCTAAGTTACTAGAGAATTGACTCCCTTTCCAACAGTGGAAAACAATTTTCAAATCGTTCCGTAATTTCGGTAATTTTTACAAACTGCCTCGTTGGTCTAGTGGTCGCAAGCGCGGCTGCTGTGCCAGAGGTCTCGGGTTCGATTCCCGGATCGGGCCGAAATCGCTTTGTGGGTTTTCTTAAACTTTCACAAAGCAGCCCGTAGTCTGGAAGTTGGTGATTGATTCACCCGTGCATCGGAGAGCACGTAAATGTCGGTCCTGCGCCTGATCTCTTTCCGGTCGTGTCGGATTGCCGTCCCATCGGGCTATGAGAGTGAAGGAACAGGGAGTGCACCTGTGTCTGCGCAAATGCTCGTACACTATAATATGTCCTGCGCAGCTGGCTGATCTCCTTAGATGAGAACAGCCGCCGTGGCCGAAATCGGCCGTGGACGCCATTATTATAATTTTTACAAACAAACAGAAAGCTGTGATCTCTTTATTATATGAGTCTAAATCTCCAAAACTGATTACAGGCACTTATTTAATTAGTACATGTCGTGTTCCTAATGCAGAAACCGAAAGGATTGTGTCTGGAATGTACAAATACTTTACACGTGTCTCCTACATTCAGACCAACATGATAAATGTCGGCTCTTTATACCTAGACACCTATTAGTCTACACACACATATACTGAAGACTTTTAGTCGGCCGATAGTTTATTTGGGGTCATAAACACTATAAAGATGAATGATAGTACGCACATTATAAAGATCAGGTGTTTAGCCGGCATCAGACCGACTGAAAACTTTGATTGAAAACAAGATCTTCTTTCAAAAAATATTTTTGACAATCATTATGCCAACTGTCGGCCGACTTTTTAGTCGGCAGTTTGTAGGTACCTACTTTTTGCAAACACGTGTAAATTGAACTTATTAATATTCTAAAGGACAAGCTATATACTTCTGACACCCACGTTTGCAATATTATTACAATGTTGAGAAGTTTAAGAAAACTTGCGATCCGATACTGGGTTTTTATATTTTACATTAAAAGACTTTCTACAAGCTCTTCAAACTATGAAAATAACTTGTTATAAGTTTGAGTCATACTTAATAGCTCGCTTTTATTTTATAACTTATATACTTATATATGTGCAGCGATTATTATTAATTATGATAATTAACGTTTAACCTTCGTGTATCTGTTTTACTCATGCAATACACTGGTTCTGAAATATCTCTTATTTCATCGTTCACTGTCTTGTATCGTGTTTTACCAAAAATACATTTTTTTTTTATTGACAATATCACATAGTAATCCAAAGCATTTGCATACCTAACGTAAATTTTCCAAAAAAAGGCAATCGGCTATTCTACTCAATCTCAATTGACAGTACTAATAAACAAAAAAAAATTCATCACTTCCCAACCCGATAAAAACAGTCAGGCGAAACAGTCATAACTTCACATATTTCCGATATTAGATGGGGCTTGGATTTTGAGGGTATTCTGGCTACGACATTTGGCGCGGCCCGTGTCGCCTCGTCACTTTATTGGCAATTCATGGCGGCCGGTGGGCTCGATGAAAAACACACGCTCCCGGACTACAAGCAAAATCTGATAAATGAAATGCGCCATTTCGTCCGTTCGACCGGCAACTGGAATCGGCAAAAACTTTGTGCCATCATGTATGTGCTTTATTTCTGGGTACTTTCGCGAAGGCTTTTGTTCGAGGGTGTGTTCTGTTTTCTTCGTTATAATATTTTACTGTTCTTGGACTTAGTACTTAGGTAGCTCGTCTGAACTTAAATGACGCCCCTCAGTACCGCATTTTAAATATACCATGCACCTTAAAAGACAAGTTATATCATATCGTGAACAGTTTTAACTGTGTTCTTAATCTTAATTTTTGCCCCAAGGAAAACTAAACATACACGGGTGATGATTTGGTTATACTCGTAGTTAAACCGTATTAAAAATACTGACACCCAAAGCTTGCCACCAACAATAATGAAATCGAACGTCACAAACAGCGATAAATAGCCAACTTTGTAATAAGAATGACAATCAATTAGCAAGACCAGAACCTTCCGGATCGCAGATCTTTATTAACCCCAAGGGTTTACTGGCAATTCATTAAGGAAATGGAATTTAATGGCAACCTTTTTTATGGCCTGCACTATATCAAATAGGGCCGCTTACATCGCATATACAACCTTCTTTGTAAAAGTACAGCTGCTTAGTAAAACTGCTCAAATATTAATCACATAAACTACGCTTACAGGTTGTCCTTAAAACCATGAAAGCTAATTTTAATGGCTGGCAGGTGACGATGCGTTTATTCGACAAGGAAATAATGGAGACGCGTTAAACGTAAGTAAGCCTCCGTCGAGCCGTTTTACACGCGTGCCGTCAATTTAGAGCCGTATTATGGCACATAATAGCCCATTAATGTCTTAGGACGGAGGAACCAGGCTATGAAAAACTATGTTGAAGAAGCGAGCTTAGAGTAAACACAGTGATGTGTGAACGTACCTTTACTTACCAAAGCTTAGAATGTACTGTCATTATTTATGTTGCGCGGGTATTCACAGAAATGTTTTAGCCTGGGTTGTATATTATGGGTAAGTAGCACAGGCAAAAATATTAAATTATTTTACAGAAATTTTGAAAAGTCTGTGTAGAACAAGAGCCACTTCAGACTATTATTAATATTGAAAACTAATGACACAACCAATTAACGAAAGTTCGATGTCGCGTTTGAGTGCTTCTATCCAACCATACTAGATAATTTATGTTTTCTATAGAATATCTTTTTCTGATTGAAAGCAGAAAATCGTGAAAATAACAAGTTGTATTTACAGAGGTACCTATATACGATAATAGTTTTCCACAGCGAGCGTGATTTTGAGGAGCCATTGTCTACACAGTCTGCAATGATCGTAATAGGTATGTTCTCGCGATATTGAGAATCTGTTACTAGGCTTAAATCAAAATACATGGTTTCGATAAACAGTTATGTTTGCAGCTCTTTGCACGAACGTACTCGTACCTTCTGACATGCTGATGACATATTAGGAATTCGTGACCTCTCATCACCAAAACATGACGCCATTCGTACAAGATGCGTACATACACAAGTAAAATCAATTTACCCCGAATATACTTATTCCAATACTGACCTAAATCTGTCTCTTCGAGATTACGAAGCAATCTTCATTCACAACTTTAGATGGGGAAAATCGAAATAGAATAATAATAGATATAACTATCCGAGACTAGCCGTTCCCCGCGGTTTTACCCGCGTCCCGGTCTATTTTTTGCTGCCCTGGTAGATGGTGAGCAGTAGCGTCTACACTTGGTATTGGTATACTCATATAAGTTATGCTACCCTGGTACATGGTGAGCAGTTGCATCGAAATTTCGTTATTGGTATACTTAAACTCCGGTGAATTATGCTATCCTAGTACTTTACTTTTGTGGTTCTGCGGCATTCCGTAAGTTGGTTTTTGTCTAACCACTCCCGTCCCGGGAATCACTCTTATTTTTCCTTATTTGCTCACCGTTTAGACCTACCCTGGACTACGACAAACATTTTAAAACCAAAATCAGCTCAATTGGCCCAGCCGTTCTCGAGTTTTAATCAGACTAACGAACAACAATTCATTTTTATTTATATAGAAGATAGATAGATAGATATATAAATATGCCAGCGCAATAACTGTATCATATTATTATTACTTGTAAGGGATAGTAGGGATACTTTTGAGGATAATAGCCACTTTATTACATTCTTGCCTATCCCTTAAACATAATTGTAGCTTTTCAACGACCCTTCAGAGGCCGAAAATGTTCATAATTCTCTATGCAAGTTGATATAGCTGACATTTTCTCTAAATACTCTCCAAAATCCATCTTATCAAGATTCATGAAGACAATGTTGCAATAGAAATTAAAATAATGCATTAAAAAGCAAAAAAAAAAGAGTGACGACTAGGTACTATTAGTCCCCAGGCCGGCGAACAAATTTTTTTTTTTATACATTCACATTTAAGACTTTGTGAGTGCCGTCCTTACGATGAGTCCGACAAACTTTTCGAATGCGCAAATTTTGGTGCCGCTGCGTTTTTTAATGCTTGACTCCTGGAATTGTCGAAATGACGTCACTATGACTCTTCGTACATACCTGTTTCATTTTTTGAGATTCGTTTAATAAAGTTAACTAGAAAATGGAAGTCAACTTGTCCGATAAAGATCGTGCTGCGTTTTTAGTGTCCACCATCCTGAAAATGTCGATATGACGTCACTATGACTCTTCGTACATACCTGTTTCATTTTTTCAGATTCGTTTAATAAAGTTAACTAGAAAATGGTAGTCAACTTGTCCGATAAAGATCGTGCTGCGTTTGGAGTGTCCACCATCCTGAAAATGTCGGTATGACGTCACTGTGTCTCCCCATACATACATGTCGGACAAGAATAACAATGATAGATAACATTATTCTAAATGCAAATATGGCTTGCCCGACAAATACATTGAGTTAAATAGTCAGTTCGACAAGAAAATGAGAAAAAAATATTACAATTGGAAGAAGTTTATTCTTTTTGTCAATTTCTGACTTAAATATTCACGTGCATTATTTAAGTATATTAAATTATTATTATAGTCGTTACGGGTAGTCAGAAGCCAGTAAGTCTGACACCAGTCTAATCAAGGGGTATCGGGTTGCCCGGGTAACTGGGTTGAGGAGGTCAGATAGGCAGTCGCTTCTTGTAAAGCACTGGTACTCAGCTGAATCCGGTTAGACTGGAAGCCGACCCCAACATAGTTTGGGAAAAGGCTCGGAGGATGATGATGATTTAAGTATATTAAATTGGCATACTACTTACCAATTTTAATTACTATTTTAGAAAAAGTAGCCTGACTAAGACGTATTGTTGATAGTTTATTTTATGTTAAGGAATAATATCCCACATCTATTAATGGACTATATATCAATCAAAAGGTCTTTTTAAGCGCAACATTTTGTCTCAACATACCACTTATCAATTCTTAGTATTTTAGAAGATATAGCCAAAATAATGATCTTTATCGGACAAGTTGACTTCCATTTTCTAGTTAACTTTATTAAACGAATCTCAAAAAATGAAACAGGTATGTACGAAGAGTCATAGTGACGTCATATCGACAATTCCAGGAGTCCAGCATTAAAAAACGCAGCGGCACCAAAATTTGCGCATTTGAAAAGTTTGTCGGACTCATCGTAAGGAAGGCACTCACAAAGTCTTAAATGTATATGTATCAAAAAAAAATATTGTTCGCCGGCCTGGGGACTATATCTTTTGTCATTAGGTACCAAATGTGTAACCGCTTCATCAAACAACAAAAAAGTTGTTTTCAAATAAGATTATCTTTTGAGAACCATTTCCATTTAATGTAAAACATTATGTACCTATTACAAACCGAATCAAGCATTCATCATATTTCAAATCGTGTGCAAGAAAATTCAAGCGATCTCAAAATAAATAAATAAAAGATGCTTTCAAAGATAAATCTATAGTTTGTTTACTTCAAAGAGAATAAACCTAAAAACAATCGTAGGTATTTTATGATTAATGACTGAAACTAGGGCTTAGACCACATTTATTGGCTTCAGACGTCAGACCTTAGGTCAGACGACCTCACTAAGGGCACGGACATTTAATTAACAACTAGTCTGAACTGAGGCTTTAAGTTCAATTATATCATAATAACGCTCTTTAATATCATAGGCATATTCTCTAACTTTAATAGCAGCGAAAAACAAGATTTTTTTATTTTTTATTTATATTACTTCTTAATATCTCGGAAAAATTCGAACATTTGACCTTCTAAATCTAGTAGTTTTTGTTAACTTAATACAAAACTTTTCTCACGTTCTTTTTCATACTTTAAATGTATTTATTTATATTCAACACATGGTGTTAGAAATATAATAAATTATAATTTTCCCGAATACGAAATAAAACTCGCTCTTTGGGATTCCAAATCGGATTACTCCATAATTTTTACAAATAATTTTCGTGTCGTATACATTTTCTTACTGATACTTTGAGGGATGTCAACTTTAGTATAAAAAATATCGACATCTTTTGAGTGACTGATATCGATGTTTTACCTCTGACTTTGTGTATAGTTGGATTTATTTTAAAACCGTGGTTATAAATAGCTCACGATAGATCCCAGAAAAATGTATGCTTTATTTTCTTTACCAACTCTTTCTATTTATAATGAGATTCATTAATTAAAACAAAATAGGTACGCTCTTTTCACACCTAACGTCAAAGAAAAATGTTGAAAGAAAAATCGCTCGTCCTTACTCTTCTCGTGCAAAAAACCCGAAAAAACCCGAATGCATTAAGGCCATATCTCGCGAGGTCCTCACAGACGAGTAATGAGCAAAAAATACTCATCGACGTCACATCACTAAAAATCGATATGAGACTCGACTACTCGTCCTTCTGTGTAGGATTAAAAGTTGGGAACGCGGTGAAACGCGTCGCTTCCCTAATCCTGTGCCGCCTGTCTGTGAGTACTTGACATTATGAACTTTGTGATTCTACGTCATTATACAGATTACAACAATTATGAAGGTGTCTTTGGAAGTTATGTAAGGGTGGTGAAATGGTGGTGAATGTGTGTTCTTAGATACAGGTACGCTTTGTGTGTATTTCTTGTACTTTAGGTTTAATATTTTACACCTAAATACTTATATGTTTTAATAGCGAAGATACACATTTGTTTCGATAAAATGTTTCTTTGCTATTCAAAAGCAACTTCATTCGTAAACGATATCATATCAATTAAAATGTTTACCACATCCAATTAGTAACTAAATCTTTAAACAATATAAAGATACCAGGAAAATGCTATTTTGTATAACATTGCACGCGTCATAAGGAAAAAGCGACAACTTCCCTCAGCTGGCTGTCGTGGGCGATCTGTAATCGTGTCGTGCTTGTGATGTCGACGTCATGTAAATGCGATTGATTCCGTTTAGCGTGTCGCACTCGTTCACCAGGCTACAAGCTACGACCCGTGCTGTCTTACGCGCAAAGGTCACACATTGCAGTCCCTTTTACTAGAAACTTTAAGTATACATATGTAAAAATCCAATAGACATAAAAAAATCTTGAGGAATCTACATACATATATAAAAATGAATCCCTTGGTCACGCCATCACACATCGGTGAACGGCTGGGCCGATGAAGCTGAAAATTACAGGGGAGATAGCTTCGACCCGGGAGAAGGATATAGACTAACATTTTTGTCACCATCGGCTACGGCAAGCAGTAACTGCTTGCCGCTGTTATCTCGGGAGGCGGGTGAAACCGCGGGCGCAAGCTGGAATATAAATAATAAAAGAGTACTTCAATAAAAATTTACGAAGTAACACGGATCCTATAACATTCTCATTCGGCGCCTAATTTAATAAAAATCTAATTAAGAAAATTCTTCGAGAAATTTCCATGATTAGAAATAAGTTTCGTTCATTACGCAATTTGCGATTATAAGTACGCAGAAACTCTTCGGATGAGCAACCCTAACTGAAGCCTATTTCTATAAATTAAGATTGGAATGCGTGAAATAATTATCTTTGCCTCGCTGTGCGTGACAAACGCCGATGGCATTTTTAGGAATTCTTTTTCTTAAAATTCTTTTTTGTCTTTTCTATTCTCCTCCTTTTTGAGAATATGCTAAACATTAAAGGCACCTATACGACTAGTACCATCTGTAGCACTTTTAAATCTTTTTGAGACTTTGATCTACCTATCAGAATTGTGTAATGCTATAGGCATTCACTCGATACCCGAAAGTACATTAATTGAGTCCGTACTTTAGCAATTATTTTTATTTCGCTTCTATTATGTAATTCATTCCCTGGCTATAATTGGAATCGATATTGAATTACGAATAATGATGAACCGGTAATTTTTTGTTTATTTAAAAGCATTACACGTACCAAGGATTTTTTTGTAATGACTCGTGGCAAAATTAATGAATGTTTAGTCATTCCGTGCGAGAATAGTAATAAATCACAAAATAACTAAAGATATAACAAAAGATTAGATTCCCAACAATTACGACTTCCTCTCGTTCAAAGAAAATTTGATATTTTACGGCAAAAATTATTATCACTACGAAACGTCAATTAGTAATGTCGATAAATTTTATCGAGTTGATCAAAGCGTTAGTCACCACAACACTATTCCCAGCGGTGGACAACTGATAGGGGTGTACTCAAAATAACGAGGGTTGATATTCGGCTGTTATCAGTCAGAGCTTTTCAATTCTCGAGCATGAAAATTTGTGGATTTTGCTCCGTATATTTTATGCACTTTTTGGTAGTGGTGATTTGAGTTTTATTCCAATGTTCCTGTAATGAAAATTTTGTGTGATGATTTACTATTCGATTTAAACTCGAATAAGAACTCGTATAGTATCAGACTCCAGTGCAAATTGACCGCTACTATTCTTGCCGTTCTTCTTCCTAGCAATAACACATAGGAAATAGTAAAGACTGGGCGTATTGGCTGTTTTAGTAGGTACCTATATTTTATTGACGTTCAAAAAGTGGTGATTTTCACCCTATTTTGATATAATGCTTTTGATTTTCATAATATTGTGCGCCATTTCCTTAGTTCAAAAAAAAAGTGCAAATAAAAGGTTTTTGTAACCCTACAACATACTATTTTTATTTATGTAGCACAGCAGGATACACAAAATGTTTCGTCGAGCCACGGCAGTAACCATAGACAAATAGTGACAGTTGACCAGCAAATAGCCTGTACGCACCATATTAATCCGTTGCGCTCTGTAAACCATAGACACGGTAGAATAATGTACAGAGCACATTAATACGGGTAATTGTAAGCACTATGGCTCTTTGTTGAAAAGAAATAGCCGCCTGTATTACAGTTTTTCAATGCTGGAATTCTGGCAGTAAGGAGGCTTTTTGAGTAACTGATAAGATATGTATCAAGTAAAGGTCTTAATTATGTATTTATTTTTGATTTCCAGATAAATGTATTAATTGGCCGAGTCAAACAGGTCAGAAATCGATACTTTAAGCTGACTAGAGGATGAGTTATTTTACCAAATAATTAATCAATTTTTATTTATTTCTCATCTTGAAATTAAAATTAAAAATTATTACGAATGACGCAATACAAAAAAAGTATTTACTTAATTGAACAGATGTAAAATCCAAAAGAAAAAAAGAACAGTCATAAAACTTCATGTATAATATGTTTCATAAATTATTTATGTTGTTGAAAAAATACTCTACATATTTTGCTGTCGCATCCAAAATTCCTACCCAACACTCTTGAAACAACCTGAATATTTGTTCATTACCCAAAGTAACTCTTGACGAGCGTTATCTTACAAAAGGCACCGATCCACAAACCGTTTAAAACCGACAAGCATCCGATTGCTTTCGACTCCAAGATTGTTTTCCCAAAACTTCGAGAACACGGCAATGTCGAACTCAAGAATCTCCTCCTCATAATTAGTTCTTCTCGCATTCTATTAGTATAAAATCAAGACAGTTAAAATTAAAAGTTTAATTAGCACTTGGAAGTTTCTTCGAAGCGCCTATAACTTCGAGTCGCTATCTACGTTCTATGCACAATTGCGTCCAAGATATATTTTCGTTCTCATTTACTTCACACAATGAGTTCCAGAATGTTTTCTTTTTTAAATTAGCTGAGTTTGTTTGGTTGAGGGAGATAAGCACGCAATTGTGGACCTTAATGCAAAGTAATAACGAAGTCTTGATTCAACATCATATACAGCCTGAAAGTTAGACTTGTAATAAATAAACCAGTGCAAGTTTGGTAATGTAGCTGTAACTAGCAAAGTTGATGAAAGTGTTCAATTTATTTTATTTATCAGTAGCTGCCAGTCTGTTTTCTTTTGTTTCATTCAATCTTTGTCAGACGCTTTAATAGGTTATTTACTTAGTAGCTCATACTCATTCATTAACGGATTCCTAAGTAATGTTTAGAACCGCTTCAGTAGATATATCTTAAGCTAGTTCTCAGCCCTAGCATACCTTAATTATGTAACATATACCCGATCGAACAGCCTAGCATATTCACAGCAGCCATTTATCCAGATAATGTCTCCCTCACCTTGCAAAACGATCAATTTTGACGACCTCGATGGCGCAATGGTTACCATGCCGGACTGCCGGACCTGAGGTCCCGGGTTCGATTCCCGGTTCGGTCGACATTTGTGTGATGAGCATGCTTGTTGGCCGTGGTCTGGGTGTTATAATATGTATTTATAACTATGTATATATGTAGCTATATGTAGTTTATCAGTTGTGTTAGCACCCATAACACAAGCTAATAAATAGCTTTCCATGGGGCTAACCGACCGAGTGTGAAGGTGTCGTGATATAAAAAAAAAATTAAAAAAAATTACAAAACATCGACTTTACGAAGGAAGTTGGAGCGATTCTTAATCCGCTCTCAGGCGCCGTCCTAATTGGCAGCGATCGCGCGATGGCGCGATGCGTTTTTCATCTAAGACGTCGTCCTAATTGACAGCGATTGTACGATGACACGATGCGTTCTCGTCGTTCGATGAGTTCAAACATACAGATTTCATCAGAGTGTCCTATTTGAACCTCGCAAGTGAGATAGTGAGATCGTGAGATGAAAAACGCATCGCGCCATCGTGCGATCGCTGCCAATTAGGACGACGCCTCAGTCGATCATGCTCGTAAAGGATATCCCGATACTATAGCAGGCTATACAGGGCTATACATGGCTATACATGTCATTGAACATCCTTGGCAGTCGTTACGGGTAGTCAGAAGCCAGTAAGTCTGACACCAGTCTAACCAAGGGGTATAGTAGCCGGCATATAACTTGGCAAGGATTTGGGACCTTTAATAAGTGTGAGCTCGCTCATAGTGCACTAAATTATACAAAAAAGCGGTCCCTGTTATTGCTTGTGCATTATTCTATGGTTATTGACATCATTTATTGGCGATTATGTCTGCTTGAAAAAAATAGGACCTGTTTTCATCTCACGATTCTTGCCAAGTTACGTGCCGGGAACTATATTAGGTTGCCCGGGTTGAGGAGGTCAGTTAGGGCAGTCGATCCTTGTAAAGCACTGGTACTCAGCTGAATCCGGTTAGACTGGAAGCCGATCCCAACATAGTTTGGGAAAAAGGCTCGGAGGATGACATGGCTATACATGAGCTATAGAACCCTGTCGCCTTCACTCGTCTCATCCAATTTATCCCGAGTATTTCTGAGGGACTATTCGTATATCTCAAGCGATAACGCCCTCTGTTAAATTGGGATTTCGCTTGATAGATGCTGTATTCGATTTATTGGGTAGCGATAAGTGAAGAGTTACATAGCGTTTAGACACACGATTACGATTAAACACTTTTAGAAAAAAAATATGGTTGACAATATTTTAACAATGGGTGAAATTAAAGTTGCAACCCATACTTAAGTCCGCGAAAAAAAAAATTATGTGTTATGTGTTAATCCAGGGTATCACCTATCTACAAACCAAATTTCAACCAAATCAGTCTAGCCGTTTTCTCGTGAAAGAATAACAAACATACATTCTCACAAACTTTCACATTAATCATTTTAGTGCGATATGTTGATAAACGGACAAAACACATAAAAACTTTGACACGAAGAATACATTTTTCTCCTGCCTGGACATTTCTTAACTCAGTTCTAGGGCTCAAATATAATATTTTTTACGCACAATGAGAAAACTTCGCTTTTTATTCTGATGCTCTTTGTGCCTAAAAATTTGACTTGGTACTAAAACAATAACTTTAGGACCTTTATACGTTCTTGGGTCTTTCATTACATCATTTAAACCCTTTTATTTGATCATAAATAAAAGCTGAAACTCTGTAAAACTTTAGGGTATTTAAAAGTGTCGGGCTCAAATGCCTTGAGGAACAGGTCCTTAGGTCTAAACTCTTAGAGTGGTCAAAACAATTTTGTATTTATCTTACTTTAGATAAGACTAGATTCAAGATGTACCTAGGTCAAAAATATTGCCTATCAGAAAACAGAAAACACAGTTTACTAGGTACTGCTATTAAAGTATACTCAAATATGTACCTGTGTAGGCGAGCAAAATAATATTTCCCTTCCATGTTCAAACTTGCTTTTGCAAAACAAAATACGTCTATATTTACCAACTTTAGTCCTATCTTTCTTCAAACCTAGCACGCACCATAAAATTAAAAAGATAACAAGCAAACAGTAGCCTGATAAGTATTATAATGAGCTTCCCGAAGGAAATTACTGACAATATCCAACAGCCGTGAAAAGGGCTTGTTTAGTCGTATTCACACCTCAACCTCCCTAGAGGCATGGTTTAAACAATTCATTTCTGTACGAAACCACGGAGTGATCAAAGATGAGAGGAGATGCCATAATGCAGGTAGGTCAGGCGCCTTCCTCTAGGTCAAATATGAATGGTGGGCGTAAACTACGAGGCGTTTGGGTTCTTTGAGGCATCTGTCAACGATTTTCGGTACCTATTCCAAAAAATGGGCGGGTTCCAAAGAAGGCGTAAAAAGGCGGAGACAGCAACGTTCCTCGTCCCCCGCACACTCGCATATTTACGCGCTACTTTCTTAGGAGATTTTCCGTTATGGCACCTCCGCTAATCATTTTGTTCTCCGTGGAGGAAACCCATTCCGGTTATTATAATTTATTAGCTTAAATTATATCCGTGTTTCGTTAGGCTTTGTATTAAGGAAAGGTCATCCGCAAAGGATCAGTTTTTTTCTGTGTATTTAAGAGATAAAGAATTCTTTGCCCTTCTTAGTACTAAGAAAGTTTATTTTGCGCAAAGATTTAAAGTATTAAATGATACCATAAAATAATGTAGGTATATTTTCTTAATGTATACCTATCGAACGAAAGATTTTATTGTTTTGAATTTTTATCTTCGATAATAATGTACGTTCTTTGCAATACTTTATAATAATATCTTAATATGGAATAAAAAACCTCATTGCATGTATACATACCTAACAAGAAAATCTTAGCACTTTATTAAAAACAAAACATTTGCATAACCATAATATGGTCAAAGACTCAAAGCTCTGCCATAAACACAAACCCATAAAATATAAGTAGAATATCTTCAAGATTTACTGTAAAATATTTACCATACAAATCCGTTCCATATGAGTAAGGACAGGCACAACATCTTAAGGTGAAACAGGAGTGTGGGTTTCAAATCCTGCGGGTATTTGTCACAAGCTAAATTGCCATTACACAGGGACCAGTATTATTTTATAGAGTCATTTGTTACGGCTAAAAGGGAATGCTAAATTATTTCTTGTCTATGCCGAACGTTCTCTTTATTATACCTAATATTACTGTCTGGATTGTACTGAACAAAAATGTTTACAAGACCGCAGAGCTGAGTCGGGCTTTCCTGATTTATATTATGGTTTTATAGAATAGGATCCATTTTGCGTCTTCTACGTAGAAACTATATATTAAGGTTCCTTTATAATTTAAATTTTATTCGTACCTACAAAATTATCTGGCATTCATGCATATCAATAACTAAAATTAACCCTAAGACATTTTTTTTTTCATGGCTAGATAAAATTTCAAAAAAAATATACAAGAGTCTTTGAAGTTAAATAAAGAAAAAGTGTTATAACTTATAAATTCAAACCAATCTTTGTAGTCCACATTACCAAATGAGCTGTGCTGCATCACAAAGATTAACAAATCTATGGATGCATCATTACAAAAGTAATGTGTAAATCAAAGCTATCTGGACTAATATGACAAAACTTTCGGTAGCTCTGCAAGTAATATAATACTCGAAGGTGCTGAATCTAACCAAAAAGTTTCCTCCCAGCGTACAAAGGTCGCTACCCAAAAATCAATTTTGCGGTAGGTCAATCCCCGTCAATCAGCTGTCATTGGTATTGTTAGGGGTCGCCAGATGCCTTATCTCTGCCCAGAGACGAATGAATACCTGTCTCTGGCTCCCTGTTAATTAATGTTCCTTATCATCTCTTTGTTTTATGCTGATATTATTTTTGGGACGTCTCTGGGAAAATTAAAAAAGTTTAAAAATTAATTACCGTGACCTTCGCTTTGGTAATGAAGACGATTATTGTTTAACTTTTACATTATTTCGTTTAAGAATATAACACCTGGTAACTGTGAATTTTACAATGAAATTAATACATGTAGGATATTTGATATATGTGACAGCGAAAATCCCACTATTTACCTGTTTACCATACTTTATTCTATTACAAGTGTAAACAAAATGTTATTTTGTGGAATAACGTCAACGTTTTCTCCAAGCTCATACTTGACAAATATCCGGCGGAATACCGCTTGCTCGTGAATAATAAACAAAAAACAAAATAGGTAAACATTTATCCAAAGCAAATATTTCAAAAGTAGATCTCAAAAGAAAATTCTTCGACTAGGTACTTACCTTTTAAGACCTAAAAATTGTGTAACAAATATCCTATGATTTTTTTAGATACTAAAAAGTATGACGTGAAAAACGGACTTTCATGAATCTAACCACATTCTAGAGACAAGAGGAATGCATGGCCAGCCCTTATCTTTTTTTTCATAGGTCTATTTTAGAAGCACTAATACCTAAGCCCAAAATCCATCCTAAGGACAATATGAGAGTACAGGTATAATCGGCGCCTAGACTAAGAGTACCCGCACACTGCAAACCTAACAGTCGGCTGATGCTTGATCCAATCACAGTTTTCAGTAGGTTTAATAACGGCTAGACACCTGATCTTTGTTATGCGTATATTTTTTTTCATACTGACGAGCCCGAATAAAGTCTGCAGTGTGCGAGTTCTCTAAAACTTAAATAGTTTTATGAAAA
The DNA here is from genome assembly GCF_022581195.2 of Helicoverpa zea. Classification (NCBI taxonomy): domain Eukaryota; kingdom Metazoa; phylum Arthropoda; class Insecta; order Lepidoptera; family Noctuidae; genus Helicoverpa; species Helicoverpa zea. Next base: position 7,030,375 of record NC_061472.1, read on the forward strand.
ACTTTAACATATATATTTTTTAGGTTTCTACCAGTGCTTTCATTATAGGGGCCAGAATAGACCTTAGTACTCTATACCTACAAAAGCCCAAAAGCAAGGTCAAATAAAGACAGCATCCACCCGCTATAACTTTGCGCGTGAGATAATCGGGAGATTTGTTCCATAATTTAGCGGAGCCCACATAAATAGCGAATAAACAGGCAACATGAATAAACAAGATAACTGTACACAAAGTCTTGTGGCCAGAATACTTTAGTGAGATAATTGCGGCCCTTGTTTTAAGGGCATTTAAGTACCTTAAGGGGATTGTATTCACCCCGGCTATGTGTTAGGCAATTAACGCGTTTAAAAACTCAATCATCTTTTTAAAAAAATATGTTTTTATGCCCTAATATAAAGACTACATTTGTGACTAAAAATGGCTATTACTCTAGCACGGGTCGATTTTATTGAATTCTATATGTTATGGACCATGTGATTAATTCGGGCATTATTAATAATGCCCGAGCATTATGAATAATGTCTAGCTTTATCGGGCCAAGTGATTAATAACTATCTTAACTTAATTATTTATCACATTGCACGGGCATTATTATATTGCTACATGACAGTTGGGCAATTTGATAATAAAGCAAAAAATTGAAGTTAGTGACGAAAACGTATCCCACGTAACGGTTGCCCGGGTAACTGGGTTGAGGAGGTCAGATAGGCAGTCGCTCCTTGTAAAGCACTGGTACTCAGCTACATCCGGTTAGACTGGAAGCCGACCCCAACATAGTTTGGGAAAAAGGCTCGGAGGATGATGTGACTCCACGTAGTCTTGTCTGTCCTACCCCTAGAGTGCAATTCAAAACCGCGTAAGTGTGGAGGGGCGAGGCGGCCTGCGAGCTGAGGCGCAGGTAGTTTTAACGCTCGCCGACGCGGCTGAGGCTGGCCGGCAGAGCCGGCCAGCAAGCCGAAGCTGCGGCGGTGAGCGTGAAAACCATCTGCGACGATAAGCTCGCATGGGACCGCCGGAGCCCCGCAGCACCGGAGCCGTGACAGAAGCCATGCTTGCTGCATGTTGCTTGCTTACATTTTAAACGTACTGAGTTAAAAAATTAGAAGCTAAATAAATAAATTTTATGATGTCATTTAATAGTATTTTAGAAGTTTACTGTTAGAATGCATGCTACAAATTTAGATGCTAAAAAATAACCATCATGCGGAGTTGTATTTAGAGCGGTTTACTTAGAAGATAACGAGTGGCTGAGATAGTATTATTTAGATGCTCGTTAATTGTGGCTGACTTAGTAATTTAGAAGGCAACATACATTATTCGGGGCGAATAATTATATTTAAAAGGAGCCTGTTTAATAAGCACCCTTTAAATATGACTTTCCTTAACTTTCAAATGCAAAAACTAGTGGATTTTTAAGGCAGAAGTCCTTCATAATTAATCCAAATCATGAGGCTGATTATTTAAGTGGTTTAATATTTAGTTTATTTTAAATTAAATGGCAATAACAATAAAAAAATGAATATAAATATGTTATTACTTTGCTTGTATTACTTTGCCCAAAAGGTCACGGGCAATATGTATAGTGCCCGGTCAATTTGATTATTTGAATAATTATTATCAAATTGCGCTCTCATATTGGGCATTTTTCATAATGACCGGGCATTATGTATACTGCTCAATTTATCACTTGGTCCATAACATATACATTTAATTTTCATGAAGTACCTAGTCACTACAAAACACGGATGAAACCGCTGGCTCAAGCTACTTACCTAAATAATATATTTAATGATGATATCATAGTAGCTGTTTTCCCGCGGTTTGTAGCTTCCCAACAGTGGAAGAATTTTTCAAATGATTCAATGGTTTCGGAACCTTTGCCCCTTAAAAACAAACAAAAGAATGATTCCTCTTTATTATAATACCATAGATTAAATTACATCACATATTAAACTCCTTAGTTTCTTACAAACGACAATGTTTACGGAGCACGTCACCTTAACGTAAGTAGGTATCTCTAGGGAAACTTTATAGGCGTTACAGCTTTCAAACAAATAGTTAGATAAATCTTGTAGCTACGTCGGCGCAGTTTCATTTTACAGTTGAGCCACGAAACTAGCGACGCTTACTAAGGATAAACCGTAAAAAACAATGTATTTTTATACCCATAAGCGACGCTGTTATGAAGAGGTTAACGTTATTACGTAGTCTTTTGAATTTGAATGGTAGTAAATTTTATGACAGTTTGGAAAGGATTGCATAAAGAAAGGAAGACACAAATCAGTATGGAGATGAATAGTAAGTTGGTATTACAATAATCAGGTAAGCAGTCGATATCGGAACGACCAAAGAGTTTGATTGGTATTCATAACCTTCAAATGAACTGTCGACGACACAGTCAGGGATACTGAAACTTGGCCGAAATAAATTGTGATTGTTTGGATCTTAGAAGTAATAGGAAACAATTTATGTACTTTCTTTCTTAAGTAATAGATTAATTAAATATGAAGATATTTTTTTCAGTATCCCTATAGTAAACTTATATCTCTCAGTAAAAATAAGTTTCCAAAATAACGCTGTTTTTATAAGCCCCACTTACTACCTATATGATGATGTCCTCCTAGCCGATTATCGGCTACGGTGGCAGTTCTCATGTAAGGAGATTAGCCAACTACGCAGGACATATTATAGTGCACGAGCATTTGCGCAGACACAAGTGCACTCCCTATTCCTTCACTCTCATAGCCCGATGGGACGGTAATCCGACACGACCGGAGAGAGATCAGGCGCAGGACCGACATTTACGTGCTCTCCGATGCACGGGTGTATCAATCACCAGCTTCCAGGCTCCGGGCTGCTTTGTGAAAGTCTTCTAAAACCCACAAAGCGATTTCGGCCCGACTCGGGAATCGAACCCGAGACCTCGTGCTTAGCAGCCGCACTTGCGACAGCTAGACCAACGAGGCAGTACTACTATAACTATCTACTATCGAACTACCTATAACTATCTACCTAATAACAGTTAAGTACTACATACATAATTAATATTAATGAACTAACAATCCAGGAGATAGCTTCCATGTTATATCCAATGATAGTCGGAAACTTCATCAATTTATTATGATGGAAAAAGTCGTTGGAACAAGGAAAGTTGCGCGAGTAGCGTTGGACAATTTTAGTGGACTGGGAAAAACATTAACGAGACCCTACTACGAAGTTTTTGGTGGCAAACTTTGTGGTGAAAAAACAAACATGGCATAAAAAAATATTAGCTATATTCTTAAAAAAAGTACTTGCATGAGTATACGGTCTTTTTCTTTATTTACCTCTTTCTAAGAACTTCCTTCTATTTTCCTTCTATGACCGTAACGTCTATGTTTGTGTATTCATACTTAGGTACAGACACTAACTTAAAACATTTCAAGTATTACCACACAGTTTTAAAGTATTTATTTATAATTTTAAACCATCTCGCACGAGCCTGAAATGCATTTAGCACCAAAAAAAATAATAGTTTAAAAAAAAAACTAAAAAACACGCTTTTTATAGAAAACCGAACTAAAAAATAGCAAATAAATTTTAATGAATTTAAATTAAGAAAATAGTGTTCAAAATTTCAATGAATATAAATTAATAATAGTGTGAATACAAAAAAAATATTTAAAAAAGCGTGGGGTGCTTTTTAAGGTCATATCGAAATGAAAATCACTCTACTCATATCTGTCAATAAAATATTTATAACTGATGACACCATGCACCCCACGCATTTTTAAATATTTTTTTTGTATTCACACTATTATTAATTTATATTCATTGAAATTTTGAACACTATTTTCTTAATTTAAATTCATTAAAATTTATTTGCTATTTTTTAGTTCGGTTTTCTATAAAAAGCGTGTTTTTTAGTTTTTTTTTTAAACTATTATTTATTTTCTACTTTTTAGTTTGGATTATTTATAATAGCTTTTTAATTTTTTAATTATTATTTATTTTTTACTTTGGTTTCTTTATAAAAGCGTGTTTTTTTTTAACTATTATTTGTTTTGTAGAATTAAAATTCTCTTTAGTATACAAAACTTTGCCAATATTAGAGAAAACGGCTAAAGATAATTATTGGAAATAAAAATTAACAACGATTCCTGCCTTATCGACTGTTGTTTCCTAGCTAAGCTACTAGGTGATCTGCTGACCTACTAGTACACAAGATGGGGTGATGATAAATAAAACCTCTTCTGTGCACTGTTCTAAGCTGGTATATTAAAGTCTTACAAAAAAAAAAACATTTTGTCTTAGAGTATCGCTTGTAACGAAACCATAGCGCGCATTTAAACGCGACAACGCCATCTATCGAGCGAGTAGGAAGCATTCAAATGTTAGTCGCAAACATACCGCCCACCAAGGACGTTACTGAAGGAACGTCCTTGGTGGGCGAAAATGAACTAAGGATGAACTATACTTAAAAACATTTGAACTACATAATTTGCACTTGTACTGTATACATTAAATTCGAACAAAATTTACACATTATGACTCATATACAATGAATATATACATAATAAATATAACAATTTGACCTTATACTAACAAAGTTTAAATATGAATAACAATATTATCTTAAAATAATTAACATAGATATGGAAAGACAATTTAACAATATTCTGATTTTAGACCGGGCGCTAGAGGTAAGTGAGTATGCAAAATGTGAGTACCAAATTTCGCCAACGGATTTAGGTGAGGAAAAGGTCAAAGAATAATAATGTGGATCTTGCCGGTCAATTTTTTGGTCCATTTTTTTTTTACCCCCTCTTCTCTTATTAATAAAGGGAATGTATTTAGTGCATGATATAAAATCGCTTTAATGATTATTTTTGTAATAATTTATAGTATTTTCTCGTGTTATAAGTGAAGATGGATTCTTTAATAATATAAAAAAAAACAAAAATTACAGTTTTTTTTTTTATTGATAAAAAAATGAAAGTTATATATGAAAACCAGCTAATTAAAGCATACATGTAGTTAAAGTAGGTAAAAAATTAATCATTTTTATTTTCACATTTGTTATTGATGCATTTACATAATGAAATACAAAACAATTCCGATTTTTTGCAATTACAAGACATTGTGCGACAATTTGAAGCACATTTACATGGTGGAATTAATGACTCTGGTAAAGACGGCTTCGTCATTTGTCGTGGACGTAAGCCACCATTGAGCTTTTCGTAACCAAATGAACAATAATCAATGGGTGGTAATTGTGTTTATTGTGTAAAAAGAATGTGTTGGTAACCGGTCTTAAATTTCATCTATTAGTTTGTCAAATGCATCGATAAGTATTTCTTTAGGGATTTGATTTGAAGGTCGACCAGCTGGCAATTCAGAACTTCTCGGTAATCTTAAATAATCAAGGTAACAATGTTTGTGATATCTCACTCCGATAGCAAATAAATCTTCAGGCCGTTGACAAGTACTCAGTTCAGTGAAAATATGATCTTCTTTCCTACGTGCAGTACTAAAATTTTTTTCCGCTGCTGAAATTTCCGAACATAAATGTAGCTGCTTATCTTTGTTTCTTGTTACCTTCTTACAAAATATGCATTTCAACGATTTTTTCAAAGCTGCCGGTTCCCTTGATGACGAACGAGATTTTGGAGTCAGCTCCTCCACGTTTGCTTTGGAAGTTGAAGCAGACACTTCTTTTTCTTCTTTTTTATGCAACGCAATTTCTCGACGCCTTATTTTCTCCTCACTTATATAAGTGGCTAAACAGTCTTGATGCCATGAAAATTCTTGTTTTGTGGAGTCTGGATCATATAGTTTTGAAAACTTCTCACTAATGCTGTCCTTTCTCCTATTTGCTGCTTCTTTGATATGAAGAAACGTACTTGGCCTTGGGTTCTTCACGAAATCACTTGAATTATCGCAGAATAAGCAAAATTGTTCGTTAGGTTTTTTTCTTTTCAAATTAACCACTTCTAACGACATTTTTTACGTTTTTCAATACACTTTGAACAGACACTAAGAATTTACCAAAATATTATTATTTAATATGGTATATAAAAAAACGACTTAAAAATGCAACGTCTGTACGTCAATAGATGTAGAAACACACTAAACAAGTGAGCGCGCTATGCTTACTGTATGGGCGGAGAGGGGATGTGAAGGGACCGAGAAGGGACCATAACACCTGGCGGCAAGATGTGTTTTGTCATTATTTAGGGTCTCAGGTATAAGAATCCGGTCACAGTTCCCGTCACTCGGATTTTGCATACTCAACTACCTCTAGCGCCTGGACTATTTTGTACATTTGATCTAAACGTAAATTAGTAAATATTTGTTGTATACTTACTTGATTTTAAACATATGTAAAGTGTAAATTTCTTCTAAAATAACATGCGTAAAACAATAAAGCTTATTCAACTACGGGTAAAATACATATTTTGGATGTTGGTCTCTTGATGGTTGAGGATTTGGTGCGTAACGTGACGACACGGGTGATATTACGAATAGTTGTCACTATCCATACAAGTGGGAAGTTCTCATCAATACAAAGAATATAAGTCCAAACGAGGTATTTTACATATTCAGTTTATTTGTTTATTTACTCAGTTGTCGAGTTCCCTCGACTTTCTCTGGTCTCCATCATCAGGTCAGCTCCCAACCTTCACTGTTGCATAGGTTTTGTCAATACAAATAATTTAAGCCCAAACACGAGGTTTACATATTCAGTTGTCGAGTTCCCCCCTCGACTTTCTCTGGTCTCCATCATCAGGTCAGCTCCAAACCTTCACTGTTGCAAAGGTCTTGTCAATACAAATAATTTAAGCCCAAACACGAGGTAGTTTACATATTCAGTTGTCGAGTTCCCTGGACCCTCTCTGGTCTCCATCATCAGGTCAGCTCCAAATCTTCACAGTTGAATAGTGCTTTTAGGCGTACACCTGAGTGTCAAGTTTTTACCCTATGTATGCCTACAACTTTCGAAGGTTGCCCTCGATTTCTCAGGGTTTCCATCATCAGATCCTGACCTGATGACTATGGGACCAACTGGCAGCTATTCCGAGTCGAACAAAAAAAGAATCACGTAGATCGGTCTATAAACCTCGGAGTAATCGATGTGTATGTGTAACCTCCTCCTTTTTGGGAAGTCGGTTAAAAATGGAATAATTTTATCAAATTAGTGTATTGTCATCGGTCCTCAATAAATCTACAAAGTTTGAACGAAATCTGGCCGTTTAAAGTGGGTCAAAATCGCGCCCAAAGAAGTCGGTTACAAACCTACAAACATACAAACATACAAACATACAGGTGAAGCTAATAAAAAGCGTGTAATTACATGTAACGAAAAAGTCTTATGAACTGCCAAAATGATCAGATTACACCTAATAAATACACCATAAAGAAACAGTTACACGCAATAAAATGTCACAATAGTTATTTGTTATACAAGAGTGCAAAGTTGCTTTTTAACCGCGGGCTCAATTTTGATGACCGAGCAAGCGAAGGATTCTAAAATTGAAACACGAGCATAGCGAGTGTTTCAATAATTAGAATCCTGAGCGATAGCGAGGGAATCAAAAGAGCACAAGGTGAAAAATCTTTGCACTCGAGTGCAACACGTAACTTTTCATCCCACCTCATCGAGGAAATTTCTTAACTCAAAAGAAGAAAATGGCACGCTCGTCACACATGGCAAATTAAAAAGATGTACCTATTAAAATGTATTTATGCAAAAACTCAGATTAAAAATGTAATGAGGTTTAAAATCGACCTCAAAACAAAAAAAAATAATAATTTCATCCCACTTCATCGAGGAAATTACTTAATGCAAAAAAAACAAAATGGCGCGCACATATGAGTATCAAATTAAAAAGAATTACCTATTAAAGTTCATTTATTTGAAAACTCAGTTTAAAAATGAAACGAGGTTAAAAATCTATGTAAAAACAATAATAAAAATTACTTAATTAATTGAATAATTATTATCTTTCATTATCTTATCAAGATTGTCACAAATGGAGTATTGCGCACGATGTTCTAAATTCAAATCACTTTGCCGCTCTAGAGGATAAAAACGGCTTTTGCGCTCAGATATCAAAGGGTAAAACTACTCTTTCCGAGATGGTGGGATGAAAATATTGTTATAAGATGGTGTAGAGCAGTTTATAGGCGGCCAAGCTGTTTGATATTACTTACAACATTATAACTTTTGTGGATACTCGACACATTATGAGAGTTGATCAAATAAATGGACATAATAAAAACGGTGATAAAACCATCCATTTCCTAACCTGCAAATAGCGCGCCATACAAAACTATTCAAATGCAGTTTTTAGTCCGTAACAACTACAAAATCACAGTACGAAATTGTCAGAGTAAAAAATCACAAATCAAAATAAATGACCGAGCTAGCGCTGGTCGTTTATTCGTCCATTCACACTGAAAACTCTCCGGTTTCAGTTTTATTTAGGAATTCACAAAACCTCACTCCCATTTGTTTGTAAACCACTTTTAGTGTAAATGTAATAAAAAATACCATTCAATCAGTAGATTTGAAACACTATAGTTTTATGAGTTTCCACACAACAAAATCGATTTTTACGAAACACTCGTTTTGGTAGATTGAACGTATTTTCGCAAAGGCTATTTACCTTGATCAAAGAAAGGACAAAAGTCGTTCAGTATCCGTGTACGTGAACAAAACTGTGTCGTTCCACAGTAATAGGTTTTTTGTGTTGCATTCCGTCCCGAAACAGCGAGTTTTCCTCCACAATACCCCACTATATGCTTACATATACAAGCATAAAGTACAAAGCAACATCGTCTCAAAATTATTTATTCGGGCGTTGTGCTAAATATTTCCGTACATTACTCTTAATTAAATTCCTCGGGGGACTTACATGGAGTTTCCTTTGCCACTGTTTACATAAAATTATAAGAGCATTACATTTCTTTTTATGGACCGCAAGAAGCTATTACGTTAGAGTTGCCAGCATTATGCTGGTCACGTTCAAATATTAATTTCCTTTATTTACAAACTCGTTTTAAAGTTTCGCAATCTACAGTCGTGGTTGTAAATAAATGTGAAATATGCCATACAAGTTTATTCTGGTTTTAAAGTAAACTCGGTGTTCGTAGTGTGGTTAGAAGTAACATTTATCAAATGTTGTGACTTTATGACCGTTTCATTGGTCACGATGCTATAATCACAGTGTAACTAAGGGGGAGGACAAAAAGACTGGTGGGTGGGGAGAAAGCGATTTATTTAAACTTGCAACATCGTGCGCGCAATATCCGGACTACAACTAAATAGGGGTGTAAAAAGAGACATAACAAAACAAAATCACCAAAGCTTAAGTCCAACATGCATTTATACACCGTGACTTTTTAGTCGTCTTACAAAGGTGGTTTACTCAATCTATCCGACATAAAATACCACTAGACACGATTATTAATTTTATAGCCTTACTTAATTAAGATAATAGGTGCAAAGAAAAATACTGACAAAAAAATGTTTACGTATTAAACGGTAGAAAGTAGGTACCTTCCCAACGCACCGCGCTCCATTGATACAAGATTCGGGCAGCGCTCACAACAGGGTATTGTTATAATCTACATCATGCATCATAATAATGAATTAATTTTTATTTTTAAATTATTCAAATCTCATAAATATATATATTTTTTTTTATGAACGTTTACTACTCATTGGATAGGTACATGAAGTTTATATAAAAGCGTGCTGTAGGTACCTAAAAATGTAAGTATATCAAGAAGAAAGCCTAAAAAAAAAGGGTCATGAATTCTTAAACTAAAATCAAGCAAACTAAGACAGACAACAGTCACAAGTTGATTTAATCCATTAATCTGCTTATGATAATAATTACATTACCAGTAGCCGTGTATGAAGCTAAGAAAATTCCACGAAGCGAATGAATATTAGATTATTATAATTTATCAATCTTATACCTCTCTCGGTTCTTGAGTAGGTGTGTGGAAAACATGTAGTAGGCTTTATATCGCGTGTCGTCTTCTTATAAAATGGTTTGTCGTGAGAAGTACCTACTTATATTAGTAGGTATATTTATATCTGTTTTTCTGAGTAAGACGAGGTTTTGGACTAGAAGTTAATGACATTTTGCTCACTGACTCCTAAGTCACAGGTTTTCCTCTACTTGGGATTACATTGTCACGTAGAAGTTTATGATGCCTTTTCCTATTTAATTTCAAACCGTTAATTTTATCTTTTGTAAAGTGATGATATTGCAAGAGGACTGATGATTGTGTCAACAAAACTATTTTTGTAGATCATCATCCTCCGAGCCTTTTTCCCAACTATGTTGGGGTCGGCTTCCTAACTGCTGAGCACCAGTGCTTTTTGTCGATAATATAACTGTATCAAATCCCTTAAGATATATATTTTATTCTCTTTGTTTATATCTATAAAAATGGGCCAATCTAAAAGTGTAAATAAAAGCTGCATAGCCACGTTTTTTCGCTCATTTTTCATTAGGCATCCTCATTTTATACACAAGAGATAAAGCTGGTCCATCTGTTTTCTGACACAATCAGTTTCACTGCACTGCAGTAGTCGAACTTTAGCCAAATAATCAAATAATCTGTATAGAGAAGACTTACGAAGACTTTTCATAAATTAAAGAAATCTTATAGAAGACTTGTATGAGAAATTCTATTAATAGGTTTTCTAGGGAAATGTATGTGAACTTTCACAAATTATACATATCGAGCTGTTTCTTGCGATATTATCCACGTAGAAAATCACTTCCTGCAGCCGGGTAAAAAGTTGCCTTTGTTTTTTCTCAAACCCTAATTTGTGTACATTCAATTTATGTTAGTTCGTCAGTTATCTCATGAAAGCGGGATAGATAGAGCTATTTTCACGTTTATAATATTCCTAACAAGGTTATTTATAGTAAAGATTTTATATCATAAATAGAAATGTAGTTACTTAATACGTTCTCTATTAATATAATCCGACTACGGGCCGTTATAATACATGTATATTTCAGCTTTCAGGAATTCATATCATCCTTACGCCCCACGTGGCACTTCATATCATCTTGTATGTTTATTTTATAGGACACCTTCTCATAAATCTTCCTTAGATATTTTTTACGAGAACATGAGATAATATGAGGTATTTTCGTGTAAGCAAGTTTTTGTTATGCATGCCTTATTAAAACCTTACGAATAAGTAAGCCAGTCTATTTGTGGCTGCCTATTTTCCTTGCGCTGATAACTAACTAGTAATTAAGTAGAAATCTTATATGAAGAATTAGTCAAGGGATTTCCGTAAGAGTAGTAACTTTATGTACAAACTGCAGTACTTACGTATTAGAACAAAATCTAGTAAATCTTAATGAATCTACCCTTGGCACAAATTCTTTTTAGTTCTGTAGGTCATATAAAAACAAACGTACGTGGTAAGCAAGGGCAGCAATATTGTAAACATGGCAATGTTTTCATCAAGTCAAGCAGATCGTAGCCTAGACTAGACATTCACAGTTGTATGTGACAAAATAATTGTGAGTAAAACAACCAAAATAAGAATATATCTAGAGAAAATTTCATGTATAATGTATAACGAATATGATAAGAAAAGTAATTAACCGACGCAAGATTATATTAGGTACATCGTTTCCGGAACCTCTAGAGTAGCGCACTGTAGTCTGCCGACGATAATTGGGATGTTTCTATTTCCAATCCAAGTTTTCAGTCGGTCGGTAATTTTTGTGTACTTATAAATACATTGTCATTTATGAGCCCAAACAAACTTATCGGCCGACTAAAAGTCTGCAATGTGCTGGTACTCTTACGATCATAACAACTTAGGATATGGCCCTTCCTATCCTCTTTACTTTTAACACTTTATTGGAACTGACGTGAAACAAAGTAAAGATTGTCGAAAAAGCGATAAAATAGGCCAATAATATATTTATTACATAAAACCGCACTTAGCTCAAACCACTTTTGTTGAAAACACCCGCTTTATCTTCGATAGAACATAAACCAATCAATTACTTGCGTTTTTCTTTTGGACAATAAAATATTTGGAACTAATGTTAGCTGAGTTGGGCCGTGTGGATACGCTTGATGTTCTTGATCATCGGTTTTAGACAAAAGGATCTACACACTTACCTCCTCCTTCTTTTTTAGGACGAAGATTATATAATCGTAAAATACTCAATAATTGTTTAACTTGGAATTAAATGTAGATTAAAAAAACATCTAAACAATTTGGTCTGGAGACAGATATAATTATTAGTTGCTAATAATTAGTTGCGCCCTCGGGACGCGAATAAGTCGCGGGCAAAACTAAATATAATTTGCTGAAACTATCTTCCTCATAGAAACCAAATCATCTACAGGGGCTCTAACTGAAAATCGATAGCATAAAAAGCCATCATTGTCAAAGGCAAGATTAAGTAGAGGAAAACATACATACACACACGTGTATGTACTTTAGATTTATTGTCCCCCGAGGCACCGTGAAGGCTGGCTCTCTGTATTCGTACTAATGAGGCTTGGCTCCGATTAACGGTATCTTTAAAGGATCCGAGAAAAAAAATGAATGAATATCGTCTCTTATTCCCTGGCTCTATAGAAACCTCTTTCCTGTAATAAATTAATCAGGCGAGCTTTTATGTTTTCTTTAAAAGTTTGGTCTTATTTACTAAGGAGTATTTCGGTGACTAAGGATAATATTATGAGGATTAAGAAGACCTCATAATCCTTCCTAGTATTATAGAAAGTCTGTTTACAAAACCGATTTTAAGGTAACCTACATAGATGCCTGAGAAAGGACATACGGGTGGAACCACGGGAAACAGCTAGTTATTTACGAATATGAATAGTCTCCTGATTAAAAACGGGTCATATTAAATTAAGGAAAAATAAATAAGTCATAAAAGTAAGTCAAAAGAATATACTAGATAACTTCCAAATTGTCCCAATTTGACTTTAACTAAGTACCTAAAATATGTCAATGACTCCATTTTCTATGAATACAGTTACTTAAATGTTATTCGATATAACTGGGGTACGAACCGTACGCCTAAACATTTCCTCTCGAAACACACTTTTGACTGTTAAATTACCTGTAACATTGCTTTGACAAAGTTTCAACTTCCGCGGTAAACTCCGGTTTATTCCAATGAAAAGGGTAAAATTAAATTAATATCATTAACACGATCCGTGTTTTGTTTTCCTTCGAATAAAGGATATGATATATGTTATACTTGGTTGTATTTACTAATTGAAAATTTACACAAGGAGCTCAGCCATCGATTTAATAACACTGAAATAAATGTTTTGAATACGGAGTCAACCATTTTGGATCCACGATTCAAACAAAAAGGCTTTCGTGACCAAAAATTATGTGATAAGGCCATACAACAATTGAAATTGAAAATTGGACGTGTTTCTTCGGTCCTATCAAGAACAACGGCAACATCAGAGCCGGTGAAACAAGTTCCAAGTACCAGTGAAACATCGATTTGGTTTGATTTTGACCAGGAGGTAGCCAGACAAACGCCCGAAAACCCAATGGCAGCAGGAATTGTAGAGCTGGATAAATATCTACAGGAACCGCTTTTAAAACGCACAGAAGACCCACTAAAGTGGTGGCACACCAGGAAAAATATTTATCCACTTTTATTTAATTATGTAATAAAAAGACTAAGTCTGGTTGCGACATCTGTGCCGTGCGAGCGGATATTTTCTAAAGCCGGATATACCCTTAATGAGATTGACCACCAAGAAACTGTCTCAACTCCTTTTCATAAGTTGCAACTCAGAATGAGGAGTAATAAATAATAAATCATTTATTTTCGTAAATAAGGTACAGATATTAAAAAAAATATATATATAATCAAAAATAATTATTGTAAATAGCCACTGATTTTTAAATACGCCTACCGAACAAACATTTTTTAACTCGAAATACACATTTTGAACTAAAATTTAATTTTCACGTAAATAATTTCGTAGGTAGACAGTCCTAAGCCTGTGTAAAGTATGAAGGGAAATCAGAAGGCTATTTCTATTTTTATTTTCTAATACTTACTAAACTAATGCTTATACTCAATACTAGATTGCGATTGACTATTCATTGAACTAATTAACATAAAAGAAGTAGGTTGTACCTACAGTCATAAGAATAGTATTTTTTTTTAATTAGAAAAAAGTTGTTCAATCGCAACCGCTCAATATATCAGAAAGATGCAAACAACCAACCTATCACTATATCTGAATGATCTATTTGAATGAGTGAGCCGCACACGAGTTGCGAGTTTAAACGAGCTACTGAGTTATACTGAGCTACTGATATAAAGATATGAAAGAGTGATTCATATCCCAGTGATTAAAAGATGCATATCTATCTTTTCTTTTCAATGACACATTTTGCCCATGTCTACTATGTAAGTAAATTTACCATTGCTTGGAAGGAATATACCCGAGTAAGTTAGCTTCATATTACAAGCTCAGGATTCCGTAATTGCATGCAATTCAAACTATGAGTGCCGAGCCAGCAATCTGTCGACGCGTGTGGATTAACTAATAGTCAGCTCTCAAACACTGCATGTTACAAAATTAAATCAAACGTACTCCTAGAGAGATCAATATTACACTAGTGAGCAGAAATAATAGGTTAGAAGCGGAGATGATGAGATGAAAAAGACATGCTATGCCGATACCCTAAAAAGAAATTGGAATACGAGCAGGGGAAAAATACTTAAAAACTAAGTATATCAAACATGAAATTAAAAATAATTGTTAATCACTACTACTAGTGATCGAGCTCTTGTCCAAGTTAAAAGTTTTTGTTTACAAAAGTTAATATAAAATATCGACAAAAAATAACAAAAATAAAAAGTAGCGTTACATTTTTTACTTTTAAAAACAATAGAAGTTTTCTTATCAACCTTTTTATTGGTACGACGAAAGTTGTATTACAAAAACAAATGAAACAAACAAAAAGAATAGTGGTTTTAATGAACTAAAAATACTTATTCAAGTAGAATTTTGGAATTAAATAAAACCTGTTTGTGGTTAATTTAGTTAACGCGAGAAGCGTTTTGCTGGGAACAAAGGTTCTAACACTTACTGTGGGTACCTAATAAATGAGATCTATGATGGTTCGCGTTTATCTTACTACTAGCTGTTTCACTAGTGTCCTGAGGGAACTTCTTCCCGTACTTGGATAAAATATATCCTATGTCACCCGAGGATAAGTTTATTTTTCGACATTGAAAGATTTTTTTTTAATCGGCTCGGTATAATCTAAAAACAGAAAGGAAAAAAATCTCTAATATTGGTTTAGAAATCATCATTGCCGTCACCAATTCCCTACAGCTATTAAAAATAATTTAATGTTCATAAAAAGGGTTCATAAATATTACGAAGACTAACATTAACTACCTATATTTACATCGTTTCAAGTTACTACTAACAGTGTTATTACCAGTTTTACTTACCTATTGTAAACCGATTAAACTTTGTGTTTTCGATACACACAAGTTTCAGGCAGCCTTGATTTCAAATTATATTCATAACTCGTAAAGGTCACAGCGGCCATATTTCACGAAATCCTGACAATATAAAATGTTTTATTGAACATCACTTGAAATGTTATACATATGAACAGTTTGAGATGTCGTAAATAAATGTCAGACCGCTTTGGTTCTGTTTTCTCGATAAAAGTGTACATTTCACATGTCTGAAAGAAAAATCGGGTATGTTGTCTGTTGTAAAAGGTAACATGTAATCGTCTTATATCATGTTTTGTAAACATGATCGATTCTAAGTATACTTTATGTACTTTAAACTAACGAAAATCGCGGCTTTACTGTAGGTAGTTCACTCTCTCAGTCTTTACAAACTAACAATAGCCAAAAAAAATATGAACTGAACTATATACTATGAACGAAAAAAATTATATTATGTCTGCTTGAGACGTCAAATGGCTAACCTCAAAATTGCAATTGGCGCGAACTTTACCTAGACAATTAAAAAAAAAACTAATTCGGTGATATACCTTTAGAACCTTCTCCTAAGTCAGACAATTACTATGCTAAAACCGCAACAAACTCGATTCAGTCAAGCGTGAGATAATCGCGCACCAGCATACTTACATACAGGTCAAACTGAGAGCATCTATATTTCGAGTCGGTTAACAACAGCATTACCTAACAGCTAACAAAGTCTATCTGACTGTGTACAAATAATTATCGCGATAATCGAATATTCAGACAGGTGCTCACGTTCGTTACGTACGCCATTAGATCATCGGTCTACTTTAATGGCCGGATTTATTAGTGAGAAGCAAACACGTAGGCTTCAGCACCCGTAAAATCTGCGCACAATTTGCTTAGTAAGGAATTGCATATCAAGTATGTAATCTATACCTACCTGAGATATTAGCAGTATTTCTCGTGGTTTCACCTGCGTTCCCGGGGGAACTTCTTTCTGTTTCCGGGCAAAATATAGCTTTCCCCATAGTGGAAAAAATATTCGAATCAGTTAAGTACTTTCTGGGTGTTTATACAAACAAAAATGTTTCCTCTTTATTATAAGAAAAAGTAATACATACTAACAAGTATGTGAATCGAATTCAGTAGTTAGGTGTTTTTAGGATAAGAATCTTTATTTGTATGAAACACGGGGTACACAGATGTAACATTTGTTATAAGTTCTGCATGTTTCGACGTAGCATCGGCATACAAATATAAATAAAAAAGGTATTTATCGACTAGAACAAAATTAAAAACAAATAACAATTTAAAATCTTAAAAACTAATACAATATTAAGAATTTATAGTACCTAACTTAAATAGTTTTTTCCTTATGAGCCATATACTCGGCCATAGAATAGAAACATTTCTCTAAAAGCCATTTCTTGAGTACATTCTTAAATTTACACAGTGCTAGTTCTCTTACAGTTTTAGGTAGCTTGTTAAATATTTGGATAGCCATACAATAACAGTTTCTTTTAAACAAAGTAGTCGACATCATAGGAAGAACCAACCTACTGGGGTCTCGAGACAAATACTTTCTGGTTTCGCTAACTTTTTCGAATAACCTACCATGTTTTTTAACGAATACCCCAACTTCATAAATGTAAAGGCATGTTATCGTGAGCACTTTAATTTTTTTAAAGAATGGTCTACAGGACTCCATTAGACTAATACCACTTATTGCCCGAATACACTTTTTTTTTGGGATATAAATGCTCTATTAATGTCTACCGAATTACCCCATAGCATTATTATTTAGCATGAATTACATTAGCATTTAGCATGAATTTATATTGAATAAGAAATTAAAAATCAACTTATTTTAGCAACTAATATCTGAATCAAAATCAAAATTTTAATCACAAATAAATCGTACATACCACAGCTTCACTCCGGGAATTGAGACTGAACAATAAAACTGTCATCCACAGTTTCAGCATAATTTGTGTAAATCATACGCTCTCGTGGTTTTTATAATTCCTATTACAAATGAAGTTTCCACAGACTTAGCGAGGGTTCTTCGTGACTTTTAACTCTGCCAAGTCGAGTCTTAAGCCCCTATTTCCATTTTTGAACTCGTTTTTAAGGAAAAATCCGATGTACTAGTAAAAACTTTGATCTTAATCGCGTCTAATGACAATGGTCTGTGCTGCCATCTATTGGTAGTTTTATGTGTTTGTCAATAATCTTCCATATTCTTAAGTAGGTACATTATTTTGAAACTAATGGAGCTCTCACGAATATAAATACTCAATACTCAATGACTTTATTGCATTCCATAATGTGTACAGGCTGGTGGGTAAAATTAAAAGAAACAATTATGGACCCTGTCGGGCACAGCAAAGTTAGTTTTTAGAGGAGAGGACGAAGAGCGCTTTTTAAATAATATCACCTTTCATGCTAAAATCCAGGCGTTCTAAAAATATTTATGTACACACATGCACTCGAAAAACACAACCCTTCTTCCGCAGTTGGGTAATAAAGAGAATATAACGATGCGACCAATGTTAAGAAAAATGACATAACCTCTATATGCAGGCCTTTGCATAATCTTTCAACGTGATTGGATAAAGTCCCAAAAGGGGCCAAGGGTAACTGTCAGTGTTGCCATACGATAATAAGTTATCTCCCGGAAACTGAAAAAACGGTTAAGGTTTTTTATGAATAAATGCTGTGAAAAAATACGATTTGGGTCTTAGTGATTAGTGCTTGAAAGGAGATTTATCTCTGAGCACGGCCATTTTAAATTGAAAACCCTCTTCGAAGGGTGCTGATAAATCTTCACTAGGCAATAAGGATTGATTTTATGAGCATTTTCGGTAAAAACTCGAACACAGAACATAATACGTAGTTTCTTTTAGTAAAAATATAGTGAACATGTTCATGTTGAGAACCTCTTTTTTGGGAAGTCGGTTAAAAATTACAAGTTTTTGTTTTCGCGAACATTTCTAGTTTTCAAGGTTTACCTAAATGAAGAATCGAAACGTCTTATTCCAACATTGGTGATATTTCAGTACAAAGCGATCGTGATATTTCTCGTAAGTGACGCCAATTGACTGTTTTATCAACATTTGAGGGTATTGTGAGCGCAGTTATTGCTCGCAATAAATCCTGCGCTGTGGTGTTGGTGAGCGCTGGCGTTTTAATTTTAAAGAGTTATAGACAACGCCCTCTGTCGGTGGCTTCCCTAACTTATTATTTGTCGTTAATTCTGTTGTTTTTCTTGTTCCGTCTAACAAAAAAAACTGCAAAAGACGTGATTAACTGAGTAACACCATATCGTGGCATGGTATTAGCTTGGAATCTACCTACTTCAAATTATATAATATTACTAGCCGTTTTCACTCGCATCCCGTGGGAACTACTGCACATACCGGAATAAAGTATGGCACGTGGTACTCGGAAAAAGTGCAGGTTCAGTCGGTTTCGGAGCCTTTAGGGTATAAACAAACAAAAATTATTTCCTCTTTGTTATAATAAAGATAAATATAAGATAGATAAATAAATATCATATAAAATAAATATGAAAAAGATAAATAAATATGATATAGATGAGATAAATATTAGACTTTAAGTGTAGATTTTAATATTCATTTTATCCAACAATTTATCTACATACTCGCTTTTCATGTAAGTATCTGACGTCAACTTTACTTTCCTATGACCTTACAAGACAAGTGACGTCATATTCCTAATAACTTAATAGGCATAACTTTCCCTTGCAAAAGAAATGAGTCTTGCCTTGAAGCTTTATGGGCAAAATCTTATTCTTTTGTTTAACTTTAAAATACCTACCAAAAATCTTATACCTGTCGTGACACATATTATGTATCTACAAAGCCACCATGTTTGTCTCTTTGTTATAGTTATCGGCACGGATATTGAGCTCTCGGCGGAAGAGTGGAGATCGCTTTGCGCACTGTACACATAAGGCAATAAACCAATAAATCGCTTCTGCGCAGCTGAAGGTCAGGGCTCAATATCCTTGCCGATGACTATAAATATTGTCAAAAATCTTACACCTGACACATATTATGTATCTAGGGCACCATGTTGGTCGTTGCTAAAGCGGTCCCGTTTAGTTTAACTTTTAGCCAAACCATCTTACTTAAAAAGTTACGTTAAAAAGCTGAATAATTATTCTTAAAATACGACTCTGTCTTACCCAGGATTCAAAGTTAGGTATTAATTTATAGTCATTCCCTTACAATGTTGTACTGTTGAAAAAATAAATATTTTAGTAAAAAAAATAAGTGTTTTTATTATTTGACAGTACGTCATTTGAAAATGGAG
Source organism: Helicoverpa zea (assembly GCF_022581195.2). Classification (NCBI taxonomy): domain Eukaryota; kingdom Metazoa; phylum Arthropoda; class Insecta; order Lepidoptera; family Noctuidae; genus Helicoverpa; species Helicoverpa zea. The sequence continues at coordinate 7,050,202 of NC_061472.1, forward strand.
CTTAGATAGTTCAAACATCTAATTGTAACATCACGGGTATTTCAAATAGTTATTGTAAATCGAATCTTATAAGGGACTTCTAAGGGATCCTACTGTAAGGTTCTATAAAAAATGCTAGACATTCAAAACAAAATATCAATGGGAAAGCCACAAACGGGCTTCGATAGCGAAAGGCGCACATTCTCAGAAACGCCATTAGTCTTGCAGGCGCCCGGCGACTCCAATCGATTTTATCATTTCCAACCGCCCGCTTTATCTTCGCGAATAATACTTTTTCAACGGAATATATACTTCTAAATCGATTTAACACTAGGATAATTGTGTTAATGTTTTTTTTTATTGTAGAAATACTTTTAAGTATACGAGCATAGTTGAAGAAGTACCTATCCTATTAATGCTACGTGAAAATATCAAGCGATAATTAACAAACATTTTCTTGTAACAGCCTTCATAAATTGCACAGAAATATAGGCAGAATTAACTGGATTGTGGAAGTCAGATAAGATAGACAGTCCCATATCCATGATAAACATTAGTATTCAGCTGCATCCAGTTAGATTATAAGCTGATCCCAAAATAGTTTGACAAAAGGATTCCTTTAATATACCTAATAATAAGATAAAAATTGTACCAGCCGTCTCACATTACATTACTGAAGTAATGCACATCCAAAAATACGTATCTATTGTTCCCAAAATAACCACACATGTATCATCAGGACGTATGTCCATTAAAAGCATAATAAGTCTTCATATAGTTGGCAACCTCTATATTAATTACTGAAAGGTGCTCAATTCGACAATACAATAACCTACAAAATAGCCGGTAAAAGGTAATATGACTCATAAACACGTCATAAGAATTTATTTTGGGACATAAAATCTACAAGACTGTCTTTGTGTATTATTTATTATTTATGTATGTCATATTTTATGATGACATTTAATACACACTTAATATGGTGAAATTTTCGAATGTATGTGAACACAGCATTGCATCTAACTTGGTTCATTCGCTGCTTATCATTTCCAGGATTTCCTAGGTACTTATAAATTAACTAAGGATTATTTTTAATAAATTTTGCACTATAATTAGGCTCTTAGCTTAATTCCCCAAATAAAAAGCATAAAATAAAGCTGATCCCCGCAGTTTCACCCAAGGCACCTATCGTGGACCAAGTTTCATGTAAATCGTTTCAGGGTCGTGAAAGCACATCTGACAGACAGAGCTATTTTCACATTTAATTTATATTAAGTGAGAATAAACAATACCATAATTTTCAGCACTGTCTTCAACAAATTGAAATACAAAGTGATCATTAATTTTAATAATTATTATTTATTGCACGTGCCAGAGCTTTATTCTCGAACATTGTCAGTTTATTATTTAATGCGGATGTAAGTTTGTTAAATTGGAATTAAATTTTGGCAACTTATAGCATTAAAATTAAAGGAAAACCGCTTAGTCATATTAAATTTCAATTGTAATTAATCAATTTATAACTTGTTACCTATAACAGAGCATACATTTAGTAAAAACTTGCTATACTTTTTTATACCTAATTTGAAAAAAAATCCGTAATAAGGTGAACTCTTTCCATGATGCTTACTTAGTTCCTCTACATATATAGGTCTTTTTCATCAAGAGCCTAGCGAAGAAAACAGCACCTTTGTCATGTGATACACAATTTTTCTTTTGCACAGTTTTTTATGTTCATTTCAGGTTACGAGATAAAATCAAGTCAAGGCGTTATATTTTGAAAAAAGTCTTTTTTACTTGAGTTACTACATCAGCGGTGGGCAAAATATCACTGAAAAGAGTCTACATTCAACTGAAGTTTCCACAAGAAATATTTATAAAGGTGCGACCACATCATTCGTCGGTGATCATTCAAGATGGCTGCCAAACATCCAAGGGAACAAAATGACGGTTATTTGTAAGGTGCTTGAAAACGTTTCCTTCAAACAAACGTTCTTCAACGAGATCTAAATCTCTAGAGCAAATAATGAGGACAGGCCTTTATAGTTGTTTACTTGAATTAAAACTGTGTCGAGCTACTGAACTATTTTGTTCCAAATATAGTTGCCCGAAGATAAATTCATTATTCCGATTAACACACGCTTATCTGAACATGTTTGTTTTGTAACAAAAAAGGTTTAGACATTACCTTTTTTGTAAGGCTAATGTCATTCTGGTAGAGCTTAAATAAGTTTATTTCTAAAAAATGGATGTTATTTTAATAATTAATCCGTTGTTTTTATTAGAGCTCTCGTACTCGGAGTTACTAGCGTGACTATAGAGCATGCTTTGCCTTAGTGTATCAGTTTAAAGCTATTGAGGAAGTGTTTCAATTCCCATTTACCTATGTAAAGCGAATGGGTTCAATTCAAATCACAGAATGTTATAAAAAAATGTAAAAGTACCAACCGCTTTCCTTAGATAAATTGCATTGGTAATATTTCCTTTTTTTAGCCCGCACTGTCCCACGGCTGCGCAAAGGCTTTCCCAATAACCTTGGGCAACTCCCAATCTAGACCGCTTTTTTCTACACCGTAATATTTTTTATAATAAACAAAACATATCTTCATATTCCACCAGCACGAACGCTAATTCTATCTCCATTATCCGGCCACTAATAGCTTGTTCTTCATTAAGTTATCTCATCACGTGATTAACAAGTTCTCAAGCACTTCTAACTGAATCAATATTGTTAGTCTACTGGTCAGACCGATACCCCGCTGGGTCCCCGCCAAACAACCGCGATAGGTCCCGCTATATTAAATTATTACGTACTATAATGTACGTATTAGTGCCCGCTTGCATTGTTTGGCAAAGCTCACATAAACTAGCTTATATGATGTCAGATTGTTATTTATTGATGTAGTTACGTTTAGTATAGTTTATGTATTATGTAGCTCGATATTTTGGATTACTGTATCTAGGTAGTTACTATGTATCATAAGTGTATTAAGTCTTCTACTTCTGGGCAAGGTCGAATTCCGACCTTAAATATTGGTTCCTAATTTAAATAGTTCAAGGAGGATTTTCACTTCTTATGTAATTGGTAGCAATAGCAAGTAGGATAGGATAGAAGCAATTGGCATTATGTCACTAGCAAGCACAAAGAAAAAAAAACACAAATTCTCTTTTCAAATCTGACGTCCTTGCCAAGTTTTAACCGCCAAAAAACGGGTCAGATATAAACAGACAAACAAAGCTGTATAACAACAAAGAGGAACAAGTATGTGCTTAGAGTATTTGTGCGGGATACTGTGTATTTCCTCGTAAGCCAGTACACACTTCATGTCCCGGGGGCACCTTTAGATCCTCAGATCTCGTGTTTGCTCGAGGTCGAACTATTTATCCGCCACCATTTTGTCAAGGGGTGAAGTGTACTTGTGGTAGGACAATAGGGAACACCGCAACAGATGAGGATTCGACGTTCAATAATAGAAATGTTATTTTTGTTATTCTTCTATTTTCTATACGTTTTATGGTGTGTGAGGAATTTTATTTGATTAGTAAAGCAGAAGAGGAAAAGTCAAAATAATTTTGCTTAGATACAGAAAAAAAATCACTTTATTTTACTCAAAAAGTGTGCCAAAGTTAGTTACTAGAAAAAGACTACAAAATACTGTATTCTTCTTCTATCATTCACGTAAAAAGTATACAATTTTATTTATAGCAATTTTTCATAACATCAGTAAGTAATTATTAAGTTTATAACATTGTTACAATAATTAAAGGTCACCGTATATATCTTGACGGCCTCACTTATCCTTTACTCCCACACTTTCCCGATAAGTAATATTGATTACAATAACTTTAGAGCTAGTTACATTTCACAACAATATTTGGTAATGTGTACCTAATTGTTACTGTAAAGAGGTTAACTATCGTCTTTATACAGTACATATCATTAAATTATAATTTATGAAGGAAAAAAATGTGTTCCTTTTTGGAAAGTCAAAGAAAATGCTGAACATAAAAGTCGAAAAAATAACTTTTCCGAGTCATTGGATATCCACATTTTCCGTGGGTGCATAGATTAGGGTGTGGGCGTAAACAAATACGTACAAAAATGTATAATTATATTTTTGCGGAACACATTTATCTCATGTTTATGTATGTTTGTCGTAGGCGTACCTAATTATGGAAAATAAATACATTCCTTTCGTTATTGAAGGAAAGCCGGAAGACAAACTTTGGTTTTTCCAAGAAAAAGTTGTATGTCTCAGATCAACAGATTTTAATGTGGTATAGGAGCGAAGTTAATTTGTTTCTTATTGAAGAATAGTCACCAATGACTGATTCGATTTGTGACAGAAATATTAATATGCTACGCAGCAACCATCCAATAATTAAAAACATGGGAAAGCGCAATTTCATTATATCGTATGACAATTTACTTAATTGTTTCTCTTTATTTCCTAACAACTTGGAAATAAACTAAATGAGTTATGGAGGTCAGGCGACAGTAGTTTCATAAAACCATTAGCATTCTTTAATGTCATAATTTCTGTAATTATAGAGCTCTTAATGACTGCCCCATCAATTTTTCTTTAATTTCAGTTGAAATGGACGGTTACGTTTGAAAGTAATCCTGCACTGGTCACAGGCGTCCTAACGGCCGATTCAATTAACAGTCAAAGAGGAATTCCATTAACCCACCAGCGTGCAGATAAATTGGTGATCATGGAAAAATCGATTCCAAGGGAGGCTGGATAACCTCCCTTTAACAAAAAGTAATCATTGAATATTCCTAAGTATGTCTGGCTATCTAAATTTAAATTACTCCACAAAATAGCCTCTTCCGGATCCTTATAAGCAAGACAGCGTAAAATTACAGTATTATAATTTTATACAAGGGACCCGTCGACCTTCGTCGAATTCATTCGTTAGTACGATTCTCGCAGATTTGGCAAAAAATTTGGCTTGAAGCCAGTGAAGCAGCACGCATGCCTACATAAAGAACAGTAAATCTTCCAGTGACGTTACATACACGACCTTCTGCTGTATCTATTGTGGATGTAGATAAGATTAGAAAAATGAGTTTTTATGTACTGATTTGTTTGGTGGTTATTTTATATGTCAAGGTCCATTATTATATCTCTATGTCAAGGATGTACACAATGTCACACCCACCCCGCTTGCTAACCGCTGAATAAGATCTATATCGTACAGAAACTTTTCTAAAACCCCACACTTTTCTATTCAATGCACCATCGAACTCGATTTATGGTCAGACTTATCACTTCGGGGCTGACACCATATAATATTGAACGTAACAAAAGAGCCGCCCCATTTTTTTAATTTTCTCCGCGAAGATATTGCTTCTTGTGATTCATCTTTTAACCTCAATCAAATTATCGTTTAAGTGAAAATTTCATTTTTGATCAGCATCGATGGTGGATTTTCGATCAGAAACAAATACATAATCGAGTAGAATATACTCGACGAGGGGAAAATGTGAAGGAAAATTAACGGCTTCTTGTGAAAAATGAAAATCTTTATACGCTTCTAAGGTACGCGAGAACGATTACCATTTACGGCACCTGCAACACTGGAATTGTCGATGCGTTACGGTCTTTGTAAGACCCTTTCCATGTTTTTATTTAAAAATCTTATTACATAAACATGAGAAGGTACGTTGGGAATTTGAAACATTATTGAGATTTTAGTTAGAGTTACTTACAGCACGAACATTACGGTGGCCATTGACAACCGGAGTCGGGCCATAAAACGCATTTGTTCGTCTTTTATTTTTGTGAGTCACTCTATAGCCATTTTAAGACGTTACCAGACAGTTTAATGTAAATGATATGGCCACGACTATAAAAGTAAAATTGGATTTTTATTTTGAATTTGCGGTGTTAGTAGACATTGTGATTGAATAAAATTTTCGACGAAGTAATATTGCTTTTCAATTATGAACGTAGATATAAAAGGCTGTTATAAAATTTAAGAGCATTATTGCCATTTAAAAACGTAGATAAAATTAAACTTAAATAGTAAAGATAATATATAAACAGTTTATAGACTTATATTTTTACTAGTCAAATAGATTCCATATTCAATGAAGCGAAAGCGATTGAGAAATTTCGAACGCGGAATAAACCAATTCGAGTGAAAATATTTGCCAATACTTTAAGTGGCCGTGCACAGAGAGCAGACCTTTTATAAAATGAAGCTCAATCTTGAATTCTTTTCAAGAGTCGAACCATGAATGATAAACGAGGATAGTAAAAGAATTTTGTGAACAAAACTGACGATATATTCGTAACATAGTCTACCTCAGGAGTTTAATTATGATTGCGATCGAAGCCCTCAAACTCCAGGTGTTCAACTAAAGCAATTTGTCAAGCAATCGCACTTCGAAATAATTTGAGACACTGACGCGATGGACGGAGTCTAAATTATAGTTAGCTAACTCCAATACAATTGCCCGTTTAACTCGCTCCTAAACTCTCTAACTTTAACCATTAGAACGCCATAACTCAGCCTTGTTTTCGTTGTTCTAGTTTTCATTTCAACAACCATTGGTCGAATAATTAGAACTGTAAATTCAGTGAGTGCTCAACGTGCTCCATCATCGGGTATACTCTGGGCCCACTGTTTTGCGTTTGCGTCCAAAACTTTTGCTTTTTACGGCTTCATCCGTGGGTTTTTCTCTCATAATTGATTAATTACTTCGTAAATTAATTTCAATTTAATTCATTATACTGAGCTGTATTTTTACGAAAATAATTCCTAACTAAAGTTACAACTAAATTTACGAGACGACATAAATGTCGTCTCGTAAATTTTAATCAAGATGAGTTGCGAAATGAGTTTGTATGCAGCGAGCGATTGTGTCTACGGAGTTACAGTTCAATATAATAGAAATCTATAAAATAATCTAAGGTTTCTGCCTAAATAATATATAAAATAGATTTTTATATATTTTTGTTATACCTATATATTTAACAAAGTGTTTAAAAATTTATAATCAATGGCACATGAATATTTAGGTTTTCTTCTGTTTACTGAAGAGATACTTAATATCGCTAATCGCTAGAGAGATAATTATTAATCAATACAGAAGGTATTTATATTTTATTTTAAAATAATAAATAATCTACAGAAACTGCACTCTACTATAATAATAACTACCTTTAACTTACCTCTTACAGCATTTTTGTATAATTTTCCTTTCTTCCACAAAATGCACTAGTCCGTGGCATAAAAACTTTTAAACCATAAATCATCTTTTCACATAATTCTTAACATTTTGCATACTTATTTCATTTTTGTCACAAATAAATTCACCCCATACTGTCGAACTTTCTTACAAACATAAAAAAAAATGTGTTCAACCAGTACGCATTTTTCAAATGAGGTTTTATACCACCTCGATTTTTAATGTTTGTCTATGATAAGTTTTTCGCGGGAAAGCTCGGCGGTGGCGGCAAACGGTAGCGTGAGGTCGGCACCCGCGCTTTCCTCGAGCCTACTAGCGTTAGGAGCGGAGCCAACTCGCTTCGCCTGTGCGCGCCACGATGCGCGGATTCACATAACATTTGCACTTTTACAACGCACTTCTGAAAAACGTTTAAATTGCAATAATAGTATAAATTGTTACAGTTTTACATGCAAAACTAATATTACTATCATAAATGCGAACACTAAAAATGTAGGTAAGTTCATTTTCCTTGACAAAACCTCAAATAGGTACCAATAAGTCGGGTATCCGTCATAATATTTCAAAAATTAAAAGAAATTAATTGGTTAATTATTATTTCTAAATTATCTCCATTACTAGCGAAAAATAAAAATACTTAATAAAGGAGGGTCGAAATTAATTATTTTAATTACGTTGATATGATAATTTATTCAGTTACCTGTTGCGTTTATTTCATAACGAAGCTTCATGGTGTAGTGGCAGGTATTGCTAGTCAGCCATTAATTGCTTTCTATTAATAGCATTGACATCTTATCTAGATATCGTAGGCTTTAATGAAAAAAATATTTATAGCAATAAGGATAAAAGAAACCTTATTTTTGTTGATGTGTATTGAAAATATTACAATATTCTATTTTATTTGAGATTCGTGGAGGTTCGGAGTTCTGGAGGCATTTTACTTGTCTATATTTCTAGTGTAGAAAGATAACGTTTTACAAGTTTTCAAAAGTCATCACTCCGTGTTACATTTAGGACTTATAAAAGAGTTCTGAAATTAGACATTATAATAGTAGTTGCAAACATTCTTATATAACCTTTTAATTTACAAAAGGAGTATTTACATAGATTTTATTTGCAGAATATGTATATCTACGAAAAGTAGTATAAAACCTTGACAGTATTTTCTCTAAAGAGTTTGGTTCAAAATTAATTCAATATCCGTAAACATGCGTGTAACCATCAGATTTACGGCCAGTTTCTTCATCAAAAGTAAAAGTCAAAGTAATGTCTAAAGTAAAAGTAACGGTCAAATTCGTTTTTTCAAGGCTAAAGTGACAGCAAAACTAATAGAAAAAATGAATTTGACCGTTACTTTTACTTTAGACATTACTTTGACTTTTACTTTGGCCTTTACTTTTGATGAAGAAATTGGCTGTTAAAGTTGCACAGCCATAGCTACTCATATTTTTACTTTCAAGCGCCGAGGCTTAGGAAGGCTTTGTGTAATATTGTTCCCTGAACTTGTGCGATGACAAATCGTCTATGCCCATGGAGAACCAAATGACTAACGGAGCTGCCATAGCGAAAACCTCTTAAGAATGTAGCGCGCCAATATGCGGGTGTTCGGGGGACGAGGAATGTTACTGTCTCCACCTTTAAACGCCTTCGAACCGGCCCATTTTTTGTAATACCAAAAATCGTTGACAGATATCTCAAAGAATGGCAGCGGGTTGTTCGAAAGAGTTACCGCGGCCCTGGTACATAAAAGGCCTACGACAGATTTTTAGTCAGTAAAAGTGTGACACTCCCTCATCATTTGATGATTTTTGGCGTCGTTAAAAAAAGAAGATATCTCAAAGAATCCGGACGTCTCGTTAGTTTCACTCATAACTGATCGTTTTAGTCATACCCATCGTACGTATTTGATCTAGAAGAAGGCGCCTACCTGCACTATGGCATCTCCGCTCATCTTTCCTTACTCCGTGTCTATGGCATTGTGCTGACGTCACTCTTCACTCAAACCACAGACTACATTGACGGCGTGACTGTACCGCTAAGTTCAGAAGTGATTCAGGCCATTTTAGTGGCTAAAAACGGCTTTCAGTAGTTTCACATAGTCATCCGACCTACATATGAGTAAGTAGCTTAGGAAGCTAGACCTTCGATCAAGGGGTTACCCTTTTTAATGATTTAGACATAGAAATATGGTAGACTTTGCTGCTTAATTCTAAATTCAAATATTTTTTTAAGTAAGGGTTCATCATCATCTCAGCCATAGGACGTCCACTCTGAACATAGGCCTCCCCCTTAGATCTCCACAGAAACCTGTAGGTGACCTGCATCCAGCGTCTTCCGGCGACCTTTATAAGGTCGTCTGTCCACCGTGTTGGACGGAATAAAGTAAAGGTTGCTAATATTAATTTAATTCGGAATAACAAAAGACGGTTTACTTCGTATTTTTTTATCTTTCATCTTATATTTTAGACTTATGTAAAGTGAACCTAAATGATGTTTTCTCAATTAGGTTAATGTAACGTTTTTACACACACCTCTCAACATAGTATTGGGAATAACTTCTTTCCAAAAGCATTTTGAATGAGACAGTTTCTGACAGAAGCTATATTCTCACTATTCCCTTACAAACAGCAACCAGAATGTTCACTTTTTGTCCGTGTCGAGTGATACAAATGTCAGAGCAATTACAGACAGACAACAGTGTGGCACGCATCTGACTGACGGCACAAAGCTATGACGACGCGTGTTCAACGTGACCTGTGTCATATTGGAAAAGGGGTCTATGCTATGGGTTTACTTGCCCTTACGAAAAATATAATAAATAGATAAATAGGCCGATGATAACCAATCAAAAAATCGCTGCTTGTATGTGCTCCAGGCTCCAGGTGTTTTGATATAATTCCTAGATCAATCAATCAAAATCAAAAGTCATTTATTCAAAGTAGGCTGAACCAAGCTATACAGTTGATCATTCTATACAGGGGCCCGATTCTCCTAAGTTAATATTGTCAAAATCGAATAGAAATTGAATCGCAATATGATCGCAATAGCAGTTTTAACCTTATCGGACTGTCTGCTACTAATATAAGACCAATCGTATTCCAATGACATACGATTGGTATGCGATTGGTCTGCTATTTTGGTGATTTTGGTCAATACGGTAGTTTGCTGTACAATCATTTTGCAATCGTAAATCATTTGCAGACAAAATGATTCATTATTGAATGACAGAAAAGGATAAAAACGTTTATTTCAAAGAAAAAATAGCGGAATGCCACATACGCTTCAATCGTAATCGAGTCGGGATTGGATCTCAGTCGAACCGAGTCGAACGTGAATCGTATGTCGCTTAAGTAAAATTAGGAGAATCGGGCCCCAGTTAATTCTTTTTAGGAACGTTTTACTGATATTTTGATAGTGCCATTGATGGCGTCCCGCAACAGGATTGGCTATTTAATTACCCAGTGGCACCTCACCTGCCTTACTGCTGAAAATGTCCAATATTTTTATGTCTCCTATTTCCTATGCTTTTTCCCTACATACAGAAACTTTCCTACCAGAACCTTTTTGCGGATTAAATATCAAATATCAGTATGGATATTGTGGATAATCAACTTTGTCCAATCATTTAGATAACACTAAAAATAACACGAGCCAACAAAATATTCGTCCTACTATCTGATGCTTACAACACTCATTGACAAGGCTGATAAGAAGAAATTATTTTAAACACTGATAACTGAACCTTAGCGTCTTTAACATAAGGTTGAAAGTCGCGTAGCTGTTATGTCTGGCCAGTTATCGTTTCGGATTTCGAACTCATATTATTCCTCTTTAATAAATAACGTGCTCTCATTGGTCAAAGTGTAAAGAAGTAAAGCACACACAAACACGGCGAAGGTTCTATTCGTTTTTCAAATATTCAATGAATATTAATTGGTACTCGATAGAGTCCGGTCGATGAGCCTTTGACAGACCTCTGAGAAGGTCCATAGTACTTTCCAATTAAAATTATGAGCTGCATAAGCTGTTTAGGTAATACAATATTAAATTATAGACCAATTAGTTTTTGTGAATCAATATTCTGTACATGAAACATGAACGTATATGATAAGTAGGTATATTATAATACCTGCAGGAAAATTCTTTGATAATTTATACATTGTTGACCGCAACGTGATACAGATTCAATCAATATAATGATATAAGCTTTAGGTGCCTACTTAACTAATAAATAAATCTAAAGGATAAAATATTAGAGGAAAATAAAACCGCACGTGTTATGACGTCACCATGTGTCACAAATGGCCTAGAAAGCAGAATGAATCAGAATTGAATTTATTTTACGTATCATTTCAGTTTAATACCGAAGTCAGCAAAATTTATGTCTTGGTCTATCTATTATATATATATATCTATTAAGAAATTTTCCTTTTAGGAATTCCTGCAAAGAATTGCAATAATTAGCTCATTGTGGTTATTGCGGTACATAATATTACTCATATAATATTTTTTATAAAGCATTTTTTCTTAAATAAAAATCAAGAATACGAAATAAGCCCATCATACAATACACAACAGATGATCTATGAAAACACGGTTGGTTATTAATTTATAGGTCATTCACACATCGCGCATAATTTCCCACTGTTCTGCTTCTAAGTATACTCTGACAGAACGGTTTAAAAACAACGATGCGTGGGCGATTTCTACCTTTCTCTTTTTAAATTTATGTACGTAAGTATTATCAATTGGTATTTCGACGGTTTTTACAAGCGGCTCGTTGGTCTAGGGGTATGATTTTCGCTTAGGGTGCGAGAGGTCCCGGGTTCAAATCCCGGACGAGCCCAAACTTTTGCACGAATATATTTTTAGGCAATTACTTAAAAATTAAGTGCTTTTTCAATTTTTAACTCATTTTAAAGTTAATGTGTTAAAATCCGTTTATCTTACCTAGCACTTGATGAATGAATGAATATATTGTCAGTTTTGCCTACCACACGTTCGAGTCATTTCTAAGAAACGGAGCCATTTATAGACATGAATAATATACAAGTTTTCCGCAAATAACGCGAATACAATACCCTAACATTATGTTAATTAATTAAGCATGTTATTTACAACGTAGGAAGATACTTACACCTTGACATTAGACAATAATAGCATTTTATTGAGCTCGTGGCTTAGTCAAAACCCCGCGAACTGATTGATCTAAAGGTTAAGCAACTCTTGGCGCGGTCGGTCCGTGGATGGGACCATCTTGTCACGACAAAGACTATTGTCACGATGAGTTTTTCCGGGTTTCGGAAGACACAGTAAATTAGTAGGTGCCAATTGCTATTTGAACATCTTTCACAGTCGTTACGTGTAGTCAGAAGCTAAAGGAAACTGACCGCAACATAGTTGGGAAAAGTCAGGCAGATTATGATTGAAAGTAAGAAGAAAGAGCAACCCACCGACGTCTCACCATAGAAACCCACGCATTTATCCTAATAACACTAAAGCTTTTAATATTAACATAATTAACTAGTTAAAATAACGTTTTAAATAACGAATCACACCCTTTAGGCATTAAAGTAATGCATGACGAACTGTCAAAGTTTCTTCAGTTGGCAACTTTGAAGCGCGAAAAGGTGTTTTGAGATGTAATCATATGGCATCTTTTCATTGTTTTCAACACACCTGAGTGTTGGAAACAACTTGAGAGAATGTGTAGTTAAAGACTTTTACTACGAAACATGTTTCACAAACAGTTTTGTTTGACTTTTGATAACAGTTTGATGTAAACAAGTTTTCATTAGTTTAAGTAATTAACATTATCTTGACAATACTTAATCTAATTGATGACTTATATTTCAGGTCGGAAAATCTTTGAAAAATTCAGTATCAGCCAATTTTATTATTATCTCATTGAAAATATATAACAACGGCCACAGAATATGTAAATTAAGATAAAAATAGCCTTTCTCTACGACCATGTTTCTGTGTAGGTAACGTAATTTCAAGACCACCTACGTTCATTCATTATGATTATAATAAATTCATTAGGCTGCCTACTAGCTGAGATTTTGCCACTACATATAAGAAAGGTCAGATAGGTACCCAGTATAGCTAATAGGCAATACTCATAAATGCATCCCACGGCAGGATGATAACATTTTATTTTCTAAGAAAATCTAAGAAAGAAATAAGACAATCATAAGTTTTAAAGAATCTAGATAAAGTATTTCGCTTTACAGTTTATTAAAATTAGTCAAGTGAGAACTTTAATTTTTTTGATTAAGTCTCATTTTCAATAGTAAGCATTGAGCGTCCATCGAGCGTTAAGTTTTAAAAATAAATTAAGCAAACGTTTTAAATAGTTAAAAAGAGAAAGAAGTACAAGCAAGATTATTGTGTAAAGTCGGTATTCAAATGGGAACGAAAATAGCCTTGATTAAACGAATTCATTTACTTATTATAATTGGCTGCTCGGCACAGATTCTGCCGACGGAGTCAGAACTTTGAATGGAGTAATTAATAGTTTGGGCAAATTAAACAAAAATATTTGGCAGTCATTTATCACAGGGGCGCGTAAAATGTCGGCGTTGTGCCGCTGAATTCAAATTAACTTCATACATGCTGCTTCGTTTATTACAGTAGCTAATGCATTATGGTATGTTTATTAATAGACGCAGGCACGACATTCTAATAAGTAAGCACTTGTAAAACTAATAAAAGTCAAAAAATATAAAAAGCTTAGTTACAAACTATCTAAATCGACACACGTAAAATTGAAAGCGCCCGATACTTAGCACATAGCAATGTGTCAGAAAGCATCTCATTTCATGCAGAGCCAGTTATTCAAAATCAGTATATCAAAGGAACAGTAAGTTTTTCTTTTCTTTGAATTAAATAATAACTGTTATTTTAGTTTATGAGTTCAATGTGAAAGGTACCTATTCGGTATTCATTATTATTTTACCTTTGGTTAGGTTTAGTAGCTGCTAACACTCACCAACTGACTAATCGGTTTTTACAGTGTAGGTAATTTGTAAAGCATGTAAAAAGAATTTGTAAATAATAGTTGTGTGTAGTGTAGTCTTCCAGGAGTTATCAGAGCAATATTATTTTGAATGAACTGTGTAGTATCTATATAATAAACCTCGTTTCTCTTGCAGCTTTATATATCAATTAGCTCTGTACCGTAGAACTCCCAATTATGCTTATGCAGACAGTCTCATTTAATCTATTACTTTAAACTCCAGACTCTTGAGGGTAAACAACAAAAACTCAGGCAGATTTTTACCATAATTTATTGTCTTAAAATTATTAAAATAAATAAATTACACTGGGAATGTTTAAGCGAGCGACCACCCGCGACAAGTGCGGGGGAAATTCATTTAAATCTCCTAAAGCCGGGACCAGTCTAATTGGCTTCCAGTTGAAACAAAATTTATAAAATAAACACAATTTCTGCCATAACTTTATAACAGCTGAATAGAGTTATCGGCGGAAACTGCAACAGTTCTTAACAAACTAAAATGAGCAAATAAAAATGTCCATGTTTTTAGAATTTTCTCAAATGTTTTCTGTTGTTCGTATATAAGATGGAAACAAAGATGAACTTAATAATTAGTTCCTTATTTTATATTTAAATCTAGTTGATGCAGTCTTGTACACGATCTGAGGCATTATATAAGTGATACACTAATAATCTCAATTTTTTTCATTCACTGATTTCTTACCAAATTATGCTTCACCTGGGATTAATTTGCGTTCATCATATTCCCAATAAAATGCATCATGATTTACGTAAGAAACTCACTATGTACATAAGTAGATAGGGCCTAAACATCACAAACCTACCCAATTATAATATAGAGACACGAGAAAACATTGGCGTATTATGTTGCAGCATAACAAAATACGACAATATTGTTCAGTAACCTACAACTTCGTAAACATTATTGTGATTCATTGCGAAGAGGAAAGATACCGGTTTATCAAAATCAAGCCGCAAGCTAGACCACACAAAGCGTCGAGGGGACCTCGCACGGTTCACTCCTATATTGAATTTAATTAAAGCGAATAAATCTAGATTTGCTGGTGAAGTTTTGAGACCAGATGTAGACTTCAAGACGTCTCCGAGTGTAATGTTGGTCTCATTTAGTCGAACCCTCATTTGCTAATTGCTATTGCATTGACAGCCTTGTTTCCCCGCATACCAATGTCGGTCGAGACGCCAGATTGAACTGAGATGCAACCCGCAACGGAGCAACATAATTTATCAGCTGTCTCGCAAGGCGAATGCGATTTCAATCAAACGGTATCTGTGCAATGACCACTAAGGCGTCCGTTCATGAGCCGAAAGTTTAGGGCTCGCAGTCACTACGGTCGGCGTTGTCTGGCCAGTCGCAAACATTCAGTTTCACGTTGAACACAGTTCCTGGTTGGCATGTGAACAGCATTCCTTGTCCGTTGACGCATCGCCAGTACTGTAAAAACAGAGGAACTTATTAATATTTCATAATTGAGGAAGAAAGTGGCAGGTGTCTTTGTCACGACACTATTATAATAGATTCTATTAAATAGAATATTTAAAATTCAAGTAGGTGAGTGTAAACAAAAAGAGCTGTACTGCACCTTATCGCACTTTTTCTTGTCAGGCACGTAATCCTCTTCAGAATTGCAAACGTCGTGGTTATCTATTTCATTTTCCTGGAAGATAAAAGTTATATTAAATCCACGCTACAAAAAACTCCCTTAAAAATAAAATGTTTGTTTTGTCACTTACAGTTGGTGTTTCAGCAGATTCAGGAACCTCGGGTACCACAGGGGTTTCTGGAGTTACAGGTTTTTTCGGAGGTTCAGGTCTCACAGCGATGTCATTCTCATCATCTGGGATTGTTACGACTTGGGGTGCCTTGGTCGTCGTAGGCTTGGCCGTCGTAGGCTTTCCTGTCGTAGGCTTGGCCGTCGTTGGCTTGGCTGTACTTGGCTTGGTCGTAGCTGGCTTCGCAGTCGTTGGCTTGAGAGTAGTGACGATCTCCCCCTCGGCCGGGTCGGACGTCGTGGACGGAGGCCGCGCCCATTCAGGCTGAGATTTATATCAATATGAGTAATGGACCATCCATTTGTTTCTGTTGCGATTAATCGCGCGTGTCTACTTTGTTGAAATGTTACGAAACTTTGTTAGTCAGCTGTATTATGGTTTTATTTTGGGAATGAAATAAAAGGGAATCGTAATTTCTTATGAAGAATTGAATGTTAATATGAATTTAGACTAAAACAGTCACAAATAAATATTAACATGTTATTGTGAGTATTGGCAGAATCACTTACCGTAGGAGTAGTATTTCCAGAACGAGGTGGTGGGACAGTGTACGTGCTCATATGCTTATGCAAGAGCTTGATCAGAGGATTCTCATCACCACAGAGTCCCTTGAAGTCATCCATATCAATGGCCCAGGTCATGGCGCCCAGGTAGCCCTTCTCCTTGATCCAGTTCATCTTGATCTCCACGCTGCGAGGGTCCTCGTAGCCGACCCACTGGGTGCCCTTGTAGGCGTAAGGACATTTGCCGGCGTCGTCCCATTTCTTGGTCCAGCCTGAGCCTTCTTTGTCGACTTCGGTACAGATCTAGAAAAATGATTAATGTGGTGATTTCTCAAACGTTTTGAAAATAAAATATTGTTTTTTTTTTTGTAACTAAGCTCCATAACACCCAAAAGAAGACGTACATGGTTTTTAGTATTTATTTATTTAATTTTATGCAACATAATATTGTATACCTAGATGGACTTAATGCCAAAGGCATTCTCTCCAGTCAATCTTAGGGTGATGCTGAGATAATATGGTAGGTGCATTAATTATCAGGAAAAACATAAATAACAAAACTGCAAACTAAATAGATGTACATAAATATACAAATAAAACAAATTCTGATCTAGGATTAACAAAACCTCACCGACTTGAACAATTCAAGAGTTATAAAAGTTAAATTACCTCATAATAAGCCCAGAATCCGGTAGCATTGGTGTACGGTGCAGGATCGCCGCCTCCAGCCTCCTTGTTGATGTAGGTACCAAGTCCGTAATTATTGTTACCGGCGGAGAGAGTAAAGGAGCGACCGTAGAACGGAATACCGACGACCAGTTTGTTGCTGGGACAGCCCTTCTCTTCCCAGAGTGCTAGACCATCGTTCTGAAAAGGATAGTTCAGTGTTAGTCAGAATTTATACAATTTATTTAATTAATTCGTATGAATGTACGAACTCGACTAAGGGCTTTAAACAGCGCATAAGTAAACCAATGAGAACCCTAATTGCGTAGTTTAACTCCTTCATTTATCAACGAAAATATTTTACTTAAGTATAATAGTCCAACAGCAATCTTAGTCACCTACATCTGATTTAAATACTTATTTATCGTTTGTTTACTTCTGACTATAAACATACAGACCTACTAATTAAAAAAAAAATGTAAAAACTATCTGATCATAATAATCAAAGCCACTCACCACATTCAACTTCTCATAAGCCCACTGATCATGAGGACGCTTATATAAAGGTGAGTGCACATCTGCAAAGCCGGCCCAGTTGCCGCGCAAATCGTACGACATCACGTGGATAGCATCCAGCTCTCTGCAAGAACGCGTAAATCGTAGCACTCACAACACGGAGCAAGGGAAGATGAGCGGAGGTGCCATAAGACTAGTAGGTCAGGCGCCTTGTTCTAGGTCAAATAACTACGATGGGGGTCACCAAAACGATCAGTTAAGTGAACTTATGAAGCGTTCGGGTTCTTTGTGACATTTATCATATATCTGAATTGTTTTGTAGTACAAAAAAATGGGCGGATTCCAAAGACGGCGTGTAAGAGCGGGACAGTGACGTTTCTCGTCCCCCGCATTTTGTTACACCACTTTCATAGAAGATTTTCCGTTACGGCACCTCCGCTTGCCATTTTGTTCTCCGTGCTTACCACTCACAACTACAAGTCTTAGCTTCTAAAGTACTCCAGAACAATATTTGTTTTCGTTTTACACTTCCTTCCACTGTTATTTATGTTGAGCCAAGTTACTACGGAGCGATAAAACTGTTTCAAACTATTAAACTAGCTGAAGTTTTTCGTCGTTACCACGTCGTTACAAAATATGGAGTTGATAGATTTGAAACGTGGTTGGACAGTTTTTAGCCGACTGACAGAAGGAATAATGTTTTAATATATTTTTGTCGGTTATTAAAAACTAGCTATATATCTTCTTAAAAGAAATGTATTTTTTATGTCATGAAACGTACTTAGTTCCAGTAGATAGAGAGATGATAATCCATTATGCATTTTGGTGACAGCGTAACTATGTTATCACGACCTTTCCTCACCCTAGCTTCATATTAAAATAATCAAAATCAACACCTACTGGCAAAGATCAGGCACGTGGTATCCCTCCATCAGTCTAAAGTTAGCGAGAGGCACAGCAGCAGTCAGTTCCCATCCCCTCTTCTCCCTGATGAAGGCTCTCCTCAACTCCTGAACGAGGAAAAGGAACCGATCCTTGTCTGAGAAGGAGCCACCACGGTCAGCCGCACCAGGGTACTCCCAATCCAGGTCCAACCCATCAAAGTCGTATTTCTTCAGGAAGTCTGATAAAAAAAAAGAATATTGTCAAACTACTGCAGGATTAATCTCCAAGTTTGAATAACTTAAGCTTCTCTCTTAATAAACCATCGGTACAAAGTCTAATCTTTCATTTAAATACGGTTTTACAAGACTCTCCTAACAAGGGATTCTAAAGGACTTTAATTCCTATAATATGTCCTGCGGTTCGTAGATAACAGCTGGGAACTCTCACTTGACTTAATCAAGAAGTTCGAACGACTGACATGTCTAGACAAAAGATCACGACCTAATACAAGAAATATGAAAAGACACAGATAGATTTTATGTCCAAAGTTAGAAAAAGCTTCTTTGATACCATCAAGTTATGATATGTTGTCGAAATACGATATTTACACACTCGATTCAAGAATATCGATATATTATTTTGTTGACTCACTTCGGGAGATGTTACGCGTAAATTGAAAAATAGATTGAATACCAAGTCCCTTGATACAAATTGCGTGTCTGCTATTTAATAAAACAATCTCAGTCAATGTAAGGTGAAGAATTTAGATAAACAAAATTGTTTTAATCGTTGTTGTTGTTCTACTGCAACACCGTAAAATCGATGTTCCAAGATTACAGTTCATTGGTGCAAAGCAAACATTTGTCAATCGGCAGCGATGTTTATTTGTTACTGTAAGTCGATTTTCCACGCAACAAGTACTGGAGTTTCTCAAGAAACATTTGCAAATAAAAGTATTTCCTAATATTATTATTAGGTTTCCCGCTCACTGCAATTCTCTGAGAAACTACTATCTACTGAGAAATATCCACTCTACAAACAAATTCCTCCCTTCTGTATTTCCTTTTATTTTCGTTGCGGGACTCGACGAAACTATGTTAACAATAAAATAAAGAATCTTCGTATCGTATGAGGAAATATATTCCGTAGCAGTGCATAAGTTACGACTAGATCGTGAGTCACTCTTGATATATTTTATTTGCCAAACGTCCTTGTACTGTGGAAGGCCTATTGTTTTCCTGGACAAATTGCTTTCCCCGTATCATGGATGCACGGTGAATGTATATTGTGCGTAATAATGATTAAGGATACTTATGGCTGCTTATGAGAAATGTGATGAGACACCAATGCCATATCCATATGTGGTTAGAGAGTCCTATACCTCTAACCTACAGACAGACATGTGTTGCTGGGGAGTTTGTTGCGCCACTTCTTCCCAGCAAAAACACATATAGGGTGGGCGTTTTGGGGGGTTGTCTCCTGACGTTCAAAAAGTGATTTTTGACGAATAAATAATTTTTGGCTTTGAGAGAGGATTGTAGACTTACCCACAACGCTCCTAACGAAAGCCATTCTGGTTTGTTTCTGTGCCACCATGTGCGAATACTTGGAGCCCCCCTCAGCCCAGCCACCCACGGCCACTGTGAACTTCACGTTGGGGTGCGGCTTCCGAAGAGCTGTGAAGTTCCTGAATCCGTTCTTGTCTACGTCCAGCTGTGGAAGAAGTGTTGTTGATTAGTCAGTGCAAGAAATTCTAATAGACGCAGATTTATTACAGCAAGAACAATAAAATAATTTCGTGAAAAGGATAAGGTAACAGCCAGTACTTTTAGAGCCTCGATGGGTCCTTACAGGGACTGCATCTTCCTACAAATCTGGTAGGTTATATGGTATTGTTTCGGTGCCGTTAAGAAAATTCACCATCATCAGCCCGCGACACGGGCCTCCAATCACATAAAGAAGAATCAATTAAAGAATAATATGCAGCTGCTAAGCTAAGCAGCTAAGGTTCATTACCTCAGGATCAATTATGAGGACTTCATTGCTCTTCTCAGTGACGCCGATGAAGGAGTAGATGATGTGCGTGCAGAGGTCCACGGGGATGTCCTCGATGCCGTAGCGGCCCACGCCGGGCCGGTACACCGCCCAGTTGCTGAAGTAGCATACTATGCGCGCTTTGCTGTCCGCTGCGAGAAGAAGCAGTTCGTGTATCAAGTGTCAAATAGAAGAGAGACATACAGAAGAGATATGAAAAAAATAAATGTTCTAATGGATACTTCATACATTTAATAGACGTGAGAAATAAAGTTTTTTAACGATAGACTAAAAGAATTTGTAGTAGGAAGGTTTTCGAACCTAATCGATATATCCATATAAAAAATATATATTCAACAAGTATATGATAAAGCTAAGGATAATAATAGGCCAATGGATAACAATACTACAAGAAAACGTGATAAAATTTGAAATCCTTAGACCGTTTGTTTCAAATCCAAAATTAGCTACCAAATCTGTCAATACAGAGCTGTTACAGTAAGTTTGTATAACAGTTGCAGCACAAGATAAGCAGGGTTAAGCCAACTTACCCGGTTAAACGGCAGATTGATTTATGTCGGCTAACCCTTTGTTATGAGGGACCGTTAATCCATCGCCGCTGTAAGCCACAATGATAAGCTTTGTGCCAGATAAGTCACCTTCAATGACGATGGGTGTGACTGTAGGTATCTTTGCAAGAAGTTGAATGAAATTGTAATAATTTGATGTCGTATAGTCGACATTTGTAGTATCGGGAAGTGTAGAAACAAGATGGCCCAAAAATGGGACATTATAGGCTAGAATAAGCAAGTTTCTCTGTCGTGGCTAGAAAGAGGAAGAGCTTAATGCGACAAAAATTATAGGCGTAACGCGTAAAACTTGAGGGAAAAGTTGTGCCTTAAAGATTTGTTTTTATTACCTAAAGCCTATGTAGCCGATTCGAGGAACTTTTGTGTTTAATAAAAAAAAAATCGGGATCTAAGTTCTTACCTTCAATTGCAGTCGTTGCGACCGCCAGGACGGCCAACGTCGCTAGTATCACTCTCATTTTGAACCTGTTGACAACAGAAATACAAAAAATAAGTAAAAACTAAGAGAAAATATGAACGGGTCATATTAACGATCGTTGACAGAATTGTAGGTATAGCATAACTTAGGTATTGAGGGAATGTTGAGTTTAAGACCATTAAAATTTCAAACAAACGAACGAACTCTCCAGGATTATTGATATACCAACCACATAGATAAATTAACTTAAAATCTTAAAAGAGCCCTAGAAATATCTAGCCAGTTCAACTCCTCTGATTCACTCATAAATAAAACATAAACAGTCCATATTACGAGAGATAAAAAGATTCCCAACCAGTTCCAACAACCTAGGCCAAACTAGTTTGTCTATCTTCCTCATTAAATATCTAGAAATTAAAATAATGATCCAGCTTCGCGAGTTAACAGCTTCGTAATTACTACAGTTACCCATTTCCCATGGTAGTTAGTTGACGGGGTGTGTTACCCGCATACTGCAAACTTTTAGTCGGCCGATAGATTTTATGGGCTCATAAATCAGTACAAAGATGAATAGTAATACATACAGTACAAAGAGTAGATATTAGGCCGGTATCACAAGGGCTGCGCGGGATTGTTCAAAAGAGTTTCCGCGGCCCTGGTACATAAAAGGCCTACGACGGAACACGACTGTTTTTAGTCAGTAAGAGTCTGACACTCCCTACCGCTGCTAACCCACAGCGGGAGGGGTAATTTGATCATTTTTGACGTTGTTAAAAAAATACGGTTGGTGAAGATGATCGGGCCAACTGTCGGCCGACTTTTTAGTCTGCAGTGTGCGGGTACTCTAACTGTGCACTAAGTAGAGGTATATAACGGGTGCCTGTCATTGGTTCTGCATTCCTTGGATTATTTACTGCTTTATAATGAAGGGAGTTTATTTTGCTTGTCGGTGTGAGGAGTAATCTCGCCAGAAAATAAATAAGCCAGAAAGTCCCTATGATTCGAGAAATATGGAAATAATCGAGGAATTTTCGATGAAATGCAAACCTCATTTACAAATTATCGAAACTTTAGGTTATATCCAATGATAATACAAAAGTAAATATGTGACTTTTAACGTAATTTTTAATTTAAAAGCATCTCAAATCCAAACGAACAAAAAGCTACTTAATACATACAAACATATTAAAAAGTAACACACCAATTATCACGTTAAAGTGTCAATAATAATCGCTCATAAACAGCTCTATTCCTATAGAGTTGCGCAGACGCAGCGACAACTAACGGGACCGTCGCCGTCGTACCAGATGTGTCACCCACTGACCTGCACTAGTCATTGTGATAAAGTAGGCTTCGACAAATACCTACTTAACTTCGTACAATGGATGACAACCGTCGTGGTAAATGCATCTTAGTTTTTTGTCAACTATCACTTTAATGTCTAGTCGATAAAGTAAAAGTCATTTTGAATTTGGAACGGTGACATTCATTTTTTTTTATATAGATCAATAGATCATCTTAAATATCTCTTGCAAAAGGCTGATATATAAGAAAAACATATGTTTCAAGGATGACTTAATTGAGATAATAAGGTGCACATGTACCTAGAGTAATTTTACGCAAAGGGCACATTCCAAACTATGTAATAATACTAGGTAGTAAAAGGTCTGTTGGTACAAACCTTCTTGCTTGTGTTTAAGTCTTATTTGCTAAAATTTTTAGAAAACTTTACATCCGTAGAAAGTATAATAAAAATAAGCGTGTTTATAATTTATATAAATAAACGATCTTAATGTGAAAATCAGCGGTCAAGCCATTTAAACAAACAGGACCAAATACTCGGTGCAAGCATTCTGCACCATTAAAAGTAAAACAATGACGAGCTAAAGCTCTTAATAGCTTGGCGGAAAATAGCTTTTCCCAGTCGCTTAAGTTCTTTGTTTGGTCGTTTGTAACAATAGCCGAAGTGCTACTGCGGTAGATATCTATACTGTAGACTTTAATGGAGAGCCTTAACTCATCAAATCTTAGCTAATATTACAAAGAGGACAATTTTTTTGCTTCTGTGTGTGTACCTACCTTAAAAAAGCCTCCGAAATTATTAAACCAATTTGGAAATTCTTGTTGTGAAGCTACACTATCCCGGGTATAGCCTGTTGACATAGGCTATACTTTAATCTGGTAGTGGAAAAAGCTACCTTGGATGCGGGTGAAACCGCTTAACTCAACCAAAAACAGGTTAAAACGTTTTGAATATCTTACGATTCTCTCCGATTTTTTTCAGTCGCTAAACATTATTTTGAATTAATGAGAGGCATCGTGTTACGTGAAATTATATTGTAAACAATAGCAAATAATAGCAGTCCCTTGTTAAGCTATGTCGCAATAAACTAAAAGGCGTACAGCCTTGATATTATTTGAGCATCCCATTCTCGATCCTCGCCAAGTATTTCTTGTAAAATGTCGCTTCGCATACTCGTAAACTGTTTATAAACAATGCCGGCTACACGTCTTCCTCACTTCACATTCTATGTAAATTAAACATAACTTGATTAAAATAATTCTTGTCAAATTAGTATTCAATGCATCAGCTCAGTTGTCGGGCGGAATATAACGATCTCATCTAGTGCCATTAAGAGCCGGCGCGGCGTGCTGACATGCGTGGCGTCTATTCCGCCATAAACTAAGATAAACCTAATAAAACTGTAAACAAACATTCAGACACGACTTCGTTTTATTGTTATTTTGTGCATTTTACGGTGGAACACTCAGTAGCTTTAAATAAAGGAATCCTATGAAAACTTTAAAACAGTCCCATCATTTGCGTAATCGTACATTTAATAATTTTATTTAGTAACATTTTTTTAACGTTCGCAGACTTTTCCAAGTGATATGACTAATCTTGGGCACACGTGCAAATAAGACAGTCCAAAATTAACATTAATATTGACAACTGGTGACATCGGGAGTCGGTGCTGATTCTCAGAACAATAAAAAACCGATTGAACATCTGGCCAAACTCCTGGGCCCATCAGCAATGCAAATTCAAATCAGGGCCCGAGTAAAGATAATTTATTTGGGTGACTTCGAAGTTAGTAAATAAAGCATTAAAAATATCCTCCAAAGGATACATATGTATGTTAAAGTAGAAATTATTTTAATCTACTTAATTTAATATTATTTAGGATAAAATAAATAAAAAATCATCTTAGCCACAAATACGAATAAAATTAATGTTCATCTGTTTGTATATACTATTACTTGTTTTTTGTTATTGTATTTGTTGATTTGTTTGCATTTTACAAAACAAGTAGCAGAACCAACAAAATTCAATTCCCCGTAGATATTAAATTATTTATACGTTGGTAAAACTCGGGAAAATCCACAGTTTGTGTTCCAAGAGGAGCTCGCCAAACTGTTGACATGTTACCCGTGTTTATTTACCTCACCCACAGGTAATGCTTCAAAGGTAACAGGTATCTTATTTACCTTACACTTCATAAAAGCACACTAATATAATACAGAGAAAACATTTTTTTAACTGACTCCGAAAGTATTGTAGAGATTTGAAAAATTATTTCACTGTTTGGAAGCTAGAATATCCCCGAGTGTTATATTTTTTATAAACCGTAGAAAAGCAGCTTGTTAATAATATTTTTAAATACTGTTTTCATAAATATAACTGTTTATTTCAGAATACTCAGTGCTATTTATCAATATAACTGCAGATATTTAATTTCTTCGTAATATATTATACTGTACACAAGCGCCATTGTTTAAAGGATAGAACAATAATGAATACAAAGACCTCATACGCCCATAACAATAAAAGGATAGCGGAACCATACACTTCCCTTAGCCTTAGAGTATCCACACACTGCAAACTTTTAGTCGGCCGATAGTTTGTATGGGATCACAAATCAGTATGAGGATGGATGAAACGCACATTACAACGATCAGATATTTTGTCGGTATCAGACCCACTGAAAATTTTGAGAGACTGACTGAAAATTCAAGATTTTTTTTTTAAGTTGTCGTCCATCGCGTCTACTGTCGGGCCACTATTTAGTCTGCAATGTACTCGTAACCACGAAGTACGTTAGTCTATTGGCAGTCGAATCGTTCCGCGGCACTCAATTACTAAGAAGTAATAAACTGCCAAAGGCTTCTATACTAAATGTCAGGAATGTCCCATCGCCCTTCTAAAACGCCCTATTGTACTGTGGTATTTTATGAGGCTTTTTAGACGTTTAATTATGTTAACAATGGTTTAGGATGAGATGATTGTGTGTAATTGAAGTTTGGCATGTTATTGCGAACTACTGTTTGGTTTTAAACACTTAATTAGCGCTAATTTGTAAATGTCAAAGCTATCATGTAGTCATGCAAAGTAATCAAAGAAAATATTTGAGATTTTTTTATTGTTACAAATATTCAAAGCATTGTTTCCCAGAAAAATATCGAATCACTTTAATGTAAGCAAAATGATATTCATTCAAATGACTTCGAATTCCAATATGCACCGATTTCCTTTACAACTAAAAGAGTAAATATTTTCCTACATTTTTAAATATCAACTCGGATATTTTAGGCACGTTTTCTGAACCCCTTTACCGGTTATTCTGCCAACATTCGTTAGTAATGTCAATAGCATCATGTCAGTGGACGCTAACCACGTGCGAGACGTTGCACCGCAAAACGATGAGTGCGCATTGATACATTGGCACCTTTCCTGAATACTAAGCACCTGATGAGGTCACCTGGTGTCGTTATCCTGAACTTGAGGTCACCGGCCGAAAGTGAAAACCCTTCGAACATTCGCTACCATTTAAAGACAAAAACTAGCGAAGTGCGAGTCGGATTCGCGCATAAGCGAGCAACAAAATCACCTTTGTTTTATGAGAGCCTATAATATTTATTTTATTCTAATTTTCTAATAATTTTTATTAATTCCTATATATTTGTTATTATAGTGGCCACAGAAATACAACATTTGTTAAAATTCTAACTGTCTAACTATCACGGTTCCTAAGACACAGGCTGGTGACGAATGGACAGTAAAGTCTCAGTAATAGGGACCCGTTTTACCCCTTCGGTACGTACCTAACACTAAAATCCATGACATGTCTGCTAAGCAATTATTATGGTGCGTTTCATAATAAATATTACATGTGTACGAGTATGAGTGTTAGCAGGCCGTGAGCAGAACTTTTATGGGACTCAAAACATGATATGGTTTCCGAATGTTTTTTATAAAGAAAAATATCGATGCTATTGTTTTGTAATGAGCATCAATGGTGCAATATAAAAGTCGATTTTCTTTGCACTTAGGAAAAATTTTATAAAACAAGAAAATTATACTATCCATTGTTTTACACAATGAAATATTTATTTCATTAGAATATTTATGAAATGCACTATTTATCTAGTCCTATATACGTGTTTTTGTTATGCAGTCGTACTCTTGTTCTACGTCTGTTATAATTATGGCTCTGAAATTTTTAAGGCACTGTGTGTGTAGTTCTAGGCTTAATTGAAAATGCATTTGGAAGCTTATGATTGAACTGTCTTACACTGAAATAATTGAGATTTATGTTATTTTTAAAGGTACTGAGGTACTCAGTAAATAAAAGATTTTTTTTGGCGAAGATCTTACTACTTAACAGCACTGCAAACATTCAAATATTCATCTTTTCAACTACAAAGAGCCGTAAAAACCCTATTATTCCCTGAAGGGTTAAAAAAAATCTGCGTGCGTGTCTACTGCCTATTGTTATTTAGCCGTACAAAATATAAGCTACGGAAAACCAGCTAGAATTCCCTAATGGAAAATACCAATTAACCTACCCGAACCGGGTATCGAACCCAAGACACCAATCATGTGTGCGATCAGTTAAGCAGCGATACCGTCAACAAAAGAAAAGCAAAAGTACAAAAGATTTTTTAAATAAAGTTCCCTTGTATTTACAAAGATATCTTACAAATTTAATTTTCCTTTGTGTTAAGAAAGTATTATAAAATGAATATTAGTAAGTTTATATCAGTTACAGTTACAGCCTTTTTATCGTCCCACTGCTGGGCACAGGCCTCCTCTCACACGGAGAAGGATAATCGCATAAGTTTATATCGCACGGAACAATTTATATTGTACAAGCTTGCAAAAGTTACACACACATGTAAATAGTATTTTTTCTATCATAACAAGATTAATGTCCCTAATTAAATTAAAAACACCGGTACCTACCTGCATTTGGGCAGGCAGATATTATTTAAATAATTAATTAAAACAATAATAAAAAAGGGAATAACTGATTGAGTTTTTCTTGGTGTTTTAGAGTTTTCCCATTTTCAGTTTGTAATTTTCCTAAACAGATACAGGATATTTAAAATCGCGATGCTTTTTTATCGACTGGGATTTGGTGTCTTTCAAAGCAACTAAACAAAGTTCGCTTCCTTATTTTATTTTCGCAGAACATTTTTAAGCACACACTAATTTATTCTGAACAACATAACAAGGAGTAGCCTTAAATTAAAATAACTAACGAAAGTCAATAAAATTATCATAAAACAAACATAACAACACTTTCACTAAAGTTCACTGTCAAGTCCAAAAGAAACTGTTGCTATAAATATTTATGTGATTTGCCAAATATATGATAATTAATTGATTAAACTAGCAGTTGACTGCCTCTTCTTATACCGGTAAAAGTTCCTTTGTCTACAATTCGCGATTAATTAAAATAATAACTTAAACTAGGAGGTTGTTAAAAACAGCACAACTTAAGCGAGCGAAGTATTAAGATTTGATAGTTAATTTTATTATGGCAATGTTTACAAACACAAATTTGAATTGACCCGAGCAGGAATCGAACCCGCAACTCACACAGTAGCTTCAGTGCGTGTATTTTGAAAACACAAAAAACATTTTAAAAAGCTCAAAAGTTTCATTACAAACTTAAAGCTTTGTTTATTATTTTATCGTGTATATTTAGATCGTAAGTATAAGTTAGTACTCACAGTTGCGGTGTTGCGGCGGGCGGCCGGCGTGCGATTGTGTGTCGGTCGTCGCTGCATGCGATTATATGCGCCCGCGCACCGGCCCGCCGGCTCCACAGGGTGTAAACAAACGCTACTTTTTTCCTTCTTTATTTTCTTACTTTTGCGACAAAATCGTAAAACGAGCAGACCGTGCTATGAATGCCGATTGGACGGTCACAATATTCATTCCTGGATCTTTAATGTATATACAGTACCTACCTATAAAATCGTGTTTTAGGAATTCTAAGCCATTACTTTTATTGTATTTGTTCAAATATTTTTTGATCTACTGTCACGTTTGCGGTATGTATAAGATCAATGCTAAGGTAATACCAAGGGGTATCGGGTTGCGCGGGTAACTGGGTTGAGGAGGTCAGATAGGCAGTCGCTTCTTGTAAAGCACTGGTACTCAGCTAAATCCGGTTAGACTAGAAGCCGACCCCAACATGATTGAGAAAAGGCTCGGAGGATGATGATAAGATCAATGCTAAGCTATAGGTACTCAGCTTGATAAAGCTTATTAAGTAATGAGCTTTCCAATACAAAAATCTACTAGTATCTACTGAAGTAATAGTAAAGTTCTAGATAAACATTAACAAGAGAATGTGACAACCACAGCCTGTATAGTGGTTGATCAATGATGCTGCAAGCGACGCTCCCCAAAAGTGCGATGTATCAAACAATGAGATCAACGGTGGGTGCTCGGGTCGACCAACGGTCCCCAAACCTGTCTCCACGGGGAAAGGCTCTAAATACCTTATTACATTTAATTTATGCCAATGATAAAAATGTCCCGTTCATTTTTTCCGTTCCCGAATTAAAGCGCCCCTTGCTTGAGTACACGCAATTAATGAGACTGCTTTTACACGATACTTACAACTGTACAGTTGCAGAAATTACATGTGTTTATGTTAGTGTTTTACTCCGTTTTTAGTGGTATTTTTGTTGCCAAAAATATATTTTTTATGTCAATAATAAAATTATTTTAGTTCAATGTACCGGCTCTGTAAGCTTCTCAGCCGCTAAATTTGTAGAGGTATATGTAAGTAGTATGATAGAGTAAGTCATAAAGTGACACACTAGTGCTACTTAAGGGAAGGTAGATAAATACTAAGATGTCTAACTTCAAACTTAAGCACTAAAAGTTCTCAGAGAAGCTTTCCCTTTTAGCTTAATATCTGCTAGCATTACCTACTTGCATCCACAAAGTAGTCGAGAAGTGAAAATATTTATGCGAAAAACAAGTCTTATAATGACCTAGTGGACGGAGATATTCTAATACTCTCATTTATTATGTTTTTACCTCCTCTCAAATGATAACAACGCCTCTCGCCAACCGTAAAATTACGATGTGAAATATTATAATTACTTTTGTACGCTTATCCTAATTTGGACTTAATGAAACCCTATTTGGTGTGTGTCAGGCCTAAGTAGCCTACTAGGTGTATTTTCAAAGGGTACATTTAATTCATAACGACTGTTGTTCGTACTTTATTCAGCGTGCGGTCCTCAGTTGTTTCGAACGAGCTAGTAGTACGGAACTGTGAGGAGAGAATTTGTTGATTTCACCTCGGAATTGTGTACCTATGTATATTATTTTCATAAACATGGTCTCGTATAAGGTTATATTTCGAATGTCATGCCTAGTAATGTCTATGTCTACAGAAAAACTTAGATAATGCGCTATTGACCTACATTCCTACTCCGATTAGAGATACCATAACTTTTCAAGGGTATGAAAACAATCTAAGTGTTATTACAGAAAGTTTAACACGTGTTAAGAAAATGTTGTATGGGAATTTTTTTGAACGCTTGTCAAGCAAATGCCTGTTTAACTTCTTTGTAATATTAACATTG
Source organism: Helicoverpa zea (assembly GCF_022581195.2). Classification (NCBI taxonomy): domain Eukaryota; kingdom Metazoa; phylum Arthropoda; class Insecta; order Lepidoptera; family Noctuidae; genus Helicoverpa; species Helicoverpa zea. The sequence goes on from NC_061472.1 coordinate 7,080,701, forward strand.
AATGGTGTCTTAATTTATTTTTATGTGGCTTTTTTTGTAAATACGGGCTACAAGAATAGTTCTATATTGAAATTATAGGTAGTTTTCTTCTTCCACCTGCCCTGACCCAAATTTTATTTGGGATCGGTGCAATATGTCATCCTCTTCCATTTTACCGTCACTCGTCATACTGAAACTCACTCCCTTCCTATTCATGTCATCTTTCAGGTAATCCTTCCATCTTGTTTTAGGTCTTATGAAATTATAGGTAGTACATCAGCCATTTGTTTCAAGATACGACTGAAATTTATATCAGCGCAGAAAAAGTTTATATTTACAAAACTAGGTTTACTATTTCTCACAGTGGCAGTTGATTCAATAAAATATCTTAACATAAAACATTCACATTCTCCATAATCTTAAGAATTCTTCTAAACAATGCTATCATCATAATATAAGGAAATACGTTCTGCATTAATTCATAACAGTCCATCTTCTCCCGAGCCTTTTTCCCAACTATGTTGGGGTTAGCTTCCAGTCTAACCAGATGCAGCTGAGTACCGATATTTTACAAAGGGCGACTGCTCTGACTGACCTCCTCAAACTAGTTACCCAGGCAACCCAATACCCCTTGGAAAGACTGGTGTCAGACATACTGGCCTACCCGTAACGTCTACCAAGGATGTTCAATGACAGCCGGAACCTACAGTGTAACGTGCCTTCGGAAACAGTTACTGGTGTTCAAGATCTAGGTACTTAAAAAGTACATACAAAGTTAGAAAAGTTGCATTGATACTTGCCTTACCTGGAATCGAACAATTGAGAGGCTGGTTCTTTACCCACTAAGCCACCACAACTTATTAATGCATAACAGTTATATTTCAATAAACACATTGTCATATAATTGTGTCCTAAATCATACTTATTTAAAATATACCGTATGATTCAAAGAACAGAGACTCGGGCGCTTATGTGACAACTTTAATTTGCATTCTATTGGTATTATTTGAGATGAATCGTCGCACGCGCCGATTGTCTCCGGAGCCGCGAAGTAACGGAAGGAAGACTACGCGCCATTGAACTGCATTCACGTACGCCCGCCTCCTTGCTCACGCGCGCCGCATGGCAATCACAGCGGTGCTAACAAAGAGTAGAAGCTAGTACGATACTTACTTGATGGATTTACCAGGAAATTGGTACTTTAAAAGTATTTTGAACTTGTTTGTTTGTTTATTAATTTGCTCACTTAATTCTTCATACTTTGGTTTACAAAATTGATTTCATTTACCGGTAGGTTATAAAATATTGAGACCCACTTAGTTTTGACCTGATTTATTTGTTAAGGATAAAAGGGAAAATAATATCACACCATAACTAACCGCACTTTCGCACTGGCCGTAAAAATCTAAGCAACTGCGCGTGCGCCAGTAAAGTGCTTTCATGAGGGAAGGGTAAACGGAAGAGTAATTAATAATGTCTTGCTAATTGAACAAATTGAGATTACATAAACTCGATACTAGCTAGATTGAATATTGGTATATGTATACCTACTTAAGTATTACTTCGAATAGATCGTATCGATCGTATTTTCTGTTAGTAAATCTAATCGTATCACCGGCAGAGAATAGAATGACGGTTTTCGGCGAATCTATGCTTTATATAACTTTAGTTGTTCTAGTACTAAAGCCTAAAAAAGTTTTCTTCTTAGGCATCTATTCCAGAGAAATGTCAATAGCTTTATAGTTATATGCGGTAAATAGATTGGATGACTAAAATATTATGATATTTTCTACCGGTCTTTCATATCTATCTAAATTCATAAAAGTCCTCACGCACAAAATGTCTGCAGATATAACGTAAAAAAATAGTAACAAGTGAATTTGATTATAGACGCAGAATTGTAAAAACAGATCGTAAAAACTACTTTTAGAATCCACCAATTTTTCATGACCTGCTAAAATCATGTTTTATGAAGGATCATACATATTTATGACAATAACTTCTTTTGAAACTTGTAATAGAAGAAACTGTAAAAAGAAACGGCTGACTAACTTTATTATAAATACACATGAGTTCAATAAAATGGAATTAGATACACACATTATTTTCTGCGCCTTAACTTAAGTAAGATACCTATTATTTGTATAAAATCTACCTAACAGCCACCTAACAACACACCTACCTACCCTAATTTACTTAAAGTTTTAAGGCCATATTCATTTATTTACAGACCTTCGCCATGAAATATAAACCATAAACAGCCACTGATGGTAAATACTAAACTAAGATTCACAGTTTAAGTTAAAACATCACCAACTAACCCATATTCTCTGAACGTAACTTTATTTAAACTTTCAACAAAAATAGAGCAAATACTTACATATTGATTAACTGTCTAAATAAAAAAAGCTAAAACAGTTTTTAACAGTACATTTTCAATTCATCTTTCTCACTGAAACGTGCAAGTAATTGCAAGTAAAATGATAGAGATAAGCGATGGTTTTTCTCGACTGTGCAATCAATCAAGATCGCAGCCATTCAATATGCGATGTTAACGGCATCTTAACGATCATTAGTAGGTTAATACGTAAACGCTGGTATTTTTATCGATTTATGATAACGTGAAAATAAAGGAAGCTCCAAGTAGGATATAAACATATGCTTTCTTACTGGGAATAAAGATAAACTGCAAATAAGTATGCAAGGTAATTAATTATTTATGTCTTTATTCTCGGGCATGTAATGGTCAGGAACCTTGGGCCACCCTTTATAATTGTGCGCCTCCATTCGGCCTCTACCATCCATTAAGTGCTACCAATATTTGATAAAAGCTTCATACGTTGCCTAATTATCTCTACTAATACATATTATAAAGCGTTTGTTTGTTGACCTGCTTAAACTGTTCAAATGTGTCTTTCAGTGTTAGATAGCCCATTTTCCGAGGTAGGCTACATGCTATTTCTTATCTGGTTGGGCGTTGTAACTCGCACGGGAGGCGAATGAATGATATTATAAAAACAGTTTAATATCAGGTTTCAGTTTTCATTACATATTTTTTTAAACAGTAGTTTGTATTTTTTTTTTCTAGCAGGCTTATAGGGCATACAAAATAAAATAACCACATAATACAGCATATTATTTATTTTCAGATGTGAACAACATACGCGCTATAATTACAAGGATTGATGTAAAATTGGATAGTAGAGTCAATTATATAAAACAATATGCACAATTCCCTGTAGGTATTTACACAACAACTCATTCTAAGGCAGTCAAAATAGTACATCTAGTATGGGGCATCTGTTAGGCTATTTTATAAAGCAAGCAGCTTCAAACCAAGAAAATAAACATATATTAAAATGAACTAAAATATTCAAAAATATATACTGAAATGAAGACGTAATTTATACTGAAAAATTGTTGTAAAAAACTCTAAGATACAAGAAAGCCGCTTGCTTCTTTCAAGTGTCTTTAAGTATTTAATTTTGTTTAAACAGTCAATGAATAAGCTTTAGCATTCAGCTAAATATAAAATGTATACAGAATCATTCGTTGAATACAAGGGGCTACAGTTCTAAGACCTACATCTAAATATATAAATATTGAAATAGAAATAATTCTCGAATAGGGCAGTCTACTAATAAGGCGATATATATCATTATTTGGGAATAGCAAGTACTCTAATGCTCCCTTATACACTTTCATATACTTTGTTACACAGTTTAAATGTGTCTAAGATATTTCGATAACTTTATAGGATTTTATAGGAATCATTTTTTACTAATCTGACAGAAATTGCAGTTTTTCAGTTAATTGATATTTGCTATAATTTGAATACTTACAAAATAAGACGAGAACTATGCTATATTTTTACCAATATTATTATGCGTTTATAAGTATCTCCTACAGTACAATAATTCGGGAGAATCCAGTTTTTCAAAATCAAAATATTTATAAACATTGAAATTTACTAGTAAATACATTGTTGGAAGTTAATATATTTTAATGATAGGGTAAAGTTATCTAGGGGTGTATAATTGACAGTAAAACAAATTGATTTTGACGAAGATGGAACAGTCTTAGGGGTTTTAGGGAAGTAATTGTCAAAAACTAAGTAAACAGGGCAAGGTATTACAAATTAGCTCTGTGAGCTCTTAATTATATTTATTTTCTTCTAATAAGCAAACGATGAAAAAATAGCAATAACCTCATACAGTACAAATGCAAAACCATGGCACTAAATTTAAAAACTGGTTTCTGTACAAAATTAATATGTTTCTTCAAATTCTAACACAATGTTGATCTGACCTGCAATTATAACGACAAACGGCTACAAAAATGATTATAGGCAGGAATATTTAAAGCTTTTATATTTTATGAACATCGATACGTAACTACCTAAGTATAATACATAGGAGTGCCTACCCGCTTAAGGACTTCATTTTGCAGTAAGTATTCATAATTCTTAAACTTTCCCACCAAAGTTGTTAAACAATATAAAATCCAATTAGGCTCATGAAAGTAATTAAAAATGTTAGCCACAAAGTTAATTCGAGTATAATCCTAGATTGTTCGTAATCTTCTGCAAAATATAGCCCAATAAATTAATACTTCTCATCCTTAAATTGGATAAGATGTTACTGTATTTAAACATTCAAATCTTCCTCACTATTTTAATCCAGAGCATTTGATACAATATAAATACCGCGTACATTTGAATCACAAACAGATTCGTTGCTTCAGCTACGAAATAATATGAAGCAGATTACATAATGTCGATACATAATGGTCTCACATAAGTTCATACAACACTAGGTACAAAAGTAATTGACGAGCTATGTGCATACAATTAACACAATGAAGATATAAGTACACAAGTATTAAAATAAGTAGGTATTTAATTCATATTTACATGTAAGTACACAAAAATAACGAAATAATACTAAAACGCATTGTAATTCGTTATCTAAAACTATTAATATTGAATATAATCATGTGCACTTTCTAATTGATAAACATGGCAACTGTATACATTATAATGTCATCTAGGTACATTTCGCTATTATCTTAAATCTAAAGTAACAATTCAAGGCCCTTTACATAGAAGACTTGTATTATACCTATATACCAAAAATAATCTTTAAAAACCACATGACGTTAGATCCAATATTTCACATAAACGAGTTTGTACGTACTTCTACTAATACATCTCTAACTGGTGGAAAGCCATTACCATATCCAAATGAGCAATGATGTGATATATTGAATGTAACGACATAGTAAACTGGCCAAAGTAATAGTATTCCAAACAACCTTTCTATTTGCTTTTCTACTAAAGAAAAGAACGCTAAGGAATGTCCACAAAATTGAGCAAGTGCTACAAAAGATACCAATTCCTATTACCTCCTAGCAGTTAGTAACATTGTATGTATATGATATTTTGATAGATATGTGGATCGCACACTATGAGTAACTTTCAATTAATTTCGTTTAAATATCTAGGTCCTATACATAAAATGTCATCCACAAAATATCAAACCATTCTGGTTCACAAGAAATAATAAAGTAGAACAATTTTAATGTTCGATACGGCAGTCAAATTATAACCCGAGCTTTTCTCATTTTCTCACAAAACTATTAGTAAAACATTTATGTGACTATAAACACCATAATTTTATTTACTATAAAAAGTAGAATACATACCACTATTTTCCTATAAAGGATTTAAATATTTGATTTATAATCACCTATAAACATACGAAAAAACGATTAGACACAACAATATTTTAATTTCTATTAATTGAACATTCTACATTGACCGCTTATATTTTATTTAAAGCCCAGCTTGATTATATGTTTCAATTTAGGTTAAGGTGTTAATATTATCACATACTTTTGTATGTTTTAAGTATCTAATATTTTATTCATTGAAGATTTTCTAAGCCAAGGACAGCCAAACACCAGTATCGTCAAATAGACGTTATAATTTCATTATTTTAAGTGATCGTAGATATCGTTAAAGAACTATACCATACAGAGATTAATCTAGTATGTTCTTTAAAAGTTTTGTCATGTCCATAATATTTGTCATATCGATTGCCATAGGTATTGAAATTTCCATAATTCTAAGTAAAGAAATTGTCTCTTTGTTGGTAGATGGGCAACTCAACATCCGGAGAGCGATCGTCCAAGTCGTCAGCATTACCGTTGTGAGGCAGTTCTTCTAACGCTTTCACTGATGATAAAAGAACAATATCAGAAACAATTCACAAAATAAACAAATCCAGTTAATACAAATCACCATTCACACAACAAAATGCAAAATAAAACAATGCAACTATCAATGGAATTAAACTAGAAATAAAAAGTGTTACTACTCACAACAAAATGCAAAAAACGAAACCATGCCGCAACACACTGGGGTAGTGGGTCTTCTAAGAACCGTCCGATAGCCAATTTACTTACATGATATATTTTTGAGGGATTCGAAGCGAATTATAATTTGAAGGGAATGAGTTCTAAGCATTATGTAGCTTAGTTACATAGTTAATGATTTTTCTGGTGTTGTAGATGCAATAGCATCTAAAGTGAAATTAGTGGGTGGGTATGTTTAGAGTGGAGAAGTGAATAGTGCTGGTGTAAAATGTAAGTGTATGGCTAATCAGTGGTTGGATGCGGACGGTCCTTGCTCAGTGTTGGTTCCTGCACAAAACGGTACAAACGGCATCAAGCATAAGGTTACAGGCGTGACACACAGTGGGTTAGTCACATCAAACACAACAATTGCTACTTTGAATACTAAAAACATCAAAATGGCAATTCTGTGAGAAATTAAAATAATGTGAAAGTCAAAAATTTTGTCAGTGTAATTTGTGGAAAGGTTGCAAACGGTATTAAACATCAACTTGCATTATTCAACTATGTTTGTCCAATAGATTTTAATTTTTATGAAAATCCATATAAGAGTAACAAAAATCATATCCTATTTATAAAACAAGCAAAAGACTTTTTAATATACCTAAGTTATTTCATAAATTCTTCGAATAATATTGTGATCATCGGAAAATTATGAAACAAGCCAGAATAATTTGAAACAAACATCAACTAACTCTAAATACAGGTAAAATAGTGAAGGGCAAAACTAGTATAAAGCAATTTCCTTACCGGCGATGATTTTGCTCATCTCAGTGACTTGCTTGGCGAGTATCTGGTTCATTTGTAGCAAGTGCTCCCGCTGCCGTTTCTCGTCGGCGTCCGGACTCTAACGTCATCATACAAGCACACACATGTAGGGTTGTGCTGGATTATATATTTACAGCCAACATTCGAAGCGGTTGTACAAGCTTCTCGTGTATTTGCTGATAAAATGTTGCTATTGGGTACTCAAACGATTATAATATGGACTTATGTTAGATAGCAAAACAGGATGTTACAATAAATGTCCATTTTATCAGCAAATACCAAACTATTTATAGTCTATACATTATTTTCAGGTAATAGATATAGAACACTAAGAAATCCGTATAGAGAAGAATGAACATGCAAAAATTACAAAAAAGTTCATTCCGAAAACATTGAAAGCAGAGCGAGCGAATTTAGAGTGCAATATTCAATATAATAGTGAAGTAATGAGGATGATGTACAGATTTTACAATACCAACTAGGAGAGGAAAGTAACTACATTGATGATGAACTATTTCCAACTGATTACAATGAAGGAAAACTATGAAAAAGCGTTGCTTAAAAATCTTTGAGAAAAGTTGAGAATCTTACATAAAAATAGATGTACGGATTAGTTCAGGTCAATAAAGTTGAAACAGTTACAAGTAGTAATCGGAAACAGTCATAATTCAAACATTCACAGAATGTATTCCTCGTTATTCATATTGTTGAGGAAGTAACGCATCGTAAATCTACATCGGAAGTGATAGTAAATGATGCAACATTGATATTATGCGTACCTTGTTGGGGTCAGCCGATGTGCCCGTCAACATTTTCTTTATCGACTCCACTTTCTCTTGCCTCTTCTGTTGTTCTTCAGGAGACAATTCTGGAGGCTAAAAAAAAAAATAAAAGCCATAAAATCTATGTATTTAATTTTAATATTAAAATCCTTATAAATATTTATTAACTTCAAAAACAAAACACTCTCAAATATATTGCTTGTTAGTTAACTATGCTTCACTGAAGCGATTAATTACACACAATTTATGCATGATCGACTACGCATGCATGATCGGGAATAAAATGGATAATTATCGACTACTTGCATAGACTTCATCTTTATCCGTCCATTTAAATCTATTGCTGGACAAAGTCTTTCCCTGGGATTTGATTCCCGGGTAAAATTTAGTAAAAGGGAGAAATCCAAGTGGCCTAGGATCCGATAGTTGACGATATTAAACACCCGTCGCTAGACATAAGGCCATCGGTGTCAGTTGGTACTTTGGTGACAGTCGTAAAAATTCAAAGTCTGACGGCGAGGGGTATTGAGTTACCGATGTAACTGTGTCGAGAAGGTCAGATAGGCAGTTGGTCTTTGGCGAACACTGGTATTCAGCTCCATGCGATTAGACTGGAAGTGGACCCCAACATATGTAGTTGGGAAAAGGCTATGTGAAAGCGTAATGTTTTCTCTCCGCCACTCAAAGATAGACTGGTAGACGTCCTTTTAAACGTCTGTTGAACACTTGTCTAAAAAAATGACAGATTATGACGTGTTCAACAGATGTTTAAGTTTTTGTAGTAAGTCGAGAACTCACTTTCTCTGGAATATATCTCTCCGGTATGAGTATCTTCTGTGGTGCAGCCAGCAGCTGGTCGATGGTGTTGTCAGCCAGACGCAGCGCTTGCGGCGGCAGCGCGGAGCGGACCACGTCGGGCGCGGCGCCGCGGAGAGCGCGCTCCATGTCCGCGTCGTCTACTGAACGACCCAGCTTCTGGGGCAATAAGTAGGATTTTGATGTCGGGTTTTCTTACAGGTCATAGGTTGTCTTTTAATTTGATTACATAATTGAAATGTTTGAAAGTTTAACGGTATCGATTTATCAGCATCTACAATCTACATCAACGGATATGAGTCTATCCTAATGAGGAAACAGTGCCCTGTAACAGGGTTTGCGACCTACGAGGAGGATGAGAATGCCTGATAAATAAAAATAATTTCAAATTACTTAATTTGTATAGGTACATAGTATACCTACCACTGTATGTAAGTAAGGATTTTTGTGTCAAAGGTTTGTAATTCTTATGATACCCTTGATATACCATGATGATACCTTTGCTTTATGTTTTTAAATATCATAAGCAAGAAATATAAAAAATCGGCATTTGTCGTTCCAGTGGCTTAATGTAAGTTTGTTTTTTCTTCCAACATTAGATATAATTACTGCAAATCATATCGTGACTTTAAAAACAATTGCGCATAAATTATACTTACATCTTGATTATACGCATCCTTAGGCATTTCATTCAAGGTCTTAGCACTCAGATGGTGTGGTGCAGTATAGTGGCGCCTCTTCTCCTTCGGAACTTGCCTTCGATGCAAAGAGCCATTCTTCGGAGCATCCCCAGACATCTCCGTAATAATCTGCTTAGCGGCCTCACTCTTAAATATCGGCGACAATTCCATATGTGACCTCGTCAAGCTGACAACACTGCTGGTCTTTGACAAAGGATCATTCGTCAAAGTTCTAGAACTATCTGTAGGGCTATTCAAGTACTGCGTTGATAAAGACATCGTTCGATCGTAACCAGACCTATCGTAGCTCTTGTTGTAGCTACTGCTCAAGGAAGACATGTTTTGGGAGTAGTCGTAATTGGAGAGAGAAGGACTGGACACGTATTTGGGGCTCAAATCCATATTTGGCTGCAGATAGTTGTTATCTCTTCTCACGCCGTACACTTGTTCGTATTGTTCGTTTCGTGGTACTGATGAAGCTCGGGAATAGTTCAGGGATTGTACGAGTTCTTCTTCAAGGAACTGGTCTAAGTTAGCCGTGATGTTGTTTGTAGGCCAGTCGGACATGGGTTGGAGTGAACGTTCTCTGTCTCGTTGTCGTCTTTCGCTTTCCCTCTTCACTATACGGACTGTTTTGATTTCTTGCTTCTCCACATTGGTGAGGTTGCCTACAAAATAATGATTCGTTACTATAATGCTTCATACTTATGTCAAACAAAGAAGACCAGACCTTATGGTCGAACATCCAAAATTAATATTATTATAGGGTCTACTCACTGAATCCAGCATGTTGCAAGTCCTCACTGTTAAGAGGCGATGTGACATCAGCACCGGGTCCCCTAGTATCCACATACAGGGGTGTCTCGACGTTAGATGGCTCGTAATGTCCGGGCGGCATTAGAGGTCCAACGTCATAATCGTAGTCGGAATGGCCGTGGTCGATAGTGTGGCCTGTGTCGAGGTTGGTTTCTTGCCATGAAGACATTGGGCGGCGTTTACCTGAAGCAGATAAATCAATTTATACCCTATTTATTCTAGTAGAAAAACAGAGGCTTGTATAATTTAAAGATGCTCCATAAAATCTTCTTAAGGCCCTGTCTGAGAATGAATATTTCGTAAGGGTATCTATTGAACTGACTAGACAAGATTGAACTATCTTTCCATCATTAATATTATAACAGAATTTCCAAGTAGGAGTATGCGTGCTTACCAGGCATGGCATCGTGTGTATTCTGCAGTGCATGCGACTGTTGAGTCAGATGCCTGACAGCGCGGCTCAGCTCCTGTCGTTGTCGCTGCAACGCTGTTACCAGTTGCTGCACTCGTGATACTTCTGCAATCAAACATTAACTTAGTAGTTAGATATTCACGGTTAAGAATGTTTTTAATACTTCTAATTGCTAGAAGTACCTTTTAAATGAAAAGACATATAGACGATTAATTATTGAGATTTCAATCCAAGAGTCGCTATAGGGGAAGGTGCACTATTAAAAAGAAGCAAGAGATTTTAGTTTCTTATAGTCTACTGGTGTACTAACCGTCTTCCAGCATAGCTGTGGGATTGGTAGCGTGATGCTGATGACCAGCCGCTCGCCTCGCCTGCAATGCACGACGCAGTTGCTGCAACTCACGCTCCAAGCGAGCGTTATCTGCCACTGTCTGCTCTAGTTTCTGTTAAAATATACATAGAAATATTAGTATATTATAAGAAAATATAAAGTCATCTACAAACATGCAGCATTCAGTGGTAAGTCATGCCTGCAATTATATACACCAAGATACCCAAAATTCAAACTGATCACTTTAATTACAACGAACACATTAATGTCTTATTATACAACCACTATATACTTTGCACTATAACAAAAATCAACATTGAAGTTATAAAGTTATAAGAACACAATCAAGCTTTCTCAATATGTACAAAGAAGTGCAAACATATAAAATCATTCTCTGAAAACCAAATAGATATAGCTATTATATATAAATAAAAAATAAAAGTGCATGATATAGACGAAAACCTTATAAACCTTAGAATTGTGCGCCAACATTTGTTGCACGCGCGCTAGTTCTTCCTCGAGACCACCACCGGTGTTGCTGGGAGGAGGTGGTCTACGAACATTGTTGGCAGGATTCATATCAATATTTATGTCACCTTTGTGGACACTGTCTAATTTACCACGGACACCTGAAAATGTAAGAATATTATCTACTATATTTTCACTTGTATCTACAAAATCTTTGCTAATTATTGCAACTTTGTTTTATATCTTACCAGATAGTAAGTTTTCTATAGCATCTTTATCTGTTTTAAGTCCTTGCAGAATAGCAGCTTCGTCCGATAGTTCTTGTTCTAATGCCCAGAGTTCTGCTACTCTTGCCCTAGCTGCTTCGGTTTCTAAAGATTTGCCAGCAGCAACACTTTCTAGCCATCTATAAAACAACAAAAAATATATTTTAAAGTTTTATCTTTTCCAAAAAAAATACTTTGACCATCATAAATATTGTCCAGTAGTACCTTTGTTGCTCCAGAGCGTGTTCAGCTAAGACTTTCTGTCTTAACCTCTGATTTCTCTCAAGTCTCTCGATGGTGGAACCAGGCCTATTGTACAGAGACCCTAACTTGACCATATTGTCAACCAACTGTACGAGAGGTTTGCTTTTCTCGTACTGGTGTTCCAACTCCATCAATTGATTCTTGAGAAATTCGAGCCGTTGAAGACTCTCTTCACGTTCCATAGCTTTCAAGGAACTGATGCAATCCTGCAAAAAATAACATCTTGTAAAAACCGTAGCTATAAACGTTGATTTATCTTTGGAAGAAACGTTTGAAAAACATAGTAGAATAAAACAAAACATGCATAAAATAATGCAACTGAACAAATAATAAAAAGCTTTAACAAACACCTCAATGCTACTGATTTGAGCACAGCACTGTTCGATGGCACGATGAGTGGCCGCGTGACGTCTCCGCAGTTGGATCAAGAGTAACACCAATTCTTCATGAGTTCGACCGAGAAGCTCGCCAGCAGTAGGAATCTCACCTAATTGCTCATTTTGATTCGGCTGCTGCACGCCCCTTTGCTAATATGATAATACAAAACGTAACACAAATGATGAAGCAAAATGCACTAATAAACAAAATAAATAAATATCGTGAAACAAACTAACGCTAACTAAGAATTAAAACACAATGAACACAAAAAAACTACATACTCAAATAATAACCACATACCATGTCGTCTGTTTCAGTGTTCCTCCGAACTCTTGGACTCACTGCTCTGATTGGTTGCTGAGAAGCTCTAGACGGAGATCTAGCTGAAGCCCAAGAGTCCTCTGTCGTACTTAATGCATGTAACTGTAAAAATGTCATTAAAATTAACAAGGACTTAACCAAAGCTTTTGATGTGCTGTTACAGATGATTTGAATGGGTCTTACATTTTGCTGAGATGTTGACATTTGTTGTGAGCCGTAATGATCATTGGACTGTTTGTCTTCCACCCATCTGACCCTCGGGCTCACTGCACGTACCGGTATATTGGCGTCCCGGCTGTTCCGTCCAATAGATGTGTTACTTCCAAGAAAAGCTTTCTTTGACAATGCTTGCTGATTTGTCGTATTATTGTTTGTTCCAGATTCCGTATGCGCGCCTGACATTGTCATAGAAGCTGCAAAAATGACCCTCGTAAGAATGGAATGGCAATATATATTAACCTTTCTGAGTAAATCCAATACATTTAATTTGTTTGAGAAGTAAACATGATAAAGTGTGTATCAGTGCGTGTATTAGTAGAACATGTTGATTACTATGTACAAATAGAACACAATCCATGTTAAATTCGCATGCTTGGTATCTCTTAACACCTTATCGTGTTTCAACCCTTCCATTGAACCAATTCTAGTTTTCAAATTAAACTGATAGGTAAACACATAAAAATGCCAAATTATTTACAATTCAGTTTTTAAATAATGACTTTGCTTTGCTTTAATATTGTAACAGAAATATAACTTACATAGTGTACCTTACAGGACCATAGAATGTTAGAGGATACCTTCATTGCTTGCACTATCAGTTCCAGTGTCCGTACTACAGGCAGCGTCTCCCCCGCCCGCACTCGCGCCCGACCCCCGCACGCGTCCTACTTTGCCTTTCATAAAACCACTTGACATTAGATCCCACTGCCTAAGCTTTTCTCTATCAATTTCAAACCTTTTTTTATTCCTGGCATCAGCTTCGCATGGTCGACTCACATGTGTCGAAATAATTGATTTATTTGGTTCAACGGCTAATTGTTCATAAACACCTTCATCCGATTGCTTTAACGACATTTCCGCGCTTTCAGCGAGGCTCACATACACATCATTTTCGTCTAATTTTTGTTCTTCTTCTAAAAAGTGGCAATGGAAACCAGTTCTATAATCTCTACTTCTTAAAGCTCTTCCTTGTATATCGCAATTAACATAAGTAACATTCCTACTTATTTTACTTGTTCCGTCTTTTTTAACTCTTTTGATGCTGCTCATGCCACATGCTTCGTTTATCTTAGATAGTGATGTTCCTGCAGGTACAGTGTCTAAATCGTCCATAGATCGGGCATGCCTGTGTGACACGCGTCTTAAATTATCTCTCCATATAGCATCCTCATCCCAATGTTTGTCTCCTTGGCACACGACATTTTCATAAGCACCAACGTCTGCTTCGGCATCATAATAAACAGTGTTAGATGAATTTCCGCTGCAGTGAGACGACATACTTGTGCTAGATAGTTTTATTAGGGAACTTGAATTTAATTCTGGCGAGGAATTATCATGATTGCTACTTGAATTCTTTTTACATCCAAGACCTGATAAATTCATTGATTCTGGAATTTTAGAATTCTTACCACCTGTGGACTCGTATATATTTTTCATATCAATTTCAGGATCCTTATCTGTTGCACTCAAAAACTCAACAGACACGCTTCTTGCTGTAGAAGCTAATTCAAAAGATGGTTCTGATAATATAAGTTGATTGTTACGAATAGGGTTATGAATATGAGATATATCATTTTTCTTATGTAATGGGCCCCTTCGCCGTTGGTTATTTAGTTTCCGATGAAGGTTAGTGTTTTTCAGATAATGAGAAGTAGGTAAAACATTAATATGCTCTTGCGAAGAAAGATCAGAGTAGTAATAAGGAGCACTGTGTTCTGTAGAACTTTCCCTACTATGAAAGCCTGTAGAGGTAGAAGATGCATTTGTCTCATTGCCGGTGCGAAGTGCTATCTTCTCATTTTCAAATTCCTTTACCTTGTCAGAGAGGGCGTCGCTGTTTAAATTTTTGCTCAATAGTTTTTCTTCGTCATAATTCTTACAATAATATGACATTGGTGACCTGGGTATTCCGGATGAACTGCAGGAACTTTGAGAGCCTGTGTAGCTAGACGTCTGTTCACTGATGTGTCGAAATTGCTGGCCAATAGAATTTCTGCTCCCGTAACTATTTAATCTACTATTGTGATTTATGGGAGTGCTCGAAGAACGAGTGTGTGTTGTAGTTTGTAAAGCAGCTTGAATTACATTATCTTTGTAATTCGATGTTTCTGGTGCTGAGCTATTCAATTGAGGTCCTTGACTGCTCACATTGTGCTCTTCAATTGTACTTACTTGTAAATTATCCAAATATCTATCTAAATCAACAAAAGTAGGAGCATCATTACTCAAAGGCAATTCGGCCTTGACTAGTTCAAATAACGATTCATCAGATAAAGGTCTTCTTTTTATCATCATTTCTAAATTTCTGTATCCTGGGGAATGTCTATAATCTATAGCTAAGTCACTTTCGTTTAAACTTGTAACTTCGGATGATATATTTGAAGGTACTAAATCAAACTTACTACTAACGTCTGATTCAAGAGATAGTCGAGACGAATCTCTTTCTGCACTATAACTTCTTAAGGAATCAGTTTCAATACTACTTGACTGATTATATTGGTCCAGTAAACTGCTGCTTAGTAAATTACAGGAACTTTCACTCATTTTATTCCTATCGTTAGTCAAACTTGCTCTACTATTTCGGATTTTCTCACCTCTGGAAAGTGTATCATGAATCGATGTTCGACTTCCATAAATCATTAATGATGTTGTTTTCCTTTTCACGGTATTCATCTTCTGATTTTCACAAGTTAACATTTTTAATATAGAATTATCGTACGACATATCCGATTTATCTAATTTTTCTAAAATATATTTAGACAGAGCGTCATCCGACAAGTCATCGCAAGGAGGAGAAGAACTCGGGACAGGTGGAGGTGAAACAATTTCACTATCAGAACTATCATGAACATCTAAAGTACTTTTACTACTGCTTAAATAATACGATGCAGGTCTGAATGTATCTGATATACTAAATCTACTGAAGGGAGAATCCAAAGATACGATATCTTTGTTTGAGTCATCGTCAACATCTGAACTTTCACATTTATCTTTAGAATTTTTATCAGTCTTAGAAACTCTTTTCAAAGTATGATTTTTAGAATCAGCAAAATTAGATGCAGTGTCCAGTAATTTAGTTTCATCTGGAGATTTATTTTCATTTGACGATAAGTTGCTAAGTTCCATGTATACAGGTTCAACTTTGCCATTGTTGACACAAACAACTTCATATGTTTGTGTATCCTCATCTTCATTTCCTATATTCATTTCTACGTATGGATTGTCTTCATAACTTTGGGGCATAGATTGATCAAATACACTTAAACTTTCGAATATAGCTTTATGCGGTGGTTCCACTACGGATACTTTACGAGGGCTCATAGGTAAATAATGATTCTCACCAGAACACACTGGAGGAGTCTCTGACTTAGCTTCAGTTTCTATTTGATTTGTATCATTATTTTCTGTATGACTACTATTGACTTTAACGTCGCAATTAGGTTGTTCTTTTATGTTTTCATCATCAGACTCCATCAAAACTTCATCTAAATCGTTATCAGTATATTCCATTTGCGTTTCAGATTCCGCTTCGCTGTCTTCTGTTTCACAGCCATCTTCAGAAACTGTCGGAGGGCCTTTCTCTATCACATCCGCTTGGTCTGATTCGAAAATTGTTTTTTCATAATCATTACAATTGTCTTCCAAGTTTACTTTAGGAATAGATATTGTACATAGGATATTTTGATAAGTGTTTTCATCGGTACTCTTGAGTTTCGTCTCTTCGTTAGAAGAGTTCTCCAAATTATCAGTTTGAGCATTGGAGGACGCGTGCGGAGTTATAGGTCGCATAATGTTAGGACTTGTTAGGTTCACTTTACGAGACCTTCCTGCCTGCATATCTCTGGGTTTTTGCAGATCAGTGCCCGATGTTTCCTCTGAGGTGCAAAAGTGAAACCAATAATTACTATATCAATAGTAATTATTTAATACATAATAATGGTTCATAGAGTTCCTTATGGTCACCACAATGTTAGTATTATATTTGGCTTGGGTGTTAGAGTGATGCAAACTACTCAAAATAAACCAACAAAAAGTATAATCTGTAACCCACCACCGAATAATAGACCAGTATAAAGTTAGTGGCACAATATCCCCGCAGGCAGGAAGGTACCTCTCCGCAAAGCGAAGTCATCATAATGCTACTGCAGGTGTTCCATGTATATGATAAACAATTAAACATTAAATAATGAATATATTATACTTCTTATTAAATGGCATTTTCATTATTTGACTTATAAGGAAAACAGTACTGTACGCGTTTTAATTAATTGAGAATGTATGATCTTAGAATTTTAATAGCACTTATGAAATTAAAGGATGATATTGAATTTATTGTTGCGTAAAATAATGTTTTATTAGAATGTTAATGCTATACAACATTTTAACACAATATTTTTCAATTCCTCTATAATATAAAAGACGTTCTGACTGTCTTGTTCATGCATACAATAATAATTTAAAAAATAAAATAATCAGTTTCATGCTCCTTCCACAATTGCATTGGACACCATATTTTCAACCATTCTTCGTAAACCATGCTACAAAATAGCAACTACTTACCTACACACATCATAATATACAAGGGAAATGAAAACTTAAATCCAACTGTTGTCACATACCTTCATCGTCAGAAGAGTAGCTATTATAGGATGCATTCGTATAAGTCTTGGGCTTATATTGATCAGATCTTAGAGACTGTCGACTATGGTTTAGAGACCTTGCCAGAGAAATTGTTGCAGGGGTGCTTTTCCTTGTTAAAGGTGATTGCAACATTCTTTGTTTCCATTCCAACAGCCTTTTCATGGACTCCTCACGCTGAAAAAGTAAAATACATAGTCACTTTTTTTTCATTAATAATTCGAAAGCTTCGTAGGTCTGAATTATTTACAAAGATGTAATTAAGTAAGTCACACTGTCCGGCTTTGTAATAAAACTGAACATTATTGATTTACCTGTTGGACTTTCTTTTCACCTTCCTTCTCTGGAGCTGTAGACGGTAGCCTCGCACTAGCAGACCTCATAAAACTATCAGGGTTAGTATCATATTTAGCGGCCTCCTTCACATATCCACTTATATTTGACCCATCGCTCATCACACTCCCACTTCTATTTAAATACTCTTTCTGAATCTCCTTTTCTTTCAAAGTCCAATTGGAATTCAGTGCCTCTACATCACCATATTTTGAATTATAACTAATGTTATCCCGACCCGCGCTAAATTCTGCTTCATAATTGTTATTTGTCATCTGAGAATACGCGGTACTTAGTTGTTTCTTTGCTAAACCGCTGGCGTATTTTGCAAGGGGTATCTCCATATTTCTAGGAGTCACGCTTGGAACTAACCCTTGCTGCAAATATTGTGCGGATTGTCGCATCTTCTCAGCATAGCTTTCCTCTGAATAGTACCTGTCGGAACTAGGATCGTAGTATGAATTTATATCCAAGCTTGATTTGGGTCGTTGTGGCTCTTTGTACGTATCATAAGCCGATCGAGCAGGTGCCGTTCTGCTCATCATTTCAGCTTTGGACTCATATTCAAGAAAATCAGCGCTATGTGGTCTTGGCATCGGAGGTTGGATACCACTTGATTGCATCTTCTTTCTCCGTAAGACTGACGGTCCACTGAATGTTTTTTCTTGAGACTGAAAAGAAACAAAATATAATTTTATTATCTTACAAGGATATTTACAAGATGAAGAATCTAATCATAATCTTACTTACATAGTTTCCTGTATACTTTTGTTGCTGCTGCTGCTGTTGTTGTTGTTGCTGATGGCTAGATGCTATGCTGACACCATCACGATCTTGAGATGGATTCGGTGATTTGGCGTAAGTTTTACCGTATTCGTTTTCAGTTGCGTATTGTGCGTACACATCTTCGTAATCTCCAATTTTGCCTTTATTATAAGCAGACATAGTTGTTGATCTTCCATAAGCATCAGGTGTACGTCTCTCAGCCAACAAACGCTCATTGATAGCACTTCCCGCCCTTCCAGGTCTTGCACTTAGCTCCCCATACACTTCTCTGTTGTAAGCGTTCATGTCTATGTTAGATTTACCATTATTTCTACTTTCAGAATTAATTTCATTGTGTATCGACTGCGCTCGGTCTTCCCTCGCTCTTTCTTCCCTTGTATTACTTCTGGAATTCTTATTTTGTTGTTCATTACGATCGTCTTTAGGAGTAACTTCATTTTGAGGAGTCGTGTCTTGAAGGAATGGATTCCTCTGTTGCGATTGTCTATCATATATCTGATCCTTGTTTTCTTGTGCCGCCTGTTGCTGACTTCGATTCCTATCAAAGTAAGGTGACTGCGGGTTAGACTTATACATTGATGATGTACTGGGTTGATTGTTTTCAAGTTTGTCGGTAACTGTGTTTGTTAATGGCAGAGAGAGATGTTGCGTATCATAAGGTGGTCGTTTTGTATGATACTGTGTTTGCTGCTGTACTGGCGGTGGAGATTGCGGGCTGCGAGTGTATGTAGGCTCTTGGTTTGGACTGGCGGGATAATTTGCGTGGTCTTGATAACGTGCGTGACTAGTGCCTTGACTGTAGTGTGATGCTGGCTTTTTGAGTAAGTCATAGTTTGGATCGTACCTGTAATGCATGGAAATGAAATGGTATAATTTTGTTAAGTATGTTATTACTAGTTAGAGCAGTATCAAAATAAATAAGTCATACATGTCAGGGCTTGGTGAGTTATAGCCTTCATTAGAGCGTCTCGGCTTAGGTGGCGCGTTGGCATACGTCGGTATTTCATCGGCATCCTGCAGCAAAATAACTTCATTTTAATCAACATTCATAAAGCATGTTGTAGTTAATTGAAACCTAACAATTATCCGTGATGCATTTATTAAGTGCATTCCGAACAGGTTGTTAAATGTACAATCAATTTGTGTCGGCGTCGTCGACGCTATTATCTGCAGTTATAACGACTATGTAATAGCTGTCCTTGGTTCCGCTCTGGTAAACTAATTGTCGATCCCCTGAACCGGTACATTATACGTGCTTTCAATACTACCCACCTCTGTTTTAGCAGCTGTCCGATCGCTCTGTTTCTGCGGCTGTTCACTGCAAATAAGAAATAATCAATTTTAGAAAAACAACTATCAATAAAGTGTAACAGGTGTGAATAAAATAAAACTTGTTGTAGATCTTACTTGGGGCTTTGCATAAGTGCGGCCATGGTCAGTGCCTTCACCCATTTCATCATGGCTTCCTGATCAGGTGCGGCGAGAATGTAAGTTCTCATGTTAGCATGTTCCAGTTTGAAGGCAAACTTCCGAAGTACTTTATCTTCCGCAGTACAGCTTGATACTCTGTATGACGGAAGTAGCACAGAACCAAGGAGTTTTTCTTCGTCTTGACCTATAAACAGAAAATACATTCTCAAAATAAAATCTCAAAGTCTAAACTCTAAGCACACGCGTCCCGTGAGAACTACCTACTTCGTAGCCGCGTATAAAAACTAGCTGAGAAAAGTTATCTAAACTTATCTAGATCTTCAGTGAATCAAATAAAAAAGATAGAAAACTTACTTTTATAGTAAAACAAACAGTACTCCGATAGCACGAACCATCTTTTCCGCCAAACTTTCAATCCATCTGATCCTTGTTTGTATAGAATGCCGGACATAGTGACGGGAGCTGATGGTATGCGCTGCGCTATGGGTGAGCGTAATGCTTGGTTCCCACCACTACTTCTCCTGCTCTCCGAGGACGGAGACTTCACGCTAGGAGTACTCGACTCACTAGACTTCATTGGTGAAGCGATACTCATGTTGTTCTTTTGGCTCTGATTATTATAGTCTGACGGAGGAGATTGGCTTTTCGCTTTATCGGCTTCTATTTGCCTACGATATTGTTGTTCCTGTTCTCTGTATTCCGCTTGCTGATTCTGATTCCATTGGGCTTCATATTGCCTATTTTGTTTTTCATATTCCTGATACTCATTGTTTTTGGCATAACTATCAATGTCTTTTTGTATATCAGGACTACTATATTCTTTAAAGTCATTTTTACTACTGTATCGGTCTAAGTCTCTATAGGAAGAACCATCAGAGTAAATGCTATTTTGTAAATTTGGTGGCGGTTGAACTCCGTGGATTTGTTGCAGTAACAATTGACGCTCAGCAAACTTCTGCTGTTGATGCATTTGCGCCTGATTTTGATAGTGAAGTTGTTGTTGTAGTTTCATTTGCTGAATTTCACTGTACTGTCTGCGCAATAACTCAGTATTACTCTGTGGTCCTATCCTATTGGAATATGGAAGATATGGCTTTGATCCATACTGATTAGGATTAACGTTAGGCCTATACATAGGTTGATGATTTTGGTATATTTGGTTGGTATCTTTCGGTGGGTTGCGTTTTAGATAATCTTGATATACTTCAGCATTATATCCCTTGGGGATATTGTGGAGTAGCTCATGATTAACATTTTGATCTGTGTGCACTTCTGTCCGTTCGTGCCTCGGAGGTGACTGCGGGTAATTATAGTTATCGTTTGCTCCATAATGTCTGGCGTAATCGTGATTGTGTCCAGTGCCGTATAAATCGTGTCTGTTTTCAAGGAGCGGAGATCGCGCATTCATGTTGGACTGATACTGACTCTGCAGTAACTGGTGCATGACGCCGTTTGGTTGTATTTGGCCTGTTTGTGTTGAGCTGAGGTGGGTGAGTTGTGGGTGCTGCTGGGCGTAGATCTGTTCGGGGTGGACATGGTGAGCCATCAGGTGTTGCTGCGTGAGCGGCTGCTGCGTCGCCGGTGCTATCTTCTTGTTCTCCATTTGGTATTGGCTCTGTGCTGCTGGTGGATCAAGCCTGAAACAAAACAAAACATAAATGTAGCTATTATGTTGTGAAATAGCGTTATAAAATATTATGTATGTACTCGATAACAAGTAAACCTAATCGATTCGATTTGAATCGCTGAATCGAAATGTTATCATCGAATATCTTGGGTTTGATAAGGTAGGTTTGAATACGTAGGTAGGTTAAGTATAAGTTAAAAGCCTATTGCGTGGAATCACGTAACACTTTGTGATGCCGCATGCCACCGACGAACAAATGCGAAGCATTCCGATTCCAATATTGTTATGATGTAAGTACTTCACTTAGGAATTTTAAGACGTGAACATATTCTTTAATTATTGAGCAAGTCCCACCTGATACAGAGGTGTATTCACCATGGAATCACAAACACAGTTCGTAATGAAGTACCTATTCTGAAATTTTATATCATTAAAGACGAATTTGGGATTACTTTTTGAAGCGGTGGAAGAGTTTGCAGTGATTTATCAACTAGTTTAACCGACAAGTAACAATGTCACAGTAGAACTACTAAAAATACTGACATCGTTTTGAAAGTATGTACCTATATTACTTGTGGATATCAATCCGTTCCCTCAATCTTTAAATCAGCAATGTTTCATGATAAAGTAATAAACAATATATTTACACAGATTGTCTGTCCGTCTGCGTGTTACCATGTTGTAAACACGCAACCCTTATTGTTATACCCACACGTAAAAAGCTTATTTTCATGGGAGTGTTAACACGCAAAATAAAGCTAAGTTTTTTATGGTAACTTCCCACGCAAATAAGGCACGCTGAAAAACTTGTCCGTGTGTGAATTTATTAATATTCTAGTTTCTTATGACAACTTTATAAACTACTTTTTCTTACTACTAGCTTGTAGAATGGAACACGAGTTCCCAAGACATAAATTATACACTATCCTGAGGTAGGTACAAATATTTTATTCCCAACTTTTGTTATTATGTTACGGAAAACCATTTCTTTTTGCATTGACAAACGAATTTCGAACTGAAAAATGTTATCCACATTCTTTTGTTTGTAAATCGTGTCAAATATAGCGACCTAAAATTACTCGGAAGAATACTTGAAGACAGATTAAGAAGGATTACAATTGAAACGATTTCAATCGTGCGTTGGCAAACAACGCTTAAAATAAAGGTAAACAAACCGTTTACAAATGTCATCGACCTTATTCATTATCTTTGATTATGTCGTTTATTGAGGAAAAGGCGATAATAGGATATGTGTCAGGGAACATCTATGAATGGCCTTTATTTACTTAATTCATATAAACAGGCGAAGGTGTAATCAGAGTTCTAGAAATGGCAAAATATTGCGTCGGTCTGACACAAACAATACAACTCTCGCTTTTAATTACTTTCATAATATAATAATGAAGAAAGTTTTCAGAGCCTTATCTGATGTCTACCAAATGTACACACTACAATTAATGTAAGACTCGAAACTAAAACAATGCCATAAATAAAAATGGCATTACACTTGCTTCAATGGAAGCAATAAGACATGTAAATCAAAACTATTAATTAGTTATCAAACAATCAATGAAAGAATATCCGAAACTACTCATTACCTACACGCAATTCATCAATCTTCCTGTCCGCTACTAATTTTCCCAACTCGCTACAAATATCGATGTATTACTCTCATCCTGATCAAAGTCGATAATGATTCGATCCATCGCCGACTCGTACGCAGCATCCGGCATGAAAGATCTCCTCGTCTTAATGACCGGAAGATGTGCGAAGTCGGCAGTCATTGTACTCATCTAGTCTGACACTTCCTTCATGTAACGATAATGAGTCACGTCAATCGTTTGTACGTAAATAGTCTGTAACAACTTTGAGATCGAAAGCTGTTATATCCTACATTAATGCTAAGACAGGTAATTGACTATCGGGATGTAATCATATCGGTAGTAATAAGTGATTATAGGAACACAAACTACATATTAGGTAAACTTAAAGTAAGTTTAAATTGATGTGTTTCAAGAGACATGTCCTTAATATGTTAAACATCTGAAATGAGAACCTCGTCCTTTTTAGGTCGTCGGTTAAAAATTATATGAATGAAGATAGGGTTCCCTAGATAATTATAATCACCCTTTGCAGTACCTTATACATTCGATGCATGCATCGCATGGCTAACTTATCCGCTATTAATCCACTCTAACGTCCCTGCATAATATATTCACATGTTTAATAATAAGTCCCCGTGAATATTTAGCATTCTTGAAAGCTCTAACTTCCGGCTAATTACTGAGTAAACAGAAATAAGTTTATTGACGTAGGTAACCCAAATATACTTTTGCTGGAGAGTTTAAACGTGTTTGTGTGCCAAAGTGAATTACGAAAGATTAAGATAAAATAGTCTCTGATTAACAGCATAAACGATATACTGGTGTATATATAATAGCTGGCGAAAAATGACGTATTTCTTAATATTTGGGGCTTTTATAGGCCCATAAAAATGCTTTCTGCTACAATCTATAGCTCGCAAGTAGGTGCTTGCGGAATTGGTTTCTTCTTTATTGATTAGTGATATTCCACGACTTTCTTTTACCGATATTCTTTATCGATACTAGTTACTATTAATTAATGTTTGATGTGAACTAAATACCAAGACTGACCGAGACAGACATTACAAACGTTGGCAAATCATCAAAATTTGCGTGAACTTAAAATAACCCAGACGGTCCCAATATAAAATTAACTGACGCGTCCAGTTTTTGTAATTTTGAGTGTTAATATCTAGGAATTAGTCTGGAAGCCACGGTTCTTAGTCTAGGTCGTAAATAGTACAATTATGGGTGATATTGTTTGCGTTTGGGCGCGGAGAACTGGTCTAGTTGGCGGCGAGCCAACAATCTGAGCCGCGTTTACACCTCGAGACGACGGGAGATTAATCTACCGTTCAATGTCAATCTTACCTAAGGGTGGCCTACATTCAGTACTACGATGCTCTCGTTGTTAGATCAAAGGTGATATTTAGAAATGCGGTTACGATATCACTGTCTATTGTCGTACGCGTATACGATGTCTAATTTCATCGCAGCGGTTAGCTTGTATTCAGATCTACGTACTTCTTGTACGTAGATAAACATAGGTACTCTAAATTGCACCAGGTTAGTAGTATTTTACAATGAAAGGCACATGGCAGAGATTAGGTAAACTATGAACGAGTATAAAGATGACAGAATAATACTTTCGCATACATAATGATAACTACTCGAAATCTTTTTGTAATGTCTCTTTTTACGGTTAATGTTGTTTAGTCTATAGATTTGGAGATTACATAAGGCGTTAATGGATTATTCGTACGCACGACCAAAATCATAACATTGTGTATCAAAAAGCTCTATACGAAAGCTTTGCAGCATCACGCTTCATCAACTGACGTCCCTGACAGCTGACTTCTCAAATTGTCAGTCACTGTCTTTATACTGCTTGTTACACCTCTTATGTTAACGTGTAATGGAACACCCAACTATTATCTAATAACAATCTTATGAAATAAAACATAATAATTCAAAGTGAAATTATGAGGTAATTATACATTGTTTACATTACTAACACCTGTGTAATTATTTATTTTAATTGCGTATGCATTACCATAACTAAATTTAAATGAGTAAATTGACGCTCGCACTCGTAAAAAATACTCGTGGCCTGCTTATGCAGTAATATTTATTACTGCATAAACATAATAATTCTTTTGTTTTTTTTTCGCATAGCACGGTCCCATTTAGCGAAGCATCTTGCAGTTACCGTACAGAAATGATGAGCATTAAATGCCGATCCTATATGAAGTTACATGAATCCTCAGATCAAAGCTCTGATCATGAATCCAATTATTAGTTTATTATCTTCATGTAGGACTCACTTGTAAACTTTCTCAACCTTATTATAAAACATTGTTTAAAAGTAGCGGTTTTAGGCTAGGCATTGCCTAGTCTAGGGTTTAAACCTGGTGCGCTAAGCACAAGTTTCATCATAATAAAGAGGTTTTTTTATTTATTTATTTATTTCAGGCAACTAGGGCCCATAAAAAATACAAATAAACACATATTATTAATAACAATACTTATAAACTAATACATATAATTATCCATATTAATCAACTTTTTTTGCTGGGTAGTTCGCGAGGGTGACTAAACTTCTTAGGTGTTGTGCGATAGTCTCATTTCGTTAATCCATATGAACTTTCCCAGTAATTATCCTCGACTGTTGTCAAGCTAACAGTATTTCACACTTATCTGTTGATTAGATACTTAGCGTCGAAGTGCTACTCTACGTCAACAGCCTGACGTATGTATGTCCCATTAACTGTCTTTCGCAACTAAAATAGTCGAATAAACGTCGCCACGTCGTAATAACACCGTTATTCTTTGAAAATGTTAATGCTACTTTAATAGTTGTTATAAAATGCTAGGTAATCAACGCTTTAACCTGTAAGACTACAGCACAGCACGCACATCCTAGGTAACTTTCTGCGAATAAGGAACATAATCGTGGTATTAAAACTTCTAGGAACT
Source organism: Helicoverpa zea (assembly GCF_022581195.2). Classification (NCBI taxonomy): domain Eukaryota; kingdom Metazoa; phylum Arthropoda; class Insecta; order Lepidoptera; family Noctuidae; genus Helicoverpa; species Helicoverpa zea. The sequence continues at coordinate 7,106,989 of NC_061472.1, forward strand.
TTTCTGTTATTGTAATGGCATACAATGTAAGTGAGTTATTGAATATGTAATGTAAATGGACCACAAACACGAAAAGTATACAAAACGCCGCAAGAATAACACATACGGAACAAGAATTTCAAATAACATGTTCATTTGTTTATTGGTTTAACACAACCATTTTCATTCACAACGCAGTACCAATTGAAAGTAGAAATCTGTGACTCAGTGTCACTTTACCTGCAGAGTCCGGGTTTTAATAGAATTTCCCTTTAGACAATGACTAAGACGGTATACGATTTAAATAAATAAAATAACGTCTAGAAATACAAAACCTTCAACTGACCCACATTATACCGAAATGCCAGCAAATCAAATTGATACTGTATCTAAAAGAGTATCGAATGACATCATTGATGAAGCCATATTTATAAGGCAGTCGACGCCTAAGTTAATACATACGGATCGCCGTGGTGTATGCAGTGGGTATCGCCTCAAAGGAAATAATTAACAAGACAATCATTAGCTAGTGACTGGTTGGGCTAGATAATGCAGTGTTTCCAATGCCTTGCAGTTAAAATAGACCACATCCTGCAAGCTTGTGGTCGCAAAATTATGGTTAAGTCGAAGTGCTGTTAAATGCATGCAAATTGCTTACTGCGTTAATGGCTAAAGAATATTAGTTTTCAATCAAGGTTGCATATTTTTTTTTTATATTCTTACAGGTTATTTAAGTAGATACAGTTTGTTTTTCTATGTGGGTATAAGAATAGGTATTGTTCTATGTTATGAAGACACAATTGCAATGGACCGACGAAAAAGCTCAGTTTTGCAATAAATAAAACAAAAAGAAATAAATAAGTAATTATGACTAACATGACGATGATATTAACCAAATGTAAATTCAAATACAATGTTCTTGTTGTTTCTTAAAAGGCCAATGACCTATTGACATTGTAAATGCCGGGACTGAACGCCATTTTGCTAAGAATTTTCAAACGTCAGATTTAAATAAAGAATTTAAAAAATATCCTTCATTATCTTGGCTTAGGTACATTTCAACATTCTTTTGTTATAAGATACATACTTACAGCATGAAATCAAATATCTCGGTATGTGAAACTTATCTTACGAGAAATGATACCTACGTGTCATATTATGCACAGAAGTAGATACTTTACTATGTACTAGTGACTAGTAAGTATGCTTGGCAAGCATTTAAGTCTATAAATAAATGTCAAAGAGCTGAAAAATGATATCATCCCACACATATTTACATTCCAGTATCATATTAAAAAATAATAATATTCCAACATATCGCATTTCCTTGAAAATATAAGCTATAGTTGCTGCTTATAATAAATCATAAAATGCATCCAATGTAATGACTAGTTCAAGTTCTATGAAACTAGTGGGCACCTACTTATTATTCATTCATAATCGCGACTTGCACTTGGCGGCCGTGCAGCCTTTCAAAGCCAGTAAAACAACAAATAAAACTCTATGAATGACTTCATCCCATGAATACGACGTTTGAAACAAACAACACATCGTAACAGAAAAAGATTGACGAGAAAAAAGGTGTGGGGAAGATCAAAGCTGTCACTGGGGAGCGTCTGCGCTGGCGCATCCGTTTCCAATTGACAAATGTTGGCGACAACGCGACGGCCGAGTGTTACCAGCGAAATTCCATTGACAGTTGGAGTAGGTATGTGAGATATTAAGGTATAAGATTGAACGCAGTGGAATGCTGAGGCAGTGTCGATTGGCCGAGCCGGTCCCGCACCGCAAGCACTGGGTTCCCGCGGCGTTCCCGCGCATTCTTGCGCGCGAGGTGAACAACCGGCGCGCACGTCGTCGTCCTTGGAACCGCGTGCTCCTTTCTACACAGCCTCCATCGACCCGCGCTAAGGGTTGCCACATTTCCGTTCAAACTGGATGCTGCATAGGTCCGGTTCTCTGCCTTCCAATTAACGATGGTAATTACTATAGATACATGTGTGTGGACTCGCTCGGCTAATGGCTTGCGTGCCTAACGGAAACTGTTTTAATCATAGCGAAGAGACAGATGTTTATGTTACTCTGTGAATGTTTTTCTAGCTTTGTTGTTCTGATGAAGTAAGATGCGCATCATACCTATTAATTAGGATATCTAATAAAATATCCATCCAATATTGCTATTAATTTTGTTGTATATGCGAAAAGTGGCAACCCTAGTGGGTGGTAGGACCCTACGTGGTTAGATAATTCACATGTCCGTGGTAACCTGTAACCTGAGTACCGTGACTATGAACAAGAAGTTTCTTTGCGTACAACTGTGCGGTGTAAGAAATTTTCTCACATCCACAACAAAGTATCGGATGGCTTTTCGCGGAAATATGACACAATTTCCACTTAGGTACAACATTTTGGCATATCTTCGCAAATTGAAAGGAACTATTGCCAGATCCTTAGTGCTATCCCCAAAGCATAACAAAACTGTTACTGGATAGGTAAATCTCGGTCAGGGTTTAGTAATACTTAATCAAAAAATGCAGTCTATTGAAACCAGTAATTTAACGGATTAAACAATTATAATTTTATGCTAATATTCACGGCACACTAACCACTTTCTTTAAGTCCAGGCAGCGTGGAAAAATTCTGACATTCTTCAAATTTTCTAAAGTAAAAACTTGCAGTGAAACCTGGGCTATTCGCAATGTTTCGCAATTATTAGTCTCGGCATTTTGTAAATTCTTTTTCACAGACTGGTCTGATGTGTGTCGTCTAAATTGTTCACGTTTTGAAATAATAAACCTGACTCAGGTAAATAGCACTACTTCATTTAAAATTTCCCCTCCGCCTCAGCGTTGGCCGTTTTGATAGACTCGTGAAATTCAGTAGACGGAGTCACTTAAGATCCATTAAGGGCGCTGTAAGTGAGCGGTAATTAAGCAATTACACACCTTTCGCCTAAACGTTGTTAAAGAGAAGTTAAAGAGTAATAACATTAGTGAACACGGAACGGCCGGCAGAGCATGAAAACTTGACAAAGAGATGCCCAGTGCGGCTACAATAAGTGATGTTTTGTTGTGCGATTGTGCCCCCGCCCGGCGGCCGCCAGTGTAGAGTTACTGCGTTACAGGTCGGAACTTCAAACAAAAAAGCCAAGTCTGCCTCCACCGGGTTCACTAAACCAAAAACAATGGGACAAACCAGAAATTAACGGTGAATGTTTGTTTAAGAAAAACAAAAGACAGGTACAATACCATCAGCGGTCTTTTTGTAAATCGAACAGTATTTACTTTCGTTGGAATCATTGTTTGTCACAAATGTGTGTAACTTGATTGCAGTGGTAATGAGGTTAACTGTATTTCAGGTTAGTGGCGCATTAAAAACTCGTAATACGATTCGAATGAAGTATAATATTATTAATCCATTACAAATGACGTAATATAAAATTAAATGCTACTTTAATACCGTATCATTATGATGCCTACATGATGTTATATAATCCGCAGATTATATTGTAAGTACAATTAAAAAGTTGGTATTGCTCAAAATACGTTTAAAAGCTGACATTTTATGGTTTCTTGTCAATGAATGTGGGACTAATCCATTAGCTCCTTCAATAAGCGTGTTGACTAATTAAAGTTACGTAATGAGGTAACGTTTCACAATTTTCTTAGTAATGCAATTTCTTTTTATCTGTTCCGTGCTGGTAATCAAGCCATTGAATCAGTTTAATTAGGTGCAAGTCCACCTTGAGCTTATTTAAAGAAACATTGCGAAACTTTGGCATAAGTTACTGACATTATCATTGAGATAAGAAAAAGATATCCTTTTTTATCTCACTTACGAAATAAAAAAAGGTAGACAATTACTTATTTCTTACTCTCTAAGTACCTAGATGCTTCAATTTATATTGTTAATTTAGAAGCTTAATAAAATTGTCTTGGATGCTCTGAAGTAAGATCGGAGTAAAATACACATACCTATAGGTACTACATACAAGAGTGCTTCTGACCAGGGAATTAGCATAGCTATTAAACTCAGAAATTCTACAAGTCTTCTCGTCGCATCGTGTGTGGCTAGAAGGAATTCATAAATCGTCCTTAAAGTATATTTTATTTTATTTTAGCGACATAATTATTTAGTATTTTACTAAGTTCTATAAGTTACACAGCATTATCGAAACGGATGCGTCGACGTTTATGTGAGTTTTATCAAAACCATTAGCATACCGAACTAGCGACGTTTGGTAAACTGGTTCATGAGATCGAAGACGAAGAAGATAGGTAGAGCATAAATATCTCCTTACAATTAAAACTAAGAAATGTTAATTTTTTTAGTCATAGAAGGAAAAAAGGTAAAATGTTCAACATCAATTTAATGTTGATGAGCAAGTTATTTCAAATTCATGATACGTACGAGTTCCTAATACTTTCAATAATAATAATAACCAAATTCATCAACAAGCGACAAATTACCAAACTACGTGGGTCACATTGTGGATTAGGTAAATGACCTTACTTCATCAACAGAACAGGTGTTAAAATAGGATAGATCTAAATGTAAATTTACATAATTTCATTCGTTATTTGTTTCATTTTGCACTAATATCTAAAAGGGACAGCTAAAAAGCTTTATTCTATCAATAACGTTCTAGTAGGGCTCTGAATTACACGAGCGTTACGATACAATTTTTTAACAAAAGCTTAAAACAAAAGAATTCAAATCAAAATTCGATTTTCATACTCGTAATAAGAGATTGATACCTTGATATTTCAATATTGCATTGAACTAATAACAAGGATCTATCGACACTGACTTTCCTAAAATGAGCATAAAAGAGAGACGTTGAACTTGATTCTATGTTAATTTAATATTGGCAATAGGTTATTTATAATAAATGAGTATGGTGTTTGTTATTTGAATAGATCTGCGTGGGATCACCTCTTTTATGCTCGCGATGCAGCGCGTACCAACCTCACCTCTATGATGTCACTCTATGGTGTTAACAAACATGATTTATTGAATCTCGACGAATAATACAAGTGCCCATTAATAAACTTATTTTTATTTATTTATTCGGTTGAATAGGTCCTCAATACTCAATTCATTATTAGCTTCCTAATATAAAGGTAGTTGATTTTGGACACTGGACCCAGTAGCACTGTTTACAAGAACAAATACTTGTTTTTTTTTTAATGTGAAATCATCAAATGAAATCATCCCACTGTGGGGGCATCATGAGGAATTATGAGACTCTTACTGATTTTAACCCACCATGTTCTTTCTTAAGCCCTTTAAGTTTGTATCAGGGCCGCGGTAACTCTTTCGGAAAATCCCGTAGCCTCGAAAAATATTTGTTCTACGATATTTAAGTCAGTGACGATCAAATAATAGATAAGTCATATTCAATTTATAGTAGATATTTACTTGAAATCGTGGTCCGTGGTAGTGGTATTGAATAATAAAAGACCCGAACCTCGCATCACGACTATACCCGATCGAACACACCTGTTACTTGTGAATAAGCAGCTATTGCTAGATAAATATAGAAACTAAATTATACTGATATCTTTCACCTGTGGCTTGGTGCTAAGCTAAAAAATACGAAAATAGAAACAACATAAATAGGTATTAAGATAACGAATCTCTACAACTTACATAAATACACAATTATACCACATCTGCTATTCAGCTTCTCATCAGTAGATATCTCAACTGAAAGGCCACTTTAGGACCAAAAAGGTCACCTTATCGTCCCATAGATTAAAATGCTTCATGATTAAAAACCACTGCAGTTATAAGTATCCAGTCTACGCATCAGACTTATAGACCTCGCATATCGAATTTGTAATATGACTTTACTAAGCATTAGCGAATATACGCCATGACATATCCTCACATTGCATACCAACATATTTAATGCACATGCAATCCATTAGCCTCAAGTAAACATGCCACAGTGCACTCTGTTTTAAATGTCCCGATTACAAGATTGACTGGTCGATGGTCTGTTTATACAAAATCATCTGCCTAGCCTTTTCCCCCCTATGTTGGAGTTGGCTTCCAGTCTAACCGGATGCGGCTGAGTACCAGTATTTTACAATGAGCGACTGCCTATCTGACCTCCTCAACCTAGTTACCCGAACCACCCAATACCCCTAGGTAGGACTGATTGTCAGACTTACTGGCTACCTGTAACGACCTCTTGACGACTGCCAAAGATATTCAAATGACAATCGGGACATTAATTTATCCTCCGAAACTCGGTCATTGTTGTTCAAGATACACTTAGAACATTCATACAAACTTAGAAATGTTGCATTGGTACTTGCCTGACCTGGTATCGAATCCACACATTTGAGAAGTTGGTTCTTTACCTGTAGGCCACCACAACTTCGACGGTTTATTTATACAGAGGGATCAATACTGATCAGTAGGGACCAGTTAGAGGTGGCAATAAGCCAGTCACGTTTACTGAAGGGCTCGCAGAACGTGCTAACTGCTGTCGAATTTAAATAGATCGACAGTGGTGTTTAACTCAATGGATAGGGCGGAATTTGTCACGCTTTGGATGTCCTGTTGAAGACTATTGAAAACTTGGTTTTAAAAAGTACTGCCTTTAGCTCAGATTTAAACTGTATTTGAAGAAAGTTTATGGTTTGAACCTGGCACTCAAAATTTAAAAGTCACTTTGAAAACTAATTTACGTATTCCTAACTAAATTATTAAAGACCTTATCCTTAAAGATATAAGTCTGTTGATCAATATTAGATCGGATAAGATCAAAATCACACAGAAGTCGAGATCTATCAACGTGCACAATTATATCAGTCCTTAGTCTGAAATAATTACTTCTCTCGTACTAAGCTTATGTAGGCGACTGGTATGCAAGGACAAGTTTGCCAAGCTATGTAATACATAATTCATTACAAAATGATCTCGCCACGCGCCTACCAGGGCGTGCTTTTTAACAACAATGATTGATTTACTTAGGATTTTAATAACCGATCTATCCGTTCATTGGAGATTGAGATAGAATTATATTGATATGAAGCTAATGTCAATCTGTAATCCACGGATAGTTTATTGAAACCGACAGTTAAACGAGTACACGCCTTAAAGGAACGTTACCAAAGTAACTAATGATAACAATCGCTTGTTGGTGAAACAATCTATTATTATAGCGTAATGTTTCAATCAATCAATCAATTTAGCCTGTCGTAGGGCATGGCTGGACTTGGGGTTTCAATTACTAATGAATTTGACTTGGCGTTCCCAGCTAAGTTTAGCGCACCCTATGTGAGTGAGATTACATCTGTAGACGGAAGCCGGTGAAGGAAAGTAATGTAAGATAGCTTGTGTAGGCAACTTAAATTATTCTAACAGTACCCTCGCACTGGACGTTTGGGCGTTTGTCCAACTTACGAGCTCATTCTCCATACATTATCACACATTATTTCATACCTAAGTAATTTATTTGAGCGGGCCTTCCACCAAAACAGTTTTTGAATCAAATGATTAGTTATTTACTTTTTCTTAATTTGAACTGTTTATTTCTAAAATAATTGCCAATTGCAACGCATTTAATTACACCAAAACATTTACTTGCTACTTCACATAGTGTCAGTAAGGAAAAAACGTAGTGCAACGGAAACTCCTTTACTCGACAATCATACAATGGCAATACTATAGCACCCTAAGTAGAGTAGTATTGTATTCAAACGGTCTCCTCGCAGTCTGCCCACCCCGCTTTCCGCCGGAAATGTAACCGTCTAGTGCGTTTGATGAAGATATTAAACTTACATCAACTTTAACGGTTACCGTAACAAAACAACAAAACTAGAAGATCATTTTTGGTGAACAAAATTATCATAAGTATGTTGGCAAAGGTACTTTAAACTGCGGTTAAACTTTACTATGACACTTGTGGTAGGTATTTGAGGAAACATTTGTTTTAAAGGCTCTGAAACTACTTGGCCGATTTGTAAAATTCTTTCACTGTTAGAAAGCTACGTTATCCCCGAGTAACATAGGCTATATTTTATCTGTTTACGGGCTGGAGTTCCCACGGGACGCAAGGGAACTACGGAACAAAGCTAGTTAAAAATAATTTGGCCAACTAACCATTATAACATAGAAACTTAATGTAAATGTTTATGAGTATGTACTAAGAAGGTTCCGTGATCTCATCCCAGCAAACCACTCGTGCCATAATAACCGGCAACAAAATAATAAACTTAACAATGAGCAGTTCGTGTTTACATTCTGCAGCCAAATCGCATGCGGTTAATACATAACAGTTTTACCCTACATTGTGACAAAATGCAGTTATGACCTACTTGGCAACACTCGTAGTTCTAATCGTGGTTTGATTTGCAGCAGTACATGACATGACTTAACGAGAATATTGGGACGGACACTTTATTAATTTAAGAAAATTAATTATGAGCTAGAAATAAAATTCCACACATAGTTACCTAATTTACTTTTTGCTCGTTCTCTTAAAGAGAAAAGACTTGTAGACCACGATGAAAAAAAGAATGATTAAGTTTTAAACATATTTTTTTCAGAACAACCCTAACAATATGATACAGTGTTAGGTACATTTTACATGCCAATAATACCAAACACCAGAGCCAATTCCCACGAAATGTTACAGCATTATACGAACATATCAATAGTATGTATAAAATGTATTCGAACATTTTATTAGCACTCGAAGCGTGATAATAAAACAATATTTTCGGTACCTAAAATATAGACTTCAAAATTGCACACGGTGGTCATAAATTGCAAAAACGTGACTGTGCTCTGTCTAGTTACAACCGCCAACTATTCATAGATACTAATAATACCTAATCATATAGATAGTCTACAGGTAGAACAAGTATATGAATGGATCATACAACTGAGTTAGTAATAACAAAGACTTCAATTGACGTAAACAAAGATAAGAATAGTAATTCGTATTCGGAGCACGTTGAGGCTAACCAGTGTCTCGTAATAATTCAATACAAGGTACTTTAGAGGTGGCAGATGCGCGTAAACGCCACACAATTTAAACACTCCATCATTGCTCGCTTATACAATATTTTATGACAATAGCAACATTCCAAAGAATTAAGGTAATTTGTCGTAATTTTTCACGACAATTCTATGTATGTAAAGATAATGCTGCGAAAGAACAAAACGTTTTCCTTAATGTAGCGGAAGGTACAGTTAGCATCGTAAATAAAATTAATGTGTTTTATTTTAATATTTCTCAACCTTCCCACAATTTGTGATATTAAAATACTGTCAAGAACATTGTTAATCTTGACTGTTTTCCTACTTGACATCGTTCACGTGCGGAGATGATTACCGTAACGGCCATTTTTATTATAACGAGAAAATGTCGCTATCACTCTACTTAATATCACATTAGGGACATTACAGACGTCTTGCTTATTTCATAGAGAATACGTACCACCTGCCAGGCTGAGATTCACACGTCTCGACTATAATGTATTCCACAATTTCCACAGCGTTGAGAAAGCTCGCTTAGATTTACATTGCATTTTGAAATTGAAAATACTCGAAAATTTTGTGGATCCTCACGAATATATTGCATGCGGATGTTTTAGCTACAATTTTGTTTATAAGCTGATCAGTTATTATTAAATAACGGGCTGTACGTACCTTTAAGAATATACTTAAAGCTCTTAGTCCAATTTTGATTCGAAACTTTCACGATACAGGAAAAACTAGGAAACTAGAGCACCTTACAATTTAAAATAAAATGTAAATTCATATAATTTAAATACATTACATACGTGCAGGCATGTGTAATTGCGTATTTAATTTAAGTAACACGCCGCGAATTGAGACAAAAGTCGTGAGAGAAGAAAGTTATAGTCTCACCAGAGACCGACTGCCTTCATTACATTTCTTGTAGGCAGGTAATTATATAGCGGGAACCTTATGTAACAAAAATTTCGTAATATTTGATAAACTTGTGTAAAACCGGTATAAAATGCCAACTTTTACTGGCCTGAAAATTATTTACTGTTTCGAAAGATTCTTATCATTAAAGCTTCAAGTTAAGATAATGTAGGAAGTAACAAAAAGTAATCTACTTTGTTTAAAACTAAACATTTCATTGTTATTTGCATAAGAATGGGTGTTTAATTAACTGGTTTCGTAGTAGTGAGATTTCGTACTGAAGTCGTCAGTTTTATCTTCACGGGCTAGTAGAACTGGCTGTAGATATTATATATGAATTAACTGCTTTAGCCGGTAGCCTTGGTTACGTGCTCTCGTAGATAACATCGTCACGTCAGCCCAACAGAGTGACACAGAATCGTGAGAGATGAAAGTCATTGTCACATACACTACTCCGAGTAATAGAAACGGTAGATAGGAACTCAAATGTGCTTTATCTACATTTCGAACAGCCTTTGGTTAAACTGTTTTCAACTCTGTGGCGCTGATTACAAAAATTCCTTTATTAAAACGCTTTTTCGTAATGGTCGTGTTCTATCTTTGTTGCGGTATTTTTATAGGAGATATTAAGCAATTTGTGTTTTGTTAGAATAATTAAAGGAATAAGTACCTAATCAAGTCAAGTAGTAATAGTTGTAATTAAACCAAATTTTATGAACACAATTGATACTTTTAATCAGAATTATTTGAGAATTAACGTGCAAATACTAAACATAGGCAGTTGTTAGCAAAGCAATGCTATAAATAGATCATAAAAACAACCGAGACATTTCTAACCTCCGTGCGAACTATGGCATTCACACTGACGCGAATACTAACGTACTAAACAAAACAAATTAACTTTAATAACTCATAAACTTCAGGTACTTTGTCCGACGAAACTTACTCAGCATTTTGTGTACTTAGTTATCTCAGCAAAACATCTTAACATAATGTGCTCTTTATTATTATTATGAAGTGACCCAACCCTTGGGTATTCTTCCACGAAACACTACACCTCTAAATTCTTAAGTGGCTTTAGCTAAACGAGCGATTGCAGGTCAGGATTACCCAGACCATAACGCTTAACTACTCATTTTACCACAATACCTTTGCCTTAATAAAATGACTTTAAATTAACCTTTAAAAATTGGTAGAACTTTTGTAGGTAAGTACCTATTTATAAAAAATGCTATGTCATTTAATTTGTTAAGACTGTCAGCCAGTCTCAATGCAAAAATCAGGTAACGTAAATATTCATATACAAAAACAACTACTCACGACCACTGCAGATAATATATAAACTAAACCCTTAATCACTGCCTCTATAAAAACGACCAGCAATATAAAGCTAGGTGTACAATGTAGGTACAAAGTTCCCGCAACATTCTGACACAATCCTTATCGGGCAGCATCCGTCACGTGTGTTTTAGCCGGCTTAATGTTAGGGACCCAGTTTGTAATGTAAACAGCCTTGCTTAGTGGGTGTAAGGCAAACTTGGTAACTGTAGGCAGCCGTAGTCGGCTTGTTCCCACCTGCTCCACAAATTCCTTCCCAACGGGTCCAAAGTGAAAAAAAAAAAACATTTTTTAATTAAAAATAATAAAATCCTTCCCTCTCCAAGATTTTAAGTACAGAGGCGTAATTTTAATATTTTGCTGATGATACACACAATTTTTTAGAGCCATGTAGAAGGACTTTGGAGGCATATTTCAATTTATTTTATTCTGCAAATTTTGGTCCCAAGTGGAAGGAATGTATGAGCACTTTGCTAACACTAAAACAATGGGTTTGGAGTAAATGGGAACAAGCCCTGTAGTGTCGAGATAAACGGCTCTACGGCTTGGCCCTCCGGCTGCAGGTGTTACGTAAACGACGCAGCCTGTAGCACCTATCGACCGGTCACTAGCTGCATACCACGTTGATGAGGCCAGATTTATCTCCAACCATATTTAAAGTTTTAATTTTAAATATTGCGTTTTGTGAACTTGTGTATAAGGACAATCAACTAATTTTCCACACTCAGAGCCAGTCTTCTCTTCTAAATTATATATTTCACAAACTAAACTTCCATGCATTAAATGTTGGCGTGTCTGGAAATTCTGAGTGCAACGCTCGTTAGAGATTATCGAGCTAGACGTTTAAAGTAACTCGTAGTACTACGAGAAACATGCTGTAAAACTGTTTTCTGTGATAAGGGTAATAGCAATAGTCGTGTAGGTACACAAGTATATGTAGATAAAGTTTCATATAGCTATGTGCATTGTGCAGAGATCTTATATCTGTTTATCGCCACGTCAAGCGAAACGCTCTAAAAGGGTCGAGATCGCATTTCGTTCTAAGAAATAAAGTGTTAAATCCGACATCGAAGCAGGAAGCTAATCTCCTACAGCACAGCCGCGCTTAGAAAGAGGAAATATCTTATTCCAGTTGACCTCAAATATTTAGCTTTTACTAGGAAACGAGTCTAGTATCCACTTTCCGTTTAAATGATAGAGCAGACCTTTATACCGTGGACATTGTTGAGTTTAATTATTTGCCAACGTAAAACTCGGAAACAAATTATGTATCACATAAACAAGAGACTGAATAAGCTAAAGAAACAAATATGACATACCTAGGTATACCTACAGCCAGGTATTTTTTTTATTGGGAAATCAATCTGGTAATGTCTCTCTATTTAGGACATGTCATATAACAAAAATACCTATTTAGTTTATTGTGCCTCTTTGACATGACATTTCAATACAGCCTAGCTAGACGATATAAATCAAACAAGCAAGAATTCAATTTAAGATAAGATACATAAAGGTTGGATAGAACGGAGACGTCCGTTGCATTCCAATAGTCCTTTCACGCTTCAGAGTGCTTCGCAATAATCTGCGCAATGTGCCATCGGTTAAATGTCGAAGAACAGATTGCTCACAGCGGCCTCACACCCATATTGGAATGGAATATTTGCTGAGATCTATAGCACAGCTTATTAAAAATCATTTACAGTAAAGAGAACTAGACATTCTGTGGCCAAGGAATCGCTGCATATTTTATTATAATTGTAATGATTAAGTGGTTGTAAATTAGTGTCACTTCCTTGATCATTGTCATGATAGACAAGATCAATCAGACCTTGAATAAGCAAGTCCTTTTCAAGGAAACAAACATTTGCATCGGCAACTGCACCGAAAAAAAACCAAACCAGATCAATACTAACAAAAAAGATAAGCATTTCAAACCAACAAGGGCAAATCAATTTGTATCAAAAACTAATTTGAATCATTAACTAAATTGGTGCCCTGGAGGTATTCAAATGACTATTGGAACAAACGCAACAAAACTGGAAAGGAAAGAAAGTTTTTTGTTGAACAGTGATCGTTGTGGAAGGCGGTGTGCGGGCGCGCGCGCCGGGCACTCACCCTGCGGGGTGCGACGCAAGGGAGAGGGGCATGCCACTACAACCCATACCTTACCTCAGCTGTGAACCACGGAAGTGCCTCCTATATTGCCTCTCTTTGATAAATCCTTTATAAGGCTCATCCGCTAAAGTGATTTATGAAATTGTCTTCCATAAAATATGTTCTGTCATACAGACCAAGTTTTTCTGGATGTGTCGTTTTATGTTCATGCCTTTTTAGGGATAGTATTTTGCTAGGAACTGTAAGTTGGCTTTGTTTTGCTCGATGTTTTGTTTCTTTGCAGCTTTTCTGTTCTCATAGTAGGTTTTCTTATTGGGTCTTAATCAGGGGCTGACCTTGCTTATATTTCTACCCTCAATCCTTTCAATAGTGCTTTTTCGCTTTTATAATTTCGTGTGCCTGTTTTTAATAAGGAAGAATCTAGTCCATGTTAGTTGCGAAGCATGAACCGTATTGGTAAAAGATTGCAATCGTAAAGGACTTCTTAAATTAATTGTTCTCATACTTATTCTTAGAAAAGCCATAGCGTTATAATGCAAATGTTGAGCAGCTTCGTAGTAACAAGTGCTTCCTAAACAAATCTTAAGCGTTGAATATCCCACAGCCATTCAACCAAACAAAGGTCTGTGGACAAAAAAATCTTTGCGTGCGAAAGGTCCGTTCAACTACCTACCTGCTTTAAAGACAAGTCGGTGCAAGAAAAGGCCTCTACGAGGTAGAATATGAGAAATGATGTGTCCCGCACTTCGCAGTCGATGACACATCGCCCTGGCCATATTTGATGATGATTTGATGTGCCCAAAATGTTTGCAAATAATTTTGCCTACATGACCGCTGAATTGTCACATAGAATGACTCATGAGCAGAATAAAGAATCTCTTTTGAATACGGGTAATGAAGCCTCACGTGTATCCGGCAATGCAAAAAGTGTAAACCATGAAATTTGTTCGAGTTTTGGTCAAAACAAATTCCATAACCAATTGGCCATGTGCTCATGAATACCATTATTGCCATACTTTTGTTGGACTAAGATAGAAAAAATCCATTACGAATTATGGAATGTTGGTTAATTGGTGGCAACCATTAGATTTCTACTGTGTTAATGTTTATCAACTCGTTCTAAAACTTTTCATCGAATACGATGATAACCTTTGATATTCAGTTAATTGTAAAGTAGGTCATTCTTAAATCGTATCAGTTGCACTAATTTCTGTTCAATGCTAATCTTTATATCTTTATTTAGTTTAATGTTGTAAATAACATTCAAAACATTGAAGAGTGCAGCTATTCTGACTGTATCCTGTGATCTGTTGAGGATCTTTCAAATGTTTATGGTGAGGTATAATGTTAAAAACAAACGTGTAAGTGAAGCGAGTCCACCTGTTGGCGAGACACCTGGCGCACAGGGGTGGCGTGCACTGGGCCACTCCACCACCAATGTTTATCTCATCTACAAATATTTAACCGTCGCGTGACTAAACTTGAGATGGATTCGAGCCGCCTCGCCTCGGAGAAAATTATCAAAAACTTAACAAAGATAAAAAGTTCAAAATCCTTTTTCTAAAGCCTCTTAATACATACCGAGTATAATTATACTAAACTAGTCAAACAACTGTCTAGTAACTAGTACAATATCCGGTTTAGCGTACCTTATTCGCTGGCGGCATCAAACACTCTTCGGCCTCGGAGGTCTACAGGTATTGCTTCATTTACTACAATCTTTTAAATAACACTAAGTTATTGAAACACTACTGACACTTTTCACTAAACACAAAAACTTTTAATCCGATTGCTATCTGCCATCTGCAGTTCACTGTTTCCTATTAGTTTTGTTTCATTTTTTTCGTACGTATCAACTACTTTTCATTTATGTTTATCACTTTTATTGTTTTGTGTTAGCGCATTTTAAATTAAATTAATTTCGATTTGTGATTGTTTAGGAGAACGCTCGCGGCCGTCCGCCGTCGACTGTTGGAGTAGTAACGTACTCGCATCGCGGCAACCACCACGCTGAGTGGGAGGAGGACCATGAGACAGTGCTATGGACTACGTATGCGTCAGACAGAGACGGCCACAGACGTCATCACTGCCACATCTATAAAGCAACTAATGAAAACTGTCCTCCAAACAAATGAAATAACTCACAAAGTTGAGGGTCTCCATTTTAACAGTATAATACAGGTTTTACCTGTGTCCGACGGCGTGCCAATAAGGTAATTTGAATTCCTGTGGAGTGAAAAAGACAGAGATTTGTGTCGAAGGCTCTATACACGAGTCGCGAAGGGTTACAGTTCGGAAAGAAAATGTTAATAAATTAAATTTGAATACTGGGTTCGTTAACGGTCACAACGAGTCACACAAGTTAAACAAGAGGTTTTAATACCGTCTAGTGTTGATAATAACAAACCGGTTCCATCTCATTTAGGTAGATATCATAGATAGTGTCTACCTACGTAAAAGTTTTACGCCTCAAGATTTTTCCTAAAGATATTTTAGCATATTGTATTTTACCTACATAAAAATACACTGCGACCGCAATATTTACTTCTAACCTTTTTTGTGTCATCTAACTGCAGTTTACAAAACTAAAAAAATATACGAATACTTTCTCAAAATGTTCCAAAATAAGTTCCGAATCAGTTAACTCAATAATCACGTAACGGTTACTTGAAAAAAAACTTTTTTACAAAAAAATTAAACCGACTTCCCAAGACACTAAAAAGCAAAAAAAAAACTATTTTTAGGTGCATCGGCCTAGAAGTCGGTGTCTTATGGATGTTACTAAGTTAATTTTGCCACCGACTTCTAGGCCGATGCACCTAAAAATAGTTTTTTTTTTGCTTTTTAGTGTCTTGGGAAGTCGGTTTAATTTTTTTGTAAAAAAGTTTTTTATTTAAAGCTTTTCAGTGATACGAATAGTTGTCACTATCCATACAAGTGGGAAGTTCTCATCAATACAAAGAATATAAGTCCAAATACGAGGTATTTTACATATTCAGTTGTCGAGTTCCCTCGACTTTCTCTGGTCTCCATCATCAGGTCAGCTCCAAACCTTCACTGTTGCAAAGGTCTTGTCAATACAAATAATTTAAGCCCAAACACGAGGTAGTTTACATATTCAGTTGTCGAGTTCCCTCGACCCTCTCTGGTTTCCATCATCAGATCAGCTCCAAATCTTCACTGTTGAATAGTGCTTTTAGGCGTACACCTGAGTGTCAAGTTTTTACCCTATGTATGCCTACAACTTTCGAAGGTTGCCCTCGATTTCTCAGGGTTTCCATCATCAGATCCTGACCTGATGACTATGGGACCAACTGGCAGCTATTCCGAGTCGAACAAAAAAAGAATCACGTAAATCGGTCTATAAACCTCGGAGTAATCGATGTACATACATAGAAAAAAAAAAAAAAAAAAATATACCGGCCGAATTGATAACCTCCTCCTTTTTGGGAAGTCGGTTAACAAACACCAAATAGTTACGCAAACCTTAGGACAAGGCATTGGTTATAGTTGCAGTACCTTCAAGCATGATTCATAGCACAAAAACGCGGTTACAGTTCTATTTGGCTTTCTTAGGCCTAAATACACCGACAACACAAACGTCAGTTTCTTAAAGCCCCTGTTAACTACTAATTTTCACGTTCAATTTGCAAAGTACGCAGTTGTTTGAAGAATAACGGACATTTTTGCTGTCGGTGAACTCGGGCCGTAGTTCTGGGTAAAGAAAAGCTTCACTTTTACCAATTAGCTCAGTGGCCCATGAGCGATCGACAGAGGCGGCTTTGTTTCCCAAAACAAGTGAAAATCTATTCGATATCGGCATCGGCACACTTTCGATGTATCCGGCTGCAAAGTTCCATTGTGTAACGTCAAAATGTATCACTGTGTTCATTTGTTTATTGTTTTTTGTGCACTTCAAAGGCAAGCTTAAAACATTCGGCACAAAAACTGAAATGATATAATGTTCGCAAAAAAGTACTTGTAGGCACAAGCTAGTTATAACGTATTGTATGTCTTAAAGCATCTTTAATCACGGACGGCATGGATAACATTAATATCCGAATATTAAATACGATAAACAACGTATTCCCAACCAAAAATTGTTTGCTCTACGATTTTGCAAATTATTTCAGTTTTCTTCTATAACCGACTTCTTTATTCCAAAGTTATCGAAAAAGACATCTTATCTAAAACTACGCATGTTTCCTAAGTAGCTATGATGTTTATCTTTCGTTAATGCAAATGAAATGAAAACAAAGAACTATAAGAAGCAAAAAGTGTGCCATCGGGTGGCTCGTATCCGTAAGCTTTCATTGTTTCTCGCAGTCCCTTCCAGTTCTCGCACCTACTGTGTTATTACTATCGCTTTAACATTAATTAGTTGCCTCAGAACTGGGTGGTACTGCCCACAGAAACATAATGTTGACTGATTGAAAAACTTGCCTTCTCTGGGAATACTATAATTTTCACACACATCTGTGTTATTTTCTTTTTGATAGCATTACTAATTATTACCTTTACGTTTCTCTACCAACCTTCAAATTACAAGAAAATGATCTACTTATGCGAAAGACACAAAGTGAGAACAGTGAAAGTGATTCACTTTCGGATTTCTACACCTTTTTTCGTGAATAAAAACCAAATTACCTTGAAGAAAAACAATCCCGTCGTAAACTATGCGGACGTGCATAAAATTCCTTGTTAGTAGATTTGTTTCGTATTGATCAAAGAGGCGATTAGAAAGGAGCGGCAAATAAGTAAATCAGCTTGATAAATAGGTGACAGTCACGTCGACAGTTTTCACTGATGACATTGCTATTTTGAGTAACCAGAACACAAAAGGGGGCGATACTTGTCACAATATATTTTTAGGTCTTATTTGATTTGAAGTGGAAGTTAGCCGGATTCTCACAGAACCATGTCTATAAGACCTTCAAGTCAGAATATATTAAAGCCTAAAAGGCTCGTACATTGTCCGTGAGCCGGTTAATAACGGACATGATCTGAGTGAATGGAGTGCGTCAGCTTTGGGTACCAATTTTCGCCAGATGTCAGCGCGTGATCAGCATAAGAGTGAGCCAATGGAAATCGAACCAGCGCCTGACCCCTTTCTCTGATGAATAGTAATGACCCTACTTGGATTGTTCGTGGTGCGTCATGCCAGCATATCGATTATATATGCATCAAATCCAAGCTTTTGTGGGTTACGACGTGCCAAGAGATTCGTCATAAACGTGTCCGAGTTGATGACATCGAAATACAAATAGTTCTTTCTATGTAACATTAACACTTCCAAAAACATCTCATGTACCAATATTTACACCAACTCCTAAAATAATGTAAGTCACACTTAAACAAGGGCACTCTTCAAAAGCTTTATTATAAGTTAGGTATTTTCATTCGCTACTACTCTTTATTATTCATATTTCTTGCAACATCAAAGCTAAAAACTACTTAACTAAGAACTACTCTGTACCACAGAAATTGTATGTTCATGTGTGTAAAAATATATAATAAAATACCCCGAACTATTAGAGAACTTCCATTAAGATTATTTAAAGTAAAAATGAAGCAATGGTTGGCACAAAAATGTTATTATACTATTAAGGATTTTTTAGAAAATAAGTAATTAGTTTGTAATTTATATAATTTTGTAATAAATAATAATGTACCTGCCCGAATGGGCCTTAATTATTGTATGCCCAAACGGGCTGATTGTTGTACTGTATGTATATCATTATATCTAACACCTGTAACCAACACAATCAACACAATAAAGATTACTTTACTTTACTTTACTTTACTAAAGTTACCTGAAAAGATTCGTTGCTGAAGCCCGCGTAGAGGCTCTCAAATCAAATCTGATACAGTAGTATTTTCAACAGCATTTGACCTAAAAACTGGAATTCTTTGTCGTCGTATCTGTACGCAAGTAAATGCACTCAAGTTTTATCATGTAATTAGTGTCTTATAAGGCGCACGTGCAGTATTTTGTACGATACGTGTATGTAATGAAGGGCTTGCTTGCCATGATCCAATCTCCTAATTGAAGCACATTTATACTGCCATTTGCGGCTAGCGTCGAGTTCCAAATTTCCAACTACGTTTATTTAGGGCTCCGACAGAAACCCAAAAGCCAAACTAAAAATACTTACTTACATAAATATATAATAGATTCCGGTATTGATCGAATGAGACAATGTACGCATTACGGTTCTGTCTAATGGTATATCGAATGAAAGCAATTTAATACATATTATGTTTATGATGTACTGATGGAGAGCGTGCCAGCAATTCAGCTCAAAAATAAATGTATATTTTCTTTGAAACATACAAATATGAGAGCTTTTGTCAACGAAGTAGGACAGTCTTAGAAAATTTAATTTGACCTTTGGGAGGGGGAGCACTCAGGATGTGCACTTCCACAATAGAAATAAAAGAAACAAGAAGCTTTTGCTTTCTTAGCAAAGAAGTCTGCTTACTGAAGCACTCTTGAGAAAATACAGCTTTGTTCACGTCTCATGAAGATGCGTAGAAAATATAAAGACCAACATGCGTAGAAAATATAAAGTTCGTAGGTACCGTGGGGTAGGTAGGTATCAAATGCTGCACCCGGATAGCATCTCACAGACGATAATTCAAATTGAACATGAAATTACAATTTCGCGAACCTCCATTTTCGTAGGAATCGGATACTAGTGCACTACACCTGAGCTGGAAAGGTATCGATTTAAACTATTTAATCATTTACTTTCCCCGAAACGACGTTTGATCTAAGATTAGATGAACGCCATAGATTGTGACATTATTACTGCGTTATAAAAGAAACACATCGACCTGTTTTGCACAATTAACGATGGAAATAAACGTATCAGGCTTAATGGGTTTGTGCAATGTTGTTATAACGAGTTAGTTAATAATGTCATTTTATGGTCTCGATGAGGCTGTTAAATAGTAATTGGAATAAAATGCAACGCGGAATATATCACACTAGCTCATTTTCTATGGTTTCGCATGGCCTTGGTTTAAAGTATTCACTTTATGTAAGTACAAAGTTGTTAAAGGTTACCTTTATTCTTAATCGCATGTCGTCAGACATATTACTACATACCTAAGTTTATCGTGAAAATCGTCACTTCCAAAGTCGAAACAGCGAATAAACGTAAGTATCACAATTCCGTAACAGAACTAGGAAATCTTTTAATTTCTTCAGCATCAAAATTACATTCATCAAATGGACCCGAAAGCCTATTTCTCATCTAAAACCACCCTGTCCAAATGTAGACGCTAGAATTTCCTGCACACAACTCTAGACCGGCTGCGCGAAGTCTGCTCTTTCTAACAATGCGTCTAGACTTTTCATTACTCGCTTTACACTAAAGCTAGACAGTGTGGTGTGACACCATGGACACAGAATAGCTGACGCACTAACAATAGAAACTTTTAGTTTGAATTATTACACAGGAAACGGACGTTTATTTTAGGAAACCTTCGAAAATGGAATCGCGTGAAGTAATGACATCGTATTTTTCAGTAAAATGTAATAGAGGTAAGCTTACAGATTTAAAATATGCATTTAAGTAAATGTAGATACATACTCTCCGAGATTCGTTGCAAAATATGATAAAAGCTTTCAAAGCTTTTGTGAAAACCAAAATATAATTCCTTTCATTTTGTATTTGATTGTATTATTCTGAATATAACAGAAACAAAATAAACAAACAAGAATTAATTACCGCCCAAAGCCTATGTAAGCGTAACAAAACAAAGGAACGTTGTGAGATGTAGTTCTATTTAGTACGCGGTTGAAAGAGCTGTGGCTTTGTGGTGGAAGAAGCGACAGACGACAGTTCCCGACACAAGTGCTGGGTAAACAAGAGCCAGCTGACAAGACTGCTAGCTCACAGCCAACGAAACCACTTCACTAAACTTTAATATCTCATACGAAGACACAATAGGCGGCAGTCACCATTGCCAGGAAAATACGTTCCTCTGATAACGATCGATAACTACGTCTGAGTATTTTTAGCTTTCAGCTTTCCTAAACATATCTCTACAATGAGAATTTATGTGAATATTCTCCGCCGGGATGCTGTGTGTAAATGGAAATATCGACACATATGAAATATGTAAACAGAAAGTAACGGGAAAAGCTTATGAAATATTTACATGCGCGAGACCTTTAACTTTCTTTATCTGCTTTCGACGTATTCTGCACCACGTTATAGAGATATCACATAGGAAGTTTTATACGTTTTTTCATAGAACCACATCATTTAAGAGCTGTAGTCATCGTCTATGGTAGCAAGTTTCTGCCATTAACAGACCGGATAGCAAGCTTTAATGATCCAACCTTTACTTCTTTAATAGGAAAAGTCGTTTCATAGCCACCGCGTGGTAGAACTAATGACGTGTTTTAAAAAACTTTAATTCGTATGTGCAGTTACTTTCAATGCATCCTAATTATTACAGTCCTTGGGTTTTTTTTTTTTATTGGATACGAAACATCAGTCGGGTTTGATGTCAATTAAATTTAGATTAAGGTGTCGATCAAATTCATTAATGGGTAAGTAATATACACCTCACAATTTTGTTTCCTACGTAATGAATGATTGGCTATCATCAACATTTTATTCTGCTTATTCAATACAAATGGTTACAAAAAAAGAAATAGTATGTGTTACAATAGTGTTATGATATCTTCACCTATATCATTGAATAAGTAGTGTTACACGTGTTCAATAGGCATGATGACAAATTTTTAAATTCCTTTGTATGATGTAGGTATACGTCTACTTTATATGAAAAATTATTAATTTTAAGAAAATGCGAAGTTTTTTTATCAAATAATTGCATTTTTCTCTGTCCACTTTGAATCCGGCGCGAAAACGCTTGTCAGTGTCATGTCGTCACTTGTGACGTCACGACTGAAATTACAAGACGCAAGTAAACAACGCTCGTGCAATAATTAAGTTTTTTGTGTTATTAAATATGAATTCGAAAGGGCATAGGTGTTGTGGGGTCCCCCAGTGTAAGAACACATCTAAAACAACTCCTGATAAGTTATTTGTGTACGTTCCTCACAATAAAAAAATACGAAACAAGTGGCTTAAACTTGCAAAGCGAGATTCAAAAGCAATATTGCCCAGGGTACAACTTTATTTTTGTGAAGATCACTTTGATGTAAGTTATTACATAGTTCTCTAGATTCTAGCATAGTTTATAATGTAAATAACTATTTCGAGGTTAGGTTTCATCTCTCATTGTTGTTTAATTAAACTAGTATACTTACATGGAAGTTTTAACATTTCTAAATTCAGCTGAACAAAAATCTTTATTTGATGCCAAAAACTTTCCCAGCATTATGATATCAATTCTAGGCAAATTAGCGCTGTTTGCCTTGATAAATCCGGGCTCCATAACTCGTGTTATAAACAATTAATTAATTAAAAACAAAGATCGCAGTGGAAGTTCACAATAACGAAATGTGACTTTCTCGCGCTTTCGCGCGAGTTGTTTTCAGAGATGACGTCACGAGCTCTGATTGGTGTTCAAGATATCATGGCGGATTGCCTTATTTCGTAATTTTATTTTATAAAAATACATATTAATCACATTATTAATAAAGAAAACAATGCGCGTTTTATATTCCAAGCTTCAAGTTTAATTTAATAAATATATTATTTTAATGATTTTTGATTACTGTCATCATGCCTATTGTTCGGTTGTTACTACGTGTGCTGCCTTACACAAATATTTGAAGAGATTAAGTTATATAAAACTTGAAACATGTTTCATGTGTTACGACGGGTAGTGGGCTGCCCGGGTTGCCAAAAGTCCTTCACGAAAACAGTAATTTTAAAGCCCAAAAACCCAGTGCGATCAAGTTTGAGAATAATAAAATCTTACAAAAATACACAAGAAGCCTCTTAAAATATTCTTGTTGTGCATACTTTAGAGATTGTAGAACTTCCAAAGAAAATGATTCAAGTTAGGAACATTTTTGCAGGAACATCGGTAATGTTTGATTTGCATTTTTGAGACCTAATCATTTTAGACTACCAGTTGCCATTAATATAAACTATACGTTTTTGCAAAAACAAGTTCGACGGAACAAAACCTAAATTACTTCTTATGTAAAGAAAAAACACTCACCATTCCCAAAGATGCACGAGGCAGTCGAACATGACACATCCATGTTCCGTGCTCATGCACGAAGCTGCTGGGGCCGCGGTCGCCATCTTGTTTTCACGTTCCACTAATGTCGCACTACCCTCGCATCCGATATAATTTCACTTACATACAAAGTCCGACACAATCCGATGATGACGCCTACCAATTTTGTGAAGACAATCTCTGGAAAGAGAAAAGTGCCAATTAGATTTGATAAGGTCGTGAACATTGTAATGAAATGAGATGAAAGTGAAATTATAGGTGTTCTTGTGAGGTTTTCGTGTTGACAATTCGTTTGAGAGGCATTCTATTTTCACAGATTTTTGTTTTCTATTGTATATTTTCATGACAAGGATACATAGCTACAATAATCAGAAGATAAGTCGTCATATCGTATATAATAAATGGAACATCAGATTAATAACAGCGACCAGTCGATCATAAATCCAGACTTCAGGGGCCCGATTCTCCTAAGTTAATAATGTCAAAATCGAATAGAAATCGAATCGCAATAGCAGTTTTAACCATATCGGGCATTCTGCTACTAATATATGACCAATCGTATTCCAAAGACATTCGATTGGTTTGCGATTGGTCTGCTATTTTGGTGATTTTGGTCTATAAGGCAGTTTGCTCTACAATCATATTGCAATAGTTAATCATTTGCAGATGAAATGATTCATTATTGAATGACAGAAAAGGATACAAAACGTTTATTTAAAAAAAAAATAGCGGAATGCCACATACGTTTCAATCGTAATCGAGTCGGGATTGGATCGCAGTCGAACGTGAATCGTATGTTGCTTAAGTAAAATTAGGAGAATCGGGCCCCTGGATGTTTCTCAGAAATGACACTATTAGAAACTCATAACTACTAATAACTGCTCAACCATAACTACTCAACTATACCTATTATCTCTATAAGCGATAGAATGTTTGTTGTGCACTCTTAATCATTACAAGCTCACTGAAAACTCATGAACGACTTAAAAATTCGTCAATTAGTATGACGCGAAATCTTTAGGCAGTCCAGATAAAGCCTGTTTCAGCATCATTCCTGGTTTATGCTTCATTCCGCAAAATACTCAAAGAATTTGTGGAAAACATAAATGATAATATATCAAAGATAACACTTAATTAACAGCTAAGTTCGTAAAGGAATCAATGCTGAAATAATAGTAAGCAATTAGTTCCTTAATTATAAACATGAAGCTTATCTAGGAGATCATTATCGAAGTGTTAACTGGGTACTTTGGTAGTAATTACCTATCTAGCTAGACGCAATTAGACAAGTGGCTCTTTTACAAGAAGCAACCACTAGCGGAAAAGTAAAACAATCACTATTTTGTAAATTAATCAAAATGTTAAATATTGCCTACTACCTTAAAATACCGCCAGACGAGCCATTTCAGATCTTGCTATTAATAATATTCCTAGATATCAGTTGGCACAAGCCACAACTCTTTCGAACAATACTGCAAAGCCATAAACCAAGTAGTGTTATCTTTAGATTCACAGAATTCCATTGGGAAGCTCCTATACTTTCATCGACCGCAACAATAATTCACAAACGAACAGGTATTTGTGGCAAAATAACGGTATTTTAAAGTTATATTCGTCATAACATAACTATTACAAGAACCTATCAAAGTATTACACGATAGTTAATGTTTTTATGGAAAAGTGCAGCATGTCATAATAGCATTTGGGTCACAGTAATAGCGCTAAACTTGCTTCAAAGAAATTAAATGTTGCAGTGGTCGTAAACACTCGTTAGTGTTACATTAACACGTTTTATAACTAACTGAATATCCGTTCTGAGACGTTAAAATCTAATTAATTGTTGACCTCATTTGATTTTGCGAAAATCCAATTTCCGTTGAACATGGTATTTCCAGTGGTTACTAAAAAGAAGATATTTATAGTATTACCCGTTTGAAAAGTCTTTCAACAAAATAGGCTATTGATCACCAACCATTAAGTTAAGAGGTTCGACGCCGCATTTACTACCATTTTCATGGTGTTTTAAAGTATCTCTGTTACATGACGCATTTCCATAATATACCGTACCGTACATACAATGTTCTATGTCTCTATGCCGTACAACATTTACCATAGACAAGACCGGAGATAGTGGGACACTTAATAATTTACAATGCGCCGCCTAGCGGTCGGCGACCGGCGCGATTTGCTCTATTTCAAACGGTTGACCGTCATCAAAGTTGCTATTAAGTAGGTACTGTGTACTTGCAAATCAAATCTAACTTCATATAACACGTTCCGAACTTCCGCTTACTTGTGCTTGCTAGTTTACAGCGCTTCTGGGCAATGAAGATAGTTTCCAGACATTAATTAAAACGGTATTGAAATTGATTCAGTATTCGCAATATAAACTCCTTAAGCAATAACCAATTTTCTCGGAAATCGGAAAATTTATAAGATTGTATGTAAATACGATCAAAGTAATGACAATACACAAACTGGATTTTCAATATCGTTGAAAATAGTACAAAACACGTTACTTATGAGAAGTGATCAGTTAACAACATACAGTACCTACGACTTATTATCCCATAAATAAATATCTTTCTTATATTCTGAAGTAATCGTAATATTTAAATGTAGCAGTTATTAATTGGTTCAGTTACATATATTACCTACGTGATTTTATTTGCGCATAAGATGAGCGATTTAATTTTAAACGTCTCGTCACTATAGTGCCTAAAGCTTTTTTTTAATTTCACATATCATGCAAGCTCATAAATTATTGAAATAGGCACCATAGCAATTGAACCGTCGCCAATAAAGTGCACCCTTATCTAATGCGGAGGGGACGCCCTTGGAAAATTTGCGAATTCGGATGCTAACTAAACTAGGGAGTAGAGATGGTACAGACAATATCCTCAGGCAACTGTTTGTAGATTGGGATTCGGTAAGAATATTATTTTCTTCCGTAGGTATGTACCTAGGTACTTTCATCCTACGTTTTCAATATCCTTACTTACTTTATTGTATATTATACCTATATTCAAAAGCAACTAGATCAGTCTGTCGCGTCTTCAAGCCAAAACTACCGCACTGTAAATGAAAGGTACACAGATATTCCATAGCCTTGTTTTTTATCCGGATGCGACAAGTATTTCCCTCCAGATACGGATATAACCGCTAGAAACAGCTAGTTCGTGACAAACGACAAATGAACCGAATAATGTGTAATGTCAATCCAAATTAATTTACACTTAAAGTACATAAAATATTTAGTGAAAATGCTCGCCCACAACTTCTACTAAACCTCTTAAGATTTATTTGAATAGTTAATTACAGGATTAACACGCTTGACCGATAAGTACTGCCGGAACGTAGGCAGTTACCTTCGTATTGTATTTATGTCAAAACTGACAGTTATCAGATGATCGGGGCGTGCGGCCAGACAGTGAAAGTGTCCCTACCGAACGGTTAACGGTACTTCAGTTAAGTACCTTCAGGCTAAACAAACCACCTTTCCGTTTTTGTCGAGACTCCCAAAGACTGCAAGTCATCTTTTTTCACAAAGAGATTAGAAAGAAGAAAGCAATCAAAGTCTAATTCCGAGACAAACTTTAATGGCGGTATCATAATTCAAATGTTTATTGCATTTCTAGTAATTAAATTCCCATGCTTCATTATGCTCATAAATTCTACTGCATCTACCGTTTATAGGGAAACTTCAATTTTATGATGACAGCATTAAAATCTACGCAGTATAACCAGTTGTAAAATCTCTTGCAGCCCATTAAAACGCTAGAGAACTTCAATTTTCCGTTTTCCAATGTTTCACTCATCCGGTAATAGTAGGAATAGTTAATGGTCACCCTAGCCAAGCTTTTCTCTCGTGGTTATAGTCGTCATACTTGGTTCTATCGATGTTTGACTGGTTACCGTCGTCTGTAGGTAAACAGCTTTCGTCGCGAAGGGCCGCTGACTTTCGACCATTCGTGACCAACCAGTCCTATATGTTAAAATAAATTAACAAATGATCAAGAGTGAAAGCAAAAATGCAATTTAATCACCTTGTTTCAGAACGAAAGTAAATCAACGCTGCAGACTGTAGTATTAAATAATTAATTTTACGATCACATATGATTCATTTTGTCTGTCCAATACACACAATCTTCATTTTTAATTCGATAAGAATGCAATGAATTGAAAAATCTCACTATATGGCTTAAAAATAACCAAAGTATCGAGGGCCTTTTACAAATCAGTCGACAGGAAATTAAAGAACAATTGGAGATAATTGGAGATCCCAAGAGCAGTCGTTTTGGCTGGTCGCCCCTATCCCAAGCGCCGGAGGTGACGGATTTGGCACGCGAGGAGACAAGGGTGGCAGTGGCAGCGTGCCACAGGCTCACGGTCAATGACACTCACGATTTCAGAACTTATTCCGAGGGGGTGGACTTAACGAGCTCGCGTGCAGTGATTGGACAATGCGACAATATTAAATAATTGAAATTAAGTTTAGAAAAAATAAAACAGCCTTTAACGATTATGAAATGAAACTACCGTGTAATATAAGTATTGTTACTTTTTTGTCTTAGGATAATCCAGCAACATGTTTAAAAACTCCTAACTCGGATGACTCGCGAAAATTGTGCGACAACCCACAACACAAACTACGTGAAAGCACGTAGTAGTAGTTTTCACTCAAACGTGAAGTCAATTCTATTAAACATAAAATGTATTTGCGCTTTATCGGTTATTAGAAATTTTTATTTATGTACCGGTAATATAATAAACAATAAACTGATAAGAAACAATCATACTTTCATTCGTTTACTGCGTAGAAAGCTAAAACGTACTTTCAGTTCGATCTAAAAGCTGACCACTACTATGAAATGTACACGAAAATCCAACACAGACATAGGTTGTACCCGATGGCGATAACTAGGTCATCTCAACGTGCTAATAATTATTACTTACCTAGACTGAAGCGGTTTTGCGACGCACTTGTTTATGGTTCAGAACACATTGTGGATGCTTAACTAAATCACTGGCACATGAAATGATATTTACAACAAAAATCATAAGGAACTGTTTGGTTGAATTTATGATGTTTTAGAGGAAAATTGTTGATTTAGTCGTACAAAAGCGGTGTATCGATTGAGCGGCGCCTCACCACGGAATGAGCCCGGCCCGCCACCCCATGCGCGCGTTTTCCACGCTTTCCCGCCAGTACACCGTGCCGGGGGTGGTTTGAAAACTCTCGCCGCGCGTTCTACTGCGCATTTTGTTTGTTTTATATTAACCTATAACATCATCTGATCTTGTTACATTTATGAAAACGTTATACCAACATCGTATTGTAACGAATAACTTTTGATACGTTTTTGCCTATCTTCTCCCTATGAAATTATTTTTATTTAAGCACGGCAGACTGATTCAATTTTAAAATATCTAACTTTTATCAAATACTGCTAAAAAATCCTATATTATGTTGTATTTAACACACTTAATTTATACTTAACACCTAGCATCTACGTTAATATTTTATTTTCAGTTTCGATGAAAACTTTTTTTCCTTGAAATCACATTCCTATTTACAATGAAATATTGACACAACGGCTAAAGAATTTAGATGATTTTAACTTACCGAAAAAAAAAGCTTTCTTTCCACAAATGTTCTAGGATTTTTTTTCCTTTTCCATAAATTCGATAAGAACCAGAAAGAAATAGATAATCTTTAACATTCTATATTTAAAAGAACCTTTTTCCGGTTTTCATTTTCAGCCAGCTTTTTAAATATTGAGGAGGTTGTTATTATATTCCTGCAAGTATATAATTACATTTACAATATGTTAATATCTAAAGCATCGTTGACTTTAGCAATAAACAGATCTAGCAGGGGTTGAGTTCTATGAGGTTGGGGTGGGTTAGGGAGCACCCTCGCTCCCCGCAGCCTCCCCTCTTCTCCCCTCAACCAACAACGAGTGTTTTCACAACAACGCACCCACGCTGCACTAACGTCCTCTTGGCAACTAAGTACATCCTTTAACTTCACTTGAGCATCATAATTACAGCGACGAGGTTTTTCGCTAGTTTTTATTTTTATTTCAAAGTGATCGTTACTTTTTATGAGGACTTAGATTACAGTTTTAATGGCAGTAGAGTTTCATCGCAATTTCCCCAGCTTCATTATTGGACGCGATTGAACAAAAATGTGTCCTTACTTTATTTGAAATACATACATAAGGGATTACATAGGCGTAGTACAGTGGGTAGGTACATAAGAAGTTTCATAAGGGAGTTGAAAAGAGATAGACTGTCTCAAAGTGACGTTTTTTTTACTTTTATGAAACTGTTATCTATTATTAAATATTTTTAATTATAATTAAAAAAAAAAACTCTCGGCAAAACAGAACAATAAAAATATTATAGCAATACGTAGTTATTCATAATATATTATGTTTTATTAAATGAGAAACATC
This sequence comes from Helicoverpa zea, assembly GCF_022581195.2. Classification (NCBI taxonomy): domain Eukaryota; kingdom Metazoa; phylum Arthropoda; class Insecta; order Lepidoptera; family Noctuidae; genus Helicoverpa; species Helicoverpa zea. The sequence goes on from NC_061472.1 coordinate 7,136,973, forward strand.
TAATATACATAAACAACAAGTGGTATGAAAAAAATGGTCTATAAATAACAATAACAATCTTTCAAAACAATAATTGTTATAGTTTATTCTATTGTTTTTTTCTTAAAAATAAAGGAGAAGCGCCCTTCAAGAATTATTTTTAAGTTTTATAAAATAAGAATAGAAAAAAATAATATTGTGCGACAATGCTCCACAAACAGAAACACTTGATGCGGCATACGTCGCCGTCGGGAAAGAAGACTTATTTGAATTTCCCGCAAAATATATCGTAAACCTATGTCGTCGCAAACGTAAAGCAAAAAGATACCGAAAAAAACTTGAAGAATTTACCGATGCAAGTTTTTTATGGGTAAAATTTTAATTCTTTTTTTTTCTTTGCAGAATCCATACTCGGCTAATAACATTTCACCGAACCGAGCCGAGCAAACAAAAATATTTTTTACGTTTTGTAACCTGAAGTTCGAAAGCTAGCAACATTTTGTTACACTGACTGTCTATCTCGTCACTCGTCTGTCAAAAATTTTAAAATCTAACGGCTGGCGAAAGGACGTTGTGTGTGGTGTTGTTTATATTGCTCTTTGCTTGTTTAATTAATTGAGAGCTGCAGATAACTTGAAAGTTTATTATGACAATGAAGAGCGATGTGCTAGATCTCGAAACCAAAATCATAAACCACGATGCATATGGAACTTCGTAAGTAAATCTTGCCGAACAAAAAGTTCAAGATGTTTGAATTTTGAAAGCCATATAAATGCTATGCTATTTTTGAACATATTTCAGGTATAAATGGTCTCCTAGAGACTTCGAACTCGGTTCACCGCTTGGTCAAGGCAAATTCGGGAATGTTAACGTAGCCAGAGAGAAGAAAACTGGTTACTTAGTTGCCATCAAAACATTATTTAAATCTCAAATAGTGAGGTCGAAATGTGAGCGTCAAGTGCTGCGAGAGATTGAAATTCAATCGCATTTGAAGTAAGTAACGAACTTTTTTTACTTTATGGCTGTTAAAAGTTACAATTTGTATGTAGAAGTTACATTAGTTCCTGTATACTTATACTTCCCTATTTGTTGTTGACAGACATCGAAACATACTGCGTCTATTGACGTGGTTCCACGACGAGCGTCGTATTTACTTGGTGATAGAGTTCGCAGCGGGTGGAGAGTTGTATAAGCATCTCACTAACTCGCCCAAAGGCCGCTTTCCTGAAGCCAGAGCTGCTCGATACATTTACCAGGTAATTAATGTGTAGTGTTCTGTGATTCGATGGGATTTAATCGTAATATTCAAAGTAGATTTATTTATTTAGTGCAATGTGGAAGACTCACAACTATATAAAAAGAAAGAATTCATGGACTACAGAGAGCCAAAAAGAAGTTCGGTCTGTGGGTTGTCTTAGGGTTCTCACAATACGATACAATAAGATTTAATGGATCTCTAACTGTTCCTGTGGTTTCACCTTCATCCCTGGGTCACGCATCACTTCTTCCCAAACCCTGATAAAATATAGCTGAGCCTGATATATATGTTACTCGGGTATCGTCATCGGAGACTTTTCAGTACAAATAAAATAACAAAAAAAAATTGCTTCTTTATACATGGTTAAGATAAACATACAGAATAGATTATGTGTTATGAATGTATCTGTAAACTGTTTATTCCAGGTAGCCGATGCTGTAGAGTACTGTCATCAACACCATGTGATCCACAGGGATATCAAACCAGAGAACATTCTGGTAGCATTTAGTGGAGACCTCAAACTTGCTGACTTTGGCTGGTCTGTGCATGCACCATCAGAAAGGTAAGACTGCCTTTGTCACTTCCAATTATTCTTAGTATTTTTCTGTGTGCAGTAAGTAGCAAATGTACTGGATGATGCCCCAAATAACCCATTTAGTTTCTTTGTGGTTAGCCTATGCATTTACTGTAACCTTTTAAGCTGTTCAGAATGATAACTTTTATCTAAGTTTTGGTTAAAACGTTTCTTGAACTCAACGGTTTGACCTTGCAAAGTGGGTTCACTTGTGTTCCATGACAACAACTGTCTGTACCCTGATAAAATATAACTTATGTTAGTTGGGAATAATGTAAGAAATGATTTTTCAAATCAGCTCAGTAGTTTTGGAGCCTTCCGGGTACAAACAAACAGCAAAATGACTGAATTAAGTATAGATAACTGTGTCCTAAGTTTAATCTTGGTTTTATTCTTTCCAGGCGTAAGACAATGTGCGGTACATTAGACTACTTGCCTCCTGAAATGATCAAGCGCGAGGTCTACGATGTGTCTGTTGACCACTGGTGTATAGGAGTGCTATTGTACGAGTTCCTAGTGGGCAAGCCACCGTTCGAGAGTGAGGGACAGGATAAAACTTATGCCAGAATCCTTGCTTTGGACATGGTGTATCCTAGCTACGTACCTGAAGGAGCTAAAGACCTTATTTCAAGTGTAAGTATATTAATTTGCTTTGAACTTTTATTGTAGAACACATTGGTTTCTGAAGATGAATGTTTTCAGTCTTCTGAATAAATGAATGTGTTCTGTATAATGGATTTATATGTAGCTTGATGGGCAAATCGTTTTTTGAGTTTTTAATTCAATCTGATTACGGGACATTCTTACCAGAAAATCTGCTGAAAACATGGATTTTCTACCAGCACTATGTTAGCCAATTGCCTCCAACTAATTTTAAAATCAAAATCAAAAGTCATTAATTCAAAGTAGGCCGAAAAACAGCACTTTTTGAACGTCAAATTTACAAAAGACAGCTCCCAAAACGCCCGCCCTTCACCACTGAACACAATATCTAAATGAATGATAATGAATTCTGGGTATACATTTGTTCATATTTGTTGCAGCTTTTACGGCAGTCAAGCAAAGAGAGGCTATCACTTGATGGTGTGAAAAAGCATTACTGGGTACAACAGTTCCAGACAAACGGTGCATAGCATTCACATAGACGTTGTTAAGTTAGTATTAATTATAATTATTATTAATTCATTATTATCTTAATCGTAGCAATAAATGTTTTTATGCCAACAACTTTTTATTATTATAAACATACATAATTTAATTTTTTTTAATCAGTTCTAAGTATAAATAGCTTTTACTATCACAAATTCGTTTAGTATATTTATTACATATCTCTTTATTATAAATCTTCATCTTCTGAGCCTTTTCCCAACTATGTTGGGGTTGGCTTTATTATAAATATTATCTTTTAAACTTTTAATATATGTATTTTAAAGACTGTATCCATAATTCTTGATCCACACGAGTCCGTCCTTGGAACTCTTCAACGGTTTGTACTCAAGGCCAATCCAATCATTGTAGCCGTTGTCATTCAACTGGTTAAGCACATACTCATAGTTTATCTCTCCTGGAGTGTCCGGTTCATTGCGGTTTGGTACTTGAGCGATCTGTGAACAAAATACAGTATTCATATTTGTACACAGTACACATTGATATTATAAAGCAAATATTATTTATAATATACCACTTAGAAAAGAGGCTAAAACTAGTTTTAACTAAATATCTGTAGATACTGTAATATCTTTTTCATAATTAACTACTAGGTTCTTTCAGATTTATTCAAATTACACTATAAAACATGGCCATGGAAATGCAGTATTTTAAAACATCTTTGTTTCTAATCACTGCATTATTGGCTCAATAACCTTCACAATGTTTTATGCCCAGTCTTCACGATGAAATTATCAAATTTAAGAGCTTCATGAATATAAAGAATACCTATTACATCATTTTAGAGTCTAAAGGCTTATATTGTTTGCTAAGATTTTCCTCATATAATTGCTGAAGTAAAACTTTACCTGTACATGACCAACATAAGGCATGAAGTTGGTAATGCTATGGGATATATCACCACATATTTGTTGTAGATGGAATATGTCCAACATCAACTTCAGGTTAGGGCTGTTGATGCGTTTGATTATGTCTAACGCTGGAACATAAACACATTGCATTGAATACAAAATTTTAACAGATCAAACATATTCTTCGCATACAAGTTATGCAATAATGGCAAGGAATAAATTCTTACAAAGAAAGAATTTAGAAAAAACAATCCTAGGATTAATTTTGCTGTTTTTTGGCCCACATCGGAAACTCCAGTTGTGAAGGGTATAACGGACATTATCTTCTAATATCATCTATTCTAATAAAATACCTTTTTTGAAGTCACTCAAGAAGTAGTTAGGAACAGAATATTGATTAATAGGTTCAATAACACCAAGAAGGTTTTCATTCTTCAGAACGTTGGCTGCATATTTCAAATTGTTCTCATAAGTTTCCCAGTTTTGTGATGTGGCGTTTTGGAGCTTTCCAGCCATGATGTGGATTTTCTTAGCATTCAAGGCTTTTGCATAATTTACTGTGGTGTTGAAATTGTCTTTGAATTCATTTTCTTTTCCTGGCACTGCTGTTACCCCTAATTCTCCCTTAGTTACATCTCCTGTAAACCCAAAAATAATCCTTTGAACATTGACTTATCAACAAAGAATTAAATTGTATTTAACTTTGTAAAATAGAAACATTATTTACATACCTGTCTTCAAATTTATCAGCACTTGTTTAACGCCGGCTTTTTCCTTAGCGTCTTTCACTTGTTCTACCGTAAAACCGAAAGGGAATCCGGATTCAACCGCTTTAAATCCTGCCTCCTTTGCTAAAGTATATCTTTCAAGGATCGAAGACGCTTCAGTAAACATAAACGATAAGTTAGCACAGAACTTCATGTTTGAAAACAAATGAACTTAGAGGTTAGATGTTGCCTGTCAGAATGCTATCGTTGTTGTGTGCGTTCCGTTTTTGTTTTGTTTAAGTGGCTGCGAATTCATTATCAATGTTTGATAACCTATCTCACCACATGTTGGTGCGAAACCTCAGTTTTGTTATCTCTTGGTTACGTAATAGATTGTGTCTTAACAAAATGGTTAACTTCAGTATATTTTTCGGAAACCACAAAACTAAGATAGGTAGGGTCATTTTTTTTTTGTGGCCGTGTATCTATGGGTACATAATGTCCAAAATGGTATAAACTTTGTTTAAATCTGAAATAATTTTAGGTTTAAACCCTGTTCTACGTTATTCGTTATTTTGAATGGTCCAAAACACTATACGGGAATTTAATTTGGCGACAGCCCATTATAAGGCAATAGAATAAAATTAAGTGCTCTTCAAAGCTCCCTTATGACGGTCACAAAAGTTGCATTACTGTTAAAACATGCTGAAAAGGTGGAAATTAGGTATTGTTCATACAAAATACATATATCTACTGTGTCTATATAATCGCCTATTCAAAAATAAACCAGGATGGTCTCACGAAGCGCTCGGAAAGTCGTGTTATTATAAGGCAAAAGCAGGCACACAAATAAAACACATACATTTTAGTTTCTGTTCTATTTATTGGAATATTAGGTTCAGTTTATTATTTCAAAATAATTTAATTGATAACAATATCCTCGTCTATGTATGTTTACTATATATTGATAAACAAATAATCCATTTAAAAGCTAACAAGGATACAACGATCGATGTCTTAGCTATACAACTATAGTTCTTTCGAAATATCATGACCTCCCTGACAAGACTATTTTATCCCTCCAACGCATGCAAACTTACAAACTCTCAATATTGTTTTAAGAAATTCATTTTTAGTTTTATTTCTATTTATTTTCGTTAAAAGCAGTACACCTAGCATGCAAACAGTGTAACTGTCGGGCAGATCATCACATTGCGAAGGAACTGTAACGTCAACATAATAATTTTACATTATAAAATAATCATAGGAAATGGCCACTTCTAATTTATTTATTTTTCATCATAAATGTCGAAGCTGGTATTACCAAAAACTTATTTTAAAATGGAATGATTGTAACGCTAAACTTAAATGTTTACTCTTACCTAGAATTAAAAAAATTGCATTAAAATCCTGACAAATGCATGTGCTGGCAATACACAGTCTTATAACAAGAGGTATTTGCGGTTATAACATTTTATATAAATATGTTTTTGATATTAACACAGCCATATTTTTATAATATTGTGTAGCTATAAACTAGATCAGTATTCTATGTATATTACGTTCCTATATAATAATTTGTGAACAGTTCTTTCAACAATTAGAAAGAAGTGTGCAGTTTGAGCAGATATTGCCAATACCCTGTAACGCACTCCCACTGAGCTGTCATGGCAACCGAGTCGTTTGGAAGGAAATGGAAGGTAATCTGGACCAGCCCAATACACTTAAATAACATTTACACGTACGGTACATTGCCCCATTTATCTATTACGATAAACGAACCATTTTCAGTTGACAAATCGCCGATTTGACCAATTACACGACTGCTTGTGGTTTGGTTATCATCATAGTTAAATGGTGCAACGGACCCTTAAAACAAGCATATAATAAGTTTTCAATAATGTTAACTGAGCAAGTGGAAGACATTGCGAACACTCGCTTAAAATTAAGGCATCGTTCACACCAAACGTATTGTCCGCCGCTGACTGTGAGCGCGCGTTACGCAGTTTATTGCTTTTCCATATATATTGAAATTGTCGTTCACACCGAACCGACTATACGCTGTTACGTCGTCTGTTGTAGCTGACTCTCAGTAGCCGATTATTTTACTACGCGACTATGCACGGCGGACGCGGATTGGCTACGCGGACGCAGTTGCCGAATAGCGCCGCTCCGCCGCGTACGCACCGCCGCTCCGCCGCGTCTGCACCGCCGCGCAGTGATGTCAGATTGGGGGGATTCCCACTAGTTTTATCGTATGGGAACCACGAGTGATCTCAGAGATCGTTTATAAAATACTACGAGCAACTTCAAATACTGAGCTCTTTTATGTGTAGAATAGTCGGCCGCTCAGCGTACGCATCTAGTGTGAACCTACACGAGCGTATTCTTTTGTTCACACATGTAGCGCATCGTACGCTATAGCCTATTGTCGGCTTGGTGAGTACGCGTACTGCAGATTGAATCGACGTTCACACTGAGGCCGACTGTGAGTATACTCACAGTCAGCGGCGGACAATACGTTTGGTGTGAACAATCCCTAAATAGCAAGATATAAGACGGACTTTATTACAGTCATTTAAAAATAAACAGCTAATATTAAAGTAAATGACGCTCTCTTTAGTCATAATAAAGCTTTAATTATACACTCGTTGTGTCGTAATATACTCCCTTGTACGGAGAATAAACCATTACTAATATTATAAATGCGAAAGTATCGAACAAAAAGTAAAAGTAAGTATATTATTATGTTTTGTACAAAAATATTCAGAATCATTAAAAATCCCAAAATATCAGATCAGCTGATCATGATCTTTTTAAAAGCATTTTCCCAGGCAAGGGACTTTAAAGCGTTTTATACCACCTGATGGTTAGACGTTAACTAACATGCCCATGTATATATGTCTTAAATACATATATTTATTCTCCATCAAAGGGCGTATATTACAAATATACTTGTATAATCGAATTAAAACAACTTTGTAAGAAGCAGAAGTACAATAAACACGTAACGTATAACGCGGAGTCCTGCGTGAGCGACGATGCGACGCGACGTTCAAACGCAATGAACGCAATCAACAACAAAAGTTAGGTACATAACTTTCATCTATACACCGTGACTTTTTAGTCGTCTTACAAAGGTGGTCCACTCAATCTATCCGACATAAAATACCACTAGACACGATTATTAATTTTATAGCCTTACTAATTAAGATAATGGGTGCAAAGAAAAATACTGACAAAAAAATGTTTACGTATTAAACGGTAGAAAGTAGGTACCTTCCCAACGCACCGCGCTCCATTGATACAAGATTCGGGCAGCGCTCACAACAGGGAGTTCTTATAATCTACGTCATGCATCATAATAATTAATTAATTTTTATTTTTAAATTATTCAAATCTCATAAATATTTTTTTTATATATGAACGTTTACTAGTCATTGGATACATGAAGTGGGCTACCGTTGTAAGACGACTAAAAAGTCACGGTGTATATAAACGAAAAAATTGCCAAATCTGAGAAAACCGTTTAAGGAAGACAATCAACTCAACGCCCTGATACCGGCAAATTAAAGTCTGCAGAGAAACACGACATTAACGCATATATGTTTTGAAGGGACTTTTGGACAAAATTGTACAGTTCTAGAAGTAATATAAAGATCACTTGGGATATTTGTCGCGTGTAGCATCGCGACTACCATTCGACTAGTCGCAGAGACACAGGTGACTTTGGTGCCAGCAGGAAGTCGAACTGAATGTCCAACTCACCGTCAAACTCCACGCGCCATTTTTGCATTATCTGTAAATGTGGAAAGATATGATGATTTGGATGTTGACAAAATCATAGAATAATTATGGGAAGATGAAGGAGAATGTTTGGTTTTTGGTTAATCCATATTTAAACAGCAAAAACCAAACATTTAAGTATGGTTAATCCATATTTAAACAGCTTATGATACGTATACTGGATAGAAGGAAAACTAAAACTTGGTTGAACATAATCGCAAAAGCGGGACTTTCAAGTCAAACAACACAATGGCATCAAAAAAAGAAGATGTATTTTGTATTTGCAAGTGCCACTTAAGCGTTAACTTGAGTGAACCACTGAAGTGTATTGGCGTAGTGGCGTGAGATGTTGGGTTTCGCAGTGAGACAATAAAGAAGGTTGACTTACCTTGGCAAGAAGCAAATGCAGTTCAAGATCAACGAATCGTTTCCCGGGACACATGCGGCGGCCTCTGCCGAAGGGAGCCACAAGAGCAGGCGCGTGAGGAGCCGCGTGCGAGAGCCAGCGCTCGGGGACGAACTCCCGCGCGCGGTAGAAGTTCTCCTCGCGACGGCAGGCCGCCCCTGTGTGGGCTAGCACGAACGTCTGGAAACAATATAATATGCTCTGTCATGAATGGGTGCTTATGTATCGCATTGGCAATTTTAAAGGATTAAATAAATAATGCTTTATTGATGCAAATCCTTACAAAATGCGTAATATCTAGCAGGTATACAATTTAATGAAGGCACACAAATGTTGAGACCCTGGCCCCTAAACTAGGAATGCCTGTGACTTCGGAACCAAAATTGATTCAACTATGTACTTTTCTTCTTCCTGGGCGAGGAATGGTGTCTAAAAAAGCTAGACATCACGATTAGGTTAGGTTAGCTCTGATCAGATAATAGCTCAAAGATAGGTGTCAAAATCTTTGTGGAAAGGCTAAAAATTAGCCTTTCCTGTTCAGCTTTTATTTGATTACCGTTTTCTGACCTCTGTAACCTATATAAAATGTCAAGCTTTTCCAGAATTACAGATTTACGTCAAAATCACAACAGCAGCTGTTGCAGTTTAACTTGATTTTCAAGAAGACCTATTTTTTGATATGACAATGCAATTTCCTCTTTTATTAATCATCGGATAACATAGAGAATTCGACTTACGCCAGCCGGCAATTTATGTCCCCCAACAGTCATCGGGGTATCCAGGACCCTGGCCAAGAAAGGTGCTGTTGGCAGCAGCCGGAAGGCCTCGTATATCGCGGCGCGGACTGAGGGGGCGGCTGCAAGGTCCTCGGCAGTCAGGGTGCTGCAGGACGGCAGCTCCGAGCGGATGACCCGCTGCCAGTCCGGACGACCGCTCAACAAGTATAGCAGGAAAACTAGGCTGTTCGCTAGCTGTTGACAAGTTGAGTTGGAACTGTATATTGGGAAGAATAAGATTATGATGATTTTGAAGAGATGAAGTATTTCGTTTCCAAAAAGAGACTGTTTCTACTGAGAAAAGCTTGAACTTGATATTAATATTGTCGGTATGTCATCTTAACCATAACATAATGGAACTGATTGATTCTAGCCTCAATATACTGTGTAGTATACAAGAGTGTTTGAGCGGTGGTTTCTCAAGTACCTATGTATACTCTGCATTTAGGTATAGCAAGAGGATAACTGCAATAACTACCTGTAGTTCTACTGTTCAAGCCATTCGATAAAACATACAAAAACGTTTAACTAATTCATCAGTAGGTTTGCTAGCTTTAGCACAAAAAAAGTATAGGTACCGTCTCAATGCCAGCTGTGATGAAGTCAATGACTGCAGCCTTCTTGTCCCTCATGTCAACGGCAGGGTTTTCCAATATCCTGAGAAAGATCTCTCTCATGGCGTCATCATTGGCAGTGCCCTGTTTCTTTGTCTTGGCTTCCTCCATCAGCTCCGATACTATCCTGCCAACAATTTGGTTTTATTATTGCTTGACCGCATGTAACGTGGTTAAGTCAAAGCCGCGGGGATCGATCGATCATAAAGTTAAGCATCGCTAGGCGCGGTCAGACCGTGGATGGATCTTGTCATTATAAGTTCTTCCGTGTTTCGGAAGGCATGTTAAATTGGCCCCGACTGTTATATGAACATTTTTGGCCGTCGTTACGAGTAGTCAGAAGCCAGAAAGTCCGAAAACCAGACTATGTCCGGATTGCCCGGATTAAGGAGGTTGAGGACGTCAGACATACGCTCTAACTCACGGATACTCAGCTGCATCCGGTTAGATGATGAAGTAGAAGTTTCTCGATGTATTTGGGACAATATATTCATAACACCGCCTCATAATGATTCAAAATTGATTTCTACTTGTAACGGCCTTGTCTTGTCAGGATATATCAAAGTGCAACCTGCACCTATTAAATGAATGGAACTAGTAAAATGCTCCGAACCAGTTTTGGAAGTAACAAATGGATTGATTAGATGAAGTTCTAACAAAAAATTGCAAGTGTCAAGGTTGGTCTTATTTAAACGTGTACCCTTTGTAAAAACCATAAAAAGTTAGGTACCTAACCTTCATCTATATATTGACGAAAAAATTGGCCAATTCTAAGAAAATCGCTTAAGGAAGACTAGCTTTTTTCTTCAATGTTTGATTATCTCGTTATAGAGCGGTCGAGTTCAAGACCTGCCACTCATTATCCGAACTTATGCGTCATCTACAGCTTATTCAAAGGGATGATTGATCTTCGGAACAGTTTGAGAGCCTATTTGTGTATCCATAATGATGTTCATAAAACATATCCACTAAGGATAGCTATTCAATTTGAACTTGAACGATCGGTAAACAATAAGCTCTTTATATTGTACCTACACAGCGTTCAATGTCACAATGTAGTCTTACTGTATCATATAAAAAACCCTGTCTACATGTTGTGATTGATAGCCTATCAATCACTGAGTCAATAACGTAAGTCGTAACTCCTATATTTACGCATTGCTTCATTATTAAGATAGGGGAACTAACTCACGTATGAATGGTTTCCTCGCTCTTCACGAATGTCCTGTAGAGAGTGGTGGGGGCGAACTTCCATAGGGGAGCTCCGTAGTAGGAGTCCCTCTGGGCCCTGAAGTGGGCCTTCACGGCGGCCGCGAGGGTTGCCGCACGACCCGACATCCATCGCTCTAAGAAGCCCAGTCTTGAACCAAGCATCAACCCGCAGACAGCTGAAATAAAGAAATAAAGTCTTTTTATATAATGACATCAGCACTCCAGAATAAGAGGATTACCAGGTCCAACAATTTTCCTGTTTAAATTCTTTGGTATAGGTATCATTTGTCACCGAATTAGTTTTGAAAGCGAATGCATTTTCCTGTGTTTTGGTCACAATATTAAAATGTTGCATCATTGGTGATGCAACTTGTTTTGTGGGAAAACAACAACAAACTTTTTTCAATCTACCAAGAGTACACCTACCTACTCGCATAATTAATGATTATGTCATTGCAACAAATATAAACTTGACATAATTTGTCTGCACCATATCCTCACTAAACCCTGGAAACGCCATATCAAGCAAGAATGTAAGCACAAAGAACATTTGGAGATTGACGACATAGCTTCCGGCCATTAGCTGATAACATTGAACGCGGCGCAGAATACTTCTATGTAATCTGGTGTGGTGTACAATTTCATAATGCATTTCTGATGTTGATTGTTGCATTCCTTGAGCGACGCTCGCACGCGAGTACGTTGCCCGTCTAACGCTATTTCTTCCACATATGACCCACATTCTTATCTCGAGGAACGTCATTTTCTCGTCACTATTATCGCAGCTCTCTGAATCTATTTAAGACCCACTGACTTTAGCATTTGAACTCCACACGACAGCTCACTGCACAATGTAATTATGTTAGGAGCATACATTTGATAAGCGCTATGCAGAGTACAAGGCTAGTCAGAATAGATATTATTTACGTCGGAGATATTAGTGAAACGGTTTTTTATTTGTATGCTATTATCATCTTCAACGCATTAAAACGGCTATAAAGAAAAGGTCAATAATGTCAATCTGTTCAGCGTTTAAAACCTAGCATACACTTCGACACGTTTTGCCGTATTATCTAAATGCATCTCATTTTCCTCAAAACTTACGTGTCTTGACCTAGTGCTAGTTAACATTACTTCTTTATCTCTCTACTTGCGCAACTTTTATCTTAAATTCCTATCCTAACGCACTTGTGACTCATGCTTGCGCCATGTCTACTGGTCTACACATTAGACGAAAATGGTCTAATTATCTAGTATCAGTAGCAATTGGGAATGAATCATTTCTCAAATCGCCTTTAAATTGCATCATTTATCAAACAATCGATCGTCGACAGCACCAAATCATCTATAACCTATTGAAAGTGATTTTTATCGTCTACGTTATCGATATCATTTGACTTCAGTCAGCTGATTCGAGACATCTAAAAAAACTGCAATCTTAGGAGTGCAGATTTGTTATTGACGACTCTGGTGCCTTTAGTAAAAACCGCAACTTTACTTACATTCCAAGCCCATCCTGTTAGTAAGTTGATCAAAGCCGGCAACAGTGCCATCGCTACGGCGACAAGATTCCAGAAGTTCGAGGAAGTCGTCACAAATATTGTTCAGCTCCGGTAGGAAGCCTTGCATCGTGTTGGGACTTGTCAGCTCCGCGGTCAGGTGACGACGAAGATGGTGCCATTTTTCGCCTTGTCTGAAAAAATATCAGGACAAAACTACATTTTTGCATCCCCAATTTTTAAACTGCGGGATTCATTTAATTTTTTCAAGTAATTAAATCTCAGTAGAGCACCTAGATGATATTATTAAGAAGAGATCATTTCTTTAGAGAGAGATTATTTAGAGTAGGAATCACTATCTATTCCTACAATATCGTGCTTCAAAGACAAAAGCTCTAATGCTTTAAGAACGAAGCTCTTTGAAAAATTGACCTACCATCAAAATTCTGAGTCATACCTTCCGTCCGCACATCGATATCAATCTCACACGCCTATTACAAACCTCACGAAAACTCGTAAAGTTGCAACCTTGACCGTGCAACGCCTTTTGACTATCATTACCATTTTAGTTACGTTTAACCTAGCCAGATCTTTAACAGTAGGTTTTATATCGTAATACTTCCAGCCTTGAAAAGTCTACCTGCCGAATAAACGTGATCGTTTTATATAGTCGCTATTTAGGCAGTAATAGTTAGGCACACTTGCTTGGTTATTTCCTTTTCATCAAAACAGTAACCTTTAGACGTTACCTCTAACGGCCAGTTTCTTCATCAAAAGTTAAAGTTAAAGTAATGTCTAAAGTAAAAGTAACGGTCAAATACGTTTTTTCAAGGCTAAAGTGACAGCAAAACTAATAGAAAAATTGAATTTGACCGTTACTTTTACTTTAGACATTACTTTGACTTTTACTTTGGCTTTAACTTTTGATGAAGAAACTGGCTGTAAATAAGAGTACCTATACCATGACATTGATTCGATCAAAGGCATTAACTTTGATGCTGATGGTTGATAGGAACATCTTATAATATTTCAACTGAATAGTTATTATATTATTATGCACCATTAACGTTCTAGCATCTGTGTCATAAGATGTAGATCCAATCATTGAAATCTATAAGTTCCTTCGATTGAAAAGGAACATCAAATTAGATTGTAATCGAACTGATGAGGCATGGTTGAACACCATGATGAAACTGTCGGCATTATCGACAAATGTTTTCAAACTTACAGGAAATGACAACATTGCAATGTCATTAAAAAATAGTGCCAATGTAACTGCGCATTTATATTTGAAGTCTACGTGACTTGAAGTATAAAGTCTTGCCAAATCACGAGCACTGAACACAATGGACCTGTTAAGTCCCAATACTCGAGGTCAAACCACCCGCTGCTCGCAAAAACCCAATGAATACTTACTTAAAGATAACCTAGTCTATCTGGGTATCTATGTCAATTACTCTAGTCTTGAAATATGAGATGATTGGCGTTATCTATAGTCAGGCTGTCTACTTATAAGTTCTCAGCTATCTAAATAAGGTAATGGATAACCTTGTAAGTGAGGTAGGCGCAGTAGGTACAGACAAGCCCAACATAGAACACGTGGTCGTCAAAGTAATTATTTAATAACTTGCCGAAAACTAATACAATTAACTCATAGTCACGTTCATGCTCTATAATCACATTAATATTAATGGTTCGCTTTTGTATAGACATCAGTGTTTCCCAGGTGAGGGTGACGTAAGGCTGTCGATCTGTATCATAACAAATGAACACATGTTTTGTATTAAGCCGAATGCCAAGGCTATGTATACTAATTCGGACTGCAAGGACTTTATGCGCTTCATCCCTTTGACATAGAAAAGCTACACATTGAAAGACTGACGTAAAAAAGTTCTATGGCACTTCCAAAAAAGGAGAAGTCCATTGAATTTTTTTACACAAGCATGTATTCTTACTTACTCATTTACAAGTCCAGTAGAGGCGTATCTGTCGGGCCTGCTCCTACGGTACACTTGCACGATCTCGGTGGGCGGACGGTAGGGCCTCTTGGCCGGGGCCCGCAACACCGCCTCCAGGGCTGCTCTCTCCGCGATGGACACCACAGAAGCACCTCCCGGAGTGGTCTCCACGAAAACCGGCCCGTAACGCCTGAACATGTCTGTGTGCAAATCTCTCATTGTGACCGTACACTAGCTTTTACAACTATAGTTAACATAACTATAATGAGTTGGGGTTCCTGTATCAATATACAGGTCCTGGACCCATCTTCAAAATTAGGATATTTATTATGAACGTGTGTTTGATTGCCAAAGGATAGTCTGACACGAGCCTTGATAATTTGCTTGTGGCAGATTACCCTTTAGCCCTTGTAAGGTATGAATTCAGTAATGTCCTATCAACCCGTTGTAGTGGGCACGATATAGTTTGAAAATTACCTCATACTGATAAATTGTTTTAGGTTTATGTGTAACCCACTTCTTATTTGTGTCAAATAACATGTTATCAAAATAGCACAAACTGCAAACTATATTGAAGACTTCAGAAACTAGATCGAGTTATTTATAGCTGACATCTGAATTAATTATATATCTCGAAACCTACATGATTGTTCGATGATGTTGATTAAACTTCGTCTAGACAATTCTGTGTCCCACAACAATGATACACAATGACAGTCGCTATGCACCCAGTTAATACAATACTTTGTTGTCGTCTGATCGAACCCAGATTTGTAAGTATGTATTCCGTAGGAGATATGATAGACTTGAAAGAAACATCCTTGATATTTAGGAGCTTGGAAATTTCGAGTCTGTTATTACTTCGAATCGATACAGATCTTCTAAAATTGAAAGAAATAATTGAAAACTCTTTAAAGAACGGGGATTCAAAATCGAATAATTGCAAAGTTTTGCTGTTTGCAGATAATGGTGGTAGTGCGCAAAGGCTACACGCGCGTACCTTTATTTTAACAACTCTACACAGTTGTCGCCGATGAACACTAACCAAACATGATTCAGAAAAACTCACCTTCATAAGCTTCATGCAGCTTATTCATCTTGTATCGACCCCAGAAGAGCCAACGGGTGCCCAAAAACGGTAGTGCCTGCGGGCCGGGCAGGCGTGTAGCCTGTTTGCCATCAGCCGCGCGCGCAGCTAACGCCGTCGCCGCCACCACCACCAGGATCACAGCCAGCACCAACGTCGGCACGTACGACCAGTCCACCAGGGGCGGCGGCGTGCTCTACAAGGGAAATATCAATATTTGAATTATGTAAGGTTCAAAATGATTCTTGGCCTACGAACGTAAAGGGTTGGAAATATCCTATAACTGTCAAGTAATCTGTGTCATAGCGGTAATCCTGAAATTGCTGTTACGCATAATTTGAGATGCTAACATCAAATTACCTATCCCTATCTAATTACTCTAACGGTGAGATAAGGCCAAGATTATTCTGTGTTCATGACACACGAAACGTTATGAAACAATAACAAAATCAAGTTTATTGACCGAATAAGTGTGTATGTCGATTCCTTTAAATGTTATTGCAAATATCAGATCCTCAAATCTTTGTTCAAGTTTTGGCTTTAACACTTTCGATGCCCAGCACCCGGGATTCGAGTCGAACCATAGTTCATTCCTTATGCCCGCAACCCGAATACCGAGTCGTCGCTATGTGTAGCTATAGATGCATGTGCTCATGCCCAGGACCCGAATAGCGAGTCCATAGCTAAGTAAGCTGTAAGGGTTGTCAAAAGTAAATAAATGAAATCAATTGAAAAAACATCGCTTTAGTTTATAACGGATTAGAAAACGTAAATTGGTATTATTCCATCCAGTTATTGCTTCATTCCAGTATTGTATTAATTTGGTACATGCGTACTTAGGTTAGATCTTGTTTGATGTTAGTAATAATGCGCTCACGCGCGCCATCTATTGATGTATGTCCAAATCAAGAGACGTTAAATTCGCAAAGATAATCCTTGCCTAATATAAATGGGAAATAAATTTATTATTAGGTCAAAGTAATATAAAAATACTAGTGTTTACAGCTAAATCACATATCATTTACAAAATATGAGAAGAATTACGGATTTCAAAGGTTTTTGAAAGTATCTCATTTGGGGATCTCTTTGAAAATATTAATAACATAAACGGAAGTAATACGATAAACGGAAGTAATAAATAAACTTCGTATATGTTTGTATAATTATAATTGATTAACTGAATACACGAACGGTAGGTATATGTTTATTTGTACCGGGATTAAATTATTCAGTAGACTACAAGTTGGAAATTAAGCTACGGAATAAACAGGAGATCAACTGAAGGTACTTTTTCTGACTAGTGTTAAGTTCTCGATAACTCTGATTGGTCAACAAGATCGGGCCTGGCAATCTTCGACTCGAAGATTGTCAAAATATTGTCATTAGAATAGATTAAAAGTTAAAACAAAAGTGCATCTATCGCCTTTTGTGCAATAACGAGATTTATGGTTCTTTATCTCTGGCCCGTAAAATGACAAACAAAGCGCGTCGGCATGTTTTTTGAGATTACGAGTATTTAAACTAA
Organism: Helicoverpa zea; assembly: GCF_022581195.2. Classification (NCBI taxonomy): domain Eukaryota; kingdom Metazoa; phylum Arthropoda; class Insecta; order Lepidoptera; family Noctuidae; genus Helicoverpa; species Helicoverpa zea. The sequence continues at coordinate 7,154,372 of NC_061472.1, forward strand.
AAACTAGATACTTATTTTCTTTGTTATCCTATGCAGGTGTTAAAACAAAGCACGTCGGCGTTGTATTGATTAAAAAAAAAGCTTACAGAAACATGTAGATAAATCATATTAAGTAAATCTGTTCTAACATAATGTACGTTAAAATTAAAAAAATAGTCTCTTTAACAACATAATAAATTAAATAACAAGACGGGATTTATTTTCTTTATTCTGATCAAAAATGCACAATAATTATATTCTAGTAAATTATTTTGGGTAGCCCTACGCTCGGTGGGCGGGGCTTAAGTGAACCCGGACGCCGGGTTTTCGGGCATAAGGGTCCCGTTCCGATACAATTGCGCTGTTGGACTCGAATACCGGGTTGTTATGTAATTATGCAAAATATTTTTGGGCATGTGGATAGGAATTGCATAGGTGAGCTGGGCAGTGAAAGTGTTAAGATTTGTTTGGTTTGGTCAATGACCCCGCGTGAGGCTCGGCTGCGCGGCGCGTGCGTCGGGTGTGCGGTATCGACGCCGTCGATGGCACAACGTTGACGCGGCGCTCTTGACATTGGCTTTGCGTAACTGTCTCTCGTTACGTAACATAACGCTGCGCTGGACACGGACGCGGCGTCAACGGCCGACCAACTACTACCTAACTGCACTCAGTGACAGCTTAATATGTGAGAAATTATCTCCAGGTATCGAGCGGTGGTACAAGTTTTTATTGCCATTTTAACGGATCCCGCATTTCACAAGAATACTTCGCAGTAGGTACTGGAATTTAACGGGATTACAACTTTCGCAAACGTGTTGCCAACCGTCAGTTACATACAACTGTACCTAATGTTGCATACCAATGCAACAGATTACATCCGTTAATTTGTTTGCCTAATGGTATCGAAATCGAATTCAATATGAAGGTGTTCAGTGTTGTCCTTAACGTGGAGGCCGCAGTGCGTCAAGTAGCGGACGTGCATCAAATCCACCGGCAGCGAAAATGCAGGCTATAGAGTTGTTAATTATAGATTTACACTCATCCATATTTTTGCCCTCATAAAAATTCTATGTCAAACAAAACCTAATAAACAACTCTTTTAATATTTTTCCTTTCACTACAAAGTAATATTTATTACAGTTCTTTCTTACATATGAAGTGCATGCTTGGCTGCTGCATGTTACTGCATAACTACTGAGCCCGCTATAGCACACACACAAACATCTATAGCATAACTCGTCCAGTTTATGCTCTTGTTGAAAATCGCTCTTATCCTTTGTAGGTATTAACTGCAGTAATAGGGTTGTTTCCAATTTTCGGAAATCTATTTAGATAGCTTCTAAATAATTTTAAGATCACCCTCTCTTTCATTTTTCGTCTCAAATCTTTTTATTTTTTATGTATTACATGTTTTTCTATTTGTCTTAAAATATTGCTCAGAAAACGCTAGATCACGTGACTGTGACGTCAACGTTCTCTGTTCATTCCTTTACATTTTAAAGCACATCTAACGAGAAAAAACTAACATACCAACTAATGGATTTCTTTATTTTAATAATGTATTTTTATAAAATAGCTACAAAAAGTATAATATTTTATACATATAGATTATTTTTATACATTTGCACAAAAATAAAATACCTCAAATGTTTTGTGTTGTGTACGCGGAAAAATGAAATGGTGCAAAGAAACGTAAAGTTTGTGTTTATTTATATTGAGGTTATGTTTGTGTCCGCGTTCGAAAAGATTTGATGCTTTTTCAAAAAACTTAAACTAAATGAATGTCTACAAGGTTTGTGTTGTGCGAGACTGTGGAAATACGACCATTAGTGCTCTAAATAAACTGTTCATCCACGTACCGCTGAATAAAAATCTTGGTTATTGGCAAAGAATTGAGCGACCATAAAAGAGTCTACTCTTGGCAGATTGTAACTATCAGCTTTCATAAATCCTTTCTCCATAATTCTTTAGCAGTTGTATCACTTAAATGCAATTAACACACAGAACTTCACAGAAGCAAATAATCAAAACATTAATTCTGAGGTTATTTCGATATATCTGTCACTGTTTTATTCGGGTTATTTCGATATTTCATTTCATTTCATTTCATTTCATTTCATTTCATTTCATTTCTGTCAAATACTTGTCATTGTCAAATATAGAAAGGATGACGTCATCGGTCTCTTCTCGTCGTTTTTAATGGCGTGACGTCACAGGCTCAAAATTAAAATTTCATAAATTAATTAAAAAATATATGGTCATTTATAAATAATATAATATAGCTTATCGTGTTTCTAGTTTTGTGAACTTTCGGTGCATTTATTTAATTTTAACTAAATGAATACTAGGAAACAACCCTATTAATGAAGGTTTGTAAGTTCATGGTTGACTAAGATAAATCGAGATACATATTTACTAATTTGTGAGGGACGAGACTCAATTAACGAGATAACTAGGATGTTGTTGACAGTTTCTCAACGAAAGCTTGATACTTGAACTTGATTTAACCTATGTAGGTATCTTATAGGTTGATTAAGTATACACAATTACTGCAGCACCCTCGTTAATATTTGGCTTATAGGCCAAATAGAAAATATCTGCACCTTATATCGGTCCCTAAAATTCAAATGGGAACAATTGGCCTTTTAATGAATAACGATTAGCCACCTTTCTATTGAAAAAATGAGTGTTATAAATAGAATCTATACATAATCATGTAGATTCTTAATCGATACCAGAAAAAAATCACAAGCCTTGATAATATGAAATCGTAATTGAATGTCGGCTTCGTCGATGTAGGGATGTTTTTCATAGCGAGAGCCGCTGGTTAATTATATCCTGCGTTGTACATATAACGTTAAGCCTGCGTGGCCCACTTACAAGAAAATTTCATACCAGCAAGTTTGTATCACTTCGCCAGTTTTTCGTACGAGCTTCAGACTCTTGTAAACAGAGTTTGCAAGTTTATCCCACCTGATCAATGAGCTTTGAGGACCTCTTAATTCGATCTACATCGTAGAAACTAATCCAAACTATTTTAATGGTTAGGTTAGCTGAATATTTATACATTAATTTAATAGACTAGAGATTAATTTAGTAAAGGACTTTTACCCAAAAACTTTATGTCTAGACCTGGACTTCCAGACAAGTTTCACACAAAGGGTAACAAATTCTTTGTGCCCCTACTAACTCACAATCCCAGACATCACTTAAATGTCCCGTGTTACTTTGAAATTGAGTGGTCAACTTATTGGAAGACCACTTTCATAGTTATGAGCAAAACCTACTCAGCTTTACGTCACTTTCTCTAAAAATGCACTCTCTTAAATGCAATACGAGTCATTAAAATAATGAGCAACAAACAGACAACCCCAGACGGTACTGTTCTTAATCACATCACCTAGTGATTTTTAATCGATTTACTGGAGCATACACTAAATAGCATTTGAATTACAAATAAGTTGTTGATGTGAATAATACGTATCAGTTCGCTCAGGTGCGAAGTGTTGTGGAATGAACTTAATGCAAGTTGAAGGACAGTTCAGTTTCAACAAAGAATCCCCAGAGCACCTATTGGTTACGCGCGCGAGGACAACAAGATAAGATAAAGCGGTTAGTAATCAAACAAATAAACAGTCTAACCCCTGTATCTTTATCTCTGTATCATCTCTGAGTGCTCCACATTTAAAGTGATCTCTCAAGGGCGTCTGGCCAGTCTGAACCGGTGACAATCAATCCGTAGAGAATTTAATGTGCAATAAACTAATATAAAAAGTCATAATTATAGGGTACGATTGTACCGGTGGTAATGTAAATGTGTTCGCACGGTGATTGTCTGTATCAGGTATTGACTAAACAATTACCTACATGTTCATTGAATGCACTGGTACAAAGTCATCATTGAGTTTCAACACCGTCATACTTTCAATGCAATTTGATGTGATTACCTGCAAACTTGACTTGGCTTATGTGTGATTTCGTTACTCCTATGCATAAGTTCAGTTACACAAAGATATACAAACTTAAAGGAATCAAAGTTGAGTGGTGTAAAGATTTGAGACTTCATAAAAATGTATTAAGGAGCATAAAATAATTGCCAATGCAACATACGATTTCTCGTAAATTCTATCCTGAACTACATCTGATATGATAACAAAACGCCGATCAAAATGATGATATTTTGAAAAGTTGTTTTACGTCGTATAATTATCAAACTTTTGTCTCAACTAAGCTCTACGTAGAGTAAGGAAGAATAGGCTTAAATGGCTTTAGAGGAGGATTGAAATTGGAGCAAAAAACATACTGCGCCGACCCCAAATAACTTGGAAACAGGGCAGGAAGAAGGAGTGTCTTAGAGGAGGATTAGGCTGTGAGATAGTACTTCATGAATATCATACCGTACCATAGAGATTATCTCTGTTAACAAAATCGACAAATACCTAAATGAGTAAACATTAAAAAAAAAATTTGCCAAAATTCGTAATAATTTTTGCCCAACCCATTTTGCAAATGATAAGCACACGCCCTAAGATTTCGAATAGGTAAACTGCCTATGGCTGGAAAACCATTTGCCTATAAATTGCTACTTAAGTTAATGGAGTGAAAAGAATATACTCGGAACATTTGAGTACGATTAGCAATAGCTAGTTAAAAATATAAAAAAAAACGGGCGAATTTATATGGAGATTTAAAAATAATGGTATTTCTCGTTTCAACAAAGTTTACCAATCCAATTACAAACTTAAAAAAAATTTGTGCATGTTTTTTTTCTAACTACGTCAACATCCAAAATTATTTTTTAGCAGAGGTTATCTAAAAAAGACCGAATTGATAAAGTATCTAAATAGTCATGTTATCTTTACTATACTTAGTAACGACTCTGTTTTCAACGGAGATGTTACCTGGGTCAAAAACCTCGTAAAATTCATCGCACTCGATTTTCTCTGACTTCAATGTCATTTGTGCTATATCGTGAATGTATTTACCAAATAAAGTTCGGGGAAGTCAAATAATTATGTATTGCTCAAAAAACAGCTTATTTGGAAATGTCTGGAATTTTTATATTATCAATATGTTTCATGTCCCTGAAGTTAAATAATAAAAAGTAACGCTCATATCTATAGACTCCATGAGCATAGATACACAAGTCTTTCGACTATACTAGCTTACTAAAGTAAGTTTTAAAAACCAGATAGTAAAATCTTCCTGCTTTTAGTAATATCGTAATCAATGATTCCAATAAAAATACAATAACTTGATCATCAATGTATCGAAGTGTAATGCTTACCTGTCATATTTTTATCACGGCTTGCATTTTTTCAATATCTATTGAAACGTAGACAAATATGCTCGTACGCGCAAACACTTGACATTGGATAAGACACTATTTCTAGATATCCTCGCTATTTACGTACTTAGTGACGAAATCGATATAAAGTAGGTACTTAAATATAACACTATTAACAAATAGAATCACCTATGTATGCCGAACTTCACATAATTCTATGATAAGTCTATCTAATTAAAAACCTCATTGTAAATATTTAGACAAACCAAGTGGAAGTCAAAAGGTTATCTTGTATTGTTTTTAAGAAAGACAAAAGATGAATGGTTTCTGCGTCTTAATTTGGAGGAGCACGTTATTTACAAAATCATAATAATCGTATGACTTTGAACCTCTAATATAAGTATGAATGAATGACATAAGAAATTCCTAGAATACATTAAGAAGAGGTACATGATGATTAAAACTGGATTATCTAAAACAATACCTGACCATAACTAACGAAGTACCTAATGTGTGTCTAAAGCTCCCGACAATATTGGAAAATGTGATGTAAGCACGCACAAGAAGAAAGTGTTTTCAGGATATAAGCGTTTGTGAATTCTGATGACGCACTTCGAGAGATGAACGTATGTTTCTAGAAACCCCCATGATCGATGTGACATAAACAAACAAACTCTTATCTCTAAGTTTTTTCAAAATAAACTGTAATACTTAGGCAGCTTATCTACCCTAAATAAGTATTAATATTATCAGGCCACGTCCTTTACTTGAGATACCAAAATGCATTCACTGTTTGTAAGCAGCAGGAAGTTAGGGACTCGGTGCTGGCACAAATATGGGAAATTAAAAAAAAAAACAAACAAACATTCGAATTGAGAACCTCCTCCTGGGAAGTCGGTAAAAAAACAAAAACAAATATGAAAAAGATCTGAAATCGTCATAATCGCAATTTTTTAACACCCGACAATACCTACCACTGGACATGCCTTAAATATAGTAACGGAAATCATAAAGAAAAAAAACAATAATTAATCATCATCTCCATGATTAATATTAATAATCATATAAATAAAATTCACGCACACATTTAAATTAGACTTCATTGAGAAGTAACCGCCGTAAGGTCAATGAATTAAGGATAGATACACTTGCTCGCTAACGATAATATTGTGAGAGTAAATAAAAAAAAATCTTATGTAAACAGAGTAGGCATAACACGAGTAAATAATGTAGATTTGCTTATACATATTATAAAACATCTGAAACCAACTCATGTGCTAAATTATTTTACTTATTTTAGTTTTGGTGCCAGTGCGAATGCGTTTAGTAAACTTACGGAATCAAATCAAATTACGCGTGCGAACTGCGAAAACTCAAAACAATTTTCAGTTGCTCATTTGTTTCAGCGTAGCATTTCCTCAACTGTTCATCCATTGTTCATTCTTTGTAATATTTGAGTATTGACGTCACCGTATCTGCGTATACTTGAGAGTTGCACATAATTTACATAACTCTATGACGGCGCGTCTCGTCACTCTGTCAGCTGCATGATGCATCGTCGTCTTCCGCGTATATTGAGGCCGGTTCATGAGGTTCATCGTCGCTTTAATTGATTGCACTCCATCGCTCCTCACTGCTTGTTATTGCGACCCTAAGTTGCATCTGCATCTTTAAATGTTTCTCACTTATCGACAAGAGTACTTTGGACCTAACTGACGGTTAGTGTGAAGCGCCGATTGAAATAAAACTCCGTATGACAGTTAAGTTTTCAGACTGTTAGTGTTATCTCAGCCATTTTTCTAGAAGATCGAGAGTAAGAGTGATAAGTTACTGATATGCTAAGTAGTTACGTAGTGTGTTGAAACTGACATCTGCGGCGAATCAAATACCTACAACATTAAATAAAAATCAATCCATACTTAGCTAGGTTTATCATAGCTTTATTCATAAGCATACTCAATTTGCCAAAACCAGATCTGTTTATTCATAGATCGTCTGTCTGGCGAAGCTTGTCGTATTTTCTCCTCATTATACATGGACGAGTTACTTAAAATCGTCTTATTTTTAATTTTAAAGATCAAAGTGTCAATTAGCCAGTTTGAAATTGATAAGCAAATATGTAATGATTTTGTTTTCGTGATGAAAAGAAGAGAGAACTCCGCTCAGAATAAAGAAGATGGATCAAAATTGCCCCACATCCTATAACAATGTGACGTATCTCAAAAAAAAGATAAAAATGTTAAAAAAATTATGGCATACTCTCTAATTTATTTTTTTCACACCTTCATACGAAAAAACTGCTTTAAAAATTGTTCAGGCGCTGTTATGAAAACGTCGTTCGTAGGACTATTAATGGACCATTTTATTAAATATGTTTTTTGTTTGATAGGGTATACCACACAGGTGGTCCCATAATCATCAGGTCAGGATCTGATGATGGAAACCCTGAGAAACCCAGGGCAACTTTTAAAAGTTGTAGGCATGCACAGGATAAAAACTTGACTATGAGGTGTATGTCTGGTAAAACTATGCAACAATGAAGGTTTGGAGCTGACCTAATGATGGAGACGAAAAAAGGTCGAGGGAACTCAACAACTGAATATGTAAACTACCTTGTGTTAGGGCTTATATTATTTGTATTGAATAGACCTTTGCAACAGTGAAGGTTTGGAGCTGACCTAATGATGGAGACCAGAGAAGGTCGAGGGAACTCGACAACTGAATATGTAAACTACTTCGTATTTGGTCTTTTATTATTCGTATTGATGAGAACTTTCTACAAATCCGGATAGTGACAACTATGCTTGTCACAGAAAAGCCAAAAAAAAAACTTTTTACAATAAATAAAACCGACTCCCAAAAACACTTAAAATCAAGATAAAACTATTCTTAGGTGCATCGGCCTAGAAGTCGCTGGGGACTTAGACACTGACTTCTAGGCCGATGCACCTAAGAATAGTATTTTTTTCGTTTTAGTAGAAGGTTCTCATCAATTCGAATAATATAAGCCCAAACACGAGGTAGTTTACCTACATATTCAGTTGTTGAGTTCCCTCGATCTTTTTTCGTCTCCATCATCAGGTCAGTTCCAAACCTTCATTGTTGCATAGTGTTACCAGACATACACCTCATAGTCAAGTTTTTATCCTGCGCATGCCTACAACTTTTAAAAGTTGCCCTGGGTTTCTCAGGGTTTCCATCATCAGATCCTGACCTGATGATTATGGGACCACCTGTGTGGTATACCCTATCAAACAAAAAAAATATTTAATAAGATGGTCCATAAATAGTCCTACGAACGATGTTTTCATAACAGCGCCTGAACAATTTTTAAAGCAGTATTTTCGTATGAAGGTGTGAAAAAAATAAATTAGAGAGTATGCCATATTTTTTTTTACATTTTTATCTTTTTTTTGAGATATGTCACATTGTTATAGGACGTGGGGCAATTTTGTATGGATTGTGATCCGTCTTCTTTATAAATGATTATGTTATTATCGCATGTATGGTGAATCTGGGAGCACTGAAAACTGCAGACTTTCGCAGACTGCCATTTATATGGAAACTTGTATACGGCTAGTTAGGTGTCGAGACAACTTTGTAGAGCTCAAAGCTTTCTTCTCCTACAGACGACATCTATTCTTCGCGGGTCGATACACAGCGGTTACGATATGACCTTTCACCAGATACGACTCTTCTTGCATGTTTATTTGATACATAGGTACCTACTTATTACTTCGTTGTTATTTTATTCCACCTTCTTTTAATCATGACCAAACATTTAGAACCCTCTGATACTGTCGTCAAAGTCACTGCCATTAATTAACATTTTAAGAGTCGATTCAAGGACCCAACGAGAGTCATCGAACGCTTTGAGTATTATTGGGTATTTGCATTCATAGAACAAAAATACATCTTGCCTGAGGCGTCTGCAGGTCAATTCTTTTGCCGATAATACATTTGTCATTGAAATGTGGATATAGAGCAGTTGATATGACATTCATTGATCTGTTTAATGAGATATCAAGACGGCTGTGCGGTTGAAAAGTTTTCAGATCAAAATATAATTGGAGATTGTAGGTAGACTGGTATAGACAGTGCTTCCCTGCAGATTGGCGCGGGCGTCCGAGGGCGGCGCGCGATTCGTTTTGCTCCCCGAAGGCCGACCAGTCCCGGCCGTCTCGCCGCATCGGATATGTGTCACTATAACACTATACATACGTCTGCTTCCCTTCGGGTGACTTCCACACTCGCACTTCATATTAAAACAGACTCCTGTGACCTTAAGCTCACCTATCATATTTCGGGAATATGGTGCAAAAGTCTTGAGATAGATCCGCATTGCCGTCAATGCACGTTATAAGTGTAAACTCATGCTACGATGGCTAATTTGGTGATATGCTCTGCTGGTTGCTCTATCCAGCAAAATGCATGAAGCAAAAAATGCTTTGCATTAGTTACGCAGTTATAACAATAGTAGTATTACGTAATCTTATTATTGTACACGTTGCTACTATTAAAAGCTGTATCTTCTATAAGGTCAAAAGAACAACGAAACTATTTTGGTGTATGTACTAAATACGTAATTAACGGTCAAAAATAAAGACGTTTCATATAAGGTAAAGAGATAAATAGGTGTAGGTTCAATGAGAACTGGATACAATTTTCTAATATCCATGGTTGGTACCTACAATCACTTGATTTTAAACCAACAAGAGTTCAACACAAACAGGAACTCTATAAGTTTCTCAGAACTCAATCAAAGCTGACGAACTAGCTTTTTGTTATTTCTATAGAACGAGAATATCAATGGATGGAGAATATTTTATTACCATTCCATCATACGACTATGAGACAGTTCAGTTTTTTTGGGATCCCAATAACACATAGGTTTTGTAAAGAAGCTTTAACATGACGTTAAAACACATTCGCTTATTTTTTGTATCAAGAATTTACAAAAAAAGGTTCTACTCTAATCAACAAGAAAAACAATAACATTAAAACATCGACATTAAATTGAATAATAAAAACCGTGTCCTTGTATGAGGTTCAAGGCGAACAGTGGGCCGGTGGTGAGCGTCATCGGCGATACAAAATTTTGTACAGGCGTCCGATGGTTTACGACCCGACTCGGCAATCCATTATCATACTAATAGGGTAGTTTTAGCCAACTAACCAGTTGTGGAAGGCCATCGATACCGCAAAAGTGAAGTAATAAAAAAAACAAAATCTCAAAGTGCGATCATATGTAGGTGGTTTTATCGGTGATCGAAAAGAAGCTATGGATTTATTACGGCCATGTTAATTAGCAAGCTTGTTTAATTACTTGAATTGATCTTTGTTTTAGTGGTCTTCTTTTTAATTTGGGTTCGTAAAAGCAGTCCTTTCCAAACGCAAAAAAAAGGAAATAAAAGAAAGTAAAGATTTTGCAGCATCCCCACTAACGACGTGAAATTTTTCGTTTAGAATTCGCAATCATAGAATAATTTTCAGGCAACGCAAATGACTTACGTGTCTAATATAATAAATTGATGATGTCTATCATCGACTCTCGTAATTTATGGCGGGGTAATAACGATGATGAACATCCGGCTCCCGGCTCTAGCTTAACATGTGTCTAAGCGAGCTGTCACACGTGATATGGACCACCAAACTATCACCCCGCCTTCGTAAAACAAAACTTCTTTCACTAAACTCCATGTTCAAATCGAAGAAACAAATGAAGAATAAATTTATCAACAAATACAATAAGGTAAGTACACACAATCGCTGTTTTCTAAACCAATCTTGTGCGACGAACTTATATCGTTCGAAACATCGTTTGCAATTATTCTTAATTAGTACCGGGTAAAAAATTAACCTTGAATCAGAGGCAGAGGAGTAAGCGACCGATTGAATATTAATTTTACAGCGATGAGTGAACAAATGCTGAATATTCAACGTTTCGGTCAGGCAGTCTCACGCACTGCTGCTGCAGCTGGCGAGAACGCTTGTTTGGCAATAGGAAGCGACAGCCGCACTACAATCATATTTCTATGCCCCTGGACCAAAACCAGGTATAGGGACTTTACTGGCCTTTCAAAAAGTCCAAATTACTTGAATGGTAATGAAAAGTAAAGTGAAATAAAACTACGACGGCCAAAAAACTCAAATTCAATTGGTGCATCGTAAAATCTCAGTTCATTAAGAAATATCTCCCGCATGTAGTTGCTTCTTATTAATGAAGTAAAATGTGGGCTAACTCTAAATATAGGTCGCTATTTGCATTTTAATGATAGTTTCTGTAAAGGTCAGAATCAGAACCTATCATCCAATTAAGTTCCAGCACACGAAGGAAGTAGTGAACTTTAAGAAAGTATTTCAACCGTAACTATAGTTATGGATGAATTACCCAGTTTGCTTAATTGTTCGCAGTAGGTCCTATAAACTATGTGAATCAAGCATTGTTACTTATTATCTAGGTAGGTATAACTCAGGCTACATTTAAAATGCTTACCCAAGCAAAGATTCTATAAATTAATTGCGCCTCATAAACCAAACAGCACCCGTTTAGCGAGCACTTTGGTTCACTTATTCTTTTCACAATGTATAGGGCAAATTTTACATGCAACAATTTAAACATTTTTTCGCGTCATTCGTCTGAAGAAAAAACATCTATTAAAAATTAACTTCCAACATAACTTCTCCAAAACACGCAAGCTAGGCGTAGCGCTTCATAATTCGCAAGAAAAATGTCTGAATAATGTATATTTTCTACTTGCAGCCGTAACTTCTTACACTTTATGCCTCGGCTGGATCTTTGTGTCCGGGATAACGCAGACAAAACTAGACACATAAATAAAATAAATAACATTATTTATAACTTAAATAAGAACTCGTCCATATTATGATAGTGTTATGATAGGGTAAGCATAATACAATCGAGTCTGGATTATGCACTCGTGTTACCTATTTCAGACGCAGTCTATGAATTAAGTGCAAAAAAATAATTACCTACGTGCTTGCTCGCTTGGTTCGTACGCTTTATTAAAAATTAAAAAAGATTAAACCATAACGACCATAAATAAAATAGGGATACCGTGAGTAAAGATAATTTAAATTTTTATAAAATTATATTTTCAATGAGAGGTAATAAACTTACCCAAAAGCTTTCTACGTAGTGAGAAAAAAGGAAAACTCCCGGAAGAGACATCGTAGCCAGCTTAACTTCACAAGTAGACTGACAGAGGGAACACGCCGCGCTTTTTATTTATACACTTTTTGTTTACTAACATCACATAGGAATTCCTTTATCTGTGTCGATAGGTAGCTCATACACGAGGTCGCTCACGGGAGTCGCCCGGGCAGCCCGCGAGCCTCGTCACTAACGACTGAGAATCCGCCAACACGTTGCGCCCCTATATACCTACTTACTTCTTGTTTTGCCTGAATGCTTTATTTCACGCTCTATATCCACGAATTAATAATTATGGATTGTGGATATCGAACAGCAAGCGTTCATTGCATACGAATAGTGCACACGTGACTAACAATCATCTCGTTCGACTTTCTTACCGGGCGGTCATACATACTTTAATTGTATTGACCTAATAAACTTATCTATAGGGAAGGGCACGGTTGTGAAAAAGCAAGGAAATTAGTTCAAGGCCTAGTGTATTACTTCACGAGGAGAGACCATAACCGCGCATAACGTTTATCACCATTCTTCACGCGAAGATCAGGCAAAACTATTACGCTAATGTCATGTGCTATTGTATGCATATATATGAGTTCTACTATCTTCGTTAACAGTCCATTAAATAGTACTTATGTGATTACTGATTAATTACCTGTACTAATATTTACTAAAATAATTTCACATTCTTGATAAAATTAAGGGTTAACGCACCAAAGTTTCTGTACAAGGTCGTTAGTAATTTCTAGATGAAAATATCAACTCAGTCTAAAACGGATATTATGAACATAATTTTTGTTATTCATTATGATAAAAGCAGTTTGTTTTGTAGATAAAAATCGTAAAGATTTGAATAGGTAAATAATGCAGGTGTTTCGGGTTTGATACAATAATATTTTAAGGAATGAAATAAACTTAGGTTAAGGCCAAACAAAAAAAACGCGGTCAGAATTGGTCCTTGGCAAATGGTCTAAGGTCACCTTCGTCCCAGCTCCCGACAAAATGCGTACCTAAGTTAAAGCGTCCGTCGCCGCCCGAGTAAAGTCGTACCTGCGAGCTACATCCAACCCGAATTAACCCTTCTTCTTTTTTATGTGGACTGTCACTTAATAAGCTTTCGACTTTAATACTTTTCACGTTTCTTATGTAGATTACAATTTTAAATGTTTTAAAATGCAGAGACGTTTTTTCATCCAAGCTTCTGTAGCCCATATCAAATTGCGATTAGCGAGTATTTAATTATAAGATTTACATGGTCCATATTCATAAATTTTCTTAGTACTAAGTAGGTAAAGTTAGGATTTCCTGTAGATAAGAGACGTGTAACGCAATAATAAAACCAAAATAGTAAGTATTCATATGCTAAGCTAATCATGCTCTGCCTGAATTTCCATTTGAATTGCCCAGGGCAAAATTGTAGTTTAACGCATTGTAGTAATATTTACTACTTGACCCCTAGTACCCATAGGCAAGGACGAGTGCCACATTGTTGTAATTCGCTTAGTTTTCTCGATGCTTGTCTCGATTTTCGGATAGGTAGGAATAAGTAGAAACTCATCATCTAGGTACCTAGCTTTTTTACAACTATATTGGGGGTCAGCTTTCAGTTTACCGGCAGCATCTGAGTACCAGAGTTTTACATGGAGCGACTGCCTACCTAACTCCTCAACACAGTTACCCGGTGAACAGGAACTACTTGATTTGGTTTTTATTTATGAAATTAAATAAATAATCTGAGACTTATGTCTTTAAATTATTACGCAAATAGAGGTTTTCGTATCTTAGGCTAACCCAACGTGGATTAACTGATAGATACACTACATATATGTTTATGTGTAAAACTATAAAAAGTTGTTTTTACATACCTACTAAGAGTTAGATCGCCGCGGCATTTCGACTTTCCAGATTTCAGGATTTCAAGATCTCTGGGGGATGCCTCAGATCAGAAAATGCGCTTGGTATGGCGTATTGGTCCAGTGATTAGGGGAAAATATGAAATTTTATATAAAACTTATATGTTTTCATTATTGCTCAATCTTTGCATTTCGTCAGCTAAATATCTAATGAATAACTTAAGTTTGTAAGTTTTGTAACTTCAATCAAACCAAAAACTACGATATTCTTAATTCAAAAATTGCGCCTCTTACAGTACGTTTCGTTACGCAAAGTTTTGTCAACAGCACTTAGTAAATACGATAAGATATGTAATGTATAAATAAATGCAATATAATCTTAATCAAGCCTAATGCGTAGGATAGCTGTACATATTTAACTAAAAATATTTCTAATAACCACTACTGCGGTGAACTGAAATATCAACTGAAACTAAATTTATGTCAAAGTCAATAAGTCAATGTCAAAATTCATAAAACTACTGTAGCGAGTAGCGATCGACGAATGCTGAAAATTAAAAATAAGTGGAAAGGATAAGACTAAATTTTTCTTATACACATATTTTTGAGAAATATTTTATAATGCAATTCAAAAATGTTACTCACGTATTGTTCGATTTGGACGGATTACTGCTCGGTTAGTGCAAGTTTTTTTTATTTAATTCACGAGATTTAAAATGAAATAATTTCTGTTATGTATTTATTCCAGATTCAGAAATCTTATATACAAAGGCCTTTACTGCTGTATGCGCTAAATATGGCAAGAACTTCACCTGGGAAATCAAAGCCAGCCTCCTGGGATTCCAAGGTCACGAATGTGCTGAAAAAATTATAAAGTCATTGGATTTACCTATCACCAAGGAGGAATTTATGAAGGAGAGTTTCGAATATTATGAGGTACTGTTCCCTAAAGTGCAGCTTATGCCAGGTAAAATTAAATTTGGTTTAATCAAAATGTTAATGAACTGCATGATAAGTGTGTTTTCAATATTTCGTAATTAATTACTCATATTGGGAATTTTCATGATCATTCTGAAAGCGTTACAAATGTAAATTCTTCAAACAACCCAAGCACCTGCTAAGTAGTGTAGGTAATAAATCTAACAACACTATTTCAAATTCACAGAAGGTAGAAAATGCTGAAACACAACTAACATTCACTGCTTGCTACAAAATTACCAAATTCTCTCATATTATCCCTAAACTGGTATTTCATAATAATATTGATGTTCTATAAAACAATCACCACTTCAAAAATTACAATTATGAAATTAACATTTCAGGCGCACAAAAGTTAGTTGAGCACTTGCACAAGAAAGGAGTACCCATTGCTCTAGCTACCAGCTCCAGTAAGGACAGTGTGGACATGAAGATGCAGAACCACAAAGAATTCTTAGAACTATTCCACCACCTCACCATGGGATCAACTGACCCAGAAGTCACTAAGGGAAAGCCTGATCCTGCCATATTCCTTGTCTGTGCTTCTCGCTTTCCTGACAAGCCAAAACCAGAAGATGTAAGTAGATAAGTACCTTTAATTTGTGAAGTATATTGAATTTAAGTATATTTATGGCCATTAATTTAGGGCACTCCTCTAAGGCAAAAAAACAATAATTTAGTTAAAAATCTGTAAACATGTGAACCATGGATGCTTACTGTCACTTTATTTCCAGTGCCTTGTCTTCGAAGATGCAGTGAATGGAATTAAAGCAGCAAATGCAGCCAACATGCAAGTTGTGGCCGTGCCTGATCCTCGCATAGATGCTGATCAACTGCAAACCGCTACATTAGTCCTTAAATCCCTTGAGGATTTTAAACCTGAGTTGTTTGGTCTTCCAGCTTATGATAATTAGAAAATCATTGTTATTAAGTATTTGTTGGTGCTTGTATTTATAAAACTGTCAATTGTCTATCATCACATGATCTGTACTTATGTTAAATCCACTACTTAAGTAGTACCTATATTATATTATTTTTTTGGTGTTAAACAAATGTAGTTTGAGAAACATTTAATGTTTTTCAAGTAATTATGTAATATAAGATTAACAATGTAAATATAAAGGCAGTATTACACCATATTACAGTACCTGAGTGTGTTAACCATTGACCTCTTATATCTAGTCATATTTAAATAAAAATACAAAACTTCACAGCACCATTATGACGTTTTATTCCAATATAGTTTTACAATATCCACATTATATACATAATTAACTAAATATACACAATATCATTTTCACAGCAAGGCATAACAGCAATTTTCCACAATATTTTTGAGAACCTATTTGAAGTATCAACACAGTTGCACAATATATCGCACCCTTAGAATGAAAGTGACCGAATCCAAAAAATGCAATTTGTGGGAAATGAGCAAAATCGTCATCAAAAAATTATATTACTTAATACATCTTAATATATCTCTTCCGTTTTTAATGGCTTACTATTGATTTTTACCAGATTTGTGGATTAGCCTTTTGAGATCACAATGACAATGCAAATTTATGTTTATAGTATTTTTTTATATATATTTTAACATAAAATATAAAGTAGTTTCAAATTAAGTCACTTTATTTCAAAATTATGTTTTCCATTCTATGTTTTTTTAAGAATTAAGTCTGTTTATGACACATATTGGTAATAATTCCGTAGACACAATAAATAATAAGACACTGTCATACTGAAAGTTATTTGGACATAGGGTATTAAATTAAAATGCAATATTATAAAAATCTGAGTGTATTTATTTATTTCAGTCTTAATATCATTTATTCAAGTAACTGATTCGTTATCAGTAATTGAGTGAATATAATATGTGAATAAAATAACAGAATGTATCCAAATGAGCAGGCAATGTCTATTAACCTCCTGCTTCTATTGTGGAGCCTTGTGTTGGCTATAAGTAGAACAGAGGATCAAATTCCTACTTAAGTCTGCACAAAATAACAAATCACTTCTGCAATGAAACCTTTAGTGGCAGAAAAGTGATAAATATATCTTTTAAACAGTTCCGTTAAAAAGTCTACAATTAGCGTCTTTATGCAGTTCTAACGCGTACATCAGCGGCAATAGAAACTTTTTATTAGCTTTAACCTTTAACATAATTGTTTGAACTCTCTTTTAAAGATGTAGGCTGCAAATGGGTTGTAGAATGATCTCTTGTAAAACCCAGAGTGACATTTGGTTCAGTTTCTGCTGCCTTTAGTGATATTTACAGCTATGAGCAGCTACGGAAGCAATAATAGAACTTAAAGATACTTTCGGAACCCCTAAAGCACTACTGTACAGCTAACAGTTGCCAAATAGGCTGCTATTTCCACTAGTGTGCTAGTTGAGATGGTTCTACTAGTTGGTTAGACCACTGCGTAGTGACAGACGCGGCGTGGAACACTGTTAGAGACGCTAGTGTGCTCTATGACGTGTCTTGGTCGGACCATGTACCTCTAATTATAAAGTGTGATCTTAAGTTATTAAGGCCAAAAGTTGCACTTCCTAAATGTAACAAAGTAACTTGGGGTGACAGAGCTTTGCAGCAGACTGAGTTATATAGCAATTATTGTAATGATCTCTTGAAAAATGTAAACTTTCCCTTAGAATTTACTGAATGTAGTAAAACTAGATGTAGAATTAAGGAACATTTTCCATAGTTTTGACTGCAGTAATGGTATAAATAAGTATAACTCTGTAACTTATTGTAAATGGTGTGCATACCTGTAAGTGACATATTCACACAGTAAATACTTACGTAAGAAATTTTGTAACTATACTTGTTTTTGTGTATATGTTGTTGGTTTGCCTTAATAAATAAAATAAAAATAAATAAAACATGAAACTATTTTAGACAATATTTATGCGGAAATTGTGCGTATACTCTATGAAGGTGCAATCGCAAGTAACTGTAAGAACGGATTACAGCGCAAAGAGAGTTACATAACGGGCTGGAATAAGCATGTGAAGGACGCACACAGACAGGCTCGGATTTTCAAACCTGGACGTTGTTTGGTAGACCGAAAAATAGTGATTTATATGAAAAAATGCTGGAAAGTAGAAAGGTTTTTAAAAGTAAATTGAAATGGTGCCAAAATAATAAGGACCAAATAAAAATGGACATCATTGCAAGTCATCATGACGCAAAGAATTTTGGTAGTTTTTGGAAAGCCACGAACAGGTTGAATCAAAGGTCGGGTCTGCCTGTGAGTATTGATGGCCTTAGTGATCCTGGTGATATCGCCAACCTATTTAGTAGAACCTTTAGGGTTGGGTCTCCCCTGGGTACGTCGTCTGGTGGGCTTGAGGTGGTGGGGGGGTCTGAAGACATGCCTATTAGGTTTACGGCCAGGGAGGTAGCTACTGTCATACGCAACTTAAAGAGAGGTAAGTCGCTGGGTCATGACAGCCTAAGTATAGAGCATTTGCTGCATGCTGGTAAGCACTTACCGCGAGTGCTAGCAATGTTTTTTAGCTTGTGCCTGAGTCACTCGTATCTTCCAGCGGATTTACTTAAAACTATTGTTGTGCCTATTGTTAAGAATAAAACTGGAGATGCGAGTGAAAAGAGCAACTAGGGGAGATGTTCCCAAAACGGGTAAGCTAACGAAAGATGTTAAATAAAATAACCAAGAACATTACATGCGACTTGTATTTGTACTCATAAGGTTGTTTATATAATAAACTTTGGAAAACATAAGACAGTCTTAGTAATCTTCTTCAATATTCTGAAAAAAATCAAAAAAACTAAACCCCTTCGAAATACCCGCTTTGCCCTAGTGGGGGTCCTAAAACGGGTAACGCCTTTGGGCAAAGCAGGTAATGAATGAATATATGTGATAAATGAATTTAAAAACATTTAAAAAAATATCTTAGCCTCCTATTATCCAGGAAATCTTTATTGTTATAGTTCGGCCATTCAGAGAATGCGTTCCTGACACGTCGCGATTGAACTGACGACGTAATAACATTCATTGATTATTGATATAATAATGTTGTTTTAATGCTCCTCAATTGTTAAAACGGTAAACAACCAGCAAAAATATTTTTATCGTAACTGCAACGCCATTGCAAAGTTACGTCGTCAGTTCAATCGCGACGTGTCAGGAACGCATTCTCTGAATGGCCGAACTATAATTAGTCTCCTTAAATATGTTAAACAGTTCTCTTATTTTGATCAGTCTAGATTACTCTTTTACGTCATTAAATGTTACATTTGAAATTATAATGCTACCAACAGATAATTTTGTTAAAAATCAAAGAAAAAATATTTAAATTTCTTTATCACGCTGTTCCTGTTCTTCTTCAGCTCTCTGTGGCTTTCTTTGTCTTCGATTAACTTTCTGTGGGATCAATTGAGGAAGTGCCCCTTATTTTATTGGTGTTACATGATGATCCTCAGGTTGAAGAAGGATTGTAGTTTGTGATGGAGTCTTGCATGGTGTTATAAAATCCTTAAGAATTTGTGTTTCTGCCGTTATAGTCTTGCATGGTTTTGGAAGTTCTTCAATATACTGGCCTACTGGTGTTGGAGTATGAGGTGGACTTATAGCTTCGTCAAGAGGTTGCGGTCCAGTTTCATAACTTCCACATCCCACGAAGCATTTAAAGTTTTTCTTTTATATTTATTCACCCAATTAAAAAAACAAATTAGGTATTTTTTACATTTGAGTCAGATAAATAATGTTACTGGTCAGCTTAATACATATCATAAATTATTCCAGGGCAAATCGGAGAGTCACCCGTTATGCCCCTACCCGTTTTGCCCAAAAGCACGTTTTAAATTTCAACTACCTTAACCATAAAATAGTAAACAAGGAGACCACTAATTATTCACAATTAATAAGCATATAACATGCAAAATGATAATACAAAACTACGAAAACCATATCTTACACCATATTTGAGTAGTTAGCACTAGCATAATTCGATTTTTTTTAATAAGTTCAGCAGAAAACTTTTTTTACGTCTTACCTCGAACACGCTCGCTCCAGGTGCGCGAGCCGACTGACCGTGATCGGCAGGGGGGTAGTGTGCCACTCTACACTCACAGGTTCACACTAAGATCTATAATATTCGAATGGCAAGGCCTACCCGTTTTAGGAGGGGTACCCGTTTTAGGAACATCTCCCCTACAGGCCTATATCCCTGGCTACCATCATTGCAAAGGTGTTGGACAGTCTGATTGACCAGCAGCTGGATAAGTACTTTAATACTTAACGATGCCCAGTTTGGTTTTAAGCCAATCTTATCCACGGAAACAGCTTATACTATGCCTCAAACAGACTGTTCAATACTATACAAGTAGGAAAACACCTGTATATGCATGTTTTCTGGACCTCTCCAAGGCTTTCGACCTCGTATCTTACGACTGCCTATGGAGAAAATTGTGGTGAAAATGGAGAAAATATCAAGAACTTCCCAAGCGATATCATTAGGATGCTAAAGTATTGGTATAAAAACCAATACAATTATGTTAAGTGGGCGGGTGTCCTGTCGGATGCATACGGGTTGGAATGCGGTAAAACGGTGTAGGAAAAAAGCCACATCAGGTTAATAAAATCTTATCATAACGTGTTGGAAAAGTTTAAGGTGAGCATCGATCAATAAATTGTAGAAATTCACAGATCTGAATACACTGATGTGTGGCTCTGTGTACCTAAATATCTTAACATACCACACAACTTTAATATTGTAGGGGCATATTCCAAAAAAGTTACAACTTAAACTTTTTAATTTTAGTAATAAACAGGTTCAATATTAAGAATAACAAAAATAATGAATATGCCTTTAGTCATAGACAGACCTATTATTATAAGTGTCGTTTGTCTTTTATAATTATTTTTTACTAAATAGACCTAATCCTTAAAAGGTCACTGAATACTACCTACATATTTTGTTTTATAAAGACGTATTAATCAAAATGTCACTTTATGGCAAAAAATATTGTGTAACTTACCGTGGCAGTATTCGCAATAAACGGACACTTTTTGAGATTCGCCGATGTTTTACATGTTCACTCGCAAGCGCATCTGACGTAATACTAGTTCTGGCTCTTTCACACAATATGCGTAAACGAATAGCGGAACCAGTGAAAGAGACCGAAATAAGCGTAGTC
The DNA here is from genome assembly GCF_022581195.2 of Helicoverpa zea. Taxonomy (NCBI): domain Eukaryota; kingdom Metazoa; phylum Arthropoda; class Insecta; order Lepidoptera; family Noctuidae; genus Helicoverpa; species Helicoverpa zea. The sequence goes on from NC_061472.1 coordinate 7,175,806, forward strand.
TCTGTTATAGTTAGAAATAGGTCTCTTTTTATTCACAGGGTTATAGATTATGCTTTTTAAGGTCAGTTTATTGTAAAAACGAGTATTACAGGAATTTTGAATTAAGTCACTTTCATTCTAAGGGTGCGATATGTACTATTCGCGCTATCCACAAAAACAATGCATGGCAGTTTATTTTAAAAACTCTTAATAAATTATTCAAAATAAATAAAAACACAAAATTTAGATAATCAATTTACCTACAAATATTAACTCTAATTCTTATAAGGTGGTAATCCAAAGAGCTCTGGTTTGAAGTCGGCAACCGAGTCGAGAATGAGCGTGGCTTCCGTCGCTCGCGCACGGTCGAGCCGCGGATCTGGTACCATCACCACTTGCATACCCGCCGCGCGCGCAGCCTTCACGCCGTTGATGGAATCCTCGAATACTAGGCACTGAAAATTGTAGTAGATAATTTGTTTTTTTTTTTTTTGCAGAACTTATTCGAAAGGTGCAGACAATTTTCATCCTTATGACAATAGTGTACATATTGAAATGCTTTACCAATTGTGTTCTATTAAAATAAATAGATCGAAATAATAATAAATACAGGTAGGTACTAATATTTTACTATTAGGCACTTTCTCGAATGATAGCTCTGTATCTACAGGTACTAATAAACGCATAATTTGGATAAATAAACGCATCCATACCTTCTCAGGCGCAGGTTTATCAGGAAACTTGTTGGCTGCTACGAAAAATATATCAGGGTAAGGTTTGCCTTTCTTCACATCAGGGTCAGAAGTCCCCCAAGTCTTGCAAGGAAAGAGATCGAATAACTTCTGATGGTTGACAGTCTTCAAATCATAGGACTCCTTACTGCTGCTTGTCGCCAGTCCTATGCCGACGTTGTGATCGTGAAGATGGCGTATTAGTTTTTCCACTCCTGTAAAATATAGTTCTCTATTAGTATTTGGTACCCCATATATGTCTGGGTAGAGACAAGAAGCTAAAATCAATGGTGATTTTCGTAAATTTGTAAGTAACGTCTTTTCAATTTTGTCATGGTAAGGGTAGAAGTTGAAACTTACCAGGCATAATCTGGCACTGAGGAAATAATTCATCGAAAATCGCTCTCGTCTCCGACAAAAACTCATCAACAGTGAGTGGTAAGCCAAGGTCATTGATGATAGTCCCCGCAAACTCTTTGCTCTGCTGACCCATTATTTTACTTTTTAATTCAAATGTAAACTCCTTGCCGAAACGTGAAGCCACTTTTTGGAATCCCACTGTATACAGGTCTTCTGTATCTGAAAGATATTATGAAATTAAAACAATATCATTATTAAATATTAAGAATATGAAGTTGTTAAATAATATTGGAAAACTTACTTAATAACAACCCATCCATATCAAATAAAACATGTGTCACTGGTTTAAACATTTTTATTTCTGTTCAATAACTGCTTTATTTAGAAGAAATTAATATCTACACTTCATAGCTTCCTAGCATGTGCCGCCTGGGAGATGTTGTTATTTCAATTTATATCTTATCTTTGCCTGTTCAGGCCTTTATATAACTAATGCGTAAGTAGGTACATAATTAAAACAGTCACTGTTCTGTATAACTTCCGATATTCTCTGATAATGCCCAGTTATAAACTGTGTATTAAGAAGATAGTCTTGGGTATGTAGGTAGGTATGTTTTTTAATTTCATTTCCAATTTACAGGCTATAATTGTTTAGACTTTGGATTGCAGCGTGCAAATTTTCCACTTTACAGGTGATATTGATGCTCAAATGGTATGACGCGAAATGTGTATGTTGGCTGTAGTTCAATTTCATGTGATCGGATTTTGCACACCTAGGTACATCGTAAGAGTTGCATTACTAATTACTAAGAAGGTCGCGAGACGACGCCCGGCTACTATAAAACATCGATTGTAATTAACATGACTGATGTTCTGTGAAATATATGAATTAATACATATACTGCAAAAAATACACTAACCAGAAAATAAGGTCAGATCAGGCAAAGCCACACCAATAATAAAAGCTATGATAAAATTAAAGTATTTAATATCCTTCTGATTCTTAAAGTATTACAATTTTTATTTTGTACTTGAATGTCATAACTTGCTTCTTTTCTCATTTCATTTTAAGATACTTTGTACCTTGTAATTTGATAATTACATAATAAATGCACCGTTGTTGAGGATTCCCATTTATGAGGTAGACAAATCAAAGAACTGAATAAAGCTTCCTAATCATCAAATGGTGGTAGCCCAAACAGCTCTGGTTTGAAGTCAAGTAAAGAGTTGATCACAAGAGTAGCATCAGTTGTCAAATGCTTTGGTACTCTGGGATCTGGTACCATTACAACCTGCATGCCAGCAGCCCTGGCTGCCTTCACTCCATTCACTGCATCTTCTAAGACTAAACACTAAAAACAATACAGACTTTATCAGTGAAAATTATAGGCCTAAGACAACCCACTGACCATAGGCTTTTTTCTTTTTATACAGATTAACTAGCTTCTACCTTATTTAATGAAACATTTCATACTATAAATTTGATTTAAAGATCTTTTACCTGTTCTGGCTTTGGTTTGTCTGGGAATCTGTTTGCAGACACCAAAAATATATCTGGGTGAGGCTTCCCATTCTTTACTTCAGGATCGGATGAGCCAAATGTCTTGTATGGGAACAGAGAGAATAACTCAGTGTGATGCTTGTTCACTTTCAAATCATAACTATCTTTACTTGAACTGGTTGCTAGTCCAATCGGAACATTATTTTTGCTCAAATGTTCTATCAGACGCTTTGCACCTACAAAAAGATTTTATGGTAAGATGTTACTGTTCAGAAATATATGTAAATACTTCGAAATTAATAATAACTTTACCTGGCATAAGTTGTGTGTCAGGAAATAGTATTTCGAATTGCTTTTTACTTTCCTCTATGAATGTTTCAGTGCTCATTGGTAACTCAAGTTCAGATATTACCATTTTGGCAGTTTCATGTGTTTGAAGCCCCATCAGTTTAAGTTTCAAATCGTAAGTGTAATTTTTGCCAAACTGTGACACAATATTTTGAAATGCCACCGTGTACAAATCTTCTGTATCTAAAAGTAAAGAAAAAAATATTGGTCTACCTCACAAACAACTACTGAGACCACTAAACAGTATTTTAATTACTAGAATATGTATAATGTAAGTACAGGAAAACTACATATAAATACGCGCGTCCATTGCTGTAATTTGTATCATCATAGTATTTAAGTATTAAAAACTACAACTTAATGTTATGTTTAGAAGTCGTGTTTTATTTTACGTTATTTACAATCAGCCTTTAGACTGGTTAAATGAAATTAACCAACAGGGTTTAAAGACCAACCGGTCAAGCCGAAGATATGGCGATAATAAAACAATTATAACTGCAAAAAATTGCATAAAAACTTACTCAATATTAAACCATCCATATCGAAAAGCACGTGGGTTACAGGAAGAAATGCCATTTTAGATAGAAATTTTATAGATTGTATGCACTCAAAATATTTTGTCACAATATTGTTACTTTTTTATTATTTTATAACCTTAAAAATGAAGTCCAAATAAATATCGAGTGACAGTTAGTTGACTGACACTGACAGTGACAATAGGATTCACATGACGTGACAGAGAGCGGCCTCAAACAGCCGGGATGGCTTGCTGCCGCTTGCTGCATATATTGATACCATTCAAGTTCGATTTCTGAAATAGTTCACAGGTCAGTTTCAGAACCTACATATTTTTTAACAGTGAAATTTTTTCAAGGCATAAAACTTGTCAATCATAAGATAAAATACATGATACTTTTAGCATGAAAAAAACAACAAAGATTGCATGTCTCTGACTGGCTACTGGCAACATTTTATAGAACTGTCAAGTGAAGATGTTGCCAAGTAATCATTGACCATCAAAATTGGTAGAAAAGCATTGTAATGTTGAGTTTGCTCCTCACATTGTTATTCATAGACTCCGTGTTTTGAAGGCCTTACACTTGACATATTACAAATTGTATGACTCTAGTCAACCTGTTTTAAGTAATCAAAATATATTACCAACTGGCCTACTGAATTATTACAGAGATCTTTTTGGATAATATAATCTCTGTAAGGCAATAAACTACTTTTTATTTCATTTTAGTTTGAAAAAATAGGTTTAAATAAGAAATTAATAGTAACATGATAAATAAAGCTAATGAAAGTGGTAAGATAGTAGAAATATTTTTTAGATTTCTACCGTACGCATTGTTAGTTGGTCACATTGATGAACGATTTTCAAAAACTTGTTTTGGTTATTATAATTTACAAAAAATCTACGTAATGTACATGTTATAGAGGGATTATACTGTTACGATTGTTTGTTATTAAGCAATAAGCTGTAGTCTTATGTATTTTTGTGGAAATTTCGCACTGACCCCTACAGAGGGACAATAACTATCCGATATGGATGGTCCCGGAATGAGTTTGTTTCAAGGCGCCGCGAGTATCCACATAAACAACAGTGCTCAAGATAGACTTGAAGAACAGGAAGAACTCGAAGACCAGAAACGTAGAAATGAGGAGGTAAATAAAGCTAAACGATATCAGCTTTTGTTTATACATTCTTATACAATGAAAGTTTCTTTGACAAAAACATTACATTCACCTTTTTACATAAACATGTTTATGTTTTTAGCTGAAGCACAAATTAGCGAATGCGTTTGACGATTTGTTGGATGACGATGAAGCCAGCTCTGTAAATAGCAGTGGCAACTATACTTTAGATCCAGCTCAGAGCAATGGAGGTATGTACCATATTTATTAAATTACTTTTACCAACTTTACTGTCCTATACTGAAACAGGTCTTAATTTTACTTATACTGATTTGCTTTGTAACTTTTAATTCATCATGTAAATATATTTTTTACCATAACTGACCATCAAACGTTATTGTAAACAAAAAAACTTACTCCACAGTACAGCAACCAAGGACAGGTTTGCCCCCAACATATGTGGAGTCTCTCAACCACTTGAAGGAGAACCAACATGGCTCGGAAACCCCTAAGATGTACTGTGAAACCCCTAAGATGTACTGTGAAACCCCTAAGAACCACATGGGACACATGAGATTGCAGGAAGAGGCCTTGAAAGCACAATTTAGTCCTTATGGCGCTGGTGATGGGCAGAATCATTATTTCCAACAAGAATTCAGAGGTATAACAATATTATTAGAACAATAGTTTAACTTATTTTAAATATACAACAACATAATTGCAAAAATAATGCATAAATATTTAAAGTAATTATGTAGATTATGGCTGTTTCTCATATTTATAAATGAACATTGTTTTTCCAGGTCACATGAATGGCATCAACAATGTTGATAGACAAGAGTTTAAGAACAGTGAGCAACTCAAAGTAATGTATGATGTAAGTAACAGTTTATTAAGATTACAATGTCAGAAAGTTTTCCCTTCATAACATTTGTATAGATAGCATCAATTTGTCAAACATATTCATGATAAGTCCTTAATCTATTATTGAAATTGGACGTCCACCGGCAAGGTGGACAGACAACCTTATAAAGGTTGCCAGAAGACGCTGGCTGCAGGTCGCCTCCAACAGGTATCTGTGGAGATCTGAGGGGGAGGCCTATGTTCACCACACATCCTATGGATGAGATGATGAATTGGTGTTCAACCATTTTAATCTATAAGTACTTGAGTACTAATATAATGCCCATTACTTTGTTGAGCTCCAAAACTTCTGAACCAATTATAAAAATTCTTTCATTAGCACTGTTGGAAAATTAGACTACACTCAACTAACATAGATTATATTTTTTCCCAGTACTTTAAGCAGCCAGTATGTGGGGAAATTGCGATTTATGTTCTAAAAAAAAACATTATATTTTGCTTTCAGCTCCGTGTGAAAGAATGTCAGCAGCTGGCTGGTCAGATGCAGGAGTTGGATACAGAAATAGATAGCTTGAGAGCTCGACTTGCTGCCGCTATCAATGACAGGGACAAAGTGGAACTGTCATTGCAGGAGGCTCATCACTTGCTTGGTAACACAACATTTTAAAATGCCTCTATAATATTTTAGTTAAAATTTGCCCAAATATTTTGATTTATCAATGAAATCTCACTAAAATCAACCCTACTAAACTTAAATGAATTTATATTTATTGATATTTTGCATGTGTCAATCTTACATCTCCGCAGCACCACTCATAGGTAGAGAATACTCAAGGCCTAACCATTATACATTCTGTGCAAGAAAGATTATTTAATCTTTTTACTTATAAAATGTTTAAATTATTATTAACAGCATCTAGCAAGCACAAGCTGATTGAGTTAGAGCAGCAAGTGAAAACTCTGACAGAGAAGCTCATAGAAAGTGACCAGGAGAAAGAGCAGCTGAAATTAGAACTACGCTCGGCTAATATCAGTCTGCAAGATGTACAACAACGCTTACATACTCTACAGGTAAATTATAGTAGTCAAATAGCTTTGCTTGCATGAAGTTGGCTACTAGTGAGTGCAAACTGACAAAATGTATGAATAAACCGTTGTTTCATGTACCAGAGGCAACAAAAGGCTGATATAAGAACTGCAATGCTTTTTGACTAGAGTTGTACTTTTTTTTCATACATTTTAAGTGTCTTGTGGTCACTAGTAGCTAACTTCGAGTAGCAGTTATTTGATGAGAATTGTATTAATTTAATGGTTATTTATAAATACGTTTATTGCTTGCAGGTTGCGCACACACATGACACTGATGCCTTATTTAGAGAACAACAAGACAGGTATGTGTAGATCAACTTTATCTCAATAGATTATCTAAATAATATATCAAAACTAGGATTAGAAATCTACAAGAAATAAGCACGAGCAATAAGTACTCTATTGTATTTAAATGAATCATTTTTTATTCTTTCAGACACAGAGAAGAAATGGAACGCCTACAAAATGATTTGACCAAAGCCAAAAGTAGACTAGACGAAAAAGTAAGTCATTCTCTATTCAAACTTCTCATTCATATTTTTTTTAATGCCACTATATTCCATTTTCAAAATCTCCAGGACAATGAAGTAAAGACTTTAGAACGAAAATGCATGGAAAAGGACAGAGAAAAAGAGGATATATTGATAGAAAAAGGCGCGACTATCAACAGACTGGCCAGTGAGTTGGAGGCGGCACAAAGCAGGCTCGTTAATGGCGAGACTACCCGACTGAAGGAAAAGGTATCACAATTGACGACAGAAAGGAATGCAGCTAGAGAACAAGTGAAGGAAATGGGGGTGAGTTGTTGTTGTGGAATATTCAACTTTATTTTATGCGTGTTTAGGTTTATTTTCGTAGTTAAGGAGGTCGTGATTATTTTCTGTTTTAGGTGTAAACAGTTGAGTTTTATTTCAATTGTAAAATTGGCCATGTTTTTTATACCAGATTTTAACCAGCTTGAAAAAAAGGATATTGTATTTTTTTATTTTTCTTTTATTTATTTTAGCAATATTTATACTATTTTGTCCTAATAAATGGTATACCTATATAACTCTTCTTTCTTATTACAGTCTAAGCTGGAATTGACTGCCCATGAGCTAGTCCTGTACAGGAACAAGTTAGCCGGCACTCAGAAAGAGTATGAACATTGGAGAACTACACTGCATCAGATCCTCATGGAGTCTTTACCTGAAAATACATATATTGGTAAGTTCTACAGTCTTCACATAGCGGCCGTAACTAAATTCGCACCACGTTACTTATTAAGTTTCGCGGGACCTATGCTGTATTAATATTCTAACTTTATGTTAAAGTCACTTTTTAAGAATAAATTTCTTTGTATTCTAAAATTTTTGCAGGTGAACCACCTTCTCCAGGAAAATTGTCAACACTAAAAGAAGTCTTGAGTCGATATAAAATACAGATGCAGAAACTGTCTACATTACAGGAAGAGATTAGTAAAAGGTAACAAAGATCTTTGAAATGTGATAGATTCTATAATTGTAAAAATCTAAATCACTTCACACATAAAGTTATTGTCTTCCAAGAATATACAAACGGATTTTAATGTGATTTTGCTGAGTATCAGACTCACTAAAACCCACCATGTTCCTTCATAAGCCCTTTATATACCGGAGCCGCGTAAACTTTCAAACAATCCCGCAGCCCCGGCGGGATTGGGTGTATTTGTAGAAGATAGATAAGCCACTTAACCACAATCATGGTGTGTATTTCTTGTAAACAATAGTTTTATAATTTTCAGGGACAAGAAAATCGAACAACACCGCAAACAAGAGCTAGATCTTCGAGCTAAGCTTGAAGAGCAGAAAGGTCTAGAAATGCAGCTAAACTCTCGGATGGCAGTGTTGCAGAATAAACTGGAACTGTTAGGCAGTAACTCCGATAGTGAACTGTTGGACAGCTATAAGCAGCAGAATGAAAATCTGCAAGCCGAGATTGAGGAAGTTAGGAGCGAATTGAAGAGTGTGAGTAGTGGAATTGTTAATCAATTCAATCGGGCACCTTCAGCCTAAATGAGTGCGTCAATGTATGGCTAATCTGTTGGCATTATTGTTATGAAACAAAAGGTTGATTATTCAACCGACGTTTCGGTTTTGTTTTCGGTCGGACTCTATTATGAATATGAATAATTAATGTTTTGTGAAAACATACTCGTAAACAACCGGCGTTGTTAGTGCGTAGGTATATGCTTTAATGTTTGCTGCCGTTTTAACCGTCTTAACAAAAGATGCGTTTTTCAACCTTTTTTATTTGTCGAATTCTATTTTTTATTGTTACTATTTTATAATAATAACAGTATAGTTTGTTTTTTTATTGAGCTGCCAAGAAAGGCTAAATGTAATTTTATTTTACTGTATCGAAACAAGCCATTAAATTGACATAATTAATTTTACTATCCCACAGTTGGACCTCAAACACACGCAACTAGAGCTAGATTACGATAAACTAAAGTCCGAGAAAGGTAGCCGCGCGTCCATAGTGCAGGAGGCCAACGCCGACCTGCTGCGGGAACTCGAGCGGTACAGCGGACAGCTCAAGGATACGCTCAAGGAGAACGGGGAGTTGAAGACTTTGTATTTGCAGGTATGTGGGACGTTTTATAGTTATTATATTAAGCTGAATTACTTTATCATATATTACATCATATTATGTTGAATACTGTCTCAATGGTCATAATTTGGTTTCGAAACTCATATATGTAGAAACAACAAAACTCATGGCGGACCTATTTTTGTATGATTTGATTAGTTTTCAACTATAATTGATTCAAATAATCTTATAATTAATTCAAAGATCTTAATATTATAAACGTCATATTATGTCGTGCTTTAACGCCAAAACAAACTACAGAGAACATATTTATAGTCTTGAGCCTGAGATAGGACATAGGCTGCTTTCACCCGAGTGCGGGAAGTAATTCCGTCAGCATGCGGGTGAAACCGTAGGAAACAGCAAGTTTCAAATACATAATACTTATGGAAATGTTAAGAACTGTTATTTTATCCTCATGCATTATAATTTCAGGCATGCAGCTCTCGCGACACAGTTTCAAGAGAACTAAAAGACATGCAATCCAAAATACAAAAAGAAAAAGAACTATACAAATCTCAAGAAAAGGACTATGTAGAGAGAATGGAGAAACAAAAACAGCAGATAGAGAAATTAACGTTAGACCTTAGCAATACTAAAGAGGAGTTGGAAAGAGCTAATAAGAGAATATCGGAGTTGCAGCGAGAGTTCACTGATAAACAGAGGGAGTTTACTGAGAAACTCGATAAGTACTTACAAGGTAAGACTTTGATTACATATTTATAATCATTTTAATTTATCTGTACCATGATAACTTGAAACACAGTTTTAAATAAACCTAGTGCAGGTGTTCCATACATTACATTTAGCAAAAGAACTTTCTCAAATAATTATGTACATACTTGATTTTGACTTAACATTTTTTATATTATATATTAACCGATCCAACTGTAAAAACTATCTTTTTGACTTATTAAAGATCCTGTTTTTTTGCCAGATGAAAAGACTGCCATGCGCAAAGAGAGGGAGCCGTGTCTACAATGTGAGAAGCATGTTAAACATATCAAGTACTTAGATGATCAACTTAGCAAATGTACCATTAGATTAGGTGAGTTCAATTTACGTTTATGAGTTTTGTGACAAACGTAAGCGTTTTTATTGCTATAAAAATGAAGTCGGATTATTATGTCTAATATCATCAACTGCTCACATTTGCAGCTTCACAAGAAAGCAACGAGACTCTAATGAAGGAACTGAAAGGCAAGGCGGAGTTCTTCCAGCAGTACATCATAGACCGGTTCAACAAGCTGCAGGAACAGCGCAGCGTCGCCACCAACACCGAGGAGTTCCCTCCGACCTCCCCCGACCAGCACTCCAGCATAGAGCAGCTGGTGCAGGACTGTGACGATGCTGTGGCTGCCAAGGTTTGTTACACTTGCGTCTCTGCAGTCAGCCAACACCGAGGAGTTCCCTCCGACCTCCCCCGACCAGCACTCCAGCATAGAGCAGCTGGTGCAGGACTGTGACGATGCTGTGGCTGCCAAGGTTTGTTACACTTGCGTCTCTGCAGTCAGCCAACACCGAGGAGTTCCCTCCGACCTCCCCCGACCAGCACTCCAGCATAGAGCAGCTGGTGCAGGACTGTGACGATGCTGTGGCTGCCAAGGTTTGTTACACTTGCGTCTCTGCAGTCAGCCAACACCGAGGAGTTCCCTCCGACCTCCCCCGACCAGCACTCCAGCATAGAGCAGCTGGTGCAGGACTGTGACGATGCTGTGGCTGCCAAGGTTTGTTACACTTGCGTCTCTGCAGTCAGCCAACACCGAGGAGTTCCCTCCGACCTCCCCCGACCAGCACTCCAGCATAGAGCAGCTGGTGCAGGACTGTGACGATGCTGTGGCTGCCAAGGTTTGTTACACTTGCGTCTCTGCAGTCAGCCAACACCGAGGAGTTCCCTCCGACCTCCCCCGACCAGCACTCCAGCATAGAGCAGCTGGTGCAGGACTGTGACGATGCTGTGGCTGCCAAGGTTTGTTACACTTGCGTCTCTGCAGTCAGCCAACACCGAGGAGTTCCCTCCGACCTCCCCCGACCAGCACTCCATTATTGTAAGAGTAGATCATTATGGGTAATTTAAAAGTGTATAGAATTTTATATTAGCTATCGAGGTGTAGTAGACATTTGGTACAATTATATGGTGTGCTATTTTGAGCTTCTATGTCATTATAAACATAGAAGCTCAAAATAGCACACCATATAATTGTACCAAATGTCTACTGTTATGTAAAAAAAGTCGTGGTGGCCTAGTGGGTAAAGGACCAACCTCTCAAGTATGAGGGCGCGGGTTCGATCCCAGGTCAGGCAAGTACCAATGCAACTTTTCTAAGTTTGTATGTACTTTCTAAGTATTCTTAGACACCGTTGGCTGTGTTTCGGATGGCACGTTAAACTGTAGGTCCCGGCTGTCATTGAACATCCTTGACAGTCGTTACGGGTAGTCAGAAGCCAGTAAGTCTGACACCAGTCTAACCAAGGGGTATCGGGTTGCCCGGGTAACTGGGTTGAGGAGGTCAGATAGGCAGTCGCTTCTTGTAAAGCACTGGTACTCAGCTGAATCCGGTTAGATTGGAAGCCGACCCCAACATGATTGGGAAAAGGCTCGGAGGATGGGTGTTTATAATGACATATAAAAAACTTCCAAACGTGAATTGGCTTGAATATACATTAATGTTTACAGACGGCTCTCATGATGAAAGAAAAAGCGATTCGAGACCAAATCGCCGAAAAATTCACTTTGGAAATGAAAACAGTTGAAATGAACTGCGCGAGACGCATCAAGGAGATTGAGAACGAACACATAGAAACTGTCACTAAGATCAAAGAACTTCTGGAAAGGAAAGCTAAAGAAGTTAACGCTTTAAAAGAGTTTATATTAGCTGAGAGGGCAAAAGTCACGCAGATACTCGAATCTAAGGAGAATGAAATATCAGAGTTAATTAAGGAACATAATGAGTTGCAAGTTGAATGTCAGAAGGCAAAAGATAGTATTATTGACTGGAAACAGAAGGCCGAAAGGTATAAAGAAAGGGCTTCAAGACTTGGGTCTTTGGAAGACGTTTTGAAGCACGAAAGGGAAGATTGGAAGCAAAGAAGTAGTTCGTCGACTAAAGAATGTATGGCAATGAAAGCGAAGGCGTCAGAATTACAAGCGAAACTAGCTCAGTTAGAACAAAAGTATGAGAAGTTGCAAGCTGAACAGAAGATCATTCAAGACAAGTATAAGAATGCTAAGAAAACTATATTTACTTATAAGGTGAGTTTTTGAGAACTTAAAATGTTAGCTTAAAACAAAAAATTAAGTAAAAGTGTCAGTGTTTCCGACGAAAAATGGACAATACATTTAACTAGCGTGTCATCAGAGTTTCGTAAAAAAAATCAAAATCACACTTTATCGAGCATACCTATACATATCTTAAACTTTGGTTTTAATTTTTTTTTAATAAAAATAAGTAGGTAAAATTAATTTCTTTTATATCACCATTCCTTTAAATCCATTATATGTCACAGGATTACGTAACGAAAAAAGACGCTCACGTGAACAACGAAATGAACCGCATACAGGACGAGTACCGCAAGATATTCCTGAAGCTGCAGAACCAGCTGAACTACCACATCAACTGCCGCCTGCAGGAGGAGAGGAAGGGCAAGCAAGCGCAGGCGCATGGCTCGCAACAAACTGACGTAAGTACTTCTCGATGGTTCTTACGTCATTTTACAAACGCTTGATTAGAATATTATAAAAATACATAACTTTTGGATCTTTAGTTCCTGAATAAACGCACGTTCAAGCAAACAAACTCTTTTTAATGTAAAATCTTTTTCACGCGCGTCCCGGGGGAACTTTTTCCCGTACCAAGACGAAATATAGCCTATAATTTATATAATTTTTCGAATCAATTCAGCAGTTTCGGAGCCTTCAAAGTACAAAAAAAAACACAAAAAACATTTACTCTTTGTTATATTACGATAGATTTTTGTAACATTAACAGCTTAAAAAAAATATATGTTTAAAAAATCGTGTTTGCTCAATTTACTGGATTTAAGGCGACGAATTGGTAAACAATAATTCCATAACCGGCACGCGCATCTAAGGGGCCAAGAGGGGTCGGAGCGTCTGAGCGGGGCGAGGATTACAATAATACGCGCGCTAGCTTTTAACTAAAAGTCGTAAGCGACAAAATGATTTTGTAATTTTATTATTTTGAAATGATAATTTGATAAAAATTCCTTCCACAATTTTAAAGAGTGTGTATATACTCAACTACTAAAAAAGTTATGAGGCTTAAATCGGTCCCGTTTGCTCATAATATGTGAATCTCTTTTTAAAAAGAGGTATGTTTGATATATTATTCTCTGTTATAAAAGTTACCTAATCATGTTTTGAAGTCTAACAAAATAAGGTTTATATCATGAACTTTCAGGTAACCAAGTTGATCCGTTTTGTATTTACTGAGAAAAATTGAGATCCTTGGCGCCAAAGTTTCCAATTCGTCCTCTTAAAAGCTATATCATTTCTCCATCAAAAAAAAAATAAATAAGTTATTGTTTACTATTTTCAGTATACAGACAGAATAAACAAGCTGAACGATGATTTCACGCGGCTCACGCAGTCGAACTTCATGGACGGCCCCGACTTCAAGTGACATCCAGTGAAACGCACATTACAAGTTGTTGTCACTAAACACCAGCGTTTAGTCTTCAAGTAGAACATTTGCCCCAGTTTGTACTTAAAGTAGTATTTATGTAAACAAAAGTATTATATTATTGTTAACGAGTAACGGCTGTTCTCTATATTCAATCTTTTGTTCCTACTAGGAATAGGAATTTGACATCTTGTATGTGGCTAATGTCTACGTCCTTTCTCTTGTAAGTAACTAACAGAAGATAGAATATTGGCAATGGCTGTTAATAGAAGGGTAATGCAAGGCATATCTCTCGAGGAAAACTGATGTAACGTCAAGACTGCGTTTTACTATGACAATCGCTCAAGCCCCAACTAGAATAATTTCATAGAATATTATTTTTTCAATGTGAATTTAATTAGATAACTATCATTCCATTAACCATTTAGTGAATTGTTCCTGTGATAGTTAAGTACATTGTAGTTTAATGTAATGTAAAACAGTATTATATAATTACACAATAAAGTGCAAAATATATCTCACATTCCTCATGACGTGTCCAGTTTGACTATACTGATTATGTGAACACTACAGGTAAGTAGGTGTACATACATCTTAATGGCCTTTATCATAAAAAGACTTGTTATAATGAATTTAATGTTAATTTTCAATTATTATTGTGTTAAATAGTATTACGAATCTGAATTGTTTTCGTTATAGCTCTTGGAAGTAGTTGGAGTAACGGAATTTTATTTTTAATGCTATGGAAGATTATATCTGTTATGTAAAAAGTTTTGTAAATAAAAGTATCATTTCGTAAATTAGAATTTTTTATTATTTTTTAATGTAGTATTTTGAGGGAACGAAGGGCATTTTAGCGACCACGCAGGGTACGTCTTTGCCTCTGATGTTTACTAACAGTTCGGTGCCGGCTTTTTTGAGCGCTTCGCTGATGTACCCCATGGCTACATTGCCGCCGAGTGAAGGCGCCGGGCAGCCACTGGTCACGGAGCCCACGGTCTCTGACGTCTTGGCGTCCTTCAGGACTGCCCCCTTCCTCGCCGGCGGACCGCTGTCCATTCGAATACCCACTCTCCTCTTAGACACGCCTTCCTTAATGTGCCGCAGTATTATCGATGATCCCGGGAAGTTGCTATCGGTGCGTCTGCGCTTGGCTATCAACCACGTAAGATTGGCTTCAACGGGAGTCACACTTTCGTCGATATCATTGCCGTAGAGGCACAGTCCGGCTTCTAGTCGAAGAGAATCTCTCGCACCTAGACCCGCGAGCTTGGTATCACTGGATTGTAGCAGGGCCTCTGTCACGTGCTCTGCTTTATCCGCGGGTATAGAAATCTCGACACCATCTTCCCCCGTGTACCCGCATCTTGTCACGCGACAGTCTACACCGGCCACTTTGCCCAGTCTGGAGGTCATGAAAACTAAATCCTTTAGAGGTATATCGGTTAAGTCCTGCAAGACCGACGCTGCTTTAGGCCCTTGCAACGCAATCAGAGCTCTCTCGCTGGTGTCCCAGAATTCAACATTCACATCGTTACCTTGCTTTTTAAATATCTCGGATGTTTCTTTCATATGCTGCTTATCCACTTCCAATCGTCCGGCATTCGAGACTATGTACAGAGTCTCTGCATTTACTTTGGTAACGATCAAATCGTCTATAATTCCACCTTTGTCGTTCAAAAACACGGTGAGGGAACTAGAGCCATCCTGCATTCCTTTCAAGTCGACTGGACATATCGACTCGAACCAAGACAGACAGTCTTTACCTCGCACGTTCGTTTGCAACATGTGGGAGACATCGAATATCGAAGCACTTCTTCTTGTAAACAAGTGTGATTCAGACAGACTCAAGTCTGAATATTGTACTGGGAGGAGAAATCCGGCGAAGTCGACCACTTTACCTCCATATTTTGTGTGTAAGTCGTATAATGGCGTTTTCCTTGCTTTGGACTCGTCACTATACAAACGCGCGGACTCCGCTCCGTGGAGTATTGGTTTAGGAACTATAACTCTAGGAACGAGGAGAACACGGCTTAGTGCTTTTGAACACATTTTCACAGGTCAAACTCTTACTAATATATGATTACAACATCTGAGTGAACAATATCTGTAGTGGTTGGCATACCAAGAGGTCATTGGTCAATCGGTAACTGCTGATAAGTAATTACGTTATATTCTATCGGTAGAGGGGGTATTGTTTACTGATGTGTTTAATGCTCTCGAAAAATAAATAGTTATTACTGATAATAGATTTTGTTATTTGTTTCAATATACTTTTGCCATTACGACATTTTTCTTTCTTGTCTGATCAGCCTCCTATTATTCATAAAAATGAAACTGATAGATAAAAATTGCTTGATATTAAAGGGAAATTCAAATATAAAGTGTTTTTTTTGCTATTTTACCAAAGTAAATATTACCTCAAAGTAATTTTTGATGTCTTTGATAACCCTGAAAGTTCTTACAAATGTAACCTGATAAACTTTTTATATCAAAATATATAAGATTTCACTAAACAATATGTATGCCTAGCATGTTGACTTAAGGCAAATCCTCTGGGGGAGGCACTTGTCCAACAGTGGACGTTTTGTAGGCTGAGACAACATGGATTTCATAAAATAAAACAATATCAGTACATTAAAAAGGTTCTATTCTAAATCTTTCGTTTCACAACGATTCAATACTTCTAAATACTCATCATGAGTCAATAGTTCACTTTTAGTGGCTTCAGATATAGCTATACTTGACAGAATAATAGCAATGTAACCATCAGCATCCGGATACTGCTTCAGAAGCTCCGGTTGATTCACCAGCTCTTCATTTACTTCAATTAGTGTACCCTTCATGCCACAGGGCACGTCAAAACTTGTGCCATCTTTATACTCTATCTTGCAAACTACAGACTTGGGGTTCAGAAGCTGACCTCCTTTCTTGCTCTTGCCTTTGACAGCGTTTCTCAGCCTGTCCACCTTTCCTACAGTAAAATTAAGTTTGTACTCTTGATCCTTACTGAAAAAGAAATGACTTGGAGCCAGGCTCAATAGAGCAATCCTGTTTGAATGGAACATTATCATAATATCATTGTTCTTTATCCCATCAATATCTGTAATATATCTTTTACTAAAATATCTATCAGTGAATGACTTCAAGTTGTTTAAATCTGGTATTGAATCTAATATTTTAAACTCAGTTGGTGTCTCCATTGTATTGTATTGTTAATAAATGCTCTTAGATGCAATTTCTCTATATTTTAATGGGCAGCTTTTTCTTGAGCTAATATTCTGGCTCGAATCTCAGCGTGACGTCTGCGAGAATCATCCAAGTTAGCTTTTTGTCTTGCAAGGCGCTCAGCTTTCAAACATTTCCTCATATCCCGATCATAGTCATTGCAATATCCCATGAACTTTCTAAATGGATGCTGGAACAAAATGCATACGTACAAACATGTTAGACGTGTATAAAACTATACATTGTCTGGTGACAGCGTGTTTACATGGTAATTAAAAAAGTTTTAACATTCCTAACCTTCAAATTAGGTTATTATCTTGATAAGATATAAATATCCGAAACTTATATAACAATGTACATATAACAAGACATTTTTTAGGATATATTTGTTGTTTAAACTTTAACTAGTTGATTTGTTATGCAATTAATTTTTAACTTCTTACCTACCTCGGTGTGACAGTCCATCAACTTTCGTATGAAAACATTACATTCGGCAGTGTGTAAATGGGGTGCTAAGTCTGTGTGCATAACTATGTATTTATTAAG
Organism: Helicoverpa zea; assembly: GCF_022581195.2. Taxonomy (NCBI): domain Eukaryota; kingdom Metazoa; phylum Arthropoda; class Insecta; order Lepidoptera; family Noctuidae; genus Helicoverpa; species Helicoverpa zea. The sequence goes on from NC_061472.1 coordinate 7,193,343, forward strand.
TTATGGTGTTTTTAAATATTTATATTAGTCCAACCGTAGTTGGTATGTATTAATAAAGGAATTAAAACAGCTCAACGAAAATCTGCAGCAGATTTGTTCGCGCTTTGACGTCTATTTCAGTGTCAGTCAGTGAAGTCGTTGTCAATGTCATGTCACTAGCTGTTTACAAAGTACAAAGGGTAGGAAGATATTTACCAAGAAAAAATTGCGCCGATCCCCTTAGTGGCTTGGTTCAAGAAAGTCAAACTGGACTAATTGTTTTTAAAATCTCTCGGGACATTTGGATAATAATCTGACTGACTTCTTTTCTCCTTTTATTCCATTTTTATTGTTTATTTTTTTTATGATTTTTTTATTGTTGATGACAAGTACGTTTCGTTATACGATCTCAAAATTATATGACGTTCATAAGATTTGACGCTCCGTTCCTTCCAGTAACGTACTTACCAAGAACAGCGCCATGAAGGCATCGGCTAGGAAAATAATGAAAAGAAAATCCCTTATTCTCGGCAATAATGTGGAGCCGCCATATCAGTAGAAACTTGAGTATCGAGAGGACTTTTGGATTTTGTAGATTTGTATAAAAAGTATACACAAGTACCCCGTCAGCCAGCAATGGATAGTGTCCGAAGACGACCCACAGACCCACTGACCAAAGTGTCGACTTTTAAAAAATTTAAAAGGAATTGTTAAACTGGTTCTTTTTTTTTTATTAGATACATAAACAACGAACCATTTGTTTCCGTTTTCAATTTATCTATAAAGACGATCAGGTATTCTGTATAAAAAAATATTCTCAAGAGAAAAACCAAACAGCCAATTAATAGTCGCAGTACTTAACATGTTTTCAGGAATTTCAGGTAGATGATGAATTCTGAACAGGATTCAAATAAAACACTGATGATTTTTATTTAGTTTTTACTTAAATACATAGTCACATTGTGTCTCATTAATAACTAACAAAGAAATAATAACGGCAAACACCGCTCAAGTACGGGATTTAATTAGAACTAGTAGTAGGAATACCTACATTGACATACCTTAGAATAGATACAAGAGTAACTAACAACTTCAATAATGACTAGTAATATATTGCATTTTTGAGACATGTATAAAAAACACCTTGATAATTAGGATTGGAAGTTGTCTTGCGTTGTCTATCATCACCACTAATAAACGCACGAAGAAAATCACAATAAATCATACGATACGACATCATTCATCTCAAAAACAGGAACAAGCGAGTATAAAGCAAAATAAATTACAGATAAATAAAGAAATGCGATGTAACGAAAAATAACTAGTGATTTGATGCCCGATTAGATGAAGAAATGCAAAATGTGCCCAAAATAAATGTCCAATCCAATTGGCTAAAATTAAAAAGCGGGTGTGTAGTGTGGTGCGGGGTTCGTTCGTTCGCGGAGGCATCAACTCTTGGGCATGCCCTGCGGCGTAGCGGTCTCCACCATCTTCTTGTACTTGCCGACAAGCTCGGGCAGGTCGTAAGCGATGGCCACGTCCAGCCGCGTGATGGGGCAGCCTCGGAAGTACGTGCACGTCGCCGATAGCTGCTGGAACTCGAACAGGGGATTCAACCGGAAGAAATCCCGGTACGTCTCGGGGTCGGGCAGGTCGTACCTGTGTACAGGAAAATATTTTATGAAGATTTTTCAAAATTAACTTCTTGTTGCTAAATAAATGATAGCGTATGCATTGCCTCGGATAAATAAACTAATATGTTACCTGGAAATATTGGTGAGTGTGCTAAGACCCTCATAGATGTGGTAGTTCTGAGGGTTTTCAATGATGGCATCGGCAATGATCTTCCTGTTGCCGAATATTGTCTTGTGGTTGTAATACGTGGTCAGGTAGCAGTCAACCATCTTAGCGTGGTTCCTCACGCGAACCTGTTGCAAATAAAAACATTATTAAATGGAATATTTCTAGTACATGATGATGTGCCACAAAATTCAATTTATGGAAACATTTAATTTATCTCCTATTACTATAAACTTTGCCGATATTTATTGCGTGAAATCTATTTCTTTCTTTTGTTAACAGCCACATGCATCAAATAACAAAAGACAGTTTACTCACAGCGAATCTCCTAGCGCTTGCGATCTTATTCTCAATGCGCTTATCGATGGCTTGCCGCAAGTCCCTCAGGAGTTCTCTCTCCTGGGCTTGCAGTAGACGCACTGGCGCTCCGGCCTCATACGGCATGGACCACAGTGACACCGTGTACATGACGGGTGGCTGCGCGGAGCTCATCAGCGGCGAGATGTTCCAGATCAGCGCGCTTTGCACGCGCATCAGTTCCTCCGGCTTCACTGTGTCGGCCTTGTTCAGCACGATGCGTGTCTAAACGGACAATGGGTAAGTTACAATCAAGGAATTTCTAGGATTGTTTCCACGTTATTTAAATCGGGACTTGGGGAACAATCAAAATCTTTCGTGGCTCCTACTTTATGAAGGGAAGAATGTCAGACTGAAAGTCCACATTAGTGGGTAACTAAGTTTTTGTTACTATGTGTTCTTAATAATTATTCCACCATCCCTATTTAGACTTGTATAATTAGATCTTACCAAATGAATGCTCCTATTTATAAATCCTACGTGGTCGCATATCGATAATTCGTTGCATTGTCGATTAAAATATACCTGGCAGTGAATTCTACTCGATCATGAGTTGATGACAGATATACTATTCACGCATACTTAATACTATGGGACGAATGCTGGCATGCAAACGTATTTCCTCTTAATTATAACGGGTCTGCAATATTCATCTTTCATACTTTAAAAAATATATCGTGTTCTTCGTTTTAATGTGAATTTGAGAAGGGCTTTACATAACGGAACTTACCTGAGACTCCCTGCCTTTGAGTTGGTCGAGTATAGCTTCAGTCTCGGGACCCACGTCCAGTTTGGAAGGATCATAGACCAGGAAGATGATGTCGGCGCGGTCGATGAACCACTGGCAGGCGTCGTTGAAGGGGAATACACGGGACACTTGCTTCCTTACTTCCAGTATTCCAGGAATCTCCACGATATTAACCTGGGAACAGACATTGATATTTCATACTAAGAAAATTGGAACAATCTGCTTCCTATATAATTCGTCGTGTTTGATTTATTGCAGTCTCCATCATCAATATTATAAAACAAACCTTTTCTAATATTTTGCTGGGATATCTCAAGCCCCTCAGACGCTCTTCCAGACCTTGACCGAATTTCTGAAGACCGGAGAAAGTCCAATCAGCTGCCAGCTGAGTGCCGTCCAGCACTTGTGGTTCTTTGCCGTGCATTAGAATGTTGAAATATGCAGGTGATGGTTCCGCCCCTAAAGATAACAATATGACGTTATAGAATTAGCCCTCTTTATACATAAACTGGTAATATTAAAGGTGTCTTACCAGTTCTAAGAGACCATTCAGTAAACTCCAGCCCCGTTAAGTAGTTCAGGATGCTAGATTTTCCACCGCTCCACGGACCCATGAAGAGTACCAAAGGCTTCGAGAATATCTCAGGATCGCCAAAATGCCTGTTACTCAGATCCCTGTACTTGTAAAGACCTTCTAATGGTTTAATGGAGTTCTCGTATAACCTCTTCAAATCTCTGAGCACGATGTCGGCAGATTTTTCAACAGTTAACTCATCTTCGCTCGCTTCTTCATCTAGCCTTAAAATTTTGGTAATATGGTCACGAGATCTCAAGTTTTCAGGAATATCAATAGTCTGTAATGAAAATTGTAAGCATTAGTTTTATCTAATTTCTTATTAGATTATACAATGACTATTTAAAATTACAAGTTTTACTCAGGCGACTATAGTAGGAACATGAAAGTTACATAATTATGTATTGCCATATCTAGGGATAGAAGTTAAGCATTTCTAACATGTCTATGGGTATAATTCTAAAATCTACAGTACGTTATACTTACAATTAATAAATCTTCTTCAGGCGCTCCTTCCTCCTCCGAACCTTCATCTCCAGCAGCTTCAGCCTCTTCCCCGGCTTCAGAGGCCTCCTCGGACTTGTCTCCATCTTCCTCCTCCTTGCTATCTGCTGCAGACTCCTCCTCTTCTTGCGACTTGTCTTCTACCCCTCCTTCAGCTTCTGCAGACTCGTCTTTCTCTTGCGACTCATCTTTCTCTTCTACTGACTCCTTATCATCGGCTGCTTCCTCAGTATCCTCTCCAGAATCGGCTTTCTCTTCACCAGACTCGTCTTTAGCTTCTCCTGAATCATCTTTGTCTTCAGTAGTTGTGTCTTGGTCTTCGTTCGATTCATCTTTGTCTTCTGCTAAAGCATCTTGCTCGCCAGATTCGTCGGCAGCTTTCTCTTCGCCAGATTCGTCATCTTTAGCTTCTTTCGAGTCTTGCTCATCGTCTGCGTCTTCTTGAGATTCGTCAGCCTTTTCTTGAGATCCATCGTCTTCTTCTTGTGTCTTACCGTCATCGTCTTTATTTTCGTCAGATGCGTCTGCAGCTTCAGCAGACTTGTCGTCGTCATCTGCTTCTTGACTAGTTGCTTCGGTTTCTTTGCTATCCTCTTCCTTCACTTCCTGGCTGTCTTCTTCGGATCCTTCTTGGGATTTTTCGTTACTGTCACCCTTGGTCTCGTCTTCAGCTTCTTCACTTTCTAAAATTATGAAGACGTATAATTAATATTAAGAGATTTTATACAAACTTGGACACAAACTGGAAAATTGTACCAAAACAATATTGTAACACTAAGTTTGTGGATGCGTTTTAATAATTATTATTAAAGTCACAAAGTACTTCTTTGTTAAATATTCGTATAATATGACAACAATGTGGAAGAGGTTAAAACAGCATTCATAAACAAGCAGCTAGCTAATACATCTTTATTTAGGAATCGCATTCCAGAGCAGATTTATGCTAAATATAGTGATGCCCACCTTGGTTCGTTGTTTCTTCTTCAGCAGATGCTTCGCCACTGTCTGCATCACCAGCCTGTTGTTCCTTGCTGTCCCCATCGTCTGCAGCCTCTCCCGAGTCAGTGTCATCAGCTTGTAACTCCTCGACGGACGCTTGTGACACGTAAGGCTCGTCAGCTATTTCTACTGACGGCGCATCGTCTTCCGCGCTATCTGCCGCTTCTCCGCCATTTTCTGCTGAATTGTCTTCTTTAGTGTCATCTCCGTCGGCGACACTTACTTCATCACTGTCGTTTTTTTCGGCAGAGTCTGTAATTATAGTTTGTTTTGTTATAAATTAATCCTGATGTGCTTTCTATTTGTGTTTTATTTGTGCATTTTTATGCATATGTTCGACCTAGGTAAAACAGGTGGAGTCCACCTGGTGGACTATGTACCGATCAGTGTATAAAAAACAATTCAGAAAATTTATGATATTTTTTCTACGCTCATTGTTATCGTTCTTTCAATAATGGGATGTTCTTCACTATTGAAAGTTTCTTAAAATATAATTTTGCTGAACGTTAAATGTTGACTTGCCAAAGTCCATTTAAAAGTCTATTTATGATACATCCTGCTCAGTAGATTTCATCGTGGATATTTCATTTACTTGTTACTCACGTTGTTTGAGTTGTGGGTGATCGCAAGAGTACCAAGCGGATATAATATCGACTATCCAACTACACTAACCCAGTTTCAAAATATATTGCTTACATTTATCAGTTATTGTGTTCTTGGAATTTATTGATATATTCCACAGAAACTTTGTTACTAAGGCTTACGTAATGATTCATCAGTTTGGTTCGTCCTTGACTGTCTGTCCAGTCGTTTCAAAGTCGCGATTTCAGTTCGTCCCATCCCTGGTTTGACGCTCTCAAGTGAAATTCTACGTTGCGTGGTTTATAAATAATTGTTTAATTTTAGATGGCCCAGCCTCAATACGTTTTAGAGGACAATGACTATAAAACAGCATGTTAATAATTCTTACACATGCCCCGAATATAATAATTTTGTAACATATCCTAGACGTGTTGCGCAAAGCTTCGTGTAGCTTTATTGCCTACAACAATGATGTGGATGGTTTGGCTGCTTTCCTCTTTTCAAAAGGGCAGCAACAACATATTATATTTTGCGTGCCATGTGTGTGGTGATTGTAGTGTTCTATGGTTTAATATAATGATCCATGGCGAGAGATCTAATCATCTTCGGATCTTAAAAAATCAGTCTTGGAATTATTCTTTTGATATATCTAACTATGTGTTCCTCTATTGCATAACTTTTCTTTCTGCAAGCCGTCATTCACACATTCACACTAGTCTTTAAGCACAGATGAATGAAAATAATTAGGTACAATGGAAAAAATATATACGGTGACCTAGAGTCGGTAATATCGATGACGCGCGAACGTTACTGCAATTAAAATAGATCCGACATCTCAACACCAGCAAACTCGTGTCAATCCGACAGTATTCCTGGTTCCGTTGAGGTCACGTTAAATAAAGTTTACTACACGTTCATCACGCAAATAGTAGCTGAAAAAATGCGAATAAGCAAATTTGGACGCGATATGCTTGATTTTCAGAAGATCATCGAACAAGAGGATTTGATTATCAGAAAAAATGTTGGGCATGGTCAAATATTTTTACTTACAAAGGAGTACTAAATTAGGTACTTAGATTTTTTTTGAAATCCTTCATTTTATTAAATATCGGTAGGTTTTAGCGCCAAACATTCCTGTATATTTTACCTACATAGTCCACTCATTAGTTGGTTGAATAAGTGTTTGTTAATAAACGACAAGCAGTTTAAATGCTTTTACCTGGTTCCACATCTCCTGACTCCAGCTCCTTGAGAGCTTTTTCGATGTATGGCCGGCATTGTGACTCAGATGGTACTTCGTCGTCGGCTGGAAAAATAAGCATTAAATTACATACATAAAATCCACCGGTAACAGCATCTACTATCAACTACTTATGTAGGGTATGATGACAGTTGGAAGAACAAAAAGAGCTCTATCGAAATTTTACAAGAAATATAATAATGTGTTTGAAACTCTTCTCTGAAACGGGATGTGTCTATTTTATTGTTTCGAGTACAAATAAACCTTTAATAAAAATTCTAACAGCGGTCTAAATTCGAATTAAAATAAATAACGTGCCTCACAAAATTCGTTTGTGACTTCAGTCTTCAGTCAATTTTTATGTTACCTACTTTTTCAGAGATTGTTGGCTGAATATTAATTTCCCTAGCCAATCGTACGGAGATAAATTGATTCACCAACAAAATAAAGACTATATTAGAAAAGGATCGAATGAGTCAGCCTTGCGTTTATCCACGTTGCGTCTGGAATGCATGGCAGCATTATTAAAGCGTGTTTTGTTAAACTCAATCTTTACCTCTACAAATTTCGGAAGACAGAAAATGAGTCAGTCATACCTACCTGTCATTTTCAACCATGATTGCTACATACAATAGGCTAGTTTCCTAAAAAATAATAATTAGTCCGTCTTGTAGATTGTCCAAAATTAAGCGATACGTATTTTTTCTTTTTTAAATTGGATCAGAACTTGTTAAGATATAGCGTGATAAAGTTGAGTGTGACGTCACAAGTTGCTACAATTTTCAGGACACTGTGACGTAAAAGGCCCCCACTCCTAATTTTTGAAGTGTATTATCTTTGTCATTTTATGTTTAATTAAAAAAAGAAAAAATACGTATCCAATATTTTTTGATTATCTAAAAAGCGGACTAAATATTATTTCATTATTTCGACCCTGGACACTACCCTATTGGAGACCATAGTTGCATTTCATATCGAGAGACATAGCCCAGTAGATGAGCTCGTTGAAATGGCAATAAGCCGGCCATGTCTCACCAAGGATGGCTGATAGAAGCTCCATCGCAGAATAGGACGGTTACCAACGAAGTGGTCAGATAAAGATTCAGCGTTGGAGGTCTTTTAGCCAAGAATTATAATGATGATGAGACCAGACTCATACCTCAGACAAAAGGGAATCTTAGTCATTTATAACATATTTATTTTAGTATAAAAACTGGAAGTCTGCAAACTAAACAAACCGTGGAGTATCGTGTTTCCAATTAGGTTTGAAGCCAATGAAAAATAAATCTCTCTATGTAAATACTTTTACGTTTACTATAACTAACGCCTAATTTAAACATAGTTGAGAAAGGGCATGGCATGAGGTAAAGTATACCTAATTAACATCATATTGTTATTATCATCTTTGAGATTTTGCTCATGAGGTGCTCCATTTTAAACAGTTTATGAACTTCATAGGTTTTTCATCAAAAGAACCATCATTAAATCAAAATTTATTGTGCTCGCTTGCGTCATCACCAGCTGTAGATACGTCAAATATGAATCATCTTCATTTCTCATCTTTGCTATACTTCTGTCTATCAAGGGTATTACCTACAGTTCATTAATAATTATTCAATCCATTAGCCACCTTCTTATCGTTTCATTATAATTTCTGCTTGTTTATTTTGTGCAGGCCACGTTATTGCAATAAGTCAATGTTACATGGTTTTAGTACCTACAGTCTCTTTAACATTGGAGTGGTTTGAAAGCGACACAAAAATAATAACAGCACTTATCTTTTTCTCATTCATTAAAATGTAATTTCAAGCGGAAAGTAAAATTATAGTTGAAAGATATGTTTGAGTCTTCTTGAATTTTCACATTAGTATTTTCACCGAGCGGTTTATTGCCGGCCTTGGTGTGTCGCTCTTCAAAGTAGAGCTGTTTGTGTTTTATGTTGCCTGCTATGCTAGCTGACATTGACTTACATGTGGCTGCCTGCAGCGAGTGAACATACAAGCCTACTGAAAAATGTATAGCAAATACTTTCTACTGTATCCGCAAAGGTGTTTTTGGGAGGGACGTTTGAGATCTGATAGGTTTAATTGCAACAGTTTGGGGACGTGAAAGGCAGATTTTTGATTTTTTCCTCAGTTCACTGGTACCTGGGTACTAAATAATCATGTGAACAGTATTTCAGAAAAATGTGCCCGATACAAATTGAAGAACAGGTTAATTTAAATTTGACGGTCACCTAAAGAGTTACGCTACTCTAGGCGGTCTAGTTGGACGTAAACCAAATACTGATTTACTGTCTTATCTGCATTAAGAAACATTTAGTTCTTAACTTTGGGTATTATGTACGGTTACGAGAATCGAGAGGGTACCATGCAATTATGACGTGACCTAGATCCATGTCATACTTTTATAATGTCGTCACGATCCTATCGTTTTTCACAAGATGGCGACGCACAACGACAAATCCCTGTATTTCTATTTACGTATCTAGCTTTGCGATGTAACGAAGCGGCTGGCGGCGCTCTACCTTCACTCAAATCAGCCCGATAAACACAGCAGAGAATAGACAAATCCTGTTTATAACTCGGTCACTAGATCATTTTGTCATACAAAACTTCACCTAAGGTTATCGCCAAAAATAGAGCACATACGTGAGCTTTTTACATAATTTCAGCGCAAGTTACGCCGAAAATAGCAACGATGTAGTGACGCAGAGTTCGAGCGAAGATGTGCCGGCTCCCACTCTGCGAGCGGCGGCGGCCTGGACTCACCTCGCACCACCGCGGCACAAGCCGACACTGCCAACAACATGCACAGCATTATCCTCCATAGCGTGAATCCTTTGCTCCACATGTTGTTCAAGTTAAGCCCGCTGTGCTGGGCTATCAGTCATTTGCACACACACTCGCGCACCTGGTCGGCCAATCTAAGGACGTTGTACACATCTACACTGAATGAGCGAATCCACTTAATTCGTCGGCTAACACGACTCGCATTCCCACAGGAATGCAACTCGGGTTGAGACCGTTACCATTAAACCGCGGTTAATAATGACCGAATCGAAAGACGAGTAGCCAAATAAATAAAGTAGAAAGACATAAATTGTTAAACGACAACTCTATTATTAACCGCGTTTCAATGGCTAAAATATTGGCTGCAGCGGCAAGCGGTACGCGACACTGCACGTAAAGACGACGGACGTACTCTATTTCCGGAGACAGCACAGCATCGCTGGTCGGAGGGGTACTGGCGAGAGCGCGAGGCTCTCCCCGCGCCGGAGCTTTCAGCGACATTCAGCGCGGTGCGCGTGCCAAGCGCAGCCCACGACACGCGGCGGCGCCCGCGCTTCCAGCCTCAACTACCTGGACGCCTCAATAAAGCTTATTTTGTTTATAATCCACGTGTTCCAACTGTATATTATTGTAACCTGCAGCTGGTCTAATACTCAACATCTTGTCCATCATAACGACATTAAGAGAAACAAACGATTAAAAATAAGACTCATCACGTTATAAGAGACTATGCAAATAATTTCGAAAACCATTTTTGAATGGGAGAAATAGCTAATAGTCATCATCAACCCAACACAGTTCCAAAGTCCAATCTGAATATTTGGGAACTAACCAAACGCTTTTCCACAAGATTTTCAAGAGATACGTTATTCAATTATTTCAGGAGGCAATAGTTTTCCGCATCACTGCGCCGATGACGTCTGCCGACGTTAATTGTCATTTAATTTTGTCTTAGATTAGATAATATACAAAAGGAACGGGCCAAATGGCTTTGAATAACGTAATAAGACAAGCGAGATGTTGGTTGCGTTCACATAGCATTAATACTTGTCGACGTACAAAATCTGTTGGCTCGTGGTGAAGCCCTGCTCGTGGTGAGATCCACCGTTATAATATATCAGCATGTCGCTTGCGAAATTACTGCACTTGGTGCAGTGACATCCTCAAAGCCATTGCCTACGCAAATATAGTTTTCATTCGCGGCTATTTGTAGATAGTCCTTGTGCCGCAGGTGTCATAACAACACTTACCTACTGGTATATATTTTCGAGGAAAGACTCATATTTTACCTGGAAGGCAAACTGTTAACTCATAAATTATGAAAATCATTTCATTATTATACCTATACTATTCTGTAAATTCTAGACATAACGTCGGAAACTCGGAAACGTCTGACAAACCATCTCTAGGGGTATTATGGACACTTTAACTAAGTAAAACTAAACATACCTATCTCAAACTAAATCATATATTATGAACCCTTGTGATTTATTTTATGGTTTACCGATTTAATTACCTTTCAGTTATATAGTATTTAATGGCATTATCAAGAGCCAAACGCCGCCAAACTATTATCGGTATAATTACACAAGTTGACAGGTTTTCTTTGAACATGTACCCAAGAATATAAATGCCAACCACCTCATAAAATCGAAACAATATTCAACAATCGTGCGGCTGTTACTATAACCACGAGCTCCTCTTTTTCTTCTTTTTGCCCGGTTCCCAAGTTTATTTTGGGTCCGCAAAGAAAGTCTTCCGCTTCCATTCCTTCCTGTCACTTGTCATACTCACACTTACTCCCTTCTTATTGCTGTCATCTTTCAGGCAGCCCATCCATCATCTCTTAAGTCTTCCTATAATCTATATTCATACTCAGAGCTCATGCTACATACCTGCTTCCTTAGATCCATTCATATAATTATCATAACTAAGGTTCCCAATAGTACCTCAAGGAGTACCTCAAGGAACAGTCCTAGGTACCATTTTTTTATTTTTATATAGACTGAACGTTTCAAAACCCCCAAATCTGAATAGGTATTGGCAGCCCCGGATCTAGGGGGGGCCAAGCCGGGGCCCATGCCCCGGGCGGCAAATACAGGGGGCGGCAAAATCAGATGGCTGCCTGATTTTAAATCCTACATCACAGAATACCATAAAGTTACCTACCTACAGGGCCGTCTTAACCTATGGTGCAGGGTGTGTTGTATGTCTCAGGGGCGCCCCACCACCAGGAAATTTCGAAAAAATTACACCCGTTTGATAAGGAAGTTCCATTGTATCATGATACTGATAAGCAAAGTTTCTAAAAAAGTCACCTTCGCTTTATTTAATTGATCATTTTGATTATTTTTCACTTTTAACATCCTCCAAATAAGTGAAAAAATTCTCGCTCGCTAAATGACAATGTATGTGCTATTTTTCTGATTGTTTTATTATTTTTATTGACACACCGAATCAACGAACACAAATGGCACTCGCTCTTATCACGGTTTCTTTTTATTTGAAAATAATTCCCAGTTAAATTTGTGAGTCTTTAAACAAATAATTTAAAAAAGTTCGTGGCTTTACAGTGTACTTAGTCAAAAATATTATTTATGGCGTCCTCAAAAACAAAAAAGTTTGCGCTTCTGACTGCTTGTTACTTTACAGCGCTTTTTAAAATATATTAACTCTTTGTGTCCCAAAATTAAAAAAAATTGCGCGCTTCTTTCGCTCGCGCAAAGGAGATGGCCAAATTTTCATAGAAAAAAAACCCAGAATCGACAGCAATGAAATGGTTACCAATAGGTTCTTTATGATAGACCTTTGATGGTGCCAAAAAATCCAGACTGAAATCCATGGGGTATAGGAGCTATTTCATATTATCGCAAAAATAGGTTATGTTGAATATATGTTGATTTTAAAGATTATTAACATCAAGGGACATAAAAAAGCAAAGTAAACTAACATTATACAAGCCACTAGTAACAACCCCATAGTTTCAGAGTTGGCCTGGTGATTAAAAGGTCTTGTATTTAACCACTCCAGATACGATTAAGCACCGACCTTACCTACTTGGAGAGGTTTCGCAGTTACATGCAACCTTCACAACTGGCTATGAAATGTTTTTGGAGAAATTGTCTTTGAAAATCGCGCCATGTGACATTGTCAAATATAACAAATGACTTAGCAATGTAAAACGGTCCAATCACGAGTCTGCATTCAACTTCTAACGAACATCAAACAGTAAAAGTAAACTTTTTTGTGAACTAAAATCTTGATCGAAAAAACGTTATAAAAAGAGAACCCCATGGTTTTTAGATGTTTTGAAATACTTTTTAAAATCCACAAATTATACTGAATCCAATCATACATATGAAGTTCCTGTCGACTCTGGGTTTTTTTTTGGCCATCTCCTTTTTACAATAATTGCATTATTCTGTCTCGACTTTCATAACTTAAACCTGGCCAACAGTTTGATCCTACAATGATTTGGACACTTTTTTTAAAGTCATTTACCTACCAAAAAAGTGACTTTCGTTGGTGAAAATAAACATAAGTAGGTAGGTAGGCGGGGCGGAATTTTTCAGTTTTTGCCCCGCTTAAAAAAAATTGAAGATCCGGGGCTGGGTATTGGTATTGCTAGAGCCCTATCTTGGAGAGCAGGTTAAACCTGTCGGCCCTGCAATTTCTCTTACTACATTTTATGTAGTCTGTGACCAGATTGCGAATTAATTTCTATTCAATTTTGACATTATTAAATTAGTAAGGCGGCCAACTTTATAGTAAGTCATTGCGGGACACCCACCCCTATCCGCAATAAGAATTAGGATTTGTTGGAATTGTTAATGGTGTACTTAAATTAGAAACAAACAACACCACTACCGAATTAACATTTATTTTTAAAATCATATTTTTCACATGAGTGACATTTTTTTAATAGGTCTGGGTTTTGGTTCAGAATGTCCAAAAAGTTTTCACAGCTGCCCATATTGAATTTTATAATTAGCATTGCACGTAATGTTTCTACTTTTAGTGAAGACTTTTCGGATGTCCATAAGCTGTTCATTAAGGAAAATTCACGCACACATGCATACAATTTTTGCCTCATTGTCTATGTTGTGATTGTAGGGCGACACTCCATCTAGACATTTATATAATCAAAGACTATTGCATACACTAGCGCTCTTTGAACTTGAGCCTTTTTTGTCTCTGTCTCTCTTGCACTTGGCGCGCGAAACAAAACAATGAAAACTCCGGGAAACTCACGTAAACGCATGCGGCATGAACACACGGACGCACGCGCGCAGCCGTACACACACACACACACACATGCTTGATGATACACTGCCTGCGGTAGCAACGGCGCCGCACCGCATCTCGTCATTCGTATTTTGATGTGGAACACCTTTATGCGAGCAAAGCGATGGGAAACGAGGAATGCGGGACATGCGGGACGCCTTAGACGATTTGCGGGACTATTTTATTAAATATTGCAATGCGGGATTGCAACTGTCATTACGGGACGGTCCCGCAGAATGCGGGACGGTTGGCCGCCTTATTAAATTATATAGGGATAATTATAGAATCCTCCAAATTTTACTTTTAATGTATTTATCTATGGGCCATTCGTAATAAAGTTTAAATAAATAAATATTCCTTCATTCTCATAGCCCGGTGGGACAGCAATCTGACACGACCGGAGTGATGGTGCAGGCATAACGTGCTCTCCGATGCACGGGTGTATCAATCGCCAACTTCCAAGCTCCTGGTTGCTTTGTGAAAAATTCTATCCACAAAGCGATTTCGGCCCGACCCGGAATTCGAACCTGCGAACTCGTGCACAGTAGCCGCGCTATGCGGCAGCTAGCCCAACGAGGCAGTCAATATGTACAGATGTAAGTAGGTACAGTTTTCATGGAACATACACAAACTTTGGCCTCATGGAATTCTTTGCAGAGACCCTTTTTAGGTTTCAGAGGGTGACAGAATGAGGGTTTTATAGGCCACATGTACACTAAGTCTCGAGAATTCAGTTGTGGAATATAATTAATAAAAAAAGACCACAATACAAAATTTAAAATCTTAATTTATTACTTACAACTATTATATTACCTAAGAATTAAAAGAATCAGGGAAATACATTTATTTCTTTTACGAACATGGGGCAGGGTTTACTGGAGTGTATGTATTGATATGTTGTCTTATGAAACTAGGTATTGATTGTCTATAATAAAGGACAATTTTGTAATTAACACAGATATAAAAATGTTTTACAGAAATCAAGGTGTTTAACATGAATACAAAACAGCATGTTCCTTAGTATTGGCTTTGAATTTCCAACATTTTAAGAAATTTACAAGAGCTATGTCCTACTGGTCTTAATGATCTATTATGATAAGTTCGTCTATACTCCAGTCTTCATAGGAATGATCCGGAAGGTACCGTCTTATGATGATTGGAATCTTGCCATGCTTCAGTTCTTTCATTGCTATTTGTAGAGGATCTGTCTCGCCTTCCAGCTCCACCATTACTGGGGCACACATCGCGATTTGTAATGCTCTTGTACCTGGAAAAATAACATTCAAGTCATGTAAACAATAAATAATATAGTGAACTCAGTATATTATCATTTCAGTATCTATAATTTGAAATACTTATATTCTTCTTTAATTTGGTGGTAATAAGCGAAATACAGTATTCGAATTTCAAATCATCAAACCATAACCTTACCTAAAACTCTAGCTCGTTCATATTTAGTCATGTACCGCGTAGTGATGCGTTTAGATTTCTCGACGCCCCCTCCAGCTTGACCTGGCGCCAGGCATTGGACGTAACCTTCTTCCTCCTGCTCCTCAGTTTCCTCAATGTTGTCATCTTCCTCAGCGATGTCGTCGTAGTCTGCTCCCGCGTCCTCTGCCTCATATTCCTCGTCAGCCATAGTATTTAGATCTTATTAACAGTCGAAGTAAGATTAAAATAGCAGTTTCTTGAATTAAAAGGTGTTTGTTTTCTGTATTTTAGAAAACAAACTAAATTTTTTGAGGTTAGCTTTATAACCACAGAGCACTTGTCGAATTAAGAACATGACATTGACAATAAATAAGGATTGACGTAGTTTCGTCAAGTTTCGTGCAGTCTGCGCGTTTCGCAGCAGTTCTATTTTTGTTAGTTATGTTTAGTAATTAATGTAAAATGATAGTTAATATGGTTTTTATATTATATTGGTAAAATAATTAAAGATTATTATAATTAGTGTTATGTTATAGATAGACCATTTGATATACTTCACTGTTAAAAGCTACAGGTACTCGGGTGACAGGCTATATTTATGTAAACCGCGAGAAACAAGCAGTGTCAACTAAATTAGGCAGTTTTTATTCAACATGTTCTATTTTAATAATATTCTTTTGGATAACGGTTGGTAAACCGTAATTGGTTCTAGATTTTTATGAACGCACCCATATTCTTTTGTCCATTGCTCTATGGTTAGTTCTCCTTGTCGTTGGGTTATTGGCAGCCTTTCCTTTTCCGGTTCTGCATCAAAGCTGTAACCATGCCGGTGTGTATTTTTATTTATCTGACTAAAATATCCAACTGTGTTCAATAAAATCACAAGTTTTCTGTGTTCGTTATTGTTTGGCGATAATTCTGATAGTTTGTAACAGTGCCTCCTAACATCGCAATGGAAACTCGTTATCGTCGAAACAAGCGGATACACATGGCAGTGCCTGACATGTCAGATGAATAACTAACAAAAAACTTACGGATTTATCTTACTGTTTTAAAGTCTCGTGTGGATTGTATAAATCTCTTTATCCCAAGTGTTTTAAGCTCCCAATTTTCCAAAATAAAAGTACTGCGAAGTGATAAAATAACCTAAATGTGCGTTTTCGGTTTTTCAGCTCGCAATTGATTTATTGCATCCTTCTCCCGCGTCGGAGAAAAGGAAACACAAGTTGAAGAGGCTGGTGCCACATCCGAACTCATACTTCATGGATGTCAAGTGCCCTGGCTGCTACAAAATCACAACTGTTTTCAGTCACGCGCAAAGGGTGGTCGTATGCGCAGGTTGCTCAACGATCCTTTGCCAGCCCACCGGTGGTCGCGCTAGATTAACGGAGGGTGAGTTTTTAACCTACAAGTCTATATCTAAACTAGCCAAAAACAAATGCTTCATCAGACCTGACATACAGGTTAATGATAGCACAGCAGAGATTGCAATTTGTGGAACTTTCTATTATAATTTCACCACATTAATACATACACTCATAAGTCATCATAAACTCATGATAAACAAACTAATGTTATTGATATGACCGAAAACCTTTATTGCTATATTGCAATCATACTAAGATTACTTCAATAAGGGATAATCATCATTGCATACTGTCGAGGAATCAATATTAATAACTATTTCAGGAATAGAAACTAGTTTTGTGTACAGTTATCCACATGGAATCAGTGATTCATATCAAAACATAGTGTAACACTTCACTGAAAATGTGAAATTACTATCTAATATACTTGAAACCAAATACATCTTAAGCCAGGTTGACGGTTCATGAATAAAATTGTTATCATTAACTGAATATGCATCTCTAACAACATCTAGAGTTATTCGGGTTACTCTAACAACATTATTTCAAAATCTATGTGTACATTGTGCAAGACTGCAACTTGTATTTGAATTGCATTTATTGTGCAATCATAATAATTTACCCTTTGTGTGCAATTAGATTATTGCCCTTCATAATTATATACCACTGATATTCCAATTCTATTGTTGTTCCGATAAGTGTTATTGAACTGTCGATATTTTTATCTTCACAAACAATGTAAGCAGATCATGTTTCTTATTGTAAACACATGTTTTATTCAATGTATTCATATTGTATTATTTTCAGTCGCTTCTTGTAAAGCACTGGTACTCAGCTGAATCCGGTTAGACTGGAAGCCGACCCCAACATGATTGGGAAAAAGGCTCGGAGGATGATGATGATGTTTTATTCAATAGATTTCAGATTAGATAAATATTATAGTGAAACTGAAATCTTGGAGTAACAACACTGCATTTTGTATATTTGATGCCGAAAATTGCATTAATTCAATTTAGCGAGCAGATTGCAAATTTGGTTTGCAGAATATTAAGATTTACCAGTAATGGAATATTTGCAGATCAATAAACAAATATTCTAGCTATAACTGGTGAAAATAAGTTTTATTGATGCTAACATGTTTTTGTTTGTTACAGGATGTTCGTTTAGGAGAAAACAACATTAACTATTCCTGGAGAGAAGCCCTATTAATTTAAGATTCTTTTATTTCCATTGTGAGACGGAGAGATATTTTACAAAATTTGTTAAAATGGATCCAGATAAGCTCTACCAATAAAAGGCTTTTTCAAAGGGAATGTTGTGGTTTGATTCTTTTAAATAAATTTAACAATACTGTAAATAATGTTTATTTTCTTAGAACTAACTGCATTGCACACTCCTTCCAAAAATATCACATAGTTAAGGAATATCCCCCATATATTACTTGAATATTTTAATGATTATTATCAATTGGTAAAATTCTGTAAATGTATAATTTTAGCTGGTGTAAGCTAGCATACAATATAATTATAAGCTAGCTCTAAATATGTTAAACTTTACATCTATTCTACCAAAAAAATATATCAAACTATTTGAGCTACATACTTCTAACTAAATCAACAAGGGATTTTTCTAAATTAAATACATAATTGTATAACTGACCATAAGGAAAATTCACTAAGGCAAGATTTTTCTGTAAAAATAACAATCTTATTATTCACAAAAAATAAATAACATGTCAATACTATAATAAATTCATAACAGTGTAGAATATAAAAAATGGTCTATAAAATGGCTAAAAAGCTGTAAATCATACACTTTTTGTAAAATATTGATGTGCCTTCACCAATTGTGCTTCAGGCAGCTCCAAATGTTCATCAGCATTTTTAATATCTTGCTTGATTGCTTCTATAAGCTCGTCTAAAGAGTTGAAATTCTTTTCTCCTCTCAAATATCCGACTAAGCTCACTTTCAAATGTGATCCATAGAAGTCTTCATCAAACTTGTGCATGACGTGGGTTTCCTGTAACAAATAGAAGTCACTTATAAAATTTTCAAAACCAATAGACCAATTATAGGTACATTCAGTACAGTACAGTATTCATAGGAGATACATTAATATTAAAATAGGTAAAAGAAACGGAAACTCATATCCCCGTGACGCATATCAAAAGGGCATGAAACCCAAATCTTTAATGAGGTGTTCAGTCTCAAACGATAGTGTAACCTCGTGGTACTTCCTGGCCGCGCCACGGTCGCGGTTAGTAAACGACGGAGATATGAGGGAACAAACATCCGAA
The DNA here is from genome assembly GCF_022581195.2 of Helicoverpa zea. NCBI lineage: Eukaryota > Metazoa > Arthropoda > Insecta > Lepidoptera > Noctuidae > Helicoverpa > Helicoverpa zea. The sequence goes on from NC_061472.1 coordinate 7,212,297, forward strand.
TTTAGAACCTCCTCCTTTTTGGAAAGTGGGCTAAAAATGGTGCAAAAGTCATTCATTACCTACGTGACGACCAAACAAAACAGGTACCAATTTTCTGAAATTGTTGTAGGTACTATTAAAACATGTAAGTCAAACTGAAGCATGGTCCTTTCCTTTATCATGTGGAGGGGATTCATGACCCCCAAGGGGCCTTTGAATCCGCCTTTGGTGTACCACCTTTTTTTCAATTAAGTATTCATATCCTAATTTAACCTGGTACTTATCTATATCTACCTACATGTAGGTAGGTACACATACGTATTTATTTCAACAAAATTGCTACACAATCTAACATAGGTAATTGGCACATGTTAGGTAGGTACCTACCAAGTCAATATTTACATACAGTTTTGATAACGATTAATGTAGAAGTAGATAGACAATGGCATGCACTGAGTGACCTAGCTAGTAACTACTGCTGATTATTTGTGGAGATCCACTTAAATATTATGTGCTTATTCCTACAATAATATGTGTTAAGTTAGTGCAAGAAGAATCATTAAATAATTAGCTTATCACTATCAATACATATTTGAACAAAATATAATCGATAAATCAATGAGAATATCTGAAAACTCGATTTGTTGTACAGTCAGCATCAAAACTAGCTGAACAAACCAAGATTTTCAAAGGTGTCTAACTAAAACTTAACTTAAGTTTGTCCAGCTACTTTTGATGCTGACTGTACCATAATTACTAAATACTTAGGCAAAATAAAATTTAAAGATATCATCCTAGCACTGCATCCTATCCTATATAGGACCTCTAAATTCTACTAAGATTAAACATGTCCATCAGGATTGAGGAGCCACTTTTTGTATCTTAATGAAATTTTGTACTTATTTAGTAGTAAGTTAAAAAGTATTGTAGGCTCAATCTTGGAATTTGTAGTATAATAGTTCAAAAGTTATATGAACACAAAGGTGGCTCCTCAATCTAAATATTTGAACTGAGGAGCCACGTTGGAACACAGAAAGTATACGATGTACATTCTTGAAAATTTTGTATGATTTAGTAGTAATTGAGCGCAATGAGTACTAAAAATTTAATTCCAGTACCTTTAATATTTAAGAAGATACAATACTTTTAATGTGGCACCTTAACCCATACAATGAAAGTGTGAATTCCCATGAATCGTAAGTGGCAAATTCAAATTACACCCCATAAACATTTAGTAGTAAGTGTGTCTGAATTTGTAATACATAAACAAAGTAGTAAAACTGAGTGAATTTTGTTAAAGAACGTATTTTAAGTGGCTCCTCAATCCTGACGTTTCTGAAATGAGAAAATGCTTGAGTTACCTGAAATCGGAATGAAATAAAAAAAATTAAGACACTAACATTTAGTATAAATTTCTACTAAATATACATGCACAAATGAAAATTGTATGTATTCAATATCTGATAAAAAATCATCTTTTCCATATTCCTTAGGACGTCGCCATCAAGGGTGACCATGTAATATGAATAACATCAGGATAAATAGTTCTCAGCTTTGCCGCCGTGCTCTCGCTGTGGCCGCATATTGGGCTGACATATGTAGTGTAGTCTCAATATATGACATGTCATCGACACGAAAGAAGAAGAATCTTTGCCGCAAATTTTTTTATTATATTCTTTATTATTTTTTATCTCTAATAATTTGTCGTTCTGAGTTCCTCTGTATGATCTTATTTTCATTTAGTACAGCTGACAATTTTACTAAATGTGCATGATTTTTCTAAAATGTTTTGATGTAGCAAAAATGTTCATCAATCAGTTATTAAAACTGCAGTATCAGTTTCCTGAACATCACTTGGAAAACTTGCTATTCAAAACACTGACAAAGTTTCTACTAGGAATTAGTCCAGAACAAGGTTTTAACGACTTACTTAGCAATTCTCCAAAATTAAAATTAAGAATGGATACGCATGCTTGGCAAAGCCTTTTGATGCTAGTAATATATTCCAGTCATCAAAACCTTTTCAAACACATAAAGTCCTTAAAACCAAGATTTAACATAGGTGCCCGCTTTTTTGCAAAAGAGTGTATTTTAAGTACCCTCAGTGGCAGTTGTGGAAACTCTTTACCAATATAAATAAAATACGGCCTAACACCGTTAAATATGGCTGCTATAAACCGTTAAGGAGTTCCCTAAACGCACTTTGTCTTTATTGTCAGGTCTGATATGGTACTCATAACATATTTCGGTGTAAAGATCTCGTCAATACGAAGCCAATGAGCCCAAACACTTGGCAGTTGCTAAATACCGATACGGAGTTCCGTTGATTTTCTGTCGCCTCCGTCATCAGGTAAGATCCAAACCTTCATAATCATATCACGAATAACCTGTTAGCTATGGGACAAAACTGCGAGTAGAAAGAAAAAAAAATCATATCAGTCCAGGCGTCTTCGAGGTAGCGAGTAACAAAGAAAATAACAAGTGGCTTGAGAACCCGCTCCTTTTTTTAAAGTCGGTTACAACAACGCAGCAAATATCTGTTTCATATGTAATGCTGTCATTATTTTAAAAAATGGCAGTATGGTCGTAACACTTTAGCCTGCTACACCGCTCCAGCAATGTTGAATGACAAAGCAAGTTTATTAAATACTTTATTAAGTAAGGTTATTAAATACTTTTGTATTTAATAATATTTTGTCATTCAAGAGGCGGAATAGCCATAAATGTGTATGCCAACAGAGGTTTAATAAAAAAATAGCGGCAAAGCTGAGAACTACCTATTTATCCTGATTTTTATTCATATTACATGGTCACCCTTGATGGCGACGTCCTAAGGAATATGGAAAAGATGATTTTTTATCAGATATTGAATACATACAATTTTCATTTGTGCATGTATATTTAGTAGAAATTTATACTAAATGTTAGTGTCTTTATTTTTTTTATTTCATTCCGATTTCAGGTAACTCAAGCATTTTCTCATTTCAGAAACGTCAGGATTGAGGAGCCACTTAAAATACGTTTTTTTACAAAATTCACTCAGTTTTACTACTTTGTTTATGTATTACAAATTCAGACACACTTACTACTAAATGTTTATGGGGTGTAATTTGAATTTGCCACTTACGATTCATGGGAATTCACACTTTCATTGTATGGGTTAAGGTGCCACATTAAAAGTATTGTATCTTCTTAAATATTAAAGGTACTGGAATTAAATTTTTAGTACTCATTGCGCTCAATTACTACTAAATCATACAAAATTTTCAAGAATGTACATCGTATACTTTCTGTGTTCCAACGTGGCTCCTCAGTTCAAATATTTAGATTGAGGAGCCACCTTTGTGTTCATATAACTTTTGAACTATTATACTACAAATTCCAAGATTGAGCCTACAATACTTTTTAACTTACTACTAAATAAGTACAAAATTTCATTAAGATACAAAAAGTGGCTCCTCAATCCTGATGGACATGATTAAACAGCGTTCAAATAAACTCATTCTACAGCCAAAGGCACATTTTATAGCTTGATTTCCGTTATTTAGCTATCTAATTGTGTCAAGATGAGCATGTTAAGCACCTACCTACAATAACTACCGTTTGATTTCATGTGTGAGTTAAAGCAACCAGTTGTAGGTATCTGTGTGTGTGTGAAATAGCAATAAAATTATACGTTTATGATTATTATCTTATGAAATTATACCTACTTTTACATCTGATCACTGATTTTGTGTTCCAAATGACCTGATAAAAAATACGCGACTTTCAAGACATTCTTTGATCAGTGTTATCTGTGTACATTTAAGACATAATTAGTAACTTTGAAATACGTAATCAGTGATTTTTATAACGCGCTGACATGAAAACATCGCTTCTTTTGTTTTACCTAGGTCAAGGTAACGATTAGGCATATCAAAACTGGAAAGGAGAATCACTCGCGGCGTTCCACAGGTAGGGACACGAAAAAAGTATCGATGCCTTGTGGTATCGAGTACATTCCAGTTCGATACCGATACTTTTGTACTCGATACTTTGCATTCGATACTTTTACTCAATAAGTACTTTTTCCCAGGTATCGTATCGAATGAAGAATTTAATTTAACAGCGCTTTCTAGCTCACTACTACTTATCGGTACAGGTTTCACCACTTTCAGTAGATCCCTTAAAACAATAGGAAGATATGAAAGTAGTATTCCCAAAATTATGTATATAAATTGACACGAGAATATATATCAATCCCTGCGACGTCAGTACCTTCAGAACGATTATTTTCTAAAGCAGGAAGTACCATCACAAAAAATCGAAACCGCTTATCTCCAAAAAGGCTCAACAAACTTCTATTTTTAAGTGACTTTACGGAGGAGGAATGGGATCTTTAATCTACTACGCGGGTGAAACTGTGGGACACTGCTAGTTTTTAGTATACCTCAAATAACTTAATATTGTTTCCTTTTGCTACATTTTCGATTTGTTTCATTCATTCCATTTTTCTATTATTCTATTAAATATGTGTGCCAATACCATTTGTTTTTTATGTCCTGCTGAACTGAAGTAAAACTGACATTATTTACTAACTGATATTGACCTAGAAAATGTTGATCTAAAAAAGTACTCGATACCTTGAAGTATCGATACTTTTGTTTCGATACTTTAATGAGTACGATACTTTGTTATCGATTCTACTCATGAGTACGATATCGATACTTTTGTTTCGATACCGTGTCCCTATCCACAGGAGTTCTGGACCAGTTACCTACCTACTACTGATTTTACTAGCAAATTGAAATTCTGGTTATCGCCATATTAGGGAATCTCTCAAGATCCTCTCTCAACAAGAGTCTTGCGGTGTTCCACAGGGCTGTACTCTGGGTCCAGTTCTTTATAATATACGAGTTATTTATTACTCTTGAGTTGCTTTAGATTTTTGTAGCCATACATGGCCGGAAAATTGCTTTCGGCGAATGATCTGCTGGCGTGCCTGCAGCAGAAGCTGACGTGATAGACGAGGTATCAGCTGTCCAGATCTGAGCTGGCAACTTAAGCACGGACAACGTTGCTGCTTCCAAGCTGCTCCTGTACCGGTTTCTAAACAACAGCGTAGTGTACATGATTAGACAAACTAGCTAGACAAATACAAGTTTACGAGGCATCATGACGCTGCAAAATTAGACCTATCCTGATGACATGGCCAAATTTGTGGCGACTCAAGGAATGACGTCATCTGGTGATGGTAACTGGGTCATCAACGTAAACACGAAGTGCCTTAATGGATCGAGTACATGTTTCACATCAGCGGTTTTGCCTACACTAGAACACAAAGGAGGAAGTGATTGTGGATTATGTGCTTCAAAAGGTTAAATTTATTAAGAGAGTGTAATTCCTGAAGCCTCTCCATAACATTAAAAATAAATGAAGATAAAGAAGCAAGCACTACTATGCAAAAATTATGAACCTGATCTTTAAACAGCTTTTATGAATTTAATCATCAGACATCTACATCTTATCTATAAAAGCATAATGTGATAAAATATAATGTTTGTCTCAGACAACAGCTTAATTTATTATGCACATATGTAATTAATTCTATAAAAAAATTAAAGCTGAATAAATAATGCATGATGATCAGTTAAATATGTTATATTGAAGAGATAAGAAAAAGAGCAGTATTGATTGGTTCCCATTGTGACTATCAATGATAAATACCATTTATATCAAGGACCCAATCTGCGTGAGATGCATAATTAAAATAAAATTATTGTTACTGAAACCTGTAACTGATGTCCTGAACCTTGATGTTTTTTACTGGTTTCACCTGCATCCTGTGGGAACTTCTTGGATATAATATAGCCTATGTTACACTGGAAGAGTGAAACTTCCCAACAGTGAAAGAAGTTTTCAAATCCATTCAGAAGTTTTTGAGTTTATCCATTACAAACAAACAAAACTATTTTTTCCCCTCTTTATAAAATTAGTACACATATACATACATAGGTAGATGAAACTTGAATGCTTACCACAGACATCTGCTTGTTTTGGTAGAATGGGCACCAGCCAATGTTTGCCACCATCTTGTATATTTGGCTCTGGTTTATCTGTGCCCATCCGTAGTACACTCCAGGTACAAGATCTTTGGGTAAAGACTGCACTACCTCTAGTGGGTAGTTTGCTGTGGAATAGTTCATATTGTTAGTCTTATATCTATAAAAATTAAACAGATGTTTGTCATGTGTTTTAGGAAATGCTGTATAGAGAACAACATTAAAACTTTTTGGATTAAGACTACATTAAAGTGTTTAAGCATTTTTTTATGGGGACAGTTTGTTAGCCTCAGTGTTCTTAGAATTTATGTGAAATAACTTGATGTGTAAATGTAATGTCCAACTTGCAAAATGAACAATTTAATTTAGGTGTAGTAGGAAATGGTTTAACTTAACACTATTTTCCAAAACAATCCAATAATATTTTAAGTCCTAATTATTCTTCATTTAACTTTAGAATAAAATGAAAAAAACATTGTTTGCAGTATAATTGAAGACTTAAATAAGTATTTTAATTACACTAGTAAATGTTTTACATTATTATCAAAATTATCTAAGCCCACTACAACTACTATCTACTTCAAGGCAACACTTGAGTTGTGAAACTATGAAACCTTGGAACCTATTTAAAATTACCTGTAGGGCATCCCAGGTCCTTAGAGCCTCTGCCAAAACCTTTTACAACCTCTCCTTCAAGGAATAATGGTAAGTGCTTCTGTGCCATAGCTTTTTGCGTTATACTTCTAAATATTCTTCTTTCAATAAAGTTTACCATGCAGTAATACAAGTTAAAAACCTTGGGATTAAATAAATAATGATAAAACTGTTCCAAAGTATTTGCAAAGGTAGTCAAGTAACTTCTATCAGACACTGAACAAATGAAGCACTTTAGACCGACTGTTAAGTAAGTTATCTAGTTAAAATCTTGAGTTTTATCTACTTCAAAGTCTGATCAAGATTGAAACGATGTCGATAAATTAATTTGATTTTATTGACAAATTTTGACAATGATGGATATCTTTCATAAACTGACGTGTTTGTCTAGTCTAGAGTTGTCACAATTTAGTCATTTTCCCCAGTGTCAAGAACATAGTCGATTTTGGTGACATTGCTCTTTTTTTGTTTGCTTATTATTTGTACCCTATATTTCAGGCAGATGAGACTCGATTTATTGTCATCATCGGCATTTTATTCATAAATAGTTTTTGGAAGACATTTATTAAACTAAGCATATTGGATTTTTATATTTATTTTCCATTAATGCTATGTTTTTAAGAAACGTATACGAGTACAGCTTAGATAGAGTATGGACACTGATACTATACATCTATAGAACACAGCATTTATAAATATACATGGCATAATATCGACTAAAAAAATTAAAATTTAGTCGATTCAAAAAAAGGAAAAAGTTCAGAATATTTGTCAAAAACTCGTAGTTGTCACTGGTAAAATAATCGTCTCTATCTGTCTCTATTGATACCAGGGGCTGGTCACTGCCGTACTTGACTAGATTTCGGTAAAAAATTTAGAAAAGCGCCATCTGCAATCCTCTTCCTAAAGTATTTAATATCTTCAAGTGATAATAGATGGCTCTTTAATCAAAAATTAACTTCCATAAAATATCACTAAAATTATTGAAATCTAAAAATTATTTTATATATTAGTATTACGTAGGAAATCTATCAATTATTTTTATTAAATCTGTACACTATTTTATATACATAAATTATTTTTCTATAATTATTTTTTTGGTTGGCAATAAACCGTGCCAACTGCCAATGCTGAAGTTAGAATTTGAATTTTAATGGCGAGTACAGTACATACAATTTGTGTGTTAAGTTTTCGTCCATTTAAGTGTTTTCTGCTGTTGACTTGCGTTGATTTGAGTTTTACTCATCCGCTGTGTTTTCGGTGAATTAGTGAGTGAGTTGAGCTGTGCTCCTCTGTTTCATTGTTTCACATAACTTGCGAAAAGACGCCATTAGTGTTTAGTATTATTTGCGATAAAGACGCCTTTTTTGTGATATTTGTGAAATAGACACTGTTATTGTGTTATTAGCGATTAGAGACGCTTGTTTGAGTGCATATAATCATGCCGAGGCGGTGCGAATTGGGATGTTCACACAACCCGGGTAAGTGCTTTCTTTATCAAGTTCATAGTACCTAGGGCCCGATTCTGTTAATAGTATCATTAAGTTATTAATATCAAAATTGAATAGAAATTAAATCGCAATATCAGTTTTAACCATTTCGGGCATTCTGCTACTAATATTTATAAGACCAATCGTATTCCAACGACATTCGATTGGTTGCTATTGGTCTGCCGTTTTGGTTTATAGGTACATATTACCATATTATTCTTAGTCTATATTGCCATATTGCCTCAAAGTCGTGGTGGCCTAGTGGGTAAAGAGCCAACCTCACAAGTATGAGGGCGTGGGTTCGATTCCAGGTCAGGCAAGTACCCATGCAACTTTTCTAAGTTTGTATGTACTTTCTAAGTATATCTTAGAAACCAATGACTGTGTTTCGGATGGCACGTTAAACTGTAGGTCCCGGCTATCATTTAACATCCTTGGCAGTCGTTACGGGTAGTCAGAAGCCAGTAAGTCTGACACCAGTCTAACCAAGGGGTATCGGGTTGCCCGGGTAGCTGGGTTGAGGAGGTCAGATAGGCAGTCGCTCCTTGTACAGCACTGGTACTCAGCTGAATCCGGGAATTATTCCCAATAGTCCCCTCTAGCGCTGTCCTCCGGGGTGACAGCCGGGAATTGTCTTCCCAGTTATCACCGGGGTGACAATTTGTGCCGACTGTTCCCTTTGAAAACTGACTAGAGGGGACAAATGGGAAGTCTATTTCTCAGTTGTCACCGGGGGGGTGACATTTGCTACGGTTCCTTCTTCCTTCCTAAGAAAAAAAAATGTAATTACCATAGATTTCAGGTTTTTTATTTATTATGTTACATAGAATCACATAAAAAAATATATATATTATTATTTTAACTAACACAATGTCAACAGGCTTACAAAAATCGATTTTTTTATAGTAGTTAATACTACTATAAAAAACAAAAACAACATTATGTTTCCTATAATAGGCACAATCACAGATAACTTTAATTAATACTAATCACAGATAATCACTAATGGTTAAGTTAAAAGTGCTTATTAGTCGCATGCTTATTTGTAACACAGTTTGTAATCTTGTTAAATTAAATAAAATTAAGAAAACGATTGGTGTTAATAGAAATTAATAATATGTGATGTACCTATTAAAGGAAACACAATGTTGTTTGTTATAAGAAATAAAAACCTGAAATCTATGATAATTACATTTTTTTTTCTTTGGAAGATTCTATGTAGCATAATAAATAAAAAACCTGAAATCTATGGTAATTACATTTTTTTTTCTTTGGAAGGAAGAAGGAACCGTAGCAAATGTCACCCCCCCGGTGACAACTGAGAAATAGACTTCCCATTTGTCCCCTCTAGTCAGTTTTCAAAGGGAACAGTCGGCACAAATTGTCACCCCGGTGATAACTGGGAAGACAATTCCCGGCTATCACCCCGGAGGACAGCGCTAGAGGGGACTATTACTACATAGTATAAAACAAAGTCGCTTTTTCTGTCATGTGTCATGTTGTATGTCCCTATGAACGCTCAAATCTTTAAAACTACGCAACGGATTTTGATGCGGTTTTTTTTAATAGATAGAGTAACTCATGAGAAGGTTTTTATGTATAATAACATCTATTAAATAATGGAGAAATACTGTTACCCGTGCGAAGCCGGGGCGGGTCGCTAGTTGGGAATAATTCGAATCCGGTTAGACTGGAAGCCGACCCCAACATAGTTGGGAAAAGGCTCGGAGGATGATGATATTGCCATATTGCAATCGTAAATCGTTTGCAGACAATATGATTCATTATTGAATCACAGAAAAGGATAAACACGTTTATTTAAAAGAAAAAATAGTGGAATGCCACATACGCTTCAATCGTAATTGAGTCGTGATTGGATCTCAGTCGGATGTGAATCGCATGTCGCTAAAGTAAAATTAGCAGGGGCAGGATTCTGCGCAATTTTTTCTTTGAAATAAACGTTTTTATCCTTTTCTGTCATTCAATAATGAATCATTTTGTCTGCAAATGATTTACGATTGCAATATGGCAATATAGACTAAGAATATTATGGTAATATAGACCAAAATGGCAGACCAATCGCAAACCAATCGAATGTCGTTGGAATACGATTGGTCTTATATTAGTAACAGAATGCCCGATATGGTTAAAAAAGCTGTTGCGATGCAATTTCTATTCAATTTTGACATTATTAACTTAACAGAATCGGGCCCCAGAATCGTGCTCCTGAAAGCTCCTAGTCATCCGGATAAACTTGTCATCACGGGAGATACCAACTCAGTCAATTATAAGGTTGGGCGTTTAGAGAAACACAGTTCCTTACGAGTAACCATTTATTACTGAATCCCATATGAAATGATACATGATTTAATAAGATAGACATACATAGATAGACACGCGCACACATACATAGGTAATAGGTATTCATTCATACATACACTATACAATATCAGCATACAAACTTCATATTTTTGTAATTTATTTTTCAGGTGTGACACAACATCAATTTCCACACCCAGAAAAGAATCCTGAGTTATTCAAAGCCTGGGTTAATATAGTTGGTGGAAAACTGGAGACTGCAGATGATATCAAATTTTACAGAAAGCGAGTCATCTGTGACATACATTTTGCAGACAAGTTTAAGAATCGCAACAACCGTTTAAATAACATAGCTGTTCCTACTCTCCATCTTCAGGGTAAGATTTAGATCTTTATTCTTGAACTAGATCGCAATGCCACCTACTGAGTTAAAATTGCCATTAAGAAAACAAAATTCTTAATTATTCACAATTAAACTGAACTGAAATCTTTTAGGCCACCTGTTTGCAGTATATTAATATTTAATTGGATATAAAATGCAGTTCATTCACCCCTTAACCAACTCGGTGAAGGTTGTTGTTTAGTGGGATCTTAGACTTGTTTTTACTATTTCCAGGTGCTCCATCACAAGATGCTCATATGCCTCCTGCAACTCCACATATACCAACTGAACTTCCTATGCCTGAACATAATATATGGAATCTGCCTTCTACATCAAAGCAAATAGTCACTGGTACGTAAATGCTTGGCTACCTACATTCTCAAATTATGTTTAACTAGCTGCCATAATTAAATACTGCATTTTTTTTATAATAATAATCCCCCCCCCCATGGGGCCACCTTGACGTGATGGGGGAAGGCATGAACGCTTAAAGAAGTCAGTAAGAACTAGACGACCCTGTGCCAATTGGTAAACATGAGGTACCATCAGAAAATATAGTCATAACACCTCGGCTAACCCTTTCCAACTAACGGTCCCAACTTCCCAACTAACCTTCCCTTTCCCTTTACCTTCTCTTCAGTGTCTGATAAAATATATATCTTATTACTTTAAAATATGTACTCTGCAGTCACCTTCTCTCTTTCACCTCTTAACTTTTCTTTTTCTTAAGTTTTAAAACATTGCTCCTAATATAATTTAATGCGACTACGAAATAGAGTAATAATACCCCAGGCGGGTACCGGAGCTAATCGCGATGGAGAATCCCGCCCCCTTTGTATTCTGGGTGGGGGCGACGCTTTTTAAATTTCATTTTTTTCATAGATACCTTTAAGGCCACCTGTTTGCAGTATAGTAATATTTAATTGGATATAAAATACTGTTCATTCACCCCTTAACCAACTCGGTGAAGGTTGTTGTTTAGTGGGATCTTAGACTTGTTTTTACTATTTCCAGGTGCTCCATCACAAGATGCTCATATGCCTCCTGCAACTCCACATATACCAACTGAACTTCCTATGCCTGAACATAATATATGGGATCTGCCTTCTACATCAAAGCAAATAATCACTGGTATGTAAACGCTTGGCTACCTACATTCTCAAATTATGTTTAACTAGCTACCATAATTAATTACTGCATTAAGTAATATGTAACTGTTGTGTAGTCATTACAAACACACTTCAACTTGATTTATTGTAATGACAATTTAGGTTAATAATCCTCATGTAACTCACACTAGTAATTTTGATGTTTACAATGACAATGGTGAATTATTATTATTTTATTTTCAGCTGCACCTCCCAATGCGTGTGTTATAGCAGCAGAACATAATTATTGCAGTAAACATGGTATACAACAAAGACGGAAACTTAAAGGAGACAAAAGTAAGTGCCAATGTAGTTTATACCATAAGATATCCAAAAAAAATGTTTATACATAGGCTACTTTTTATCTGGGTGTGGAAAGTAGTAAAGTAAAAGTTTTTTTTTTTTTGCAGAAAAACTGAAATCAACTTCATCGCTGGAGAATGAATTAAAGATTTCAAGATTCCAAATGAAGAATTTAAAAACCGAAATTATTCGGTTACGTAAACGGAGTAGTAGTTTGAAAGAAAGATTAGCCAGCGTTGATAAAATTAGCAATACAAATTGTTTAAAAAAAATAACGAGAAATATGACAACTGCAGCAAAAATATTCACAAACATGCAGTACACCCAAACTCACAAGAGAGCTCGTGGGCGGAGGTTTACTTTAAAGGAAAAAGTTTTGTCTCTCTCCATGTACAAAAAGAGTCCCAAGAGTTATACTCTTTTATATAAATACTTTACATTGCCCTCTATAAAATCATTAAAAAGGCTTCTTGCGAAAATTGAAATAGAGTCGGGGCTAAATAAGTTTTTATTCATAAAAATGAGAAAGACTGTGAAGGAATTAAGTCCAGAAGATCGCCTCTGCTGTCTTATTTTTGACGAGATGTCAATATCGCCGCAGATCCATTACGACGGATCTAAGGATAAATTAAAGGGATTCGCTTGGCGTAGTAAAAAAATTGCTGACCATGTTTTAGTTTACATGGTCAAAGGATTAAAGAAAAAATTTAAACAGCCTGTTGCATACTTTTTTACAAATTCTGTTAACAAAGCAGAATTAAAAGCCTTGACTATAAAAGTCATTAAATATGTTCAGGGTACAGGGCTTAATATTTTGTGCACAGTGTGCGACCAAAGCACAGTAAATGTCAGTGTAGTGAATGAAATTATTGAAGATAGTAGAATAAAATTCATAAAAGAAAATAAGGAATGGAGACATGATGTAATGGAAGTAGGGAAATCTAAAATTATCCCATTATTTGATGTCCCTCATTTATTGAAAGGGGTAAGAAACAATTTACTTACGAAGGACTTAAAATATTTCGACTTCGAAGAAAAGGTTGAAAAGACGATAAAATGGGAATATTACCAGAAAATTTATGAAGCGGACAAATTACATGGTGAATTAAAAATATGTCAGAAACTAACTGATGAACATATTTATGTGGAGAAAATAAAAAAAATGAAGGTCAAACACGCAACCCAAATTTTTAGCCGCAGTGTTGCTACAGCTGCAGAACATTTATCTGCTAGGGGCGATTTATCTAATGAGTGCCGCCAAGTAATTACATTTACCAAAATGATGGACAATTTATTTGATTCCTTAAATTCAAGCTCATTTAATATGATACATGGAAAAATGTATAAATGTGGTGTTAGAAACAATTCTCCTCATCATGAATTATGGGAAAATGCCAAAAAGGTATTAAAATCAATAAAATTTATTAAAGTTAAAAAAGAAAAGGAAAATAAAATAAGATTAATTGAAACGAGTTCGGTACCTTCAATAAAAAATTTTATACGTACTATTGAGGGCATGCAACAGTTGTGGAAAATATTATCCCAAAAATATTTATTTGATACAATGATGACCAGAAACTTTAACCAGGACCCACTGGAAAATTTTTTTGGGAACATTAGAAGTTTTGGGGTGAGGAATACGGCACCCAACACAATTAGCTTTGAAGGTGCCTATAAATCACTTCTTTTAAATAATTATAACTCACCCCATTCACTTAACGCTAACTGTGAAAATGATGACAATGATTGTCTTCAGACATTGAGTTTCTTTTTGGAAGACAAACTTTTAGAAAACACTTCTAATGTTCCCAGTAATGAGGTTCTACCATTTCAGCAAGAAGAAAATGACGAAATTGAGGTGCCTTTTATAAATTTAAATTCTGAGCCTGCTGATGCTGGTCAGGCCAATTATGTATGTGGGTGGGTGCTGGCTAAATGTTTTAAAAAAGTTGCTAAATCATGCAGGCACTGCAAAACTGAACTAACTGGCGACAGTCAATTAAAATCAAATAGTTATATAAGGGCAAAAGAATATACAAAAGGAAAACATTGTCTGTTGTATCCCAATATAGTGGCGGAAAAAGTTTTTAAAGACATACAAAATATTGTAGTAGAAAGGAGATTGCCACGGGGCAGGTCCCTTTTGTGGTATCGTGTGCCTGAATGGAATAATAACCTAAAAATATTGTTTATTTTTTTGTTTCCAAATTATTTTTTATACAATTTCTTTCACCCTGGGAATAAAGTTAAAATTAATTAATAGTTAAACATTACGTCGACATCCGTTTGATTGGTAAACAAAAAAAAGTTGCCAGATATCAAATAACTATTGAAAATTACGTATTTTAATCAATAGAGTAATCGATATCAAAACAAAACAGTTATTAAAAATAAAAAAATACAATTATTTTTAATTATTATTCTAACTATATTCATGATAAGTCTATATTGTTGAACAGATAAGATAAGATAGATAAGATAAGAGCGATTTTAAATTAAAATAAAAGCCTTACGTAATTTAAAAACTTAAATCGATTTATTAATGATTAAATATAATTGCTCTGGCAACATTTACTTGCGCATGTCACATCACTTTGACGTTCGTTCGTTGTGTGTTCGTGATTGCTTTGTATAATACGTTGAGTTTTGAATTCCGTATTTACTTAGTTATTATTTACGATACGTGCCTTTCTGCTACCACCGAGTTGAGCTAATAAGTTCCTCGCGTACTTACTTTATGTTTTGTGAGATAATTGACTCCTCTTTGTGAGATATTGACTCTAAGTGCTTGACTCTTGTTTGTGCTGTTCTTTGTGAGATAAAGTGCTATTCTTGGAGAACAATTTGACTCTTAGTGAAATCCTTGTGTGATATTGAACTCCCGAACTGTTTTTGTCAGAACTATGTCTACCCCAGCCAGAAGTCGGGCACACCGCCTGTCTTACCGACGCTGTATTAACTGTTCCCTTTTACTAGCGTCTAATTTACGCCGGTATACAGTTGAGGAGTTGAACGAGCAAATGACAGTTCTTCTACGAACTTGGACAACGCCTACACCTGTAAGTTATCGTGTGCATAAACAATAATAATTATTGTGGACAATATAAATATAGTGGTTAAATGCATTATGCAAACTCAAAATAACATTTGATTAGAGTAAACTTAGCACTGTAAACTTAGTTCTTTATGAGAGTTTATGTATTTACAAGTTTAAGCAGTTATAAATATAGAATAGTATAGAATATAATCTTTTCCAGGTAACGTCAGATGATATCCTATGTATTGAATGTTATTTGCTGTTGCAAGAAAGGATATTGTCAAATATAACTGGATCCCACGAGGATATATCACCTGCATATGGTCACTTAAATGTTTGTTATGGATGTGGTATCTCTGTTGCAAGTCGGAGAACCCACAGAGTTGAGTTAGACTGTCCACAACGTAGCATGATTTTAAGATGGACTTTAGCACATCTGGTGAGTATTATTTAATAACATTCTGTATCATCACGCCTATAATCCCCAATCACAAGCGTGACGACGATTAGGCAGAGGTGTACCTAACAGTACACAATACATTTTGTCAGTTATGTTCTAAGTAATAACGGTGAGACCATGCAATCAACCAGGCACAAACCCAGTATTCCAGGCTCTTCTGGTTACTACTCATGAAATCTTAATGGAAATACCCAGAAACCCAATCCTGGAACTGAACCTGAGATCTCATACCCTGCAATTGTGTTTAACATTTTCTAAATAATGTTTCAGAAAAAATGCTGCATAGTTTATTTCTAATTGATGCTATTTTTATTCATATGCTTGCACAATAACAATATAGGGTTTGGTACCTATTCTGATATTCACTAATACCAACTATTTCATTTTAGGTTCCACATTTACAAAAAGTGTGCATTCCTTGCTGGTTAGCAGCAACTCGGGAGACGAGACGTTTGGAGGTTCAAGATTCAAACAGACCTGCAAGGGTCATGGATGCAGCTCTATCTTCATTAGAAGACCCCGAGATACCTGAACCACCTCCAATGCCAGCTCCAACATCTCAACCACAACAAGCATTACGAGTTCAATCTAAGATTAACTCACAAAAGTATAAACGAGTTGCTGCAGCTTCTCGTCACTGTATGTTTGTAGGCTGTGATAATGATGAACGTCTTTTAGTACCTATGACTATAAAGGAACTGTTGTTATTGCAGTACAATATATATATACCTTTAAATGCTAGAATCTGTCATCACCATTTATATAGCAATCAGTGGGATGAACTGACTACCAACCTAAATGACTTTACTAGCTTTCAAGTTGATGATATATTTTCCATACTGGAAAGAGCTTCTCAAAGAAGTTTAGATTTTAATAATATTGCAGCAATGGATGCACATTTACGCCATTATTGGCTGGGACTTACAGAGATGCAGTTTAATGAAATATTAAATAGCCTTCCTACTTTACATAATAAGGTTAGAAATCCTAGCCTTGCATTAAGCACATTTCTTGTTAAACTTAGGACAGGGGACAGCAACCAAAGACTGGCAACTCTTTTTCAATTGCCACGATCTACATTAGAAAAAAAAATGAACATTGTTAGGGAATGTTTAAAAGAACATTTTGTACCAATGCATTTGGGAGTTAATCACACTAATATACAAAATGTGGCCTCACGTAACAGGACTATTCCTGAAGGTCTATTCGGAGACAGTAGCATGGCTCCAGATTCTAAACCTGCTATTGTCATATGTGATGGTACATATGTTTATGTACAGAGTAGTAGTAACTACAAATATCAGAAACAGACATATAGTCTACACAAATATAATAATTTGGTTAAACCCTTTTTAATCACATGTTGTGATGGATATATTTTAGAGTGCATTGGACCATATGAAGCAACAAAAAATGACTCGACAATCATGAGTGATCTATTTCGTAATGAAAGTGGTCCAATGCGCTCATTTTTTAGACAGGGGGATGTCTTTATATTGGATAGGGGATTTAGAGACGTGATCCCTGAACTCCAAAGCTATAATTATAAAACATACATGCCTGAGTCATTATTGGAAGGTGAATTTCAATTGACCACTGACCAAGCAAACAAGTCTAGGTGTGTGACTATGTGTAGATGGGTAGTTGAAATTGTAAATGGTCGCATCAAAAGAGACTACAAACTGTTTCGACAAGAATATTTTAACAGAGCATCAACACACCTTATGGATGATTTTAAAATTGTTTGTGCCCTTTTGAATAAATTCCACCCAACAATTGAAGATAGACCTGACGCTGCAGAGTATGTGCAAATTGCTCAGGCGAGATTAAACAGTAGTAATTATTTGGGGGAATTTATTCGAAGGGATAACATCAATAGGAGACGTACGGTTTTCCAAAACATAGACAGCAATGCTCCCCATTTAGATCATTTTCCAAGATTAACTTTAGATGATTTAAGAAGATTTGCATTGGGATCTTACCAATTAAAACAGGCTAGATCCTATTATGGGGAGCACATAAGAAGTAATGGTACTTATAATGTTGAAGTAAGCAATGATGTCTTGGAAGAGGATTTGCCCTTAATATTGGGTCAAAATAATTATTTAATTAGGACTAGAATTAAGTCCCGCCATGTGAGCCATAAAACATATTACTCTTATTTGTTGATAAGTAGAGATGAAGATCGGGCAAATTCTTTAGAAAGTATCATTGCTTACTATTGTAACTGTCTAGTGGGTAACCGTACGGTAGGGTGTTGTGCTCATACTATGACAGTATTGTGGTATTTAAGCTGGGGCCGCTTCAACAATGTGAGTGCTCCAGCTCAATCTTTGGACGAAATATTTTATGAAGAATAAATAGTTTATTCATGTTTTGTTTTTTTTTTTATTTCCCTTGCTATTACTAAAATAATAATAACTATCAATAACGGTAATTATGAGTCTATACTAATATTATAAAGAGGAAAGATTTGATTAGGTAGGCTATAATTTATCCGGGTATGGAAAGGTGTTCCCGGGGACGCGGGTGTAACCGCGGGAAACACATAATAACAATTCCATTACTTTATGCATAAATAGAGACATAATTCCATGGTACTGCTATTTACAGTACATATTTCTATGCTCATAGTGATCTATAGTCCATGTCAATTTCTAATTATAACCTATATTCTTAAAACAGAAAAATAATGATATCTCTTGAACCAGGGTGAATAAATGAAAAAAGGTTTCTGATTATGAAAATGCAATGTTTTTCCTATTAGTTAAAATAAAAATCTTCAGGGCACAAACATTTTTCACTGGGACCCAACTTCCCTTACAAAACGGGCAATCTCCTTTTGAAAAAGAATGTGCCAAAAACTAAATTAAAAGAAAAGATAAAAATGTTTTTAGACATATTTGTGGATTATCCTTTCACCTGCGATATCCACAAGATAGAATTAAGAAATGTTTTTGAAAACATTACAATAAATATTTTGGTATATAGTTGGTGCCGCTCAATTAATCGAATTTTATCAGGTAAAATCCAATATCGTGATGAGGATGATGAAACTAAACTTTCAGCACAAATTTATTACAATAAACATAAACATAAGTAAATATGATTTTTATTTAATTCCAGGTCGCCTACTAAGTACTTTCTAAATGTTCCTACATAACGTTGTTCTGTTGAGTTGTAGTAATCTGTGTTGTATTTCCATATTTCAATAAATAACTATTTTCTACATTCTGTGGCTATATTTTGTAAGTACGTACGTATGAACAAATTCCCCTAGAATATCTATAGACGGTTATTCGTCATCTCGACACACTAAACTCACCACGAATGTGTCGAGTTGGTGAAACTCAAAATTTGTACATTTATCATGTCGTCAACTCGCCACGTCAAGATTTTAATTCGTGTCCAGTTAGTGAAACTTAGATTTTATCACTTTTATGTTTTCGCCAAGTTTGGGAATCAACTTTTCGCGTTTCAAACGTTTGCAAAATGGACGTTCAGTGGCCGATGATGTTTGTGACACAATGTATCCAGTTGGCGAAAACATAAAAGTGATAAAATCTAAGTTTCACTAACTGGACACGAATGAAAATCTTGAGTGGCGAGTTGACGACATGATAAATGTACAAATTTCGAGTTTCACCAACTCGACACTTTAATGGTGAGTTTAGTCTGTCGAGATGACGAATAACCTGTAGACAATACTGATGTATACATGTGTGTGAAATGGGATGTACGCACACATAAACAATTTGTTTCGGCAGACGATACCAGATGGCGCTTCAAAAATCGTTTGAAGGTTGCAGAAAAAAATCGAAGTGGGTTCTCTATTCCCAATCTATTTACTATACTCTATGATTGATACCTATACAGACAATATTCAAGACAAGTTTTATTTCTGTTTTTATACTAGATTTTATTCGCAGCATTCATGTAGCTGAAACGCTTATATTCTTGTGCTTATTATACATAATTTAAAAAATACATCAACATGGTTAAAATAAAGTGAACATGACTTCCTTCATGTCGGATGTTGAGTGTTGACAATAGCCAGAGTTACGAAGTTACCTTGTACGTTTAATCTCAGTTTGAACATTATGGCACAGTGTTGTTGATAATAAAATGACCGAGAAGGGTTTCGAAGGCGATCAAGTGTCGCCGTCTTGGGATATCGCTGGTCCATCATCTCTGGCAGCCATCCTGGATACTGTGTTTACATCTGCAACTTCTGACAACCATCAGAGAAATGGTAAATACTTATGTATAGCAGTCTGCTTGAGCTCCACGTAGTTTATCTCCCTGCTAGTCCTGTTTAAATAAGGAATAATATCAGTAATGGGTATTTCCTTGAGTCATGCAGTACTGTAATATATAAATAAATACAGTATGTTCTTTTGTGCAATATTGATATGAAAATGTGAAACGTAGGATTACTTTTGATTATGGATACAAGTTTATTCCTAACTTTAATTTAAATAAAATGCATATATGTTGATGAAATGCATACATTCTAAAAATAGAACAAACTCATACTTATAATTTATTAGTAATCAAGAACTGAATTGTTCACTTATTTTATGGAACAAATCCGTCAGAATTTTGATATTCTTTCTTTCTACAGAATATGCATAAAATACTTTTTTCCCAAAAAAAATAAATAATATTTAGTTACAAAGAGACTCACAAACATTTTGGAAATGGTCCTTGCTAAGTTTGTAAGCCATATCAAGTAGTTAGTTATTTTGCCTGTTATTTATACTGCTCATAGAGGCAAAACTAGCTGTTTTAAAGTTTCACCCATGTCCTAAGGAAACTACCTTACTGGAATAAAATATAGTCTACATATGTTACTCGCAAATACCCTAGTTTCCCGACAGAGAAATAATTTTTCAAATAGGTCCACTCATTTCAGAGCCACAGAGGGTACAAAACAAACAAAAGAATGTTTCCTCTCTACTATATTAGTTTAAAGCATATATCACTGTTGGTTAGAGATTAAACTGGCTAAGTCCGGTTATATTTAATTTTTCCATAGAAGATAATAATCCAAACATAATATTCATGTTACAAAAAACTGCTTTTATCGTTCCCCTTCCTTATCCCTATTTTTATTAAGGGTCATCACAGCTTGCTTTCTTCTTCAATGCCTTCCTGACAAATTCAAGTCAACAAAATTTCTGTTCTACTTACACACTCTTTTTTATTAAAGCCTCTACACAAGTGTGTATCAACTCGAGTTGATATTTTTAGCTAAATGGGAACCTAACTATGCAATTAATTGACAATAATGCCTGGTGGCATTAATTCCACCAATGTAACCATTTTTATAAATACTAAACTAGAATGAGGATTTTTTTACACACAGCGCATACCCACAAGACCCAAACTTATTTATTCTTTATTGCACACTTAACAATAAATATATAAAGAATAAAGACAGTTTATGTACAACGGTGAGCATAACCCAGAATTGACTTAAGACAGTTTATATTGTTATCTATTTCAGAACAAATGGAGTGTGATGCTCTGTTTGCAGAAAGCGATGATGAAGTAGAAGTGCTACCCACAACAACTGAACCAGCTGCCGTTGTCCCCACGGCAACCGAAACAACTACCACTGAACAAACACCAAAACCTGTGTCATCAAATTATGTTAACTCAACAACACCCAACCAACCGTATGAAGTGAACCTGTCATCTTCACACCCATCTGACTCACACACTCCAGTCCCTGAAGAGTATCAACCCTTACCAGACAGCTCTAGTTCACTGGATTACTCTTTTGCCACCAACAACCCTGACAGTACTGACGGCAATGGCCAGAGGAGACTCCCAGACATAAACATCCGTTATCAGCCTAAACCACAATCACTAAACCAACACGGATATTTCTATCCAAACTATGCACATTATCCTAGCTTACAGCCACCCAGAGAATATGGGCCGCCTTTTAATAATGTTATTGTTCTTAATGACAACAGAAACTTCCCGATACCTCATCCATTGCCCTATGCAATGTCTAACGGCATGCAAATGTCTGACAATCATCCAGAATATGAATATTTACACCCCCGGTCAAATGTTTACAACCAAGGCCCCACTGCAGCAGATAATGCTAATCAGCGAGACCTAGAACGGCCCAGTCGCAAACTCAACATTTCTCCTCGTAGGCGACATTCAAAAGAGAATGAGGTTCCAAACCTAATAGAGGTCAGTTCAGAAGAAGAAGATAATGTTGCCTCGCCCAGAAAAAAGCAATGTGACAGTGGTGCCGGGTATCAGCCTACAAATGGGAATGGGAGCGGTACAAGTAATGGAACAAGTGGGCCGCCTGCGGTTGAAGTCAAAGAAGAGCCAGGCAGTCAACCTTCTAGACCTGGTGTATCATATGTTAATAATCTACATTTGCCAACTGTAGACAACCGTACAACAACAGTGCAAGTTAATACCGCGACTGTAAAAAAGCAAATAAAAAAAGAAAAGCGTGAAAATGAAGTTGAGTGTGAATGCGGTCCGAGCTTGGAAGAGTCAACGGAGCCCTGCCCTGCTGAAACGACAGCAGAGGGCTACAGACCATGTCAGAGCCAACAAACCCGATGTCACGGGAACAGGACCATTGACCAGTCTACTAGTAACTCAGGCACTTGTGGCGAGCCTCCAAGTTGTAGGGTAAATGTGAAACGAGAGCCTTGCTATATAAAACAAGAATATTCCCCTAATCAGGACGAAAATTTGTCATTGGTAAGCACTATTAAAACAGAAACAGTAGAACCTTGTCAAGTAAAAATAGAGCCTGGTACAACTGCAAGTGTTAATGAAAATGTTGAAGTAAAAACTGAGCCTGACAATGCAAGAAGATGTTGTAAAGTAGATGGTGCTGGCGATCGCAGACCTAAGGAGAGTTCTCCTCAGCCGGGGACTAGTTCGGGGAGGCAGGCAACTGATAACAGAACCAATACTCAGGTTTGTGATTCTGAAGATCTATTTTTCTTGCTGGAACGTGATTGTTATATGTGTGCTCTGTGATACAGGACTCGCGAGGGAATGACTCAGTGCCGCCTGGTAACGTGTTGGCGGCACCGGACTTGCAACTGGACTGGGTGTCCGACACCAGCTCAGATGATGGCGTGATGCTCGTAGGAGACGACAACAACTCAGTAAGTATTGCGGAAATGACGACATTTTCAGAAAATAAACTGGGACACTTGAAGACTTGGGACTTGACACAGTGATATTTTTCCACGATGTCCTTAATTTAGCCCTGAACTTAGTAGTACATTAAAAAGAATTAGCTGGAAATTCCATAAGTGTTCCAAAGATAGTGTGAATGCAGTGCCGGAAGCAAGTCCATAGCGGATTTTCGTTTCTTTCTAAGCACAGATTGGTTGGTTGTGGACGCAGTTTCGACCACGTCCCGTGGGAATTCTTCCCTCTTTATACGTATGCTAGTTGCCCACCCTTGCTGCGTTTCGGTAATAGAGTTATATTATAGCTTATTTTCTTGTATGTCTCTACCAGACCTCGGGACTATAAAGTCCCGGATTTTTGGGAGGCGAACGTGGGGCCGAAGCCAACACGCTGAAGCCCTTTTGAGACAACTTTAATGAAATGGTGACACAAAACCGACGATTATCCCTGTATACACTATAGAAATGTACCCAAGGACAATCCCCGGTTCTGTGCTAAACTATTGCTAACTATGGGTGAAAACTACTTGGGCTATTGTGATGGGATGCTAGTGGACTAGGAATGGGGAAACTACGGGAACTATGGCACCTGCCGGTAACAATGTAATAAATACACGTAAAAATGGCAGGTGGAGACTCGCCACCTCACTTACTGGGCCCCCGGGAATCAGTCGCTAAATCGCAACAAGGGGGCAACAGGTACATGAGCGGCTGAAGGGTGAGGATACCTCGGCGGACTTTAAACGCAGATCACGCGCTCCCTGTGGGTCCAGCATCACCGGCCCACTCGCCACTTACCACGAGGCACCTACCCTCCGAGCGGGCTGCTAACCCTACTCTAGCGACTCCACTCTGACCGGCCGGTGAAGGCAAGCCAAGAGGCGGGAGACCTATCCCCCGTCATGCTTCACTCCGGCAAGCCGGAGATGGGGGACAGTATACTCTCCCTGGAGCACTCGGATATATAGCCCCGCGGGGTCGCTACTCCCCGTCATCCGCCTCAGATGCCCTGCGGGGCTTATAGCTTATATTATTAGTGTTTCACTACTATATTATGCATGTATTGTACACATAAAACTTCCTCTTCAAACACTCTATCTGATAAAAAACATGAAAATCGGTTGCGTAGTTTTGAAAATTTCAGCTTATAAAGGGACGGAGGGACAAGGATATAGGGACAGAGAAAGCTTTTTTGTTGTATACTATGTAGTGATGTATTGTAATAATTGTCAGCAGCAGGAGGTGATTGACCTGACGGGGTCTCCGGGGCGGGTGCCGGGATGCCCGCAGCCGGGCGACCCCCAGGGCAACGTGTGGACCGGGTCAAGGACCATGCTGGGCATGCCGCGCAGATGCAGCTACCCGCCACATCTCGCCCACAGCGACATACCGCCGCACGCGCATATTATGCGAACCAGGTTATTGACCTTTCGATCATTTTAACTTAGGAATACACACACATTCGTCTCATCTCCCGAGCCTTTTTCCCAACTATGTTGAGGTTGGTCCGAATGCGGCTCAGTACCAGTGTTTAACAAGGACCGACTGCCAATCTTACCTCTTCAACCCAGTTACCCAGGCAACCCAGTTACCCGGGCAACCCAATACCCCTTGGTTAGATTGGTGGCAGACTTACTGACTTCTGACTACCCCCCAAGATAATACTTAGAAAGTACATACTAACTTAGATAAGTTGTATTGGTACTTGTCTAATGCTTGAGATATTGGTTTTTTCCCCACTAATGTCTGTTTTTTTAATCTCGTAGACTAAATTGACACTTTCAAATGTGAAATTTACAAATAATGTTGCCAGCTTTTTTGTATAGTGCTGTACTTACGATACCGGTTTGTTGAATCGTAACTTTCTATATATAATAGACGAATTTAATTTTCATTCAAAGTTTTAAATTTAAAATTCACGTAGGGCACACGGCTGCACGACGTGCTACAAACTGCCAGGGACATCTGACCACGCAATACCATGCGTAATCATCAAGGATAAGCACATTATTTTAGGACAAGTTATTGTAAAAAAACGATACTTTATTTTATTACCGCTAAGTTTCGGTTGTGCCACATCACTATTTTTTAAGAATTGCAAATAACGGACAACACTCGTAATGTCAGTTTAGTCTACGAGATTATAAAACAGACTATAGGCCACCACGACTTTTATATACACACATTGTGACATAATATGTTATTGTGCATCGTGTAGAGTCCGCGTGGGCCCGTGCACGGGCTGCCGGCGCTGCTGCTGCGGGCACGCGGGCTGCGCGTGCTGCGGCGTGGCGCCCCAGCAGCCGCACCCGCCGCCGCATGCGCACCCGCCGCACCACCACCACCACGCGCCGCCCGCGCACAGTCTGTATCTTCTTTCTCTTAGATTCACTTGTAACTATGTATGTTTGACTGCCTCGTTGGTCTAGTGGTCGCAAGCGCGGCTGCTGTGCTCGACGTCTCGGGTTCGATTCCCGGGTCGGGCCGAAATCGCTTTGTGGGTTTTCTTAAACTTTCCCATCGAGTTATGAGAGTGAAGGAATAGGAAGCTGTGTCTGCGCAAATGCTCGTGCACTATAATATGTCCTGCGCAGCTGGCGGATCTCCTTATATGAGAACAGCCGCCGTGGCCGAATCGGCCGTGGACGCCATTATACAACAAACCCAAGATACACGTCAACGTCTCAAAAACGTCCCCACCAAATGAGCGCAACATTCAGAATTGTGCGCTCAGTTGCTTTGTCCTAGCCGACCACTTCGGTCGTAAAAGTTTATTGCTTTATCTACAGTGTTTTATTACAAAATAACAAGTTCACGTAAAGTTGAACTTGAAATAACGTATGCTTGTACCTTATAGAAAGAGACAGAATTAGTGTTCGGGGACACATTCGAGCGTTACTTTTATTCGAGACTGTGCATCTTGGGTTTTTGTATGTCAATGATTTACACGCTTATATTAACTTCACTTGTAACTATGTAAGAAAATCTTGGAATCTTAATTTGACCCACTTCCCGGTCTCCCGATTAGGTTGAAATTTTGCACACGCTCTGTGTTCTGATGACAATACATGACTAGCTAAGAAACGTCATTACAAATCCAATATGGCGGCCTCCCCAAAATGGCGAACTAGCTGTTTGATATCCACCCCCGTGATATGGGGGGGTACCTACTCTGATTTAAATAGTATTTATTTTAAAGTTTTATTACATATTTTTTTATATTTCCTTTATTTTTTTAAGTTTCATTTGCAAAAAATGTACCTACAGTGATTTATGTAATTGACTTTTGAAGTCGTGTAAATCAAACAAACAAATATAAAATAAAAGTATGAAATCGTGCATTTCTCAGTGGGTGAACGTCAGCGGCGAGACGTCATGTCGGCGGTAGCTCCGCCCTATCTAGTGCACGAGCGACTCTGGCAACGGCAACACCACATGATGGTAAGTGCACAATTGTAAATATGGCAACATATTCATTTGCTATGAACCGTTTTCCCGCGATGTCACTTATACACTCACACTTCGCGCCCGTACCGGGATAAAATGTACGAAGTTACTCCGGAAGCGTGTAGTTTTGCAACAGTGAAAGAATTTTTCCAAACAAAAGAAATGTTTCCTCTTTATTTTACTACCTAGTATAGATAGCTTGTCAATTTAGTTAGTGACACTCCCATGAATCACGCGGGATGGCGGGTACATTACGACTCTTGAATTCAAACAATGATATCGAGGCGCATGGTAATAACGCACCACTACCAGTCCTGTCCTACCTACGTTCACCGCTATCCATGTATCATGAGAGTGTCCCTTACGAATTAGAGAAACTACACTTGAGAGCAATAAAATCGCACACCCTAGATTTTGACCAAAAACAGTGGATATTCTTAAAACTCTTTGGTTTAAGTAAATGAAAGGTATTTTTAATAAAAATACACACTTTGTTTAAAATGTCATGTAAAAAGAAATTCATTTTCCTGGAAGTTACGCGCAAAAACATCAAAACAACAAAATTCCTCGAATTAACTCGTTTCAGGTAG
Source organism: Helicoverpa zea (assembly GCF_022581195.2). Taxonomy (NCBI): domain Eukaryota; kingdom Metazoa; phylum Arthropoda; class Insecta; order Lepidoptera; family Noctuidae; genus Helicoverpa; species Helicoverpa zea. Next base: position 7,239,337 of record NC_061472.1, read on the forward strand.
GCACTACTTGCGCCCCTTCTCGCAGGTATAAAAGTGTCAGTTAAAGGTTTTTTTAAATCATTTGTGCACTGAGTTCTAACGTGATAACCCCTCTTGTGAATACATACGGAAAACTTTGAAAAACATGGACACGACACCTGCAGAGGCTGCTCAAGTTATAGCCTTGTTGGAAACTGGGCAAAATCAAAGTCAAGTCGCTCGACAGTTGAATTTAAGTCGATATTCAGTTCGACGTGTATACCAGAGGTTTCGAGAAACTGGAGGCTATATTCGGCGACCAGGATCAGGCCGCCATCGTACTACATCAGACCGTGATGACCGCTTTCTAGTGACAAGATCTTTGCGAAATCGACAGCTGAACGCGGTTGAGCTAGGACAGCAGCTTCGAGAAGTACGCAATGTCAGCATAAGTCGGTGGACAGTCAGAAGACGATTGTCTGAAGCGGGGTTGACTGCACATCGACCCGCAAATGGTCCGAAATTGACCACAGCCCACCGACAAGCCCGGCTTCAATTTGCCCGAGAACATTTAAATTGGACGTTCGATCAGTGGAGGGCAGTTATGTTTTCCGATGAGTGTAGAATGACTTTACACGGCCACGATGGACGCTCAAGAGTCTATAGAAGGTCATCAGAGCGATTTTCACAATGCTGCATTAGCGAACGTGTCGCTTATGGCGGTGGATCGTGTATGTTTTGGGGTGGCATAATGCTCGATTCCAAAACCGACATTGTCTTCATTACTGGGGCCAATACTGGCCCTAGATCGAGAGGATTAACAGCCCAGCGATACGTGGAAGAAGTCCTCGAACATCATGTTAGGCCGATTTCGTGGCTTATGGGGGAAGAATTCCTACTTATGCATGATAATGCCAGGCCACATGTTGCTAGGACAGTTCGCGATTACTTGGAAGACGTCAGTATTAACGTGATGGAGTGGCCAGCTCGTAGTCCTGATCTCAATCCTATCGAGCATGTATGGGATAAGCTGAAAAGGCGTGTTCGAGCAAGAAGTCCAGCTCCCACACATCTCCAAGCGCTGCAATCAGCCATTGAAGAAGAGTGGAACGGTATACCACAAGAGTTCATAATTAAGTTAATACGGTCGATGAAAAACCGTCTAAGAGCCGTAATTAGAGCTAGAGGGGGTAACACTCCATATTAATAAAGATTTTATTGAAAATGTATTGATTTGTTTCAATTCAATGTCTTGTCCGCTAAATGCAATAATCACAACTTTACATGCAAGTTTCATTTTATCTCCTGAAAGATCCTTCTGAGCATCTTACATGCACTTCAGTGGTATCGTTGGAAAGGTAATGAAATAATCTTTAAGTGTCCATTGCAATTTAATAATTTTTTAGCAATTATAATAAGAAAATCCAGCTTTTTTTGTTAAAATCCGGAGTGTGCGATTTTATTGCTCCCGAGTGTATATTGTTACTAACATTATGGATCTTTTAGTTGTCCGATTAAATAAAAAATAAATAGCCTGTACTATTTTCTTGGTATGAATTTTTAGCCTTGGAATATGCCGTGGATAGTAAAGTTATACCTATAGGCAGATGAAGCATAGCTTAGTTTTTTTTCTTTTCGAAATAGTAGTAGTACTTGAATCTTTTTGCCTGGCTTTAGTGTTTTAAAATTTTTGTTGCTATTTGTAGTTTGTTTTTTCTTTATAAGAACACTACTTACATACAATAGACACGTGGTGGCGGGATCTTATATCGGCTTAGAAGAAAGAAAATAAAATAAAAGGGCAGACCACAAAACCATGGCTAACATACACAACTCATGGTTTGTCATGTATATCTCAAACTACTACTACACTTAAAACTTACAACAATATCTTCGTCATATTTAATAACGTCGGATAAAACAGCAATAAAGGCAAATGAAACTCAAAAAAAAATAACCATGTCACTTAACTAATAGTCTATCTACCACTTGCAGTGGTAATTGGGTTATTTTTTTTAACTTTTGCGTTCGGTCTTGACTATCGTCACGGGTAGCCAGAAGCCAGTAAGTCTGACATTAGTCTTGGTAGTCCAAGGATTATTGGGTTGCCCAGGTAACTGGGATGAGGAGGTCATATATTTTTTCCACAAAATATTTCCAGCCAGTTATCATACCTGTCCCTTAAAAACTATCACGTTAAACCTCAACATGAATGAAGATATTCGTATGAAGGAATAAGGCAGTACAATGGGTATGGTGTTGTATTTGCAGGAGCTGCAACGGCGCACCATGATGGGCGAAAGCTTTCCGCCCAGCTTCGTGCAGTACCCGCCCGCGCCGCCCCCGCCCACCACTGTGCTCGCTGTATACACTATACTTATTATACCGACACTTGCTAACACTATTATTATACCAACACTCACTAACACTATATTAAGTAGAGTCATTTAGTATACTAACCTCCCCACTCAGAGACATTTAATGGTTACTTAAGCTATTCCTTAGTGAAGGATTTGTATGACATTCCGTCACTAAGGAGTGACTTAAGTAATCATTAAATGTCTCTGAGTGGGCAGGTAACACTTTATGTAGAAGCATTTTAGTATAACAACTTTTGCTAACACTTTATTTAGATTCATTTAATGTACCAACCAACACTTGCTGACACTTGTAGAATACTTTATTATACTAAAACTTAATGTAGAATCATTTATTATGGTAACACTTTATGTAGTAACATTTAGTATACCAACACTTGGTAACACTAAGTAGAATACATACTTCATTATACGAACACTTGCTAACACTTTATTTATAATTTATTATATTTTATTATATCCTAATACTTGTAAAATATTACTGTATTAACACTTGGTCACACTATGGAGATTACTTTTTTATACCATCACTTACTAACACTTTATTTAGGAACTTTAAGTTTTGTTGCATTTTTTTTTATTATTGCATTTGCATGTGAATTGTGGGTTCGACTCCCAACAAATTCTTGGTAGATGTTATTTATTTGGTTCGTTCCGACAGCCAAGAGAGAGGTCCAGTTATATGACTATTTCTTTAACACACTGATATCTTAGAAACCAATTTATCATGTTTATCTAAAATCGCTCAATTTTTAACTAACATAACGAAAGATGATAATTTGTCATTGGTATTTCAGTTCCCTGATGAATTGGAACAACGTGACATCGCAGCACCACCCCCGCCGCCGCCTATGATGCTGTGAGTAATTCTGTCCACGAATAATATTAATTGTTACACTTGCATTTTATATCAACATCTAATATATTTACCATTTATGTATTTATCATACTTTACTGGCCTAATTGATATTTTGGTGGCGAGCATTTCATTACAATCCACGGTCTATATTGACTAACAACAAACATTAGTAACTTCGGTTTTGTGGCAAAATATCGATAGACTCGTACTGTCTAATTTGCTTTGAGGAATACGCGAAGCGAGAACACATGTATTCGCTTCTAGGCGGCGTCGAGCGGCGGGCCGGGTGATGGCGGCCCTTCGCGGCCCGAGTTCCGTCGCAACGAGGTATCAGCATTTATTCTACAAGCGATGCGTATTTACAAGTTCATTCAGCGCAATCTTACGTTCTACTTTATTCAACTATCTTCTCTGCGATTCTACAAGCATTTTTTTATATAACATTTCGTCAATATCTGCAACTTAAAAAAATAAAAATTCTTCGTTTTCAAGCCCTGTATGGTTGTCTCACAAAATGTAATGTTTTTTTTCCAGTGACAGGCAACATATACACCACCATATGCATCACTACATGCAGATGCACCCGTCGCCGCCGCATCTCCACATATCTATACAGCCGTCCTTCATGGTAAAATATTTTTATTTTATTTCACTTCATTTTATGCCGCATTAATTTTTCTCACATGGGCATGAATTGCAAGCACCTTTTTCCTTGAATTGCAAGGTCTTTTATGTACCAAGGGCCGCGGTAACACTTTCGAACAATCCCATAGCGCAATTCTGACAGGAGCGTTTCATGTGGTATATTCCCAAGCGCCTTGATTTTGTTGTTTGTCAATGTGTCAAACTCGAAGATTAACCTATTGTATGTCGGAGCGCAGATATACGCGAGACACAATTGATTTTCTATTGTTCTATTAGCGACATACAAGTAGATAATTCCCATAATGGTAGGAATTTTATATTGATGATATGCTGTTATCCCTCATCAGGGACATAGGTCTCGCAGAGGGTTTTGCCGCTCCTTTCGATAATGATCAGCAAGTTCGATGTGCTTCAAGCCCAGACCAGTAGAGCCAGCCTACTTCTGAACTCCGCGATTTTATAATAAAAGTAAATGAATTTTTGTTCATTGCCCATTGGTAGTAGGATAAAGAAAAATGTGTGGAGCAATTTGAGCCAATTCGCAATGTATGTATCTTTGCCGTGTATCACATTGGGAACAACTTTTTGAGGACTTTTTACGTTGCAGCCCTAATGGAGCGATTAACTTGTCTTGCCTAACAACGACAGTGACCTTTAGGCTGGTTTTCCACCAGAGATGTGCGAGGTAAATGTGACATGTGTCGTAAGAGGATTTGACCGGAGTGCACATTTCTCGTTTATTTTGTACGTAAAAAACTCGCTCCGCTAAGCCAGAGCTATGCCGAGCGAGGCTAGTTAAACGAAGTGATTCTATTGGCTCTTGAAAAACACATACCTCGCAACGCATTCTCGCACATCACTGGTGGAAAACCAGCCTTACTCGGTGGTTTTATGAAGTGTTTCGATGTTTGGTATGAAGCAATATGCGTTGAAGCAGGGCACGGGCGCCATGGCGGCGGCCATGGTGTACGCGGCGGAGACGGAGGCGGGGCGCGGCTGGCGGGGGCGGGGGGCGTCCCGCGCCGTCATCGAGAGCAACACCTACCGCCACGCCTACCGCCCCGCGCCGCTGCACCAGGACGAGAAGTGCACTATATGCCTCTCGCTATTCGAGGTCGATTCTGACTGCAGGTATGTTACATCCCCGATTTACACCTGATGGATTCTACAACAGGAGCGGTAACTGAGGTATTATCCATCATTTCGGACCTTGAACGAAATAGTCCTTATCCCACAGATTTTTTGTAGTAGAAAATAGGACACACTGATAGCAATAGTGCAACGCACTAGTTCCACAATAAGCCTGTCAGAAAATTCTAGTCACATATATAGACACAATATCGCTCCGAAATCTATCCTACAAAAATTGGCGGGAAGTCCGAAAACGGGCAGAAAGATATCTCAATAGAAAGATATCTCAATACTGGATGTATAAAGGTTCGTTTTTAATCGTAGCTTTCGGATATTTCAGGCGGTTACCATGCATGCATCTATTCCACATGGAGTGTGTCGACCAGTGGCTGAGCACCAACAAGCACTGTCCCATCTGTCGTGTCGACATCGAAACGCATCTCAACAAGGATGCTACTTTTTAAACATTCAAGTAAGTGACTTAATATTACCCCAACAGCCTTGGACACGAATGGGGATTAATTTATACTCTCTTATGAATCCTTTGATGAAAGATTCAGTTTAGCAACAAACTGATGCGGGTTTTATAATAGTGACAGTAAAGAAAACAATTAATATTGTTTAAAAGTTTCTTATTGTCTAGGGCACTAACTAGATTATATATACAGGTAATTTTGATAGCAGATTCACTATGATGTGTTTCCCTCTTTAACAAATTTTTAATGAAGTTCCTATGGAATTTGAAAAGCAAATCATACTCGTAAAAATTTCGTATATAACATTTATCCAATTAGCAAGTTTGCATGAACACAAACAAGAAAGTAATCACTAGCTTGAATAAAAATTAATGTAAATCATAATAAATGGAATATTTATATACAAGCCACTAAGTACTACTTGATCTATGCTAGAATTAGTTACATCTATGAAAGTCTATAGGTTTGTGAGCTTAAGTGAGTTGTAACGAGTGACAAACAATGTCAGGTCTGCAATGTCTTCTTCTCGTTCTTGATTTCATGTTTGAGTTTGTCCTGCAGCTCCTGGGGCGCGCTGAGGATGGCCTGCTGCTGCAGCTCGAGGCTCTCTTGCTGCAACTCATGTGTCAGCTGCTTCTGTGCGTTGCACGTCCTGCAACACACACACACTACTGCCACTATATGTATATACACACAATATCAATTAACTATAAGAATATTTTTGTTTATAAAATTTTGTTACTTTATATCATTATTACAATGTTAGAAGTCAAAGAAGTGACTATTGTTGTTTTACATATTAATGCGCATATTTAATATTGAATGTGTATTAAATTTAATTTAAACAAAGCAATCTGTTAATTTTGAGCACTCCTAACTAAAAAAATATTATGTAAAAAATGAAAACATTGTAAAATATTTCTCATAAAAACATAACATGCTTTAATAAACTCATTTTTTTGTATAATTTTTTGTTTATTTATTTACCTGCATGCATGATCAATTCTCTCACATATTGCATCTGATGCGGCTATGTTTCCTGATAAGTATGAAATTTCTGCTGCAACTGTTGCTAACTTTTCTGCATAATCCATATAACCTAAAAAGCAATTGATTAGTATATTGGTAGATTAATCAACACCTTGACAAGCAGGAAGGGAAGCTTCACAAGACAAAACTACTGTCAAACTTACAAGATTGATGATAATATCTAAGCTTTACTAAAAGAGTATATCATGGCAGCTAATACTGGTATTTCTTAATTTTATGAACAGCATTTTAAATAAGTTGTAAAATCTATTGTCAAGCTTTAAGCATTCAGAATAAAGAAATAAATATGCGTTCAGTGATAAAATGTTTTGCTGTACTGTTGTGAGTTGTCATTGAGGCCCTTTCTGGAAAAAACCAGTGGGTATCAGATAGCCCTAGCCACATAAAATTCAGGTGCATCTAATAAGACTAGCCTACCCCAACATAGTTGGGAAGTCTAGGCAAATGGCCAATGGTTACTTACTAAACAAAGTGTGAAGGTTGTGTCGTAAGTCACACAGTGATCCCCTCACAGCAACCAGCTGGTCCCAGTGATGTGGAGGAGTGCCATCCTCGCCCCACTCCAGGGCTTGTTTCACCAGGCAGATCTCCCTAGTCAGTGCATCTCGTAGCCTATAATTAGTTACATTAACTTTCTAAGTGGTGAATGAAGCACGGAAATTCTCTATCTTGTTGTTAAAGGAGGGTGAAGAGAAGAAAATTTTAATTTCTAGGTTTCTTTGAGTGAGTCTGTTCAAATAACGCGTAAGCTTGCTTACCTTTCACTGGTATCTTGGATAGCAACTAACGTAACAGTCAAAAGTTGAGTTGCTGCGTTTACATTAATGGTAGTAGCTTGTCGAATTAAAAAGTCATGTTCCAGACTACCTGCATCCCACAGTACATCAAACTCTTTCTGTTTTTCGTCACAATAAGCCGTGGTTAACAGCCCCATAGTAACTGGAGCATAATTTCGAATTTTTGTGACAATGGTCTTACGCTGAGTTCGGAAGGCAGTCCTGAGAAAGGTCGAAAGCCCGTATCTAAACATTATGTTAGTGGGATGATCAAAGATAGTCTGGTACGAATTTTATAATATATTTTTACACCATTGTTCTTTTTTATAGGAGAAAAATTTGACAGCCGCCGAAAGAAATATTTGAGGTTATGTTTGTTCTGTTTTGATTTCTTTCACACTTCATTTTTTTGTTTTTGAATTTTGTCATCCTGTCAATGTCATGCCTAAACATAGATATAGAAAAGTAGATAGATTGGTTATCGAATGAATAGAGGCCACTGCAACCCATCGGGCTTCTGCAACCACCTTGATTTTGATCATAAAATCATTTTTCCGAATGTGAAAAGGCTCTAAAGCGCCGTACTCACTGGCTAGTAAAATCTTTCTGTAATTTCTCAAATTAAAGAAAACACCGATCATTTGCCCTGTGAGTAATTCTCATATAACTTCGTAATAGGCCAAATAATATATCATCATAGTCATCATCTTCTTGCCCTGTTCCCAAGTCTTTTTCTTCCATTCCTCTCTGTCAGACGTCATACTTAAATCCACTCCCTTCTGCTTCATGTCCTCTTTCAGGCAATCAATCCATCTTTTCCTCGGTCTACCTCTGCCTCTCCATCCTTCCACATTCACACTTAGCACACTCTTTGTAGCATGATTATAAAGCTGAAGAGTTTGTTTGTTTGTTTGAACGCACTAATCTCAGGAATCCGATTTGAACAATTATTTCAGTGTTAGATAGCCCATTTATCTAGAAAATCGAGTACTGCGCGCACGATGTGCACAGCCTAGGAGCACTGTTCGGAAGTTACAATATCCTCGTGTGACATCGGCTTTATTTTACCCAGGTACGGGAAGTCATTCCCTCGGAAAGCGAGTAAAACCAGGTTAAACGGGTAAAAGCGAAATACTACGCACTGATAAATTACGAAATCTCAGAAACTATAAACTCATACAAACTTGAAGGGAGGTAGGTTCTTTATAGAGGGAAGACATGCATTAAGGAAGGATTTTACCAAAATCTATTATTTATGGGGTTGAACGGGGGTTGATAGAAGTCCTGGGGCCCGATTCTCCTAAGTTAATAATGTCAAAATCGAATAGAAATCGAATCGCAATATGATCGTAATAGCAGTTTTAACCATATCGGGCATTCTGCTACTAATAAAAGACCAATCGTCTTCGATTGACATTTGATTGGTGTGCGATTGGTCTGCTATTTTGGTGATTTTGGTCTATACGGTAGTTTGCTGTACAATCATTTTGCAATCGTAAATCATTTGCAGACAAAATTATTCATTATTGAACGACAGAAAAGGATAAAAACGTTTATTTCAAAGAAAAAATAGCGGAATGCCACATACGCTTCAATTGTAATCGAGTCGGGATTGGATATCAGTCGAATCGAGTCGAACGTGAATCGTATGACGCTTAAGTAAAATTAGGAGAATCGGGTCCCTGTTTTAGAATTAAAATTTTAGAATATACATACATAGGGTAGTTTTGGACGTTGTAACGACGTTAATTCAAAACTACCGTTTGAACTTAAAATTAATAAGTCAAGTTAAGGACGAACATCTAAATAAGCAAAAGCGGCAAAAGGGTAATGTTTGGACCACTGGTATCTGTCTACAGCCTGGCCAGCGGGTGACACCCTCATGGTCCACGTGGGTAGCGGGGGCACGGAGGAGAAAAGACTAGCGGAGATGCCCTAACGAAAAATCTCCTAACAAAGCAGCGCGCCAAAATTCGGGTGAGCGGGGGACGAGGAACGTTACTAGCTCCACCCGTGCTCCACCCTTATACGCCTTTTATGGGAAGCCACCCATTTTTTGTAAATCCATCTAGCGTGGAATAGGATGATTAAAATCTAACCCTAAACTAACATCGACCACTAGTGACATACTCAAAAGTAAAGTAAATACTCAAAATTAATCATCATCATCATCATCATTCATTAAAATCTAACCCTAAACTAACATCGACCACTAGTGCCATACTCAAAAGTAAAGTAAATACTCAAAATTAATAATTCTTTTAAAATAGTAATTCAATTAGAAAGTTTAAAGAAGTATTCATTTGAAATGAACGAAGAAAAAGAGAGAGATAAAAAAGTTAGAAAATTAATTGTTATATAAGTATTATTTTGTGCAGAGAACTTGCCCCACAACAATTTATTTACTCCTCCAGAAATGAAATAGGTATCTAGGAACCATTAAACGGAGACTCGATGAAAAATCATTTTTATTCACCACGGGTCTAAAATACCCCCATGGTGTAATTTAAGTATCAACTTATGGCATTGTGTTAGTTCGTCTACTAGCCACTATGGCATCACAAGCACGAAAATTCGTTCTATTTGTTCTAGAACCGTGCTGCGATGACTGTTGTTATTTTCGATGTTGCCACATTACGAAATTCACCAAGAAAAATGGGAATTAAAATTATAGGGACAGTGTTTATCAAATTAGAGTTTTCACAACTGTATCATAACGGCGCATCCACTAAATAAGTAGCAGACTTTATGTGAGTCGGATGTTGCTCTGAGTAAAGGTACATTCAAAAAGTATGTACGGCAAGAGAGATATACCTATGTAAAACATTGCTGATCTATTCTAATATTATAAAGAGGAAAACTTTGTTTGTTTGTTTGGTTGTAATGGATAAACTCAAAAACTACGGGACCGATTTTATATATTCTTTCACCATTAGAAAGCTATATTATCTGCAAGTAACATAGGCTATATTTTATCCCGGTGCGGGCAGTAGCTCCCACGGTACGCGGGTGAAACCGCGGGAAAACGGCTAGTGATGAATATAAATAAATATACACAGTTAGAGTTATGATTAATTTTAAGATAATTGCAGCTTTTTTAAATAAGACCTTTTTTAAGAATGGGTGATTGCATTTTCGATGTCTGGTAGCACTTAATTTTGTAACGGGTCTCTCTGTCTTGATGAACACAATTTTACTTCAAATATACGTAAGTCGACTACTTACCGAAAGATGGTGTTTTTATAATATTCAATTTTCATGATAATATATCATATGTTTTGGTTTGTAAATAATCTATAAAAAAACTTGTAGGATGCAAGGAAAAATGAAGCTGCTTTTTAAGGCAAAAATTGGTACCAATAATATACATTGATACAAGATTGATACGAAAAACAAATTCACTTAGAGGTTCTAGAAATGCAGCTATTCGACGACAGATGTCTCTAGCAAAAAATATGTTTTAAAGCTAAAATATTACTTACACGTGAAATGTTATCCTATGGTATGTTTGAGTTTGGATCCTGAGCAATTTCTACAATTAATGATAGCGCATTTCATCGTTTTAATCGAGTAACAAATAAAATCTGTTGAAATTGTGGTAAAAATACAACCATGACAAGATGTCAGTTTGATGTAAAGGACGGTATATGGGCGGTGTCCAGCCACGCCTGCCGTGACGTAGTCGTGACGTATTTGACCTACCTGAAGGCGCGTGACCTACCTGCGTTAGGGCATCTCCGCTAGTCTTTTCTCCTTCGTGAGCGGGGGTAATTACAGATGGACTGGCATTTTATATGTAAGTATAATAAAAGATTTACAATTACAGTATAATAATAATATATTAATTTAATTATGTATGTACTGCTTATCAGGAAAATACATGAGAGTAATCTTTTTGTCTTTCTGTGGGAATAATAAGATTGAAGTTCAATGTACCGACTCCCCTATCGACTGCTGTCACCAATTGGTGCGCGTCAAATTCTAAACTATATACAGGTGATGTTCTTCTTTGCGTAAAATACATCTGGAAAGAATAACAAATAATATAATTGATTAATACCTCAGAATTGGTCAGTAGCCAGCAAGTCTGACACCAGTCTAACCAAGGGGTATTGGGTTGCCCGGGCAACTGAGTTGAGGAGGTCAGATAGGCAGTCGCTTCTTGTAAAGCACTGGTACTCAGCTGAATCCGGTTAGACTGGAAGCCGACCCCAACATGATTGGGAAAAGGCTCGGAGGATGATGATGATGATAATTGATTAATACCTAAACCCACGGAGTAAGGAAGGAAAAGCGGAGATGCCATAATGCAAGTAGGTCAGGCTCGTTTTCTAGGTCAAATACGTACGTCGGGCATAACCAAACGATCAGTTACGAGTGAACGAACGAAGCGGTTGGATTCCTCGAGACATCTGTCAACGATTTTTGGTATTATAAAAAATGCGAGTTCCACAGAGGCGTACAAGAGCGGAGACAGTAACGTTCCTCGTCCCCCGCACACCCGCATTTTGGCGCGCTACTTTTTAGTAGATTTTCCGTTTGGCATCTCCACTAGTCATTTTGTTCTCCATGTCTAAACTAATTTTATTATTCAGCTTAGTATATCATACATGCTATTTTAAGGTGGGTAAATGACCAACCTGAACATGATTATTTTGATTGCGTGAATCAAATAACACGCAACGTGAATATTCCGCCGATCCCACTACAATAGCATTATGACCATCAGATTTCACACAATAAAGTGTTGATTGAAAAGGATCTCTTGTACTGTAGATCTGAAAATAAAATATTGTGTATTAGTGGAGTGCATCTCTTTTTACACCCACTATCTATAAACATATAGAAACTTAACACAATAAATATGAGAAAGTGCCCTCTGCCCAGTCTTATTAGAATCTAATAACACTATCTAATAAATAGGTAAGTAGTGCAAACCTGTGTTAAGAGCTCTAGATTTTTCTAGTTTTTTAATATTAATAATTAAAAGAAGTTTTTAATAAAATACATATAAAATAGACTATACCATTTCTTTCGTCCTTATATCAATCATTTCCAGCAAGCCTGAGTGAGTGACATATACTATAGTGTTTTCATCATGCCACTGTATGTCACGCACTGCTTGTTTGAGGTTATTTGTAGCATCTGCCGTTACCAGGAATCTGGGGCTGGAATAATACATACTTTTATTTTAAAACTAATAACTAAACTTCTATAATGTTAATATAATCTTCTATAATAAACTATAAATAAACTTTTTTTACACTACAAATGTGATTTTGTATCAAATTTTAAAAATATGTCAACAAAATGTATCCTTACCTACTGACATCAAGTACTAGGGGCTTACTATTTCCATTGAGACCTATCGCTAGTTTATCTGCCCCATTATTTAGAGCCATGCATTTTGTGCCAGCATTTTTATACACAGATATATTTAGTACATCTGAAATTAAATAATTCTGATTTAATTAACATGTGAATTAGCCAGGCTTTGAAATAAGGTGGTATATGTAAAATAGAAAGACATACTCAAATCACTGCCTTTATGAATGAATGTTTTGTTTTCACTATTGTCTTTTCTTAAACTGCAGAATTGTATACTAGCACACTGAGTGGATCCTGTTATAAGCATCAATTGATTTCTCCCGTCTATTAGCTCAACTGCAGAGACTTCCACATTGCCATTATCGTGACAGTCTTGTATGTGGTACTGTAGCCATGGCCTCCTTCTTATATTGTTTACTTTGTATATTGCTGTACAGCCATCTCTGAAATATGAGATGTATTTTTCATTAAGCTCATAAAATAGTAATGAAATAGTAATAAAATAGTAAAGTAATGGTATCTCATTACTAATTTAATTGAATGTATGCTGATATTATACAAAAGGGCCAACCTATGTATTTGAAAGGAATTAATGTAGGCAAATATTTATAATGGAATGACTTTTTGTCTGTATCCTAAAGGCTCTGATAAGACATAATTAATTTTAAAAATAAATTAAACAATATGGGGATGTAAGTGGAATTGTGGGTATATGGTGTTATACAAACCTGTTACCGCAAACCATAAAATTATTCCGCAATACAAATCGAGAAATGTCATTGGTTCTCACATCACTCCTCTTTATCTTGGGCACCTCTAATTTCCATAGATCCTCTTTATAATTCAGTGTTCCGTATTTATTTGTTGCGTATGAATAAAGTTCCGACCCCATTGATACCACTAAAACTTCTGAGTTGGGAAATATTAACCATGGCATGTAGTTGGTGTAGTGGTGAACTATCATCTGTGGAAAGAAATATTTAATTGTATAGTAAGATTTGTATACAACATTGAACTTATTTACATCAGTCTAGGATAAACATATTTGTCTTTACCTTAGTTTTGTAAAAGCCTTTGCACCAGTTATGGGAAGTTCTGCATCGATTATACCATAATTCTTGTGCTGAACTGAAATATATTAAATACTTAAATATATTAAATATTTATTTATTTACATGTATGTGTCTAACATAGTAGTATCTACTGTTGGCATTATTATCAAGAATGTACTTATAAGAGTTATGAATCCCTAGATTACCTGCGGTTTAAGATCATCAATTTGTTTCGGAAATGGGGTCTCCAAATTGTATTATCATGTTTGATCAGATTATGGAACGTCTTACAAGTCAACAATACATTGCGAAGATCTGATAATGTTAACTTCTTAAATATATTAACTAAAACATCGATGGGCAACAACAATATATTATCAGTCGACATTGTACTTGTATCTGTTTACAGACTGTTATTGTTTATTTATTTATAGAGTCATTTTTCCAGATCAGCTGGGACACCAGACCTCAAAACAGACCCCAATTGCAGCATACATGACCACTACATGACATTGACATTGACACAAGTGACTACTGACTAAAATGTCAAAAACTATACACGAAACACAAACAGACAAAAAATAGTGCCACTTGTTTTTTTTCGAAATTCTACTGCTTACAAAATACATTAAGACTACTAATACAATCAGAATGTACATAATCGAAGCAGAGAATATATTATCGTGGTAGTGAGGTCTAAGGTAGTGTGAGTACTGAGGAGGAAACGGGATCTATATTTAATCAGTCAGGCCAGAAGACGGAGGCTGGAAATCGCTTGCGCTATCTTCAATCAGTTTTGGCTTTCTAAGTTTAATGGTGGTTAATTTAGTGCTTAGTGGTGCAAGAAGGTCCATTGTGCAATTTCCATCTTCTACACCTATTTTAAAAATCCCCGTCTATGCCTGAAAGTGACAGCAGGATAGAAATATATCTTAATTTCGAGTGTGAAAGAGATGGAACATGCTAACATGAATGGCAGAATGAATAGGCAAAGGCAATAGAGTAACGTTAAATTAACAACAATTTCCTTTCGAAGGGTCAAGAAAATAATTAAAACCAAACGTAGCAAAATTAAATGTGATATTGTAATTTGTTTACAGTTTGTGTTTATTTTTGATTAGTTCGTTAAGGGAAAATTGATTACGTTAACGCGCAATCTGATGGATTCGTGGCTTTCAAATTGATTTGTTATTGTCTCAACTAAAACGATGTCAAACTAAACCATTGTTCTATGCCTGCACTGCAGAAGTGGCCGTGGCCGTTATGGATTTATTTAAGGGTACGTATTAGCCGTTATTTGAGCACTAGTAGCTTTATGAGTAGAGTACCTAAGTAGTTGAGCACAGGAGTGACTTGTCTGTAACAATCCTTTGACGCGATTACGTCGAACTCTATCAAGGCCGTCCTGCGCCGTACCTGGCACGCGATACTGAGTTCAGAGTTAGAATCACTGCGGAGTGGTGTGCATTAGTGTTCAGTCAGTGGGTGGATCCCAATATCATAATATTTTTATCGCGAGTTGACTAGTGGCTGATTGCGAGGCACTTTATCAAACAATTGCTTACAGACCGCCACAGACAGTTGTAGCCAGTTTGTTTCGATCTTTGTCATCACTAGCCGCATTTATGTTCGAAATTGCGATTTACGGATTAAGCTAATGTAGCAACCAAAGCCTTGGTGAATACTATGGTGTTATTATTTGTGTTATAAGTGTTTCTAATAAGAATTTAAAAGTAAGTTTTGTGGGTGATTTTTTGCATAACTTATTTACCATTTTATGTGTTAGTGAATTGTTAAGCTCTATGAGTCATTTCTTGCTAGAATCTGCAAACAAGTTATATGGGGTTTTTTGCCTTAATGTGTTTTAATAACTGGTGTTTCAGTGCAATTTAAGATTTCTCAACTTGTTTAGAAACATCACCAGTAGGATTAAAATCTGTTGAAATAGAGTTTATACTGAGGGGGAGTTGATATAAACAGGTCTCAATAATTTTAATAAATTACAATTTTAATAATGTTAAAATAATAAAGCACCATTGCTAGTCAAGGCTAAATAATTATGAATTATTCACAGATTAGTTATAATATTATTTAAGTCTCTTGTGACTCCAACAAATTGTGTTCCATGTATTTTCATCAGAGAATTAGTCTGGGTGTCTATAACATTATTGTTTGTTGACAGACATGAAAGGCCCAACTCGGCCAGCTCCAGGCGTCCCTGGCATGGCAAACAGATACTCCCCTGTTACAAACTGGGACAACGACCCCTTTGGTGCAGATGTTTTTGAGCCATCACCACATTTCACACAGAAAAAGAAACCGCCACCTCGTCCACCACCACCAAAGGTTGCCAAACAACCGGATGTTCCTGCTAAACCTTCACATTTTATAAGGAAGCCAACAGTTCTCTCTTCCCTATTATCTCGTAAATCTAAAGTAGTAGTGAATCAAAATATTTATACTGCCCAACCAAGTGCAACAGATACAAACAGTGAAGTGGACACTCATAAAATGTTCCCAAAATGTGAGCCAAAGAATGTGCAAACGGGTGCTTTGATAGATCTGTCGTCACCTCCCAGTTCACCCACGTTCACCACCAGGTCCAGCAGTGATGGTCTCAGTGTGGACAGCTTTGGTTCTGATGCCACTACGTCTACCAACCACCATAACGCTCATAATGGAGGCAATGCCTCTCAAGCTGAGAGTGGTTTTGAGGATGATTTTGATCTATTTCTGAACACGAGGAAACCGGTGCATAAAGAGGATACAATGGATGATTTTACTGCTGTGGATCCATTTTCTCCGCAGCCAGCAGTCACCAAACCTCCTCTGAAGAAGAAGCCTACATTGGTAAAGGATAATATTTATGAGGTTGCAAGTAACTTTACGAGTCACGTATCGGCTCCGATCCTGAAGGGGCCAACCATAATAAGGGCGAAGCCAGCCAGGCCGAAGCCGCCGGATAACTCGGCCTTGCTGAAGACTACGTTTGGAAACAGTTTCCCAGTGACCACGATGACTGTGAATACCACCACGCCTATACAGAAAGTCTCTAATGGATTTGGCGACAGTTTCGTAAGTACCTTACGTCTCCTTGATTTCTCTTTTCCGTAAATAGTAATGAATTCGGTAAATTTTTTGTATTGTTATTTAACGCTATTGGGATTGGAGATTTAGCATAGTCTTAGTATATTGTTACGCCAGTATTATTATTAAATCAAAGTATAATTTTGAAGGTTGTCTGCCTATGAATCGCTGGTCCAATCACAAATTCAAAATGGATGGATTCCTTACTAATATTTGCAGCTAAAAGCTACAGGACAAGGTTTTATGTAATTATGCAAAATGAATGAGCACACTTCTGCTCTAACTCCTGACGAATCATTTACTGATATGATACTGCACAATCATAATCTACTGTTAGTCATTGTTAATCACTTAAATACCGGAAGAATTTGATATAAATTTAAGCATGAATGCTTAGCTTTTGGTAGTTCAAAGTCTAAAATTCCCAAAAATACGTTAGAACAAAGAAATATTAGGCAGGTATCAGGTCGCGGCACTCAAGATCTCAATGAGCGCTAAGCATGCATGCTATTTGTGATCATGACCGTACCATTAATTAAGGTGCTTTAAAATTTGTGCACGATAATTATCAAAACGTCCGTGAGCCGTTGTTTTAATTGTGAGTTTTCATTAAAACGATATAAAAACAAATTATGTTGTAATTTACGTATCTAATCATATCTATTGGTATCGGTGGTGTACATGGCATTCATAATGTCATTAACTTCTTTCCGGTGACTAATGTGTATCACCTTAGAATGCCCGCCCACGTCCGATAAATCTATGACCGATTTATTGTAGGAGAAAAATAGAGCACTGATAGCAATAGTGGTAGTCAGAACGTCCTCCAAAAATCGGTCCGATTATTATCTGTCCTACAAAAACGAATCCGAATGTATAGGTTGGGCTGTAAGAATAAACAATTGGAATTTGTACCAGCAAATAATATTTATCTGGTTTATAGAATCTGTATGCGATTCTTTACAATATCTACAATACCTACATGCTCCTTAGATAACCAAAACATACATGTTTTATCAATAGATGTATTTATTAAACGACATCCTGATTCTATAAGGTATGCTCTTTGATGATTCACACTTTCGATGACTGTGGAAATTTCGTCGCTTTTGAATGCCTTATTTTCGCATTAAAATAATCAATAAAAAACATGGCACTTAAACATCTCACGTTCTGTTATCACCTATAGATTTGACTAAGGAAAAAGATAATGTCTATTATAGAAAATAGAATTTGTGAATTCTATTTTGGTATCGTTGTGTGAAACAAGATTTAACGCTATCTTAATTTGTAGTACTAGTTTCCGCCTATGGTTTCTACCGCTTTCCGTTAGAATTATGTATTTCCCATTCTAGAATAAAATACAATCTTTGTCATTCACAGATGACGTTGCTTTCTATTGGTAAAATAATTTTCAGACTCAGTTTCCAGATCCAGAGATTATCCCCTAAAAAGTCACGAACTCGCAAAAATTGCCTCTTATAATATTTCTTTAAGATGTTATATGTAGACGAAGAATTATTATATTATTCTTAAACAACTTATAGAAACTGTTGATATCATACATCTTTTACCATTTATCTTGATAGAAGTAGCATGAGATAATGTTTTATCTAGAATATTGCAGCACATACACTATTACGCAATGATGATTATATGAAACGCGTCAGAAGTTGTTATTATGATTACTAAACAAACGTTTTACTTAAGATCTATAAAAACATTTAGTAAATCACCTATTAGCAGGTTTAAAAACAAGCGCATTGAATACACGAGGCGTTCTATCTCGCTAATATTTGTGAATCACGCGGGTTTTAACCAAGACTAAACATTTTGGTTGCTTAGGTACAGTTTTCCGGCAGATTTTTTGTCTACCTCAGTATTTAATTAACTTATTACTCTGAAGAACATACATTGCCTTCTTAAAATATTACTGAGTTATATTTGCCAGTTTATAATGGCGATAACCTTCAACAACTTTAAATATTGCTCCATATACAGAAGCGTTAAAATTCATGTTAAAATCACATCCGAGGCAAATATGCTACATATAATTTTGACACACAACGCTTTTATGACTTGACCGAGCTATTTTTGCGATTTGGTGCAGGAAACGAAGTCGCTCGGGTGGGACGATGAAGAATGTTCTCCAGAGAGAGAACCCTCGCCGCCTATGCCGACCATCCCCCCGCCTCCGCCCCCAGCTGACGCTGACGAAGACCTGACTTCGTGGCCAGCTGACATTCCTGACTTCGCGCCTGATCAACTTGCCAACAGTGATGAAGATGAGGAGCCTTACGCCATTGCTCTTTTCGACTACTTCACTGATCATCCAGACGATTTATGCTTTTCGGTAAGTCTGTTCAAGATGATTTACATAAATATTTATTACGTCGGATTTACTGAGTTGTTAGTTCTTACATTATTATCATAGGATTGTATGCAAACGGCTTTAGATATCGCTGACTTAGATATCTAGAAGACTCGCGAAAGCAATTTGCTAAATATTAGGTGATTTTACTTTGTTTACATCCCGTGGCATGACGCCAAAACACCTGAGTATTTTTAGAAATTGTTTTGTTGCTGTAAGTATCGCGTCGTTTGGTTTAAAATTCTGTATTTACGAAACAAGTTTAAGGTCGATCTATCAATATTTGTGTTTATACGGGAAATTGTTAACAATTAGTAATGTCCAGGCGACTCAAGAATGTTTTACCGGTGAAAAATAACTGTTGCAAGTAAATACGTCATTTGTTTTAACTATGTTCTCTGTAAAACTACTTATCATTCACGTCAGATCTGCAAGCTAAACTCAAACAATGTTTGCCGATATGGACAGCTGATAGAACTTATTGCAACCAATAACCATTACACATATAAATATTTAGAAATAATTCCTAAATATTTTCTAGTTTTCTGGATGGATTCTTTGAAACACGGCATTCTGTTTTAGAAAACTATTAAAATAATTTTATTATACCTAATTACTTGTTAACAAACAGCTAATAATTTAGCTATCCTTTTGTCCACTTGTTTACCCAATTAGAAGAGATAAATCAATAAGTTACCGATTTGCATTACAATTACAACGACAGCTAAAATGACAAACATTCTAGAAAAAGATGCTCTCTACTAATTTAATGATCACGTACACGTGTGCAATCGTTGCGAAAACGTGAAATTTACACAATTTCATACTGTTTCTTTTTTTAATATTAAATCTAAACAAACTGGAACGATATGTGCGCAGTACGAAGTATCAAACGAAACGTTAACACTGCTATTTTGCTGAGCTGGGGATCAGAGTTCCGGTACTAATTTAAGATAAAACTGTACAGTCCCACTATAAGATCATATCAAACGTATGTCCAGTTTGTAAGGAAATCGCAACCAATGTACCTTTGTGCCTGATATGGAAAAACTACGTGACATTAATCTCCATTTGTATGTCTTTGTTCCTCGACTAGATTATAAACTCTTTGACTAGATAACGACGATAAAGTAGTCTGTTGCGTAGATCTTAAGGGTTACTTATAAATGTAGAAGACAAGTAATTAAAGTGATATCTTGGCGAGACACGTTAAGGTGGGATTTCACCGGCAAGCTGAACTATGCGGCACCGTGACGTATCACAGTTGAGAAGCCCAGTACGAGATCAGCATAAGATTTTTGCAAACTAATGTGCTCCACGTCTTTTTGTTGGAATCCCACCTTAAAGTTCGCTGTGCACTACTTTCGAATTCATACAAGTTGCGTATACATAGTATGAACTGTAGGAGTGGTTTACTGCTAGAAAAATCGTTAGGCAACCGTGGAGGGCGTCAATGTGGCCTTTATTATATTTTCCAGAAATGAAAGAATAGTTATTCCGTTAAAGTTACGTTAGTATAGGTAATTGTGTAAGTGATATAGCAATAGCTATGGTTTTATCATGCAGTTGCTTCACGTATTTGAATGTGGAATGGGTTAATGTCCATGTAAACATAGTTCTGTGCCGTTTATTTCTGTTTGGGCGTTGTAATGTTGCAAACATGATGCTCTAGCTATCTTTTGAGCTATTCGAAAATTTGTTATTCTATTTCCATAACCCAGAAACTGATTTTGATTCCATCACGATGAGTTGACGTGACGTAGTTTATTGCGTCGAAGAATCAATGAATGAAGGTTTGCTATGTGAATAATAAATAGTTGAACACAAAAGCCTGTGTAACAGATATGTGTCGCTTAAGATAACCATTTGCTTTGTAGCCGATGTTTAGAATTCAAAGGCGGGAGTCTATAGATGTTACGAGTGCGCACAATGCTAGCCAATTGTTCAAATTTGCGGCGATAATATTTATTGGTTGTTTTTCCGCATTAGCATGTGCATTGCCTTTCCACATTGGAACACATGTACCTAGTGACGTCAGCCGACGCACAATGAACCGCGGTATCCGTTACGTGAAAAACGTGGTTGGTCGCCGGACCGCGTAACTCGCTTTCCGGGAATTCGTTGTTTGGGGCGTATAGCGTGTCTGTTTTAAACAATTATTGTTTATTATTATATTTTGAAATCACATGCGTGTTGGCAATTTTATTGATAAAATGTTTTGCATTGAGCGCCGCATTATCACTTTGACAGGAACTCGTTATCATCGCAACTTCCCTGTAATATCGAGATCGTGTCATAATTACGGTTTTATTAACATCATTATTTTAATGGAATCTCGACACAACACATATTTTAACATCACTCGATTCGGTTGTACAAAGAATGTTTACTATTGTTAACAGATTTGTCATCACGTGTATTCAATAAATTCGCCAGACGATTCAGCAGATAGACTACCTACGTCAGTACCGCGCGAAGCCACATGCCGTATGGAAAAATCCAATTAAACCAATTTAGTATATTAAACTGTACCGTAACCGACAAACGTGTATTTAGCAAAACATCCACTCGGCAACAACGTGGACGTAGAATTAAGCAATGTAGGTTAATGTCAGTCTCATAGAAATCGAGATATACGATTTTAGGCTGTTATTTAACGGCTGAACAAGATGACATCCTAGTGATATATGCTAATGTTTATAACATTATTTACTAACGAAACCGCCTG
Organism: Helicoverpa zea; assembly: GCF_022581195.2. Classification (NCBI taxonomy): domain Eukaryota; kingdom Metazoa; phylum Arthropoda; class Insecta; order Lepidoptera; family Noctuidae; genus Helicoverpa; species Helicoverpa zea. The sequence continues at coordinate 7,261,176 of NC_061472.1, forward strand.
TTTTGCCTGTCTTTCATATTAAGTATTGCTATCGTCTTGAAACATGGAGCACCCAATATAGTTCGGTAGAGAGAACGGTCATGGTGTAATCTTACCATAATTGCCACGCAGTCAACGGATGGGTGGTTGCAATGTATTGTTAGAAGCGACTCTCAAAGGGTACAGAAGTTTCTTTTTTATTTATCCAGAAAAGTAAACAACAAGACTCGTTACAAATATTTATTTGATTTAGCCTTATTGAAACATATCACAAAATTAAAGTCTGGGGTTTTTTTAGGAAAGACCGTATGATAAGTGCTTGCGGTAGTGGTATTATGGGATGACTTATGAAGGCTCAAAGGTCAACCGACATTACTACTATTAATATACTTAGTTACTGATGTATTATATCAATATATTGTGAACGCTACCATTATTCTCAGCTCCTCTCCTTTTAACCTTTATTGAAAGATCCGGTTCGATGAACATCTATAAAAAGTAACTTAACTGAATAAGTATTGGATTTCCAGATAGGTATTTTAAAATTTCGCATGTTTACAAATAAAATCGACGGCAATAAAAAAACTTCGCATTTCCGAGACATTAATAAGATAACACGAGGACACAAATTATCTCTTTTTGTTATGATTATACTTCGGAACGTCGCAAAAACTGTAACGGTCGTGGGATTAAAGACTTAACAAGCTTTGTTTGTGTACCTAATATTCTGTGATAAGATATAAATTAGATAATTAATGTGTATCCTCTTACATACTATATAGGTGTGACTAACACACTTCAAACATTTAGGAACTATGTAGCAAAACTCGAGATAAGATACTTTAGATAACGGTTCCATTAATAACTCGTTTGTTTATTAAAACAAGAATAAGATTGGTTCGAAGACATTCTGCGCGCAAAAAACAACAAAAAATATTTGTTGTTTTTTAGTATTTGACGTAAATAATGCATATGGGTTTAAGTAAATCCCTAGATTCCTTATTGTTTTCAATCCTAACTTATCGTTCGGCCATCGTCACGAAGCGTCGCTCAGGGGCCCGATTCTCCTAATTTTACTTAAGCAACATACGATTCACGTTCGACTCGATTCGACTGATATCCAATCCCGACTCGATTACGATTGAAACGTATGTGGCATTCCGCTATTTTTTCTTTGAAATAAACGTTTTTATCCTTTTCTGTCATTCAATAATGAATCATTTTGTCTGCAAATGATTTACGATTGCAAAATGATTGTACAGCAAACTACCGTATTGACCAAAATCACCAAAATAGCAGACCAATCGCACACCAATCAAATGTCAATCGAATACGATTGGTCTTAGCAGAATGCCTGATATGGTTAAAACTGCTATTGCGATCGTATTGCGATTCGATTTCTATTCGATTTTGACATTATTAACTTAGGAGAATCGGGCCCCTGATTATACAGGGAAAGTTAATTAAATCAATACCTACCGATGTCTTTAACCTGCACAATGCAGTTCTCAAGTGATTGTACCAATGACAAACACGCAACGTTTCGTAATTATGATGATTAGCGAATCAGAACGGGTCACGAGTTCAGTTATTATAAATCTTGAAACAATCCGCACGAAGCTAGAACTAAATAATTAATGAGGAATAATGATGACAGAGGTTACTACGCTCCGCTACTCTAGAAGGTCGGATCCTTAATGTACTATCGCGTGTCTACCATCTTATTGGGTCACTAATTGCGCCAGTACGCACGATCAATTGGATTTCATCCTTTGATACCGATTGAGCATACCTTGGACAAGACAGTCGTTAATTATGTAAAATATATAACTGCGTTGCCACCAATATCAGCGTCCACTTAAGTGCGCTCAGTTCACATAGTTTTTATTATTTTCTGTTGTTTGTTTGCTTCTTGTGAACAACTTGTTGACGTCATAGGTTGTGACGCGTGTTGGCAATGTCTGTTTTCCAACGCACGCACTTGGAGGTCTTTAAAGTCAAAGCAAGAAGAATAAAGGACAATTATTTCAATATCGTGTGAAAAATCGACGCTATAATGTCTATTCAGAAATGAGGCTACAATAGATAACTGCGCAGTTCAATGTCTCAATGACTGTAATTGTTATTTCCAGGCCAACTCGAAGATAAAGCTGATTCGGCGAGTGGACCAAGAATGGCTGTGTGGCAGTTTGAGGAATGGCGCCCAGGGTCTGTTTCCTTCCAACTACGTGGAGATCAAGATACCGCTGCCGAACGAGAGCGCGCCGCCGCCGCCGCTGATCGCCGTCGCCACGGCGCTGTACGACTTCGAAGCCGTGCAGCCCGGAGACCTGAGCTTCCTCACCGGCGACACCATACAGGTCAGGTACAAGATCAACGACGAGTGGTACTTCGGCGAATGCAACGGCCTCAAAGGACAATTCCCCATTAACTATGTTCAAATGAGTTAAACAAGGAGTTCAATTGCGGCCCGTGTCGCTCCTCGTGCGGCTGAGATAAATTGCGAGTAACATGTGATACTGATACATCAAGACTGACGTCTACCATATTGTCGTGATGTCACTATTTTATACACGGTATTTACATATATGGCAAGACTACAGTCGATTTTTGATGGATTTGTTTTCCCTTGGTGCAATACTATTATTATGTAAAGGGTAACAACATCCGTCAGAGTTGTCGCCAATGAAATTAAAATAAACTTCCAAATACATCCGAGAATGAAGTGTGAGCCATGGATTTGTACAATTATAATGATTTATTTGCGTTTTCGCACTAATGTTGCCATAATAACGTAAGTGCCCGCTTTTGCTGTATTACCATTTCGGGCTTTTATGAAATTAATATATTGAGTAGTAACGTTCCCACGACTGAATGTAAATAATAAGAGCTTGTAAAATAACGTCCCTAAATTAGACAATGTAGATATTATTTGTAATGGTTGTGTAGTCTCTTTTCGATCTGATTATTTGTTTTAATTGATTTGATTATGATTCGTTGTTTTATTGTAAATCAAGATATCAGCAATGGTACCCGCAGTGCGAGCTAAAGTGCAATCAACTTATATTGCCAGAGATTGAACTAACACTAGTCGTGTAAACTTGATATTGCAATTCATCGTTGTTCTTGATATTATGCTGATGCAACGTAAAACAAACCCGTTTTGTTTATGAATGTATCTATTAGTTTATATTTAAAATTAAAAACATCGTAAAACCTAGTATTAAAAACTTATGTAGCCCACGGGCGTGAAATTACAGTATATACTTGTCTAGGAGATTCTTTTAGGTGTCAGTTTTGTACATTTTTTATTGTTTCTGTTTGTGTCATAATTTTAAGTGTATTATTTGAAGGGACCATAATGTTAAGTGCCTTGAGTATTTACTTATGTGTATATGATGAAGTAATTTATAACAAAATAAATCTAATAATTCCAATTATGTTTTTCGTTTCATTAAAAACTTACCTTGCTACCGTTAAATAGTCTGTGGATAGGATTAATTCTTTTCATATCGCGGGACCTCTTTTTCAAAGACAATATTGACTGACTGGCTGAGCCGAATAGTAGCGAAAGGCAAGTTTCCGAGATATGCCACATTTTGTAAGGCTTCAACTCTCTATAAAATCAGAAAATAGTATTGGGCTGTAAAAAAAGACGTATGTATTCATCACATTTAGTGAAGTTTATTATTATTTGAACAAAAATAATCTATAAGTTCTTAAAATATTTACAATTCCTTAAATTACAACTTACTGTCAACATACCCTGTTCGCTTTTCAACCGTTGCGTTCAACCACTATTAAATAACTAAAACGTGTGGTGGCAAGAGAACATTCCCAGCGATCTACGTTTCAATTTAAATCTTATAATTAGGGATAAGTGTAGCGATGATAAGTCATGTCGGCCCTGCGCGATACTCTCATTCACAACATGTTGAAAAGAGAAAAGAGGGCGGAATTCTCCTAACGTTACATAACTTTATATAAGCTAATCTTCTAATAACACAGTCCCAAACATTACCCTAGCATATAGTTTAGACTCGGCTCCACGATATTAACTGTCGCTACTGCTTCGTTCTATCTCCTACTGAACTAATGTGGACATTCAGGTACATAACACACATAAAGCAATATAAAGATACGCTTTAAAAAAATGATATAAACGAATATAATGAACGGAATACGAATGAACAATTGCGATGATTAGAATGAATTGAGGGAATAATGGCCACTGACCTATATCAATAAAGTTTGTTCAATAAATGTGAATAAAAATAGCGCTGACAAGAGCGCCACTTGGTATTGTTAAATGAATGTAACTATTCTCTTAAATTTACTCTGAATATATAGCTGTTATTCATGTGTCATGTATTATATAGTACACAAAGTGACACAGTAAAGTAAGTAGATATTAACATGTAGTCCTTTGGATGTGGGATGAATTTTGTGTATGCAGACACAATTTGAAATGTTTTTAGATTTAGTTTACTGAAATAGGTCAGCGTAAAAAAGAAACTAAAAAAACGTAATAAAATACACATGTTTTTGAGCATAAACCAATTTCCAATGACAGACTCCAGAGCGACAAATGCCAGCAAGAAACACTACACCAACTGATACTAAACAGTAATCTACGTTTATTTAGATAATTGTAAGTATAAAAGTGCTTCATAACATAAACATTCAGATATAAAGTATCTGAAGTAATGTCCTAGACGAAGTTTGTAGTAAGTTCATATAAAGATACAATTGTGTAAATTCGAGTATTGATGCAGTACAATTGCACATTGAACTAAACAGTTTCCATACATATCGCTAGCACTAGCACTTAGCCAATCATCTAAAATACTAGTTACAGTACTTATTATATCAGAAGTTCGATAACAATATTTTGCAGCTTTCAAAAGCTTCAAAAAATATATACACATTGCGATAACATTTGCAGTCTAAGCTTGCGATATAATGCAACACCTATACACATAAAGCATTTAATATTAGCACTTATTTGTCCGTGTTTATGTACCGTTTGCTTATATTTACAATAAACAGCACTATGTGAGGAACGACACCGCTATATGCCTCCCGCTGTTAAACTAACAAGTCGTGCGTACGCGACAGTAACAATGCCGCCATCTTGTGATTTCCGCGAAATTTTGACAATTTCTATTTGTTTTTTTACTGTTATGGATTGATTGGCTTGGCCTTGCAAATTGCTTGTTATTTGTAAATGACGTTGTTATTTATGATTTGTTTGTGTTATATTTACAGTTAAGTTAGTCTATGGCGCTCAAGTTGGAGAGCTTAGTCGGGCCTGTATATGGGTATTTTGGGGATGAATTCTATGAGAAGTACGTATTCCATCATGGAGGAGGAGTCGCAGTGCTGCTTCGTGAGTCGCCAGCGAAGCCCCAGCTTGTTGTACAGTCGACTGTTTTCCCATTCCAGCAATTTGTTCAGAGAGTGCTGCGTCTGAAATTAGAGAACATACAAAATTAAGATCTATGATGAATATTATGATACTGAAAAGTTTGCTTGAAAACTCAGGGATTACTGGACCGACTTAAAAATTATTTGACTGTAGATAGCCCAATTTATCGAGGAAGGATACAGGGTACATATGTATTTTACTCGCGAGACGCGGGTATCTAGTAATCTAGATATGTATAATTTAGCTTAGTGTTGACAAATTGTTAGAATCAACACTCCATCAAATTGATATAAAAGGTAGACTGGGAAAAAACGCCTAAGGCGTTAAGTCCGCCATTGTACAGAATTGAGCATAAAGTATTAAATAAATAAATAAATATAAAGCGTGGCTGATCGACAACATTATAGGCGTGAAAAACAACCTTATATAATACGCTACATTCTATAAGTTAATAAATAATATTATTCGAATATCGTGAAGGATTGAGCAGTCTCGTATATTATGTATGCTTTGACCAAGATGATATCAGTTCAAACATACATTATTTACTTACTTCGGAAATATGGCAAGAAAACTCACTTTGTACTAAATGTTCCCTCGTGGTTTCAATGTCACAGGAGAACTACTTACCCTACCCAGATAAAAAGTAGCCTAATGTCTCTCAGGCTCTAGACTATCAGTGTACTTAATCTCATTTAAAGCGGTTCAGTAGTTTTGGTGTGCAAGCTGGACAGGCAGTTACTTTCGCATATTTAATGTTATTAAAGATTTTCACAAGAAGAGAAGTAACTCTATTTGCAAAGCAGTATTCTTTTGTATGACATGAGTAAATGTGATCGTACAGAATACATACAATTAAAGATTTGTTTAATAGGTACAAAATACCTACGTATTTAATATAATTATCCTGTTTACGAGCAGGTATATATTTAATATAGGTGTAGGTACACGGAGATAATCTAATTATAAGTATGATCAGTAAACAATTGCAAATAATTAATATAAACAATTATAGATAGTTCAACTCAGATTTGCGCGCGGCCCTATGTGTGCGTCGGCTTGTAAATATACAACTTTCGTTCGTGTGACAGTGACGTGTTCTTATCGCTTTTTCTTATGGGTACAGTCGTTTACAAAAATGTCTAGTTCTTCACGGAGAAAATGTTTAAGGAGTCAGGTAGCGTTTCAAAAAATGAAACAACATTCAAAGCTTTTTATTATTACATTTTACAGTTTTTCATTATTTTCTCATACGTTTTTTCAAATTGACATTGACAGTACCTAAGAAATAAATGAGGTGAAATATCTAACATGAATTAAATACTTCTTACATATTTTCTAGCTCTGGGTACGAGGACAATAAATAAAAGTGTGGACTAAAAATGCAAAATTCATCATTTGATTTTTCAAGGAGCGATTCAGAATCATTATAAATAAATAAACATTAAATTACGTAATAACTGTTTTCTTTAAACAGCCGTAACCCCTAAATAACTGTATTTGTACCCGACTGTACCTCTTGTCACGCACACAAAGTCACTGTATATGTACAAGGGTTACCCACACATAAGGCCGCGCGCAAGACTGAGTTGAACTTACTATATTATATTATAGAATCGATACAAATTATTATAGGAAACAATGTTATATTATACCATTTAAAAAACCTTGTTCCCTTTTGTCTGTGTTAAAAAGAATAAAATATAAGTTGAATAACAAATATTATGTGTGCATATCTTGGATAGATAGGTCTATGTGCCCAAGTTTTAGTCTAGACTGTGTAAAGCGGTACTATAGAACCAAGTTCAACCAAGGTAGAAATCAAAATCTAGGCTCCGTCTAAAATCGTACATCTCGCATTTTTGGTTGAAATGGCAGTTCAATCCAAAAATGAGTTAGCCTTTTGACTGAATTGATTGATTGAATGGCCATTTTAGCCAGTTGGCTAAGATATAGACGAGCCATACAATAACTATTAGCCATAAAAAGGGTCTGGTTAAGTGTCAGGAGGCGGAGTGTTGTTAAATTTTAGTAAATGATTTTGGTATTTGGTCTGACAACCAATCTTACTAAGGGAATTTCCCCGGTATTGGGTTGTGGAGGTCAGATAGGCAGTCGCTCCGTAAAGCACTAGTTCTTAGCTGCATCCGATTAGACTGGAAGTGGACTTCACCACAGTTGGGAAAAGGCTAGGCAGATGATGTTTATAATTATAGTATTAATTTTACAGACGATTTCTACTATATCAAGATTGTAAGTGGTCAGTAAAATGTGTTCATAAATCAATAAGCCGCAGCTTGGATATGACACTGCGATAGTTAATTGTACGTTCGAAGTTGAAGGTTAAGGCGACACGACGTGAGGCTGTGTGCGTGCATGTTTATTTATCGGTGTGTATGTGTGTGTTTGTACGAATCATTAGAAATAGTTTACAGTTCTATTCTATGGCTATGTCATAGACGCTCAGATTAGGTCATAGTGTGAGAAAATTTTGAGGACAGAGGCATTATAATTTGGCTCGTATTTTTTAAACAATGGACGCTAGATAGCATTTGGATTATAGAACCACCGAGCCAGCTATGCCGTTGCCTAAAATAAGAGCTGGAATCTGGCAGCCATTTGGAGCAATCAATACCTAATCAGATTTGTGAAATTGAAACCTTGCGAAGTTATAAAGCAACGCGAAAGCAACTAATTCTGTCTGGCTTTCACGCCAGTTTTGTTTGTTCATAAATATGAACAAAATCTTAGTCTCAAAACTATTTAGTTGTAAAGAAAGGACATAGGCCAGTTTTTATTCGACTGCTAGAAATAGTCTCTTCGGGCCGCGAGAACAACCGCATGGCAACAGCTAATTAGCCATAGTTCACAAAAAGAATTCTTTTCACCTCTGCTTCAAGGAGTTTATGTCTTTGTTTAAGCTACCAAAACGTCCAACATACCCGTTTACTTAGACATATAACTGGCCAGAGAGAGCATCCTAAAGTGCAGCAGCAGCACACGCAGCCGCAGAACAGCCACTTGACGTTCACTGGCAAGGTCTTCTTCAGCACGCTGTTGATGCGAGCCACGGTTGCTTGGTACTCTTCAGGGGCCACCCGGGATTGCAGGCCTGATGGGAACTCCCCGTTGAAACGGTTGCTCAAACCGAAACTGAAATGAATTGATGAGTAGTTAAGTTAATTATCTTCTCTTATAAATAAAAATAAATTGCTGTTTGTTAGTCTGGCTAAAACTAGAGAATGGCTGGACCGATTTAGTTAATTTTGGTTTTAAAATGTTTGTACAGGTCCGGAAGGTTTAAACGATACGAAGTTCGCGGGATCAGCTAGTAAATTATAGATTTTGACCGGTTGCGGGAAATTATTCTCTTGGGATGTGGATGTAACTGTGTGGTGCACCTAGCATATATAGGAATTAAGATTTGTAATCTAGAATGGCAAGGTTTTTTAGATTTGAATTTTAAAGCTGCACGAAAATTTAAATTACTAACAAAGGTAGGTAATTTTCCCTATCATATTTTAACTGTTGTTCAGGATTCCCGGTAAATGTTGTCTCGTTTGTAACTAGATGGCGTTGCCACGTTCGAACTGTAATTTTATTATTGATAGAAAGCAGTTTATACTACTTTGACTTTAGTACCTCAAGATAACATAATTAATTAAATGGCTGTTAAAAAATGTAATGAAATAATGGATTGTGCACAATCACTCACAATCTTAATTGCTTATTGTTTTAATTAACAACCAAATAGTTTTAGTGTCAACAATAGTATCTATTGTAAAATTCACAAAATAATAAAAACAAACTATTATTTGTTCGATTGAATCTTACTCAGTGAGTCATGAAATATCTTTATGATATGTGTTGATACTGGCCATATTAGATTAAATGCACTGATAATTCAGCTGCAATAAATGAGTGACCAGCACTGACAATGTACCTATCAATTTTATAAATTAGTATCTTTAAATTGGAGCCTTCTAATATACTTTAATATTCTGTGAATATTTCAAATGTGTACCTTTATCAATATTAATAATGTCATGTTTGTTGTATGGGAGCCCCCATACAACAAACATAACATTACAGTACATTATTTTTGAAAATTTCAACATTTTTACTATCATGGTTCATGAGGTACAGCTTGATGACACACAGACCACAAAGGCTTAGTAATAGAGTCCCATTTTACTTACCGGGTATGGAACCCTAAAGAGAGTTTTGACAAGTTAAAGTAGCATGTTGCCTTGTATGATAATGATAGTTTTACCATTATTAACAAATAAGGGTATTTATACATTTGTGTATGTGAACACAACTTTACAAACAGATAAGTGACAATAACAAATAGTATTAATTGCAAAGACGTAAAACATTTATACACAAGTCATAATAATTATTAATTAATATAAATACAATACCTACTATATTGTGTGCTGTATATACTAGGTATGATTATACATAGTTGTCTTATAAAAAACGATTGCTAAACCACAAGCCACAAAGTAATGTTTCTTTTAGTTTTTAATTCATATTTAGTTTGTAGGTTTTTTATTGTCTTTTAACAAGGCTGTTATGTACTCAATCTTTATTATCTTTTGGCATTTTCTCACTTGGTAGTAATTAAATGATAATTTAAATAACTTATCTTTCATTGATTGTTGTGGTGGCCTAGTGGGTAAAGGACCAACCTCTCAAGTATGAGGGCGCGGGTTCGATCCCAGGTCAGGCAAGTACCAATGCAACTTTTCTAAGTTTGTATGTACTTTCTATGTATATCTTAGATACCATTGGCTGTGTTTCGGATGGCACGTTAAACTGTAGGTCCCGGCTGTCATTGAACATCCTTGGCAGTCATTACGGGTAGTCAGAAGCCAGTAAGTCTGACACCAGTCTAACCAAGGGGTATCGGGTTGCCCGGGTAACTGGGTTGAGGAGGTCAGATAGGCAGTCGCTTCTTGTAAAGCACTGGTTAATTCCGGTTAGACTGGAAGCCGACCCCAACATGATTGGGAAAAAGCTCAGAGGATGATGATGATCTTTCATTGAAAGATATTTTGACCATTATGATTCTACACTAGATAGTCCATATCCATATCTGACTCTTAGGGTCCATTTGACTCAATTGGACCCTAGGAGGTCATATAAACAGGTAAAATTAGTATGTATTAAAAACAATTCCTAAAAACAAAGTTTTATTTTTAACTCGTATTTGAAATAAAATGTCTTTAAAGCGACGCAGATGAGGAAAATTGTGTAACAACCTACATGAATAAATTTATACAGTGTTATGATAAGGTATTCTGAATGCATATTAAGCAAACACATAAATAATGGATGTTTCATCTCATATACATTTAAAATTAACACAAGGAACAGTACTCCTTTGTTATCTTTGTAAGTCTACAGTGTGAACATGCCTTTAGGCTAACAAAAACAATCACAAACAATGTTGACTGAGAACTTCTTGTACTGGTTTTCTTTATCTGTGTACATAAAGCTCTTTGTCCTGGCTGAGTAACTGACTCATCTGTGCCCATGTCTTGTGCTCAAAGAATATGAAACATAATTTGAATTATTTCTTACATAATATCCACTCTTCCAAGTTAAGCTGTTTATTTCTAAGTTTAAAGCCTTGTTTTATCAACTATTGTATATCCCGTTAAATGTGTATTACAATGTTGAATTTCAATGTATCAGGATGATTGGCAATAAAGAGAAATTACACCACTAGACAAGACATTTTTTACTGCAAAAAACTGGGTCATGGTTTTTTTCCAGTCTTATAATTTGTGTTTAATTACCTTGTTTGTACTTCATATAACTACTGTAGTTATTTATGAGTTTTCCCTTCACAAATACTATCATATAATGTAAGACATTCGAAATGCAAATGTTTCAAAAAGCTCAATCAAAACAAAATATGTTTTCTTACAAAAAAATACATTACAATGGAATTGAATCAGTAACACAATAGTAAACAAGATTATAAATAATGTAACAAGTAAATTAAACGTATAACACCATGAAATTTGGCGCTTGGTCAATATTATGCATAAAGAAATAGTCCTTCAATGCCACAGGTCGAGTGACAAAGAGTCGAGAATAACTTTCCAGCCCGCGGCCCACAGACCTGGCAGCCCCTAGATATTGAGTCACGGAGGAAGCACGGAGCCAACAGCTGATGTTATTAAACAGATATCTCAAGTAAAAGCTTACACTGTCATGTTCCCAGCCCCTCGAACCACGATCGGATCAGGCACAAGCGTCACATGTGTCTCCTCTATATTCTCCTCGAGTTCCGTCTCGTCAGGGTATATTGCATCAAAATCTGCCATTGTACTTAACACTAACTAAAAAATCAAGTCCGTATATTATAAACACATAACAAAGCACAGTGTTTGATGGATTTTACACATTCATGAAAAAAGGAATACAGAAAGTCAAAAGTGACGTTTCCTTTCATAAACAGAAATGCCAAATGTTGCCATAAATATTTTACTTGAAAGTATACCTGCGCTCGCTGCTGTTCATACAAAAATCTTGTGCTTGTTATTGTATCCGTATTATCTTTTAAACACATAACAAATTATGGCTTTTGTCACCTATTTTTATGATTGTTTTGGGAGATGTAAAATATATCTTCTACTACTAAGTGCGTAGTTATAGTACAATGGGGCTAGATGGCGCTGAGTACTTGTTTGTTGGAGCGCGATCGTGGTAATGGAGTTTATTCATGAAGACCAAAACTCTCCGTTCTGTGGTTTGGAATAAGAAAGGAACCCTTTGGTAGGAAGAGGTTCCAGAGGCGGATCTTCTGTGGGCATGCCAGCAATCCTAATTTACTTGTGACGTTCTTCTTTCTAGGTACTCCACTAAGTACACCCTCTTACGAGCTCTCCCTATACACTCCTTAGGAGAATATAGGAGAGTAAATAGGGAGAGTACCTCCATATATAGAGGCAGTAAATAGATAAGCACTGTTTATAAATTCCCTTATTTAATTCTCCTGTAGGTAGGTATACCACTCCCTTAAGTTCTCCCTTCCTTATGTACTTACTATGTGGTCCCTTCTACTTGGAACCACCTAGAACTTCCTTATTTATTTTTTTCTGCACTCTCTCGTCTAAAGTAACGTAAAGAACCTTTTTACCACCTACAACCTTTTTACCACATTTTTATAAGCTGCCTTTCAGCTAGCTCGATTATAGTCTTTTATGATTAAGTTAACCCTAAGATTTTTAATATTAAGTCCTTTTTAAATATCATTAACTGAGCCAGTTGTACCTATTAATTTGTGATCATGTTGTTATATAAATTTTATTTTTTATTTCATCGGATGCTGGAAGTACCTAATTCTCTCGACACGCAGGTGAAACCGCTGAAAACAGCAACCTATAACAATACTTTTCAATTTGCTAAAACTTATCTAATTCTGTTACATTTTGAAAAGTTGCTTAGTTAAGTTGGGTATTTTTCTACCTATTCCTATTTTTTCGATCACCTAAAGTTTGGTATCCATGCTATCCTTAAATACCAATTTTATGAATATCAAAATTATTTCATAAAAGGTGAAGGTGTAGGCAGTAGACAATAAACTAGAATATTTTAGTCCAACATATTGCAATCAGAACGAGTTCATAATGAAGGTTTTAGTTTAGGCACACATCGATTGTCCGTACAAGGCACGACCATTATGAATTATCTCACGACTCGGTTGTGTGACCACTATCACACATGTATGCACTTTGATAACGTGCAGCTGTGACCCAAAAACTGACATCTCGTTGCACCGCCTCCTTACACTCCGAACTTACGAAACCACGACAAAAGGAGAAGGCATCTCTCGTTAATCAAATCCAATTATTACGATTTGTAAGTGAAGGACTCCGAATATTTTGGGGTGTAATTAAAATGGATAGGCATTTTAACAAGTATTCCAATTATACCTTTTCGTGGTTTTGATCAAGAGGAATCTGAAGCCCACCCAACTCGACATACCCTTTATTAATTGCATTGAATTTATTTCTGAGATAACGTCGGCCTTCAGGATTCTTATTTGTAAATGCCCAAACATTTAGTACTTAACATGTGCATCGAAGAATATCCAGCGTGCATGTTCTGCCAGTTCTTTAGGTACCGCAACTGGCCTCATGGGCCTAAACCGAATGTATTGCTTCTACAAGCAATTTTTCACCTCAGTAGCCAGTACATTTAGAAAACACCGTGGATTCCATTATTGTTAACTATACAACATGTAGCTTAATTAACGCACATCCTGAAATTGGTTTGTTCAGAATCGTTTACTGAATCGATTTATATCATTTATAATATAGGTAATTTTTTATCCCAAAAATAATTAAAACTACGGACATTATTGTCATATTAACCCTGTACAGTCAAAACAAATTCAAATAGACCGTAACTCAAAGTAATAAGACTTCGTGTATTGTCGACTTTTTCCGTAGTTTCGTTATGTTGTGTCGAGTCGAGCGGCGCGCGGCGCGATATTTGCGTGCGTAGTAGTATGACCAAAAAGTTCGCCAAGAATTGTTTTTCTTGACTGCCTTAACCTGTAGTCTGTCACTGTACTTATTAAATAAATAAATAAATTGGTATAACTAATTTAGTAAATAACAATGCATATACATGTTAAATTAAAAATTCAGTGTATGTATTATGATTAGGGTGTTTGAGGGTGTGCGTTAATTACGTTAGGTACATGTTGTATGTATTGAAAATAGATATAAAATTGGATCTTCTAAATAGTTTCAGGCATCCGAGACACTTTATTAGTTTCAAATAATAGATATTAATTCAACCGGTATGGTAAAGGGTATAGGGCCGGCCGTGACAGATCAAACGTTTTTCTGGGCGGGTGCATGAAGCAGTGCAACTGCACATGCGTATAAAAGCGACGCGTGCGCACCCCTCAGCGTCACAGCGAGTCAGAGCGCCCACCGAAGGTACTCACGCAACATGAAGGTATGGTATACCCATTCTGTGTTTCTATTTAACAAAGAAAATAACAAATTTCTTTCAAAATTATTTCTTTTCTAAAGAAAGGAATTACGCCGACCCTACATAATGGAAAAAGGCTAGGCAAATGATCATTAAGTCACAAGAATTGTCAATGTGGAAGAGCTCTTATACAGGTATAGAAAGTCATAGAAAGTTAACTAATAACAATCCTGAAAATACATACCTGAAAATTCCTGTACGAAGTCGAAATCGCACAAAAATAACCACTATTCGTTTTGTAAAATAATGAAAGTTGAAAGTCCAAAGAGACACGAGAATTAGTAGGACTGGCCAATAATAATATAACTATTTGTCAACCCCAACAAAAAAATAAAAAGATGTGTATTTTGTCCAGGTCATAATCGTAGCAGCTATCCTGGCGGTGTGCAGAGGAGCGGCTGGAGGGTTGCTGCCGGTGGCAGCGCCCTACGGTTACGGCCGGCCCCTAGGCCTCCCCGCGCCGCTCGCAGTCGCTCGCCCTGCGTACGCGAGTCCCTATGCCGCGCCACTTGTAGGCCATGCCGTGGCTAAAGTGGCCCCTGTGGAAGATTACGATCCCAACCCACAATACTCCTACGCTTATGACATTCAGGATGCTCTTACCGGTGAGTAGGATAGGAAAATATGGCTTTTTGAGTTTTTTCACCTTCAAGTTTTAAACGTTTTTTATGTTTTTTGGCCATGCATAAATGTTTTCCCAAATCTAAGCATTCTAACATTAGCTATCATCAGTAAAAGTGTCACAGTCAGTTACGCCATTTTAATGTTCACCCGTAACAACAAGCATGATTATATTCAGAAAAATGACTGTATGTTCTTGTTTCAGGTGACTCAAAGAACCAGCAGGAATCCCGTTCAGGCGACGTAGTCCAGGGCTCATACTCTCTAGTGGAGCCTGACGGCACCCGACGTACCGTGGAGTACACTGCTGACCCCCACAACGGGTTCAACGCTGTAGTGCACAAGGAGCCCCTCGGAGCCCCCGTTGTGAAGGCGGTGGCAGCCCCCCACGCATACTACCACTAGTCCCAGATAAAATATTTCTTGGTTAGACGGATCCAGGTTTAGTTAAGAGAAACATCAGATACCAGTTAGGTATGAAAGTACAATATCTCCGACTATTTCAAGGATGATTTTATAAGACCCCTATTAAGGGTAATACCAAAATTTGAGGTAAATCAGTTTTTCAGCCGTTTCAAAGGCTTCTCACTGCTGCATTGGAGTTATCCTGCAATTAACACCTGCTACGAGTATTGGAGAGTTTATAATAAAATGTTTTGTTCATTGTGACATACCTGGCCATGTATCAGTTGATAAACATCTGAATCAATCACGTATGGCAGCAGGATCTATTGCAAGTATTACGACTAACCTAGATCCGTCTAAACGAGCTCGAGACCGTCCAAGTGACCTGAACCGTATTACGTTAATGTTGTAATTAAGCTTATTGTAAAGTATTGTTAATTGAAGTGTTAAAGCTGAGGTAATAAATAAGAGGAATCAATCACTTGTTTTACTCTATGGTCTGATGAGGATGAAATAAGGCTTTATGCGACAAATGTGGCCACATTATGATTCTTTATGGCCAGTGCTTATTGTAAGTGAACCAGTTATGTGCGTAAAATAATGGCATACGTGAATGTGTGTCAGCCGCGCCCGGCTATTATGTGCGCGGGCGCAGCTCTGTAGTACAGTGCGACGACATGCGACACTTAGCTGTTTCCCAATCTAGACCGGGGCCTAGCAAAAATTAGTTGTGACCTGCTCTATTTAGACTGGTTCTAATAAATGTCAAACTTAAAACAGGTTCCCGCCTTAGTATCAATTATCAAGGTTCGCACTTACTTGCGACCTTTCTTTTATTACGATTCGCAAGTATTATAAATATAATTGCACATATAAAAAGGAACCTCTCGTATTTATAAAGTAGGTGTGCTCAAGAAATCTAGCGCAATGTCAGATCCAGTTAAGTAATTTGGTTCATTACGGATGCCTGCACTTAGATATACAAGCATAGATAAATTAATTGGTTATATGTAACATACAATTAAGTTAATTAAGAAGACTAATTTAATTTAATTTTTGTGATGTTTGTGGCACCGGATGATGGTGTGCATCATGACCGTTTCTGAATTATCTGAGGTTAAATTTATTTTATAGGGAGGACCTTTACTTTGAGACCGAAAGACATTATTTACTCCCTTTGTGGTTTATTTATAAATAGGTAATCATTTTCAAAAACAACTCGTATACAAAACACAAATTTTGTGATAGCAATTTGTTGAAGTGTTTACATCATTACATTTAATATATAGAAACTAATTATAATCTATAAATAAATAAATAAAAAATCATAATAATTAAAAGGCAACAAAACTTCGCGGGCGGGTGGATCAAAAGGATTCGGGCAGGTGACTTTCCAAGCCTTTGTAGCCTCAGTCAGGCATGGTACTTCGCAATTGGTTACAAAATTAACTTAAAAATGCTATAAAAATATAATAAAAAATTATAAGTATTATTAAAAAAAAGAATATTCGTGGTCTTTTCATAACCTGCGGCCGCCGCCGCCTCCAACGCTGCCGCCGCTGTCAACGCCGTCGCCACTGCTGTTGTCGCGGCGCCCGTGTCTGCGTCTCAAGAGGAGGAAGACGTGATGGAGTGCTAGTCTGGCTCCATTGCGCTTCCTCCAGGCGAACATCAACCACTGCGCCCGTGCCCAGGATCTGCTGCTCCAAAGCATGGCGCAGTGGTCGATCAACATCGCCGTGGTCGCTGAGCCGTACTTTGTCCTTCCCAGGGATGACTGGGTTAAGGACCTTAGCGGCTCAGTGACCATCATATCGTCGGCCGCCGCTGGTACTCCTTCCCTCGAAGGGGTGAAGAGTGGAAGGGGTTGCGTCGCAGCACGGTTCGGGGAGATAGTCGTCGTGGGGGTGTACTTCTCCCCGAGCCGAACTCTCGCCGAGTTCCACAACTCCCTCCTGGAGTTGTCCGTCGTCGTCGGAAGTTATTCCCTCCCTGTGCTAGTGTTAGGGGACTTCAACGCCAAGAATTTGGCCTGGGGTTCCCGACGCACAGATGCACGGGGTAGGATGGTGGAGGACTGGGCGCTGGAGGCAGGCCTGGTCGTCCTCAATCGGGGTTCTGTCCCCACGTGTGTACGGATGCGGGGCGAGTCAGTGGTGGATATCTCGTTCGCCAGCCCCGCTCTGCTACCGCGTGTCTTTGACTGGCGCGTGGAGGAGGGGGTGGAGACCTACTCCGATCACCGGTACATCCGGTTTGACGTCTCCGCCCAGAACCCTAGCGCGCCGGTCCTGCAGACCCCGAGTGGTCCACGTTGGGCGCTGAGGCACCTTGACCGGGAGCTTCTCCTGGAAGCCTCAGTCGTGCAGGCCTGGGTGTCATCACCGGACAGGCCCGCCGACATCAACGACGAGGCGGAGTGGTTCCGGGAGACCATGTCCGAGATTTGTGACGTGGCCATGCCCCGAGTCCCGCCAGGACGCGCCCGACGCCAGGTGTACTGGTGGTCTCGCGAGATCGCCGCCCTTCGAGAGGCGTGCGTCGCTGCGAGGCACCTGTACACCAGACACCGCAGGCTGCGCATCCGCCCTCCGGATGCAGAAGCCAGGGAAGCAGAGCTGTACGAGGGTTACAGAGCTGCGAAGACCGCCCTCCAATTGGCCATCGTCCAGGCCAAGGAGGTGGCCAATGCGGAGCTGCTGGGGTCTCTGGACAGGGACCCGTGGGGGCGCCCGTACAAAATGGTGCGGGGCAAGCTCCGCCCATGGGCCCCCCCGCTGACCCAGAGTCTTCGGCCTCAGCTGGTGGAGGAGGTGGTGAGCGCTCTGTTCCCTTCGCGCGGGGAACACTCTCCCCCGCCCATGTCTCTGCAACCCGCGGTGTCAAGTACGGACCACACTTCCGACGACGACGATGTCCCCGAGGTGACTGGGGTGGACCTGAGAGTGGCGGTGGCTAGGCTGAAAGCCAAAAACACCGCCCCAGGGCCTGATGGCCTGCCTGGCAAGGCCTGGGTCCTGGCCCTTGAGGCTCTCGGGCCTCGACTTAGGGGGCTTCTCAGCGCATGTTTGGAGAGGGGCCAGTTCCCACTTCGTTGGAAGACAGGGAAACTGGTCCTCATACGGAAGCCGGGGCGCCCTGCGGACTCTCCGTCCGCATACCGGCCTATCGTGTTGCTCGACGAGGTGGGCAAGCTCTTTGAGCGAGTTGTCGCACACCGCCTCGTCGCGCACCTTGGGGGGATAGGGCCGGACCTTGCGGACCACCAGTTCGGTTTCCGCAAGGGGCGCTCAACGGTGGACGCCATCATGCGCGTGAGAGCTCTCACGACGGGGGATGCTGTGTCCCGGGGGGGGGTCGTCTTGGCGGTGTCTCTTGACATCGCCAACGCCTTCAACACCCTTCCCTGGAGTTGCATCAGGGAGGCACTCCGGTATCACCGGGTGCCGACCTACCTTCGTCGCGTGGTCGAGGCCTATCTGTCGGATAGGTCCATCATTTACCCTGGTCACAACGGGGAATGGAACCGGCGAGAGATGTCATGCGGTGTTCCGCAGGGGTCGGTACTGGGGCCGCTCTTGTGGAACATCGGCTACGACTGGGTGCTGCGCGCCGACCTCCCTAGCGGCGTCAGCGTGGTCTGCTACGCTGACGACACGCTGGTTCTGGCACAAGGGAGGTCGCACCAGGAGGCGGCCGACATAATGACGCGCGGGGTTGCGATAGTCATCGAGAGGATCCAGCTGCTGGGACTGGAGGTGGCCTTGCACAAATCCGAGGCCATGTGCTTTCATGGGCTTCGGAACGCGCCACCTTCAGGCTCCCAAGTCACGGTGGGGGGGGCTACCATCGGCGTCGAGAGGGCGATGAAGTACCTGGGACTCGTCCTCGACGGCCGGTGGAGCTTCGTCGAGCACTTCCGACGTTTGGGCCCCAAACTGGAGAAGGCAGGTGCTGCATTCAAGCGGCTCCTGCCCAACCTGGGAGGCCCAAACGCCCCCTGCCGTAAACTCTACGCGGGGGTCATGCGGTCCATGGCCCTTTACGGGGCCCCGGTATGGGCACGTTCGGCACGGCCGCGGGCTGTGCACTACCTGAACGTGCCCCAAAGGGTGATAGCCATTAGGCTAATCCGGGGGTACCGCACGATCTCCCGCGAAGCAGCTGGCCTACTCGCTGGACTGCCACCGTGGGATCTGGAGGCGAGGGTCTTCTTGCGCCTGTACGACTGGCGCGAGGAGGCTCAGCGCCGGGGAGAAACCCCGTTGCCGCGGCAAGTTGTCGCGCAGCGGGCGGAGTTCCGGCGCGATCTCATGGTGGCCTGGAGGGAGCGACTATCGCAACCCAGTGCAGGGCACGCCACCATCGTGGCGGTAAGTCCCCTCTTTGAGGAGTGGCTCGGGAGGAGTCACGGCGCCCTCACGTACCGCATGACGCAGGTCCTCACCGGACACGGTTGTTTCGGGAGGTACCTGCACCGCATCGGTCGTGAGGAGGCGCCCGGGTGTCACCATTGTGCGGACAGCCCCGAGGACACGGTGGACCACACAGTCCAGGTGTGCCCCGCATGGGAGGGGCACCGCCGGGTCCTCGTCGAGGCTTTGGGCGGCGGCGACCTCTCGCGTCCGGCCCTGGTTCAGGCCATGGTCCGGGGCGAGAGGGAATGGGATGCCGTCGCCTCCTTCTGCGAAGCGGTCATGCTCGAGAAGGAGGAGGCGGAACGCCAGAGAGTGCGCACCTCTCATCCCGGCCGCCGCGCTGGACCAGGTAGACACCATGGGCGCCGGGTGTCGCGAGATGACTCCCGGCCACCGTAGGCGTGGGTCTGTGGGCGGTGAGTTCGGGTGGCTCATCGTCCCTCTGTCTTCCTAGACGACAGACCCGTGTCGACGGCGCGCGTTGTTCCACGCGCTCCTCAAAGAGACGTCAGCAACCCCAGCGGGGCCCAGCAGGGCCAAGGCCTGCCGGGGCTGCGGGTTGTTCGAAAGAGATACCGCGGCCCTGGTACATAAAAGGCCTATGACGGAACACGACGATTTTAGTCAGTAAAAGTCTGACACTCCCTCACCGCTGCTAACCCACAGCGGGAGGGGTCATTTGATGATTTTACGTCGATAAAAAAAAAAAAAAAAAAAAATGGTCTTTTCATAAAGTAACTTCCACGTGAATGCCCTTGTTTCAATGCGTTACCGCGTTGTGCAATTTCCTCGCTCGCAGACACCACGTGCAACACAGTATATAGTTTTAATATTAATATTGTAAAAAATAAGTAATACTTTATATTAATAGTTAACATCATCTAAGCATACTTGCTTAAATGCAAGTTTAGATAAAACCCGCGCAGTTTATAAGTCCCCCTCCAACGATTGTTACTAATATTTACCTACCCGTCTGTATTACTGTGATGATAAAATAATATTAGTACAAAACGATAGTATAAAACCGAACTATTAGTGCAAACCGATTTTAATTACTTCAGACTCGGTATCTCGGGATCTAAGTTATGATTGCAATCAGTTTATTTTATAAACTATTTAGGTCCAGCCCTAGGTAACTAGGCAGGTATCCAGCCGGATAGATGATCATAGCGTAGCTACGATACCACTACATATTACCTAAATCATGAGAGCCAAGGGATAGAATCAGACCACAGACATACGCTGATGTACGGTTTAAACGCGTACCTGGTTTTAACCAAAGTCGACTAACCGTTTGACCATGATTACAGATAAAAATTAAATTAAAATGACAATATAAACTCATGCCCGGAACTGCAGTTTCAATGCCTTAGTCCTGTCGTGAATAAGTATGCACGAAGTAGAATATCTATCTATATTATAACTACTAATAATATTTTACGTTAGTCTTTATTTTTGTTACGCCTTGTCTTTAGTTTGGTATAGCTCCTGAACTGCTACATCAATTTAGATAAAACTTGGTATGCTTGGGACTTGGGACTGCTGGCTCATTAGGGGCATTTACCTCTGCAAATGCGGACCACATTACTTCAGTAATTTTCAGCAGTGCGAGCGGAATCGGAGAAAAAAGCTTTGTAATAAAGTTAAATTTAATAACGTATTAACTGAATTGCGTCATATTACCCTTGCCTTGTGAGGAATACGAATAAAACCTAAAAAAATTGTACGGTTTAATGTTTGAGTTAGCACATTAAATCTAGCATGACATGAAATCAAATAGGTAAGTTGGTTGCGAAAACAAATGAAGTATGTATTGTTTGTGGTATAAGACTGGCCGTGTCTAGTCTACCACTTCCCGCTGGTTACAAACTATATTATAATAAATACTATAGATCAGATCTATCAATATTATATTTATATAAACAGTTGACAAAGCTAAACCTAGTGAAAGTAAGGTCTCACGGTGAGTTGGTATTCGTAGATATTTAGATAGCTACCAACAGGTTACCTAGGACCGTGAGAGTATTTGTTTAAGTTAGCGTAAATCCGTAACATATGCATTATAAACTAATAACACTGAAGTAGATAATGTGCCTATTAGGCTGTGTTCAAACCAAACTGACTGTCAGCCGCCCAATGTTATATTATTATCGAACGTTATAATTATCGGCACGGATAATGAGCTCTCGGCGGAAGAGTGGGGATCGCTTTGCGCACTGTACACTTATGGCAATAAACCAATAAGTCACATCTGCGCAGGTGAAGGTTAGGGCTCAATATCCTTGCCGATGATTATACACAGTTTATTGAAATTCCATACTTATTCAATTTTTCGTTCACATCTAAACGACGATGCGTAATGTGCATAGACGCTGATATTCGGCGGCTGACAGTCAGGTTGAACGCAGTCTTAACATGTTATAATCATGCATCATTATGAATTATCCCTTACATCATAAAGTAGGGTGGAGCGTTTTTAGCGGCCACACACCGATATGAGTTGAAAATTAAATCGCGGACGCTTTGATAAATACCTTTATTTTTAGTTTAGAATAGATAAATTGATAACTTTTTAAAGATCATTTATTAAATTTTAATAAGGCACGATTGTAGATAAATAAACTAACCATTCCTGCCTACATAGGTATGTGGGCTCCGTTCGGTGATACCTAGGTATATGCAAAGGTTGTTGAAAAAGTTTACGTTCCGGCTTAATCCTCTATTATTTCACAATAACAAAGTAATTGATACTGCGATTCAAAATCACGTCAAAGTTCAAATACATTTATTTCAATGATTCAATAACTATTTATTATGTTTCTCCGCTATAGCAGTAAGTACCATTATTGCTGTCTATCAAATATAGTGATTATTATAATGATAAATGAATTGAGAACTAAAATCAATTCCACTGTTCTATTCAAAGCATTTGTAATAGACTTGCATCTGTCCGTGACCTCAAACGAACCGATATATTTTATCTATGTTAATATGTATCATTATGATATTGCATATAGTATGGCATATTGGCATAATGGTACCATTGCGAGAGAAATTGGATATTAATTCAATCGTTCGTGTTATCAAGATCATGGCCAAACGTATGTATATGCAAAAAGTTCGTAAAAGCAAAAAGTTAGTCCATTTTAATTTATGTGGATAGTGTTGCTTAATAAACCAATAATGCCCAGCTGACAGCGATGCGGATGAATATTTTGATACTTAGTTTCCCTATAATAAGATCATTTTATAAACCAATTAAGTGAGACTTAGTAGAGATTAGATTTAAATGCAGTATTTTACGCTGCGTTCTTATAACCGTATTCAAAGAAATAATATCATGTTTTAACGCACAATCGAAGTTATTTATTAAGCATTAAGTTTCGTATTACAAGCCTGCTACATTAATTAGAGTGGGTTTACATAAACAAGTCAAATACTGCATAAGGCATGGTTGGTTTCATTAGACTGCGGGATAGAATTA
This sequence comes from Helicoverpa zea, assembly GCF_022581195.2. Taxonomy (NCBI): domain Eukaryota; kingdom Metazoa; phylum Arthropoda; class Insecta; order Lepidoptera; family Noctuidae; genus Helicoverpa; species Helicoverpa zea. The sequence continues at coordinate 7,284,535 of NC_061472.1, forward strand.
TGATATCAGTAGGGAATCAATGAGCAGTGAAACTTTCATCGGGCTACTGTGGACTTAATGATCGGAGTACACAACGTAACAATTAGTTAATAAAGCTCTAATTACAAGTGGATGTTAGTGGAGAGCGAGTGGCGGCCCGACTCGCGCCCTGCTGCATAAGGAACATTCGAGTGAATGCACGCCGCTCTATAAATACGAGCTGCACTCGCGCGCCTCTACTATTTACTCTAAACCCATTGTTGAAGTCTGCACTATGCTAAGGGTAATTTCTTTTATTGATTTCAATTAAATCTGTGCTCAATTTGTGATCTTCACTTAAAGTTGTACAGACTTAGGTGTGATCTCGTTTAGTTGCAACTTGTTTATTTGTAACGAGAATTAGACCTTGTGGGCTTTCAGGACTTTCGAAAGATATTTCGAAATTGTAGTGGATTACTGTAACGTCTGTTCTCATTTTCCAGGTAGCGTTGGTTCTGTGTGTCTTCCCGGCTGTGTTCGGTATCATAGTGAGGGATCCCCCGCCGTCGCCGAACGACTACAAGTATTCCTACAATGTTCAGGACCCGACTACTGGGGACAGTAAGAGCCAGCACGAGGTGAGGCAAGGCGATGTCGTCACTGGAGCTTACACGGTGCTGGGGCCCGACGGGACCAAGAGGACGGTGGAGTACACAGCCGACGCGAAGCACGGGTACAAGGCAGTGCTGCGGGAGGACCGACCCGCGCCCATAGTGCCGCAGCCGCCTATTCCGTACCACCACTACTACCCTGTAAACCCTGTTCAGCATCATACACCTAGTCCCCGAACATACACAGTTCGCGCGCAAGTGTTACACAGTGCTCCTCCGAACGACTACGCAGAGGAACAAGAACAGCCAACGTTATACTTCACCCGCTCCAACGAGGTTGAGCCCAGACTGGACTTTGATGGTCACTACTTTCTACCGGCTACAACAAGCAAGTATTAGACTAGACTGATAAATTATGTGATTCTTATCCTGAACTTGTGATATTAGGTAAGATAATTGTTTAAAATGGGGTCTGTAAAATATGCTGTGAATAAGGTACCTAATTAGAGATATTAAGATTGATGTACATTAAGTGTAAACTCGTACCAAGTGATTGTTTTGTGCAACTGTTCGGTCCGAAAGGTAAATAAAAAACATGAGCGGCCGCTTGAGATTAATAGAAATAAAAGGTAAAGCAAGGCTGAATGCGTACTTAGACCGATATTTTTTTTCTTAAACCGGCGGCGGTGTAGCGTAAACAGTGCGTTTTATTTAACCTTAATCCTTCCTTCCAAACGTATGGGAATTCAATGACTCATTAAACACTGTTACATATTATAAGTGGACTATTAAACAGTATAGTTCCGGGGTAAATCAGTTCACCGGATCAGCTGGTTCAAGGCCAGGCGAGGGAAGTGGGTCGGCCGGCGAGAGGCGCGGCCTTACACGCTCGGGCCTTAAAACCAGCGATTATTTGAGCGAAGCGTAGCGACAGCGCGATTTTAACGCAACCGTATCTAATGAGACGCGTGCCTGATGTGTTCCGAACACTTTAACATAATGGCCGTTAAAGACAGACTTGTTCTTTTATTTTGCTATCCCCCACTAACATTTGGAGGTTGTGCAATCTGATGTGTTGACCGTGGCAATTTGACAAAGGCTGGCCATGTGAACATGACTTATTGTTTTTCATCATTGATGTGATGTGATTACTATCAACATATTAAAGAAATCATAACAAAATTGATAGTGCCAATGAGCTAGTTAATTTTATTAATTTGCCACGATAAGTCCTATGCATGTTTATTGTGACGTTTTTTTCCGAGATGTAATGTATCAAATGGATGAATAAAGAGGGTGAGACAGACTAAAGAAAAACTGAATAGACCATCTGAAAGAGGAATCATGAATTCTGTAAAGGGTGTTTATATGTGTATGAGGACTGACATAGAGGGATGGAAGTAGAAAACTTATTGCGCCGAACCTCAAATAAATTCAAGAAAATCATAATTGACAACAAGCTAATCATTGACTAATGCATAAATCCTCGTCACACATTTGCTATTGTCACAGACTATTGTAAATTCAAAAGAAAACTTCTGATTCTATCTATAGGTAATTAGGTACTAATATTATAAGACAGGTAAATCAGTCTACGTGAGTGTATGACGTTGTACCTAAGTGGTAATTTCTAGAATCTAGAAATAAAGAAAATAGATCTGCTGAACTTATGGTCTTTCTATTTTATTGTCCGATTTTATCGTATACCCTTAATTTTTACTAGCTTTTGCCAGCGGTTTCACTCGCATCCCGTGGGAACTACTTCCCGTACCGGGATAAAAAGTATAGTAGTAAAAGTATGTAGAGTAAGCCTATAGCCTTCCTCGATAAACGGGCTATCTAACACTGAAAGAAATTTCCAAATCGGACCAGTAGTTCCTGATATTAGCGCGTTCAAACAAACAAACAAACAAACTCTTCAGCTTTATAATATTAGTATAGATGAATACACGTGCCCTAGAGATTTATGCACTTAAAAATATAAAAGTACTAGCGACCCGCTCCGGCTTCGCACGAGATAACAGTATTTATTTATTTTACAACCTTAAAAGAAATTGGCAGTCTGACCATGTACCCTAACGTCGAGTCCTAACATCGTCGATCCCACAGTGCTTAAAGACAAAAGTCTTCAATCAGTGCGTCCTACCTGTCATGACTTACGGAGCCGAAACGTGGACACTGACGGTACGGCTGGTCCACAAGTTCAAAGTCGCTCAGCGGGCTATGGAAAGAGCTATGCTCGGCGTTTCTCTGAGGGATCGCATCAGAAATGAGGTAATCCGTCAGAGAACCAAGGTCGTCGACATAGCCTACCGAATCAGCAAGCTGAAGTGGCAGTGGGCTGGCCATATTAGCCGAAGAACCGATAACCGTTGGGGTAAACGAGTTCTAGAGTGGAGACCACGCCTCGGCAAACGTAGTGTAGGACGTCCTCAGGCACGGTGGAGTGATGACTTGCGCAAGACGGCTGGCAGGAGCTGGATGCGAGAAGCCGAAAAAAGATCTCAGTGGCGTGTACTTGGAGAGGCCTATGTCCAGCAGTGGACTGCGATAGGCTGATGATGACCATGTACCCATGTGCGTAAGCGCGGGAACTAATTTGTATTGTTCAAAAACTAGTTCTATTAGAGAAATTAAATAATCATTACGCTTATACTTTGTTGACGATAAAGGACAATGCTATTCTTTGTATGGAAGTTGGGCTCAAGAGTTGCCCACAGTAACTGCATAGTGTATTATGTTCCATAGGCTTATAATAGGTCCCAGACCGAAATATTTCGAAATCTATCCCAGGAGTGCTGAGAAAAACTGGTTTGACTCTTATTCAATACTACGAAAAATATGCTTACGAACTCTTAACTATTCCACTTTTATTACCTTAATTGAAATGCATTATAATATTAATCGACAAATACGAGGTATTGAACGAGATTTTTTTTTACCGACTTCAAAGAGTTTCTCAGTTCGTTTGTATTCTTTTTACGTAAGTACGTGCATAACTCCGTCGTTTACCAACCGATTTAAACAATCATTTTATTGTTTAAAAGGATTTACTTTCCAAAATAGTTCCAGGGTCCAGGGTCTGGTGATAGAAACCTTAAAACATTATGGAACTCTCGGAAATTGTAAGCACATATCGAATAAAAACTTGTCAATCGGGTATATGTCTCCGACACCACAAAACTGTGGAGGTTAAGACCTGACCTGACGATGGAGACGACAGTGAGACGAGGGAACTCCTCAACGGTATCTATTTACTACCTCGTGTTTGAGCTTATTTTATTCGTCTTGATAAGATTTTTCCATTGCCATTAAGGATATTAATTGCATGACGCTACTCGAACTTAGGACTGATTGTGGTAGATAGAGACTGAAAAGCAAGAGAAACAACAATTACCTTTAAACGTCTATTTCTGTTTTTTTTTTTTTTTTTTTTTATCCTGTTAACAGTGAAACCACTATCTATCTGATATATATATCTCTATCTATCAAGAAAAGAGGTTGTTAGGTTTGTGGCTGCTTAAAATGGCTTGCTAACAATGGCTGGCTAACATTAGAACTGGTTTTTCTCGGGACCTCTGGGACCGATTTCAAAAATATTTGGATTCCGTCTTAAGAGTGAAGTAAAAAACCTATTTTAATCATTCCCACTACTGGGCAAATGGCTTGGGCTTCATAAACTGACTGTTCAAGTTGGACATTAGAACCGGGTTTTCTCGGGACCTCTGGGACCGATTTCAAAAATATTTGGATTCCGTCTTAAGAGTGAAGTAAAGAACCTATTCTAACCATTCCCACTACTGGGCAAATGGCTTGGGCTTTATAAAGTGACTGTTCAAGTTTAACATTTGAACCAGTTTTTCTCGGGACTTCTGGGACCGATTTCCAAAATATTTGGATTTCGTGATAACAGTGAAGTAAAGAACCTATTCTAACCATTCCCACTACTGGGCAAATGGCTTGGGCTTTATAAAGTGACTGTTCAAGTTTAACATTTGAACCGGTTTTTCTCGGGACCTCTGGGACCGATTTCAAAAATATTTGGATTCCGTCTTAAGAGTGAAGTAAAGAACCTATTCTAACCATTCCCACTACTGGGCAAATGGCTTGGACTTTATAAAGTGACTGATCAAGTTTAACATTTGAACCGGTTTTTCTCGGGACCTCTGGGACCGATTTCCAAAATATTTGGATTTCGTGACAACAGTGAAGTAAAGAACCTATTCTAACCATTCCCACTACTGGGCAAATGGCTTGGGCTTTATAAAGTGACTGTTCAAGTTTAACATTTGAACCGGTTTTTCTCGGGACCTCTGGGACCGATTTCAAAAATATTTGGATTCCGTCTTAAGAGTGAAGTAAAGAACCTATTCTAACCATTCCCACTACTGGGCAAATGGCTTGAACTTTATAAAGTGACTGATCAAGTTTAACATTTGAACCGGTTTTTCTCGGGACTTCTGGGACCGATTTCCAAAATATTTGGATTTCGTGACAACAGTGAAGTAAAGAACCTATTCTAACCATTCCCACTACTGGGCAAATGGCTTGGGCTTTATAAAGTGACTGTTCAAGTTTAACATTTGAACCGGTTTTTCTCGGGACCTCTGGGACCGATTTCCAAAATATTTGGATTTCGTGTTAACAGTGCAGCAAAGAACCTATTTCGACCACTTTCACTACTGGGCAAATGGCTCAGGCTTTGTTAAGTGACTATCTATGGAGAATATTTGAACCGGTTTTTCTCGGGACCTCTGGGACCGACTTCAAAAATATTTGGATTTCGTGTTCAGAGTGCACTATGGAACCTATTTTAACAATTTCCACTACTGGGCAAATGGCTTGGGCTTCATAAACTGACTGTTCAAGTTGGACATTAGAACCGGGTTTTCTCGGGACCTCTGGGACCGATTTCAAAAATATTTGGATTCCGTCTTAAGAGTGAAGTAAAGAACCTATTCTAACCATTCCCACTACTGGGCAAATGGCTTGGGCGTTATAAAGTGACTGTTCAAGTTTAACATTTGAACCGGTTTTTCTCGGGACCTCTGGGACCGATTTCAAAAATATTTGGATTCCGTCTTAAGAGTGAAGTAAAGAACCTATTCTAACCATTCCCACTACTGGGCAAATGGCTTGGACTTTATAAAGTGACTGATCAAGTTTAACATTTGAACCGGTTTTTCTCGGGACCTCTGGGACCGATTTCAAAAATATTTGGATTTCGTGTTAACAGTGCAGTAAAGAACGAATTTCCACCACTTTCACTACTGGGCAAATGGCTCAGGCTTTGTTAAGTGACTATCTATGGAGACCATTTGAACCGGTTTTTCTCGGGACCTCTGGGACCGATTTCAAAAATATTTGGATTTTGTGTTCAGAGTGCACTATGGAACCAGCTGAAACTACTCCCACTGCTGGGCAAACTTTGAGCCCACACCCTGGCATTGTCCTTTAAATTAAGTTGTATAAAAGTAGGTAGAGACTATAACATTTTATGGAGCATTTCTGTGTAATGTAACGTTTACGAAAGGTACAATACAGACAAAAGCTCAGTTTCCAAAGCATGTGTAGTTCGTAAAGGGAAGATACACTAGAACATATCATAGAGCGGCTCGTTGTTCTGTTACAAGTAAATGTTGTAGTCCATACTCACCTTTATAGTGCTTATTATTAACTTGCTATGTGTAGGAGGTCTTATTGCAAATGCGAGTTTCAAGGTCTTTAACAAAGACAAGACAAACAATGTTATCGTCACATCTGTAAAACCTACGTCGTGTGCCATGTGTTTCTTTGCGGACAGACTTTCGTTAACTGTTTGAAGATCATGGGCATATGAAAACTTTGTATGTGTGTAGGTTCTAGATTACAAGAAAATAAATTTGGCACTACGAATAAAAAACTTTTACTCACAAAGATAAATTTTTATGTTTCCATATAACAAAAGTACACTCTGATGTTAAAGAGCACGGTTCGAGCCCAGGTGCAGTCATATGCTGCATGCTATCAGTACCGGAAATGTGTTTAAAGAAAGTGCTGGTTGCACAGATTTTAGAACAGAAAGCTCTTTTTATGGTCATGATCCAGAAAATCCTACGATACAGCAACAATACAGATACTTCAACACGAATACTAGTACTATTCCATCATGTCACCATGATGAACAAAAACAAATTTTAACACTAAATAAAAAAGATCTAAAGTGGCGCAACAGGGCATAGCTCGAACCAGTACCCGCAGCCGCATCGCTTGGGACAGCCGAGGTGCAACCACATGTACTCCACGTGGTTGTCGTGAGGACTACAACTGCATCCCATGAACGGTATCAGTCCTTCAAATGAGTTTAGCGAAATAATGACTACACATATCTTAAAAAGAAACACAAAAGAAAGCTTTTCAAATGGTCATGATCCAGAAAACCCTACAATACTACAGTTACTCGGACTAAGGAATATCAGAAACAAACTTTAATTCTACAAGAATAAGGTCTAAAGTGGCGCGACAGGGCATAGCTCGAACCAGTACCCGCAGCCGCATCGCTTGGGACAGCCGAGATGTAACCACATGTACTCCACGTGGTTGTCGTGAGGGCTGCAGCTGCATCCCATGAGGCGGCGGTTGTACGCGCTGGGGATTAGGTTCGGACGCTCCCTTGTGCCTGGACCTAGATGAATAGACAAAGATTTGACTCATGAAGAACGTCTCAAACACTCGATATTAATGAGAGATGTTTGTAATTGAGTAAATTTTATGCACAGTGCTGGGCATCGGATTTTAATGAGGACTGAAGACTCTACTGTGTCAAAAAAACTCTACTGTGTAAAAAAAAAAAAAAAATTACCAAAACTTCGTGGAAGAAGCTATGTTACTGTCGCGAAACTAGGCAAACATTGTTATCAGTTATAGGGTATAACATATTCAGTGATTAGGTATAAGTTATACCTAATCACAGTTTCGCATTTGGTATGAGAACCTCCTCCTTTTTTTTGAAGTCGGTTGTAAATGGATCACTAAATGATCGTCTGTAACCTCAACTCAACAAAAACTTATCCCGAAATGATGAAATCCCGTCATTCAAACTTTGTCAGCATTAAAGTCGTGGTGGCCTAGTGGGTAAAGAACCCACCTCTCGAGTATAAGGGTGTGGGTTCGATTCCAGTTCAGGCAAGTATCAATGCAACTTTTCTAAGTTTGTATGTACTTTCTAAGTATATCTTGGACACCAATGGCTGATAAAAAGGTGAAGGAGAATATTTTGAGGAAACCTGGACAACATAGTCTGAAATCACCAACCCGCATTAAGAAAGCGTGGTGATTAATGCGCAATCCTTCTCCGTGTGGGAGGAGGCCTGTGCCCAGCAGTGGGACGATAAAAAGGCTGTAACAGTAACAGCATTAAAATGTCACCTTTCTTAATAGCCATGATGCGGAAAGGATCGCAGTCTCCCGCCAGATGTGCGAGCAGTTCTCTCTTCTCCAGGCCGGTGACGTGGTCCAGTGGATCATGCATGCCCGCGTACATACGCGACCCGGCTGAACGAAGGTGTTTCATCCATCTCGACCACCACATTGCGACTCTGTAGAATTGGACTGTATTATAAAGTCACGTTTAAAAGCTATATTATCACTACATAGTATAAAAAAGTCACTTTTTCTGTCTCTAAATCCCTATGTCCCCTTGTACGCTTAAATCTTCAATACTACGCAACCAATTTTCATGCAGTTTTTTATCAGGTAGAGTGTTTCAAGAGGAAGGTTTATGTGTATAATGACATCCATTAAATAGTGGGGAAATACTGTTAAGTATCCCGTGCGAAACTGGGTCGCTAGTTATGATTATAAAGTTGGAGTTCGTTTTTGTTTGAATACAATAAGCTCAGGAACTGCTGGTCTGATTTGAAATATATTGTTAGATAGCATATGGGACGGGGAAGGCTATGAGTTACTTCTCATCTAGGCACGCGAAGTATTTCTAGCTCATTAGTTCATTAATAAGAAAACACAGTGGAAGAGCGACTTTTCGGAAAATTTATAATTACTCACAATGAAAATAGCTTGAGGCTTGAGAAAACCTTTTATTGTCTCTCAGAGGTACGGATTCACGAAATGATTAGAATGACTGGTGATATGGACATTGGACAAGCAAGACAATAAAATATAAATATCATGACAGTAAACTAAGAGCAATTAGTACCGTGAATTGTAAGACGACGGATGTGAATCTTACCAGTTAGATTTAATAGTTTTGCGTGAAGCTCTTATAAATAAAAACACGGACAAACACAGTATTCCTTCGATGCCAAAATCAGCCCCGTTTCCTGAGTGTCAATAATATGACAACGTCACAATTTCTAATTGAATGAGATTTGAAATAAGAACTCATTTAGGTATATGGGTTAAACTTTTAAATTCAAACCTTCATGTTAAGTTCCCATTGTATTTTCCAGTATTTTCCCTGATTGCATTTTATCTTCTAATTCATGAATAAAATGTAGCTTCAATTTAAGATTTATTTAATTGTAAACCATGCGTACACATACAGAACTTTTGACATATGAAGACACGAACACTAAAATTGCAGTCACATGACCCAGTTCGCTAAAACCAAAATAAGTTACATCAACAAATACGCGTTGTAACAAGGACGCGCCCAAAAAGTCGACCAGCATTACAATGCAAGTGATCTTTGTGCCACAGATCAATCATAGCCCACTTGCTCTTATTAACATATTATACGACTCAATTCGGTAGACATTTGCTTCGTAAGATTATAATTGAATTATGAAACCTCTGACAGCGACCGGTTTATATCTTACCAAGCCAGTGTCGCATGTAATGCAATGCTGAGACAGCTCTGATATAAAAACTCGAAGAGATACAATTACAGCACATTCAACTTGAGTTCTCCTCATAGTGAAGTCACTCACATCTCTTAAAATGGCTTTCAAGGTAGGAAGGGAGTCATGCTATATTAGTTAAATTAAAAGTGACATGAATTTAAAATCATTACGGGTTGAGTTTGAGAGGTTTGCAGAAAATTTGCGAAGTAAAATTAGTGGGAGTCTAAATTGGTGCAATCGTTTTAGCTACCGAGTCATTTTCTAGTCAGTTAGCTAATAATAATCTTTTATTTTCTTTCCAGCTGGTAGTCCTGGTCTGCGCTTTCGCCGCCGCTAACGCGGGCATCATTGCCCCTGCGGCCTACACGGCTCACCCCGCTCCCGTCGCCTACGCTGCTGCCCCCGCGGCGCACGTAGTGCACGCTGCCCCCGTGGCATACGCCGCCCCCGTCGCCAAGGTGGTGGAGGAGTACAACGCGCACCCCCAGTACAGCTTCGCGTACGACGTGCAGGACGGTCTCACCGGCGACTCCAAGAGCCAGCACGAGAGCCGCGACGGTGACGTCGTGCAGGGCTCCTACTCCGTGGTCGACCCCGACGGCACCAAGCGCACCGTGGACTACACCGCTGACCCGCACAACGGTTTCAACGCCGTCGTGCGCAAGGAGGCTATCGGACACGTCGCTAAGGTCGTCGCCCCTGTTGCCAAGGTGGCCGCCCCCGTTGCGTACCACGCCGCCCCCGTAGTGCACGCTGCCCCCGTCGCATACCACGCTGCCCCGGTGGTGCACGCTGCCGCCCCCGTCTACCACCCTGCCCCCGTTGCCTACTCCGCCCCTGTCTACCACCACTGAAAGTGAAACCTAGTCATCATAGTCATGCCTTAAACTGAAGATTATTTATTTATTACATAAGACTTGTGTTCATGAACAAATAAAAGTAATGTGAATATTAAGTACTTAAGTTTTACTTATTACCTATTTAATTCATGATTAAGTTGTGTTTGATGGTACATCAGTAAAAGTAAATCATTATAATTGGCTCATTAGTAGCCAAGGAACATTTCAGTTTGTAAAGTGTGTCACAAAAGTAACACTTTGCCTGTAAGTGTTGGAAAGGTTTTAATTTATTTAACTATTTAACAAAAACAAGTACGACAGCTTTGATTTAGGAGCATAGTTCAGTTTTTTTTTAATACAATGTTTAGTTACAAAATCTGTGGGCCTACACAATACACATACACAAGTATTAAAGTTAGCTTAGCTTGTATAAACGTTAACCACGCAACAATAGTCACTATTTAACCGAAACGGATTTAAGCTGATTTGACATAATACAAGTAGGAAGGATACATAACACTAAACACCAGCAGTTATTATCAGTTTTATAAAACACTGTCTATGTTTACTATGTGTTTCTGATTATCTACAATTCTCCGGACACATTGTATTAATCAAAAGATTGATTCAATAAGATTGTACATCAGTCTGCACCTCGACAAAAGTCTACTGAGCCTTCACCACGAGTTGACTCACTGGCACGCTAAATTTTTTTTGTTGTTTTTAACCAACTTCCCAAAAAGGATCTGTATTTTTTTTAATTTTTGTTTTCGCATGTCTCCTCTGTTTATTAACAGGTTTGTACAACTCTTTTATTTGAGAGGGTCTTCCCAAGTGTTCCCATTGTCATCAGGTCCAAGATTGGATGGATGGGAACCCTGAGAAATTAAAGACAACTCTTGAACATTGTACGCATAAGGTTAAAACTTGATACTCAGATGTATGTCTGATAACACTATAAAACTGAAGGTTTAGAGCTAACTTATAATGGAAAGTTGAGGGAATTCCGCAACAGGGTGTTTTACCAACCTCGTTTTCGAGCTTATACATACATATATAATTCGTATCGACGAGAATTTTCCAGTAATGCTGATCGTGAAAACTATGTATTGTCACTGAACTTAAAAAAAAACTTTTTACAAGAAAGTTCGTTTTCTTTTTTTGTAAAAAGTTATCGATGAAAAAGTTTTTTGGAAGAAAAATAGACAATAGTTGGAGCACTTTGCAATGAAAAATAAATTTTTTTCGTCATCGTCATATGTTCTATCTTATCATGTGATTTTTTATGATATCAATAGATACAATCTACCTTCAAAAGTAGACAGAATTACTAATGACGACGACGGTAGAATTAAGTGACTTATTCAAGGAAATGTATAAAATAAGAATAAAAGGTTTCATAACCTTTCCGATTTTTATTATTATTTATACTATACTCATTTTACAAAATCTATAAATTTCTCATTACCTATACAAAATCCAATACATCCACTTGAGTTTTTACCGAGTTAGCATCATGACTCATTGTTACAAACTTTTATATTCAAAATTAATCAAAATCCTGCCAGATTAAGATTAAGTCATCATCATCATCAGCCTATAGCAGTCCACTGCTGGACATAGGCCTCTCCAAGTGCACGCCACTGAGATCGATTTTCGGCTGCTCGCATCCAGCTCCTGCCAGCCGTCTTGCGCAAATCATCACTCCACCGTGCCTGAGGACGTCCTACACTACGTTTGCCGAGGCGTGGTCTCCACTCTAGAACTCGTTTACCCCAACGGTTATCGGTTCTTCGGCTAATATGGCCAGCCCACTGCCACTTCAGCTTGCTGATTCGGTGGGCTATGTCGATGACTTTGGTTCTCTGACGGATTACCTCATTTCTGATGCGATCCCTCAGAGAAATGCCAAGCATAGCTCTTTCCATAGCCCGCTGAGCGACTTTAAACTTGTGGACCAGCCGTACCGTCAGTGTCCACGTTTCGGCTCCGTAAGTCATGACAGGTAGGACGCACTGATTGAAGACTTTTGTCTTTAGGCCAAGGGCGGATCCAGCTTCGGCGCCAGGGGGGGGTCACACAGTCGTGGTCAAGTCACAAAAAGTATTATATTGTAGCGTATGTTTCTTTTAATATTAAAAGTAGTAGTATAAACACAATAAGCGCGATCGTAGCGAGTTCGAAATTTTTACGAATGTTAAGAAAAGTGTTTTCATGTAGAAAATGGCCTGAGCAGAGTGAGCGCAATTTCTCGTATTAATACCACACAGCCGTGCCAAAAAAAAAAGCGCGCGCGACGCGACCGCGAAAATTTTTGTTCAGGTCGAGGACTAAGGTTAAAAAAGTGTTTTTATGTAGAAAATGGTCCGAGCTAAGCGAACGCGATTTCTTGGACATAATCACAGATGGGAAATTGAAAAAAGCGCGAGCGAAGCGAGCGCGAAAATTTTTATTCAGTTCGAGGACTAAAAGTAGATAAAAACACTTTCTTGCTGTATAACAAATATACAGCACAAATACAAGAAAGCGCGATCATAGCAAGCGCGAGAATTTTTTCAGGTTGAAGACTAAACGTTTGAAAAGTATTGTGTAGGTACGCAGAAAATGTGCGTACGTTTTTTATTGCAGCAACAGTAAAACATTTTCTGTGAAAACTTCAATTGTCTTACTTACTGGTAAGGATTCATGAGATCAGGGCCGTCTCTAGCTCATGTAGCGCCTGGGTGCAATCATCACCCAAGCGCCACCTATGTATCTATTGAAACACGTTGAGTAGTACATACTGATCGAAGTACTTTACAAGGAATATAAATAAGAACTAAAAACAGGACAACGTTATTGTAAAAATTAGCGCGCAAATTTTTAAATTTTGGGACACAAAAAGTTCATAAGTTTTAAAAAGCGCTGTAAAGTAACAAGCAGTCGGAAGCGCAAACTGTTTTGTTTTTGAGGACTCCATTAATATATTTTTTTGCTATATTTGACTTATGAAGTTATCAAGGCAAGGTATATACAAGCTGTTGATTTGCATCCGTGCCATATTCAAGGATGTAATTATGCTAAGGATTCTCAACCCAAATAAAAAAAAAAATTGGTACGTTTTTTTTTATTTTTTTTTTCGGAATTCCGTCAATGTCATCTAGCCGTATTTAAACTTGGCGCGTGTGTTACTGGCCTTAAAACCGTGCTGCGCCCTCACACAAAGCATACGCAGCGATTATTCATAAAATTGGATTACTTCTGAAATATTACGACATTACAATGACAAAAAAAGCAGTGCATATTAGATATTTCCCGCCTACTGCAATTCCAATCGATTATATACGTATTTTATGTCCTCCTCCTGACGTATGGCACAAATGCAAATCAACACCTTGTATAATATTGCGCGAGCGAAGCGAGCGCGAAATTTTTTGAGCCTACGACACAAAAGCACGTGATCAAGTACATTGTAAAGCAACAAGTAGCCGCGAGCGCAGCGAGCGCGAACTTTTTAAAATTATTTGTTTGAAGACTCACAAATCAGACTGGGAATTACGTAAAAATAAAAAGGAACCATGATTACAGCGAGTGCCAATTGCGTTCGTTGATTCAGTGCGTCAATAAAAATAATAAACAATCCGAAATACAGCACAGACATAGTCATTTACTCGCGAGCGTAGCGATATAGAATTTTTTCACTTAGTTTGAGGATGTTAAAGTTAAAAATAATCAATCCAACAAAGCGAAGGCGACTTTTTTGTCAGTATCATGATACAATGTGGAACTTCCTTATCGAACGGGTGTAATTTCTTCATAATTTCCAGATATCGAGGCGCCCAGGTTATTCGCACACCCTGCACCATAGGTTAAGACGGCCCTGCATGAGATACAGCATGTAATGTAGACGACCCGGACAGCGCATTCTTAGTAACAGGGTCCCGTTTCCTCCTTTTGGGTACGGATAAATAGTAAATAAAGAATAGAGAGCGAGCTTTGCGAGCACGAATTCTTCAGCAAAACTAGTCAACCTGTAACTATGTAGGTATCTACCTATTCACTCGGAATAAAAATTATCTTATAAGTACTTATAACAAAAATATAAAACATCGTGTTTAACCATTTCAATTATTGGTCCTCTTAGGTCTTGAACCTGGCCCAGGGGGGGGTCATGACCTTGTGACCTACCCCCTGGATCCGCCGTTGCTTTAGGCACTGTGGGATCGACGATGTTAGGACTCGACGTAGCTTCCCAAATGCAGCCCAACCCAACTGAATTCTCCTATTCACCTCGTCCTCAAAGTTGTTTGTACTGTGACGTAGTAGTCAATCATTAGTTCATTAGAATATAAACTGTATCTCTGGAGAGGAGGAGGTATTAATAAACGGTACGTGTAACCATTAACATCTTGTTTGATTTGTCTAAGTCCCGTCCTTACATGGCGACCCTGCCATTTAAGGTTCGGTGTCGAATTCCGGACTCAGTAGATCGCGTAGTGAAACAATGGGACAAATAATTAGATTGCGTTACTGTACGGACAAAGTGAATTTGGTGCATAAAACTAACAATGGGAAAATCGCAGAGTAAAGAAGAAATTGTAATCGCGCAAAACGCAGCTGGAGGCGTAAATGCAGCTGATGTGGCCCAACTGCATCAAAATCAATCGATAACTAACTTAATACTGGGGGTGATATTGATTATCCTCATTTTTGGAGTTCTATACGGAGGATACAAACTATATAAACGATGCCACGTACGCTGGATGCGAGCGGAAATAGCCAGGAATGCCTTTAGGCGTTCTGGCCCAAGGCGGGAGTCAAGGAACTCAAGGAGCAAGGAGTCCGGTGCCCAAAACGTCTAGTCGTAAGGGGAAGCACGGCTGGACAAAGGCAGACATCGAGTAGAGAATCTTCATGTGTGAAAAAAAATATATAGTGAAAATGTGTATGTGAATGTGAAAAGTGTTACAAATTGGTTACGGCGTTTACATGGACAGAGGTATTTTAGCTAAGATGTTCTTTTATTATGTTATCTTGCTAATATAATTATTGTACTTAATATAGGAGGGTTAAATGTCTGATTTAATAGAAATACATAAAACAATCAAAAATATTAAGAGTAACTTGGTAAAATTAAGTAAAACAAAAAGAACAAATGAATTGTTAGAGCGAAAACATTTAGAGGCGAATGAGTTATATGATAAATATATTATATGTCGCGGAGAATTAGATATAAATGTGTCTAAAGGCTATGTTAAACAGGAAGAGTTAAAGTACATTTTGGTTATTTGTGATGAAATAGAGTCATACTATCAAAAAATTCTGAGTTTTTGTTCAGAGAATAAACAGAGTTTAAGTACCATAGAAACAATGACTGAGTTTGACATGAAAACTGCAACTTCTCTTCTACCTGTAATGACAGGAGAGGAAGAATGTACCAAAAAATTAATAGATGCTATTGAATTTTATAGCCAAAACATTAAAAAGGAGCATGAAGCATTACTAATATCTTTCGTGCTTAAAACTCGCATATCTCGACATGCCAAATTACGTTTGGCATCTAACTATAATTCTTCCGCAGATCTTATAAAGGATATGAAAAATAATAAATAATCTACTGACCAAGCAGTCTGCCACGGCGCTTCAGTTGGAGCTATTGCAGTCTAGACAAGGATCCCAGAGCATTGAAGAATTTGGTAAGAAACTAGAAGATCTATTTGTTGAATTGACTATATCTCAAGCTGATGGAAACGAAAACGCATATAAAATGTTTAGACCTGTAAATGAAAAACTAGCTATTCAGCGGTTTACGGACGGCTTGAGAAATGGTCGATTAAGTACAATTTTAGCGGCTAGAGATTACACAGAACTTAAAGATGTCATACGCGCGGCTAAGGATGAAGAACGGGCACATCAAGGTCCCAGTACGTCGTCGGAGACAGTCTTTACCACTCAACATCGAGGTAAGCATAATCAATATTATCGAGGACAAGGCCGAGGTCGTACTTTTATTCCAAATCGTACTTTTAGATCCAACCTCGGAGGTGGCCCAAGGAATCAAGTACCATTGAGGACTTTCTATCGAGGTCGCGGAAGAGGTTTCGGTAACAATTCGCGAGGACGTGGACGTACTCACGGCCAGACGACGAATCCGGGAGACAATAATCGCAATAACAGGCATAATACTTATTTACTAGATCAATCTAGAAACGATGTTCAAGACGCAATCAAAATTTAGATTTAGAGTTTTTTCGATCCTAACTTTATTTTAACATGTAACTACAATAACTTCGTAGAATTGACAATATTCGATACCAAATATAGAATGCTAGTTGACACGGGGGCCTCTTTGTCAGTGGTGAAATATGAGGCAATAGGAGACTGGAACATTCCAATACACCCGGAGTGCATAACCATTAATGGTATAGGTGGTAAATCGATAACAGATGGTTATGTTTACTTACCATTTTCTATATGTGGAAAAGAATTTAAACATAAGTTTTATGTTCTGAAGAATCTGCCTTGTGTGCAGGATGGCATAATTGGTCAGGAATTTTTACAGAAGTATAACTGTGTTCTAAATTATGAACATAATACGTTGACAATAAATGAGTGTAATAGTTCAGTTACAATCGGTTTAGAATTAGGGAGATTAGGTAAAAACTCATTTATTACAGTACCACCAAGGTGTGAGCAATTTTTCCAGATTTATTGTTTTGAGAATGAGGCTTGCGTTGTATTTCCGAGAGAATTATGCGAGGGCGTATTTATCGCTGGAAGTATCTGTCAACCTAAAGAGGGAAAGATATTAGTACAAATATTAAATACACGTGAAACAGAAGTTCAACTTAATTATTTTAAGCCTGACTTTGATTATCTATCTAATTATAATATTTGCTCATTCGAAAAGCAAGATTTAAGTGGAGAAAGGGTTAGGAAATTATTATCGTTGATAAAATTACAGCACTTAAACAAAGAAGAATCCATAAGTATACAAAATATTTGTGCAAAATTTGCTGACGTATTCTACTTACCGGGAGATAAATTAGGCACTTGTAATCTTTACGAACAGAAAATTCAGTTAAAACCCAATTCGGATCCAGTTTACACTAAACAATACCGGTTACCATTTTCGCAACGGAATTAAATTGAAAATCAGATCCAAAAAATGCTTTCTAATAATATTATAGAGCCTGCGAGTAGTGAGTGGTCTAGTCCAATACTACTTGTACCTAAAAAATTAGAGGATAACAAGAAAAGTTGGCGTTTAGTTGTTGATTTCCGGAAATTAAATGATCGTATACTTGATGACAAGTTTCCCCTCCCTAACATCACTGATATATTAGATTCACTTTCTGGTGCAATATATTTTTCACAGTTAGATCTAACACAAGCATATTATCAAGCAAAATTAAATTCGGACAGTAGAAAGTATACGGCATTCACTACACCCCCGGCCAGTATCAGATGACCCGTATGCCGATGGGGTTAAAGACAAGTCCCAGCTCTTTCTCACGTTTAATGACGGTAGCAATGTCAGGATTAAATTATGACAAGTGTTTTATTTATTTAGATAATCTAATTTGTTTTGGGAGAAATTTAGATATGCATAATAAAAACCTATTAGACATTTTGGCTAGACTAAGGAAAGTAAATTTAAAATTAAATCCGGACAAATGCGATTTTCTTAGAAAAGAAATATTATATTTAGGTCACGTCGTATCAGCGGATGGTATTAAACCAGATCCGGAAAAGATTAAAGTTTTAAATAATTATCCAGTTCCTAAGAATGCTGATGAACTAAAACGGTTCGTGGCATTTTCTAATTACTATAGGAAATTTATTCCAAATTTTGCCGAAATTTGCATACCATTGAATAACCTGTGTCGTAAAAACGTAGCTTATAATTGGGATGAAAACTGCCAAAAATCATTTTTAAGTTTAAAAAATTGTCTAGTAAAACCTCCGGTGTTGCAATATCCCTTATTTGATGACAGTAATACTTTTATTCTACAAACCGATGCGTCAGGATACGCTATAGGTTCGGTTTTGTGTAATGCTGATCGTAGGCCAATTGCTTACGCCAGCAGAAGCTTAAATAAAGCTGAACGCAGGTATCCTACAATTGAAAAAGAATTGTTAGCGATAGTTTGGTCCGTAAAATACTTTAGACCCTATCTCTATGGGAGACGATTTATTATAGAAACGGATCATAGGCCCTTGGTATTTTTATATAATTTGACAGATCCTTCCAGTCGATTATTAAAGTTTCGGTTGTTACTGGAAGAGTACGACTATAAAGTAGTTTACGTCAAAGGGCGTGATAATGTAGCTGCAGATGCATTGTCACGCATAGAATTGACTTCTGAGGAATTACGATCTATGAATGAACACATTATAGCTGTACTTACAAGAGCAAAGAGACGGGAGCTTGAGAAAAATTCTTGTAATCATACTTCGGTAGCTAACATTCCTAAAAACGATTGGACTGATCACCCAAGAGTTGTAGAAATGTTAAAACTACCTAAGGATTACACGGAATTAATATTTGTGAATGAGAAAGAATGGATGGAAGTTAAAAAATATGTGACTTTAGAAAAAAGTGATTATGCATATTCGTCGTCAGATCGCACTGTATACGTAAAACTATTTACTCAATCACAGCGTACACGAGCGGTCTCTGTGAGAGAAATGGAATTATTTTGTGCAGATCTAAAAATAGACACTTTATATATAATTAAAAATGAACATAACATAAGAATTATTAAAGAGCTAGCTCAATATATAAATAAATTGCCTAAGTGGTCCGGACCCCGCTTATGCGTAGTAAAAGGAGTTCAAAAGGTAATTGACGACGACACAAAGAAAGTAATACTAAACGATTATCATATTCTTCCCACTAGTGGACACGCAGGGATAAGACGCATGTTAAACAATATTCGGAAAAAATACTTTTGGAACGGATTAGAGCGTGATGTTACTAATTTTGTAATGAAATGTAATAAATGCCAACGGTATAAATATTTAAATACAATAAAAGAGCCTATGGTTATAACGGATTGTGGAAATTCAGCTTTCGATAAAATATATATAGATCTAGTAGGTCCCTTACCCCGAGACAACAACTACAATTACATTTTCACGCTTCAGTGTGACTTAACCAAATATGTCGAGGCGTATCCGATAGAAAGCAAGGATGCGCGCACGGTGGCCACAACGCTGGTAAATAATTTTATACTCAGGTATGGCATTCCCCGAGAGATAGTAAGCGACAGAGGAACCGAGTTTGTTAACACCATAATGAAAGAGGTATGTACAATTTTACATATAAGTCATTTACAATCCACAGCCTATCATCATCAAACTTTAGGTTCCCTAGAAAACAGCCATAAACATTTAACTTCTTATTTGAGAATGCAAGTTAACAGTCAAACACAGACATGGAGTTCATGGATACCCTACTGGTGTTTCTCATATAACACTACGGTACATTCGAGTACAAAATTTACGCCATATGAACTTGTGTTTGGAAAGCAATGTAATATACCTTCCAACCTTACTACCTCACTGGACCCAATTTATAATTTTGATAATTATGCTGTTGAATTAAAATATCGTTTACAAAAGTCACAAATGGATGCTAAAAACAATCTTATCAGTTCTAAAATTGTCAGGAAAAGTAAATACGATAGCGGTATGAATCCTATAACATATAAAACTGGGGACCAAATATTAGTTAAAAATGAGAGTTTTAATAAGCTGGACCCATTGTATTTAGGTCCATTTCAAGTAGTCAAGGAAATCTCTCCAAATGTTGTTGTGTTAGTTAAAGGGAAAGAAAAAATTATTCATAAAAATAGAACTAGGCTTTATCATGAATGAAATTATATTTTATTGTAACACTTTTGTTTATGATTGTATGGTATCAAATGAAGTTTATCTTATGATGAAATTGTTTATTGTTTAGTTTTAGAGTGTATTGAATATGATATTAGATACTAGTTATATTATAATCATATGATAAGAACTTATTAATTGTAAACCACAAAAAAAAAAAAAAAAAAAAATGTATCCTTGTTTAATCTCTATACTTATTACTATTATACTTATTATACTTAATCATTTTTGTGCTAATTACTTAAGTTTAAAAAAAAAAAAAAAAAAAAGTTTTCATATTTTTCTTTTTTTTTCTTTTTGATAGGGCGTGTGACGTAGTAGTCAATCATTAGTTCATTAGAATATAAACTGTATCTCTGGAGAGGAGGAGGTATTAATAAACGGTACGTGTAACCATTAACATCTTGTTTGATTTGTCTAAGTCCCGTCCTTACAGTACCTAACTGCAATGTCTGCCCGAGGTATACATATTTCCGAACAACTTCGAGAACGGCGCCGTGTATCGCAATCGGTTCCGTAAGATTAAGTAGATGTACAAAAAAACTAAAGGCTTGATATGTAAGCTGGGTGCTCAGCTAAGTTTGCTTCGCTGCGACAATAGGTTCTGGAAATGATTTTTCTGTTATTTCCGTCCTATTGTTTTCATAAATCGTTTGGGCGGTACCAATAGTTTCCATTCGACGACCACCCGACTTATTAAATATCATCGGCCATTCAGTAATTTTACTAAACCGATATACCATTTAATTAAAAAGGATTATCAACCAACAATCCAAAAAATTATAATGTAAACACAGAAATTGTATCAATAAATAGTATTTTATTTGACTCGTACTAAATTACATTATGTACATATTTCCAACCAATTAATGGTGGTAGATGGGAGCAGAGTAGGCGAGGGGAGAGCTGTGCACCACGGGGGCGGCGATCTTGGCGATGGGGGCGGCGTATGCGACGGGGGCAGAGTGGTAAGTTACGGGGGCAGCGATCTTAGCGACGGGGGCAGCGTACGCTACAGGGGCGACGACCTTGGCAACAGGGGCGACGACCTTGGCAACAGGGGCGACAACCTTAGCGACGTGTCCGAGAGCCTCCTTGCGCACGACGGCGTTGAAACCGTTGTGCGGGTCAGCGGTGTAGTCCACGGTGCGCTTGGTGCCGTCGGGGTCGACCACGGAGTAGGAGCCCTGCACGACGTCACCGTCGCGGCTCTCGTGCTGGCTCTTGGAGTCGCCAGTGAGACCGTCCTGCACGTCGTACGCGAAGCTGTACTGGGGGTGCGCGTCGTACTCTTCGACGGCGAGCTTGGCGACGGGGGTGACCACCTTGGCGGCGTATGCGAGGGGGGCGGAGTGCACCACTGGGGCGGGAGCGTACGCCTGGTGGGCGACGTAGCTGGGGGCGGCGGCGTACGCCACGGGCGCGGCCGGGTACACTCCTGCGCTGGCGGCAGCCACCAGGCATGCGAATACTACAAACTGTGGGGAGATAAAATCATATTATTTACACTGCAGGATAAAACATTTTTTTTTTCTAAATGGAATGAGCTATGTTTTTTTTTTCGTAAACTCGAACTGTACTGTTGAATGATTTTAACTGATTTAGTCTTATCCTACCTTGAATGCCATTGTAGGAGAAGTGTATCAATGTAGTCCTATTGAACGAATGATATCGAATCGGAAGCATACGCGTGTTATATACAAGCGAGGCAGCCCCGCGGCGAAAGTAGCTGAGAATACAACTAGTAGTACAAGTAGTAGTCTTGAACTACAAGGCCTACAAGTCAAATATTTGCATAGAGAAAATAAACAGGGACGTTATCGATGCCTTACTAACACGATAGCACAATAGACTTTTAATCATAATAGGCCATTACGAAAGTGATACAATAATAAATTGTACGGTGTCAAATATTTACGATTATTCTATAAAAAATGCTTCAACTTAGTAGAAATTGGCTATTATGATAGTAATGCGATGATAGATTAAATACCGTATCAATGAATTTCTATAAAAATGCTTCTAAAATAAATTATTAAATATCAGGCGTTACTTTGCAGAAATCCATCGTATTAAATGTTAGAACATGCTTTATTTGATTTAGTAAAAATCTGATGCAATGATAAAATGGCACCGTAAAATGCTTATTACCGTCGTAGCACTATCGTAATATTAACGTAGCGGTGACTCGTAGCGCTCGCGTAGCAGTGCTACGGATGAGGAAGTTTCTTGGGAATAAAGTAAATTCAAAGCTTACCAATCACTAAATGTCCTTCATACTTGGTTATTGAAAGTTAATTAAGCTAATTATCATGTAGTACATTGTACCTTGTGTTTGTATCGACATAAAACTAGTCTGTTCCCTAAATCAGGCTAATAGCACTACAATATTGGTTACAAAGCCCATAATAAAAAAACTTCACCACCATGCACATAATATACTACAATATGAATAAAAGCAGTTATTTATTTATCGCGGATTCACATTGAAGAAGCAACAGTGCTTACATAACTGTCAGCCGGCCGTCCGCGTGGAACTAAATGCTGTCCTTGAACTTGCGATGATGAGCTATTCATAAAGCAGGCGTTTGTTTGTAAGCTTTATCTCTTTAGGCGATCTCTTTATGTGAAGACATCTTATTATACGAGTATTTGGGATGAGCATAGAGGTAAGCAGATTTGTGGGCGAAATAAAATGTTAATAAGTAACACAGCAATTATATATATTTTTTTATCGATAAAAATGTTACGGTAGTCGACAATATAAAAAGTGTATAGTTAGTTCATTATTTTCAATTTCTCTAGTTTTAATAATTGAATATGAAATAATAGCGTCAAACGAATATAAGAACATATGTTTATCTAAGCGCTGGTCATGTCCTAATTTCAATTTAATAAATTATAACAATAGATCAACCAACACGCAAGTTTGCAATGTAAACAACTTTATTAAATGTCAGAGACAAAAACAAGGTATAATGCGTTAATTGATCGAAGCAAAGTCATCGACCGGTACAATGAGTGCCAATGCTGTGATAATGCCGCGGGCGATATTATAATCATATAAAACAGCAGTGCATAATCCTAATTCATATCATACGTTCTTTAGAACTCGATTGATACACTTCACTAAAATGGCATTCAAGGTAAATTGAACCGACAATTGGGGTGTTATACATTTCATTGAGAATAGTAAATTTAGAAGAAATTCTAACTTGCTCCCGCAAAAGTTTTTGCTTGTTTTTGGGTCATTACCCCGCAGCAATAAATCTATTCGTGAAAGGGTTGTAGCAATGTTTCAGATGTTTACAACCCCTTCAATTAAAATTAAGATGTTTTTTGGCTTTACGTTTATTATCATATGACTTGCCGAACTAATGAAGAAATAGGTTAATTACCACAATACTTCCGAAAGGGGGTTATTTTAAATAAGTATTTTAATCGTAATTTTGTATTTCCAGTTTGTTCTGTTCGCGTGTTTGGTGGCGGCAGCGAGCGCTGGTTTGCTCCCAGCAGCGCACGTGACGTACTCAGCGCCCGCGCACGTAGTGCACGCTGCCCCCGTGGCATACGCCGCCCCCGTCGCCAAGGTGGTGGAGGAGTACAACGCGCACCCCCAGTACAGCTTCGCGTACGACGTGCAGGACGGTCTCACCGGCGACTCCAAGAGCCAGCACGAGAGCCGCGACGGTGACGTCGTGCAGGGCTCCTACTCCGTGGTCGACCCCGACGGCACCAAGCGCACCGTGGACTACACCGCTGACCCGCACAACGGTTTCAACGCCGTCGTGCGCAAGGAGGCTCTCGGACACGTCGCTAAGGTCGTCGCCCCTGTTGCCAAGGTCGTCGCCCCTGTAGCATACGCCGCCCCTGTCGCCAAGATTGCCGCCCCTGTCGCCTACCACTCTGCCCCCGTCGCATACGCCGCCCCCATCGCCAAGATCGCTGCCCCCGTGACCTACCACTCCGCCCCCGTCGTGCACAGCGCTCCCCTCGCCTACTCCGCTCCCATCTACCACCATTAATTGATTTATTAGTAGTATCCTATGATGACTGAAAATAAACAACTAAATTATTGAACTTATCAAATTCTTTCTTTTTACCTTTGATCACATCCTTAACCCTTTCCCAACTGTTTTCAATTCAGCCTCCAATTGATAACCCTGGACTTCTTGCGAAATAGTTATTTACAGTGATTGTCTATTTGCCCACTACAACCCATTACAAGTACTGGGTAAATTATAATGGTAAGTCAACCAGTTGTCAAAACTTTTAGTTTCTAATCTCTTATGATAATTAGGTAACTATCAAAGATGTACAAATAAAAATGACTCGTGGCATAACGAGCTTTCCGAGCAATAAAGGAACTAGATATAATGCAGATTTTCACCCATCCATGCCTGGACTACTTTATCATTGATCGGCTAATACTTCTTAGGGTCTTTTACTTTCCCAGGAACTTCCGTATATGTTCTGTTGTTCTTTTATGCTCTTCTATCCTAATAAGCACACAAAAAACATAAGTATGTAATCATATTTTTTAATTTCATAATAGTTGGACAAAAGTCAAGAACGCGTTCAAATTTTCCGCCATTGACAAATTGTAGCTCATTTCCAATTGCGCGCACATCCCTATTGAAGCGCACACACAATACTAAACGCGAACTTGAGACTGTGTCACAACCCGCGCCCGCTATATATACCTCGCCAGAGACAACGGGAGCATAGTCGAACATCACTTCGATCTACAACTCCTTCTCATCCACTAAAATGGCCTTTAAGGTAATGTCTTTTCAAAGTATCTAAACTAAACTTTCGTATACGTATCAATAAAAAGTTATTATAAATTTGATTCATAAGTTTTTTAATAGCGATAACTTCTAATTATTCTTCAATTTAAGTTAAATTCATAAATGAAATCTCTCATAATATTTGCCCTAAATATGTGCCCTAAAGTTTATATTATTTAACTATTTATGACAACTATATTTTAAGCTGCAAATGACTCCTGAGTGTATAACAATACATCTGAATTAAACTATTTACTGTCATTATTTTTATTTTCTGATAGTCTTTCGTGAATACCATGTTGATACTTGCATACATTAAAATTACCATCTAATTTTCCTACCATCTGAGTCATCTAATTCTTCCTAGTAACTAATTAATTGATTTTAAATACAAACTACAAATTCTTGTGTAGTGTCTCACTGTTCGAAGCTCATTGACATGCGGGAGGCGACACCTCGCGTGTCCTTGACGAGCAAGTATCCTCAGCTTGTTAGTAATTTCTCCGCGTGTGCGTTTGCGCAACTGCACTAGTCTCGCCCTCGTAAAACCGTGTCACTGTTTCAAGTACAACTAAGTAATGTACGGCGCTAAATGAGACCGGTGACTTAAGAAAATAACCGATTTGTTCCAGTTTGTCATCCTCGCCTGCTTCGTGGCTGTGGCGCGAGCTGGACTGGCTCCAGCAGCTGTCGCCGCCCCTGTGGTAGCGGCCGCACCCGTAGCCGCCAGGCTGGAGGAGTTCGACCCTGTCCCACAGTACAACTTCGGATACAATGTAGCCGACTCCCTCACTGGTGACTACAAGAGTCAGACGGAACAGCGTAACGGCGACCTCGTTCAAGGACAGTACTCCCTGGTGGACTCCGATGGCACGCGGCGTGTGGTGGACTACACTGCCGACTCAGTGAACGGCTTCAACGCTGTGGTGCGCAAGGAGCCGCTGGTGGCCGCCGCGCCCGCCGTTGTCGCCGAGCCCGCCGTGGTGCCCGCCCGTCTTGCCGCCGCTCCCGTGGCCGCTGCCCCAATCGCCGCCGCGCCGGTCGTGGCTGCCAGATACGCAGCTGCCCCTGTAGCCTACACTGCTGCGTACGCCCCCGCGGCTAGGCTGGCATACCCCGCGCCGGTGGCCGCCGCCTACACGTCATCTTTCGCGCGGTACGCAGCGGCTCCCTTCGCCTACCCTGCTGCTGCACCCATCGTAGCCGTTTAAACATCTGCTACCCGTTTCCTAATGACTGACAACTATGGCTAATACAATTTTTAAATGATATATACAGTCTTGTTAATTTCACCACGACCTATTAGAAAAGTTACTCGCATATTTATAACAAGGGGTTATCCTAGACATTTCTGATGCAAGATTGGTTTGGTTACAAAAATATTCATGTACCTGTTTTTTGGACTCCTGTCGCATTCGCATTAGTTTGATTTGGTTTATTTATTTAAAACACAGTTACTGAATGAATATAATAATCTCGTAGTTTAGAACCTGCTTTGTGCAAAAAGCATGCGCAGAAAGTATAGAGATTTTATTTACTGTCAAAACTGGACAACCGTCTGATTCATAAAACTTTAGATTTAAAGATTTTTTTTTTATTTGTAAAGGTTTATTTATTTATATTGCACTAAAATGGAGGAGAAACAACTTTATGGCGCGCTCACGGTGTACCGTGAAAGGGGAGCGTACTTACGGCGACTGGAACAGTTCGAGAAGGCGAAAGCGTCGTATGATGAAGCGTTCAAGAGTAACGCGGAGGATGTGCGCACGCTAACGGGGCGCAGCCAGGTGTGCGCGGACGCCGTGCGGCCCGTGCAGGCGTACGCCGACGCCGAGCTGGCGCTCAAGCTGTCGCCCGGCAACATGAACGCGCGCAACATGCAGGCGCGCGCTATGTACACCATGTCCGACTTCGAGCGCTCCGTCGTCATGAACTTCCGCGGCCTGCGTCTGCGCCGACAACCACCCTACTTCATGGAAGGTATCAACCAAGGACTCGAAACTATCCAGGATTGTGTCGGTGTCAATGCTGGCAATGTAATGTTGGACTTCCTACCGCTCATTAAGCAGCTCGAAACGGGCCCACCTGATGAGGATGAGCCTCAAAAGGTGTTACATGTAAACCGAATTCCCAAGCAAGAACGTAAGCGCAAAATGACACAAATGGAGGCCAGAAAGCATTGCACTTTAGCTCGTGTACTTGCAATGAAGTACCTGGGACCTATGGCGTACGATAAATTTTTCCTTCAAGAACTCATGGAAGATCCTAGAATTATGTCTGCAAATTCAAGTGGTAGCATAGAACTGAAAGAAATTGTGAAAGAGGCTTTACGATCTCTCAGTGAAAGACAAGAGATGTTACGTGCTCAAAGGCCATACTACACTATTAAATTAGCTGAAAAGGCAGAATCTAAACACCAGACTAAATATAGGGAGGCTGTTCTGATTCAAGAACGAGAAACTGGGGCAAAGACCGCAGAGCGCTTATTGAAACAGATTGAGAAGAGCATGCGCGAGCATCGTATAATGGATTTGATATCTCAGGCCGAGCGCATGCAGATGTTCCTCGATGTGAAAACTCCCAGAACATTGCCAGACAAAGAGATTTATACCGATCGCTTGTACAGAGCGGTTGGAGAAGGATATCTGTCGCAGCATAGACTATCCTATACACTCAGTGAACGTGGTAACCGCCGCAGAATAGCATTCCTTATGGGCTTGTCAGTCGGCCGTCCCACGTCGTTTGATTCTGTCATGGCAAATTATCCATACAAATTCATTGACATTAAGCATGCCACAGAGAAAGTAATGCTGACTCTTGATATGTGTGAAAATGCTACAATGAAATGTTGGTTAATGTACGAATTAGCTCGGTTGCTTTCCACGCAGAAAAACTTCGCACTAGCTAAGTTTTATGCGAAGAGATGTCAGAGAGAGGCTCAAGAGTTGGGAAATATCACGTGGTGGCTAAACGGATGTTTTGTTCTAATGAGCGGTGACATGCAACAAGGCAACGCAAACGAAGTGCGTATAGAAGTGGAAGAAGCTTACGAATGGTCGAAGAAATTACAGGATCCAGAAAGAGTGCAGGCCTTCCTAGCTAAGTGCGCAGAAATGGCGACTGAGGCGGTTACTGGTGACGATCGTAAGGCGATAACGGTGCGCGAGCGGCAGATCATGTCAGTGATGGATCCTGAGACTCGCGTGGAGACGCAGGTGCTGTTCAAGCGCATCTCGACGGTGCCGGTCGGGCGGCAGTTCTCCGTGCTGCCGCGCAAGTCCGACGCCGTGGGCGACACGCGCTCCGAGCGGAAGAAGCGGCGCCAGCGCGGCCTGTCCGTCATCCCGGGGCCTGAGCAAGTGTTACCAGCCGCGCCCAAGTCTGATGTCCTCGGATACCAAGTATTTGATATTTAATGTTTATATTTTGAACAATCTATTCATTGGAGGCATTTTTTCATTTATATTCAAATTATCTTATTTTTTTTAATAATAATTACCAGTGTACATACCTTTGTACAATCGTTTTATTTCAAAGTACCTATTTAGAGTGATTCTTCACTATCCTCCTTATTACAATTTTATTTGGAATCGGTGCACTTCTATCTGCAGTCATCTCTCCCACTTAGAATGAGTAGTAACAATAAATCTGGACGAAATATTATTGCCTAACAAAAGGTAGAAAGAAGAAACAGAAAGTTTTATAATAAATATTAAATTTATTTACAAATAAGATTATCCTTAAATAATCAGTTTAATTAATGGTGGTAAATGGGGGAGGAGTAGGCCACTGGGGCGGCGTGCACCACGGGAGCGGAATGGTATGTCACGGGGGCGGCGATCTTGGCGACGGGGGCGGCGTATGCCACGGGAGCGGAGTGGTATGCTACGGGGGCGACCACTTTAGCGACGGGGGCGACGACCTTAGCGACGTGACCGAGGGGCTCCTTGTGCACTACAGCGTTGAATCCATTGTGGGGGTCAGCAGTGTACTCGACAGTGCGCTTGGTGCCGTCAGGGTCGACCACGGAGTAGGAGCCGTGTACGACATCACCATCACGGGTTTCGTGCTGGCTCTTGGAGTCTCCGGTGTGTCCGTCCTGCACGTCGTAGGAGAAGCTGTACTGGGGGTTGGTGTCGTAGGCCTCAACTTTAGCGACGGGGGCGGCGTAGGCTACGGGGGCGGCGATCTTGGCGACGGGGGCAGCGGCGTAGTACGCAGGAGCCGCTTGGACGGCGTGGCTGGTGTACGCCAGAGGCGCGGAGTAGGAGACTTGAGCGGCCGGCAGGAGTCCAGCGCTCGCCATAGCCAGCAGGCAAGATAGAGCGACAAACTGTAACACAAATTAAAATATAAGATTAATATTATTTAAAACAAAAGTTAAATCATTTTTTGCAAAATTTAAATGAGTCACTAAAGTACCTTGAATGCCATTTTGGTAGTAGTAATGTTCGACGGAAGGATAGAACTGCCGCTTACAGTGCACGCTCTCGTTTTATATTCAGCGTGCGTCCACTCGTGCTCGATTTATGTGACGTCACGAACCCGATCCGGTAACCGAACTTCGTACATGTATGACAGTTTATTGAAACTTTCGCTTTTAATTGAGGTGCTTAACCAAGGCAAGGACGCGATCTTCAACGGAATGTGAGCGCCCGCGTCCTGCGCCCGCGCACTGAACCGATGCATGTAGGTACAGATATAACTATAGGTACTGTTCAATATCGTGTAGTATAAAGGCCGGTCAGATTCCAGGTAGTCGAGTATTCGTGAATTTTGGGCAGAAATCGACACTGATCTTTCACATGATTTAGCTGCTGTAAATTGGCGTGGTAGTTGAAGGTTCAACACATTATTTACTAGCTTCTGCCCGCGGCTTCGCCCACATGGTGTGTTGATAAAAATTGCCTATGTGTTATCCAGGGTTTTCAATTTCAGCCATATCGGTCTAGCCGTTTTTGCGTGAAAGAATAATAAACATACATCCATACATTCAAATCAACTTTTACATTTATAGTACACTATATACGTTATAGTTCACTATATAGTAGGATATTAGTAAGGTACTTAGTCTAGTTCCCTTCAACTTACACAACAAATACTTACTCGTAGCTTAGTTTCCTTCAAATTAAGTAGGCATGTATTTTGAATTCGAGATATTCAATTCTAGCCTTAGGCCGTTTTCGAGGTGGTTTTTGAAAGTGTATCTAATTGTAGCACTTGTTAGAGTCCAGTTATATTGCACTAGTTTCGAGATTACATAAGACACATGAAGTTCAATCCTTTTGATTAACGTTATACATATTTACACAATAGCTTTGTTGATAGACTCTCTATTTCCATAACCTCTATTTTTCACAAGCTCTCTCTACAAGTCATGTTAAATTCCTATCTCCTGTAAGCTTGAATCTTCAAAACTTTAAAGGTAATCAACAAAAAAAATAAAAGCTGCCTTTAGCATTTAAAGAAATTAATATAATTTGTTCCTCATCGTATATTCCAAGTTCATTGTCCATTATATATAGGAATGGTATTTATATACCTAATCGTGATGAATTATTTGGTTTACTTAATAAAGAAACAACAAATAAAATTATAAAAAGCGTTTATTTACATAAATAACAATAGTATAAAAAGATCCTAATAGTAAACATATCAACAACAAAATTGTAATAATTCATCTAGAAGTAGTAGGGGTTTGGTAGCCTGGGGGCGAAGATGGGGGCCGGGGCGGGGGCGAAGACCGGAGCCGGGGCTCTCGCTAGGATGGGAGCTGGTGCTACGACGGGGGCCGGAGCTACAACTCTCGCGGGGGCTGCGACTACGAGCGGCTCGCGGCGTACAACCGCGTTAAAGCCGTTTAGGGGGTCAGCTGTGTAGTCGACGATTCTCCTGGTGCCGTCGGGGTCAACGACTGAGTAGGAGCCGGTGACGAGGTCCCCGTTCCTGTGCTCCTGGTGGCCCTTGTAGTCTCCGGTGAGGGAGTCCTGGACGTCGTACCCGTAGGAGTATTGGGGGAGGGGGTCTACGCGTGCCACGGCGACGGGAGCCACGACGCTCGCGCAAGCCACGCCTACCATGCAGATGAATACTACAATCTGGAATAGATGAAGTAGGGTTAAAGTTGAAGTCAAAGTCACTTATTATTTGCAAATATGGATTCAAAGACAGGTATAAACTAGATTATTAAAGTTTAACATTGTTAAACTTTGGTTAAGTTAACCGTTTTAAAATCGTTCTAACATTTATTGAGTTGTTTGTTACAATATCCTGTTCTTACATCTACAAAAACTGTTTCTATAACCATACTACATACCACTACCAAATCAATTTCACCTAGACGACGTCCACAGAATAAAATATGACGTATTAATATCGCAATAAGTGTTACACAATAATTTAATAAGATTGAGTAACGATAGTTGTCGCATTGTTTACAAGTGCGGCGTCCACTAGCCTTGCAACATGCTTTAAACCCTTTCTTCGTAACTAGACGCGATGGGAATCACAAAACGATAAATGTATGCACCGCAAACTTCGCTTGAATTTTAACGAAATGTTAATTGACTGGCTGGCTGCGATTTTACGATTTTGCGCAGCCGTTTTGTGCAGTAAATTACATTGTTTGCTCTATATTCTTTATATTTATATATTTGACCTATTTACGAGACCTATTTAATAAATAGACTTGGATCTTTAAGCTCGGTTTTACGTTTTTGATGTCATATATTATGATATCGCTACGAATTGCTACGCCAATAAAATGCGCCCTTTGCGCGCGTTGAAGTCTTTTCAATTACGATATAATATTAACAATAGTTTCCTACTACATGAACTCTAAAATTACTGAGAAAAAATTACCGGTGCCTCTTTCGTGTATATGATTGATTAAACTCTTCTCTCTTTGTTAGAACTATAGTAAATCCAATAAGCGGGTTTCACGAGGTCCCAAGGGATAACTGCTTATTGTTAACATCATTTGTGCATTTCACAATCAATAACGATGTCTATCAAATCACAAGCTTTCATGCTTCAAATTAACATACAATGAACTATTGAGTTGGAACTTAAGGTCGCACTACGAACGTATATATTAGTCATCAATTATTATAAAACTTCAATGAAAATGCTCAATAAAAGGTTCTTGAAACAACGATATTTTTATATTTATCCTTGACCATGAAATAATTGGACACGAAGTTGAACCTTTTTATTGGTTAAATAAATATGTATTAAGTAGTGAACTAATTCATTGTTAAGTACATACATTTTAAACCACCCGATTCTGTCAAATTTTACCAATCGAACATTAACCTTCCACTATTGTGATAAGGTTGAAAATCTATTGAAGAAATTTGACAGGTTGAGGTAGGTTGTCTATGCAGGGACGAATCGAAAGCGCCAGAAAGAAGGTAGTGTCGCAAAGTGTCCCGATATGGATCGCGTTGGTCAATATGCGTGTGCGCACCGAAACTGCACGACTCATTGGTATAGACGCTTGTCTGATTATCTTAGAATTAGATGAGAACTTTGAATGACCGACGCTGTTTATTTTATTACTTCGAGTGCTATGTTTAATTATAGTTTTGAGGCTAGTGGCAGTTGTGTTTCGAAGTTAAATAAGAACATATCAGTATCTAGCAAAGAATAATGACATTAATTTGAACCTGATTGTAAATCACAGTAAATTAAAAGGGCGGGCACCGTTTAAAATGATTCGATAGTAAACCAATTAGAACACTCAACTAAAACTGGATCAAAAGTAAAATTAAGCATTTTTTTTTTTCAAAATCGATTAATTACTAAAATTTTCAAAAACTCACCTTGGAGTCCATGTCTGTTTGCTTAGGATGGGATGGTCACAGTCCTCGAGGTGGAATGTGCCATCCACAGCCGCCCCCGCGTTATATATCGAGCACTTCGCAACTCGGGACGTGAGGTCCATACAAGCCGCTACGTTGAAGAAAGTTATCGAACGCAATGACTCTTGCGATACATGTTACGTTTCACGAACTTGCTTTCGTTGTTTTCGGTGTTGGTTTTCCGGGTTTGATTGGTTGGAAATTTTTGATGGAAATTGGAAGGATTTGTGGTCACCCTAATGCTCCTTGGAACGCTACGTTTACACAATACATCAGTTCTAAGCTGGATCGGATATTAACTTGCAGGATGCTGATGCTTGCGGATCAATGGACGTCTATACTCATACACATAAATGACATTGTGACTAAACAGTATCCTTAAAAAACGTATCCGACTTCCAAATTGATGTCTCCGAATGAACATATTACACGACACAGGTAAATTGCCACCCTGTTTGTAGAATGCCATACACTTTTGTCGCATACTTTTATAATTTTTGTCAAATTGGTTTTGCGATGTAACAATGACTTTTACCAACACAATGATAATTAAGGAGAAATTATGTACTATCTACTTATCCCATATGTTGATTGTATCATCTTGAACAATCCTTATTAGTATAATTATAACGACAGTAACTCTGTTTGTCTAGAGATAGTCTAGAGATTGTAGGGGCCCGATTCTCCTAAGTCAATAATGTCAAAATTGAATAGAAATTGAATCGCAATAGCAGTTTTAACCATAACGGGCATTCTGCTACTAATATAAGACCAATCGTATTCCAAGACATTCGATTGGTTTGCGATTGGTCTGCTATTTTGGTGATTTTGTTCTATACGGTAGTTTGCTCTACAATCATATTGCAATCGTAAATCATTTGCAGACAAAATGATTCATTATTGAATGACAGAAAAGGATAAAAACGTTTATTTCAAAGAAAAAATTGCGGAATGCCACATAGTCTTCAATCGTAATCGAGACGGAGTTGAATCTTAGTCGGATGTGAATCGCATGTCGCGTAAGTTAAATAGCGGAATCGTTCCTCAGGTCTATTGATTCCAGCAGGATGTATTCAATCTTCTTATTTAGAAGGTCCTCTGCATTTTTATGTGTAATTTTTATTTTACTTATTATGAGACCCAGGTACAAGACAGACTAAAAGTTTTATTGGATCCACAACGGGCAAACTCTCAGCCTGCAGTGTTTTTTTTTTCTAAATAGGCTGAAGTATTGTGAGTTGTAAGTTTTTTATAGGTAGTTGAATAAGTTACTGTTTACAGCAGTTAACATATAAGCCTCTCTTTACACACAAAGACGTGTAAATGTTATATATCACATAGTACATACAGATAGCGTATCACACAGTATATAAATCACAGCAAATAGCAAACACTGTTTAGCTGCTATTTATATTAGGCGCACACCATCGTATGCCATCGTCGATACCAAACTATTGACGTTATTGATAACGTTTGTCAAAACTTTACTGATTACAACAAAGGGAAAACCGAATGTGATACGGCGTCCTCAGCATAACATTATGAATTTGAATGTTATGCTTTTACATTATAGTCATAACTATTGTAACTTGCTAGCTCCTGCCAGTGGTTCCACTCGCTTCCTGAGGGAACTACTTCCCGCATATGGATTAAAAGTAGCCTTTAACCTTCCTGGATAAATGGACAAAACTTGGAAAGATTTCTAACTGGTTCAATGGTTCTCAATATTATTGCGTTAAAGCTAATAAATAAACATAGATATGGCTATTATAATAATGCACATATACTAACATTTTTCATACATTTAATTTTAAAATGCTACAAGGCTTTTCGACAAGAGTATGCCAAAGTAATACTCAAAGGTATGTATATTTTAGGTTTTCAGGGGTGTAACTACACTGGAAACCTTGACCTATTTAAAATATTTTTTGTTCTAATATTAAGAAATCGTTAGCTTATAAAAAATACTGTCTCATCATAGCGTAATATTAAATATCCCGTAGAAAGAACGCCCCTTGTAGCGGAAACAGTCGACAAACTGCATTATGTGTGTAAATACACACAAATGCAACGCAAATATAACTTCGTTGCAAATTACCAAATCTAAACCCCATCCTGCATATAGGTTTTTTACGTTAGCCAGGTCCGTTACATAGACCAGTCGCATAAGCAGTAATTAAGTAGATCAATGAGTTAAATATATTTCTCTGTCTACGCTTTACCTTAAATTCTATTCCTATAAAGAAAATGCTTCCCGCTTAATTTTACACAGAGTTCTTCTTTGTAAATTTTATTTCTCGCGTATCACCTAGTATATGCACGTGGAATAACTGGATAACTGCATTGCCTATGTTGCCTCAGCTTAATATTGTAATAATATATTTTTTTTGTATTACACAAGTAGGTACATAATTTAAATAAAGTTTTAAAATCTCAAACATTTATTTCCATTTTGTAAAAAGTAAACAAAAATAGCTAAATCTAGTAGTATGTACAAGTCAAGTCTTTGTGGTTTGCTAGTGTCATTATTTTACAATAGGGCAGGGAGTGGCGATCTACCAGGCGGCGGTGTACGCGGCTGCGGGGTACGCAGAGTACGCGGCCCTGTACGCAGCCGCGACGGGGGCAGCTGCCACTGGGGCGGCGGCGTAGCGAGCTGCTACGACTGGGGCGGCTACGGGAGCGGTCGCGTACCGAGCGTATACTGGCGCAGGAGCGGCCACTGCGGCGGCCACAGGTGCGGCGGCGTAGCGGGCGTATACTGGGGCGGGAGCGGCGACTGCGGCGGCGACGGGAGCTGCCGCGTAGCGAGCGTAGACTGGTGCAGGAGCGGCGACTGCGGCAGCTACTGGAGCGGCGGCGTAGCGGGCGTATACCGGAGCAGGCGCGGCGACAGCAGCGGCGACAGGGGCAGCCGCGTATCTGGCAGCCACGACCGGAGCGGCGGCGACTGGGGCGGCCAGGCGCGCGGGCACCACGGCTGGTTCGGCGACGACGGCGGGCGCGGCGGCCACCAGCGGCTCCTTGCGCACCACCGCGTTGAAACCGTTCACTGAGTCAGCAGTGTAGTCCACCACACGCCGCGTGCCGTCGGAGTCCACCAGGGAGTACTGTCCTTGAACGAGGTCGCCGTTGCGCTGCTCCGTCTGACTCTTGTAGTCGCCGGTGAGGGAGTCGGCTACATTGTATCCGAAGTTGTACTGTGGGACAGGGTCGAACTCCTCCAGCCTGGCGGCGACGGGGGCTGTGGCGTACGCTACGGGAGCAGCCGCGATAGCCGCGGGGGCTACGCTGCCGTGAGCGAGAGCCAGGAGGCAGGAAAGGACTACCAACTGAAACAAAAGATAGCTTAATGTTAAATTGTTGGACATACAATAGGTGTCCCAGTAGACGGGTTATAGATTTCGGTTAGTTAACTGTTTTTCACGAAGACACTCATTAAATTGCACATTCCCACAAAATATATAAAACTGCATTTTATCACTTTTCAGGGAATAATCGCACTATTTCACAATCACTGTTATATTGCACTTCACAGATCCAACTGCGGTCCGTACCTTGAATGCCATGTCTGCTGTTTGTAGTTGAGATGTGTTCAGGGATGCTTAGAGCTGTGAACTGTACCCTTAGTTTGACACTAACGGCATTTATAGTAGTTGGTGGAGCGCTTGCCTCATCCTGGTGGCATCTCCAAATTTAAATATGTTCAAGTACGCACGTACGAGCCGGCCGCGAGCCGTGTGCGCAGCGACAGCGACGACGGTGGAACAATGCCATCCTAGTGTCGTAGAAAATTGCAAAACCAAATTACTTTTCTATGTGATTTTTCATGTTCCACGTGTAACATTTTTAGTCAACATCACGAATTAACTTATACTGAAAACAATATTATGATTTTAGCAACAACTTATTAATTCATTCCAGTTATTATTAGTATATAGGTATTATAGCACGAGACACAGTTAATTAAAAACTAAGAAATAAGTGGCTTGCTCTTGCTCGTTCTAAGGTTAAGATTAATTATTTTTGCTTATTGCGTCTTTCCCCATCCCTATAGGCACATAATCTAATGCTAAAGACTGAAAACTCCTAAAATGACAATCAGATCTCCGGAAACGAAGATAAAAAAATATGAAGTGAAAAAAATATTTCTTTGGCTCTACTAGAAGACATGATTTATTTCTGAACTACAATTCGAAAAAAAAAACGATTATTGCAAGCCACAGTTATGTATATGTATGTACATACATGTAATAAAAATATTGTCATCATCATCATCCTCCGAGCCTTTTCCCAATCATGTTGGGGTCGGCTTCCAGTCTAACCGGATTCAGCTGAGTACCAGTGCTTTACAAGAAGCGACTGCCTATCTGACCTCCTCAACCCGTTACCCGGGCAACCCGATGCCCCTTGGTTAGATTGGTGTCAGACTTACTGGCTTCTGACTACCCGTAACGACTGCCAAAGATGTTCAATGACAGCCGGGACCTACAGTTTAACGTGCCATCCGAAACACAGTCAATAGTGTCTAAGATATACTTAGAAAGTACATACATACAAACTTAGAAAAGTTGCATTGGTACTTGCCTGCCTGGGATCGAACCCGCGCCCTCATACTTGAGTGGTTGGTCCTTTACCCACTAGGCCACCCCGACTTTTTAATAATGTAATAAAAATATTGTATTCCCACAATATTTTATTTCTACTTTTGTTACTAATTCGCTTTACTCATAAATTACATAGTGCTCACAGCCCTAATTTACTTGTGACTTTTACAAGGCAGCTCGGAGCCCGGAATGGGGAATCGGGCTAAGAATGATTAATGCCCATTTTCACCAACAAATCCCTAAATTTAGGGATTCCATAAGAGCATTTACGGAACACTTAATAAGAATTTCGTTTTCACCAAAGTTTAGGTGTCCCTTATACATAGTTATTTATGTCAAAATTGGGAGAGCCCTTATTCTAAGTGGCACTTAGATTAAGAGATTGTTCTTCTTTTCGACCTAGCGTCTGATCAATTTTTCTCAACGGTCCTTGCAGTTGACAGAAATTGGTGTGACCATGGGGTAGCGGGCAAACTGATCTTTCTATTTATCTACATGGAAAGACATAAAAATGAAATAATTTCAGAAAAACTTTATTCAGGTTTTTAATCATTACCTTCCTTCCTTATCCTAATTAATATTTTGGTCTTCGTCCTCTGTACTTCTCTGTATCCCTTCCTCTTCATCCATGCTCGAAATCTTCCTCACAATATTGTTCTCATTTCTATGCGTCATAACAAGGCCATATAATAATTCAATAGAAAATTATATTGAAATTACAATTGAAATGTCTAATGCCCGTTTTCACCAACAATCTCTTAACGTTTCCCTAACTAAGTGTCACTTAGAATAAGGGCTCCCCCAATAATAAAGGTTATAAGGGACACTTAAACTTTGGTGAAAACGAAATTCGTACTAAGTGTTCCCTAAATGCTCTTAGGGGGTTTTGAGAAGTTCAATGCAAAAGTGGAGAACATAGAAAAGCTTCTGACATTAAACTACACAAAAACTGTAAGAATTTTCACTGCACATGAAATATTTTTATTGAGCCTAAGTTACTATGGACGTCTGACATTGTTCTTTAGTTATTTGTTGGTGAAAATGGGCATAAGTCAAAATAATTTCGAATTGATTATTATGTGTGAAAAGGCTGTAAAATTATTACTTGTACAAAACGAAACTTAAAAAAATCGTTGGTACCACACAAACTTTTTTCTTTTCAGACACCGTTATCACGGCAGTGTCGTAGATTGAAAAGAAGTTGCTATGTTTATAGATATTGTCCCTCTGTCCAAGTGATTGGGTGTTCTGGTTGGCGGTGACAAAGACCTTTGAGAGGTTGAAGTATTTTTATTTATTTGACCCACGGTGACCTGATAGACCTACGGCAACACTGTAAGTAGATGGTACATTGAAAGTTTTCATCGTTCGTGGGATCAAAGTTAGGGTCCATAATTAAATATATCGGGACAATAAATAACTGTTGTATAACTACATTGTGGAATGGAATAAAGTATTGACTATATGGTATGGTTCATCAAACTCACATTCGCATTTTAATATTGGAATCAATTAGGATAAGGATTAAAAATAGATTCATAAAATGTTACTCGTTTATTTCAATTCGTATAAAAAACAAAAATATTTAAACCTATAGTATTATACACAAATCAAGTCTTCAGAGGTATGCAGGCATATTTTGTCAGATTATGGCATTCAAGGGTATCGGTAACCGGCGGGGGTGGCTTCTACGATTTTGGCGGGAGCGGCGCGTGCGGTGGTCACAGCCGCCGGAGCCACTGCGGTGGGCGCGGCTCTGTACGCAGCCGCTACGGGAGCCGTGTACGCGGCAGCCACGGGAGCCGTGTACGCAGCAGCTACTGGGGCGGTGTATGCGGCGGCCACTGGCGCGGTGTACGCGGCAGCGACTTGTGGGGCGAAAGGCGCGGTGTAGGCAGCTGTGTACGCGGCGTAAGGGGCTGTGTACGCGGCAACAGGAGATGTGAACGCAGCTCTGTAAGCAGCCGCTACGGGAGCGGCGTAGCGGGGTGCTACGACGGGAGCGGCCGCGTAGCGGGCGAAAACGGGGGCTGGAGCCGCAGCCACGGGGGCGGCAGTAACGGGGGCCGCAGCCACTGGAGCGGCAGCGTAGCGAGCGTAGACTGGTGCGGGAGCAGCGACTGCGGCGGCGACGGGAGCGGCGGCGTAGCGGGCGTACACCGGGGCAGGCGCGGCGACGGCAGCGGCGACAGGGGCAGCCGCATACCTTGCAGCGGCGACAACTGGGGCGGGTTGAGCGACTACACGGGCAGCCACGGGCGCGGCGGCCAGGCGAGCGGGCACCACGGCGGGCTCGGCGACGACGGCGGGCGCAGCGGCCACCAGCGGCTCCTTGCGCACCACCGCGTTGAAGCCGTTCACTGAGTCGGCAGTGTAGTCCACCACACGCCGCGTGCCGTCGGAGTCCACCAGGGAGTACTGTCCTTGCACCAGATCACCGCTGCGCTGCTCCGTCTGACTCTTGTAGTCGCCGGTGAGGGAGTCAGCGACATCGTATCCGAAGCGATATTGTGGGAATGGGTCGAACTCCTCGAGCCTGGCTGCGACAGGTGCAGCCGCTGCGTATGCAACAGCGGGCACTGCGCTGCCGTGGGCAATGGCCAGGAGACAGGAGAGAACCACCAGCTGTAACAAAAATTCGTATTTACTAAAGATTCTCCGGAACCTTCATAACTCACTGTCGGCACTTGTCTAATACTTTAATTATTCATATTTCTATTGTTCAATATTTCTCATTTTTATCACTTTCAATGCGTTTTTTCACTATTTCACAATCACTGTTATATTGCACTTCACAGATCCAACTGCGGTCCGTACCTTGAATGCCATGTCTGCTGTTTGTAGTTGAGATGTGTTCAGGGATGCTTAGAGCTGTGAACTGTACCCTTAGTTTGACACTAACGGCATTTATAGTAGTTGGTGGAGCGCTTGCCTCATCCTGGTGGCATCTCCAAATTTAAATATATTCAAGTACGCACGTACGAGCGAGCCGATGGGACGACTGGACAATGCCACGTAAACAATGCGCTTCTTGTGCAATACACTTGGCCTATGAAACATCGCGCGGCGGTCACACCAATTCTTCGGGCAATTCAAGAAAAAGCATGTTTTCAGGATTTGTGTTTGCCGATCTTCACGGTTAAGTTGCTACGAAAAGAAATCATATACATAGGTGACATGAAGACATGAATGGCATAATAATGGGCGATTGAAATGTCTTCGCTTAATGAAGTGATCCTCGGAGGCTCAAGGCGAGAAGGCGATGTGTATTTAACATGTATTGACATTCACTCATTGTAGGACCATTAGTCACAGTGTGCCCATTGGTAAACAATTATATTAACGTCATTTAGTGACCTCTAGGTTCTATCAAATTTTCAGTCTTGCAGACTATCTGAAATGCAAGTTGCATATAGACCCAACTAGCTTTTATGAAAACATCCCCTATAATCGTTTTTCAGTCGCATTTTAAAGTTGTTTAGTAACCAATAGCTTAGCTAAACAAATTGTCATGTACTGTGGGTACTGAAAAATAACTTAGGCAATCCATATAAGTGAATTTTCATCTTATCGCATCACATTCCTCTGAACTTATTTCAGGTTAGGTCTCCGATCTCTGTTTGATCTCGTACGTCTAGTCTAGTCAACTTAGTAGGTATCGTAAATAAAATCTATCGAGCATTAGCAATCACATTATTTATACGAAATCAAATTTCTGTTATATCTGTCGAGCTTTCCAAAACTACTGAACCAATTTAAAGGTTTGAATGCAAAAGAAAGGCAAAATTGAAAAATACCTTTTTAAGTAGCTCTTTGCCAAAAAGCTAGCATACCTAAGATTTACGATTTACGATTCCACATAAAAATAAACAAACTCATTGTTATTGCATCACATACAAATCACGTTTAACATCAAGTGGTCCAGTTTAGTTCGGCACATTCGTTGATAGGCGGCGACATTTCAAACAGGCTCCGAACATAAAACTACAAAACTTACGAAATACAACACTTGCATCCTTTGCAATGCAAACTAGAATTACAAGTTTGTTCTAATGTCTCCATTTCTGTGAAACAGATTTATTTTCGAGGTTACGTTTCATCTGTGATGCGTGC
This sequence comes from Helicoverpa zea, assembly GCF_022581195.2. NCBI lineage: Eukaryota > Metazoa > Arthropoda > Insecta > Lepidoptera > Noctuidae > Helicoverpa > Helicoverpa zea. Next base: position 7,326,031 of record NC_061472.1, read on the forward strand.
AGGAATTGGTTTGCCAACAAAAATGTCTCTGAAAATAGTTGTCAGTATGTTCTATGCATACAAAAACACAGACATTTCTCCAAATATGGATGCAGTTCTTTGTTACATAGATTCAGAAAAGTCAGCCATATTTTAGGAATTAGCATGTTAAATCATACATAAACGAACATTAAAAAAAACATTTACATTTCATTAGATATTTTATGAGTTTTCTCTCTGCAACCATAAAAATTTAAAATAGGTAATTAAAATGATCTAAATAAATAGGTAAACTGTTGTCAGTGTAGTTTGAAAACGAATAGAATTCAAAATATGATTTATCTTTTTACCAGTTTTTTTCCTACCAAGAGTTGCTAAGAAATTCCTCATTATCATTAGTCTCATTAGCATGACAACGATCAGTTTTCTCGGGTGAATGTATTAGCGAGGCCGTAGTTCGTGCACTATTTTGACTGACGCCTAATGGCGGGTCGTTAGCTCGCGACCACGTTTGGCACACCATATTAATCTTTCCTTTGTGTACTGGAGCAAGATTGTACCAACGAAATGTATTTTGTGGCTTAGCTTGGCTATATGTTTCAGGTATGATAGTCGGCAATAGGATCATATTTTGTAGGCTTTAATTAGGTATACGAAATGCCTTCCGATTATCTGGGTAGACCCGCTGCAGAACGCAATAATTTCAGATATTTGCGTCATTTATTTTTGATCAATATTTAATGCATCGACAAATTATCAGTTAAATTAATTATTGCTGCCCTGCAAAACGGTCAATATTTAATACTCTGTTCCACTGCATTATGCAATACCTACGCATTATTTCACAGATGCACTACAGTTCGAAGGCAACCTCATTACTCCACCCTTGAACTACCCTCGCCTCGGCCCGCTAGCGGCTCATGAAAATGCGCGCGAGTCGATGGCGTCCATTTTCCCGCCGTCGCACGCGCGTCCTTCACAAGGTTGCCAATTGTTGCGCAATGGAGCGCGTGCGCCGTGTCGCTGCCAGCCTGCGGTACTCATAACTTTGTGGAAAGATATGACCGGTAGCTTTTAGTGACCATGCTTGAAAGCACTTCTCATTATTTTATCAACACAAAAATTGTGGGTGAAGGAAAAGTGATTGAGACTAAGATTTTCAGTAGATGCTGGTTTAATTAAGATTTTAAGTACTGAGGTATACCTATTGATTATTAGATATTTATTGTGAGGCCCATTTCTGAACTGTATTTTTTTTTCAATAAAAACCTGAAATTCTGTAAACTGTTCTGTTTTATTTTTATTTTCAAATAGAGTAACAAAATTATTGTTATATTCAGAGCAAAACGATTTTTTTTACATATTTATTCGATATCCCAATTGTAAGAATCGATTTTGTATGACAACAGAATAAATAACGAATACAAAACAAGACGTCTTGTATATGTTACCGTAAGATTACAAACATCGTTAGATTACAATCTATCTCGAGAGATTGTAAACTGTCGAATTATTGTGAACCGTAACATCTGATTGCAATTTAACGCATTATTTTTCGCAATATTATAATCTATCGATGAGAAATTGTCAAATTGTCAACTGTCCGAAAGCTCTCTCTGATTGGTCAGTCTTTTTGTAAGATCGACCAATCACGACCAGCCGTTCTGTTCCCATGGAGTTCCCGTAGAGTTAGGAATGAAATAGAGGTGTCAGTTAAATAAAATAAATGCTCTTCAAAAATTCTTCAAGTATTAAATTTATATAAAAATAACTCTTATAAAAATACAGTTAGGTATTTTGTCTTCAAATACAAACTAATATTTAAAAATAAAATAAAAGGGGTGCTAATTAAACAGGCTTCTTTTTAATATCATTATTCGCCCCCAAAAATGTATGTTGCCTTCTAAATTACTAAGTCAGCCACAATTAATAAAGCGTCGAGCATCTAAATAATACTATCTTAGCCACGAGTTATCTTCCACTCTAAATACAACTCAGCATGATGGTTATTTTTTTGCATCTAAATTTGTAGCATGCATTCTAACAGTAAACTTCTTAAATACTATTAAATGACATCATAAAAATATTTATTTACCTTCTAATTTTTTAACTCGTACCTACTGAGTTTTTTGTTTAAAATATAACACATCCCATATTAATTGACCCAGCATGGAAGTAAGCATGCAACATGCAGCAAGCATAACTTCTGTCACGGCTCCGGCGCTGCGGGGCTCCGGCGGTCCCATGCGAGCTTATCGTCGCAGATGGTTTTCACGCTCACCACCGCAGCTTCGGCTTGCTGGCCGGCAGAGCCGGCCAGCCTCAGCCGCGGCGGCGAGCGCTGAAACTACCTGCGCCTCAGCTCGCAGGCCGCCTCGCCCCTCCGCGCCTACGCGGTTTTGAATTGCACTCTAGGGGTAGGGCAGACAAGACTACGTGGAGTCGGTTTTGCAGCGATTCGTTTTCGTCACTAACTTCAATTTTTAATACAATTTTTAATTGTGTGTAATTTGAGTCTTAAAAATTAAGTACAATTTTTGATTTTATAAAAAATTAAACCGTCACTTATTTTTGCACGTCAAAGAGCTGTGACACCGGGAGTTGCAAAGAACATTGTCTTTTTTGACGTTCTACCAATCAGCGCGCAAGATGCATTCCGTTCTACGCCAGTTGACAATTTGACCGCTCTACATCGCTCTCGATCTTACAAAAAGACTGACCAATCAGGGAGAGCTTTCGGACAGTTGACAATTTGACAATTTCTCATCGATAGATAATAATATAGCGAAAAATAATGCGTTAAATTGCAATCAGGTGTTACGGTTTACAATAATTCGACAGTTTACAATCTCTCGAGATAGATTGTAATCTAACGATGTTTGTAATCTTACGGTGACATATATACTAAACACGTTTCATTTCAAGATCACAGTTGAAGTGATGTAGATCTATACCCTATGTCCAGCTATTGCGAAGTTTGGGCAATCCCCATGACCGCCAGTCATCGACGAAGTATAGTAAATTTTAATGGTGTTGTATCATTGTTCTGTGCAAAGAAAATGCAGAATGCTTGAAAACTCTACCTTTACCTAACATCCTTTTACATTATGGCAAACAGTGTTTACTTATTGGTAAACTCTGAATTAATACAATTCCATGAAACTAAGTTAAGTTCTAAAATTACTTATCCCATTGAAAACAGTAATTTGTCTGTAACAAGTTACGCCTGTAACCTTTAAGTGTAGCCGTTACACTTTACGCCTCCAACTCAGATATTACAGTTATTATGTAAATTATAAATTAACTGCATCTTAAACCAGTCCAATGGAACATAAAGTTTGACACTGCGTCTGTTTATTATAATTAACTTTTCGGTTTTGCCAGCATCCAACTACTCCCGTACATGGATGAAAAGTACCTAGTGAAAGAGGAATAGGTAAACATCCATAATATGCTGTCGCGTTTAGGTATTAATGTTATCATAACATAAAAGGAGTCTATTTGTTATTCTTATTACAAGCAATATAACTGCTATCATCAAAATCCATCCAGTAGTTTTATCGTGAAAGAGGCAAAAACATAAAAATTTCACGATCTTACAATATTAATAGGATCCGATTTGTTCTCGATGGTATGTCGTATGACCTTTTCAGCGCATGCGTGGATCATACGTGACCTATACTACTATACCGTCACACACACACGTACCAACAAACATGTTGTGCAATGTATGACAGTTGTTGATCTATTGATGGTGACTCACTCTCTTTCATGGTGGTTCATAGTTTGGGAATTAATCAGTGTATAAGTAGTATAAAATAAAGTTCAGCCTGTCTTTCTTCGTGGTCAGATTTGATGCGAGGTATTGTAATAAATAGAGTGATTAAAGAGGAAGGAGAGGAAGGTATATAATTTATAGTCGCTTCTTATAAATTATAGCAGCGATCTATATATCCTTAGTTGGCATAGCAAAAATCATAAAGCTAACAAAAAGGTAAGTAACAAAAATAAGATTGTAAACGTGTTATGCTCTTTTGTAAAAAATGCTGGATCTATGAAGATGAAATAATAGGAGAGTAGGATGGCACCCTGGGGACTTCAATAGGATTTATAAGTTTAACCCAATTATTTCTGACCGTGGGAAACCTCTATCAATAAAAGTTACTGCCATTGACCGATTTCCAAAAAAGAGGAAGTAGCATAAATTTTACTTTTAACTTCCCTCGTGCTAAATAAATTGTTTATTTTGGTCGCAAATCGACCTCACTAACGATCATGCCTACCTCAAGAAAACCGGTAACAATCAAGTATATTAATTAATTTAGCGTTTAATGAGTGTGTCACAAATTGTTATTGCCTTTATCTTATATCTATATAATCGGATTTTATGGGTGTTTCAGTAAAATCCACAATACATCCAAACATTACATCCGATCAAAATCTTATTTTTGAGTCCGCCAGCGGTTACACCTTTTCTGCTTATTGCAGCCTTACAAAATATTCTGATTTAAGCTACCTATATTCGCTTCATAACAGCCATAAGTTTCATCAAAATCCTACAGCCACGTGCGCGTGAAGTAGTTATAAACATACTCATACACATACACAGTCATGCACCCTCATAAACTTTCACCTTTATTTTATGAGTGTTATACAGATTGATTAAAAAAAAATATTTCGTCTGCACAAAAACTCGATTTTACTTATAAAAAGTTCCGCAAAAAGTTGAAATAAAACAAACCAAAGGTCAATGTTACTCGATCCTTTTGTCGGCAGGAAACGACCGCTCTCGTATAAGAATCATGTAGGTAACTTAATTTTATCAAATTTTAACCGGTTGAGGCTGAGCACATTTGAAATTGCTCTCATTAAATACCTAAGTAGTTGCAATTTATTAGTGCTTAAAATTACTCGGAATTAGCTGAATTAGGTAATAGATACTTATCCCAATTTTTTTATGTCATTGCTTTTTTGCTTCAATGTATATTAGTTATATATTAGTATGTATATTAGTTGTATATTAGTTATATATTATATATTAGTAGATCCAAACAAATTAGCCAAACATAAAAACTTAACAAACAACACGACATAATACAGTCTCTATTTTGGCAGTGTCAACATACTAAATAAGTAGGTATTATAGATAAATAAGCACTGCTTCCATTCCTCACACAAATGTATCACAATGCACCAATGTAAGTTGCAGCAATTAAAAAAAATAAAATATTCATAACATCACTCTTTACTTAACATTTCACATTTCACGTTCCAAATCTGAAATTCAAATGGTGCACAAAATACTCTCGGACCTAAAAAGTAGTGCACATACATACCTTGACTCAAATTATTGACCTCATTGCTGTCAGGAATGCGTCACAGAGGCACTTGCGTCAGGCGAAGTCGCGGCACTGCTTTATATTCCGTCGCCAAACTCGACACGAACCTAAACGCTTTCCTTGACAATAATTCTGAGAATATTTGTAAGAGCTGTGTATTGTTCTAGTAGTCAAAATTCAATAGAAGTTTGAGCAAATTGCATGGGATAAGGATAATTTCGCAAAGTAACGACATTTTAATGGATGCATAGGAATGTTCTAAACTTATTTTTCATCGAGAAATGATTTCGTTCTGATTTCGTTATTGTTTGAGATTCTACATTAATATTTATTCTCCCTAAGAAATTATTTGAATTTCCAGTTTTAACTTCCACTATGACCTATCATTAATTATGAGTTGTATGTAGATAGCTGTATAATTAAAATATAAGATAAGTAGATACAGGCAAATAGCCACATTCATATGTGTCCTTACCAAGAAATACTAAACTAAAACCGGCATCCATTACTTAACTCACTCCTAAGTTCACTTCTAAAATACGATCTCAATAATAATTTTAATTCAATTTGCAATCTAAGATCTCTTAATAAAGTCCAGACTTTATAGGATTCATGATCTAACTTATACTGGTTTAAATACATAACGGATCTTTACTTTATAACTTTATTACCTAGTTGCTTTGGTATTCAAAATAACGAAAATCTGAAATGAAAATTCTTAATTAATTCTAGTTTAGATATCTTTAACCTAACACTCATTAGTATAATCTATGACTAGTTATTATGACCATCGACAACAGTCATGCATACTCCCTGTTTTAAATTCTGCATAAGGAGGTTAGTCTCGCTTGTAAACATAGCACCACTGCATTGTATGTGTGAGCTCACCGCATCGCAGAATGATACCAATTACAAATAGAGCAAACAATGCACATGCATGACCAGACATGCGACAAACGACTTACCTTTACGTATGTAAGCGATGTAGACAAAATTGCACCATTTAACGCGTGGACACAATACTTAAAGATATTCCGGGCTTTGTCGACAGAACTGCGCAGTTGTGTCACTTAGACACTCAGACGATGCTATCAATTACCAGATGAACGAATACTGACTGCATTTAAAAAGGTTGCATTTAAAAAATCTGTAGTTAGTTAGGTACTTGTGACTCTAATCACCAATCATGAAGTTAGAAATAAACTGGTGAAACCTTTTCATAGAAATGAATTCGCAAGTATCTTGATTTTATCTTTTAAACGACAAATGATCGCAATACAATTAGGTAAGTAAGTACCTATTGTTGCTATAGTGCCAATTGTTATTGCAAAACATGCAAATATGGCTCCATTTTCAATATATTTTACCTCATAACATTATTCTTTTTGACTTAACGTCTAAACTTCTGTAAATAGGTATATAAACTTAATCTACCAGGTAATCAGGAGTTGCGAGTGTTAACCGACATTAAGTGCAGCTTAGAATAGTGAATGAGCTTTCTCTGCTTACGCACCGCTAGTCTATGAATGCAAGTCTTGGCTGTTACAGTTACGTGTCTATACATAACCAAGTCACCTTGCATATTTCCTGCCAGCTATACACCTGGTCGGAAAAACCTGTGACTCTAGTCGCAATTAGAAATTAAAAACATATGTCTAATAGATAGATAGTTTAAAGCTTTTGGGAACCCTTACTGTGGGCTGCGGGTTGTTCGAAAGAGATACCGCGGCCCTGGTACATAAAAGGCCTATGACGGAACACGACGATTTTAGTCAGTAAGAGTCTGACACTCCCTCACCGCTGCTAACCCACAGCGGGAGGGGTCATTTGATAATTTTACGTCGATAAAAAAAAAAAAAAAAAAAAAAAAAAAAAAAAAAAAAAAAAAAAAAAAAAAAAAAACCCTTACTGTCACATGCAAAAAGAATTAAATCTTAACACTTCTCTACTCTCACTCACTTTACATAGTTAATTATAATGAATGAGTATCTAATCTCTCTAGTTATACATAAAATGTAAACTTTATCCTATTTATAGGCTGAAATCTCTTACCTAAACGCTGACCACAATTTTCATCCATCCACATCAAATCTCACGCTTGTCAACGCAGCGTTTATTCTGCCCGATTAAAAGGCCTGAAAACTTAATTATAATGAACTTAGGCGTCTAAATATTAATAGGAGCATAAAGATATCACTATATACAGCAGTATATTCGTAGGTCGTGCTTCGGACATTGCTTCACGCTCGTGACATGGCCGACAAAGCAAGAGGAATGACATAAGTGAACTCCGGCGCAACCATGCAGCAATGTGGATCACGAGCTTCATATGAAGCCGACGTTAGGTATTAGTGTACTAAATATGCATATCTAACGAATACTCTATCGGATTGCAGCTTGTATATTTTCGTAAATTGCTGATATTTGAACTTATTTGGTGAGTAATTAGGAAAACCTCTTCCAATAAGTAGTAATATCTACTTAGGTCTATTAGGAATTACGATGATTGCACACGTTAAAACTATTTTAAACTAGATTATTCAACGACCATATTTTGGTTAATTGCTCTGAAGGTTCAGACACAAACACAATGAACTGATTGCATTTTCGACCTCATACCTAGCTAGCAGGGGCAGAGAGGTTAAAAGTTTTCCCAATTACCAACAATTCTCCTGATATACCGTCCTATAATTAATCAATCTACGTTTACTCGCCAATCATCTACCATAAGCATCTATACTAATATTATAAAGCTGAAGAGTTTGTTTGTTTTTTTGAACGCGCTAATCTCAGGAACTACTGGTCCGATTTGAAAATTTCTTTCAGTGTTAGATAGCCCATTTATCGAGGAAGGCTATAGGCTACTTTTTATCCCGGTACGGGAAGTAGTTCCCACGGGATGCGGGTGAAACCGCTGGCAGAAGCTAGTCCTTAATAACCGTCTACAGATTACTTTGGTTAGCTAACCCCGTAAGATAACATCGTCTATCATTACCAAAGCTAAAGTTCGGACAGCATTCGGTGGCGGATAACCATCGGTTAACACGTATACTTCGGTATAATGTCAAGGTGAAACCAATACTATTGTCTCAAACGACCATAGATACGGGCCGCGAATCGTAAGCGACCACGGAGTAAGGAAAGAGCGGAGATGCCATAATGCAGGTAGGCCAGGCATCTTCTTCTAGGTCAAGTTCGTACGGTGGGCATTACTAAAGGGCTCATATCGAGTGAACTATATAATGAGGTGTTTGTTCTTTGTGACATCTGTCAACGATTTTTGATATTACAAAAAATGCGAAAACAGTAACGTTCGACGTCGCTTGCTCATCCGCATTTTGGCGCGCTACTTTCTTAGGCGATTTTCAGTTATTGCACCTCCGTTAGGTAGTCATTTTGTTCTCCATGTAAGCAACAGTAATTTATACCCATTCATCGCGCTGTCGATACCAGTGAAAGATTACAGCGTTGGGCGTGACCGTTTCAATTTTAATTTATGTGCATTTTTATAAATCGCCATTGTATGCTTGTGGTTAAATGGATAATGGATAAACAAATCGTTACATTTGTTCAAAAGTAAATAGCAACGCCTACACATTATGCTTGTTTTTATTTTTGAAGGTTTCAATGCATGTTATGTTGTTGAGATGTGATTAATGCAAAAGCTTCGGATTGATTTTAATATCAAAATCGTTTGCTCTGATAAGAATTAATATACACGTAATGATGATGATGAATGATGTCCTCCTAGCCGATTATCGGCTACGGCGGCTGTTCTCATGTAAGGAGATTAGCCAACTGCGCAGGACATATTATAGTGCACAAGAAATTGCGCAGACACAGGTGCACTCCCTATTCCTTCACTCTCATAGCCCGATGGGACGGCAATCCGACACGACCGGAAAGAGATCAGGCGCAGGACCGACATTTACGTGCTCTCCGATGCACGGGTGAATCAATCACCAACTTCCAGGCTTCGGGCTGCTTTGTGAAAGTCTTCTAAAACCCACAAAGCGATTTCGGCCCGACTCGGGAATCGAACCCGAGACCTCGTGCTCAGCAGCCACACTTGCGACAACTAGACCAACGAGGCAGTTACAACGTACAGCAACGTACAGCAGCAGTGACAACAGATACACGTAATAATGTAAGTATGTAAATGTATTCATTAATCATGTCATAATTACCATTTCATCGTTTATAAAAATCATATGCTGAATAATTAAGCCATGCGAATCAAACCACACCAACTCGATCCGAGCTTATCGCTGCATAAAATATCGATGAACGAGTATTGACCAAAACTCATTTTCTTTATTACCGTTTAACGACACTCACTATACTCCTCAACGTCATTTATTGAGTGATAACTTAAGCTAAAAGCCGTCAACACGACGACACACCACCACTTGTTACGTGGCACCGTAAAACTGTCAAAGTAATCGAATAATTTTAACCTTGGACCAAATATGAAGAAAACAAGTTGGCACTTAGTGTTACGTAGTGCAAAATACTGGTAATTACGAACTGCGAGCAATGTAGGAATGGTCCGAATGCTAACAGATGTTCGTAAATTGCTCCGATGAACTTTAAGCCCGTTATCTTCAAGTCACCGGCCACTAAATGAAAATATCACCGGCTTATAATTCAGAACGAGGACACAATGCAAGCCTATAAAGCACAAATGCATGTGTTTTAGTAGATTCGAGTCGTATGCTTGTAACACGATGTGTGTCGTGCATATCAATTTAGTTGTAAAGTTAACTGATTACTTCAATCTCGTGCAATGTTATGCAGTAAATACCAAGTCACAATCAAAATGAGTTAACATTAGCAGTTTATGTCTTTCATTTGGCATTATTTCAAGTGCTATCGCGAATTCCTCCCAGATCTCATTGCCTAATATTCTTTCCCTATTGGGAAGCTATACTATCCGCGGATGACATTTTATGGGTACGGGAAGAAGTTCTCCCGAGACGCGAGTAAAACCGCGAAAATAGCTGCCAGTGCTTAATAGACAGTCATTGTTTGGCATAGACTACAACCTTCTACACTGACAGTGTGACAAGAAACATGAGTGATGAATACACACTGATATATTATCTATAGCAGCCACACCCGTGTGGCCACTTTTGTTTTCAACGCGGAGGCCACGGAGCGCAGACCATGGCCATCTCACCTCCACGGATTAATTTTGAAATTAGAATCCATGATTATCTTTAATCTGAGATTTGCTTTGTTAGGTGTGAAAACTGAGCTACGTTGTTAGGCGTACCTAATTAAATATATATATATATAATGTGTTAATTATCCATATATTTAGATGAATGACCTAATAATTTATTAAAATCTTAAATCTTCATTTTGATGTAGGAACTCGTACATTAAAGATCAGTCTGAATAGGACTCCAAACAATTGGTATAGGTATATGCTCACACTTTCTACTGAAAACTGATGAGTCATTATTTTCATGCAACTTACACACAATTACAAGTTTATAAAACACATAATTAGCCTTGTCAGCCACTAAACGAGATGATTAAAATGTAACAACATACAGTGGGCGAGCCATCCTTGAGCGGGCGTAGTCGCTTGCGCAACATATTACAAACTGTAACGGTACGTCCTATGTGAGCGATCTGGATATGAACGCGATGCGACGCGAAAGAAACAAACAGTCGCTTTCTTTTGAAAGCTTCGTGACGTTGCGCGGGACGGTGTGGCTACGGAGGAAGGAAAGATAGCGGAAATACTATATGAAGGTAGGTCAGGAACCTTCTTGTAGGTCATGATAACGTACGGTAGGCGTGATGATCAAAACGATCAGTTATTAATAAGTAACGAGGCGTTCGGGTACCTATACACATCTGGCAACATATCGGATCATTGGACATCTTGATTCAGATCATTGGACATCGAGTTCCAAAGAAGGCTTGTGAGGGTGGAGCCAGTAACGTTTCTCGTACCCCCAACACCCATATTTTCGCGAGCTACTTTCTTAGGAGATTTTGCGTTATGACATCTCCACTTATAATTTTGTTCATCAAGGGCGAGGTGCACCATACATTTTTAAATTTATTCGCTTCGGATCGCTTCGCATAGCGTTCGCCTTTATTCGCCCACGCAGGACGCACCCTAACAAGAACACACGTAGAGGTTGTAAATGTCGCTCCTGCTTTACGACTGTCTACTACATTTCTTCGTTTCGTACTAAGTGACTGCACTGATATACTTAGAACTGATACGCATCAGCACGAGATCTATTAAGCACGCCAGGATCATACAAATTAAAGCTTTTAAGAAGTCGGCATATGCTCTACTATTATGGTCTTATAAACATTACCAGAGAGAGAAAGGTTATGAAATGTTCTTTTTTAACAATAATCAGAAGCAAACACTGTAAACTGTACCTATTTAATTACTGTCTAGCAAATAAATAATAAATTTTCTATAACCCAATATCATTTCAGTCTAAATAGACGTAGGTAGGTACTCATTACAAAGTTAAATAATTAAGTGCCCATCTTTATTTATTTATTTATTTATTTAATACTTCTGCACATTTTGTACAAGGGCGGACTTAACGCCTTAGGCGTTTTCTACCAGTCTACCTTTGGGTGGTGGAGAAATAGCAGTGGTAGGTGCAAAGGTTATATATTATGATATTTAGTGTAAAAAAATAAATAATAGATATATATTATACACACTATATGAATCTATTTTTCTCTGGAATGAGTTACCTCTTCAGATCAGGATGGTAAACAGTAGTTATACATTCAAAAAGAAATTACGCGACCACATCCACAGGAAATTGGCAGAGTCGCTACCGTAGATTGTTTTTTAAATTTATTTTGTCTCTCCTGGCAATTGTAATATGTATGTATTAAGTATGCTTACATATATGTATAGATTTCACAAAGAAGGAAGAGTGAACAATATCTGAACGGTGAGCAGGGCAATGAAGAGGGCTTTAACGTTAGCTACTCAAACAAATGAATAGATTTACAAATTAGAACCTACTTATTATTGTGTAACGGCTGTAATGGAGATAATATACAATGAATCACAAGTAGTGACACCACATAAAGTAGGGACTTCAGACAACTCACCGATACTCGCACTTTTACAGTGGAAAAAGAACATTTCGTTTTGTTAAGCTCAATCTTATTTAATATTCACCCGCATCCCTTGGGAACTACTTCCCGTACCGGGATAAAAAGTCCTCGATAAATGGGCTATCTAACACCGAAAGAATTGTTCAAATCGGATCAGTAGTTCCTGAGATTAGCGCGTTCAAACAAACACACAAACAAACAAACAAACAATCAAACAAACAAACTCTTCAGCTTTATAGTATTAGTATAGATTGATATTAATAAGCTTATTTAATATTGGAGTAATTTATATTTTGAGCTATGCTAATATCATAAACGCGCTAATCTCAGGAACAAACGGTTAGATTTGGAAAAAAATATCCGTGTAAGATACCCTATCCAGGAAGCTTTAGGCTACTTTTTATCTGCTTTTAAAACATTTATCCTTACTTCCAGAAAAAATAACTTTCACTGAAGTATAAACTCCAGCTCATCAAGTTACTACAAGCTGTCAAATGTGGCATTTTACAGATTTCAGTAGCTTATATTTACAGCTGCACGCAACTAAATTCTTTCCTAAGAAAGCGCTAACATTGTCCCAAGTCGCAAGTATACCCACTCGTCACATAAACTGGAAAGCAGAGCAAGTGTAGCGACAGCCGCGGGCGTCGGCAGACTGCCCCGGTTACTGCGACCTTGAGCCGAGGCTCAAGTTACAGGAAATTATAATGCATCTGTGGGAAATTCTACACCATAGGAGTAAGGTTGACATTGAAAATTGAACTAAAAATTGGGTTTTATAAGGTTTCTGCTGTAGGTAAGTTTTTTTATGGGACTGCGCCTCGAAAAGAAGGGTGGAATACGAGTATTCCAGCAGCCTATATCTATGCGTGTAAAAATTCGGCAGTACAAAAAATCCTCTTTTATGAATGAAACTTGGGACTTGGTACAATGTTATCGCATTGTACCGCGGGCGTCGGGAGTCTATCCCGGTTACTTCGACCTTGAGCAGAGGCTTGACTTACAGGAAATTATGCATCTGTGGGAAATTCTACACCACAGGAGTAAGGTTGACATTGAAAATCGCACAAAATTTGGGTTTATAAGGTTTCGGCTGTAGGTATGTATTTTTTAAGCGACTGCGTTTCGAAAAGACGGGAGCAATACAAGTATGTTTATCCACCTATATCATCTACGTATGTTTTTTTTTAATTAGGGATGATGAATGCCATAGCGTCTGTAGCTATTACATAAGAGGAATTTATGAAAATCGTGTCGTTTAAGTTAAACGGCATGCATACACCCTATGCATAGCGTTTAAGCATCTTGACATAGGTAGGTAAGTGTAGCGAAGATTTAGAAGAAAAAAAAATCTCTAATACGGATGTGCCTATGAAACTTAGCAAGTTATACTTGACTAGAGCTGCCATCCGTCCGGGTTTCCCCGGATTTGTCCTCGTTTGGAGGCCGTCCGGGGGCCGTCCGGGCGGGGTTTCTAGAAGTGTCCGGGGAAAACCCGGACACTTTTCATGTAAGGAAGCACCTCATTGAATTTAAGTGTATGGTAATAGTAAATGGGTTACAAATTAGGTATTATTTTGTTTAAAAAAAACCGTACTCGTTCGGGGAAAAAATGCGATTTAAGCCAAATGTCCGGGTTTTTTTTTATGTTTGTCCGGGTTTGGCGAAATTCGAGATGGCAGCCCTATACTTGACGTAACTTAAGTTGCCAATTGACTTTTTTCTAGTCATATACATATGGAGAGTGGGGTAACTACTGCCCGTACCGGGATAAAATATAGCCTATGTTACTCGTGGATAATGTAGCTTTCGAATGGTGAAAGAATATTTAATAAAGGTCCAGTAGTTTTTGAGCCTATTCATTACAACCAAACAAACAAAGTTTTCCTCTTTATAATATTAGTATAGATGAAAGAAATCCCTGTCGTGTTTTTGAGACGAATAAATTACTTATACGACGAAGAGATGAATAGATTATGTAACTGACTCCTTCAACTTTACTACACATAATTTAGGTCAAAAATCCAAAAGCACTGACAGCTTATGCCATGCTTAATTTATAAGTAGGTATCTCATTAAGATAAGAAGTAAACTATGAAAGTTATTCACTTACCTCCCATCGCAGGTACCTACAATGTCAATGTCTTTAGTACATACAACCATTTAATTAATCAGGTTCCGAAAATATTAGGGATCATTATTAGCGCCCCGGGGCTCTAAACCACGGTCATGCGCCTTCCGCACGACATGCGGAGTGAAAGGGTGCGCCCCCGCTTCTCATATAAAAGCTTCAAGCGCTCCTCGACACACATCATCCAGCATCCTCGATCAATTCACACACCACACAATGGCATTCAAGGTACTACGGAGTTCTCACAAGAACCAGCAACACCAGTTTCTAAAGCAGACTCATTAAACAAATGTTGACTGTGATTTGAAAAGTGAAAACAAGTGAATTTTGTTTCTAACTAAACGTTTTTGTTGTTCCCAGTTTGTAGTGTTCGCATGCCTGGTGGCTGCCGCCAGCGCGGGAGTGTACCCGGCCGCGCCCGTGGCGTACGCCGCCGCCCCCAGCTACGTCGCCCACCAGGCGTACGCTCCCGCCCCAGTGGTGCACTCCGCGCCCCTCGCATACGCCGCCAAGGTGGTCGCCCCCGTCGCCAAGCTCGCCGTCGAGGAGTACGACGCGCACCCCCAGTACAGCTTCGCGTACGACGTGCAGGACGGTCTGACCGGCGACTCCAAGAGCCAGCACGAGAGCCGCGACGGTGACGTCGTGCAGGGCTCCTACTCCGTGGTCGACCCCGACGGCACCAAGCGCACCGTGGACTACACCGCTGACCCGCACAACGGTTTCAACGCCGTCGTGCGCAAGGAGGCTCTCGCTCACGTCGCTAAGGTCGTCGCCCCTGTTGCCAAGGTGGCTGCTCCTGTCGCCTACCACGCCGCTCCTGTCGTGCAGGCAGCTGCTCCCGTGTACCACTCCGCCCCAGTGTACCACTCTGGCCCCGTGGCTAAGCTGGCGTACGCCGCTACCCCAGTAGTCCACGCCGCCCCTGTTGCCAAGTTCGCCGCTCCCATCGCCTACTCCGCTCCCCTGTACCACCATTAAATTGATGCCAAAACCTAGGAATCCAATTGTATAATACTTTTAGCGTATTATTTTCAATACGTTTTCAGTATTATGTCTTAAGTCCATTAGGAATTATTTAATTAAATTAATATTTTGTACTGAATTTTTACTTCTATTATTTTTCCTATACATACCTACCTACATATCATTAGATGAACATAGCGAATTCGCATAGTCACATAGCATATAGGCACCATGTGGGTTATAAAGTTCACGCCTGCGACTAAAATTATCCCACTGACATTTGAGTTAAGTTCTAATACTCGTACATAGTATGTTTCTTGTAGAATGTTAAGTAGAGGCATGACGCCATATAAAGAGATATATGTATCTACGTTTAGATCAGATGATTCTACCAGAAAGTTTTCACACTTTCGGCCTATCTCAAAATCTTAGGTCCAATCTGTGGATACTTTCTTGCAGTGACTAGAACGTAGGTAATCATGGAAACAGGAGCCTCATACTATAAAGAGCACAAAAGTCGTCCATAACAGACATTTAAATAACAAATAATCCTGAAAACAAATAGGGATCGTATGAACTTCCCTTTTGAGTTGATTTATTTTCATTTTTAAATATCCATCAATAGGAAAACGACCTCTAAGAGCATTTTTATTGTTCTGTGTTATCTTCACGGCTATAGACGCCTAGGGCTAGATTCACCATAATACGCCCCAACCACATGCCACCCGGCCGCGCCACCCCGCCTGCCGCGCCTACTATTGTGATGAATCTGTCTCGTGGCTTTTCAATGGGACACCCTACAATTCCGTTATTGATTAGATTCTAGTCATTAAAGTTATTTTAAGAATCGTTAAAATTCGGAAGGTTTTTTGATTTGTCCGCAAAAATAGATTCCCGACAAAAGTCCATTATCTTCAATCAACTCCCGTTTGCACGAAATAAAAAAGCTAGTAGGTATGTTAAATATAGCTATAGGACGATCATCTCAAAATTTTGGTAAACATTATTTGCACCTTATATAAAGTCCAAGCAGCCAAGGGAGTAGAGGTACTCAATCGGTCATCAAATATCGGTCCGATTATCTATCCTACAAAAAGTCTGTAAGTATAGTATAGTTTTAGAGCTTCTTCGGGATGGGCGGATATGTGCTGTAAATGCACACAGGATCAAAAAAAAAGGGGGCACCCCCTAATCAGAGACCGGTTATTTGGAATGGATTCTAAAAGAATAGTAAAAACTTCACTGAACTATTACAAAACAAGATGTAGGAGCTACTGAATAATAAATCATGCACACTGACTAAGTATACACAAGCACATGTTAGTACTAACACAAGTACTAGGCTCGGCTTTGTTCCCTTCCTTGCCAACGCCCTTGAATAAACTGTCCCCCCTTTCACGACACGGCTACACCCTGCCTACGCCCAAAACAAAACTCTTCACTGCGTATAGTATACGTCTAGGAATACGTCAACGCCCTTGCCAGAATAAAACTGCAAGAATATTATGATGTAACTCGTCCGAATTAATTCAGTTATAAAATAACTTAATAATTATAAATTTTTGGGATTCTGAAAGAGATGAAATAGTGAAACTATTAGAACCAGTTGGAACATTCTTTTTTGATCCCAAGATAAGTATTTTATGAAATTAACAGTTTTAAGCAAGTAGAAAGTTTGATTTTACTTGAGTTTACTCTAAGGTGATCATGGTATTTTGAAATTAACCACTTCAATACTCATAGAAGGTTTAAAATAAAGATATTTCTTTAAAATAACACAAACAAATGACAACCTACTACTAGCGCCATTGCGTTGTCAGTGTTGCCATAACAAAAATAACAGTACTATTGTATATTCCTATGTTTGACAGCTGAAATCAAAATAAACATCGGCCGACGCCCAAACAAAACATTATTTTTGAGAAATAGGCGTGCCGCACACGCCCGGCTGCAGTGTTCTCTGACTCTAAATAACTTGCACCTTATTAAATATATCTGCCGGTCTTTTTAAAAAATAAGGAACTAACGTTCAAAATAATTGTTGGTAATACAGTGTTTTCTTCAAATTAATCATATTTTATATAATATTTATCGAATTACATAACAATAATTACTTTGGACTTTGATTATATCGTGTAACTGGGGCTGCGGAACCGGCAATGGTGTCTACAAGGGGGGTTCGGTATAAATTTAGCGAAGGCGAGCGCGTTTTGTGTTATGAACCAGATCCAACTAAAGCTAAAGTGCTGTACGACTCCAAGGTAAGTTCCGCAGGCCTAGGCCTAACCACGCCCTACACTATTATATTTTCCATCATCATGTTTTACTTATAATATACTTCAAGTATAGCTTCATCATCTGCAACAAAACTAACATCTAGGTTATAAAATTGTGAAGAACTTTTTGACCAACTTTCTTGTTAAAAGATTACACAAATGTGAACTCAACTTTTACTTCCTATGCCTTGAAAGATTTATTCTTTGTGAAATTTGGGAATCCTCCTGGCTTGCTAGCTTACTTCAAATATATTGAAATAAAATTGTTTGAAAATATTTCATTTTTTTTTTCTTTTATTATGCAAGAACTTTATATAATTACTCTGTTGCTGTAAGGATGTAAAAAATAGACAATTTAATATGTGTTCTATTGAAATTCATGTTTTGTGTGTATTCCACTATTTATTGCTTTGGGTGGGGTTGGGGTGGGGCAAGTCCTCATGTGGTGACAAAAGGATTAACTTCTTTAATTCATTTCAATATCTACAAATCTTTTTATAATAACCCATGTACTGTTCCTGATGCTGAAAGTACTACATAGTGGATTTGGAGATCATAAATATACTATACATTTTACAAAACCCATATAAAGTTGTAAGGGTAGAAGTCAATGTAATTCAAACATATTATAGAACATTATTTAGACTTTCGACTCCTCGTCACTAGGTAATTAATATTATATTAAATTAAATTACACATAAATGTGAGATATGAAGACAGCCGGTCTTACTTAACTCTATCAATTGCGAACAGGTATTGGAAGTCATCGAGAGTAAGGATAAACGTGGCCGCCGCACCGTAGAGTATTTGATACACTTCCAAGGATGGAACTCTTCGTGGGATCGCTGCGTCAGTGAAGATTTTGTGTTGAAAGATACCGAGGAAAACAGACAACTACAAAGAGACCTCGCTGAGAAATCACAACTTCAACTGTAAGACAACATTTAACTTCTAAACTGTCAATTTATTTTGAAAACTTATTCTCAGTACCTAATCATAAATTGGTAATTTTTTTTCCGTCTCATATTCCATTGTCAGTGTTGAATAAATTTTTCATTGATAGGGGTGCGTATTTGTATCGGCGAGAACGCAAAAAGGGAGGAAGCTCAAACACCGGGGCGGGTCCCCCGAAGCGCGCCCGGCATGGCTTCTCTGACGACGGGTCTTCTAGCAGCACACAGCCTGATGGTAAGTTTTAGATTTAACATTACATGAGCGCCTACTGCGATGCAGCATTTTCTTCATTTAAATATTTAAGCAATTGTCTCCCATTTAGGTTTTAATTCAAATTTTAATTTACAGCATTGCAACAGTTGTCATTGCGATTTCATACAACAAACAAATCTATATTTTGTTTGTAAATAATTTGATACTGATCAAATCAAAGCTAAGTGATGCATCGTATTGTAACGTACATACAAACAACTTATGCACGTGCGTATAGTTTCGAAAAGCCCGCCACGACACACCCAAACGCGGCAAACATGGCGGTTTGCGCGGTAACGCCCCAGACATGCGCACTGAACTTCATCGCATTGGCGGTTTCCTTTGTTATCTTGCGTCTGCAAAAATTGAGGAAAGTTTTCAACTTCTGAAATAATACAATGAAAGCATGACGAAACTAAAGTTTCAAGTAGGGTTGACTTAAAATAGAAGTTACGACTGTCTAACCACCCCCTATATAATTTGGCTGCAATGCGCTAGCATAATAATAATTTATTCTGAAAATAGCTTCAGACTGAATTTGTACTTAGATACAGGAAATAGGTAGGTATTTATAAAACAGACAAAGTCCAGTCTGCATTTCAGTAATGCGACGGGCGTGCCCACACGTGGAATGACGTTTTACATACATACCTATATTTACCCCCCAATGCAAAGGGTTATTCCCGCTCGGTAACACATGGGTAACACCCTTTCGTCAACACTGTTGACGATCGGGAAAAAAAATTTCGTTCGTTCACAGTGTCCATGAATGCTGGTTTTTATTTTTTAAATATGGAAATAAAATGTCATGGATTTTTTAAATGTTTTAATGGATTATGTTAGATCTTTTAAAACACAATTAACTAGAAAATAAAAGTGGCCTTATCATGTGCATAATAACCATTTTACACTAAAATAATAAGTAGCGTTCGTCAACACTGTGAACGAACGAAACTTTCCCGATCGTCAACCGTGTTGATGAAAGGGTGTTACCGAGCGGAAATAACCCAATGCAAAAAGGGTGGTGTTTATATTAGACCACTATGTATATGTCTGTCTGTGGCATGGTTAAACGGCCAAACCGCTTTGGTTTCAAAACCTTTCAATAACAAACGTAAAAGTTTGTGTGAATGGATTGCTGAATGTTTGTTACTCTTTCATGTAATTGCCTGAATATGTATGTATATATGAGCCACAAATGGGCCACGCTTTGAAGTAGCAGCTATTTTATAAAATGGCACTTATGTAGGTACTCTACTACACCGGAGACGAGGGATTGCCACGCCCTAAAACCACGTTGCAATTCTCTTATCGGCAACTTCAATGCTCCCTACCACGAACTATATGATAACTATGCCAGAGTAGGTTTTTAAATTAAAGTAGTCTACATTGACATTTATTGTTATGTAACTACCAGCGCAAAAAGGGGTTTTATTTAACGAATAGGTACCATCCATACTGTAGCATGAAGCGTCAATGCAGTTTTTAATGGGTGTGGTCCTCACGCGCTTTTAAAATCCACTTGTTCAAATGAAAAACGTCACTTTTTTTAAACGCTGTTATTGGGTCGGCTTGTACTGGAATCTAAGATGATTATTTTAACCATCTGCAAAGGACAATACAATATGGTACTGTTGAACTGGTTTGATGATGGGGTCGATGGGGAAGATATGAACTGGAAATTCATGATGGGACATCATATCAGAGCTGTATTTGGACTTGTTAGAAAGGTCTTGTAATGATTTGTTCGTGCCTTTATAAAGCGCGTTTTCTTGTATTTTTTTTTTTATTTTCTTTTTTTTTTAAGCCTTCTCATATCAGGTATTTTGAAAGTTTCTCCTCAATCAGATAACATTGAGGAGGGCGTGGAGACGGCCGACACGGACTCGTCGTCCGCCTCGGGGTCCAGCTCGCAGCCACGCTCGCCGCCGCCCAACGTGCATGTAGGACGCGCGCATATCGCGTTACCCTCGGCTTTACGGTAAGTTTGCGACAAGATTCTTGGATTATGTGCACTTATTTATTCAAACTTTAATGAGTAATTACTTAAATCTTCAATATGATGCGAAAAAAATATGTCCCTGTCTATAGGTGTTCTTCTATCTATGAGTATTCTTTTTTATATTAATTTAATTAAGATTAATTCTTGCAATGTATTAATTATATAATTTCTGCCTCATTGGTCTGGCAAGCTAAACGCTCCAGATAAAAAGTTTTACCATAAAGAATTTCTCGGTAACGACGTGAATCTAGATTGGAGACCGGGCCATGACATTGATAGCAAATAATCAAACTGCCTTTCTTTATTATTACTGGTTTAGACTGGATGATATGTGGGATACGTAAGGGTGAGGCTAGAATGAACGACAGTGCGCAACACCCATTCGATTGTTGTGGGACTTCGATTTTGCGATAACAGCGTCACAAGACCGATTTCGGCCACGGCGTCTGTTCTCATATAAGGAGATCAGCCAGCTGCGCAGGACATATTATAGTGCACGAGCATTTGCGCAGTGCACTCACTATTCCTTCACTCTCTGCGCCGATGGGACGGCAATCCGACACGACCGGAGAGAGATCAAGCGCTAGACCGACATTCACGTGCTCTCCGATGCACATTTAAACTATGGCGTATATTCCAGCGACCGCCTAACATTCGACTACCACTTGGTGGTGAAGCGTGGTCGCCTGTCCCGGCTGCCGGCGACGCCGTGCGCGGCTCAGATACTCGAGTCCTTCGTCAAATGGTTCGCGCGAGCCGGCGCCTGGCACCCCACGCGGGCCAGGCATGACCCGCCCCAGAAGCCGGATATGCTTGATGTTTCTTGCAGGTATGTTTCGAATCCTGGTTGTCTAGGTACGTTTACATTTAAGCCCTCTATGTGTTAAATAGTCAATCCTCCATTTTGGGAGATTATTCTAAAGAGTTATGGATCGCGGAAAGAAGGGTGAAACAGAGGGTCCTAAACCTGAAACTATGTTGAGTGGGCATTGGCGCGGGTCAAAAATAAGTGGTCCAGTTTTGTATGAAACCGCGTCTATCGCTGTTTCAGGCCTAACACGGAACTTTGGTGGGTTTTAATAAGCCTGACACTCCTTTCCTCACCACCCAAAACGGGATAGGTTCTGAAAACAATCTAACATCACTCACTATACGAAAAGATATGCAACAATTTTAAATTCCTAGACTGAACCTAGTCCGCGAGGTGGCGGACGGTTTGCGCGTGTACTTCGACTTCATCCTGCGCGGACACCTGCTGTACAAGCAGGAGCTGCACCAGTACCACGAGATCTGCGGACAGTTTATTGACGAGTGAGTACAGGAACTAACATTGTATTTATTTATTTAAACGTTATGCCACATGGAAAGAAGCGAACTTTGATGTTATGAGGTTTACTGCAACCTCAACGCAGAGATAACATGGTAGGCTAATTGTTTTTTTATAAAATTTTGTATTGAGGTATCATATAGTTTGATTGAAGCTTTGGAGGATATAAGGTATATTTTCCAGAATCGTTGTTTTCTTGAATTAAAATTTAGAATATTTTTCATCGGGAAAATCCGAAAATTTCAGGATTGTATAATACAAGAACTTCGTAGGTGTAGAATAACTTAAAGTTACCTACAAATGCAATAATAGAATTTAATATTCCAGACAAGAAGCGCACAAGAAACTGGAGTTGGAAGGCGAGGAGGAATATGACGATGATCAGATGGCTACCGAGGAAGATGTGCTGACTGCCGCCGAGGAAGATCTCAAGAGCCCTAAGATACCCGAGTACTCGCATCTGCCGCCAGATCCCATGGACGCTGACAAGAGCGAAGGTAAGAGATATTATGTATAAGTTTGTATGTATTGTTATGTATGATATATATGAATTTGTATTTCTTTGGGCCCTAGTTGCCTGAAATAAATAAATAAATAAACAATAATCACCATCCTCCTATCCTTATACCTACCCGTTTTATTTGGAGTCCAACAACTAAAGGAAAAAACATACAAACCTCCAAATTGAGAACCTCCTGCTTTTTTGTATCTGATATCCTTTATGTAATAAAAGTCATTTTTGCCCCCCATCTTGGGAGCTTGTGAAATGTCCTTGATATTGGAAATTTGTAACATTCTACTTAAATGTATAATTAGATATTTAATTAATATAAAGGTAATTTCATATTAATTAAATATCTAATTAATATGAAAGAATTTCTGCAATTGTTCTATAAAAGTTGCTCAAGAAATTATCTATACCCACTCAACAAAAATCACATGCAACGACCTAACTCCCTCCATAATCACTCAAATAACAATTTCATGACTCAAAACAGGTGAATCAAACAACCACGACGACATTCACGCGTCTAAGTGCGAGTTCAACGACAAGCTCGCGATGAGCGAGTCGACGGCCGAGGACAACCACGTCGCCAGCTCCAAGACTCGCGACGGACGACCTGCCACCCGCAGCGGGAATGTTGCAAGGAGGTTCGTAGCACTAGGTCTTATACCAAGGAGTTTAGTTGGGTAGGACTGGCGACCTGCGTAGAGAAAAATATTTAAAAAAAGAATGAGAGGTTTTGTCTATGAGAATTAAAAAAAAGTTCTAAAGAAAGTAACAGATGGCGTTGTAAGTTACTGGGCCTTTGTCGAAATGCCAAGGTTAAAAAAAAAAACATTGCTCCGAGCCCTTTATGTGGCTTGGTTCAAGAAAGTCTCAGATTTCTGAACAAATTATGTTCTCAACTTATATATTTTTTTAAATATACCTAAAATAGATATTTGGCTAACATAATAGTTACGGTTTTCAGACTTCGTTCTCACAAGTCGGTGGTGTCTCAATCAGAAAATGAGGAACCCGCCCCCTCCACTTCAACTGGCGAGCCGAGGGCTTTCGAAACTATGTCTTCAAGGTACCTTAATAATTTTCACAAGTATTAACATTATGTACGTTAAAATATGGGTTAATTTGGATTTCAATCGAATCCTCAAGTATTTTATGTCGGACTAAAACGATTTAACCTGCCATTGCGTGATAAAACTATCATTCAAGAAAGGAACAGAATACGAACCCCTTCTTGCTTCTTTCTCGAAGTTTGGAAGTCTGCTGTACTCACTGGAGTAACTGGTTGAATAAAACCGAACTACAGAACCGCGTCTCCCCAACTCAATTCTTTTAGATAAAGAATAAGAAATGTTATTTCCAAAATATTACATCATCTGTAATCATTACCCCTAAACTAGGCAAAGCCTGTATCTTGGGTGTTATTTTACTTTTATTACTCTCAGAATCGGCCTGGAAGTGTGGGTCTGAATAGATTTCGCATTAATTTTGATGATAATGTTCTGTTGCAGCGTGGGCAGCAGCGGGTCGTCGCTGAGCGAGTGCTGGGCGCGGCCGGCGGCGGCCGCGCCGGCGCCCTCCTCCACGCGCACGCCGCTCTCGCTGCTGCTCGATAAGGTAACATATTATTTATTTTATTCTAAGTTTAAGTCATCATCATCTCCCGAACCTTTACCTGCAGCTGAATACCAATGTTTTAAAGCGCAAAGAGCGGCGATATATCGGACCTTCTCAACCCCCTTTACCCTGGCGACCCAATATCCCTTGGTAAGACTGGTTGTTAGACTTACTGGCTTCTGAATATGCTCAGTGACAGCCGGGACTTACAGTTTAATGTGCCCTCCGAAAAAACACTGTCATTGATTTCCTAGATATACTTAGAAAGTACATACAAATTATTTTTTCCATGTTTGCAGGTGGCAAAATGGCAGATTATTCCGCGCGATGGAACAGAGCACTTGCCTTGCCGTGTCTATGGTGCCATCCATCTTGCCAGACTCTTTGGTAATACCTGAATCAAAATTAGATTACGGTTCAGTGTTGCCATTCCAAAATAAAAACTCATTAAGGTTTTTCTTTTCAGTGAAATTGCCAGACTTCTTGAACGCGACTCAAATGCCTGATTTCAAATTGAAACTGATACTCAAGCACATCGATATGTTCGTTCAGTAAGTATGCCTTTTTTTTATTAACTGTCGTATCAACAATAATATATGCTTTCCAGTTGGGTGGAAAGCATATATTATTTAGATAATAACTAAAAAATGTGTCTATCACCAAAACAAACCTAAAATATCGTCTTATGTTAGAAATTCGGATTTCATATTTTGTTTTTAGGACCATTAAAACCCTTAGGGTGGCCTTGTTCTTACTAGAAATATTAAATTAAATCATTTATTTTTCTCAGGTACTTGGACGAGCACAGCGAATGGTTCGGCGAGGTGTATTACGTGGCAGACAGCATGTCCCGCTCACACTAAACGATACTCAACTAACAACACTTGCTCTCTATCGAGACAATTACATTCCAAATGATTCAAACTTAACTGATTCGAGTCGAAATTTATTCCAAAGAAAAACATCAATATTCGCCACCGTCCAAATTTTTTCTAACCTTCACAAAAATGTCTGCGGTTATTTAGAATAGGCTAAAATCTTATCAAGGAAACAAACACGCTTTCTTCTAGAATCTCTTTACATTTTTCTTGATAATATCTTAGCTAATAATATCGGCTAGTAATTGAGATTACTAGAAAAAAAAAAAACAATATCGTAAACGAGTGACTTATTGTAAAGCCTTCATTAGGAAAACGTAACGTTGAAATAATTTCAAAGTTCTCATGTTAATGCGCCTTAACTTTGACACCACTTTCATACAAAATGTAGGGTTATTTTTGTTACCCTGAGGTACAATAGCTTAACAAGTTTTAATTTACAATAATTGAATGTTTTAGGAAGAAGTTCTTATGCCCAGAATTTACAAAAAGGAGCGAAGCAGAGAAGTTTTAAACAACCATAGAATTTCCTAATTCAAATATCTCGTCTTTGGTGGGTCTTTCGAAATTGTATTGGTTGTTTTAAAAACTTCTCCACTCCGCTTTGGTGGAGTTTGGGTTTATTTTGCTTACGTAGTTTGTTTTAAAAGGCTTATGCCATCCGTAAGCAAAACGCTTTTCTATACGAATGTCATAGAAAGTGGTGTCAGCGTGGAGAATAACTAGGGTACTATTTTCTTGTAGGAAACGTTTGTCAGTATTACGTAGTGGTTGTAATCGGGACCTTGTTGGTTATTAGCACTGGCCTATCAATGCACAATAGGGAACCTGGTATGATTATTATTATGAGTATATAGCAGTTATGCTAGCCTAAATTCGTCTTTTTAATATATAATACTGTATCTATTTAGCGAGAGACTGGTCTGTCTACATTTATGTAGCTATATATTTATTTATCCATATCTTTCGCAATGTGTGATATCAATGAACAACTGCGTGAAATATTTAGTATCAAGTTATCATAGTTTCAGTATTGTAGTGTTTCAGCTATTTACAAATAGTTCAGTTGATTACAATTTTATTCACATTTTACAGAATGCTTATTGCTTGAAGTATAAAAATAAAAATCTATCGCAACTTGCACATCATTTAAAACTATTCTATCAATATAATACTGTAGTGATTTACGACACTATATCATAGCCGTCTCTGGTACTGATCAATAATTCACATTATATGTAGATTATTCATTATATGATTATTATTATAATAAGTACAGTGTAGTTTGAAAATTTTAAAAATGCCGACGCTGATTCACATAATTACATTATACAGGATCTGGTTTTCTTCTTTCGTTTTAGATAACGACGAGATGGAATAATATGCACCAAATAAACGTAAGCCTGTATTGTTGACGTCAAATAACTTTGTCCCTCAATAATATGCTACAGAACTACCGAGCTTTTGATACACTTACTGTTCTTGGTCTTCAAAGGGCTACAAAAATTCAAATTAAGCTGCACTGATATTAACGGAAGGCTCGATGGGTATATACCTACAAGTGACTGCACAACTAAACAATTACGAATAAAACATTTATAAGCGCATGTGCGAGGCATCAAATGACAAATTTTAGCGGGGCAAAGTTATTTGACGTGAATTGTATGTTACACCAAAAAAAAATGTAGATGTCTGGCCGACCTTTAAATTAATCCTATCTATAGTGAGAAAACTGCAATAGTAATAGCATTTTATTTTAGTGGACAACTTACAAAATAAATAAAATATGATTTCAAAACGAGTGTTTTATTATGAAAAATTACATTCCAATTCCAAACAAAAACGATTTTGCAATATTTAAGTCTACAATTAGACATAGCTTGTATTTAAAACTTAAAGTAATAATACATTATTCACCAAAATTAAATTTAAGGCGAGCTGTGTTCTTAAGGCACACAATAAATCATTAGATTGTTTCCCAAAGTTTCAAACTGAACAAAACACCTCATTTTCAATTGGTTTTTAACCAGGTGTTCGAACTAACCAACATATTTTTGTGAATGTTTGCTTAAAAAACTAACGCATACATCAATTTTATGACTAAATAGCAATAAAATGATCTCGCTGATGTTTACTATAAGAAACTTGAGATCAGTGTTAATTTACAATGAAACATTAAATTCGACAAGGTAGATCGTAACTTTACAGATCAACTTTATTATTTATGAGCATTTTTCGTGTGTGTGATATAATAAAAACACAGTTTTCGGTAACAAAACTTGCAATTACAGATTAGATTTATTATTGATACGTAAAATACAGTTGTACAAGATTGCTGTAGAAAAAAGGATGTTTCTTGAACCCCATTTCAACCAATCTGATATCTCTGCTTAGGAGACCTACAAGAAGTTGATAAGTTTTTATAAAAAAGATCAGTTCACCATAGACTAAAATAAAAATACACCTTCATATCGGGTTGTGAGTTGTCTAACAGAAGGAAATTAAAATTATTTACTATTTATTTATATTCCGTAACATGGCAATTGATGTCAGAAGGATTGGGACAATTTTCAATTGATTTAGTGAGAATTCAAAGTAACAATAAATACATAAAATAATAATTGAAAAGAACCAAAGACTTAAATTTAAATAACGAAAAAAAACATAAACACAAGCCTTCAAACATGTTTACTGCCAAAAAAACAATTTATCTTCATTTATTTTGTACAAAAATTAAGAAAATGTGACCATAGTTCAACGGAATCATTTGTTGCCAGCTGTTTATTTTTAAAAGTTTTTTTTTGTAAAATTCAATGTAAGATACCTTATTGGTGTTGTTAAAAAAATTATATATCTGACTGGTTGGTTATTGGTTAATCTTGTTCCATTCTATGTATGACCCGGCGGTACTCGTGCTCGAGGGCGAGGTACTGGTTGGCGAGGCGGCCGTGTGTCTCGCTCAGTCCCGTGGCACTAACTGTCGCCGCATACTCTTCAGGCTTCAAAACTTTTTGCAGTTTCTTCATTTCTAATTTCTTTTTCTGTAACAAATACAACCTTTATGTAAAACTAAATTGCTGGTATGCTGAGTATACATGCTAATTTGTTTCTGAACAAATTGTTACGTTTTTACGCTAACATAGCTGACTAGTCGGAGATAAAATTTGAAATGGAGATAGCTGATGGAGAGGGTGATAAGCTGACATTCAGATTACCGGATTAACCTCGAAATACTCAAACGATACTCTTAACTTTAAATACTACTTAAAAGTATATCCGTCACAGAAATTTACGTAAATATGAGAGAGATAGAATTATGTTCGAACAGTCCTTAAAATTGAGTAGTGTTCCAGTATTCGGTCGTAAGTTACAGGTAAAACGAGTACCTACGTAATGTGTATATCATACCTGAAAAGGTGCATTTAATCTATTTTTGACATCAAGCCGGTAATTCAAGTAGGCAGTCTTATCTGAGGTGTTTGTGCTCTTCAAACGGAGAATTTCATACACGCGCCGAGCTTGTTTTTTGTTGATTTTAAATTTGTTACTGGCTTGATTCGCCATTTCTTCTGAGAACCTGAAATTATAAACCAGAATTCGTGGGCGGAATGGCTATAAACTGATGTTTGAATCACTCGGATCTTTAAAAAAGTACTTTCTAAAAGTATGGATAACAAGTATTACAATCGAATTATGTCAAATTATGAGTGGTTTCAGGAGGTTGCACTATTAAACTATAACAATAACTAGCCATGCCGTCAAATCCACAAACCAACCAAATGACATCAATTTTACAGCCGGTCATGGTTTGCTAATCGTTATGGTTAAATGGTGCAATCCTTATGACTAATATTTATGAAAAGCAGTCACAAAATCAATAAAACTTACCCTTGCAGAAGTTTAGCAGGTTGAAATGCTGGTAAACCACTGCAGTTCTTAGCATCAACATAATCTCTAATCCTTTGGAAGTCTTGTGATGGGTCCTCTACAGTTATGTCTACTACCTCTGGTTGTATTATAAAGTGGGAGTACACTGCCTGAAATTATAAATTAATATTCTTAACTAACGAAATAATTATAATATCAAGCTGGTAAGTTATTTATTACCAACCCCCTTACTTATAAAATCTCTAATCACCTTCTAAGCAACATTTTAACTAATCACTACTTAAAGTCTTAAGTAGTGATTAAATGTTAGTTAAGATATGCTTAAGCAACGTTTATAAGTAAGAATTTTCTTAAACAGCCCTTAAGTATTACTTATATTTAATTCACGTTTATAAGTAAGGGGGCAAGTGTTTAAAAATGTATAGATCTTTTGAAAATATAAGAGAAAGTACTAGAGAGTTTTATCTATAGCACGTTTGTTTTAGCGAGAGTATATTTTATTAGTTTTTTAGATAAATGCATACTTACTAAATTACTCCCTTGCAACCAATTATTAGTATTAGGTATAAAATCCTACAGTTTTCACCAAACTTTATGGTGGTTCGCAATTAATTTCAGAGCAGTAGTACCACAGATTACCTTAATAGTTACTTCGTAATACACACATGTGGTCCATGCCCCCGCACACCTTTGCATCGAACCTTGAGCACGATGTTCCAGACTCCCGAAAAAAATGTCGAGAATAACAAAACCTTACCTGCAGCAACTGAGCGCAAATCCCGAGTTTCCGGAAGGGCGGGAGGGTGAGCACCTGCGAGATGCGCGGGCGCGAGTGTCGCGGGTAGGCGTAGTAGCGGTACACCGTCGCGTACGCCGCCGTCGCGTAGCGGACGCCGCCCTCGCTGGACTGGAACTTCTCGAAACTGGAATAGTTAACAAGAGAGGGTATTGTAGTGTGGGGCTTGTAAGGATAGGATGATAGATCTTTGATAAAAAATAATCTAACTCTTAGTGTGTTCATTGTGACATCTTCGGGAGCGTTCAAGTAATACGTAACGCAATTTGGGGGGAGGGAGGGGTCTTGTAAAACGTTACAATGCGTTACAGGGGCGGAGGGGGGCTTTCTTACAACACGTTACGTAACATTGTTTTTTTTTTTTTAATAAAAACTTAGGGAATTCAAACTCCAAAATTGGCAACCCTTTTCATTTACGTTTTACGGGGAATCCCTTGATTGTATTAGTCTGGTCGTCATTTTTGATTTGTTCTCGCAAGTTGGCAAAAATTTTTGTTTATATTTCACGGGGAATCCCTAGACTGTATTGCGTAATTTATTGTTGTTCTCGTTGTCAGTATTCGTTAGCGTTTTTATGCAGAAGCACATTGCTATAGTCGGTATTATTAAAGTGAGTTCATAGTGTTCATACTGTAATGTCCTCAAAAGAGGGCGATTTGTATCATCAGCTGTTCCTGGCCTATAAAGGCTCTCATGCTGACTTGCCAGCGCAACTGTGTCAAAAAAATGCCTTACTTAAAAATACTTACTTGGTTAATAGTTGATTATTATTTAATTTTGTTAAAATACGATTTTATTTCGAGTAAAATGTTTAATTTCAGTTGGGTTTCCATTTATAATTGCATTGTCAAAGATTAAAATAAAAATGTTATTTTTTTTAAGAGTTTATTAGTAAAAAAAGCTAAAATAGGAGAATGAAGAATAAAAAAATGTATAAAAAATAAACAAAATACGCATGTGATGCGGATTAAAAATCTCTTGTTTTATTTAGTATGTATTACCGTAAAGGCAATTAAAACTATACCAAGGATAAAATCTGTAACATACTTTTTTGCGAATTTAGGGTAAAAATGGTCAATTGAGTGTTACGTAACGTTTAAAGAGGGGGGGGGGGGGCAGAAAAACGTTACGGTGCGTTACAAGGAGAGGAGGGGGGGTCAAAAATCTTCAAAAATTGCGTTAGGTAATACTTGAACGCTCCCTTCTCACACAGGGAAGGAATGAGTGTTAATAGTCTTGCTTGTTCAGATGGGCCGTTAGACATAGTTATACTACTTCCTTGTTAGAAGGAAAGATACAATACTGGTTAATATTACAAATACGAGTTTAGATGAACATAAAGTATCATGAAACTTCACAGTAATATACATAAGAATCACTTAAAGATTCTTTATCTGGGTACAAAAAATAAGTAGAAGCCTCAAGATGAGGGTGAAACTGTAGAGCAGTACTACATATCATATGCAACAGCCAGTATAGTAGGTATTTCTTGTATGTAATGTGAAAACATTAACATTATTTATATAGTAAAGCTAAGATTCATTAAACAATACTTACACAGTGAAAAATGTCCATTGATCATCATCCACGTCAATAAATGATGCTGCATCCACATACCACAGCAGGAATGTCTGCAGCCTTTCATGGAAGTTCAGGAAACCTGGTGTTGATGTTTCACAATAGTACACTTCAAAGGATCGCTTCTCACCACCATCAACTGGAAAAATTATACTATGCGTGAATAATTACTAACATATTTAACTCCATGTATGCCAGTGCACAGATCTACACGAGGCACAATGGATTTTCTATTGTTCTCTGATCAGCGGCATGCAAGAGGTTAATGAACAATTCCAGTGGCTCTAGTCATCAATATACTCAATTCCCGATTTCTTTATTAGCATTCCATATGTTACACAGAAGGTAAATTTTATAATATTGATACAATATGGACTCTTTTAGTACATGGCATACCACAGAGAAATTGATCTTTAGCCACCAGGCCAGCCATAACATTGACCAGTTGCAACAAGTAGTTATTATTACCACATTTAACACTACATATTAAGTATACAAACATGATTTATCTCTTAACAGTCAGAACCTGTTTGTATAAAACATATATGTACCTATTGTGTCATGCAAAAGTTCATTGAACTTATACACCTATCAAACATGACATTTTGTAAATGTTATTAGTCAACAAACCAAGTGTAAGTACTACTATGAACATTTAACAAGGTTTATTTATAGCAAGATTTCAACCATAATACAGTAAAAAAAATTAGTCTTGTCTATACTTACATGGGTCCACAGAGAATGCATGTAACAACTGTCCGTGAGGTGTAAATGACTCATCTTTCTTCAGTATAGAGACAAAGTGGTCCAAGTTGGTAACATACCCTGGAGCCAACACTTTTGTCAAGGCACCTTCTACATCATCTGCCTTCATACCCTCGGATTTATTTGGTTCAATCTGTAATTACAAACAAATAACCTCAATAGTTACAAAACAGGTTTTATTTTGAAATTGAATCCTTAAAACATTCTCATACTGTATGAGTTCAGTGTTTATTCATTGAATATTGGTTATTTAGGTACTGATCTGTATGACTAATAAACTATCAAAACATTGAGAAACATATCGCATATGGATCCAACCTCAACCATGAGCCCTAATAATTCGCATTAATGACCTGAATTGGACATCAAAATAAAGACTAGATTTTGTTAAGTCAAGTGAACATAGAACTTAGCAATGAGAATGTGTAAATATAGTTACCTTTTCCGTGTATTCAATACCAAGATATGTCTGAAGACTTCCAGCGCTGTAATAAAGTCTTATGTGCAAGTCTGTGTAGCCAAATATGTTTTCATTCTCCCCAAATACCTGGTGACACATCTCAGGGCCGAAACTTGTGTCGTCATTCTCAAGATCTTCTACAGACCTTACTGAAATTGTAAACAGGATTTAACACTCGCACCAGTTACACCAAAATACTCACAAAGATTGACAACCTTAAGACATCTCTCATACAATATATCCAGCTTTCCTTCACAAGACAATGACTCAAAAACTGGCATAATGTTATTTTGTACGCCGGATGGTATAACAGACAAGATGTTTTGATGGATTGTAATCTACTAAGACAGAGTTCAGCAATCTTACCCAGCTTAAATTCCAAAACTTCGTTACCATCTACAACTAAATGGCACAGCGCGTCCGTCATTTTCTTAATCTTTAATAATAAAAATGTTATTTCATTACACCTGCAGACCACCCGATTCCCGCGCAAAAAGATGGGGAATAAAAATATGGAAGACAACACATATAATATTAAACTGTATTGATATAGAAAACCTTTGAATAATTTAAAATACACCAACGGTTTGGCAAATTCAAATATGAATCACTGTATTAAAAACAATAATTTTACAGACAGGACTCAACAAAAATGCAAAAATTAGAGAAACGAAAGCCAGGCTACTTTTTTAAAATAGCTGTCAGTCAACGTCAAAAATAAATGTCAAAAAAGAAGACTTCTTCCTTCGCATTTTAATCTGCGGCACCGGTAGAGTACGACCAAATTGCTATCTATACTTAGAGGTCAGGAAATAGGTCTCAAGCTATTTTCCTCTTAATATTTGGAATGAATATTAATTGAAACCTTCCCAGAATTCATTACATTTAACCGAAAGAAAAAATGCAAATAAAAAAGCGAATGCCATAACTTTAAGATACAATCACATCTATATAGTGTTCGTCATGTTCTGATATTTAAAACTCGTACTTGTGAATTTTAAAAGAAATCCCGAAGATATGCCGAAATCATGAATAAGTTACGAAGATCGATGGTAAAAGCGTATTGAATTTTAAAGATATGCTGATATGCATTAAACCGTGACAGTATTAGCAGAATAAGCGGTGCTGTTGCCTACTTTTGAAAAGAAAAAAGCTATATCGATGGTTCATTCATTTATGTGACGTCATTATGGCCTGGTTGGGTTAGGTTTGCTTGGAAATTTTTGTTAACAATCTTGTATTTTAATATATTATATGTTGTGCTACTTATTTTAGATTAGTAATATAAATACCTCATATAGTACCGGTAATCCTGGTGCCAAGAAGTGTCTGTTTCGACGACATTTTCTGGCGAAAATGAATCGCCATGAAGGTGGGTAATGATAATCAAAATTTGTTCGATGCTATTGTCACTGCAAATTTCATTGCAAAAAAATATGAAAATATTGTCATCATAACGTAATTATAAGTTTTATGCATTCAATTTTGGTTAGATTGTCTTCAATAAATAGGAAATGGAGAATTGTTGTTGTATTGCGTGTATTGACATATTTTCAGGAGTCAGCTGTGATTCTTGTTTGAAAAATAACTTCAGAGGACGACGATACAAATGTTTGATTTGCATCGACTATGACTTGTGCGCAGCCTGCTATGAGTCCGGCGCTACCACAAACCAACACACTACAGAGCATCCTATGCAATGCATTCTATCTAGAAGTGACTTTGGTGAGACCTATTTACAGTGCTATATATATTAGACTACATGTTATATGCCAAATGCCTAAGCATAATGCTCCTGCAAGGTTAAAAACAGAGATAATGTGCTTATAAACTGTTAACAACACAAAAGTAACACAAATATTCACATCTTTTTGTTTGACCAACATCTATTTTTAGAAAGCCCAAGAAAATTCGATGTTTGTTAATTATTTTTTTAACAAGTGTTCCATTGTTGCGTGCAGCCTAAAGTAAGGAGACCAAAATATATTTACTTGGTTGCCCAAACTCAACTTAAGAGTTATGTTTTAAGTAGCACAAACAAAGGCATTTGTTTGATTCAGTGAATTGAGGACATACATAAACATACCATTTGTTCTCATTTAACACCCATAAAGCAGCTTATGATGCTACTAATAATATTCTTATAAGAACCCTATGTGTAACCAATACATTAAAAATCATGCAGCCATTATTTATGAAATGACATATTACTAACCATTTCTGGGTTCATTCATTAATAAATAAATAGTATTAAGCTTATATTGCTTAATTTAGGTGTATACATTTATTCATTCACAAATGTGTGTAGGTATTTATCTAAGCTTATTAGAAAGAGAAGAATAAAAAATATCAGGTTTAGAAATAAATAAGCAATTTAATATTAATTTATGTATGCATGTTTTTGCTTTCAAATGCTCATGAAACAATCAAAGTCCCTGAGATTGTAAACAAACAATGGAGCAAGCTATCATTCATAATAAACATAAAGTTTTTACAGCATATCAACTGTTTCATGGCTTTATTAGCACTTAGTTAACCATTAATGTCTTCATATATCATAAAGAAATATGTTTGGAAACTTAGAAATACAATTAACATTTGTGTTAAATACAATAACTAAATAAAAGTAATTATTGCTAATATTCTGCAAATCTACTCTTCACAGTAATTATTGTCGAGAAAATTTCACAGTTTTTTGTAAAATACAGCATTCAGGTCAAAATTTATCAATGCATGGAGGTCAAATTAAGAATAATCCTTACTACTTAATTATAAATGTGAAAGTAACTCTGTCCTTCTGTTTTCAAGCCAAAACTACTGAAATATGTTCTGAAATTTGGTACAATTTCCCCCATATAATTAATAAACACACAGTAAAGTTTATCCCAGTTATAATCTATGATAATGTATGTTATTCCTCTCTTAACTTAGATCCATGTTTATTCATAAGTGGGATAGTTGAACCTGAAAAAGAACCTGCGTTCTTTTCGGCCCTTGTCCAAAAATTTGTTCCCCCGGGACACGGGTGGTACCGTAGACAACAGTTATAATATTTGGAAAATGTTGGAATATATTTTTTTTCATTCCACATCACCATGTTTTCATTCTTCAGATCTGTACTATGGTGGAGAGGCATTAACATTGGAACAGCCTCAGGCATACACATGTCCATTCTGCAATAGAATGGGCTTCACTGACACAGCACTCATGGAGCATGTTACGGCAGAGCATGCAGACACTACATTGGCTGTGAGTATCATTTTTTATGGCTATTCTTTATTATTCATGGGAAATCATTAATCATATTTTTATTTCTGTTACTTTATTTACAAAAACTCTTTAACAAGTCAGTATTTTAAACTGGATGAGGCTGCATTTCCTGCATTTCCTATCTGACTACCTTGACAAGAAACACCAAAATTAACTCAGGGGTAAAGATAAATTTCATTCATTTCATTTCATCCCATCTGTTTGAAGTCATAATATATGTTGGTGATTTTCATTGGTATTCATCGCATCGGTATTCACTCATGAGGCCCAATTCATGTTTGTAGAAAGTAAAAAGGTTGCATGCCATAATAGAATATAAAATAAAAGAAAATCAATACATAGTATCTTGCTTGGATCCACATTTCCGCATAAAACAGATAGTTACTGACTA
This sequence comes from Helicoverpa zea, assembly GCF_022581195.2. NCBI lineage: Eukaryota > Metazoa > Arthropoda > Insecta > Lepidoptera > Noctuidae > Helicoverpa > Helicoverpa zea. Next base: position 7,362,524 of record NC_061472.1, read on the forward strand.
TATAACAGCCTTTTCACAATGGCGGATTTTACGAGCGACATCGCCTAGTCGTACGACCGGCTGGAAACAATTACCGATACAAGAATACTTTTAAAAACCGCTCGGAGAATCCGCTAGTGTGCAAAGTAAATAGGTTTTTTTTATAAATTTTCTAAGTTTAAATAATAATAATACTGTTTCGTGCAGGTGGTATGCCCAGTGTGCGCTTCGATGCCCGGTGGGGAGCCAAACTTTGTTACTGATGATTTTGCTGGACATCTCACGTTGGAACACAGGACTGGTCCCAGAGATCTCATTTCATTTCTTATATCCTTTTCAATATAATTATGTATTTTGTTAATGTTGACTACTGCAAATACGCTTACTTTGTTTAGCGGTAGCAATTGAAATCTTACGCCTTACTTTGCATAAAGAAAAATGATTCATTCGCACATTAGGTGTCGCATATAAAAGCGTGCTATATAAAAAAAATACGTGTGGCACTCGGGGACTGCCGCGGTAAAGCTATTGCATAGCATTCTGTATTGTATTCGTCCGATTTCGGAGCAGCTCGTCTCGATTCGGGCGAGTTCCGTAAAGTCGTACAATACGTCTAATCGCACGACACACAGCGCCGTGTCGAAGACTGCCGAACTGACACGACGTTAGACGATGCACGGCCTTCAAGCCACACCTCCGTGCCCGTCGGAGTGGGGAGCGTGAGGTTTTTTCGTTACGGAATTTCTGGATTTGGTCCCCGCGCTCAAGGCCTGCGATAGAAGCTATGCAATAGCTTAAAAACTGCGGGTATTAAATAATGTGCCATAACAAAGAACGCATTGATATGGTTTCATAATCCCAGATTTTTGATCTGAAAGTACCACAGATCTTAATGTCAAACAAACTTGACTCTTTCGAGTTGTGTTGCTCTATTATCAACAACTAAATGGTTACACCCCGAAAGGTAGCCTTCCGACACAGATTTTCCATAATGCGACAATTGAGCCGCTCACGTTGGGCGCGCGACTGACGGCTGTGTCGAAAGAGTACCTTTAGGACAGTTGATTGAAATTTTGAAAAAGAAAAGTAGTCACTAATTTTTTTCAGTATTATTTTCAAAGTTTTTATTTTAGTTTCTTAACTAATAAATACGATTCCTTAACGTCCATGCACGATGAACCAAGCGGCATCAGGCATGGCGGAGTTCGACGAATGCAGCACACGGGCCGCGGCGTCACTCGCGCGCGGCGTACCAATATGCAGTTCAGGTATAGAACAAATACTATTTATACATGAAATCTAGACTGAGTCAATATCATGAGAGATGGATTGAAACTGGGAACATGAATAATTATATACAACATCTTCAAAACTGGCCATCAGCGATTGCAAACTCTCGGCTCTGACTCTCATGCAACAAATGGTTCGGTTTGAAAGATGTCTGGTCTGGTCCATTTCGGGAGACGTGTGTGGGGTGTGATGTGAAACGATTCCCATTAAGCAAGGATCTGTGGACGTCACACGAGCTACCCGTTACTCATGATAATGGGTAGCACACCATGCAAGCACCTCTCTGATAGAATCTCATATTCCGCATTTTTCTCAAAATTTAAGCTATACTGCCTAGCCTTTTCCCAAATGTGTTGGGACTGGCTTCCAATGGAATCAAAAGCAGTCTTTTACATTATTTAATGCTTATCTTAACTCTTCTACTCAGATATATTAACACGATACCCCTTGGTAACACTAGTGTCAATATTTTGTTTGAATTATATTTGCCCTACCCCATCAAATCACTCTTTCACTCTAAGGTTGGTTGTAAGAGAACACAACATAGGGTTAAGCTCGCTCGTTTTCAATGTGTCAAAATGTATTAATGTGTGCAGTAAAGAATAATAATATTTTTTTAGCACGGGCGGCGGCATCTCATCACTGTCGCCGTCGTCTCGCGACGCCGTGGTGGACCCGATCGCGGAGCTTCTCTCGCAGCTGTCGGGCGTGAGGCGCGGCGCCGGCCAGCCCGGCACGCCCAGTCAGCTGCAGCAGTTGCAGATGCAGTTGCAGCTAGAGAGGCAGCAGGCTACGGTGAGTTATGGTTCATGTTGATAGGAACCTCGATTGTTCGAACGCTCTATTGTCTGAAAGATTTAGATTTTGAGTTTCCGCGCGTAACGGTTTTTTTTTTAACGACGTCAAAAATCATCAAATGACCCCTCCCGCTGTGGGTTAGCAGCGATGAGGGAGTGTCAGACTCTCACTGACTAAAAACCGTCGTGTTCCGTCATAGGCCTTTTATGTACCAGGGCCGCGGTATCTCTTTCGAACAACCCGCAGCAATGGGTTTATAACAGGATTTATTTTTGAAAATTAAAAAAATAAATGGTTCCCAACAAAGTAATAGATGGCGTTGTACCGTCTAAGTTAGTGAGCCTTTTCCAAGTAAAAAAAAAACATTGCACCTAGCGCTTTGAGCCGAGACCCACTTAATTCAGATTTCTGGACAATTTGTTTTCAGAATCTCTTGGGACATTCGGATAATAACCTGACTGACTTCTTTTCTCCTTTTATTCTATTTTTATTCCCTATTTTCTATTTTTAAATGGTTGATGACAAATATGTTTCGTTATACGATCTGAATGGCGTATGCCGTTCCGTTCCTTGCAATCATGTTCCAAGATCAGCATCATCTAGCCATCAGCTAGAAAAACAATGAAAAAGAAAATTCCTTATTCTAATGGTTTTTGGTACACACAACTACACATCAAGCTGTATAAGCCAGTTTGTCTTTTACTCTGTGAATTGAAGTGTCAGTTTAGTTTTGTATAGCTTGATGTGTTAGCCGTTTGTAAGTTTACCAGTAGTATTTTGTATGTAACGAGATGTTTTGTTCCAAAATAATCAATCAATCTCGGTCCTAAATAATTCGAATAATCGAGGTTCTACCCTTACATATACCTATATTTGATTTCCATCATTTTTAATGAAAATCAGATGATTAATGTGTGCATGAAATTTGCTAAATTATAGTTTACTCACCGACAGGCGGCCCGGCAGCAGCTGGAGCGGCTGCCGCGGCGCGCGGGCGGGGCGGGGGGCGGCGCGGGGGGGGGGGCGGGGGGCAGTGCGCCGCCCCCCGCGCCGCAGCCCGCCGCCCCGCAGCCGCAGCCGCACACAGAACCCACGGACTCACAGTTTCTCCTCTCCGGCTTTCTCGGTAAGCTATCATTATGTACTACATTCATGTCGTTGCATGTCTACTGCTTTGAATCTGTCAGCTATGTTGGGGTCGACTTCGTTTGCATATCAATCTACCTTAGTATGTCATTTTCAACCTTATCACAATACAACTTGTGAAAGTACGAGTGATGTACTTTGTAAGACTAGTTGTGAAAGTTTCTGGATTGATTCCACCTACAACAACTGAAAATGAAGTTAAAATAACGGCCACTATATGAGAGGACCTGGGATACACGAAAGCACCTGTTATACACATATGGTCTTCTCTTTAGTGAAAATTTATTCCTTCTTACGGGCATGAAGGACATTTTGGAGGCCTAATTTATTTTTATGTTTTTACATAGTACCTAACAGACTGTCTTAACGAGTTGGGGGTCTCTGGGAGTTGTCCCAGCTTCGAATATAATGTGAATGTTGTTTTAGGCGGCAGCGACAGCCAGGCGGGCGCGGAGGCGGAGAGCCGCGCGGCGCTGCTGCGCGGGCTGGTGCTGGCGTCGCTGGGCCGCGCCGCGCCCGCCACCGCGCCGCCGCCGCCCGCCGCGCCGCCCCTGCCCGCCGCGCCCCGCGCCGCGCCCGCGCCCGCGCCGCCCGCCGCCACGCTGCGCGTCAAGCCGCAGCCGCGCACCAAGGTGAGTGTCCCCCCCGCCCCGCCGCCCGCCGCGCCGCCCCTGCCCGCCGCGCCCCGCGCCGCGCCCGCGCCCGCGCCGTAAGTAAAATCTGACACTCCCTCACCGCTGCCAACCCACAGCGGGAGAGGGGTCATTTGATGATTTTTGCCATCATTAAAAAAAGGGTCCGTATTACTGCCGCGCCACCCGACATTGGACATTTCGGAACGAATCGCCAGCACGGCGCACCGTCGACCCGCCTGCATCAGCCCCGGGTACCGAGCATCAGGGGATGACAACGGAATGACAAATCGTCTTTTGATGTATGATTAGCTCCCAGACTAACAAAAAAATCGCGCTCGCTTTTTTTTGTCTATGTCTTTACAAAAACATTCGCGCTCGCTCGCTCGCGTCCATTAGTTACTGCCTGCTCTTTTTCTGTTTAGTACTAAAGCCCTCTTGCACGAGTTCGACTCGCACTTGGCCGGTTTTTAATCACCTAAAATTTTTTTTGTGGCCCGCGGATCCAGACCGAATCGTCTTTATGGCCCCAATAAAAAAGGTTGAGTATGACTGGCTTGAGTGACAATCCAAAGTAATGTCGTGTGTATCCGCAGGAGGCGGCGGCCCGCGCGCACGCGGCGGCGCGCCAGCTGCCGGAGGGCAGGTAGGAGCGGCGCGCGGCCCGGCCCCCGCCGCGCCCGCGGCCCGCGGCGCCGCCCCGGCCCCTGCCCGGCAGCTAGGGCCCGGCCCTGCGCCCGCCGCCGGTGGAACTGTTGGATGTTAGATGTTACGGTAGTCCACGACCTCGGTCGCGCTCGCACTTAAGGGGTAAAGTCTGTGGCCGTCGATGTTGTTAGTGTTTATCCGTTGTACATATGGAGTCGCGGGCGGCGCCGGCGTCTCCGACCGGCCTCGCACCCTTACCTGGACTCGTTTCTTTGTTTTACGCTAACACTTATTAGTGGACGCTTTTGTTTGTTTTGTTGGCTTTCGAAATATCCGTGTGATTTCTTTTCTAGTAGAGAATTAATAGTGATGGAATGTTTTAATCGATTAAATTACGATTAAATTAAAAAGAATAATGATATGCATAGGGCGTCGTTATTAAATTATTATCGTACGAGAGGAGTCCTATCGAATTGCATTTGCATTAAGATTAGATAAGTTTTAATAATTCGCAAATTCGCAGATTACTCAAAATTAATTATAAACAAAGACAACGGTCGTTCATGAGTTTGACGTCGTTTCTTTAGGATCGTTATTAAAATAATTATTGTATTTATCTTATATAAAGTGTAGGTATTGTTTTAATTTATTCAGCAAGTCTTTAACATATTTCACGGTAAACACTGACTCCTCTCTAAAGTTATTTTTATAAAACAGTTGAAAACATACTTACCCACAAATTTTCACTAGCTACTCAAACAAAGTGCTTATTAGTTTGATTATTATACTCCAACATTACAAAATGTTTGTATGTACCCTAATTAAATTCTATAATATTACAAGTGTATTTCATTATTTAGATTTACTGAAACCTTTTTATTTCCATCATGTTGCAGAAAAGCTGAGATTAAAACGGCAAACGATATATTATTTAAACCTGCCCGAAAAGCAGTTATTATACATATTGTATTGTGTTATGGTGTTATAGGATTATAATAATTATTTATAGACTGAATAAAAGTGAAACAACTGGAAAAGTAATCTAAACTCTTATAAGATTCCTTACTTTAGTTGTTATATTCTTTATCTCTATAATTGCGTTTTATTTAAATGTAATTATGCATAGCGAAAACACGATGCCACAAATCTTTTTCAATCACACCCAGTTCCCACTTTGACAAAAATGACAATATACGTCGAAATCGGTCCAGATGTCTAAACGCAAAAGACAGTTCTTTGCATGAAATAGACTCCGAAAGTACTGAACTGATTTAAAAATACACTGTTGGGAAGCCTTACAACGACGTGCTTTGTGAACTTAGATTGAGCTTTTACCGTCTTAATAGCATTCTCCAGTTTTATCCATAAGTTTCTTGGCAACAAAAATATTTTTGACTCGTGACAGTGACATAAATGAGCATGACAGACAGTCATTGTGTCACACACGTCAAAAGCTCTAAAAATTACATGCTGCATGCGTGTGTTATTGTTCTAATTGTTCAGCAAATTGTTGTTACAAAGTGTACTGTAAATGCCCAGTTAGGTACTTTTACAACTCATAATAGCATTAAATACATAACTTGAATGCTAAAGATAATACTGATAGTACATTACTTTCCTTCTGGGCCTAGCCATATAGTTCTAAAAATGGCAAGTGAAGAACATAAATTGCTTTCCCAGTACATAAAAGATGTTCATTTATCACTGCGCAAATCAACTTTGAAACTAGGAGCTGATGCTGCATGGCAGAAACATTGCAGCAACGAAGAAGAGTTAACAAAATACGCACAATGTATGAAAAAACTTGCGACTACACACTGGGAAAGTAATTGTAACAGTGATGCAAGTGAGGCCACTTCACGAATAACATGGGTGGTTGAATTCTGTACCGATTATTTCAATAACAGTACTCACATCAAATATAGAGAAAAAGAGTTAAATATATCAGAGAAGATGGGTTTACAACTGGATATTGAAGAATCATTTTCTAATCCTTTAAAGTTGCTAGATATTGGCAGCTGTTATAATCCATTCAGAATATATGACGATTTTGATGTATTAGCTATTGATCTATGCCCTGCTAACACTTCAGTAATGCAATGTGACTTTCTCAATGTGAACATAGGTCCTTGCAATATGACAGATGGGTCAATGGTAACTGAACTGCAGGAAAACTCATTTGATGTTGTTACATTTTGCTTTGTCTTAGAATACATACCTTCATCTGAATTAAGAATATTAGCATGTCAGAATGCTTATAAATTGTTAAAACCTGGTGGACTTTTAATAATTAACACGCCTGATTCCAAACACGTTGGGGCAAACAGCAAGATCATTAAATGCTGGAGGTATACTCTAGCTCATATTGGATTTAATAGAATAAAGTATGAAAAAGCAAAGTACATGCACTGCATGGCATTTAGAAAGTCTTTGCATAGAGAAATAGCTATGCGCTGGGCATTATTGTACAAAGAACCTTATATGAAATATGCTATGCACATACCACAAGATTTCACAGTTTCAGATGATTTGTTAACTGAACCTATAGACAAAGAAACTTTGGTAGACGACTTTCAGGAACTACCATTTAGTGATCTTTCATGAAAATAAATAAATAAAGCATAAAAGTATTGGTCAAATTTTATTTAATGTCCTTAACATACACAATTATCACTAAAAGTTAATCTTAAAAGTATCTTAAATACTAATTGCAATGTCACAACAGATTTAATTTAAGATTCTTATTGGTTGTTGTTGAATTACTTCTAAGAGTCACTCTTGACTCACACCCGAGATTGATCAGCAAGTCTGACCAAAATGTTATGGTCCTCATTCATTTTAGTTACCATGTATTATTGACTATAAGAATCATTTGTTTACAATAAAACAGTGAATTATTTACAGAACTGTATGAACCTCTGTATGAACCTTGCCTGTTATGCGACTCCCCCAAACTTTGCTTTGCGCTTCTCCAACTTTTCTTTCTTTTCAATATCAGTCATTATTTTGGAGACAGACTGACCAAATCTTTCAGCCCTTTTCTTTAGTTTCTCCATGTTCTCTGATAGGGAACCAGTATCAGAGAGTATAGGACTCTTGGATGGAGCATTTTGACCAAATCTTTGTTTCCTAGCTTCCTTCCTCTCGTCTTCACTCATTTTGACCGGCAAACCAAACCTCTTTGCTCTTAGCTCCAGCCTAGTTTTAGCATCTATGTCTGCTGTAATTTTGATCTTATTACTTGAAGGGGGGTTAGCTTCTGGCGGAACTATCTCTTCTTTATCTTCAGTTGTCTTAGGAGGAGAAGTGATAGACACAGCTCTGTTCAACACAATTTTCTTAGCAGCAGACTCTCTATTATCTGAGGACTTTGTGTCTTCGGATTTATCTTTAGGCGCTTCTGTCGATGTTATTCTCCTTTTGAGAGTTCGTGGCGGCTTCACTTCAGCTGTGGGTTTGGTCGGCGATTGCTGTTCAGAAAGCGCCAACTCTTCATTCAATGTGTCAACTGCGGAGTCATCAAGTATATCACCTTGGCTTTTATCATCTTCATCTTCCAGAACGCCATCAGAATCAATTTCATCGGAGTCCAAGTTGATGTCACCATGTTCGTCTTGAGACATTGCCGCCTGAAGTCGCGCCACTAATTCAGCTTTATCTCCTGAATACGGCAATCCACGTGCCTTTAGGTCTTTACGTAGATCAACTACTTTCATTTTAGTCACGTCTATCACGGTAGAATCTGCCATTTCGGAGATATAAATTAGAAATAATAGGTAACCCTCAAAGATGCAATTTTTATTTTTGTGTGTGTGACTGCGACTTGCATACAGAATACAGATACACAGGCGCGACCGGCAAACCACAAACAAAAAAAAACTTCACACTCACAGGTTATCTCTAAAACAGATAATGTAATGCGTGCAAAGACATATAGGGGTATAGGGGTGAATGCGTGTGTGTGAGATCTGTGGTTTAAATCCTAGAATCCTAGTTCTGCTGACACTGACATTATTTTTAATGTCATATGTTGACAATGACAAGTTTATGGTGTTTAACATATTGTTTGTTTTTAAGTCACCGGTAATTATTTATCGTGTTGTGAGAGATTAATTAAGTTAATCGATCCAGCATGGCAATGGCTGGTCAACCATCAGATGTTGATCAGTTAGATCTATTGCTCATGGAGGATGACGGATTCTCGATGCCATTACCTGATTTTGAATCAGAACCTCAGCTACTTATTTCAAAGGTTGTATATAATTACAATTATCTTTGATAGAAATCAACTTTTGCTTACTTCAATTAATGAATTCTTGTTTACCAGGTTCGAAAACATTACATGGAATATGTAATCAAACTCCTGTCAAATAATTATGAAACCCACCAAAAACTTGTCAATAAAAATATATATCTTCCCAGTGCCATTTGGAGATGTGCTAAAAATATAGAATTGTCTGCAGCCAAAGCTTGCATGGTAGTGCAGCTCTACAGGAAACATATTGTTGTTGCGGTGATACATTTTTTTACCTCACTAAACTAGTTTCTTCATAGAAATAGAAATTCTGCATTTATAATTATAGTTTTCATATGATCTTTATCACAAAATGTGTGTTTGTAATGGTAGAGTATATTATTTCAGGTGAATGAGTTAAAAAGGGACACAGCAAAAGGTAAGCTGAACAAGAAATTGTACAGCTATTTACACAAGCCACCAGAAAATGATAAAAAAACCCAAACATCAAATACAATGAAAAATGTTAATTGTCAATGTTCCCATGTGAAACGCAAGAGACATAGAGAGTCTACATCACCAAAGCAAGATGACAAACAACTGTCTAGTTTAGTCAGTAATGATAAATCTAATACATCAGTTGCAGCTAACTCACACTGTCAGACTGCTTACCCACCCTTAGCTAGTAATAACTTACCCCCAATGCAGACACAGACAGAAGTTCCAACAGTGGAGCCAGTCCAACACATGGCCCCACTACAAAACAAAAGAATGTCGGTAGAATCTCAAGACTCAGATGAACTAATGATGCAGCTAGAAAAACTATTTCAAGGAGATGCCAATGACGATGACCTGTTTGAAGGAGCCCTCTATGACAAATTAGATACAACCCAAGAAGATCAAACTAAGAAAAATACTACTTTATTAGATAATACTGTAAATAACTCTAGGCAGGATGCAGTTATTGAAAATCATGCGGCTCAAATAAGATCACTAGATGAGAGGCTAGCCAACTTGGCGGGAATGTTAGTGAGTAATGATAATAATGTGCCACAGAAGACTGATGTACAGAAACAAAGAAGAAGTGGCTCAAGCAAGTGGTTGTGTGAGGAATACTTCTTGAAGCAAAAGCTACATGAACTACTGGACCAAATTGGGGACACTGATAGGAAGGCACTGGATAAGGTTTGTGGATTTTCAAATCAATTTTGTTCTAATAAAGATTATTTTAACATCCAGTCAGATAGTAAACAATGATATCAGATAAAGATGGTTTTGTCTGCCAATCAAAAATGTCCATCAGGATTGAGGAGCCACTTTTTGTATCTTAATGAAATTTTGTACTTATTTAGTAGTAAGTTAAAAAGTATTGTAGGCTCAATCTTGGAATTTGTAGTATAATAGTTCAAAAGTTATATGAACACAAAGGTGGCTCCTCAATCTAAATATTTGAACTGAGGAGCCACGTTGGAACACAGAAAGTATACGATGTACATTCTTGAAAATTTTGTATGATTTAGTAGTAATTGAGCGCAATGAGTACTAAAAATTTAATTCTAGTACCTTTAATATTTAAGAAGATACAATACTTTTAATGTGGCACCTTAACCCATACAATGAAAGTGTGAATTCCCATGAATCGTAAGTGGCAAATTCAAATTACACCCCATAAACATTTAGTAGTAAGTGTGTCTGAATTTGTAGTACATAAACAAAGTAGTAAAACTGAGTGAATTTTGTAAAAAAAGGTATTTTAAGTGGCTCCTCAATCCTGACGTTTCTGAAATGAGAAAATGCTTGAGTTACCTGAAATCGGAACGGAATAAAAAAAATAAAGACACTAACATTTAGTATAAATTTCTACTAAATATACATGCACAAATGAAAATTGTATGTATTCAATATCTGATAAAAAATCATCTGTTCCATATTCCTTAGGACGTCGCCATTAAGGGTGACCATGTTATATGAATAACATCAGGATAAATAGTTCTCAGCTTTGCCGCCGTGCTCTCGCTGTGGCGGCATATTGGGCTAACATAGTGTAGTCTCAATATATGACATGTCATCGACATGAAAGAAGAAGACGCTTTGCCGCCAATTTTTTTTATATTCTTTATTATTTTTTATCTCTAATAATTTGTCGTCAATCGTCGTGCTGAGTTCCTCTGTATGATCTATATCATTCAGTACAGCTGTCAATTTTACTAAATGTGCATGTTTTTTCTAAAATGTTTTGATGTAGCAAAAATGTTCATCAATCAGTTATTAAAACTGCAGTATCAGTTTCCTGAACATCACTTGGAAAACTTGCTATTCAAAACACCGACAAAGTTTCTACTAGGAATTAGTCCAGAACAAGGTTTTAACAACTTACTTAGCAATACTCCAAAATTAAAATTAAGAATAGATACGCATGCTTGGCAAAACCTTTTGATGCTAGTAATATATTGCAGTCATTAACACTTTTTGAAACACACATAAAGATTAAAACCAAGATTTAACAATTTTTTTGCAAAAGAGTGTATTTTAAGTAGCCTCAGTGGCAGTTGTGGAAACTCTTTACCAATATAAATAAAATATGGCCTAACACAAGGTAGCTGCCATCAACCGTTAAGGAGTTCCCTAACCGCACTTTGTCTTCATTGTCAGGTCTGATATGGTAGGTACTCATAACATATTTCGGTGTAAAGATCTCGTCAATACGAAGCCAATGAACCCAAACACTTGGCAGTTGCTATATAGCGATACGGACTTCCCTTGATTTTCTGTCGCCTCCATCATCAGGTAAGATCCAAACCTTCATAGTCATATCACGAATAACTGTTAGCTACGGGACAAAACTGCGAGTAGAAAGAAAAAAAGATTATATCGGTCCAGGCGTCTTCGAGATACCGAGTAACAAAGAAAATAACAAGTGACTTGAAAATGCGAAGTATCGAATTTACGGACAATGAAAATCAAATCCATTGCCACTACGAAATACTAGGCAGTATGGTCGTAACACTTTAGCCTGCCCTAAGGGCAAAAAAAAACCAGGCGCGTTTTTTGAATTTGGAACATTACACCGCTCCAGCAATGTTGAATGACAAAGCAAGTTTATCAAATACTTTATTATAGTTCGGCCATTCAGAGAATGCGTTCCTGACACGTCGCGATTGAACTGACGACGTAACTACATTCATTGATTATTGATATAATAATGTTGTTTTAATGCTCCTCAATTGTTAAAACGGTAAACAACCAGCAAAAATATTTTTATCGTAACTGCAACGCCATTGCAAAGTTACGTCGTCAGTTCAATCGCGACGTGTCAGGAACGCATTCTCTGAATGGCCGAACTTTAAGTGAGGTTATTAAATACTTTTGTATTTAATAATATTTTCTCATTCAAGAGGCGGAATAGCCATAAATGTGTTTGCCTACAGAGGTTTAATAAAAAATTGGCGGCAAAGCTGAGAACTACCTATTTATCCTGATTTTTATTCATATAACATGGTCACCCTTAATGGCGACGTCCTAAGGAATATGGAAAAGATGATTTTTTATCAGATATTGAATACATACAATTTTCATTTGTGCATGTATATTTAGTAGAAATTTATACTAAATGTTAGTGTCTTAATTTTTTTTATTCCGTTCCGATTTCAGGTAACTCAAGCATTTTCTCATTTCAGAAACGTCAGGATTGAGGAGCCACTTAAAATACCTTTTTTTACAAAATTCACTCAGTTTTACTACTTTGTTTATGTACTACAAATTCAGACACACTTACTACTAAATGTTTATGGGGTGTAATTTGAATTTGCCACTTACGATTCATGGGAATTCACACTTTCATTGTATGGGTTAAGGTGCCACATTAAAAGTATTGTATCTTCTTAAATATTAAAGGTACTAGAATTAATTTTTTAGTACTCATTGCGCTCAATTACTACTAAATCATACAAAATTTTCAAGAATGTACATCGTATACTTTCTGTGTTCCAACGTGGCTCCTCAGTTCAAATATTTAGATTGAGGAGCCACCTTTGTGTTCATATAACTTTTGAACTATTATACTACAAATTCCAAGATTGAGCCTACAATACTTTTTAACTTACTACTAAATAAGTACAAAATTTCATTAAGATACAAAAAGTGGCTCCTCAATCCTGATGGACATAATCAAAATCAGTATTTCTAATTGAAATTATCTCACATGAATTGTTACTAATTATAAAGTTTTTTTTTTACATGCATTTGTAGAGAAATATTAGTTCTTACATTATTTGCTTGTTCCACAGATCAAAGAAAAATTTGCATATCTATTTGGTTATGATAGTGATGATGAAGAAATCTTGTCCCCATTGGATGAAACTCCAGAATTTGTAGTCAGCTGTAAGGAGCGCATTGCACCCTGGGTTGTAAAGCTACTAACTCCTTATTATATAAAGGGCCATATCAAGGGCAAAGGGATATTTAAAGCTTTAGCTAAGCATTTAATCAGACTCATTTATCAGTGCAGTCGATATCCAGGTAAGCATACAACATAATTATGTAGTACAGAAAAGAAAATGAACAACGAGATAATTAACATTTTCTTTTTCTTGCAGAGGAATATGAAGTCACCAGTTTTGTGTCAGATTTCTTGAAGAATCACAAAACAATCAGGTGTGAGGCAGATTTCAAAGAATTCAGAATTGAAAATATATAAGTTCTATTTTTGACAGCAATGTTCATGTGGCCTAGACAAGAAACAGTGTGAAACATTGTATGCATGTCAGCATTATAGTGCTTTATGAATTATAAATGCTCTCAAGGAGTTAAAAAATATAACAAAATTAATTATTCAACAAATATTTTATTAAACTGCCTAATTATTACTAGTTTTTTGCCTTTTGTTATCAGAATCACTTTGATCAGTTAGCTTATGTTTCTCAACTTTAGAAAAAAAAGAGTTTAATGTTTTTTGAGTTTTCTTGTTTTTCTCTTCCTTGATGAATCTCTTATTGCAATCAGCGCTTTTGTTTCTGGAATTGTTAACTCCACTTGAAACTGGATGCCAGGCTAGTAGTTTTACTGGCTTGAGATAACTGAGGGCCATATCAGGCTTCACACTGTCTATGTCAAGCCATGCCTGAAAATAAAAAAAAAGTTTATATGCTTGTTCTATTATATGATATTTAGGTTCTATAGGTTTTTTTTCTGATCACCTCAATCTGTTCTTCACTATTTAGAATAGCAGGCATTCTGTGATGCAGCCAATCCAAGGTGTCATTGGACTCCATTGTTATGACAGAATATGAGTAAATAATTGTGTCCTCATGTTGCCAGACTTGATACAAGCCAGCCATATGAAGTAGGTGTATTCCTGTCCAGCCGGTTTCTTCACTAAAACTGTTGTTCCATGTTTCTGGTTCATCAATCTGAAATTATTAAATTGTTGATTGACTTAACTTTAGTTTTTTGGTTTCACACAAGAGTTTAAGCCTGGTAGTGTTTTGAAACTATCAACTTTACTATCCATGGTCATTCAGACAGTTCATAGATTTCAAATGAATATTAATCAAAGTTAATTATTTATAGATTTTTAACAACATCAATCAACACTTATTGTTTTGTGATTTCATGAACCTTAGGAATTCTAATTATATTCTTATAAGAACCTTTATGCCATCATCCTGTGGAGCATAGACATAATATGGCTGTTTGGTCTTAGACAACTTGTTAGTTGTCTGCCATTCGTAGAAACCCTCAGCTACAATTATGCATCTACCTCCATTATTTAATATAGGGCTATATAGTTTGGATCTCTTTATATTCTCTAGACGGCAGTTATTTGTACTCAGGTTATGTGTCTTGTAATCTCCCTGCAACAGAAATTATATTAAACGAATTATTACCTACTATCCTATTATATAATAATATGAAACACAAAAAGCAAGTAAGTGTAGATGTTTGTTCCTCTTGCACACTAAAACTACTACATTAATTCTGATGAAACTTGCCAATAACATAGCTTGCATATCAGAAAAACACAGACTAGTTTATATCCATGTGCGGGAAGTGTTCCCTCGGGACACGGGTGAAACCGCGGGAAACGGCTAGTATTCTCAATATAATCGTATAGTATCGCGGGTACCTTATGCCATGGCGGGATAATACCCCACATCATAGGTTTAAGAACTCGTTCATTTTCTACGTTTGGGAATTTGTTAGAAGATACAAGCACTGGAGTAACGTCCGTTGGAGCAATGTTGTACGAGGGAGTATACTCTTTGCCCGCGTTATATTCTGGCAGCCAAGAAGGTTTGGTATATAAATTAGACTTTTTTGATTTGTATCCACAAGCACATTGAACCTTTTCTTTATTTAGCGACCTGGAAACGCAATATTTGTTAGACGGAATAAGTAGGTATTATAGAAACAAAACAACTTGATTAAAGTTTGTTTACTTACAGTCCGGTTCGACCACACATTTCTGGTGGGTTTAAGTACTTGTATCAAACAATTACTTGCAAAAAATCTGAGTTTAAATATATATTATTTTCAGGTAAAAAAGTTACTCATTATCGACGCAAGCGGACAAGGTTTCCGAATTCCGATTCCGAAATCAATCGAGGTTCCCAATTCAAATTCTCAAGGTCAAACAAAAGCTCATTTCATTGAAGGTCAGCCGGAAACGTCAAATTTTTACTGTTATCACTGTCAATGTCAGCCATAGACATAATATAGTAAACAGGACTGCGCACCTTTATCCAAAAAACGAGCCGAGTGAAACAGTTAGTACGGAGGCCGTCTGTCCCTATCTAATAGGATGACCATAAGGTTAAGCTATGTGAGACAAATCCGAATTTGCTAAGATTATTAAACACAGATTGGTATTGAAATTGTAACTTACGCAGTTTGTGACCTTAAAATACTAATATAGGCTTTTAATAATTAGCGGGAATTAGCAGTATAAAAGCAGGAAGATTTGAAGTGAAGACTGTTTTTTTTTGTATTTTTGCTTCACATATAGACTGTTGAGCCGTTTATGTCGCCTTTCTTCATTTTTTGGGAAGCTATTACAATAGTACAACAGTTTTAAAATCCATCACCCATATTTTGACTCATTACAAGAATTCATGGGCACCCTAGTTATTTGATTTACGAAAATGTTATTATTAGCTAACCTGTGGAACGATATATTGCAACCACCATAGGATTCACTTTTACAAGTATAAACGTAACACTTTTTCACCATTTTAATAGTTTAAATTGATTAAACAATCATTCATTAACAAAAAATATAAACAAAATTTTAAATGCTGATTACGCGCCAAGAATGTTCAGGTTTACCGCTAGAAAATAAAAAAAGCAAAATAAAAATTTATGTTGTTTATAAATGTTTTATGAATAAATACGAATAAATTAATGCGATTGTTATTAATTTGTTGACTTACAATTGTTAAAATAAGATAAAAATATAAGTGATGCAATTGTTTTTTGGGAAGACAAAACTGTCGATCACAACATTTTTTTATGCTGGCAAGGTGTTAGAAAGAGACAAACAGCCTCCGTTCTAACTATCCCTCTCGGCTCGGATTTGCCTCTGTGTATTATGCAACCAATTTAGTACCTTATTGCGTTGGAATAGAGTTCATTTTCGTAAATATATATTTTGAGCGTGCGCAATCTTGTTTAGTATATTACATCTATGATGTCAGCAAAATCGGCATATAGCATTGACATATAACTATAGCATATAGCGATTCATTTTACGCATCATACATGACAGCTTCACAGATAAAACTTGAAATATCGACGACATCGTTTCCATGTACCTGGCCATCATCGGAAAATCAATTTGGCAAATACTCGTCTTGTAGAGAACAATCAGCGTATAGTTACCGGCACGAATCTTGAGCTCTGACCTTCAGCTGTGCAGAAGTAATTTATTGGGTCCCTTTTGTGGTATGAAGTGAGGCGCGGGGGCGGGCTAAAGCGATGATTGGCCCGCAGTGTATCGCATCATAGCCGTCCCTCGGGATTGGTTCTTTGCTAATAAATCACTTCTGCGCAGATGTAGGTCAGAGCTTAAGATTCGTGCCGATAACTATACCTATAACTGATTATATAGAGCTATTAGAAAAGCCCCGCTAATCTTCTACGGTATTTCCCCACTGTAATCAACATAAATGAAATTCAAAAACACTTAACTTTATTGTTTTCAAGAATAGACTACTTTTAAACGGTAATAATGCTAGCTTATTATCGTTGCAACTTAGAAGTTCCCACACGGACGAAGTCGCGAGGAGTAAGTTTTAAATAATATGTCTAATTAGAACTTTTAATTAATTCTAGTTGTAGTTCTTAAGTCATATCGATTTTACCTACCTACAATTATTCATAGCAATGATTTTTATCCGGCCCAAAACGAGATAAGAAATGTGGTAGGAAATAAATTATATGATGAAGGCGCGAGCCAAAAGGTTTGACGAAGACGAAGTTGGAGTACCTAAAGCGGAGAAGAGATTAGGAATGCTAACCACCATTTGGGATCAGCAGGAAACTAGACAGTTTATCAAAAGCGTGATATCGAAAAATTGCTCTGTAGACAATACCTACATAAAAGGAAAACTTTATCATTCCATTCATTTTTGCATTTACCTACGTTATCATATTATGGTGATAATGCTGATAATTTTCGGTTATCACTTGTTTTTATATACAAATCTGATGTTCCACAGTCAGGTTTGTAAAGTGGACACTAGTGCAAACACATAATGTTGAGGTTTTCAGTTTTTTTGTTAGTTTATTGCTTAGCCAATGTGACTGGTGAATTAGGTAAGTACAGGAAAATTTTAATAAAGCCTTCCCGCGATATCATCATACAGGATACTCACATGTACTATTAACTTCGTCATTATGGAAGTACCTACCTATCAACTTTTTTATGTCTTTGTTTAACTTCGAAAGTTCTTTCAAATGTTTCTCGATAAACTTTTAATGCAAATATATTCCGAGTAATACAATACAATACAAGTAACAATTGAATTTAAAGAACTTTCGAAGTTAACAAAGACATGAAAAATTACTTTGAGGTGTTTATTATCACGTCTTTTATCTGATGTTAACTAAGATACCTATCTAAAATCTGCTGTAGGTAGTTCGAACTTTAACTTTAAATAACAGTTACTACCTACATATACCTACCTACCTGACTAGGTACCTACTATCAATTTCAATCACAAATCGAAGTGGTTATAAGTAGCTGTAAACTTCGACTCATATTTATTAATTAGGTAGGTACCTACTCAAAGTTTATTGATTACCTACTTAGCTTCGCAATTTTGATAAATTATAACACATTTCGAATATCTAATCTTTCGCATGGAAAATTGTAAACTTACAAGTGAAAAAATAAATTTTGCGAACAATAAACATGCACGTGAGCCATTTCCTTGAAACTAATAAAGCCCCAGATTTTTACGACTTGGCATCTTTCCTCGCATTTTGAGATTAAAAAAAAAATGACCATCTTAAGTAGCTAATTTCAATACCTACACACTGAAAAAATGCGATGATTTACAACTGAATCTTATCTTCACCTCTATCTTTGTAAGGACTTCATTATTCAAACAAACAAATTATGTCGCAAAAGTGAGTCGTCATCAATCAATAGGTAAAATTCCTTTATCTGTCAGTTTTAATAATCATTTTCCTGCTAGGAAAAAAGGCAAGTTATTATTATTGCGGTAACCCTAGAAACTAGAAACACATTAAGTACATTGAGTACAACAAAGTACAATAGTAGGTACCAATAATTTGAAACTTTGCATATTATGATTTATGATACAAACCTTCAGTTGCACAAAACTTCATTAAAGTTAAAACTTCATTAAATCTATTGCTGACACTTTTTACCTTGTTGACAAAGAAAGAGTCAGCAATAGATTTAAAGAAGCTTTAACTTTAATGGAGCTTCGTGCAACTGAGGGTTACACATTTCGGTTACGCTATTTGTAGCTGTATTGTTTCATATCAATTGCGCTACAAAACACAAAATTGAGCTTTGAATGTTATTGACTCATGTTTTATAGTTTAGAAGCTAATGGAGTCAAAGCTTCAAATTAGGCGTGCCAAAGGGCTCAATACTAGGGCCATTCTTGTTCTTGGAGAACATTTTATACTTGGAATTTCTTGTGCGAAGCATGAACAGCTCGCTATAGTATACAGTTCCATAAAATTCTAATCCTAGTTTTCTTTCAGAAACACAGTCTCTTCTTGGAAATAAAGTAGACATTGTCAGAGGAAATGATCTCTATCTGAGTTTACCAAATGCAACACCATTGAACAAGACATGCAGGCTGTATGGGCCTGATGACAAGCTAGTCACCGTACCAGTAGTCGATAGATTCAATAATGAATCCTGCGGTTATATCATCAGAAGAGTAAATGAAACTCACCGTGGAATTTGGACTATCGTATATGGACAAGATACTACAAACTGGCAGTTTGATACTAATGTCAATATTATAGGTAATGCTATAGAAATGTTGTTCAATATGTTTTAGTTTTTGTTGTTACTTGGTACGAAAACATTGTGTTTCTTGGCCTCTCATATATAACTTGTGAGCAGCATTTTTGGCACAAGAGCACCCAACACGAGCACTTGTTCCTGCAAATTCTATTTCTATTCTATGAGTTCACCAATTTCCAGAATTAGGTACGATCCTATTTTTAGAATGACAAAACAGTTTCTTTCTCTTTTAGAACTCTATAACACGACCCTGCCAGATTTAACATGGGAAGCTGGAAGTTCCGTCGATATAATCGTTGGTCCTGAAGATGCAGTGTACTGCAGGATTACGGACAATAGATATCGTATCTTTTTGGAACAATTTGGTCCGTGTAGAATCGTCGTGGATAGAGTAACCATGGATCACAGAGGAATGTGGAGTGTTAATATTGGCATTTCTGGCGCGGTTACCACATATTACAGCAGTTTTCGAGTCAACATAGGACGAGAAGGTATATTGTACACAAGACATCACTTAATAAACACTTTGTCTAGATAATAAAACGATAAGCAGGATATACTTACCTAAGTACGCATAAAAAAAATTACATCCTTATATGAATCATGCATTACATGCAAAATAGTAGGTAGTAGCTTCACAAAAATCTTCTAATCTGCGGTTTTTATCTTAATCTACTACTTGTACTATTTATACCAATATTATTTATCGTCATAATTATCACTTGGTTTTTGTACTAGATCACATTTACTGATAACGTCAAGATACAGGTCTGCTTTTGCATTGATAAATAAATATTATGGTGAAATACAATTGCAAACTACATATGTTATCCGTAAAGTCTATGTAAAGATCGTCATGTAACTGAAAATGTGTTTTTCTCATAAGTTCATATAATCTTAAGGCTTAGGTATGTTTAACTGATCACCAGATATAGTAACAAATAGCAGACAAAAATAGTAAATGATCACCAAAATGAAACTCGCATTTTAATGTAAAACTATAACCAAAGTTTTAACACTTTGCTATCCTATTTAAGTGAAATTACTCCAAAATAAATCATGCGTAAGCCAAAAATAGTAAATGATCACCAAAATTAGACCACCATTTTAAAGTAAGATTATAACCAAAGTTTTTAAATTCTGCTATCCTATTTAAGCAAAATGAGTCCAAATAAATCATTGTTATCCCAAAAGTAGTAAATGATCACCAAAAGTAGTAAATGATCATCAAAATTATACCAGCGTTTTAATATAAAATGATAATCAAACTTTTTACATCTTGCTATCCTGTTTAAGTAAACTGACTCCAAAAAAATAAGTTCGGCCTGATACAATAAATTTTATAACATTATGGGGACCCTTTTCCTGCACTAGGGTGGAAAATTGTCTATTGCATGCCTCTAAACAGTGCGATAAGAGTGTGTTTTCGAGGGAGAGTATTCAGAAACACATTCTTCTTCTTCTTTCTCCTGCCCTGTTCCCAATTTTACTTGGGGTCGGCGCAATATGTCATTTTCTTCCATTTTCCCCTGTCACTCGTCATACTGACACTCACGCATGCATTGCAAGCCGGACACATAACTTAATATGGCATCATAATACTTTATTTGGTAATAAGCCTACATTTTATGGCAATCACAGTGACTTATTTAGGCAAAAATAATACATTAATTTGGTCGTCAAGAGTTGGTGATCATTTACTAAATTTGGTGGTCGAATACAATTTAAAGTGAAGTCGTGACTAAAATAGCTGGTACTATTACATTTTTAGACTTTATTTTTCTGGTGTTCAGTAGATATTTCTGGTTACAAAACTAAGGGTATCAAAGCATTTTATGGTGGTCATTATATTTGTTCCCTAATCTTAATAAGGAACAGTACCGTACCTGACAAGACTTCCATACCGCACCTGTCTACAAAAGAGATGTCTTTATTTCTTCCAGACACAGGAACACAGGTTATGACAAGCATAGCAAGGGAAGGTCAGTCGGTCACCCTGAGGTGTTCCGTACCACGAGAGTACGAGGTCAGCACCTGCAGCTTCCGCACCCCTTCGCACAATAGTATGATAGCAAGCCCCGGGGTCGGCCAGAATGGATTCGCTGGAGGCGTCATGAGGTATTAGGTCTACATCGAATGACAAAATAACTGTGTTATTTCGAGCTTCAATGTCTGAAATAATTGTTGTACCTAGTTGTTTTCCTATCTTCTTTTGTTTTTGCCCAGGCTGATGGCGGGCCACGCTCCTCATCTCATCTCAGCCATTTTCTCAGTTTTATCCTCTGACTTGAAATTCTAATGATGACTGATAATTCTATCAATGTTAATTGTCATCAATCGACAAGTCCAGATTATGTTAGATCAACTATCTCGATAATGATCACTCGCTGCTCCATCTACCACAGCGTAAGTTTTTTTTTTGTTTTTGGTTCAACGGTAAACGTCTGTTTTTATTTTGCAGTCAGGAGTCGGCTACTGGGAACCACGTCTGCACACTTCGTATCGTAGCCTTTGACCGATGGCAACACGGAACTTGGCGCTGTGCCTTGAACACTACACAAGGAGTGTTGCACGGGTTCATCTATGTTGATTCGGTTTCTGACTTCTACCGACCTGGTTCGTACGATGAATATTAGCACTGCCTATGTTATTTCTCACGTTCCAAGGAAACTGCACTCATATACATCCAAAATAGCATTAATCTGGTATAAAAGCTACCTATATTATCAACGAATCCATCTAGTAGTTCAAACGTGAAAGAATAATACATATTATTAGTCAGTAAGAAGTATAGAATAAGTCGCAGCCTAGAGCGAAAGAATCATCCTATAATGGAAGTTAAGTTACTGTCTAAACGCCTTTTACGCTACTGAAGACCTTACTTTGGCACAAATTAATGGCCCCCTCTTGATCTTCATTTTTTACTTTATCCCATAAACTTCTTGGTGCTAACATCATGCCTGTATGTATTTCCAGAGCCACAGCTGCGCGGTAATGACGAGTTCGCGTATGAATTGGAGCCGGTCGTGATGTCTTGCTCCGTAGAAGCCGCCATTCGTTACTGCTACTTCAGGTCGCCTAATGGCACCGTCTTCAATGTTGGCCCATGTGAGTTTCGATTACAGTCTCGATAGGTACGATGGCACATCTTATGGTCGAGAATCCAATATGCTAAAACCAATCGCGGTACAAATGTTGCAGTTTCGAGGAAAATATATGTTTGCAAGCAATGTGTTAGTTTTGGCTAGAGCGAGTAGACCAAGAGAAAAATTGGTGTTTGTTGCGTTTATTTAAGACCTCACAATGTCATATTTGACATGAGATATTTAAACTCTAGTAAAGATGTATGTATATAGGGCAACCTTCGAAGAATGGACCTAATCAAATAGAACTCAACTATATGTACCTATAGTATTAAGTAATCTGTGCCTATAGAGGCATTTGCCAAATCTTTGACCACAGAATATCCGCGTAATTTTAAACAAGTTCTACAAATAATATAGATCATTTCTTTCAATTTGTCAGCTATGTCATCACCGGACTACGAGTACGTGGGCACCGGATTCAGTGGCGGCGAGTGTGGCATTAGATTCCACAGCATTCAGCCGTCTCAGGCGGGCAGGTGGTCCTGCAATGTTGGCTTGGCAAACAACATTTATACAGAAGAAATGTCCCGCGAAATATTCTTGTCACTAAGTGGTAAATACTTCTTCTAATGTTAAGGATTAAAAGAATACGAACTACTTTAGTTCTGTAACTGTTGTAACTGTTACAGCCTATTTATAGTCCCACTCCTGGGCACAGGCCTCTTCTCACACGGAGATGGATTGAGCATTAATCACCACGCTTGTTCAATGCGTGTTGGTGATTTCAGACTATATAGTCCAAGTATCCTCAATTTGTCTACTGACTTTAGTTCACATGTGATTTTTCGACGGCAGCCTTCTCATGGGCTATCTGGAAAATATAGCAGTTTTTTTTTAAACAAGTATGTACCTAGTTAGTTATGTAAGTATTTTGATATATTACAGAGCGGATTTGGACGCAACAGTATTCGAGACACAACACTATGACAGTGGAGATGTACGTAGGCGATGAAGGTGAACTGGAATACTGCAGATTTGTGCGCAGCGACGGAATGGGTGAGCTGATCAAATACTTCGTAATGTATAAACAGGAGAGATCAAATGCGGGTGGTTTAACTTTCTCGTCGCTCGCTCTTTTCACAGACTTACTTTTTACTTCCCATATTTTTGACGACATACTTTTCTTCTTCCCTGCAAGTGTTTTGAAAAATATTTCAATGCCCAAGTGATGGAAGACAAACGCTTTTATTTACTGCTTCTAAAATTTTTTCCAGGTTTCACATCGGACTACGTTCCTACGGATTACAGTGTGGACGGCCACCTCATGTGGAGTGGGCAGTGCGTGATGCACGCGCTGCGGCCGACAGCGGCCGACTGGCGAGCGTGGACCGTGGCCGCCAAGCTGACCGGCCACAGCGGCGAGCTCACAGGCATCACCAACCCCCAGCGTCTCGCGCCATCTAGCGGCGCACACTGTAAGACTTATATCCGCTATACTAATACCTGTTGCCTAACAGAAACAATATTGATTTCTGACACTTACGCGAATATTAGACATTTAAATAAAACTACTTTTACGGATTTTTTCGCGTTATATTAATATTATTTAATCCCGACGTTTCGGATCCTTTACAGCATCCATGGTCACGGGCAGACTAAGGTGTTGGTCGTCTTGATATATTAGTTACAAACAGCTACCCTACATTTTGTTGATTATTATTGACAATCCGATTCACGCAAAACGAGCTCACTGTATCCATAGGTCGAGCAGTTGTAGGCTTGGATTTTGATTTAATAGTTTCTATGATGGGATTCCAAGCAGGTGGTATGCACCAGCCATCTTCTCTATTGAAATTAGGATGTTTTTTAATTTCAATAGCCTCGCGAATCATCCTAGGTAGGAATCGGTTTTCTCTTGCAAGGACTTGTGGTTTATCAAATCTGATGTAATGCCAGGGGCGTAGCTACCGCCGTATCTGCCGTATCAATTATACGGGGCCCCCGGGCCACGGGGGCCCCAAAAGTGTGTAAGGACAAAAAATAAAAACTTCCTAATTTATTTTATTTTACAAATATCAAAATTCTGAAAAGCAATTCTTTTTTTTTCCCGCCTTAAGCGTGCGTTCAAAAGTTAACAACACTACATCGTTATGGCGGGCTGCGGGACTTCCCCGTTTTACTTACTTCATCTTCAACTCAGCGGGGAATCCTTCATCGATATCGCGATTTACGTGTACGTTGTTGTAATTTACATTGGATATTAAACCACGGAGTTAGTAGCAGCATAAGGGGGGGGAGAGGGCGGTCCGCCACTGGTACCACATCTCGGGGGGTGCCATCTCGGTCGACACATATCTGCACGACCAGGATGGCACGGGCAGAAGGGACAAGTCACTGAGGGTGCCATTCTAATCTGCAAAGCCTAGGTTCACTACCAGTCACTGCATGCTATTCAAAGAAGACGGATCGCAATCCATACAAAATTGCCCCACGTCCTACAACAATGTGACGAATCTCAAAAAAAAAGATCAAAATGTTAAAAATAATATGGCATACTCTCTAATTTCTTTTTTTCACACCTTCATATGAAAAAAATGCTTTAAAGATTGTTTAGGCGCTGTTACGAAAACATCGTTCATGGGACTATTTATGGAATATTTTATTAAATTATTTTTTTCTCAAAACTTAAAAATTTCACACTGATTTTTAGGGTATAGTTAGAGAGCTGATATTTTCACAGATGATGTATTTCTGTTGCCGCTATAACAACAAATACTGAAAACTAGAATTAAATAAATATTTTGGGGGGCTCCCATACAACAAGCATGATTTTTTTGTCCGTTTTATAAATAATGGTACCTACGGAACCCTTCATGCGCGAGTCCGACTCGCACTTGGCCGGTTTTTATAAAACATGTTTGGGTTTTTTATATCCCAAATTTCAAAAATAGCTCTTTATAAGTTTGCAATGACCCGTTTCCGGTTTCTTTACGTTAAATTAAACCTAGCAAAAACCACCACGAATGATTTCTACACGATTTTTAAGTACTTTTATTTACAATTTTAATCCATGATTATTGGGTGCTCAATAGTTAGTCCGCCGCGGGTGCCACCCGATGCTACGCCGCCACCGCACGGAGTGCAGTGCACTGTTTATTTACGCGCTTTATATAAATGTGCATTAAATGAGTGAAAGGAAAATAGATTATCCCAGCGGCGCTGAGAAAAGAAAAAGTTAACAGAAAAGGGAAGAGGTTATAAAAAAAGTGCCATATAAGGGCCTCCAAACAATTTTTTATACGGGGCCCCGACAAGGCAAGCTACGCCACTGTGTAATGCTGGGCCTTGTCTAGTCCCTATGCTTCTTTTACATAGGCCAAACTAAAAGAAGCATAGGGACCCGCGTAAAAGAACACATCGCCGATGTCAAACACCGCCGTTCCAGACAGTCAGCAGTTTGTGAACACACACTAGACAAGGCCCAGCATTACATCAGATTTGATAAACCACAAGTCCTTGCAAGAGAAAACCAATTCCTACCTAGGATGATTCGCGAGGCTATTGAAATTAAAAAACATCCTAATTTCAATAGAGAAGATGGCTGGTGCATACCACCTGCTTGGAATCCCATCATAGAAACTATTAAATCAAAATCCAAGCCTACAACTGCTCGACCTATGGATACAGTGAGCTCGTTTTGCGTGAATCGGATTGTCAATAATAATCAACAAAATGTAGGGTAGCTGTTTGTAACTAATATATCAAGACGACCAACACCTTAGTCTGCCCGTGACCATGGATGCTGTAAAGGATCCGAAACGTCGGGATTAAATAATATTAATATAACGCGAAAAAATCCGTAAAAGAAACAATATTATTAGGGCGTAGTAGTAATAGCTAATGAGAGCGGCTTTACACGAGCGAATTATTCGCTGTTGTTGCTTCAAACGAGTCTCCTGAGAACTACCAAACCGACTATTACACTTGGTTCATACTGAGTTACTTTAGTGTAAGCAAACTCTACAGCTCATTCAGTAACCAAAATGGCTTATCTTTGTTTGTCTTTGTATGAGGATTGTGCCCGTGACTCGAAAATTTAATCTCCAAGTTACTTAAAGTCTAAAATCTCTATTCTCTTTCAGCGGTGGCTGCGTTCTTCCTGTGGCTGTTCTTCGCAATCTTCTTCTTTATGATGCTCTTCGCTGCCCTCTCCCTCGCCTCCAAGCGTAACCGCGAGTGGACTTACGCGAGAGCAGCTCATATTAGGAACAGCTTCAGGAGACAACCACCACCTCCCCAGCAGACTCAACCAGTCCAGCCTACGCATATCATTACTGAATTGCCACCTAAAGTTTAAAGTAACTTTTTAAAAATATATTTTTGGTATGATCAGTTAAGAGTTTATTTACTTACACTTCTAAATTATTTATTATATATTTATATTATGAATATCAATTAGGGTGCATCTACACGGTGCAAGTTTGCGCATGTTGAGGCACATGCGCAGGTTGCATGTATTTTAAAAATGTGCGGATCCAGCGACTTGCTCATGTACCCGCGTGCTCTTGACACTTGCGCATGTTAATTTGCTCCAGCTACGTGCATGCACCTTGTAGACGCACCCTTAAAGAATTCAAAAGTAACTCAAACGTACTGTATGACAAACAGTACTGTTATGAAGTTACAAATGCGATTAACTTACGAAAAAATTGTTTGTTTCATTTTTGTTAACGAATAAAATTTTTGATTTTTACATTGTTGTGTTAGACTAATATTATCCTGTGTTGTTCTGTATGTTATATTCTCTTTTCATACATTAAGGAACTATACTATATTTACCGAAGTATACTAAATCATTTTAGTTTTATACGGACAACACTACCTCTACTGTGAGGACAACACTAAAAAGAGATTTTGACAGTTAGAGCGCGCGCTTCCCATGCGCTTCCTTCGTGGACTGATAAACTATATTTTCTTACGATTGATATTAAATTGTGTTTTAAAAGTGAATACAAGAAGTTATTGTGATACGAATTGACGTTTTATTTCTGATTAAGGCTAGGAGATCATACCCTAGCTTATATCAGAAGCGGGAAGAACAGAAAACGCCTAATTACCAATGGGGCGCGAATGCTCCGAATACAATAAAATTAATGATCACGCCACACTATGCGAAACACTTAAACGAAGACGAGATGACCACAGCACTGATTGCTCAACCGCAATAATGTATCAAGGACTTATCTACTCAAGGAAAACAAAGCGACATGGTCAACAACTTGTGGAGCCTATAATGACGACGACCAGACAAGATTCTTGTGTGTAGATTACTGCTTGACACACACTACGCCTGATGGCGATTAGACACCTTCTCCGCCGCGATGCAACAGGTACCCGAGACATTGGACAATCAGGTATAAGCATTAATATTTTTTTTTCTCATTCCAATTAATCCATGGAATAGAAAACAATCATTTAATTGCCCAAACATGTGTATACATGCATACACACGCAGGTGCATGCATGTAGGATAATACAATTATTAAAGGTATGTGCTTAAAACATGTTTGCCACTTGTCAATACAAATATAAAACCAGAAACATTTAGCTCTATATACTAAAAACTATTTGAGCTGACATTTCAGAGCTTCGGTACTGAGTTTTCTCTAGGTTATAGATATTTTGTTGTACATAATGGGTGCCATTCAAAATATAATTTAGCACATAAGTGTAGTTTTACATGGATGTGAACAGAGTTTGCTATTGATCCATTTGATGCATGCATTTTTAAGGTGAGTAAATGTACAACAATATATTTCATTAGACATCCATAAACCAGCTGGGAACATGACAGATACTCTGAGGTAAACATTTATATCCTGAGTAATTATGTATGGTGTTATTTTTGCTACACATTGAATACATAAAATATTCATGAGAAAAGAGTAAATAAAGCAAGTAAAGCTAATTGCATAGTTCATGGGGATGATGGCCAAACGATTTGGTGTTAATGCATTATTTACATACATTACTGAAATAGACAAAGGAAGTACCTATAAAAATAAGTAAATAGGATATAACAATAGGATATTCATGATATAAAGCCAATATTACAATAATTAAAATTGAAATAATCATAATCACTTACAAATAGAGGTAGAAAATAAAGTGGTTAATTGACAACCAACAAAAA
Source organism: Helicoverpa zea (assembly GCF_022581195.2). Lineage (NCBI taxonomy): Eukaryota > Metazoa > Arthropoda > Insecta > Lepidoptera > Noctuidae > Helicoverpa > Helicoverpa zea. The sequence goes on from NC_061472.1 coordinate 7,391,037, forward strand.
CCGTGCGACACAGCTCTTGACTATTCTATGTACATCCAAAGCGGTGATAACAGGTATTAATAATGGATAATCAAATACTTTAAAGTACTATAAACACTAAACTGGTTTTTATTAATAAAGTAACTATGAAACTAAATGCTTCAAGCCAGTATGTTTCAGACAGTAAGTATGTTTTACCAATATCTTGGTACTGCCAATAGCATACATCATTGTTAAGTAAAACTTCATTCCAAGCAAATATCATTGCTTGTTATTATTTTAAAGAGTATCTAAAGTGAAAATTATAAAAATGGTAATCTTTTTAAATGATCTTTTCCATATTATTAACTGTAAATTGCCTCACCTAGAAAAAGTTAAACTGCTTATTCTATCTGAATGTTGGATGATATTACAGCTAACAGGTACATTATAGGACTGTAACACATTAAGGATAGTTTAATCACAGTAAAGATGCAGCAACTGTAGTAAATATTATTTACTTAAAGGATTTTACAGACTGAAGCATAATAAATAAATATAAATCAGTAGTGTCAATTAATCAGAAGAAAATATAACTCAGTAGTGTCAGTAATCTGAGTAGCCAGATCAGATATGTTCTTTTTGAAAGATTTCATTTTAATTTGGAATCCACCACTTGATGCTGAGACCAGTTTTCTCAACCATTAAAAATAACCCGAAGTGCTTAAAGATATGTATACTAGAATCAAATAAATACAAAATAAAGAAATTTCGGCTTTGAAATCTGAATCGAAAGCAGTCTATATATTATTAACTTAATAAATGAATATGGCAATTGGGTCAATAAGAGATAGGTTTGAGTTGGAACAAAACAACATTAGTTATACATAAAATTGTCTGATACTACACAGGAGCTATACCATCAGAATACATTATACCATACTGAAAAAGAAGTATGTGAGACAGTTAAAGAATAAAAGACTAGGCAATTAATAAGTAATTTGTCCTAGCCCATCAAAAAGTTGAATGCATACCAGGGCACTCAGTAAAACATATAGATTATTATAAATAAACTGAACCTGAACTTTTATGGATGGTAACGATACGAGTTAACATTTCTCTCTATACTCTCTTTATGACAGGAAATCTTGTAATTTCCTGGGAGGTAAGACATTTTATTCTGAGACTAAATTTCAGCACATATTGTATGTTAGACCTTCTCTCACAGAAAATTACATGTACAGTTTATGATGATTTTCTTGATTGATGTTGTGAGTCTATTCTGACCACTTATAAAATAGGAACCAAGATTGTGGAGGATCAGAGGAGTGAATTCAGTGGGGTGTCAACAACATCTTTAACAAGTCAGTAAGTACAACCACAAGTGTTTTACAGTCAACAACTAAGAAAGAGCATTGCTTAGTATCTATTAGTTTTGAACCATTAATTAAAAAAAAACTGACTGATAAAGAACAATTTATATGGTGATTGGAACTTATATTTAAAGATGATGACATCTGGTTATGTTTATATTCATATATATTTATTTGCATTCCATAATGTTACAATAGATGTTGAAGAGGCTTAAAACTAAGTAGGTACCATTATAGGCCCTGTTAGGGCACAGCTAAAGAAGGCAATACTTTAAGGCACCATAAATAAAGAACCATGAGTTAAACTAGGCTCAGGGGTACTTTGTTGTCACTTTGTTTGTATTAAAATTGTTTCTACGGCACCACCTTCAATTCTGCTTTCGTATCCCTCATCAGGGATATAGTTCCGAAGGAGCAGAAAGCTTTTCCACTCACGCTTTACAACTTGTAGAGTTATAATTTGATTAAATGGTATTAACTAAAAAGAAAAGCTTAAATTGAGAAGTGTATTGATTTTAATGAATTGTTAATTAATAAAACAATACCAGACGAAGAAAATTGAATGAATAAATTAAAGATTTGTACAATTTTTACCTTGATTAACTGTTATTAATTCTTACGAGCCTCTGTATTGAGATGTGAAATGAATTGAAAGATTCATACTAATTCAGTTTGGTTGTATTGTTGAATTATTGAAATAAGACTACATAAATAAACTTTTGATAAGTTCATAGGTTGGAAGGTATGCACTATGTACTGTTTTAGCTGGTTCTTTTGTTTTTTGCTTAAAACAAACGACTCGAGGAAGAAAATGGATATTATGTATTTATATATTTTAACCACTACAATAAGGGATTAACAGAAACAATTGTAATGTTGTAACAATTGTATGGTCTGATTGAGTTTGATTGTGTTGTTAAATAATAATAATAGAAGACATGTATTGATTTAGTTCAACCATAGGCATTGCTCTAATACAAATAAGAGATGGACAGAGAAAAATGTAATTACTTGTACATTTCTCATTTTATTATGTTGTTAATTATTAAAAACTAGCGACTGGAATGCTAATAAAGAATTGAGTATTGAATAGACAAGATATATTGTACTAGTTTTGAGATAACGAATATAAATAAGAGATGGGCAGAGAAACTGACTAAAGAATTTGTATTAGCTACTTTGATCATATTGATGATTAATGGATACTAAACGAGATAAAATATGTATACATATATATTGTAGTCAGAGATAGAAGATGTAATAAATTGAGAGATTTGTATATTGTCCAGTTTGAGGATATTGACAATTACGAGTCATTTATGATTCTGAATTTAATACACGAAGGAATTGTGTAAGGACGGTTTTGTGTAAGGAGCCGCTTGTGATAATATTATTAATCAATATTTATAGAGATCTTCATTGACACATACCTACTTAAAAAGCTGTGTATATTTATCATAGCTCTCAATTCTTCGAAACTAAGTCCTTAAAAAAATAAATTGTATATATTGTGCCAATAAAGTGTAATTGTGAAGTATATAAAATAAGACAGGATATTAAGCAATTGTATATTGTATTGAAGATCAATACAAGTGTAGTGACGCAGTTTATGAATCTAAGGCTGGATATTAAGAAATTGTATATTGTATTGTTAATGTACAGTAGTCCAGGTACTGGATAGAAAGAAGTTGTTTACTGTAATGAGAATTATATAAGCAGAAGCAATGTGTAAATACTGATTTGCACTTTGAATTATGATAGTGATAAATTTTAATGTGTTAATAAGGAACATAAGTTCAGAGACTTTGTATAATAGAAGTTTTCTATTGAAATGAGAAATGATATAAGTATTTTGATGCCAATATGGTGATGTTGACTTGTACTGCTTGAATTTGAATGAGGTACACAAATCCAGAGACTGGATACATAGGATTCTTTATTTAATGATTGATGATATAAGTATGTTGTCGTCGATATGTTCATATTGACTTGTAATATTGAAATTTGAATGTATTGATAAAGTATGTGTAAAATAAGAACCGAGACTGGATATAAGGAATTGTTTATTTGATGGGGAACTATATAAATGAATTCATGTCAATATGTTGATTTTGACTTGTATTGCTTGAATTTGAATGTATTGGTAAGGTACCTACACAAGTCCGGAGACTGGATATAGAGAATTGTTTATTTAATGGGGAATGATAAAAGTATATTGATGTCAAAATGTTGATGTTGACTTGTAATCGTTGAATTTGAATGTATTTATAAAGAAATAAATCCAGAGACTGGATATAAAACATGTCGATTATTGAAATAGGAAATGACATAAGTATATAGATGCCAATATGTTGATGTTGACTTGAAATGGTTGAATTTGAATGTATTTATAAAGAATATAGATCCAGAGACTGGATATAAATAAAGTTGATTATTGAAATAGGATATGATATAAGTATATAGATGCCAATATGTTGATGTTTACTTGTAATGGTTGAATTTGAATGTATTTATAAAGAAATAAATCCAAAGACTGGATATAAAACAAGTCGATTATTGAAATAGGAAATTATATAAGTATATAGATATCAATATGTTGATGTTGGCTTGAAATGGTTGAATTGGAATGTATTTATAAAGAATATAAATCCAGAGACTGGATATAAAACAAGTCGATTATTTAAATAGGAAAATATATAAGTATATAGATGCCAATATGTTGATGTTGACTTGTCATGGTTAAATTTGAATGTATTGATAAGGTACATAAGTCGAGAGACTTGATAGAAGGATCTTGATGTCAATTTGTTAACATGACTAGAAGGCGTAGATAGCTCCAAATAGGAGTGAATTCCTCGTTGCAGTCACAGTGATAGTAAGATTAACTTACTCTGTTAAACTTGAATGTTTTGATAAAGTATACAAGTCCAAATACTAGACGTGAAGTTGTTTACCGTAGTAAGAATTTGTACAAGTATATGGTTGCCAATTTGTTAAAATGGCAATGTACACAAGTCACAGTTTGGATTCAAAATGAAATGAAATGAAAATATTTGCAGAAATTGTTTATCGTAGTGAGAGTTTATGCAATTATATTGTTGACGATTTGTTAGCATGGCTGGAAGGCGTGGATGGCTCCAGTTGGAGTGAAGGCCACGATGCAGTCATAGTTAGAGATGGCTGGAAGGCGTGGATGGCTCCAGTTGGAGTGAAGGCCACGATGCAGTCCTAGTTAAAGATACGACTCTGGAAGGTTGGCACGATCGTGAAGCCTTGTTGGTGGACATCCTCTTGGCTTTGCGGTGAGGGGTCAAATGCAGATGTCGTGAGTTGAGATTGGCTGGAAGGCGTGGATGGCTCCAGTTGGAGTGAAGGCCACGATGCAGTCCGTCCTAGTTAAAGATACGACTCTGGAAGGTTGGCACGATCGTGAAGCCTTGTTGGTGGACATCCTCTTGGCTTTGCGGTGAGGGGTCAAATGCAGATGTCGTGAGTTGAGATTGGCTGGAAGGCGTGGATGGCTCCAGTTGGAGTGAAGGCCACGATGCAGTCCGTCCTAGTTAAAGATACGACTCTGGAAGGTTGGCACGATCGTGAAGCCTTGTTGGTGGACATCCTCTTGGCTTTGCGGTGAGGGGTCAAATGCAGATGTCGTGAGTTGAGATTGGCTGGAAGGCGTGGATGGCTCCAGTTGGAGTGAAGGCCACGATGCAGTCCGTCCTAGTTAAAGATACGACTCTGGAAGGTTGGCACGATCGTGAAGCCTTGTTGGTGGACATCCTCTTGGCTTTGCGGTGAGGGGTCAAATGCAGATGTCGTGAGTTGAGATTGGCTGGAAGGCGTGGATGGCTCCAGTTGGAGTGAAGGCCACGATGCAGTCCGTCCTAGTTAAAGATACGACTCTGGAAGGTTGGCACGATCGTGAAGCCTTGTTGGTGGACATCCTCTTGGCTTTGCGGTGAGGGGTCAAATGCAGATGTCGTGAGTTGAGATTGGCTGGAAGGCGTGGATGGCTCCAGTTGGAGTGAAGGCCACGATGCAGTCCGTCCTAGTTAAAGATACGACTCTGGAAGGTTGGCACGATCGTGAAGCCTTGTTGGTGGACATCCTCTTGGCTTTGCGGTGAGGGGTCAAATGCAGATGTCGTGAGTTGAGATTGGCTGGAAGGCGTGGATGGCTCCAGTTGGAGTGAAGGCCACGATGCAGTCCGTCCTAGTTAAAGATACGACTCTGGAAGGTTGGCACGATCGTGAAGCCTTGTTGGTGGACATCCTCTTGGCTTTGCGGTGAGGGGTCAAATGCAGATGTCGTGAGTTGAGATTGGCTGGAAGGCGTGGATGGCTCCAGTTGGAGTGAAGGCCACGATGCAGTCCGTCCTAGTTAAAGATACGACTCTGGAAGGTTGGCACGATCGTGAAGCCTTGTTGGTGGACATCCTCTTGGCTTTGCGGTGAGGGGTCAAATGCAGATGTCGTGAGTTGAGATTGGCTGGAAGGCGTGGATGGCTCCAGTTGGAGTGAAGGCCACGATGCAGTCCGTCCTAGTTAAAGATACGACTCTGGAAGGTTGGCACGATCGTGAAGCCTTGTTGGTGGACATCCTCTTGGCTTTGCGGTGAGGGGTCAAATGCAGATGTGAGTTTAGATTGGCTGGAAGGCGTGGATGGCTCCAGTAAGAGTGAAGGCCTCGAGGCAGTCCTAGGAACGCAGCTCTGTAAAGGTGGCACAGTCATGACTTCTTGCTGGCGAATAACCTCTTGACTTTGACCTTTAACTTTGTACCAAAATATAAACCAATTTGTAAATGTGAACACCATGTAGCATTTTAATTGTCACTTTACTCTCATTTGTCTTTGCGATTCTACATGATCTTCGCATGCTTTTACTGTATGTATCAATACATACAAATTGTAATACTATATTATTTTTAAAAAGAGTAACCATGGAGTTTCTTGCCCGTTCTTCTCCATAGGAAGCTACTTTTGGAATGGGCAACTAGAATCAAACTTAGTTATAATTTTGACGTCCATAAGTGCTTGTAAAGGCCTAAATGAAATAAATGATTTGACTTTGACTTTGAGAAGTTTGAGGACAAACTTAGTGGTCAGAATGGCCGAATGTTAGACTAATATTATCCTGTGTTGTTCTGTATGTTATATTCTCTTTTCATACATTAAGGAACTATACTATATTTACCGAAGTATACTAAATCATTTTAGTTTTATACGGACAACACTACCTCTACTGTGAGGACAACACTAAAAAGAGATTTTGACAGTTAGAGCGCGCGCTTCCCATGCGCTTCCTTCGTGGACTGATAAACTATATTTTCTTACGATTGATATTAAATTGTGTTTTAAAAGTGAATACAAGAAGTTATTGTGATACGAATTGACGTTTTATTTCTGATTAAGGCTAGGAGATCATACCCTAGCTTATAGTTGTTTTATTGCTTTCGGATCTCATGCATTTCTGTTCATAAAATATGATCAATACAGGAGATAGGCTCCACTCTATGAGAAGAGTTCCTTAAAATTGAACGAGGTCTTAGCTTAGGTAGCCTCAGACGACTGTACCTAAGCGTATTTGAAAAACTAAAGTGAGATACATAATGACGCAAACACTCATTCCTTCAATTAAAAGCCCGATATCTTCAGCCGGGGTTTATTTTGGGAGTAGGAGTAGAAAGCAGAATTGAGCGTCTAAAACTTACTAACACATTCATGACCCTTCGCGATACGCGGTCCTTGAAAAGCTTGCCAGTTCTCTCACATTGTCAGAGCTTTTATCTCAGGGGGAAAATTAAAATACGGCATTCTGGAATATGGAAGTGCCGTAGTAGATGCTTGTCATCACTGGACTATGGACTTCGAGCCATTACTCATAATACCTCTAGTTCATAATTTCGTAGGCAGGTAACTTCAATAAGGAAAACGTGCCCCATTCATTTTCGTACGTTATCATATTATGGTGATAATGCTGATAACTGTGGACTCATTTTTCTATTAAAAGCTTTGTCGATCAGAAGGTGGTCTAGTCTATTTTATTCAGAAGAGCATAGCTCAACAAAATGTGGAAGTTCTCTGCGTTTTTGTTTGCTTATTTCTTTGTTGGTGTTACAGGTGAGTATTTTCCTACTTTTTCAATACAAACAGCAAAAGCCATAAACTGATTAATTTCGTATTATTTTTCTGTAGAATCCACTAATATACCGCTGGACGATTTGATATGGGACGTCGGGAGTTCCGTCGATATGATCATCGGTCCTGAAAAAGCAGGCTACTGCAGCGTGAGAGACAAAAGACAACTACACAGACAGGACTCGGTCCGTGCAGAATTGTCGTGGACAGAGTGACAATCTTTCACGAAGGACAATGGAGTGTGTCTATCGGGGTGGCTGATTTAAATGTAATTCATAATAGCAGTTTTTATGTACAGGTCAAAGGGGCAGGTATGTTGCAGTTTTAATAATTGTGCTTGACTCTTCTATTCACCTTGATAAACAGATTCAACTCTTTTGTTTAAGACATTCTAAACTTTACTCAAAAACAAAGTTCGTTTCGGGCTGATGTTTTCCGCTTTTCTTTCTTATAAATACCATTAACTTCAAGTTCTATAGCTATAGATTTTTTTATTACTTACCGTTGAATGTGAAGTTTTATCAATATTCCAATATTATGCACATCTGAAGGTTGCATAAGAACCTCTTCTAGCAGTTAGAGCAATAAAAACTAAATTAGCTCTTTTCACAGAACGTGTGGCGAGGAGTGTCGAAGTGTTCGCGTTCGAAGGCGACGATGTGACAATGTCTTGCTCCCTGGACGTCCCCATCCAGTACTGCTATATCCTTGCTAATAACGGCACCGTCTACAATGCTGGTCCTTGTGAGTATCATCATCAGCCTAGCCTTTTCCAAACTTTCTTGGCTTCTGACTTATAGTATAACCAGATGATTATCAGTATTTTACATGGAGCGCCTGTGTGTCCTTCTCAATTATAATACTCTCTTCTAGATAACGAACTGCCAAAGATGTTCAAATAAGAGCCGGGACCCGAAACACGGAACAATTCGTTTTGTAAAGCGCTCCCTAGTCGGTCAATTAAATTGCGCAATATTTTTTGCATGTTGTGCAAATTCTTTTTATCGTTGAAGTTTGCGCAATGATTTTCAGCGTAAAATTTTAAGTGCACAATAATTCATTTAAATCTTAATTGTAATATGACAAAAAAAATATTATGAAAATTTTGTCAAATTTCGAACGTCGGTTCTGTCCAAGATCCAGTGGCGTAGCTTGCCTTGTCGGGGCCCCGTATAAAAATTGTTTGGAGGCCCTTATATGGCACTTTTTTTATAACCTCTTCCCTTTTCTGTTAACTTTTTCTTTTCTCAGCGCCGCTGGGATAATCTATTTTCCTTTCACTCATTTAATGCACATTTATATAAAGCGCGTAAATAAACAGTGCACTGCACTCCGTGCGGTGGCGGCGTAGCTTCGGGTGGCACCCGCGGCGGACTAACTATTGAGCACCCAATAATCATGGATTAAAATTGTAAATAAAAGTACTTAAAAATCGTGTAGAAATCATTCGTGGTGGTTTTTGCTAGGTTTAATTTAACGTAAAGAAACCGGAAACGGGTCATTGCAAACTTATAAAGAGCTATTTTTGAAATTTGGGATATAAAAAACCCAAACATGTTTTATAAAAACCGGCCAAGTGCGAGTCGGTCTCGCGCATGAAGGGTTCCGTAGGTACCATTATTTATAAAACGGACAAAAAATCATGCTTGTTGTATGGGAGCCCCCCAAAATATTCATTTAATTCTAGTTTTCAGTATTTGTTGTTATAGCGGCAACAGAAATACATCATCTGTGAAAATATCAGCTCTCTAACTATACCCTAAAAATCAGTGTGAAATTTTTAAGTTTTGAGAAAAAAATAATTTAGTAAAATATTCCATAAATAGTCCCATGAACGATGTTTTCGTAACAGCGCCTAAACAATCTTTAAAGCATTTTTTTCATATGAAGGTGTGAAAAAAAGAAATTAGAGAGTATGCCATATTATTTTTAACATTTTTATCTTTTTTTTGAGATTCGTCACATTGTTATAGGACGTGGGGCAATTTTGTATGGATTGCGATCCGTCTTCTTTGAATAGCATGCAGTGACTGGTAGTGAACCTAGGCTTTGCAGATTAGAATGGCACCCTCAGTGACTTGTCCCTTCTGCCCGCGCCATCCTGGTCGTGCAGATATGTGTCGACCGAGATGGCACCCCCCGAGACGTGGTACCAGTGGCGGACCGCCCTCTCCCCCCCCTTATGCTGCTACTAACTCCGTGGTTTAATATCCAATGTAAAGTACAACAACGTACACGTAAATCGCGATATCGATGAAGGATTCCCCGCTGAGTTGAAGATGAAGTAAGTAAAACGGGGAAGTCCCGCAGCCCGCCATAACGATGTAGAGTGTTGTTAACTTTTGAACGCACGCTTAAGGCGGGAAAAAAAAAGAATTGCTTTTCAGAATTTTGATATTTGTAAAATAAAATAAATTAGGAAGTTTTTATTTTTTGTCCTTACACACTTTTGGGGCCCCCGTGGCCCGGGGGCCCCGTATAATTGATACGGCAGATACGGCGGTAGCTACGCCCCTGCCAAGATCATGGCTGTATTTTGACTCGTTTCTATTCTATACAGAACGAGAGATTACTCGTTACAAATGGTGCATCGCGATCCCGTGCGCTCTGCTGATCCTGGTTATCATGTGCCTCGCCTTCAACCGTCACTGGACAAGCAGGAGTGCCGCGCAATTCAGGGACAGCTTCAGAAGACGACCAGCTTCTCAGCAGAAAGAAATTACCTACACCCGCCTAGTCATATCATCACTCACTTGGCACATAAAGCTTAAAGATATACCAATTAAAAATCAACAAGAACTAAACAGAAATTTTTGAAGTCGGTGACACAATGGGCGGTCTTATCGCTAAAAGCGATCTCTACAGACAACCTTTGGAACTTTGGGAAGTATATAAACGCAGAACGCGAACGCAGAAGATGAATAAAACATAAAGGGCCTTACTACAAAAACTTTAAACACTGTTTTACACTTGTCTAAAAAAAATGTGGCTCCAAAATGAACCATATGTCAACGTCATAATTTGACATTTTTTTAGACAAGGCATAAACTGACGTTTAAAAGTTTTTGTGGTAAGACGGAAAGGGATTACATAGGTGAAACATACGTATCATAACTACAACTAATATTTTAAAGACGATGCTATTTTATGTAAGTGTTGCCAAAGAAAAATAGATAGATAGATAGATAGAATAGATAGAATATTCTTTATTATAATAACAAACAAACAGAAGGACATAACAAACAAGTAGTAAACGAGTACAATAGGCGGTCTTATCACTAAATGTGATCTCTTCCAGACAACCTTTGGATGGAGTCGATCTGTAAAGAAATACATTACGGGTAATATTTATTGATTTCGTTGTTTTATTTTATCTACTTCCTAACACTCCTTGGAAAGTATAGCTCCGCAGAAGCGATACGGACTTAAATAATCTTAACTGATTTTTACGAAATAAAATATATCCGGATTATTAAAAAAAAACTTTTTTTACAAAAAAATTAAACCAACTTCCCAAAACACTAAAAAGCCAAAAAAAACTAATTTTAGGTGCATCGGCCTAGAAGTCGGTGGCAAAATTATCTGAGGAACATCCATAAGACACCAATCGGTTTAATTTTTTTGTAAAAAAAGTTTTTTATTTATAGCTTTTCAGTGATACGAATAGCTGTCACTATCCGTATAAGTGGAAAGTTTTCATCAATACAAATAATTTAAGCTCAAATACGAGGTAGTTTACATATTCAGTTGTCGAGTTCCCTCGACCCTCTCTGGTCCGTTGAGGCTCAGAATGTCAACTTCATAAAATGTCCCTTGGTACCAAAATGTCAACTTCCCATAATGTCCCTTTCCCAAAATGTCCATTTCCCAAAATGTCCCTTTCCCAAAATGCCCATTTCCCATAATGTCCCTTTCCCAAAATGCCGCTTTCCCAAAATGTCCCCCATTCTTAGAATTAAGCGTTATAACCCAACTAAAACATAAAAATCAATATAATAATCAATTTTTTTATTTTAAATATTTGTGGTATCAATTCTTTCGTCAATTTTTTATAAGAAAAGGAATTTGAAATGAAATATAGTTATCTATTATCAAAATATTAAAAAAAAAACAATAAAAAAATAACTTTAATTAGAACTAATACGTTCAAGTACACAGTAATTCAATAGGGTTTCAATAGTCAGATACAGACTGACACAATTAAGCGTTAAATTATTATCAAATTTACAAAGAAATTCAATTAGATAAAGTAAGTCTCAAAAATATCAATTTCTTTAAAAATTGTTGAATTGTGAGATGATTCCCTTGTAATTGTTTTAAATATCTTGCATATTTTCTATCGAACTCAATATCTCTGAGCCTTCTTCTGCGGTTGGTCTGCTTAAATAGTGAATCCTGTATACGGCTATCCCAGTATTTGCTTTCTTTTTTTATCTTATATAAAAAATAATAGAAATTTGGATTCTTTGGTTTGACGACCTCGACGGCGCAATGGTCATCATGCCGGACTGCCGAACCTGAGGTCCCGGGTTCGATTCCCGGTTCGGTCGACATTTGTGTGATGAGCATGCTTGTTGGCCGTGGTCTGGGTGTTATAATTTGTATTCATAAATAAGTATATATGTAGCTATATGTAGTTTATCAGTTGTGTTAGCACCCATAACACAAGTTAATTAATAACTTACCATGGGGCTAGCCGACCGTGTGTGAAAAGTGTCCCGACATTATTTATTATTTGTCCCGACATTATATTTGGTATAAGGCTATTTACACGTCGGTGCCATCCTTCTAGAGTATTGGTCGTTCTATGGCGTTGGCCAGCGCAGCTTAATATTAACGGTGATTTTTTGGGATACCAGGTAGACTCAAACACGAATAAGATCGTCTAAATGTGACCATAATAATTCATTCTAACAGTTATGATGTTGGTAGTTACATTTCTTTACTTCCAATCACAAGTGAGGACGATTATTTGTATTTTATTTTTTAGTTGGGTTATAACACTTAATTCTAAGAATGGGGGACATTTTGGGAAAGCGGCATTTTGGGAAAGGGACATTATGGGAAATGGGCATTTTGGGAAAGGGACATTTTGGGAAATGGACATTTTGGGAAAGGGACATTATGGGAAGTTGACATTTTGGTACCAGGGGACATTTTAGGAAGTTGACATTCTGAGCCTCAACGCTCTGGTCTTCATCATCAGGTCAGCTCCAAACCTTCACTATTGAATAGTGATTAGAAGCATACACCTGAGTGTCAAGTTTTTACCCTGATGCCTACAACTTTCGAAGGTTGCCCTCGATTTTTCAGGGTTTCCATCATCAGATCCTGACCTGATGACTATGGGACCAACTGGCAGATATTCCGCGTCGAACAAAAAAAGAATCACGTAAATCGGTCTATAAACCTCGGCGTAATCGATGTACATACCTACATAGAAAAAAAAACATACCGGCCGAATTGAGAACCTCCTCCTTTTTGGGAAGTCGGTAAAATAGGATGAAGATGATCACTACATTTTCTCAGTACCTTCGTGTCGAAGATTCTGACGTAGATAGGACACCTTCAATGAATAATTCTTCATATCATTGAAGTTGTGTCTAGTAGACAATTTCACAAAAGAAAACTTCATTGTTCCATTTATTTCTGAACGTTATCATGTTATAACGATATAATGCTGATAAACGATTATCATTTATTATTGTATTCAAATATTTGCGAGTGAGTAGTGAAGCCTAATCCACATGTTGCGAAACACAAAAATATGGAAAATACAAAATGTTGATGTTATCAGTTTTATTGCTAGTTTATTACTTTGTCGATGGAACAGGTACGGAAATTCATGTATTTTTTTTTAAATCAAGTTTATAAAGATGCGTGTTGAAGGTCTGTAAGCCATCTAATTAAGTTTCGAGGGTGGAATAGCCCAAAATAAAATTTTCCGTCACCTGCAGTGGAACAAAAGTAATTTTGCAGTTTACATCAGTTCTTCGTAAAAAACTCTTTAGTGCTAATCTTAACTTAATCTTTATGAAATATGAATTTTATCTTTTTAATTTTCTCTACTTCAGCATCCACCAACACAACGTTCGAAAATTTAGTATGGAACGTTGGAAGTTCCGTCAATGTGACCATTGGTCCAAAAGATACGGTCTACTGCAGTATTAGAGACGACAGATACCAAACGGTTTCCGAAGGACCCGGTCCATGCAGAATCGTCGTGGACAGAGTAACTATATATCACAAAGGACTATGGACTGTCTTTTATGGCGAGGCGGGCACAGATGTATATCGAAATAGCACTTTCGAAGTGCAGGTGACAGGAGACAGTATGTTGTGCTGATGAATTTCAGTTATCATTTTTACCAGATTTTTACCATTTGAGTCTTCTATTTGATTCATACTTAAATTAAAATAAAACACACCCAACATAATCCAATTAAAATACAAAGTTAAGAGCCTTCTGCTTTTTGGGAAGTCGGTCGAAAGTTGATTGCTATTATTACGCAGTTTCGATAATGTTTGATAGTAAAAATGTTGAATATTACGACAAGACTAATTGTTTTAAGGAAATGTATTTCAAAAATCGAAAATCCAATGAGCATCTGTCCTTTGCTATTTATGTAGGTACCTTATAATATTATGAATTATGTAAAACAATCTTATAATGTCGATAGTATACGCGGGGGCTATCCCGGTGTTGGCGTATGAGGGCGAGGAGTTAATTATGTCTTGTCCCGCGGGTACGGCCATACGCTACTGCTACATCATTGCACCCAATGGTACAGTCTACAATATTGATCCTTGTGAGTATCATCCTTTCTATAGACCTATTTCATTTGTGGCATTCAGACCGTTTGTCAGTGACGACGGCTGTTCTCTCTAAGGACATCAGCCAGCTACAAACATTTGCGCAGACACAGGTGCACACTCTATTCTCTAACTATCATAGTCCGATGGCAATCGGACATGACTGGAAAGAGGTCGGGTGCAGGTCCGATATTTACGTGCTCTCCCAACTTGCAGACCACGGGCTGCTTTACAAACAATACATAGAGTTAAGAAAAGGTTTGACCACTAATTGCAAAAATAGAAAAGTTGTATTTTTAACAGAGATTATCCAGCTGCCTCATTTTCAGCTACCTCAACATCACTCTACGAGTACGAAGGCAGTGATTTTGATTCAGGAGACTGTGGCCTCAGGTTCTATAACTTTCGTAGATCAGACAATGGTGGCTGGACGTGCCATGTTGGATTACAAGATGCCATTGATGCAAACGAGTATTGGACTTTCTGTGCTGTTTATGTCTCTGGTGAGAATTCTGATAAGATTTCTGAAATGGTGTATCGGTTTGTTTTAAGTGTTCGTTAAGGAAAAAAATATCAATAATTCCGTGACTTATAGTAAAATTTATATGTCTAGTAGTACGCTCATGTATTAAAGCACCTGCCTATTTTCATTGAGCAAGCGTAGTGATTAACGTTCATTTCTTCTCTGTGTGTGATTGCTCTGAAACGGACAATAAAACGGCTGACTTTGTTTTTTATTTATAGATCCTGTTGAAAATCACCGTACATGGTTGTACTTCGCCATTCCTTGCTTGGTGATGATCTTCATTTCATTCATCCTTGTCATCAAGAAGAACCGCAAGTGGACTTACGTGAGAACCGCTACAGAAGAAGTCCTGGCACCCAGCAGAATTATATAAACCAGCCTAGTCTTATCATCAATCAATGATCTTCCTTTCTGATGTGGGTTAACCGAAAGTACGTAGGCAGTATTATGACATTAGGAAGGATAGTTCCTGTCCCTTGCTGACTAGTTCCCAGTTGGTGCCCTTTGTGTTTCAGGGCTGATATAGTTAACCATTCGAATAACCTCGGTTCCGATTTATGCCTAAAGATTGAAATTATTTTCACGAACTAGGTAGATAAGTATTTTGTACAACCTATCATTTAAGTGCTAAATGTAATTTAGGTTTAGAAGATAAAGTGACCTACAACAAAATAATATAATTATGATTAGATACTCGAATGGTCGGCTTGAATGACAACAAAGACTTAATGGAAGAGGAAAAATATTTCAGGGCGGACCCTTAATAAAGTGACAAATAGAAGAGTATTATGTAAGTAAGATACTAAGTATATAGAATAACTTAACGATGTATGAATGAAAGCAACATAAAAATAAATATGTATTATTTAATTTACGTTTGGTTTACTCTAACGCCCCTTAATTTATCAGCGAATCGTCTTCATGTGTTGGAATCGAATGAGAAAAAGACATTGAATATTGAACATACGCGACATAAGCAGCCCATTTATACTTCGGTCAGGCCATCATAGGCTGCTATGTGGAGAAATGCTGAAATTATTCCCAATCAAGATAAACACTGAAAACGACTGGTTTACCAGTATTTACCCACACGGTTTACCCAAGCCCCTCTTCTCCACTGGGCACTACGGGCAAGTGCCCAGGGCCCCGCGATCGAATGGGGCCCCCTAGTTCCTGCCAGATTAGATAGAGAGTCCTTAAAATATCAATGAAAAATCACTTTACAGTGAATATTTCTAAGCTATTTAGGCGCTATTTGTAAGCGGAGGTGGAGGACTTTTGCGTCCCAAATGTCAAAAAATGTTGAGCTCGCTACGCTCGCAGCTGCTTCACTTTCTGGTCGCTTTTTTTAAACTTGTTTGAGTACTTTTGTGTTCCAAAACTCAAAATTTCGCGCTCGCTGCGCTCGCGCCTTCTTCACTTTACAGTGCTTTTTTCAAATTTGTTTGGGTACCTACTTTTGTGTTAAAAATGTCAAAAATTTCGCGCTCGCTGCGCTCGCGCTTTACACTTTACCAGTAGTTTTCTTTGAATTCTTTACATCTCTATTGCGTCCGAAAAATCAAAATTTTTAAAAAATTATCTTCGCTTTACAGCGCTTTTTTTCAAACTTATTTGGGTACTTTTGTGTTAATTCTGTATGATTTTACTACGTGATTATATTTTGTCGTTTTTTTTTTTGGAAGGGTTTGCTCAATAAGTAGCCCGCCCCGGGTGCTACCCGATGCTACGCCGCCACTGGCGGAGAACGCTCCTTCTCCAAATTGAAACGAATAAAAAATGAATTAAGAAGTACAATGCTTCAAGAGAGATTAACTAGTTTGTCGCTGATGTCCATAGAATGTGATATTCTCAATACCTACCATAGATTTTGAAGAAGTGATTAACAATTTTGCTCGTCTTAAATCTAGAAGGGTGGTACCTTTGCAATCAACATAGAGTTAATCTAAGGATTTTATGCTAAGCGAGTTACTTTTGTAGATTATTTTTTATATATCCTATTTTTTTAAAGTTAGTAACTGAATAAAAATAAATTTAGAACCTTGTTTGTCTATTTTCTTTATATATTATCACTAGTGTTTTCTCAAGGTCATAGGGGCCCCATGATCCTAATGTGCCCCAGGGCCTCAAATAGTTTAAAGACGGCCCTGGGTTTACCTACTAGTCTACGATGGCCAATCTAGATAATTTCGAAATAATAGTACATGCGATATTCGTCATTTTGTTTATTCGACGTCAAAATTCATCAAATGATCCCGCACTCTTACTCACTAAAAACCGTCTTGTTCGGTCGTAGGCCTTTTATGTACCAGGGCCGTGGTAACTCTTTCGAACAATCCCGTAGCCCCGGCAGATATTCGACATCCTGCCTACTTTGATTATGTACCTGCATACTTTTAAGAAAAGGTTCATTGCTCCATTTATATACGGACTTACCTATCTAGCTTATCATTCGAAGGACACATTTTAATTCGAGTATATGATAAATTATTGTGATAATATTGATAATTGTAGATAATCACACATTTTTTATTTAAATGTATCTAGTAGTTAATTGACTCTAAATTGCTGAATACAAAATGTTGAAGTTAACTGCTCTTTTAATAGTTTATTTATTCTCTGATGCCGCGACAGGTGAGTTATAAATTACTTTAAGTGTCAATAGTTTACCTATATTTCTTTTTTCTACATTCAAGTATCAAAATCTTGAGGTTCCTTTGGCAATCCAAATCTGTCTTTCAAATGACCTGTCTGCATAGTATAAACTATCTGACTCTGAAACAGTTACTATATAAATTTGGATATTTGAAAAGCTCACCTTTTGGTGGAGCTATATTATATATTCAGTATTCCTGAATATGGAAAAGCTCTTTGCCTACTTTCTTATAAAAAGTGTCTTAAAAACAATCTACCTCTGTAAAATATTATACAAAACACCTAACGCATTTATAAATATCTGAATAACTCACGATAACTGAAAATATATGAAAATCGTTTAACAACATGTCGTGTCTAAGCGCAATATAGCTGTAGGAAACAGGAAACCATTACATTACTGAATTATACTCATCACAATAATATTGTACACTTCAATGTCCTTCGTTTAATTTAACTTCAGCGTTTCTAATCACCCCTAGTTACTTATAAGGTAAAAAATCGCAATGTTTGTTTCCCACAACGTCTTTCACAGATTACCTACTAAAGCGGTACCAAGCTCTTTTTTTCATAATTGAATGACAATAGGGTCTTAATAAGAAGAAAGCAAAGGCAATACTGCAATCCTTTCCTTACTGCTTAAGTTTTTTTTTAATCCTCATTTTTGTACAATTTCAGGCTCTGTTTCAAGAATAGCTGGTGGAGGCGTCGCTACCATCAATGAGTATCCCTTCTCTGCAGCCCTACTGACCAATAGAGGCTCGGGGGCTTACGTCCAGACTTGTGGAGGGTCCATCATCACAGCCAACGCTATTTTATCCGCCGCATCATGCTTTCACGTGAATGGAGTGTAAGTACGAATAAATGTTCGCTTTTTGTTTAAGTTTGGAATCGAAAACCGATTCATCATCTCCCGAGCCTTTTCCCAACTAAGTTGGGGTCGGCTTCCTGTCTAACCGGATGTATCAGTGCTGAGTACCAGTGTTTTACAAGGGGCGACTGCCCTGTCTGACCTCAAGTCAGTTACCCGGGCAACCCAATATCCCTTGGTTAGACTGGTATCAGACTACTGTACTGGCTTATGACTACCTACTCGTAACGACTGCCAAGGATTGGACTGCGAAACAAAAACTGATTGTCTTTCTTTTTTCATTTATTTGTTAGAAACTGAAAACCTGACTATATAATTTAGTTACTACTACAAGTTCATAGCTATTTTTAAACCAAGTTGCAAAATCCACGTAGTTCATTGTTCTCATAAGATTTTGCCGGATTTAGTTGAACTATATCAGAACATTTGTTTAATATTATTGTATCATTACATAAAAACTATCATTTATTATAAGTAAGTGTCATAGTCATGGTAGGCATCGTGTCATCCACTTGGTAAAGTAGTCCAAGAGAGCCGTTCGTGACTATTCCAACAATGAGTAGCAGTCGACTTTGTTCTACATTGTATTAACAGTAACTAAACGTGATATATTGTTGTCCACACAAGTAAAAACAAAAATAATATTAAGAATTCCTCTTTCAGTTTAAATCCTGCCACCTGGTGGCGAGCTAGGGTTGGTTCCACCAACGCGAACTCGGGAGGTACGATCTACATCATCAATCGCATCACAGCTCACGAGAACTTCTCGCCCACAACCTATGTCAACGATATCGCAGTGTTGAGAACCCACCTTAACATTGGTCTTACGCCGAATTTGACTGCGGTTGCTAACATCGCTGGCGGTGGCTACACATACGCTGTTAATCAAGAAGTCTTTGCTATCGGGTGGGGAGTTACTTCTGTAAGTATGCACTTTAAAACGTATTATTTTTCTGAACTAGTTGAGGAAGGTGTTTCCTATCTGACTGCCTTGAGAAGAAGCACTGAAACATTCGAACAGGTCATTCATATAGGTTTATAGTATACCTATCCGTTTGCTATCCACAATGTTTAGACCTTGTTTACATTATCTTACACTGTGCGGAAACATGCACATTTGTGTACCTATACTTAATGTGTATCTTCATAAAATAAAATATACTATTTTCAGAATTATTTTACACGATGTTGTCAGTCAGACACGAAGGACACTTGATGTCAGTCACACTCAGGTTGCTATACTTAGATATATTTTGCAGGGACTTTGTTGATCTTGAATTTAAAGCAGCGCCTTTTCATGAATTTTACATCTCATTTTTAACCTTTTTTCTTTGTTCCGTATTGTTCTCGTATTTACCGTTTTGGAGTACCTAAGTACCATATATCCATTCCGATTATAAACAGATTACAGTTTTCTGACAACATCCGAACAAACGCATGTACTCGTACATACAGAGACATAGTAATAGCTACCTAAACCTTAGAATCACTACATCGCTCCGGTCTTCGCGTAATCTTCGCACAGAATTTTCCAGATTCATCACATAATCTTTTATCTCATCATCAGAACAGCAACCCAATGCCGTCTGAGCAGCTGCAGGTAGCCCAGGTGTGGCTGATCAACCAGCAGACCTGTCAGAACAGGCATTCTGACACAGGGTTCACGGTGAACGACAACATGATCTGCGCAGGATGGCTCGATGTCGGCGTGAGAGGACAATGCGCGGTAAGTGTGTTTGTAAGACCTTATTATGAGAAAAAATATACTAGCTTCCACCCGCACGGTGGGAAGGAAATTACTTCATGCAGTTAGATAAGATGCAGTTTATAGCCTTCTTCTATAAATGGGTTATCTCCCATTGTTTTTTTTTTTCAAATTTGACCGGTAGTGCCCTTATATTACCGCATTGAAGCAAACGAACTCTACAGTTTTAAACTATTATAGAGGTAGATAGTAAATATGAGAATAGGCTACCAGGGTAAACAAAATATACCTAATCACAATTTAGAAATGGCACATGTCTAGTGCAACACTTCAAGAACCATTGAACCGCCACTCTTTAGTGCATTCCCGTTTTGTAGACAACGATAGCATTATCTTGTCCTCAATAACGACTATATACTCGATTTGACGACCTCTATGGCGCAATGGTCACCAAGCCGGACTGCCGAATCTAAGGTCCCGGGTTCGATTCCCGGTTCGGTCGACATTCGTGTGATGAGCATGCTTGTTGGCCGTGGTCTGGGGGTTACAATGTATTTATAAGTATGTATATGTGTAGCTATATGTATTTTATCAGTTGTGTTAGCACCCATAACACAAGTTGACAAGTTAATTAATAACTTACCATGGGGCTAACCAACCGTGTGTGAAAAAGGTGTCCCGACATTATTATGTCCCGACATTATTAATAACACATTATATCGTTTATTTATATCCATAGTCCTTACCTACTCCTAAAATTCTAAACGCTTCAGGGAAATGCGACTGGAAATCACCAATTCTCATAGACTGTCGTAATAAGCGAAGGTTCATCAATAAGTTTGTTTTTTCTTCAGATTAAAAAAAATAACTATGTTTGACTTTCAGGGTGACGTAGGCAGCCCACTCCTGGACAGTAATGGAGCCGTCATCGGCGTGTTCTCTCGAGCTCAGGGCTGCGCCGACCTGTTTTACCCTGATATCAACACCCGCGTCTCTGCGTACACTAGGTGGATCATTGCAGCAGCCCTTGTATAATTAAATTGTTAATAAACTTTATTATATTCTTAACCTGTTGTTTTTAAACGTATTTCGAAATAAAACTTAAGTACGTAGTTATCCCGCAGTGGGGCCCAACAGGGCCAAGGCCCGCCGGGGTTGCGTGTTTGTTCGAAAGAGTTACCGCGGCCCTGGTACATAAAAGGCCTACGACGGAACATGATGGATTTTAGTCAGTAAAAGTCTGACATTTCCTCACCGCTGCTAACCCACAGCTGGAGGAGTCATTTGATGAAAAAAAAAAGTACGTAGTTATAAAAGCTAAAAGGTGATAAATTCATTTTTCATCCCACCATCTCGGAAAGAGTAGTTTTACCTTTTGATATCTGAGCGCAAAAGCTGTTTTTATCCTCTAGAGCGGCAAAGTGATTTGAATTTAGAACATCGTGTGCAATACTCCATTTGTGACAATCTTGATAAAACTTTTCAAACACATACATATTAAACAAATAAAATACTGCTTAAAATAATTATTCAATTAATTAAGTAATTTTTATTATTGTTTTTACATAGATTTTTAAGCTCGTTTCATTTTTAAACTGAGTTTTCAAATAAATGAACTTTTCATCCCACCATCTCGGAAAGGGTATTTTTACTCTTTGATATCTGAGCGCAAAAGCCCATTTTATCCTCTAGAGCGGCAAAGTGATTTGAATTTAGAACGTCATGTGGACTGAGTTTGTGAATTCGGCTGTGTTCCGAAATTAAACTCAGTATACTGCCTAGTGTTAATGACCTCACGAATCAATGCCTTATTGTACGGAGTGCTACGGTGATACAAGTTGACGTAATGTCCTGAGCACTAGCTTCGGAACACAGCCCGTCATCAACATTTTTGAATTCAGAAAACCTTGGTACTTTTTTTCTTAATTTGCGTTGCGCGCGCTAATTTCTTTTTACGTCATATTGTTTAAAAGTGAAAACATATTCAAATATTAAAATGAGTGATTTTATAGTGACGACGACGACATATATTTGACGCCGACAGAATTGATCGAAACTGTAAATAATGTACAGATGACCTTTCTCCCTCAACAATCACGCGAGAAGTATTTGAAACAATATGAAATGTTCAATACATGGCGAATAGCTAAAGGTGCCAAAACATTTTCAGAAAACGTTTTGCTTGCATATTTTGTTGAATTATATAAGACGAGGAAATCTAGCACACTATGGAGTACTTACTCAATGCTAAAAGCAACGATTAAGATGAAAAAAGATATTAATATCGAAACATATACTAAGTTACTGGCATTTTTAAAAAGAGCCTCATCTGGTCATCAACCAAAAAAATCGAAAGTTTTCACAGCATCCGAAATAGAAAAGTTTGTTAACAATGCACCAGATTCCATGTATTTGGCGGCAAAAGTAAGTGTACATTCAGTAGGTATTATTATTAATGTAGTTGGCATAAGCATGCATGCATATTAATGTAATTAATTTTCATTATCTACTACTTAAATACTCTATTCTTTACAGGTTGTTCTTATTATTGGCATAAACGGAGCATGTAGAACAAATGAACTAACACTGCTTAATGTCACAAATATTGAGAAACATTCGGATGAATTGTTATTGATACACTTAACGAATACAAAGACCAAAAGAGACCGCAACTTCGTCATTCGCAAGGAGTGCGCAGCGATTGTAGAGAAATACAAAGCTTTACGCCCTCTTAACACTCCAACCAATCGATTTTTTCTACAATATCGCAACGGAAAGTGTGTTCGACAGCCTATGGGTTCTAATAAAATTGGCAGTATCCCACGAGAAATAGCGACATTTCTCGAACTCCCAGAACCTCAACTGTACACGGGTCATTGTTTCCGACGAACTTCAGCCACACTTTTGGCCGATTCAGGAGCTGATCTTCTGTCTCTTAAGCGTCATGGAGGCTGGAAGTCTAATGCGGTAGTAGAAGGATATATAGAGGATTCTATCGAAAATAAGTCTAAAATATGTAAAGGCATCATGGGAGCCATTACACTGAACAAGCCTTTGTCAGATCCT
Organism: Helicoverpa zea; assembly: GCF_022581195.2. Classification (NCBI taxonomy): domain Eukaryota; kingdom Metazoa; phylum Arthropoda; class Insecta; order Lepidoptera; family Noctuidae; genus Helicoverpa; species Helicoverpa zea. Next base: position 7,414,143 of record NC_061472.1, read on the forward strand.
TGGACTGGCCCTTCCACATCAACAATGAGCCGGTACGAAACATCTAGCCTTCGCCCTCTCTCGCCAACATTTACGCCAAAGGAATCTAATGAATCTGTAGAAATATTAAGTGATACAGATAACTTACCAAAAAACAATAATAATAATACACAAGTCTCTACCACCAACATTACAGTACCGAACAAAAACAAAAATATTACACTCCACATAACTAACTGTAACAACGTTACATTCAATTTTTCTTAATTTCTAATCATCATTTGTTAAGATTAATAAATTAGCCTGTAGTATAATGTAGTAGTTAATACCCAAACTAAAATTAAATTATATTGATTGCAAACGTATTTTTATTCCTTCTTCTTCTCGAAGTTTTCACTGCTGGAGGTGAGCCGTCTACTCATTATATATTTTTTTGCATTTAGTCATTTCCTCGATGAGGTGGGATGAAAAGTTACGTGTTGCACTCGAGTGCAAAGATTTTTCACCTTGTGCTCATTTGATTCCCTCGCTATCGCTCAGGATTCTAATTTTTGAAACACTCGCTACGCTCGTGTTTCAAATTTAGAATCCTTCGCTTGCTCGGTCATCAAAATTGAGCCCGCGGTTAAAAAGCAACTTTGCACTCTTGTATAACAAATAACTATTAATAGGTACTTCTTTTTAATTTGATACTCACATGTGCGCGCCATTTTATTTTTTTTTGCATTTAGTAATTTCCTCGATGAAGTGGGATGAAATTATTATTTTTTATTGTTTTGAGGTTGATTTTAAACTTCATTGCATTTTTAAGCTGAGTTTTTGCATAAATAAATTTTAATACATCTTTTTAATTTGCCATGTGTGACGTGCGTGCCATTTTCTTTTTTTGACTTTAAAAATTTCCTCGATGAGGTGGGATGAAAAGTTACGTGTTGCACTCGAGTGCAAAGATTTTTCACCTTGTGCTCTTTTGATTCCCTCGCTATCGCTCAGGATTCTAATTATTGAAACACTCGCTACGCTCGTGTCTCAATTTTAGAATCCTTCGCTTGCTCGGTCATCAAAATTGAGCCCGCGGTTAAAAAGCAACTTTGCACTCTTGTATAACAAATAACTATTATTGCAACAATCCATATACAGACCGGGAACAGAACGATTAAAATGCAAAACAAGGTAAAAGTTAGTCAAAAATTGATAAAACATATTCTATTTTGGTTGGTGCATAATAAGGAAACATTAACAAATGTTTTTGCTGATCATCCACTTCTAACAGTTTGATCCAGAGTTCGATATTCTGCACAAAAATGATATAGGCAAGTTAACATTGGTGCAGTGCTGATGCTACTCCATTCAATATAAATTAGCCTTTCCCATCTATCGCATTCTGTCCGGGGCGGTATCGCTTAACGATAAGACCCCATAGCAAGTGCATTTTATCTGCATAGTTTAGCTTTGTGTCAAAATTGCCCACCCCTCTCACAAGCTGGGTATAATGGGAAATTACTGCTACTTCTGTGGAAAGAGCTGAAACTGTGTGAATAGAAGAAACTGGTATCTAATCGGTAGGTATTCCTTCAGTCACTATTTACGTTCAATGTCCGCGCTAACTCTTCTGATTAATCTTGCATCACTAGCAGAAATAAAATGCGACCAACTGCAACTGGTTTGGTAATGCATTCAATTACGCTATGACTAATGCTAGAAGCTACATTACTGTCCACCCTCTCTAGGTAATTGTCCCTACTATTTTTGACGCAGCGCTGTTAACACTGGCCTAGTTATTTTGCCGGCCACTGCCAACTATATCAATTAACGTTTAAGATGTAAATTTTTAACTAATTTACATGCATACATTTCAGAAATTAATGACAAACTTGAGATAAAATATAACAACGGGTCTCAAAAATTGCTAAAATATTTTTAAGCGAAAAAAGTTTACTAGGTAAGTCAACAAAAATAAGTACACGCTGACTTGTTATACATGTGTATGTTGTGTACGTAAAATATCGTATCAGGCGTAGTAATGTGTCGGCTATCAGTGACTGCGCGCCGGTCTGTGATGCGCGCGCTCTCTCCCGCGCGAAGGGTAACCGACGTAACAGTGTTGTTGACATTTACCCTCCCGTTGTTTACCCAGTGCGTTACCATCAACAAACACACACAACCAGAAGTCATCGGTACGTATCCACAATCGATTCTAATCGATACGCTCGAATGAGAGTTAATTAATCGAGAAAATTAATTCAATAACTTTGGCGTGATAGAAACTGAGATTAAATTTTGAATTTTCATGCTTTTATTTAGCTTTGAATTTAAAATGCGTTGTTTTGTTTATCAATAGTATCTTGTATTCCTATGATCGTAAATATAGGTCAAATCAATGTTGATGTAGCTCAATCGATCTAGTTAGGTATTGTTCTGAAATGCAGTAGGTAGATACTGAAATGAAATTGTTCACGCTTTCAGTAGAACGTGATGCGAAGCGAATGTGTGACAGGTGATTAAGGTTTAACAGGGCTATTTAGAGCACTTCAAGTTGTTTTAACTGACTGTAAACGGTTAGTTACACACGACTCTTTAAAATAAACTTACTTACTTACTTTTCACTATTGAAGATAAGCTTCAAAAATATTTCTAGTGAGTTAAATAACTACCTACTGAAAAAATATAGTTCCCTGTATTTCAACAATACCTACAAATTTTGTCGTCACAGTAAAACATAGACATTTGTATCTGAGCAAGTTTTATCTCAAGATAAAAAAATCCTTGGTTAACAAGAGTAAATAGAACATTTTAAATGAAATCACTGAATAAACTATCAGTGCTATACAGTAGGTATACCTACAGATACATTATCTTATTTATACGCTTAGGTACCTACGTAAAGTAAGCCCAATAGTTGAGTAGTTAAATGACCGTAAGGTTGAAGGGTCGAGTCCCATTTCGGCGAATGTAATTGTTACTTACAGCTTGGCAAAAAAGAGTGTGGAGTAAATGAGGTCAGCACTATCGCACCTGTGGCAACCCGGAATACTACGACTCACAGATTTTGATATTTGTTATTTTTGGAGATATTCAATCCTAAGTAGGCGATGTCCCTTGGACACTTCAATGTCCAGTATTAACGATGTTAACAATTTTTATTTGATTTTGATTTTTAGTTCCAACTGTCACCGCGTCAGACTCTTTTTTGCCAAGCTGTACGATAAGCAATTATTTATAGGTACTTAACTGGTTTCCGCCGCGGCTTCGCTCGCATCGAGTTCGGTTATATCGCGTTGCCAAAAGAACTCTTCAAAAGTCCGGGATAAAAACTATCCTATGTACTTTCTTAAAGTCAACTCTATCCCTGTCACAAATTTTATTAAAATCAGTTCACTGGTTTAGACGTGAAAGCGTAACAGACGGACAGAGTAAAGTTACTTTCGCATTTATAATATTAGTAGGGATAATAGTAGGGATGTTACAACATTTACAATGTATGTAATAATAACATGAATAAACATCAAACAAAGTGATCTAGCTAGTGTTATCAATTCTTTCTTCCAGCGAAATCAAGAGTAGAACTAAGACCACTATCAATATCGGCGTTCCTAAACGACGTTATCCGCCTATCAGCACCGGTGATCAACGAGGAAGCCATTTACTACATACACAAACCAAACGGTGACGTCATGAAATTAGACCTCTTTTCCCCAACCTTTGGAAAGGACGCAAATGATGAAGACCAACCTTTAGTAGCGAAATTCGTAGATAACGTCAAACCGATACTTACTCAGAGTAATAACTATGATGTATTCAGTATACGTAGGCCAGCGCCATGGAAAGATGATTTTGATAAAAAGGTGGGTGAAATGGAACCGAATGAGTTCATGATCGGACCTCTGATGGTTGAAGATCATGGGAATTGGGTGCTTAGCGTTTATACGAGGAATATTGACGGCGAGTGGATTGAAATGTTTCAAGTTATCAGTGTTACGATAACAGGTGGGTTTGTGTACTTTTTTATATTTTTAAATCTTAGTTTTAATGTATCTTTACTGGGACAGTTTATCGTCTCCTTCAAAACCGTAGAGAGCTTGAACAGCAATTGCTTTTCCGAAAGTGTCGACACCAGCGCCACCTATTCGGTGACAAACTAACAACAAATCATCATATAATCGGTCAGATTCTCTTTAAAGAAGATGATAAACAAACAGATGAACTCCAAAATTCTCTACTAATAGATTTTGATTGGAATCAATTATAAGAACAAAAATGATTGCTGACCAATCTGAACCGCTACTAAAGAGTAAACTAACAATTTGTCTCAATGGGATTATAGATCCCACAATATTAATGACTGTCTTATTTCATTTCCAGAATACGTACCACTGACACCATTTAAACCTACCCTTAACATAGGGGACACCTTTAACTTAAGCATCGCATTCCCCATTCCTGACTTGGAGAGCTGTGAGCTCGTGGCACCTATGTCTACCTTCGATAGGTTCTACGATAGACGAGAGATAAGTCTGAATACCTGTGCGTTCAGTATACCGAACGTCACTATACTGGACTCTGGCGTTTGGAGAGTGTTAGCAGTCGGCAAAATGGTGCATGAAGGAGAAGCACTGTTGAGTGTAATTGTAGATACTGTGGTAGATAATAATACTGTTGTATAGTATTAGTAATTTTAAAACTAAGATAAGAATTGACGAATGAAAAAACTAAAACTTTAATGTTTTTTTTGTTTACCACTAACAATTTTAAAACATAATTATTGTATTTATTTATTGTTTGTGGGTAGGTATATAATCATATTAGAGGAGCTTGTGGCCATAAAACAGCCGTTTAAGAGGACGAATTGGAATTTTTGGCGCCAAGGATCTCAATTTTTCTCAGTAAATACGAAACGGATTAAAATACAACTTGGTTACCAGAAAGTTCATGATATAAACCTTATTTTGTTAGACGTAGAAACATGATTAGGTAACTTTTATAACAGAGAAAAATATATCAAACATACCTCTTTTTAAAAAGAGATTCACATATTATGGGCAAACGGGACCGATTTAAGCCTCTTAACTTTTTTAGTAGTTGAGTATATACATACTCTTTAAAATTGTAGAAGGAATTTTTATCAAATTATCATTTCTAAATAATAAAATTACAAAACCATTTTGTCGCTTACGACTTTTAGTTATAAGCTAGCGCGTGTATTGTTATCCTCGCCCCGCTCAGACGCTCCGACCCCTTTTGGCGCCTTAGATGCGCGTGCCGGTTATGGAATTATTGTTGACCAATTCGTCGCCTTAATGTTACTTTGTGCAAAGCGCGGTCAGTTTTGGATTGGTGGCTATCTACGTAATGTTTATCATAAACAGTTCATATTTGCTGATACGGCAAATTTATAATTTTACTTTGCAATAACTCTTTTTTTTAACATGACAATCGGTTTAAAAATTCGATAAGGGCCTTAAAATCGTTTTGCAATATTTATTTGTTATAAAACAATCGCTGCTGAGTATACATATTGACAAATACAACTGCTGAGAGACGTTCGAGACCATTGTATTGTCCTTGTTCCATACTTGGTACTTAGATACTTACTTTATGTAATATCATTTATTTAACAGTTTATTCTCAGAATCCTCAATACAGTGTCCTAAAAAAGTACAGCGAGGACTGACTCAAAAACAAATTTCGATCTGGCCTCATACCAAAGTTAGGATCAATTAAATAAAACGAAACATAGTAATGTCAATTAAATAACTATATTTACAACTTATACAGAATACATGGTCCTTAATTATAAAAGTAACACAAAATATGTTTTGTTGCCATTTAACTTAATATCTTTTTCACATACCTATGTGAATTGAGTCATGCACTCCTTTCAATGTAAAACAAAGAAGTTTTGTCTGTGTATATTATCATAAAGTTCTTAGTAGTTTTTGATACAAGTGTGCACATTACATAGTTTTTAATTCGAAAACATTCTTAATAACATATTACCAAGGCTATTTTCGGAAGGAATAATAAATTGTTCAGCACAGTCTATCTCACGAAAATGGGGGTAAAAATTATACATAAGTTTCAGGACTCTTTTAACTTGGACCTCGGCCATCCGACAAGAAATTTCCGATTTGAAAGTACCCTCCCTTGCCGAATTAAAAAAAACTTTTCTTTTTCATTTAAGTCACATTCCAACAACAGACATACTCCATAAATCTTGCAACACAAAACCTCACCTCACTGGGCCATCATGGTCGAAATACACTAAACTTTACACTGGACCATCATTGTCACGCACTTATCACTCACTGCCACTACCACTAGCCGACCCACTGGCACTAGAAGTACGTCTCGGAGTGTTCTGATCTGCCTCATGGTCAGAACCTTCGTCGTCAGAATCCTTGAGCGCCTTAGCGCGGTCGAGCCGGCGAGCCCGACGTGTCTCAACGTCAGAACCGTCTGATTCTGACGAGTAGATTGCTGCGCCCGCTGATGCTGTAGTAGAAAAATATTAAGTAAAGGTTTGTATCGCACAAGATTAATGAAACACTGTTAATTTTAAACAGAAATTATTTTTTTAATGGGAATGAAATTCATTCATTTAATTTCATGTCAGTGTTATGTGCGTGTAAAACAAACAATTTAATTGGCTGTAAGCCATTTCATAAAAAATAAGAAAGCCCAAAACTTCTTATCTGTATAAAAAAATAGAGCGTATCCATTGGTCGAAATTTAAGTATATTTTAAATCACCCTTTTTATTTGTGTTGAAGGCGTCGTAGTTTAATATATTTTTTTTTTCTTTAAATATGAATCATATGTACGTGTTCCATATAAATATAATTGGGACAAGTAACTTTTTAATAAAGCATCCAAAGTCTTGCGTACTATAATTTTCCGAGCCTTTACCCTGCTAAGTTGGGGTCGGCTTTCAGTCTTAAAGTCTTACATACTAGTAAATATTAATTTTGATTTCCTAAGTAAAGTTGTGCACATACCTTTCTGCCCCTGCTTGTACTTGTTCTTGATGGCGGCGAGCGAGACGCCGCCCTCGTCCTCGGAGTCGTCGCGCGCGGCCGCCGCGCCCGCGCGGGCGCCGGCGCCGCGCCGCTTGGGCCGCGTGGACGCGCGGGACCGCATGGCCGCGCGCAGCTCCATCTCCTCTTTCTGTTAAAAATGTAGGTATATTGGTCATTTACACAATGACAACATTGTTGTGATAAGACTTATAGGTAAATATATAGAGATTAAAAAGTTCAAAATGCTGCAAAAAATAAACAAGATTAAAGTGATAAAAACCACTGCGAAACTTTTGCAACCTTTACCAAGGCTCTGTCTTCATTACGACCACATTCATGACCAGTTTCATAAGGTTAGTGATTAAGTCTCTGGTAGAATATCAGAAACTTTTCTAACAGACAAAAATGATAGACAGCCTTCATATTTAGCAGATAGCATTAGCTATCAGATGACTAACAGACACTACATTGGTGGTTAACCAGTGAAAACTGTTCTTAATCTTTAAATCCACGTTCCGTTGCAATAGTCATTTGCTGGTCTCCAGCCCATATCTAGGTGCCCAACCCACTGAATACTACATCCATCTTAAAAAATAAACAAACAAACCTTAAGCTGATACTTCCTATCAGCATCAGGATCAGCGCCAACTTGGGACAGTATCTTGATAGCCGAAGTCTTAGTGGAGCGGTCAGCTAACGAGAGCGTCATCTTCCTGTGAGTGAACGACTCCGTGGAGTGAGGCCTGAAGGACAGCTTCGTGCGGAAGACGGCCTGGCCTTGAAGACCTGTGCCTTGACGGACGAACAGGTGGTTGTGGTCGCCCTGGGGAGAGAAATAAGGTTTATTAGTATGTTAGATTAATTAAGCGGTGTTGCATATCTTTCCTAAAGTGATACAGTGAAGGTAGGAGACTTTTTTATGTGCCTGAAAGTACAGTCTATATTGGGCTGGCGTGTTCAAAAGTAATGTGATGTAATGGACGACTTATTTAAAAGGAATGTCGACAAAATCGTAAAAGCTAAAGATGGAAACTTAAAATATAGCAGAAAAAAAAGTTACCAGAGATTATTCACTAGGAAATTCATTCAAGCTTTTGAAAACATAGGGTCAAAAAATCCAGGAACTATTTTCTATTGTTAAATATTTTTTGTCAAAAACTTGCTAGGTTTGCCTTTATAATAATCGTTCGAAATTAGGGACATGGAGAAAAAAATGTTTTATAATAAAACTCACATGTAACGGCTGCTTATAAACATCGAATATCTCCGAGCCGAGATGCAGCGACATGCTCCCGTCGGACCACTTGACCATGCGGGCGTTAGACTCCTTCACCGCGTTACCTTCCTTGTCGAACACCGTGCGCCAGCGCATTGTGTTCTCTACCTTCAGTTTTAGCCTGGAATGTAGGTATTTTGGTGTTCAAATTAGTTTGAATGAATATATATTTTTTTACATGGTATTTGAGATAATAAAAACATACGAAATTCATGTCTAATAGTTCGTATAATTTTTTTTAGTTTTTTTTTTTTGCAATGTATGTTTTAATGTATGGATGTAAAGATTAAAAAAAAAATAAGTTTGGAGCTTGTATTAGTTACTAAACTGTCAACAATTAAATTTTTAAATTAAAATCTACAGCACCACCAATTTCATTTCCAAATAAATGTGTTAGAAGATTTATGTAAATAATCCATTTCACATTTTTCCCAAAATTCAGAAAGAAAAAACAATTTGAACACCATCACTCACCTAGCCCGACCTTCCTCATCAAGAGTTTCCTCTTCATCAATTTCGTCCTCATAAGTGTTAGGATCATAAGGCCTAGTCTCCACTGACAAGAAGTTGGGCAGCTTCACAAAGTGCAGCTCCTTGCCCAACTCCGTCCAGATCTTGGGCATGTCTACATCAATGCGGGTCTCTGGGATCTCCACCTCTTCTTCTTCCTCTGGTTTCTCACGAGGCTCTTGCTGGAATTGCAACAAGAATTTAATGAAATGGGTAATTTTTTAGAATTTTTGGGCTTAGTTAGACTGTCAGAACTTTGGTAAATAAATAGTTTATGAGTCTGACAACCAGTCTTACCAAAGGATATCAGGTTACCTAGGTAACTGAGTTGTGGAGTGCCTATGTGGCAGTCACTCTATATCAAACTCTGGTACTCCGCTGCATCCGGTTTGACTAGAAGCCGACCCCAACATAGTTATAAAAACGCTAGGCTGTCAGAATACGTATTTTTTTTTTGCCAAAGGGGCCACCGACCACAAGAGCATAGGCAAGTGGTATTTGTTGGCTGTCATTTGTTTGGTAGCCGTCAGTCAGTTAGGGAACCCGCCGTCATCTGTTCCGTAACCCTGGCAGTACCGACCCACTGCGCGACCGAGAGCGGGAGGACCGCTTGTCGGCGCCGCCCTCGTGTGTCCCGCAGCCCTGGCAGTACCCTCACCTCGTCTCCACTAGCGCGGCCCTCGTCCCCGGAGCGGCGCGCGTCCTGCGGGCTGCGGCTGCGCGACCGCGACCCACTGCGCGACCGAGAGCGGGAGGACCGCTTGTCGGCGCCGCCCTCGTCTTCCGTGCTGATGTCTGATGCGTCTCCGAATAGGGCATCCGCGGTAACTGTGGAGAAAATAAAATATATTTTTTTCCCCATACACTCAATTTATAGATGGGTCTCTTTTTTCGGCAGAAGATAAATAAATTAAATTTCTAAATTAACTAGATTAATAAATTAAATCAAATCTCTCTATCGCTTTAGTGTTGGCTGTACGACAACCCAACTTTGGGTTAAGCTCGCTGTTGTACATAAACTGACTGTATTCATTGCGTATTTCATATTATGTGTGAAATAAAGATTTAAAATAAAAATTAAATTACATACCACCATCACCCTCTTCTTTCTTCCCCTCTTCATCATCATCAGAATCCACAAGTTTCTTCGACTTCTTCTTAGGCTTATCACTAGTTTCTGAACCACTGTCAGAGCCCGCCTTCTTGCGTTTTGGCGTAGCTTTGGTACCGCCATCGCTCTCCGAGTCTGATAGCACTGCGCGCTTCTTTTTGTCCCCTGGAATTAAATAGGTATGTAAAAGACCAATAAAAACACATAGCCATGAATTGGTGCACACCACATATGCTCATATACTTATTGCATAAGCAGAGTACATATTTCATTATACGAATGCAAAAAGCTAGATAAAAAACCTATCTATAATTTTGTCTTCTACATGTGGTGCACAGAAAAAAGTTGAAATGGTACCGTACATTCACAACTTACCAACATCAGCTTCTGAAGCATTGGAGCTCTTTGAACGGGACCTCGAGCGACTCTTTGACTTGGACTTACTGCGAGACTTTGATCTTGAATGTCTTGAACCAGATCTAAAAAAAATTACATCAACATATAAAACCCTCATTTGTCAGCTGATCATGACAATAAGATAATAAATATTATAGCAATATTTACCTTGAGCGACTTTTTGATTTGTCCTTAGCCTGTGCATCATCAATCATAAGTCCTGGAGAATTTGACCTACTGTCTTGACCACCAGGTCTAGCCACTGGACTCTTAGAGCTGGAGGATGCACTACCAGACCTGGATCTAGACTTCCTACTCTTTGGGCTTGCACTCGCCGACTTTGACCTTGATCTACTTTTAGCATGGGACTTTGGACTCTGTGATCTCGATTTTGGGCTGCGAGATCGAGATTTTGGACTTTGCGATCTGGATTTCGGACTCTGTGACCTAGATTTGGGACTGTGGGGTCCAGATTTTGGGCTGGCTGAGCGGCTTTTAGGAGAACCTGAGCGAGATCTGGCACTAGCTGAACCTGAACGGGACCTCCTCGAACCACTTCTGGATCTAGAAGCCCTTTGTTTAGGGCTTCCTGATGCATTGGATTTGGGGCTTGAAGAACCAGACTTGTTGCTTTGAGCAGATCCTGAGCGTGATCTGTTGGAGCGAGCAGGTGAGTTGGACTTGCTTCTGGAAGCATTGGAAGATCTCCTGGAGTGAGCGGATCGGTTTGATTTAGGAGATTCACTTCCTGATTTAGCTGGGCTCCGAGACACTGATCTGAAATAAAATGAATTTAATATTAACTGCCAGTTAACTACTAAGTTACTACTCATGATAGGTTTTGAAAGTCTGACAGTCTAATAAACAAATTGAGTATTGTGCAATACCTTGAATGGCTTCCTTCTTTTCCCGGAGCGGGGCTGGGACTCTTGCTGCGGCTTGCACTGGACCCGCTATCCGAATCCGACCCGGAATCCGTGTCTGCAACCAGGTTACAAACGTTACTTTAATCACTATATAAATCAGCACATCAAAATAATTAGCCTAAGCTATTTCTTCAATTAGTAAATGTACATATGGAACAAGTTATTGCAACGTTTTGGGGGCTATGTTCCTCCGGGAAATGGTAATAAAACCTAAAACTCTTCAGAAAACGAATTGTGATTTGCAATCTATGTTCACTTACGTTTAGAGCACTTTTGACTTACCGTCTAGTGTTTTCTTAGCGATTGGCGCCATTTTCGGCACCTGTTTTAGTAACACAAAATCACTAATAAACTAAACGAATATTATTATTAATAAACAATATTTTACGTCTTGAACCGAAAATGAGATTTCACAGAAAACATAAATTGAGGTTAGAATGCCAACGACAGAAACGTCAAACAAACAATACAGAGTATAAAAGAAAAACATTTCATCCACAGTTAAATATAATACTAAAAAAATATTAAATTTAATTTTATTCTTTGATTCCTGCGCTGGAATAATCACCAAAATCCTCATGCGTAAAAATCATCACCTGCATACCTTTTGTTTCTTTCAGGCCGAATCGTAAAGTTGCCGGTACCCTCCGCTAGGGGGAGTCGGGAGCACTGCAGCGTTCTGCCTGTGGCTGAAAAATGAAGAATAAACGTAATTTATTTCAGCTCTTATACTCTACTCTAATCTTAGTGCAAGAAGTAGTTACCTCGACACTCGGCTGAAACCACGTTATGGTGATTCGTATAGTTACCGGCACGGATATTGAGCTCTCGGCGGAGGAGTGGGGATCGCTTTGCGCACAATATCCGTGCCGATAACTATACCCAGTCAAGATCAGTGGCGTGTGACGGGTGAGGCCTATTTCAAGCACTGCTCAGAGCTGGAAATTTATACTATTCTATTTTTTGTACTTGGGTACTTCCTTATTTTTCTTCTTCCAGTAACCAATTTTATAATCAGACCTTTTAATGTCTTTATATTCTACTTAACTTAATAGGAAGAAGTCAATGCACTACAATAATATCGCAGGTACGGTAGTTTATAACGTGAATCTCCCAGATTTCATCTAACCCGAAACGACTCTCAAAGGAGCAATATACAGATGTGCTATTTATATTTCGAATTACATGGCTATTCCGAGTCCTAATGATATTATTTCGTTTCATAAAATACTTAGATAGGTATATATCCTCTTTGCTTCATGTTTTCGTGGTTAGAATTTACTTGTCTGTACAGTATACGTTATTTACTTGTATGTACGTTATCTACTTAAGTTTAGTTTTCAGTAATATTATGATGGATAATTCGGATAGTCGTTATGGTAAACTGCATTCGGGAATCGAATACGAAACTACGTGCTCCGCAGTGTCGATTATAGATACCAATGGACCAAGAAGATTAACAGTCGAACATTGGTTTATCATAGGCTCTATCTATTCTTCATTACGTTTTTTCAATTTCTTTATCGCTGTAAAAATCGTGAAGTGACTTAATTTTACTTTTACTGAAACTTCCACAGAAACATAGCATATAAGTGTACGCCAGATACATGCATAAACTTACATGAAAACTAGATAGATAGGTATTTCTTAAAGTTTTTAAAGCCTTTCAATGCCAATTTCATTGAACACGAACACGTTTCACTTTTATTCGATCATTTTATTTGACCGTGATTTATTTATTATGAAACATTCACTATGCTCTCACGCATGAATACATAATATTGTATAAGAAACGTGTGTTTGTTCCAATTTCATGAGTTATTAACAATCATTCTAATGGACTAAACATTAATTTAGTTACACTTACAAACTTAACGTACGTACCTACGGTATTTACTACTGTTCTTTACTTACCTACTTAATAATATTTGATAAACATAAACGTTCCACGGTCATAATGATCTTGGTTTAAAGTTACTACGTCCCACTTCCCAGTCTCACGATCTACGGACTCGTAAACTTCTCTTATCAAACCAAAAGATGTTATCTCGCCTAATTCAAGGAGTTAGAAAAGGATAGAAGTACCCAAAATCGCCTTTTTCAAGGGTAAGGTACCCAAGTGGAGCATGCTTGCTTACATGATCGCATCTGTTCCAAGTTTGAATGAGGGGGACTCAATGAAGTTTTTTCATCGCGCGTTAGTTGAACGATGGCTGCGGTAGGTGACGTTTGTGCCGGTCTGCTACGCCACAAACACATTTTATTACGAGAACTATGCGATACAAATATTCTAGACGTGTTAGTTAAGAAAGGTATTCTTAATTTAAACGAGTTCGAAATAATAACGGGCGCGAATGACAGTGATAAGTGTAATTATTTTATTGAGATTGTTAGTAAACAAAGCGGTGCCAAGTTAAATGATCTGTGTGTTGTTCTGAGTAAGGAATGCCCGAAACTGTCCAAGGAGCTGCTGAACGATAGGCACAGGTTTATTGTCAATGGTAAGTACTTAAAGATCCTATTATTTTACAATTAAATAGAAGAGTTTTAAGGATGTGGGTACTTACTTACCTTTTACTTGCCTACTCATTTTTTGTTTAGCTACTGGTGTTTAGTACTGTGTAGCTCTAGTAGTAGGTATAGGCACTTTCGTATCTACCATGCTAATAAATCAATGTTACTTACTTAATTAATTACCTAGGCGAACGTTGTAGATTATAATATACGTAGTCTAGGTAAGTAGGTAGGTAGGTATCATAATAATAAGTGATGGGGTGAGAAGAGCTTAATCGGCACGTCTAGCTTATTACCTAGTAAGTGCCTGCCTCCTACCTAAACACGTAATGTTATACTAAGAACGTAAGGTAAGTTAGGCAGGTACTTATTTACTTACCTAAGTACCTATAGGACACAGTCATACATTGTATTTCTAACATTAATTGTAGGTAGGTACTTTCATCATCCTCCGAGCCTTTTCCCACACTATGTTGGGGTCGGCTTCCAGTCTAACCGGATTCAGCTGAGTACCAGTGCTTTACAAGAAGCGACTGCCTATCTGACCTCCTCAACCCAGTTACCCGGGCAACCCGATACCCCTTGGTTAGACTGGTAGGTAGGTACTTTAATTCGTAGTAATGAATGATGAGTCGGTGGGTTCCTTTTTTTGTGTAAGTTTATTTAGGTACCTCCTTACTAAGACTTTAGTTAGGTATGTAGGTACCTACTGTATAAGTATAGGTACTCGTACCTACCTAGGTACCTACTTGGTTTAAAAAGTCTTTCTTGATTGATTTTTTTTTAATGTTGCCTATGTTACACCTACTCAAGCAATCTAATATGACCTACCTTAATACATAGGTATGTGAAAGAACAAATGTATTCCTCATCGTACACATTCAACTGGGCTTGCAGTATTGGCACATGTGTGGTATTGGTAATTGGTATGAATTAGATCCTCTAATTATTAGAGGGTAGCTGGATAAGACATGACAATTGATAAAAATGAACAAACCGAAGAAGACCAATGAACAGAAAGCTATAACGAAGATCACGCACACACAAAACAACGTCAAAATTTCACGGCTCGTTCAACAACATTCATGAAAGGAACAAATTGGACCGAGCGCGGACAAAGACTTGTCACATAACAGAAAAACTTATCGAGGCTACGCTAAACACCTAAATACATGCCTAGAGCATTACCAAACGGTAAAAAGTGCCGAATTATTACAAAGAAATTGCTACCTCGCACGAACGTACCAATTCGACTTAGATTGAAAAATTGCATGACCGATCAAAAAGGGGAGAAGAGAATTGTTAGAGACAATAATTCAAACTTTACAAAGACGGACCCGTATTTAAATTTGGCATTGAATCTTTTGTTACACGACGTAAGGTTGAAAATCCTCTGAATTAGTTGATGGGACAAGGCTGAGTTTATGCGGGTGTGTTCGGAAATTGACCCCGCCTGTACTATGGGAATCAATCCTCTATTGAGCTTCTGGTCATTCATGTAATTCAAATGTAACCGCAATTACTGGCTTGACCGTAAACGTTAATGTTTATGTCCTCTGTTGTGCCTTTGTAGTTTCCATGTTAGGTTACGTTTGTGTTCAATTAGAATGTTTTATTCCAAACCAAGTACCTGTAAAGGTTTATAGATAAAGTCCTGCTGGAAAGATGATTGAATTTTGAAACAGCAATACTCTAGCTAGGACACTAAAGTAAGACGTTAGAATCTAGAATTCAGCCCTTCCAAAAACGTCAAATTCCAAAGGTAGCAGTAATAGTAGTTGCGATTATGATGATTCAGAGAATTATGGCACCAGCCACATCCTAGCACCACGAATAAGATGACCAATTAAATAGATTGAAGGTCAAGAATTTTATGAATTATGAGTAATCAACCTCCAAGCAGTGATTACGATTAGATTTAACATAATGATAATAATGGAGATGTCTCTTGAGCAAGTTGCCTTCAAAACACAATGTCATGTACATCTGATTACTTCATAAAACTTACAATATTACAGAATTTAAATATTATGAGAACGCTTGAATTACGTACAACTTGAGTAGAGGAAGGTTAGCGCCTTGCTTGTAGAGAATAAGATATTCAAGGAATTTACGATCAGCCGATAACAAAAGGACGTAGTAATTAAATCCATGACTGTTTATTATTTTCCTTGATAAGGCTTCGAAGACGTATCCCATTGTAGTACTTCGTAAGAGATTTTGTTTGTTCATTCGTCCTATCCAGCAAAGTACACAAAAATCCTGTTAGCCCTATGACTGCCCTAGTATGATGATTATGTATCTCTTATTTTTCCAAACACTAAGTTGCATTGATTAAAATTCTGTCAAAAATACACTTCACTATCTGAAAGACAATCTTCAAAACCGATAGTCTCGATATAGCAACGCTTCGTGCAGTTTTACCTATGTCTTTTCAGTGTTTTAGAAATCGATCGGAAGTACATATTATATCGAAACTTCCTTAACTGAAATATCTTCTAACATCGTAACATCCTTAACTTCTTGATACGAATCCGTCTAAGTAAGCAAGTTCTTCCAAGAACATCGTGTAAGGCAGTATTCTCTCGTTTCTCAGAAGTCGTTAGCGGGTGTGAGCGGGTGTGAGTTAACACAAAAACAGACGATTGTCTCTGGTTTATCGAACGTTAGTACGGTTCTTGTTGGTGTCTAATAGTTGACTGTGCAGTTAAAACTTGACAATGAAAGACATACCAGAGCTCACCAATGAGTTTTAAAGATCTTTTGAAGGTAAACCTTCGTGAAGGAATTCTGGAGAAACTGGGAAATATTTTGGGAACGTTGGGGATTTTCGTCGATTTTCAGTCAGAGAAGAGGCTGCTGTTGTATTCTGTAATATTATGCATGTAAACTAAACATAAAAAAAAACTTATGTATAATTCCTTAAGGCTAATGTAATAATTGAATTTAAATAGAAATCATTTCACCAAGTGGTCAGGCCATAGCGCGTGCTGAGGATGACTCATAAAAAAAAGTCAAAACAAATTAGTAATTTTAATCAGACTTAAAAAAAATCAAGCAAAAACGAATACACTTTTAATATTTAAAGAGTAAAGTTCAGCAGTTTTTGCCCTGTTGAACTAGAAATATATTGAAGATCAGGTGTAAACAACTTGATGCAACCTGTTATGCACACGATATTCATTATAACCGGTTCATATAAGCACTTTATTAATATTCTCATTGATGACCACCTGAATTTTCAACAACATATCGATGCACTTGTTAAAAGAATCCGCAAGTTAATTTTCATTTTCAAAACCATACGCCATATCTCAGATACTACAGTTATCAAGTCAGTATATTATGCACTTTGTCAATCGCTACTTATCTATTGCATTACTTCTTGGGGTGGTACAAGTAAGTCTACACTCATAAACTTGGAACGTGCACAAAGAGCTGTATTAAAAGTCAGTTGTTTTCTACCCAGACTACACCCTCCCTTTGAACTGTATCAACATTGCAAAGTTTTGACTGTTAGACAGCTCTTCATTCTAATGACAGTTCTCAAAAAACATTCTTTGACACACAACTCAATTAGTACTTCCCAGAATAAAAGGATCCCCACTGTATGCACAATAAACAGGTACAACACCAGTTTCTCACATAATTTTTTTGGTTTTCTTGGGACATTCCTTTACAATAAAATAAACCAAAAATTACATATCGTTACCAATACTAAATTACAATGTAAGAAGAAACTGACTACATGGCTTCAAAACTTAGATTATGACTCAACAGAAAAATTATTAAAACCTATAAACTAAGCTAAATTAGTAATTATTTATAGTAAAAAAAAAAAAAAAAAAAAACCTTCATTGTAGGACTACACGTCAAACACTATTGATACCTATGCTATTTATACATATTGATAACTAAATGCAAAACATAAATTAGATATAAAATAAAAAAATAAATAAAATAAAATAAAATTGATGATATTACCTAAAATATGAAACAAAAATAACTAATAATATGAAACTAAAATATGAAACAAAAATTAGAATTATTAAATACACCACTACTAACTACCTACTAAATTAAATTTAGAAAAAATAAAAGTACTTTGTTAACTAAAAAACTTTCTAGGATTAATTCATCTGCCCTACCACAAATTTTATATCCTAAATAAATTATATTTTAAGTCTTGATTAGTAATTAAACTACATTTGATCTCAAAATGACTACACTTTTAAGTTACTATTAATTAGAAGTTCGCCATCGTATGTACTATGTGCATAATTGTGAATGTAATTGTACCTACCCACGGAAAAGTGGCTCTTAATATTAAGTTAATTTTGTGTTATTATTATTTATTATTGATAACGCGTATTCATAAGTGGAAAAAGCTATAATTATATGTTATGTGTTATATATTTAAATGTTTATTTGCAATAAATAAGTGCAGTGACTTATGTTTGTTAACGTATTCCTATTTTCTGTTATTTTAATTTATCTATGGTATAAGCATTACGATAATAAGCATAGATGTATTTTAGATTTCTCTTTGCCTCTCTCCTTACAAAATGTACTGTAGAAAATTCAATAGGATTAATGGTGATCTGTAACACAGGGGTAACCTTAAGCAGACACCATTCTCTTAGAAATGCAACTTGTATTGTAATGTACTTTTAACACTGTAATTGAAGAGAAAAATAAAGATTTTTTATTATTATCTTGTATGTCTCTACCAGACCTCGGGACTATAGAGTCCCGGATTTTTGGGAGGCGAACGTGGGGCCGAAGCCAACACGCTGAAGCCCTTTTGAGACAACTTTAATGAAATGGTGACACAAAACCGACAATTATCCCTGTATACACTATAGAAATGTACCCAAGGACAATCCCCGGTTCTGTGCTAAACTATTGCTAACTATGGATGAAAACTACTTGGGCTATTGAGATGGGATGCTAGTGGACTAGGAATGGGGAAACTACGGGAACTATGGCACCTGCCGATAACAATGTAATAAATACACGTAAAAATGGCAGGTGGAGACTCGCCAACTCACTTACTGGGCCCCCGGGAATCAGTCGCTAAATCGCAACAAGGGGGCAACAGGTACATGAGCGGCTGAAGGGTGAGGATACCTCGGCGGACTTTAAACGCAGATCACGCGCTCCCTGTGGGTCCAGCATCACCGGCCCACTCGCCACTTACCACGAGGCACCTACCCTCCGAGCGGGCTGCTAACCCTACTCTAGCGACTCCACTCTGACCGGCCGGTGAAGGCAAGCCAAGAGGCGGGAGACCTATCCCCCGTCATGCTTCACTCCGGCAGGCCGGAGATGGGGGACAGTATACTCTCCCTGGAGCACTCGGATATATAGCCCCGCGGGGTCGCTACTCCCCGTCATCCGCCTCAGATGCCCTGCGGGGCTTATTATTATTATTATTATTCATCAGAATTAGTTTCTGCTATTTATTTTAATTTATTTTTACATTTCAACATACGTGCACTGAGCACAAACCACTTTTTTCCGAAATTATAGGAAGGAATTACTTATTAGAAGTCTACATGACATCTAATTTGTTCGAGTTCCTTATAATGAGGTGACCCTTTTTCCGTCAACTGGGCACATATGTATTATGATCGGTCTTCATGAGAAATGTCATAAGGCAATCCCCAAAGATAAAACCACAGAGTACATAGTACCATGTGAAGCAACCGTAAAGAGCCGTATAAAGTTTATTCAATTAGAGAATTAAATTGAAGATTCTATCTTTAGATAATCCAAACGATTTGAGGGAGAACCTAGTTCTTACTATCTACAAAATGTTGTGAGCTTTTTTTTTTTTTTCCGACGTCAAAAATCATCAAATGACCCCTCCCGCTGTGGGTTAGCAGCGGTGAGCGAGTGTCAGACTCTTACTGACTAAAAACCGTCGTGTTCCTTCATAGGCCTTTTATGTACCAGGGCCGCGGTATCTCTTTCGAACAACCCGCAGCCCCGGCAGGCCTTGGCCCTGCTGGGCCCCGCTGGGGTTGCTGACATCTCTTTGAGGAGCGCGTGGAACAACGCGCGCCGTCGACACGGGTCTGTCGTCTAAGCAGACAGAGGGACGATGAGCCACCCGAACTCACCGCCCACAGACCCACGCCTACGGTGGCCGGGAGTCATCTCGTGACACCCGGCGCCCATGGTGTCTACCTGGTCCAGCGCGGCGGCCGGGATGAGAGGTGCGAACTCTCTGGCGTTCCGCCTCCTCCTTCTCGAGCATGACCGCTTCGCAGAAGGAGGCGACGGCATCCCACTCCCTCTCGCCCCGGACCATGGCCTGAACCAGGGCCGGACGCGAGAGGTCGCCGCCGCCCAAAGCCTCGACGAGGACCCGGCGGTGCCCCTCCCATGCGGGGCACACCTGGACTGTGTGGTCCACCGTGTCCTCGGGGCTGTCCGCACAATGGTGACACCCGGGCGCCTCCTCACGACCGATGCGGTGCAGGTACCTCCCGAAACAACCGTGTCCAGTGAGGACCTGCGTCATGCGGTACGTCAGGGCGCCGTGACTCCTCCCGAGCCACTCCTCAAAGAGGGGACTTACCGCCACGATGGTGGCGTGCCCTAAATGTTGTGAGCTGTAATTAACAAAATCACAGCTATTTCCTTAATTTTCATGTTGGATAGGATGCATATTTGATTATCTGATACGAAACCACTGACCTGTTCATTCACACTCTAGTATAGGTTAATAGGTACGTGGCACAAATAATAACTTATTCAATGTTATATTGTTGGCGTCATTGCTTGAGACTTATGTACCTGCGAGTATTAACCATGTATGTACTATGTGTAGGCACGTTTCAAAGTCAAGGTTACCCACTAGATATTAACCATATTATTAACGTGATTGCTGCCCGCAGTAAGTAAAGATATTTTTAAGAAGTTTATGAAGTAAGATGAAAAATTAATTGGTCGACGCGTGCTGTCTGCACCTGCCGATGGTTAAAGGATGCAAATGTTGATATTTTGCACGAGCAGATGTTTTGGCACCAAGTGTCGATGCAATATTGCGCGGTAACATCTGTCAAATTGGTGGGCGCCATCTTGCTTTTTGTCTTATTTTTAGGGGTGCTTCTGCTCTCGTACACTATCTTGGTTTGTTTTATTGCCGAGTATGACCGCATGCATGAAAGAGATCCAACTGAAAAAAATACAGCATCTAATAATATCCAGGATCAAGATTCATATTTCATTCCCTTTATTGTTAACTTGCTCATCATCTGCACATTATAACAATGTCTCAAACGATTTAAATCTCTGGTCTCTAATAAGATAGAAAGTAATGGCACATGTGGTAATGGTCTCACAAGATATCGCTTCACCTTACCCTTTTTTTCATAACATCCCAAAGAACTTCTTTAAATTTAGGTCAAAGACAACATTGTCATTGTCATATTCACGGTACTACTAGAGCTCCCATAGTAACGTCTGGGGTCAAAGGCCGGCCAACCCCGTGGGCCATTCGAGTAGGTAGTTCGTTATAGCATTGCTCACGGGGTGTGACGGCTCGTGTGAACAAACCATGGGAAGCGTCTTCTAACTACTTATTATCTAGTTTTTGTTATATAAATTAAAGATTACTACTACTACTAGACTATAATATTAAAGAGTTTCTCGATGAAAAAATATTAGATTTTTAAGTAGAAAATGTTTATAGTATTAGTGTTATGATTTTTAGTTTATAATTAATTTTGCAAATATTTGCATGCCATGGCAAATGGCAAACATGTTTTTAAGCACATATTTAATTGTACCATATTACATACATGCACCTGCGTGTGTATGTATGTATACACATGTTTATGGCAAATAAATTATTCTTAAGAATCAAACGAACTTACCTTGTGAAGTTTGATTCCAATTATACGAAGGTTCCACCGAAGACAACTACAAATTTACATGCAGCAGCTCATGAGATGGTGCCATCCTTATCACACTTTGAAAGCCTATATAAAACTAATAAAGAATATTTATATTATAATTAAACCTCTGCATAAGAAAAATGCAAAAACAGATAAAAATAACTACCGACCTATCGCCCTAATCCCTATTTTGTCAAAAATTTTCGAAAAAATCGTTTATAAGAGGCTAATTAATTTTCTAAATAAGACCGATGTACTTGCCAAAGAACAATTTGGGTTCAGAAAAGGTAAATCTACCCAGTTGGCAACATTTAATCTGATAAATTCAATAATAAACAGCATAAATCATAAAATTTCTCCTAGCGTTCTCTTTCTAGACTTAAGTAAGGCATTTGATGTTGTTGATCATACTAGACTCATAAGCAAGTTAGAAAAATATGGTGTGAGAGGTATAGCGTTAGATTGGTTTAAATCGTACCTAACAGGCAGAACACAAATAACTCGTGTAACTAAATTTAATAGCAAAACCAATACTCTCGAAAATTTCGATTCCAATCCCAGATTTAACCATTTTGGAGTACCACAAGGAAGCATTTTAGGTCCTTTATTATTCCTCATCTACGTTAATGATTTTCCCCAGGTGGTCTACAACCACGAATGTGTTTTATTTGCGGATGATACCTCAGTAATTATACGGTGTGATAATGAAAAAAACTATAAAGAGGAAATACATAAACTACTAAAAGAGATTACTGAATGGCTCGATATAAATGCATTAAAAATAAACTTAGATAAAACGAAAATAATTAATTTTAGGTCACATAAAAGCAAATCGAAACAATTAGACATCACTTGTAATAATACACCCATCGAACAGGTCAAAAACATTAAGTTTCTTGGGATTACAGTAAACGAACACCTTATATGGAAAGATCATATCGATAACATCTGTAAAAAAATTAATAAATCTGTTTTTGCTATAAAAAGAATCAAAGATTCTTCTTCGAAACACACATCTTTAATGGTGTACCATGCCTACGTGTGCTCCATTATACGATATGGCATAGTGATATGGGGGTATACAGCAGATCTTATGCGTGTTTTTATTGCACAGAAGAAATGTATTCGCGCTATCTTTAATGCTAAATGGTCAGACTCTTGCAGGCCCATTTTCAAACAAGAAAAAATATTAACTGTCCCTAGCATGTACATTTATGAAGTGGCCAAATTCGTTAAATCCAATATTGAATTGTTTGAACGTAAAAATAATACAAACAAGCGCAAAGTCACTCATTCTTATTTAAAAATGCCAAATCCACGGCTGGAAATGTGCAGACGAAGTTGCGTGTACATGGCGCCGCTTATCTTTAACTCTCTGCCTCAGAAGATAATCGAATTGCCATATGAGAAATTCTGTAGGTCTCTACGAACGTGGCTAATAGAAGAGAGCTTCTATTCTGTAGAGGAGTTTATAAGAAAATTTTCGACTCAATCCTATCATTTTAGAAATGCATTGTAACTACTCTTAGTAACTACTCTTATTTTAAGTATTGTGTTTCTTTTGTGTGAGTGTTACAACTGATAGATTTAGTCTGTGTTTTCTTTTTTTCTCTCTCAATATTTGCATGCTGTTTTATAACTGCGGAATGTGTCTAGCACTTTAATTAAATTTTGTACCAACTCTTGTAACACATTTTATGCTAATAAATGAAATTATTATTATTATTATCTTGTATGTCTCTACCAGACCTCGGGACTATAGAGTCCCGGATTTTTGGGAGGCGAACGTGGGGCCGAAGCCAACACGCTGAAGCCCTTTTGAGACAACTTTAATGAAATGGTGACACAAAACCGACGATTATCCCTGTATACACTATAGAAATGTACCCAAGGACAATCCCCGGTTCTGTGCTAAACTATTGCTAACTATGGATGAAAACTACTTGGGCTATTGTGATGGGATGCTAGTGGACTAGGAATGGGGAAACTACGGGAACTATGGCACCTGCCGATAACAATGTAATAAATACACGTAAAAATGGCAGGTGGAGACTCGCCAACTCACTTACTGGGCCCCCGGGAATCAGTCGCTAAATCGCAACAAGGGGGCAACAGGTACATGAGCGGCTGAAGGGTGAGGATACCTCGGCGGACTTTAAACGCAGATCACGCGCTCCCTGTGGGTCCAGCATCACCGGCCCACTCGCCACTTACCACGAGGCACCTACCCTCCGAGTGGGCTGTTAACCCTGCTCTAGCGACTCCACTCTGACCGGCCGATGAAGGCAAGCCAAGAGGCGGGAGACCTATCCCCCGTCATGCTTCACTCCGGCAGGCCGGAGATGGGGGACAGTATACTCTCCCTGGAGCACTCGGATATATAGCCCCGCGGGGTCGCTACTCCCCGTCATCCGCCTCAGATGCCCTGCGGGGCTTATTATTATTATTATTATCGTCTGTCTCGCTCGCACCTCCTCCCGGGCGCGCGCGCCACCATGTTGGTCATTATTTTAGAGTCTTTTGGGTATTTGGGGCAGGGTGGGTTTGTAGTTGTCTTCGGTGGAACCTTCGTATAATTGGAATCAAACTTCACAAGGTAAGTTCGTTTGATTCTTAATTATTACTTCAGGTACCACCGAAGACAACTACAAATTTACATGCAGATGTTTAGAGTGAAATGACAACATATTTTTAGAACAAAAAATTATCTTTTATATTTTTTCAAGCTTATAAATCACAAATTTTTAGATCAAGGTACATTTATTACTTCTTAATTTATGAAACAATTAATACAATAAATGTATCTGATTCTATGATTGACGAAATATCGCATTAACAAATGAATTATTTGTATCTTTTATCACATGTTTATTATAGTATTTAAGGAAAACGTTTGATGTATTGCTCCATCCTGCAGCCTGTCGAACGGTTTCTAAGTTAACTCCCGAATTGTGCGCGGCTGACGTGGAGGCATGGCGAGTACTATGCGCTCCAAATATTGAGATATCTATACCGCTCTTTTTTAGCACATCCTTAACCCAGTGGGCCAAGGTCTGTGACCCAACTTTTTTATGTGGCTTACGGATACTAATGAATAAATTGTCTTCAGACGTATTATTTCTCAAACCCGAAGTTTTCTCAATATAATTTTGAATAGCCAATGCGGGGCAAATTGAAGGGTTTTCATGAACAAAAGGCAAACGAATTAATGGTTGACAGGCTCCAGGTCTGGAGGTTTTTATAAAATCTGGAACTCTAATCATGATCTCATCATTTTGAGTAGAAATATTTTGCAGTTTAATAAGACTTAATGTCTGCATTCTTTGTGCAGATGCAATCGATAATAAGGTGACTGTTTTGAGAGTTAAATCTTTCAAAGATAAATCAAGATGAGGAAAAAATTGAGCCAAGTAATTAAGTACAATATTGGTATCCCACGTTACATCGTATTTGGGGACACATGGCCTCAATTTATAGGCTCCCTTAAGAAATCTGTTAATATGGCTGTCACCCACAGTTTGTTTATTCAATATTATGGCTAGAGATGATCTTATTGAATTTAATGTACTATAACCACAACCATCTTCAAATTTCGAGGTTAAAAATTCAATCACTTGAACCACATTGGCCCTGTAAATGTCATAATTGTGATTATTACAAAATGACCACCATGATCTCAAATACGAATCATACTGTTTAAGAGTATTTTGAGCGAATGACGCCATAAAAATATTTAGGGAAGAGGAAGGCATACCGCTGTTGGCTAGCGCCTTCCTGATAATTTCGCTGCCACCAGGATAAGGTCTGCGTGCAGAGGGTGGCACTGTCTGAAAGGTGAATACAGTAAATGTTTATTAGGTCCGAAGTATAGCTTTTGTGACACTACCAAACTCAACCAAAGTGGGTACCATGGCTGTGATGGCCAGTTAGGAACTATTAATATGCCTTCTGCTTTATCGGTCTTAATTTTTCGCAAAACTTTTGTAATAATGCTAAATGGGGGAAAGGCATAAAAGTAAATATTTTTCCATTCGAAAGTAAAAGCATCTACAACTTCTGAAAGCGGGTCAAGTTTCCATGAGGCGAATCTATG
Organism: Helicoverpa zea; assembly: GCF_022581195.2. Taxonomy (NCBI): domain Eukaryota; kingdom Metazoa; phylum Arthropoda; class Insecta; order Lepidoptera; family Noctuidae; genus Helicoverpa; species Helicoverpa zea. Next base: position 7,439,870 of record NC_061472.1, read on the forward strand.
ACATTTGAAATTTTGTGAGCTTGCGAATAGGTCAAATTCAGGCAGACCAAATGTATTAATAATTTTCGAAAATATGTTATTAGACAATTCCCATTCCGTATCAATTTTTAATTTCCTTGATTCCCTATCCGCCACTATATTATCTTCTGATTTTATGTAGGATGCAAATATATAAATATTTCTTTCTTCACACCACTGCCATATCTCACGTGCCAATTGGTTCAAGTGTGGGTGTTGCACACCACCCATTCGGTTAATGTAACATATGGCAGTAGTGTTGTCGATTCTAAGTAAGATATCACAGTTACTTAAATTGGATGTAAATATTCGTAAGCCGTAAAAGGCAGCTTTCAACTCTAACGCATTTATATGACATGACATATCAGATAGTGTCCAATTACCATGAGAACTTTGATTTGCGCATGCTACTCCCCAGCCTGTTTCAGAAGCGTCACTGAATATTTCTATGTGAAAATTGTTAGTAGTAATTGGTGAACAAGATGACATTATGTTTCTTTGCCACCAATTGAAGTCACTGTGAATGCTGGAAGGTAGTAATATCTTTTTATTATAATTATCTGTGTTATCTAATGCCAAAAGTTTCTCTCGTTCAAATAGCTTTGTATAAAGCCAGCCATAACGAACTGCGGGGCATGCGGAAGTCAAAAGTCCAATAAATTCAGCGAAATAACGTATAGTACATTTTTTTACTCTTAAACACGCGTTGATTCGGTCTAGTATACGTTGTCTCTTTTCATTTGGCAATGAAATTGTCATATCTATTGAGTTAAACACAAAACCCAAATATTGGCAAATATTACCAGGTACTAAGTTGCTTTTGGTTGTATTAATCACAAAACCTAATGATTCTAAAAGATTTTTTGTGGTATTAATATTCAATAGGCATTCTTCGTATGATTTCCCAATGCACAAGATATCATCGAGATATGCAACCGAAAGAAAACCAGAACTACGTAAGTACTGAAGAATAGGTTTCAGAAGTTTCGTAAACACAAATGGGGCTGTACTGAGGCCAAAAGGTAAAACATTAAATTCATAGAGAATATTTTTCCACTGGAAACGTAATTTTTTCCTACTTTCCTTGTCGACGGAAATAAGAAAATAAGCGTCTTTCAAATCTAAGCTTGCCATATAATAATCTTTATCTAATAATTTTAATACAGTTCTATAGTCCTCCATTTTTAACCGACTTCAAAAAAGGAGGTTCTCAATTCGACCGTATTTTTTTTTTTTTTTTTTTTTTTTTGTATGTTTGTTACGCGATTACTCCGCCAGTTATTAATCGATTTTGATGATTCTTTTTTTGTTTGATAGGATATACTCCCGAGGTGGTCCCATAGTCATCAGGTCAGGATCTGATGATGGAAACCCTGAGAAATCGAGGGCAACCTTCGAAAGTTGTAGGCATACATAGGGTAAAAACTTGACACTCAGGTGTACGCCTAAAAGCACTATTCAACTGTGAAGATTTGGAGCTGACCTGATGATGGAGACCAGAGAGGGTCGAGGGAACTCGACAACTGAATATGTAAACTACCTCGTGTTTGGGCTTAAATTATTTGTATTGACAAGACCTTTGCAACAGTGAAGGTTTGGAGCTGACCTGATGATGGAGACCAGAGAAAGTAAGTCGAGGGAACTCGACAACTGAATATGTAAAATACCTCGTATTTGGACTTATATTCTTTGTATTGATGAGAACTTCTCACTTGTATGGATAGTGACAACTATTCGTATCACTGAAAAGCTTTAAATAAAAAACTTTTTTACAAAAAAATTAAACCGACTTCCCAAAACACTAAAAAGCAAAAAAAAACTATTTTTAGGTGCATCGGCCTAGAAGTCGGTGGCAAAATTAACTTAGTAACATCCATTAGACACCGACTTCTAGGCCGATGCACCTAAAAATAGTTTTTTTTTGCTTTTTAGTGTTTTGGGAAGTCGGTTTAATTTTTTTGTAAAAAAGTTTTTTATGAAATGGTCTAATTGAATGAATTTGTTCAAATGTTTTAGATTAAGAATAAATCTGTGTTTATTATTAGGTTTAGGTACTGTAAATATTGGTGAAATGATTTGTTCTTTACATGGATTACACGGCGATATGAAGTTAGATTTTTGAAGTTCATTAACACATTGAGTCAATATTGTATCTGATTGTAGATTTATGTTTTGAGTCGGCCCTTGAAATGGTTCGCTTTTAAAAGGTATTATGTAACCTCTAACCCATGATAGAATCACGGGGTCATCAGTTATATTAGACCATTCATCGATAAAGTATTGTAGTCTCCCTGCTATAGGTACCTGGTTATTTAGTGGCGCCTCCGCGTCGTCGTCCGTGCGCGTGAGCTGTAGTTCCGCGGCGTCGTTCCGGAGTTGGATGTGTTCTGCGTGTACTGCCGATCTCGCGTGGGCGCCGGCGCCGGCCTCCGGGGTGTGGGATTTCGACGCGTCCCGCCGGCAGTTGCCCGCGTCGTCCCCCTCGCGTTTAAAGCTCCTCGTTGTGTTTGGGTTGTCGGAGTTTGTCTAAATGCCACGCGTGCGGTGCTCACTGCTTTCATCTCCAACCCCGACTTGGCAATAGCTTTGTGAGACTTCAACTGATCGGCTAGATCTGATCCAAACAAGTATTCATCAATTTTACTGTTTTTTACCATATCTTTGGTTTCTTTGTTTAATATCTTAGTGATATCGAATCTTCTTGACACAGATTCTTTGTAATGACAGTCGCAGATTAAACGAGCGGCATCACTAAGAGGTTGTATTAATTGTTGTAATTGCTGGTTTGATGAATCTTTTGATGAAAGTATCATATTCAAGGCTGATCCTATGGCGGTAAGTGCACTTGACAACTGATTTTGCTTCATCTGATTGTAGGAATCCTTCTTTATGTTAAAGTCATTTAGTGCAGCTTTGACTTCCAGGTTAAGTTTAGGTGCTTTTAGGTTTTTACAATTTTCCGGTGTAAGGTACTTTTTTAAAAGTTCCTGTTTGATTTCTTTGTTTAGTCCATTCGTTACTATATGAGACCATCTTGATGCTAAGTCTTTATGAAGATGTTCGCCATACTCCTTGAGATTAGAAGGATCCTCACCTAAAATCTGCAGGATTTCAGGATCCAAACTAGAGGGTTCGTCCACCGGCTGACCTTCATTAATAAGTTCTTCATTGTTGATAGTAAGGGTATCTTTTGTTGTAGTGGTCGCTTGCGACATTGACGGAGGCAATGGTGGGGCGCTCAATCTAGATGGGCCAGGCAGAGGTTCCTCATCATCCAGTGTGAAAACGTCATCTGGATTTGTGAAATTATCTGTGTTTTCGAATTCAGCCGCTGACCATTCTCTTTCTGCAAGAGTACATAAGTACTTGTTCAATACAAATTTACACTCTGTACGATAAACGTGGAGGTAAAAAATGTCTCGACACAATAAACGTGGAGATAATAACGTCTCGACACGATAAACGTGGAGGTAATAACGTCTCGACACGATAAACGTGGAGGTAATAACGTCTCGACACGATAAACGTGGAGGTAATAACGTCTCGATACGATAAACGTGGAGGTAATAACGTCTCGACGCGACAAACGTGGAGATAATAACGTCTCGACACGATAAACGTGGAGGTAATAACGTCTCGACGCGATAAACGTGGAGGTAATAACGTCTCGACACGATAAACGTGGAGGTAATAACGTCTCGACACGATAAACGTGGAGGTAATAACGTCTCGACACGATAAACGTGGAGGTAATAATGTCTTAATACGGTAGACGTGAAAATATAAACATCTCAAAACTATGGACGTGGAGATAATAAATATCTTGGCACGATAGACGTGTTGATACGATATGCGTGAGCATAAATTGCTTTTACAGTAAACGAAAGTGGATCCAAACGGTATCTAATTTACCTAATATTAGTCTTATAAATACTCTTTAACATGATAGGCAACACAAATATTGCATGTACGAAATACGTTATTACCATATTTCTATAATAATATTAACATATTATTTATTTTAGGCATGAGGGTAGTTAACAAAAAGAAATTGTTAAAGAAAGATCTAAATTCTAGTTAATACTGTTTGTTACATTATTAAGCACCAATGGTTTCGACTTACAAGTATCTAAGAACGTTTAAAATGATTATAGGTACTCATATGAATGAATTGTTACCTGGATTATCCGATGTTTCCGACGATGATGACCTTGGTGCACATTTTTTATATTTCTCCAGTTTTCGTTCCAATTTTTTCACTTTCCTACGTATATCACTTCTAGATCGCGATCTCGAACGTTTCCTTTTACCCATAGTTTCCACGAAAAGGAAAGATAAATAATTTAAATAATAACGGTGTGACTCGGACAACACAAAATCACGTAATGACCAACATGGTGGCGCGCGCGCCCGGGAGGAGGTGCGAGCGAGACAGACGATAAATTTTCTTTATTAGTTTTATATAGGCTTTCAAAGTGTGATAAGGATGGCACCATCTCATGAGCTGCTGCATGTAAATTTGTAGTTGTCTTCGGTGGTACCTGAAGTAATAATTCTTCTTCTTCTTCTTCTTAAACTGGAATTTGTAGGATTTTATGGCGAGCTCTTTTCTATTCGTGAGTATTTGGGATAAATTCCTTTATGTTATAATCTGGGGGAGAAATTGATAAATGGTGTAAATAAATATGTATGTATTTAAAGGTATATTTTTCTCCTAAGTTTAAAATGTTTACGGACCTTGCCTCTCAAAGTACATTACCGTCTAAGCCTTTCTTTGTAGAAATCCGCTTGACGAAACTTAAGCATTTTGTGGTTAGGTAATAACTTAGGAAATCTTAACCACAGTTTACTTATTTATTTTTACTAGGTAAGATCAATTTTCAAGTACTTAAATCGATCTAGAAAATAAGACAATTTTGCTTTAAACAGTTTTTACACCTCCTGATTTATAATGAACTCACAAATCATAGAAGAAATATAAATAAGATATAAGAAAATGTATTTGCTAGAAACATGGTAATACAATTTAAGTTGTTACAGTAGGTAGGTAAAAGTGTTTCACATGTCTCGCTGTTTAACCGTATAGTATTTTCTGTCTGTATGTTTTGGATTAATGATCTGCATAAATATTTTTTTGATTTTCTTTTAAACAGGATGCCAAAAGAATAAAAAGCTTTTGTCACATGATAATCGATTAGCAATGGGAACAAAAAGCGATCGATTCCCTTGATACCTTCGCCGAAATTCGTATACCATAAAACGCCATTGGCCAAGCTATTGATCTTTATACGTGCATAGAAAAGTTCAGCTACTCTTCGAAGTTCGATGCCCGCGTTCCAAATTAAAAATAATGTCCAATTACTGAAACGATATTGACTTGTAACGCTTCGCCGTGCATATCGAACTAGAGATGCGGGTGCGTGATTTATTGTAAAATCGACTAATCGACTAATTTTTTTATTATTTTTATTGGTTATTGATTTAATTATCTTATTTTGTATCGTGCATCAAGTAATAGCAAATTAATTTCGGTTGAGTAAAGGAGTTAATTTTCGTTAGGCAATTTTCAGTTTCAGTGTTTTTTCTTAATCACTGTTTAATTGGGTAGGAGGTAATTAACTTTTTTACTTTTAGGTATCGTTTCAAACACGCGAGAAAAGTCTAATATTTACCTACTACGATGAAAGAATGAAAGTTAAACAATCTTCTACTCTACAATATAAAATAACTATATCGAACAGAAACTATAAAAAATGAATTATGTACTACAAATTAAAAAAATATATCGAATAACAAGATCGTATTAAGTTGCTACGTATCCCATCACTATTAGGCGCAGCCATAAAAAACGATATTTCAGATTAAAATCAACAATTTATGGTGTATTCAGAAGCATGACTGTAACAAACTAATAGATATTGTTTTCAATTAACCCAAACTGTTAATTATTGATTAACGAGACCGTGGAACTTATCCGCATCGGTAGTTTAATTTGTGTCGTGTAAACAAGTTTTATTTTATTTTTTAAAGCGCTAAATAAGTTGTAGCCTAATTTATTTGCTGTTTTGTGTTCGTTGAGTACTTAACTGAGTTGTTAATGTTGAGAAATAATTTTATATTTAACATTCCTATTTAGAAATCTTTAAAAATTAATCTATTTAAAACTTTAATCACTGGTTTTCTTAAGATTTATTATCCCTAGTATTTATACCCTCCAAACTCACAAACAAACTATGCATTAAAAACAAATGAATCGCTTTGGTAAAGGAGCTATCGCTTATTAGCATCATCGTTGACAAAACTACAGACACTAGGCGCTGACAACTAATTACTGAACTGAGCAAAATTTATTTTCAGAACATTTCAAATGTAAATGAAATTCAGGATTTATTCCTAAGCTTTCACCTTAATTTACAAGGCCTGTTAATTGTAAACGTTTTTCTGTCGTTACGAGTAGGTAATCAGGAGACGGAAAGTTTGTAAATCTGTCTCACCATCCCTTGTGAAACTGTTCGAAAATATTCATCGCCAACTCAGGGATTCAGATAGCATATAAAATGAGTAGAATAAGTTCCTTTTGCTAGGTGCCGCAACTAAAATGAGCAACCCCATTATCGCCAGAGACCATTAGAAGTACAAAATGTTTATTTATCGTTCCAAGTTAGGAACATTGGCAAGCAGCGAAGAAGATAACGATTCCTATTGACTCACAATTCCTGATAATGGCACAAGTTTTGTCTAATTTGTTCTACGAACGAGATAAAAGGTCAGGAATAATAAAAACAGTAAAGGCCAAAGTACTTTGTTGGTTAATTATGTTTTTACTATTAGGCACGTATATCTATGAAAAGTAAATTGCAGCCTGAACAACCAGTTTTTTTTCAAAATTAATGTATTTTTTGACACTGGTACTTTTTCCTCAAATCATAGATCGATCTCAAAGAATCGTAATATCAACTGTTGCAGATTAATTCAAGTATAATGCAGGATATAATCTTGAGTAAACAGCAGCTTCATTGAACATAGAAAGTGATTCAAATCATTAAAAAGTTATTAGCAGAGACTCGATAGTCACTTTCCTTGGAGGCAAAGCACATTTCTACTAGTCAGGTAACAAACACAAATAGCACGTGCAATAGTAATGTGCTAGGAAGTTATATTTTTCCTGAAGATTTATTCTAAAACTATTTATCCTAAGATTGATTATTTCATTTTCCTAAAGTACACAGATAAGTATATAAGAATAGTATTAATTGTCAAACTTCATACTCGCCAGATTATTTTGGACGTACATAAGTATTTTCGATTAGATGGACTAGCGAAAAAGGCCATAAATGGTACACAACAGCTTGTCTGCGGTGCAATATCTGACTTGACAGTTTCAATTCCTCTTTTATGTGTTTGTTGCTTAACATGCATTCAAGTTTTAATGAAGCTGTCGCTAGGGAAGTCAATCTCGTGTGTTGCACGCAGTTTTCAATGCATATTAAACTGCAAGCATCTGATGTTAGACATGAGAGTGTATTTTGATATTTGAAGAAGTTTTCGTTTTAAATAGTATTTTTTTACTGCTATTTTGTTTGGCTTCAGAAAAAAACAGCCCATTCTCTGATAACATTCTGTAAGATTTAATTTGAAAGGAGTTTTCCAACCTGAAACCAGCATCAAAACATCAGTACAGGAAGTATTTCCATATTAAACACCAAAACAGTTGTTGCAGCATTACATACTAGCAACATTTAAATAAAATTTCGTGGGATTCGCCTCACAATGGCTTATTGTCGTTCGGCACAATGACCTGTTGTATACAAACGTTATCAAGAACACATTGTTCTCATAACGATATTAAGAATGCACCAAACACTGTTATTGCAACAAGATCAGCAGGAATGACGTGTGACGTGTCAGGAAGATCGCGGCATTCTTCTCATTGGCGTCTGTTTCCTTTGATTATGACAAAGTTTAAGCCAATCCATAACACAAGATTCTTATCTCGTGCAAGACCATACTTACCTACACTATGCTTTTTAGCTATAGTTGTAAACTGTTGACGAGATATCGAAAATCCATCCTATGATGTAACGGGCTGCAATTCTGCGACCATTCCAATCCCTACTAATATTACCAATGCGAAAGTAACCTGTCTGTCTGTCTGTTACGCTTTCACGTCGAAACCACCGGACTAATTTTAATATTTGGTACAGAGATAGAGTTGACCTTGAGAAAGAACATAGGATAGTTTATTATGCGTTTCCAAGAGAATTCTTCAAAAGCCCGGACTTTTCCGGACTCTTGGAAACGCGATATAATCGAACATTACGCGGGCGAAGCCGCTGGCGGAAGCTAAGTAGTTGTAACATAATCGTGTTTCTCTCTTTGGCTATACAAGGCATCTTCATCAGAGAATTGTGACCCAATCCCGCGCAACAAATATAAAAATCAGTACCGGTCAACGGCCATCGCTTAACATACCGAACACGTCACTAATTAGTCCAATGAGCTGAAATTGTCGGAGATTAGGTCACGAGCACTGCTATGATTGTTTTAATTGAATTAGCGAATTCTGTTCCGTAGTGTTTCTGCTACTTCTAATTGTTTCCAACATTTGTGCTAAGGAGGTCGGATATTTTTTGTCCTTGTTGCTCTGTGTTTGGCGTACCATTTATTTCTGGATTTTGAGGTCCTGCACTTTCTTTAGGATTCATTTTTATTAGGTCCCTAGGTCCTTTCTTTTCTTATTTAACAACACATATTTTATAAACGAATGAGACACAAATACATATTTAAAATTTAACAAACATTAAACATTTTATGGAGAACACTTGGTCGTCTTCAAATTAGTCGAATTGCAAAATCGACATCTTGCCAAATGACAAACGCAGCGAAATCAACCCCGATTGAAAAGTTAAAAACAAAAGAAATTAGCGGCACTGCAATAAAATTGGAAACCAAGGAAGAACCGCCATTTTGTGATCTTCGGCCATTGAACCGAATTAATTGCAGCTCTACTCAATTGCAATTTAGCAATTGGACATTCTCATTTCCCGGATTTGTTGGAGTACTTTGGTAGCAATAGAACTAATGTTTCTTACTTTGCTGTAGTAGATGAGTCTAATGCCTGTACTGGAGCACTTACCGAAATTAAAAACAAAAGGTGAGCGGTAATTTACGATGCTATGCCCACGTTTGAATTGGTATAAGCAATTTGGTGTAATGAAGGTGCTGGGAATTTAGGGTTATTCTTCGATGGTCGTACAATACTTCTTAACGTTGAATGTGTAAATAGCTATCTTGGGTACCTATTAACTATCGGGTAAAGAACATTTTTATGTCTAGTGGCTGGTCTTTGAGCACCCCTGCCGGTTTCTCTATTATTTTTTAAGAGAACATGAATAGAGAAACTATTGATATGCATGTCTTCATTTTTCTTACGTTTACCTATCAGTCGCAACGACATTATGCATATTTTTGTCTTTATCATTTTGACTCAACTTTGTCAGTAAATCACGGGACTTCTTCCCAAAACCATTAACATTAACAATTCCAGCCAGACCGTTAATTTCATAGAAGTTTCCGTTTAAGCATCATAATGACTATTCTACACTCCTTTGTTTCCCAGGGAATCGATCCCACGTACCCGTGAACTTTGAAAAACTAATCAGAAACTGAAATGGGACCAAGATCAAAGAATTGTATGTTAATGATGATAATTGCATCGTGTATGTAAGCGATGATGATGGGAATAAGCTTCGTGGAATTATTAAAAAATTAGAGCGTAATTGACGGTAGTGCTCTCAATTGTAATACAAAATAATAGACTTTAAAAGCTTCTATATATTGATCTTCATGAGAGCGAAGTTGGAGAAAATAAGCAAAGTTAAATATTATGGAAAATATGAATAAATCTAACAAAATCCATTTCAAACTTGATGGAATTTCTGACAGAAAGTGATACATCACCATTTCAGCTCTTTTACGACTCCAGATTATTTTGGGAGTCATCCAATGATATTACTTTTAATAAAATCTCTTGATATCTAAGTTGGATAAAAACTTTGAAGAGTTACTGAGAAAAATGGCTATTAGGATCTACTTTAGATAATCCCGAAGGCACATAGTACTATCTGTTATTTCATTAATCCATTTAAATATTCACACCAATTAGAGTGAAGCCAGACGACCTAATCATTTATTAAAGGTATGAAACGAGCTTAATGAATAAATTCGTCTATGTTTGAGTCTGTATTTAGCATTTTCGGCTCAATTCCCGAATGGCCAGATACTGAATGAAACCTTTTTTTATTTGCTCTAAGGCTGGGTACGAATGCTGCGACTTTTATCCGACCATCTACATTCATCGCATTTGGGACTTATTCATGCGACTTTTGTCGTAGGAGGTAACGTATGGCGCATACGGATTGACCGTTTGTCCAGAATCGGTTCCTTTTGTTTGCCAAGTTTCCGTGATAAAGTTTATTGGGGAAAGAAAATGCAGTTGGAGCTTAGGACGCTCTGTTTGGGACGGCACTTTGCTCTCTATTTGAAAAAGTCTAGAAATTTGATAATTTTTACGAAGTTTAGTCAAGATTAAATCATACATCGAACTTTGAAGGACGTTCTAGAATGATTATTTAGCACTTTGTCTTCCACACTAACGGCCAACCCATACCTATATATTGATTACAAAAATGGAAGGTGATAATTTACAACAACGTTGAGTAATGAATTAAAACTACAAAAGGGACAGACAGGCCCACTGCAATAGCAGCAGCACGCGATAATAAAACGGTCCATTTTATAGCCGTCCACGTTACAAGTCACACAATGTCGAGCCGTGAATGGAATGCGTTATTTTTTAACGATTCAAATGTTGTAGAAAAATGTAATCGTACTGTGTAACTGGCCAGTTTGTTCCGTGTGATGGCTGAATTTGCGATTGTATAACAGAGAATAGCACATTTTGTAGTACAAATGGATCTAACAATGACCACAGCACGGCACGTTCAGCAGTTTAGTCAAAACTAGAATGACTAGGTTTATTCCAAATACTTAATTTTGCAGCGTAAATCCATTTTAAGAAATTCTCCAATGGTATCCGTATTGTAAGTCAAAATATTAAGGAAACCACAAGCCTTTATAATCTAACAGAAATAAATTGCTTTTGTACCTTGGTTGCAATCTTTACCTCAATTTGTTTTCTAGAAGACCTTACAGTTAATATAGGCGGAGAAACTGTCAAAGCTAACATACGAAGCATTGTTTACTATGTTAAGTAAAAGCATTACCGATGTGTGTACATTGTGTGCATACATTTGTAATTTAAGCCGACACGTTGTAACATCCATATAGGGGCGATGACTCCCCCACGGTTATTGAAGAATATTTTTTTTATTTGACTATTAGTGGCCGCGTGTGAATAACAGTAGTTTGACAGGAGTGGGTCCCAGAAGTGGGAATAAAAGACGATCACTTTACTAGCGTCTGTTTTTATATATGGTCGAATTAAGGCCAACCTTAAAAGCTACCAAAGCATGTACTACTCATTGATTATATAGTCTTCTTCAGTACTTAATGTGAAATTAATTCAGTACATTTTACTGAGACACGTTAGAAGTGAAGACTGATAAGATATCAGTGGCGAGGCGTCCTTATAAGCCGATTCCCATCGGCTTCCCTTTCGAATTTCAAGAAAGAAGCATAGGTATAAGTTATAATATAGGTATAGGTATAATTAATATAATCATTTAAACCACACAATTTAAATATGTAGGTATAACAAAACGCCTACCACCGTAAAAAAAATTGTCTATAAATTACTTGAAACATTTTGCTCCTACTAAATAAGCCGCGGCTTCCTCCTCCATACAAAAATACGCTTGCGTGACGTCATCCACGCCGCGCCGCGCGATGTTCGCAAAATAAGGGCGAGCGGTAAGCCGGCTCACGGAGCGGCTTCCACCAATCAAAACTCGCGAGTGAACGAGAAAGAACGCGTCAAGAGTAGAGTAGCTATATCTGTCTACGCGCGAGTGACAGCGCTTTCTCAAATATGTAAACAAACAAATCAGACAAATTCACTCTCATTGTTCTTATTTTGTTTTAGATAATACCATTAACAATTTGTTCTTTGTATTACTTAATTGAATTTATTAGTGTGTGTATCATTTGGAAATAACATAGTTCGTGTGTGGGTGTTTTTCAGAAAACTTGACCCTAGCAAAATGGGCCTGTCCCACACATTCAAACATTTTTATTTTGATTTTTTTATATGGCACGTGTGAAAGTGAGTTTTTGATTAATTTAGGTATATATTTTAATGTACAATTAAATCGATATGTAGCATAAAAAGTGGATAGTTATTTTTATATTTAAAATAAACCTGAAGAGGACGTATAAATATCGTGTGTCCCATGGCGCTCTTGGAGATTTCAAATACATCTAACTTCTAAAATATTCGTTTTTAGGTATGTTTAAGTTTTTGAACTTAGTCTCTGTATTTCTAAAAACGTATTTTTAATTTTTATGCCATAAATTTATTGTTATTTTAAGAAATATCATTATTTTAATGTTGTCCTACGAAAATCATTGGTCCGGAAAATCCGGTTTCGTCACGGTGAATTTGATATCGTACTGAAGACAAAATCTACTAATTTGTGTTTTTTCTACCTTCTTGGCAACTTTATGATCGTATTAGGATTCCGCCATTGCCGTTTTAAAGTCAGTTAAGGCTAAAACTGTGACGACAATGTTGGTGTCATCGGCGCGCAAAATTTTTGGTCCGGATAGTGGCAGTATTTAAAAGGTTAATAAATTGTTTTTTTAACTCTATAACACTGTATATAACATAAACAACTCATCATTATTAGATTAGTAAGGCTAAAAACAAGGTAGTTTAAATAAATATTAGTTATTTTCAATTTTAAAAGTCTCGTGAGATGAAAACGTCACCTCCTGTGCGTCACGTTACATACTACCGGAACAAAATCGTAACGATCTTGAATTGTAAAGCTTAGTGTACAATTAAATAATTTATGGGAGCGTCCTGTCCGCGCGTGTGGTAGGTATCAAACGAAAAGGCTTACATTTAATCGGTTTTGTTTATATATGTGTGTGTAAAGGTTAATATCTAAAAAAATTATGAGTTAATACTTTATTCTTTGTAATTGTGTTTTGAAAACGGCAGTGTGGACATTGCTCAAATTATTCTTATCCATCACGAAATTTTCATAATAGTCACTGTCCCATATTCTGGATGTTACAAAAATGGTTTTAAAATATATATTTTTCATTTTATAGCGTTTATTTTGGCATCATAGTATTTTGTTAGTATCTAAAATTTCTCACTAGGCTTGATTTTGGAAATTGTAGCGGATATCATTAGTAATAACAACTTTTCTAGTGAGATGTGTCCAAGAAGTGACGAAAGTGAAATTATTTAGCTGATTATTTAATAATCTTATAAAATTATGCTATCGTTTTGTTTGTTTTTAAAAGATTTTAAGTATATCTTTATGCTACCATAAGTTGATTTCGTTTTAATACTTGTTTGTTTTATTTTTAATTAATTATATTTTGTGACGTTCAGGAATACTATGCATCATACGCTGACAGAAAAACTTTAATATTTCTTAAAATCATCTTTTAATTTTAATTTAAAATGCAGATTTAGCTAGTTAACAATATATTCTTTAATATTAGAGTAAATATAATAGAATTCACGAAATAAAAAAAAAATATTTCCTGTGCGTCACAGGGTATTCTTTTCTGAAAAACACCCGTGTGTGTTTTAGTTACATTATGTCAACATAGATGGCGTTGTGCATTTTTATGCAAATCCTGAATCGCGGTGTTAAGATTCTCCGCGATTTAATGACCCTAGTTGGGAATTTATTTAATTTTATGAATTCACCAAGTATATGATTTTGATTAAATAGTTGGCAGTATCATTACTCCCTACTAATTCCCGCGATCGCACTGTGTGACCTGGTACTCAGTACAAGTACAAGTACAGTACTACAGTGTGTGTACCTAGTGAAAATAGAGATATCTACGTTGAAATGATGTATTTTGATACGTAGACAGTTGGCATCAGTAGGCCAAGCACGAATATCTAACGTATTCGAATCGACAACGTATCGAGGCCTCGATTCGAAAACGTAGTCTGTCGATAGTAGGCAGCACGAAGCACATTCGAAGCACTATCGAACACTCGATTCGAATTCTAATGTGACGTCATGCAAATGTAAATAGGGACGCGCCATAGTGAGCAAAATGAACGATTGTTGAATGAATGGTGCGTTCGAAAACTAACTCTAGTTGTTAATATTTTTTTTACCTTTGATTAAAGGTTTTATTATTATTAAATTATAATAAAAACTGAATGTAATATAAAAAAGAGACCCAAAGTTAATTATTAGACATTATAAAATGGCATTATCTTTAGCAATATAACATAGTTTCGGAGATTTTATTTTTAAAAAATGACGGGTACCGAACGCACCCACTTGACATCCGACGCGCGTAAGGGCGCCAAATTTGTTTATGTTTTGCTACACGTCCACAACAAAAGTATTTCTGTTTTTTTTTTGCTACAAATGATTAAGTGCTTTCAATATAATAAATAATTATGAGAACCAGTCAGACGCACGCAATATGAAATGATGGTTGAATTCATGGAAGCGTGAGTAAACAGTTTTAATAAGTTCGAGTGGCATAAACTTTAGTGTGAAGTATTTTAAGTGCAATGCTATTTCTATATTCTATATTTTTAAATTCGGTTTCATTTGTGTCCAGTGGGTTAATTCTATTCCTAAGTTTTGCTCTACAATGATTAAAAATAAACATTTAAATAACAATTTTTTTTCAAACACTAATTCTATAGGTACGCAAATAAATAAAATATGATTTATTATCTACCTTGTTTCTCGTGATTGATATCTATAATATTCTAGTAAATTTGCCGCTAAAAGATAATATGACATAATATGGCAAAGACTATGAACTACGTTCATACAGTGGCGGTCTTTGCATTTTAAATTACTTATATTGAAGCTATTACTAATTGTTCCAATAACTTAACAATAATTTTAAAACACTTTTATTCACAAAACTAACTCTAAACAAAACATAAACACGGTTAAAACTTTATTTTTACACTTCTCGAAACCTTTCTCACCGACTTTTTTCAAGTGAATAATGTTTCGACATACTCGATAGCCAGCCTTCGAGAGTTTACGTTACCGTACGTCAAAACAATGTTCGTGCTGCCATGTTTTGTTTCCTTTTACGCCCGATAGGGGCGCTGTACAATTCTCATACAAATGTTACTCGATTTCGATACGAATAACTTTTCGCAAATATTCGTGCTTGGGCTACAGGTTTCTTTTTAATGTACCTATAGCATTTATCGCATTAGACTGTTTTCCGATCCGACAGATTGTTTACTTTAGGAAGGAACTTATTTTTCAAGGTTAAGTTTTGAGTATAAAAACGTGTTATAAAACTCGGGCACGCCGCTCGGATGAATTACCTACCAATATTACGTCTATATTAAAATTACTAACGTCCTGACGGATAAATACCTACGATAAATATCAATGGCTAACAGGCCGTTGTAAATTAAATACTTAAAATGTATTGTTTCTAGTGCCAAGTTTTCTCAGATTCTAGTACCTAGTTAATATACCTAACTAAAGATAATAAAGTTTTATAGATATTAATAATCTGCCGAATTCCTCGAGAAAACATGTTCAAACTATCAGTCTCTCAGTCAGTGCTAAAAGGTGGACTGAGAAATTACCTCCATTACCTCTCCCCCCCCATCCCTGAGTACTCCCCTATTTCATTAAACCACCCTTCGCCACTGTAAGATATGGTCAGATTCTCAAACCTGCCTTCGAATTTATATTGCTCTTCGCTTCGGGCAAAATGCTTCTACACGGCAATAAGGCTTTGCTGCCGAAATCTATGTTGGCAACAGTCAACCGTTTGCTTTACAGATAAAAATAGAGGCGACCTTTCGGCATTTCACTGACATTTTGCTGAAATTAATTCGGTTAAGAATATTTTAAGCCTAAGTTTGGAAAACCAGTGTCATGTTTATGTATTATTATTTATTTTTGGCCCTGCAAAAGCTCCTCCTCTCCATGCCTCGTTCAGAATATATTTGGTTCACTAAGGGCCACTACACTCTCATTATTCAAAACAGTCAATAAAATGTTGATGCATACATCTCTTCCTTTACTACCTTTACTCATAGTCATTCACCTCCAACAGTCTCCTCATAACCAAAAAAACTATGTCTCAAATGTAATTCTCCGTGTCTACGCATAATTAAAACTACCAGGTACTTTACATAAATCAAGTAGCTAGGTACCTACTCAGTGGATACTTGAGAGCGATGACCAGTAAACGGTTGATTGGGCACCACTCCAGCACATTACACATGGTAAATAATTCCTCACTCATCGAAGACAAAAGACTCTTCAATGACAACCCTTCACGGAGGAAGCTGCGGTCACAGTACGATTTTAGATAGTACCATGATAAAACATCACGAAATAATCGTTTGGAACACTGAAAGGAGAAAGAATTTGAGTTTAAATAGTAGTTTGGGTCCTCTTCCAAATAAAACTCGCCAAAACGTTGAGTACATTATTATTATCATCTGCCTTTTTATCGTCCCACTGCTGGTCCTCCTCTCACACAGAGCAGGATTGAGCATTCATTAGTAAAGATTCAGATTCTAACAATATAAAACTAAACAGTAACTGCATAAAAAACGGTTAACCTGACCTAACCGTAACCTCCTAACCGTATTCTATATGCAAGAAAGCGATCATGACATTCATTGATCGAAGAACAAAATCGTGTGAGTCAATAAACGTTTCAAAGATCGCATTCAACATTGACTTGCAAAAAGTAGCTTCGAGATTCTAAATCGAGTTTGAAGTGAGTTCTGTCACAATGGTTGCCACAATCTCGGGTTACAGGAACTCGATACGGGAAGAACGATGAAATTTCCTGACCTGGTGCCATTAGATCATCAAAGTGAGTACTTATTTAGATCAGCAGAATTTAATAGTGCACTTTAAACTATTACAGTAATAGGCGAGGAATTTAAGCTTCATTGTGTAATTAATTACATTAAGAAGGAATAATATTTTTAATTAATGTACGTACGTAGCACGGAAATATCCCTTAGTTTTTTTTTGTATTGCGGTTAGCCGAATTAATCCAAACGAAAAATTAAGTTTTCCTGACTTACACGGAATGAAAAATTGTGTTTATAAGTTATTTAAGTACAGAAACATCTCAACCATCCACAGTGTCAAGCGTAAGACTAATTACAGACATTATAATAAGTTTGTCAAGAGCTGAAAGACTTAAGTTTCTGGCGCCATTTTGTTTTGTTTCTGGAGCCGTATTTAGTTGTCTCTGGCAAGACGGATGACTTGACACGTGTTTTGTTCACAGATTCTTGTAAAGGCTAAAAATAATAAGCATTCATTTGACGACAGAGATTAATTGTATTAGAATTCGCTTTGAAGAATAAGGATTTTGTATTTAGGTACTATAGATTTCGCCGTAACAACAAAATGAGTTTCAGAATATGTATTTCGTCTGCCAAACTAGATCGAAATGTCGGCAAATGGATTTTCGGAGTTTCATGAAACTAAATAACAGCTACTCATTTATAAGATATATATTTATAAGATACTAGCTTCTGCCAGCGGTTTCACCCGTATCCCGTGGGAACCTCTGCACGAACCCGGATAAAAAGTAGCCTATAGCCTTCCTCGATAAATGGGCTATCTAACAACGAAATAATTGTTCAAATCGGACCAGTAGTTCCCGAGATTTAGCGCATTAAAACAAACAAACTCTTCAGCTTTATAATATTAGTATAGATAACGGACAGTTTAGTTAACGGCGCTTTTTCTGCAATAAAACTACGTAGAGAAGGAATTAAGAAGAGGGGATAGACGCCAAAACACAAGTTTTTTCCTGAAATAAACAACCACTTTCAGCATGAATTTTCCCTGCTTTATTTGTTTCAAAGTGTTTGCGTTTTACATGAAAATTAGACACTAACGACCTCAAAACTTAAAGTTACTTCGTACTAAAATAACTAGTCAAAGAAACTCTTTGAACAAAGCTGATTGCGACCACAGACCAAGGGCAGCCATGTTTGTTTCTGTTTACATAACGCTTGTTAGAAGGTCATTGACCTTTCAGGTGCAATGCTAAACATGAGCTGTTGAACTTTTTATTAGCCCTGTAATTACTATCATTAGGAAACACGCTCGAGTTATGCATTCATTATTCTGTTATTTGAATAGTTTTTCTAAAGAGGTATTACGTAATTTTGAATTTTGACGATAAAAAATTGCGTTTCGTTTCAGAATGTTTTGAAAAAATTTATTACCGCAGCTGTTCGAAGTCAAATAAAAGATGCATGTACAAAAATTAACCTTAATACAATATAAGGATATTATAAAGAGGAAATTAACTTACTTTAGTTATATGTTATTGTCACACGTCAATCCATAGAACTATGTTGACCAAAACTTATAATATATCTACAGAAACGAGACTTATCCATCTACCTACTTATCCATACCACCTAAACTACTCTATTCACAGCTTAACCATCCATTATAAAACTAAACCCTTCCTGTTTCATCTACAAACAGTTTAATGGCCATCTGAATATTACGATACAGTAAGATCAACAACGCGATTGATCGCTGCAGTTAGTACAGTCAACTTCAGGTCAGTGGTAACAGTTTGACAGGAAAATCGTACCTACTTATTGCTATTGAGTCAAGGTGCATCATGACAGTTACCACTGATGTGCAGTCTACAGTACATACTTCGTGAATGAAACTTCTTTGTGGTTCGATAATAAACAGCTTGTGTGAAGTTACTTCCTGGAGTATGCTGATATAATGTTTGCTAGTTCTTTTTATTAGTTTCTGTAACAGTCTTGTGTGTTATAGCTGTTTCTGACTTTTCTTAAATGTTGTTGACGATCTCTGTCGTAAGTACAGGATTTTACCGACACTTTCTTGGGAGCTGTTACCCTCGAGGGCTGTTACACAAGATACAAGAATAAAAATTATGTCTATGTTATCTATAGAGATATCTCTATAACAAAGTTATTTATATCGGTAAAGCTATTCAAGTGTATAAGTTACAAACAAACTATGCTGTGTTAAAGGCTGACTCAAGACACAAGCATTACTTAAAATTAGATTCAACCAATCAAATAGCTGCGAATAAGGATAAGATCTTTGCTTCAGTTGCAGTATCTCTATGACCTAAGAGAGGTCACTTTCGCTGGTCTATTAGCCAAATATTGTACAGTAATGATGACCAATGAAGTCCGTATTTTATTTATTGACATAACAATGTATCGGACAATACCAGTAAACAATAAACACGATATTTAGGGCTATTCTCACGAATAATCAATAGAGCGGAACCTACGTCCGTCCCTATTTGTTTCGGAAACGGTGCATCAACAACGATTTGTTACAAATCGCTTCACGGAAGACCCAATATAAGTTTTATTATCTATGGCTTTGATCTACCGCGCTGTCAAATATACGATATGTTATCTGTGTACGGGTATCGGTGGCATAGATTCAGTAGAAATTTAAATCAATATGTGGCCTACTTGGTTTAATAGCGGCACACTCTTGGGATAACTTCTGTTCTAGATTGGATAAGTTGTAATAGGATTTCTATACACGTTCTCATACATTTATGTTTTCTTTGCCTTTAAGTAGAAACACGTGTATCGATTATGTAATATAATTGCAGGTAAAATAAGAACAAAGAAATGCACCTTAGCCCCACTTGGCACTGGTGCAAATCTTATAGAAAACCCCGAATTCCGTTTATTCTGGGAGATTTTCCAAAATCTGGGCTTACAAATAAAATAAATGATAGTTGAGACGTTCGTAGTAGAAATACTAAGATTTCACCTTTCTTCTTCATCATCTCACGCTCTAACCTTAAGGTCTCGTTCTCGAAAGGCATTTTTACAATCAAATCGGCCTTCACACAACAGACGGCGTTCTCATCAAATCAAGTGTAATTACAAGAATTCTGTGCGCAGCTCAGCAGTACTGTCATCGGATCATGACTAGACTCATTCATGAGCTCTGTGAGAAAATGTGCATCTTTCTGTACTTGACATAGAATGTGGCGGTTATAAAGATAAGTGAAGAGTGACGTCATGTATGAGCTATTCGATGTTTGAACTTGAATGGTGTAGGTAGGGCTAGATAGGGATACAAAGTTAACAATGAACCGTTGTTGTGGTATTTTTTGTTACGATTTTTTTACGACATAGGTAAAGGAGGACCTATATGTATCTACACATAGTTTTTTTGCACGTAAACTTGTTGGTATACGTGGACATCTATAAAAGTCGTACCTATGACCCCATATACCAAGCTTTATTTTTCTGCAATTGATAAATAGGTTTATTTCTACCAGACAGTAACGAATCAAACCTGAACTTCAGAACACCCAAATCATATTGTAATTTCTTACATAAATGAAACCAAATTACCGAATCCATTTTATTAAACTTTTTACGGTATCCGTTGCAGCGGAACTAAATAGTTTAGACAGGTCCACTATTGTATAGGAACGAGGAATTTCCTTCGACTGACTTCAAATAAGAATGAATAATGTAAAACTGTAAAGTGACCGTTAAATAAATTAAAGTTGGTTCAATTACTTCCCGGATATTCCTTTATTTGTATGCATTTGTACCTATTTAATAAAGCTACCATGTCGTCTATGTTGGGTTCCGAAAATGTTTATTCATAGTTATGTTAAATAACTACATAAACATGCATAGATGATTGGAAAAGTACATGATGACGATAGAAAAGATGTTAAGTATTAAAAAAAATAACTTTTAAAACGTATCCAATGTGGCGACAAGAAATTCAGCAACAAAAGTAGAAGAACGGAACTGAAAGAATCTTTTTAATACAAAGTTACAGAATTCCACAAGAACAGTAACAATAAACATTTTAAAATTCTCTCTACATACAAAACGTTATTAATGAACTCTGAAAAGTATTCGGGAAGCATTACAAGTTCATAATAACAATCCAAACATGTTTATAATTAGTTAAAAGCTCTCAAGGTGTTAACATTAATGTCTGAAACAGATTGAAATCTAAACATTTGTCTATTAGTGAATATTCTCATTTATTAGTTGACACCGGTATGTTTTGTTTGTATCTCTAATGGAAGAAAATCTACTTCAGAAGTTTTCAGTGGCACTTTAAACGAGCCATAAATATAAAAGTTATTTGAAGAGGTGACATCTAAAGTTTCCTCCATTTGAAGGGAAAATAGTTCCTAAAATAGGAGAAATTATGTCTCTGACTATATAACAACTTCCCTGTTCCATGAGCCAATGAGAAATAAATATGTGTTGCACACCGATTGTTGAAATATGGTCTCTGCTTCATGGACAGTGAACTTGCCAAGTTCCTACCTTTCCTTTATAAGTCGCAATACCAGTACATAAAATAGAGGATGTTTGATACAAGTTTTGTACCAAAAATCAATGATAACTTTCGAAGAATACGCAAAAACGAGCAAAAAAGATGTCGCCACCTAAAGCTAAGTGCACTCTCATTACGGGTGACAACTTGTGGTTACAAAAACGTTTCAACGACGTCCGACAACCGCATATTAGCGAGATGGACATCCTGTAATCATTACACTATTCCTACGTCATTGCACACAAAACCACTTCAAAGATCTTGATTTTATTTCAAAATCCTGTTGATTTTTTTTCGTAAGCACTCCAAAAAGACAAGATCGTATTTTGACCCTTCCTAGTACAAAACTTCTCGAAGAGACATAGGCTATTTTAATTTGCGTAATTTCATTATGCTCGACAAGTGAAGCAGTAGGTTACAAATTTTCTATAACGACAAGAAAGTCTTAAAGTCTTTAAGCAAGTTTCTTGTTGTCTAAATTACATATTTAGGCCAAGGAAGTCTTGTTGGGTGTAACGTAAAGGCTTCTCGACTTTCAGTAGCAATAGCCTCAAAGTCTACTAATTAATTATACACTTGAAAGTCTCCCGAGATCGTTCATTAAGTATTTGTAAGCTCAGGAATTAGTTCCATTACTACTCCTTTAGGAAGCGAAGGAAACATTGTGAGGGAACCGGAACGTCTTAGGACTAACCGTTTTAAAAATGGGACAGAAGCCAAAACAGACCAGGGTTTGGTTCATTAAGGCTGCGTTTTAAAAAATCGGTTCGCCATCTCGCAAAGAATAATAACACTTGATACATGCGATGTAGAAGTTGGCCGATAATGCAGTTTGTAAGAGTGTGTGAAAGTCATAAAATAGGAGTAGGTACAATACACAGATTAAAATAAATATCGTGATAATGATTGTCAATTGCCAGGATATTAATGTTACTTATTTGTTTTTGTTGCAGGATACGGTGATCACACTAAAGAAAATATGGTGATGAACCATAATCTACACAGGTTTGTATTTTGTTTACGCCATATTTAATAAAGACTACGTAAAGGTGAATCTATGCATGTAATTCTTATTCCATATTTTTATGTTCATTGATTACGCTCATGTTGGTAAGACTCCTAAAAGCTAGACTTTCCTCTTGCTAATTATTACTTTACTAGTGGTGTTGCTTAACATGATTGGTAGTCAATACCACCATTTTAATTCAGACTACAATACGGAGGTTGCTGTAATTTCCAGTACAAACTAATTATGTAACGTACCGTATCAGATTTTAAATAAATAACAGAAGGCCGTACAATTAATAATGTCAGGGACATCGGATGTGCATTGTGTCGCCAGGAATTGCATATTAGGTGTGTACTACATAAATAAACAATGTAGCATTGAATATAAAGCTAATCACCGGTTTGTGGTCAAACCTTTGGTTATTACGGAGGTTAGTGGCTGAATGGTGGCTGTTCCACTTTGGGGTGTTACTGTCCAACCAGCTACTTAAATGGATAGACAATTTAGAAGAAATGCATGCAATCTAACGTCCTAGTTTAGGTTATGGTGTAGGTACGGTACGGTAACTGTCATGCACCTTAACTCAATAGTAATAAGTACGATTTTCCTATAAAACTGTTACGTTTGAAAGAGGTCCGTTTGTCAGCTAATATTAACGAGCTGATAAAACTTAATCGTTGGAGTTCCGCCAAGTTACCCTTTGAGATAATGTTTAGTGAGATCTTTTATTTGTTTTGTTGAAAACAACTGATAATTATATTATAATAGCCAGAATAGTAATTTGCATAATATTGACAACATAAATGTCATGTTTTCGATACTAAAAAGTGTAAGCTTGGCACTAAAATCGTCAAATAAGTGATATGTCACACCTCTGTATGCATACCTATATAGTTTGAGGCAAAACAAGAATTATAATATGTTATTAGTATTGAGTTACCACTATTTCGTAGAGTTTCGAAATTGATTGAAATGTGCTGTCAATAAGTAAGTAGTATTTCCTCGTCATTTAGACTCCGTTACTGTGCTGCAACTGTGAAGGTATCGTAAAACCATACAGCTTCATAAAAGTCAAATCATAAGAAAGGAAGAGAACTGTACACGAGGCTTCAACAATGTTCAATAAACCGCACAATATCAAAATAATCTCAAAAGAAAGAACGACAAAAGACGCGGAAGAAATAAAAAAAGCTGCAATAATAAACCATGAAATTGTAAGCCATTATTTTCTAATCGTACCAGGAACACATAATGTGGAGGCGCTTAACGGTTTCTTTATGAAGAAAATGTAAAGGTGCAGCATACGCCTGTCGATAAACCAGCTGATTGCTACCCGAGCCCAGCGCACGTGTTTCGATGTTGTTCAAACAACGAGCATTGTGTTACTTAATGTTCTCTCTGATGTTTTAGTTTCAAGTACTCCTGCTCAAGTACGTTCTATAACTTCATCGTTATTTCAACTACGAGTTTGTAGAAGTCACAAACAAGAGTGATTACCGGGGGTTATGTGTTATCTATACTTATGCCTTCCATATTATGTACCGCAGAAACGACTTCGTCTGCTCAACACAATATTTTATTCCTAATTACAGTCTTTTTAGCTATCATAATGTGCTAAAGTGCTGACCGTAAATCGCCTTTCACTTCTTGTATTTTGCAATTTTTCTTTCAATTATGAAAGTTTGACATGTTTAGTCACTAACATTACATGAAAGTACTTTGTAGGCAATACAAGACTTGTCTAGCTACCGGCTTATGGTTCTAAGTGAATATTATTTTACGTCAAAGGATGTTAATTAGTTTTTGTCGTCTCCATATATTCTCTAGGATAGTGTTGTTTTGTTTACTAGCGTGGGCAAGTTTCAAGGCTTACATCCTGTCATTATCGTCATCTTATGAAACTTCGTGAGAGCGAACCTCATAATTTTTTGTACGGATTTATCCTCCTGATCGTTAAAGAAAATAAAATATGTCGTGTAGTAACTAAAATGTATCATTATCTGACTCTTTGACTCAGCAATTCCGAATTACTATTGTACAGTTGGCACTAACACCAATTTTCAGCCATTATTTCTATGTCGGTTAACATTTAGGTCGTTCTTACTGCAAGCTGGGTCGAGCAATATCTGTCCTAAATTCGCCTATATTTCCCACCCACGATGACTGAAACTAACTTTTATAACAACATTAAAAAGCCTTATTTCTTCAGCAACAAGGTTGATTATTGCTTGTAGTTTGGATCAGTTTTTATCGGTCTTGTTAGTTGCAGTTCGCGGACCGCTTGCATTCAGAACTTTTATTTTAGATAGTTTTATGAAGTTTATATAAATACGCGTGTTTCCGGCTTGTTATGAGCTTAAATTTATCTTTATTGGCCTGACTTTGGGAGTGCCTCACGTTTAGTGTAATGAACCGCAAATGGTGATGTCGAGGTAATTGCACACTGACATGAAAGAGTTTTGCGTAATTTTGTCAATTTCGTGAATTTGTATGCAGGGAATGGATGAATGTTAAGATTTGAAATTCCTTTGTGTTTATAATTGAGCGTGCTTTTGAAAGTTGTGCAAGTATTTTCCAACAACGTCAAACATGCGATCAATTTTCTTGAGATCAGTGACCTTGTCTGCATTGTGGAATTTCAGTACTTCGCACACTTACTCCACCCGTCTCCTCTCGAATCTACAATTTAAATTGAATTAAAAAAATAAATACGCCGCGACAGTCAGAAGGTAAATAACCATATCCACATAAATATATTTTCAGGCATGGATTCTTTGGCAAGCGGCCGAAAGCTGCCAGTCGACGCGAGCGTCGCGACGCGCTCGCCTCGCTGACTGACGCATTCGAAACAAAATTTTCGAAATTCAAAGTTTTTGAATAAAAACTTAATCGCGGTAGCTTAGTAGTGCGTGTGCTTAATAGAGAGGTAATAACAAATCGATTTACGAACACGAATAATCGAACGAGTGTTAAAAGTGAGAGTGGTATTGTGATGAAAGTGTTTTAATATTATTTAATCCAGTTTTTAAAGTGCACGTTTTTATCGAGAGTTATTTCGTGGCAGGTGCCAATATTATTTAAAACGGTTGAATAATTGGAAAAGAAGGCCAAGTGACTGCAGTTGCATTTTATTGGACTGACATTT
This sequence comes from Helicoverpa zea, assembly GCF_022581195.2. Lineage (NCBI taxonomy): Eukaryota > Metazoa > Arthropoda > Insecta > Lepidoptera > Noctuidae > Helicoverpa > Helicoverpa zea. Next base: position 7,465,581 of record NC_061472.1, read on the forward strand.
AAAAAAATATAATTGATTGACCTAATTATAAATTGCTTCGGTCCAATTTTGATATAACAGGCGCTCTAATTAGTCAAAACAATTTATTTATAAATATAAACACAATGCAATGACCTGAGCGAAACAGCGTCGGATGTGAAAATATTTGCTGCCGGAATTTGCTAATGACGGATAAATGAGGACAATATTTATGCCATTTCTTCTTGGATATAGTTCTTTTGAATAAACGAATTATGCGCCGAATAAAGCTGGATAATGAGAGTAGGTCAACATTATCTGTCAGGACAAATTATGAACATCATTAATTTCGTTAGTAGTAATTAAACTTTTTTTTAATATATAACAACAAAGTCCTGCCTAGTTTGTTTATCAGCTGTCAAGCCTGACACAACGAAATTGGTCATGTCCCAAGTCACATGCTACCCACAGCTCGTTAGATTCAATGTAATAAGCAATGAAGAGGCGTACGTTTGTACCGCACGTCAATTTAATGAATGAACGACACCGCGCTGTCTTTTGAACTCGATGATGTCATTCGTAAAAATCATAATCGACTAAATATCGATAGACATTGCATCGAATTATTAACGTAAAGAGGTCATCACTGCTTTGATGTTTGATGCTCCTAATGGAGCATATTTTTGAAATTGGAATGCGCGATTGAAGAGATTGATATTAAAACCCCCGACCCAAACTACTACTTACTACTACGTTCTACTACTACGTACTTTTTTTGGGTCGGGGTTTTTTTTAAATTTATAATTTAATTTTATTTCATGCTTTTTGAAGGAGCTCCTTAATTTTTCCTTCCTTCATTTAATTTCTTTTATTTTAAGATGGGGTCGCTATATGCGATCACGGCCAAAGGAAGCTGTTTAACAATCCTCATGACAAACTGGCTCTGGGAGAATTGCACAGATTAAGAATCAATAAAGATTAACTTTTGGTCATTCTAGATTTTCAGCATAAATATAAATCGGTTTATCCGTTTCATTCCGGCATTCCACGGTTTCATCCGTCACATCCTATTTCCAGCATCAGGTTCTCGTCAATTAGAATCATGAAGAGAACAAACTCGATGCGTTTACTAAAAGGCAGTTCAGGGTTACGTCTCCTATCTTCGTGCCCTAATAGCAGACCAGCTCAGCGGTTCCAGAAGACATTAGTGTTTCAAATTTCAGATCCCACATATGCTTGCAAGTAAACTGAGCGTGTAACATTCCTATCACACCTATCAAACGAGCTGATGACCTTGAAGAACTGACCCGATTTCCACCATACATAGCTAAGAACACTCCCGAATGACATTCCTTTCAAACAAAAAAAACCGCATTACAATCGGATCATCCGTTTGGGAGCTACGATGCCACATACACACACACACACACACACACACACACACACAGACACGTCAAACTTATAACACCCCGTCGTTTTTGCGTCGGGGGTTAAAAATGTTTGTTTGAATAACAAATATATAGGAGGTACACACGAGTAATCTCATGAGTGGCATACGAATAACATATATAAACAAAGTATATTAGATATCTGCAAATTATTGCTTGGAATATTATGTTAGTCGAACACTCAGTTGATCAGATTCCTCCTTTGCAAACCACATAACACCTAGACTTGGCTAAACCTATATACAAGAGGGTTTATTAATTTGTTAAAGCAAGTCTTGCGGTGTTAGACTCAATAACAATAAATCTAACATTGTGGGTGTTTGTTTCTGTCCGACTCCGTAGAACAGGGTTTATGTTTGAAATTCAATGTTATTCTACATTTGAATTGACATGTGTCTTGTTTCTATTGTTTGTAATTTTATAAAAAAAAAAAAAAACAAAACATTACAGTGCTAGACTCTGTAGGTAGTTAGTGGTATCAAAATATCGGGTTATCTAATTAAGGATAATGAGTGCTTATAACGATTTCAAACTACATGTACCTATTGAAAATAATTAAATAATATGCAGAGCAAAAAAAAACATTCTCATTTAACAATATGTTATGTTATTCTTCTTTTACTACAAAATGAAAGCAAAAATTTTCTTTACATGTTTAATCCGTAAATTAATTCCGCCATGACATTTAACACCAATCCACCTGCTTCTTATAACTCAACTAAGAAGGAATCTATTAATACGAGAGTGAGGACATCCCATCCCGCTCATATTTCCATGTATTTCCCCATAGAGGTGGTGTATCCATACGAAATATGTCAACGACTAGACACGACAACCAACGGATATAGATCTGCAAAACATGGCGTCAGGGCTGTCAACTTGACAGTTCTTTTATTTATTTTATCTTGGAATTTCCATTGCTGTTACGTTTGTCCCATTATCAAATATGAATCCTAGTTTTTCTACTTATATGATGCAGGCAACGTATTTAAAAATTATATACCTAAGTAATGAGTTATAGTCTGTTTTTTAATCTCGTAGACTAAATTGACACTTGCAAAATGTCAAACTTCCAAATAATTTTGCTAGCTCTGTGGTGCAGTGTTGTACTTACGATACCGGTACGTTGAATCGTAACTTTTTACAATAAGTCATCCTGAAATAATGGGCTTATCCTTGATGATTACGCATGGCTTTGCGTGGTCAGATATCCCTGGCAGTTTGTAGCACGTCGTACAGCCATGTGTACGTACGTGAATTTTAAATATAAAACTTTGAATGAATATTAAATTCGTCTATTATAGATAAAAAGTTACGATTCACCGAACCGGTATCGTAAGTACAACACTGCACCACAGAGCTAGCAAAATTATTAGAAAGTTTGACATTTTGCAAGTGTCAATTTAGTCTACGAGATTAAAAAACAGACTATAGTGACATCCAACCATGGATAGATTCTAGATGAAAAAGGTTAGAGTTAGGTTGTCTGGGTAAGAAAAAAAAAATATTTATAAAATTACATTAATAAACAAATCTGGGTCCCTTGTACAAATATGAGCAAATTGCACATCTTCAGCCTCTCTATGACACATTAAATCACATAATCAAAGATCATCAATCATCATGTATGACCAACCCTACATCCAGATCGGACACCAACTGTGTAGGCGTCGGGGATCACATCGTCCCTAAAAATTGGTCTGTCTTGTGACGTCACAAACCACGTCTACTACAACAACAGAGCTAAAATACGCCATTTTTTCATTGGACATACAACTGTCACGGCTAGATAGAGTGCTGTCCACTGTCTTAATTTCGAAGCCGGCTCGAGACTTGGGATTTACTTTGTGTTACTATTTTTGGCTTGACGAATGGTCTGTTGTGTGGGATTTTGGAGATTGTATAGGTAATAGTATTTTCTTTAACTTCTATGTTTGTATATCAGATAATGAATATAATATGCACACGTTACAGCAATTAAGTGTAACTGAGATGTAGAACATAAATCCTGCCTCTGTTACTATTGGGGAAATGTCTGATAGAAAAACCTATAAGGTAGCTAAAATACAGCTTGCAAACATTGCATAATATTAAAGCGGATTACTGTTATCGAATTTCGCTGACGTTCTCAGCTTATTAAAATAAGTACTATCAAATGTGCTACTTAAAATTGAAACCTGATTATTTTCACGTTGACTCTTTATTCGTAACCAAATCTTCCACGTGTTTGTAAGCAGATATACTCGTATTTGTTTTTTTACAGCCAGACAGCGTGTTCACGCTTGGCACACGTAGTGGCCGGTTTGAATCGCTGATTCATACAACCTACATGGTTGACAGACTAGTACTATGTTGTTATGTGTGCGTAGATATCGTATGTACAACGTCTAATCTTCTAACTAAAGCGTTGATTGAAGGATTGTCTGCGTTTCATTGATGCTGCAAACGTTATTGCAGATCGTACAATTGTTTTATAGTCGCTAAGCTTCGACTTTATGAAGTTATTGAATTCCTGCAGCCTTTATCGTGCAAACAAAGAACGAAGTAGGTCAGCAACCTGGTATACGACAAGTTTCAATTATCTCGACACTCAAAGCAAAAAGGACGCATACGAGAATTGTATGAACAGAACATATCAAGAACTATCTTCACATGACAATACTGCCACAACTTGTACGAAGGACTACTTATTAAACTTAGGCCTAAGTAAGAAAGTCCCAACATTCTCGTAATGAAGTTATTGTCAAGTTCCACAGGAGTACTTTCCATTAACCAGATTACTCGGTAGCGGTAGCTTATTCAAATGTTCGTTCATTCCGTTCAGAGTGAACTGATTAAGCGAGTGAAGCGACGAGATCGGATTTACATGTGCAATATCAGATCGAAATTCAATCCGCATCGATTACTTTTAAAGTGCAATCGTTCAGGTGTGCTTGATAGATGAATTATGACTAAGTGAATTTGAGAGCTTGCTCTTATTACCTACCAATTTGAAAGAACTCGGTGGATTTATTTATCAAGAATGATTTGAGGATATAATTTTTACGATGACTAGACTGAAAGATGGGTGGTTAGTGGTTCAAATTTAAAGCCTGAGTGCAATTTACTGTCTGTGGAAACGATTTAGATAATAATATTTCTCCTTGAAAAAAACCTATAGTAATTGAACAAATAAACGTTACCTGCGCTCAAGTGCGAAGTCTAACAGATTTCCTATTACGGCTAAAATCTTTATTAATGGTAGCCATGGGGCCACAGAGGGCCTTGAACGCTATAGATTCATTGCTCCCCCGAAAATAAACCCAAAATAGATCTTTATTAGTAACGGGATAAGGTGTAGATTCGAACAAATTTCATCCCTGATTGATGGTTGACATTGATAACAAGACAATAAAGTTTTATTGCGATCGAGATAAACGGACGGACAGGCATCAATACAGACTAACATTTTGTTCTTATCAATTGTGAAGATTTATATTACGCTGCTTATGCGGGTGCATACAGTGACACGACTGGCAGTTATAATAATGACAATTCAAATTTGAAAAGCGAATGAGGAATGAATAGACAAATTAATAGTATTCGATAAACCATAAAGATACAGTTGTAATCGATATTTTACAAAAATCGACTAATTAAACTAAAGTCGAACATCACTAACTTAACGAAGATGGTAGATAAACTCAATAGGTTCAATCTATTTGTTTGTTTGCGGTAAACTTAATGAAGTCTGAGAACAATAGCTTATGATAAAACTTGGCACAGGTAGCGAGGAAGCTTACGTCACTGAATGTCTTGTAGGTTGGAGGCTAGCATCATACTAACTACATAGATAAATCCTCTTTGCAATTCAAACTCGTCTTCTGGGATCAATAGTTAGTTATTTTAGCACTGGGAATTCGGGATCGAGCTAAGCTAAGTAAACTCAAGAAATATTTAATGCAATTGAAACTGGGGCACTGGATAATTCAGTTTTAGACGGTATGCTTCTGTGAACCCCGGGTTAAAAGAAAAAGTTTGACATTGACATCTGTCACTACGCTTAACTGACATTAGTGATGGGAATGATTACTATACGGTTAATTCGCAATTCTATGGGCGTTCTCCATGATTTTGGACTATGTAATGTTGATAAAATTGTGGTACTAAATTCTGCAATCAAGTCTACTTATCTTATAATAAACTAGCTTCTGACAGCGGTTTCACCCGCATCCCGTGGCAACTACTTCCCGTACCGGGATAAAAAGTAGCAAAGTAGTAGTATCTCAGGACCTGTAGTTCCTGAGATTAGCGCGTTCAAACAAACAAACAAACAAACAAACTCTTCAGCTTTATAATATTAGTATAGATAATGAAGGTAGACACGTTCCTAATAAGTCATCGTGTAGGTAGGTAGATATTCTTGGTCTGGAAATATTCTTAAATTAAAACGTAGGCTTAGATAATACCTGGCTAGGTTAAGTAAACTCAGGTGAATGTGTTCAATAACGTTTTCTTTTTTAATTAAAACTCTTTTGTTACATTTAACAAGCAATAAATTCTGTTTTAATCTTACTTCTTTTACGCAACGAAAGCGAACGAGGAACGCGTTAATTAAAAAGAAACTTCATAAATCTATTAAAGCCATAGACATAACAAGACTTCAAATGTTTTTTAAAGAGATATTTAAATAGAATTTGAAAGTAAACTTTGTCTTGCCTCTAATAATACAATCGTGTTTATTTATGTTGAACTAAAATAACCTTCAAACTTTTACTGTAGTCGCTACCAGGTACCTAACCTTTGCGTATCCAATGATCTTTGTATTAAGTTAATGTTGTAGGAGTAGTATTAATTTATTAACTCCTACAGTATATTGTCATAATATGATTTGCACATGTAAATTATATGCAAGGAGCTAATTACCCCATTATCTTAAGGTCTTGCTTTATTCAAAACATAATAAATAATGACGTCATTGTTGCTCGTTATGAAAATGAGAAGGTCTTCGTTTTTTACGGTAGAAGTGAATAACGTATAATAAGACAAAAAAACTATTTTTGGACACCTCACATGAGTGCATACTTACTAATACTAGACAAACAGTGGCATAATAATCTAAGAAGGTGAGAAAGTTCTATATCCTCTTAAAAAATAAAAATTGTTCAACTTTCAAAATAGTTCTTCAGAATAAACTCTTCGAGTAAGGCATCCGGAATTTAGGCGAGACAGCTCTGTAATTGAATCCATCCTATTCGACTAAACACAGAAAATCGACTAAGCTATACCCTGATATGACAGACGAACTAAAAATACACAACTGTCCCCCTTAACCGATGCTCTAGTAATGTGAAATCGTGTCGCAGCTCCTTAATATAAATCCGAAAACATAAATGACTCAGCACAGTATCTATGTTAGTCAATTTCCGTTTCCCAAAATAAGCAATTATTCGAAAAATCCCTTAAACTTGTCAGATAGTAGATAAATTATTAAAAGCACAGAATAATTTTCAGGAAATAATAAATAAAGTGAAAAACAGATTTTACGGTACTTAAATATGATGAAATCATAAACATCGTCACCCTATGTCGCAATCCGTGAAATATATTCAGACGTGAAGAAATAACTCGTCTTAATAGTTTTTTGGCAGCTAACAGATACTTAGAAAAACAATGATCTAACAAAATGTTCGACTGTATTTACAGTTCAATACACTTTAGAATGGCAAACAAAACAATAATAGAACTATTTAAAACTTTTGCATTTCATTTTAGTACGGCGTATTTTCGTAGAATAAACCGAAACTCATTACCGTTTTTTTTTAGAAACAGTCATAAGCAATGACTAAATCTCTTTAGGTATAAGTACATAGGTAGTCAAAACGTGAATGAATTCAATGTTAGTGCAAATCTATCTCACGAACAAAATCTGTGGTGTTAAGGCAAAAGGGGATGAGTCAAAAAACACAACTTTTCACCAGGGGCTAATCAAAAAAACGCGTGTTTGTTTTGTAATAAAAATGCAGTTTAAGGCGACGAATTGGTCAACAATAATTCCATAACCGGCACGCGCATCTAAGGCGCCAAAAGGGGTCGGAGCGTCTGAGCGGGGCGAGGATAACAATACGCGCGCTAGCTTATAACTAAAAGTCGTAAGCGACAACATGGTTTTGTAATTTTATTATTTAGAAATGATAATTTGATAAAAATTCCTTCTACAATTTTAAAGAGTATGTATATACTCAACTACTAAAAAAGTTAAGAGGCTTAAATCGGTCCCGTTTGCCCATAATATGTGAATCTCTTTTTAAAAAGAGGTATGTTTGATATATTTTTCTCTGTTATAAAAGTTACCTAATCATGTTTCTACGTCTAACAAAATAAGGTTTATATCATGAACTTTCAGGTAACCAAGTTGTATTTTAATCCGTTTTGTATTTACTGAGAAAAATTGAGATCCTTGGCGCCAAAAATTCCAATTCGTCCTCTTAATCAAAAGTGTATAGAAATAATTAACACAACTCTGTTTTAATATTCATTTATTAATTTAGTCGTCTTTTATATGTACCCAAAAAGTATTTTTATTTCTTAATTATTAAAATAACTGACATATCTCCTTTTTCCATAACACGGTACAAATTAAAAAAAAATCCTAGAACGACTCGTCTCTTTATTTGCTATTATTATTTACGTATATACCTTTTTTTTGGCAGGGGGGAAATCCTCATGGACTTCCCTCCCCCTGGGGTGGGTGGAGGGGGTGTGCCGAACTCTTACCGGCTAAAAACCCACCCAGTATTGCCTTCAATTACCTATTGTCGAGGGCACGGGTATCGCCAAAGCATTCTTCCGCACCCCCGACAGGTATTGGCCCCCCAGATGTTCAAAGGCGGGCCTCGTCATCCGCTGTGGCCGTCACCCAGCGGCCACAGCAAGCTCCACTAAAAGAGGCGCTCGCAACACAACGCCACCGTTTCGAGGCCTGTTTCTGATCGGACGACAGACGCCCCTAGTCTGTCGACCGCAGGCCGCGCCCTATGGTGGCCGGAGATCAGTCAGCCTGCGACGTCCTCCACGTCTGCTGCGGGCGGGGAGAGAGGAAGCAGCTTCTCTCTCCCTTTCCGCCGCCTCCTTTAAAACCATCACATCCTCACAAAAGGAGGCGACGGCGTTCCATCCATCTTCGCTGCCGACCATGCAGGACACGACAGCCGGCAGCGAAAGACTTCCCGCAGCGTCTACTGCTGCCGCTAGGTCACGGCGCTGCGTTGCCCCAGATGCCACAGTGGTGGCATTCGGGCGTGGGCTCCCGACCGATGCGACACAGGAACTTTCCGAAACACCCATGTCCGGTAAGGACCTGTGTCAGCCGGAAGCTGAAGGCGCCGTGGCGTCCCTCCAGCCACTCCTTCAGTATGGGCCTTACCGCCGCGAGAGCGGCGTGCCCTGCCGTGGGTCGCGCAAGTCGCTGCTCCCATTCCGCAATGAGGTCTTGGCCGAGCTCTGCCCTGCGCACCTCAACTTGCTGAGGCACGAGGCGCTCGGCCCGCCCCACCGCTTCCTCGCGCCATGTATAGAGTGACGCGAGGGCTGTCGGTCTCGAAGTCCCGGGATCCGGCTAGGAGGCATGCAGCTTCGAAGGAGATCGTGCGGTATCCTCTTATAACCCTGATGGCCATCGCTCGCTGTGGTCTTCGCAGCACTGCAAGGTTGCGGGCCGTCAGGGTGTTCGCCCATACTGGCGCGGCGTAAAGCGCCATCGCCCGCACGACCCCCATTTAGAGCCTCCTTCAGGAGGTATTGGGTCACCTGAGGTTGGGCAATAAGCGTGAGAGCGCTGTAGCTGCGACCATCAACCGAGGAGCGAGCCGCTGGAAGTGTGGCCCGAAGTCCCAACGACTTTCGAGAACGAGTCCCAGGTATTTCATTGTCGGCTCCACAGCGATGGTAACCCCTCCCACCACGATTCTGAACCCCGGAGGTGGCTTCTTCCTTGGCCCATGGAAGCAAAGGGCCTCGGATTTGTGCAAGGCCACTTCGAGGCCAAGACCTACCCATGACCTGCGCGACACTGGCTGTGGCCCAAATGGCCGCCTGCCGGTACGCCTACCCATGTGCTGTGACTAGCGTGTCGTCAGCGTAGCATATCACGCTGACGCCGTGGAGAAGCGCACCGCGCAGGACCCAATCGTAGCCAAGGTTCCACAGGAGAGGGCCGAGAACCGACCCCTGAGAAAGAGATGTTCTGACGACTCCATCCTTCTCGACCCGGGTACACGATAGCTCTTTCGGATAAATAGGCCCCGATTATGCGACGGAGGTACCCTGGCACTCCATGATAACGGAGCGCCTCCTTTATGATATTCCAGGGCAGGGTGTTGAACGCGTTAGCGATGTCATGCGACACCGCCAAAACCACCTCGCCCAGGTCAACTGCTTCCTCCGCCAGGACCGCCAGGACCCTCACGCGCATGCGTGGAGGAAGCAGTATAGCGTCAACTGTTGAACGCCCTTTACGGAAACCATACTGGTTGTCCTCCAGATCCGAATCAGCTCATAATTTTAAGGTTTTAAATCCATCATACTTACGTTAAATCGAACTTGTTAATCCTATTCATTTCTGTAGGTTTCAACACTCAAATTACCCACGTAAACCATAATTTTAGGATTTTTTGCACCGTTGCACTAGTAAAAAGACGTCAACTTCGCGCGCGAAATGCAACTAACGCGGAACGACGAATATGAATTTATGCACAAGTCGACTTATCTCATTATACCTAATTTTATAAGTAAAGGATCACGTATGCAATAAGAAGATAACTAGACAAAACTCTTTTTTACTTTTTAGGTTTTGCTATTTATGACTAGACTCGTATTTTTTATTTGAGATTCACGAAATAAAATACATTATATTGACTTATAAAGTCGACTTATTAAGTTGAAGTCGTGGTGGCCTAGTGGGCAAAGAACCAACCTCTCGAGTATGAGGGCGCGGGTTCGATTCCAGGTCAGGCAAGTACCAATGCAACTTTTCTAAGTTTGTATGTACTTTCTAAGTATATCTTAGACACCAATGACTGTGTTTCGGATGGCACGTTAAACTGTAGGTCCCGGCTGTCATTGAACATCCTTGGCAGTCGTTACGGGTAGTCAGAAGCCAGTAAGTCTGACACCAGTCTAACCAAGGGGTATCGGGTTGCCCGGGTAACTGGGTTGAGGAGGTCAGATAGGCAGTCGCTTCTTGTAAAGCACTGGTACTCAGCTGAATCCGGTTAGACTGGAAGCCGACCCCAACATAGTTTGGGAAAAGGCTCGGAGGATGATGGATGATTGACTTATCTCCTTTTTACCATGATAGTTCGTAAAATTTTGTACCCAACTGTGTAATTAACTCATTTTTCACAATTTCTGACTTATCCCCTTTTGCCTTAACACCACAGAAATATTTTAGACCAGGGTACAACACATCCCCTTTCTTAAACGATATTGTTAGTTAAAGGGTTAGCGAATATAAGTAATGCTTCTCAAGTTGTCAGTTTTGTAAACAATAACCTTAATACAATGACCCGGGGCTCACTTTGAGACAAGCCACAGTGTACTTCTTTAGATAGCACATGCGATAAAAGCCGAAAGGATTACTTTTGAGATCATGAAGATTAAAATTTATGAAAATTGTGATAAATGGATCCTTAACGCAGCACTAACTTTCTAACATCACAATTCAAATATTAAAAACGTGTACGAATGTCCACTTTACTTAGTCTGAAAAGGGCGTTCTTATTTTAAACTTTCTCACAAATTCCAAAAACTTAGAATTCAAAGGGGATATCGGACAAAAACCTTTTTAGTAATGACCCACACGTCTCGCTCGAAATTCGTCTAAAAAAGCTGAGCCGCCTTAGCTATGGCTCGAAAAAAGACGTAACGAGCGAATAGTTGGTCACGTACCAAGCCATATTGTACTTATGTTCCTGTTGTTTCCAATTACAAGATTCGAGAAATATTTTGTGTATTCTTTTGTGGGTAGTTTAATCATAGCCCGTGAGTGCTATTTGCATTTTATTGTAACATACATTTTTATCTCAATTAGTTAGCACAATTATGTAACTTTGCATTCACAGTTTACATACTTACAGCCTTACCTATAAACGTGAATTAAATAATAAGTAATACTTTAAGTGCTGTTTAAGAAAATTCTTACTTATAAACGTTGCTTAAGCATGCCTTAACTAATGATACCCAAATATTTAATCACTACTTAAGGCGTAATTAATTGAAATGATGCTTAGAAGATGATTAGAGATTTTTATAAGTAAGGCTGCTAGTCCTTAATTTTCTGGACGATATGAAAAGATTCCTTGTTTTTCGCCAGCTTCCAACGGTTTCAGTAAGCAAAACAATATTTTCGCTCACAAACGTATGCTAAGAGTTTACTTGCATAAAACGCAACAAACAAAACTTATCTTTAGCATACACTCGCTTGCCAAAATTCAGTCTCATTTTTCTTTCATTCTTACAAAATGTGCAATCGTACACATGCAAAACATCCAAGTTGACGAAAAATTGTTATAACACGTTGCCAAATAATACAGCTTTTTTTACTTATCGATACGGTTAAAAAATGAGTCAAAAAAACTGCACCTACTTTTAGAGGTGGCTGACGACACATCTTTTTTTATCTCTCAGAATAATTCGGTGAGTAATCGAACGCTTGATAGCAGATCAAGGCACTTGTGGGATGAAAAATACATGTACTTACGATGTAAAATTACCGTCGGATTTTATCGCCAGTATCTTACATCGATGCAATTAAGTGCTTATACGCCTACTGGAGATTCCAAACAGCCGCCCTTTTTTCGAACAAATACCTAAGTTAACGAAAAATCGTTGGTTCGGATTTAGAAGAAGCGTTTCTTCGAATCCTAAAAATAGTAACGCTAGCTATAAATCAATGGTGTCGTCAATTTAGTTTTATTTCCTGGAAGCAGCTTATTTAAAAATAGAAGAGCATATTAAAACAGAAGCACACTAGATCTCTCAACTTTTACATAGTTGTGAAGCATCGTCGCACTTTAGAATCCGAAAGATTTCCTACTTCTATGCAAGACGTCGATCATACAAAAGCTTATTATGCCAGCTAATTTGCGTTGAACACATTTGCTCACGATCAGCTTTCTCAACATGTCCCTGAAAGCTTAAGTCCTATACAAAATGCATGTACATTCATTAGAGAGGGCAGTCGGACTGCAACTGTCCTACAATAGCAATTGCCAAAGAGTCGCCGTGGTACAAGACAATGTTCGATGAATCATCTACTCACCAGAAACCCCTACAGCTAAAACTGGATAATTCCAATCTTATGTTCCTCGTAATAAGGGTTTATTTAAACGCAGAAGAAGTTTGTCAATCTGTTAACTGTAAAGTGAGGGTTATTGAGTTTAAGAATCGGAAACAAAGTTCAACGTGTAGGCCTATGTGTGGCGGAATTGAAGCGAGAAACGTTCGGGAACGAATTTATAGACTTATAAATGAAACTATGTTGGTTTAAGTTCTTTGTTCGTTCAGAATGAGGTACCTAAATGTCTATAGATTTAGTCAACTGACAAATTGTAACTATGTAAGTTAATAGATTATGCACTTTTTTATGTAGCCATGTAATTTATGAGCAGAATAGATCCTAATATTTCGTGAGATGACACCCAAACTTGGTATCCAACTATTCACGATGTCCGACATTAACATTATAATCTAAACAAACGTGTCGTGTAGTTCGTGTCTACAATTATTATTTACATAATTTGTGCGATCTCCATCAAGTTGTAGACGAAGCAATTACATCGGACATTTTAATTTTGTGTCCGTTTACAAACCCACGCTATTGTTTTTTCTTGATGTTGTTTTCATGTTAGTTTGATAATTGCGTTGATTGTTTTGTAATCAAGGATTTGTCTGTCTTATTAGCATGAGTAAAAATAATATCTATCTATACTATAGGAAACTTTCTCTCGGAAAAAGTTCTACGGATAGAGAAGTAATTATGGAAGAACTACTGCTTAAGTTAGTATCAATTTAGTAATGTCAGATGCTGTGCCCAGTCCAAATAAGGCCACTGCAGTGAATCTTTCGGAGTATTGAAAAAATATGCAACGACCACACAAGATACAGAAATCACAGATTCAATTGACATCATCAAAATAAGATGTAAAAAACTTAACTCGTGTATTGTAACATTCAAGTACCACTAATTTAGTATTCCAAAAATAACCCAAAAAGTGAAGCACGTAGTAATAATTGAATACAGCGGCAATTTTGGCAGATGTTAAAACATAAGATAATATCTAGACGACTACTGAATGCTAAGCATCTTGTTAGATATAACTTGCCAAATAAGAATTCAGACAAAACCATATAAGTTAATATGTATTTTACTATCTTGCTTAATACTTTATATTAACTCACAAAATGATTGATAGAATCATTTAGAACTTTTTCAGCTGCTGGTAAGAGGCAGCAGGTTGCAAAAATAATAAAAAACGTCTTTAGTTTCCTAACATTTATAGCTTTTTTTTTTCTTTTAGGTCTTTATGTTATCTTTTATTATACTTATAAACTATTTCCAAATAATGTTTCGATATCATGTGACTAATCGAAATGTGATTGGATACGAATTGTTTAAGGTTCAACGGATAACCCAACATTTTGTTACGGGTAATGAAATTAAATACCATAGCAATGGGATCCCGAGAAATACTCCAATGACGTAAAATTACAGTGAAAAAGGTTACCAAATCAGTGAAAGGTTTTTAAGTCTAATTTTATGTTTTGCGAAGGTAATTGTGAAAGGAGACCTGAGAAAGGATTTAATTTAAGTTTAATTATTACTTTCTTTCCTCCACAGTCCTGCAAAATAAGTCCTTTGCTGTACCTATCTGCCTGTATGTTCGTGATATAGTTAAGAATAGGTAACTGAACAGGCATGCATGCCGTACATTTCTGCTAGTAGATAGGGGGATTTGCGGAGACACGTACGACGTTATGTCAGGAGACGCTTTTTTTTTAAACAAATCCATCGATCTTCCAACCACCTTCTCAATCTAGCTTAACTATAAATCAAACAGCATAGCGAAACCCTTTAAGGAAACTCGAACACGTTAATGTGACTATACAAAAAGCCACAAGGATGGCTCAGAGCAAAACATGAGATTCTAAGCATCGCCCACGCTTTTACGATGACTGATGTTTATTTTTTTGGACCTCACACAGACTCGTCTCTCGCTTGACGCTTCATTTTGAGAACTCTGAGGTCCTATTGTTTAAGTGTACATATGGTTTAAGAGTAGCGTGCGAGATAGCTATGAATGGGGTGCGAAACTTTTGAATGAAATTAATGCAGTTTTTATTGACACTACACTCCTTGCTTAGGATTTCTCTTCTATAGCCCCTATTATTTTTATTCTGTCTCGCATTAACATTAATTTAAGGCAATACGAAATCGACATGCCTACATTGAACTCCATATCTATGACGTTAAGCTATACTAACTTACATATGCTAGATGCTCTGATCACTCTTTCACCATCACAGTCTTAAAGTTCGCGATGAAGTAAGAAACATAAAGTACCCAAGTATTGTTTACAACTAGTTTGGTTACTTTATTTAAACTAGGTCATTCAGCACTGGCACTATAACAGCAAATTAAATACAATGGTTCACAGTTGTTGATTTTAATAATAGAGGTCCTCAGCTCAGTATTAAGTCCCAAAAATGTTGCACCTGCATGTAGTTTAATATCACAAGTAGGAAGACCAGTTTTTGTAAGGAAACTTCTGAAAAGTCTTTGTGCATTTTTAGAATGCCAGAAACCATCGGCTTAAAGTACATATGTAGTAACTCGTAAAGTTATTACTTTTATTTCATATTGTTATTAGGGACTCAACAATTACGACCCTTTACATCGTCAAAAGTGAGATACAGTCATAAAGAATTATTTGAATTTCTTTACTCCTTGCAACGTTCGCGGCATTCCGAAACTCATTCATATAGATAGGGTGTTGTAATTTGGTAGGCGCCACCAAATCGTATTCACCAAATGCATGCATTCGAAAACTCCTAACCATATTACATATTGACAAAAACTTTCTTCACTCCAAAGGAAGCGTGACGAGTCCAAGTTTAAAATGCTTTCAATGTGTCTGCTATTCTAAGTGGTTGGCTCACAGGAACTACGGGCACCGCATACAAATGTCTAGACGTTGCGACAAATAGTATTGAGGATTAGGCTAGAAGAGATGTGAACGAATGTATTGATAGATTTGTATGTGGTTATTGCAGTTTCTCACGGGTTTCTTATGATGTGGTTACATTTTTAAGGTAAAATGTAGACTCCAATATAGACTGTGGTCTGTTTTTGGGCTTAATTTAGGGAAAATCTGTTGGGTAGTTTTTGAAAGAGTAAAACAAGTTTTATAGGTACGCTCATAATTCTAAGCTGTAAAAAATATTTAAGCTGTGAGAGCCTATGAAAAAATTAAAATATAGAGCAACAGTTTAACGTTTAAGAATTATGAGAAAATCTTAGGTATCTTTATTAAACTTTTTACGATTACTCTACTTTATATTTCCCTTGTATATATGTATAGTGTGTAGATTGTATAAAATATAATTAAGTTACCTATTAAATACCTATTCCTTGTAATAATTCAACTTTTCTCTTTTGCCCTTAACAATAGGTAATATCAGAGAAGACAGCTGACCTATGGACAATTAAACGTCCACAATACCCTACCACTTAATTCTAATTACATTCCTTCGACTTTTGACTAAGTACACGTAGTAACAACGGTCAGAATGAATATTCCACATTACCAATTCATTCGTGACTCACAAAATCACCTGTGCTACACACCAACGTACTCATAATTAATTCTATCACTTATGTGTGCGACTGTACTTGCTCGTGTTAAACTAAAAGCTTCGACGATGATTTACTATGAATTGTATGAGTGCACGTATGTCCAAAGACATACTAATGAATGGAGACATGTCTGTCTGTTTGTTCGCGGTCAAAGACGTTTCTATTTGGAAGTTGAAGTTGGACCATTAGTTTTGTGTGATAAATGGTCGATTCCGGGCTGAAAGGAAGTGTTTAGAGTTGTTGAAAGATGAAAATGGACTGCACTTTGTAATAGCCCATATAGGTCTTGCCTGCTAGAATTCTATGAACGATCTAAGGCTAGGTCTCTAGTCTAGAATTACTATACGGATATTGTGCCTAAGAACGAGAGTCCACATTAATGACCTCACAATATTATTAAATCTCTTTCAGGAAGGTTAATACTCTTATAAGGCTAGGGTGGAATGAATAATCCCTCGATATAAAGTGGAAACAACAACTTAAATTCCGGTCATTGCATGTAGAGGCTTAAAAGTCGGTGGGCCAAGGAGATGCAGATGTTATGGCCTGCATTACGTGTGTCTCCTTTAAACCAGCCTTTATATTAAAATGTTTACAGCTAGCATAGCGGCAATTATTGCCTTTAGGCAAAGTAAAAATTCTCGAGTAAGTCCGCTCTATTTTGGATACAATTAAGGACATTAGCCATTCCATTCACTTATGTCTATTCTACGACGTCTATTCTACCGCAACATTCAACATATCTCTGTCCAAAAAAAGATTTTAATGTCCAATCATAATTACATTACATCGGTCCCTTTGTGAGTCACGATCCCAAAAAAGTACTAGAAAAAAACCTATCGTTTGCCGAGGAATGCGCGTGCCCTCACGTTTTGATGCCCGGTGGGTTTTGACGAAACCCGAGCCGGCTACAGCTTTATTTGTTTAAAAACAAAGGTTGGCAGCTGCTGGGCTAAAGAAATGGCCATAGAATAATAGATTATAGACAAAACATAGGAGAGGGAGAAATAATGGGCGATTTCGGAAGCATTCTCATGGTTTTGGTCACAATACAATACAAGGTCTTTGTAATCTTAGAGAAACGGTGTGATGCATAATTTGGACACATGTTTAGCTAATTATGCTGTATTTGACCAAGTTTCTATTGCTAAAGCTTTCCTGAATTAGAAAAACTTTGCCTCTTGAAAATCCTTTCAAGACAAATGCGCTCGAGGTATTTAAATGTTATTTATGAATTACTTGTTTTTTCGTCCACTCCAAAAGCTGTTACATAATCTGGCATCGTAACTATATGGCAGATTTATTTAATGCAAGCATAACATTTTAGTAATACAATTAGCGAGAACACTTGACACTAGCAAACTATACATTTCAGTAGAAATTCCTGAGTCCGCCAACATACTTAAGTTACACGTTTACATAAGCAGCTCTTCCAAAAATATTCATGGGCGCACTGTGCAGCAGTATATGCAGTATATAGCAGTTAAGTGGTAGGTGAAGAAAAGTAAATAAAGCGTTTCGGTATATCTCGATGATGCATTTAACAAATATTTGTTCCTCTTCAGAAGTTGGAATGTTTCGCATCACAGGTGCATTCTTGAAACACGTCTCTGCATTGAGAACTCTCGTATAATTTCTCATATACATACATATGTTGAATGATATGTATGTATATTCACAAACTTCTAGTATTGACAAACTTGGTCGGTTGAACGGTACTAAAGTAGTTGAAGCCGTTTGATCTGTATAATTTAATCCTAAAGTTGAGATTCATGCCTGAGTATCGATTCTAATGTTTACGACGATTATAACGTTGAATTGCACCATTTAATTATAACGATAACCGAACCATTTTCAGTTGTCAAATCGCCGATTTGAAAAATGGGCGGCCATTTCACGGCTGGTTATGATTTGGTTATAGTGAAATGGTGCAACTCAGCGTAAGAGTTATAACAAATGGTTTTTATGGAGCCCTCAACCTGTGAAATGAAGAGGTCAATAGACGATAAAACAAAAAATCTTGCATTAGGTATAAGTAATCTATTATTCAAACTAAGCAGATTTTTTTTATTGTCCAATGTGCTACTAGTCCTTTATCAATATGGTACAGGTTTGTGATTATAGAAAGTTGTAATTGATAAAATAATCTAGCCCTAATAATATTTTTTTGGGCTACCGTCGATAACTTTGGGCTTGGCGCTCCAATTTCAGCGGATACGTGCTAACCCAAAAACACTTTATTATTACAACAAATTATCTAATCTTGTCATATCATTTACTATTTAATTTAGATCTAATTGTGAGCGAAGCCACGTCACACCCTTATCTATAATCATTTTGTTTGTACACTAACTTGTCGACCGACACTGAAACTCTGACTTCAGGACGTGTAAGACGTGTTTCCCGTAATACTGAAGTTCTTAACACGTGGTTCATAGTGTCGGATAGTGCAGGCCTGTGAGTGCTTCATAATTTAATGTTGATAAGACTACTTCTTTAAAAAAATAAGATAAGAGAACTTTCTAAAACAGTGCTAGACTTGCTATCGTGTTTAATTGTGTGACATAGAAGATTTTGTTATCAGCATTAGATTCTAAGTAGACATCTAAATCTTTTTACTGTACAGAAGAATTAAAGGCAAATTGACTTCGTGTAGATAAAATTACGGTGTTTTGTCAGTCAACAAAGTAGGTACACTTTTGTGTACCCATGTAATACTTATAACTCTTTAAAGATTTCATACGTGAGACTATATCGTCATATCTTCTAGCCCATCATCTCAAAGTTATAATATTTTTAGTAGTCCAGTGGGACAACTCTAGCCAAAATCTAGTAAAAAGCGCGCCTGTTTTTATTGAGAATGCAAAATGTTTAGTTACTAACTAAACCTTAACCTTAAAGGACGTTCAATAAACTGCAGAACTGCAAATAGCCAAAGCCTTCATTCCTAAAGTAACTAAAATTTAAACATTCAAAAAACTCAATAGGAAAGCAACCAAACAAAGCTGTAAGCAACTCCTAAAACTTCAAAAGGAAGGAAATAAACTAGCGTAACCTAAAAGTGAAGTTAGTTCCACCATGCCGTCGGCACTGGACATGGGGCTATTCAGCCAGCCGGAGTGGAGTGACTCCAGCGACTCCACGGAGCCGGGGCCTTTGCCCCAGCTGGGGTACTTCGTGCCGGTCAGGTGCAGGTGTGAACGGACCTCGCACCACGTGTGTCGGAGAAGCAGAAGGTAACTAAAGGATTTTAAGGATTTTGGAAGTAAAAAGCTGCCTATAGGAGTTGATACAAGCTATTCGATTTCAGTTTGTTTAGGTGCCTACTTATATTATGAAATCAATTTCCCTGAACTTGTAAGTCCGTATTCTTCAAATTATAACTTTGGTAGGGGGATATTCTTGAGAAGTATTGAGTATTTGTCTGGACAACAACGCTATCAACCATAAGAAGAGTATTCATTCCTTAAGTTAAAATTTAGGTAATTTTAAAACTTGTCTCGCCAATATCCCCACCGAGATTAAAAGCTGAAAGTTTACACTTACCACCTCTAGACACCACTGACGCCGTAGTATTCTAAGTTCCGTATGTAAGTTGGTAATAGCTCCCAATTCGTCACGTTAACTGCCAATCTCCGTGCCAAAACCCGGTTTAAGGACCCATTAACTGCTCTGCACTAACTCTATTTGTGCAAACTTTTCAAACTGACAAGGGTTTAGTGCTAGATTTACAAAAGCATTCATCTGTGAATACTTTAAAATATGTTAAACTGGTGCCCGCGACTTCGTCTGCGCAGGTTTAGTATTTCGAACAATATGTTTACAAATTGTAGCCTATGTGTTATTCTGATGTATAAGCTATATTATTGTAAAGTTTCATTAAAATCCATTCAGTAGTTTTTGCGTGAAAGAGTAACAAACATCCATACATCCATACATACAAACTTTCGCGTTTATAATATTAGTAGGATTATATTGGACGTACTATCACCCGTTTACGCTCGTGTGCACATACTGAAGCCACTGCCCTTATGCAAAGAAGAAAAGTTTTCTGTTTGTAAAAGAATTTCTGGAATCTGTCTGTGACTGTACTTCTGGAGATTACCTACAATGTTAGTAAAACTTCATGAAAATCTGTTAAGTTTCAAGCCTTGCAAAATGTTGAGTATACATAAAACTAGCATTACTAAGTCTTTCCGGTCTTTCTATTAAGTTAAATACTTCGGTAATACCTGTAATACCTGCAGTATAAAAAGGCTATATTTTTTTCAATTTCTCTGAACAGCGTTGAACCAAACAAACGGACCAAACTCTTCAGGTTAATAACGATTGGAATATTGTTAGTTTTCTTATAAGTTATTGTATGTATCTAGGTAACAACAATAAATGCGCATCAGTTGTTCCACATGACCCAATTCCCAGGCAGTCGGTGACCGCATTGGCTTATTAAAATTTTAAGTAATTAATATTCGGTTGTTGAGAACGAATGGAAATAGCTTGGTGTTTCCGAATGTATTATTGAATTATTTCATTGGGAATACATTATCATGTTAAAAGATATGATATGTATATGGAAATAAAAGAAGTAGGCAGTACACTTATTATATTCCTACATCAACATCATCATCAGCCTGGTGGTGGTCCCACTGCTGACTACAGGCCTCCTCTCACAAAGAGATGGATTGAGGGTTAATCACCTAATAACATTCCCACATTCCTAGGTAAAATGTAGAATTTCCATAGCCAACAAATGGAAGCTAAATTTTGCACAATTACAGACAAAGTTTTTAGTATTTCTCTTTTAGTAACACAAACGAAATACTTCAGTATTTTCCTATCTTTGCCTGTAATGAGAACTGAAAGAACTGGTGCTAGTAATTTACAGTTGAGCATTTATGTTTCAGTAAAAGGTATTCCTAGGAGTCTAGCCCGTTCCGTTTTGCTAATTGAAGGCAATGTTTATTTGAGTACGGTAAAAAGGAAAACTTTCCTCATAAATACGAATGTATGTAGTATGCGTATGTATTTTTTAATCATCAAGGAAATTATTGCAAGTTTGGTTTGCTAAATTTTGCACGTAAAGGTGAGACCCTAGAGTTGATCGGAGTGGATGAAACCGCGGAAAACAAATAAGCTATATGTAGATTAAACCGATTCATTGAAGCTTGGAATGTAGTGTACCGTGATGTGTACTTGAGTGATTGATTATGCACATAACAAACAGTCCTATTGCATAAACATGCTAGGAAGTAAATAAGTGATGCACAAAACTATCATTGATTGAAGCTGCAATGTGGAAGTGATATAATCTGATATCTACTGGTTATTTTCCCTTACTATTAAAAAGTTACAGAAAGAAAATATAACTCAATCTGAATCTGTTATGAAGTGTCTTTAAAAGTAGCTGGTATTGAGAGGCTTTATATCCGACACACATATACCAATCTCCACTAATTCCCCTTTGATTATTCCAATCTGTCAGGATCAGCATAGCTAACTAGGGGACGGAGTATAATCGGATGCAACTAACAACACGAGTTCATTATGACACGTCTGTTAATCTGAACTCTTCAATCCAACCCACCCGATAATATTAGCTAAATACGAAGTAACTATTAACGGCCAGTTTCTTCATCAAAAGTTAAAGTTAAAGTTATGGCTAAAGTAATGTCTAAAGTAAAAGTAACGGTTAAATTCAATTTTTCTATTAGTTTTGCTGTCACTTTAGCCTTGAAAAAACGAATTTGACCGTTACTTTTACTTTAGCCATAACTTTAACTTTTGATGAAGAAACTGGCCGTAAGTGTTCTGTGACTGAACCTCATGAAGCTATATCGCTTGTCCACAGAGAATCTCCCCGTTCCCGTCGGTCCGTGTCACAATGTTCCTGCAACAGCATATCACGAAGATCATCAGCTGCGGCGTCTCCAATGCCGATGCCGCTGCCCCCCCTCAACAACACCGTAGAAATGTACGTCGAGCCCGTCGTCGAAGATGTAAGTATTGTAGAAATTATAAGTACGTGACAGAAGGAAAAGCCAAGCTTCGTGGTGATGGTACAGGCGGCCAAGACCCGCAACGGGAGTAAGAAATAGGATAGGAGGAAAATTTGACGTTATGACTTTGCCAAACATAAATAATATGAATGTCCTTTGTAAGATCTTGTTATCTGTGAGATGCTAGGTCATTGATGATTAGACACGAAATAATATAAAACAAATATGCGGTTTCAGTGTTTTAATTGCTACAGAGTACTCGTCTATCACAGTTTGCCAAAGTGTCATTTTAGTGTCCTGGAACGAAAGTGTGTGTCAATGCTTACAAAGAACCAAAATAGAGATGTTACTCTTTGTAAAATGATTGTATGTTTCCTTGTTTCATTTTAAGATCGCTATTTCCATCTCTAAGTCAAGATCTTAAAGTTCTTCATACGTCAAATTGTTCCTGCATGTATTTATCGAGCACTTTTCTCATTGACTTGGCAATTTGTTCTGGTTTGCTGTAGAAATACTTGTGTTGACTACTGCCTTCTTCGTTTACAATGTCCGGGTCCACCAAACCTTTTGGCGAGATGAAGAGGATTCTGTGGAACAAAATTGCTTGGGTTATTTAAAGATAAGAATAGCAGAAAAGTTGTACATTGTAGCGGCATAGTATTGACGAGAGAAAATAGATTAGATAGGTTAGTTTTCATTTTAAAAGTTAAGAGATAGGTATTTAGGTACCTAAAAGATGAGCAGATAAGCTTCGTGTCACATTTTAAACAGAAACTCATATCTCATTTCATTTCCTAAACAAACGCTTATGACATAACGTATAAACACTTATGAAAACACAGACTAAATTCAGAAAACGCGTTTTCTGCAAAAACCTTGTTCCACTTTCACAGATTTTTCAAGCCACCAAATACCACAATGTCCACTAGATATAATTGGATTATACTTGATCCTATTTCCTCACTAAGTAAATCTGAAGACGCATGAGCGACACTAAAAATATCCTAACATATCCAAAATCAATTATAAAACATCTGGAATTACACTGGGCGCACAAAATAAACAGCAATATGGATAAAATCAACAGCTGTAACGACTAAACGTCAAGACAACTTGAGATTAGCCAAAGGTTCGCAAATTTCAGACCGATAAAGCAAGTACCTCGGTATATAAGTCCCATCTGGTGCAAAAACGTTGTTCTTGGGCTCATCCTCATCGATCAAATTGACCATTACAAAGTGTTTGCTTAACGTTTGTATCTCTGTTGAGTTGGCGAATTTCGGCTTCAAGTTCCTACAGGCGGTGCACCACGACTTATGGATTATTACCATCAGAGGCTTCCTATGATGCGTGGCTATCTGTAGCCCTGATTCCAAAGAGCCAGCCCAAACGTAGTTGTTGCCAAATCCATTGTCCTTGCCTGTGATGCCGGCACAATGTACAGAGTCGTAAATAAGACTTAAAAACGCCTTAGCAGCCTTCCCAGCAGCCATGTTGATGTAATTTGGTAATTATTCTTCGACCGGGGTCGTGATAGTACAATCTAAATACATTTTAATAATTTTATTTGTATGTTACTTTCTGTTGGTCCGCCATTTTTGGCAAAATGTTTTCGAATTTGAAGTTACGCGGTCTATCAAGTAGGTTGTAACCTGACAAGCAGCGCCCTCTAGCCAACACGGATGGAAGTAGGCACATCGGTGGCTTGTGATTCGTCGCGAGAGGAACGTTGTCTCGTTGACGTTGTTGTCTATGATGTTGAATTTTGTTCCGCTTTAATCCACTAGGTGGCGGTATTGGTTAAAAACTTTTTGTTGCTATATTTTTAATTCTAAAGAAAAAAGATTACTATGTCTCGATCTCGGAACTATAAGATCCTACATTCATGTACATGTGTGCTACAATGAAACGCTATTCAGTTTTACTAATTAGCTCTTACATGTCTGCAATGCCCAATGCATTTTTAAAAGGAAAGAAGTTATTATTCGTACTAATATGAGGAATACGTAAGATACATTTACAACAGTTATTTAATTTGATGAATGAGAGCATAAAATATTCATGTTCATTCGAACGCCGCAATTATCTGAATATTAATTTATTGTCATCCAAATAAAATATAATCATGACAGACTTTTTAAACCTATCGATGTGGATCGGCGCGCGAATCTGCGTGAGCGCATTTTTTTAATCATTTTCAAACATCACTATGTCGATACTTCGCGCTCCACGTAGCCTATTGGAAAAAGCAGATAAACTATGATAATTAGATGTAATGTGTTCATGATGGAACTCTGCATTCTACAACCAAACACGCATTTGTTACCGTGACAATATCACCGGTCGCTCGCGTTCACTCAACACATTTAATCGTCAATAAACGGGGTACTAAAGATCCTAATATTTCGTAAAATATTTATCTATTAGACAACCTCGTTACAAACCTTTTTAATAAAAAAAAAACAATACTCCGGTAGCTTATTTTTTATTAATAAAAATAAGTTGTACTTACATTAACTGCGCTTGTCACCAAATGTGGTCTTCACGATTATCTGTTTAATTTTCGGGCGTTTTTATGAACTTCATCTTGAACGTGAACGTGCAAAGGTACAAAACTGTCGAGCCAGTGTGAATTCGGTGTGATGATGAACATGTACGGGAAACAGGGACGTAACAGGAACTTATACGGTACAGTGCGCTCTATGGTTCCATCGAGAGGAACGCCCATAGCCGGGATTGATGACATGCTCTACACGCCTCCGTATTTCTACCACATTCCACCACCTCCGCAGCCTTTGAACACATATCCTGGGAGGAAAAGACGGAAAAAGGTATGTTTAGTCAAATTATCGTGTAAAAAACCGTACATCCTACATTGATGTTGTGATACTCATGAATAAATGCAGTCCGTCTTTCTGCGCATACCACGCATGCACACCTGACACAGAGAAACAGCCGTCTTGACTGACTGATCAATTCTATGCGCGTTTTTTAACATGTCGAGGTCTATGCAACACGTAACCATCGCTGGTCTGCAGAAAACTGAGTTATTTACTTTTGGGTAAAGGGGGCAATGGATTAACGAAACAAAATTCATAATTAATCCAAAAACCGTTCTGGATTTCATCTGAAATCTTGCACCGAGGACTATCTATGTAAATAATGAATTGAAGCAACTACTGAATAAAAAAATATTGACCACCGACCACAAGGTATTTTTTTAAATAATTTTATTTCTTTGTGCGACGAAACGGGTGTAAAGTTGGTGGATTTAGGGTGCGAGGAGCGAAAATGAAGTCTGAGTATGAGAGATGTGCGACAGTAATAACTCTTTAGTATGGTCCTGTTAAAACTTTACCTTTAATATTATTGATGGGATAGAATTGCACGTTTTCGTGTTAAATCTACTCCTTAAACTGTTGTTCATTTTGCAACGGTTGTAATTTGTCAGATCGATGGTTTGCGATAATTGCCTTCATAACCGAATATGAAACATAGAAGGACAAGGAAAACCAAAATACATCATAAATTAGTGGCTTAAATCTTGACATAACTGTAAATTTAATTTTTAATTTAATGTTTTTATTTTTACAATTATTCTAAATGTATATTTGACAGATGACAACTAAGAAGAATAACAAATATTCGAATTTATGGTCATTTGGCTTAAAGAGTTTGTTTTTGAATTGTACCTAAATAAATTAGGTAGGTGCCTGGTTTATATTCCGGAGTATTTGCATTAATTCAATTGCGTTAATTTGTATACGGAGCACGATATAAAAAATAAGTTACTGTTTAATTTCACGCTTTTTCAGGTACAAGCCCCCTGTAGGCTTTCTGAAAATAACTACAAACAGAACAGTTTTATAATTACCATGTAATTATCACTAAGTATCGTTTTTTTGTCCGATACATGTAATCTATATCTACAGACATAATTTAATGAAGATTTTTAAAGTGACTGAACCGATTTGGAAAGTTTAGAAGCTACACTATCAACGACTAATTCTATTTGCTATAGAACATTACTTAATTATTTAATAGAGGAATAAAAAGCGGTTTCTAAAACAGCATAAAATATAAATTGCGATTTTCCATAAAAAGCTTCCTCGTCAACTAAGAACCATGCTCTCTGAGGAGTGCGTAGAACGAATCGCGTCAACACGAGTGACAACGCGATGATGCTGAGTCACCCATAACTCACAGCTCACAAAAGCAAATCTTGACTTTTTGCAAAGAATTTATAATTAATTATAATAATTATAATTATTGCAAAGAAAACTATGAAAAGCAGGCGCTAATAGTGACCTATTCATGTCTTAGGCAACCTGTATCCATTTTTGTCATTGTCTTGCATCTCATCATCATCATTACTCTTCTCTTGTCCCAGTTTATTACAAAGGGTCGGTGTAGCACTTTTTCCCTCACCTTAATGATTTGCATCCACATTGTCTTTCATACAAACCATCCATCGTTTCTTTGGTCGTCCGTTTCCTCTATACGCATGCGATCATCTAGCTAGCAAAATGTGACTTAACATTTTGTACCATACCATCTATTAAGATACTTTTGATATTCCTGCACCTTCTTGTTCTACATATATTGCCTTGTTTCTAAGAAGAAATACTCTCTAAAACATCGAGGATCGAAGAAGATCATTTCATGACACGGAGTTATTTCTGCATCTCTATTCAAAGCTACATATATCTATGAACTATAGGAATATTGTCGGTGCATGATATGATAATGTGTAATTAAGAAACATATCTTCATCAATATTTTAGGTACTCACAGTTAGTCATCATCGGGATTTAACTTTTTTTTCTTGTCAGGCGTCGCCTCCACAAACTGATGAGGGGAATGGGACCCATACCTTTCTATAACTCTCTGGAAGAATTTGTAAGAGAACCAGAATGAAAAACCAAAGAAAATCCAATCATGGAAAAGGTCCCGTGCCATGGCTGTTGATTTAGTATTGCTTGTTACATGTATTTTTTATAACTATTTAGTTTTGTGAACCGCATTTTTATAAGTGAACGCGTAATCTTTGAAAGATCAACTATCACTGTCACTATGATAATGTCAGTGTACAGCTCATAGAAACTCTTTTGGGTTTTATACTTGAAAGACCATAGACAGAATAGAAGAGACATGCTCTGTAGCCTTATTCGCTAACTCCACTGACAGCTCGCAGATATCATCAATTGGTAAAGTGTACATCAGTAAATTGTCAAACAGCTATTTTCTTATTCGCTAACGCCAGTTACCAAATGAGATGACGTCATCAGCATCGACACAGGCTGATATCCACCATGACTCATTTTGACAGCGGTTTCTGTATCGATAAACGTTATATTGCGATTCCGTAAGCCCAGTGGACATCAAATTGATAGCCAATGTCATTTTTTGAAATACACTACAAATAGCAGTGTTTTATGCCTCATCACTGGGATGTCTATACTATATTGTTGCATCAGACATATTAGATTTCTCTAATTTTGCGATTCCAATAGAAATACAAACCCTGAGTCGTTTCCTTTATTTTTTGATAGTGTTATTTTTATTTGTATTATTTTAATTTGTTTTATCTTTCTTTGTGTGGAATAAAAATTTCGCGTGTATTTTTGCTGGCATTTGTGGAATAAGAGACAAAACGAAGTTTATCCAGAATCCAGAAACGTCGTATGCGAGATTTCAATAATTCTCTGGATTTACGGGAGAAGGAATTAATGGCAAATTTCCGTATCAACAAATCAAGGTTTCAGCGAGTTTCGGCAGAGTTACGTCCGTTTCTGCAACGTCCTCAACAAAACACTGCTGTTGCAATTGAGCTAAAAGTAAGAATTTATAACGTAAAAAGTTAAATAAATACCAATATTACATAATTTGATGTTACTAATTTGCAGCATGTCTCAACCTTCATTTAGTAAGTGAGGTAACCGATGCTCTCAATGTATGGGACGACCTACTCAAGTACGTAAAGTTACCTTCCTGTAGTGTACCAATTTTTGTTTTGCATGCAAAACATAAACATCTACGTATCAAAATATTGTTTACGTTGTAAAATTTATAACAACTACAATACTCACAATATTCTCAGTTAAAATATTGTTCAACCACACGGAATTTTAGACACCAAGTTCACACACAATAGAAAGCAAATACTGAATTTTACCGCCACAGATTGTTTATAAACATATAACACGCTGAAAATAAAGCGTTCTCTCAAACGTAGTAATGTAATGCTAATAGGGTATTTCCTACTTAGCAGTATAATAGTCGATAAAAAATAGAGTTGTCAAGTTGTCATCGTAGTTTTGGCGTCAGCAACCGTGTAACGATATCCACCGATATCCACTTCATGCGATACAGAATACCAATGTTTTGAACTTATAGGTTGACATCAAAGTTCCGATGACAACTGAGGCCAGTTGACATCTGAGAATTCGAAAGTTAGCGAATAAGCCAGCAGATCATCGGGGTTAAGGATTCCTACGTTGATCAAAGCTAAGGATCTCTTAGGATTATTTTAGTTTTAGGAATTTTACTCGCTCTCTAAAAACATCGAGGATCGAAGCAGATCACTCCATGATACGTAGTTATTTCTGCATCTCTATTCAAAGCTATCTATGAAAAATATAATGTCGGTGCATGATATGATATGTGTAATTAAGAAACTTATAACTTTATCGATATTTTAGGTACTCACAGTTAGTCATCATCGGGATTTAACTTTTTTTTCTTGTCAGGCGTCGCCTCCACAAACTGATGAGGGGAATGGGACCCATACCTTTCTATAACTCTCTGGAAGAATTTGTAAGAGAACCAGAATGAAAAACCAAAGAACATCCAATCATGGAAAACGTCCCTTGCCATGACTGTCGATTTAGTATTGCTTGTTACATGTATTTTTTTTATAACTATTTAGTTTTGGGTACATTTTGTGAACCGCATTTTTATAAGTGAACGCGTTATCTTTGAAAGATCAACTATCACTGTCACTATGGTAATGTCAGTGTACAGCTCATAGAAACTCTTTTGGGTTTTATACTTGAAAGACCATAGACAGAATAGAAGAGACATGCTCTGATCATCGGGGTTAAGGATTCCTATGTTGACCAAAGCTAAGGATCTCTTAGGATTACTTAATTTACCGTGGTGGTGGGCTTCTTTAATAAAAACTCTAAATGCCTTTTTACTCCATACCAACCATGCTCACAAACCTAAAGAAATCTCATTGTTGAATAATATACGTTCAGGTAGAACTGTGGTGGTCTCTGCCCCATCATGAAATATACAACTACTTATATACTTATATAAGTCAAGTCAGTTTTACCTTTAGCCGGGTCCATTCCAGTCGCAAGGTTGTATTTTTTTCAAGCTCGTTTAAAGCTGTTAGGTAATGCATATTAGATCAGCTTTTCTGTTAAACAGAACTGTTAAAGAAGTAATTTTTTTCAGTTATGAAAATACATTTTGTGGATAATTTGTTTGGTTACAATTAAAAATTGAAAATTAATTTGTACGTAACTATGTTATAGAATCTAGGGACCAACCGCCCTCCAAGGATGGTAGCGTCGAGGAATTTGGCAGTTATTTTTGTTATTGGATTATTGTTTATTTGTTATATATTATGGTTTATTAAAACTGTCCTCATGCTGAAGCCGGAAGATAGCATGGCTATTTATCGTATCACAGCAGTGTTTGGACTTGTTAGAAGGATCTTACAGTGGACTTTGAGCGTGCACAAGCGTTATACAAGCGTTTTTTTTTGTGTTTTTAAACTATTGATGTATTTATGGATTTGTTTACCTTTTTACACTTAATCCTCGTCGGGAAACGGGCTTGTTCGTCTAATAGGCGTTCCGTCAACTCTGTGTGTTCCGTATCTCTCTATTACACCAGCCATGAAATTATATGCTATGTAAAAGGACACTGAAAACCATATCATATCCCATTGCCATCCTCTGATTGCCATTATTTTTTTATTTAGATTTATATTTGTTAATGCTTTGTCATTTTGTTGGTTACTCTGTGATTTTACTGAAGCTTATGACAAATCAATCTGACTGTTGGACTGTTCACGACTTGACGGTTGAAATTCAGTTACCAGTTGAAATATTTATATTTAAAAAGGAGATAGGTATGCGATACCCTCGTCCACAGTTTATTGCGTCCAGCATTGTTTTATAAAGATGGATGGATAGAAATTGGACCCAGCTAGCATCTTAATTCAATTTATTTGTTTGAAGGGCCAGTTCAATGCTCTCTGTAAGACTTGTTGAGATTGCAAGTGAATAAGTAGCCTCTGACAAGTGCCCAACGTTTCTAAGCTGTTAAAAAAATAAGGCTGGGCTCTTCGCTAATTTTAGACGCACCAAAAATATAATTATTATTCATATGAACTTCGATATCAGAGCCTATTTTATTTTTCTAAGCCTATATGACCTTGCTGGGCACTGACCTCCCCGTTGTCGTCCATATTTGAAGCTTAAGCTTACTGTTGCCAGCAAGCGAAGAAAATGTCTCGACAACAGTACATACCTACCTGCTGGCTTATTCGCTAACTTTCGAATTCTCAGATGTCAACTGGCCTCAGTTGTCATCGGAACTTTGATGTCAACCTATAAGTTCAAAACATTGGTATTCTGTATCGCATGAAGTGGATATCGGTGGATATCGTTACACGGTTGCTGACGCCAAAACTACGATGACAACTTGACAACTCTATTTTTTTATCGACTATTATACTGCTAAGTAGGAAATACCCTATTAGCATTACATTACTACGTTTGAGAGAACGCTTTATTTTCAGCGTGTTATATATTTAAAAACAATCTGTGGCGGTAAAATTCAGTATTTGCTTTCTATTGTGTGTGAACTTGGTGTCTAAAGTTCCGTGTGGTTGAACAATATTTTAATTGAGAATATTGTGAGTATTGTATGTAGTTATTATAAATTTAACAACGTAAACAATATTTTGATACGTAGATTCTTATGTTTTGCATGCAAAAAAAAAATTGGTACACTACAGGAAGGTAACTTTACGTACTTGAGTAGGTCGTCCCATACATTGAGAGCATCGGTTACCTCACTTACTAAATGAAGGTTGAGACATGCTGCAAATTAGTAACATCAAATTATGTAATATTGGTATTTATTTAACTTTTTACGTTATAAATTCTTACTTTTAGCTCAATTGCAACAGCAGTGTTTTTTTGAGCACGTTGCAGAAACGGACGTAACTCTGCCGAAACTCGCTGAAACCTTGATTTGTTGATACGGAAATTTGCCATGAATTCCTTCTCCCGTAAATCCAGAGAATTATTGCAATCTCGCATACGACGTTTCTGGATTCTGGATAAACTTCGTTTTGTCTCTTATTCCACAAATGCCAGCAAAAATACACGCGAAATTTATATTCCACACAAAGAAATATAAAACAAATAAAAATAATACAATTAAAAATAACACTATCAAAAAATAAAGGAAATGACTCAGGGTTTGTATTTCTATTGGAATCGCAAAATTAGAGAAATCTAATATGTCTGATGCAACAATATAGTATAGACATCCCAGTGATGAGGCATAAAACACTGCTATTTGTAGTGTATTTCAAAAAATGACATTGGCTATCAATTTGATGTCCACTGGGCTTACGGAATCGCAATATAACGTTTATCGATACAGAAACCGCTGTCAAAATGAGTCATGGTGGATATCAGCCTGTGTCGATGCTGATGACGTCATCTCATTTGGTAACTGGCTTTAGCGAATAAGAAAATAGCTGTTTGACAATATACTGATGTACACTTTACCAATTGATGATATCTGCGAGCTGTCAGTGGAGTTAGCGAATAAGGCTACTGTAGCCTTTTCTCCACAATTAGACTAAGAATAGCTCGTTCGAAGCATTGTCACGAGGTTCTGTACTTCATACACTTTCGTTAGCTTGCCTACTATCTGACAATAAAAAGGCTGAAAGGCTATTCTCATACAAGTATGAGCGTTGATCACTTCGCTTGCTCAATGCTGATTCGCGACTTCAGACTTCAAGGTTCCAGGTTTCCTCAAGATATTATTCTTTAACTTTACTAAGTCATTGGGGTCCAAGATACACCTCCTATGGAATCGAATCCCCACAATAATTGTACAAAAGAGGCATATGCTTTAACCATAAGGCCACCAGTACTCAACAAGTTACCATTTGAAATGTTTGCTGTCCTCAATCGATCAAGTGATTCGTATATTATAATAGTTCCAATGTAAGCATGCAATGGCATTGTTAAACATTACTGTAGGCTATTTTCGTGACATTTTATCAGTGCAGTCACCACCTGCGGTCTCGTTTTTCTGTGGGCGTTACCGATTTGTGTCACCGACGTGAGTCACAAATCAAATCACTATGTAGATTATAAAGTCCCGGATATCTGGCCCATGAGTCTATTTAGTTTTATTCCCTCTTTTTACCATGTTGTTACAAACCATATTTTTTACAGCACGGTGTAGAAGTAAATTTAAAATGAGACATACGTAACCACCTACTTATATTAAAAAAATTACCCCCTAGCAAAGATATTTTTTTTTTATCTGGGTTGTTAAATATTCTGTTTAGTAATTTTAAGTGTTTCTATGTAAACAACAGAATCCAAAAACTTTTCAAAATGTAATTTTTACAAAGTGAAAATCCTATTATATATAGCCGGCTCTTCTCCATGAGACCAACTTTTTGGAACAGTGCAACTAATGTGACGTTTCATAGGTGCCTGCAAAGGCCTATGTGAAATAGAAAGATTTTGATTTTTTATTTTTTATGAAATCGTTTCAGGTCTATCTAGACACCAAGAGCCCTTTCTAATACAAAGAAAACTCTAAAAAGACTATAAAAATAATGCAAACCAAACAAGTTATAAATAACACGTTTTAATTGCCATCTATTTTACATCTAAAGTGTTAACAAATAGAAATAGGCAATCATTTAAAATCTAAGTCAGAAACACAAGCAAATGAAGTTAACGACGAGTAAGAAGACTTCCCACTTATCAGATGGTTTTCTGCTTAACATTTCTGTCTCCAGAAGCCTTAATATTAAGAACTTTCACTACTGGTACTAGCACTATGAAGGACCTCCAACTTGGCTGCAGGCCGGCTCGCAGGAAGCTTTTTTTCATCTGTTCTGTTTTCTTTTGTCACCTGTTTTACAACACTGTTCGTGTTTGTACTCCGGTTTCTGGCAGTCGGCACTGTAATTAACCCGAAGGAATAACCCACTCCGGCAGCCATCGACATAAGTAAACAAACGAATTTCAGCTGCTCGAACCTGTCCATATTAGTTTTCTGGATCTCGTAAATTTAAATCCATAACAATATTCTCATTTCTTATAATAAACGCTTCCTTCGGTATCTTTTTCTTGCTGTCAAACATTGCCATAGAAAATTTGACGTGACATGTCACTGGCACTTTTTTCTCTTTTTTGGCCGAATAAGTTTTAACCTGTAATAATATAGCGATTTTAAAGGTTTTACGATAATTTAATAAATAAACGCTTGTAGATAAATAAAAAACGCGATTATATTTTCACGTAAAAAGCTCAGAGCTAAATTTATTAAAAAGTTTATTTACCCTCCTTTATAACTGGCAGTAAAAAATATGAAAAAAGAAAGTTCTAGAATATGCATATGCTACCTTATCAAAAATTTAAAGAAGGATTTTATCTCAGTTGATGTCCGAATATCTCCCCGATTCGTGTTGCTTTCAGTTTCCTAACTTTTGGGCCGTTAATTTACCCTGCACCATTATTTTCTTTGTGTACAAAAAACATTAAAAAAATTAAACCGATTTTGGGCAGATCAACCTATGTATTGTCTATTTTGTGGGGAAAAATATTGTATAACACATCTCTTACATTTTTAACGTGCATATAATATTAAGAAACCTACACACACAAAGACCTCAAAAATGCTACCGCCGGGTAGTTAGGACTCCAGATACAGAGCCAGATTACCAGCTTTCACAAGCGGTTTCACTCGCTTTCAGAGAAAACTTCTTCCAGCACCCGGATAAAAGTATCCTATATTTTAGAACCCGTGTAGCCGTTTGCGCAACAACAAGAAGTGACTAATATAGGTTCACTAAGAAAATTTTCGCCTTTACTATACTAAAATTAATAAACGAAGCAGAATAATGCACTATTTGTAAGTAATCCAAAAAAAATGCCATTCATACCAGGACAATGGGCAAAATTAATAAAGTATTGTACTTTGAATCATTGGATAGATATTTTTTGAGACAAACAAATAGGTACCTACTTATGTGGCGACGAATCTGCAATTCGTGGCAGAATAATAGTACCAAGCGTTTAAATTGATAGTTATCTATACTAAGGGTGCTTACATAAAGAAACAGGTTACCGGTACAGACAGACCTGTACGGGTAGGTACCGGTCAGTGCAGGTATAATATTTCAATATAATCCTATTGAAACAGAAACAGGTTTACCTGTTTCTTTATAAGTGAGTGAATAGGATTGTATTGAAATATTATACCTGCACTGATCGGTACCTACCCGTACAGGTTTGTACCGGTAACCTGTTATAAAGAGGAAAACTTTGTTTTTTTGTTTGTTTGGTTGTAATGGATAAACTCAAAAACTACTGGACCGATTTTAAATATTCCTTCACCATTAGAAAGCTATATTATCTGCGAGTAACATAGGCTATATTTTATCCCGGTGCGGGCAGTAGCTCCCGCGGGACGCAGGTGAAACCGCGGGAAAACGGCTAGTATTATATATCGTGTATATCACAGTGAAAAGAATTAAAGTAATCTAAATTCTTAAATTCAAAGTAAAAAGACAAAAAGGTGTTTTAAAAACTGCTTCTAAAGGGCTTTCAAAAAACAGAGGAGCTCAACAGAGGTGTTCAACTCCTCCAATTGCGAAAATAGATGTTGTATCTTAAAGGAAAGCAAGCTAAATTGGTTCAAACCATTTTATACTTACCTAATCGTACCTATTACACACAAGCATTTGCAAAGAATTAAGTAAGAACAGCAATAAGATTTTGGCCGAGTAGTAAAGGGCTTAAGTAGTAAAGATGATTATCAAAAGTATTTTTTTAATTAGGTACTTGAATTAACAGAATATGTATGCATTTATGTAATTAGGCGGGAAAGCACAACATTCGACTATAGGTACGCATTTTTATATAGCTGCAAGGGTTGGGCCAATTTTAATACAGATCTGCACATTGTGCTCTCATCTCGGGTTCAGCAGTTTTTCGCATTTATATATAATATCATAAAAAAGGATTAGGAATTCCCACCAACCTTGTTTTTGGCGCCATCGCGTTGGGATTGATTTATTCTTTGAAGGTGAGGTAGTAATGGTAGCCAGCAGCCATGGAGATTGAGAGAACAGCAACTTTCAGTACCTGGCCCATCTTGACTAAATTCTAAACTGTGAAATGAATTATTATTAATTTCAAATTACTTAGCAAGCAGATTTAAATAAATATATGAAAGATTTTTTTTTATTATAAATAAATACAAGAATTTGTCAGCACTAAAAATTTTGAAAGTTGGTTTGTTCGGGGTTGATCGTCAGAAGTCAGAATTATCAAAAGCTCTTCAGTAACTTCAAAAGAGTTTGTGAAAAACATATTTATGGTACTTATCTATTAAAAAGTTTGTTGTGCGATAACTGATTCCCAGTGTGCACATAATCAGTATAACACTACTAATAACTAGCTGTTTTCTAGCGATTTCTCCCGTGTCCCGTGGGAACTACAGCCCGTAACAGCATAAAGTATAGCCTATGTTACTCGAGGATAATTTAGCTGCCCAAAAGATTTTTCAAATCGTTTCAGTAGTTTCAGAGTCTTTAAGACACAGAAAAACAAACAAAAACGTTACGTCTTTGTTATATTAGTATAATAAAATCTACTAAAGATAAATAAGTATAAGGTATGAATCTAGGGAAAGCGGGATCCTAAGTCTATGAGGGCAACGGAATGATTTTCTGGTACGAGCCAAACGGTACACACAACTCTTGGAATATCAAGATCCGCATGCCCAAGCCCACGAATATGAAGCAGCTACATTCCGTAGCCAGCAGCTTTATAAATGCAAATTATGTTGCATATGAGGAGGAAAAAGGACTTCCGAGGAAAGACTACTTATCATACGATCCATCAGGTACAATAAAACTTAGTATTATGTTTTTTAATTTTATTTATTTTTTAGTTTTTCTGGTTAACATGTCATGGGCGTATAGTTATTGATGTAATCATACTTATTGCTTCCTTTCTTAATCTTTCACTGGTTTAGGGCACGGTTTTGGTTTCTGGTATCCTTTAGGGGCGGGACAGGGATCAACTTTGCAAGTGAAACCTTCTTCTTCGCCGGTAACCACTTCTTTTTTCTTAATGGAACAATCTTTTTTAGTGAACAATCCGAACGCATAGCCAACTCCCATACCACTGCCAAAAATTATACTGGCAAGCATAATCAAGTCATTCCTTTTTCTCTGATTGTAGACTCTGTCGTAACTGGCTGTGAGGCGAGAGCGCAACATGTTTCTCATGTGTCTCATCCCTGTCAAGTGCCAGAGCCGAGTCGGTTTGATTCCGTGCCACATTGTGAATGCTTTTTTCGGGACTTTAATTTTGAATTTTGGGATGAGACAAAATGTTAGTAGTGTCTGGTTGTGGAGTTACTGATGCAGTTGGCTTGCATTACGGTTGTTGGCCATTGTTTGTCCGACTTGTAAACGTTGAAGTCTGAAATTAGAAAGCTCATTTGAAAACCCATTCATCTGTATTAAGACACGCAGATCCCAGTTCGAGCAAAGATTTTGTTAATTCGTTATTGACATAACGTTGTGATTAATTGAGTGACCTTTGCTAGTTCATTTTAACTACATAAGGTACAAGTCGCTGATAGCATAATAGTCAAGACCATCCCACCCCTGTGTTGATTCTAATGCTTTCGTCAGACAGTAACATTATCATCATCTACTCAATTAGTACAGCTAAGTTTGATGCAACTTCTGCCGGAGCTTTTCACGGATATACACCTGTCAGTGCTGTTCATCAAAATGGTAGTGGTATCCAAAGTATCGGATCATAATTAAATTTTAGGGTAACTAAAATAAAGGATATTACCATTATGGCCGTCTGCCACCCCTAGAATTGTCTATAATTGTTGCAAAGCATGATGCAACTGCTGAAACTGTAATTATAAAAATTAGATCTTGTTTACCCATGACATTATTATTTTGACTTGTTCTTTTGAAATTAATGTGGCCGTTTGACTGTTGTCGGTTGTTACTTTTCTTTTTCTTTTGGATCTAAAAAGTATTTATGCCATGCATAATGTCAATATTAAATTCTTATGAAAAATCTTTTGAATATGTCGATTTGATAATAAATACGAGTAGGTAGTCGTAATACTGACGCAGTTTACGAGCGAACCGATTATGAGAGATATTTTACTAAAAGAAAAACAGGTTGAGCGGACTTCAAATTTTAGACATCAGCTGAGTCTGAGAATTAATTACATAAGTCGTATTTTCGAAGTAAAACTGGATTTATAAGACGACTAGTTTATTTCATTGATGCTAATTCATGTAATAAAAGTAGAAATACTGTATACTACAAACGGCTACGGTCTACATTATGTTAGCTCTTTGAAGTCGAATAATACAATAAATACTGCGTGTTTCATGTCGGTCACTTGCGGATTTCCTATTTCTATTTTCCGCACTACATAATACATCGTCTGGCCAATGTCTTGCTACATTAGTACTATTGTATGGTTGACTGTTAACTGCAAAAACAAAAATGTTACACATATTAGGTGCCACTAGATAGTTGGCACGAAATTGTAGAATCCTCCAATGATGATATTCGGCATTGCATAGATAAAAAAAAAAAAAACAAACAAATTGTTAGCAAACAATTCTCAATATTACTGCACCAGTATTGAAGAGAAATATGCACACCTGCCCATCTAAGTAGACAACAATGTATTTATAGAAATATCACCTCAAAAAACTGCCAATTGCAGAGGAACGTAACGACCAGGTAAGAATTATCCCTATTCTATAACGCGAACTTCTCACTGACAGCTCTTTTGAATGTGGTTACTTGTATTCATGAGGAGCTTTCGTAGTGTGCGTGGGTCCCTGCGCAGGAGTGTCCTGTGTAGAGGTTAGCTCTAGCGGCCTTCACCAGAGATGCATTGAGACCGGTTCCATTCGATTTATCAAATGTATCGATCGTTTCTTTGATTTAATTTCCTTCCTCGCTTTAACGGTCGATTAATAAACGAATGTTATTATTATTTTAACCGCCATATCAAATGTAAATGAAAGTTTAATATGTAAAAGGAAAAGTAACACGTGTTGAATTTCCAAACAAATCAACCCAGAAATCATACAAACCGGTACTATTTGAGGGTTATGGCCATACGTGTCCAAAATACTCGATGTGCGTGGTGTTAAGTGGCAATTTGAAGACTGTGTTATGCTTGTTAAGTTTTTCAACTAAACTTTCAAGCTCGAGGCTCTCCGAGTCCGCTCCGTGCCTCCTTGTAGTGGGAGAGCAAAACCTGTAGATACTGTTCGCCCACTTCGAGACGGAGTACCTGCGGACACTTTGTCCCTTTCACTCTCGCAGCGTTACGCACCGAAACGAGAATGTCCGTTTCACCTAACCACTCTGGTATGCAAAGATTGATAGCTTATATGACCATTTGCTTTTGAGAGTCCCCCAGAAATCACGCACGGGTAACTTTTCGCCGCCTGGCGTCCTTACGATCGGCCAGACGTTGTGCTCAACAAAACTTGTACACACTCTTTCATTTCCGAGAAAACTTTTGTAGTTCACATCGTAATGTTATTACGGAGGTTTATTGATTTAAGTCGGTGGAGTAACTCGTTTGTTTAAAGTAAGCCAGTGAAGCCTTACCCCGGAGGGTCAGGCGCCTGTGTGTTCACTATCTCTGAGCCTAGATGCGTTTTTCTTTAGTGACTAAGACTAGTGTCGGTGATATTCGGCCGCGGCTTGAAGTTTGAACGTGTATACTGCAATGTGTGGTTGAAACTTAAAGTTATACGGATAATGAATGTACAGAAATGGATCCAATAGCAACAGACAACGGATTAGTGGTGAATAATTTGAACCACGTCCGGAGTGACTCTCAGGTAAGCCGACCGCTTCTCGGAGTAGGTATCGATGAAGCAAAACACGTTTGCCGTTGCATGCCTGCCTATGAATAAGTGCAATGACTTCTCAATTATTTGATACATTTTGGTTTTACGAGCATTATTTGTGGCGCGCGACCAACCTGTGATATTGTTAAAGCTAAAATTGCGTTGACCACTAATTTGCGGTTAGCGGTGTCTAACAATATGCGAGTAATATTTACGTTGCCTGGTGAAATCTTCCCATCAGCCAAAAAGATACTGCAACTAACTATGAAACAAAAGAGATTCTTATAAAAATCCGCATTAAACAATGGCTCCATTAACATAGTAATGTGACTGTGTCATTGTGCAACTTTACAAAAATATTCATAGTCGAACAAACGAGTTTTCCAGCTCTAGTGAGTTAGTTATGCAGTGGTTGCATGCGCATTTCGTATCAAATTATATAAGACTGCAGAATCAAATAGATGTGTGCGTGTGATTTATACTTCAACGCTTGGAAAGTAACTTGGTCGAGTGAAGACAGTTCATTAGATGGACCAGTTAATTGGAAAATATCGCGAAACAATATTTTATTAATTGCGTGAAGTCGGTAATTGTAACTTACTCGAATTAGCTTAGTTATTAAGCTAGACAAAGATATTTGAACTATGATGCCTTACTCTCAACTATGATCTATGATCTCACTTATGAAAAATATAATTTGATTACGTAACTAAAGACAAAAATAAACCAACCTACCAAACTTATACTAGGAACTAAGTATATTGCAATTACTATGAAACTCAAGTTTGAAAAACATACCACAGAACCACTTACCAAGGCAAGACAAAGAAGGCTTAAAAGCTAGATCTAGTTCGTTTCATAGTTTTGCATTAAAAAGTATAGGATTATGGCTCTGTCTGTGTGATGTGCAGTTACGCAGTTACAATAATATCACCTGCTTTCAAAACAGACAATGCACCAACATAATAATAAGCAGTCGTAAAATAGAATGGACCTCCGAGATGAAAGACTCTTTGTTTTTTGCACGAATCCAAAACTGGTGGAAGGCACATGTCAGGTGACGTCACTGATCCCGCCAAAAACCTGTTTCGCGCCAATTCGCAGCTGTCGACGGCAAAGTGGTTGGGTCTCCAATAATTTACTTTTTTTAGTTTATTTTTCTTGGCCTCGAACCCAGTCGTTCAGCCTCCGTGGTACACCGTTAACTCCGCAAATTATTTGCTTCTGTTGCACCTTATAATAGAGGAGTAGAATTAATCGTGGATAAACGTTTTGTTGTTTTTTATTCTTTTTAAATGCATTTTAGCAAAATTGGTCTCGTCTCGCATAGCTTCGAGTGAGTCACACGACAAGATTCCCACGTCGAGGGCCATGGGAGCTTTATTTACAATATCCGTTTATTGAACGAAGCAAATATTTACCGGAGTTTTTAAGAGCTGTCTGTTAATCTGACCTTTAATTATTAGCACTAGCCACTGGTATGAAAGGTTCTAAGTATGCTATTATAGGGCATTAATATTTAACGAATACCTGTACATTAATGAACTGAACAAACATTTGATAATGTTTGGCATTTAGGTAAATGCTCAGTATTAAAACTTCTGAGTTACAGTCTTCATAAAATCTACGGAACCATCTGAGTTAACGTCAAAAGCTTGGTTATCATAAAGCAAACGTAACTGAACGATAAATGGGACAGCGAAGTGCAACAAACTTAGCTGTTTGTTATGAATTATTGTAGGATGCCGGTAATTTCGTGACTCGCCATGTGGCTAATAGTAAATAAGATTTAGGGCTCGTTTCAACACTTGCGGATAGGAATTTATGTTTAGTAGATTAATTAATATTCCGAACACCATTTTAGTACCCATTAAGTGGCAGAAAAGTTCCTCGGAAATATGTACTTACCAAACCAATGTCCATAAAAATAATCTGCATAATGCTCATGTACATATCTCAATTCTACAGGGTCGTTCCTTTTCTTGCCAATGCATCCAACTCCTATACATGTCATCTCAATTAATTCCATACAAGAAAGTTTGAAAGCTCGAAAAGACGATGACAAACTCCATTCATGCAAAATATAGAACTTTATTAAAGTACTGCAACCTATGTAGGCATATAGGTCGTCTGCTATACTTCCCGTCTAAATCTCAAAATAACTGGGATGCAAAATAACCGCGTTCACTATGCAATATGGACATTCACCTAAACATAGCACTAAGATTAACATTTACATTGCGTGGAATAGTGTCATATTTCCTGAAATACGTTGTAAGAAGTACCACGCTTAGACGTTGTTCAAGAATTATGATATTCTATAACTTTTTTGTTCTATAAAAACTATGAACAAAAACAGTATCTGTCAATTAAAATCTTCTAAAATTACAAGGTTGATGACTTATCTATTATTTAATATAGCAACAACAACTCCACGCCAGTCAATTCACACATGTAATGTAAAATGACACTTTTCATACCTAAGTTCAAAATTGCCGCCGTAACACCACTTAAAAATACTGACGAAATCGAAATAGCAATGTTAATCACAATTCTAATTACTATAAAATACAGGAAACCTAGTCGTGTAAAATCAATAAATTATAATCAACACGAAATAAGTCGCGAAACGTTTTCCGCTTTTATGGATAGTGTCACGCAAGCGCGGCTTTTCGCGCGTTTTCACTGACCATAAACAACGTACAACCAGCCAGTGGCCTAACAACTCTCTCTATTTAGTCGATTCTTGTTTTCATTAGCATTTATATAAATAATGTAAATCGATTAACAGATCATCTCGTCGTGATGCTGTTCTTTCATATAGGACTGACTTAATGAGTGCGTTGTAATAAGTTCAACGACGTCCATTACAAACGTCGTTTCTAACTACTCGTGCATTATTTATTGACTGCAACTTTGGACGCCAAGTGCATAATAAGTCTTTGTCGTCAGTTTTACATTTTGTAATCTTTTTATCGTATTTGACGAACACTTTATTATAGCCTCGCCTCGGTTTCATTCTCACGATGTGAAAAAGAACAATTCTTTTAAGCCATTACACAATTTAACGGATTTTCATAATAAGTTATTTATCTAACGTCAAAGCACATTGGCTGTGAGTTGATTACTTACCAACGCTGACAAAATTACTGCATCTTGTCCTTATTGAGGACTCAGACGGATAATTATATCGAGGATGTGGTCCCGTTCTAATAGATATCTAGAAGGTAGCACACCTAGGTACTTCTACAACATACTGAGACTCGTTTTCGTAGGAATGCTTCTCACTAGCAGCTTTCTTCAAGCCGCTCTGGTCAAGCAAGACCGCAGTGTTGGTGGAAAACATCGCGCCTACGGCTACGTTTCGCTATTAGAATATTTTATTAATGGCCAAACAAAAAACAGTGTGCTTACCTCATGGAAATGAAAGTCGCGTATGCAAATACGTAAAGATTTATGTGTCTTCGCTAAGTATTGTCTCTGTATAAATAAACAAGTTCGTATTAGATACTTGGGTACTTTTATTGCAAGTTGCATTATAGGCACAAAAACAAATGCCATTTTTTTATATTTTCCTAAATTGATTAATTTTGTGGTTCTCCCGTAAGACTCGCAAGTAACAAGTAGGTAACCTGAAAACAAAAAGTGTCCTCCTCGCTTGAGCAAAGATCACTATACACTAGTTCAGCGGTTCCCGAATTCTTTTGGCTTCGGAACCCTTTTCGTTTCACGATTTTTCGGCGGAACCTTAGCTTAAGTAAGAAGTAAACTAAAGACGTAAATACACTTAGGTTCGGCTCGTGGCGTGTGTTGGCGCACCAAATGGTTATATGGTTAGAGACATATTCATTATACTCAGGCGTAGCATGGCTATCTGCCACACGGGCCAGAAAACAACTTAGCCGCCCTTGACTTTGTGTATTATGTGAATAGTTTTCAGTTTGACTACTGACAAAGTGACAAAGTAAACGCAAAAAGAAATAGATTGGGTTTGTACAGGTGAGGGGCGAGCGAACGCGATTTTTTTGAACTAAAAGAAGAAGTTCCAAGCACCCGCTAGCATTGAAAGACATTCAGCGGTAGCCGGTATCGCGAGCGAAGCAAGCGCGATTTTTTTTTAGTTTAAGTACCTACACAAAATAAACAAAACCACTGTAAATTAATAAGGTCTCAAAAAGTACAATATCCACTCAAAAAAGCAAATGCAAATGAATACCTAAGCAGCTAGCGAAAAAAGCGCTATTGCTTTTTCTGAACCAGAGGAATAAAGAATAAACATCAAAGGAAACCTCGACGGAAGAGCGCGAAATGTTTTCGGTGTTGGATACTTGAGCAATTAAAC
This sequence comes from Helicoverpa zea, assembly GCF_022581195.2. Lineage (NCBI taxonomy): Eukaryota > Metazoa > Arthropoda > Insecta > Lepidoptera > Noctuidae > Helicoverpa > Helicoverpa zea. The sequence goes on from NC_061472.1 coordinate 7,509,430, forward strand.
GAACATAAAAGCATCACACGTAACATCGTCGCGAGCGAAGCGAGCGCGAAATTTTCGGATTCGCGGAGGTGCAAAAATTGAAAATAATGTCACACTTTGATTCATGGTAAATATAGCCACTGGAAATACTCGTATGCCGTGTCATTTCACGTTCTGTCAAATGAATGAAAACGTATAATCCTGGCGATGAAATAAGCCCAAAAAATGCGGTGATTTTTGGCCGACTCGCTACCTGCTTTTGCCGATCGCCGAAGACCTGGAGGTATTAAGTTAATCCACAATTTGTAAAAAACGGGATTAAATTATCTGCTACCGTGGCCTTACCTCGCCACTTGTCGCGAAAGTACGAGACTTACACTCCCGAGTGGTACCCACCTACATGGTGCCTAAATGGAATTTTGGAATGCAATATTTAAAACAATTTAATTGAAAATGAATAATAATTTAATATTGTCAAAAGTGAAACGATTTACCATATGGAAATCTTGAATTTTCCACGGAACCCCTTAGAGCCTGTCACGGAACCTCAGGGTTCCGCGGAACCCCATTTGGGAACGGCTGCACTAGTTAGAGCTTTGATAATCGCTTTCAATCAGGCGAACCTGTTTTGTGTTATTTTTTCGGCTCTCCCCAATCAAATATAATAAAAGCTTGTTAAAAAAGGGGTGTGATCAAAAGAAAAATTATCTTCATATTTACAGAACAGAATGCCGGATTGACAAGAGTGAAACGGTTTTTTTTAATCTTTAATTAAGAGTAGAGTACTCTCAGTAATGGCATTAAATTAATCTAATCTCGTATGTATATCGCAAGTTTTGCAATTTGTGCTACAGAAATGTTTAGATGGCATTAATCCACTGGTAACAGGCGCAATGACCATAACAACTCGTATCCTTAACTTAATAACCATTTTCCTGACGGCTTTTCCTGCTTCTAAATGGTATTTAGTTTATTACTCACATTTTTCGATAATCGATGAATCGATAAACTCACTTGAAATGAATGTTTCGATATTCAATTAGTAACTTTTTCCCCTCACTATGTTTATTGGTTTTAAAAGTCGAACAGAATTTACTGCATCGGCCATTTGTAGGGTTGCAATCGCATTAAATTATTTATACTGGCTACAACTGGCACAGTTAAGTACATCCCTATGTGGGTATGTAGAGTACCTATTTGTTAATATGTAGGTCCCTAAATATTATAATTCAGATTGCCTTCGTTTTGAGGTCTGACTGACATAAAATTTAGTTTCCTACCGACCTACAGGAGCTGATTTATTTCGTAAATGAATATGAAAAGTTGAAAATATTACTTACCTGCATACTTACCTACATTTATATATTTTCAAGTTTCAGTTTAGATAATCCTGAAAAGGATGAATAAACAAATAAAACACAAAATTATACACACAACCATTTATTAATCACACTTATAAAGTACATCGATACACAGTTTATTCCATTCTAAATGGACTGTTTACATTAAAAGATAGACATAGAATTATGAATTACAACTAGCACAACACCGCAATCGGTAAATTACCGCGTAGACAGTCCGTAAAACGCGTCTTTTCAACACGCTTTCGTAATACTTACACATTATCATTAGTTATGTCTGTCTATGTAATAATTAAAAAATAATAAACAAACAATAACTAACTAACTAGCCTCCTTACTAAGGCGCATCATGTGGCCCATGGTAAAAACGCGGTAAGACTGGAAGCTGGCCCCAACATAGTAGGGAAAAGGCTATCTTCTCGCAGACGCAGATAATACAATAACTAGCCTCTCAAAGTCGGCTTTCTACAAACTGGTAATTAAAAAGATAGGAACATGACTGACAGTAGGCTTATATGTCCAAAGTCTGAAAATCAGTGGGATAACATATTTTGCTCTGCGTATGCTTTCGTACTAATGACAATGTGTAATAAGTACCTAATACCCTTCCTAGCCATACTAGCACCCGAAAATACCAAGTTAAAGCTTTCAGCCACAGTCGGTATATTGGTCGGTTCATAGGTTCATTCACACATAAATGCAAATAGGTTATTCAGGTGGATACAAAATCCAAGCCTACAATAATATGACAATGGGTACATTTCATACTTTCTTTATAAATAATTTCATTCAGAAAGCTCGGTATGTAGGTTTTCGTTGTAAAGGGACTGAGGTACAACCATAGTAGGTATACAATAATAAAATACATTAAATTGTCTGTAGATTAAAATATCTCCTTTACATGTCAGCAACTTTTTTAAATATACGCTAAGTCTTTTTCTCCTACTAAAAAAATTGTGCTTCATTTCTTTAACGAGTGAATTCCACATGCAACACTCCGATCATTCAAAATAATTGACGAAAATACCTGTAGGTACCTAATTCTTAAAATTAATACAACACTTAGGCCAGAATAATATGTTAACAAACACAACACAAACAATTTAATAACTAATGTATAGACTATCGGTAAATTAACAATTAGATAATAGATATAATCTCAATAAAATGTATTCTAAAATATAATGCGTAATGGACATGTAAATATTTATTAATTCGACGGACTACTACAGTCAAATTCATCAACATTTAGATCAAAAAGTTACAAACATTAAACTACAACTTTTAATGAACCGCAATTTTAACATCCAGTAAGTAATATTATGTGGCGTCGCAGAAAAAATCCAAATGTTACCTCCTGCGGACGATTATTTTCATTGAGCTATATTGTTTCGTCGAATTCCCATCACGACAGTCATTTTACAAAAAAAAGCCATTGTTCTGACATCAAATCACGCGCGCTCAAAATCGTGACGTAATAACCGTATCGCTTGCAATGTCGCGCTCAAACATAAAAACAAAATCATTTTGCTTTAAAAATCAATCATTTCACTCATGAAATTATCCGAGGCATGCATTTAATAGGATATTAAAATTGAGCTCTAAAAGTTTTACGAATAACATCAACTTTTAAAACGTTTATGAAGTAGGTAACACCTAATAATTGCACTGTTAGTACAAATGGAGTCAATTTTGTAAATTGTATAAAATAGTTGAGTAGGTACTTACGAACACAAAAGTATCCAACCGACAGCAACTAGTATGGCCTTTTAGAGCTTAGCTCGAAGACCGCCACGAGCGAGATATGGTCGGACCCAAACACATTATTCGGCAGTTTGCCAAATTCCTTGATTTCTTGATCAGTATATTGATGAAGGCGTTCCAAGGGCCGCAAGCCGCTACACGCATTATAATAAATGTAATCCACTACTATATAATCTTTGCCATTGGACGCTTCAGTGTAGAAATTATTTTTTCTTCTCCTTGTATCGTATACGGATCGGAAGTGAAATGGTTGTGAGAGAATCCCGCTGGTGAACATTTCGCTGAACCACGTGTGACGAAATTGCTTTGTTGGGGCTTGTGGCTCGTACATGCGCGACTGGTTGCTGTACACAGAGTTATATATCTGAACCTCACTGAAACTTGTATGTCGTCCCTCCTTCCTGTTTAAATACACCGACAAATGCTGACAGTTATCCGTGATGCCAATATCAGTCCACTCATTGTTATTAAAGTCTAGACGTGTATTAACTTGGCCTTCGTTAAGTAACTGCACGACGAGACTGTCGGGGTAAGAATTAAAGTCTCCTAATAATATGATAGGGAGGTACCCTGAATCCCGTCCGTTAAATACATAAGAGACTCGATCGATCTCAGCAAGGAATATCCTCAACTGTGCTAGTCGCACGAGTGCTTTCTTGGGGTTGTGTAGAAGATGCGTGTTCGCCACCACGAAAGGCTTCTCGGGCATGCTGAAAGACGACAGCTTAGCGATGATACCGACGTGGTGACGGTTCAATATCGATACCTTCGGCTGATAGAACTCTACGTCAACAACATCTTCCAATTTAAAATAATCTTTTTTAAAATAAATCCCACAGCCATCGATGCCTCTGCTAGTTTTTTTCTTGTATAGACCGTAATATCCGATTTCTTCAAATCTTGAAAAAAAACTATTCAGATATGTCGATTCTAATTCTTGGATACACAATATATCTGGCGACTGGTCTATAATTTCTTCGTAGAGCAGTTCGGACCTGTTCTCCCACAGCAGATATTCGAGCTCACAACGTTCAAGTAGATACGAGTGATTTTCTAACAGGCCTTGCGCTAAGACGTTGTACGACATAACTTTTATTTGTATGTATTTGCCGTCAGACGCTCCTCTGGCCACCCCCACAGTTTCCCACACCCTTGACCTGAGTGTTGAGGGGGTTTCAGTGCGCCAAGTGGAGGCTATTTGTTCGGGCCGCCGTTGTGTTTGATGCGATAAGCGAAGGCCTCTGGGGCCGTGAATTCTTGTATCTTCATCGTAATAGCTTGTAATATTTGCGTCGGGTGTTCAACAAGTGCCCGAAGTGGCTGTACTACGGTGTAGTACAGATAGCGCTATAGTATCTGCGATCGCGATGGTGTAACTTGCGTTTATTGATCGGTTAGTGCTGCACCTGTCATCGGTCACGCTAATTAGTCGCGTTTTGATTTATGGGCCTGCATGTAACCTTTACATTGTCGATACAAATTTTCAAGAATCGATTCATATTAGATCTAGGTATCAGTATGTTTGAAAAAGTGTAACTAAATTAGCATATTTCGGTACTCTAACTTTTATTTAAATAATATTGTGTTAAGCAATATTTACATTGCCACACCTGCACTTTGTTTAAAGCAAAGAGTGAAGAAATATTGTTTTATGAAGTAGTATATTTAGGACTATAGAATATTTAGAATTATTCTGGACTATAATCATATTTAATAAAAATTGGCTTAACGAATTGACTTTTAACATTGCAAAAAGATGCATCATATGCAAGTCCTACATTTTTTTTCTAAAAAATATTCGCCAATTCGTAGGCAAATCATAATAAGTTATACTAAGCTCGCTTACAAACTATAAACAATAGGTACTTTTCATTTCAATACCGTAAAATATTGACCTACACAGTCTACGCCCATCAAGAAAGTCTCTCTTCTCCTTCATACTGTTTCACAAGCATTCGAGTATTGTCAGCACTTCCCACTTTGCCTGAGGGAATAACGCCGATACTGATGTGATCTTAATGTATCGCGCCCTACTACTATACATAGCTCATCTAATTATTGATATAAGTAGGTATACACAGTAGGTAATTAATTCAAAGATCCACCACCTGACTCACCCCATAACAATATTGAGGTTGCGGTCGGACAGAATGCGACAGATAAGTGTGGGGGTATAATGGGACAAAACTACGATAGTATCGTGAGTCTTGATGAAACGTGAATTTCAATGCCTTGAATTGAAAATCTCGTAATTAAATTTCAGGTGGAATAAATACGTTGTTCTAAGCGACATTTTCGTCCTAGAAATGCAAAAACCAAACAGAAAAAAATGCATTTCCGAGGTTTTCACTCGACTATTTGTGCATCTGCACAACATTGAGTATCTAAAGAAATGTTCAATAAAAATGAATTACTTGAAAAATTTATGTTAAAATCCTGAGTTTTTTAAGAATGTGATTATTTTTCTTTAATAAATTTAATATAAATGTCGCCCTAACTCACAAACTATACGAAGATTTCATGCTTCATATAGAAAAAAGTTGCATGCTTAAAATCGAACTCCACTGTAGCTGGACCGCGCTCTAGTCAGTGCTACCAACATGGCGCAACTGCGACCAATCACAACACTGTTTACTCTATAAAGTGAACGAACTTCGCTTCACTGTCGACCAATTGCGTATTGTGTTTGCCCGCGCCGCGTACCGAACTTAGCTACAAAGTTGTTCTGTCAGTCAATTCTGTCATCCATTTTGTTTCTGTGATAACACGTTTCACGTGTGCGATGTTAATAAAAATTTAATAACATGGCTATGTTAGCGGGTCCCCGGCGTAAACAAAAAGTGATTAATCTTCGAGCTAAAAATAACGCTTGGAGCAATGATTCGACGAAATTCGGCCAGCGCATGTTGGAAAAAATGGGATGGAGTGAAGGCAAAGGGTTAGGTGCTAAAGAAAATGGAATTGTGGAACATGTTGTGGCTCGGTACAAGAATGATGAACGAGGACTGGGCTTTGACGACAAGAACGACCAGTGGACAAAGCACGAAGACGACTTCAATTCGTTATTAGCTAATTTATCCAATGGTAAGTACCACTCAGTATTTATACAACACAACGCAATTTCAACAATAGGTAATTGTTTGTTAAGAATGTTGGGCTTATATGGCTACATTGTACTTAAGTAAACTAACTTGTACCATATTTGTGTAATCCCATCAAGCTCTGGACAATTAAATTTAATTTTCATATTGTTTATCTCCAATTACCTATTTAAATAATTTACAATATCCCAATTTTCTTTCAGGTGATAACAACGACGAAAAGTTACACAGTGGAGTATCTCTAGAAGTTAAATCCAAGAAAAGCAAAGCTAGAGTGCACTATCATAAGTTTACCCGCGGGAAAGACCTGACTCGCTACAGTGAAAAGGACTTGGCTAACATTTTTGGTAAAAAGACATTGAAAAAGGAAGAAAATCCAAAAACTGAAGAGGAGGTACAAGATAATTCTGAAACTACTGAAATAAAAACGACTGAGAAAGTTTTTACCGAAAAGGGCAGTATGGAGGATTATTTCAAAAGCAAAATGGCCGCTATAAAATCAAAAGGCGTTCTAAACCTATCCAGTAATAAGGCAGACTATGAAGATAGAGCTGACTATTCATTCAAAGGTTTTGCAGGAGCTACTAATGATGAGAACAATGAAGAAGAAAACCAACAAGATTACAATTTTCAGTCATTCTCTTTCTACAATTCTGATAAAAATGAAACAGTTGATGATGAAAATAATGTCCCAGAATCCCAAGAGGTTGCTGACACTAAAAAGAAAAGTAAGAAAAAGAAGAAAAAACATCAAGAAGAAGAAAGTGTACAAGAAACTGTAGAAAATTTAGAAAACGATATAAATGCTGAAATCATAGAAGATGTATTAGAGAAACCTAAAAAATCTAAAAAGAAAAAGCAGAAAAGTGGTTTTGAGGAATCCGTTCAGGAGGACCACCCTGTGGAAAGTAAAAAATCTAAAAAGAAAAAAGATGTGGAAAAAGTGGAAGAATGTGTTGAAGAAGATTATGTGCCTAAAAAGAAGAAAAAGAGGAAAAATAAAGATATTGATGAATAAGATATGTGCAGTTTCTTATTTATTAAATTTTGGAATACCAAATACTTTAAACCCTATGTCAGCTAAAATATTAGTTTTAATCAATTTTACTTTTTAAATTCAGTAAATGCACGTTTCACTTAGTTTTTAGAATTATAAACCAAAGGAATAAGTTATGTGCATTATTAAAACTTTTACTCGTGATATGTAGGAAGTTGAAACAGAAATATTTTTTGCAAATAAAAGATTTCTGTTGTATTTTTTTGCGCAATATGAGTAAAAAGTATATTTAACAATGCATATAATTTTTTTTATTCCTCAAATGCGAAAAAATAGATATCAGACTTATCGATATAAATAAAAGTATTACACGAAGCAGAGTTTAGTCGACTAAAGTATCGATAGCGCACGAACTCTTTCGCCGCCATGTTGTTAACTCCGCGCCGTTCACTTCACTACAGACTGCTGTCAAGTGTCAATGTCAAACTGTTGGGCGTATGTTTGTAGGTCAGCACGTGTTTTTATTAAATTCAATTCGAAATAAAGCTTTTATAAGCTGAATAATATTATTTTGCGTAGTTTAGATTAATGATATAAAGTAATTTGAATGATGGTCGTCCATGATGACAACGAGACGCCCGTGGAAGTTGCTGTTATTCGAAAACCACTGTTGGAACAAAAGTCGTATGTTATTGTGAAAAATCATGTCCGAGAACTTGTAAATATGGATGAAAGGACATCTTCTGATGATAAAAACAAAGAAAAATCACCAACCCCGTCGGCGAACCGAAAAAAGAAGCGTAAGTCTGATCACAACTCTCAAAAATCTGAGCAAATGCCAGTAGCTTCGGCAGAATACATAGACGACACAAAAACTTCGCAAGAAATTGATAAAAATGACTTGGAAGAGCTAAGATCTGTGTATACAAAGTGTAAAGAGGTTATGAACAAAATTGAGGTGAAATATGGACATTTATTGGACTTAGATGGTGAAGCAGGGCCCAGTCATCGAAAAAAGCGAAAGTTCAACACCGAATACTCAACAGATAATGAATGTGACTGTAAATTAAACAAGAAGATTATATTCGACGACAACGGGAAGCAGTCTACAGTTGAAACAGTTCCGGAGAAACATATTTGTGTGAAAAATATAAACAAACAAATAAATAAAGGGTACAGCGAGATGAAGACAAGAAGTAAAACAATAGAAATTGAGTATACTGAAAATGAAGTTAACTTGCCTGACAGGATAACAGAACTGGCCAGTATGTTGCAGAATCCAGATTTGGAAAAACCTCTTCGGAACAAGATCATAGATAAAATGAGAATGTTGAAGCAAGACTATGCTAATGATATTAGATTTAATAAACATGCCATCATAGAAAAATTAAAATCAAACCCAGATGAAGTATTAGATTTTAAAGGAACTAACTTATCCAGTATCAAAGGATATTTATAGTATTTTAATAGTAATAAGTTGTCTATGTATGTTAAATACATAGTAAGGATACACAATAATTTTGTTAATAACATGGTGTTATTGAATAAATATTCTGAATTTCTCAAAAGTTGTTTAATATGCTTTTAATCTTACTTATCTATTACATTTATTCACTACACATAATAATTGACATTGTGTTCACTGATCAGCACTCAGCTTCATGCTTTTATATTACAAACCAACCCAAACATATTTGGGTGAATGATATGATCAGTTCAGTAAGAATTACTATGACAACAATCTAAAGATATCTAAAACTGCTTACTGACATTTTTGAGTTAAATATTTCTAACAATAATAATACAAACCTTCACTTTCTTGCTAAACATGTATCTTCTTAGTCCATTCTCCATTAACTTTACCCATATAAAGAATGACCAAATAACATACTTCTTTTTACGGACAGAATACCAACACCCATATTTGGATACTTATCAGCTTTTATAGCAAATGTCTATACTTGATATTCAATAACACATTGCCGATAGGTGCTGCGACGCATCATAATGGGGGTATTAATATCAATTCTAGGATACTGCAAGCATTATCAAGCAAAACTGAACTTTAAATCCCTGTTTTAAAAGCTAAACGTTGTGAAAAGACCCAGATAATGTTACCGCTTCGGTGTGGATAGAATGTCCATTGTTTCTGCGTTAAAACAAAACTAAAACAGCTGTTGTGACAACTGCCAGTCGTGCGATTTTCAACCTTATGTTGTTTACATAAAGGTGGTGCATCTCATCGGTGATGCGTGTGACGTTCTGTGGTTTTTGTAGCTTTGGTATACGAATCGCTGGGTGAATAATGATGTGGCCGCATACCTACACTTTACTGTGAACTCGACAGCTTTGTGAAATACAAAATGTAACTGGAATTCAATTTGAGACCTGTCGTGTGGTGTGGGACCGCGGCACTTCGAGAAGGCAGACTGGAAGTATGACTAAGTACTTACGCACTAGAATAGTGGCATTTTGTGTAATAGGGGGCACATAGGTCTATATCTAGTAGTTTAAATTTTAATGTGCTTCAGTACCTAATGTAAAACTTGAGGAGAAAAGGTATAAGAATTGGCCAGGTCCCTTTCCAACTATTCGGTAGCTTGATACTCTCCAAGTAATTAGGGGAAATAAAATAATTTTACAAGTTCTTGAATAGGTAGTAATTATCTCAAATTCGATACCCACGGCAATAAATCAAAAGCTCGATAATAATAAATTAAACTTTCTTCAACTAAGAGCAAAAGTATGAGAGATGCGTACAAATGCTTTAATTAAAAGTACCGATATGTGACTTACTATGCGTTGGATTGTGCCTCAGTAGTAGTACCTACGGAGCGCAGGCTTTCCCCGGACTTGTCCCCGATTGTCTATGTCAGCCGTTCAAGTCAGCTGTACTGCACAAATATTTAGCAAATTCAATATTTACTTAGACAGCGGGGGCTGCACCCATAGATATAGGATGTACTAATACTAATGTACTAAGCGCAAGGCGCGAACCTATTTTAAATCTATGGCTGCACCTAATATGGTTCCGCTCCTAAGTATCTGTTTTATAAAGGGATTTTTATAAGGCAGTAACATACAAGTTCTTTTTTGTTACATACCATTCTGCTGCCGGTTATGACCGTTGCTTACAAGTTTACGGGTCACGGCATTACACTTCACGCATTTTGGCTCGTAAAGGTTTGCAGGAAAGATCCATAGTGCACATTAAGTAGGTACCTCATGTAACCCAAAACTTTCCTTCAATTTCCTATGGCAAACATCGTTTAACCATTAAGTTTATTAGGCAGGTAGGCAGGCATAGGCAATTAAAGTAGATTTAAGATAAATTATAATGAGTAAATATGTTAATAAGTATAACATGTGTAAATTGGATACTCAGACGTTTTATACTCTTTATGCACCTCATAAAAGTGCACACTGTACCTAATTTCAGTGAAATCTCCGTATTGTCTTCCTAAGTAGGCTTATCGACGTAAATGACTGTCAGCCTCCTCTCTCTACATGTTAAAGAGTGTATTGTTACGTTTGGTCAATACTTTCTTTCCCGTACTATGTTGGGACACGCCACCGGTCTTACTAACTGAACTAACATAGAAGTAAACAAAACCTCAATTGGCGTAGCAGTACGTTCAACTGTTGTTTAACAAGCCGCGTTAGGAAAAACGAGTGCTAGTTACAGAAATTAAGTCTCGGAGAGTTCATTTTAATACTTGGTTGTAATTTAGTGCCTTCGGAGTTTGGTAAGGCTGTTCGTCGTAATCTCATATGGCGTGAGTCGGCCGTCACCGGTGCACGCCTACGGCAACTACAACCTTCGGCGTAACATTTAAATTCTAAATTCAAAAAGCTCTGCATCAGATTTAAAAATTAAAAGTAATTTTTTGTGTCTTTGATCTGTGTTAATTTTTTTTCAACTAAAATAGTGTTGTGTGTTTTAATTACTGTGGTAATGAAATTGAGGCTATTACAAAGTTTAGTGATATATGAGTGAGTTAGGCGACATCAATCTAAATTACTTCAACATGAAATTGGATAACTTTGGATTTGAAAAGTTACAGGTATTAGAGTTTACTTAATTAATGTTATGCTTCAGTTATTATAGTTAATTAAGTGTCAAGCCTATTCATCATTAGAATGATATTATGTAGGTACTTAGTGAAGTGTTTGAATTAAGCTGCTAACATTTTAGTTAGGTTTTCCTACAAAATATATAAAATAGTTGATGAACTAGATAAATACTATATTTTTGAGGATCTTGTAAACAGAGGCTCTGTTTCCGTTAGCAGCATGCAATTTGTGGCAATGAAACCTTATCGCTAAGGCAGAACACTGTTGCTTGTGCTAAAATGCATGTAAAAGTAGTTACTTTTACATGCATTATGCTTTTCATGTTTTTATGCTTTTGATTATGTGTCCCTAATCAGTTGTTTACACAATTTTTAATTTGGATGTGTAGAGAATTAAATTGAAAACCCTACAACGCACAAATAATAGGTATGTAGTAACTAACCGTAGATTATACCGCTAGACAGAAATACAGTCATCCTCACAACAACCACGGAGGAAAAAGAACTAGTTATTTTGCCCCCCCCGTGGTCATCAGTGCTATTTTCCGAGAAACTTAATTTTTATACAATTCTGTACATTGTATTAAAATTCATATTATTTATTCCACAATGTATAGAGTAGGTGTTACAATATTCCCTTAACAAGTACAATATGTATCTAGAAATAAAGTCAAATTAAATTTCAAACGCTGGAAATCAATCATAACGTCATCATTTGATTAAAAATCAATAATGCTTTGTTTCTTTAGATTCGGCATTTATTTTATTTACATCTGCCAAATTATTGTTTACTCTTACTTATCATTCATTACCTATTTGAATAATGCGTAATTATTCAAAACAAATGTGTTAATTCATTCGTGATTGTTTGTATAATGACTGACAACTGCATGCTAATCGTCATTACGTTGTGAATGAATAATTTAACGTATTACAAATCTTGTAAATGATGCGAGCGAAAGTTGTCATGACATGAGACTGAGATGGAGCATAAAATATTTATAGCGCCACTAGTAACAATATCTTCAAACTCAAAAGACTCATTCTTTTTAATCATGCCTGTAAACTACTGTAAAGGTTCTCTCGAAACGTCAAGTTAGTTGCACGGTTCCGAGGAGTAGGTAGGTCTCACTGAAAACTGTAACTATTATATAATCTGTGATGAAACTCCTTAGACGTTTTTTTCTTTGACAAAGTTAATCTTTATGTATGTAACTAAAAAATAAACCTATAGAAGCCATTAACAGTTTGTCGATTTATGTTTTGGCGTATTCTAAAAATTGCTGATTAGCATCCAACTTCTGGGATCTCATAGAAATAAGTAGTTCTCTTGTTTTCTTACGGTAAGTTTAAGGGTCACACATCATTAGTAGAAATCAAGTCGTACACAAATAAATACTCTATTGCAATTACTATGTTACGTTCTAAGGTTAAAGAGGGCGCGAAACGACGCAGGTTGTAATAACAGCCAAGTTCTTAGCTAATAAACCCAACACTTTAACAGTTCCGGCTAGAATGACTCACGAGTCATTGCCCATCGGGATATTTCCTCTGTAAGCGTTTATTTTTGTGTTTAGACAGTATGGCCAAGCTTTGTTGATGTCATAAAGTAAGCCAAAGGTGATGGATGACTAATCTGGCAGATATGCCGCCAAAACTGCAAACATGTGAATTTGTTTTGATATTGTAATAGCTTGGAGCATCGCATGGTATATGAAGTACCTACCTAGTTTTCTACGGCTACATAATGCGTGTCAAATGTGGGCTTTTAGAATCAAGAGTCTTCCTACAAATTCGACACAAATTCCGCATGTTTCTCGGCCAAAGAGTTCTCCTCCCACGGTTAACATATCGTCGACGTAATAAGTCGTTATAACATTTTATAGTTTTACACAATTCGTATTCTTCTGAATGAACCGTATCTTCTAAACGTGTATTTGATTCTTCCTTCATATATCAACCAAATGACCCTTTGTCTGTCCACAATAATATCTCAGTCTCGATAGCTCGGAATTCGTGGAACGCCCTTTCTCAAATTGCAGTTGAAACTCAATCTCAGCAATATTACGCACCGTATAAAATATATTAGACGTTAATGTATTATTAGTACCCATGGCTTGACTTTATGTGATTCCTATTGCTTAATATCTACCTGTTTGGTTTTGCGTAGGAGCCGTATAGCAATAACAAGGCAACAACTTTGACCTAATGTTGCTCAATGTGGCTCATTGTATAAGTTTTCGTAAATGGGCAAAAAGTTTGGGACTCGTCTTGTGTCAGCTTTGTTAACAACACTCTTTCGATAGGTTTTAAAAATATTGGGCAATTATTAATATATATTTTCATCCATTGCAATGTTTTGTCAGTCTTCGTTTTTAAATTCCGTTTAATTGGCCTCATCATGGTCAGTTAAAACAGTTGCTACTGTTTATTCAGATGTCTAATAATTTGCGTAAGTTACCTAAGAAAACATTACGATACGAGCCAGATATATATATTTATTGCGTAAAGCTTCGTCTTTATAATTCTAATTCTTCTGGAACTTAGTTAACAAATTAAGAGGCCCATTAGTTAAACCTGTCGGTATCTACAGTTTTAGGTATTAAAGCTTCAGATATCATAATAACCAATTGGCCACAACTACCTTGGCTCTCAAACTTAAATCTGCAATACCATAAATATTTTATATCTGTGTCGTTTAGATTTTATTACGATTTTTTTTATATGCAGGCGGTAAATGATAAAATACTCTTTGGAACTGTTATCTAATAACTGACACTTAATAATGATACTTATTTTATTAAGCATTTAATTCCAAGCGTTGACATGAAGTTATGTTAAGATAATATTTGTGCATCAGTAAGGTAATATTATTTCTATAGCATCGTTTAATGTTACTAGCTGCCTTGTATCTTTATATTACATGTTTATGATGATCTCATAATTTGACCACATAGCCTCTCATAACTTTTAATTTGCTTGGTCTTATTGCGCTTTATTTACATTCTTGTCAACACATTTTGCATTCTTGAAGACAACATACACTTCCATGCTTACCAATAGTGGCTTTTCTGGTTCTTATTTGACTTCATATATTTTAGTTGTATTTCATGCCTCTTGGGCCTTGGGATTATATCCCACGGTCCTTAAATTAATATAATACCTCGTTTTTATTTTAAATTTCTACACGTATTTAGACTAATTACGTTATTTATGAAATTCTATATTAATTTATGACCGGTTCTGTTGCTAAATGTCAGGAGTCTATGGGCCTGTTATTTAATTAGGTCTGGATCTGAGTTCTCGGCTGATTCACATCGAGTTTGAACTTGTTGCAACTTGTTGAAGGTGCGCTAACCCTTGGCTGTTTTTACGAGTCTTTGTTATTTTCTTATTTTCCCATATTGAGGAATCGTTACCAGGGCTTTTGGAATGCATTTTTTTTTCAAATGTTGTCTCCTTTGTACTAAAAGCTTTCGATACTTGAAAGATTTATTGACTAGCGTAGGTTTGTCAGCATAGTTAGCTACGGTTACAGGCCCATTGTATAGGAATTGGGCAACGCCTTTTCAAGTGTATCTAAATAGGCCAACAGAAGGCATAACATTAGCCACAATGTGGTCTTTTTGTCTCAAACACGCGTACATAACTAAGACAGACTTGCGTAGGAAGCAAGGTTAGTTCGTTACCAATTGAATAATTAACTTATTTCATTGTAAATTGAATATTAATGATATTCATGTACGTTTTATTATGTGTGGTAATAACAAAGAAGTATATGACTTAACAGAAACTATACCAGAAAAAGGCTTCGATGTAGATGCATTTTGCTGTCTTTAAGAAGCAAATTACGATTTTCCGTGTGCCAGTTACAATATAGCTCAGCGTTGCAAGTATACAGTACATAATTATGATATTATAGATGAGTATCTCTCGCATGGTTCATGATTCGATGATGAAAATTTTGGTACATAACCAGCCTTAATTTAAGGGAATTTTCCCATAAAATGTTAAATAAGAAGTTTTCTATAGAAAAATGCCCTAAAATTAGTAGACCGTAGCAGTAAATTTTGGTCTGCATTCAGTGCGTCATCTTTGAATGTGTCAATGTATTTATTGGCGATCATCTATGTATGTTACTTCTGCTATCAAATGACTAAGATACGCATAAAAGAGCACTGATTTAGAACTCGTTGTAGATCTATTTAGTGTTGAGTCAGATTTTGTAATACGAGCCTAAGAAGGAACTAAGCGTGAGTGAAGTCCAACGCAATTCACGCAGTTAATCAAGGAGTGCCTCTCCCGACGCCGTGGGAATCGTCGGATGTTTATGTTCATTCGGCTGGCTTGCTGTAGGCTGCCGCATGGCGCTTACTGCCTAATGACTGTGAAATTTATCTAGATACTTAAGACAACTAACAGTTCTATCATTAATTTTGTCTGTTAATTCTGTTAGAACGAGCTTCCTTCTTGTGTCGGACTTGTATCTATTTAGTAGTGGTTGTCAATGTTGTGGTCTTTCAAGGGTCTTTGTTCAATCTCAGTGATCTATACCAGTTGTTTTGTTTTCAGCAAAGAAGCTAATACTTGTTTTAGACTTAGAAAGGAAATACTTACAGACTTGAGTGATCAAAGTCATTGACTGTTTTATTCCTTAGCTTCGTCAGTGACCGGGGCTGACGAATGAATCACTGACTGGGTATTTGCATACAAATTACCTCCTTCAACCTAATTCCATTTTATTTCTGAGACACTTTATAATCGACTCTATTAAAACTTATATAGCCATACAATCCAGTAGTTACGCCATATTTGTTGGCTCTAAATAATCCTTTTACAAAATGTTTATTGATACATCGTCGCTGACACTGTTTGCCAAGTAAGAGCGGAACCCGTTGCCCCTTGCATATTGATGTCAACAGTTGCATTTGTGTTGGCAAAACGGCAGATTGATAACTCAACAATGAACATTGTTGTCAAAACGTTGATACTGAGAACAAAAGCTCTTACAGTGTAGCGGTTTATGTTCGTAATCGAAGGGAAATTGTGTACTTTGTTTGTTGTGGCGAATACGTTTTCAATAGTTTTGTATGGATGTCCGCGTCCGCTGAAAAGAGGAAAAGATTGAATATATGTAGATGATTTAGACAGATGTCCCTCGATAATGTTTGAACTAGTTTTTCTTTTGGATTTGTAATTCATATGAAGAAATTCGTAGTATTTTGAATCGGGATTAGTGAGTGGTCAATAGTAAAACGATTGCCGTTGTTTGGCTTCATGGGCTAACCTCTGCCACTTAATTAATGAGAACAGGTGTAAGGTATTATCGTGTTTCCTTTTATAACCTGTATTCAATCGAAGAATTAAACTGATTGGATATGCAAGCCAGTAGTTTCGTGATAAGCTTGGACACTTCAAGGCTCCTCTGTCCATAAAGTTATGTATGAGGCACATAATACGGTACAAGTGTATGCACAAAGTTTATATATGAATGGTAATCAACGACCAGGCTGTATGAACAGCGGCGGCCCTAGCCATTGCGAGGCTACGTGCGGCAGGTCTATGCGAGGCCCTTTGTCCTACGTGAAAAGTATGTGTTGCGAAAGTAAGCTGGTGTTTTGATTTAGCTAAACGTCATGTTTGAGGAAAAATGCTCAAGTTAAACAAATTAATAAAATTTAATTTTACTACAGTTTATATTTAAAGAATCACAAAATTATCAAATATTAAAATGATCTGATGCTTGCGACTTCTCTTAAGACTAAAATCTTTAATTAAAGCAGAATAATGGAATGTATGTGCAACGTCATTTTCGATCGAAAGAATAGCAAGGGCTGAAAGTCGATCTTGTGTCATCGAATTCCTTAAACATGTTTTAATAATTTTAAGCCTCGAAAAACTGCTTTTTCGATATGAATATTTTATTATTCGAATTCTCAAGACTATTTCGGTAGTGGGATAAATTTCAGTTAAATTATTTTCTAATATATATTTCAGCACCGAGATAATATTCAGCTCTTCGTATAACTGATTCAGAGCCGTCTCTAGCTCATGTAGCGTTCGGGTGCAATCATGACAAAAGCGCCCCCTATGTATTGAAAGATTGTGACTTGAGTAGTTCGAACGTCGTAAATAAGAAGGTTCATACGGAAACTAGGAGTTGTTTTCTTGTTAATAAAAGGACTTAAAAGCGGCGCTACCGTCTAGGTTCAGTTAAAAAAGGATCGATGAAAAAATAAATCAAGTAAAATTTAGAACTTTGGGTCACTAAAGCACCTAAACTTGTATAATAAACAACAGTGCAAGGTGAAGTCGCGAGCGTAGCGAGCGCGAAAATTTTGAGGTTTGGGTCACTGAAACACCTAAACTTGTATAACAAACAGCAGCGGAAGGTGAAGCCGCGAGCGTAGCGAGCGCGAAAATTTTGATGTTTGGGTCACTGAAACACCTAAACTTGTATAACAAACAGCAGCGGAAGGTGAAGCCGCGAGGGTAGCGAGCGCGAAAATTTTGATGTTTGGGTCACTGAAACACCTAAACTTGTATAAGAAACAACAGTGGAAGGTGAAGTCGCGTGCGTAGCGAGCGCGAAAATCGTAGTTTTGGGACATAAAACTACTCTAATCAAGTTAGAAGGAAAGGTACTGCGAAGTGAACAGTCGCGAGCGTAGCGAGCGCGAATTTTTTAAATTGTTTGTTTAAGGACTCTCAAATTAAACTCGGAATTAAGCACAAATAAAAAGAATTCGTGACTGGATCGAGAGCCAGTGGTTTTTGTTACTTTGGTGCCAACTTTTTGTTAAATTGAGGACTCAAAAAGTAAACGCAGAATGAATTAGAAGTAAAGAAAAAATGCACATTTTTTTTCTTGGACCAGATTTATATTTTTTTATAATATTTTTTTTTATATTAGTGTGGGTTGTAGCGCGAGGCCCCCCCAAGCGCGAGGCCCTGTGCGATGGCACAGTTCGCACACCCCTAGGGCCGCCACTGTGTATGAATATTATCTTTTATATAATATCTTAAGATATTCGAATTCTTTGCGGGGCCAGATACATATAATAAATCTGTAGAAAAGTAATTTTTGTACATTGAAGAAATTGACAAAAAAAATAGCCAGCATGTTAAAGGATAACTAACAGAACCCATTTCCATCATTTTTGTCATGGGCCGATAAGTCTAGGCGGATCTGGGTATTCAAATAACATCTTTATTTAACCAGCAATTAGCATACCGTTTAGGAATTATATTACCTCTCGCATGCTTATCCATATTGAACAGCTTTGACTCCATTATATTTGACATTAACAAAATCATCGAAGTACCTTATTTGGCCAACAGTTTAAAATCACTGCTCGAACAGACCTTTGTTATTACCCTCTATCAAAACAAATACTCTCAAGTCTAATTTACCTAAATTAGCAGCTACGTTTACAACCAAATTAATTACCTAGTAAACCATATTTACCTCAGTAACTGTTCTAAGAACGGTAGGCAATTCATCTTGGTGTACCAGGTTAAGGATAACGGCAATCATAAATCTTGCTAGTCATAAACCTAGGCTTGCCTTGTAATCTAGTACATCGTTGTTCTAATGTATTACAACCTTTTCTCTCAAGGTGTGAGAGTGTTTAAATTGCATAAATTATATTAGGGCTATTTGTTTTGGACGGTTCTGGTTTGTTAACTCGCTCTCTAAACTGCAAGAAAATCGCCAGAATTACTCAAGAATATTTCATCTTCTCAGCTTCTTTGGTAGATAATTAATAAACACTGTTTAGTTACGGGTGAAAAATTACTTCACTGCCTTACAAAATGGTCTCGCAATTTCCTGCCGAGACTTTACAGACATTGAAGTGGCAACTATGAATTTTTAAAATTAAATCGCCAATTTAAGGTACCACTTCTCTCAAAAACCATCGACAATAAGTTATGTCTATGTGTTTGATCCTTTAGCTAACCTCAAACTTTACCTTACAGACGGCCGAACGCAGTGCTGGTTGGGAGACGCATCGAGTCCGTCTCAACCGGGTGCCAGGCTACGGGTTCGGCATCGCCGTCTCCGGCGGCAGGGACAACCCTCACTTCGCCAGTGGAGATCCCTCCATTGCAGTATCGGACGTGTTACGAGGAGGACCAGCTGAAGATAAACTGCAGTGAGTACTATTTGATAGCATTTGATCACCTGTCCCTTTTTGTTTCTCCGTAAATGCATATTGACACATTAAAATTCGTGTCTTTATTCTAGCTAGATAAATGTATTCCTGTAATGTATTGTTTTTATTCACTGGATACTAAATTAAAATTTGCATCTATTGGAATTTAGGCTTTGTCACCTACTCAGGCTTGTTCAGAATGAGCCAAAGCGTACTTAGTCTCAATTTAAAACAGTGTGTCATAATCATCTTTGTCATATAACTACTAATCATCATATCTTTGTACCCTTTCCAGAGTCAACGACAGAATAGTATCAGTAAACGGCGTTCCGCTAGAAAATGTGGAGTACGCGCGTGCGGTGCAAGTGTTGCGTGATAGTGGCGCCACCGTGTCGCTGGTGGTGCGGCGACGTGCGCCCGCGCCGCCCCCCACCGCGCCCACCACTATCAAACTCTCACTTAGTAGGAATGGAAAGAAAGAAGGTTCGTTGACTATTCTTCTTTAAACAATCATACTGTGGGTTACTGAAGTGGTATAGGTACTCAGGACTTATTCCCCAAACTAAAATATGATACTACAAATTCGTACTTAATCAGTAAAGGATTGAAGTTCATTCAAACCAAAATTGATTCTTATTCATTGACTAAACCTAATGACCACGTATGTGTCCTCTTACAGATTTTGGAATAGTATTAGGATGCAAACTATACGTCAAAGAGCTGACGTTACGAGCCAGGGAACAGTTAAACCAAGGTGGCCAGGGTCTTTGCGAAGGAGATATGGTGACGAGGATCAACAACACACCAGTGACTGATGCCATGACGCTCAAGGAAGCAAGGAAGCTCATAGAATCTTGTAAAGACCGCTTGAACTTAGTCGTGACAAGAGAACTGATTAGGGAAGAAACAGTCACGAATGGAAATTACCAGAATAATTATAATAGTCTTGGTAAGTGCTTTTCAGTTTTTTGGGTCAATTTTTTTCGCGCTCTTTTTGTTAGATTTGGCATAAATCGTGAACATGAATAAGCAAATGCGATATTTATATGCATCTGATCGAATTCTTTTGAAAGTGAGTTTAAAAGCTTTAATTAAAAACGTAAATAAACTTTTGGCTTTGAATAGATAAAAACATCAAATTTACTTAAATATGCGATAGATTACATGTTTTTGACGCCTTATTGATAACAACTAATTGAGTGTTGCTTTTGGAAATATCACTAGATCTTTATACGAGGCTTTTATATCAATTTCTGTACAAGATTTTTAAGACAAGAAGAACGTTAATCTTTTAAACGTATGCCTATATGCAAATTATGCAATAACCGTAAATAATTGTAGAAATATATGCAAATATGTGTCCTTCGCGAAGATTTGTAAGATTAGGAAATTCTTTCCACCACAGTAGGCATAGAAATAAGTATACCTATAGTTAAACCACTTGATAGACTAGCCCAGCCATTCACAGAAGAAATAATACTTAATTGAATTTTTACGAATACAAACGACACGGGTTATGAATTATGACATGGGTTACATATTATGACATGGGTTACATATTATGACGCGGGTTACATATTATGACCAGGGTTACATATTGTTATGAAATGGGTTACACATAAGATGGGTTCCTAAATCAGTTAAACTTACATTGGTTACATATAAGACAAAGACTAAGTCATTCTAACTTTATTCCTAACAGAAGCCAGTCCACACAACGTATACGGTCCTGCAGAAGCTTCCCCTGCGTACTCGAGTAGTGGTCAGAACTTGTACGTGGCGGCACCGGTCCGCGGCGGAGATGCACGAAGAGGCCCGATGTCGCACGAACAGCTCGACCAGCCGCCTAGACCGCCGCCGCCGAGGAATGAAGGTATGTTCAAATCTTGTAAAAGAAGTTACTAAAATATGCTAGTTACCTAAAAATGTAGGTAAAATGAATTGTTAATATGACTTCTCAGCTGTTTATTGGAAATTGTTAAGGTTCCAGGTGGATTTATCACAAAACTATATAGATTTATTACAGTTTATGGAATAATATTATTTAATAGTTTCTACTATCAATTACACCCGTATTCAGTGGGAACTGTTAGTTTCTTGTGAGATTGACACATTAAAACAAGCAACAACATAGAAATTATGATTGCATTACAGATTACTACAGTAGTAGAAGACAGCTTTATGAAGAAGAAGCAATGAATAATCAAAGAAATAAACCAACGTAAGTAACAAACATCAATTTTACTTCTGCGCAAATGTAAATAACATTTGCATAAATCCGTCCATGAGCCTAAGAGTCAAATTTTATTTTAAACCCATATTGGCAATATCTGATGATTTCACAGATATAAAGTTACAAAGATCCACAATCTTAAGGTCAAGGCCAGATGATACATTACCGTGTGTTTACATTAAAGGAGTGAGCCAAGGCTGATCAGTTTCCAAAAAGAGGGGTCTGTGGGACTCCGTTTGTGCGGAGGCAACCGGTCTGGAGTCTTCGTGTCGGGGGTGCAACCTACGAGTCCGGCAGCGTTGCAGGGCTTGCAACCTGCTGATAAAATACTTAAGGTATGTGTTTATTTAAGTTCTTCCACTAACTGATAATTTGTTGACTTTGTCGTAGGCGGTTTGTTTAATTGCAAAGTTACGATTTCCAAAGCATCTATTGGGTTTCTACAGACAGGTTTATCAGCGCTAAATCAATAAGCTTCATAAAGGTACTTACTTCAAATATAGTGAGGATGTTAAGATGCGAAATAATGAGTTCCCATTTCTAGTATTGACCTGAGGTATAGCTTCTAGCAAATTCACATATGTGATAGGTGTATACTCGATACTTCAAAAGCTAACTTTACCGAGATGCTATTTCTCAACAACCATGACGAAGAGACCACATAACAGTTACCCTAAGATTCTATAACATTGAAAGTCTGATAGTCTTCATAAATATTTCCTAAGAATGCCTAAGCATAAGTAACTCGTGTATATGGACGACATGAACATTGAGTGTCAGTTTTGTGCGGTGGAACAGGTGAACGACATGGAGATGAAGGGCGTGACGCGGGAGGAGGCGGTGCTGTTCCTGCTGAGCCTGCAGGAGAGGATCGACCTTATTGTCCAGCACTCGCCCGATGAGTATAATGCTGTTGCTAGTGGACAGATGCGTGAGTACACTTCTATAAGATACTTATGTAGGTTCAGTGCAATGGTGGCCTAGTAGTAAAAAGAACCAGCCTTTCAGTAGCTTAGATTCCAGATTATCAGTGTAACTTTTAGAAGTTATTTATATTTTCTGAAACCATTTTTAATGTAAAACCTCAATGTACTATATGCTAAGAAATATACGCTATTCTATTCTATTCTAAATATATCTTTGACACCAATGATTGAGTAAGGGTGAACGAAAACATCTTGAGGAAACCTTTTCTGCATACTAAGAATTTTGTTCCTTTTAGACAAAGGACAGACGAAGATGAGTAACTGGTTGTAAAAATCGTGACGTGATTTTATCCAGAACTTTATCTTCCTGATATTAATGATAACCTTCTATTTTCCAGCGGGCGACTCTTTCCACATAAAGACACATTTCCACTACACGGAGCCGACGGACGGCGAGATGTCGTTCCGATGTGGCGATGTGTTCCACGTTGTTGATACACTACACAACGGCACTGTGGGGGCTTGGCAGGTTTATAGGATAGGTAAGTCGTATTATTGATACACAACATTTAGGTTTAGTTGTTACCTATGGTTCAAACCGCGTTCGGAGGGAACTACTTCCCGCTACTTTCCGTTCTTGGATAAAAAGCCGATATCCTTTCTCAGCATCGAGACTATCTGTGTATTTATTATCAAACATTTAAATCGGTTCACTAATTTTGATGTGAAAGCGCGACAGAAGACAGACTTTCTCATTTATAGTATTGGTAAGAATTAAACCTGAAAGTTAGTAATAGCAATTTTATAAAAATATTGGTATCTATCTATACTATTATGTTTATTTCTAACTAAAAAGCTAATTGAACCTACATCTTGTCTGTAGGTCGTAATAACCAAGAGGTCCAAAAAGGCACAATCCCCAACAAGGCCCGAGCTGAAGAGCTGGCAACAGCGCAGTTCAACGCTACCAAGAAGGAGATGAGCGGCAACGACGGCAAACACAACTTCTTCAGAAGACGTCGGTCTACGCATCGGCGGAGCAAGAGTTTGGGCAAGGTAGGACATCAAATAAATTGATGGCTAATTTTATTTTGTGTTAGCTGTTTCTTGCAGTTTCACCCGCGTCTTGAGGGAACTTCTTCTCTTATCAGGATAACATAGTCAAAGTCAACCGGGGACAGTGTAGCTTGCATTCCGTTTGCAATCTTCTTAATAGAAGATTTTTTAGATTCAGGTTAGGAGTTCAATGCAAACTATAAAATCTTTCCATATTAAAATAGAGAGAATTTACTAATTTTACCTGCAACTTCAGCAACAATATCATCTCCCAAGCCTTTTCCCAACTATGTTGGAGTCGGCTTCAACAACGATATATCTAATAATTAAAAATATTATTTGTGACACAGGAACATTGGGACGAGGTAGTACTATCAGACAGCATCAGCAAGTTCCCGGCATACGAGCGAGTAGTACTGAAGCAGCCTGGCTTTGTTCGACCAGTCATAGTGTTAGGCGCCGTCGCGGATATAGCTAGAGAACGATTGCTGACCGAGAGCCCTGATAAATTCTCCTCACCAAGTAAGTTTATGTTATAATTTAAGTACCTCATACCTTTTCACCGTTTTTAGGTAAACAAATGTTTTGACGATTTGCTTAATTGAAATTATTATGTCATCTATGTAAACAAAAAATTTAATATTGTTTTCTTTGAATGTAGTTTTAGTGTTAACACTAAAATTAAATTTAAATTTAGCAATTAATTCCCTTTTCATAAGTTCTATATTACTTACTTGTATTGTAACTAAAATAATGCAATTTTTTTCACTTAAAACAATCATTTAACTGTTCAAACATGATTTGATAAAAACTATAACCAATGTCTACAAATAAATTCGTTTTGACATGATTTTAACTTTTGTTTAGAAATGGACAGTACTCTAGAAGATACCAAAACGAAGTCCGCCGGTATCATCCGCCTATCAAGCATCAGAACTATCATGGAGAGAGGCAAGCATGCCTTACTGGACATCACACCTAACGCCGTGGACAGACTCAACTACGCCCAGTTCTACCCTATTGTGATATTCCTTAAAGCTGATAACAAACATATCATTAAGCAGCTGAGGGCTGGGTTGCCAAAGTAAGTAGACTACTTTTTAACCAACTTCCCAAAGAAAGAAAGTTCTCAATTCAACCGCATACATATTTTCTTTTCATAGTATTAACCTACTTCAAAAAAGAGAATTATATAAGATATATTTGTCGACTCCACTTAATTTTTCAAAGTTAGATGCTTGTTTGTCGTTTGATAAAGACTATCGATTTGATACTTTGGTTATTGTATCTATATTATTCACAAGAAATAATGATTAATCGACCCTTCTCCAGGTCTGCTCACAAATCGTCAAAGAAGCTTCTAGAACAGTGCCAACACATGGAAAGAGTTTGGGGCCACGTGTTCACTCACACTATCACTCTGAGCGAAGCGAACCAAAACACTTGGTTCAGTAAGCTCATAGACTTGATACAAAGGACACAGCAGCAGCAACTATGGGTGTCTGAGACCAAGGTCAGTATTCTCATTATAACTTTAATGAAAATTATATTGGTATAAGATGTTGATTATTACTTATAATTACATTATTTTCGTATTATCTATATGTAACTTTCCATTTTCTATGGGTTTCATTTCTCAATGTTAACGTTTTCGTCTATTACAACAGTAAACGCATCATGCTTCAAGATGGTTGCTTGGTAAAGGCAATTTGGTGCATTTGGTAAATTATATGTGCTCTCAATGTCTCCTAGTATCTTTATACTTTGTTTAATCAATGTCTAAAATGTAGATACAACTCACACTCGACTAGTGTCTTCATTTAGTTGTATCAACATTTCTATGATCATAAACATTATATATTAACCAATTCGTTTCTGTTCTGTCTTGCGGCGGTGTAGCACGTTGAAATGGTGTCGGACATTTACTTCCCAATTCCTCCTTCGCCGTACCCAGCCTTTTACCCCATCTCCTATCCCTTGAACATGTATCCCCAATCCCCCCAACGTCCCGTCAGTTCACCCCAAAACCTCCCCCCTCTGAACCTTAACCCCAGCACTAAACATCACGACCATCTGTATGACGCTAACAGAAATCATGTAGTACCATACTACTACTCTGAAACTCTAACCCCTTGCATGCCTAACAATGCTTACAGTGTGCCAAATACTTACCCTACTAAAAACAGACATACCTTAGCTAGTTACCCTTACGATGACAGGCAGAATTATTACCAAAGGAAGATTAATCCTAAATTGAAACCTCCTTTGAATGGTAGTCCAGAACTGTCACAGATATTTAACAAAAGCAATGTTTATCCAAGTCAGAGTTTTCGACCTTACAGCGTCTTAGAAACAACTACTAAGTCTCCTCTACAAAATGTTCAAAGACCTTCTTCTGTGGTGCCAATGTCAGATCAATATAGACCCGCTTCGTTTTTCCAAACCGATAATGAAATAAAAAAGACAAACGAAGTACCTGAATGGAAGGCACGGCTTCAAAAAGAGAATCCGAAGCCGTTATTGAAAACATTAGACAGACCGTTGAGGCAAACGTGTAGGATCCCGAATTGTAAATGTAGCGAAAAGCCCACTGGTGATCCGGGGAGGTTTAGCGAAGCGCGAACGTTGCCTAGCCCTGCATTAAGAACTTTGAATAAGTACAGAAACCTGTCTCTTCCAACTTTAAAATTAGAAGAGATAGATAAAATTGAGAATGAAAGTAAATCTGAAGCCGAAAGAGACGTAATTCCTGTCATCAGTAAACCGATATCTGAACAGCATTTAGGGTATGTTTAGACTTAGAGTTAGTACTAACAAAGTAAACCAAAGTTACCATTCTAGTTTTAGCACAAGTATTCATCACTATTTTCTTAGCTTATTATCTGTATATTGGCTGCTTTATCGCTTTATATTAATTTGCTTATATCATTTTTATAATATGTATGTATTTTATTTATTTTAATGATTAGTTTTAGTCCAAGATTTACTGCCAGTGTGTTTTTTTGTAAATTTTGTCACAAGTTTATCAGTGTTAATACCACACGTGTTTTAATAAATCGATATTCAAAATTTTGCTCCCATATATAATCGATTTGGCCCTACGTGAGACACGTTTTAATTTTATTTTTTTAAGTTTCAACAAGAGATTTTGAATATCGATTACCAAGTGTGTAAAACCCCAAAAATACCATTAATCATTCACAGACGCTAAACCCCGTTTTTAGTTTCTGTAATGTGTTATATGCAATCATTCATTTGTCTTGTCTTGTCACCCCATTCCACAACCCACCCTGCCGGACGCTGCGAACCGAAATGGCCGAAAATACGCGAAAATTGGGAATTGACGAAACAGAGGCCAGAGCCATTGTCCGACGACTTTTTGTTCTCAATGTCTTCGAGTACTGAGAATAGACTGTCTTACGCGTCGAGTCCTGAAAGTGACTTGGAAGTGAGTCCGCCGCCTGCGCCGAGACTCGTCAAGTCCTCGTCTGACCCCTCGATAGCTACGACACAAGACAACATGGATCGGGACGACGATATCAACCATATGGCCGATGCTGTGCCACCTCCTTATACGGTTTGTAGATGTTTGTCTTGTCTATTTCTGTGTTATTTATCTTCATCATAGAATACTTCGAACATAAAATCAAAACGGAAAGATGAGAATTTTTTTAGTACCTACTTCAGAATCAAGAAGTCATAATAGTCTTTAAATAAAAACTAACTAAATCCATTTGAAATTAAGAAAGCTTTTTTATATACGTATTTCAACACATCTTCATTAAATAAACAGTCACTCCTAATGCGAAGATAGTACCATGTACTTCTTTAAGTTAGGTACATAATTAGCATGATTTGATCCTATACATATTAATTGTAGTAACTTAAAACACCCAATTGGGCCAACAGCAAGGCGGTTACGGAGACAGCAAGTATGGTTTCTCGGCCACCACGAATGGGGCTCCCACGAACGGCGTGAACCACAACCAGGGCCACAGCATGAGCAACAACGAGGCACCGCCCTACCAGCAGTGCAATCCTATGACGCATTCACCTCCACACTCCCCGCTGTATGGAACCGGTGAGTTCGACAATATTGATGATTTCTGTACATTGATTAGAACAATGGTTTTCAAAATCATGCAGGTGTACACCAGTAAACCACGGTTGACTTACCGGGGGTCCACGAACCACTCCCACTTCAAAACTCTTGGTATCCTGACCACCAACTTTGACTTGTCATGTAGATGTTGACCTATGGCAACTAAGTCTCCCGTGGTGTGGACCACTCAATGCTTAAGCGGTGGTCCACGGAACTTCAGTTTTGCCAAGCCACTGTTGCTGTATAATATTGCAAATTATCAATTTAGTCTAATCAAGCTATCAAGATTTACTTTTAAACTTTGTTGACTTACTCAATCATTCATTAGCTACCCTCGAGGGTCTTACTAGATTAATTTCGCTATACCGATTAATATTATAATGAGGCGTGGTGTCCCGGCAGTACCAGAGCTGCCCCCGCGCAGCACGGCGAGCCGGCCGGCGGGCGGCGTGCTGCTGCCCGCGCCGCCGCCCGCCCGACCGCCGCACAACATGCGACATAACACTCCTGTAAGTATACCATATTATAGTCCCAATAATTCTAATAAGTATTCTTCTGTGGAAAAATTCGAGCCTCTTTTGAAAATTAATATGGCATTATTGCAACACTGGCGCTCACTGGGGAAAGCCTAGGTTCAGCAAAGGACGGCAATATGCCGATATGATGATGATGAATTGGCAAGACTTGAAGAGACCAATATCAAATGAATTTACGCTCCTTTGGAGATTACTGGTTTAAAGTATAATTATGTACAAATACAGCACGAAAGAAAAGCAATCTATTAGCATCTTGCAGCAGCTAACTTTCATTTATTTATGTATATTGACATTATCTATATCGATGACTTTACCCCCAGTATTAACTATTTCTGCAAAAATCGATTAGCGAGTTTTATATATAACTATTTGTTTTCTTAGGGGAACCGTCCAAGTGCTCAAGAGCGTCTGTTTGGTCCTCCTAAGGACGGGGGCAGTGATGAGGCAGCTACGTACACCGCGAGACCGACCAGCATGATCATACAGCCTAGTCAGGGGCAAGGGTCCTTGGATAGGCATCGACATCCTTCTAATCCGGTAAGTGGAACTTGAAATTATGTATAACTGATTCAGATGAAAAAACTGCTGGTTGTGTTTGTGAAAATAACACAATAAAAGATGAAAAGGTCTTTTAACTAAAAAAAATGAAGTAAGAAACAGTCGAGGTTAGCAAAGCGTTCCTAAATTGCCAAAATAGACTTCAACTTCATCGCGAAAATATTACGTCTGCCTAAACCAAAAAAAAGGTTACAGGTACATGTAGCCAAAACAATTAGTATTTAATTTAATTCTAATTAAGAATAGGCATGATGACAAATTTTTAAATTCCTTTGTATGATGTAGGTATACGTCTATTTATTTATATTTAAGTTTTTTTTATCAAATAATTGCATTTTTCTCTGTCCACTTTGAATCCGGCGCGAAAACGCTTGTCAGTGTCATGTCGTCACTTGTGACGTCACGACTGAAATTACAAGACGCAAGTAAACAACGCTCGTGCAATAATTCAGTTTTTTGTGTTATTAAATATGAATTCGAAAGTGCATAGGTGTTGTGGGGTCCCCCAGTGTAAGAACACATCCAAAACAACTCCTGATAAGTTATTTGTGTACGTTCCTCACAATAAAAAATACGAAACAAGTGGCTTAAACTTGCAAGGCGAGATTCAAAAGCAATATTGCCCAGGGTACAACTTTTTTTTTTGTGAAGATCACTTTGATGTAAGTTATTACATAGTTCTCTAGATTCTAGCATAGTTTATAATGTAAATAACTATTTCGAGGTTAGGTTTCATCTCTCATTGTTTTTTAATTAAACTAGTATACTTACATGGAAGTTTTAACATTTCTAAATTCAGCTGAACAAAAATCTTTATTTGATGCCAAAATCTTTCCCAGCATTATGATATCAATTCTAGGCAAATTAGCGCTGTTTGCCTTGATAAATCCGGGCTCCATAACTCGTGTTATAAACAATTAATTAATTAAAAACAAAGATCGCAGTGGAAGTTCACAATAACGAAATGTGACGTTCGCGCGCTTTCGCGCGAGTTGTTTTGAGAAATGACGTCACGAGCTCTGATTGGTGTTCAAGATATCATGGCGGATTGCCTTATTTCGTAATTTTATTTTATAAAAATACATATTAATCACATTATTAACAAAGAAAACAATGCGCGTTTTATATTCCAAGCTTCAAGTTTAATTTAATAAATATATTATTTTAATGATTTTTGATTACTGTCATCATTCCTATTCTTTCTTCGTATCTATAGCAGAGCTCATATGACGGCACTTCATCGTACGACTACAGCGGCGCGTCAAACAACGGCTCGGCAGTAGGCTCGTGTCGACTGCCGCCCAACGCACCTGATGACCTGAAAGTTGCACCTCCTTCCATGTAAGTCGACATAAAATCTGTATTTTTTTACAGTCCCTTTGCAGGATACAGAACTCTTTTGTCTTGCTTTCATACAAAGACGGGATGAGCGTCGATCGTTGGTCGAGGCGGATTTCAGACTAAGCCCAGGTTTCCTCAAAATTATTTCCTTTACATGCACTCAGACATCACAAATTATATAACATAGAATAGTTACATTAGTAGTTAATCAAAGACTCACTGGGCTATCTATCACATTGATTTAACTAAAATTTTTGGTAATACTTGTATAATTGTTGCAGTAAAATGGAACCACCCCCACCTCCGAACCCGACGGCCATGTCCCAGAGCAACATGACGCAGAGTCCACAGAGAAACTCCAACTCGCATGAACACAACTCACTGGATTACAGAAGTCCAGATAATGGATACAGGTCAGTTTCATTTATTATTATTATACCTGCTAAACATACCTAGCTATATAAACTGTAATGCCTCTTTAACCAACTTCAAAACAGGAGGTGCCCACAGTCTGTATGTTTCTATGTGGTCTTTAGCATAGTATTTGGCAGACTTAGGAGAAGGTTTTAGGTACATATATGCATTATTGAAGACGGGTTCTTAAAGGTGTAGATTAAATAATTAAAATTGAAAGAAAATTATAAACCTCAAAATAAGTTACACAATATAGATACACAATGTGCACCAAAAGTTACCTATAGATACTCAATGTGCAAAATCTACAACTACATCTTCTAACAAACTCCGATTCAAAAGTACCATGCTGTGCAAAAGAAAAAAGACAGCACAAAAGCTTTGCCTTAATCCCAAAAAAGGTTGCAGTCAACTGACCGCACCATTGACAAAAGATTTTGGACAATAGAACTAACTTGTGCCTACCTTCGCACTGGTCGATATGTCTTTACAATAACTATTATATTACTAACTTCAGTTTACTTGGTACAATGCGCCTACGCAGCCAGTATTATTCAGTTTGAAAAGGCAGATGTTTTGGTGATGATATTACTAATGTAGTTTTTAGTTAATTTTAAAATATGGTGATACGTTGTGTTGGTAGTTGATGATAAAGAAAGTGGTGCTGTTGAAGTGTGTTTCAAAATGATCAAGTTTAATAAAAAGTGGGTACATCATTTTATCGCCATTTACACTAAGATGTGGTCGCAAAAGCTTTAATGTAACTTTGCTATCACTTAGTGAACCGATTTTTTTTATGAATTTTTAATTATTATCTTTGGAAGTTAGTTTCGGGATTTTACAGGTTTCTTTCAGGGTATAATATCCCCTTATTCATATCTGATATCTATAACCAAATAAATCTTGTCCATTTAACACCATTCTATTCTAAATCAACAAAGATTTTTTGAAAAACGAACTTTAAACAATTGTTCAGCGTCAAAATGCTTGTTTAACTTTGTTTAGATACAAAGTAGATATTTAAGTAGCCACATCAAATTTAATTTTCTGATCCCCCAGGCCGCCAGAATACCGCAGCCCTCAGTCCTCCCGTCCGCCCCCGATGAACGGCAACAGTCCGCACACACCGATGCACGCGCGCGGACCCTCACTGCCCAACGTGCCTACTAATGATCATGCTAAGTACAGGTCTGCTTGTTATATAGAAATTGCAGGTAATTTTTAATATTTGCATGCTAAATAAGGCAGAATATAGCCCAGTGTGCACCACTGTTAAAACTAAACTTTTTCAAAGCAGTGAGGACAAAGGTCTCAGGTAAGAGCGAAACGCTAGTCACCAAAAACTGGTTCTTTGGAAATCAGTGAAGGAGGCCTAGGTTTAGTAGAGGACGTTTAATGTTTGAGATGATGATGATGAGGGTCTGTCTGACCCTCTGACCGACATTCAAGTATCAAGTCATCTTCTGATTGACTTTTAGTAGGTACATATTTGACTGTCCTCGTCCATTATAGGTACCTACCACACTTCGCAAGAAGGGACAAAAACTGCCACACACCACAGACTTCCTAATTTTATAGAGGCGGCAGTATTTTAGAACACAATGGTATAGACCAGCTATACTCAACCTTTTTCTACCCTGGGCCACATAATTGCTACTGTTTAACCTTGCGGGCCGCAGTAATTTACCTACATACCTATGTCACCTACGTCATCAGCGAATAGTCTATCTATGTACCAAATTTCATCAGAATCGATTCAGTGGTTTATTCACGAAAGCGTAACAGACAGACTGGGTTTCTTTCGCATTTGTTACTAGTGATGAAGCAAAGATTATGCGACAGTTAAATAAAACTATATAATAAAAAAATTAGCATTTATTTCTGTCATAACAATTAATGTGATTTTTGACATTGTAACAAATTTTTGACAATTTTTGATAAATCAGGCACATAGTTACTGCATGCTACTCTCAAGACGTCGTCTAGGTGCGAATCGGTAAGCCGAGATCTGTAGACATTTTTTGCATATTTCATTTTTGAATATGAGGATTCACATAGGTAAGTTGATGCAAACAATGTCAAGAGTAAATTTGCGCAATTTTTTAACGTTTCATAGCTATCCGGTACTAATTTCCAAAATTCTTCATATTGATGTGTCTCTCTTTTCTCTTTAAAAATCGCCTCCAGATTCGTATCATTTTTTAAATCAATCAGCTCATCAGATAATTTTACATTATCAAAACCCAATAATGCAAGCTCTGTGGTAGTGGCTACTTCTAAATGCCAAGGATTTTCAATTAAAAGAAGACATTTCTTTATTTTACGTAAATCCTGAAATCTCTTCTGAAATTCGTTGCTTAATGAAAATAAGTAATTAGAAATATAAACCAGATTTTCTGGGGAAACCTTAATTCCATCCTGTTGAGCTTTTATCAATGTTGGAAAATTATTAAGATTTTCATGTTTTATTTCTTCGATATACATATGAAGTTTGTCTTCGAAAGCAAACACTTTACTTGCCATTTGAGAAATAAGTTTATGCTCACCTTGTAATCGACGATTAAGTTCACCAAGTTTTTCTGTTATATCGCAAAGAAACGCTAAAAGACACCACCAACTGTCTTGCTCAAGTTCTTTATAAACTTTATTATTTTGTTGTAGAAATAATATTATTTCGTGCCTTAAAGCGTAAAACCGTTCTACAACTTTTGTCCTACTCAGCCATCGCACTCCGGTATGTAGAAGAACATCGCCATACTCACTATTTAATTCTTGTAACATGCTCTTGAATTTTCTATGGTTCAGTTCTCGTGCTCTAATAAAATTGACGATATTTACAACGGTTTTCATTACGGCGTCAATTTCTGGCACAGTAGTACGTGCTGCGAGGTTTTCTTGATGTATGATACAGTGAAATGATAGAAGATTTTTAAGGTCATATTTTTTTTTCAATAGTGAAATAAACCCAACGTCGCTTCCAGTCATAGATGGGCATCCATCGGTGCAAACACTTACCATTTTTTTGATATCAATGTTATTTTTATCCATAAAAGTACAAATAGTATCAATATAATCAATTCCTCTGGTTTGACCTTTCATGGGCAGAAACTTCAGAAAATCTTCTCGAACGATACTCTGTTCCGTACAGTACCGTACAAAAACTGAGCATTGTGACGTCGAGGAGACATCGGTGCTCGAATCAAATGCCAAGCTGAAATATTTACAATTCTTCAAGTCATCTATGATACGGTCAGAAATATGCTTCGAAATATCTTCAATTCGCCTGACGCAGGTAGAATCTGAGAGCTGTAGTTGCCTGATTTGCGATATTATCTGCGTTTTATTACTAAATTTGTCAAATAATATATTTGAAGCGTTTATAAAACACTCTTTCACTATCTCAGCGTCAGTAAATGGTTTCATATGTTTTCCTAGTAAGTAACAAATTTCGTAGGACGCTCTTGTCACCGCTGTATCTTGTGACATTGAGACTGCCATAATATTCTGCTGTTGCTGCAATGACCTTTTGAAGGAGTGCAACTTTTCTTTTCGCAATGCAGACCCAACTGGAAAACTATTGCTGAACATCTTATGTTTTGTAGTGTAGTGTCGCATAATATTATATTTTTTTAATATCACACTTTCGCGGCATATTAAACATGTTGCCGAACCGTTTTTGTTCAAAACAACAAAATATTCCTCTTCCCAATTGTCTTGAAATAATCTATTTTCGTCAGAAATTTTACGTTTGCTCTTTGAAGATACACCAGCCATTTTGATTAAATGTTCGTCACAAATAACGTAAAAACTAATTATCAGCCGTAACGTAAGGTAACCGTGACTTTTACTACGTTCGAAAAACTATTGTTTCAAGCGCAGCGCATATCTGACCGATGATGAGTGACAGACGACGCGCGGGATCGGGCGCGCGTGCGGCAGGGGCGGGGGCAGGGCGATGTCGCTTGGCTCAGCGGTCTCACTGTCGCACTCATCGGTTCCCGCACGCACGCCACAGAAAATACATTTTTAACTCCGAGCGCACTCAAGTGTGATCTGTGTGTACGCATTAAGGGAGAAAACATGAGTAAATGCGTGAATTAATAAATACGTTAATTTTACGTAATTTTGGGCCCTTAACGTGGCTTGGGCCGCAAAAAAAAGCGCAGCGGGCCGCAGGCGGCCCGCGGGCCGCTGGTTGAGTATGGCTGGTATAGACTGTTTTTTTTTTTTTTGTAAATTTATATGTTTCTCGACCAATTACAGTGATCGATTTCTCATCAGAACTTAAAACGTTTTATTTGGATATGTTTTTTTTTTGCATGTACAGTGGGCGCACAAACTCGGCATCTCAAGCGGACTACAGCGGTCGCGGCGGAGCGCCCGTCCCGCCGTACAAGCCGGTGCCGCCGCCCAAGCCCAAGCACTACCGCCCGCCAGACAACTCGCACCATCCTAGGAATGGGGTAAGATAATACGTGCTGTTTTTTTTGTAGTTCGAAATTTTGGTGTGACATTATTTGTTAATATTATTTTGTAGTTTGAAATTTTATTGTGTATTTTATATGTCGTGACACCAGAAAGACATGGTAGAAAATCTTGAGTGGAAAAATAATAGATACTTATTATAGTTACGCATGTTTTTTTTTTTATCACCAATCAAAACTTCAATACTGTCCTACTGTCAAAACCTTTCACAACGAAAATCCCCACATACACGCACACTTCACTAACACCCCCGTCCCCCACAGAGCATGGAGCCGCCCC
The DNA here is from genome assembly GCF_022581195.2 of Helicoverpa zea. Taxonomy (NCBI): domain Eukaryota; kingdom Metazoa; phylum Arthropoda; class Insecta; order Lepidoptera; family Noctuidae; genus Helicoverpa; species Helicoverpa zea. The sequence goes on from NC_061472.1 coordinate 7,544,791, forward strand.
CACCGTCAGGCCCCCCGGGCCCCCGACCCGCAGCCCCAGGCGGGTACCCGGGTGCTCCTCACTACTCGCACCAGCACTCGCACTCGCAGCCCGCGCACAGGCCGCACAACCATAATAATTATCAACAGGTAATGTACACCACTACAGCACAATTAACTTGCTAATAATAATTAATTAAGTACCTAATTCAAAAACTTTTCTTGAAAAATAAATTAAATAGGTTTGCACTTTCTATAAAAAAGCCCAACTAAAATGTCACTTGGCATGTCTATTGCTTCGTAACTCTGGAATTTGGCATGTCCCTATTTAAAACTTTTTTTGATGTTTTCACGCCGTATGGTAAAACTTGGCTGAGCTTTTTATTCTAAAACATGTTGTATACAAAATAAAATTCCGTCTAGTCTGTTAGAAAGAAAAAACAATGACTTGTAAGTTCTTTAGTAGTCAATAGAAGTACTTTGGTCCTAATCGGTTAATATAATTACAGCAAAACATGTACGGAGGTCAGATGCCGCCGCAGTCACCGCCCTACTCGGGGCCTCCGTCACACCACAGAGCTATCAACCTACCACACAACCCACATCTCATAGGTAAGTCCACACTTGAAAACATACATAGATCACTATAAGTACTCATGTACATTTATTATAATGAGAAAGAGACACACGATGGTTGATCTAGGACATATTACAAGTTATCTAATTTATCAAAAGCATTAAGGCGAGCTTTCGCTGACCACTACTCAAGTTACTCACTTGTTAGACTAAATTCTAGGCTCTCTAGTCAATGTTGTACTTTTTTTCTAAGTTTAAAGTGTCCCAAAATTGGTCACCAATCAATTTCGTTACTATGGTAATAACGGATATATTTCCAAGGACATTCTTTGTTATTATTTACAATCCAACCTGTCTTTCCGGACATCGGAAATATATTTTATCTGCAATTTGTTTCAATTGTCTACAACTGTTCCAGATTTAGCAGGTAGTAGAGAGCAACGTGGATCAGCGTTCGAGCTTTACAGGAAACCTCAACATATGCACAATTTAAGGTAAGCCACAACATCATCTGCGTGAATTACACTATCAATCCCAAAAATACATTATTACAATCTCACAAAACATGTCCAGACAGTCAAGAATTTCTTTAAAAAAATGCATGTTTTTATTTTCAAGTCTTATGAACTTCATTTCTTAAGAATCGTCAGCCCCTGTACAATTTGCTCTAACATGCAAACACCAATCGCTTCACAGTCGACTAACATTGTCTTGTCGGGCCACAGTATTAGCTATGGTATTGTATGTGGTATATAAACAGTTATACATATATTTTGTAACATATATCTCTATATCGGGGCGTTAGTCTGTAAATTGTAATAACATTGTAATCTATTAGATATTTAGCTGTTTGTTTCGGAACAAACTATTGGCAGTGCGTGTCTGCATTTTAGTGCAACTTGATTGTGTTATAAAAGCATATTGAATTAAGTTCTTTTTCTCTTTCACTACTTTTATATAATTCAATATGTATTCCTCAACTCTTTTTATTTAGATCTTCTAATTTCATGTACTTTCCAATTTCATGATCATTTACATTCATCAAAGGATTATCTTCTGTAACATGCCATATATCTATGAAATATTTGTATTAATGTTTCTTTGAAATTTCCAGATCATTATTTCAATATGCTTTTTTTAGAATCACAAAATTCATATTTTGAAAATTGTCATGCTCATTGGGACATTTCAGAGATTTCAATATTGTTCCGTTATTAGTTTCATTTTCGATACTCTTGTGCTCACTTCATGTTGAATAATCTGATATGTCCTATTATCTATCATTAAGTAACTAAGAGGGTGTTTGGTTGTGGGTGTCCGCAGTTCATCAGATGCCATGAACTCGAGTGTGGAGCGCGACGAGACGTTCTCACCAAAAACTAAAAAGAAATTATCTAAAAAACCATCGTTCATTAAAAACGCCGTCCTCGATCTATTCCGTTCGAAAACGAAAAATTCACAAAAGGTGTCTCGACAGAAGTCACTGTGCGAAAGTGACTTGCAACAGAGACAGAACATGCCTCAGATGCCGATGTTAAGACGAGAGAGGTCTGACCTCAGCGATATGAGCATACACATGAGAAACCAACAAATTAGAAATCAGATGTTGCAACGTAGCAACTCATCTTCTTGTGAAAAGCCAGTATTGAAGCCAATTCTGAAACGGCAGAGTTCGTTTTGTGATGAAAGAAACGGATCTATCTGTACCGTCAGAGATTATGATGCTAAACCGGTCATGAAAAGCCTGCGAAGGCAAAATTCCATGTGTGACATAGAAACAGAACCGAAAGTTACCCCGCTGTTGCGTAGACAGAATTCTCTCATAGAGTATAATAGGAGAGGCATCTACGGACAGACGTCCAGCTTTAATATGATAACCAAAATAGACCCCATCTACCAAAGACAACAACAAGTTAAACACGAACCATTTCACCCCACACAACCGTTACCTCCAGAACCGTTATACCAAAGCAAGGATCATATTGTTTATGATCCTATTCCTAAACCTCGAAGGACCTATACTTCAGTGTATGACACTTCTACAGAAACCCCTTATGCCAGTCGATCTGAAATGTCTAACCAGAGTTTTGAGAATCCTTACGGAAACAGGCATACTATGCAAATGCCAATTATGGATTCGCCTTATGCTACCAGGGCTGAATGTATAAGAGAAAGTCCGTATGCAACTACAGCAGAGTGTGTTAGAGAAAATCCGTATGCAACTAGAGCAGAATGTGTTCGAGAAAGTCCGTATGCAACTAAAGCAGAATGTGTTCGAGAAAGTCCTTATGCTACAAGAGCTGAGTGCATTCGAGAGAGTCCGTACGCTACCAGGGCAGATTGCGTTAGAGAGAGCCCTTATGCTACAAGAGAAGAATGTATCAGAGAAAGCCCATATGCAACTAGAAGTGAAATAATGGGAGAAAGTATGTACACAAACAAACAAGACATATCAAAGCAATCCGATTCTTTTTACAGTGAATCTCCGTATTCTAGTAAAGAGCAAATGTTACGAACGAGGCTAACACCAGACAGTCCATACGCGACTAAAGAAGAAATGTTACGACAGAGATTTTCCGAATCTCCTTACAGCACAAAAGAAGAAATGCTGAAACAGAGAATGGAAAGTTCTAAGGAACCCATTTACGGAAAGAGGACATACGAGCCACCACCTGTCACGTCTTGGAATGAGAATCATTATGGTGTAAGGCCAGACAGAAGATTACAAACACCCGTGAATTTTCCCGGGAGAGTGTCACCTATGAGCAAATGTATGAGTGAGCCTCCATATGCCACACGAACAGAAATGATGGCCCGACTTGGTCAAACCGAGTCACCATATGCTACAAGAGCTGAAGTTAAATCTAGTTGCTCTGACACACAATACAGCACTCGCCACGAAATGATGGATATGAGACCTGACGTAAGACCTGCCTCCGCAGAGTGTACTTACGTATCAAAACAAGAAATTTTATCCCAGAAAGCAGCGCTACTCGCTAAAAAAGAATCAAGTTATGGCATACGACTAGAAGAAAAACTTGAAATAATAAAACAAAGGAATCAGGCAAAGAAAGAAATGATTTATCAAACTAGAAAGGAAGCTAACGAAAGTGATTCGGTAAAGATAAGAGAACCTCTCTATGTGTCGAAAAGAGATTTGAAAGAGAGTGTCATATACGAGTCTCATCAGGAAACAAAGGAAGTGACACAAACTGAAGAACAAGATAGTGCTAGCAGCAGTAGTGCTAGAAGTAGCCCTTACGAGCTTGGTCATGCTAATCACTTATCTCGTAGAGAGCCTGTATATCAGACCAAGGCGGAGGCAGAGGGAGGCAAAGAAAGTGAAACATTCCAAGAAATAGACTTTTCGAAACTCCGTCTAACGGAATCAAAAACAGATGCGGAGAAACAAAAATCTAAAAATATCGAAACCAGCATTTTGAAAGGTGAACCGATGTATGCCCCTAGGTTGCATGGAAAGGCTGATCACATTTCTAACGCTCTCAAGGTGACCACTGTTCCTGTACCTTATGAATCGACTACATCTATGGAAACGCATTATGCATCAGAGTGTAGTATGAACTTTGAGAACAAACCTCAAAGCACTCCCTACACGTCACAAGATTTACAAGATCGAACAAATAAGCCTAGCAGAAGTGTGACATTCTGCGAACAGATATTGGAAAAGAGTGCAGAGACCAGTGCAGAAAATTCACAAAATATGTCTTCCAGTCAGAATGAAACTACTGTGATTCAGCAGAACACTACAGTAATACCTTCAACATCTGATGCTAATGACTCTGGTACTAGCAAACCGGCAGAAGTGGAGCCAGACGGACCACATACAACTTGGGGAATATTTGATAGCGAAGGAGGGGTGCTAGAAGATAGACAATGGGGTGTATCATTAATAATACCGCCAAAAGCAATAGCTCCGGGAATCAAGCAAAAGATCTATTTTACGGTGTCAGACCCGCGACTCAGCCAGCGAGTGGGGGGACCTCCCATCGATATGGACAATGGTAAAAGCTTTTGTAACGAAGCACGCGTTAAAACCTTGTAGTGTCGTAGTCTGCACATACTAATTGGCATTTAATATTTGCGAATGGATTGGAATCTGGAAATATTGCACAAAGACTGGGAATTGTATTTGCTGTTCGAAATTTTTGTCTCGAATGTTAGATTCGATGTTTTGGATTTTATACACGATTAATGTTTTCTTATGTATATTTAAATATTTATTGCACGATATTGCATGAAGGGCATTCGTGTGTATCAAGCCTGTACTAAACTTAGTATCTTCTTAATATTTGTCGGTTAGTGGTTTAGCTAGAATAGTATTAACCTTTGTACCAAACCCTTATAATTTTCATAGAAATGTATATATATAATGTATTCATGCACACTAGTTTTTAGCTTCAATACCACATCACATTCATCAAATATTTTATATGAACTAACTTATAAGACTAATATTGGTTGTATGAATCATATTGCATTTGTATTTGCGCAGTTTCTGCAACACAATACACTCGTACTTAGAAATCGAAGAGCGAAGACGTCGACTGTGCTACTTACATCCATCGTCATAGTATGTTTGAACTCAACTTTGATGATATTTGTGCACTGTACAATATGTTCAATGACGTCTACTTTGTTTGTTTCAAAATTTTCGCTGTATTCGTCTTCATCTCTTATAATTCGACCTACTTAAGGTTTATTAAATCTTCAGAAAATATATTTATGATTTCTAACTCCATTACTATCGTGTCTTGCTTTTCGCCTTTTTGTCATGCCTCGCTTGCTTACTAACTGCATTAATGTGTTGCGATTTGTGTTTGTGTGTTCAACTCGATGTCGTGATTATTTCTACTACCCAACACAGCCTAAGCGGCCAATTTATAAACCCTTGCACAAATTTCAAAACCAAATCTAAAATAAACAAAAAAAAATAACTGTTTCTTAACTAGCTTCAGAAATAAATAATAAAAAAAACTTAAATCTGTAAATTGCAATCCTTACACTTAGCACATTTAAATCTCTAATTTCACTAAAGCACCCATTTGTCTTAATTCTTTGCGATATATTAAACTGTGTTCCAATAACAGGTGAAGCGATGCTGTCCCCACTAGTGATGTGCGGGCCTCAAGGCCTCGTGTTTCTGAGGCCTGTGACGCTCCGGCTGCCTCATTGTGCGAACGCTGTGCCCTCACTAGGCCTCACGATCAAGGCCACTGACACTGAAGCCCATCTCAGCACAGATTGGGACCAAATACACCTCCCTGCGACAACCACTTTGAATACTGTTGCTGTGAAAGTTGATCACTTTTAGACGTTTGAAATTTTGAGTCTTACATCATCCGTATTGCATTTGAAATGTTGCATTTTCGTGTCGATGCTTCCATTTAAAGTATATTTTGTTATATTAGTCTGAAAACTTACTAAAAGTGAACTGTTTTCAGTACAAAGTGGTTGTTGATTTATAGTATTAAAATTTGCTTTTTATTATGTTTGGCATACCCACCTATATCTATCAGCCTTATTTTAGTAGTGGTGCTAAAGTATCGTAATGTTATCATTTACTTTTTGAGGTCTATCGCCAATGTTGAAATGTAACTTCTATAGATAATATCATAAGTCGTATATCGTCTAGTTCAACGTAGATATAGACTTTTATTCATAGAATTTTAAAAATACATTTAGATCACGTTATACATTAATGCTTGAATACTTTTCATTACAATTTTAAGCTGTCCTCAACCGTGTCTCGTAGCAAACAAAAGACCGCTTAAAGTTAATCAAGTATTCGGTTCTATTTACATAAGTTGTGATTTCTCAGTGGCGCTAGGCCTCGTCAAAATAGACTATATTACTGAATCTCTTAATGTAGAGCTTGATTCGTAAGAGTGATATTGTGTGAAAGACTTATATTATGGAACGATGAATTTAGAAAGGACGTATGTACAGAGTTAGGTGACTTTCAATAATGTGCTCTAGCTTAGCGACATAAGGAGCATTGTGGCGAATCACCGTCAACATACAACTTTATGATTTTGATTTTAAGAGGCCTTACCATACCGTAAGTCTATTTAGTAGGTTTAAAATGTTTATACATATATTGTACCTAATATTATTATTTAATAATCAGTTATTAATAAAGCAATTAATTTTGTATCGGATTGTTAGAATTTAAAATTTATTTTTTTTGTATTTTGGCTTCCGTTGTTTGTAATGATTTTAAAGCTATTGGTTCATTTAAAGTCTTGTATCCCTCGCCATTTAAAATTTCGACGAAGTTGCTTAGTTTAGGCAGCTGAATGGAAAAGTAGCTTTAATTTTAAAATTTGCTAAAGTACTTTAAACCTTATGCTCATGCGAATAAGAGTCAACTATGATTGTATTGGTCTTCTTTCCAACACACTGTATATTTCTTGTTATTAGTGATAACGATGAGTTTACCTTTGACATGATAATTAAATTTTATATGTAATGAAAAATATATACTGTTTCATTTCACAACATTTAAACCTACCTACCGATATCTCAGAATATTTTAAAAAAATATAAAATTACCACTTTCCTTATTAATGAAAAGATTGGTAGAAACATTTACTATGCAGCCAGTCGCTGCTTCGATTCCTACTCATTATTCACATCAATTATCATACGAACAGAATTTCTCACACTTAAGCCTAAATCTTTAACAAACTATCCTAAATCTTCAAACATAACAAAAGAAAATAACCCATAATGTAACATCCGTATCACAAAAAACACAGTTCCCATTACATTACAATTTCGTGATTGACAAACAAATGGACTGAATTAACTACTTATGAATACGAGAATCACATTAGTATGAAATAATGATTTTCTCACACATTCTATCGTGTCCGCACTTCGAGTATTGAACTTTGTGCTACCGTGCTACTATGGTTCTAGAAATCGATGAAGTGATTTCAACTTTGCAACGAGTGTGTAAAAAGTAAGTGGGTTCTACATTGTGGAATTCGGAAGTTAATGTTGTACACTGCACAACATTAACCGAACATTGTAGTCCCCAGGCCGGCGAACAAAATTTTAATTGATACATACAAATTTAAGACTTTGTGAGTGCCTTCCTTACGATGAGTCCGTCGTCCGACAAACTATTCTAATACGCAAAGTTTGATGCTGCTGCGTTTTTGAATGCTTAACTCCTGGAATTGTCGATATAACGTCACTATGGCTCTTCGAAAAGCCATAAATGAAAGTCGAAATTCGATCTCAGTGGCGTGCACTTGGAGAGGCCTATGTCCAGCTGATGATGATGATGATGATGATAATGGCTCTTCGTACATACAAGTTTCATTTTTTGAAATATGTTTCATAAAGCTACTTTCAATATTGTGGTGAGCTTGTCCGACAAAGACCATGCTGCGTATGGAGTGTCCACCATCCGGAAAATGCCAAGGCCCTTTTAAAGAACGCAGTGAGGAGTGATGGTTTCCGAAAGGCAAATGTTTCAGCGGCAAGAGAAATTTCTACGAGTACCTACACAATGTTAGAATCAAAACGCCTTGTTATTATTTTGCACTGTCATACCTAACTCAATAAAAAAAACATTTGCCATTTCTCACCAACATGGATTGACAGGCATCAATCTACAATGTTTCCAATTCATTAAGAGCGTGTTTCGCTAAATGTTATTTTTATCTGAGGTCACTGATCGATCATAGTGATCAACGCTCCTTTTCAGTGAATATGGTTTTAGAAGGAAGGATTTAACATTGGCTATACGTTTGTTTTAAAAAAATATGTAATACCACAACGTAGTTGCCCTGTGTAGTAGTTGTAGTAGTACGTAGTACTTACCGACAGTGATATAGTTATTCATCTTTTCTAATGAAATAATTTGTTAATTCAAAACCTTTTGATCTTGAGTGACGTTGAAACAATGACGTACGGTATCGGTTGAGTAATTTTCACCCACACATCCAACTACCTACATAGGTAGGTAATTAAATCATGGCTCTGTTTAACCACTTTCCCTGTCACAATAGTTTTAATATTATGTCAAGTTAAACACGTACGAATGACTATGTGAATTAGAGACATGATTTAAGCAGTGATGTCGTTGTAATCCAATGGCGGATTCATTACTTTTTTTTACTTGACACCGGGGTCAGCCCTACGTGGGTAAAGGTCGTAGCACATTATATGACGCTAATGGTAGCTAAAGCGCAGAATATCGCAGAAAGAGATCAACAAAGGAAACTTTGACATCATACTTTAAAATTTTAATTTCGTGGTTTTTCCATCTTATCAGTAAATGTCTCATCATCTTGTATAAGTTAGTGCAAAGAAATAAAGGTCAACCCTTAGGTTGACCTTTATTTATTTGGGACAAAAAACAGTTACCTACATGCTTAGCTTAAATACAATACAGATTCTTTTAACATATTTTTTTTTTCTTTATAAAAACGCATAATTAGATTTCCATTTCAGGGCAGATAATACCCACCTAAAACCTAAACTTCAGACAGGTATCGCACATAATGATACCCAACTATTTACCCATACACTACTCAGGAATGACCATAGGCGATATTAAGGATATAAGAGCGGGGGCACACGATGCGTTGCGGCGGCGGTGCGGCGCCGGAGCGGTGTCGCTGCGTCGTCTTACATAGAAATATCTACGGCATGTCACACGATGCGCTCCGGCGCCGCACCGGACTTGCAACCACCAAGACGAGGCGGGGAGGGGTGAATGCATTGCGACGTCGGAGCGGCACCGCTCAGTTGTTTTGCGTCACGAGGAAGGACAACAGACTGTCCAACGCTACGGCGCCGCTGCGACATAACAACGTTACGGCGCCGCACCGCTCGTGTGGCCCACTGACACGGTGAAACCTTTGCGGTGCGGCACCGCAACGCATCGTGTGCCCCCGCTCTAACATTTGTTTGTGCATCTTATTAAGGCCCTTACATTAAGCCTATCCCTAATGATACATCTCGCAACAGTTAGGCATATAAAACTGCAATCTAGAAAGATTGCACAGAAAACTATTCGGAGACGAAATATCAAAGTTTTTTTTACAAACGTCACTCATAATTTTGATAAATTACATAAGGTCGCGAACGCTACTATGTATAATGTGTGGAATTTCCTACGCATATCGTGTCATAGGTGAGTTTTATACTTGTTTGTGAATGTAATGAGTTTACGTAACTTTTATGCACCTATTATATATATTTTTTTGATAATATATATACCTATGTTGTCCGTGGTCAATTGATACCAATCAATTGTGTTTTCTTGTAAATTTTTAGGATTATTAGCGAGGACACAATGTGTCATTAATGCTATGACACTAAATACATTTTCACATGTCCAATGGACCAAAACCGAATTTTCCCTCGTCCCACAATATCAGAGAACGATAAGATTGTTTATTTGTCTCCAGATTCCCAGATAATCTATACAAATATTATTATCTAAGTTCATTGCTTGTCATAAAACACTTTAACGACGGCATTGACTATTGAATCGATTGTAAACTCACACTCGATAATCGGATAAAAAATCGATACCTTGCCTGATACGGATCCATTGTTCAATTGTTAAAACTATAAAGAACTGTAGTTAATAATTAGACATGACATTTATGTTGAAACAGTATTTGGGATTAAGGGTAACCGAAGTTAGAAAAAGTTGGACAATGTTAAATCTGCAAATGCTTTTTGTAGGATTCTGAGTGAAGATGCGCGATCAGGCGTTCTGTCTGTTTGTAGGCCTTCTAATAACCTAAAGCCTTATTAAATACTCATTAGAAATTGTAAAATGAATTATGGTCTTGTTATTTAACAATAAGTATGTACATAACAGATAACAGGCTAGTGAGCACGCCTGAAGACATTTCTCGTCATTCTCTCTTCATCATGTCGTTAGCATACAGATAACTATGAGAATTGAAGCTTGAATTTTTCGTGGCTGTTCACCACCTTAAGGTGGGCAAGTATCGGAATGCACCTGTTTATTGTACCTACCTACGAAATAACTAGTGTATCTAACAGATAATCTTTCTAACAGAAAACGTTTAAAAAATACCCTTAGGATAGTTAAAATTAAATCAAAGATTTCACTTGACACGTTTCGTACTCTGTGCGTACACTTTGGTAGGTACTTTAATTGAATGTTGTGATGAGCAAACCGCTTTACAAATACATATAATTATGACCCAGTAGGTCACAGCCTGAGGCCTAAAGGGCACAGTTAAAGGCGTCAGAAAACAATTAAACATGATCTAATTTTGACCTATGAGTAAAAACTGAACTCGTACATGACGTGATTGATCGATACCTTCGATATTTTACGACTGGTATTAATTTGATTGTTTAAAGTTTGTGGGCCAGTGGTAACTTATATTTGAATTGATCCTCTTGCTGATCCCTGGTGAAATGGTGTTTAGAAGAAAAAGGAACTATACATATGTAAAGGTACCTACTTAGGTAGATAACGTAATTTTTAAGTTTCGCCTACAGGGCATTTCCTTAGCTTTTTAATTGATAATTAAGAGTACCTAACTTTGGCTAACTTACTTTCTACACACACACATTCTCTACGATACAAATAATCACGTGGCATCAAAAAAGCCAGTATTCTAAAATAATGATTTTGTCCAAGGACAGTGATAGTTATAATACTAAACATAATATCAGTTGTAACACTGATGTAACACCGAGCGGAGTCAGCGTATAATCGGAACAATTCTCATGAGATGATATCGGAGGAGCGACGATCGTAATGACGTTACACGCAACACGATCCGGTTCCTATCACTAACGGAGGTGTGATTAGCTTGTTTTACCATTTAATATTATAGGTATACCTACTTAAAGAAGATGCCTAAAGGTTCTAATTTGTTTTAGTTACTTTTTGCTGTGGTGTGCTTATTGCAGTTAAAGGGTAGGTAACACACACTCAAGTTGATTGCAAAAGCAGAACACCGATGTGTGTGTTTTGGGAAGTAAGTAAAACAGAAATAAAGTCAGCGATCTCAACTTAGAATTAGTGATCTGTGACCTAAAATTCACTTTCTGGAGGTGTTTAGAGAAAAAAATATATAGGATGACATTCAGCACGATGTTAAATTATTTTCCTAACATTGCCATTTGCTTTGAAATCTAACTTTCTGTAAGTTTCAACAAACCTGATTAATAATCCATGTCCTTAAGCGATTGCATCTTCAGCCGCTTAGCCAAATGCACGTTTGTATGTCAAATGCTTTATTTATCTGAATATGAAGCATGACGTGCATCGTTGTGGATGACAAAATACATTTCGAATATTGTCTACAAGTTTGTGGTTTATTTTTGATAAAACAAAAGATGTATTTACCTTATGATGCTTCCACGACAAACACATGGAATCCATCATTTGGTAAAAATACACTTTTTACAAAAATTAAGCGTCGTCGACGAGGAGAAGTTTAGAACCGAATACAAGGAATCAAACCTCAAAATAACTTAAAACTTGACATTCTGCCATTAAAATTGAAGAGATCATTACGCAATTTGAAGAACCTCAAACAAAAACTAATAATTCATTGCCCTAAAAACAATTGCCTTCATACCGGAAGGCCTCAAAACGATTAGCTTAATAACAACATTCAATAAAAATGTTAAGTCTTGCACGTAATGTTTTGGCACTAATTGTGACCCCGTCTAACCTAGCAGGGACCGAAAACTTTGTCTTTTACATACAATATGCGGTAAGTTGGTGCAACTTTCCGTAACCGGTCAAAGATTTAGAGGCCTTTTATTTGTTTATTTGCCATCCCAAAATTAGATGGTGGGATATAGGTATATAAGGATATACGTGGGATATAGGTTTCCAAGAGCAATGCCATAGATAGAGCGAAATTGAGAAGGAAGTCAAAGTCAAATCATTTATTTCATTTAGGCCTTTACAAGCTACACTTATGAACATTAAAAATTATAAATAGTTTTGATTCCAGTTGAAAATTTAGGAAAGCTGACCCCACCACCACGTGGGATATGTACATAGCAGGAAAAAGACAGTTACGGTAAGCTGGTGAAACGTTTACTGAACATTTTTATGTCAAACTTTTGTAAAAGATTTTCATTAGAAGCAAATAGTCACGATCGAGATGAACCCTAGGTCAGTAGATAACACGCAACGGTTCGGCCATTGTAGTGCTTGTAAGTGCCATCAATCTGTCTATGGTATTGACTACTTTTGGAGTTCTAAATCAAATTCAGATGATTATTCGAAATGAGATCTTTTTTAAAAACGACATAAGTAAGGGCATCGAGTGTATACTTTGTAAAAAGTAAACTAAAATTGCAGTTGCCGTACTACTATCGATATTAGCGACTTTATGTTTTGAAAATGTGAATTATTTAATAAGTTAATCTAAGCGATAAAACAAAAAATACGATTGTCATCGGGACTTTTACTCATTCCATTCAATACTTGAAAAATAATGCACAGTTAAACTACAGTTGTGCAAACATGCATAACTCCACAAAAAGCTTTCTAGGTTTTAATGACCCACCTAATCTATTCAACGAAGTGGGTGGCTTAAATAATAGAATATCCGTATTAAATCTACAGAACATTACAATCTTAAAGGTCAAAGGTATTACAATTTACTATAATCTGTCATTATAGTAGTTACGCATTGCGTTGGCTGAACTTGACCGTATTATGGCCTATTTGATGGATCTTCTCATACTTACTTTTTTAAGTGGCCAGTAACGACCAAAGATACGTGTTCGAAATTTGAAATGAGACAACTTTCGTATTGAGGATTCCATACCTGGATAAGAAGTGCAACGGACGAGGGGTAACTCGTGTAACATTGATAACCGTCTGACCTGCAGGTCTGAAGGATATCGCTTTTTACTAAATTGTCGTTAATTTGTATAATATAGCGATGGTAACCAAAAGAAAAAGTTGGATTGTTCGAACATATAAAAACTCTCGAATTTCCTAATCTAAAGTCGGTGAAAATAGGTCACATTTTTTTCTAGATGACTATCAGGGAAAGCTTCAAATCGAACTCCATTTTTACAGTCCTACCCAATGCAGGGCACAAGCATCTTCTTATCATGAATTAGCGTTAATCACCCCCAATTTTTTGTTTAGGTAAAATAGGTACAAATAATTTATCTGATTACCTAAGTCCATGAAATGCATGGTTGGTACTTCTACATACTCTTGCAATAGGTAGGTAAGACAATAAATATGACTAACAAAATGCATTCGAGTTTAAAAGCTGAATTACTATAAGTATTTAATTAATTTTATAAAGCATGCTTCTCAAATTGGAGCGACTGGGGTCAAAGTTGAGAGTATTTGCGCAATACTCATCCCGATTTGCGTTCGTTTGAGTAATAAATAAGACGTGCATGAACAAATGTTGCCCAATTGTGACGGACGTGAAACGATTTGTGCTAAAAGCTGACTGGAATAGATGTACTAGGATTATCTTTAGTGCTTTAGTTAGATAGTTTAGCATGGTAATTTTCTCTACAAAAAGTCTTTCTATATACCTATAACATTATCATCAGCAATACCTTTTCCCAAACTTTGTATGTCAGAGTCATAAACGCACGTAAATGTCGGTCCTGCGCCTGATCTCTTTTCGGTCGTGTCGGATTGCCGTCCCATCGGGCTATGAGAGTGAAGGAATAGGGAGTGCACCTGTGTCTGCGCAAATGCTTGTGCACTATAATATGTCCTGCGCAGTTGGCTAATCTCCTTACATGAGAACAGCCGTCGTAGCCGATAATCGGCTAGGAGGACATCATCATCATCATGTCAGAGTCGGCTAACAGTCTAACTAATTGGATGCAGCTGGTGGGTACCAGTGTTTTACATGGAACGACTGCATATCTGACCTCCTCAACCCAGTCCGAACAACACTATAAAAATAATTGACAATTATTTTTTAATACTTGATTTTCATAATACGCCAACATGAAATAGAAAGGTATTCAGTCCTTCAGCATAACGCCTGAAATCTTCACACATTAGCCAACAAACATCATCAGTGTACGTTTGCGTGCACGTTGCATACGATTGCAGGATTTCCATTCAGACTGCACTGAATGGACCCTCCTTTGTCGAGATGTATGCAAGAGTAATGCGCTTAGTACACATTTAATGGCGTAATTATTTGTGTTTACAACATTAAACTAAGGTATGCTATTTATATTTCAATAACTCATTTTGTTCTTGGAGGTTTCCTATTTTGTTATAGTTTTAGTCCTAGGGCAAGCTAAAGAAGGGAATGATGTCTAAGGTCAGTAGAGTGACAGTAAACTAACCAAGAACAAGACATAAGTATGGTGAAAAATAGCAGAAATCCCTTATAGAAATGATTCTATACAAAGTACACCGGCTCCGAAAAATGTAGGTACCTTAGAACTTTTGAAAAACGAAAAATTTCAAAAAAAACTAAGTCTTTGACCCAATTACAGCCTAAGCACTCAGTGCTCTTAATTCTCGTTGTAGATCTCATCATATCTCATGAAATCGAGAACTTAATCGATACATTCGATTCGATTGTAGTCCGAATGATCGTTCGAATAGCTGCCAATCTGTAGAAAGTACCGGGTATCATTTCTAATTGCTAATCTTAGAATCTTATCTAGGATTCAGATTGCGACAACTTCGACAAAGTAAGACAATGAGAAGAAAAAAGATGTGTCTATTATACAATAAGAGGCAAAGTTTTGAAACTGCTATCATGATGAACTTTAGAGGTGATCGGTTCGGTTAATAAACTTTCAGGCTGAGTAAGTCGAAAACGCGAGAGAGACATTTTTTTCCTCATCTACTTATTTAGAAGGAAAATTGTTAAGAGTCATAAAAGGGACAAAGAAACTAAGGCAGGTGCGCTATTATTTTAGTTCAGAAACTGGGCTAGAACAAAATTGTTCAAAACAAACACCTGAAATTAACTTAACCCACAAACAATGAAAAGCTTGACCAGCAAATTGAAAGCCGGTAAACCACAGACCCTACCCATCACAGAACTGACCTAGTTTACAAAACTTTACGTTTGCAAATCGTACGCATCCCTTGGTAAGCGGTGGTGGTTGCTATGGCAACGGTGATAAAAGCCTGCGCAGGCGCACCTCGTCACAGTCCGCGCTCACGCGCTAGCGCTACGTACGCACTCGGTGAGTTTGTATTTTTTTTTTCGAAAATAGTTTGTCTATGCAGTGTTCTGATTTTAGAAGATATTTTTGTGACTTTTGGGGATTTTTTAGTAGTATTTTTTTTTGTGGGAATTGAGTGGTGAAGTTTTTAAAGTTCAGTGTTTTTTGAGTTATTTTTAAAATTTTAATGCTAGGTATACAGTATTGTAATGTTATGCACACCTTTATGATGAAAAGTTTGAATAAATTAGGCAATACACAAATAAATACTTAAAAACTTATCGCCCAATTTTCCGCCCGCCCAACTTTCACAGTTTTCGAATTACACGTATACAGATCATATTCGAAAAACAAAATTCCAGTACTTTAACTAATTTTGTAAAATATTATTTAGAATTAACCTAATACGTACGGCCCTTTAGCCAAAATTAATAGATACAACTTTAACCTTTTGGCAAAGGCATAACCTTTATAGAGGTAATTTTAAAGGGTCCTGGCTGTTAATGAGTTTATTTTTGACTAAGTATATAAAGTTTTCTTATTTATTCTAAAAGGACGATGACAACGGTAATCCATCATAATGATATGCCATAGTCAAAAACAAGATTCCGTTTATATGGGAGTGCCAACCTATAATTAAATTATCTTGAGAAAACCAGCAAAGTAAATACACTGTTATAAGACCTTAGGAGGACCTTTGCAAGACTAACTAACCACAATTTTGGGGGAACTTACCCCAAAAATATAGGAACATAATTGTCTATCCAAATAAAAAAAAAGTTAAAGCTGAGCGTGCATCTCATAGCCATACAATTAAATTGCAAAAAAGCAGAATTGCAGAAGCGCAAACCTAGACTTTAACTTAAAAAATATCATTAAGGCTATTCTAAAGAAAATCCGTGTGATATAAATAAAACAACCATTACGAAAACACAGAACTTATGTAACAACCCTAAGTAGGTATTTCATACAAAGTTCCCATGTCCACTACATAACGCACAGAAATCGCCTACAAATCTCATTCGGAATAAGCGATAAATTCCAAACAAAACGCCTTCCACTATTACAATCACAATAATTATATCGTTCGTAAAAACTCTATCTCATACCGAGACAATGTGGGCAACATTCTTTTCTCATTGATCGTTTTTACCGAAGTGTGGCTGCGGTGACAATGATAGCTTTTTGCTTTTAATAATATGTATGAACAATCGACGCATTGCACTGCGCTGGAGTTGAATAGGTGGCAGGTTTAGGGATCAGCATTGTTTTAATTTTGTAATGGTATGTTTGGTTGGTTATTTGTTTATAGGATTTATTAGTCAATTACATTTATTAGTGAGCATTAAGTCTTAGCATCCAATTTATGTTATTCATTAAAGGATTTAACGGCTCTTAGTACGTAAGTCTGTTTATATCTTGATGATTTATAAAAATGCATAACAAAAATTATAGTCATTGTAAATTAATTTGTAAGTTTATGACATTACTGCTTTCTGTATTTTATGACATTATGTGCAACTTAAAATGCCACAAATATTCCCAAAAACCAATTTGAAATATATCCAAATCATATAATACCAAAATAACTGAAGTTCTTACTGACTGAAGCTTACAGTCTCGAGGCTTTTGAGTCAAGTAAACAATAAAAAGTTCATGATTCTAATTCTATAGTAAGCAGAACCCTTTACTTCAAGCAGCTCGATCGATCTTCACAGAAATCTTATGAATTAACGTAGGTATCGTAATCACTGTTAGTTTCGCACACTTTATTTCCGCAGCCACCAATTTAAGCTCATCTCTGTTCAGTCGACCATTTCCTCACAATTGATGCATCATTATAATGGTTCCGATTTCACAAGAATGTGTCAATTTTGTCTCAAAATATTATGCTTCCTGATTTCTTACAACTATTTGTAAAGTAATTGGAATGTCCCAATTTGAGTACATTTGATGTGCAGAGATGCTGTAAGTTCGGCTAGCCATATAATTCAATATTAGTCCAATGTAATTAACTGACTTAATAAGAGTCCTATGTCCCGATTGGGGCATTGAGTGGGTATCCACAAAACTCCCCCATCGCGTTCGGTTTTGGGATAGAATTGCAGCACATAATTACTTAAATCTTTCGGTGACACTAAGTCTAAACAATCCTCGCACAACTTGACCTAATTTCGTTAGAAAACCACGGTTTTAAAAAGGTCACCATGTCACCAAGACATTGTAGCATACTTATCTAGAGTTCTAACATTTGCTACATCTCTAACAGTCTTAGTTCCGTCTTACAAAAGACCAATTTTTATTTTTACAAAACAATTTAAAACAAATCAGGAACATGGCATTTTAACAATACAACTCTCTAATTAATAAATTAAGCTCGTGAACTATTCATGCATCGCGTGCGGTTATTTAACCAAAAAAATAATTTCTTTATTTACAATACTAAGCGGATTCTCCACAGATCATTAAACACTTAGGCAGATAGAATTAGAATTAGATAGGAATATAGAAATTAGCATGCTAGATAATTGTTTTTTCTGGCGATAAATATAGTTAGACATGCAATACAAAATCAGAAATTATTTGCAAAGTTCAAGACATGCATGAAAGTACAAGACTTACCTATTACGTAAAAAAAACTTAATTAATTTATTAAAACAGCTGAAAACTTTAGAAGCTTAACTTAATAAACTATCCATACTTTTGTAAACGCTTTGAATTGTAGTTACAATACTTAATATACTAAAATGGTTGCCCAAAAATATTGAATTTCATAGTTTGGTAGCAATGAAAGTATAATTCATAAAATTCACACGAATCAAATAAATATTCACAAAACAAAACATCCCATACAGAGCGCCAATTAACTTATTTGGAAATTATAGTTTATATAACCAAAATTCAATTTGTGGTACTTAATTTTGATTTACAACTTAAGTATGGGATACAATGGTGGCTTTTGTTTTTTTTTTCGAATAGGGCTTTACATCATTTTTTATTATCAGGTGATGATTGAAGAACTTCGCGTGCCGGATAATTAAGTGAAATAGATGAAAGAGAAACGCGAAATCCACTACCACCTCTTACTATTGCAACAACAAACAAAAGTGACATCTTTTGTTCGAGGACAATCATGCAGTAATACCCCTCTTTCTATTCCTCTCTCTCTCTCTCTCTCTCTTTCCAGCTATTTATCCCACATGGTGGTGGGGTCTGCTTTCCTAATTTGTCTTCTCCACTTCACTCTATCTACGACATCATTCTCGGACACCTGGCACTCCTTCATGTCTTTCGAAACCATTTTTTTTCTAGAGGATTCTCTACTTAGCACCTAAATGAAAAAGCACCTACATTCCATAGAAAGGTCCTACCATCAGCAATTGAGTGCTAGTGGGAACAGCATTGCGTGGACGCCCCGCAGTGATGCGTCAGTCACGTTCCGTCACCCCGACAGTTTCAGAACAAACCATTAGATTCATGACCCGGGGCCATAGTACTACTGAGTTGCTAAGTACTGGTACTGCATTCACTAATACGATGGCCCTTAGATAAATATTTGTTGCAAACCCGTGAGAAAGAGATTAATTGATGGTTTAAACTAATCGTATTGAAAAAAAGGGTCAACAATTTAAGACTTACTTGAAATCCCAGTCATCTATCCATTTGCCTAGTCTTCCCCTTACTATATTGAGGTCAAATTCTAGTCTAACCGGATCCAGTTGAGCACCAGTGTTTTTCATAAAGTGACTGTCTATCTTATTTCCTTAATCCAGTTACCCGCAACCCGATAGTCTTAAAATATTGAAATGTAGGTACAGTGAGACGTAAATAAAAAATGTTTTGAACAAAGAACACTAATCAATAGAACTAGTCCTTCATATGATGAAAATAATATTATAATTAATACGGCCTGTGGCAAAGAGTGCCTTCCTGAGCCAGCTCTTTGAAATGGTTTAGTGTCTACAGGTAATTTAGTAAAGGGCGTGAGTAATAGCCTAACAACTACGGATGTTGTTTGTCATGACTCGAGTGCAATGTTGTGTCGTGATGATACGTTTCTGTTTTCTAATATTATGCTCGTTGGCACAAGAAGACCCGGATGAAGTCAAGAGGGATTATGCACTTTCAAATGAAATGTTCTACACTAACACAAATACTTTATTAAAATTAGCATCGAATATGTGAAAATGAAAATGAATCGAATATGTGAAAATGAAAAAAGCGAATTGGCAATATTTTCCTTGTATCTAAATGCACTTGGTTGCTGGGTGGTTCGCTGCATTACCTCTTCCTCGCAGCAAAAATAAGGCAGTGATGAAGGGTGGACGTTTTGGTGGACGTGAAAATTGTATCTATTCTATAGTTTTTTCCCCTCTGAGAATTCAGTGACCTTTAAAAGAAAAAAAAAACTTAGTTAACTAGCATTGCAAGCTCATCAGTCATCGCTGATGTAGGTCATAATAATGATATACTTATTACACGGCTAGTAACAAGACAAGTAACATCCCGCGCTTACTTACACATTATAGTAACTTTAAACATTCGTGCGTTTTTATTATATTTGATTGTATTATTATAGACGTTGGTAGCGATGGATGTAAGACTACTAATCATTGTTTATTCTGATACATGATTCATTCTGAAGATTGGATTAACTAATAAATACTTATTGGCATTAACTTTATGAATAATCTTGACTCCTATGCATTTGCTAATACCGTGACTACTTCCATTATGGTTATTACAATTTACAAAAATCGTAATTATAGCTTCTGTTAGCAAATGGTTCTCCGAGCCAGTCATGGTCAGGATCGAAGGACCAGATTACAGAAAGTTAATTAATGCATAATAATATTTGTTTCAGATTTAGTTTAAGCCCAGAAGGTGCAGCACCAACACCATGCTGCGTTTGTCAATTTTTTGCAGTAAGTAAATCCTTCTTAAGAACAAATAATAAAATTCCTAAGTCCTAAGCAATGGACGACAAAACCTAGGTCCTTTAGTTTCCTTTCAAAAACACTTGTAAAATCTAACATTGATCACTATACCAACTGATAGAACCAGGAATTCCGAATTCAAGCGGTAGGTAAATACAGTGGCGGATTTACAAACTTGCCGCTAGTAGGCCATTCAATTTTTGCCGCCTCTAATGATTGTGAACTTAATGATATTTCTGTCAGTTACTAGATTATTTTTGCAAGCCTCTATGTACCGAGGAGTTTAATATTAACAAGTTTATATGACAGCGACTTTCAGCGGCGGCCCTAGCCATTGCGAGGCTACGTGCGGCAGGTCTATGCGAGGCCCTTTGTCCTACGTGAAAAGTATGTGTTGCGAAAGTAAGCTGGTGTTTTGATTTAGCTAAACGTCATGTTTGAGGAGAAATGCTCAAGTTAAACAAATTAATAAAATTTAATTTTACTACAGTTTATATTTAAAGAATCACAAAATTAACAAATATTAAAATGATCTGATGCTTGCGACTTCTCTTAAGACTAAAATCTTTAATTAAAGCAGAATAATGGAATGTATGTGCAACGTCATTTTCGATCGAAAGAATAGCAAGGGCTGAAAGGCGATCTTGTGTCATCGAATTCCTTAAACATGTTTTAATAATTTTAAGCCTCGAAAAACTGCTTTTTCGATATGAATATTTTATTATTCGAATTCTCAAGACTATTTCGGTAGTGGGATAAATTTCAGTTAAATTATTTTCTAATATATATTTCAGCACCGAGATAATATTCAACTCTTCGTATAACTGATTCAGGGCCGTCTCTAGCTCATGTAGCGTTCGGGTGCAATCATGACAAAAGCGCCCCCTATGTATTGAAAGATTGTGACTTGAGTAGTTCGAACGTCGTAAATAAGAAGGTTCATACGGAAACTAGGAGTTGTTTTCTTGTTAATAAAAGGACTTAAAAGCGGCGCTACCGTCTAGGTTCAGTTAAAAAAGGATCGATGAAAAAATAAATCAAGTAAAATTTTGGACTTTGGGTCACTAAAGCACCTAAACTTGTATAACAAACAACAGTGCAAGGTGAAGTCGCGAGCGTAGCGAGCGCGAAAATTTTGAGGTTTGGGTCACTGAAACACCTAAACTTGTACAACAAACAGCAGTGGAAGGTGAAGCCGCGAGCGTAGCGAGCGCGAAAATTTTGAGGTTTGGGTCACTGAAACACCTAAACTTGTATAAGAAACAACAGTGGAAGGTGAAGTCGCGAGCGTAGCGAGCGCGAAAATCGTAGTTTTGGGACATAAAACTACTCTAATCAAGTTAGAAGGAAAGGTACTGCGAAGTGAACAGTCGCGAGCGTAGCGAGCGCGAATTTTTTTAATTGTTTGTTTAAGGACTCTCAAATTAAACTCGGAATTAAGCACAAATAAAAAGAATTCGTGACTGGATCGAGAGCCATTGGTTTTTGTTACTTTGGTGCCAACTTTTTGTTAAATTGAGGACTCAAAAAGTAAACGCAGAATGAATTAGAAGTAAAGAAAAAATGCACAATTTTTTTCTTGGACCAGATTGGACTTTTATAATATTTTTTTTTTATATTAGTGTGGGTTGTAGCGCGAGGCCCCCCCAAGCGCGAGGCCCTGTGCGATGGCACAGTTCGCACACCCCTAGGGCCGCCACTGGCGACTTTGAAGCGTAAAACCTCTGTAACTATTAAACGGCTCAATCGATTTTCATCAAACATGTCTAAGAACACTCGCTCGTAAAACACCTGTAGTACAAAAAAAAAACTAAATTGAAATCGGTTCATTAGTTCGGGTGCTATGATTCAGTGGCGGCGTAGCATCGGGTGGTACCCGGGGCGGACTACCTATTGAGCACCCCCCCCAAAAAAAACGACAAATGTAAAAACTTTTCTGTTCCAAAACTCAATAATTTTGTACCAAAACGAGTAAAAAAAAAACCGCCGTAAAGTGAAAAAGTTTTTAGTTTTGGGACACAAAAATACCTACCCAAACAAGAGTGGAAAAAAAGCACTGCAAAGAGAAGAAGCCGCGAGCGTAGCGAGCGCGAAATTTTTGATGTTTGGAACGCAATAACACCTAAAGAAATCAGAAAATAGTCATTGTCAAGTGAGAGGCGCGAGCGTAGCGAGCGCGAAATTTTTTGAGTCTTGGAACACAAAAATACTCAAACAAGTTTGAAATAAAAAACCAGAACAAAAACAAGCTAAACTAAACAGCTTAGAAATCGTCAGTTGTTTTTGCTACTTCGGTGCTTTAACTTTTTGTTAGATTGAGGACTCAAAGAGCGCAGAACAAACCAGGAATGATGAAAAAACCGCGAGCGAAGCGAGCGGATTTTTTATTTTATTTTTATTGAAACGCTATTAGAATATTTTAAAATTCATGATCACGTAAGTACCTAAGTATATATTACAGTTTATTCATTTTGCGTTTATTAATAGTTTATTTATATATGGATTGTGTTCTCATATACTCAATTATAAAAAAAAACCTGTAAAAAAAATTGCTAAATTTGCCGCCCCTCTAAATCTGCCGCCCTAGGCACTGGCCTACTTGGCCTATTGGTAAATTCGCCACTGGGTAAATACTATACGACTCATTTTTGACAAAATGTCCATAGCGTTAACACAAATGACTGTTACCGATAATATGACATTCAATGAGGGAAATATATCAAAGAATAATAATAATTCCATCATCTCTAAAGATTCACGAATATAGGAACACGTACGCACACAACCTTTCACCCTAGGATAATCACGAAAATGACAACATGGATCAGCCACGTAATTTTTCCTAGCTCTTGCATAATATGAATTAGCTTTGAGGATTTATGGCTACAAATGCCTGTAATTAAGATCTAACTAGTACACTAGAATTGTCTAAGTAAAGCTGAGAATCCCTTGAATTCAAATAACTAATGGTAAAACCAGCAGCGGAGGGAGTATCAGACTCTTACTGATTAAAAACCGTCGTGTTCCGTCGTAGGCCTTTTATGTACCCGGGCCGCGGTAACTCTTTCTAACAATCCCGCAGCCCCGACAGGACCATAAATCGATACTCCAGATATTGAATACTACCTATCATTTGTCCGCGATATATGTTTAAGCTTCTCTGTCAGCACACTTCCTTTTAAACTAAAACATTAACTTACATCTTCTCTTCTTCATCAGTATCAATCCAATCATCTTCTCTGCTTTAATCAATATAATTTGTTTCATCTTTTGGTGCTTCTGGTTCTAAAAATTTACCAACAAATCGAAAAACTGCAATAACATCAAAATTATATTTCCCATATTCTGCATCTAAAACTTCTAAGCATGATGAAGTATGACTTGTTCTAAATATTTGCTTGACAAACTTGACCCGTGCGTGAGATTATTTACCATATCATTACGGATGGACATCAACTGTTTTAATGCATCTTGTGTAACTGCGATGCACTCTATTCAGTTTCCGAGGTTATGAATTAATGTTGTTTTGAGGACAAATGGTGCCGACATTTGTAGATCAACTTGGGAAAAATATATTTTTTCCGCTATTCGCTATAACATATTCATAAGACCTCTATATCCATATACACCTATATATAAGATTTGCCTGCGCGTCTTTACAAAGAAATACAAGAGGAATACCTACTCTAAAACGCTTTTTTAGCTTGAGAACTATCAAATTAACTTACCTGCATTACCTTATTGTCACGCATTTTCCATAATTGCCATTTAGTATGTAAACGATTTCTTGAAGCAGGGACAAATGAATCATTTAATTATTCTAACATCCCGCCAAAAAACTATTACGCTAGCATTTTATCTTAAGTAACATCGACAATAGCCTTTCCTATTTGCAAATATCTTATACAACTAATGAAGAAACGGCGACACAAACTGTAACACTGAATTAAATAGCATCTTCGCACGTTATCAGACCAACATACGAAATGCTGTTCTGAAACTATCCTTTTCTTCTAATTTAAGCTTTATATCCTTGTTATTAGGTCTCATTTTAATTGCACGTTTCCACAGTTTGTTTGTACAGTTAAGTTGGTATAATTTGAATCTTCCTTGTTCCATTGTTGTATAGCGATCGTGACGGAAAGCACGATAGATGCTCCATCTAGTGGTGAGACTGCGGCAACGAACTATTTTGAATATGGAACACTTCCCGGTTTGAAATTGGAGCTTAGAACTGGAGCGAGTATTTCTGTTTATACAGAATAGTTTGTGGTTAACGCTTTTTCCTAATTCGGAGTAAATTGTGTTTTAACACCTAAGATGGGAATGGTACATGCTTTAAATCACGATGTAAAGGCAGTGAAAGCGGCAACAAAAGCTCTAAACCTCAATAATAAGAGAAAATTAATCGAAAAATTATGAAGAATGGGATGGTCATTTCTTCATGACTCGCTAAATGATTTAAAAAAAATCTCAAAGAGAATTTATGGCTTTCCAAAAAAATGTATGACATAACGCTGGAAGTAAGCTTACAAAATAAAAGATTACTGCAAATGACAAAGACTTAGATTTCAGTCAAAATCTAGATAACGATCAACCTAATGACCTAGCGATCTAAAAACGAACGCATCTTGACCATTAAACGTAAGAGCCATTACCATTGTGAAACAACTCTTATGTCAATTGTTCGCTTGCAATGAGAACAATTTAAAAAATATGCAAAACAATATTTTTTTTGAGCCACATTGTTAATGCCACATCCATCCGCATCCACTATAGTAATGTACTTTTTTGTTTTTTTTGGGGGCAATTTTTTTTCAATAATTTCACTAGAGCTTGAAAATCAGAGCTTGAAAACCAAAGAGGTAGCAGCAGAGATGTTTAAAAAAGACAATAAAGGAACACTGGGTTTTATTTAGTCTGTGAACTTCCTTGTGCAATATCGAAGCTTTCTTTTACGAGTCCCTGAGTCTCAAATAAGTATTTAGTTATTTAAAAGAAACGGGATATTAGAGGAAAAAATAACTTTGGAATCATACGTTAGCGTAGACGTACTTCTTTTATTTATTCGCTGACTAAAATATCTTCACAACTTAATAGTTATATCAACAGACAAACAACGTACTCAGGTACTATACCTTAACAACAAATTAAATTACTTAACATCGAATTAATGTAACTCAACAACTAATTCTAAGAACCTATTTGTATAAAATTAACAAATTAAAGTTGGAATCTTCCGACAAAATTGCTCTATTCTTAGAAGCCGTTTACTCAAGTACGTTTATAGCAAGTTCGAAATTGTAGTGGTAATTCACTTAACATGTAAAGCCAATTTGCTACTACATAGATCGGATATGAGATAATTTGAGTACTAACTTTAACTCTGAAATAAAAGTTGCTATTTAGTTGATGATCGTAAATTGTAGGTATAGGATAGGCAACAATATTTACCACAATATTTATTCCTAACATTTCATACCTACCGCGGTCAGACGGAAAGGTATGAATTTTATTTTATAGTAATTTATAACTTAATATTCCATTCCCAAAACCATAGCACGGCCTTCCCACAGGTCTTAGATTTGGCAATCGGTTTTGTTTTGCCCATGTCTGCCATAAAACAATAGCGTCTTCTAAGGCATCTTCAATAAATCTTGTGGCCTTGCATAAAAACCAAGATTGAAAAAAAAAACAATTAAAAACATTCTAATTCCTAAATCGTAACGTTTATTTCCCGCCAAATGGCGGCCATATTGCAAAACCTCGTCGATACCAGGGTATCCCACGCGATCTCATCTCGGCATTGTGCCTCGGGGTGTACTCTCAATTGGATCAGATGTTACGTGCCAATGAGTGTACATTAGACAATTAGTTGCGTACAGTCTCTTTGGCACATTGTTTGAGAACCATTTGCACCCAATAGAGAAATGGAAATAGTGACTTTTGTCCCTTAAGAAGTCCCTGTTTTGTCCCTGTCTGTAAAGAAAAAACAAGTAAACAAAATGAAAAGTATATTTATTTAATTATAAAAGTATTAAAAACAAAGCAAAAGTAATATAATAATAAATTATCAATACGAAAAATAAATGGAATATACGTATCTAAAATAATCCACGCTATCGTATATAGTCGAGAAAAAATAAAGTATTTATTAAAAATAACTCGTAAAAAATACGAAACATACCAATATCACGCAATGAGATCTCTCTCATAAACACATTTATAAATCATAATGATCTTTTATGTTTCAGTGCTACTAGCACTCGTCGCCGCTCAAAATGGGTACGACTATAATAAGCCCAGCAGACCATTTGGGTCAGGAACATCCAGTCGACCCGGGACTTCACCAGGCTCCGGAGGGACAACCATTCGCCCACAAAGCGACGACTACAACGGTGGGGGCTCTACTACAGGATACTCAACAGGATCGCAAAACTACCCCGGATCTGGTAGCCAAAGACCAGGTTACCCCGGCTCTTCGTACCCAGGACAAGGACCAAGTGGACCATCTGGAGGCTACCCTGGACAATCTGACTCGTCATACCCTCAAGGGTCAAGAGGTCCTTCAGGTTCTGGTTACCCTGGTCCAGGATCACGATACCCCGGACAAGGACAGAATTATCCTGGCTCGGGAAATAATTATGGGACTACAAGTTTCTCTGACAGTGACACTGGTAGCTACGAAGGTGGGGATTACTCGGCTATCCCTGGAGAACCTGATATAGATTACCCCATATTATCTTATATCCCCCAAACCTCGTTCAGCTGTAAGGCTCAATCTTTACCTGGGTACTACGCTGACGTTGAGACTCGTTGCCAAGTTTTTCACGTGTGTTCCAATAACATAACGTATGACTTCCTCTGTCCCAACGGAACCATATTCTCTCAAGAAGATTTCGTTTGCGTTTGGTGGAATCAGTTCAGCTGTGACGCAGCTCCTGGCTTGTACGAATTAAATGCTAAGCTCTATGATTACTCCATTAGAGGTTCTGACTACAATGACTATAATACAGGCTCATCGTATCCTGGTGGTAGAGGGCCACAGGGACCTTCATCTTACCCAGGCTCTGGAACTTCCCGGCCTTCCAGCTACCCTGGTGCAGGACCATCAACACCATACCCAGGCATACAGTCAACGAGTGGATATCCAGGACCACAAGGCCCGTTAGGAGGCTATCCCGGCTCACAGGGACCATCTGGAGGTTATCCAGGTTCACAAGGTCCGTCCGGAAGCTATCCAGGCTCACAGGGTCCGTCAGGAGGATACCCGGGTTCACAAGGACCTTCCGGTGGTTATCCAGGTTCGCAGGGCCCATCAGGTGGCTACCCAGGATCGCAAGGCCCATCTGGTAGTTATCCTGGATATCCAGGATCTGGTCCACAAGGACCTTCTGGTAGTCCAGGAAGCCCTGGGTCTAATTACCCGAGTTCCAGCACACCTTATCCAGGATCAGGTCCAGGTAGCCAAGGCTACCCATCAGGCAGACCCAGCGGGCCTGGCTTCAACCCCAACGGCAGTAGGGGAAGACCAGCTCAGAAACCTAACAGAGAATATCTCCCACCTAGAAATTAATAATGCCAGATATTTCACGACTGTAGCGACTATTTAACGATAAGTTTGTAAGCATATCTGCCTATTTAGTGCCTCTTCTGATAAGAGGTAAAATATTAGATCGTAAGGAAATACCCTGTTTAGGTGCTATTGCTATCCTAAAAATATGGGGGCCAGTATTAAGCACAATTTTGACAAACGAAAGTTGGTGCTGACTTTTTATGTTAAGTATTATATCATAGTAAATCTATTTATTAGTTTTAGTTACCATAGATGCGTAAAAAATATTATATTCTAATGTTTTTACGTCTTTACATGATTTGTTGACGTGATATAATGAAAAACGAAAGTTACCAAACTAGTGAAGGCTTTGTTGCAATTCCTAAAGAGTTCAAATAAATTTTAAGCTAAATCTTTATAATACTTAGCTATCTATAAAACACAATTTGTAAATACACGTAACAATTATTGTATAATCAAATAAATAATTAACTCCGCATGAATCTTATTTTCTCCTTGCAACCCTAAGTTTTACCTGCAGAGAACTTTGAAATATGAAGTAGATTCCCCAGCAAGCGAAGTGTGGAAACGAGACATAAAGGCGGGTGGGTGTTTTTCAGAAAACTTGACCCTAGCAAAATGGGCCTGTCCCATACATTCAAACATTTTTATTTTGATTTTTTTATATGGCACGTGTGAAAGTGAGTTTTTGATTAATTTAGGTATATATTTTAATGTACAATTAAATCGATATGTAGCATAAAAAGTGGATAGTTATTTTTATATTTAAAATAAGCCTGAAGAGGACGTATAAATATCGTGTGTCCCATGGCGCTCTTGGAGATTTCAAATACATCTAACTTCTAAAATATTAGTTTTTAGGTATGTTTAGGTTTTTGAACTTAGTCTCTGTATTTCTAAAAACGTATTTTTAATTTTTATGCCATAAATTTATTGTTATTTTAAGAAATATCATTATTTTAATGTTGTCCTACGAAAATCATTGTTCCGGAAAATCCGGTTTCGTCACGGTGAATTTGATATCGTACTGAAGATAAAATCTACTAATTTGTGTTTTTTCTACCTTCTTGGCAACTTTATGATCGTATTAGGATTCCGCCATTGCCGTTTTAAAGTCAGTTAAGGCGAAAACTGTGACGACAATGTTGGTGTCATCGGCGCGCAAAATTTTTGGTCCGGATAGTGGCAGTATTTAAAAGGTTAATAAATTGTTTTTTTAACTGTATAACACTGTATATAACATAAACAACTCATCATTATTAGATTAGTAAGGCTAAAAACAAGGTAGTTTAAATAAATATTAGTTATTTTCAATTTTAAATGTCTCGTGAGATGAAAACGTCACCTCCTGTGCGTCACGTTACATACTACCGGAACAAAATCGTAACGATCTTGAATTGTAAAGCTTAGTGTACAATTAAATAATTTATGGGAGCGTCCTGTCCGCGCGTGTGGTAGGTATCAAACGAAAAGGCTTACATTTAATCGGTTTTGTTTATATATGTGTGTGTAAAGGTTTATATCTAAAAAAATTGTGAGTTAATACTTTATTCTTTGTAATTGTGTTTTGAAAACGGCAGTGTGGACATTGCTCAAATTATTCTTATCCATCACGAAATTTTCATAATAGTCACTGTCCCATATTCTGGATGTTACAAAAATGGTTTTAAAATATATATTTTTCATTTTATAGCGTTTATTTTGGCATCATAGTATTTTGTTAGTATCTAAAATTTCTCACTAGGCTTGATTTTGGAAATTGTAGCGGGTATCATTAGTAATAACAACTTTTCTAGTGAGATGTGTCCAAGAAGTGACGAAAGTGAAATTATTTAGCTGATTATTTAATAATCTTATAGAATTATGCTATCGTTTTGTTTGTTTTTAAAAGATTTTAAGTATATCTTTATGCTACCATAAGTTGATTTCGTTTTAAGACTTGTTTGTTTTATTTTTAATTAATTATATTTTGTGACGTTCAGGAATACTATGCATCATACGCTGACAGAAAAACTTTAATATTTCTTAAAATCATCTTATAATTTTAATTTAAAATGCAGATTTAGCTAGTTAACAATATATTCTTTAATATTAGAGTAAATATAATAGAATTCACGAAATAAAAAAAAAATATTTCCTGTGCGTCACAGGGTATTCTTTTCTGAAAAACACCCGTCTACGCTTGACGAACCGAGCACGAGCGAAGCACAAGCGGAGCCGTCGTTCGCGGCGTCAAGTGTGGACGTACAACGAACCTACAACGATCACTGTTCTCGAACGTAGTTCTCTGCAGTGAGTTCGCGGCTCTTGGCGAATATGGACGATATTAATAATGTTGCAGTAGCCGCTGCTGTTGCAGCCAACCAAGCCCTTTTTATAAAGGGCGTCGTAATTTTTACAAGGGCAAAACCGACAACAGGCGGAACGCAGCTGAGCACGAACGAAATGCTCGCAGCGCGCTCGTCAGAGGCTTGTAAGTTGGTCCACACTAGGCGAATTGTGTTCGGCTCGTGCTCCGCTCGTGCTCGGCTCTTCTAGCGTAGACGCAGCTTAACACGTTACCTACAAAATCTGTCAGTAGAAAAACCATCCTAAATGATCTTCAAAAGACGTCTATCTGCTACTAGGTACACTTTTATCCTCGGGGAGTTTCCTTCTATTCACTGAGCGCATCATTTCCTTGTGTATCAACGCATATTCTATACAGTCCTCAGGCACATGGTTGCCTTCGATTAAAACACTCACTAGGCCACATTGATTCTCGGTCCGGTATATCTTCTGGTGTTTGACGACCGTCAACAAAGCGTCAACACTTTTATATGTCAAATTGTTATACCGCAAGTTCAAATAGCAAAGCGTGAAATTACCAATGCAATACAGATCACCATCTTTTACTACTGCCATAGCAGGACTGAAAGGGTGTTGAAAAGGCCCTAGTATTTCTAGAACCATAGATCGCGCCTTAACGCTCAGGATGGAAGAAGTACTATGACGGCTGTCCCTTCGTATACTAACTTTATCTTTCTTCGGGCTTAATCTAGGTCTCCCTGTCAGACTTCTCTTAGCAGCAAGTCTTTTTGAATTTTCTTCTTCGAATTTGCTTAGGTACAGTTCGTAAAGCTCTGTCTTTTTTTTCAAATACTGTACATAGCATTTACGTCTGTCAAAGATTTCTTCCCGAGTCAAAAGAAATTCTTGTAACACGTCAAATACGTACTGTGCACCAACATCACTTATTTGATTGTCGGAAACATTCAAATACCGTAAATGTCTATTATCCCTGAGAGCTTCTCCTAAATGTTTCATACCCTCATCAGTGATTTGGTTGGACGATAGATTAAGAGTCAGCAAACTAGCTTCCGCCGGTTCTGACCTACGTAAGCATGCAGCAATTCGTTCGCAGACCTGATCATTTATATAGCACCTGGAAAGCGATAGATTTCGCAGAGATGATTTTTGACTAAGCAGTACATCATAAATACCTTCCTTCACGTAAGAGTGATCCAAACATATATCAGTAATATTGGATAACACGAGTATCTTATTTAATTCGTAGATGGTATACAAGTCGATACGACATTGTCGTATGGTGAACTTTGTCAGATGTCGTGTGTGAGGAACTTTGAGTGCTATCAATTGCATCAGCACGCGAGGTATGACTTGATCGTTATACTTGGACAGCAGGATCTCGATCAGGTGGTTAAGGGTGTCGTATATGGCCATGACAAGGAGATATTTTTCGTCGAAGGGGTTGAGGTAAGACAAATTTTGAGTTGAAGGTGTTGGCAAGACGTCCATTGCCGCCCCACGTTTGCTCCTAGATTCTTGTCTTTGCTTCGAACTTTTAGGTGGCGGCTCTAGAAAAGAAAAAACGAAGAAGTGTTGCGTTTTCATAATGTGCCTGTAAAACTAATTTCTATCTGAAAAAGCATTACCGAGATTTTGAAATGGCGGTAGTATAAATCAGCTTTTCATAAATTTCTTACCTCGTACGGTTTCCCTGCCGACTACTATCGCAGTGGGACATTGAAATTTCTTGCAGGTGGCCTGTAAAAACTCATCAAAATCAGCATTTTCTAATATATCATCACTGGAACTTTTCGATGTTATATTCTCTGATCTGGTGTCCGACTTAAATGATCTCATAGATACCGCTCTCATCGTAATAACGATTTGTTTCAAGAAAAATAAATAACAATAAAAATAAAACGAAAAAATATCAAATAATTAAATTAATAATGCGTCAAAAGACGTTTCAACATGAAACGAACAAATTGAAGTGTCATGCATGACAGATCAACTGCCATTTGGAGTCAAAAGGAGATTTGATGATAACGATTTGTATTTCAGTAGTTAATAGAGGAATCGAACATAATCCTTAGAGCAGTGGTTCCCAAACCTATTTTGTCTACTGCCCACTTTGAGAATAAATATTTTTTTAACGCCCCCCTTTTTTGGGGTTCCGTACGCAAAGGGTAAAACGGGACCCTATTGTTTTCGCTCATGAACGGTTCATGTTAGTTAGAGAGTTAAAATTTTCACAGATTCGATTTTTTGATATTTCTGTTGCCGCTATAACAATATTAACAACAAATACTGAAAACTAGAATAAAATAAATATTTTGGGGGGGCTCCCATACAACAAACATGTTTTTTTTTGCTCATTTTTGCTCTGGTACGGAACCCTTCGTGTGCGAGTTCGACTCGCACTAGGTCGGTTTTTCACCTATTTAAAAACCACTATAACTTCTTCGAAAATGTGTCTGTTGCCTTTTTGTTTGTTTGTGTCGACTTTAATTACGAAACGAAGCGACAGACATTGATATGATTTTATTTTTTTCTATATTCAATAAAAAAGGACAGATATATGAACTACGCGGAGAGAAATATAGAACCGAGTTTGAGCAATCTTTTAATTCATATTACTTAGTTGATGTTCACAATTTGTTGTTGAGAGCCGAAAGCTCATGCAGTCGTTGTCTAAGAGGCCTCCTAGCTAAATAAAATTACAAATCACCCCCCAGGCCTCTACACAACGCCCCCATTTTCTTTCTGGGTCTCTTACCGCCCCCCTTGAGACCTGCAGCGCCCACAAGGGGGCGTTATCGCCCACTTTGGGAAACACTGCCTTAGAGCAATATTTTAACTAAACGCTTAGGTACCGTTAAGTTTGGGATACCGTGGAAGCGCCACCCCGTGTCTAATGAATGTCATGAAATCTTATGAAACCCGATAAAACTTGCTAGTAGCTTGTGGGTATGTATATTAGAAAATATAGGCAATTTTTTCCAGGTGCGGGAAAAAGTTCCCTCGGGAAGCGGCTGAAGCTGCTGGCAGAAGCTTTAGTTAGATACGTTTTTACTCATTTCTGCTCTATGAACAAACATCCATACTTTGGCATTTATAATTTTAGGTAGTAGAATCCTTAACTCTACTAAAAAAAAACAAGTTATAAAAAAATAATATTATTATTGTTATTCATAAAACTCAATTAATTTACTTCTATGTGGTATAGGTAGGACCTATAAGCTTAAAATAATCTTATACTCGACATTTCTATAACATATAATAAGGAAGCAACAAAAACGCTAATAAACTCCTATAGCAATTCTTAATTAATAAATAAAAGCTCTCTCTCAAAGAACCAGCCTACACTTAATAAACGTAAAACTTGTTATGCATAATTAGTAAATAATAAATAATTTTCTTAAGAACGAAATAAACTTAAAATCTTCCCAGGCTTAAATTAAGTAGATATCTCCTATTAAAATAAACTAAAACGAGTTTGGCTTAAAGTCAACATACTCGTAGATAAGCATATTGCTCGTAGAATAATGACAGGCTAAGTTAGCCCACATCAGATAACCAGTGACAGATTTTTTGTAGGAGAATAAACACTGATATCAATAGTGCAACGTGCACGTACTACAAGAAGTCGGTCGCACAATCCTAGTCAGATAAGTATTCCTACAAAAATCAGCCTGATTATTTGTCCTACTGAAAATCAGACACGGGCGCCTTACATTACGATATCTAAGAAGCAGTAGAAACAGAGGGAGTACCTGGCTTGGAATATGATTTTTTGCTAAATATGGTCGAAGTCCTGTTCTTTTTGCTCACAGTTCTTAGATAAAGAATCTTTTTAAAATACATATCAATTTCACAAAGTTCCCAACAATCATTTGGAATAGGATTTCCGTCTAATGTTATTCTTACTAGGCCCGAATCATCAGACTTAATAATTGAATCCTGATAACTCAAGACTTGGGCGAGTCTTTGAACCGACGGATATCCTATTTGGTTATAGGCAATATTTATATAACACATAACTAAATTTCCTTTTGAGTATAAACCACCATTTTTGTACTCCACGTTGTCATCGGAGAAAGGATCATGAAATACTCCGACTATCCCTTTAGCCATCATTTCAGCAATGTCTTGCACACTCTGTTCCGCTATTATTTTCCTGGACTTCCTGCGCAAACGTCTCATCAGTAACTTCCTGCCGGAAGAGGCCGCGCTGTCTAAATCGTCACTTTTCCCATACTTCAACTCCGTCAAACATCTTGAATACACTTCCATCTTATTATTCAAAAAATATAGTTTCCTGCGCTTCAGTTCCATATTTTCTTCGCGCGTCAATTTAAATTCCATTAAACTGTCCAAGATCGGTATGAAACCAATGTCAGTGATTTTGTTTCCTGACAAGTTCAGGTGAAGTAGGTATCGATTAACCCTGAGCACAGATGCGATGTACTTGGCGCCAACATCTGTTATTTCATTACTGCCCAATTCTAAGCATTGTAGTCCCTGTGATGCCTGAGTACCTATACCTAGATTACTGAATATTTTCTTGCATATTTCATCGTTGATCCTGCATCTATTCAATGACAAATACCTCACTTGCGAGCTGTTTTCCAGTAGAATATAATAATTGCCTTCCTTCACGTACGTATCGTCGAAACAAACTTCAGTTATGCTAGAAATTGGAAGTAATCTATTTATCTCGTATATAATTAGATAAGTGGTCAGACTTCTACGGAATGTAAATCGAGTCAACATAGAGTGATATGGAATTGACAGACTTAATGCATGAAAAATTTTTCTTGAGACTTCAGTTGTGCTTCCAATTATAGCTAGTTCTACGAGTCGGTGTTTGACGTCGTAGTATGCAATTATAGGCACGGTCTTACCCCCAAGTACCGACATTTTATTTTCTAATTTAATTGAGCTGTGGGGCGTTAATTCTTCTAGGGTTTTTGTCTTTTTTACTTTGGATTTACTGGTTCTTTTAGACCCGTATTTGACATATTGATCTGAAACAAGAACAAAAAGTTTCGATAAAAACTGACATAGTTCAGTTTTAGGTGTTTTTATGTAAGTATAGTAATTAAAATATCTAGGTACACAATTACTAGCTGTTCCCCACGATTGCACCCGGAACCAGAGAGAACTGCATCCCGCACTGGGAAAGATCACCTGGGGCACGATTCTGTTAATTTCACTTAAGCGACATACTATTCACATCCGACTGAGATCCAATCACGACTCAATTACGATTGAAGCGTATGTGGCATTCCGCATTTTTTTCTTTTAAATAAACGTTTTTATCAATTTCTGTGAGTCAATAATGAATCATATTGTTAATTTGTATTTCTGAGAGTATCTTAGAGCACCTGTCTGCCCAAGTCATGTGCATTATGGACTCTTCCTTACTTCGATAACTATCTGCATACTCTATACCTTCTAATATACGTAATAAAGAGGAAACATTTGTTTGTTTGTTTGCTTGTAAAGACTCCAAAACTACTGAGGCAATTTGAAAGATTCTTTTACTTTTGGAAAGTTAGACTATTCCCGAAGAAGACAGATATTCCGCCGGAACAAGGATGAAACAGCGGGAAAACAGCTAGTTAGTAAATAAACGCATAGACAAACCATTCACTTACCTTGGGTCTTTGAAATGATCAGTACTGATGTAGATGTACACCATTGTTTACACACCCAGGGAATAAATGCATCAAAATCAAATGGAGAGGTATAATCAGGAGCTGCACCCGTGCCCGAAAATAACGTGACACTCCTAAACCTTCGAAACGGCTCATCATCAGCACCAGCTGCAGCCGCTGCTCCAATCGTTGCATAACTTTTGGTCCTCTGCATTTTGTGAGAATTTAGACTAAGTACCTAATTAATTATTTATATAATCCACCAAAAAATATAAATAGTTTAAGGGAATATTTGACATTTAATTTTGCGGAATTTTCAACGGAATGTCAATTTATAAATTTTTATTTTTATTTTAAAATAATTTAATGGTATATTGCTAAATCTATGGTATTAATAAAAATTATAAGATTGTATTTTTACCGTACCTAAGCAATGACAGAATCGACTAAATGGCACATCTCTATAACACAGCTAGTATGATTTGTGAATTCACATCACTATTTGTCATTCATGCATGGTTGTCTTTACGGATTGCATTCTTTTTTCTGCGATTTTTAGTTTTTTGCTACAATTTTGCAGCTATTGAGTTAAACAAGATAGTAAATGGCAATGACAGTAATAGAAATACCATATTAATATTGTAAAAGTGTTGTGTGGAAGCCACTTCAGTGTCTATCGTCTTCAATCTATATCGTAAACTGCGTATCATGTAACTTTTGTGGTTTATTTTGCGGGATAAAGCATCATTATTCATCTCGAGAATCTTCCTGGCCGTGAGTACATTTGAATTGATTTCCTTATGAATAGTAATATGTGTTAGCAAAACTGTTTGGGCAAAATTAGTAGTAGTAATTGTAGTGTAAAAGAAACAAGTCCAATGTCAAGGTTCTTTCTAACACCTTGGTAGATTGAGGTACAAAATATAACATATAGTCTCAAACGCTTAGCCTGTTTTGCTGTCTGTTGCCTACACACACCACTTCCTACATATGTAGTGTGTAGATGTCATAACTTTTGCTAAAAGTTCAAAATTGATAATGTGGGGATGTTTTTCCTCGAAGAGTGTCAATAAAGTTACGTTTCTACCAGGTTAAGTTCTTATTTGAATACAAGACGATAAAATTCTTGCAAAAATGTGAAGTGTTTACTCATAATATCATTGACAATAATAGTTTTTCAATGTTTTTGAATGACTTAATGCTAGACTTTGCAATCAATATACAATTATTATTAGTCATGGTCAAACGCATACTATGAATGTGTGTATGTTGTAAAATTTATTTAAATACTTGTTAAGAGTCAATAATTTAAAACAGTAATAAATGTGTTATTAATTGTGCGTTTAATTTAGTTACTGTTCATAATGTCTTTAGAAATATGCCAATCATCATTATTTTAATTGTAACACTCACTGTCCAATGTGTTAGACTTGAAATAGTTTATCTGTACAAAGTCGAAACAAAATCTATTTTGTAAATATAGATACTGTGTCCTACCAATTAAATAACCAGTACTTACATTCCAAACAGAATGTTTCTAAACGTGAACCTACAAACATCTACTTATTTTATCATAGTTTATTTACATAAACATAATTATTTATTTAAAGAAACCTGTGACAGAATTCTACAAAATCTGAATGACTACAGTTACAAATTAATCCAGTTTACACACCATATACATACAAACTTAAACTACTTATCTTTAAAAAATAAAATCCAGTTTGATATTCAAGTTCGTCCATAAGTCTGGCAGCCGACCAGTCTCACTATTGCATCATATCAGTATTTCATCTGCGTTTTAATTACAAGCATTCAACAAATGGTAATTAGGCTTGGTTTCACTGACAACCAACATTGTTCATGGATTCACACAGGTAGGTACTTTATGTTCACACCATTAGATTACTCGGGCTGGTTTCCGCAACTCCACGACAAAGCGCGTATTTTGCGTGTGAGGGTGATAATGGGTGTTTATTCACTCGATCCACCCCAACTCCTCGAGAAAAGCCAGCAGAGGTTTAATTCTGCTGACTATCTCTTGGATAGTACCTGGGTTACCGAAGTACTTAGCCCTGTATATGGCGGTTTCGGGGCAGTCTAGTAGCACGTGTGCCGCTGTTTCTTCTTCCCCCATGCAGGCTCTGCATAAGGGACTGTCTGTAACTCCTATAACATAGAGGTGTTTATTGAAGGAGCCGTGTCCAGTTAGAACTGCCGTAAACTTACGTAAATTCTGCTTTGATAGGCCCATCAGCTGTTTAGTGAGGCGATCGTTGATGGTCGGGAGGGCCATCTTCGCCTGCCTGCACGCGCTGTGGTTAGTCCAGAGGTGGTTGTGTTTGTGCCTAGTACGCTGTCTTACCAGTGTTCGTAGGTGGCCGAAGGGGAGTGGCAGTATGGGTTCTGGTCCTACTGCTGTTTGGTCTGATCCCCTTCTCGCCAGCTCATCCGCTGCATCGTTGCCTCGGGAGCCACTGTGTCCTTTTATCCATTGAATGGTTATGTTATTTAAACTGCCTACCTTGTTTAACCGTTGGTGGCACTCGTGTATAAGGCCGGAGTTTGCGCAGTGTTTGCTTAGGGCCTGTATTACTGCCATGCTATCTGAGAGTATTCGGATAGAGTGACCGGTTACTTCCCGCTTTATGACTGCTTCGGCCGCTAGGGAGATGCCTATACATTCAGCTTGGAATACTGTATTATGTACTCCTAGGGGTGTGAATATGTGTATGTTTAGGTCTTCTGAGAAGATGCCTGAACCTGTGCCGGTGCTTGTTTTGGATCCGTCGGTGAAAATTCTTAGTTCTTTGGGATTATGTCCCTCGTAACGATGATCCTCAAAAAGTTGGATCCTGTATTTCTTATCGAATATAAAGACTTTGGGTATGCGGTCGTTTATAGCCTGCATAATGGGAAAGTCTGCATAAAGATTGTTTAGTATAGTTGTGTGTTTTGTAGGCAACTTGCTCCAGAGATTAAGGGTTTTGAGTCTTAGAGCCGTCATTGCTGCTTCTTGCTGTGCAAAGAGGTTCAGCGGCGGCAGACCTAGCATGGCTTCCAACGCTGCCGTTGGTGTTGTCCTCATGCCACCTGTGGCTGCCATGCAGGCTTGTCTTTGGACTCGCGCCAGTTTATTTGCGACTGTAGTTTGGTCAGTTTTGGGCCACCAGACTAAGGCGCCGTAAGTGATCATGGGGCGGATCACTGTTTTGTATAGCCATAGTATTATCTTAGGGGATAAGCCCCATTTCTTCCCTATCATTTTCTTACATTGCCAAAAGGTAATGCTGGCTCTGTTTACTTTATTGTCTATATGATTACTCCATTTCAGCTTACTGTCCAGAGTGACGCCAAGGTATTTGACTTCGTTGGATAGTTTGAGTTCTGTATTGAAGAGTTTAGGTAGTTTGTACGGTCCCAACGTTCGTTTGTTTGTGAACATGACTAACTCAGTCTTGGTGGGGTTTACTGAAAGGTCAAATTCCCTGCACCACTGTTCTACGATTCGTAGGGCCTGTTGAGTAAGGTTGCAGATAGTGTCAGTTACCTTGCCTGAGATGAGGATGGCAAGGTCATCCGCATAACCTATTGTGTAGTCGTGGTTTGCGTTTAGTTTTGTGATGAGATCATTAATCACTAGATTCCACAGGAGCGGGGACAGTACCCCTCCCTGTGGACATCCTCTGGCTATTAGTGCTGATTTGTCATCATCTTCAAAGCGTACCACGCGTTTGCTGAGCAAAAAACCATATAAAAATATATATATAAAAATATATAAAAATGTTCACACCATACAGACCATGGTGTGGTATGGTGTGAAAGTTGAGGTAAAAGTACTGTCTATCTTGTATGTGTAGTGTTAACTAATAATGTTATATAATTCTATTGCATTATCCTGGTATTGAGGGAAATATAAATTGTATTTTTGAGAATATTTCAATGATGCAGGTAATTCAGAAAGTCTGACAACTAATCTGACCGGGGCTTGTCGAGTTGCCGGGGTAACTGGGTTGAGGACGTCAGAAAGGTAGTCGCATTAGATCAGAAGCTAAACCCAACGTATTTGTGAAAAGGCTATGCAGCCGATTTCAATGTTCATATTATATTGGTGTCTCATCAATCACTTCATTGTATTATATCCCCCACAACCCATCAAACTAATCAGAACATTACGAATAGTATATTTCCCATTATTATGAAATATGTAAAATACCTGTCATTCCAAACCCAACTATAAGCAACAACAAAGGACTATCTTGCAGACAAAACTGATAATAATCAGTATAAGCTTACAAAAACAACCACAATTAAAGATATGCTAATCACATTTATTGATACCTAAAGGAACATATGCTTAGTATGTATACATGTTAATTCACTGCTATTCGGCATTGAAAGACAAATAGGGATGTGTAATGTCACCTAGTTGCATCCTTTACAGGTACTATAATCTGTATGTACTACTGCTGACCTTTCTGCCTGACCACTGGTGAATTTTTGCATTTGAAATCCTATAGCACAATTAAAAAAAATCCTTTATAGATTTAACGTTCTAGGATAGCATAATATCGTTTATTTAAGGTCATTGGGGCAAAACAAGAAAGTCTTTTCTTTTTTTGTTATAGATCATAAAATCATAAAATGACCCGCTGTGGGTTAGCAGCGAGCATGAGGAAGTGTCAGACTCTTCATTATCATCCTCCGAGCCTTTTCCCAACTATGTTGGGGTCGGCTTCCAGTCTAACCGGATTCAGCTGAGTACCAGTGCTTTACAAGAAGCGACTGCCTATCTGACCTCCTCAACCCAGTTACCCGGGCAACCCGATACCCCTTGGTTAGACTGGTGTCAGACTTACTGGCTTCTGACTACCCGTAACAACTGTCAAGGATGTTCAATGACAGCCGGGACCTACAGGTTAACGTGCCATCCGAAACACAGTCATTGGTGTCTAAGATATACTTAGAAAGTACATACAAACTTAGAAAAGTTGCATTGGTACTAGCCTGACCTGGAATCGAACTCTCGCTCTCATACTTGAGAGGTTGGTTCTTTACCCACTAGGCCACCACGACTTCAGACCAGACTCTTACTGACTAAAAACCGTCGTATTCCGTCGTAGGCCTTTTATGTACCAGGGCCGCGGTAACTCTTTCGAACTATCCGGCAGCCCCGGCAGGTCTAATGAATAAGCTAAAACGCATAGTGGTAGTCAAGCGGGAGTGTCCCCGATGGTACGTTGTATGTACATGCATCTTATACGCTACTATTACTACGGCGCGTGCCTCGAGTACAATAATAGATGAACAATGCATGAGCACGCTTCACTACTGTAAATATAAATGATCTGAATACAGCATGTTTACAGTTACGTTATATAAGAATCTAGATGTTAGATACGAAATTACGTCTGTTCATTACGGGTAATCAGAAGCCAAAAAGTTTAACAACCAGACTTCCCAAAGGGTATCGGGTTACCCAGGTAACATGGTTGAGGAGGTCAAGCAGTCGCTCCATATAAAACTAGTACTCAAATGTATCAGGTTAGAC
This sequence comes from Helicoverpa zea, assembly GCF_022581195.2. Taxonomy (NCBI): domain Eukaryota; kingdom Metazoa; phylum Arthropoda; class Insecta; order Lepidoptera; family Noctuidae; genus Helicoverpa; species Helicoverpa zea. The sequence goes on from NC_061472.1 coordinate 7,586,535, forward strand.
TGGAAGCCGACCCTAATATACATATTATATAGGTAGTTGGTAAAAGGCACGACAGATGATATGTTAAGATGTACTATATTGTACACTTAATATTATTATAGTACTAGCTATAAATCCCACATCCAGTTCCCTGAAATGATACAGGAAAACCGATAATGCTGTCATTACATTTCTAGGAATTTTCAAAGAACACTAAACGAGTTTAGTGTCAAGTGTGTGTATTACCGACTAATTCCGATATGAGTAGATGTTTTAACACTTTTTTTTGTATTTGTATTCATGTCAAGTTAAAAGAATACTATCGTAGTTTGTTGTGGGCCTTTCAAATACGGTTCAGTTAACCTTTAGAACGCCAATAGAATTAATTGAATGTTATTTCGATATGTTGGACATATGTTGAATGCCATATAGACTAGTATTTCCCCAGATAGTTTTATGAATAGTGCACGAAAAACTAATGTAACATTTGTTTTTATTTTGAAGTTAATGATTAAATGTCTAGGAAATAAGTCACTTCGCAATATTATGTACCTAAGTACTAGTGTATATACAAGTACAACATTGTGAAACTTATCATCAAACAGTCATGATTTTCTTTGTTATAATTAAACACAAATAAGTCATATGTAGAAAGTTAATCTTTGAATCATTGATGACAAATACAAAAGTAATTCTAAATATTAATACTAATGAATATTATAAATGTCGCGCTTTCCCGCCAAAACTAGGTACTGAACTGATTTAAATGAAAAGTACATAAATAGTCCAGGCCTGAGAAGGACATGACGGGTTGCTGCTAATCCAACTGTGGGAGATGTTTTCCTCGAAACGCTAAGAACGGCTACTAGTTCTGTAAAATAACGCCAATCATTTATTCCAGATGCTGTTCCTCATATAATCTGCAACCATGAGTTGGCTTCGCACCACGGGCCTCTCGTTCGCGCGCCAGCTATCCAGGTCTCTCGACCCGAGGCACGACTATGAGCCACAAGCCTGCTATAACTCGTTCTGCAAGCATTGGCAGCAAGCGCATGATATTATACTCAAGTCGCAGGTAAATAAGGTTCCATATGCTATACGTATTTGCCAAACATAAAAAAATATACTTATTTACCTACTAAGAAAATATTAAAGACCAAGCGAAGTAATGCATTTAGTGACTGAAAGGTTTTATTTTGCTAGTAATTGGCAGATAGAATTGAATTGCCTGAATTCTGAAAATTATTTCAAACACAAGTATGAACACATACTACAAGCCGTCTATCATTGAAAGGTCAAAAACTAACCAACGTTACAAAAACCATGCTAATTAAAATAATGTGGTTTATGTCCTGTGTCTCTTTGCCTCAAGGACTCCACTATCTTACTCATAGTTGTACAAACATTCTTCTTTTATGAAAGAAATGCTGCTATACATATATTTATTGAGAAGAAATGTATATAGGAAGGGTTGCCTAACAATAACACTTTATTTCCAGCCAAACCATCTTCACGACGATGTATTAGGCGTAGTAAATCACCTAGAACAGCTAGCTACACTTCTTGTCCTAGAAGCGAGAGCAAGGGAGATCAACACAGCTACCAGCCCAGCCGCCTGCTTGGAGTACTTGCTCAGTGAAAACTTGTTGGATAAGCTGTACGAGTGGGCTGTTTGTACTGGCAAGTGAGTCGCTTTATTCAATTGTTACGATCGCCATTTATTTTTAAAATATGAGCAGTATCATCATCATCTCCCAAGCCTTTTCCCAACTATTTTGGAGTCGGCTTCCAGTCTAACCGATTGCAGCTGAGTAACAGTGTTTTACAAGGAGCTACTGCCTGTCTGACCTCCTCAACCCAGTTACCCCTTGGTTAGATTGGTGTCAGACTTACTGGCTTCTGACTACCCGTAACGACTGCCAAATATGAGCAAAATATACCAAATAGTATGGTTATGAAAGAAAGTAGCACAGGCAGTTTTTTTTTTCCTTGTAGCCATCTATACAGATGTTAAAGAAAAGGGGACCTATACCATTGATCAGAATCTATAACTATTATGGATGGATCAAACGAAAAACTTGGTTCTTAAAGTTAATTTCTATTTTCGTGATGCAAAATATTATTAGTGTGGATCTCATAATTCTAACACAGATATAAATCAATTTAAAATGAATGCTTGCTCTGAAGGTCGCCCGTCAATTTCGTAAGGCTTCAACTGAGCGCTCCTTTACTGTCTTGTCTTAAATACCTATTGCGAAAAAAATGATATTGTACAAACTTGATATAATGATATTCGACAAACTTGTCAGGAATTTGGAGTCAAAAGTCATAGCCAATAAATTTAGGAAAAGATAAAAAGTAGACACTTTTTGTATTTAAAGTAGGCTGAAGATCCGCGCTATTTGATCATTCATTTTACGAAAACTCAAAAGCCCGGTCTTTACCACTTTTTGTTTTTCCTGGTAAGAAGAAATCGTGGAAAAGATGAAAAGTAGACACTTTTTGTATTTAAAGTAGGCTGAAGATCCGCGCTATTTGATCATTCATTTTACGAAAACTCAAAAGCCCGGTCTTTACCACTTTTTGTTTTTCCTGGTAAGAAGAAATCGTGGAAAAGATAAAAAGTAGACACTTTTTGTATTTAAAGTAGGCTGAAGATCAGTACTATTTGAACATCAATTTTACGAATGACAGCCCCCAAAACGCCCGCCCTTCACCTCTTCCTATGTGTTTTTGCTGGAAAGAAGAGATGGAACAAACTCCCCAGCAACACATCTGTCTGTATGGTTTAACGTCAAAGCATACTTAGAAATAACATTATATGTCTAGTAATTCAATTCACAAGTGTTTATTGTCTGGGTGCTTACTCGTATTACGCGCAACAAAAGCCGATTAGATTTCACACCCGCTAAGTATTTACTACTGTACTGCAATGACGACGTAGACGTATTACAGAGAAACGATTAAAACAGTCTGCTCATGCGATAAGGCTTTCAGGTTTAGAAAGCTCTGGAATATTCTTTTGCCTCTTAGAAATAACTTAAGTCAACTCAAAATTAATTATTCAAGTTTGGCTAAACAGTAGCTTTCCAACTTCAAGTCAAGAGACATCAAAAGACCTAACCATTTTCTATGTGTCCCTGACGGGAAGAAAAAGGGGCAACATATGTGTGGCAAGACACATAAACTATTGTTCAGGCGATGAATGCACAGAGGCGCCAACGAGATATGAAAACTAGTTTATCTCCAATTATAATTATTGCGACGAAATTAAACTGCTTACCCAATTATGATTTAACCCAGCTAGGTCATGCCATTTAATGTCAACATTATAATTTCCTGTGTGATTCACGCGATTCCAAAACATAGCGATATGAACTCAGAATTATATCTAACGAAAATAATATTATTACTATTATCAATTCAAATTCAATGGTGTATTGAAAGGGCAAGGTTTCTTTCGACTTTTGTTTCAGATCAAATGCGTAATTTACCAGTAACCAGTCTATTTGATTGTTTCTATTGCTTACGCGACAAACTGCTGAAGCTATTATGCATATTATCATCAGTCTTTTTATCATCCCACAGCTGGGCACAGGCCTCTCACTAAGAAGGATTGAGCGTTAATTACCACCATATATCGTTACGCATATACCTACTTTGATTGAATGGGAATGGATAGCCTACCTATCTGCAGGTTTTTTTTAACCTAGTGCCCTTGTAACAGTCCTAGACAGAAAATTCAATAAATGCGTCATCGTAATACCTTTAGACAACCTACCATGAACCCCATGGTTTAAACCTTCGAACAAAATAATATACTAGTTCTAGCGGCCATAATCGCGTGTTCAATGCAATTTCAACACAACGCAACTTTCCTACAAACACTAACGACAGTAGAAAGTTTATATTTGTTTAGACCCTTTGTAGTAACTTTCTCGATAACATTATGAATAATATCGAATACAAACTACAAGTCAGTGAATCGATAATCGTGACATTTTATCTCGTGTTAATCGATTTGAATCGTTCGGTTACCGTGAAGAATTTTAACATAAATTAGTTCTAGTGTTTTAATATTTTTATTATGTAACGAATTAGATAAGATTTTGTTTTATTTATTTATTTGGTTTTATTGAGTTATAGGATATTCATTCAAGTTAATGCTAATAAGCTTGTTGTTTTATTGCTTGTAGACTATAAATAAACAATATTTATTAGTAGCCGTCCTTTTTAGTATTATGCTGTCAATTGTTTTATACAGTAGTAAGAATTACATAAACAGTAGTTATATCATTTTGAATCTAAGCACGCATTGTACTTATCCAATGAAAATCTACAATACCTACCGTTATCAGTTACCTTTATTGACCAAAGATAAATCCGTTTATTATTAACCCATATTATTATGAAACTGAAACTTATTGATAAAATCCTTTATTAACTAAATCGCTCAGTTATTGTTGATGCTTATCTTCAGTAATCAGTCAATTCAGTAGAGTTAGTTATTTTGTTATCATTTTATCAATTATTCAAGTGTTTGTAGTATCGATAGAATTGCGAGTAATGAAGATTTCATATTTTCTACTGTATGTTAGCTTTTCGCCCTAGAACAAAATATTTTGGAGGGTGTTAAAAGTTCACTTTGAAAAGGTTGGTGTCGAAAATATTCTCAGAAAAAATATGTTTAAGTCAGTAAGGCTGACACCAGTCTTACCAAGGCTTTTTGGGTTGAGGAGGTCAGACAGGCAGTCGCTCCTTGCAAAACACTGGTACTCAGCTGCATCCGGTTAGACAGGAAGCCGACTACAACTTAGTTGGAAAAAGACTCGGGAGATGATAATAAATATTAGTTATACCTAAGAAAATAAATAATTAGTTTGTTTTGTAAAATACTGAAGTTGTACTCATTATGTGAACAGAATAGCTCTTCTATCGCAATGTTTTAATTGATCAATACAGTACTAAGTAAACCGACAATACCGCTAAATTATCCCAGTTTAGTTTCCCTAACAGTTAAATATAACTCAACAGCCTAACAGCGAAAACACATAGGAAGTGGCTAAGGTTTGCGTTTTGGGGACTTCCTTCTGTCGTGAAAAGGGCTGACTTAACAGCCTAATCTTCCCGCGAAAAACATACGAAGTGGTGAAATGTTTGCGTTTTGGAGACTGCCTTTTTTCGTGAAAGGGCTGATTCGATAGAAGTTTTCAAGTTTGAACCTCTGTTATTTTATTACAGATACGAAAATGCCGTGCGTTTGGAACAACTCAAGCTATTCGGGAATCTTATCAGCCATTACAGTGCACAGGTAATAATCAGTGTTTCTATGTAATTTATCTACATTATCACTCTCTGATTATGTTCGCATCATCACTAAATGTACATATTTGCTTCGAATTTACATTAAGGGCATGCCAAACTCATTATCTGAAATATTATAGCAGATAGCTGTAGATAGGAAAATTTAAAATGATGGAAGGAAATTCCTTTGTCCTGAAAAAAGACGTTATAATCCTTCAAATAGTAAGTAGATGTCTCATGAAGCTGTGTAGCAAAATACCTTTTATGAATACAATGCAAAATTATATAGAGCTGCAATAGCTACAGTCCTATGATTCCTTCTTCAGTTTTCTTTTCTGTAAGAAATTCCTTATAACCTTATTGTAAATGCTGGCTCGATTTCCTTTGTGTGGGACTTACAACTGCGCTAATGATCTTCCATCACGCTTTATGATCCACATTTTCCTTCTTTTCAATCCCACAATGGATGTTAGAATATTAGGAAGTTTCTATGTCCAAACAATCGCCATTCACTGTTATCGTGTCACCACATAAATGACCGAAATGAATCCAATTTTGGCAAATTTCGATTTATTATTTACTCCGTTATTTGTTTGTACAGGTGATAGCAGCGGAGCCATTCTTAAGACCTCTATTGAAGTTGCTGAGTGGTTTCCGAAATGAATTGCCACCGCCCAACCTTGAAAGTAAGTAAAGCAAAGTGCTTTTACAAACCATTTTCTGCTAGATAATTTTACAAACATTCATGTACATATGTAAAAATGAATTCCTAACCGAAGGCGGTCACACCATCACGGCTAGAGCGATTAAGCTGAAAATTAGAGAAGAGGTAGCTTAGACCCGGGAGAAGGATATAGGGTAGTTTTAAGTCACCATCCGGCTACGGGAAGAAGATATCTCGGGACGCAGGTGAAACCGCGAGCGGAAGCTAGTCTTTAGAATATAACTTTCATAGTAGAATGATAATAAGTATTATAACATTTTTGGGTAAGTATCTCAATAAAAATTCAGTTGCTCATCAGACGTTTAGTCTGATGAATCATTTTATCTTAGGAATGTGTGTATCTTTCGCGCGTTGATAAATATACACTCAAATGTGCATCGTCGAAGAGATAAGGACCACTCCTGTGAACGTATTAATTGCAATACAGGAATACGTTGCTATAAATAGCTTATAATAGGTACCCACATAGATAGCGTCGAAAATGTGCTGTAGACAGATGTATCCATCCGGTCTTTGATAAGATGATGTTGCTAAATTATAATATTCGAATATTTTATTGTACTCGATCTCTTTGCATAGTAACAGCCGCATAGGTCAAGCGATCATATGGTTAAGCAACACTTGGCGCGGTCGGCCTGTGGATGGGTCACCATCTTTTCATGATGAGTTCCTCCGTGTCTTGGATAGCTCATCAAACTTGTATATATCGGCCTCCATTTCAACATCTTTGTTATTTTGAGTAGCCAGAAGCCTGACATTCTAACAACCAGTCTTACCCAGTAGTTATTAGGTTGCCCTTGGCACAGGGTTGAGAAGACCAGATAGGAAAGCGCGACATGTCAAATACTTAGGTACACAGTAGCATGCGGTTAGACAAGAAGCCGAACCTAACACAGCTCCAAAAGGCTAGGCAGATGATAATTGAAATATTTTATTGTGTTAACTTATCTATTTGAAAACTCCAGTAGCCCCAGTACAGAATGTCTTTCATACAAATTTTGTAGAAACCATACATTTTTTCGTCGAAATACATAACTTTATAACTGTGTATTAACATTTTCAGGTCAGCTGGTATCGGTTCTGAACCAACTGTGCGTGGCGTTGATGCAGAATATGAAATTCCTAGACTTGTTCTTCCTCACGACGCACACACATAAAGGATCTCAAGCTGAGTAAGTTTCACTACATAGCTACTTTAAATCCTGTAGGTCTTCCGTCATCAAGAGCAACATGTCAATAGAAAGATTGCGAATAGCCAAGGATGTTTTGAGCCTCCATTATCAAAACATTTCCAATAAACCAAAAATAACCTATTATATAGAATATTAAACTTCTTTTTACTACCCTAATCCCAAATTTATTTGAGCTCGGTACAACATGTTTTCGGCTTCCATTCCTCTCTGTCAGTCGTCATATCAACATTCACTCCTTTCGTATTCATATTTCAATTCTAGAATGTTCTTTTATATTTCGTTCCAGGTTCATAATAGTCCGTCTCTTACTAGCATCAGTGCATCGAGAAGGCAGCACAGGTTCGGCCGCACGAGATGCTCTGTTACTGTGTGCCAAGATGTCTGCCAGATGTCCACAGCTGGCGGACTTCATGCTGTCTGGCAACACTTGTCCTGTGCTCGCTACTGGTAACACTGAAAATTATAGGCTTATCTGTACTTAAAGTAGAACAAAAAGTTTTGTTATTTGGACCTAAAGGATTCGAAACCTACTGAATCGATAAAAAAAAAATATTCACTATTGGAAAGCTGGAATGCCTCCGATTAGCGTAGTAGTAAATTATGAATGCGGTGGTTAAATTTTAAGTAACATGGGTTGAGGCGCAGTTGGTTTGTGGACGGGTGGCCATCTTGCCATGACCAGTTTCTTCGTGTTAATTGGTGGGTCTCAACTGTCGTTTAAAGATCTTTGGCAGTCTTAGCGGGGCAAAAGTCAGCAAGTCAAACAACCAGCTTAGGTTGAAGAAGTCAGATAGGATCCATGGTAAATACTGGTACACCCCAAATTACCATAGTCGGTAAAAGGATAGGTGATCAAAACGAAATACCAGCTTTACACTCATACTCATAAAGTTAATTTTCCCTTGCAGGTCTAAGTGGTCTCTACTCCCTTCTGCCGCGTACCCTCAACGACAAGATCTACCGGCTGACGCCTGACGATGTCAACCATGTACACAAGCTGACGCTCTTCATAGATTCTTTAGAGTTCTGCAACGCTGTGGCACAGGTAGGTTTTATTATGGACCTTGTGTACATGGAATAAGGAAGATTTTATCTCGCTAACTCTCGATTTATTGTAGAAGATTTTATGCTTTGAGTTTTGAGTAAAAACTTATCTGTGTTGAAAATATGAATGTATTCACGAGGTTTCTGTAGAATGTAGTCAAACGAAAATGTTAATCTGGTTGAGACGAATTTTTGAAAATACATACAAAAAATGTTGATTTATTTATTTAATAGTTTATGTAGGTACACAGTTAAATACAGACAAGAAAAAAAATAGAACAAACAGTACCAGGGCTCAGCTTATTTCACGAGAAATCTCTTCCAGTAGGCCTGTTATGAGTGTTATAATAAAAAGAGAAGAAATGATAATTGAAGAATTGAATGATAATTATGAATGAAGAGATAAAAATGAGAGAAGTAATGTCATCAAATCGTAAAATCCTTCTTTTTGGAAGTCTTCTAAAAGCGATATCTCATTTTAGCAGAACCAAATCTCGCAAAATTCAATCCGCAACTAAGTTCCTCACACTGTTTCCTGTGATAACAAAAAGTTTGGCGAGAACTACACTAACGTATAATATATTTTCGTAACAGGTAGCCCACCCATCAATAAAGAAGCACCTACTAGACCTGCTGTACCAAGGGTTCCTGGTACCTGTGATGGGACCTGCACTGTTACAGGTATTTGTCACAACGTCGGTTGTGGGATGAGAGCGCTATTGTATACGTCTTGATTTGTTTCAAGGAGTTTGATTTGGATGAATTGTATCTTTTTTTTTAATAATATTATTAAAGCTGCAGAGTTTGTGTGAATGAACAAAAAAAAATGTGTTAAATAGCCCATTAATTGAGGGAGGTTTTTGATCGGCTGCGTGAAGTACTTACCACGGAACGCGAATGAAACCCCCGACGAATGCTAGTTTTTTTAATGATGCAAAAAACAATGATTCGATAGTCTCATCAATGAAGATTCTTTGGCGCTCATCTGCATGTGTGGTTGTATTAGTATAATAGGCGTCCAAATCAAATACCTAAAGACAAATTAAAATAATTGTTTATCAAATAATGACATTATTTATTTAATTTATATTATTTTATCTATTATGTTTATTTTTAAGCAAGTATTTTTAACTTCAATGTTAACATGCAATTATCGAATAAGTGTCTAATGAGTGTTAAAAATTAGTATTTCTTTCAGTAAAACCAGGTGAGATTAACACTGCTGTGTTCTATAAAAAAATAGATATGTTTTGTAAAACGTATATTCTTAGCTTGTATTCTAAAATTATTGTATGAATATAAAGTATATTTATTATATTATATTGATTGGCATCTTGCTATAACCATGTTTGTAACATTCAAAACTCATCATAGATTGGTTTGTTATGTTCACCAATTTAAAAAAATATTGTGTCTTATTAAGAAGTGATTTCACTTTAACAATTTCTTTTTTATAAATGTATTATGACTTCAATTTCAATTTCCCTTTTTAGTGCTAATTGAGAGCGATATGCCTACCTATTACACAAAATCTGAAGTCATATTACATTTTAATTTATATTCAAAAAGCACATTCCAAAATTTACAGACCGCCTATAAAAAAGAATTTTCAAAAAATATATTGAAAGCGGTGAGTTGCACCATTGGGCAAATCGGCGATTTGACAACCGAAATTGGTACGATATTATCGTTACTGTTCAATGGTGCAATTCGCCCTTAGAAAAATTGCTTAAAAATTCTTTAAAAACTTTTTTTTTGGCATATTACAATTTTTTTTAATCCGTTATATTTTGGAATGTGCTATACCCATGTATACGTGGGATTGTCATTGCACTTGGGACGCACCGGTGTGGTCGACAGCGGTTTAGTGACGGTAACCATCCATTTGATCGATTCATCGCGAGCTTTATTACCCGACTGCTAAAAGGGTTATGTTTTTTTCATGTTATGTGTTTGTGCCGCTTTTTTATCGCCTCAAACTATGGTATGTTCTGTTGTTCATGGGAACTTTTGGTGGGTATTTTTATATAATTGTTTGCAGCTATGAATCGATTAAAATCCTCCATTTTGGTGATAGTAGTCTAACCCCAAAATTTTTGTTTCTTGAAATTGGCTCTTTCATACCCTTAATATTTTATTAAAATCTATCCTATATCTAATTATTTTCCTGCACTATTTTGTTTAACAAAAAAGTATAAATTGAAAAAAAATATTGACTAAATCTTTTGATGAATACTATTCTAACTCTGTTTTAACTACCAAAAATTATTTAATCCTTGACTAACTTTAACATCTTATTTATCCCTTCTCCCCCAAACGCAATCGCAACATATTTTTTTACACCTCCCCCCCCCCCCTACTCTCCCAACTGTAATAAAATCAAAAATCAGCCATCTCCCCGGTCCTTAAAACTGAATATTCCACCACTGTCACTGAACCGCTATTGTGGACTCCCGGCGGCGCATAGACGAAGGCCCCGCGGTTGCAGAGCGGCGCCGCCGAGCAGGCCGCCGCCATGGCCTACCTCGAGCTGCTGCTGCGCTGCGTCACCAGGGCCGGCCTGCTGCGGGCCGTGCTGCACTTCCTCGTGGTCTACGAGTATGATGGAGTCAGGGTGGTGGATGTGCTGCTGAGAAGGTTGGAGGGGAATTCTCAGGTTAGTCACGTAAGGAAAGGGAACTTTTTGAATATGTTGACTTGGTGAAAGGGTGACTTGATCGGAGTCAACAGTTGTGTAAATAATGCTATCGGTTTTTTCGTATCAATTTACCGAAGCATAAAAAACAAGTGCTTATGTAAATTAATTTTCTTTGTTTGCACATCATAAAAATATATGCTCTTTATTTTCACATTAGATATTTTAACAAGAGTTTTAATGTATATCAGTATAATGGCTGAAAATGATTTTGGTTATTTCGTTCGAATTTTTAATAACTAAACGTAAAACCGACACCTCTAAGATTTGGAAAATATGGTTTCTGTCTAGAAACAATGGCTACAAAAAAAATTACGATCCCAAATTAAGACTGCAAGAAGATGCTCAAAGATTTTAAAATATCATTTTTTTATAATAACTCGTATCCAACATCCTTCCAGCTATCACTAGTCTCCCTAGCACTAATGGAGACGCTTATCGACCTGAACTGCGAAGACGTGATGCTGGACCTGGTCTTCCGCCACCTCCTCAACGGTCACCACCTGATGGTGGCCTACAGACACAAGATAGCAGACCCGGAGCCCTACAGGGACGCCGCCGTCGCCTTCTTAGGCCTCTCGCCGCGATGCTGTGCAAGGCCTATGGAGATGGTACATACATATTTGTGGTTGTTATAATAGGTTTTACCGTGTGCTCAGAAATACGCAGTATCTTTCAGTAAGCAAAATTAATATTATATCGATTAGGTCAAGTATTAGCAGGCAATTTTGTTTTTTTGTTTCTGATAATTAAGGAGCAAGGTGTGTATAAATAGCCTCGCAACTAATTGAAGTTACTATCTATGTTTCAATTATTATGCTGACTATTGACTATCCAGTAAACTTTTAACAACTACCTCTAATTTGACTTTCCCTGTACGATCCAACAAAATCTATTGTACATCAATAAAAATTCAACTAACTCTCTAAATTGCTGCCCAACTTAGCCTGATGCTAATTTCATTTGTTATTGACAGACAAAGCAGTGGATAGAGGAGCTAGCCCTGACGGGGCGGCGAGTGCTGGACTTGCGCAGCGACGCCGAGCGACGCGGCAACGGCCTACACGACGATATCGCCATGTCGCACTTTGTGCACGAGCTTAAAGTTAACTATGGGGTAAGAATATTTTTGAAAAAATTATTTTTTATAACATTTTTACCATATATAGTCTGCTTGGTCTTGAAATGTAGTTAAAAAACATTTAATTATCCAAGCATGTAGTAAGTTATTATTGTTTTTAAGTGGACATTACCTAAAGTTATTTTCTTCTTTATTGATGAACGTTAAATATTGTGGAGACATTATATGGAATATAAGGTCGTATAAATTTTGATATCACTATAATAATCTTGTACTTATATTATTAAAAAAACAAATCATTTTTCTTTCCAGAATCCCAACGACACACTATACGGCAACTTCCACGCTTACATTTGCGATTCACGATTCGAAATAGTTTCCCGCGTCCTCTCCTGCACCAACTGGACTTCCCGGTACGACAGCGTAACACCCCCAAAACGGGAAACCAACAACAATACAAAAGACACTAAAGAAATCGATACAATACCTACAACGAAAGAACAAGACAGCCTTATATCTTGTACTAGTGGGTACGAAACTAAGACCAGTGACAGTTCGGAAAAGGAACAACATAGTTTGACGTCATTGAATGAGCAAGAGAGTGAAGTAAAGACCGAACAGCCGAGTGAAGGGAAAGAACATGATAGTTTGACGTCTATAGGGGAGAGTAGTGGGTATGAGAGCTTTAAGTACAAAGATGTCGATGAAGGATTTGCGGAAGAGCTGTTTATTAAGAGTTTCGTGAAAAGAGATGCGAGGGAGTATGAAGGAGAAGTGCCTTTGATTAGGAGCTGGAGGGCCAGTGCTGAATCTATTATTGGTGAGTATCGACCTTGTTTGTACTAATATCGACTCTGTTCTGTTGTATTACATAAAGAACAATGTCAGGTTTCGGCCCACCCAATCAACTTTTAAAACTAAATTCTCACGGACACAAAGTTCTTTACTACAACAATTTAAATATAAAATACTAACTTCTTATCAAATATTTAATTGTTATCTAGAACTTTTCAAAAAAAAAATATATAATTTTAATAAGTAATTATTTTGTTTATCAAGTTCAGGTTTTCGTTTCAATAATTTGGAATATATGGTTTTGAGAAGTTCAATGCAAAAGTGGAAAACGTAGAAAAGCTTCTGACATTAAACTACACAAAAAACTGTAAGAATTTTCACTGTACATGAAATATTTTTATTGAGCCTAAGTTACTATGGACATCTGACATTGTTCTTTATTACAGTTGGTGAATTTGGAAAAGGAAACACGTTTACAAATCACTCGACACGAGGTTATTTTTTTAATCGATTTGTACCTATAGATCGAACGATATTGATATTTGATATATGTTTAAGTAGAGATGGATATTTTATATGTAAAATATTATTGCAATATACATAACATTTCTACCATGTTCAATTGCCATTCAAAAACTTCAGAACTCATTAAATTGTTTTGAAGGAAAAAATCTATCGATACTAGATACTTCCATGTTATACCGATTAATCTAATGGGATATCACTACTATTTTTTCCAGGCCCACTTCTAGCCAGTCTCCTAAAGAAAACGGCGGCCCTGCTAGAATCAGACGTGATAGTGAACTGTAGAGTTACCAGCGTGGTTTCCAAATTGGCGTCGTTGCCTACTCCCCTGCTGACCTCGCTGCTGCTGTGTCCAGGGTTCGTGCTGCAGCCTAACGTGCCTTCGTTGTTTCAAGTGAGTGGGGTTTTGTGAAATTGTCGATAAGTTTTAACAGTTACTTGGTTAGCGAATGGTGCAACGTTATAATGTATGATATGCATTGGTACAAAGATGTAAGTAGGTTTAATTTAAGCAATTAATGCCCATTTTCACCAGCAAATACTCAAATTAAGGGATCCCCTAAGAGCATTTACGGAACACTTAATAAGAATTTCGTTTTCACCAAAGTTTAGGTATGCCTTATCCATAGTTATTTATGTCAAAATTGGGAGAGCCCTTATTCTAAGTTGCACTTAAATTAAGAGATTGTTGGTGAAAATGGGCATAATTCTCGTAAAAGGTTTAATTCGACACGTAGTTTTTAATCGAGAGCCTATGTAATAATACATACATACTTTATTTCATATTACGTGTCTCTTTTTTTAGTAACTGTATTCTTGCAGACTAGTGTCAGTAATGCTTAGAAATACCCATAACAAAACATAAAAATAAATTAAAACAAAAACTCATAAATTATATTGCTGCCCCATTATATGACAGGCGTGTAGAATTCATGCATTTAATTGTAGGTATGGTTTAAGTTCAGGAAACAAAATAGTAACGATTGCAAGAATAATTTTAAATAATGTTGAAACTATTTTCCAGATTCTAAGTAAACTAAAAGAGGAAGTGGACGAATTAACAGAAGGCATAGAGAACAGTGGAGAGCTTGTGGACAAGGCGCGAGTTTTCCTCATACAGCGAGAGATGGCGCTAGTCAAGACGCGGGGCCAGACTAACGATGAAAGTAAGTCTAAGAAAATCGACTAAATAATCAATTGAATAAATACTTCATATAACTATTCATAAATTGTAATATGTTGTTTATCGCCGTGTACATTGTTTTTGTTGAATGAGTCCGTTGTAGTGATATTCCTAATTCATTTAGTGGCTTATGAATCAGCTCTTAGTCGATTATAGAAATTGTACGTTTAAGTGAAGAAACAACAAAAATCAGTCTAATGAAGTCTTTTAAAAATATTTGTTTTTCAGGTCACGGCCACGATACTACTGTTGCTAAAATAGATGACTCGCCATTCCGGCGCATGGAGTCTAAACGAAGAAGTTTGTCCAACAGTCTCTCCCATATGTTCGGGAGGAGATTGTCTTGTAAGTATTCCTATCGGTTTGATGATGATGATGATGTCCTCCTAGCCGATTATCGGCTACGGCGGCTGTTCTCATGTAAGGAGATTAGCCAACTACGCAGGACATATTATAGTGCACGAGCATTTGCGCAGACACAGGTGCACTCACTATTCCTTAACTCTCATAGCCCGATGGGACGGCAATCCGACACGACCGGAGACCGAGAGATCAGGCGCAGGACCGACATTTACGTGCTCTCCGATGCACGGGTGTATCAATCACCAGCTTCCAGGCTCCGGGCTGCTTTGTGAAAGTCTTCTAAAACCCACAAAGCGATTTCGGCCCGACTCGGGAATCGAACCCGAGACCTCGTGCTCAGCAGCCACACTTGCGACAGCTAGACCAACGAGGCAGTTATCCTATCGGTTTAAGCTGTATATGATCACTATTACGACGTAATTTAATGTTATTTTCAATGAGTTTATTATTTTCAGCCTCGTCCCCCTCGCAAAACAACGCACACAGTCCACAAAGCAATTCCCACGCCAGTCCACAAAAACGACCGATCTTCACACAAGACGCATACTGGAACCAATCCATCACCCTCCGCTCTGTTCTAAACGCAGTCATACTCGACGAGTGGCTCAAAGAATTAGCGGCGTTATGCGAAGAACATGCCTTAAGGCTTTCAGCAGGGAACTACGAAGACGACAGTTACATACACGCAGTAGCTTTATGACTGAGAGCCAACACCGCTGCAGGTATGTACGTAAAAAGAAACGCCACCAGCGGAAAAACAAAAGACACATTCGTTTAAAACCCACGTCGAAATTCGAACGTGAATCGCCATAATAAAGTTACTCGAGTAACTAACGATTTTTTAGTCGATTTTTATGTAATGTTCGGCATGATTGATTCAGTGAAGTTTGTAATCGACTAAATATTTTTAGGTAATTGTGTAGTGAAGTACACACGAATGTCGTTGTGGGAGTGTTCTCACTAAATAGTCCAAGAAGTGTTTTTGAAACATGTGATGATCCACCGTAGGTGTTGAGAGTTGCCTTCTAAGTATAGAACGTATACAACGTTATGTAAATATTTAAAACTAAGATTGGACCGTTTTTATGATGTGTGAGGATACCAGAACATTAGCGGTTTTTTACTCGTTTTTGTAAGACACATTTCATTGTGGCCTGAATTATAAAGTAGTTTAGATGTCAATTATTAACAGTATTTAATGCCAATCTTGGCTTATTCATAGTAGTGAATTCATTCAAGAATCAGTAGAGATTTTTTAAAAGCATTTAAAAAGCACGATGACAGTATCAAAGATGGATGATTAAAAAAAACAAAATCGTTAATGTTCAAAAAATAGTTTGAATGTCTTAGACGTGATGTTGAACAAAAATTTGCATAATAATTGATTATTTTAGATGGTACCGCGTGTACTCGTTTTTTAGTTTTTGTAGTAAGCATCACATACTTAATCTAAGTACCTAACTTTACTAGAATAATATTAGTTGCAATTATATTTAACGTTTTAACTGGATTGCCATCAACGTAATTTTGAACTGTGATTATTGTAATGTTCAAAAAATTTGGTAAATATTTATTGTGAAAATGAAACAAATTACGGTTTGGTCTGTGCGTTTTTCTATTAATTCTATTTTAATATAATTTATGTTTTTAACTATTTATGTTATGTAGACATTGTTTATATTCAGAAAAATGTTTTATAAATAGTGTCTACAAACTAACAAGAAAACTAACTATCTGATGTAGTATTTTATGATTTGGACATTACTATTTTATATTGTTTTACTAACTTTTGACTTTGAATATTTCGATTGAAATAATTTGCAATATTGTGTGTAATAATTATTTAGTTATTTTCGTGAAACGATTATTTTGTGTTTTAAGGAGATGGCCAAAAAAACACCCAGAGTCGACAGAAACTTCATATGTACGATTGGATTCAGTATAATGTAAGGATTAAAAAAAGTATTTCATATCATCTAAAAACCATGGGGTTCTCTTTTTATAAAGTTTTTTTGATCATGATTTTAGTTCACAGAAAAGTTTACTTTTACTGTTTCATGTTTATTAGAAGTTGAATGCAGACTCATGATTGGACCGTTTTGAATCGCTAAGTCATTTGTTACATTTGACAATGTCACATGGCGCGATTTTCAAAGACAATTTTTAAAAAGACGTTTCAAAGCCAGTTGTGAAGGTTGCATATAACTGCGAAACCTCTCCAAGTAAGTAAGGTCGGTGCTTTCGTGTATGGAGTGGTTAAATATAAGACCTTTTAATCACCAGGCAATCTCAGTAACTATGGGGATATTACTGTTGGCTAGTATAATCTTAGTGTACATAGATTTTTTTTTTATGTTCCTTGATGTAAATGATCTTTAAAATCAATATAAATTCAACGACCTATTTTTGTGAAAATATGATATAGCTCCTATACCCCATGGATTTCAGGCTGGAGTTTTTGGCACCATCAAAGGTCTATCATAACGAACCTATTGGTAAGCATTTCTTTGCTGTCGATTCTGGGTTTTTTTACTATGAAAATTTGGCCATCTCCTTTGTATTTTATATTGTTTTTGAAAGAATACTGTTTTAGTGATGA
This sequence comes from Helicoverpa zea, assembly GCF_022581195.2. Taxonomy (NCBI): domain Eukaryota; kingdom Metazoa; phylum Arthropoda; class Insecta; order Lepidoptera; family Noctuidae; genus Helicoverpa; species Helicoverpa zea. The sequence goes on from NC_061472.1 coordinate 7,604,020, forward strand.
TGAGTATCTATCTAAAAAGAAAGTTTATATCAATTGATAGAATTTATTTGATTTTTGTAGAACCTATTTCGCTCAAAATACTAGGCTAGTGCTGCACTTGATGAGATAGCTGTTTCTTGTTCCAAAAAAGAGATATAAAAAAATCCGTGTGACTTGTTGGCGACAATCAAGTGTAGCCCTGCCCTAAAATTACGTCCTAAGTATAAAAACGTTTAAAAGTCGTCCGTCTCCGTCCTAAGGATGCAAATATTTTATTTATATTTTATGAATATGTATATTCAATATCAAGCATGTTATTCGCGCAAAATTTTACAAAACATGTTTATAAATGTTTACAGTAAAGACAAAATTTACTATAGAAACATTTCCTGTGATCATATTGTAAGACTAAATGCATGAATTCGATAATTTCGAAATACATCGAGCCTTTTACGGCGGTTTGTTTGTAACTACAACATCTTGTATTGGTGTTTAACATATCTTTTATAATACTATATTTGTTGTGAAATAAGTTTTTGAAATAATCAAATAAAATACGTAACATTTATAATTAAACCGAATTGGGACAATACCATTTTTGACAAAACTTGCCACTTCCTTATATCTGATCATGACTTGCCACTTGGAATTAAAACTTCAACCATTTTCCAAGCCTCGGACTAGATGCACAATACATAGTATGGATTGTAATGTTACGTGAGTTTTATATACTTAAAATAAAAAAAATGTTGATGAATTTTAATAAAAAATGTGATTAACAAATTGTTTTTTTGCTTTTTACCTTCTGATCTATAAATCGAACCTATAGAACGACCCCACATCGAGTTTTGGGCTAAAACTACAGAAGGTCTATGATTACTCGGGTTTCATTTAAAGAATTAAGAAAAATAACTGAGTGAGATTACAATGATGGGCCTTTACAGCGACTTTAAAAATGAGCCTGACTGATTGTCCAGATTGTTAAAATAATTAAGGTACGTAAAATGTTCATAATAACTAGCGTCTGCCAGCGGTTTCACCCGCATCCCGTTTGAATCTGCACGCACTTAGATAAAAAGCCTATAGCTTTCCTCGATAAATGGGCTATCTTACACTAAAATAATTTTTCAAATCGGACCAGTACTTCGTGAGGTTAGCGCGTTCCAGCAAACAGTCTTAGCTTCGTAATATTATCATCTTGTTGTAGTAAGTTTTATATAAAACCAGATGTTGGTGAGTGTTAGTTGCAGCAAAAGTTGATTTTTGTCCGAAATAATAACCTTCGAAATAGCGTAACGTGAACAAATTACATTAATCGCCTAAAAATTTGGGTTGAATAGTCGATTACGTGGGTACGTGGGTTACGTGGATTAAGGGTTACCTCCCTACAATTCTGTGTCTATGACAAAAGCTTCTGTCACTGTCAAAAATGTTATAATGTCTATGGCAACTATTGGAGCGTGTTTTCTTTTCGAGTTTTGGTGATTTAAGTGATATTAAATGGATTGCAAGCGAATTACCGAATTAATAGTATAAAAACAACAGTAAAAAACATAATCAGTATCTAAGTGGGCTACATATAGTGCAAAAATGTCGGACGACGAAGTAATGCGTTTCGAGATTACCGATTATGATTTAGATAATGAATTTAATCCGAATAGAAACAGGAGGGCCAAAAAGGAACATCAGATATACGGTAACGTACATTGCTTTACATTTAAAACATGTTCTTCATAAATAAGTCCTTGGAGAAGTTTAATTAAAGCATGGAGATACAAAGGGAGATACAAACATGTTTTGCCTTTCACGATCTGTTATTTCAACAACTCCTATTGGTATTTATTCATTATTTTGGTGGTAAATAGCATAATGTTATACTACTAAGTCATCAAATGATCAAACTTATTACTACGTATCAAAAATTGATTGTTCCATTAATATACATCAGCAGATACATGATGCAGCATTGATAACTAAATTTACCTATTATATTCAGGTGTATGGGCCAAAGACAGTGATGAGGATGATAATGAAGACAATATTAGGCAAAGATCTCGCAAGCCTAAAGACTTCTCAGCACCCATTGGCTTTGTGGCCGGAGGAGTACAACAGGCTGGAAAGAAAAAGGAAGAAAGTAAAGGTAAACAACCTATTTTATTTTTATACATAACTGGCCAGTGTTTTACCAGTATCAAAGGGAATTACTTTCTGCACCAAGATCTAGAGTATTTAATTAAGTCTCCAGGGTTCCACCCTTATTTACAAACCCAATCATATCTCAATTTGGTACAGCTTAGATGTTAAGCACTGCCTGGATTGCAGGTCAGGCTAGTATTAATCTTCATTCTTATCAAAGCAAAACTTTCTTGAGTAAGCAAGCGTGATAACTGACACTTATTGTTGACCAGTATGACCAGTGTGAAGAATATAAAATACCACCAATCATTCACAGAAATAGAATCATCAGAAGCTGGGACATCGCGCCCCAAGTTTGCAGACAGCTCTGATGAAGAGGAACAGAATGCCCCGGATGCCAGTGAGACGGCTGGCATCAGGAGACAGGGGCAAGGCATGCGGCCGGTCAACCTCGGTGGCAATGTGGGCACTTGGGAGAAACACACCAAGGGTATTGGTGCCAAGCTGTTGTTGAAGGTTTGTTCTGAGTAATTTATATTCAGTAGGTACTGTGTCTTAACAATTAGATGTATGGACTAGATAATGCTGTTATAATGTTTCATATGTAACCATTTTTGTGGCAAATGGAGACAATCTTCTAAGCTTAGAGAAGTAAATAATGTTGTCCTCTTGTGTTAAATATTTTGTATATGCAAATAAGGCCCAACGCCTTCCAAGCTCATTAAGTATCAATGACATTGATTGGCTTCTGTTCTCCTATTGTGGAGACAGTAACTAATAATTTAATCAGTACAACACAATTACAATTCTGTTGTACTGCTTAAATTATTTATGATGTTCTCACCAAAGTCCTCTAACATTAAAGAATGGAATGTTAAATTACCTACTTGTTTTATATCTACAGATGGGTTACCAACCGGGCATGGGTTTGGGTAAAGATCTGCAGGGTATCTCAGCACCAGTCGAGGCTACTGTCAGAAGAGGAAGGGGTGCTATCGGGGCTTATGGACCTGAGAAAGCAGCAGTAAGTATTATACCTTAATGAAATAATTTTAAATTAAGAGAAACCTTATTGTAATATGTTAACAATATATTGCTATTTGATTTGTGCTATTTTACTGAGAAATGAAATGAAATAATTAATAATTTTATTTATTAATTATTTGGAAAAAACACAATAACATTCATATTATTATGTCTATTGTATAATTATTTTTTCACGCAGAAGGAAAGCTGTCCCTGAATTAGTTAACAAAATAAATTCCAATATTGATCTTCTATAAATATAACCTGCAAACTTACAGCAAAAAGCCAAAAAAGAAGAAGAGCTGCGCAAACTGAAAGAGAAAGAAGAAGAGAAAGGCACTAAAGAGAAGACTTATAACTGGAAGAAGTCGCACAAGGGGCGCTACTTCTACCGCGACGCCGCCGACGTCATACAAGAGGGTAAACCCACGATGCATACTATTACCAGGTACACAGGATTTACTATATTAGGGGATAGATAGGGGTGTTTTTACTTTTTCAGTGTTATAATCTTGTCTTTTTTTAATCTGTCTTCGTCCTTATATTTAAAAATACTTTTTGAGATGGGAACTTTTTCAGTAATAATTTGGGTTTCGATTTCACTGTTTTAATTGTAATAGACACTTGTGTTGCTGGGTGTGTTCGTCATCGTTTTTCTTTCTGTCCATAATACTAGGAAGTGGTAAAATGGGGCTTTTTTGCTAATTACAGCACAAGTATTAAAAAATCAACAGTTTTTGTAAAACTCAGTGTTGCTCCGAAACTATTTACTTTGAGCATGAGTCCGTGCATGTGATCATATTAATTGATTTTAAATGTCCAATTAATTAATTTTAAGTGTCCAATTGACCTTCCAGCAACGAGCTGTCCCGGGTACCCGTGATCGACATGACGGGCAAGGAGAAGCGCGTGCTGAGCGGCTACCACGCGCTGCGGGCGGCGGCGCCGCGCTTCGAGCACGAGCCGCGACGCAAGTGCCACTACTTCGCCGCGCCACAGCTCGCGCATAATCTGCAGCTCATGGTGGAGTGTTGTGAGCAGGTAGTGAAAAACAAAAATTATGGACTTTTGAAAAAAAATCTTGCTTCAGGAAAGAGGCACAATTTCTTGTCATAATGCAAAGAAAACTGCATAAGGACTCAAACTTACTATTTCTGTCAATTTATTGTAAATAGAAATTGCAACCCGGTAATGTCTCAAATCGGCAGCATTCATTACCAACGGGGCCCGGTCACCGGGTCTGGTATGAATGGTCGGGCCTGGCTGAGGTCTAAATGGGTACCGCGCCAGGTCGTGCCCGGTTTGCAATCTCTGATTGTAAATTTATGACCTTAAGAGCGAATATTACGATGCATTGCACGCAAAAAATGCAACAACTCCAAAAATATAAAATCCTATCAAGATTTATCACCGTTTGTTGAGTGCCTACTCAAATGCCTATAGATCCAACTTTCCTTGTTCACAGGACATAATCCAAAACGCCCGTGAGCTTCAAACAGCGGAAGACGAGATAGTAGTCATAGAGCGAGACTTAGAAGACTGCAACATTAAGCTGCAGGAACAAGATAAAGTTATCAATAAGGTTGAGGACATTCTGCAGCGAGTCGAGATGTTGAACAAACCTGATGTGTCGTTAGAGACTGCGCATGATGTGCTTGCTGAGTTGAAGGTGGGTAATTGCCAAAATAAATGTTTAATCACAACGTTAGGTATATGAGAAGTCAGGATAGTTAGTTCTGTATAATAATATATCCATCTTAAACTACAGTAGTATAAATCTCAAGCTCGCTAGAATGTGGTTAGCCTCTGAAAAATCAAGTTGGATTTAAAAATTGCATAAAATCGAATGTTTTTTTTTTTTTTCTTTAAATAACTAGAACCTTGGAGGTCACTGTAGCATACGATTTTGACTTTTACGATTTAGCTATGAACGTTAGCTTCATACTCGTTCATTAGGTATCAAAATTATTAAAATATAGTTCACGAATAATATAGTTAACATGACGTCAGGTTAATTACTACTTTCTTCACAGGAATCCTACCCCCTAGAATACGAGATGTTCGGCCTAGGCACAATTGCTGGCAACATCGTGAGTCCCTTACTCAGTTCGATGATAGCAGCCTGGGATCCGTTGCAAGTACCTGATGAACCCATACCCACCTTCCTGAAGTGGAGGAAACTGCTGACTGAAGAGGCGTATAATAGTTTGTTGTGGCAACATTATATACCGCAGTTGACGGCTGCTGCTGAGTAAGTGAATTTTTATTTCTATATTTCTTTTCTCATGTTATGTTTCTCTAACGTATTATATGTGATATGTATACCTATGGTGAAGGGGCGGAGTTTCGGATGCTGTGAAAACTTTAGATTTTTTTGGTTGATGATCAGATGAGGCTCTGTTTAAAATGCCAGTAACTTAGTATAGGTTTCGATATGAATAGCTTTTTTCATCTTAATCGTTGCTTTTAGCATTGAGTAAGTACTACATAGTGTGCTTGATTTCTTGGTCTCATATAATTCAATAAAATATGCAAGAAAAACGTTTTATGAAAATGTTTTGGCACCTTTAGCTAGTCGCCATGTATTAAACACTTCGTATTGTTTTAAATACTTCTCGCGTGATTGTTGAGGGAGAAAGGTAATTTGCGCATAATTGACAGTTTCAACCAATTCTGTCGGCGTCAAATATATGTCGTCGTCGTCACTAAAGTCACTCATTTTAGTAGAATAGAATATGTTTTTCACTTTTTAAACAATATGACGTAAAAGGAAAATAGCGCGCGCAACGCGAATTAAGAAAAAAAGTACCAAAAAGGTTTTCCAAATTCAAAAATGTTGATGACAGGCTGTGTTCCGAAGCTAGTGCTCAGTACAATACGTCAACTTGTATCACCGTGGCACTCCCATTGACTCCCATTGACTCCCATTGATAATATAGGGACAGGAAATACCTACGAAAAAAACGTGCATACCTACAACCTGCAGTAGCAACTAAAATGGCTGCCATTGCTAGGGTTGTACCGCTACAAGATTCAACAAGTATCGATATCGTATTCTAGTTACGAGTACGTACGAGTCTTACTGGGTGCAGAAATATAACAGAGTATAATTAATTCGTTCGTCACAGAACTATCACATTAGCTTAACTGATAACAATAATACTCAATCGTATCGTACTCAATAACTTTACTGCATACCATAATGTGTACAAGCTGGTGGGTAAAAAAATCGGTAAAAAAACTTTTAAGTTAAACAGTTTTATATTTTCATGGGATAATGGCAATGGGAACACATCAATTGATGTGGCAGTATCATTATGGTTTCTGATGTTAGTAATTTCATGTAAAACCAACGACTCCTGGGGGCCTTCTTTGAGTGTCTGAAAAAAAGAATATTCCTTTAATAACGATTGAACGGAGAGATATACTGTACTAATAATGTAATTACATAGGATTTGTCTAACAAAAAAAAAAACCTTATCTTAAGACTTACCAAAAATAATGTGGGAACAGAGTTGTCACGTAATCTTAACACATCCAGTGTTCTATTAAAACAACTATCTTCAAAGTGAAGCGAACAGACATACCAATATATTGATTTCTGACACTTACGCGAATATTAGACATTTAAATAAAACTACTTTTACAGCATCTGACTGATCAGACTGCCCGTCTGCCCGTGACCATGGATGCTGTAAAGGATCCGAAACGTCGGGATTAAATAATATTAATATAACGCGATAAAATCCGTAAAAGTAGTTTTATTTAAACATACCAATATTTATGTCTGGGATTAATATTTTCCTCACCGATAGCTTCTAACCATTTTGTCCTTAAATCATTTCGTATAGGAAACCTGCAAAAAATGTTTTTTAATTGAAGAACATCAAAACTTGAACTTATCTATACTTTGATTATTTGTTTGGATTGAATAGGCTCCGAAACAAGTTGACCGATTTGAAAAATTCTTTCACTGTTGGGAAGCTACACTTTACCCGGTGGGCATAGGCTATTACTGTTCGGGTACGGGAATTAGATCCGTCGGAACGCGATTAAAACCGCGATGAAAAGATAGTACCTAAGTAAATAACAAAATAGAGATGTTCTATTCAACATAATACACAACTTTGAGGGCTCAGTGTATTGGGAACAGTAACTTCTGTTGTTAAAATTAGTAAAAGCTGAATTATAAAAGTGGATATTATATCGATACAGTTATGACAACTGTACAGCACTATGCCAATATGACATGTTATTGTAAACAACATTTATTTCTAAATATAGCTTTTTATACAGAAATAAACTTAAATATAAGTACTTTCACCATCAATTCATGTTTCCGTAACATATTTTTTATCCAATGTGAATTAGTTTATGTAGAATCTAGCAAAAACTGGTTACTAGCCTGTGTAAAGACAATCCAGCTTGATTTTTGTGCTTACTTGCACCACACTTCACGATACAACACGTAGGCATACTCGTTGATAAATTCACTATTGAAATAGTAAAGTCTTAAAAGTAAACACGAGTGATTTTCTATAAAATAGCAAAAATAAGTCCCGAAGAGCACCTATTTGACAGCACAACTACCATGACATGTAGTTAATTAAATGGCGGATATGGCCAGATATGGCACGCACCTACAGACAGGAGGATATCAAAAGTAAATGTCACCATTTTACGCAACCACAAAAATATTGTTGTCCCTGTTTTCAAATACACTTATCTGCTTAGAAAGAGTGAGACAAAACTATGTTGTATTGTTTGTTTCATATTTCGCCCATATTTATATACCTATAGATACGTCAATAACAACACGGTGTCTCCTTAGGCACTCCGTACAAAGGCGTTGATTTGTGAGCTTACGAACTCTGGCCAGTATACTGAGTTTAATTTCGGAACATAGCCGAATTCACAAACTCAGTCCACATGACGTTCTAAATTCAATTTACTTTGCCGCTCTAGAGGATAATGGGCTTTTGCACTCAGATATCAAAGACTAAAAATACCCTTTCCGATCGATCTCGGAAAGGGTATGGACCACCACCACCAGGGACCATCACCAGGGAGTCCAGATGGACTCCCTATGCTAGTAAAGTTCCCCTGGTAAAATTGCGGGTAATGCTAGTATTTATTGGAAATTATTTTTCTACCAAACCAAAAGCGATCTTAAATTTGTATTTCTTTCCTCAGATCATGGAACCCCCGCTCCCCAACCAAGATGCTTCAGGCAGTGACTCTGTGGCAGCCGGCCTGCCCGGGCTGGGTGTCGGGCGCCGGCGTGGCCCGCGCCGTGCTGCCGCGCCTGCTGGCCGCCGTCCGCGCCTGGGACCCCACCCACGACACCCTGCCGCTGCACACCTGGGTGCTGCCCTGGCATGACATCGCAGGTATAACTGTTGAACTCTCTGCCGCCGTCCGCGCCTGGGACCCCACCCACGACACCCTGCCGCTGCACACCTGGGTGCTGCCCTGGCATGACATCGCAGGTATAACTGTTGAACTCTCTGCCGCCGTCCGCGCCTGGGACCCCACCCACGACACCCTGCCGCTGCACACCTGGGTGCTGCCCTGGCATGACATCGCAGGTATAACTGTTGAACTCTCTGCCGCCGTCCGCGCCTGGGACCCCACCCACGACACCCTGCCGCTGCACACCTGGGTGCTGCCCTGGCATGACATCGCAGGTCCGATAATACTGAAAAATCAGTATCTTCATTCCAAGTAAACTTTACCAATCATTGATATACAGTACATATATAGGCAGGCGAGTAATTTTTAGTGAAGCCAAATTGAAGTACCAACTATGTTGGGGTCGGCTTCCAGCCTTACCACATTCGGCTGAGTACCAGTGTTTTACGAGGAGCGACTGCCTATTTTACCTTCTCAACCCAGTTACCCGGGCAACCCAATACCCCTTGGTTAGACTGGTACGTGACTTGTGGTGGGTAAATACGTGCTAGATATGTGATGAAAAATATGTGCTGCTTTCCTCAAATTCGGTATCGGTATTTGTTGTAGGTATTTCCTGATTTTGATCACAAAACATTTAAAAAAATCTATAATCGTTTTGTTGTTGACATTTGCACTTTATACATGATACGATCATCATTTATGGACTTAATTTATAAAAATATTGTATGTATGTCACAGGTGAAGCACTAGCCAGTTCAGTGTACCCCCTCATCCGGTCCCGCCTCGCCGCGGCACTGTCAGCGTGGCACCCCGCGGACTCGTCAGCGCGCGGGGTGCTGGGCGCGTGGGCCGCCGCGTGGGGCCCGGCGCTGGGGGCCCTGCTGCACCAGCACATCGTGCCCAAGCTAGACCACTGTTTGCAGCACGCGCCGCTCGAGCTCGTCGGCAGAGAGAACAGTAAGTACCGTTACACAGCAGTTACAATAGCTGGGCTATTAAACTTATGACCAGATGCCGTTTCATCTGTTTTCGAAAACTTAGCTAGTCTTCTGCTTCAAGAATTGTTAAATTTGTTCAAAAGAATCAAACCACAACGTTCCCTTTGAAAAAGCCTTTAATGGGTAGAGCTTATCTGGATCCATTTTAACAAATTTTATGAATGGCACTATGTTTACCTACAGATTGCATAGTTTTTATTTTCGTTGTACATGTCTATCAATCAATGGTGATATTACTGATATATAACATTATTATTTGAATAGCGTGGCTATGCTTAAAGTAGCTGGAACTTCTCAGACCTCCCACCTCGTAAGCCGACCCTTGCAATAACACTTAACATCAATCGATTGGAAATATAGCATTAAATAAGCAGCGATATACAAAAATGTGGGATTCTGACGAGTCTATCATAATTTTGCAGCTTATATTACCATGTTTTTTTGTGTTTTTCTGTTTCTATGTACATATATTTGCTTCTATTTTTAACCGACTTCAAAAAAGGAGGTTCTCAATTCGACCGTATTTTTTTTTTTTTTTTTTTTTTTTTTTTTGTATGTTTGTTACGCGATTACTCCGCCAGTTATTAATCGATTTTGATGATTCTTTTTTTGTTTGATAGGATATACTCCCGAGGTGGTCCCATAGTCATCAGGTCAGGATCTGATGATGGAAACCCTGAGAAATCGAGGGCAACCTTCGAAAGTTGTAGGCATACATAGGGTAAAAACTTGACACTCAGGTGTACGCCTAAAAGCACTATTCAACTGTGAAGATTTGGAGCTGATCTGATGATGGAAACCAGAGAGGGTCGAGGGAACTCGACAACTGAATATGTGAACTACCTCGTGTTTGGGCTTAAATTATTTGTATTGACAAGACCTTTGCAACAGTGAAGGTTTGGAGCTGACCTGATGATGGAGACCAGAGAAAGTAAGTCGAGGGAACTCGACAACTGAATATGTAAAATACCTCGTATTTGGACTTATATTCTTTGTATTGATGAGAACTTCTCACTTGTATGGATAGTGACAACTATTCGTATCACTGAAAAGCTTTAAATAAAAAACTTTTTTACAAAAAAATTAAACCGACTTCCCAAAACACTAAAAAGCAAAAAAAAATCTATTTTTAGGTGCATCGGCCTAGAAGTCGGTGGCAAAATTAACTTAGTAACATCCATTAGACACCGACTTCTAGGCCGATGCACCTAAAAATAGATTTTTTTTTGCTTTTTAGTGTTTTGGGAAGTCGGTTTAATTTTTTTGTAAAAAAGTTTTTTGTATCCTATATTCGTCATGAACGCGAATAAACGCTTTGACTTTAGTTCATAAAGATTGTGATTGCAGTCTCCCGTTAAGCATAGACTAGACCTGTATTGGGAGAACATCATCTTCATTTGCTTGTTCCAGCGGCGTGGCTGTGGTGCGTGGAGTGGCTGGAGCTGCTGGGCGCGAGCACGGTGGCGGCGCTGGCGGCGCGGGCGCTGCTGCCGCGCTGGCTGGCGGCGCTGGCGGCCTGGCTCAACACCAACCCGCCACACGCTACCGTGCTCAACTCTTATACTGATTTTAAGGTAGATATGACAATGATATGGTGGGAAAAGTTGTCCAAAGGAAATTAAAAAAATACTTTTTTGCATTAACTGAGTGCATATAGGCGGCAGTAGGTCAACCTTCCCGAATCTATGAAATTAATTTTACCAGTTGACTATTGACCTTCCACTTCTGTGACAAGGTTGAAAATCTATTGAAGTTTGTCAGATTGTAGGTAGGTGCTGTTCTATACTTACATATTGTGTGATGTAAGGCATGTCGGGTAGAATAGCTCGTGATGCAACATAAAAGAATGACTTAAAAAAAATAAACTTCAATGAAAGCGACTTTTTTCTCTCTCTGTGTGATTAATTCAGCCCTGTTATTTTAAATAATAAGATAAAATAAAACAAGATAAGTTTTTTTAACTTTATATATTTCTTCACCAGAAAATGTTTCCCGAAGAAGTGCTAAAAGAACCAGCGGTGCGTGACGCCTTCCGCAAAGCATTGGACATGATGAACCGAAGCGCTGACTTAGAGTCCGTCGAACCACCTCCTCCGCCCCGCTTCACTATGCCCGAGCCTAAGGAAACTTCTAGAATCGCTGACGTCATTGCCTCAGCAACCCAAGCGAAATCCTTCTCAGAACTACTCGAAACGAGGTGCATCGAAAAAGGCATTACCTTCGTACCTATTGCCGGTAAAACCAGGGAAGGAAGACCGTTGTACAAGATAGGAGAATTGCAGTGTTATGTAATAAGAAATGTGATCATGTATTCTAATGATAGTGGCAGGACTTTCAGCCCCATTAGCATGGATAAACTTCTAAGTATGGTCGAAGATTAAGTATTTGAGAAATAAAAATTATTTAGGTTTATTTTTGGGTTTTATTTCCTTCGTCATCCTCCTGCCCTGCCCTCATCGCAATTTGATTTGAAGTCGGCACAACATCTTTACTTCTTCTATACTCTTCTATCTGCCGTCATCTCACAGGTAACATTCTCATTTCTAACCATGTCGACTTTCACACAATCCATCCATCGTTTCTTCAGTCAGCCCCTTCTATATTTGAGTTTTATTTCCTCAAACAAATGAAATCAAGGTCTCGCCCGAGTTGGCACGATTTTGACACCTATTGCAAAGGTCATTGAATTGATCTTCCGCTGCGTTTATTGGCATTGTATCGTTGGCTTGCTGACAAGTTCCGCTTTCTAGTTTGTTTATACGACACTGGGTGTCGGTTTTTGTTACTAACGCTGATACAATGATCCATGGTGTAAGTTAACGTGTGGATTGAATGGAAAACTCGCTGTTGGAATTCCGATTCCTATGATGATTACCTACTGATACATATTAACATTTTGGTAGTCATTTGCCAGTAACATGGCTCGTAGGTAGGCCGGAATTATAAGGAGTCAATATAATAAAATTGTGAATATTAGGTCCTACGAATAAAAATAAAAAAGTTAATTTTTCGACAAGATTTAATAACAACAACAACGTGCAAACAACACAAGTACATGCGTGCATGCTTTCTACTCTACAAACTACTTTCTACACAAATACATGGACCTTTCATAAAATTATTACTTCACTCATAAGTATACATATCGTTTAAATTTCTCCAAAATTTTAACGCAATGGGGGCTACCGCGTATGAAATCGCCGCTAGAGGCGCTTGTGTAGCGAGAGGTCTTCGAAACGTCAAATATCACTGTTTATTCACGCACGCGGGTTTATATTTCTAATTAAATTAATATTGCGAATATATAACAATACTTTAGTTTAATTATGGCAAATACAGATTAGGGATCTATAAATGTCACTGCTTTGACACACTTTTATCTTTCGGAAACTTATGTCCGCCTTTCTTTTTCGAGCAAAACGGCACTGCTCAACACTGTGGTCTCGCCAATACGTTCACACTATAGTTCTATTGTAATAAATAAATATGATTTAATATAATCATCTAATGTTGATATAAGTTTTGGCGCTCATAATACCAACTTAGATTGCCGTAGTTTAGGACCTCACGTTACAGTTGCGCCATCTGGTGAAGCAAAAAACGGTAGCCCCCATAACGATGAAAAAATAAAACTGTATTTATAAACATCAGTCCATGGATCTGTAAAACTACAAACTACTGTTACTACATCTAGATTCTATGATATTCGATAAAATTTTGAAAAATATTAACAAAAATAACAACTACATAAAATCTACATTTAAGCTAATAAGGTTATTTTGTTCTGGCAATCAATGGCATTAAGTTACGGTTAAAATATTAGTTCAGTTAAGTATATTTAATACATAAGTAGTATAGTAAAAATACTGGGAAAAGCGGCTATATTCTCGAAATGTTAAATGTTTTTAGGTTCCTTCTGACACACGATGAAGTGTGGAAATATTAGTATTCATTAATTGTAAGATATTGGCGTTTAGGTAATCTATATTATCTGAGACCAACCAATTGTTATGAAAAATACCTTGGTAGGTACTGGTAGGTACTGCTGGATACCAGCACTACAAAAATGAGTGTCAATAGGAAACCTAGACAATACAATTTCCTTACTTTTGTTATTAGAAACAGTTATTATTGAGGTAGTTAGTAACAATATTAGTGGTAAGTACAATGCAATACAAAGTTTGACGCAGTAGCGTCGTGGCTTGTAAATAGATAATATCTTATGTAAATTGGCCTTAAACGCGGTTATATGAAGAAGTAAGCAGATGTCAAGTAAGACTGGGTGCTCAAGGCTAGTGACAAGTAAATAAAGGATGTATTTCAATCAACAAAGAGTAGAATTTCTTTAAAATATTATTAGTTACTGCCCTGTTTCCAGTTTTAAGGCGACATTAATTGACAGAGTAGATTGCGCACGCTCAAAATATATATTTACGATAATGAACTCTATTCCAACGCAATAAGGTACTAAATTGGTTGCATAATACACAGAGGCAAATCCGAGCCGAGAGGGATAGTTCGAACGGAGGCTGTTTGTCTCTTTCTAACACCTTGCCAGCATAAAAAAATGTTGTGATCAAAAGTTTTGTCTTCCCAAAAACAATTGAATCACTTATATTTTTATCTGATTTTAACAATTGTAAGTCAACAAATTAATAACAATCGCATTAATTTATTCGTATTTATTATTAAAACATAAACAACATAAATTTTTATTTTGCTTTTTTTTATTTTCTAGCGGTAACCCTGAACATTCTTGGCGCGTAATCAGCATTTAAAATTTTGTTTATTTTTTTTTGTATTAAATCAATTTAAACTATTAAAATGGTGAAAAAGTGTTGCGTTTCTACTTGCAAAAGTGAATCCTATGGTGGTTGCAATATATCATTCCACAGGTTAGCTAATAATAACATTTTCGTAAACCAAACAACTAGGGTGCCCATGAATTCTTGTAACGAGTCAAAATATGGGTGATGGATTTTAAAACTGTTGTACTATTGTTATAGCTTCCCAAAAAATGAAGAAAGGCGACATAAATGGCTCAGCAGTCTATATATGAAGTAGAAATACAAAAAAAACAGTCTTCACTTCGAATCTTCCTGCTTTTATACTGCTAATTTCCGCTAATTATTAAAAGCCTTTATTAGTATCTTAAGGTCACAAACTGCGTAAGTTAAAACTTCAATACTAATCTGTGTTTAATAATCTTAGCAAATTCGGATTTGTCTCACATAGCTTAATCTCATAGTCACCCTATTAGAAAGGGACAGACAGCCTCCGTACTAACTGTTTCACTCGGCTCGTTTTTTGGGTTTATATGCGCAGTCCTGTTTAATAATATTATGTCTATGGTAATAAGTAAGCAATTTAAAAAGTCAACAGATTTGAGTGTAATATAAAAATCTTAGAAGCAGCCTAGACGAGCGACTAACATTTTATTGTATTTGTCGGCTCTTCGTTACCAACATCAGAAATCTCCATCGTTTACTCTAGCCGCAGACGCTTAGTTTATAATGAATAATAATGCCAGCACTGTCTTGAGTACACTTTATAGTAAGAAATAACAATTATGGTGATAAACAAACAATAAACTAAATTACGACGTCGAATTGAGACGATTCGCCTGGTGAGGGCGCGCGGGCCTTTTTCTTTATGTCAAAGTTCCCGCGCTGCTCCCAACTTGACGCTCCGTCAGAGTGACACTTCCTCAGCTGTCACTCTAATCCGACGTATTCTCATATTCTCTACGGCGGCGCCGACACGGCCAGACTGACAATCGTCCGTCCTCGGACGTAGTAGTTTAATGGCGTCCTGGAAAGATCAAAACAGTACACGGCTAATGATCCGCTCGTCCACCCTGACGAACATAATGCCATAATGTCTACCATAATACAGAAGCAACATTTTGCCCACACAACAACTTTACACACGGCGACTTTACATACTACAACTTTACACACCATAACTTCATACACCATAACATTACACACCACAACGTGGACCGGACGAGTGCGTCCCTTCGACCAGCCACCAAAGCGACATGGACCGGACAACACTGTCCCTTCGACCAGTTGTATAACACAAAACCACAAACATGGACCGGACGAGTGCGTCCCTTCGACCAACCGCCAAAGCGACATGGACCGGACGACACTGCCCCTTCGACCAGTTTGTCACAAGCATGGACCGGACGAGTGCGTCCCTTCGACCAGCCGCCAAAGCGACATGGACCGGACGACACTGCCCCTTCGACCAGCCTGTATAACACAACCACAAACATGGACCGGACGAGTGCGTCCCTTCGACCAGCCGCCAAAGCGACATGGACCGGACGACACTGCCCCTTCGACCAGTTTGTCACAAGCATGGACCGGACGAGTGCGTCCCTTCGACCAGCCGCCAAAGCGACATGGACCGGACGACACTGCCCCTTCGACCAGCCTGTATAACACAACCACAAACATGGACCGGACGAGTGCGTCCCTTCGACCAGCCGCCAAAGCGACATGGACCGGACGACACTGCCCCTTCGACCAGTTTGTCACAAGCATGGACCGGACGAGTGCGTCCCTTCGACCAGCCGCCAAAGCGACATGGACCGGACGACACTGTCCCTTCGACCAGCTTGTGTAACACAACATCCCAAACATAGACCGGACTGCACTGTCTCTCAACCTTGATCTATCACACATACTCATTCATAATACATAACACAGTAACTAACCTTTCTGTTATGGACGATCCTGCTCAGTATGAACTTCGACTTCATATTGTACATCTAAGGTGTCAGAATCATAGAGGCTAAGCGTATCTGACCACGCAGTGAGCGTTTCAGAATCAGCTGAAGCAGTGACCGAGTCTGCACGCAACATATCCCCGAAATTTGGAGTATCACCGAAATCATTACAGTTTTGTGTCAATTCATCCGACGCCGACACGGTCTCCTCTTCATTCAATAGGCTGTCAGTGATTTCAAGTAAACCGGTATGTCCCTTAGGTACTGGACGCAAGTTCTCATGAGCATATTTGTAAACGCGATTTGAACCGTTAATATTTTTCAGTTCGTAGCGATCATTTTCTAATACCGATGTTATTATGAATGGCCCTTTAAACTTCTTGTCTAATTTAGTTTGGTTTCGTTCACCGGTTTTGAGAAAAACAAAGTCACCCTTGGTGAATGGTTTGATATTAGCGCGACCACGATTAAACCGACGAGTGTCTGCTAATGCAGCCTTTTCGATATTATTTGACGCATTCTCTCTAACGGATTCTAAATCTAACCTTTTAATCTCCTCGTCCGATTGTGCGATAGAAATTTTAGACATACCCAATGATTGTGCGCGAATCCCGAACATTAATTCTGTTGGTGAGTATTTAGTCACTGTGGATTTCGTACTATTTAGCGCTAACTGAATATTGCCTAGTTCGTCACGCCATGTTTTGTTCTGTTCATTTTCTACTATCGTAAGCAAGCTTTTCAACGTTCTCATGACTCTCTCTACTTGACCATTCGCTCTACTAGAACCTGTTGCAATGAAATGAAGACTGATTTTATGCTCAGTACAAAATTTCTTGAATTCGGCACTAATATAGCATCGAGCCTGATCTGCAATAACACGTTTAGGGGCCCCAAAGAGATGGACAGCTTTTTCTAGAGCACGCACCGCACTAGTGGCGTCGAGTGACGCCGTATGCTCGAGAAGAACGTATTTACTAAACGCATCTATGATAACCGAGCAATATTCTTTGCGATCGCTTTTACCACTCAATTTCCCAGTGAAATCTATATGGATCGTATGCCATGGCACGGGTACTTTAGGGATAGAGTGCAAGCGAACTGATTGAGCTCCCGAAGGCCCTTTAGACGCTTTACAAACTATGCACGAATCAACAAATTGTCGCACACTTTTAGACATTTGGGGAAACCAATATTGTTCATAAAGTTTGTCTAACGTTTTGTCACTACCGAGATGTTGTATTTCGTTATGAACATGGTTAATTAGAGTCCAAATAAGGGATCGGGGAACAACAGGTAACCACACAGTAGCTTTATTTCGTTCGACTTTCCTATATAAAATACCATCTCTAACGTCATACGTGCGAGCTACCGAATCAGGCATATCATTGTTGTTGTGCTTGTTTATTAGGTCTTGGATTTCGCTATCTCGTTTCTGTTCCACGGAAAGCCAACCTTGATGTAGTTCTACAAATTTAACTTCTTTCCTAATAGGAGATATGTTAGAAGAGGCACCTTCTTCGGGTTGTAGATTACGGGAGAGATAATCAGCATGTTCCATTCCGCGACCTTCGCGATAGACAATGTCAAAATCATACGCTTGCAAAATTGCCCACCAGCGATGTACACGTGGAGTGAGGTCAACTTTTGACTTTGATGCCTTTAGCGAATTACAATCTGTATAAACAGTGAATCGCCTGCCATACAAGTAATGCCTAAAATGTTCTACCGCTCGTACGACGGCTAAAGTCTCTAATTCATACGAGTGATAGCGAGATTCTACTTCAGATGTACGTTTGCTATAATATTCTATTACGTGAGGCAAGAGGTTTTTCCTTTGAATGAGAATTGCTCCGTAGCCATCAGCGCTGGCGTCTGTATGTAATTCAACAGGCAATTCTGGGTCGAAAATTGTTAAAACTGGTTCGGAAGTCAGAATCTCAACTATCTTGCTACGGATATCTTCATGTTTGTCAGTCCATTTAATCGGTCCCTTCAATTTAGTTAAAGGATAAAGAGGTCCAATGACATTTGTAAAACTGGGAATAAATTTTCTGAAGTAAGACGCGAGTCCAATAAACTGACGAACGTGTGTGCCTGTTTTTGGAGGAGGTGCATCTGCCAAAGCTTGAATCTTAAGTGAGTTTGGTCTAATTTCGCCAGCTTGTATTGAATAACCCAGATAATTGATTTTAACTTTCATGAATTTACATTTTTTGGGGTTTAGGGAAAAACCAGCATCTGTCAAGGCATACAAGGTATCATCTAAGCGTTGCAGGCCTTGAGAAATATCAGGGGAATAGCAGAGAACGTCATCCATATAAATTAGAGGCTTGTCGTTGAGATTTTGCAAGGCTTTATTGATGCATCTTTGATAAACGGATGGAGCGTTACGTAAACCAAAGGGCATAGTGAGGTATTCATATTGCCCTTCAGGAGTTACAAAGGCTGTCATTTCAATTGAATCCGGATGAATAGGGATCTGGTGGAAGCCGCTAGCCATATCAAGTGATGAGAAAAAGTTAGCGCAAGTCAGTTGATCTATCTGTTCCTCTATGCGAGGCAATGGATAATGTTCTGGATGAGTGTTTGAGTTAAGCTCCCTGTAGTCGACGCACATTCTATCCGTATTGTCTTTCTTTTTTACAAGAAGTATAGGACTTGAAAAGGGGGAGGAGCTCTCACGAATAATTCCTGCATCAAGAAGATCTTGTATTTTTTCACGAACTATCTGTTTTTCTACCGGTGCTAAACGATAAGGTGACCTATGAACTACTTTATGGGGGTCTATCAACTTAATCTCTAACTGCCCTGTTTTAACGCGCCTTGTTGGTACACCATCAACAAAATAATCAGAATATTTGTTCAGTATTCTTAAAAGTGCTTCTTTATCTTCATTTACTAAGTCCGTGTCAACCTCAGAAACAAAGTACGCATTAAATTTGCTTATGCAAAAGTTAGCCTCCTGTTTCATATTAAGCACAACTTTGTTATTATCAATTGTTGCATAAAAACCCTTGTCCAAAATATCTCTACCTATAATAATCGGCACAGAAATATCGGAATCAGGCACGATGTGAAATGTAATGTCAACCGGAACATCACCAATCGTAACTGTGCTTAACATTTGACTAGAGCATTTGACGTCGTTACCGCCAAGACCAGTAAGGTAAACTAAATCGTTGCGTACAGTACCCGGAAACCGCTTAGAGAGACTTTCAGTTATGAGTGAACAAGATGATCCACTATCGAATAGAAAAGGAAACCGCTCACCGGAAGATGTCTCCAGCGAGGATCTGGAGGGGTCATGGCCGCAGAGGTTGACTTCTTTGTTCGCTAACCCACCGGGCCTCTTCTTGTCGGGACAAGTTGGTGATGTGTGTCCAGTCTTTCCGCACGAAAAGCAGGTAATGGTTTTGTCTTGCTTGTTGGTGGAAGTTGAATAATCTGAAGGCTTCGATACTTGATCTTCCTTACGCGATTTGCATTCAAACTGTTTGTGACCCCTTACGCCACAACGATGACATTTGCCAAGAAACCTCGTATCTGTCACCCGCGGTCGCTTCACATCAGGGTCTTGACACCCGTCCGTATTATCCGTCCGGCGTTTCAGCGAGATGCCATTAAGAATTCGAAATAGCTGAGCGCGAGTAGTAACGACATGGGATGTTAGCTCTCTACGTATCAAGTTATCCTTCTGGCATAAAACAGATATGACAAACCCAGTAATAACCTCTTCGGATAATTCTGCTTTTGGAATTTGCTCGATCATGCTCCATAAGCGCAACGCAGACTCAGATGCAGTTTCTTTAGCCTCGATTTGAAATCGCAATATCTCATCAAAATGATCTTGAATCAGTTTCGGTTTGGCAAATCTAGCCAATAACAATTGTTTAATACTACACCAGGATATGTTCTTCAAGTTTAATTTGGTTAAACAGGTAGCGGCACGACCTTTGAGTGCTCTAGTGAGTGCCATTAGTAAGTCGACACCATCGAGATTTTTGTTCTCTACTATGACTTCGGTTAGTGCACACCAATCTTCAATATCTGCGGCCTTATCGTCAGGATCGTATGGGATGAGTTTTGGTGTCACATTAGAACTTACTGCTGCCTGGGGCGGTGGGATTGAGACCAACCGGGATAAGAGCGACTCCATGCTTGACAATAGTTGCGTTGCAGGGTCGCTTTTTGATGGCTGCGTATCCACGGCATGACCTCTCTTCGATCCCACTTCTGATGTCGGCTCTTCGTTACCAACATCAGAAATCTCCATCGTTTACTCTAGCCGCAGACGCTTAGTTTATAATGAATAATAATGCCAGCACTGTCTTGAGTACACTTTATAGTAAGAAATAACAATTATGGTGATAAACAAACAATAAACTAAATTACGACGTCGAATTGAGACGATTCGCCTGGTGAGGGCGCGCGGGCCTTTTTCTTTATGTCAAAGTTCCCGCGCTGCTCCCAACTTGACGCTCCGTCAGAGTGACACTTCCTCAGCTGTCACTCTAATCCGACGTATTCTCATATTCTCTACGGCGGCGCCGACATATTTAATATTGCGCAATTTAATCGATCGT
This sequence comes from Helicoverpa zea, assembly GCF_022581195.2. NCBI lineage: Eukaryota > Metazoa > Arthropoda > Insecta > Lepidoptera > Noctuidae > Helicoverpa > Helicoverpa zea. The sequence goes on from NC_061472.1 coordinate 7,624,896, forward strand.
CTAGGTGACGCCGTATAGGTAAGTAGATATATATTAGGCAGGCCTCACTACCTGGTGGGACATTTTTTGGCAAGTTCTTTTTTTTTAATTTGTGACTAGTTTATTAGACTGTATTTTGTATAACTAAATTAATAAATTCGAATAAAATTACCTATTTCTTTAGGTAAGTACTTAATTAAATATGTATAAAAATTCAGCGTTAGTTCTCTTGACTTGAATAGTTATGGCACTTAATTTTTAAGCATCTAAATTAGTATTTTAATGGGTTGAGGCAAGTATTTGGCTTTTTGTACAACTTTTGTGGTTTCATTTTTCATTCTTAACTAATCTAATCTAACTTTTCAATAATAAGGATGCACCTAGACGTTTATTTTCCTCTAGCATCCCAACAAACGCGTTAAAAAACAAAAAACGTTAAGATATGGTGTAAAAAATAATGATATAGTCCGTCTTTTAGATTAGCAATAAATATTGGACACCTATTTTTATTACAACAAAACATTTAAAAAAATCTTAGATATAGTTAGGTACTTAGGTACCTATCGGCGTGAAAGTTACGTTGTACAAAATTCAAACGTGCATGTTGTATCTTCGTTAATTTCACCTGTGTGAAAAAAAAATACATGTCCATTATTTTCGGGCTATCTAACAGACGGACTTCTTTCATCCACCATGACCATTAAGCAATAGCCTTTTGACGTTGGTACATATAAGCGCGAACAGTCTGCACGCCATTCGCGACTCCTAGCGCAAAGTTACAAATGGCCAGAGAGTAGTTGACGGGAGTTATGACCAAGCAGTATCGTGTCCAGATTAGACCAGTGGCCGAGAGCGTCGCCGACTGAGTGGTGGACACTTTATCCAGGGGTCGCGTGTAGGCGTCCAGCGAAGCCAACACGAGAGCCTGAAACATCGCAATTACATCAATAAAATGTATAAAGGCATAGGAACGGCATGATACGGCGAAGCTCCAACCTAGAGATTGTCTCTTGTTATTTGAATTTGATCCCCTAAGTAATCTGTTAGAAAGCCAATGCCGGCGGGATGACAGCGAGCTTGCATTTACCTAATAGTAGAAACGCCGTGTTGTGCCGTTCATGTGTGCCATTAAGACCTTTGCATAGGTAATATAAAAATGCAGCTATCGTCAAATACAGTGTTAATAGTGGATGATCTCTATAAATCTATTCTACGGAGTACGCTACAGTTAGGATAGTAATAGAGAGATATCCGACACTCGAATGCTCGAGCAGTAAGCCAGTGATCAACATACACAGACCGATCTTGCATCGTATTCATCAGCCACTCACTGCTAGACCACATAAACGCTGAAACGCTGTGTTGCCAACAAGCAAAGGCAGCTCATGTATAACGTGCAATTCGTGCAAAACATGCTCCTCAAACAAGAACCTTTTGATTACATACCAGTTTCCCTGCCCCTTAGACGTAAAGCATGGTAGGTAGGTGCCTATATACAAAATCGTCTTGGCTGAGGCCCTGAATCCACCAAAGAGGAGACGAGAAGAACGAAGTGGAGATTTGATGAGGATAGCATTGTAGTGATAGAATAGGGAAATTATTTTCGTGGGAAGGTAATTTAACTCTCTCCGCTCAGTATTTATCGTCATCGCTCCGTTGGAACTCAGGGCCCTCACCCCAAGACGATTTTCAACCATGTTTTGGAGAGAAAGATATTTCAGGAACAAAGGTACCTATTTATTTTATTTACTGCGGAGCTTTATGTAGGTACCCAGATGCTGAGGAGCTATCTTTAACATCTTCAAACGACTGTATCACGGAATCTCGAAGTTCAAAATGCCGAAGTACTGAAGCCATAAAGTACACAAGATCGATGCACGTGACTTAGAATGTACGCTACATCGAAGTACTGAATTGCGAATGTTCATGATACCGATGTACGGAATATCGAAAGTTTGTTATAGCGAAGTACGTGATTGCGATTGTTCTGAATCCCGATGTACGGAATATCGAAAGTTTGTGACACCGAAGTACCTAATATCGAAGGGTTTAAAATCACGGTATCTGCGGTAATTGGTAATATCAACCGGAAATGCTTTAAATATCGTATTTTGATCAATTTCCAGTAAAAAATGCATTGCTTTAATGTACTTGTGTTAAATCTACGAGATCTTATGTTGTTATTCCACGACTTTGTTTTCGATTTCTGTCGTGGTTCACATTTATTCATCATTATTTGCCGAGCCTTTCCCAACAACCACCCACCCACCTAACATTGTATTGAGGTCTGCATTATATTGAGCCTAGCCTTTCCCCAACAACAATGTTGGGGTCGGTCTACGAGATCTTATGTTGTCGCTCCTTGTAAAACATTGATGCTCCCCTGGCCCCAATACAATGCTGAAAACAAAAAGTGTATATAATATATAATGCAGACCTCAATACAATGTTAGGTGGGTGGGTGGTTGTTGGGAAAGGCTCGGCAAATAATGATGAATAAATGTGAACCACGACAGAAATCGAAAACAAAGTCGTGGAATAACAACATAAGATCTCGTAGATTTAACACAAGTACATTAAAGCAATGCATTTTTTACTGGAAATTGATCAAAATACGATATTTATTTAAAGCATTTCCGGTTGATATTACCAATTACCGCAGATACCGTGATTTTAAACCCTTCGATATTAGGTACTTCGGTGTCACAAACTTTCGATATTCCGTACATCGGGATTCAGAACAATCGCAATCACGTACTTCGCTATAACAAACTTTCGATATTCCGTACATCGGTATCATGAACATTCGCAATTCAGTACTTCGATGTAGCGTACATTCTAAGTCACGTGCATCGATCTTGTGTACTTTATGGCTTCAGTACTTCGGCATTTTGAACTTCGAGATTCCGTGATACAGTCTCTTCAAACTGCCCCAGATACGTAGGTACCTAGTAGTGTAGTTTGCTATCGGCATCGTTTTGTGGTCAAATGCTAAGGTAAAATGAATTCCAAGTTTTTATTCCCGTCAGAAGAATAAGTGAAATAAAAAACAAGAAATGCGAAAAAAAAGTTTAATATCAATGCCATGTACTGTACAAAACATGATCACGTTTCAATGAAGAACTACAATTTAATAAAGAATCACTTGATAGCGCGCGGAAATAGTCTCCAAACCTCCGCTACATTCTCATGAACCATTGTACCTAATTCAGCCAAATATTCATCTCACCGCCTATAACACAGGTTTTTACAAATTTAAATACGAATCCGATTATTCAACCACGTTAACTCCATTCTAGTTATTCTCATCAATAACTAACATGGACATATATTTTTTTAACAAGTAGGTATTTAAATTCTACTGGGACATTTTTCTCCAAAATTGTTTTACTCCGACGTATCTTCTGTTTTCGGAGAACATTTTAGAATCCCTTAGAACATTTTACTTTTAGACTTTCGTCATGTTTCTTACTGTTTTACTTTGGCCTGCATAAGAACAGCAGAAAGACATTTGCAACATGAAGGCCTCGGGCCATGATGAGGGAGATTTGATTCGAAAGCTTATCGGTAGCGTAAGAAGCTAATTCATTTGGAAGACAATCATCTATAGAGTGCCAATGCTACAATTTACAATAATAACGATTACAAATGGGGGGCAAGAATTTTTCATAGAATCGAACTGATGTTTATGATGATTACTTTTTCTCTTTTTCTTTCAATTTCTTTTCTTCTTCGAGCCGCCTTTCGTACAAGTATATCCTCGAAAGTTGGTAAAAGCCTGTTACAGCAACGAAACAATTAGCAAAGAAGAGGCTGTAATTTTTTGGGATGATAATGAGCGACCATCGCGCCCATAGAGTGCCGGTGAGAGCCAGGGACCCGCATTGCCGCACAGACAATTTCTCCACAGGACGGTTTATGTCTCCGAAGCCAGCAATCACCAAACCCTGAAAGGAATAATGCATGAAATATCGCCATTAGGCTTTCCAGCTGTTACCCGGTTTCTTTTTAATCGATTCTTGGTAACGATTTCGTTTGTAAAAGGAACTACAAATGTCTCGATAAAACGTGACTGTGTGTAGACAAACCGATCGTTTCTTGTTTATGGGATTTGCGATCTTGATTGAACTTACCCATTTTCCGAAGGGCGCCCAGAAGAAAATTGTTTTAGGACCTGAAATGAAGACACTAAGCCTTGTAAATCGTTCTTAATTCACAAGCGGGATATTCCAAAAGCATAGATACTTACCAGCTGGATGTTCCCACAAGGGCCGGAGGGCGTTAGGAACAAACTTTTCTGCGAACGTTATAATAGCTTTGTATAGTTTAGAAGACATTTTTGTGGAATTTTATATTTTTTTTATAATAAATTATACAAAAATTTCATTCGTTACATGGCATTGAAACTACAGAAGACAGTCAGCTGTCATCTGCTTCAAACTCTAAAATCAGAAAGTCAGACGTGGTCTGTCATAGTGTACTAAGAAGTTGTTATTACTCACCAAGAAGTTCTTCATAATAATTTCCTTGGTCATTTGTTACTGGCCGTCGATATAGATATTAGGGTGAAACCGGTTACACCGTTAGAGGTAGATATTTATTGAACATTTCCAGTAACCGTTATTTTTCGAATTTCGTTGGCTTTAGGTACTATGTCTTCACACGTGCTTAGGCCACTTTAACACGACATTATAATTGCTTCCTGAATCTTTTTCATATGACGTGATAGCGTCTACACACTCGCGGTGCTGTTGGCGTTCAAAACAAACCAACTCTTTTCAAACAGTCTGAACTAAACAGTAGGCAGGTAGAAGGAACTTTTGCAACTGTACTTCCATGCAATATTTTATCGGACAGACGTGCGATTTCTATGCTAAGCTTTCTTTTACAAACCATGCGTCTAAAGTTCGGGCCAAAGTTAATGGTGACCCCTATGCCTATGGTGGCCCTTAAAATAAAAAGGTCGTGCATTCATCCGATCCGAAAATTAGGTTTCTGGTTTTCCATGCGACTAAATAAGGCTACCGATTTTGATATAGGTAGACTTTTGTGCGCTCGGTGAGTCTGGTCTTGTGCTTGCGATGAGAGGCGCTCAAGCCTTATAGCCGCCTGATTTACAGTTCCCATTATTTCCAGGGTGCCCCCTGCATAAGTACAGCGGAATACATTTTTTGGGCGTGTCGTTTTCATCGTGCGCGAATCCGACTAGCACTTGTCCGGTTTTGTCTTACTTACTGTAAGAACTTGATATCGGTACTTAGATGAAATAATGTTCAAGGCAAATGACGGTTTTCTTATCATTTGCCCCCTTACTTATAAAATCTCTAATCACCTTCTAGGAAACGTTTTACTTAAAGTCTTAAGCATTGATTAAATGTTGGTTAAGACATGCTTAAGCAACGTTTATAAGTAAGAATTTTCTTAAGCAGCCCTTAAGTATTACTTATATTTAATTCACGTTTATAAGTAAGGCTGTTGTACTTTTAAGGTGTTAATGAAAATTTTACAGTCAGGCACATGCAACGCTGACAGAAGGCCAAAAGAAATTAATTAAAAGAAACGAACATCGTTAGTAACAAATGAGAAGAGAAAGTAAATAGAAACAAGAAAAGTTCGAAATATAAAAACATATATTTCCACAAATCCAAAAAGGTTTTACAAAAATAGACAAAGTGTTCTTTTACAAAACTATGATTTAATTTTAATAACGCCATGTTACATGAACGGTGTGCTATGACAAAGATAACAATAGGTACTAAACATTCGTTTGGTCTACAACCACATTTACGTTAAGAATATCACAGTTATGAGACAAAATGTTTACCTAATCAGAATTTTTATGCACCTATTCTCAATTTAGATAAGCTATGATAACAGATACTATCAACATTGTCACAGATTCTTGTCTTTCTGAATTAATCGTTTCGAGATCACGTTAATTAAACAACGGACCATTCCGACTTGAGGTCATTTGATAAAAAATATAATTACTTACGCTGTAACAGAAATGAAATATTACAGCGTTTTTATCGCAAACAAATGTGACGAATACAGATTTATTTGGGAACGTACCGAATCGATTTAAGACTTTAATTGCAAAAATACCTTTATAGTTCTAAATGTCAAGAATCATTTACAAATCGTAAATGTTGACGAACTATAAAAGTATAAATAATAAAAAAAACATTCAAATAAGCTAAAGTGGCATTCGCGAGCGTAACAAGTCCGTTCTTATTTCACACTAAGTCTGAAATATTTAAAATACAGCCTTAGGCCATATAGCATGCATATCATACATGGAATGCATAACAATCAACAGGCATCCATGCTGCATTTCCAAAAACTCCCCAACCTGTATCCGCCAGCGTTTGTAGTGTCTATTGCCATTAAATGGCGCTTTAACATTTGAATGGACCTTCTTAAGACCTCATTTGTAAGTCATAGTTAACGAATTGGTAGTCACAATGCAGTCACAAAATAGAACAATGGCATTAGGTAGCAATACACAGATAGGTGTCATGTGATAATGTATTATAAATATAGAGGGTAGGGTCTATGATTTAGGAGAGTAAGTATAAATAAACCAGTGCAGGTTTTCAGGAAATACTGAAAATTTTCTCTGAATCTTCTAAATTCTGAAGAATCTGCGTGTGTGATTCTATTTTCTGACTCCATTGAACTTAATGTTTCATTTAGTTTCCATTATACATTACTTATGACAACATCAACAGAATAATTTTGATCCAAAATTGTACAAGGCCTTGTACTTATATCACAAACTAACATTAAAAAAATATATTCCTATCCTTCCCAAAATATACTAATTATACATAATATTTAATGTCTACAATTGAAATTAACTAAATAAATAATAAACAAAATCAGCTAATAATAAATTAATACCCTTTGCTAGCATAAAAATAACAATTAAATATATATTTGTCAATGTTGAAGTAGAATCTAGCTATCTGGGTGAGACAACGAACTCACATCTAAATTGAAAAAAATGAACTACTAAGGCCCGGCTACTAGAGTGGCACCATGTAACATCCCGTAACTATCGCCCTAACCAAAGACAAAACTTGTTGGCCAGTGACATTTGGCGCTGCATACATTTGTACCACAGCAAAATCACTTGGCCAAAAGAGGTTTTACTACTTACTGCGCGGGGGCCTGTTTTAATTTTTCCTGATCCCTATGATACATATAAGCTCTCGACAATTGGTATACACTAGTACAAGCTACAAATACATTGACAGCAAAGAGGCTGTAGTTTTTAGGTATAATAACTAGGGAGTATCGGGACCAGATAATGCCGGTGGCCGCTAGTGATGCGGACTGGCGGATAGACAAGGACTCGACAGGTCGATTCAAGTCACCCAACCCAGCTATCACCAAACCCTGAAAGTGATAATGATGAAGTGAGACAAGGCCATAGTACTCGTTTATGAATAAAACTGACTTCTGTGTTATTGTTAACAAGCAATGAAATAAAATTATATTGCCTTATTTATGAGCTATTGTAGATTACGTAGATATGTTTAATGAATTCTTGTTAACATAAAGATTATACCCTTATTCAAGTATTGATTTATTTGTTATTAAAATTATATGAACTTGCTAATATTATTAATTGAATAAATTCTACCCATTAATATGTATAATGGTTGAATTGTTAATATTTCTGCTCATGCACATATTTTATAAATATCAGAAGTCAGTTTTATTCAGACAACCCAATAACCCAGATGAGATATTAGAATGAGTACATTCTCAGAAACACAAAATGATTTTTTTAAACCATGATAGATGGTTCATGTTATTTATACATTTAAATATTTAATATTGTGACTGGTAACACAGTTTTTTTAAATGATAGGTACATGCACCGTAGAAGTGATCCCACAATCTTATGTACTATATGCTATCAGTTTATCAGAGTGTGCGTAAATGTCACATTAAACAGTGCTCAATAAAATCATGTCATAAAAACTGATTCTTCAGTACTTAAACCATAATCTCACTCATAAAGAGCTATGTATGCTGGTTAACCAAGATAAGAAGTCAAAATTGACAAATTACACAGCATAAATATTGATATCCAATATTAGGCATTTGCGACTTTGCGTATGCAGTATGCCTTTCTTAAGTGTTTGTATTTTATAATAAATTGAATTTGGAACGCAGCGATTGAGTAGGATTTTTTTTGTTATAGATTTATGTTTTTATTAGAACCTACTTTTCCAGTAAAGAGATATTATTCTAGTTATTAATTTATGCGCGGCGCAATTGCCCTTACGCAAGGTCTTTTTAATATAAATAGTGTGACCTTGAATTCACGTCCGCATTACTTACCCATTTGAAGGCAGGCGCCCAGAAGAATATTGTTTTAGGTCCTAAAACAGAAAAAGGAATGTAAATTATACATTCTTTTTTAAAACTTATATTCCAGAGATGTAAGTTATAGTTACCAGCAGGATGTTCCCACATAGGACGCATGGAACCTGGGACAAACCTGTCCGCAATAGTTATAATTGATTTGTACACTCTCGACATTTTGCAGGGTTTGTCTGAGTTGAGGTAGAGGTCTTTCTATGTGGGGTACAAAGGTACGGGAAGGAAGATAGTTACGGAGTTACTTTTTAGTGTTTTCTAAAACATGGCACTGATAGCAGCCGAGGCAATACTTGAAAGCCCGAGTTGTGATAAATGATAAAAGATAGTAAGATAGCGTTGTCAATGTCAAATTGTAAAATTTGACAATTGATCGTATAGACAAAATAAAGTCAATCTGCCGTTATCTAGTGTCTATGCGTAAGGAAAAACCGGTTTTTCCGGTTCTCACATTCACAACACTATAGACAGATAAAAAAACGCGTTCAATTTATTTGGTCATTTATAAAATCATCGATTTCAATAAAATTTTTACCTAAGTAAAATTTTGTAAAAATATAATGCTTTAAAAATCCCAGAAATTGGTCCAAGTATTGTATAAAGATATTTCAGAATATTTCATAACCATTATAAAGTACTCGTGAATACATACGAAAATCATTAAACTGGAACGTAACTTTTTTTTTCTACAAACAAACATGGGTGCGGATGTGCGTGTGATAAATGTGTCAACGCTCAAGAATTTATAATTTTCTTTGTTTATTTTACTTATCCATTGACTATTTACATTTATTTCTGTGGACGTTCCGTTGACTTACGTTCTATGTGTGTTAAGATACGTTATTAATATGGGTACGAGCACAATGGGAAGCGATTTGCATTCTGATAAACAGGACAAGTTGCTCAAGCTTCAAGCTCGAAAAAAGGAATTGGAGCAGATACTTGCGGCCAAAAACGAGGAACTTTATAAATTATGTGTTCAAGAAGTGCAATTAACCGGCATTATGCCACCAGAAGCGCCCTTAAGCCCCGAAGTGCCTCAAAGAGAAAGATTAGGAAGTATAAAGAGTGTCGATAGGTCAACAGACGGCAATGACGTTCAAGATGGATCGGATAACTCGTCCAGGCGCCTCAGAGCCGCCACAGGTGACCGCACGATGGAAGCAGAAGCTAACTTACGTAAAAATCTTTCACATAGACTATCCACGCCGTCAATATCCGGTGTTTCAACAAAAAGTGCACATTCAAGACATGTCCGACGTCCAGAAACTAGCTGTTCTAACTTCTTCCCTTCTCCTCCACAAGAGCGCAACACTGATACATTCTCCATTCATACATCCCATACGTACCCTGCACTAGCAGGAAGACATGAGCCTATGAATGACAACCTTCAGAATGACATGCAGCAAGGTACCATTTACAGGCACCACACCATGACAAATGATTACATGAATAAAATCTATTGCAACAATACTCCTGAAGCTCATAATGTATCTAGATTACGAGAGACTCATTTTAGCTCGAGCCATCCTGACATAACTACACACTACACTCATGGCAGTATGGCTCCACATCCAGCACAAAATGGAATGCGTAATACACCTTTGTTATACCAATACGCATCACATTTGAAGGCACAGAGTCAGCACCTCACTGGATTGGCTCATCAGCATCAAATGCAACAATCTAAGAGGCGAGCGGAAGGTGTTCGACGCAACACATTGCAGAGGACTCAGACTTACCATTTAACATCCCACAGTGATTATAATCAGTTACATTTAGAGAACATGAAACATGAACCACCAATGGTGATGTATCAGCATAGGTCACAACCTGATATTCAAGAGCAGCCTCATATGCCTATAGAAAGGACTGCTGTTGTTCCAAATACATTACCTTTACGGGAGCATAATACCATCAAACATCCTATGCACATGCAGCTACAAGTGTCTACTGATGACTATATCAGAGATGATAGAAGACACTACGCTGATCAATTAACTCCAATTAGTACAAAATCTTACAATTTTGACCCTGTTGGTATGAACAAGTTCTCACCACTCTCTCAAGCAGATATGAAAGTGAAAGAGAAGCAATGGTACGAAACTTCATTAGATTCGCCAACAAAATCTGAAGCGTCTCTTCTTAAAAAGAGTTCAAGCTTGAAGAGGACTTCCAGTGTAGGAAATTCGCAAGCGTATGAGATCATGATCTCTACTGGCCGACACTCGGCCATGCAGAGCCCTAACCAGATGCCACAAAGTCCTCCAGTGCTATCCCCTGGTGCAGTTTCCTTGGAGTCACCTAAAAACCTAACAGTGATTGAACAAGGAAAATGTATACCATACAGAGAAGAGACTAAGCCTTTTGAAATGTCTGATTTTTACAAATATTCTACTAAATTTAGGCAAGCTATTGTTCAAAAAAGTGTCCCAAGTAATCCTGGTCCAAGCTTAAACTCAGGGTATAATAAATTGCCTATGGAATTGCCACAGTATGCTCAAGAACATTGGCACGGCCAAACTAATTGAAGGATTCTACAAGACTTTGAATATTGTAAAATTTGTTTTTACTATGTAATAATTTATTTGACTAGAATTGGTGTGAGAATTTATAGTAATATTAAACATTTTAGCTCATAGTGTGTACTTATATTAAATTGTTATCTTCATATTTAAAGTGGCAAAATAATGAAAAGAGAATGTCTGCCAATGTCTGATCTAGATGAAATGTGTGTGACACTAAACTTGCAAAATATATTGAAATGATATTTCTATTTTACTGGATTATTGTGATAAAATGACAATTGAATGAATGATGGCAACCATAATGTTTGAATATTGATAAGATTAGCGCTGTGATAACAATGTGCAAGTTGTTCAATATTATTGTGACAATAAAGAGTTAGACTGCATAAGATTGTAATCATTATATACTAAATCAAAATTCTATGTTTGTAAACAGCTGACAATTGTTAATTCTATTATTTTGATCTCGTTGAATTGCCGTTTAATTAGTTACAAGTACAAGCCGATAGTATTACCACTTGTTACAATTTGCCCTAATTTTAAGTAATTTCGATGCTTTGCCCACCGCTTTTAGTAATACAACAATAACAACATTTAAATGTCATTATTTAACATCGCCGCTTTTGTGATAATATTTCTCATAATTAAGTAATATTTTGTTTGAGATCAGTTATTTTAGGTACCTTTAAGTTCGAGTCTAGTTAGTCAATGTGAAATGATTAGATAGCTACTTTTCACATAGCTGTAAAATTTATTCAGAAACTAGTGAAATTTTACAGTAGATATACCTAGTTGGTTATTTTTACTATATTAATTCAATGCATTATATTAAAATAACTAATGTTGTTGACGTAAGCTGTTACTGTTTTCTATACTCAAAGACTTATCTTACTTGCCAAGCAAATTTTAGACTAACTGCCAATGCCTTCGTCCAGTAACAAAATATTCGGTAGCTAAAAATATTTCACTTGTATATAGATTTTAGTATGTAATAGGTAATTAGGTTTAGAAATAGTGAGAACACTGGAACATGTTTTAAAATATTTTTATAAAGAGTCTATGTAAGCATTGTGCTCATAGCTCAGTTTATGTGGGACTAATAAAGTTTTATAGTATACAGGCTATTTCTTTTTCCTGGTTCCTTGATTTACCTTTTTGTTGCGCTGTAAAGCTGCTCGAATGACGAATTTAATTTCGATTATAAAACAACAAGAAGCATATGTTTTAAATTATTTATTCAGGCAAATGACGAGACTATATAGTTTAATGAAATAAAAATAAACAAAAGAAAGCCTTGTAAGTTTGGGCGTGGTGCAACAATCTCAGATGGGTTTATTATTCATGGTGTTCATAATTATGCAGCTTTTGCAGAAGGCTGTGGAGGGACCTCTTGCCAGGGTTGAAGCCGCCGTTCAAATAGTCATCGTCGTTTCCTGGAAGAAAAACTCACGTTACTTGTCAGTTCAGTATTTACATGTTATTTTATGTCTTGGAGGCTTGAGTAAAGATACTTTAGAAGTAGATATTAAGGAAAAGATATTTGTCCTCATAAGAATTTTGTTTCTAGAGAGAGATTTCTAAAAGTTAATTTGAATTAATTAATTCACCAGTCACTCCGGTTCAATTCTTACGGAAATAAGCGCAAAAGTAGTCTATTGACCTCTCTATGTGGTCAAAAACTGATTTAAAATTTATGAATTTTCGTTGAATGAACAGCCCTTTCACACTAGCGAAAACGGGGCGGAAAATCAGCTAGGTAGTGTGAAAGTGCCTTGAAATTGGAGTATTCTTAGCCATCTTACCGGCACCGTTGAGTTGTCCATTGACGCATCCTTCATCCCACATGTTGACACATCGCTTGCCAGGGTTGAAGCCTCCGTTCAGATAGTTATCGTCGTTGCCTAGATAATAACAAAACAATTAAAATCCAGAACGGGAAGTAGGCACTTAACGTACCACAAGTGTTTCTGAGGTAAGCGTTTGCAAGGAAACAAACAAACATCAGCTTTATTATGATTATCAATAGGTAGGCAGTAGTCCATGCTCAGGAGTTTTCTATGCCTATTGTTAGTACGTGGTGTCAATAAACTGGCGTTTCATGTCTAGGTACCTACTTACAGAAAAACGTTTATGATATATGAATCCTCATTAGAAGTGTAAACAACTAAGGCTATTTTTACGGGCACCTAGGTACTTAGGTACACCAAGAAAGGTCGAACAAAGGTCGAAAAATCTTTCGAACAATCCCCGCAGCCCCACGGCCTTAAGGCTTTAAGGTTTAAGTAGGTGGTTGTTTCTTACCGGCCCCGTTGAGTTGTCCATTGACGCACCCTTCATCCCACATGTTGACACATCGCTTGCCAGGGTTGAAGCCGCCGTTCAGATAGTCATCATCGTTGCCTAAGAAATTAAATATTTTTTGGCATTAACGCAACTATTTGGTAGCTCTTGAACTATCATCTCAACTAAAAAACCTATCGAACCAATATGATAAAAAAACTAAGTTATCATTTTGAAGTGTTTTGGTGAAGTCAGTAGAAGCCATCTTTGGACAAACAAAGCTTTTCGACAAGATCTGTACGACCAAATGTTCAAGGAGTCCAATGGCTAAATTCAAAATTATTTGGCGCGAAATGTAGGTAGGTAAAATGATGTAAATTTTCCAGTCGCAAAGTGATATTTTAACTGGGTCTCTATCAAAGCTTGATGTTCCGAGAAATTGTTGTCTTACCAGCTCCGGGAAGCTGGCCGTTGATACATCCTTCGTCCCACATGTTGACACATCTTTGATTGCCTGAAACTGAATACAAACTAAACTTTAGTACTAAACAAATAATACGCCTTGGTAGTCAGATACACAATATGTATAGATCTATTACTACAGGAACATTCTATATAGAATACAAATAGATAGATATACATACGTATACATGGTCTAGCAGGATCTTATATTATGTTTTGACTTTACATTTTATGACTAGTGAAACAAATGACAATTTAATTATGAGTACCTATTGATGATAAATTACAACAAACAAGTGATAATTTAATTATAGGTAAAGTGGTCTAGTTATTTAGAAGGATATCGTCGGAGGTGGCAACAGGTCTGCGTAGTTTAAAAGAACCTAGTGCTTGTCACGATTTCAAGAGTTGTATGAGGACACATTGAAATCTGGTTAAGGAAGCACACAAAATACCTGATTTCTACCTGACTGATTATGAATCTACAGAAAATAGACGAAAATCACAAGATTTTTGTATCAAATTAATTTCAGTTTACAGAGAAGGCCAAGTATCAAACAGAAAGAAAGCTACAGTTCACTTACATTTGTGTTGCCTCGAATGCGGTCCCAAAGTTTTGCAATAAACTATGGAAATTACACTGCAGAGCACAATAAATGCCTTCATTTTGGTAGTCAAGCTGTTATATATCGTCGAATTTATTCCTGCTAATGGTTTCCCGAATGACAAATGTAGTAATATTGAACATTTTCGGTGCTTTTATAAACGGGCCGCACTCGAAAAATTAATTAGCCGATGGTGGTATCGCCCACTTATGATATAGAAATTAATATTGCAGGCTTTATTTGATGACGTGCCTACTGTGTATATGATTGCTGATTTAATTAGATGAGTATGTAGGTAAGTAGATATTGGTGAGACTTGTATGGTCCAAGATAAAATGTATGATCCCTCAGAAAATTGAATTCATGTAAAATTTTCTAGACTAGATCAACCGGTTTAATTATAGGTTTTCTGTAAATTTCAGACTGTACCTATTGATGTTCCTGAAACTATTAAATCATTAATAGCAACAAGCCCTTCATATTCGAACCGATTACCTAAGTCGCAACTTACAACTGTCGAAAATACTTATTGTATCTACCAATGCTATTTTTGCCTATATGTGCCTAGGTCCTTAATTGAGAAAAGGACGTGTAATGTCATCATCTTTAATAGAAGCTGAATCTGTGTGTTTGGATGCAGATGGAATGCAAAACGCGTAGATAATTGAATTCCGCACACAAAGGCGCCCTCAACTGCACGTTGATTATAGTAGCAACGATAATGGGCACCTATCATGGTTGTTCTACGACTAAAATAAACATCTCTCACTTACCATAATAAGGATATTTAGAGGTATAAGTTGTTTATTGAATGGTGTGAAGTAAAATTAAGTGGATGTTTTTGGCTGTATTTTTTTTGCTGCGCTTTATCATCGAGCATCGAGCGAGGCAGTCACTTCTTGTAAAGCACTGGTACTCAGCTGAATCCGGTTAGACTGGAAGCCGACCCCAACATAGTTGGGAAAAAGGCTCGGAGGATGATGAGGATGATATTTACCATCGAGCATACAACACATTCCGGGCGGTGCGGTTTCGTTCGGAAAAATTGTGCGGAAAATCCACCAGTTTGCAACAACAGCCTTTTCACACTGGCGGATTTTCTGATTGATCAACTTCGGAGACGCAAAGTTACCTATTTGGCGGGTAATATATTTATCTCTATTACATGTATAGATGATGCTTGTAGAGAGAAAATTGCGTTAAGAGTTACATCATAATCTTATCAAGGTGAGTAATACAGGTATTATCGGCAAAATCTAATTTTAGTGTACAACAAAAAACCCAAAATCTTGAATTCAAATATCTTAACTTATCAAAATAATAAAAGATAAATTGAAAACCACTTTACATGTGTGATGCAAATTCATTGTGTGATTTCCTCAATCAATAGTATGGTGTTGGTTGGTAATTATGTCCTAATCATAAACAGATCTACAAGATAATTTATTTAAGAAAAAAAATTGTATTACTATAAATTCAGTTGTCATGAACGGAATAGTGGATTAGGTTAGGTACAGTAATCGACATGGATATTGAGCCCTGACTTTCACCTGCGCAGAAGTGATTTATTGGGTCCCTTTGGTGGTATGAAGTGAGCGTCATAGCCGTCACTCGGGATTGGTTCTTTGCTAATAAATCACTTCTGCGCAGATGTAGGTCAGAGCTCAAGATTTGTGCCGATAACTATAATTAAATTAACTTTTAGGTAAATTAAAACTATTCCATGATCAAGACGAATATATTGAAGAGTAGGTTTGAAGATTGGATTGGAAGAGCTGAAGGCAGAATCGGACTTTTATTGAAAAAAACCCATCATTGTTCCTACTGGAGCCCTTAATGTTCCAGGACCGGGAGTGACTTAGTCGAAAAATCTTGCATCCCCAGCATCTTTTTACCCCAAGGAACATCTGCTGTTACGCTCTCAGCGAGGGCTCCTTATTTAAGTCTTCAAAAGTTCTTATAACGTATAGAGACGAGGAAAGAATCTATTTGTTCAGATGTGAGGGGCCCGACTTAGTGCATGGGGCCTGTAGCAGTAATTTGTACTCCCGATAAAATGTTAATCCGGTACTAGAAACAAGTTATTAAAATCTGTCATATCATCATTTGTCCTATTTAAATACTAAACATTAGCTCATCAGGTGTTTATAACTTTGTTTATCTAAGTTCCTGGTCAGTGTTTGATTGATTAATAATTAACATCGTAAGCTCCGCTTGTCTTACATATATCCTTGTTTTTGAAGAGTCATGCTCACTATCAAAATGTAGTTTCTAACTGAAAACGTTGTCGTCTAGCATTACCAATGCCTATAAATATCTGTGATAAATATAAATGAAGATGTAGCATGACAAGACAAAAGATTACCTCCTGTACAAAGAAACGGCGAAGCGGCTTGCTGAAACTTCAAGTGACCCAAGGATTGGTTCATATTTTTGTCAAAAGTTAAGCTTTGCCATCCAACGTGGCCAAGTGCATAAGAGAGTATATAATAAAGTACATAAGAGACTATATAACAAAGCACATAAGAGAGTATGTAATAAAGTACATAAGAGAGTATATAATAAAGTACATAAGAGAGTATACAACAAAGTATATAAGAGAGTATATAACAAAGTATATAAGAGAGTATATAACAAAGTATATAAGAGAGTATATAATAACGTACATAAGAGAGTATTTAATAAAGTTTATAAAAGAGCATTTAATAAAGTTTATAAGAGAGTATATAACAAAGTACATAAGAGAGTATATAATAAAGTACATAAGTGAGTATATAATAAAGTACATAAGTGAGTACATAAGAGAGTATGTAATAAAGTATATAACAAAGTTCATAAGAGAGTATATAATAAAGTACACAAAAGAGTATATAATAAAGTACATAAGAGAGTATGTAATAAAGTACATAAGAGAGTATATAATAAAGTACATAAGAGAGTATATAATAAAGTTCATAAGAGAGTATATAATAAAGTACATAAGAGAGAATATAACAAAGTACATAAGAGAGTATATAATAAAGTACATATGTGAGTTCATAAGAGAGTATGTAATAAAGTATATAACAAAGTTCATAAGCGAGTATATAATAAATACATAAGAGAGTATATAATAAAGTACACAAAAGAGTATATAATAAAGTTCATAAGAAAGTATGTAATAGGTACATAAGAGAGTATATAATAAAATACATAAGAGAGTACATAATAAAGTACACAAAAGAGTATATAATAAAGTACACAAAAGAGTATATAATAAAGTACATAAGAGAGTATGTAATAAAGTACATAAGAGAGTATATAATAAAGTACATAAGAGAGTATATAATAAAGTACATAGGAGAGTATATAATAAAGTTCATAAGAGAGTATATAATAAAGTACATAAGAGAGTACTTAAGAGAGAATATAACAAAGTACATAAGAGAGTATATAATAAAGTACATATGTGAGTTCATAAGAGAGTATGTAATAAAGTATATAACAAAGTTCATAAGAGAGTATATAATAAAGTACACAAAAGAGTATATAATAAAGTACATAAGAGAGTATGTAATAAAGTACATAAGAGAGTATTTAATAAAGTACATAAGAGAGTATATAATAAAGTACATAGGAGAGTATATAATAAAGTACACAAAAGAGTATATAATAAAGTACATAAAAGAGTGTATAATAAAGTACATAAGAGAGTATGTAATAAAGTTCATAAGAGAGTATATAATAAAGTACATAAGAGAGTATGTAACAAAGTTCATAAGCGAGTATATAATAAAATACATAAGAGAGTATATAATAAAGTACACAAAAGAGTATATAATAAAGTACACAAAAGAGTATATAATAAAGTACATAAGAAAGTATGTAATAGGTACATAAGAGAGTATATAATAAAGTACACAAAATAGTACATAATAAAGTACACAAAAGAGTATATAATAGAGTATACAAAAGAGTATATAATAAAGTACATAAGAGAGTATGTAATAAAGTACATAAGAGAGTATATAATAAAGTACATAAGAGAGTATATAATAAAGTACATAGGAGAGTATATAATAAAGTTCATAAGAGAGTATATAATAAAGTACATAAGAGAGTACTTAAGAGAGAATATAACAAAGTACATAAGAGAGTATATAATAAAGTACATATGTGAGTTCATAAGAGAGTATGTAATAAAGTATATAACAAAGTTCATAAGAGAGTATATAATAAAGTACATAAGAGAGTATGTAACAAAGTTCATAAGCGAGTATATAATAAAATACATAAGAGAGTATATAATAAAGTACACAAAAGAGTATATAATAAAGTACATAAAAGAGTGTATAATAAAGTACATAAGAGAGTATGTAATAAAGTACATAAGAGAGTATATAATAAAGTACATAAGAGAGTATATAACAAAGTATATAAGAGAGTGTATAATAAAGTACATGAGAGACTATATAATAAAGTATATAAGAGAGCATATAATAAAGTACATAAGAGAGTATATAACAAAGTTCATAAGAGAGTATATAATAAAATACATAAGAGAGTATATAATAAAGTACACAAGAGAGTATATAATAAAGTACATAAGAAAGTATGTAATAACGTACATAAGAGAGTATATAATAAAGTACATAAGAGAGTATTTAATAAAGTGCATAAGAGAGCATATAATAAAGTACATAAGAGAGTATTAACAAAGTTCATAAGAGAGTATGTAATAAAGTACATAAGAGAGTATATAACAAAGTATATAAGAGAGTATATAACAAAGTACATAAGAGAGTATATAACAAAGTATATAAGAGAGTTCATAAGAGAGTATGTAATAAAGTACATAGGAGAGTATATAATAAAGTTCATAAGAGAGTATATAACAAAGTACATAAGAGACTATATAACAAAGTATATAAGTGAGTTCATAAGAGAGTATATAATAAAGTACATAGGAGAGTATATAATAAAGTTCATAAGAGAGTATATAATATAGTACATAAGAGAGTATATAACAAAGTTCATAAGCGAGTATATAATAAAATACATAAGAGAGTATATAATAAAGTACACAAAAGAGTATATAATAAAGTACATAAGAAAGTATGTAATAAAGTACATAAGAAAGTATGTAATAACGTACATAAGAGAGTATATAATAAAGTACATAAGAGAGTATATAACAAAGTATATAAGAGAGTATATAACAAAGTACATAAGAGAGTATATAATAAAGTACATAAGTGAGTATATAATAAAGTACATAAGTGAGTACATAAGAGAGTATGTAATAAAGTATATAACAAAGTTCATAAGAGAGTATATAATAAAGTACACAAAAGAGTATATAATAAAGTACATAAGAGAGTATGTAATAAAGTACATAAGAGAGTATATAATAAAGTACATAAGAGAGTATATAATAAAGTACATAAGAGAGTACTTAAGAGAGAATATAACAAAGTACATAAGAGAGTATATAATAAAGTACATAAGTGAGTTCATAAGAGAGTATGTAATAAAGTATATAACAAAGTTCATAAGCGAGTATATAATAAATACATAAGAGAGTATATAATAAAGTACACAAAAGAGTATATAATAAAGTTCATAAGAAAGTATGTAATAGGTACATAAGAGAGTATATAATAAAATACATAAGAGAGTACATAATAAAGTACACAAAAGAGTATATAATAAAGTACACAAAAGAGTATATAATAAAGTACATAAGAGAGTATATAATAAAGTACATAGGAGAGTATATAATAAAGTTCATAAGAGAGTATATAATAAAGTACATAAGAGAGTACTTAAGAGAGAATATAACAAAGTACATAAGAGAGTATATAATAAAGTACATATGTGAGTTCATAAGAGAGTATGTAATAAAGTATATAACAAAGTTCATAAGAGAGTATATAACAAAGTACATAAGAGAGTATGTAACAAAGTTCATAAGCGAGTATATAATAAAATACATAAGAGAGTATATAATAAAGTACACAAAAGAGTATATAATAAAGTACATAAAAGAGTGTATAATAAAGTACATAAGAGAGTATGTAATAAAGTACATAAGAGAGTATATAATAAAGTACATAAGAGAGTATATAATAAAGTACATAAGAGAGTATATAATAAAGTACATAAAAGAGTATATAATAAAGTACATAAGAGAGTATGTAATAAAGTACATAAGAGAGTATATAATAAAGTACATAAGAGAGTATATAATAAAGTACATAGGAGAGTATATAATAAAGTTCATAAGAGAGTATATAATAAAGTACATAAGAGAGTATGTAATAAAGTACATAAGAGAGTATATAATAAAGTACATAGGAGAGTATATAATAAAGTTCATAAGAGAGTATATAATAAAGTACATAAGAGAGTACTTAAGAGAGAATATAACAAAGTACATAAGAGAGTATATAATAAAGTACATATGTGAGTTCATAAGAGAGTATGTAATAAAGTATATAACAAAGTTCATAAGAGAGTATATAATAAAGTACATAAGAGAGTATGTAACAAAGTTCATAAGCGAGTATATAATAAAATACATAAGAGAGTATATAATAAAGTACACAAAAGAGTATATAATAAAGTACATAAAAGAGTGTATAATAAAGTACATAAGAGAGTATATAATAAAGTTCATAAGAGAGTATATAATAAAGTACATAAGAGAGTATGTAACAAAGTTCATAAGCGAGTATATAATAAAATACATAAGAGAGTATATAATAAAGTACACAAAAGAGTATATAATAAAGTACACAAAAGAGTATATAATAAAGTACATAAGAAAGTATGTAATAGGTACATAAGAGAGCATATAATAAAGTACACAAAATAGTACATAATAAAGTACACAAAAGAGTATATAATAAAGTACACAAAAGAGTATATAATAAAGTACATAAGAGAGTATGTAATAAAGTACATAAGAGAGTATATAATAAAGTACATAAGAGAGTATATAATAAAGTACATAGGAGAGTATATAATAAAGTTCATAAGAGAGTATATAATAAAGTACATAAGAGAGTACTTAAGAGAGAATATAACAAAGTACATAAGAGAGTATATAATAAAGTACATATGTGAGTTCATAAGAGAGTATGTAATAAAGTATATAAGAGAGTATTTAATAAAGTATATAAGTGAGTTCATAAGAGAGTATATAATAAAGTACACAAAATAGTACATAATAAAGTACACAAAAGAGTATATAATAAAGTATACAAAAGAGTATATAATAAAGTACATAAGAGAGTATGTAATAAAGTACATAAGAGAGTATATAATAAAGTACATAAGAGAGTATATAATAAAGTACATAGGAGAGTATATAATAAAGTTCATAAGAGAGTATATAATAAAGTACATAAGAGAGTACTTAAGAGAGAATATAACAAAGTACATAAGAGAGTATATAATAAAGTACATATGTGAGTTCATAAGAGAGTATGTAATAAAGTATATAACAAAGTTCATAAGAGAGTATATAATAAAGTACATAAGAAAGTATGTAATAACGTACATAAGAGAGTATATAATAAAGTACATAAGAGAGTATTTAATAAAGTGCATAAGAGAGCATATAATAAAGTACATAAGAGAGTATTAACAAAGTTCATAAGAGAGTATGTAATAAAGTACATAAGAGAGTATATAACAAAGTATATAAGAGAGTATATAACAAAGTATATAAGAGAGTTCATAAGAGAGTATATAATAAAATACATAAGAGAGTATATAATAAAGTACATAAGAGAGTATATAATAAAGTATATAACAAAGTACATAAGAGACTATATAACAAAGTATATAAGTGAGTTCATAAGAGAGTATATAATAAAGTACATAGGAGAGTATATAATAAAGTTCATAAGAGAGTATATAATATAGTACATAAGAGAGTATATAATAAAGTACATAAGAGAGTATTTAATAAAGTGCATAAGAGAGCATATAATAAAGTACATAAGAGAGTATTTAATAAAGTATATAAGAGAGTATATAACAAAGTATATAAGTGAGTTCATAAGAGAGTGTATAATAAAGTACACAAAAGAGTATATAATAAAGTACATAAGAAAGTATGTAATAAAGTACATAAGAGAGTATGTAATAAAATACATAAGAGAGCATATAATAAAGTACATAAGAGAGTATTTAATAAAGTATATAAGAGAGTATATAACAAAGTATATAAGTGAGTTCATAAGAGAGTGTATAATAAAGTACATAAGAGACTATATAATAAAGTATATAAGAGAGCATATAATAAAGTACATAAGAGAGTATATAACAAAGTTCATAAGAGAGTATATAATATAATACATAAGAGAGTATATAATAAAGTACACAAGAGAGTATATAATAAAGTATATAGGAAGGTATATAATAACGTACATAAGAGAGTATATAATAAAGTACATAAGAGAGTATTTAATAAAGTGCATAAGAGAGTATATAACAAAGTACACACATCATCAGCCTATCGCAGTCCACTGCTGGACATAGGCCTCTCCAAGTGCACGCCACTGAGATCGATTTTCGGCTTCTCGCATCCAGCTCCTGCCTGCCGTCTTGCGCAAGTCATCACTCCACCGTGCCTGAGGACGTCCTACACTACGTTTGCCGAGGCGTGGTCTCCACTCTAGAACTCGTTTACCCCAACGGTTATCGGTTCTTCGGCTAATATGGTCAGCCCACTGCCACTTCAGCTTGCTGATTCGGTGGGCTATGTCGATGACCTTGGTTCTCTGACGGATTACCTCATTTCTGATGCGATCCCTCAGACAAATGCCGAGCATAGCTCTTTCATAGCCCGTATCATAGCCCGCTGAGCGACTTTAAACTTGTGGACCAGCCGTACCGTCAGTGTCCACGTTTCGACTCCGTAAGTCATGACAGGTAGGACGCACTGATTGAAGACTTTTGTCTTTAGGCACTGTGGGATCGACGATGTTAGGACTCGACGTAGCTTCCCAAATGCAGCCCAACCCAACTGAATTCTCCTATTCACCTCGTCCTCAAAGTTGTTTTTACCTAACTGCAATGTCTGCCAGAGGTATACATATTTCCGAACAACTTCGAGAACGGCGCCGTGTATCGCAATCGGTTCCGGTAGAACATGTTCATTGAACATGACCTTGGTTTTGTCCAAGTTCATCCGTAGGCCGATGCGTAGAAAAGATTCAGCCAGGTCGTTCAGCATCTGTTGTAGGTCCTGCAGCGTTTCTGCCATGATGACGATTACGTCAGCAAATCGCAAGTGAGAGATGTGTTCGCCATTGATGTTGATGCCACGTCCTTTCCAGTTCAGCGTCTTGAACATATCCTCCATTGCATTAGTGAACAGTTTCGGGGAAATAACATCCTCTTGTCTCACTCCTCGATGCAACGGTATGGGCCTTGTTTGCTGATTCTGTACTTGGACGGACATTGTAGTGGCTTCGTAGAGACATCTCATCACTTGGATGTATCGCCAATCTACTTGACAACGCTGCAGGGACTCCAGAACAGACCAGATTTCAACCGAGTCAAAGGCCTTCTCATAGTCCACAAATGCTAGACACAGGGGCTGATTATACTCTTCGGTCTTCTGTATAATCTGCCACACTGTGGATGTGGTCTATGGTGCCGTATCCGCTCCGAAACCCAGCCTGCTCCAGTGGTTGGAATTCGTCGAGTCTTCGCGCAAGTCGGTTCGTGATCACTCTTGAGAACGGCTTATATACGTGCCTTAGGAGGGAAATGGGTCGATGGTTCTTCAGCTGGGTTTTGTCTCCCTTTTTGAAGAACAGGACGACAACACTCCTACTCCACGCCTCTGGAGTTCTCCCTTCAAACAGGACGGCATTAAAAAGCTTCTGGAGCTCCCCTAGTACGGGCTTACCTCCCGCTTTTAATAGCTCTGTTGTAATGCTATCCTCGTCAGGGGCTTTTCCATTTTTGAGCTGTCTCAGAGCAATCTCGATTTCGCCACTGCTGACTTCTGGCAGGTCTTCGGTGAAATGGCGTGTTAATGTGGCTCTAGAATCCTCATTTCCGGGATCAGGTCGAGATGCATGCGATGCGTATAACCGGCCATAGAAATTTTCCACTTCCGAAAGGACTGCCCGCACCGAAGAAACGACTTCTCCACTTGTTGTGGTCAGCTTCGTCAAGTGGCTTCTTCCAAGAGATTGTACGAACACCTTTGACCCCCGATTCAGCTCAATTGCTCTTTCAATGTCAAGAGTATTGGAGCACCGGAGGTCGCGTCGTACGTGCTTTTTGATCTCTTGGTTTAGAGCCCGCTTAGCTGACGAAGGGACAGGCGGGTTTTCACGTCGTTTCTTCATAAGCCCTAATGTCTCTTCCGAAAGCTTTGATTTCTTGCCCTTACGCTGCATGTTACAGAATCTCGAACCTTCCTCCCTGAGGATCCGAACCACATCTTCGTGGTTCTGGTTAACGTCTGTTGTGGTTTCCACGGGGGCAAATCGGTTCTCCAAATTTGACTGGAACGTTTCAGATCCTGTCATGGCTTGGAGCAGTGTTGGTCGGAGCCTGGCCTTCATCAGACGGAAACGTTCGGCCTTGAAGTTGATATTCAGAGAGCCTCGGACAAGTCGGTGATCGCTACCGGTATTAAACCTATTGATCACGGAGACGTCTCTGAATATGTGCTTCTTGTTCGTCATGATGAAGTCAATCTCATTTTTAGTCATAGTGTCGGGGCTTTGCCACGTCCACTTCCTTTTGGGGCTGCTTTTTGAAAAAAAAGTTCATCAAAAAGAGCCCCTCGCGTTCGAGGAAATTGACGAGCATTTTCCCCCTATGATTCCTTCCTTCCAAATCCATGGGATCCTACTGCCGATTCGCCGCAAATCTGTACCCCCACTTTAGCGTTAAAGTCCCCCATGACAACGGTGTAATGGGTCTTTGTAGTGAAGTGGAGGGCCCTTGATATATCATCAAACATATCCTCCACTTCATCGTCTGAATGTGTCGAGGTCGGTGCGTACACTTGCACTACCTTGAGGCTATACCTGTCGATGAGCTTTATGATAAGGTACGCTACCCTGTTCGACACACTAGACACCTCCACAACGTTATCAGCTAGGGACTTATTAACCAGAAACCCAACGCCACCTTGGGATTGTTGGTCTCCCTCTCGGAAGTACATTAGGTGACCTGATCCGAGGGTTATGGCGTCCTCCCCCCCTCTTCGAACTTCACATAACCCTAATATATGCCACCTAATCTTCCCAAGTTCCACCTCGAGTTGCGCCAGATGCGAGTCAAGCCGTAGCGTGCGGCCGTTGTATTTCGCAAGAGTCAGTTTAGTTTGGTGGCCTCCCGTAACCCGGAGATTCTTCGCACCCCCTGTCCCGCCGTAACCGCGGTCGCCACCGTGACCGGGAATAGCGGGACTGCCGGGAACTAGGGGCCGTGGCTTTCTCGTTCTGCACATGAGGAATTTAACCTACTGCTATCACGCTGGCCAGACGGGTTGATAGAGGGTTTTTTCCGAGTTTTCCTTCTCTCGCACTGGTGTTCGGGGCATTTTTTACTCCATTAGTCGACTTCTACGACACCCACTGGAAGAAGGGGTAGCGAGATATGTATTCTTAAGCCGTCGCTACACGGCTAGTACATAAGAGAGTATATAACAAAGTACACAAGTGAGTTCATAAGAGAGTATTTAATAAAGTATATAAGTGAGTTGATAAGAGTTTATATAACAAAGTATATAAGTGAGTTCATAAGAGAGTATATAACAAAGTACATAAGAGAGTATATAATAAAGTATATAAGTGAGTTCATAAGAGAGTATGTAATAAAGTAGATAAGAGAGTATATAATAAAGTACATAAGAGAGCATATAATAAAGTACATAAGAGAGTATATAATAAAGTACATAAGAGAATACATACGAGAGTTCGTATAGAGATAAGATAAGATAAAATAAGATAAACCCTTTATTTCTCTGACCATTTGTACAAAGTTTAAACTTACTTAAGAATAATAAAAACTGAAAATAATAAAAAGAAATAAGAATGTTTTATGTACACTTTGCAGCAACTGGATGGTCAGGCTGTCCTTCGACATAGGCCTCCCCTAATTGTTTCCAGGTGTCCCTGTCCCGAGCTAACTTTCCCCATCCCTTTGGCAGGTCATCTTCCCATCTTCTTTTTTGACGGCCTTGTTGTCTTTTCCCATTTCTAGGATACCGTTCTATTACATCCCTCGTCCATTTGTCTTTATTTGTTCTAATAATATGTCCAGTCCAACTCCATTTTAGTTTCTTTATTTTTTGTATGACATCATTTACTTTGGTTTTTTTCCTGATTTTTGTAAGGTTCCACCTATCTTTTAGTTTGATATTTAACATGCTTCTCTCCATACTGTGTTGACAAACGCTTAGTTTTTTGTTGTTTTTAGTTGTAGCTGGCCATGTTTGGCATCCATATGTAAGACAGGGAAGAATAGTTGAGTTAAATAATTTACTTTTCACTGCTATAGGGATTGATTTATTCTTGGTTATTTCTTTGAGAGACCAATAACGTTTCCATGTGTTACTGATTCTTCTGTCAATTTCTTTTGTATATTGGTCTTTAGTTGATATTATATAGCTGTCCTAGATACACATACTCATCAACATATTCAATTGTAGTTTCTCCCACATTTATATTATTTGTAGTGAATTAGTCATTAGTTTAGTTTTTTCGGAGTTCATTGACAAGCCGGCTTTGATGCTTTCTTGATCTAATTGATACATCATGACCTGAAGTGTCTCAGGGTTTTCAGCAAATAGCACTAAGTCATCGAGTTTCGAGTTCGTATAAGGTTCATTTAAATAATATAAGAAGTACATCAAACAGTACAAAAATAATAAGAGTATATGATAAAGTACATAAGAGAGTATATAATAAAGTACATAAGTGAGCATATAATAAAGTACATAAGAGAGCATATAATAAAGTACATAAGAGAGTATATAATAAAGTACATAAGATAATACATACGAGAGTTCGTATAAGGTTCATTTAAATAATATAAAGAGTACATCAAATAGTACAAAAATAATAAGAGTATATGATAAAGTACATAATTGAGTATATAAGAGAGCATATAATAAAGTATATAAGAGAGTATATAATAAAGTACATAAGAGAGCATATAATAAAGTACATAAGAGAGTATATAATAAAGTACATAAGAGAGTATATAATAAAGTACATAAGAGAGTACTGCCTATCTGACATCCTCAACCCGGTTACCCGGGCAAACCAATACCCCTTGGTTAGACTGGTGTCAGACTTACTGGCTTCTGACTACCCGTAACGACTGTAGTATTTAATGACAGCCGGCAGTCATTGGTGTCTAAAATATTATACTTAGAAAATACATCAAAACTTAAAAAAGTTGCATTGGTACTTGCCTGGCCTGGAATCAAACCGTCACTCATATTTGAGAGTTTGGTTCTTTACCCACTAGGCCATTACGACTTACCTTACCTTACCTTACTAAATAAAACTGCAAAATTTTGGACAACCTATGTACGCTTCATCGAGAAAATAAAATATCAATACCATGTAAACAAACAATTATCCAATCGTGGTCCACTTTAGTTCGGGACAGTGATGATAAATTGTCTGTCCCCAACAATTTGTCCTGGCTGTCAATTCTCTATAAAATATGGGATAGTGCGGGAATTCCATGTGCGGAACCCAGGTGGGTTTTAGGATTATTTTTCCTGACCCTTATCTTATGGTATTAGTTTGCAAATGTGGTAAGAATGTAATTAGAACAACATTTTTTTTAACTTATCCAAGATGGCTTACGTTTCGCAATGCTTCTGGGAAAGAATTGCCAGCTTACCGATAGAGTATCGACTGCTTCTTTGGTTGTTAGAGCGGCTACTGAGCTCGGCTTCTCGGGCTTAATTCCTGGCCCTAAACGCTCTGTAGGTTTTGAGAAACTTTTAGAAAACAACCCGGAGTATATATATGTATAAAGAGTTCCTAAAGGTCACACAAATTGAAGGAGTCGCTGTCAAAATTTCACACCCGAGGCTGTCAGGTGCATTTGAGGGAATTCGGAAACTTGGGCCTGTTAGGTGATTGAACTTACTCGAAGAAAGGATATATTTTCTAAACGTTTATCATAACAATTACATAGTTATTGACGCATTGCTGAATATAATTTTTACGCAATGAGTGTAGGTAGGTAAATTATTGATAGGCCTATGTTTAAAAACCGGATTATCATTACCATAATATTGTCCGTAAGTATGTTTATAATTTTTTGAAGTTATCAACATTGTTGTATAAATAAGAGATGCGCTAACTAACGATGACAGCACATTTATCATTTTATCACTTAATTAAACGAATATTTTAAAGAGATACTTACTTACAAATTTTTTGTTTGTCCCATAGATAGAGGTCCTTGTTTTTCCCGGCAGGTAAACCTGCATCCCAAGAGAACTGCTCAGCTGAATAAAGTTATCTTTAGTGTTCAAACGTTTTGAGCCTCGATATAGCCAACGATAGGCCACAGCCACAGGCCACGATCAATGATCGCCCATGGGCCTCGATAAATGGCTATCTAAAACTGAAAGAACTTTTTAAATCGGTCCAGTAAATCCTGACATTTGCGCGTTCAATCAAACGACCAAACTTCGAGTTATAACATGTAGACAGCAAATAGGTAGCTTCCGCTCATACTTATAAATGAATGATCTATTAATAGATTCAAATTATTGCACGACTGACAATACTATGATAATGTGTATTAGATTCCAGTGTGCTGTTTAGAGCGCAATCGTGAATTGGTTTATAAATCCGCAATTGATATGTCATCTCATCCTATATTCATGTACTGATCAAATAATGAGCATACTACCTTTTGCTCACGACTTCGTCCTGCGGAATTTAAACCAAAGGGCAAATACTAGGTCGAGAATTTTCAAAAATACATACTTAGGTCCATTTGCTGTGCGTGCAGCAGATGGGAGTATCAGACCCTAAACTAACTAAACCCACCCATGTCCCTATTTAACCCCTTCGTAGTCCAGGGTCACGGGAAGCCCTTTAGAACAATAATACAAGGATCTAGGTATGTCTATGAAGACGTGGTCTTAGCAGCACGAGCAGTACGTGATGTTAGTCTAAGACCATCATAGTCTAGCTTCCGCTAGACTTTTCTCCCACGTCCCGCAGGAATTACTACTTACTTGTATAAAAAGTAGCCTCCTACCTAGCCTTCTTCTACAACTAGCCCACCTAACAGTGAAAGAATTTTTCAAATCCGTCCAATACGACGCGCGTGTCTACGTTACGCAAGCGGTGTGGCCTGTCTCATACATTTCCATACATTACAACTCATGGTTACGCATACGCATCCGGTCTGCTCGAGCCTTAACCAGTTCGCTGTCCTTGATCTAGCCACTGACCGCCTAAATTGGACACACCAGTAATACGTATTTACAGTAGTAGCACAGTAGTACCGAATTCACAACACAAGTGGTTGCCTCCATTCGATACGCGAACTAAAAGTAATCTTTAAATAAGATAAAATCGTTTTGGAAATAGGTACAACTATATAATTACATCAGTCCGAGTTAGATTCTTATTAAGTAATCAGTTGATATAGGCTTTATCTTGTGTTTAATCTAGTGATAACTCAGTATTTGACGTATAAAATACTCAGATGGCTGTTCTATTATTCACAATATTGTTAGTGTCTGCAGTACTATGATTTTCAACTACAGTCAAAAGTGCTAGTTGGTAAGATATTAATGTTGTAATAATTTGAACAGCTGAGAACGTGGTTGTTTATTTTGTGATCAGTTTTATTTTGTGATCATTGTGTTGCAATTGTATTAGGTGAGTTATTTTGTTAATGAATTATTTAAATCATTAGTGGTATTCACGTCTTTTTCGGTAGTCAAACTTATTAATCAGTAATTGATAAATGTATTTACGTTACGTCAATGTTTAATTAACAATGGAAAACCAGATGGTTTTTCTATATTATTGCTACAAAAGAAACAAGAGGTTTTTCGTGAAATTAATTGATTTCAATTACAGGATTTATTTAGTTTATTTTCCTTAAATAAACGTGTACATATGTAATCATGACATTGTATTTCTATTTTTAAATGTCCGGTAAACACATAAGAATAGCAAAGATAATTATTGATCGAGTCATGTTTTAATAGTGATATAGGTATTTTGTATTTATATTATTCACTATTGTGATGTATAAGTAGGTAATACATAATTATTTTTTTGATGAAACTGAGAACATGTCATTTCATTTCATGTATTTTAATATTTGAGTTGAAAATTGAACGAGGAAATACATAGCAAGCAGTTGTTATAAGAAAACTGGCGTTATGTTTTCGGTGTACTCGGGGCTAAGCCTAAATATATCAGTTTAATAGGTGGACTTATTTTTGAGTGATACTAAAATTTCACACGATACCAGTAATTAAATAAAAATATATAAACAACAACTTTCCATTTTTCCAGAATATGGAGAAGATGAAAATATGCTGGGTGCTGTTCAGCATCATGCTGGCCATAGGTGACGCATCAAAGATCCTGGTGGTATACCCGTTTCCATCGAGGAGTCATGCCAATTTAGGAGATGGAATTGTGAGAAATATGCTCAAAGCTGGTCATGAGGTAAATGGTTCTTCTTAAAAAACCAGGAAACATTAGTAACTCCAAAACGCAAAGAAGGAAGTTTAAAATAAAATATCGCTGTTTGTTTGTTTATCTTTTACACAAAAACGACTGCATAGATTTATATAGATCAAAATTGACAGTTATATGCTAATGCATACATCAGAATAAAAAGGCTACTTTTGAGTAGGACGCCGGAAGCAGTTCAATTTTGAACGTTAAATTAGTTTGATAACCGAACATTTAGGTATTAGGTTCATATTTATATGTTTATTCAGATTATATACTAATCGCTTCCGATAACAAAATATCAGATATGAAATACCATAGCAAATTAGCTTAGTATTAGTATTACATTGACCTATTTTATTGGGATATCAACACATAAACCTTGTTTAGAACTTCCTGGTTGTACAAAAATCCATGGTGACTCAGAACAAGATAAAATAATCGAATTATCATAAACACCATGTTCTAATGATATCAGTACACCTAGTATTTACTTTTCATAAGAGCCTGCAAATCCTACTCGAAGGATGTCAAGAAACTTGGCAGTAATTTGTAGCGTCTATATCAGAATAACATAGATACATTTTATCTATGCGCGGGAAAAGTTTTAAAAATATGTATTCAAGAAGTGTCTCATTTTTCTTCCAGGTAACATACATCACACCATTTGAGTACAAGAATGCTCCCCCGACTCTTCGTCAGATCGATGTCAGCAATCTCATAGACCTCATGCCGAGTAAGTTTTCATTGTCCTTTTGACTTGAATTTCATCTGTGACCACAAATAAGACTGACTGAAAATGGCGTTCAGACCGATTCCCGACCACTGTTCTCTTGAACAGGAGCAGCCAGCTACGTAGGACATATACATATAATAGTCCACCAGCATTTGCACACAGGTGGACTTTATATTCCTTCTCTCTCAAAGCCCGATGGAACGGAAACTTCATAGTGTGAGGACGGTCTAGAGTAGGAACGTAATTCGTAGAATATAGATGAAGATTGATAGATGATTGAATAAAAGTGAATAAAGATCTAATTTTATTGTGAACGGAGAGGAATATGTTGTCGTGCTTTAGGATTTATATGACGAGAACGAGAACTGAGTTCACACGGAGAAGTCAAATTCGAAGCTTGATCTGATTTTGCAGGAGACCATCACTAGGAGTCAGTGTATTCAGTTTGACGATCTAGCAATTGCTATTTCTAGACCGTATCCAGCTAAAATATGATTGGGCTTAGAAATTGATGTCTTGAATGAACGTGTCGTTTGGCCTAAGAATTTGACAAATTATTGTTTTTATGCTATTTCAGAGGACTTGCTGACGATTAAAAAATTAATGGACGGAAACAACATCAGTTTAAACATAGCCTTCATGACTTATATGGTAACTGAGATATTTAAGGGTACGATTCTAAACGAAAACGTGCAGAAGATTTTGAACGACCCCAATGAAAAGTTTGACTTGGTCATAGCTGAGTGGATGATGAGTGAAATCCCTGCTGGGTAAGTCAAAAAAGGCAATTCCTGTCGATTCAAGTTCTAAATATATCCACTGAGAACTTTTAGGAATTAAATGTAATCTCAGAGAGTAAATGTCGATGATATTTAGTTTTGTATTCATTCTTAAAGCAGACTAAAGTAACTTATCCTTAATTTTAGAATTGGTGCAGTTTACGACTGTCCGTTCATTTGGATATCATCGGTGGAAATTCACTGGATACTCCTGCGGTTCATCGATCAGGTGCCGAACCCTGCGTTCACGGTGGACATCATGACCACATACACGCCACCACTGAACTTCATACAGAGAGCTATAGAACTGTGGAACCAAGTGAAACTTACAGTCTTGAATTACGTGTAAGTACATTTGCTATCAATTTTACGAGTTTCGTTGGCGTTGTCTCAAGCATCTAATTAAAGAGGTTTGGAGAAGAAAATGACTGTGTAGAAACCCTATTAATTTATAATTTTCCATATTAATTTATAGTTTTCCAGCCATCCTACTGATACTACTCGATGCGGCCTTAATTTTTTCCCTTTTCATGTTGTCTGTTTAATGAGAAATGGCTGTAGAATAACGAAATGTGTGTCTAATTTCAGAATATTAGACAGAATTCAAGACAATGTATACTCAACTCACATAGCTCCACTTGTTGAAAAGCGAGGAAGAAAAGCACCGACACTCGATGAGCTCAGATACAACGTTTCGATGATATTCTCCAACGCCTATGTGGACACTTCTAGCGCTTTATCTTTGCCACAGAGCCACAAGTATATTGGTGGTTACCATATTGACGAAAAAGTGAAACCTTTGCCCGAGGTATGAACTCTCTTTATTGAAGTAGTTATTTTTCCCAGATTATTTATTATTATTGACGAAAATAACTAAGAATAGAAACAATGTATGAGCTGCTTCTAAGTTTTTTCCGAAATCAATTTTAATAAATTATGAGTCCACTATACCCATAACTTGACGAGAACCTTACCTACTTGTCAATTTTTCATATTGTAAGTTCATACAAATGAAAATATTTTTTAGGACTTGCAAAAATTGATGGACGGAGCTAAGAATGGGGTGATCTACTTCAGCATGGGTTCAAACTTGAAGAGTGCAGACATGCCAGACGAGCTCAAGGCTAGTCTGGTGGAAATGTTTGGAAGCCTCCCATACACTGTGCTGTGGAAGTTTGAAGAGGTCTTGCCGAACCTGCCTTCAAATATTCACATCCTTAAATGGGCACCACAACAATCTATTCTTGGTGCGTTTGTAAACATTTTTTTTGAGTACTTTAAGTGTTTCGTGTTCTAGTTTTTTGAAGGTTCAATCTATCGACAACATATTCAGATTATGTCTGGCCTTGGGGTCTATAATTTAAGATGATAATACCTCTGTATTCTAATTCAGCTAATGTTGGTTGACTCATTAAACTTTTTTCTTTTCAGCTCACCCGAACCTTCGCGTGTTCATTACTCATGGTGGTCTCTTATCAACGACTGAGACTGTCCATTTTGGAGTACCGATCATTGGTATACCGGTCTTTGCAGACCAGTTCATCAATGTCCATAGAGCAGAAATAAGAGGCTTTGCGAAAAGGGTGGATCTGTCGTACACAATGGCTGGAGAGCTTAAAAAAGCTATACTTGAAGTTGTTACTGACAAAAGGTTGGTTCTTAAAGAGGGCGTTAATCAAACATGTTATAATTAAGAACTGTTCAGGCTGATATACTTTGTAATGAATAGGTATGGTTCACATAGAGAGAACCTGTCGTTTTGGGTCATGAGAGTATTTAGCTAAGTTCCTCATGAAAGGCTGGATTTTAAGCGTTATTGTTATTTTTTTACCTATCCTCAATTCTGTGGATCTTATTATAAAGTGTAGGTGCTTGAAAGTTAACGAAAACAGCCCATCACCTAATTATTTAATTTATAATTTCAGGTACGCCGAAAGGGCGAAGGAGTTGTCCGTCATCCATCACGATCGTCCTGTAAAACCGGGAGATGAGTTGATTCACTGGGTGAATCATGTGATTCGCACGCGAGGCGCCCGCCATCTCCGCTCTCCCGCGCTGGGCGTTCCATTCTACCAGAAAATGTTCTTGGACCTTGCCGTGGTCCTCACAATCGTTTTAACACTTTCATACATTCTGTTAAAACGTGCGTGGAGGTATTTCCGCTCTGGGAAGTCAAAAAGCTCGAAAAAAAATAATTAAGAATTAGTTTGTTATTTATTTTATAATATGTGTAAGAATTTTTAATGTTGTCAGCTGTTAATAAAAAAATATCAGTGAAAACTCTAGTTCTTTTCTTTTGTACCTTAATTCAAACTACTAGACACTTGAACTATTTAAGAAATATATTAATAGAGAATTGTTTAATTACTTGGAAAAATACGAAATACTTTGTGGAGAACAAAACAGGATTCAGACAGCATCGAACCATCAACATGGCTATGTTTGACTTTTCGAATAATATCATTATTATAGTAACAACGATATGACGAAACCCTATATGTGGTTTATTCGACGACATGACTCAGGCGATTGATTATGTCCATTACAATACGTTACTCAATAAATCAGAAATCTAATGGTATTAGAGGTAACGTTCACAATTAGGTCATATTTAGAAAATATAACACAAATTACGGAAGTTAGCCGTATAAATATTGTCGATAGGCAAGAGATAATCAGATCAAGATAACGTATTTTATTCGGTGTACCACAGGGAAGCGTTATGGGACCATTTTTGTGGATGACATGCCCTTATCCCTTGAACAGTCTATAACAATGTTTGCGGATGACAGCACAGTTACTATCCCTTGTAAAAAAAAATAAGTAAATATGAAAATGACATTAACAATTCACTTGAATCAATAATTAAATGGTTCGACAAAAATAACAAATATTATATAGGACGAGGGGCGTTTTGGCACCCTGTCCAACAGTGTTGATTATAGTGCCATTGCGTAGGTCTTGGCAAGGCAATTTTTTTTTACTACGACGACTAGTCCCAGATCCTTGTCCATTTCGTGTGACAACGACGAATAAAATGTGGAAAGTTCATAAATCATCAACATAGCTGTAAAACATTCTTAAATCCAACTGTAACCAATAAAACTGGTAAAGTAACTTGTCGTGTGTTATATTATTAACATCCACCATAATAGCATCCAGCATCTTACCCCTAGTTTCCCTTATGTGCTTACCCTATATATTCCCTTATGTACTGTCCTTATATGTATACTCCCTTATGTTATGTCCTCATATACTCCCTTATATACTCTCCCCATATACTCCCTTATGTACTTTCCCCATAGACTCCCTTATGTACATATCCCATGTACCCCCTTATGTACAGTCCTCATATACTCCCTTATGTACTTACCCCATATATTACCTTATGTACTAACCTCATATGCAGAAACATAATTACGTCCTTGAATATGGCACAAATACAAATCAACAACACCTTGTATGAGGTTAGTACGTACATACTTCCCCATATACTCCATTATGTACTGTCCTCATATGCTCCCTTATGTACTTACCCCATATACTCCCATATATACTTACCCCATATGCTCCCATATGTACTTACCCCATATGCTCCCTTATGTACTTACCCCCTAGACTCCCTTAATTTTTTTTTTACGACTAGTCCCAAATAAACTACTAACTAGTACTAACATAGTTTATAAGTATAATTGTTTCTAACACTATGAGTCATGTTGCTCGAAATAAATGTTTAAATAAATAAATCCTTGTCCATTTTGCGTGACATCGACGAATAGACGTATAATTTGCTGGTTTTCTTCATGTTGTACGATCATTTTCTTAAATAACTACTCGAGTAGAGTAATTATAAGTCTTGTTCTGCAGTAATTAAGGGATTTTGAATTATTTGAAATAATTCATAATTCATTACGCTTCGAGCAGAAAGCCTGTGGAATTTTCTTACTGTTGCAAAAAGCCGTTTCAAAGTCTTAAGTAAAATAACTTATTGAGCTCTTCCTTCCATTTCTTTGATATCAGAAAATAACCAATAAAGACACTTCGCACTGTTATGCCTCTTACAATCAAGCTAAGAATGTTTTATCGATAATGGAGTGTGCGTAGACAGTATTTATAGTTAGCGAATTTCGAAAAGTCATCTATTTTTTTAAACAGACCTCGTATGGACGCCTTAACAACGATATGATAAAATTGCAATCATATTTATGTTATTCTGATTATCCAGATACCAGTCTTCAGCGTTTGCTGTCGTTTTATATAGGTATGTTCTTATTTATTTTCATATAATAAGATTATTTAGTGCATGCAAGTGGTGATGTGGGAAGAAGTGCCATAACCATCGATCACCAATTACCAGATGCTGGCAGATGCTTTACCATGTTCTACCTTTATGGGTCCTACGGTGTCGGTCCACACCCCGAGTAAAGAATTGGGTGAAAAATGTGTCATGTTTTTCGTTTTTATGTAGGTATCAATTAATAGTTAATTAAATGAAAGACTTCCATTCAAAGGACAATGCCAGGGTCTGGGCTCATAGTTTGCCCAGCAATGGGAGTAGTTCCAGGGGGTTCCTTAGTGCACTCTGAACACGTAATGCAAATATTTTTGAAATCGCTCCCTGGGGTCCCGAGGAAAACCGGTTCAAATATTCTCCATGAAGAGTCACTTTACAAGGCCTGAGCCATTTGCCCAGTAGTAGGAGTGGTTGGAGTAGGTTCTTTACTCTTAACACGAAATTAAAATATTTTTGAAATCGGTCCCAGGGGTCCCGAGAAAAACCGGTTCAAATGTTCTCCTTAGATAGTCACTTAACAAAGTCTTTGGCATTTGCCCAGTAGTGGGAGTGGTTGGAATAGGTTCTTTAATTCACTCTTACCAAGAAATCAAAATATTTTTGAAATCGGTCCCAGGGGTCCCGAGAAATTAATCTGATAAGACTTTTCTGCCAAATAAGTCTTACTCATATGTATATTGTCAATCTCAATGCTCAGGATCTCGCTGTCAGGATCCAGTACTGGAAAATGTTGGAATGCGTTATTTTTTTTTACTGTGATTTTCAAATAAATTCTAAAAGCGTTGAATTCTAATAAGAACTGACAATGATTTTCTGAAAAAAAAGGCAATGACCACAATATTTTTTTGAATTTACGGTTTAAATCTACAAGGCGCCTGCGCTATGAGCTATCTTCTAGAAACAT
This sequence comes from Helicoverpa zea, assembly GCF_022581195.2. Classification (NCBI taxonomy): domain Eukaryota; kingdom Metazoa; phylum Arthropoda; class Insecta; order Lepidoptera; family Noctuidae; genus Helicoverpa; species Helicoverpa zea. The sequence continues at coordinate 7,662,560 of NC_061472.1, forward strand.
CTTATCAAGATGAATAAAATAAGCTCGAACATGAGGTAGTTAGTAGATACTGGATGGGCCTCGCTGGAGAAATTGCTGGCGTTACTGCAAACTCCGTTGAAGTCCCCGTTGAAACCCCGTGACCCTCAATGTAGGTGAAAAAGGCAAACTTACCTGGGAAACAGGGAAGTGGACAGGAAGGCAGTCTGCCGACGACGGGACACTCGAGATGCCGGCCGGCCAGCGGGACACTTTCTCTGCACTTGCTTCGTATTGTCTTTTCACGAGTCCGGGTGATCGAGGCACTAACAGACAGCACTTCTAGCGAGGCTTTTATGGGTTTTTCTTATTTTTATCGCGCGACGAGCCGCGGGCGATACCAATTTTTTGACTTTCCCAAAGAGAAGTGAAAAACAAAAGCGAAACCCGTCATGGCAGGAAGAATAAAAAAGATAGAAATGAGGATATGACCATGAAGTCTGAACATTTCCCCCCACTTGAAAGCCACATGGGTTTCACGGATAAGTCGAACGCAACGAAAGCTATGCTCGAAAAATATACGTTAAACTAAAACTTAACTTCTAAGAATGAGCAATACGACATGAAGTACTGAAATCGATATTGCTCAAGTTATATCTAGTAGAATATCTAATTAATTGCCAAAGAGCAGAGCTTGACGACAGGTTGTCGAAGCGTCTTGCCATTAGCAGCTCGGAGAGTAAAAACTCTAACAACATTATCGGCACCTGGGTGCACTTGTTCTATACGGGCCAGTCTCCAGAGCAAAGGTGGAAGATTTGGTTCGTTGACAATGAATAAATCATTAACTTTTAAATTAGGCGTGGTTTGGAACCATTTGTTCTTTTGTTGAAGTGTGTGAAGATAATCACGTTGCCAAGCTCGCCAAAAGGCGATTTGATGACAAGCTAAGCCATCGTATACTATAGTAGATTTATTTCTATAAAGTTCATTAACGAACTCTTTGAGACATTTATTCGCGCCTACGAAATTTATACGACAATCGGTTAGAACATAATAACACATATCGCGACGAGGAACAAATCCGATTATCCAGAATTTACATTGTATCAACGATCGCGATGTTCTAGGACCGCAGTGAAGATATTTTAAATTAAAATGTTCAAGTATCATTCGACATAGTGGACTTAACTTAGGTAAAAGAAGAGGGTGAAACGAAGATATGAGTAAGTTAACCTCATCAGTGCGTCTCCCCACTCGCAACAAATCTTCCTCATCTATAAACGGTGAAAAGTTTTGAATAGATTTGGAACATTGTTGCTTATTGTACACTTGATTGAATTCTGTTGTCATGTATTGACTTCGAGTATCCTTCACCAGAGTTCTCAATGACTTATTAAGTTCAGCGCTAGAACGAGGAGAAGTGTCCCAATTTTGTTTGGGACGTTTAAAATTAGAAATAATGCGAAAACACCAGGCTAAAGTTCCTTGATGTTTCATAAAATTGGAATGTCTAGAAATTAAAGTTGTATTTACATCTTGAACTTGACGAGAGTGTAAATTTTCTGTGATAACGATTTCACGATTAGCTGCATGCATTTTTAGTAAATGGGGATCAGTATTAGTCCAAGAGAGAGTAGTGCTACTATCAGAACAAGCACGAATAGTTTGAATAGGAATTTTATCCTTTAACAGATTATACATGTGAGATAGCACACGCGCTAGAAGCACCGCAGCGCTTAGCTCGAGCCTATTTACTGTAGACAGCTTTAAAGGAGCCACTCTAGACTTTCCTATCAATAGATGCATTACAGTAGAATTCGTACATGTAACAGCGCATAAATAAACGCAGCATCCATATCCTTTTGACGAACCGTCGCAAAATCCTACTAAGTAGATATCAATAAGATCAGGAGGTATGACTAGCCGCGGTAAGATTATACTTTTCAAACTTAATAAATTCGCGGCAGGCGAATGCCATTGTTTGGCTAAATATTGAGAAATAGCATCATCCCAAGATAAATAAGGCAAACTCGTTACTTCATAAGCAACTATGTTGAGCTCATATTCTACGAGAGCTTCGGTAGGACTGTCTCGCCATAAAATATGTTGATAGCACCTTTCTTCAGGCCTTATCAGAATCTGTCTGTGCATTTTACAAGCAGGAGAAAACTCAGCAGTAAACACGATTTTATAAAGGCGAAACTTAGTAACTAAATCGACTATATCGATTTAAAGTTTAGGTCCTACATGAACAATATTATTCAACGAGTAATTATTTGTAGTTCGACTACTGGCGTCGAAGACTACACGCAGTCGTGTCGTAGTACTTTCTAGACGCACGACGCAGTGATGCGGAATAAGGTACGGACCAGTAGACAAAGTATCAATAGGCTGCATATGTCCCAAGTCTTTGTATTGCTCCATGGAATCCTGATATTCCGTTTTTAACTCAGGTTGAGTACATAAACGTTTCTCTAGGTTGAGAAATCGATTTAAAGTGAGGCGATAAGAATCACAACGGGAAGGGGCATCATCCTTTAACATCAAAGGAACTACACACCTATACTCCGGAGTACGATATGTACCGGATTTATATATTTGTCCACAAACTTCGTGAACTTCGTCTTCAGGGCCGGAAATTCTACGTTTCGGCGGCTCCTCAGACTCCCAGAACCGTTGAACGGTATCGTCGAGCGCACTGGATGACGCGACGAGTGACGTAACGGATTGATCTGGTGTACGAGTTGACGTGTTATGAAGAAACTGACCTGTTATCACCCAGCCGAATACACTCGATAACGCGCAAGGTAACCCGGGACCGGGAGTGTAACGAGAGCCAGTATATATCTGGTCAAAACACTCAACTCCTAATAAAAGATCGATCGGACCCGATTTATAAAAATCGCAGTCGGCGAGATCTAAGTGTGCGAAATGATCCTTGACATACATCGGCAGCGATGACGAAGGCATCATTCCCGCAATCTTTGGTAAAACTACCAAAGAGATGTCAAACTGTGGTGACTCACTCAACCGAGGTATTATCGAACCAACAGTGTGACCCTTGATATTAACGAAATTTTGACCAAGCCCAGACACGGTTAAGTTGCATTTTCTAATCCGCAAACCTAATCTGCGTGCGCACTCATTTGTGATCAACGAATCCATCGACCCGCTGTCGATGAGCGCACGAGCATACTGCATGGAACCATCTGAGTGACGCAAGCGCACTACAGCAGTACCTAAGATCTTTGTACTCTTGAACGGTTCAGCTGTTGTAGATGAGCAGGTAAGCGTGGTGCTTGAACCCGCTCTCACAGTCACCTTTGAATCACCCGCCTGTGTTTCTTTACTTTGACGTTCGATATGCAGCAGTGTATTATGTCTCTCGTTACAAATATAGCAAGACAACTTTGATTTGCAGTTAACATTATCGTGACCAGGACGCAAACAGTTAGTACACAGACGCAAATCTTTAACTAATGTTCTGCGTTGATCAACCGACATTGAATGCATCTTTCCGCAACGGTACACAGAATGACTTTCATTGCAACAAACGCATATTATCTGGTCTGACTTGGTATTATTTGAGGTAGGTTGCTTAATATTTAAAGAAATTAATGACGTTCGATTCGGACGATCATGATTTTCGACCTTATTAATCCGAACGTTAGATTTATTAAAATTAGAAGAGCAAGCTAACGCGGGTGGCTGACTTACTTCCAGAACTTTTATATAATTTTGTAGATAAGCCAGAAAGTTATTGAACGTAGGAAGTTCGTCCTTATTCTCTAACTCGAACCTTCGCCTAGTGTCAAAGTCAAGAGGTCGAGACGCAATGTAAAATAAAATAAATTCACTTAAATCGTTAATATTTAGAGCACGAAGAGCATTGACACTTTCATACAGTGTATTGGTTAACTCGGATAGATTCGATAACGATGGTTTTTGAATTGGGGATAATTTAAATAATTTCTCTAAATAAGTTGTCGCGAGAATGCGCTTGCTGTCGAACCTATCGATGAGCGCGTTATATACTACAGCGTAATTCGCTGATGTAATAGGAACGCCTTTCGTGAGCGACAACGCACTGCCGGACAAACATGGAATTAGATAATGAAATTTTTCTATATCGGATAACGAGGCGTTATTATGCACTAATGGCTCGTAACTATCTTTAAACGTCTGCCAGTTTTCAATCTGGCCATCGAATTTTGGAATTTTCAACTTAGGCAGCTTTACAGCAGCAATCGATGATTGTGTACCAGATGCTACTGCCAGTGGCGCACACGAACTAGAGTCTAGCGAATCGGCAAACTCAACGGCCGCGTAATATAACTCGTCAAACGACACCAAAACGAGATTATCAATTACGAACTTCGGATTAATTTTTAATTGTATTTTATCAATTTCTTTACAGACTTCAACATAAGTATCGCGAATTTTTTCTATTGACTTATATCTGGCCTTGAAAGTAGATATTTTTGCTTTACTTTCTTGGCAACTTTTAACTAAGTCGTAAATAATTTGCATGTTCTTGAACGCATACTCGCGTTCTTTAATCAAAGATTTCAATTCTACTTCCATCTTGCTCAGAGACTACTGAATGAAGAAAGAAAAAGTTAACTGATTGGTTTATAGTTAAAATAAAATCCTTCGAGCACAACTGTCACTACGAACTACTTATAAGAGATCAACGGCGAATGCAGCAACAATACTCTTAGGTATAAGAAGTTTTGCGAGTGGAACAGATCGAAAACTCGATAGGAAATATTATTTTGAGAAAATATTACTAAGAAATATTAGTATTTACGAGATTTTGTGAGGAAATTCGTTCCTCACAGGAGGCACCAAAAGAAGAATGGATGGGCCTCGCTGGAGAAATTGCTGGCGTTACTGCAAACTCCGTTGAAGTCCCCGTTGAAACCCCGTGACCCTCAATGTAGGTGAAAAAGGCAAACTTACCTGGGAAACAGGGAAGTGGACAGGAAGGCAGTCTGCCGACGACGGGACACTCGAGATGCCGGCCGGCCAGCGGGACACTTTCTCTGCACTTGCTTCGTATTGTCTTTTCACGAGTCCGGGTGATCGAGGCACTAACAGACAGCACTTCTAGCGAGGCTTTTATGGGTTTTTCTTATTTTTATCGCGCGACGAGCCGCGGGCGATACCAATTTTTTGACTTTCCCAAAGAGAAGTGAAAAACAAAAGCGAAACCCGTCATGGCAGGAAGAATAAAAAAGATAGAAATGAGGATATGACCATGAAGTCTGAACAGATACCGTTGAGGAGTTCCCTCGTTTCTCTGTCGTCTCCATTGTCAGGTCAGATCTTAACCTTTACAGTTTTGTGGTGTCTGACACATATACCCGAATGACAAGGTTTTACTCGATATGTGTCTACAATTTTCGAGAGTCGCACCCGATTTTTTTAGAGATTCCATCACCAGACCCTGGGCCGGATGACAAAGGTGGTTCCTTTGTCATCCGGCCCAGGGTCTGGAAGGAGAAGAGTTGAGGAAGTAAGCCCTTTCAAACAATAAAATAATTGTTGAAATCGGTTGGTAAACAACGGAGTTATGCACGTTCAAACGTAAAAAGAATACAAATGAATTAAGAACCTCCTCCATTTTTGGAAGTCGGTTAAAAAAAAGTTGTCGTGTACAATACCTCGTATTTGTCAATAAATAATATAATTAATTTCATTTAAGGTAATAAAAGTGGAATAGTTAAGAGTTCGTAAGCTTATTTTATGTTATATTGAATAAGAGTCAAACCAGTTTTTCTCAGGACTCCCGGGATAGATTTCGAAATGCTTTGGTCTGGGACCTAATATAAGCCTATGGAACATAATACACTATGCAGTTACTGTGGGCAACACTTGAGCCCAACTTCCATGTAAAGAATAGCATTGTCCTTTCAATGTATGGATGTTACTCTTTCATCATCACAACTCCTTACTTATGAGATGAGAATTAGACCCCAGACGTGAGTGAAACCGCGGGCGGTAGTTTTTAGTAAGTTATCTGAAGATAGGCCTTATATGCAGTTTAATCTACTGATTACAGATTAAGACATAGTATATAATTCATATCTACGATGGTTACTATATCATTCACAATATTTGTTTTCTGCGCGTGAGTACCTATGCTGATATTTTACAACAATTAAATGAGATTGATAAGAAAATATACGAATATAAGTTTGTGCCTAAGTGCTGCATAATATTTTAGGAGCTGTTAACGTGAGTGTATTTTGTGATCAATTTTATTTTATGACCATCGTGTAGTTTTTGATTTGAAATTATATTCGGTGAGATGTTTCTTGAATTTGTTTAATGTTTGTTCGGGGGCATTAATGTAAAATTGCATTGCCTTGTTATCAAACTTTGTAACTTTAATTAAAGTAAACCACATCTTTTAAAAGCACGTTAATGAAGACTTAGATCTATATACTATTATGTTGCACTTACATGCAACTCCTGTTAGAAGGGATTCCTAATTGTCAGGGCTATCATTTGGCACAAGTTTCATGATTGGCTAGGAATGCCCATTCTAACTCAAGTAATTCTTTTAAATATCTTTTAATTGAAATATTCTCTTTATTTATTGATTTCATACTTATCTAAATTGTTCAACCACTTTTCATTATAGACCATGGACGAAAATATGCTGGTTGCTGTTCAGCATCATGCTGGCAATAGGTGATGCTTCAAAGATCCTGGTGGTGTACCCGCTTCCGTCCAGGAGTCATGCCAATCTAGGAGATGGAATTGTCAGGAATATGCTGAAAGCTGGTCATGAGGTAAATTATTATTTAGGGTAGTTTAATGTGTTAGGCCCTTATAAACCCCATGATTGCTTTTCGAGTAGATGTGTGCCACACACCACCTATTAGGATCATTAGAGCAAAAATTTATACCTCTAGACCCAGCAGCCAGTTATTTTATAATACATTTACGTTCGTATTATAAAATAAAATGGAAAATTTTCGAAATCAGCACTAGATTTTTTTTCATTTTAATACTATAAAATAACAATACGAAATTATGATACAATGACTATTGACTAATCACTCAAGATAGCAAAATATCAGACAGATAGTGTAATTATTATATTGTGATAAGCCACTCTGGTTGGTTATCATACTTGCATTAACCTTTTGCTTAGTATTGAAGTTGAATATTGTTTCTTTGTTGTCTTCCAGGTAACATACATCACACCATATGAGTACAAGAATGCTCCCCCGACTCTTCGTCAGATTGATGTCAGTAGTCTCTTGGACCTCTTGCCGAGTAAGTCTTCATTTCCAGTTTATCTCTAAGTTAAAAGTCAATTAAAGCTTTAGGCTTGAATAGCAACAAAGTCTAAGTCTTAGCAAAACAAAACTAAAGCATAAAACATTTCAAGGCAAACTCAATACCCTTATAAATTTATTGAAGATAAATGGACCTAATATGTGTCCGAGACCTCCCTAATACTTAGGAATAGAACCAACTGAGTCTAACAAACAATAAATTTATTCTATTCTAGAGGACTTGATGACGTTAAAATCATTGATGGAAGGAAACAATATGAGTTTAAATGCATTGTTCATGTCTTATATGATGACTGAGATGTCTAAGGCAATGATTCAAAACGAGAACGTGCAGAAGATATTGAGTGACCCCAACGAAAAGTTTGACTTGGTCATAGCTGAATTGGAATTTTAAGTACCTTCCTCGCAAATGGGCCGCATAGTGATTACCAATACGCATGTCTAGCACGGTGAGTATGGTCAGTTAGGAGTGGACTTCATCCAACACTCGACCTTTTTGATGTTGAAGCATTGTTGAAGACAATATTGTCAATTTACTGTCGATTTCAGTTTGAAATATGGTAATCGTTTTATCTGAAACAATCGACTTATTAATCGTTAATTACAGATTTGCTGCAGTTTACGACTGTCCATTGATTTGGATATCATCTGTGGAAATTCACTGGATGCTTCTGCAGTACATCGATCAGCCGTCAAACCCTGCGTTCACAGTTGACATCATGTCTCCATACACTCCTCCATTAAACTTTATTCAGAGAGCTTCGGAACTGTGGACCCAAATAAAACATATGGTTCTTAATTACTTGTACGTAAGCAAATATTTTTTCGTCGAAACTGAGTATTCGATTTTAAACTATATCCCTCTAATTAACCGTTACTGTTTAAAATAACTAATTCTGTTTCTACTTGCAGAATTTTGGACAGAATTCAAGACTATGTGTACTCATCTTACCTAGCTCCATTTGTTGAACAGCGAGGAAGGAAAGCACCAACACTCCATGAGCTCAGATACAACATTTCAATGATATTCTCCAACGCCTATGTGGACACTTCTAGCGCTTTATCTTTGCCACAGAACCACAAGTATATTGGTGGTTACCATATTGACGAAAAAGTGAAACCTTTGCCAGAGGTAAGTCATGAAAAATTATTATTACTGAGAATAGAAACAATTTACGGGCTACTTTCAAGATTTTCAGGAAATCTATCATAATAAATTACAAGCGAGATTACCTGGCTCAGTATTAAATTATTTTCATTCACCACTTCTAACATACAAATGAAAATATTGTTTCAGGACCTGCAGAAATTGATGGACGGAGCTAAGAATGGAGTGATCTACTTCAGCATGGGCTCAAACTTGAAGAGTGCAGACATGCCAGACGAGCTCAAGGCTAGCCTGGTGAAGATGTTTGGAAGCCTCAAGTACACAGTGCTGTGGAAATTTGAGGAGGTCTTGCCAAACCTGCCTTCAAATCTTCACATTATTAAATGGGCACCACAACAGTCTATTCTTGGTAAACAACTTATATTTTTGAAACACCTCAGTTGTCAGGATTTCATTTTGTTCGCCGTTTCCATCTATCGTATTCAAATTATGTAGACACTTTAAATACCCATTAATTATCACTTTAATTGAGTTATGATCATGGGAGAGTATACTGACCCCTTCAATTGGTTCACTCAATAAACCTCTTCGTTTTTCGTTTTCGTACCTTTTCGTTTTCGTTTCAGCTCACCCTAACCTTCGCGTTTTCATAACTCACGGTGGTCTCCTATCAACGACTGAGGCTGTCCACTTCGGAGTACCCATCATTGGTATACCGGTCTTCGGCGACCAGTTCGTGTTCGCGATTTATCGTACACAATGACTGAAGAGCTTAAGAAAACTATACTTGAAGTTGTCGATGACAAAAGGTTAGTACTTAACGAGGCTTTAATCATAGGTGCTATGCGACTTGTGAGGCATAAATGGCATGATATTTGTTTCAAAACCTCCTGGTTGTGGTTCATGAGAGCTAAAATAAAGCATTTATCCAGCTACATAATATTTTTTTAATTAATAATTTCAGGTACGCCGAGAAAGCGAAGGAGTTGGCCGTCATTCATCACGATCGTCCCGTGAAGCCGGGAGACGAGTTAATTCATTGGGTCAACCATGTCCTGCGTACGCGCGGCGCCCCTCACCTCCGCTCCCCTGCGCTGGGCGTTCCGTTCTACCAGAAAATGTTTTTGGACCTTGCGGTGGTCCTCACAATCATTTTAACACTTTCATATGTTTTGTTAAAGCGTGTGTGGAGGTATTACCGCTCTGGGAAGTCAAAAAGCTCGAAGAAGAATAATTAGGAATTAGTTTGTTATTTATTTTTTACCATATTATATAAGAATGTTTTATGTTATCAGGTGTTAATAAAAAATATCAATGAAAATTTTACTTATTTTCTGCAGGATCTTCAAAACTGTGACATATTTGGTTACTTATTTAGTTAGTATCGAAGGCATAATTGAACATGGCGCAGTCGGAAACAAACGACGTTTACATTGGTGCTAAGCCAGTGACTATATTAGCAGATAAAACAACGACGAGTATGACGCTTACCCAACCACCATCAGTATCGTTCGAAGGGGACCTGGCTTTTGGCTCGCTGAAAATTTCGATAGTTGGTTGCGACAAGTTGAAATATACATGGCCTCAAAAAAACGACTGAAACAATAGAACATTTGTTCGGATAAGAAGGCCAAGATTTTGCTAAACCCGAATTGTAAAGAAGATAATAAGTTATTGGTTTCTAAATTATTGTCCCATCCAGCCGCACTATCATCTTTCAGTGCGGACACGATTTGCTCTATTTCGATTTCATCCGTATCCAAAAGTTGCAACTACATCTCTTAAGAGAAATGTGATAACGTGTGACAGACTGATAATGATTGTCTTAGAAGTCCTATGTTATGTTAAAGAAATAGTTATTTAGATACATTATTAGGCGACGATAGGGCGGATGAGTTAGTGAACAGTAAACTTGATACGGGTTCCCGTAGCTTTGATCTGTGAGTTATGTAAGTTTTTAATGTTTCCAAATCTGTCCTGCTTTCTTCAATTCGTTTTTATCGTTCCTCGATTTTAACTATGAGTGATTGTTTAGCGTAATCACGCCTCTATAATTTAGATTCTGGTTAGTCGTACCTTTGCTTAGTACTTTTTACCCGCATATATTTTACAGCAGGCATATTCTTTATTTTCCCATGCATCGGAGAGCACGTAAATGTCGGTCCTGCCCCTGATCTCTCCCCGGTTACCGTCCCATCGGGCTATGAGAGTGAAGGAATAGTGAGCAAATGCTTGTGCACTATAATATGTCCTGCGCGGTTGGCTACTCTCCTTACATGAGAACAGCCGCCGTAGCCGATAATCGGCTAGGAGGACATCATCATCATCGTTACAGCAGGAGAGATCATTTCGTGATTTCCGATCTATTGATCAAAATGCTGCTTAAAATATAAGCACCTGACGTAATCTTAACCTTTCTGGCTATGATGGCTTTGGAAAGTTCAAACAATTCTTAAAGGTTATATTCGTTCGGGTACAGGTACTATTCGTAACAACTTGAAATTAAACGACTGGATAAATTTTGATGACATTCCTTATGAAAAAAGCCTGATTTAACTCAAGGATACTGGAACCTTTTATAAGTACCAAAATTATAACGAAAATCCATATATACCGAATCAACGCGAACAGTCTCGTGAACGAAAGCTAGTAGGCACGGATTATCATGCTAAGGTTATTTTGCGAATAAGATTAGATAAATATTGCAGGGCAATGCAAGGTGACTGATAATAAAAAAAATGTACTTCACCCACACAGTACGTAGATACCCATGTTTACTACAAAGTGCGAGAGAGATGATATAGGTACTCATGCAACCCGGCTTAACAACAGTACCTGATCATCACTGGCACAGTTGATATTAAGTCATGAAAGTGAAGTGGTGAAAGTACATAAAGGTAAAAATTTAAAAATTATTTTCTTTCATTTTTTTATTAAGTTTTATTTATTCAATATTTACAGTTACTATACATACAATACAGCCTTATTTTTTTTTTTATATGCGTATATGTGTATTAAATTAAGAAGTCGTGGTGGCCTAGTGGGCAAAGAACCAACCTCTCAAGTATAAGGGTGCGGGTTCGATTCCAGGTCAAGCAAGTACCAATGCAACTTTTCTAAGTTTGTATGTTCTTTCTAAGTATCTTAGACATCAATGACTGTGTTTCGGATGGCACGTTAAACTGTAGGTCCCGGCTGTCATTGAACATCCTTGGCAGACCTTACGGGTAGTCAGAAGCCAGTAAGTCTGACACCAGTCTAACCCAGGGGTATCTGGTTGCCTGGGAAACTGGGTTGAGGAGGTCAGATAGGCAGTCGCTTCTTGTAAAGCACTGGTACTCATCTACTCACTGGAATCCGGTTAGACTGGAAGCCGACCCCAACATAGTTGGGAAAAGGCTCGGAGGATGATGTGTATTAAATTAAGCTCCTACTTAGTTAAAATATTTACTTGAACGCAGTCACAGCCTAAGCCTACCTTTAGAATAAATAGAACAACAAGAAGACGACACTCATCGCCTTTTTAATGAGCTTGTTGCAGAAAATTCACTAAATATGAGTCACAAAAATATAAAAAATATATTAGAATAAACAAATTGATTCAAAAAATTAAGAGAGTGTGTCATAAACAAAAATCTACATATAAATTAAATAATTTACTTAAAAACAAGGTTAATTTAAAACAACAGTTAAATTTGGGCACTAATCAACTTTTGCAAAGTAGGCTAATGTATGACCAAGATACACAGGTTCTGCAACAGGAGATGCTTGATCTGCAGCGTGAGTTAACAAAAATTACACACAATTATGAGGCAGCCAAATATCAAATTAAGGCACATATTCTGGCTACCGATGAGCTGCTCCAGTTAGGTAGTAAAAATACCTATGGACCGTCTTGATTCTCTTAAAAACAAATATAACAACTGTACTTGTTCTCAACCAACAGTACAAGCTGACCTACAGTTAACACCGCCTAGTACTATGCAGTCAGCTGTGAACAGTGACACAATTAGGGATTGTAATCCCGCAGCTTATTAAATCCCGCGGGATTGATATGCGGGATTGACCAATCCCGCGCGGATCCCGCAGGATCCCGCAGTTTTTGATTTCATTTATTAAAACTACAGGTTTTTTATACAAATCAAGTTTTATTTTATAAAATCATATACTTATCTCACATATTGCAACAAAAGTATTTGTTTTCTAACAAAATATCAATAAAATTGTAATTACGGAAGCAAGAGTAATTATTTATCAAAGCAATCTTACTTAAAAGAACTTTAATTTTAAAGTTATTTATGTCTCACATAATGCAACAAAAGTATTTGTTTTCTAACAAAATACTAATTAAATTGTAATTAAGTAAGCAAGAGTAATTATTAATCAAGTCAGTCTTAAAAAAACTTAAATTTTAAATGTTGCATCAAAAGTTTTTAAATTCAGTCTTATCCACTACAATGACTAATTATCAAATTACAACTTCCTCTTATCTTTATGTTATTACTGCAAGTCACCTATGATGATACATACTGATAACTTTTGCGTGATCCGCGGATCCGCGATTTGAATGTGCGGGATCCAGCACTTAGATAGAGGGTGCGGGATCCCGCGGGAATGCTGGATCCCGTTTTGCGGGATTGCAATCCCTAGACACAATACCACCTCGTGTCGCTGTTCAGTGCAATATTCCACCATCAAGCATTTCACATAAACGTAGTTCAGGAAATCAAAACTCATCACAAATATTTTCTGATATATTTGGTCTAGGTTTTGGTAAATTAGTCTCTCAATACTGTAAAAGTAATATAATAAACAATTGTTCACCCGGTGCCAGCTACAATGAGATTATAGAAATAATTAAATTGACTAATCTTAATACCACTTCAACTGCCATTATGCTATTTGGAGATAGTCTAGCAGTCAAAAACAAAATATAATAGATTGAGTTCAATTAATGATAAAATTAAATAATGAAACAAATTGCAAGTTTATCATCTGTGCCTTACACTAGGAAGTGGTGAAAGGGGAGCGTTTTGGGGGTGCTGTCCTTTTGTATTATTTGACGTGAAAAAGAGCTAAAAACTAGTCTATTTTCAATAAACGTTTTTGACTTTGACTTTGAATTTAATAGATCAAGATCTCAGGGCCCCCAGACCTTACTTATTTTCTGATGGACAAAACATATACCTATGATAGATTAGTATAAGTGTGTATAGTGAACGAACACACGGCTACTGGAAGCGGGTGATACCGCGGTGACAAGAACTCTTCTCCTGGGTCTAAACTACCTCTCGGGATGAAGCAACAATGTATTATATAAATATATACTTAGATTATCAATTATCACTACACTTAAGAGTGGAATAGCTGAGTGCGACAACGTAAACATTGTGTAAATGAAGAGTTACAAAACGCTACAGCTAGCTACTTTGGAATAAATATGTTACACTAGCTTCTGTCAGCAACTTTGTACGTGTCACATTAAGATTTTGTGTTGGTAAAGAAATAACAACTCAACATCAGGTCAATGCCTAGTGCCTATTACACAAATGATGTGATGAAAAGATGGACACTGGACACATCATCCTCCCTTTCCCCAACTATGTTATGGTCGGCTTCAAGTCTAACCGAATGTAGCTGAGTACCAGTGCTTTACAAGAAGCGACTGCCCTGCTTGGCCTATTCAACCCAGATACCCGGGCAACCCAATACCCCTTGGTTAGACTGGCTTCTGACTAACCGTAACGACTGCATCAGCGTGTATACTTACTTATAATCTAAAATTACAACCAATATGTTTACAGACAATGGCAGCGGCTACATACTTTTTGCTGTTCATATTATTAAGTTCGTCGTGCGAGGCTTCTAAGATCCTGGTGGTAGTTACCATGCCGTCCAGGAGTCATGGAAATCTGGGCAATGGAGTTGTGAGAGAATTGCTGAAAGCTGGTCACGAGGTTGGTGAAGTAGTCTTTGCTTGATTTCTTGGTATTTTTTATTTATTTAAAGAAGAAAATGCTCTCTTTAAAATGCCTAACAAATTCTGGACAGAACACGATGATATTTGAGTGACCAGTGACCTTATAATGAGTAAATTGAAGTGTAAAATATGTATAAGAGTTATTCTCTAATATTTCAGGTGACGTACATCAGAATCTTTGAGTATAAGAATCCTCCACCAAACCTTCGCCAGATTGATGTTAGCAGCAATATTGATTTAATGCCAAGTAGGTATGAAATAATTGAGGTTTGGTAAAGTTAGACTGCCATGTTTACATACATCAAATTTTAATGTCTATAGGAGTATCATTATCTTCCTGACTGGAACCACTATGTTTCTTCTGGAGCCCTTCATGATCCAGGCCGGTAGTTCTTTCGAAGAATCCCGCAGGCCCTAGTCATCAATTACCTTCAGTAGAAAAAATTACCTGCCACTTAACAGTATTTTTTATGTTTTACAGAGGGCATCATGAACATCAAGAAAATCATGGACAAGGATGTGGCAGCAAATGATCACATCACAGTGAAGATGATGATGCTGGAACTAGCTACTAAAACAATAGAGCATCAAAATGTTAAGAAGCTTCTAGAAGACCCTAGTGAACATTTCGACTTGGTCATCGTTGATTGGATGCTCGCTGATGTTCCTGCGGGGTAGGTTGATTATATTATTTACCATTTTTTAATATTTTTTTTTTATAATCTAATATTTAAAAATATAAATGATATGTTGAAAGATAAATAAATGCACTAACTACTGTTACTAGGCAACATTTTTTGTTGCCTCGGTAGAAATTTCATTAAATCTGTGTAACATGAAAGTCCCATTAATTTTAGCTGTTTTTCTTTTAGCTTTAGTCATCATTTTATTTTCGAGCTCAATCTATCATTTTATATTTATTTATTTACAAAGAGTATAATATATTGTGGTATATTTACCACAGGGCTGTTATTAATCTTATAACACATATTTTGTTTCGTATGAGAATGATACAAACAATGCTTCTGTTTACTTTAAAAAATAACACAACATTCCTAATTTCATATGAAACCAATACGTGAAAATATGTTAACTAAGAGTGGGACATGACTTGGATTTCCTGGGATTTCATATTCCTCTTTTTCTGGTTCATAAAATACAACCTCCTGTAGCACAGATAATTGGACGGACGGACAGACAGTAGTGGCATTGACACCTTGGGAATGAAATCCACTGACAGACCCTGCGATGACTCGCAAGGCAATCAATAACTTAAATTATTGAATTTATAACAGTAAAAGATAAAATTATCATACAACGCAATGCCAGAGATAACTAGATAGATCGGATCTTTATTTAATTTAGAATTTCTTAAGTTAAGTTACAATTTTTTTTCGTGTTGAAATTGTTCCAGCCTAGCGACAGTCTTCGGTTGTCCTCTGGTCTGGCTGTCCCCCATGGAAGTCAACTCATTAGACATCAGTCTCATTGATGGAGCACCACATCTTGCATATTCAACGGGTGCGTTTTCTTCAAACATGCCACCATTTAACTTCTTGCAGAGAGCTCAAGAGTTGTGGACCAGAATCAAAGCACGATACTATGAACTTAAGTAAGTAGATCCTATGATTAGGAAAAAATTCAAGCCAATCTCGACTTAGTTGTATAAGCCTGAAGGTTCATTATCAAATGGAATTTCTTTTTTGTAAAGGCATTTCGATCGTATGGAGTTAGATGCTTATGAGAGGCTAATAGTGCCTTATGTGGAGAAGAGGGGTCGCCAGGCCCCATCCTTCTATGATGTGAGATACAACGCGTCCCTAATACTGGGAAACTCACACGTTTCTATGGGACAGGCTCTTGCATTGCCACAGAACTACAAGCCTATAGGAGGATACCATATCGATGAGGATGTGAAGCCTTTACCTGAGGTAATTACTCTTTGAACCCATTTAGTAAATTAATCAAATCCTATGACTTTCAAATATCACCATTCTGATACTCACTGACTTTTTGCAGGATTTAGAAAACATTATGATGAGTGCCAAAAATGGAGTAATATACTTCAGCATGGGATCCCACTTGAAGAGCAAAGACTGGCCTGAAAAGGTGAAACGAGACCTACTGAACATGTTCGGCCAACTGAAACATACAGTGCTTTGGAAGTTTGAAGAAGACTTGCCCAATCTGCCCAAAAATGTTCACATCTTAAAGTGGGCACCACAAGCGAGCATTTTATGTATGTTATAATATTTCTTTTTCACATTTCGTAACGTCTTCAGCCTGAGTTTAATCACTTTTCGGTTATTTTCTCTAATAATATTATTTTAAATTTATTCCAGCTCACCCAAAATGCGTGCTCTTCATAACCCATGGAGGTCTCCTATCCACTACAGAAACCATCCACTACGGCGTCCCCATTATTGGCATACCTGCATTTGGAGACCAATTCATAAATGTTAAAAGAGCTATCAACAAAGGCTTTGCTTTGGAAGTTAAACTATCATACACTGTGGCTGCAGACTTAAAAGCAGCTATTGAAGAAATACTTCACAATCCCAAGTAAGTCATAATTTGAAACATGGTGGTTAGAAAACCTGGTAGCACTTTCCAGATCCTACTGAAAACAATATCTCAATACTCAATTTTTCATAATTTTCTTTTTTTGTTAGTTTCCGAACAACTTGATTGATTGATTGACACAGGCGAATTTTTCGAGCGATACCGTCCGGTACATAAGGGCGGTGTCGCGCGTATATATGCGCAACAGCAAACAATTGACACTGACTGCCAAAAATGACGTTGGAAACCGCGCGACACCAAATCCACCAGTCATAAAAGGCTGTACAGTAACACATAATATTGCTATTCTTACAGATACAGACAAAAGGTGAAAGAGCTTTCCTTCATATACCACGATCGTATCGCGAAGCCTGGAGAAGAATTACTACATTGGGTGCATCACGTCATCAACACAAATGGTGCCCCCCATTTACGATCCCCAGCGCTTCATATACCACTATACCAGCGCCTATATTTAGACCTACTAGGCCTAATATCAGTTGTCGTACTACTGTTTTTCATACTGTTAAGAGTTTTATGTAAACTTGTATGTTCTAAGAAACAGAAAGAGACGAGAGTGAAGGCAGTTGGCAAAAAGTTGGCCAAATTAAATTAAAATGTTAATGTAATGGAAGTATCTGCATACACCTACTGTTCAGTCAGTTTGGGATCAGGTTATGTAAAAAGTCTCAATCATAGGACCTAAAGATGATGTAGTCCCCATATCGGCAGTAACATTAAATTGTGTCATATTTAGGTGATAGCAATGTGTATCGACACACATTGCTATTTGATTTGACACTGTCGAGGCCATATTATAAATAAAAATTCTTTATCAATATCTGTAAATAACAGCTTTAATAAATAAATAAATGCTACTGTTTAATTTGGATTTATATTAATTATCGAATTTAAAAACAAAAAAGCCAACGTCACGCGGTGTTCCCAGGCGGTCACCCATCCAAGTACTGACCGCGCCCGATGTTGCTTAACTTCGGTGATCGGACGAGAACCGGTGTATTCAACGTGGTATGGACGTTGGCGTAAGATTGGGTGAAATTAACGTTCAGTATCGAATGATACCGAATGACGTCATCATTTGTCACGTTAATGTAGAAGAAAAAAATATTACTAGGCACTGGGTATCACTAAACCCACAATTGTTATAAAGCGTGAAGGTAGTGATAATTTTAAACATTTTTTGGAAAGAAATCATACTTAATCAAAGTTAGACTTTTATAATAAGTATATTCTTAAAAAACTTTTAAGTCAAACGGTTTTATCTTATGTGCACTGAAAACTAGAAAATAAAAAAATAGTTACTTACCTGTCAACTAGACATGGGCGCCGCCCCAGAATTTTGCGGCGGCGGCGCGCTGATGAATTTTACACAGCGGCGGCGTGACGCCGGCGGCGTGGATGATATACATGTTAATAGATTTGCAATTTCTAATAAAATTATTCTTGCTGTCATCCTTATAGTCATTGCCATTTCCCTCCAACACTCATACTCCTTTCATTCATATCTCCCATTTCAATCATCTAATCTACCACCGCATTTCTAAATTGCTCCGCCAAATCGGCCCTTTCCAACCTGTGCCATTTTATGTTTGGAGGTAACTTTTCTTTGCCCTTTATTGACTTTATTGTAAACGCCACTTCCATAACAAGGGGTCTGTGTTGCGAGACTACACTTTCACCCGGTATAACCTTACAATCTTTTATGTTCTTCAAATTACTGCGTCTAACCAAAAAGTAATAAATTTGTGTGGCACGTGGACCGCTTTTATAGGTGATCCTGTGCTCCGAGTTCTTCTGGAACCACGTGTTGACCACTGCCAGATCAAACGCAGTAGCCGGTAGCAACAGGGCTTCACCCTGTCGACATATAGCTTACATAAGGTGTTCGTTGACCTTGAAAAGGCATATGACTGGGTACCTCGTGAGGTTTTGTGGTGGGCCCTTAAGGAGAAAGGTATGCCAGGCTCGAATCAACTGCACATACTTCATGTGCAGTTGATTCGAGCGATGTACGGCAGATGCAGTACACAAGTCCGGTCTACAGCCGGCACTACCGCCAGTTTCAGTGTAGGGGTTGGCTTACATCAGGGGTCGGCGCTCAGTCCTTACCTCTTCCTGTTGTTAATGGACGCCCTTACAGCGGACATACAGGAGGAGGTTTCCTGGTGTATGCTTTTCGCCAATGATTGTTCTGGTGGGGGAGAGTGGGCCAGAGGTCCAGAGCAGATTGGAGGCATGGCGGCTAAGACTGAAGACGGTAGATTTAAAGGTCAGCAAGAGCAAAACCGAGTACCTACATTGCGATTTTGGCGGTATATCAAGACCCATGACCATAACCCTAGCCGGCATGCCCCTACCAGTCTGCTCCGACTTCCGGTACCTTGGTTCACTCGTCCAAAGTGACGATGAGGTGGACAGGGATGTTACGCATCAGATCAATTCTGGATGGATGCAGTGGCGACAGGTAACTAGCACTATTTGTGACCCACCGGATGCCCCTCAAACTGAAGGGCAAAATTTACAAATCCGTAATAAGACCTGTCGTCCTGTATGGATCAGAGTGTTGGGCATTGAAAAAGAAGGATGAGAATAGAGTGCATGTAGCAAAGATGAGAATGTTGAGACGGAGGTGTGGGGTTAACAGAATGGACAAAGTCAGGAATGAGTATATCAGAGGAAGCCTTGAAGAGTTTGTCGTGGTATGGGCATGTGATGAGACGGTGTGAAACGCATGTCACAAAGAGTGTGCTAAGTAGACCGAGGAAAAGATGGATTGATTGATGACTGAAAGAGGACGTGAAGCAGAAGGGAGTGGATGTAAGTATGTCTGACAGAGAGGAATGGAAGAAAAAGACATGTTGCACCGACTCCAAATGACTTGGGAACAGGGCAGGAAGATGATGATGACTCGGAGTACTTGTAGCGGGTATACACAGCAGAGCCCTTGCAAATGTAGACAGCCATGGAAATTCTGTCTTCTTCTCATTCCAAAATGATGGAAGGTCCGCATTTTGGAAATGGGTCGATCCCCAATAGCAGAAGCAAGATATTGCCAACATTCTTGATCTAATGGATCATCTTCGATTCCATGACCAACAGCACTATGTTTTTTGGATAGTTTACTCAAAATTGATGAAAACTACTGATATTTAAAGAAACTGAAGTGTCCATTTCGTTCAGATAAGCAGTCGCTCCTTGTAAAGCACTGGTACTCAGCTGAATCCGGTTAGACTAGAAACCGACCCCAACATGGTTGGGAAAAAGGCTCGGAGGAAGAAGAGTATTGCCTAAATAATTGCGAACAAAATGGCACGTCTTAACCTAACTCACGCCGCGCAGCTAATGTCGGCGGCGGCGGCGGCGCGCGGGCGTGTCGCGGCGTGGCGACGCCGGCGCGGCGCCCATGTCTACAACCGATTAATCTGAAATTTTGTATACACCTTTTATTCCGATGACAATACAATATAGAAATATCAATAACATTGTAAATCTAATATGGCCGCCGGCACAAAATGGCGGATTACATATTTTTCCACAACCCCCTCAATATGGGTATCAAATGAAAGGGCTATACAAGTAGAATACTGTCAGCAACCCCAGCGGGGCCCAACAGGGCCAAGCCTGCCTGGGCTGCGGGATTGTTCGAAAGAGTTACCGTGGCCCTGGTACATAAAAGGCCTACGACGAAACATAAGTATTTTTAGTCAGTAAGAGTCTGGCACTCCCTTACCGCTGCTGACCCAGGGAGGGGTCACTTGATGATTTTTGGCGTCGTTAAAAAAATTGACTTTTAAAAAAATTAGATTGTAATAAATTATCAGATAAGAGACCGTGTAATAATGATGCACTAAATGAATTAGATAGAATGAGGAATATTCGGTAGGCATTTTCATTAAATACTAAAAACTAGAAAATAAAAAATCGGTAAAAAAACTTTTAAGTCAAACGGTTTTATCTTATGTGCACTGAAAACTAGAAAATAAAAAAATAGTTACTTACCTGTCAACCTACGTAGGTGGTCTTGGTCATATTAGACTTAAATAAAAACGTGGGGCCCCTCTGAAATCCTACCTATGGCAAAGCATATCTTTATACTTTGGTAGATCATGAGCTCGGCGTTCGCTGGTGAAGCCGCTACGGCTGATTATTGATTGTCAAAATCTCCAGTTACGATTACAGTAAGTCGATGCAATCCACACCTATTATACCTCTAGAAGAAAGTACTACAGCAACAGTTAATGGGCCCCACGTTTTTATTTTAGTCTAATATGACCAAGACCACCTACGTAGGTTGACACTCGGTTGACAGGAAGAGGGTGAAATTTGAATTACTAAATTTGACCCAAGAATAAAACAAACGGGATGAGCTAAATAAAACCGTTTAAAAATTGTTATCAGCCATTTGGTAGCGGCGGCCATCTTAGATTTCAATTTTTCATAGTAAATTGTATTCTACTTGTTGAGATCTTTCATTTGATACCCATGTTGATGGGATTGATAAAACCTAAGTTATCCGCCATGTTGTAGAGGCCGCCATCTTGGATTTGAATTTTATATAGTACATTGTATTCTACTGGTTGAGCACTTTCATTTGATACCCACATTGACGGGATTGATAAAACCTACGTTATCCGCCATTTTGTACCGGCGGCCATCTTGGATTTGCAATGTTATTGATATTACTATATTGTATTGTCATCGGAAATAAAGGTGTGTACCAAATTTCAGATCAATCTGACAACAGGAAGGCACTGAAATTTCAATTTCTAAATTTGACCCAAGAATGAATAAATAATAAAACAAACGGGGTGAGCTAAATAAAACCGTTTAAAAATACGTTATATTTTTAGAGGGAATAAATAGAATGTGCATATTAATGAAATGGTCAAAAGTTATCTTGTTTATAATATGAGTTTTGTCTGCATTTTAGTCTCATAGGACTTTGAATGTGTGAAGTTTGAATTGGCTAGCAGAGGTCATTCACCTGATGACAAAATGCTTGTGTTTCTACCTGCAATTGTTTTTTTGTTCTAGTAGTAATGTAGGTAAATGCTTTTATAAGCATACGACATACATTACGACGCAATGTTCTTGCATGTAAAAACTTTACGAACTTATAGATCAACTAGGTACTAAAAGTTAAGTCGCTTTGAATATTTTCAAAGTTCTCCATTTCAAAATTTTGGACATCAATAACCAACTTGAAATTTTAATACCATAGTTCGTGCCATGTGTTCGAAGTTGACTGGCCGAACTGCAAGTAGGTCAAATCCAGACCTGTTCAGACTTCCAAACTCAGACTAAGGCTGTAACTTTGAAACGTGACATCATGTCCTGCCCATTATTCTTAAGGACTAATTAGACTGTGGAGTCCCGACTTCTTTGTTTTTAACAAAGTGCCAAGGCCTTAACCGACCTTTATGTGAATTTAGTAAAATTACGTTTGGAATCAAAATGTGTTCTGAATTCAAATAAGTAGAAGACGGTTGAATAGCAACAGATTTTATTACCAACCGGTTGTTCCTCGTGGTTTCACCTGGGTACCGAAAGGACTACTTCCTGAATGCGTAAAAAAATCGCTTAGGTATATCCTTTCGTAGATTCTGTGTACCAAATGTCATTCAATCGATTCAGTATCCATATAAATATATGAAGTTACCCTGTCCGTCTATCCAACTTTTAGTCCGTTTTGGACTAAAAGTCGGATAGACAGACAGGGTCGGGATACTTTCACATTCTGCCCGGAGAAGGTGAAACATGGCCCAGAGTTTGGACAGCTGAAGAAAAAATAATGCCGTGGAAATTCGAAGAAGATCTACTGAATGTGCCCAAAAATGTTCACAATTTCACTCCTTGAGCCCACTGCCGAACATATTATGTAGGTTCTTGCATATTTTTACTGCATGCCGATTCCGTGAGGCTTGTAAGCACCCACTTGGGGGATATTATGAAAATGGGATACATTCATCAGTTGTTCTAAACGTTCCCCATCGGTGTGAAACATACGTGAAACTGTTGTTGTTTTATGGAAAGTTCAACCACGAAACGGAATACTTATGAAATTTTATTTGGTAAACAAAAAAATACGATGTTTTGCTATACATACATATCTTCATCGATGGAAGGCGTAGGTAGAAGTCCCTTTTTGTTTCTTTGGTTTAAATATTCCGTTCCTTGATATAAAGATTTGTTTGTGCTTTTGTGTGTACTAAGAAGCAGAGGAAACAGAAATTAAAAGTGTTGGTAAGAAGTAGAATTACAAAATAAAAAAGTGAAATGGCTAATATTCCGATCGATTTGAACCTTGTTTATGACTAAACATTTGCTACAGATTTTGGACTTCTAGTGCTTCTCGTGAAAGCACAGACACTTAATTTCTTTTTTGCATTCATAAGAAGAGAGACAGGACATAATAAAAGTCTATTCATGATGTGACTTTTTGACGAACCTCAAAGGCTTTTATTTTAATTAGCCCTATTTCAAGTATTTATGAAACGGTTTAAGCTGGGAGCACGTTTCCAAGGAGTTTGTCATACAGGGAAAGATACAGGGAAATATTATATATAATAGGTAGGTCTATAGGTATAGCAACATCTACATTTCTGGTTTATTTATCATAAATAAACATACCTACACTATGCTGTATCTAGTGTCTATATTATATGTATTTACGGATGAAGTGAGACTAGACACGTGAGCGAACACGTTTCACCATGAACCTAAAACAAATATAGATATTTGTTGCAAACATTATGATGTATTTGCTCACCGCAATCAAAATCTTACTTAGATATTTAAACCTATTCTTCTTCTTTATGTCAAACTGATAGTGCTGATGTCGACGATTCTGCCACTGCCTAGAGAAATGAGGAGCAATTTGTGATGTTATTAAGAAATGCTTAAAATGACGTTATGGTTGAACCTATAGAGTTAGTAGGACGAAAAGATACTATCTAATCATATTTCATTGGCATAGTTTTATGATTATCGTCATACAAGAGGTTAATAGTTGTACTACTAACCACCTGATGATTATGAAGCTTATCCATCAATCCCATAAAGATGGATCCCCTTGCAAAGTCTTTGACTCTGAAATTTGCAAGAACCGGTAATGTCTACTTAATTAATGATAACACTCGATGATTTAATATCTGTTGTTATGACAACACATTAGAGCGGAATTAATGTGAATATATCACTCGATTAATTAATAGTAATGAGTTTAATCGTTAATTAGATATTTGAACTTCTTAGTGACGGTTATCTTGAAGATGTTTTTGATGTTTACGTATACCTATAATAATTCAATTTTCTCACGTAATGTAAACAATACAAAAAAATATCCATGAAAAAAACTATAGTTTTGTAACAAATTGTTATATTTACAATAATAGAAAAATACAGTCACAATTCACAAAGTTCAATCAAACATTATATAATAATTAATATCAACATTAGGGCCCATTTTGACCGACAGAATAAACGTTTCCTTTTGTCTTAAATTCGTCCTCCGTGGTCTTAAAGGACTATTGTCTTTGAAAGTTGATTGTGGAAATTAATAATCACCAGTTGTTTTAAGAAAACTAGCTTTTATGTTGTCTGTAAACTTGGGTTTCAGACAACACATGTTTTCATTATTTACCAAATTTTTTTATGTGTGTGTGTATAAGAACGTAAAGAGTCATCATCATTATAAAATGTTCATAAGAAGCCATATCACTCCAAATTAACGAAACCACAAAAGTTAGGACGAACTATAATTAATTATTATACAACAAACCAGCAGTTGACAACAAGAAAAACATTTACACCTTAAAAACTTCACTGCTATTGATAACTTTGAACCTTATCTTTGGTGAGTATAAGGTTAAAGATAATAACACAACAGTATTCAAAAGAAGGCCTTGACTCTTAACACGATTCTTATGCTTCAAGATATTTCAAAAATCGATAAACTAGTACCTATATCGGAACTTCTTTTTCATCAAATAATGTGTCTCACTGTAAATTTCAATAAATCCACATATTTGTAGATAGGATATTGAAATCATCCGTAAGTATATCGTCTTTCTCAATTCAAACTTGTCTCACAGCACCAAATGTCTATTAATCTAATTCTTCTTTTGCTTAACACTCTTCTTCGATGTTAGGAGACCCAAAATCTTCTTTACTACTACCAATAGTACTACTAAAGCTAGAAGGATTAAAGCTAAGAGATCTAGGTACACTCGTTGGTAGAGAGGTATGTCGATGGCGACGGAGCGCAAGTGAGGAGCGCCACGCGTGCGCACCACGTGCTCCACCCAGAAGTTTAAGGCGTCTTTTGGCTTTTGGGGACGATCATGGTATGCTATTGATAGTGCTTTTGCTGTTTCTGCATATCTGTTGATAAAGAAATAATACATAATATTTAGTTTTTGAGTACTTAGAAAATTTGAATTAGATGATGGATTTTGGAAATTGAGCCTAGTAAAAGAGCAGTAAACATTCTCAAACAGGTCCTGATGTATGAGCAGATAGTAGGTGCAACTGTAAATACAGGAGGTCTTTGGATGGACAGTAACTTGTCTTGGTAAGTAAGTAATCGAACTAGCCAAAAAAATCATTATGATTATTTGTATTCAAAATCAGTATCTGACTTACTTCTTGTTCCCAAGGACTTCATGCAAAGCGACTTTAAGATCCTGGTCCATTGTGCGTGACAGGTCGACTTTAATGGCGAACCCTTTCTTTTCGATCCTGTTGGCGTTTAGGTATTGGTCAGCAAATACTGGGATGGCGATAAGGGGAACACCAAAGTGGACAGCTTCAGTGATTGACAGGAGACCACCGTGTGTCACGAAGAGGACTAAGTTTGTATGGGCTGGAAAAGAACAGAGGATAAATTAATAAATAAAATAAAATAATCTTTATTTCGGATAAGTGACATTCATATGGGTTAGTAAACAAAGAACACTAAAACCTATGTTAGTAAAACCTAATATCTAACTATTTAAAATTATTTTGACACAAGGTGGTTGTTCACGATGCATCTGTGAACAACATCACCTAACAGAGGAGAATCGTACCTCCCCGCTACTTATGGTCTTCAGGATGGAGTTGGAGCTAGCCCGCACTCTGCAGAGCAATATTAATGATAACCGCCAAGCTTCTTTTGGATTTTGAAGCTACGAGATTCGAAATTGCTATAAAGCGTCATAAACTACATAATGAAGATTGATTAAAAAGCATTCAGTTGCTCTAAATTGTTTAGATGCAAGTCACGATTTGATGTCGGAGACGCATTCTCCTCAGATTACGGTTATATACGAGGATTAAATTGTTAATTGATGTCAATTAAAAAAAAATCCTCTCCAAGGAATCGGCTTCCTTATCTTTATTGCTGCGGTGTTCAATAAAGATCAAAACTTTAAGATTATTCTTCCTGTAAGTTGCTTGTTTGAATGAAACGAATATCAAAAAACTCACCCAAAATACTTTGCTGTGGTGCCCACTGCACTATATGAACATTTTTCGGCGTGTTAGGCAGATTTTCTTCAAACTTCCAAATCACAGTTTGTTTTAATGCACCAAATACTTTCAATAGACCTTGCTTTAATTCATCTGGTAGATCCTTGCTCTTCAGATTTGATCCCATACTAAAGTATATAACACCGTGTTTGGCAGAATCCATAATTTTCTGCAAGTCCTGAGAAAAGGGTACACATGGGTATAGATTATAGCTTAAATTGATTAAGGTAATCAAACTCTGGGTCTCATCTCCATCATCATCAGAAATTCAGAAACAAGGCATATCAAAGAAATAACCAACAAGTCTACCAACCTCAGGCAAAGGTTTGACCTCTTCATCAATATGGTATCCTCCAATATGCTTATAACACGGTGGAAGAGGTACTGCGCTTGAAATAGCAACGTGTGTGTTACCCAACAAAAGAGATGCATTATACTTCAGTACATTGAAATCAGGTACAGGCTTCCCTTGCTCCCTGGCTATCGGGGCTATCAATGTCTCGTAATCAGACACTTCTTTCGCGTGATAATCACTGCAATGAAAAGAAAATTATGCTTATCACAAAGGTTATCAGGGCGTCTGGCGATACAAAAGATTGCAAACACAATTATGCATAATCACTGATGGAAATCCTGCATAATCATGGCGTCTATATAAATACGGATTTATTTCCTAACGTAAATAATAATTGATAAAAAATTACATTCGTTACTGTCAAAGATAATCGGCATTAAGAAAAGATTAAAATTGAATAATAATAATGAAATGAATGATCAAACTGGTTTGACGTTGGTACATGACACATAGAATTTTGTAATACATAGGTTTATCATGACCCTGAATTTTAATTGGGCAAAGTTTTTTGTACCGTAAGATATTATATAATTTGGTGAGTTAGCAACAAATGTACGGTTTTTGTATAGTTATACTCTCATTTTCTACAAAACATGCATCGTAACCCATTTTCAAACATCCTAAGATGATTGTACATGAATGGCACGGTAATGATAGATATTCTTTTTTTGCACAAATAGAACAATACAATGATGACTTTGACTCTACAAGTCTATTTGATTATTTCTAAGCAAATCTTGCAGCAGTTCTACTCCAGTACAAAAATCATTCACCAAAAGTTGATTAAGGAGTATTCGATCATTTTAAATTTTGATCTTAATTTAAGCACGAGGTAAGGTAAATAGCATTTCTATATCAATACTTACAAGTTATGATGATATAGCCCCACCAATAAAGTCCATAGCTCATGTACTCTTCCATAGAAAGAAAATGGAGCAACCCTCGCCACGAGATAGTCGGCAGTGTAAGCTGGATTTAGAGGACCGTGTACTTGGTTCAAGATCATGGAGTGAGCTTCAATGGTTGAGAACCAGATGAAGGGACATTGAAGCACAGCTGGCAGCCTGGAAGAAAGAAATGCTTTGATTATTGATGATTTTAATGACATAAATTCTGAAGACCTCGAAGCTGACAAACATGATAGAATTTCAGATTGACAACATTTTGGAATTTCGATAGCCGTGTTGCTGGAACTGAGGGTTATAACTGTAGTAGTTATTCAAATATTTATATAGAAAATTATTATAAGACAGGGTAATTAATTATTTACTTACGCAGAATATAAATCAGAGAACATAAATTCGCCAATGATCACATCAAACTTGGTGTTGGGATCTTTCAACATTTTCTGTACGTTTGGGTTGCCCAATGTGGAAGAAGCAATGGAGTTCATCAATACGAACAAAAGTGCATTGTCCTGCATATACTTATCTCCATCCATTATTTTCTTCACGTCCAACATATTTGCTATAAAGATATTTAACATAAGAATCTAGTAAATAATAATGTCGGTATTCCTTCAGTGTTTTCGAGATGACTTTTGTATCAGCTGTAGTTTTGTTTTTGATTGTTATCACAACTTTGGGGAAACCAATGACTGTGTTTCGGAGGGCACGTTAAACTGTAGGTCCTGGCTGTCATTTAACATCTTTGGCAGTAGTTACAGGTAGTCAGAAGCCAGTAAGTCTGACACCAGTCTTACCAAAGTATTGGGTTGCATGAGTATCTGGGTTGAGGAGGTCAGATAGGATGTGCTCGGGTAGATGGCTGTATCATAAAATGTACTTGTGAATACATGAACACCCTAGCTATTGGTCCTTATGTAGTAAAATCTATTTTCCGATCGTTTGTAGTCAATATAATTACTATTATTAGAACGTTTCCTAGATTTATTATGCTCATAAAATCCAGTTAGTGAACCGTAAATGGTTTTATTTGACCTTGAATTTAATTTCAACTTTATGGATTCTATTCTATTCGATGATTGTTGAGTTTTCCATGATATATTGGTTAGAAATTGTATGCATCTAGCATGGTCATTTATAGTCTTGTGGAGTATCGTGTATTAGCCGAAGACTGGTCATTAGGCATAGTTTAGAAGTGCACAAAAGGAATATTGGAGTTTTATTTTTAAGGTATCAATACTTACGGTCAAAAAGTTTCATGTTCGCAGATACATCTATTATATGCAGTTTTGGATGGGGATTCTTATTTTTAAAAGGCGTGATGTATGTTACCTGTAAACAAAATAATTGTTATTTTATACGATGCTGCGTTTAGCATTATTTAGCACATAAGTGTGAAAAAGTAATAACAGTACAAAGGAGAGGTTATTTGTAGGTATGCCATCGGGTCATCTCTGCTTCAGCTACTCTACCGATATAATCTTTGGTTGAATTGGTTTTATGGCATAGGTACATACTAGTTGTTCTCCCGCAGTTTCACCCGAGTCCTGTGGGAACTAATGTCCGTACTGGGATAAAATATAGCTTATGTTACTCAAGATTAGTCTAGCTTTCTAACAGTGTAAGAATTTTTCAGATCTGTTCAGTAGTTTCGGAGATTTTAGGGTACAAACAAACAAGAAAAAGAATGATTCTTCTTTGTTATATAATTACTAGCTTTCGCCCGTGGTTTCACCCGCGTCCCGTTGCCGGATGGTGACAAAAACTTTCTCCTAAAACCTTCTCCCGGGTCTAAGTTACCTCCTCTCTACTTTTCAGCCAAATCGGGCAAGCCGTTTTCATGTTATGTCGTGACAACGGAAAGCGGGTTTCATTTTTATATACAACATGTAACGTAGGTAATTAACGCACACCCTCAAACACCCCAATTAGAATATTATGTTATAATCATAATACATACACTGAATTTTTAATTTAACATGTATATGCATTGCTATTTACTAAATAAGTTATACCAATTCTTGGAGAACTTTTTGGTCATACTACTACGCACGCAAATATCGCGCCGCGCGCCGCTCTACTCGACACAACATAACGAAACTACGGAAAAAGCCGACAATACACGAAGTCTTATTACTTTGAGTTACGGTCTATTTGAATTTGTTTTGACTGTACAGGGTTAATATGACAATAATTTCCGTAGTTTTAATTATTTTTGGTATAAAAATTACCTATATTAAAAATGATATAAATCGATTCAGTAAACGATTCTGAACAAACTAATTTCAGGATGTGCGTTAATTAAGTTACATGTTGTATATATATATATATATATATGCACGTTACAGATATGTATAGATTTAGTGTTATAGTGCACGAGGTGGTTTCTGAAGGATCCGTGTTTACACATGTATATGGTTGATATAACAATTCTATTGAAAAGCGGGTATTCTGTTGTTTATGAACTACTGATTTAAACAATGTTTACATTGTCGCACTCAGCTATTTTGGTCACAAGTAGTGATAACTTGATAATAATTTATTTATAAGTTGTATGCACTTCATATGCACGGAAATGTACAGACTGACTGACAATGCATTTTATTTTGATGGGAAATCTTGAAATTGTTGTTTTAGAAAAAAAAATACAGGTTAAGCTTAGTAAAGATATGCTAATCTCATGACTTCTGTATTTGTTATCATAGGTATAAGTAATTAAAATATTGAAAAGCACTATGAACTAATTATTAGGTCTATTGAATTATATCGCACCGATTCTAACGCTTTATGACCGTTCCCAAAATACTATAGATGGAAGTTTGACATTACTTGTACGAGACTAATATCAAAATTAAAATTCTAACTAATCAACAGGTAAATATAGACCATTAGGAACGGCCGTTCGCGGACACAGGTGCTGTGGGCTGTTTTGTGTCTTAATAAAACAAAAAAATGCTATCAAATTATTACCTCATCATTGATACTTAAAGTAGATGATGTTGATATTCTCACTAACGACTCTTTAGTTACTAGTTAATCTTAGAGGTCATAGTCTCTTTTCAAGGTCTATAAATTATCTATTATTTGACAATGTTTTTATAATTTAAATGCGTTGTTTGTCTTTTTTACACAGACATTACGATAGTTATGTCGGTATGTTACGAATTAATAACTTAAGAACTCTAATATTTACACGTTCATATAAAAAGGATTACGAAGAATCTTATGATATGTGTTGTGCATTTTCTAGAGAACTGTTTACTATGCGAGTGCACTTGATTATGACAAAAGATGACGAATGACTGAATATTTGTAAATACGTTATATAGCTGTCAAACTGTTATCAAGCAGATAGGTACTTACTTACGACCAGTTTCTTCATCAAAAGTTAAAGTTAAAGAAATGTCTAAAGTAAAAGTAACGGTCAAATTCGTTTTTTCAAGGCTAAAGTGACAGCAAAACTAATAGAAAAATTGAATTTGACCGTTACTTTTACTTTAGACATTACTTTGACTTTTACTTTGGCTTTAACTTTTGATGAAGAAACTGGCTGTAACTAACCAAAAGTATATTAAGCAGTACCTAGATTCTCAAAAGGCGTGATAACTAAAACAAATGTGTGATACTAAAATTTGAGATGTATTTAATCAATTGACTTACGACTTTTTAATAGTGAAATTTAATACTAAACAAAAAATATATAGGTACCTACCTAATCACTATCATGCTAAAATTGAATGATTTTGAACATTAATAAAATTATTATAAAGTCGAGACGAAAGAAAGATAAGGTAAGGTCACCATCATGCTAGTATTCGAAATTAGTCTTAATTTCTACGACATTAAGATCTAAAATTACTTACTTCGTGTCCTCCATTGAGAAGATGTTTAACCATATTGTCACCAAGTATTCCGTGACTGGGACTTGGGACTGGGAACACGGTTAATATTTTGAGTCCATCACACAAACACGAACTTAGAAGTACGCCAAATAACAATATTTTTAGTTGCTCCATTTTCTGAAAAAAAAAAACAATCCCTTTTTTATTTATTTTTTTCAAAAAAAAAACTTATTTTATTTTTAAAATGAATCTAAATTTAAAATAATGCACCAAATATTTTTAATTACCACAAAAAGTCAACTGTCTTTCGTTTTTATTTTAATTTTTAACGAAAGTTCGATATTTAAACCATTCGGTCGCGGAACGAGCACTGGTCACATACCGTGGAAGACACGGAACTGACTGTTTAAATTTAGAACCCACAACGTGCGCGTGCGGGACCATTCATTCAATATTATTGTAAACTGTTCCCCGCATCCATTATATTATTACACTTCTATACCTACTACTACGATTTTGGGTTCCACTAAATAAAACAAAATATGTATTTAAGTGCTTACGGATTCGAACGGTCATATGGAAGTAGGTACACGTGTTTTAGAAAATAAAAGGGTAGGCAACTTTTTGCAATTTTTTGACTTGCTTCTGCCAGCAGTTTCATGGTTCACCTACTGCCTGTGGAAAATACAACAAACAGAAAAATAAAAAATAAAATAAGAAGGTACATCAAAATACTCTGATAAAAAAACTGGCATTTTTCTGTGTCATAAATAAATCTATCGTTTGAAATAATATATACGGAACCCTCCAACTTAGAACACCTCCTTTTGGCGTGGAGTGCAATATTAATTATATAGCAATGATTACAACAATAAAAACGGTAAATTGCACAGTTGTGTATGCTGTCATGGTATATTATAAGTGGGTAGTAAGTACGTAAGTACAAATGAAAATAACGTAGCAGTCTTAATTACGAGCATTATTAAAAGCACATAATTTTGAAAGACAGTGCTACAAGGATGCTTTTTTGGAAATTTATTTTTGGCTCAATTTGATGCAAGTTTATCTATAGGTACCTTGTTTAAAATAACACCTGGGTGAGTAACTCTTCATACCGCGGGGAATTCCTATAAAGCAGAATCTGGGAGAAACAGTGACAGGGAAAAATAAAATGATGACATAGTTATAACTTTGACGCAACTTAGTACCTATACTCTAACGGCCGTTCGCAATATTATATCGTCTATTGCCTAGGTACTTGAGAGCCTGTACGACTGGCGCGAGCCTGTACGACTGGCACGAGCCTATACGACTGGCGCGAGGAGGCTCAGCGCCGGGGGAAAACCCCGTTGCCGCGGCAAGTTGTCGCGCAGCGGGCAGAGCTCCAGCGGGATATCATGGTGGCCTGGAGGGAGCGACTGTCGCAACCCAGTGCAGGGCACGCCACCATAGTGGCGGTAAGTCCCCTCTTTGAGGAGTGGGCTCGGGAGGAGTCACGGCGCCCTCACGTAGCGCATGACGCAGGTCCCCACCGGACACGGTTGATTCGGGAGGTATCTGCATCGAATCGGTCGTGAGGACGCGCCCGGGTGTCACCACTGTGCGGATAGCCCCGAGGACACGGTGGACCACACAGTCCAGGAGTGCCCTGCGTGGGAAGGGCACCGCCGGGTCCTCGTCGAGGCTTTAGGCGGCGGCGACCTCTCGCGTCCGGCCCTGGTTCAAGCCATGGTCCGGGGCGAGAGGGAATGGGATGCCGTCGCCTCCTTCTGCGAAGCAGTCATGCTCGAGAAGGAGGCGGCGGAACGTCAGAGAGTTCGCACCTCTCATCCCGGCCGCCGCGCTGGAGCAGGTAGACACCACGGGCGCCGGGTGTCGCGAGACGACTCCCGGCCACCGTAGGCGTGGGTCTGTGGGCGGTGATTTGGGTGGCTCATCGCTCATGTCTATTTTTAGACAACAGACCCGTGTCGGCGGTGCGCGTTATTCCACGCGCTCCTCAAAGAGATGTCAGCAACCCCAGCGGGGCCCAATAGGGCCAAGGCCTGCCGGGGCTGCGGGTTGTTCGAAAGAGATACTGCGGCCCTAGCACATAAAAAGGCCTACGACGGAACACGACGGTTTTTAGTCAGTAAGACTCTGACACTCCCTCATCGCTGCTAACCCACAGCGGCAGGAGTCATTTGATGATTTTTGACGTCGTTAAAAAAAAAAGGTACTTGAGATCTTTATTAAGCAAAACAAACAGTCTTACCCAGGGGTATTTTGTTGCCCGGGTAGCTGGTTTGAAGTCAAATAGGCAGTCGCTCC
Organism: Helicoverpa zea; assembly: GCF_022581195.2. Classification (NCBI taxonomy): domain Eukaryota; kingdom Metazoa; phylum Arthropoda; class Insecta; order Lepidoptera; family Noctuidae; genus Helicoverpa; species Helicoverpa zea. The sequence continues at coordinate 7,696,427 of NC_061472.1, forward strand.
TTGTACAACACTTGTACTCAGCTGAAGCTGGTTAGACTGGAAGCCGACGCCAACATAGTAGGCTCGTGAGATAATGATTAAGAAAAATAAAGGTTTGAATATTGGAAACGGCCACCGAAAACGGCCCTTACATCATTATCCATTATGGTCACGGCCCATCGTCATCGGCTACATTATCGTCCCAAATGAATGTACTTTGGAGCCTTACAGTCAACGCATCGGCAACTGCGGCTTCTCAGTCCCAAATAAACAAGTTCAGTTGAAAAAAAAGCTGCCACCGCAGCGTAATGTGTAAACATCCAACGTTTCATTGAAATAAAGTCTTCTTTCGCGTACTATTGCGATTTACTTTATACTGGATACCTTTTCCCCGTTGTTTTAATGGACGCAACTTTTTGTTATGTGCTTGATGAATCTCGCCGGCGGGCGTCATGGTATTTGCAGTTTGTGGTTAGTGAACAGTTAAATAAAGAACAGGTCAGATTGCGGTTTTAATCCTCAAACAATCCTGCTCTAAGCTGGCCTTCATTAATAGGGGAAACGGCTAAAATAAAGTACTTACTGATTTTTGTAAAATTAAATTCTTGTTTATCATTCTTTTGACCTTCAGTAGAATTTTAATTTACCAACATCATGGCAGGTAACTAATGTTATATAAGACCTATATTATATGGATAAGTAGATAAGAAAACGTGATCATCACCATTAGCTTAAAAACAAATTAATTTAATGACATAATTTCCGAAGCATGAAATTCCTAAAGCATTATATCAATATTTTACACAGTAAAATATTGGTTCCGCTCATCATAATGACTTGCACTTTACTGCTCAGATTAGAAACAGTGTAAGATATAACTTTTAATTAGTTTGTTTTCCTTATGAGATCATCATTATATCGTCTACTACTAGTAGTAGATGAAATAATTATGTAAATGGTACTCAGTTCATCATCTCCGGAGCCTTTTCCCAACTATGTTGGGGCCGACCAGTATAACCGGGTACAGCTGAGTTTCAGTGTTTTACAAGGAGCGACTGCCTATCTGATCTCCGAAATCCGCAAATGGCACTCAGTTTGAAAGTAATTATTGCGTATTATATCAATCGTGCATACTTACGTGCTTGTCATACCTGTTGTTACTTGGTAGTAGGTATAATATAGGTAGTAACAAAAATCCCAAATGTATAAAAAATGAAATACATTCTTGTCTAGGAAGTATAATGCATCCTTCTTCATTCTTCTCAAAATAATATATTTTCCTTCTTCTCATATATTTTTTTGATATGATACATAAAACGATTACTTTCAAAGTGATCCGTTAACAGCTTGTTGATCTAACGTCAATATTTTTAGAAAACCTCGTCGTTGGTTGTTTGATGCTAGCAAACAGCTGAATAGGCGATAATTTTTTGCAACTGACCTTGTGTCTATTTTTTAAATGACATTTTGTTAATGCTCTTTTCAATTCTTTTTTAATTATTGGTATGAATAAAATGATTATTGAAAAATAAACATTACATTTATCAGTCTTTTACACTAATCTAATAAAAAGTTTTTTTTCTGCGTTTGTTTTTACCATGAAGGCTCAAAAATATACTATTACCGAGTAACATAGGCTATATTTTATCCAGGTACGGGAAGAAGTTCCCAAGGAACGCGGGTAAATCGCGGGAAAACCGAAAAAACAAGTTTTTAGGTTTTAATATGGTATGGTCGTGAACAGTAAAATTCAAACAAGCGATAGGTTATTTGACTACTCAAAAGTTGCAGTCAGTGCGCCATTACGGCAAATAAATTGCACAGTAGCCGTTCGAATTGATATTGCACTGAAAAACGTGCGAATAAAGTGCTCTTTACTTTACAATATAGTTATTTTTAAACGTTACAGCACTGTATGAATGAAATTTGTTTTTCTTTCCAGTTCAACCAAATGGTATTATATTGAACGTTTTGCTTGCTTTTCTATTCCAAAAAAAGTGGATGGTTTCTAGGTACATCTGTCGTCATATTTACTTTATGTATCTATCTATGTTTAACGCTGTAAGTGCATGGGAACGAAGATTTATTAATGAAAAGAGAAGGTTATAACGAAAATGTAATGGGAAAAAATATTTACTTATTTTTTAGCGTATCAAAATTAATTGTAAACCTTCCGTTTGCCGCATGCCTAAGTGACGGTAGAATGAACAAGGATCCCAAAAAGTAAAACACCTGTATTTTTATTCTATTATGAGTACATTCGGTGTAATTACCTATTTGTACTTATTTTATTCTTAAAGTTTAAGCTTGATTTGACAGTGCAAAGAACTGTGCACTAGAACTGCTTCGAAAAGTCACGTTGTCTCAGCGCATTTTCCTTAATACATAATTATGACTAGTCATAGTGAACTCTGCTCGTGATGAAATCGGCGTCAGACATGATTTTGTGCTAATTCACAATTCTCTCTCTGCTCTCAAATTTGAAGGAGAATAATTATTGATTTGTATAAGTTTCACTAAAAATGACTTGATTTTCCTTGAGCATGAAAAGACATATTTTATTTATATTTAGATGTTTGAAAAAACTCTCGATGCCAAAGCTAAGTACTGTCTGAGGGTAAGAAATCTATTTTTAATGGTCTAGGTGTTGATTCAAAATTATTACGAATATTTAAGACCATAAAAGTTTGCACTGTAAATGGCAGTGACTTTATTTTATACCAGGTGTTTGAAGTTGGCAATTCAGTTATTTTTTTTGCAAAAGAATTCGTTGGGGAAACATAAGGCAATAGAAATATCTAAATAGGCACAGTCAACATATAACCGAGCGGAATATCCGCCAGTGTGGAAGGGCTTCTTAGAGTTTTTGATGATGCTTACTGCGTGATAGCCTGATGACAACACAAAATATTATGAACCGGTTGGCTTCAAAATGCAAGTCATTTTGCGTATATTTGATAAGTATTTCCAGCATAGATTTTAATTTATGTGTCTAATAATTATGATTGATATGTTCTAAAATATTTAATCCTAGATTATTTTGAAGTGGTAAATTTTTATTTTATCCATTCAAGTGATGTAATTTTCAATTGAAATTAAAATTCAAAATCTTATTTCCGAACTAATTAGATATAGATGCATCCATGTAGGTTTTATGATATGCAAATAAAATGTATTATTATTAATATTTATTTAATTTATACATGTAGGTAGGTACTTTACCTTTTTACAAATAATAAAATCAGGCGTTAAACTTTATGTTGAACGTTATTATTATAGGTTTCTCTTAAAATAAGGGGTGATTTAAATAAATTTCTGACATTGAAATGCTTAAAATGACCGGAGATGAATACGAATATTGGAGAAGCCTATATTCAGCAGTGGACGACGACAGTTCAGCACATAGACAATATACCAAAGCAAAATCGTTTAACTAATTAAGTAATATCATCCTACTCATACTAAAAGTAGAGACTTCAAACAAAGAGTGGCTACTTACGTACAGTGACTTGCATTTAAGCCCGTTATTAGTCTTCCATAATGACGCTCGATGACGAATGGTACTCATTTTGTACATAATAACATTCAATTATACATGACAAGTATGTATCTAGTTATGTATTATGTATCTAGCTCTATACCCACTAGCTTCCATCAGTACTTTCAGTGGCATCTGATCGGAACTACTCAGTATATCCGGATAAAAAAAAAAAGATTATATTCTGCCCCGATTAATTTACTATCCAATGCTTACAGAATTTTCAAATCGGACCTGTAATCCCTGAGATTAGTGTTTTCAAGGGTAAACTATAATAATATCGAGGAGTCTCCATTTAGGCATAGAAATGCCTGCAGTTGAAAGCTCCGCTCAGTCCCACTACATTATTAATACACAAGTATGTAAGTCAAAAAAGGGGGAAAAAAAACTAATCTTAAAAATATCGACGGCTGGCAATCCGTATCTCCTTTTGAATTCGTTATAGCAAACATTGCTCATACGCATTGCCATTTCAAACACAAAAGATAAACAGTGCCGGTTGCTACATTTCTTTAGGTAATAGATCTAGAACTAAGTATGAAATATATGATCGTAACTAGCTTCGGCAAGCGGTTAAACCCGCGTCCCGTGGGAACTATTCTACGCTGCTTCACGCTTTTTGTCGATAAAAGGGCTAATAGTGTTTTTCAGAGTGATCGGATAGCACCTAACAAATAAACTCAGCACAAACTCAAATGAAGCAAAGAAGAACTTAAGGCGACGAATTGGTAAACAATAATTTCATAACCGGCACGCGCATCTAAGGCGCCAAAAGGGGACGGAGCGTCTGAGCGGGGCGAGGATTACAATAGGCGCGCTAGCTTATAACTAAAAGTCGTAAGCGACAAAATGGTTTTGTAATTTTATTATTTAGAAATGATAATTTGATAAAAATTCCTTCCACAATTTTAAAGAGTACAAAAAAACTACTAAAAAAGTTAAGAGGCTTAAATCGGTCCCGTTTGCCCATAATATGTGAATCTCTTTTTAAGAAGAGGTATGTTTGATATATTTTTCTCTGTTATAAAAGTTACCTAATCATGTTTTGAAATCTAACAAAATAAGGTTTATATAATGAACTTTCAGGTAACCAAGTTGTATTTTGATCCGTTTTGTATTTACTGAGAAAAATTGAGATCCTTGGCGCCAAAGTTTCCAATTCGTCCTCTTAACAAAGAGAGACAAACAATAATAATCGTCCATTTCTCCTAACCATAATTTCATTATGGCAGCAAGTTTAAGTAAGATTAGGGAAGGGGTACAAAATAATTGAAAAGCAATTTTAAATTAAAACTTTTTATAAATCAAACTCAGTTCAGACTTTATGCGCGCAGTGATTTTATCATCTTGTACATTGTTATTTTATCTTTAATTTGCATTTATATATCACGATAATCTTACATTTTGCTGTTTAGTATTACGTCAAAGTAATCTTTAAAAAAACTCTGTATTATTTGTGAATTCTTCTTCATTATTATACCTAATTACTAAACTTAAATTAACTATTCAATAATTTACTCTAATTCTTTTTCTTCTGAGACTGTTTCTTAGCTTTCTTTGTGTCAAAACTAGCAATGATATACTTGACCAGATACAAAGCAGCCAGTATTATCGCTAGCACATCTAGGTACAGTCGTTGGTACAGTGGTACGTTGAAAGCAGGTGAACGGAGGTGGCGAGCGCCACGCGTGCGCACCACGTGCTCCACCCAGTGCACGATCTCATCACCAGGTTTTGTAAGGCTGTCATGGTAGATTGCAGACATTTCTTTGACTTTTTTGGAGTACCTGCAAAAGATTATTCTTGTTAGAAATGGAATAAGTATTATACTATGAGTGAGTATTTGATATCTACAAGAGCCCCGGGGTTTAGGTAGGCAGCCGCTCCAAGTCAAACTGCTGCTCGTTAGATTCAAAGACGAGACCAACATAGTTGGCAGAAAGCAAGGCAGACGATTATTAAAGCGAGTCATTAGTATCGTTTAGCCAGTTCTACAGCCTCTATAACTCTCTGTAATCCGACATACTAACATTCACGTCCTTCTTATTCACAAAACTATATTTTGCCAAAAATATGTTCCATGTCAGAAACTTACCGATCATCATTCAACATAACATCGATGGCAGCACTAAGGCCCTTGGGCAGGTCATAATTCAGGTTGACCCTCAAAGCGTAACCACTAATCACAGCCTTGTTAATGTTTGTGAACTGGTCAAAGAACACAGGAACTCCTATGATTGGCACTCCGAAATGGATGGCTTCCATTGAGGACAGCAAGCCTCCGTGTGTGATGAAGATTTTCACATTTGGATGAGCTGAAAAAGATATTACAAAATCAGTATCATTGGAAGAACCTGTATGATCTAATGGCTATTGTAAAATAATCTTATCTGTTTTTAGTTATACAGTACTATCACTTGGCCGATTAAATAAATACCTTCTCTTTGAGAACGTGATCAACTTAATGATTATCATTCATCAGCTTTGCTGTAGGTGTATATATGCGTTTTATATAAAAAATTAAGAGGAACTAAATTTTTACCTAAAATACTGGGTTGCGGAGCCCAGTGCACAATGTGTACGTTCTTCGGTACATCTGGCAAGCTTGTTTCGAATTTCCAAATAACGGTCTGTTTGAGTTGTCCAAACATGTTCAGGAGTTCCTGAACCAATTTTTTGGGTAAAGAATTACTTTTCAAAAACGACCCCATGCTGAAGTATATTACGCCATGTTTGGAATTTTCTATGAGTTCTTGGAAATGCTGAAAAATAATTTGAACCTTAGTTATTGCTAATAGAAGGATAGCGAATAATCTATGAAAGGGCTTACGAAAAAAGGCATGATATAAATTTGAAATAGATGAGTGATTGACTTCTTTCATTTAAACGACTTATAAAATATGAAGCACAGAAAAATTTGATGTCTGACGAAGTAAAACAGGAAAGATAAGAAAAAACTACAACACGGTAAGAATTGTAAACAAAAAAGTGTCGTAATCAGTAGGGTCAGCGGCTTATTGAAGAAGAGCAACCGATAACAATGTAATTAAGTAAGGCGCGTGATATTGTTATTGAAGTTATTATCTGTTTATTTCAAAACATCAAAACCTCTTTACTATCATCCCTGATCATAAAAAATAAATTCAGGAAGCTTAATTATCGCATTGATATCTTGTAGTTTATTTCCATATTGTTTAAAGACTGTATGAAGTTTCCTTGGTTGTGACTTAGATTAACTGTTTTTACCTTAGGCGGTGGTTGCACAGGATCTTCAATATGGAAACCACCGACGTACTTAAAGTTTTGAGGAGTAGCTGGCCTGTCTCTGATTGCATGGTGTTCATTGGCGAAAATCAAGGAGGCATTGTACATAACTTCTTCGTAATCTGGCAGTGTTCTACCACGCTGGGCTAATAGTGGGCCAAAGGTTTCTTCGTAAATCTTGCGCTCCTCTGGTTGTGTGATGAATCTGGTAAATTAGAATCAAGTTTAAGTGCCTTTTTCATATTTATGGGTAGTAGAAAACTACATTCAATCTCTAAATTATGCACCTTGGCAATAAGGTGTAAGTAGCAAATCAACACTAATACTATATAACTACTACTAATGATAATCTTTATCCTGCCAATATTCTTTCTAACGTAGGCACCAAACAAAACATCATTAATAGAACTTACGTCTTAAGGAATTGCCATCTAATCCTGGCCCATAACTCTTCTACTCTCTCCAACAAAGACAGTGGAAGTTTGTTAGGAGACAAGTAGTCTGGAGTGAAAGCAGGGTTTGATCCATGGTCTATCAGTCTTAGCACCTGCCAGTGGGCTCCCATAGAGTACAGCCAGATCATTGGGCAATCGTATAGCACTGCTAATCTGAAAATACAAAAGTGGGAACATTAATATAGATTTTTTATAACAATAAGAGTTCTTTATAAAATACCCTAACCAACTGAATGGATATTGCTGGAACGAAGATTATCCTCTTAAAAACACTGGTTATTTTTGCAATTTGAAACTTTCTGTTTTAGTAATTTTAATCATTTTTTGAAATAGAGGCATTTTCAATTCTGGACATTACTTATGGTGATCGTAATATTATTTTTTGACTAATTACCCAGCATATACTTCAGACTCAAGCAAATCACTGAAAACAACGTCAAAGTGTTCGTTGGGGTCTTGTATGAGCTTCTTCAAGTTTTCATTCTGGAAGGTCTGTCGAGCATTCTCTTGTGAGAACACTTGCATCTGGTAAGCTCCATTCTTCTCAATTTGATGTTCTAGGACGTATCCCATTGTAAGAGTTTCATCATCTGCAATTATATGTTGTCAAAGTTAAAGTAGTAGATTCGTGGTTTCTTACGGGACTCGTACACGAGAACTTCTTGTAATCGGATAAAATGTTGCTAATATATGATTAAGTCTCATTCAAGAAGGAAGTATACCTCTCCAGTTAGATCTTAACTTAAAATTTAAAAAAATATGAAATTATGTTTCTCTATAAGGAGATTTTTTTTTGGAAATGTTTAAAATTTTTATAAATATTTGCATTATAATAACTTACTTGCAACAAGTTCAACATTTTTGCTGATGTCAATTTGTCGAAAGTTTTTAGTTGGCGGGTTCTTCAGAGGATACACAGTTACGTATGTCACCTGAAAGCAGAAAATATTTTTTTAGCCAAGGTCTTTTTCAAAATGTATCTAACTAATGTATTTTTTTGAAATTTAATGACTTATATATTTATAAAAATATTTGGTTAAGTACCTAACATGATATTGAGTTTTGAATATTAGGTATATGTATTTAAGAAAAACAAATATTAGAGCAACCTATTAACAATATTATGAATTCGATAATATCACAAACAAGAATCTATTATCTCAGTATAATAAGCAAAATAATACCTCATCGCACAAAGTAGGGTCAAGTTATGCAAATGAGTATGTAAACAGCAAAATATTCGATTTATCTAAGTACACACTATAAATGTACTAGAAACGAGATAATTGCGTTGTCTGCTACGTTCTTTAGATTATATAACGTAATTTATACTGGTTTCCTCGTAGATACAGGTTTATCTATTTATAGACGAATCAGACATCAGACGTACATATGATAAAATAATATTATTACGTTAGATTTGACCTTCTATGGAACCTATCTCAACGTACTATGAATCTATTTTATGGAAGTGTTCTAAATGTGTTATTGATATCAGTCGAAGGATGCGGGCTATTAAACTGAAGGTCGCGGCTGTCATCGAACGTCTTTAGCAGTCGTTAAGGGTAATCAGAAACCAGTAAGTTTGACAACCAGTCTTACCAAGGAGTATTGGATTGCCCGAGTAACAGCCAGATAGGCAGTTTGTAAAACACTGGTACTCAGTTAAATCCGGTTAGACTGAAAGCTAACCCCCAACATAGTTGGGAAAAGGTTAGGCTGATGATGACGGATAGATGCGGGCGGCCTATGGTAGGGATAGTTGGCGTTCGTTGTGGGAGGCCGACGTTCTATTGGCAATTGGCAGATATGATGATGATGACGATGATGATAGTAAAGTAAGGTCCAAACATTTTTGGACCGAAACAACGTGATAACGTTTAGTATGCTATTAGTGTTTGTAAACAAATTAAGCTTTATCAGTCAGTATGGTATTTTTTATCATGGCTTATCAATATTTCGTAAAAGCTATTAAAGAAGATTGTATTTATTTTTAGAGTTAATGTTTATATAGGTAAATGGTAGGTAGGTACCTCGTGTCCAGCATTCAGCAGATGTCTGACCACCCCTGTTCCTAATATACTTAAACTTTTAACGGGCATATGAAATAATACTAATACTTTCAGCGATTCTACACTACACAGAACAAAAAACAAAGAAAATAACACTAAAAGCTTCATTTTGAAACACGTCTTTATAAAACAAATGCGGAAGAATACATTTACTTTTTTGAATATGGAATATCGAATGTGTTTTGTTTTTTAAATATTCAAAGCGCGTGTTTAGTGTGCTCGCGCCTGATTCCTTTTGAGCGCAGATGATTGAACTATAGCAGCTTATTATACGTAGAGTTATCTTTGTAGGTATAGGTAGATATATTATGTCATCTGACTGAGTACCGTTGAAATAAAGGCGAGATTCCACCGGCGTGTGGCACTGTGACGCACACAAATTAATGTTACTGGTCTTCTGCGCCGCATTTGCAAACAGTAACAAATTGCGTGAGCACATTTTTAAAATGTGTGTGGACTATGTTAGTAGAATCTCGCCTTAAGAGTATAGAGGTATGTATTTTTAGTTATTTGGGTATTTGTTTTTTGATAATGAGTGGAGGTAAAATGTTCCAAATTAATATTATCAAGAAAGATTTGGTCTAGCCATCTTATTGACATGATTTTGATGGTCACATGCTTATTCTACATATTTATATACCTACAAACAAATGTTTTAAGTACTCTGTTAAATCCTAGAATAAAGGAAATTACTAACTCAGCAAAAAATTACATGATACTGCATTTATAGTAATTTATCTTGACGGTTTTTTTGCTTTGCCCGACAGCCAAGATGTTTTTTTAATTACAGTTTTTCAAACAAAGGTAATGCATAAATAATGCTTATTTATCGTGCTAAGAAAACATACTCTATTTTGTTGACTTGATGGTCTCTGCACACAGCGGGTGCGGCGCGGCGGGACGGGACGGCGACGCGACACAATGTACTAGATCGTCGCGTCAGGTCGCGCCGAGCGGGACGGCTCTGTGTGGCGGCCTCCGTAATATCTAGTACATTACAACTGCTCAGTGTCGCGTCGCCGTCCCGTCCCGCCCGCGCCCGCTGTGTGCAGAGACCTTTACTGTCATTGGCTGAAGGGTAACTTCTGATAGGAATATACATTTGAATCAATACTCGAATGAACTATTTTCGCTGGTTTAAAATCTATATACCTAAATTACAATATTCATCAAAATCAGTTCAATAGTTTTTTTTTTTGAAAATCATAAAAACTAAATAAATCAATAATTCACTCTGGATGTTGGATGAAAACATCTCGAGGAAACCTGGGTCAGAAAGTCTGAAATCACCAACCCGCATTGAGCAAGCGTGGTGATTAATGCTCAATCCTTCTCCGTGTGAGAGGGGGCCTGTGCCCAGCAGTGCAACGATAAAAAGGCTGATGATGATTATCTCTTAGGGATTCATAAAATAAATGAACGGAAACCCAAAATCGTCTCCACCTATCAAGCCTTTTTCAAGTCATCTTACAATAAAGTTAGTTCACAATAAATTTTGGTCCCCCTCCTATTTTTTCGGACGCAAATAGACAGACAAAGTGTATGGTTTATAACCTTCAATCGTGTTTAAATTGACGCTGCAATGAATCTGACCGCTTTATGTGTTAGCTATATTATCTACTGGTAGCAAGTGAATTGCTCCGCAGTTATTCTGTCACCATGCTATTACTTTATAGCCACGGAGGAAGGAAAGATGAGAGGAGCTGCCATAAGGCTGGTAGGTCAGGCGCCTTCTTGTAGGTCGAATACGTACGGTGGGCATGACCAAAATGATTAGTTATAAGTAAACTAACCAGGGGTTCCTTGATACAACTTTTTGGTTTAACAAAAATGGGCCTGTTACAAAGAAGCTGTATGAAGGCAGAATCTGTCACAAGCTGTCTTCCGAACACCCGCATTTAGGTGATGCTACTTTGTTAGATTTTTCATTATGACATATCGTCATTTTGTTCTCCATGGGCATCTATACATATAATATGGCTTATAAATGTGGGATAGCCAATGTTAATATTATAAAGCTGAATAAAATGCCCTTCCCAGGGTCCCAGGTTCGATTCCGATCAGGCCCAAATCAGATCCACAAAGCGGGATTTTCAGAATTTTTCACAAAGCACTCCGGAAGCTCCGAGTCTGGAAGTAAGTAGCAGGCCAGCTTTCTGATAGATATCTATGACTGATACCCGGCAATCTTTCTCAAAGGTTCACATCAAAGGCCGTCGTGTAGGTATCAAAAATTCTCTGACACTAGATTTTGATGAAAGGTAAGGAATCTTTCATCCCCTGCAGCTCCATAAGAAAAGATAATTTATTTCCAAAATGCATTTATTCAGCATTGACTATTTACAAATTAAGGCCTCACTAATTATTTACAAAATCATAGGAAATCCCTTACAGAAGCAGAAAACAAATAAGTAGGTATTAATATGGCTATCTACGACTTTTTGTATAATATAACGTGTAACATGGATAAAAGGAAACCGATCTGCGGCGTATTTTGTGACATGACTCAAGCATTTGACTATGTACACCATGATAAACTAATAAATAAGCTTGAAGATTACGGAATTAGAGGCAATATCAATGAGCTCATTAAATCTTACTTAAATAATAGAACTCAAATAACTAATATAAATCAAATAAACAACAAAAGTAAACATGAAACAGTTTTTGAATCTACTGAACGCAAGGTTTTGTATGGTGTGCCACAAGGGAGTGTATTAGGACCTCTTTTATTTTTATTATATATAAATGACCTTCCGAGAAACATCCCACAAAGTATGACACTGTTCGCCGATGACAGCACCATAACGATTCCATGCAAAAATACTGATACATATGAAAAGGAAATTAATGATTCCATACATTTCATAGTTAAGTGGCTAGAGGAGAACAACATAAAAATTAACCTTGCTAAAACTAAATTAATACACTTCAGTCAACGGATCAACACCAAGAGCAATTTAAATACAAGCTGTTTATTTGCATCCGTGCCATATTCAAGGAGGTAATTATGCTAATGATTCTCGACCCAAATCAATAAAAAAAATTGGTACGTATTTTTTTTTCTTTAATTTTTTTTCGGAATTCCGTATATGTCATCTAGCCTTATTTAAACTTGACGCGTACGTTACTGGCGTTAAAACCGTGCTGCACCCTCACACAAACGCAAACACAAAGCATACGCAACGATTACTCATAAATTTCATTCATAAAATTGGATTACTTCGGAAATACTACGACATTACAATGACAAAAAAAGCAGTGCATATTAGTTATTTCCCATCTACTGTAATTCCAATCGATTATTTACGTATTGTATGTCCTCCTCCTGAACTATGGCACAAATGCAAATCAACACCTTGTATACATTTTCATGACCAACCAATAGCAGAAGTAGATTCAATAAAATTTTTAGGGCTTCACATAGACAAAAAACTGAATTGGAAACCGCATACCGAAATCTTATGCAAGAAACTTAGTAAAGCTGCTTACGCCTTGCACACTTTGTCGTCTATAGTAGGTGTTGAGGCATTGTTGACAGCCTACTATGGTCTAGCAGAGTCCCATCTGCGTTATGGAGTCATTTTCTGGGGCAACTCTACAGAACGGGAAATGGTGTTCAAGGCCCAAAAGAGATGCATACGTTCTATGTTTAAAATCAAACCTACTGATAGTTGCGTTCCTTGCTTCGAAAAATATAAGATACTTACTTTGCCATGTCTTTATATCTTAGAACTGGCGCTCTTCGTTAAAAGCAATCCCAGTCGTTTCAAGCTACAAAACGAACTGATTCCCCGAAACAGACGAGACAATGGAAGGATATGCCTTCAGTCTGCAGGGACAGCCCTTATGCGCAAGAGTGTGTTCTGTATGGCTCCAACTATATTTAATACACTGCCAAAGAGCTGGAGAGCGCTGCCATTGCCACTTTTTAAAAATGTACTGCATAAGTTTTTAGCGAGCAAAGTATATTATAATATTTTAGATTTCATAAATGAAAAAGACTTTATTATTCCTAATTATATTTTTCCTTGTTCTTCTTCTTAATCCTATGTTCAATAATTTTTGATTTATTAATATTATATTGCATGCCAATTGGTAAAATATGGCGGATCTTTTTACCCTTATGTAACAACATCATTGTAACCCGTATTTGCAATAATAAATATCTTTATCTTTATCTTATCTTTATCTTAGGTAAGGAATATGATGATATCTACATACCTACTATAGATATTAGAAATAGAAAAACAAATTGTCACTTCTTGATAAAGGTAGATATATACCTAGATATGAATTATAATTATAATTTTAGAATATAAATTCCCAGTACGTATTAGATAAAGATATAGATTGATAAATTATGTCATGTGACAAAAACAAATAACATGATGCCTTCCTGTTTCACTATGAAATAAAAAACATTATCTGTCTTTGACTATGACGGATTAATAATACTAATTGCGATTTTAATTTACAAATTCATGTGTGGACTTTATCCATCATGAATGATATTATTATTTAAAAAATACAATTTAAAAAAATCGCTCCCAAACTAACACTAGGTACAAAAAGAAATAAATACTAATCCTACTTAGAATTACTAAAGGCCAGTTGCACCATTTTAATTTGATTATAACCAACCAGCAGCGAAATTGCCACCAATTGGTCACATTTGACAACTGAACATTGTTTGTTTTATTATTTTATTGTTATACATAGTTTAATGGTGTAACTCACCGAAAATATAATTTAACTTCTTTTCACTTTCTGACTGTCACTTTTCTTACAGCAGAATCTCTTAAGTACTAGTAACAGAACAACAGGAGTTAAAAGGATTAAAGCTAAGAGATCTAGGTACAATCGTTGGTAGAGAGGTATGTCGACCGCGACGGAGCGCAAGTGAGGAGCGCCACGCGTGCGCACCACGTGCTCCACCCAGAAGTTCAAAGCGACTTTCGGCTTCATTTCCAAGTCATGGAAAGCTGCTGACAAAGCCTTTGCATTTGTGGCGTATCTGTGGAAAAGTGGAGAAGGTATGTGATGATAATGTCCTCCCAGCCGAGTATTGGCTACGGCGGCTGTTCTTGTATAAGGAGATTAGCCAACTGCGCAGGACATACCTATACCTCTAGTGCACGAGCATTCGCGTAGACTCAGGTGCACTCTCTATTCCTTCACTCTCATAACCAGACGGAATTATTTGAATGTTTCTATTTTTCATTGTTATTTATGAAACTGAAATTTTATTTAATTAGCATGTCTATGTGACGGTAGAATATGGAGAATTTTTATAAATGTAACACCTGTACCTGTACCAATGTTTGCAAATAATAAATGACTTTGACGGCACCGTAATTTTAGGTAGGTAACACATACATACGGTCTTCAGAACTAGATAAGTATTAAATAGTCCAAATATTTTTCCTTATATTAATGCTGAGTGATTTCCGTTGACATAAGAGATAACGAGTTGATAGACATAAATGAGTAAATTAGTAGATAATAATTATATCAAATACCTACTGCTGTCATGTGATTATTATTATCGATAGGTTAGATCTTTACAAATTAGATATCAAATACTTTACATATTTGCTCTTCTAGAAGGACCCCTATGGAGTTTCTTGTCAGTTCTTTTCCATAAGACCCCTTGGAACCATGCACCTAGCAATAGAAGTTTCGAAAGTTCCTGTGATAGGTCTGTATGAAATAAAAACCTTTGACTTTGACTTATATACCTTGATGAGAATTGCTTGAAAAAAAAAAAAAAATTTTTCTTTAGGTAATTATTACTTACTTTGTATCACCTAGAACTGTATCCATAGCAACCTTCAGTTCGTTATACATTGTATACGACAATTTGACTTGAACAGCGATGCCCTTCTTTTCAACCAGGTTTGCGTTCATAAACTGGTCTCCAAATACTGGAATGACTACCAGAGGTACTCCAAAATGGACCGCTTCGGTGGTGGACAATAAACCACCGTGTGTGACGAAGAGGACCAATTTTGGTTGAGCTGGAGAGAGAAAAACAAAGGTTAACAATCTTTTTGTACCCGGTTTTGAAAATTTTCCTGTCTCTTTCCTTTCCTATCTCATTTTATTACCTAATAACTTCTTGGTATTAATTAGTAGTCACAGATCAGAGATAGTAGTAAGAAACTGAATAGTAGGTCATAGTTACGAGTTGTTGAGACAGATATCTTGATCGATTACAATTGGCTGACTGAAAACCTAGACTACAAGGTCTAAGATAATTTAGCCGCGTGGAGCAGGTGATAAGCGGTAAATCCTGTCTTGCAGTGGTAAGGTAAAAACAGGCTGATGATGAATCCCTACTAATATTATGCATGCGAAAGTAACTCTGTCTGTCTGTCTGTCTGTTACGCTTCGCACCTCTAAACCACTGAACTGATTTTAATAGAATTTAGTACAGAGATAGGTTGACCTTGAGAAAGAACATAGGATAGTTTTTATCCCGAACTTTTGAAGAATTCTCTTGGAAACTCGATATAACCGAACTATATGCGGGCGAAGCCGTGAGCGGAAGCTGGTATTCTATAAAAGTCCGCTTGTCGATAGACATAAAAAAAAAAACTCACCTAAAATACTTTGCTGTGGTGCCCACTGCACTATGTGAACATTCTTTGGTGTGTTAGGTAAGCTTTCCTCGAATTTCCAAATGACAGTCTGTTTCAATCCTCCTAGCACTTTCAAAATACCCTGTTTCATGTCTTCAGGTAAGTCTTTGCTCATCAAATGTGATCCCAAACTGAAGAATACAACACCGTTCTTGGCATTATCGAATATTTTCTTCAAGTTCTGAAAAATTAAATGTAGGTATTGTCCATTTTAATTAGATTTAATTATAATGGTGGGGTTGTATAATCATCGGCACGAATCTTGAGCGCTGACCTACACCTGCGCAGAAGTGATTTATTGGGTCTCTTTTGTGGTATGAAGTGAGGCGCGGGGGTGGGGTAAAGCGGTGATTGGCCCACAGCGCATCGCGTCATAACCGTCACTCGGGATTGGTTCTTTGCTAATAAATCACTTCTGCGCAGGTGAAGGTCAGCGCTCGAGATTCGTGCCGATGATTATACTATGTAAAATTTATAACTGTAACTATAACGAATAGTAAATAAAATAAAACCAGCCATCAAATTGGCGATTTCACCAATTGGGTTTGTGAGTTTGGTTAAGGCCAATTGGGTTTATAGTTATACATGGTGCAACTAACCCTAAGAAGGTTATGTAAGGGTTTGTAGTTTCGTAAAAATCCAATGAGCTACTTCACAATAGTAATATGCAGTACCCGTAGCAACAATTTAGACATTTCTATCAAGTCATCTTATTCAACAATTTGTTTATCTCATAAAGTTCAGAGGTTTGATTACATTGATTGTAGCGCAAATTCATTGGTCATCTTACTTGGTCAATATTACTCAGCATCATGTGACACATGATTTTATATCTATTGAAAACAAATAAATATTTAAATATTATTATTATGTTTATAGTTATTATGTCAACTGTTTAACGCGGTTTCACCCGAGTCATCATGAACTTCTTGCTGCTCTTTTTTTTTGTTGGTGATCATCATAACAGGGTTAATTTGATAATTTCCAACATCGCCCACTGTAGGTGCAGCGGGAGGAAGTGTTAGAATCTTACTGACTGACTAAAACCCATCATGTTCCTTCTTAAGCCCTTTATGTACCAGGGCTGCTGGATCACTTCCGAACAATCTCGGCTGGCAGGCGCCGGCAGGCATTGGCCACGGTGGGCCTCACTCAGATTCAAAGTAGCCAACAGCCGTCCCAATACGTTCAGATTCAGCATAACTTAACATTATCAATATCAGTAATAATAATAATACAAACCTCAGGCAACGGTTTAACGTCATCATCAATATGATATCCGCCAATATGTTTGAAGTTCGGAGGCAAAGGAACTGCACTTTCTATAGCCACTTGAGAGTTACCCAGAACCATGGACACGTTGTATGTAAGGACCTTGTAATCAGGAATTGGTTTCCCTAATGATTTTAAGATCGTAGGTATATGTTTGTGGTATATGGCTTCTTCTACCGGTGGGAAGGTGCTGAAATGGAACAAAAGATTTCGTTCATTTCTCGTTATGCTATCAAGATTCTATACTAATAAATTGATTAGAATAACCCAAGAATAACTTTCCAAAGAGACCTTGATTGAGTTTTTCTGATGTTCTTTGGCTATTAATCAAGTCAAGTGGGTTTGAAGAGACATGAAGTCTCACTCCTTAGATTAGAATGCAGTTTTTTTCAATAAGTAAAGTTTGGGTTACAAAAACGGTTCTCAATAATATAAATATTCTACCCTTGGAGAGACCATTAATTTTGCATTCACAAGTAAAGACATTTCAGCCATACTTACACATGTAGATTGTACAGCAAGCTCAACGTAAAATATAGTCCACGAACTCTTTCCACAAAGGAGTACGGAGCGATCCTCGCTTCTATGTAGTCACTGCTGTAGGCTGGGTTCATCGGCCCATGGATCTGGTCGAGGATCAAAGTGTGAGGCACTATGGTGAGGAACCAGATGAATGGGGCATCGTAGACTGCTGACAACCTGGAATTTTATTTATGTTGAAGTTGAATATGGAGCTGGTTTTCTTCAAAAGAAAATAATCTGTGTTAGAAAGAAATAGAAGTGAAATTGTTGCAATTTTGCCATTTAGAAGTCAAATTTAGGTAAAAGATGAATTTATTGCCCCAAATCAGTCATCCAAACTTGTATAAATATCAATATTTATAATATTGAGGAGTTGTGGATTAAATAAAAAATATTACTGTTATTGGTTTTTTTCTTCTTTACGCTTCCCAAAAAGGTGCATTTGGTTAATTTAAAAAACCCTTTCGTATTCCTTTTATTACTAGTTGCGTCTGAAGGCCATATGGAAGCAACACTTTGAATGGTCACGAAAAAAATCGAATCTTTTATGAAACCTACTTACGCAGAATAAATATTATTGAAGAAATATTCAGCTACAATGACATCGAACTTTTGGTTTGGGTCTCTCAATAGCTTCTGGACATTGGGGTTAGCCAGCGTCACATCCGTTATGGTTGTGATTATCTCGAACAAAACTTTTGTGTCTAGTAGATCCAGACTTCCATTCATGCATTCTTTAATGTCGACATTTTTATCTGTTGGTATATAAGAAAATATTAATTCCCTACTTGTATTACACACATGCTTGCGGTACCTACTACTTCCCACACCTGAATGAAAAGTATTCTACAACCTTCTTTGTTAAAAAGACTATCTAACATTGGAATATTTTTTCAAACTGTTCTCAAGGTCAGTCAGTATAGTTCTATAAAAAAAAATCGTGATTCCAGCAAGAATTGCGGGCCCATTGATTCGGTTCAGATGAAACAAGGAAAAAGGATTCTCTAAATTCAAAGCATAAACAACTTTTTTTTATGAAAACCTTCTTGTTGTTGTTTAGCTTCCTTAGGGGACCACTTTACAAACTCAGATAAAAAGTATGTAGGAAGTACCTATCAACGACCTTTGCAAGGGCATTATTATTATTATACCTACTTAGAACTTTAATTAGCAACTTGTTATTTAGTTGTAATTGGTGAGCCAATTAAATAAACAACAGGGTTTCGATAAAATAACATAAACAGACCGACTTAGTGTGGACATTTTATTATCCACACGAATACATATAATAAAGAGGAAAAATTACCTTTATTGTTTGATTCCAAAACTATTCAACCGATTTAAAAAACGTTTTCACTTATGGAAACTACACTCTTCCCGAGTAACATAAGCATTTTATCCCGGTATGGGTAGTAGTTCCCACCGGATGCGGGTGAAACCGCGGGAAACCGGCTAGTTGTAAATATAGTAATTGTTGTTCATCAATGAATTGGCACTTCTGGCTTTGTGTCTGTCATTTTAGAATCGTAAACAAAATGACGGCGTGGCAATCAACAATGACTTTGCTTGCATTTATTTCTTTATACAAGATCGAGTAATAATATGAACTGTCAAGTCTAGACTGTAAACTAGCAACTGTTTTTATTATATAGGTCATGAGTTGAATAAAAATCGTAAGTACCTAACTGATGACTTGGTGGGTCATTTCCGTAGTTTCAGTCATCTCTTTCTATAACTTATCGAAATTGGTTCATCGGTTTACATTAGAATAGCCCTAGAAAACAACATAGGCAGCGCAGACATAGGTTTTTAACTCACCGGAAAATAATTCGAGGTTTTGAGAGATATCTATTATCTCCAGTTTCGGATGATTTACATTTTTATATGGCGATATGTACACCACCTGGAATCAATTAAAATATATTTAGTTTTTCGTTGAATACATAATTTTCTATGTGCTGTAACTCAAATTAGCAGCAGACCCCAACATATGTATTTGGGAGAAGAACGGGCAGATGATACACAAATATAAAAAAACAACCAAAATTGCTTTGTAATCTTTTGATTACATGAGTAACGTAATTTAAAGTTTATCTTTATATGAAGCTCAAGCCAGTGGTTTTGCCTGAAGAGAACTACTCCGGAAAATATTTTTTTAAATCAGTCTAGTAGTTCCTGATATTAGCGTGTTATATGATAAAAACGGGGATATGATAAAAACGGGGATTTGATCAAATCCCTTAGGGAATTGACATGAAAACAGGCACAAGACAAGAACTGACATGTTTTTGTCATTTCACTGAACCAATTTAGGGATTTGTTCAATTCACTAGATTTGTTTATAGAAAAGATAAAATCGTGTTGTTATTTTAACATCCTCCGTGATTTGATCGAATACCTTAGGGAATTGATCAAATCCCCGTTTTTATAATATCCCTGCGACATAAATATCATTCTGATCAGCTGTGGTACTCGTAGCATAATGGTTATGGCACATTATAGCGGCACCGCAACAGCACGACTCCACACCAGCATTTAAGTTGTCATTCAATTTAGAGCATTAAATCGTGTATATTATAATATATTTCGTAATGTCAATATGAAAAAGCCAACGGCGAGCAGTCAGCGTGCTTGCCGCTTCCACACAACTCGACTCGCCGCCCGCGTGCTGCAAGCGAGCGCACCTCATGCGTACAGCGCGCCGACGGCGGCGTGCTAATTGCGCGCCGACTCCGAAACAACGTCATTACGTCGTGTGCAATCATAACACCAATCATAATCGTCTTAAAATAATATTGAGTTTGCGGTGACAGCAAGCTTACACCTCGCGGCCGGCGCGCCGACGGCGAGCGGACAGCGCGTGGTTGGCGCGCTGGCAGCTAGCCGTAGTCTTAATTCGAGGCGACGCCATGCTGCAGCCGTGCTGTTGCGGTGCTGCTATAATGTGCCACAAGCTTAATAGATAACAACAGCAACTTTGGTTATGGTAGAGTGACATAATAGTAGGTAAATATTGTTATCATATCCTTGGTACTAATTTAGAGCTTGTGGCTAAGGCCATGCTGGGAGGATCGACTGATTAGTCGATTCGTGGATGGGTATCATGATGAGTTCTTCCATGTTTCGGAAGGCACGATAAATTGGTAGGTGCCGGCTGTCATTTGAACATCTTTGGCCAGTCTTTACGGGCAGTCAGCGAGAAAGCAGAAAGCCGAAAGCGAGAAAGCCTGCCAACCAGTCTTAACAAGGGGTGTCAGGTTGTCTGGGTTACTGGGTTGAGGAGGCCAGATAGGGCAGTCGCTCCTTGTAAAACACTCAGCTGCATCTAGTTAGACTGAAGCTGATGATAGTACAGTAGTTCAAAAGAATACTCCCTTAAGCTTTGTGTCTTATAGATGCTTTTTAATACTACTGTTAATCAATTTGGTCTTAATTAAATTTTTGACGCGTTTTAGTTATAGGTAGTGGTTTTTTTAATATGATTTGGTCTTAAGGTACTTACTTCGTGTCCTGCATTGAGAAGGGTTTTCACAAAATTGTCTCCAAGAATACTGTGGCTAACACTTGATGTCGGAAACACTGCCAAGATCCGATATCCATCACACAAACACGAACTTAGCAGTAAACTAAAGAAAATTAAATTTAACTTTTCCATTTTCTGAAAAATAATAAATACAGAATAAAAAAAAAACATGAAATTTCAATTTCGATTTTATTTATAAAAACAATATTAATTGCTTTACAAATATTTTACAAATAATAAATATTTGAGATTAATAGAAATAGTTAGTTCCAATCTAAACACCAATATTTGCTCGAATAAATGAACAATTTATTTACTACTAGCTGTTGCCCGCAACTTCGTCTGCGTGGGCAATATAGAATCGTCAAAATACTACTTAAGTGCATTCTTTCACGTGACAGTATAATTAGGATTACCATTTAGCAGTCGCATAGATTCATTGATCAAGGTTGTGTTGTGGATGTGTGAGCATTTATCTAAACAAAAGAAGTAAAGTTTGTGACGTTGTGGAAATCTCTGGATCTAGTCAGCCAATTTGGAAAATTATTACGTATGGTGCGTAAGTAATTCTTACAGGAAACAGCTATAATCTATGTATATATGCTGTGAGTCTGACAAAGCTGTCATTTGTACATTTTTTGCAGCTGCTTCGCCTAATCAGAATCCAGAAAGTCTGTCAGTCTTACCATGGATAACGTCTTGTGTAGTTAACTGGATTGAAGAGATCAGATAGTTAGTCGCTCCAAGCAAAATATTGGTACTCGGACAGATCT
This sequence comes from Helicoverpa zea, assembly GCF_022581195.2. Lineage (NCBI taxonomy): Eukaryota > Metazoa > Arthropoda > Insecta > Lepidoptera > Noctuidae > Helicoverpa > Helicoverpa zea. Next base: position 7,718,469 of record NC_061472.1, read on the forward strand.
GGAGACTGGAAGTATACCAACATAGTTGGGGAATAGCTGGATGGATGATGACATGAGTCATCATCATCAGCAGGCGCATAGGGTAGGATAGTTTCACTACAGGGGAGAAACACTTGTATGACGGGGATTTTCTGTGCACTCACTCACTATGCTAAGGCGGGACTCCACCGAAATGTTTGCATTAGTTCACAAATAGGCAAAATATACGTGTATCTGTGAGAGTCCACTTCATGTGTTCGTACTTGAAACCCGCAGTTTTGCCAAGATTTTCAAAATGTACGCTCGCAATTTGTCACTTCTTGGTGGAGCCAGCAAATCAAAAGAAACATAAGTGTTGTGTACTGTGCGTCACTACCGCACACCGGAAAAAATTCGCCTTTATGTATACCACAAACGATCGCTCTCTTGCGGAGGCCGTTTAAATACCATATTTTGTTTCACACGTAAACAGGACGACTGTAAGTATCCACTGAAACACTTTCAAAGATCTGATCGAACGAACTAATCAGACCTGACTTGGTCACCTCGGGCCAATCAGAGCTTTATGAAGCGATCATTCGCTTTGACTCCTACTGTTATTGTGGTTTCTGAAAATGTATTCACTCATTCCTTATCTGCACATTGGGCTCGTTTTTAAAGCTACAGAAGCCTACATTACCTCACGCTTAGCAGCGCTTGCGAGAGATAGATCCTCCTTTCTTCTAGGATTATATGTAAGTACATATTTTGCATCACCAAAAAAATAATTAAGGTCTACTTAATACGTATATATATACATTCAAAGTAATTTGTTGGAAGATAAACTAAACTATGTTTATGAAAAAATGCACAACTCCATCTTTGACTTTAAATAATAATTAATTGTTCCACTAATGTCATCATTTTTACATGAATGTTCAAAAAACAATTTAGATGGCACCGTTTTAAATTTGGCTAAGAACTATAGGTGATCTTCACACTGCCCCGCATCACGCTGCATCTTGCGTGTCGACGCACCTACGCGCGTTCCTGCGGGAGTGCAGATCTGCATCATCGTGCGGGTTTTTTGCGCACTCACGCGCGTAGGTGCGTTTTGTAAATTCACGCACAGCGGCTCTCATCGAGTTCCATTTTCAAATATACACGTCACGCCCATTCAAAATCACGCGCGGCACTGCGGGATTCAGTGATTCAGATTCAGTCCATACCTTGCGTCTCGCCCCGCACCTACGCGCGGGGGTGCGTGTTTCTCCGCGTGTATGCGCGTGATCCGCATGAACGCGCGTGGATGCATTTTCAGTGTGTTGGACTATGCGTGTTTTCCATACAAACGGAGATATTTACAAGCAACAGACAAAAACGCATCCACGCACTACGCTGCATCATGCGGGGCAGTGTGATAATCGCCATAATTCCTCTCATCAAGGTAATAATTATAGTTGGATTTTGATGTGGCACAGCAAACTCAAAAAATCAAAATCAAAATCAAAAGTCATTTATTCAAAGTAGGCTGAAAATCAGCACTTTTCGAACGTCAATACAAAAGACAGCCCCCAAAACGCCTGCCCTTCACCACTTCCTATGTGTTTTTGCTGGGAAGAAGAAGTGGTGGAACAAACTCCCCAGCAACACAATTCTGTCTGTATGGTTTGAAGAACCGTATACAAATATTTAAATATCACTATACAACATTGTGTACATAAATTTGTATATAAAATCAATTCAAATAGTTAATCATGTTGGCTAGTACACACCTTACCCATACCTATTACTCAAGCAGTTACAAAATAAATCTATTAAAAAAAGAGTGAAAAATATAAAAAAATATAAAGCCTCCATTCAGTGAAGATAGATATAGTTTAGGGTGCACCCACCGACATGTCAAAGAGTTTTTATGAAAAAATAAAATAACAACATTAACAATGAAAACGGTGAACTAGGACTACCGTTCAAACCAAAATCATATACATTAGGTATATTACGGGTGTACAAATATGTAGTCAGCAAGACGACCTGGTACCACAAGCAGCACCCGTTCACGAGCATAACGCGAGGATCAGCCATCGCCCCCCTCGCACATTTTTGAGGGAGGGAGGCAACCCGACCACCGACGCTACCGCAAGCAATACCGTCAAAGGGAGCATGACGACTTGCAGCTACACTACAAGAAAACAGTTAATACTAATAGATTCGCAGTCGCTAGTAGACCATTTACAAAATTAAGGAACAACTCATCGTAAAAACAGAACGATGATGGTAATTAGTCAGTATACATACTGTATACATACTGACAAACACTATTGAAATGTCTATCGAAAAATTACACCCCTGTTTAAAATAAGTCAATTACGGAAAATGCACAACTCCATCTATGTAAATGGTAATTAATTGTTATTTACCACCTCGCTCCTTTGACAAATTTAATGTATTTTTTTTACCACAGATGGAGCTACTTTAACCTTGGCTAAACTCAATTTTCATAAAATTTTATTTTTCTTTCGAAGTTAATAAAGGTGTGGTTTTCTGTGTTAAGATTTATAAAAGGCCGATCAACTAATATAAGTACAACATTCAAATGTACAGTTTTCAAATTTTTAAAAGTAAACAGATTGCGTGTCGTAATAATTTACTTCTTGAATACCTACTTAATATAATCATATCTTTTGATAGAGTGAATCGATTTCGATGAAACAAAAACTAAGTAATACCCCAAGTTATTTTTGTATATAAGCATTGTCTGCATTGAATTAGTAGATTTTACGTGAATCGCGCACAAACAAACAGATAAACAGACAAACAGACAAAAATGATGGAAATGGGTTCTGTTAGTTATCCTTTAACATGCTGGCTATTTTTTTTCTCAATTTCTGCAATGTACAAAAATTACTCCTCTACAGATTTATTATATGTATAGATTTAGGAGGTAATATCACAAATAACTACCTAACACTATTTAACTGCGTAAAATATTAATTTAATTCTTACCTTATTTAATTAATAATATCAATTCATTAAAAAAATCCCAATAGTTCCAGCCAGTTTCACAAACTAACTTTATTTACTTTTTCTATTTTAGAACAAAGTGTGTGGTCTACAGTCCTTCGGTAGACGACTGCACACGACTAAACCAGTTTTATATAAGAATCTATATTTATACAAATTATGATTCACGTTGCTTGTAGACGTAAATCGGAATCCTATATCAGCTTATCGAAGATTACAAGATAGAATGATAGTGTAGTAATCACCTGTCATAACATGTTATAACCTGTCATTTTAAAAGTAGCAAAGATTACCTTTGTAATAAGGAAAATAATAAAAATCTGAAAAAAAAAAATATTTTTGTTACTTTTGAGTTTTTGTATGATTTTTCTAGCATTGATTCATTAATTTCTTCAGATAAGATGCAAAAATTCTATATTACTGTAGGTGTAAATGAACTCTGGTATTTACACCTGCAGTAATATACCGTTATGTCAGACTTTTTCATTAAATCGTAACAAGCGAATCTGTAAATCTGACTCATACGTAAGATGCATTTTCCTCATACTAACCGACTTAGTGAATGCACAGACATTAACTTACACATTCAAATAGTGCGCACCTATTAAATCTTAGTTCATTTTTACAAAAAAGAATTATTTCTTATACAGGGTTACTTGTAAGTAGTCCGCATCCTTTCATGAGGTAATAGTATAGGTCAATACGGAAAAATTTGACCATGGGATACACTGGGCAAAAGTTAACTCGTTTCAAGATAATTGAATTTCAAGATCTTTTCTTAAAAAGTCGTCTAGGTACACGTATAAAATTTTATTATTAGTCGAAAGTCTCGTTTTTGTGTGTTTTTGGATAGAAGATGAATCACTTCATAATAACAAACCATAAAACTGTACAAATCACAAAGAAAATTATAGCGAACAGCAATTACTTTTTTAGTAGCTATTTTCTCAAAAATATTACTTTTCATTTTTTTGTGCAGAATACTTAAAAAACATCTACATTTATCTAGCTATCCAAAAAGGCACAAAACACACAAAAATCCGCAAAAACGAGACTTTTAACTAATAATAATTCATACGTGTACCTAGACGACTCTTTAAGAAAAGATCTTGAAATTCGATTATCTTGAAACGGGTTAACTTTTGCCCAGTGTATCCCATGGTCAAATTTGTCCGTATTGACCTATACTATCACCTCATGAAAGGATGCGGACTACTTACAAGTAACCCTGTATTTATTCACTGTTAAAACTAGCTAAACCCCTTCAATATTTACGACTTTCCCGTCGTCTTTCCATCATCCTGAGGGAACTTCTTCCCGTACCAGGATAAATTAATATAGCCTATATAGCTTACCGACAGTGAAAGGTTCAAATCGGTTATTTACTATGCAGCTTTTACAAACAAGCAAATATTCTCTTTTATATATTAAAACAGATAACGTCTTGTATACGATTTCGATAGTGACAGTTCCTCAGTATTTTTCCTTTTCACAACAAACAAATGCTTACACTACAATATTTAACATTGATAGCTAAAATCTCCGCTGTGTGACTCAAAATTATACCAGATTATTAATCGGCAGATTTCCGAAGTTCACGTTACTAAGTTCCAAGGTAAGGCTGCGGCTCCACTGAGGCGGAGACGAGCGGAGCTGAGAGGAGACGTGTGGGGATCGACCAATCACATTACATGCAAAAGACGAGAAGATTTTTATAATGTTATTGGTCGAGAGGAGAAGAGCTGTGAAAAGAGGTACGTGATACCACTGAGGCCGAGACGAGCGCAGCGCTTGACTTTTTCCATCGGCATTGGACCGGAGCGGAGACGAGATGTGGATTTCATGTAATGTGATTGGTCGATCCCCACACGTCTCCTCTCCGCTCCGCTCGTCTCCGCTTGACTGTTTCCATTGATGCGGGAGATGTAGATTTCATGAAATATGATTGGTCGATCCCCACACGTCTCCCCTCCCGGCTCCGCTCGTCAGTCTTGACTGTTTCCATTGAAGCGGAGCGGAGACGAGATGTGGATTTCATGTAAAAATGATTGGTCGATCCCCACACGTCTCCTCTCCGCTCCGCTCATCTCCGACTCAGTGGAGCCACAGCCTAAGATCGCGTTGCCATGAGCTAACATTTTGCACCTGTATTTTGTCGAATAAAAACTGCAACGTAATCGAGTGAGACGAGGATTTTGTTATATTTTTTTATGTAGCAGTAAGCTTTGAGCTAGATATCTTGAATGCTGTTTTAATTCAACAGTCAATGGTTGCTTGAACAACTTTCGTTTATTCCATTTGTGTTTTGCGTATGTGTTGCACGCGTCGTGTGTCGTCGTGTCGCGTGCACATGTGACAAAATAAAAGTCAATTTTGCTTAAAACGACAGTTTAGTATGCTATCTATACTAATATTATAAAGAGGAAAACTTTGTTTGTTTGTTTGTTTGATTGTAATGGATAAACTCAAAAACTACTGGACTGATTTTAAATATTCTTTCACCATTAGAAAGCTATATTATCTGCGAGTAACATAGGCTATATTTTATCCCGGTGCGGGCAGTAGCTCCCACGGGAAGCGGGTGAAACCGCGCGAAAACGGCTACTATTTTTATAAATAAACAAATTTTCATGTCAAGAAAAAAAACGTTAATTTTCTTTCTTTCTAAATGGAAGATCTATTGCTATATACTCCACTTCATTGTATAAAACAAAGTCGCTTTTTCTTTCCCCATGTCCCTATGCATATATATTATATGCATTTGTACGCTTAAATTTTCAAAACTACGCAAACGATTTTCATGCGGTTTTATGAAAATCGTAGAGTGATTAAAGAGGAAAGTTTATACGTATAATAATATACACTAAATAGTGGGGAAATACTGTTATCGAAGCCGGGGCGGGTCGCTAGTTTCATTATAAATGCTATGATTATGTAAATCACTATTAAGACATCACCAAATTCACAAATCAGCCACACCTGATTGATGTTATGATATGAATGTTGAATGTTACATATACTTTATCAGATTATATAAATTCATGCTTCTTCATACATGGTAACAATATTTTGATTTGACTTGTCATGGAAATATTACTGATAATATGTATTATAGTACAATTAAGTAAGTAATTAATCATCTATACTAATATTATAAAGCTGAAGAGTTTGTTTGTTTGTTTATTTGAACGCGCTAATCTCAGGAACAACTGGTCCGATTTGAACAATTCTTTCGGTGTTAGATAGCCCATTTATCGAGGAAGGCTATAGGCTACTTTTTATCCGGGTTCGTGCAGAGGTTCCCACGGGATGCGGGTGAAACCGCTGGCAGAAGCTAGTACATGATATAAGTTTACAAATATCACTAGTTTGCACGTAGGTTTACCCTTTTCCGAACAATTCCTTCCTCCATGCACACAGATAAAAAGTTGCCTATTAATTTTCATCTCTAAATCAGATTTAGTTTCTAAGACAAACAAACGTGAAGCTGAAGTCTTCATTTGTTATACATATTTTTTGCACGAAAACAATCATGGAACAATTTTTTGCTAAATATTGAGATCGAAACCACAGGATGACCTATGTACATTATTTCAGGGGAGTATTTTGTACTTATCACTCTGTGGTACTTCATGGTGGTATTTCATCGTTTTTCTCAACTTTCAGGACATGATGACTGGAAATCAAACAATTATAAGAAATTGAGCATTTTATTCAACATTTATTTACAACTAGCTGTTGCCCGCAACTTCGTCTGCGTGGCAATATAGAAAAGTCAAAATACTACTTATCCCGTAGGTGCATTCTTTCACGTGACAGTATAATTAGGATTAGCACTTAGCAGTCGCATAGATTCATTGATCAAGGTTGTGTTGTGGATGTGACCATTTATCTAAACAAAAGAAGTAAAGTTTATGACGTTGTGAATATCTCTGGATCTAGTCAGCCAATTTGGAAAATTATTACGTATGGTGCGTAAGTAATTTTCACAGGAAACAGCTATTATCTATGTCTATGTGCTTTGAGTCTGACAAAGCTGTCATTTGTACATTTTCTGCAGCTGCTGCGACTAACCAGAAGCCAGAAAGTCTGTCAGTCTTACCATGGATATCGTCTTGTGTAGTTGACTGGATTGAAGATAGGTAGATAGGTAGTCGCTCCAAGCAAAATATTGGTACTCAAACAGATTCTGTGACTGGAAGCCAACACCAACATAGTTGGGGAATAGCTGGATGGATGATAAAATGAGTCATCATCATCAGCAGGCGCATAGGGTAGGATAGTTTCACTTACTCACTATGGTAAGGCTGACCCCACATTAGGCGTGCGCGATCCTCGGGCGTGTGAGTAGCGCGGGTGTCGTAACGTCGCGTTTTGCTGCCCTGCGGCATGTGTGAAAAGTGCAAGCGACGCGCTCGCGGCGAGCACGCTCGAGTTGCGTTCTTACCCCTTCGCCCGCTATCCCCGCCGCCCGCTAAACGCCTTATAAAACGTCAAGAAGAGCGGTGCGTGCGCGCCGCGAGCGCGCTGCAAATGCCGCAGGGCAGCAAAACGCAACGCTCACGCAACGCGCTCGCGACGCACGCGCGGCGCCCGCGCTACTCACACGCCCGAGGATCGCGCACGCCTAATGTGGTGGCCTAAGCCGGGACTCCACCGAAATGTTTGCATTAGTTCACGAATAGGCAAAATGTACGTATCTGTGAGAGTCCATTTCATGTGTTCGTACTTGAAACCTGCAGTTTTGCCAAGATTTTCAGAATGTACGCTTGCAATTTGTCATTTCTTGGTGGAGCCAGCAAATCAAAAGAAACATAAGTGTTGTATACTGTGCGTCACTACCGCACACCGGGAAAATTTCGCTCTTGCGGAGGACGTTTATATACCATATTTTGTGTCACACGTAAACAGGACGACAGTAAGTATCCACCGAAACACTTTCAAAGATCTGATGAACGAACAAATCAGACCTGACTTGGTCACCTGGGGCCAATCAGAGCTCTATGAAGCGATAATACGCTTTGGCTCCTACTGTTATTGTGGTTTCTGAAAATTTATTCACCTCATTCAACGATGAATGTAATTCTGATGGTACTATTAAGAACACTTGCTTAGCGCAGAAGCTGACGTTGGCAGGTCAATTCTTTTGACTTCTCGAATAGGATACCATTGGTTTTTGTGCAATGCACATCTGCAATGCATTCTGGATTAGGATAGGATATAGGTGGATAGGATTTGCAACAGAGAACAATTCTGTCTTTGTGATTAAATGAAATCAAACGTAGTTTTATATAAAAGGTGTTTTTGGGTTCCGTAGCCAAAATGGCAAAAACGGAACCCTTATAGTTTCGTCATGTCCGTCTGTCCGTCTGTCCGTCTGTCCGTCTGTCACAGCCGATTTACTCGGAAACTATAAGTACTACAGTGATGAAATTTGATGGGAATATGTGTTGTATGAACCGCTACAAAAATATGACACTAAATAGTAAAAAAAAGAATTGGGGGTGGGGCCCCCCATACATGTGACTGAGGGATGAAATTTTTTTTTTCGATGTACATACCCGTGTGGGGTATCAATGGAAAGGTCTTTTAAAATGATATAAAGTTTTCTAAAAAACATTTTTCTTAAAGTGAACGGTTTTTGAGATATCAGCTCTCAAAGTCGTAAAAAGTATGTCCCCCCCCCTCTATTTTTATAACTACGGGGTATAAAATTCTAAAAAAAATAGAGGTGATGCATGCTAATTAACTCTTTCAACGATTTTTGGTTTGATCAAAGTATCTCTTATAGTTTTTGAGATAGGTTGATTTAACTGTAATTTACGGAACCCTTCGTGCACGAGTCCGACTCGCACTTGGCCGGTTTTTTTATACTTGGCTCGGGTCTTACTGAGACTGTTCGTAATCGTGAACAGTGTATTTGCGATCAAAAGTTGAAAGTAAGCATGTCTCTGGTATGCGGCGCGTACCTAATTTATACGTTTTCAGACGCATAAAGCATTTTACGTGTGTATGGTATTAAATAGAGAAAGCTCCCATTTCTTATCTGCGCTTTGTATCTGGGCTTGTTTTTAAAGCTACAGAATCCTACATTACCTACCTCACGCTTAGCAGCGCTTGCGAGAGATAGATCCTCATTTCTTCTAGGATTAAGTTTACATATTTTGCATCAGAAAAAATAATTAAGGTCTACTTAATACTACTCACTCAAAGTAATTTGTTTTAAGGCCACCACATTAGCGGAAGATAAGCTAAACTATGTTTATGAAAAAATCCTGATATGAACTCCATCTGTAACTTTAAATGATAATTAATTGTTCCACTAAAGTCATCATTTTTGACATAATGTTCAAAAAACAATTTAGATGGCACCGTTTTAAATTTGGCTGAGAACTATTAATTTTCTTTTCATTAAGGTAATAATTATAGTTGGATTTTGATGTGGCACGGCAAACTGACAAACACTATTGAAATGTCTATCGAAAAATTACACTACGTGTTAAAATATGGTGAATTACGGAAAATACACAACTCCATCTGTTGAAATAATAATCCTCTATAAATAATGTATGGTAATATTGTCATTTACCACCTCGCTCCTTTGACAAATTGGATGTATTTTATTTACCACAGATGGAGCTACTTTAACCTTGGCTAAACAAAATTTTCATTTTTTTTTTCTTCCGAAGTTAAATAAAGGTGTGATTTTCTGTGTAAAGATTGATAATAATAGGCCGATCAACTAATATAAGTACAACATTCAAATGTACAGTTTTGACAAATAGATTGCGTGTCGTAATATTTTACATCTTGAATTCACAAAATTAATCATATCTTTTGATAGAGTGAATCGATTTCGATGAAACAAAAACTAAGTAATACCCCAAGTTACGTAGAATTTTTGTATATAAGCATTGTCTGCATTTAATTCGTAGATTTTACGTGAATCGCGAACAAACAAACAGATAAACAGACAAACAGACAAAAATGACAAAAATGATGGAAATGGGTTCTGTTAGATATCCTTTAAAATGCTGGCTATTTTTTTTGTCAATTTCTTCAATGTACAAAAATTACTTTTCTACAGATTTATTATATGTATAGATGTTCTAATGACTATGAGGTTCACAACAAGATAATGCTTAGAAATTCATTTGTCCTTCTCAGTGTTACTTCAATCTATATTAAAAATATGTTGGGTACCTACTAAATTATTACAAAATCAAGATTCATCCTCTCAAAACACCAACAACACATCAACTGCTTTTCTCCTTACTTTGCTTATTCGATCGCCTATTCAGCACGTATTTCACCAATTTCACAATAAACCCTATTAATATAGTTAAAACTACTCCAAGGTCTAGATACAGTTTCTGATATAAAGGTACAGCAATTGCCGGTGAGCGTAGGTGGGGGGCGCCACGGTTTCGCACCACGAACTCCACCCAATGGGTAAGCGCAACTCCTGGAGGCATTTCTCGGTCGTGGAATAGGTCTGATAGCTCTTTGGCTCTGTTTGTATACCTGTGAAGTTAAGGAAAGAATATGTTTTTTTAATCAGTACAATGCCCACAATCTCTTCTGTAGAATTGGCAGGCGCTGAGTGAAGTCTGTGGACGTGGTCAAAAGGCTGGCCTATACTTTGGCCACTGAATCTGCATTGCCATCCAGCTTGGCAATGCGGCCAGCCTTTTAGGCACGATGATACGTAGTTATGTTCGTACAAAGTATGTATAATGTGCAAACCAACTTTTATTATTTTGAAAGTTAGCTATGCTATGTACAATGCAGGCTAGCATTGTCAACCAGGTTATTGATCTCCCGTTAATTTCAACAGACTTGTTAAAAAATGCTAGGTACTCTTGATTTTGTTACTATAAGGTCACAGCTCTACATTGTAACTCCCAATTCAGTTCAGTTGTTGTCAGTCAGAAAAACTTACGTTTTATCTGTCAGTATCTTCCTGACAGCTGCATCAAGCTCAGGAACCATATCTTCGGCCAGGGTTACTTTAATACCAAATCCCTTTGCCTCCACGGAGATCATGTTATAATGCTGATCAGCCATCACTGGTAGACCGACCAGAGGCACTCCGTAGTGGATTGCTTCTGAGGTGGAAAGCTGACCTCCATGGGTGATGAAGAGTTTTAAGTTTGGATGAGCTGGAATGTGGAAAAGCAATGCTCATCTTTTGTGGATATTCAAGTTAAGTCCGAAGTCCTCATCAATAAAATGGCTTTTTGCAGACTGGGTCAGAATTTTATTTAACCCTTATAAAATCACTACTAGAAGAGCACCAATAAAAAGGGATTTATAGTACATTTCGTAATTAATTTGAGAAATTCGTGATCCAGATGTACATAGGTCCCTTACAATTGTAATGAAAAAAAAAACTCAATCACGATTTGAATCAAACTTGCATATTAGAGATGTGACTTCATTTTTTAAAATAATATAGGTATGAAGAAAATCATAGCTTACCCAAAATACTAGGCTGAGGTGCCCATTTGACTAAATGAACATTTTTAGGTACATCAGTCAAATCACTCTCAAACTTCCAAATTACTGTCTGTTCATATTTGCTGAACATGTCCAGTAAAGACCTCTTCATTTCTTCCGACATTCCATCGCTCTGAACTATAGAACCCATGCTAAAGTAAATGACGCCGTTTTTAGCTTCATCCATTAGTTTTTGGAGATTCTGAAATCATAATGAAAATATGTAAGCCATCGAATTCGGCAGATGATTAAAGTGATGACCAACTAATTTTACGGCAGTGGAATTTAAAAGGTGTGTGGCCATTTCATATCTCAACTACTTGTGAGAGTCACGTTTGATAGGCTAAGATTATAGAAGGTAGGTATAGGTTCTAGGAGTTATAAGATGCAAGTATTAATTATAAATAAGCACGTTTGCACTATTACAAGTTTCTAGCACGCGATGAAACAGCTGTGATCTCCAAAGATTTCCTGCGAATATTTGGGGCAACAGACTAAACGTTTAGCACGTGCCAAGCAAGCAACTTAGTTTCGCTGCAGTAAGCAAACGAAGTTAAACCAAGCAATTCCGCAGTATAAGATTATAGCTGGATAAAAATCCACAGAGACCTAGCGTGCCGCTTGATTCCCTATTGTTGTACGTAAGTCCTTTGAGCGGGTGCAAAGATTAGAGAATAAATTCCGTCCGCGTTGCTTTTGGCCCAGTTCAAGCGCTCAGATTTTATTTTACCTAAGGGAATTGGCGTGATTACGTATTAACAGCGTCGGTAAGGTTTAGGCGTGTGCCGCACTGGATAATGTCTGTCGCCTCGAGATAATCGCCCAAAAATATTACGCCTCCATGCGACGCTTTCGCTTGTGATTTTGATAAAAAGGCCGCGATATTGTCATTTAAATTCAGTGCAGTACTTATCGGTAATGTCAATCCTTCTTTAAATATATTTAAAAGGCTGCTTCATTTTTATTATCATGTTGTATTAAGAATGTCTTTACTACCATTTTATTTTTATAAGCGCATATTACTTTTACCAGCAAAAACAAGGGCTTACTTTTGGCAAAGGTTTCGTCTTTTCTATGTGGTATCCTGCAATGTTAGCAGCATTTTGGGGCAGTTTCATCCTCCTCCGATATTTCATCCTCCGATGGATGGATGGGCATTTAGCAACATAAAGGATCCGTTGTACATAGCTTCTTCGTATGATGGCATACTGACTCCTCTTTTGGCGGCTATCTCAGGGTAGATACTGTTGTAAGCCCACTTTTCAAATGGATAGTATATTGCTCTACAAGGAAAAGGATCATAGTGAAAAGATCTAACGAGTTCTTGAATCAATATGGCTGATGGAAAATTATTCGTAACATGTTTGGTTCAGATAAATATTTCAAATCTTGTATGGTGTTTACAGTTAAAATAGCTATGTTCAAACATTGATAATAATGATTATGAATAAATTATAAGTCATCATGACTTATTTCTTTCTTAATTGCATTGATAACATATTGCTGCTTACCCTAAACATTTGAACGGTTGGTTGGTGAACTGTCTTTCCTGACTCATTATGATATTTAACAACAGTGTCATCACTTATTCGTAATTGATGTAATAAGGTCTTCATTACTAACATTTGAATGACTAGACAAATTGTAAAAATACTTACTTTAAGCATTTTACGTTAGTTAAAAATCATCAGTTTAAATATCAGCATGATCAATAGAAACTATACGTCGAGAAGGCTATACACTTGTACATTACACTATTATTATTATTTTACTTACAACTGCACATTTCTCTTGACTATCTTCCAAAGTCCTTCAACTCTTTGCCAGAAAGTCAAAGGAATTCTGTTATGTGAGAACAGGTCCAAAGTATAAGCTGGATTGGAGATTTCGTCTATCAGCCTTAAGGCTTGCCAATGTGGTTCTGTAGAACATGCCCAAATTAGGGGACATTCGAATAGCGCTGGAATTCTGTAAACAATTGAATAACAATAAAAGAAAATATAAAAAAAAAAAGTTGATGGGACAACGAGGATATTATCTAGGAGCGTTAAAAATAACTATATTTAAGAGCCAAATAAACGGTCGGCGGACAGTTGATCCGATGAATAGCAATATTTTTTTAAAGAGAATCTTGGTTGGGTCCATGTTTTCAGTCAGTATGATAGCGGCTAAATCCCTGATCTTAGTAATGTGGTCACTACCGTTCATTTTCATACTGACTAAAAGAGTGCAGTGTTCGAGTACCTAAGAAAACGCACGAGGATACGCTGTTATTGAGAACATGCCTGACACTATGATTGAACCATTATAAAAACTCTAATTCGAGGTCACTGCTTTGCTTGAAGCTCGAAATAATCAAGCAATTGTTTTAGGACTTTGTACAAAGTCCCATTTGGCCATTTTGTGCAAGTCATCGTTATAAGCGATCTTTGTGTTTAAACTTATTTATGAAGTTGTTTTTCCTTACCCAACAGATATTTCTGTGAAGAACCATTCTAGGACAACAGCATCAAACTTTTCTTTGGGATCACTCAATAACTTGACGACATTTGGGTCAGTCAAGAAGTTCTTATGCATCGTGAAAACGAAGTAGAAGAAAAACACAGACTCCTCAAAGTTCTTTTTGCCAATCATATTCTTGAGTTTGAAGGCATCATCTGGAACGTAATAAGGCAGCATTAATATCATCATCATCATGTTAACACCTATTGCCGTCCACTGCTTTATAGCTATAGGTAGGTCTTCCGTCGTGAGTGCCAACCATCCCAGTCTTAAGTTCAAGTAGCAATGTTACTAAATTACAAGATGTTGTAATTTTACCAATATAAACTGGAAATTAGCTCCATTAAGACGCCACCGTGATTTTGATAGCCGTTTGCCATGCCAAATTATAGGACTACCCGCTTACCAATGGATCTGAAATTTTGATATAGGTAAATTGATATCTTTATCTAGATTCTGCCAGAACGAAAACACGATACTGATAATTTTACTCGATCATAATTAATTCCGAAAACACGTCTAAAAAAGTACTATTTTTGAAATTACAAGGAAGTTACACTATCTTTAAGTTTCAAAATTACTCTAATATATTCTTAACATCAATATTAACGTTCTGTCAAAGTCATTTTTCCATAACTGTTACCAAACATTTTTAATTAAAGTTTTAAGATATTGGATTTTTTGAGCGGCAGCGATCATGATAGACGCTACGCAATTCTGAACCTTATGTCCGTGCTCTAGCGATTGATACACAATGTGTACGGAGACGAGCCAGTCCGGCGATAGCCCTCGTCGAGGTCGGACCTGCGCATGTTGTCGCTCCGGCCGTAGGTATAATAATTTGTGACGATAACTCAGATTTGCGCGCGGCCCTGTGTGCGTCGGCTTGTAAATATACAACTTTCGCTCGTGTGACAGTGACGTCGTCCGAGCATGACGTGTTCTTATCGCTTTTTGTTATGGGTACAGTCGTTTACAAAAATGTCTAGTTGTTCACGAAGAAAATGTTTAAGGAGTCAGGTAGCGTTTCAAAAAATGAAACAACATCCAAAGCTTTTTATTATTACATCTTACAGTTTTTCATTCTTTTCTCATAAGTTTTTTCAAATTGACATTGACAGTATCTAAGAAATAAATGAGGTGAAATATCTAAGATGAATTAAATACTCCTTACATATTTTCTAGCTCGGGGTACGAGGACAATAAATAAAAGTGTGGACTTGATTTTTCAAGTAGCGATTCAGAATCATTATAAATAAATGAATATTTTTATTGGGTATTAAACAAATCAAAAACTAACTTAATAATTTCAATAGATATTTACACAGATAAATAAACATTAAATTACGTAATAACTGTTTTTCCTTAAACAGCCGTAACCCCTAAATAACTGTATTTGTACCCGACTGTACCTCTTGTCACGCACACAAAGTCACTGTATATGTACAAGGGTTACCCACACATAACCGCGCGCAAGACTGAGTTGAACTTACTATAAGCACTCTGAGAACAAAAAATCTATGGAGACCGTGTTATACTATAAATTCTTTTTTTTTACATTATATTATTATTTATATTTCAGTTTTAATAAATATGTTTAAAAATGAATTACTTAGCTTCATTACTTCTTTGATACCTTACAGCTTCACTACATACATTTATAGCATACATAACACACAAGATCTGCGACGCTTTTATTCCTTAACCACTTAATTTTTACTAGCTGTTTAACGCGATTTTAGCCGCATTCCCGGGGAATTTCTTCCTGTGCCCGGATAAAATATGGCCTACATTCACTGGGGATAGTGTAAATCTCTAATTGTGAAAGCAAATCAAATCAGTTAAGCAGTTTCAGAGCTTATACAATCCACAGAAATAAACAATCAAATCTTCCCTCTTTATAACATTAGTATAAATTATTTAACACTGGTCAAACGCTTTCATTTGATACCCATATTGAGAGAGCTATAAAAAAACAATGCAATTCAGCATTTTCTGGTGGTGGCTATCTTGGACTTTAAATAATATTATACATGATTCTACATACTAATCAAGCCCTTTCATTTGATATCCATACTGAAGGAATTGTAAAAAAAATATGTTATTCGCCATTTTGTGGCGGCGGCCATCTTGGGCCGATATTCACCAAATAAAGCTAGGAACACTCCCGATTAATTTCATTTCAAACAAAAAAACCTAAATACATATCGATTCATCCGTTCTGGATATACAAACACACATACACGACACACCACACATACATACACACAACCATACGCGTCCAAATTATCATATTACTCTTCATAAAAAGTTTTCATTACAAATAATTTTTGTAAGTACAACAAAAAAAAAATCCGATCAAAAAATAAAAAACTTAGGTAAGTTGCGGCTCCCTATCTTCCCTGTTCGGTTCTCCTGACCCCGCGCTGACCTCGGCGTGTGCGATTGGCGCGAAATTCAAATTTTACACATTGAGTGAAGAGTATAGCTTGCGCGACGCGATAGACGCGGAAGTGTAGTGGGCGGAGCTATCTAAAATCAAAAAATCCGCGGTGCGGTCTTAATAGAAATAAATACGCAATTCATTAGCATAGTAAGTATTAGCATGGTGTAGATGTATAGGAAGACATGTTTTAAACGTGTCATTGATTGGAACCTGCCATACATTTTAATCAGTCTTGAACCCTTCCTTGATTGATTACAAAGAAACAAATGTAACGATACTTATCTATTTATGTCATTTTTTTAATGAGTAAAGTTTGGTACTTTATCCGGGGCGGGAGTTACAAAATGTAAATGACTTAGGGACCGAATGAAAGCTAATCTGTATGAAAGCTGTTAAAATAATTTCTGAATCATATACTTATTTTTTAAACGAAGTTAGAATAAATTCATCTACAAATTAGTACATTTGTATTGGTTATCAAAGTTATTTTATTTAACGACATTATTTTAATTATAATTATTTACATTGTAACGGTTTGACGCAATATTCTCAATGATGATAAAATTATGGGCTCGATTTATTTGGTCGACATGGTTTATATTATTTATTTGCATTCCACAATGTATAAAGTAGGTGTTACAATTTGGCTTAGAGCTACGTACAATTGTGGATCCTGTAGTGCACAAAAAATAAAATAAAACTTATAACTAAAATTATTATTATTAAATCTGTAGAAAACAATATATGTATATAAAAAGACCATATTCTTATAGGAACAAGCGTGAGACTAGTTTCGACCAATTGCCTAGCGAGGCTATACTCTTCCTATCGTAAACACATATTCCTTTATAGACCTTCAGATAGGTACAATATTTATTTGATGTATTTCGTTTCAAGAAACAATAAATTAAAAAAAATAAATACAGATTTTTGCTCATAAGTATGAAAAGGTAAACTTTGTTAATTATTAAATTATTTAATTCATAATAAGCCGTAGTCTACTATTATGTCTAAAGATAAATGATACCAAATCATACCGGCAAACTAGCATCATCTAAGTTCCAAAAAATTAACAAAATGAATTATACTAAAAATACTTTGTAAAATCATCTTACTTTATACTATTTAACACGCACACAAATAAATCACTTAATTTTGAACTCAATTATTAATCACATAAAGTTTATTTTGCTTATTATTTTACAAGTCATCACACAACATGGACCACGGTTGATGGTTCTAACTGAACTGAATACGAGAGCAACACATTAATATAAGTATCGTTAGTAGCCCACGGTTGATAATTTACGAGATGAAACATGACACAAACATAAAAAAACTAATTGGAGTTACGTCATAAGAGTTTGTTAATTATTGACTGATATGGTTCAGTTCATTATTTTTGGAAGACTTTGGATTATTAACTCATTTGGAGAGATTAGCGACTGCTTTAGAATATTTTATTTTTTGGTAAACAGCTTTCCGTAGCCGGATGAAAAATAGCTGATGTTTGAACTACTAGTAAGATCAATTAGAATCAGTTGTTTTTGCATGATAAGTAAAAATAACACAAACTTTCTTCTCTTTTTTCTTTTATAGTGCGGTATGCCCATCAGGTTTCTATGCAAAATTGAAATCAACAATGCTGTTTGACACCAATAGTCAAATAGGTATGGCAGAACAACAAAAGGCCTTTCAATCAAATGGTTTGTTCTCTGTGAGTGACGTTGACTATAAAGTTCTGTCTGTTGTCTTTGCTATCTTTGAAAATTGACAAAGCTATGAAAGCTTCGGAACAAGCTGTATTGAAGAAATGGTGGAGCTTTTCCGCTTTCTGTTAATAGATTGGTCACTTTAAACCAGGCTACTATTAATTGCCTATTTTTTTAATATTATTGAAATAAAACGTGTTCCTCCAGGTTTTCACCAAGCCCTTAGGGAAATATCGGAAATAATAAATTTCCAAACTGTAAAAGTAGCCCTTGGCACTAAATGAAAAATACTGATATTTTTCCGCTATTGTAGGGTCCTAAAAACAAAAGTGTTGGAATATTTTTATTTTCGCCTGAACCCTTACTGAACTATGTCTTGGAACATATGCATACATTTTAAGACACCATGATCCCAAATTGAGGTAAGGAAAGAAACGATGCTATAAACTAGTTCATTCACCCCTTCACCCGCATCTGTCTTTCAAACTCCCAACCTTTCATCATACTTAACACCATAGAGACTTCAAACAACCGGAGGCGTCATTGTTGTTTCTTCTCTTAGGCCAAAGGTACCCGACCACCGACTCAAGCATATGTTTACATGTGTACATCGAGATTAGGTTTGTGGTGGTCAATTTTACGGTGTCCGTGCGTAAAGATGGCATCGCAAGATGTTTGAGTGAGCTATCATAATGCTGTGTACTGTACTACTGACAAAATTATAATGACGGTGTTCTCACATGCTCGCAATTGTGCCCGGAACTTCTCATAAAAGATGGGACACCAGCGACAATTATCACTGCGGAGTTGAAGCAGTCGCCGTGGCCGAGAACGGTTTGGAGTAATCATGAACATCATTCAACTAAGTCATAATTTTAATACTAACTATTCTAAAAACTATTCTAATAATTATAATAATCACTACAATAAATATAAAACTACTTCTAATCCAACACAGCAGGAAAATCACAATTTACACGTAAATGAGATGGCACCTGCCAACGATGATAACAATAAAAAAAACGTATACTGCCCTAGATGTAGATCTCAAACACATTCTTTGGGTTCATGTCAAAAGCCTCGTTTTCTTATCTGTTTTAAATGCGGAAGGAAGGGTGTGAAGTTTCCTGACTGCCCTAATTGTAATGCAGGGTTAGCAAAAAACTAAATCACGCGGGTTGCAGAGGCAGTACTATCTCCAATTTTGATAAAAGTGATTGGGAAAATTGGCTTAGTACCGTTACTAAATTCTTTTCTTGCTATACTGTTTCTTCAATCCGTGATACTCAAACAGATTACACTCGACCGTATGTTTCTGTTAGGGTTAATGGTAAAACTATTACTGGGTTACTAGATACAGGTTCTGCCGTTACTATAATGGGGAATAATTTTGATAAGAATTTCAGTTCCCTTACCCAATGGAACATCTGTCAACCTTTGACTTTTGTTGCTGCAGGGGGACAAAGACTTTCATCTATGGGTTCTGTCTCCTTAACTTTTGAATTTGAAAGTCAATCGCACAATTTAAACGTGCATATTATATCAGAAATCAAAAATAATTTAATTCTAGGCATGGACTTTTGGCGCAAATTTGGGTTGTTTCCTAGCCATTTAAATTCTATAAAGTTTTTAAATTCATCGGACGCTCAGTTAGCTGAATTAAGGTCAGATTGTTCTGAACATCTACAGTCGTATGATCATCTAACGTTAAGTCAGAAGACTACAGCTGACAATATCATATCTCAGTTCCGAGAGATATCATACGAAAAGCGAGGTCTGGGTCGTACTTCTTTGATAACTCATTCCATTGACACTGGGAATGCTGCTCCCATTCGTCAAAGGTACTACAGAATGTCTCCAGAGAAGCAACGAATTTTAGTAGAACAGCTGGATGAGATGCTGAAGGATGATGTGGTTGAGCCTGCTGAGAGTCCGTGGTCATCTCCAGTACTACTTACACCTAAAAAAAATGGCGAGACGGCCACTAGCACGACACCGCGAGCCGATACAGTACTGGTCTATGTTGGTTTTTAACTCGCTGGTATATCGCATTTAATTTTATCCTAAATTAACTATTGTGCTTTTAAAATTACTATTAGAATCAGTGTATACCCCAGATCGGGGTTCAAGTAACAGACTACCTCCAGTGCACCTACCGTAGTGCACCTACCTAAAGTGCGCCTATCTACGTGCTGTGTCTACCTACGTGCCTGTGCCTACCTACGTGCCTGTGCCTACCTGCGTGCCGCGCCTATCTACGTGTCCTGCATCTACCTACGCGTCCGGCATCTACTAGCGCGCTGCACACCTACCCCGCCTGACCGCTGCCGAGCTGCCTGACTATACAGGATAGTGGTGTTTCTATAGCGGGCCAGAACTTAACGCGTGCTCGATATTTCTAAACTCACTCCCGGCTCTGCCCATATCTTTTTATAGAATATAGACTTATACTAAATTACTAAATTTCTTTTTTTATTTTCTACCTACTAGTCTACCTACCACTAATCCAAACGTCACAGTGACAGATTTATTCGCATAGAGATTAGTGACCATAGCGGTTCCGGTTAGTTGCATGCTCTAAGTTTAGTACTTAATATTATGGGCTCACTATATGAGGACCGGTTTACGACTGGCTGCTGGAGTAAACCGAGTAAACCCTTTTTGTTTCTGCGCATCCCGAATCTACCGCAGTGGAGCCCGCGTTAATGGATTCCGAAAATTCTGATTTAAGTTTTAAAATGTATTTTAATGTTAAAGTCTGTAACATGAAAGGCCGATCAGGCCAAATGAGATGTTCCTCTTTTTTTGCAATGTAAATTTTCTAGGTAGATTTTACTTTGATAGACTTCAAAGTACGACTTTTTTCTACAATTGTCTCTTATTTTGGCAAGCTGTTGTATGCAATAGGGTTGCTTCTGTATCAACAAATGAATTGTAAGAACCATTCTTGCTACTGGCACAAAACGTAACAAAGAGTATACTACCTATATAAGTATGTACGTATGCCTTCCGTGGAAGGATTACTTCGCTACTTTGATGGTCTCCTTCTACACTGTTCGACCAGGTTTTAGAAGATCTAAAATGATCATTCTGTTGAAGAGCTTTACAATTTTGTCACTCCATTATTTAAAGAAGAAAACGCTCACTTTGATATGACAGAGTATCTTAAATTCGGCAAGCATTAGACCACCATGAGACCTAATCATACGTCGAACAACTGTGGGGGCTATGAATGAAAAATGACAAGGTATAATTTAACCTGCGGATTACGTACTGTTGGTCAGTTTAATTAAACATCCGGTATTCGTTTATATCTAAACACTCAAAGGCTTTACCAGTTCTATTTGCATGGAGCGTCATAGTGGAAAGCAATTGGAAGCGCCTGGCACTCCGTTCGTAGCAATCTGAACGGACGCCGCTGTTTCACGGTGCCTTATAGTTCGTAAAGGCTCTAGAATTTCTAGATGTTCCAATACAATTTTTGTATTTGTTTTTTTACAATTGTTTTCTATTGATATTGTTTTTAACCGACTTCCTAAAAAGGATGAAACCGACTTCTAAAAACACTAAAAATCTCTTAATTGCATCCGTCTTGAAGTCGGTGTCGAAATAAACATAGCTATATCCTCAAGACACCGAATTCTAGACCGATGTACTGCCTAATAGACTTTTTGTTGCTTTTGAATGTTGTTAGAAGTCATTTATTCTTGTAAAAAGTTTTTTGCAGTGAAACTGTTGAAAATGTTCAATTAAATAATTTAACTTAATTATTTAATTGAATTATTCAAATGAATGTTACACATGTATGGTATAATAGTAACGTTTTTACTACGAAAACCTAAGAGAACTAGATGTGCCATTGGTTTGTTAATAGAAGTCAAAAATCTTTGTCAGCGGCTTCTAGTTTATAGGATTTTTACAGGCACTTGAGAACGTTTTATAGCTCTTTACTGAGGTTTATAGTGTACGGAGGTGCTAACAAATCAACTATTGATAACAGTAGTAGTTTTGTGGCTAGCAAACAACAATTTGCTATCATCTCAGAGATAGGTCAAGAAATCAAGGAAATGATGCTTTTTATTTTGTCATTTTTGCTAAAATTAGACAACTAAAAACCGATAATATATCAATCAAAGTTAGTCATATTAAACTAAGCCAGAAAAAAGTAAAAATAAAGAAATTACTCAAGTATTAATAAAATAATTTATTCAAATGAATGAAGTTTTTTTTTGTAAACTTTAAGGTTCAACACTCGTAAATGTAATTTATTTAACTTTCAAACCAATTTGATTAAATATTTAATTCACTTTGTTTGATTTGTTTTCAATAAAAGAAACTCAATTTGTTTATTTATTTAGACGTTTACTTTAAAACGCAATTATAAATACCACACGAATTCAAAGCTCTATGTCCAGAATTAAAAAAAATATGATATTTTTAAATGAAATAAGTTTATTTGAAAATCTAAATAACCTAATCTATATTAATTAGTTTTGAACCATAATTTAAAAGTACGGGAGAGGCCTACTTTCGAAACATCATCATTTAAAAAGCCTTAACCTAATACGGTGAAATTGAGTGCTGAGGGAATATTTTAATCTAAGTAAAGGCGGATCTTAGAGAAGAAGAGTCTGGGAATTAACGAAGAGTAAAACATCAGCATAAGCTTAATCCTTTTCGATGTGAGAGGAGGCCTGTGCCCAGCAGTGGGACCATAAAGAGGCTGTAACAGTAACAGTAAAACATTAGATTTTTTACCTCTTATCCTTGGTATTTTATATCAACTTTTGTAGGTACTTCTAGTCAAAATAATTCCATGTCAAGGTGCAACATTTTAAGCATTCAAAGACAGGCAGCCTGTTAAAGGTTTGATGAGCTAAGCACTTTGTTTCCAGATCTGAGATTCCAATACAGTTAACGTTTTTTATTTGATTACGAGCGTCAGTAAAACGGATTTTATGTTCCAGTTCAGATTCTTTGTTACAACTCGTGAGGTGTTTTAAGTCTGGATAAACAAGTTTTTCCATGTGTTTGTAATCGTCAAAAGGATTTCATGATTTTATCTCTCTAGGTATGTGATGGGTGCATTTGTGTCGTTTATGATGTAATATTCATGGAAAGCATATGCTTGCATGCATATATTTCTTGATGTTCACTGAAGTTATCTTGTACCTATTTCCATCAAAGAAGGACTCCTGTTTCTATTATAATATAAATAGAATTATCATCAGCAGCCTTTTTGTCGTCGCACTACTGGCCACGGGCCGACTCACACAGCGAGAATTCAGCGTTAATCAACACGCTTGCTCAATGCAAGTTGGTCATTAATGAATGTTTATTATCACATGAGGAACGAAAAATTCAAATCTAATTTAGTGACGTGCGTCACACATCAAAACTAGACCTATCATAAAGCTACTAGTAATACTTATTGACAAAAAACTTACAAGAACATTACAACGAAAATTCAAAATCAAACATGCATAACATCTATAACTGTCAGTTTAACAGTAACAACGAGACTTGTGAGCCGAACCGACACTACGTAAATACGGAGCAGAAAACTGATGTGGTTCATCGTCTTGTGTTATTGAGTTTGGGTGTGATATATACAGATCAATAGAGTCACCAAAAGTTAGGAAAAATTGAGTTTGTGTATTAAAATAGCTCTAAATGTAAAAGTAGCTCCACGTATGTTCGACGGAGTTCAAACTAATTTGTTTCTTATACCGACAGATAAAATTCCAAAGAATAACTGAAGTACTGTATGGACGGACACTTCGATAAAATAAAACTATTTTATTTCATTTGAAAGTGACAAAGATATTAGTGCCTTTGGAATATCAATTTTACAAAGGACAGCCGAAAAGCACACATCTTTCACCACAAAATATGCCTCGTTTATAGGTGAAGCATTGCAAAATTATTTTTTAATAATCATTGACATGCTATATCATGAGTTATCAGATTTTACTTAATCAAAAATACAATCAACAGTTGTCCATCCATTCTGTCGGTATGTCACACTAGTGTAACAGACATTTGTATTGATGAGTGAGCACGGCGCGAAAATCCAATGTTTTCATATCAGCCCATTGAATAACTCGACCTGAACTAGAAAATACACTCTTTCAGCTCAGTTCAGACTCTATTTATGCCATAGTTCGGCAACGTTCGGAATTTTACTGAAATGGAAAAGGTACGCAAGGATATTATAGAATATAATAAGATATAGAAGTTTCGAGACGCCGAACTTTATTCCTGCATTTTTATCTAGACAGCACAAATATAATGAGATCATGAGGCTTCTCGTTAGGAACAATATCGGGTAACTACATTATTGGTTTCATGTCGAAATGACTGGTTATTTTCATTGGAGCGGAAAATTGGGAAATCTTTTGATGTTTATTTGTTTTTTTTTCGAAAATTGTAATCGTATTATTTGTGGCGTATTGTTAACGTTAAATTATATATAAGATGTATATATGTACCTACTACGTCGATGAACTATGTAGAGATATGGTTTCCCGCAAATGACTGTAGGTATACCAAAATAAAAAGCCTTTTTGATTAAACCTGTAAGAAAGACATAAAAATATTTGTTCTGCATCGAAATTGTTCCTCTACAATGGTGATTGAGGCATCTGTCCACAAAAATACCAATTCCGGACATTTTATTAAAAAACCGAACATTACCATCCAAAACTCATTAATGGACCGTACCTAAAAAGTCTTTCTAAGGCCTTAATTACGTAACACGAGCACCTCATATTAAATTCCCACAGAAAACGTTGTCCAGTCCTGTGCAAACCAATCGGGCTGCCACAAACTGGCAATCTCTCGATGGCGTTTAAATTAAAACGGCGGCCGATTGAATCGATACGGCTGTTAGGAATTCGTTCACAATGAACGTGGTGATATTTTAATCGATGGATTCATTTGTTAGAGGTATGGATGTGGGTCAAGCATGTTATCATCTGCCTAGCCTCTTTAACGGCTATATCGGAGTCGGCTTCTCTAGTTAAACTGAATGCAACTGAGTAGGTATCTGCCTTCTGAAACAAGGATGGGTCAAACATATCTAATACGCACCTACTTATGATAGACGTATGCTTTAAACTTGTCAAGATAGGAGGTAGCATTGTAAGTTTACTGTTTTGGAGGCTAGAATCTTTTTGTAGTTCTGCTGCTATTTCTACTGTTCCTATAATTTTCACTTGTGAATAAAATTATATTATATCACCTGTTTGTAACATCACTTGAGTCGTCTCTGTAACGTTCATTTGTTTTAAGTTTCTGTCATGCTATCCTTAATGAATTTCAAGTCTCGTTTCCTTTCGACCGATTGGACCATGTGGATTTGTCCCAAGCGAGGCAACATGCGACCCTTTGCATTTCAAATAAGGAGTCCGTGTGGCTGGTTGTTTTAGGGCGGGTTCGGTAACCGCCTAGCGTCTAACTACGGTCGTTGTGTAACGGGAGGGACGATCTTATTGGAGACAAGAGGAGTAAACCAGTTTGGGGTATGTTGATTGTTGTAATGGGTAGGTAGATCGGCAGGTAAAGTAGGTTTTAGGTTAGCTTCATAGTAAGATGTCATAAGGAAAGTAAAAAATAAGCGACTTCAGAAAACATAAAAAAGTCGAAATTTTATATTGAAACAACACTTCTTATTAAATACTTTCGAAGTCAGCCTGACGTATAAAAAACAGTGCATTTTGTGAACAAAAATAGCTACATTCTATTTTAGAACGTCCTCCATTTTTGGAAGTCCGTTAAAATAATTTTTTTACCTTAGATTTATAGCTGTGGGAATAGAGTTTTAAAGACGAAGTCAAAACCAATAGTCTTCCTTCGAGTTTTATTCGACCGAGGTTCGCCCAGAATTTTAAGAAAGGTGGTTTTATAGTACTAGGAAATAATCAGCCCCGGTTTACTTGCATCTAGGTGAAACTGCATCACGTAACCTCGTAAAAGCAAACTACGTAGGTAGGTACCTACCTAGATTCCTAGTGTTTGAGAAACGTTCATTTCAAATTACATCAGCTACGAAACCATTCGACGTTATTTTACTAGTTTACTTATCCAATCCGTCCATATTGTTTCTTTCGACTTTATAATATTTTCTTGATAAATTAACAAAATTAATTTCAAAAGCAACAATAAAATTCACAAGTGTTTTTCTTTCTTTTAAAGTTGTTTCGCTCTTTAGACTGACTTTGAACTCTCGGTGTGCCCCCATCAGTTGACACACTCGGCGATCCTGTTACCTCATGCGGTTAGACTCAGTTTGAAGCCTGCTTGTCTCGTCTCACTCCGTTTACATCCACTATTTGAAACCAAACTGTCTTCATAATAGTGCGTGAACACTGCATACCATTTACTGGGCCCTTGGTAGGTTTTTTTTTTTATAAAATCGTATCCAATTCAATCAAAGTTTTTAGTCGGTCTCATACTGAACAAATACCTAATCGTTGTTGCGTGTGTACTTCCATTCATTCATCTTCATACTGATTTATGAGCAAAAATCAACTTTCGGCCGACTAAATCTTTGTAGTCTGCGCGCGGTCTTACATGAACTATTTGAGGCCAAACTGTCTTCATTAGAATAACTTATGTACGACCTACCTTGTTTTCAAGTCTATTACAATAAGGATAATCTTGATTTAAGTGCCTATAAATGGTAATTTTGTGCCAAGAGGTGTTATCACGATTTCGGGTAGTTGTTCAAATGGAACAGAACGGCAAGACAAATTTTTCAAGGGATGTACAAAATGACAGCTAGACATACAAAATAACACGCCTTTCAAAAAAAAAAAGATAATTTATGTCCTAATGTGAAAATGAATCTTTTAACCCTTTGTATGCGAGCGTTGATATACGCGAGACACAGTCGATTTTCTATTGTTTTATAATTAATGCAATACAGGAGGATTAAAAGCCTAACTCTCCATAATGCAATTCAAAAAAAGCTTGATCAAGCTCATAAATCCATTCAAGTAGGTACTGTTAAAAGTTGCCACAAAAAAAAAGCATTGGAAAAAATTTCAATTTCCGAACTCTAACTAGCTCAGTTAAAAAACTACGGGCGAAATATTTCGACGACAATTTTGAAAAACATTTTACCTTGTTATTCTGTTGCTAACTACTCTGTGGTAAGACTGGACTAATGAAATTGCACCGTGACTTTGACAGCTGTCGACGACAGTACTTCGTAGGTCAGGAGCTCGAGTTTTCGCATTGGAAATCAATTGTTAGAAATAGGCTGAATGGCTTGGTCTTTCTGAGATGTCAGAATTGTTCGGTTTTAGTGTAGATGGGTGCTATTTTTGACTTGTTTCAGACATTCCTGTTTATCAAGCGTTAAAAACAGATTTGCTTTGAAAGCATAAGTACATTAAGGATATTCTGGAAATAACCAAACAATAATAATGATGTAATCTGTATTTTTAATATGATTGACCCAAAAATACGTTCATAATTTCATCGACGCGAAGATCTATCTTAGCAATTCAGAAAATAAAACGATAGCATTAATAAGAAAAAACTGAGGTCCACACCATTGGTAATAAAGTATAAGATTAAAATATCTTAATAGGCAAATCGTTTAAAGTCACTTAAAATGCATTGAAATTACTATTCATGGTATCGAGAGAATTTAATTCGATTGAATATTGATTTGTCGACTGAGTCGAGTTTTATTCGATTGTGCTCGAATGCGAATTAATGTGAAATCGTTTTTGATTGTATTGATAATGACTGTTGTATTATCAAGTTAGTGACGCATAAACTCGACAAATATTTTCTCTTAAGTGAATTTTGGGTGCAAATGTATTTTTGTAGGTGCACAATTTAGTTTGAATGGAGTTGGTAAGGGCTTAGTATAATAAATGTTACAGTAGATATATAAAAAATGGCTTATTGAAATACAAGCAAGCAAAATATTTATATACCTAATCATTATTTTAGCTGTACTACATTTTAGCTGAATAATTAAACTCTTTTAATTATTAAAAAAACACGATTTCAGTGCCTCATTGCATTTTATTTGTAATTAGATATAATATATTTCAAATCATATACCGTCAATTAATTTGTTTCTACATAACGATCAGTCATATTTCTATTTGCATGAAACGTTAGTAGCCATTTTGATTAAACGATATTAATATTAGATTAGTAGCTGAACTCCTGTACTATACGCTTCAAAGGCGGACGGTCGAAGTTCCAGTGACGGAAATGCGCTCCACCAAATACCTCTCATTTTGCAGCAGCGATTTTACACCGTTTTCTTCAGTCTGCGTCAAGAAAACGTCAGATGTCTTGTAGACTTATTAACTTAATATTCTTTAAGAAAATAATATGGGTCA
The DNA here is from genome assembly GCF_022581195.2 of Helicoverpa zea. Classification (NCBI taxonomy): domain Eukaryota; kingdom Metazoa; phylum Arthropoda; class Insecta; order Lepidoptera; family Noctuidae; genus Helicoverpa; species Helicoverpa zea. The sequence goes on from NC_061472.1 coordinate 7,746,980, forward strand.
CAAACGTATCCGTGGTCGTGGTCAAACTATGTTGGGGTCGGCTTCCAGTCTAACCGGATGCAGCTGAGTACCAGTGTTTTACAAGGACCGACTGCCTATATTCTGACCTCCTCAAACCAGTTACCAGGGCAACCCAGTACCCATTGGTATGACTGGTTGTCAGGCTTACTGGCATCTGACTTCCTGTGACGACTGCCAAGGATGTTAAATGAAATTCGTTAAGTAAATAATATGCGACAATAATATATCTGTATTGTAACAATATTAGCATAAACAGGCCAAGCGTTAAAGAAATAGTTAGTAGTCCAACGTTTAACTAATTTTCATGATAGCAATTCTGCTTATGCATATATTTACTCAATAATAATGTGTACCTATTATACTTGTACTTACATGTAGGTTGTGTTGATATATGATCGTTAACCCCTCTGCTCGACAGGATTTTGACACATGACATATCAGCTGGCTCGAGAGGATGTTGCGAGTTGCGTCGACCAAACGAGACACTTTCTTTCACTTTTAATTTACGAAAAATAAGTGAATACCAGATATTTACTAACTTCTAGTTACTAAGTAAGACGTGAAATATTGTGATCTATGCGTTTCCGTTAGGGAAACAATAATTTGATTACGTAAATTACATATAATACTTTAAAAACTGGAGGCCTTCTCAGTCTACTGATTTGCTAGCTAAAAAATATAAACTAAACAAGAAAATTTGATATAACATTACATGATATTGAACAGTATAAATGTATGAATAACGTGTAGATATTTTGATTATTATTTTGCCCCTAAAATATAGGTAAGAATTCATGTCAAGAAAAAATTATGAACATTTTTATACACATTCGTGTGTTTTGACAGTTGGTCATAGTGCTGTACCGTAGGTATCGTAAATGATGTCGATAAATCACTTGGTTTCTAAAATAAAAAGTAGGTAAAATAAAAACTAAGCGAAAATTATACATAATATGTATAATTTTCGCGAAAATTATACATAATATGTATAATTTTCGCTATATCGCTACATATTATGTATACAAATCGTACAAATTAGGCACGGATTGATGTAACCTGCCTAAGCCTATAAGTAGTAAGGTATAAATAGGTGCATACCTAGGTACTTATATTATAACATGGTTTCAGATTTTCCGATGACGTTCACACAATTTGAATGAACTTAGATGCTTGCTTACTTTGGAAAAATTTAAAGGTACATATATTTTGACTAGTTTTTGTGTTAAAATAATTAGTCTTTTACAAGGTGGCACAAAAGGTGTTAATCTTTTGTAGGTGTTGCACATATTTCACCCTCACTTTGGGCAGGAGGTTTCTAATAATGCATTTAACACAATAATACGCAACGAGGGACATTCTGGAGCTATCGACAAAACTTCCGCGGCTGTGAAGCTAAATAAAATATAAGTGGATATCAGTTATGTACCTACCTACAAGCAAAATTATATTTATGACCACGGGACTACCTCAAATTTTTGGAGGGCGAACTTGGGACAAAGCTAACATTGAAGCCCTTTTGAACAACTTTGACGATGTCGTCGGGATTAGCATTTTGCAGGATCCTGCATGCGGTTTGCTCGTGTGAACACTAGTATTTACTTAGGTAGGTAATCTATTTTACGATCAAACGGAATTCTGTAAAAAACTGGGCTGCCGTGAGAAAGGGCTGTTAGTTTGAACGGGAATAACAATGATAAATACAAACCTGTTTCATAAATACGTTACAGCATCATTCGTCCACAGCTTCAGTGGAGGTACAAGTACAAAATAAAAAACACAACTTAAGTATAGAATATTTTTATTAGATCATGTTAAAAATAAAACCACTTATTCAAGAAAAAAAATTTTATTAAAAAATATATATATACCTATAGAAAAATTGATAATTATTAACGCCTATGTTTTACGAGTCCTATGAACAGCAACTGACAATAAAGCCCAAAATAAATTTTCCAAGCAAAAGGGCTAGGCCGATTTTTTTGAAATGTAGTAGCCAAATGATAAAAGCCGGACGAGACGGACGTCGGACGATCGTGCAATCTAAAACTTACCTCAAGATGTCAGAAAAACAGGGAAACACAACAATCAATGTCAAGTCAATAAAGTTTATCCCTACTAATATTATAAATGCGAAAGTAACTCTGCCTGTCTGCCTGTTACGCTTTCACGTCTAAACCACTGACCTGATTTTAATAAAATTTGGTACAGAGATTGAGTTGACCTTGAGAAAGAACATAGGATACTTTTTATCCCGGACTTTAGAAGAATTCTCTTGGAAATGCGATATAACCGAACTCTATGCGGGCGAAGCCGCGGGCGGAAGAAGTTTAGACGTGAAAGCGTAACAGACAGTGTTACTTTCGCATTTATAATATCAGTAAGGATATTATACTTACCTACTGCATTGCCGATAACCTTTAGCAAGAGTTATATCAAGCTGACTTACATTATTGCTTACTAGGTTAGGTTGAACACATGGATTATTTTTTGGAAAATTAAGGCTTTGTATGCATTGATGTTAATTATTGCTTATAATCTATTTATACAACACATATAGTACTCATGCAGGCATAGGTCACAAATAGGAATAGGGACTTGGCCAGGAGTTATATCAAGCTGACTTACATTATTGCTTACTAGGTTAGGTTGAACACATGGATTATTTTTGGAAAATTAAGGCTTTGTATGCATTGATGTTAATTAATTATTGCTTATAATCTATTTATACAACACATACTCATGCAGGCATAGGTCACAAATATGAATAGGATAGGAACTTGGCCAGGAGTTATATCAAGCTGACTTACATTATTGCTTACTAGGTTAGGTTGAACACATGGATTATTTTTGGAAAATTAAGGCTTTGTATGCATTGATGTTAATTAATTATTGCTTATAATCTATTTATACAACACATATAGTACTCATGCAGGCATAGGTCACAAATAGGAATAGGGACTTGGCCAGGAGTTATATCAAGCTGACTTACATTATTGCTTACTAGGTTAGGTTGAACACATGGATTATTTTTGGAAAATTAAGGCTTTGTATGCATTGATGTTAATTAATTATTGCTTATAATCTATTTATACAACACATACTCATGCAGGCATAGGTCACAAATATGAATAGGATAGGAACTTGGCCAGGAGTTATATCAAGCTGACTTACATTATTGCTTACTAGGTTAGGTTGAAAACATGCATATTAGGAGCCCTACAGGCGGTCACTCTGAAACCCTATTACAACGTATAAAAATGTTAAGGTATCAATACATATGAACGTCATGTATACTTCTGTCATGCAAGAAGGTGGAATAGCTAGTAACCGACGAACTTCCTGCCGAATGCTCAATTTTAGAACTCTGTAGTAGCAAATAAACCAATGACTGTATACATCACCCAAAGAAATGTTTCTTGTTCTATTTTTATGTTTGTTCGATTCTTACAATATTATGAGAATAATATATTTACGGTTGACGAAGAAACGCACAATGACAAAAGACATAAAAGGGATGGACAGACCGAGGTACACCGTTCATATCCTGCACGATCATCCTTTCCTTTTATTCATCTCCTTTCATTCATCATCATACAATGCCAAAAAACAATATTTAAAAAATACTTTCCAATGGAACAGGAACTTATTGCCAATAGCCGATTTTCATGAAATTTTGTATGCAGAGTATTCGAGAAATGGCACAAACGATTTTCATGAAATTTTGTATGCAGAGGATTCGAGTAATGCCACAAACGATTTTGATAAAATTTTGTATGCAGGGGATTCGGGTAACGCAACCAACGATTTTGATGAAATTTTGTTGAAAATTATGGTTTAGTATGGTACTCTTTAAAACAAAAATCTAAACATAACGCCATGCCACATTCAGCACACTCATAGGTTGTTTTCGTACTGGTTCCCCTTCTATCGGCACACCACACGCATTTTCGACGTGATGTCCGATTTTTGTCGGCATACTCTTTATTTCCAATGCGCTGGATAAAATGCCGCTCCGTCAGACGACCGAGTGGATACGTGCGACGTCGTCCAGAAGTAGCTTCTGAACGAGCCTTTGGGACGTGGGGTAAATGTTTGTTAGCAATGGCTTCTACGAGTTTTAGACGAAACTGTAGAGCCTGGTGCGCTTTCCCAGTCGATTTCTCAACTAGAATACGGCTATTCTGGATAGAAATATTGAGAAATCGTTTAAATAATTTCCTGTTCCATTTGATGCACTGCTTTCGCTCTACTAAATAGGGCTCAAGCATTTGGTCTAAACGATCAACGCCACCCATCCCTCGATTATAATCGTCTATAAGCTTGGGCTTATAGACCGATATTCGGCCTGGCTTGGCAGCAGTTTGAATTTGAGCCATGTCATGATACGTGGATAAACAGGTCAACCGCTTACGGTCTTGGTAAGCCATTACCATGAGGTCACCACATTGGCGTCCCATGTATTCCCCTTCCACTAGCTTAGCTTTTTGAACGGCGATAGGCACGTTTTTCCGGCACGCACGTAATGTGCCAACGCAATCCGTTTTTCGCCTTTTCAAAAACCTTGCTAGTGATGGAGAGTTGAACCAGTTATCCATGAATAAGACATGGCCAAGATTCAAAAGTGGTGCTACAAGCCTCAGTACGGTGCTGGTACTCGAGGGCAAAGTAGAGTTGGTCGTTCTTTTGCCAAGGTAAATAAAAAAATTCCAGAGATAACCTGTGCTGGATTCACATAAATTTAAAGTTTTCAGTCCAAAACGTGCGGATTTCGTTTTTATATATTGTTTAATTGACAGAGGTCCTTTCCAAAGAATAAGGGATTCATCTATGCAGATATCTTGGCTAGGAGAATATAACTCTTTAAATTTTGCGTTTAAATGGTCTAAAATTGGCCCCATCGGGTATAAAACATTCTCCGGATCAGAAGGATCCGAAGAACCCCTGGCAAAATGAAGGGCTCGATTCAAAAGCCAATACCTTTCTTCTTTAAAAAGGTGCCTAAATGCATCCGTCTTCAATAAAGGTATGTTGCTAAAGCAAGATTTTATTGAAGGCATTTTAATGATGCCAAGCATCATCCAAAATGCGAACAGTACCAATATCTCATGCACATTCGTATCATACCATAACCTGGCAAATCTCTCACTCGTTCGTTTTATTTCATTCGCGTACCTATTGGTTTCGTCCACAATGTGATTTAAGATGCTATCATCCCAAAAAGACCTGAAGGCATCATAAGGATCAACAAATTCACGACAAGGACCAATGGTATCGCGGAGAAAGGTCTCTTTTTCATTTTGCCAGCCATCCATCGCCTCCCACCTAAAGTCTTCCCGATCAATCTCATGAAAGAGCGCTTCCTCCTCACTTACACTTTGTCTCTGTTCATTCGACGACACCAAATTCCTATCACGCCTAGCTTGAATTCGCCTTACTTCCTCTGTCAAATTTGGAGGGAAGTCAAGGTCAGAAGGATACTTCTCGACTAATTCCTTCCCTCTTTTCCAACGTCCAAAATTACCTCGGCCTCTCCCAGAATGACCACCGCGGCTACTAGCGGATGCTACCCTCCTTGATGCTGTCGCCACCTGATCTAGCCGAGAAAAGCGAGGTAACATTAAAGGATGTGTAGCCTCCAGCACTGGCACGGACGATACTCCTTCCGATCCATCCTCGACATCGACTTCCATCCTAAGTACATGAAAAATTGATGAGAGGTAAGTTACAACACTAAGTAGAATATCAAATATTTTTCTCGGAGATGGGCAGCATCATTCGAAGCTAAAAGCTATGTGGATGTTTTTAGACAAAAAAGTCATACAAATGAATTATGCACGACGCTGCAATGGCGAAATGTGTAGTGCCCTAATCACGTACAAGATTATGCTATTAAAATAAATAGGAAGAAATATATATTGATTAGTGATTGTATATACTCATTCGTACTGAAATTAATATTTATTTTAATCGGAGCATAATATCTATATATATGTATAATAAAATACGCCTTCATCGCGTACAAAATTATGCTCCGATTAAAATAAATATTAATTTCAGTACGAATGAGTATATATATATATACTCATTCGTACTGAAATATTACTCGTACTCGTTATTATTCGTACTGAAGTATTCGTATATATATATACTAGCCGTTTTCCCGTGGGAGCTACTGCCCGCGCCGGGATAAAATATAGCCTATGTTCTAATGGTGAAAGAATATTTAAAATCGGTCCAGTAGTTTTTGAGTTTATCCATTACAACCAAACAAACAAACAAAGTTTTCCTCTTTATAATATTAGTATAGATTACGACGGATATATATACATATATAATCACTATATATAATGGCGTCCAAGGCCGATTTCGGCCACGGCGGCTGTTCTCATTTAAGGAGATCAGCCAGCTGCGCAGGACATATTATAGTGCACGAGCATTTGCTCAGACACAGGTGCACTCCCTATTCCTTCACTCTCATAACCCGATGGGACGGCAATCCGACACGACTGGAAAGAGATCAGGCGCAGGACCCGTTGCCGAGTTCCCTCAACCTTCTCTCATCTCCATCATCAGGTCAGCTCCAAACCTTCAATATTGCATAGTGTTATCAGACATACACCTCAGTGTCAAGTTTTTACAGTACGCATGCCTTTAAATTTTCGAAAGTTGCCCTTGATTTCTCAGGGTCTCCACCATCAGATCCTGACCTCATGATTATGGGACCACCTGGGAGATAAACCCTATCAACCAACAAAACAATTTTGCAGATCGGTCCAGGCGCCTTCGAGTAATTGGTGAACATACATATTAAAAAAAAACCGGCCGAGTGCGAGTCGGACTCGCACGAAGGGTTCCGTACCCTTATTTATAAAACGGACAAAAAATTCACGTTTGTTCTATGGGAGCCCCACAAAATATTTATTTAATTCTAGTTTTGAGTTTTTGTTGTTATAGCGGCAACAGAAATACCATCATCTGTGGAAATTTCTAACTATCACGAATCATGAGATACAGCCTGGTGACAGACGGACAGAGGAGCGAAAAAAATCCCGTTTTACCCTTTGGGTACGGAACCCTAAAAAGCATAAGTAAAATAAAATAATCAATTGCAAAATACACAGGGTACACTGATCACTGACATAGGTATTTTGTAACCGTAAAGATGTCATACCTAATAGTAGCAGGATGTTTTTATCTTTTTGTCATTAAAAAAATATCTTTTTCAGAAACATTAGTAATCAGAGCATCAGATGACACAAAATTAATAAAAATTAAGCATCCTCAGTAAAGGAAAACCAAATTTTTATCATGTTTGATTGAAAGGTTTCGAACACATTTTCCTATAAGGTATTATTACACTGTTAAATATTTTGCTCAAACTTAGGTTTGATCACTTCCTCAAAAGTACAAAAAAACTGAGAAGTTATAAAAAAATATGGGCATGGTAATCAAAATACTTAAAAGCAATAAAGCATAGACATTCAACAACTATATAACATGAAACAAATGCAATGGGACCCCAAGTAACTTAGGCTTTGCATATTGTATTGCCTGTAAGTAAAGAAATTTTACTTAGACATTACCGCAGGAAACAGCTAATTACATTTTTAAATTACTCACCTTTCTGTTATTTGTACAGATCTTACTGACCCGGAACAATCCTAAAACATGAAGAATATAGTGAATTTACACAATAAAAACAAAAAAGTTTAATTTATAGTAATTCTAAGTATTTATAATATTTTGTTTAGTAAATCTAGAACCTTATAATCACTTTTAAGCTTTTGTATATTTGAATACTGGGGGTAACTAACAAAAAAAAACATTTTCAGCTTTTAAGGTCGAAGTAGGTTATCATCGTCATCTTCATCATCATCATCTCAGCCATAGGACGTCCACTGCTGAACATAGGCCTGAAGTAGGTTTTAATTACCTATATTGTCATGAATATGCTAGAAACATAACTCCCATGCAAATGTGTAGGAAATACTTTTATAATTTTACTTTATACTCCTACCTTCCTTAAAAATCTTATCTCCCACTATTCTAGCTGATTTAGAAAGCGTTCACTATTTATTATGTTTGTAGTTGTGAGAGAAATTTAGGTTTGTTAGTCTACTCAAATATAGTCAGTAAGTGTAAGTGTTCAAGTGTTAAACATATTGTTTTATCAGTGTTTTTTGCTAGCCTAGATCTGTATTTACACACAGATATTTCCTATTATTGTCTAGCCTATGTTCCTACATGGAAATAGGTACAAATAAACTTATATAGTAACAACTAATAAGGTTGAATATAAAAAAATAAATAAATAGAATAATAACACCTTGATTATATCTGCAAAAAATATCTGAACCTAAAGTTACAAACCTCCACATCCAGTTCCTCCAAGTCCAATACCTCCACATCCAGTTCCTCCATGTCCAGTTCCTCCACATCAACATCGATTTCGAAATCACGACAAGGTGAGTGGAGGCATGGTACGGAATCGTCATCAGAGTCTAGAAAGTCGGAGTCCTCCATTCCGCCAATCTGCAGGGGCTCAGGGGGGGAGTATAGGTCTTCATCAAAATCATAATCAAATTCTGATTGAAGATCTTCCAGAAATTCCTCCTCCATATAAACTTCTGAGCTCCCGGATGACTAAAATAGTAAAATATCAAATAAGTGTAAGCTGTACCTATTTTATTATGTGTTTTGAATGTTATGTAGATATTCATATTCAAATTCATAAAATCTATATACTGAAATAGTTATTTCCATAATTGAGCCACAAATCAACAATAGGGCATCATCTGTTTTGAGATTTTAGGTTAGAATATATTTGCTTTACATTTACTATGTACCAATATTAGGTAAACCGGTGTCATATATCTATCGATATATGTTATCGACTATGCCCAACTATGCTCACACTATGCTGAATACTTGAGGAGGCCTGCTATAACTATAACATACAATTGTATGAACTGGACTGTTCCTTGCGGTATGATTCGTAGGAAAGGTGAAAACTTATTGACTGTGGAATCAGATTTAAGTATTTATGTATTGTTTTATTTCCTATGTCACCAAGAAATCAAGTCCATGGACCACAATTATTTCATACAATAATATGGAACAAAACATTGATCTGACAAAGCATATTTACTGTACTACATACAATTTTAAAAGTAAAATATACGAATAACACTTGCTACTTACCATTATGGATAATTAATAATCCTTTTACACTAAATAGTAAACTTTTCAACACAAGCACTCGCGCGTTCCGCAAAAATGGCTGCCGACAAGTTCATTGACCGAAAAAACACACCACAACAACTATTTTATGCGTTTATTTAAATTTGGCGCGCATTATTTGACAGAATAATAAAACATACTCTGGAGCGTTTATTGCTGCGTTTATATTTAGTTGCCATAATAAGTATTTTTTTATAAATGCTTTGTAAATTAATAATATTAAACATGATAATGTATGACCGATTTGAAGACCCCAATTGGGGTCTAAACCGAGCTTACGGTGACATTGATGTTCAGACCCCAATCGGGGTCCGCTACGGATTTGACGGTTAAGTGACACCCAGTAGAGACAAAAAAGAGAAGAACAAGATTTATGAAATGATTTACTTTCTATCGTCTATGAATTCAAGCCTGCCGGTAAAAATAAGAACAAATTAATGTACACAAAAATGTGCCTGTCAACTGTTGCTTTCTAGTTTATAGGTCAAATCCAAATCTGAATAAAAAAACCTTTTTAAACATTCAAAATCCAAAAGAGGAATCTGTAAAGAAATCTATCTCGGTTCATAATTATGAATAACAGAATAAGATCTTTGGTAGCTCGGGTTTATCTTACGAAGACGAATTTTTTGGCTACAAAAATATTTTTCTTAGAACTTTGGTCTAGACTTTTTGCCTAAGAATTCGTTACATTATTTATTGGGGTTCTAGATATTGGTGAATATTTTTACGTGTAAACATGGGTGCTTGATTTATGCATGCCCATAAATCGTGTGTGTGTATTTGTAAATATTACCTATAATACCAAAGCCGGAAGCCTGTTTCTTTATGATATTACTTGGAAATGTTTTTGATTTATGTGAACTGTAGTACCTATGGTAATAACTTAGAATTAAGTTTGTCATAAGAAGTTACAAACTGACATTAATAATTCTCAAGTTTTTATGTGCATTTGCTACAACTGCTCTACATTTGCAATCAAGGCTTTTCAATTAGATCAAAATGGAATGTCGCTGACGCTTGTACTATACCAAGTATAATTTAGCAACCATCACTGTGCTTATAGTACAACGAGAAAATCCTCACACAACTCACCACAACAACATAAGAAATAACAAAAAACAAACATAAGAAATCAACTTACTACAGTCAAACACAAAACCAGACACAAATCGCATCAAAACTAAAAATATTTCAATAAACGAACCCAGTATCAAGTCCTCATAGTTTCGCAAGACCTGCAGCCACACGAACCTCACCGCAAATAACGAGCGACGCCGTATTTCCCTACAGAGCCTGCCATAATATTTGCCTAACTCCTCCACTCCTCCACTCCTCCGTACATAGTCGATATTCCTCCCCCGAGGGGAAAGAAACAATCTCCTCGTTGAATCTTAGAAGGATGTTGTTCTAACTCTTCAGTATAATGGAAAAATATGAATAAAACAGCTCGGTGCGTCGAGGTGTGCAATTATAAATACGGTATGAGGTTCGGATTGTGGCTGATTTGCTTTGGGTGTTGGGTAATTTGAGGATTTTGCCCCTCCAGACCTTAGGCATTGGATTAAAATATTTTTATCTGGCTCCTTAGGCTTAGGTATGCAAATTGTAGTTACGTATGAAAAAAAAAACAATGTTTTGAGATATTTATATGATAAAATACCTCTTTTTGTTAACGCTAACAACAAATACAAGCCAATTTGTCCTAATTTTAAACCTTGGTCAGATTTAAGTTGACAAGAAACATAGGTACCACAATAATGTCATTCGTTAGCATGGTAGCCATATCGAGGTAGTTACATATGTCTCCATCATTTTGAAAAGAAAACTACAAACATGTCTATACCTATGTATAGGTAACAAATATTTGCACAAAAGTAAACATTATACCTCGGTAAGTTTGAATTCCGAGCCAATAAACAGATAGCCGAACTTAGTACCAATAATCCGTCCATTCCAAATAATATTCGGCCACGGTCCAAACTCACACAAACCCGTGTTTAACAACTAGTCAATAAACAGAATCGATAAGGTTATCTAACGAAGTACTAAAGTTTGGCACAGAGTATAAATACGACAAAGCATTTACTGAAACTGTTTTACCAAGTACGTTTACAACTCAACACTAGCGGCCACAGCTTTGAACGCGACTTAGGACATTCGGATGAAAAAAAGTATAGTCGTCTCAGTAAATTTAACAATCAACTGGTAAAAAATATATTTAGCACTGGATAGTGAAGTATGTGAGGAATTGAAGTCCAAAAAACACAAACTTCGTTGGGTGTCTTTTGTATAATGAGCTTTAATCATATATTATTATATGATGGCGGGACGAACTGGATGCCTACTGTCGGGACTGGTGGACTCGATCGAGGGATCGAGAGATGTGGAAGCGGGATGGGGAGGCCTTTGCCCAGCAGTGGGACATTATAGGCTAGTAATAAATAAATAAATAAATATTATATGTATATATTTTTTATTGTATATACCATCATAATGTACCTATATTCTGGTAAATAAATTTCATTTAATTTAATTTGCAAAACTAGTCAATTAGATATGCCGTCGGTAATAAGACTTTCGAAATGAAATACTACTTGACTTTCGAAAGGTTGTCGACTTCTTCTTCCCAGCAAAAACACGTAGGAAGTGGTGAAGGGTGGGCTTTTTGGGGACTGTCTCTTGTAAATTTCTAAAGTTCGAAAAGTGCTGTTTTGCAGATAAGTTTGAATCAACGAATTTTGATTTTGTAAGAAATTCATTAGACACAGTGCATCACATCCGTATAAAATGGAATTTTGGATATTTTTAGCTTTGTCTAAAGAAATACTCAGAGGTCTCTTCATAAAGCGCGCAGAGGTACATAAATTAATTAATCTTGATTAATCTGTTTAGTTGTTAATGTTTATTGACCGTTAGTTTTGCTGACAGTTGCTTCATTACAAACATCAATTTGAATTTGTCTTTTGATTGAATGATTGATACAACAATATTACCTATTTTGTAAATAGGTATGTTCGACCGAACGTTGTTTGGTCATAAATTCTGAAATGGAATCGTTTATTATGTAGTAATTTGGTTCATATACATACAAAATAATTTAATTGCAGTATTGCAATATTTTGAAATGAATGTTATTTCTGGTAACGAGTTGATTTTGTAAGCGGTAGCAAATCAAAAGCATTTATTTGGAGTAGACAGAAAAACAGCACCCTTCGAATCTCAAAATTAAATGATGATGATAAAGATAAAATAAAATGCTAACTCTTAATGGAAATGAAGGTACTAAAATAAACTTTGGAATTCGTCTAGTCCTACTTCCACGAATTGCCTTTGTTATAGTAATTTCAATTAACTACCTTGTAAATTACGTGAAATTGTTAAGCAAACTACAAGGATTAGGTACTTGTCTTATCTTGTTAATCAAGAGGAATGTTCTCCAATAAATGAATTATTGACATTCATGGGCTCAGTGGATCCATTATTTAGCAAATTCGTCTGTGATACTTCCATGGTTCACAAGGGATGGAGGATGAAGTCAACATCTACGCAAAACCAGCAGACATCCCGCTCAGGTAACCACGTTTTAACATTCTTGCTATCTGCCTCCCGGCACCTACCATATCATAGTAGTGCTCAGTATGAATTTGCCAGGCTAAATAGTTTTAACTTTTTTACACGAAATAATCAGAAAAAAAGTACATTTCACCACAAAATCTATTAGCTATACAGCCATTAAGGATATATTCGTACATACAACGGTACTAGGGCACCCTAATAAAATGCTCAGTTTACTTTTTACGATTGAGCCTAACGTTGGATGGGTTTGCGATGAAAATGAATGGCTTTTTATATTGCCGACTATACTGTTAGGGTATAAATAAACTTCGGTTTTAATCAAAATAACTGGTTCGGTTTTATATCTTGACGTTATTTTTAAGATAATGCTGTATTCGAATGGAGGTGTAAGAGTTTTAGGACTTGTTTCTGAAATAGTACCTTTCAATCAGAATATCGTATTAGTACTTGACTATAAGCCGTATTAAGTAGTAGGTATAAAATCGCAGGGTTCAAGGAGAGTAAACCAGGTAGGGCCTGTAAGTAATTACTGCCTACTTACTCTCAGGGAAAGCCACATTAAGTACAAAAATAGTAGTGAGAAATAAGGCTAATCTTTTAGCTCTAAGCCAAATTCGGTTAGTACAGCCTTATATACTACATAGTATATAAATCTGTACATAATGTGTGTAACTAAAAATCGTAATAGGTAAGCTTAGCAAAAATATCTTAGGGCCGCTAGTTTCACTTGGGTAAAGAATTACGGGTAAGAATGACTCGCACCCAAAAACAGTGGTCTATAAGCTTTTTATTTATTTATTTCTCGGTACATCTAATAGCCTAACTAAAACCGAAAGAACTTTTCAAATTGATGTCGTAGTTCCTGAAAACCAACTTAGAAACTATTCTGTTTTAAATGTGATGAGTAAGTTAAATCAATAATAGAAAGATAGTAGGCGTGTTCTATTTTCTCCTCTAGTATGTGGGCTGCATTAATCACCTTAGTTCCCCTAAATCCCTAGTTCAGACTTTTCTCAATCATCTCTTGAAACTTCAAAGAAAAAAAAACAAACTTCAAAAGAAACACTTCATACTATTTCAAGATTTAATATCTACAACTCCTACTACACATAATTTGTTCGTCTTTGAAAAGAAAAATATATCTTAAGAGTTCTGTAAGCTACTTAACTGACTGTAGTCGTAATACTGGACGGAGCAAATGCGTCGAATAGCTTGCTTTAGTACTACTTTGTAACTTTTGCTTTATTAGACTTTAAAGTCAGTGTTTATTTTCAAGAGACTTCAACTTGTTAGTGAGACATCTTCGCTAATGCTGTGAAAATGTCTGCTTGTTTCTTTGTAAGGTTAGGTTTCAAGAATGTGAGCGGAGTTGCAGTTTAAAAAATGACTGTTTAAACTGTTTAGAGGAAACGACAAACATCTGAAGCTAGAAGAGGAATTTAAATTATTTTAATTTACTTAAACGAAAGTTTTCTAAAAAAAGTCTTGTGAGCACCTTTACGTGTACATGTATTGTGTATAGTAGAGAGGTATTCATTATACTCTATAGTTTTCTCTCATTTCATCATTCACCTGTATGCCTAGCTCACGAATCTGCGCCTACGAGCTACTATCGAAATATTCTTCATACCTTATCATACGTAAGGATCTTACGATATTTTCGTAAGATCCTTATAGATTTCTCAGAATCCCTACATTAGGCAGGAAGACTCAAGACAATAAAACTAAGGTAACAGGACACTTCTCACTAATTCACGCACAATTACCAAGCAAACACCACCTATGAATGTTATTGACATTTATTACACATCGCTACAGAGGTTAATATGACCGCATTAGGGCGCACTAGCGCTCAATTGCGCCATAATTGCCAATATTCCGGCAGGCTTGTCTCAGCCAACTGTCGTTTACATGCATTATTAATTGATATTGGCTCTTAGTATCTTGATGTTATGTGTCTTTGTGTTATATGAAGCAGTAATGGTCTTTGTTAAAGAGTATAAAGTCACCGAGGCCTTGGAAGTCAAAGGGTTCGAGAAGGAACGCAATGGTTGGGACAGCAAGGGACACTCCTTCCCGACTTTACTCACAGCTCATTATCACCTGCTCGCTGTGGTTCGATATGATGTGCTTGAATCTATAGAGTACCCGCAAACTACAGGCTAAACAGTCAGCCAACAGTTGACCCGATGGTTGGCAAAAATACTTTTTAAAGAACATCTTGAATCTAATCAAACTTTTCAGTCGATCTAACGCCGACTAAATATCTAATCGTTGTTTTTTGCGCACTCCCATACCTTTCTGTACTTATCAAGCGCCGGTCAAACAGTCGGTCGACTAAAAGTTTCCAGTGTGTGGGAGTTCATAGGCAGCAAATACAAGCAACATTATTTGATCTTTGATTCTTAAAAGAAGAAGATTTGTCAACCCAAGCTTGCCCACCCAGCTTGGTTACACGCGTTCATTGATATTCATACTTCATGGCAAGTTTTTGGTAGGACGGCGTGTTCTGCATACATTGGCTGAAGGAAAACTTTTGGTTTTCATAATATTGAAAATCTTGTAGCTATCGAAGATCTGAACTTTAAATTCTCAACTTTTAGACTGAACTGTGGGTACCTACTTATGGTCGCAGAGCAATTTATTCGAAGACTAATGGAATAAATAATTTACATTGGGTGCATGCAAGGATTTAGATCCATTCACAGGTGTTAATTTGTATTTTTTTTTTTCAAGTGAAATTATCTATGTCAATTCCTAGTTTATCGTAATGAACGACTAAAATCAATGCTGTTTTCAGACTTCCTTTACCCAAAATATCATACGAAAAAGAACTCAAACCAAGCATCACAAATGGACACTATTATCAGACGTTATGACCCATGCTATTGGTAATTTCCTTCTATAGGTATAGCCACATCGTTCGATGTTGCGTGAACAAGGAATATTCAATCCCTTACGTACGGGGGTGTAAATCGCTAAGGCAGTTTGTGTTAGCACCAATTACTAGTAGCATACGTTACGGCTGACAGTCTAATTACGCTCCAGATTTGCAGATACAGCTAGAAGTTGTCGTAACGCAGACAGGGCTTCGAAATTAGAATATTAGAAATATAAAAATAATACCCTTTCGAAGTCTAGGTGACAGAAGAATAAAAATAAAAACCGTTCCTAGTCCAGGTGATTAACAAAGTCTACAGATACTTAATAAAAGTGACTTAAAAATACGCGATGACATGATAAATGTATTTCTTGCCTTAGTTTTGTATGATCTGAACTATTTGTTTATTTTTTAAACCTAATTTGTGTTTGATCTAAACTCACTCTACACACTGCCGCAAAACGCGTGGGGATAGAATGAGCATTCAACCGTTGGATGTAAATTCACTGTAACCTGTAGACAATATAAATATTCTAAAATGTAGTTTTCCTATTTACTGTGCCACCAATCTCACAAGCCACCTAAAATTCCTGTCAACCCATAATTTAAATGTCAAATACCACCTATTATTACAAACAGAATACCTTAACCCTTCCCTTATAACCCCAAAATGGTCAGAAATGACCGCAAAATGATACACCAGGACGGTATAGGTACCAACTATATTGAATATCTGTAAAATAAGGCTCAACGGCCTCTTATTAAGTGTCGGCGCGGGGAGGCATGCTAGTAATTTCAACGTCTTTATGATCTCCGAAGTTAGGTAGATACGGTATTTTATTTTGTACATTAAGGAGGGTATATATTTTATTGTTGTGTATTTTTGGTGTCCGGATAAATGGTATAATGCGATGAGTATCTACATATATTAGTTCGAGTTGGTGTGGATTTTGTACATACGTAAATCCATCAGTGGGATTTATTTGACAAATGCAAAATGAAAGGCTGTGTCCTCATTCAGTATATGTATACCTAAATAATATCAAGAATCAAATTTCCAGACAAATCCAGTCTTAACTAAGCAGCTACTAAAACAAGAGCCAGACAAAAGGACAATGGGCACTTTGTATGGGATTTGGTACCCGCTCCAACAGTAACGTATGATATATCATTAGAAAGGTATTTACGTGAAGAATAATAAAAACTATGGGGCTTGCCTCAATAAGCTGTCCGATCCGAGTGACGATAAAAATTGAATCGACATAGCAACAAGTATATCATCCATATATGTAAAATCATTAAGAGGCATATGTCGTCAGTGTAATAATTTTAAACTAAGTTAATATACATCTTACATTGTTTGAGATACACTCTATTATAATCTAAAGATTGTAATAGTCTATGGAGTCTTACTACGGAAACACAATCGTCATCTGATTTGACGAAAGTTCAAAACATTTCTATACATCTTTTTTTAAGAAGAAATTCATCATTTTCTCAGCACCTCTTGAGGAGCAAGATTGAGTCGTAATATGTACTATGTAAACATCGTCTTCTGACTTTTCAACTTTAATTGATTGTAGATACTGAAAGACTTTCATCAAATACATAAGCTAGTTGTGCGTGAACTGCAAAGGTTTTGCACAGTCTTTATTTAAAGCAGTGGGCAGGCAAACATTCTAAGAAGGCCAAATTCCTGTTTTTTTGTTACTTTACCAGTTTTTATTCAATACAGTTGGATTTAAGAACTACATCTACTTTGACGATTTATGAACATTACACATTCTATTAGTCGATGCCACGCGAAATGGACAAGGATTTGGGACTAATCGTCATAGTAAACATTTTTTGCCTTGCCAAGACCTACGCAATGGTACTAAAATCAACACTGTTGGACAGGGTACCAAAACGCCCATCGTCCTTTCTGGTGACTTTGGCTAACTAAACAAACACGTCTAATTCGTACACACGGATATAATGTAGCTTATTTCCTCAATAATGTGTTATCAAATACTACATATTTTTTAAAATCGGACTAGTTATTCCTGAGATTAGCAGCTTCAAACAAACAAGCATATAAACGAACTCTTCACCTGTACAAAACGGTAACTTTGTCCATCAACCAGAGTAAAACCACCTCCAGTTTCCCCAATTTTCTTCGTTAACCTGTAACCGGTCGGTACGCGTGACCCCGCACGTCGCCCGGTCACCAATAAAGTAATTACTGGCCCCCTAATTGCATCCGACGGGTTAGCTAACTTTATTCCACAATCTTGTAGTTTGTATTGTAGATTCAGCTCATTGTGATGCGGGTTTGATTGATAGAAGCTCTATTGGTTTTCAGTATAAATTTGATTTGCTTTTGATATAGTTTTGGGGGTTTGGTGAAGTTTTTTTTGCATATATGGGACGTGAATTGTTAAAATTCAAATATAAGTGAACATAATTGAATAACGAAAGTTTTTTTTGTTTAAAAGCTTACAGGTATGCTATTATCGGTTCCATTGTCTCTCTCAACTGTAAAAGAGTCTGTGTGGCATGTTCGAACACAAACAAAATCTACAGGAAAAATACAAATAAAGTACATGCAATGCTTCCACTGCTATGTCTTCTTCGTATTCATTTTTTCATTGGCATCACAGAAGACAATTCACTCCAACAACGCCATCCAACACACAGAAAAAAAACAAAAGAACAGAAAACCCAACTTATTCACAAATTGTTCAGCACAGAAGCTGTTTGCATTCTCTCACGTCTAAATCTTCTAGATCCGAGCAAACAAAGGGGGATTTTTCAACCAGACCGCTAGTCGACAATTCTGTAATCTAGCGCAAACAAGGTGAAACATTAGTTACAGGCGTGCAGACGTGTTTCTCGATTTATAGCCACTTACTATCTTCTGCTGACATTGAAGGAGATTAGTATTCTTTGTTCGTAATTCTTGGGATGCACGACAATTAGACTGGTGTGTTTTTTTGCGTTTTTGTACTGTTATTCTTTTTTATCTTCTGACAAAGCATGATACATTTATCAATAACAATACATTTACATTAATATATTAAGCACTAGACATCAATAATGACTTGGTCCGCATGGAACAGTTGACTTTGCGGAAATCGATGGAGCCATTTTTTGCAGTTATTTATAAAAACTGTAGGATCTAATTACGTACAAGATCTGTTTTTCTCAAATTCCATTGAAATATAAAAGCTTATTAATTTACCTGCCTAATTATAATAGGAAAACTTATCAACTTTAAAAAATATTCAAAAATAATTAAGCTAGTTACTAAAACTCGCTCAAACTCCAAACTATGCAAATCAATATTTAGCCGCATCATACGAAAGTTTAAAAGCTGAGCCCAACATAGTCGGCCAAAAGTTCGCCTTGGTTTTAATAACCCTAAAATTAATCCCTTCTAGCACTAAGTTGGTCGTTCACCCCGTTCCCTTTCGCAAAACGGTTCGGGAGGGCAATATTTTTATCAGGAATAATATAATTCGCATTTGCAGGGTTGGAAGCCTATTTTTTATGACCGTTCTACCCAAAATTTGTTAACTGCCAGCAATAGTTGGGTTGTTGACCCCTTTTCGAAATGAGGTTAGGCCTAAAATTAGAACAGGGATTGTATAATTTTGTTGGTTTCTGTAAATTGAGGGGAAGGATATTCAGCACGCAAGTAAGCTCTCTTCATTGTCAAATTACACAAATTCAATAACAAATAATATTGTATCCCCCAGCTGTATCACCCGCGTCCCGTGGGAATTAATTCACGGAAAATAATGTATAGAATATTCAGTCGTATTTTAAATCGAACTATATAGTAGTCTTTTAGATTAGTGCTTTGCAATCAAACAACCAAGGTAACTTGAGAAAAAGAAATGCTGTAATAAAAATTGGATTTAGGACAGGAGTACGATAATTCATTAAGTCATAACCCAAAATAGTAACTATTCTTACTCTTTGCAAAATTCAATTTCCTTGCCTACCATCATAAAAAGACAAGTTATCTTCCACTCCATACGCCAATTAACTTAAAGTACCACATATTAACCAAAACAATACAATGTATCATACAGCTTTCAGCGAATTAATTAAGAGCGTAAATAATGAAGCAACACAAAGTCACTGCTAAGATTTCCACCTGTTTCTGCTAAATGTTTAATGAACCTTTTATGCATACAATTAACTAAGTAACATTTGCCAGTGTTCTTAGTATACATTCGGCTATTTTAGTAAACGAACGGGTTTAAATAATTGCACTAATGAATAAGGTCGAATTTACTCTCTCTCTACATTTCAGTCGCTAATTATTTACTCAATGTTGGAGAGGTTTTATCCTTCCAAGAATAATGTATCTTTGTTTCTAGAAGGATGGTCTATTTTTGGTTGGTGTATTTGACATCTATATAATTTCACCAGTTTAACACAGTTCAACAGTGAGTCAACCAAGCTTGAAACATCAAATTTTAGATTGCTCGAAACTTCAAAAGGTACCAATAGGTACATTGAGTACACGTCACCTTGATATGTACTTACAGTGCGGAAAACGCCAAACCTTGTAATTCATCTGTCTAGCCTTTTCCCAACTACGTTACAACCAATGTCATCAGCCTCATCAAACCACAATAAAACATACAAAACACAGAACAATCACTTACACAAAAGCTACATTACATTCGAGCTGTTAGGCTAAGTTTAGTAGTCAGGTAACGAGCCAAACCACTCCTGTCTTACAAAAGTGTGCTCTCACCTTTACTGAACCTTTACCGTAGCGAGGTACAGGCACTTAATAGTTTAATGAGCCGTCCAGATTATATGAGCACTAATGGAATACGGTATATGGCAACATTTTACTTTCAGTAGCACTAGTGCTTGTACAGTGACAAAGATGCATCTGAGCGGTAGGTATATTATGTATACGTTAGATGCACCTTTGTCACACTAGCTCTGTAGGCTGAAGGAAGGCCTCTTCTTGAACGGAGATGATACCAGCAATGATGATCATTTCTTTGCAACAGGAGTTACGATACGGTACGTAAGGGTTACGTCAATACTGTAAACCTAACCAAAATTGGTTAAAAAATGTAATTAATTTTTAACTAATTTGTCGAGTGAAAGTTGAGAATCTTACTTTTATAAAGAACTGTTCATTAGATCAAGATAAAAAAGACTTAAATCTAATAGATATTTTATACAACTCTTTCACTTAAAAATCTTACAACATTACCGTTTTAATCTAATTTATATAATCCTTCTGTGGAAAAAGTCCCAGCTAGTATTAATTAGGGAAATTTGATTCGTTATAACAATTAAATTATTCAAGTAAATTGGAAACCAACTGTTTCCTCAAAGTTTCGTTAATTAGACCAGTAATGCTATGAAACAAGCTTTGGTCTTTCAGATGGTTTTTTATCAAATTAATTGCTTCCAGTGAGTTTCACGAATTTTGAGTGACGTAACCTTAGGACTTTTTATTTCTGGTAGAATTCAATGGTGATAGTCTATTCAGGTCAGTGGTAGGTTGGTGGTATGTATTTTTTTCTACGTGTAGTTTGTAAATGGTTGAAACAAATTTGAGATCCACATATGCCGTATACATTTTAAAGTCAATAAAAGAACAATTCTATGTTTCTCGCTTGGATCTGTCATTTTTCTAGGACATATTAGATACGCTAGAGATGCTAAATTAGAATATATTCTGAAAAAAATATATATATTCGTGTGCAATATACCTCTATGTGCCTTTGTATTTTTTCACATTCGTGGTATTTTGTTTCATAATAAAATCCACACAATAAAACAAAAACATTTCCAATAAAATGGTGGAATTCAGCATTCTATAAGACAGAAGCCATTAAATTTTATGCATTTAGATAATGCAAACATTATCTTTTGGAACAAAAGCAAAAAAATATAGATTCTTTTATGAGTTGAAGTGGCTGCCACTTACACCGAACTGAACTCTGAAAATTAAGACCAGTGCGGAAAAAGTAGGAGAATATTTCTACCAACTACTTTCTTAGTAAGTTTCTGCTGTCTTTCGTTTTCTGTTCTTGGAAATAAAAAGGCTTTTGGTTTCCACATGCATTACTTTTGAAAAAATCCATATATATAAAGGCTTCCTTTCTAAATAAATCCCCTCTAGCCCTACACCACAGCGTTAAAAAAAAACGAAGTTAATTTCACGACAAGCAAAACAAACGAAGATCGATCAACGGTCATTAGCTGAGTGTGAGAAAAAAATATGAAATGCAGTGAATTCCATTCCATGTTACAAGTCGGTGTGACGAAAGCAAACAGTATAATCTCCCATGTTCATAGCTCATTTAACAGGGACCTTTAACATGAAAGAACTTTCGATTTTCTGATTTCCCACGCCAATGAACACAAAATAAATTCGCATTTCTCATTTTTTTTCCAGCCAAGAGGAACTCTTCACTTGCAAGAACTTGAATATTTTTATATCAAGAAAATCATATTTTCATCTTTAAATTGTAAGCTTCAGATTTGCAATTTCAGTGGCAAACACTTTAGCCCATCTTCGTTAAAATAATTTGCAAATCGTATTTTTACTAAAAACTTTAAAATGTTACTGGAAATGTTTAATGTACTGCTTTATTCAAGAAAAGCACTGAAGTTTGAAATTGTTTTAAAATAATCGACCATTTGGTTTCGCATTTTTTATTTTCATCGACGTATTGGCCATTGAATACATATTTGTTACTAAAATAGCCCATAAACATCTGAATCAGACGAAACCACAGACCATACAGTACTTAAACATAATACCTATTATGTAACCCCAAAAATTACGAAAGAGAAAATAATTCCTACACACATCAGCTGTGGTTGTTACGAACAGAAATAATGTTCTTGTTTTATTATATTAATAAAAGACGTAACGAGCGTAATGTTGGCGACTCCTGCGGTTAAAATAAACTTGCCTAACAGCGTTGAAGAGTTAGCGACGACTGTCACAGAGAGAAGATCGAATTAACTGGTACTGTGAAGTTAAATTGACAGAAGGTTCACTTGACACACGCCTTGTATCAGCATTATAGCAGGAGCTTTGTAGATTGATGGATCAAAGCGAGTAGGAGAAGGAGCTCAAACTGTTTACCTAAACATGTCGTTGAAGGTATGTGTTGGGTTTATGTAACTTGAACTGTCAGAGGCACATCCTTTTATGTGCTTAGCATTGTACCAACTATATTAAGGCCGGCTCTACATCTAATCGGATACAGATGAGTACCAGTATTATATGTATAGGGTTCTTACCTATACTTGTCTAACCTCCACAATCCAGTGACCTGGGCAATTAGATAAGACAGAAGTTCTTAAGACAGATTACATAAAAGCCTATAAAAGCCATATAAAAAGGCAGATGTTTTTGTACTTACGTGTGGGAAATTATAAAAAATCTTAACCTTCTGGCTTTACTTCTTTTTTATGATCCCTTTCTCTGTGGTAACGAAACAATTTAATTTGTGAAAATTTTGACAAACTCGACGAGTACTTCGGATGGCTAGAAGTTGTGTCAAAGTTGCATGCTGCAGAGTCAAGTACAAAGTTTCTTAGTAACGTTATTTTGACAGTTGAAGGAATTAAATGGGTTACGACAAATTACTAATTGGTTTATAGGTCTTTTTTCAATTTGCTTCACGGTTTTCATCGAACCAATTTGGCACAGAGATAGATGGTACTTTGGAGACAGATAGGATGGCTGTTTTGCTATCAATCCAGCCTATTTTGCGAAACTGATCGGTCAATACAAGTGTCATAGATAGTCAGTATGTAAGATTGAAGTCGTGGTGGCCTAGTGGGTAAAGAACCAACCTCTCGAGTGTGAGGGTTTGGGTTCGATTCCAGGTCAGGCAAGTACCAATGCAACTGAATTAGCAATAGTATTGTTAAATATTCTTAGTTATAGTTATTAGGAGATTTTATTGTGTTATTTTTTTATAATTTTGGTATAGTTATTTTGATTTCCAGTTTTGTTTTGTGTTAGATTTAAGTAAATTTTAGGTATTATTTTTCTATTTGTAGCTATTGCGGACACCACTATCGAATTGGTTAAACTGAAATGGTAGCGTGTATGTTTAAATAAATAAATAAAAAAACAAAAAAACTTTTCTAAGTTTGTATGTACTTTCTAGGTATATCTTAGGCACCAATGGCTGATAAAAAGGTGAAGGAAAACATCTTTGTGCAAGCGTGGTGATTAATGCTCAATCCTTCTCCGTGTGAGAGGAGGCCTGTGCCCTGTGGCCCTGTGGCCTGTGCCAAAAAAGGCTGTAACAATAACAAGATTGAAGTAAAGACAATCGACTGTGAAAAACGCATCAGAATGCATGGCAGTGTGTGATCCCCTTACCAGTAAGACGGTTCAGTTAGCTAATACCTTCAAAGCCAAAGTAGTTATCGGTAGGCTCTGTGAACTAGCCGAGATCGATCTCAGAATATTAATGCCGTCTCAGAGAAACCTAGCTGGAATTGTCTGTAGTACTTTGATTTATATGATAGGTTGAAATCTATCTACGCCTAGTTCATATTTCTGGATACAATATTGATAGGTAAAGCCATAAGACGTAAGTATTGTGATTTCTTGATCTTTCTAGCAATGGTTTTGAATCTAGGGTTTACATATAATAGAATGAATTTCTGAAAAAAATAGTGGGGATTGAATTCACGACCTTTCGACCATCAGGCCGATGCCTCGATCATTGGACTATTGCTGATTATGATGATGACTATTATAGCCTGTCTTCAAAGGAATTATAATTATTGCTTTACGTCTTGTAGAATTTAAATAGATTACGTATAAACTAAAGACATCATATAATATTACGGAGTTCAGTAAACGTAGGCTTTAAATGCATACAATAATAATAAAACAAAATGTAACAGATATTTATTTAGATTAAGTCAATTTGTTTAGTACGATTGAAATCTTTCTACACATTTTCTTTGGATTTAATAATTTTAACCATCTTTTATTATTGTTTGGATTAAGTTTGTTACCCTTTCACATATAAAATGGAATAGAAATTTCATAAAGCTTATGAACTGGTGAAATAAATTGATACTATTTATCAGTCTTAGTACTCAGAAAATATGTTTTAAGTATTTTAGTTTTCTAAGAAAGTATGTTTTAAGTATTTTAGTTCTTCATTAATTAATATAATTTAATGGACAATATACAAAACAAAATTTTGGACTCGTTCCAGTTCTTGCACACTAACGGACTTAGCGTTAATATCGTAAGGTGATTGTCATGGGTATACTCGTGACAGTTCCAAACATTTATTCGATACATCTTTTGTAAAGATAGAAGATGCCGTCTTACTATGCACGACAAATCCGCTTGTGTGAAAATATTGTTAGCTGACTAGTCTATGTTGGTTAATTCAGCCTACTAACCGAATCCTGTCGGCCATGTTTTGGCTCTATTCAGGACCTGTCAATACTAGTTTTGGAATTCGGATTGAGTACATGCTGGTCTAGTTGATGAAGAAAGTTTGCATGTTTGTTCATCAATCATTTGATATAGATTGGGGATTGACCTAGTGTGGAGGTCAATTAAGACTAGATAGGAAACTTTTATCTAACTATATTATGTTGTAAGTAAGTTAGCAATCTATTCAGAGAGAGATGAAATAATACGTTACGAGAAGTACTTATTTATATTTCTACTAATAATATTACCTCATAAATGTGAAAGTAACCAAATAAATATGTGTGCGTCTTCCAACACAAGGTCTCGAGAAGGTCCTCAAGGAAGATTTCTGGCCGAAGGGTGTTGTGTACCGCCGGTTTCTTCTTCCCAGCAAAAACACATAGGAAGTGGCAAAGGGTGGGCGTTTTGGGGTCTGTCTTATGTAATTTTTTTTTGACGTTCGAAAAGTGCTGTTTTGTAGCCAAGTTTGATAAAATGAGTTTTGATTTTGATTTTGATTTTTGGTTTCGTGGCCGGCTACGTGACACCAGTCAGCGAAACATGACGCCGACACATCGTGTGAATTAGTTTTAATTTTAAGAATATTTTTTATATATTTATAGTATGTTTAAGTTTTTATAGATGTATAGTATTGTATATACAGGAATGAATTTTATCCAGTGCACAAACTTTGTCAACTTATAGTTAAATAAGTTTTATAGATACGTATATTTTTATTATGTCGTGTTTTAGTACAAAAAAGAAAAGTTATTGATATCGAAAGATGTTTATTTTGTTACCGATTGTACGGCCACAGTCGTCATAGTAAGCAGGCCGGCAACGCGAAACCGGTTTACTGACGCGAGCGCTGCTCCAAGCGCGTAAGAATAGTTGGTATCCATATTTTGCTGATTTTAGGGAGGACAAAAGAATAAAAAAAAATGTTTACTAATGATGCAGATATGTTCTTTTAATGATTCTGGACCACCAGTTTTTTTTTGCGCACTGCTTAAAATTCATTCCTGTATTAATATGGAAAATTTTATGTATTAGTTTATAAGTATTGATATGTATGATGTATGTGTATTTGTATTTTTATGGGCCCTAGTTGCTTGAAATAAAGGAATAAAAAAAAATCTGTCTGTGTGTCATTTTTCACGCCAAAACTACAGTACCAATTTCAAATAACTTTGGTACTCAAAGAACCTGAGAAAAGACAGGCTATATCTAGGTGCCACGGGACACGGTTGGAACCGCTATTTTGAAATAAGATTTATTAACTGACTTCCCAAAAAGGGGGAAATTCTCATTTAACTATAGGAATAGGATCCTCGTCCGCATTTTTCTACCCCAACCCATCTAGTACAGGAACTATCCATGGTTATTTCAAAAGCTTTTGTTCCTTTTTCTTTTAAAGTCGGCACGTGTACACTGGGCTTCTATCGCACCAGCAACTGTGTGGTCACGTTCCGGCTTAAATCGAGTTATATTCCTTTCTGTGGGTCTTGATGAGTTAATTCTATCTCTATAGAACAGTTTAATGTAGTTTAGTTTCCTTATGGTTCGGTTATTCGACAACCTATTGTTGCTTGTTTTGGTACGACTGTAATTCAAATTTATTTAAAAAATGGCAAGTAACATTTTAAATAAATTAATAGTCAAAAAAGAAAATTATTTCAGTTCATAAAAATCAAAGTGCGGGGACACAGGTGTGAGCATATTTCATGCTCACTTTTTGCTCAAATATGAGTACCTACCTTATTCAGTTCAGTTCGTTCGACAGTGATACTAACAAATCAGCCAGTTATGAATCTATCCTTTCTTTTGATGCCAACATTATTATGAAATATACGAAACAGTCCTTTGAATAGGAAACTATAAAACCCTTATTGTAATTTGTCAGTCCCTTGTCGCCTCAACGAAATAAATAGTCGTTGGTATACAAGTTGTTTCATAAATCACTTGGGATACCCTACAGGTTGACTTTTGATGCCTGATTTTATATTTATTTGGGTTTCTAAGGTGGTAAATATGACAAATGTATTATCATAAACGTAATAAATCAAGGTGAGAAGAATTTGTAGGTACCTAAAATAAATCATGACATTCTTTTCATGTGAAAGGTGAAAGAGTTATGAAAGGGGAGTAGCTACTATAGTAAGTATATTGCTTTGCAAAGGTGACAGGTGTCACTATGAATAAAGCCTATGGATATTTTATTATGAAAAAACAATATGAGTATGATAACGTCTATTATGTTAGTAAAAACAATAAAATCATCTGTATTGTAATATGCATGCAAATAATAATATAGAGATGTGAAAAATAAAACTAAATTAATACGAATACCAGAGAGGCAGGCATAAAATAGAATTCATGATATTTCCAGCTTTTTTATCAAAAATTGATTTGTCAATTTCTAGGTAGTTACCGAATAATAGATACCGGTTTTAATAGAACTTTAGTTATGCTGATTATAATTATTTTATAACTATGTACGAGTACCTACTACAACGAGTATTACTACATGATTCAAAAGTAACTCCAAATGATTGATACAACCGACCCGTAGTGTCAATTAAACCGAGCTTCTCTTGAGAATGCCCAGTAAAGGGGACGCAAGGGGGTGGGGGAAACACGTGTCACGTATCGGTTGGTATTGCATATTGCATATTAGTCGACCAAGTATTCCCATTTGAGTATTGATGCACGTGCTTGTTGATTGGTACCTGATTTCTATTGGTACCGATTTTGTTGAATAGTTTTGGTGTCAAATCTGAAATTGTTTATTATTTATTTGATATAATTTTTTGCACAAACGCGAGCTTAATATGGAGTTGAGTTCTCTTACAGCAAACCTCAAAATGACAGAACAGTTATAAGTATTTGCGATTTAAAGCCTGGGCGTAAAATACCTCAAATCGCCAACTCACATTGAACAAGACTGTTTAGCGCTTGTTGAGAGAAATGAAAGGCTCAACTGAATACTGTAACAAATATTGTATATTAATAAAAGGCACTGTGCGTATGTCGAGCGGTAAGGCGCATGCCGCTGCGCTGCCTGTGGCCGAATGTTCTCGGCGCCGCCGTCCGTCGCTCGCGCTGGCCGCCGTGGTCCCCCCGCGCCCCGCTGTACTCGATGCGTTCCGTTGCACTGCGTTTGGGCGCGTTCATCCTCCGGGCCGTTGAATGTATTCAACCTTGGTGCACCGGTAAGGGGCACAATTTATTAATTGCCCTTTTGATTGTGCCGGTGGAAGTGTAGATATCCGCCACCCTGGAGATCCCGTCGCCTCCGGGGTAAAGTTTGGTGACGCGACCCATGCGCCAGTGGAGAGGCATTAAGTTGTCTTCCTTCAGGATGACGAGGTCCCCGACATCGATGGTTGAGGTGCCCCTTCTCCACTTCGCCCGGTTCTGAAGCTCCGCCATGTACTCCATCCGCCACCTCTCCCAAAAGGCCTGTCTCAGCTGCTCGAGGGCTTTGTATCTGTTGGTTTTACAGTTCTGGGCGGGCGCTGAAGGCACTGACATCAGCGGCCGTCCGATTAGAAAGTGCCCGGGGGTTAAAGGAGTGGTATCCATGGGATCTGATGACAGAGGGGAAAGGGGTCTGGAGTTAAGAATTGCCTCTATTTGGGTGAAGAGCGTCCCTAATTCTTCAAATGTGAGTGAGGCATTGCCTACAACACGTTTAAGATGAAATTTTGCGGATTTTACACCGGCCTCCCAAATCCCACCAAAATGTGGAGAGTATGCGGGTATAAATTTGAATTTAATTGCCTCGTTGGCTGCATAGTCTGATACCGCCTGAACGCTGGACTGTATAACCCTACCCAACTCATTGTCAGCGCCAACGAAGTTCTTTCCGTTGTCACAATGTATAGAATAAGGCTTGCCACGACGCGACACAAATCTACGCAGACATGATATGAAGGCTTCGGTTGTTAAATCACTCACAGCTTCTAAATGTATGGCTTTAGTTACTAAACATACAAATACACATAAATAAGCCTTACTGATACGGTTACCTCTACCCTTTTTGGAGGAAATCATAAAAGGTCCAGCAAAGTCAATTCCACAAGAATTAAATGGAAAGTCTGGGTTGACTCTAACACTTGGTAAGTCACCCATTAAAGGTTGTGCAGTTTGACCTTTCATTCTAGTGCAAACTACACACTGCCTAACTATAGTGCGGGCTAAGACCCTACCACCTAGTGGCCAAAATCTCTCACGTACTGATGCCAGGAGCAACTGTGGACCTGCATGCATAAGATGTAAATGCTCATATCTCATCAAAAGTTTAGTAAAGTGGTGTTTAGAGTCCAGTAAAATAGGGTGTTTTTTGTCATACTGACAATCAGACTGTCTTAGTCTGCCACCTACTCTAATTAAACCATTAGTATCTAAAATAGGATTTAAGGGTAACAACTTACTTTTGTGATGCAGTTTTATTCCCTCTTTAATGTGCTTTATGTCCTTTGCAAACGATTCTGATTGGCTAACCTTAAGTAATAGTGTTAAAGAGTTCTCCAGTTCATTAGCTTGTAAAGGTCCATTTAATTTTGACACTTTTTTACAATTATTAATAAAGCGTAAAACATATGCGTAAATTCTTTTAAGTCTACTGTAACTAGAATACCTTTCAAATTGTACTAAATTATTTTTAGTTATTTCTACATCTGAGACTAATACTTTGACCTCTGGTAAGTTTTGAATTATAGTGTTAGGTTGAATAGGCCAATAACCTTCTTCCTGCTTTAGGAATGAAGGACCTTCCCACCACAAAGATGATGACTGTAAATGCTGTGGGTCAATGCCCCTTGAAGCTAAATCTGCAGGGTTAAAGTTGGTTGGAACATGCTTCCATATAAACGCTTTGGTCATATCATTAATTCTATTGACTCTATTACGTACAAACGTTTGTAAGACTTTATTTTTAGTTTTAAGCCAACCAAGTACAACTGTGGAATCAGTCCACATATATTGTTTTGTAATATTACATGGTACATTTTGTAATACTTTCTCACTAAGTTGAGCACCTAAGAGAGCTGCACATAACTCTAACCGTGGGATAGTGAGTTCTTTAATTGGAGCAACTCTAGTTTTTGCACACAATAATTTAACTGTAATATTATGTTTACTATCTTGGGAACGTAAATAAACACATGCTCCATATGCTTGCTGACTTGCATCTACAAAGCAATGTAACTCCGCTGACTGGGTTTCCAGGTTTCCACCCAATACATACCGGGGTATTGTAATATTAGAAAAATGATGTAAATTTTGTATGAAATTAAACCAATTTTTTGCATAAGGCTCAGGTACGGGATCATCCCAATCTAATTTTGCAATCCACAATTGCTGGAGTAAAATTTTAGCTTTAATTACACAACAACTAACTAACCCCAGGGGATCAAAAACTTTACATGTGGTGGAAATAATCACACGTTTGGTAACCTTTGAAGCCAACTCAATATCATTAGGAAAATGCAGCTCATCAGCCATTGGTGACCATTTCAGACCTAAGACATTAGCGTTGTCATGAAAGTCAAGACAATTAGATGATGATTCTGATTTGTCACTAAGTATATGAGAGTTAGTTCTAAATTTTCGTAGAGGGAAACATGCTGAATTTAATATTTCAGTAACATTTGAATAAATATATTTTAATTCCTCTTCTGTAGAGGCCCCTGTATTTAAATCATCGATGTAGAAATCATTTTTAATGACATTTGCAATAATTTTATCCTGACATTTATCAGCCAGCTCAACTAAACACCTTGTAGCTAAGAAGGGGGCTGAAGCCATCCCATATGTTAAAGTGTTGAGCTGTAAAATTTTTAAAGGTTGATTGGTTTGGTCCCTCCACAAAATTAGCTGAAGGTGCCGCTGTGATTTATTCAAAATCACTTGACGGAACATTTTTTCGACATCTCCAGTTAAAACAAATTTATGTACCCTAAAACGAATAAGAATAGATATTAAGTCGTTCTGTACTGTTGGGCCAATAGCCTGTATATCGTTCAGAGATTTCCCTGAACTTGTTTTAACCGAAGCATCAAAGACTACTCTCAGTTTGGTGGTATCATGTTGTTCCCGAATTACACAATGATGCGGTAAGTAACAACCGAACTTAGGCCTTTCTATTTCGCTTAAATGCCCTACTGTATTCTTGTATAAATTCACTATATTGTTTCTTAAGCTTCTCATTTTTATTTAATTTCTTTTCTAGGTTCAAGAAACGTTTAACTGCTGTAGGAAATGAATTTCCAAGTGCCTGCTCCGGGGCTTCCGTAAGTGGCATCATTACAGAAAATCTGCCATCTGTTAAACGACAAGTGTTTTTATTAAAATGAGATTCACAATACTGTTCATCAACTGAATAATTATTATTAGAGTCTGTAGGCAATTCTTCTACCTCCCAGAACCCTTTAACTAAATTATGAAGGTCTTGAAGCGACCCTAATTTATTATTTTTAACTAAATTACAATGTACATTTTGGTTAAAATAAGTTGTACCTATGGGGCCAGCAACTAACCAACCTAGGCTACTCTCCTGCAATACAGGTTTGTTTAATCCTAACACTATTCTATTATTATTTACAATATCAAAAAAGTGGTCCGCACCAATTAATATATCAACTTCAGCTGGCACATAAAACAAAGGGTCTGCCAGTACTACCCCAATGGGCAACCCCAAGTGTTCAGCATCCACCTGAACACCAGGTAAGTTCCCTGTAATTTTAGGAATTACCAGACAATTAACACTTTTATTAAATGAACTAACCCTAGACTTAATTTTTATATTACAATATTCTTTAATTTTACAAGCTGCATTGTTTATCCCATTAACATTAAAAGAATTAATTTGTGTAGCTTGTAACCCTAACCTTTCCTTCAGGTTATTTGTTATAAATGATGACTGGCTACCAGTATCCAACAACACACGCACAAGCTGAGTATTATTGTTGTGTATATTAACTACTTCAACTTGTGCAGTACATAACAAAACATGGCCTGGTGAATGAGCTGACAAACTAACAGGAATAGTTGGTGGCTGAGTGGATTCTGTACTTTCTGTGGCTATGTTAGTAATTGTACTGTTGCTATGTAACAATGAATTATGTTTTTCATTACAAGACCGGCAAAAACTATTCAATTTACATTCTGAATTGTTGTGATCACTACGAAGACAGTTGATACACAGGTTATGCTTAGCCACTTCTAACAGCCTATCCTTTAAGCTCAAAGCCTTGAATTTATTACATTTATGTACATAATGCGCTTTATTACAGATAACACATGTTTTTGTTTTTGAATCAGGCAATGTAGTTGTTAATGATTTAATAGACTTATTATCCTTACTATGAGTAGAGTTTTTATTTTCATAATACCTACTACCATTAGCAGTCTCCAAGACATTTGCTCTATTATCTAAAAACTTTATAAATTCTTCAAGAGAAGGTAGGTGACTTAAATGACCTTTGTGTTCTTCCCATTTACTTTTAGTTCTAGGGTCTAACTTGGCTGACACCAAGAATATAACTAAAGGATCCCAACCAGTTGTAGATATGTCTAATATATTTAAAGAATGTAAATTTTTTTGAATTTGATCCATCACATATCTTAGCGCTTTAAAAGATTCCTTTTGGATTGGATTGATATTAGTTAATGCCTGTAAGTGATTATTTATAAGAATATTTTTGTTATTAAACCTATCACATAAAGACTTCCATGCAACTTGATAGTTTGCAGCGGTAAAGTCTATGGACCTAACTATATTACAAGCGCTACCGACTAATGAATTTCTTAAATAATGAAATTTATTTATTAATGGTATGGACTCATTATTATTTATTAAAGAATCAAATGTGTCTCTGTACTCTAACCACTTAGAATAGTTGCCATCAAATGTAGGCAAATTAATAGTTGGTAATTTGACAGAATTGTTCATTTTACTACAACTTGAATGAAATGACTCAGACTTATTTTCTTTACTACTTTCTGACTTTAAACTTATCAATTCTTGTGTAAAAGAAATCATGGAATAAAATTCACTTTCTGTAGAGTCTCGCTCTAACATTTGTTGATCTAAATTTTGATCAATTTCTTCTATTTGAGATTGAACACTATCAAATTTAGACAATAACTCTTGTAGCTGTGTGAGTCGCAAAGATAGCTCTCTCACTTCTAAAGGACTAAGGCTAGAGGCTTTACTACCAATTTGGTATTTATCAATAAACTGTTTGAATATAGTAAGTCTACTACGTATTCCACCACGTCTACGGACCAACAATTTCAAGTCTGTACTCTCCCCATAGGGAGAGGCAACCGTATCTTGCGCCATGATGAAATAAAAACACTAGTAAACTACGCACAAACAATGAGTTGAGTAACCCCGTAAAAATAGCCACTTAGTGAAATAAAATGTGCAATCCCACCGGTAACCAATCCAGCAGTCAGGCGGCACAAACCATGCAGCCGCCGCGAAGCCGTTGCCCGCTGCCGCTGAGCTCGCTAACACAGCACGTCGCAGCAACAGCAGCGCGCACCGGACGCAGCGAAGCACTGAAGCACGTGGTCACTTAGGTAGCACGTGGGTCGCACGCCAGGAACGCTGGAATGTTCGGCATAATGCTTTGAATTGCATGCAAAATACGGAATGTATTATTATTCCGAAGCATATAAGCTAACCTTTGTGGTCAGTAAATAGTTTTAGGTTATTAGAAACCAATGGTATGTTCTCGAACTTCCGAGAATTTCATGCGGCGAACATATAAATTTTAGCTTAAGCCGAGCATGGGAGGTACCTAAAATAAAGAGACACCCGCGGCGGCATAAACGCTAACGCCGAAAGAAACCCATGCACGTGCTAAGAAAATTGCATCTGGCCAATTACCGCAAATTGACACAACTGAATAATGAAAATGGAAATTACGTTTGGCCAAGCATTGCCGCAAATTGACACAAACGGAAAATGAAAAATGAAAATTACGTTTGGCCAAGCATTACCGCAAATTGACACAAACGGGAAAAAGAGAAATGAAAATTACGTTTGGCCAAGCATTACCGCAAATTGACACAAACAGAAAATAAGAAAAAACTTGACTCAAGGTTTAAAAGCTAAGACACCAAATAGAGACAAGGAAAATATTGGAATGGAAATATTGTAAGGAACGGGCTTACTTCCCATTTTCAACACGGCCACGTGCCCGCCGCTGCCATTGCGCCGACGCCGCCATTGAGCCGCCGTGCCGCCGATTCCTCGCTCGCAGTGTTATGAGGTGACGAACTCAGCCTTCTGCGTCTTGAATTTTCATTTTCTCATAGCCACGGTCGCCAGATGTTGAGAGAAATGAAAGGCTCAACTGAATACTGTAACAAATATTGTATATTAATAAAAGGCACTGTGCGTATGTCGAGCGGTAAGGCGCATGCCGCTGCGCTGCCTGTGGCCGAATGTTCTCGGCGCCGCCGTCCGTCGCTCGCGCTGGCCGCCGTGGTCCCCCCGCGCCCCGCTGTACTCGATGCGTTCCGTTGCACTGCGTTTGGGCGCGTTCAGCGCTCATTCCTTCTGCCATGTAGAAAATTACAGTACCTTATCGTGGGACGATAAAAGTAAATAATACCAGGCAGGAAGCTAAAACCTTAATTTGACGAAACAAAAGCTCGTAACTCAGAAATCAGAACAAGTCTGACATAAATAAAAAAAGAATAACCGCTGTAACCTTTTCATAACTTTGGTTAATGACCAATAACAGTAACGACAAACTATTTGAGGTCAATAAAAGTGTTAATGAGGTAATAAGTGAGTAATAAGTGTGCCCTGCGGAACCCACGTGGGCTCATAAAGGATAATGAAATTCTTTATTGACAACAATATACTGAGGTTAAGTGTATGATGAATGTGGTTCTGGCTTAGGTTGGGTCTTAGTACGTTTTTTTTTGTGTGTTGATTGGCAAAAAATGTGGTCAGTAGGTATGTTAAAAAATAATGATTTTCTAAAATATCCGAATCTAATATTTTGGTCTTTATTGAATGGATTTTGAAAATTATGTATTCATATTATTATTTCTCTATGAAAAAGAATATAGGCTCCAACTAAACCAATACCAACGATAGTAAGTATCAATTTGCTTATTGATAGGTATTGATTTCTACTCAGCAAATTAAAAAAAAATACCTATGCAACCTTTTTATTCACTTACTCAAATGAGGTCGTTGAAATTACACAGGAAACTATTTGATCGAGACAGTCTAAACACTGTAGTTAATTGGATAAAATACTTCTGGATAGTAAAGGTAGATACACACTAGCACTTTATGATTTCGTTAGCTACCTACCAACAGCATGTTCACACTGGCGGATTGCCTAAATGCACGCACGATACTTGGTGCCGAAGCTGTGTCATGCAGAATAACTGAGCAGAAAATCCGACAGTGTGAAAAGGCTGTAAAGGTGCTTAGCGACTAAAACAATTTTGTTATTCAAATATCACGCCCACTAATTAGAGTGAAGATAGTATATATAGTGGTTATTAAAAAACTTCCCAGCTCTACTTTGATGGAATCTGAGCCTGACTCTTTTGACAGTTAACAATACACCTAATTCGTTCCGAGGCTAGTTTTTTCAACTTTAATAAAAACGTAGCACTTTTAATCCATAGTGCGTACTTTCATAAGGAAATGAAGAAGTATTTTCAATTAACACTTTCATTTGTATTCCAATGAAGTTTTCATTGGAAGAGGAATGCGAACTAATTTCATAGGGTTGTATTTTATGTTTTTTAATCCATCGAGTTGTCAAGCTTTCAGATATTCATGCAGTTGGCTGAATTTTTTTATAATCATATCATCCTCCGAGCCTTTTCCCAATCATGTTGGGGTCGGCTTCCAGTCTAACCGGATTCAGCTGAGTACCAGTGCTTTACAAGAAGCGACTGCCTATCTGACCTCCTCAACCCAGTTACCCGGGCAACCCGATACCCCTTGGTTAGACTGGTGTCAGACTTACTGGCTTCTGACTACCCGTAACGACTGCCAAGGATGTTCAATGACAGCCGGGACCTACAGTTTAACGTGCCATCCGAAACACAGTCAATGGTGTCTAAGACATACTTAGAAAGTACATACAAACTTAGAAAAGTTGCATTGGTACTTGCCTGACCTGGGATCGAAACCGCGCCCTCATACTTGAGAGGTTGGTCCTTTACCCACTAGGCCACCACGACTTTACGATTTTTTTTATAATCATATAACAAGCTCAAATGTGTCGGGGTCGACTTCCAATGGGTACCTATAATTTTTTTTAATATAGTTCCGTTATTATTATCTTTAAGTCGCTGTCAGCGACATTCAACGTTGGTGTCAAATTATAAAAAGCTACCAATCAGTCAAAGCTTTTCCAATTAGGTATAAAAAAACTCTATCGCAATATGACTGTTGATTTTTAACTAGATATACAGTGACGGTATAACAAAGAATCACTTTTACTTTCGCATAAATAAATAGTAGAAAAATCCATTCATCTTAATACGAAACAAAGAAGTGTTCATAAGATGGATAAATCTATCTTTCAAAATATCGAACTTATAGCTTCCCCAGACTGTTGACTAAACTGTCGGCTGATAGGTGTCCCGACAGTTGTCTGACAGATTATTTCAAAGAATCTTGAATCCAATCAAAGTTTTTAGTCGGTTTGATACGGGCTGGATAGATCCCATAATTGTAATGTGCGCACGATACCATTCATCTTCATACTGATTTATGAGCCCGATCGAACAATTGGCCGATTAAAAGTTTGCAGTGTACTTATAATGTAGGCACTTATTCTTATTTTTGAAGTCGAAAGCATAAAAACCAACGTTTAGAACCCATTAGCATTTCAAAATATCAAGAAAAAAACACGCGAGTCACATTAGCGTCGTGTCAGGGTGTCACGTTGTTTGATTGATCTCGTTTCTACGGGCTTTGAGATTTTATAAAACGTAAATGTGTTTTTAGTGCAAGCAAGTGTATGTGTATTAGGTTGAGTGTCATACCAGACACATTCTCCCTAAAGAGTGCATGAAAATAAAATATTTACAAAGATAATTTGATATCTGTGATTTAATGCAATACTTGCTGTAAAGCAGCACAATTTCGATAACAATTTTATTTTATTTAAGAAATTTTATTGGGTATATATATTCAAACATTATCATAATACATACTATATAAAAACTTTTGATAACAATTTGGATTGATATCAATAAACTGACATGATGACATTTCCATGAGAAAATAAAATAAAGTAATCACCAAATTATCCACCTACATTCATAAAACGAATTGACTATACTTAAACTCTGTAAGACACCATTTCTTCCTCCATTTAGTACATTAGGGGAGTGAAAAACAATTTTTCTTTCTCAACGAAACTTTATTGTTAGTGGTAGTCAGTAAGTAGGCTCAATTGCCGGAGTTTAGCCGTGAAATATCGAGAAACCATCAATTTGCATAGCTATTTGCCTCAATGGGATAAACTTGGGTGTTTGAGGCCTGCCAACTAATTTGGAAACAAAAGGCTGCCTTGCCATTTACATTTGACGATCCCATTTGTATCGTTTCGTGTCGAAGGTTTCTGTCTGGTTTATAAAAATGTTTCAGTTGTACTTATTATTTCCATGTTTTTTTTTTCCGTGTTACTATAATGTCGGGACATAATGTCGGGACACATAATGTCGGGACACCTTTTCCACACACGGTCGGTT
This sequence comes from Helicoverpa zea, assembly GCF_022581195.2. Taxonomy (NCBI): domain Eukaryota; kingdom Metazoa; phylum Arthropoda; class Insecta; order Lepidoptera; family Noctuidae; genus Helicoverpa; species Helicoverpa zea. The sequence goes on from NC_061472.1 coordinate 7,784,896, forward strand.
AGCCCCATGGTAAGTTATTTATTAACTTGTGTTATGGGTGCTAACACAACTGATAAACTACATATACAACATGTAACTTAATTAACGCACATCCTGAAATTAGTTTGTTCAAAATCGTTTACTGAATCGATTTATATCATTTTTAATACAGGTAATTTTTTATTCCAAAAATAATTAAAACTACGGAAATTATTGTCATATTAACCCTGTTCAGTCAAAACAAATTCAAATAGACCGTAACTCAAAGTAATAAGACTTCGTGTATTGTCGGCTTTTTCCGTAGTTTCGTTATGTTGTGACGAGTCGAGCGGCGCGCGGCGCGATATTTGCGTGCGTAGTAGTATGACCAAAAAGTTCTCCAAGAATTGGTATAACTAGTTTAGTAAATAACAATGCATATACATGTTAAATTAAAAATTCAGTGTATGTATTACGATTATAACATAATATTCTAATTAGGGTGTTTGAGGGTGTGCGTTAATTACGTTACATGTTGTATACATATTTATAAATACATATCATAACACCCAGACCAGGCCAATAAGCATGCTCATCACACAAATGTCGACCGAACCGGGAATCGAACCCGGGACTTCAGGTTCGGCGGTCCGGCATGATGACCATTGCGCCATCGAGGTCGTCGAACTATATGTATATACTTATGATATGGCGCCAAATAGAAGAGTATGGAACGAGAAAACATTGTAATAAGGGCAGGAGGTTAATGATGATGATTTATACTTTACCATCATTAAAAATAAACACTGAAATAATCAATGCAAATGGCCTATCCAAGATCAATGTTTTTATTGTAAGCCTAATATTTATTTAAATAAAACGAACCTCTGTTGTCTATCTGTTTAAGCAATCTTCATTACACACATAAAATACAATCTATGAGAATGAGACCAATGATATAAGCGTATGTCATACAGTTAAATAGTACACATCTCAAAAGCTCTTACAAAATCATGCTTAAAACTTGCAACGTAACAAAATACTCAATTTTAGTTATGCAAAATACTAACCTTGTTCATAATAAAAACAACATTGCAGTGTTTGCAGTACAAAATAAATTAATAAATTCCGAAATACTTGTTTCAGTATACTCTGATAGCTTTCCTCTAAAGAGCTGAAATTCTACGCTGAAAAATTTTAAACATTCATTAATTAGGCACAAAGTTTTCTTTATAAGACAGTGAAAGCGTAATTCCAAAATGAATTTTCAACTTTTTCTTCGTTTCGCAGACTAGGTTTTACTCCTTAGGAATATTTATATTGTTCCATAGGTTCTGAAACGGAAAAGAATTTCATTTAAAAATTTCCGACAAAATTATTGTTTAATCAGAGCTTGCTGTTTGTGATTGACATCTAATGGCCTAACTTTAGCTTTCAGTTACAGAATGCCTGCAATTGGCTTGTTAAGGTTATTGTCTCACCTTCACCGATCGTAATAATAATAAGCTGTTAGTTCAATACCATATGACAGCTTCATGTTATATTTTATTTCGATTTTTACACTTTCAGCGCTCTTTTAGGTTGACGGATTAAGCTACCTTCTGCCAACGGTATCGGTTCTACAGCTCTCATCGGATAACTTTGTCATTTTGAAATCAGCCGTTTGACCATTGTGGCCTATAACTGAAATATGCTACTATTAACTGCCACTATGAACAGCTATAAACTGTCGGAATAAACAAATAAAAGCAAACATGCAATCCGATATCCTCCAATCAGAAAAGCCTTTATTTTAAATCGATCCAGGAATTGGGAAAGTATCAACATAATCACTCGCTCGATTAACACCATTCATTCGATAACTTAACATTAATGGAAGATGAAACGAGATTTTAATTGGATAGGGTACAATGTGTGTTCGATTATTCGATGTTTCGATTAGTGGTCGGAATCATTATCGGTTTGCACGAATTTTATGTCGGTCCAGTTTAAAGTGAAATGCTTTGGAAATGTCGTTTATTATATGAAAGGTAGAATGGTAATAGGTGTGTCCATCTAAGTGTAACAGTTGTTAATTTTCTGGATTAACTGAATATAAATTCATTGTTTTTTAAGACATTATGCATCAGGCTATTTATACTCTTTTCTATGAATATCATCATCATCATCATCATGTCAGCCATAGGACGTCCGCTGCTGAACAAAGGCCTTCCCCTTAGATCTCTACAGATACCTGTTGGAGGCCACCTGCATCCAGCCTCTTCCGGCGACCTTAATAAGGTCGTCTGTCCACCTTGTTGGTGGACGTCTTACGCTGCGCTTGCTAGTCCGTATGAATATGCGTTAAAATAAATTAAAAGAGATTTGCGATACCGAAAATGTGTTTGATATAAGATTTACCTAAGTAAGAAAAGTTTACTTAGTTAAAAGAGACTTTGAAATAAGTTACATACTTATATTCGTTAACATTACAATTGTTTAAAGTTTAAACATCTAACGCAACTAATGACATCATTAAAAGAAACAAAAGAAACAAAGACAAATAGAAGTCTCATAAAAGTTGTTTGAGTAAAACGTTTGACTGTAGTCTCATGTGACTTAACCCGTAACCGCTGCGTTACAAATGCATGAGCACAAACAAAAACTCCCGGGGGCAAAACTTGCCACAAAATATTCTTCGAAAAACACAATCGCATGTTCAACTTGTTAAACCAACAAAGCCAAAATGAAACTCAAGACTAAACGTTAATAAAGACGGTATCTAACTTTTAATCTCGTCTACCGTTGCAAACATTGTATTATACGAACCGCAAGTTTTCTTCTTCATATAAAAATGCATTGCATATTCCAGGCTTTTATGTAAAACAGTTTCTGAACTAAGCCTTTTTACCGTCGGAGGAAAAAATGTTTCACGATTCTCGTTTTTACTTTATAGTGGGATTTGTTCGTTTCCTTGATTTCGTCTGTTCAGTGCAATAGTCGTTTTGGCGTAGAATTCTTGGCGAGCGTGGTTGGAGCCGGGTATAATGGTGCCCCGGTTGAATTTCAAGCAGTTCTAGCACTGCGAGTTTCTTGGCTGTGTTCTTAATGTTTTAAATTTATTTTTTGTGTTCTAATTTGGATGTGTGCTGTGGATAGATAATAAGACGGCTTTGTTTCTGTGTTTTTGCAACACAAAATTAAGTTAGGTATGAAGTTAGAAAATTAAGATAATTTCACAAATAGTTCATAGGCGCGGTTTAGTAGGTAACGCGATGTTTTTTGCTAAACAACAAAATAAATAAACCAACGATCCACGTATGCCCATTTATCTGATAAAATTAAAATAATCCTAGTGAAATAATGAATCCACTATCTAATCGTTAGTTGCAACCAATTCTTCAACCTAACACCACAATTTTGTGTTCCAAAAATTCTAGTTTCAAAAACGCTTCACGTAACACAACATACAAAGTGTATTTACCAATAAATTTCAAAAGGACAGACAGACAACAAGCTGCACTAGTCACCGGCACCCGTCGTCGCTTGAGTTACATCGCAACGTGCGGAACAACCAGATATCATCTTTTACTGCACCAATAAATGCTACTGTATTTATGTCACTTGAGATAAAACTGATGGTCAGTTTTGAAGGTGTGTGGGTTTTGGATTTCATACAGTCGCTGGATTTTTATTTTAAGAGACTTTTGAATGCGATTCACGTTATTTTCATTATGACAGGGTTTCATAAACTTTGGTATGTTTGTTATGTTTAATAGTTTCATATTCTGAGTAAAATTTTGGAGACAAATTATAGGTAGGTAGGTAGGCTAGGACCATTTTTATTAAAAGCAAAGGAAGACGAAGAAAAGATAGGTACCTCAATTAAATTGCGCTTGAAAACTTATACAAAAATCACGTAAAAGCCATGAAAACACAGCTTAACAGCAACAACACCTTAACTAAAGCAATTAAACGTGAGACGAATCTAAACTACCGATTAACATTTCAAAACATTACCTCAGTTTTAATTGCTACCGGTGCAATTTTACACTAAGTGGAGCGAAACACTGGGTATTCCCAAACAGTGGTTCAGGACACTGGGGGATACAGTTTAGCGCGAATTTTGCACTGTAGTGCTATAGTGCAGTGCTAATGATGTTTGTTCTCCGCTAATTAGTCCGGGACCGAACTGACCCGAACGAGTAGCCGACAATCACGTGTTCGGCACAAACTAATTTTGAACTTGTACGGTTTTAGAACTGAGATTGTGTAATGTACGCACAGCTGGTTTAGATGTTTTATCTCGTGAAAGTAAGTGAGGAATACTTGTGCTTGTTAGATATACGACGCCAGCTGCAGGTCAACTTATTCGAATCTGTCAAATTTTACCAATCGAACTTGAGCCTTTCACTATGGTAATGAGATGTGTACATACACATAGTCTTCGAATGCTTAAGCTTAGAAGCGGTTTATAGTGGTTGATTCATCATTCATCGAATTATAGGTACCACCAAGACAATGTGCGTCTGACATAGTTCTGATAGTAATTTTATGACTCAGAAAGTTAATGAAGACTGAAAACTTTATAATAAGGCCAGTAAGAAAAACGACTGATAATTGAACTGCCTGATTGATTACTAATTATATTTAAATAGTCACTTTGCAATTCTGTTTAAACGCTAATGAACCTCAAAAGTCATAATTAAAGTGACTAATACAATACTACATTCATAACAAAGCAGTCGTATGAATATTCAAAGGGCTTATTGCATGTCAATATGCAGTTGAGTGCAGCATTAATGACGTTAGTCGCCATGAATATATTACATTGCTAGCATAGAGGATACACTAACAATCCTGCAAGATAGGCGAAAGATACTTGAATATTCTTTAAAGGTTTACTGTCACTGTTATAGCCTTTTTATCGTCCCACTGTTGGGCACAGGCCTCCTCTCACGCGGAGAAGGATTGAGCATTAATCACCACGCTTGCTCAATGCGGGTTGGTGATTTCAGACTTAATAGTCCAGGTTTCCTCAAGATGTTTTCCTTCACCTTTTTATCAGCCATTGGTGTCCAAGATATACATAGAATAGAAAGTACATACAAACTTAGAAAAGTTGCATTGTTACCTGCCTGACCTGGAGTCGAACCCACACCCTCATACTCGAGACGTTGGTTTGCAATGTGGGGGTACCGAGTACTAATTCACGAATCCTGGCATGGTCGCCATGCAATGTGGGGAGTTATTGGTGATAAATGATAGAGACGTGTTGCTATGTCTAAGGCGTATATTGTACTGTCTTCATTAACCTAAGCTTAATACTAAGTACATGTATATAGATAGATCGGGAGTAAGGTCGGCTACACACTACACCTCCCCCGATAGTAAAAGAAAAAAAATGCATTTATGTTTTTTTTTTGAAAATATAAAAATTATACTCTAATCAAAATTGAGAAAAAAAATAATTGAACAAATTTTTAAAATATACTTACATATTTATTACAGCTAATCCTCATTTAATTTAAAAGAAATACACTTTTGACAATATTATGTGACTATATATTACTGAATTACATTTGTCAAATTTCAAGTAAATAATTATTAAAAAATATATATTAAAATAATAAAACTTCAGAATTCTTAAAAGTACATTATTATTATTACCTATATTAGTCATTTTATAACAAAAGAAATCTTTGTTCCTATACTATCATCATATATTTTCCGTACTGCAATTTATTTTTTTACAAATACATGGTTTTAATGTCTTTTCATTACAATAATTATCTTTATTCTCTTCTTAAAAAAAATATTACGTTATCTACTTTCAGTACTCTTTCATGTCATTCTTATCCATATCTTTATATTCTCTTTAATATAATAAGTACACACATTTATATTTGGACCTCAGCAGGTCTTCTCATTATTCATCTTTACTTTATAGAAGTACATTACACATTTTTATAATAAGTCGACTTTATTTTTCATATAAGGATCAGTGTTTAAAACTTTTTAGTTTCCAACAATTTTCACGGAGGGAAGCTCGTCCGACACCATGATCAAATGGAAGGATATGTCCTTATAGTACCTCTTAATTTTGTGTACCACATTTTCATAAACATTAACTTTCTAAACACAACATAATTATAACACGTACAAAATGAATAACTTGGTTTACAAGCCGGGCGCTCTCGGGTGATCAGTCCGATGACGTCAGCGCAGAGTCTTGCCTACCAAACGATTCCCAACTACTTTATGCAACCCATTAACATACCAAGCAATTTATAAACTTGTCTTCAAAACAATCCTATACCAATATTCAAAAATCTTTCGATAACACTCTTTTATATATATATTTTTTAACAGGCAAAGTACCTCCTTGCACTCTAAGGTGACAAGAGATTTTTCATACTTCCGGATAAGGCAATCAAACTAAATATTAACATCACACTTTTTCTAGACAATTTAAAAGATAATCATAGGTAAACAAAGATCTCAAATATATCCGAATACAAATAAATGGTCTTGCTTAAAACCTAATACATGTTTATATTAATATTAAAGAATGTTATTATCTATTCGGCAGAGCCATATCCGTTAGTTACACAGAAAGACACAGGATACCCAATGTAAAATATGCTTGTTGCCACACGTGAGCTACATGACATCATCATCAAAACTGCAGCGCGTGCATTATATGACACGGCGCACCTGAGAATGTTCTGGATACCATAATTATACTTATCAATTATTTTATTTTATTTATTCCTTTATTTCAGGCAACTAGGGCCCATAAAAATACAAATACACATATATCGCACATTACAATACTTATAAACTAATACATAAAAATTCACCATATCAATATATATATACAATACTATATCTATAAAAACTTAAACATACTATAAATACATAACAAATATTCTTAAAACTAATGCACACGATGTGTCGGCGTCGTGTTACGCTGACTGGTGTCACGTAGCCGGCCACGAAACCGGCGGTACAGAACACCCTTCGGCCAAAAATCTTCCTTGAGGACCTTCTCGAGACCTTGTGTCGGAACACGCACCACGAACGAGTTAAAATTTGTGTTGTGACGCGGTTCCAACCTCACGACCCTCAAGGTCCAGCTGGTCTTCACGCGCAGATATTCCACGACCTCCTCAACCTTCGTGGAATGGTGCAGCCTGGACACGTACAGCTGCGTCGTCGGAATAGCTGGACGCAGCAGCATATTGGGCCCCGCCAGCGCAGTACCGCACTGGTTCCGACAAGGAGGTTTCTTTTTCTTCCTCTTCTCGACCTTGACGAAACCATCCTTGTCGCACGTGTCGACCTTGGGACCCTGCCTTCTCAAAACCTGGTTTGGTTTCGATCGGCTCTTCTTACCCCCTTTTGTGGTATCCGCTATTTTAACCTGCGAGTTTTGTGACTCAACAGGCTTCTTAGCGGCTACAATTGCTGCGTAGGCTCGTTTGGGGGTTGACGAACCTACACGAGTCATCGTCTCTACCGATGTCGAGGCAGGGACGGCGGCGGCACACGTTGCAACGCATGCATTCTCGGCAGTAGGTGACGCATTCGAGCCCGCCGACTCGAAACTGCAGATGGAGGCATTTTGCGCCCCGCGACGCGTGTTCACATTTCTGTCGCCGTCGGTAGGTGACCTACTTGCAGAAATTGCATTGCGCAATGCTACTAATTCTGCCCGTAGATCACTGATGGTGTTGTTGGACACCTCCAGCTGATGCTGCATCTCGGCCTGGCTTTGCTTCAGGAGTGTAATGTCCTTCAGCAGCCTGGTGACATCTACGTGGTCGAACGTGACGGGAGGAAGCTTGTGCAGGTCCTTCGCCACGAAATCGGGCACGTCGTCCGGGTCGGTCTCCTTCAACAGCGTGACGATGTCTTGGAGACTCTTCTCTGTGCCATCCCTTCGACGAGACGGCATCTGGCTAACTTTGCCAAGCGTCGTGAAAAGCAGCAATTTAGCACTGCTAATTTCATCTTCCTTGAACGAGGTTTTGCAGATCTGCAAGATGCTAACCTCGTCCATGTAGTCGATGGCATGTTTAATAAATGCCAACACTTCGTTGGCTATGAGCGTTTGTGCACTCATAGCGAAAACCGGGCAGCGGCTATAGCCGCGCAATTCGCGAATTTAAAATTCATACAGTGCAGCGCAAACGCGTCCGTACTCGACCGCGTATGGCACTGGACTGGTATGTTATAAAATTCCTTTCCAATATGCTTTATTAACTATAACAAAATTATTTTATTTTATCCCTTTAAAAATAAAAACCCTTAAACGTACCTAATTATATTAAAAAAAATACCAAAAATGTCCGCGGCATTATAATAGGCTTTAAACCTTTGAAACACTCACATTATTCACTGACACTATTTTATCACTCACACTCACACCGTCTTCAAATCCTTCTCATCATTTGGGAGTCTGCCTGGTCATGTGAAAGATCACATAACGTATCTTCTGCTTGGTGACGAAGGTATTTCGGACCTTCTTCACAATATTCCTTCTGGTGGTTCATCAGCCTCAGTACACAAACCCTGGGGGTTTGAATGTGGATGGATTAAGAGCAGATCCATCCCGGATACTAGTTTTGCGTACTGCGTAGAAACTGCTCCCCGTCAGCGTTGACTTTGCGATTATTTCGCCTCACATTTTTTTTTTTGTTTTCACAAATCACAAAATTATTATCATGTTCCCAATGCGCAGCACTGCCACAAGGCAGCACTGGCAGGGTCGCCATGCAATGTGGGGGTACCGAGTACTAATTCACGAATCCTGGCATGGTCGCCATGCAATGTGGGGAGTTATTGGTGATAAATGATAGAGACGTGTTGCTATGTCTAAGGCGTATATTGTACTGTCTTCATTAACCTAAGCTTAATACTAAGTACATGTATATAGATAGATCGGGAGTAAGGTCGGCTACACACTACAGGTTCTTTACCCACTAGGCCACCACGACATTTAAAGGAAAATTGAATAAAATTGTAAATAATGTCTAGCATCTTAAAGTTGATTTTCCATTTTCAACACCTTCAAGCACAAATGACATTAGAAAAAAATCCTGAATTATTCTAAATGAGTACGTCTGAAGATTCCATAAAACGTCTTCAATCCCTCTTTTCTAGTATTACTCACATTAAATGAATTCTCTCTCCATCCCGGCTCGGCTCGAATAATCCTTCTTAACAAAATATCTTTATAAAATGTGGAAATGAGAGAATTACGCAGGATTCGCGGAACAAGAAAGTTGGCTTAGCTAAAAAACGTGTACCTACTTTAATTTTTATTTTATTTATTTATTATATATTTTATTTATTTATTATATATCACAAATGTAGCCTTATCTTATGTGCTAAGCCCCACAAAACCGTTGTATTGGTTTGACTGTGGGGTCAGTGAGTATCCTTAATAACAATTTTTACTTATAACTAAATACTATATAGATAATTTAACTTGCAATTACATATACATATAAATCTTAAATAATTTCTAAATAATATAATTTTAATTTACGCTTGAATCTTGTAGTATTAGTTTCACTCCTTATGTCTGCCGGCAGACTATTTAATAGATAAGGTATTCTCTTTTTTAATGTTCTGTCACCAAAGTAGTTGGTGACTCTGGGTACATTAAATCTACCAGCAGCCATAGATCGTGTATTATGGTTGTTCTTTACATAAGTTAAGTTATGCTCTTGGATACAGTGGTGGTTAACTAATAAAAGATATCTATGTTTAAGAGTAATCGGTAAGATTTTGCATATTTTAAATAATTTTCTATAGTCTCCTTTACAGCTGCTTTTAGTTTTTTTAGTAACAAGTAGTTTTAAAAATCTAATTTGAAGGGCTTCCAGTTTATCTAAGTTAGTTTTGAATGTTAAACCATAGCTGTCAAGAGCATAGCTCATAATGGAATCGACTAATGACATATAAATACATCTTAAAACATTAATAGGCACTTTAAAGCTTAGGTGGTACATTTTACTCAATAATATTCTTAGCTTATTAGAAATGTAGTCTACATGTTGTGACCAGGAAAATTTATCATCTATTCTCACGCCCAGGTAAGTAACACAATTAACTCTTTCAATAGGTTTACATTTACAGTCCAGTAAGTTATTATGGTGACATGTATAATCATGGGTAAATAAGGGTGGAGTCACACTATTAGATTGCAAATATGGTGAATGAATTAACATTAGTTTAGTTTTACTGGCATTTAATATAATGCCATTGTCATGCGACCATTTAACAACAGCGTCTATATCTTGTTGAACTAACTCACAGATATCGTCTATGTTAGCTCCAGAGCGAAGTATGCACAGGTCATCTGCGAACATATATGCAGAACAATGCTGCAGCACTCGGCATAGGCTGTTCACGTGCATAAGGTAACAAATCGGTCCACATCCAGAGCCCTGAGCCACCCCGCTCCGCACCTCGACTCTGTCGCTAAGAGTATCCTCCACCTTCACACGGTAGGAGCGCGCGGTGAGGTAATCACGAAACCATGGATTAAGTGGTTCTCTCACCCCACACTCCTCCATTGCATTTAGGATGGTATCAAACTGCAAAGTGTCGAATGCTTTTTTGTAGTCAAAAAATATTGTAATAACAATTTTTTTGTTTTCTAAGTAACTGTTTATTTCGTCAGTGAATTTTGCAAGCAATGTATTTGTACTTTTCCCTTTTAAAAAACCGTGTTGACACTCGTTAATAATATTATTTGTTTGTAGGTAGTTACTTAATTGATTAACTATGCACTTTTCAATGATTTTATCTATGCTAGATAAAATGGAAATAGGTCTATAGTTTGAGACATTTTTGCGATCACCCTTTTTATGAATTGGGCGGACTATTGCCTCTTTAAGCTTATTAGGAAATTTGTATTTTTTTACAGTTAGGTTTATAAGTTTGGCTAAAACGGGGCTTACTTTATCAATAATTATTTTAAGGTCGGACATTCGTACAAGGTCGCTTCCCGGTGACTTATTTACATTCATGTTGTTATAATTATGTTTTTGACGTATTTCGGGCTCACTGGTTGCCATCTCATGGACATGTCCGAGGTTTTTACATAAGTCTGCCTATCCAACCAAATGTCATGACACTTATGTTTTATTTCTTCTATTTCTCTATCGAAGGTAGACGCAAAATTATTACTTATGTCAATAATACTGTCTTGTCCGTTCATGTTTGATATAATCAAATCATCAACAGATTGCTTATTGTTTCCTAACATCGTATTTATCCTTTCCCATATTTTTTTAATGTTTTTATTACACTCTAATATACAATTTTTATCATATATATTTTTACTTTTTATAATAGCTTTTTGGCATTTGTTCCTAAATGTATAATTAAGTCTCTTTAACATATTCTTTGGTTCATTTGTCCATAACTCAAATAACCTATCTTTTTCTTTTATCATAAACTTTAATTTGTTGTCAATCCATTTTTTGTTATTCCTGTAACTGTTTGAAACACGTTTATTTACATAGCAGTCTTTATAAATATCCACGAATATTTGTTTAAATGCTTTATACAATGCAATAGGACATTCTAATGCCATAAGGCGGTCAAAATCAGTGCTTAACAATTTTTCTCGAACTTTGTTATTGTCGAGAACGCGCTTAGAGGTCACGCGTCGTGGCAGTGACGATTGAGCATCGCCCGTCGGCGATGCGCGTCTCCACTGCACATTAGCAGAAACGAAATAATGATCTGCTATTTTTTGTTTTATTACAGCTGAATGCATGACGGCGTTATTTGCTCGAATATAAATATGATCAAGACAAGACTGAACTGGTTTTCCTGAAACAATTTCCTTTCTAGTAATATCATTTATGCACTTTATGAATCCGTGTTCAGATAAGAGATTTTCGTAAGATATTACTAATTTATCATGGCAGTTTAACAAATTTATGTTTATGTCCCCGCAGAAAATTACTTTAGAATCTTTAGGTATCTTTTCAATAAGGCTTCGAAATTCATCTATAAATTGGTTTAATTTAGTCTGTTTATTAATTCGGGGTGGTCTGTATATTGCTAATAAATATATTGTTTCATTATTGTACTGGAGTGTAATGGAGACGCACTCCGCCGAACGCATGCCTGTGGACTGTGACAAGTCACACATACGCGCACTCAAACATTCTCGCGTGTACACCAATACACCTCCACCTCTTCGACCCGGTCGCGTAAACGTGTTTACATTATAGCCTTTTATTGAAAACTAGCTGTTGCCCGCAACTTCGTCTGCGTGGGCAATATAGAATAGTCAAAATACTACTTATCCCGTAGGTGCATTCTTTCACGTGACAGTATAATTAGGATAAGCACTTAGCAGTCGCATAGATTCATTGATCAAGGTTGTGTTGTGGATGTGACCATTTATCTAAACAAAAGAAGTAAAGTTTGTGACGTTGTGAATATCTCTGGATCCAGTCAGCCAATTTGGAAAATTATAACGTATGGTGCGTAAGTAATTTTCACAGGAAACAGTTATAATCTATGTCTATATGCTTTGAGTGTGACAAAGCTGTCATTTGTACATTTTCTGCAGCTGCTGCGACTAATCAGAAGCCAGAAAGTCTGTCAGTCTTACCATGGATATCGTCTTGTGTAGTTGACTGGATTGAAGGTAGCTAGATAGGTAGTCGCTCCAAGCAAAATATTGGTACTCAAACAGATTCGGTGACTGGAAGCCCAACACCAACATAGTTGGGGAATAGCTGGATGGATGATAAAATGAGTCATCATCATCAGCAGGCGCATAGGGTAGGATAGTTTCACTACTGGGAAGAAACACTTGTATGACGGGGATTTTCTGTGCACTTACTCACTATGGTAAGGCTGACCCCACATTAGGCGTGCGCGATCCTCGGGCGTGTGAGTAGCGCGGGCGTCGCGAGCGCGCTGCGTGAACGTCGCGTTTTGCTGCCCTGCGGCATGTGCACGCGAGCACGCGGCGCTCGAGTTGCGTTCTTACCCCTTCGCCCGCTATCCCCGCCGCCCGCTAAACGCCTTAGCAGTTAAACGTCAAGGAGAGCGGCGCGTGCGCGACGCGAGCGCGCTGTAGGTAAATGCCGCAGGGCAGCAAAACGCGACGCACGCGCGGCGCCCGCGCTACTCACACGCCCGAGTTCGTACTTGAAACCTGCAGTTTTGCCAAGGTTTTCAAAATGTACACTTGCAATTTGTCATTTCTTGGTGGAGCCAGCAAATCGAAAGAAACATACGGCCTCTGCCTCGAATTTTGCGGGCAGCGGGGCGGCGGCGGCGGCGGCGCGGGAGCGGCAGGATCTTACGCGTATAATCAAATGGACCGGCCCTCGAATACAGCGGCGCGGGAGCGGCGCGGCGGCGGGCAATGAGCGGTGCGCTCCATTCAAGCGGCGACCGCCGCGTCGGGCGTCTGCATTGTAGGCATAGTGTTATACATTTTTTTTGTGACTTATCAAAATGTCTTAGGACGTGCAAGAGCTAATTATTTCGGCCATCTTTGATAGGACACCCATATGGAACAGCAAACACAATAGAACACAACACTACACTGCTATAGTGCCGCGCGATCTGCCCGCTAGTTTCGAGAACAGGTATGCGTTGCCCGCCCCGCTCCCGCGCCGCCGCCGCTGCCGCCCCGCTGCCCGCAAAATTCGAGGCAGAGGCCTAAGTGTTGTATACTGTGCGTCACTACCGCACACACCGGGAAAATTTCGCTCTTGCGGATGACGTTTATATACCATATTTTGTGTCACACAGGACGACAGTATCCACCGAAACACTTTCAAAGATCTGATGAACGAACAAATCAGACCTGACTTGGTCACCTGGGACCAATCAGAGCTCTATGAAGCGCTCATATGCTTTGGCTCCTACTGTTATTGCGGTTTCTGAAAATTTATTCACCTCATTCAACGATGAATGTAATTCTGATGGTACTATTAAGAACACTTGCTTAGCGCAGAAGCTGACGTTGGCAGGTCGACTCTTTTGACTTCTCGAATAGGATACCATTAGTTTTTGTGCAATGCACACCTGTAATGCATGCTGGATTTGCAACAGAAAACAATTCTGTCTTTGTGATTGAATGACATCAAACGTAGTTTTATATAAAAGGTGTTTTTTTAGACTTGGCTCGGGTCCTACTGAGACTGTTCGTAATCGTGACCAGTGTATTTGCGATCAGAAGTTGAAAGTAAGCATGTCTCTGGTATGCGATGCGTAATTTGTACGTTTTCAGACGCATAAAGCATTTTACGTGAGTATGGTATTAAATCGAGAAAGCTCCCATTTCTTATCTGCACTTTGTATCTGGGCTTGTTCTTAAAGCTACAGAATCCTACATTACCTACCTACCTCACGCTTAGCAGGGCTTGCGAGAGACAGATCCTCATTTCTTCTAGGATTAAGTTTACATATTTTGCATCAGAAAAAATACTTAAGGTCTACTTAATACTACTCACTCAAAGTAATTTGTTTTAAGGCCACCACATTAGTGGAAGATAAGCTAAACTATGTTTATGAAAAAATCCTGATATGAACTCCATCTGTAACTTCAAATGATAATTAATTGTTATACTAAAGTCATCATTTTTGACATAATGTTCAAAAAATTATTTAGATGGCACCGTTTTAAATTTGGCTGAGAACTATTAATTTTCCTTTCATCAAGGTAATAATTGTAATTGGATTTTGATGTGGCACGGCAAACTGACAAACACTATTGAAATGTCTATCGAAAAATTACACTACGTGTTAAAATATGGTGAATTACGGAAAATAAACAACTCCATCTGTTGAAATAATAATCCTCTATAAAGAATGTATGGTAATTTATTGTCATTTACCACCTCGCTCCTTTGTCAAATTTTATGTATTTTATTTAACACAGATTACCACAGATGGAGCTACTTTAACCTTGGCTAAACAAAATTTTAATTTTTTTTTTCTTCCAAAGTTACTTATGAAGGTGTGATTTTCTGTGTAAAGATTAATAGGCCGATCAACTAATATAAGTACAACATTCAAATGTACAGTTTTGACAAACAGATTGCGTGTCGTAATATTTTACATCTTGAATTCACAAAATTAATCATATCTTTTGATAGAGTGAATCGATTTCGATGAAACAAAAACTAAGTAATACCCCAAGTTACGTAGAATTTTTGTATATAAGCATTGTCTGCATTGAATTCGTAGATTTTACGTGAATCCCGAACGAACAAACAGATAAACAGATAAACAGACAAACAGACAAACAGACAAACAGACAAAAATGACAAAAATGATGGAAATGGGTTCTGTTAGTTATCCTTTAACATGCTGGCTATTTTTTTTGTCAATTTCTTCAATGTACAAAAATTACTTTTCTACAGATTTATTATATGTATAGATAATGACACTAAGTCGTGACTAATATTAGGTTCAGTTAGAACTATAACATCTAGTTTATCTAAACAGTAATTTATAGTTAAAAGCAGTTCACTGAAGTTTTTTTTTAGGGAACGAATGTTAACATGTAAAATACATAGTCCTTTACTGTGTACAATTGAACATATCCAATTACTTAGGTCACTAGTACAGGTGTAGTTTACAATATCATCCAATATCATTAACATGGTTATTATACTTCTTTTGGGTTTGTGACCTTGTAATAAATACTCTCTTTAAAGATAAAGTTTTGTTACAAGAAATTGTTTAGTGTCATGTAAACCATTTTATTTGATATTATATATTTTAAGAAAGAACTGTAGCGCTAAAACCCCGATTCATCGAAATTTTGTATCTTTTTTACCCTCGTCTATCGCGATGGCTGCAAAAGCATGCACACTCCTAATTTGAAGATCTTTGACTGTCCTTACAGGACGTTGGAAACCCAAATATCTAAAGGAGTATTGTTTTACCTAGCAACTAGGTTGCGCATTCAGACAGACAGTAGCTTCGTGTAAAATACCAGTATTCAGTTGCAATGGCTTGGCTTGACCAATCCATGATTCATTGTGTGAGTGTTCGAAATAATTAGAACTAACTTTAGTCAACTGTCAAGAGTCATCTTTGGACCTCAACCATATCAAAAACAATTTTAATAGGTACTTCACTTTTCATTTTGAGCAAAGTCATCTTTTTATTTAGATATCGATAGTAATAAAACCAGCTAAAAAGACAAACGCCTCGTCTGTAAAAACTTGCCTAGCCTTTTCTCAGAAGCAAAAGCCTTTTTTATCTGAACAGTTCAGAACAAAACGGTTATGGCCAGCAAACGGACACCTGTGACTCCTAAAAAGTACCGTCTACGATGTAATTTGGGATTAAACCGGGATTTTCCACGTGTAAGTCGAAATGTCCGGGAAATTGAGGCCTTACGTGCTCTAACTGTATTTGTTTGTTAAGGATCTACATATAATATGTACACCTTAATCTATTTAGACCAGTTTTCACTTACCAACATCTGATTATGGAACTATTTTCCTCAATGACACGTTTATAATAAACTAGCTTTTGCCCGCGATTTCACCCGCGGCCCGTAGCCGGATGGTGACAAAACTATCCTAAAATCTTCTCCCGGGTCTAAGTTATCTCCCCTCTAATTTTCAGCCAAATCGGTCAAGCCGTTTTCATGTTATGTCGTGACAACGGAAAGCGGGTTTCATTTATATATATATAGATTAAGACCTACAATTCTTTAACATGGTTGAACAAAACACAAGATTCCAGAAAATTCCAGGTAAATAGTGAAAAAAGTTATAGTTTAATCAACCTTTTACGAAAACGTCTTGTCGGTGATATTACACAATTATTATAGGTATTTGACTGTCTGTTTGTTTGAACGCGCTAATCTAAGCAAATATGACTAGTCGTATTTTAAAAGAAACCCTCGAAATGTTATAGGCTACTTTTTATTGGACAGTGCAAATAATTCCACGAATTCATGTTACATACTTTTTCAAATAGAAATATCATGTTATCTGAAACAAACAAATCTCTATTTTCTCTCAAAGCAATTAACTAACAAAAACAAACGCTAGCTAAAAAAGTTTTGAATAAAAAACATCTGAAAATAAAAACCTCTACATGTTTTGCTACTACGCATTTCTTATAAAATATATTATGATTAATAGGTACTTCGAAATTCTTCTTTAAGTACTCATTGTGTGTATAAGAACTTCATTTAAAACTAGCTGTTACCCACGGTTTCACCCGGGCCAATTCTACTACACATAGTACTTTCCTACCTATGGGTGACAAAGGCAATATTTTATCCAGGTGCGGGAAATAGTTCCCTCGGGACGCAGGTGAAACCGCAGGCGTTACCTAGTCCTGTATAATATGAGATACTACCTACTTGAATTATATGACAAACACGTGGTCTTAGCATAAGGTATGTATGCCAAGGTCAAGAGAAGGTTCCTTCTCTTCAATTATGTGTGAAATGCTCCACATAGTTAGACAGCTTGGTTTATTGACCTATTTTGGTATTGAACGCAAGAATTTATTAACGTGGATAACCCATTTTGGATCATACTCTGTTATGTATATTTACATTAATTTTATAAAGCGCACTAAGTACCGCTGACAGTCGGGTTCCACAATGTAACGCAAAGGGTTACCGAATGTTTTGTGCAGTTGAAAGCTGTTTTCAAGGGAAAACACCGTTGTTTGTTTGACAGCGACTGTCAAATACACCAAAAAACGGCCGGATTATACCTTTCAAAATACGGAGACATAGACGAAGAATTATAAGACGTTCCCATCCACGGACCGACCGCGTGAAGCATTGCTTGCGTTGTGCTGTTGTTGTTTAAATCTATCGACTACTAGGGTTGTAACATAGCCACGAGCACCTTAATACCCTCTATTATAATATTAAATCTCCACTCTAATTGGAACTCCCCAGTGTCCTGGCCAAGTAAACTATGTCGCTACAAGGTGCGATGTTCATGCATTATGTATGCTAAGGTCAAGTACCTGCCGAATAATTGATGAAGCATTTACGGTTTAGCGCGAAATGTTGCCAGTATTCTCATGAATTTAATTCTAGTATTCTATCTGTGGATAATC
The DNA here is from genome assembly GCF_022581195.2 of Helicoverpa zea. NCBI lineage: Eukaryota > Metazoa > Arthropoda > Insecta > Lepidoptera > Noctuidae > Helicoverpa > Helicoverpa zea. Next base: position 7,802,938 of record NC_061472.1, read on the forward strand.
TTGGATAGACCTGCTTTGTAAGTGTGAAGGTTTATTATTATAAGCTGTTTTCTGCGGTTAGACCCTTGTCAAGTGGCAACTCCTTTGTATTCCTAGATTAAAAGTAGTTTGTAGCGTTCCTCGATAAATGGGTTATGTAAGACTGAATTTATGAATTTATGACAGTGGACCAGTTCTTGAGTTTAGCATGTTAAAAGGTGCCTTAAAAAAAACATACTCTTCATCTTGAAATTACTTGGAAGAATTTATGTTAATTTTGTAGATTTGAGAATGCCTCAAACAAACACATGTAAACAAAAACTTTATTCACACTACAAAATTTGAATCTCAAAAGAAATTAAACCATTCTCCATCAACTAAACTAAATGAACATTAACCCTAAGATAACTAAAACAAGTTACCCTTATCCTATATTAAAAACCGTAGCTAAGTTCCTCGCAAGTTTATACCCAACTAAGACTGGTGTATAAACATGTCTTATCAACGAGAGTTAACAAGGAAACCGGACTACCTACTGTACTATATAACTATATACACTATAGTATATCTATATACTTGTTTGTATACTTAATGTATGTGAGTAACGAGGCAAAGCATGATGCTTCGTGTAGAACGGTTACAGGAAAATTAGTGTTATATTTTTCGTGGAAGGAAATAATTTTTATTTTTAAGATTTTTATATTGTGTCTATATTAGTGTGCTAAAGGAAAGACCTGTTTCTTTTTATTTTTGACAGGACTTAGCTAGTAGTAACGTGGGTTAGACACTAACTCTATCCCAATATCCACGTAGTAGATAAAGAAAGAATATTCTGAGGTCGTATTTTTTATATCGATGTGTAAAATCCGTAAGAGTTGAAGTACGTACTATCAGTTTTATGGTATTCAAAATATTTATGACGGTATTAATTAATCATCATCATCTTTCGAGCCTTTTCCCCACTATGTTGGGGTCGGCTTCCAGTCTAACGGGAAGTAGCTGAGTACCAGTGTTTTACAAAGAGCGACTGACCTATCTGACCTCTTATGACGGTTTTTAATGTTTTTGGTTAAGTAGATACAACTGAAATAGGTATTTATTTAAGGTGTTTAACGTATAACATCTACATTGGACATTGAGGTCAACTTCCCAAACAAACTAGATAAGTTTGTCGATGCTCCTAACTTTGTCCTTTGTAGTGAATACACACGGACATACTACGAAAACTCGATATGTTTTCATTGTTGATAATAACTTTTTTACCGGTTTTACCCGGGACCCAGGGAACTTCTTTCAGTATCCGGACAAAATACTGGTACTCGGGGATAGTCTAGCTTCCCAATAGTGAAATTTTCAACTCAATACAGTAAAACCGGAGCTTTCAGGGTATACAAAACGAACAAACAAACAAAAAGTCTGGTGTATTATATTAGTATACAAGGTTAATTGTATACTTATTTTAATATTGACCGTTTTCTCATCGGCCCCTTTAGTGATTAAAACGGCACCGCGCACTGCTCCGGTTGGCGGTGAAACGGATCTCACGCCGCATTCGCTTCTCTAAATCCGATAATGCCTAACATACGCCTAAACCCGTTAAATCCGTCAAAGCCAGCTTTACCCCCACCCTTAGGGGCGGTGCGGTGCCATGTGATAATCACCTTTTTTTTTTTTTTTTTTTTTTTTATCGACGTAAAATCATCAAATGACCCCTCCCGCTGTGGGTTAGCAGCGGTGAGGGAGTGTCAGACTCTTACTGACTAAAATCGTCGTGTTCCGTCATAGGCCTTTTATGTACCAGGGCCGCGGTATCTCTTTCGAACAACCCGCAGCCCCGGCAGGCCTTGGCCCTGCTGGGCCCCGCTGGGGTTGCTGACGTCTCTTTGAGGAGCGCGTGGAACAACGCGCGCCGTCGACACGGGTCTGTCGTCTAGGAAGACAGAGGGACGATGAGCCACCCGAACTCACCGCCCACAGACCCACGCCTACGGTGGCCGGGAGTCATCTCGCGACACCCGGCGCCCATGGTGTCTACCTGGTCCAGCGCGGCGGCCGGGATGAGAGGTGCGGACTCTCTGGCGTTCCGCCTCCTCCTTCTCGAGCATGACCGCTTCGCAGAAGGAGGCGACGGCATCCCATTCCCTCTCGCCCCGGACCATGGCCTGAACCAGGGCCGGACGCGAGAGGTCGCCGCCGCCCAAAGCCTCGACGAGGACCCGGCGGTGCCCCTCCCATGCGGGGCACACCTGGACTGTGTGGTCCACCGTGTCCTCGGGGCTGTCCGCACAATGGTGACACCCGGGCGCCTCCTCACGACCGATGCGGTGCAGGTACCTCCCGAAACAACCGTGTCCGGTGAGGACCTGCGTCATGCGGTACGTGAGGGCGCCGTGACTCCTCCCGAGCCACTCCTCAAAGAGGGGACTTACCGCCACGATGGTGGCGTGCCCTATGTGATAATCACCTTAATCGTTATTTCGAAACAAGAATTATTTTCGCATAATAGAACAAATAAATTCAACTATTACAAATTATGTTCTACAACAAAAACTTTCACAAATAAAACACTCATTATAAGTTTTCACATTTTCATTTTCACTCATTGCGTTAACGAAATAAAGAGCGAAACTTTAAGAGCAACTTATTTTGTTAATTGTATCAGTTATCAAAAGTTTTGTATGAACAATCAAATAATCGTAACATGATGCAATCTTCTATCATTTTTGTAGAATAAACAAAAGAAATATAAGTAACTGGTAACCAAATTCCATTTTCAAAATCCATCAATCGGATTTCGAACACAGATATAATTTATACTAGAACCGAGATTTACACTTACCCGACCAGAATAATTGGAAGTCGGAATAATTCGATAATAGAAGCGGTAACTGTTCGGAGCCAGGTTCCGTGGACCAATTAACAGTGTCTATTCCAGCCGGACGTAGGTACGTGGTCGCTCAAACCTCCTTTGAATGGCTGCGGTTGATTAGTTGCGGGGTCAGGTACACTGAGCAAACATTTAGACTAGGCTCTAAAGGAGTAAGGCTAAAGGAGTTTTTTAAGCTTTGTAAGAATCTGTTGGAAGTAGGGGGCATAATTGGAAAAAAGTAATGGTCATACTTATTTATATTAAGTACCACTATCTATTTGTTTACACTTAAACATTTATCTATTGGTGACCTTTAAAACTCAGTGTGGTTGGAGGAGTTTAAAAGGGTTTCCTATTTTTTTTCTGATTAACTGTCGAAGCCTTTAAATACTAAAATGGGTGAGGAAAACCAGTTATTTCCTGTGAATACAAAAACCAAAAAAAGTCATTTTCTGAACTCACATTCGTAAACCAATAGTAACCACCACATAGTATGAAAGGCAGAAAATGCTCTCTGCTCTCAGGTACTCGACTAGCTATCTAATGAGCTTAACTTCACACGATCTGGACCTTGTTCCTATACAGTATTAACACCTGATAGCTTTGTGACCATCGCTGAAAGATCTCGGTTTGTAGATGTGAAGGTTTTTTGTTACTAAGAGAAGACTGGAAGTGAATTCACAGCCTCATCATTCGTTTTGGTATGATTGTACAGCGTTTTTTAATTTAACACAAAGTAAAAAGTTCCCGGCTGTCTGAGGTTAAAAAGTCAAATGTTCCTGTCAAGGCACCAATCATGTGTTTCCTCATGACTGTTCTGAGTATAATATTTATTTTTAATGGATCAACTTCTTGTTACGAACAGGTAATGCCTTTGGGCAGCGCAAGTAGTAGCTGAGGTAAGACATATGTTTACCCACCCGTAACGTTTAACTGCGTGAATGCCGCTGATTATAAAACAATAGAAAATCAATTGTGTACCCTATATCAGAACTCCGGCATACAAAGGGTTAAACAACAGTCATTGACACCTTCAAACAAAAGATCCCTCAAACACGAACCAAAAAATTACGGACTATTTTCAAAAGCACGTCCGCTCGTCCGGTGAGGTTATGCGGTATCGCAACGGCATGCGCTCCGCACATCGGCCGTAACGACTGGACCGGCACGTGTGTATGTCGTACGTGAGCCGGACGGCATTATGCTTAAAAACTTTTTGTATTTTTACTCCTTTATTTCTGGTTGATGTTGTTCTGTTGTTTTTTTGACGGATTTTTTTTTTGGCTGGAAAATTTGAATGGTGGTCGGATTATGGTCACGGTTTTTGTATTTTTGGTAATTTTTAAGCTTTTGACGTCGGGTGCAAGAAGATTTTGAAATCGGTTTAAAATATTTCAATTAAGAATGTATGTGACAGTATACATGTGCCCCAGTTTTAGATGAATCAAATATTATTTTATACTCTTCGAATAAGTGCTATTTGAAGCTTAATTCTACAGAATAGATAACGCCAAAAATCCAATAAACATCTTAGCCCGCATCTACGGTTATCAGCCAACGTTCAATATTTCAGCGTTCACAATCTTTCCAATAATTTACCTTGAAAGAATTGCCTTAATCAAGCACTTCTTTGAATGCGCCTTTAATCTAAAACCACCATTTAAATTGCCGAGCGCACGTTAATTTGCTAACCTTTGACTAAAATGCGACACATGGTTAATCCGCTTCTGATTTTTATAATAGTTTCCTTAGTGAAGCTTTGCAAGCAAATAGTGGTTTTATTTAATTTAATTTGTGTATCTCATAGAATACTTAAATACCCAGAAGTCTCAGGAAATAAAACATGTAAATAAAATACACCCAACAATGATCCCTGTTAATATTATAAATGCGAAAGTAACTCTGTCTTTCTGTCTGTTACGCTTTCACGTTTAACCACTGAATTGGTATTAATAAAATTTGTTCAAGACATAGCGATATAACCGAACGAGACGCGGGCGGAAGCTGGCATGAAATAATACTTCTATACTCATATTATAAAGCTGAAGAGTTTGTTTGTTTGTTTGAACGCGCTAATCTCAGGAACTACTGGTCCGATTTGAAAATTTCTTTCAGTGTTATATAGCCCATTTATCGAGGAAGGCTATAGGCTACTTTTTATCCCGGTACGCGAAGTAGTTCCCACGGGATGCGGGTGAAACCGCTGGCAGAAGCTAGTCGAAGATATTTTTAGACTTGGTCAAATTACATAATGAACTAAGATGCATCAACTTTATCACCCCTTATCCCATTATTATGTCCTTATCCCAATTTCATTTGGGCTTGGCACAGAATGTTTTCCTTCTACTATTTGAGTATGCAAATATTGTTAAAAAAATCTTCGCTTAATAGTTAGTTAGTCTGTAAGTAAACATCCGAGAAGTCCGTATATCACGCTACAAACGAGCTAGATACGGCGTAAGCTTAGCGCATCGATTTGCCGCTCGATTGAACCTAGTTTCAGCACTGAAATAACTATTTTCAGGCACGACAGCAAACATCTCGGAATAAACTTCTGTGTAAAACTTACTCGATGTTGAAGTGTTAACAACTCGATTTGAAGGAGTTCATTAATATAGGAATGATACTAAAGCTGTAAGGCTAAAGCCGTATTAGCCAAATTTTGTCAATAATACATAGTTTTTGGATCGTCGGATTCTAAAAAAAGTTCTTCGTTGTTCGTCTTTTGGTCAGTTCGCTGTCAAAACTATTTTTCTCGGGAACGAGTGCAGGTATAAACTTGAAATTAATACGAACTGAAATTGAAGTCTGCGGAACCTAGGACCAGCAAAATAAATTATTAAGTACGTATGTCTAGTTGTATTGTTGAATATCTAAGCCATGTTACTGTCGAGGCTCATCAAAATCTATTGAGTATTTTTTTTTGAGTCACTATATGTAGGTATTCAAAGATATTGCTGAGTTGTGGAAGTCAGATAGGCAGTCGCTCCATCCTCCGCAATCATCTGCAGGCTACACTGGAAGCTGACTCCGACATAAATCGTTGGCGAAAAGCTAACAAGATGATACGTAGATTCGTTTGTATTTTCTACAGCTGGTCAGTTTACATAATAAAATTGATACATAAAATACAAAAGTTAAACGAAAATATCTTGGAAGTCGGTGGCGCTAGGACAACTAAAACATTCGATTGGAAAAGTTGCTGCCACCGATTCGAACTATCCTTTTATTTGGAAACAGCCTTGCAAGACCGTCTGACTTGGAAACTAGGCTAGAGTTACACTTTGTTTATTCTTAAAATAAATTCTCATAAAACAACATCGTTACTTCATATACCTATAAAAATATACTTATGTCAATTAACTTACTGCGGAATTTATGACGTATCGATCCTTTTTTTTTGCAATGAGAGATTGAAAGAATAATAATAATCTATATGAAACTAAGGTCAAAAGTCATCTCTAACTAGCAAATAAATGGATGTAAATCCAATAAATATATGGCACAGAAATCTACCGATAGATGATAACTTATAAAAACCAGATTAATAAATATACCTAGACGGTTCTTGTCATTTAAATCTTACCCACCTCCATAGGTTAGGAACATGAATTATTGCCCAGCCCCTTTCAATTCCATCCCTTACCCGATTCATTCTGTACGGGATTAAGTTAGTTACCTGTCGAATGGGACCGTAAACGTGTTAGTTTTAAACCTTAATTGGTTCCCACTAACACCGAGCTTAGGATTACGCTGATATTAATGCGGTAGGAAATTATTTTGGAGGTTCATGAAACACATAGATTCGTGTCACCATACCTAGCGGGTAGTCCGAAGCTGGACATTACATCACTTTCACACGTCATTTTAAGAACGCCGGGGTTGGCATTCCCTAACTGACTGATCCCTGAGAAGAAACGCCGAAACAAACTCAAGAGTCTCTTTTAAATGAACGTAACGAAGGTACGATAGATAAACTCTTTTTCGTATGACTTCAGAATACATATGTAGGTATCGCGTGAATAAGCTATGATTGAGTTCATTATAAGGTATTGTATTTAAAAGTTCGGTGTTCACAATATATTTTTGACCTTGGTAGACCTTTTCATTTTAAAATGCAAGGGGCATAAAATTAAGTTGCAAGCCAATCGTGCTTATAATTAAGTTTCGGCGGCGGCATTCGTGACGAGAAAAATGATAAGTAACTAGAATTTTTTTTACAAGTTTTCAAAAGCTCATTTAAAGTATTTATGGAATAAATTGAGTTGGATTATTTGTAAGAATAATTAATTTTCGAAAAATGCATTTTTAATAGATGCCAGAAAATCTTAGAACATGTCCTATCAAGGGGTATCATCCGATAAGACTAGAAGCCAACACTAACTTAGTTGAGAAAAAGCTAGGAAAATGATGATTGATGCATGATGAAACAGATTAAACAGAGAGAAATAGTTCATTTTAGACTTCGTTTTCGAGCACAGGCACGCAATTAAACACACTTTCTTTCTTTCAAGTTGATTTTTTGCGATTAATTTATGAAGCAATGATAATTTATACAGTTACCACAAAAATATTTCATCACATATTTTCATCCGCGTTATATTTCATAAGGACTACACTAAACCGCGACCTTTTGCTTAAAGTACTATACAAATATTGCTTTTGAGAGAGTACTGTGTGATATTAAATCTGTCTGGGCTGTAGTCCACCTACGCTAGTAGTTAAGCTTTGTGTTTGCATTTGCTGTTGGGTATATAAGGCCTGTTTTATACAGAAAACGAAAAGCTAGGCAGGTTATGAAAAATAAATATGACTGTAACATAAGGATGGTCTTAAACCTTTAAAATCAGATGGTTTGTCTATGTCTAAGTTGGAAAAAAGATTAGTACCTATTAGATTTACCTACTTGTCTGCGTCAGGACCGCCGTCACAACTCATCGATCCTCTTGAAATACATATAGAGAGTTGCTACCTAATTGCTACCAGCTACCATTAGTTGCTACCAATTGCTACCCTCGTGGTTTTGAACATATTCAGCATCCAAAGGTGACAGCCATTCTGATATCACTATGGCTGTCACTTTTCCCAGTGTGTAAAGTATCGTGTTTTTTTTTCACCCAGAGTTGCTACCTAATTGCTACCCTGCAGAATTAAATTTTGGACCACATCGATTAAGTGGATAAAAAGATATTAAAAAAATGAGTTTTTGCGCCTACTTTCAGATAATTTGTTTTTAATTAAACGGGTAAAATTACTTTCAATTAATTGTTAATGTAAACAAACGCCCAGTATTCTCTCTTCTTTCTATAAAATAATTTTACATACTTACGTATTTACGTATAGGAGAGCCATAATTATTTGTTTGTTACACCTCAATACAGTGCACGACTGTTTACATAAATATTTCATTCGCCCCTCTTTCTGTACGTTTCAAAATATAAAAGCAAAAGGCTTATTTCAGAAATAGTTCGAGTAGCGTGGGTCGGTAAGCTGCCAGGAATAAGCTGTAGCCGTATAAATAAAATAGGCATGAATAGGTGTTTGTTATTTACAATATTGTCTGAGAGATTGCTTACTCTCTTTAAAGACTAGATGTGTCGAAAGTATCATTTTTTACAGTTTCATTCTATAAGAAGAACGCCAGATTTTAGTGTAAATAATGAATATTAGAGTAGGTACTTACTTAGAATATGTTGAATATGTTGAGAGATCGCGTTATTAGTTAATTAAAAATGTAGAATTTGAACCATAGGCACTTAAATCAACGTTTTAGGTAGGTTTTGTTTGGTATGATGAATAGCTATTTATCATCTGACACTTCAGAAAAAAAAAACTTTAAGAGGCGTTTAAAGCTTAATTTAATTGTCAATTAAAATCTTAATGTTAGTATTAAACCATCAAATTAGGGTTCAGTTAATGAAAATGAAGAAAATTACGCAATATTACTTGATGCCCCCCATAATCCGAGGGTTCCGTACAAACATTTAAATTTTAATCATGTGTGTTTAGGCTGTCGTTTCTTATTCAGTAGAAAATATACCAGACTTTGTTTGCTGTAATAATAACAATCTGTTAATTAATTGAACGATAAGCTTTATTAAATATGCTTCAGTTTTATGATGCTTAACCTTATTTTGGTGTTTTTAAACCAGCTGATTCATATAAGTGCCATGTTGCAAACGTCGATTGATAGGCTATAATATTTGATTGGGTTCATAAATGAAATTGAGATAAATAGCTGAACCCACATTACAATAATCAGATATCCGGCCGTAATAAGTGATTTGATGCATGATAACTTAAAATTAACAGTCAACTAATCATCGGGCCAACTATCATCCGATAGTTTAGTCAGTTCGTTTTTCCGTCAATTCAGGGGTCACGCAGATTTACAAAGCCATATCTAAAGAGAATAACTTAAAGCCCATTTAAATAACAATGTTTATGCCGGGTGGGAGCGAATCGGCGATAAATGTGCAATTTGACATTAGTCTAGTTTTTACTAATTCAAGTAGGTGTGTATGAGGATACATAATACCTATATTTACGTTCCTTCGTATCAGTTTTTTCAGATCATGAAATACGGAGCAAGGCCTATTGCAATAAACCAAGCACATTTTCCGATGCGGACAGTCGCAATAAAAACGGGACCTAAGATCCGCACATAGTGATCACATACGTTCTGAGCCATAAAAGTACGGATATCCAATAATCCCAAACAGCATTTTTTGCAAACACACCCTATTATATTAAATTATATTCATACATGGTTAAGAATTCTACATATATTAGTTTCATTATCGTTGGATCAGCATCGACTGAACTCATTTCCTTATATGATGTGAAATGGAATTTCTAAGTCTGCTGCCACGCAAAAAATTGTGAACCTATTCGGATGAACCATGGCATGGAGTTAGGTATCACTCTGAAGACAGAGATGAGCTGGTTTTTATCTGGATGCACAAAGTTAGTTTCCTTAGGCCTCGCATAAAACTACGAGGAACAGCTGGTTCGTTACACAAACGATGCAACAAAACTGAATTCCTCCCACATCTTGCAAAACAGCAAAACTTCAAAAAAGCAAAACTCAGCAAAGGAAACATTTAGAACCGCACTCCGTAATTAGCTGGCGGTTTTATCCTAAAATAACGCATGACTTGGTCTATATCAGCAATAAGCCGGGATTAGCCACTCGAACTAGTTCGTATCTTAACGCGAACCACTTGGCTGGCAGCCAGGTTCCGACTTTTGAGGCTCTGCATCGAAAGATATGAAGCTTGCACTGGAAGGTCAATTTTGTTAAATTAATGGACCGCTAGATGCGAGGTTTTAGGTTCTGTTTTCTTTGTAATCTGGAGTTTTTGTAACTGTACATGGATTATATTTGGGTCATTCATTGAAAAACTACTCGTTGTTGGTATTATATTTTTTTTCTAGGTAAAGATTTGTAACAATAATTTTTAATTCAACAACAACTCTGTTTGTTTACTAAATAGTTTGACAAGTACCTAGAATCCGAATGAACAACAGAAACAAATAAACTATTTTCACCTGTACAGGCACAAACAACAGGAATTACTGCTCCATTTTGTAAGAGGATTGATGACTGAGCTACAAACACGAGGATCCATAAGCTTTATGCTGGACAATGACGTTATCACACTAAACAAGCTCAAAGCACGAGCTCATTCAAACTACTTACTTCAATGCACCCTCAGTCACAAAGCAAATAAGGTTGAAAATCGCTTGCGCAGCGCACTCACCGTCAAACATTTTGGCTCGCTCGTTAAACCACGTGAATAGCTAGTACGTGTCAATAGTAGTACATTGCAAACGCCGGCTTTTCGGTCACAAAATTTGCGGTTAAACAGAGCCTTAATTAAAGCCGCATAGCACTATATTTACGTACTTGGAAGCTAGGAAATGAATTAAGGTGTGAGTTGAATACTTACTTTATGAGCTTCGTTACGAAAAATATGAGGCCATGGGACGCTTGCTGATGTGAGCACACACACATGGAAGCTGCTAATAGCACATGCATGCACTACTAACACAGCGATAGTATGAATGCGTCTGGCCGTGTACTGTCACGGCTTTAAACTGAATTTATTTTTAGTTGACACAATAGACGTTCTCGATTTAATGGTTTTTTTTTTTAGTTTTGGGTGTAGAGTTTTGGACTTGAGCATACTGGTACACAAAGGGCTCAAAAAGGAACATGGTGGTAGAAAGCCCGTTTATAGAGAAATGCAAATATCCGGATGCACAGATTAGTTCCAAGTCAAATCGCTGACGGAAGCTACGTAATTACATTTATTTGCATGACCATCGTCACGTTAGATTACAATTTTTTATCTAAGATAATAATTATCGCATCTCAATGCAAATCATTTCCTAAAATAATACCTATCGTTTTTATCTGATCAAGTCTGTTGATTAAACGCAAATGACTTTTTGAACATTTCAAATGTGTGTTGAAAGTGTGTCAGACCTATGTCCTGTTAGTCAAAATGTTTAGATTATTAGTTTTATCATTTTCCTTAATAGTGTTCAGTGCTAAGACTTCGTTTGGATATGATCTGAATATTCTGCATTATAATGATTTTCATGCGAGGTATGTATTTCTATTTTGTGTTACTAACTGTTATTCGCATTTCCACTCGCGTCTGAGGAATCTACCTATACCGCACCGGGATTTAAAGTAGATGTCTCTTCTCGGATTCTACACGGTAGTAGTTCAGGCGTGAAAAACTTTTTTACAAAAAAATTAAACCGACTTCCCAAAACACTAAAAAGCAAAAAAAAAACTATTTTTAGGTGCATCGGCCTAGAAGTCGGTGTCTAATGGATGTTACTAAGTTAATTTTGCCACCGACTTCTAGGTCGATGCACCTAAAAATAGTTTTTTTTTTTGCTTTTTAGTGTTTTGGGAAGTCGGTTTAATTTTTTTGTAAAAAAGTTTTTTATTTAAAGCTTTTCAGTGATACGAATAGTTGTCACTATCCATACAAGTGAGAAGTTCTCATCAATACAAAGAATATAAGTCCAAATACGAGGTATTTTACATATTCAGTTGTCGAGTTCCCTCGACTTACTTTCTCTGGTCTCCATCATCAGGTCAGCTCCAAACCTTCACTGTTGCAAAGGTCTTGTCAATACAAATAATTTAAGCCCAAACACGAGGTAGTTTACATATTCAGTTGTCGAGTTCCCTCGACCCTCTCTGGTTTCCATCATCAGATCAGCTCCAAATCTTCACAGTTGAATAGTGCTTTTAGGCGTACACCTGAGTGTCAAGTTTTTACCCTATGTATGCCTACAACTTTCGAAGGTTGCCCTCGATTTCTCAGGGTTTCCATCATCAGATCCTGACCTGATGACTATGGGACCAACTGGCAGCTATTCCGAGTCGAACAAAAAAAGAATCACGTAAATTGGTCTATAAACCTCGGAGTAATCGATGTACATACATAGAAAAAAAAAAAAAAAAAAACATACCGGCCGAATTGATAACCTCCTCCTTTTTGGGAAGTCGGTTAAAAACCAGAAAGTCATAGTTACCTTCATATCTATAACATTATTACCTAAATACTATGTAATAGTGCAGTGTCTAGAACGAAACATATAGACGCTAAAATTAATCGAAAAGACTAATGACGTACTTAATTACGATAAAGAAAATATTTCTTACACTCATTCCAAGGATTTCTTGTACAATGCTATGTAAAATGTAAACTAATGTAAAATGCTTATACACAAAAGTGATTATACTTCATTTTATACTAATGATGTTTAATCATCAAGAAGACGACAATTTTTTTGTATTCAATACATTCGAAGCTTTTCAGGACTAAATTGGTAAATAAGAGTTTTCGTGTTATTAATAACTGAAGGGTTTTCAGTACTCCAACGACAAACGTTTGAACCAAAGATTTGACAGCAGAATTCGACAAATCCGACGGTGCGTTCGACAGCTGAGTAGTTAGGAACTTGGATTAATTGCGAATTTCCAACTTTGAATACGACTTCGATTCTTTGACAAGTCACATCCGTAGTGACAGTTTCTTGAATGGTTATAGTGGTGACGGAAATTAATGCCCATTTTCACCAAGAAATACCTAAATTAAGGGATCCCCTAAGAGCATTTACGGAACACTTAATAAGAATTTCGTTTTCACCAAAGTTTAGGTATCCCTTATCCATAGTTATTTATGTCAAAATTGGGAGAGCCCTTATTCTAAGTGGCACTTAGATAAAGAGATTGTTGGTGAAAATGGGCATCAGTGTTTAAGTAATCAATGTTGTGGAACAAACATTTAAATATTTTAAATAGAAACATAGTAACATCTTGGCTTAAACGATTAACGGAATAAATCATTAAGCAATAGAAAATGTATTATTAAATTGTCTGGCATTGATTGTTTGTCACTACGGAATGTGTGACGAACACTAGACGGATGTAGAAGTAAGTACAAACAAAGGAAAGTGATATGGGTTGGGGATTTTTAAAGGAACATATAAGAAAAATAATCAGCATTACGGCCTGATCATGATGGAGGTATCGTTAAGAAAAACACATACAGACTCACTTAGAAAAACAATATAACATAACAACAGTTAAATCCTATTTATACACCATTCACAATCTTGTGTCGACTTCCAAAACACTTAGGGTCAATTCCCACTGAAAGAGCAGCGGCCGGCAGCGGCCGGCAGCGGCCGTAATTGCAAGGGATTGAGCGCGAGCGCGGCGGGCCGCGCGGCGCCGCACCGCGCCGCGCTCTTACATTTTCCGTGCTCTTACGGCCGCTGCCGGCCGCTGCTCTTTCAGTGGGAATTGACCCTTATTGATGCTATTTACGATGTTTTCCAGATTCGTCGAGACCAGTCCATCAGGAACTACCTGCAATCCTGCAAACAATCCATGTATCGGTGGCTTCGCTCGTCTCGCGACGATGGTTCGCGAGCGTTTGAGAGAAGAACCTGATTCCCTGCTCCTCAACGCCGGTGACAGCTTCCAAGGAACCATTTGGTACAATATTTTTCGATGGGAAGTCACCAAAGACTTTATGAATATGCTGCCACATGATGCTCACGTAAGTACAAAATAATTGGTTTCATGTTTTTAACTACCAAATAGCTGAGACTGCATTTAGTGGAGTCGGTTAAAAAGACAGTTATTTAGGTTGCACATTACCACATTGCAGTAGAGTGTAGATTACTAGACAATTCCAATTACACTAAATATGCTTGTGTCAAATTATGTGGGAATCAAATTCACAACCTATTGATTGCCAAGCCGACACCTTAGTAATCAGTTTGCTTTGATTATGGTCTTATCTCTTGCAAGTGTTAGGACCATAATATAGTCTAGGATGATAAGATTATTAAAATGTGTCCGTGACCACCAGTGAATATCGGTGTATCGGTCAATGTGGATAAGTGGAAAAAGCCTCGGTTATGTAAAGTTTATCCAATTATCCGTTAAAAATCAAAGTTACTTCGTTCATTATTCAGTTCATGTTTATCATTACAGGTACTTGGGAACCATGAATTTGATAATGGAATTGAAGGAGTGGTGCCATACTTGCAAAAATTAGAATCACCAGTAGTTACTGCAAATATTGTTGATGATGATGAACCTACCATACAAGGTTTATATGAAAAGAGCATCGTTGTAGAAAGGAAAGGCAGGAAAATTGGAATAATTGGTGTACTTATTGCTACAACTAACGTAAGTAACAAATAGATATCATTAAATCCAAAGAACGAAATTGACGACAACTTACATATACTTAATACATGTCGGACTTGGGAACTAGCATTTGAAAACACATTAATGGAAAGACTAGAGACCAAATTATAGCCATTGAATTTTATAATCTCGACATTATTTGAAATTTTCAGATCTTAGCCTCAACGGGTAATCTGAGATTTACAGATGAAATAGAAGCTGTAAGACAAGAAGCTGAAAAACTGAATGAACAAGGCGTCGATATCATAGTAGTGTTGTCACATTGCGGTGTGGACGTAGATAAGTAAATACTTTTTAAAATATTTATAGCTTATTTATCATTCGCATTTATACAAGCTGTTGATTTGCATCTGTGCCATATTCAAGGAGGTAATTATGCTAATGATTCTCGACCCAAATCAATAAAAAAATTGGTACGTAATTTTTTTTCTTTAATTTTTTTCGGAATTCCCTCAATGTCATCTAGCCTTATTTAAACTTGGCGCGTATGTTACGGGCGTTAAAACCGTGCTGCACCCTCACACAAACGCAAACACAAAACATACGCAACGATCACTCATAAACATTCATAAAATTGGATTACTTCGGAAATACCACAACATTACAATGACAAAAAAAGCAGTGCATATTAGTTATTTCCCATCTACTGTAATTCCAATCGATTATTTACGTACTGTATGTCCTCCTCCTGAACTATGGCACAAATGCAAATCAACACCTTGTACATGTGTTGATTATTATTAAAACCTAACTCTTAGGTAGAAGTTTTACTCCAACTTATTTTGAGATAAACTTTGCTCTGTAAATTTTTCTTCACCCTTTTTTTCCCTCATTAGCCCTTTTTGTTGTACCACATATATGTTTTTAGAGAAATTGCGCGCCATGCTGGACCTCATGTCGACATCATCGTTGGTGGACACAGTCATACATTGTTGTATAATGGGGATGCTCCTGAGGCCAGTGGCTTTACCCCGTTGGGACCTTACCCAGTGGTAGTAGAACAAGAAACCAGAAAGGTAAGCTAGAGCTATTAACAATAGAACTTCAAACTTTACCTAAATAAGCACCTGTCCAATATTTTGCGAACCTCGTAAGAACTCATTCGAATTTATTATCATCATCATCATTTTCCTGTAGATAATCCAATATTATTTAGATTTGCTTTTATGTTTTTTGAATGTATAAAAAATAAACAAAGATATTTTTTTAAGGTTCTAATAGTGCAAGCAGCAGCCCATACACAGTATTTGGGTGAGATCAAGCTCACGTTTGATGACGACGGCCATCTTGTCAGTTGGGCTGGTAACCCTCACTACATTGGAAATGATATTGTACAAGGTAAGAGCAATGAGGTACAAAATAATGAAAATTATATAGCTGAGAGTTTATCGTTTGTCAGAAAGCGACATTGCCGAAGCAGCAATGTCGCTTTCCAGTCTTTGACATCAATCTAATGATTATTTTTATTTTCAGCGCCTGATGTTTTGGAAAAGATAAACTACTATTTACCACTGATCGAAGAGAGGGAGTCTGAAGAAATTGGAACATCAATGGTGGATCTGTCAGCAGATTGCTCGTGCTCCGAATGTAACCTTGGCAATTTTATATGTGATGCTTTTATGCACGCTGTGAGTAATTATTTTTAGTGTTTTTTGAGGTTATTTTTAATTAAATAGAGCACAGCTATGCAATTATAGGAAGTCATTTGGGCAAGGTGATTAACCTTTAGCAAAAAAAGCTCAATTCCTAACAGTAGGTACAGAGGGGTGAGTGAGTAGATGATTAGTGATGCCTTATCAGCTGTAAAAGATTTGATCCAACTATTAGGCTTTATACATAATTATGTATATCATGGATGGTACTGACTTAACTATTGCTTCTATTTTGTTTCAGGCTTTATCAAGAGCTCAAGGGAACAACTGGAACTACGCGCATTTTTGCTTTAACAACCGAGGTGTTATCAGAGCACCTATTGACAAAGGAGGTAAGAGGGAAGATCAGAACCATTCGATAGACCTCTTAGCATCTGTATATCTGTGTTAGTTTGAGTAGATGTGAATTTCTTAGATAATGATTTACGAACTACAATGACATCCAAATAAATATGGAGCTTATTGGCTGTAAACAGAGGTTGAGTGATATAAAGATGAAGCAAAAGACCTTGAAGGAGAAGTACATAATCTACGTCTAAAAGTAATTGGAGGAATTAATAAGAAACCTTTTTTTTTCAGTAATTACGTTTGGATCAGTGATATTGTCTACACCTTTTGAAAACAACGTTGAAGTTTTTGACCTAAAAGGAGAACATATTATGGAAATGTTGGAGTATTCTGTAAATGGCCAACCTACTCCTGGCAGACATATGTTACAAGTAGCAGGTAATATTAAAAATATTCTTAAGTTTACTATTAATTAGCACGAGAATCCCAAAATTAATATTTTTTTCGAAAAACCTGTGATTTTATTTGAACTTATTTGCCTATTCCAACGAGTATTTTTACATTATTATGCTTAGATTCATAAAATAATTGCATACGTCGATCATTCGCAGGCTTGCGTGCAGTATTTGACGGCTCTCAACCAGTAAACTCAAGGGTACTGAACGTGACAGTCAGATGTATCGAATGTGACGTGCCTAGGTACGAACCTCTGGAGCTTGACAAATACTACAAGGTCGTCTCCCAGAACTTCCTCGGAGAAGGCGGTGATGGATTCACTGTAAGTGACATGTTTTGCCCTTTATATTTTCACCTCTCAGAATCAGCATCTGAATAGCTTCACTGATTTGGATCCAGTAATCTAACATCCAAATGTTATTTATCTTTAACGATTATTAAATATCAACTAAAAATCTGAAATGTGGTCCAAATTTTTGCGTGCTCGAAAATTAATGAGGTTGAAATATCATTATTAGCATACATCATTTTGATTTCTCTCAAGTAGGTATTATCATGTTGCTCGGTTCATTTCATTATCAGGCTGCATCATATTGGCTTCCCTCAAGTAATATCTTGCAGCTAGGTTCTTTTCACATGTAAAGCTAAAATCACGTACGTAACGTTAAACTGTAGGTCCCGGCTGTCATTGAACATCCTTGGCAGTCGTTACGGGTAGTCAGAAGCCAGTAAGTCTGACACCAGTCTAACCAAGGGGAATCGGGTTGCCCGAGTAACTGGGTTGAGGAGGTCAGATAGGCAGTCGCTTCTTGTAAAGCACTGGTACTCAGCTGAATCCGGTTAGACTGGAAGCCGACCCCAACATGATTGGGAAAAGGCTCGGAGGATGAGGATGAGGATGAAAGCTAAAATCAAAAAATATTTTTAAACGTTTCAGATGATCGCTGAAAACCGAAAGAACATAGAAGTACTCGGAATCGATTATGACATTCTACTGGACTACATACGTCTGCACTCCCCGGTGTTTGCTGAAAACGATGGGCGTATGACGGTGCATAATCCTTGCTTGCCATGAGCCGAAGAAGACCAGGAAATCTTCAAACGTCAGTCAAGAATCTTTAACTTCATGCTATCACTGCCAAAACATAGAACATTATGCATTTTTTAAGTATTGCGCTGCTGAAAAATACCATGAATTATTAATACCTGCAACATTAAATTATTATCTTGTAATTACTATATTTTTATTTTTATTTCCTCAACTCGATTTTGACATTCATAATTATCTTGCTCGAATAATTTCTTAGCGATGACTAACCTTAGTTCGACCAATTTCGATTCTAACGTAGATAAGTCTTCTATTACATCCCTATTGACACCATTTTCAATTAGAACATTCCGCTATCTTAATTCCTTATGCATATTAAAATGTACTTTAGCTGGTTTATCAACCTTTATCTTATCATTCCAAACTATACGTACAAGTAGATCCGTTCGATTAGTTCCAATATTTTATATCATTTTGCCTAATGTGTACAAGTGCCTACTGATGTTTTAGCTAAAATGCATAGATTATTATCGTTATTTTCATATGCTCTAGCTTTAAGTGTTCTAAGTGCATCAGGATATGAGCTGAATATTCTGCATTATAATGACTTCCATGCGAGGTGAGTACTTTGACACTTTTGCTTTCGTGCATTTTCGAAACGCCGCCGCATTCAATTTCAGAAATATATTATCTATATGCGTTTTTTAAGCTAGATAAAACTCCACCAAAGACAAACTAAAGGACATTAAAAAAAAAACAATATATAATCGTTCTTCAAATATAACAATACTAGCTTCCGCCAGCGGCTTCGCCCGCGTGGTGTGTTGATAAAAAGTAGCCTATGTGTTCATCCAGGGTATCACCTATCTACATACCAAATTTCAATCAAATCGGTCCAGCCGTTTTTGCGTGATCGAATAACAAACATACATCCATACATTCTCACAAACTTTCACATCTATACATATAATAAATCTGTAAAAAAACTGTGTCTGTACATTGAATATATTAAAAAAATAATAATTGGGTGGGGTTTAGAAACAGTAATGGAGCACAAATCCAAAAAAAAAAATCTGTCTGTATGTCTGTTTGTTTGTACACGCTAATCTTCCGAACTACTGAACGGATTTCAATGATTTTTTCTTTGTTGTATTAGTATTAAGCCTGGTCAACATATAGGCTATAATTTATCTTCGAAACTTGAAGACCTGATGCAGAACTCCAACAGACCAATAAAACTATAAGAGATACAAATATGGTGCCGTGGCAAAAATTGTTTCATTTGATGAGCATTTTCAGCTGAGACAATAAATTTTAAGATCTGGAACACCTGATGTGGAACCCCAAGAGCCCAGCTTCTCTGTACCATATACAGGTATGACGTTTTAGCAAAAGTTGTTCAATTTGATAACACTTTGCACTTTCTATTGACTTATACAAATTGAAGATCTAAAACATCTGATGTGGAACTCCAGGGCCCAGCCAGACTATAGCATATAGAGGCATGACGTTTTAGCAAAAGTTGTTCAATCTGATAAGCACTCTCTGTTGACTTATAAAAATTGAAGATGTAAAACACCTGATGTGGAACTCCAGGAGCCCTGCTAGACTATATGAAGCATATGAAGATATGACGTTTTAGCAAAAGTGGTTCAATCTGTTAAGCACTCTCTATTGACGCATTTTTCTTTTCTCTCTCACACAAACAAATAATCACGAAGATACAACAACGCTTGATTTTCGGGTTAAGTCACTGCTTAGTACAAATTTTACATACCTAGACGTGGCGTCACGAGCCCCCACTCTCTAACTTTGTTGCATTATATCTCATTATTATTTTGTATGTCTCTTCCAGACCTCGGGACTACAGAGTTCCGAATTTTTGGGAGGCAAACGTGGGGCCGAAGCCAACACGCTGAAGTCCTTTTGAGACAACTTTAATGAAATGGTGACACAAAACCGACGATTATCCCTTTATACACTATAGAAATGAATCCAAGGACAATCCCCTGTGGACGTCGTTAAAAAAAAGACAATCCCCGGTTCTGTGCTAAACTATTGCTAACTATGGAGGAAAACTACTTGGGCTATTGTGATGGGATGTTAGTGGATGACAATGTATTAGGTACATGTAAAAACGGCAGGTGGAGACTCGCCACCTCAGTTACTGGGCCCCCGGGAACCAGTCACTGAATAGCAACAAGAGGGCAACAGGGACATGAGCGGCTGAAGGGTGAGAATACCTCGGCGGACTTTAAACGCAGATTAGGCGCTCCCTGTGCTTACCATGAGGCACCTATCCTCCGAGCAGGGCTACTAGTCCTGCTTTAGCGACTCCACTCTGGACGGCCAAGCCAAGCCAGAGGCGTGAGACCTACCCCCGTCATGGTTCACTCCGACCGGCCGGAGATGGGGGACAGTATACACTCCCTGGAGAACTCAGTATATATAGCCCCGCGGGGTCGCTACTCCCCGTCATCAGCCTCAGATGTCCTGCGGTGCCTATATCTCATTATTATTGTCGTTATTATCTCAAAAGCCTTTGTCCCAATTATGTTAGGGTCGACTTCCAGTCACGATGCAACTGAGTACCAGTGTTTTACAAGGAGCGACTGCCTATCTGACCTCCACAACCCGGTTACCCGCTCAACCCAACACCCCTTGGTAAGACTTACTGGCTTCTGACTACCCATAACGACTGCCAAGAATGGAATGTTCAATGACAGTCGGAACCTACAGTTTAACATCCCCTCCAAATAACGGTCGTTGGTATCCAAAATATACGTAGAAAGTACATACGAACTTAGAAAAGTTGCATTGGCAGGCACTTGCCAGACCTGGAATTAAAGACGCACGCTCATACTTAAGAGATTGGTTCTCTACCCACTAAACCACCACGAATTCCACTAAGTCACCACGACTTTGTCATCTATTTAATGTTTTTTTACGTAATATTTTTGCCACACACAACTTAAATGCGGACTAATTAGAATCACTACTTTTATCCCTATGTTCACGTCTATTGCGACTATTCAGATCTTTGATTTTGCTGACCCCGTAGTCGCTGGCATAAGGGACAGGATCCGCGTACGAAGTCGCGGGCAGAAGCTTGTTTATAATATAAGTAGGATTTGTCTGCAATCAATGGTATCCTTTTATTGACACCATATATCTATACTGAGATTAGGGTAACCTACAACTAAGCATAAGCATTTTGGTTCAGTCACATTGATGAAAATTGGTCTCTCTGTAAGAGAGTGTAGAATTTGTGATTGGACTGATCCAATTTCTGTTAGTATGTACTCTAGGATTGAACAAAAATGTAGTCCAGTGACGCCTCTAACATTTAATCACTTTGCATTAAATTTAAATCCAAGCTTTGCCTACAAGGCACGTTAAGACGGGCCCCCGTCATTGAAATAATTATCTCTTTGATGAACAATTATTATCTACAGTTTTTACGTAGGATTGCGATATCTAATGAATGTGTATCTTAGGCAATAACTGATATTGTTTATTAGTGGTTTCCTAATTCTTTGTGCGATATTGCGTTAGATTATGTAGTGATAAAAGTGATATCACCCAGTGTGCACGTTTTCGTTTGTGACAATTTTTATCAACAAACAGCGTTGTACAAATACCTATATTTTTTGATTTACAAAAGTAAAGAATTTTAATCACCTGAAACGGGGTAAACGTCAATGAATATAAAATAAAATTGTTACAATTGATAAGAAATATACGTAGATGAAAGTATTTAAGAGTTACAATAAAATTTTACACATAAAAAATATATTTGAAGGTGGAATAAAAATGAGGCTTACTCTTAAAACACCTACTATTGATATAACTTACGATGTTTTTCAGATTCGTAGAGACTAGCCCAATAGGAACAGTTTGTAACCCATCAGTCGCTCCATGTATTGGTGGCTTCGCTCGCCTCGCGACTCTGGTCCGCGAGCGCTTGAAAGATGAACCTGAGTCCTTGCTCCTCAATGCAGGTGACAGCTTCCAAGGGACCATTTGGTACAATATTCTGAGATGGAACGTTACTCAAGATTTTATGAATTTGCTGCCTCATGATGCTCATGTTAGTAAATATTTCTTTACTAATTTTGACCTTTTTTTCTTTTATTGTTTTTTTTTTTGCCTCCAATAAAACATTTATTCATAAACAAATGTACACATATTTACAGAATACTTAAGATAAACATATTATATACTATCTAAAAGTAATGTACCCAAAAAGCTGGCAAAGACTTTTATTGTTGAATAATCCTCTTAATGTTGTACTTTCCAGGTATTAGGAAATCATGAGTTTGACAACGGCATCGAGGGTGTTGTTCCTTACTTAGAATATTTAGACTCAACAGTAGTCACAGCTAACATCATTGATGACTTAGAACCGACTATGCAAGGGAAGTACGAAAAAAGTACAATTGTAGTAAAAAATGGCAGAAGAATTGGTATCATTGGTGTTATTATTGCTACCACTGATGTAAGTATAAAGTTATTTTTTTTAAATACTTCGTTATCATATTCCCTGAAAAAAAGAAACTTCTGAATGATTTCTTGTTGATATCCGGGACTCGTTTCCACCCTTAATTGAAAATGTTACTGCAAGTGCACTAGAGAGTAACAAAAAATAATGAAAACAAAATTTTCAGATCTTAGCTTCAACGGGTAATCTCAAATTCACAGATGAAGTTGAGACTGTAAAGGAAGAAGCTGAGAAACTGAATGCACAAGGTGTTGATATAATTGTAGTTTTGTCTCACTGTGGTCTTGACATTGACAGGTAAACCAATATCTACAACTACTAACCTAATGAAGATAAAAACTCTGTATCAAATGATTGAAATTCTAATGATATTAAAATCTTCATCATTGTCAACAGAGAAATTGCACTTCACGCAGGTCCCCATATTGACATCATTGTTGGAGGCCATAGTCATACTTTGCTATTCAATGGAGATGTTCCTGAGAACAGTGGTTTTATTCCATTAGGACCTTACCCGGTGGTAGTAGAACAAGCAACTAGAAAAGTAAGACATTAAAAAAATATCAATTAAAATGATGATAATAATTTTAGAAAAGATAATAATGATAATCTTTTGTAGGTTTTAATAGTACAAGCAGCAGCGCATACACAATATTTGGGTGAAATAAAGTTGACATTCGATGATAGTGGCCATCTCTTGAGTTGGGCTGGTAATCCTCATTACATTGGAAATGAAATCGAGCAAGGTAAGCATTATAATAATATACACGAACTAAGTAATGTGGGAAATATTTAATGTAGCTGGTGAAAAAATAAATAGACAATAGACAGGAAGATTTTATTACCACGGTGTGCGCAAAGAAAATACCTTCAAAATAAATGTCTTGATCCAATTTTATTAAATTTATTTAGATAGCGGTACATAATTTGATAGAGTATCAATTAACCATAATATTATGAAAAACTTAGAAACACATAATTTATTCATCTTCTTGTTTCAGCACCAGATGTTTTAGAAAAAGTTAATCAATACCTACCTCTGGTTGATGAGTTGGCTTCCCAGGAGATCGGAGAATCCATGGTGCAACTATCAGCCAACTGCGCCTGCTCCGAGTGCAATCTCGGTAGCTTAATCTGTGATGCTTTTATGCATGCCGTAAGTTTTCTTGTATCTTATATCTAGTAAAATCCGGTTTCAGGGTAAAGTTTTAAATCATTTTTATCGATGTTTTTATGTCTGGCTGTATTATTTAGATTACTTTTTTGATCAAAGAGACTTTTGTCTACTTTTGGTTCAAAGGTTAAAAATACGAAGGCAAAACGTTTGTAGAGAAATAATAAATCATTTTTACCGTTTCAGGCGCTACAAAGAGCTGGAAGTGACAGGTGGAACTACGCACACTTTTGTGTCATCAATCAGGGTGGAATTAGAACGGATATAGATAGAGGAGGTAAGGTTAAATCGAGAAAAGATTCGCTCAAATTCTTAAGAAGTTACAGACGTTGTAGATTAATCATAGAAGCTTTACCAAGTGGCCCTGCTGTTGTAATCATCGAGATCCCCAGAAAACGGTGTCACTGTCTTTTGGTCGTAATTATCACAAGCAAAACTCTATCACACGACGATGTAAGATTACAACTTGATGATACGTTTATTTCTAGTCTTGTTTCGAACCATTTTCAGAAAGATGATGAATAGAAACCCACTGGCAGGGCTAGAAAAAATGCACGCTTTAATTTTATCCATATTCTGCACTTCTAATAGCTTCATAGCCACAGTTTAGTGTAATTATTATTGACGGCACTCGTGATGTCGCTGCCATTAGTGTAACTGCTTGTGTAATTGTTCAGCGGCGATGTTTATTTCAATTTTGATCACCGATCCGATAAATTGGTGGCACCGTAGTTATTTGATGGCGGTGTCCGAACCAATTTGTATACAATAATTGGATTAGTACCGTTTTGTATGTTGTTTCATGCCGTAATTTTAATTTTAATCTAAACATTGTATTGTTATTGTATGCAAAAATGTTTGATATTCATTTGTTTTGATATGATGCCTGCATGCCAATGGCTGACAGAAATAATATGTCTAGTGTAAATTATGTTGTCAAATTAAGTTTTGATATGTTACAGAAAAAATAAGAGGTATTCTTTCAAATAAAACTAGCGACAGACTAGCGAAATAACTTCTTTCAGAACTATTCTTACAAAAAAATACCATTAAAAGTATCCTTTGCATCATCAAAATAATAAATTAGTTCCAGACGTTGATTCGTTTCCAAAGTTTTCTAGAATAAAATATTTTAAAATTCATATTTCAGTGGTTACTTACGAGTCGGTGATACAGTCCACTCCCTTTGAGAACAACGTTGAAGTTTTCGATTTAAAAGGCGAACATATTATGGAAATGTTGGAGTTTTCTGTGGCCAACGACCCTTATTTGGGCGCGAGGATGTTACAAGTGTCAGGTAATTAATTTTAAATATAAGTATCTTAAATATGTAAAAGTATATATGATTCACATGCTTCGGTTTTACATGCCTAGGTAATCATGCAGCGTGAAAAATGGTAGCAGTAATTTTGCATATTTTTTTATTAAACTTGACCGTGTAATAGTTTATAGAATAATAATCAAGACAGCTTAGTAGAGCACGGGTGAAACCGTAAGAAGTAGCTAGTGATATTATCATTATTAGAATATTTCTGAAAATAGCTCCTTCGCAGTCTATTAAGTGAAATGACGCTTTATTTAAAATAGAAAGAACAGAAAACTAGTTTGAAACTTTGGGCGTTTTTACATTAAATTGGAATGAAAGTTCTGCCACTGTAATGCATCTTTAGAATGTTCTCATTTTCTTTTGTGGTGAAGGTAATTCTGGTGTTACTGCAAGTTTCTAACAAATGAAGCTACTCAATATTACTGTTATTTTAATATTTGAAAATAATAAGAGTTTATTTCTAAAAAATATTTTTCAGAAGAGATGGGTTAGCAATCATCTTTCGATAAGTAAACGTTTTGAAATATCTGAAATTTTCAAGATTTATCTGTTTAATTAAAATAGAAAAATACATTATAAGCGTCAGTACTTTAATAGAAAAAAAAGATATAAACGTTAGTACAATAACAGCTTCTATAAAGTTTTCAAATATTTGGACACTTATTAATCAGCCGTTTTAAATCGTGGACCAATATTATTCCGAAAACGAAAAACTTTATCGAACCGAAAGTTTAATTTACTCTTTTAAGGATTGTAAACAATTACTGTTGTACGAAACAATTTAAATAGGTCTGAAACGTTCTCTGTAATTCGTACGCAAATAAACTTTGAAAACTGGGCGAATATTTGTTCATATTAATCATTTATGAATTCAAGTAAATATTAATTATTTTGCTGAAGCGTATTCCAAATTTTAATATGTTTTCAAGAATGGCTGAGTCATAGAAAATATATGTTCAGTAAATTATTGAGGTAAATTGACCTCAAATTGCCCAATCAGTATTGAGAGGATTCGCAGTAATTAATTCAAGACTTGGCCCAATATTGAATTTATATTAGGCTTTTAGGACCATTTTATCTTAACAATCAGATATTTGATTTATTGAGCAAGCAAAAAGTTTGATTTGAATGTATGAGCTGAGATTTTAAAGTATTTTTCATTAACGGACTTGCAAACAAATCAATAGCATTTTAACAATATTTGGTGCAACAAAAGTCTATATTTTTTTAACCGATTTCAAAAGAGGAAATATTCTCATTTATTTTCTATTAAAAATAAGTTCTTTAAAACCATTGGGCACAATATATAGTACAATATTGTATTTAAATAACCACAGGATTGCAAGCAACATTTGACGGCTTGCGGCCAGTAAACTCGAGGGTGCTCAACGCTACCGTCAGGTGTATACAGTGCGATGTGCCCAGATATGAACCGCTACAGCTCGACAAATACTACAAGGTCGTCTCGCAGTCTTTCATTGGGAACGGCGGCGATGGTTTCAGTGTGAGTGCTCAGATTTATTAAGTAAAAAGGAGTTTTAATTCGAAAGGAAGAGTCCTATAGTTCTAATATCTCGGATTGTTGTTATGCTTGAAGTAACACCAGTAAAAAATGATCACCCTGTATGTAATGGCCTTTGCCCATCAGTGGAACAGTATCGGCTAACAAAAAAACAAGTGCTTTATATCTTTCTCTTTTGAGAAGCCCATTTGAAATATAAATAGTCTAGATTTTAAAAAGGCAGATATTATGTTTAAACAAACTAACAATTAAACTAAAACAAAATTACAGCCATATATTATTCATTTTATAATCTATAAGAAAGTATATTGCAGCATTTATTCAAAAGAAAACTTCATTATTGTGATCGCGTGTTCCTAACAAAAACTGATCTTTAGCGATTTTTCAATTCTTTTTCAATTAATGTTAAGATTTTTAAGGCTATCGTAATTCATCGCAGAGGAAAAATACCCCATTGTTTTACCAACCAATAAAAAAAGTTATCAAATATAGTACCTTCACTATACAAGATTTTCAGTCTAATATCAATAGGCTACAACTCTCACCTACAAGTTAGTATTAGCATAATATTGCCTACATAATGTATATCGAAGTTTAATCTGCCGGGAAATTGGAATATTTTCATAAGAGCTTGTTTTATGAAGAAAATGTGGTAGGCACTTTAAACGGGTAGGCCAAGTTTTTTTCTTTATACCTTCATAATTCAAGAACAACATTAATTTAAAGAACACTATCTTTGGATAAAATAAAATTGCCGAGTACAGTGCCTATTTTTGTGAGAGAAAGCAAAAGTATTTTTTTACTAAAATATTATTAAACAAAAACATCTATTATTATTTTTCATCGACATGATGCGTGATACATAAAACCGACTTAGAAGGTTGCTAACCCATCGACTCTTTGTATGAAGTTAAAAAAAAAACTTTGACATTAGAAGACGTTATGGTCTGTTCGAAAATTGAATAATGCCTTTCACTATTTTTAACCACGGAGAATGGAAAGACAGTCATTTTGTTCTCTATTGATAACCCTTTGTATTCATTATATTGAGGGCAGACACAATTGATTTTCTATCGTTTTATAATTAGCGGCATACAAACAGTCAAACTATCTTACAGGAATGAGGGCAGTTTTTGATGGAGCCCGTCCAGTAGGGAATCGAGTGCTCAATGTAACCATTCGATGCATAGAATGCGATGTACCAAAATATGAGCCTTTGTTACTCGAAAAATATTACAAAGTTGTATCAACCGACTTCATAGGCAATGGCGGGGGCAATTACAATGTGAGTCCAAAAAAATGACCAAAAATATATTTTAATCTCAATATAATTTTTGCGTTTTAAAATTGCCTACGTGAAAATTTTAACAATTACAATGATACAATTTTGATGTGTCACATACAGAATATATTTGAATAAAGATATAATATGTTTTGAAGTTGTTTTTGATGACTGCAAAGATTAATCTCACTTGTAATGCGTTTGATGTGATGTGATTTTTTAAACATATCTGCCTTTTTTAATGCGCACAGTTTATTTTAAAGCTACTTATTTTATGGTACAGTAAATAATACTTCTATATTTTTGTTTTGCAGATGATAAGTGAAAATCGTAAGAATGTAGAAGTTCTGGGAGTCGACTACGATGTTCTAATGGACTACATACGTCATCAATCGCCAGTTTTTGCCGAAACAGATGGCCGAATGACGATTAGCAATCCTTGTACTGAGAACTAATTGAAAAATAGGTGGTCATTTTTTATGACACAATGTACTTACGTTTTTATGATTACTGATTTGACTTGACTTATTTTACTGATTTCATTTACTGAAATATTTCTAGAATACCTTATACGTGAGTACTTGAAATATTAGGTATTCAAATGAGAAAACAAACTTATCATAATAAATTCAACTAGATTAAGTTCCAAAGATATAACTTTTATCTCAATCTAAAAAAGAATCAAAGAAATGTTGCAAGCATTAAAAATATTCGCCTTCACAAGATTTATATACTGCAAAAGCGAATTGTCGAGAATATAAAAAGTTTCACAAATTAATTGCCATAATAAATTATTCAGAGAAATGATCACTAGCACGAATTGGTCCTGAAAAAATCTAGTTAGTCACGGACCCAGAATCGTTATTCATCTTATTGAAAAACTTATTTTAATGGAGTATGAATGATTCTTATATTCTCGGGTATCTGTAAAATGAATGGATTTATTGAGGAAGCTTTTCAGTACATAATGTAGAAAGGATTTTTACATGATATTGGAGATTTTAGGATCCTTTAATGTGCTTCTCGAGAAATGACACGTCGACTTTTGTTCATCTTCACCATAACATATTACTATTTATAGTTTTTGAAATCAGTTTTAGGCACTCACTTAATAAATAAATACTCAATTGAAAAGTAACTGAAATTCAAATATACATCCATCAAATGTAAACAGAAAACTTATCAAGTTGGGATGCAGCTTTTGCATTCATTTTAAAAGTCGTCGCAGTTTTAATGAAAAATATTTGAGGAGGCAAGTTTCGCCGACTGAAAGACAATTAAAAACAGTTTTCTTTTCAACACTGGTGCCGGGAAGTATTTTTCTTCGGCCAGTTTCTTCGAATTAAACTGGAATTTATAAGTAAAAGCGACCTCTGTCGGAGTAAATATTGTACTTTTATTAATGGGAGAGAAACTTTGTTTTTAACTTCTTGCTTTTGCTTCTTTTTCTGAAGCGAGGTAAAGTAAATTTTCTATAATTTTTATTATTGCTGAATAAGAATGTTTTAACCTATTATTGAACTACCTTTCGGATTTGCCAGCATTCATCAGTGGACGACAATAGGCTGATGTGATGATGATGATTATGATTTTTATGATTATGAAAGAAGTTTATTGGCTAACCTCAAACCTATGGGAAGAACAATCAATATAAGGTGGAAAAAGCAGAAAAAAACTGGAACGTCGGAATTCACAAATATTTTGTGAACAATCTCATCGAAATCTTCATAGACATGTAAACTAAAGTAGCTAACCATTAAACTGTAGCAAGTAAAAAGGCTTTGCACTAGTTACCGGAAGCAATGGCCCGTGAAATTGCAACAAGCTGCACTTTGAAAACTCTGTGTGTGTACTCAGCTTTATACGTTGTTCTTCGTCTGAATGGTAAATAGAAGGTACCTATCCTTTATTTTTGTTGAAGCTGTAGTGTATCTGAGATTTTTATCCGATAATTGAATGGGTTT
This sequence comes from Helicoverpa zea, assembly GCF_022581195.2. Classification (NCBI taxonomy): domain Eukaryota; kingdom Metazoa; phylum Arthropoda; class Insecta; order Lepidoptera; family Noctuidae; genus Helicoverpa; species Helicoverpa zea. Next base: position 7,832,755 of record NC_061472.1, read on the forward strand.
AAAATCAACTGCCAATTTCAGAAAGCGTAATTAAAATTATGTCAATGAAGCCGGCAGTTCGAGCAATACTTACGAGAGTAAAAACCTTATTATTTATTATTCGAATGTTTATTTTTTTACATTGGAAAATACAGTGCATCAAAAGTTGGCTAAAAATTGTATTGGTATTATGGCGAAACATCTAAAACTTATTCATTCAGTTATATAGGGTGTGTCGTACCTAATCACATTTATTATTAATATAACTGCGATCAAATCCGTAAAAGTACCTAGTATTAAAAGTGAGTATTGGTCTAGTGATGTCTAGGTCTAGTTATGATTATAATGAATAATCGCGCAGTGACTGTTTGCTGTAGTTGCTTGCTAAGTTGTTATACAAGAAATTAAGAATATTACATCGCGTTTATGAATTCTTACGATAAAATGGAACAGTAAAAAACCAATGAACTTTCCTTCATACTTTTCAGTAGTTTTCAGGCTTAGGACTGTCTTTAATTGATTTTACGCTATAAATTAATAATTTGTAAATATAAATTTCGGGCGTAAGTGTTTTTATGAAATAAACTAGGTATGTTATGAACAGCAATTATAGGCGTATTTAAAAGTTCATTGATTGTATGCACAAAAATCAACTATTTAGCGCGAGCGACCGATAGCAAACGTAAAGCATGCGACGACTGGCCGCCTCGCCCACCGCCGCGCCGTGTCTGCTACTCTGCTAGTCTATGCTATTGTGCTATTGCTGCGATTGCGATTCATGCATGATTTGAGTTGTGACGCGCGACTGACAGAGACAGCACGCGTGTGATATTTTATTAGCAAGTTAGCAACTTAGCAAGTAGCAACAACTGTGAGCCACGATAGCATTTGCTATATGCTATGTAAAAAAAGCACGGTGCTCTATTTTGCTATATGATATATTATCCACCACTAATTGAGATGTTAGTTTTTGAGTTTGATTCGCCAGCATATTGTTGCGATGCGACGTTGCCGCTCTTATTACACAGATCAGTGAATTATTCAATGTACTTATTAAAATGTTGTTCTAATTCTCGCACATTTTTATTCTATTGACTTTGTTCGAAAAATTTATTGTTTTATTTTAGCGTATTTTATTTTTTTCTTTGTGTTAATCGTCATATATTAACCAGTATATTGTCGTATTTTATTTAATTTGATCAGGTATGACACACTTTACTTGTATAAAAAGTAACGCTGCAATCGTATCAACATATACACAATTTTAAGTGGAAACAACATATTTTATTCCTCTGCAAGTAACTTAGATTTACGTATTACTACAAAATTCAGCATACATTTGGTTTGAGTAGAAAATCGGTTCTTTCCGAAGCGATCAACGAGGGATCCTGCAGAGCGGTATGTTTTCAATTCAGTAGCAACATTATGCTTTAACGGCTATACAAAGATGTATTGCTGATACTCGTCGGAAACTGGATACGTGATCTACTACATAGCACTTAAATGTAAAATTATTTACTTAACTGTTCATAGACTTAAATAATGTCTAGAAACGACAGCTTTATTATAAGTTAACTATTATACAATGAATCTGGAATTGGTGACAATGTTGATTTGTATATCTAACTTACGCCATTACTAAATACTTAATTTCAGGCCTACTTTCGCCTGAAACTAGGAATAATGGTGTAGGCTTACACAGACCTTCTGCTTATTCGTGGACGCTTACTAGGGCATGCAATTTCGGTAAAACAAAAATTACCGGTAAAAATTCGGTAATAAAAATATTTTTACCGGTAAACCGGTAAAACGGTAATTTTTGTAATTTTTTTAAAATGTGATATTATAACAATAAGATTGGGTAGTCTTAAAGCAAAAACTAAATAAATATGCAAAGTATAAGGTGGTAAACGTTTTTTGTGTCGTGGGCCGTAACAAAAAACATGTCAGTAAAATCCGTACGCGATGTCGCCGACAAAATGCAAGAAAAACGGCTGCGATGGTACGGACATGTAAAAGGGAGTGACACCTGAGGACATCGGCAGTGTGAATGTGATACTCACATACTCACTACAGGCCGAAACCGTGGTGGTTGAGTGTCGTAATGAATGACATGAAAATCTGCGAACTCGAAGAGAAAGATGTCTATTCAGGAGGATAGAGCGAAGTGGAAGAAGGAAGATACGGAAAGCCAACCCCGTCACAAGACGGGATAAACGCTAAGAATTACCGTAAAAAATATATTTTTCATTGAAGGGAAAGCCCTTTTTTATGGTAAATCATCAAATGACAGACTCTTTCTGTCTAAAACCCATGTTTTTTAGTAGGTGTTTTATGGACCAGGGTAGCGGTAACTCTTTCGAACAATCCCGCGGCCCCGGCAGGCCTTGGCCCTGCTGGGCCCCACTGGGTTTGCTGACATCTCCCTGAGGAGCCTGTGGAACAACGCGCGCTGCTGACACGGGTCTGTTGTCTATGCAGACGGTGGAACGATGAGCCACCCGAACTCACCGCCCACAGACCGACGCCTACGATGGCCGGGAGTCGTCTCTCGACCCTTGGCGCCCGTGGTGTCTTCCTGGTCCACTACTCCGCCGTCTCCTTCTCGAGCATGACTGCTTCGCAGAAGGGGCGACGGCTTCCCATTCCCTCTAGCTCCGGACCATAGCTTGAACCAGGGAAGGACGCGAATGGTCGCCGCTGCCTATTGCCTCGACGACAACACCGCGGTACCCTTCCCAGGCAGTGCACACCTGGACTGTGTGCTCCACCGTGTCCTCAGAGCTGTCCGCATGGTGGTGAAGTAAAAGCCCTTGCTCAGTAAGGTCATAGAGTAGGTAAAATAAGCAATAAGCATTTGTACCTTGTATGAGCTGACAGCTATGAGGAAAAACAGAATAACCGAATGAATACAATTTGTTTAGATTTTATAAATTAAGATGAGAAAGAAGATTTGTATCTAACCTAGAGATAGTTAAGGACACACACGTTTACTTTTCTAAAAAACAGCAACTTTAACACTCTTACAATACGTAATGTATGCAACATTACATTATATTCAGGCTACATAACAAAGATTTGACGTTAAATGAACAATTGCTATATTTTATCAGAAAAACGTAAAAACCGGTAAATTACCGGTTTCATATTATTTTTACCGGTAATTTAAAATTCGCAAAAATGGGCGATTTACCGGTAAAAACGAAACCGGTTAACCGGTATTGCATGCCCTAACGCTTACCCCCACCTGTTAGACCTTACCCCTTCATTAACCCCATAATAAATTAGCTTTTTATAGTACAAAATTCACCAAATTCCAAACAATGATAATAATATTACCAACACTTCTACAGTACACTTTTCACACAGACTTCCTGCCTCACCGTCAAAACTTGTGCCGTATCTAGCTCCAATCCATCACTGATAGTTGGTTATCCGTCGGAAAGTTCTATCCACATTCCTCGTAGAAGTACTCTTAGCATATTCAACCGCGGTTAAAATTTCCCTGTTATCTGTTTCGCGTACTTTGGTAGAAAGTTTAACAGCGAGGAAACCTCTGTCAATGTTTTCATTGCGATATCAAACGTAGGGAGGTGAAAAAGTTGGATTGAAACTGTCTGTCGGGGAGATAAGTGACCGTCGTTCATATTGGACTTCTTAAAGGATTGATATATCGATTATTGGTTTGATTTGAATTTAATCGAGTTATAGGGCTTACGATTTTTGCTGCTTCAGTTGTAGTCGTAATATTTTGGATGCTATGTAGGATTTTTTTGGTATAATTTAGTACAGATCGCGCTTAATATCTTTGCGTCTGTGAAGTTAGCCATTTACCTAAAGCCTCTCGCTTTTGTTAGTGTTATGTTCATAAATAGCTTAATATTGTATTTTTCATTGTTCATACAATAGAACTAGTATTGTATAACAAGCAAAGAGTTATACTCACGTGTTTTATGAAAATATCGTAAGGCCGGTTAGGCGGTTTCTCGCATGGTTACCTATTATGTTTTGATACTTTTTTTAGTCAAATGTAATGTAATGTTTTGTTATTCGTGTGATAATATAAGATAACAAAGTACATTTTTGTCTTTGTTAGCCGATGTTTCAGGCTTTAACAAATATTTCTGACACCAGAAACCTTTCAGCAGTTTGTTGATAAATGAAAGTAAGTAGGTACTTCATTTTCACGCCATGAGACATTTTCATTTAAAAAAGCAGAATCTAGAAAAAAAGAAAAACAAAAGGATAATTCAGAAATTGGAAATACAACTTACTATAAGAACGTAGAACCCAAATAGAACTGAGCCTTAAATGAACAATAATAAGGATTTGTGGCCTATATACAGGATGGGGTCGTAAACTCGTCTGACAAATACGACTGGGCCTTCATAGCGTTGATAACGAGATATCTTAACACCCCCTTTATTAGAAGCGATAAAATCTCGGCCTTTACTTCATACACGATCATTATCGTCCTTGGAAGATAAGAATTCTATAGACTTAGTTAAGATTTCAGTTATATTTTATAGCTCGCAGCGGACTTCTACATCTGAAATATGCCAAATATGCTCCTAAAAAAATAACATCACTTTATGAAAGACACTTATTGCCAACATAGGTAAAGGTAGAATTCTGTGCATTGCGACTATACTATATATGACAATAGTCAACCTATGAAAATGTATGGCACCGCTGCTGCCGAGGCCCGTGTCAGACGCGCGCGGCCGACGACAGTCGCGATGCACGGAATTCTACCTTTATGAAACAATTGAACAACTGCCCGTACCGGTACAAAAGATAGCCTATGCTTTTGGGAAGAGCGTAGCTTTCCAACAGTGAAATAATTTTTCAAATAGGTTCCGGAGTTTCAGAGCCTTTTTTTTTTTTTTTTTTATCGACGTAAAATCATCAAATGACCCCTCCCGCTGTGGGTTAGCAGCGGTGAGGGAGTGTCAGACTCTTACTGACTAAAATCGTCGTGTTCCGTCATAGGCCTTTTATGTACCAGGGCCGCGGTATCTCTTTCGAACAACCCGCAGCCCCGGCAGGCCTTGGCCCTGCTGGGCCCCGCTGGGGTTGCTGACGTCTCTTTGAGGAGCGCGTGGAACAACGCGCGCCGTCGACACGGGTCTGTCGTCTAGGAAGACAGAGGGACGATGAGCCACCCGAACTCACCGCCCACAGACCCACGCCTACGGTGGCCGGGAGTCATCTCGCGACACCCGGCGCCCATGGTGTCTACCTGGTCCAGCGCGGCGGCCGGGATGAGAGGTGCGAACTCTCTGGCGTTCCGCCTCCTCCTTCTCGAGCATGACCGCTTCGCAGAAGGAGGCGACGGCATCCCATTCCCTCTCGCCCCGGACCATGGCCTGAACCAGGGCCGGACGCGAGAGGTCGCCGCCGCCCAAAGCCTCGACGAGGACCCGGCGGTGCCCTTCCCATGCGGGGCACACCTGGACTGTGTGGTCCACCGTGTCCTCGGGGCTGTCCGCACAATGGTGACACCCGGGCGCCTCCTCACGACCGATGCGGTGCAGGTACCTCCCGAAACAACCGTGTCCGGTGAGGACCTGCGTCATGCGGTACGTGAGGGCGCCGTGACTCCTCCCGAGCCACTCCTCAAAGAGGGGACTTACCGCCACGATGGTGGCGTGCCCTGCACTGGGTTGCGATAGTCGCTCCCTCCAGGCCACCATGAGATCGCGCCGGAGCTCCGCCCGCTGCGCGACAACTTGCCGCGGCAACGGGGTTTCTCCCCGGCGCTGAGCCTCCTCGCGCCAGTCGTACAGGCGAGTTTCAGAGCCTTTATTAGTATTGTCACAAACAAACAAAAATATTGTTTCCTGTTTATTAATTAGTGTAGATGTATAAAGTATTTAGTTCGATGGCATATAATATAGACTCGAATGTTTTCTGATAGGTTTCATAATAATCTAATATCATGTACTAATTAAATCAGTTTAGGCAGTACTTGTAATAAGTATACAATATAGCGTCTGTTTACATAGGACCTTCTTGAGGCTGTTTCTCTTGTTTATTACAGAAAATATTTAATACAACAAAATATAATAATAAGATTATTCTGTTCGTTACACGAGTTCATTATGAGAATGTAGTACAATTAGTAATGAGTAGACATACTTATAAGAGAAATTCTGGACGAGATATTGACAGCTTATATTGTGTAATAGCGAATATTATATTAGCCAGTAAGTCTGACACCAGTCTAACCAAAGGGTATTGGGTTGCCCGGGTGGGTTGAGGCGGTCAGATAGGCAGTCGCTCCTTGTAAAACACTGGTGCTTAGCTGCATGCGGTTAGACTGGAAGCCGACCCCAACATAGTTTGGAAAAGATTTGGAAGATGATGATGTACGAGCCAACTGATTAAAAATAGTGCCCTCTCCCTCTAGCTCAATAAATTAATTATGAATGGATCAAATAATTTGTTTTGGTTACATTTATTAAACACCTAGTTTGTAAACAAAAGTAAGTATACGCAAATAAATAGGAATATTTGTTTTCTAATTTACCTGTAGGAAAGATTCCAAAATACTCGGAAACATACCACAGGTTTGGGTTGGGCAACACAATATTAAGTACTGTTTGGGTATTTTGCGGTTGTTTGATTGCTTCCCACAAAGTTTTATTAGTGAAATTGTTGTTATTTCTATTCACATTTGTGGTATATATTTGATGGTTAAATAATATACTGATGTTATTACCCAACTTGAAGGATTGTTTTAAAATAGTTGTTCAACCCACGTCTAATTAAAACTTCTGCGAATACCAAAATAAAATATAAGTAGTCTTCGAGCTTCTAAACAATAGTTTTTTCGTAAATAAGAACACAGAAAAACATGATCAAAATGTTCTTACTCATAATCTGCTAACTACAGTCGAAAATATAACATCAATTAAGTTGAAGTAAGTCATGAAATTATTATTCAGGTCTAGTAATTTTATTGGCAATGCAAACAAAAAATGTAATAAAGGCTATGAAACGTAATAAAATGCAGAATCGCTAAAGTCAATTTTAGTGTGTGTGCTTTATTTCATATTATTTTAGGCAATAATAGCAGCCACTGAATAAGTATTGAAATAAATCTAAAATAACGTTATTGAAAAAACAGTAATCGGCATTTAAGTGCTCAAATATAACTCCTAAAAGAAATAGTGAAGTTTTTCTTATACTGTATTCAGTTCGCAAATTGATTGTAAAGAACTGAAAAGACTCAGAAAGGATCCCTTTGAAAATTTATAGTAAAAGCCGTGAGTCTGAAGATATTGAATTGCAACGGCATTTTACTTGACACTGATAAAGCTTTTGCAATACGAAGTTTGTGAAATTACGGCAAAAGAATACAATTTATTAAGTGTTTCTACCTTTTCGTGATTTTACCTGCAGTCGCGCTCCTTAGTACATGGTTAGATACTCACTTACATAAGATGTTGGGGATGAATTCATCCGTATGCATTTTCATAACTTGGCCTGTTATGGCCCAAGGAAAACTATTGAGAGTCAAGTTATCCCGTAAGGTAAATTACCCGTACTTTGACCTGTCACCATATCAAATAGTGCAGTCATTGAAGCATTATTGCTACGATTTTTTTTACTGTGAACCGATTTGCATGAAATTTTGGAATTAGGTTCATCTTACCCTTAACTTCAAAAGTGAATATGATTTGAACTCCGCCACCCCCCCCCTGGGGGTGGTTGACACCCCTTCTTTGGGGTGAATATTTTTTTTGCAAAATAACCTCGGATATCGATAGAAGACCTAATTTTAAGCTAAAGTTGTCTTTAAAGTTTAAAAAAAAATTCAATACTTTTCAAGTTATTGACAATTGAAAATTCGCAATTTTTTCACGTTTTTCATCGGTTTTTTGCAAATATCTCCAAAAATATAGGTTTTATCGAAAATTTATAAAGAACAAAATTGTAGCAGGTAAAACAACGAACAATTTGTTTTTTTACAAAAGGTCCTAAGTGCAATATTAAGCTAGATATTAAAGATCAAAGCCGTTTTTTATTTTGTCTGAAATTTAATCGTTGTGGTCAATGCCATGTAGCGGCGAGTAGATGCATTTTATGCATTCGAATACAAATGGGTTTTGTAGTGCTTGAAATAAGCTTTAAGATGAGTACTATTAAAAGTCTTTTGCACGTAAAATAAGTGAGCTGTATTGCAAATAAGGGGAGCATCTTATATTTTTTCTTTTAAATCAATGGGTTTCATAAGTGCCATTTCCACCAAAATTAAAATTAATCGTATTCCGCCTAGGATTAACTTTATTATGAAGAGTTTGATAGATAGTATCAGTTTGGCTGCTTCAGGACAGATATTTTTCAAAAAAGTCACGATTAACGAAAAGAACAAAATTTCAAATTAAAGAAAAACCCACTTGTTTTTCATAATATCTCAAAAATTGCGACAGATACGTATAAAAGTGTACTGATAAAAAAATTAGGTATTTTTCTGACAAACAATTTGGTTTATTTGTTTTTTCTGTCGAACAAAAATTGACGGAGATATGATTGTTTAAAGAGCGCGTGGCAGCGCAATCACAGCCTCTCTTAAGCACTTTAACCCTTCACCGTTTTAGAAAAAAGTTCTTTACTATATATTGCAATGATGGATGTTGTAGCTCTCTTAATTACTTTTACAGTGGTTTTTTATAAATTGTGATAGCATGAAAATTGAAGGAGTTACGGTCCAAAAACTTGTCATATTTTTTTCTACTTGGTAACTGAAAACTTCGGAGTGTCAATATTTGGAGCAATGTGAAAGTAGGCAGTATAATAAAGAGTCACAACTATTGTAATGTGTATATATGTCACCGGAAAATAATAAAACTGGTAAATTGATCAACTTACTAAAATAATAGATGGCATAAACTACGTCGATTAAATTTCAGACAAAATAAAAAACGGCTTTGATCTTTAATATCTAGCTTAGTATTGCACTTAGGACCTTTTATAAAAAAACAAATTGTTCGTTGTTTTACCTGCTACAATTTTGTTCTTTATAAATTTTCGATAAAACCTATACTTTTGGAGATATTTGCAAAAAACCGATGAAAAACGTGAAAAATTGGGAATTTTCAATTGCCAATAACTTGAAAAGTATTGGATTTTTTTTTAAACTTTAAAGACAACTTTAGCTTAAAATTAGGTCTTCTATCGATATCCGAGATTATTTTGCAAAAAAAATATTCACCCCAAAGAAGAGGTGTCAACCGCCCCCAGGGGGGGTGGCGGAGTTCAAATCATATTCACTTTTGAAGTCAAGGGTAAGATGAACCTAATACCAAAATTTCATGCAAATCGGTTCACAGTAAAAAAATTCGGAGGTTAGACCGTATTTTTCGCTTCAATGACTGCACTAAAAGTAAATAAACACACTAAAGCTTTTTCAACGTACTTTGGTGTCGCTAAAATACTTCTTGAATTTACGAGCAATTATGATATAGTTGCTTACCCTTGAAAAATAATAAAAAAGGACGAAGCCACTAGTTGGCAATAAGTTTTGATTTATCCCTTCATTACTAGCAAGAAACGACAGTATTTTGCCGTTATAAAAATATTTTTCTACCAACTAAACTTAATGAACACAAAATATAATTATGTTTCATAGATTAGTTTGGTCTCAGATATTAACCATTAGTTCTCAAGGGAAATCTGCGACAGAAAACTTTGAAGCTTCGACTTTTACGTTTCAGATAAAGTGTGGACAAATAATAAAATATTAATTTTGTTTGTAAACCGGGAAAACATGGAGAGCTCGAAGGCAATTAGTATTCAAAGTTATGGTCGTATCAAATAATGAATTTTGAGATTTTTCTAGAATAAAAATATAGTGGTGTTGTTAAAATAATGTCATTTACTGGCATATTGGGGAAATGTTGCTTTCAATAATAGAAAGCACTAGAGTCGGTACAAATTACAACAGCTTTTTAAAATAAGCACGAGGCCTTAGTCGGTACTGCAGTTCAAGAGATGAAGAAATACGTACATACATACATTTTCCCAGACGATTATTTTTTGCCACTAATTTTCATTATCAATAAAATATGTCGATTAGTTGCTAAAATACAAAGCTTTCAATCACCTAGTAATGATATGGTTCTTCTGCTAAAAGCCACCAAGCTGGCATATAAGCTAGCTATTAAGAAAGAAAGAAAGTCAAACAATATAATGATTGATACTGAATAGGTAATAGTATTATGATTCTCATAGTTATTCGTAATAGTGGTTCGTTAGTGGTAATATTGGAATATTAAAGATTATTTTGTGATGTGATTTTCTGCTGATAAAGGCTATTTGCTGAATAGAAAAGCCACTAAGACTTTCTTTATCGCATCATGACCATTTGTCTTGATGGCGTATTTACCAAACCAAGCAAAGGTCACATTATTTTCATTACACCATCATCATAGGTACATATTATGTTTGTCCAAGGACATGCCCGCGTCCTTCCCTCGAAGGGGTGAAGAGTGGAAGGGGTTGCGTCGCAGCACGGTTCGGGGAGATAGTCGTCGTGGGGGTGTACTTCTCCCCGAGCCGAACTCTCGCCGAGTTCCACAACTCCCTCCTGGAGTTGTCCGTCGTCGTCGGAAGTTATTCCCTCCCGTGATAGTGTTAGGGGACTTCAACGCCAAGAACTTGGCCTGGGGTTCCCGACGCACAGATGCACGGGGTAGGATGGTGGAGGACTGGGCGCTGGAAGCAGGCCTGGTCGTCCTCAATCGGGGTTCTGTCCCCACGTGTGTACGGATGCGGGGCGAGTCAGTAGTGGACATCTCGTTCGCCAGCCCCGCTCTGCTGCCGCGTGTCTTTGACTGGCGCGTGGAGGAGAGGGTGGAGACCTACTCCGATCACCGGTACATCCGGTTTGACGTCTCCGCCCAGAACCCTAGCGCGCCGGTCCTGCAGACCCCGAGTGGTCCACGTTGGGCGCTGAGGCATCTTGACCGGGAGCTTCTCCTGGAAGCCTCAGTCGTGCAGGCCTGGGTGTCATCACCGGACAGGCCCGCCGACATCAACAACGAGGCGGAGTGGTTCCGGGAGACCATGTCCGATATTTGTGACGTGGCCATGCCCCGAGCCCCGCCAGGACGCGCCCGACGCCAGGTGTACTGGTGGTCTTGCGAGATCGTCGCCCTTCGAGAGGCGTGCGTCGCTGCGAGGCACCTGTACACCAGACACCGCAGGCTGCGCATCCGCCCTCCGGATGCAGAAGCCAGGGAAGCAGAGCTGTACGAGGGATACAGAGCTGCGAAGACCGCCCTCCAATTGGCCATCACCCAGGCCAAGGAGGTGGCCAATGCAGAGTTGCTGGGGTCTCTGGACAGGGACCCGTGGGGGCGCCCGTACAAAATGGTGCGGGGCAAGCTCCGCCCATGGGCCCCCCCGCTGACCCAGAGCCTTCGGCCTCAGCTGGTGGAGGAGGTGGTGAGCGCTCTGTTCCCTTCGCGCGGGGAACACTCTCCCCCGCCCATGTCTCTGCAACCCGCGGTGTCAAGTACGGACCACGCTTCCGACGACGACGATGTCCCCGAGGTGACTGGGGTGGACCTGAGAGTGGCGGTGGCTAGGCTGAAAGCCAAAAACACCGCCCAGGGCCTGATGGCCTGCCTGGCAAGGCCTGGGTCCTGGCCCTTGAGGCTCTCGGGCCTCGACTTAGGGGGCTTCTCAGTGCATGTTTGGAGAGGGGCCAGTTCCCACTTCGTTGGAAGACAGGGAAACTGGTCCTCATACGGAAGCCGGGGCGCCCTGCGGACTCTCCGTCCGCATACCGGCCTATCGTGTTGCTCGACGAGGTGGGCAAGCTCTTTGAGCGAGTTGTCGCACACCGCCTCGTCGCGCACCTTGGGGGGATAGGGCCGGACCTTGCGGACCACCAGTTCGGTTTCCGCAAGGGGCGCTCAACGGTGGACGCCATCATGCGCGTGAGAGCTCTCACGACGGGGGATGCTGTGTCCCGGGGGGGGGGGTCGTCTTGGCGGTGTCTCTTGACATCGCCAACGCCTTCAACACCCTTCCCTGGAGTTGCATTAGGGAGGCACTCCGGTATCACCGGGTGCCGACCTACCTTCGTCGCGTGGTCGAGGCCTATCTGTCGGATAGGTCCATCATTTACCCTGGTCACAACGGGGAATGGAACCGGCGAGAAATGTCGTGCGGTGTTCCGCAGGGGTCGGTACTGGGGCCGCTCTTGTGGAACATCGGCTACGACTGGGTGCTGCGCGCCGACCTCCCTAGCGGCGTCAGCGTGGTCTGCTACGCTGACGACACGCTGGTTCTGGCACAAGGGAGGTCGCACCAGGAGGCGGCCGACATAATGACGCGCGGGGTTGCGACAGTCATCGAGAGGATCCAGCTGCTGGGCCTGGAGGTGGCCTTGCACAAATCCGAGGCCATGTGCTTTCATGGGCTTCGGAACGCGCCACCTTCAGGCTCCCAAGTCACGGTGGGGGGGGTTACCATCGGCGTCGAGAGGGCGATGAAATACCTGGGACTCGTCCTCGACGGCCGGTGGAACTTCGTCGAGCATTTCCGACGTTTGGGCCCCAAACTGGAGAAGGCAGGTGCTGCATTCAAGCGGCTCCTGCCCAACCTGGGAGGCCCGAACGCCCCCTGCCGTAAACTCTACGCAGGGGTCATGCGGTCCATGGCCCTTTACGGGGCCCCGGTATGGGCACGTTCGGTACGGCCGCGGGCTACACACTACCTGAACGTGCCCCAAAGGGTGATAGCCATTAGGCTAATCCGGGGGTACCGCACGATCTCCCGCGAAGCAGCTGGCCTACTTGCTGGACTGCCACCGTGGGATCTGGAGGCGAGGGTCTTCTTGCGCCTGTACGACTGGCGCGAGGAGGCTCAGCGCCGGGGAGAAACCCCGTTGTCGCGGCAAGTTGTCGCGCAGCGGGCAGAGCTCCGGCGCGATCTCATGGTGGCCTGGAGGGAGCGACTGTCGCAACCCAGTGCAGGGCACGCTACCATCGTGGCGGTAAGTCCCCTCTTTGAGGAGTGGCTCGGGAGGAGTCACGGCGCCCTCACGTACCGCATGACGCAGGTTCTCACCGGACACGGTTGTTTCGGGAGGTACCTGCACCGCATCGGTCGTGAGGAGGCACCCGGGTGTCACCATTGTGCGGACAGCCCCGAGGACACGGTGGACCACACAGTCCAGGTGTGCCCCGCATGGGAAGGGCACCGCCGGGTCCTCGTCGAGGCTTTGGGCGGCGGCGACCTCTCGCGTCCGGCCCTGGTTCAGGCCATGGTCCGGGGCGAGAGGGAATGGGATGCCGTCGCCTCCTTCTGCGAAGCGGTCATGCTCGAGAAGGAGGAGGCGGAACGCCAGAGAGTTCGCACCTCTCATCCCGGCCGCCGCGCTGGACCAGGTAGACACCATGGGCGCCGGGTGTCGCGAGATGACTCCCGGCCACCGTAGGCGTGGGTCTGTGGGCGGTGAGTTCGGGTGGCTCATCGTCCCTCTGTCTGCTTAGACGACAGACCCGTGTCGATGGCGCGCGTTGTTCCACGCGCTCCTCAAAGAGATGTCAGCAACCCCAGCGGGGCCCAGCAGGGCCAAGGCCTGCCGGGGCTGCGGGTTGTTCGAAAGAGATACCGCGGCCCTGGTACATAAAAGGCCTATGACGGAACACGACGGTTTTTAGTCAGTAAGAGTCTGACACTCCCTCACCGCTGCTAACCCACAGCGGGAGGGGTCATTTGATGATTTTTGACGTCGGAAAAAAAAAAAAAAAAAAAAGGACATGCCCGCGCATACCTACGTAATAATTAACAAATTATAAAAATATTTTTTAAATAGCATAAAAATGATCAAAATAAATATCATCTTTGCTGTCAACGTGGACCGTACCCAGAAGGCATAAACATTAAAAAGAAAGTTGTTGTAGAATAGACGAGTATTTAAAACCTAAGTTGTTGTAGTATAAAATCAGCCTTGCATCTTTTTTAATACCTTCTCCAATATATTTAAAACCTAAATAAAACTTGATTAAAACCAGTTTAATAACAATGTTGTTTACTGAAACACATTCCACAGTTCCAGAACTATAATAAAGCCATCTTAGATAAGATGCTCACGGACTTCATTAAAGCTTAGTGCATACTATACTTAATACTCGGACTTAACTAAAGACTCTTTGATGGTCCAAGGAGTATTCATTAAGTGTGTCCTCGTCATTATTACAGTATGTACATTGTGTGAGAATGTCATATGTTCTTGTTTTTAATACCACTTAGTATGGATATACGTATAAGGATGTAGTAGATGGCATTTTCAAAATGAAGTCGACATGTAGTTTAACCTCCCACTCATAGACATTTAATGATTACTTAAGTCACTCCTTAGTGACGGAATGTCATACAAATCCTTCACTAAGGAATGGCAGTAACCATAAAAGCTTGTGGCACATTATAGCAGCGCCGCAACAGCACGGCTCCACACCAGCATTTAAGTTGTCATTGAATTTAGAGCATTAAATCGTGTATATCCAAACTAATATTATAAATGCGAAAGTAACTCTGTCTGTCTGTCTGTCTGTCTTTCTGTCTTTCTGTCTGTCTGTCTGTCTTTTCTTCACGCCTAAACTACTGAACCGATTTGTGTGAAATTTGGTACAGACATAGTTTGAAACTTGAGAAAGGACATAGGATAGTTTTTATTACAAAAAAAAATAAAAATAAAATTATTCCGGACATATAGCGCCATCTATTGGTCAAATCAAAAATCTGCTGGTAGTCACTATTCCACGCGAACGAAGTTGCGGGCAAAAGCTAGTTATAATATATTTCGTAATGTCAATATGAAAAAGCCAACGGCGAGCAGTCAGCGTGCTTGTCGCTTCCACACAACTCGACTCGCCGCCCGCGTGCTGACCTCATGCGTACAGCGCGCCAACGGCGTGCTAATTGCGCGCCGACTCCGAGCCGGCAGCGAAACAACGTCATTACGTCGTGTTCAATCATAACATCAATCATAATCGTCTTAAAATAATATTGAGTTTGCTGTGAAAGCAAGCTTACACCTCGCGGCCGGCGCGCGGCCGGCGCGCCGACCGCCGTAGTCTTAATTCGAGGCGACGCCGTGCTGCAGCCGTGCTGTTGCGGTGCTGCTATAATGTGCTACAAGCTTTAAATGTCTCTGAGTTGGGACGTAACTTTTTAACTTGGTAGCCAATAGTACATATTAGTTCATTAGAAATAGAGTGTGTTATGTGCCATTTTATGACCGAGTATTTGACCTGTGTGTATCTTTAGAGACATATACTTATTTGCACGTGTTTATTTCACGTTTGGCTCAACACATTATTATGCGGTTTTCAGTACCTATTCCTAATATTTGTCAGACTTAGGAGAAGGTTTAAGGTATTATTATACAGTTTTATTGTTTTGGTAATAAAAATAATATTTTTGGATTCCCACTTCATTCCTGAAGAATTTGTTTTATCAGCTTCATATCCACATATCCTAGATTGCTTTGCGGAGGAAGTTACCTCACGAGTGTGCCTGCAATTTTACGATGCACATAAGGGGTTAAAATATCCATTTACACCCACTTTAGAGCTCACGTTTACAACCAAAATATATATTTTACAGTGCAATCGTAAATAAAGGCTGTTAAACAAAAAGCGATTGTCGCCTTTACGAGTCCTTTTGTATAAAAATACATCGTAATTACATAATAAAAAAAAAGAGTTTTTTTTTGGCAGCATATACCTTAGTGAGAGACCACGTTTCGGTGCCGTAAGTCATCACTGGTAACACACATTGGTTGAAGACTTTCGTCTTGAGGCACTGAGGTATGTCGGACGAAAAGACATTGCGTAGTTTCCCGAACGCTGCCCAGCCGAGTTGGATCGGAAGACGCTGGATGCAGGTCGCTTCCAACAGGTATCTGTGGAGATCAAAGGGGGAGGCCTATGTTCAGCAGTGGACGTCCTATGGCTGAGATGATGATGATGATGATGATATACCTTAGTTATCTGGTATTGAAATAATTTTCAGAAGTGATAAAATTGTGAGATCATTCTTTAAAGAGAATCGAATGTATGTAAAATTGAGAAGTATGCTACGGAGTTAGCTACAGCTATTAAACAAATTTTGCGGACAGAGAAGAAAATATGATGAACTGCATATGATACTTTTTTAACCTTATGGAAGTCCAAAGATTATTTATTTATTTATTTATTTACACAACCTTACATCTACCCTATTAGGTCAATATAATTTAAAATAGATGTAAAATAAGTTCAAAAATATTTTTTTCAACTCCTGTCAATCAAAAATCAACGATTCTGAACAGCAAGACATAGTTATTCCGCACAAAACCACATCCATAAATCATAATAATAAACCCTTAAGTTCCCACACACTGCAAACTTTTAGTCGGCCGACATTATTTTTTTTTTTTGAGAAAACCTTGGTTTCAATCTTTTCAGACAGGTTGATACCGACCTATTGTGATACCTGATTTTGGATATATTCGTACTACCATTCATCTGCATACTGATTTATGAGCCCAAACAAATAATCGGCCGACTAAAAGTTTGCAGTGTGCTAACTCTTACCCTTCATAACTTCATACAAATAAGGTTTATCATCATTCAAGTCGCGAACAACTGAATAAGTGATAACTAAAATAAAACATCTGAACCCATCGAGTGGCCGGCTTTCGGCATTCGGCTTTCGGCTCTCGGCCTGAATTATTGAACGCCAGTTGGACTATGAATTATGCATCTAGTCTAGTTCTGGGAACACTAACTGAATGTAATCATGCTTCATTGCATTTTGATGGCGAATGGGTTGGTCATTTTAATAGCGTACTATACTTTTGGTGTCGTTCTCATATTTTTCTGGTTTTGTATAAATGTTTTTGGACGTAAATTGCATTTTTTGACAGTTATAAAATTTGAAAATGGGTTGTTGATGTAGATTTATTGCTGAAAAATAATGATTTTGTTAAAAATATGTGTAAATTGTGTATTAAAAATTTGGTTTGTTTGTTCTGTACTTTAAATAAATTGTGATGTCAACGAATAATATTGTTTTTTATTAACTATGATAACATGTCATGGATTTTGACAGGCTTTGTTTTATAGTGAAACGGTAAAGGTATGTAGTAAAATGAGTAGTCAATTTGTTTGATTTTTTTCATTGTAAGCATAATCTGAAAGTATGCGGTGATCGTGGTCATTTGTTTTTTAACGTAACGAAATGAGGATTACTTTATATCCCACCTATAGGTAACAAACCAGACATTTTTATAATTTTTATACTTAATCCCTTTAAACCTATAAAACTGAATAATTCATATACTTATCCATATAATGTCCACAGCTGGAATCGGCTCTGAGTCACGCTTGCATTGATTGAAACAAATAATTGGTGGCGAGTGGAAGCTCTTAATCTATCAGACTATGCGATCCACACGTAGCTCGGAGAATGTTTAACCTTGCGAGAACTATCGTATGGCGGGCTTGTAGCAATTGGCAATTAAGTATTATTTATCACACTATTATCACTTCATATTCTAAACTTGAAAGTTGAGTTCTGTGAATGTGTTTTGCTCTTTGACGCAAAAACTGCTTAACACGAATACTACGAAATAATTATTTACATCAGAATGGTCTAAAGGTTTTTTTGTAAGGTTTTTTTGTAAAGTAGGTGCTGTAGATACCCTTAGGCCGGGGGTAAAACCGCAGGGAATTATAAACATTAAAGTTTGTTTCGTGTCGTAGACACTGACACTATACCTACAGTTTTCAATAGATAGAGAAGCAACTTTCATCAGAATGCAACAGCTTGCCCTTGGTATGTACAACCGTGGTGAACTGTGCTAGCTATATAAATTCATCAATGAATTTTGTCATTCACATCAAATTGAAAGATTAGTTTATCAACAGCCTATCTATGTCCCTAAATTATTTTGTCAAAAAACTGCGACCAATTTGTCATTCAATGGAGATTTATTTCTAGTTTCGGCAGATTTTATTATTTGTAACGGGTTTTATAGAGCACCAGCTTGTAAAACAATGAATATCGAATGCTATGCATGTCATTTAGAGCCAGATTAAATGGAGACTAAAAAGTCGTTTGTTGCAAATCCCGTCACGTGCAATGTTGTAATGGGATTTTGTTAGTTTAAGTTTTATTTTAACTAACGTGGTTTTCTGACTATTAGTACTAGTGATATTAAAATTAGTTCTTGCCTTAATAAAGCTAAAGATGGTTTAACATCTTTTGAAATAATGTGGATTATTATTTTAATAAATTCTATAAAAATATAGCCATATTACCAATTTTCGTACATTTTGATAATATTTTCGGGCTTCAAAAGTTACAGTTCCATAACAGCTCGTCGTATTTTAACTTTTTGAATAGAAGTGCACTAGAAGTCTAATTATACTTAAATAAAGTAATTACTGTAGTAAGCAACAAATATTAAAATACAACAAAAGAACAATCATCTACTTTAACCATCGATTCAAAATGCTTTTCAATATATAGATGAAATGATGAATGTACACAAAATGTCTTTCAACGGTTTGAAGGATTGAGAACGATATTAATATAATTCTTCTTCAGTTTTTGCCTTCATAAGAACAATACGACTCTTCAGATTTCCATCTTAATTTCGCAACGAATGTTTAATATCCCCGAAATGAAGTTTTCTATTCATTTCGACGTAATATCTCTTACTGTTTATGTCTACTCAGATAAAAATGAAGGCTTTATTATAGAAAAGTAATATTAATGACAGACTTTACTTCGAAGATTATAGAATAAGGATTTCGAATATTTGGGATTAGTCCTTTATCAAGACCCTGGAATTATTTGGTTCATTAACAATATAGGTATCAATTTTTGTGATGAGTAACTGAATAGAATACCTACCTACTTACGTGGTAATCATATAACACTTTTAGCTCGGCAAGATACCTATGAAATGCTAATAGATAAAGATAAAAAGTCATTTATTCAAAGTAGCTTTTAAATGTGTGAAAGGTAGTATGGTTTAGAATGACTGAACCTTTTTACCAATTTCAAGAGGCTTTTTATAAACTTGACAAGCAGGGAAAAATAAATGACCGCAACAGGAGGCTAGAGACGAATCTCCATTTAACTTAATCAACACACCATCGCATCAAAATACACAAAGTAACTTTTTCAACATTCACAAATTATGTGTTACGTAGTTATAAAGCAACATTACATACAAAATCGCCGGCTGTGACTAAAAGCCACGTGCATTGGTCGCTGCAATAAATCTAGTGCACACGCGTTTTGCCGCGTACCCGCATGGTAACCCGACAGAATGTGATATACGAAGCTTTCTAGTAAATGCTACGTTTTATTGGAATTTGCCAGAGTCTAGACTTCTTGAATCTGTGTTTGTAGGCTTATGTTGTAGTCGTCGCTTTATTCAAGGACGTTTTTTGACTGTACCATTCTTGGCATGGTTTGCAAGACACGTGAAATTGTGGCTATTGTAAGTTTTTTGAATTTATTTTGTCCATCTCGGGGTCTGTGTGTACTTAGAAATTAAACACATGCTCCTGTATTCTTTGGTAGAGATGTAAAGTTAGTGTACTTAATACAAAAGGATTAAAGTGCCTCATGCATAATCACAAACATTTATGAATGAATTTCTGAATTACCTTACCTGGTCAATATTTCTTCATAGTACATTTTACTGACGTGTATTAAAGTTCAAAGGTACCTATCTATACGGATTAAATTAGAAAGTATACTTAATCAAATTAAGGCCATTTTGCACTCAAATCAAATTTTACTTCCTAAACTATGTTCGAAACTATTTTGAAATTAGATTTAAGCCTATTAGCATAGCTTAAAGTTTTGGGTCTAAAATATTCTAGATATTCCAGATTATACAGATTAGTGGGCCATAAAATGTAACTAAATTGAGTTTAAATAAACGTAATTTGTTTTTAAGATTGATTACAAATTGTTTTAGCCACTAAGATTTAGCTTAGGTTCAGCGAAATGTTGATTTAATATGAAAATGTAGATTTATTTATATATATGTAGGTAAGTATGTTTCTGCCCAACCTTACTGGTAAGATAGGCGTGGTAAAATAACATCCACTGAAATCACGTCATTTTTGAGATAGTCTTTGCTTACACAGTATTTGCTTATGCTGAAAAAAATTGCCTTCAGACATTCAAAAGAATGATAGGTCCGAGTAAAATATATACTCGACTTTTTAACGGGACTTTACAAAATAATAATTAATAAATAATTTGGCCAGTAACCAAACTCTCAAAAATACTTAGAGCCCCGAAAACATTTTCACTATCAACCTGTGCCAGCAATAATTTAACTTCATGAAAATTGCCTGTCTCCAAAATCGATGATACTTTATTCCAAAAATTGTGCGGCAGACAGATACTTATTCAAATTTCCCCAATATAATGCATGTTGTGGCAACTTCTCGTGGAAACTGGCCGCTTATGTTGGCTCGAGTCCAGAAGGACACATAGTACAGGCTAGATTAATTGTTACTTCTTTTGCCAAATGCACTCTAAGCCTTAGATTTACGGTCGACATTTACTAGGGTTTTTGCAAATATTGTGTACATCATTTGTTTTTGGATAGGGTTGTCTCGTATGAAGTGTTTGCGTTTTGAAAACATTATATAGAAATAAGAAAGAGTAAAAGTGTTTTGTTTTCGCCCTTGTTCTACGAGAGATTTTTTTAGTCCATATTACATTCTTAAACAGTAAAAGAAGGCAATAATAATATACATTTTATTATTCTTACATAAGTGGTACATTTCCCGTGTATTCAGGCTCCACCGGAGTCGGAATTGCCGCTATAATTTTTCTTAAGTGCTGTCACAGTATGTTGGGCTGGTCGGTGAGAAATACTTTTTAATTTGTTAAATGAGCGAAAAATGGCCAATAAAAGGAATTGCAATGACTTCTAGCAACGAGGCTTTGAGAATAAAAAGTTTTGTGGCTCGTAGTGTACAAAAACTACCCGAAAGATAGGTATATAGTTGTTAACATGTATATGTAGATAGCTCATAAAGATCTTACTTAAAATAACCCGAGGGAAACTAATTCAAGATTGCTTACATTTACAATCTTACATAATTATTTATTTTTAAATATATTGGAAAAAGTATTTACGCCAATAACTTCTCATTGTAATAAACATCTCTCGAAAGTATTTCAGTGCATAGTAACAACTAAGATTTTTCTCAGTTAAAAATGCAAAATAATATTCTAACACGTTTGGAAAAAATATATACACAAAAACTACATCTGTAACTCCTTTTCTTAAAGGAAAACAGAACAAATTATACTTGGTCAACAAATAATTGTTTTGCAAGTGCAGCTGAACCCTAGTGGACAGGTGTGCGATTTATTCAAAAACTTTCCCTGTTCAACAATATTGGATTAGTTGTACAAAGTATTTTCAGTACAAGCCATTTAAATTGCAAGTAGCCAGATGCTGGAAATATGGAAAACACTTCGGTGTTTTATCCTGTGTCCATTATTTTATTACAATGGTTTTTTTAACGTCCAATTTTTTGTTTAGAAAAATAAAATTTCGCAGCTATCAAAAATAGTAAAACATTTTTTTTTCCAATAGTGGAATTCGGTTTAGTTAAAAGCTACCTACTTCGTGTGAATTTTAAAGTAGGTACGTTTAGAATATTTTGAATACTTCTGATAAACGACGAACACATATTTTTTCCTTTTTTTTTGTAGAAAAAGTAACTTCCAAGTCACAAAAATGATTCTGTAAAGTCTATATGAATATTTTCATTATACATAAGTATCACACCTTTAAAGCCATGGTTTAAAAATATTTCGGCAAACTCTATACTAGAGTTGTTTTAGTTTTTAGAAGGCTTTTACGGGCGTTCATTTTGTTTGCAAAATTATGGATACTTTTAGTCGTACAGTACTGTTTAAGTACCTGGAGTACTTAGTGTAAAAGCCGTGAGCACTCGTAATGTACGCGTTATTATTTAGATAATATGAAGTCCAAGGATTTACAGTATAAATTGTGACACTGTACGTAGTTACCGCGGGTTTGTCTGCACTCTATTTTGTGCCTATCAGCATGGTACTATTATGCAAGTCAAGAGTCCAGTTCTATATTTAAAAAATATAAATACAAAATTAAGTAACAAAATATTTAATAAACTTCGTTTTGAAATTCATAAAAATTGGAATGCTACAGTGACCACTCTAGGAAAAAGTCGCATGTCAAGTGCGAGTCGGATTTGAGTTTCGCGTTCTGTAGTTTATTTTCACACCCTTCTGAGTATCAATTTGTTGCTACGGCTAATTCAAAGCGATTATCTATTGCATTTTATAAGGTCTGAGATTCAATCTATACTCGGTACTAACTTTAAACACATCTATAGATGAAATCTATTGTTGCGCTTTATAGATAAACGACTAAAATTATCTTAATGATACTTTCCAGCCAGGCAGATGAAACCTTGAAGATGTTTATAGCCTTTTTTATAATCGACTACATCTAAATTAAAAAACTCAGCAAAAATATGAGGTTTTCCTTATTTGTCTTCTGACCAAGGATCCCTAAAACGTAAAATAAATTCTGTTCCCAACACAAAGTGTCACAAACTATGAAATATTAACTCTGCAGTCAACAGAATGCAGAGTGTCTAAGTAATTGAATAAAAATCTTGGTGACTAAATTATGACGGTACAAAGTTGTATAGTTAAGTGGTCACGGAATGTAACACGAATGGAGTATTTGTTGTTAATATTTAGTTATTCTTTTACATGGATTATCATTGTTAAAACAATATTCACGTGAACTCGTTTCATTAAATCTTAGTTTTATCACGTTACATGTCACCACCAATGAAGGCTTAGTACATCTGAATGACCATTAACTTAGACCAGGTTGACGAGTCCTGGCTTACCTCGAGGCGACTGACATTTCACAGAACGTAATATACGACTTTTGGAGTGTTTTACTGGCAAAGTACTAATTATAATTTTATCTAAGTATCACTATTTCTATCGAATTTGACAGAAACAAAAAAAACTAATATATTTTGTCTAGTTACTTAATGTAAATCACAAAATTTAACACCTAAACATTATTGGAACACTGTTCCTCCATTTTTTCAATACTCAGTGTATCTGGACAATGTCTAGGGACATGGCATGCAATTTGTATGTACGTGCATTGTTTACAACTGATGAAATGACTGCTTCACTTCAGAGCTGGCTGGGAGGACCAAAATGAAATACGAGTACATGTGAGAGATGAGATTTTAGAAAATTTTGAGAGATTGCCTTCCTTAAAAGGCGATATAATAATAATTTATCCAAGTATTTTAAGATATCTATGATACTTCTGACAATAAAAGAAAATAATTATTTGCTTGCTACCAATTATTATGAAAACTGGATATCAAAGTCTACCTACGCTCTGGCCTGTCGGCTGCAAGCTCTCCTCGGATAATTTCCCGTCGACTTTTACAACTTGTGTGGGACGAAACACAGCTGCACTGGCAAGTTCACCCAGACCAGATATTTCAATACATCCCTCGAACATATCCCCCGTTTTATTGCTCTTAACAAACTATATTTTCCTTTTACTGAAATTAGATCCTTCGCAAGTTGCTTCCGTAGTTTCTTACTTTACGAGATATTTTAGGAGTCAAACAAGTTTCCCCCTGTACAAAGTTCAGTCTAGTAATATTACCCAACGGGTTCAAACTCACGACCTCATTTCCCTTCTAGTTTAATGTGTATGAGCTGAGCTAGACTTCGCTGTTGTGTAAACAATGTTCCCGACTATAAAATTAAGGTGTTCCTAGGTTTGTTTTTGGAGCAATTAACTATGATTGTTCGTAATGTAGTGCTTGCGTTAGTGGAAGAACTAACGAGGCGCAGAATTAAGTGCAGACGGATTTGACTGTATTTGACTGGTGTAGAGACTTTATTTTAAAATTTATGTCGTCATTTTAAAGAAATAATCACAATTTTTTTTTGTACATGTGTAGAAAATATTAACAACTTTTAAAAATATAGTTCCACATCTACCGAGTCCAAAGCTGTTTCTATATTTGCGCTCCGCCAAAACAAACAAAAGCCAAATCTGTGTCATTACATTGCTTGTTATCCTCATTTTTTCTGGCCTTTCGCCTAATTACTCTGCAGTAAACCAGCAATGGACTTCAAAATGATTTTTGTCCCCATTCCGTTCGACTAGTGATCCCGAGACGGCCGTTAAGGCTCGATTGTCATCGTAACATGGTTTCATACTATCTATCAATTTGACGTATAAAATTTACGAGTGTGGGACGTATTGGGGTCGCTATTAAAGTACCAACCATTGCTGTTAATCTCCTAGGAATAGTTAAAGGTGATGTGGCAACATATTTAACGATTTCGGTTTAAGGGATTATTTTGGATAGCTATGATCTTAGTCTATTCTTGGCTTTATAGTTTATTGTCCCCTTTTACCGCAAACGTCCTTTTGTCTGTGTTCTAAGATTACCTACCGCAGACTTTAGACTTTTAGTCGGCTTCGTTTATAGTCTGAGTGGTTTCTGAATCAATATGACGATATATTGCATGAACTTTTAACTCTTTATTGATTGAAAACGTGCATAATTATGTAATAAATTATACCCACGTGTGCCGAGCATAACATGAGCATATCGATGAAACTCTCACCTAAGTTAAAGGTTTTCTCTATGGACCACATTCGAAAACCAAATTATAAATTCTCTCAGAACTTTCGGCGTACTCAGATACAATCAAGATTTACACACATAAAACAAAACTGATTACACAAGCTGTCTTATAAATTTTCCCGAATTTAGAGTCGAAACGAAGGTGGCAGATAAGCTGAAGGAATAGGAAGCGTACATTAGCTTAAGATTCGAAACACCCAAGACGACAACATTTCACGCTAACAAAGTCTGAGAGTTAAAATATTTCCGACTTGTTTAACTGGAATGATAGTCTAAACGGCCCCGAATAAAAGTCGCCACAAAATTGTCGTTTTAAGCTGTTTTTTGCACTTTAAGAGTACCCGCCGAGTGCAATGCAGTTTTTAAGAAAATCGTGTATTCGTTCAAAGTTTCTAAATACCTGATCGTTGATATGTCCTTAATTAATACCTATTATTAATTTCCGCACTGATTTGTGAACCTATCGATCTGCCAGCCTAAATTAAAATCTTAAATCAAATCAAATACAGTCAAAAAAGTGTGCTCTTACTTTTTGATTTGCTCTTTGCTAAAAAGTAATATATCATCGTTTATTGTCTAGTTGAACGGTTTAAGCTTTGAAATACTATTATTTTTCGGAATAATGCTTGCATGTTTAATTTCATCATATTGCAAGAATTTAATTAAATTGCTTTATGGTCACAATCTAAATTGGCGACAATATTAAAAAATGACTGACAGATGATTTATGCTTGAATATAAATTAAAGAAAGGTTTATTTCATAAAAATAGAAAATAAATACATTTCAGTCAGTCATAGCCCCAGGCGTAATTTTACATCATAGAAAAAGAAAATGAGCAATAAGAAAAAAATAAAAAAATTGTACATTACTTACATTATTTGGTCGAGACCCTAGTGAACACCCTTCAATTTCCTATATTTTTGTATCCTGACACAGCGCATTTCGCACAGTTCTAGGTTATTACACAGGTTGGAAAAAAAGAGAGTGAGAGATACAAAGAATAGTTTCGAAGAAGCATCTCGTCTAAATAACGTAGGTAGACAAAGTGCATACTCCCAACGCTTGGGGTTTAATTCACCTCTGACTCTCACCTGTGGGACCATTATTTTTCATTTAAAATGTGAGTCGGACATCTTATTTTTATGGCTTCCTACTGTGGCTTGTACTTGGACTTACATTTCTAATGGTACATTTATGATGCAATAAATTTATAGACTGTAGTACTTGATATTTGAAACATGAGGGACAAACTTTAAGTGGTATTCTGGCTATCTAGTTGTATTAGGAAAAGGTAAGAAAAAGAGAATCAGAAATGTTATATTTTTATATGTATTCAATAGAGAGCATTTGCACTGATTATTTCTGAAGGAAAGCAACAACAGCCCAGAATCATTATCAAAGTTGCCACGTAGGTAACTCATCATCTCAATTTTCTCAACCGAGTTACCTATGTATAATTTCTGGCTTATGACTGTCAAATACGTTCAAATGACAAAAAGGCCAATTTTACGTACCTTCCAAACCACATAAAACTTGTCATGACGAAATAGTCATCCATCCACGGACCGACGGTGCTGCTTAATTGCTCCTTAATTATAATGCTTTTAGTCTTATGTATTTGTATATTTTCTCAATGTCCCCAAACAGTCTAACACACCAATTTAAAAGGCTCTGAAATAAACATATCCTCGTTGCAGTATGAACAGTTACAAATCCGATTCAGTCAGCGTACATTTTTTAAATTCTGAGCTTAGCCCGGCCACGGCTTACCGCTAGATGAATTCTGACGTTTGACGTCTGTCGGTGTGGATCGTGTGTCATACCTTTTTGTAAATAATAAACTGCAAACAACGTAATCAGCTTAAATACTAACTTTATTGCGTACACAGTGCAAAGCTAAGTGACATACATTGAAGTCGGCAGTAAGTTTAGTGCATAAGGGCTTCATTTCAACAAAAACTGTACAGCCAGTGACTAGACGTATTTAATTTCTACCCTCTATCTAAAAAGTGTTGTTGACATCGGGGATATTCTCGTCACTCCAAACTTCACTTTGACAGGAGGAAGATATTTTCGTTATCGCTATCGATCGATATCGGGCCAGTGGCGCCATCTAGCGATCCTGCACTGAACTTTTACTCTTCGCCTACTGCTATGCCGGGTGTCCAGTGCGCAGCTTGCAAGCTCTTCGCATCGGCGATAGAGGGCGCCAAGTGTGGTAGCAGTAAGTGTCGGCGACTATACCATCGAGGATGCGTTGGCCTTAAATCGGATGCAGCTGTCCCAGCATCCTGGCGCTGCCCCGAATGTAAGAAGAACGTGGTCAGGGATAACAGAGCAGATACACCGGTCAGGGGTTCGGCTGGCTTGGCAGGGGGGCCTGCAAGCCAGACTTGCTCAGTGGCTCGTATCACTGGTGAGTTGGATCCCAGCTGCTCCAGCCTAGCTCCAGTGGTCTGCGAACAACAACACACTAGCCCGTCGTCTGCTTCTTCGCCGCTACATAGGGGCGCCTCCATAGCTGACTCCGCGGCACGGGAAATTTCTCCCATCGCAGGCTCTGACTTGGGTCTGCTCATGGATGAGTTGAGGGCGATGCGTGCGGAGATACAAGAGTTCCGCAAGGAGATGGAGCTGGAGATGGCGCAGCTTGTATCAGCAATGAGTAACTGCAATGGGCGCATCGATGGCCTCGAAGCCAGAATAAGCGCAATGGAACAACGGGCTGCTACGGGTCGTTCGTCGGCGGATGAGGTTGTGGAGGAGTTGAGGCGCGAGCTAAATGATAGGGATCAGGACCTATTGGCAAATGATGTGGAGATAACCAACATTCCGGAGGCTGCTTCTGATCACCCTATCCACATTGCAAAAGCTGTAGGCCTTAAGTTAGGGGTGCAACTAGAGGAGCGCGACATCATCAGCGCGGAGCGGGTCGGCGGCAAGCAGCTTAACGCCACTAGCTCCGCTGGTCCGGCGGTAACGCGGCCGCGCGCCGTGGTGGTGCGCCTGGCGCGCCGCGAGCTGCGCGACGCGCTGCTGGCGAGCGCGCGCGTGCGGCGCGGGGCGACCACCGCCGACCTCGACATGCCCGGCCCGCCACAGCGCTTCTTCATCAACGAGCGCCTCACCAAGACAAATCGCCGGTTGTTTCGGATGGCCCGGGATGCTGCTCGCCTCCACAATTGGAGATTTGTGTGGACTAAGCGCGGGCGCATACTTGTCAGGCGGAGTCCGGATGACTCCACTCATAGAATCCGCACTGATGAAGACATTGCACGGATCGTTGGTTCTGTCAATAATGAAACAAGTTGATCACTCTTCTTATTTTGTATTATTGTTTGTTTATTGTAGGAGCCCTAACGGGACTTCATAAATAAAACGTTATGCGGACTGTATTACATAGGCTTTTAATGCCGTTAAAATTACAATATCAACAAGAATACAGGTGTGCCCGTGGTCAAGCGCGTCGCGGAGAGAAGTGAAGGGAGCGCGGCCGCGGGCTCGCCAGCCGGGGCAGCCCCCGCCCCGGCCTCCGCAGCACTCCCTTCGGTCGCCATCGCGGTTGCTCGCTGAGGTGCGCCGACATACTCCCCGGGTTGAAGGATGCTCTTCAAAAGTCTTCGATAGGGAGCGGGCAGATGCAGTTGAAGGCACGACGAATGGTGCCCCTCCTCGTCTTCAGCTCAGCCACCCGCGTGACTCCGTCGACGCCGGGATAGGTCTTAGTGACCCGACCCAGGGACCAGAGCAGCGGTGGCGTCGTCTTGTCCTTGATCAGGACTAAGGACCCTGGTGTCACTTCGCCTCTGGAATTTAACCACTTTGACTTGGCCTGCAGCAGAGAAGTGTACTCATTATGGAAGCGTCCCCAGAAGTGCTGTCTGATGTACTGGATCCTCTTCCAGCGATCCAGGCTCGTGATGTTGGCATCAGTCACCTGAGAGCATGGTACAGATAAGAGCGGTCGTCCAATTAGGAAATGAGATGGTGTGAGTGCTGAATAATCGTTAGGGTCCGAAGAAAGAGGTGTAAGAGGGCGTGAATTCAACACTGCCTCTATGTGAGTGAGACAAGTCGACAGTTCCTCAAAAGTGAAGTGTGTAAGACTAAGCAATCTTTTCAGGTGGTGCTTACAAGATTTAACAGCAGCTTCAGCAAGTGAATTAAAATGAGGGCTGTATGCAGGCGTGAAAATAAATTCGATTCCCTCCTGCGCCATTTCCGATGCAACATTTGATGCGTTAAGAAATTTGGTCATTTCATTAGACGCGCCTACGAAGTTAGTCCCGTTATCGGACGTGATGCTTCGGGGCTTGCCTCGACGCGCCACGAAACGATTTAGAGCGGCCATGTAAGCCTCCGTGGTGAGGTCTGTGACGAGCTCCAAATGTACTGCTTTTACTGCCGAACAAACAAAGATGCACATGTAGGCCTTTGTTAGTTTGCAACCACGTCCTTTGCGGTCGGCTATCAATACAGGCCCGGCATAGTCAACATAAGAATTTAAAAAAGGAAACTCAAAATTAGTTCTAGATGATGGTAGTTGACCCATCACAGGCTGCACATTTTGAGCTTTATGCCTGTAACATTTAAGACATTTACTCACAATAAATCTAGACAAGCTTCTACCACCTAGCGGCCAATAAGATTGTCGAATGTGCGACAGTAACAGCTGTGGACCAGCATGAGCAAGCTTTAAATGTTGCATTTGAAAAATAAGTTTGGTAAGAATGTGCTTACTGCATAAAAGAATGGGGTGCCTCACGTTGAAGTCATAGGGGGAGTTATCAAGCCTCCCGCCTACGCGAATAAGTCCGTGATTATCAATGAAAGGCGTCAAAGGAAGTAATCTACTTTTGCGTGGCAATTTTTGTTTGATTTTTAAAAGTTTATATTCTTCAGGGAACATTTGTTGCTGTGAGAATTTAATAATTGCATTTAATGAATTTTCTAGTTCTAACAATGAAAGATTGCCACACAACTTATTGTTTTTGTGTTTTAAATTGTAAATAAACCTTTGTATATATGTAAATATTCTTTGAATTTTAGTTAGGCTAGAATACTTTAATAGCAAGTTATGAATGAAAGATGAATGAGAGGTTACGTCTGTGTGATGAACATTATGTGAATGATCGTTACTATTAATATTAAAATGAGTCACTACTTCCGGCAAATCATGCTTCTCAGTGTTTGGCATTGTGGGCCATTCACTTTCATTATGTAATAAAAAAGAAGGTCCGGACCACCACAGAGGTGTTTCCTTAATAATATCGGCCCGGAGACCACGAGAAACAAGATCAGCCGGGTTGTCCTTCGACGGTACGTAGCTCCAGGTATGACCACATGTGCTCTCTTGTATCTCATTTACTCTATTTCTAACAAAAGGTTTTAACTGGTTAGAAGGAGTAGAGAGCCAACCCAAAACTATAGTGGAGTCACACCAGAATCTACACTTGGAAATGGGGATGGTGAGAGATTCCTGAACCCTAGTACACAGCCTTGCACCCAACAACGCTCCACAAAGTTCAAGCCTCGGGATGGTAGTAGGTTTAATGGGCGCAACACGGTTTCTGGAAACTAGAAGTTGTACACCTGTGGCTCCAACACTATTACATGACCGAATGTACACACAAGCGCCGTATGCCTTTTCGGATGCGTCGGTAAAAACATGTACTTCGTGTGCAATGGAGTCTTCATGCAAAACGCAACGAGGAATCTTTAAATAATTTAACGCCGTTATTGTGCTCTCAAACAAAGACCAAGCGTCCCTTACCTCGAGCGATACTGCATCATCCCAGTCGTATTTATTCAGCCAAAGACGCTGCATTAGTATTTTCGCCTCGACAACGCACGGACCTACGAGGCCCAGTGGGTCGAAAATCTGACTGATAACAGAGAGGATGTGACGTTTAGTGACTTTATTAGCAGACGTTATATTTATTGTGTAAGTGAGTGAATCAGAGTCACAAACCCAATTAAGCCCTAGGGTTTTAGATTGAGCTGGGTTGAGACCATGCTCAGAAAATTGAAGAGTGTTATTATCATTGTTATTTACTACTTCTGAATTAATTTGTTTTAAAATTTCTACGTTATTTGAACGCCATTTGCGTAAGTTAAATGTAGCCGATGAAAGAACTGATCTTACTGCTTTTGTTATATCTACAGTGTCAGATATGGTGCTCCCGCCACTTAAATAATCGTCGACGTAGAAGTCGCGCTGTATGGCTCTCTTTACCCGATTATCCTCAGTGTTATCGGCCAAACTTACCAAACATTTGGTGGCTAAATAAGGAGCAGACGCAGTACCGTAGGTCACTGTATTTAATGTGTAAGATCTGAGAGGTTCTGATGGATCAAAACGAAAAACAATTTTTTGAAGAGAGCGCTGGTCTGGACTGAGCTGGATACCTCTATACATCTTCTCTACGTCACCTGAGACCACGTACTTGTGCTGACGAAAACGTGTTAAAATGGAAAACAGATCGTCTTGCACTACCGGACCGACCATCTGAATGTCGTTAAGCGACACTCCCGTACTTGTAGGGGCTGATGCGTCGAAGACTACGCGTAGTTTAGTAGTGGTGCTAGAATCCCTAATGACTCCATGATGTGGAATGAAATATTTTGTCTTGGAATTTTCAGGTGAAGGAGTACAGCCCGTGTCTAATGTCATATGACCTAAGCGCTCGTACTCACGCAAGAAATCATTATATTTACTGTGAAAGGAAGGATCATGCTTAAATCGCCGCTCAAGGGAAAGGAAACGATTCCTAGCATTAACATAAGAATGTCCTAGCGAGCTTGGATCTTCCTTAAAAGGCATTTTAACAACAAACGCGCCATCACTATTACGGACGGTAGTTTCTGCAAAATGTTGTTCACACATTCTCTCTTCAAGAGAGAGCGAATGCTTAGATGAGACTTGGTCAAGCTCCCAAAATTGAGTTAAGTCGGGAGTGACGCTGGAATGATGGCAAAAGTGAGTAGACGCAGAGGAAAGAAAACTAGATTGATGCGAAATACTACCAGATACAAGCCATCCAAATTTAGTTTCGCACAATTTAGGTAGATTTTTTCCTAAGTCTATCGTGTTTGACCCTATGACATTCCAAAATACTTCAGCCCCTACTAGAATGTCGACAGCCGACGGAACGTTAAAGTTCGGGTCTGCCAATGTAAGGCCTGAAGGTATGGATAAATGTTTAACATTTACAAACGAAGATGGTAGGACCTTTGTGATCTCAGGTAGAACGTGGCAATCGATGTCTACAGTAAAGGCACAGCATAAAGACTCTATAGAAAGGTGACAAGACTGTGTACTGGTGGAAACATGATTGTTAATACCCGTTACCTTGGTGCTCATACCGCGTTGTGACAAACCCAGTTGCTCCGCTAAACTCTGCGTGATAAAGTTGGCCGTACTGCCGTTGTCCAGCAGTAGGCGCGCAGTAAACTTCTTACCCGTCGCACTGGTCACTTTCGCCAAAGCTGTGGACAGGAAAACATGCGAAGAAGTAGCAAGCTGCATAGAATTAGCTGAAAGCGCAACATCTGAAGTAGTTGGCGATACAGAAAGAAGTGCAGAAGGCAGAGGATTAGAAAGTGGTTTGGGTTCACTAGCTTCTAAATGCAAAAGCGTATTGTGCTTAAGTTTGCAGTATCTGCAATTTGAAAACTTACAGTTATTAGCAGAATGCCCAATACGTAAGCAATTGAGACAAACAGTTAAGTCTTTTGCCTTTTGTATGCGATTTTCTATAGATAAGCTTCTAAAAGATTCACATTTATATAAAGTATGTACTTGGGAGCAAAGTGGACATTTATTATTGTTTTTATGAGAATTATTATTTGATTTATTTGAGTGTTTTTGTTTAGATGAATTTGTTTATCTTTTATTTATTTTCAAGCATATAATTTACATTTTTAAATATTAAATATAAAAATAAAAAACATTTAAAAATATAAAAAATAGGTTGCCACCGATATCGGGCACAGGGTCCAAGGTACCGGTGGTTAGGGTCCCAGAGACAGAAACCTCCTCACAATACGTGCCGTATCAAGGAGTACTGCCTTCTGAATCAGTCCCTTGATCCAGCCGCCCAACGAGAGCCTCCTGAGGTGTTCGTCGAGGCTCTTGGCTATTAAACCATTGGCCGTAACGACAATCGGCACAACAACAGCCGTGTCGACACTCCACATGGCGACAACCTCGTGCGCTAAGTCGAGATACTTTATTTGTTTCTCTTTCTCAGCTTTCACAAGGTTCTCATCATGCGGAACGGCGACATCGACTATCATCGCGCGGCGCGCTGATCGATCTATCACCACAATATCAGGCTTATTGGCTACAATAGTCCTGTCAGTGATGATAGATCGATCCCAGTACAACGTGATATGGTCCTTTTCGAGAACTGGGTCGGGCGCATACTTGTAGTACGGTACCTCAAGGTCTACAAGGTTATATTGCAGAGCAAGCTGCTGGTGGATAATCTTGGCCACTTGGTTATGTCTGTGCAAATATTCACCATTAGCCAAACGAGAACAACCAGATATAATATGTCTGATAGACTCACCCGGATGGTGACATGCCCGACATATGTCAACCGTCCCGTCTTTCACGATATATCTCCGGTAGTTATTCGTAAGGATAACTTCGTCCATAATTGCACATACAAACCCTTCGGTTTCTCCAAACAAGTCACCGAAGCGTAGCCAAGATACGGACGCATTGAAGTCTACATCGGGGCCATGAAGAGCCCCGAAGAAGCGTCCGTGTAGCTGTTTGCTCTGCCATACCTCCTTGCGATCATGGGTAGTTAGTACCACAGGTCTGCGCCAGTTCTCATTTGCCAACGATAGCGGGGTGAGTCCTTTGTCCACTGCTACCATATCACGATGCATACCCACGTCGCTTTTGAGAAGATATTCTCTGAGACTGCACACCTCACGGTTGTGGAGCGTCTTTGCATTTAAAAAGCCTCGGCCTCCACATTTCCGTGGGATGTACAGTCTCATCACCGACGATCGTGGGTGATGCATTCGTTCTGCGGTCAGCAGTGTGCGGACTCTCCTATCCAAGGCATCCAATTCAGTTTGAGTCCATTTGAGTATGCCGAAGGAGTACATCAGGACTGGCATGACCCAACCATTATAGGCGCGAACCTTGTTGCCGCCTGATAAGGAACTTTTTAGGACCTTATTCAGGCGGCCAAAGAAACGCTCCCGTAATGACTGTTTCATGACAGCCACATTGATGCCTAACCCCTCCGCCATACCCAAGTATTTATATGTATCGTTTGCGGAGAGTGATCTCAGGTTTATGGAATCTGAGAGTTGTACTCCCTCAGATTCCACAATTCCCCCTCGCTTTACATGCATGACTGCACATTTGTCCACACCGAACTCCATCCTGATGCAACTACTGAAATTTTCAGTGATCTTCAGTAGCTTCATCAGCTGCAGTTCTGTAGTGGCAAACAGTTTCAGATCATCCATATAAAGCAAATGGGATATAACCTGACCCCCTCTCCGCAAAGGATAGCCCAGCCCCGAACCCTCTAGCAATGTGCTCAAAGGGTTCAAGGCCAGGCAAAACCAAAGTGGACTCAAACTGTCACCCTGGAATATTCCCCGCTCGATCTTAATAGGATCGCCGGTCCCTTCAATTTGTCTACATCCTGGATAGTGAAGAACCGTTCTCCATTGCTCCATACATGACGCAAGAAAGGCGCGTAGAGTTGTATTTATTTTATACAACTCCAGTACCCTCCTAAGCCATGCATGGGGGACCGAGTCGTAGGCCTTCTTATAGTCTATCCAACATGTCGACAAATTCTTTCGGGATCGTCGAACCTGTTGGCTGATGACCATATCAGTGAGGAGCAGCTCCTTAGTAGCACGGGACCCCTTCTTACATCCATTTTGAGAAACTGACATAATTGAATATTTTTCAATATGTTGGTTTATTTTTAATCTCAAAATAGATGTAAGAAGTTTATAGACCGTCGGTAAACAAGTGATCGGTCTATAATTTTTGGGTTCCGCGGTACTGCCTGATTTATGGAGCAGATGGGTAACTCCTGTTGTTAGAAACTGTGGGAGCGACCCGGCTTCTAAGGATGACTGAAACTGTGATGCTAAACAGGGGTGTGAACTTTGCAGCCACTTTAACCAGAAATTGTGCAGTCCATCCGGTCCTGGTGATTTCCAGTTTTGCATCGGACGAACTGCACAGGCTACGTCGGAGGAGGTAATATTGACCTCCTCCATTTCTGGTATTTGTTCACACTTCCGTTCAACATCACGTGTCCAGTCACCCTCCTCGTGAAATACGGGCGTCGACCAGAGGTTGCGCCAAAACGTGTTTGTGGCACCATCATCCGGCCGGCTCCCGTCCATCACGTATTGCTCAGGTCGCTCCCAAGTTCTATATACCCATCTTTGATCACTCTGGAACATACGATTCTGGGTGTAACGTTAGATGAATTATTATTATGTTTATTTAAATTAGTGTTACTATTCAAGGCCACAATATTACTATCCTGAAAGTTACATTCCACAGATTCCAACCAGTCTGCTTTCCTGTTTAGAAAAGAACAAAATTGAGTAGTTGTTGGATAACCTACTATGTTGTTATTCCTGTATTCCTCCCATTCACGACTTGTGATTAAATCTAGCTTTTTGACCATGACAAAAATGATGATGTCATCCCAATGCTGAGTAGGCCTTTTTAAATTTGCTAGTGCCCGAATATTTTTATTAATGACGTCAACAAGATTTCTAATGGAAACACTAGACTCCTTATTTATTGACTTAACATCAAAGAATAAAGCTTGCAAATGATTGGCCACAAGCAGGTACTCATTGTTATACCGCTCACACAACAAGTCCCAAGCAATCTTATAATGATCACTACTAAATTCTATATTTTTAATTAAAGAGGCTGCAGTACCTTGTAAAGAAGCACGCAAGTAATGGAACTTATTTATGTTGCTTATGCTAGCGTTATTGTGAATCAATGACGTAAACGTGTCCCGGAACTCGAGCCAGCATTGGTAGTTCCCGTCAAAGTGAGGCAAATCAATTTTTGGCAAACGAACGAAGCTATTAGAAACATGTGCACCTGAGTCAGCATCTTTGAAGCCCGCCTCAGAACCAGCACCGTTGACCGAAGAACCGAGCAGGCTGCGCGTGAGTGCCACCAGATTGAAGAACTGGCGGTCAAACTCCTCACGCTCCACGAACGCTGTCTCAGCATCATCGGCAAGCATTTCGATTTCTGTCTGCAATTCATCAAATTGGCTATGTAAGGAATCGAACTTATTAAAACGTTCCTGCAGGTCTAATCGTTGCATCTCAGATATATGTGCACTACTTTTAACTAAATTTAGATAGTTGCTGTAAATCGTAAGCTTTGATTTTAATGAACTACGTTTTCTAAGTAAAGTCTTTAAAGCGTCTGCCATTTTGAAGTGCAATTAACAAAGCAAAAAACCACGTGTTTAACTGCAGTAAGGCGATAGATACCACTAATGAGCTTCTTATAGAAAAAACAGCTGCGCGCAAACAAAAGGGACCGGTTCTAATTACTGAGATCGGTCAAGGTTACGTTAACACCTGTGTGGCGTGAGTGGCGTGCGCGCACAAGTGTTACTACAAATTATGCAATTATGAAGAAGCGTCGAAATAAACACTGCGTTAAAGCACTATTGACAATAAATCACTTGTGAAGGGGGAAATGTACTTGCTCAACGAAATAAATGGGAAAAAACGACTCATATCAGTAACTTTTTGTCTCATATCAGTGGAAGGGAAAATATGCGTCTAAACTATACATATCGGGGGTTTTACACGTTGGCTGGCGCGCATGTTAAGTCGCAATTGACACTTATTTATATATCAATTTACATCCTACACATTATTACTACATACACGAACTATATACAAAACATTTACATTTTTCCACGCTTCCCATATAAATTACCATACCTTACTCAATGTATTTGTCCACACTCATTACATACAACATCACTTTATATAAACAATATTTACATTATAAAACAACAATACAATACTACAACTCACTACATACAACTTTACACAAATAATATTTACATTATATACAACATTTTTCAAATTTTATTTACATTTACAACTACAATACTACAACATTGTTACTATTTGATTACAAATGATTACAAATAAACGTATTAGGTTTGGTCTATTGAATGCAGGCTCCCTGGGGACTAACCAGGACGAGTTTTTGGTCGCAATGGGCAATCATTCAGTGGACATAATGGCTGTCAACGAAACCTGGTTGCGCAAAGGTGAAGATGACCGGGCGCCTAGTGTACCTGGTTATAAACTCAAGCACATCCCGCGACCATTGTCTATACGCGGGGGACGCGGCGGAGGGGTCGCCTTTTATATCAGAAATGGAATACCTGCACGTGTCAGAGCACACCCTGAACACCCTAATGTCGAACAGCTATGGTTAACTCTCACCGTAAATAAAAACAAACTTCTCATTGGCACGGCATATCGCCCACCATGGTTGGAGCTGGAGACTTTTCTCGACGGACTGACATCAAGCATTGGTAGTCTGGCCCCTTTCGATAATCTAATACTATTAGGAGACTTCAATGTCAATATGTTGGACGTTAGTAACTCGAAATCCAGACAACTTGCAGATTTTCTCAGTTATCTCAACTTGACTCAAGTGGTCACAACTCCCACGCACTTAATAGGCAATAGTAGCTCGCTCATTGACGTAATCTGCACTGATGCTCCAATCCGCAATGTTGAGGTGAATCATATAAGTGAGCTTAGCCATCATGCATTTATCACTTGCGAGTCGGTCTTCAAGAAACCTAAATGCCGACCTAGATCAGTGGTTTATCGCCCTCTCAAGGACATTCTGCAGGATTACTTCGACAGCGATTTAAAAAGTATACCTTGGTCTACAGTGAGTGACATGAAAGATGTTGATTCAATGGTGCAAACTTTCAACTCATTTGTTATTCAATTGTTCGACCTCCATGCTCCCACTATATGTAGAACTTTTAGATCCCGTCCCACTCCATGGATCACTGATAACATCAGATTAATATCGAAGCTGAGAGATGAGGCCAGGGACAAATTTCGTAATTCAAAGCTACCTGAACATAGGACTAATTACCTGGACCTTAAGCATCTAGCCATCACGGCACTGGCTAACGAGAAGACCGCTTATTTCGCTAGTAGCATTAATAATAATATCAGGGACCCTAAATTGTTATGGCGCAATTTAAAAGCAGATGTGTTGCCTGACCACAAACATAGACTTCTACCGGAATACTTTGATAACCCGGACGAAATCAATGCGGCGTTTCTAGATGTTCCCGGTGATTGTAGTCTTAATGATTCGCAGTCATATTTCTTTGAGTCGCATAGGTTCAGCGATGCTACTTTCACCTTGACAGCAACCACTTCCGAAGCAATCCTCAAGATAATTAGAAGCCTAGGGTCTAACGCACAGGGAGTTGATGGCATCAGTCTCGACATGATAAACCTCACATTACCAACTACCTTGCAAGCCATCACAGATATCATAAATTGTTCAATCATTACACACACATTCCCTGAACTCTGGCGATGCGCTATTGTGCGACCGATCCCTAAAATTAACAACCCAAATAACACAAAGGACCTAAGGCCAATCAGTATACTGCCCTGCCTTTCTAAGATACTGGAACGCGTAGTGCACTCGCAGGTCATTGAGTACCTTGAAGCTAATAAAATTCTTCCGGACCTACAATCGGGCTTTAGGCAGGGCAGAGGTACTGCAACGGCTCTGGCCGACGTAGTGGGGAATATTCTTGAGGCACGTGACAGGGGGGAGGGTACAATTTTGGCTCTGTTAGATTTTTCCCGCGCTTTTGATGCAATTAACACCGCTCTACTTCTGTCAAAGTTAGCTTTCTATGGTTTCGATAAGAATACGGTGGAGTGGTTTAAAAGCTATCTTTCGGGCCGATTTCAATTTGTAGAGATGCAAAGAGAGGATGGGTCCAGAGTATCATCCTCCCCCCTAAGCGTGTCCAGGGGCGTTCCCCAGGGATCGATTTTGGGGCCCTTGCTTTACATCTTATACAGTGCGGATATTGTAAAGTCTTTCACCCATTGCAAATATCACATGTACGCTGACGATATACAGCTGTACTTGTCGTTCAAGGTCGATGAAACATCGGAGGCGGTGCAGAAAATCAATGAGGATTTGCATAGGGTGGTTGTATGGTCGGAGATGAACTCACTGGTCCTTAACCCGCTCAAATCTAAATTTATGATTCTGGGTTCCAGAAACCAAGTTCTAGCTATTCAGTCAGCTAACCCTGAGATAGTGATCATGGGAGAGAGAATCGAGAGGGTTGAGCAAGCATGCAATCTGGGCCTGACTATGGACCCGGAGCTACGCTTCGAGTCACACATAACAAGAATCCTAGGAAGTTGTTTTTATAGGCTAAAGGTATTATATGGTATACGGAAATATTTGAGCATTCCTTTGCGCAAACAACTTGTTGACAGCCTCGTCCTATCGAAGTTAAACTATTGTGATATAGTGTATGGTCCATGTCTTCTCTCTAGAACCGAGCGCGTTATCCAACGTATTCAAAATGCCTGTGTTCGTTATTGTATAAATATTCCACGTAGAAGTCATGTTACCCCATACATTAATGAACTAAAACTATTAAAGATGGCTGCCAGGAGAAAACTTCATTTGGCCAATCTGTTGTTTGGTACTGTTAGGGCTCAAACACCAGAATATCTTTTCAAAAAGCTGACCTGGAAACAAAGCCAGATAAAGCATGGTCTTCGCTCCATAGTGTGTCCGCTGACCGTTCCCACGCATCGCACTACGGCTTTCAGAGGATGCTTCAAGTTTGCAGCCACGCGCTGCTGGAATGATCTCCCTCCCCCATTTCGATGCCTGAAAACAAAACATTCTTTTAAAACAAAGCTCAAAAATCTGTTATTACAAGAACAAATTAGTTTTAATCCATAATATTATTCCATACCTCAGGTTTCATGGCACACATGCTTTGGTTTGGGGATCACTTCCTGCGGTGTGGGCTGCTTTTGAATCATTCTCTTCGGTATGGAGGAGCATCTGCTCTGGTCAAACTTTTTTCCTCATCTCTCTGTCATTTCCTCTATTTTTGTCTGCAATTTTAATTCAAAGTTTATTTCAATTCTTTAATTTTGTAATCACAATTTATATTCAATTCAATGGTAAGTATGTCAATTTCTAGATTAGTATTTGTGTCAGTCCTATTTTATAACTTTA
Source organism: Helicoverpa zea (assembly GCF_022581195.2). Taxonomy (NCBI): domain Eukaryota; kingdom Metazoa; phylum Arthropoda; class Insecta; order Lepidoptera; family Noctuidae; genus Helicoverpa; species Helicoverpa zea. The sequence goes on from NC_061472.1 coordinate 7,872,810, forward strand.
TATGTACAAATATTCATTTATAATTCAAGGAAGTGGCGTGCCTAGGCATAAAAAAGAAAAATATACAATAATTGTCACTTACCTACGCCATCCTGGTAGCAGGATTACGATCGACCTGCATACTCGTTCACACTTAATACGTTATTTTATTTTATTTTTCTTTCATAACACCATTTCAGACACTCATTTCCACAATTTGAACACAATGATGCCTTGCATAATAATTGTTGATAAGCACTCGTCGCCATTACGTAATTCGTAAATAGTTTGCATTGTGTGTGTATGGTCATTGGTGAACGGCTTTGACCATAGCTAATTATAGAATTTTGTGAAGCACGTCAAGTGTCACTTCCATTCACATTTGTTCAGAATGTTGTTATGTTAGTTAGTTTTTTCTATTTATATTTAGTATGTTTTTATAGCAGTATATTATATTTTATAAATATATATTACACACTTAGTATGTATATACTTAGTTAAGGTTACACACCGATTGACGTCACATGTTAGTGTTGGCCATCGCTGAAAACCAGCGCCGCAACTCTGTCTCGCATAGGGTCGCTGCATATGCTGAGCGAGGGCCATTTCGCGTGATCGTGACGCATATTTTCCTTTTCCCATTCTCTTTTTTTTTTTCTTTTTCATTCCTGTTTTGTTTTATTTTTGTGAGCTTTTATATGTATTCGTTTTTGTGTGTGCGTCACGAACGCGAATAAACGTTTTGATTTGATTTGATTTGATTTGATTTGAAATAATGTGAGCTAAAAAAGGTTAAAGGATTTTGAGGCAAGTGCTGTAAAATGGTTTACTGGAATATCATATTATTTTAAATGTAGTCAAAGTGTTGGCGATTTTCGTAGTTTATTTGGATTCCTGTTTTAGTGAATATTATAAGTTTAATAATGATGAGTTTTTCAGGAAGCACATAGAAATGTGTTGTGTTTGTAAGTTGTATTTTAGTTAGTTGGCATACATTCTGGGGAAACGGGAGATAAAGCCAACTGTGGTATATAGTACTTGTGGTTTCGCCAAAATACCTCTTAAATATTACTGCTAGTTTGAAAATCAATACTAATAAATATTCCGTCAATACGAATCCGCATCGAGAACTACGGTAAAGTTTAAGCAACAATATTATTCCTTAAGTTGGACTAAGTAAAGCGTTACTTAGAGCCAAGTTATTAAAGAGGGAGGCAGTCAAAGCGAAACTGATCGCTATAATAACGTGTCAGTACTAAAGATAGATAGGACTTATTAAGTAGAGAGGTCTTTATTTTTATCTATATCTATACATATAATAAATCTGTAAAAAAACTGTGTCTGTACATTGAATATATTAAAGAAATAATAATTGGGTGGGGTTTAGAAACAGTAATGGAGCACAAATCCAAAAAAAAAATTCTGTCTGTATGTCTGTATGTCTGTTTGCTTGTACACGCTAATCTTACGAACTACTGAATGGATTTCAATGATTTTTTCTTTGTTGTGTCAGTATTAAGCCTGGTCAATATATAGGCTATAATTTATCTTCGAAACTTGAAGACCTGATGCAGAACACCAACAGACCAACAAAACTATAAGAGATACAAAAATGGTGTCATGGCAAAAATTGTTTCATGTGATGAGCATTTTCAGCTGAGATAATAAATTTGAAGATCTGGAACACCTGATGTGGAACCCCAAGAGCCCAGCTTCTCTGTACCATATACAGGCATGCCGTTTTAGCAAAAGTTGTTCAATTTGATAAGCACTTTCTATTGACTTATACAAATTGAAGATCTAAAACACCTCATGTGGAACTCCAGGGGCCCAGCTAGACTATAGCATATAGAGGTATGACGTTTTAGCAAAAGTTGTTCAATCTGATAAGCACTCTCTGTTGACTTATAAAAATTGAAGATGTAAAACACCTGATGTGGAAACCCAGGAGCCCAGCTAGACTATAGCTTATAAAGATATGACGTTCTAGCAAAAGTGGTTCAATCTGATAAGCACTCTCTATTTTGACGTATAAACATCGAAGATCTGGAACACCTGATGTGGAACTTCAAGAGCAATACTACACTGGAAATGTATAGAAATGAATGTTATGAAATAGGTATGGTGAATCAAAAAAAGTAATTAGTCCGTCTTTTAGATAACCCTAAAATAATGGACACGTATTTTTTCTTTTCTCCTTCTCACAAACAAATAATAACGAAGATATAACACGCTTGAATTTTGTGTTAAGTCACTGCTTAGTACAAATTTTACATACCTAGACGTGGCGTCACGAGCCCCCACTCTCCGAATTTTTTGCGTTATATATATCTCATTATTATTTTGTATGTCTCTTCCAGACCTCGGGACTACAGAGTTCCGAATTTTTGGGAGGCAAACGTGAGGCCAAAGCCAACACGGTGAAGCCCTTTTGAGACAACTTTAATGAAATGGTGACACAAAACCGACAATTATCCCTTTATACACTATAGAAATGAACCCAAGGACAATCCCCGGTGAACGTCGTTAAAAAAAAGACAATCTGTGCTATACCATTGCAAACTGTGGATGAATACTACTTGGGCTATTGTGATGGGATGCTAATGGACTAGGAATGGGGAAACTACGGGAACTATAGCTCCTGCCGATGACAATTTATTAGATACATGTAAAAATGGCAGGTGGAGACTCGCCAGCTCACTTACTGGGCCCCCGGGAATCTGTCACTGAATAGCAACAAAAGGGCAACAGGGACATGAGCGGCTGAAGTGTGAGGATACCTCGGCGGATTTTAAACGCAGATTACGCGCTCCCTGTGGGTCACTTACCACGAGGCACCTATCCTCCGAGCAGGGCTACTAACCCTGCTCAAGCGACTCCACTCTGGATGGTCAAGCCAAGCCAGAGGCGTGAGACCTACCCCCGTCATGGTTCACTCCGACCGGCCGGAGATGGGGGACAGTATACTCTCCCTGGAGAACTCAGTATATATGCCCCGCGGGGTCGCTACTCCCCGTCATCAGCCTCAGATATCCTGCGATGCTTATATCTCATTATTATTGTCGTTATTATCTCAAGAGCCTTTGTCCCAATTATGTTAGGGTCGACTTCCAGTCACGATGCAACTGAGTACCAGTGTTTTAAAAGGAGCGACTGCCTATTTGACCTCCACAACCCGGTTAACCGCTCAACCCCCAACACCCCTCGGTAAAACTGGTCGGACTTACTGGGTTCTGACTATCCATAACGACTGCCAAGAATGTTCAATGACAGCCGGAACCTACAGTTTAACATCCCCTCCAAATAACGGTCATTGGTATCCAAAATATACGTAGAAAGTACATACGAACTTAGAAAAGTTGCATTGGCAGGTACTTGCCAGACCTGGAATTAAAGACGCACGCTCATACTTGAGAGATTGGTTCTCTACCCACTAAACCACCACGACTTCCACTAAGTCATCACGACTTTGTCATCTCAGTAACATTTAATGTTTTTTTACGTAATAATACGTGTAATATTTTTGCCACACACAACTTAAATGCGGACTAATTAGAATCACTACTTTTATCCCTATGGGCACGTCTATTGCGGTTCAGTTCTCAGCGTTTTGTTTAGTCTGCTGTGCTTTTGCCGTTAAAGTACAAAAATTAAATATATGGAACATTTCTAATGGCTATGCGTATTCCGTTGTTTTCAAGTCAACGGGCCCTTAAAATTCAATATCAGACGATTCAGATCTTTGATTTTGCTGACCCCGTAGTCGCTGGCATAAGGGACAGGAACCGCGTACGAAGTCGCGGGCAGAAGCTAGTATTTAATAAGTATATACTGGCTGTTCTCCGCGGTTCCACCCGTATCTTTTAGCATCATCTGCTCTTTCCTAGCCTTTTACCAACTATATTTTAGTTGGCTTCCAGTATAACCGGATGCAGGACCTACCAGAGTTGTACGTGGAGTGACTGCCTGTTTGACTTCCTCAACCCAGTTACCCGGACAACCTGACTCCCTGTGGACATACTGCCGACGATAGTAGCGACTGCCAAAAATGTTTAAATGACAACCAGTTTATCGATGTTGTTTATTAGCACAGGATAATAATCATCCTACCTATGTAGTAAACCGAGTCAATTTAACTTAAATTGCTCCTGTGAAAGACAGACGGAGTAACTTTGACATTTATAACATTAAGTTCAGATTAAGAATATTTAATATTTGAAAATAACTTTCTATCTACCAAATTGAATATGCGTGCGGGACTAACCAAAATTCGACATGATAAAAATTTATGGATTTCTGTCTGTTATCATTAATTTTGTTGATGCTGACGAATTAGCCGTGATAGATTGTAATTTGAATAATGGTTTAATGCTATGCATACTAATCTAAAATTAGGAGTGACCTAGACTACTGAAAAAGAATAAATAATAGTTTTAAAAAACTAAAAACGCGCTTTTTATAGAAAACCGAACTAAAAAATAGAAAATAAATTTCAATGAATATAAATTAATAAAAGTGTGAATAAAAAAAAATATTTTATGTAAAAAAAGCGTGGGGTGCTTTTTAAGACATTATCGAAATGATAATCACTCTACTCATATCTGTCAATAAAATATTTATAACTATTGACACCATGCACCCCACGCTTTTTTTACAAAAAATATTTTTTTTATTCACACTATGATTAATTTATATTCATTGAAATTTATTTTCTATTTTTTAGTTCGGTTTTCTATAAAAAGCGTGTTTTTTAGTTTTTTTAAACTATTATTTATTTTCTACTTTTTAGTTTGGATTATTTATAATAGCTTGTTTTTTTTTAATTTTAAACTATTGCACGACTCATGATGCGAAGCATCAGAGTGCTTAACGATCGTTAAAGGAATCAAGATATTTTGCATACTATTGTCGAGATAATTTAACGGAGATTAATTCTATACTTGCTAAAAATTAATTTAGTGCAATAGAAACGGAAAAAAAATATCAAAATAGGTCAAAAAAAAATCCTCTCCGTCATGTATGAAACTCCGGAAACACTGTAACTTATGAAAAAAACAATTATTTGAGTAAGATTTTTTTTTAATTCTAATCGACAATTGTAGATCATCGAATGCGAATGGATAATTAATTAAGTGTCGTTTAATTATAATTAATAAAAAACGACAACGATATATGTGTCATTTCATGACAAAAGGTACCTTATGGACTTTGGCGCTTAAGTCATTTGGAGATACAAATTCTACAATCTTGCTTAGACTAAAAAAACATAATGTCATAAGTTCCAACACCCATAAGGTACCTTTTACCGCGAACTGACACATATATCCATGTAAAATTAACATGGATGGTGATATAACTATATCTATAAATATTATGGAAAATTATATAAATAACAAAAATCATATTTTGCAAATTGAAAAATGGAATAATTTTATCAATTAGTGTATTGTCATCGGTCCTCAATAAATCTACAAAGTTTGAACAAAATCTGGCCGTTTAAAGTGGGTCAAAATCGCGCCCAAAGAAGTCGGTTACAAACAAACATAGAAACATACAAACATGATGTCCTCCTAGCCGATTATCGGCTACGGCGGCTGTTCTCATGTAAGGAGATTATCCAACTGCGCAGGACATATTATAGTGCACAAGCATTTGCGCAGACACAGGTGCACTCCCTATTCCTTCACTCTCATAGCCCGATGGGACGGCAATCCGACACGACCGGAAAGAGATCAGGCGCAGGACCGACATTTTCGTGCTCTCCGATGCACGGGTGAATCAATCACCAACTTCCAGGCTTCGGGCTGCTTTGTGAAAGTCTTCTAAAACCCACAAAGCGATTTCGGCCCGACTCGGGAATCGAACCCGAGACCTCGTGCTCAGCAGCCACACTTGCGACAACTAGACCAACGAGGCAGTTTTTACAGGTGAAGCTAATAATATAAGTTAACAGTAAAAGTTTTAGTGTAAAATGTTTATTTTTTTCTTTTTAGGGCATTTAAATAAAAGCTTGTTTTTAAAAAGGTTTTTTTTCTTTAATTTTATTTTTAACTTTTTAGTACCTCTATTTTTAATTCGAGATTTACTACGACGTAGTTCGCAGCGCGTAGCAGCGTTATTCCGTTATGAAGTCCGTAGTTCGTTCACATGATATGTAATAGCTAATGCGCCATCTTGGATGTTCGCCATGTTGGATTTTGATTACGTGACTATCATAAATAGCCCGTCCGCCATCTTGGACGTCCGCCATATTGGATTTCAGTCACCTGACAATTTTTTTCGTATTCCTGGCAGCAAACCCTTTAATGCGATACCCATATGATGGGGGTTCATTTTGAATAGTTAATCCGTCATCTTGCATGACCGCCATGTTGGATTTTGGTTACGTGACTATTATTTTCGTATTCTAGACAGCAAACCGTTTCATTTGATACCCATATCAAGGGGGTGCATTTTGAATAGCCCGTCCGCCATCTTGGAGTCCGCCATATTGGAATTAAGTCACGTGACTATTTTTTTCGTATTCCTGGCAGCAAACCCTTTCATTTGATACCCATATCATGGGGGTGGATTCCAAACAGCCAGTCCGCCATCTTGTGGAGGCCGCCATATTGAATTTGCGATGCCGTTTTTTAGCTAGTCATGCATTGTCACCGGTTCTTGAGACGTATGTAAAGTTTCAAATTGATCAGACGTTTAGAAACCGGTGAAAATCAAGCTCAAAGATTCCGTTACATACATACAGCCCAAGCTTATAAAAGCGTGTTAAAAATAATGTATTTAAAAGAATGGGAGGCTGTGACCCTACAAAAACAGCAGTTAAGTAGGGACTTTATTTGTCCACAGAGAACATTTCAATAGTAATCTTATCTTCTAACCTGTATGAAGTCTTAACAAGGTAAGAGTAATTTTGAAACAATGTCAAACTATAAAGTAAGTAAACTTCGCCTACAAACACATAGCCATGTATATTTAATGAAATCACTGGCCAGAATATAATCCGTGGATAGATAGTAAAACGCAGACACTTCTAAGCGACCCTACCCATTAAAACGTAAACCTTTAGCATCTACAGGTAACATTATTAGTCCCTTACGCGGAGTAAGGAAAGATGAGCGGAGATGCCGTAATGCAGGTAGGTCATGCGCCTTCTTCTAGGTCAAGTACTCACGGTGGGCATGACCGAAACGGTTGACTAAGACGATCCAGTTACGAGTGAACTAACCAAGAATTCAGGTTCTTTGACACATCGGTGAATGATTTTTGGTACACCAAAAAATGGGCTGGTCCAAAGAAGGTATGTAAGGGCGTAAAAAGTAACGTTTGTAACCCGCATTTGGGCGCGCTACTTTCTTTGATGATTTTTGAATAATAGCATCTCCGCTAGTCATTTTGTTCGTTCTCCATGGTCCCTTTACTTACTGTGAAATCTATTAGAATTTGTGTTTGTTTAACGAAGATATTTTAAGCCGACCTATTTCTGAGATGTTTAAATATGACGGCATCACTGAATAAGTTGGTTTAGTTTTGATTTGTGGGATATTCATTTTAAGTCAAAGGATTTCTTGAACTAAATTTGGAATAGATTTATGTGACTGCTGAAATTGTATAATCAATATCAGAAATTCTGTTTGGGCAAAACTTCTGTAGTGTTATCTAAAACTAGCTTTCCGCCCGCGGCTTCGCCCGCGTGGAATTCGGTTCACCCCTCCCGCTGTGGGTTAGCAGCGGTGAGGGAGTGTCAGACTCTTACTGACTAAAATCGTCGTGTTCCGTCCTAGGCCTTTTATATACCAGGGCCGCGGTACCTCTTTCGAACAACCCGCAGCCGCGGCTGGCCCTGGCGCTACTGGGCCCCACTGATTTCAATACAGACTAATTCGCGGCGAACCTTAACACCACGATACAGAAAAGCACAACGCCATCTATCGAGCTATCGGGAAGCTCGCGATTGAACAATGAGCTACAGGTTAAAGCGCGAGATATCATTGCACTTCTTACGTATCTTAAAAAAAACAACGTCACCACGTTTTAAAAAGCTATCATTCCACTTCTTATGTATTTTAAAAACACATCGTTACCACGTTTTAAAAACACCCAGCGCCATCTATCGCATACCTCAAGAACGAAATAACTTAACTAATACTTATACCAATTAGTAATTCGTTGAATTATAGTTAATTCAGGATAAGTAGATGTAAAAAAAACAGTTAAGACGATAAAACAAATCGTACGTCATCCCTCGGGAATTCCTCATTTTCGAGGATTCATTATCGTATCATTTAGCTTCTAAATTTATATGTTCATATTCGTTTGCAATATATAAGTAGATGTAAAAAAAACAGTTTAGACGATTAAACAAATTGTACATCATCCCTCGGGAATTCCTCATTTTCGGGGATTCATTATCGTATCATTTAGCTTCTAAAGGACATTGTTCCGGCTCCATACATGTTCTGCCTAAGAACCGTTTGAATGGAAAGTGACTTCTATAAACTCTTAAAATTATATGGAATCCTATGAAATAAGTTTTCACGAACGGACACTTCAGGAAACTAAAATAATTACGAAAAAAGTTAATATTTTGAGGTTATAAATAAAAAATAACCAAGCTTGCGTGAAATATCAGAGTAGTGTTATCAAACTACACTATACAAAATATCAACAATACTATGTACAGCTCTATATGTTCTCTTCTAGATCTAGGAAAAGACTACTCTACTAGATACTAGGAAAAGAGATAGTAAATAGTCAAGTTTAAGATAATTCTTTGACAATGATCATTTTATAAAGTTGCATTTTCTGTCTGTCCCTATGAATGCTTTAGATCTTTAAAACTACGCGATGGATTTGGGTGCGATTTTTTTTTAATAGATAGAGTAGGTCAAGAGGAAGGTTAACACCAAGGTTTTATATTGCCACCGTGCGAAGACGGGGCGTGTGACTAGTTTTCATAAATGCTTAGAATTTTTATGAAAAACAACTACCTAAACGCTTTTGCTTTCAACGTTACGTTTCTTAATATATAGTGAATCCACTTTGGATTTGTGATAAAACGTATCCAAAATGGAAGAGTTCCATTCACCACAATTCATAAAATATCGATATTATTACGATAGAGAATTATTTATTTAAATGATTGATACTACTTTTATATTAGACAGTTACCTAGCTATCTACATGCTATAAGGCGGGAATCGAACCCGCGGTCTATTACCAAGAAGGTACAGACCATACTAAAAATGTCATTACCACACAAAATAATTTAACAGTTAAAGTAAGGTTTACCAATAACAATGAAAGAGGTTTTCGAGGATGTGCAATAAAAACAATATTTATATTCAATTAAAGGTTTTTAATCATCAATATTTCTCAATAATATATTATCTAAGAACTGAGCAGGGGGTTTAATTGAGTTTTGGTATCTCGCCCAGCTTAAATACCAGATAATAGTCATTATGTGGGCACAACAGCCCACTGTTCTACGCCCAAAGATACAATTGCAACAGTATGCCTGATGGTAGGAGCTTCTTACAAAGTACACAATTGCGTCCAACAGTGCATTGCATCTTATTATGCTCGACTGCTTGAGACCAACACGTCGTACATATAAGGTCATGAGCTTCAACCTGTAGTAATAAATACAAAAAACATTAGTAAATATCAAGTAACTTGCAATTGTGGCAATTGATTTGAAAACCGAGAAATTGTGTGCTTATGAAAACATAAGTAGGTAGTAACATTCTTATCAAAATTAGAAAAACACTTTCGTAGACCACTTACCATACGGGGAACGGTCCATTGTTGTATGCAACGAAGTATATCTTCGTTTTCTAATACCAAAGAACCTCCAGCAGATCCACAATTTATACAATATACTATATTCTGCATCCATTGTTGTAATTATAATATAACTAAATTCGATCACAGACAGAGCAATATCCGAAAATGCTAGTAAAATCCAGTTCTTCACACAAAGCCGAGTCTACCAAGTACGCAATCTAATCGGAGTCCGTAATCAAGCCAAAGTTGTTAGAATAAAACCATGAAACGCATAGAAAATCACAAAAGAAACGATAGTCGCAAAGCTATCAAACTGACTTCTAGCAAACTGACTGAAGTACACCAGTGTTGCCAATTACGATTACGATTTTCGGAAAGGAGGTTCTCAATTCGATCCGTATTTACCGAAATCCCGAAAACTTCCGAAACTGGCAGCACTGGCCGACGGAAACATTTTATAAGGCATCAATAATTGTGACCCTACTTTTTATTTGGAATTTTTTTATTTGAAGTGTCCGTGGAATACTAAAATATGTTTCAAACAATATAAAAATAAATAAAAATTATAGTATAATTTATATTCACATCGGTTCTTAGGCCAAAATTGAACAATGTCCTTTACATGTTTATATTCGTTTGCAATATATTACCTTGTTTTAAACGACACACAGCGCCATCTACAATCCATCCATCAAGCAAACAATATTTTTGTTTTCCCTCGGGAATATCTATTTTTTTCGGGATAAAAAGTACCCTATTATTTAATCCGGACTTCTAACTTTACGTCTGCAAAATTTCAAAGCAATCGGTTCAGTAGTTACGGCGTGAAAGCGGAACAAACAAACAAACAAACAAACAAACTCACTTTCCGATTTATAATATTAGTAAGGATGTACTAAATGACTGGGGATCTTCAGGATATTTCAATTAAAACATTAAATAGAACTTTAACTTTCCGTTTATCGACTGATGGCAGAGAAGTGACAACTTCAGTATAAAAAAACTATTCTATTTACATCTAATATTTTTAAATAATTGTCCGGCCAATAACACAATACAATGAATAAAAACTTACGACTAAAGAGTTCTAACTAAGTACTCTACAGTACCTACACTTATAGTTTGCTTTCCTTCCTATTTAGTTCTCAGAATTGATTTAATTGACTTGTCAGCATAAATCAAAGTAACAATATCTCAATAATTACTAAGAACAATCAGTAAAGCAAATACACAATCAACAATGTTCCAAGCACAGCCACAAGGTAACGCGAGTCTACCGCAACTTATTAATTACTTTAGATACACAATATAGGAGGTATGGGAAGAGCTAAGCTGGAAACTTTGATTATAACCTTGGACTTGCCTCCGAAGTGTTCTAGATATGTACGTGTGATAGCGATGTTCTTAGATAGTTTGAGTATTGTGTACCTTCGAAGTAGTTTGTAGTGATTATGACAAAAAAGGTGCCGTTTATAAGTCTTACTTATGTGATATGAGGAAACTAATTGACACATTTACATCAAAATATAGAAGAGTTATGCATTACATAATATGATTGTCTTACGAAATATTGAATTCAAACGAAACTAGGGACATGAAATAAAAATATATTTCAGACAAAAAAACCCAAACCACTACACTAAACTATTCACAAACTGAAAGGTTTTGCCGAAACCCCTAATACCGGACGCCGATAAATCTATCAACACCATATCTCGAATGACGTGGCTAAGACAACTTTGAGGCTGGAAACTTAATAAATTATTGCAATTTTGAGTTACGCACTGCCACTAGATCCTAAGGTATAAGTTATAGCCGGTCGGGCCGGGGTTAAAAGACAAGATAATAACGGCTATTCCCCAGATAGGGTTGTCTAGGTTTAACGCAAAGGTTTGGCAGGTTTCTGCTTCACTGAAAGGGATAATGATTATAAGTGAAGAGGATTTTCTTTTTGGTCTTTTATCTGGATTATTTGATCTTGATATAGAGATCAGTGAATTCTTGAGGTAGAAATTGTAGGTGTTTAATTTCTGACGTGATGTTTATTACGATTGAAATTTTGAGATCAGGCCTAATTGACCTTTTCAATAGCCCTCTGTCAATTATAAGTTCGATTTGTCGTAATTTGATTAGTCGAATCTAAATTCAACCAGTGCCATCCTTAATCAGGTTCTAGAACACAGACCTTTGTCTGCAGACTAAATCGAAATTAGCATCTAACAAGAACAGAAACTGCATGTACATAATTTGAATTTCAATTAGATGGACACTAATTTCTTAATCTCAGACATTCGCTCCGACACACCCCTAGTATGCGTTGTACCTCTTTAGCATATAAATAATGCCCCAAAAAGGGTCAGAACCTGTGAATTGTTGACGCCCGGGTATATTATTGAACGCCTTTTCACCACTAAACTGCTACGTTTTATTTTATTCATGTTTATTAGGGTTCTCGGTCACGGGGGATTATTTGCTTTAACTTATAAGCTGTTGGGAATTCGTTCGGATTGGACTTGCAAATGATTGTGCGTTAAATCGTGTGTTGGTCCTGTGTAAGCAATGAGTGTTTTGGTGACCTGTTTTGACCTTTATTCGGGGTTGTTTTGAATAAATCTAAGTTTTGCTTGTTTGTTGTGAAATTGGATATCTAGTATGAAATATTTGCTGTGGTAAGGTTTGTACTTATTAAATGGGTTACTGTTTTTGAGAGCTTAGGGAAACATTGGAACAATGTAACTCCTGCAATCTTTATACCAAGACTTATAGTAAAAGATATAGTGAAAAATTGTAGTTCACGTAATTATAGTATGCAAAAACAAAATTGCAAAACCATCGCAGAATATTCTTCGAAACACTTCATTTTCAAAGAAGCGAGCGTTTGTTTTCCGGCACAAAATAATCTTCCTCGCTAGGCGGTATTGTAACTCATACGAGTACATTATAACCGCAATATCCTATGTTTACTTTGCCAACAGTAAACTCTATGGATGTAAGGTGAAAAAATTGTTCCGCAGTATAAGAATGAAGAGAATATCGGAGAAATTTGAATGTGTAACAAGGTGTATGTAAAGCAAATGTTTTGTAATATTTGTTTGAAAAGGGTGTTGATATTGCCTACATATGTATGTGATACAAGATTATTTTGGTGAAGGTTACGAAGGTAGGATAAAAGAAGGGAATTTCTGGGACACATATTGGGTGACAAGTTCGAGCATTCTGTTCTTAGTAAAGTTATTATAATCTTTTAATGGTTTCATTAACAATCTACAGAGTACGTTGCAAAAAGTGTTCCCTGTGAGATGACGTCAGATAGGAAAGTATGAAAGGAAAAGACGTGCTGCGCTGACCCATTATCATAAATTGGGTAGGAGCGAGAATGATGATGATGATGACTTGTGAAACTCTTGTGCGTGTCAATTGACATCGTCATATTTCTTGATGTTTATTTATCAAAGTGAATCATCGTTAGTCTTAGACCCTCTTACATTAAACCTTTAACGCTATACACAAATCCATCTTGATTTAGACAAATCGATGATCGATGAACATGTTAAGGACAAATCCAAGATTGAACCGCTTTAGATCTTAATCTGATAATTCGATTCGAATGCATTGCAGTTCATATGATCTGTGTAGGTACTTAGAATAGTTTAAATGGTTACATTACATAGCCAACAGTGCATAAGTAATGATAACATTGCCTACAAGCTCCATTAAGTGATTAGTAGCTAATTGTGTTAAACGTATTTAGGCAGTTGCTAGTTTGTGTATTAGAAGTACTAATTCTAGAGAATTTGCAGTGCAAATATGCAGTATGTGGGAGTTAACTTGGAACGCACTTTGTTGAATGGGTTGTACGTTGTACTATAGTTCGGCCATTCAGAGAATGCGTTCCTGACACGTCGCGATTGAACTGACGACGTAATAACATTCATTGATTATTGATATAATAATGTTGTTTTAATGCTCCTCAATTGTTAAAACGGTAAACAACCAGCAAAAATATTTTTATCGTAACTGCAACGCCATTGCAAAGTTACGTCGTCAGTTCAATCGCGACGTGTCAGGAACGCATTCTCTGAATGGCCGAACTATATGTAGTTACTTAGCTGTATTTATTACTGTTAAATGATCATGCTTTATCAACACACAGTGCCACTGGTTTGCGGAATCATAGCAAGTTTTCAGCTTTCTTTGATTCTTCCATTATACATACCTATTTACATTCTGTACAAGATCTGTGCCATAGGCTGAGGGAAAGTTCATAACTGACGGAATATGCGTCAAGCATATCTTAATGTATGATCGACACACTAACGCATCATCGCTTAGCAATTTTGTCAGATAAAAATCTTCATATATATTCTATAAAGTATGTAGATTTTGTTAAAAAGGTTACAATATTTTGCGCCGTCACAAAGTTTTGAGCAATTAGAAATTCCAATTGGAAAGGTAATGAGTAACCATTGGTATGCCAGTCCATGAACAAATCCATGGCAATTATGGCCACCGCTGGACACTAAAACTCTCGTTCACGCGAAACTTAAAGCTATTTGCCAAACGACCGCCATCCAGCCAAAAATTGGACCAATTATAGTCACACGCGCAAAGAATTTTGAGTGCTGGAAGTGACGTGGCATATTCTTTGCTTAGAGTGCAACGGAGGTTTAAAATGGTGCAATTAGGCACGTATATTTGGAGCGTGCTTGTGTAACTATGGGTGTGTGCTCTTGAATATAGTTTTTATTGTTTATTTTTGTACGTTTATACTCGTACTTAATTAAATTATTAAATGTGTGTAAAAGTATAAAAAATAGGACCTGATACTTTTTCTTGCTGCACTAACCCCAAATAAAAATAGGATAAGGGCAGAGAGATGATGACTTTTCCTTCAGGGTCTCAGACTTTACTAGTATTTAAGTTTACTTTCATTGTATTTGATTGACATTATGATCCCACCCAAAACAAAAATGTGAAAGGCTGCCAAGTTCGATAATATGGGAATGCTTCGCCTATAAAAGAAGTGAGATCTGAATAAGTACCAAGTTCCATACACATACCTCAGTTAAAAATAGTTACTTTTTAATGATTTTACTTGGCAAGTTTTCACACACCTTGTTATAAACCTACTAAACGCAATCAAGTATAAAATATTCTATTAAAACTTGCCAAGTAACATCATTAAAAAGTAACTATTTTTAACTGAGGTATGTGTATGGAACTTGGTACTTATTCAGATCTCACTTCTTTTATAGGCGAAGCATTCCCATATTATCGAACTTGGCAGCCTTTCACATTTTTGTTTTGGGTGGGATTTATTTTATTTTTTTCTTATGATTAAGTTAGTTAAGGAAATGTCTAATTTATATTATCTTTCAGATTTTTGAATGTGCACTATGCTTCTTACAAAGAAATGAACTAGATTAACTAAATGGACTAGATTTACCAACTGACTGACATGACATGTTATCATATATTATGTTCGTGGATCAAAGTTACACATTCGTTATTTTCGAAAGTGACTCACACTTGGCCGTTTTCAGATTTTTACTTTACTTTGACTAAATACAAACCTTTGTAACGAATTTCAGATCGGTACAACCATTCGAAGATATATTATATAAATATAGATAAATTTAGTTCGTTTTAGTTCCTTAAGGGTATAAATTTACACCTTCATTATTTTGAAACTGACTCATACTTGGCCATTTTCAGATTTTCCCCTTTACCTTAACATAAAGACCTACCTCCATGCCAAATTTCAAGTTAATACAACCATTGGAAGTGGTCTAGGTTTTTGATGAGTGAGTCAGTCAGTCAGTCAGTGAGTGTATAGTAAAAATAGCGATTTTCTGACGTCAATATCTCAAGACCTACAATAGGTATATTAATGAAATTTTGTATTTTAGATAAGTGAGGGGGTCTCAACAGATACTAGAACTTTGATATGCGTAAATAAAATAGATTTTGAGTTATAGGGGGGTCGAATTTGGCCGGAAATGGTTCGTGTAATATAACCCACGGCCGGTGTGTCGCTTTTTTTTGCTCGAACTTGGCGACACACTGCCGTGTGACTATATCTTAACATAATATAACCTACTTTTTTACTTGTTTGCAGACTTATATTTGGCTGATTTTGGGCCATTACATTTTGCCACATCCAGTACTATCACTATAACTAATTCTGCGAACTTACGTGGTGGTTATATTAGCCAAGTGCGAGCGTACACGCCAAATAGCCATTGTCGTTTAATAGAACAAATGAACCTATTAGTTTTATTAATCTGTTCAGTTGCGAATAACTTACGCGGTTTTTCTATTACAGTTTATCGTTATCTGCGGGATTTAACTGTTGTTCAATGATTTTGGGATTTTCGCATTTTCATTGTTTTGTTAGTGAATATCAATAGTGCATTTGGACTTTGGTCTAGTAACATCGTCGTTACAGCTTTTTATCGTTCCACTGCTGGGGACGGGATTCCTTTCACACGGAAAAGGATTAAGCGTTTATCATCAAGCTAGTCTAACTTTCAATCAGCCATTGGTCTTCAAGATATACTTAGAAAATACTTGCCTGGCCTAGAATCGAACCCACAAGCTCATAGATAAGAGTTTAGTCCTTTACCCACTACGCGACCACAGGTTCCAGTTACACAAACTAATTTAAATAAAATATTTTCTACGACAATGACAAATAGTATGAAGTATAAAATTCAAGAACCAGCTGGAACTAAAGCCATTTATTTAATTGAATAATTAATTCGGTGAAGTTCACGAATTTTAAGAGAAACTTTCATAAAATTACTTTCAACTTTAAAAGTCAAACAAGCAACAAAGTTTAAGTTGAGAAATCGAGTTCTAATTTCAATGTTTTAGTTAAAAATACTTACTGTTTGGTTATATAATTATTTTATAAATTACTATGTAACGAAGGAATGTTAAGTTTAATTCGCTCTCAATTTCAGAATAATTATGTAAATATAATACATGTACCTATCATAAAGGGTTAAATTCAGTTTAATTTTGTACCGAACTTATCGTTGTACTATCGTGCCCACCGTTAAACAGAAGTATACAATAAAAAATAAATCATCTAAGTATAAATCTATCTTTATGTCCAAATGAAAAATATTAAGTTACTCCAATTATATAAAAAACAATGTTACAACAATCTTAATAATAACGATATCTTACCGTTACACCGTTAACACTTTTAAATTACATCTCAAGACCCTACTCCTACAATCACAACTGTCGGTACAATGATTTTGTTGAGTACACAATACAAAATAAGTTGCTTACCTTGCGTTTTTTGACTCAAATACTACTCCTTGGTTTTGGATCCCCAGCAGTGCTGTGTGGTACATCCCTGTCTGATGACTTTATTGCTGTTATCAAACACTTATATCCTCCTGCTTTGATAATGGACCTGGTCAATGACATAATTTATATTAATAATTATCTTATCTGTTAAAATACTAATTCTATACAATTCTTTATTACTTATACAATTCCTTTTTTACTTTTTACAATATTTTTGACATTATACCTGTATCATCTGATATACAACACTGTAAAGTATTAACGTTCCATCTGGTCGCATTTCTCAATTAGTCGCCACTCGCAAATATTTATATTTATATTTATTGATCTCTGACTCTTACCTTGGGTGTAGCCCTTGAAAATATTGCGTTCTTAATAAGTTTAAGAACACACTTAAGCACATAAATTCTTAATACACTCCACATACTCGCATTTCCTAACACACACAACATAAACAACACTCATTACATAACGCATAATATTCAATTACGTAATATTAGACGTTGAGCGCCGCCATGATTTTGGTTCATTCTTTACATCATAACCTCAACCAACGATTTTGACAACAGCGCATAGACAAGGAACGAATGAGCCAAATGAATGTTGCCAATGTTATCACTACTTAACTTATTTATTTATTTCAATTCATAATTTATTGTATTTATTTTAATAATATTATTGTTTTATTTTTAATATATATTATTTAAATTGCCGGCGGACGTTAACACGTCAGCTTTCGGCTTTTGCTGAAAACCAGCGCTGAGACTCTGTCCAACAGAGTGACAGCAACATGCTGAGCAAGGGCCTTTTCGCGTGGATGTGACGCATATTTCCCCCACTATTGTGTATTGTCTTCTGTAGTTCTATGTTATTATTAATTCGTTTTTGTTTGTATTATTGTTTGTATTTGTCTATGCGTTATGTCCATGTGAATAAATGTATTTTCTTTCTTCTTTCTTTCTTTCTTCATATCTGTTTCAGAGCCTTCAACTTTTTAAAATTCATGACAATACCTGCAAGTGATCTTGAACTCTGCAGCTTGCGAGATAAAAGCTATTTTCTCATAAAAAGTTTTTATTACAGTCATTCCAATAAAATTGGTTAAAAAAGAGGTTGAGAATAATGATAGGATGATAGATGGTTTCTTTTTTTTGTTAATTGTACGGACAAGATTTTGATTGGTTAGTCTTATCGAGGGGTATTGGGTTGCATGGGTAAGTGGGGTGAAGAGGTCAGATAGGCAGTCGCTCTTTGTAAAACTCTCAGCTGTCTCTGGTAAGACTGGAATCTGCCCCAACGTAGTTGGGTAAAAGGCTAGGTAGATGATGAAGATTTTGATTGGATTGTAAGAAATTATATCAGAGTTATTTTTAGAGCATCATTTTGTAAAAAAAGATACCTTGCAAGAAATAAAGCGTCAATTTTCGACCCCAGGAAGTCCATTAAGTCCTAATATAGACTTCACTTCTATATAGGTGCATTTATTTCCATGAATTGGGCATAGCAAATATTCTGGGTAGATATCTACTGAGAAATCGGTGATGAAAAAATCCAATTATTCTTTGTCCATCCTAGATATGGAAACTTCATTGTTGAACATTCACCTTTGAGCCTCACCTTTGCAATGCATCATGTGAGCGCCTACCAACACTTGCATTATCCATCATCCTGCCTGTTTTAAAACCGAGGCCTTATCTTTATTTAAAATTAAATGTTTAAATAGCAAATAATTATTCAAAGTTAAATGCGCACGTATTTAATGAATAATTGCTTTATTCTAGTAAACAATGAAACACTCGTGAATTTAATCTCGGCTTCAAATGTAATTAATTAATTTATTTACATCTTAGTTTTAA
Organism: Helicoverpa zea; assembly: GCF_022581195.2. Lineage (NCBI taxonomy): Eukaryota > Metazoa > Arthropoda > Insecta > Lepidoptera > Noctuidae > Helicoverpa > Helicoverpa zea. The sequence goes on from NC_061472.1 coordinate 7,891,751, forward strand.
TGTTTGAAATATAACTTATAAGTAAATAGAATAATGAGATGTTTCATGCTTGTATTCCATGACAGGATGCGTACACATAGATAAATGAAAACTACAGCTATGTACCTAATATTCTAAAATCAGCACTTGAATACCAAAATATGTTTTTGACCGACTTAAAAAGAAGATCTCAGTGCGATCCGTATCTGTGTATGTTTGTCCGCGATAATCTCACGTTAGGCCGAGTAGATTTTGATGCGGTTATCACCAGATAATTTTTCAGACTTTTAATTTTTTTTTTTGACAGGAGAAAGTTTAATTTTTTTCTTAAAAGTTTTATATTAATACATAATGTTCTGCATAACGTAAATATGAATTTTCACACTGATTTAAAATCAAATATTTGTTTACTAGAAAACAATTGTTCTGGTATTAATAACACGTGCAAAACAAGTAATAAGAACCAGTCGACTTAATTAATTTGTTTTCTTTCCACGATACAAATGTCTCGGCTCAATGAACTGTCTAATTAATTCATTTTCCACTTCATTTGTAATTTGTTAATTGGTGCCAAAAGGTAATTGATATTAATTATTATTTTCGAATGATTATTAATACTATACTATCCTATATCGCAATAAAAAAAAGTAATAATATCATATTATTTACACAATATACAATTATATGTTGTTGTATAATTATGCCTCGTAATTAATTTTATACAATGATAGGGAAAGTTTGTGAATGGTTATTTCGATGCAATTAATGTTTAATTATTTTACAATTAAACTCTATAATGGATCTCTCTTTCCTGTATAATGGATCTACATACTACGGAATTTCATTTTAAATATAGTTGTCATCAATTCTGACTATAAAAGTAAACCTTTATAATAATACTAGCTGGTGCCCGCGACTTCGTCTGCGCAGGTTTAGTATTTCGAACAATATGTTTACAAATCGTAGCCTATGTGTTATTCTGATGTATAAGCTATATTATTGTAAAGTTTCATTAAAATCCATTCAGTAGTTTTTGCGTGAAAGAGTAACAAACATCCATACATCCATACATACAAACTTTCGCGTTTATAATATTAGTAGGATAATAGAGAGAAATAATTTGTTTTGTTCATTTGTTTATATCCGAAAAAGCCTCCGAAACTACTAAACGGATTTGAAAAATTCTTTCAGTGTTGGAAAGCTGCACCCTACCCGGTTTTATTTCGGGCAATAGTTCCCACGGTACACGGGTGAGACCGCAGTAAAACAGCTAGTCATTAGATATAACATACATACTTTGATGCTTTGGACCTTTAACTCTTTAATAATTTTGACTTGTTAGTAAGTCAGGTGACCTAAGTCATTGAAAGGTTTGAAACCGAGATGAAGTATGATGCGGTCTCAAAATACACAATAGCCAAAGAAAAAATTGTGTGCTTTTAAAATCTCAGTGGATACTGTAATCCATCTTCTGTCTACAAAAGAAATTCAAAAATGTACTTTTAGAATTTAATCTTTTATGCAGGTACCAAAAAATATTTCGTTTATTTTTATTTTACAAAAACATTGTGCAAAATTCAAGTAAATAACTTTTCATTCAAATGTTGGGTTAAGTCCCTCGGCTCAGTACGTTGTTCTGTGATATTGTGGAATTTTCTAGAATGACACGTACCAATCACCATGAAAATTTATATTTACACTCGTAACTTAACTGATCTCCCGACGGGAGACAAAAATAATTTTCTGTCATTGAAATATTATTGTAGAGATTTTTTTTTCTTTTATTTCAAAAAACAAGTGTTCTAGTAATTTAATATAGTCATTGGAATTTACATATCTTATACAGTATTAGAGTTTTTTCAGAAATACGTTTGCATATTTTTTTCATCGTTGACGTGTGTAGAGCAAAAATATTTGTTATTGTATCACAATATTACATTGTGACCTTCTGTAAAGGCGACTTATCTGTTGATATTAAATGGCCTATTTAAAGGTAAAAAAAGATATTTCTAAAGAAATGTCATATCTGATATTTTTTGAGGCGAAACAGTTTGGGATTGACCTGTTATTAAAGTGTCAGTGGTTTTGAACCCTTCATAAAGTTCATTGAACTAACATTGTTGTGAACTTTTGGGATTTCTTGAAACGAATATCGCAAAAGTAAACGAATTAGTTGATTCAATATCACGTTATTAGATGTATATCATTCAGCAATAAATGTTAATTTTTATTCTTAAAAGAAAATAGCTTTGCCATAGGCAATAGGGCCGAATATTTTAACGATGGTCTGAAACACGAAACATCCGTTCTATGACTTACTAGAAGACTAGAATACCGTACACTGCAGACTAAACAGTCGTACGACAGTAACCCTTATGTTTGTCATTTTTTTTTTAAAGAAAATCTTAATTTCTGTCAAAGTTTTCAGTTGGTTTAATAGCTTCTAAATAAAAAGATAAAAAGTCATTTATTCAAAGTAGGCTAAAAATCTTTTAGAAGGTCAAATATACAAAAGACAGCCCCCAAAACGCCCGCTCTTCACCAGTTCCTATGTGATTTTGGTGAGAATAAGTGGTTAAACAAACTTCCCAGCTATACTATTCATGTCTATACTGATTTATGCGTTCGAACAATCTATCGGCTAACTAAAAGTTTCCAGTGTACGAGTACCCTATGGTACATGTACCATGGTACATATGGAACATGTACCAAGCCACGAGCCCCCTGCTATCTATGAATCCATTAAGATAAGGCTGTATATTTTGCGTTAAAACAAGGAGAGATAACGGCCGTGTCTCAAATTTCCACGTGTGTTTGCAAAGGTGTCGGTGACGTCATAAAGGTAAAGTAATGGCGCTATTTTCTTTAATAAACTCTTCGTTAGCACGAAGGAGGTTTATCTTTGCTTTATAATAATTTGTAGTTAGCGCTGAAGGTGCTTGTTATAATGATGTTTTTTTAAGGTGACGTTTTTAGGTCTTGTTTAAGTATGTTTTTGTTTTTAGGTACAGTCCATAGCGTGTGTAGTGGTTTATCTTGTTTGTGTTAATAAAAATATACTTACCTATGTATTACTTTATTTTACCTATGTATTATTTTATTTATTGTATTACTATCCTACTAACTACTACTACTACCTAACTACCGACTACTTTTCTTACTTATGCTATATCTATACTCCGATTATATCTATCTAATCTTTGATTTTCATACTAACGTACTTAATATTAACCTCCTAATACTACTTATATAACTTAACATATATAATACTAATATATTACCTATACTACACACACATACATATATAATACTAATATATTAATTTTATTGTTATTGTAAACTTAACTTAATAGAACCTATAGTAATTCAATAGTTTAGAAATCTGATCCAACAGATAAACTGTGTATACAGTTTTGTTGGACATTTTATACCTTTTATAATATAAAATGTACCTTCTAAGCAATAAATAAATAAATAAATAATAATAATGTAATTTGCAGTATTGCCCGTTACTGGAAGAAAATGGATGAAAATATCAATGTTTAGTATAAAACAGATATTCTTCGTTCTTTTTTCTTTCAGTCATCGTCATCCTCCAAGCCTTTTTTCCAATCATGTTGGGGTCGGCTTCCAGTCTAACCGGATTCAGCTGAGTACCAGTGCTTTACAAGAAGCGACTGCCTATCTGACCTCCTCAACCCAGTTACCCAGGCAACCTGATACCCCTTGGTTAGACTTGTGTCAGACTTACTGGCTTCTGACTACCCGAAACGACTGCCAAGGATGTTCAATGACAGCCGGGACCTACAGCTTAACGTGCCATCCGAAACACAGCCAATGGTGTCTAAGATATATTTAGAAAGTACATACAAACTTAGAAAAGTTGCATTGGTACGTGCCTGACCTGGGATCGAACCCGCGCCCTCATACTTGAGAGGTTGGTCCTTTACCCACTAGGCCAACACGACTTTTTTTCTTTCGACGTTCTTTTTTCTTTCAGTATCAGTCCAAAAAGAAAATGTTGCTGTAAATATAATAAAAAACTCAACAAAAGCTTTGTTACCGAGCATCTTTTAAATAAGCAATTTTCTTCCTAATGAAGGCCGATTTTTTTGTGTTCGTTTACAAAAATTCTAATAAAATGTTTAAGTACGGCTTTTTGGAAATTATACCACGGAATTATACTTTTTCATAGCAGTTACGGAGAATAAATTTTGATTAGTTTAAATCATATCTGACAATCTATCGTGAAAGTTGGACAGACAGAGTTATTTTCTTATTAACAATATTAGTAAGAATTAGTATCATTTTATTTGAATATCTAGATCTACTTAGAATACTAACATACATACAAACATCCATAGCGTATTCACTATGCAACCGTAACCGTAGCCTCGTAGCAAATTCCGTGCTACGCCGTAGCAAGTGGCGTAGCGTTATGTGAGGAGCGTGCTACGATTGCAGTGTATTTAGAACTACATGCAGTTCTAATATAATTAGTATCTACTAATATTATAGAGAGGTAACATTTGTGAATTTATGTATGTATGTAGTAAGGGTAATTTCTGGATTTACTGAACATATTTTGAGTCTTTCATATTTAGAAATCACCGTCATATTTTGTAAGAGTAGTTAATCCCGGATGCGGATGATACCACGCGAAACAGTTAGTATGATTATTATTTAACGATGCTATGTAAGCACTTTTTGTGGCGAGGCCTTAGCTCAGCTGACGGTGACAAACAGATTATAATTAAATACTGTGTCACTTATAATGTATTCGGCAATATTCTTGTTGTTAAAAAAAAGTTTACCCGATACAGAAAATATGCATCGCATACAGTGAAAAAAACAATTCAGTTTAAAGAACAAAAAATTGATATATAACTAAAATATAAAACTGTTTATAAACTAACCATCATAATCAGACCTCAAAGATAACGCTGCAAGTATTCAAATGTTTCGTTAATTGGACTTATAAAAATATCTGCGCCAAATTGTAGTCATTTGGCCGACTGCCAGGAGGCTGGCACGCCAGATGTGAATGCTAATTTTTATTCAAAGTAACCTCCCCTGATTACACACGTCGTCTAGACTGAGCAAATGTTGTGGACGCGGTGTGTTTCTTAAGTTAAACGAAAATATAGGACGAGGTGTTTTTTTCTAGCAAGTTTTTTACACATTACTGGGCAGGTTTTATTAGTCTATGAGCGTTAATTTATTTATTAGTTAATTATTATTGTAGGCTGTCATTTGACAACCTACAATAAACGTGAACAATAAACATGAAGCGTGGTGATTAGCGCTCAATCCTTGTCTGTGTGAGAGGAGGCCTGTGCCCAGCAGTGGGACGATAAAAAGGCTGTAACAGTAACAGTCATTTAAACATCTTTAGCAGTCTTTAAGGATATTCAGAAGCCAGTAACTCTGACAACCAATCTTACCAAGGGGTTATTGGGTTAATGAGGTCAGATAGGCAGTCGCTTCTTATAAAACACTGGTACTCAGCTGTATCTGGTTAGACTGGAAGCCGACCCAAACATAGATGGAAAAAGACATCATCTACCTGATGATGATGATGAGTTCACGTTCCCACATAATCTTTTATTTCACCAAGTTCCCTAACTAATGATATTTTTTTCGCTAATGATAATTTTTTAAAAGTATATAATTATAACTTTTATTTACATTGGTTCTACCTAAATTCTGAGCGACACCTGCCTTGATAACTGTCTATTTATTTATTTATTTAATAGTTCATGTACACAGATACACACACAGAATACAGAAAAGAAGAAAGATAGAACACATAGTGCTGTGCCTATCACAGCTTATTTCAAGAGAAATAGTTGCCTTGATAACTCAGATGTCACGATTATTTATTTCAAGTTTTACAAAATTCACACATTTAGTTTGGTAGCTGCATGGTAACTGCGTGTTCCATCGACCGTGTAATTTATGAAGCTGTAGCACTAATGTGGCTAAAATGTGTAAATGGCATAGTGTTGAATAATGTGAAATTATGTTGGTACAGAGATTTACTCACTCACAGACTTCATTTACGCTTCATAACAGTTATTAGCAATCATGAATTAATGTAATAACGATCAGTTGTCATGACGTTTATAATTCGACATCGACATATATGGTCTTACTACAAAAACTTTAAACCCTGTTTTACAGTTGTCTAATAAAATTTTGGCTGCAAAATGAACCATATGTCAACGTCATAATTTGACATTTTTTTAGACAAGGCATAAACTGACGTTTAAAAGTTTTTGTGGTAAGACGGATAGTGTTATCTACTTTCTATAGTTATTATTCACGTACATATAATAAATCCTGTAGAATTCACCTGCACAAAGTGCTGTTTCATTCTACTTTGAATAAACTACCCTTTATCTAATTTTGTCTTTGCAAAAAGTAGCAAGATACTTATTGCCTATCCAATAATTTTTCAAACGTTGCGATAAAAACATATACTAGAACCAATTGCCTCGAAATACCTATATTTTTTATATTTCATTTTTCCAGATGATGAATGGATCGCATGTTTCTGCCATTCACATTAGTGCACAAGTGTGCACTTTCAAACGAACGCGAGACGAGACTTAGGTTTCCCTCAGAAAGATACCCAACGGGTCTAGATTTTATAATAAGAATTTCTCGAGTAAAATTAGTTACAATGTAGGTTAAAAGAGCAGATGGGAAATGTTACAATGCTGGTTGCTTGGCCGAAAATAAATGGGTTACTTTAACTTTCAGTTTAGAAATAAACATGTAGACAACAACGTGTAGACTTTAAATCACTGTAATTGTCATTTAGTCAGCAATTTTTGATTATTTTGTTTAGTATAAATAACTGGATTGTGCACGTAATGTAGACTTTCTAATATAAATTTTCATCCGCAATCATTTTATTATGTTTTATTTGTTAAGTACCTATTTGTTAAGTAGTTATTTACTTCTATTTTTCGGTTTTGTTATCGTACGGAACAGCATCATAAAACAAAATTTAATATGCGTGAACGAATCCATTTTATGTTCCGCTTTTTTCTAAATTGATTTCATTATAGGCAAAGTATTGTGTCTGTGAAAATTTCCGGAAAATGAAGCAATCCGAAGAGAATTTTATTTTTAATTTTACCTTCATTCCCCGAATCCAATTTAGCTTTGGACTCGAAAATGCCAAGATTTCCACCTATACTTTCATATTTACTTTTTGCTTTTACAAAGTCGTTCTTTCATTTCTTGGAACTCAAGAAATCCAGTTATGAAACGGGCGCTAATCGAACTGCATACCTCGTCCGATCCTCAGGTTAAAAGATCTGGAGAAACGCCTGACCTACATCGTTGACCCAGTGGTATACCACGGATGGGTATTTATAATACCTAGTTTTATTGGTGAATAAAAATGTTCATATATCAGGCTATAAATCTAACGTTAGTTTCGTCTTATCGCATCTGTACTGGGATTCTATAAAACTCGATCAACAACTCGTACCTATTATACCATGCTTCCTACACTACGAAATCCACAGCCACCAAAAATTGACACAATTTTTTTTATGAGAAGGAAGATAAATATTTGCATGAAATCCTTAACTAATTTTGATGAATTTTGTTAAAGAAATTATTTGTGTATGTATGCCTCAGGTAGCCATTGTGAGAGAATACGGCCGTGTAGAGTATCTAATATATAAAATGTATAACTTCGTAATAGATCCAAAAGTTTATAAAAATTGGTATTTTCTTACCCTTTTTCACTCATCAGATTGTTCTAGAACCAAAGAAAAAACAAAACACTAACCCGCAATAAATGAGTAAACAGTAAAAAGGCTTTCAGATAAACACGAGGCTGTGTTTAATTTATCAGCCTTGTTTTAGTGCCATAAAAGTGAATTACCTTGGAGGAATCACAGCTTTTCGCAAGACTTGACGCGAATTCTTAACTCCTGCTTGGTAAATGTATGTTCTAAATAGAAATAAATAAAATGTAAAATGAGGTAGTGAAGCCAGTAAATGGGAAAAAGTGAGCAGAAAAAATATTTCAGTAAAGGTTTGAAATAAATAATACTAGTATTATTTTTTTACTGTTTCAACCCAGACAAACGGTTCAATCGTTTTGTTGTCAAAGTGTAACAAACTGACTTTCACAAATATTAGTATAACGATATTATTGGTAATCGGTAACCTCATTATTTTGTAGCTTGTTGCTACGTGTTTAGGTTGTGGGGATAATTTCTTAGGCCTTCCCTCATGCCTCGTGTACCAGTCTACTTTGTAGCGTCTTTTATGTACATGAATACATCATAGGCATAGAATCATTATACAATACTTGACGTTTTTCACGGCTTCAGTTGCTTCCTGGGATTTTTTTCCTGTAACTGAATAATTAGCCTAAATCACGCGGATATAGTGTACCTTTAAAAGTGAAAGGAATTTTCAAATCAGTTCTATAGGTTCAGTGGCTAAATAAACTATCAAATCCTCTTGAAAATATTAGTCTAGATTAGCTAACGAAACGTGGGCATACTTAAGCTAACTACTTAAAAATTCCTACAACTTGCCCTTTCCCCCTTTTTTATTCCTACCCTTTGAAGAAAATAGGCGATTAGTTACGTTTATTATCTCATTTCGGTTTTTATATTCCAGATACTCATAATCCAATATTTTCTTACCTTCCCACGCGCGTTTAGTGTTTTTCACTGGAGGCCATAAAAACTTTAATTATCTCAGAAAATGTTGCTGTTGCTTATCTATTTTTACCACAAAGTCAAATAGAGAACATTTTTCTAAGCTAAGCCTACACTGGTTAAATCCTTGCGGATAAGGGCGTGTTTACACGAACCGTGTTCGGGATAAATACGATTTCTAGGCTTGAAGGACAAAGAGCTTAGACGATCAACAGTTTGAGAAGGTTGTATGGCGGTTTATAAGGCTTATTCGCGAGATTTGAGACTTTGTGTTTCTGAAGGTATTTGTGAAGGAAATGTCGAAAGAGAAAAACGCATTTTATAAGCACAGCTGTGTATTTTTGTAAACAGGAAATAATATGTTTTTGTTTATTTGTAAACTCAAAAACAGCTGGACCGATTTAAAAAAATCTTTCACGTTTAGGAAGCTGCATTATCTGAGCCCAGAATAACATAGGCTATATTTTATCCCGGTACGTTACGCTATTAATACATAGGTATAAGTAAAGATTGACGAATAACAAAATTAAGGCATCACAATATTTTACATTCTATTTTAATTCCAAAAATACTCAACTTTTCTTCCATTTATCTAATCCGATTCTTAATTCAAAAAAGTACTACCCATGTGTACCTTTCTTAACTGAGTCCAAAGCTCGTTAGGGATCACTTTAGATAGCCCCAACGATTACCAGACGATTCGCCAACTTCCAAGCAGTTCGTAAATAAAAAATTCAGGCCTTAATACGACCGCCTCAAAACTCGACCAAGGAGTATTAGAGGGTACTTGCGATGTTTTTTTTACGTGTTAGTAGGGTTACCAAGTAGTTATCTTTTTGAAAAAAGAATAGGTGTGAAATGTGAGGAGGTTATTTTGAAAAAGATTTCTTTTGGAGTATCATGACATGGTAGGTATGACTTTAAACGGTAAATTTTGAATGAAAAATAAAATATATAAAGATCTTTCTTCAAATTAACCAGCTTTCCAGAGAAAAATTATTAAAAAAGTTCGGTAAATATTGGACATTGATTGGTTTGTAATTCTTCAATACCATTGAATAGCTTTGATGGATGAATAATGCCAATATGATATTAGACATAAATCTCTTGAAATTGAAGTAGTTCGAGGAATTTTCGGCTGAAATTCTTTTACATTCAAACCGATTAAATATTAGAATTTTCTAATAATAATAGTTTAAAAAAAAACTAAAAAACACGCTTTTTATAGAAAAACGAACTAAAAATTAGAAAATAAATTTTAATGGATTTAAATTAAGAAAACAGTGTTAAAAATTTCAATGAATATAAATTAATAATAGTGTGAATACAAAAAAAATATTTAAAAAAGCGTGGGGTGCTTTTAAGATATTATCGAAATGAAAATCACTGTACTCATATCTGTCAATAAAATATTTAGATAATATATATAATAAGCTACAGAATTCTGACGTTTGACGTCTGTCGGTGTGGACCGTGTGTCGTACTTTTTATAAACAATAAATTGAAAACTACGTTATCAGCTTAAATACTTACTTTATTGTGAACATAGTGCAAAGCTTAGTGACATACATTGAAGTCGGCAGTAAGTTTAGTGCATAAGGGCTTCAATTAAGCAAAACTGTATAGCCAGTGACTAGGCGCATTTAATTTCTACCCTCTATTTAAAAAGTGTTGTTGACATCGGGGATATTCACGTCACTCCAAACTTGACATTGACAGGAGGAAGATATTCTCGGTATTGCTATCGATCGATATTGGGCCAGTGGCGCCATCTAGCGATCCTGCACTGAGTTATCGGAGACGCCATCTAGCGATTTTGCAAGGAACTCTCTGTCTACTATAATGCCGGGTATCCAGTGCGCAGCTTGCAAGCTCTTTGCATCGGCGATAGAGGGCGTCAAGTGTGGTAGTAGCAAGTGTCGGCGACTATACCACCGAGGATGCGTTAATTTTAAGCCAGACGTAGCTATCCCACCTTCCTGGCGCTGCCCTGAATGTAAAAAGAACCTGGTCAGGGATAACAGGGCAGATACTCCAATCAGAGGTTCGGCTGGCTCCGCGGGAGGTCCTGCAAGCCAAACTAGCTCAGTGGCCCGCACGACTGGTGAGTTGGATGCCAGCTGCTCTAGCCCAGCACCCGTGGTCTGCGAGCAACAACGCGCTAGCCCGTCGTCTGCTTCTACGCCGCTACATAGGAGCGCCTCCACAGCTGTCACTGCGGCACGGGAAATCTCTCCTGTCGTAGGCTCTGGTTTGGGTTTGCTCATGGATGAGTTGAGAGCGATGCGTGCGGAGATTCAAGAGTTTCGCAAGGAGATGGAGTTGGAGATGGCGCAGCTGGTATCTGCAATGAGTCACTGCAATGGGCGCATCGATGGCCTCGAGGCCAGAATAAGCGCTTTGGAACAACAGGCTGCTACGGGTCGTTCATCGGCAGATGAGGTCGTGGAAGAGTTGAGGCGCGAGCTGAACGATAGGGATCAGGACCTATTGGCAAATGATGTGGAGATAACTAATATACCGGAGGCTCCTTCTGATCACCCTATCCACATCGCTAAAGTTGTAGGCCTTAAGTTAGGGGTACAGTTGGAGGAGCGCGACATCATCAGCGCGGAGCGGGTCGGCGGCAAGCAGCTCAACGCCACTAGCTCTGCCGGGCCGGCGGTGACGCGGCCGCGTGCCATAGTCGTGCGCCTGGCGCGCCGCGAGCTGCGCGACGAGCTGCTGGCGAGCGCGCGCGTGCGGCGCGGGGCGACCACCGCCGACCTCGACCTGCCCGGCCCGCCACAGCGCTTCTTCATCAACGAGCGCCTCACGAAGACAAATCGCCGGTTGTTTCGGATGGCCCGAGATGCTGCTCGCCTCCACAATTGGAGATTTGTGTGGACCAAGCGCGGGCGCATACTTGCCAGGAGGAGTCCGGGTGATTCCACTCAAAGAATCCGCACTGATGAGGATATTGTTAAGTTTTTTGGACCTGTTAATAATGAAACAACTTGATTATTCTTCTTTTTTTATATTATTGTTTGTTTGTAACTATTTACCTTGTATCAGTGGAAGGGAAAATATGCGTCTAAACTATAAATATCGGGGGATTTACACGCTGGCTGGCACGCATGTTAAGTCGCAATCGACACTTATTTATACATATTACATTCTACACAGTATTACTACATACACGAACTATATACCAAATAATTACATAATCAATTATTTTTTATTTTATTTTTTCATGCTTCCCACATCAATCACAGTACCTTACACAATGTATTTGTCTACACTCATTACATACAACATCACACATTTTATACAAATAATATTCACATTATACACTTCAACTATTACATTATATACTACATTCTATAAATTACATTTACATCTTATACAACATTGTAACTTATTGACTACAAATGAATACAAGTAAACTTATTAGGTTTGGGCTATTGAATGCGGGCTCCCTGGGGACTAACCAGGACGAGTTTTTGGTCGCAATGGGCAATCATTCAGTGGACATAATGGCTGTCAACGAAACCTGGTTGCGCAAGGGTGAAGATGACCGGGCGCCTAGCGTACCTGGTTATAAACTCAAGCACATCCCGCGTCCATTGTCTATACGTGGGGGGCGAGGCGGAGGGGTCGCCTTCTACATCAGAAATGGAATACCTGCACGTGTCAGAGCCCACCCTGAACACCCTAATGTCGAACAGCTTTGGTTAACCCTTACCGTGAATAAAATCAAACTACTCATTGGCACTGCATATCGCCCACCATGGTTGGAACTGGAGACTTTCCTCGACGGACTGACATCAAGCATAGGTAGCCTGGCCCCCTTCGATAATCTAATACTGTTAGGGGACTTCAATGTCAACATGGTGGACGTTAACAACTCGAAATCCAGACAACTTGCAGATTTTGTCAGCTATCTCAACTTGACTCAAGTGGTCACAACTCCCACGCACTTTATAGGTAATAGTAGCTCGCTCATTGACGTAATCTGCACTGATGCTCCAATCCGCAATGTTGAGGTGAATCATATTAGTGAGCTTAGCCATCACGCATTTATCACCTGCGAGACGGTCTTCAAGAAACCTAAATGCCAACCTAGGTCAGTGGTATATCGCCCTCTCAAAGACATTCTGGAGGATTACTTCGACAGGGATTTAAAAAGTATACCTTGGTCTATGGTGGGTGACATGAATGATGTTGATTCAATGGTGCAAACATTCAACTCATTTGTTATCCAATTGTTCGACCTCCACGCTCCCATTAGATGTAAAACTTTTAGATCCCGTCCCACTCCATGGATCACTGATAACATCAGACTAATATCGAAACTGAGAGATGAGGCCAGGGACAAATTTCGTAAATCTAAGCTACCAGAACATAAGAGTAATTACCTAGACCTTAAGCATCTAGCCACCACGGCACTGGCTAATGAGAAGGCCGCTTATTTCGCTAGTAGTATTAATAATAACATCAGGGACCCTAAATTATTATGGCGCAATTTAAAAGCAGATGTTTTGCCTGACCACAAACAAAGACTTCTACCGGAACACTTTGATAACCCTGACGAAATCAATGCGGCTTTCCTAGACGTTCCCGGTGATTGTAGTCATAATGATTCGCAGTCATCTTTCTTTGAGTCGCACAGGTTTAGCGATGCTACTTTCACTCTGACAACAACCAATTCCGAAGTAATCCTCAAGATAATTAGAAGCCTAGAGTCTAACGCACAGGGTGTCGATGGCATCAGTCTCGACATGATAAACCTCACTTTACCAACTACCTTGCAAGCCATCACAGACATCATAAATTGTTCAATAATCACACATACATTCCCTGAACTCTGGCGATGCGCTATTGTGCGACCGATCCCTAAAATTAACAGTCCAACTAACACAAAGGACCTAAGGCCAATCAGTATACTGCCCTGCCTATCAAAGATCTTGGAACGCGTAGTGCACTCGCAGGTCATTGAATACCTTGAAGCAAATAACATTCTTCCTGACCTACAATCGGGCTTTAGGCAGGGCAGAGGTACTGCAACGGCTTTGGCCGACGTAGTGGGGAATATTCTTGAGGCACGGGACAGGGGGGAGGGCACAATTTTGGCTCTGCTAGATTTCTCCCGCGCTTTTGATGCAATTAACACCACTCTACTTCTGTCAAAGTTAGCTTTTTATGGTTTTGATAAGAACACGGTAAAGTGGTTTAAAAGCTATCTTTCGGGCCGATCTCAATTTGTAGAGATGCAAAGAGAGGATGGGTCAAGAGTGTTATCCTCCCCCCTCAGCGTGTCCAGGGGCGTTCCCCAGGGATCGATTTTGGGGCCCTTGCTTTATATCCTATATAGCGCGGATATTGTAAAGTCTTTCGCCCATTGTAAATATCATATGTATGCTGACGACATCCAGCTGTATTTGTCGTTCAAGGTCAATGAAACATCTGAGGCAGTGCAGAAAATCAATGAGGATTTGCATAGGGTGGTTGTTTGGTCAGATTTGAATTCACTGGTCCTTAACCCGCTCAAATCGAAATTTATGGTTCTGGGTTCTAGAAACCAAGTACAAACTATTGAGTCAGCTAACCCTGAGATAGTGATCATGGGAGAGAAAATCGAGAGGGTTAAGCAAGCATGCAATCTGGGCCTAATTATGGACCCGGAGCTGCGATTTGAGGCACATATAACTAGAATGTTAGGAAATTGTTTCTATAGGCTAAAGGTATTATACGGAATACGGAAATATCTGAGCATTCCTTTGCGCAAACAACTTGTCGACAGCCTCATCCTATCAAAGTTAAACTATTGTGATGTAGTGTATGGACCATGCCTTCTCTCTAGAACCGAGCGCGTTATCCAACGTATACAAAATGCCTGTGTCCGCTTTTGTGTAAATATTCCACGTAGAAGTCATGTTACACCATACATAAATGAACTAAAACTATTAAAGATGGCTGCCAGGAGAAAGCTTCATTTAGCTAATTTGTTGTTTGGCACTGTTAGGACACAAACACCGGAATATCTTTTCAAAAAGCTGACCTGGAAACAAAGCCAGATAAAGCATGGTCTTCGCTCCATAGTGTGTCCGCTGACCGTTCCCATGCATCGCACTACGGCATTCAGAGGATGCTTCAAGTTTGCAGCCACGCGCTGCTGGAATGATCTCCCTCCCCCACTTCGATGCCTGAAAACAAAACATACATTTAAAACAAAACTTAAAAAGCTACTGTTACATGAACAAATTAGCCTTAATTTGTAATATTGCTTCATACCTCAGGGGTCATGGCACACATGCTCTGGTTTGGGGATCACTTCCTGCAGTGTGGGCTGCTTTTGAATCATCCTCCTCGGCACGGTGGAGCATCTGCTTCGGTCAACCCTTCTTCTTCATCTCTCTGTCATTTGTCCCATATTGTCGTCTGTAATTTAATTCAATCCTTTAATTTTCTAATTACAATTTATATTTAATTCATCTATGTGCAATGCTCAATGGTAAGTCAATTTCTAAGTTAGTAATTAGGTATGTCTCAGTCCGACTTCAACTTATCAAATAATTAATATCTATATATATTTATAATTCCAGTAGTGACGTTCACAGGTATAAAAAATAAAATAATAATATCACTTACCGACGCCATCCTGGTAGCAGGAATACGATCGACCTACATACTCACATTTAATACATCCTTTACACAAATTCATGTTCGATTTTTCTTTTCTCAACACTATACACATTTATACACTCGTCTACATGATATCTACATGAGGCATTGCATAATAATTCTTGGTATGCCTCCGTCGCCATTACCTAATTCTCACACAAATTGTTTGTATATTGACTATTTGTGTTTGTGTAATGGTCGGCGGCATAGACCACAGATAAAATATAATTTTGCGAAGCGCGAGTGTCACTTCCAGTCGCATTCGTTCGGAATGCTGCGTAACTAGGTAGTTATTTTTCTCTATTTATATTTAGTTTGTTTTTATAGTAGTATTTTATATCCATAAATATATATAACACTTTTTATATTTTATATATTTAGTTTAGCTTAAATGCACCGATTGACGTCACATGTTAGTGCTGGCCATCGCTGAAAACCAGCGCAGCGACTCTGTCTCGCATAGGGTCGCTGCATAATGCTGAGCGAGGGCCATTTCGCGTGCTTGTGACGCATATTCTTATTATTCTTGTGTTTTCTTTTTATTGATGTTTTTATTTTATTTTTGTGTTTTTTTTTTTTTTTATGATTATGTATGCTACTGTTTGTGTTCGATATGCGTCATGAACGCGAATAAATGCTTTGATTTGATTTAATAAAAAGCGTGTAAAAATCATGATCTTGAAATAAAGTTTCGTTACCCGTCCAATCAAATCTTCAAGTACGTAGAACTAAAACCTTAGTATCTAATTCTACCTTTTCAAAATCATTCAGATTTTTCATTAACAAAGAATTTCCTGAAACTGGATAGCCGGAGGCATTCCGTCCTGGAATACCCATTTCTGGAATGTCCAATAGACATCTGGAATTTGCAAAAATATGGTGACCCTATACAGGAAAGGTTTTTACTGCGGCGCCAGTTGTCTCTTGGTTTCTTGGCTAATATGTTTTATATCTCGCAACGAGGTTGGGTAATAAAATCTTGGTTACTTTAGACTTGCTTGGATTTTTTTGTACGACAAAATGCGGTGGGGTGTTGTGGGTCTCAGGTGACGTGGAATAGGCTGAGTTTAAAATCTGTGTTGGTTTTATAGTTGGACAAAAATATGTAGTATTTTTTTTTTATCCTCGAAGTTTTAATTTTAGATGGCAAAAACGTTTCAATAAATCTCCAAAGTTAATACCACAAAGGAAAATCATATTGTCTATCGTTGAAAACACGAACTAAAACTGATCTTTTCAAGATATGCGTTATTTTAATAAAAAAAGAACCTTAAGGATTATAAGATTTCCCACAAGAAATACCGTATCAATAACGAATGTTCAAATAAAATCCGACGCGAATTTGTTTTAAGCTGATTATTTCGCCGCCGAAGCAAACGCCTAAGCCCCGAAATAAAGTATTAATAGCTACGCAATATGTAGTTTTCTGCGTAGCCAGGAATGTGTTTGTAATTACAACCTCTTTTATTGTGGATAGTATCGTAATTGTTTCTTTTTCCCTTTGTGTTTTGTTTTCCATTACACGCTGGTATAATGAGTATTTTGCTACTGTTTTCTGTTTTGGAATATGTTCTGGCCTAATTTATTGGTCTAGTGGTTGGAAATAACACTGGAATTAGGTAACGGTTTTATCACGAATGGAACTTATTTAAACAAAACTGGTGACATAATGATGTGATGGATCTATGCCATCGCCGATAGTTTTAACACCCAGCACAAAAAGGTTTGTGTATCTGCAGCACCATATCTCGGATGAACCGATTTGATGACCTGTGGTTTTATATAAAAAATATTATTTTGAAGAGCAGCTCTTCATTTGATAGCATAGGTACATCACAGGAGATGCCATTAGCAGGAGCTATATGCATAGTAAGCCATAAAGCGTAACAATTATAAGTCAAGTTAATCCAGAATAAGGGAGATAAACCGTATCTGGCAATGCGTATCGCGAAATACGACGACATTACCGGCTTCAAAACAGAGGCAACGGATTAAAACTTTTAAGTGATTTAATCTCGCTAAGGGCGCAAGATTTGCCAAAATTTCCCCTTCAAATGAAATGGAAATTTGGATTTCGAAGTCAATACTTAAATGGTACGATTTCGTAGTTAGTAAAGAGTATTATTTAGCTTTTGAGGTCAAGTTGAAGTACTTACCTCTTGTTTGAAAGCTGTTATTAATTACTTCAGGGCTCTCTAAAACCCACGCAGAAAGTTGTAAATTAGCCAAAACCTTGGCAGTAACTAGATACAAAGGTCCGTCTACTGAATCGAACCTTTTCTAATGACAAAATAACACTTTGCCTGACCTTTTCTGAGTATTTCTGCTCGCTAGACTATTGAAACAGCTCTTAAGGAATAGGTACATTCATACAGTTTTAATTTAAGCAAAAACAAATTAATTTCCATTTCAATAATTTTATTAATATACAAAATTGTAGTGCCTGAAAACTAAGTGACCTGGAATCTGGAATACTCAACCTTAAAATTTTTACGCAACGTTGGTTTTTATAAAACAGTTCTCATGGAAAGAGTTCTTTTAATCACGAAATTAAACAAGAGAAGAAAGGAGCACTAATATTTTTGCTGATCTGAAGTTGGTTTCTGATTACTCCAAACGACTGCCAAAGACGTTCAAATGACAACGTTCAAATGACAACCTACCTATTTAACATGCCTTCCAAAACATAGACTGGACTAACTCGTCATTAAACCATCATCATAAGATCAGCTTACCGACCGCACCAAGCGTTGCTTAACCTTATGATCGATAGACTATAGATACTGAGCCACGAGCTCATCTCATTCATGATAATAAATCTGGAAGATGATAAGCAGATAACCGTCTAATACTTCCAAAACAAACTTAACAATCTGAGTCACATTATGAATCGTATTTTCTAAAATATCATCGCTTATTTCATTTAACACCTCCAACAATTCAGGGATCAAAGTATCATAGTCCTTTGTGACTGTTGGCATCACAAAAACTTTTGTAGGCGTCTTGCCGTCTTTAGGCTAAGAAAAGCGCCCCTTTTGAATCTCCCGTTTTTCTTAGTCTACGCGCACACTAAAGAGTAAACAGTCGGGCGACTCCTGGCCCAGTGGTATTCAATCAAAGTTTTTAGTCGGTCTGATACCGGACAAATACCTGATCGTTATTACGTTTTTTTATCGTCATATTGATTTACGAGCCCACATCAACTATCGACCGACTAAAAATTTTTAGTGTGCGGATACTCTTAGTGCGAACTTCAATGGTTCTATTTAATGTAATTTTTTTCTCATTTCTTGTTTAGAAATTTGTTTTTTTAGGTCTGGTCTGGATAGTATACAAACTTTTTAGGCTTTGTTTTCGCGTTCTCGTTATATCCAATTTACAGACTTTGTTTTATTTCAAACAAGAGTTAGGACAATTAGTGCTTTGTATTTAACTTCAAAATGAGTTGTCTCATTTAAACTCATTTTCTATTTTGGATGAGAATTTTAACTATTAAACTAAATGTCCTTTTAAATTCAGAGGATGATTCCCGCATCCCATGGAAAACTATGGAGTCCCCGCGCACCCGGATGGAAAAAAAATAAAGTCATTTTCGATAAAGCACCTATCAAACACAGTCTTTGAGATTAGCGGGCTCACGCAAATAAACACTCTTCATTCAAGGTACTAAAACACCAGCCAAACGATGTACCAAACAGCTTACCAAAACCCAGTCGCTTATCCCAAACGCTACCTAACCCCACAAGACTACGATTTCCTACGTTCGAATACACTCGACCTCCAGCGTTGTACATTGATGCATAACGTCACTCCTAACGTCACTACCGTCACTCCAAATATCCATGGTTGACTGCGCTGAATGACGTAAAGCAACGAAAATTGCGTGCAGCCTGTTAGATTAACAAGCATTCATCGTGATTCGTAATTTTATGGCTGTAATCTATCAAAGGAGATTTATGTTACAGATTTTGCGAGTAGTTACGGAAATTGGATGTTTTGGTGTAAGGTTGTTTTTTTGACCTTTGAATGTAAGGTCACTTTTTGTACTACAATTAGTAGTAGGTATTCAACCTAGTCGGATAAAATTTTATGCAGCTGACTATATTTTTTTCATAACCGTATTGTAAAGAACACAGACGTATTTAATTCTTATTACTTTAGCCCATGTTGGTCAACTGCTGAGCAAAGGTCTTCCCTAAATTCTTCTATTTTTCTCTAACTGAACCATGACCAATCAGCGAGTGGCAGTATAACAAGTAGGTACATTATATAATGGCTAAAAATATTAAACGGTTTTCTTGAAAATTCTTTTTACCATTTCAGATATTTTAAAGTAAATAATGTCAAAGCAACAGCATCATTTCAGTGAGCATTCAAATTGATGACAACAGGGAGCCTATATGATAAACTGAGTACTGTTTACCCATAGATGTTGTGTTTATTGCCATTGCTGGCTTAAATGACCCATAAACACGGCGATTATCCAGATAATGTAATTCATAGACAGTTCAAATCGGGATTGGTTGGAAATTCTCGTTTAAGTGTTCATATTTCTGTGACCGATATAGTAATTGCTGTAGGTTTTGAGTCTCTGGGAAGGGTTTTGCTGTTTATTACTATGAGAATACTAATCACGGTAAACTAGCCATAAGTGGTTATAAGTGCAAGCCGCTTATAAGTGTGCCTGGGTGTGATCATAAATTGTGATCCACTCATAACTTGGATACCGAGCTAAAATATCAAAAGGAGATGGCCAAAAAAAACCCAGAGTCGACAGAAACTTCATATGTATGGTTGGATTCAGTATAATGTGTAGATTACAAAATGTATTTCATATCATCTAAAAACCATGGGGTTCTCTTTTTACAAGGTTTTTTCGATGAAGATTTTAGTACTAAAAAAGCATAACTTTTCTATTTGCTGTTCATTAGAAGTTGTGCATAAGATAAAACTTTACACTCTGGTGTATTTCTGTTAGCACTATACACGAGTGAAGGTTTAGAGCTGACCTGATGATGGAGAATAGAGAAGGTCAAGGAAACTCGGCAATGGTAAATATTAACTACCTCGTGTTTGGGCTTATATTATTCGCATTGACGAGAACTTTTCACTAATGCGAATAAAAAGCTAAAAATACAAAAAAAAACTTCTAGGTTTTTTTTTTAACTTCTAAGTTTTTTTTTTTTACTTTTAATTTTTATTTTTAAATTAATCTTTGCCAGTTCAGAAGTTTACACATAATAGGGAAACCTCTTCAAGCAGGTAAGGAAGGGTACTTAATCGTATCTGGAGTGGTTCATGTCAATAGTGCAACGGGAGGGGGTCAAACTCAAGACCTTTTAATTACCAGGCAAACTCTGTAACTATGGGGATATTACTATTCGCATATATAATGTTAGTATACCTTGTTTTTTATGGTCCTTTATGTAAATAATCTTTAAAATCAACATAAATTCAACATAACCTATTTTTGTGAAAATATGATATAGCTCCTATACCCCATGGATTTCAGGCTGGACTTTTTGGCACCATCAAAGGTCTATCCTAATGAACCCATTGGTACCCATTTCGTTGCTGTCGATTCTGGGTTATTTTACTATGAAGATTTGGCCATCTCCTTTTGTCGAGGGTGTCACTATTTTTTCAGTCGGAAGAACTCTATATTCATTTAATAAATTGCATTTTTAATACCAAATAATAAAAAAAAAGCAGTAAAAATATACGAATAACCCGTACCCCGCATAGGTATAATGAACGTCTTTCTAACTTCCTAAAATATCAAAATAATGGATAAAACTACATACGTGTTAGTTTCCTATACGATTCTAAGCCACATGAATGAAAGCCTCGGCAACTAGGTCCCACAAAATATATCGCTTATCAGTGTTACAGTTGGTATTCGCGCAGACAGTGTTATGAACATTCATTTTGTCACGTCAGGTATATTCTCACGCATATGTGGGGCTGGTAGAATAGCGGGTGAAATACGCATGGTTTAATTATTTAGAAATCTCAAAACTCAAAAACGTTTATTCAAATAAAATTAGGCTAATAAATCAGCACTTTTCGAACGTCAAAAAAATAAAAAATAAAAGACGGCCCCCAAAACACCCACCCTTCACCACTACCTATGTGTTTTTTTTGGGAAGAAGAAGTGGCGTAACGAACTCCCCAGCAACACATACATATGTTTTGAGAATAAACATACATACATGGTATGAAATCAATTCCCTTCAATACATATACAATTATGATGAAATGATGACCTTTACATATAAAAGAAAAAAATTGCTTCTAAATTGTCTTGGAATTCTAGTATTCACACGTTTGATTTTCAATCTATACATATAATAAATCTGTAGAAAAGTAATTTTTGTACATTGAAGAAATTGACAAAAAAAATAGCCAGCATTTTAAAGGATAACTAACAGAACCCATTTCCATCATTTTTGTCATTTTTGTCTGTTTATCTGTTTGTTTGTTCGCGATTCACGTAAAATCTACGAATTAAATGCAGACAATGCTTATACACAAAAATTCTACGTAACTTGGGGTATTACTTAGTTTTTGTTTCATCGAAATCGATTCACTCTATCAAAAGATATGATTAATTTTGTGAATTCAAGATGTAAAATATTACGACACGCAATCTATTTGTCAAAACTGTACATTTGAATGTTGTACTTATATTAGTTGATCGGCCTATTATTAATCTTTACACAGAAAATCACAACTTTATAAGTAACTTCGGAAGAAAAAAAAATATGAACATTTTGTTTAGCCAAGGTTAAAGTAGCTCCATCTGTGGTAAATAAAATACATCAAATTTGTCAAAGGAGCGAGGTGGTAAATGACAATATTCCATACGTTCTTTATAGAGGATTATTATTTCAACAGATGGAGTTGTGTATTTTCCGTAATTCACCATATTTTAACACGTAGTGTAATTTTTCGATAGACATTTCAATAGTGTTTGTCAGTTTGCCGTGCCACATCAAAATCCAACTATAATTATTACCTTGATGAAAAGAAAATTAATAGTTCTCAGCCAAATTTAAAACGGTGCCATCTAAATTATTTTTTGAACATTATGTCAAAAATGATGACTTTAGTGGAACAATTAATTATCATTTAAAGTTACAGATGGATTTCATATCAGGATGATTTCATAAACATAGTTTAGCTTATTTTCCACTAATGTGGTGACCTTAAAACAAATTACTTTGAGTATTAAGTAGACCTTAATTATTTTTTCTGATGCAAAATATGTAAAATTAATCCTAGAAGAAATGAGGATCTATCTCTCGCAAGCGCTGCTAAGCGTGAGGTAGGTAATGTAGGATTCTGTAGCTTTAAAAACAAGCCCAGATACAAAGTGCAGATAAGAAATGGGAGCTTTCTCTGTTTAATACGATACACACGTAAAATGCTTTATGCGTCTGAAAACGTACAAATTACGCGCCGCATACCAGAGATATGCTTACTTTCAACTTCTGATCGCAAATACACTGTTCACGATTACGAACAGTCTCAGTAAGAGCCGAGCCAAGTCTAAAAACCCTAAAAAACACCTTTTATATACAACTACGTTTGATGTCATTTAATCACAAAGACAGAATTGTTCTCTGTTGCAAATCCTATCCACCTACATCCTATCCTAATCCAGAATGCATTGCTGGTGTGCATTGCACAAAAACCAATGGTATCCTATTCGAGAAGTCAAAAGAGTTGACCCGCCTACGTCAACTTCTGCGCTAAGCAAGTGTTCTTAATAGTACCATCAGAATTACATTCATCGAATGAGGTGAATAAATTTTCAGAAACCACAATAACAGTAGGAGCCAAAGCGTATTATCGCTTCATAGAGCTCTGATTGGCCCCAGGTGACCAAGTCAGGTCTGATTTGTTCGTTCATCAGATCTTTGAAAGTGTTTCAGTGGATACTTACTGTCGTCCTGTTTACATGTGGCACAAAATATGGTATATAAACGTCCTCCGCAAGAGCGAAATTTTCCCGGTGTGCGTTAGTGACGCACAGTATACAACACTTATGTTTCTTTTGACTTGCTAGCTCCACCAAAAAATGACAAATTGCGAGCGTACATTCTGAAAATCTTGGCAAAACTGCAGGTTTCAAGTACGAACACATGAAGTGGACTCTCACAGATACGTAGGTACATTTTGCCTATTCGTGAACTAATGCAAACATTTCGGTGGAGTCCCGGCTTAGGCCTCCCCCACATTAGGCGTGCGCGATCCTCGGGCGTGTGAGTAGCGCGGGCGCCGCGCGTGCGTCGCGAGCGCGCTGCGTGAGCGTCGCGTTTTGCTGCCCTGCGGCATTTGCAGCGCGCTCGCGGCGCGCACGCGCCGCTCTCCTTGACGTTTAACTGCTAAGGCGTTTAGCGGGCGGCGGGGATAGTGGGCGAAGGGGTAAGAACGCAACTCGAGCGCCGCGTGCTCCCCGCGAGCGCGTCGCTTGCACTCTTCACACATGCCGCAGGGCAGCAAAACGCGACGTTCACGCAGCGCGCTCGCGACGCCCGCGCTACTCACACGCCCGAGGATCGCGCACGCCTAATGTGGGGTCAGCCTTACCATAGTGAGTAAGTGAAACTATCCTACCCTATGCGCCTGCTGATGATGATGACTCATTTTATCATCCATCCAGCTATTCCCCAACTATGTTGGTATTGGCTTTCAGTCACCGAATCTGTTTGAGTACCAATATTTTGCTTGGAGCGACTACCTATCTACCTATCTTCAATCCAGTCAACTACACAAGACGATATCCATGGTAAGTCTGACAGACTTTCTGGCTTCTGATTAGTCGCAGCAGCTGCAGAAAATGTACAAATGACAGCTTTGTCAGACTCAAAGCATGTAGACATAGATTATAGCTGATTCCTGTGAAAATTACTTACGCACCATACGTAATAATTTTCCAAATTGGCTGAACAACGTCACAAACTTTACTTCTTTTGTTTAGATAAATGGTCACATCCACAACACAACCTTGATCAATGAATCTATGGGACTGCTAAGTGCTAATCCTAATTATACTGTCACGTGAAAGAATGCACCTACGGGATAAGTAGTATTTTGACGATTCTATATTGCCCACGCAGACGAAGTTGCGGGCAACAGCTAGTAATATTATAAAGAGGAAAACTTTGTTTGTTTGGTTGTAATGGATAAACTCAAAAACTACTGGACCGATTCTAAATATTCTTTCACCATTAGAAAGCTATATTATCTGCGAGTAACATAGGCTATATTTGATCCCGGTGCGGGCAGTAGCTCCCACGGGACGCGGGTGAAACCGCGGGAAAACGGCTAGTTACATAATATAAGAAATTTAGTAGAATAGACATTAAGTTATTCATCACCATTAATCAAGTAGTAATTATACAGAAAATGTTTCATTTTTAATCCAAATCATTTCTTCCCGTTTTCAAGTTTTGCATACCTTAAATAAAAATCGTGTGTTTAATAGCTCCAACAAGTCAGAATATATTACTCCACCGCGGGAATGTAAACCAAGTTGTTAGTAACTGGAAACTTATGGCTTTAATAATGCATGCTTTATTATTCATAGTTATTTTTCCTGTAACTGACTTCTATAGGAAGTGAGATATATTATCATTTTATTCATGGCGATTTTTTACTCCAAAATCTTTAGAAATCTTTAGTTATGGAGAACTTTAGTTTTAAAACGATCGGTATCCTCCAGATCATAGGACATATATCAATCTTTGTCTAAAATTAATAGTTAACCAAAGCATCTTTAATGAAGCTAAATTCAACACTGATAAAACACCCATTAGGTAATTTTCCAAAAAAAAGCAGATTACGATCTTTCATTTCCATTCTTCAATTTTATTACTCCATACATTAAACTAAAAACATAATATTTAAAAATCTGAAAGCTCTTAAGAACTAAAAAGATCTTAAAAACATTTTGTTTGAGTTTAGAGAGCATAATGGCTTTTCTTATCGAAAGTTTCTGTCTTAATGGTCGATAAAGAACATAACGATTTGTTAATTGCTTTTCAAATTAATTGCAATTAAGTGAACCATCTTCAGATAGCTTGAGTGAGAGATATTCGGAAAATGCTAACGTATTTCTGAGAAAATCTTGCTGATTAAGCTAATAATTATGCAGGTTGGAGTATTTTAAATAATGATATCTAGATGTGCTCTAAAATGCCGAGTTTTTAGAGAAAAATAAAAGTCTAGTAACAAGTCTATTTTAAAATATTTTCTATGAATGGAAATATGGAAATGACTACCCACACTGGAAGCGAGATATTGATAGAATATTAAATCCTTTCAAATATCAATGAACTTTTATTTTTAGATGCAGGAAATTGCGAAGCTACGTTAAAAAATTCTTCTATGTTTTGTAGCGTAAGGACTTCAAAGAAAAATACTTTTAGAAACGCGTAATAAATAGATTTACGCACGCACGGTGCTGACTATATTTCACATAAACTGAACTTCTCATACTAACAGGATCTTCGATAATGCTGAACAATAGAAAATCATTCATTGAACTGTTTCATTCTTCCAGTCTTTTGTTATTTAAGCCGATTCTAAAAGAAAATAAAATCCGTTCAGAAAATTCTATTTTGATCATCACACTATTCATAAAACGTCATTTTGGAAACAAATAATAATTCTCTTTTATACGAGACACAATATTTGAGACCAGAAAAAGAAAAAAATACGCTTAGAAAAGTCCTTTTATTCTTTCATCTTTTGAATCCGCTTTGGCTCCGTGGCTGAATCTACCTGGATCATAAATCATATCGCTCTACTGTGACTGAAATGGCTGAGCTAAATTCAAAACATTCGCCTGAATTCATCAGAGTACTTTATTTGAAGTGCACCTCTATGAGTACCCAAATCAATGGAGCATTTTTAAATCGAACTTCTTTCGGAGCTTTTGTGAAAATTGCAATATTTATCGCTCATTTTTGTAAAGAAATAAAACATTGTCTTTAAAAACCATCAACATCATAAACAAACATCGACACATCACTTCACATAAAAATAATAATCGTAAATCTCTTTCTCGAACAACGCGGAAACTCACTTCGCGAAACACTCTTTACGTCATCTCCTTCAAAATATAATCCTCCACATATTTCTCAGTCCCAATAAAGTACATCTTACCTGACAACATAAACCTATATTTAACCTCGAGATAGACCCTAATCCCAATGGCGGAAGGTACTATATGAGTTATGAATCTTATGGGGAGATAAAGAGCCGTAACTAGCGAACGTGTCGGGGAGAGAAATGGTAATAGATTAGGAAGTGCTACTAAAAATGTGAGAACACCGCCTTATTTTGTTTCCAATAGATCGTGGTGTAGTTGCGAGAATTTAGTAACGTAGAAATACAAGGATCTTGCGAACTAAAGCGGAATATTTTCAGGTGTTATTTGGTGGTACAATTTTGTAACCGAGGGATAGTTTCAATCTTTCTTAATTAATCCTATGTAGAGGTATTTAAAAGTAACCGATATTGTCTGTTTTATGTTGCCTTTACGTTTTTTTTTTTTTATAATTAAAATCTGTCTTTAGAAGACTTTTTTTTAATGTTGCTAATAAAGTGTAACCCTCTGCACTTTTTTTTTCTACATAACATTATTTCTTTTCACTTGCATCAAAGGGATTTAAGAACTGCCATCAATTTGAACTAGATCTTACGACCAGACGTTTCAACCACAAACTTTTAGTAAATTAGCATAAAATTGACTCAAAAACATGGGAATTAATTTAATTAAAATGCTTCTTCAGAATTAATGTCTTCTTGCGAAAACTATTAAAGCAATAGTTATAGTTTTTGCATAAACTAACATTCTGTTTGCAGACTTCAAAGTGAACTTCAAACTTTTAGTGCATTAGTTAGTGTTTTCAATGAATTCAAATAGTCCTCAGATATCATTTATCTAGTCAAAGAGAGTAAATGGATTTTTTACCTGATTAAGTCCACTGAAAAGGGTTAAGTTTCTCATTTATTTGTCGTAATTGAAGTTTTTTAGTGAAAAAAATTGGTAATTAGTGAGTCTGTCTGCATCTACTTTGTGATTTAATTTAAACTTACCAAACGTACCCTACGGATTGAAAAACCGATATAGTAGACGACTACATCAATTAGTTTTTTTTAACCAAATGAATGAGCCAAATGTGAATAGAGATAGCTATTTCAATTTAAATGCATTTAGATACTTCCAAAATTCAATTTAATCGTTTTATTGATGTCTAAACTTCACCAATGTGAGAACAATCATTTTATACTCCCACAATTTTCAGGTACGATTTTTTTTTCATTTTGTTGAAGCATTATTAAGATATTTCACTTTTAAATTTCATCTCGAGTTCTTCTATTCATGAAATTGTGATGTCTTTTATTTAAATCTACACTCGTTTTGTGCGTCTTGACAGTCGTGTAGATATTATTTTTAAAAGAAAAAATGTGGAAAATTCATTGCACGTACCTTTGATGTCTTTTCTGAGGCATTGTTGTAAATATCTTTTATTTATAAATGAATTGTTTGAAACGAACTTTTAATCATTTAGGTATCAAAAACATTTGATATTTGTTTTATTAAGTGACTAGCCGTTATTTGGATAAAAAATGTTGAAAAGTTGTCTACAACTGGAATTATGAGAATTGTCGTGTAATCCAGGAGAGTAAAAAATTTAATGAGGGGACGTACAGTAGGTACACCTGTCCAGCAATTTTTTGCGAATAAAGCAAAACTTGCGGAAGGATAAAGATAAAAAAAAAACCATGCCAAGAACATTAGAAGAGTACTTCAAATAGGTACCATTTCTTTTAATAATTTTGATAATGAGCAAGAGTTTTGACTGGGTAATCAAAAACCACTTTAGCTAAAACTATTGAAATTCATGAAGTATGTCGAAATATTATGTAGAAACATGTGGTCAAGGTCGATAGAGAAGAACAATGATAAAAGCATTATTTATGTGATAGTAACGTCCTACCGCAGCTACCTATCCTTAAGGTTAAGATTATTACACACAGCGGACTTGTAGAGAAAATAAAATAACGTCGGTAAGTTGCACAATCCGTAAACCACGCAAAAAATATTAAACCAATTTTCACCAATCACAGCTCAAAACTTAATAAAAAAATTGAAAAAAAAAAACAACCAAACGTGCATGTCGCTTCCAGATTTATGCGTTGTGACGTCATATTACACTCGGTGTCATGCGGAACAGCCCACCATAAATATTTATTCGAGTTTTCGTTGACAATCAAAGCGCTGTAAATCACTGCCCAGAGAGAAGTATTTTTTTATTTTGTTCGCCGCTCGTTTTTTCTTGTTTTTGCACTGCACCGAACATTTTTCCACTATTTGCGAGCGAGAATTTTGACAGTAGGTAGATTTTTGCGCTGCGGCGAGGAATGTTTTGAGGGAAATAGATAACTCGAGTGCAGTTGTCAGTTTCTGTAGATATACAAGTTTTGCAAATATGTATTTTTAATATGTGAAAAAGTGTGTATATTGCAACTGGTAAAAAAACAATCGATTTTAATCTAACAGACACCTTCGCAAAGTTGTATACAATTTATACACCTCCGAAAACATACTTACCATTTCTCAAATCACATGTCATCACACCAACGTGTTGCGATACTCCAAGAATACCATAAATAACTGGAAAAACGTATCAAAAGAAACATCAGCAATTACAATAATAAATAATAACCAACAGCTTTATTTATTACATCCAGACTCCATTCATCTTGGCGTCGGAAGCAACAATCTCCGGTGATGATAGCCTTAATTGATAGCAGCAGATTTGATGGTATCGGACATCAACGCCTGTATTCTGACACAGAATATAGATGTACAGTTGTGAAGGTAACTATTCATCATCTCTCGAGCCGTTTTCCTAACTACATATGTTGGGATCGGCTTCCAGTCTAACTGCATGCATCTGAGTATCAGTGTTTTAAAAGAAGCGAGTGCCTATCCTCTATCAGTTACCCGGGCAACCCAAAACTTCTTGGTAAGACCGGTGTCAGACTTATTGGCTTCTGACTACCCTTAACGACTGCCAAGGATATTCAATGACGACCGGGACCTACAGTTTAACGTGCCCTCCGTCCAGTCATTGGTGTCCAAGATATATGTACTTAGTACATAACAAACTTAGAAAATTTGCATTGGTATGCCTGACCTGGAATCGAACTCACACACTCATACTTGAGAGATTAGTTCTTTAACCACTAGGCGACCACGACTTTTGTGAAGGAAACTAACGTTCGTAAAAATGTCACTCACACACGTATGTGCATCGACGAGCATTTACCGGTGCTACCGGTGCTGTCAGTACTAAGTGTCGTGCATCAAGCACATGGGCGCATGAGTGACATTGTTACGAACGTTAGTACGTAGCTTCACAACCGTTTACAAGAGAATATAGTTACACTGTGATTCTGCGAATTGCCCGAATTACACCAGTTCGGAAAATGGACTGTCTGGGGGATATCTTAATGTTCTTTTGGGATTACGAGACATGTAATTAGGGTGTTACCGAAGTAGAGTTATGGTATTTTAGCCGTTTCTTGATATTTTTCTCGCATTTTTTTATAGATTAAAGAAACTCGGCTAAAGAAATTATGGTTGGCTTGCCGACTTTTATGCTAAAGACATGACTCAGACTAGCGAGAGCCAGGTAAGCAATAGAATTGCATTGGTTTAACAAATACTGATTATATATTTTTTAATTAA
This sequence comes from Helicoverpa zea, assembly GCF_022581195.2. Taxonomy (NCBI): domain Eukaryota; kingdom Metazoa; phylum Arthropoda; class Insecta; order Lepidoptera; family Noctuidae; genus Helicoverpa; species Helicoverpa zea. The sequence continues at coordinate 7,921,862 of NC_061472.1, forward strand.
AGTGTCGCTAACAAATATTTTTTTAAGCAAAATATACAACAAATTGTAACAAAATCACATTAGTGTTATTGAATCCAATCATTAATTCATCTATGAAAGCAATCACAAATATGACTTTAAAACTACTCTTTTATTCAAAAAATAACCAGCAATATAAAATTTTTGTAGCCCATAAAACTGACTCGGTTTATTACACACGAGCATTCAATAAAAAATGAACCAGCAAAAATGAATTAAATATATATTTCAATTGTAGGAAACGAATATTCCCAATTAAGCACGCGCATACATATTTATGTTTAACCAAACCAACCCTGGTTTCACCGCACCTATTGACCGAGGCTATTAAATCCATTACAAAACGTTCAACATCAACAATTTGAGAACAAATACTACCCTTTTACTTCTCCAATATTCATAAAGCAAAAATAAAGTTGATATTTTTGCCGCAGCAGATAATCTGTCGGCCATTTTGTTTCGGAGTCGCGTCCGATATGTGATCAGCAATTGGCCGCCAGTGTACTGAGCCGTAATCAACGTCCGTGCCATTTATTCGATAGCGATATTTCGTTTTTTTGGACGGGCTAAAAGGAAAAGTTATGGGCTTAGCCTTCGTGGACAAAAACAAGGGAATAAATGATTTTGTTTTGTAAAAAAGGCTTTTTAATTTTTGTGCTCTTTTGATAAAATGAATCATGAATGTTATTTTTGCTGACCGAGCCGATTTTACATTGATACCTATGAAACCTATTATTCTAAGTATACGAACACGTATACATCTACGTTCTATTGAATTAACCCCTTTCTGGTGTGTTGAATGAGCCCCTTTTTAGACAATGGTGTACGATGAAACATACTAATACAAAATACAAAAAAATCTTATTTATGTTTTAAAACATCAAATTCTAATCTTAAATTTACCTATTTAAGAAGAAACTTTATTATAGAGGTACCGATTGTGTTGGTGCAATTAACAGTTGCTGTCAATCAGTACGTACATACTACGGTATTTTCCCTTGAAAACTGGCAGCTGTTGGCTGCACAAAACATTCTGTAACCCTATAACATATTTTCTTCTTAAATACCTAAATGTCAAATACCGTGAATTTGATGTTTCACCGTTCACCATTATCTATTGAAAGGCACACACCTGAAAGGGGTTCATTCAATATAACGTAGGTGTATTAATAAAATCGAAGTACCTACATCAGAGCAGAATTTTATTTTGGATGCTTATCGGATATGTGTCATAATCAATTGGCCGCCAGTGTTCGGAAGTCGTAATCAATGTCAGACCCCATTTGTGCGGTAATGTTTTATTCGACAGCAACGCTAGTGAAGCTGGAGCGTGGTACGTTTTTTTTGCCAGCAAGTGTATATTTATCTTTTTACACATGGATACATGGATTTATTAAGCCTTTAATGAGTAAGGCTTTCGAGCTGTTTTAAGACGAACCATATAAGTATTTATATTTTTAGATAATTGGGCAGATTTTTTGCCAGATTCTGACATAGCCTAAATACGCGCATGTAGCAGATTTTTTGCCGAGCTTAGGTCAGGCCGTGTGTATGCATGCAGTAATTCGATAGTGTGAAAACGCTCCAAAAAAAAAACAACAAAAGTATCGTTCTGATATCATACACTCTTCCTTCTTTGTTAAATCTATTCTTCTCTGGAATGAGTTACCTCTGGAGATCAGGATGGTAAATAGCCGTCACACCTTCAAACTCAAAGTTCGTGACCACTATCTTGGGAAATTGGCAGAATCATAAACAGTTAGTTTCAAATTAATTTTCTTGATATGTTATTAGTATTGTATGTAGTGTACATATTAATATAGTTATATATATACATATATTTTATTATTGACTTATTTGTGTATTTTAATATATGTAGGTTTATGTTTCTTAATAGTTTTTCGGATTTGTTTTGCACCTACCAACACTTTCTCTCCGCCACCCAAAGGTAGACTGGTAGAGAACGCCTTAGGCGTTATGTCCGCCATTGTACTGTATGTGCAAGAAGTATTAAATAAATAAAATAAATAAATAAAAGTAAAAAATTGCAAACAATACAATTTTTGCTTTCCATAACGTCGAAGACAGTTAATTAGCAAGCCACAAATAACAGATTTCCACAACTTAATCAGAATACAAACAATGAACTGCATAGTTTTATAAGCCTGTACACAATTAAAGCAGTCTCTTGACTAATAAAGCTCTCAATTCACTGCAGCGTAATAAAATTGTTTCGGTATACGGAATCTTAGAGCCCTTAATCTACTGGAAACGTCATTGCCATGCTTTCTTTTCTACCAAAAGTACGAGATCGACGACCATCTGCCATCGGCCATGGCCTCTGCGCATATAACGGGTATGAACTATCGTAGGTACCTTGTTGCGCAAATTCACATACAGAGGTGTACCTAATTCAGTGATTTATTGGTCGAGTTACAGAATTTGCCTTAAAATTAAATATAAATAAAAATTATGAGACGCCCTTTTTATTTTATTATACATTTACATAAATACCTTTCTGAAACTATTCTCTGTGATGTTTTTGTTGATACTGTGGTCACCAAACTAAGCATTACATGTATCTTTGTGACTTAACCTAATGACGGCTCCAGTTGTTTAAGTGATCTAAGCACGAAATAGACTTTGAACAAATACATTTAGCTAATTTCATTTGCTAGACTGTTTTCAATTAAAATTCTCGTTTTGTAACTAATGTTGTTAAAGTGATTTCGGCTTTTTGTTGGCGATTCGTTTATGTTTGTTATTATTTATTTTAATTACAACGGAATATAATGATTTACATTAGCGGTGTTTTAAGTAGCTTTATTATTTAAAGCTTGATTAGTTTAAATCATTAAGTATTTATTTAATTAAATTTATTAATTTATCAACAAATTCACTTTTGTGTTGAACAATGGGTTTTATCGTAATTAAAGTGTGATTGAATTAGAATAATGTTAGGGATAGGTAGGGTAGGTCCAATAAGTCTGCTCGTGTGTCCACTACATTTTTTACGTCTGGAATAATTAAGTACATAATCGTATTTAACCCGTTTATTGCAGAACACGTATACATAATTGTCGGCCCTGCTCCTGGCCTTTCTCCGGTCGTGTCGGATTGCAGGCCCATTGGGATATGAGAGTGGGGGAATAGCGTACCTATGCCCGCAGAAATGCTTGCGCTCTATAATAATGCCCTGCATAACTGTCTGATCTCCTTAGATGATAATAGCCGCCGTGGACCGACCGTCCAGGCTTCTAGGCGTGGATAAAATAAAGAGAAATAATTTTTGTTAGTATCTTAAAATCTCCGAAACTACTAAACCGATTAGGCATGCCTTTCCTCAGTTTACAGATTAAACACTAGGAGCTAGTTCATACATTTGCGTTTAGTTTAAAGGTAGTAAAACTAAGATACTTTGTTTCCTCGACCATAATCATATACATTACAGCAATTTCAAATTCCTGTCACTTCCCTGATAGACTTCAAGTTCGAAGAATAGCCTCAGGCGAAGATAAGCAGGTCTTTGTTGCACGCAAAGTTGTGCATACTAGTTCGAAACCACAGAGGAAGGAAAGATAGCGGAGATGCCATAAGGAACGTAGCTCCGGCGTCTTCTTGTAGGTCATGCAACATACGGTAGGCGTGATCAGTTACTAGAACTAACGAGATGTTCGGGTTAATGTTAATGAGTCAATGTTTGGTTTTGATTAATTGGTGATTTTATTTTGAAAATAATGGGCGTGTTCCATAGAGGGCATGTAAGGGCGGAGCTAGGATTGTTCGTCCTCGTCCTACGAACTACGAACACTCGCATTTTGGCGCGTTACTTTCTTAGGAGATTTTGCGTTATGATATCTCCGTTAGTAATTTTGTTCTCTATGTTCAAAACTTTCACCTGTGTTTAACTTACATAACGATGTAGTTTAAATCCGGACTTTGTTGGCACTGCTTTGTTTAGTGGTAAAGAGAGACACAAATAATGTGTGAAAATAAATAAGTAGTGTCTATAAAAATCAGAAGTTTTGTTCTCTTGTAGGTATAGAAATTAGATATCTAGTGAATGAAGTCAGAATAATATATGTAGGTATTTTGCAGGTATTCGGCAGGGTACCTAGTTGATGTAATGTAGGTATGTACCACCTACCATTAGTACCATTCAACTCAATTTGATTTACCTATGGGCCCGAACAAACTATTAGTTGACTAAATGTTTTGCAATATTGAGGGGCTCTAAAGGGTGTAGTTTTCAAAATTGTTATCATAACAACAATAACAATCAGTAACTACAATTTTATATCGCATTTGTTACCTAAGGAATTTTTTCACTACATAAAAGAGCACGCAAAATCTACCTCATACGAAAGTAATGCTTACTTATAATGCTCACAAAAACCCATAAATTTTCAGAAAAAGAAAGAACAAATTCTAGCAATCCCTAAAGAAATATGATTGCATATGTGAGCGGCGACTTGGAACATTGACTAATTAGGCCATAAATTGTAACGTTCAAACTAACCAGTATGTTTTTTTTTCTTTTAACATGAAATTACAAGGTGTTCCGTATTTTTCCTTGTAACAGTTTCATAGCTTTGTGTTAGGAGTTTTGCGCATCATACGATTGGAATCAAATTTCAGGGAAGGGATCGAATGTTAATCGAAGGATCATCAGTTTTTATCATTTCCCTTTTCGTTTTTCAGTCCCATATTTTAGAAGGCATTTTTTTTTTAATCTGAGTATCTTTAAACTTTAACTTATTAAATTGTCTGTAATTTAAAAAGTTTATAACGATATTCATTTACTGCAGATAATAATTGTATAATTAACGTTATTTTAAATTTTGACATAATGCGTGTTCCAAAACTTCTTTCAAGTTTTCATACATTAATTTTCAAAGGAATGTCTCGCGTGTGTGAAACCCCTAATTATTAGAATTCTGAATATTGTGTAAATGTAAATCGTAGGGTGTTGTTACAGTAATTACACTACTGCTGTAGGTCATAACTGGAAAAAGTGTTATTTTAATTGGAAACAGTTCAAGGATAATGTGCCAATATAAAAGAAAATACAATGTTTGGATTCTTTCTTAGAATAATAATAAAACTTTTTATTTCTTACGTCAGTTTTGGGAACCTATTGTAACAACATACTTAGTAGGTACCTACCCCACAATTTAACTTAACTCACAATTTTAGCCTGCAATATATGTTGTTATAGTTAGGGTTAAAAAGGTTAAAGCCAAGGTGGTCAAGGCCGCCTCGAACTACACAAAGCATGTTATTTGACTCCTTTGGTTTCATTTCAAAAGTTTTCTGTAAACAGATTTTTTGACAACGTCTGCATCACTAACTTAATTACTTTTCTTATTAAGGTGATGTGTCCCGTGTTTCACACGTGCCTTTTAGATAACATGTCAGGAAAAATAAAGGTCCTTAGGGCCAAAGCAAGGGGCTGCCGGATTGTTCGCACGAGTTACCGTGGCCCTAGTACGCGAAGGGCTCCGATGGAATATAATTCTGACACTCCCTCTTTTTTCTCCTGTTTAGAGTAGAAACCCTCCCACTCATAAAGTAAACAGTGTTTTGTTTGATTGGTTTGCTGTCCTTCCAAGATATTCCACCTATGACGTAATACTTACCTAATTGCATACTATTCTTCTAAGTTCGATATCCTCGCCTACCCTTCTCAAAACGTCTGTATCTCCCTTGCAAGTTACAAGCAGACGTTAGTTGCAAGTTGGCGACCACAATCGGAGATCGGCAATTTGGCGAAGTGTTAATAGACCAATTACTGACCGGCCGTCCCGGGCGGTATTAAACTAATAATTCACGGAGATCCGACGAGAGGCATAATCGCTACCGGATCGGTTCGAACTTTGAGTACAACTATTTTGCGATTAGGACGATATTGGGTAATATACAGCAACGTATCTGCCTGTGTTATTGGTGAATCGATTGGACTAGATATAAAAAATACTGATAAAAGAGTGGTATATAGCAGCCTAAGTAAAATATTTTTTCGAATCGGCCTACATCAGTAAAGGAGCTCTGCAGCTTTATAATATTAGTATTAGTAGGTACCTGTAGATAATGATAATTACATATATATATATACAAGCTGTTGATTTGCATCCGTGCCATATTCAAGGAGGTAATTATGCAAATGATTCTCGACCCAAATCAATAAAAAAATTGGTACGTAATTTTTTTTCTTTAATTTTTTTTCGGAATTCCGTAAATGTCATCTAGCCTTATTTAAACTTGGCGCGTGTGTTAATGGCCTTAAAACCGCGCTGCGCCCTCACACAAACGCAAACACAAAGCATACGCAACGATCACTCATAAATTTCATTCATAAAATTGGATTACTTCGGAAATACCACGACATTACAATGACAAAAAAAGCAGTGCATATTAGTTATTTCCCATCTACTGTAATTCCAATCGATTATATACGTATTGTATGTCCTCCTCCTGAACTATGGCACAAATGCAAATCAACAGCTTGTATATATATATATGTGTAATTAACTTTGTTATAGTTACAGAAGGTTACTGGATGTTAAATAAAATTTATTTTATAAGGATTTTAATTCCGTATTCGCCTAGCCTTAAAAGCCACTAAAATCGAGGAAGATTCAGAATACTCTTTGTAGCGGCATATATTTTTTGTCATACTCGGAATAACATACGCAAATATCTTCTCTTTGTTTTCATAAAAGAAACCAAGGCCGGTAAGATAAATCTTAGAACTTATCTATTAAGATATAGGTATTCTACCTTTTATTTATTACATAGTTACACTCTAATGTATTTAGAAATCCGTTACAAGACTCAAAGCCTGCAAAATAAGCGATGGAGCAAATTATTTTAATGAGAACATCGTAACACGCCTAACTATTATTATATATATATATATTAGATAGACATATCGAATATCTCCACAGAATTTCAGGCTCCGCTTCAAACAGCGAGATGAAGCCAAAAAGCACACATAAACGCGTTACATAAATTATAATAACTAACGAATATTATCGTAGAAGGTTCTAGAACAATGTTATTGGAAACTTTCGCATTCCTAGCTTCAAAACAGCGTTTAGTTGGGTGTTGATTCTAAGTAGATTGGAAGATTTTTTAAAACTTGATTTATCATTTACTGCCATTACTGGTACTGTGTTTTAAGTATTGTTGTTGAGTGTTTTTTGTACCGTTTTTAGGACTATTAAACTCTTATCTCGACATATTTGGCGAAGATTGTGATAAACTTTAATTAGTATTCAATATTTTCTAACTTTAGGGGTGAATTGAACCATCTAACAATAGGTAGCAATTTCACTGTTGATTATGTTTTGGTTATCGTTATTTTTAAATGGTACAACTCACCATAGATGATAGATGTACACACACGTTTTCTTTTTTATATATTTACTTTTATAGTAAGGTACCTGGTATCAGGGGATTCAATTTTACTTTCATCTGTTACTATCGTTAACCTTGTGGTTTTATAACCATCAAAGCTCTTTAAAAAAAAAAAAACTTGTTGGTAGGTGAATACGAAACAAAAATAGTTTCGAAAAAAAGAAGAAATAAAACTTAAATTCCAGTTTAATTAATATTTTTAATTAACTACAAAATTAATATTTCACAACAAACTGCACGTCTTTTATGTCTGTCAACAAACTCTTTATTACTAAAAATTATTTAATGAATTTCGTAATTAAAACTCAGTACTAAATTAAGCAATTAATTTAATTTTGTATCTTCATAATTTCACTCTTGAAAGTATCACAAAGATTTAAAATTAAATTTCAGTAGTTGGAATGGAGTAGCATACTTCAAGTTGGATTTATGGAATCTCAGAACGAAAGTAAAGTACTTAGCCGGCGTGAAATTTATGAGCGAACCACAATTTATTTCAGAAAAAAATATTGAAATGAGGGTTCTATACTTTTTGATGCCATGTTTTTAGTAGCTCACAAAAATCTCTTACCCTAAACATAAAAATCGATGATTACTTGTACTTCATGATCAATCATACATGTAATGCCTAACCTAACGCATCATAAACTATATTGAATTTACTAATGAACTAAAGATTGAATTAAACTAAATCACATATAAAATGACTTAAAAATATCAATCATTACAATTAGTTTTAAAGTCAAAACTAACCATCTAATTATCATACTTACGGCCAGTTTCTTCATCAAAAGTTAAAGTTAAAGTTATAGCTAAAGTAATGTCTAAAGTAAAAGTAACGGTCAAATTCAATTTTTCTATTAGTTTTGCTGTCACTTTAGCCTTGAAAAAACGAATTTGACCGTTACTTTAACTTTAGACATTACTTTAACTTTAATTTTTGATGAAGAAACTGGCCGTTAGACGAAGTTATGATCAATACTGATCCCATTTTATCGCACACAAGCATAAGTTATCAGTTCTAGAAATGCAGGCTGCATCTCCACACTCCTGATACTTGATAGCCACTCGAGAACTTTATAGCCTCCTCTGCCATTTATTCTACGAATGTGACCCATCTAAAGCCATAGCTTTAAGAATAGCAATCTTTCAGGTCATGTCGATTTCTGAAAAACGTTGCTGTTCTGTATTTATAGAAATAAAATCTAACAGGTTTTATTTAAGAAAAATATATAAAATATACACCCGGACCATGGGGTCTGAGCTCACGTCTTCTATTTAAAAACATAGCGAGGAGATTAGTCGACGCTTCGAGTGACCAGAGAGCTGGCTTATTCTTTGCCCACAGCGATAAATCCTACATATAATAATTTTGATCTTAAATTATTATTAAAGCAAAAAATGGTGCAACAATTCAAAGTTACGTGACTTTGACAAATTGTTGTCCACGCCACAAGAAATGAATTAATGAAACAACTTATTACTTATATCATAACTTAGAACAAGATTCATAACTACTATAAATTATTTGAGTTATGCTTTACATAGAATATTGTTAAAATTTGTCCAGATGTAAGATTTCCCACACATTCCAAACTTCAATCGATTGACATGCAGTTTGTTCAGGCTCAAAAATTAATATGAAAATGAATGGTAGTGTGCACATTACAAAGATCAGGTATATAGCCGGTATCAGACCGACAGATTTTTTTTGGAATTGTACGCATAGAAAGCTTGGCCATTTATTGTTTTTCGCGTAATTTTTCAGAAAAACAAGACATGCATAAATAATCCTGAGCGTTTATCAAAATAAGGGAAAGAAAGATAAGACGCGAAAACAGAACCGGCTGCAAAAAAAAGGCCATTTATCCTAATTAGGCTGAAAATCAACACTTTTTGAACGTCAACAGTTAAAAAGACAATCCCCGAAATGAGCAGCTTTCATCAGCTTTTGTTACTTATGTTTGGGCTTGGATAAAAAATAAGAAAAAATATTTTTTGTAGGCATTTAGAATTTTGACATAATACACATTTTAATATAACCTTTAGATCCATGAGACACAAAGGTCAAATAAAAAAGTATTTTTAATATTTTCAGTAATGTAAATATGGGTTAAGTTTTGCTTTAAAAATACCAATATCTCCTTAACATTGCAGTTACCTTATAGACCATACAAAACTTTGTAATAATTCAGTGAATTATAAAACTATAAAAAATATATTGCTCTATATACCTCAATATTCTAACTAAAGCATCATTGTCGAGCATTACAACAAATACTATAAAGGCATAATATAAATAAACAATATGAACCTAATAAAGGCCTTATTGAAATTTCTTCACCGTACTTGGAATACTAAGTTTGAATACATATTACTATTTTCAGACGTTTATATATGTATATGTAGTGGACTTGTAAACAGCGAGTCAGCGAGGTCAAAGATTTGGGGCCAGCTGTTGAACCCTTGTGGTCCCACTTTAAATTAATTGCATAAGTTGGGGACTCAAAAACAGTAAAGATACAAAATTCCTTTTTTGCTATTTGATTTAGCTGCAGCTCGTTAATTCATTTATTTTATCTTTCACAAAACAAAAAAAAACGAATGAATTGATTTGCATTATTTACTTTTAGGTATGCAGACTAAAAAATGTACGTACAAATTTTGTGTGCTCTTTTTATTATTCTAATTACATATGAACGATATTTTTTTTCACGAAAATTCTTAAAAATAAATCAGTTAATTCTCTAACCAAATTAGTAGGTAACAGAAGACCATCAGGAGAAGATCAAAATCTTTGTTAATTCCTCATTTCATCGCAACCATCAATTCTGACCTATCATTTAAACCGACACACAATAGCACCAACACATGACGTACAACACATGTAATTGTTTACATTCAACGGGAATCGAATGAATAAATCAAACTAAATGCTTGGTGCATCGTCGGCCGTGAGTTTGATAAATCCACCAATTAATCTGAAGCACAATGCTGGCTAGAGTTATTGTTACAGAGGTATAATGTAACAGATATTAACGGTAGTGTGTGGACTAGGTTTAGGCGACATCAGTGTGATGGACATAGATGTACTGAATGAATGAAAGACGATGTGAATAGGAAGAGAGTAGATTTTAGTATGGAGGCTGGCAAAAATATCTTTTTGCATCGATCTCAAATAACTTGGAAACAGTGTAGGAAGAAGAAGAACTGTGATGAATGCAGGAGCTGAAACTGAGATTCACATATGGAAGGGCACGCCACCATCGTGGCGGTAAGTCCCCTCTTTGAGGAGTGGCTCGGGAGGAGTCACGGCGCCCTCACGTACCGCATGACGCAGGTCCTCACCGGACACGGTTGTTTCGGGAGGTACCTGCACCGCATCGGTCGTGAGGAGGCGCCCGGGTGTCACCATTGTGCGGACAGCCCCGAGGACACGGTGGACTACACAGTCCAGGTGTGCCCCGCATGGGAAGGGCACCGCCGGGTCCTCGTCGAGGCTTTGGGCGGCGGCGACCTCTCGCGTCCGGCCCTGGTTGAGGCCATGGTCCGGGGCGAGAGGGAATGGGATGCCGTCGCCTCCTTCTGCGAAGCGGTCATGCTCGAGAAGGAGGAGGCAGAACGCCAGAGAGTTCGCACCTCTCATCCCGGCCGCCGCGCTGGACCAGGTAGACACCATGGGCGCCGGGTGTCGCGAGATGACTCCCGGCCACCGTAGGCGTGGGTCTGTGGGCGGTGAGTTCGGGTGGCTCATCGTCCCTCTGTCTTTCTAGACGACAGACCCGTGTCGACGGCGCGCGTTGTTCCACGCGCTCCTCAAAGAGATGTCAGCAACCCCAGCGGGGCCCAGCAGGGCCAAGGCCTGCCGGGGCTGCGGGTTGTTCGAAAGAGATACCGCGGCCCTGGTACATAAAAGGCCTATGACGGAACACGACGATTTTAGTCAGTAAGAGTCTGACACTCCCTCACCGCTGCTAACCCACAGCGGGAGGGGTCATTTGATGATTTTACGTCGATAAAAAAAAAAAAAAAAAAAAAAGATTCACATATGGAATGCTCGAGTGAATTGGATTTGTTTTAGAAATAGATAATTACGCAGTTTGATAGAACAGTCTGAAACTATCTGTAAACCAGGTAACTTTGGAAAGTCTTGCCCGACGCAATTTTTCAATTTAACACATCATAGAACATGTTTAGTAATAACTAAATAGATGTTCGAAACTGGGGGGTATTCCGAATGATACCTGATTCCATTAGCTAACGATTTTCAGAACGTCGTATAGTATAAAAAGGAGCGAAAATAAATTATTAATTTATTCATAAAGCAAAGCTTGGCATACAAAATTTCCTCACATTCACACAGGCATCACTCACTTTAACGTTCCTTTATGACGTTTATAGCCTGGAACCCGATTACTTTGCCATCAAGCCCTTTGAATATTCTCTGAGAACAGATTTACTTAGACTAACATAATATATTCTGTTAAAATTTATTGGGAATTACGTTGATAACGCTCCGATCAAGCACTATATCATTGTATCCTTAGGCGCTTTACGCGTATGAGCCGACGAGCTGAGCTTCCATCAAAAGCTAGGCGTGAAATATTTAATGATTTCCACAGAGCTTACAATAGCATTAGTTGCCTTTTGTAATACTTATGGAGCGTGTTAAATCATGATGTTTTGTTTTGCTTTTAATAATTCTGATAACTGATCATGGTCATTATATTGTGATAAAATAAAAGTAATGTTGCCAGTTATAAGAAAACAGGCACAATGACCTTGAATATTATTTTTTACTAGTCAGAACTTTTGCTTTGAGAAAATAATCTGAAGAAACCAAAACAAGTAAAATTTTGACAAATTCTCTATAATCTCTTTAACCTTGGAACATAATTCACAAATCCTTTTTTCTAGTAGGTATTTCCAAAAAATAACAGTCCCTTTCAGATGAGAAATGAACCTTTGAAAGGTGACAGTTGGTCAAACATTTTTTACGAGAGCCACGAAAAATAACACACTGCAAAAGTCTCTCGAGCTTGAAGGATAGGAGACGGCTTTGAAAACACAATGGCGTGACGTCACCTTTTTTGGACCTACCTTTATTGAATTTTCCGCTGAAGGGACAAAGTATAAACCATTACATTATGTAGAGACGATTTTCTCCGTCTCGAAAATGTTATTCTTTTATTCCCTAAAACGTGTAACATAACATATTACCGGGAGAAAATTTTAGTCATTTCTCGCCACAGGCCTCGAACTTGAAGCTCTGAATGGTCGAAAGTTGCGTTTGAGGCAAAATTTTTGCAGAAGTTTGACCCAATCTGTGGCAAAAAGGCCTACGCAATTTAATGTCGCCCAAGTAAACTAGAAAATTAGTGACCTAAATAATTGCTGGCTTTTCAGTGGAAACTTCAATAAATCGCTTCAAAATGTGTGTTCGTCAAATTTCAGTGAATCGGATTCGATAAAATGATGGTAATTACGTGTTTGATTTATGAAATAACATTTTTATAGCTGATTTCTAACAAATTAATTTTGAATGGCTGAGCTAGCGTTATCAATTTAAATATGTACGTGTTATTTAATGCATAGCCCAGTTAAAGCTCACAACAGACTAAACAGTCGGTCGACTATTGAGCCGATGCGATGGTCGGCATTTTTTTTTAAGAAAATCTTGATTCCAATCAAAGTTTTCAGTCGGTCTGATACCGGCTCAATATCTGATCTTTGTAATGTGCGTACTACCATTCATCTTTATACTGATTTATGAGCCCAAACAAACTATCGGCCGACCGAAAAGTTTGCAGTGTATGTTACTCTAAATATTGTGTTATTTATCAAAATATTACTTACGAATAAAGTTAAAATTCAGAAATTAAAGCGTTCAATATGAGAACTAATGTGTTCAAAGTACTGCGATAGTCAGTAAAAAGTCTCGTGCAAACAACGATTGTAGTTAATCTTTGTTAAGCAGTACGTAAAGCACTTAATGGCTTTTATGCATATTGTATACTGGCTGTTCGTCGCTGTTTCACTCGTATTCTGGGGAAAAACTTCCCGAACTCGGATATAAGGTAACCTTTTCTTTCCTTCGTTCTGGCTAGATTATCTGAACATTCATATCGGTTAGTAGTTTTGACTTGAATGTGTGATAGACAGACAGAGTAACTTTCGCATTAATATTAGTAAGGATTATGTAATGTGTTCTTCCACTGCTTCTTTCTTTTGATCAATTTATTAAAATTAAAACCCTGAAAGCTGGCGATATTTTTAAGCTTATTTTCTTTGCAAACAAAAACTTGCAGTCTCCATTATTCTTGCATTTGGTTCAACACGAACTATATTTGCCACTTGACTGAGTTTCATGGTGCAAAAGTCGTGCAACCAAGCGTCACTAATACCTACAAGGATAACGTTGCATGCATTCTTCTCGATTTCTAAAAACGTTCACTTTTGCTTGACATGTGGTGAAGTTACTAGAGATAGGAACTTGATCGAGCTGCAGAATGCAGATTCTATTTTTGTACGCGTTTATAAACCTCAGAGGTCAATAAAGTTAGAGGGCCTGCTCAGGATGTGGGATTGTTCGAAAAAAATCGGTCGATATGGAAGTTAGGGCAGAAAGTGCTCCAGAACAAACACAGTATGGTTTAGTAAGTGAGAACCTGATACACCATTCCTTGTAGGTTATTCAAAAAAATCTGGCTTGTGAATGAAATTGAAACAACTCCTGTTCATTTGTAGAATAAATACATCACATTTATTTGCAACTAGCTTCAACGACGACCTCGATGGCGCAATGGTCATCATGCCGGACCGCCGAACCTGAGGTCCCGGGTTCGATTCCCGGTTCGGTCAACATTTGTGTGATGAGCATGCTTGTTGGCCGTGGTGTGGGTGTTAAGATATGTATTTATAAATATGTATATATGTAGCTATATGTAGTTTATCAGTTGTGTTAGCACCCATAACACAAGTTAATAAATAACTTACCATGGGGCTAACCGACCGTGTGTGAAAAAGGTGTCCCAACAATATTTATTTATTTTATATTTATTCTGCCAGCGACTTCGTCCGCGTTAGAGTCGGACTTTGTGTAAAGAGAGGAAGAAATAATAAACACCAGCCCCTCCAATTATCTATGCGTACTTACTGCTTCTTTAAGTAATAAAATGTAAACTATTAATAATTTGTAATTTGAACGAATATTTAAACACAAAAATAACTAATATATGTACGAACCTATTTTATAAAATAACAACAAAAGAAAGTTAAAAATAAATTATTTAAAAGCTAAAAGTCGCGCAATAAGGTTGAATGCTCTGAACGTCTATTCGCATCAATCGCACCAACAGCCAAATATTGTATGAAGCTCCCGCAGCCACCGCGCCGCAAGTCGCGTCGAACGCGGCGACCGTTGCACAAAAATGATTCTTATAGCGTGCGTGATTCAGTATTCACGCGCGGTGGCTTATTACCGTTTTTCATGTATAACTTTGGTGTTACCGATTGCTGTGCTTTACCGATTTAAATCATTATTTTTTAATTAATAGATAATACTGTTAACTATGTTTAATTAGTGTGAGTGAGAGTGTTATAAACGAAATAGTAGACAAATATAATCAGAAAGCTCTGAACTGCTAAGCTACCGAGAGTTTTACGTGTTATTGTGAGTCAACCATAAAAGATAGACATATGCTGCCATGGGATATTTTTTACATAATTTTATGAAGAATATTTCCGTCGAACATGGTTTCTGTGTAGCTGTAACCATTAAGGCTGCACACGCGACGGAAGCTTAAAAAATGGAGTAACTTCTCCCGTTTTCCCAACATTTACCTTCACTGCTCTGCTCCTATTGATCGTAGCGTGATGGAAAGTATCCTATAACCTGCCCAGGACTATGAAGAATATTTGTGCCAAGTTTCATTAAAATCCGTTCAGTAGTTTTTGTTTCCATAACGAACATACAGACAGACAGACAGACAAAAATTTTACTGATTGCATTTTTGGCATCAGTATCAATCACTAATCACCCCCTAATAGTTATTTTGGAAATATATTCAATGTACAGAATTGACCTCTCTACAGATTTATTATAAGTATAGATTAAAATATATGTTCACCAGTTCGGAAAACTATATTCAGTATTTTACATATTTCTTCTTTTGAATTACATGACACAAGAAACCCTAATAAAGGTTAAATTGGAATAAACAAATACAGAATACTCAATGAATTCTTGGAACCCGATCTGGTTAATTGACTATGAGTGCTCCTGAAATTACAGATACATATAATGTTTAAACTTCAGCCTCTGGATGACAGACGAAATGTAATTACAAATAAAACACGTGCGTAGATGTGACCTTCGAGAATTTAGTACATTGTGATCGAAGTGAACTAGAAATTAGATAGAGATTGTCTAAAGCAAAAACGTGACATTGGAACTTTTAGTATATTTTAGTATATAAGTCAAAATTCAAAATAAATTTAATGAAATATTGTCTTAATTGAAGTGAAGTTAAAATTCAAAATACATGCTATGAATTTGTCCATATTATTCGGTTGATCACTTCTGAATCTGATTGCTTATCTTACAAATTAGATGTTACAGGATTTCTATTCAAACTATTAATGCTACGAACAAAAAAGCAACAAAACTTCAGACTTATAAAAAATATAATTTTGAACTACTTTTTTTCTGCAGAGAAAGGTTTTATTTATCAATACTATAAGACCCTTGTTTGTCATCTCAAAAGATATCAGCTGCCTTTGTTTTTTGTTATAAATGAAAAGTAAATATTTATACCTAACGATAAGAAAGGGAACGGTATATTACTTTGAGAATTAGTACCTAGCATTGATATTACACAACAACAAGGGCATATTATTTATTGTATTTCTTAAATAGAAAACCTGTTCAAAAAACATTGATTACTTTTATGCTACTACTACTACTTACTTTTAATATTAAAGTGGCAAAAAATGACGCATTTCAAAGCCAACATCTATTTTCCTTACACCCACTTACAAGGCTTTCCTGCATTGTAAAAATTGCCTAGTATTTTCACACTCTCAAAATATTGATGTCCAACTGGATAAATACTATAGCGCTCAGCGTCACGACTCATCTTAACTGTCAAACTGATCACTAGGTTTCAGTAGTCACACTAAGCTTCACTGTAACAAGTCCGTAGGGTATAGAAATACATAGACCATGCCCAAAATGACTATGATATGAAAAACTCTTATTATAAATAGTTGCACGATTTTTAACACTATTTAGCTTATAAACTTATTAACATAAATATAAAATATAGATAGATTGCTACTCTTAGCTACAAAGTAATATATATCTCTTGACTTTGTGCGACTGGCCTAATGTGCAAATGGTTTAGGTAATGGTCCAACTGACAGGGCATGAGTAACCGCCCTTAGGCGCCTTATCTTGACCGAGTTTCAATAGAGGTTCCAGGCATACATTGGGAAAACGTAATATTCTTGTTATAATTATTGCCTTAAGTTCCTACAAAATAAGGAAGACGGTTATAGAAGTAAAATATTCTTGATAATTGGAAAGTTTATAAATAAAACACATATCTCAAAACTGGGATTCTATAAGTGTATATTAAAAATGCATAAAAGAAATTTAAATTTAAAATCTTTTTGAACTTACTTGAAAAGCATTTTATTTCTGAGAAAAAAAAACGAAGAATCTTTTCGGGAAATTCCAGACACAAAAAATACTCCTCAAAGACAAAGTAGTACCTACCTTCTTCCTTCACAATATGGTGTCAAACACTTATTTTGTCTAGAACAGAAACGACGTACTCAGCTGCTATTGTACAAGTTGTAAACTCAACCTAGAAAACTGTACTATTTAGGCTTGCTAAAACTAGGTCAAAAGCCTTCTTAATTTCACCGACTCGTTTATTTTACTCTTCGCTTAAATTTTCGTCACTTTCGCGGAACCTAAATGAAAGCCTTGCATGAAATTGGTGCTGCTCGTTATTTATTGCAGAAACTATAATTTTCAGCATTTGAAATTATATTTCTATGAGTAGGTTTCGACCATGGAGAACCAGATGACGATCGGAGATATCATAACGGAAAATCTCTAGCGTCGCCAAGTTTCGGGGGACCAGGGCCGTCTTTAAACTATTTGAGGCCCTGGGGCACATTAGGATCATGGGGCCCCTATGACCTTGAGAAAACACTAGTGATAATATATAAAGAAAATAGACAAACAAGGTTCTAAATTTATTTTTATTCAGTTACTAACTTTAAAAAAATAGGATATATAAAAAATAATCTACAAAAGTAACTCGCTTAGCATAAAATCCTTAGATTAACTCTATGTTGATTGCAAAGGTACCACCCTTCTAGATTTAAGACGAGCAAAATTGTTAATCACTTCTTCAAAATCTATGGTAGGTATTGAGAACATCACATTCTATGGACATCAGCGACAAACTAGTTAATCTCTCTTGAAGCATTGTACTTCTTAATTCATTTTTATTCGTTTCAATTTGGAGAAGGAGCGTTCTCCGCCAGTGGCGGCGTAGCATCGGGTAGCACCCGGGGCGGGCTACTTATTGAGCAAACCCTTCCAAAAAAAAACGACAAAATATAATCACGTAGTAAAATCATACAGAATTAACACAAAAGTACCCAAATAAGTTTGAAAAAAAGCGCTGTAAAGCGATTATAATTTTAAAAAAATTTTGATTTTGCGGACGCAATAGAGATGTAAAGAATTCAAAGAAAACTACTGCTAAAGTGTAAAGCGCGAGCGCAGCGAGCGCGAAATTTTTGACATTTTTAACATAAAAGTAGGTACCCAAACAAATTTGAAAAAAGCACTGTAAAGTGAAGAAGGCGCGAGCGCAGCGAGCGCGAAATTTTGAGTTTTGGAACACAAAAGTACTCAAACAAGTTTAAAAAAAGCGACCAGAAAGTGAAGCAGCTGCGAGCGTAGCGAGCTCAACATTTTTTGACATTTGGGACGCAAAAGTCCTCCACCTCCGCTTACAAATAGCGCCTAAATAGCTTAGAAATATTCACTGTAAAGTGATTTTTAATTGATATTTTAAGGACTCTCTATCTAATCTGGCAGGAACTAGGGGGCCCCATTCGATCGCGGGGCCCTGGGCACTTGCCCATAGTGCCCAGTGGAGAAGAGGGGCTTGCGGGGGACGAAGAACTTAATTATTAATGTCCGTATGCCTTCTTTAGAATTCCTAAATTTTTTCAAATCAAATCACTAATCAATCAAGACAAATCTTTGACAGATGTCTCAAGGACACCGAACAACTTGTTAGTTCATTAGTAAGTGATCGTTTTGTTTTCGCCCACCTTACGAATAACACCTAAAAGATGACACCTGACCTACCTGCCTTATGGCTTCTCCACTACCTTTCCTTCCTCCGTGGTCTAGACGAATCTAATAGAGTGGTCTTGCGTGTTTGTCTGTATTTGTTTTTTTTTTTTAAATAATTAGATGGCTAACTGTATTTCAAGAAAACAATTTACATATAAATCGTTAAAATCGTGAAATCACGCCTACTTTTATTATAGCAATGAAAATTGTATTTCTGTTGGGCCTGACGTTTTATATTCTTGTTATCAAGTGTTATGAAGATGTGTTTTTTAGTCACAGATCTTTAATGTTACATAGTTTTATCCATAGATATACCTACCCCTTATTGTATCTCTTCATAGGGAAATTCACAATTGATGAAAACTTTTGCGGTCCAATTTTTCTTTTGAGTACCATCATTTGTACAAGTCAAACATGCAGTAAAAATGTTTATGAAACGAAAACACGAATTAATCCTTTGATTCCAATTACTACTCTCAACATTGCTCCCAATTGAAAATTTAAACGTTTTCGGAGTTCAGTTGTTTACTCTGATTTTCAATAAAATAAGAACGAAAATTATGAAGCATTAATTTTAAATTGGAAATTGCGAGACGAGCAATTGAACTTTAATGTGATTGCAGAAATTGACTGCTTGTCATTTAAATGGCGGGAGATTTACTGGCGCGAAGTCTGTTACCAATTTGTGAGTGAAAGGAAATCTGGAGAATGAACGTTTCTGCTGTTGGTGATCACTTAGACAGTTGCCTTAAGTGGGTAAAGAATTTTTTTGTTATTTAATAGAGGTTCGAACTTTTTGCTACGATTTTTATTGATCCATTTTATTTATTAGCGCAATAAACTTCTTCGGTTTTAGCACAATGAATATTTTACACATTATGGAATAATCTGGTTTTCCTTCGACATATTTCTACGACGTTTTAGCATTTTATAATATCGTGTATTTGATCGTGCTTAAAAAATCTGCAAAAAAAGTGTTTGGTTTGTTCATAAATTACCTGTAACTTTTACCTACTGAAAGCATGAAAACAATTACAATAGGAATATGGTGCTATAATAATCTTTGCCATAAGCATACAAGTGTAGTAAAAACTCAATGGCTTTTATTAACATTACTCCATCATTACAATGGAAAATCTTTTGTTCCTGTCCATACCAGTGGAACTGAATTGTCATGTAATCTGATACAACTGATGTGTGTTCAAGCACCAATAATGAAAGGTACGTAGGTAACTGAAAACTGGAGCATCGTAACGACAATGCATGCTCCCATTGTAAGTCGCTCTTTGTTGCTTGTTTGTGAATGCAACTTCAATGAATGGGAATAACAATCGGAGGCATTATAATGAGATTTTTTTACAATGATAATAGGAATGTTGACAAAATTTTTTAATTAATCCAACGTGTATATTAACAAGATAAATTGTAAGTACTGTTTTGTCCTTATTGTTAGCTGTATCATCATCATCATTATCTAAGAAGTTATACTTACGACGTCCACTGTTGAATTTGATTGCCATTCCATTCTTATTGATTTTTGGATCGGTTGGATGCGGTCCGCCGAAGAAACCAGTAAATATCAATAATCGATTTCTCCAACTTGTTTATTTCACCCCTTTTATTTATTTATTTATTTATTTATAATACTTTTTGCACAATCAGTACAATGGCGGACTTAACGCCCTAGGCGTTTTCTCCCAGTCTACCTTTGGGTGGTGGGGAAATAGCAGTGGTAGGTGCAGTATTTAATATAGTCTACATGAGAAGAAAAAAAATATATATATAGAATATATGGATAATAATACATAATTATAATATATATACATACATATTACATTTTGCCATGAGAGACAAAGAAATAAAAAAGAAAAGAAAACAAGCTATGGTAGTTTATACATTATAGTAGCAAAAATTACACATTTCAAAGCCAACATCTATCCCTCTCATCCACTTACAAGCCCTTCCTGCATTACAACAATATTTTAACACAAAAAACATGTTTCTTTCTCATTTATTATGCGAAGAGTTTTCAACGACCGCACTTTGGTTGCAAGATGCTTTTATAATCCCGTCGAAATGAGCGAAGAAACAGTCTGAGACGACAATTTGTCATAGCTCGTTTTAATATCATATGCTTGTATGAAATAGAGTCTGTCGTCAAAGCAGGAATGCTTAAGGAAAACGAAAATTATGTTGAAGTGAAACATGTCAGGGAAAATGTTCCCTTAATTTGTCTAGGACGATGTAGTTCGTATCAGTTGATGAGGCAAGTTTTATGACTGTTGGCTGTGTTTTGAAGGCTAGGAAACTGAAGGAGTCACATCATTAACAAATTTAGGCACAAACAAAAATTTTAAAAAAGTATACTTAATTTTTAAAAAAAGTAGACTTTCCGATTGTAACTGTTCTTTGCCATAGATTTGCTTAGTAAAAAAAAGTATGACCAATGATCAGAAACATCACCGTCATTACTGGCTGACATCAGTCAGTTGCTGTATACTGCAGTATAGTAACTAAAAAAACTAAAAACTATGTAGGTAGCTTTTAACCTTGTTTTGGCTCTTCCTCCCACATTCCTGTGCTTGTTTATATTTATTACCTACCATCCTAACATAAAGAAAATATTAAACTTGTCATACAAAAAATAGAAGACAGAATTATGTGTGTCACAATCCAATTTTGAGAATTGGTGACTGCGCAAAGAGACAGACACGGCCTCAGAATATTAATGATATAAGTTTTTTCAAGAGCTCCTAGTCGACTACTGAAATGCTAGCTGAAAATTGTCTCCACATTGTAATAGTGTTATTTCATCAGCGTATACAGGTTTGTAGTAAGATCACGTGGTATGAAAAAATGCTTTTCAGTTATTTAAAATTCAAAGTACTAGTTTTTTTTTGGTTTGTACGTAGGTGCTTGTCTTCTTATTTTCATAATTGCCAAAATTAAAACTTTGAAGCAATTTCTGTTTTCTTTTTCAGTTAATTTTTAGAAGAAAAAAATATATTGCTTAAAGTAGCGAGAACTGAAAAAAATATTATGAGGAATTATGTACGAGTATAGTTTTATTACTGCTCGCTTTTAAAAGTATTTACTACTACATATAGCATATTTTTCACCGTGAACTTAATAATCAATTTCAAGTAATTTTTGACATTGATCTTTCAAGCATATATCTCTTTGAAATTCAGCCAGCTTAGTCATGACTACTTGACTATCTGAATGAGGAACATAGATTTCTGCCAAGTACTCTAGATCCCACTTCTAGCAAAAGGAAGACTTTTGCAATAATCCTTGGCAAAGGAAATTTTCAAAGAAGGAAGATTAAAAAAAACGAGGCATTGTTAATGACCCCAGCCTCTTCAATTTGTTTTGAAAGGTCCCAGATTTTTTGGGTCATTCAATCACATAAAAGAATTTGGTCTAGCGTAAAAAATCCTCAAAGATCATCGGAGCACAAGTTTGCTTTGGACATCTGGATTCTGAGCGATTAATAAATAATGTGGCATTGACATACGAAAAAGGAACCAAGTCAACCAATTTTGTGTGTACCTACTGGCCTTAGCCGCTTAAATTTTTTAATTAAAATAACAAGGTCGAGGACAAAAAATCTGTCTATCAGAGTACACATATATACCTACTGTGACAGTCGTCACCTAGCCCTAATTATTATCAAATCATATTAATTTATTTTACAAGGCGCCACGATGACGGGCCTCTTAAGAACACATTAACTTTCTATTTTATGGATAGGGATATTTGACGGCTGACATGGAGTGCAATAAATACTTAACAAAATATTTTAAGTGTCTAAAAGTTTCTCACAGCAAAGCAATCAAACATCTGCTAAGCAGGACTTACAAGCCGTTGCCAACCGTTAAGGCAATTAGGACCTTGAGACAAAGGACTCAATATTGAATAGAAGTGCACATGTGCCAAATCCCAAACGGACCCCGACAGCGATGCTTAGAACAATTGAGAATATGTACAAAAAGACTAATAAATCTATCTTATAACAAATAGACGAATACGCGAAACAGGACCTTAAGAATAGGGTGGAGTCAGCGCTGAAGGTGGGACTTGCGAGGATGTAGGAAGGGATAGCAGGCCACAAGGGTTTTCAGGGAACTGAAGCAGGGGCAGTTGGTCCTAGGTCGCGCAGTAGGCTAGTACTCTGACCGAAATTAGGAGACGCCTCATGGAGGCTAGAGCTAAGTTGTGAAGTAATAGTGAGTCATGAAAGCCAAGTGAATCTGGGGAGGCGAAGGTGCATGGTCGAAGTGATCTGCGCGAGAGTGTGGTATTGTGGTGGTAACTAAGTCGTAGGAGCGTATACCTAACACCCACGGCCGGTCATCCGGAGGAAGAAGGGAAACGTTCTTCGGGCAAGCGACAAGGAGGACTCGCGTGAGTAAGTCGAATAGGTCCGGGTGCAGGATATTGATCGGTGAGTGGTTTATATCGATGTTATGGGTTTTACATCATTATTGTCTTTTATTTTAGTGTGCTTCATGCACTGCGTAGGGAATCGAGTAGTGCCCTGGTTCGGGATTACCACGGCGACTGCGTGACCACAGTTGTGGGACCTTAATTATGTAATTCGGCTGTGATCAACACCCCTAGGCTGTACTTTCTAGCTGCTCTGGTATTTAAACATAAACGTATTGCAAAGCGTGAGACGAGACTTGGCAATAGCGTAATGGTACTGTGCACTTTCGTAAGCGTAAGAATACTGAGCTTTGTTTTATGTAACGCGCTTCTATCTATGTATATATCTGGCATGTTCTCTCCCGACTACACTGAGGTATCCCAGACTCGCGTTTGGTTATAGGGAAACGGAGAAGGCCTTCTACTACACTTACAATAATGACACAGTTACACACCCATACCCTTGCCGTGGACTAGGGCTCCCACAAATCGAATACACAATTGGAGGGCAGAACCGTATTGACTGACCGCGGTTCATTATTACATAACGGCTCATGGCCGTATGATTTATGTTACGTCATTAAGAATACACGTTATCCCATAACAGGATACAATTAAACCAAACGCTAGTTACAGTTACTTCTTATGGACTGACAAACCGGCAGCTTCTTCTGTCTTGCATTTGTTGTACGCACTCTTCCAGGGAGCGTAGCGAGCGGGGGTAGGCTTCACATACTTCCCCTAACAAAACTAAACCATAGACCCGTCCTGATGGACGCTAGGGACCGTGTCTTGCCATCACGCATACGGCTTCATGAGTCGATCAATGATTTTGTGTTGATGGTGAAACACGCAGACTGGACTAGGCTAGAACGGGGAGATTAAGGAAGAGGAAGTGACGAATTACCACTTCGGTGTATACCAGGTGTATTCATAGAGAAAGCTACCACCGACTGACCATACACTGCGCTTGCGCTAGTTTGATCTTTGTAAGGGTAAATCGGTCCGTAACGGGAATCCATCAATTGTACGCGTTCATTCTAACTGGAGACTTATCTTACCCAATGGCAGTAGTACTTCGCAGTACTCTGTCTTAGGATTGGGTGCGATATTTTATATATAGGGAACGTGACGGCTAGAACCTTCTATGTTAGCCCTAGACGTTCACGTGCGGAGTGTCAGCCACTCTAGGGTGGCTACACGTCACTAAACTGGGGATTGTAGCATTAGAGCAGTATATTATTATAACCTAAAGCGCAAGCTCTATGTATTTCTTCTGTTAGGTTTCGTTAGGTAGGTTTGCTATCCCTCTCACTCTCTAATAGTTTCTATAATTCAATTTGTACCCTGCATGTTAAGTCTGATTTGATTTGCTGACGTCTCGTCTACCCCTGCCCTTAGTTTTTATTAGACGGGACTAATGGTAAAGTTAATGCATGGTCCTCTAAGGTGGAAGAGCGTCCAGTAAGGTGACGAGCTCTACAGGGTTGCGCGGATGGCGGGGCGCAACCTCTTCCCCTTCGGGGGAAGCCTGCGGTACTTATATATGTTAGGAAAAACGAAAATTTTTACAGCCTAGGGTTGTCGTGGAACGGTTACATTTGGCGCTGCGTGACCAGGATTCTCGTCATTAAATGTACTGATTCACTTCAGTACAACGAGAATAAAAGAACTAAATCGGTTACTACACAAAAACACAACGTAGATTTGATTTCATACTTATGGTCCTTGACGAGGCATTACGGCAATAAAACAGCATTGGGTTCGATTCCCTGTGATTTTTATACAACGTGATGAACTGTGAGTTCATATGGCGATGATTACGGTTACGGGTTCGACTCCCTAACTGAAGTGTTGTATAAAACGAGTCATAATTACGACGGATTCTAGTTATGGGTTCGATTCCCTAACGAAGACCTAGACTCTGGCTAGAGGTGAAAGATGATGCAAGAATTAAGAGTTAACTACGGTTATGATTTACGGTAATGGGTTCGATTCCCATATGTTACCAAGGGCGTGAACTGCATATCCTTATGGATGGATTAATACAGTTGGAAATACAGTTGTGGGTTCGAGTCCCTAACAAAAGTGTGCAGCCTAGAGGTATTTATGTATGTGGTTTTAAGTATGAAAGAAATGAATATGTGAAATACTAAGATAGAAGAAATGGGCAGATGGCTAGAGGTAGGATGTTGGTTCTGAAATTTTGCTATAAGCGTAAAACTGTATAATGGCAATAAGCGTATTTGCATAAGCGTAAGGATAGAATTAGTGTAAGAATACTGAGCGTACTTTAAAGAAAATAAACGTCATGGCTGTAAACCCCGCTTCTATATAAGTATATAACGACGTATATTTTCCCGATTACATTGCGGAGAAGGCCTTCTAGAAATTACACTGGAGTAGGTAATAATACAGTTACACACCCACAAATTTGCCGTGGACTAGGGGCATGCGCTTATAAAATACACATCTGGAAGGCAGAACCGCATTGATAAATCATTGCGATATCATTTTGTCACAACCTTAGCACTTTGCTTCGGTCTGTGTGGTTAATACACTAATCTATATTTTTACACGAGTTCATAAAAATATAATTATAATTACTTTTAGTTTAACTGACGAACCGACAACTTCCTCTAGGTTGTATTTACGTGTGATTTAAATATTCATCTTTGAAATTTCTTCACACATAGGAATCAATATATTGTGTGGCTATTTGTAAAGCCTCTGTCTTCTGTAAATAGATACTTGGCTGGTTTTGTTTTAAATTCCAGGACACTAACAGACTTCATGTACGAGCCTACACAGTTTCGACATCATTTTTCTGCGTCGCTTGGGTTCAAAGTTTCATCAAAATCGTCGTGCGCGTACGTCGGCTGATGTACCTACGTACTAGTAGCCCTAGTGTGGATGCAGTTGCGAAGCTAAGTTTTGAAATTATTTAAGTTAATCGATCCTACTAAATCATATTCCAGCAAGTGGAAATTGGATCTATGTGCACGTGGGCTATCACAACTGTGTGTATAGCACAGTGTATCTTTTACTCACAGAAATATGTATATTGGCATTTGCACTTAAATCGGTTGAAAAAAAATGTGCACTAAATTAATGCTAGTTCAATGTTCTGTCTTATTGGCTGATTTACAACCTGCTCTATCCTCTTAGAATCGGAGGGGGGTACACCCAGTTGGAACAAACTTTTCCATTCTTATAAATGAATTGCATGGCAATATTTGGATTAACTTCCAGTTAGAATCAAATTCTAATTAGTGTGCGAACTATTCCAGGGTAAAAATGCTGCGATAGTTACCGACATAACACGATTTGATTCGCGGCGATGGAGAGGCCTAAGTTCAGCAGCTGTAGTAGGCTGTGTTGATAAGGGGAGGTAACGCGACTCCATAATGAAATACTCTAGTAGAAGAAACTCTGGTATGTATAATCAACTTATAAGCATGCGCGGGTTTTTCTACTAGACCGGAACCAGAGTGATTTCATCAAAACGTTGTTGCATCTAGTAAGAATCTTATTGGTGGAAATATTCCGTTAGACAAGCCTTATGTTTTAACTGACTGATGCTAGGAGCTCTCCGGCCTATTGTGAAATCTCATACGCTGTACTGCGTCACGCGTCTGATTTTCAGAGGGGGGAATGTGACAGTCGTCACCTAGCCCTAATTATTATCAAATCATATTAATTTATTTTACAAGGCGCCACGATGACGGGCCTCTTAAGAACACATTAACTTTCTATTTTATGGATAGGGATATTTGACGGCTGACATGGAGTGCAATAAATACTTAACAAAATATTTTAAGTGTCTAAAAGTTTCTCACAGCAAAGCAATCAAACATCTGCTAAGCAGGACTTACAAGCCGTTGCCAACCGTTAAGGCAATTAGGACCTTGAGACAAAGGACTCAATATTGAATAGAAGTGCACATGTGCCAAATCCCAAACGGACCCCGACAGCGATGCTTAGAACAATTGAGAATATGTACAAAAAGACTAATAAATCTATCTTATAACAAATAGACGAATACGCGAAACAGGACCTTAAGAATAGGGTGGAGTCAGCGCTGAAGGTGGGACTTGCGAGGATGTAGGAAGGGATAGCAGGCCACAAGGGTTTTCAGGGAACTGAAGCAGGGGCAGTTGGTCCTAGGTCGCGCAGTAGGCTAGTACTCTGACCGAAATTAGGAGACGCCTCATGGAGGCTAGAGCTAAGTTGTGAAGTAATAGTGAGTCATGAAAGCCAAGTGAATCTGGGGAGGCGAAGGTGCATGGTCGAAGTGATCTGCGCGAGAGTGTGGTATTGTGGTGGTAACTAAGTCGTAGGAGCGTATACCTAACACCCACGGCCGGTCATCCGGAGGAAGAAGGGAAACGTTCTTCGGGCAAGCGACAAGGAGGACTCGCGTGAGTAAGTCGAATAGGTCCGGGTGCAGGATATTGATCGGTGAGTGGTTTATATCGATGTTATGGGTTTTACATCATTATTGTCTTTTATTTTAGTGTGCTTCATGCACTGCGTAGGGAATCGAGTAGTGCCCTGGTTCGGGATTACCACGGCGACTGCGTGACCACAGTTGTGGGACCTTAATTATGTAATTCGGCTGTGATCAACACCCCTAGGCTGTACTTTCTAGCTGCTCTGGTATTTAAACATAAACGTATTGCAAAGCGTGAGACGAGACTTGGCAATAGCGTAATGGTACTGTGCACTTTCGTAAGCGTAAGAATACTGAGCTTTGTTTTATGTAACGCGCTTCTATCTATGTATATATCTGGCATGTTCTCTCCCGACTACACTGAGGTATCCCAGACTCGCGTTTGGTTATAGGGAAACGGAGAAGGCCTTCTACTACACTTACAATAATGACACAGTTACACACCCATACCCTTGCCGTGGACTAGGGCTCCCACAAATCGAATACACAATTGGAGGGCAGAACCGTATTGACTGACCGCGGTTCATTATTACATAACGGCTCATGGCCGTATGATTTATGTTACGTCATTAAGAATACACGTTATCCCATAACAGGATACAATTAAACCAAACGCTAGTTACAGTTACTTCTTATGGACTGACAAACCGGCAGCTTCTTCTGTCTTGCATTTGTTGTACGCACTCTTCCAGGGAGCGGGGGTAGGCTTCACATACTTCCCCTAACAAAACTAAACCATAGACCCGTCCTGATGGACGCTAGGGACCGTGTCTTGCCATCACGCATACGGCTTCATGAGTCGATCAATGATTTTGTGTTGATGGTGAAACACGCAGACTGGACTAGGCTAGAACGGGGAGATTAAGGAAGAGGAAGTGACGAATTACCACTTCGGTGTATACCAGGTGTATTCATAGAGAAAGCTACCACCGACTGACCATACACTGCGCTTGCGCTAGTTTGATCTTTGTAAGGGTAAATCGGTCCGTAACGGGAATCCATCAATTGTACGCGTTCATTCTAACTGGAGACTTATCTTACCCAATGGCAGTAGTACTTCGCAGTACTCTGTCTTAGGATTGGGTGCGATATTTTATATATAGGGAACGTGACGGCTAGAACCTTCTATGTTAGCCCTAGACGTTCACGTGCGGAGTGTCAGCCACTCTAGGGTGGCTACACGTCACTAAACTGGGGATTGTAGCATTAGAGCAGTATATTATTATAACCTAAAGCGCAAGCTCTATGTATTTCTTCTGTTAGGTTTCGTTAGGTAGGTTTGCTATCCCTCTCACTCTCTAATAGTTTCTATAATTCAATTTGTACCCTGCATGTTAAGTCTGATTTGATTTGCTGACGTCTCGTCTACCCCTGCCCTTAGTTTTTATTAGACGGGACTAATGGTAAAGTTAATGCATGGTCCTCTAAGGTGGAAGAGCGTCCAGTAAGGTGACGAGCTCTACAGGGTTGCGCGGATGGCGGGGCGCAACCTCTTCCCCTTCGGGGGAAGCCTGCGGTACTTATATATGTTAGGAAAAACGAAAATTTTTACAGCCTAGGGTTGTCGTGGAACGGTTACACTACGCTACTTTTAAACCCGTTCCACGATATACCTAGTAGAAGATAAAATTAAAAACAATAATCACTAACCAGCTTACTAGATAAATAAAGGTTGTTTAATTCTTAACTAAATACATAATAAAACACACTTAAAAAACACTAGCTCGCAAACTTAAGTCGCTTTTTTAAGATTTCAGATGCATACGGTTAGCTGAAAACTTTAAAATATACGAAGCATCTTTGTCAAAACTTCGTGTGGTTCTCAAAAAAGTTGACAAGTTGCAACCCGATCTCCCAACAAGTTTCTATCGTATGAAGAAGTTTAAGCACTTAATTAAGTCTCGCTCATCTTCTTTTCCATCATCTTTCAAATCAATAAAAACAGTTTGATTTTCTTGGAAAATTTCAAAAATTAATTCATGAACAAAGTGATGACGATATGAATATTTTATTTTTAAGCCATTAACAGGAACGTGGGTTTTTTTTCATTATACATTTTTAAATAGAGATCCTTAAAATATGATTGCATGAAATTCGATACTTTTGTGATGACGTCAGACAAAAAAGTTTGACTACAAAAAATAGTTTGACTATAATATAAGCATCTGTCACGTAAAAAAAATTAAGTTCAGACTATTCATAAGTTTGACAATACATTTCCTACATCTCAAGTTTCTTTATAAAGATGAGGTTCTATAAACAGGCTTCAATCCTAGCACTGAAAAGTTTCTTTGATAAAGAGAACACAGTAGACACCCACGATTTTTATTTCAAAAGCGTCGTCAATTTAGCCAGACTTCGTTTTTACTATTCTTTGTAAGAAAATGTAGGTGTACATAGGTACCTCCCTATATCCCTATATTTGTTCTAAACGTTAAATATTTACTGTGAATAAACTCATTTCCTTTGATCGACATCATCTCAGCGTCTAGACAAAGGTTTCTAAGTGGCATCACGATTGAATTTTACTTAGCCAACAAGAATACTAATGTATCCCGTTTTTAGATCTAAAAGATTCCTATATCGGAACATACAGGAATTCTTTTAGAAAATAAAATGGGTAGATAAAATAAGCGTATATTTTTAGAAGCAGCTAAGAGGCTGTGGCTGAAAGAAACCAATGAAATGCGTAAAACTCGCAGAATGGAACAAGAAAAGTGTGTTAAGACTGTCTTCCAATAGAATCTCTGAGAGTATTACATTCTTTGAGATTTAGCGAGACTTGTTTATTTTTTACTTTGGTCTAAATAACTGTGATACTTAAAATAGTTTGCTATCATAAACAGGTTAGAATATATTCAAATATTTCCTTCGTGTATCGCCAAAATCATGGTTTCAGGATGCCTATATAGGAAAGAGTTACAAGATTTATTATTACAAGTCTAAAGCCGTTATGGACAAAATTACTCAAGTAAGTAATAAATATTTTTGACTTAATTAAGTTTTGAATCCTTTTGTGACTATAGTTATTGGCACACTGGCACACCAGCATTGTCCTAGATTTCTTTTTAACTAAAATAAAAAAAAAACACATTCAAAATATTGCACAGAAATTCCTGTAACAGTACCACCATTAAAAAAATTGACACGAATATAATGTTCTCTCGACATATTTTCTAGCGTACCGCCGCGGGCGACTCTAACATTTTTTTCAACAAATATTTTTTCCTGGTGCGTTGTTTTATTTGTTCCCATCACTTGTTTTACTGCCGTGCACGAAATTTCACATCAAAAAAGGGGAATATAGTTTTTGTTGCGATTTGGGGCTATAGAAACAGCGTTTGTTTAGCCAGACAAGGTTTTCACTTACAATGACGTCATCTGCCACGTTTTATCTAGATTTTAGATTCAAGGCTTTTGGATTGACATGCTACAATAAGATTGTTACTGAGGTACACCAGTATATGGAAGTTAAATAAAAGATGAAACTAAAATTGGATGGTATTTGTTTTTCGAGCATTAGTATGCTTATTTAATAAATAAACAAATGTACACATATTTACCTTCATAGACAAGCACCTTAAACTAATCTTAAACGAATAAAGCGATGGTAATATTATTTTATTACTGTTCTATCACTATTAATTTGTCATTTAATTGAGCTAAAATACAAAATAAAGTCTGCTATGGAAACAACAGCCTCAATTTCAATAGAATCTCTAACTTCATGGCCCACATTTTAATGGTATGTGCCATCTGTATTCGTATATTTTAGTTAAAACAAACTTTCGGACGAATGTTCGCGATTCATAGTCTGGTTTACAACATAAAACATTTAGGCTGGAAACTGAGCCATTAGTTTCAATATTCCCTGACTTCATTTGGGTTCAAACATAGTTGGGAAAAGATTAGGCAGATGATGAGGTTCGAGGTTATTAATCATCTGTTAAGTATGTATTAGGTTTGTTTCCCTATATTATAATCTGACTTTTAAAATTATCTTGGAAATATTCACGAGGTGTACTAATAAATTATTAAAATTTCTGTCGACGACGATACACCGTCAACCTGTGTAATAACAAATTGCATGATATCTGAATGGCGACACAATAACTTCATAAATCTTATTTTCTTTATAACTATTTCATTATTCAAATAAATTCTCTCAGCCCAATCATCTCTAAGCGGATGAATTTTATAAGTTGTTTGAAAAAGAACTCGCTCCGTTCCGCTTTCGTGCACACATGGCTTAAAGGTTACAAACAAAACAGTACCAATAAAAACAGCCAGCCAATTCATCAGAAGAAACTAAACGTCTGCACACTAAAGGGAAATAAGTAACAGAGCCTTAATTAAGTTAATTCCGTGAATGTATTGGGGAATTACACCCCTGAGAATGTGAGGACAGTCTAGAAAAATAACATTCTAAAGACGGGCCAAAATTGTCTTACTCATGTTGAGACTGCAAATATGGATTCGATCGAATTGTCTGAACTAAATATCTATTCGATTCCCAATCTTATTTTTATTGAAAGAAGGTTCAAAATAGCAAATCAAGAAAATGCTGCAACCACCATTGCATCTTAATTAAGAAAGCTTGTTAGATCGAGATAAGAACGTATTCGTATGTGCGATGGTTTTATTTTAAATCATTGGAAATTGTAATTAGGGGCTCAATTCACAATTTTGCTAATTTTCTATTGAGATGAAGTTAGAAAGCACTAAGCTATCAATTTGAGTGTGAAAATTGCAGTCTATGTGCAAGTTATTGAGTAGTAAGAGAAGACCCAGAAGACGCAGCGTAGGCAGGCCCCCACTAGATGAATGAACGATCTAGCCAAGGGAAAGCAGTGGATGCGGGTTGCTGAAGATCGAGCAAAATGGTGTGGCTTTGTCGTCTTTTGGTTAAAACGACGAAGAGACTACGAAAGCGAGGTGCAGGTGGTTACATTGTCACTATTATAAAAGTCAAACTTAAAGACATAATAAAATTATGCATGGGTGTCACCTTAATTCAAGCCTTTTAGATTAAGGCCTAATAGGACTTAGCAAATAAGAGGCCTAAGTCCCAACAGATAGAAATTACGAAATAATAATTATTATTAGCAACTTAACAGTCAAACGGCAGTAACAATTGCTTTTATCACTTTAGTCGTATGTAGAGTGTCGTGTATTTAATTTTAAGGACATATACGTACAGTTCAGGAGTTTTACGTCTAAAACCTTTGTTAACAGTAGTACTTAATATTTTATATCATGAAAACATTTTCTAGAATTTTCAACACCCTTTACATATCACGCTGCTTTAACACCCTTTAAAAGTTAAAACCTAATTCGTTTGTCACTTACGTCTCTTTATAACTTTTGGCACTGTAATTGTGTATAATATATTTAAGAAGTTCGTAAGCACCCGAGTCTTTTAAGTAGGTACTTTTATTACGTAATGAATCTTAGTTTGAGGACACGAATTGTTTAATTGACGTGCTTAGTGAGAACATCCCGTGCTCACTGCTTGATATTATTTAAAAAGAATAGAGGTAATTATAATATGTCGTCGACTTAACTTCGGTACACACGAAACTGTTAACTAAGAGTTATTTCGAAGGTTCTTTTAACACGTTTAATTAAAGGGCTATTACTTTTGATGTTAGGTCAAAGGAAGTATGGAAAGAATTTTGAAATGAGTCCCCAAAAGTCCTTGAAATTAAATGGGCAATCATTTTTGATAGTGAAATTGCTTTGTGTCGTTCTTTTAATACGCTATTGTACTATAACTAGAAAGAATATACTGTAGTCGATATTTTCAAGTAACCAATTCACTAAAGCCGGTTCAAAAGCCAGAGAACGGGCGAGTCTTTAAAAATCCAATATTCAAAATTGTTCATTTCAGGAGTCAAGAGTCGTATTGCAACTTCCAGCTTTGCAACGGTGAAGTGTGCTTAAACCTTTATTTGTGAGGAAACTGGTGCGATTGTTTCATATCTGAAATACTTGAAGAGGAAATGAAAATATTTTATTTTAAATAAGGTTTATGAGTTCAAACCGATGGTAAATGGCATCACACTTATTATACCCAGACCCAGACAATAGAGCCAATCTCTAGCAATAGTCAATCGATTATTTTGAATTGTGACATAAATACAATTATATCTTCAAATGTACAATTAAATACCACAAAAAATGTTGTCACTTCTGATCCATCCAACCCTTTGAATATAAATACTAGAAACAAACACAATCTGAATATATTCCATCAAAATATTCAAGGTTTGATTGGTAAAGAATTGGAATTGGAGTTGTTTATGAACTGTAATAATATAGATATTTTATGTTTAACTGAGCATTGGCTTAAAGAGCATCAGTTCATGTTTAGCTTCAAGAACCATTGTGTAGGTAGCTCGTACAGCAGAGTAAATATAATACGTGGTGGTTCTCTAATAATTCTTCGCAATAATATTAAATACAAGGAACGGAAGGATATTGTGAACCTTTCTGTTGAGCGAGTAATTGAGATATCATGCGTTGAGCTTGAGCAGTTCATTGTAATGAGTGTATACAGGCCCCCATGTGCAACATATACAATTTTTGAGAAGCATCTGGAAGATGTATTATTCAAAATTTCTAATAATAATAAAACAGTTGTCGTCTGTGGAGACTTTAATATTAATATACTGGAAAATAATCCTATTGTTAATAATTTTATAACTCTATTTAAATCATACAACTTGTACAGTACATTTCTCGAGCCAACTAGAATAACTAGCACTAGTGCTACATGTATAGATAACATTTTTACAAACTTAAAACCTTTAAATAAATAAATTTTAAATGTGCTGGATTCTGATCACTCTGGTCAATTAGTTACCTTTCCTATGAAAACTATCAGAGCTATGAGAAAAAATGTAAGTTTTATTCCTATAAACAAACATCGGTTGGAACATTTTAAAAATAACTTGTGTGAAAAACTGCCTGAATTGCCCTATCATGATAATCCTGATCAAGCTTATAGCCTTTTATTCAATTTAATTAACTGTGAATTTAAAAAAGTTTTTACCACTAAGTCCATATCTGTCTGTGATCAGGCAACATTTAGTGATTGGGCAACGCCGGGTATTTACAAAAGTAGACAGAAGTTGTTTGAATTATACTATGAAAGATCATTCAATCAAGATGAAACATTTAAACAGTATGTTAAAAACTATTCAAAAATATTTAAAAGAGCATGTACCTCCGCAAAATCAATACACATAAAACAAAAAATAAAAGCTTCTGGAAATAAAATAAAAACCATCTGGAATATAATTAATTCAGAAATAGGCCGATCTACTGTACGGAATCGAGACTTCCACTTAAAAATAAACAATGTAGACGTTAAGTCAGACTCGGAGGTAGCATCTGAGTTTGAAAAATTTTTCACCAATATCCCTATTTTAACAACCAGAACTCTGATGTCTTCTTCCAGTTCGGCTTTTACAATATTAAAAAATTGTGTTGCGGAATGTGACAAAGGTTTTGAATTCGCAGTTGTTAGCTTTAAGGATATTATTCTAGCATATAAAGATCTCGATGTAAAAAAGACTGCTGACCTTTGGGGATTGTCAGTTCAGATAATCTCATCGATAATTGAAATAATTTCACCTTATTTAGCAACTGTGTTCAACTCTTGTATTGCGTCTGGTGTTTTTCCTGACTTGATGAAACTTAGTAAAGTAATCCCATTGTTTAAATCTGGTAGTACAACCGATCCATCAAATTTTCGGCCAATTTCAATTTTACCCACTTTGAGTAAAATTTTTGAGAAGTTAATATTACGTCAATTGTTGAGCCATTTTAATAAAAACAACTTGTTGCACACAAGACAATTTGGATTTACCAAGGGTCGTTCTACTACGGATGCGGGCGTGGAATTGCTTAAAAATATATTCGAGGCCTGGGAGGATTCGCAGGATGCGCTCGGTATTTTCTGCGACTTGTCCAAGGCTTTTGATTGCGTGCACCATGATATACTCATCAGGAAACTTCACCACTATGGTATCAAAAATAAGGCTCTTGACCTTCTGACTTCTTATTTGCATAATAGAATTCAGAGGGTGGATGTCAACGGTAAGAGGTCTTCTGGATCCACGGTCACCATGGGGGTTCCACAGGGTTCAATTCTAGGCCCTTTTTTGTTCCTTATTTATATTAATGACCTTCCTTATCACATAAGGGATAATCACAAGACTGTGTTGTTTGCCGATGATACTTCACTCGTTTTTAAAATCAAGCGCCAACTCGACAATTTTGACGAAGTTAACAATGCACTCTCTAAGGTTGTTCATTGGTTTAATGTCAATAATCTTCTTTTAAATGAATCTAAAACGAAGTTAATTAAATTCTCAACGCCAAACGTAAGGCAGTTACCAACCAATGTACAACTAAATGGAGTAGAGTTGAAGCCTGTTGAGTCAACGGTATTTCTTGGTTTGACCGTTGATTCCAAACTCCAATGGGGCCCATATATTGTTAAACTGTCAGGAAGGCTTAGTTCAGCCGCCTATGCTATTAAAAAGATCCGACTAATCACCGATGTGGACACAGCCAGAATAGTTTATTTTAGTTACTTTCATAGTTCAATGACGTATGGGATCCTCCTTTGGGGAAACTGTGCAGATGTTGAGACTATATTTATTTTACAGAAAAGAGCTGTTCGAGCCATTTATAATCTGGGTCCAAAAGTTTCTCTCAGAGAGAAATTCAAAGAAATAAATATTCTGACTGTTGCCTCTCAATATATTTTTGAAAATTTAATGTACGTTCGTAAAAACATTTCTAACTTTGTTCAAATGTCTGATGTTCATAGCATAAATACTAGGAATAAACATAATCTTGCTGTACATGCTACTGCAGAGTAAGCAACTCGTTCATGGGTCAATGTATACGCTTTTACAATAAACTTCCCAAAGCGGTTCGTGATTTACCTATTAAGAAATTTAAAAATCATATAAAATCCAAACTTTTGAAAAAAGGATATTACAAAATATCTGATTATTTAAATGATAAAGAAGCTTGGGAATGAGCTGCTCGCTTAGTGAGTGATATCTTTTCAAAAGCCTGTGTATTATTATTGTGTGACATTTAAATATTATTATCATCAGATAACATTTTATTAATGACATTTTTTTTTGACATTTATATATTATAATTGTATTTTTTTTTATTATTTATTATTATTGTGAATGTGAGTATCGTGTATGCGAGCAACATTATATATTCTTATAACATAAATACTGTCTGGCGGGTTTGAGTATTTTTGAATGGCCTACGCAAATGTTCTGCAGATCTGGTATCGTCGTGTGACAGGTCGTTGAGCTCCCTAAGATATGGTTGAGCTACACGACGACTGATACATGCGTGCCGTCTGTTGGGACTGGTCAGCTCCAGCCTGATGTGGCTCTTTCCTCAAAAGGCCATTCCAGACCGCGTACATGGTGACACTCACACCTAATATTATTTGATTTATAACATGTTTGGACTTTAAAAGAGACTATGACCCTTGAGTTTGTTTCGGCATTTCTTCTCAGGGATCAGTCATTAGGAAATGCCGACCTCAGCGTTCTTAAAAATGACGTGTAAAAGTGATTTTATGTCCAACTTGCAAAATAAACGATTTCATTTCATTTCATTTCATTTCATACTTGCCTACTAACATGTTATAATTAAATATATGGAACTTATATAGGTATAAAAAATAAATATAATGGTGTTGTAACTTCATAGGCTTATTTATAGCAAAGGCAGGCATTTCTTGATATTTTTTTCTTCTTTTACCCCAACCAAAACTATACTATGATTGAATTGCATAGTCACCTAAAAAAAAAGACTAAAAATATTTTTCAAAATAATAGTATTCCAATTTAAATACCGTAACGAAAATAAAAACACATTTTTTAAAATCTGGTTCACGAAACGCGAAGTCCTATGTTTATGCGAATTGGATATAAGCAGACGTTACAAAATTTGCATTACACTGAGATTGTACTGCACTTCAATGGGAATCAATCATATTTAATTTTCCCTGCTCTAAGATATACTCACACTTTCAATTCTACTACAGTGTAAAACTCTCTTTTCAGAGTTTTGACAACACATTTATGCTAGCATTCTCCGATAAGAATTTCAGCATGGCACAGAAAAATGAAGTTCTGTAATTGTATCGCAATCCGTCGCTGTTTCAACAGAAATTAAAACAGAATTATAAAAGCCCTTCTAAAAATATAGGAGAATAAAAATATTTTTAGAAATAAAACCTAAGTATTCCAAATTAAATACCGTTACCAAAATAAAAACACATTTTCCACGAAACGCGAGGTCCTATGTTTATGCAAATCGGATATAAGCAGACGTTACTGAATTTGCATTACACTGAGATTGTGGTGCACTTCAATGGGATTGTTCAGGCTTCCTTTGTGGAGAATTCTACTGCATTAACTTAGTATTTTATGGCGTCGAAGATATTGAAATGTACTATAAATGTTGGAACTTGTATAGTCTTTTGAGTATTGTAAGTTTCTGATAACATATTGTGATGGGAAATGCATGATTTGGCTAAGGTTTAATTTTTTATTCTCTTTTTTAGCTTCTAAAACACTTTTATTTTTGCAAAACTCTTACATTCAAAATAATACCTAAATTGTATAATCAGTCAATTAAAAGGTACACATTCATTTAAATTTAAATAGACATTGTGATTACTGATTACAATAATATCTCTAGAGACAAACTCATAAGGTTCAAAAAACATTTTAAAGATGACCAGCTAGACACAATTAAAATTCTAATTTAATAAACACATTATTATAAAAAGCCCTACAGTATAATCAATCTATTGCTCTCAATTAACGCCCTTACCTAAATAATTAAGTATTGTATCATCGGTCAAATTATTGTGTATAAAGTATAACATAATTAAACAATTTGCCTTTATTTTTGATGTTTTAAATTACGCCAGTTATTTTATTGTTTTTAAACTATTTTCCCGTTTCAGTAGCTCTCGACTAAGTCTTGTCGATCTATCATAAAGTTAAACGGGGCTTGGTGCAGTCGGTCCATGTAAGGGTGACCATCTTGTCTTCATGACTTATGTTTCGTAAGGCACGTTAATATTGAGATTTTTGTTTTGCAAAAAGGGTCTTACATTGGAACCTGATGTAGGTATATAGTATTAAAGCTGGCATTCTACATTTGTGAAGCCATCGACATTGTCCAAATTATTCTTCGCACTTAGTAAGAATCAATTTGGAGTCGTAGGTTGTTAGTCCCTCCGCTAGGTTCGACAGTTTCATGACCCTTACCCTTCAGGCCTGAGGTCCTAGCATCATAAATCACAGAGTATATTGACGTTGGGATCCATCTAGATAATTGTAGTCCGTCCTACTTTATATGGGTTCTACATGTCGAGGAATTTACTAGGTACCTACTCTCGAAGTTTCATTTGCTGAGTAAAATATTTTGATAGTGGTTTTTCAGTTTCTTTGCATACCACTTTTTAAAATATTATTTGGGATGCATGGCTCAAATTATGGCTCAAAAGTTAATTGCTACAAAATTACGATTGTTTTTTGTTGGACATAAAAAAAATGTTATGAAGTAATAATAGAATTGAAAATTTCAACCTGTACGTATGATCCTGTATATGTAAATTTTAATTAAATTTACAAAAAATTTTTTTGAACGTCCATTACCTATATAAGGCTATATACCAATTTGTGACTGAGCAAAAATGTTACGCGTTTCGCAATCTCTTGCTCAAACTCAGTTAATTCAGTCTACGACTGGGAATACGGCATTAAAATTCAATTTTACAAATAAGGGCATTTGATTACTCGTAAAAAATAGTTTATCAAGATTTCAGTCTGCGATTTCAGGGCCTACGATCCAATTTAAAACGTCTAGTGGTAGACAGCTCAAAGGTTTGTCCAATTACCCCAAATGTTACATCCCAGATTTTATCTCGGCTGTGAAGTTGGCGATTCTCTGTTTAGTTTTAATGATGTGTACTGTTGATTGGACTAATGCCTACTAAAGAATTAAAAGCATAATAATGTTTTAAATATATTTTTAAGGCTTTTAATTTTACAAAGAAATCGATAATTCTGGCTGCTTTATTTACTAGAAAAATTCAACATTTGTATAAGCTTTTTTTTGAAATTCATAACACATAAGTTAGATGTCTTCATCGCATCATAAATATAAATACGAAAGACTGAGCTACATATCTCAAAAAAATATCTAAATTTGTGAGTTCGCAAAATACTTAACCTAAAATCAGAGGCTAAAACAGATCTGCAAAATAATATGTACGTCACTATTAAACATTCTTACAAAAGACCCAGTAGAATACGAACGCCATGATAACGTATATCACCAACTGATGGGCTTGAAAACCTATAGACCTGTTCAAACGTTGCAATGCTTCAAAAGGGGGAGATCGAATCGTTTAATACGATCTGTAAAAAGAGTAACGTATTTTATGTCCAGCCATGACAGATGAATAGATACTATTGTTGCCGGTTTGGCGATGTTCACGTAAATGATAGTCCTGGGGTATAGACTTCCTAGTAGTATAGGAAATTATGTTTGTTGAATAATAATTATTGATACAAGTTCTCAGATCTTATTCTTGCTTCTGTATAGGTTTTATCATCAAGTGATGTATACCAAGGTCTCAAAGACATAATGGATGGGCAAGTGTGTTACAATTAATAAGAGCATTTATAATTTTCTTTTTAAAATTAGGTCAAAACTTACTTTTATTTTGATCCTCCAATCAAAGTCAAAAAGTATAAACAACAATACCAAACCAAACGATTACTTAAACAGACAGATAAGTCGTCTGTCAACTACAAACAAAAAGGAATCATTGGCTTTGCCCCAGCGGCGATAATCCCGCTCACAGACTCCCAGCAAAACCTCTGTCGATTCTGTACATCTCGAAAATAATTGGGAAATAAGACAAAAACGCATGGCTAACTTTGAAATGCACCGAATTTTCCATATTTTCCGATTTGAAACAGGATACAACCCCCTTTTTGCAAGCCATCAGCATCTGCCTAACTTTTTCCTGTGTTTGGATTTGGCCTTTTTTTTTTTTTTATCAACGTAAAATCATCAAATGACCCCTCCCGCTGTGGGTTAGCAGCGGTGAGGGAGTGTCAGACTCTTACTGACTAAAATCGTCATGTTCCGTCATAGGCCTTTTATGTACCAGGGCCGCGGTATCTCTTTCGAACAACCCGCAGCCCCGGCAGGCCTTGGCCCTGCTTGGCCCCGCTGGGGTTGCTGACATCTCTTTGAGGAGCGCGTGGAACAACGCGCGCCGTCGACACGGGTCTGTCGTCTAGAAAGACAGAGGGACGATGAGCCACCCGAACTCACCGCCCACAGACCCACGCCTACGGTGGCCGGGAGTCATCTCGCGACACCCGGCGCCCATGGTGTCTACCTGGTCCAGCGCGACGGCCGGGATGAGAGGTGCGAACTCTCTGGCGTTCCGCCTCCTCCTTCTCGAGCAGAGGAAGAAGGAGGCGACGGCATCCCATTCCCTCTCGCCCCGGACCATGGCCTGAACCAGGGCCGGACGCGAGAGGTCGCCGCCGCCCAAAGCCTCAACGAGGACCCGGCGGTGCCCCTCCCATGCGGGGCACACCTGGACTGTGTGGTCCACCGTGTCCTCGGGGCTGTCCGCACAATGGTGACACCCGGGCGCCTCCTCACGACCGATGCGGTGCAGGTACCTCCCGAAACAACCGTGTCCGGTGAGGACCTGCGTCATGCGGTACGTGAGGGCGCCGTGACTCCTCCCGAGCCACTCCTCAAAGAGGGGACTTACCGCCACGATGGTGGCGTGCCCTGCACTGGGTTGCGACAGTCGCTCCCTCCAGGCCACCATGAGATCGCGCCGGAGCTCCGCCCGCTGCGCGACAACTTGCCGCGGCAACGGGGTTTCTCCCCGGCGCTGAGCCTCCTCGCGCCAGTCGTACAGGCGCAAGAAGACCCTCGCCTCCAGAGAAGACCCTCGCCTCCAGTGTTTGGATTTGGCCTCCAGTCTAAACATGGCTTGTTGGTTTTGACTTCACCACTTCTTCTTTCTTACCATAACGCTTAAAAGTTGTGAAAGGAGGACGTTTTTGGGGGTGCTGTCCGTTTCTTATTTTGACGAGAAAAGTGCTAATTAACCTAGTTTCAATAAACGATTTTGACTGACTTTAACCACACTTATACCGAATTCAACTATATAAGTAACAGTGTTTGTACCTACTACTGGAACATCTAATTTTGCAAGAAAATGTTATATTAATGTTTCCAATTTTCTTCTAGTTTTGATCAAGAGTAAGGAATGCTCTTCCCGGTATAAAATATTAGCGCGTCGGGAAGGGTGAAGCGGGGCTGCCTTTCCTGGGTGCTCTAGCTAGATGTAATTTGAATATAGTTTTGGAGGCTATTTTACAGAATATTCCTTTTATTTATTAAAATGTGCAAAACACACTATTTTTTTTTTATATTATAACTAGCGAGGTTTAGTATTATCCCACTTATGCATATTTATTGGTTAGGTAAAAATATGTGTAAAAATGATGCGATAAATAATAAGTATATGTACTCGTTATAAGTTTCTTTAAAATGTAGATAGAAGTGAGATAGATTGTCATTATTATTGCAAACTTCGTATCGTCGCGTCGCCTATCGTCTTTGAGCGCCACGTCGCGTTGGTCATTGTTGATTGACAACACAATGGTTTTTGTATTGTGTCTGCAGAATGACGTTCATACAACTCTGTGAGCTCTATTCTATAGAGTGCATATCAAAGTTCAAAACACTGTCTTTTTATTTGTTCTATTTTAAAGTTCA
The DNA here is from genome assembly GCF_022581195.2 of Helicoverpa zea. NCBI lineage: Eukaryota > Metazoa > Arthropoda > Insecta > Lepidoptera > Noctuidae > Helicoverpa > Helicoverpa zea. The sequence goes on from NC_061472.1 coordinate 7,964,455, forward strand.
CATAGCAAAGTGCCTTTTTGAATTAATGGCATAAAAGTAGTTTTGTTTAGTATCTATTTAATTTTAAGTACTTACCTGTAAATTAATTGCAGTCAGGTGTGATTAGGGTATAATGGGACTGGTATGCACAATGTGTAAAAGTCCTTATAATAAATTAAAAAAAAAAAAAAAAAAAAAGTTCACATAACCGTAAGAGATTTTAGGACCATTACTTAACAAAAGTAATCGAATACTAGACCTATAAATTGATGAATGACAATGATAAAATGCGTTTTAGACAAATAGTTACATCGGACACTGATATATGAATCTCAACTTTAAAAACACAATCACACTCTATCAATGTTGAAAACAAAACAAATGATATTATACTATTTCAATAGTATCATAAAACAATGTCCTTCGCCACGTCTGTCTGTTTAAGATAAACTTAAAAAGAATACTGCTCGGATTTCCATGCGGTTGTTTCAATGGATATAATATTTTCTACAGAAGGATAATGTGCTTAAAAACACCCATTTAAATCATTTATTTTGCCACACATACATAAATTGAACACAACATGATATAAATTATAGAACAAAACAGTGTAGCAAGGGTCCATCTCAGTAAATGTTGTGCTAAAAACAGCCCTGATATTCATTCTTCGTATAACAAATATATATTTGATTTCATTGATTTACAATACCGAAGGTAGTTGTTGCCGTGTATATTATTGTTAGCAAGTGAGCTGTCTCCGTCTGCTTATATTTGTACAGCTCTGTGCCAATCTGAGGTCCAAACGGGTCCAATTTGCTTTGTTGACATACAAACACGAGGCTTTCAACACTGTTGAATCTAACTCGATACCTCTAATAATACCTGCACACAATATATTATATTATAACACATATTTATTGTTTTAGTGCTAGACGAAGACCTCTTCGTAATTGAAAATCCTTAATTACCTATATTTTTAAACAAAAGCTTCTGTTTGCGATAAACTCTTGAATGAACGGATTTTCATGCTACTTTCAACAAAAGATGACTTACTATGTATGTACCCATTCAATCCAAATCCATCCTTCTCTAGAATGAGCTTCCTCTGGAAATCAGGATGGTTAACAGTCGATGTTCCTTTAAAAAGAAACTACGCGACCACATTCACAAGAAATTGGCAGAGTCGCTACCACAGCTTGTTTTCTATTCTTTTTTATTCTTTTGTCTCTCATGGCAAATGTAATATGTATGTATGTATGTATATATTTTATGTTTATGTATTATTGTCCATATATTCTATATTTTTTTTTTTCTTTGCATGTAAATTATATTAAAAACTGCACCTACCACTGCTATTTCCCCACCACCCAAAGGTAGACTGGGAGAAAACGCCTAAGGCGTTAAGTCCGCCATTGTACTGTTTGTGCAAAAAGTATTATAAATAAATAAATATATGTAAACCAGAAGTTACTATAACTACTAAAGATGAATATGCGATTTCAAACTTACAAGGTCTTTGTTTTCCTATTTTTTTTTCTTCAATTTATTCATTTCCACTTAGCTGTAAAACAAAGCCTAAGGAACTTTTGTTTATGTCATAAGTTTATAATGAATGCCCTAAATATTTATTTTTCGGTCCTTACCACACCCTCTTTAGCGACTGCCCTTAACACAGACAGTTTGTAAAGAAATCTCTTTAAGTCATAAAGTCTTCAGTACTTTTGTTTTCAGTTTAATCTGTAGCCTAGTTCTGAATAACTTCGTATTGACCTTTGAACAATTGGAAGGAATTTCATAAGTTTAATTGTTTGAGTTAAACGCGATTGTCTTAGCGTTACAGACGTACTTGATAGTAAATTTGTGTTGTTTTAGTTTTGGAAACAAATACATAAATTACTTGCTAACATAGTAAAGTCGAACTATTAATAGCCCGGTCAAAATAGACATTTGAAATAACAAAAATTCCCACAAAGCTGATTTTTGGTGGAGAGCTAGATTTGTTCATTATAAATAAAATACTAAAAGTCCCCATCGATCCCATGTGTGCGTCAAAAGTTATTCGAGGTCAAATGTCAAAATTTTTGGTTTCTTGTGTTTTTTTCGAAAACGGTAAGTTTTATCAAAAAAATACATCAGACCAAAATTGTAGATTATAAAATTTTCTATAAAAATGGCACTAACAGTTTTCTCCTAAATGTTACCATTCCTGAGATATCGCGCTTCAAAGTATATTCCATACATGACATGCACACATTTCCACGCCACCTGTGAGGTAGTGTACTCGGCGCGTTTTTTTATCGTGGTTTCCCCTGTAGGCCTACTCCACTAACTGTCATGACAATTTTAGGATAGTTTAAGGGAATAATTGCCGTCAAGTTCTAATATGATGTCATTATTGATATAAACATTGGGTTAACTATTATTGTGATTGTTTTAGATTTATCAGATTCATACAAAAACTCGTGGTGGCCTAGTGGGTAAAGAACCAACCTCTCAAGTATGAGTGGGTTCGATTCCAGGTCAGACAAGCACCAATGCAACTTTTCTAAGTTTGTTTGTACTTTCTAAGCATATCTTGGACACCAATGACTGTGTCTGGCACGTTAAACTGTAGGTTCTGGCTGTCATTGAACATCCTTGGCAGTCGTTATGGGTAGTCAGAAACCAGTAAGTCTGACACTAGTCTAACCAAGAGGTATTGGGTTGCCCGGGTAACTGGGTTAAGGGGGTCAGATAGGGCAGTCGCTCCTTGTAAAGGACTGGAACTTAGCTACATCCGGTTAAACTGGAAGCCGAACCCAACATAGTTGGGAAAAGGGTTCGGAGGATGATTTGATACTACAATCATTTTTGCAATTGCAAAAAATAATGTCAGGAGTTTTTCTGGAACAGGTGGGAGTAAAGTTTTAGTAGGGTCCAGATATTATGTATCAATTTCAAACCCCAGTCTTCTGGATAAAAATGGAAATGTCGAAGGAAAATTAGCGTGCGATAATTTTCTACAACTTTAAAAGCGAATTGTCGCGACTTCAGCGGTTTAAAAAATGTTGTTCTGTGTTTAGTGATGCAGAACCATGCCTTAGGACTGCAGTACGCTGATATTTAGGATTTAAAAGTGGGCAATCTAGCCTCAGCGACAAGCCACGTGAAGGTAATTCTAAACCCGATATGACCCAAGATAATATCGAGGCTATGCGGCAGTTAATTGTCGCAGACCAACATGTAACATACCGTGACATGGATCCGTGGGCATTACGATTGTTTTACATACCCCAAAATTAAGTAAAGTCTTCGTGGTAAACGTTTCAGCACACCTGAAAAAGCTGTTGACTCATACAAATCGGCCAATTTGACTACCCCCACTTCAGAATGGAATAAATATTTCAAGAACTGCGTTTAATGTATGCAAAAGTGCATTAAATATCGCGGAGAATTCTTTGAAAAACAATAAATGGTATTAACCTATAAGATTGTCTATACTTATTTCAAACGACACAACTTAAAGGCAACCGTCGTATATACGTAGCTTATAATTATGTGCATATCATGTGTAGTGTGACTCTTTGAATCGCGATATCTCAGGAATGGAAACACCTCGGCACTCGCACCACGAACGCCTTGAAATTGGCGTTATGGCGCGACTCCAGCAGCTGCACTCTCGGGGCGTACTTCAGCTTCTGACGCACGTACTCCACGATGTCCTCCGCCTTAGTGGTGTAGTGTAGGCGAGAGATGTACACCGGGGTGTTCGGCTTGGCGGCACGAATTTTGATGTTTGGCTCAATAGGAGCCGTGCCGCAACGATTCTTGTTGGTTCGCTGACGACCGAAACTCCGACCGAAACGCTGATAACCAAAAAGAAGTGATTATGGTTGGAATAGACAAGCACCGTCGCGAACGGCGTTGGGTGTAAGAGGATTATGTTGCGGTTCTCTGCCGTTGCATTCCTTGGGGGTGAGAAGTTTCAATTTCCATATCTTTTCTCTACACACGATGAACTATGCATCGAGTGTCAAACACCACCCAACCGCGTGGACGAGCGCAGGTGAAGGAGAAACCGCTCAACTGTATGGTCGGGTTATGTTTAAGTGAAGGTCTGAGCAGATTGCATAGAAACTTAACCTGTTTGTATGTCGGAGCGCAGATATACGCGAGACGCAATTGATTTTCTTTTGTTTTATAATTAGCGAGCTTCTCATATTGCATAAACTCCATGTATATGTTTATGCAATATGAGATGCGCTTCACCACCAAGCCAAGACGTGTGTGAATCACCATTCCAATAAATCGTTAGCGGTAACCACACCAAAACTGTAGCAACATTTCCCAACCTACATAAAAGAATCAATTTGATTTCATCGTTTCCTCGTCTCAATTATTCATAACTATGCACAGTAAAGCAAGCAAAGTGCCCACTTTACCTCGTTTCGTATTTCCTTTCTCCTCTTTGCTGTGAATTTAGAATCATCTTCACAGGTTTTGAATGAAGTGTCGTTTGAAGGATATTTTTCTAACGACATAACTTGGAAATACTGGTGAGTCAACATTGGAATATCCGCAAACTTTTAGTCTGCCGATAGTTTGCAATCAGTACGAAGGTAACACTCACATTACTAACAGCAGGTAAGTTTTTAGCCGGAATCGAACCGAATGAAAAGTTTGATTGGAACCAAAATCTTCTGTAAAAAAAAAGTTGCCTACCATCGGGTCAACTGTCGGCCGACTTTTTAGTATGCAGGGTGTGGTTACTCTTAAACACATTCGTAAAACAGTCTAGAATTGGATACCGATTTATTGATGCATTAATTAAGTAAAGGAGCCGTTTTGTCTACCACAATAAGGCGACGAGTAAGAAGCTTTTGAACTTTCGCACTATTAAACATTGTGGCTTCTTGTTTTTGCTTTACAAATAATGCTTCAATGCCTCTCTTTCATCGTTCTCTCATCAACAACTATGAATTTAAAATCAGCAAGTTACATTTCTATTACAGTTACGTTATAACGGAAATTAATTTGACTTAACAATTAATGTTGTTATGTTCACTATATTTGTTTAAATTATTTTTTATATCTATGGAATAAGCTTGAATGAAATATTACGTCATATCAAAACCTATACAATACAATGTAAAATGTAACTGACTGCCTGACTAGAAGCTAATCTTGATTTAGAAGTAACTCATTCATTTTGTATATTCTTGGTAAAAAGTTTTACAGAAAAAAACTAAAAACGTGTTTATACACTAAATATGCTGTAAATAACAACAATGCGACTCCTTTTTCTGATAATTCATAAAATAACCTAATAAAGATAATTATATTATTATTTTACATCGCAAATACGCCTACTTTTCAATTCAACCGTCGAACAAACTCCTGGCTCTCATAGCAGATCAATTTATTCAAGTACGTACTAAAAGCTGTAATTCCATTTCCTTGCAGATGTCTTCATTAAGAATGTCAAAGCATCTGGTACCCGTAACTAAGACTTCTCTCAAGACACAATTAGCATACACATATTTAACCAATGTTTGAAGCGAAGAACTTGTTTTAACTATACTTATGCAATCAACTATTGTCTTTCATAAAAATTGAAAATCACATACAATTTCCCAGGCATGAAACCGCGCGTTTTGCTAATTCTTACTTATTTTACAAATATGAGATGGTTGAGATGTTATTAGGCATAACGATAGGGATTTTGGAGACGGAGTAAGGACAATAATTATCCGAGTGTTGGAGATAGTTTCCTCGGGATAAGTACCTAGTCGGGGTGGTTGCTGGTGTCTACTGCAAATAAAATACAGCTAAAAAAAGTTAAAACAATGATATTCAAAATTTCAGGTCCAGTTTTTTCAAAGCTTCGGTATTTCCAAATATTAAAACAATAGCACAAGCGTGCCGAAGCAAAAGCGATGATTCGACACAATTTTACGTCATGATTGATGACTACATAGATGAATTGAGGGCTAACACGTTTAACAACATACCCAGGACAATACTATGATATTTTTATAACAGTATACAAATATTTTTATTAAAAATAAGTAGATGGTTATCATTCTCTGCATAAAATTTTCTTCGCGGCATAATATGTATATCTTAACGAACTAAAAAACTGCTGAACGCATTTTTTTTTTACGTGTATGTTTTGTTTGTAGTTCTTCTTGAGTAGCCTAAAGGGAAAAAAAGTTAGTAGGTAGGTAATATTACGGTTGATAAATATTTCTATTATAATAAAATATAGTAATGTGTGTTAAAAAGGACCCAGGAAAACCTTAAAAGTTAAAAATTAACTTCTGATTAAACAAACAGCTGTATATACCACGAATATTAATCAACATGTACAATAATGATGTACTAATGTACTAAATATAAATAGTTTATTCATAGATAAAAATAAACTAAGCAATAAGGAAAAACAACAAGAAAAATACTTACTATTAAAAGGTTAATTCTCACCCTACACTGTTTGATTAAATTCTAAAAATAGCCTGAGATATAAATGAACTGAACAGGACACAAATAGATGGCAAAATTAAATTATTGTCACTTGAATTTAAATTTCTATGTTAAAAGTACTCAAGCATAATAATTTATATAATTATTCATATGATGCGAAAACAAAACGAATAAATAGGTAGATGGATGGCGAACATACAAGAAGTCAAACTGGTTACAGATATACAAAATATTTCAAATAGAAAATTAAATTTCATTTGCTCCTTTGATCTGTTTAATATTTCGTTTACAAAGCTAAACTAATTGGCGTTGGCTGAATTTTTTTAAATATTTTTACAAGCTTAACATATTTGAATGTGAGCACTCATTAAACAATTATATCAAGCGCAGAAAGGTTGGGTCATTTTTATATCATAACTGAAATATTTTGAATGTTGATGAATAAATAAAAGTGTAGGAGCTCTCGTTTCGATTGTACTAATCCATTTTCAAAAATATCTTATTCGTTATCTGCCTAGCTTTTTACCAACTATCTTGGGTTCGACATCCAAGCCAATCAGATGGTCATCGCAGGTTTCAGACTTTTGACAGTTGAAATGATAGCTGGTATTTACAAAAACGAAATATAGAGGAACTTGACATGATGATCACCTATCCACGGACCGAGGACATCAAAAGTTGCTTAACCTTAAGATCGATCTACCCATGTTGCAATTGTCTACTAAGCCACGAGCAAGGCGGAGCATGAGCGAAGCACGTGCCGAACACAATTCGCCTAGTGTGGACCAACTTACAAGCCTCTAACGAGCGCGCTGCGAGCATTTCATTCGTGCTCGGCTGCGTTCTGCCTGTTGTCGGTTTTTGACGAACACAAAAGGATTTGATTCGCGACCACCGCTATAATAATCGCTGCAACAGCAGCGGCTACTGCAATATTATTAATATCGTAAATATTCACCAAGAGCCGCGAACTCACGACGGAAAACTACGTTCGAGAACAGTGATCGTTGTAGGTTCGTTGTACGTCCACACTTGACGCCGCGAACGACGAGCCAAGAACGGCTCCGCTTGTGCTTTGCTCATGCTCGGTTCGTCTAGCGTAGACCCGCCTTAAGAAACAACCCATTGTCTTAAATATCTCTTCAATTTCTGTAAACTGAGAATTTGATTTCGAAACATGTTCCATAATTTAAAATAAATATATCGTGCCAGTACATTGCAAGGCTTCAAGCCATAAATACTGTTTCGCAGTCAACGCCGGAACATTGGTGCCGAATTCACCGATTTTCCTACATATATAAAATTGTTTATTTTTCTGTTTGCACTGTCGGATTTCTGTATGTACCAATAGCGTTGAATTTAATTCTGTTTTTGTTAGTGATGAAGTTGTTTCGCCTAAATCGAATATTGATTTGGTGGTGTTTTTGTTGAAGGCTACTGACGGAAACAAATTGAAATAGCGTTTCAAGCGAGCTTTGATTTAAATCTTTCGATTTACAGTTTTCGAAAGATGTTTAACTTACAAGAGAAACGATTTTGAAATTAATGCCAAATACGATGAAATCTCTGGTATATGAGATTTCAAACAATTTGAATCGCCATACGTTTCATTATGGTCTGTGATTTTTATGCAAGACAAGGCTACGATTTTGTCTGTTTCCCAAAGGAACTGAATCCATCACCAGGATAAAAGGAGCTATCTTTGTCTGGCCAAGACTAATTTCATCATACCCGGGTCAGTTTCAATGTATAATATTCAGTCAGGATAAATGTCAAAACACTGGGCTCAGACCAAGATTACGACAAGACAAACGATTTAAAATCTGAAATCTAAAACAAAGAAATGGCTCAGTCCAGGCTATAAAATCAAACGATACAGTTCACGAAACGATGCTCTTTTGGTCGCAAAGCACCGGTCTTCCTTTTTATTGTACGCACTTTCAATTTATCTCTTTCTTGATGCGAAACTGATTGTCCTGCGATTTCTGAAGATAACTTTGACACAGTTTATATTACTCGATCTTGTTTTTTACATGATGCTTTATTTAAAAAATGTGTACCTTCGACTTTAAAAGCTATGAGGAACTAATTATAACTAATTTAATGAACAGGATAAAACAATGGATGTAGTTCTACCGTGGCAGTCTAATTGCATTAAAAAACCTTTTAACGCCACTAAGGGGTGTGGCTTTATAAAACAGAGAAAAAATACGACGAAAATAATATGCAGTAAGAAAATTGAACTGCTTTGCATAATAATTCTTTTTGAGTTTGAAAAGACATTTTCTCCTAAATTCATACATCTATTAAGTATGCAATTTATAAGAACAGAGAAAAAATTATATAAAGAAGTTATATTAGATGGTAACTTATTAGACAATACATCAGTTTGTTTCTATTTAAAGTTTTTGACAATCTAGATTCGTGTTTTGCAATTCGCAAAGTTGGAATATTCAAGAAAGTTTTGCTGTGTCTCAAAAGCTTTTTTTACAATTTCAAATTGAGAAACTTATTTGGGATGGCCCTGACGATAAAATATACCCGTACAAAAATAAAATAAGTCAAAAAAGGGGTTCTTGAAGTACTTCCTGGTATAAAACGAGCTATTTCATTTCTTTTACGGGTGTCTCAAAAAGAAACTTTTCTTAGGAGAAAGCGGAATTTATGCCAACCGAGCATATTCTGAGCTGCAAGTGACTATTAGTATCTATTTGAAGTCTACTTTTCTCGGAGTTGTCTCAAAAAAGGGTATAACAATTGTGTTAGTAATACATGTGACTTACTTGCTTTTTATTATTTTGCGAAAAGTATACCTTTTACCTGGATAATTTACTAAAGATGGTAGACAAGTAGAACAATGCTATAGAAAATTTGTAGTATTCCATGACCTATAAACTTGACTAAGTGAATTATACAGGAAACATTTTATCTTAGGTTCTATCAATTTAAAAATAATCATTGACCTCATTGAAGTTTTCTTCAAGACATCATTCTACAATAAGTAAATCATTTTCAAAGAAAAGTATTTCAACTATCTCGAAACACTATAAAAGCCATTCCCCTTACACTCTCTAAGACTTTTCTAACGTCACCCGTGGGATGTACCTGGTTAATATTTTCGCAGCCACAAACACAAGAGGTGATACTTACGAAAGTGTCTGAAATTGTTTTTCGGGTAACCGCTACCACCTGGGAAATATACGCGACATGACATAATTAAACTCGACAATTTTTCTCCGTTTTTCACAAGAGGCATAAAGTACGAATACATTTAATACAAGCCCTTGTACTTTAGGGAGTTGGCAGGGAAGCTTGGCAAGGAAGCAGCAATAAAGTGGTTGGAAACAAACCGCGTAATGCAGGGTACATTAATTTTGCTGGTATTTTGCCCCAGCTTGTCGCAGGCGCCGGGGCTCGGCAAATGATATGCAAATTAATCGCTCTGTGCTTGCGTTCTTAGTCATGTCATTTCTGCGTCGGAGTAGTCTTAGTGCCGTAAATTGCTGTTAGTAGTTCAGTTGTTTTTGCTTGTTGTAGTTGTTGTGACTTGACTGGCGAATTGAGATATGAATTCTGTTGAGTAAGTAAACTGTTTATATTGCAAGGTAGAAAATTGCATACACTCACATGTATAGGTTTCCAAACGAGTTTGAACAGTACGTCAGGCAGCCGGCATCTAAAAATCAACTATAAAATTTAAGTTTTTTTACAATTTATACTTACAGACGTTATTAAAAGCGACATCAATAAAACTCTCGCAGCTGAACTTAATAAAAAACATTACAAAATTTGTCAGAACCTTGACGAGCTGACACAAATTATTCGCAGCACAATAAATCAGACTAAAGAAGTTAGTACTTTCGCGCCTAAAACAGGTCGGAGAACTTTTCATAAATAAGACGAACTTACTCAAGGTGAGATCGTGATGTGAATCTGGAGTTATGCCGCGGCTAGACTTTGGAATAAGGGATGTTACGAAACGCCTTATATTTTTGGGTCATCATCATCACCAGCCTATCGCAGTCCACTGCTGGACATAGGCCTCTCCAAGTGCACGCCACTGAGATCGATTTTCGGCTTCTCGCATCCAGCTCCTGCCTGCCGTCTTGCGCAAGTCATCACTCCACCGTGCCTGAGGACGTCCTACACTACGTTTTCCGAGGCGCGGTCTCCACTCTAGAACTCGTTTACCCCAACGGTTATATTTTTGGGTATTTTTTTTTAATTAAAATGTTACCGCATAAGTTTTTTTTGTTGGCACTATAAATTAAAATAGACAAGGTATTAGTCTGAGGGTCCTTGGGTCGACGAGGTTAAGTTGCACTAACTGTGGTAAGATCACACAGGTAAATACGGATACGGTGACGATTTTCTTAACTGAGCTCAATTCCCTAGGTTGCGGGATTGTTCGAAAGAGTTACCGCGGCCCTGGTACATAAAAGGCCTACGACGGAACACGACTGTTTTTAGTCAGTAGACTGTTTTTAGAGTCTGACACTCCCTCACCACTGCTAACCCACAGCGGGAAGGGTCATTTGATGATTTTTGACGTCAAAAAACTAGATATCCAAAATTACATGTCAAACTGTTGTCAACCTTTCACCTTAATATGAAATCAACTAGTTTTATTTCCTTCACTTACCTAATTGTTTTTAATTTTCAATTATCACTGAATTTTTATGGCATTTCATAAGGTTGCAATAAAAATAGACTGTTACTGTATCACGTCTATAATTTTACGTAAAATTTTCACTTAAATAAGAAGACATTTAATGAGTTAGCTTTGAGGATAATATTACACATTTTACACGAAGAAAGTTTCTCATGAAATACAGTTTCCTTGAGTCAATTTAAGACAATTTGTGCTTATCTTACAATGTAATTAAAGGAGTACCCTATATTAATACCGAGAAAGCAGGCGAGGGTAAAATCACTTCATGTATATTTAAAATACGTAGTATTATGTAGCATAAAACAGCATGAAATGAGCATCTGAAAGGGAAATCAAATAACTTGTATTAATTTTTATTTAAAAAAAAATATAGAGAATTAGTAGTAAAGTAGCTGAAACATGAGGATTATTTTTTTAATTAAGTAGGTATATTAACAAAAAAACTATGAAACCTATTGCAGTAAAAATCATACACAAAATTAATTAGGAACATAATAAAAACCGTATTCCGAAACCGTGTTAGCTACACAAAAATATACGTGAAACAGGAAAAAAACTATTTTCTTTGCTAATTGCTTTTACGCTGACTGAGTCCCGACACTACTCAAGAGGCATACCAATCAAAACAAAGATAGTTACTGAGTATTGATTGGACCAACTTGTATAATTATTTATTCAGTATCTTCATAAGTTTCCTGATTCCAAGAGCGTATATTATAACTTGATGTTATTGTATTAACAACCTCTTTTGGGAAATCAGTGCAATTTATCCTGGTTTAGTAGGATAATGTGACATAAATAGTAAATAATTACTATTTTATTTTATTTATACATACAAATGTAATTGTTTCTTAGTTGGTTTGTGTAGTTTTTGTTATTTTCAAGGCAAAACGCCTGAACCGATCCGTAGTGCCTAAATTGAGGGAACATGAAAATGCCTATAGGTATTTTTTTGGATGCATTCATTGAGTTAAATGTAAAAATGTGGCTCATAGAAGAAAATGTACTTAAGCCTGCAAAAAAATGAAAAAGAATGCTGAGAATATAATAACATTTAAATACATAGCCCGAATTTTAGTCGTTTGAAACTACAGGTATTTCAAAATCTAGATAAAAAAATCGACATAGCTGCGCAGAAATAAAATACACCTACAGTATTTTATTCGGCGTTTGGTGAGTTTTTACATTCCGCCTGAAGGCAACATGAGTAACCTTTTTCAGGTGAATATAATCAATACAATGTGTGTTTTGCTTCCATTCTAAGATACCTAGTAATAATAAATAAATGTACCTACTAAAAAATATTATAGGTATCGTAAAGCATTAACACCCACTTGGTTCCCAAAATATGCGAAGAAAATATTTTACATAAGTTTTAAAAATAGCAATAAATTTTTAAGGTTGATTTTTTAAAGAAAGATATCACACCTAACAAAAATATTATACAATTCGAGGAGAAGTTGTATAAAAGATCAATGCGATTATTTTATATTTTTATAGGCGAGTTCTTAGTTCGAAAAATATTCGACCATTTTCACAAGAAACGACTGCACTGACATAGAACATGTGTGTATTTTCCTAACGCTGTTAAAACCAACACCAATTTGTAAAACGGTGTCAAAAATCTTTAGTTACTTACACCAAATCAACTCTACCAAATAACTTCATGAATATTTTTTGCTATTATAACAGTAGCCCGTGAACAAGGGATTAATTTTTCATACTTCATTATAACGTTCGACAAAATAAACAAAAGACTTAATTTCGTGAAAGACAATTTCAGCGAGCCAATGTTTTTTTACAGAATTTTCGGTAGCGGCCCGATCTTGATTTAATAGTAATCACCCTGTATAACGATAAAAGAGTAACGAATTAATGAGTTAATAATAAATTTTGTCGATATAATGTCAGCTATATTGTTAACTAAAGGTTAACGTTAAATAACTGAGGGATCATTACATAATGTCTCGTTTCTGAAAACCTAATTAAGCTGTTGTGAGCATACATGTACACTAACTGTTGATCACGGTTTCACCTGCGCACTGACACAATTGATTTTTGAGTCTTAATAAGAACTATCCTCTACTAATCCCAATCTTTAAGCTAGCAGTAATTTTCACATTTATATAATGCGGTCGTAAATTTCAATGCTTTTTTTATGCTTTCACTGAAATACAGCTGATTGATTGAAATAATGTTTCATCTATGATAAACTTTGATATGATAAACTTTGTGTACCTACAGTATTAAATACCAGATTTTTTACTCGACGTGTGAAGAACTAGGACCCTAGCAAAGCAAGCGAAACTAGCGTCACAAAAACTGTTTTTTTTTTTTCAATAACAAAAGTATTTCAATGTTTATCTTCCTTCCTTCATTACATGTAATCCTGTTACGAGACGACCCATCGGATCGCAATCTAACGTATTTACTCTTTCGAATTTAATAAAGAAATCAGATCCTATGTCCATTAGTTCAGTAAAATTGTTCGGGGATCTCAGCTCTCGAAGGAGTTTATTAAATAAATTAATGTGTATTTCTTAGCGATTTTTTTTAGTCTCGTAGGCTCCCCGCGGATTTACGTCTCAATTTTAAGTCTCAAAAAGTGCATCTCGGAAAAGCTAGCTCATCTATAAATTTTAAACTACTAAGTCCTACTATTGAAAACGCACTTATTTAAAAAGATTAATGTAGTAAGTTCTACTACTCTCCATGCCAAACTTATTTCTCGATTCATCAGTTTTAGTGTAAAATCGTAATAAAGTGTTTTTTTTATAAAATCGTCGTTAGTTCATATTATATAATAGTTAGTTCATAGAACTAAAATAATATATTGAATCATCAACTAATAAACAATTATATATACAAATCAAAGGAATCTAAAGCGTTTTCACAGCATCTCAAACGTGTATGAAAGAAAATACAAAAGATGAGGAAATTGGCTAATAAATTACGAAATATCCAAAATGATCGAGCTTGAAGTAGATATCGGGGAAAGCATATTGTATGTGAAAGCACTGAAGCCTGCATGAACGCACTCGTGATCACAAATAAAATTGCAATCAGTAACGTGTTCAATAAATTTTGACTGATAAAAATTTTGCTCAGCGAAAAATGCTGCGTTAAATAGCAACTTTAGTGGAGTTTCCAGTTTTTTGTTGTTACCACAGGAAATACAAGTAATATATGGACGGCAGATGCTGTGGACTTTTAGTAGACCATTCTCTGCAAATACATAGTTTCTCACAGGTTAAATAGACTGGTTTATGTATGCACTTATTCATCACATAATTTTACTCTCACAAACTTCCTTTCCATACAAACCATAGGCCTCGCTTGATCATCTCGTCCATATTCAACTTAAGCCAAATGAAGAATCTTACCTACACGAGACAATTACTTTCAGGTAGTATTGAAGACTAGGTCTGTTACATTGTTACAGTTATAGCATTTTTATTGTCCCACTGCTGGGCACAGGCCTACTCTCACATGGAGAAGGATTGAGCATTAATCACCACGCTTGCTCAATGCGGGTTGGTGATTTTAGACTTTATAGTCCAGGTCTCGCCTTTTTATCAGCCATTGGTGTCCAAGGTATACTTACCTAGATCACTAATATTTTATTCAAATCTGAGTTAAAACAAAGGCCTATTTCACTGCCTGTCTCTACACAAAATTTTGCAACGTTACTCTTGTAAACATTCTCTTTTTCAAATAAGAACCTTAAGCGTAAGATTATTCAAATACCTGAAGTTCTTCTCAGATTACCTAAAGTAAGTAAGCTTTTGTCTTCTGTGTATAGGAATAGGATAAAATATTACAAAAGGAACCTTTCCTACCTAGAAACCTAGTTTGAGAGACTTTTTTAAAGTAAAAAGCTTACGAGAAATAAATACTTATCTCATCTATGACTATCAGTCGTATCAGCTCGGAAGCTAAACTCGCCTTTATAGTGTTTAATTTAAGGTCCGGTTTATGACGATTTTATTTTGTTGGAAAATATATTTTTTTTAATCGGGTACAAATAAGTCTGACACCAGTCTAACCAAGGGGTATCGGGTTGCCCGGGTAACTGGGTTGAGGAGGTCAGATAGGCAGTCGCTTCTTGTAAAGCACTGGTACTCAGCTGAATCCGGTTAGACTGGAAGCCGACCCCAACATAGTTGGGAATAAGGCTCGGAGGATGATGATGAATCGGGGACAAATAAAATATTTGGCTATAATATTGTGTAAAATTTCACGAAATTCTAACTAGGTAGGTATGTATATACATAAACATTTCAATAACTACGAATGTTTTGTTTATGAAAATTCAAACTTGTTTTAGTTAGTATGAGAAAATAATAATATGATTTCATTTACTGTATTATGATTATGAGAATACCTATAAAATTACTATTCATTATTTTAGACCTTTTACATAATCATTTTAGATAAGTTTGGCTTCACCGACATATTTGTAATACTTCTGTAAACCACTATAAAACAAACAAATATAAATGACTTGTGCTTGATTATGAAATTCTATAAAGTTATAAGTCGGCCGACTTATAATATGATAATAACTTGGGAAGCCTAGTTTAAAAAGGGCTTAAGAATTAGAAGCTTCTGAAATGGAATACTTTGAAGTCTAAAACTTCTATTAATAACTTTAAGATTGTTTTCAAAATTAATTGTGAAAATCTAGATTAAATTGATATCTTATCCATTACTGTTGGAAAGTAACTTTTAAGATATTGTCTCTTCGATATTTAGATCATAGTCTTGGTACACTTTAGGTACTTACCTTCCCTGCCTAATCTAACGGATTAAGAAGAGATGATCAAAGATGTCATAAGAAGGGTAGTTCACGCGCCTCCTTGTAGATAAAGTAACAATTGGTAGTCAAATCGGCCAAATAGTTTAGGAGCTTTTAAGATTCAAACAAAAAAAGTTTTTATCAAAGCAATTATAACTCTAGAAAAAAGAAGATTATGTTAAAAATATGTACCTAAGTACAAACAGTAAATCAAAGCAATACGGAAGAACAATTTCATTTAGAATTTTCAAAGTTTCGTATATAAAATCGAAATTCCGAACAAGGTCCAATTGCGGAACAATTCCTCCCTTTATCTTCCGTTGTTAAGTTCTATTTGATTTTGATAGGATTCTTTGCAAATATTTTTTCGTTGTAATCGAAGTTGGTTGGTAAAGCAAATAATACGTTTTTTTTTATGTTACCAGAATTTAACTCTCCTTTTCTATGTTTGCATCGAGGGTCTAAGCAGAGCAAGTGTTTTACATAGCGCAACTGCCTATTTGGCCTCCTCAATGCGATGGTGGCGTGCCCTGCACTGGGTTGCGACAGTCGCTCCCTCCAGGCCACCATGAGATCGCGCCGGAGCTCCGCCCGCTGCGCGACAACTTGCCGCGGCAACGGGGTTTCTCCCCGGCGCTGAGCCTCCTCGCGCCAGTTACTTCCGAGGAGGAGTCGGCCATCGGCTCCGACCGGGAGCGGAGGGCGGACTTCGAGAAGACGGTGGAGTCCGCCATCAGGCAGGTGGCCTTAAAAAGAAAAAAGGCCAGCAAGGACGGCGCCATTGAAGCCGCCACCGCCTCCATCACCGCCGCAGCGGTGAGCAATTTTGGCCGGGCTCCCGTGAGCGAGCTGGCCAAACTGCAGCAGGAGGTGGCTCGTCTGACGGCCGCCTTGGAGTCTCTCTTGGAGGAGAACAGGAGTCTCCGGGCGGACCTCGCTAAGATGCGCGAGCAGGAGGCGGAGCGCGGCGGGGCCAGGCAACAGGCGCAGACTGCGCCGGCTGAGAGCCAGATCCTGGCCCTAGTCCGTCAGGAGATGGCGGCCTTCCAGGCTCGCTTCTCAGTCCTGGAGGGCAGGGTTCTGCGCCCCCCCCCTCGCGGCGTCGAAGCCCCCAACGGCCCAAAGGGCCTCCTATGCGGCTGCGGTTGCAGCGGCACCCCCACCCAGAAGGGGACCGCCAAGCAAGCCCCCTGTCGCGGCGCCGAACGGACCGACCAGGAGGGCGGCCGCTCAGCCAAAGCCCAAGACCGCAAAGGCGGCCCAGGCGCAGAGGCCCCCGGTGCCAACGTCAGCACCGGTTCCATCGTCGGCACCAGTGGCGAAACGCCCTCCGAAGCCGACACCGTCAGCGGCCCCTACCTCTTCTTCCACTGAGCCTGAGTGGCAGGTGGTGGGGGAGAAGAAAGCTAAACGGAGGGCGGCCAAAGCGGCCAAAAAGAAGGCCCAGAAACGGCGGCGCAGGGAGCGAGCCGCCGCGGCGCAACTCCGCGCCCCCAAAACCGCGGCTGTGGTAGTCACACTACAGCCGGACGCGGTCAAAAGGGGCGTGTCGTACCGCGACGTGCTCGCCCAAGCAAAGGGGGCGGTGAACCTGCAGGAGCTGGGTATCACCGAGGGCCTCCGGCTCAGGGTGACCGCTACGGGCGTCCGAATGCTGGAGGTCCCAGGAGCGGCCAGTGGGCCCGCCGCGGACGCTCTAGCCGAGAGGCTCAGGGCGTCCATAAGCGCGGACGACGCCCGAGTCTCCAGGCCCTACAAGTGCGCGGATCTGCGCATTATGGGCCTGGACGACTCAGTCACTGCGGAAGAGGTGGTGGCCGCCGTCGCTAGGACGGGTGGGTGCTCTGCCGATGAAGTGAAGGCGGGCACCATACGTCCCGACTTCAGGGGCACGAGCACCGTCACGGTGAGCTGCCCCGTGGTGGCGGCCAGGACCATTGTGGACGGCCGTAGGCTACTGGTTGGTTGGGTGTCGGCACAGGTCAAGTTGCTGGACCCTAGACCCCTGAGGTGTTTCCGATGCCACGTCGGGCATCATGTGGGTGTTCGCTGCACCTCGGAGGTCGACCGCAGCGCCCTCTGCTTCCGCTGCGGTCAGCCCGGACACAAGGCCGTGGCTTGCAGCGCCGCGCCGCACTGCACTGCGTGCGCGGCAGCTGGCAAGCCGGCCGAACACCGGGCGGGGAGCAAGTCCTGTGCCCCACCCGCCAAACCCTATCCCCTTAGTTAGACTAATTGTCTTACTGACTTTCTGGCTTCTGACTACTCGTAACGAGTGTCAAAGATGTTCAAACGACAGCCGGGACCTACGGTTTATCGAGCTTTCCAAGCTTCTGGTACTACATAAATCAGAAATATTGGGGAAAATCTTATATCAAAATGTTTTTCCGATTGTATTGGCATAACATAAGCAGTAATATTTTGCACGATGCCGTCAAGTGCAATGCAAATAAAGATACCAATGTGTCCTCGAGAAAAATATCTTCCCTATGAAAAATAATAAAGCTGTGCAGAGGACTTTTTGCATTGTTATTTCCTGTGAAGTGATACATAAGTAATATTAAGATAAGACTTCTCCTCTAAGATTGAAGCAGTTATATTATAAAACTTTCATTTTAATTTTAAGGAACCGTATTTTGAAGGTAATTCTGATGATGCCTTGAAGTATAACATACCTACCTGCCTAGATTCACATAGCTTTGAAAGCTGCCATAAAAAAATTGTTAAAGATATAAAGTATATAGGCAGGTTTCTAAACCATCACAGATCAAACTAAAACTAAAATCAACAAAATAATGCGTTAAATAGCTTTCGAGTTTATCGCGTATGCAGTATGCGTGTATAATGTATGCAGTGATATATATCTAATACCTAGCTATCTAATCAAAACAGCACATAGCTGTAATCTATTGAATACCTAACGGGCTCACAACATTGCACGATCAATTAATTTTGCACGTCAGCACTTGTCAACATTGTCATACATTTACCTTAATTACGAAATAATTGTAGTAGAAGATACGTACTGTCACACTGTGATGTCTAAAAAGCTATCTGCGCATTACATCCAATTCAACCGTTGTTTTTTGAATACAGATTGAAATTTGACATCCATCATGCTTCATGGATGGATCAGTTTTTATAATCCACAGTTAGTCTCGTGTATGAAGTAGAGCATTTGTTATGGCGAGATTTCGTCAATACTTATTGCGCACATTTTTGTTCGCGAATAAAATGTGTAGAACGCGTCGCTTAAGCCACTCAGAGGATGTGTTTGCGCACAACGCTTGCAATTTCAGGCGCATTATTATAAGAGAGAGAGAGAGTAGACCAGTAGAAATATTTGTATTTAAATAGCAAATCAATAATTAGGGTACAGAATATAACAAAATGTAACAAAGCACAATTTCAAACAATAACTCTACCAAAGTTTGGTCTTTATTTCACCAAAAAGCACCCAATTTGTACATTCGAGTATCAACCTTATTAACCTTTGTAAGCCCTCTTGAAACGGGACGTACTCTTTATCCAATAACGAATTACATGGTAAAAGAAAAAAGGAGGAGGAAATTGTACGAATACAGCCCATGGACTTGAATTTCAATAGGTAATGTTTTCCTCATTCTAGCGTTAAATTGGTTAATTCTGTCAAAAGTTAAGGATCCAATTGTACCAATTAATTATTTAATGAGAGAATGTTTATCAAAAGATTGCTAATGGACATACTTTAAGGATAAACAAAATGTGACTTTCATAAGGTTCGCTTTTACATGTTTCACATTTTAAATATCAGTAGAAATAAATAAATAAGTGTAAAGTATCGGTTACGATAAACTCTGGGGCCACTGCAAAACTTTGGCAGTAAAAAAGTTATTGTTGTGGTGAAAATTACGCCAACTATATATAAATGACGATCGTTGAATGTAGCGTTAAGAATTGAAGTTTCCATCCAATGATTTTATTCATAGACTAGCCGTTTTTACCCGCGTCCCGTGGTAACTTCTGCCCGTACCGGGATAAAATATAGCCTATGTTACTCGTGGATAATGTAGCTTTCGAATGGTGAAAGAATTTTTAAAAACGGTCCAGTAGTTTTTGAGCCTATTCATTACAACCAATAAAACAAACAAACAAAGTTAACCTCTTTATAATATTAGTATAGATAAAGAACCTTACGGTTAAAACACATTAATAAGTACCAACCTAAATACGTGATGAAGTAAATAAATTGCGATTTCAAAACGGACGAGAATATTTTTGTGTGAAAATTTTTCCGCTTCACCTCGTAAAAGCATAACCCAGTCAATCTGTAATACAATATGGAAATCAACACCATATAACATATACAGGATTGTACCAGGAAAGGTGGTCCCTCATGAATATTTGACTACCACCTTAATCCAAAACAGATCACAGCAAAATGAGAAAAGTAATAACATTTTGATTTATAGTTCACCGCGGAATCCAGTGTAATTTCTATTTCCATAATATCTCATACACAGTACAGATAGGAAGGCAAATATATTCGTCGCATAGAGCCAACATCATATGCATTCAAGGCATAAAGTTTTCAATATCGTAGATATCGCGACCGGGAGGTGCAACCGGTACAGTTTGCATAAATATGAAATTTTCCACTGATATCCGATTCGATTCCCCCATTGGGGTCTTCGGTGTCGGCATTTTTCATATTGTGCAGCATTTGATTTCGTTTCGCGAGAATGCCGAAGATTTTTGGCATGTTTCCTAAACGCCTATTTCCGAGTAAAAGCGTATTTTCGGAACAGTGTTAGGTAGTTTTCATGCAATTTTGTATATTGTTAAGAAACAAATACCTACAACTGCAAATATTGTATGTGCCATTTTTTATTTCAAATAAAATTCAAATTATCATAAATTGATTCTCACATAAACTGACATAACTTCTAGTAAATTGTATTCTTTATACTGGAAATTAAAAAAAAAAACGTTTTTTTTATAACACACCTTCCATTGGGTTTCTTCTGATTTACTCGTATAAATCCATTTACCGGGATCAGGGCGAATTTCCTGTAACACATCAAACTACAACACAGACAATTTCATTAGATCAATCAAAAGTTACTTGATCCATCCAAAGTTAAATATCGAATATTATGTTACCCGTAAACTTTATACTAAGACATTGTTTATAGAAATCCTTGAACATAGGCTTCTCGTTTACCATAGGACTTAATGAAAACCTATACTTATTAATATTATAAATCTACAGAGTTCGTCTGTTGGCTTAAACGCGAAAATATCAAGCCGATTTGAAAAATTGTTAGTGTTATATAGAAAAGTTGTAGTAGGAGGCATCAGGGTATTTTTACCCAAGTGTAAGCAAGTAGTTCCTGCTAATACGCGTAGAGAAAACGAGTCGTACATAACATAGAAAATATTTTTTGAGAAAATAATGATTGTCCTCTTCACAGCATCACCTATACTATAACAATATACACAACAAACTTAACATCACATTTAACAACGCATTCGCTGCAACTGTTAGCAGATCGAGTGGGAACTGCATAAAAGTGCAGGTGTGCTGTAATGGCCTGCGAGTTCATATCTGCTAGCTCTACAATAATACGAGAACCTTACTCTTAGATAACAGCTTTCAGCTGCGTAGGCTGAGTCGGTGGAGAATATCTTCTAATACTGAAATTCGAGATAAACTGAAAAAGTACATAACTTGTATTTTATTCTTAAAAACATTATTATGATTTATTTTTGGTTTTGTTAGTAAAAACGCTCTATTTAGAATGGGAAAAAACAAAAAACTAATTCCTTTTTTTGAAAGTTGGTTAAAAAGTACTTTATGTCTAAACATAAACCACTAAACCTTAGCTTAACTTCTCAAGTACACGTTAATAAGATACCTAAGAATATCAAAAAATGATATGTATACGTTGGAACATAAATAAATGCAAATAATATACCTAAAAAGCACAAGATTTCACAAATGTGTTCCGTATCTACAAGAACACACCTCACAAATCCACATAAATTATATTCAAACAAGACAAACCGCACCAGATTCAGACGAACAAACAAACAGACAAAAACAATTGAAGCAGTATTTGCTCTGATTCACACCAAAGAAAATTTCATAACAGGATCGTAGCGCAAAAAACTAACGACGCTTTAGAGTATCCGCATACTGTAGACTAAACAGTCGACCGACAGTTAAACTGATAAAAGGCAACATTTGAAAAGAAAATCTTGATTCCAATCATTCTGTACTAGCTATATTATGTATACCTTATCTTTGTTATGTGCATACTAACATTCATCTTCATACAGATTCTTCTTCTTCTACTTTCGTGTCGATGACATGTCATATTGAGACTACACTATGTCAGCCCACAGCGAGAGCACGGCCGGATGCGCTCATTAAGTCCTCCCGCGAGCAAGTTTCAGCACAGTGGACAAGCGATTAGGTGGGACATCGTCTTCACGACAGCTCTGCACTCGCACCCAGATTTATGAGCCCAAACTATAGGCCGACTAAAAGTTTGCAGTGTGCAAATACACTTACTAAACGAGCAAAAATTATACATGGCGCAAAAACTTCATCATAACGAATAAACATTTTTGATTGGCTCTCATTTTTACGCTTACGAATAGACAGACATGTTGATTTATCTCGTTTGTACTTTCTGTTCAGTGTGCGTGCGTTTGTTTAGGATAAGGAAAATAGTAATGCCATAGTATGTTTTTATGCAGTTGGTGAAGTGAGAAATGTTTTTAAAATCCCGCAGATGGCAAACTTTAAGTCGGCCGATAGTTCGAAAGGGCTTTTAATCAGAGATATCGACTTGATAAAAAGTTTGATAGACCAATCGGTAGGGTTTTAAGATATCAAACTTTAATGTCGAAAACACTTTTTGGTTGTTTTCGTTGGTTTCATTATATTTGCTGTAGAACATACCATCACCACAATCCGGCCTCTTTTCCATGGACGCAGTAGAAGGGTTTATTCAACTGTATTACTTTGTCTGATAAGCCTTTTCTAACTAAGCTGGTAATAGGCTTAGTCTAATTAGCTGTGTAGAAGATGTCTCTCAGAATACATATAATTCAGTTAAATCAGGATTTGATGCCTTAAGAAAGAAACAATACAATTTCTTTAAAGAAAAATATCACTTTGTTCAAGTTTCATTGCAAGTGTCAGTGATTTTTTAAGTCATTTTTTTCACGTGAACAATCCCCACAATACTCTTAAAGTTACGATTTTAAGTGATTTTGTAAAACCTGTCAACAGAAATAAATATGATTTTACTTAATTATTATTAATCATTTGAAAATGTCTGTACTGTTTCAACTACTCTGTGGTATTACTTGAAACACGAATCGCTGTTTACATTAATTTGTTTTTTTCTATATCTCCCGTAACGCTGGTCTGTTTGTCCGTCCTGTTTGAATGTTGTTTCGCAAAACAAACAACACAAGCCATTATTTAATTGTTCAAGGAATTTTCCAGACTAACACAGACTGGTGGAAAATACAATTGTTTTACTTTTAGCGGTAGCTTGAGTAAACTTTAATTCTGTTATTGGTTAGGACAGGAATTCTCGGTATGACCGGTAATCCGAGATGGGCTGGTAACTAATTTAAAAAGATGAAGAGAAATGGAAGATCTTGTGAGAAAAAACGTATCCCTTTTATACAACATTTGTTGCTAGAGAATTCATTCTTAAACCACTTCTTTATTACATCAAAAATCCATAAGACGCGTTGGAGTGTTTTTGCGGATTTGCCAGACTTTTGTACAAACGATTTTGAAAAGTTCTTCGATGAAAAATATTTTTAATATTTTTAATTAGCATCGCTACAAACCCACATCGAGTATTCGCAGCGTGAAACAGCAATCGGATTCGTTCGCTACGTGACGTGTCGCTCGCCAGACTAGCACGTCAGTGGGCAATTTGAGGAATTTAGCGACGACCTGACCACCGGGATCATTGATTAACATTTCAACGAGTTTAATATCTCATTCGTGGATTGCATAACATTAGGTTCTAGGTACGCTCTAGTACGAGGGCTGGTAAATCTGGTATTATTTCTTCATCATGACGATTGAGAACTGCATCGTAAGGCAACTTATGTGCACTTATATATTTTTTTATTGTTATGGGATAATTTTCGAATACATAGGGCTCTTTTTAATGTTGGTACGGTTTAATATTTGTTCCTTGTGAAACAAATAGTTTATGAATGAGTGTAAGACTTCTTGGTTATATTGACATGTGATTTAAATAATTCAGTGCCTTGTTGGTAGGCAGTAAGCATTTACAAAACACGTGAACCTACCGAATGAAATAACAGAACAACAGCAAAGTGGGTGTTAATTATTATGACTCCACTGACATGATCATATGACATGTCAATTTTCGAACAAAAGGAGTGCAGTCACTGTCCACATTGAGTGACAGACGCTGTAACTAGAAACCGCAATTAATTAACTAATTATGATGACATGTCATGACGTGTCAGGTAGTCTAATTTGACCACCAATTATCTTCATTCAATGTAACGTATTTCACTGAAATAAACACGGTGGCAACTGTGGCAAGGTCGCAGGTAGACGCTGGACGCAAGTCTTTTCTAAGCAATCCTTCTGAAAATAAATGTGGGAAGCCTATTTTCAGCAGTGAGAAGATGTTTTTGGTGACACGGCTTCCTTAGAGAGGACTCTATGTATAATCATCACGTCAACAAACTCACTAAAATTAGATAGGTGTAATCATCACTCGTCAATTTCTTACTTATTATTAAAAGTAAACTGTACATTATTTTAAAGTATACTAAATCTATATTTTAAATTTTAGATGATTGTAATTCAAAAGTGACCATGCGAGTCGATGTAAGTATATATTTTTGTGTTTTTGGAAGTCGGTTTCTGTTTTTTAAAATTGTTTTGGATAGCGTGGGTAATTAGTATCTAGAGAAAACCCCTGAACATAAAAAAAAAAATGTATGTAGCAAAATCCGTCTAGAAGTGTTAGAAGCCTTATAATTCCCATGTCAACAATACTTTAAAGCTGTCTATCAATACACATGTAACAGTGATGTTACTTGGATTAACGTATGCAGATGTTGAGCCAAGCTGATTTACTACCGCGTACTCCCAATAGCGTATGTATGCTGCAATGCGGTAGCTCAATGTCACACCACATTGTTTGTAAAAACGACATTTACATATCTTGGAGGGAAGGAAGTTAGGAATAAATAAATTGGTGCTATGTTTTTTTTTGTTGACGGCAAACGGGTGAGTTGGCTTAGTATGGGAAAATGTAAAAGTTTGTAACGTTGTACTTTCCTAGCTCTAAGAATAGGTTAGAAATTTAATAAAGTAGAAATATTTACAATACAATTATTCTAAAATTAATAAAACACCTAAATTAAACTAAACTAAATATAATAAAAAATTATAATATATTAAAATTAACATAATTCATATACGGAACCCAATATTAATTATTTACACAAAGGTCCTCGTAACTATTGCGCCTACGCATCTCTAAACGGGTGAACTGGTTTCGCCGCGCGCGACGGTGGTGCCTCGAGTGCATTCGGGCTGGAGACGCAGCAGACGACCAAATTGCATCAGACGTGACGGCTGTGTCACACGTTTGCTTACTTAACCTTCATTTATTTCGTACCTGCCTAATTCCTACTTATTTGTGCTAGACAAATTATAATCGGAAATCCCGCTGGGGTAAGTTTCCATGCATTGCTTAAATACTATTGTAAGGTGTTCTTCTTGCTAAATTTCTATCTAAAGCAGCTGTTCTTTGTTCACTTTGTTTGCTGGGACACTGTGACCTTTGGACCCGGCAACGTGGCCCAAGCTCTGCTAATGCTAGCCTTGTCTCTGCGCTTCCAGGATTTATTTCTACGTTGGAATTTCTACGTTCGAGTTTTTACATTCTACTTTAAACCCTCGCTACGCAACGTTCTACCTGGCGGCGAGTGAAAGACCAGACCTGATCCTGTCTGGAACTACCTGGGTCCTGCTGGAGACCTGGAAGTGCAACCTGGGAAGGAGCTGGGCCGTCGTCGGAGCTACACCACGGTTCAGGCCAGTGTTCCCAGTGTACCTTCTACCTCGAGATCTATTCGTGGTTAGGGCAACAGAAGTTGGCTTAAATAAAGTCTCAATTTCTACCAAATTGTGTACTTTATTTGGACCCCTACCTACCTACCTGTCGGCCAGCCTGACTACCAGCCCACCAGCGGCCGCAAGTTGATAAATCCAGTTCTAATAGTATAATAATATGTTGTGTGTAAAAAATATTAATTAAACTCATGTATTCAGGCCGCACATTTTCTTCGAAGTTATATGATTTTATCAAAAACATTGTAACATATTTTCGCTATTAATAAACAACAAATTTGTTTTGTGTGTGTGTATTATGTTATCTAGAGATGAAATAAATAACGTGATTGTACAGATAATACTTTTGAAATCTTGTAAAAAATGTGACCGTTTTTATAAAACACTTAATTTAAGTCTCAGTCAGTAATAGAAAACGATGTCTCAATTCGATCAATCATCAAGACAAAACATCCCGTCGAAAATAAAAATGTTCAAAAAATATTTTTCTTCAACAGTCCCGAGCAAGAGTTGTTTTTTGATGAGTCCAGTCAACTTTGGGGTCAAGGTTCCTTCTTGTGATAAAAACAAGCTTTATTCTTTAAGCAATTATTAAAATAAGCTTTCATAGAATTTAAAAACTTTATGTTGAAGATTTTTTAAACTACTTGTAAATTATGTACAGTTGTTGTACTTATTGCCTGATATTTTAATTTATTGCACCTCGTTCAATTGGAAAAGTAGTATTAAACAGAAAGACCTTGCCATTACCTACGAAGCAAGTTTTGACTGAGTTAAAGCAGTCAAACCGCCTAAATTATATGTATTATAGGCTATGTATTGAAGAGAAATATTCCTCGTTGACATTTTTTTTTATATCTAGTTGTCTTCTTTGCCTGTTGATAACTGCATCACCTTTAAAAGGGCCCTTGGTAAGTGCAGAAGTCTAAACTTAAGCAGGTTATTTAACCTATACTCTAAAATATCATGGAATTACAAACACCTACTTGAAAAACATTTAGAAATCGGCTTAATACAACAGAAACTATGTAGCATTAAAAAAGTTTGATTACATAATTTTATTCAATTAGGTGCCAAAAAAACATCTGGTCCAATTTTCTTCAATTCAAATCTATACAAAACAATTTCAATATTGAAAAACTTTCAGATCTAAAAAAAGGTTCTACATGATTATAGAGACAACATTGGATTCCGAAAGTTTTCAGTTCATTACGCTAAAGGTTTTATGTGTCAGGCACACACAAAATTGGGTATATTGTACCTAGATTTCTTTATTTTGATTGAATACCAAACGAAGAGGGTTTTTCGGTGCCAAACTGTTGGCCCCGTCAACTTTTCTTCAACATACTTTTTTGTTGAAGATTTTTGTGTTTGACATATTGAAAAATAAAGCAAAATAAAGTATATATTTTTTGTCTAAATAATTCCTCAAGCGTCCTTGATTTATTTTTGGAAATATTCGTAAAATCATTGTTCCTGTCGGAATACTTGCTTACATTTTGCAACCACGAGGTCCTAAAACTGAAACATCGACGCCTCCTACGCATAAGGTCGTAAGGCTAAAAAATCGTTTTTACAGGAGAGCGTTTTTTGTACACGGTGATGATAAAATTTATTCTGAAAGATTTTCAACAGAGATTTTTGCATTATGCTGTCAATTAACAATTAAATAATTTATTCCCAGGTGTTGGATATTATAATTACCGAAAAAACCCGCTTTACTTACTTACGACCTTATACTTGATTGAAAAAGGTCGTATCTTTTTGTTACGACTGTCTGCGTTCATAAATTTGATTTAAACAACACGAATAACGACGTAAGTTTTGAATTACGACTATATGCGACGTGCAAACTATCGAAATCTATATAAATAACAAGTTTAAAGCTAGAGAAATGAAGTCAAATGGTAAGAAAGGATTAGGGTATAGATTATTTACTTAACTCTTAACATGAAATTAAAACATTTTTGAAATCGGTCCCAGGGGCCCCGAGGAAAACCGCTTCAAATGTCCTCCTTACATAGTCACTCTACAAATTCTTAATTAATTCGTAATGGCAGTAGTCAAAATAGATTCTTTACTCCACTCATAACACGAAATTAAACTATTTTTGATATTGGTCCCGAAGGTCCCCATGGAAACCGGTTGTAATATTCCACATGAACAATCAATTTACAAAGCCTGAGCCCTTTGCCCCGTAAATGGGAGTGGTTGTATAGGATCTTTACTTCATTTTAACACGAAATCCAAATATTTTAAAAATCGCTCCCAGGGGTCCTGATAAATTAATCTGACAAGACTTATCTGACAAATAAGTCTCGTTCATATTCATTATCATTGATCTCAGGATCTGGCTGTCAGGATCCAGTACTGTGCCTGTACGACTGGCGGCCTGTACGACTGGCGCGAGGAGGCTCAGCGCCGGGGAGAAACCCCGTTGCCGCGGCAAGTTGTCGCGCAGCGGGCGGAGCTCCGGCGCGATCTCATGGTGGCCTGGAGGGAGCGACTGTCGCAACCCAGTGCAGGGCACGCCACCATCGTGGCGGTAAGTCCCCTCTTTGAGGAGTGGCTCGGGAGGAGTCACGGCGCCCTCACGTACCGCATGACGCAGGTCCTCACCGGACACGGTTGTTTCGGGAGGTACCTGCACCGCATCGGTCGTGAGGAGGCGCCCGGGTGTCACCATTGTGCGGACAGCCCCGAGGACACGGTGGACCACACAGTCCAGGTGTGCCCCGCATGGGAAGGGCACCGCCGGGTCCTCGTCGAGGCTTTGGGCGGCGGCGACCTCTCGCGTCCGGCCCTGGTTCAGGCCATGGTCCGGGGCGAGAGGGAATGGGATGCCGTCGCCTCCTTCTGCGAAGCGGTCATGCTCGAGAAGGAGGAGGCGGAACGCCAGAGAGTTCGCACCTCTCATCCCGGCCGCCGCGCTGGACCAGGTAGACACCATGGGCGCCGGGTGTCGCGAGATGACTCCCGGCCACCGTAGGCGTGGGTCTGTGGGCGGTGAGTTCGGGTGGCTCATCGTCCCTCTGTCTTTCTAGACGACAGACCCGTGTCGACGGCGCGCGTTGTTCCACGCGCTCCTCAAAGAGATGTCAGCAACCCCAGCGGGGCCCAGCAGGGCCAAGGCCTGCCGGGGCTGCGGGTTGTTCGAAAGAGATACCGCGGCCCTGGTACATAAAAGGCCTATGACGGAACACGACGATTTTAGTCAGTAAGAGTCTGACACTCCCTCACCGCTGCTAACCCACAGCGGGAGGGGTCATTTGATGATTTTACGTCGATAAAAAAAAAAAAAAAAAGGATCCAGTACTGTAAAAAGTTGTAATGATAAATAAATTCTAAAAGCAAAATTCTAAAACTGACCCTCATTTCCTGAAAAAAAAGGCAATTACCGCAATATATTTGAATTCTCGGTTAAAATCTACAAGACCCCTGCGCTATGGGCTATCTACTAGAAAAATCTTATCATGAACTCTCTCTCGAATACGAGCTAGATAGTAGACACCGTTGAGGAATTCCCTCGTTTCTCTGTCGTCTTCATCTTCAGGTCAGATCTTAACCTCCACTGTTTTGTGGTATCCGAAACATATACCTTTTTCCTCTATATGTATCTTTAATTTTCGAGAGTTGCATCCGATTTTTTTAGGGTTTCCATATCTAGACCGGATGACAAAGGAACCACTTAGGAAGTAAACCCTTTCAAACAATAACATAATCGGTTGGTAAACGACGGATTCATTTTGGGAAGTCGGTTAAAAAAAAGTTGTCGTATACTATAACTCGTATTTGTCAATTAATATAATTCAATTAAGGTAATAAAAGTGGATTAGTTAAGACTTCGTTCGTAAGCATATTTTTCAGAATATTGAATAAGAGTGAAACCAGTGTATCTCAGGACTCCTGGATAGATTTCGAAATGCTTTGGTCTGGGACCTAATATAAGCCTATGGAACATAATACAATATGCAGTTATTGTGGGCAACACTTAAGCCCGACTACTATACAGAGAATAGCATTGTCCTTTACACATGTTACAAATACATGGTTAGAGACTTAGAAAATTAACATAATTCAAACATAACATCACGACTTTTATTCCCCAAAGGGGTAAGCATAGGTTTGAGAGGTAAGAGACAGGAGAATATTACAGTCCACTCAGTTATTAATCCCATTTTTATGCCTGTTGTCGAACACTAGGTACTATTCCAGACTCCGTGTTATGAGAATTTCGAAATTGAAAAACCCAATAAATATTGCCCGATACGGGAATCAAACCCGATACCTTGTGGGGGGCAGTCATACTCGCGGCCCCTAGACCAACGAAGCAGTTCGAACGTTAATTTGAATGATTTTTTCAACTATAATTGAAAAGCAGAGAATCGTATCTTATTTTTTTAACGGAGCATACAGCCGTATGTCTATGATACGTCTTTATACGTTTATTCATTATTATATTTATACCTCGCATATGGTCTTAAGAATAAGTTATGACTCCTAGAATGAAATTATTGAGTAGTATAAAGTCGTAACTGACCACAGTACATGTATGATTACAGCGCATAAAGTCGTAACATAAACGTTTCGACGTTTTGCGTGGGACGGGTAGAATACGACGATTGACATACGACGTCGGTACTGCGCTTTGATTGGCCGTCCTCGCTCCAATCGTTCGAAGCATACAGTCGGAACTATCTGCGCGACTTTATGCGCGGGAGAATTTAAATGTTAAGACCATTATCCATTGAAAAACTCACTATTTATAGAAGATATTAAAATTTGGATTTTAGTAATACGTAATAATATTTAAGAAGATTTTAATGGTGCAAAAAAACGATTTTTGTAAAAAAATGTGTTCCGACCTTTTGCGTGGGAGGCGTCGACATGGAACTTTAAGCATAAAGTTGTATAATCCGCCAACTTAATTTGCAGAGCTTAATTTCAGTGTTTATCAAAGTAGATTTGGCAAAGTAATCATGTACCCGGCTTATGTCCTACGAAATGAGAGGTTTTATTATAATTTTAATCTACCACATCGTATAAGTAACATTTGAAAGTGTTCCTCTGGGAACAGTTTTGGTTAGGGCGGGCTTCTGAAGGGCAAAGATTAAGTAGGGAAAGATGGGAGAAGCTCTAGAAGCCCTATGTACTGTTTGGTGAATAAAATGAAATGTATGTTCATAAAGGAAATTCGTGGATTGTTTTAATCTTACTTTTACTTTGTTTTAATTTGAATAAGATTGTGAAAAACTTACTATACTGAAACAAAAATAAGTGTTTATATTTTTTATATTCATTCAAAAGACAATATAAAATCTTATCATTTTTTTTATTTGAGTCTTTGTACACAAAACTTCTATGCTTACTTAAAAATAACACACAAAGATTTTCAAACAAATCGTGTCTGTCCTAAGTTTACTCTTTGTCAGAGCTTAAGAGATTATTCGCACATTACTCGAATTACTAATCTGATGAAATTGAAAAGGGATATTGACTTCATTACACCTTTTCTCCGAGTAAGTTGAGTGACAAATGTACGAACATTATTTATTATTTAGGCTCTAATTATGTGTGACGGCGGCACTTATTACGTCATTACTTAAAAGCTTAAAAACGTACCAAAATTTTGTCACTCTATTTTAAAAGAGTCGGCTCTTAGAGCCTAATTGTCACATAATTTTTCTTAGACAAATTACAAGCATTCCTAAAGGAAAAAAACGTGTACATCATAATTATTTACGACTGAATTTAAGTTGCCCAATATTAAATCTAGCTTCCGATAAGCATGGGCTCTCAGTTTTTTCAAGTATCTTAGTATGGTGTGTAAGTTATTCTTGGCCACCAAAACAGCAAATAAAAACAAAGAACGTTCCTAACGATTCCTGCCGCGTAAGCGGATCTACGGTTCTCCGCGCGGACGGGAGGTATGTAAAAGGTTCTAGCGGATTTCACCGCCAACCGCGTCGGAACGGAGGTAGTTCTTGTTTGAATCACCATAGTATACCAACTCTCATTTCATGAATCCAAAACTACGAACCTGCCTCGGCAATAACATTTTGTCTCCGAAACGTATTATTTTCCCAAATTATTCTGAATGGCATTATCTAAACATGTTGTGAACCAACTCCCCGGCCATGCATAGTAAAATGATCGTATCACAATATATCACTGTGGGTATTGTTCCAGGTAAAAATGCTACAATACTTCAGGTGAAATAATGGAATCTTGAACAAAGGTTCTTTAGGCATTATTACATTTTATTTAGCAGGCTACTTTACTATTCAGGATAAGACAAAAGTTTTTACGAAATATGATTGACCATAAATATTGAGTGTATTTAATAAATATAGAGTAATATTTTCTCGAGTGGCGACCACGAACTGAAAGACGCCGAATTTGCAGATAGGGGGCACTAAATGTGCGGATGCCGCCAGGAAGCAGAAGCAGTTTTGTCCAGCATTAGACGTCTTTCGGCTGACACGAAGAGTGTTATATTATGAGTGCATAAACTAGCGATCACACATAACACGAGTGTATGTCAGTCCAATTACTATCATTCGATCAGTAGAAGGTTTCTGAGTACTTTGACCGCGATTTATTGGTTATGGACAGCGGACAAAACTGGTAACAATCGGAGTAACAGTCACTTATTCAATGTCTTCTTTGACTTGAACTCTGCAGTTTACATTGTACCTAGACATAAGTTACTTTATATCTTAGATGTTCCTGATTTAAATTTTCTATTGTTCTTAAATATTTGAGAAAAGAGATACTGAAACCATACCCGATATATTCAGAGAACTCTTTTCTTAAACAAAAGAAATAAGGACGTAGTATAATATTTTCAACATTATTATTTTTGATAGGGTCTTATTTATTTATCGTTTGATAAAATATTTCCCTTTTTTACGCATTTCGTCAGAAAGGACGTCGAAGATAATACTTTGACTTAAGTGTTCGTGGAAATTTAGAACCTTTTGCTTGTAACGTATTGACATTCTCCAAATACAATAAATAATATTGACGACTACAGTTATTTGGGACACAGTTTCTGTGATAAAATAATAGTATTTTGTGAGAAAATAAAATCTAACGATGTTTAGTAAAAACATTGTTGCTTTAGTTACTGTTTAAATTCTTCTCTTAACATTTAATTTTAATTGAATTTAGTTCGTTTATTTTTCATTTAGGACAGATACATAAGAACCTTCCTAGGTAGTTACTAACTACTAACTTTTCATCTTAAAAAAAACTACATTATGTATACAGATTTCCATAACTTTTTTAATTGCACAGAACAAGTGACAGGTACAAATTACCCCTACTAAGATTGCCATAGCAACAAAGAAAACTAATTATCATAATCCAAGTTATCAATTACCGATTAATTTCCGCTTACACCTCACTTGGAAGTTTTAAACTATGTTTTAAAGTTAGTGCATCTCAAGTATTGCTTGCAGCGAGGAACTAAGGTGCGGGAGTTTCCAGATCAAATTTAGCATAAAGTTTGTCCCGTTGTCGGTCGTGTAATAGACCGCACGGTTAGACGCGTAAGTGATAACTAAGGGGATAATGTGAATAGATTAGATTGGGATAATGGGTTGTGTAATGTACTTTTGAAGGAATTTTCTGAATGGCCAGCTCTGTTTTTTCCAAAACCCATTACCTACTCCACGTTTTCACGCATAGTTTTGTGTTATGCGTTATAATTCGATCAGTAATGTTTACAAGACCGCACTGTGCGGACATTTATAGGTGCCTTATAACTGCCTAGTCTTATCTCCCATGATTACTTTGATTTAGCAGACTTATTTATTAACCTAATGATAACAAATCCAGTTTAATCATATCGAAAGCCGATCCAAATGTGCATTAAACATTTTTACTAATAAATATCACCTACTTATGTTTATTGTTGCCATGGTTTAAACTACCTTACTTTTAAAGCAATACTAATTTAGCGAATGAATTGTAAATGAAATAGAAAATAGTTTAAGTAGAAACAGCATTACGGTACAACGGTCGTGAATCCTACTAACCTATTTTGCTCAGTTGACTGTCACAGATTGTACAACACGCAGCCGGTTCCATTCGCTATTTGTACATTTTGTATTCTCAGAAATTCAGAAATTATTACTAACTTATTTGCGAATAACAACTGTTGAAACTAGGGAAAATTCAATAAATATGTCGTTTGTTATGTTAGAATTTTGATTTTAACTAAGAAAGGCGTTTGACCAGGGTAAAGTTCATAAGAACACTTCATTCCTGATCGATTCATGTCTTATCAAGGGACAATAATCTTGGAATACTTCTTTTCCAACCAAAATCGCTTCATAAAACTACAGTTATCCTTGAAAAAAAAAAAAATGAAATGAGTTGAATTGAAAAACCTCTGTTTTTAAATCTGTAAATAATATCTTTTCAGATTTAAGAACGTAAGTTGTATGAGATTTGTGTTAAAATTTTAAACGAATTTTAATGTAATTGAAGTACCTAACAATATTGAAATGGCAAACAATATTGATAACCGTTTCCATTTAACTAATAGGTGTATTTTGATAACAATATTATGATGATGTTTGCACAAACAGTCCCTAAGTAGTATTGGAATGGGTTACTGTTGTAATAAATATTACCTGCGTGAATTTAATTTCAACATTTTAAGTGTGATCTTGTGATTTTTTTATCGAAATAAAACTAAAAAAGTACATATTTTTAAGCTGATACAAAGCTATACTTGCCGACAAAAATATCTCAGAAAATCATAAGTAGGTGATCTCAGTTTTTGTGCTTTCCGCGGTTTCATGGGCTACTTCGTTTATCCGTTAAAAATCGGCAGATTAAATAAAATCAAGTTGTCTTCTTAATTTTAATAGAATTGCAGCGACTTATAGTGAAAGCTACATAGCATCTAAGTGCAAAGGGCCAACTTGGTACAAGTTGTGCAAAGTTGTACAGAGCACAAGCGCCGGTGGCTTATATTGTACCACTCCTAATTGGACCGAGTTCAGTTCTTCTAAACTTGATCTACTGAAATCCCTTTGTTATTTTGGTTTGAAACCCTGACTGCTGAGAAGTCGAGTAAAACAGCGTAAAATCAGTACATGCTAGAGGATTTGTATTTTGATATATTATTTTTAAGTGGAAAGATATAGACTGTGAGGACCAAAGCTAACAGAAATTAGTATAATGAATTTCTAATTAGTCATCATCACACATCGAGTCTAGTTCATTCCACAAATTATTACGTGGAAATGTATAATTTTCGTAATAATTTTATGAAACATAGCGTGAAATATGTTCGATACTATTAAAACATTGGGCAGCCTAAACAAACAAGAGATTTAAATAAAGCCAGTTCCACTCTCCGGGTTGGTTGTGCGTGTCGTAAATTGGGGACGAATGGATTTTATATGTGGACGACCCTAAGGTTATTTTAGGGTTACATGAGAAAGTTTTGTGGTCAACCGCGTACATGGTTGAAATTCAAAATTTCGCAGATAAGGAGTAATGGTGATGTTCTATTTGGTTAGGGCGACTGTAAATCCTAGCAAACGTATTGGCAAAAAAACTAAGAAAATACATATAAGTTTAAACTGAAGTGTGATTCAAATTGAAAAACAGCTTTTATTTTATTTTTTTATTAACAACTTCAAACAAAAACTGGCTTCATTGTCAAGCTTCAAATCGCTTTCACAATCACTTTTGTCTAAATTCCAAACAGTCACAAAAAATCTCACTAACTTCTCTTTTTTTTCACATCACTCTTCTTCGCCAAACGAAGCGATATTTGAACCGCCTTTACAAGGACGACTACTCCTAGAAGTACGATTGCTAAGAGATCTAGGTACATTTTCTGGTAGAATGGCATGTGGAGCGCCGGTGAACGAAGATGTGGGGCTCCGTTGGTTTCTATGACGTGTTCAATCCAGTGGACTAGCGTGTGACCAGGCTTGGTCTCCCGGTGGTGGTAGATAAAAGATAAGTCCTTGACTTTTTGAGTGTACCTACAAATAAATATGAGATTTATTACTGTGGAGAGCCAACTGGATGTTAACAGAAAACTTGGGAGACACTGTACATTTAGATACTTTTACAAAAATACTTGCACTGTTAAAATGGACTGCCATTTTGCGTAAGGAAAAAGTGTGCGTCAAGATGAAGAACAAGTAGTTAGGCACTTAATAGGGGAAGCATAATGCCCAACAGTAGACTGATATGATAACCCTTGAATACTTACTTAGGGTTTGATACAATTTCTTCTATAGCCACTTTCAAGTTAGCTGGAGTATCATGACCCAAGTCCACTTGCAAAGCAAATCCTTTGCGGACTGCTCTCATTACATTGATGAACTGGTCAGCGAACAATGGTATGCCGATGATAGGAACTCCATAGTGAATGGTTTCTGTAGTCGATAGAAGTCCTCCGTGGGTAACAAAAAGCTTGCAGTTTGGATGGGCTGTAAAAAGGGAAAAAAATATACCGTAACAAATATAGTTTGTCAAAAAATCTAGCTGATATCGATGAAAAGTGTATAAAGCTCAAATTTTATTAAGCTTATCAATTTGATTTTGAGAACACCTGTACTTAAGGATCAAAGCACCAAGTATGACTACAACCGTTTGTGGCAAAAAATCATCCAGTTACATATTAACTGCTTTATTTACCCCAAAAATTTACAAAAAGAATAAAAATGAAAATTGTGAAAACAGCTCGGTTTGTCATACGTATTAATCCCTCAGATACATCGGATGCTGATGGCATTGTTGCGGTTCTGTGACCGGTGTTATCGACATGTGGATTTCGGCGCCATTGTAAATGTTTAAAACTTTAAATGGATCGTATAAAGAGAGGCTTTTAAAGCCGTTTCAGTGATGAGATTAACTAGTAATGCTTCTTTTGTTTCTATCGTGGCTTTTATATTTGAGAATATGAAGATAGAGTTTAAATTGATTCAATTCAGATACATATGATAAATATTCTATACTGTACAGTTTCTGCAACAATCATGCCTTAATACGAATCATTGAATCCTCAATCATCCTCAGAAAATACAGGATAACAGATATGTAGCTAATTTGTATATTCACCTAATATACTTGGTTGAGGAGCCCATTTCACCATTATAACATTCTTCGGCACATCTGTCA
Organism: Helicoverpa zea; assembly: GCF_022581195.2. Lineage (NCBI taxonomy): Eukaryota > Metazoa > Arthropoda > Insecta > Lepidoptera > Noctuidae > Helicoverpa > Helicoverpa zea. The sequence continues at coordinate 8,001,661 of NC_061472.1, forward strand.
ATTCCTCTTCCAGCTTCCAAATGACGGTCTCTTTTAGTGTGCCGAATACATCCAAGAAATCCCTCTTTAGTTTCGTGGGCATAGTACTACTCTTCATCATGCTACCCATGCTGAAATATATTACTCCATACGGTGCCTCATCCATAATTTTTTGGAGATTCTGCAAAAAGTAATATTATAGATTTTTGATTTTCTTTTATCTGTTATATCTAAATCGTCTACAAAATACACCAGAAAAGAATACAATATAGTTCTGATGAAAACATAAGTAAAAATTTGTGGTATTTTCATGTACAGGACAAACGTTCTTACCTCTGGTAAAGCAGGGACTACATCTTGTATATGATAACCAGCAATAGGAATGTGGTTTATAGGCAGCCTTTGAGGGTCCCCAGAAGATATATGGGAATTGCCAAACATCAGAGAGCTGTTATATTTCACTTCTTCTAACGGGGGTAATGTTATTCCTCTTTTCGCTGCTGCTGGTCCAAATATTTCTTCGTATGTTTTCTGTTCCAAACTTCTTACGGACCTAATGAGAACAACATATACTTATGATCTGATTGTTTTTTTTTGCAATTTGGCTAATTGTATGGCAGTTTATCTGTTAAGACTGTCTGTCTGAAAAGACATTTAAGATTTCGGGTTCAATCAAATATAACGCGAACAGACAGAAGATTTTCATTTACATCATTATTAGAAAGGGTCTCAATTTTAATGTTACACATAAAATATAAAATTATGAAGGTCTTGAATGGGTCCTTACCATAAAACTCGGCGCAAATAAAAGAGATAATACAGCTCATAAGCTCGCTGCGAGAATGTCAAAGGTGGTGACACTGGTGACATGTGGTCAGGGAAGTACGCAGGGTTACCAGGCTCATCGATCAGGCTCAGGACTGCTGTATGAGGTTCCATTGAAGACGACCAAACGTAAGGACAGTTGTATATTGCTGCAAATCTGAAATAAGAAAACTTGGTTATAATAGTTTCTGTTTAATCGGCTTAGATTGGCTCGTAAAAAAAGAGATAGATAGATATAATATTGACAAGAATGTGGACAAAGACATAACAAATATGCGAAAATACAAGAGGCGGTCTTGTCGCTGAAAGCAATTGCTTACAGACAACCTTCCCATGGAGTCGATTTGTATAGAAAAATATTACGGGTAGTCTATCGCATACGAATTATGATTACAAATCAACAGCTTGTATATTCGATTATAATCTAATAAACAGTACAAATCAATGCAATACATAGATTAAGAGTCAGATAAATAGAGAATATAGAGTTTTATAAAGGTTATTAGTGGACATAAATAAACTTTCTTACCCACTATACAGATGGTGGTACAACCACTCAGCAACCACCAAATCATATTTTTCATTTGTGTCCATCAAGAATTTCTGTATGTTTTCGTGAGTAAGAGACCTGTTTGCTACTGTAATCATCGTCTCGTACATCACTTGCATGTCTGTCAAATCTACTTCCTTTGATATAAACTTCTCGAAATCTAAAGTTTTGACTGTAAAAAAAAAAATGTTTTGTTGTAACTTGATTTTTAATTAAGAGTTCCCATACACTGCAGACTAATCAGTCGTCTAACATTTGGCCCGATGGTTTGAAAAATATTTTTTATAAGAAAATCAAAGTTTTCAATTGGTCTAATACCGGCTAAATACCTGATCGTTGTTATCATTCATATCCAGACTAATTTAAAAGCCAGAACTAACTGTCGCCCGACTAATAGTTTGCAGTGTGCGGGTCATCAATATGACTCATATACATGTTTTAACTCATTGGACAACGATTCTATTTTTAACTGCACGACCTTCAACTATCGGACACTGCCATTCAGCGCCTCAACTATCGTAAAAAACTGTTTTGAGAAAACAACTGCTATGGTTTGAGTTTATGTCTCGTTTAAGTCTTGTCTTTTTTATGCAAATACAGATTTAGCTTTATTGAATGTGCGTAAAATTGTATGGTTTGATAATTTAATATCATATTTACTTTAACTTCACTTACAAAACTCAAACTTCTCGACTACTGACGCTACCACAACTTGTTTCAGATTTGGATGGGGCTTCTTATAAGGAATCGCAGTAAGGTATGTCACCTGAAAATTGATAATATTTTAATTTTGTTACTTGAAGAAAACACTGCAGATATAAAAGTAAAAGAGACGTGACATAAACATTAATGGCCTTACTACAAAAACTTTAGCAACTGTTTTACACTTGTCTAAAAAAAATGTGGCTCCAAAATGAACCATATGTCAACGTCATAATTTGACATTTTTTTAGACAAGTCCTAAACTGACGTTAAAAAGTTTTTGTGGTAAGACGGTATGTAGTTATTTGTCGTTGTGTAAATTCATGAGCCTAAGAGTGTTATATTCCCAAATATCTTAAAGAATATTTGAATATAAAACGTTGCTGTAACCGATAACACACGTACATCACATACACAAAAACACTCAGATAAAACTTGTTCCGCCTGAGAACTGATGCGAACGCCAAAAGACTATGAAATTGATATCCACATTCCCAAAACTTGCCATGACCCAAACCGTATCATGGCCAGAACAAACTTATAAATTTTCATAACAAGAGACCTCGTCAAGTTATTCAGCGGAACGCATAGGAAATTATTCACAAGTGAAATTATACCTCAGAATGGAAAAGTTCTCCGTACGTTAGTCGAATACGTAATTTCTGGAGTCACGGGGCACGCCACTTCGTATTCATCTACCATCTGTGTTAGCGTTTTTAGAATTTCCCTCTACCTTGTAGGTACTACAAATTGATGGTTAGGACCAAGCTGTGCCTCTGGGCAGTGTCATTGTAACTTGTTTTAGGCCTTTCGAATGTCCCGAACAGAATTTTGGATGCCGCCAAAGTGGTACTGGATAAATTTTGTAATAAGAACTTTAAGTTTTAGGACAGTTGCTGTTATCTAATTTACTTGGACAGAATAATATTATGAACTTGCAGAGCGCTTTAGTGAAGACACGTCCAAAATGAATGAAGGAACCTTATGAAAACTGAAAGGTTACTTTAAGTTTCATAACTATGAAGAGATCATTTTATGACCTTTAGAAGATAAAAAAAATCTGTATTTACATATTTTACCATCACCAAAGTATTTTCGTACGTCAGTGGCCTGACTGATCCAATTTAAAAATTATTCTACCTGCCACGTTCTAGGCTACTTCCCTCTAAGCCAGAGCGCATCGTTTAAGACCCCGTGAATATTAAACCATTTTCCATCTCAACTAGTTGACAAATACCGCAAATGGTCTATAACACGTCTTTATGTCTAGAGTTGGGAAGCGGTCTGCATATGAATGTGGCCCAACTGGTTAGTGGCTGCGCTTGACCGAACCTGAATATCACATGAGCTCAAACTTACGTTTTGACTGCAGACTAAATTTAAAATAGGTAAGTCTAACTTCTGACCTAAATAGTGAACGATTTGAATGAAATGCTGTTTCGTTAGCTATTCATGAAGACGAGAGGTTTGTTTTTGAATAAATTGTTGAGTATTTGGGCAAATGTGGAGCAAATATAGACTGCGTTAGGAAACTTCGACAGCATTTTGCCAATCTTAAACAAACTAGACCGAGTATTGTAGTCTTTCTTTTACACTAGTTTTTATCTGCAGCGACAATCCCCGTCAATTTACGGATAGACCGCAGCAATTATTATAAACAAAATATTTAAATGAATCACTAGAGACATTGAACCCTTCTGTAAATTAATCAAGCAGAAACTTGATGGCATCAATTTGGATAAATACAATTTAACATTAAAAAAAAGAAGGAGGAAAATCTCCTGCTCGTTAGAGGAACCAAAGATTTCGAGATCAATTGGACATCCAGTTAATGGTTTTCAAAGTAACGATTCCTTTTCGAGAGGCTTAAAGTCAAGGACACACTAATGATGGTACATTTTATATTTGATAGCTTTGTAAAGGGGAAATGTTGATTTGAAAAGATTTTGTTTCGAAATATTGCGCAATGATTTGGACACGATCTGTTTTGTAGTGTTTGCGGTAATTTATTTAAATTTTGAATCTTATGAATATTGAAGTACCCGCACATTGCAGACCAAACAATCAGCCGATAGTAGTCCCGGAAATTGGATAAAAATATTTTTTTAAAGGATATCTTGATTCCAATCAGAGTTTTCAGTCAGTCTGATACCGGTTAAGTACCCGACCTTTATAACGTGCGTTCATCATCATTCATCTTCCTACTGACTTATGAGCCCAAACAATCTACGGGCCGACTAAAAGTTTGCAGTGTGCCAGGATTTATTGTAATTTATAACTATTTATGACTGGTGATATCCTGCATAGTGACATATTCAGATGTGTTATCATAGTCTGATGTTAAAAATAAACCGAAATTGATTAACGTTACGACTATTTCATAATAATTATTTCAGAAGATAACACTTATCATGAATTTGACTTGTTTATCTTTACGTGGGTCTACTTTACCTACCGGTCATTTATTAGTTTATTAAGAGTTAATAAAATTAGCTATAGGTACTTGGTTATAATCATCTGCCTAGCCGGTCTAACCTGATACAGGTGAATACAAGTATTTTATAAGGAGCGCCTGCCTATCTGACCTCCTCAATCCAGTTACTCGGTCAACCCACTATTGCATTGTACAACTGGTTTTCAGACAAAATGGCTTCTGACGTAACGACTGCCAAAATGTTCACTGACAGACGGGACCTAAAGTTTATCGTGAAAAGCCAACCATCGGGTCAAATGTCGGCCGACTGTTTAATCTGCAGTACCTATGTGGGTACTCAAAACTTAACTTTAAATATAAATATCAGTGTGTATACTCGTAATATATTCATATTATGACTTCAATAAACGTCCGTCAATATTTCACGGACAAGCATCACTACATAACCCTGCAATTCTAGAAGAGATAGAATTGTGTGTTCCTGAGGAATACGTAGGCAGGAGGCGGAGGCCACCTCAATTCTCGGTGCCGCGCGCGCGCACCAACCTGCTGCAACTCGCGCCGCTCACGCGGGCGCTGCGCACGCTCAACACTGTCGCTGGACAAATTGATCTATTTTCCTGCTCACTGACTGAATTCACAAGGGCTACTTTATGTGTATTATGTGATTATGATTAGTTTTAAGGTATGATTATATTTTGCTTAGTTTTTTAGAATGTTAGTTATAATTTGTCTACGCTATTGCATTAGGATAAGTTCCTGTAATAATAATCGTAAGTTGATAATAATAATAAATAAATAAATACATACATAGTATAAAACAAAGTCGCTTTTTCTGTCGCTATTGTTTTGTACGCTTAAATCTTCAAAACTACACAACCGATTTTCATGAGGTTTTTTATCAGATAGAGTGTTTCAAGAGGAAGGTTTATATATGTATATAATGACATCCATTAAATAGTGGGGAAATACTGTTATCCCATGCGAAGCCGGGGCGGGTCGCTAGTTCTAGATAAAAAATTGTTATGTAGCACATTTTTAATTTCATTTGAGATAAAATTATCTATTTTATGTGAGCCGCTGACACAGTTACTGATATTCTCGGACGGGATAGCAATCTGACGCGAGCTTATAGCAATAATTAGTAATCAAGCGTGTTCTGGTATGTAGAGTGTAGAGTGAAAACCCATCTAACAGTTGACCGGCTTTACCTAGCTTAGGTATGAATATCAATGAAAAAAATATTTGTGTCAAAGTGCTAAAACTGGCCTAGTTTCAATAAACGCTTTTGACTTTGACCTTGAGTGTAACTTTATTTGTTTTAACTGAATAAAAAAGAACATTCTTGAGTACCTACCACAGAAAATAAAGTTGGTATTAAGGCGTATACTACATTTACATCTACATATCAACACGTAAAAATTACTTTGATTTACACAATGAAGATCTGATAAAATTTTAATGAAGTGTTGAACCAGATCTATTTGTCATTTTGAGATAAAAAAATGCTTTTTTCAATAACGATTTATGTTACTTATCAAAACAGATAGTTCAGTGGTATATTTGACTGACACCCTGTAGTATCTGACATATATATTTTTTTCTTATTAATTAAATAAAGAATAAAAAAAACAATTACCTGATGTCCAGCCCTCAAAAGATGTCGAACATATCCTTCTCCCAATATCGAATGACTAGTTCCAGGGTATGGGAAAACCACAAGGATTTTGTAAGCACACACATGACTTAAACATATACTCGATAACAAGAATAACGTCCAATTATTCATTTTGTGAACACCAGCGGCACAACCGCTCTGTGCGAGTGTTTGTATACTACTGGCTGGTAAGATATGCGCGTGCGCGTGAGACCGCAGACGAAGGAAATAAAAGATACGTTATCAATAGATCTGATGCAAAAAATATTCTGTTTGTTGTATCGATGGCCTCATTAAGCCCAAACATAAAAACAGTGATAGGTATTATTGGAGATTAGAATTCTATTATGTAAGTAAAAAAAATGATATAATAATATTAACGTCAAATTGCCGCCATTTTAGGCCAGAAAATATTATAAACATCCCCAAAAACGTCTTCACCGCTGCCTCCCATCCTACTTTGCTGCTCTTAAGTTGGCCACTATTTATTTCTCGAAACGCAAACGCTAGGTACCTAATTCGTAATATTTTTTTGCAGGAAACCATGATGCTCATTTTAGATAACCTATGTAGTTTTGATTGGACTGTGTTACTGTGTGACCATTGCACTAGTGATAAGGTTATGTGACGCTTGCAATATTACCGTTGATGATAAATATACAACATGTAACGTAATTAACGCACACCCTCAAACACCCCTATTAGAATATTATGTTGTAATCATAATACATACACTGAATTTTTAATTTAACATGTATATGCATTGTTATTTACTAAATTAGTTATAATAATTATTGGAGAACTTTTTGGTCATACTACTACGCACGCAAATATCGCGCCGCGCGCCGCTCGACTCGACACAACATAACGAAACTACGGAAAAAGCCGACAATACACGAAGTCTTATTACTTTGAGTTACGGTCTATTTGAATTTGTTTTGACTGTACAGGGTTAATATGACAATAATTTCCGTAGTTATAATTATTTTTGGAATAAAAAATTACCTATATTAAAAATGATATAAATGGATTCAGTAAACGATTCTGAACAAACTAATTTCAGGATGTGCGTTAATTAAGTTACATGTTGTATATGTATATAAAACATAAGGTTAAATTGCACGGTGAATAAAGATAAAAGTGATGAAGATTTCCGAAACTCAACCTGTAGTTACCTACCGTAATTAAAACCACAGGTTGCTGAGATTATTTCATCAAAAATATTTTATTTCGTGTAATTTTTTTTGAAGGGCTTTCCAGATCCAGTAATAGATCTTTATCCATAAATGAATAAAACACGTGAAACCTCCTTGTTTTGAAATTTCAGAAGCATTGAGTCAATATTTTCCCTTGACTTTGTCTGCTAACCACAGCTTACTTGGTAAATAACGAACACAAAGTCAATAAATTAAAGCAGAATCTATTTAATATTCCTAAGCAGTCTCTGACAGTTAGTAACGCTTAACAAAATGCAATAAGGTCTATTTTCCAGTAGCCAGCTAACAATTTTTTGCTTGATCAGTCACAAATCCATCTGCCGGTGCTTGGAGTAAACAACTCTTGTAAAATAGCAGGAATGGTGCAGAGAGGCAGTGAGTCGTGAATTTATACCGTATGCATCGATGGCAATATAGTGCACTGCAATCTGATATTGTGCTACAAAATTGTGACTTTGCTAACAGTGTTTTCGACTTTGGATGGATCAGTAGTGATGTTGTATAGGAATGTTTTGATAGTCCAAAGACTTTTATGTAAAAATAGAACTGTTATGTGCATTACGTTCATATTTTAAAGTATGTGTAGGTAAATTCGGTAGTGGACGCATTATTTCAGCTTAAACGAGCCATACTTTTTTTTTACTTTTTTTTACTTTACTTTTACAGCCTTTTTATCGTCCCACTGCTGGGCACAGGCCTCCTCTCACACGGAGAAGGATTGAGCATTAATCACCACGCTTGCTCAATGCGGGTTGGTGATTTCAGACTATAAAGTCCAGGTTTCCTCAAGATGTTTTCCTTCACCTTTATATCAGCCATTGGTGTCTAAGATATACTTAGAAAGTACATACAAACTTAGAAAAGTTGCATTGGTTCTTGCCTGACCTGGAATCGAACCCACGCCTTCATCCTCGAGAAGTTGGTTCTTTACCCACTAGACCACCACGACTTACCATATCTGTGTAATATTTTTTAAAAGAGAATTCTCTGTCTTTTGAGATTGTCATTTTAATAAAGGAGCGAATAGAGTAATAAAATGATTTCGCAATTGTTTTAATCCAAAATGTAGCCACATACAAAGTAAGCAAAATACAGATCAGTTTTCTTTGAAACATCACAATTCTAGTCAGCTGCATACTAAACATGGTTTCCAATATAAAAGTAGTATTCTCTTGTATATGTTCGACATAAACTGACGTTCTAGTTTCACTGCTACATAGTACTGGTTCGAAGTCTGTATGTGCTGATAAAAATAAATGTTCCATTCCTATTGTTTTTCTACGTAAATTCTGTCAGCTTGGACTTTGAAATTGGAAAATGAGTTTAAAATGTAAAATTCAGTCTCCACAAGATTTTTGCTGGACATATAAGATCACATAACTGTAATATAGAAAAGATACAAAATATAGATACAACCGAATGTCATGGAAAAAGTTGATGGTCATTGCTGACAGACTTTATTTAAGCGCAGGCATTTTTTTTTATATTATGTAAAACCAATAATAAATTAATTGGTTTAGAATCAATTTAATCAAAGGATTTGTTACCACGTTATCTATTTACCTATAAATCAACAGAAATTTCCGACAAGATTACATATTTTATTTTGACAATGATAGTATAAACTTTGCATAAGAGTATCAGTAGAGTATATAATCATTACTTATAATTATTACAAATATACGAAAATATCAGTAACAGTTTATAAAATAGAATTTTAAAACTTACTTGATTTTCACACCTTAACCATTTTTCCAAACACCAAATTTTCTTCGAAAAACAAAATTTTATATAAGTATTCCTTGTTAGAAGTTAATGCGTTTAGTGCTTCAAAAAGATGCTGTCGGTGCTTAATGCACGGCATTTACATTGGAAGCTTAGCAAGCAGCGCACGTAAGCGAACTTCGCAGAAAATTAGCGAAAAGGTAATAAAGTCATAAGGCGAACAGAACTCCCCCAGTCCTACGTGAGCCCCAGCGATGCGACAAAAAAATAACAAAGTAAAAAACATGAAATCCCAATAACTGCAGTTTTTCGTAAAACAATATTTTGTAAAATATTTTTCTAATAGGAAACTAGAATTTTGTTGATTATTTTTCCGACCCAAATATCGACCAATAGAATTGCACCATTCGACGTCACGTGGTACAACCTACATGGTATTATACTGAAAATTTTTTGAATATTTTCTCTGGTCGTTGCTACGTCAAACTGACAGGTTGTGGCCGACATTTGGGACGGAAAAATAATCTCCCGAATACCACACGAGCTTCATAATTATCTGGCATTTCCCTCAAGGTTCCCTGCAAACAAATGAAGGAGTCAAGTTTTTCAGGTTAAAAAATAACGAGCGCGAAGCGCGAGTGATTTTTCCTGAAAAACTTGACGACTTTATTTGTTTGCAGGGAACCTTGAGGGAAATGCCAGATAATTATGAAGCTCGTGTGGTATTATAAGTGAAAGTTACTTGGAATTTTGGTCATAGGATATAGCGATTGGTTTTCCGGTGAAATTAAAATTACATAGTGTGTTAATAAATTAGTAAGTTCTGAGATAGGTATCATTAATACATGCATGCCTCAAAGTGATTTTTTATTTTTATTTTAATTTGGCTACAAACCAGCGCTTTTTGAACGTTAAATTAACACGTCCATTAATAATTTGTTTTGAGTTTGAGTTTTTAAGTTTAATATTGAGTTTAAGTTCATCTCCACAGAATTTTCAGTGCTCAAAAGTTATTCCAGACTCACACATTATTGTACCACCCCTATACAATAAAAAGTAATGTCATTAGCTACTTATACATTCAAAAATAAAGTCGTGCCAATTAATTAAAGCAGCGAGAACACCCCGCGTAAGTTTACCACTCGTGGTACAAACTTTGTTTGCTGGGTGTAATGAATGTACCACGCCACTTGTTTCGACTACCCTCCGTATGTTGGGACTAGGGTGTCTATATGTTGCTGGAGCTGTGAGATTTTACTCGAGACTAATGAAAGGCTCTAGAAGGAACATGGGTGATTTTTCTGCCTGATATTCAAATGTGATAGATCATGGAAGACATTCCACGCACAAATAATAAAGGCGTTCACAGGCGGCTGTGGAATTATCGAATCAAATACCTTTTTTATGGGAAATCATCAAATGACCCCTCCCGTTGTGAGTTAGCAGCGTGAGGGTGTGCCAGACTCTTACCTACTGACTAAAACCCACCATGTAACTCTTTCGAACAATCCCACAGATCAAATACCTCATGTTAGGAGTAGGAACATATATGACGATACCCTGTATATGGTTTATAGTTGTGACAGAGTGACAAATGATTTTTTTATTGATTACAGTCATCCAAGTTTAGATGATAAAAGCCAAGCGATAATAAAATTCAGCTCAAAGTATTGTCAGAAGATTTATTTGTACAAGAACATTTTTTTTTAGACACCTGAGGGTAAAGGGCTTTTTATTGGTCCATTGATCATGGGCAAGGCTATTATATATATATATTATATATCAGTTTATCAACCTAGCCTTTGTGTCTCTAAGACAGTTTACAAATATTGACTGAGAGTTTTAAAAAAATACAGCAGCAGAGATTGAAGACAGATCGTTGATATTATATTAGAGTAAATAAGTCCACGGGCGTAGACTCGTAAGAAATTTAGCTTTTAACTTTTAACCAGCCATGCACATGTATTTGGTTGCCATTTTTTTTTATGATTGAATGAACATTACAACTGTTTCTGATATACATATTTGCATACTAAAACCGTCGCTTTTACATTACCAAAGCATAGAAATAATGATTCCTCACGTGACACGATTCCTCAACCTTTACTGTAAGCCGCGTTTATATAGTCCGTTGCAAAAAAACTGTAACGTTTGACATTTTTCCCAAACGTTACTGAAGGATGCCATGATAAGGGTTGAAAAAGGTATATCCCGGCAGTCCTGTCAAGCGAAATGCGATTATCAAAAGGGGATCATGGTGAGAATTTGAGTGAAAATCCGGCAAGGGATACTCTTAAATATGTCTATGGATTGTGTTGGAGTGATCATCATTACTGCGTCCCGTTTTATGTACAAAAGGGATTTTATTGATATCATCATCATTATCTGTCCAGTCTAACAAGATATAGTTGAGTACTAGTGTTTTACAAGGAGCGACTGAATAACTGACCTCCTCAACCCAGTTCAGGCAACCAAATACGCCTTGGTAAGACTGATGGTCAGACTTTCTGGCTTCTGACTACCCGTAACGATTGCCAAAGATGTTCAAATGACAGCCGGCTTTAACTAGTCACGAACTCTCATTTTTCATTCTGAAGCTTTTCAAATCTTTTTTATCAAAAATCACGAAAAATCATGGTCACCCGAAACTTACTTTAAAATGTAGACAAGTAGAGGTACGTCTTTACGCCGATAAATTATGTGTACCTGGGACATAATTTGGTTAAATTGTATAACTTCAATCGTATGTTAGTTTGTGGGCGACATAATTCTAGGCTTTGTAAGGACTTTGTGAGGCTCCAAAATAGTTATTCATTTGTTTTAGACCTTATTTATACGCGTAGGTTTTTAACTCTAGAATTAAATTCTTGTTAAGTAAGTTTATCAATTTTATTTGATTTTATAGTTTTATTTTTTGCGTTTTTACATTAACTACAAAAATCTATGATAATTAAGGCCGATTTTACATATTTTCTGTACAAAGCGTCAAACATATTCTTCAGATAAAAGCTTAGAGTATGACAAAAATTATCTGGCGATTGAAAAGTCGGTCCTTATAGCACTAAAATATGAACATATACTAAACTCATTTTTGGAAGGTTTAACTGTAATATTTATTGTTACAATTTCTAAGTGTAGTTTGTTCCTGCCAAGCACTTAGAAAATGTTCATGATAGATTTAATGCCATTTATTTATGAGTACAACTAGTAACTGCGGTACTACTAGTTTGGGCAAAAAGCCAAAAACCAACTTCAAGTAATAAACAAGGTACATAAATATACGTTAATTAGTTAATTTATTGTCATATTTTTGCTCGTTTTATTGTTTAATTAGGTGAACTACTTAGCTACTTTTTATCTGCATGCGACAATTCTACTTGGCGCATTTTCAAGTTATGTTTCATTCTTAGTAGATAAGGTATAGTGTTTATTTGTTGGTAATATTTTATTGTGAGTACACTGTGAAAAAAGAAAGAGGATAGAGTGAAAATATTTCTATAATTTCTAGATCTAAATGAGATTGACAACATAACTACTATAATCTCTACTCTAAACTATAAATTAACTCTAACTGTCGTACCTACCACAAAAACTTTTCAACGTCTATTGAACACTTGGGGTCTAAAAAAAATAAGGTGGTTATGCAGCCACACTTGTTTTAGACAAGTGTTCAACAGATGTTTAAGTTTTTGTGGTAAGGCTGTAAATCTTTAGAAGATATTTTTTTCCGTAGGTACCCATATAATTAAGCTATTCCTATTGCTTGATTAAAACAAAATATGTAGTCATAAGTGAGTCCTACCCAAACAAATCATGTAAGGGTGCGTCCACATCTGGCGAATGCGCCGCGAATGCGCAGCACGCGAGCCGATCGCGAGCTGTCCGCGAACTGCGCGCGTGCATTTTTGTTCGTGCGCCGCTTCTGCGCCGCCCGCGCGCAGCTCGCGCGCGACCTAAGCGCCGCACGCGAGCGGCGCGCAGGCGGCGCGCGACGTCTGCCATCTTCGATAGTACTGAGCCAATATACGGAACTGTAAGGGCGAGAACTGATTGCGCGCAGATCGCGCGCCGCTCGCGCGCTCTATACGAGCCTTGCGTGAGTTGCGCTAAAGAGGCGCACCGAACTATTGCAGTGACTGCACGCGCGCAGCTCGCGGACAGCTCGCGATCGGCTCGCGTGCTGCGCATTCGCGGCGCATTCGCCAGATGTGGACGCACCCTAACACAAAACGTAATTACACAGAACTTTTCCCAAAACGAAATAAATGAAACGAAATCGACTCAACAAAATATCTTGACAAGAAAATTCTATTAAACAAGTTATGTTGCTGACGGTACCGTCTTAGATACGCATTCCGAGGCACTCACGCATTCTCGGCAATTCTATTAAGTTCTCACTCGTTATCCGAAAAGGATGTAGTTTATTATGCCGACTGTACCCTACATAAAGGGGGATGCGAACATTTTTGTCAGGCCTCATTACTGTACATGTAACACCCTTTATTCTGTTGTTTAATTTGGACTCGGATTTTGTGTTGTACTAATTAGGTTTTATTCAGTTACAAGCTAATTACGTGTTTTTTTTTCGTGTTATACGAGCTTATTTTTTCTGTTCGCTTTTGTTATTTGGGGATTATTTTGTGAAAAAACAGCTAATTTAATAACTGATCATTTCTCATTATAATTGCGAAACTAATTCTGTCTGTTGGGCTTTCACGCCAGAAATACTAAACCGAAAAAATTCTAGAGCTTGAGAAACGCTGCCTACTTTTTATCCAGATGCGGAAAGTAGTTCCCTCGAAACGCGTATGGATCAGGGGGGAACAGTCGTTTTACTATACAAATGAGTCTGCTATAAATGCCAATCAATTATAAAGTGCCAACAGATTTATATAACAGTTTCAAATTCATGAAATTGCCGTCATGAAATTCGGCGTATGTAATTCGAGTATCAATCGGCTTGTTGTTGCAAATAGCTCCAATTGATGCGTTATATAGGTATGTGTGGAGTCAAATTACTGGTGCTTTAAACTACATATTTTGCACTTTACATGTTTCAATATAAATATGTACAAATGCGGAGTCTCGATACCAGGGAATTGACATAACACATTGTCCAGGTCATAATTTTCTCCTGTTATGCTTATTATATTAAACAATGCAAGTATTTGATGTTTATTGCTATGAGGCTTATAATATAAATAGTAAGACTAATAACTCGTTATTACTTGATCAAACCGATCCAAGTGCGAGTCGCACTCGCGCACGAAGGGATATACCATTTAAAATCACGTTTGTTGTATGGGAGCCCCCCAAAATATTTATTTTATTCTAGTTTTCGGGATTTATTGTTATGCCGGCAACAGAAATACATCATCTGTGAAAATTTCAACTCTAGTTAGAGAGTTGAAATTTTCATCACGGTTCATGAGATACAGCCTGGTGACGGACGGACGGACGGACAGAGGAGTGAAAACAATAGGATCCCGTTTTACTCTTTGGGTACGGAACCCTAAAAACGGGCGTTTGTGTGCTTTGGACCTAAAACGTGGATTCTTGCTGCTTTGTTTTGTATATTCAAAATACTTAAAGGACAAAAAATCTCCACCCTTTAACAAGATTGACTACGTAGATATAACGGTTTATTGTTAGTTATAGATATCCTCTCTTTTGTTGCTGTCTCCTGTACTTTTAATTGGGTCTCCTAGGCTATAATCCACTAATGGAGAACAATGAAAATGTCTATCTGGATTTTCAGGCAAACAATAAAAGAAATTCCTTCACGAATCCTGACTACAATGGCTTGTAGCGTCTATGGCTGTTTATATTTTGTCACGTTCCCAGTTTCGTGCAACTATTTCTAATTTTGATTGAAATATAATTAATAAAAGTATGGAACAAAACTAGACGTTATTATAAAGAACTTCTTTTTTTACGGTCTTGTTATGAATTGATATAAACTATGTTTTTTTGAAAACATAACATAAAAGAATCGAAATTTAACTTTTGTGCTTTTTCATTAGTAACCGTTAAATAATTTTACAATGTTAGTCAATAATTTAGTTTTAAAATAGTTTTAAACTGCATAAAGTAAACAAGTTAATTAGTTAATGTTGACTCTTATTAATAAACACACCGCTCGTGAATACACAAACAAAATTAAATAATTACAAAATGTGACTGCAAAATAATAATTAACACTACTTTTACAGCGGAGTTACAAACTTTGAAACATTTTAAATTGTAATTTAAATTAAAACTTGTTGTATATTAAGTGTGACCACGTATACATATGGATACTAGATATAACGAAACCGATATATAATCATCATCTTCACCAGAAATAGACTAAATACGTGTAGATGGAATTCCGGCAAAGTTTCTTGAAGTAAAGCTAAAAAAACACTCGTCTCCACTATTCCTCAGACAATTCGGTAGAAGTTTGAATAATGTTTCTTAGTTTCAAGTTGCGAACATCCACCAAGAGGAATCGTTCTTGTTTCGTTAACTAGAAACATGAATTTTACATGTTATTCCATCCTAAGGAGAACAAAATGACTAGCGGAGATGTCATGATGCAAAATCTCCTAAAAAAGTAGCGTGCCAAAATGTGTTTTGTTCGGAAGACGAGGAACGTTATTAGATTCACCCTTGTACGCTTTCTATGGAACCTGGGATTTTCAAAATAAAATCACCAATCAATCAAGACCAATCTTTGACAGATTGGTTTTGATTTGACATGGAACCCGAAAGCTTCGTTAGTTCTAGTAACTGATCACGCTTACCGTACGTTACATTAGACCTACAAGAAGGCGCTTGACCTACCTTCTTTTTGGCATATCCGCTATAATTTCTTCTTCCATGGTCCATCCTTTATAGCGGTGAACTTTTCAAGTCCTGTTAGAGCTTCGAAAGAGAATAACGTATTATGTTTTAAAAAAGTAAGGCCGTCCGCAATTTTCTCATAAGTAGTGCTTGCGGAGAGGAGATTGGATCCAAGGAAGAAGTGTTTTCCATAATCGCTACGGCTAACCACTTTGTGTTAGAAGACTTGGCTGGCCGCAATATTGAGTTGGTACTTTATGCTTGTTTACTTACAATAGACATTGGTAAGGATAATTTATTTTGTATTTAGAATAACATGTTCTAGAATAAGAGTAGTGTTTTGTTTTTGTTCTAGAATTGTGTTAGGCGATTATCACACTGCCCCGCATGATGCAGCGTAGTGCGTGGATGCGTTTTTTTTCGTTGTATGGAAATATCTCCGTTTGTATGGAAAACACGCATAGTCCAACACACTGAAAATGCATCCACGCGCGTTCATGCGGATCACGCACATACATGCGGAGAAACACGCACCCCCGCGCGTAGGTGCGGGGCGAGACGCAAGGTATGACACACTGAATCCCGCAATGCCGCGCGTGATTTTTAATGGGCGTGACGTGTATATTTGAAAATGGAACTCGCTGTGCGTGAATTTACAAAACGCACGTACGCGCGTGAGTGCGTGAAAAACCCGCACGATGATGCAGATCTGCACTCCCGCTGGAACGCGCGTAGGTGCGTCGACACGCAAGATGCAGCGTGATGCGGGGCAGTGTGAAGAGCTCCTTAACCTTTATGTTTCATACGACTTAATACGGATGTAAAAGATAAATAAAAATGTACATTATTCTGTTCTTTCAGTAATAAACTTGTAATAAACAGTGTTCTTCAAGGAAAGCAAAACATTTTGCACTTAAGTCAGCTTTTAATTTATTCGAAAAATATTTTTATGGTGTGCCTGTAAACGTTAATGAGAAACATTTGTTGTTTATTCAAATAAGGTTTTAAACAAAAGACGAATATTTAAAAATTGACGTTTCCCGGCCACCACAAGAACAAAAATTATGTAGTACATATGTTGTTTTTATGCTGCTTTTTCTGATTCGTTAATATAATAATTTAAGCACCGGAACAGATTTTTCGAATTTTGCTTTTAAGTATATTTTACTTTAAGTTCAATTTTGTTCAATTCAGTCAGTTTAGGTTGTTATATTTGAGTAACTAGCCAATATTACATGCAACTATAGTTTGCCAACATCACAAGGTAATACGGTGTATTCTATCGAGTAGATAGGACGATACTTCAGAGAATAAAACCAGGTATAGAACAGAGAAAACTGTATTCCACGAACTAATTTCCCCACGTTTCTGGAATTGAAAGCATCAACTATTTTGAGTGGATACTCAAACAAAACAGGTATCCAGATACTATAAGGTGCTTTTTTTAAATATGGTCTAGAACGGACTTGGTTTGTTATCCTTTTGTATGATAAAATGGCTAAACCGTTTTATATGAAGTTATGCCAAATAATTATATGGTCACGGTCATGACATCAAAGAAACGTTTTAATGCTATTCATCCCAATTTCCTTGAAGCTGTAGGAAACAGCTTGTTAAAACTAACTCTACGCAGTTATCATTTCTATTTCACACAATTAGCGAATACACTAGAGATCTTGATCAAGTTGGACCGCAAAGACGTACAAAAAGCAAGTAGGTACCTCCATCTACGGAATCCTTAGAATTTCAATATGACTCCTCCATTTACATGCGAATAACGTCGTCACGCTCTCACACCGGAGCGTATTATTATTTTCTGAAGCAAGGAGAACGTTCAACGCAATGGCCATAAAATTGTTCCTTGTGGCACTCCATAAAAATGTTAAGGATTCACTTGTAAATTGGGTGATAGAATTTACCGATCGATATCTTATGCACGTGTTCTCAAAGACGCAGAAGTGCAAGTATTAAAACTTTTAGTGCATCAGAGCTTATGCAGCTTTAAGTATAGTAGTAAACGCTAGAAGGATGTCTCTGGTACCAGGCATCGTTAAGAGATTTCATGTATGTGTAGATTAAGTTTGACGGAAAATATGCATCTACTTCTGTTACCTATGTCGTTTTATAGCTGATAATATTTGACTCGTTTTAATAAATAAACAAGTCATTTATCTGTGCTAATATTATACCTCTAAATCCTAAGACTATTTTTTATCGATTGAACGCCCTAATCTCAGACGAGTCTATTTATTGAGGAAGGCTACAAACTGCTTTTAGTTGCATGAGGTTTAAACGTGATACAGGAGGTAAAACCGTATTCTAAAGTTACTCACGAATATTTCAAGCGTATAGACCATTACTTAACGGTGAAATTGGTAGTCATGTTAAAACCCAGCAGAAGGAAATCCCAAAAGACTGTCGGGTTATGTGCAATCCGTCCCGACGTATATTCCAGCTTTTTATTTTCAAGCTAAATGTCGGATAAGGTTCGTAGTATACAAAAGTATACCCAGGGAGGATTGAATTAGGTCGATCACGGAAATTCATACATCTACGAGCGGTTCCATATATTTTGCTTGCAAATATTTTCATTTACATCTGCATATCATTTGTTTTTGTTTGGGAGTACTTGAGCTTGTGGCTTGATGAAATGCTTTGGATGCGGGTAATCTACTGGATGTCTCGTTTCAATTTGAGCTGTGAAGCCATTTTTCTTCATGTCATTTTGGTAACGACTGTGGATTATGTAGATAAGTGATTACATCCCTGAATTCACAATAACCGCGAAATATTTTTTTGTACGGAGAACTTCTTTTCCGGAAAAGGTTTCAAGATTTTTTCATACAGCGATTATTTTAGCACTAGCATGAACTTCATTATTCTAAAACTATCTAAGCATTTAATTACTCTCATTTAAATTCAGTTTGTTGTAAAATTTCCCTAATATTAATTCCACGTTAAAAGCTGGCAGACAGCTAGTAGCATTATAATATTCAGCGTATTCTAAACACAACAATGCATTTGCAGAGACAGGTTGGCAACCCATCATATTCTAGAACTGACCTCCTCTGTTGAATTTGAATCATATATTTAAACCATGTGCATCGTAGTGGCCGTCTTTCATTTCAGAGCTGCTTTTGTGAGTTGTATCTCTTCGTCGTGGGAGACAGTAGAACCATTGTCTTATATTTATTGTTAGTCAGAATTCAAATTATAGAAAGGTAAGAGCTGTTAACGTCCCATACCAGATGTGGAAGCTACAATTCACTAAGATCGTCAATCAGTCTGAACTATTTTTTTTTAAACAAATATTATTGTAATATTTGTTTTCTTTAATAGAACCCGAGATTCATTTTCAAGATCAATTTAACAATCTTAAGATCAAAAGGTAATATTTTGTTCTTCTGTCACATCAGTCGACATAAAACTTTCAATCTGACAACAATAGGTACTATTTCAGTCTCATTCATCAATCAATCTCCCGTATCATAGCCGAAGTGAAAGTAGGCCGCCCTACAGAGGTACAGAGCTGCCAGCTGACACACAAATTGCCTGTCAAACTCAAGAGTACCGCGTAAAGTATCAAGATTAGTTGGATACCTGAAACTGGGTGGATTTTCCGTTATAAAGCTTGACTTTTCTCGGGAATGAGTTACAAGTTTTCTCGTATTTTTAAAACGTGCTCTTTAACGCTTAAATAAATGGTATGATTGAATATGGCTTTGAACAATAGTATTAACCATTGTTAGCTCATTAAACAGTATGTTTTTTTTTTACTTTGAATAGACGAGACCTTTGATTTTTTAGATACCTATAAATTGCCTATTTAGTATTTTCCTTTTCCAACCAGAAACCTATCGAATTAATTATCGAATAAAAAGAACTCGCTCTACTTTTTTGTATCGATTCTCGTAAGCGCCCCTTATTGGCTTTTTCAATAGAGCGGTTTATGATACCGTCCATAACAAGGTACGACGTACAAAGTCGGATGATTATAATAAAGAATATTATTATATTAGGCTGATGTTATCATGTTACTTTAATATACCCGTAATAATACAGCATATTACATATTTTATTACATAATCAGGTTTATAATACGGCTTCGTAAATCCTAGTTATATTGTAAATGTTGAAGTTCGTATGATTTGAAACTTAAGATTGTAAATGGAGGTTAAACGTATGTGGGTGACAATTAAATTATACCCAGATCATCTTTATTTCAGTATTATGCATATAAGCAAACTGACCTGTTCTTCAATATCAACTTTGGACTTAAACCTTCCTTACAAATCACACTATCCACCGGGAAAATCCCATGACAATCCGTTTAGCAGTTCTTAAGTTTATCCGAACAGACAGATGTCGTAGAGAACTTTATCAAGTCCATTCTAAATTACATATGCTTAGGTGCTTATACACCGATTTTGAAAAACAAAACCATAGTCTAAGCCACTACCTATAGTCATACAATAAACGTATCAGCCAGTACCTGTACATGCACACAAAAAAACCTTCACATGAACATAGAAGCTTCGGTTAGCTAGGTAATTCCAGGTTTCCTGTTGCCCTCACGTTGCTCGCAGTTTGGCGGCCAATTTGTGGTTCAGTTAACTGCAGGCCCGGTACATAGACACGGTTTACTTCTTAGCTGTGGTTGGAATGTAGATTAACATGTTTTACGTAAACTGTGTCTTGATTAAAAGTTGGATTTTTGTTGTTGGAAAATGTACGTAAAGAGGATTTATTCTTTATGTAGCGTGTAGGGGAAAATGATGTAGTACTTTTTGGTTGATTGCTAATGAGTTGTTTTCAGTTATTTTGCTCCATTTTCGTATGAAAGCGGTTTCATTGGCGAAAAAAATACAGACAGGCAGATGTCCTCCCGCATTTATAAATATATTTTTTCTAAACATGAATAAATAACACACAAAGAATCATGATACGCCACCAAAAAGAAAGGGGAGTGAACAAAAAATGTTCATTGTTGATATTTTTGTGTCATCCCTTCTCAAAAGCTTAACTTTACTGGACATTTGAAACTCGGACAAAGAAAAAGTAAGTTAACTACCAACTGTGTCGAGAAAAATAAGGCTGAACCAACTTCCTAATGTGTTTCATGTTTTTTCTTTTGTATTTTTGTTTTCTGTTATGAAAAAGACCTAAGTGACATCAATTTTTATATTTGTTTCTAACCGTTCTCGCAGTTTCGGCCGCGCCCCGTGGGAACTGTCCATACTGGGATAAAATATAAATAACGTGCATCTTTCCAACAGAGAAAGATTTTTTCAAATCAGTTTAGTAGTTTAGTAGTTTCGAAGCCTTTACAGAGATACAAAAAAAATCTCTTAATTACCTGAAGAATGTCTTTAACCCCTTTTTTTATCTGTAGTACCTAGAATTTCGTAACAGACTGTTGTTATAGATCGACTACACTAGTATTTGCTAGAAAGATAAACAGCAAGAAAATATGTAGCCTTTCCTATTATTGCCGTTGATACACAATCAAATAATATACGAGTAGACTTCAGAGATTGACAATAAAAATGTAGGGCGCTATTTAATTTACTTATGTGTATTTTATACACTTTACATTATAATACCCTATCTGCATTATTGGATGGAAAAAATCGTTTTATTACTAGGTATGTTGAAACATAATTATTTTTGATTTCTAATATTTTTCATGTACTTCGATGTTCGATGTTCTTTTATATAATATATGTTTTATGTTTATATATATTTTGTATATAGTATTTTATTTTTAGTTTTGTATGAAGATAAGTAGTTTAAGTTTGTACATATAGTGTGTATATTGTATAAAATAAATAAAAACTACAGACGTAAAAAAATATTTTTAACACAACACATTTACAAGGGGTATGTATATGTAAAAAGTCGTGGTGGCCTAGTGGGTAAAGAACCAACCTTTCCAGTATGAGGGTGTGGGTTCGATTCCAGGGCCAGGCAAGTACCAATGCAACTTTTCTAAGTTTGTATGTACTTTCTAAGTATACTTAGACACCAATGGCTGATAAAAAGGTGAAGGAAAACATCTTGAGGAAACCTGGACTATAAAGTCTGAAATCACCAACCCGCATTGAGCAAGCGTGGTGATTAATGCTCAATCCTTCTCCATGTAAGAGGAGGCCTGTGCCCAGCAGTGGGATGATAAAAAGGCTGTAACATGTATATGTATACCTACTTCAAACTTATTCATATGAATTACTTCACCGACAAATACTTGAACTTTGCCTCAAGTCAGAACTGTATTCAAAGTGTTTTTCTTAAGAAGGTTACTTTTAATGTACATTGTAATATAGGCCGTTGTTCTTAAATTATTTTTCCTATTTTGCATTATTCATAAGTTAGTGTAATAAAAACTCTGTGGAAGCGTCCTCATCATTTTTATTAGCTTCACAGGCCCTTCAATATCCTACTTAGTTACTTAGTAGAGTGACCAAGCGTGAACGGGAATTCTTGGGGACAAATATTGGCAGTATTTTTCTGAAACGTTTCTTTTAGGCTTTTAAAATTGCGATGTTTTTAAGGAGTTAGGTATAATAAAACAATTTTTAAAAGCAGGTGTGAGACGAGGGCAAATACAAACTGCTAACGAGTACACAATGTCCTATATGAATACTTAGGGAATCTTTTCAAAGTATTTAACAAGTAAAATCATTAAAACAAAGATAAGGAAAACGAGTACAATTTTTATATTACTTATTCTTATGTCCATTTAATTTCATTGCGGAACTCTAGCAAAAAAGCGTCGACGCTAATGGCCTTCTCTAATATAGCGATTTAAATTAAAATGAATATACTACGTTTGGCACCCAGAGAATAGACCCTATTATTTTGTGAGCTCGCTTTGATGTTCTATTCAAAGGAGCGAAGATGACAACACCAATGCAAGACTTCTAGCAAAGAATAAAGATGTACAGTTGTGATGGTACCTACTACTGTTCGTGGAAATGTCACCCACACACGCATGTGTCAGCACTGAGTGCCGTGCATCGAGCACATGCGTGTGTGAGTGACATTGTTACAATCTTTAGTATGTAGCTTCACAACTGTTTACAAGAGAATATATTCAAACTGTGCTTCTTGGTTGTCTTGTAAAGCATGTCACTGTCTATCAGAATAAGTTACTGTTGACATGGCTGTCTAATATAAACTGAAGTTAGACTGATATGATGTTACAAAGGTAGTGAATGAGTATTCATATCCTGCGCAGGAAATAACGTCACTGAGATAGGAAATAACGTGCTTGTAATTTTAGAAATAATGTTATACATAACAGATTTATAATAATACACAACACTCTGTTCAACCTGAAATGAAATCTAGAAAAATTTAATAATGACTCTGTTTTTTTCAAAATTGTCAAAACAATTTCAAATAAGCAAAAAATTTAGTTCAGCAATTCACTGATTATATTACTTTTCTTGCAAAGTTCAGGTTATCACTGTCTATTTTTAGCTACAAAAACAATCACCCGCAAACTCGGAATTCTACTTCTTCATTCATTCCCTTTGAAGATGAGACGGAATTCAAAGGAGCAATGAATTAAATTAGCAATTGGTTTAAATATGAATTATGAAACAAATCAACAGACCGAGTTATTTCGCGTTCAAGCAATAAAATGTACTGATCATTTTATTGAAATATGGTTCGGCTGTTATTTTGCGAGTTTTAGAGGCAAAAAAATATTTATAAGTAGGAACGTAAGTACCTGTAACCAAAGGTGTAAAAAAAGGTACCTTTTACAGGTACTTACGTTCGTGGTTCGTGGTTCGTGGTTCGTGGTTCGTGTAATATAACCCACGGCCGGTGTGTCGCTTTTTTTGCTCGAACTTGGCGGACACACTGCCGTGTGTCTAGATTTAATTATGAAAAAGCGATATTTTAAAACACGTGGGTACAATATTTAAACAGTAGAACGCTTTGCACTAAAATACCGAAACTCTTAACATTGCCATCAATCATCAGTATAGCCCATTTAGAGCAGGTGAAAATTTTATCAAATACGCATAGTTTTTCAAAAATGTTTTGATCTAACAAAAAGGTACATTAATTAAGACTGCATTATCAGTTTTCTGAAAATCACTTCAAAAACTTTTCAAAACACCGACGAACTTTCTGCCAGCAATTAGTCCAAAACAAGGTTTAACCAATTTCTTAGCAATTGTACAAAATTCAAATTTAGAATACACTCTCACGCATGCTTGGCTAACCCTTTTGATGCTAGAAACATACTACAATCATTAAAACCCTTTAAAATACACGTAAAGTCCTTAAAACTAAGATTTCGCAACTAGGTGCCCGCTTTTTTTGCAAAAGAGTGTATTTCCAAAATAATTATTAAAATTATTGAAATAGATACTAACGTGTTAACATACATTATTAAGGTCATGCAAGTACTGTCCCAAAAGTAGCTGAACAACATAAGCGTCAAAAGTACATCAACACACGGCAACATTAAAAATATACTTTGTTAACCTAATTTTGTATTTACTGCTGTTTAGTGACTTTTGATACAATGATGTTCAGCGACATTTGGATTGATGGTGTACAGCGACTTTAGGAATACTAGTGCACAGATACTTTTGAAATACTCGTGTTTAACGACTTTTGTAAGTTTCTGGTGTACAGTCTATTTTGTTTCCTAGTTGTGACTATAACTTATGGCATTTTATTGTGAACAGGTGTTTTGTCATGTTGATTCTGTTCATCGACTTTTGGTGCTGACTGTACATCATATTAAGGTTTTCATATTTTTGAACTACTTAACTGGTGTAAATATTTCAGATTTTTCTACTTTTCAACCGACTTCCCGAAAGGAGAAGGTTTTCAATTCGCCAGAATCTTGTTTCTGGTAAAATATAAAGCAATAATTACGTCCAAGACGATTTTTGCCCCCGACGGCTATTTTCCAAGGATAAAGTGCACAAGTGTATACGCAGACACTGCTGCACTCGCTGTTCAGATCAGGCGCAAGCCCGGCAGCTTTACGTGCTCTCCTAAAAAATCATTCTTCACATATAGATTTTAATCGTTAGCAACCAGAAAAAGTTACAGTCCAGTCAGTTACAAGCAAACAAAAGCAAAACAATGAACTTGTTCCATTTCCACTGGTGTAATAACTCGTGTTTAAACTATCGGTTTTCATTCTAACAACATGGAACAAATTAACTGCGTCTATACGCTATGATTTCAGCCATTGCGGACGGTAAACACAAATTGCCAGCTAACACATCTAAATTTATGAAGCCACTCATGCATAAATTCTGTTCGATACAGCAATGGACAGATTTCATGTTGGACTGATGATTGTTAATAGAGTCCGATGGTGTTGCTACAAAAAACAGACATCTAACACGTGTTGAAAGGGAATTCCCGTAAGCACAATAAAGTAAGTTACAAAATACACCACATGTTTATGAATGTTCATCATTTTAGTTTTTTCAAATTCTTATCCTTACTAATATAATGAATGCAAAAGGAAGTTCATTTGTAACACTTTTGCTTGAAACGTTTAAGGTTGTACTGGTTAATATAAAATTCGACATGGGTACTTCTAGTAGTAGATAAATATAAACCTACATACCTTCTTTATCAACGTCAAATTCAAGCTGTTAATAAAATTGTGTAGTTCATAATTCAAATCATTTGCGTGAACTTGCAGTTAAGTGCTTTTTCTTTTATTTTTACCTACTTAATAAAATTTATTTCATAAAACTTCTCCTTATTAATATGAATAAGAATTTCATGAATTATTTTAAGGTTTCTGAAAATAAAGTTCCAGATTTTCGTTTGATATTATATTAAAGGCTTTTCAATAAGTTCCTGGATTCCCTGTTTACCGTATAACCAATAGCTTGAGCGTTTCAAAGATATGAATTTTCCTATCATCTCCGGCTCTATCGAATCGTCTCGAAATAAGACGGCATCTTCATGAATAATCAATTGCTATGCTCAGATCTATTATTATTTATATGTACTGCGGATTCAAGGATCATTATCGAAGTTTTTTCTGAAAGTATTTCCATATATTTTTGTCGTATTGCGTCCAAGATATTTGATCGTAAAAAAACTCTGGTTTATTTAATAAGAATTTTGTGATGGCCTTTTTGGCAAAAAATATACCTACTATTATGAATTTTCAGTACCAATGTACTGTGTGTACCAATCACCAGTGTAATGTGTTTTTTTATATCAATATTTTGAAAGGCAAAATCCATCCTAATTTATACTTTATTTTATGTGTCCTTATTTACTAAAATCCAAAACAAAAATTAATACAAAGATTGTATCTTGTCAGTAATGTAAAAAACATAAAAAAAAATAGGAACAAAATAGATGTCATTGAGTTAAAGAGATTGAAAGTGTTTTTGGGAGTCGGTTTTATTTTTTTGTAAAACCACAAGTCCCATGTTCAAAGGTGCGTAATAATTACAATATATTTACTTTTCATAAAACCTGAAACAATAATAATAATTTATAACCAAAACTGAAGTTTATAAAAATCTTTAACTCAGCTTTCAGGAAACCAGATTTTGGTATCGTTAATCGCAAAATTAACCTGTCATGACTCGATATTTTCGTATGAAAAATGTCGCTTTGCCGTTCTCTCGACTTAGTTTCAAACTATGTAGTTACTTAAAAATGTTGAAAAATATTTTCGGAAAGGAATTTCTTTTATACCTCACTTTTGTACGCATTTTAGATGAGAGTGTGAGTTTGATCCCGTTTCATGGTATAAGCTGACTTTGATATTCATTATAACTGGAATCTTTATAAGTCATCTGGTCTGTGTGTGGTTTTTCTGGGAACGACGGAAAACTGCGGCAATCAGCTGGTTTATTATAGACGCTATAGTTTGTAAATGTGTAGAGCTTAGACTATACAAAATACTTTTCAGGTTGGGATGTAAAAAAAGAAAGAAAGAAATCTTTTCACACGTGCAAGTTAACCAATGAAAATAAACCGTGTGACACAGATACCTTTCCCGGAATAAATTGTTAAAAATAAGCGTGGGTTGAAGGCTATCTATGAGCCGATTTCAGTAATTGTTTGTCCCCCAAATTATTTGTAGGACAAGGGACGGGGTTAGGCAAACATTATTAAACTGACCCTGTGATGTAGAGGGTAAGTGAGGATCAAGTTCCGTGAGTTTGATTGAAAATTTTATTATCTACTGTTTGTGTTAGTGTAGTAAATCTTAACTTAATAATGTGTCTTTGTTTATTATGCTTTTGTATTCAGATGGCTGTACTAATTGCGATGGAATTTTATGCTTAGGACCATCTTATGTTACGAATCTACCGGCAAGACCTGATAAACACTAAAATGTTACAAAAACGATGTATACTAATATTATAAAGCTGAAGAGTTTGTTTGTTTGTTTGAACGCGCTAATCTCAAGAACTACTGGACCGATTTGAAAAAATCTTTCATTGTTAGTAAACCCATTTATCGAGGAAGGCTATAGGCTACTTTTTATCCGGGTTCGTGCCGTGGTTCCTACGGGATGCGGGTGAAACCGCTGACAGAAGCTAGTAATAAGTATTTGTGCAGCCCAAATAGTAAGAACTACTTCTAAAGTTTTAATTGACACCAGTTAAATTAATATTCAGTAAATTTGCATGAATGACTGATATTTTTAAATAAATTGGTAGCATAATCTATCTAAGTGACCATATCACATTCCTTAACAAGAACTTTTACTCTAGTTCCTCATCAAAAACGAAGCAAAATATTCCACTTTCAACTATACTGCGGCACGAATTCCACAACAACCGCAATTTCCCCTCGATCGAAGTCATTAAGTGCATTTTGTAGTCTCATTAAAAACTGCAATCACATTAACTTTCAATATCAAACAAACAGTAATTAAACTCGCACAAACCATAACATTAAATAAGAAAATAGCAATTGTAAATCACATTAATGCATCGAAAATTCAAATGAATATAATTTTCCTGTATTTTGTTACATAAATTAAGTACTCGGGCATACAATATTGGCTTCACGCCAGGGATACGGTCGCCTCATTTTGAGCTCTTCCTCCGTATGTTTGAGAGCCAAGCTTATGTTCATATACAAATATACACTAATATTATAAAGAAATAAAGTTCTAGTATGTAGGCGGTTATCTTCAAAATAAATACGATTTAAGTTTTTTTTTGTCCTTGGGATGTGACATTATTTCTATCAGTTAATAAGGTATCTTATTAACTGAGCATAACTTTATCGTAGAAATCAAGGTGTTTGAGACGCATTTATGCTTAAAATTTAAAAACGCTGCCATTCAGAGAATGGATCTCAGGACCTCATGACTAACTGTGACAAATCTAGGAACGCAAAGGACGTTAGCTTGATTGAAATATAAAATGAAATTGGAATCGCGACCACGCCGTTTCAGGTAATTTCCTGCTGATTTTTAGTAAAATGAAGTACCTATCAAAACCGAAATTAAGCTTTCAAGAAGTCAGCAAAGACCAAGTATCAACTTCGCAGCATTTTAATACAAATTAGTGTAATTTAGTCGTTCTAGATCGTATCTATGTTAAATGCTCCTAAAAATGATGAGATTCAGTACATCTATTTCTTATCTTAACTTCTTTGTAAGGAAGTAGACTATTAAGCTTTCAAGACTGTATTGAGACATAAAACTTCTGTGGTTGTAAATCCTTCTAGATCTAAATATTAATAATTAAAATTTTAAAGTTAGCAGCAATCTACCCATTCCTACTTAAGTAGTAACTAAAATACTAAAATAATCATACTAGGTTACCACTGAACTAAGTTATTTTATAAGTCTGTGTAATATTCTAACAGTAGGTAAACCTCCACTTATTCTTTAACAAACTTTAAAATAAGTTTAAAATTCAAAAGCAGCGAACCATGAAATAAGCCAATCACAGTGAACGACATTTAAACGTTTTAAAACTAAAGCAACAATATCGAGATTGTATTTTTAATATTCAAATAAAAGGCAGATTACTTCAAACTGGAGAGTTGAACTTTTGCATAATTCAAGAAGCGGGCGAGGGTTTGTAGCGATAGCAGACAAAACGTATTTACGAGGAAATGGCATTTGAAGTCTACAGTCTACCACAAACGGGGCCATTTCGCGCTTATCTTCGCCTTTGCTTCGCTCGCAAGTGGTTGTCTGTCTTCGAGCGAAGTGTTTAGATTTAGACATTCCATTAGAGGCATGCTTTTGATTTGGAAGTAGTGGTCACTTTGAGCTGTTATTGTTTTGGCATCTACTGCTGTAAAGTCCTGTTCATCGTCACACATTATTTGAACAATCATATTATGGTTCCTTGGATAACGTATAATATTGCATATTGTTTACTTAATATTTAATTACTACATGTAATGAAACAGTCCTCCGCGATGTCTGTCCGTTTGTTCGCGATAGCCGCTAAAGCTACTATATGGGTTTTCATGCCATTTTCGTTTATAAATAAGCGTGATTCATAAAGTAGGGTTAAGGTACTTTATAAAGTCACTAGTATTATACAATATTTAAAAAGTAATAATTAAGATCACGCATAATTATAATCTACCTCAGGTAAAAGCCCAAACAGTTCCTAAGCAGCTTTCTGACTAAAATCTGTCTATTATCAAGATCATTTCTCTCTAAGCCTTAAGTGCCGGTTTATAGCTATCAGGATTTAAGGCAAATCTTCCTGTTCAAATTGTCATTATCATTGAGTTCTCAGCAAACAATGCTTTAATAGACTTGGAGATAAGAAACCCCTTTATAGTCCTTTCTGCACTAAGCTCCAATTGTTTCTGTAGATGATAATGTTAATCAGCCAATTGTAATTAATCATTGGTCACAGTAGCACCAGATAAGAGTGTAATTGCTATTAAGTTTCTTTGTTGCTGAACCATTTTCCGAACTTAGTTTTAAGAACTCGAAAATCAGATAGTAAAACTGTAGGTACTAGTATGAATGTTTTTACCTATATTCGTTGTTAAGATTTTTGAACATCTCGAGGAGTGTATTCTAAACTCTAACCAAAAATTCATGTCACTAATCATAATCTAAATTCTACCCCCATGTCTGCATATTCCATTGAATAAAAAATCAACTGTAGATCGAGTGATTCTCAACTATACAATTTGTACTCATGTAAAGCCATTGCTACTAGTATTTTAAATATTAAAAATAACTACTCACTTAAGCATCAGAAAAAAATCGGTAAAATAAAGCCATAACACCAATTAAAAAACAATTTCAATGCTCAATACAGACCACAAAAACAAAAGATGGATGCAATTAATTAAGCCGCCATATAATCCCGGTTTTCAATCAGGGAATTGCTGAGCACATTACCATAGCCTCTATGAAGGCATATAAAGTTTTACAAAGCTATTTCACCATTCGAAGTGAAAGTGGCAATGAAGTCATGTTTTTATTTCGTTGAAGTATCAAGATATTGTGAACGTTAAGGACCGGAACGGTGTCTTAAATACTAAATATATTTTTTTAATAGTATATAATAGTATATTTTGGTTAAATTAGCTCTTGTTTGACAAGTCAGACAGATGAAGAAGTTAATTTACTTCAAAAAATTGTGAAACCTCAAATTACCATTTCCTTTAAAAATGCAATGTAGGTGATCCAATTCAAATTCATAGCTGAATCCAAACGTAGAATATAGATCAGCCGGAAAGCAATAAAAACATCTATCATTGTGATTTACTACAAAAATACGGCTCGAGAACATTCGAGAAGCATCTGGAACTTCCTGGAACACGGATTAGTATGCAATGGTCGTATTTATACGCGCAGATATGGGCCCTTCCGTCATGGTAATGACGTGGCACGTGACGTCATGAAATGCCTCTGTTTTAGGTGCTCCGGTATATGTTATCACATTTGATATACTTACTGTTGCTTTGAGCTCATATTGTGTTACTAACACGAACAGCCTAAAATAATTGAGGGTATCATAAAAAATATGTAGGACGATTAATCTGCAACAATATTAAGTGTATGAAAAATACCTCGGCTAATCAGCCAGACCATTCAGTTTGTGTTCAAAAGTTATCATATGAAACCCACATTTTTATTATAATTACCTCTTTAATTAACCCATAATTTACCTCAGATCTCCATCTCACCTTTTAACCCCTGCTATATGGTGCACTCCCATCAATGAGCAGGTATATAAACTTTCAAACTTTGTCCACTACCTCTTTTCTCGAACAATATAGTTTGCCTTGGAAACTGCAATGGTAACAGTCACAAATCTTTGATGACACTATTAAGTCTGATAGAGTGCAGGCTTTGTGCCATTTTTGGCAGCGTTTCAAATGTAGGATATAACCTATAAGTCTTTGGAAAAAAAAAACTTTGAGAGATAGTTCTTAGTAGATAGGTTTTAGCAACTGTTTAGTGTTGTTCTTACAACGATTAATGACTTTGATTTATGAAGTACGTATTACTGTTACAGCCTTTTTATCATCCCACTGCTGGGCACAGGCCTCCTCTCACACGGAGAAGGAGTACATCATACTCGGTACAATAATATTCTGTATCTTTTTAATAATGTACGATTATGTTCATGTTGACATTTCTTGGAAATTATCAATTTTATTTTTCAAAATAACATTGATTTTTCTTTCAGTAAAATACATCAGAACACCAATAGGTACTTGAATCGGTATCGACCTCGCAATCTAATGCACTATATCATTCGTTGCTTCATCTAATAAACATGTAGAGATCCATTCAAATGTGTTTACATCAAACACTTCAGCAGAATATCTCAAACAACACAAAATAAATATTGTCATAGCTGTCCAGCAACACTATTATTCTTCGTGAAATATTAATTCTTTTAAAACGAGATAAAATATTATCCTTGGAGCAATCTTTATAACAATTTGTCTAAAAAAAACAAAGGCAGACAATCTCATTGAAACACTTGAAGAGTGTTTTATTTTATTTTTTCTTAAATGTCCTTTCTCGAGATGAATTAACACTTTTAAGTTTTTTAATTAATCCAATTTTGGATTCTTGAGAACTTTATTTCATAAATTACCACATTTCTTCAGTTGACAGGATAATTGTTTAAATTGTCTTGCTTTCATTTTCATTCAGATGATATGAATAGGAAGGGAGTGAGTGTCAGTATGACGAGTGACAGGGGAAAATGGAAGAAAATGACATATTGCGCCGACCCCAAGTAATATTTGGGAACAGGGCAGGAGAAAGAAGAAGAAGTCTTGCTTTCATTTAAACTCGTCGTTTTTGTTTCGGTTTTTGTCATTTTCAGATGCTTTGTGAAAAAATTGTTTCAGCAAATCTTATTTTACTACTTATCAGGTGAATAATAAGATAAAATCCTCATTATTTCCATACAGACTTTTATTTAAAAAAACCTATTTTTATCACAATATTGCACACGTAATAATTAAGTATTTTCATTTCATGATATTAATACATTATCTCTATTTATTTATACATTAATATGATATCGCTTAAATAAACAGTCAACAAAAGCACCGATATGTTTAAACTTTCAATAAAATATTACAATCTGTGATGTTTTTGACTAAATTATATAATGCTAGCCGTTTTCTCGTGGTTTCACCCGCGTCTCGTAAAAAAGATTGAGTAAAATATAATTTATATGGCTCAAGCACCTATAGCTTTTTAACAGTGAACAAGTTTTGCAAATCGGTTCAGTAATTTCGGAGCTTTTAGGGCACAAACATTTGGGATATGAATGTGAATTAGCTCCTCCACGACGCTGGTGAAATCGTGAGAAATATGAGACAAAGAGAGAGAAAATGTATTCTCCTACACTTTGCTATATTATGCTATAAAAACGGTCACAGATTGTTAATATCATAATAAAATACACAACACATTTACAACGCATTATAAAATATATATTCCATTTGAATACACAATAACTCATTATTTCATTAATAATGATAACTGAAACATTTTATACTAATGTTTAATTTGTAAATATTTACTGATGTTCGCAATGATTAATCATTACAATACATTATTATATGCCGTTGATCGTTTTAATTTGTTGCGTTAAAATTTTAACATTTATAACGTAATGAAACTCCTTAAAATGTAATATTATTACACATGCACAGGATTAAAAAACTTCTATTTTGAAAAAAATATCTAAAATATATTTTTATTATAATTATATAATATTGAGTTGACACATGCTGTATACATTTTGTTTCCTACATTTTAAATACATTATAATTCATGACAAACTTTTTTCATGTGTCATCTATGAATCCTGTGTATGTATAAAATATGACTATATTTTCTTAATCTACTCTGTATTATTTAGCATACTTTATACATAATTTAAGGTACATATCGTGAGAAGAAAATATGTATACATTGATATGTTGTGAGTTCATGTAGAATGATAGCTAATTGATACTTTAAATAAATCGTTTAATTAATAGCTTTGAAAGTGTGAATTTAAAACAATGAAAATAAATCAAGTTTACAAACCTGTGCGTTCTTTGTGGATATAATTAACTAATTGTAGAATTATATTTACAGGAAAGTTCGATCAAAACGATTAAAACAAAAACTAAGTATATTTAAACAAATGTAAATAAATAAATATCTATTTACCAAAATAATAATCAGCTCTAAGTACCTAGTATGCTGAAAATACGAATTGAAACAAAACCAATAATATATTTCTGTTGTTTTTTTTTTCAGATGAAAAAACACAAGAAAAGTAATTCAATTTTCTTTTTTATTAATACTTATTTGTCACAGCGAAATTGCAAAATTGTGAATGATTCTTTTATGACATCAGTTTGATATGGTTTTATTTATTTTATACAATATCTTCTAAAATAAACGTATATTCTTAGAGATAGTTGAGTATGGAGATATATTGCGAGTAAAATAAAACATTGTAGAAAAAGTGATAGTGCATTAAGTGATATGAAGAGATTAATTGTGATATGTATCCTCTAGAGAAGTGATTTGGAAGTCAATCGGTATCCCATCACCTCTAAAAAAAAGTAAATAAGTAATCAAAGTTCCCAAGCTCTTTCTCTAAAACTGAAATTCGAAAACACTAACAATTTGAGACGCGTCCCTCAAGACCAATTTTCAGGTCCATCAATTTAGTGTCAAAAAAGCTGGTCCTTATCTTGATTATAACTCGTATACAACCATAAATATTAATGGAAGCATTGAAACTGTTCAAGCAAGAAATTGATTTTTCTTCGCAACTGAACCTTGTCTGTTTGCGGTCAAAATAATTTCAGTTTCATCAATTTGTGAGAACCGACTGACTTCAATATTATTTAGGTATTTTTTTCATATTTATATTATAGTTTTGTACAAATTATATACACTCTCACTAATGGTCCTTATTCCCAAAGATCCTTGGACGGCTCAAACTTCATTTAAGGATCTCACACCAGGACTGGATAAGCAAGAATTAATTTTTAGATACACCATAACAGTAACACTTTACCTTTATTAAACTTTTGGGTACTAAGATTAAAACAAACTCGCGCGGAATACGAAAATTTTGGGAGACGATGTATTTACTGAATAAAAATATCCTCCGTTAAGACATTATTTTGAGTCAAAAACTACTAGTAGGTATAGGAAATTCGCCTCGCGCTGTTTTTCGATAATAAATAATTTAGCTATTTTATAGCAACAATATAAAATTGCAATATCCAACCAATAACAGTAATTACAAAATAAAGTTATTACACACTTACCCCCAAACACAAGAGAGGATACTGCATAAAATACAGTGATCGATACTGAGAACCGGTGAATATTTAAGAACGCTTCAGACAAAAGCCGGTTACGGGCCGGAACGGGGCGTTAATGGAGCAGGACGTTCTTTTGGCCCGGGACTGCCGCGGGCGGCATACCTCGTTAGGTAGCCTAACGTGTTTTATACAAAGATGAACAAAAAAGTTTCAGGCAACCTTTTGCGGGATGCAGTTTAGGTACACTAAATTACAACAAACAAATTTTTGAGCTTTAATAACAACGTAAAATAATAATGATTGTTGCAAATTTTAATTATGGCTAAATAATAAGTATTTATTTGATAAAATTGACGCTGAATTCAATAGATCCTATTCGTATCGAAGGACCAAATTGTCGTAACCACTTACAATTCCATTGCACTACACATCTAAATTTCAATTCTTGCTACCCAATCCGTCTGAACGAATTCCCTATATCGTCTAAATAGGTCACCTTATGTCTTCGTACCGGGTCCAGAGTGCAACCAACAGTGATGTTAGCAGCAAACTCAAGTAGCTTGTAGTGGTTTTCACA
This sequence comes from Helicoverpa zea, assembly GCF_022581195.2. NCBI lineage: Eukaryota > Metazoa > Arthropoda > Insecta > Lepidoptera > Noctuidae > Helicoverpa > Helicoverpa zea. The sequence continues at coordinate 8,036,917 of NC_061472.1, forward strand.
CCGCTTTGTAATTCTGCCAGGCTTGATCCTGTGGACAAAATTGTGTTTAGAATTGGAGTGTGAAGTAACGGTTGGTGCTGTGGGAAGAGTTAAATCGCAATTGATAGTGTGAATCGATTTATTGATTTATTTATGGGGGTGTAACAAGCCTCCACAGATATACATATATTATTAACGATGAACTATTATAATAATAATTGTTATTTTAAATAGACTTTTCTTCGGAGACAAACAAATTGACCATTCAGCTTTAAGTGTTGTATGCATAAGTAGTACAGGTAAAGTTCGTATTATAAATGTATAATAGAAATTACGTATCAGTCAAAGCATTCATTCCGGCTTCAGGCTGCTTCAGGCTTCATTCCGTTTGGCTCACAATTTTAGGTGCGCCTGACCTACATTTAAACATTGTCACACAAACAACGAACAGAATGAAAGTACTTGAATAATAACATTGAATTTAAAATATATTCATATAATTATGTGAGATGCAATGTTTTATGGAAAGAAACATGGAGAACAAAATGATGAGCGGAGATGACATAATGTAAAATCTCCTTAGAAAGTAGCGTCATAAAAATACGGGTATTTGGAGGACGAGGAACGTTACTGGTTCCTCCCTTATATTTCTTCACTCTCTTTTTAACTTGTCCATTTTTTTAAAAACCTAATCATCAATCAATCAAGACCAATCTTCGACAGATGTTTCAAGGAATACGAACGCCTCGTTAGTTTACTAATAGCTATTAGTTTTGATAACGCCCACCGTACGTAGTTGACCCAGAAGAAAGCGCCTGACCTGCCTTATGGTATCTCCGCAATTGACAGTTTCTACCAAACTATCAAATGATAATTTTTGATGATAAATTAGACTTTGGAAAATAATCAAAGCGTTTAAAATATACGAATTTTAATAAAAGCATTCATTACTCTTGACAATACAAAACCGCGTCAATTAATAATGACTCATGATGCGATTAAGCCTTTTAAAATGGACCATTAATGAAAGCCGTAATTAATTATTAATAATTACGTACTCTTATATTGTGTTTTGCTATTCTGTTTTTGTTTTCAATGCAATTGAAATACTAGCTGACAAGTCTTACTATAATTCAGTAAGCAATTAACACATTTTCAAAAAGTATCACCCACTCAAAAATGGTTTCAAGAGTAGGTAAAATAGTTTATGTTTCTTCCATCACTATTTTAGCCATAGGAATGAATTTCCTGCTAAAGATAGACCTCAGACCTAACCTATTGATTTTCAAAAGGACCAGTCATCCAATTCGTAGTCAATATGTTATAGGTACCTACTTCGGAACTCATATGACTTGATTAGTAAAGTGGGTATTCAGATTAACCCAGTTACCTGGAAGCCCCATTCCACTGCGAGAAAGGTTATGCGGATAAATTACCTCATTCACAATATTAATTACAACGCAGGTATATCGAGTACCTACGTTTCCCGCAATCTATTAGTACCCGGGTTTGCTTTATTTTGTTTCTGTGATAGACTGGTAGTATTTATAACAAATTCTAATGGAGAAAGCAAAAATAACTGCAAAACGAGCAAAAAAGTTACGTCTGTATTGGAGCCCCTTAAAATATTTATTTTATGAGAGTTTTCAGTGAATTTTTTGTTATAGCGGCAATAGTTATGCATCTTCTATAAAAAATATAACTGTCTATCTAACTATCCCCGTTCAAGAACCTACAGCCTGGTGACAGACGGGTAGCGATGTCTCAGTAATAGGGTCTCATTATCCCCTTGGGTGTGAACCCTAAAAAAGAAGGACACAAACTAAACCCTTTTTTGCATCTCACTCATTTTCTAGACGTTAATTACTTTGTATAAAATCCTAGAATTTTTAACGAACTGCAACACAAAGCATATCAAGTGTCAGTCGAACAAAATAGTACAAAAGTAGTTTATCGATCACCGGCTTTCGAAGCGAAGCGATGCGATATTTGAAGGAGAATCGCACAAACAACCAGACTTTGTGCAAACATTTGTTATAGTTATTCAAATATTTATTTGGCCTCATAATTGCACATGCGTATTCCGCTCCCAAGTTCAGCTATTTTACTTCGGTATGTTAATAATTATGTTGGAAATGCGTCTAGTTTGTATGCGCTCGGTTTTGCGCGCATAAGAGCAAGCTTATTCAACATACGTCAAGTATTCTTCATCTCAATAATGTAATGAACGTGATTTATCTGATCATCAGACAGCATAGAACAGAGAAGCCGGAATAGAAGATTTTACTTTACATTTTTTCACCCAAGTAACGAAGAAAAATATCTTCAACTAGAAATATGGCTAATGGACTCGTAAAAACACCTTTTCGACATTTCCAGATCGATACACAGTAGCCTTTGAAAGTTGTTTTGTGACCATTCGTTTAGCGAGTTATCTGGGACACAGGAAATCAGGTGTCAGGCCCAACAAATGGACACTGCGCTAAATAGAGACAGGACTAAGTGAGTTTAATCGATTAGCTTGTTGATTGCCTTCGAAAGAATTGCGAATTGCGAGCCGGCCCCGAATTACGTATAGAGCTCGAGTTACGGTAGTGGGTCAGGTTCAAATTAATCTTTTTTTTTTTTACTGGGAATAATTTGGCTAGTTGTTTTTATGTTACTGGGGGAGAGTTACAATTTCTTTTACCTGTAAGTGAGACCTAGTGATTAAAGCATCAACAGCCTGTCAAGTATAAATATATCAGTGATGGTTTGATTTCGAGTCAGGCTAAGTAAGAAAATAGATTAACAAAACCTGAACTTTAAAGTCTGAATGGTCAATGCTCGTTTAACAATCATGATGCTTAGCGCTCATTCCTTCTCGGTGTTAAAATAGGCCTGTCCTGCAGTGACGCAATCAAAAGGTTGGTGATAAAATTATATCTGAATATTATCCATCCAAATAAAGTTTTCAGTTGGCAATATCTCACATCCATTCAAGCGACAAATTATTTTTATCTTTTTCCGCTTTCATAATAATATCTCACTTATTTCCTTTTATTTTATTTCACAATAGACTTCAAAACTAAGAGCTGTCAGTGCCCCATTTTCTCTCAAGAAAAGAACAAACATTATGAAGCTTAACGTCAATTCTTATAAAACAGAGCACTCGATACAAATCCTTTGCAATATGGACGTAAAACACAAAATGTCGGACGCAAACCTTACAGAATCGAACATTTGTTACATTTAGTACGAATTTATCGACTCTCGCGAACTATTTATTCTAGAAATATTAAATCGAGAGTGAAATGTGTTTTCTCAGTAGACGAACGTTGGTAGTTAATGTTGCCACGTACGTGCTAGTTCTGTGAAACAAAGGGAAGGTATAGATCAAATAATTATTATTTCTAACACTTACTCGATAAAAAAGTATTTAAGTTTAACTTATGTGCCTAATGATGGTTTCTGAGCACTTTTGTTGGCAGTCATAGGAAAATTAATAAGTAGAGAAAAATTATCGGTCATACTACCTGTATTAGTTTAGTGCTGCATGTTTTGTTATTACTATATACTCAGTAAAATAATATTGATAAAGTCGTGGTGGCCTAGTGGGTAAAGGACCAACCTCTCAAGTATGAGGGCGCGGGTTCGATCCCAGGTCGGGCATGTACCAATGCAACTTTTCTAAGTTTGTATGTACTTTCTAAGTATATCTTAGACACCATTGACTGTGTTTCGGATGGCACGTTAAACTGTAGGTTCCGGCTGTCATTGAACATCGTTGGCAGTCGTTACGGGTAGTCAGAAGCCAGTAAGTCTGACACCAGTCTAACCAAGGGGTATCGGGTTGCCCAGGTAACTGGGTTGAGGAGGTCAGATAGGCAGTCGCTTCTTGTAAAGCACTGGTACTCAGCTGAATCCGGTTAGACTGGAAACCGACCCCAACATGATTGGGAAAAGGCTCAGAGGATGATGTTTTGTTATTACTACTCAGTAAAATAATATTGATAAAATTGGTAATTTTGAAGCTTTTTACACAACATTTTCACAACTGAAAATATTTTTTTGATATTTTTTTTGTAATAACTACATTGATTGGTTCATTTTAATTTTGAAATAATGTTTACATATAGATACCGCTTTTAACCCAAATTGACTTTAACAGCGCTTTCTCACCGGCGGATTTTTGTCGCGCGTAGCGAATCCGAACATGCTAGCGCGACCCATTACGAGTGGAAAAAATCTGTTCCTTAGTTTCAAATGTCATTTTTAGTACAGGTGGTTGTCAATTGTTTTTTATCACGCATACGCGCGACACCATTCGTAGGAATCGAGCTATGTGGCTAGGAAAAACTAAACCGAAAATCCGTCACTGAAAAAACTCTGTTAGCATACGATTTTACTATTTACTTTTATTCAGAAACGATTTTAAAATAGGAACTTTTAATAGTTCGGTTTCCCAATTAGTGAAAACTGTGGAATTTTATTTTTCAAAGAATTGAGAGGATTTTTAAACTATACAATACTTGGAAATTATTATAGCAAAATTACATGGGGGAAAGTTACCTGATTCTAAGAATGGTACTTTGAGTAAGTATAAGCAGCATTCATTTATTGACGTAAATATTTGTTTAAGTGATAACGAAGGTAATTTAGTAAATGATATAAAAATATGACAGTTTTCGGTATTTGCTGTTTAGAATTTACTTATAAAGACTGCATATTTATGTTAGTCTTATTATTAGTATTATGTGCAGTATTTCTAACCGCCAATCAAGTGCAATTCTGCATCGTCAATTATTTTAGTTCACGAAAACCCACATGGAACATTGGCAACCAAAACTAGGTATATAAAATAATATCCCATTAGTAAACAGGCAACAATTCTTTATGTTTATTACCGTAGTTTTTCAGCCTTAGAGTCGTCGTTTTGCTAAATAAATACCTACATAGATACGCGCTTGTAAAGTGAAGGACCCATCCGCCATTACGGTAGATCAACCGACAATTTATTAAGACGTGACTAGTTAGTTGTCTTGTTATACGGCCTTTAATCAATGGGGTACTTATGGTGGACCAATTTTCTCAAGTGAATTGGCTTAGCAAAGGGTTAGTAGTCACATTAACTGGTACGAAAGTGCCAATGGCAACTACTATTTTTAATGTAAGCAACTCGCACGAATGTAATTTTATTATAAAGAGGTCGAATCGATCCCTTTTAAAATGAGTATTAGGCAATTCGCACATACATTGTTTTTTGTGCAGTACGCTTAATCTACACATTAAGTACAGGCATATAAAAAAATGGTTGCGATATTTTTATGGATAAATAGAAGACTTAAGTAAAGACCAATTGGCTTTGAAGAAGAAGTTATGTATAATAACATCGAACTAATAAGCTTTTTTGAGCCTTATTGGTAAAATATACCCAGCATTGGCAAACTACTAAAATGATAGAAATTCAAGAAATACATTTTAATTAAACGTCCTCAAGACTGGTTGGTTTCAAGGACAAGAAATATACAATTTGTAATTTCGTCGAAGCATTTAACGTAGGTGCGGATGCTTTCAATTTCTATGGACTATTGTGAATGTTCAGTGTACCGGACGGTTACTGCTCGTTTCACACCATTTAAGATTATATTACAAGATAAAGTACGGAGTCAAACTCAATTTCAAAACATACAATTGTCGTATGTACGGTTGTTATTCCATAGCGCTTTAACTATGTCTTTAATACTAACACTTATCTTAGTGATTTTTAAGTAAAAATACACGGCGCCGACACTTTTTGAGTTGTTTTTATAAAATACATGTACGAGTATAAAATTCAATGCTAATATTTATGTATAAAATTGTCTATGGGCCTTGGATGCTTGAGACAAACAAAAACTCCGTATCATATCATAATCAGGTTGATCTAAATTATAGCATTCAACCAGACCCCATTAATTTACACAATCCTTAATACCCAGACAAAACTAAACTATTAGGAAATATTACATTATAAACCTACAATTGTGCGCGAATACTTAGGAAACAAAACAGAAGCTACTCGTACAATTGGACTAACTTAATGACATGATATTAGAACTCTCCGGTTATAAATGAGTGTCTTTATTACGTACTATAACTAAGTCTAGTCAGAGAATTTACATAGCATTAAAAACCTCATTAAGCGTAGACATTTCTTAATAATGCCCTCGATGAACCATTTTCGTTGTACGTTTTTTGTGAACTAAGAAAGTTTTGAATAACGCGGAACGTGACGATTCGTAATTCTGTAGTCTTGAATATTAAGGGTATTGTTTAGCACTGAAAATAATGGGTTTCAAATACTTTCTAATACTTTGGAGATTGGATGGTGTTATGATATCTTAGAGACTAATTTTTATTTTAGGCTGACTGTTTATATAATACTTGAACAAATTACATATAGATAGGTTACTGGGTTGACTTGATAAGATAGGCAGTCGCTCGATCTAAAATACTGTTACTCAAATGCATCGGGTTGAACTAGAAGCCAACTACAACATAGTTGCCTAAACCGAAAAACCTTAAAATATAAGATGTACCTAGCATTTTATTTAAAAAGTGTTTCAAACAGACTGCAATCGAAGATTCCAACTAACTACCTCAAACAGATATGAGAAGCAATACACTGAATATTACAGTAATAGCGCCCACTTATGCACTACACCATTCAACGAATAAGCATGAAAATAGTTTATGACTCAATCTGGAAACAGGTGCACTTACTGCACGTACCTACGTAACTCTCATTTGTTTTCAATCCTACACACACTACAAACTTTTAGTCGGCATATAGTTTGTACCGTTTTTAGCCAGTTAACATTTGAATTAACTTATAAAATGTTATAATATTATAACCATATTATTGTTGAGTTGTAAAAAAACCATATTCAAATAAATTGAGTTTGTAATGATTTATTAATATAAGTTCCTCTATCGTTCACTTTAACAAAAACGGTACTTCTGCAATGGTTTTACGCACATAACAACGATGGGGTATTTAGCCGGTATCAGACCGACTGAAAACAATCACTCGACTTATCAAGATTTGATCCACTGAATCAAGACTTTCTAAGAAAAAAATTGGCTAACCATCTCGTCAAGTATCGGCCAACTGTTTAGTCGGCAGTTTGCAGGTGAACTTACTGCACGAAACTGGTTGCTCTCATTTGTAAACGAATTCAGAGCTCAGATGTTTCTGTTGCTCTTTAAAGGGAAATAAACAAATTGCTCCTGTTTCGAATTTTGCAACCTACTGGGAACTTGATGGAGGAAATTTTTTGCCAAAGAATAAAAATTTTAATGAAATAGGTCTGTTTCTAGGAAGTTTGTATATCACCGTTTCTTCTTTCCAGGTAAAATACAAAGAAGCTTTGAAAGGGTCGTTATCGGCGTAAGTAAAAACTTTTTTTTTACATAATAGATCCGACTTCAATATTATTCTTTATATCCTTTAATTTATAAGTACCTAAAACTTTTTCTAAGCGTGGCAAATATTATAATGAAAGCTATATCAAAATCTGTTCAGAGTAACTTGATATAATCACGCACAAACATACATCCTCCTTTTTTTGAAGGCTATTAAAAATGGATAAGTACCTATATACCCTCGATGACGCAAAGCTCAGAAATCGACCACTATAGAATTGACACCAATTCTGTTGTATTCCAAACTATAGATACTTTCTAGTTTATTTTACTAGCTACTGTAAGCAGGTGTAAAACCAACCTTGCAGAACGTGGACTCTAGTAGTCGCCCTCATCTGCACAGGCGATTCCAGGGCGCAGGTGTAGTTCCCAGCATCCTCCACTTTCAGACGCGCCACCTAAACAAAGAAAATAAGTGGTTTGTATAATATACAAACTGTATGTATGTACGTGTAAATAAGTGTTTTAGAACTTGGAATGTAGTGTCGTCAGTTACACTATCAATATATTGTTATGATGTACGTATAATACATGACAATTTTCAATAAATAAAGATTAGGGAAAAGGCTCGGGAGATGATGATGATTGATTGTAAAAAATAAATCAATAATTAGATTTATAAATGCATAAGAAACTCTTTCCGTCTGTTTGTCTATCCGTTTTTTTTTTCACGCCAAAACAATTAAATACATTTAAATGTTTGGTACACAGGACACTCTAAAATCTGAGAAGGGGTTTTTATCCACGTGCGGGAAGTAGTTCCCCCGGGACGTGGGTGTAATCGTGGGGAGAAGATAGTAGTTAATATAGTCTGTGTCTACATGTACATTTACTTAAATGCCTGAGGCAATTGCGTCAGCCGTTTTCCAGTAACTCGTAAAGTCATAAGTATATACTTGAATACGTAAATAGTAAAGTGATGTTTTGCTTTAATAAATATTATATCAAAGCTTCATGAAACGTCTTGAAATTATGCGATTTATCTAAAATACGAGTATAAGTAAAGCCTAAAAATCTAGTCAAGTCGGCTTCAATTATTAGATTTCACAAAGAACAAGGTACTAAGTAATAATAAAATCGAATTATCGCTTTCCAACTGTTAATTACTTTCTGATTTATTAGAATGCTTTAGATAAATTATACCTACCTATTTTATAATCCCCCGAATGCACCGAGGTTTGTTTCATTTTAAATATTGAGGCCACATATTTTAATTCTGGCTAAATGGCTGGTATTACACAGACATAAAGAAAAACAAAATCACCAATCCCGCGGAAGAGCAAACATTAAAAAAAATGCTTTAATAAAACATCGTATAATTCGCGGATATCTTACGTCTGAGCCATAAAAGTCTTCAAACATTTTTTTCAAGATTGCATTTTTGTATCACCACTTCGCCGTAACTAAGAGGGAATATTTAGGTCTCACTTACGCTTGCCCGCAAATATATAGAGGCCATTTAGACCAAACGGGGAGGCAGAATTACTGGGCCTGGGGTGTAGTTGCAAGGCGGGGCGGCATTGCTAGCTGAGGATTTCAGAAAATTAATAGACCCGTAATATCCTGGGTAGCCAGCCTTTTAAATAAAGCGTGGTTTGGCAACGGGCCCAAAAAGGTTAGACATTAATGATTATAGAGTATAAGCCTTTTGGAACTGCTAGTTTAAAGTAATGTTTTAGTAACTGTTTGGGTGAATTTATGATTGTAATTAATATTATTATTTCATAATTTATTGTGTTTAACTCCAAAAGCGGTAACAACTCGGTGGTTTATTATGTTATTTCGAACATATATTTTTAATATTTAATTGCAATAGTTGATTGTAACACAGAATGAAATCATTAATGTAATCTGGAACATGAATAAACCATAAAACTAAAATCTACAATGATAAATGGGCGAGTGACCTTTTTATGTACGAGAACCTTTTAGCAACACACTAAAAGACACAAATTAGGAGCTAGTTGTACAATAAATCTACACCTCACAATGTACTTAGTTCGCTACTTACATTACCGCTCACAGTGCGCCCCCACCCTACCTTACCACTTAACTCATGGCTATCATACGGTAAATATCATACGCTCTGTTATCTCCTTGACTATAAACGTTTACAGACATAATTACAGCATCCCCGTGAGGGACAAGGCTACTAAGCAACCCTCATTTACTACGTTAAACACAATTTTTGTAAACACCCCGTATTTAAGGAAAAACAGTTGATGAAATGTAAATAAGCAATGAGATTTTAGGAAGATATACCTCGCCCCTAGGCCTTTCGTAAATGGAAAATGGGCACGCCGAATTAACTTAGTTATTTTTATACTGCTTTGGAATAGGTAAATAGGCATCTTCTCTCAAGGGTGTCGCACGACATTATATTATTTTTTATTCTTTCTGAAAAATGACTGACGTAATTCCATCTTTTGATGTGATAATATTCTTTAAAATACCTCTAACGTAAAATCTCTAGATACTTATCGCTGCTATGCAGGTAAAACTGTTCAAAACAGGAGACATTTTGAGGCGAATATTTTTGCTGCAACTATGCAAATACCAGTACGAAGATAACAAGCATTTTTAAATTAAATTTTTTGTTAATTATAGCCGAATAACTTCGTGACTAACTTGCATAACCTTTCCTCCATTAAAAATCAAGTATTTTATAAAAGAAAAACCGAATTTCCTCAAGATATTTTACTCCAGCAATCTTTGATCGATTTATTATAAATATCGTTTTCAATTCTTAGCAAGTCTCAATGGTTTTTCGATATTTTATTTATGCTGTGTTGTGAGAAAAGCCTATAAAGTCTCGTTTAGAAGGGAAACAATGTTCCCCGAAACACAATAAACGGGAGATTTTCTTCCAGGTGCGATGAAAAGAGGTCGGGGTCAAAAACCGCTTTATTTTAGGCGTTACTTCAATGCGGCGAAAGAAGGTTAAGGAAGTTCTAGACTGCCAGTTAGGTTCCTTTTTAGAATTATGAAGGCTTTCAACAGGAATATACGATGTAGTTAGCAAAGAAAATTCACTACATTTGAGTTTTAAGAAAAAAAGGTACATTTATTGGACAAGGTTTGCGTTACTAGTATTTAAATACGATGAAGGACACAATATGGTAACTACTTCAACATCTTTATAGCCGTAGTCATTAATTATGTTTGTGCTTGAATGCAGTGTTGTCTCAAAGACATCTACAGGTAAAATAACATTTTATTCTTATGTAAAAGGAAAATATATTATCAAGTGCCATCCCTGCAAGAATATAAGAGAAACTTATTGCACAAAAAGTGTATCAATAATTCTACATGTAAATATAAATTACCTGCAAATGGCTCGTCAAAGTCAGCTGATCGGTTTCTATAAGCACGCCTCCTCGGATCTCGTCCAGAGACACGGTGCTGTTCCCTCGATACCAATGCATCTCGGGCACGGCCTCTCCAGGGTACAAGTGGAGAATTGCACATTTCAGGGATAAAGTCTCCCCGGTTTCGAGGAACGCTTCTTTACTCATTTTTATTGAAGGCGCTGTGAACAAAAATATGTAGTTAGTTGGGGGTCATTTCCAAACTTTTGGTCTAAGAAAGTTAGCGAAAGACAAAAGAGAAAGTATGTACTGTAGAAGCAATTTTGTTTGCAGAGCTTGAAGAAATATTCTTTTATTTTGTAAAGATAGCGAAGGTCCCAAATAGTCCAAGGTTACATAATGAGATATTATTTATACTTTTTTTTATCGTTCTTATGTGATATTGATAAAGATTTTTATAATCAGTATTGTTATAACGGGTCTGATATCCAAAATTATAAGTCATGAATTCGCTAGTCATAAAATAAAACTGCTTTTATATTTCACTTTACGGTCCACGATTATATTGTGTACCGTTATCAGTTTGAAAGCTTTACCTTCTCGTAGAGCAATAAATATAAAAATCCCGTGAAGATGTACGTCAAAACGTATTAGGATGACATTTTTTAATTAGATTTGATCTAAGAAAACAGTCTTGGTAAAAAGGTAATACAAAAAAATAATAAAAAGTTTCATTTCATATGGTTAGTCTATGTTACGATTACGTTTGTTGATGGAATTTCCTCATAAATTTTTGATTGAAATATTTTTACGCTTACCATGACGATGGTAGTGTTATAGAGTATGAAGGTAAGATTTTTTGGTACACAATCACAGCAAGATGGCTTAAATTGATATTTTTCTAGGGACGCAGGTGAAATGGGCAAAATACTAGATTTAACGAAAAACACTTACGATGCACAGTCAGTTTATACCGCCTCAACATAGGCGGGTGTGTGGAAACGTGACAGCAATATACTCCGGAATCCTGGACCTTCGCATCAGCTAGTGCCAGCTTCCAGTTCTCACCAGCTAAGTCTACCCTGTACCTGTGGAAGAACCAGGCTTTAAAACATGTACGATTTGAAACAGATGGAATTGCAGATTGAAGTCAAAACAGAGAAAAAGACCGGAAAAAAATAGGAAGCTGCTAAAATATGTTGATAAACATTCATTAAATTAGTTTCTGTACAAAAATCCAAAAAAAAAAGGAAACATACATAAAGTATTTACCCTAAATAAAATGTTTTATTGTACCTATAATTCGGCTACATCATCTCATCCACGTGGAAATCAAAAACAAATTAGTCACATGTGTAGTTAAGAATAAAATTTGGATAAGGACAAGACGGGGATGATGATGAGCCAAATGAATGAGAGTTATATTCTCATTTTTTAATATTCTTAAATTAAATGCACGTGATCTATCATATTTATCATCAAAATTATCAAAAGGTTAGAAACATTGTGTATAAAATATCTAAAATAAAGTATTATTATCCAAAGCACGATACACCTCGACAATAACAATACAAAACACAGTTTTTCAGGCAGGTACCGACAGCAACGGGCTTTCTCGATAACCAATATTTTAGACCAAACACACATTCCTATTTGGATTGTGACACGCGTAAATAAGAAGTTATATTTATTTTGTAATCTTCCAATGGTTGGGGTTTGTGAATAGACTACAGTTTTCAATATCGAAAGTAGATAATCGTTGAGTATGTGAAGAAAGCATGGGAAAATAATGGGTAATAAATAAATGAATAAATATGTGGTAACGTAAATGGTATGATTGATGTCAGCATGGACTATGGGACTAACTGATAAAATTAAATAAATGTCCTTTTTATGCATAACATAATTTTAGGGAGCATTATTTAAGGAACTTTAATATTTATTTTACAGTATAGACAACACGTTATTTCAAAGTGAATAATTTACCTAAAATCCGTTGTGTGCGTATCCAAATCTATTGTGAGAAGTTCCAAATTTTCATCTTCAGATACTCGTATCCATGATACCTGTAAAAAGAAATACCATGAATTCTTCTTCTTACATTTTATAGTATTTTCCTCATTTTAAATAATATTTTAAAAGGTACTTACGGTTTTATCTCGTAAAGCCGTCACTTTGCAGTCGAATATGACAGTAGACCCGGTATCAGCGTCAATTATGGTGTCCTCAGAAGCTGTTCCCTCAAATGATGGGGGACGAAATCTGTGTCAAAAAGAAATAAGATAAGTTGATGATCTTATAAGGAAACCAAAGAAAAATATTAATATTACTTTTGAGTTGTCGCGTTTAGATTAACCTACATTCGATATTTTTTTGTTTTGATGAGAATACTCAACCAAGAAATTAAGTTTAGGGACTAAAACAGTAAATAAAGACATTTAACTAAATCATATTTTATTTAGGTACCTTGAAAGGAAACTGACTATTAGCAGCAACCAACGAGTTTTATCAAGGTTGGAAATAAAAAGCAAGCATTTGTTCGAGAAATTGAAAATATAAAAATAAAATCTTAGTACGGTGAGAATACAACAAAGATGGCTGTTATTTTAGTTTCCCCTTTTTCTTACACTATCGTCCTATGTAGATTTGAAGTCTAGACAGACATTTTGTGGCATTTACATAGGACAATTCCAATATTTCAAGAGCCCCTTATGGTTATTCTGGATAAAAGAAAATATACAACCTTTTAGGGACCAATTTCTTTTTCTAGGGCCAATACTCGGTGGCCCTAGTGTTCTAGATTTTATTCGAATAAATATGGTTTGGAATAAAAGGGTTTGATAAGATAGGTATATTTACATTACACTTAGGACCGTTATGTATTTCGTGTACATTATCTTTTTTTAATGGTAAAATGATAATATTTCAATTTATTGAAGTATTTTCCGTACCCAGACAGAATTTAATCACATAAAACTTTCTTTCCATGCAATTTGTAATACGTTAATCCGTAAAACAAGGCAGGGTCCAAAAGGCCCTTATACAACCCATCACGAAGCGTCAATATGTTACTTAACTCTGTTTCTGCTCAGTTATTCTAAGGTCCAATAACGTGGGAGCAGAGATCAGGCCCCAATTTCAAACTCCACATAAATTCTGTTTAAGTTTGATGATTAAAATCCCGAATTTGGCTCAGAAATTTTCTTCGTTAAAATTCCGAAAATTAACAAGCTTAATCAGCTTTTTGGATACTGTACTGTTAGTTGGTAAAGTGAATCAACAACCATTGAATTTACACCCAAATAATTTTCGTTTTTTTTTTTTGTAACAAGTTGACATAATATTTGTGATGTAAACAATGATGTAAAAGTAGAGCGGGTTGTGTATAAACACTTTTGTTATACAACTTTTGTTAGTAAGTGTACCTTAGATAATTAAAAGTGGTGACAAGCGGGGTACACTCCCGCACACGCACGTTCCAGTTTCGTTAACTAATTGGGTTGCCAGCCTAATATTTAGGATTAAGGACGGACTCCACAAAGGGGAAAATAATAAAACAATTTTGTCTCACTAACTTTCCCTGTTGTGTCAAATTAAATTACAAATATTTTTAACCGTTTCATAGCTTCAAAAGAGATCTTTGTGATAGTCGTGTAAAATATGAGTGTGATAGTATTTTACCGAAATAACCAAAAGTTAAAACATGTAACAGATAAATTCAATTAGAGTAGGTTCATTTTTATCTATACCAATATTATAAAGCTGAAGAGTTTGTTTGTTTGTTTGAACGCGCTAATCTCAGGAACTACTGGTCCGATTTGAACAATTCTTTCGGTGTTAGACCATTTTCAGTAGTCAATTCATCGATATGACCAATAAGCAAATTCACGGCTTGTTATGATTTAGTTAACGTTCTAGTTGAATGGTGCAACTCAACCTTAAACCCTTAATGTAGGTCTTAAAAGATACAAGATACTTTATTGGTATTGTGTACTTTATAACGTTTTCTATATTGCCTAAACTTCCAAACTAAACAATCGCTAGTTTAATGTAAAGGGCGTGGTATAATCCGTATAATTAAAATTTGTCGTTGAGTATCTTGTTGAAAATTAAGATAATCTTTATTAACGCCTCATAAACCAATTGGATTCTGGGACTAGCGTAAATACTTGTAAATCATACCAGCTCATTTTGTTTATAAATATTTTTTTATAAATAAAAGGCTGGAAGGCTGATTCTTAATCAACTGAATTATTTATACTTTACCCATGAGACAGACCTACATTTTTCAGCGTTTTCTAATTTTCAACGAAAACTGTTGGGTTTTAAAGTAGCAACATACGAATTTTAATAGTAATAAAGTCATAAAAATAAAGTAAAAAATCTCAGGACAGCAATAAATAAAAAACAAAACCACAGGGAGTACCATCTAATCGGAAAGCCAAAAATATATCCAAAGAGCATTTTCCCATTCCTGAACTAAACAGCAAAGAAAAAGACGGATAAAGGCAGAGTTATGATATTATTCCGAGTCTAATTTACAAAAAGAAACAACTCTAACATATGTTAGGCCGAGATGTTTGTATATTTTTTACAAAAGAAAATGTGTGACCCGACGAGGCTCATTTTATTCAAACTGGTAACTTTTGTATGGACGTGATCAGCTTTCAAATTATAGGGCCGCACCTCACACCGAAGCGTAAGAGACGCGGACATTTTAAACCCTTTAAAATTCATCATCATCTGCCTACCATTATGCAAGACTGGTGATTGGACTTACTGGCTTCTGACTACCAGTAACTACATCCAAAAAAATTCAAATGACAGCCGCCACCTACAGTTTATCGTGCCCTCCAAAACATGGTCATTAGTGCCCTTTGAAAGTATCAAGCCACAACTTTTTATTTAAATATAAACTACAAACTTCGTTTTGTAGATAGTTGACAGATTAATATTGTATCTACAAATTCTATTATAATATTCTCTCAAGTTTCAATTTTGCAGTAACTTCGTAAGTACTCGAGACCTGAGTTAGTTGCAAATGCTTGTGACAGCAATTTCAGATATGTATGCAAACTGTACAAGTTTTCTAACAATGTAGAAAATTGAATCATATACTGAAATATATTTTGATAACGAGAAATGGTATGATATTATTAATCTGAAAAGGGGGCTAAAACTAAAATGAATGTTTTGAAAATATATAAGTGAGTACCTATTCGTATATATCAGGGTTGTATTATTCTATGTTCATAGTTGGTTACACATATAAAGATGCCGTCGGAAATAATATATTATTTTCAACTGCGACGTCATCAGAGTGCATAATATCATCAATACTACAAACAACTGGTACAGCTACTTCCGATTTTCCTACAAAAGTAACTTATAAATCAAGGACTCTCTAACGTTATAAACTCATTCACAAAAATAAAATCAGCAAACTAATCCATGATCATCTGATATTCAAACTCCTAGCTACGCTTCGGTGTAAACGAGGCCTTTGACGTGGCCCTGAAAAGGATCTTCATTACGGCGGACAAATGAGATACCGGTGGTCGGTATTAGTGGAATTAGTTCCCCTGTTTAAGGGAACGTGTTCCTTCACACCGAATGTAGTGATTTTCTAAGCTCTTTGTTGATTACAGTAGTTTTTTTGTTTGTTTATTCGTGTTCCGGGCTGTTTGAATGAAAAGGGTTAAGTCTTCTTCGAAAGTAATGTATCCAGTTTGGTGATTATTTTGTGTTTGCTTTACATTTTTTGCGAGTATCGTCTCTCGTGTGTTTAATTTTGAAAAGATGGTTCTCTTCAAGATACGTAAACATTTCAGCAATGCAGAAGAATTTGAATAAAGCAACATGGACTCTTTAATAAATTCATATGCAAATCACTACTTTGTTTATAATAATATTTGCAAGAATAAACCCTAGATGAAGAGATGGCATGTTAGAAATTCATCAAAGTGTTTCTTGCAGTATATTATGTAGATATACTATTAGCTATATATCTTCTTTAGATGCCCTAAAAACGAGTCTATAAAGCCTGTGAAACGTGTTTACGATACCATCTTAAATGTGTCTGGTTCGAATAGAAAGCAACTTTTTATTCACTTTTATGTTTTTATCTAACTTACAGCTATCTCCCATTTTAGAGCTAGTCAATACTTTGAGCAATTTATACGACTAGATAACGAATTTTGTGAATTTAATACTTTTCAGTGTGAATCTTTTGAGCTATTTTTACTGTTTTTTGTATTTTATTATGGTATTTGTGTTTCTTATGTGACTTTGTATGTATATAAATGACTATCTGATTCAGTTTCAGGGTATAAACATATAGAAGTAGGTACTTATGTATATAGGAAAAAAAAATGTAAGCATGTTTATCTGATGTCATATTAAACCAAGCGATTTACAGTACAAGCTTTACTAATTTGAATCACTAGAAGTAATAAAATTGTTATTATGCGTCTATTTTTGTGAAGTTTAAACCCTATTCATTTTAAACGGCTCCATAATTAAAAGAGTCTTCTTTTTCATTTTTGTTTTTCAGCTGGTATCAAGTACACAGACAGCGTTCGAAAAAATATTTGGGAACCTAACATCTGCGCCACTACTTTTCCAGGCAACATAAAAGCTAACTTTTATCCTAAATCAAATTTACATTTTAAGTACTTATTTTCAGTAAAAGCATGCCTAAAACGTCTTGTAATGAGCCATAAAAATTCACAATGAATAGCTTTTGAACTCTCTCGGCATCCATAAAATTGATGTTTGCAACAATATACTTTATCGCTAACATTCCGTTTATTGTAATTGTTTTTATGTCGTTAATGGCAAAGATATACTTTTATGGTGTCTGCTTGATTTATATCGAACTAGCCGTTTCCCTGCGGTCTCACCTGTGGCCTCTGAAAACTGCTGAGCGTACCGGGATAAAATATAGCTTATGTTACTCGGAAAGAGTGTAGCTTTCGAACAGTTAAATATTTTTAATCGAATCAGTGGCTTCGGAGCTTTTGCTATCAAACATGTAATATGTATTCCTCTTTATTATAGATATTAGCCAAGCAATGTGTGTCCATTTTTAATGCTTCTTAGCTATTATTGTATACAAAGGTCCACACTTATGGATTTATTATAAAAAGAAACATAGTTATACCTATTCAAAATGAAGTTATCTTTTCATCGTGAAAGTGATCAATCAATTTAGATATATTTTTTTTATTTCTTTTGCTTTGTTTATTAATTTCTTTTCACCGTAATTATTGAAATGGTTCTATTTAATTTTGTGGACCCAAAAGATTTACCATCTCACGAGGCAGTTTTCCTAATTAGCGGATCCATTTTGTTCTTACGATTTGCGAATGCAAATTTTCTGGGTCAAGGAACGGGAGCATCTGAGAATGCAATTTAGTGAAGGATTTATGAATAGAATTGTAGATGAGGCACGATTTTAATTAAATTGTACGGCACTGATTAAAAATTAGTGTGGTAAAGAGGAAATTAAGAAAAGCCATAGATTTTCCTTAATTATTAAATGTTGTGGTAAACTTTCTTTTATTATTTTTTTTTTAATTTGTTGAAACTTATTTTCCTTGGATCCAAATACTAATGCCAAAAAAAAACTCAAATACCTATTATTATTAACTTACTTGTCATGAAAATGCTTATTGCTCGTTGCATACGAATCGAATATGTAGTTGAGCATGGGCGAGTCCACTTTTCCGTGCTTCATTTGTTTTCTTGGCTTGTTGGTCACCCTGAGGTTTCGGAAGACAGTAGGGGGCGGAGTCATCATGGTAGACGAAGGCGGGTAGCTTGGTTCAGTGGCTGGTAATCCTGCAGGGAAAAAAATAATTACCTCTCTCTATACATATCCGGATAAGTCATAATCTTAAAATGTCTAAAGCAAACTATATTTTTTTATGTTCGTGTCTAATTTAGGTAGAAAAAGCCACAGCATACTGCAAACTTGTAGTAGACGGATAGTTTGATCATACTTAAAGATCAATATGGAGATGAATAGTCGTAATCACATTACAACAATCATGTATTCGGCCGGTGGCATACTTAAAAAAAGACCGCAAAAAAAGTTTGACGATTACCTTTAAAATAAACTGGCAAAAGTCAAACTGTCAACTAATCATCAGCCAACAGTTTTGTCTGCTGTATGTAAGGTAGCCTAGGTGCAACTTACATAGCCCCCCCAAAATGTATGGAGTTTCTTGCCCGTTCTTCTCCATAGGAAGCTACTTTTGTAATGGGCAACTAGAATCAAACTTAGTTATATTTTTGACATTCATAAGTGCTTGTAAACGACTAAATGAAATGAATGATTTGACTTTGACTACATCTTTGTACCTATTAAAGACTAAGAGGTAGCTTTGATAGGTACAAAGTCTATCCAATAAGTTTTTACCTAAACGTTCAACATAAATTGAATTATAATTTTCTGTCATATCGCATAGACATTCAAACGAAAAGATAGACGTCACATATAATTATATGAAAAGCTACGTTAATCTGGAAAAAAATATCCATCTGAAGTTGAAGGGGACAAATTGAATGTCTTTTACAAAACAATTTGATTTATTACTCAGGATGTTTACCATGACTTTAAACTGCGTAGATCTGCCTGAGCCCTGACTTTGCTTGCGTGGAATAATTGCTTTGGGTACTGTAACTTCATACTTATATACTTAGGTACAAGTAATATATAGCCGTTTCATGAGGAAATTATCTATCATAATACATACATAGTGTTCCGCGGGAAATACTTCCAAATCGTAGCATCTATCTTTTTTCATATCTTTCAGTTCAGCCGTTTTTACACGCTTTTTATTAGCTTCACCTGTATGTTTGTATGTTTGTAACCGACTTCTTTGGGCGCGATTTTGACCCACTTTAAATGGCCAGATTTCGTTCAAACTTTGTAGATTTATTGAGGACCGATGACAATACACTAATTTGATAAAATTATTCCATTTTTAACCGACTTCCCAAAAAGGAGGAGGTTACACATACACATCGATTACTCCGAGGTTTATAGACCGATTTACGTGATTCTTTTTTTGTTCGACTCGGAATAGCTGGCAGTTGGTCCCATAGTCATCAGGTTAGGATCTGATGATGGAAACCCTGAGAAATCGAGGGCAACCTTCAAAAGTTGTAGGCATACATAGGGTAAAAACTTGACACTCAGGTGTACGCCTAAAAGCACTATTTAACTGTGAAGATTTGGAGCTGACCTGATGATGGAGACCAGAGAGGGTCGAGGGAACTCGACAACTGAATATGTAAACTACCTCGTGTTTGGGCTTAGATTATTCGTATTGACAAGACCTATGCAACAGTGAAGGTTTGGAGCTGACCTGATGATGGAGACCAGAGAAAGTCGAGGGAACTCGACAACTGAATATGTAAACTACCTCGTGTTTGGGCTTAGATTATTCGTATTGACAAGACCTATGCAACAGTGAAGATTTGGAGCTGACCTGATGATGGAGACCAGAGAAAGTCGAGGGAACTCGACAACTGAACATGTAAAATACCTCGTTTGGACTTATATTCTTTGTATTGATGAGAACTTCCCACATGTATGGATAGTGACAACTATTCGTATCACTGAAAAGCTTTGAATAAATAACCTTTTTACAAAAAAATTAAACCGACTTCCCAAAACACTAAAAAGCAAAAAAAAAACTAATTTTAGGTGCACCGGCCTAGAAGTCGGTGGCAAAATTAACTTAGTAACATCCATTAGACACCGACTTCTAGGCTTTTCAATTTGCAAAATATGATTTTTGTTAATTTACCTATATAATTTTCATCTATAGTCGATAAGGTAAGAAAATTAATTAAAATTTTCTAGAATTTTTCTCTACAGTCGATAAGGCAGGACTCGATGTAAATTTTTATTTCCAATAATTATCTTTAGCCGTTTTCTCTAATATTGACAATTTTTTGTATACTAAAGAGAATTTTAATTCTACAAAACAAATAATAGTTTTGAAACAAACTAAAAAGTAGAAAATAAATAATAGTTTAAAAAAAAACTAAAAAACACGCTTTTTATAGAAAAACGAACTAAAAATTAGAAAATAAATTTTAATGGATTTAAATTAAGAAAACAGTGTTAAAAATTTCAATGAATTTAAATTAATAATAGTATGAATACAAAAAAAAATATTTTAAAAAAGCGTGGGGTGCTTTTAAGATATTATCGAAATGAAAATCACTGTACTCATATCTGTCAATAAAATATTTAGAACTATTGACACCATGCACCCCACGCTTTTTTAAATATTTTTTTTGTATTCATACTATTATTAATTTATATTCATTGAAATTTTTAACACTGTTTTCTTAATTTAAATCCATTAAAATTTATTTTCTAATTTTTAGTTCGTTTTTCTATAAAAAGCGTGTTTTTTAGTTTTTTTTTAAACTATTATTAATATGAAAGATTTACAAACAAACAAGCTTGAAAGCGAAACTGGTAAACTGGACAGAACTTACATACACAAGCA
The DNA here is from genome assembly GCF_022581195.2 of Helicoverpa zea. Classification (NCBI taxonomy): domain Eukaryota; kingdom Metazoa; phylum Arthropoda; class Insecta; order Lepidoptera; family Noctuidae; genus Helicoverpa; species Helicoverpa zea. The sequence continues at coordinate 8,058,182 of NC_061472.1, forward strand.
AGTCATAGATATGTTTGTATTGAAGATTAGGATAACATTAATTGTGTCTTTGCATTCCAATGCATTATATTATACCTATCAAACTCATGTAGCCATTATGTCCCTAAGCATCGTTATTAATGAGTACATAGACAATGGCGCTTGAACTAATATAATCGTCATGACAATACCGTTAATTAATCATTATATTCATTAATATGGGTCTTAATTGCCTTACTATTTGGATATCTCTTGATCTTAGTAAACTGAAATTGATCTATTATAAGAAAGAGGTGGCGATGTACGAGACGCATATATCGCTAAATTAATTCTTAATCAAATCAAAACACTAATTTGTCTTTCCGATACTTGTTTATATTTTTTTGTCTGCATCCAACTTTAGGGTCGTTATTTACGTTTCAAAAATAGGAAACAATTAAGGCGGAATTCCGACCTACACGTTTGTCGCGTATTGCTGAAATCGATTCGTTACTGCGTCGGTCGTCTGTAGGCCGCAGGCGACTGACACTTGCGTTTGAAGTCTACCTTAAACAGATTTCGACCCCCAGAGATAGTTTATAACTGACTTTATCTTTCCATGATTTATATGTTTATCATGACATGGGTTTAAGTCAGGCTTATTCCCCCCACTGCACTCACAGCGGGAAAAGTCATTAGACGTTTCTCCACAAAAAAGTAGGTATAGTTTTCCTCAATTTTTTTTGTCGTCAATGAACATTAGCTGCACGAAAACCAATTCTAGGCATCGGCGAAATGGGGATGGATGCGCACTTGTGCACATGCAAACTTGTGCTTGAAATTTAGTGGCAGTTACATTGATTTGTCTGTGATTGTACATGATCTTCGCATGTTATTATCGTATATCGTACATACAAACTGTAGATAATACCTATTATTTTTAAAAGGAGTAACAATGGAGTTTCTTGCCCGTTTTTCCACATAGGAATCTACTTTTAGAATGGGCTACTAGAATCAGACCTATTTATATTTTTGACGTTCATAAGTGCTTGTAAAGGGGCCTAAATGATTGACTTTGACTCGAGTTTTTGAAGAATTGTAGCTAGTATTGTTCAATTTGACTTTGACTCGAGTTTGTAAGAACTATAGCTAGTATTATGTTCAACGTACCTGTAAGGTTGGTATGGGGGGCGACGGCCCTCGTGAGCACCGCCATGAGAAGCACGATGCGGTGCATGCCGCCGCATCCTACCCGCTCAGCAGGCGAGCTGCAAACATTTGTATGGGTCACGACTACAAAGCAAAGGATAGAGTACCTAATAACTATGTATATAAAAGGCTATATAAAATGTTAGATAGATAAAACCGGACAAGTGCGAGTCGGACCCGCGCACGAATGACTCCGTACAAAAAAACATGTTTGTTAGATTTTGGTATTCATTCATAAATCACTATCTATCTTCGCTTTGTTTTACCTACTGTCAACCTACATACAACATCTGTAGTTGTTTTCGCCTAAGGTTCTACGAATACATTAGATAGGTACTTGTTTATCATAATTACGTAAACATATATTAATTTTGATGTATGAAATCTAAACACAAAATACATGGCTACATAATAGTGATACAATTTTTCTGATAACTTGAATAGATATAGATTTTGTCTGAGTTGAAATGACGGGCCACATTGTCGCATTTCCACATACAGGCCACGAATAAAAATTGGTTATACAGCTGTCGGTTTTACTGAGTCGAGACTGAAAGGCCAATAACAAGCCTCAATATAGCTTAGATTAAGAAAGATTAGATTAAGTAGTGCACGGGAGTGCGCAAATTTCAACGATCAGGTGTTTGGCTGGTATCAGACCGACTAAAACATAGATTGAATTCAACCATCGGGCCAACTCTCAGCCGACTGTTTAATCTGCAATGTGCGGGTACTCTTAGTCGATCCATACTCGTATAGAAGTTTAGACTTATCAGCGTTAACCGTCAATTGGGGTACCGTTTCCGGAACGGACCTCATTCCATTGTTATTTTGACCGATCGCCTATCCGACCGCCCCAGTTCAACTGATTTGCCAAACTTGGCAGCTGTCTAACCTGCGTCGTGTTCTGACATCATACTACTACAGTTTCAAGTGGGATTTTGTTATGTTCCCAGTATAAAGGGATCGGTTTAAATTATGTATTTAGGTTAGAATATTATTTTAACGTTATGTTCACCTCCGACCACAGACCGGTTCTTGTGGAACTAGCCTCGCGCTCAGGCCCACTCGACCCGGATCGCCCTCCTCCCACCCAGATTGTCACGGACTGGAGAATGCTAAGCGAAAGCTTGAAATCCTCCTCCGCCCAGTTAGAATCAATTCCCGATGAAATCAACTCAGTCGCTGACATGACGGGCGCGATCGGCTCGTTCACCGAGCACGTACAATCCACCGTGGACAAGTGTTCACGTAGAGTTGAAGCGACGAGCTTTCATCGCTTCAAGCTCCCGGATGACGTGCGTGCTCTGGTGACCGAGAAGAACGCGGCTGTCCGTGCCTACAGTACTTTTCCCTGCGACGCTAACAAGTCTCACATGCGTAACTTACAGCGTGCTGTAAAGGAACGCCTTGCTGAGATGCGTCAAACGCGCTGGGACAAGACGCTGAGCGAACTCGAGCCGACTCATCAAGCCTTCTGGCAGCTTCAAAGGAAACTCAAATCCGATGAAGTAGCTTCCACCCCGCCGATCAAACGCCCCGACAATTCCATCGCCTTCGAGGACGATGAAAAAGCGGAATGTCTGGCCGACAGCCTCGAGGCTCAATGCTCGCCTAGTACCCAACCGGTCGACCCGGCTCACCTACTAAAGGTCGAAGCCGAGGTCGAGCGCAGATCCTCCCTACCACCGCAAGAAGACCCCGACGATCCCTTGCCTCCCGTCACTCCAGACGAAGTGGCAGAGATCATCAAACGTCTCAAACCCCGTAAAGCTCCGGGCCCAGATAGAATAACCAATAAAGTTTTCAAAATCCTACCCGCTTCCCTCGTAATGCTCATGACCGCGATCTTCAATTGCGCCATGACCCATAACCTGTTCCCACAGGCATGGAAAGAGGCAACCGTAATCGGTATTCCCAAACCCGGTAAACCAAAATCAGACCCGTCCAGCTATCGCCCTATCAGTTTACTCAATGTGTTCGGCAAGATCTACGAGATACTTATCTATAAGCGTCTCAAAGATTACGTCGAAGCAAAGAGTCTTATCCCATTAGAACAGTTTGGTTTTCGAACCCATCACTCTTGTGTCCAACAAGTCCACCGCATCGTGGAAGGTGTGAGTCACGGATTCCAACGTGGCCAACTCACCGGTACGATTCTCTTCGATATAGCAAAGGCATTCGACAAAGTCTGGCACAAAGGCTTGATTTACAAGCTTTACCAACTCGGTGTCCCAGACCGTCTCGTCGTCATCTTACGAGACTTTTTGTCGAATCGCACCTTTCGCTATCGCATAGACGGCACTCTTTCTTCGGCCCACCCTATAAAAGCTGGTGTCCCACAAGGCTCGGTACTCTCCCCCATCCTCTTCACGCTATACACTAGCGATATTCCTAAGAACAAGCATGTTCAATTAGCCCTATTCGCCGACGACACGGCAATCTACTGCTCAGGCCGCAGCCCAGCCGCCATAGTGAGACATCTCCAAGCCTATTGCAACACCCTAGGTGTCTGGACTAGGCTATGGAGAATCGAACTCCACCCCGACAAAAGCCAGGCCATACTCTTTTCGAGCCCTCGCCGTAGGCTTCCTCCCGCGCCCCCGTCAGTCACCATGTTTGGTAGGCCGATTCCTTGGAAGGAGCATGCCAAATATCTAGGTGTAATCTTAGACCAGCGCCTCTCATTCGCCGAGCACATACGTAAGGTGCGCTCTAGAGCAGCCTTTGTGTACGGCAGATTGCACTTCTTGCTCAATTCAAAGAGCAAATTATCTCTTAAATGCAAGTTACGCCTCTACGTATCGTGCATACGCCCCGTCATGATGTATGCTTGCCCTGTGTTCGCACAGGCAAGCCATCGCCGCCTTCACAGAATGCAGGCCCTTCAAAACCGTGCTTTACGGAAAATCACAGGAGCTCCCTATTATGTTCGAAATGAGATTCTTCATCTCGACTTAAAAATCCCCACCATCCGCCAGTATATGAAGCGTGCCGCCATACGGTACTTCGAACGCGCTGAGAAACACGATAACTCACTTATCGTGTCAGCCAGTAATTACACTCCCTCCCGCATCAGTAGGATTCGCCGCCCTAGGCATGCCCTTCTAGAACCTGACGATGAGATAACTGTCCTCCAAGAGAGTAATAAACTCACTAGCACCCTACACAAACACAAACCGCGTTCGTACAAACCTCGCCGCCGAGGTCCGCCGCGACGTCCTGTTCTCTGTCCTCCCGACCCTTGCTCATCGAGCCAGCCCGCGAGCTGAGCCAGTAGCTTAAATTCCCCATTTAATAATAATGATCATATGATCCAGCCTGTCCCTTTGCTGCCTCCCCAGCGACGCCCTAAGCCGAGGTCCGACCCCACAGGGGGTACCCTTAGCGCAGTCGCTTAGTTGATAAGTTGTTTACGCCCCTGGCTGGAGGCCTTAAATTCTAGGCATCCACAGGGAAAAGTCCGGTTAAGCAGTACACGGCCTCCTAGGCTGAACTGCGAGATGCCATACCAAAAAAAAAAAAAAAAAAAAAAAAAAAAAAAAATTAACGTTATGTAGGTTATTTGGTACTCTAGAGTCGGCTTTCACCACTATCTATCTTTCTAGTTACGCAAAATGTTTTGGATGAATATTTTCTGGTAAGTAAACTGTCTATCATTATTTGAAGTATCTGTTCACTTCGGTTATAATGAGTTTTGGTCTGAAGGGACGGTTTATAGTATATTTATTTGTATTCTTTTTTGTCTAATATCATCTGTGTATGTATCACTGAGAAGTTTATTGCGCCACTTCTTCTTCCCAGCAAAAACTCATAGGAAGTGGTGAAAGGCGGGCGATTTGAGGGCTAACTTTTTGCAAATTATGGCGTTCTAAAAGTGCTGTGTAGCAGCCAAGTTTGAATAAATGATTTTGAGATTGTTTGAAACCTAGTTTCATCATCACGCGAAAAACTAAATGAAGAAGAAACTAATCAGTATTTCATTATTAAATTAAAATATTAAAACAAGGTGCTTAGTGGAGCTCAAAAGAAACGAACGAAATAACCCGTAGGTATTCTTAGATCCCTCTTAAAATTGGGTATTACCCTGTCAGAAACTGTTACTAAATATTTAATTTGTTTACGCAGAATAAAATCTTAAAAGGGCTAATTGTTTGTGAAGAGTAAATCCCTAAATTAAGACCATCAATTGAAAATTTGAAAGTTCTGCATGAATTTATAATGTGGTTAGCATTTTGTTTTGAGTGTTTTGGGTTAGAGAGCTTTCGCACTTAGCTTGTATTTTGTTAAAATGTTGGTACTTTCAGAATGCTGAAAATTTAAAGGAACATCTATTTTGCATGCTAACTAATATAAACGTGCAAGTAACTCTATCTGTCGTGCTTTAATGTCGACATTAATTCACAGATTTAAATGATATTTAGTGCACAAATAATAATCGAGAGGTTGGGGTACTACATAGACTACGTTTTTACGTTTTATTCTCTCAGGACGATACTGAAACTACTGATTAACAGCTATCTATTAATAAATAGTCTGCTATAAAATTCCTTGAAATAAATCTATCAATGAACATATTTCACTTGATAGAAATTGCCTCTGACTCGTATGGATCTTTTTAAAAGGTTCGAAGGTTGAGGGTCACCAAAATTGCTTTTTGAAAAAATCGATACAAAGAAATTGCGTCCATATTGTCTTGTCGTAACACATTCATCAAGAATTCTCATTTAAGATTTTATTTTTCTTCCAAATCAATTTCGTTATAAGAATTGCTCATTTCGGGTTTTTGTGTGATGAATAAACACTAAGAATAAATTGTCAAACCTTTCAGACAAGTTTATTGATAAAGCTTTAAACTGAAATATATTTTTAAGAAATGAAAACATACGTTACATTAAAGATAGTATTCACTACCAAAACATAAGAGAATAGTGATACGTATTCCCCAATTTGACGTTCAACTAACAATCTTGTTTTTCTTCAATTCTAACATCGTCTGAGTTACTTACTCCACAATAAATCATTTACATACAGCATCAAAGTTGAGTCTTAGAAGTGGCTCCAACTTACTCGGTGGTTGAGTCTAGTTCAATTCAAATGTACGTACCTACCGTAATAGTTTGCTACCACAGAGTAAGGGAAGATGAGTGGAGGTACCATAATGCAGGTAGGTCAGACGTCTTCTCTTAGGTCAAATTCGTACGGTGGGCATGACAACGATCAGTTACGAGTGAACTAATGAAGCGTTCAGGTTCTATGGATCATCTGTCAACGATTTTTGGTACTACAAAAAATGGTCGGATTCAAAGAATGCGTTTAGGGGCAAAAACAGTAACGTCGCTCACGCGTGTTTTGGTGCGCTACTTTCTTAAGCGATTTTCCGTTATGACACCTCCGCTAGTCATTTTCTTCTCCATGTTTGGTACCCAAGACGAATTTTAGATATGAATTTGAAGCCTCAAAATGGTTGTTGGAAATAGAGATTTAAGTAAAGCACTAAGTTAGTTATTCAAATCAATATCTTACGCTTTGAATGTTTATGTAACTGCTTTGTGGAAATCGGTCTTAGATTGTCTTAAAAGGCAAGGAGCGGATTCTTAAATTAACCAATTATGTACAAGAAGTTAATTAGGAAAGAGTTATGAACCTAAAGCCAAGCAATGAAACTGAACGACATTATAAAACTGAAATTGACCGACAAATCACTCGCCGATTATATTATCAAAAAGAGGGTTGCAGGTGCCACTGCTATTTCTCCACCACCCAAAGGCAGACTGGCAAAAACCTTGTGCGTTAAGTCCGCCATTGTACAATGCGCAAAAAACATTTAACAGACAAATAAAATCATAATCCTAAGCAAACGCGTCATAACAAACAATCCAACTCACTTTCGTCTAGTAGGTAAATCTAATATGTTCTACAATATATTCCCACTAGAGCAAACTTATCTAAGTTGCAAACACGAAACTTTTAATTACATATCGATGGAATTTAGCAGAACATTAATAACAATATCGCTTCCGATGAAGGTAACATTGTTACATTAATTCCTGAGACCGAGCAGACGAGTGACTTAAATCGATTAAACTTTAATCGAGTCAACTTCTTAAATCGAGTCAACTTTGTTTTGAATACTAACTATTATAGTATTAAATGGGACAATGAAGTGTCATGTTTACACTGTTGCAGTTACAATTTCGCTTTACTTTTTGAAGAATGTGAAAAGATCTGATTTAATGAGAGCCGAAGAATGAAATAGTGACGAACACTAACAAAGAATGCTATAATCTACTAGGTTATCAGGAACAATGTTACCAACTCAAATTCCCTGAATATACGTTGATTAAACTTTCATAGGTATACTACCTACTAAGAAGGCTTTACTGCGTTTACGCAACCAATAAAATAAAATTTGCAATTTATTCATCGGTACATTATGTTGGGGTCGGCTTCTAGTCTAACCAGATGCAGCTGAGTACCACTGCTTTACAAGGAGCGACTGTCTATCTGACCTCCTCAACCCTGATCAACCCGGGCATCTCAATACCCCTTATTTTTATTAACGCAATTTGTGACGTTATCGTTTCATAAATCGCACGTCTGCGCAACCCTACAGCAAATATAATTGTATAGCTATGCATGTGTATTCCCTTTGTAATCCCTCAGGAACTGATCACGCCCTGTTCGTTTAATTAATTCTATGTAAGTTCTCGCGTGTGCTTCTTTGTGATTAATATTTTGATAGACCGTGGCCAAAATGTGTGCCATGAAGCTTCGTTTCTGTTTCATAAAGATAGGGGTAGTTGTTTCATTCTTTTTGTATATTCTTTGAGTTATGAAAGTGTCGTTTGAAGAAGTTGGTATACAGAAGATGTTAAATAAAGTTTAAAGTGCGATAATTGAATAAGTAAATAGAGAGAGATTAACGATGATTCCGTTTATATTCGAGTACCAAGAATTAAACAATAAAACATTGAAACAAGTGTAGTTTAACTTGAGAATTTTGCAAAATAGAAACGATGTATTGTTTAGAATTCCACAGAAACGCAATTCAATTTGTCAGTGTAATATGTGAAAGTCCATGCATTTTCTTTATAATGCTGGATTGTCGTAAAACTACTACGCTTTTGTACTCACTATAGATGTGAGTTTTGAAGTACAATATCTACCAATAAAGTCTATTTTTAAACGATATATTTGGGTCGGTCAATAGATTTCTTGACAGGTTTTAAAATATTTCTAGCTCAGACGACCTATAGATAGAAATAGTGTACGAAGAAAATTACACCTACATGTATACATTTGTAGCTTTATTTCTTAACTAGCCGTTTTCCTGCGGTGCATCCTGTGGGAACTACTGCAAGTACTAGGATGAAACATAGCCCATATTAATTGGAAAGAGTGTAGTTTTCCAGTAGTTTCAGGGCCTTTGGGGGTACAAATAAACAAACAAAGAAATGATTCCTCTTTATTATATCTATTAAGTATATATATAACAAATTAAACGTCCTACGTGCTAATGAAGCTTTTATCATTCTCATTTGCACCTTTTTCCAATAGGTATAAGTCTTTTACGAAGATACCGTATTTCTGATAGCGAAACTTTACTTTTACTTTGAAAACAAGTGGAAACTTATTGAGCTGGGAGCGGTGAGGAGTCTTATCTAGAAAATGTGTTTTATAGTCTAAAGTAGCTGCTACCTGCTACTTTGAGGAATACTCAGTTTTATCGTGATGATTTAGCAGACGTATAAGATGGAGTTCGTGAGACTCTATACAGCTTCTGTGAAAGACAAGTACAATCTATTCTTAATGTGTACATTTGTTTTCTTTTTGACCACTGAACCGATGTGGGTTGGTTTATAACAAATCCTAACATTCTACAACAAAAATACCCGCAGCTCACACAAAATAAAATCTGATAAATGTGACGGCACACCATTAAAAACTACGGAGCTTCGAAATAGAATTGTTCGTAACAGTTTTAATACTCATTCTGCTGAGTAGCCGAAACATAAATTAATATATGGCAACGTTTTAAAACTTCGGTAGCAACTTGTGCTAGCGAATGTATGAAGTTAAAAGCTCTTGGTAACCATTCGCTTTTCATTTAAACACGAATGCATTTGCGACGCGTACGATAAAGTTTTTGACTTGTTTTTAATAGGAATAAATGTATTTTTGGATAGATTTATTGTTAGTTTTTGGAGGGTGATTTATTTTGCTTAATGTTTAGGAATGTATGAGTTTCTTATATATATGGTGACTGGTGATTCGTGACCGATGCTTGAACACGTAATTCTACCCATGATTGCAGACAACTTTCCCAAATTATAAACAAACCTTCTATTACCGTATTTAATCGAATATTTAAATCAAAACTTTTTCCCACAAAAAACATGTTTAACATTTATATTTTGCAAGTAGCAACCCTTAAGGCGTCGATCACCTCCAAGGGGCCGATCTCAATCCATTTTATCAAACTTCATCCTTTCTCAATTCAGAAATCAGGTTGACGGCTCGAATTAAAAGGAAAAGAAAAACCTTAGAAAGTTTCCCGGGAAAATATTCACGTTATATATTAACTTGCAAGTACCGTTATTGATTTTGAATTTGAATTCAATTGGCTTGTTCCATTTTTTATATTGAATAGGTTAAGGAAATGCCAAATCAAGTGGGTAATTTAATAAAGAATACGCATTTTTACACGTATTGTGAGTTTAGGTTAGGTTTACACGAGTAGCTTTTAATCGCTATGTTTTATATTATGATCTTAATTTGAAAAACTTGATATTTTTATGAAAAACTTTTACATAGGTAGTAAATCTAAATATTTAATATTTTTAGTAAGACTCGATATTTTGGACTAGATAATCATTCAACAGTCGTTAGTTGTTACGCTATTCTGTAACCTAAAATTATGGACGCCTACGTATAAAAATACCTGTCATCCAACACCTCTAATTGTTACAACAATTACGCCTACAAAACACATTTTGACATACAAACATATACCTCTATATGACACTCATTACTCATATAATTGAAGGGTTCGTTACAATTCCGGTGTCATGCTCAGACCGTGACCCCACTCTTATTAAACTAATGTGTTGCCGTGTTTAAACGGTTCGCCTCCCCTTTTTTGTCGTACAAACTTCGTGCAAAAACCTTTTTACTTAGTACAAAAAACAATTAAAATGTAATCCATTGTATAATGGAATTGCGTTTTTAGATTTTCCGGGTTGAGATTGTGATTTATTTTCTGAGTTTAAGTTGTTTTTTGAATAAAATGTTGTTCTTGAATCGAATTATTGGATAAGGTTTAGCGTGCTTTCCTTACAAGTGACGTATTTATAAGAGTTTTGAGTGGTTACATTACAAACTTTTTCCGGCCGACAGATTTTCGGGATCATAAATCAGTAGAGAATTGAATGGCAGGACGCACATAGCGACGATCACGTATTTAGTCTGATGCTGACCGACTAAAAACTTTGATTGAATAACGATTTTCTTAAAAAAAATACAATCATCGGGCTAACTGTCGGTCGACTATTTAACTCTTTGACTCTAAGTTTTCCGTCGCTTTTGTACCGGGTAGGTACAAAAGCGACGGAAAACTTACTGACTTTATGAACTAGCTAGACAATGTAGAATTATTATGACAGTTTAGACACTGATGGAATTTTATAGCAGACTTAATAAAATGCAAATTTGTAAGCGGATAATTAAGGTAAGAAGGTTCCTATTAAAGTTTTAATATAATGGATCAACTTCTTAAGATTGAATTTAATCAAGTAGATTTTTTCGAAATATGTTGCTCTTGGTGACATATTACATACTTTTTTGTGTCCTTAAATAAGATGATATTGTCACGTGTAACAGCTAATTAATAAAACCGTTAACTAAAATGAAGCAAAAATTAAAGAAACGTTAGCCACACCATCAGTATGCAAATACTTTGGCTGGCGACAAAACTTCGCACAAAACATTTTTAATAAAAGAAGATTTATCATAATATTCATAAAGTTCTCGGAACTAAATAGAAATACATTATGGAATAAATCACTTAGGCGTGAGTTCATTAATTTTCATGAAGCATTATTTTACGCTCATTTTACGCAAATGGGTCCTCAGCTCTGTTACCTTATGTAGTTCCCGCAATGTCGACGGTAGAACCTTGTCGTTCCACGTTACAAAAAGGAATAAAGAATAGCTTTTGTCCAGCTTTGCTTTTTATAAAAACGGGATAAAAGCCTTTTCACTGGAATATAGGAGATGACCTGTATTGTCTGTTGGTAGTCATTTCAATAGTTTTCGTTATTATGGTGTACTAGCTTCTGCGCGCGGTTTCAAAAGAGTCCCGAGGGTTTTTTTTCCGCTAATGGTAAAAAAGCGGTTTCAAGCTATTTTTTGCAAAATCACCAAAATCTACCATGTTGTTATTGAGTACCTAACAATCAAGTAGCAAACACATCAATGAAGTTAATCTACAAAAAAGTAGCCACAATTGTGTAAAGCTCAACTTAACTTTCAACTTAAAAATCGTTCATGTGTAGGTTACTAAAAAATATTCAATTTTACGAATAAACTAACAAATTTTTGAGCTCATTTTGTCAGCAATAGAAATAAAATTTTGTGAAGTAATTACACAGTTAGTTAAATTAGCCGACTGTTGAAGTAAGACGGTAATTACGTAGTCATAATTATACAAATGTAGGTCACGGTATTAACTAGAAACATTATTTTAAATTGATAATTCTCGGGAGTATGTTCATTATTCTAATTAGTCTGTAGGTGTTACTGAAATGTTGGGTTTTTATATGCGTTTCATTTCTAGTTAGGTAAATAGACCAACGGATTTGTTTCATAGTTTTTATTGTTTGTAATATTCTATAGTTAAGGCACGGGTATGTAGCTGTTACTTGGGTATAGCCGCTATGATGTAGCTACACATTATGCTGCACCTAGTTCCGTGCCACCGAAAAAAACTGGATGACAACTAAGATTAGGTGCAAATGGCCAGTTACTCTCTCTTAAGGCTTTTGCCTTAAAATATAATAGTATCTTATAATTCATCTGCCTAGCCTTTTCCCAACTATATTTTGATCGGTTTCAGTGTTTTACTGTGCAAATTGAAACGCCTTGGTAAAACTGGTCAGACTTTCTGGCTGCTGATTTTCCGTAATTACCGAAGATTTGTCGTGTAAAAGTGATGTAATGTCCAACTTGCAAAATAAACAATTTCATTTCATTTCAAATGGCAGCCTGAATGGATGGAGAAACTCGTCATAACCGAATGGCCACTCATTTTCGACCAAGCATTGTTTATATATAAAGTGGTGGTTGGTGGCCTAGAGGGTAAAGAACCAACCTCTCGAGTGAGGGTGTGGGTTCGATTCCAGGTCAGGGAAGTACCAATGCAACTTTTATAAGTTTGTATGTACTTTATAAGTATATCTTGGACACCAATGGCTGATAAAAAGGTGAAAGAAAACATTTTGAGGAAACTTGGACTGTAAAGTCTGAAATCACCAACCCGCATTGAGCAAGCGTGGTGATTAATGCTCAATCCTTCTCCGTGTGAGAGGAGGCCTGTGCCCAGTAGTGGGACGATAAAAAGGCTGTAAAGCATTAACATTGTTTACCTTATATAGTCGGTGGTCCGTACCTTCCCCGAGTCCCAAAAACAGAGAGTAACCTGTGAACATTTTCTTCGGCTTACTCAATTTGTTCAGAAAACAAGGTTACCTATATCATAGGTAAGCTATGTTAACACGAAACATATTCAGCCTCTAATTAGTTCTTAGCCTGAATATAACGTTGTTACACTAGATTCAGGTCATTCGGTACTGTTAGAGATAAATCAAGGTTGGTTTATGCCTATGTAGGAATATTCCGACACTTGATGACATCTTATATTGTAATTATATGCTTCGTAGAACTACTAAAGTGAGTATATTACATTAGCATTGATTATTTGGCAGTAGGTGTTTCTGAAAATTACTCAACATAATAATTATATTTATATATAATATAATAATAAATAGTACATATTTTGGCTGTTGTGTAGGTATCATCTACAGATTCTACTCGAACGGTAATAACATCTCGTGGACAGCAGTAATTAGTAAGTACATAATATAGGTATCTGTCAAAGTAGGTAATAGATGTTCTTTGTTTTCTTCTGGTGTCTCTATTATGCAACATTCTTCATTCAAAAATTACTAATTAGATAGTTTTTTTTTTTCAATAAGTTCAAGTGTTTATCTAGCTTAATTTGTAACTTGCTACTACAGCCTTTAAGTTCAGCATAGCAACCTTGTTCTAAGCGATACATCAAATACGTAATTCGAGGAGGTACACCATTTTACCATATTCAAAACGACTTTGAAATACGTTCAGAATAACAAGTAGTGAAACACGTTTTCTTTCACAATACCTAGAGAAAAAATCTTCAACAAAGAATAACATAATGTCAAATATCATATTCTTTTTTATTCCGTCTATAATCGAAAGCCATTTTGTTCTATCTCGCCATATTTTCCAGTCCACTTACATTTGTCATCTTGAGACCACATCACGCACTTGTGGCTTTTAGTGTAGAACATAACTTGAGATAAGTGTACGACACTCCGTGCAATTTGTTCCGCTTTGCTAGTAGTGAAAGAACACAGAGATATTTGCAATAAATGTAGTATTAAAGCGCTGGGGACTACACAAAGTGTGATTTATTTTGCGGCGTCCATGCTCTTAAAAGGGGAGCATTTAAAACCTCTTGTTTTGAAGAATGTGGACTTCATTTATGTACGTAATAAAACAGTACTCATTAAGATATAACTATAGAAAATAAAATGGAATAAATATTTCTTAGATGTCATATAAGTCCTGCACATACCTACGCCTTCTTGTAGTAGGCAACTGGTAATTCACTGCTACATACTTTATATTAAAGCCCAGATTTTTACCACCATTTCAGGTGATTCTAAAATATATATTTTTAAGTTTTATTTGAAGCCAGTTAAACCTTCCCTAACAAACAAAACGAACGTCCTCACACAAAATGTTCCCGAATTTTTAATTTAGATAACGTTTCGTGGGTCTCTTAGACCCTTCGATGTTTGTGACCAAGTTTCACCTCAAGGGACGAAAGTATCCTTTTAACTTCATTTATAAGAAATGGAACATTGCCCTTTGGGACGAAGTTTTGCATGACACTTCGTACCTTCACTTTTTTAGCGTTTTCCTTCCAGCATTTGATGTTTACACAGCGATTGAAATGGTTTGGGAAGTGCCGACAATTTGCTGTTTTCAGGCCGTAATGGTAAGGGTTAAGCAAATAGTGTTTTTTCTTATATTCATTGTTATTTGTGCATTTTTTTTATTGTTAACGATTTTATAACTGGAAAATGTTTGTAGGTATAACTTTACAATTACCGATATGCTATTTTTTTTTTCATAATTAAAATTAAACAAAAATTAAGTCTCAACTAACCGTTATCATCCCTTTTTACTAGTTACAACTGACATTAAAAAATCTATGTAAAAAAACGTAATAAATAAAAAACATAGCAATAAATTCAAGGAACCGATTCACTGAACCATACAATTTACAAAAGTAAGACAGCAACGATAACGTCAATCAAGACTAATGAATCGTTGTTCGGTTACATGGAATTAACTTGAAATTATTTCTAACTGAGCCACAAGGAAAGAAAGCAGCAATTTACTAATCAAAAGGGTGACTATGCGAGATTGTTTAGTATTGAAATTTCTCGGTTTGAATAAAGTTGGAACTATTTTTTACAAGACTACAATTTAATCTTATTTACAAAGAAATAAAATATGTACCTACTTATATTTTACAGCTAAAGAGTTTGTGGACATTGCAGAAACTACTCCAATTTGGTCTGATTTCAAAATTTAATTTATTTCAGTATTTTTTAATCCGGGTGAACGTTTTTAGGTTTTTAATGGTTGTTGAGTAACTACGCATGGTTTAAACTACGTACAGTAAAAATATCTTCATTATTTAAATTCGAACAATTGTCCCATCTTCAAAATCGATAGCACAGCATTTAAATTCGAAAGACAATGCTACCATTCGGAGACAACCGCAAATGAGCTAAACGAACACGATTGAGGACGATTTTCAACATGGCCGCTTTTTAACATCCCAGTGACAACAGTAACATTGTCATTATAATAATTATCACGGTTACAAAACCTTTCGAATGTGCTGTAGACTGAGTAATTTTCGCTTTGTTAAACGAAGTCTACAATGATGACAGACTTGTGCTAATATTAGCATACACACCAACTGAAGGTCCCAGTCGTCTTTGAAGTGAAGCATACTTCAACATAATGCTCGTGTAATTAATTTTCGATGAGTAATAATCGGAATTTCATCTCTACTTTGACAGTGACGGATCTGTAGGTAAGTAGGTATTTCGGGTGCTTGACAATATTGCAAGTTCAAGACCGCATTCCAGAAGATATGATGAAAGATGTCTTCCGAAGGTTTACATGAAGCAGGATTTCATAATATCATAACTTTTTACATTTTTCACTTTTAAATAATAAACGGGATGATCAAATACTCTTACTTACTTACTTTTACTAACTTATTTTTTTAAAAGCTGCTATCGAGTACCGTAGTAATAAAATAAAACTTGTAGCTTCTTCAACCTAACTCAGAGAAACATTTAACATTAAGTTACTTTCAAAGTTAAGCTATGAATATAATCGCTTACAAATCGTTTGTCTCATTGAATATAATGCTCTTTAAGTGAGAGTGTACGTTACCTCTTAACACATACTTAGTATAAAATATTGACTAGTTCACGAGGTACTTAATGCCTAAGTTCGGTGTTTCAAAGTTAAGAAGTTCCCACAATCGCTTACCTACAGTGCTGACTTTATGAACTGTGATTTACCGGTTCATTGGACTTTATCGGGGCTTTTTGCTGACTAATGCGAACTTCCCAACTTGAAACTAATGAAAGCTAGTTAAGGTGGTAACGTAATTAGATTCTAATGTTGCCTCTCTCGGCTTGGAGACAAAATTTGTCTTCCCGAGTCATTAGTATGCAAACTCATTATAGACAATGGTTGCTAGATATCCTGAGTTCTAAAAGGCTGGTTTTGCATGTTCTGACCAACAGGATATGGAATCAAGTATGTTCTTATCTTCTTTCCATGTTGGATGACACTTTTAATACTGCTGTTCACAAAAAAAGTTGGACAGTAAGACAAGGTCTACAGGTATAAAGACAGGCGCAAAAATGATTCTCATAATAATGTGATAGAACAACAGGAAGTAAATAAACAAATGAAGAAGATATTTTTAAGGGTGAGACCTAACTTTAATAAAATTGAGGCTCTCGAGCTATGAGTATCGCAACTAATATCAAGACCCAAGTTACCGCCCCTTGGCAAGATCCATTTTTTTTGCATACATAAGGGTTGAATATTTTGACCTAAATCAGCAATTTTAAGGTTTACAAGCCAAGTGTCTGGCCTTTTTTACGATAAAGTAACATGTCAGCAGTAGAGAATTTATTAAAACTCTAGAACAGCGATACCAGAGCCGACCATAAAACCTAAGGTTTTATCGATAAATCATTTGCATACAATAAGTGTTTATTAGCAAAAGAGTGAATAGTTTTATGCAAACAGGCTGAATTTTTTTATTGAATATAAAACGATCATAACTTTTATACCACAAGTTTATTACTTCAAGCGATGAGGGCGAAAATAAAATTGGCAAAATATTAGGTACCTATGTTTACTGAAAGAAAATATGAAAGGTCACGAAAAATATTTTACATTGAATCGTTATCTAATGTTAAATTCTTAACGGAACCACCAAAATTAGAACAGGAACAAGTAAAAGAAGAAAATATGCACAGAAGTTTTGCTAGCTTCCATAAATTATAATTTAAAAGCTGTAAACAATAATGACGTAGAGATTAATCAAATAAATTGAGTAGCAACCTTTTTATCACTAGGCAAATCGTCTGGTGTCACCATAGCACCTACCTAGGCACTATTTCATTCTAAGTAGAAAAAGGCCACGTCTGACTATTATACACAATACGATGAGTATTGTATCTATTTATTAATTAGACTAGCTGTTGCCCGCAACTTCGTCTGCGTGGGCAATATAGAATCGTCAAAATACTACTTATCCCGTAGGTGCATTCTTTCACGTGACAGTATAATTAGGATTAGCACTTAGCAGTCGCATAGATTCATTGATCAAGGTTGTGTTGTGGATGTGACCATTTATCTAAACAAAAGAAGTAAAGTTTGTGACGTTGTTCAGCCAATTTGGAAAATTATTACGTATGGTGCGTAAGTAGGTAATTTTCACAGGAAACAGCTATAATCTATGTCTACATGCTTTGAGTCTGACAAAGCTGTCATTTGTACATTTTCTGCAGCTGCTGCGACTAATCAGAAGCCAGAAAGTCTGTCAGTCTTACCATAATATGGATATCGTCTTGTGTAGTTGACTGGATTGAAGATAGGTAGATAGGCAGTCGCTCCAAGCAAAATATTGGTACTAAAACAGATTCGGTGACTGGAAGCCAACACCAACATAGTTGGGGAATAGCTGGATGGATGATAAAATGAGTCATCATCATCAGCAGGCGCATAGGGTACGATAGTTTCACTTACTCATGGTAAGGCTGACCACACATTAGGCGTGCGCGATCCTCGGGCGTGTGAGTAGCGCGGGCGCCGCGCGTGCGTCGCGAGCGCGTTGCGTGAGCGACGCCCGCGCTTCTCACACGCCCGAGGATCGCGCACGCCTAATGTGGGGGAGGCCTAAGCCGGGACTCCACCGAAATGTTTGCATTAGTTCACGAATAGGTAAAATGTACGTATCTGTGAGAGTCCACTTCATGTGTTCGTACTTGAAACCTGTAGTTTTGCCAAGATTTTCAGAATGTACGCTCGCAATTTGTCATTTCTTGGTGGAGCCAGCAAATCAAAAGAAACATAAGTGTTGTATACTGTGCGTCACTACCGCACACCGGGAAAATTTCGCTCTTGCGGAGGACGTTTATATACCATATTTTGTGTCACACGTAAACAGGACGACAGTAAGTATCCACCGAAACACTTTCAAAGATCTGATGAACGACCAAATCAGACCTGACTTGGTCACCTGGGGCCAATCAGAGCTCTATGAAGCGATAATACTCTTTGGCTCCTACTGTTATTGTGGTTTCTGAAAATTTATTCACCTCATTCAACGATGAATGTAATTCTGATGGTACTATTAAGAACACTTGCTTAGCGCGGAAGCTGACGTTGGCAGGTCAACTCTTTTGACTTCTCGAATAGGATACCATTGGTTTTTGTGCAATGCACACCTGCAATGCATTCTGGATTAGGACAGGATATAGGTGGATAGGATTTGCAACAGAGAACAATTCTGTCTTTGTGATTAAATGACATCAAACGTAGTTTTATATAAAAGGTGTTTTTCAGGGTTTTTAGACTTGGCTCGGGTCTTACTGAGACTGTTCGTAATCGTGAACAGTGTATTTGCGATCAGAAGTTGAAAGTAAGCATGTCTCTGGTATGCGGCGCGTAATTTGTAAGTTTTCAGACGCATAAAGCATTTTACGTGTGTATGGTATTAAATAGAGAGAGCTCCCATTTCTTATCTGCACTTTGTATCTGGGCTTGTTTTTAAAGTTACAGAATCCTACATTACCTTCCTCACGCTTAGCAGCGCTTACGAGAGATAGATCCTCATTTCTTCTAGGATTAAGTTTACATATTTTGCATCAGAAAAAATAATTAAGGTCTACTTAATACTACTCACTCAAAGTAATTTGTTTTAAGGCCACCACATTAGTGGAAGATAAGCTAAACTATGTTTATGAAAAAATCCTGATATGAACTCCATCTGTAACTTTAAATGATAATTAATTGTTCCACTAAAGTCATCATTTTTGACATAATGTTCAAAAAATAATTTAGATGGCACCGTTTTAAATTTGGCTGAGAACTATTAATTTTCTTTTCATCAAGGTAATAATTATAGTTGGATTTTGATGTGGCACGGCAAACTGACAAATACTATTGAAATGTCTATCGAAAAATTACACTACGTGTTAAAATATGGTGAATTACGGAAAATACACAACTCCATCTGTTAAAATAATAATCCTCTATAAAGAATGTATGGTAATTAATTGTCATTTACCACCTCGCTCCTTTGACAAATTTAATGTATTTTTACCACAGATGGAGCTACTTTAACCTTGGCTAAACAAAATTTTCATTTTTTTTTTCTTCCGAAGTTACTTATAAAGGTGTGTTTTCTGTGTAAAGATTAATAATAGGCCGATCAACTAATATAAGTACAACATTCAAATGTACAGTTTTGACAAATAGATTGCGTGTCGTAATATTTTACATCTTGAATTCACAAAATTAATCATATCTTTTAATAGAGTGAATCGATTTCGATGAAACAAAAACTAAGTAATACCCCAAGTTACGTAGAATTTTTGTATATAAGCATTGTCTGCATTTAATTCGTAGATTTTACGTGAATCCCGAACAAACAAACAGATAAACAGACAAACAGACAAAAATGACAAAAATGATGGAAATGGGTTCTGTTAATTATCCTTTAACATGCTGGCTATTTTTTTTGTCAATTTCTTCAATGTACAAAAATTACTTTTCTACAGATTTATTATATGTAATAGATTACTTACTGGAGATATAATTTGCCATTAACCCCATGCAAATAATGTCAAATTAATATTTCTATTAAGCAAAACAATAATATACAGATAGACCACTGGGATCCATATAAAATATGGAGCCATATAAAACCAATACGTATTATAAAATTAAAGATTAAAATAAACAAAACACTTCCTACCCCACCTTAAAATACAAATGACGTCACAATTTCGAAAATTATCAAAACAATATCAATAAACTAAGTCAAGCCTAACTCTGTACTAACATTACACATTACAGGGTGAGGTTACACAGGGTGTGTCGTATCACGCCATCACACAATGGCGGATAGTTCGGTGACAAATAAGCAACGTCACGTCAATTTAGCCAACTATTGTAGAGAAGTAAATGGAGTAATAATGGGCTATGTTCAGATATTTAGGTATTGTTAGTAAGAACGTGGAATTGGCAACTTGCCATGTATGAAATGAGAGGATTCGAAGTTAACAGTCTGTTGTCACACAATCATTGGTTTAGATAAGAAGTAAACACTGGCACGCTTTTATTGAATCCATTGGTATTTTGAGCTATATCGGAGTAAATCGTACAAATATAGTCGAATACAAACACATCTAAAGACCAGAAAAGTTACTTGCGGATGTTAACATTTTCGGTTAGTTACTTAATGTAGTGTTTAAATGATAAAAAGTCAATATAAAAAAAATACATCAAATATTCAGACGGAATTCCCTCCTTTTTGGGGGAAGTCGGTTAAAAATATAAAAAATCTGCTTGTTTGCTTGCATAATGTGCATTAGATTGAATTGTGTAGAAGAGTATAATTATAAATTATTTTCGCGTATGAGCGTAGTGTTCGGGTATTAACTAATTTCAGTGGGCTTAAATTTTAAGCTGTATTTATAAGACGTCTGTTCAAAATTAAAATATCCAATATGCATACCTCTGTAACTTAATATTGAAGAACATTGAAAGTTATAAGACGTCCTATTTTTCTTTGTTTAAAAGTTCAGAATTGGTTAAGTACGAAAATTTTAAAAACAATATAGGTATTAATGTTATAAAACTGAACACGGACCCGAGCGAAAGCAAGATTAAACATAATTTGTTTAAATAAAAAATAAGATAAACAATAGAAAATTTATTTAAATTAAAGAACTTTAAAACTGCACACATGTGCTTGGAGCTTAAAAAATATCCAGATGCTCATTTTGAGAGAGCTTCAAGAAATATGATGCTGTTCCTAAGTAATATTGTATATTGGCAATATCCATAGTGCTACCTTTCATCTTTTGTATTAACTTGGCGGTGTAACCAGCTACCTACTTATTTTCCGCGGTTTCACTCGCTTCCCGGGGAGTTTCTTTCTGTACCCGGATAACATATAGCCTTTGTCACCATTTACCTAACATTTAACTGTCAAAAAGAAGAGTATATTCTAGATTATTCGATTGTTCATTTTGCTAATTCAGATTTTGGAAGCGAATCGCAATAGAAAAATAAGAAGGCTATAACTAGAATTTAATTATAAAAAGCGCTTGAAAATAGGTCTAAATTACAACAACTCAATAAAACTACAAAGAAATACGCCTTTTAAGAACAAGTTTAATAAATTGCCGCTAATTTCATTACAGTCAGTAACTAGGTTTGTTCGGCTGCCTTCGTGAATTTGCCGAAAACAGCCGAACGTTGCCGAATGTTAAAAGATGGCTAGAATTGTAAATAATGCCTACATTCTGTAATTTGCTATTGTTTCATTCAATTAATACATATATAGACTATATGTACCTAATTATATAATAAATAATAAGTATTATTTATTATTTATCTTCTTCTTATGAAATTTTCTCGATCTCAGAAAATTAAGAGCCTCAAAATTTCCGTGAATTCCAGAAATGATACTTAGGTACTGTAGACACGTTAGTGGTTACCAGAATTAGATTTTCTCTACGCAATAACACATTATATTGACTTCAATTCAACAAAAAAAAAATCCAATAGTATTGTTGTTGTAGTCAAACGATATCTCCGTGATAGCAAGTCGATTTGAAGTTGTGTTCGATGTTTTTTTTATTCTTGATACTCGAATACAAATTACCAGAAGATCATAAAAATGGTCTATTGTTGTCCTAAAAAGTATTGCATTATAAAAAAGTACCTACGTAACTACGCAATAAATTCAACGATGAATTGATTTACACTAATTGTTTGTTTTTTGTAATTTTTTGAATTTTCTATCATATACTTAAATATAGAATATATACCAACATATAAGAATACGTAAAACGTAAAATACTGTATACGGTATTTGCTGTCAACTAAAAAGGTTCTTTAATATAATTGACTAGCTTCCGCCAGCAGTGTCAACCGCGCCCAGTGGGAACTACTCCATTCACCCGGATAAAATTTTCTCGATAAATAGGCTATCTAACACTGAAACAGTTTTTCAATTGCGTTCAGAAGTTAATGAAATTAGCGCGTTCAAGGAAAACAACAAACTCAGCCTTATAACATTGGTATACCTTAGTAAATCTGTAGTGTATATTACCATCCTAGTAAGCTTGTAGCAAACAAATAATATCCTGCTGATCGGTACAGTTTGCCCTTCAGGTATTGTTCTACACATAAAGACTTCCTGATCTGTTGTTTTGCTAACTAAAGAAGGGATTTTGACATAGGTAACTTGTATGGTCCTAATGACAGAATTCTATCTCTAGTAATAAAATTAACAGATAGATAAAATATTGGGAGCAGCTGTTAAAGGATACCTTTTTTTTTTTTTTTCCGACGTCAAAAATCATCAAATGACCCCTCCCGCTGTGGGTTAGCAGCGGTGAGGGAGTGTCAGACTCTTACTGACTAAAAACCGTCGTGTTCCGTCATAGGCCTTTTATGTACCAGGGCCGCGGTATCTCTTTCGAACAACCCGCAGCCCCGGCAGGCCTTGGCCCTGCTGGGCCCCGCTGGGGGTTAAAGGATACCTAACAAATACTTACAGAGAGGTAATTATAACATCTTTTGCCCCCGACAATGCCCATGGGAGATCTCGCTGACGTCATATCGATATTGTATAATACTAATGGATTTTCCTCCTATATGACCCCAGGGAATACAGAACGACCTATTTTTTGCGAAAAATATGTTCGGACGAGGTAATTATGGATACCCATTAAGTATTTCCCATGACAACATGGTAATAATTTATAGATGGTTCTTTATTTCAGAAGCAATTAATGTCTATAGTTCGGCCATTCAGAGAATGCGTTCCTGACACGTCGCGATTGAACTGACGACGTAACTACATTCATTGATTATTGATATAATAATGTTGTTTTAATGCTCCTCAATTGTTAAAACGGTAAACAACCAGCAAAAATATTTTTATCGTAACTGCAACGCCATTGCAAAGTTACGTCGTCAGTTCAATCGCGACGTGTCAGGAACGCATTCTCTGAATGGCCGAACTATAGAAGAATACACATAGGACTTCAATAAGTGCATTTTTTTGTAATTTGTGTCTTTTTTCTTTCACTGAATTTTAAGAAGCAGGGCAATAAATAGAAAGATTATACTTATCCTAGCATTGTGAATTATTTTGTTTTCAACTTAATCCAACCTGTAAATTATAATAGGCAATTACGCCTTTTTTATTGCATTTGTAAGTTTGACGTGAAAAAGTGCTAAAAACTTGCCTAGTTTCACAAACGTTCATAAACGTTTTTGACTTTGTCTTCCTTAATAAAAAATCAACGCAACAGTTTTTTTTTTATCTCAAATAACATACACATAGAGATTTTGTTATTTGCAAGTTATTTTTAGCTACATAATTAAGCAAAATTAACCTCAAATCTCTCGAGGATCACACATGAGAATAATAATTCTGGATCAGATTCATCTCAATTTTATCGTAATTAGCTGACTGAAGTAAAAATAGCATTAATTAACGGAATAAGTTATTCATTATTATCGTTTTCTTGAAAGTGAAAAAGACAAAAGTACTAACAATATTCCTGTTTTAGGTTTTCCAATACTTACCTTATTTCAAAGAGTTAAAGTACACAGTAATCACTTAGGTAAGCCACAGCATACATATCTTTCCTTTTTATCCTCTCCCACATGCTACATCATCGTAAAGTACAAAGAAAACTTCGTTTTCATACATTATCTGTAACAATGACTGACATACAAACATCGGCTTTTGAGAGTCTCAATCCATCAATTTCTGTTACAATACAGCCTTCAAAAGTTGCTTATAACGAAGCATTAAAATTTCTTCGCGCATGATTAAGTTTCTTAACTTTTTGATGAGAATTATTATTGTTTTGGAACAATTTAGACTTTTGTTACGAAGTTAATGCACGAATAGGGAAGATGTAGGTGTTAATATTCTCTTACCAGTTCGTTGGTAACACTCCCATGGTCGACGCGGAGAGCGAGAATTAGGCAGCGGGGGTGATTACAGGGGTGCGCGGGACAGTGACTGCTGACAGAACTATTAGTGGTGGGTATTATCATTACTCCCAATTTTGTTCGCATGGACCATAGGAGTATCTTAAACAAACATGCCAATGCCAGGTTTTACACTCGACGTGTAGAAAATAACTAGATACTGCTATCTCAATGAAGTGTAACTACAAGAACAAATCAATATACCAGAGGTGCATTGCTTGAATTGCGGACGGAGAGTAATGGGTAGCCTGCCGCCCATCCGTCTAGCAACGTCGACAAGCCCGTGTCAACGGTTCGTTCGTTTTCCACGCGAGCCTGTACGACATTTCATCAGAATAGCAGTCAAAATCCTCTGATGCTGTGGGATTGTTCTAAATCCAAATCAAAAAACGTTTTATTCAAACTTGGCTGTATAACAGCACATTTTGAACGTCAGAAACTTTACAAAACACAGCCCCCAAAATGGCCACCCTTCACCACTTTCTATGTTTTTGCTTGGAAGAAGAAGTGGCGCATAAAATCCATATCTACATGGATTGCGCGTTTTTAATATTACTAAGATGTAGTCGTTTTTCTGACCCTAAAGTGAAGAAAAGATGAGAGATGCGCTTCATACTTATATAAATTTTTGTAATAAGTATAACTTTTTGTACAATGGAAAACATTGTACAAAAAGTTTAAAAACACGTTTTAAAAATCTTACTATTCTCATAAAAACTATGCCAAGGTTTAGGCCAAAGGTTCTATTTAGGTGTCTAGTAAAGTTTGTATATTTTTTACGAGCTACCGCGCTCAGGTGAAATATAAAGGCCCATAATGTAAAAGTTACAAGATAACCTACTTAAGTGTAAATGGATACATAATGACAGTACTTGTGTACATAGCCTTATTTACAAGAGCGTTTTCATTATGTAACTTTTCTGAGGTAGTTATTTATGTTTCTTTATTTCGGTTGTTACAGGTTTTAATGCTGTTTATATTAAAAGACATTTTATAACAAAAAAATCAACCGTTTTCAAACGATACCCAAAACAGCTAATTTATTTAGTTATTGATCTACAAAGGTTATTGTAGTTCAAACAAAAAAAAACAAAAAATCAGGGCCAGAATTAGACCTGTATTATGGTTTCATTTAAAGATAGGTCTTTAAAATTATTCTGTAACGATTTTCTTTGTGAATATTAAATTGATACTCCGAGCTTTGTTCAGATAATATATTATAATCCATTTATTAGTAGTCAAGTAAATGTGAAAATGTTTAAACAGATATTACAAATAGTAAGTCATTAATGTTATTTCTAAAATAATTATTCGCGTTTATAATAATAATACTCGAATTCGAGATAATGGTACCGGTATCTAGGTTAATGTTCCTTTTCAAGTGTTTTTGGCGGTTTAGAAGAAATTTTTGGTTACAATAAATGTTTTTGTAGCAAAAAAAATATCTTTGCCTAATAGTCTTTTTATGCGCGTCTCAGAAACACTATTTTTGAGCTCTAGACCATTTTCTTTGTAAAGTGTCTGTGAAAAGTTTTTTTTTTGTATAATTCTTGTGGTTTATTGAGTGGATAAAGGTTAATTTTAACCCTTTTTGTGCTGAATGAGATAAGCTTTTTGAGGCACTGAGAGTTATCGATATAAAATGAATGACGCATTTTATGGCCACGCACTCTGACGTTACTCTTACAAATTGTACGGTTAAAGATCAGTACACCGATGGGGTATCTAAACATTAATCCCTTTAGAAAAATATTTATAGCTCCCCATAACGTTCACTATCTCACGCATCTTTTACAATAGTACCACCGAAAGACACAAAATAAGATACAATCTTTAGGTGTTACTATGAACTTTTTCATATTATAACATCATTTAAAAAAAGGCATGTCAAAAAGGAAAAGTCTAGACTATCTAGAAAACATATTTACCACAGCAAAGGATCCCAGGTGGCTAGAAGTGCCTTTCTTCGGCTTTGTGACGAACGGTAATGAGGTGTCGGGTTTAGTGAGCGCAGTTCGTAATAGTGCTTGCAAACGTGCCGATGATTTTATAACTGGCTTCGAACGAAGAGGAGTAAAAAATAAAAAAGTGTCTTTTTATTTTTGACAGACTTAGGTCTTTGTACTGGCACAGGATATTTTTTTACTTGTTCTATTCGTGCTGTTCTGTTTTTTAGTTGAATGGTGGTTGCATTCTCAGGAACTACTACTCCGATTTGATAAATTCTTTCAGAATTAAAGAGCCCTATTATTAAGGTTAATTATTTCTACTGGCGAAATCCGGGGCGAAAAAGTAGAAACCTATGTTTTTTTACGTAGGTATGCAAGTACATAAGAAGTACAAATAAATCTGGCAAATATACCCTGAATATATATTATTATTATGTAGTTACCTAGACTCTAGTTTTCTCTGTTGGTCATTGTTAGGTTTATCTTCTGCTTTCATTTGTTTAATTGTTTCATTTTCCTATTCAAAAACTTTTCGAAAAAAAAACATGCACCAACATGCTATGTCATCATCATAAAACATATTCTAATTTCAAAAGAATTTCCAAATGCACAACATTTTGGTTTATTTTTCGGCGCATAAAATACAAGCACAAACCGCAAAGGTTCACATCCAGGAAATTGTCCCGGTAACATTTCAAGTGTGGTGACTTTATCAAGTAGTTTCACACGGAAATGTCGCGAATGTCGGGGCTCTAGTTACCCCGTGTCTGCAAGATATAGCTGTAACAATTCAATCTAGCGACACTCGGGAAATTCGATTCCAGTTTCAAAATCGTTTTTATGCCGCGGTGTTTTGTTCCCGCTGCAGTTGACGGTTAAGCTTTTGTTTATGCTGTTAATCTTCGGTAAATTTATTTGAGACAGAAATAGACTGACTGTCTTATTGATATTTTTTTTATTTGTTGCAGTTTAGTATGTTATTTCTAGAGGTTAAAACAAACATAGGTACCTGTTATTTTGTATCCATGTTCACACCTATGCATAGAGTATGCATAGGTGTGAACATCATCAACCTGAATAAAATTCAACGTGAAAACAATAAAAATAAGTTTTAAGCCACAAACAGAAATATGAACTGGAGTAAAATATTTCGGTCTTTGTAGACGCATACTTTTTTCGCGAAACATATTTCGGTTGCACATGTATTTTGCGAGTGACGCGCGCGAAACATACTTTCTACATAATTTTGCAAAAATATGAATATGTACGCAATGCGGTAGTTACATTTACAAGTATTTTTTTATTGAGCCGTTTTTTCTTTGAAAGATATAAATGTTCAAATAATTTTTCAATAATCGCCTTTTGAAAATATTTCCACAATTTCCGATATTCACAAAATGCGGAACATTTTTTCTCTCATCAATAAGACGGGACATCAAACAGAATCGCTTTATTTAATACCTTCAGAATGAGATCATTATCTAAAGCAAGTTTGAGAGGAACCTTACCAAAATGAAAAAGAAATCTGGTTTTTATATAAGATGAAAATTATCAATTTGTATCTATGTAGAAAGAACACTCTTTTGTGGAGAATATTTTGTGCTAGATTTCGCCCGCGACTTTGCCTTCTTCATGTGGGAGCACGTTAAGTACCCGCATAAACTGTATCTCCGTCTAATCCAGGGCTAATCGATTTTACCGGTTGGCGTGAAAATATACAAATATAATTCACTTTCGCATTTATAATATTAGAGGTAGAAAGGTCAAGCAGTTGAAATAGTATGGTAGAAGAAAATATGCTGCGCCGATACCAAATAAAATTAGTATAAGGTCAGGGGGATGAAAGGCCCATCCTTTATTGCGCATAATAATAATTTACAGATATAACACATACCATTGAGAACATAATGTACAAAGCACATCTCACAACAAGGATACAAAAAAGAAAGCAAACTATAGATACGGCCTCAACTCGAGAAACCTTTGCGGAAACAAGAAAAGTGCCCCAAAACCCACAAGAGATTATCGCCAAAAGAAAAAAGGAAATAAAGAAAAATGTCCTTGGAGCCACATCGGTAAGTTATCCGAAATACTTTCGTTTTCTTTTGCCTTACAAATTCTATGCCCGAATGGGGACGACGAACAAATCTAATCCTACGACATGGATGACAGGAGCCGTTGACACATCTATTTGCAACTAGGATTTGTACAGGATTTGTTTCGACGTGTATTTTGGTCTAAAATCATGTAGTCTGGTATTTACTCACCTATTGATGAATATTTGGGTCAATGCGTTCATTCGGTCGTTGATGTCAAGTTATATTTTATATGAAGCATTGAAGCTCTTTAAATCAGTATTTTAAATAGGCGCCTTATTGTTTTTTAATACAGGAATGAATTTTATCCAGTGCGCAAACTTTGTGAACTTATAGTTAAATAAGTTTTAAAGATACGTATATTTTTATTTTGTAGTGTTTTAGTACAAAAAAGAAAAGTTATTGATATCGAAAGATGTTTATTTTGTAACTGATAGTACGGTCACAGTCGTCATAGTATACACGGCGGCAACGCGAAACCGGTATACTGACGCGAGCTCCGCTCGGTGCGCATAAGAATAGTTGGTTGGTATCCATATTTTGCTGATTTAAGGGCGGACAAAAGAATGAAAAAAAAATTTTTACTGATGATGCAGATATGCTCTGTTAACGATTCTGGACCACCAATTTTTTTTTGCGCACTGCTTAAAATTCATTCCTGTATATACTTTAGTTATGTGTATATCATCAGATTGAATTGTTATCATATTTTTTCCTAGTGTTTAGATAACCTTACTATTTGGTTCAGTTGGGCAGTACAGTACCTACTTTTGGATTTCATAACACATTTTTTAATGGTATTTTTAAGTTGGTAACCCCACGTTCATTTACAGCAAGACCAAACTTGACACCGGTATAAAATTCTTTTATTCAAGCGAAAATTTGAAATTGTCGTTTATATGAGTCAGCAGGCAAAGCATTTTCTGCGTAACAAGCTTCAAATTTCATGTTGGTTACCATTCCTTTCACGTAATGCGAGTGGATTGAGGAAGGAAGATATTTTTGTACTGCAGATAGATAAAGGTATTTTTTTGCAATGGAATTCATGACTGTCTCTCGATTCCCCCAGTGTATCGTTGTTACGCACTCTGAATTTAAAATTGGTTGTCAAAAATAAGTTGTATTGACAATCTTTACTTATAATATTACTAGCTTCCGCCAGCGGCTTCGCCTATTCGTGGGGATAGATTTTGATCCGGTTGTGAGATAGTTCCCCAAAAGTGATAGACGGATTACAAAAAAGGATCATTTTCGTTTGTATCTGACAGGAAACCACACCTCATAATAGGTATGCGAACACTAACAGAATTTATAATTACACCATTCCAACCCATCCAACGGTATGAAACTTTAACGGTACGACGAAATTCGACAGAATAGTAGTTCGGATTTACCGCAAAATCTACATACTCCGACAAAATATTAGGCTTGAAGCTAACAACAGATACATACAAAGTTTCGACCGCAAACCCTCTGGAATTTATCCCAGAACCATTTTCTACTTTTCATCCAGCGTTGAGAGTAGTGGAACAAATGTTCTATGACAGTTTATCTTGCGTACCTATCTGACGTAATATTGGAAATAAGAATGTACTTTTCGACATGGTGTGTTTGAATTTTGTTGAGTTTCTTTCGGTCCTGAAGCTAAGATTGAATTACCGTGAAATATTATAAGAAATGTACAAATATTATGTTAAGAGAGGGGGAATTTTGTAAATACGTCACGTAGGTAGAAATTTGTTCCTGACATTTTTAAATGTCGGGTCGACCTTTCTGCTGGTCAAACCCAAATTGACTAAGAGACTTATAAGCACATTAGCATGTTATAATATTCATGCAAAATCGTTGTATTTTAGTGAAGCTCTTCCCACTTCCAAGTAATTAAGGTTTTCAACTAAATAATGTATTGGCGGATATAAGAGATGTGTACAAGAGGGACTATAAAATTTGAATTTCCAATTAACAAAATGTACCACCTGGTACCTCATAAGCAAGTCCCTATAATGTATGTATTGTAAACACATTTTTGGATTTTTTGCGCGACGAAATTCACTTAACAAAATTTATGTTTTCATTTCACTAATAGCATATACGGGGTCCCTGAATGAGTTTATGCAACACGTATCAAATAAAAAAATCACCCACATTATAATAACGTTTGAAAAAAGAATTCAATTTAAAAGTTGGGGCTGACGGAGACGTAAAGCAATTCCAATTAGTGAAAAAGAATGAAGTGTTGGCGTGCTTCCACGCTGGTTGAGAAATAAAAAAGAAATGTATTCTATCGGCACTTATATTTCGGGGGTATTGGAAAGGGCTGTTGTAAAGATAAACGGTAACGGTATAACCTTTCCATGATCAATATTCATTAATCTGTCCATTTTCTTCTGTTCGGAGCCATGCTTTACTTTGAAAGTTTATAAAATCTTTTGCAGTTATTTTTACTCAGTATAATATTACTAGCTTCTGCCAGCGGTTTCATCCGCATCCCGTGGGAACTTTGACATGAACCCGGATAAAAAGTAGCCTATATCCTTCCTTGATAAATAGACTATCTTACACTGAAAGATTTTTTCAAATCGGACCATTGCCTAGTTTCTTAGATTACCGCGTTCAAACAAACAAACTCTTCAGATTTATAATATTAGTATCGATTCTGTAAAGTTTCCTGCTCGGCACATTATCTCTAAAAATAACCCCATTGAAATACAAAATAATTATAAAACCGACAGAGAACTGGAAACGAAAACGTCAAAACCACAGCCAAGCAAAGTCCCATATGGCAAACGGTATGAAGATAGGAGAACAGTAAATTCGCCGCCGTCAGGAACCGCAAAGCAATTCCAATTAGTGGCAAAGAATGAAACGTTGGCGTGAACGGACACACTTTTTCTTTTTGCCGACTCTACGTCTGGCTTGTGACGTTTCGCTTAACACCATTCTTCATCCGCACGCAATTTCAACCGGTTTTGGTTTGCAGTTTGTAATGACAGATATTGGTTTCGAAACTACATGGATTCTGAGAAAATAATACTGCAGGTGCCTTTTTCAGTGGAAGGTAATAAAAAAGTCTGGGAAAGTTATTAGAAGCGGGATGCTAGTTTGCACTGTGAAATAGTTTTTATGCAATGCAGGGTTAAAACGGAGTCAACTATTCTTATATTCTATACCATGTATTCGATTTTACACGACATCAACGAAGATTTTTCCCATGACATAAACTATAATCGCTCTCTGTCTAACTATCTGTTCGCTATTATAAAACTACTAAACGGATCTTCATACGGTTCAAAACAATAGATTCATTGTTCATTGAAAATGTTTAAAACTATTTTCATTTCCACTCGTAGAAAGTCGAGACGGACTGGTGAATGAACTTTCATTTGTGAATAGCATTTTGTAAGTATTTGGTCAAATTATTCGGAATACTGAACGAATATTTGAAGATAGTAAAAACTTTAGTAAGTACCTATATTAATAAAAGTATTCTGGTCTCAATTATTAAAAATGAAAACCAGAATACTTTTGCTGTTTCTCTCATTTTATATTAGCACCAAGATATTGTATTGTGAGAACTTTTAATTGTAAGCAGTTGATGAAAATTAAAAAGATTTCTTAAGTTTCTTTTATAATGAAGTAGTTACCGTGTTCTAGTTTTCTTTAAACTTTTTGTGCTAAATACTTTTCTATAGAGAAGTTGGTTTAATTAGACGACGAAGAAAGCATTCGTTAAGTGTAATGTTCAAATGAGTTTCATATATTGAATTGTTTTTAGTATATCGAAGCCTAATAGTAAAGCTACTTACTAGTCGGAATGATTTAAATAAAAAGTTTCTACGAGAAGCCAAGTAACCAGTTTAACCAAGAGTTATCGAGTTGCCAAGGTAACTTGGGTTGAGGCGGTGAGATAGGCAGTAAGTTTGTGTGTTTAATGAAATGATGTAAGTTATTAGTAAAAACCTCAAGCTAGTAAGTAAGCAGCTGAGCATATAATACTAGCCGTTTTCCCGCGGTTTCACCCGCGTCCCGTTGGAGCTATTGCCCGCACCGGGATAAAATATAGCATATGTTACTCGCAGATAATATAGCTTTCTAATGGTGAAAGAATATTTAAAATCGGTCCAGTAGTTTTTGAGTTTATCCATTACAACCAAACAAACAAACAAAGTTTTCCTCTTTATAATATTAGTATAGATATACCAGTGTACTTCAGTACTTACAACCGGGTTTCCTGTTGTAAGATTTTCTAGCTTCTAAAAACTCGTAACGACTGTCAAAGACAAATGACGAATGATAAATTAAAACTGATACCTGATAACATACTGGCTAAAGATACATAATTACGTAGACTTGCAAATACCTATATATTCATAGAAATTTACTCATCGTGAGTTCACTGCTAGAATTAGTCATCGCTTAGACATTTAAATTAGTGACGGTATAAAAAGTTACGAAAACACATGTGTTGTGTACCCATGTATTTTACTAATTTTTCAGACGGTGGTAATACATAGGTTATACATATAAAGAAAATCATATAGGTACTTATTGAATCTTAATTTTTCTTTACGCAAAGTAGTGATTATTTAAACTTATAAACTGTCTTTTACGATATGGGTACTTTTATGTCTGTAAAAAATAAATTGAAACATCCAAATACAACACTTCGAAAACACTTCCTTTATTTATCGTATAATACAAACTCGATACTTTCATTATTGTATTGGAAATTCATCTCCGTAACGTGTTAACTGCGTAGGATGGTTTTCACCCCTCAAAGGTTAAGGGTTGAGAGTTAAGAATAAATTGACTTCGTTAACGT
The DNA here is from genome assembly GCF_022581195.2 of Helicoverpa zea. Lineage (NCBI taxonomy): Eukaryota > Metazoa > Arthropoda > Insecta > Lepidoptera > Noctuidae > Helicoverpa > Helicoverpa zea. The sequence goes on from NC_061472.1 coordinate 8,091,397, forward strand.
TTTTTGTAAGAACTCCAAATGAATTGCTTTGTATCTGGTATCGTTAGACTGGTCAGAGAATAAGAAAATACTGAAAAAATATTCCAGATATCTACCGATTTTGTTAATATTATAAACTCAAAAAATATTAATTATACTATAAACTCGTTTAGAGTAACTAAGAGCAACGGAACACCCTTTGGTAAGACTGGTTGTCAAACTTTCTGGTTCCATAATGACTGCCAAGGATTTTAAATGACAGGCAAGATCCGCTTATTTAAGATGCATTCCTAAACACGGAAGAACTCCTCATGACGAAGTTGATTACCTCTGTTGTAATGAAATAAAGCATTAAATATTTCAAATAACTGGTTTAATGACTTAAAATAAACAAAAAAAAATTAAACAGAAAATGTGTCTCACGCAGAGCCGGTGAGAGAGTTCTTGAGAAACATCAAGAAAAAATCAAATTATTTTCTTTTTATTCTGTCTATGATGCCTGTTTGCGGTCATATTCCAATTACCCTCAGACTGACAACACCATATGGTCGATCGACCCTCACAAGCTACTATATTATTAAGTTATATAAGTAATTAGCCAGTTGGCTAACTACTTATTATTTAGGATCTTCCTACGCATATCATCCACTTCTTACACATCGGGCTAATCAACTTAGTCTTTCACAACTTTCTCTACACAGAGTCGTTGTAACAGAATAATTTCGTATACGTCTTACATGGCCTTAATTACCAATACATCGCTAATCATTTGTGAATATCAGCTCAGTGGTCCCGATCGCAGGTATTTAGGTAACAATCAAACATTTTGTATCATTATGCCTGTTTTCTCAGGCGGTTACGCAGATTTATAATGATTCTGGTCTAAAAATGCTTAGCACCCCTAACATATCTAATTTCATGTCTGCAGAACTACCACCAACTTTAATAGTGAGGCGATTGAGGAGATTTCATTAATTGCAGTTAATCAGTCTGTACCTATGTATATTTGGATTTCACTATCTATTATGCTTTTTACTTCATACCATTTGGTTTTATCTGACTTCCACAAAAAGAGAATGAACTTGAACAATTGAACATGAAGATGTTTATGGTAATGAACATACAAAATACCGGCGTCATAATTATTTACACTCTTCTTTCGTTGCAGTATAAGTACATAAATAACTCTACTTCATACACTACCGACCTATTATGGTTATGACAAAATACCTTGCCTATAACCCTCCTAACTAAAAGACACAGGCATTTCATTGTATACGTATCAATATAAGTATATAAGTATACATAATTCCAACCGTTATGTCAGACATAAAATCTTGCGTAGGTATAAGTCCCCTAAAACATATGTAAAACATGTACTGACATGCGAACATATAACGCGACTAGCTGTTACTGTGACTTCGTTCGCATACTAAATTCAATTCGCCGTTCGACTCCCCGAGGGATGAATTTCTAGAAGTCGACTCTTATTGACAAAACCCACGTCGTTGAATGCAAATAGTACATTCGGGAGATAGATATGATCTCTTATGGGAATCGTTGATAAAAATATGAATGTTTTTAGATATAAATCTTACAATGAAAGTTAATTTTTGAATGAATAGATGCTCGTTTATGTTGGGCGCTGAAAATCTGACTTAGATGATTCAAAATGCAATAAGTAGTTCGTATGCAAATATACAAGCTACTTACTTGATACATTTTACATTTGTCCTGGATATTAAAAAGTCCCTTTTCTCCTGCATTCAGCAAGAGAAAGTATACTGTCTGATTTTAATTTATTTCCATCTTGAAGTAATCGCCACAATATTTACCTAACCCGTTAAAACGAAGCATTCATCGCAGTGTGAGTGTAAATAGAAATAATACGCGAACAGGGTGTGTCTAGAATACTGCGTAGCTTTTAATAGATCTGTCTGCCGTGATCATAGGCTGAAGAATATTCTTTTAATTTTAATGCTGAAAATTTTGCTAATCACGACCAAGTCTTAGACAAAAAAGAAAATGACCTAATGTGGAATCTCATATTTTAATGAAAGCCTATTTCTTAATTTTCTGAAGTAAATTGTTCAAATCTAGGATTTAAATGCAGACAAAAAATATTTTTGTCCAGCATTGCTATAATTTCCTCATTTTTAAGTAACTTTTGTTACGAAAAATAATGTTGTCATTTAATTTTTAAACTCTAAAAACTTTACCAAACCGAGCTATAATTTTCAATTAATTATGTCAACTATACGTCTAACCATATGTAGATAAAATTATGACATTGTTAATAGCATTAAACATGACATTTAATTTACTTATAACTAAAAAAATACCAACATAAACTAGCATTTACCTTAACTGGGATACCCCGAAACGATGTTCCGGGATTCATTATAAAACAAATATTTTTCTTTCATCACTATTCAATTGAAAAAAAAAAAACAAAACACAATTCGATCACTAATCACTTATTATTTTTTAATGCATTCACAGTCAAAATTCACTTTGGAACGAATTTTTATTGAGAAAAATACCGTCGCGTGTGTTGCATTCAAAAGTTTGAGGGACAAAAGCGCCCCGTTCTTCGGCACAACCGCTCAGCGCTACAGCTGAAGCCGTACTGAAGACATGCCACCTCTTGGAGGAAAATCGTTTGCGATGCGAACACTTTTTGTACGAGCACTGTGTCCATTGACGGTTGTTTATCAAAGATTGTGATCCCTTAGCTTTGTGAAACAGTTGTGTATGCTGTTGGAAAGTTAATTACATGTTTGTGCTTTTGCGAAAATTTAAGTATAACTTTACTTCATATAATCTTCATATTTATTTTATGCACATTTTTCAGCAGACGTTTAATAGCTATTGAATTTTAATATTAATATATATTGTTCATAAGTAGTTAAAATAATTTCATCATTTAAGCTTGTGGCACATTATAGCAGCACCGCAACAGCACGGCTGCAGCACGGCGTCGCCTCGAATTAAGACTACGGCGAGCGGACAGCGCGCCAACCCCGCGCTGTCCGCTCGCCGTCGCGTCGGCGCGCCGGCCGCGAGGTGTAAGCTTGCTGTCACCGCAAACTCAATATTATTTTTGTAGCATATTTAATATTAGTGAAGTTGAGGGTGTCTCGAAATAAATCAGTCTGTGTCAAGCTATCTTGTTGTTTTACTACATGGTGACAGCGGTGCGTGAAATAAATTAAATAATCGTGTAATTGGTGGTTAAAAGTTGTTAATATTGATTGTATTTGCTGTATAAACATATTAATCATCGAGTACAATGGAACATGCGCGACCACCAGCGGAATTGAGCCTGGAAGGAGGGCCCGCCAACCGGGCCGACGCATGGCGTAAATGGTTACGTCAATTTCAAGTGTTTTTGAAAGCGTCAGGTGTTCATAAGGAGCCGTCGGATGTTCAAGCCAGTTTATTGATAAATTTGATCGGACCGGAGGGATACGACATCTTTACAACGTTTAAATTTGCAGCGGACGAAGACAAAGACAAACTAGAAAAAATTGTTGAACAATTTAATGCCCATTTCGGTACAAAATCTAATACTACCATGGTGAGATTTAAATTCTTCACAAGATGTCAAGAAATTGGTGAGAGCATAGATGAATATGTCACTGCTTTGAAGCTGTTAAGTCAGCGTTGTGAATTTGAACAACTGGAGGATAGCTTATTGCGCGATCGGATTGTGTGTGGGGTCAAGGACACGAGTGTACGCGATAGATTGCTGCGGACAGACGAATTGACTTTAGAGAAGGCGGTAAAAATATGTCAAGCAAATGAAATATCCAACGACGGTGAAAAGCAGATTGAAGGTATTAAAACGGAGGCCTTAAAAAGTGCATCGGTGGACACTATTTGGAAAGGTGGACGGCGAGACGGCCGCCGTAGTGTCAGAGGCGCAAGTTTGAGTGTGGAATCACGGCGTGGGCGCGGAGCTGTCGGCGGCGGCCGGGGCAGCGGCAGCGCGGGCGCCGGCTTGCGTGGCGGCGGCGACGGTGGCGGCGCGTTTGCTGACATGCGCAGCGCTGCAAGCGGGCCAGGCGAGGCGGCCGGGCCCAGCGCGCGCGCCTGTGCGGCCTGCGCTTCGGTACACTGTGATAGCGGTGAACGTTGTGCGGCGCGTAAAGTGAAGTGTTTTAATTGTGGTGGCAAGGGCCATTTCAAGGTAATGTGTCCAGTGCGTAAGTCAAGAAAGGTTTATGAGCTGTACGAAGATTACGATGAAGATGATAAGAAAGACTTGTACTACATATCATCATTGGAATATGTGGATACGATTGTGCAAGCAGAAGCCTCGAAGTGGTATGAAACTCTTTATTTATCCTATACAGGCATCGAACATCGTTTCAAATTAGACACAGGTTCGGATCTTAATGTTTTATCAAAAAATGATTATATAAAATTAGGTTTATCTATGTCGAATGTTATTAAAGACCATACTCGTGCAAAATCTTTTTGCGGCAATTTCTTGTCAATTATTGGGTCTTGTATAATCAAATGGATGTATAAGAATGTTACTTATAATTTGAAGTTTATTATATCGGAACAAAACTGTCAGAGCATATTAGGTAAAGATGCCCTTGAACAAATAGGCCTTGTAAAAAGAGTGTTTTCATTGAACTTGGACAATTATAAAAATTTATTTCGGGGTCTAGGGAAATTACCCGGTACTTACACTATTCCTATTGAGAGTAATGCGAGCCCTTGCATATGTCCGGTCAGAAAAATCCCATTGGGTGTGAGAGACCAACTTAAAGAGGAATTGACTCGCATGGAAAGGTTAGGGGTGATACGAAAGGTTCATCATCCTACATCCTGGGTTAATGGTATTGTTATGGCAGGAAAAAAAGATGGTAGCTTTCGAATATGTCTAGATCCGCGGCCACTAAATCGAGTAATACGACGTCAACATTATCCTTTGCCTACATTGACTGAAATAGCGACCAAGTTGAAAGGTGCGCGGTATTTTAGTAAACTAGATGCAAAATCTGGCTTTTGGATGATACAGCTGGATGACAAGAGTGCTGACTTGTGTACATTTGGGACGCCATTCGGCCGGTACCAATATTTACGTTTGCCATACGGCATAAATTCGGCTTCTGAGGTGTTTCATGCTCGAGTTAGGCAGTTGTTAGAAGACCTGGAAGGCGTCGACTCATTCGTTGATGACGTCATCGTCTGGGGTTCTACTAAGGAGGAGCATGATGAGCGCCTTCGAAGCCTTCTGGAGAGAGCCAATGAGGTAGGTATAAAATTCAATCCAGAAAAGTGTGAGTTCGGTGTGAATGAGGTTACTTATTTGGGCCATAGATTTAGTATTGATGGTATGAAAATAGACCAAACTAAATTAAAGGCGATTACTAATATGCCGAGTCCAACAGATCGTTCATCACTCGAACGCTTCCTCGGTATGGTTAATTATGTTAGTAAATTTATTCCTCATTATTCGGAAAAGGTTGCACCGTTGCGTAATTTGTTGAAAAAAGATAGTGAGTGGTGTTGGGGTGAGTGCGAGGAGGTCGTGGTAAGCGAGTTGAAGCGTGCGTTGTGTGCGGCGCCCGTGCTGGCGCTGTTCGAGCCGCGCGAACCCGCCGTGCTGTCGGTGGACGCGAGCGCGCGCGCTCTCGGCGCGGTGCTGCTGCAGGCCGGCCGACCTGTCGAATTCGCTTCAATGACGCTCACGGACACACAGCAAAGATACGCTCAAATTGAAAAGGAGATGCTGGCAATAGTTTTCGCTTTGGAAAGGTTTCATCAATACATCTTTGGAAAAAATGATGTAATCGTTGAAACCGATCACAAACCTTTGGAGGCTTTGTTCAAAAAGTCACTTGACTCTGTGCCGGCTAGACTTCAGCGAATGATGCTTCGCGTGCAGCGTTATGACTTTCAGGTAAAGTATACGCCGGGAAAATATATGTTTGTTGCCGACACTTTATCTAGGGCCCCGCTTCCTGATTTATTAAATAATAAGGTATCGGAGGAACTCGAAGAACAGACATGTTTCTTAATACAAAACCTAAGATTTAGTGGTGGTCGGCTTGAAACTGTAAGGGTGCATACTGAACGAGATGAGGAATGTCAAACTTTAATTAATTATGTATTGAACGGCTGGCCCATTAACAAGTACAATGTGAAAGAAATAGCTCGCCCGCATTGGAGCTACAGAGAGTGTTTGGAATATGTTGATGGAACGTTGTTAATGAATAACTTGGTATTTATTCCTAAAACACTCAGGTCGGAGATGATAGAACGCGTGCACGAGGGACATCTCGGTATAGACAGGTGCAAGAGGCGTGCGCGTGACGTCATGTTTTGGCCAGGGATGTCACGCGACGTGGAGCGCGCTGTGCGTGCGTGTCGAGTGTGCTCGCTGCATGCACCCCTGCCGCAGCGCGAGCCGATCATAGCACACCACATACCTGGGTTACCATGGGCAAAGATAGGCTCGGATATTTTTGAAGTCAATAAGAAATATTTCTTGATACTAGTCGATTATTTTTCAAATTTCGTGGAAGTTTCGCCGTTAACAAGTATTTCTTCAAAGCAGGTGATATTAGCCATGAGGGATCAATTTGCCAGGCATGGCATACCCCAGGAATTGATATCTGACAATGGACCTGCCTATTCCTCTAAGGAGTTTAGAAATTTTGTTGAGAACTGGGGATTTAAGCACTCGACATCGTCACCTAATTATCCGCAGTCAAACGGACGTAGTGAGCGTGCAGTGCGAACAATAAAAGGCTTGATATCCAAGTCAGTACATTCGAATGAAGATTTCTATTTAAGCTTGCTTAATTACAGAGCAACGCCACGAGATGGCATAGCGAGCCCTGCCCAATTGCTGATGGGCCGAAGGTTAAATACTCGTCTTCCGTGTCACCATAATAAACTGTTGCCAGAAAGGGACAATACAGCTGATTATAACAACTTGATACGAAATCAAATTAGAAGCAAATCGTGGTACGACTCTCGTGCCCGGCCGCTTCCTGAATTAAAAGTAGGCGACAACGTTGTGGCGCTGGAGGGGCCGCGCCGGGAGTATGCGCGAGTGCTGCGGCGCGCGGCCCAGCCTCGCTCGTACTTCGTGCTCGATGGTGCGGGCAGGGTGCTGCGTAGGAATCGTAGGCACCTAGTGAGGGTTAGTTCTCCTGATCCTGAGCCGTCTCCCGCGACATCGTCGCAACAGACGACTTGTGAGGACGATGTCACCCAGGAAGATACTGGATTAAACCATTCTTCTAGCGAGTCGGAATGTTACGATTCCTGTCCTGAACTATATGATAATGTATCTCCAAAATCATCAGTTGGCCAAATACAAAATAAGCGAACTGAAAGGGCAGCTGCAAGGGTAGCTAAAGAAAAGTTAAAATTTATGAATTAATTACCTAAACCCCCATATTTACCTACTTATTATTATAATATTAATTCATTGAATAATGTCTTGATCAGGTTGATGAGTAGGTTAATATGTTCATTTTGCATGTTTGCTTATAATTGAAACCAATTTACTTTGTGGAAAGAAAAATATATCTATTATTGTTGTATCGTACTTCTATTATTCTATTAATATTTTAGAATGTGTGTAATTAATTATTATGTAGATATTGTTACACTCTTATTTTGTTTTAAGATGGTTGTAAACAATATGAGGGATATGATAATTATATGTAACGTGTATTACTGATTCCCATTTTGAGTGTAAAAGCGATAAGGTAGGTAATTAGGTATATATGTATAAATAACTTGCAGTATTAAGTTTAAATTAAAATTGTATTGCAACTAAATATAGCTCCTATTCCTTGGGTCACATCATTGTTACTGTACTTACTTATGTTTTTATTTTGTTGCAACGTGTATGGTTACTATTTAAGTATGCTAAGCTCAACCTACATTAAAATGTTATTGTTTAAGGAGGGAGATGTAGCATATTTAATATTAGTGAAGTTGAGGGTGTCTCGAAATAAATCAGTCTGTGTCAAGCTATCTTGTTGTTTTACTACAATTTTAAGACGATTATGATTGATGTTATGATTGAACACGACGTAATGACGTTGTTTCGCTGCCGGCTCGGAGTCGGCGCGCAATTAGCACGCCGTCGGCGCGCTGTACGCATGAGGACCGCTCGCTTGCAACACGCGGGCGGCGAGTCGAGTTGTGTGGAAGCGGCAAGCACGCTGACTGCTCGCCGTTGGCTTTTTCATATTGACATTACGAAATATATTATAATATACACGATTTAATGCTCTAAATTGAATGACAACTTAAATGCTGGTGTGGAGCCGTGCTGTTGCGGTGCTGCTGTAATGTGCCACGTCCTTTACTTACCTACAAAAAGTTGTATAAAAATCGTAGAAGACAACAGAACATACAATTGAGTTTTCTCTCAGCAAGTTTTAAGAAGGCAGTTTTTCAAAAAGCTTATTACTTGCCCGATCTGTTCCGACTAAAGAAATATCGTCAAGATAAATAAGAACATGGTTTCCTCGTGAGTCGGACAGGTGCATTAGTTCCGGCTGGTTTCTTCACCCCCATAAGCAATTTATGGTAGCTATATTTCCCTCCCTATACAAGTATGTATGGCCGAGAATTTTCGCTTTATTTTTTTCCTTATTTTCTCCAAATTACTTGAAGGTACCACAGGTTTGGCTAAATATTTCCTTGTAGTGATGAGGTATTACCGTGCGTTTGATCTCGAGTATATTAGTCGCTTTTTGGAAAATTATTGGCCATAGGATATTTGGAGAGTAGCTCTCTCCACAATTGGTTATCTCGCCTTTGGGCGAAAGCTTTTTTTCCAGAGGAAGATTCAACAGGAACTCGTAGCTAAGTAACAGCCTTTAGGTTCTTTGGATTTGCAGATAGGTGACCATCTATATCATGGTAAGCCGACTCCAGAGTTGGATAAAGGCCAGTCAGATGTTTGTAGGTTCTCTAACACCAACTTCCAGACTACGAATTTCTTTGTTAAAAAAACCCTAAAAACTGGTTACAAAAGTCGCGCTTTACCACTAGACCAAAGAGGCAACATTAAAATAGTACAGGTAGGGTCTGTAATAATCAATATAAGTAATCCACAGCACAATATAAAGCCATAAAACTAAATCACAGACGTTAGCAGCAGCAAATTTACGACGCATAAAGGTAAGGGGTATGGAGCAAAAGGTGCCCTGTTTTACATAAATACTACCATTCGTAATTCTCATTTATTTGACTTCCCAATTTAGCCCGAAGTAAATTGAACTTATCGAGGTGAATAGGGTTGTCCTATAATAATTCGTGAAGACTAACTGTTTGGGTCCAAGTTCACTAGCAGTAACATTATCAGCCTATTGGTAGAAAAAAATTGAACTTTAAAGCAGAAAATTCTTTGCAAACCACTTCTTGTCCAGCTTTGTTTGATAGTCAACCGTTTTGTCACAAAAGTCCCAAATGATAAGGCATTTCCAAATAAGTCGTAAAGTGTGAAAAAAATAATGTTGTGTGATAAATTTTTCATATTAGATTTTATCTGATATTTTTCAGTAGATTAAGGAACCTAATTTAAATGAAAACGACATGTGTGGATAAGAAAACTCGATCGTATCAGAGAAACCATACGCTTAAAGTGTGGATGTTCTAAGAATAGCTGTTGACATTTATCTCAATGTGGGTGTAAGTGCCTTTTACCTTTGCATACTGTTTTTAATGAATATTTTAAACGTCTGAGTCAGACTAATTGATGACAGTGTAAATTATATAGGTAGTTACTGTTTTTCTAAGTTTTAATACACACCTTTATTCTATGAAATGTAAATAATTAAAAACGGCAAATAATCATCACGTTTCCTTTATGTGATAGCCTCCCAAAATTATATCGACTACCGACTCGCACTTGACCATTTTAGAAAGTAGGTACCAGTCGTTTTCCCGCGGTTTCCCCCGCATCCTGTGTTAACTTCTGCCACCTATGGTCACCTAACAGCGGCTATTATTACGTGATTTTCATTAGGTGCAGAAAATAAATAAAATTCTATTACCCAAATATGTTCATCCTAATTTATTACGAATATAAAAGTTCTTACTAGAAAACCTTGTTAATTACTGCACAAAATTGAATATGTCTAGAGGTCTGAATTTTTCGTCAATGTGTATACCTACGCTTGTACGCATGATACCTATTTGCATTTATTTTAAACGTTAAACAGAAGTCTGCTATTAAGCTCGTGTTTCTTTGATTCTTTTATATGTGTACACACGATAGTTTGTAAAATACCATACTGTCAAAGAATCGATGTTGATCCTGTTTCGATATTCAGTATTTGAAATAAATCTGTTATTCTGCCCTAAAAGCATAGCAAATAGGCATTGTTTTTCTTACCTAAAGGTTTTTAAGTAGTATTTGTCCATGTAATTGAAGAAATAATTGAAATACCTACATTTTAAGCGTCTTCCCAAAAAAGGGTAGGTTCTCAATTCAAAGGTTTGTATTTGTTTTTCAAAAGAATACAGTACCGTCTCTAAAAACATTGATTGAGAAATGAACATGAAATGAAGTCATTGAACGACTCGCCCTTGTAATTTATTTTTTATTATTTAGATTAAAAACTTTTTTCGAATAAATCATTTTTAAAAGAAGTCCGTTTTTGTGACTGGCCAGCAAAGCGGCCATAAAAAACATTTTGAAGAAAATAAATTGTAGGGTGAAAAGGCCTGTTACTATCCCATGTATTTAAAATAATTATTTAACCAATAAGATTTATTTTTTTTATAAACCTAGTTCGGGTGGTCCATATATAAGATTTACACCGCCTTTCTCGTATTAGCCTAGATTTAGTTAACTCCTATGATTATTATATTTAATTAAGATTTATTTACTGCTACTACAAGCAAGCTATTTGTATTCGTACATGTTGGATTATGTTTTAATTTTGATTTTATTTTTTTATTTCTAAGTGTTATAACAATGTGTATAAATTAGAGAATTTTATTCACAGTTCATACATATTCATTAAAAAATTTTAATAAATAATTTGAGTCCAAAATTTTGTATGATATTAGCTTTCACCAGTGCTTCACCAGTGCTTTCACCTACAATCAAAGGGAACTATTCCACGCACTCGGATGAAAAATATATGAATCCAAATAGGATTTGTAACATTGAAAATATTTTTCAAATTAATCCGGTAGTTCATTAAACTTTAATAAAAGAAACAAACTTTTTTTATATTATAATAGTATAGATAGTCAACCTTACTCCACAAATTATTGCGTAAAACCGATTATTGCCACACTCACCTTACGCTAGAAATAAAAGAATTCTGGTATTCTTTATTTAAAATTATAATAATCAAATTATTCATTTGATTTCGACTTACGATGAACACACGTAAGTTTGTGTAGTGAAACGAAAATGATGAATGATTTAAGAATAAAAGTGGTTTAGTGTAAACAATAATAGCAGATAAGTACTTTTTGGCATCTTTGTTGATGTCAATGTATTTTAATTTTATATAATTGAATAAATAGAACGAATTATTTAGCTCGTCAATTTTGGTCAGCCATATTTATCTGTAAACGATTTTATTGGTGTTGAAGAATGTTTTAAAACTTTGAGCATCTTTTAGTAGGTATATTGCAGTAGCAAGGTTTGAAGCAGTCCTTATCAGAAGTCCATTCTTTTTCGTTCAGATGCGTAGATTCTATAAAACGAGGAATCGAAATATTTTGTTATTTCTTTCCTATTGATCCAAAAAAATAGGAATCAAAATGGCGTACTTGCTAGCCAAAACTGATTACGGAATGCTGAAAATGTTATGTATTCAGTTGAGTGGATTTCATTGGTGAAAGTACTAGTTGGAATTGGAAAAAAGTTAAAACAAATTATTCAACAGCCCTCCAGTCCTACACGCATTCTCTTTTGCATAGCTTTCGAATAGCATCCAGATCTGTGCTGCGATTGTGAAATTCTATTGTGGCACTAAAGTATTTGTAATCTAGCTTTAACCGCCGCTGTCCTATTGTAACACTGTGTCGCTATAAATTCTCTGTACGTTGTATAGAAGCACCACTGTGTTGATACACAGCATTGTTGGAACACGCCAATTGAATCCGCACTGTAATCAGAAATGGATTGCGACCTATCAGCTCCACGAAGCTTAGCGCTGGGTAAATACAATGGGTAATTGAGTACGATAGATTTTATATTTGTTTTGTATCAAAAGTCTTGGTCTGATGAAAAGTTTTGATTGGGTATCGGTTTGTCGAATTCTATGGGTAGTTTTGTAGCCGGTTTAAAAGGTAAAGATAGGGTTGTTTAAGCATTTCCTCGGAATCTATTGTTTCAAAATCGTGCCAAGTTTCTAATCGATAGCGGTATCCGTTTGGTTTGTGTTGTGGTAGTTATAAGGTGATTGATTTTTTGTTGACCTGGTGAAGTGTAGAAGAATTAAAATATGTTGTCATTAAAGTATAGATGATGGTCAGCTAGATGGTAAATAATACCGTTTGTTTCTTTGAACTTACATGATATTTTTTTTATTAATTTGTCCAAAGTTGTTCTGTAACAAATTCGTAGTTTTTCTTGTTCGCAGCCTTTATTTTGAACTTTTACTTGATGCTATTATAAAAAAAAATATGAAAAGAACTACTTTACAAAACAGCAATTTACGCCACAAAAGTTAATGAACAAGCGCCAATTACGAATAGCGATGACGACCAAATTAATGTAGTCAAACAAACCGTCCCGAAATCAGTTGTGATGTCAATTTAATGGAATTTATCAGGAATCTCATTATCGTTGTATATCGTTTGTATGTCTGATAATATGTTAGCGTGTTGACATATAAATTAATGCGTTGGTAATCCTCGTCTCTGATAGTGTTGACAACGTTTTGTCACAACGGTAAATAAGTATTGGCTGGCTATTCTGGCTTGTTATCCCATTGTACTTTAACGGTCGGTTGTTTGGCTTACTAGAGATAGGAATTCGACATTTTTGGTATGGGATTAATGCCAAATTTCCGGAAAGCAAAACAATACATAGAATAATGGGAATGGCTGTAAAAGTACCTACCTAAAAAAATGTGTTACGTGTAGTTGTAACAGTGTATTTTTTACTTAAATAAATGATTTGTCTATTTGTAGTGTCTGCTAAAATTGGTAGATATAATTAATTAATGGTAAGATTAGTTGTTTTTGAAGTGGATTCAGTCGACTAGATTATTTAACTAAATTCAAGTTGTTTGCTCGTTTGTTTACCTGCATGCATGCGTTTATATTGTTTGCTAAAAATAAAATGAATCGCAGGTTGTCCTGTGCAGGTTTCCATCACTTTATGGGATCAAAAACTAAAATATTTTTGAATTAAATGATTAAGAATGATAGTTGTATAGGCCACTCACTATTTTCTAGTTAGTTTTGAAGAAAGGACGATGGGCGTTTTGGTACCCTGTCCAACAGTGTTGATTTTAGTACCATTGCGTAGGTCTTGGCAAGGCAAAAAATGTTTACTATGACGACTAGTCCCAAATCTTTGTCCATTTCGCGTGACATCGACTAATAGAATGTATAATGTTCAAAAATCATCAATGTAGATGTAGTTCTTGAATCCAACTGTATTGAATAAAAACTGGTAAAGTAATAAAAAAACAGGAATTTGGCCTTCTTAGAATGTTTGCTTGCCCACTGCTTTAAATAAAGACTGTGCAAAACCTTTGCAGTTCACGCAGAACTAGCTTATGTATTTGATGAAAGTCTTTAAGTATCTACAATCAATTAAAGTTGAAAAGTCAGAAGACGATGTTTACATAGTACATATTACGACTCAATCTTGCTCCTCAAGAGGTGCTGAGAAAATGAAGAATTTCTTCTTAAAAAAAGATGAATAGAAATGTTTTGAACTTTTGTCAAATCAGATGGCGATTGTGTTTCCGTAGTAAGACTCCATAGACTATTACAATCTTTAGATTATAATAGAGTGTATCTCAAACAATGTAAGATGTATATTAACTTAGTTTAAAATTATTACACTGACGACATATGCCTCTTAATGATTTTGCCTATATGGATGACATACTTGTTGCTATGTCGATTCAATTTTTATCGTCACTCGGATCGGACAGCTAATTGAGGCAAGCCCCATAGTTTTTATTATTGTTCGCGTAAATACCTTTCTAATGATATATCATATGTTACTGTTGGAGCGGGTACCAAATCCCATACAAAGTGCCCATTGTCCTTTAACTAGAAATTAAAATGCTTGGACCTTTTTTTCTCTCTCAACCCAGGAATATAAGAGATTTTAGTTTTATAAACAAATGTCCGCTTAGCCGTCGTTTCTTTTTTCAAACAATTTATTTTCTATTATCTATCAACATTTTGTTTTGCTTACAAACTACATTGGTCTTTTCAGCTTTCATCTTTTTTTCAGCACCTATAGGTATGCATATTTTTGCAGAAGTAAGTAGCGCATTAACAGGATGATTTCTCGCGTATAATCCTACTCGGTAGTTAATGTAATTCATTAATAATGTTCTCAATTAACGGTACATTAATCATGTGGCAGGCTGTTGAGACGCAAAGAATGGAAGCAAGTTTGCTACCCTTTGGATGTTGCGACTAAAGTAAGTCGTAATCTTCACTGTTGTTACCACTACCATCGGCTTTTTGTTAACTAGATAATAATATATGCATATGAGTTTAAATAAAACAACTGCGTTTGAAAAATAAACAACATTCAAAGCTTTTTATTCAGTTTTACAATATTTTGTCTTTCTCATAGGTATTTTCAAGTTGACATTGGCAGTTCAATTAAATAAATCAAATCAAAAAACTAAAGCGGTGAAATAAATGAAAAAAAAATACTCTTTACATATATATTCAACTACTAAATTTTATTTATATACTAGATAATAATATCCAAATTATAAGCTAATAGAAATAATGTTAAAGATTGCAAAGTAATTTAAGCGCCGGGAATATAAACTAAAGAGACAAGAGAGTATAAATAATATCCTATACACCAATAGATAATAATCAATAATGATCTTGACAACATAAGTCAGTGGGCTAAGAGCTTTGGACTTTTAGTCAACCCCTCTAAATCTCAAGCTATCATTGTTGGTGGCAGATATTTTCTAAATAGGTTGCAATCTCCTCCGCCACTCTTGTATGATAATGTCATTATAAATTACTCTTCGCACGTCAAAAACCTGGGTGTGCTAATGGATTGCCACTTGTCTTGGGGTAAACACATTGCGGAAGTAAGCAGGAGAGTATTTTGCACGTTTCAGTCTCTTAAACGGCTCCAAAAGTTCCTGCCTTTTTCAACCAAAATTACTCTCGCTCAGTCGCTTCTTCTCCCACTACTAGATTACGCTGATGTCTGTTTCCTTGATGCGACTGAGGAACTTCTAGACAAGCTCGAACGTCTGCAGAATCTGTGCATCCGCTTCATTTTTGGACTCAGGAAGTACGACCACGTGTCGGAATTTCGAAGTCAGTTGAAGTGGTTGCCTATTCGGCGGCGTCGAGATGCTCACATTCTTTCTTTTCTCTTCTCTGTTCTCTATAATCCCCTCTCACCAAGATATCTTCGGGAACGTTTTGAGTTTCTTGTTCCCAGAGGCAAACCTTGTCGCACTTCCTCATCTCTCCTTCTTCGTGTCCCTTCCCACACTACGAGCCGCTATGATGGATCGTTCACTGTTCGTGCTGTGAGACTGTGGAATTCTCTTCCACACTCAATACGCGAAAACCCATCGTTGGGTGCATTCAAGAGACGAGTAAAGGATTACTATTCATCATCATGAATGACATTTATATTTGTATGTATATATATATATTTTTTATGTGTATTATGTTTATGTATTGTGTAGTTTTACTACATATATATGTTTAGTATATTGTTATTTTATATATGTATATATATATATATATTTTTCTTTGGTTATTAATGTTTGTTGTGCACTTTTTTGAATCTACCCTACCACTATCGAATCTCTCTATGGCTTTAAGGTTGGCTGTAAGAGAACCCAATTCTGGGTTAAGCTCGCCATTGTACATAAACTGTCTGTATTATTTTTATATATTTGTTGTTAAGTGTGCAATAAAGAATAGATACAGACAAACAAAATCATAGAAAGAATGAGGTTTCTGATTTTATTTTGACATAGTATACGTATAAAAAGTAGATCGCTTTTCAAATGTCTATGTTTCTAGAGCGTTTATGATATATGTACATGAATCGAGAAATATTCCTTTACGATTCAAAACTCCCATAGTAAGGGTCCAAAGTGAAATTAAATTTAAGTTGTCAGTGCATGGCTTGTTGGCAAATTGTACAGCGAGACGAGTTCCCTCAATGTGTAAACTTGTTTTCCTAAGGGCTTAATGACTCTCTGCGTCGTCTCTTTAACTGAACTTGCTTAATAAAGACCAAATGTTTCTTTGCCGGAATCAGTAAATAAAGGTCTTATTTGAACGAAATTGATGGTATGTCCACTTGTTCTGTTCAATTTGTTTTTTGGTTAGGTTATTTAAATTGTTTATTTCGTAAGTTTATTACTTTGATGTACCTATATCGTATTTTTTTAGTAGTCTGTAGTTTTATTAAAATGTTTATTTTTAAGTTATTTTTTCCTTTTTTTTAAACAATGTAAGTATGTAAATCGTTCCGGTTATCATTAATCTAATTCATTAAACAAAATGAGCAGACAGTCACACAGACAGATTTTCGTCTAAAAATAAACAAAGCACATACTCTAATGTATGTAAATACACGGATTATTTTATTTTAACCGTGCTGAACCATCTTCACAATGCGTTTAAGGAATTCGTATGGCTTTTGTTTCTTTACTCATATACAGTAAGCTGAGTCTTTGTAACTTTGTTCTAACAAGGCTTTGCATACTGCATACGACCTTTGTAAAATGTGATAGCGACTTATTTTCTCTTTGTGACTCAAAATGCATGTCTGAAGTTAGATACGAGTTAATCGTCAAGGAGTCATTTAAGATTACGGTTTTATTTCAAGAATTATAAAATTGTTTTAACAAAAGCGAGTTTTAATTGATATATCAACCAAAACCAAAGTGGAACTAAAGTGTGGAACTAAAGTGGAATTTTTGTAAGCTGTTTAAATAGGCGTTTCCATTCTTGTCCAACTAATCTATATTTTCTGTAGTTACTAATTATGGTTTAGTTTGTGTAATTTTATATAACCTATTTATTTTTTTCTCATTGTTAACCTCAGACATTTACCACGTATTTAGGCAGACATGTTCAGTCTATCGTGATCCGAATTGCCCATACTGAAACTCTGCTTCAAGAACTCGATGCGTTTTGACGTATGACTTAATTGTATATGCCGGTCTCATAAATCATGCCACTCATGATTGGCTACTATCTCTGAAACAATATAGTTTAGTGAAGAGTTCTCTGATACGACTGTCAATTTTGCATTACTAAGTTGTATGACAGACTGTATTTTTGTTTAAATACTGACTGGATTCGGTTAGGATGGAAGCCCACCCCAGAATAGTTGGGAAAGGGCTACACAGATGATGATGGCAGACTGGTTTTGGTGGGCTGAGGGTTGTTCGAAAGAGATACCGCGGCCCTGGTGCATAAAAGGCCTATGACGGAACACGACGGTTTTTAGTCAGTAAGAGTCTGACACTCCCTCACCGCTGCTAACCCACAGCGGGAGGGGTCATTTGATGACTTTTGACGTTAAAAAAAAAGACTGGTTTTGGTAGTATGGTCAAAATTTTAAACAAAAACAATAGATCTAAAATTAAAATAGGAACACAAGAACTTCTAAGCTAAAGCAGGAAAATAACATGGCGTTTTGACAGTAACGCCGTCAGTTCCCCTATCTCTGTTTGATATCGAAACACCATTGAATGAACACAAAGATGTTGTCAATAACAACACGTCTCAGTAATTGTGCGGGTGTAAGTTTTCCCACGTCCTGTCTTGTTTACTCTGTCTTGTTTGCTGTGGCTGGTTTTTAAGTAAGCTGTCGGAATCTGAATCTGTCTGAAAGACTGGCAGCCGAGTGACTGCAATTTATTTACATTGCTAACATTATGGGTACTTATAGGTACCCAGTACAGTTGCAGTAACTTAAAAATAGCTTAATTTAAATATATTATAATACAAACTGATCATAAATTACAAAATCGTGTAAAACTAGCGCAAATTCACTGAGATTACACGAAAATACGTTAATCCTACTGTGTAATGATTTCTGACTTCAAACTTCAATCATAATATTTTAGGTTTAATATTACTTTGCTTTGTCTAATAATGTATTGTCATTTTGATGGTCCAACCTATATAATTTACTGGGACTTACATCATCCCAAAGCTCCATGCGAAAAACAAAATCGTGTAATTTGCCCTCAAACTACACACTGCGCCATTTAAATAAGATAAACGACGAACCGGAACTCAAAATATCGGGTTTCGTCGGTCTACCGCAAAAGCTGGTTTATCATCATAACGAACGAAATAACTTTGTAATCCAGTATTGTGCGTGTCAAAATAATTTGTCTATTTATATGCGCAATTTTAATTGGGTTTGCTGATACCTACCTACTACGTTTCTTTTGGGGATTTTCATGCTGATGTCGGAATGGAAATTGGTGTTCAGCTTGTCGGTTTGTGTAAGTCACTCTGTGCTAAATATTCTTTACATTTGTTTGGTTTATGTGTATCATCTTCGTTATGGCATGTATTTAGACTTAGACGTTCACGTAAAAAATACGATTGTAATGCTGTTTTTGGTTGCTAAAATATTTGTTGACTGATTGGAAAAAGGAGAAGGTTCTCAATTCGTTCGTTTAAGTACTCGATAGTGCTGCGTTAGATCAAATAAATAAAATCTTTTTGGAACTAGTATATTTTTGGCAGAACGGCATGCTGGCCGTGTAATGGAATTGATGAGCTACACGTAAATATTAAAGCTTTTAATTAAATTACAGTAGTTGTCCCTAGCGGGGTATTTAATTATTGTTAGGTGTAGTGGCCTTGATGAAATTTTAATTAAACCAAAACCCTTTGTTGTTATTTTGTCTCTATTGTTGATAGTTTTAAGTCCAGGTGTAATATATTAATTTTTATATACGTATTTTTAAAATTATTATTGTGTATTTCCATTACCTAAATTAATGTGATTGTGTATATGGATTACAGTCTTTTTTCGGACAGATATATTTACTAAAAAGTTTATATAAGGCGAAAAAAAAAAATGCTTTATGCTTTGAAAATCTAATCAAAGCCATGTATATCACCAACCAATAGAGAAACCCATTAATCAACACGTTGGTTTCAAAACTTGTACGTAAGACGATGTGACAAACACGCCTAGTCAGGTGTTATTAATCCTGCCTTTAATCAAGGCAACTTGCTGCAATCAGGTTCATTATTTCAGTCTCGATAGCGTTTGGGTCTAGACTAAGTTTTGAGCGATAGCGATTTAATTGCTCTTGAAATCAACAACTTTCATACTCTATTAGTTTTCTTTCTTATAACTACTAACATTATAAACATAAATTCTGTGGACTCAGAAATAAAAAGTTTTACTTATAAAAACGGTTCTGTGTTAAGAATGGCCACGGGCTTTTATTGATCTGTCTTTTTCAGATCATACCGATCATTGAACCAAACCTTTGTTACTTTGTAAGTTCCTAAGTATTTAGGTTTCAGCTTCCACAAGCCACAAGGTCTCGTTTCCTTATGATTCTGGATAGTAATGATAGTTTCTTTCTACTTCGTTCTCTTTGACCACCCAATAAGCCCGTAATGACAGTTTTCCTCAAATCAGTTGATTCCTAATTTGTTCTTCTAACGACGGTTGCTAGGGACGAAATAATATAACTTTACCTAGCCTCACCGTCTCGAGTCTATGTCTTAATCCAAACCACATTCAGGGGGCGTACGATTTCAAGCTGTTCGCGAGATCGACGCTCTGACGACTGATATCTAACGATGCGTCTTCTCGACAGTTAGCTAATTAATTTGCTCATTATGGACTAATTTATTTGTGCTTTTTATCTTCAATTTAATTAACTTGATTAGCAGTTCTTATTTCATTTTTTATATTAAGAATATACCTAACTATATTTTCTTTATCAAATTAATAACGAAAGAAAACTTTCTCACTGTCGTTGAGAATCCAAGCTGCAATATGTTGCACAACTTTGTCATTGCTTGCAATCGTAGGTAGACATGGATCTTGCTAAGTTAACGAACTTTGCAGGCTGCACAGACATTTAATTTCCTTGATTTCATTAAGGGAACATGAACCAGCATGATTCAGAATCGGTTTCGGTATAAGGCTTAGGTCGCAATAGTAGCGTTAGTTTCTAGTGAGGGAGTAAAAAGCAAATATTCGTCGTAAGCTTCTAAAAGATGTTTTGATGTCCGCGACTCTACCAATGCCATCAAACCCTGGATGAATGGCGACGACTCTTCCCAATCTCCATTTAAGAGGAGGTAAATTGTCCTCCTTAATGTCAACAAAGGTGTTTTTGCAGCTACGCCACTTCGTCCTTTGTTGTAACTGAACCTAGAGGACCGTTCCTTCTCCATTCTTTACACACTTTATTTGGCATACATCGGTTGTCATTTTCTCCCTAGATTTAACTACTCAGTAGAGTTCATTTTGATCTGCTGGGCTATCTAGTGAGTCATACATCTTCTGCGCGCTTTTGCCTTTTTCTAAATTCCTGGGCCCAACCACTATTTTTCTAAATTCCTGGGCCAACTCGAGTCTTCCCCAATAGATGCCATTTGATTTTGGGAGGCCGTCTCTCTTTGGCTTTTGGCCGCGTAGTTAAAATCACATCCATAACTAGGGGTCGGTGCTGCGAGACTACAGCTTCGCCTGGTATTACCTTGCAGTCTTTGATATTCTTTAAACTACTGCGTCTGACCAAAAAGTAATATATTTGTGTGGCGCGGTGTCCACTTTTATAATTGATCAAATGTTTCCTGTTCTTTTGGAACCACGTGTTTACCACTGCTAGGTCAAACGCATTAGCAGCCTGTAGCAGGGCAAGCGTCATCTGATTTTATAAATAATTAAAGAAAGAAACGAGTTTAGGTGTCTCCGGTTAGGTGTTTTTGCAGTTACAAAGGTATGCCTGTGAGTGTAAATCTCTTATTGCGTTTTTATAACAAATAATACAAACTTTATTTACACACTTAAAATTACTTTCTGTAACTAAAATCTACAAACTATAATAAAAATGTTAAAACGAATATATAATATTTAAATGACTGAGTGTCGAAGTACTCCTGCGAATTTCTTACTGTATTGCCCACAGTTATTAAAAGTAATGATTGATCAACCCTGGACAATGATCATTTTTATTCGATAATTATTATTCGTTTTTTCCCCACTAATCTCTAAACAAGATTATTACTTTTATCACTTTATTTTTACATCTTTGTAATATTTTCAAGTATAATTTAAGTTACTTAGCAGAAAATTAAATGACCCAAAGTGTCGAAAACAAAAAGTATCTATTTTCTTATATCCAAAATATAGGTAAGTCTCTCTGAATTGGGTCATAGATAGAGCGGTCTGCATCACTATATCAATCCTTTTGACACCTAAAGAAACCTCCTTAAATAATGATAAATTTAGTAATCGCGTTAAATACCCGCTAGCAGTAGTACCGAGATAGAACTTCACACTCGTACCCACCGCTAACGAGTCTCACATTCATTCCTATTCAAATTAAGCTTTTGACTGAAAAAATTCGTCGCATTTAGGCCGTCTATGCGCGACGATGCTAAATGAAAGCCGGGTTTAAGTTCAACTCAAACTCTCATATTTCGAGAGTTTATTTTGTCCCAAATTTTTAGTATGGAAAATAATGTGAAGGAGTTTGTTTGTAGGCAAAGTAGGCCTATAATCAGCTTTTTTGATTATTCTCATTCTACAAATATTTACATATCAATTATAAACTATTCTAGTAAAAAGCCTAAAACTAAAAGGAACAAAAAATTCGTCCCTATCGCTGTTGACAGGGTGCGTGCAGTACTTCGTTGGAACGCCATGCTAATCCTTTGCCACGTTGGATGGCAATGCTTAATTTTTGACCAAAGTCGCTTCGCAAGATCCGGACACAACCTGCCAAATTTTGAGGTACTAGACCGTTTCAATAATACTGAAATGTTTTATACAAGTTTCCCGATATTGAAATCGCCTATTTATTAATCATTTTCAAAATCTGCAGGATTTTTTCATATCTTCTTATTTGGTATATGATTGAATATACCTAGTTCTACAATTTTCATTACCAAAAACGAATAAATAATACAAACTTAAAATTACCTCCTATAACTAAAAATCCACATACTAAAATAAAAAGAATGAAACAAATATAAAATAACTGAGTGTTAGGCATCGAAGTATTATTATACCAGAAGACTGGCTGCATTGCCACGTTGTATGGGGGTGGTTCTTTGTTCAAAATACAAACCAGCCTTTTGGTCACGTGAAGCGTCGACAAGCCTTCTCGCTATGTCCATATTTGTGATATGTAGGGCCTAGTCTCTTTGTATAGTTTATTTTTCCTATTATTATTGAACAGTACTCGCTGGAGAAGTTACTGGCGTTACTGCAATCTCCGTTGAAGTTCCCGTTGAAACCCCTTGACCTTCAGAATGAGTTCAGGAAAAGACAAACCAACCTGGGATAGGGAAGTGGACGGGGCTCTGGATGCCGGCCGGCCAGCGGGAAACTTCCTTCGCATTTGCTTCAGTAATGTCTTTCCACGAGTCAGAGTGATACAGGCACTAACAGTCAGCACTTCTAGCAAGGGTTTTTCATAGTTTTTTAGGCACTTGAAATTACAAATTCTTGTCGTGGTTTTGCTCTGCTTCAATTTCCTTTTACGCACTTCAAACAGAAATCATATTGTTAGTTTCGACATTATTAATGCACTTTCAAAAGTTCATTTAATTGATGTTAAATGAGACTCTTTTGATGGAGTTCTCATAATGATAGTCACCATACTTCAGATTATTTTTGAAGGCGATAAATATAGAACCTTTATCTTTATCTCCTCTTGGAGGAAATCTTTATTTCCTCCTCCTCAGTGATCTTTTTCAAATTAATCTAAAATCCTACTTTCCTTTCCTCTTCCAAACGCATTCGTTTGAACCATTCAGAAGCAGTAACCATAACATCAATACAGTAAGTCAAGCTTCCTTAACTAAGCTATCACTTCTGAAACCTAGTTTAATCCGAGTTGTATTCAAAGTGAAACAAGAAAGTAAACTCCTCAAAGATAAAGTGGATGCCGCTCAATGAATAAGACATGAGTTGGAACGAATTAATATTAATGAAGTAGTTACAACATGTTTACAATTGTTTTGGATAAGAAAACAGGATAATAGTGAGTGTTTCAAGTGTTTTTGAAGGGTTTACTTTTGATTTTATAATGCGATGTGCTTGTTCTACTATCATCATTGAGAAAAACGTGGACTTTCAAGATTGTTTGCCTCAAACACATGACGTCTTGTGATTTATTTATTGAATATTGCATTATTACATTGCCCTAACAACAACTTGGGAAGTGTCAACAAGCCCAGTGACTGCTTGGACCCCATGGTCCGAGGGTTTAAACCCCAAACAGCTAAGACATATAACTACCGATAAGGCAGCAAAATTTTTGCTACCCTAGGTCCTCTGCTTGTGCAGAAGCAGAACCAGCACAACATGCAGTTCTAGGAAGGTTAAGATGGCACAAGAGTATCGACGCACGTAGGTCCCACGGAAATAGCGACATACCATCTGGTCTCCTTACGTCGTCGCGTATGTAGATCTGTATTTCAATACTGTATATGTTTTAGAATGTACAATGTGAATGTACTTTATTTTTTTCCAACGCTGCATATCGAGGATCTCCAGCGACTATTCTTATCTCTTCCAATATTAGTTTTGTTCAATCACTGATGTACATAGTTTAAAAGCATCGAGACAGAAATAGGATCCTTGTTGAGATATCCATCGCCTTAGGCTTTGTGTAACCGGAACGGTTGTACCGGATATTCAGTCCAATTGCTATCAAATGTACTCAATTCTAAAGATAGTTGAACATATTCTTGATTGAATTATCGTCAATTAAAATGAATCGTAAAGCAGACATTGTTAATTTTTGTATTCTTTGATTGTTCCATCTTCAGCAGTCATGTTTTCATTTCCGGTTACTTGTTTTGCAGATTACAACAAAAAGAAAGTTGCATTGATAAGTTCCTCTTTTTGGTTGTTTGAAATTTTCTTCTTTTTGGTTGTTTGAAGTGTTCTTAGTAACAAGTTAAAGCAACTATTTAGATTCGATTATGGCTGTGCCTATGGTGTAACTTTGAAGCAATTTGAAATTCATATTATTGTACTTTATATAACATGTAAAAAATAAGACAGGTTACTTACTCTATTAAATTAAAAATATATGTAATATACAAACAAATTAATAAAACACCAAAAAACCAAAACAGTCTTTAGGAGATGAGTAAAATACTAGAAATTTCTGTCGACTGATTTATTCAGACCGGCGGCGCCTTATTTATATCTGCAAGCCTGCGGCAGCGAAAATCTGCTTTTGAAATTTCAAAATTTTGAATTTGACGTTTAATCCTGGGGGCTACCGTTTTTTGTTTCACCAGATGGCGCAACTGTAGCGTGAGGTCTAAAACTATGGCAATCAAAGTTCGTATTATGAGCGCTAAAACTTATATCTACATTAGATGATTATATTAGAACATATGTTAAGGAGATGAATTTCACACGAAGATTTTGTGTCGACTGATTTATTTAAACGGGCGGCGCCCTATTTATATGTGTACGCCTGCGACAACGAAAATCAGCTTTTGAAAATTTAAAATTTTGAATTTGACATTTGAACGTATTGTATTTTTCTTCATGACTATTGAAGGTTGCCAGTCGAAAAGGTTGTATGCGTTTCATGTCGCTACATCACTCCCCCCTAAGCGAAGCGAACGTTTGGTTTAACTGTGCGGCCGGAACGAGTGACGATTGTGTCACGCTGTGGTTTTGCCGCTGCTGCTGGTTGTGGCACTATGCTCGGGAAGCGTGATGGCGACGCTTGTTGCTTATTCTGCATGCTTGAGGAAGTGGGAGTGATTTCCTCTTCGTTAAGTAAGTATGCCGGTTTCAATCTGTCGATAGAGACGACTGCTGTACGCAAAGGCATCTGGATGGTAAATTGTTTTTCTCCTCGATGTATGACTTCGAATGGACCGTCGGTGAATATTGTGAGGTGATTGCCATCTATCAATCTTCGAAGATGTTGAACAGCGGTGTACATGGCTAATAATTCGCGATCGTACACGCTGTATCTTCGTTGAGTTTCTTCGCTCATGGATTTTGAGAAAAATGCCTGTGGTTTCCCAAACTTTGTCGACCTTTTGTTGAAGGACGGCGCCGATGCTAGTATTCGATGCGTCAGTGTATAAACTTAGCGGCGCGTTGGGAATCGGGTGCGTTAGCGTTGTTGCTTGGAGTATGCTTTGTCGGCATTTCTCAAAAGCTTGTTCTGCCTCTTGTGACCATGTTGTTTCAAGCCAGTCTTGTTGCCAATATGTTGCCGCGAGGTTCTCGGTGAGTCGGAACTGGCTGCTACGGCGGTGCTGCGAATCCCAGTGGGTCGGGACCGGTGCTGCGAGAGTTGCACAGCGCCGCGCTAGTGGCTAGCGGCTGCTTCGGCGAGGGAGATTCTCGACCGGCCGAAGTGCAGTGAGCTGGAGCCAAGGTCGCTGGATGTGGCTGAGGGTGCTGACCAGGAATGTGCGTCCGCACATGCTGGTGGTCAGGGATACTCGTTTGAAGCTGGCTGGCTTGAGGAAGGTCTTGCTGTTGACGCGACGATGAGCGATAGCGAGAACGGGAGGGAGGGTGGCGGCGGTGTGTCGCGCGCCGATGGCTTGTAGGTACGTGGTTATAACATTTTGCTGCGCACCGTCGCTGTAGTGGATGAGGCGTTTGAAGCGACGGTGGCGATTGAAGCAGATAGCAGATTTTGTTTTCACATCACGTCGGGGTCACCAATTAAGGAGATGAATTTCACACGAAGATTTTGTGTCGACTGATTTATTTAAACGGGCGGCGCCCTATTTATATGTGTACGCCTGCGACAACGAAAATCAGCTTTTGAAAATTTAAAATTTTGAATTTGACATTTGAACGTATTGTATTTTTCTTCATGACTATTGAAGGTTGCCAGTCGAAAAGGTTGTATGCGTTTCATGTCGCTACATATGTAATACAATAGAACTATAGTGTGAACGTATTGGCGATGCCACAGTGTTGCGCAGTGCCGTTTTGCTCGAAAAAGACATGCGAACACAAGTTTCCGAAAGATTAAAGAGTGTCAAAGCAGTGACATTTATAGAACCCTGATCTGTATTTGCCATAATTAATCTAAAGTATTGTTAAATATTCACAATATTAATTTAATTAGAAATATAAACCCTCGCGCGTAAACAAACAGTGGCATTTGACGTTTCGAAGACCACACGCTACACAAGCGCCTCTAGCGGCGATTTCATACGCGATAGCCCTCATTGCATTTTTCTTCATGAGTATTGAAGGTTGCAAGTCAAAAAGGTTGTGTGCGTTTCATGTCGCTACAAGTCATTATTTGACACCTGGTGTCACTGGTGTCGCGGCGCAACTAAGCCGCCGCGGCGTCTCAGTAGCGCTGTCAGGGGCCGCGCCGCCGGCTTCATTTCGGGGCAGGCTTAGCCGACCAGTATATGATGGTATTTACCTCTAGCCTGCCAAGCTGGTTTTCACAATTGAAAACACCTATTCTTCTGTCTGATTTTCTCTTCCGTCTTAATTTATGAAAACTAGGTACAATTCTTCACGGTATAATATATTTCGATGTTTTCCCATAAAAATATGGTAAGCCATGCAAATATATGCATTCGTTTCTCAATAATTTGTTTGTATTCTTTTTTTATTATTTATGTAAACGAAGTGCGCGACAACTAACACTTCAATCACTTTTATCAACATTATACTCAATACTTTATAATATCCGGGGCTATTGCGTTGAATTTAGAAAGTATGTTTTGTCTGCCTGTATAGTCCCTTACAAAAAGTTCACATTTGGAGTAATTTAGATTTAGTCCTATTGCTTGAAATTAATTTTGAAGAAAGGATAAATCGTTAAGAACAGTATCTACTTGGCCTCCCATGGTTCCGTCATCAAGGTAATAATTAATAATTCAAATAATAATAAAAAAGTTAAACATTTATGAAAATACTTAATTTTATTTTACATTGCAGAAGAAAACATTCAATTTTTCATTTAATTAATAACACTTTTTACATAGTCTTGGAAATATTGTAGGCCTGGAACGTTCGCTTTTATGTAGAAGTCTTGTTTTGAGCAACGCTCAAACCATGCAGTGAGATTGGGGTACCTGAAAATATTTACAGATAAGTAAGTTTATAGTAGGCAGCTCTTTGGTAATTAAAATTGCATCTTGTTGGAGGAATTTTCCCACCACTTTTTCATCCCAGCGAAAACATGATCTTAGAAAATGGTGAAGGAGCGGACGTTTTGTATTATTTTCAGTCTATTTTGGTACTCCAGAACATTGATAGTGATAGTTGGTCGTTTTAGAATTCTACTGATTTTTTTATTAACAAAAGTATTGAGTAGTCGTTACTCACGAAGCTTTATCGATGGGTAAGATGACGTTGAAAGTGCTGATCATGGCAACAGTGCTGATGTCAGCTAGTGTTAGTGAGTCTCCGGCTAGCCACTGGCCGTTGAAGAAATTTTCAAGAAATTCGTATCCTGATTTTATTTTATCCAAGTTCTGCTGTTTGAAGGATTTTTCACCGTGATATAGGAGGGGTATCTGAAAGTAAAGGAATTATAAAAACAAGTCTTAAAATAAGTGCCGATAACAAAACGTAGGTACTGTAGCGCGTAGCGCGCTAGGGACCGGGTATCTTCAGGATATTTCAATTAGAACATTAAATAGAACTTTAACTTTAGGTTTATTGACTGACGGCAGAGAAGTGACAACTTCAGTATCAAAACCTATTCTATTCTAATATCTTTAAATAATTGTCCGGCCAGGTATTAAAATATAATGAATTAAACCTTGCGGCAAAAGAGTTTCTACCTACTCTACCAGTACCTACATTCGTTTTTTGATATCTGAGTATCTAACTGAAAACTAAAACACAATCGTATCGACCTATGTATTTTCCCAAAATGAGTCGATTACTTACGACTCCGATTAAAATTAGTGTCACGAACCTTAAATGGAACTTACCATGGTTTCTCTTAGTGTTGAAAACAATATGGCGTTGCTAAAATGTAGTCTCTGGTCTACAACTGCTCTCTTTTTCGGTTCTTTTGGGTAAAGAGAATCATCCTTAGCATATTTGTTGACTAAGTATGTGATGATCGCATGACTGTAAAAAAAGTTTCAAGTATTTTAGATCGCTGTTTTTAATTCTAAGAAGAGTTTAGCAATTGGAACAATATTTTGTTGTCAATGCAATTTCAATTCAATTAAATACAAATAAGACAGAGTATGGTCCTTTAAATAAAGAAAAAACTAAGTGTCTTCTTGACAAAATGTTGACGGTCAAAATTCTTGTGTGTTTCTCACAAGAACACTCCATCTCTTCCAAGAAAGACATTTTATGTATGATTCGTCCAATGCACTATTTTTAGTTGTATATTATCGTTGAAAATCACTATATAAACATTGTAGAAGCTCACCTGTCCCAAATAACGAAATCTTCATCTTTCAAAGTTGGTATAGTGTGCTGTGGGTTTATCTGAAATTTAAAATGTTACACTTAATTCTTAGAACAAAAACAAAAAAAATAGTCGTTGTCAGAAAAAAATCACAGCAAATATTACACTTTATTTTTTTCTTTACCACAAAAATCAGATCAGGAAAATTTACTTAATTAAGTGTAGTTACCTTCAAGAAGTCGTCCTTCAAATGGTCTTTTCTGCCTAATAAATCCATGTCAACTAATTCCACACCACGCAAGTGTAGAGCTTCGATCACCATGAAGACTGACCGGCATGGCGCGCTAGTATCTTTCTTGTAAAGTTTCAAACCCATACTGAAGTCTAAAAGACATACAATGAGTGAGTAAAATAGTTTAAAAACAGGCTAAATGATGGGGTAGTCGACTAATATCAAAATAATAAAATAAAAGTACACCCAAAAAAAAATATGTGCTAGGTATAGAGGTATATTATGAGAACAATAGATAAGTGGATTTCTAAGTTGTGTTTTGTGACACTGTAAATAATTAGTATTAGTATATTTTGTATAACGTACTTACCCTTTTACAAAACTCTCTGTATAAGAAGTCTTCAACGACTGTGCATACTGTTGATTAGATGAATGGTTTTTATAAGAATATTGTCTCCTAATCACCATTGCCTTTCCATGTAATTTATCAATGAGAAAATCTCATTGCCGGGAACTTATTGACGTAAACATTAACTGATCCATCTTGCTTATCAATTGTTATGAAATAATTTGACATGGATAAGTGCCAAATCATTCTACCATGATGTATATTTTGGAACATAAAATCATACTGCTTGTGATAACGTGTAAAGGTGGACGTGTGAAGTTAGGTACTTTAGGAAACTTCAAGCTAATAAAATGATTACAAAATATTATCGTAGATACTATAAACATTGTCAATAACTGTTGTATGAATGAAAAGTTGCTTTTTAGATGGAAATATATGTTGCGCCTACCAATCTTTTTAATGTTAGCATGAAAGCATATCAAAGGAACTTTCACCATGTAATTCGTAGGTATTATTTTTTACAAACCAAACATCAAATAAAAGCTCAAAGAAACAAAAGTACTTTTTTAAATAATTGTAGCATTTGCAATTAGAGCACAGTAGATAAGTTATCTCCCTGGTAAAGATTAAACTTTTCTTTCAAAGAAAAGGAATAGCGCTGCTAGAAGAAACTTAATTAATTTTGCACTCTCAACCGGTGGTCGTTCGTTATTGTCTTGCAGTTGAGAAATCTGCTTGTGATGTAAAAAAAAGCTGTAGTGCTGATCTGACGATAATTTATCGAGTGCTTTCATTTTGTGGCTTTTCTTCTTTATTCTTTGTATCCTGATGCGTTGTTTTCTTGATATAATTTAACTTTTGTCGTATACTTTAGTTTAAATTGAGAAGTGGTATGTTTCGTCATCTTCCTGCCCTGTTCCCAAGTAATTTGGGGTCGGAGCAACGTGTCTTCTTCTTCCATTCCTCTGTCAGACATCATACTTACATCCACTCCCTTCTGCTTCATGTTCTCTGTCAGGCAATCAATGGTGAAGTGGTAGGTTTAAAAGTAATAAACTAACAGACAATGTAAAACAATATTTATTTAATTTGGTTCATGTAGAAGACGTAATTGTTTCGTTCAGTGAATGGCATTTTTCAAAAATTCTTGGAAAATCCGCAGGCCTGGCACGTTTGCCTTTACGTAGAAGTCTTGTTTTGAGCACTGCTCAAACCACGCGGTTAGTTTAGGGTATCTGGAAAGAATTTGAAAACTTTATTGGAAATATTGAAATTAAAACTGAAAGTGTTTAATTATTATTGTATGAGAAGAAATCTGTGGCCTGCAGTAGGACAATAAAATTCTAATGAAGCCAAATGAAGATGTTAGATTTGTTTTTTTCCCTGTCCACCTCTCAAATACTTGGGTATTCGAGTAATCTATTCGATGTGGGCTTATCTATAATCTGTGTAACATTTAAATAATATAAGCTTCTTACAATGCTTTATCGATTGGTAAAATCTCGTTCAAACCGCTTATATTAGCCATGGAGCAAATGTCAGCCACTGTGATGGAGTCGCCAGCTAGCCAGGGCCCATTGAAGATTTTTCAATGAACTCGTACCCTGACTTAATTTTTTCCAGATTCTCTGGTCCGAATTGTGTCTCGCCGTGGTATAGGATGGGTATCTAAAAGGTCATAATTGAGATATTAGTCTCGTATTCTGTTCTTAATATTTGAGGACAAGGAAAACAATAGGTTCTCAGTTTTATTTTAAATAGCGTAAGTAACTTTAAATAACTGATTCCAAACTATATTATAAGAAAGTTTCAATACTGGTATATTCTAATAGGAACAAAAAAAAGTTTTTATTCATTGTTAACCACCTTTTTTTTGTTACATAAATAAAGATAAGACCTACCATACTTTCTCTGAGGGCTGAAAATAGTATAGCATTATCAAAATGCAGCCTCTGATCTACCAGTGCTCTCCTTTTTGGCTCAGTTGGGTAAAGTGAATCATCCTTAGCGTATAGATTGACCAAGTAAGTGTTGATGGCATGACTGAAATTAAAAATAATTTATCATGTAGAAGATAAACTTTTGTACATAGACATTAAAATGATTATTTATGTATATAGAATCTGACACTTCTTTTATTAATGTTTTCTGTAATAAATTCATAATTAATTTAGTGCTCAGCAACATTCAGAGCACTTCTTGATTGTTGTGGCAGTCAGACTTAATTTTGTATCTGCGCTCTAGCAAAGCAGTTAGGTTTGCCAATGTTTGATATGGATAAGAACATTAATACTTTAGGTGACACCCATAATACTTTCTCCGAAACCTTTTCTTCTTTGAAACCAAGAGATATTCAGTTTAAAGTGTAGTTCAGTACCTGTCCCAAATAGCAAAATCTCCGTCGACCAACGTTGGTACGGTATGTTGGGGGTTTAACTGAAAAATATAATTTTATAATTACCAAAAATATGCGAAGCGTGATATGGAAATGTAAGTTTATGTTTAATCACATTGGAATTCTACAAAGATCCGGTAAATGAGATTAAACTGCGGCCAAATGCGGTCTGATTACAATATAATAAGTGAGATAAAATTATTGTATAATCTGTACAAATTATTGCGCAATAAATAGTACCTACATTATTTGTTATCATTTGTACATCATTGGCAGTCGTTACTTGTAGTCAACCAAGTTTCCGAGAGGTATTCGGTTGCTCGGGTAACTAGAAGGCTAGATTGGCAGTCGGTCCGTGTAAAACACTGGTACTCAGCTGCACCCAGTTAGGCGTCGTCCTAATTGGCAGCGATCGCACGATGGCGCGATGCGTTTTTCATCTCACGATCTTACTATCTCACTTGCGAGGTTCAAATAGGACACTCTGATGAAATCTATAGGTTTGAACTCATCGAACGACGAGAACGCATCGTGTCATCGTACAATCGCTGTCAATCAGGACGACGTCTTAGATGAAAAAGCCATCGCACCATCGCGCGATCGCTGCCAATTAGGACGACGCCTTAGACCTCAACATGGTACCTAGTTGGGAAAAGGCTAGGCAGATGATGAAGTAGTCTTACCTTCAAAAATTCTTCCTTAAAATGTTCGCGTTTTGCCAAGTCCATGTTAATATACTCAACATTAGGAATGTTTAAGATTTCAATCACCATGTATACTGACCGACAGGGCGCGCTAGTATCCTTTTTGTATAGCTTCAACCCCATTTTGAACCTGAAAATAAGGTTTTTTTGGTAATATATGTGGAAAATTTTGTACCTATATACCTATTTTTAACGTTGATTGAACATCCGTCACTCAACGTCCAACAATTATTTTTTACTCGTGTCACCAACATTACTTGAACTAAAACATATTGATCCTAGGCCTGTAAAACAGAAAACTGATTCTGTTGTGTCAGTTCTTATCTTCCTGGTCTTCATTGGAAAAATATAAAAACTGCTTATAAACGACGTCTTAAGCCTATTAAAGAGACCCTAGCTTCGACCTACTCTTTTACCCTTAACTTTTTACGATTCACGTAAAATTATGGCTGGTCGAAATATTGTTTGTTACTGCTATTTTCCATCGAAAAAAAAACATGATATTTAACATCAAATAAATTTTCATACTATGAAAGTACTTACTTGTGTTTTTATCAAATAATCTTTAAGACACGTCGTCTTCGACTGGTGATGACAACTGAGATGTTCCAAGAACAAGTTTGCAAACATATTTTGACGGTAAACTTATCTATGCGGTAAACCAGACTAACCCGTCCATTATCATCTGTTACGCAATAATGAGATAAACTGATTCTGCCAAATCATTGTGTTTTGTTTTGGAATCAATAATGTTTCTCAATACTGAGGTAAGATAGCGGGAAATAAGTAGTGTTAGAATCTCCTTC
This sequence comes from Helicoverpa zea, assembly GCF_022581195.2. Classification (NCBI taxonomy): domain Eukaryota; kingdom Metazoa; phylum Arthropoda; class Insecta; order Lepidoptera; family Noctuidae; genus Helicoverpa; species Helicoverpa zea. Next base: position 8,124,640 of record NC_061472.1, read on the forward strand.
AGGTTATAGAGGTAGAAATATCAGGGGATGTAAGAATCTCTTTCAGGTTGCAGAGGTAGAAGTATCACAGGACTCACATAAAAGAAATACCAGCAGTTTACTTTTACAGGTTAATTTTAGGCGGTTAATTCTAGCGTTACAATTATGTATTATCAAAATTAATTTCAAAATTGTAACAATTAATATCGCTAACGAAATCCCAAACTCAACACGCCAAGTCCCGCCTTTTCTTTTTTTTTTGTTCAATAATCCGGCGTCCCGTCTGACGTTTATTTTCCGCGTTGCCAGTTCTCAAAACCTTTTACAACCGAAAGAGTATTCAAACACTATTTAATTGGAACACCTTACACTTATCTTTTAATGACGTCTGAGGGGATAATATTACCACTTAGTTTATCTTACCCAGTGTTTGTAATGTATTTAAATTATTCCAATTGAAACGGTTTGAAGATCGGGGAACAGTGAATTGGCAGACTTAAGCATACTTATATTATAGGTATGTAGATATTATTTTATTTATCATTTTTACCGTATTTTTTTCTTAGTCTCTAATGGCCAATGGAACTACACATTTCGTCTTAAGTCGTCCTTGACACCTTCAATCCTCTCAAAGCGTGAGACTATGCTAGGAAGTTCTGAACCAAAGCACTCCAGAGATGATCGTATAAGACACTAGATATGAATGCGCACTACGTATAATCTACTGTGCAAACCTTGAGTTCTTGCCCTGCTTGGTTAAATTTTGAAGATGGGCTATCTAACATTGACATAATTGTCAACTCATTTCAACAGTACTCTTGATATTAGCGCGTTTAAATCAACAATCTCGTCAGCTTTATAGACAAATGGTTACTTGACTTTTGAAGAATTGTTGCTCTTTCTTTTTATACAGGCGTTTTATAAAAACGCCAAAAAGTTGTCAGGTAAACCCATGGGCAAAACTATTTTTGCTAATAATATTTTCTCTATTTTCAATTTTATAACTAAAGACATACTTTGTAGCTACACTTTAATTTCATTTATCTTTTTATGTTTTTATTGTAGGTATTGTTTGAATGTTTAATAAATAAAACATCAGCATTTTATCTAATCAGTATCATTTAATAATGTTGTAAATATGTTTAATCAATTCATTCATAAATATTAACAAATGCAACGCAAAATATTTGTAAAAGAAACACTCAAAAGCATAAAAAACACTTAAATAACTTATAAAATAATATGCAAGCCTACAACATAAGACTGCTGAGATTATCTTGAGCTTTAGCCCAATTTCAATTTCTTGAGACCCCGGAATTGTTCCAATCCGTATTCATTGCCCTTCTTATAGAAGTCTTGTTCACCGCATCGTTTCAACCAGCCCGCGAGGTTGGGGTACCTGTGAGATAAAAAATTGCACTTCTAACAAACAATATTTTTACTACATTCATTATCATTACCTAACATAGAGGTTAATGTTAATCTTTAAATAAAAATTATGGAAGAAGAAAATATGCTACGTCAATTGTAAATAAAATTAAGATAAGAGCAGGATGATATTGAGAATCCTGTTTCTGCATATCTATTTATTGATTCATACGGTTTCCTCGAACCATGCAGCGAAAGTTAATTCTGACGTTTTTGGAACTCTATAAGTCTTGGACCACTAGAATTTGGTTTCGTACTCGTTGTTTTTTCTTTGGAATAGTACTTACAACTCCCCGTCTATAGGGATGAGTTCGTTCATGGTGCTGATGGTAGAAACGCAGCAAATATCTGCCAACGTTATTTGGTCACCAGCAAGCCATTGTGATGATGCCAAGAACTTCTCAGCGAATTCGTAAGCCTTCGTGATCTTCTCCAGGTTTTCGGGTCTGAATGATTTCTCTCCTTTGAAGAACACTGGTTCCTGAAGGGAGTTTTAATGAGTCTTAATAACATTTATTAAGATTAACGCTACGCAAAATGCAAAATCAAAAAAATAAAATGTTGTTGCCGAATTGAAGAACTTCATCCCTATTTCTAATTAATAGAATATTGTCACAATGTTGTGCAAGGAATTTATTGAATCAAAAGTTATGATCGTGCTCGTTTCGTTTTATTCACACACACAAACTTCACGCAAATTATCTTAGGTTTGGAAATTGATGTTTTTCTTCATATCCGGCTGGATGTTGACCACAATGTTGTGGTCCTTCATAATTCAAAATTTGGTGAATATTCTATAAATTACAAATAGGGATCGGAATTAATGTTCGGCGTTATTTGAACTCGATTCCTTGAAGAGGATTAGAACATAATAAGTAAAATAGATACTTACGCCAGTCCCTCTTAAAGCTGGAAACAGAATTCCACTATCAAAGTGGAGACGTTGATCAATGACGGCCCTCTTTTTCGGATCAGCTGGGTAAAGAGAATCGTCGGCTCCATATTTGGTCACCAAATATACAGCAATGGCGTGACTGCAAAGATAATAGTAATTGTTGAGATAATCAGCTTATCTTAGTTATTTTACTAATCTGTTGTTGCCCTGTACTCTCAGTCGTATTCACATTTTAGTCATTAGTATATTTATAGTGATAAAAAAATAATGTTGTGATAAGAGGTTTTTTGTAAACAACCGCCATTAACTTCATGATTGTCTACATTTTGGTTGTTACGTCAACAATTTTTATATCAACCAACAGCTACAAAAATTCTCATTCAAATTGGATACTACAATACATAATAGGTACAATTATTCCAAGTATCTAGGTTATTCCCAACCAAAAACCAGTCACGTGGATGGACAAATAATAATCCAATTTAGGAATGGCCTATTAAGTGTAATGTGTAAGGTAGGTACAGTCAATTTGTACCTGTTTGTCCTTGTACTAAGTAAATGTTAAATAATGACCAATTCGTTTGTTTGCTGAGTGATTAGAACTTCATTATACTGGTATGTGACTCTAACATTATCTCTAAAAAACGCGATAACAGGATAAATATGTCTATACATACCTGTCCCAAACGTAAAAGTCATCATCTTTTAGAAGCGGCACAGTGTGTTGAGGATTCACCTGTAAATAATTGAAAAGGGAATTTTATTTAAAACCTTAGTCTGCTACTGCAATAGTCAAATGATTTATAATGTAAGAAAAACTGTGTTCAATAATAAATATACCTAAAGCCTTTTTCTAAGACTGACAAATGAAAATCGGTTCAGCCAAACATTTGATAATTACGCATAAATATACAAGACAAATCGAGAAATTATTTTTTTTAATTCGCGTCTGTTAAAACTGGTGTTTCACAAAATCTGTTTATTATAGAACAAAATGCTCATACCTTCGTAAATTCTTCTTTGAGGTGGTCTCCATCCAATAAGTTGATATCCACATACTCAACATCTGGGATATTTAAGGCCTCAACAGTCATAAACACGGACCTCACAGGGGGACTGGCGTCAATCTTGTAAACTGTCAAACCCATTGATATTCTGAAAGAAGTGTTAATAATATTTTATTTAAGGTTTAAACTTTTTAACAATATATTATGTACATTTCCCTTAAAAATAAAATGATAATGATGACGTTTCTATCGTTTTTAAGTAACTTCCTCCAGTATCGTTAAATGCAGCCTCATAGTCTTTTTCCATAAGTAGGCCCAGGACATATTTTTTTTATTTTATTTATTATTTTTATATATATTTTTATATTATTATTTTTTAAAGTAATTTGAAGTATGATGAAACTCATTACAAAGGGAACAAATAATTTACGAACGATCTGAGGTCGGGAAGCGGGGGAACTTACAATTTTTTTGTTAAAATATCTGGTAAAAAAAAATGTGTTAAAGATTTTGCGTAATAATTCCCATACGTAAAAGTATTATGCATAAAAGTGTATTGATAAACAGACAGCGGATGTAACAAGCTATTGTTAGTAGTTCAATACTGTAGATAAGAGGGGACGAATGCATCGTCGTTTTCAATCAAACAAGCTTTGTACTACAGGAAGTTAACTCTATTGATTCAAACACGAACATTTTGTTTATCCGAATAGGAAATTGGAAAGCGAAGGTAAACTCGAGCAAAGTTCTAAAAGTACATCGTCGTATAAGTAAACTTTAGACTCCATAATTTAAAAATTACATCTCGAATGTTAGTCAGCCTTGAACTCGTTTGTTGTTAATACACAAACCGGTTATCACACAACTAAACCATTATTCTAATTTAAAGAATTATTATCTTTTACATGGTAAATAAAAATAAAAAATACACCAGAATTAAAAATAGCAAGAACGTACCTTTTAGATTTTGTTCAAATGAAAATCCGAGCTCGCTTATTCGCAGAGACGATCGAATCGCTTCAAGTTGTGGACCGAAGTGCCACAGGCCGCTGCAGCCGGTTCGTGTGGGACGTGTTGTTACCGTTATCGAGCCAACCACGTATATAAATAGATACGGCATTATAATCTCTTATATTTTCTCCAAACGAATAAACAACTGATAAAGTTTGGCATGTCATCGTATCGTCTTTGCTAGTGGCCATTGCATAATAAGTACCTAATATGGATTACCAGCTGTTAGTGGACGATAATTCGCATCACATGATTGTTTTTAGTACCGTAATCTCTGTACATATGATTCGGAACTTAAACTGCTTGTCATCGCAACAATTATTTATAACTTTTTCCTTGTCTATTTTAATCGATGATATTTTAATAATCTCCACAATCTGAGATTACTGGCAATGTAATGCTTCCTGACCAAAAACCATGGGCTCTGTCATTAACACTAGTAAGTATATTAGTAAGTAGTTTACTATTGTTTTACGCTATATACTTGAAGATTTCCCTGTATTTAATTTATTCTAAGTGACCGATTGAAACAGTTTGATGATCAGGGAACAAAAATTGGTTGAGGAAAGCATGCTGCAATTTTTTTCTTACTCGATCTTTTATTTTCTTTTATTTAAGTATTGGCATATTTCAATATTTTCATCTTTGGATATTAGCGCGTTCAAACAATCTCGTGAGCTTTATAGATGAATGGCTACTTGACTTTAGGATAATTGTTGCTCTCTCTTTTTATATAGGCGTTTTAAAATGGCGCAAATTATTATACGGTAAAGGTAAAACCCATGGGTTATGCTAAACTATTTGACGGAAACGGCTTGGTGGAGTGGAGTCATTTTGTCAGTCAAGAAGTAGTTTGTAGCTACAATATCGTTCCGCTGACGTTTTTATGTTTTGATTTTATTGTTTGAATTTTTAATAAATAAAACAACTGCATTTTTCTAATCAGTAACATTTAATATTAATAATAATGTTTTTTCTGAATATTTTTAATCTAGTCATTAATATATTGCTTTAACAAATACATGAAGCATTTGAAAAGCAATACTCAAAGGCATGAAGAAACACTAAAAATAAAAATCTGGGCATCTGAGCAGGTCTTGAGCCTTAGGCCAATTTCAATTTCTTGAGATCCCGGAATTGTTCCAAGCCGGGTTCATTGCCCTTCTTATAGAACTCTTGTTCCCCGCATCGTTTTAACCAGCCCGCGAGGTTGGGGTACCTGTAAGACAAAAAATTGCACTTCTGACAAACGATATATTTTAACTACATTAATTATCGTCGTACTTCCAGAAATCTTGTATTTTGGTGAAGATATTGTTTCTTTAAATATAAAATATATACGTCATTGGACTATTATGACTGATAGAGGATTATGGAAGAAGAAAAATTTGGATAATGACGTTATTGAGAATCCCATATTTTCTGCATATTTAGTTACAATATGGTGTTTTAGAACCATGCAAGAAAAGTTTATTTGTATTATTTTTTTTTTAAACCTAACCAGAATTTTGTTTCATACTCATTGGTTTTTTTTTGGGATAGAACTTACAAATCCTTGTCTATGGGGATAATTTCGTTCATGGTGCTGATAGAAGACACGCAGCAAATGTCTGCCAACGTTATCTGGTCACCAGCAAACCATTGTGACGAAGCCAAGAACTTCTCAGCGAATTCGTAACCCATCGTGATCTTCTCCAGGTGTTCGGATCTGAACGATTTCTCCCCTTTGTAGAACACTGGTAGCTGAAGAAATATGGGTTAATATTTATTGAGTGCAAGTAGAACCAATCGAAAAGAGTTCACTTTTAAGATGCAATATATAATTGTATAAAACGTATAATGTTAAATGTGCAATACCTGAAATTAGTTTGATCCGAAAAATGAACAGAATCAATTAAACCACTTTATAATATACCTAGGTTACATTTATAACAAGCGAAGTATTCCAAGGATTGCCCGGGTAACTGGGTTCAGACGGTTAGATAGGCAGTCGTTCCTTGTTAAACATTGGTACTTAGCTGAATCTGGTTAGACTGGAAGTCGACCTCAACATAATTGAGAAAAAGCTCGGGAGGTGATAATAAGGCACTTACAACAGCTTCCAGTAAAGCTGGAAACAGAATCCCACTATCAAAGTGGAGACGTTGATCAATGACGGCCCTCTTTTTCGGATCAGCTGGGTAAAGAGAATCGTCGGCGCCATATTTGGTCACCAAATATACAGCAATTGCGTGACTGGAAAGATAACAGTAATTGTTAAGATTTGTTGACCTGTACTCTCTGTAAGGGCTTCTTCACAATTATCACAACCACACCACGTTGCAGCGACAAAATGTGGTCAAGCTGTGGCTATGTGCTGTGGTCAAGCTGTCGCAGCGGGTTTTTGCAGTTGCGTCCTGGTACCGACAAAATGTCGATGTGGTTGCGTTATCACTGTTTTTGCGAAGTGGTAACCACGTGGTCATGTGCAGATATACTCCGGCTTTCGTAGAGAAGTCATGGAGGAAAGATTGTTGTTGCTGTCGTTCTTTATCCATGTCGTGGCGATGTGGCCGCGGTGCCACCGCCGGTGGTGGCGTTGCCGTGGCGATGTGGTTGCGATGTGGTCGTATTATACAGGTGGTCGATATACACACCACATGGCGTCGTTGTGGTGAGGTTGTGGCTGTGGTGTGGTTGTGGCTGTGGTGTGGTTGTGGTACGTGTGAAGAAGCTCTAAGTATCACTTTCATTGATATGCCATGCGAGTACGAGATAAATATGTCTATACATACCTGTCCCAAACGCAAAAGTCATCATCTTTTAAAAGCGGCACAGTGTGTTGAGGATTCAACTGTAAATCATTAAAAAGGCAAAATTGCAATAGTCTGATGACTTTAAGCTCTTAAGTTTTTTGTTTTTTAATTTAAGGTAAAACTACATTAAGTATATTATTGCAATGTTGTATCAAATCATTTTATGCTTAAAATATTAATAGCAATCTTCACATCCAAACATCATCTTTGGTTCATGAGTGTTCAAAATTAAATACGAGTGTGATGTTCAAAATACCTTCGTAAATTCTTCTTTGTGCTGTTCTCCTTCCAACAAGTTGACATTCACATAGTCAACATCTGGAATATTTAAGGCTTCAATGGTCATGAACACAGACCTTACAGGGGAACTAGAGTCGATCTTGTAAACTGTCAAACCCATTGTTATATCTGAAAGTAGGTTTAAAGGTTTTAGAATATACCAGCGGCCCGGGACGTGTTTCGCTACGTATGGTGATGATCCCCCATTTTGTATAAAGAAATGTGATAAATGAAGAACCACTCGACTTATTTTGTGCAACCTTCACATCTACTAAATAGTCCGAACAAAGCCTAGACATTTGGTTTTTATTGGCGAGGTGGCAAAGCATGCTATGGGAGCTGTCACGCAATCTGCGAAGAATCGAGGAACAGCGCGTCCGGATAATGGCATGAGGATTTCATACCAACTTTCCTCGCCTCAGCGAACATTCCCGAAACTCTGCAAAAACGTGGCAGCACCAGCATTATGAACGAATTGGACATAGTAATAAAGTACCTTTTAGATTTTGTTCAAATGAAAATCCGAGCTCGCTTATTCGCAGAGACGATCGAATCGCTTCAAGTTGTGGACCGAAGTGCCACAGGCCGCTGCAGCCGTTTTGTTTAAGACGTATTGTTACCGTTATCGAGCCAACCGCGTGTATATATAGATATGGCATTATTATCTTTTATATTTTCTCTAAACCAACCAAAACATATTCAAACTAAATCATTTTATTCCAATATTTTTTGTTTGTCTACATGATTTTCGCATGCTCATTTTGTATGTGTCAAGACATATCTACTACAAATCTGAAACACCTACTTTTTTCAAAAAGATTTACCATGGAGGTTCTTGCCCGTTCTTCTCCATAGGAAGCTACTTCAGCCATGCTTTCATGCTTTGCTTTGTATTGATATTCATAAGGGCTTGTAAAGGCCTACATTAAATAAATTGATTTGACTCTAATAAACTGATAACGTTTGGCGTGTCATCGTTTTGTCGTAGTGGCCATTGCATAATATTATAATGCGAGACAGCTGTTAGTGAACGATAATTCGCATATCATGTTTTCATTACAGTAATCTTTGTACTATTTATTCTGAACTGATTGTCATCGCAACAATTATTTGTTAATTTTTCCTTGTCTATTTTAATCGATGACATTTTAACAATCTCAACAAACAGAGCGTTCTGTCAATTAAGTACTTAAAAGAAAGCATGAGTTTTGTTCTTAGTAAGTTTATTAGAAGTAGTGTACTTAGCTATATTATTGTATTGACTTACGCTACATACTTAATCTTAAAAGTCCTCACCGTACATTGTTTTCCTTCGTCCTTATTTATTCTCATTCCACGTATTTGTCGTATCCATGCTAAGTTGTGGGTTCTTTAAGGCGGTCGGCGTGCGCGCCGTACGCAAACATTGTCATTTGTTCACGTCACCTCTGACAGTAATGACCATTGCAAGGCCAAACGACTCGAAACATGCCATCAGAGAAGGAGTCGCCTATCTGAATAATTGACGAAAATAAACTACCCAACAAGCTTATTCTAGAGTATCGATTTTATTTTTAAATAAGTTCGGACAAGAGTGTTAAACTAGCTCATGGACAAAATTGTGTGGGATCGTGCCATATTGACTTCTGAGTAATTTTCGCAATCGATCTGGTTTGGAAAAAATATCTAACTAAAACCGATCGTCTGAGGAATAACACGTACACAGGAATAACAAAGTTAGAAAAAAATACATCTCAATAAATAATTTAAATGAGTATGCCACTGTTTTAATAATGACCAACCAATTTACCTAATTAAAATAAAACACTGAAGTGGTGGAACAAAGGAGACAAAACAAATAATAAATTATATTTTTATCGTATTTTTTATTCGCGTTCATAACACATTATATTGTCTTTATCAAAAAAAAACTATAGGGTTCTTAAAAAGAACCTTGCCAATAAAAGATTTTAGTGTGTATATTCATTGCTTGAAGTAGGTACGGAAACAATTTAACGAGCCAGATATTCTTTCAGCAGTCTGCGGAACTCCAAAAGGCCAGGCTGGTTTCCTTTCTTGTAAAAATCGAATTCTGAACAACGTTTTATCCAAGCGGTTATGTTTGGATATCTAAAAAATAAAATTAAAAAAAAAACTTAGTATTTTGTTATTAGCAGGTAATAATTATGCGAAGTAGATCTTAATATGAAGCAAACACTAACAGGTGGTGACTGAGCCATTCCTGAAAAATTGTCTATTTCGTAACGATTACAAAACCTGAGTATGATTATCTCATCAAAAATAATGCAAGTTTGCAAGTCATCGCACCACTCATGACAGTTTATTATCGTATGACGATTACATGACATGAAGTGATTTGCCGAACTCACCGACCTTTTTGTGACTTCGTCTAAAGCAACAGTTGTTTTTTTTATTTATTTAATAGCATTCATCCTCAGAAACAAATAAATGACCGTGTTGCTTAAAGCGAAGGAATTTGAAATGGGGCGAAGATAGCTCTCAATAATTTATACGAATAGTGTGCTGAAGTGCACAATGTGCAAAAATTACAAAATGATGGCAGATTCATGAAAGAAGAAAACAAGCAGCACCAACCCCAAATAATAAAATTGGGGTAAGATGTTGAAAATAAAGATGTAACGATAAAGGGATGATTTAAATTCGAAGTACTTAAAATTTTTCATCAATTAGAACCAGTTCATTAGGAGTGCTGACAGTTGCTACACAACTCATGTCTGCGATTGTCAATTCATTTCCAGTTAGCCAATGAACTCCAGTCAAAAACTTCTCCGTGAAATCATAGGCCGATTTGATCTTAGCAACACCTTCAGGCTTTAAAGATGTGGCGGTCCCGAAGAATATAGGCTCCTGGAAACATATATGTCAATATTCTTCGCATCTTTTTCAACAGCTTCTAGAATCTTTGAAATCTAGAGTGAGTTAATCTTGAGCGAGCCGTAAACTCATGATCAGCTCCACAATAAATAATAATTATTGTCAAATGTCCCTTCCTACCCCCCTATCTATCCCTATCGACAAATAATATTGGAATTGGGATTGAATACATTTAAATAAAAACCAGTACTATTAGTTTTCAGAATTAAACTGATATAGGCAGATGTTTACACAGGTAAACTGGTACCTATACCAGAGTTAATTAGAGAAATAGAAATATAACACCTCCATTCCCTAGAGAAAAATCACCTATATATCCCATTGCGCCCTTAAAGTGAATGAAGGACGATTTTCTTATTTAAATACCACCAGTAGAAATAGTTGATTTGTCTTTTTCTTCAGTTGAAATTTATTAGGGCTGAGGCAAAAATGCAATATAAATGTTTTCTCTTATTGCTTTATCATGCAGTGAAATATATTTATAGATTTGGAACACACTGATATAGGTAGGTACAGCGGTACCAACAATATACGTAATTCTTATCGTTTGTTATTTTGTATAATCATCACATCACATGGAAGATTAGACAACACTGGCTATTCATGATTAACTTCCTCGTGTTTTTTTTATCAAAATAAACTTTTTATTTACAAAGTTTTTCCTCGTTTATTTTACCTGGCTACAAGTTTATTCTATGATGTCCCGACTGGATTAACAATTATCAGCAGATGTTTGAAGTTACTTTACACCAATGATTAGACACATTCATCATATACAAAATGTATAAAAATTTAAAGGTTTTCGGTAATAAATTTTAAATATAAACACAGCGCTTTCCGTATTATGGAATTACCACACAAAAAAAAAAAACTTTTTCAAATCGATTCAGTAATTTCGGCGCCTAACGCGGTGTCCTGCGTGAGCGACGAACGCGACGCAACACGAGGCGACGTAATGCGACGCGATGCTATACGCGACAAATGTCCTACGTGATTTTGGTCATTGCTTCTCAAATAATGGAGAAGCTGTGTTACAATACATGTTACAATTTTGCTTGAAAGTTCATATTTAAAGTACAGACAGCAACATTCTTCCAACTTGTTTGTGCTAATGAACGATTTCTTTAATGTTTATGTTTTTTGTCCCACAACAATCAACGCTTCTGAATAGTTCGTGGTGTCGCATCTGGTCGCCCTCAAAACAAGTTCGCGTTACGTCGCGTCTCGTCGCAGACTGTCACATAGGCCGCATGTAGGGAATGCCATTGAGTTCATCGCGTACGTCGCGTTCGCAGCGTCGCGTCGCGCCTCGTTCGTCGCTCACGCAGGACACCGCGTTAGACCTCTTACAAATAAACAAAAATATGTTTTCTCTTAATATGTTATTATGATTTGATACCTATAGATTAAAATGAATATGCTTGTAACTGTATTTACTTACATCGTTTTCTCTCAAAGCTGGATATAGGATGCCGCTGTCGAAATGCAGTTTTAAGTCCACAAGAGCCCTCTTTTCCGGGTCAGTTGGATACAATGAAGAGCTTTTGCCGTATTTATTCATCAAATACGTTATTATTGCATGACTAGAAATAATTGAAATGACTTTTTGTAGAAGTTTATGTGTGTATGTACTTAAAAAAATATTTTTAACACTTTCTTGACCTTATCAAAGATTAAAAAAAAACAAAGTTGTTTAAAAAATCCAAAACCAATAAGGGAATAGAAAGACTTGAGTAAATCAAAGTGGGGGAACACCTTACTTTGTTAGTAAATATTTTATAATCACCTATCCCAAATTTGGAAGTTTCTATCTGTCAGAAGTGGTATTGTGTGCTGTGGATTCATCTGAAAAAAAGTATACCTAGTTCTCTAATGTTTCATAATTTTCGACCTGTGTTCAGTAGTGTTTCGTTTGTATAGGTAAGGTATATTTAGACTATTTAGTAAATTTCTCTTAGCATTTCCTTAACTCATCATCCTCCGAGCCTTTTTCCCAAACTATGTTGGGGTCGGCTTCCAGTCTAACCGGATTCAGCTGAGTACCAGTGCTTTACAAGAAGCGACTGCCTATCTGACCTCCTCAACCCAGTTACCCGGGCAACCCGATACCCCTTGGTTAGACTGGTGTCAGACTTACTGGCTTCTGACTACCCGTAACGACTGCCAAGGATGTTCAATGACAGCCGGAACCTACAGTTTAACGTGCCATCCGAAACACAGTCATTGGTGTCTAAGATATACTTAGAAAGTACATACAAACTTAGAAAAGTTGCATTGGTACTTGCCTGACCTGGAATCGAACCCGCGCCCTCATACTCGCATTCCTTAGCATTTCCTTAACTATAAACTCAATTATGCCAAGCTGACCACAGTTACCATGACATAATTATCATCCTCCTGCCCTTATCCCGATGTTATTTGGCTTCGACGCAGCATGCTCTCTCTTTCCATACTCCTCTATCTGACGTCATCTTACTAGTAACATTATTTTTAGCCATATTGACTTTCACACAATCCATACATCGTTTCCACAGCTTCTCAATACAAAGGTCATGTTTATTAAAGTAAGGTGCAACAAACCTATGAGAGTAAGGTATGGGAAAAATACAGTTGTTCTTATCACAAGAAGTACCTTTAGAAACTCATCCTTTAGATGCTCGTCGGCCAACAGGTCAGTTTCAACATATTTCACATTAGGAATTTTAAGGCCTTCGATAACCATGTATACCGCCCGCACAGGGGGACTGGCGTCCATTTTGTATAATGTTAGGACCATGTTAGAATTCTGAAAGGAAATAATTTCAATATTTTTTCGTAATATTTCTGTAATTTATTATTCACAAACTGGTCATCATCTGACTAGTCTTTTCCCAACTATGTTGGGGTCGGCTGCAAGTCTAACGGGTCTAAAATTTCATTTCATTTCAATTTCAATTTCAATTTCATTTCATTTCATTTCATCACTGTTTTACAAGGAGCGAATGCCAATTTGAACCCCTCCACCCAGTTACCCGCATATCCCAATACTCCTCGGTAAGACAAACCAAAAGAATAATAAAATAAGATAAAGTAAAATTTAATTTAAAACAATCGTACCTTGTTGACCACTCCGTGTAGTGATAACCTCGTTGAATCCGCGAATCAGAATGATTGGATAAACGCTGTAGGCATAATATCTAGCAGGACATGGAGTTGCATTTATTTATTTCCATTGTGGACGCGCATTTTGTGGAGAAAAAAAACCTGCAAGGGCTGCGGGATTGTTCGAAAGAGTTGATGATGATGATGTTGTCCTCCTAGCCGGTTATTGGTTACGGCAGCTGGTTCTCATGTAAGAACAAGACAAGACATATTATAGTGCACCAGCTGAGGGCCGATTTTTTCATACATCTGCCACATTACTTTTATCTGAAAAATATGTGTCACGTTTTGACAATTCTTGTGTAGAGAATATGTCAGTCTTATTTCTTAGATATTGCCTTTAGCGTATGTCTCGTGGCTTAGTAGTACACATAATTAGGTTCCAAGTTACCTTGTCCAATGCTGCAAGTTTTATTATTTGCTGGCTGCATCTTAAGTGGTTTCCTACCTCACTATTATGTAGCGTCTTACGTCGTTGCATCCTCAAGGTCTATTACGCTTTGTTAATGAATTCTATAAAAAGTAGTCCCGATAATTGTTTGATTATAGAGTGGGCGTACATACAAACATGCAAAGATATAATAAAAAATGTAAGTAAATACTGAATGTTGTTTATTAGTGGACTGCCAAGAAGGGTTACGATTTTTTACCGACATTTAAAAAAGGAGGTTCTCAGTTGGACATATACCTATCTATTATGTATGTAACTAGGCAAATACATGTGTTAAGTTGAACCGATTGGGAGAAAGATGTTGTGGGGTGTCTGTTTTATTTTTTTTTGGGATTTTTTTTTGAACTACAGATTTATCTGTTAGTTGGCATTTGTATGTATGCTGGACAAAATTTGTGTCATTCGTATCGCCTGCCATCTATTAAAATGCGATCGAACCAATGGCACTCCACAAAATGTTTAGAAGTCTTGAACTACGATTAAAACGTTTACGCCAGACATCTTGCGGCGAGTAACAAAACTAGCACAGTGAACTCCAGTTATATCGTCAACATAATTCTGCTACTCGCCGATAGAGGTCGCTAAAAATATACTTTAGCTTTGCGTGAATAGATGGCAACAAAATAATGGCTTCCAAAATATTGTCATTTTTAGGTCCATAAAACAAACTTAGGCGGGTATGTGCTTGTTTACGTTTTAAAGCTTTTTATACACTTTCAAATTATTTAGAAATTCTTTTGTATCGAAAGGGATATAGGGATTACACAACGCACGAAATGAAAAATAGAAAACTAAATTGTTTAATAAGTTATTCTGAGGCATTTTATTTGCCAGCTTCGTGATAATTTAGAATTTATGAAATTAATTTAGATTTAGCCCCGCTCACACTGAAACCACGCCAAAATATTTTAATAATATGACCCATACTACGTATAGACGGAAATTTAATTAATCCAGCAAGCAGACATCGACAAGGAAATTGCTCGTTAAAAGTTCCATGGAAATTGCATTATGATGGCATATTGCAAGAAGCCTGGCTCGAATAGGCAGCCGCGGTAATGAGAAATTGATTGACGTATACACTTCTACACGAAATCTGGATCAACTAGAATAATTGATGAACAGGATAAACGCTTTTCATTAAAATTGAATTGTAATTTTTGTTAGTTCGTATTTTTTCATCTAATAGGTATTATAAGTGCGTAAAATATATCTGTTGGTTCGTCTGCCTCTTTTTCACTGCCTTTTTTCCAAAACTACTGAACCAATTTAAATTCAATTGTAGCTGTTATATGTAGATGTTTGGCAGTTTGAGTAAAGTCTTAGGAAATTACAGAGGCATCCATGTGATACATTAATTTTTATACTATTGTTTTGTGCTCAGTGGGAGGTGGACTGTAAAAGTGAGTAAACTGGCCTTAAATGAAACTGCGTTTTCGTAAAATTAGCTAGAAAACCTAACGAAACCACTCTAAAAACAAACAACGAAACAAAAAAATTAAACCGGTAGATGCAGCCGGTGCTGCAAGGAGTTCGTTATACGTGCGCGAACCCTCGTTGTCATTTTATTTATTTAAGAAAAAATATAATGTTATAACAAAATCATACTATCTTCGTCGTTTACAGGTTACCTTTAGACTGTTAATATTGACCACAATAAGTGTAATATTTTTGGAATTCTCTCAAATTCATGCCACAAATGATATTCAGTGGTATTTACATGAAAGTGTCAATAGCCTAAGCCTAGTTTAATTACTTTGTGCCTATCGCATTTGGACTGTAATGCATGAAGCAAATACCCGAAGGCCAATTTATTGACTGTTTGTTTACTGTTTACTCATGAGAGAATTAATGCTATGGACATCAAAAGTGATTATTTAGTTCCAATGGGCATAATGAATGGCTATACCAGAGGTGAATGCTGTTATATAATACTCTTGAAAACCTGGTGATTGAAATAAGGCTTGTCTATAAAATTTGATAGGTAGCTACATACTTAATGTAGATGAATAAAATATTGAATTAATAATTACCTATGGATTTTATACAGACTTCAGTACAGAGTACAAACAAAGAGGGTTTGCCTTGGTATGGCCTGTATACTTAAAACTATTTTAAAAATCAATTTATCAATTTATGATAATTAAGGTTCGTATCTTGTGATCTAAAGTGACATCTTTCTGCAACTCGTTCATACCCAAATTTTCATCAAAGATATAATTTTTATTACTAAAGACCTAAGCCCAGCTTTGTTTTTCCAACAGACATACTCTAAATTTTTGAGGTTTATGGGAAACACGATTTATTTTAAATTGTAGACCTTAATATCCTACGTAAATATCGACGGCAAAGTTTACCTCAACGCAAGCATTCTACGGAAGAAACTCACGCCTTTCCACACCTGTTAGAAGCAGCCAATAAATCAGAACTTAGTTATTTCCACCTCAAAAGTTTGTGTAGCAGGTACCTACTATACTACCTTTGGATCAGACATTCAAATTTTGCTCGTTTTGATTTATTTTAGGAACCTACCTACTTTATTTTACTTTCAGTTTAAGTAAAGATATTTATAATAAAGATAAAAACTAAAACTAAAAAGCATCAAAAAATTCATCCCCATTGCTGTCGACTGGGAGCGTAAGAAACTAGCAGCAACCTTTATTTACCTTCAAAACGTTTTTTTAAAACTAGCCGTTTTCGCGCGATTTTACCCACGTCCCGTGGGAACTACTGCTGGTAGCGGGACAAAATATAGCGATTTATTTCTAGGGAAGCGTTTAACTTTCCAACAGCGAAAGAATTTTTCAAACCTATTCAAGTAGTTTCGGAGCCTTGAAGTTGTTCACAATTAAAAATGTTGAGGCCAAGTCCAATATCATGGAGTTTGTATTTAAGGTAAATTAAATCAATCATTTAAGAGTACGGTATCTCTGCTGCCTCCTAGGGTCCCATCGTCGAGATACCCACACGTTGAATTCTGAATTTAGTTGCTGAATTATTAGGTTAATTGACAAACTAAAAATCACAGGCCCGAGGGGATCACCTTGTTGACGGCCAACAGCTGATTCCAAAAGGTTGTCCCGATATAGTAATTTTGTTAGATGTATATAGCACTGCCAAAGGAAACTGAAAATTTGGTGTATTTTTTTTTTAGTTTCTGTCAGCAAAATGTCCATGTTCACCGAGTTAAAGGTGTTCTTAATGTCCACCTTTAAAATGTCAGGGAACAGGCATTAACCAGTGTTTATATAACTTAACCAATAGGTGGCGCTGCTGGCGTCCTTTGTATTCCATAACAGTAACCTGTTTTTGTATTCCTAAAGTATAAGGTGTTTTGTATAATAAAAATCACCCCCAAAATTGCTTTATCAAAAACAACAACTCTTGTCTGAAGTGATAGATAGATAGATACCTACTTGGCTCCATTAATTTAGGTAACTCGAGTAGCCTCTCTCACAACGCAATTAAAATAATAATTAAACAGTATATTGCCTCCAATTTAATGAAGACACTTGACCTGAATTATTATTAAAACGAGATGTTCTTTTAACATCAATAGGTATTGTTATTAAAGCCAGCAGCGATCACTTTAGTAGGTATATTATAAGTAGTAACTTTTGTTAGTACATGCTGTTAGTTCACTCAAGCACCTGTCTCTAAAGTACGAAGAGGGTTCGATCCGAGTTCAGGAAACCAACGAAACTTTTATAAAGTCCCTAGTGTTTCTGAAACACCAATGACGGTGTAAAGGTGAAGGAAAACATTTTGAGGTAGATGATAACCTGGGCTTAAAAGTGTGAAATCACTTAACCGCTTCGAGATTTGCAGCTATTAATGTTAATTCCTTCTCTGTATGACAAAAAGCCTGACCCTTGTGAATAATCATGCGTATTATATAACATGTAACATGATTTGAATCCACATATACAGACATTTTAGAAAAAATATAACTGTATGAAATGGCAGCTTTAAAAAAAAATCATAAAAACTTGTCGATTTCGGTCCGGTCCGAAAATCGAACCCATGGTAAAGTCGAGTTGTTCTTTACTACTAGACCAGCGGAGTAGGTACTAAGCAACTTGCGAAGTGAAAAGATACCGCAGCTCACTTTCAAACAAACTGAAGTGCTTTTAAATTGCTTGAGCTCAAGCTTTCTGAGCGTTGAAGAAAATGTGATTCAAAGCAGACCCCGATAGGGACCCGCATACTGCACTTTATTGAATGCCGCGAATTGAGAAAATATGTGGAAAATTGTAAACGACGTCCTATTCTTCAATTGCACATAGAAAATGCACGTTCTGATCTTTAGTAGCTATAGAATTCCAGACTTTACTAGCCTTTTCCCGCTGTTTCACCCGCGTCTCGTGGGAACTACTGCCCGTACCGGCATAAAATATAGCCTATGTTACTCGGGCAGAGTGTATACTTATAGTTTTCCAACAGTGAAAGAAGTTTTCACTAGTTTCGGAGCTTTTAAAGTAGCATACGGCCTGTAGGACCGGATGAAAAAAGCTTATTTTAATATTTCGATGTTTATTGTACGAGCTTGTGAAGTGACAATTTCAATATAAAACCTAATGCTACTCTTTTTACAAAGAACAGTAGTTTAATACTTATCCAGCCAGACAGAAAACATATTGAATAAAACCTACGGACTATAAAGTATTAACTACTCTACAGTACCTACAAACAAACGAAAAATAATGTTTTCTTTTTTTTGTATACATATGAGTATAGATAAACTTTTCAATTATTAAAAAATCATAAAATCGCATTTTTTTCAGATTGCACACAGAATTCGTAGATATTGCCAATTCAGTGTGACGAGCTGAAACGCCACTTCTATTGTAGGAGTCGTAATATTCTTCAGATTTGACCTAATTTTCTCTCAAACTTGAACCCTAAGTTTGAGATATAAGGTTCGAAATCCTTTGGTTGTAATTACAAGGGTTGAAACGCGACTGTTAGGAGCTCGGCCTTCGAACAAGAGGTGCTTTGGGGTGCGGCGTCAGCCTCACTGAACATCTAGTTCCAGTAGGACCATTCAGTGTTAGTAAGATACTAGGAACCTGGTAGTCTACTTGTTCAATTTGTATGTTCTTATATTTTAGACTTTTGTGAACATGAAATCACTTCAAGAGCAAAATAATAGTATGGTCTCATCATTTGGTACCTATATGAAATGAATATATGCGCTAGTTCAGAGAATCTTCAATGATCTTTTAGTATGAGAAATGTTCATGGTAAACCAGGTATGTGTCAACAAGTGACGGAGGCCACGTGATCCGTGACTCCAGTAACGAATAAAAACTATTTTAGTAACTATTTTACATTAGGTACAAAGAATTGAATTTATGATTTTCATTTTACTAGCGGCTTTCTTTCGTCGGCTCTAGCCATGCCCTTTGAGAACTATTTAAGTGTACCTCTGAAAAAAAATCAAATTAAAGTATTGGTGCCTGAAATTAGGGAATTTCAAACAAAAAAAAAACTCTTCAGCTTCAGTAAGTAGAGTGAAACCTGGTGTAGCAGACGCTGGATTGTCCGTACTTGACTCGGTGCTGTAATGAACTATTTTTTTCAATTTTATTTATACTTTTATTTCAGGCAACTAGGGCCCATCGAAAATACCCATAAACTAATACATAAAGTATATTCACTATTTGTTACACGATGAGACGGAGTGGTATTAGTTACTTACATAGGTATTACAAAAAATGTGTCTAGTAAAGATTGATAGAATCATAATGAAGGGTGTTTCATTATTTTTCCATCGAATGGTTCCTACTTTTCAGCAAGCTTAACATGTTCTATGTCCTCTATAACTTGATCCTTGGTTTTCTTTAATGCGTATTATAGTTGTGTAGGCTCATTTGTGAAGTTGTGAAGTCTTTCCAGTCCTAGAGCTGAGAAGAAATTCTTGACTAATCTAAGTAGATGTCGAGTTTCGATATAATTCAATGGAAAAATGAAAATTACAACATAGACGCATCATCTTATACTCATGAATAATGATTTTTTTTTTATCTGTACACCAAATATAATTTAAATTACTCATTTAATTATTTTTACAAATAAATTAAAAACTTTTCTAGAGGTAGTAAAAAACCTGATCCTACCTAATCTACATATTTACAAAAATTTTAAGAAACTGGATAATTCCCTGGTTTCCTTACCATATAAAGAACTGGATGATTCCAATTAAATACAATTTAAATATATTATGAATTTATTACAGAAAAATTTTGACATTAAGAAAATAAATAAAAATCAACAAAAACAAAACATTGACGACATTATTTTCCGCCAGCGTTATTTGAGGCTAGCGTCGCGACCAGTAGAGATACATACCGGTTTAAAAATCTGGTGATTTTTAAGGGCCATTAAAACAGAATTGGCTTACGGTTCTTATACGCCTTCGAGCCACTAAAACTAGTCAAGTAATTTCGCTTGGAACAAGGCTTGCAAATCTAGACCGCTGTATTTCATTTGATTAGTAAGGGCCGAAATTAACTGAGTGGACCAATTTACGCTTACATACACGTAACTTGGAACTGAAGCAGCAATATTACATTTTAGTTTTAGATACCTACCCTAAAGTTGGTAGACATTAACAGAACATGTTAACCTACTTTTCAAAGTACATATGTCGGTATAAGTTACATACCTTTTTTACCTTCGAACAATTTTATTACAACAAGTAAAAGGTCATATTTACAGAAACAATTAAAACTATTACTGGAAAATTGTATTCTCGGGTTCCTTCAAGATTGAAAGAAAAACTCCGTCGCCTTTTGTACGTATGTATTTAAATCGTCGTTATATTTAAATAATCATACAAAAACATACATAAATAACATAAACGTAGGAAAAAGAAAAAAAAACAATATCCTGAACAAAAAACTTTATATCTAGTTTATTTATTTAAAAATATAAACTTTACATTATTTTATAATAAAGGGCGTCGAAAAATTGGTCCTCTGTCAGCCGGCAGTGTACCCAAAAGGCTGGCGGCATTATCACGTTTAATGGTAATGCTTAAATGTTGGGCGAAATAAAAAGCCAGCTCAAGGGTCACGAGAAGTGTCATAGGTGAGATAGGCTTCTCGATTAGTTTTAGATTTAAACCATATATATAGTATAGGTTATAGTTTATTTATTTGAAAACTCAGTTTAAAAATGAAACGAGATTAAAAATCTATTTAAAAACAATAATAAAAATTACTTAATTAATTTAATAATTCTTTTAAGCAGTATTTTATTTGTTTAATATGTATGTGTTTGAAAAGTCTTACAAAAATTGTCACAAATGGAGTATTGCACACGATGTTCTAAATTCAAATCACTTTGCCGCTCTAGAGGATATAAACGACGAGATGGTGCTATGAAAATATGTTTGTATTACTTTGCCCAAAAGGTCACGGGCAATATGTATAGTGCCCGGTCAATTTGATTATTTGAATATTTTTTATCAAATTGCACTCTTATATTGGGCATTTTTCATAATGACCGGGCATTATGTATACTGCTCAATTTATCACTTGGTCCATAACATATACATTGTATATGTTCTAAGATCATGACCGGAAGCAGACCGCCACCCTGCTCAGGCGTGAAGCTGTTCTGCCTTGCCACAAGCCATTATAGTATCCAGGAAAACGTCATAGGAAGTCTTCTACTGTGAAAATATTTTGCCGAAAAAGTTTATGCTTGTACTGAGGAAATCTCTGTCATAAATCATCAAATACAACACAAGACAAGGGATCAAGGTGTCTAGCGCACCTCCGTGTAAACGCCGTGAAGTTGAGGAATGCGGCGTGCACACTTTCTGAGATGGCCCTATTTTCTAGTGAAGTCACAAACTCTTCCGATCTTATATGGATCACATAAGCTGTCAACTTACGTGAAGTATACACTGTATACGAAATACGTGGATTATCCGTGACGTTTGTAGTAATCAGCTGCCTATCCTCCATTTGAGGAAGGTCTTCCATTTCCTTTAGGAGAGGTAAACCTCTCTGATGGAAGTTCCCATTTTCCGCAAGCACCACTGCCCTTGTTCTTGGAATATGCCGATGTGCATACTCTCTATACCATTCGGAGATTACTGATATTGTGTACAGAAAGTCTTCCTGGAAACATATGTTGTAATTTGTGCCTTGTTTAGCATAGTCTGATACTATTCCCAATCATGATAGTATGTTTGTACAACCGTTCCACTTGGCTCCCCTACGAAGTGCAGGGCGGTGTGATAACATTCCTGAATAGTCTTGCGAGATGAAGGGCTCTAGTCCTGCTAGGGTGAGATGTTTTTTTTTTCTGTCAACACTTGCAAGAGGTTTTGTAGGCCTTCATTCCCCATAACCCAGCTCCTAAACTCCAATATTGTCTTCATATTTTGCTTATCTAAGATTTCTTTTTAACCGAGCTTCTTCATCATCCGTGTATGTGCACAACATGTATGTATATGTGGCTAAATAAATGGTTTAAATGATTTAAACCAAAGCGATGTCTAGGCTTTAAAAGAGAGGACCCAAAAGTTCGGCTCGAAAGTGGGTACACCAGGAAAATCGATTATAATATTAATGTAGTTATACCATTCTCCCGGCTAGCTCATCCTGTTCAAGGTCTTCGTAAGTTGTTCCTCAGACAATGTCATGGACTGATGCTTTATGTACCTGAAGATTGTGTCGGCAATATTCTTTTCAGTGACAACTTAAATAGGCGCGCATCTCGGGTGTCATTTTGCTGAAGCACCTGGCATCTGTTTCTTTGAATTCTCTTTCCTTAGGGACTGCCACCATCACCCTCCAGTAAGTGGGAATGACTCACTGGTCTATGAGGCCTAAGATTTCTCTGCAATCGAATATTTCCGTTTTAGAAAAGTGCATTGCTGTAGCGCTCTAGGGACCGGGATCTCGGGATATTTCAATTAAAAACATGTGTTTATTGACTGATGGAAAAAGTGTCAAGCTTAATAATAGATCATTACCTATTAAATTCCTGTTTTGTATAAAAAATTTAAAGGATTTTTTTTTCATGTATTTTTTATTTGTAGTTATCAAAGAAATTACCCTATAAATGCATCTTTGCCAACGCAGTAGGAGTAAATTGATACTTCTTAACGAAATCAGCTGGACGGGAGTCAACCATTTGTTCAAAGGCGTTTTGTACTGCCTCTCGGGTATTTACTTTTTTTCCCGACAAAAAGTTATCCAAATTCTGGAAAAAGTTGTAGTGTGTCTGTGTGGGCCTATGGTCTAGTGACGGAAAAATTCATTCATTTGTGTGTCTGCTGAGCAGTGCAAGGCACGTCTCGACGCGTACTTCGCGCTAGCGTTCGAGTTCGTGGGACGCCCATTTGTTAAGCTTTTTTACCTTGCCAATTTTACGCTAATGGTTTAATATTGTTTTGACGCTAACGTCGAAAGCTACTGCTAATTTAGCCGTAGATTGTGTATATCAGCTTTTGCATAAAATCAAAATCAAAATCAAAAATCATTTATTCAAACTTGGCTGCAAGACAGCACTTTTTGAACGTCAGGAATTTACATAAGACAGCCCCCAAAACGCCCACCCTTCACCACTTCCTATGTGTTTTTGCTAGGAAGAAGAAGTGGCGCAACAAACTCCCCAGCATATTCTCACTAGTCAGCCCCTTTAAATATATTTTCACAAAAATAATTTCGTCATTTATATGGGCCTTCATACTTAAATCTTAAACGATAATAAAACATTATTAGATTCTCGTCTTTATTTTACCGAGAACTGTAGAATTTCTCTTACATAGTTTGTTGTTAATAGAAATTCTTCCTTTATCGCAAATCGTCTTAAAAGCAATGCCTTCTGTATATTGGTTCTTACTGAAGAACAATGCAAGCCCTTGTAAATACGCGCCTAGAATGAGCGCGAGATCATTTTCGTGCCATTTATTTGTGGCCGCGATGGTTCTGAATTGGAATAAAAAATCATATAGGCAAACATTATCAGCGCCGGTGAAAAACAATATGTTCTGTGACATCTTTCGCATAAAAAAAAATACACTTAGCTCTTCTGGTTCTCCTCCGTGTTCCGATATTTCATCAGAACTATATAGTGCCCAGGAATACTTCATCCAGGTTCTTCTGTCCCGTCTTGTAGAATGCCACTCCGAGACTTTCTCACGGCAGTGAGATAATTATAGATTCCATGTCAGCTGATGCACCAATGGTGTGGCATATTTACTTTTACCTAGATATTTATTGCAATAAATAAATGAATACCTCAGTTTGAACGTTCATTTTAAGCTTCACTAACAGCATAAAATCAGGTAAAGCCATCATGGAATATAAAGATCCTTTGAAATGCTGACTGCATATTCACCTATGAATGAACACCATTCAGGGTATTCACTCGATTCGATTAAATTCTTTGTCGAGTCAAATCGAGTTACTTTGTTATTATAAAAAAAGTTAAACTGAAATATTATGATCTTAGTTCTTTATTTAGTTAGCATGATTTTTACAGTTTATAATGTGCATTGCACACATTCCAATGTGAACGTAATTTTATTCCAACTTTGCCAGTTTCATCATACCTATTTCTTCTTTTTGATTGGCACAGCAAGTCTTCTGTTTTCCGTACCTTTCTATTTGACGTTCACAGGTAACATTCGTTGTAGTCATATTGTTACTCATTACAACATCTATCTTATATTGGGCATCTTCTGCCTGTAGAGGTATATTTATATTTCATGCTCAACACTTTCCGCTCAACATTGATCTTTAAAAATACTCCCTATTTAATAAACAAATCACAGATTCAAATAAAACGGTCCAGCCAAAATCTGGTGACAAGCAATTTGCTAGTATGCAAACGATCCACCCGTAGGTTGTCAGTGTCACTAGCAGACCGACACTCGTGTATTTAGCACAATCGACGTCACTGTCTAAATACACTGTAGAAATGTGAAAATTAACTCAATAGAAGTATTTTGATTGGATTATAACGTTCAGCTCGGCTCTACCTGCATGCCGGGGAAATAAATTGCATACATGCTTTTTCTGAGCCTATACAATCTGTGAAATAAATTCCATTGAAATCAGTTCAGTTGTTTTCGTGTGAAAACCAAACAAACTGAGTCATTCGGTAAGAATGTTTATCAAACAACTCGTGGTATTATAACATTTTATAGCTATCGATATACAAATATCAATGTTTACTGCTGACCTTACTTCAAAACAGGAACAATTCTACACTAACAATTGAGTTTATGTGGAAAACAAACTCGTAAAGTCAACATAAAAAATATAACAAAGGAACAGCAGTCTGTGCGTTCTATAAAAATATCATAATCGTGTCGTTTTATTTCTAGATTTTTATTATAGAATTATGGTTTTTACAAAAGCGAGATATGAAATAAAAGATTGTTTTCACTTATTATATGGTTTCTCTTACCGGGTAAAACACTGGTCGGCCATAGCGCATAGCCCGAATACAATAAGCGCTGCATTTCATCTGAGTATACAAATAAAAATAACGTGCATTTTGTAAACATGAAGTCACATGTTCAGGTTTATCAAAGAGACCAAATACAACAAGTTTTATAATATAAATATAGGTAGGTATTATCATTCTCGCATACAGCCATGAATCGTTGCTATTTATTTTACATTACATAGTTATTCTATGAAAGCTCTTAAATCCATTAGATGTCATTTAGTAACGCAGTGTAAATACAAATGGCGTTATGTTAATCACATTTAACACGCTAAGGGAATGACGAAGGCTCAATATCCATTACGGCTCTTAGCAAAGTTTTAACAACCAATTTGCTAAGCCCATGTCAAGTTCGCGAAATTACCAATTAAATTGTTTATTAAGAAGAATTTAACACATTAAGTTTTTGAAAAATATTTTATCTGTTGAAGTAATTTAGAAGTGTTTGATAGTTCAAAAATAAAGCATCTTTGCATCATCATCATCATCTCAGCCATAGGACGTCTACTGCTGAACATAGGCCTCCCCCTTTGGTCTCCACAGATCTTTGCATCGCAAGTAAAAAATGTTTTTTGTTACAGAAGCTACGCTAATAGCTAGGCTAATTAAGCTAAGCTAATTTTTCCTTCATTAATTTAACAATTAAAAAAACTAAAATTTTAAAAAGTCTCGTTTTGCTCCAACCTTGTTTAAAATTGATTAGATACAGTTTACTTTCGTTCTCACTGTAAAATCGTAGAGGTATTTCATACATTTCTAATCGACAGTAAATGGAAATGAGTATGATAAGTGAGGCTAACTGTGAAATTAAGGCTGTATCGCGTAAATGATTTTGCAGTAATTTTTATAGCAATGGAGGCAATGGTTCCGTGAATGGAATTCAAGTATTGTATAGTAAGTCTAGGACGCATCAAAGTTAAAAGTTTTATATTTTTCCTGATATTTTAGACTTACTTTTCCAAATAGAAATTTAGTTTCAGAATGGTTCAATAGAACACACAGAATCAATTTTTACAAATCTTCCAAAAAGGATAGAATAAAACAAATATCTAAACAGTTTCACTGATAAACTTACAAGGAAATGTTTTAAAGCTTCTAAGAAGCCAGCACGCTTTTATTGTACTACGTGCAGCAGTAAAGTGCATTTTAACATCCTGCCGAAGGTGAGCAACGACATGTGCAACGTAATTTATAAAAGAGGAAATGGCTCTCATGCCACGATCTTAATTAAGGCCTGATATGATATAATATGAGACTTACACCGCAGGTAATGCTATTGTGCTGTTGCGGCACATTGAGTTACCACCAAAAGGGAAGATGGTACAAAGGAGGGTTAGTCAAAATGCGTCACTATCGGTCCTCCTGCTACGTATAGTGACAAAGATTATCTGATAATTTGCAACCTCATAAAAAAAAAACGGTAATGTTGACGAAGTTTGAAGTCGGTGAAATATTTTGTGCCCTGCCATTCCTCACCAGTAAGCTTTCCAACCATATCATAGCATGTAAAAGTTCTTTAAAATTATGAAGTAGGATACTTGTTCTCAGGCAAGGTGGAGTGATGACTTGCGCAAGACGGCTGGCAGGAGCTGGATGCGAGAAGCCGAAAATCGATCTCAGTGGCGTGCACTTGGAGAGGCCCTTGTCCAGCAGGGGACTGCGATAGGCTGATGATGATGATGATGATGATACTTTCTGCAATCTCCATTATAGTACCCTTTTGAAACCCTGTGACTCTTATAGTGGTTGAAAAACACAATCGCACACCTGAAAATGTTGGGAAGGTGGGATATATGAAAATTCACCGTTGTGGTACTTGATATACTTCCAACACTTCCATTATTTATTTAAAAATACATATCGAAACAAATTAATATCATCAAAAAGTGGTTTTTGTCAGCTGTTAAATTGGCTCATGGTGACAAAAACCGATGGAAAATTCTTGGAAGTTTTGGAATGTTTTAGCACTAGTTTATCACAAAAATAGTATAGTGTTAGCATCTGCTTTTTAACATTTATATAAAAGGAAACTTCATATTCATATAAATATGATTTGTTTGCTTCCCACAGCTTTTCAGGAGTAGTTACATTTGGCTATTATAATGTTTCTTGAAAATCGAGCTTTTTTTCCACATTTTATGTTTTTATAAATTCTGAGTGGAAGTAAAAGGCTAGAGTGTCGGTATTTTAATGGACTCCAACCATTACCACGTGCATTTATGTAATAAGTAAATCCCCATTATTTCTCATAGTCATAAACGAGCTTTGTTATTAAGTATAGTCTGAAGTTTTTAATGTTTTTTACAGAAGACGAGCGGGTTGCGCTCATTTAAGTATACGCTTCTGTTATTCTTTTTTACCCCATATTTTTTTTATAACTAAACCAATTAGCAATGACCGTTGAAGTCCCCGTAGAAACCCCGTAATCCTCTAAACGAGTGAAAAAGGCAAACTTACCTGGGAAGTGGGAAGTGGGGGGAGCTTCCTCCGCACTTTCTTTTTTAAAGCCTTTGATTCCTCGGGTCTGCTTGTACGGACACTTGCGGACAGCTCTCCTAGCGAGGGACTAAAGTGAAACCAGTCGTGGCAGGAAGTTTTTTTTTTCATTCCACATTAAAAAGAATGAAATAGGAAATGACCAAGAAGTTTGTACACAATAGCATTATTTATCATCTTCTGTTGTACCTAAGAGTGAAGATGTGTTGGAGAAGATTTTCTATTGCAATTAGGATTTAATTTTATATAGAATGTTGAGAGTTGCGTAATTATCTAACGAAGCCATAACCTACGATGAAAATTTTATTGATTAAAAAATAATCATTTTTCTTCGACAATAAAGGAACCCAACAAAAGGGATAATTTGCGAACAATTTGAACTAGGCTTTTTATGAGGAAAATACTTTGTGAAGTTGAACATACCAACCATTTCGCTAATTGGACAATTGAAATAATTGACCGCTAATATAAAACCACACAATAGAACAGTTTCATTTTAACCTTTTCAACGTGAACACAAAAAGGTAACGATGCTTTTGGAAAAAATTGTCAAATACACCAAGGAATTAGAGGATCCAAAAAACCCTTTGTTAGGACCGACATTGAAAGGATTGTATTTATTTGGCCTCTGGCCGATTGGGAGTAAGTTTAGGTCGACTGTTTACAATTTATTTCATTTTTCAACATTACTTTTTGTAATAAGCGAATTCACTGACCTCTATGTTGTCAGACATGACAGCAACAAAGTTTTGAACAACATGTCACTGACAGTTCTTAGCTTAATTTGCTTTGCAAAATGTTATTCTTGCGTCATGTGGCACAGCGATTGGAAGGAGCTCGTTAGAGGTATTTCTGAGGAGGAATTACGACACATTCAAAAAGACGATCCCGTAACAAAAAAACATATGGAAGATTACACGAGGTACACAAGGGTAATCACATTTATGTTTTGGGTGATGGTATTCATAACAAATTTTCTTTTGATATTAACTCCTTTGTTGAAATATGCGTCATCTCATTCTTACCGCGAGGAGATACGCATGGGGATTGAACCATTACCCCAAATTCTATGCTCCTGGTTCCCGTTTGATAACACGAAGATGCCTGGCTATGTCGGAGGTATTATCGTTCATGTGATTATGGGTAGCCAAGGTTCGGGAGTACTGGCTGTCTACGACATGAACTCTGTTGCAATTATGTCTTATCTTAAAGGACAGATGATTATTCTTAGAAATAAATGTATAAGCTTATTTGACGATGTTACTTCGACCGAAGATGTATTAGAAAGGATTAAAGAGTGTCATCGTCATCATAACGCAATACTCAAGTAAGTTCTTTATTAGTGGTTATGATGCACTTTTCTTGAGCGGTGATTAAATATTTAATTATTTTTTACTTAATTCATACTGATAGTGCTTTATTTGTGCTTTAGTTATTACAATTTATTTCTTTTTAGAATTTTGAGGTCGATATAAAATGGCTTCTTGTACAATCTTGATTTGGTGTTTTTTCATTTGCAGACACTTCTTGCTGTTTAACTCCCTGCTCTCTCCTACCATGTTTCTATATGTGCTGATGTGTTCCATAACCATTTGCGGCAGCGTGGTCCAGTTTGCTTCTGTAAGCTAATCTTCTTCATCTCAAGTAAAAAAAAAAGAGTTTTTGATGCTGAATCACATTTATTTTTGGAAAATGAGTGTTTATTAACGACTATCATTTATTTCCCCAAAACGATGGACAATTATTCATACTGCCTATGATATACCAATAATTTATTTGACATAATATTTTCATAAACATGGCATATCTAATGTTCGAAATACCTAACTGAAAAATCTCACCTGTCGTCTTTTTATCGATATTTCGCGTAGGATATTGCGGCATAATACAGGTCTGGGACGTGCGCGTGATTCAGTCCAGGGTGAGAGTGCTTGTCACTATATTCAAACCGAACAACAAACAAGTTTCCGAAGATTTTCTTGTATTTTTTTTCCATTGATTTTGAATATCAAAATAAAAAGCAAAGTATTTGTTTTAGAAAGGAGCCGTCACAAAAATTGTGGGTTATTCAGTACACTTGTGGATTAGTTTCGCAGCTGTTTTTGTACCTCAAACATACGGATCGTTCGTCGTTTCGCCCGACAAATCGACGAAGCAAAATTTTTGAATGGGTCGTTTAGCACCACAGTTTTGTTTTTGTTTTATTCGGGGCGAATGGCCCAAGGTATCTTAAGCAAAGGTCGAGTCGCAACATTTGGTTAACTCATTGCAAATATTGTCAATTCCAATTATTTATTTCTACAGTCGCTACGAAAATTGACATCATTTACCAGGAGAGCAGAAGTGTAAATGTGAGTGAATTGTGTTGAAAAGGATTAGGGAGAAACTCAAGGGAAGGTATATTAACAGTTGGGAAAACTCGGCCTAAAATGCACGGGCCAGATAACCATGAGAAGAAAGTAATGAAGGTAAATCGACCCACTGAAATTTTATTAATTTCCTGAAATCTGGTAGTTGTGAAAATGTTCACAGCTCAAAATCGTCAGGAGGCCAGACTTAGATTTTTTTCATAATTTTCATCAAAAATATTATAAGTAAAATACATTGATCCTTGTCTGCAGTCTCTCCGAACAGATGTTCATTTTCTCCTCTATTGTTAATTCCGCTTCATCTTTGGGGGCGTGGTTATGAACGGTTTCATGGACGATCACATAAAGATTCACATAAAATAAACCTTTTTTTATTTACAATAAAAATAAAGACAAAAAAATAAAAACTAAACAGCAACAAAAAATTCATCCAGCTGGCACCCCGACAGCCACAATAGTGCAGTCATTGAAGCGAAAAATACGGTCTAACCTCAGAATTTTTTTACTGTGAACCGATTTGCATGAAATTTTGGTATTAGGTTCATCTTACCCTTAACTTCAAAAGTGAATATGATTTGAACTCCGCCACCCCCCCTGGGGGCGGTTGACACCCCTTCTTTGGGGTGAATATTTTTTTTGCAAAATAATCACGGATATCGATAGAAGACCTAATTTTAAGCTAAAGTTGTCTTTAAAGTTTAAAAAAAAATCCAATACTTTTCAAGTTATTGGCAATTGAAAATTCCCAATTTTTCACGTTTTTCATCGGTTTTTTGCAAATATCTCCAAAAATATAGGTTTTATCGAAAATTTATAAAGAACAAAATTGTAGCAGGTAAAACAACGAACAATTTGTTTTTTTATAAAAGGTCCTAAGTGCAATATTAAGCTAGATATTAAAGATCAAAGCCGTTTTTTATTTTGTCTGAAATTTAATCGACGTAGTTTATGCCATCTATTATTTTAGTAAGTTGATCAATTTACCAGTTTTATTATTTTCCGGTGACATATATACACATTACAATAGTTGTGACTCTTTATTATACTGCCTACTTTCACATTGCTCCAAATATTGACACTCCGAAGTTTTCAGTTACTAAGTAGAAAAAAATATGACAAGTTTTTGGACCGTAACTCCTTCAATTTTCATGCTATCACAATTTATAAAAAAACACTGTAAAAGTAATTAAGAGAGCTACAACATCCATCATTGCAATATATAGTAAAGAACTTTTTTCTAAAACGGTGAAGGGTTAAAGTGCTTAAGAGAGGCTGTGATTGCGCTGCCACGCGCTCTTTAAACAATCATATCTCCGTCAATTTTTGTTCGACAGAAAAAACAAACAAACCAAATTGTTTGTCAGAAAAATACCTAATTTTTTTATCAGTACACTTTTATACGTATCTGTCGTAATTTTTGAGATATTATGAAAAACAAGTGGGTTTTTCTTTAATTTGAAATTTTGTTCTTTTCGTTAATCGTGACTTTTTTGAAAAATATCTGTCCTGAAGCAGCCAAACTGATACTATCTATCAAACTCTTCATAATAAAGTTAATCCTAGGCGGAATACGATTAATTTTAATTTTGGTGGAAATGGCACTTATGAAACCCATTGATTTAAAAGAAAAAATAAAAGATGCTCCCCTTATTTGCAATACAGCTCACTTATTTTACGTGCAAAAGACTTTTAATAGTACTCATCTTAAAGCTTATTTCAAGCACTACAAAACCCATTTGTATTCGAATGCATAAAATGCATCTACTCGCCGCTACATGGCATTGACCACAACGATTAAATTTCAGACAAAATAAAAAACGGCTTTGATCTTTAATATCTAGCTTAATATTGCACTTAGGACCTTTTATAAAAAAAAACAAATTGTTCGTTGTTTTACCTGCTACAATTTTGTTCTGTATAAATTTTCGATAAAACCTATATTTTTGGAGATATTTGCAAAAAACCGATGAAAAACGTGAAAAAATTGCGAATTTTCAATTGCCAATAACTTGAAAAGTATTGGATTTTTTTTTAAACTTTAAAGACAACTTTAGCTTAAAATTAGGTCTTCTATCGATATCCGAGGTTATTTTGCAAAAAAAATATTCACCCCAAAGAAGGGGTGTCAACCACCCCCAAGTGGCGGAGTTCAAATCATATTCACTTTTGAAGTTAAGGGTAAGATGAACCTAATTCCAAAATTTCATGCAAATCGGTTCACAGTAAAAAAAATCGTAGCAATAATGCTTCAATGACTGCACTACAAGAGCGCGACGTATATGGCCTTACTACAAAAACTTTAACCCCTGTTTTACACTTGTCTAATAAAACTTTGGCTGCAAAATGAACCGTATGTCAACGTCATAATTTGTCATTTTTTTAGACAAGGCATAAACTGACGTTAAAAAGTTTTTGTGGTAAGACGGATACTGTTTTAGGAGATGATTTAAACACAAGTGGCCTTACTACAAAAACTTTAACAACTGTTTTACACTTGTCTAAAAAAAATGTGGCTCCAAAATGAACCTTATGTCAACGTCATAATTTGACATTTTTTTAGACAAGTCTTAAACTGACGTTAAAAAGTTTTTGTGGTAAGACGGAAGAAGTTTATGTCGACTGATTTATTCCAACGGACGGCGCCCTATTTATATCTGTACGCCTGCGGCAGCGAAAATCTGCTTTTGAAAATTCAAAATTTTGAATTTGACGTTTGATCCTAATTGCATTTTTCTTCATGACTATTGAAGGTTGCGAGTCAAAAAGGTTGTATGCGTTTCATGTCGCTACACTGTCGTTGATGTTTGCGTGCCACGCAATAAGGCCCGCACTATGGCTGCACGAAAGGCTGTGGTTTCCGAGGCTGGTGACGGCCTCACCACAGTGGCAGCGATGAGGGGAGAAGGAGAAGAAAGGGGCTCCTATTTATTTATTTAGTGCTCGGATTTATCTTAAATTTTATAGTGGCATTGCACTTGGCTTTGTTCCTGTTAGTGCACCTCCATAGCTCCGAGCTGTCTTATTTACCCTCTTCAATATGTAGGTATAGCCGGCCCGATATAGCATGCGCCCATAGGCATAGGCAGGTGTTGTAGGCTGAGACATAGTAGTAATAATAATAATAAGCCCCGCAGGGCATCTGAGGCGGATGACGGGGAGTAGCGACCCCGCGGGGCTATATATCCGAGTGCTCCAGGGAGAGTACACTGTCCCCCACCTCCGGCTTGCCGGAGTGAAGCATGACGGGGGATAGGTCTCCCGCCTCTTGGCTTGCCTTCATCGGCCGGTCAGAGTGGAGTCGCTAGAGCAAGGTTAGTCCTGCTCGGAGGGTAGGTGCCTCGTGGTAAGTGGCGAGTGGGCCGGTGATGCTGGACCCACAGGGAGCGCGTGATCTGCGTTTAAAGTCCGCCGAGGTATCCTCACCCTTCTCAGCCGCTCATGTCCCTGTTGCCCTCTTGTTGCTTTTCAGTGACTAATTCCCGGGGGCCCAGTAAGTGAGTTGGCGAGTCTCCACCTGCCATTTTAACATGTATTTAATACATTGTCATCGGCAGGTGCCATAGTTCCCGTAGTTTCCCCATTCCTAGTCCATTAGCATCCCATCACAATAGCCTAAGTAGTTTTCATCCATAGTTAGCAATAGTTTAGCACAGAACCGGGGATTGTCCTTGGGTACATTTCTATAGTGTATACAGGGATAATCGTCGGTTTTGTGTTACCATTTCATTAAAGTTGTCTCAAAAGGGCTTCAGCGTGTTGGCTTCGGCCCCACGTTCGCCTCCCAAAAATCCGGGACTCTGTAGTCCCGAGGTCTGGTAGAGACATATAATAATAATGTACGTGTTTATAGACGCGAGAAAGGTGGAAAATAATTATTTTTTGCTTGACATAAATTATGACAGTTCATTCCAGAATAATATTTAAATAACAGAAAAAGAAAATCATTATTACAGCCAGCAAAATAACTAAAATTACCTTTTTTCTTGGTTTAAAAGAATATTATTAAGTAATTTTTTTGATTACGTTCTTGTAAGTAAAGGAGCTCGTCGCTAAATAGCGATATCTTCCATGTTGCAGAAAACACTTCAAGGTTTGCTTATAACGTCCCAGCTGTAGATTTGTAGATCTCGGACAGTTGTAATTAGTCATTTTCATACAGCGTTGATCGCTGATAGCCCAGGGTCCTGAGAAATTAGCTCATTGTCCTTTTAAAGATTCTACGTCGGTAAAAATTATGGACTCCGAGTAATGGTAAGCACAGTAAGTTTCCAGTTGACTGAGTTGTAATGTTGATTGTTGCATTCAACAAGTCGTTTTTTATTACCGACTTATTAACTGAGTTTTTTTTAATGAAAATTATGAAAAAAAGTCTTTTTGCCTCCTGACAATTTTGAGCTTTTAGCACGCGGTTTCATCAACGTCCTTACTTCAAGTATTTTATGCTGCCCTAGTATATCGTAAGATGACATTGAGTGCCAGAAAAGTTAAAAAGTTCAGATACAATAATGCATTTTTTCGGTTTTGAAGTACACCACTTGGATAAACTGAAGATGATACTACACGGAAAAAGAAAATAATAAAAACTGCTTATCTCCTCTGACTGCAATCACCCTTTCAAAAAAACGACTGTTCCATAATTTGGGGCGAATCAACCTATTCCAAATGGGTAGTTCGTCAATTGGCACCGGCCGCGGTGCGAAACGACCCATTCAAAAATATACTTCGTCGATTAGCACCGCAATCGCTTGTGGGGTGAAACGACGAACGACCCAAACAAACAAGTTTCCAAAGATTTTCTTGTTTATCTTTCCATTGATTTTTGAAAATGAAAAGCAAAGTATTTGCTTTAGAAAGAAGCCACTGCGTCACAAAAATTGTAGGTTATTCAGTACACTTGTGGATTAGTTTCGCAGCTGTTTTTGTACTGCAAACAAACAAGTTTCCAAAGATTTTCTTGTATTTTTTCCATTGATTTTTTAAAATGAAAAGCAAAGTATTTGTTTTAGAAAGAAGCCACTGCGTCACAAAAATTGTGGGTTATTCAGTACACTTGTGCATTAGTATCGCAGCTGTTTTTGTACTGTTGGCATAGCAACGAAGTTACACTGCAGGTATTCTCTTTTGTCATTTCTAGGATTTTGTATCTAAATAAAAGACTTAAGGATTCCGTCTGTCGTCAGGCTGTATCTTGAGAACCATGATAGCTATACAGTTAGAATTTTTCACAGATTATTTTTTTAACTAATGACAGAGCTTTGCATCCTTTTAATCGAATCCCAAATAAAATCTGTTAAAATTGTGGTAAAAAACAAGATGACAAGATTTCATTTTGTAAATAAAGGACAATAAATGAATGCTTATGTGTATAGCAACGCTTACTACCCACTTATTTTTAACTTTTGTATTTTTCCCGTATTTCACAGAGTAGAGTGGTAGATGGAGGAATCTACAATAGCAACTGGTGGAAGAGCGATGTAAGAGTGCGCAAACAACTAATATTATTGGCGGGGAAATTGAATCATCCATTAGTGTTGGACGCTGGTCCTTATACCACACTCTCTGTACCTACTTTCATCGAAGTGCGTATTTGTTTTTGTTCCTAGTTACTTAATTTCATATATTTTTTCAAAATTTCAAAGTCTAATTCAAACAAACGAGCAATGACAATGCCAATTTATATGTCAATTACTTGAAAAATATGGTAAAGCTTCTGTGCGTAAATAAATCTTGATAACGTAATAACAAGATCGAAGTAACTCGAATCAGGAGATCATATCCCAATTGTGGTTGTTATTCGATTTAAGTAAATAATTATAATTAACATTTGATTCCTTTCAGATAATGAAAGGCTCCTACAGTTTCTTCACGCTTTTCTCACAAATTCAAGAAGATTAACTTTCGATTGTTATTCACGATTCAATTTGCTAACAGAACATTTGCCGGTAATGTTCATTCTCATTTTATTATTACATAAATGCGAAACTAATTCTGCCTGTCTGTCTGTCGTGCGTCCACGCCAAAACTACTGAGACGATAAGCAATGGAAAAGCCACAGGGGACTTCGGGCAGTAGTATCATAGGGACAAGTGCAAAACCGCGGCAAATGCCTTGTTTGCCATAAATACGATAATTCACGCTGTTTTCATTTAAATTTAATTATGCTTGTAATATTCAATTTTAATATGCGGCACTTTCGTGTGTAAGCAGTGGACCAAAATTGTAATTAATGTGCTTTCTAAACGATGTAGGATGATCAAACACATGTATAATATTGTTTGTTTATTTTATGTATCAAATAAGATCAAAGTAAATGTATGCTGTTTAATTAGAATACGCTTGAATTGCTTTAATTAAATATTTTATTTGCTTCTTTTGGTTTTATTTATGATCCCGTGGAATTACGTCAAAAAGGAAAAACTAGTAAAATGTTTTAATTAAGGATTTTATTCAATTTAATGGAATTTTGTTTGATGTGTAAAAGTCAGTAAACCAACAATTGCGTGCTGATACAAACGAAATTATTGACTCGCTGGCTTGGATTTATATTGATCCGTAAAATGTAGGTAGGTATCTTATATTACTATAAGTCGAGAGTTAATTTTTAACAATGCATTTCAATTGCACTTTTACTAATCTCATAATAGTAACATGCTGTTTTTTTTATTAAAGAAAAATAAACAACTGGAATAATTGTGTGCTTTTTGCCCTTGTATTTACTAAAACTACTGTTACTCTGTCAAACTTGACAGCTTTAAGTCCACAATTACGCTGGCCTATTTGCAAAAACAGTTCAATTTACTGACCGTAATAGGCACTTGTCACAGTGTAAAAAATTGCTCATTTAATGGATAGGCTGCTTTGTTTGTTATGCAAAGCACTAATTTGTTTTTGAATACTGTGACATCTGTCCGCCTATGACTCGCAACTTATCCATTTGTTTGTTTAGCTGTCTGTTTGTAATAAATAGTGTTTAATGAAATGCATAATTTTACTCCTTCCCAAAGTAAAGTAATTCACTAATGCACCTTAAAGGGATTTATATTACTTTTACTGTAGGAGATCAAAAAACTACACAAACAGAATAGATCTTAAACAAAAGCTTTCTTTTCTCGTGAGGATATATCAACTTAAGCCAATAGATAAAGTAGGTATCATGTTTTACAAGTTTGAGTTCCAAAATGAAAAATTTAACATCACTTTAACTACTCCTATGACTCATTAGTTATCTGAATAGCATAAACTTTGTCCATTCAGATCATCATGCGAACCCGAGCCATTATTCTCCCTAATTATTTAAAGCCTTTTTAATTATATTTTTTTTAGACACAAGATGATAATTCATATTTTTTTCTTGACATACCTAATTGCAGTACTTTTCCCTGTGATTTGATTTCGATGACAGTCGATTATTGTCCAGTCAAAACAACGACTAAATAAAAAATGAAAAATAAGAAATTTGACAAAACTCAATTACCGAATGGCAACAGCACTGAGGCTCTTAATGACACACAGCGAGGATTTCACACAAAAGACTTGATTAAAACTCGTCCAGAATCCGCATTCATAGTAGTTGGGTTCATTCATTCTGTACATTTCGAGATAAAAACTGTGTCGCTATACGTCGGTCGGGACTGTCAACTTCTGAAATATGGAGGTCAGTGTAGAAAGGTTTGCGAAATAAAAATGCAAAACATTAAAAAAAAAAACTAAAGTTTGTACAAAATCCAAATATAAATAACACGCGCCGCTGGATTGTACTAGTTAAGCTAATTAAGTTAACATTTATATAAAAAGGTATTGCGTCAATTTCCATATTACGAGAAATCGCATTCATATTCACCTAGAACTAGAACTACTAACTCCAAAATGGTATTAAAATTCCTGGATCGTTTAGAAGACCCAAATAATCCATTATTAGGACCAACTGTATTGGCTCTCCGGTACGGAGGATTATGGCAAAAAGATCGAGTCAAACACTTTCTGTACAATTTGGTGCATTTTATAGCATTCCTATTTGTTGTATCCCAATATGTGGAACTTTGGATAATCAGGAAAAACTTAGAAATGGCTATGAGGAATCTGTCATTAACTATGCTCAGTACCGTCTGCGTTTTTAAAGCCTGCAATTTGATGCTGTGGCAAAATTCCTGGAAGGAGCTCATTGACTATGTATCTGAGTTAGAAAGGTCCCAACTGTCGAAAAACGACGCTGTGGTGAACAAAATAATTTCTGACTACGTAAAATATGCGCGAAGGGTCACTTATCTTTATTGGGCTTTGGTAACTGCAACTGTTGTCACCGTTATCTTAGCACCTCTTTTCATTTACTTATCATCCCCAAATTACCAGGAGAGTATAAAAAATGGTTCTGCACCATATCCAGAGATAATGAGCTCTTGGACTCCATTTGATAGGTCCAGAGGCTTGGGTTTTTGTGGAGCCACTTTGTACCAGATGTTGGCTTGTTTCTACGGAGGCACAGTGGTCGCAAATTTCGACTCTACCGCTGTAGTAATAATGACGTTTTTCACTGGACAGTTGAAGGTATTATCTGTTAATTGCGAACGACTGTTTGGTGATGGTAATGAGCTAGTTGATTATGATGAAACTGTGAAGAGGATTAAGGACTGTCATTTGCATCATTATTATATGGTGAAGTAAGTAGTTTGAAGACATCATATATTTAGTCATTTTTGCTAACAAATCAACGTGAAAGCAGTAGAACAATATATAGTATTTTTTTTTTGTCACAGTGCTAACTTCAGAATGTCTTAAAATACTGGTGTTTGTTTCAGATTTTCGTCGGTATTAAATTCATTACTTTCTCCAGTTTTGTTTTTGTATGTAATTATCTGCTCTCTAATGATATGTGCGAGTGCTGTACAGTTAACAACGGTATGTCTTTACTAGTTATCAAAAGTTAATCTTTTTTCATCAATCTTAATCTATACATATAATAAATCTGTAGAAAAGTAATTTTTGTACATTGAAGAAATTGACAAAAAAAATAGCCAGCATTTTAAAGAATAACTAACAGAACCCATTTCCAACATTTTTGTAATTTTTGTTTATGTATTTATATTTGTGTATTCTGTTTATCTGTTTGTTTGTTCGCGATTCACGTAAAATCTACGAATTCAATGCAGACAATGCTTATATACGAACGAATTCTACGTAACTTGGGGTATTACTTAGTTTTTGTTTCATCGAAATCGATTCACTCTATCAAAAGATATGATTAATTTAGTGAATTCAAGATGTAAAATATTACGACACGCAATCTATTTGTCAAAACTGTACATTTGAATGTTGTACTTATATTAGTTGATCGGCCTATTATTAATCTTTACACAGAAAACACACCTTTATAAGTAACTTCGGAAGAAAAAAAAATGAAAATTTTGTTTAGCCAAGGTTAAAGTAGCTCCATCTGTGGTAAAAATACATTAAATTTGTCAAAGGAGCGAGGTGGTAAATGACAATTAATTACCATACATTCTTTATAGAGGATTATTATTTCAACAGATGGAGTTGTGTATTTTCCGTAATTCACCATATTTTAACACGTAGTGTAATTTTTCGATAGACATTTCAATAGTGTTTGTCAGTTTGCCGTACCACATCAAAATCCAACTATATTATTACCTTGATGAAAGAAAAATTAATAGTTCTCAGCCAAATTGAAAACGGTGCCATCTAAATTATTTTTTGAAGATTACGTCAAAAATGATGACTTTAGTGGAACAATTAAATATCATTTAAAGTTACAGATGGAGTTCATATCAGGATTTTTTCATAAACATAGTTTAGCTTATCTTCCACTAATGTGGTGGCCTTAAAACAAATTACTTTGAGTGAGTAGCATTAAGTAGACCTTAATTATTTTTTCTGATGCAAAATATGTAAACTTAATCCTAGAAGAAATGAGGATCTATCTCTCGCAAGCGCTACTAAGCGTGAGGTAGGTAATGTAGGATTCTGTAGCTTTAAAAACAAGCCCAGATACACAGTGCAGATAAGATGGGAGCTTTCTCTATTTAATACCATACACACGTAAAATGCTTTATGCGTCTGAAAACGTACAAATTACGCGCCGCATACCGGAGACATGCTTACTTTCAACTTCTGATCGCAAATACACTGTTCACGATTACGAACAGTCTCAGTAAGACCCGAGCCAAGTCTAAAAAAACACCTTTTATATAAAACTACGTTTGATGTCATTTAATCACAAAGACAGAATTGTTCTCTGTTGCAAATCCTATCCACCTATATCCTATCCTAATCCAGAATGCATTGCAGGTGTGCATTGCACAAAAACCAATGGTATCCTATTCGAGAAGTCAAAAGAGTTGACCTGCCAACGTCAGCTTCTGCGCTAAGCAAGTGTTCTTAATAGTACCATCAGAATTACATTCATCGTTGAATGAGGTGAATAAATTTTCAGAAACCACAATAACAGTAGGAGCCAAAGCGTATTATCGCTTCATAGAGCTCTGATTGGCCCCAGGTGACCAAGTCAGGTCTGATTTGTTCGTTCATCAGATCTTTGAAAGTGTTTCGGTGGATACTTACTGTCGTCCTGTTTACGTGTGACACAAAATATGGTATATAAACGTCCTCCGCAATAGCGAAATTTTCCCGGTGTGCGGTAGTGACGCACAGTATACAACACTTCTGTTTCTTTTGATTTGCTGGCTCCACCAAGAAATGACAAATTGCGAGCGTACATTTTGAAAATCTTGGTAAAACTGCAGGTTTCAAGTACGAACACATGAAGTGGACTCTCACAGATACGTACATTTTGCCTATTCGTGAACTAATGCAAACATTTCGGTGGAGTCCCTCCCGGTTTAGACCTCCCCCACATTAGGCGTGCCCGGTCCTCGGGCGTGTGAGTAGCGCGTGCGTCGCGAGCACGCTGCGTGAGGGTCGCGTTTTGCTGCCCTGCAGCATTTGCAGCGCGCTCGACTTGACGTTTAACTGCTAAGGCGTTTAGCGGGCAGTGGGGATAGCGGGCGAAGGGGTAAGAACGCAACTCGAGCGCCGCGTGCCCGCCGCGAGCGCGTCGCTTGCACTCTTCACACATGCCGCAGGGCAACAAAACGCGACTTTCACGCAGCGCGCTCGCGACGCCCGCACTACTCACACGCCCGAGGATCGCGCACGCCTAATGTGGGGTCAGCCTTACCATAGTGAGTAAGTGCACAGAAAATCCCCAATTCATACAAGTCATACAAGTGTTTCTCCCCAGTAGTGAAACTATCCTACCCTATGCGCCTGATGATGATGATGACTCATTTTATCATCCATCCAGCTATTCCCCAACTATGTTGGTGTTGGGCTTCCAGTCACCGAATCTGTTTGAGTACCAATATTTTACCGAACGAAATTGTGTAAACACTTTTAATAACTCGGAGTATTTTATCCGACAAAATGTCTGCCGAAGCGTCAAGAGTGACGTAAAAAATGAAAGTTCCAATTTGAAAGGGCACACCGTGACACGGTTCATTTAAAAAATGACAATCCCTCCTATGTTGAGT
Organism: Helicoverpa zea; assembly: GCF_022581195.2. Classification (NCBI taxonomy): domain Eukaryota; kingdom Metazoa; phylum Arthropoda; class Insecta; order Lepidoptera; family Noctuidae; genus Helicoverpa; species Helicoverpa zea. The sequence continues at coordinate 8,166,407 of NC_061472.1, forward strand.
TGAGTTTTTGAACTCACTTTTTTAGAGTGGTTCAGTGGTTCATACCTAAATTTAGTTTTCCGTACCCAAACTGTAAATATAGGAAGGATGCCCTTAGTTAAAATTGGCCTCGCCGTGGCTGTGGCCGTTGGTTCCATCAAAACAAAATAAAAAAAGAAAGACGTAGGTCAAGGAATATTTATTACTGCGAGAGAAGTTATCAAACATGAATATAACGAGTGTTTCAGAACCGGCAGACTTCAGACGTTTTTACTGTAGCATTCTTATCGATATTTTTGTATATGTTGAGAAACACTTCGAAACCTTCACTTCTAGGATCTTTGGTTCATGTAATTTTTATCGTTTTTGTTCCCTAGATATGGCATGTCTTTATAAAGTTCGATTATATAGCCTAGAACTTATTTTTCTTTCGTCGCTGTTCTCGAACAACGCACCTTCCTAAATGCGCTAGTCAGAATTTAGTAACTGCATCATTTAGACGACTGAATTTAGTAAAGTCTAACGGCCAGTTTCTTCATCAAAAGTTAAAGTTAAAGTTATGGCTAAAGTAATGTCTAAAGTAAAAGTAACGGTTAAATTCAATTTTTCTATTCATTTTGCTGTCACTTTAGCCTTGAAAAAACGAATTCGACCGTAACTTTTACTTTAGACATTACTTTAACTTTAAATTTTGATGAAGAAACTGGCCGTAATAAGCCCTTTAATCTGTAACCCTCAATTGAAGGAGGCTAATGATTATTGTTATATTTTTCCAATTTTCCAGGAAGGTACGGGCAATATGCAGCGTATTTGGATTGCGGAATACCTCATGGCCCTTATAGCGCAACTATTTTTATATTGTTGGCATAGCAACGATGTACTGTACATGGTTAGTGGATATAGCAATGTAATAAACTTGTCACTCACATGCTGATGTGGACTTGCTTACTTTGAACAGATAACCAACTGGATCGACAATCAGGTCAAATCTCTATTCGGGATAAAAGCATTTTCGTTCGATGTCGATAGTATCGTCATATGGCCGACAAAATCACGCACATGACAAAATTGACAGACACAAGCAAACTTTTACACACACTACATAGGAGTATGATTGGCGGTTCAGCCTGTAGTAATATCTACATGTATACCTATGTAATCTCTGACAGAGTGGACGGCACGGCGATGGCGTCTCCATAATATTAAATGCTCTAAGTGTTCATATTGAATCGTGCCGCGTTATTTTCATGACATTGCCTGAATTTCTGGCAACAATGACATAACAAAGGTGTTTTTGTTTTGTATTTTATCAGATATCCTACCTATGAGTTTTTTTATTGCTTCATAAAATTGGGTGAACAAACAACTACGATACAAGAAATGCTGAAACTAAAGTAATTATGTAGTTTGTTTGTTTGGTTTCGTAGAAATCTAGAAAATAATACTATTTGTTATCTATCTCACATTCAAATCTCACGTTATTACATGTTCAATTTACACAGCAAAGCCGTCTAAATAATATTGGCGTAAAAATGCGTTTTACTTTGTAGTCGGCAATTCCGTTTCATTATTTTCTGATGTGTGTGTTTGAAAATGGATAAATGGATCTCGATATCGATCGATTTATATTCGAAATGTTACCCAAAGCTTCTCTTCTGGCGTAATACAAAAGACGAAAATTTGTATCTCTTCCACTAATACCTGTTCAAATTTTGCTGAGCAAATAATCAAAAGATGTGGTTGACATACGCGTGTAGTTGAAGAATTTCTCTTCATATTTTCTAAGGTCCCAGTAATTTTGAACAAATGACCCATTTAAAGATCTTGTTTGTAAATAAGGTTGTACCCAGTATCTTCTATAGGCACGATTTCTTTTAATTTGACCGTATAAAAACCAAACAGTTAGTATAATGGCAGCGTCCTCAATGAGTTCCACACTATTAACCATTTTTATCAAAACTATCTTGATGCTCACTACTGCACGACCACCATAGAGAACGGCGAATAAATGAGAGCCGCCGTACGTGAATCTGTGAATCTACAAAACGCACCTACGCGCGTGAGTGCGCAAAAAACCCGCACGATGATGCAGATCTGCACTCCCGCAGGAACGCGCGTAGGTGCGTCGACACGCAATATGCAGCATGTTGCGGGGCAGTGTGAACATCCCCTTACAAATCCAAATGTATAAGGAATCCATCTTTTGGAAAAACTGTTGTATTACAGATATAATTCAACAGTTTTTCCGACGTTCTGTCACCAATTTACCGGCGATGTAAAAGAAAATGTTGCTGCAAAGTCATAAAAGGAAGTTAGAGAGGTTGGAAGCTAATTTGAATAGATTAACGTCGCTTTTCGTTTCGCAGTTTTCAATGAAATTTGAAATGTCACATTCATAATTTAAACTACTGGTATATGAAACAAGTTTATAAAGGTCTTACGGGACGTGAATTCGTAACCTGCTTTGATTCACTTTAAACTGCGGAGCGGTCATTATTTATTTATAATGCACTTCAAATTTTCCGCAATTTCTGTGTTTTTAATTAATGTTTAGTTCTTTTGTTTTATTTGAGAGTCTATTGTTAAAAAGCGTTAAAGACAGAATTAAGTCGAAAGTCAAGTAATATTAAACGTCTTAAGGCAATGTCTCCATGAACTGCAAATATTGAAGAAGGTATCCTATATCAGGTTTTTCTACGTAGATCTACGATAGCAATTTCCTTAATGTACAATCGCAATCTTACGTGTTTGTGTAATATATAAAGTAACACAGATTTTGTCTTAATTGAAGATGTCTTAAGTGCCTATAATTATAAAATTCACAAAAAAATACTTTAGTAATCGGTATTGTATTTTCATTCATAATGCACAAACTATTCGTGCTTCTATTGTTAAAAATATTATTTTGTACCTACAAAATGTACTATAATGTTTTACCTTAAAAATATTTCAGTTTGAATATGTTTTAAATATTGTTTTTTCTTCATAGAGTAATAAAGTTGATGATGGAGTATACAGCAGCGCTTGGTGGTCTCAAAACGTGCGCATACGTAGAAGTTTGCTCCTGCTAGGAGGGCAACTACGCAGACCTATCATATTCACTGCTGGGCCATTCACTTTACTCAACATGGCTACTTTTGTCGCTGTAAGTTATTTTGTTCTTCTTTAAATTTTACCTCAAAGCGTCCAAGACCGATTTCAGCCTCTGTGGCTGATTCCATATAAGGACATCAGCCAGCTGCACAGGACATAATTATAGCACACACGCATTTGCGCAGACACAGGTACGTCACACGGTCATATCCCGATGGGACAGTAATCCAACACGACCGGGGAGAGATCGGGCGTAGAACCGACATTACTTGCACTCTGATACACGAGTGCATTAATCACCATTTCCAAACCCACAAAGTGATTTCGGCCCGTTCCGGGAATCTAACCCAAAACCTCAAGCACTACAGTCGCGTTTGCTACTACTAGACCAACGAGGCAGTAATATTAAACTTATGAGCTAAGATTGTTTTCTAATTACAAGATTTCTAAGACTTTGAGAAAATTGGCATTTCTCAGCTACTTTTCAACGTAGCTTCTTTTGTAAAAGTTATTTTGATACAGTAAAAAGATAAAGTAGCATTTTAAAGTACAAAAGATTCTTAAGAGGTACTTCTATTCTTTGTGAGTGAAATGAACCACCTGTATTCAGAAATGTGAATAGAAAACCCGTGCAATTTTGAGATAATCCTTAGAACTTAAGTATTTTACAATTTATTCGATTTTCAGTGTTGTTCAAAGCAATAATGAGGTTTAAGACAAGACTAATGTATAATTTCTAGTTTAAAAATTATAATAAAGTTATCCGTATGTTATCATATTATATGCAGTCTCTAATTAACAAAGGTATATGCATGTATTTACCGATGTAATTTGGTTATTTTTTTTCATAAAATAATTTAGAAAATTTTGATTTCAGATTATGAAAGGCTCGTACAGCTACTACACGCTTTTAGCAAAGAAGGACGATTGATTTCAACAATATATTCAAATCCAAATGTACCGTAATTTTAATTTGATTTAACGCACATTTCTCTGTATTTTGCGATTGGAAATTCGATGTCAATAATTAAGCACTATGGAATGTAGTTTATAATTAAAATTCTGTGTAAAATTAAATTACGCAATTCACAAAATCACCTCATTGCTTTTCATTTCTATTTAAAGTTTTTATTAATTTCATGTTAATTCAATTGGAATGACCCGATTAAATTAATTACACATAATATATTAATTATGATCACATTCACTCTGAAGATCTCCTTGGCAAACATGGAGGAGCTTTCAAATAAAAATAAAATCACAGATTCGTCTACATTGAGTAGTGTTTTTTGTTAATATTTTACACTTATGCAGGAAAAGTAAATACATGATTTTGCTAAGTTGGTTTAAAGCAACACATGTTTGGATTTGACTATTCATTAATTTTTACATTTCAAACCTCCCCACTCAGAGTCATTTAATGGTTACTTAAGCCATTCCTTAGTGAAGAATTTGTATGACATTCCGTCACTAAGGAGTGACTTAAGTAATCATTAAATGTTGAGTCAGGAGGAAAGTCTTGTCGAATTTACTTTCGGGACACACTGCCAATTCCAGACGTGTTTCTTGAATGTTTCCAAATATTTTTCAACGTTTTGTACAAAACCCGTTTTTAATGTTTCCTATGCGTTGGTTCGTGAACTTAAGATTTAATTGCGCTCCCTCATCTCCGCTATGCCGGGTAATATAAATTTACAAATACTGTTTTAACTATCGGCCGGCATCACGCAATAAACACGTGAGGATGCAGTAAACAAACATAAATAAACTTTCATGCGTGGACATTACACGTGACTTGTCATCTACAGCTCACCGGAATCTGTTTTTATGTTGTAAACAACCGCTGAGTAGCAGCCTGGCTAGCTCGTTTGTGATAATCTGATTCAGAATTTTGAATTGACATATGCATATGCAATTAATCATTTTACGGAGCATAATTAGACTGTTTCGTGAATTAAATAATAAGTTTAAATAAAATAACTTTCAGAAAGAAGCAACATTCAAAGCTTTTTGCAATATTTTATATCTTTAGTGAAATAAATAAAGTTCTCTTTACATATAAAAAGCGAGTGAAGTTAGAGTATGTACAGATAGATAAATAAACTATAGTTAAAACAGGTACGTAATAATTTAATCCTTTTATGAACAAAATGAAGTAAAAAGATTAAAATCCCATCTAACCGTAATTTTGCTAAGCTGTTAATCTGATGCTTCAACGTTTTTTCCTCCATTTTTGGGTCTCGTGTTCGCGCCGAAATCTTTCTAAAGCCGCATGAAATATTACAAACAGTAAAATTTGGTTCTGTGATGTAGCGTAAATTTTTAACCACAATAACACAGTGAGTCCTGAGAGATTGAAATAGGGATTTTCGGTCAGTGGGTCGATTTTCTTAAGTACTACCAGCTTCCCGATTCCAGATTCCTGATACCAGATTCCTGATACCAAAAATGTATCGTGTATGTGAAAAAAACAAAGATGTATCGACCCAAAACCCGGAATCAGTCGAAAATTTACTAGTGCGAAAGCTATGTATAAGTTTTCGGAATAGGTACCTAATGATGATGTCCTCCTAGCCGATCGTCGGTTGTTCTCATATAAGAAGATGTATTTGTGAACTCGTATGTAAACTATACATAGGAGTATTTCTCCATCATCAGTCAGGAGTATTTCATTATTATTTTGATACATTTGTTGTGGGACTTTCCTTTGTTTTCCAACATCCAGCCACCTAGAACCCCGTTCATTACAAAAAGTTGAATTTTGAATTTAGCTCTCGAATGATTGGGTGAATTGCGAGGCTGAAAATTACTGACCCGAAGGGATCACCCTGTTGGCAAGCAACTGCGGATTCCAATAGGTTGTCTTTGATATAATACTGAAGAAAACTGTAAATTTTGGGTACTTCTTTTTGTGCTTCAGCCAGCAATGTGTCCCGGTTGACAGAAATAAATGCATTTTTGGTGTCAACCTTCAGGATGACATCTCCATTGCCACAATTTCGGTAGGCTGACAAAGCATGTATGGCAGCCTCGCAACCCTCTTTGGAAGCGTATCCTATCTGCAGGGGCTGAAATTTGTTCGAAAGTTTCTCACTGTATTTACAACAGATTTTAGGTGCCATACGGCGATATGTTGTTCCCACGGCAATGGGACGAATACCGCCATCCTTATCCGGAGAGCATGGCGCCACAACATCGCTGCTGAAAAGTATTCTGGCTGCACCTCTGATATCACCTTCACCTAACTTTGAATTAATTAAATTGGCTATACCCCTTCCATTGTGCCGGTAATTAAGAATCAATTTGATGCCGAAATATTTCAATTTTCTTTTATTTGGGATGTCAAAGATTTTTTGAATGGCCTCGCATCACGGGGAACCCGCTTTAAAATGGGAACAGAGTTTTTTAATTTTTAAAGCTTTTGCCAAATGGGAACATTATTTGGTATAATACTGTGTGTAACTGTGGGCCAGGTTGAAAGGTGTTTAAATTTGGAGGTAGTGAAAAACTTTGGGGTCTTTGTATTTTTCCGATGTGGATATTCAGACTCCGCTTACCTTTAAAGTACCGTGCCAGGGTACAGTGCGGGCATCGCTCCATAGTATCTAGCGATACAGAAGGTTGACTAGCACTTCTCGCCGCATCGCTACTGTTCATATCTCTTATATTCACAAAAAGTCTATCAAAAGGCACTGATGACAGACGTCACTGGCGTGGCGCCCTGACGCGCGTTTCATTCGTGCTCTATGTATTTCTTACTGATGAAATAATTATTAGATTTTTTACATTTTAGGTCCTGAACAACATTTTGTATTCTTCGATTGAATTCTACTGTGTCTGGTTTTCTTTTTAAGATGCTTAAGTTGCCTATGACATTTACTTTGCCGTAGAGAAGTTCGCATCTTTTTGTATTCCCTCCCAGAAATTGGGCAATATTGGGATTTTCGGGAATATTTTTTTATTCGTGCATTCCACGACTCCACCATATTATTTGTTCTGTCAAATTGTTTGTATAAATTCCATGTTGTGGAAAGAACATCATGCTCAAGCCACGTTTTAACAAAATAATCATTGAATGCTGTGACTTGAGAACTTTTTATATACTTTCTTCCATTCCACCCTTCGTCTTAAAAGTTTGTCGGCAAGTGTGCCAATTGTGTACACAGTTTGACTTGGATTACACACATTTTTGATTTATTAAGCCCAAGGTGTTTAGATTTTCACCATAAACTACGACTAAAATGAAAATAACATCCAACGATTTTAATATCTGGAAATTAATTTACGTTACATTCTAGGTCCTGAACAATATTTTTTATTCTTCGGTTGAATTCTACTGTTTCTGGTTTTCTTTTTGGGATGATTAAGTTGCCTATGACATTTACTTTGCTGTAGTAGAAGTTCGCATCTTTTAGTATTCTCCCCCATAAATTGGGAATTAGTGGTATTTCGGGAATATTTTTTTTATTCCCGCATTCCACGACTCCACCATATTATTTGTTTTGTCAAATTGTTTGTATAAATTCCATGTTATGGAAAGAACGTCATGCTCAAGCCACGTTTTAACAAAATAATCATTGATTGCTGTGACTTGAGCACTTTTTAAAATTTCTTCCATTTTATACAGACACCCTTCTAACAAGTTTGGCGGCAAGTGTGCCAATTGTGTGCACAGTTTAACGTGGATTACACACCGTTTTTTTTTATTAAGTCCAAGATGTTTAGATTTTCGCGATAAACTACGACTAAAATGAAAATAACATCCAACAATTTTAACATCTGGATTTTTTAAATGATTTTTTACATTCTAGGTCCTGAACAATATTTTTTATTCTTCGGTTGAATTCTACTGTTTCTGGTTTTCTTTTTAAGATGCTTAAATTGCCTATGACATTTACTTTGCCTTAGAGAAGTTCGCATCTTTTTGTATTCCCCCCTCCCCCCAGAAATTGGGCAATATTCGGATTTTCGGGAATATTTTTTTTATTCGTGCATACCACGACTCCACCATATTATTTGTTCTGTCAAATCGTTTGTATAAATTCCATGTTTTGGAAAGAACATCATGCTCAAGCCACGTTTTAACAAAATAATCATTGAATGCTGGCAAAGCAAGGTGATTAGATTTTCGCCATAAACTACGACTAAAAAGAAAATAACATCCAACAATTTTGACATCTGGAAATAAATTTCTTATTGCCAAAATGGCACCTACCTCGAAATCAATCGAAATATGTGTGGGCTTTCATTCTTTCACTTGGCTTTTTATCATCTGAAATAAAATTTCATATGTAGTCTTTGTTTTATCGGGAAACAATGCATATAGCACGGTGACCACATTAACATACTCTTAATTGTTGCCGATGTCTGCATGAAGAGTGTATACTTGGCAGAATCACTTTGGAAAACTACCTTTTTTTTGGTTCAAAAAAATATTATTTATTTTAAAAAGTTAAAATATATTCAAAAAGCGGAGTCACACTCAAAAACGACTCGACAGGTCTTTGGAAACTTACCCGAAAAATGAAAGGTTTATTTACATAGTAGTTCTGTTTAAGAATTATTAGACAATTGATGAAATGTCATATTTGAATGTTTTTAAGCATTAAGCATTTCAAATTGTTATTAATCGTTAATTATTTTCGTAGCGGTAGGTAATATAATTTCAAATGTATCAACGGCCACAGCTATTTAGATATGTTTTTTTTCCTGTGGACAATACTCGCTGGAGAAGTTACTGGCGTTACTGCAATCTCCGTTGAAACCCCATGACTCTCAGTATTATTGGAAAAGACAAACTTACCTGGGAAACAGGGAAGTGGACGGGAAAGAATCTACCAACGACGGGGCACTCGATGCCGGCCGGCCAGCGGGAAACTTCCTCCGCACTTACTTCAGTAATGTCTTTCCACGTGTCAGGGTGATACAGGCACTAACGGTCAGCACTTCCAGCAAGAGTTTTTCATACTTTTTTAATCGCGCGACGAACCGCGTGCATTACCAATATTTTGACAGTCAGAAGAGGGAAAAAAACAAAAGCAAAACCCGTCATGGCAGGAAAAATAACAATGACAGAAATGAGGATTGACCAAGAAGTCTGTACGTCCTGTGCATATATATTTTAGAATGTATACTTACTATTACAACTTAGTCAAATGTTGAATAAACAGTGGCTTAAAACGATTTCTTATTATAAAGGGTCGAGTTTCTAATGAAACCAAAAAATGCTTTAAATGTTTTAATAAAAAATAATTAATTTAATACTTTGTTTCATTTGCACCGATATAAGTTAATTTCACTCATCAGTAGCTCATGGTTTTCTCAAAATCAATTTTTGACACTTTTTGTTCGACGCGTGTTCCACTGTGCCGCAGTGCGAACCTCTTGTGGTGCGAAACGACGAACTACCCAAAAAACTGCTTTTTCCAAGGAGTGACAAAAGATTATTTTTTATCTCAGTTGCTTTTTAAAGTTTATTTCCATTTTCCGAATATCACAAAAGTAAGAATTCCCTCATTAAAACATTAAGCTGATTGTGAACAATTTACCCAAATCCGACTTTAAAAGGGATTTTAAACTTTACATCATATTTTTGCGGTATTAGATATGGCAGAGCGGTTTTACCACTTTGTTGGAATAATCCTTTTGCTCTAATTTATGCAAAGTTTTAATATTGTTTGTGGAACATATTACATTTTTATTAGGTGTAAAGGGTGAAAGGAAAAAGAAATGGAAAATAGGCAACATTTTAATTTTTGACGTGATTCAGAATAGTGATATATTTTTCTTTTAACAATATATTATGTAATGTATACACTATATATACAAACTTAAACTACTTATCTTTATACAAAAATAAAATACTTTAAGGAGATGAATTTCACACGAAGATTTTGTGTCGACTTATTTATTTAAACGGGCGGCGCCCTATTTATATGTGTACGCCTGCGACAACGAAAATCAGCTTTTGAAAATTTAAAATTTTGAATTTGACATTTGAACGTATTGTATTTTTCTTCATGACTATTGAAGGTTGCCAGTCGAAAAGGTTGTATGCGTTTCATGTCGCTACATCACTCCCCCCTAAGCGAAGCGAACGTTTGGTTTAACTGTGCGGCCGGAACGAGTGACGATTGTGTCACGCTGTGGTTTTGCCGCTGCTGCTGGTTGTGGCACTATGCTCGGGAAGCGTGATGGCGACGCTTGTTGCTTATTCTGCATGCTTGAGGAAGTGGGAGTGATTTCTTCTTCGTTAAGTAAGTATGCCGGTTTCAATCTGTCGATAGAGACGACTGCTGTACGCAAAGGCATCTGGATGGTAAATTGTTTTTCTCCTCGATGTATGACTTCGAATGGACCGTCGGTGAATATTGTGAGGTGATTGCCATCTATCAATCTTCGAAGATGTTGAACAGCGGTGTACATGGCTAATAATTCGCGATCGTACACGCTGTATCTTCGTTGAGTTTCTTCGCTCATGGATTTTGAGAAAAATGCCTGTGGTTTCCCAAACTTTGTCGACCTTTTGTTGAAGGACGGCGCCGATGCTAGTATTCGATGCGTCAGTGTATAAACTTAGCGGCGCGTTGGGAATCGGGTGCGTTAGCGTTGTTGCTTGGAGTATGCTTTGTCGGCATTTCTCAAAAGCTTGTTCTGCCTCTTGTGACCATGTTGTTTCAAGCCAGTCTTGTTGCCAATATGTTGCCGCGAGGTTCTCGGTGAGTCGGAACTGGCTGCTACGGCGGTGCTGCGAATCCCAGTGGGTCGGGACCGGCGCTGCGAGAGTTGCACAGCGCCGCGCTAGTGGCTAGCGGCTGCTTCGGCGAGGGAGATTCTCGACCGGCCGAAGTGCAGTGAGCTGGAGCCAAGGTCGCTGGATGTGGCTGAGGGTGCTGACCAGGAATGTGCGTCCGCACATGCTGGTGGTCAGGGATACTCGTTTGAAGCTGGCTGGCTTGAGGAAGGTCTTGCTGTTGACGCGACGATGAGCGATAGCGAGAACGGGAGGGAGGGTGGCGGCGGTGTGTCGCGCGCCGATGGCTTGTAGGTACGTGGTTATAACATTTTGCTGCGCACCGTCGCTGTAGTGGATGAGGCGTTTGAAGCGACGGTGGCGATTGAAGCAGATAGCAGATTTTGTTTTCACATCACGTCGGGGTCACCAATTAAGGAGATGAATTTCACACGAAGATTTTGTGTCGACTTATTTATTTAAACGGGCGGCGCCCTATTTATATGTGTACGCCTGCGACAACGAAAATCAGCTTTTGAAAATTTAAAATTTTGAATTTGACATTTGAACGTATTGTATTTTTCTTCATGACTATTGAAGGTTGCCAGTCGAAAAGGTTGTATGCGTTTCATGTCGCTACATACTATATACAAAATATATATAAACATAAAACATATGTATATAAAAGAACATCGATCAGGTGTCGAAGTATTCCTCCGCATCACTGTCCTCCGGAATCATGCCCAGAAGACTGGCTGCATTGCCACGTTGAATGGCAATGCTAATTCTTTGTCCAAAGAATAAGCCAGCCCTCTGGTCACGCGAAGCGTCGACAAGCCTTTTCGCGATGTCCTATAAATAAATAGTTTAAGTAAATCCTTCACTATAATTATTTATGTTGGTATGTACTTACAGCGTTCCAGAAAAAATGTACGTCTTTAAAAATACATGGTGTTATTTACAAGTATTTAATCAAATGTGTTTGTTTTTTTAAAGGAAGTTTTATAATAACAAATATATTTTAAAAGTGTGTGTCAAATGCACTTGTACTGATTAGTATTATATATTATGAGATTTATATGAGATTAGATATTATTATGATGTGGTGGCGGGTAGGTGTCCCGGCACCAACAAGCTTCATGGAAATTTAACCTGTACGGCACTAGCCTTAAGGCGCAGAGTAGCGTGGCGGTATAGCAGACGCAGCAGAGAAGGAGGATAGTAATGACGGTTTCTTGAGGAATGAATAGTGTTATTAACTCGATTTAAATATATATAATCAGCATTTACAAAGGATCACAATTACAAGCAAGGCAACAAGCACGGATAGCACGGGAGTTGTCGTTCGTACGCGTAGTTAAAGCACACTGGCCGGCGGTCCCAAGAAATGCATTCGGCGCGTGCACCGCTGCGCGTGTGTGTGTGTAGCGGCGTCGACCACCACATCACCTGATTTAAGGCCGCGGTACAAAATCATAAGCGATGGCGATTTTCTTCAAATTGTAAGGTGGTGGCCCAAGTGATATTCCGCTACATATTCCCCCCGGCCAGACCGTGACTACGGTCGATAGAAATCCGGGAACTTCACTCGTCTACCGCTTCTGGTACTCTTCTTGCCCTCTGTTGTAGTAGCAGTAGCCGTGGTGTTGCTAGTGACAGTTTCTTCTGCTGCTGTTGTAACTGGAACTTCCCTCTCATCTAGCGTCGTATAGGCAGGTTTCAGTCTGTCTACGGAGACGTTGTTAAATTTCCCTTTAATATCTATCTCGAAGTACTAAGGCTGTCTCCGTATAACCTTGTAAGGTCCAGCATATGGTGGTTCCAGTGAGCTTCTAACATGGTCTCGGCGAACGAAGACATGCGAGCAGGAATGTAGACCCCGCGGCACGTAGAAGGGTGAATCAGCGCTGCTGGTGTGCCAAGAAGTAGGTTTCGGGCTAATCTTGGCCATGTGAGCCCGTAGACGTGTGGCATACTCTGTGACGTCAGCTGTGGTGTAGTCATCTTTAGGAGACAGGAACTGTGCAGGTAAGCTCAACGTTTCTCCGTAGACCAACTCAGCAGGCGTGGCGTGAATGTCTTCCTTCCACGAGTTACGCATGCCAAGAAGAATCAGTGGAAGGGCTTCTGTCCACTGTGAAGGAGCATGGCACATGATGGCGGCCTTCAGTTGACGATGCAGCCGCTCTACGATGCCATTCGCAGCCGGGTGGTAGGCGGTTGTGCGGAAGTGATGTGCGCCCACCAAGGATGTGAGAGCCTTGAACAGATGACTCTCGAATTGGCGACCACGGTCCGTGGTCACCCGCGCCGGGCAGCCAAACCTGGCTATCCAACCAGACACCAGGGCAGCTGCGCAGGTCTCCGCCGTTATATCCTTCAAGGGATACACCTCAGGCCACCGAGTAAATCGGTCGATGACAGTGAGGCAGTACCTGTAATCATTAGAAGGGGTTAAGGGCCCTACGAGGTCAAGATGTATGTGGGAAAATCGGGAAGAAGGTGTAAGGTAAGAGGAAAGTGGAGATTTAGTGTGACGTGAGACTTTACACGTCTGGCATTGTAGACATTGCCTAGCCCACTCTCTACAATCCTTGCGTATCCCTGGCCACACAAAGTGTTGAGTTACCAGTCGCACTGTAGCAGAACTTCCAGGATGATGCAGGTTATGCAGTGACTTGAAAACCTCTTTTCTTAGAGCCGGCGTTATGTACGGACGAGGAGTCTGCTGAGAGCAGTCGCAATATACAGGTAAGTTATTGCTGTAAGTAGACGCTACCTTTCTAAGTCTAAGCGTGGAGCCATGAAGAAGCAGGTCTTGCAGTTCTGGATCTTCTTCCTGAAGCTTTGCAAGATCTTCGAAGTTTATGGCTGCAGATATCTCCTCGATGCGCGACAAGGCGCCGGCGACAACGTTCTCATTGCCAGGTAAGTATCGTAGGTCTGTAGTGAATTGTCCTATAAAATCTAAGTACCTGAATTGTCGAGGCGAGCAACTGTCTCTGTTTGTCTTAAAGGCGAAGATAAGTGGCTTGTGATCTGTGAAAATTGAGAACTTCCTAGCCTCAACCATGTGTCGAAAGTACTTTATGGCCTCATAGATGGCAAGTAGCTCACGGTCGTACGGGCTGTACTTCCTCTGAGCATCACTAAGCTTGTGCGAGAAGAAGGCTAATGGCTGCCAGTTGTCAGCTTTCCGCTGCTGAAGAACCGCGCCGATTGCGGTATCAGATGCATCTGTCACAATTGCTAACTCTGCTGATGCATCAGGATGGGCTAGAAGAGTTGCCTTAGACAGCGATGATTTAGTATCGTCGAATGCCTTTAGCAATCCCGGTGTCATATTAACCGGATGTGAGCCTTTTACCTTTGAGCCAGCGAGAACGTTGTTTAGTGGTGCTTGAATTCTAGCGGCATTCGGAATAAATCGACGGTAAAAATTGATGATCCCGAGGAACCGGCGCAGTTCTTTTACAGTCTTGGGAACTGGGAATTCCTGAATGGCCTGCACCTTGGCTTCTACCGGTTTTGTGCCCTCGGCTGACACGTCATATCCCAGGAAAACGACTTTCGACTGTCCAATTTTGCATTTGGCTGTGTTTACCACAATACCGTACTGTTTAAGACGCTCGAACAGTATACGCAAGTGTACCTTGTGCTCATCCGGAGATGCTGAGAAGACCAGGATGTCGTCCACGTACCCATAGCAGAACTCGAGTCCAAGGAGGACCTCATCGATGAACCTTTGGAAGGTTTGAGCCGCGTTCCTCAAGCCAAAGGTCATAAAAGGGAACTCGAAAAGACCAAAGGGCGTCGTTATCGCCGTCTTTGGAATGTCTTCAGGGTTAATAGCGATCTGGTTGTACGCTTTGACAAGATCTATTGTGGAGAAGGTGGCACACCCAGATAGCTGGTGAGAAAAGTCGTAGATGTGACGTATATACTTAACGCCCGCACCATACCTGTCAGGTATGGTGCGGGCGTTAAGTGCTCTGTAGTCACCGCACGGTCTCCATCCATCATCCTTCTTCTTCACTAGATGCAGAGGCGCTGACCAAGCGCTTTCAGAGCGTCGAGCTACTCCGTTCTCCAGCATGCTCTCGAACTCCTTCTTCGCGATTTGCAGTCGAGTTGGGTCAAGGCGCCTGGGCTTGCAAGCTACCGGTGGACCTGGTGTTGTCCTTATGAAATGTAAAGTGTTGTGCTTAGCCGGTAATTGTTTACCTGGAGGCCGTGTCATCTCCGGGAATTCGCGTAAAATGTGATGGTAATCAGTGTCGCCCACAACAGCCTTTACAGATGCGATGTCCGCTGCGCTACAGCTTGCAGCAGGTACCGACAAAGCCGTGACGTTGTCGATCAATCGCTGGTTTCTGCAATCTATTAAAAGGTTATAGAAGCTTAGAAAATCAACACCGATAATGGCCTTCCCCACGTCAGCAATAGTGAAACTCCAGCTATAGTTCCTCCTAAGACCTAGATTTAGTTGCAGTTGAATAGGCCCGTAGGTATGAATCACGGTGTTGTTGGCGGCTACCAGATCATATCGAGATCGAATGCAGGGCGTCTTGACAGCTGACCGAGGAAAAACGCACAAGTCAGAACCAGTGTCCACAAGGTACTGCATTTTTGAAGTCCGGTCAGTTATAAATAGACGGCCTGAAGAAGTAGGGCAGTCGTTAGCCGCTACTTGCGACCGCCCTTCCCGTTTTCCGACCTATACGTACAGGGTTGTTTGCAGTTCTTAGCCAAGTCCCCGTATGTATAATGATAAAAACAGTGTGGGTGATTTGAAGGTGGCTGCCGTGGTCTACTATTGGAACGGTCATACCTTCTGTGATGATTGCGGAATCGTGAGCGCGAGTGGTCTCTGCCTCTTCTGTTCATCTGCGAAGTGAGCGCCGCTACCTGTTTTGTCAACTCCGTGACTGTTCTTGCCAGGTCATTGTCGCTGGCGCTTGCGGAGGTGCTGGCAACCTGCGGTGTCATCGGGGCTATCTCGTACACCCTGTCTGCGTTGTCAGCTAATTGTGCCACCTGTAACTCAGTTATTTGTGAGGCAATGACTGTCTGAATCTTTTTGGGGCAACCGGGTAGTCCAGATACTTTTAACAAAATCTGTGGCGCCTGATGGCCCAGCCAGGCTTTGCAAGTGCCGTAAGAATTGTGACGGTTTGCGGTCACCTAATTCCTCGTGGCAAAGTAATTGCTGTATGCGCTTCTCCTGGGAAGCTGACACCCGTTTGACTAACTCGCTTTTTAAGGTCTGGTATTTATTTGTCTCAGGCGGATTTGTGATTATATCCTTGACTTGCAGAGCGTACTTAGTTTCTAGCTGAGTGGACACATAATAAAATTTTGTTGAATCGCTCGTAATTCTAGAGAGAACAAATTGGCCCTCAAGCTGCGCAAACCATAAAGCCGGTTCTTCCGGGCAAAATGGCGGACAGCGCAATGGCGTTCCTACTCCAGATACCTCTCTTTGGATAACAGGAGCGTCCTTACAGTCGACAAAACCATCTGGTTCCGTCATTTTTTAAATATGTTAAAATCGCTCCGCTTATGCTGAGAGACCACCCCCGCACTTTTGTCACTCACTGGGTAGAAATAAAAGTTTTGCCTGACCTTAGTTCCTTTTCTTTTCTGTTACTCCTGGGCACCTGGAGCTCTTGATCCTCACGACGCAGTATTCGGGGTCACCAATGTGGTGGCGGGTAGGTGTCCCGGCACCAACAAGCTTCATGGAAATTTAACCTGTACGGCACTAGCCTTAAGGCGCAGAGTAGCGTGGCGGTATAGCAGACGCAGCAGAGAAGGAGGATAGTAATGACGGTTTCTTGAGGAATGAATAGTGTTATTAACTCGATTTAAATATATATAATCAGCATTTACAAAGGATCACAATTAAAAGCAAGGCAACAAGCACGGATAGCACGGGAGTTGTCGTTCGTACACGTAGTTAAAGCACACTGGCCGGCGGTCCCAAGAAATGCATTCGGCGCGTGCACCGCTGCGCGTGTGTGTGTGTAGCGGCGTCGACCACCACATCACCTGATTTAAGGCCGCGGTACAAAATCATAAGCGATGGCGATTTTCTTCAAATTGTAAGGTGGTGGCCCAAGTGATATTCCGCTACAATGAGATTTCATAACAGTATCGTACAGATTTTTAAAGAAAAATAAACAACAGGAATCATTTTGTGCTTTTTGCCCTTGTAATTACTACAACTACTGTTACTCTGTCAAACTTGACAAGTTAAGTCCACAATTACGCTGGCCTATTTGCAAAAACAGTTCAATTTACTGACCGTAATAGGCACTTGTCACAGTGTAAAAAATTGCTCATTTAATGGATAGGCTGCTTTGTTTGTTATGCAAAGCACTAATTTGTTTTTGAATACTGTAATGAATAATGAATAATGAATGATGAATGTTAAATTTAGGATTAGTCGAGCTTGCTCTGTCGGGCTACAATTTTCACAATATCTTCTGCCTCCTTTAGCATTGTGTCGAATGCCTCTCCGAACGCCATCTTCATCTTGTTTTTGGTTTCTTCGTCAATGGACAGACTATTGGTTGACGTCTGGGCATTGAGGAACGAACGAATGAACCTTACATTTATGGTAGCATTCTCGATTTTTGCTTTATACCTGTCAAGAGTCTTATTCTTTGGATCGTTTATCTCTTCAATAACGTTTGCTGTTACGATCAGGTCAGCATAGTTTGCCGAAGTAAAGCATTGTATATCCGGCTTGAATAAGTGTATAAAGACGATATCTTCAGGATCGTACCCGTCGGCAACTATCATTTCTTCTACTTTTTTTTCTCCTTTAAAAAGGAAAGGACTTGGGCCGGAAGAGGTGGAATCAGGATAACATTTTTCCCCATTGCGATGACTTTTAGAATCAATGAATAAGTCGTCATCTCGGACAGCATTGTGAGCATCCTAGTATGAACTTTTATTGCTGCTCCCCGAGTGTCGGAGAATTGGGACTTAATGACACGAAACACAATAAGCCGAAGGCAGGACCGAGTACTCGCAATAGAGTTCACGCGTGTGCCGCCGATTTGGACGTCAGGAAATGCGGAGGTTTCCGTGGTGTGCTGGATTGAAGATAGAAAAGCGTTATATCTCTTCGAGATCCATTGTCGGAACTCCCTCTTATTCGCGACCGGTCGACAAAGGACATACGATCCATAGACCGCATGGAACGCGGCAATACCAGGAGAAATTTCCTTCCCATACTTCTTCATTTCCAGGTATCGGTTTTGTAATGAGGAAGGGATACAATGCACTATCTTCAACCATGAATTGGATATACTGTGAAGTATAATCAATGGATGATAACGCAGTTACAACGTCAACATCTGTCATATACTTAATGCAGCTGAGGTAATATGTGGTTAACAGGCGATTTATCTCATCAGTGGCCTCGCCCGTATCTGCTCCGAATAACTGAGTAATCCTCCCTATCGGGTCCCGCATACCGTCGTGAAAGGCTAGGATAATCCCTGATGCGGCGGACTTAGTTAGGGGGACGAATAAAGGTTTTTTGCCTTCTATCGAAAAGGGAAGCTCTAAAGTAACCTTCTTCTGAGCCCTAATGAAGGACTGGAGATTACCGATGATAGTACATTTGATGGACAGAAAGGTTGAATCAGATAAGGATCTTACCTGATCCTCAGTTATTAACACCTTCTTTTCCTCCATGTCATACAAGAAACCTGCAAAGGTGTCTGTTTCTGTAGTTCCAATTTTAATAACCAATTTGGTTCGCTTAAAGGCAAACCATTCAGATCCTGTAGCAACATCTTGATTCCTTAGTTCTAGCTCCTCTGGGGTAATAAGAATAGGAGTAAAAATTTGAGACATATTGATATCGAGGGGATACTCAGCATAAAATAATAATTTTTGACATCCGTCCGCCCATGACTCGCAACTTATCCATTTTTTTCTTTGGCTGTCTGTTTGTAATAAATAGTGTTTGAAAGAAAATTAATCCCAATATTGCCCAGAAATTGGGCAATATTGGGATTAATTTTCGGGAATATTTTTTTATTCGTGCATTCCACGACTCCACCATATTATTTGTTCTGTCAAATTGTTTGTATAAATTCCATGTTGTGGAAAGAACATCATGCTCAAGCCACGTTTTAACAAAATAATCATTGAATGCTGTGACTTGAGAACTTTTTATATACTTTCTTCCATTCCACCCTTCGTCTTAAAAGTTCGTCGGCAAGTGTGCCAATTGTGTACACAGTTTGACTTGGATTACACACATTTTTGATTTATTAAGCCCAAGGTGTTTAGATTTTCACCATAAACTACGACTAAAATGAAAATAACATCCAACGATTTTAACATCTGGAAATTAACTTACGTTACATTCTAGGCCCTGAACAATATTTTTTATTCTTCGGTTGAATTCTACTGTTTCTGGTTTTCTTTTTGGGATGATTAAGTTGCCTATGACATTTACTTTGCTGTAGTAGAAGTTCGCATCTTTTAGTATTCTCCCCCATAAATTGGGAATTAGTGGTATTTCGGGAATATTTTTTTTATTCCCGCATTCCACGACTCCACCATATTATTTGGTTTGTCAAATTGTTTGTATAAATTCCATGTTATGGAAAGAACGTCATGCTCAAGCCACGTTTTAACAAAATAATCATTGATTGCTGTGACTTGAGCACTTTTTAAAATTTCTTCCATTTTATACAGACACCCTTCGTCTAACAAGTTTGGCGGCAAGTGTGCCAATTGTGTGCACAGTTTAACGTGGATTACACACCGTTTTTTTTTTTATTAAGCCCAAGTTTTTTTAGATTTTCGCGATAAACTACGACTAAAATGAAAATAACATCCAACAATTTTAACATCTGGATTTTTTAAATGATTTTTTACATTCTAGGTCCTGAACAATATTTTTTATTCTTCGGTTGAATTCTACTGTTTCTGGTTTTCTTTTTAAGATGCTTAAATTGCCTATGACATTAACTTTGCCTTAGAGAAGTTCGCATCTTTTTGTATTCCCCCCACCCCCCAGAAATTGGGCAATATTCGGATTTTCGGGAATATTTTTTTTATTCGTGCATACCACGACTCCACCATATTATTTGTTCTTTCAAATCGTTTGTATAAATTCCATGTTTTGGAAAGAACATCATGCTCAAGCCACGTTTTAACAAAATAATCATTGAATGCTGGCAAAGCAAGGTGATTAGATTTTCGCCATAAACTACGACTAAAAAGAAAATAACATCCAACAATTTTGACATCTGGAAATAAATTTCTTATTGCCAAAATGGCACCTACCTCGAAATCAATCGAAATATGTGTGGGCTTTCATTCTTTCACTTGGCTTTTTATCATCTGAAATAAAATTTCATATGTAGTCTTTGTTTTATCGGGAAACAATGCATATAGCACGGTGACCACATTAACATACTCTTAATTGTTGCCTATGTCTGCATGAAGAGTGTATACTTGGCAGAATCACTTTGGAAAACTACCTTTTTTTTTGGTTCAAAAAAATATTATTTATTTTAAAAAGTTAAAATATATTCAAAAAGCGGAGTCACACTCAAAAACGACTCGACAGGTCTTTGGAAACTTACCCGAAAAATGAAAGGTTTATTTACATAGTAGTTCTGTTTAAGAATTATTAGACAATTGATGAAATGTCATATTTGAATGTTTTTAAGCATTAAGCATTTCAAATTGTTATTAATCGTTAATTATTTTCGTAGCGGTAGGTAATATAATTTCAAATGTATCAACGGCCACAGCTATTTAGATATGTTTTTTTTCCTACAACAATACTCGCTGGAGAAGTTACTGGCGTTACTGCAATCTCCGTTGAAACCCCATGACTCTCAGTATTATTGGAAAAGACAAACTTACCTGGGAAACAGGGAAGTGGACGGGAAAGAATCTACCAACGACGGGGCACTCGATGCCGGCCGGCCAGCGGGAAACTTCCTCCGCACTTACTTCAGTAATGTCTTTCCACGTGTCAGGGTGATACAGGCACTAACGGTCAGCACTTCCAGCAAGAGTTTTTCATACTTTTTTAATCGCGCGACGAACCGCGTGCATTACCAATATTTTGACAGTCAGAAGAGGGAAAAAAACAAAAGCAAAACCCGTCATGGCAGGAAAAATAAAAATGACAGACATGAGGATTGACCAAGAAGTCTGTACGTCCTGTGTATATGTCACCGTAAGATTACAAACATCGTTAGATTACAATCTATCTCGAGAGATTGTAAACTGTCGAATTATTGTAAACCGTAACACCTGATTGCAATTTAACGCATTATTTTTCGCTATATTATAATCTATCGATGAGAAATTGTCAAATTGTCAACTGTCCGAAAGCTCTCCCTGATTGGTCAGTCTTTTTGTAAGATCGAGAGCGATGTAGAGCGGTCAAATTGTCAACCCGGTGTCACAGCTCTTTGACGTGCAAAAATAAGTGACGGTTTAATTTTTTATAAAATCAAAAATTGTACTTAATTTTTAAGACTCAAATTACACACAATTAAAAATTGTATTAAAAATTGAAGTTAGTGACGAAAACGAATCGCTGCAAAACCGACTCCACGTAGTCTTGTCTGCCCTACCCCTAGAGTGCAATTCAAAACCGCGTAGGCGCGGAGGGGCGAGGCGGCCTGCGAGCTGAGGCGCAGGTAGTTTCAGCGCTCGCCGCCGCGGCTGAGGCTGGCCGGCTCTGCCGGCCAGCAAGCCGAAGCTGAGGTGGTGAGCGTGAAAACCATCTGCGACGATAAGCTCGCATGGGACCGCCGGAGCCCCGCAGCGCCGGAGCCGTGACAGAAGTTATGCTTGCTGCATGTTGCATGCTTACTTCCATGCTGGGTCAATTAATATGGGATGTGTTATATTTTAAACAAAAAACTCAGTAGGTACGAGTTAAAAAATTAGAAGGTAAATAAATATTTTTATGATGTTTTTACGATTTTTGGGGGCGAATAATGATATTAAAAAGAAGCCTGTTTAATTAGCACCCCTTTTATTTTATTTTTAAATATTAGTTTGTATTTGAAGACAAAATACCTAACTGTATTTTTATAAGAGTTATTTTTATATAAATTTAATACTTGAAGAATTTTTGAAGAGCATTTATTTTATTTAACTGACACCTCTATTTCATTCCTAACTCTACGGGAACTCCATGGGAACAGAACGGCTGGTCGTGATTGGTCGATCTTACAAAAAGACTGACCAATCAGAGAGAGCTTTCGGACAGTTGACAATTTGACAATTTCTCATCGATAGATTATAATATAGCGAAAAATAATGCGTTAAATTGCAATCAGATGTTACGGTTCACAATAATTCGACAGTTTACAATCTCTCGAGATAGATTGTAATCTAACGATGTTTGTAATCTTACGGTAACATATATATATTTTAGAATGTATACTTACTATTACAACTTAGTCAAATATTGAATAAACAGTGGCTTAAAACGATTTCTTATTATAAAGGGTCGAGTTTCTAATGAAACCAAAAAATGCTTTAAATGTTTTAATAAAAAATAATTAATTTAATACTTTGTTTCATTTGCACCGATATAAGTTAATTTCACTCATCAGTAGCTCATGGTTTTCTCAAAATCAATTTTTGACACTTTTTGTTCGACGCGTGTTCCACTGCGCCGCAGTGCGAACCTCTTGTGGTGCGAGACGACGAACTACCCAAAAAACTGCTTTTTCCAAGGAGTGACAAAAGATTATTTTTTATCTCAGTTGCTTTTTAAAGTTTATTTCCATTTTCCGAATATCACAAAAGTAAGAATTCCCTCATTAAAACATTAAG
This sequence comes from Helicoverpa zea, assembly GCF_022581195.2. Taxonomy (NCBI): domain Eukaryota; kingdom Metazoa; phylum Arthropoda; class Insecta; order Lepidoptera; family Noctuidae; genus Helicoverpa; species Helicoverpa zea. Next base: position 8,189,055 of record NC_061472.1, read on the forward strand.
CTGATTGTGAACAATTTACCCAAATCCGACTTTAAAAGGGATTTTAAACTTTACAGCATATTTTTGCGGTATTAGATATGGCAGAGCGGTTTTACCACTTTGTTGGAATAATCCTTTTGCTCTAATTTATGCAAAGTTTTAATATTGTTTGTGGAACATATTACATTTTTATTAGGTGTAAAGGGTGAAAGGAAAAAGAAATGGAAAATAGGCAACAATTTTATTTTTCATGTGATTTTTTTCGATTTGGAATAGGTAGTTACATATTTTTCTTTCAACAATATTACTAACTAGTGGAAAACCCGGCTTCGCTCGGGTGAAATTTGACTCATAATACTCATAATACACGGAATATTAAAGGAATAATCAAGGCATAGATTCGTATAGCTTCGTTCGTTATGTTTAATAAATATAATAAATAAAAACTGCAAAAGTTTTTACACAAATTATTTTTATTTCAAATTAACATTCAAAATAAACTAACACAAATTAACAAAACACATAATTTTTAAGGTTTACTCTGTGTAAACCTCTTTGTTTTAAGCACTCAGTCTTTTTCTTTACTTTGACAGGTAGATAAGTACTTACTAATTTTAAAAATAAAATATGAAATTGTGGTTCTTTATCCAAATTGGCTAAATCAAGAATAATATTAGGAAGTATGTAAATTGTAATTTTACAATGAGTACTTATCCGAGAATTTGGCAAAGGTACTTATAAAAAAATATTCTCTATTATACATCAGAGGTTGATTATCACAAAATTTCTCTATATATAACATTTTTCGATAAATATTTATCACCTTTCAAGCCTTGTTCAGTGGTATTGATAATTTGAATTTTTACATCATCGAATCTTCGAACTCGAAATAATTGCCGAGAAAGTTTAAAATCAATTGCTTCATTCAAACATCTTTCCCATTCTTGATCGTCAAAAAGGAGCTTGAGCAGCTTCTCAAAATGAGTTGTAAATAATATTTTCATAAGTTCTAACATTCAACTCTTCGTTATCGACCTTAAAGGAGAAAATATATTAGATAAATATTCAAATAATAATAACTATTGTGAATGTATGTAGGTATATCCTCACATCTCTATCTGGTAATAAGTATTATTATATTATTGTATTCTTGCGGAGTCTCCTAACACAGGCATTACTTGCTTAAAAGGAGGCTCCAATCACAAATGAAATTAAAAATATGTTGTTACAGAAATAAAACATTTTGTATTTTTTGTATTTGTATTGTATTATTTTTCATTTTACAGCCACAGCACTCGCAATAATTGAAATTATCTGCAAAAATATATTATACAATTAATAATGTCTATTGTATAATAAGAGCCAGCCAAGTTCAAGTGGAACTTGCGCATGAAGGGGTTCATTTCATTATCGAGAAAAAACGGTGAAAAAATCGTGTCTGTTTCTGTATGTGTTCATGACACCTCAACACAGGCTATGCGTGTGGTCATTTATTATTATTTGTCGAATTATAGAGAAAAAATATTGAGCCGCTTACCGAGTATAATGTTGTCGCATTCCACACATCGACTGCACATTTGCTTTTGTTTGCCATCTCTTGCAAATATTTTGCCATTACAAAAATTGCATGTCACTGGAAGTAAATAAGTACTTATTTTATTTTTAAATGCAGAAGGCTCACAATCCACACTTTAAGAAGAAAACAAAACAAAATTCACTTAAAAACACAACCTGCCTACATACCTACTAAAATACTACACACCATCTTTACGAAGAGCCCTTCGCTCCATCCACTTTCCACAATTGTGAAAATGTTTACCAAATGCACGGAGATTCGGCTGTTAACAAAATGATATAGGTATCATCAAACAAAAGACTAAACGAAGACAGAGACACGACCAATGAAACATTTTATGAAATACTTACGATTTTCGGCATGATGTGTGTAATCCAAACAAAGTAAATGACAATGACATTTGAACTAAAACTTCGACTTTGAGGTTATGGTTATTATTCTTCTTTCTATGGTTTTTATCGCAATCGGCCAATCTTATGCTACGTTCACACGCGCGCCGCGCAACCCGGCGGGCTGCCTGGCAGGCTGCGCGGCGTGCAGCCCGTCGCGGGCAGGCGGACATTCAAGCTGTTCACACGCGCGCCGTCGTGTCAGTCAGTGCAAGAATGGCGAGCAGCGAGGATCTCGGTGTTGTTGCTGTCATAGCCTTTGGCTTAACTTATTTTTATTGGAAAAATAATCAAAATGATGAACGACGTTAACCATTCCGCCATGTTGTTATCTTCGATCGTAGCGACTTTCTTAGAACGTTTAATCGTCACGAAAGCGCAGGAGAGACTGACTGCCCGCGCGCGTGGAAACAGTCGCCGGGCGCCCGCACATTCATCCTTTGAATTTTGCCAAAAAACCGACACTCGACCGATTCGCGGCGTTCACGGGCACGGGCGCGTTCACGGGCTCGGGCGTACCGTTTACACGCTCGTGAACGTGACTGTGCCCGTTGAATGTCGATTTGAACGCGCGCGTGTGAACGTACCATTAGGTTTAAAGAAAAAACACATAACAAAAAGTATATCATAAAAAAGTGTCAAAAACAATATTTTCGCGAAACGTCAACGACTGACGAAAAGTATTTTTTGATAAGATTCACTAAACGTTGGCGATGCGTATCTAAGCAACGTTTATTAACTACCCAAGATGGCGACTGTGGTTTGCTTGTCAGTGCAATTGAAATTTAACGAAATTCTCCATAATCCGAATTTTGCGGATATATGTTGTCGACTCAAAATTAATATTTTTTTATGTTTTGTTATTCATATAAGGTTTCGATCGAGTCTACCGTACCCTTTGACGAATTTATTAATATAGATTCCTTGTTATAAAATACCTATATCCCGACCGTCAGTGGCGCAATTAGCAAATGCTGTCAATGAGTACAAACAACGCTATTTTCGCTTGATAACTAACAGTTGTCAACTGCACAAAACATTTGGTACCCCTATACTTTTTATTTTTCTCTTTATAGTTCTAGTTTTCTTTTTAATACATCAAACGACCATCAAAAAATACTGGATCCATGCATAAACGAAACGAAAACACACTCCTGCAAATGAAAAACAACTATTGCAGTCTCTTTCAAGCGGATACTTGTTAATCTCGGCTTTCATTTGAAAAACTATAATGGGAAATCACACAATGCTTAGCGGCCAGTCATTACCAGGATTAAAAACTGCATAATAAACAAACGCAAAAATAAAATACTAGCTCTTCCTCGCAGTTGCACCCGCGTCCCGAGGGACCTACTTTCCGATAAAATGAAGCATTTGGATAAATGTATGTCTTTATCCTATGCTCTTCTAGACTATTGGCCTTACTACAAAAACTTTAACAACTGTTTTACACTTGTCTAAAAAAAATGTGTCTCCAAAATGAACCTTATGTCAACGTCATAATTTGACATTTTTTTAGACAAGTCTTAAACTGACGTTAAAAAGTTTTTGTGGTAAGACGGTATATATTTAAATTCATTAAAATCGGTTAAGTAATTTTGGCGTAATAGGAAAAGACTTTCAGACTTTCGCATTAGCCTAACATAAAATATAAAATTAATAAGGTTTTCCAATTCCTACATTTATTTCTATATGGATGTTGTATTTACTAGACGGAAATCTTTTTAGTTTTTACTTATTTGTACAATATATTGGTCTTCTTTGGATCAAACCTTATTAGCTAATAGTTTGTTTAAATGTAGATATTAGTGTATTTTGTTGAGAAAATTAAACACGAAAATTCGTAATGCTCAACATCGGTCTCTGATGTTACTTTAAATAAAATCCGAGTTACAGCATAACAAACAACTTCATTACTGTCATTACTGTGAAACAAAATAATAAGATTAATAAACTTGAAGATACTTGTCTTCTTTCAAAGTGCCAGTTTGTTTGTCAAGAATTGTTATCCTCCCTAAGGGCATCGTTACCTGGCTTCTTCAACATCTCTTGAAAAGCCCTTTCTGTATTTATAAATCTGATTTGTTCACCGAGTAAGGAACGATAAGCTTAGATGCCTAATGCACGTAGGTCAGGCGCCGTCTTCTAGGTCAAATACTTACGGTGGGCATGATCAAAACGATCAGTTACAAGTGAACTAACGAGGCGTTCGTTCCTTTTACAAACAATGGTCGGGTCCAAAGAAGGAGTATATGGGCGAAAACAGTAACGTTCTTCGTTCTCGCAAACCCGCATTTTGGCGCGCTACTTCCTTAGACGATTTTCTGTTATGGCACCTCCGCTAGACATTTTGTTCTCCATGGTATTTATGACTCTGATTTGCTACTCAGTATCCTGATTAAAGCCACTTTGACGTGGCCAAATATCAAGTCTTGGTAATAGAATGTTTCTCTTTATTTTTTTCTTTATGATTTATTACATGATCTGCCTGTGGCGTTCTAGTAATTGGTTGGGTATGTCATTTTGAAATGGATATTTGGAAACAATATATGTCACGGTATCTTAAATAGGTACCGTTCCAGGGGGATCCACCACGGGGCATACAAAAAGTTGGTTCCAGTAAGTTAGTTACATAAAACCTGGTCGCTATTGAAATACCGATGTAGGTACCTATATTTATAGTAGGTATAGAAAAAATCCCTCGTAAAAAACCACATCGAAAGACCGCTATAACTCAAATTGATGCTGAAAACGAGCGATTTCGTTCCAATTTTTTGGCAGAACACAAACTGCGAACGTACGTGTCGAAGAATGAACACGTTAGACTGATTAAGCTTTTGCTGGTTCACGCGTGAATTTTGAAACCGTTCAGCGAGCGATCAGCTTTGAATGAAGAATTTGAATTCTGAATTCAATATTTCAAATCGTGGGTACCAGCAGAAGTGTGTTTTGAATTCTATCAATATGCAATGGAGCTGTGTTGATTTGTTTTTTATTAATTGGCTAAAGCGACTGTTGGGTCAGTCATAACTACGCATAAATAAATAAAAATTGCTTGCAAAATTCCAAATAGACATTATTCAAAACGGCATACATTTTATTTGGTTATGCAGGAGGAACAAACTTTTGTATTTACTTCTTATATTTCCATAGTTAGCTAAAACAAACAAATAATACACATATTTCTCACTACGAACGAAAACCGACTGGTTTGAAAAGCCTTCTAGAAACTAGCTGTCAAACCAGCCGGCCAGTACCAATAACTTTTCATGAAAAAGGTAGGTCACTACAGTTATATTAGTTCCAAGATATATAACCCAAACTATAAGAAAATGCAAATCCAAATTAGAAATCGTGTCTGTCGTTACTAAGCGGACAACAAATAACATTATTTGAATAACAAGCCGGATGAGAGCCGGATTGCTCGGGGCAGCCGGTCCGGTGCCGGTCAAACTGAAATGACAAGGGATATTAGTTGAACCAAATTCTCGGAAGGGGCTAGTTCAATATTCGTTTGTTTAACTAGCTCGTCCCAAGGTTTATTTATTTTATAGAATATTTAAAAACTATGCAGCCCTAAAAATGGGACGGCAAACGATAGGCTTCTATGGTAACTTGATAGTTTATTAAATTATCAATGATTCGATTATTAATTTAAAAAAAATTTTTTTTTACATTTTTAAATATAAAAAAAAAATAGGTCGCTACTGTAGCGCGTGGCGCGCTAGGGACCGGGGATCTCAGGATATTTAATTAAAAGATTGCAAAATAACTTCAACTTTGTGTTTATTGACGGACTGGGGTGAAGTGACATACTTCAGTATAAAAATTCTAATCTACTATTTTCCATAGAACGCATTTAAAATGATTGTCCGGACAGTATCAAAATAATGAATAAAACCTTACAAATGAAAAAGTTTCTAACTACACTACATGAGCTACGCCCTTAGGATAAAGTCGAAACTTTATCACAAAAGCGCAGTTGTTTCGGTGAAACCCTATAAGGAGGTCGATGAACCGGTATTTCGTCAGTAGTTTTTATTTCAATATTTACTAAATCACAATTTCCTAACTCTGACGTGGAAAAAGCAAAACATTTTCTATATGAAAGGAACAAATTATTCAATTCTGTTTTTTCTTCAACACGCAGGTCTGGGTTTATGTTAATAGTATCTATTAAAGACTTATCATCTTGCGTTCTTAAGGAATGTGAAACATAATCAGAACCTAACACATAATCGTCATTATCCCTAATCTTTTCTGAAAAATAAATATAGTCTGATTTTGACAATGTTTTCAAACTACCTGATGTCATTATGGAATTATGATGACAATAAACTAGCGTATTTGATTCTGAAGCAACATCTCGGGAGACTTTGTGAAACGGAACATATATGCGATTCATTACAACTAAACGTTCGTTACTAAAGTCTATCAATGCTTTATTCTTATATAGAAAGTCTTGACCGAGTATCACATCTGTCTTTAATGATGATGAGTTCGTTCTTGAAAAGATAAGAATCCAATATTATATTGACCATAGCGGATCCAACAATCTTCAAACAAGAGCCGGAGATGGACTTGATGCAATACCTCGTTTCGTCATAAGTGAAATTAATGTTTAATTTTAATGCCAGCTGTTCAGACATGCAGGAGATTGAAGCTCCAGTGTCTATCAGCGCAAGAATGTTTTGATGGCTGATGGAAATGTTTATTAAAGGAACAGACTGACCGGTTTTATTGTTTTCATCTGGGAGTTTATTTTCTTCGGACGCAGCTCGCAACTCCCCTGTCATTTTCTCTTTTTCTAATGTCTGCGTCCTTGGTAGTTTGGGTTATCATCCCGACTTCTTGGGCTAGAAAAGAATCGAGCGTTATTGCTGTTCGCATTCGTATATCTAAATCTAGGTCTTAAGTTGTATCTGGGCGTATGGAAAGTTTCCGTATTTCGTGGTTCCATTGGTCGGGGTGTCGAGGTTGATGGTGATGGTATTGGACTCTGCGCCCTCGGTGTCAGTGTGGATGGTGATCTCGTAATTTCGAAGGGGTGGTCGAATCTTACTTTCGACAAAATCCCTCGCGGGGTTTGGAGGGGCAAATTTATCGATGATTTCTGATCTTGACCAAATAGTTCTTTTATTTGTATTAATGTCATTCTCAACTCTGCCTTTGAATTATATACACGCGTCTCCAGCTTTTGCAAATTTTCGTTTGTCAGCCCCTTTAGATATGTCTTTATGAAAATACTTTCGTCATTTATGTGGGCCTTCATACTCAAATCGTTTAATCGATAATAAAACATTATAAGGTCCTCGTCTTTATTTTGCCGAGAACCATAGAATTTCTCTACGTAATTAGTTATGGATGGAAATTCTTCCTTTATTTTGTCACAAATCGTCTTAAAAGCAATGCCTACTGTGTATAGATTTTAAAAGAAGGACAATGCAGGCCCTTGCAAATATGCGCCTAATATAAGCGCGAGATCATTTTCCGCCCATTTATTGATTGCGGCAATTAGTTTAAATTGTACTAAAAATTCATCGAAATTCACGTCATCTGTACCAGTGAAAAAATTTATGGTTTGCGCCATCGTTATAGTGAAATATATGATTTTACTTAACTTATCTGTAGTTTGCTGGCTCCGTCGCGTAGTATACGTTACCCTTCTCGACTTGACACCTCCGATTTTTCTTCTATATCTGTCACCAAGCCAATTTTTCCGCGTGATCTAAAACTTTATACTTTATACTTTTAGGGGCTCTGGCGTCGGCGCCTCCACCATATGTAGCGCGTGGCGCGCTAGGGACCGGGGATCTCAGGATATTTAATTAAAAGATTGCAAAATAACTTCAACTTTGTGTTTATTGACGGACTGGGGTGAAGTGACATACTTCAGTATAAAAATTCGAATCTACTATTTTCCATAAAACGCATTTAAAATGATTGTCCGGACAGTATCAAAATAATGAATAAAACCTTACAAATGAAAAAAAATTTAACTACACTACACTACCGATATCTGGCACGGGGTCCAAGGTACCGGTGGTTAGGGCCCCAGAGACGGAAACCTCCTCACAATATCGCATGACGTCGGCGGAGAGAAGTATTCATCGCTCGAGCTCTACGCAACTGCAGCCCGTGTCACTAGTGGTCGAGGGTCCGCGGCGGCGAGGCGGAGCTGAGCGACGATCCCGGAGGTGGTAGCCGTGCGCGTAGGCGGGCCGCTCTCGTCAACATTTTTAAGTTAGTTTTCTCTCCTTACATAGCTGATGTGTTTGTGTCTCTTGATCTTCGTTATAGGTACTATTTCATTATCACTGATGTTACTATTTTATTGTTTTCGTGTATTTCGATATGTTATCTATAAAATATATGTGTAAATTATGAATATTTATCAAAAAGTTTTGGAGAGAACAACATAAATGGTGATGGTTGATTTTACGAAATCTAAAGTTTTACTGTCCTTATAATAATAACACCATCAAAACTTCACATACCATGACAACTTTCATAATGAAATTTCTTCCGTTTGAGTAGTACGTACACTTTGTAAAACTCAGTCTTAAATAGAACTTTGTTGAATAACGAACTATAAAAACTCTTCGAAATCACGAGTTGGGTATCAAAGTTTACCTTCACTCAGAAATGAGGGTCCGACAATGTGAGGGTATTTGGAACTTTTAATGAATGTCTCTATGAAGCTGTGGTCAAGACTTTGTAGATTTGATTTGAATGTTTCATTTTATATAACCATATGTTTTGGCGGGTTAACAAGTTCATGTAATAACTCAATTATTTTTTCTAGACTGAAATGACGTGTTCATCAGAACCGCTGTCATAGATTTGTTCGAAATACCTATAGAGAGTTCGCTAATCGCTACCAGCTGCCATTAGTTGCTACCAATTGCTTATTAGCCGCTTAAGGTGACTGCTGTAGCATGAAGAATCTGGATAAAAATAATAGTTAACTAAAGTCCTTTCTTGAAATATTCGGTACCGCTCTTATTCTTGTTTTTATTATTCCTAAACCAATATTGTTTGCCTATATGCCCATATTTGTTGCAGTTGAAGCAACGGAGGTCCTATGTTTTTCCTAAGTGACTTTCTGTAAGTCGAGTGTTGTTCATATTTTTTCACTTTGCATAAAAAGCGGTGTAATATTTTTTTGTGCACTTTTTGTTGCCCTACTAATAAGATCGTTTAAGAACTGCACATTGTCCCGGTCTGATCCTCTGCATGTATTTTCTGACAGATCTCTCCATCATCATCTACATACTCATCGTAGTCAATCACATAATTCCATCCCTTCTTAACTAATGGGACACTTTCTGATCTTAGCTTGACACCTCTGTGCAACCCACAAATCCAAGCTATTATAACATAAGCTATTATCACTGCAAAAACTATTAGTACAGACTCAACAATTATAATGATATTTTTCTCATTGACATTGCACTCAGTCTTGGTGAGTTGTTTCCTTAATCTAGTTTCACAGTGATTAACCTCCTCACTAGCCTAGCACTTCCCTGACGTCACTGGTCGCTGCAGGAACAAGTGGCCGCGCGCCGAGATCAGGTTCAGGTGCTGCTGTAGGGTTCGAAGGTCAACCCGCTACAGTCCACCGCGGGGAAGCAGGAGATTTAAGGTGTACGTGAAACCCTGTAATGCGCAATAAGCGAAGGCATTACACACTGGCCGTAGACGGTGAGCACCCACAGCAACGCTTAATAGGGAAGCGCTAAAAGTGTAGATGTGTTGCTGTGGATGTTCACTATCAGATACGGAGATAACAATAATTCGGTTACTTAGCAAATTTATCATTTGAAAATTTTAACGGTAACTAAAACGCAAGTAGGCAAAAATTACATTATTAAGAAAATGTGGGGTAAACTACTATGCAGAAACACATAATAAGCTTGCAAGAGAAATAAAGTTAAGCGATAACACAAATAAAGAGATTACCCAGCTAAAGCAAAGCGAAAGAAACCGTTATGGTTTGCTTAGCTTCTGGCTAATTTAAAATTGTGTAGCACTTACCCAATCGGGGTTTAAATCACACACACTGAATATGCTGAGTATTATTATATGTCGAGATATATAGTCGAGGGAACGGTAAGGACGCCCTTAAAAAGTTTAATCGCTATGGCGATTATAATTGCTTAGAAAAACCGTTGGATTAGCTTTTAAAAAACTGGCTTGCGTTCGCCTCGATATCCAGATTCGCACTGACAGCTGCGACGTGGAAGCGAGGAGTCGCTGGTGCGGTCCGGGTGCCTAATATGTCGCTCGTTTAAATACGCGCGTGGTGATAAAATGTAGCTGGCCAGAAATTTTGATGCGTTTAGTTTGATACTGTAAATAGTTTAGTTTTTGTAAATAGTTTTAGTTTTGTAAATAGTTTTGTTAATTTTATTTTTACTCAACATTTTATTAAAAAGAATTAAGACATGTAACAATTAATGTTACAACATACTGCCAATAAAAATATATCAACCCTGATATGATTTAAGTCATCAATAATTTCGTGTAAATATTCGTTGGCTGAGATACTTTTTTAAAAGTTCTATTTATTTTTACTGTTTCTATGACAAGGCGTTAGGCTGCTCACATAGCAAGCTCTTGCGAGAGTTAATTAACGAAATGGACCACCTCATTATGCTTATGGGTTGTGTTTTCCTACGCCTACACTACTTTGTTATACTGCAAATCATTAGACCTACTAGATTAGATTTACGGAAGTATGTTTACTTCCTTAATTCAAATCAAATACAATTTATTTAAATAAGTAACTATTACTATATGATAGTATTTTACAATGATAACTACATATTTACAAAAATATAAAATAAAGGGTTGGAAAATTAAAACTACCTATGTATCAAAATATTCATCCGCATCGCTGTCAGCAAGAATCGTACCCAAAAGGCCAAAGAAGTTCAATGCATATTCTTTGGCCGAAGTATAGGCCAGCCTTATGGTCACGAGTGGACTCCACTAATCACTTGGATTTTTTTAAAGCCTTTACAATATCAATCAGGACAGTGAAGTCTTAAAAAAAATGTTATTTAAAAAGTACCTACATTTTCAATTCTTGTTTTTATGTATTCTAAATGATTTCTGAAGATAAGAAATAATATTTTACATTAGTTATCAGACCCTAATAGCATGTGGTGATGTCAAGTCTTCGTTAGTAAGTACGAATCTATATTAGCTTAAACAATTTTCATTTTCTCATGATTTTATCCTTCTATGATAGCCAATATGGCGCCTAAATAAAGTATATTCGTGAAATTGGGACACGCAGAAGCGATTAGTGCGTACCTACCTACAATAAAATTAAATAGCCAATAAAGCTGATGGACGTGCATAAAATCTGTCGATACTCGTGAGCAGATAAAATAGCTATCACTCTTAAAATTGGCCGTTAATCTACGGACAAAATGGTAATTCTAATGGAAGTATCTTTTAATTGGATTTCATAGATTATGGCTATTGCTTGACACCCTCGAAACGAAGAATCTCTTTAGCTGATTCCAGTATTGGAAACGATTATTTCTGCTTGCGGTAGGACGGAGACTTGAGGACCAAACACCTATTCAGATAACAGATCATTAATATTTTTTATACCTTTGGAAATAAAATATCAATTTTGAAAAATTAGCACGAAAACGAGAGAGCGGCCCGTAGCTTGACGGCGCGATGATAAAATACAAATTAAAAACATAATAAAAAACAAGCCGTTAGATGTCATAGCAGTCACACGAAATTCTTAACATTTGTATTATTTCATTTATACTCAAAACTAGTCTAAACACAACCAAATAATACAGATTACATCTAATATATGTGACTAACTCAACTTGCTTACAAGCCAGGTTGAGCTATCGTAATGGAAATCTTGAAGATTTACGAATTCCAATAACTGCGAATAGAATACTATATTATGTGTTTTAGGGGTGAAAGATTAGATTTTAATAATTGGTTACTTGCCCTTTTTTATGGGATTTCATGAAATGACCCCTCCCGCTGTGGGTTAGCAGCATGAAGGAGCGTCAGACTCTTATTGACTAAAACCAACCATGTTCCTTCTTAAGCCCTTTATGTACCAGGGCCACGGTAACTCTTTCAAACAATACCGCAGGCCCGGCTGGTTACTTGCCCTTACATTGGAATATAACACTGTGCGTAGTTCGTGAATCACTTAGGCCGGCTTACACGGGCTTTTCGTGCAGTGACCAAAATACGCATAGCTCTTGTAGTCGCAGCTAATAGCGAGAGCCTACCCGCTCTATAAAATTCATTGCGCTGTCAAAGGCTCCAAGCTGTAGCAACAGCATGAGTGCATCCATTTATGTAAAGGGTATTTACTGACAAAAGCGAAACTTACATCTGAAACATTGTTGCACGGGAATCAAGACAATTGAATAAACCAAGCCCGCAAGCAAAGATGACCAGACCACAGCTTGGGCTTGAGATTAATATTGTCAAAACTACAATTTATTACCATTTTGACATGTTCCTTTAGACAGTCAATTAACCCAACATTTACGAAATATTCGAAAAGATAAACAGGGGCTAAAAGCTTCAATGTTTACTCTCAAAATTTTAACAAACCCTTGTAAATACATTTTGGTAACATACAGTGTTTAGTTACACAAATAACCACCCACAATGTACTCCAAACCTTTTCATTTGAACGTAATGTTCATGTTACACGTCCTATTAATTCTTTCGTAATTAATTTACTATGTTTAACTTTGAAATATGAATTTCTGCGATAAAATAAAAGATGGACAAATATATTTTGCAAACAATTCACTGTTTTGTCTGATTCTCCATACATAATCCACAGCTTCTTGACCCAATCAAACAAGTGGGTTTCTATCATGTCTACAACAGTTGTGCTAGTTAATGTAAAAGCCAATACAATGTATTCATTATTTTTCCAAGCCAACCTATTAATAAATTGTTATTGGTTCTTATAATTTCCTTCCGAGAGCAACAAGATTCAGTAAAAAATGTTTTTAATCCCCTGTTTCTGCAATTACAATAACGGATTCCATTGTTTTATTTTTTGTTTTACGTTTTATTTTTCTCTTAACCAAGAAATATTACCGCAAAACCATATATTTGCATAATTTATTTGTGTAAATTGTTATTCATTATAATGTATGTGCATGCGAGTAAGTACTCATTTCTCTAAGCTGACTAGGGGAACTTGGGCCATTTCTCTTTCGGCAATTGCGTGTTTGTTTAAATAATGTCGTTACGTTAATACGAGGTACGATATTACTTTGCATGATTTATATAAATGCTTATTATTTATTGTGTACCATAGCTTAAATGAGCATGCAGTCACGACATAACGTTAGTGACAGAATGGCTGGTTGGCTGAAGAAAATGTTTTTTTTGTTCGTCTTTTATTTAATGATGCTTGGGCGCTGCTGTGCTTTCTCATTCTCAGACTCGTAAGGTTTGACAAAAATAGATAGGTAATAAATATTATAAAACTTGAAAACACTCAGAGTACTTACATCCCACCAAAATATGGCACAACAAAAGAATATCCTTGAAGACAATGATGGAGAGCAACGAATGAATGAACGGATCTGAGAGTTTTCATTTCAGAATTATTGCTCCTAAATTACGGCTTAGGTCTCATGCCCGCTTTCATGTATGCATCCTTGTTTAGTACCCCTGGGGAAACCAATAGGACTTTTGAGTCTAGGGTAGCCAACAGGACTTGAATGCCATAGGATTTTTAAGTCTCCCATTAGTACGGTGACGTTGGTCACTAAAGATGAAGGTGGTATGAGTGTATCCATCGCCTTAAGGATATCGGGACTCCGATCATACAGAGTCTCGGCCATATTTTTAAAATACAAAAGGACATTGTTCCGGCTCCATACATGTTCTGCCTAAGAACCGTTTGAATGGAAAGTGACTTCTATAAACTCTTAAAATTATATGGAATCCTATGAAATAAGTTTTCACGAACGGACACTTCAGGAAACTAAAATAATTACGAAAAAAGTTAATATTTTGAGGTTATAAATAAAAAATAACCAAGCTTGCGTGAAATATCAGAGTAGTGTTATCAAACTACACTATACAAAATATCAACAATACTATGTACAGCTCTATATGTTCTCTTCTAGATCTAGGAAAAGACTACTCTACTAGATACTAGGAAAAGAGATAGTAAATAGTCAAGTTTAAGATAATTCTTTGACAATGATCATTTTATAAAGTTGCATTTTCTGTCTGTCCCTATGAATGCTTTAGATCTTTAAAACTACGCGATGGATTTGGGTGCGATTTTTTTTTATTTTTTTTTAATAGATAGAGTAGGTCAAGAGGAAGGTTAACACCAAGGTTTTATATTGCCACCGTGCGAAGACGGGGCGTGTGACTAGTTTTCATAAATGCTTAGAATTTTTATGAAAAACAACTACCTAAACGCTTTTGCTTTCAACGTTACGTTTCTTAATATATAGTGAATCCACTTTGGATTTGTGATAAAACGTATCCAAAATGGAAGAGTTCCATTCACCACAATTCATAAAATATCGATATTATTACGATAGAGAATTATTTATTTAAATGATTGTTACTACTTTTATATTAGACAGTTACCTAGCTATCTACATGCCATAAGGCGGGAATCGAACCCGCGGTCTATTACCAAGAAGGTACAGACCATACTAAAAATGTCATTACCACACAAAATAATTTAACAGTTAAAGTAAGGTTTACCAATAACAATGAAAGAGGTTTTCGAGGATGTGCAATAAAAACAATATTTATATTCAATTAAAGGTTTTTAATCATCAATATTTCTCAATAATATATTATCTAAGAACTGAGCAGGGGGTTCAATTGAGTTTTGGTATCTCGCCCAGCTTAAATACCAGATAATAGTCATTATGTGGGCACAACAGCCCACTGTTCTACGCCCAAAGATACAATTGCAACAGTATGCCTGATGGTAGGAGCTTCTTACAAAGTACACAATTGCGTCCAACAGTGCATTGCATCTTATTATGCTCGACTGCTTGAGACCAACACGTCGTACATATAAGGTCATGAGCTTCAACCTGTAATAATAAATACAAAAAACATTAGTAAATATCAAGTAACTTGCAATTGTGGCAATTGATTTGAAAACCGAGAAATTGTGTGCTTATGAAAACATAAGTAGGTAGTAACATTCTTATCAAAATTAGAAAAACACTTTCGTAGACCACTTACCATACGGGGAACGGTCCATTGTTGTATGCAACGAAGTATATCTTCGTTTTCTAATACCAAAGAACCTCCAGCAGATCCACAATTTATACAATATACTATATTCTACATCCATTGTTGTAATTATAATATAACTAAATTCGATCACAGACAGAGCAATATCCGAAAATGCTAGTAAAATCCAGTTCTTCACACAAAGCCGAGTCTACCAAGTACGCAATCTAATCGGAGTCCGTAATCAAGCCAAAGTTGTTAGAATAAAACCATGAAACACATAGAAAATCACAAAAGAAACGATAGTCGCAAAGCTATCAAACTGACTTCTAGCAAACTGACTGAAGTACACCAGTGTTGCCAATTACGAAAACTATAATCCTACTCGAGTGCCAAGCTAGAAATTCGCGATTTCGCTCAAAACCATCTTAAAACATTATACAAATACTAGTTTTTTTCTAGCTAGTCAGTTTAGGTATTTAAATGAATAAAGTGTTAGCAACTAATTTTAATAACCGACTTCGGAAAGGAGGTTCTCAATTCGATCCGTATTTACCGAAATCCCGAAAACTTCCGAAACTGGCAGCACTGGCCGACGGAAACATTTTATAAGGCATCAATAATTGTGACCCTACTTTTTATTTGGAATTTTTTTATTTGAAGTGTCCGTGGAATACTAAAATATGTTTCAAACAATATAAAAATAAATAAAAATTATAGTATAATTTATATTCACATCGGTTCTTAGGCCAAAATTGAACAATGTCCTTTTCAGGCTTTTCAACTTTTTTTCATGATTGAAGCAGAAAAACGTTTTTGTTTATTTCTTGGACTTATCAATAAAACAACTAGAATAATTCTCACTCATTATATTTGCTATAACGTTTAAGAAACATTTATTTTCTCATAACCATCTACAGTATTATAAATATAGGTACCTTTCTAAGATCACAACATAGTTTTAAGTAGTTCAGGCGTTATTTACAATAAATAATAAACAATTAAGTACATAAGTATATTTACAAACTAGTCTCATCATTTGTAATAAATAGAATGTACTAAGTTGAATAAACTGTGAAAGTACAAATTGAGCAAGTCTAACTTACATTACTTGTATTCATACATTACTTTACTTGATAATATTTTGACTTTATTGAGGTAAAATAATATTGCTCACTAATGGATTTTTTCATATTTTCAATCTCTTTTTGGAGTTGATAATAATACATCTTTTTGATAATAAGCTATTAACTAACGCTTTCTTCGAGCGATTTATTTATTTAATATGTAAAGCAATCTGAAATGGTTTCCAAATAGTATTTATAAACATTTTCATTATAACTAATGACTGTGCGCAAAAAGTACTTCTAAACTATGACTGCAAAGAGTAAAATTGTTGCTCAATGTGCAACATCAATCTTAATCATTGAATAGTCAAATATTCAGACAGGTTTCAAAAATATCATTCATACATAATAGTAAACAGTTTCATAAGCTCTTTACTGGGAATGTACGTAAATATGGACAATTGATCCAGGGTATATATTAAAAGAGATCGTGCAAGTGAATATTTTTCGCAAGATTTATCGAAGTTTTTAAGCAGTGCTAGTTACTTACTATCAAAACACCAAGTAACGTATTATATTGACATTAAACATTTACCTAGTATATACTAGTATAGTAATATAAGACTTTCATTTAAAACATTTGATTTTAGGGTTCCAGGACTTTTGAAAATGGGACTCAATCAAATTAAGACGATAGAATAAACAATTTAAATGACGGCATATTTTTTTAGCATTAAATTTTTAAATGTAGACCTTACCTTAACAAGTCATTGGTACAAATTAAGTAACTAAATGCTACTTTTGAGTTCGCTTCAAATAATGCTCAAAATCGAGCATGTCATGATAAGTATCTAACCAATTTGTCATAATATATAGGGAAAACAATAAGTGCGTCTCAAAATTAAATAAAGCACTATCATCCAAAATGAATACTTCAAGTAAATAACACCCTATTGAATGGATGTACGATACAGGAATGGGACGGGAGCTATAAAGGTTAATGCCAGAGAAACCTTTTGAGGCATCCTAATAAATTGAGACAAATGGCTTTGGGACTACAAATCATTAGGGACTCATCCATTTCAGAATTCACCAATTTCATATGTACACATTATCAGCTAAAAGTAAATAGGTATCTAGTACCTTTGTACATGCAAATATACATTAACTTGAATGATCAAGTGAGAGCACAAATGACAACATTCACATCCATATAATAACACGAAGCAAGAACTTTCTCACAACTTTTCTGTGTCACTTTATAAAGTCCTTTAAATTCACATAAAATTCTACACAATTGAATCGTTTGGTGTATCAGCTTTTGAAAGTAACGGTACACTGCTGTAATCCTTTAAACGTTCTGCGCCTTTCTTGGTGCCGTTATCGAACGAGCTCGCTGTCGGCAATTTAGAAATCCAATTGTTATTCCCTACTTTGTTTGTCTTGTGATTGCCAATTGAATTCTGGTTCTGGCAGTCTTTCAGCTTTACTCGGGGCTGACTGCTATGAACCGAGTTGTGGTTTAGTGAATTGACGTTTAGAGATATGGAATTAGAAACGCTTTGTTTGTCCACTTCTTCTCCATTTTCTGTGACACCATTCGTGACAGGTTCCGTGGGGTCTGAATGCTGTCTCTGAATACTTAAGTTTTGTAAAAGTGGTTGAGCGTCTTTTTCTAATTTACTGATGTCTGTTTTTTGTATGAACACTCCTGATCCTCTTCTACTTGATGATCGAGAAGTTTGGTCTAATCGTTGTCTGAATGGAGTTAAGTGTGACAGTGAGCCACTTTCTGTCGACTGCGTCTGGGTTTTAACTAACGATGGTCTGTCTTTTTGTGCATTAGGATCTATTTTTTCGCCTATTAACCAATATGTGACTAGAGTTCCTTTGCCCTGTAACAAAATCATAATTACTATAACATAAAGGAAAAAAATACCATTGAATCTTTACATAAATTCTATCTATATTATTAGTTAGCTAAACTGAACTTGTAAATACTGAAAACAGTTGTGAGTGTACCTTCATAGCAACTTCTCCTCTGCACTCCAAATGAAAGGTTCCAAAGAGATCAAGCAGTGCCTTAGTATCTGGAGACACATGGATCTTGAGAGCTTCGCCATTGGACTCCATTCTCGACGCCGTATTCACGGTGTCCCCGAACAGACAATAGCGAGGCATCTTCAGACCAACCACACCAGCTACACAAGGACCTGTTAGAAAAAAATAACATTTAAATTAGAAACGTACATTTGTGTCAAATCTGGCTAATTACGCGCATAAAAACGGTCAAAAACTTTATTAAATAAGTTCAATCAAGGTTGTATTAAGCAAAATAAAAACCAATAGGTACCTATGTGTAAATAAAATTGTTATGTACTTTATTGAAAATGAATTGATGTCGGCTAAAAGGTTTGTCTGTATGCCATAATGTGACTAGACCATTATTTTACTCTGCAGAAACTACGTGAGGGACCTTTAATGAATAAAAATACGCAAGGAGCACGAACATGAGAAACTGACAACAACGTTCTGACTCTATTGAAAGCTTTTACTCCGCCCATTAATTGATTCCAAAAAATTGAGCATATTTTCTCGTGAGTGATTTTCCTAATGAAGACGTGTCAAAGAAAACAAAGCTGCTCTCATAATGATATCGAAATAACTTTGCATGAAACAGATTTCTGACGGCAAAGTAATTTGAATGCTTCTAAAAAATACCATGCGAACAAAAAATTGGCTTATATTCTATTTAATTTTCGAGTTCGTTTCATCGCAGCTCGTTACTTTGAAAGGGAATGAATGTGGTACTGTATTTTTGTTCAACATTTCCGAGAGTCGTGGCCCAGATTTTTTAACGTAGTGATTTTCGACGGGATATCGTTCTCTTTATGTTAAGTTAGTAATTTTGGGGCATCGTTTGTCATGTTGCTTTTCCTACAATTCTACAATTTGTGATTGTTCGGTTGTCTGAAAGTTGTTTTTTTTTTTCTGTATAACTTAGTTTCATTTGCTTCTTTTGACATTTTCTCGAAGTAACTGAACGGAGTTTGTTGTGAAACAACATTTAAACGAGAAGTTATCCGAGTGACATTTAATAAAAGTACACGAACAATTTGATTTTATAAACTATTCGATGCCGCTCTGGATGAAAGTAACCTCATCACAAATTCAGATCATGAGTTTCGTATACCGGATTATTATTTGTGACTTGAAAATAGTTTCAGTTCATTTTGAAATCATATTGATCCCCGAGCTTAAATAAGATTTAGTCTTGAGTTAGATCCGGGATGAAGAAGACCTTATAGCGCCCTTTTGTGGTCATAGCAAGCAGAAACTGTTAGGACTTGTTCTCATACTAATCTAGATCGTTTATACCCTTTATGATTGTTTGTAGCAGTGATCTTACCAGAATGTAACCCAATCCGGAGCTTCAACTGATCTTGTGGCCGATGCCTGATGCGGAATCTACTGACTGCGTCTCGCAGCGCTAGAGCCATTCGGGCCACTTCACAGGCATGCCGCGTACCGTTGCGTTCTGGCAGACCTGATACCACCATGTAAGCGTCGCCTATGGTTTCCACCTGTTTTTGGGATACAAAAATATCTTAAGATTTTGACACGTTGTAAATATGCCTCAAAAAATATGAAGGTTAGTAGGGCTAAAACCATAGCTGCAGGATTGCTTGAGAGAGTACCTTGGATCTAGACCACAATAACTGGTACATAGGTAGATTAGGCAAACGTGGAAAACTCCTTGCTGCCCCACCAGCAGTCGAGTAAATTGACAGTAAAACTCACCTTATAAACATCGTAGTTTTCAACAATGGAATCGAAGCACGTATACAGGTCGTTCAACAGGTCTACCACTTGCATAGGAGTGGAGGAGGCAGACAGTGCTGTGAAACCGACGATGTCTGAGAAGTAGATCGTCACTTGTTCGAAGGTCTCTGCCACCACTGACTGGCCGTTGATCAGTTGTAATGTTACGGACCTGGGTGATAAAAACAACATCTGTCATTTCTATTGACGCTTTTAAGTTTTAAATTATTTACTAGAATAGTTTTAATTTGTGATTGTGATTAATAAATAATTTTGCGTCAAAAAAAAACATGTTTCTGTCGGATTCGAATTATATGGCCGATTCGTCGCGCGAGGTTTCATACAATTTTATTTACTTAGAATCTTAAAATTCATTTCGTTTGGCGCTTTCGCTGCTGTCGATTGCAACAGATTTGTAAATTAAGAATACGGAGTACATTTGAACAATGCTGTTGAAAATGGAAGGATGGACTCTCCACTGAGAGACTTTTTCTGACCCAATTATGAATAACACAATCAAGTCAGATCAAGCATATTTATTGTGTCGTATAAAAGAGTAATAGAACCTACAAAGTATCCAATATCCATTAAAATACGTGGAGCAGATTGCTTTTAATAATATTTCTATATTTTTAAAGATTCAGTATAAACCAACCTTGAATTTGACCTTAAAAGCGTAAGAAAATCTGTATATAGTACCTACCGTATGACATGAATAAATAATTTGAAATTAGGAGTTCTATGAAATATATTTTCTTAGCCTAAGTTAATGCTTTTTATGAAATATTTCAGTTTCTTTTGACGAAATATTTTTTAAGAAAAAGCATTTTTAAGACACAAACAAGTCACTTAAAAAATCAAGTTCATTAAATACGAAGACAAAATTTTTAGAAGTTGAATGGAAAAGACAATTAAGTCGGTCTTTGTTACTTTGAAAGTCCATTTTCTAATTAGCACTGTCTGCTACCGACGAAAGTTATTCATTATTGAGATTTTAATTGACCTCAAACGGCGATGCCGCGGGCGATGAAAAATTGGAAATGGAAAAAATAATTATATTTTGAACAGAGTATTTTTATTACCGTCGTAATTAGATTTGAGAACATAGTACATATCTTTGTTCTTTATTTTTTTTATATTTACCTACACAGGTAGTATTATTGTTCGTCTGAATAAAAAGTTTGCAGACTCTTCGATTAAAATTTCTATTGTTTTCGAAAGCAGTTCAATATTGGCGCTGTGTTTGAAATAGTTTTTACTGAAAGCACACTGCTTTTAAAATGCTGTTTTTGTTACTTACTTGGGTAAAAGTTGATAGAGAAGTTCTTCGCATTTCTTCTTTTCTTCTAAATAATCTTGAGTTCGCTCACTAACTAAAGATTCCAAATTATTTGCGTACTGCTCCATACGGGAAAGTAAATTATCTAAAATGTTGCTACTTTCTTGAGTTCTGTTGGAAAGAAAAATACGAGTTTAGAATATCGAGAACTCGAAAAAAGAAAATATTATATTTACAAATAACAAGCAAAAATGATTTCTGGAGAGGTTAACTTTTATTTTAAAGAAATAACGAAAATATTGATAAATGTATTTAACATTTAACAATATTTTCGTTATTTCTTTAAAATGTTAAATACATTTATCAATATTTGCTTAATTGTTTTACGATTAAAAATTGATAGTCGTGTGTTTTCAGAGACACTACGTAAATTAAAAAAAAATAATAAAAAAATTGCTAAAAAAATGTCACAATACATCTACACCAGAAGATGAAGACATATGTACATAATAATTACTTGTTGAGGCGTCTTATGGCTCCCTTCAGGTGGGCGAAGTCTGGTCTCTCGGCAGGGTCTTCGGCCCAGCACCTCCTCATCAACTCGGTGGCATCGTCCACCTCACAGGAACGGTGATGAGATGTATTGGGTCGAATACCACTGGCTATCACCGCCTCAATGATTTCTAGGAAAATTGTATATTCAAGAATAGTTTATTTTTGTTACAACGCAATTTCCCACGATTTATACCATATTCCAAAGTAAATATTTAACTATAAAGTAACGTATACCCTTCTTCGATTAAAGAGCTTTATTTTTAGAGAATTATTATCCGTAATTCAATAATCTTTATTCAGTATCTTAAATTGTATCGACGCTAATAGCCAAAAGGCCGTCCTAATAAATTACGGATCTATTGGTTTAATTCTAACATAAATGAAATATCCTTTTAAACCAATTTTATCCCTACAGCGCGTAAATAAAGCCAAAAGAGATATTTGATGAAAAAATGTTTTTGCCAATTTGGTTTGCACCTGTGTTAAACGGAATCCATTACGTTTAATATAACCTTGTATGAATAACGAGAAATATATTTTTTAAGCGCTACTCTCTTTTAAATATTTATGGCGATGAAACGCGTTGTACCAAAAAATATAGGTTTTTGGAATTTACTCTGAACAATAAAACATCAATTTGTGTATCTAATTGTCGCTAGGCTTGATCTTATTTTAATCATTCATTTGTACCTTTAGCATAACTCACCTTTAGGCGCCATTTCGATGCCAGGACCGAGCCAGAATGCTCCCTGCCTGTTCACAATTTCATGCATGACGATGCCGAAGGAATACACGTCTCCTTTCTGTGTCCCCTCCGGTGGCGGTTCTGCTGTTCGAAGCAACTCTGGTGCAGTCCAGAGAAGACCTAAAGGACCATATGAAAATTTAGTTTACCTGGAATAATGGGCTAAGAAAAATATCCACCCGTTTTGGGAATAAGTTTTGTAAGATCTTATCGCTTATGTTCACTTAGCTTAGTTTCTTGAGGTTTGGTAGACAACATTTTGGTCAATAATAGTCGTTTTTTGCGAGGCTTGGCGTTTAGCGAAGTCCTGATTTTCCTCAAATTGAGAGTTAAGAACCCACAAAGACAATTACAAAGTAAAAATTAAATTAAAAGCTGTCCAACTGAGCTTCCTTATTGAGGCGGTTAATATAATTTTACAAAAGTCAAATACTCTGACTGGCGACTAATTGACTGGATGCTGGTTGAATTTCGAACTTGTTTCAGAAAGTGCGAGGGTAGAATGGCGTCATAGTTAAGTGGATCGGTAATGAGTGATATTGTTTAATCATGAGGCTTTTATATAAATTCGAACGTGCTTAGTTCAGATTACTTATGACTACATTTGAAAGTTGTTATTTGAAAGCTTTGAATTTATATGAGACATCGGCATTTTTTGTGAAAAAGGAAAAGCATCATGAATCAATCACTGAACAGTACTGAACACAATCGTTTGACCCGTACGAGTAAACTACATTGACAAAAAAGGGCAGAAACTTTAAAAATGAGTTCTATTCACTTATCACTAATTTCAATGTACTTACGCGTCCAATAACTGTGTGCCCTCGAATCTTTCTCTGATGTCCTTAACGCGTGGAGTCCAAAGTCCGTGATCTTCAATACAAATCGTGAGTCTACCACACAGTTGCTGGACTTCAAAGCCCCGTGAGATCTGATGTCTGAACCGTGGAGGTAATGCATGCCCTGAATAAGGAAAAAAAACATTAAAACGTTATTTGCTTCTGATGCAGTCTATAATAAACGCTGATTTTGTTTATGTAAGGATAGGCTGTATATTTTATTAATGTTTTAATATCACTTGACACAAGACCCACACAGTATTGAATTCTGCATTGAAATTTTGACAATGTTTAAACAAGCTGGTTATAGTCACCACAGATAACATTTCGAATTGTCTGCCAAACAAAACAAATGATTTGATCAGTTCATTATTCATTAAGCCCTGTAATTTTATTGAACTTCAGTAAAATCGATTCACAATGTTTGTATAAAGCTTTTAAAGCTCGGTGAGGCAGTAGCAAAGTTTTGTCCTTTGAGATTTTATACTATTATCACCCTGTAAAGAGGTCCAACTAAACTGATAAACTGTTTAGTGTAAAGGAGCACAATAGTATCAATTTTCAAGAGATTTTATAAATAGTAACTAGACCCAAAAATCCCCAAGACTCAACTGTGACTAACGAGTGCGCAATCATCGTGTAAATAAAAGTACACAGATTAATACCAATTAAGAACTACAAGCTCACCTTCACGATATCGTGCATCAAACTGACTTTGAACATCCAATCCAGTTTAATGGATTCATTTTCCAAAATATCTTGCAGCGATCCTTTGGGGCAGTACTCGGTCAAAAGGCAACAATGTGGAGGATCCACACACGCTCCGTAAAACCTTGCCAAGTGATCATGTTCTAAATCCTTCATCTTCTTTAACTCGAGCAGAAGAGGCCTCGTTAGGTCTATCCGCTGTTTGTCCACTTTCTTAATAGCAACTCGGCAACCTTTGTAGAATCCACATGGAGCGTATACTTGTCTGTCACCAGCTAAAGACGTGGCTTCGTCCGAGAATGTAGTCTAAAACAAAAACCATTAAAGTGAAGACTCTAAATCTGTTTAATGTCTATGAAAATCGTTTAAGCTTATTCGCACAAATAAGGTTTCGTTTTCAACTACCTAAGAGTTAATTTAATAAGTATATTTAAAACTTGATCTCCTCAGTTTATCTTTCCTTAAGGTGTTCGCAATTACAAAGAAGTTGTAAGACCCTAAAGGGACCAGCTATTTCCAGGAATTTCAAATTATCAAAAAGATACTCCAAAATATTTAGGAAATTAACAGTAACTTCTTAAAGTAGCTCTTCAAACTATTCCACTCACAAAATCTATCGAACGCTAAAAGTTCATCGAATATTAACGTTGTTGAACGAGGATGAAGTTCGTACCGATAAATACTTGACATTTATAAGTTTGGTAACTTAGCTCTTCACAAGCTGAAAGTCAGCCATGAATCAATTCGGACTTACCTACTTTTACATTTCAGAGTCAAACAAGTTTTGCTGTATTCCGAATTCAAGACAATGTTTCATTCTCAAGAGCTCTAGACTAGTCTAAGATTTAACAGACTTTGGGGGTTCAGTTTATACGTGATCATTAAGCGTAACTTTCCAATATAAATAAAATTTAACAATACATGAAAATAGTTCATTGATCAAAGTTAATGCAACTGACAACAAATATTGTAAATTATGATTTGACACAATAGCGGATCATGAAAGCAATTCGAACAAAGCTTCCAAATAATGGAAGTAATGAACTGGAAAGTCCACAGGGGATAACCTATGGACAATCAATATAACATCGAGATTTTTCGTTTGTTTAGTAATTTTGCTTCTCTTATGTACAATACATATAATATATTATAGTAAACATTTACTTGAGTAACTAAGGTCCTATCGCAGTTTCTGTAGCGTATTTGTCTAAAGAAACTTTTTGCTATAAAATAATACACAGTCATATGATTAAAGGAAAGAGTCACGTTGCACCGACCCCGAATGAAAGATTGAGACAGGGGTCGCCTTAACCCTATCCATGATGATCCTTGTCAAATAATTGTGATATAAATAGGTCCATATTAATTTTGGTGGTGATAATAATTTTACGAATGTATTGAACAGTAAACATAATAGATATCGATTATAGTTCGGCCATTCAGAGAATGCGTTCCTGACACGTCGCGATTGAACTGACGACGTAACTTTGCAATGGCGTTGCAGTTACGATAAAAATATTTTTGCTGGTTGTTTACCGTTTTAACAATTGAGGAGCATTAAAACAACATTATTATATCAATAATCAATGAATGTAGTTACGTCGTCAGTTCAATCGCGACGTGTCAGGAACGCATTCTCTGAATGGCCGAACTATAGTTTCCATACTTTATGATTTAAAGCGCAGGTGGTCGCCCTTTAGTAATAATCTTGATTCAAAAGCCGATTGGAATATGCAAGCAACACGGGGATTTGAACCGCAAAACAGTTTTAGTCTGAAATTGCACCTACATTGAAGCCTACAGATTTCCAATTCTACATTGGATAGGCTGCACAGGTTAAATCCTCAGGCTAATGTTTAGTGCCTCTATTTCTAGATTAGTCTGATAAATCCGAATAACGGATATGCATAATTTAAAGTTTTGACGCTAGTATTGTAAGTAAATGGATGGATCCGATGACATATAATTGTAAAATGCTTCAATGTAATTTACGAAATGACTCCGACAAAATTCCTGAGTTCAAAGGTACACGTAGGTATGTACACTTTTTATTTTTATTTAATTTTTGTGACTAATCCTTCTGATTAAGATTTACGTTTCTTTTTTTTTTTTTTTTTCTTTTTTTTTTTTTTAAATAGTACATAGTTTAGTAGTTTTATTATTTTTTTCTATAGAGCATAAATCAGTTCATACCGATGGACATCCGCAACTCCGCATAGGTCCAGTTGAAAACCAGCGTCAGACACTAGCTGTCTGGCATAATGCTGAACTGGACCTAGTTGACGCAACCTTTTGTTCTTTTATTTTGTTTTTTTTTTGTTGTTTCTATTGTGTATGTATGGTTTGTGTCAATAAATAAGTTTTCTTTCTTTCTTCTTTCTTTCTTTCTTTCTAGCTCACTGTTCGTTTACCAGCAAACATCTGTTTACACCTTATTTGCAAAGCACGCTGTCAATATTCCTGTTACATTTGAATCGACATTTTATTTTGAAATATTTTGAAATAACACAATGTGCCAGGCTTTTTTATTTATTTAATACTTTATGCACAAGCTTGTACAATAGCGGACTTACTTATATACTTTTTACACTAGCCCATATCGACTTCCTTAATGGCCCTTAACTTATCCGCTATTTCTGACCTCAGTTCCAAGGTATAATTATGTCAGTAATTTAAAATACCCAGATGTTCATTTTGAGTTCCGAATATGGAGTGATGTATCACTTGCTCCTATTTTTAGTTATATCGTCATATCCCGGATCTGATACTTTTTTAACACTGTTTTTTTTTTCAGGTTTAACAAGGTTTCATGTTTCAAGCGAATTGTAAAGTACAGGTATATTATTGGGACTGTTATAAGGAATTGTGCAAGGAGGTTCGATACGCTTTATTCAATTTAAACATTTTTTTTTTTGTCCAAATGATATATATTAGAAACACAATAATGAAATGTCTTATATCTGCTTACCCCAGTACTGTATCTCCTCGCCAGTGAGTGCAAGCTCCCGCGAAGCCGCCCGCCCGGCTGCAGCACGTCACTCCAACTGACCCGCCATGTCATCATAGCTATCTCTGCTTCCAACTTGTAATGCCTATTAAAATGGAATCAGTGATTATTAATTCATTTGTTAACTACCTATGTACATATTAATAATATTTTTAAATATTACTTAAAAAATATTAAAAAGAAGAAGAAAGAAAATACAGGTACGCAATGTAAACCTTGAATTATCATGTAGGCATCACTAGGTAGCAAGACATGGGTTTTTTTTTTTAAGTGTGCAGGATATCATATCGAAGTAAGAGTTTTTTACAGTTTGTAAAAATTAAAAGATAATTCCCTGACACTCAGTTTATTTTTTTTAGTTCTATGGATAGTAAATATGGGATGGGGGTAGGTGTCCTCCCAATTACAGGCGACCACATCAATCACAATACATCATTAGGTACCACTATAACTATACAATACTAATAACAACAAGCAAAGGTTTCATTACAAGACCGTTGGTAAAAATACTTTTCTCATAGAAAATATATAATGATCTAAGAAATGTTGCTTTCACAAGGGAAAAGAATGATGGATTCAATTTAATGAGGCACCGAGTAAAATGTACTTAATGGTTGTTTTTTATCGGAAAAATATTCAGTGATATTGATACTTGTATTATTTAATACAGGATAAAACGGTGTATCAAACTAATAAAGCATTTATGGCCTTACTACAAAAACTTTAACCACTGTTTTACACTTGTCTAAAAAAAATGTGGCTCCAAAATGAACCATATGTCAACGTCATAATTTGTCATTTTTTTAGACAAGTCTTAAACTGACGTTAAAAAGTTTTTGTGGTAAGACGGTTAATATTTTAGTCCTAACTTTTTCAGTTTCAGATATTATAAACTTTTCGATAAACACTTTTCGGATAAGTTAATTTGCTTTTTTAAGTTCATTATAGCCAAACAAACGAACTTCGTGACAAAAAAGTCCTGATCAAACTAATAAAATACCTTTATTTTTATTTTTTAATTACATATGAAAACTTACCTGTAAATAAACACTGAGAGTATAGCCAGCACGACGACCACTGAACTGAGTATTATACTCAATATTGCATAAACTGGCAAAGCTGAAACAATAGATTAATATTAGTAAACAGTATATATTCCGAATATATTATAATTATGAAATTCTGACTACTAATTACGGACATTAATATCAAATTGTTCATGGAATCCTAATTTCAAATTTTGAAACCGTATTTCGATGTTATAGAGAGATGTTTTGAGTATGTTTCATCAAAATCCATGACAACTTGTTGGTATACTATATTGTGTGACATGATTTAAATTATGATTATAATTATGAGCGAAGGCAGAGACGACAGCGCAACAACAAATCAATATATTTTCAATCTATACTTATAAAAATGAAACCCGCTTTCCGTTGTCACGACATAACATGAAAACGGCTTGACCGATTTGGCTGAAAATTAGAGGGGAGGTAACTTAGACCCGGGAGAAGGTTTTTGTCACCATCCGGCTACGGGACGTGGGTGAAACCGCGGGCGAAAGCTAGTATTTTCATAAAACTCGAAGGTTAATGTTCGATTGGTTAAAATTCACAAATTCGGGTAGGTTGACCTGATAGCGTCTGCTCAGAAGCTGAGGACTGCCATTGAGTTTTCCGAGTACTGTATCAATCTTTATACACGACCCTAAATAAAGGACCTGTATCTTCCTTGTCACTGAATAAATTGTCTAGAGAATTTATTCTATCGCTTCACCCTAAAGTGAATTATCGTAATAAATCTGATAAAATTTAATTTCACGCCAAAATAAACACGACTGTGCTAGATTCGATAATTTAACGTGCTTGTGAGATGGGTTGGTCCTTTTATTCGCTTCCCAGCTTTTGTCTAAAGGAATTACATTTTGAAACAAGGAAAATTGATGAGGTTTTAGTGCATTCGCATAGAATACTGAACCCTAATTTATAAAGGAACTTATTACGTGAACCAGCTGTGCAAGCTATCGAGCTTTTTGAGAAAACACATTTATCTTTAGGTAAATAGTATTTGATTTTGATAGTGACAAAATCACCTTTTCCACAGTTTCCGAAAGCTGACCTTAGCAGCAAACAAATATAGTTATAATCTAGTTTTCTAGTTTGGACTGTAAATCCAATTACTATAATTTTATAATTTCCGACGTCTTAAAGAACCAGTGATTCAAATATCTACTATATTAGGAGAGGAACTAAAAATGTCACTTACGTGTCCCTGCTGTGTTTGCTTATCCTTATGGTATACAGGAGTAGGGGTCTATTTACCATCCACCTTATCCGTAAATGGACCTCTTCATGCATTTATTTACCAAAGACATACGTACCTATTTGTGTAACTGTTATTTTCAATGCTTAAATTCTATAAATTGAAAGCGGTCCTTTAATTAAACAATTATTATAATAAGTATATTACGTACTCGTAAATTATTCATCAAGCTTTAATAAAATATTCCAATTATATTTAATAATAATTGTCTTTCCGCACGTTTGACCGAAGTGCTTGAGCGGGATTGCAATTAACGATACCCATCACCGTTGCGCTGCTATGTGTAATAAACGATGGACCGGCCCGAGCTATATTGCTTGTATCGACCCTACGTTATTGCTTGAAGCAATAACAGGCCAGAACCAAACAGTGAGTAAACGCTTTCAATCATGATAGGTGTTAAACGGTGATTTTATGTTGGGTTTATTTTTCAATGTTAAAACCATCTCGTTTATCAACGTACCTACTTTTCTGCCTCAAATGTCCAGGCAGGCATAATTATAAATATAAGGATAAGGCATAATACTTTTTAGGACTGAAATATTATGTTAGTGTCCACCAATTACTTTATATATTTTAGATCAACATTTAGTAACAGAAAGAATATCAATAACATCGATTCAAATAGCTTCGCTCAATTCATAAACATACCGTTATTATGGTTTTTAGTCAGTTTATTACACAAGATTATGAACTGATGCATGACTTGTGTGTATACGATCGGCCTTTGATATTTGTTGGCCAGCTGCCAATACAAGTGAAGACGGTTAGCAATGGGACAATGTTGGCAATCAAATGTACATTAGTATCATCCTTGTCAACATTTCTCGTTAAACCGAAGGATCGGAATAATCACACTAATATTATAAAGTTTATATGTGTGTAAGTTTTTTACTTCTTTACACGCAAACGGCTGAATTTATAAGTTATTTAGATTTATGCCAGAACATGTTATTCGGGGATAGTCAAGCTACCCCATAGTAAACGATTTTATAAATCGTTATAGTTGCTTCGGATTATTTCGCTTAGATTAAAGACAAACAAAAGTTCCTTTTTTTATTAAAGTTTATATAGATATATAGATAGAATAAGATATGTATTATAGAAGATAGATTAGTATTGCGAAAAAGGTTTGTTTTGTCATTTTTCACTTCGCCTCCCTCAGTCCTTTTTAAAGGATTTACATTTTCAGATCCATTTATTTTTATTGAAAATGAAACAAAGCTTTTAATCCTACGATAATGGCAACCTACAAAATGAACGTAAGAACACTTTATCCAAAATAAAATAATGTGCTTTCGAAACGTTATGAAGGCTTAATACTTATGTCATCATTATAAAGAATAATGCTCATTTAAACTACATTCATTATTTTAACTATCACAATAATCCTTTTATAAAAAGAAAACTTTGGCAATAAATGGAAAATAATCATCAATATCCGCGTGTTTAATAATACAAATTAATCGTAAGCAAAGAAAAACGGTACAAAAAATAAGTTTCATACAGCATAATTTTACTTGGCGGTAACCCAACAAGTTGAAATAACTAGCGGCCGAGAAAATTGCAAGCGATTTACTGAAGACCCGATAATATTATTAAGAAAAGAAATGAGCTGCGAATACGGCTTCAGATTGGGTCCAAATGGCAAAGATAAGGTCTGTAACGAGAATAGCATAGGGAGTGGTCGCCAAACGATATTGTATAGACCACGATTCAGAATCGGTCATATTGAAAATGTTACTTTTCTATACTAATATTACCTCTATAAAGAGAAAAAAATTGTTTGTAATGGATGAACTCAAAAATTACCGGACAGATTTTAAAAATTCTTTCAATGTTGAAAATACACTCTTATCGAACATAGACTATATTTTATCCATGTACGGACAGTAGTTCCTGTGGGACACGTATTAATTTTCATTAAATATTCAAACAGAGGTACTGTTTGAATATTTAATGAAAATTAATAGTGACATCGACACGTAACTATCTTTAAAGAAAACATATTATTATTTGTATCATAGCATATTTCTTCCCTTTGCTTAAGGGATTGGTATAGTTTGCTGAATTTGTGGTTGAATTCTTATAAAAAGAAAATAAAATAAAGCCCTCAAAGTCTTTTACTTCTAAACTTTAATTAAAAGGAAGGTACTACAGCGAAAATAAAGTACATTGAAGTGGCAGATAAGAAGTTTAGTGGCTTAAAAGAGTAAACACCACCTCATTTGAGAGTGCCTCTTTTGTAATTAGAGGAAAATTTTATAAAAGCCAAGTCAAATAAAAGTTGTAGACATTTTAAATGACCTTTGTTACTCAAGGTTTTCATTCATTTTTGATGTTTTATTTCATAATGCAATTGTTTGAGTTCTAGTGATGTTTATGAACAAAACTAACTTGCGATGTGAAGAGGATAAAAGTGTCAGGTATTAGCTATATTACTCCCAACTAATATTTAACTAATATTTGACCCAACCCAACTAATATTTGACTGCCTCGTTGGTCTAGTGGTCGCAAGCGCAGGCTGCTGTGCTCGAGGTCTCGGGTTCGATTCCCGGGTCGGGCCGAAATCGCTTTGTGGGTTTTCTTAAACTTTCACAAAGCAGCCCGTAGTCTGGAAGTTGGTGATTGATTCACCCGTGCTTCGGAGAGCACGTAAATGTCGGTCCTGCGCCTGATCTCTTTCCGGTCGTGTCGGATTGCCGTCCCATCGGGTTATGAAAGTGAAGGAATAGGGATTGCACCTGTGTCTGCGCAAATGCTCGTGCACTATAATATGTCCTGCGCAGTTGGCTGATCTCCTTAAGTGAGAACAGCCGCCGTGGCCGAAATCGGCCGTGGACGCCATTATTACTCCCAAGTTTCAATTTTATCTATTGAAATTGGTGCCGATAATAACGTAGGTATATTAAAATCGAATATAGCACAAACACAACGTCACAGACTTTTCGTATAGGATCATGACACCAAAGACAGTATTTTAAACAACGCCACTACATGTGACAGATTATTATTGTATGTATATGGCCAGTAAGGGCCACAAGGAATTTCCTTCAATAATTGAGCTGTTTGCGCATTAAGAAGTAACATACACACAAAATCGTAAACTTTTGCAACAAAGTATTCATTGCATTAGAATAAAAATAGTTCTTACAATTATCAGGACAGAGAGAGCCATCAAAGCCGCACATAGGTGTGTCAGGAGGAGGTGTGGTCCTTCCACCAGCCCAGTGAATAGGCCGGTCTTCGATGAACTGGAGAGAGGAGTTAGCTGCCACGTATGTCGCCACCACCTGCGGAAAAAATATCAATATAGTAAAATAATATTCTTCAAAGAAAAACATAGGAAAATAAGTTATATTTTAGATTCCAGGCCCATAATTTTCATATTAATGCAATTTTCGGCCACGGTGGCTGTTCTCGCATTAAGCGACGCGCCAGCTATGAAGGACGTTCGCAAGAATTTGCGCAGACATTGGTGCACTTTATATTCCTTAACTCTCATAGCCCGGCGGTATGAACATAATACGAGTAGGTAAATTAAAAAAAATCCAGAGTACTTTTCTGCTAACAACCAGACTTGTTTTTTGTTTCGTCCAAAATTTAAAAGAAGTTAGTTTTTTTTTGAAATAACCAGCAATCACAGCCAATTCAATCTCTCGAAACTTACCAAAATGTAGAAGATATTTTATAAAGTGTCTGAAAATTACGTTTGCTCAAGGCTCACATGAAATCTGCGCAAACTTCGCAAATATCATGTTCATGCCTTTTCCAAGTTCGTAACAAGCTTTTTGAAAGTTGGCCCTAGACGAAACTTGAGAAGAGTTTTTAATAAAATGGAGGGTGAACCTTGAATTTTGTCCATGAAAGTAAAATTGATTTTTATGCGCGATTCCAATAATTTTGTTTGTACGCGTGAAATGATTGTGATTCCGGAAAACAATATAGACAAAGAATGTCATCTGCGCTTGATTTCACTTATTAAAATGTTTTGCATTTGCATATTAAAATTAAAAAAAAAACATAAGTTTATTGTAATTGATAATACTATTTTTTCCCGTGAAAGTGATCCCGAACTACTGTTATTCGTTCTTTGATACATGAATACATGACTTTTGCTTACAAATGAAACCATTTCTGAACTGAACAATATGAAGCAAATGGATTTCAAAATATAGAAATTCTAATTAAGCATAATACGTATTAGAGTGCGCTGCTGTCGACAGTCATTTTCATTCAATTATCTATTGTTAGTGAATTCAGTACTATGTAAATTATGCAATCATTTTGCCGTGTTTTCAACCAGTTGAAAGTCAGCAGAACACATCTAATCCACTAAACCCATATAGGATTAATTCAATAAACTATTTTTAAAATTAAGTGCATAAGATTTAAGCATTACTACTTGCATAATATTGCCTCACGAAAATATAAGTGGTAGATACCGATACCTACACAGATTCGGAATTACCTCAACGTCTTGTCATAGGGATAAACCATTTTTTCCTATGGTTAAATATTCAAATGTTGGCCTCATCTCAATTTACGGGAAATTCCATTACTACAATTTATTTGCGCGCCCCTCACATTTGGTTACGAACATAAAAAGGAGGCTATAAAATTTGCAGCAAATAAAGATGTAAGTAAAACCATTTTTATGACACAATTTAAGGACCTACTTTACTATCGTGTTAGCAAGAAAAAATCGGCTAAGTGCGAGTAGGACTCGCGCACGTAGGGTTCCGTACCATCCAAACTAATATTCTATATATATTTATGGATATCGAAAAACCACGTTTGTTGTATGGGAGCCCCTCGAAATATTTATTTTATTCTAGTTTTCAGTATTTGTTATAACAACAAATGGCGGCAACAGAAATACATCATCTGTGAAAATTTCAACTCTCTAACTATCACGGTTCATGAGATACAGCCTGGTGACAGACGGACGGATGGACGGACGGACAGAGGAGCGAAAACAATAGGGTCCCGTTTTACCCTTTGGGTACGGAACCCCCGGAACAAAAAGGTCTACAATAGACATGGAAAAATGTAGATTGGTACTATGTAGCTATTCTCAAGAGTTCACAAACATTGTTTGCTTGACAAATGTGGTTATATGTACCTATGTCTGCGGATATATTGCAAACGAAAGCTAACCTGGGTTCATAATAAATTCTTTCAATATCCCACATACAGTAAATAGAAATGCCAGAAACTTTATTCTAGGATTTTGTTTACTTTGCTTTAGAATTGAATATAAAAATTTTTCGCTGG
The DNA here is from genome assembly GCF_022581195.2 of Helicoverpa zea. Lineage (NCBI taxonomy): Eukaryota > Metazoa > Arthropoda > Insecta > Lepidoptera > Noctuidae > Helicoverpa > Helicoverpa zea. The sequence goes on from NC_061472.1 coordinate 8,223,862, forward strand.
TAGACATTAAAGAGATTGTTAATATGATTCTCGTAGTTAGTTATTTTTTCTATACCGTGGCTTAAGTTAATTTTAGTTAAAAAACCCAAAATTATGGATATACCCAATAAGTGTACATAGGTAACAGCTAAATATACACATACAATGATAAGACTCCATTTTAAACTATTCTGTCTTTTTATGTTTGGAATAAGATTTATCGGAGAGAAATACTGCAATTAAAATATAACTCCACGTTTCGGGTCCTTTGAACCCTCTGGAAAGGTCATTGAAAATAATGTGCTTTCCTCTTGACAGAGACAGACTGGTGTAAAATATATGTAGATACAAATGTTACGCTCGAAAAGTTTCCACGCAAACTTTCGATTAATCTATGTTCGAACATCGTCACTATTCACAAGTTTATAAATGTGTGGTGTGCTGTTATTTACGAGAAAGTGTGGGCTTACCTGAAGGTATCCAGAAGTTAAGATACAAAGAATTTTGTTATTGGAAATGTATAAATTACACTGAACATGGGATAAAATACCTTGTTTTTCATTTGAAGTCTTTATTACTTAATAAGTAAGTTAAATATCTTGGATTCCATTTGAACTGTTTCTAAAGTTTCAATGAGGCCTTAATCGCCTGTAATTTTTTTTTGAAAATAAATGTTTAATGATCAATGAATATTGAAAAGATAAAATATTTGGTCTTCAAAGTTCGTAAGCCGTCTTAAAGTTTAATCTTCAAAAGTTTTGTTTGTAATAGCTTCTTTATATTGTTTAGTACGATACTGGGAATCAATGTAAACTCCAAAACGTGTTTTATCGAGAAAATGATTATCTATATTTTTAATAAATTACTAACGTCTTTTGTCGGAATTTTTGGATCTCTTAGTATTTTAATTAAATTATTCTTTTACACATCAGTGGCCGTCAGGTAGATCTAAGAAAACTCTTAAACAAAGGTTTGTTTGGTGATTTAATTTGCAGCTCAATTCGTAAGTAGAAGAAAAAATAGGCAAAACATAACTTCTGTAGGTACTGATTAATTAATTCTAAAAATGTTTACTTCAAGGATTGAAAAACTACGCTAACAAAGTCTAGTTTAACTTTACCATTTTTTATAAAAAACCTTGGAAATCTTAAAGAACACAATGCCGTTTTACTGCCTTATTGTAACCTTTCTCGAAACCTTTACAAAAGCGCTTAGAAATTGAAAAGTCCATTGTTACTTGGAAAACGCTGAGGTGCACAATATGTGCGCGATAGAGCCATGAATTTAGGACTTTTATTGAAAACCCTCTTTACAAGTACCACGCAACTTTTGTTAAACCATTATGCTAATACTGAATATCGAAGTTAATAAAAAGAACCGAAAATCTAAGACCATTTTATAAGTCAGTAGCCGTTTTCCCGTGGCTTCACCCGTGTCCCGTCCCGACGTGCTGTAAGCACCCGAATAAAGTATAACGTATCTTCTAAACAGTGAATTTTTCAAAGCGATCAAGTAGTTTCTGCGTGACGACAAACAAACCATCAAATCATTCCTCTCAGATACCTTCCCAATTTTGGAGACTCATAAAAACGAAATATAAATCTTCTTTTCATAAAACAAATACAAATAATGCAGATTGATATTATCTCTGCAGAAAATCCTGCCTTCTGATATATAAAATATCGCTGAGCCCCAAAAATATGGCGGCAAATTTTCATCTTTTCTGCATTAACGTTATCTATGTCTGTGCCATTATTTTCGCCAAACCACTAACTTAAGTCGATCGATTTAAGGTCCATTAAGTTCAGTCCTGGTTATTTTTTTGGTGATGAAGTACAGATATAGGTTCTATATTTTCTGACCCTTTTATATTAATAGGTTTTCAGGCGTATGAGCACAAATATAATATCGCACATTCGCCGACTGTATTTTTAATCTGTGATAAAGAAGTTAGCCGCTAATTTCTCAAGGATATTAAGAGGATTCATTTTTATATAAATGGTCGTTATAGTTTACCTGCACAGAAAGCAAAGTCAAAAAGTACATATAAACACGTCAGGCACACACAGACAAGCTCTCTCACACGCTGATACTCACATAAATACTTTTTAAAGCAGAAAGATTTTCATGACTGGCAGGAGTTATAATTTTATTAATATTCCATCAATATTGTTCTCATTGACAGTATTTAACGATCATTAAAATTGAATGATACATTATTTTCACAATAAAATGCAACGGACCATGGGGCATGGGTCGTACATTAATCAACACATTAACAGATGACCCATTACCAATTACCATTTAATTTATTGATATTGTTTATAATGAATAGTTTGTTATTATAATTGAAATTGACCTCAGATTCTGATAACCAAGCCTTTCTAATTAACGTAAGCAAATACTGATAACTATAGGATTGGCGTCCATTGAGCGGTCAAATAGGACATATTCCTGTAATTGTTACGCTTGACAGAAACGCCATGCAATGGCCAATTTTCACTAGTTCCTGATCGCGACTTCCCCCCACGTGGTCTTGGATTAAATGATGGATTGAATAATGAGCTTTAAATGGAATTCTGAACCAGGGTCAAAAATAGGAGATTTGCCAAACTGTATCCACTTCAGTTGCTTTTGCGTAAAGTTATATAAAGAAGATTAGAAAGATTTATTCCCCCGCTCACAAATGGTTTGCTACATAACTTTGACATTTGCTTCACACCAAGATTATTCATAATGTTACATATTACCCAAAGTTAAATTCTTGAGTTACTTTTGCCACATAGAAGTAGGTACTTTTTGTTTTACATCGCAGAAGACTCATGATTTCGCTCGTAACTTTTTGAATTAAGCAAATCTGTCTTGCTTTTCTGCTTGATTGAAATACTCAGAAAGTTTGAGGCGAATTAAAGTCATTGTTAAGTTGCTTGCTTGAATGTGATTTGCGTTTTGGTGTCGTTTGTTTTTTCAGTTTATTTGTAGAATTCGTGGTCTGATTATCGTTTTTTTATAGATGGCAATACGATCACAGAACAAATAATAAGACTTAATTGACTTTCAAACAGGGACCCTTTTTCGACACGTATATTTTTTATAAAAAAAATCAAACGCGTTTTATACAAACATAAAAACAGCACTTTACATAAACTATTCCTTGGTGACTTAGAATATGACTACATTCTCTCGGTGACTACAAATATTGAAATTATTTGCGTTACGAGCAAAATCCCAAAGTCTCTCAACAATGGTCCCTATTCTCTTATCAGCTGACCTCTGTCATTTCGTATAATGTCCCATCGGGCCACAAAAGCGAGGACATAAGTGCATCTACGTTATCGCACAGATTTGTGTAGTATTATATTTTCTGCACAATTGGTATACAGGCTCCCATTAAGATTGGGCTTTGCGATATCAAAACGCTATTAGAGGTAAATAACATGAAGTTTTTCCCAGCTTCACGCTGATCATAAATGAACTAGTTCTCTTGCTAGGAAATGATTTTAACTGTATCCTTTCCTATCTTAACTTGTTCAGCATTTTCCTATGTGTTGCGAGATTTTGACAGATCTCGAATTTACTAGTAGATTAAATTGTTTATACAGGAATGAATTTTAAGCAGTGCACAAAAAAATACTGGTGGTCCAGAATCATTAACAGAACATATCTGCATCATCAGTAAAAAAAAAATTTTCATTCTTTTGTCCGCCCTAAAATCAGCAAAATATGGATACCAACAATTCTTTCGCGCGCCGAGCAGCGCTCGCGTCAGTAAACCGGTTTCGCGTTGCCGCCCGTGCCTACTATGACGACTGCGACCGTACAATCGGTAACAAAATAAACATCTTTCGATATCAATAACTTTTCTTTTTTGTACTAAAACACGACAAAATAAAAAAATTGTATATATAAAACTTATTTAACTATAAGTTGACAAAGTTTGTGCACTGGATAAAATTCATTCCTGTATGATAGCCGCCTTAGAATTGGAAAGGTGAAATCACAGCATGAAGTGGAAAATTAACTGAAAAATGACTGAGCTTTTTGAAACCATTAGTGGATAACAAAAACCTTTAGAAATATTTTCAAGAAAATTTTGCATATTCAAAGGCTCTCTTTGAGAGGAATTTGTTTGCAGTTTGCACATCTCCCTCGTCATGCACAAGATTGTATTTGCTGGTTTGTTTGGCATATTACATTTAATATACTTCACTGAATTTGATCATGAAAATCCCAAGGACAAGATATTTGAAGAAGATATATTTAAAAACTACGTGCAGACAGAATTAGATGTGAGCATCTATCGGACAATGGTCCCTTTAGAAAATAACGGTCGAGGTTCATGTATTCAGATATTTACTTATAGTTCAATAGAATCTTTGACCTCTCACTTTCTTAGACTGAAATGCATAATCTAACAGGACCGGGAGAAGATGAGACCACACGACTATTATCGTAAGATCTCCCAGAAACATGGAGATATCATAAAATAATTGAAAATAACAAAATCTGTATAATCTTAATTACTGTAAATAATACACATTTTCCTACCAGGTGCAAATATCGAAGACTAGATAAATCATGAAAATATAACATCAGCCAAAAAACATACATAAATGGTTCAGAAATTTTATTCGTGGGATATCTCTGTTTTCATGAAGGTAATTATAATCTTAATTATCAGTCTTTGCAAGCAGATGAGTGACACACTGTGACAGACGACCTTCTAAACAAAGGACTCATCTTTCTAACTGACCTTTAGAAGGTACGTCTGATGAGGGATGGCATTTAATAGGGTCCGTACCTCGAGACAGTTATAGTGAAACCACAGAATTTGGTGTCTACATTACTTCATAATCTGGAATTTGGGAAACAAAGGAAAAAAGAAAAAAACTTTTGCCAATTTAAATGTGGCGACTGTTTTTTTTCGCCGCATTAGTTAATAAAAGTGACTTTGTATTCATTTGGAAAACTTTCAACATGTACATAGATTAATTATTATTTCAAGAGTAACGCAGATAAATACTATGGTATTGTTTACCGATAAAAAATGCTTTATCAGTTATTCAAAAAGTTCCATTCCATACCAATTATTGCTAAATTCCTCTAGCGTAAAAGATCCATGCCAATTGATAAATTATTTTCGCGTCAAAATCTTTAATATTCCATTCATATTATTGCGTTCTTGGTGAATTCACGCAATATTAATTCTGAAATTTTTAATATCGAATTTGGTTTCCTGCTAACTACATTACGGTTTCAGCTTGAGTTTATTCGAATGAAAAACTTGTATATAACAAAGCCTTACAAAGCTGTTTAAAATTAGCCTTACTATAGATTTTTGCCTTACCGAAAACGATGCCGTCAAAAGGGTCAACCCAAAAGGATCCTTATGTATATTTAAGACTTCGAAAAGATATTCTTTGAAAAGTTATTTTTAGAAGACCCTAATTTTTTTCTTTTTTTTAGCTTTGCTTTGAGCTTAGGATGAAAATTATTCTAAGTAGATAGGTACGTTTTAATAATCAACATTAAAGAAATTAAGAAAATACTAATGAGCAAAGAATTTAAAAATGTTAAGCTGTCTAAATGATTTATGATAGATCATGACGCACATACAAAGCGTCCAATACATTAATTCTAGAATTTAATTTTATATCTCACTAATCTCACTAAATGCTTCTCATGACGACCTTCAAAAACTTTGTCCTTGAAAATCAAACCTTTTACACCTCAGAAAATAAATCAGATTTACGCCTTTCCATTGTTAAATGTAATTCTCTATCTCTTATTTACTGACTCCGAGTTAGTAACGATTTCGTCTGAAAGCATTTAACCGTATCTTAGTAATTTGATTCACAGTAATTTAATCTTCTAACGAAATGCCCCTAACAATTCACCATGACTGATCAACGTCTGATTGTACAAAAATGTATAAGAGAGCAGTTTTGGAAATGTTGGTAATTTAATGGACCTAGCACGTTTTTCTATCTCTGAAATTCAGTCACATTGCAAATATTTTTTTCTCTGTATATTTTTATAAAAAAGCCTTACTTTGTGATGGAGTTGAGCCACTTTAGCAATAATGGCTAATGTCGCAAAAAATTATAGCCGGTCAATTAGTCAATATCGTATAGGTGACAATAAAATATATTTTTTTTAAACAGGCTTCAATGAAAAGCATCAACATCAAAGGTTTCATTAATACAAAATTTACCACCGTTAACTTATCGAACTTACACTACAGGAAAATTGCAGTGCAGACAAAACTGGCGAAGTTATTAGCAACCGAAGCGCATCTCGGAACTAAACTTCTGTTGACCTTTCCTGGCCTTTCCACGTTAGTTGGAACACAAGTCACATACCCTCATATGAGATAGTGACGTCACGGGTCTAGATATGAAAGAACTGTATTGCAACTTATGACCGAAACGTTATGCCCTGAACTTGACTTTGCTTTTGTATCTTTTCTTTCATTTCTGTGAATGCGGATCGTATTGTAGGCAGAATCATACTAATATTATAAATGTGAAAATTTTTGTGTACATCCAGTTTGGGTTTTTGTTCCTCAATCATGCTTAAATAGCTGATCTGATTGTATTTAATGGTATTGTTGTTGTGTAAATATTAGAATAAAATAAAGGTTTTTAATACGGGCGCAGGAAGGAGTTTGTAGAACAAGAAGGCTGCAAGGCCGCGAGTCGAAGCAAATGTAACAATAAAATACGTATATTCAAATTTTTACTCATTACAATTTCCAAGTCAAAAAGCAGGTTTTCATAAATCCCTTTGTATTTTATAGCTGCGGGACGCCCAGTACAATAATTATATCATTTAATACTCAACATTTAAGTTTCTCTCAGCAAATGAAAATGTTACCGCTTCAATGAAAACGAAACATCCTGTAAAAGATTTCCCCGGGGCTTTATTTACTGTGCAAGGGTTAAGAAATTGTTGTTCTGTGTAAAGGAAAGATAACAACTTTTTAAATGCAATGTTACTTTAAGTTTCTGCAGTTGGCAGGATGTAAATATTGGGCGCAGAAAATGGGCACTGGATTGGTTTTCAGTGACCTCAGTTTGTTTATATTACGTACCGCTTCCAAACTGCTACCAAAATACCAAACTAGGTTTGTTTCAGTAAAGCTGCCTACGCTATAACTCATGGGATATGATATCGATCACCAAAAACTACGTTAAGATTAAGATATAAACGAGAGATGATAAAATGTCTTTCTTACTGACCTGAAACTTGCTGGTATCTGGATTCATGTCAAGAAGAGAGTAGGATGCCACCCGGTCACCATTGGAGTCTATGATCACCTCGCCGGTTATTCCTGCAAGATTATCAAAAGTTACAGGTATCTGCATCCTAATAATATGTTGTATATGAGCGGGGAAATACTATTTTTTGTTTAAAAACTTTTTCACTCCATTTCGTTTTGGAGATTCGATTTCGAATCAGAGATACATTGATGGAAACGCAGAAACTGTTAATTCATATAATTCAATCTTAAGATTATCGTACAATATAACCGTACAATGTATCTATAGCACAATTGATTGCAACCAACCACTGGCTTACTCATATTACTTAAGTGTTTAGCAGGTCCATTCAGGAGTGAATCCGGCCGGCCCTAAGCTACACGAGCGGCAAACCGCATGTAAATATCTCAGTTGCCTTAGGTACTTGAAATTATATTGTAATACTTTAACCAGAATGGTTTTCAAGAGCCCAGGTCTCTGTTCCTATTCGAAACAAATACTGAAATTACTGACTACATGATCATAATCATTTCCCTTAGTAGTCTGGTTTGGCAGACGGTTTTTAGTAGTAGACTACTTCTACCAAATGAGTTCAAATAACAGACGACGAATAACATCGCGATAAAGAAAGAACCATTGAACTAATTAAATGATTACTTCACCCCGTATCTTTTCAATGTTATTCGTCCCGTAACAAATGAATATTGCTTGTCTTGCAAGTCAAGTCAAAGTTCGCAGGTAACGAGTCTAATTGCTACACAGTTAAGTTTTACTTCCTTACAAACTGCCGTTCTATTCATTGCTTAACTCTGTAGTTCAGAAGTTACTTGACAAAACTTTCCGACGAGGCATTAACGTTACGCTGCGTTTGGTTTAATGAGGTAACCTTTTCCGATACATTGACGTTATTAGGTCCTGATGGTAGTTCTTATAGTTACTTTTTAAACTTGAAAGAAATCGAGCCTAGTAGAATTTGACTTCTTATATGCTTACTAGTAATATAAACACGATAAAGAGTACATTGTCGTGGGTAAATTGAATTGGTCAGATCTAGACGTGGATTTATTTTTATCCTAATGCAAGACCCAGACCCCTCGGGTCAGTTATTATAACAAATGCTTCACAAGAATGACAAGAAGGCCAGAAAAATCTTTTGACTGTTTCTATCATACTTTTATAAAATCCTTTAATACCTTGAAATGTCCTGTTCCACATTTTGCTGATGACCGCAGCGCCGTCCAGCGGTCCCCTCGGGTTTTCGGCCTCGCTGAGCGTGTCGTTCAAGGCTAGGGCGTACAGAAGCACTGCATCATAGAACGCTGCTACAAATGTGGACACCACCTCGCCTTTGCCGAACGTGTAGTTGTACTTCGTGGCTGCTAGGTCTTTCACCTGGATGGACAATTTGCTGTATTAGTTAAGAGAAAAATAAACTAAGGTCAAAATGTTACGGAGGATTATGAGTAGGAGCAGAAGCAGACCAATTTTTTTTTAATTCATCATGTTCATTTAAATTACAAACTACAAACCTTTTACCATACAGAGAAGGAATGAGCGTCAACGTTTTTATACTTAAGACATAAATTAAATTATTATTAAAAAATACATGTTATTGACTCACCTTATCAGAAAACCGAAGATATTCTTTTTTCTCAGGAGCTGGGCTGGTGACGGTGAGCACGGCGCTGTATGCTTTCCTCGCCTTCTCGTTCCTCTCTTCAGTATCATTCTCTACTTTCCAAGGTTCCTTCGATGATGCAGACGCGAGGCTGGTTGGAAAATGATATACAAGTGAATACAATTAAACAAACGCAGATGAATAAGAATTTAATGATATTTTAGTTACCATTATTTATTTACTTTCATACATTATGATAATACATACTATATATTTCACAAGCGTACTATCTAATATACATAGAGCGTGCCCAAGAGGCTGGCATCATTGCCACGTTGGATGGCAATGCTAAACTATTGAAGAAAATATAAAACCTGCCCTTGGGTCACTTGAGTGTCAGCAAATCGCTTTACTAATGACATGGAAATATTAATTTTGCTAACACTGCGATATCCATGATTTCCAATTCCATATCTCGATAGTCTATAATTGTAAATAGTTCCCGATAGTAAGTAATAATCTATTGATAAACTCGTAGATGGATGGGAATACCGTCATCTGTTGAATTGCAAGCAAATAAGATTGATAGTGTCAGTCTAGCGGAGCGTCGCTTGCAAAAATCGCCAACATTACTATTTACTATGAATCTTTCTATAATAAGTGTAGAAAATAGCTTAACAGATATTCCATCAAAAAATAAAATAAATATGCCTGATAAATCTAAACAAATCAATTGAAGGGATATCTAAGATCTACTGTCAATTAATTTTAGAGTGGCTATGAAGATAGAACTTAACGTAAATACAACTTGCTGATCGATCTGAAACCTTTTAGTCCGTCTAGCTAAAACCTTCACCGCACTCACAACACCGAAGTTTCGTCGTAGTCGTAAACATATAAAAGTTTTTGGAAGACATAAGATGTACCTATGTAGAACGAAGTAGGTGTTATTTATTTATTATCTTTACCTTTACCTTAAATAAAGTCGTTATTGTAATTTATGATTGTACCATGTAGTTTAGTTTTGAAAGAAAGCAAGAAACCATTGAAAACGCTTAGGCCAGCAAACTGGTATACCTAATTTTAATAATATGACAAACCAAATTGACAAGATGATACGTTATTACAGTCTTTAAATATTCTACCTACAAAACGATGAAGTACATACCATATAAGAGCAAGTTTATTCCAAAATAGATTTACAACCGTGTTCCCGAGGGATGTTATATCTCTAATAGGATGGGAGAGAGAAAAGCCTCAAGGGACATGCGAAAACCGTCGACATGAATGAAAGTCGATGACGTAATCAGACTAGTCGGAGATGTCCGTAGGCGAAACGCGAACCGCTTCCGAACAGCGATTCTTTATTGAAATATGATTATATGGTATATAAAAGGCAAAAATAATTCATAGAGAGAGAAACGGATGTATGACTTACAGTTTACAGTGATGGCTTACCACAAAACTAATTTTGAAAAGTCAAAGTTTAAGTCTTTTTAATAGGTATAATTTATTTATTTGAAAGATAATTAAAATTGAGTGGCGGTTCAGTACACCATCGTTAGACTCGAAACCTTATTTTTAAGTGATTCAAAAACGAAGAAGTTTCGTCTATATATATATGTTATGCTTGTTGTCCCATTTGGCTTTTACAGGCTTATATGAAACTTCAGCTACCAGTTGCACGGTTCAAAGACCAGAGATTATTTCGGTGACTTGGCCAGACATTTCAAGTAAGACATAAGTAGCTCAAGTACGTCTTACATTTCCAATTCTGTGATGTAAATAAGTCTGAGGCGAGGACTTGTTTGTTAGTTTGTCCGCAATACCAAAGTTCGAGGCGCAAGTTGGAACACTAGATACAATCTTGATGTACTGTGTGTTTGTGTGAACAATGGGAAAAGTTGAGTGATATTTATAGTGTTTATTTGCAGACACCCTGTTTTTTTTTGTAGTGTAGGGCAAAAATATCGTCATAATTTGCTTTTTATTATTTGGTTTCTTGTTTTTCACAAGATTTAGAATTCTAGACACAGAGCCCTGATTTTTGGAACTACCATGTTTGGCGTATATAGAAAGTAAGAATATAAACGTATGTAAGAAGTAGACTACTAAAGCTACCATAGATGAACCTGTGTGAAAGGCGATATAGCTGGAAGGGATTTACTTAGATAATAAAATTGTATAATGACATTTGGTAAGTTTTTGATCAGCTGATAGGTAGGTACAACTCAAAAACTGCTTATCTATACTATATACTATTATAAAGAGGGAAACTTTGTTTTGGTTGCAATGGATAAACTCAAAAACTACTGTACCGATTTTAAATATTCTTTCACCATTAGAAAGCTATATTATTTGCGAGTAACATAAGCTATATTTTATCCCGGTGCGGGCAGTAGCTCCCACGGGACGCGGGTGAAACCGCTGGAAAACGGCTAGTTTATAATATTCTAGATACGCACTTGGAAAACAGCTCGATATTGAAGAACACGTACTCTCCAGATGACACCATGTTTAGATCGTAGGCAGCCAACATTATGTCTCGCACAGTGCTCGGGTTTGCACACACCACCACAACTGAAACAAACGTTGGCATTTGCATTTTGAACACGACTGATATGGACAAGTTTACCCCAAAGAGTATCGATAACGTACAGGTAAGTAGACCCAAGTTATTAAATATATTTAAAAAAATGTTAAGTCTCATAATCCTACTTATATTATAAATGTGAAAGTTTGTGCGAATGTATGGATGTATGTTTGTTATTCAATCACGTAAAAATCAAAAACGGCTGGACCGATTTGATTGAAATTTAGTGTGTTGATAGGTGATACCCTGGATTAACACATAGGCTACTTTTTATCAACACACCACGCGGGCGAAGCCGCTGGCGGAAGCTAGTTAGTTATATGCTGGTGTAATCAATGCGTTTAAAATATTGTAGGAAAGTGTAGGCTCAGCTGGCTACAGGTTTGTTTTAGGACAACAGGTCTCCTGAGAGATACAGTTTAAATAGTTTTTTTTTCATACTAAATCAGTTCAGACTTTCAGCTGCTACTGAAAAAACCGTAAATTACACTATCAAAAATCCAACCCGGAGACTACCGGCACAATAAAAATAGAAAAATAAAAGAACCTCACTTAATAAAGGTTTTAATTACAGATCCCTTTTTTGAAAACGATTCTGTCTCTTCCAATTGTGGACAACATGGCGTGACGGCTTAACAGAGCAATTAGCGTGACCATTAACTTGTAATAAACAACATATTGAACCGTTTGTCCGGTAGAAAACCGAAGGGCGGGACTTTTAACAATATATTTTATGAAATACATGGCCACAGCGGAATTTGTGTCACTGATTAACAACTTTAGATTTACGGAAGATATTTGTATTTTTTTTTATTTGTTTAAGTGTTTTTTATTTGTAATTATTTCATGAAAAATTAAGTGTCGCAATAAGAAAACACCTTAATAAATCTTCAGAAAATGTTTATCGTAAAGATGACCTAACATTTAAAAATAATTTTCAGTGTTCTCATAGTCAGCTGAAAACGTATAATTTATGCAGCTGGCTTACACTCATACCACATGCGATGCAATAATTTTAACGTTTCACAGTTATTACACATAAATTGAATTTTGCATTCACGGATCAACACACAATCTTTCATCTGCAACCGAAATATATTTACAACTATAAACGTTTGAAGAGATCAAAAGAAACCAAGTGTGAAATATGTGCTTTGCAAATCGTTAAATTAATCATTACGCTCGTAGAGAATCGTATGTTATTTCAGCGTCGACATATGTAATCCTCATAATAAATTGTTTTATATTAGTTTGCAATTAAACTCAACTAAGACTTAACACAAAATAGCCATTAGACAGGGCACCGTCAAATATAGAAATTCATTCCCTAATACCGGAAAATTTATTGTTCCTATTGCGCATGCTTGCGAGAGTTCGTTAAATAAGACGATAACTCAAGGTTTTAGATATGTCTTGTTGCATGAAAACTCATCTTTACATTTTTAGGGTTCCGTACCCAAAGGGTAAATCGGGGACCCTATTGTTTTCGCTCCTCTGTCCGTCCGTCCGTCCGTCTATCACCAGGCTGTATCTCATGAACCGTGATAGTTAGAGACCTGAAATTTTCACAGATGATGTATTTTGGTAGCCGCTAAAACAACAAATACTAAGACTAGAATTAAATAAATATTTTGGGGGGCTCCCATACAACAAACGTGATTTTTTTGTCCGTTTTATAAATAATGGTACGGAACCCTTCGTGCGCGAGTCCGACTCGCACTTTGCCGGTTTTATAAATAATGGTACGGAACCCTTCGTGCGCGAGTCCGACTCGCACTTTGCCGGTTTTATAAATAATGGTACGGAACCCTTCGTGCGCGAGTCCGACTCGCACTTGGCCGGTTTTTAAGTAATCACTGTAACCTTGTGCAATGAAACAGATAAAAAATTCACCCTTTACAATGGTAGGTATATCTTTTATCAAGCTATAAAAAAAGTAAAATACCATTGTATGTAGTTTCTATGATGAAATAATAAACATTATTGACGTGCTTTTGTCAATGCTTGGCTTATTGAAATATCAGGCATTTTTCATGCTGTGTATGAAATAGTTATTCTATATTGCATACCGTGTTCGATATTCTAATAATATTTAAATAGGGTCACCTACTTACTCGGTTTTGTAAAATGTTATTTATTTATATGTCGTTATGATGGGATACACATATGTTGGGTACATATGTGTAATGTGTATGCATGGAAGTTACTTAAAAATCAAATAATTTAAATATAATATAAAAGAATATAAAATAAACATAACTCACATGTTAAAATTATTGCAATTTCACTCAGATTACACGAAGATACGTTTTTATCGACTGTTTTTTTTTTTGTTTCATTCATTGATTGTTTTGCAAAACATTTTACTAGTTTTTAATTACCTCTAACAATAACAAACAGTACGTGCATCTTGTATATTACCATTACACGATAATTTGCATAAAATGTGACTTTATTCAATTACGTGCCGTGAGAGGCTCGCATTCATCTCATAAATTCCGTTAAAGGTATTATAGTATCATGTTTCGCACTGTCTTTAGCGGATTAAATGATTAACATGAATAAGATTATTTGCTAGAGCTCCGCATCATCGCAAGTCAGTTTTACATGTGATTTTTACGTAGGTTAATATCGAAAAAATAATCGTAAGAAACATGAATTGTTAGGAATAGTCCAGTATTTTTCTTATATACTCACGTTTGATGTACCTATCAAATAGCAGTTTATTGAAATTATTCTTGCTATCTAATTTATAATTTGCAAATATATGATCCAATGCCAATCTGACTGTAAAATCAAATTTTAATAATATTATGAAACATTAATTCTCATTGTAAGTATCTGATCCTGGAGTCTATGAAATTGTCAGATTACATTATTTCGCCTTCCTGTTTGTGTTAGTTGTTGACTAACTATTCTTGAGTTTTCTAACTCGTCCCCTCGAGAAATAAGTTTCTATGTTTACCTCGTGACATGTCCCCTAAGCTGATAATTCTTAATTAGGTAAAAGAACTTTCAGTAGCAAGAAGACAATTACAAGATTGCTTAATCATAGCTTTTCAGTAGTCTCATCATCATCTTTATATAACACTTAATTAGATAAAATAACTTTTAGTAGCAAGAAGACAATTACAAGATTGCCTAATCATAGCTTTTCAGTAGTCTCATCATCATCTTTATCTTAGACATAGTCTTTTTCCATGGTAGTCTTGCGGTTCATTTAAAATTATATCAGTATCACTTGTTCTTAATTCATCATTATTACCATGATAATTGTAAGTCGCTTCATCAAAATTATTATCGATATCCTTAATACCAAATATTCCAATTATTCATACTCTATCCAAACCCCTTTTCGTAACGCCCATACATGTATTACAAGTCTATTTATAAAGATTTTTCAAAGCGGCTTTGAATTTCAAATTATCCGATTTCGAAATACCTTTTGCAAAAATACATCGTGGATCATCAATAAATATTTTTATCGTACGATAGACGATATCGACAAAGTGTACGATTGATTCTCTAAAGTAGTATTTAAAGGCGAACTAGGGTACATTTTCAAAGAATCACAAATCATATCAGTGCATATTGCATATCAATGATTTGTGTGATGCACGTGTGTCGAGAGGGGATTTAAAATTCAAATGGAATCGCATTGAGTCCGTGTCGATGCATAGGCGATGCAAATAACGGAAGCAGGCGGAAGAATATACATGAAGATTGGTCCCAATAAGGATCTGTCTTGTATATTCATTGTTATTACAAAACGACTGCGGTGTCTTGTACTTGCCTTTGTCACACCTACAGTAAACAATGATTATGGTGACAAAGGAAAAAATATGCAATGGACATTTAATATCTATATTAGTTACTACATCATCCTTATGTATGAAAAGTCTTAGTTACACCTCTTGTAACACTAGAACGGCTGAACCGAATTAAATGAAAATAACTGCTTTTAATAAGCTTTGTTGAACCAACCTGCAAAGGACTTTCGACCGATCAAGGAATCGAATCCAAAACCCCGTTTATGACAGCCACGTTTGCCACATTAAACCAACGGGCAATTAGAACAAAATACTATTAATTATGCTAATCGCTCATGGAACACCAATGCAAATATTATTTATTTATAAATACCGAGGCGAATACCGAAGCACACTAATTCGCCTTACCACTAATGTGATGTTCTATCTTTGTCCTACTAAATAGTAAACCCGATAGCACGTCATGGGAATAGAAGGTACTAAGCTGATTATGTTAACCAGTCAGAGTATGCAAATTAAATCTTGAATGAGACTCTAAGTATTATCTTCGGAATTTCGGAAAATATTATCTAAGTATTTGAAATTCGAATAGGATTGTTGGAAATTGACTCCTGAATGCAAAATTAAATTTTGGCAGAATTACAGTGAAAACTTAATTTTGCATTTTTTTATTAATTTATTCAATTAATAGCTCTTTAATACAGTTGAACATGTCCTGCCGTTGTCAAAATTAAATCAAATAAAATTGTTGTTTTTTTAATTATAAAACGAATTTCGATGTCTATGCTTCTCGTAATAAATTCGGAGTATATTTTATCTCAAAACATTTTTTTTAAAGTTATTTCATATTCCTCAATATTTAGAGTGATTTTGATATAGGTAATTCTTCAGCGAAAAACAAACAAAAACAATTTAAAAATAGCCGCCACCTAACCTTGTTAAAAGCAAGTATCAAAAAATACAATCCAAAATCTCTTGAACAATTTTATTCATGTTTTATTCATCAAATTTTTAAAATAAAGCCAGAGGGTTAGTTTCAAAATCTCTTCAATACTTACTTCTGGTGTTTAATGACAACTTATGTAGTAGTTCCTTTATTTTTGTCGTGGTTATGTTGGTCTCGTCAAAGGGTGAGGTCGCTATGTCCGAACCATTGTGTTTCTTGTTCAGTACCGAGAAGATTGCGCTCAGGGTCAAAAAACAGGGGCTGTTACCCTTCCCCGAAGCCGGGTCGTGGTTGTGGTACAGCATTCCTATACGGCTCCATTTGAATTCCTGAAACAATATAAAAGTTTGTATATTTTTCAGTGAAATTCAATTTGGGATGAAACAATGTAGAACATGACGCTTAAAAAGGCAATCAGTAATACTTATGTAAAGTCAAACTTAGAAACACTACTTAAACTTTGATGCAGTGAAATAGTTTTTAAATTATCGAATAAAAACACTCGCCAGCTTTTATGACTTAATAAAACTTAAACCAAGAAACGATAAAAAGTAGTAGTGCAGTCAAGAATATTTATTATAGAATTAAATAGAAATAAAAAACAAAAGACAGATCACGCAAAAGCATTTTATTTTTCACACGAAGATGTCGGACCTTCTATATTTAAAGTAAATTATAAAATAATACAAAAAGACACAAATAATAGCTGTAACAGAATAGACAAAGTACACACAAACCCAAAATACAGTGAGGAAATCATAATAAATAATCATAAATCAGCGGCACTAAAATCTATTAAGTTCTGATTATTCGCAATCAAATTAAATTCAATCTTATGTATTGCTATTCCATACATCATTTAATGTAGGATTTGTCACTTGGGTATAACTCAAGCTTTTATATAGTAAACTACCCTCCGCCCGCGGGTTCTCCCGCGTCCCGAGATAAGGAAGTGCTTTCTGTAACCGGATGGTGTCAAAAATATCCCACCAAAAACATTAAATGTAAAAAAAAGCCAATCCTCTACGCAATTCCTCCACCGTAAAAAGTTTTGAGATCGCATAGAAGCCAAGTCCTGTTCTACTTTATTTGTAATAATAAAACAATATTTTGTGACTATATCAATAGTTTCGTTCACTTTACAATAATATTGACTTGGCCATGAGCACAATAAACTACAAATATAATACAGCATATCTTGGAGAGGTGAAAGTCAAACATGAAGTTTAATATCACAGAATTAAATACTTTTAGTTTATTCAATTGTTACTAAATTACCGACAGTCAGTATCATCCAACATCAATGAACTGCACATGTACTATGGCGCATGTTTAGTGCATGGTGATCTCAAATTCCAACAAGTCCATAATCAGTCCAATCGTAAAATCATGTCCATATAGAATTTATCAATTCAATGGTATTTACACATTCTTACAAGGAGCGACTTTTAACTTGTGCTCATGGCCAAGACAGTATTATTGTAATGTGAACAAAACTATTGATATAGTCACAAAATATTGATTTATTATTACAAATAAAGTAGAACAGGACTTGGCTTCTATGCGATCTCAAAACTTTTTACGGTGGAGGAATTGCGTAGAGGATTGGCTTTTTTTTACATTTAATGTTTTTGGTGGGATCTAATTTATTTTTTGTAGGTCTCTTTCTTCTCTAAGTATAGGTATAACAAATTAAATTAACTGACATGCAACTAACTCAATATATAACAAACTAAATATGTACACCTAAAGTAGCAAGTAAACAATTTTTTTTTTACCTAAAAAATTTCGAAATTGTCGAATTTTTTAATCGAATATCTTTTAGAATAAAAGAGATTTATTTCAGAGGTAGATGACGCTATCACATGAAATTATTTGATTTTTTTAAATACTACTTATACTAAGCTATGTAACGAAACCATAGCGCGATTTAGACCAGGACAACGCCATCTATCGAGCGAGCATGCAGTGTTTATCGCACTGCATTAATATGAAAGATTTTATCATTATTCATTTCATTTAAACCTAGCTTTTTTATTCATATGTTGTATATTTAATACATAATAACAATATACCACTACGTAACAATAAAACAAATAGTAACATTTTGTACATAAATAAATAACAAAGTTATCAATGCAGTCAAAATTCATACACAATGTTCTTGAAAAACCGCAAATATAAATTTGTTTCCTATTTTTTTATTAAGTTTTAAGGTTTTTATAATTTTCCCTTTATATGTAGCTAATAACCTATCTTGGTGCCAAATTTGAAGGTTCTAAGTTTGCCAGAAGTACCTTAGACTTTTGATGATCGGTCAGTGAGTGAGTCAGTGACAAAATGGTGTAACTTTGATCGCTCATAACTCGTAAACTATTTATTCAAATGTCTTGTAATTTTGAGACTGAGCTTATTCTAATACTTACTCTTGGTCATCGAAAACCTAAACTCCTAGCTTTGTTCACATGGAAGATACAGGGGGCTGAAATAGCCGCGAAACGCTTCGAGAAAAGATGGTACGGCCGTGCCCGCTTTGCTCGAGTCTTGGCTGGGGCACTGCCGTGCCCTCAGATCCTATGTCCCTCTCCCTATAACTAGATGGGTATGTGAGCGAAAATGGAAAAACGTTCTTCATACGTTTTTTGCAGAATAGACCTATGCACCTTATCAAATCATCTTAGCCATTTGCAAAGGTTTCTCAATCGAAGGAAAAGGAAAGGAAAAAGCTTTGACTCAATGACATTTGGCTAAATTAAAATAACAAACCTACCTAGATTCAAATAATTTGCTATGCCTAACGCAATTGATGCTAATTGATTTTAATCTCTGCATACGTTAAATCTGTACCACTAATTGTTTGCATTAATGCATTCAGAGCGAATTTCAAACATTAACATACAGCTCGTTTGGAAGTTATTTAGAGCCCTGAATAGCAGTTGTACAGTAGGAGATAAAGCTGGGGCTAAATAAATACGTGAATACATAAACATGTCGATTTAACAAAATTAAGATATTTGAACAAAAAGATTTATACAAGCTGTTCTCTATGGTAGTACTTTCCACGATCAACTAGAAGAGTCTGCTAAAACGATCTGCGTTCCAAACATATAAATTAGTTTAGTAGTTATGACGTGAAAGCACGACACGCAATCCAAGTTACTATAAGGATAACTCATTTTTAAACGCATGTTTGAAATCCATGCTTACACCCAAAATTGTAATATACAAAGCCGTCGTTTTAATCATATTTATTTACATAAGACGTAGGTAAAAATAATGATTAACGGCCAGTTTCTTCATCAAAAGTTAAAGTTAAAGTTATGGCTAAAGTAATGTCTAAAGTAAAAGTAACGGTTAAATTCAATTTTCTATTAGTTTTGCTGTCACTTTAGCACGTTTGAAAAAACGAATTTGACCGTTACTTTTACTTTAGACATTACTTTAACTTTAACTTTTGATGAAGAAACTGGCCGTATGTCTACTACCTAGTTTGATATTTTATTAGACGCTAATCGGGTAATATGACATTAATCTTCACCTTGAATAATGTAATCAAAGCTAAAAATAAAACTTGAATACAATGACTATAATATATTATTCGCCGCTGTTGTACACCTGTCTAAATATTCTGTTTGCTAATATATTGGGTATGATAGTCATCTAGGGCTTAAATTAAGGAAACAGGTATTATCTTTTATATAATAAGAAAAATGACAATGACGCTTATATCAATTTCATATACAAACTGATTTTTTTTTCAGTTCTTTAATAAAATTTTAATTACTGCCATTTAACTGGTATTTACAAGATATTATATTATATCCTGACTCCGGGTTATCACAAAGATTACAGAGAAACGAACACTTCGCAGGCCAAAAGATCAGAAAATAAACTGATATGACTCTTTAGTTCATTTGTAATGGTTTACGCCGTATTAAGTAGCTGTACCTAATGTTCTCAGCTTCTTCTTCTTCTCCAGCTTCTTCAAAAGACAGATTTACGTGATGACTAACTTTATGAGTGACTTAAAAAAAATAAGCCTCCCCAGGGGAGGCTTTAAAGTGTTTTAAAAGCAGACCGCAGCTCCTATCCTTTGAATGTCTAGTATGGTGATATGGTTTTCTCTCTATCGAGTATTCCATGATAACGTTAAAGTACAGCATATTGACTATAATAAAAGAGAAACTTGTGAAATTGCAATATATTTAATTTTAACCATTTTCACGACGCGCACAATATTTATATCAACTATAGTTTTAAAGGCTTTTGCAGAGAGGTAACAATAAATTTATTGGCCACCAGCCCCTTTAAATTCTCATCTAATACTTTAAATAGATCAAGTTTGTTTATGGTCTGAGTAACTTTCCTCATTATTAACTTAGAACATAACAACCTGTTTTCCGTGAAGCAATAATGGGTGTTTCTTTGATTTTATGTTATTTCCTAAATAGCAGTTGTTTCGTCAAGAATTGATAATAAATAATACTTTAAGTATAGGTTTTTCTGGTTATTACTTTTGGTACTACTGGTTTTTGTTGTACCGTTCTTTTTATTATCTTATAAACTATTGTGTGTAAATCAGTATTTGTTTTTTATTTAAAAAGTATGCAGTTTGATTCTGCAATACAATTATTTTTGATTGACACATCAATAAATTAAGCTCCATTAAGAATAACGTAGCTGTTCTCGAAAATACTGTCCCGAGATCCGTCTCAATTTATCAGTGAACAAAGTCTATGCTTAAATCTGGGACAGCTAGTATAACAAAAGTCACATCACGTAAAAAAACCTTTTTGTTATGGATGATACGCTTTGATTGAAGAGAATCAAATTATTGGATCTAGCTTTAGTTGATAGCATCGTAAAATACTTTGGTTTTCATGTCTTCCTATTGACCCGGCTGAATTTGTTTTCTTTACTGCCCCTGTTTACGTCACAAATTCGTGGATAAAAAATGTTTGACGAACACCAAAGAAAGTTCTCATTTTGAAAAAGGAAATGCAAAATAAAGTTAACAAATTATCTTCCCATCATATGAAAAGCGGCTTGCACAGCATAATTGAAATTATTTCCGTTACTAAACCTTTTATTTCTGGATACCATATTTACGGTCTCTATCCATTAAGAGTGGGCAGTATTCCAAATTTTATCAGTAAGGCATTGGACCACTAAGTGCAACTTTGAATAACGTAAATAGAATCAGGGTCAATTATTACTAAAGATTCTAAGATCGATTGATGACTGATTTGTGTAGGTATATTTAGCTTTCTGAGTCTATTGGTCCTTTAGTTAAATAATCAGAGATAAGGTCTAGATATATGTTTTGTGAAAGTTAATAAAAGTATGTATTAAACCTCGTTTTAAAGTACAGTCAATAAGCGAAACTATTTGGTGTTTCTGCCCTAAACCCTTGTCAAAGCATGTGTGACATTATGAAGGATTCAGAATACAATAAAAACTTTTTGAAGAGTTCATTTTCATTGTTATACGCAGTTATTTGCAACTAGTTTTGTATAAACAGGTTCACGCTCGGAAATGCTACTGACAACTCAATTTATGAAGAGCTATGAAACGTTTGCAATATTATATTGTTACGGTTCCAGACTGTTCGAACAAATGACTATGATTAACAGCTTGCTCGTTCACAGGTTTGTAGATTTCTCCTGAACTGAATTAATTGATTTTACTAATTTGATGGAAATATTAGTCTTTTCTTAGCATGAAAATATGAAGAACCTTTTTAAGTTTTAACTTGCAAACCTATGATTTTTTTAATACACACAGTATTTTGGTTAGACTAAACTTTAGAAAATAACTGTTTAGATTATATTTCAAGTTACCACCGTTATTATTTATGGTCTTGAAAACTTAACATAGCAAAAAGTAGTTTAACTACTTGTTTTCCTCCTCATTAGTGCTCTAGCAGTCTCAAGTCTTGCAACATTAACTCGCCGTTTATTTAATTTAGAACAACCGTTGCATTTTGATGAGGTTATTTAAATCCCGACTTCTAATTCAAATCTCGTGTTGGTAATTATTATGAACTTCTAATTTGTATTTTATCTAAGATGGCCCATCCAATTTTGTACTTGAATAGTAGGTTACATTGACACTGTCTGAGAATTGTCATTTTTGGTTTTCCAAATGTCAAAAGCTAATTGGAACGAATTTTGGCCTTTACTTAAAACAAAAGCAAAGCACAAACATTCATAAAACATAAACTGCTCAATAAAAGCTTAACAAAACGCCAACCAAAAATAAAACATCACAAAACAAAGAGGCCGTAGATAATTCCGACATGTACAACATTGATACAGAATTCCCATAGATTTACCTCAAAGACTTTGCGGATCGCGACACCGGCTTGCGTGTAGCTTCCCATCATCCTGGTTAACGTGCTGTAACTTGGTTGCTTGTACCCAAAAGCCTGGGCCTGTGCTCCCGCAGTCAGCACCGGAATGCCCCAAGGTCCTGCATACCTCGCCACCGGAGCTATCACGTACTCACAACCGGGCCCGATAAACGCATCTGAAATGTATTTTATACTTGACAATCTTGAACTGCCCTCAAACTAATGCAACGTTGGAAGCTTTATTACTGAACTTAACATCTCAAATTCGCTTAAAGAAAGTTAATTGATAGCCTTGTTCAAATTAAAAAATCAATGCTTACCAGCGGCTTCATGGACGTAGAATTCGAAAGCGGCCAAAGGCCCTTCGACGGAAGAGCACCGTGTATCTCTGTAGTCCACCAAAATAGTCCAGCCTGGTAGTGGTCCATCGGGACCAGTCACAGCTGGGATTGCCATCTCAATAATAGGCAAAACTTTTCCAAGCGAGAAAATTTGGGTTTCGTCGGCAGGCAGTAGAACACCTAGTTTCACAATCTTGTCCTGAAACTGGTGTCTCTCAGGTCTCAAATTGAATTTTATATTTTTCACGAAAAAAGGATGTTCATCGAGCTTGTGTGGATGTCCTACAGCTTGCGAGTCGTCAGGCATGAAATGAGACATATGATCGTATGTTGGCAATTCAGTTGCGTTTGGTACATCATCTTTATCCTTAAGGTAATTATAATACTTATTAAAGTCTTGAGCTTCTGGGCCGTATTTATCTGGTTTTCCATCAGTCTCTCTTTTAGTTGATGCCCGACCTTTTCGCAAATTCTTCCCATAACTGCGGTAGCCATCGTGCCTCTGTCCAAACCAGTATTTCGTTTTCTCTCTAGTTATTTCACGTTCGTACAAACCTTCTTTTCGTTCTTTAATATTTACAGCACTAATACTAACATCACACGAGATTATCACATTTATAACACATACATAGAAAATGAGGAATGTTATCAACATTGGCACTTTAAATCTCGGAGTTTTAAGCGCGTATGTTTTAGCATTGTCCAAAGATAGATAGAATTCTCCAGGAACTTGACCTGTATCTTCATCTGTGTCGAAAGTTCGTCTCTTTCTGTTATTTGCTCGGTTTGCAAATGCCTTCTTTTTACACCTTATTGTCCGCGTGCTCGGGAGAATCGTGTGAACGATCTCCTCTAACATTTTATTTCAAAATTGTATCATTTTGTTAGAACATTTTGTGCACCGCATTATCGTGAGTGGCTGTCAAGATTTTTATGAATATTAGTATTGAATGCGACGATCTATTCATATAATCTAGGCACTATAACTATTATAACTTGTTTTGGGTGATTTATAGACAAGGTAAAATCAAATTTAAAAAATCCGTTAAATGTCTGCGCGGGTGAGTTAACGTTAGGAGTTTAAAATATTCTCTGTAGGTATTATCTAAAACGTCTGGTTATACTTATGTGGGTGTTTTTCCTGACGCAATTTATAGCATCTAAAATTATATTTTTAAGAATTTTAAGTGCCGAAATAAAATATAAAGATTGACTGACTATAAAATTTTAAAACTTTTTATGTATGAAATCAAAATGACCAATTCCAAATACTACGCTGTGACAGTTAATATCAGCAGCAATAAAGACCTCTATGTATACCTAGAAATATTAAAAAATACGAGGTCCACCGGACTCCACTATTATTATGACTACAACTGAAATTGAACACACTACGAAACATAGAAAAACATTGAAACAGTCACGCAGGCTAAAGTATATGTATTTTAATCATCATCATCATCATCTCAGCCATAGGACGTCCATTGCTGAACATATTTCTGGTTAAATAATTTTTTGGTGAGAAATAAAGACTGTTTGTATGGAATTGAGATTCCAAAGTAAGAATACATGTCATAGTCAAGAAAAATAAATCAACCAATTCAAATAGAACAGGATAAAAAGTTAATCATAAATATGTAATTATTTCAGCTGGATCCTTTTAAATAGGTCAAGAACTAAAGAGGCTAATTCTAAAGAACTATAAATTATTGCAAGTGTCTATTTAAACAATGCTTCTTATTTTAAATTCTACAAAGCAAGTCTTCGGCCAAATTACGCTAAAGTTTGCACCCGTGCTTAGAATTTGAAATTAGCAAGTGGAAGAAATATAACATTACTTAGCAAGATTGGTGTTCACTTCGGAACGTTATTTTAACTCGTTCAGGAACACTCGGAATAAATAGTAGCATAATGTAGTTAAGTGAAATCTCTTCAGTAATCATTGATGCAAATTCGAGTGCATTTAAAAATTCTGAAATGTAGTTCAATAGCTGTTTGGAACTTCGTTTGGAAAATCCTTTGTAAGTTGTTGAAATATTCCAAATACTATTTCAATTTGTTGTTGAAAGATTTTTTGAGATACTAATAAAAATACCTTAAAGTTGGCAAGGAAAGGAAAAGAAAAAAAAAATATGGGTCGTGTCAAAGGCTGTTTCGTCTTAAAATAATTGCGATGTTTGCTAAAACTTTGTAGATCTACGTGAAATAGAAAAATAACAATTCTTATGTAAATTGTATTGTATCTGAAGAAAACAACAAAATTAGTGAGTAAAATAAAAAATATCAGAGTACGGTGGCTTTTACCTTTAAGCTTATTTTAATGGATACTAAGAGAAGTTTAATTGTGTTATTTATTTTAATTATTGGATTGTTAAAAAATATTTTTTATACTCAAAAGTAACAATGTTAACAAAATTATCAGCAGTTTTTTCTTACAAACCTTCACAAAAAGCTCATTATTTCAACAAATAAATTACCTTTGTTAGTGATAACATGTTGTTTTTCCAATTAGATGAACCTGCTTCGAGAAGAAACATAAAAAATATTTACTTGTTTACTAGCTGCACAGTCATGAAGAACTGACCTCAAATACTGAGGCAAAAATATCAATGGGATTGGGATTAAATTCTGTAGGCAATGAATCGTAGGGCTCTCTAAGGTAAATAACACCTGCCTAGCCTTTTCCCAACTTCCAGTCTAACCGAGTGCCACTGAGTACCAGTGTTTTAAAAGGAGCGACTGCCTATCTGACCTCCTCAACCCAGTTACCCGGGCAACCCAAGGTAAGACTGGTGTTAGATTTACTGGCTTCTGACTACCCGTATGCAGCAATTTACTTTAAGCTCTTCGTTTCAAAGTGTGGATATAGCAACTGATTAGGTAGTGTACAATTACTACATAATATAAAACGTGTTAAAAGTTTAAACTCAGATTTCCTGACATAGCATCCTTCACCTTTAACAAATGATGTCCATACGCTCATAAACAGCATTTTAAATTTCAAACAAAAACTCTAAAACTGCACCTCTGCAGTAAAATAATATGTTTATAATTAAAACTTGTTCCCGGAAATGATTCATTATAATAACTATGGCATATAGCTTTGTCTTCACCTTGTGGGACAAGTTAATAAATTGTAGCTTAGACGAAGCTAAAAATAGACGGTGTTGTACTTGTCCTTCAATGCTTCCTATGTCGGGCATACTTAACTGTAAAAGGTAATGACTGGTAAGCAAGTTTTAAGTTGTTGTACGTCATTAATATGAACAAAATATATATAGGTATTGTTCATTATTAGTTTAACCCCCACACTCAGAGACATTTAATGATTACTTATGTCACTCCTTAGTGACGGAATGTCATACAAATCCTTCACTAAGGAATGGCTTAAGTAACCATTAAATGTCTCTGAGTGGGCAGGATAGACATTAGTTTTAAGTACTTATAAATAATTTACCTACAATAATGCATTTACCTGTAATTGTAAATGTATGTAGAATAATATGTACTTACCTATATTATTTTTTTACGAATTTCGAAACACTTTTCGAGGTTACAGTAACTTTTTTTGCTACCGCCTTCAAGAGCGATGTTCCAAAATTAATTATTCAGTTGTTTGTCTTGTCTGAAGTTTTTTTTTTTATGGCAAAAATCAGCATAATTAAGTTACGAAGACACTTAAGTTCATTAAGAATTTCAGATAGGTACTTGGAAGTTTTTATGTGTTTGTATATCACAGCCGACATTTGCTATTGGTGTATGTAATTTCTAAACTTACCTATATTTGTTTAGATTTTCTATTGAGATACCTATGTATTATAAAATGTTATAATCTGTGAATTTTTTTATAGGGTTTTCCTCAATGAAGTTAGCGTGACAATAATGTGAATGGTAATTTTTAACATATTTTCATGTACTTATTATTTCATTTATTTAATTCATAACTTTATTTTATCAGCTTAATCATTTTAGTAAACGAAATGAGTGATGTAACTACATGTTAATAAACGAGTACGAATTTTCAAAACTAATAGGTTTTCTTCCTCCATTGAATAAATCATCATTCAAACGTGATTTAATTTTGTTAAGGAAAATGAAATAGAAATACCCCAGACACACTATGTTGCCTAACTTTTAAAATAAGGTAAATCCATTAAGTTAAAATTTTAGATTACCTATCATACGACCGTTAATCATTTTAAATACAAAACATTATTAAAACAAAAGTTTGTTATACCTATAACAAATGATCAGATTTCTGAATTTATTTTAAATTAGGTATTTATCTATTCGGAACTTTTGCCAATTTTATCTAAAATCATAATTAGATATATATCTTTTATTGACACAGATTCTCTAGCCTCCAGTTATCCGTACTTACTCAAACCCCAATTAGTTAAGTTTTTTGAGACGAACAACCGCACAACTCTCGTGTATACCTAACAAAAGTTCATGATAGTTTTAGTTCTTAACTAGATCTCTGTAAACCATACACTTAGACTTACGACTATAAGAATAAAACTACATACATTGTTCTTACACAAAAATAAAAAGAACCATTCACGTCCTCCCTTTTATAGACGAAACCGGAGGTAGTCGCTAGTTTTCCCGCTCTCGGAAACAATTCCGAAGACAATGTAAGACAAATGGTCTGAGAGAGAACTTGGGAAAGGCCACCCACATTGGAGTATAAATAAAAACATAGAGCGTTATTCATTCTCAAAGAAAAAACTTATTTTTATTTATCATCTTGCACCTTGAGTCGCAATACTCATATTTTAAGAATATCTCATAAATATGAATTGCAAAAAAAATGAATCAAGTATTTTAAAATATTAATATTTCCTTCTAAAACGATAATATTATTATAAGACCTATACCTGGAATGATTAAGTGCCATATTAGACGAAGGCATCAATATCTTATTGCACACAATGTGGGAAGTCGTCGTGTAACCTTGTTCCATTCATACTTCATAGCGGTGTCTGTCAATGACATTTTTCCTCAGCCCTGGCGAATGGCAGATGAATACAGATTTGTTTGAAATAACGTAACATTTGTTAGATCGACTGGTTCGCGTCAGGAGGTAAACGAATAGTACTTAAGTGTTGATGTTATTTATCTACTGTGTACTACTAGGTTTTCCCACGGTTTTCACGGTTGTGGGAGCAACTGCCCATACTGGGATAAAATATAGCTTAAGTTACTCGGAAAGAGTGCAGCTATCTAACAGTGAAAGAATGTTTCTAATCGGTTCAGTGGTCTTGCAGCCTTTTGGGTGCAAACAAACAAACAGCAAAATGGCATAGACTATATGTATTTATGTTTGTTGATTTTTGTTTGTTGTATGAAGCTTTAATTCTACCACTGCTTCTTTACGCCTCGGAGACATGGTGTCTTTACAAAGGTGATATTAAACGCCTTGACACTTTCCACATGAAGTGTCTCCGAGCAATACTCCGTATACGTTGGCAAGATCGGGTTCCCAATACGGATTTTCTTCGACGGACGGGCTTGGCGGGCATGGAGTGCCTTCTGATGAAAGGTCAGCTGCGCTGGTGCGGTCACCTGGTACGCATGGAGTCCTCCAGGTTGCCGAAAACTATTTTCTATTCGGAAATTAGTTTGGGTAAACGACAAGCTGGAGGACAATATTTACGTTACAGGGATGTATTAAAGCGCCACTTAAAATCGACCGGTTTATCCCCGAACTCATGGGAGGACCTAGCCACCCAAAGATCTGAGTGGCGTAAGGCAATTCATCAAAGACTAGAAAACTTCGAGTCCCATCGTCTTGAAGACCTTGATGGTAAACGCCTGGCCCGTAAAACTCGTCCTAAACCGACGTATAATTATACCTTTAATGCAAACGGAGAGCTCTACTGTGCATCATGTGACCGAGTTTTTAAAAACAAATTCGGGTTCGCAAGTCACTACCGGGCCCATGAGCGAAGACAGATTGCCGGGAATTGACAGAGTGTCGCCGTCGACGGACACGTCTGGGAGGACATCATCATCATCATGATTTTTGTCTATTACTTCTTCGAGGAAAAACATGAAGGCTTATGAAGGTCTTTTGATATAGTTTCCTTAAGATAAATATCATAAGACATAGATACAATGATGATCGTCGATCGATGTCGTTTTTATTTGTGTGATTCAAGATTATTTACGACAAAACTACAATTCTTCTAACTAATGAATAACGATGGCGTCAAAAACCCTCATCAAAAAAGAAAATATTCCTCATAAAAGGAGCTGTTTCGTACAAATTTAAAGATAACCTCTTTTACAACTTAAATAACAAAGTAATAAACAAACGGAGAACGTAAAAACATGTTTTAAAAGGCTACAATTGACCGCCAAATGACTCAAGTGCGGCCGTGACTCCATACACCTCGAAATCTAAAAATAACTAACAACTTTGAATCTCGGATATTTTCGTAACAAGTTTTGGTCAGTAATTTACATTATTTTACGTTAAGGTCGTAGTTCATTTACGCGGCTTGTTTGCGAGCAAGAATAATGTTGGCGATTTTGTATTGTTCGTCGGTACATACAAATGAGCTTCAATGTCATGTGATGTAATGAGTTCACATTTTGAGCCCAAACGTCGACAAGTTAATTTATTATTTCGTTATTAAGTTTTGAATTGGTAAAATAATTGATGCCAACTGTCAATAGTTGTCAAAGTTTTGGTTTGTTTTGGAAACAACCTTATCGACTTTAGCGCAATTTGACAGATGCTTATAGGAAGTTTTATTACATAGCCCAAAGATAAATGCTACTGTCATAGAACGTCAAATCCCTAGAGAATTTAATTCCTAGAACATTCTATTCGCGTAACGTCCTAGTCGGGAAACCGACCCAATCCCTAACCGCACCTCCGCAAAACACTCCATGCATATAAACCACTGCTAATTTTAAGCTTTAGACACGGCACAGTTTCTTTGACAAACTTTAAAAGTAATCTGTGCCCGCAACACAAATAAAAATGATCGCGTAAAAGAAATATCGGCTTTACTATACTCATCTATCTACCTTCGGCTAGTTTTTGTCTGGCTTTTGTGTATTAATATCTAACATTAGCAATCTGTCTGGCACGCAAACTTGAATAAAAATTGAAATAGAATTAATTTAGTGTAGATAAAAAATCTAAGCAAGTAGATTAAGTTGCTTTGTCATTTCTCCAGTTATAGATCGAGATGTGTGGGAGTACAGTTACAAATATAATCTTTTATTTTTATGTACGAAAAAAATCGTTAAGTCATCATACAATATTGTATTCTCGTATAACTCTTTCTGTTATGGGTATATGAGTAAGATACAAATTGCCTTACTACAAAAACTTTAACCCCTGTTTTACACTTGTCTAATAAAATTTTGGCTGCAAAATGAACCATATGTCAACGTCATAATTTGTCATTTTTTTAGACAAGGCATAAACTGACGTTTAAAACTTTTTGTGGTAAGACGGTTAATATCTGACGGGGGTCCCCCCGTCCACGCAATTTTTTATGACTTTGTTAATGGACAATTCATTAAAAGGTGAACTTTAGACCTTCGGTTTAGTGTCCTTCAAAAGGACAAGCAAGTTTTTATTACGTTAAGCGTTTTATTTACATTTAATTACTCTTTTTTTATTAAAAGAGCGTTTAATAATAAAAATCGTCAGCCGCCTAGACCTGCCAGCTGCCTTACTCCAAAATTCCAATTTAACCCAATACAGCCAAGGGCCTATAATAGCTAACTCACTTTCGTAACTCAGTTACTAGGTCGTTACCCGTTACCCCTTTGTAACTTCTTAAGACTACCTGTCATATTCCTATTACCTTTTATGACCTTCAAAGATATAATTTAATGACAACCAGGACTCGACGTGCATTACCTACGTTTATTCACAGACCGAGCTTGAATACGGAAAGAATACCCCGCTTACCTCGCTAAAATGCTAATAACCTACTCTAGTAACTTTGCACTTGAATATCTATTCTATACAAAGTTATATGAAGTATCATCGAACACAATATCAAGTAGGTCAAGGCGCCAATAATGTGCAAAGTCCGAAGACTTACTGCGGAATTGCTCTAGCATCCCTATCTGTGACTGTTAACGACTGTACTTAAGGCATGTGGAGTGCTTCTAGATAAAACTCACTTCTAGCAAGATAGGTACAGAACTTTATTATTAGGTATTGATAATTTATTGATCATCTTTACAAAAACGATCTTTTTATAAAAGCGTTAATGATTTTTTGGTTACACATTAATACATTATGTAAACGCAAAAAAATCTGATTGCTTATGTTTGTTACATACTTACAAATAAACAACCAGACAAAATCAGACTGTTTATAAAATTATCATATCAGTTACTATTACAACTTATTTTTAGAGTAAGGCTATCCACCCACATGCGATAATGAAAAATAAAACACACTGATAGCAATGCAATGCACACATCCTACAAAAGTAGATCAGAAAATCCTGGTAAGAACGTTATCGGTCCTTCAAAAAGTTGACGTGGACGGGCCTCTTAAAAATGCCTAAACCAAAATCCTTAAGTAACGTAAGGGTGCGTCTACACGGTGCACGTAGCTGTAGCAAGTTAACATGCACAAGTGACAAAAGCACGCTGGTGGGTATTTTGCTTTGGTAGATCAGGGTTCTTCCCAATATTTTAATATCCACTGGCTTTTGCGTGCGGTGTCACCCGCTTTTGGAAGGCACTACTTCCCACAACCGAATAAAACCGAAACCGAATAAAGTAGCCTTCAATGTTATTCTCCAGCAGTTTATATGTGATAGAGGAATATAAACATCCATCTAAAGGTACATACAAACTTTATCGTTTCTACCGAAGTTTTAATGCTTATGAAACCACTTCAAGTTGTAAGTAGTAGATGCCATACTAGTAACGTAGAACATGGTAATTGTATTCTTGCCAAGATTTTATTACCAGTAACTGAATTGTGAATGTAAGACAGGTATGAATATGAAAATTCTGAAACGTATCTTTTTAAACTGGAATTTGATACAATCATCTAAAAAGGTTTTGGTAAATCATGAAACGTGCTATTTAAAACTTAATTGTTTGAATCGAAAAAGCAATAAAATAGGCTGTTTGAATAACGCTTTCAGTATTCAAATTTATTTTAACTGAGCACGCTCGAGCAACGGCATTCATTCATATTATAAATTGATACACGAAATATATGTATAGAATATAATATGAAATTTGTTTTTGAACCTATAGCATCTAAAATCAATTTTCATATAATATTCTGTTTTTAGATACTCTAGTATCTAAAATCAATGTTCATATTATATGATAAAACTACTCGTGTATAATTATATAATTTAATTATATAATTATACACGAGTATAATTATATAAGTATAATTATACAACGTATCTATACGATACACAGATTTATGACGAAATAACATATTATTTTTTTCGAGATCTTTATACTTCGTAAACGTAACAAAACTTTAATAAACATGATTAATTGACTAATTATTACTCTTACTGTCTTACCACAAAATATTACGTTGGCAGTCCTAATTTGGATTTTGAAAGGAGGTAAAATGTGAATGAAATAATTCAACGGAATTAAGCTTACGTTCAAATTCCATAATATTCGTCATTATACTGATAACTTCGATTGGAATTCATCCGTAAGAACTTGGATGCGTAATTGAATATTCCTACCAAATTATAAGAATTACAAGTTTTTTTTTATTTTCAAACGTTATTGTGACTTTCTTTTAGGCGTATACAGAATACCTACGATGTTACTCGGGAATAGTCTAGCTTCCCATCAGTGAAAGAATATTTAAAATCAGTTCAGTAGTCTCGGAGCTTTCTTCCTTGTTTGTTTCCCAAACCATAGTACTAAGATTAAAGTTACTCTTATTGGTCTATGTCTAAACTAAGAAACAAAGAAAAATCCTCTATATGATATTTGTATTGATATTCCCTTTTGCTTCGTCCATATTCATGCACATTTTTGTTCGAGCAGTTGCCACTGCACACCTGATGTTAATGTTTCTGTGATTAATTCTATGTTCACGGCTGTATCGTTAATTGGAATGGAGGACCATTAATATTCCTCTTATTATAATCACGTACTTGGATACCAAAGGAAAGGAAAAAAAGATTTTTCAAAGGATTTTCCTTTAAAATAGTTCAAAGAAAACTTTTCATATTGGCAGAAACTGTGCTGTACCTCACTAGTATCTAATATTAGAAAGAGGCAAGATTTTGGGACTGTGGGAGGAATTCATTCATTATTAAGAAAAGTTTTTCAATAAAAGAAGCCATGTTATTTGTGAATTTTACCTATAAGCTATTTTATATCATGATAAACAAGTAGGTTGATGATTTACCTATTTCGATAAAACTTGGCTGTAATATGACTTAGATTCAGAATTAATAATATTTACGTTATATCTGGAAGCTAGTTTTCCATATATTACGACTGACACCGCTATTTATATAAGTAAATGCAACATAAAAGGTTAGCCAGTAACCGTCAATCTAATAATAAGTTCACCTAGATCCCATAACAAGTAATATTGTTTACTTCCTGAAACGTTTAAATAAATAGGCTCATATGACTCTACGATATTAATAGAATAGAATACCTATGTAGGTGGATTAATTGCATGTTTATGTTATTTACATTAATTTGTTTAAAAACTAGTGACCGATAAAACGTAGTCTATCCTAGATTAACCTGTACCATAGGCGCTCTCTGTGCACTTAGATAAAAAGCATTGCTTTATTCCTTTAACATTCCTTACAGCGCTTTCACATCGGCGGATTTCTCGCTCGGTTCGTACGGACTACAGCAAACAATTGATACGTATGACTTTTTATTTAAAAACTCAGTTTAAAAATAAAATGTAGGTAAAACATTAATCAATATAATGATGATGATGATGATGATGTCCTCCTAGCCGATTATCGGCTACGGCGGCTGTTCTCATGTAAGGAGATTAGCCAACTGCGCAGGACATATTATAGTGCACAAGCATTTGCGCAGACACAGGTGCACTCACTATTCCTTCACTCTCATAGCCCGATGGGACGGCAATCCGACACGACCGGAAAGAGATCAGGCGCAGGACCGACATTTACGTGCTCTCCGATGCACGGGTGAATCAATCACCAACTTCCAGGCTTCGGGCTGCTTTGTGAAAGTCTTCTAAAACCCACAAAGCGATTTCGGCCCGACTCGGGAATCGAATCAATATAATAATAACGGTTACTTCATCGGTTGATCATAATTTTACTCAGTATTTTATTTGTGTAAAAAGTTTTACTCAAATGGAGTATACTTATTTACCAGTACAAAAATTTTGTCGATCGAAATTTGTCGCGCGTACAAGCGTGGATTTCATTTTGTTTTTGCATTGTTAACACGGGTCGTGAGGACGACAAAGATGACAAGACTTTAACTCTATCGCTTTGCAAAATCTCATCTCATTTTCTCCATTCTATCAAAAACAAAGTAACTTTTTCCATCCAACGAACATTATAAACGCGAAAGTTTGAAAGAATGTTAGGATGGTCGTTTGTTACTTCACGCGAAGCCTTATAAGTGGATTTTAATTACAATTTGAAATAAATTAATTATACTTTGTATCAATATGAAGAAAGTGGGTTTCTCGGGAATCAAGTGAAACCAAGGGCGCAAACTAATCTTTATATAAATAAAAATGAATTGTTGTTCGTTAGTCTGATTAAAACTCGAGAACGGCTGGGCCGATTGAGCTGATTTTGGTTTTAAAAGGTTTGTAGAGGTCCAGGGAAGGTTTGAACGATACGAACTTCGCGGGATGAGCTAGTTTAGAATAAGCAAGGATTTCGCTGGTCATTGAAATGTTATCATGCTTACTTTGTTTTACTATCAGTATTTACTTTGTTCATTTGTTTCCTCCAGACAAATAAAAAAAATAAAGGCGTGGCAAAAGTTCAGTTACAAGTTACATAGTTGTAAATGTTTTTGTACATGTCTACCTATTGTAAGTAAGTAGGTACTGTATAGTGTATATTTGATCACGTACTTGTTTTTTATTTATTTACGTTAAGTGTCTGAAATTACGAGTGCTTTTGTTGGTTTTTGCTTGTTATAGGTAATGGAGTTTCTTAATGCAATACATTATTATATAATTGTTGTTAGGGTTACAATATTTAATAGTTGATTTCAAGTTAAAACTACAAAAATGAAAAGGTATATTTTTAATGAATTAGTCAATTTGTAACATGAAAAATTATTCCGCTTGTTATTATTTACTTATTTATTTTCCCTAACAACAATAATAGTTTTTCTGTTATCTCTTGTTTATTATATAAAGTTATTCTATTAACATTCCTAAGATAACAACGAATAAAATTATACGGACGGGTAAATAGTACTCAATAAATAAACTAGCCCACCTTAGTTAAAGAATAAATTATTTAAATTAAAATAACTAGCTTTTGTTTTTAAAGTAGCAAGTGTAAATGTGTACCTACTTAAAGAAAAAAACAATGTTTATGTATATTTTCAAAAATCTGATTCCAGCACGAAATCAATGTAGGTACCTACTTTGCTGCCATCACTCCAATTATATTATGTTACACGCAAATGCTCGTAAATAAACTTTCTATACGTATTACCGATTAAACACAGGTAGTTATTTCCATATTTATTAGTTTTGTCTAGCGTTGAAATTTGTATCTACTAACATAGTATCTTGGCTAAAAAGGTTGGCTATTAACTATTCGCACGCTACTGAGCGTGAGCACAAACTTAAAAAAAAAGATTCTAAGAAAAAAAAACCGGCCAAGTGTGAGTCGGGCTCGCTCACGAAGGGTTCCGTACCAGAACAAAAATTAGCAAAAAAAAAAAACAAAATATTTATTTTATTCTAGTTTAAATACATCATCTGTGAAAATTTCAGCTCTCTAACTATCACGGTTAATGAGATACAACCTGGTGACAGACGGACGGACGGACGGACGGACAGAGGAGCGAAAACAATAGGGTCCCGTTTTACCCTTTGGGTACGGAACCCTAAAAAGCTCATCTAAGAATTCGAAAATTAAATAAGTTTATGATGATTACCATTTTAATACTGGCATAATTACGTCCATTATGTAACATCATTGCATAACATTATAACAGAAACCAGTTATTACGTAATATTGTTAAAATAGCTACAAAACGGTTTTTTTGCAATGGACCTGGCAAAATGAGATAGATTTCTTATGTTTCGATAAGAGTAGGTAAATAATAATTTAAAGTGGAAAGTCTGTGTTTCATTCGCATCCCCTGGAGAAGACCCAACAAGATCAAAAAGTAGTAGGTATAGCCTTTTTCCATAAACGAACTATCTAAAAATTAAAATTATTTTTCGAAGCGGTCTAAAGTTCCCAAGATTTAATAATTAAACCCACAAAAGCTTGTAAAAAGTACAGTAGTACTTATAGTATAGAAAATAATTTTGATTTCCTACGTGATTCATAAATTAATATAGTTTATGAATCATTTCTACGCATAAACATAAACAAAATCTACAATCTTGGAACATGTTTTCAGATAGACATAACGGTCTGATCTTTGAAGTAATTTAAAAAGATTTTTGGAACATCTTGCAAAGTAAAACCTTCTTCGAAAATATCAAAGATGTCTGCTACTGACTTGAGAAGGTATCATTCGGATGTTGAACTCTAGTTTGTATTCGAACCATGGAGAACAAAATGACTAGCGGAAGTGCCATGTCGGGAAATCACCTAAGAAAGTAGCCCGTCTAAATACGGGTGAGCAGGGGACGGAGGACCGTTACTGTTTAAGCCTTTATACGCCTTCTTTGGATCCGATATTTTTTTGTAATATTATAAACCGTTGACAGATGTCTCAAGGAACCCAAACGAAATCAAAATCAAAAGTCATTTATTCAAACTTGGCTGCAAAACAGCACTTTTCGAACGTCAAAAAAAAAAATTACAAAAGACAGCCCCCAAAACGCCCACCCTTCACCACTTCCTATGTGTTTTTGCTGGGAAGAAGAAGTGGCGCAACAAACTCCCCAGCAACACATGTCTGTCTGTTCGGTTAGAAGAACCTTAAACATTGTTTGATATGTACATTTGTATACAATTTAATTTGTATATTACAAAAGAGGACAATACAGTAAAAATACCTTAACTAACTCAAGCATTGAATATGTTTGATGAACAGAAAATTATAGCCTCCAAATATTTACACTTAATAGAATATCAGAGAGTGCCCACCTACATGTGCTATTCTTTTGTAAACTAGTAAATTAGACCGCTCAGCCAGAACATATGTAAAATAAAAAGAGTTTACAAATAAAAACAAAAAAACTAATATATAGTCAGTAAGACGACCTGGCACCACAAGCAGCACCCGTTCACGAGCATAACGCGAGGATCAGCCATCGCCCCCCTCGCACATTTTTGAGGGAGGGAGGCAACCCGACCGCCGACGCTACCGCAAGCAGTGCCGTCTAAGGGAGCATGACGTACTCACTGCTACACAACTCAATATCAAGATTAAATTATCAGTTCCCGCTAAGTAGCATTATTTACTAAAATCCAAAACAGAAAATTAATACAAAGAATGTATCTTGTCAATAATGTAAAAACATTAAAAAATAATAATTAAATAATAAATCAAAATAAAATAAATGTCAACGCCTCGTTAGTTCGCTGATCGTTCGTATTGGTCATGCCCACCGTATGAATTTGAACTAGAAAAAGGCGCCTGACCCACCAGCATTATGGCATCTCCTCTCATCTTTCTTTACTCCATGTTTCGAACGTTCACAAGATAACATTATTTTCGAGTAGTCTGCACATTGAAACTCCAGATTCACTTTCAAAGGTAAAGATCCAAATATAGCTTGAGATAAACGAAATTTTAGATAAGATAGTAAAATAGGATCATCTATATTATCGATTTACTACAAATAAGCTTTCAGCCTTTATTGTAGTTTGGGATGATAAAATATTTTTTATCATAATAACGGCTGTTGCACTGCGTGTTACATTCGATCAAAAATAAAAACTACTTTTTCCCCATACCAGCTCCCGTGGTTTTACCCGTTTTCCCATGCAAAGTATAGCCTAGCACTCGGAGCGGTAGTTCTTGAGATTAGCTCATTCAAACAAACAACTCACAGTTTCATAAAATAGGTAAGTATAGCATGATTACAGTTTTCTCTAACATACAAACACATGAACATTATTTTCTAAGAGTAAGTAGACGAAAGGTTTAAGCCTTTGCCGACGCGTTGTAACAAAAGCTTAACTGTGCTCCTTAGTTCGGTTCAAAGAATAAACACAGAAGCTTAGCTTGCGGTGGCCTGAAACTAAGCAAGGCAAGCTAAGCTTTGCCTTGCTTTTAATGAAAATTTTGTGGAGATACATAGCCAGGTACCCGCTTTATAATATGTTAATCATAAGTAAAGAGTGAATGGAGTAATAATAACATAGGCAGTGGCGGCCCTAGGGGTGTGCGAACTGTGCCATCGCACAGGGCCTCGCGCTACAACCCACACTAATATAAAAAAAAAATATTATAAAAAAATATAAATCTGGTCCAAGAAAAAAAATGTGCATTTTTTCTTTACTTCTAATTCATTCTGCGTTTACTTTTTGAGTCCTCAATTTAACAAAAAGTTGGCACCAAAGTAACAAAAACCACTGGCTCTCGATCCATGCAGTCACGAATTCTTTTTATTTGTGCTTAATTCCGAGTTTAATTTGAGAGTCCTTAAACAAACAATTTAAAAAATTCGCGCTCGCTACGCTCGCGACTGTTCACTTCGCAGTACCTTTCCTTCTAACTTGATTAGAGTAGTTTTATGTCCCAAAACTACGATTTTCGCGCTCGCTACGCTCGCGACTTCACCTTCCACTGTTGTTTCTTATACAAGTTTAGGTGTTTCAGTGACCCAAACCTCAAAATTTTCGCGCTCGCTACGCTCGCGGCTTCACCTTCCACTGCTGTTTGTTGTACAAGTTTAGGTGTTTCAGTGACCCAAACATCAAAATTTTCGCGCTCGCTATGCTTGCGGCTTCACCTTCCGCTGCTGTTTGTTATACAAGTTTAGGTGTTTCAGTGACCCAAACCTCAAAATTTTCGCGCTCGCTACGCTCGCGACTTCACCTTGCACTGTTGTTTATTATACAAGTTTAGGTGCTTTAGTGACCCAAAGTTCAAGATTTTACTTGATTTATTTTTTCATCGATCCTTTTTTAACTGAACCTAGACGGTAGCGCCGCTTTTAAGTCCTTTTATTAACAAGAAAACAACTCCTAGTTTCCGTATGAACCTTCTTATTTACGACGTTCGAACTACTCAAGTCACAATCTTTCAATACATAGGGGGCGCTTTTGTCATGATTGCACCCGAACGCTACATGAGCTAGAGACGGCCCTGAATCAGTTATACGAATAATTAGAAAATAATTTAACTGAAATTTATCCCACTACCGAAATAGTCTTGAGAATTCGAATAATAAAATATTCATATCGAAAAAGCAGTTTTTCGAGGCTTAAAATTATTAAAACATGTTTAAGGAATTCGATGACACAAGATCGCCTTTCAGCCCTTGCTATTCTTTCGATCGAAAATGACGTTGCACATACATTCCATTATTATTATTATTATTAATTAAAGATTTTAGTCTTAAGAGAAGTCGCAAGCATCAGATCATTTTAATATTTGTTAATTTTGTGATTCTTTAAATATAAACTGTAGTAAAATTAAATTTTATTAATTTGCTTAACTTGAGCATTTCTCCTCAAACATGACGTTTAGCTAAATCAAAACACCAGCTTACTTTCGCAACACATACTTTTCACGTAGGACAAAGGGCCTCGTATAGACCTGCCGCACGTAGCCTCGCAATGGCTAGGGCCGCCGCTGAACATAGGTAATCCTTTTGAAAAGACCGCAAACGACTTGTCTTTAGTGATGTAACTGATCTAGTATCTATGTACTATCGGTTGAGCATTTCCCCACTATAGGATAAAAAACTGAATTTTAAAGCAACAGTAATGTACCTTCTATAAATATGAAAAGTTTGTATGTCCGAAAAATTTCGTAGTTACCGTTTTTTTACTCCCCACTGTAGGCAGTGTTTTGCAAATAAGAACACGGCTAACGTACACAAGAATTAATCCAAAATGATGCTTAACTAAATGAAAACATTGCAGTATGTAAAACAGGAGACAAGATTGATAGTTCCATCCTGAGGGCTAATATAATCAATTGGGCGATATCCTTGTCATCTGATGCGCGCCAGATGGACGGCAGCTGACACAACCTGAACTTTGCTCCTTAGATGTAATGGAATACCATTTCGGGGGATAGAATATTTTAAGATTCATAAAGAGGTTTTGGTGACTTTTTCAAAAGTCGTAGTGGCCTAGTGGGCAAAGAACCAACCTCTCGAGTATGAGGGCGCAGGTTCAATTCCAGGTCAGACAAATACCAATGCAACTTTTCTAAGTTTGTATGTACTTTCTAAGTATATCCTAGACACCAATGACTGTGTTTCGGATGGCACGTTAAACTATAGGTCCCGGCTGTCATTGAACATCTTTG
The DNA here is from genome assembly GCF_022581195.2 of Helicoverpa zea. Taxonomy (NCBI): domain Eukaryota; kingdom Metazoa; phylum Arthropoda; class Insecta; order Lepidoptera; family Noctuidae; genus Helicoverpa; species Helicoverpa zea. The sequence continues at coordinate 8,264,351 of NC_061472.1, forward strand.
GCACATGAGTGTACTGTAACAACCCTTGTATTTTACTTTGATTGAGTGTAAATATAACTTATATATTTATACATATAATAATTGAACATCATTGGCAGTCGTTACGGGTAGTCAGAAGCCAGTAAGTCTGGCACTAGTCTAACCAAGGGATATTGGGTTGCCCGGCTAACTGGCTTGAGGAGGTCAGATAGGCAGTCGCTTCTTGTAAAGCACTGGTACTCAGCTGAATCCGGTTTGACTGGAAGCCGACCCCAAAATAGTTGGGAAAAGGATCGGAGGACTTTTATTTCCATTTTTTAAATTATTTTTTACCAAAGAGAAATTGTGAACATAAAGTACGGACTATATTTATTTCGAATAATTGAATATCTAATAAAACGATATGGCTGAAAAACAATATATCAGTGAGATGGCATTAGACAAAAGTGCTCGGAAGAAGAAGTCATGTTGCACCGACCACCAAATAAAATTGGGAAGATGAAAGATGGAAGTATGAGTTGAAAACAAATCGTATGTCGAACTAACATCGGCAAAATAAATATAGTATATTTACACTTACTCATATACAAACAAATAGACATTATGAATGTCGTAACTGTTGATGTTAATTGTCGGATCATTTATTTCGGTCTCGGGTTCACCGACCATTGGCGCGATGCCAAGCAGTCTACATTTATTGATGGAAACGTGCCTAGGATGGTGATGAAATAATGGTGATTTATTTCTAAAAAAAAAGATAAATTACCTCTTGTTTAACTGACAGTTTTAGAAACTTTTTGTAGGTCGAAGTATTATTTACTGACTTCATGAAGGAGGACGTTCCATTGTGGTTGCAGCATTTAGATATTTTTGATCGTATTGTAATTTTGAAATCATGTAAGCAGTAATTTGTAAGAAAACTAAAAAATCCTACAGTTACACAGAAAAATACGCTACTAAAATGTCTATATTTCTACATGTTAATACAAAATGTTGTCGCGGAAACTAGTTTGTAGTAACACGCTCATAACAATCCAAGTCTGCATTGAAAACCGTTGCAGCGTTAGTGAAATAACTTTTACGGCATACGGAAATATACTGAATATTGTTAAGCTGGAAATCGTGTTAGTTTTTATATACTTACCTAGCTTGTAGAGTATGTATAAAATAGCGAAAATTTACTCAAATAAGTATGGTGGATATTTTGAAGTAACTTTTAAAAACTCTTATAGGTACAGTCTAATACTGATTTAAACTTGAGTAATGTTTGAGCGTAAGCAAGCGTATAAGGACCCTAGTCACCCAGTGACGTTTGCGGGATTATGTAGTTACGAGTTTAATTACATAATAAGTACGTAAGGGTAAAACTTTACGGAATCAATGGAGATAATGATGTGTAACAATATATCTTTCTGTGTCTTGTGACGATGGTACGACAATCGTGTCTCCGGTTGGTGAAATGCTCGAAGCCAAATCATCACAAAATTAAAATATCCAACCAAGTACCGTTTTGCGTATAGGTACAACTGTATCCAGAAATTCGTGGTACTCATACAAATATCCATATTTGCATGCAACAATCTTGCGTTTTCGGGGTATCATTACAGTATTTTGTGCCTAAATCAATTTTCATGCAAATAAAAAGCATTACGAAACATTTTTACGCAAGTGAGTTTGGGATGCTCGCATTTTTGAATCGCAAATGTGGACGAGTATTGATACAATCGTTTCTTTTATTTATTTTTAGGATTCTTTAAAGTATCAATGAGACTGCACAAAAAAGCTTCGGTAAGTTTTAGAAAATGAAAAATGTATTACCTGTCATTTTGTCAAGAGTAAAATGAAATCAAAATAATTCCCGATTCATGTGCGTAATTGAAAAACAAAACAATTTTATAAATGGTGCCTAAAATCGAATTATAGTGGATAGTGATTGTCAAATGTCAATCCAATTTTTTGCGTTCAATCGAAAAATTCGCTTTGTTTTTTAACGTCATTAAAATTACTTTTGTAGCAACGTCAAACATCAAACAAAGGATTATTTGTCAAATTCATATGGCCAGAGTTTTTCCCCGAAAAAACAGGCTAAAATTGAAAATCATATTCGCACAGTTGGATCTCCGCGTTAATCCAATTAAATTGACAATTTTGAAGTAGATTTTACAAGTCCCTCGTGAAATATTGAAAAAATAAGTGCCAATCAATTTTTGAATTATACATGAAATATCTAAAGCAAGTATAAACATATTGTACATACGTGAACATACTGACATTCATATCACGTAAGTAATAACGTGGAATAAATTGACATACAAAATATCCCGAAAGAATTTTAATATTCACCGCTTCTTGAGTTCATAATGAAATGGGTTCCGGTAGTATGACAATGCAATGTTCATTATAATTATTGAAGTGTCAAAATATAATAAAAGTTACCAAATATGCAAAATATTATCACAAAAAGTGCCTCTAAAACTATGCTCTTGCCACTAGAGCGTGCTCAAAGAGCAATCCAGAAGGTCGCCACTTTTCGTCCTTTCAGGTTTCTTACTCACCAGTTATACTATGAATGCAAAGTACTCACAGTACGCCAATTATTTATCCTTGATATAGTACTACTCCAGCATACTGAAATTAGTTTCAGTCCGGTACCTACCGGCAAGAGAATAAAGGATTTAGTTTGCACAATCCCACAGACGAAACGTGCTTTTACCAACAGATTTTATTTATTTCTAGGACCTCATTTATATCGGGTGTGTCGTTCATAATCACATTAAATGAAATGCGTTAATATACTGGTTAATATATGTCCATTAACACAAAGAAAAAAGAAAAATACGTAAAAATAAAAAAATGAAATTTTCAAACAAAGTGAATAGAATAAAAATGTGCGAAAATTAGAACACCATACAAAAGTCAGTCATTACAAACAACTGTAATTCTCCCTTGAAAACTGACAGCTGTCAATTGATCAAAACATTCGATACTCCTAACTTTATCTCTGCTTTACACATGATGTTGTAAATTATAAAAACGAAAAATGACTCCTGTGACTAAACCACTGAATGGATTAGGTTATTTTTTTTACAATTCGCCATAGAATATCATAAAGTATATGCGATAGAATTTAATGTGATTGTGAACGACACACCCGATATAACAAACTTAATAGGTTGCTAAAGGTATATAGTGTAAGCTTAAATAGGTGTAATATAATGGTGACAGAGTATTTACAGTCTCTAAATTACTCAGATACGGAAAAATTGCTAGAAGTATTACAATAAACTGTTTAGCTTGGTAATTATATAATAGGTAGAGGTAATGTAATAATTTAGGACAGCTTGTCCTGTTTTTAGTCTATTATAAACTTATATCATAGAATTATAATTAAATTATCCATAAATATTATTTTGCTCCTATGATAACCCGAAACACAGGTTTAAAATAATCCTAGTTCGGGTGGTCCATAAAGGCATTAGATTTAGACCGTCTTTCTCGTATTTATTATGTAGTAGTCTAGATTAAGTGAACTCCTATGATTATTTTATTTTTTTAGATTTATTTACTGCCATTACAATGAGCTATTTGTATTTGGACATGTTGAACTATGTGTTTTTAATAAATTTATTTTATTTTATTATTATTTTACACATTTTACTTTTCCCTGCCTATATGTTTATATGTTCCTTTATCTTTTATGAATCACATTTACATGTTCCTTTATCTTTTATGAATCTTGTACACTCAGTATCGTGATTAAATTCTCGAATAGGTACTAAATAAATCCTCAAAACCCTTAGAATGTCGTTGGCTGGTAAACTTTATTGGAATTAAGAGGGTTAATTGTGTGAGTTTCGGTTAAATACCGTGGCGTTAGCTAGCAGTATTTAATTAATTTACAAAATTCAATTTAGAACTCAATTGAGAGGCTGTTTGAACTGGTTTGGAGTTTTTATAATTTTATATGTAATTAATTTTTTTGTCCCTCATGTTTCTGCGTTATCTGAATGGAATCCTTTGACGGAAAGGAGCAGTGCAACTAAAACTCTCTAATATTCATCTTTGTCTAAGTTCGCGACATTGTGTCCAAATAAAAAGTATTTTATATTTAGGTAAACTTCTTAATTTTGGGATCGAAAAAATAATCTTGACAAAGTTGTAGTTTGTTTACAGTCTACAGACAACACTTCAGCAGTTATGTAAAAAATTCAAATCAAAGATATTTTTAACCGACTTCCCAAAAAGGAGGAGATTTTCAATTCGGAAGCTGATATGCTTTAGGTATCTTTTATTTTATCAAAAAAACTTAAAACTGTAAACAAAAATCCTCTTTTTTTAATTTGTTTACTAATTAGAGCACCAATGACCAATGTCAGCCTTGACTTACGCATACTAGGTCGTGGGTATGACCTCAAGCATTCGAATTACGAACACAATATGTGTCATTAACATTTAAGCGTACATGAATTGTGGAATGACACATGAGTGAACCGTAACAACCCTTGTATTTTACTTTGATTGAGTGTAAATATAACTTATATATTTATACATATAATAATTGAACATCATTGGCAGTCGTTACGGGTAGTCAGAAGCCAGTAAGTCTGACACCAGTCCAACCAAGGGGTATCGGGTTGCCCGGGTAACTGGGTTGAGGAGGTCAGATAGGCAGTCGCTTCTTATAAAGCACTGGTACTCAGCTGAATCCGGTTAGACTGGACGCCGACACCAACATAGTTGGGAAAAGGCTCGGAGGATGATGATGATTTATACATATAATAATTGTTTTTATGATGATTATATGAAGTCAGCCTAGCCGATGATATTATCGGCTACGGCGGCTGTTCTCATGTAAGGATCGTTTTTATAGTATGTTTGAAAGTCATGCTTATATACGATTTAAAGTAATGAAAAATGTGTAGGTATTATTATTTGTGCTATATAAAAATATACCTAATATTCTATCCCCTGCTTAATCTAGAAGCCTTTCTTAGGAACACCATTCAGTTGGAATGATGTTATAATATGTATATGGTGCTATTTTTGTTGTTGTTGTATACATTGAAATACCAACTACACTAAGAACAATGCAGTACTTCTAAATTAATCCAAAGTGCACACTGTGGGCCCCGGCATCCGTAAAAGCACCTATTTTAAGCCGAGAGCAGATTGATGGATAGTTGTTCAACTCTCACCTCATGTAATCTGTTACTCCATTCCACGACGCGCTAAGTGATAGATTGGACCTTTTTAGATAGAATTCGCATTTTTCCGCGTATCTACTGAATGAGACGGAATGTACCTTTGTTATTTATTTTCGTGTTTACACAAAATGTTTACTTTGTTCCAGGTAAGTCCCTACATAAGGTTTGATTTCTGACACTTACGCGAATATTAGACATTTAAATAAAACTACTTTTACGGATTTTATCGCGTTATATTAATATTATTTAATCCCGACGTTTCGGATCCTTTAAAGCATCCATGGTCACGGGCAGACTAAGGTGTTGGTCGTCTTGATATATTAGTTACAAACAGCTACCCTAAATTTTGTTGACAAATACCTTCATGGTGAGTCCCACCACCACCCAACACAGTTATCTACCGTTGGTAAATCATTGTTTCAGAGAGCACGTGGGATCTGTGATGAACAACACCTGGGTGCTGAACTTCAACATGTTAAGCAAGTACTGCACGACAACAAGCTCCGAGTACCGCGCCCTCGTCGCAGAACCCGCGTGAAACCAGCCACAGTTGAGCGTCTACCTGCTGTTCTTCCATACATAAGAGGAGTCACAGACAAGATTGGCTACATCTTGAAGCGAGCTTCAATCAAAACCTACTTCAAGCCGCTGAAGAAGATCAGTCAATTCTTACCACCTGTCAAGTGTCACATACCTCTACAAGATGCGGCTGTATACAAGCTTGACTGTGATTGTGGTCTCTCTTACATAGGCCAAACTAAAAGAAGCATAGGGACCCGCGTAAAAGAACACATCGCCGATGTCAAACACCGCCGTTCCAGACAGTCAGCAGTTTGTGAACACACACTAGACAAGGCCCAGCATTACATCAGATTTGATAAACCACAAGTCCTTGCAAAAGAAAACCGATTCCTACCTAGGATGATTCGCGAGGCTATTGAAATTAAAAAACATCCAAATTTCAATAGAGAAGATGGCTGGTGCATACCACCTGCTTGGAATCCCATCATTGAAACTATTAAATCAAAATCCAAGCCTACAACTGCTCGACCTAAGGATACAGTGAGCTCGTTTTGCGTGAATCGGACTGTCAATAATAATCAACAAAATATAGGGTAGCTGTTTGTAACTAATATATCAAGACGACCAACACCTTAGTCTGCCCGTGACCATGGATGCTGTAAAGGATCCGAAACGTCGGGATTAAATAATATTAATATAACGCGATAAAATCCGTAAAAGTAGTTTTATTTAAACGACGATAAGGTTATTTAGTAGAGTAATGAGACTGGAATACGGTATCGTTATGTTACTCAGTTTTATTTAGTCATCAATGTCACAAAAGAGAATTAAATCTCAAGCAACAGACAGGAACATAATGCAGTAAAACATAACCAAGACGTTTATAGCCTCGCATAAATTCACGCTTGTAAGTAAGAACAGTAAGGGTGCATCTACACGGTGCAAGTAGCTGGCACATGCGCAGGTTACAGGCATTTTAAAAACGTGCGGGTCCAGCGACTCGCGCATGTACCAAAGCAAAATACACACCCGCGTGCTCTTGTCACTTGTCGCTTAAGTAAGTTAACTTGCTCCAGCTACTTGCATCATGTAGAAGCACCCTAAGTAACTGGTTACAACTGTAAAAATCGCGGAACTACACTTGTTTTGACGCGCTCGCGTTGGGCAAACCCGTTAACTCAACAATGCACTATCAGTTAGGCTCATATTATGAAACTCATTGTCATGTTCCGATGTCATTGCCATGGAAAATTTTAATAATAAAAACCGCAAGTAGGTGTGTGTAGCTGACAAAATAAGTTGTCAATATTTTTTTAGTTTTTTGTTAATCTGTCATTCACACACTCACATCAGTAATGTTAGTCACATTCACATTTCGTTTGAAAAGAATGGCTGGGAAAATTATTTTGATAATAGAAAATGATTGTTATGTTTTGTACTTCTTATACTGTTTTTAAGTACCAAAATCACTTACTCTCCACTTCTGATATAATGCATAAGTGAACCAGTCAAATTGGAAAAGGCATGGACAAAGACAAAGTAAAAAATAAAATCCAAAAGTTCTTCAAAATGTAGCCCCAACATTTACTCAAGAAAATAAAACCACGTAACAACCACATCAGTAAAATTTCGCTATAACATGCAAAACAAAATCCAAGCAACAAAATATTTGTATCAAATTCTGCTCGACACAAAATGAATAGACCGCACTGCGAGCAAATGTACCAGTACATTGGATATTCGGAAACCTGCTCAGGCATACAATATAATACGTCGACGTTGCCCAGGAAATATTCCTTAGCTTTACCTTGTACTCTGTATACTGGACTAACCTATATAGTTGCATCTTGTAGAATAGAATTGTGCAGTCAATGTTTTAAATTCAAATGGAAAGGAAATCTGGTAGATATATTTACCTATATATTTATCAATGCGTAGCTACTCTAAGGAAGATATGTATCTTCCTAGTAACAGGCTGTTAGTTGAAGGTAACTCAGTGAGGGTCAGAAGTATTCATATTTCACGGTCATAATCATATTTTTTTTATAAATTGTTAAGTCTATTTGACAAATATACTTGTTATTTTTTCATTAGGTTTATAAATTACTTCAAAACCGCATGGCGTTATAAACTTTAATTCCAACTATTTTAGTGCAGTTTGCAGTGCTGCCAGTCAGGACAGAAAAGCTATTTTCTCTTGAAAATTGACAGCTGTTAACTGTATAAAATATTCGGCAGCACTATAACATGTTATACAATATAAAAAACATATTTCCAACCCATGTGATAGAAAAAAGCAACATCGAATCTGTCACCATTTTTTATCACAGGATGGATGTCACAACAAATTGTGTGATCCATTCATTATATTTGAAAGCCACATGTGGTAACACCATTATTTTGGTAGTGCACATATGTATAGCAATTTTCATTTTAGTGACAGGACAATCCGTCAAATGTACCGTGTGAAAATGACATAATATTCTTGCGGAATATTATATTCCCGTAATACCAGTGACTATTCACATAGTTTTGAGCTTATTATTTTTATTGATCTGTTCGTCTAATTTAAGTGAAAAATGACAATAAATCACCGTTGGAAAACCAGGTTTTATATAATTAAGCAACAGTTATTCTAATTGGTTAATACGCTTAAAAACTACAGTCGCACAGACTGCTGCACAGCTTTTAAACTAATAACACCCACTAGACTTTTTACATTTAGGTTCAAAATAAACTTGTCGTAAGTACTAGGAAACGTATTTTGTATAAAGCAGGTGTAGGAAATTTTAATATAAAGGGCATTTAGAGGAAGCATGTAGGAGTAAACATGAGAAGTTGTTGTAATGAAGTAAAATCTAAAATACTAGGAATAATTTAATACACAGCATGCAGCTTTACTCACAGTACAAGTTGTACTGTTATTATATCTAAATGATGATAGCGTCCAAGGCCGATTTCCGCCACGGCGGCTGTTCTCATATAAGGAGATCAACCAGCTGCGCAGGACATATTATAGTGCACGAGCATTTGCGCAGATACAGGTGCACTCACTATTCCTTCACTTTCATAGCCACGGACGGTAATCCGACATGACCGTAGAGGTCTGAATGATGATGATGTCCTCCTAGCCGATTATCGGCTACGGCGGCTGTACTCATGTAAGGAGATTAGCCAACTGCGCAGGACATATTATAGTGCACAAGCATTTGCGCAGACACAGGTGCACTCCCTATTCCTTCACTCTCATAGCCCGATGGGACGGCAATCCGACACGACCGGAAAGAGATCAGGCGCAGGACCGACATTTACGTGCTCTCCGATGCACGGGTGAATCAATCACCAACTTCCAGGCTTCGGGCTGCTTTGTGAAAGTCTTCTAAAACCCGCAAAGCGATTTCGGCCCGACTCGGGAATCGAACCCGAAACCTCGTGCTCAGCAGCCACACTTGCGACAACTAGACCAACGAGGCAGTTATTCTATATAGAGGTAGAGTTATAGAGTTATAGAGGTCTGAATACCATACATGTAACCACGCAACAATAAATATCATTTAATTAAAATAAATGTTTGAAATAACTGCTTTGAAATGTCAAATTTATTGAATTTTATTTCTGGAAATACCTTTAATTAATGTTCTATTTACGATGAGTTTACCTCTATATGAAGATACTAGCTGGTGCCCGCGACTTCGTCTGCGCAGGTTTTGTATTTCGAACAATATGTTTACAAATTGTAGCCTATGTGTTAATCTGATGTATAAGCTATATTATTGTAAAGTTTCATTAAAATCCATTCAGTAGTTTTTGCGTGAAAGAGTAACAAACATCCATACATCCATACATACAAACTTTCGCGTTTATAATATTAGTAGGATTCCACTACCCAGTGACTATTTGTATGTTGCGCTGATATTTTGCAATCGTAATAACGATATACATACAGACGTAGTATACCTAGATGCACAGACTTAGAAATGTTATTTATAATTTGCATTGACAAGGCTTACACAACATAAATAAATATCTAAAGGTTATCATATCGATAACCTACAGCGTCCTAAACCTTAGATCTCGCAAGGCCTGTTTATATCTCACGGCAGTAAACAGTACGGAGGGTCAGGTTGGTATTGACACAATCAGATGTAATTTCCCGATATCAAACACGATTACAAACAAAGCCACGTGCTTGAACTAGTTGCTAAGACTTATTGTTCCAATGGAGACTGATCAATACACAATATCGGCCTTTCATGTGTGCAGTGTCAATATGACGTGTGTATGTATCTGTTGTAATTAAGTGACAATGAGTTTTATGTAAATGCGTGAAATTAATTGATTCGAATAATACAAAAGTGGCTGTTTCTCGCGATTTCAACCGCGTTCCATGGGATATAATTCCCGCACCCCCGATAAAAAGTAGTCCTGTAGTAGTGTCCCTTCAGGCTATTTTCACTATCTGTGAACCAAATCACAATTAAATTGGTCAGGGAATTTTAGCGTTAAAGTCAGAGGTAATATTTAAGACAAATTCTGCAAAATCTAGGCCCCTTTTCGAGGTAAATTCCACCACGCAGAACCTATATGTTTGACAGACGTCCATAAAAGTCTATGATCAAATATGGCGGCACAAAGCATATTGTCGGTGCCTGTCACATAGACACGGGTGTAACAAGGGCTCTCGAATGTTCGGAGCCGAATAGATCCAAGGGCCATTGTTCAGACGGACTGTGATGACGATGGTAGAATGAAATTGTGTGTATGAATTTTTAAACTACAGAGTAAATGGTAAAGGATGTTTATCTATACCTATGGAAGTTGGCCAAGATAGCTCACATAGTTGGTGCAAAAAATGGTTGTCTGTGGCGAAGGTAAATTTCATTTAAATCTAAAGTTTTAGCCTAAAAAGTTTCCTAGTGGATAAACGTTGGTTATTTTAATTTATTATATTTATTGTTTCTAACTTCAGTATAGTGCTGTTTAGGGTTCCGTACCCAAAGGGTAAAGCGGAACCCTATTGTTTTCGCTCCTCTGTCCGTCCGTCCGTCCATCCGTCCGTCCGTCCGTCTGTCACCAGGCTGTATCTCATAAACCGTGATAGTAAGAAAGTTGACATTTTCACAGATGATGTATTTCTGTTACCGCTATAACAATAAATACCGAAAACTAGAATAAAATAAATATTTTGGGGGCTCCCATACAACAAACCTGATTTTTTTGCTCAGTTTTGCTCTGGTGCGCGAGTCCGACTTGGCCGGTTTTTTTTTTGTTACAGTTCTATTTTTTTTTTGAAAGTAAGTCTGTTATCTATTAATAACTTAATCTTATTTTGCGGTCTACTGGTTTCACACGCGACTGACAGGTGTGAGTTTTCTGGGTTCAATTCTCGTATAGGGCAATACCTTTAAGTTCTTAGTAAAATTAATTTAATTACTCATAAACCGTTTAGGTACTTACAAACGCACTCACAAAGCAACCGGCTTAGATATTTTTGAACCACTTTGAGATTTTTTTTATCACATTCGTACCTATTTATAGGAATTTTTAGAAGTTGTTATGTGTATTTATTAACTACGTCCTGTAAATTATTATGGGTATAATTTAGGCGATCACCAAAAATATTTTTAAGACTCTAAGCTGAGGCACCAAATAAAATAAACAACTCCAAAAAAAATAAATTGACTTTATTAAAAGGGCACTAAAGTATATAATATTATGATCCAAAAAAAATAAAATAACATCAGAAAAATCGCAAATCTTGCACAAATATTATTTTTGGTTCCCAAAATGGATTAATGGTCACCAAATTCTATCCAACTAAAAGATTAATATTACTACCAAAATCAAAGTTAGTGACGAAAACGAATCGCTGCAAAATCGACTCCACGTAGTCTTGTCTGCCCTACCCCTAGAGTGCAATTCAAATCCGCGTAGGCGCAGAGGGGCGAGGCGGCCTGCGAGCTGAGGCGCAGGTAGTTTTTAAGGCTCGCCGCCGCGGCTGAGGCTGGCCGGCAGAGCCGGCCAGCAAGCCGTAGCTGCGGTGGTGAGCGTGAAAACCATCTGCGACGATAAGCTCGCATGGGACCGCCGGAGCCCCGCAGTGCCGGAGCCGTGACAGAAGCCATGCTTGCTGCATGTTTCGTGCTTACATTTTACTACTGAGTTACACACAAATTCATATAACAATAAATAAGCGACGTACGTTTGGGAACCCCAGTATATTAATTGGTGTTTGGGAAATATTCTAGCGATCGTTAGCTTTTTTAGTCTAACAAAAATGACCAAATTAGGAGTCATGGTATTACATAATTGGTAACATCTAAGTAGTGACAATATATAATATTTGGTCTAAAGTGTATTTTAAAGGCGTCCATATATTTTTTTAGTAGTCAATAATACGAAAAAATGGTTTTACCTAATAATATTTTTGGAAACGTTATTTGGTGACCATTTATCCATTTTGGTAACCGTTTAGAATTTTTTTGGTAGTAAACCGGCACAATTAGAGGAACACAAAAAAAAATACAGTTTTATTTTAAAATAATAGCTTTTAATGCAATTTTTTCACTTAATTCGAGCTTGTTTACATGTTACACGTATAACACAACTAAAACTAGGAGTAAACATTAATAAAATTGGTAAAAATACAGTAAAATAACAAATAATGAGAATCTTAAAATTTTCTAAACAATTGTAAAAATTAAATTAGTGGGGGAAATCTTTAAAAAAAACTTAATTAATACCTTGTATTGCCCCCGCGGGCTCTAATTAATGCTTGAATGCGTCTGCCCATACTCATGATGACATTCGCGATCATTTCTTGGGGTAAGTTGACCCACTCTTCGACCAGCGCCAACTTTAGCTCTTCAACATTCCTGGGAGGTGGAATTTTCGCTCTTACCCTTCGCCCAATCATGTCCCAGACATGCTCTATTGGATTCATGTCTGGTGATCGTGCTGGCCAGTTCATTTGGGTAATTCCGATTTCGCTAAGGTATTCGGTAACCACGCGTGCAGTATGGGGCCGTGCATTATCGTGCATAAACACAAAATTTTCGCCAATGAATGGGGCAAATGGCATTACATGGGGTTCTAAGATCTCTGTAATGTATCGATGTGCAGTCAGAGAACCTCCATCGATGATGACTAAAGCCGTGCGTGCGGACAAAGTAATGCCACCCCATACCATAACGGACCCTCCACCGTATGACACCGTTTCGGTAAAATTTGCTTGATGGTAGCGTTCTCCTCGATGCCTCCACATCCTTTCCCTTCCGTCGATGAAATTGACACAAAATCGGCTTTCATCAGAGAATAAAACATGACTCCATTCTTCAGACCAATTTTGGTGTTGACGAGCAAACGCTAGTCTTGCAACTCGATGGCATACCTCAAGCTTGGGCGCTTTAGCTGGCACGTATGACTTTAAACCGGCATCATTTAACCGTCTTCTTACTGTTCGTTCACTAATATGCACATTACGCACTTCTTCTAAAAGATTTCGGGTCTGAACTGCAGTTTGACGACGATTTCTCAAAGTTTGCACCCTTATAAAACGGTCATCTACGGCACTGGTTGCACGATTTCTGCCTTGTCCCCGCCTCCGCACGTAAGACCCCGTCTGCCTGTACCGTTTAACATTACGGTGGATCACAGATACGGACACACCCAACCTTCGACTCACTGAACGGTATGTGTGACCTTCCTCGATCATTGTCACAGCTCTGGCGACATCAGTTGCGGGCAAATCACTCATTTTCGATGCAATACAATGTTAATTCTCCAAGTAACAACAACAAAGTGAGCTAGGGCCACCATTGACTGCATAAACAAATTTCTTATCCAAAACACTTAAACGCCCTAATTGTCAACAAACACTTATGAGGGTCCAATTTCTGTTAAATTATTGAGGGATGTCAAAAAGTCTCAAAAGGGTATGTCATAAGAGGGTAATAAATAAAATAAAGGAGCCACTTGTAAATATTCTCATAAGAAATAAAAAAAACGTCTTTTTTTTTTGTGTTCCTCTAATTGTGCCGGTGTGTAGGTACTTTTTTGGGTGGTGTTTAAACACAAGCCAATTATTATTAAACCGTTAAACAAGGAAAACGGTTACCACATTTAATTTCTACCTATCGCTTGAACCGTACACATTGGAACTCCCTTTTAAATTAGTTTAGCAAATCTGGCTTAAACCGAAGGGTCGTGAAGTATATTAATAAGGCTTAAATTGAACGTGCTAGTTAGTTTAAAGTTGGATTATTATTTAAATTAGTCTTTGTTTGTGTTGCTGCTTATCTAGAAGTTCTGAATAGGTATATTGCAACTAGCTTCCACTGACCACACCAGGATAAAAAATCTTTAGGCCTTCTTCAATTACTGGGCTTTCTGACACTATGATAAGTGTTTGGATCAGTAGTTCCTGAAAAAAGGCCTTCCAAAAAAAATCGTGCAAGACTAACTCTAATGTAAAAACATACTAAAATTCATGTAGGTTTTCTAAATAGGATTGTTAAATATTTATGAATACATAATCATAGTCTGTATTACATAACTATTAATGAGTCAAAAGGTTACATTACCTACTGTCAGTTGAGATCTGGTTAATAGTAAATAGTAGGTATAGCTAATACCTAAGTAAGTCAGTCTCATTTGCAGTCAATTATTGTACTAGAAATAAATTAATTTAATTGAAACAATAGATAGGACTATAATTGATTCATCCATACATATAAAGGCTGCTATTTTTCAATGTAATAATTTTAAATTAACATATAAATAGCTTGTTATTAATTCTGTTCATGAATAATATTGTACTATTAACAATACATGTGATTGTGACTAGCTATAGGTATATATTACATTATAACGCACGTTTATTTCGAACTAATCAATTAGATCTTTCAACTTTAATGGATAATGTATATTCATTAATGAAACGTTTACGAGTACTAACAATGATTCATGTGTGCATCTATGTACTAAACACATTAGTATTCAAAATAATAATTATTTACTAACAAATCTATCCGCATCGTTGCTAATGTGACCGGAGAACAAAGTGAGTCAGTTCATCACTCAATTTTATGGCTTTCCTGTATCATTTATCAATGGAGTCAATCTAGCAGTGATTGCGTCATTGATGAAGTGGTCTCAGGGGCGGTTTCTGAACACAACGAGATTCCAATTAGTCAATTTACGACATTGAGCTTTAGAATATCTACTCAAAGGTATTCATTATTATATAAGAGGCATATATATATAAGTTTTTAAGGCTCGTTTAAAGATATTTCGTCAATTGTAACAAACTTCTAAAATAGAGAAAAGTCAAATTAGTTTTGAGCAGCGTGGAATACCTTAGATTTTGATTAAAAATAAGGATGAAAAGGTTTCAATAAAACTGAATATTTGCATAAATTGTATCCCAAAAATACTTGCTTCGATTTATGAATTTATGAGCAACATAACACGGGACCCGTCTTTCTCGACCTTATTGATGCATTTTATCATCATCAAAAACACACTATTTCGAATTGAAATCAATTTCTTAGCTGAACAAATTCTATCAAATTAGGGTCACGGTTGGTAATGATGACATATTGACAGTCTGATGCCGGATATTTGGCGTTTTCGCAATAACGCTGGCTACAAGAATGGATAGCTTTCCTAAATTCCAATTTTTCTGTGTTAGAAGAAATGTTGGTTAAATAAATCATGAGTTGGAAACCCCCCATAAATGGTCTCTAGCTACATTCCACAATCACTTGATCATACATAATTCTACCAATTTAATTAAAAAACATTGATTGCTATTTTTAATTAATAATTAATGTTTCTTCCATATATGCAAATGGGCTGTCAATATGACAACAGAGTTATTATAACTAACGAAAATGTTACATTTTAATTAAGGTCACATTAGCCTGTGCCTGACTTTCGGAACTTGTATTGTCAATCAAATTTATTACACTCGAGACAACATCATAGGCGTACAATTTTTTTATCCAGATTTTTTTTCTATAAAAAAAGCCACAAATCGTGTCAAACGAAACATCAACCAATGACAAAGAGACTGCCAAAGTAATAACAACGCTCAAACAAAATTACCTACTTGTATCATAATAACAAAGGCTTGGTCCTTCCGTTTACAAATTTGGTCCTTTTATACGATTCCTTTCTTACGCAATTGTCTAGTATAGGCTCTGTATTTTCAGCTGTTATTTTGATATTTTTCCCTGAGGATATAAACATAGGCTGAAAGGATAATCTATATTGGAACAGAAAATTCGAAGAAAGTACTTCCATCTTTTATTTATTTATTCTATATAGCTAGAAAGTCAACTTCGAATAGTAAATATTCTTCCCATAATAAAATGAATGTGTTTTTGTAAATTAGCGTAATTATTATTTGCCATTAGTTCCCATTTCAATGTCCCATGATTTAGGTTGACGGCTGTCATGAGATTGCCATTTAGGACTAATTGGATACGTCAACTGACAGAATTTTGTTAGGGATTACGCAAAATTATGCCACAAATTAGTAATGACATAGTTCTGAAAATTATTACAGTGACTGTTTTAATATGAAATTTTAATGTCTCAACTGAATTTACTTTTTCATTGGAAAACAAGGATAAATGAATGAAGCATCACTCTGGACTTTTATTTACGTCATGTTATGACGATAAATTAAATTCTGTTTGCTTTCATAAAGCAGAGGAATTTATAAATCTGGTATGATGACGTGTCGGCGGATTCCCATAACAATTTTCGTAAACAAACAATCGCGCAACTCTTACAGTTATTATTCTTTCAGCGGAAACAAATTAGCTTTTATATTCTTGTTCTTGTTTTGATGGACAGCTATAATTAGTGCGAATGGAAAATTTCGGGGTCGTTTCTTTTAAGAGCTTTGGTTTAGGAAGACCGTACACTCTCTACCGCCGAGGGATTATTTGAACTTAGAACAAGTACTATCTTCCATTCGCAGTTTCACTCGCGTGCCGCGAAACTTCTTCCAGCACCCGGATAAGAATAGTTTATGTTTGTGTGTGTCCCATTTTCAGCAATTGATTTAGCCTTTAAATACACTAGATATATTAAATTGAGAAAGACACATTCACTCTCAATTCACTTTATAATATTAGTAGGATGATACCTACTTTAATAATATCACGTTATGTAACGATGTATAATAGAAGTATGAATGTATAGCAGTGTCCATATTCAAATTGATTCCATAATACCGATACATCTGCTTATCAAACCATATAAGGCGCGCATTATTTATTGCGTTTTATGAAAAGCATGTTTAATTCGTAGCTGCGCATATGATTGGTTTTTGACAGACATTTTTGAAATGAGGAAAAAACGAAATAAAATAAAAAATCGCAGTTTCTAATTCATAGAATTATCATATTGTATGCATGTGATCACATGTCGAAAGAAGTTCTAGACCAAACAGCTTCTGACAGTATAATAAAATTCCGAAGGAAAAAATACTGTTTTTTTTTGTAGGTAGGTATATCGTATAATTTTAACTATCATTTGAGCAAGTCAGTGATCATATTCATGATATGTATTGTTCGAATATAGTCTATACTTATAAGTAACAGAATTAAAGTAGTCTGTTATTAAATGTTTTTGTAAGTAAGTAGGTAAGAAGAATTGCAAGTGTGCGTGTTTGCGGCAAATTATACCACTTACAACCAAAAAATTAAGTTATTTTTAAATATTGTTTGTTGTATATGAGTAGCAGTTGTTAATAGTTCTTTATAGTTTTTGTTCTTGGTGTTGTCCATCTATACAATAATTAAAATTTTTGATAAATTAATAAAATTTATAAATCGATCCATCATCGTTTATATCCAGAAAATAAATAAACTAAGATTGAAACTAGCACAAAAACATAGGGAAGTCTGATATTTGTATATTAAATACTGGTAAATTTCCTCGATATGCAAAAATCAGTAAGGTAAAATGTTCTGCGACTTTTTAGTCATTTATTCACCGACTAAAAGTCGCCAGTGTCTGAAAGCCCTCGCAGTAATTGAAGACAAATATTGACCGACAAAAGTATATTATACTCTCTTATTCTAGAGCCAGGAATTATTTATCGAGATTTCCTATTATTTTCAGTACAAAAGGTACACTAGGTAGGCACTTAAACCACTTTTTACGTCTCAATTTCATATTGTATTTTCGGTTCTTTTGTATTTTCTTGTTTCAGACTGTGATCCAATTTGGGATTGGAAAACAATGTAGGTTCATTTAATTATTGTTTCATAAAATGATAAAAGAAATATGACATTTTTACTTTTAATTGGATACTAACAGTTATTGTTTTATACAGTTACTCTGATGCAACATGCGTCGCGTATTATCGGTCGCGTGGCGCCAAAACAGACAAGTATACGATAAACATTCAATCATTCACACCTAACCGATGATGCATTAATAGTGTGTCGATCATACATTTACGATACGCGCGACGCATTTCCCGTCAGATGTGAACCTTCCCTAATGCTCATGGTGAGATAAAAAAACATTGTTATAATATACTCGTACCTACTAATGTAGGACCATTCTAATAATTATATCAGTTGATGACTGACATTGAATATTTCATTAGCAGAATCAACGCGTACACATAATATGTTGCGTTAATTAATAACTTCAAATAAAATACCACTGTATCTATTACATTTAAAAACTGCCCAAAAAACTACTACATACTAAGTTTTTCGACACCGTTCCACTGATGGGCAAAGGCCTATCCATCTCGTGTCTATAAATAGAATTATACTGACTAAATTACAGCCGACTGCTCAGATCTGACGCAAACTTAATACGTAGTATCACCATTCTTGTCTACGTGACTCCATGCAGCATTGTACTGGCTTCGCCCTAAGATGTTCGTGCCCTTGAGAAAGTACCTACGATCTATATAGCAGCAGGGCCAAGGCCTGCCGGGGCTGCGGGTTGTTCGAAAGAGATACCGCGGCCCTGGTACATAAAAGGCCTATGACGGAACACGACGATTTTAGTCAGTAAAAGTCTGACACTCCCTCACCGCTGCTAACCCACAGCGGGGAAAAAAAAAAAAAAAAAGGGCCGTTGATATGACATCACAAGAAAACGCTGTATGGAAACCTACGCGTTATTACTGGGTTCCTAGTACCTACATCAGAAGTACCGTCTATCTACGTAGTCTTAACCGCAGTATCTTTAGGGAACATCTAGGTAAATTAGGTATTATATAGGTCCCATCCCATAGGTTATTTATCAACATGACCTTTGTATATTTGTGTATATATTTGTATATATTATATTGTATATATTTCATGTAATTATAAAAGGTATATATTTAATTTATTATAAGGAATTATTCATATAGATTCTTTTTATTAGTATAAAGTTGCACATTTGCCCTACCCTATCAAATCACTCTTTCACTCTAAGGTTGGCTGGAAGAGAACCCAACACTGGGTTAAGCTCGCCATTGTACATTATCTCTCTGTATTCAGTGTGTCTCTCTGTATTTATGTGTGCAATAAAGAATAATAAAGTCCCATTCCCTCTGTCTATATTGATATTAAAAAGCTGTGGAGTTGGTTTGTTTGATCACACTCATCTCAGGAACGAATCGTTTTATTAAAAGAAAAAAAAATGAAAATATTTTGTTATGTTCTAGCTCTTATTTTAGCTTTACATAACAATATTATAGAGGTATAATCAATCTGTAACTACATGTTCACAAATAAAAAGGTAAACATAATATTCAATGTTAGATGTATCGTATCACAGCGAAGACCAAAGGCTACATTTTTCGGGGTGCTCTATAAAAAAAATTGTAACTACGTTATTAAATCCTATCATTTTTCTAACTGACGTATGTATGATGCGAATCTCTAGCTATTTTCCCTTGAAAATGAATTAAACCCGAATGTTGTTTGTGACCATAATAATTTTAAAGCACTACTCGCAATTGCGTGTTTTATTTCTTTTATGTTTCTCTTCATAATACTCGTAGTATAATGTCAAACAAATAAAATCGCACACTTTATTATGAGGACCTACCAGAGTTTTATTTTTCACTATTTGGGTCGACCATAAAGGTTCTAATGGAGCCATAAAAATTCATCATAATACTGCAAAAATTTCCAGGCATTTTCTTTTAAGTTTGAAATTGTTTTGGAAACATTAAACCTTGCAGAATATCAGCTTTCTTGATTACTGATCTTGAGTTAGTTGGAGCTTAAAGAGATTGGTCTTTATGGACAGAGGCACAAGCAATTAAAATGTCATTAGTGAACCAAATTGTTTAACGTTGGACAGCATAACGAATTTAATATTGTTCCGCGTTTTCATAAGCCCTGGTTGAAGAACCAATTTACGGTGGATTACTCCGTTCAAATGTAACGATAGCCGAACCATTTTCAGTTGTCAAATCGCGCATTTAACAAATGGGCGAAAAGTACCTATACGGCTGGCTAGAGGTACTCTGGTTATCGTTATAGTTAACTAGTGCAATTGACCCTTACAGTTAAATGCGCTTCAAATTCAATATGTCATGTTTTTTAACAATCCAAAATAAAAAGTAAATAAATGAAATATTCAAGATTTTTGTGTTTAAATACTCGTATATAAAGCCCTCAAAAGTTTAATTTTGGCCCCTCGAACAGACTGGGGTACATTACGAATTCAACAAGCAAACCGAAAAAAGATAATGATGCAACAATGAAATTTTGTTGCCCCTTTTAAAACCAGTAGGTACCTCTACGTTAAGCTATTTTTAAGTAAACTTTTGGCCTTTGGAGTAATAAAGCGAGGCTATTAAAAGACCTTACATTATCTTATTAACACCACACACACAGTTTTATGTTTAAAACTGTAAAATAGCTTGGAGTTCTGCCCACCTCATTAAACTATAGTCGTTTACATAATAATCAAGAAGTTAATTTGTTTATTGAATGAGAAAATTACAGGCTTTGAAATTGGACTGAAACTCACATTGAAAACTAAAAACAATGTCATACAAAGTTTATTTCTTTTTATTTGCATACACGTACTACTAAGGGGCTTCAAGAAGAGATTTCATTAGAAACAAGCAGTACCTACCTTTGTTGTATTTTATATAGGGAACAAATATAATGACCACCATAAAATGCTTTGATACCCTTAGTTTTGTAACCAGAAATATCTACAGAACACCAGAAAAATAAAGTCTAAAAATGTAATAGTACCACCTATTTTAGTCACGACTTCACTTTAAATTGTATTCGACCACCAAATTTAGTAAATGATCACCAACTCTTGACGACCAAATTAATTTATTATTTTTGCCTAAATAAGTCACTGTGATTGCCATAAAATGTAGGCTTATTACCAAATAAAGTATTATGATGCCATATTAAGTTATGTGTCCGGCTTGAAATGCATGCGTGAGTGTCAGTATGACGAGTATCAGGGGAAAATGGAAGAATATGACATATTGCGCCGACCCCAAGTAAAATTGGGAACAGGGCAGGAGAAAGAAGAAGAAGAATGTGCTTCTCAATACACTCCCTCGAAAACACACTCTTATCGCACTGTTTAGAGGCATGCAACAGACAATTTTCCACCCTAGTGCAGGAAAAGGGTCCCCATAATGTTATTACATTTATTGTATCAGGCCGAACTTATTTTTTGGAATCAGTTTACTTAAACAGGATAGCAAGATGTAAAAACTTTAATTATCATTTTATATTAAAACGCTGGTATAATTTTGATGATCATTTACTACTTTTGGGATAACAATGATTTATTTGGACTCATTTTGCTTAAATAGGATAGCAGAATTTAAAAACTTTGGTTATAATCTTACTTTAAAATGGTGGTTTAATTTTGGTGATCATTTACTATTTTTGGCTTACGAATGATTTATTTTGGAGTAATTTCACTTAAATAGGATAGCAAAGTGTTAAAACTTGTTATAGTTTTACATTAAAATGCGAGTTTCATTTTGGTGATCATTTACTATTTTTGTCTGCTATTTGTTACTATATGTGGTGATCAGTTAAACATAAGCCTTTTATATATTACTTCTTCTGTCATGTGCGCACAGTGTACATAAACGGTTAAATAAAAAAGTACCTTTGTTTGTAGTCGTAAAGAACTGCTATGTCGTAGACAATATATACTTGTCGGAGACTGTCAATAGTACGGACACTAAACGTCACGCAAGCGCGCCCTCTGGTGGCGTTTCCGGTGAAACAACATTTTGGCGCGCTTGGCAGAGTCGTGGTGGTCGGCGTGGTGTCCGCGGAGCTCAGTCTTGATCGAGTCTTGGTCGAGGCTTCGTCGAGTCTTCGTGGAGTTGTCGCGTTACTGCCTTTCGTTACGTGTAGTGTACCTAGCGTTGTAGTACCGTTGTAGATCCATATTGTAAAGTGTGTAAAGTGTCTTTTGAAATTAAAGTGTAAAGGTTCTTCTAACCTAACAGACAGACATGTGTTGCTGGGGAGTTTGTTCCGCCACTTCTTCTCCCCAGCCAAAACACATAGGAAGTGGCGAAGGGCGGGCGTTTTGGGGGCTGTCTTTTGTTCTAACTAATTTGAATAAACGTTTGAGTTTTGAGTTTGTTTGAGTTTTTGAGCTTGTTTGAATTATCTCTTTGTACGAATACCCTAACTGATGTCGGACGATAGTGCCATCCTGATGACACCTCCGACATCAGAAGTGGGATGTAATCCGAATGCCCACAGTGTCACGTGTTCAAAATGTGAACGTGTTCAAAGATTGTAGTGGTGAAAATTGCAACGCCAGATACGATACTGCTATCACATTGAATCGATCCATGTAAGCACAAGGAAGAATCCTGGGTGGTTATTCGGTGGAATGGTTATTTGGGTGTGCCTGTCAGATGCCGGATAGAGGTTGTCTTGAAGGGCAAGTCGACTATCAGACTCCGGATAGAGGATGTCTTGAGTCGTAGATGTCGGACGCCGGATAGAGGTTGTCTTGAAATGGTGACTATCAGACTCCGGATAGAGGATGTCTTGAGTCATCGCTATCAGACGCCGGAGGGAGGTTGTCTTGAAGGAAATTGTTGAACTGAGCTTAGTTTTGGACTTTTGTTAGTAAGGTTTGCTATGTGAATTTTGCTAGAGGGTATTTAACGATGTAAGTGGACTTTGAATCATCTGGATTAAAAAAATGGAACGTCGATAATTTGAAATGGAGTTTGTAGTAGAAGATTTATTAAGAATTTCAGCGAAGGTACAAGTATGGTAACCACGGTTATGGTAATGGTATCGTTTTCCAATGTTACATGTCAAGCTAGTTATTGCGGGTATGCTAGAAAATTAACCGAATCTGTCTTTTTTTATGTTTCAATAATGACGGTGGTTATTGTGCAATATGGCGACAAAATTACTGCGGAGCATCCCAGCTGCCTGCTAGGAGCCCAACGTGTCAACGTGTCGTGTGTTATTGTGAGTTCGGAGTGTTGGTGCTCGTGCATCTACGTGGCTTCACGTTCGCGAAAGCCACTGTACTGCGCGCTATAGCCATGTGCGCATCGTCACGCACGTTGAATGGAAACCCGGTGAGACCGATCCATTTTTGCTTTATGTTGACGTTATTTGTTTTGCGACATTTTTAAACTTGAGAGGCAGTCTGTCTCGCTGATTATTGTTGGTTATGAACTGCTTGGGTTCAGGGAGCATTCATTGCCACAAGCTTCGTTATAAAGCTGCTGTTAGGTTTGTTTTGATCCGAATGTGTCCAGGAGCTGACATAATGTTGACCTGACCTTCATGAATTGCATGGTTGGGAAAATCGACAATCAGTGAAATTAGATTTATGCCATGATAGTCATATTGTCATCGTTGTTATGAAAATGTTGTGATAAAATTAACCGATTTCCGATTTCTTTTGCATGTGATAATCCCGTGAGCCTCTCCTGCTTCGAGTGAAAGGAGTCTAGTCTGCTAGTTCGTCGCTGTGGTGTCCGCGAGCGCGACGCCTGGATTCTACTGCGCGCCGGATTTCAGCATGAACATACACGAGGCACTATGCACAGAGATGTTAAGAGACGCCTGAATGATAAACATGGTGAGATCAATCCAATTTTATTGTGGCTTTTCATTGTACATTGTACTGTTTAACTGACTCGTTGGCCTAGTGGTCGCAAGCGTGACTGCTATACACGAGGTCTTGGGTTCGATTCCCGGGTCGGGACGAAATCGCTTTGTGAGTTTTAGAAACTTTCACAAAGCAGCCCTTAGTCTGGATGTTGGTGATTGATTCACTCGTGCATCAGAGAGCACGTAAATGTGTGTATGCTTGTGTGTTGCGCTTCAATCACAAGGTTGATTGACTGTTAAGTTGGAAGTCACAGAGATGACTGCCGTTGAACACTTGTCACAGGGATGGCTGAAGTGTGTATCTTATGTTTGGTCACAGGGATTACCTGGTTTCTGTTTATCAATTAAAACCTCGAATTATAATATTTCAGTTTTGCGTCATTTGATTGAATTGTGCATCAGACTAGAGATTTTTGGTAAGGTGTTACGTTCACCTACTCGGTAATTTTGTTGCGTTAAGTTGTACCAATGATGGATACCGGGGTGACTTGGAAAAGACCCGTTGGCCTGTGTGATGGCATCGGGGTGACCAAGAAGAGACCTGTGTAAAGTCTGCGGTACTGTTGTTTTTATTGTGTTAAGCTGTACCTATGATGGGTATCGGGGTGACCTGGAAGAGACTCGTTGGCCTGTGTGACGGCATCGGGGTGACCAGGAAGAGACCCGTATACATCTGTGGTACAGTTGGTGTCATGTCACTGTGGTTGTGGTTGTGGTCCCTAGGAGGCCAGGATGGGCTGAGAGCTCGGCTAAGGGACACGACGGTTATGTGAAGCCTATCGAGTAGAAGGCGTTGATGTGAATGACAACCGTAGCTGTAATGATTTTGTAATTTACAAGTTCAGTCTGACTAGCAATTCGATCTTTCTTCAATTTCGTGCTATTTTGCTATTCTTAAAACCCATAATATGTGTTTAGGTCTTACCATCGAGAAGGTTTGTTGCTGACCCATATGTTTTCAATATTTGATGCCTAAGCACTTTCCATTTCTGACTTAACAGATAACATCTAAGGTGAACCGAGCCTGGAGAACAGGACGAAGTTTACTAGTCGAGCGGTGGGCGGGTGCGCTGCAGTTGCTATTTGGAGCGTCGTCCTCCCCCGGATTCGTCGTGAAGGCCGTGTGAGTTGCGGCAGGCCAGGACATCGCGTATCATCGCACAAGGTGAAAGCATTCTATTTCATTGAAAATGTTTAAATTGACCAGACAAACTTCACGATAACTAATAATTTGTTACTTGTATTCTGTCACTTGTAAGTGTTTTAGATTATTATCAATGCTTTCTTATTATTCTTTATTGTACACAAAATAAAATTTGATTCTAATTAAAAATCAATTCGCACTTGATAGGCCGGAAAATCAAAGTATCACTGATGAAATTGAGATGGAACGAAGTAGTTATGATATTGAGGAGTGTTTGAGTTTGCATGATGATCGGACCGTACCAGAGGCTGTCGTGTAGCCGTAGCTCAGTAGAAATCGGCGTCTGCTCAGTGAGTAGTCCGTGAGTACGCGGTAAGCAGTCAGCTCTGGCGGAGGTCGGGTTTCAGTGGAAACCAATGAGTCCAGGGTAGACTCGGCGTTCCTATGTGAGGTTCGCAGTAAAGAGTAAAGAGTAACTGGAGGTTACTGGGCTAAGTGTAGCCATGGTCACATGTAGAGCTTAAATGTTTTGTTTTAATTTATCAGTTTAGAGTTTATTGTCTCTTGTAAGAGGCAGTGATCGGTTTTACTTTGAGTTTCCTAATTTTGATTCTGAATTATTGTAATGAAACGATTATTTTCTTTCTTTTCATTGATCATTTCCCAATTAAATGTAGAGTTTGATTTGTTGCTTGTGAGAGTTTAGTACTCGGTTGCTCTGGGTATAGCTTTTGAGAACTAGTTGTCACCTAGATTGTTTATTAAAGACCTAATTGAGGCCATTTGAAGTTTGTTTCATTTCCTTGAGAGAAGTAAGACCGTAAAACAAAGATCGAGAGTTACTGTTGTGGTCAGGAGTGGCCGAGGCTGTACTGTGCATACTGTGTTGTGTTTGTGTTGTTGCAGATTAACCCACGAGGACGTGGGTCTACGCAGGATGGCCGTGTCGGAGACTGTCAATAGTACGGACACTAAACGTCACGCAAGCGCGCCCTCTGGTGGCGTTTCCGGTGAAACAACATTTTGGCGCGCTTGGCAGAGTCGTGGTGGTCGGCGTGGTGTCCGCGGAGCTCAGTCTTGATCGAGTCTTGGTCGAGGCTTCGTCGAGTCTTCGTGGAGTTGTCGCGTTACTGCCTTTCGTTACGTGTAGTGTACCTAGCGTTGTAGTACCGTTGTAGATCCATATTGTAAAGTGTGTAAAGTGTCTTTTGAAATTAAAGTGTAAAGGTTCTTCTAACCTAACAGACAGACATGTGTTGCTGGGGAGTTTGTTCCGCCACTTCTTCTCCCCAGCCAAAACACATAGGAAGTGGCGAAGGGCGGGCGTTTTGGGGGCTGTCTTTTGTTCTAACTAATTTGAATAAACGTTTGAGTTTTGAGTTTGTTTGAGTTTTTGAGCTTGTTTGAATTATCTCTTTGTTCGAATACCCTAACTGATGTCGGACGATAGTGCCATCCTGATGACACCTCCGACATACTTATTTATTAGTCACTAGCCTCTGCCAGCGGTTTCACCTGCATCCCGTGGAAACCTCGGCCCGAACCCCTATAAAAAGTAGCCTATAGTCTTCCTCGATAAATGGGCTACCTAAAAATGAAATATTTTTTTAAAATCAGGACCAGCAGTTCCTGAGAATAAAGCGGTCAAACAAACAAACTCTTCAGCTTTATAATATTAGTGTAGATTTGTATTATTTTGTATTTAAAAGCTAAACCTTTGAAAAGAAATAGTTCTAACTGACCGACATTTGAAATTGTTAAGCGAATTTTCCTTGATTACCCTCGAGATGCACTGCGGAGACTGATTAAAACGAACGAATGACTGGCATTTTTTAATTTCGAAATTGGAACGTGATATAGACTTTTTTCCTAGTTGAATACCTGGTAAAGCGAAAGAAGAAGGCTAAGGGTTACCCACACACAACAGACTTAACAGTCAGCCGACATCATTTTTAGGAAAATCGTGAGTTCAATCAAAGTTTTTAGTCAGTCTGAAATACCTAATCGTTGATATATGCATAGTACCATTCATTTCCATACTGATTGATGACCCCGAACAAACTGTCGGCCGACTAAAAGTTTCTAGTGTGCGGGTATTCTAAGGCCAGTTAACAAGACAATAATTAAATAACTTCAGTTGAGAATTTATAGATTCAATAATTCATTTATCGATGACAGGCTATCGTGTTTCTGTCAAAACTTAAACAATGGAAGTGTAAAGCAAATTGAAAATGTTCTAATTTGTCAAAGTAATTAATCATAAACCCAGCTGGCTAAAACTATTTGTGATAAACTTTAGAATTTTAAGGTCAATCTTAGTACCAAAATGTACTAAAGGTCAGATGAGACATTTTAGGTATGACCCCACTTATTTCAAGAGATTTTGTAGCATAACACAATTAGAATAATTTGTTTGAGTTGAAAGACAAGGTCGTGAGATAAAATTGTTTTCAAAATTACTAAATTGCACGTAACATGACAGTGCATGGTACCTATGCCTTTTCAGCTACAGCCAAAATGTTTTGTTTGTTTATGTAAAATATTCACATCTTTTACGTAGGTTAGTTAGAATAAGGGAACCTGGACTCGAACATAATTAGAAAAAGGCAGATGATGATGAGTTAAAAAAAGACTTAGAAATTTTGACTTAAAATATTAATAGAAACTTCAAAGTCCAAAGCAATTCAATAACAAGTACCAGTATAAAGTATCGAGAAGCACGTGCGACATCCGCACTTATAATTTTGTTATTAATTTCACGTACACTCAATAAAATAACTCTGAACAATACTAAAAACGTAATAAAAATTCACGCAACGACGTCGAATTGTTTGGTGCTGTCACTTTGGACTTCATTCAAAGAGTACCGTGTCTATTTCTGTATGTATAGCATACTAGCTTTTGTTTGTGGATTTACTCGCGTGTTTTGTAATATTATGTTTAATGTTTTTTTTTCATTGATTGTTCTGTTATACATGTCGGTTGATAGATATGTAATGATTGCTGTTTTTATTTGCTATCAAAACATTATTTCTTGCTTCCTGCGCTATTGGCTAATCCCTCGTATGAAAACAGCGAGGACCTTATATGAGGACATCACCATTTTTTGATTATTTCCGTTTTGGTATTAACCGAAAAAATAAATCATTTTAGAATAATCGCCACATGTATGTATCATCAAAAATAGTACCGAGTGTTCTGCCCTATGTTAATTCAATCTGTTATATTATTTTCAATCCAATATGTATAAAATATCCATAATATGTATTCCAATATGTATGGTATATACCTGCTAATCTTGTGAGTCAGTACAAAAAATGCAATTTTCTTTTGAAAATGACGGCTGTCAACTGCACAAAAGATTGTACACCTATATGTTACGCACTACACCCAAAAATTACGCATTCGTCGTAATGTAACTCACAAAACGGCTAAAAATAACTTCAAGTAACAGTTATCTCGAATATTTTAAGTGGCAATCGCGACTCGAATTTAAAACAGCGTTTAAGGAGGCAAAAACTTTTGCTTTTCAGAACATACGTTTAATAAATATGCGCATATGAATCGTGGGATGACGTAATCACTCAAGAAAATTTGTTCCGCCGCAGTATGTACTTGAAATTCGCGTTGAATTGAATTAGTTTTCTTTTCAGGAACACATGCTGGTTTTGGAAATAGTGTACCTATCTTTTAAAATAAATGCAAGGAGGCAATAAATTTAAATACGACCCAATTTCTGTTTATTGTTTTGTTTTGTGTGTATCCAATGACCATTATTTTCATTAACTTGAACTCAAGATTCAGAGTTCTTGTCTTGCAATTAAACTGAAGTTCTGGATTTATCCACTTTATTTTTAGTAGCTTCCACTAGTAGAAGTTAGTACTGTGCGGAACAACTTCGTGTACCCAGATTAAATGTAGCCTTTACGGATTCTTTACAAATGGGGAATGGGAATTCTTTCAAGTAAGTAGTTCCTCATATTAAGCACACAAACTCTTCAGTTCTATTACTTTAGTAGCTATATCTAGATGATCGAGTTTTTTTTTTGAATCGAGATTGCATTCTGTACATTTTAACAACAAAGATAGCATCTGAGTATTCATTAAATAGGCGGTATCTGAGAGGCCAATGCTCCGCTTTTTTAAAATAATAATTAAACTTGATTGTAGAGTTATACTGAATGAAGAAGCGCATTATAACATATGATTATTCTAGCATGGCAACAACTTATGATTGTTCTAGAAATAGCAGGTGAAAAAGTAATTCACTTGCATTCGTAAGGAAATGGTTATTACGTTTTTAAAGAACAAAGTCGTTCGCCGCGTCCATCTTTTCATGATAATCTAAAAAACCATGCAACGGATTATGATTATGGTTTGCTTACAGTTAGAGTAATATTTGCAAAGCCGAGAAAGGCCACTAGATTCAGTAAAATTTACATAGAGAATTTATTAATAAATTATAGGAGACAATAAAAGCCGTAAATTACACTATTTTGTCCGTAATCGTAATCCTTATTGACCTTTTTATTGTCACACTGTCTCTTTACATACAGAAAAGGAATCAGCATTAATCACCATGCTTGTCCAAGGAGGATAGCCAGGATAGGTGATTTAATTGGAGAAATAATCTGATGTACCTACCTTTATAATTATTATTTTTTAAATTAGCTTTCTAATGTTGGTGCTTTAGAATAATTCATGATTGAAATTATTTATTTCAAGCTAATTCATTGTAGATTTACTGAAAATCAACCAGAAATTAAAATCGGACCGAGGCACTTAATTTACCATGTCGCTTTAATTCATACACCAGTACAATTTCATTTAAAAAGTAAATACAACAATGTTTCCAATAATTTCGAACACGTGCTATTCTTCTACTATATAAAAATAAGTCCGGTTTTCCTCCCTGACGCTATAACTCCAGAACGCACGAACCGATTTCCACGGTTTTGCATTCGTTGGAAAGGTCTCGGGCTCCGTGAGGTTTATAGTAAAGAAAATTCAGGAATAATCAGGAATAATTCAACAGAAAAGTGGGTAAATCGTTTTTCACATACAGCGCCATCTCTGATACATAGCATGTACTACAAACCAATATCCAACACTTCAAGTAGATGGCGCCGAGTGTTTGACAGCTACTCATTGTTATATAATAAAAATTTTTTTTTTCTTTATCTTTTAATCACCAAACGAAATGTTACATAAAACGAATCTGGTGGCGAAACGGAGTTCGCCGGGTCTGCTAGTAGTCTATAAATAAAAATGCGTGGAACATAGATAATTCTGAAAAGATATAAAATTTAATCTGCAATATTAAGCCTATTCAACGTGTGGTTCCTATAGAAAAATTGTAAAGGTTATTTTCCGGGGTTTCTAATAAACGTATCTATCTACGTATCGTGAACGAAAAAGTTTCGAGTATTGTGACGTCGACATGATTTAATCCCGGGTAACGTAGAGTCGGATAATTCTTTTGTCGATACCCGGCCGGTTTGTCTGTTGATTACATTTTATTGGAAGAAATGTTAGGTTTCACAAAAGAATATCACGGTTATTTCTTATAACAGTTTATTTGTCAGAAAATTATATCTCGGCGACCTATATAATTTTCTTCCAATCGTTTAGAAAAGTTGGTAAAATATCAACAAACAACATCTCATATGATATCATCATGATATGGATTTGCGTCTTATTTAGAAAGTGAGTTTAAAAAACATAAAGAGAATTAAAAACGCTGTTGCATATTCCGTGAATCACAAGTTTAGAAATAACCATAGGTATTATAAAACGACATAAAAATTCAATTCATAGAAACTAATCCCTCAAAAACTTGATTTTGTACAGTATTTAATTTACGACTGTTTACCGAAAAGTCATTATGCATTGATTCATAATATTCGAGCATATAATTTATAGAAAATGTAACCTAAAATAATCACAAGGACAAAATCCCGTTGTACGTAATACAATTTCAGCGGATACACTCAAGGAAAACATACAAAATAATTCAAATAAGGTTAGTATATTCAATTCTTCGATTCCATTGATGACGAGAATCATAATAGAATCAAACCTACTGGGATGTGTTGGGGTGCACAAGGTT
Source organism: Helicoverpa zea (assembly GCF_022581195.2). Lineage (NCBI taxonomy): Eukaryota > Metazoa > Arthropoda > Insecta > Lepidoptera > Noctuidae > Helicoverpa > Helicoverpa zea. Next base: position 8,295,437 of record NC_061472.1, read on the forward strand.
ACCTTGATCTGCCTATATCTTTACGACGACTAAAGGTCTTGACACACATTAACACGGCACGGCACAACGGTAACCCAGCTGTTTTTAGATAGCTGTCACCGTGCTGTTGGCTTCTTTTAATGACGTTATATTTTTTTATTTACTATTTTAATTTTGTGCTTAGGATTCAAAGACTAAATTCACACTATAAGTTAATCGCTGGATTGGAACCAGGAGCTGCGTCGTGACGTACCGTTCATGTGTGCCGTGACCTTAAGGCAGAATACCATAACAATTGCATGGAGTGACAATCGGGATTGGACTCTGTGGAAAAAGTCCGGTTTCTTTTTTGAGAACATTATGATTTGATCAATTTTGTTACTGTACAAAATAGTCGATAATAATACTGAATAGGTATATGTGTTGGCACAAATGAAATTAACACTTATAGGAAATATCATAGTTTGTTTATTAGTCCTTTTTACGCATTTATTGAAAATATTATTCAATGACTTCTCCGAACTTAATTGGTTTGAAATGTCAAATGTCTTCTATCAAAATTAATATTTTGAATTCTGACGCTACGTGATACCAGAATTCACTGAACCATTTTCTAGCTTATAAATAATAATTATTAGATATGATATTCGAATACGAATATAATCCTTTCCAGCAACGTTATAATTTAGCGGAACAGACATTTCATTCATACTTGAAAAGGCAATAACCTAATACTCGTGTAATATAAAGCTATTCTTTGAATTGAAAATATTATACTAAATATACGAAAATAACGTTAAAAGCCTCATCAATCCCAGGTAAAAGTCCCTGATAACAGAATCAAGTAGTTCTCATGATTGATCGATCTCTTCTGAATAAGAAATGTTCAGAAGCTTAGGTACCAACAAAACAACGGGGGAGTTTTGAACTTTGGTAATACGAAGAAAGAAACAACAAAAGATCTCGATAGATCAAATTGGAAATATAAAATAAGTTTTTGGAAGTCTTTTTCAGGATTTTTTGATCGAAGACATGTCATCATCATTCAACAGGCTTTTTATTGACTTAATGTAGGGTTGCAGCGTTTTCGGCTACAGAAAAGGAATGAGCATTAATCGCTTGCCTACTCAAGGCAGATTTTAGGCTTCGAAATCCAGGTTTCCTCCAATGTTTTTGTAAACTCGTGAGGTTTTAGTCTCAAAAATAGCGGTATTGCAAGGAAGGAGTGACAAAAACCATTAATCTATTGTTTAATGTTGATACCGTACTATAAATATTTGGATTTTGTACAAATTATCTCGTCAACACCTGTTATACCCCGCATTAAACAGATAGAACTGTCACTATATTTATAAAATGCACATCCCAAGCGGATATGGCGGATAATATCCGAAATCCGAACGCAAAACGGAGGCCCGCACATTATATTTGATGACGTATCGGTAATCGAATCTGAGTGCGATATATCACATCTCTACTTAGAGTATTTTATCCACCGGAACCGCTATGAGGCAACTCAACAAAAATTATAGCTTACTCATGCATATTTGATCGCATTGCACGCACGCACGCAGACTACAAAATTGAGAAGCACTTTACGCACACATGGTACCAGTAATGCTCTGGTTCCTTTCAAAAAGAGGAAGGAATGCCAATGGCGTCTCCTGTTGGTTTAATTCTTTAGGCATCTCAATGAGCTTTCTCCGTCAGTTTGGTATGACACTCAACTCTGTCAACCCTTCGTTGAACACTTTACTTGAATATATAGATTTATACAACACATCTTGATATAACTAATAGGAATCCATTTACAGTAATAAGTTAACCAGTATTAATTTGTTGCATATTCAAAACACGGATTTGATTTTAAACATAGAACAAAAAAAAACACCTGAGGCATTACAGCCAAATTTAGTAAAAAAATCATTTTAACAAATCTAAATGAAAACGTTTTCGGCCGGAAAAGCATAAAAATAATAATTTACTGAAATGGATATTAAATAAAATATTGGAGAAAAGCCCATTGAGGCATTTAAAAGATAGGTAACTAAATATATTAAAAAAAAACTACAGTTTTAATATCAATTCTTTGATGCGTTAAAAAAAGTAACTAAATAAATAGTAACGTATAAAAGTAAATGTTTTTCCAAACATGTCTTCGTCATATGATTTCCCTTTGTCTCTGTGTTAAGCCCATGTTCAAAGGGCTTGTCATATCCATACCGTAACTCTAACAAATACGAGTAGGTTGTCAGGCGTAATGATACAACCTACGTACCTTACTATTATTATTAAGTTATCCCTATTATTTTTCGTTGTTCGTAAAAAAGCTTATCATTTTCGTAATATTTATTTCATTTTTTTAGATACGTACGGTTAGTAACAAAATAAAATCTCCATTAAATACGATCAGAATTACTAAATGCTTAAACACCCAAAATAACATACATTGAGTTCAGGTATTTAGTTTTCCGTTTAAGGACTTGTGGTGCTGAGAGTATGTCTGTATGTATTATTCTCTATTCAATCTCTCAGACAAAATATGCATCATATTTAGTTTATAATTTGTAACGCAATGTATGTAAACAGACATGAGTTAAGCACTATATTATGATTATAGTGAGACAGACACAAAGATTAATAACTAACTAGTAGTGCCTGCCTATTTATTAAGTTCGTAGAAACTGCAATTAGCCACGTCAATGCACTTTGCAACTTAACATTATTGATCTTCTGCAATCAAACGTATAATACAACAGTATTTAGTACATAGCTTTTCTAAAACACGAGAATTGACAATTAATTACCTATACTAAATATAAGAAAGCTCAACAATATGTTTGTTTGATTGAACTCCTAAATTCAGTAACTGTTGCACCATTTTGCAAAAAAATAATCTGGTTTTTGATTGCTCATTTGTTATCAAGGAAGGCTGGTTTTATTAGGGTACACACAGTAAAGTTTCCTCGGAACCCAGATGATCCGCTGCAAAAAGCTAGTAAAATAAATAAAGAACGACTACACTACGAAAAAGTGATTGAAAGTGTTGTAAGTACATTATAGTCATGATAACAACGATATACCATCCCGTACAAAAGGTAACCTTTTGTTAGTGCGCAATAGTCGTAACTTGGAAGGGCTTCCAATAATCATAAAACCTTTTCAAATTAGACACGTGCTTTCTTTAATGAAAGTCTGCGGTGAAGTGGAATGATGTGGTCATTGGTATGACAGATAAAAAAAGTAGAAAATAACAGTGGAACATAATCAATTCTCATGTTTTTTTTGTTTTAAAAAATTGAGGGTCTAGCAATTTCATCACTGATACAAGTGCTCAAAATATGATTAACTAGTCGTTTTCCCGCAGTTTCTCTCGCGTCCTGTGAAAGAACTGCCTGTACCGAGATAAACGATGCCCTATGTTACTTGTAACAGTGAAATAACTTTTCAAAACAGTTCAGTTGTTTCAGAGTACAAACAAACAAAAGAAAGTTCCCTCTTTATTATTACCGATAGACTAATCGAGTGCTAAAAATACCGCCTCCAAACTATTGACTTTTGAATTTTAATATTTGAAACCTGGATGGGAAGCAATGTAATATGTTTCCGATCACATTTGAAATGAGGCAGTCAGAAGAATGCATAATTTCTGCGTTCGACACGACAGCCACGTGAAATTACACGTGCGATGTTAAATCAAAGTCGAACGAATTGCTCTTACGACGTGTCTCCAAGGAACTCATGTTATGTATGTAGAACTTACAATATCGTGTATATACTATCTCTATTTCAATTACGTTTGGTTTAGATTCACCCTGGCTCATCTGATTAAAACTGCGGACTAGTACATTTAATTTTTCCGAAACAAAACAGGAACGATTCGCGACGCGCGGTTATTACGAAATGTACGTTCTGAAGTTTCATCGGCCACGCGCGGCTGTCGGGAGTCTGGGAAACGTTTTCATATATTTCCATACTGTGCCTGCAGCGGCATTGGTCGGGATCACAAGCCTCTATCCGAAGAGTATTTTTATCAATAGTTATGTATTCCGGAACGTTTTCATAATATTGAAGTAAATATCAAAAGGATATCTTTAAAACAACGACTCCATTAGTGTAATCTCCTTGGCCCATAAACTAAGCGATTCTAAAAAAAAATACTACACGACCCGTACCCTCTTTTTTACAAGTTATCTTTTCCTTTCCCTTGTTACCTATCTTTTACTGAACAATCATTTTCCTTTTTCACTTAGAATAATAGACTTTTATTTATAAGTCAGAAATAAGGACTGATCTTTTGGCCGGCGGTTATATTACAATTGCAAAGCAGGGAGATGCCCCATTACCTCGAGAACCCGGCGATATCGGAAATTTTGCGGACAATTTGTTTGTTCATACATTACTGGCTTCTGAACACTTTGTATCGTGAAATATAGAATGGAAATATTCTTTTCTAAGCAGGTCAATCACCCGTACATTACCTACTGACATGAAACAAAAAATAATACCTGATATTTGAAAGGTTTCCGAGTTATTGGTGTGGCAATAAGTAAGTAGCATTTGTGTTTAATATTTCATTGTGTTTTTTTTGCGAGTTTCATTCTGCGATGCCTGCCTTTTATGCAGATACAATTTAGACCTTATCATCTTCAGTGAAAAACTGACGAGTAATTATTAATAATACTATTCATTATAATGGCATCCAGACCAATTGTCAACTATGGTGGCTGTTCTCCCTAACGAGATCAGGCAGCTGCACGATAGTTACACAGAACACAGGTGCGCTCCCATAGCCTGATGGGACAACAATCCTTCACGACCGGACACAGATCAGGCGCAGGACCAATACTTATTCACGTGCTTTCCGAGTAGCAATCACCAACTTCCAGAATCCGGGTTCCTTTGTGGCACAAAATTAGCACACAGAAACAATCTACTCTGTTTCTGAAGAACATAACGTACTTACATTATTAGAAACATGAGAGTTCATACATTTTTCATTCAATACATTTAGCCGCACGTCGTCACATGTCGTTTATACCATTCGACCTTATGCTGACCCTACGTGACTTGTTCCGCTCACCGTACAGATATAACTTGAACGTTGTACTTGTGTTCAAACATTTATAATTATTCCTTGCTTTACCTATAGTTTTTGCTTGTAATAATGTGTTCGGTTCTAGTTGCTTTTTTTAGGTGTAAAGTGATTTAAGCGCCGAATAAGAAAATCTTGTTTTAGGTTTTCAATTATCTCTTATACACCTAATGTAAATAGAGTACTTTGCCATGAAATGGAATATGATATATTTTGATAGAAACATCAAAAACAGTTTACGCAACTAGTGGATTGAAGTTACACAGAAACTACATAACGATATGAAACTTTAAACTACCAATTAGTATAATGTTTACTACTTGTGTAAATTTTGAAGTTTGCACAACCCTTCAACTAATAAGCGGCTTCCTAATATCCATATTGATATTATTCGTATAAGTTTCAATATCTGTTCAAACCAACATAAATATAACTTACGTAAGTATATTCCCTACAAAATAAAAATAGTTTATCACGTGATTTTACCCGCGTCTCGAGGGAACTTATCACCCGCACTAAAAGAAGTACGTATGACCGTCTCCTACGTACCACCTATCTCTGTGTCATATTTGATTTCAATCCGTTTAACTGTTTTAGCGTGAATGCTTAATTTCGCATTTAAAAAAGTCGTGGTGGCCTAGTGGGTAAAGGACCAATCTCTCAAGTATGAGGGCGCGGGTTCGATCCCAGGTCAGGCAAGTACCAATGCAACTTTTCTAAGTCTGTATGTACTTTCTAAGTATATCTTAGACACCATTGGCTGTGTTTCGGATGGCACGTTAAACTGTAGGTCCCGGCTGTCATTGAACATCCTTGGCAGTCGTTACGGGTAGTCAGAAGCCAGTAAGTCTGATACCAGTCTAACCAAGGGGTATCGGTTTGCCCGGGTAACTGGGTTGAGGAGGTCAGATAGGCAGTCGCTTCTTGTAAAGCACTGGTACTCAGCTGAATCCGGTTAGACTGGAAGCCGACCCCAACATGATTGGGAAAAAGGCTCGGAGGATGCTTAATTTCGCATTTATAATGATTACTATCCTTTTTCTGCGGTTTTATCCGCTTCCCGTAGGAACTACTGCCCGTAGCGGGATAAAATAAGGCCTATGTTACTCCGGAAGAGTATACCTTTAAAACAGTGTTTTTTTTTTCAAATCAGTTTTTAGGTAGTTTCGGAACCTTTAGGGTGCAAAAAAACGAAAAAATATTACTTGTTTATTATATGAGTAGGGGAGAGTGGGGGAATTGCGGACGCGGGGTAAAAACGGACTAGCATGTATCTACTCACTCCTTCCCCCCGCGGCAGCCCGGTGCTGTCATCTGTTTCTTTAAGCCATTTTAGTGCCACGCAAAAACTTACGACAGCCGGCTGCGCACAGTTTGAACGGTAGGTAATTTTTTTAAAAAAAGTGCATAATGATCTAATATTCAGTGTTTTTCAATTCAAGGGACAAGTCTGTATACTAAGTGATGGTAAAAAGTGATATTTTCTATGGATAGCTTTGTCAATGGGGTTTGCAGCGCCAATGTTTGTTTTTATGGAACGTTTTCATAACTTACAAATTTCTCTCTTTGATTTAAAAATACCCAGTGGGGATAATTGCGGACAAGCCTTGCGGGGTAAATACGTACGTCTGCAATTACCCCTAATTCGATAAACTATTATGAAATCAATCAATAACTACTCATTTTTGAATGCCTCGGAAATATATACAAGAAAAAAGAACAATCATACACCATCGAATCAATACAAAAAGCTGTGCAAGAAATAAAAGACCAGATAACTTTTCGTCAGGCGGAAGAAAAATATGGTATTACCAGAGCTACTGTGTTTGACCAAGTGAAAAAGGGCAGTGTTTCTACAATACCAAAGAGAGGTTAAAATCCATTTTAAACGGAATACAAGAAAACGAACTGAAAATTTTGATTAAAATGTTGATGTTGAAATGTTGATTACGTTTGCATTTATTGTCAAGAAAAGTACAGTGATCCACCCGCCGAAGGTTGGATTATGTGTTCAAAGTGTGACAAGTGGGTTCATGAGAACTGCACTGTAGGAAGTTCTTCTAAAGGCTTTACTTGTGATTTTTGTAGCGATGTGGACCTAGTCCGTGAATACCCCATGCTGTCCATAATTAACCCAGGGTCAGTCCGAATTTACCCCGAGCGCTACGGGTAATTACGGACAGACAAGGTTTTGTTTTTGCTAAAAATATTATATTTATTGACTGATCTCGTATAATAAGTATAATTGTTTTTGTAGATGAATAACTAAAGATTAATATTTAATCAAGACAGACTGATTATTACTGATAGTACGAATGTTGTGCGTTATTTCCCTTCAGCGTCCGCAATTCCCCCATCCTCCCCTATAGATATAGTTATAAACTAAGGATTAGCGAAGAGAATTAAGTTTTCGCGAAATAACGTACCGTGAACAGAGCCGGTATAAAATCGTAGTTAATTAGTTACAAAAACAGAATACATAAGTTGTCTAACCTTCGAAGCTAAAAATAGCTTATTGCCGACGTGTGTTGAAGAATCTTTCTTTCCTAATATAGATGAACGTTTTATATCCGTGTGTTGGCTCTAGACATTATGTATGTTTTGTATGCAATAATTACACCATTAGTTCTTTTATTTTCAATAGCTCGTGTGATGTGAATTGTTGATCTTTTGCTATTATTAGCATAATGTGGTGATTTAGTTGTCTACATAAACATTCTTCTAAAACTATTGAAAAGAATAAATAATTTCCCTTGATTGCGTCTTAAAATCCTAAATTTTTAAAAGGTGAAAATTCTTTTTATATTTCCAGTTCTACTTACAGTTGACGTTGTAATACTCGTAGTTACCTATTTAAACTGAAAAAAAAAATACAGTAAACAGGAAACAAAACTATCTATTTCCATACAATCAGAGGTCAATTTAATGAATCATATGACCCTTCTTGTCAGTTAGACACAGGTGAGGCAAAACTAGTTTAGTCTTGTTTACCAAAGGTTTACCTATTCTAATGCTTTACTTATAGTCTACGACTATTTTTTATATGGGCAAGAAAGTAAGACATGCCGCGGTGTAGTTGGAAAAAGCCTAGACAGAAGGAGATAGGACCCAACTTAAGAGCGGCAAAGTTATTTGACCAGACCTGAATAAAACTTTAAAACGGTCCTGTAATAACACCTCACACAGCCTACAACTATACGGTATTTGAAAAACTGAAGTCCTGATTCCTGTTTAAGTTGCGTAATTTGTTTCTGGTAAGTTATGTACTTTACCCAAAAGGATTGGTGCTTTATCTCAGTCAGCTAGCTAATCAAGTTATCTATCTTAGTTTTATTTTTACTTAATTATATAAAAGATTACAACGAATTGATAATCTTCTCCTTTTTTGAAGTCGGTAAAAAATATTATGAAAAAGAATAAAGATTCTTAGACACATTTGGAGATGTTCGTAAGTTCTGAAGATGGAACAAATAAAATTATCATTTTGGTTCAGAAAAATATTATTTCGAGAACAATCACGAAAAAAACTTTGGAGACAATTACATTAATAAGATGGGTCGTTAACGTGTGGACGCGTCGCAACTCTGCAAAAAGTTTCAAAGTTTTTTTGCTACAATAAGCAAAAAATATGTCTCCATCATTATTCTCGACAAGACACTATGTATTTTGACAGAGCACTATGTATGTTGTTAGTGTATAATTTAATAAAATAATATGTGTAAGAGATTTCTTTATAAATATTCTTAACCTTTATAACACATTTTTCTTCTATGATTTAATATTAAGTATTGTGTTGTATTGTACATTAATTGTAAAAAAAAAACTACTTAATACATGATATCTATAACTCAAAAAGTAAGTTATGTTTTTTCTACGAAAAAAAAATCAATATGCATAGCAAAAAGTGTTAGTTACCTACTACCTAGTATTATTTAAAGATAATTCCCTGTTCAATTAATTATTTAAAAACGATAAACAACAAAGAATAATATGAAAATTGGCAATGATTAAGTATACAAAAACTTAAATTCTGACTTCCTGACAAGCGTAATTTATGAATATCAAAATAATTCTCAGAAAACAAAATGCAGTGCTGCAAATTTTCTGCAAAGGAATAATTACTCGTATTGTATTTTATATTTACTTGAGTTTTTGTGGCAACATTAATTTTACTGGACTGAGTGAAACCGCAGACAAAAACTAGTGGTCTGATAAACGAGCATCAAAAATGTATTTATAAAAATGTATACGTTCTTTTTGCCTTTTTCTTCTTTTTATTAAGTTTAATAAAAAAATTAAATACAATGACGCTCACAAAATAAACACTAACAATAAAACAAAATACATAGGTATTCCAATCTTCATCGAAGTCACAAAATCGCATGATAATCCCGCAAAAAAATCTATCATTTTTTTATCATTACCAACTTAATGACGATGATCAATCAAATGTTCTATTTCGGTACCAAACAAGCCTCGCTGTTACATCACTGTTCTATTTCTGATACAGTTTAATCACTGTGCTAATTATAGTCAGATTTGAACAAGAAACCGCTTCATGACCGCAAGTAATGAGGAAGTGACGGGCGATATAAACTATATGTATGACTGTATGTACCTACAAATGTAGTGTTATTGCAAACCTAATTGGTTATTCGTTGTTGGTCTGTTTCCGTACAATTGTGACGATGTCTACACTAGCCGTTTTATCGCAGCTTTACTCGCGTCCTGTGGGAACTACTGCCCGTATCGGGATAAAATATAGCCTGTGTTACTAAAAGAGTGTTTCTTCCCAACAGTGAAAAAAAATTCAAATCAATATGTTAAAAATAAACAAAAACTGTTTCTCTTTAAAACATTATAGCGAAGTAAGATATTCTTTTGAGAAAGCTTGTTTCGCAATACAAAATTTCGCAAAAAAGCTCTAAGTCTAAAAAATTCTCGCAGACTCAAATCCGCTTAGGTATATATTTCCTAATGAGTCCGTGTTGAATAACCGTTTGAATTATCGAGAAACGTTAATTGTATATCTATTATTATTTATTTTGCAGTCCCACAAAATATTAAATGAAATTATTGGAAGCTTGCCCTATAGGTACATACAGCCATAATTTTCCCGGATATCAAAATTCCAAGAAAATTGCACTGTTAAGGTTTTTGAATATTAATATTGATGATTCGCCGAATCTTGATACTTTTTACGGTATCTTGTGGTAGAAAACGGATATCGTAAATTTTATGTAGGTACATAAAAAGGAAAATCCATTCAAGTGTAGGTACCAAGAAACACGATACAGAAATATATACTTTGGTACTATAAAGACGATTTTTTTTTTGTTTGTATCATGAAAGTACAAAAACGAATTGAAAAAAAAAAGTACACTGTTGGTAAAGCCTATTCCTAAACAACAAAAGCTATGTTTTGTCCAGGTACTTGAAAAGGTTCCCCTAAAAAGCGTAAAACCACGTAACACGTCTAGTCATCATCAGCCTATCGCAGTCCACTGCTGGACATAGGCCTCTCCAAGTGCACGCCACTGAGATCGATTTTCGGCTTCTCGCATCCAGCTCCTGCCAGCCGTCTTGCGCAAGTCATCACTCCACCGTGCCTGAGGACGTCCTACACTACGTTTGCCGAGGCATGGTCTCCACTCTAGAACTCGTTTACCCCAACGGTTATCGGTTCTTCGGCTAATATGGCCAGCCCACTGCCACTTCAGCTTGCTGATTCGGTGGGCTATGTCGATGACCTTGGTTCTCTGACGGATTACCTCATTACTGATGCGATCCCTCAGAGAAATGCCGAGCATAGCCCTTTCCATAGCCCGCTGAGCGACTTTAAACTTGTGAACCAGCCGTACCGACAGTGTCCACGTTTCGGCTCCGTAAGTCATGACAGGTAGGACGCACTGATTGAAGACTTTTGTCTTTAGGCACTGTGGGATCGACGATGTTAGGACAGACACGTCTAGTAAATCATAACATTAATCAATCTCTAAGTCATCAGATGATGTCAAGGGTTTTCTGATAATGATCAGTTCTATTTCCGCACATAAGTAAGAACTCATCGAATACCAATAATGTTTATAACAAGTCATAGTATTGTGTCAATCACATTAATCATCGGATCATTATCAAAAGCATCCTGTTCACTGTTCAGTCAAGTGTATCATTAGCTGTTGGTATGATATCAGTTTTTTTTTTTTATGTCAGCTCTCATCTAAAATGCACAAGCACTCTAAACAATAATTAGAAAATAGTCATTTTGTACCTAACCTTTTAAATGAATAGGTAGGTGATTATTGAACCGGTTTTTTAACAAATTAAAAAGTGACCTTTATGTGTATTTTCAATTACCTACCTATGTCAAATACCTTTGATTCTTCTAAATAAGTCATTCCAAGTATTATGAACGTGCTGTATTGTTTTTTCATACACATTAGTGTATCATCTGTGACACGTGTCTTATTTTTATTCTATTAGTCAAATTCCGACAAGCAAAGCTACTGATGAAGAATTAAACCAGTATACCTAATAAAGCTTTTATCTAACATTTGCTGATGCACCACGCATCAGCAATAAAACTATTAGTGACCAACTCAGATCATTACTATGTTTAACACAGACTGCATCATTACTCGAATGCATTTTCCGCCATTATTAGTTATGACTTCTCACCTCATAGTTGTATGCCAATTAATATTACACACACCTACTGTTGTGATTCACAATACCATTCTGTCTTAGATACAACCTTGAGTTTATGAAACTACTACTTCTGCCAACAGTTTCACTTCCAGAGGGAACTACTTTCCGATAAAAGGTAGCCTACATGTTAACCTCATAGATAAGCTATATTATTGCCAAGTTTCACCAAAATCCAATATGTAGTTTTTGCATAAAAGAGACAAAAAGTCAATACATACATACATTCATACTTACATAGAAACTTTTCTATTAAAAATGTAAATATTAAGAACGTTTAGATGTCACATTCCCAAATATAATTTGTGCGCAATTTTATCATTTCACGTTTAATCTCATCCATTTAGGTACGATGTTTAACCTTCGAAGTTCCAAACTTTAACAAACACGTGTATACATGACTGTTATATTATGTAATTAGGGAAATTATTCGGCAGGGTTAATCATGTTTGGTAGCGAGAAAACAGAACTAATTAGTGAACAGGTTATTTTATTATAACATACTGGAGAATTATTATAATAGAGCTTCTTATTTGATGAAAGTGCAAAAGAGCAGCAACAACTAGGTCTAGACCTAGATTTTTTTTTTCAATTTTGTACGTACGTTTTCAAAGTAAGTACCTTTTTTACTACGTACCTATAGAGTTACAGAGTATCGTGTGATTTTCTAATCATTTTCCTAGACTTCAAGAGTTCCTTATTTAACTATTTCACTAACCACGGTCCAGACAGAATAGTTAAACAATAGGCGTGTATCACATATGATTCATAGGACAGAGAAGTTATTTAAATGGTCTTAAGCCCTCCCAATTTTTATTGCAGAAGGAGATAGCCACTCCGTAATAATTGTTCGGGTTTTGTTTATAATCTTGTTCACCAACAAACAAAAGTACGCGTGATAAAAATAGTCGAGATGCCTTAACGTTGCAATTTGTCAACTTGCCAATACTGACACTTCTCGCGTCAGAAATTGATATCGACGTCCCATAGTCGGATAGTCACGCTGTCTAGGTAAAACGAAAAAGTCCATTTATTTTGTACATATGATTTGACTGATCCGTTCGATGTTCTAGTTTCTTTATGTTTATTGAAATTCTTTTTCGTTTTTTTTGCTGTGTAGGGATTTGCTCAATTCTCGACAACGCTACTAGGTATACCTATATTATATACTCGCGAAATGACTCATACGTACAATAATTTGCATGTAAGCCCGACAGACATATATCCACAGTTGACTTCTCAATTATATCATCAGTAAAGATAATTTGGTAATTCTTAGCTACTCTATTATAGACGGCACTTATATCTTACATGAAGTTATATATCTGAACTTCTACTATCAACATTCAAGGATATTCCACCAAGGAAATGATGAGTAAGCACCATTACTCATATCTGCGGTTGGCGCAACACTCTAGCAATAACAATAAGACTCCATTAGCTGTTCAATAATATTCACAGTTGTTTCTGTATAAGATAACAATTATTACTTAATGAAACTTGCAACCTAGACTGGTAATACCACATCTTCTTCACTACTAAATATGGCTCTTTGGGTTTATATTTAAGTATTGAAGTTTCGTAGAAAACTGCGGCTGAGAGAGAGGAATGGAAGTGGAAAAGTAAAGTGTTCCGCCGACCCCAAATAAATTAGGAACAGGTTAGAAAGAAGATGTCTCGAGGAAAACTAACAAATGTAACGGTTTTCACTTATATTAATAAGCAATGAGTTTATATTCTAACTAGAACTACCAGAAGATTCCTCAAAGCGAGCCACCGATTACAAGAAAGATTAATAATGAAAAGCCCTTGAAACCTCTTCTCCCACTACTTAATATCTTAAAGATTAATTCGATTTATCCCCCAATACAATTAAATTTGCCTAAGGCCATGGAAAGCCAAGGTTTACTACAGGCTGTTTTTCTCAGAAGCCAGTAAGATCTTTACCCCTTAAAATTATACCAAATTACGTTCCACCCTCGGATTTAATTACACGAAACAGATAAACATCGGAAAACAAATTAAGATATCTCGATGTTTAGTAAACAGAATTTGTGTAATAAAATCTTATTACAGGTTCTCAAATACGTTAATTTCTTCGAAATATTCTAGGTTTCAGCCGCCGCAGGGGCCGCAGGGGATGATCGGTTAAGCAACGCTTGGCGCGGTTGAATCGTGGATGGGTTACCATCTTATCAGTCAGTCCATGTGCCTTCTAAAAGACGGAAGTTATATCTATTTCCTAGGTAACTATGAAGTTAATTTTATTATAATCGGTTAAGATTTGGCATAAAAACACTACAAACCCAAGAGTCGCTTTCGTATTTATAATATCAGTAAGGATTATTTCCCTTTCATAGATGGTCTTCATTGAAATCCATGTAAGCTTCGCATAGAATGCAAGGCACAACAGGCCCTGGAATACGCAAGACGTACGGGGCCCGTTCAATTTCCTACCACAAAGCATTAATTGGTAATAGATGGAATCGCTCTGGATTGAGCCTGCGTCTCGGATATTGTACTGAGAGACGTCAATTGCAAATGGCTTGCCAATCTTTAATAGTGGTTGCCAATAAATAGTGAAATTGGAAGGCGTGTATTAAATGTTTTTTTGTTTGACGTCAGGTAAATATTCGTAGTCGTGGTGGCCTAGTGGGCAAAGAACCGACCTCTCGAGTATGAGGGCGTGGGTTCGAATCCAGGTCAGACAAGTACCAATGCAACTTTTCTAAGTTTTTATGTACTTTCTAAGTATATCTTAGACACCAATGACTGTGTTTCGGATGGCACGTTAAACTGTAGGTCCCGGCTGTCATTGAACATCCTTGGCAGTCGTTACGGGTAGTCAGAAGCCAGTAAGTCTGACACCAGTCTAACCAAGGGGTATCGGGTTGTCCGGGTAACTGGGTTGAGGAGGTCAGATAGGCAGTCGCTTCTTGTAAAGCACTGGTACTCAGCTGAATCCGGTTAGACTGGAAGCCGACCCCAACATAGTTTGGGAAAAGGCTCGGAGGATGATGATGTCAGGTAAATATTGAAACGTTTTTTTTATCATCAATATATAAGGACTTGCAACTACTAACAATGCAAAAGAAAAAAACTGATCCAAGTGTAAAACGGTAAATCATGGAGTCCATAGATTAGGAATAGGAAGAAAAGATGGATGGATTGTTTGAGAGATGACATGAATAAGAAGGGAGTGAGTGTTAGTGACGACTGTCAGAGAGGAATGGAAGCAGAAAATAATACTGCGCCGATCCCAGATAAAATAAGAAACAGGGCAGGAACAATAAGAAAAGATGAAATATTTGAATCTTGAACACATTAATCATAAAAATAATTTGCTCATATTCTCACAGACAATAAACCTCTATCCCGAAAATCTTTCACAGGCAGTGTAACCCAGTTTCGAAAAGTAATAAAAGCTCATGCTAAAGAAACCCCTTCGGTAATGTGCTTTTGATACCCGGTCGAAGCGGAACATCGGGGCAAAAATAAGACTATTTATTTGCTGACAGTAATATTGCCTCGATAAGTACTGTTATTTTGAGCTTTGAAGATTCACTAGTATCGGGAAAAACTGTTTCAAATAAATAAAAACGTCGATTTTATAGAATTTTGTTAAGGATTCAGTAGAATTTTGTGACTGTTGGAAAGTATGCCGTTTCAGGTAACATCGTTTTTGTCCCTTTACTGGTTATTCATAGGCTGGAAAAACGATACCAGGAAAAACGTATCCATCGAAACATTTTAAAATTTATTGAACAAAGCAATATTCAAAAAATAAAAGCTCGAACACAAACAATTCCTTACTTTTTGAAGTTAAAATACGTTCCTATGACTGTACTGCACAATATCTAGACACACGGCAGTGTGTCCGCCAAGTTCGAGCAAAAAAGGCGACACACCGGCCGTGGGTTATATTACACGAACCATTTCGGGCCAAATTCGACCCCCCTGTAACTCAAAATCTATTTTATTTACGCATATCAAATTTCTAGTATCTGTTGAGACCCCCTCAGTTATCTAAAATACAAAATTTCATTAATATACCTATTGTAGGTCTTGAGATATTGACGTCAGAAAATCGCTATTTTTACTATACACTTATTCACTGATTCACTTATTCACTGATTCACTTATTCACTGATTCACTTATTCACTGACTCACTCATCAAAAACCTAGACCACTTCCAATGGTCGTATTGACTTGAAATTTGGCATGGAGGTAGGTCTTTATGTCAAGGTAAAGGAAAAAATCTGAAAATAGCCAAGTGTGAGTCGGTTTCAAAATAATGAAGGTGTTTTATACCCAGTGTAAATTTATACCCCTAAGGAACTAAAACGAACTAAATTTATCTATATTTATATAATATATCTTCGAATGGTACAAAGGTTTGTATTTAGTCAAAGTAAAGTAAAAATCTGAAAACGGCCAAGTGTGAATCACTTTCGAAAATAACGAATGTGTAACTTTGATCCACGAACATAATATATGATAACATGTCATGTCAGTCAGTTGGTAAATCTAGTCATAGTTAATCTAGTTCATTTCTTTGTAAGAAACATAGTGCATATTAAAAAATCTAAAAGATAGTATAAATGAGACATTTCTTTAACTAACTTCATCATAAGAAAAAAATAAAATAAACAACCTTACAAAAATAAATGAAATCCCACCCAAAACAAAAATGTGAAAGACTGCCAAGTTCGATAATATGGGAATGCTTCGCCTATAAAAGAAGTGAGATCTGAATAAGTACCAAGTTCCATACACATACCTCAGTTAAAAATAGTTACTTTTTAATGATGATTACTTGGCAAGTTTTAATAGAAAATTAAATACTTGATTCATTGCGTTTAGTAGGTTTATAACAAGGTGTATGAAAACTTGCCAAGTAACATCATTAAAAAGTAACTATTTTTAACTGAGGTATGTGTATGGAACTTGGTACTTATTCAGATCTCACTTCTTTTATAGGCGAAGCATTCCCATATTATCGAACTTGGCAGTCTTTCACATTTTTGTTTTGGGTAATAATAATATACCAGATTACACAGTTGGTTGAGAGATAAGTTTGTTCGTTCTATTTCTATATTCTTGAGTAGAAATACATTAACTGTACCACACGCGATGCAGTGATAATATGTGTCACGGTCACTTGACTCAGGTATGACGAAGCAATTCTAAACTTACACTCACTTGCAAGAAATCCAAGTCCAGCCAAGATTATGCCAACAAAAGTGCACTATATTAGTTTTATAGCTCATAAAATTTTCTCATTAATTGCGATTTTAATTGGGGTAATTAAAACGGCTATTACGTCAGGGAGCATTGTAAGACTGGAATATGAGAACTTACATTGTTTAAAGAACTTTGGGTAAGTTGAATAAGACAACTGATTTTCTCTTAAATTAAACGCTGTTTATGTTTTTCAAACCTTTATGATGACCCAAATATACTGTACGAAACCTTGTAAGAACTTTTTTTGTTTGTAATTAAAAAATACCTGAAAGAGAAGCCACAAACAGTTTTAGGTTTCCGCCTCACCTTTAAAACAAGAGCGGATATTTTTTCACATTAATTATAATACGTGTAGTCCACAACAACCCTCAAACAAGCAACAAAATTTCGCCCAAAAAATGTGGTTTTCATTAATTCTGTAGGCACTTGTTATTCGCGAGTCAACCCGTTAGTTGGCTCGACCTAAAATTAGGGTACTCTTTAGAACCCGTTGGCTGGATGATTTGATTATCACACTCTTTTAGATATATCACTATGAAAAGTTTGTACCTAAAGGACGAGGTATTAAACTGTGAAAATGTCATTACTTAATATGTAAAGGACTGGATACTGAATTATCGATATAAAAAAAAACCTATTGTTTTGTAAAGTTATTTATTTGGCCCGAAGCGAACAGCTTGATTTGGGACCACATTTAAAAACTAAAATAAATTGATTTCCATCTTTTTGTTAATGACAATTCCATGTCATCGAATGAAATATCACGCAATATCTTAAAATCATTTAATGTTGGCAGATAAGTTCGCATTTTCAGCTTCTTGTAAATGTGTAATATCATCGTTCTACATTACTGCTATAAAGATATTACTCCGTTCGCTGTCTCCAAAATATGTCGGTAATAACACTCGCTAACATCAAAACTCAGTATCTCATATCATAAAAATTCTACTTTCAGCAAACGTCTTTTAGAGTGTGTTTTAAGACCTAAAATATGATATTGGTAATTGTAAAAGACTAAAATAGGTGCAGACCAATAGCTATCTACGAGTATGCTAATATATTATAACACGGAGGAAACTTTGTTTGTTTGTTCCCTAGAGAGTTCCTAGATTTGAAAAATTCTTTCACAGTTGGGAAGCTGCACTCATCTTGAGTAACATAAACTTTATTTTCTCTCGGTGCGGGCGGTGGTTACCACGGAACGCGAGTGAAACCGGGGGAAAACAGCTAGTGTACTGTAACTTTTTATGTCACTCTTGATTACCTACCTAACAACATTAAATAAGAAATCTTTTATATTTTCTTATGAAAGAGACGATCAAATTACAAATTATACGGTAGCCAATATTTAATTAAAAAGCAAAAGCGTCCTAAAAATAAAAGGCTCCCTTACAAATATTATAGCTACAATATTACTTGAAAAATTACTAAATAGCTATTATTTTGCTAGACTTATGACATTATTTCTTTAACTATGATTATTATTATATCTATATAAGATTAACGATCTGTCTCACAAATGAAAAAAATACTTCAGCAATATCTTTAGATACCTAACAATTTATTTTTGTAATATTATTTAAGTATGAAAAATGTCTGTGTCCATTGTAATCTTTAGAAATTTTGCTGTTTATATTTTTTAAAAATCCCTTAAGAAAAGCTCTTGCATGTTTATATTTTTTTATTTATCATGTTTTTACGCTTACAAAATTATCCGAAAATCAACCTCACAACAGCACCAAAACAACAAACATAATTGCATTATGAGTACTGTTCGTGAATTCAGAAATATTGTTAAGCTTTAAAATATTCTTCATCATGATTCACTGCTACAAACTTTGCAACTGTCTCCTAGAACTTAAAATCTTCCGACTCATTCGTACGGAAAAGTGTCTGTACTTTGTACCCAGACACGTTTCTTCAAATCGCAATTGTACGAGTAAGCGCGGGCCATAAAATGCTGCAACTGTGTTTGATAATGGTGCATTCGCTCGTTGCAAAGTTGCTGAGCGCCATTTTAGTGTGCTTAGGGATACGACTTTTGAAGTTATGACAGCTGTTTCCAGAATGTATTGCACATGTTTCTTCTGGTAACTCCTGTCTCAAATATTACTTTCCCAAGAGGCCAGGAGTAAGTCTGCGTCATGTTCAGAAATTACGAAGGAAATATTTCTAGATTAAATATTATAATCTTGACAAATAAACGACTTGATAATCAAGGTGACTTTGATAAATCATATACGGGGAAGTCAAGATCGAACTCTAGACTAGTCTAGACAACTATTAACGATATTAGTTACGGTTTTTAATATTGAAAATATAGGCTTTACAAGGCATAAATAGATACTCAAAAGTATTGAATCGAAGTTCGCATTCTTTTACTTTTTTCACCAGCTACTTTTTGCATCTTGAAAGCTGTCCAATCTAATTAAAACGTCGATGGCATACAGATTTAAATAAATAACATATAAAACTAAAATATTCCTTGATAAAACTTCCACTACTAGCATTAACAGGTGCAAAAGGCAAGTTTAGATACCCGATAAATCTTTGATATACGTGATAATGTCGGAAGAGATCTCGGATGAGCGAACACTTTCATAACAGCACGAGCATCCTTTGTGACGTGACGCATGTGAGCATGACTTGTAAAGGAAAGCTAATTAAAATGTGTCTCGATTTAAATGTATTTGTTTAAAATTTCTGCACTCCGATTTTCAATAAGACGTCAATTAACTACTTCTTATGTACGTTTTTTTGTCAACGTTGGTTCTCCGAAGTTTGCATCAGCTCTCGCTGTCGCAAATAACTATGCTGCTCTGAAGTCAGACATACGAAAAACGCATACACAACATTATAAAAATTGAACATACCTACATATTGACTTTGGTTTTAAAAAATTGAGTTGTAAAATTCCACCCGAACACACATACCTAGTTAGGTACATACATACATTGCAAGTTAAATAAAAGCTTGTAAAAAAACTATAGCTCTCAAAATGTATTTTTTTTAGGTTTCTTTAAAAAAAATATTATTGGCCTTTATTTTGGTCACAATAAATAAAACATATTTTTTTGGTACAAAAAAGTTAACTGTGCAAAATATTCGCGTAACGAACACAGTTTCATAATTCGTTAAGTATTGAAATAAAAAATTTAAAGTTCTTTCATTGAACTTTTTTTTACAAATAATTGACCACGGCGGTTACGAGGCAAGTCAGAATATAATGTGACGTGGAAATAGTTAAAATGTTTACGTCGTGTTACACGTTGTTAAAGTTATACGTATTGCGAACTTTATTAGTTAGAGTTCACTCATAATAATATTTGTATTTTCACTGCCATTTTTTACCCACTACTATTTACAACGTATTGAAGAAACGATTATTGAATTGAATGATTTATGACAGTTCGCAAAAAAAGCTTACATTTGACTCTACAAGAAAAACAATTCATTAAAATTTTAAGACTTTAAGAACACCCGGTGTCAAGATTTCTTGTACATATCTATTTTAGTACTTAAATCATGAAATAACAACCTGCATACATAGCTACATCAAACGTTGTGAGTGCATACAAAGAGAGGGAAAAGTTCAATAGGATGCATATATGGATGTATAGTTGTCTACGTAAGTGCGGCTGTAGTTCTCGTTTGAATAGAGGGTTCAAGTCCAAGCTCATTGAAACGACTCGTACACGAAGCTACAGATATTATCACGCGCTATAGTAATCAGACATCGAGAATAAAATGAGTAGAGGAGGTGCCATAACGCCATCTCATATTATGTGATGATCTATTTATATATACCATCTTAGAGAATAACTGTGTATACAAAACACCTACACACTTATAGAATGAACTTATTTTAAAGCGAAAAAATAATAATTGAATAACGGAAAATCGCCTAAAAAAGTAACGCGCCAAAATACGGGCGAACAAGGGACGAGGAACGTTACTGTTTTCTTACTCATACGCTTTCTTTGGACCCCGCATTTTTTTTGCAATAAGTACCAAAAATCGTTTGATAGATGTCTCAAAAAATCCGAACGCCTCGTTAGTTCACTCGTTTTAGTCATGCCCACCGTACGAATCTGATCTAGAAGAAGGCGCCTGACCTACCTGTATTATGGCATCTCCGCTCATCTTTCCTTACTCCGTATAATCAACATTACAGTGAGAAAACGAGATGGAGTTATACAGGATACAGTTCCGTCTCTTTTTCTCCTCAGAATCTGGAGCATCACGACTCTTCATAATACGGTGGAGATTAATTACTGTAGATATAGTTAGTGAGACCTTTCTTTAGAGTGATTTTGCTATTTTGTACTATCATATTAGGCGTACTAAATTGTCATTATAAGTAGTTCTGCCAGCGGCTTTACCCGCGTCACGTGAAAACTGCCACAGACACGCGAATGAAAGAAAACAGAAGTAGAGAGTCTTCCTCGATCATCTGCCTAGCCTTTTTTCCCTACTATGTTATGGTCGGCTTTCAGTCCCGGGCATGCCGCAACCCCTAGGACTAATCTTTCTCGATAATGATGCTCAAACAATTTAATAATATTTAATATCAGATCAGTAGCTCTTGGTAATATTAATGCATTCTGACAAACATACAGTTAAAATCTTCAGCTTTATAATATTACTCTAGTATGTTAGCTAGTTATAAGACGTTTTGGCTTGTAACTAGCCATGACGGTTATGTCATATCTACTAATGACACCCGGGTTAATGTTGTTAATTACTACCCGAGACACGAAGGGTTTGCAATGAAGAAAGATGGTCACGGCGTGTACTCGTTCCTTCATATACTGTGAATCAGTGAGCTGAATCCGAAGTTATCTAGTTGTCGGTTTCTAGGCACCTTTGTAACTAGTTATTTTTAAGTTTAAATTAATGGCTTCCTAAACTACCGATAAAGGTGCTCAAAATCTGATCTGCTTTTTTTGTCAGTCTGATACCGGCTAAATATCTGTAATATGCATACTTCCATACGTGTTCTTCACACTGATTTATGCGCTCAAACAAACTATCGGTCGACTACATGCTATACTTTGCTACTTTGAAAGTTTTATCAAAAATACAGTGTTTCTAGAGAAGCCGATGAAAAACATTGTTCTTTGATTCTTGAAGAGTTTCTCTCAACCAATTACAAACTGTTTACAAACTTTTGTTCTGTACTAAAGAGCTTTACGTAAAATCCTTTCGCTTGAAAAGACTTCGATACAATTCTTAAATGTTCGCTTAAAGCTAAACAATAGGTATTGTTAAACCGTTTTAATTGGACCCTAATAAGCCTGAAAGAAAGAAATGAATGCCAACCACTGGATGTAATGATTCAAATAATATTATTCAATAGCTTTTGTGTTTAAGCGTACCTATTGTTGAATTTAATAATTTGAGCGGATATTTTTGATCGCTATTAATTGGTTAGATTTAGCCATTGTGTTTAAAAGGTTGACATTCCAATTTAAATTAGTAAGCCAATTTTTGGGACCTATCGTCTGTAAGCAAAATTAATCGTTTTCTTTTATTTGAATTTGGCATAAAGGCTGTCTCAGATTTTTAATAGGCTGAATATGTTGATGTGCCTGAACGCGCTGATCTCAGTTACTACAAGATCGATATGAAAAATTGTTTCGGTAGTTTTGGGTAGCCCATTAATCGAAGAAGTTTTTAGGACCGCGGAGTAGCTCCCGCGAGACGCGCTCAAATAAAACCGCTGACGGAAGCTGCTTTAGAATATAAACAAATTAGATTGACGTGTGCTCTTTGAGAATGAAGCAGTTCATTAATTATTGTTTTGTACACAAACTAAGCGCTTTCACAGCAGACAGACTGACTAGCTGAATAAATTACTCAACGGAATAATGCGCTAATCTGCAGTTGAGTTGTGTGGTATACAATTAGTACCTATTAAATTATAAGATCTTTTGTACCATGATTCAGGACCGTGTCTTATATAATAAAAATCTTTATTATACTTTTCGATTAAAATTCGTCCAATCTATCAGCCTTTTAACCGATTTAAAGATTAAGTTCTCAGTTTATTCTGTACGTTCGTGATTATTTTATGTGTGATAATTTTGGCTCCGTCCGTATGTTTCATTCACATTTGAATGCCTACTTGTGTTTTTTTATTTGCGATTTAGCATTTAGTTTCATAATAATTTTCATAAACAGTTTTCAATACTTTTTTCCAAAATAATACATAGAAAAATAGAAAAAATTCACTACTTTCAACTTTGAAAGGACAATGGGCACTTTGTATGGGATTTGGTACCCGCTCCAACAGCAACGTATTATATATCATTAGAAAGGTATTTACGTGAAGAATAATAAAAACTATGGAGCTTGCCTCAATTAGCTGTCCGATCCAAGAACGATAAAAATTGAATCGACATAGAAACAAACATGTCATCCATATATGCAAATTCATTAAGAGGCATTTATGTCGTCAGTGTAATAATTTTAAACTCAGTTAACAGACATCTTACATTGATTGATACACTCTATTATAATCTAAAGGTTGTAATAGTCTATGGAGTCATACTACGGAAACACAATCGTCATCTGATTTGACAAAAGTTCAAAACATTTCTATTCATCTTTTTTTAAGAAGAAATTCACCATTATCTCAGCACCTCTTGAGGAGCAAGATTGAGTCGTAATATGGACTATGTAAACATCGTCTCCTGACTTTTTAACCTCAATTGATTGTAAATACTGAAAGACTTTCATCAAATACATAAGCTGGTTCTGCGTGAACTGCAAAGGTTTGCACAGTCTTTTTTTAAATCAATCGGCAGGCAAACATTCTAAAAAGGCCATATTCCTGTTTTTTTCTTACTTTACCAGTTTTTATTCAAAACAGTTGGATTTAAGAACTTCATCTACGTTGATGATTTATGAACATTACACATTCTATTAGTCGATGTTACGGGAAATGGACAAGGATTTCGGACTAGTCGTCATAGTAAACATTTTTTGCCTTGCCAAGACCTACGCAATGGTACTAGATTCAACACTGTTGGACAGGGTACCAAAACGCCCATCGTCCTTTCGTGAGCAAGGCTTTATCCATCGAACATATTTTTAACCGAACTTAAATACCACTTTAAACTTTACTATTTTCACTGTTATAAATAGTTTGGTCAGTTTGAAAACTTATCCATTTAATTCGTTTAATTTTGGTTTCATTCATATTGCCAGCTTTGTTTTATTGGATAACTTTTTACTGAAAATATTAACAAATTGTACTCAGACGCAAATAAATTGATATGTAATTAAAATAAGTTTATTTTTATTGAAGAAGTTTAAACTAATTTGCAAGCAGTTGCAAACTCAGCTGCATCCTGGCAAAAACTTGGCAGATGAGGTAATAAAATGTAATGTAAGTATATAAACATATTTAAATAAAGTGTGCATGTAAAAGACAATTATTTTACCTTTTATTAAGCACCTTGAGTTAGACCTACATCTGTAAACGTATTTATAAATAAACCACCCAATTATAGTACTACATTCCGTCACATCAAAATGACAAACATGGGTATTCCATTTACCTTACAATTCGTTATACAAAAAATACATGTACCTATCGTTATACAAATAATACTGCCGCCTAACCACCACTAGGCTTCTTTTTGATTATTCATAAAAAAAAAAAACACTTTCTTGCTTTGCCGTCATGAACTTACATAAACGATATTATGCTTTCCTATAGGTGTTTTCGATAGGTGAAATCCATAGAGTTTTCTTTGAATAACGCCGTAGGATTTTAAACTCAAAAATTCATCAGTGGTCAGACGGAAAAGTCCGTAGTACCTATAACTACAATATTCGGCATTTAAACTGGTGTTTTGTGTCACTACTTCCAACTTAATGGCGCAAAATTGAACAAGTTTCAGCAATTCGTGAGCTTTCTTGTTTAAGTTTTCAAGTATAAAAACTGCTGATTCGGAGATTTCCGAGGAAAATCCATTTTCTTTATTCCCTTGCGAATTGGCTTTAATCTTGAGTTTAACCTCAACTTTTTACGTCAAAGGAAAAATATATATATAAAAAAAACTTAATACTAGGCTTTTCTGACGTCATGACGGCAGGTAAAAAAAATAAAACATAATGATATATAAGCCGACGACTCAATCGCAACACAAAAAACAAGACAGGTAAAGGTCGATATTTAGCAAGTTTATTTTTAGCCACCGCTGACGAAGCCAAAGTTTTAAGACGTCTTATCAAAAATTCAATTACAATATTACTACAGCATGATTGTGTAAAATACAGCATGTTTTTGTTTGAAAAAATGTTAAGATCGAGTGCTTATAATATGTCCTTAATAATGATAGGAGTTTTTCGTATTTCTTCATTGTACTATTTAAATATAGTAGTAGTTTATTTTTTCAAATGATACACAAGATTTTTCTTTATAAAAAACCAAAATAATTCAGTTCAGTTTATAATTGTTTTATAGGAGTTTTGATATTTTGTTCCGAGTAAAAGGTACGATTTAGAAAACGTTTTCGTGGAAAATTCTCAGGAGTCGAAACATTCCCTTTATTTGGTTTAAGACAGAAGAATTTTGGTAATTGCTTTTTGCGCGTCACCACGGAACGGGCAAACAAATGCTTAATGAAATTTTCTCGAAAACAGATATCCTGCTTTCCACAATACAAATATATCTTAGTACCTACCGCCTGAGATCCTCCCTCCCTCCTCTCCCCCACCTTTTTCAACCGCCCTTGACTCTTCTCGTACTTTTAAACAGAAATAAGAAGTTTCTCAATTTGTGTTGGGCTAGTTTTACTTAATATCTTCTAAATCGTAACGTCATTAACTTGTCTACCTTCAACACATGAGTAAAATCCTTTTTTAAGCACCCATTTATCTTCAATTTGAAAAAAAAAAACGATAGAAATAGAAACCATTTATTTGCAAAAAAAAAAATTGGTTCCTGTGTTTGAAATATCAAAAAATAGAATTTCGCGAAATCGATTGACAGTTCCAATAACTATATTTACAGCTTCCCATTTCATACAAGCATTGCTATATATAGATAGGAATATTGTTTATCTGATATATTGTACGCACAGATATAATGATACCTTATGTAAACGTTAATATAACGTTTATAATGAGATAGCGTTCGCGGTTAGATACGGGTCTGACCTGTAACCCGGGTACCGGAAAATCCTCGGGAAATCATAATGAAACAATATATTATCGCAAATACATTTTGTATAGCTCAATATATTATGTCTACTATAATAGAAGGTTCTAATATTACTTTGAGATAGAAGAGATGTAACATAATCTACGCATTGAAATATTTTACCTACTAGATTCTGCCAGGAGTTGCAAAGGAACCTTGATCATATCTCAAGAAATAAGATACGTGACACTGAAATAATGTTTCAATTTGGTCCAGTAATTCCAGAGATAACCGAGTTCAATCGAACAAACAAATTCTTTACCTTAATAGTGGCCATTAGTAAAGATTTGCCAGCTTATAAACAGTCTTAAAAAGCAAGTTTATAATTCAATGAAACGATTAAAAATCCACAATCTACCTACACGGAAAAATATTAAAAGATAGCATTTTTTTAAAATACCGGTTAAGATTAATATAAAAGCCGACGAAAATAACTTTATCATTAAAAAGGTTTCGAAGGCAAGGACAAGATGATCATTCAAAGAAGTAATTAACATTATGAAGTAAGCACTTATTAAGAAAAGGTTTAATATGTGAAGCAGAAGCAAGATTCATCTCACTCTATAATAAGATTTCAACATACAACTATAGTACTAACTAACATTTACTAAGTTCAAACATACAACTATCGGGCAAGTTGAAAAAAAAAGCTTGTAGCAAACAATCTATAAAAACATTTATAAAGGAAGGCTACTTTTTATCCAGGCACGCGGAGTGCTTCCCACGGGACGCAGTTGAAACAGCTGAAGGAAGCTAACATTTTATAGAGGTACAAAATCCATATTTCTTCTTAGACCTCTCATAATATTCAAATGTAAACCAACTGAAAGTGTGAAAGTCACTGGTTAAAAAGAATGCTGCCAACCAATGCCCACCAGGGCCAAAGCCTGCCGAGACTGCGGTATTGGTCGAAAGAGTTACCGTGGCCCTGGTACATAAACGGCTTCAGAAGAAACATGATGGGTTTTAGTCAGTAAGAGTTTGATACTCCCTCACGCTGCCCATAGCAGAAAAGGTCGTTTAATGATTTCCCATAAAAAAGTACATGATAATATACTTTTCACATTAACATTCCTATCATATGCAAGCCGACTCAATGTGCGTTCACGCTGTCTCTCAACTCTGCCAAATGGCAATTTAGACGTAATAAGTTAAGAAATTTTAGGCACGCTTCTGACATGCATCAAATCGTGATCTCTGCTCTATTTGGCAGAGTTAGTGATAACGACAATTATCTAGCGAATGAGATGTTCTAGTTGCTGCCAGAAAATCTATTTGCTGGTTCATAAGTGTCTGTGAACTGTCAAAAGATATATTTCATACTAACAGTTTAGTCGCGTGTCAAGGGAACTACTACATGCCGCGCAAAAATTAGACTGCAGTTATGTTATTGACCAGTTCAGAAGTTATAGATTTAGTTTTGTGTTTATATAATCTAATAATTTCAAAATTAATATTTTGTTAGCCAAAATTACAAATGAATATTTAATCACACACACACACAAACACGCACGCACTACCCTATATCAGAATTTTTAAGTGCCAAAGTGAATCCCTCATTCTCTGCGTCAATAAATAACACAGTTTCCCAACAAAAACGCTCAGTAACGATCACCCATCTTGCCTTCATTTGCTTTAAAAAAAGATAAAAATAGATAATCTATACAATGACATGGGCCATCGGTCTTTGTACAATCTGTGTGTTCACCTAAAATAGTTCGTCGCCTTATTTTCGTACTCAACTCACAAACATTGCGTTAGTTCAAACAAGCATAACATAACAAGCCTGAAGATTATTTGTTTGAAAACATTAAGGCCAGAAATCACTCCACATGGACAGATTATGTTATATTTGTATTAAAATGAAATTGAATCTATACTGGTATTATAAAACTGAAGGGTTTGTTCGTTTCAGGAACTACTGACTAGTTTGTATTAAAAAAAATATTTCAGTGCTAGACTCCATTTTTCAGGAAAGATCGGGGCAAAGAGAATGCACCTAACTGCGTTGTTACAAGGAAGAACGGATGGGCAAAACCGCATGGCAACACTAGGTAACTACTGACTTCTTATTAACAATTATGCAATAAATACATTTAATATATCCGACTATTAATCAACAATATTATTATAATTGATCCATAGCTAGCATATTTATGCAATTCTTAATTATGTTTAATTGCTAATAATTGCCTTTTATGTTTTTCACAATAATGTGATACCTAGCTTATCCGCGTTTTTAGCATTGTTTGAAAAGCGAGTAATATTGTACGAATTGAGTAAAAAAATAAAATATGGAGGATTTAAAAAACACCCCGGAACCCGGATAGGATTACGTCATTTTTTATTATACAATATTGAAATATGAACACCGCATCTATACTTATAATAAATCTGTAGAGAGGTCGATTCTGTACAATAAATATATTTCCAAAATTGTGTGATTATTATTTCTCTCTCATTCTTCTTCTTTGCACAAAGTCCGAATCTAACGCGGACGAAGTCGCTGGCAGAAGTAAGTGTTTAAATAAGTTGATTTAGCGTTTACATTTTATTTAATATTGAGCCTTCCCCGATAAATAAGCTACCTAACACTGAAAGATTTTTTCTAATAGTCAATCATTCCTGAGATAAGCGCGTTTAAGCGAACGATCAAATTCTTCAGCTTAATAATACACAGATACGAAATGGGCTTCATAAGAAAAAAAAAAAAAAGAAAGGAGTTAATTAAGTAAACACCTGAAATTCACAAGATTATTTATATGTAGTTTTTCATAAAAAGCACTTCAGTGACTGTTCAGAAGTCACAAGTCTTGTTAGCGCGCCTCAAGCTGTCAACGCAGTATCGAAAGTCAACAAACTTTCGTCGCTGCATTTACATAAAAATAGGCTCTTTTATAGTCGTAAAAGCAAAACGAGATGGTTCGAAATATAAATGGAATGGGAATCGGATTATTATGATGGGCGTTAAAAAAGTTATCGCTTATATTCGTAGGAAATACATTAAAAGACCCAATTGCTATTGGTAGGGATAAAATATGCTTTAAAAATAAATACCAAAGTCAAGTCATAACGGTGTCTTAACATAGGAATGTTTTAATTTCTAAATTATGTATACTTGTAAAAGAATCAAAATTCTGAAATTAGCAGTTCTCTAAGAAACAATATAATAATCCTTACCAATATGTCTGTCTGTTTGCTGTCTCTCTTTCAGGCCAAACTACGGAATTAATCAAAATGTTTTGTAAGCCTAGAGCTTGAGAAAGGATATAAGCTACTTTTCCCCGTATGCGGGCAGTAGTTCCACCAGCATACTCAAAAAAACCATTAGTTTGTGAAAAAAAACACTTCCTGATGCTGACTAGATATTAATTTGTATTTCGGCAGCAGAATTTTCCATTAGCAAAAACTCATAATAACATTTGGTTTATGTTTTAAATATTTGCAGTTAAATATTTGAATGGTAAATAAATTGAATGTGTAATTACTCGTTTTGTCGCACAAACGTTAGATTAAACCACAATGTCATAATAGTCAGACGATATATGTATTTCGGTCATTGAAATCGGCTAATATTTGATTACACATGTTAACACACAATCTTTAATGAAGTGTTATGCATAGTCTGTTTCTGTGATTCCCCTAAACGGCTGCACCACTCGAAGATATTCTTTCCTTATTTAAAATTAGAATTTGCAACGTTTCAATGACTTCACTGGTTAAAAATAACTTTTTCCTCTGCAGATTAGGCAATTATCACATTAATTTGTTTTCATTTACCTTTTACGAAAAGTATATAAATAGGTACATACATTTAATACATAAACATAAGGCACGTAGACCACATGTGGTGGTTTTAAATAATTTTAAATAAACTGGTTTAGCAGCCTCAATAGTTTTATTTTTAGTTAGATCTTGTTGCAATTTTAGCTAAAATTTGAAATTAAAATGTGACTTTGACTATCTGCTAGAACATACATATTTAAGTAGTTTAATGCATTTTACATAATACACCGTGACTTTTTAGTCGTCTTACAAAGGTGGTCCACTCAATCTATCCGACATAAAATACCAGTAGACACGATTATTAATTTTATAGCCTTACTTAATTAAGATAATAGGCGCAAAGAAAAATACTGAAAAAAAAATGTTTACGTATCAAACGGTAGAAAGTAGGTACCTTCCCAACGCGCCGCGCTCCATTGATACAAGATTCGGGCAGCGCTCACAACAGGGTGTTCTTATAATCTACGTCATGCATCATAATAATGAATTAATTTTTATTTTTAAATTTTTCAAATCTCATAAATATATATTTTTTTATATGAACGTTTACTAGTCATTGGATACATGAAGTGGGCTGCCGTTGTAAGACGGCTAAAAAGTCACGGTGTATAGGCAGGATAGAAAATAATTATATGAAATGGTTTTGAGATAAGAAGTTTTTTTTTTCTAGACTTGACGGACTACTACTGTAACTCTTGAATTTCAGGTTATAATTGTATGCAAAAACGACTAACATATAAAATACAGAAATAAGCAGTTGAATTATTTTTAAAACTTCAAATTCATTTATTTCAAGTAACAATAGGACTCATGCAATGTAGGTATGTGCATATTTTATACTATAAATACTGTAGTTAGTACTTTTAGTACTGCAATTTCCTTTTTATTTAAATCATCAAAATATCTCTGCTTGAAAATAATATTCGGATTTTTAAACGACTATTAATCAGAAATTAAGACGTAACTTAGGTATGTTATTATTAATCTAGCTACAGTGACACCATCGCGATATTCGATTTGAAAAACTGTAAATTAACATTAAGAAGACCTTTACTGGCAAAAAATCTATGACTTGAACCATCTCATTGAAAATTTTGAAACAAATTCATTACACATTGCTTAAAATAAACCTTATCAACATATACACTTGGGTGCATTTTTGTAAATCCAAAACTCAGGCTGTCACGTTGGTAAAGTCAAAGAACTAGTTTGTTTGTCCCTCGTTTTTATATTTAAATATTTTTTGGTTAATTTTAGTCATGTGATAAATGTCTGTTTTCAAGTGAGCCAAGGTTGTGAATTCGTTATTGTATAATCAAGACGTTTCGCCAATGTTGCGTACCGTACCAGTTGTCGGGAGAAAGGAGGCTTGATTTTGTGAATTAAAGTTCTATAAATAGCTGTTTGTTTTATGCAGTTTCATATATGATACTGTTATTGCATAATTGGTACTAAAATCGTTATCTTTTAAACAGAAATGCTTATTTTATACTAGCTTCCGATTGTGGTGTCGCTCGGGAGAACCAATTCGCGCGCATGATAAAATGTACCTATCACTTCCTCAGTAAATAGGCCAGGTAATACTGAAAGATTTTCCAAAATGGGCTAGTAGCTTCTCAGGTTAGATCGTTCAACCAATTAAACTCTTCAACTTTATACTAGTAAGTAAAGATGATTTTACGTCATTCTATGTAAAGCCAATATGACGGAATTTCAGTACGGATCGCATACCCCGATGGGTGGGTCAGTTTCTATCGTCCTTCTTGTCTTACAATACTTCATCATGTTACATACACGGTAATAGTACGTTGGAAACTCGCCATGGAAATTGATCAAACCTGTTAATTAGTAACGTACAAATTACTTGCAATTAATATTGCCTATCAGATGAAATATTTAGATTTGGTTCATTTACCCGACAAAGTTTCAGCGGTTCTATTTTTAGGCATTTGCACTTTCCACAGGTTTTCTTATTCTTTTTCAAATCTTTTATCCCTTTTGGAATCTAAGGGTGCGTCCACATCTGGCGAATGTGCCGCGAATGCGCAGCACGCGAGCCGATTGCGAGCTGTGTGCGACCTGCGCGCGTGCAGTCCCTGCGATAGTTTGGTGTGCCTCTTTAGCGCAACTCATGCAAGGCTCGTATAGAGCGCGCGAGCGGCGCGCGATCTGCGCGCACTCAGTTCTCGCCCTTACAGTTCCGTATACTGGCTCAGTACTATCGAAGATGGCAGACGTCGCGCGCCGCCTGCGCGCCGCTCGCGTGCGGCGCTTAGGTCGCGCGCGAACTGCGCGCGGGCGGCGCAGAAGCGGCGCACGAACAAAAATGCACGCGCGCAGCTCGCGGGCAGGTCGCAAACGGCTCGCGAGCTGCACATTCGCGGCACATTCGCCAGATGTGGACGCACCCTTATGCTCTAATGTCGTAATTTCTTTTACATGATCATAGAGATTAAAGTTTGAAATAATTTGAAATAGGCATTTTATCTCCTCTTATAATTTTTTCTCCTTATCCTCTTCCTTTACTCCAAATCATAAACTTTTACAAAAATGGTAGTCCATTTAAACTGGCGTTAGAACTCAAAAGAAATTCCAAGACGTCGTCGGAAAATCGCGTCATGTGAAAATGTCTACTAAGAAAGTGAATTTACCGCGAAATTCGGATAGTTCATTTTTATTACACCCCAGAGCCTGGAGGGACGATACCTTCGCACGTTTGCAAAAATGTGGAAATTGAAAAGTTCTTCTCAAAGCTAGCAGCTACCCTTTATGTTTTGCTCTGCATGTGGTTTGTTTTTGCAGGTATGCTAGCTAGTTTAATCTCATCGAAAATTGAAATTCTTCTCTGTACCGTGTACCGAATTTGTTTGAGGTCGGCGCAATATATTTTCTGTTTCCATACCTTTCTGTCAGCCGTCGTACTAACAGTCTTCTTATTCAAGTCAACTTTAAGGCAATCAGTCCATTTTACTCTTGATTGACCTGTCCCTCTCGATTCATCCACATTCATGTCATTCACACACAAGATCATTCTAGATTTTGATTAATTCTAGAAATTATTTCGGTCAATGTTACGTCAGAATTGACTAGCTTTGTATGTATTGTACCTATCTACACATGGTAGGATCTACATAAGGAAACTGTGACTATCAATAGGTTAGCAATATGCCTATTAAATGATAATATTAATTTATATTATAATAGTCGATCTGTATCCGTTTCTAAGCTTTACTGGGAACACAAGATCAATGATTGCTTTCAGGTCTTAAGACGTATCAATTTCATACCTCTTGCACAATACGATTATGGGATTCGATATTTGCCCTATTCATACGATCTTTGTATGACGAATAGTATTCAGAAGCTATATAGTACGTATATTTCACCTTGTATATAATAATAGTAAAAAGAAAATATCTTGTATATAAGGGGGCTTTTGAAAGTAAAAGATGATTCCTTTGTAAAAAGCAAAAAGTCTTAAAATCAACCTTCCTTAAGCAAAATGAATGAAGTTCAATGAAATTACAGTTAATTGTATTAAAATTAATAAGTTTACCGACCTCTTAACTAATGGCTAAAGCGCGGCCCGAAAGACTTAAAAACCTTTTTGAACTTTGAACCCTAAAATTCTAGTTTTAAAGTATCTATTCCCTTGAATAGATTTTGAATACTTTACAGACAAATTATTATATTCTATATCTTACGCTTCATAATTTTGGTGATAAACTAACAGTAAAGTTAATTTTTATCTTTGTGAAATTCAGGTATACCTACCAGTTTAATATCTTTTGATCTCAATTTTTTAGGGTTCCGTACCTCGAAATAAAAAAACGGAACCCTTATAGGATCACTTTGTTGTCCGTCTGTCTGTCTGTCTGTCTGTCTGTCTGTCTGTCTGTCAAGACCCTTTATCTCAAGAACACGTGGACGCATCAAGCTGAAATTCACATGAAATACTCAGGTCTGTTGTCCCTTTAAGCTGTGAAAATATCAAACTTCTAAGCCAAGCCAATCAAAAGATACAGCCGATTATGTCGATATTTTCAGCAAATTTTCGACACTCGCAAAGGAATCAAAACCTACAGGATACTTCCCGTAAACTCAGAGCCTTGAAATTTGGCATGAAGCATTGTCATATAATGCAAATATAGGAAAAATTTCGAAAATCTCATTTTTTTAGTTATATAATATAAAAAAAAATATTTTAATAAAATGTAACTTACTACCTTATTTCTCACGAACGAATAAAGGTATCAAATTGAAATTTATACGAAATACCTAAATCTATTGTCTCTTTAGGCAGTGAAAAAATCAAACTTCTAAGTTAACGCGATCAAAAGATACAGCGGTTATACCGACACCTTAGACGAATTTCCGTCACACGCTAGGGAATCAAAACCTACAAGGTACTTCCCGTGAACTCAGAATCTTGAAATTCGCCAAGAAGCAACGTTATATAGTACAGATAAAGGAAAAATTGCGAAAATGATAAATTTGAAGTTACATAAAATATTACAAACTCTAAACTGTAAAAAATTTTAAATCATTCAAAGGTCATTGGGCACCTTAGTATGGAAACCATACCCACGGCGGATACGAACGAAATATAGCGCAGTGTCGTGATAAAGGCTCTGATTTACTATGGCATTAGTCGCATCAATGTGAACCATGGGAATCTAGAGAAAATCAGGTGTAAACATCAAATATTTTCCTCATTTCAATGGGGAATTTAAACAACCAAGTTTGACGGATTTGAGAAATCATTTCTTTGTAGTGAAAGAGTATACTCGCCGTTTATTTCCAATGTCATCAGGTCAGGATCTGATGACGGAAATCCTGAGAAATCGAGGGCAACTATCAGAAATTGTAGGCCCATAGGATTAAAACTTGATTCTCAGATGTATGTCTGGTGACTATCAAAGAGTGAAGGTTAGGAAGTTAGAGCTTACCTGATGATGGAGACGTGAGAAAGTCGAGAGAACTCCTCAACGGTATGTTTTAGTTACGTCGTGTTTGGGCTTATATTATTCGTATTGACGAGGACTTTTCACAAAAGTTAAAAATAAAAACTTTTTACAAAAAAAAAAAACAACTTCTAAAAACAACAAGAAAACTGTTTATATGCATCGGTCTAGATCTCGGTGGTTAAATAAATATAGATGCATCCTCTAGACACCGACTTCTAGACCGATGCACCTAACATCTTTTTAATTTTTTTCTTGCTTTTGTTTTCTTGTTGCTTTTTTATATGTTTGAAGTTGGATTTGTTTGTAAAATGCTACAAAATAAAATAAAGCCGACTTTATAAAACAAAGAAAGGGACAGAATTACACTTTTGTCAAGGCTCCAGAAACGTAAAGCCAGCAGCCCTGAATCCTACTCTCTAGCAGTCGTAGTTACAATTCGACAGTTATAAGTCGTCAGGCAGTTTCGAAAAAAACCTGAAACTGATGCTCGTTAGGTGATTAATCCCTCAAAAATAAAAGATCCCATTAGTAGTGAATTATCATCACCTTAAATAAAATAAGCTCCAACACAAGGTTACGTTATAAATTGTAAAGGAATTCCCGTAACTATATCTGATCTTTGCTATCGATCCCACAATGGCAGTCAAACCTGTCTATGTGGAAAGTCTTCGCCAATACAAATAAAATAAGCCCAAACACGTGGTAGTTGCAACATACCGTTCAGGAGTTCCCTCGACTCTCTGTAGTCTCCATAATCAAATCAGCTCCAAACCTTCACTGTTTACCAGTACCCTCAAAAATACACTCACATGTCTGGTTTTGACTCGATGCGTGCCTACAATATTCAAGAGTTGCCCTCGATTTCTCAGGGTTTCCAGATCCTCATCAGATCCTGGTCATCCGAATTAGCATCTTCCTTCTTTATGAAAAGTCTTTAACAAAAAAAACTAGCATTGCAACCTGTACAATCCTCTGAAACTGCTTTTTTTATATTTTTCAAACGATCCTGGACATTCGTCTCCATGGAATTTTAATTTGGATGCATGGATTTGTACGGAACCCTCGGTGCGCGAGTCCGACTCGCACTTGGCCGGTTTATTTTTCTGTTAAGGTGCGTTCTGAAAGCCAGCTGCCGACTGCAACTATCGACTGCATGAAATCGGTCGAAACCAGTAGTAGGTACAGCTACGGCCGATTTCTTACAGTCGCGGCATGTGCGGTCGGCAGTTACAATCAGCAGCATGCATTCAACACGCACCTTTGATGAACATGAAAAGAAAAAGAAATTATGTTTGTGTAAATAATAATTGAACAGCGTTTTGAGTTTGAATTCAACAGTTCTAAGTAGCTTAATTAATTTAATTATGTTTTTATCTCTTGTTATCGCAAGAAGCTTTTGAAAAATGTTGATAAACGTAAAGATCGAAATAATATTAGAAATATTTTTATGTATACTATATTGCTTATTGAAGCAACTGCCTGATAGTATTTTATCGCAATTTTTCAACAACAGAGCAAATATTTTTATAGAGATACAGAAATAAAATCAGCAGTCTAAGGAGAAATTCAACAAATATTTATAGTAAATAAATATGTTATAAAAATAGCGTTTCTGCTGTATGATGTAATATTATAAAACTACATATTACATGGATGCCATAGAAAATTGATTATGGTAATCAAAAATATGCAGTTAACACACATAATTATTTTTACAAAAACACGTAGAATGACTAATTTTACTGATACTCATATTTAAGTTGAGAAATGACGTTAAAGTTAATTGAAAATATTGTAACCTGACTGAATTTACTAATTCTTACATTGTCTTGTACACCAATTATTGTAAAATTGGTAGGTATCTATCTAAAGATAATTTATTTATTATACTTTTTGCAACATATGTATTACAAAATTCATCCGATACACTGTCTGATTCGCTTCTTTTCATCATAATAGAAACAAATATGAACGTCAAATGGGTTTTTATCAGTAAACTGCCTTACAAAGTATATTTGATGATGATTGCGTTTCTTACAATCGAATAGCTTTCTCCTTTTACGAGTGCTGATAAAGAAATCAGAATTTACTTCTATTTTTAGAACTAGACGATGTGAACAGCGATTACCTACAAGGTTAAAAAACTCATGAAAAAAAATACCTACGTTATTTTTTATCGATGTCATCATCATTATCATTATTTTCAGGAGCCTATTTTTATAACCTTGACAAATAGTTGAAAACGAAATTATAATGCATCCAAAGCTATAGATTCTATCTTGCCTAGGTTAGTATCCGTGTGTTTAGATAAACGATGCTATGAACAAAGTGAAATGATGTCCTTATAACAAACAAAAAAGATCCTGAAATTATGGTTGTACGACAATATCGTTTCCACATTTAATTTTCTTAAAGAAAAAGATAAAATGTTCCAATCCCATGGCATTGCTCATTGCAGTTATTCACAAAAGAACCTCATTAATGAGGTAGATTTCTACCTCATAAACCACTATGAACTGAAAGGGAAATTACAAACCACTTTTCACAGAAATATTAAAATGTTTCAAGCGAAAAGATCCTTTGGGATCATTTCACGTTGTATAAAAGGATCAAGCAGATTAAATATTAAATGGTCTCAGTATAGACAGGACTATTTAAGAGCAGAAGATGTTTCATCCTTCAATAATGTTAAGCAAGGAATCTGAGGTTCATTCTTTCGGTTACAAAAAAACCAACGGCTCTCGTGACGGTAAGTGTTCACGAAGATATCATGTATCATGTATTATGTGTATATCCAAACTAGACCATAGCAACAGTATTAAGTATCTAATTTCTGTGATAGTTATGTTCTTTAATAGATATATTCATTGACGCGTTCTTAAAAAAAAACTCAAATGAGAATAGGCGTAACTGACGAGGCAATTTTAATTTCCATCAAAAAACTGATTCATAACTTACAGAAAACAAATACTTTTAATTTATTTTTAGCATTGTTCTTGCCAAATACGGAAAATTAAATGACGGACTTTTCATATACTATTCCGCCATTTTGGTTTCACCACGGTCTTAGATTAAGGTCTTAAATTAGATTTTTGCAATAGATAAATTTTATGTTTCATTTTTATTATAATAGGTTTCATTGTTATTGTAACACCAGAAAGAAAAATAATGAAGAAAATATAATTAAATGGATTTATCGAGATTGTTTCAAAATTATTGTAGTCGTAATCATTTATATCTTTAAAATAGTGTAATGCCCTTTCCCAAGTAAATTATGTTATTAAAATAATTTCACTTACCAAAGTATTTAAATTGTTCAAAACAATTTAGAGAAGATCATCCAAACGGGCGAATTCCAAACTTTAATTTTATTCAAATGAATCAAATAAAACATACTTACAACACAAATTGAATTTGTAATAGAAAACTGTCTGGCTCAGAAACAAGGTTAAAACTGTATAATTATATGAATATTGTTGTGTACAAAATAGAACAAATTCAATGTAAAATCGAGTAATGTATGCTAAGTACTTGCTAATACAATTAGGAAATCCTGGAATTGGTCACGAAAATGAATTAAATTCAGGGCCTAGATTTTTTTTCTAAATAGGATTATAAGATAGCCCTTGACCGATTTTTCGGTTCTGGCCCATTCATAGACAAAAATCCTCCAGCGAGATAAGATGTACCGTCTTATTAATAACAATATTTTTTTTCCTTGTTTTAATTATTATAAGTAATTCTAATGCAATCAAACTTTGTACGAAACGACCTTACCCACGAAGTTAAAAACAATTTACTTTTTTTAACAACGTAAAACACGTTTTAAACAGTATTTATAGGAACGGCGTCAGTTTTCAAGTATTATCGTTTTCAGACATTGTAAATTTAAATTCTTTTGTATGTAAATTTGCATAATCCGCATCAAAACAAGCCACGTACGTTTGTACAGCTGAATCCAACAAACCAGCAAATAGGTAACCGATCATCGCATTCAATATAACAATTTTAATAAAATTTTTGATTAATCACTTTTGAGACCGGTTGAACTCGGCCGATTACGAACTCACAATTTTTTTCACTTCACAAAATTTTCACTTTTTATCACTGGTTGGCAATCCCACATTTCACGATCACTGAGCGAGTTTTTGAAATTGGAGCGCGCGGAATACGTTAGCGATTTTCCCGCGCAAACAAGATGGCGGCATGTACGCCCCCCGCAGCGGTGCAGAGCAGACTGGCTAAGTAAAGGTGACGCTTCACATGATCAGATCACGTCGTTGGGTTATATATTTTTGCTACGAACATAACCTTAACACGACCGGTTCCAAAGCCCGTTAATATAATGACTGCCAAAAATAACACAGTATACAAGTAGTTGTTTCCATAATTTTGTGAAACATTTATTATTTCGCTGCGCTTATGAGCAAATGTTGCGCGGTTTGGAGTACCGCAAGCGATATTTTTATTATTTTTCACGAATCTTTGCGATTACAATCTACATAATATACGTTATAATGAATGCGTGTGTAGTTCGTTCAATGTTGACATGAATATTGTTGTTAGTCTATTACCAATATTTATGTTGCAACTTATGTCTTCTATTTTTTATTTTATGATCACGTTTCTACTTTTGGGTACATCAAGACATGATTAAATCAACGTCATAGGACAAAATTCTTAGGACAATTTTTACCATAGGCATATTAATCACACATATTTTTTTTTTGTAAAATAGGCAACAGTACTTTTATTGCGGAACACGTAAACTGCAATTTTCAGCTTATGAGAAATAAGTTTGTCAAGTAAAAAATCAAAAGTGCGCACAATTTACGTAAATACAGCCACATTATGTTAATTATTTGATTGAATAAAAACTGTTGATGTTACGTTCGATACCGAATCAAAATGGTTACAATGTGTATGCAAATTTTATAAAACTCAAATAAGGTATAAAAAAAAATCTTGTTTATAACGCAAAAAGTCTACTCCAAAGTTTAAGCATATTTAGGGATAAATAGATGAAATAGTAATCCATCATTTGTCATGTCAATCAGGATAAGACCTTTTTGCCACGGTTAGTGAAGCGAGTAATAGAGTTTTAAGGAGAAGGAAGGAAACAATAGTTTTTATCTCTGTCCTTTACCAACCTAATATTTCGATAGAATTTGCGTCATATTTTTGTCAAAACATTTATGTGTTTTAAGCAAACTTTTTAAACAATGACGGAAAGTTTGACAACCAGTCTTACGAAGGAGTATCGAATTGCCCGGGTAACTGTGTTGAGGAGGTCAGAAAGGCAGTCGCTCCGTGTAGCACACTGGTTAGACTTTAAACCGACCCTAATATAGTTAGGAAAAGGCTCGGCAGATGATGTTAGAGACAGCATTTTTTTGAATGTCTATGAAATAGTAGAGCAGTAAGATTTTCCGCTTGATTTTTCTGCGTCGATTCTACTAGCGTTTTCAAGTACCAGTTCAAACGAAGACAGCGTTTCGTGCGTAGAAAATGTAGAGTATTCGTACGAAAAAATGCTAGTGCAAAAGCGCTCTGACCTTATGATAGTTAATGTATCAAATTGGTATATTTAAGATTACTAAAAGTAGCTTTTACATTATGGTTTTTATTGGACGTTAAAAAAAATATTTTCATTCAAAATTAATTGAAACATTCAATATTTTTGGACAAAAAATATAAAAGCTGCTTAAAACTGTCATGGATTGATTAAATGTACGGAACTCACTCATAACTGTTGCATTTCATACATAAGGTCATTTTAAATGGAACGTTACGAGAACAGGTATTTCCTGCATTTTATCATTGCTCTTACAATATTAAAACTACTTCTGTGCTTTTCAGAATCACATTTCTGAGATTTTTTATTTATTTTTCATTGTCGTTTTAAATTGACGTGAAGCTCTTCGCTTACAATATTCTTTTTAAAATGTATTGATTAATCAAATATAGTGCTTTAAATGTGATGAGTAAACTTTTTGATTTCAAACGTTACTGGACCTACTTTTTGTTCGGGTGCATGATGTGTTGAGAAATTCTTTTAAGACTTAATAAAGAAAACCGTACATCTAAAAAGTACCTTCTTGCTTCTTTATTAGTATAATAAATGGGAAAACTCAATCTGTGTTTCTGTCTGTTTGTCGAACTTGCTTGCCAAAACTACTGAACTGATTATTTAATTTGGTAAATACCCAAAAGGTGAGAAAGGATAAAAGCTACGTTTTATCCGGATATAGGAAGTAGGGAACGGGCGAACAGCCGCGGGGGCAGCTAGTAATATATGAATTTACCATCCTAACATATATTTCCAACCAAAAATGCAGACGTGACTTAGATAAATCTTGTAATCCATCACAAAATACAAAGCTATTTTAAAGTGTACCGTAATAAATGCACTTACTTCGTCTTCGGTAGCTTCAGCTTCTGTTTTCGGTCTCTCAGGATGGATATCCGCCTCCCAACAAATGTTTACACTTTCTCTCAATGTTTGTTCCTGTAATGGCGTCTAACACTTACCCAAGAACTATGGGATAAACAAAAAAGGCAGGCGCTATTATTTTTAGAAAAATATTTTGGGATTTTAATAAATTTTCTATGAAAGACAAATTAAATGTCAAGAATACAAAATATGAATTATTTAAATGGCATGACATTAAGCAAAAATACTGATGTTAAAAAAAAATAATTCAAATCCAAACTGAAAGCAATCATTCCAATTTTCGAAACGAAAACAAGAGTTCGGTTGTTCTATTCCTAGGTTATGTAACATGATATTAAGTTTTTCCATCACAAAATTCTCGGAAGTGCTTTAAGCCTGTTTTTTGTGGCCGATGGCAATAACGGCCGCCCCCAGTTACACGAGCCTTAAACATATCTGACATAATGTGGAGCATGTATGTTCCAGGAAAACAGTTACCATATATGATGGAAAAAGAAAGGATGACGCCCTAAGGCAAGGTAATTACATTCTTTTCCACCAAACATCCACGTGTAAAAACGCAAAAATCAAATCACGTATCAATACCGCATGTGTAGAATATTCGTACAAATTCTTTTATAGCTAAACGGTTTTCTTATTCCGTCTTTTAGAATCGCCGAATGCGTACTGAAGGGAATCCTGCCTACACGTGCACAATAAAATATAACGAGAATGTTCTGAAAATGATTATGGGGATGTGTGAAGTTAACATGCCTAATAGCTGTTTATACCCACACATACGTACACTTAGGTACGGTACTTATACTTCTTTTAGGCTTTCATTTTGCTGCGTAGGATTTCTTTCCATATAATACTAGCTACAGCCAACGGTTTTAACCGTATCTCTTGGGAACTTCTGCAAGAATCCGAATAAAAAGTAACATATTGCCTTCCTCGATAAATGGGCTATCTATCACTGAAATATTTTTACAAATCGGATCAGTAGTGTCTGAGATTAGCGTGTTTAAACAGACAAACCTTTAAGCTTTTCAATACTAGTACATAATTGGTGAAAACTTGGTACTGATGTCTTTATCGTGATCGCAAATGTCATTGATGAATATTTTAGTCCTATTTAAATATGTGCCAAGGTCACAAAAAGTTTTAAAAGATTTCAATTAGGAATTTCTCCTAAGAAAGTTTGAAGTCCGGATTTGGGTTCAACTAATGACAGTCAGAGGCTGTGAAATGTACTTACTATTAAATAAATAAAATCTGAACTAGTAAATAAAAAAACAGTCTTCGCCTTTTTGGAAAGTCGATTAAAAATCCTATTCTATTCTTTTCTGTACCTCGTGCGCTAACTAGAGATTAGTTTAGTAGAATTCGTTTGTTACTCTTTCTTAGCTATTAAGAGGTTCTCGTGTGGAACGGCAATATCGATTATAATCGAAAATAAAATTAACTTCGTAAAGTCACTTTATATCGTAATTTTCTTATATATCATCCTAGGTCAACTTACATTGTATAATTTTCTCAGAGTCAAACCATAAAACATTGTAAAGAGTTTTTTTTTCAAGTGTCTTTGGAGTTTCTTGCCGGTTCGTCTCCATTAGACCCGCTTTTAGGAACCGCGCAACTAGCTTGACGTTTCTTAAGCACCTGTAATAGGTCTAATAAAATAACAACGTTTGA
The DNA here is from genome assembly GCF_022581195.2 of Helicoverpa zea. NCBI lineage: Eukaryota > Metazoa > Arthropoda > Insecta > Lepidoptera > Noctuidae > Helicoverpa > Helicoverpa zea. The sequence continues at coordinate 8,338,556 of NC_061472.1, forward strand.
CTTTGAATCATTGTGCGATCAACTTATTGCCTAAAATAGATCGCAGTTCAGCATGACATGACGATTTTCGAAAACTGGGTCGGGCGATTACTTGGTTTAGTCCGTGCAAGTATACTCCCAACTCAACTAGATGTATCAGATTTTTAGTCAAAGAGACAGTAGGATGACCTTTACTGAAGTAGACCGGGTTTCGGCCACATTTTATAGACAATGATGTTATGCAAGGCTGTATAAAGGCACGGCACGTGTAACTTATGCTAATTTATTTTGATTGAGGTGCAAAACCTCAAAATTTTAAACGAATCAGTGCGAATGTAATTTCCTTATTTACCTGGTTTCTAAATAAACAAAATTTAGTCTCTGTCCGTGTGAAAAGTTTTGTATTTCAGAGGTATATTGTGATACGTTCTTTGTCCCAGTTTTAATTTTGGTTTTTTTAATTTTTTACTTTTTTCAGTACGTTATAATATGTGTCACCAAACCATAATGTAATGTAAGTTTATTGCCCAAATTTTGTAATTTAAATAAGACTACAATTTACTATTGTAGTACTATTTTTATTTCCAAAAAAATCTATTATGTCCGTTGTTGTTATTGTATGTTAATGGAACCTTTTCATACAACAAAATTAAACTGAACATTAAGAATCTTTTACTGTCTAAAATTTAGACCGTTATTTTGTCTTTTTATTTTAAATTCCAAACTTTGGTAAATGTTATCAATGGCAGAATTCATGAAACACTTTATGCACTAAAGTGCAAATAAAAAGCACTTACGTCCGTTCGATGTACTCAATTTTAAATTCCCACATGGCAAGAAGACGAATATACGGACTAACTCAATTTCTAGTCCAGACAGTTTACTCTTAATAAAGAAAAATATTTATTATCAAAGTTCATTGTACTCAAACCTAAATTCGGTATTAATTTGTAAGGGCCAGTGTATTATTTCGAGGTTATATTTAAATTAATTATTGTACTCTTCGCCTACTCTACTGGACCGGGTTAATTCTTTCGTTTTAATTAAAAGTGTGATTAATCTCGGTGTTGCGAAAAATCGGTCTAATATTTCAGAGGAAGAAGCTTTGTTTTTTTTTTGTCTTGTGATTTAAGCTTGCTTTACAGTAAATGTTTTAAAAGACACTTTTAATATTAATACGTAAAACTCTTACTCATAATGTGATTTAATATTTTAAAAGTTACCTTAGATATGAACTACTATAAAACCTTATTCATATACCTAATTTCGTTAAACTAATGTATTGTTTATTTTAATTTACCATTTTATCTTACCCAAAAGCTTCTTAACGGTGAAAATTGAGAGCTTTTCTCTTACGTTGTTTTTCTTAATTAAAGTATAATAAAAAATAGTAATGAATGAAGAAAATTGACTTTCCTTTTAAAAACAGTTCAACATGTACTTTCTACGCTTTGAGTAGACAAACGGCTTCAACTTTCTGATTAAACTAAAGCATTCTTCGATCATTGCAATCTAAAAGTTGTAAGAGGTTTAATTGAATTGAAATATTTAATTGATAGATAAGTTTATTACGGGCACTTAAAGTAAGACTTTAAATAAATACTTCAGGACTATTTTATACACTTAGTGAGATTGGCGTCGATAACATTTCTATAAAAGTAACCTCTACTATATTCTGAGTACTTTCGAGATGTAAGTAGATAAATCAACTACTTTATACTAAAAAAAAAAAAAAATTATTGAGTTTTTTTTATAGTTTTGGCCGTAGATATCAGATTTATGGCTTACTGGGCCTCAAATTCGTCTTTGAATGGTGAATTTGACCTACACCACGAAAAGTCGAGAAAATTTTCGATTCTCCAGTTTAGAGACCCTGATTTCACCTTGAAGGGCAGCCCTCATTTTACTAAAAAGGATCTGCATAAAAAGGCTTCTTAACCTCGTCGTATTGGGTATTTTATTAGGCCATGCCTTTGATACATTGCGTAAAGTTGCCTTAAAATTCAAGCCCGTTTAGGCTTTTTTCTTGTATGAAAATCGAGGTTCTTCATCTAGGCTTTTAGATTTTTACTCGGCAAAGCTTTTGATATATTATTTTCCTTTCTTGCTTCTTATTAAATTATGTTTTAAAATTAGCGACTCTGTTGATTAGAACCATACTTTTTCTGGTGAAATTGAAGCAATATGAAGTTTCATGCTTTACAGGATACATAAAGCTTTTCTTTATCTTACAATTTCAAGGACTCCACAATTCGCGATAAGAAACTTCGTTCCAAATCCACTACATTCTTTGTCTCACGGTTATTCAACTCGCAAATGATTATAACTTCTGAAAACACAATCATGGACTTCTAAAGGGACCATTTCGGACCAAGACTGTCCATAAAAGGAGTATTTCACATAAAATATGTCGTTAAGAACGCTATAGTAAAGTATACGATGTGAAGACGGGATATAAAACACGTATGTTCAGCTGAAAGTCGGTAGCTTATGGATAAATGGAAGTACGTATTTATTTTAAAAAAGTCTGGTACAAAATTTGTTAGTCATCAATGTATGTCTTGGGAAATATCGATAATCATCTTCTTGCTGCCCTGTTCCTTAATTTATTTTGGGTCTTAAATATGTTTTGCTCTGTCAGCCGTTATACTAACATTCACTCCCTTTTTATTCATATTATCTTTCTTTAGCAATATTATCAGCGTTTATTTGGTCTACTTTTCCTCTCCATCCACACAGTCTTTATATTTAACACACTCTTTGTAGCATATTTGATGATGTTACAATCTCGATAATCGCCTGGGCGAGATGGTAAAGAAAAGACAGAGTATTTGCATAAGGCGTTTTCTTAACAGGATTTTCATCACTCAACTTATTCAATTAAGCCGCTTTTAATAAATTCTGTCTTATTAATTACTTATTCTCCTTCAGGCTTTTATTTGAAAGAAAATTGGGGAACCGAATCAGTTGTCTATTTTATCAGATTTCCTTCAAAGTTGGGCAATGCAATAATATGTTTCCAACAGTTATTTACGAGAATAGCAAATTGTTTCAACCCTATGTTGGATTCCGATGTCTGCATAAGTATACATTAGACACGTCGCCCTTTAATTTATTTAAACGGTATAATGTGGGTACGCAGCTGTTTAACCCCGTAGGTGGAAATAGGCGTGATAATAAGCTTTCAAATAAAGACTGATGTATTATTATTTCTCTTCGCAATCCTTGCTAATAATATTATAAAGTAAGTATATCTAGATGTCTGTCTATCTGAATTTTACGCCTAAACGTATGACTGAACCGTTGAAATTGAATTAGGAACACACTGGTAGCCTGAGAAGGGACGTAGGCTACTTTTCATAAGGGTGCGAGTTCCTCGGGACGCGGGTAGAACCGCGAGGAACAGCCAGTATATCATATAAGTAACACAATTTGGACGAAATGTAATAAGAATGTTGTGTACTTGATCAAATAACGCAACTGTATTACGATTCGTAGGTACCAGGAGTACAGAATTCGTGAGAGCACCAAATTACACTAATGGCAAGAGAAGGAGCTCGTTGTTTGTCGCGTTATTTCCAGAAACCTTTCTTGTTAACATAAATATTATAATGTATTATGTGTAAGCCCTTCCTTTGTGGTCCTGAAGGGACCGTACTTAACCCGTAGGGTGCTCTGCCATACAAGACATTGTTACCACAGACCTTACTGTTGAAATGTTCAAAACGTTTGTTTTTGACAAATAATGCCTACTGTTGGGCGTTTGTATTTTAAGCGTTACATTCCAAGTTCAACAGTTTGGACATTAGTGAGTCTGCTACAAAAATAACTAGGCTATTGTGTGTAGGTAAGTGTAGGTACCCTTATAAAAAAACTACCTCATTCTAAACAAATACCTAGACATTATAATTTTGTTTGTTATTCCATTGTTTCTTTACTTTAAATAAATTGAATATACGATTTTGATATTAGAAAACAATATTAAACTGTATGTTTTGATTACAGAAACACAACATGAGTTGAGAAACTGGATTAACAAAAAATAAATATATACACTCGATTTTATAGAAGAATGCAGAGTAAAATTTTTAACAAATAAATAAGGATCTGTAAAATGAACAATACCTATTGAAAAGGATGTATAAAACAGACAATCAAGAATGAAAGACGGAGCCGGAAATTAAGTTAATAAAGACAAACGAACGTTAAAACAAAATAGCGCTTTAAAGATGAACAATTTCTTAATGGAAAAATAAAATCAGTAAATACAGTAACAGCGTTTTCAGACTAGTGGATTTACCGACCGACATCACAAGGTTCATGTGGGAGTGATGCAACAAACAATTGATAACTACCAGTGAAAAAAAATACGTTCAAAACAGACCAGATTTGATTCGATCAGATTTCTGCCGCTCGGAATGTGTCGCACAAAAGTACACTAGTGTGAAAACGGTATTATAACATGGTAATACTATTTAATTTTAATCAAGAATATATAAATCGGTTTCTACTTATTCCAGTCCCGTAAAATATATAAAAAATGTATATTAAACCCGTCAAACAATTTACGAAGATTTACTGAAAATGAGATGAAAATTGACGTAAAACGATATTCAGATTACATGGTAACTACGTTTTTAACGCTTCAAATTACGAGTGTTGCGTTCAAGTATAAAATTCCTTTTTGTTTTTCTAAAGTTATCTTTTGTAAAATGTCTGCAGCAGTTGAACGGTTAAAATGCTCATTTCTAACCTCGGTCGGATTACTGTCACCGTGGGAACCTTTTACTGTAAGTTTATGGAACACTTTGAGTTGACAAGAAACTAACGTGAACGGTTTATTTTGTAAATGTTTATTTAAGGAACATGTAAAGAAGGCTTACCTAGTTAAAGTTACTATGTAATCAAATAGAACAGTATATACTTAATTATTCCATTGATAATTAACATCTCAGAACCCAATCTAATTGATCGCTGAGGATTTACTGAGCATTTTACTTTTTGGTTACCTTACTCGTATTTTTTGGTAGTCCATTACCTATAGAATTTAACAGTATTTAATAGTACCTATACTTATAGAATTCCATCTTACTTTTTATATAAATCAACAAGGGAAGATGCAACTTCTAAAGCACTATGAAAATACTAAAAGCCCTCTAAAGACAAATAAGTTTTTTGTACATTACTTGTCAAATACTTGAAAGTGAAAGGAATCCCTTGTATCGAAATAAAAGTCACATAGTGAGATATGTATAAAGAGGCCTTAAGTCGAAAATTGGATGAAAAGAGGCTGATATAGATAGTTAGATAGTCTGAAAAGTACCTATTTCGTTCCGAAGCCATTTTCGTTTATAAAGTGTTCTGCTGTTAATTTGATGTTTCTCCTGATAGTGGATTAATGTCTTTACGTCGGGGCCCCTTACATTTACCACTGAAGGTGCTCCAAGCATTTTCTCGGTAATTGGATTTTTTCCCAATCGACGTTGATTGTTAGCACTGTGCTTCGAACAAGGGTTTTTGTTTGCGTTGCAATTAAGATTTTTTTGTTTTTAAGTGTTACTGAAATTCCAAAATCTTGAAGAAAGTTTTTATGAAACACAATATTTTCGATTTTGTATTAAAATATGACATTATTTTGTATAGTTTTTACAGTTAATCAGCAGAAGTGGTTGTGATGGTTTGTACGTTTGGTAGGTAGATAACCTGAACTTGTGAAATCATTTTTGTTACACGTGTGAAATTATAAAAATAGGTAGCTTTTGTAGTTTACGGATAGCCAGAAAGTCTGACATCCAGCCAGGGGTATCGGATTGCTCGGAAAACTGAATAAGGCAAGTCAGATGGGCCGTCGCTCAATGTCATAAACTGGCGCTCAACTGCATGCCGTTCGAATAGAAGCCGACCTCAACATATTTCGAAAACATATAGGTCGATGAATTTTAAAAATATTTCTTTCACATGACCTCTCAATGGTGGCAAATAGATTTTTTATAAATATAGGTTATCATTTCATACTTTTTATTTGCACAGCAAACATTGTTTAAGGGTAGCTTCTACCTCGTACATGTTGCTAAGCCTAGATAATACATATAATATAGAACAAACAAGAGTTTTTATATAGCGAGTACATTGATTTTGTGTTTGAAGTCTAGACAGATTGACGTGTACATTTCTAGACGCTTTTTCTAATCTAAAAGAGTCCTGGATTTTTGGGCGTGTACTTTTTGAAGATACACTAATTTCTAGCTAGCTTAGCTACTATTTATGGAACAGTAAGCAAGTTTTATCTAAATCTGTTCAGAATTTTGTCGTAAAAACGTGATAGTAGTAGACTTTTACTTCATTTTCTCATCGAGTGAGCTACTGTTTTAATCAGCTAACAAGCCTCGGTGTCAGAGTTTTCTCAAATCTTAAAGATCAAAAAGGTCTTTATTAGACTTGTTAACCTTTACACCATACAGAGATTCCACCCGCTTTCACCCGCATCCCTAGGGAACTGTGTCTCACCCGGATAAACAGTAGCTTATATTCTGATTAGCAGCCAGTTTCTTAATCAAAAGTAAAAGCCAAAGTAATGTCATAAAGTAAAAGTAACGGTCAAATTCGATTTATCTATTAGTTTTGCTTGTACTTTAGCCTTGAAAAAACTAATTTGACCGTTACTTTTACTTTTTGAGATTACTTTGGCTTTTACTGTTAGAAACTGGCTGTCAGTAGTTAGAAGACTTTTGTTTGGTTAAAATAAGGAACACCCACACATCCTAAAATTCATTTTTAAAATATTAGTGGAGTAGTAGGATTACCTTAAAAGCTATTTTGCATGAACTACAAAATATGGCTTGCAACCTGAAAATGTTACATAGAAAATTTCTTCTCATAGTTTTTTGTTTGGCAAAAGGCGTACATCCTAAAGGTCATGGCACAGTGTAGCGGCACCGCAACAGCACGGCTCCACACCAGCATTTAAGTTGTCATTCAATTTAGAGCATTAAATCGTGTATATTATAATATATTTCGTAATGTCAATTTGATAAAAACCAACGGCGAGCAGTCAGCGCGCTTGCCGCTACCACACAACTCGGCTCGCAGCCCGCGTGCTGCAAGCTAGCGGACCTCATGCGTACAGCGCGCCGACACGGCATGCTCGTTACGCGCCGACTCCGAGTCGGCAGCGAAACAACGTCATTACGTCGTGTTCAATCATAACTGTCTTAAAATGATATTGAGTTTGCGGTGACAGCAAGCTTACACCTCGCGGACAACGCGTATTTAGCGCGCTGGCAGCTAGCCGTAGTCTAAATTCGAGGCGACGCCGTGCTGCAGCCGTGCTGTTGCGGTGCCGCTATAATGTGCCATGACCTTTATTATTATTAGTGTTGAGTAGGATTATCCTAAAAGCTATGTTTAGTTACACGAACTAAAAATATGGTTTGGAAATTAAAAATGGATGGAAAAATTCGTAGCCCAGAACTGAAAAAGGCTCTGTTTTACAGCTGTACCATATCAGGGACATTTTAAGGTACTCCCACAATTTTACGATGTCTCTTCCCCGTTCATATTTCCCCTAGTATTGTGTTCTAACCTTTTTACTTTTTATTACGTCGTTCCCATCGAAGATGACTGTATTAAGTTATAAATTCCTTTCATTTCTTCCCTTTTTCTTCGGTTTATTTCCACTGTGGGATGTTGTTTTTCTTTACAGTTCTATGTAAATAATTTAAATAATGTTGTATTAGTGTAAATACCTCTTTTATTGTATTCTTTTATAAAACTTGTAAGCTCTGTACATGCTTTTGTTACAAAATAAACTATGTAAACATGCAAAAGAAGTTGTCGTTCAAAAATAAAATATTTGACTTTAAAATATTCCACTTTCTATTGGAGATACATTACTTTAAAGAATAAAATACTCCTTCTTAATGTATAAGAATATAGTTTCAAATGCAATAACGTTCTTATTACAAATCTGTCAACTTTAACAATTTTCTAGTTTCAGTTTTCGTATTATTTAAAACTTTTCCGATCTTGATAAGACAAAACTAGCTTGTAGGTTTAATATAACTCCACGACAAACTTTGACTGCTTATACAAAAGAGGCAAAGTTTATTTTTTTAACTCTCTGAATTGTTTTGAATGAAAACAATGATTGATTTATCAGTCAAGACAAAAAATACGTATCATATTACTCTTTGCATATTGACAACTTTTCCAATAGGTCTAGAAATAAATCCATTCATCAATTCCGTATTTACTAGTGTCAATTTTCACAAATCTTTAACCAATTTTTTGACGAGATCTTTACTCATAAACAGTTGCGTATGCTTATTTTTTTATAACACTGATCTAAGCAATACATACATTAGATATACGCATAAGTATAAGGAACTACATACGTTTACAGAAGCACTCTAACAGTGATATAACCGGCAATAGTATTCCATTAGACTTGAGTCTCATTTACGCTCGCACTTAACACATTATGAGTCTCCGTCTTATGTACTCGTATGTTCTTAAATAAAAGGGTGGTCAGGTTATTATCTCGACATATCAAAAGAAGAATTAAATTAGTCTCATAATAAATTAAAAAAAATTATCCTGTGTTTACAAATCTTTCGAAATTTTTCGGTGTTATCGGGATAGGAAGGGACATCTGAAAGTCTCTTACTTTGCCATAATTTTGATTAAAATATTGAGAATGATAGACGTTGAAACGAATGCATCAATGAGCTGTCAAACAACAAAATAAGCTCGGAAATGCGCCCACGAGCACATATGTCAAAGTATCATCTAATTGACAAGAATAAACTCGAAAGTAATATTAATGTATTTCCATGTATCAATCCTAGATCAAACACAAGAATTCTTTTAACAATGTTTGTGTAAAGTATTTACACTTAATCAATATCCATGTAAGTAGGAGGATAAGCGCCAAAATAAAATGTTTTACCCCGCTAATCCCACGTATTTATAAAGAGCTTAAACTCTGTCCATGGCACATGTCACTCCCAAAAGTGGATGAAAGCGAACTAGCGGGGTTCTGCTAATACACTCACTGCTGACAGACGCCCGGGTAAACCCAGATGTATAGCTTAAGTATAGCTTAAGTTTCATCCGGCTAAATACTTGCATGTCGGTCTTGTGAGGACAAATTCAATGAATCAGATTCAACTTATGAGTACTTCAGGAATAAAGTTAACTAGATGAGTTACTAAGTAAATGTTAACAATAATACGGGAACTTCATAACATATCTTGATTTTGCGAAAATAGACCGCAATCAATATTTTTCGCTTATATTTTTCTTTCTAAACAATTTGCATCTCTCAGAATGTCCTCTCCTGAAACATAGCGCAATAATTTTACTGAAGAGAACGTTAAATTAGATCTACAATTTCACCCGTTACCCTTTAATTACTTCTGAATAGATTCACCCTTCACACCATAGAAGCATGTAATAAGCCATCAAATCACGGTGTTGATTAACAAGCGCGTCAAAACGATTCGACGCCTCATATCATTAGCAAAAATTGACACGCGACCCAAAATTAGCGCCGTCAAAATCAGCGGACCATGGGGAACAAAATGACTAGCGGAGGTACCATAACGGAAAATCTCCTAAGAAAGTAGCGCGCCAAAATGCGGGAGAGCGTGTGACGAGGAACGTTACTGTTTTCGCCATACACCTTATTTGTCCCCGACTATTTTTTGTAATATTAAAAATCGTTGATGGATGTCTCAAAGAACCCGAAAGTCACGTTAGTTCACTCGTAACTAATCATTTTGGTCATGCCCACCGTACTAATTTGACCTAGAAGAAGGCGCCTGACCTACCTACTCTCCGCTTATCTTTCCTTACTTCGTGGAAGGGACCAAGTGGGGTCTAATAAAGTCCCTAATTAATGACAGAGGAGCGAATCCCTTTTTACTTTCGGAATGCCCTACGGTAATGATATTACACTGTGATGATGAGGTGGGTAGGAAAAGGTTTTTTTGTCCTGTTTATTTTGGACAGGTTGTAGGAGTTTGGAGGTGTGTTCATAATTGAAGTTATTTCCGAGATTTTTTAAGGTATTCTTTTTGCATTTTATATTGGATAGGTTATGCAATAATACCTAATATGTTTTAAAAAATCACTTGAGAGCAAATATTTTTACTGGTTCTATTTGTATCTTTTGGAACGTAGCTTATATGAAGGACCATTAAAAATAAACAACATGCAAATTGCACATTGTTTCAGAAAATATTTATAGTTTATATCTTCAACAATAAACTTCTGAAAGAAACGAGTCTAACAAAACAAACACGTAGTTGAAAACGATCTGCGAAAACTATTTGTTTGTTCCGAACATCGAGGAAAATATGTTTGTATATTTCTAATAGAAAAACCGCAAAGTCAGCAAAAAGGTTATGAAAAACCACTACCTACACGGGAATATCACCAACAAATATTTGATTCAGTCCTGGCCAAATATTAGTTTCATGGCAATCATTCCAGTTCGCAAAACTTCTAATTGAAGACAAACAGACGACGCTGGAACTCTTCATTTATATGTGTTAAATAAACACCTGAGTATGTGCCAAGGGGGTACTGAATTTTGAATACTTCCCTAAGGCATCTTCTCTAGATAAAGTATGAACAGGGAACTTACAGAGCGCTATTATTGTTCATGCTTCAAAATTTTCAATGTTAGTCTAAAAGTTTTCCAACCTTTCTTTACAAGTGAAAACTTAATGGAAACTGTTTTTCTAGTCTTTATAATTCCGAATTATTATTGTTGAGGTCCGGGCAATTTTATATTTTATACTTCTGTCCTAAGTAGAACTTCGGTCACTACTACCTTCTTAATTTTGTCTTAATCAATAAACTTTAGGCCTCCAACATTAATCAATCTTCTTTAAAAAATATCTTATAAAAGACTGAAAATGGAATTGTATATACGATTATATTTTCTCTTGTTTAATCTTTATGTCAGACACACAGATCCACGCGATACTCAATAGATTTTCTACTGTCTTATACTCTGCGACATACAAGTGAGCTAAGCTACATTTCTCAGTAGCGTGCTACAGCTCTTCATACTCAAGAGTTCTCATTAAAGCCTTGAAGCTCGTCGTCGTTGTACATAATTATAAGTTTTTGATTGCATTTTACCGTCAGCAGCCGTATTATGCAATTTTCTGCTTCAGTTTCATGTGCGCAAAGAATTCATGAAGTCATATGCGAATATGGTAATGAGGTTTCTGCTTGAAGTTTCATAATTCTCGGTAGTGAAATGTTCGTATTAAAACTGAATTCAGGGCTTTATAGTGAGACAGAATAATATATCAAAGTTTAGTTACTTACTCCGAACTGAAGTAGCTATAAGAAAACTTATAAAGGACAAAGTCTTTATTTCTCTTTATTTTATAGGAACCCCTATAAAATTAAGCATAGTGTATGTTAATCCAATAATTTATCTTATCTATGAATCTGAACAAACCTTTCGCATTGTCACAATTTATTTGGGATATCGAATATACATTAAATCTGTAAAAAATCGGTTACCTCACATAATTATTCAAGCATCTCACACATATTAGACCAATACACTCTTAAGTTATATTTCAAATAAACATTGACTTGATAAATCTCTAGCCTATACTAAGCATTCTCTCGTAATCTATAAAGGATCTTATCTCTATTATGTGTACACAAAAGTCTGTCACGGTTCAATGTCAGTGAACTGGGTCTAATGAGCCATAGGACGGCTTGACGATCTACCGTCACAATGGAAAACCGACAATGTATGACGAAAATGATGTGGCTATACAAAATACATAACCAAATTTTGGGATTAAGCCAACTATTTATTTTTTACAAACTGACAGGATTAACATATATTACATTTTTATATTTGCAATTTACCTGTTTCATATTTTATTTAGAGTAAGTTATTATTTTATTTCCAATTAAATATTATGATAATTACAATCAATTCATTTCAGCCAGAAGAAAATATGTATGTTCAACATCATGATGATGATGACCATGATAATATTACTCTGAAACCTGTCTTATTTCTAAAGTAAAGCAACAGAAAGTAGCCTTCTTACGAGAAAACATTTTTAGGAAGCACTACATATCGCCGAAACTTGATAAACTAGGTCGAAAAATTACTAAGACGATACAAAAGCCAAAAAGGATCTTATTCTCTAAGAAGCCAGAAGTTTCTCACATAAACACAATCCCACTCCCACATGCGGTCGTAAATAATAAATTCCCAGCCTCTTCTATGGCAGAAGGAAGATCATAAAAGGAATAAGTGAAAGAATACGTTTTTAAGCGCACTCAATTTGGCACTCGTTCCGAATAACAAATGCGGTATCAGGCGTATAACTCATTGAGGATAAAGACTAAGGCTGTTTTGTTTTTAAACACATTTACTGCAACATCAACTAAGCATACAAAAACGTAGAAAAAATGTAAACATCCGAATCGAGGGATGTTTATATTTTTCCTACGTTTTTGTATGCCTCCTTTTTGGGAAGTCGGTTAATAATGGAGGCAATGATTAGGTAGTTAATTATTTCTTTATCCCTTAGATTTATTTTCAAGCAGACATAAATGATAATAATTAGAAGAATGAATGTATGTTAACTTCCGATTAGATCCTTCTGATTTCCTTTCTATTTGAAATCGGTAGGCTAAGGATGACCTATGGCTGAGAAGACAATGATGATGACGATATTACCTGTAGGTATTATTTTTACTTATTTTCAAACCAAAAGTACAGATGCTTAGCTTTGTTGAGAAAATGTTCTCAAAGAGATTGTAGTGGCTTTCAATTTAGTACTACCCTAATTTATCACACAACATACATGTAGCATTAGATTGATATACCCCATAAATCCACCTAGCGCTCATAAGTAAAAAGAAACATCATTAATATTTTATTTTTCCAAAATCCCAAAAGACATAAGCAATCTTTTTTTTTTCACTTAAACATTGATAAATAACAACTTGTTTGACAAAGAAATGAGTCTATTACCGAAACTTGAAAACAAACAATCTTTGGTTGTGAAGAAAAGCAATTTTTGGCAAACATGGCTATATTTATTGGCTATTTCATCTGGCGATTGAGTATTAAGATATCGAAATCTGTTTGTTCCTTACCTTTTGTCTTTGTTGGCTTTGTGTACTCATTCTAACTCTTAGTAATAGACTTGGCTACTTTAAGGTCTTAATACTTGTCCTGATTTTTTTTCTACATTGCCTACTTAGAAAAGAGGTTGCTTAAACTGGTGTTGGCTGGAAGGACATCGAACTTGCTAAAGTTTGAAACTACATGTTTCAAATAAGGTTTTAATAGGATGCCTAGAATAGAAGTCTAGATTAACTAATTATATGGCTCCTGGGCTTTCAAAATGTTTATAAGACATTCAACCGAAGAAATCAGTTTAACTAAATCGTTACTTCAGTAACAGATTATGATTTGCGGATATTACGCAGGTTTTTGGCAAATAATTTCCGCACGACGTCAGCTCCCAAAATAATGCCTAAAGAAGATAACCCTGTTTTAAATAAATGTCATTACCTACCCACCTTTATTTACAGTGTCAAAGACTAAGCTCTTAATTATGTAAGCAATTCTTAATTAAAGTACCTTCAAAGAGCCTTTGAACAAAATAGCTTTGTTTTAAGTTTTTATATATAATGAACATCGTAAGAAAATTGCATTTGTTTATGCAAATTTTTTGTAGTTAAATGTGTCGTGCGTGGCAAATAATTCTTAGGAGTTTAAAAATTTAAGTTAGAACAGATGCCGTTATGTTAATAAGATGGGCCTTAAAGTCTTCTTTTAGAATAATGACAAATAATAAAAAAGTATAAATTGCAAATTTTCTTCTCTGTTAGAGGATCTACATGTTGATGTCTTACTTCTGTCTCTCAACTACGTCATTTGAATGTTTTTTTTTTTTAGGATTACTGACTAACCCAGTGCACCCTAATCAAATGTCTCAAAAAATTCTTCTACTACAAGCATCAAGCAGAAATAAAAAGATGTCTAGATCATAAATACTAATATTTATATTGTGGTCTAGAAATCTTTTTTATTATTTGGAATACAGGCGCATTGGACACATTCGCGTCAAAAAGTAGCCCAGACCTGATTAATAGTAGGTAATATTTTGACATTTACATAACAGTATTTAGTCTGCAACAATATGAGAGCTATAACATATATTTTTTGGAAATTATGCTGTTTTGCTTCTCAGTTTTGCTGTGATGTGGTATTTTTTGTACGATGACGAGAGAGATCAACGCTCCACGGGTCATTTAGGATTTTATTGTCATTACTAGTTAGTATTATATTACTGGAATTAGTTTTTTTTTTCTGGGTTTTCCTCAAATATGCGGTGTGTGTATATTCTTGTGATGATAGATTAAAACTAAGCCTTCGATTTGAGGATTAGATTTTTTTCCGTCAAGATAATCATAAAAATAATTGCTTTCTGACCTCATACAACTTCGATGAATAACCTTCCTTTTATTTCGGAATCAAATAAAATATAGGCAGCAATTTATAATCTATATAGTCATTAACTACTTGACAATGATGACCATAAATTATAAAATTTGTCTTCTCTTATCCTTTAAACCCTGTTACAAAATCCTTTAGGTCCAATTACTCGTAAAATAAACTTACCAGCCTTTGCGAAAAGACCGAATATAGAAAACTTGTATTCTCACTTCATCCCTGAAGCATCAGTAGACATAATTTAACCAGCCTCTGACCCTAAAATGGAAATGATAACCGATATAAGGGCGTATACTTTGGGACCATGGAGAACAACATGGCTAGCGGAGGTGCCATAACAGAAAATCTCCTGAGGCAATAGCACGTCAAAACGCAGGTGTACGGGTCACGAGGAACGTTACTGTCTCAGCTCTTATGCGCCTTATTTAGAACCCGCCTATTGTTTGAAAAAAACAAAAATAGTTGAGAGATGTCTTAAAAAACTCAGGCGCCTTCGTTCGTTCAATCGTAACTGATCGTTCTGGTCATGGCCACCGTACGTATTGGACCTAGAAGAAGGCGCAGACCTATCTGCATTATGACTCCTCCGGTCGTTTTTCCTTACTCCATGTTTAGGGTAAACAAAAAAGGGTATCTGCTGATAATGTGGGTCCTCTATAGTTTTTGTTGCTTCTGTAACAGCTGTGCGAGATTTATGTTTTATGATATTATTTGATGTTCAACTTGAGACAAGAGTATCTACGGTCGTTGTGGATGATGACAAAAAATAAAGTAAGTTTTCAGTCTTGGATTTAATGTAAAATTGGTTTATTTTAAATAGGGTACTTAAATGGGTAGATAAATGCTAGGAACCTAATGAGATTATAATACACGTTGTACATAAGTAGGTACTATTAAATAACAAGATCTACCTAAGTGTGACGCAAAAATATGAAAAGGTTCTAGACTTTAGGATTTAGACCTAATGTAAGTTATTATCCAAGGTTTGCACGAGAGGATTACGGAAAAGGTTACTTTTAAGCTCATTTTTGCGTAGATGTTTATTTTAAATATAATGTTAACATACTATATTCTCTTTAACTTGAAAAAGAACTTTATGACTATGTTTTTGTTAGTAAAATTCAAATAATACTTACTTTAAACGAAAATGGATAGGCAATAGAGATTGAAACAAACTTATTGGCTATATTTTTATTACAATTCTTCCTGAATTTAAGAGCAATGATTCATAACATTTCCTTCATCTCTAAAACTTAGAGAATCGTAATAAAATGAAATTTATCGTTGACGAAGATGTTTTCAGATTATTGTGATTGTTATTACAGACACAGGTGCGCTTCAGAAACATTTGTACAACGGACGTTAAAGTAACGAGCAACATGAAAATTCCTAGTATCGTAAATCCCCACGAATTTGTTGGTTTTATACACTAATTAGAATTTTCGTATCAAAAATATCGTATATACCTATAGAATTTTGTTTAGAAACAAGTCTGTTTTGTTAACTCCAAATCAAATTATCCTAAAATCATATTGTGGAAAGTGCTGAAATATTTTGAATATTGCAAAAACATAAAGTATTTTCGCAGAATTTGTACTTTGTATTTTTAAGTTTATCAGACACACTTGTAAACGAAAACATAACCCCTAACCCCCTTACTTATAAAAATCTCTAATCACTCTCTAAGCAACATTTTAACTACTTAATGCCTTAAGTAGTGATTAAATGTTAGTTAAGACATGCGTAAACGACGTTTATAAGTAAGAATTTTTTTAAACAGTCCTTAAGTATTACCTACTTATTATATACAACATGTAACGTAATTAACGCACACCCTCAAACACCCCAATTAGAATATTATGTTATAATCATAATACATACACTGAATTTTTAATTCAACATGTACATGCATTGTTATTTACTAAATTAGTTATACCAATTCTTGGAGAACTTTTTGGTCATACTACTACGCACGCAAATATCGCGCCGCGCGCCGCTCGACTCGACACAACATAACGAAACTACGGAAAAAGCCGACAATACACGAAGTCTTATTACTTTGAGTTACGGTCTATTTGAATTTGTTTTGACTGTACAGGGTTAATATGACAATAATTTCCGTAGTTTTAATTATTTTTGGTATAAAAAATTACCTATATTAAGAATGATATAAATCGATTCAGTAAACGATTCTGAACAAACTAATTTCAGGATGTGCGTTAATTAAGTTACATGTTGTATATCACGTTTATAAGTAAGGCTGAACGTTGCTAAGTAAGTTAATCAATTACTTAAATCAAATGCCTAGATAAGATAAATAGGGAAACCATAGCGAAACCGAATCACTTTCTTAATCTAACCGCTCGGTAGTAATCGGGTCTATTCAGATAGTCCCGAATTGGACCGTCAAAGCAACTTAGATAACTAAAATCACCGAAGCAACTGACACTAAGCCGATAAGTTAGACACTGGACAAATAGACGATTAATTAATTTTCAACCTTATTACTAGCGACATAAAGTTGGGATATGATGAGCTAGAAGTTTATTCAAGTAATGTTTCGTATGTCGATTAAAATGTAGTGCCGATTTTCATGGATATTATGGTTAAATATTTGTGTTTGGTTTATTTAATTTAATTAATTATTGTTATTTATTATAGTAGGTATAACTATTGATGACTAGATGAAAAACCTACCTACTTGTTTTTTTGAAAAAACAAAAAGTTTTTTAATAAAAAGTCATGTCAAAAAATACCCGTAGGAAATAAATTGGCTGGCTATGTAGTCGATGTAAAAATAAAACTCCACGTAAAGCTGGAAAGTGTACCGAAAAGATAAATATTTGAAAACCGTGTGAAAAACTGTTTCAGTGCAAAATTCAATAGTCACACGTGCGAACACTCGTGGCAGGTTGTCAATTGGTGCTTTAAACAATTCGGCTATGCATTGTGATCGAAGGCTATGATGTTATTAAACTAAATGTGGAAATTTGAACACTAAAATAATATTATTTTACTGAAAGTTTTGAGCAAACGAAATAAAACGACCTAATTTAGTAGATACCCTTTGAACACCATGTTATAGGTAAGCATAGCCACAATGCGTAACCAAGGTTTATTACAAGTTGAAAGCAGTAAAACATCCCCACCCGTTCAAAACAACTCACTCGCGAAATCGTTTCCTACTATCTGAACCAACATGTCTTCGAAAGATTGTTGGGCCATCATTTCCCAGCCGAAAACTTCTATCGACGAGCCCAACATGTAGCCGTGGATAGTAGCGGCCATTAAGTATCCGCCAGAGCCTCCCACTAAACTTTCGTAAGCCGGAGTATCGTAAAGCAATGCCGCACGACCCCATCCGAATCTGTTGATAACCGTATTCATTTTAGAAAGATGCTAGCGACATCTGTTGTTGAGTAGCGGAACGAAAAATGTTCTAGGTTCTAGCTTCTACACTAGTGTATTAGCGCCATCTCTCGGCCGCAGTAAGAACTCCATAACGTTTTACTTACCGCTATAACCAATAGATGGCAGGAGTAGTAGGATAAAGTTTTTTAATTCTAAACTTACTTGTGTATTTGTAGCCGAGGTAAAACTTCAAGTTTTCTGTGTAGTTAAGCCCAGCGTCTGATGTGGTGTCCCACGGAGTGTAAAGGATTTCTTCTTTTTTCAGAAAATTGGCGAAGGACTTCATCATGAGATGGCAGGTAGATTTGCCGGCGACGTGCAATTGTGACTCGGGCTCGTTGATGAGTAGCAGTTGCTTCCACTCGAAGCTAGATGGCGTGAAAATAAAAACGTGTTAGCAAAGCCAAACCGTGAAAAACGTGCAAGGAAGGAAACAATCACAATTCACGCAAAAATATCCTAAGGTGATCTTCACACTGCCCCGCATCACGCTGCATCTTGCGTGTCGACGCACCTACGCGCGTTCCTGCGGGATTGCAGATCTGCATCATCGTGCGGGTTTTTTGCGCACTCACGCGCGTACTGTGCGTTTTGTAATTTCACGCACAGCGGCTCTCATCGAGTTCGGCGATTATCACACTGCCCCGCATGATGCAGCGTAGCGCGTGGATGCGTTTTTTTTCCGTTGCTTGTAAATATCTCCGTTTGTATGGAAAACACGCATAGTTCAACACACTGAAAATGAATCCAAGCGCGTTCATGCGGATCACGCGCATACACGCGGAGAAACATGCACCCCCGCGCGTAGGTGCGGGGTGAGACGCAAGGTATGGCACACCGAATCCCGCAGTGACGCGCGTGATTTTGAATGGGACGTGTATATTAATTGAAAATGAATCTCTATGAGAGCCGCCGTGCGTGAATCTACTAAACGCACCTACGCGCGTGAGTGCGTGAAAAACCCGCACGATGATGCAGATCTGCACTCCCACAGGACGCGCGTAGGTGCGTCGACACGCAAGATGCAGCGTGATGCGGGGCAGTGTGAAGATCACCTTCCATTTTCAAATATACACGTCACGCCCATTCAAAATCACGCGCGGCACTGCGGGATTCAGTGTGCCATACCTTGCGTCTCACCCCGCACCTACGCGCGGGGGTGCGTGTTTCTCCGCGTGTATGCGCGTGATCCGCATGAACGCGCGTGGATGCATTTTCAGTGTGTTGGACTATGCGTGTTTTCCATACAAACGGAGATATACCTTATTAATTAATAAATAAAATTGCTATTGTAACAAATTTACGACTACGAGTGTTGAAGTTACTTGTAATGCAAAAATATTACTTTTATCAGCAAACTTTCAATAAGGAAGTTCTATCTGCATATTTAACAGCATTGGAGTTCCACAATATTTTGCAAAGGAATAAGATTAGATTTTGGGTATTTAATTTAATAAGTAAATATCCATGGCCTTCATGGGCATAGACGTTATCAGGGTTAGAGGCGGTTGAGATACGCCAACAAACAATGCGAAAGGGCCCATGTGTTAAAACGACAACAAACCTTTTTGTTTTATCAGAGGTAGTTTATGGGAAAGACACGAGTACCTACCACAAAGGATAGCAATGGTTGTTACAAAGGAAGGGAAAAAGGGACAATAACACTAGCCTGGATAAACGCAGGTCTAACATAAAAAACCCCTATCATAATCAGAGAGAAAACGGACAAACTAAAGCTAGAACATCACGAATATGTTGAAATAGGTACGTGATATACCTATTTCCTCATCTATCAAATTTGTTAATGCAAGCAATAACAAAAAACAACATGCAAACAATATTGTTCCTGTCTCTAACATTAATTCATCGCCTGTGTAGGGATAAAGTGTCCAATATCTCATTTGATTTTAAAGCTTCGACCAAAAATCCTAAAAACCAAACAATCACTGAACCCACAAAATTATGCAGAAAATGTCAAGTGGCGTACATTTTAGGCGAAAGTACGTACTTTGTTAAATAAATACGTAGGTATAGATAAATCTCGATAAGGCTGAAAGCCCAACGCTTATTATTTTCGGACATTTGAGTGACAACACTACAGATAAGTTTATGAATTCTGTTTCTATTATTAGAAGGGAAAGTGCGCTTTGTTTGTCTTTCTATTGAAATGTTCTGAGTTACATAATATGGAGTAATATTATCTACATCATTTAAGCTATTTTTCGCTATTTTCTGTTTTAATTAATTGTTTTATTTAAGTCATCCGGATATAATCTTATCCTACATATTATATTCACCTATCTGTAACTCTGTAAGTAATAAGTACTTTTTTTTAATATAAACCTTTGATTTTGGCATATTCAATTTTAATTATTTTATTTTGCCTCCATAGAATATTCCATGTCAAGTGAATTCATTTGTAGTTAGCTACGTGCCAATTACTGATCGAGGCTTTGTTATTACCACAGACCACAGAAAATGACGAAAATAAAAGAGTCTAGATTTTTTTGCTTCTAATTAAAGCCAAATTCCTAAAATAATTACAGATCCTTTGAACACGAAATCATGAAATAAAGGCTCTCTTTTAATCTAAAAGAAGATGGATCAAAATTGCCCCACGTCCTATAACAATGTGACGTATCTCAAAAAAAAGATAAAAATGTTTAAAAAAATATGGCATACTCTCTAATTCATTTTTTTTACACCTTCATACGAAAAAAATGCTTTAAAAATTGTTCAGGCGCTGTTATGAAAACGTCGTTCATAGAACTATTAATGGACTATTTTATTAAATTGTTTTTTTGTTTGATAGAGTATACCTCACAGGTGGTCCCATAATCATCAGGTCAGGATCTGATGATGGAAACCCTGAGAAATTCAGGGCAACTTTTGAAAGTTGTAGGCATGCGAAGAATAAAAACTTGACTATAAGGTGTATGTCTTATAACAATATGCAACAGTGAAGATTTGGAGCTGACCTGATGATGGAAACGAAAGAAGGTCGAGGGAACTCGACAACTGAATATGTGAACTACCTCGTGTTTGGGCTTGTATTATTTGTATTGAATAGACCTTTGCAACAGTGAAGGTTTGGATCTGATCTGATGATGGAGACCAGAGAAGAGCGAGGGAACTCGACAACTGAATATGTGAACTACCTCGTGTTTGGGCTTATATTATTCGTATTGATGAGAACTTTCCACTTATGCGGATAGTGACAACTGTGCTTGTCACTGAAAAGCCAAAAATAGGAAGAAGTCGGTGGGGATATAAACTTAGGTACATCCATTAGACACCGACTTCTGAGGTAGTTTACATATTTTGTTGTCGAGTCCCCCCGACCTTCTCTGGTCTTCATCATCGGATCAGCTCCAAACCTTCACTGTTGCAAAGGTCTATTCAATACAAATAATACAAGCCCAAACACGAGGTAGTTTACATATTCAGTTGTCGAGTTCCCTCGACCTTCTTTCGTCTCCATCATCAGGTTAGCTCCGAATTTTCACTGTTGCATAGTGTTATAAGACATACATCTTACAGTCAAGTTTTTATCCTGCGAATGCCTACAACTTTCAAAAGATGCCCTGAATTTCTCAGGGTTTCCATCATCAGATCCTGACCTGATGATTATGGGACCACCTGTGAGGTATACCCTATCAAACAAAAAAATAATTTAATAAAATAGTCCATTCATAGTTCTATGAACGATGTTTTCATTACAGCGCCTGAACAATTTTTAAAGCATTTTTTTCGTATGAAGGTGTAAAAAAAATGAATTAGAGAGTATGCCATATTTTTTTAAACATTTTTATCTTTTTTTTGAGATACGTCACATTGTTATAGGACGTGGGGCAATTTTGTATGGATTGTGTTCCGTCTTCTTTACGATTGGGTAATCGTAATTTAGGAAATGCGTAAATTCCGTCTGTTTTTTTAGATAGGTACCAGCTTCTGCCAGCGGCGTGACCCGCATTCCATGAGACCTAGGTACCTACATCCTGTACCCGGATCAAAGTAAGTACCCTAAGATTATATTTTCAAGCTATAGAAAATCTGTGCACCCAATTTCGTTTAAATCGGTTCAATAGTTTTAGCGTGAAAGAGCGTCAGACGGGCTGACAGATAGTTACTTTCGGTATTTATTATCACCGGGAATACTATTGCTGTCTTAAGGTGAATTTCCCTATATTTTACGTTGTGTTTTGTTTTACACGGTAAGAGCTGTAATGCGGTATTACTTGGTATCTGGATAAGTAAAGGTATTCCCTCAAGAGTTAGGAAATATTTGAAACCGCGGGGAAATTTCAGCGTAGAAAACTGAGTGGTAAATGAAACTAATATAACTAATTTTACAACAAATTAAATATAAAATAAATATTACGTTATCTATGTAAAGTACAATAACGTAACTTTCCAGTTAATAAATAAACACGTCTTTGTGTAGAAATAAATAATGAGTGTAATTAATAAGTTTAACCCGCCCAAGACAAAAGGTTCGCTTGTATTCTAAACACGAACTTTATGAATGAATCCCGGAATTAAAATAATCTCTTCCAAGATCAGTGTCGAGTTTACTAAACGAGGCGTTAAGTATTAACGTAACTGGCTTTTTGAGGGCTTTACAGCCATCTTAGGGCCAAATTCATTAATACTTTGGTAAATCAATTTTCAAATTCTGCTTCTAATCAAATCGGGAATTTTAGATACTTACTAAGAAAAACCCCGTCAAGATTCTACGGTATTATAAAGTTGTCAGTTTTTGTTAATCAGTAAGGTCATAGTTTACTCTGAAACCGGGTGCCAATAAAACTGTAATAATACATTTAGAGCCCCTAACACTGCAATCTAAACTGTCTGGCAATAGTTAACCCGATTGCTGGATTGACCGGATCTCCCCATTGATTTTTGTGCTCGACTAAAACTTTGCAGTATGTTAGCTAGGTTTAAAATACAACGCATGTAAATAACGATTTTGGATAATAATGTTACAAATTTCAATTAATTTTTATCGTGACTTTGATATTAATTAATGGAAGAAGTTTATGAACAAAGTTACAAGGTTCATTTTGTCCCTTGTAATTTTATTATCAATATAACCCAAGACAAGTAAAGGCTTTATTTCGTAGGGCGTATTTTTAATCTGGTTGTGGAGATCAGATAGGCAGTTGCTCCTTGTAAAACACTATTAAGTACTCAGCTGCATGCGGTCAGACTGGCAGCCGATACCAATATATTGGGAAAAGGCTGGTCAGATGACGATTTCTAATAGCGCTGCACCTAAGGTCGTGGGTTCGAATCCGGGCATGGTGTATTTTATTTATTTAAATATAAAGATAAAAAGCTGTCAGGTACTTATTTGATAGTTGATTTATCAGTTCTCTAGTAACAATAGAATATGTTTTTCTTAGATTTCGATGATAAAATACCACTTTTAGATAACCAAAGAAGATCCCTTCTCTAATTGCCAACCATTAAATTGGATCGCGCGTCACTTAATTTCAACTACCCATCGAAAAACGCATTTAACGTCCTAAATGGCCATAGTCCCACACTATCCGAATGAATGGCTTTACTATAATGGTGAGCCGTTTTCTCAGCTTATAGTGAGCCTTACACTTAGAGCATTAAAACCAATGGAGCCGCATTGAGCACAAATGTCTCTGAGAAAAAATCTTCCCACACACGTATGAGGGCAAGGCAATGCAATAGGTAGATACTCATAGCTCACTCAAGGAATTTCGACGACATGGTTACGCATGGACACGAAAAAGTTACCAAACACAAGCATAAACTTAGAGCGCAAATGTAAGTAGAGTTGCTCCACAGCTGTCAGCGGCGCTTTCGTACTTTTGCATAAAGTAAATATGGCGTCTCCAGTTGGTTGCATTATCTAACTAAGGGCATACAGAAGTTATGGGATAGAGATAACGATTAACGTTCGGTCAGCAATCAATTGCCTGTTAGGTGAAGATGCAGCACAATTTATCAGCGGGAGCGATTATTTGAGCTGATTAAGTATTTATCAAAATGGGTGAAAATATAGGAGAAAGAAAGTAATCATTTTTAGCTTGTTCTGGAAAAGTTTTTTTTTTTTTTTAATATGAAAAATGTTTCCAAGTTTAGCTAATAAAAACAGTAATAAATACGATTCAATTTATATAGGTAAACTAGGTATGTATGAAAATAACAACAAACAAACCTTTTCTCATTCAAAATGACTTTTCACTAAACATTTTTCTTTAAATAAAAATACATTACCTAGTAAGTTTTGAGTCTTGTAAGTTGTTGTTAAGTACTAAGTTTTACCGACACCAAGCATTGTACCAAACTCATAACGTACTTACAACTATTTCAGTGACTTCTAACAAAAGCTAGAGAAACATCGTGAGAAACAGTTGACAACTGATGTTAAGCAAGTGGGAGATCAATACACGTGTCGTGTGTGACTCCACTATTTAAAGAGACAAGGAGGTCCTTGTATGAGAAGGAGACATTGGCAACAATAGTAAATAAACAATAAAGGATATTGCTTAGTTCTTGTTTATTTGCAGTGATTTCGAAGAAATTTACTAGAAAAGACTAAGACTGAAGTTTACGAGAAAATATAAATCTAATGAGTGAACGTAATGTTTAGCGACAAAATGGCTGAACCCAATTTGAATGCAATTCGGAATCCATATAGTCTATGCAGGTAGATTCTTACACTAAAATAATAAAGATTAAAAAAATATCTGTTTGAGTGTTTGTGCAGCAGTTTCGGAACCTACAAAGTCTAAAGGCACTGAAGCCACGCTAACTCTGGGTGACATACCTAAGCTATATTTTATCCGGATACGGAAACTTATGTCTACAGGAACCAGCTATTGAGTAAATACTTATAGGTTGTTGTTTTAAACGAGACTGCGATCAGGTCAGTAGGTACGCGTCCGAAACACCGTTAGTTAGCCTAAGAGCCTAAAAACTGTTAGTATTTCGAGGAAACAAAGAAAAGTAAACTTGAATTTACTTTGTTTGTCGTTTGTGAGCTTGGCGTAAAGGTTGTCAAAGGAAACTCGTTGAAGCTTGTATTTTCAGTCTTTCAGGTAGAAAGTACTTAAAAAACTACTAGACAAAGTTTGAAGATTTAATACAAGTCCGATTTATATCGTGAAAAGATAAAAAAATAGGAAAATATAATTGGTTACTAGCCTAGTATTTGAAGTAAATAATGTACTTCAAAAATATTCATGGAATTTCGTATCAAAGGCCCTAAAAATTATGTGTTAAAATACCTGAGCTTTAATAAAATCTTTTGAAGCTTTAGCTTTTCAAAATTACTTTATCTTTTCAAACATTTGGAAAACTTAATACCTACTTTAATATATTTTGAAGTCAAAGGCGAGATTATTGTACTCGACACCGATCAAACCAAATAAGTGCTCACTTACCTTTAAGGGTGAAAACTTATAAGTATCTACGTCAAACACACAGCTTGAAGCAAAGAATTCTATGAAAACCTTTTGAATACGTACCTGTTAAACTTTTAATGATGATAAATCGAAGGGAAAAACTCACACGCGACAAGTTTTTCAATTTATTTCAGTTACAACGATTGGTTACGAAGGAAACATTGAAAAAGCTGTTTTGTGTGGAGTTATTAAGACCCTTGTAATTTTAAGGACAAGTCTATGCTAAGTAGTGATTTTACAAAATATTTATCAAGTACCCAACTAAAGAATTGTATTTTTTCAAACGCCAGATAACTTTTATCTGAAGGATATGTTTGGCTATTAAACCCCTGTAGGTATTTATTCCTCAGATTGAATTTAACGGATTAATGCAAAATCGGCCTCAAGAGAGGTATCTTACTTAGCATAGTATTGTTATAAATAAACTATGAAATTATAATAAAAAGAAATTAAGAACTTACTGTCTCATCAAATCAATAAGGAAATATGCCAAGTCTTCGAAGCCAAGTGGTCCTGCCCGCACCAGCATATAAAACTCGTCTTGGCAAGTTTGCTTAGGCTTGACGAAGTCGAAAGTAAAACCGCCGGTCGTCACTAGAGGTGTGCCCATCCCGCCAAGAAACTTGGCGATTCTGGCTACAGATGCTGTGGACAAAAGAAAATTGGATTTATAGCAATATTATCATCGCATAAAATAACCTTATCGAAGTAGTTATGGTGTGCCATTCATAATCCCATGGAATAATCTATGTATGTAAATCTTACGTCTCAAGTTATTTTTATTAAAACTCTAAACTGCTCTCAGCTTTTTACATAAGTTCAGTACACTTCTTTACCAAGAACTCCTGCTAAGCTGGGAACAAAATTCCAGTAAGTATGTTTACATCACATGAGATAATTAATTATACCTATTTTTGTTTTATTTCGGCGAAAAAACCTTTATTATATGTTCAGTTTCCGCGAAATCTGCGGAAATATATGTTCAAATAAAAATCCCGACATTAATTTGAGAATGGCTATGAAACCAGGAAAAGGTTGTGATATAAAAAAAGGTTACTTTGTCTTGACAAGCAATTCTTGATAGTGTATTTTTTTTCACGTTTCCGTCTCAAAGGATCACGTACGCGCGTTCCTATTAAATATGAACAAAAGGAACTCTTAAAAGTTCGTCGTTTGAGACGCAGTTCATAACTTAGGCAAAAACATCTTTTAATACGAGTTTCTTTGAGTATGTTACATATCATTGTTCTATTTTTTCAGTGTGAATTTATGGAATATTGTATCTCGAATTTGGGACATTTTACTTTCAATTTGTTTCTATGATTTGTACTTGTTTGTTGATCCTGAAATATTATAATATGTACGTAGCTTTGAACCGCTTGCACACCGATCGTTATTGATACAATTTGGCACAGATATGGTCTTGGTATACATATGATCCCTTTTATCACGATGTAGACTAGGTACCTAATAGACCTGGAGACTGGAGATAAATATAACCACTTTTCTAAACAAATTAATTCAATCAATGTTAGTTCTAATTAGGTAACGTCGTTCTCCAATGAAATCAATAGATATATGATATCAATTTAATATCATGACAAACAAAGACCATTGTTGTGAACTATTCCTATTAGTTACAAACTAATAATCTAGAATATAGATATTTCTGTTTAGACTATAGCTCTGTGCTTTATAAACTATCGCTATTGTTTAAGCTATTGTTTAAGTACTAGGGAAGGATGTACCAGTAAAACAGATTAGTGACAAAGTAGTTTTTATTTTGAAGAAATTTATTCATTTTTATGATGTCAAGGTATAACGTCTAATATAATTAAATCTGTATCATATTTACTTTTTAAATCTGAACAAACTGGAGTCCTGCATTTAAGGATTGTTAACCTATGTCGGCTTTTAACTATTCACGCATCCAGGAAAAAAGAAGACACAAAAGACTTGTGTTATTTTGATGCGTATTCTTACCTATAGTCTGTTTTTAAATCTCGTAGACTAAACTGACATTACGAGTGTGGTCAGTTTATTGCAAATTCTTAAGTAGTGATGTGGCACGACCGAAACTTGGCGTTAATAAAATCAAGTATCGTTTTTTTACAATAAGTCATCCTGAAATAATGGGCTTATTCTTGATGATTACGCATGGCGTTGCGTGGTCAGATATCCCTGGCAGTTTGTAGCACATCGTGCAGCCCTGTGTACGTACGTGAATTGTAAATATAAAACTTTGTATGAATATTAAATTCGTCTATTATAGATAAAAAGTTACGATTCAACAAACCGGTATCGTAAGTACAACACTTCACAAAAAAGCTAGCAACATTATCTGTAAGTTTGACATTTTGCAAGTGGAGATTAAAAAACAGAATTTTTATACCTACTCTAAATTTGTTTTGTTTTTGTAATCGATTTAAGTTAAATTTTATTATTTTTGTATGTGTAGCTATTGTGGACACCACTATCGAATTGGTTTGTAAACAGTAATGATAGTGTGTCTGTTTTTAAATAAATAAATAAAGTTCTACAAACACGTGGTGGCCTAGTGGGTAAAGGACCAATCTCTCAAGTATGAGGGCGCGGGTTCGATCCCAGGTCAGGCAAGTACCAATGCAACTTTTCTAAGTCTGTATGTACTTTCTAAGTATATACACCATTGGCTGTGTTTCGGATGGCATGTTAAACTGTAGGTCCCGGCTGTCATTGAACATCCTTGGCAGTCGTTACGGGTAGTCAGAAGCCAGTAAGTCTGACACCAGTCTAACCAAGGGGTATCGGGTTGCCCGGGTAACTGGGTTGAGGAGGTCAGATAGGCAGTCGCTTCTTGTAAAGCACTGGTACTCAGCTGAATCCGGTTAGACTGGAAGCCGACCCCAACATGATTGGGAAAAAGGCTCGGAGGAGGATGATGAAAGTTCTACAAACACCATTCAGCATTTTTATCCACATCCAAACATTCAGTTTTATAATAATATGATGCAATGTAATGTTTGTTAACACCAGTATGTAAAGTCTAGTCTCAGTACCGACGTTCTTAATTACAATACCTACCTACAGTTGAGAAAATGGAAATTTTCCATTTTAGCTCTCATGTATCCTCGAAAATTGCTCGTGTTGAGAAGTTTTACCTTCTTATTTGCTTAAAAGTTTTTTTTTATTAAATTAACAAGTTTATAATATTTATTTAGTCAATACAATACCTACAAAAAATGATAAGGATCTCGTTCGCTTTTGTCAAAAAAAATCGCTTTTGTCAAAAAACGTATTTTCCAAGTAAGAACTTACTTTTCAGTAACAGAAGCCTGGTATTTTTTTCTCGAAAGCTCAATTTGGATTTTCGATTCATTTAGTGAAATTGTCTTATAAATAAAAATAAAGCTGTTTTTCACTGTAATGTCAATTATTTACCTACCTACCTACTAACGCTATCATTAAAAATAAGTATATTTCTTTTATTTTTTTCATGGCCTAAAACAAAGTTTTTTGCAATATCCCCTCTACCCATTAGACAGGTCTCTTAATCTCCTGAAATGTGTAGCTAATAAAATGTTAATAGCCCCTTCCCCGTAGATTCCACTCCATAAATTAGAAGGTACAAGCCAATAAATCAAACCGTAACAAACAGGTATTGGTATATAAACTGCGTTGCAAAAAAATTTGGCATCCTTTGTTTTATAAAGGTTTTAAACTAACGCGAATTGTAAACATATTTATAAACAACCGGGACTTAAAAACGATACTGTATGTGTATACTGTACGATTTAGGTTTTATTGGATAATAATAATATATGAAACATAATAGTCACAACTTTTGGATCTGTTTTAATGTTTTTTTTTTTTGTGTTGTAGATTGGTAGTGAGAATGATTGAATTTTAAAATATGATATTACTTAATAAAGCTTAAAACTTCTAAACGTCGATTAGTCGAACTATTCAAAACTAATATGACAATTCCAAAAACTTTTTTCGGAAAACGTTCTTATAACTGCCTTTCGCGATACATGCTTTTGAAAGAAATGCATAATCTCAAAACTGACAAATCTCGTAGGTACCCATTTTTCTTACAAGAAAATGTACCTACAACCTAGTAGTAGCAACTGTCTGCTTAGGTAAAGACAAATAGCAGAACATTGGAGAGAAACAATTAGGAACACGTCCAAACAAACTTTTAGTGGCACATGCTACCAAAGCCTTTGAGGCCATTCTTGGATCAACTGGTTATAAACCGGGGCTTTGAAGCCAGCGATTTTTTAAATTAATTAAATTCTTCTTTTTTTAAGCTTTCGTACCTAAAGAGAAAAACGAAACGCTTGTCACTAAACTGTATCTCATGCATCGAGATAGTCACAATGTTCTCACACTAGCTGATAATAAACAATTGACAACTGTTCCACCGGTGTGAAAGATGACGGCCACATAATATTTTTGCCGTTTGGAATTTTTTGATATGCGCGACAGTCCGAGAGTGTGAAAAATTGTTACAGACAGCTTAATCAGAGTATTATAATGTTGCCGCTGTAACACAAAACACTATAAATTATAGTGAATATTTAAAATCATATCAGTAGATTTCTGTCAGTTTTATTAATTACGATCACGGATTCCTTTGCACGCGAGTCCAACTTGTACTCGGCCTTTTTTTACTTTGAATACTTAGCTGTTCATCCAATTGGGCATAGGAAAATATTTATGTATAGAAACTGAACAAGGCTCTAATGAGAATGCGTCCGAGATTTTTATGGCTCAACCGCAACCGTTTTATGGTCATCCGTTGGGATTAGGGGAGCCTAATATTGTAAGAACCGTATCTACGTATTGGCAGGCGCTTGCAAATTCAACACCCAAATATACACACACACACACTTATGAACACAATCACACAGACATACAGAATCCTTTGATACCGAGAATTGTATCTATGTTTATTGCTGTAGTGAAAATGTAAATATTTACGATTAATTTTATCAAAATCAGAATAAACATTCTGATTTTGATTTTGTTTACGTAAGTCTATGGGAATTGTCAATTGTATACCAATTGGAACTAGCTGTTAATTTTAGATTAATTGAATAGAGGAAATACAAGATATTCAAAATCAAAAGTGGTAAATGAAAATAAACTATTGTTTTAACTTTTCACTAGCGGTTTTACACGCGTACCGTGAGAACTACTCATCCGGATATATCTATATATATATATATATATATCCGGCCTATAGCCTTCGTTGATAAATAAGCTAATAACACTGAAAACATTCCTAATCGGAATCGGCCAACAAAAAAACTCTTGACATTTAAAAAATCGAAGTTTACATATCTAAGCATATTTTTTGACTGAATTTAACTGACTCCAGATGCCATTTATATTCGTTCCAATTTGCAAACAATTAACTTGATTGTCATCTATTCCTTGTTACCGTAGAACACAATGGGTGCTGATGCCTTGTCGACATTGAGCTGAACTGAGCTCTTTCAAAATCAAAGTCAAAGTCACTTTTTATTTCAAATAGGCCTATGAAAGCTCTTTCGAAACATCAAACTAGTTGCACAGTTCCAAAGAGTTGGTCTCATGGAGGAAAATCGGTAAGAAACCGAATCTCGAAACGTAAAATGGAATATAAATATCAAGTGATTTTTGCAAACAGAATATATATCGAGGTTTTGTTGCTGTTGAGGTTTAAACACGATTTAATAATATTCCTCTTTTTAATAATTTTGAAATAATAATATAGGTATAGGCTATAATTATCCTTATTCTCCTGTCCTGAGGGCACTATTACTCGCAACTAGATGAAAAGTAGCCTAATTGTAAACAATTGACTTGTTTGTTATTTACTCCTTGTTACACGGGAGAACACAATGGATCCTGATGGCGTGTCGACATTGAGCTGAACTGAGCTCTTTCAATCTCGAAGCGTGAAATGGAATATAAACATCAACAGATTAGTGCAAACAGAATATATCGAGGTTTTGGTGCTGTTGAGATTTATACGATATAATGGTATTCTATTTTTAATTGTTACAAATAATAGCCTATTTATGGAAAGCAAATATTTACCTAGTAAAACTGTTGGTTTATTAGGAGATTCTTGATTTTAAAGGAGAATTATTATTCTCCTTTTATGAATTCAGGCAAAGTCTGTTAAATTATAGAATGTAACGGATTTGTAGAAACTATACCAAGTCCTGTGGGAACTACTTACAGCAGATAAAAAGTAGCCTATATGTTATTCTAATATGTATTATCTATATTAGAACCAAGTTTTATTTTTAAGTTTCAGTTCCGTGTAGTGTAGAATTATCGAACACGCCGGGATACTCACTTTCACCTTCATAATATTAGTTTGCACAAACTTACTAAAACATTTTAAGCTTTAATCTTAATCTTAACGTACACTATTAAGAAGAGTACCTATCTTTAATGATATTTCCTTTGTGTAACAGGGAGGGATTCCACTCAACTTGAAATTGAGCGGTGTATCGTTTCAGGATAAAGTTTGGCAAATCCCAGCGATATCGGATACGAAGATTAGTGTTTACATTTGGCAATCCTCTTTAAACCCGATATAAATTTTGAGGATTAAGTTAAACAGGATAGGGGAATAATACATTATTTATTTTGTACATCTATTTATTATGGTGATATCGAAAATTGGTTAATACTAGTTTTCCGGAACTGTTAAGATTTTTTTTATTACTGTTTACTTTCCACGTAAAATATTATTGATATTTTATTTCTGTGTCAATGTCCCATTCTCACCGATGACATGAGCGTCAGTTTTTTTTTTTACTCTGAAAATCTAAACGCGACCATTAATCGAAACTTAGCAATTATAAGATTAGACTTAGCCATGGCGGGCGTTTTGGGGGCTGTCTTTTGTTAATTTGACCTTCAAAAATACTGATTTTCAGCCTACTTTTAATAAATCACTTTTTATCTTTATAACTGCCGTTGAACCCTACTTGGCCCTTAGCCATTGAAAAAAAAAACAAAAAACACATATATATGAAAATAAAAAAGCGTTAAATTAAGATAGTCATTACATTTGTTATACCACCCCTTGATAGATAGCAACATTCAAACTAATGTTGCCATAAAAAACATACAGTGTCCTCTTAATGTTTATCACTGACATACGTAGTATTTACGATACATTTTCTATAATTAGAAGTGAGTGAATGACTGCTAATTGACTTTAGTTTGATGACTCTTGTAATTGTTATTGTCTACTAGCTGTGGATCACGGTTTCACCCGCATACCGGGGGAGTTCTACCCGTATTTGGATAAAATATAGTGGTACACGAGTACAGTGCCGCTTTTCATCAGTGACATTAAAAATTAAATCGGTTCATTACTTTTGAAGCTTTAAAATAACTTTTAAATAAACAAAAACTGTTTCCTCTTTGTAATTAGACAGTATAGATTTGCCAGTCTCTCCAGTCAATGAAAGATACACAACTTAGTACACAGCCTTAGAAAGGATATAGGCTCCGATTTATCCAGCTGCGGAAATTAGTTCCCTCAGATCACAAGTGAAATTACGCAGAACAGCTACTTATGTATATTATTCAATACAGTATCATTATTAAACTAATCACATTTAATCACGTGTTAATAAGTTCGATTATTGCTAACGCTTTTAGTGGTTCTTGCTAATACATGTTTGGGAAACCAATTCCATTTAATATTAGTAGACAGTGTTTCTATGTCAATAACGCGTCCTGTATTATGACAGACTCTATTAGAATAAACACATCAAATTAGCTTCCGTAACTAGGGTAGAGAAATGTTGCATTTGTGTTACTTTATCATCACCTCCCGGGCTTTTCCCAACTATGTTGGGGTCTATCGGATGTATACCAGTGCGTTATCGGATGCGGATGAGTACCAGTGTTTTACAAGGAGCAACTGCCTATCTGACCCCCTCAACCCAGTTACCCGGGCAACTCAATACCCCTTGATAAGACTGTGTTACTCAATCATCTCTGAATATTGCTTTTGTTCAAGGAAGAAGACAGAAAGTCTGATAACTAGTCAAAGGGTGTAAAGTGACAGTCGCTCCTTGTAAAAGCCGAGTCCCATATAGTTGTGAAAATGCTCTTATGGTAAGTATATACTTATATATGTATATATGTATAGTATCAATGGTCATCTTTGAAAATTGGCATATGTTAAGTTTTATATTCTAATGAGCACTGAAAGTAATAATTTAATGCCTAATCACGCATATAATGTTTGCGGGATTTTTCGAAAGAAATACCGCGGCTTCAGAAGGAATATGAAATTAATCAGTTAGTCTACCATTCCCTCACGCTGCTAACCCGCAATGGGATTTGGTGATTTCCGAGAAATAAAATAGAGCATCTATACTAATATTATAAAGCTGAAGAGTTTGTTTGTTTGTTTGTTTGAACGCGCTAATCTCAGGAAATACTGATCCGATTTGAAAATTTCTTTCAGTGTTAAGCCAATTTGAAAAACTTCAATTTGAATGGATTCCACGAATTTTCACGACATGAATACTAATTTGTGTTTATCTTCACTAACTGTTTTCCCACGATTTCACCCGCAACCCGGGTGATTTTATTTTCGCACCCGGATAAAATATAGTCTATGTTGCTCGGGGCTAGTGTAATTCTCTAACAAAAAATGTGTGTTTATATTATAAATCGGGTGGAGCCGCTGGCGGAAGCTAGTTTTTATTAAATCATCACCATCATCATCTCAGCCATAGGACGTCCACTGCTGAACATAGGCCCCCCCCTTAGATCTCCACAGATACCTGTTGGAAGCGACCATTAATTAAATATATTTTAGTTATTTTCGATATACCTACATACCAATTGACACGTGAAACTAATGGAACTACTGAATTGATAAAGCCACATTTGTAATCGCCAAGGGATGAGTCCCGTTAGGTATAGTTACCTCAAACTTGTGGGCAGTGAATTCTTATCGCTTTGGAGTTTAAACCCAATATTCAGAATAGTTTACATCAAACGGGTTATGAGTACAATATAAGTTATCCATATTTTACTGTAGCTATTGTCAAAGTTTAATTTTCAGATTTATTATTGCTTCTGATATCCTTATAAATTATATTATAAAGCTGAAGAGTTTGTTTGTTTGATTACTTTAACGCACTTACTCTGGGAACTACTGGTGCGGTTTATACAAAAAAAAACTGCCAGTGCAGATAGCTATAGCCAACGTGGTTCCCATGAGACGCTGTTGTTACCGCTGGCGGAAGCTAGTATTAAGCTATTGCATAGCTTCTATCGCAGGCCTTGAGCGCGGGGACCAAATCCAGAAATTCGGTAACGAAAAAACCTCACGCTCCCCACTCCGACGGGCACGGAGGTGTGGCTTGAAGGCCGTGCATCGTCTAACGTCGTGTCAGTTCGGCAGTCTTCGACACGGCGCTGTGTGTCGTGCGATTAGACGTATTGTACGACTTTACGGAACTCGCCCGAATCGAGACGAGCTGCTCCGAAATCGGACGAATACATAATCAGCTGTTTGTGAGAAAGTATATAGGTTTATAAGTATTTATCTACAACAGTGAACGGCTGTACTTGTAAAGGACATTGTTCCGGCTCCATACATGTTCTGCCTAAGAACCGTTCGAATGGAAAGTGACTTCTATAAACTCTTAAAATTATATGGAATCCTATGAAATAAGTTTTCACGAACGGACACTTCAGGAAACTAAAATAATTACGAAAAAAGTTAATATTTTGAGGTTATAAATAAAAAATAACCAAGCTTGCGTGAAATATCAGAGTAGTATTATCAAACTACACTATACAAAAAATCAACAATACTATGTACAGCTCTATATGTTCTCTTCTAGATCTAGGAAAAGACTACTCTACTAGATACTAGGAAAAGAGATAGTAAATAGTCAAGTTTAAGATAATTCTTTGACAATGATCATTTTATAAAGTTGCATTTTCTGTCTGTCCCTTTGAATGCTTTAGATCTTTAAAACTACGCAATGGATTTGGGTGCGATTTTTTTTAATAGATAGAGGAAGGTTTACACCAAGGTTTTACATTGCCACCGTGCGAAGACGGGGCGTGTGACTAGTTTTCATAAATGCTTAGAATTTTTATGAAAAACAACTACCTAAACGCTTTTGCTTTCAACGTTACGTTTCTTAATATATAGTGAATCCACTTTGGATTTGTGATAAAACGCATAAGTTTCCAAAATGGAAGAGTTCCATTCACCACAATTCATAAAATATCGATATTATTACGATGGAGAATTATTTATTTAAATGATTGTTACTACTTTTATATTAGACAGTTACCTAGCTATCTACATGCCATAAGGCGGGAATCGAACCCGCGGTCTATTACCAAGAAGGCACAGACCATACTAAAAATGTCATTACCACACAAAATAATTTAACAGTTAAAGTAAGGTTTACCAATAACAATGAAAGAGGTTTTCGAGGATGTGCAATAAAAACAATATTTATATTCAATTAAAGGTTTTTAATCATCAATATTTCTCAATAATATATCTAAGAACTGAGCTTTGGTATCTCGCCCAGCTTAAATACCAGATAATAGTCATTATGTGGGCACAACAGCCCACTGTTCTACGCCCAACGATACAATTGCAACAGTATGCCTGATGGTAGGAGCTTCTTACAAAGTACACAATTGCGTCCAACAGTGCATTGCATCTTATTATGCTCGACTGCTTCAGACCAACACGTCGTACATATAAGGTCATGAGCTTCAACCTGTAATAATAAATACAAAAAATCATTAGTAAATATCAAGTAACTTGCAATTGTGGCAATTGATTTGAAAACCGAGAAATTGTGTGCTTATGAAAACATAAGTAGGTAGTTCTTCATAAGATTCTTATCAAAATTAGAAAAACACTTTCGTAGACCACTTACCATACGGGGAACAGTCCATTGTTGTATGCAACGAAGTATATCTTCGTTTTCTAATACCAAAGAACCTCCAGCAGATCCACAATTTATACAATATACTATATTCTGCATCCATTGTTGTAATTATAATATAACTAAATTCGATCACAGACAGAGCAATATCCGAAAATGCTAGTAAAATCCAGTTCTTTACACAAAGCCGAGTCTACCAAGTACGCAATCTAATCGGAGTCCGTAATCAAGCCAAAGTTGTTAGAATAAAACCATGAAACGCATAGAAAATCACAAAAGAAACGATAGTCGCAAAGCAATCAAACCAATCAAACTGACTTCTAGCAAACTGACTGAAGTACACCAGTGTTGCCAATTACGAAAACTATAATCCTACTCGAATGCCAAGCTAGAAATTCGCGATTCGCTCAAAACCATCTTAAAACATTATATAGAATACTAGCTTTTTTCTAGCTAGTCAGTTTAGGTATTTAAATGAATAAAGTGTTACCAACTAATTTTAATAACCGACTTCGGAAAGTAGGTTCTCAATTCGTAGTGACGTACGTCGTACTTCCACGTAGTGACCCCTGGGCAACGCCGCGCCTGACCACCGTAACGGAGTGGCAGGCCGGCGGCTAACGAACGCTGTGCGTCGAAACGGTAAAGTCCTGTGTTTCGATATTGTCGGTGGCAATGCCACGCCATTCGAGGGCCGCCTCCGGGCGCTGTCTCCCCAAAGGCCCTTCTCAGGGCCAACCCAAAGGCCCTTTTCAGGGCCAAACCATGGCTCGAGATGTTTCGGCATCAGAGAGCAGCCGCGCACCATCCGCGGCCAGTCTCTTGAGGGATAGTGACATCGTGTCGACCGATTTGTCCGACACGGAGTCACAAATGAGTGAAACGAGCGGCGTTACAACCCGCCAGACGAGGAAGAGGGCCTTCTTCAAGCGCGGCTCCGAAGGCTCATCAGACGCAGCTGAGAATCCGGCGAAGCGGGCGGTTTTACAAGCCGACTTGGAACAGCCAGCGCGAAGATGCAGAGCCAAGGCCAGCCACGGCGCCTCCAGTGTCCTCTACGCGGACCACACAGTGGAGGAAATGGAGCTCATGGCTCTGGAAGATCAGATGGAGATCTACGAGGTAGCCTCCAAGGCCTCCAACTTGAAGGGGACCTTACAGAAGGCCCTGAAATGCCGGGCAGCGAGCTTGCTCGGCATTGTTAAGGAATTGGCGCAGCGCACCACCTCCGAGGAGACGCGGCAACTGCAGGCGAAGGTGGATCGCCTGCAGAAAGAGGTGTCCGCGCTGCACGCGCGCGTTGCCGAGCCCACGTCTCGGCCCGAGGGGATGTCGGAAGGTCCAGGACCTATGCCTCCCTCCTCCAACCTTGAGGATATTATCCGCAAGGTAGTCATGGAGGAGAGGGCCTTCACCAGGGCCTGTCTCGCCGGCATCGAGGACCGGCTCCTACCGGAGAAGCGACTACGCCCTCCACTCGCGGCAGATAAGGCACCCGGACGGATGCCCATCGCACCGGGGCCCTCAACGGCCCCAGCCCAAGCTATGCCCCAGGTGCTAAAGACCACCAAGGGCAAAGGAAAGGGCAAGAAGACGTCACCGGCCCCGACTGCTCCGACGGTCCCTCCGGAACCAGTGAGGGAAGACCCAATGCTGCCCTCCACCACCCCTTCCAACCAGCCTTGGATTAAGGTGGTAAGGAAGCAGAAAGGGAAAAAGTCGGCTCCTGAGCCCCCTGCAGCCAAGCCTGCAGTTTCAGCGGACAAGAGGAGGAAGCTCGCTCCTCCTCCAAGAACTGCAGCCGTGTTAGTGACATTGACCCCAGAGGCAGCGGAACGAGGGGAGACATATGAGTCCGTGCTGCGGCGGGCTCGTGCAAACGTCGACCCTGCGGAACTCGGAGCTGGCAGGGTCACGTGCCGGAAAACCCAAACAGGGGCCCGAATCTTCGAGTTCTCGGGGGCCCAACGCGGCAACAAGGCGGACCTCTTCGCGACGAAGCTCCGAGAGGCTATCTCGGATACGGCCAAGGTCGTGAGAGCCGTCAAATGTGTGACCCTTGAGGTGACCGACCTCGACGACTCGGTCACTCAAGAGGAGGTGGTGGCAGCAGTTGCGGCAGCGGGGGGCTGCCCCGTCGCATCCGTCAAGGGCCGAGCCATTAGACCTGGCCGTAGGGGCATGGGCACTATGAGATTAGAGTGCCCGGTCGTAGTTGCCAAGGCGGTTCTGGCTAAGGGTCGCCTCCCAGTCGGGCTTAGCTCGGGTGGGGTCCGAGTGCTCGAGGATGCGCCGATGCGCTGTTTCAAGTGCCTCGGCATCGGGCACACCCGGCCTCTCTGCACGTCCACTGCCGAGCGTGGGGAATTATGCTTCCGCTGCGGAAAAGAGGGGCACAGGTTGGCCACCTGCGAGGCTGCCAACACGCATTGCGCAGTATGCGCTGCCAGCGGTCGTCCAGCTAACCACGTGATGGCGGGCAGGGAATGCCGACCGCCACAAAAGAAGGGCAAACCGCAGGCACCGGTGCGGCCTGCCGCTGCCGCCGCCACTGAAACTCCAGTTCCAGTGCCGGCCACCGAGGGAAGCGCGATGAACACCGACTGATGGCTGGGCATCGACGACGTGTTCTTCAAGCCAACATCAACCACTGCAGAGCAGCCCAGAGCCTGCTGGTCCAAACCTTTGCGGAGTGGTTGGTGGATGTGGCGGTTGTCGCTGAGCCGTACTCTGTCCCTGGCAGCTGGCTGGGAGACGACAACGGCTCGGTTGCATTGGTGGCGCGGTCTTCTACGGATTCCCCTCTCCTCTCGCTCTTAGAGAGGGGACCGGGATACGTGGCCGCCTCGTGGGGTGACATAGCCCTTATAGGGGTGTATTTCTCCCCAAACCGCCCTCTCACGGACTTCGAGGACTTTCTAGAGGTCCTCGCCAGGGTGGCAAGTGGAGTGGTGCAGCACCGGGTGTTGGTCTTGGGCGACTTCAATGCAAAATCTTTGATATGGGGTAACCCAGCCACAAATGCCCGAGGACGAGAGGTGGAAGCCTGGGCCGTGTCGTCCGGTCTGTCCCTCCTGAATAGGGGAACAGTTCACACCTGCGTGCGGCAGCAGGGGGGCTCCATCGTGGACCTCGCCTTTGCCTCCCCTTCTTTGGCGGCCTGTGTAGTGGACTGGCGGGTGGAGCTGGTGGAGACGCTGTCAGACCACCGATACGTGCGGTTTGATGTTTCCATCCCGGGCTTTCAGGGGGCCCGGGAGGGTCGGTCGCACTTCCCACGGTGGGCGCTCTCCCGCCTAGACCGGGAGGCCGCTACGGAGGCGGCTTTCGTCCAGGACTGGCTGTCCCCTCCTGTAGTAGTCCGGGATGTGGACGCCACAGCGGCCCATTTAAGGGTCTCCCTGACCGAGGTGTGCAACTCTAGCATGCCTCTGTCTCATCGTCCGCCTCCTAGGCGCGCCGTCTATTGATGGTCGGAGGAGTTGGGGGATCTTCGGGCCGCTTGTGTGGCGGCCAGGCGGGCCTACACAAGAAGCCGGCGGCGGCGCCTTCGCGACCTCGACAACGAGGACCGCCTCTATGCAGCCTACATAGAGGCCAAGTCAACATTGACGGCTCAAATGGGCACAGCCCAGGATCGCGCGAGGGCGGAGATGCTTGAGGGTCTGGACATGGATCCCTTTGGGAGGCCCTACAAGGCGGCACGCAACAAACTGCGCTCGTACGGTCCCCCAGTTGCCGAGACCCTCGAACCGTCGTTACTGGATGGGGTTGTTCAGTCCCTGTTTCCGCGCAGGGACAACTTCACTCCACCCGTGATGAGCGCCCCGCAAGGTGCGGCTCCATCGGCCGAGGAGGTCCCGCCGGTTACGGAGGACGAGGTGGAGAAGGCAGTCTTCTGCCTCAGGGGGAAAAAGACGGCCCCAGGTCCAGACGGCGTTCCCGCAAAGGTGGTGGCCATCACCGCCTCCCAGATGGGAGAAAGGTTTCGGGATCTCTTCAGTGCGTGCCTGACGTGTGAGAGGTTCCCAAAGCCGTGGAAGGAGGGCCAATTGTGCCTTCTTCGGAAGGAAGGGCGGCCGGTGGACTCTCCATCGGCATACCGACCCATCGTTTTACTGGATGAGGTCGGTAAAATGTTCGAGAGGATCCTCGCTGCCCGTATCACCAGGCATCTGAGCACAACTGGCCCAGATCTAGCGGACGCTCAGTTTGGTTTTCGAGCTGAGCGTTCGACAGTTGATGCCCTGTCCCGACTCAAGGGCCAGGTGAGGGAGGCGATGGATGCGGGAGATGGACTGCTGGCTGTGTCATTCGACATAGCCAACGCCTTCAACTCAATTCCTCACTCCACTATACTGGAGGCCCTCCGCTTCCATGGGGTGCCCCCGTATCTGCGGAGACTTTTGGCTGACTACTTAAGGGACCGTACAGTCATCCTTGTGGACAAGTCGGGCCAGCTCCGACGTTACGTCGTCGAGTCCGGTGTCCCGCAGGGTTCTGTTCTAGGGCCACTCCTGTGGAACATCGGATTCGACTGGCTTTTGAGGGGCAACCTCCCCCGTGGCACTTCTGTCATCTGCTATGCAGACGACACCCTTCTGACTGCCCGGGGGAGAAATTTTGGAGAGGCGGCCAGCTTGGCCTCGGCGGGCGGTTCTCAAGTGGTGGACAAAATCTCCCGCCTAGGGCTGACGGTGGCGCTGCACAAGACCGAGGCCGTGTTCTTCCATGGGTCTCGGCAGCACCAACCGCCCGACGCCCATATCCATGTGGAGGGTGTCCGCATTGAGGTGCAGCCCCAGATGAAATATCTGGGCATAGTCCTTGACAGTAAGTGGCGCTTCAGAGCACACTTCAGCGGCTTGTCGACGCGCCTGATGAGGACCGCGGGCGCCCTCTCATGGCTCCTCCCAAACATCGGGAGGCCCGGCGACCAATGCCGGCGTCTATACGCCGGCATACTCAAAAGTATGGCACTGTACGGGGCCCCAATCTGGGCAGACTCATTGTCCAGTCGGGTGAACGCCGCTGCCATCCGCAGGCCACAAAGGGTCATTGCACAGCGGGTGGCGAGGGCGTATCGCACGGTGAGCTTCGCGGCGGCGTGCGTTCTGGCAGGAACCCCTCCCTGGGAGCTCGAGGCATGGGTGCTCGCCAGAGTGTACGACTGGACGGTGGCGCAGAAGGCGCTAAACCGGCGCCCAGACCCGATAGAAAAGGAAGAGGTGCGTGAGGAGGCAAGGGAGGCAATAACACTGCACTGGGCCGAAGACCTTGCCTCGGCAACGTACGGGCGCTGGACGCTGGATGCCGTCGGGCCTGTCCTGAAGGGATGGCTCGATCGGCGGCACGGGTGCCTTTCGATGCGGCTGGTGCAGGTGCTGTCCGGGCATGGCTGCTTCGGATCGTACCTGCACCGGATTGGGAGGGAGGAGAATCCACAGTGTCACCACTGCGAAGCCACGGTGGATACGGCAGAGCACACACTTCAGGTGTGCTCATCGTGGGCTGAACCCCGCCGCGCCCTGATGGCAGTGGTCGGGAACGACCTCTCGCTTCCCAGCGTGATTGCCGCCATGCTGGGAAGTGAGGAGGCATGGGAAGCAGTAGCCTCCTTCTGTGAGGACATCATGTCACAGAAGGAAGCGGCGGAGCGCATGCGGGAGAACGACCCTCTCGCGGTGCCGCTCCGCAGACGAAGAAGGGGCAGAAGACGACAAACACGACGTCCGTCCCCATCCGCCCCGGGGGGCGATCAGCAGGCGACAGGCGCGGGGGCGCCACCGCCTGCATCACAAGGATCAACCCCTGCGCTCCGGCCATTATAAGGACCCTTCTCCACTAGGGGGAGGTATGAGGGGCCTGCCGTAAGGCGGGCAATCGCCGGTGGGGGACTGGACGCCATAGATTCCCAGACCCCCTCCACTCAGGCGAGGTCGGAGTGCCGCTGGGCCTTTTTAGTGGGTATACCGGAAACGATTTTACCGGGGAGTCCCACATACCCCTCTCCCGTCCCCCGACGGGAAGGGGATGCGTAATAGCATTTTTAGCCCAGCGACAACAAAAAAAAAAAAAAAAAAAAAAGGTTCTCAATTCGATCCGTATTTACCGAAATCCCGAAAACTTCCGAAACTGGCAGCACTGGCTGACGGAAACATTTTATAAGGCATCAATAATTGTGACCCTACTTTTTATTTGGAATTTATTT
This sequence comes from Helicoverpa zea, assembly GCF_022581195.2. Lineage (NCBI taxonomy): Eukaryota > Metazoa > Arthropoda > Insecta > Lepidoptera > Noctuidae > Helicoverpa > Helicoverpa zea. Next base: position 8,381,063 of record NC_061472.1, read on the forward strand.
ATTTGAAGTGTCCGTGGAATACTAAAATATGTTTCAAACAATATAAAAATAAATAAAAATTATAGTATAATTTATATTCACATCGGTTCTTAGGCCAAAATTGAACAATGTCCTTTGTGTATACAATTTGTCTTATGTAAAACGAATATAATATAATAAAAAATAAAAAAAAATAATTATAATTGCATAAGTTGATACAGAATGCTATGCAATAGCTTTACCGCGGCAGTCCCCGAGTGCCACACGTATTTTTTTTATAAATGCTTATGTAACTCTGCATGTATGCCATCTGTCAATCCAGCTAAAACAACTGAACTGATGGGAAGACGATCCCTCAGGAGTTAGTCATAGGCTAAACTACGAAAAAAATTGAAACCTCGAGCAGAACCTATTATGAAATAATCTTTCAAAAGTAAGTAGGTAATGTAAATTAGAGTTATTCTTTATAAATATTTATTGATAACGAAACTTATAGTGGCACCCTCTTTTACATTTACTATTTATTTATTAAATCTATGTGGTATCTGTTTTTGCGGTTGGCTTATACTTGATGTTAATCCATCCGTGATATTCATCTCGCATATCTGTGTTTGTTAATGTTGAATGTTGTATAAAACAATAGGAATTAATCACTCACTATACTTAGTATAATTATTCTGACATGACACACAGAATACTTTGAACTCCAAAATACCAATAATTATATAATTCAGGCTTTTTGTGAAAAAGGATGAATGATTACAAGTAAAGGTTTGGTATCTCGATTAGTCGGTCCAATTCTTCAAAATTATTTGACATCATTGAAACTGGATCTGTGTTACTCATTCTTGTCACCCAATATAAAGACTTCTCAAAGAAACGATGGTCACCCTTATCGTTCCAGATAAATAAACATCAACTTAACAATTTGTTCTACTTATTGACTCCCGGAGAGATAATGAATTCATTATGATAATATTCAGGAAATTTTACAGCTTCAAATAAAGCGTTTAACTTAAGAAAATCTTGTTTAGGTACTTCTGAAAATTCATGCAAATTATTGCTCTTTCATGTTTTTCTAACTGTATGTAGCTGTCAAGATGGTTCTCTTAAAACAATAAATAAAATGAATTGCCAAGCTGGTCCATTCTAAATAAAGATTTTAGTCTCATACTCATTTAGTTTTCTCGAGATGTTTCTATTTCGTCCAAGATTGCTTGAAAGTTCAACTAAAGATCTTACTTAGGACCTCGAAATGAGATTTAAGAAAAGTCCCATCATTGAGAGCGCTCTCACAAACCTAATTTCTTTAGGAATTATTTTGTTACTTTATTTAAAAAAAATAGTTTTCTTTCATTTATTTTTTATTACGTTAAATAATAATTCAACAGAGTGAAAAACTGGTTTTAATTTGAAAGTTCTTTCAATATAACATTTTATTTTCATATTGTGATAATAAAGCTTGACATGTGTCTATCCAAAAGTGCAAAAAGTAAACTGATTTAAACATACATATGAAGTGAAGTTTCATCATAAATAAAATTATGCGCCCAAAAAATAATAAAAACAATTTTTCGCACAGGCAACACACGTATCTTATGATATGGCAACACAAAACAACATGGCGGGTAATGTAATTTTTCACATAGATTTATTGTGTGACAGATGAGGCACAACAAAAATATATTTACATTTTATGAGCCACAGTACAGATTGGATGAATTTATTGACTTTGGGAAAATGTACGCTTATAATAGTTGCTGTTACTTGACTACACTTTTTAGCTTTTATGGCCTTTGTATAAGGTTCAAATTGCAATGGCGAAAGAGCTGAATAAATAGGCTCTATTGTTGTATAAGATTGGTATATAACAAGGTAAGTACAGTAACATTAACTACAAATGAAAACAGAGCTCTCTGACCGCTGAAATTAATGCACCTACTTTTGTTTCGTTGGCTAAGATTGCTTTTTCTACTGTAGGTACATACTTACGTCAGTTTCAATTATTGTTTGATACAATGAGACATTCATTTTAGGGAAATACAAATGAAAATTAATGCTACAAAAATAAAATAAAAAGAAATAATATCATAAATTGTGTATATTTAACATTTAATCATTACATAACTTCGTTGTCATTCATTATTAAGTTTATCAATACCAATTTGGCCGTCAATACGAATTATAGGACTTTAACCCATGTTTTTTGTTTGTCTGTTTTTACTGATTTCATTGTTCCGTACATGACATAGTCACGGTGACATTTAAACGACTATTTTGTGCCTATTTAGTTAAAATACAACAGTACAGGCAGTAGTGTGATGTAAAAAGTTTGGGGGCTCGACCGACTACGTAATCGAATCGGCTGTTTAAAAAAAAATGAACAATTCGTTTTGCTTCCGGATAGTAGCTTTTTGACTGTTGGTCCATACAATTAAGGTTAATAAACTGCTTAATTGTTTCTAGTACTAATAAGTTTGGTACACTAACTGTGAAGGCCGATGTCCATATTATATCTAGGTATCTGTCCATTTGTTTCAAGACATAATTTTGACAATAGCCCCAAACAAGTAATCTTAAATTATGATCTCTAGTAAGCAAAACAACAGATAGATAAAATTTTGGAAAAGGCTGTGAAAGATTCACTTAAGACCATTAAAGGATTTCTACTTCTTCATCTGAAGTGGTTTTCTTCTTACATCGTACCTAGTGCAGGTTAATGCTGGTATATGTAATGCTGGTATATGATAATAATCATTGCTAAAAGCTAAAAGAGGCCTTCCAGAAATAAAGGCAAATAGCTGACACCAAGCTACGTCTCGAATAAAGTGAGTCTCACCTAACTCAGGAGGCTTCCAATATAATAATATTTTTATGCCAATTAAACATTTATCATATCATCTAGCACGGGTCTTACGAAAACAGATAAACTGAGGTTTAGTCCAAATGTACCGAGTTGTTTCTTCAAATTGTAAGCATATAGCCTTCACCGAAAATAAATATTGCAAAAGAAACTGTTTTTTTTTTAATATTCACAAATCTATGATAATAAATAACGGTACGCCCAAAGTCAAAAGTTCAAGTATACTGCTAATCTAAGATGGAATCTTAGTTTGTTTTTAATTATGGATTTTAATAATATTAATTTATAATATTAGACATTAATAGATAACAGATATTTGAGTGTTTCGGAGAGCACGATAAACGGGATCTACAAGGTCCCGGCTGTCATTTCAACACCTTCAGCAGTCGTTACGAGTAGACAGAAGCCAGAGACTCTAATAACCAGTCTTACCTAGGGGTATTGGGTTGCCCGGGTAACTGGGTTGAGGAAGTCAGATAGGCAGTCGCTCCTTGTAAAATACTAGTAGTCAGTAGTAGTACTCGAAGCCGCTTAGACTGGAAACCGACCCCAACATATGAAGCTGGGAAAATGCTAGACAGATGTTTAGGCAGATAACAAAATGCTTCTTTAAACTTTTTGATGGTTCGAAATACTTTTCTTGTATGGACTCACAGCTTTAAAATCATATACCGTGGTGCCGTATGTTTGTATTTAAATCATCGCGTGTTCATCCGTTCTGAAAATTCATTTATTCAGAACGAAACAGAAATGTTAATCCAGATTGTCGCTTGTTACTGTGCCATTGTTTGTCGTCCAAATCCAATTATTGTTTTCTTAAAACCTTTTAAATGTAACAAACTTTTTAGTTTTGCCTGTTTACCTAAGGACTATCGAAAGTTGTTTCTTGTTTCGTCCAAATAATTAAATTAATTAATTTAAATGTAATGCTATGTAATGTAATGTAATATTTGCAGAATGAACTATTTAAAATTATTTCTGTGATTCTCCAACAAACTGCAACCTTTTGTATTTTGATTAAAAAATGCATATTCACAGAACATGCGCAATCTGACACATAAACAACTGTCAGATTGTGACATTTTATGTACAATCTACATGTCGTTTCCCGCCAATTTGGTATGACGACGGCGGGAATATGCAAAAGGGGTCTTGTTATACTTAATGTAAAAAAGTTATTTTATCACGGCCCTTTTCCAAAAGGCTCAGCAGATTTGTTCCTGCGTTTTGTATGGCCATAAAATGCCAGTTATGTAAATGTCCTCGGAAATAATGGACACCCTTATAACTTTTACGCGGCTATAATATAAAAGTTGCTAATTTATTTTAAAAAGAAAAATACAATAGGCGTCATTCTGAAGGTTTACATTAATAAGTTTCTGTAAATCTTGCTCTAGTTCATAAAATGATTTTATGACAAGTAAACGGGTCAACGAAACTACATCGCTTAGGGCTGCGGGTTGTTCGAAAGAGATACCGCGGCCCTGGCACATAAAAGGCCTATGACGGAACACGACGGTTTTTAGTCAGTAAGAGTCTGACACTCCCTCACCGCTGCTAACCCACAGCGGGAGGGGTCATTAGATGATTTTTGACGTCGTTAAAAAAAAAAAATACCCACCCAGTTGACAACGATGGGGACGAATTTTTTGACGCTTTTTAGTTGTTTGTTTTAATAGGATAGTTTTTGATATTTATTGTAAATATGTATCGCTTAATTTAATAAAGCTTAAAAATATATGTTTCGTCTGCCTCGATTTTCCAAAACTTTTCAATAGCAAGAATATTTTACAAAGGACAACTCTCGATAAATAAAAGCCAATCTTATTTAAAAAATAAATAACAATAACTGTAATAATCAATTTTAATTTCCTTTGTATGCCAATCTTGTTGTTTACTAAAAAATAAAGTCTTTCAAAGGAGAGTGAAATTTTGTTATATATTTATGTTTCATAATCATCATCAGCCTATCGCAGTCCACTGCTGGACATAGGCCTCTCCAAGTGCACGCCACTGCGATTATTACCCAGCAATTTTTACTCGTCTCGGATAACCGAATTAACAACATAGTAATTACGATTATTTGCTTTACCTTCAGTTTGCAGGTATTCAATCTAAATTCCTTTTTTTTTGTAATTCTTGCAAATTGCTTTTGTACGGCTGCCCTAAAAGGTCTCAGGAAGAAAAACGTCCAAATATTTACTAAGGCCGTCCAAAAGGGGTTCATACAATTTTTCATCCAGAGGGAATTCTCTTTTATCAGTAAAATGCGACTCACACTTAACCTTTTCACCGACTTTTCACAGTTTGCATTTGTTTAACTTACTTTTACATTAGACTGTCGAACGTTAAGTTTGAAGCAAATACTTTTAGGGCCAAGTATAAGTTATGTTCCGCGAAAATAAGTGAGAAGAACAAGTTTGCTCAAAACTGCGAAATTCATTTTAAAATTGATTTAATGAAGATAAATGTTACTGAAGTGAGTTATTATCCTTGCGAGTTTAAGTGGATATACTTTTCTCTTTTACCGAGTTCCTCGAATTATGAGGTCACTTGTTAACATAGGAAGATTATTGACTGCTGAATGCGTGGTGCTGACATTTCTAATGGGGTCATTTTGTAACTTTTTCTGTTGGTACTCTCAATCTTCATCAAATCTTTAAGTAACCTACCTTACAGTTAACCTAGAGAAAGTTATGCAATGAAAGTTTGTAACTATATACCACATAAAAGGCATAATGTTATGTAATCAAACTGGTATTCGAACACTACCTACACAAAATTACTACGCAACGTAGGAATTCCTGCAAACGAATGCTTGCGGTGAAAACGTAACGTTGTCCAAAACCTGACAAAACAAAATTTTGCCAATATTCGGCAAACGTATCGGTTTTCGGTTTTTGTGTAACTTTGAACAGGCGGTGCCACGATATAGAACTTTTTGTGTAGGTGGCCGGTTCAAAGATTCTTTATTTGATACTATCATTTAATTTCTTCAATATGAGAGTGCTTGAGACCATACTGCAGTCTAAACAGCCGGAAGACAGTTGACCCGATGGTTGTGCAAATTGTTTTTTTAAATAAAATTTTGATTAAAATCAAAGTTTTCAGTAGGTCCGATACCCTGACCCGATCTTTGTAATGTGCATACAACCCATTCAACTTTTTTACTGATTTATGAGCCCAAAAAAACTATCAGCCGACTTATATTTACAGCGTGCAAGTACTCACTCTTATAATAGTTTTCAATGTTAATTTGATTATTTTTCTGATACATTACACATTGATTTATTACATTTTAAAATACTTAAATAATTCTGAGCCCGTTTTTTCTGAAAGTATTTATTAAATATTTAGTATTTATTTATTCTATATTGTTACATTTAATAACAACAAAATAGTCCAGATTTAAACTCAGGAACGCAAAATAAAATTCACAATCCCAAAATCTAGAACATTTAACAAATTAAGGTGAAATCTTTGTTAAGCTTTAATGACTAATTAAAAGTACCCTCCGGGAACTCGTTAAGTTAGGAAAATTAAACCCTAATTTATTTAAGTTCTTTGGAATCATGCTACGTTATTTGATTTTTTCTTTGGTTAACTTTATTGTTGAATTTCTGGCAAATTAAGTTATTAACCATGCGGAATTTACCGCTGTTAGACTGTAGAAAATGGCTGTTTGTCTATCCTATCATCATCCTCCGAGCCTTTTTCCCAAACTATGTTGGGGTCAGCTTCCAGTCTAACCGGATTCAGCTGAGTACCAGTGCTTTACAAGAAGCGACTGCCTATCTGACCTCCTCAACCCAGATACCCGGGCAACCCGATACCCCTTGGTTTGTCTATCCTATAATCCTACTAATTTATAAACGCGAAAGTTGGTGCGTACTTACTGATATATCATTGTTTGTTCCCCGTACACGCTAAAACTAGTGGATGAAATTTAATGAAACTCGGCAGTAATATAGCTTAATACTCTAACAAGAATCACATATATCAGTATAGGCTCTTTCAACATGCGAGAAAGACTGCGTTATTAGCCTCTGCCTAACTGTGAAAAACTGGATAATTCCAATTAAATACAATGTATTTTAAATTATTTTATTATAGAGAAAATTATAACATAAGGAAAAAAGTGAAGTGACAGATGTAATAAAAAATAAATCGTTAAAATCTCTATGTACAGACAAAGAGGTTTGTCTTGTACACTAACCTTAAACTTTATTCAATAATTTTCAAATTAATCATATTTTAAGTGTGTAAATCTATTTACAAAATAACAAGATAAATATCGCTCTCGATAGTTAATAACTAAATTAAAGTACACATTGTATGGTTTCACAGATAAGTTTATACTCGTGCTCAAACTACGCTACTCAAGCTTTGAACTTTCAAAGTGCATTGAAACTTCTATTGCCAATATTAAAGACACACACTAACTTGTGTGTAACTATGTCTTAAACATTAATGTGTTGGAATTTCTCATTTTCACGTAATCTAAGACAAAATAATCATGAAATAAACTGGAGAAAATTTTGAAATACCTATGAAAAACAATAAGATTAGGAAGTATATTTTATATAATGTGTTGTATAAAAAACCATCCGTCGTACGACAAAAACTTTTAAACATCTGTTGAACACTTGTCTAAAAATGTCAGATTATGACGAATTATAATAAATAAGGTCCGTTTTGCAAGCCACACTTTTTATAGACATGTGTTCAACAGATGTTTAAGTTTTTGTAGTAAGGCTGTATGTGTTTATGTTTTTTGCACAAAAGGAAACTAGGTATGTCTAAAATGTATAATGTGACAAGGATATATCCATAAAAAATCTCTATCGCTGTAAAGTTCGTTGATAAAGAACCCACTTAGGGTTAATGAGGGATTAACCCAAAGTGAGTTCTCATAATGCATAATCTTTAAGGATTTAAAGACTTAAAATATTTTTTGTGTTTGTTCAAAAAACCCTTAAATATTTAACGCGAAATTTGGAAATTATTATGTGTTTAGGCCTGCTAATCAATCACATGTTATCGGCTGCACGCATTCGGATATGATGTGGCATACAAGTAGACCATGGTATAAATTAAAACGAGGGGAACACCAAAAGTCAACCTTCGTATAATTATTTTTATCGGTAAGGATAGAAAGTGAAGAAAAGCCTTTGTTATGACAATGCGAATTTTTCCATAAACCATAGAGCATTAATGAGGGCTTTTTCCACAACGCTCAAATGACAGCATTCACGGGCTATGAGAATTTTAATATTCTTTGATCGTACAAAATTAATATTCTTTGAACCATGATTCAGTCAGACAGATCAAAGAAAAAAATCTTTTTTGAAGTTCCAACACAGACTTGGACTAAAAAACCAATTTTCCAATCTGAAGCGAATTGTTATAGTGGGTGTGGCTGTTTTTTGTGTGAAAAAAAAAACACGTGGTCTTGTGTTTTTGTGTTAGAAAAAGTCACGTGATGCTTTGACAATGAGTATGCGATATTGAAAGCTGAACTTGATTCGTATCAATTCTCGTATCTTACGTCAGTACCTACTTATTAGGTAAAAGAATGCAATATTGATACTGCCGTTATCAATTCTATTCTATATCTATTTTTGAATAAAAATATAGGCTTTATTGCCATGTAATAATGTGGTCCTTTGTTACACCGAACATTTTTATTGCATCCACAAAAACTGGTCCTTTTGGTTAAAAAGGATGAGAGAGGTGGCTTTTAAACAAACTATGTCCCTAGTTATTTTGTCTTAATACCACGTTAAATGGAACTGGATGCTTTGAGCATGCATTAGTAATGTTTACTTTGTATTAGCACTTTTAACAGGTAACTTTTATTAGCACAACAGTTCGCTAACGAGACATTAACTAATTTGGCGGAACAGCCCCCAAAATGCCAACAACACGAAAACTCAATTTTTATTTTCATCACTAAGAGCAATTTTTATGTCAGCTGCGAAGTTATGTCCATAATAAACGCCATTATTAAACTACGGGATACCTCAGAGACGTAAAACTATTTGTGTAGACCTATATTCTTTTATATTGCTTTCATAAAAGCAATACAATACCTTATTCGTTTTGCAGACGATTTTCGACTCCTGAACTTTGTTGTGACTGGACTAGCTTACGAACTGTACATTTATTTCTGTTTTTTTTTTCCACAATTCTGGTTACAGCTTCGAGAATTTCTCTATTGGGACTAATATAAATCGTAGAATTGTATCTGAACTTGAATGTGACCTTCTAAACTTATAACATGTATGTTTTGTTCTCACTAGCTGTTTATCGCGGTTTCACCCACAATCCGGGATAACTTCTTCCTGTAATATAACCTATATCATCCGGAGATACTGTAGCTTCCCAATAATGATATAATGTATTATTTCGAATTAGTTTAGTAGAGTTGAATCCTTTAAAGAATAAATAAACAAAGCATATTTATTTATTTATTTATTTATTTAGGATCTCCAACGTAGAATACACAATTACATTTTGTTACCTTTACAACAAGAACATTTCTGTGTGCTTCTCCAATTATGGGAGATCACAGCATTTGCAGGATAAGCTAGATTTCAAACAAGTTTGACATAGATTTACACAGCAAGAAAAATAATAAATTAAGGTGCATTACAAAACAAAAATGCCAAACGAAATTTAAAATGAAAAACTAAAATACAAACAAAATGAAAATAAAATCGTGTGAACAAATAAACAGACTGCAAGAAGTTATTACTTAATGTTATGTAGTTGTTGTCCATAATATACATTTGTTAGCTCTTTCTTATACTTTGATATTGTACATGTGATATCAAGATTATTAATCTTGGACAATTCGTTGTATTGCCGACAGAGTCTTGGAAGAATAGAATAATGCCCAAGATTTGTCTTAGACCCCGGCACGTGAAAGAAATTATAGCTACGTTTCCGCGGTATGCGTGATGGTGCATTTATCCGCAGTTTGTTGAGAAGTTCGCTACAGTCAACAACCCCGTGGAATAATTTGTGTAGGAATAAGAGGTCAACTACTTTTCTCCTGTCTTCAAGCGCGGACATATTATAGTGTTTCAGACGTAGCTTGTAACTAATTATCTTCTTTGCAAGACGATCTTTAAAACAAAGATGGTAAAGGAAACGTTTCTGTACAGATTCAAGGCGTTTGACGTAGACGTTATAGTGCGGGTTCCATATTGTTTTTACATTGTAAAATAAGTCCAGATTATAATTAGTTTCTACATTCAAATTAGTTACAATGTTGAGCATTGTAACTCGGAATATAATTCCTTGTCCAATTAAATAAAGAGCGGTCGTGTAGCTTATGTCACTAGGGAATGGTGAAGCTTGTCGGCCGAGATTTTTACAAATTAGATAAGTGCCTCCAGAGATCTTCCAAGAAATGGCTTTACTGATTTATTAAATGAAATGTGCCTTTGAAAAATTATACCTCTTCATATCTATTAATTATGGAAAATTGACTGAGGAAACTTCCAGTTTTGAGACGGAATTTAAGAACCTCTAGTCAGTGGGAATGTGACATTCCTTCTCGTTTCGAATGCATTTATCAGCCGTAGCAAATCTTTTGCATATTCCTACATACTTTTTATTTTAGGTATTTATTCACCACTAGCTATAGCAGTTTCTCCCACTTCCCAAAAAAAACTAATCTCATCATACGGATGAAAAGGAACTTATTTTTCTCACATCTTTTATCTCTATCGATTTAGCTGGTTTCTTGTAATTGAGTAATATGCAAACAAAGATACTTTAAGCAAGAGATTTATATGTAGGTACATCGTCATTTTAGTTGCTGCAAGATAAGATGCCATGTCTTAGTAAAATCAAAGATGTTTGATCTCAGAAGATCCCACCCACTCGCTTGATCGGCTTATTTCTTTGAATACGTATTACAATGGTTTGACGTCATTAATCTCTTTTTATATAAGACCTATAAGATTTGTATGAAGCTTCACTCGGATTTACTTGCATGTTAAAAGATTTACTTTTAAGGTATACACAAAAGTATGATATCTATTCATCTGATGTTAATTTTTCAATTCATCTTAAGAAACTCATACCTTTGCCATACAGATTCTATTCAGTACCTTGACCATTAATTCAATTCAATTCAATTCTTTATTTCAGACTATTTTTTCCATATTATATTAATGCTGCATAGACAGACAAGATTAATTTCTCATTTATATTTAGGTTTTTTTGTACTGTACTTTATTATTTAAACCTGACTTTGACTGCCTCGTTGGTCTAGTTGTCGCAAGTGTGGCTGCTGAGCACGAGGTCTCGGGTTCGATTCCCGAGTCGGGCCGAAATCGCTTTGTGGGTTTTAGAAGACTTTCACAAAGCAGCCCGAAGCCTGGAAGTTGGTGATTGATTCACCCGTGCATCGGAGAGCACGTAAATGTCGGTCCTGCGCCTGATCTCTTTCCGGTCGTGTCGGATTCCCGTCCCATCGGGCTATGAGAGTGAAGGAATAGGGAGTGCACCTGTGTCTGCGCAAATGCTTGTGCACTATAATATGTCCTGCGCAGTTGGCTAATCTCCTTACATGAGAACAGCCGCCATCATTTAAACCAATATCCGCCATGTCAATAACAGCTTTGAAGTATACCGATATTGACAAGTGTATAATATAGTTTCGTTTCGTTTTAAGTTATTTCTTAATTAAATAAAGTAAACGAGAACACAACTTTCACGTTGATAAGTTATTAAGTTTTAGATCTTCCTAGCCTTTTCCAATTAACTAACTTTTACAACATGAAATAAATATTGACAGGTAATAATAACAACACTTGTTTCCCGCAATTGTTTTCCAACATTAATGAATTCACGAACGCGATTTTCAATTCTAAGATCGTAAAATACACAATTTTCAATGTCTTATGAAAGCAAATACTGTAAGTATCCAAGTAAAATAGTGATTATGTCTTCATCAAAATCCCCTGCCCTTATCCCAGTCTATTATTTGGAGCTGACGAAGCATATCTTTTATATGTATATGCCTATCTAACGTCGTCTCACAAGTAACACTCTTTACAACCATATCATCTTTCACACAATCATCCATAAATTCGTTGATCTTCTTTTCTATACGTAACCTTTAACTGTATCACAACAAAACCTACGTAATTCCAAGACTTAATCGCATTTGTGAAAAATGAAGCTCAAACGGAAATGAAATAAAAATATGACGACTTTGGTATTCATAAATCTTTATAGCGTTATACGTACCTCAGTAACAATTTTAAGAATCGGCGATCAAAAGACAAAAATAATTGAACGAACGAATTGATTTTAAAATCACCTGAGAGCGACCTCTATGTCTATGACTCAACTGTTCGTCTAAACATACCGATTTACAAATCGATTTCAAAACAAAACAATCACGCGTCTATTAATACTAGACTAAACACCGACTAAACATTTCAAATTCTAAATAGGTATTCCGTCAGTGGAACTCGCCTTCAGAATACCAGCACACTGCAAACTTTTAGTCGGCCGATAGTTGTTTGGGCTCATAAATCAGTATGGAGATTAATGGTAGTGCTCACATTATATAAAGATCAGGTATTGAGCCAGCCTGCGAGTTGTTCGAAAGAGATACCGCGGCCCTAGCACATAAAAAGGCCTACGACGGAACACGACGGTTTTTAGTCAGTAAGAGTCTGACACTCCCTCACCGCTGCTAACCCACAGCGGGAGGGGTCATTTGATGATTTTTGACGTCGTCAAAAGGTATTGAGCCAGTGTCAGACCAGTTAAAAACTTTGATCGGTATCAAGATTACGTTAAAAAAAATTGACAACTGTCGGCCGACTATTTAGTCTGCACTATGCTAGGTAATCTTAACTACAAGAAATCGATGCCGATTTCGGCGCATCAAATCTAGCATTGGAAAATCTGCTGTAATTTTACTGTGATTGAAATGAACATGAATTGGTCTTTTGAGTTTTGAATTCGCAATTTGTAGTTGTCATTTGTTTCGCCAGCTAACAAAATTTTGGTAAACTGTGACATTTCTTTGAAAGTTAAAATATTATGGTGTCCTTTTACTTATTTATCATTTTTTTCTTTCCCTTTCACGACCGTCCCTTATCACTACCTTAACCTTATTACCACTTCATTAAATATAGAATATTCGCCTATAATTATCTTCCCTTCGTCCTTCCCGCTAACACTTACAAAACACCGGCCACATCACATAGAACCCTTTAAAAAGATTTATGTCCTACGTGAGGTAGCATGACGTAGCGGTCCTTAGCACGATGTTTGTGGAATACGATGGTCTAGCAAAATGGCGATTAATCTTTTCACTTCAATGTACCGCCCGATTCATGTCACGATTCAAATGAAAAATCGCTGTTGAATGTGTACTATAATAGAAACGTTTGTATGGCCCTGTAGGGAAATACCTGGTTAAGTAAATTGATATATTATCATATTTATTTCTGGCTGTGCTATCAGAATGAAGATTTCGTAGTCAGAATACACAAGATAATAGACCAAAAGAAAACGTTATTGCAGAGGTTTTAACTGTTTAGAGAACAGCGGTTAAATGATAGAAAGTGATTTTATAATTTTGTATTTTGATAACTACATAGCTTTTATATTTTGATGAAAATTGATTAAATAAACAAGCTTTGTTTTAAATTCCTAGATTCAATCTATTGCTGCCCTGGTACTGTGAGCTACAACGCTACATTGTCCATGTGCGCATAACATGTTATCGTATATATCCCTATTTACTTTATCCCACAAAGCACGTATAAGCTAGAATTTTCACCCGAGTTCTTATGATATTTATAGCATAATATTGCACTGTAATTTTCCAGTTACTATCATGTGGGAAAAATAAACTAAGCATTGGTTGCCTCTGTCTAGGTAACACAGAGAAGATAAGAAAATATACGTAGATTGACGAAATAATGGATAGAATAGTAATGCCACAACCCTTGTCTAAATCAAACACAACCTGCGCCGTGACATCATGATTACCCAACTGCCGCAAAAAGTAAATGCTTTTATAAAATGATGATGTAGGTAATTTGTATTTAGGTCACCGATTCACCTAGCCATATGCGGGATGTTGTATTTTGTTATTACGAAATAACTGCCCGATTCCCGCAATTAAATTAGTTTCTCGTGAAAATACGCTCAGAGATAAATAATGTATGCAAAATTATTTTCACGGCAAAAATAAAAATTTTCACGTGAAAAATGGAATCAGATTACCAACGGTTTTTTTTTTTTAATTAATTTATTTTATGTTTGCGATATTAGAAGGGAGTTAGTTTTCCCTTGATAAGTTACTCCTGAGAAACTACATAATCTACTAACTATTTCATAAAAAATATATCCAATATACGGTGGTATTCTTTTTAAGTTCATTTTATATATTATATTTATTTTACATATTTACAAGAGTATGGTCAGACCTGCTGTCTTGTATGGATCAGAGTGCTGGCCCACAAAAGCGACGAATGAAAGACAATTGCATGCGGCAGAGATGAGAATGTTAAGAGGTATGTGTGGCGTTACGCAAATGGATAGAGTGAGGAATGAGTATATAAGAGGAAGTTTGAAAGTAGCGCCGGTATCAGAAAAACTGCGTGGAAACCGGCTGTCATGGTATGGGCATATGATGCGGAGGAATGATAATCATGTAGTGAGAAAGATGATGAGTATGAATGTGGACGGATATAGTGGAAGAGAAAGACGAAAGAAACGATGGATGGATTGTGTGAAAGTAGATATGGTAAGAAAGAATGTTACTTGTGAGATGACGGCAGATAGAAGAGTATGGAAGGAGAAAACATGCTGCGCCGACCACAAATAAAATTGGGATAAGGGCAGGAGGATTCATATTTTTTTGCCAAAGAATTAGCAGATAATTACTTTTCCATTAAGAAATAACTCCTGAATACTACATACATTAATTTGATACAAATACTCGCAAATCCAGTGGTATAAACTATAATTAAGACAGGCAACGCTGAAGACAAAGTCTCTAAGTAAACCTCCTCACTCTATCGTTAGCAGTAAGCTTAACAACGCATGTAGTTAAACTCAGACTCCTGTCTGGCTTAATTCGTAGTATTCCATCATAAAATAATAGGGCATAAGTCTAACTACTACTCGAAGTAATCACTGAATAGAATACTGCTCTTTGTAAAATAAGACGCCTTGATAAAAAAGTCTCCGAAAGCAAAGAAAGTGTTCGTAATGATTGAACAGTGTAGGAATTTGACCAATCTATATAATTATTATAGACATAGTCAATGTGCATAACAAACAAATAACAAATCTCAGACAATATTTCTACCACCATTCACAACAATCAACGCTGCACGACGTTGTAACATTAGCAGACAATCATTTAACTCCACTCAATTTAGCAGACCGAAACCCACAAAAAAAAGAGAAGATTACGGACGTTAAAGAAAAGATTGCCGCTTGGAAGCAGAAGTCTCTTCACGGACGGCACTACCACGACCTGCAGCAACCACATGTCGACAAAAACGCGTCGAACGCCTGGCTGCAGCATGGCGAGCTATTCCCTGAGATTGAAGCTTTCATGATGGCAATCCAGGACCAAGTCATCGATACCCGCAACTACCAGAAGCATATAATGCGGGTCAATAACCTTCTCACAGACACCTGTCCGACGCCGACCGACCTGTGTGTCACTGCCACTCAACCCCCGAAACCATACAACATATCACGTCTGCCTGCAGATCACTTGCACAGACTGACTACAAACACCGGCATGACCAGGTAGCATCCATAGTACACCAGCACCTTGCACATAAATTTATATTCATAGAAAGGAAAACTGCGTATTACAAATACAAACCGAGCACAACATTCGAAAACAATAGCCACAAACTATATTGGGACAGGACCATCATTACCGACAAGACTATACAATTCAACAGAACCGACATTACATTATTTGATAAAAATAACAAAAACGCTTACCTTATAGATTAGCCATCCCAAATACCCATAACGTCCAATCCACAATAGCCGATAAACTAACAAAGTACCAAGATTTAGCAATAGAACTCAAACGCCAATGGCAGGCACAAACCATACATATGGTCTCGATAGTCATGTCATCAACGGGGGTTGTGCCAAAGAGCCTTAAACGCAGCCTAGACCTACTACAGATCCCACAATACATAACCCAAACAATCCAGAAAGCCGTTATACTTAACACATGCCGAATCACGAGAAAATTTCTCACAACATCTTCTGTTTCATCTACCTACTGTATCACCTAAACCCCTGATCACGCTTGGCTAAGGCCCGTGTGATCAGATTCTTTTACCCCCACCAAAGGGAGAATAAAAAATAAAACAAGAAATAATTATAATATTATAATAATATTATAAAGAGGAAAACTTTGTTTGTTTGGTTGTAATGGATAAACTCAAAAACTACTGGACCGATTCTAAATATTCTTTCACCATTAGAAAGCTATATTATCTGCGAGTAACATAGGCTATATTTTATCCCGGTGCGGGCAGTAGCTCCCACGGGACGCGGGTGAAACCGCGGGAAAACGGCTAGTTATATAATAAACAGGATTTTTTTTTGTTTGTTTGCTTGTAGGGTACAAAAGCTCCAAAACTTTTAAAAAATTCTTTCACTGTTGGAAAGCTACACTCATCTAGAGTAACATAGGCTATATTCTATTCCGGCACGGGCAATAGTTCCCACTCATGATGAAATAGGCATCAAATGATGATATCCATTTTTTAGGGTTCCGCGCTCAAAGGATAATGTCACCGGGCATTTCTGTCTCATGAACTCTGATTAGTTTATTTTATAAGTTTTAAAACAATGTCAGAAGCTGTCAAGTGGATTTGGGACAACTTTGACACGAGGTCATTAAACCAATGGCACATTTTATAAGAAGACCTCAGATAGAGGATCAAAATATGTCAGAGACGACATTCAAATTGAAATTGACTTTATACTAACAATTAGCAAAGTTATTGTTTTACCCGAAGCCGTTCTAATTGATTACCAGGAAACAACGCAGTTCAAATTACATTAAACTAAATTGAACTGAGAAATGTTACTTAATTCAACATTAAAATCTGTCTTCAACACTTAAAATGTAATTAATATAATTGTGTAAGACGAGGGCGATAATTAATAGGTTATATTTTGGTCTCAAGGGATGTTTGTTAAAAACATTTAGCAGTTACTTGAGCTTCTATAATTATATATACATATATATACTTACCAACAATATAAAGCTGAAGTGTTCATTCGTTTGTTTGAACGAGTTCATCGCAGAAACTACTAGACAGATCGAAAAGGATATTAGCTCACAATCGTTTTACAACCCAAAACGTCTACGTTGAACATGTTACAGATTGCACGGATTAACTAGAAAACGAAAAAACTACACGTTTCTGACCGAAAAAATCTCCGAATAAAAATGTGTACCTAGAGCGATATGAGAGCGTTACAATAAAACGTATAGAGTTATAAAAGGGGAGAGGAAATAAAAAAATGGCTGCGTAAAAGGCACAGATAATAAGCACGTATTCATTGCACTCGAGTGTACGGCTCCTTTCACGTGTTTACGAGTATTTTACTACACTTTAACCACTTTTGTTATTTTCGCTAAGAAGTGGTTCGGAGAAAGGGTATTTTTTGCAGGAATTTAAAACTGCTGAAATCTCAGTTTTAACATTATTGAGCATTATTAATAAATTGAGAAAGTTTTCATCGATGAAAATATTAGATGTTTTCTATAATTATACGAAGAGAGTTTGCTTGGGACTTTACTTTAGGTGCAGGCAAACGTAGTAAACAGCATCAAAATCGGTTTACCCAAATGCTGCAATCGCGCACAAACATTGAACAGTACAGGTAAAACTGAGAACCTCTTGTTTTTGAAGTCATTTAAAATACACATTTTGCGATACCATTTTAAAACTAGCCAAAATTCTCCGCACGTAAGTGTAATACACTGCTGTCATAAAACAAATATATTCAGCAGAGATTGTGTGTGTTAGTTGTTATCCCTTCCACGTCAGATAGCGAGGTCTTTGGGCACCGGCAGTATCCTTTCTGACAGCACCTGAATCCATATTTTTCCACTGTATTAGGGAAAATAAATTACACGTCTGTCTGTCTTGGGTTCCGCATCCCTTGGGTAGTCTTGAATGATACGCTCTTACTTTGAAATCTAGAGCATTTAACGAACCGGAGACGCTATGAGCAAAATTCTATGCGACAAAGTGCTTGGCAGAAGTAACGCATCGAAATGCGCGCACGCAAATGCACAACTAACAGTATTTCTGTTAGTTCACTCGTGCATTTTCAACATTGTTACACATACAAGAATAAACTTGATGCACACATACACTTGATGACTGGGGCAGTCTCGTAGGTATATTAGGCAAAGGAGAATACTCACACAACATAATTGACACACACACAAGGAAACACTTGATTCACACATCTACATATGACTATGAATAGAAGTCTGAGCCTTTGGCAGAGGACAGTACACAGTAATGGCTTATCCAGTTAGTTTCATGCTCCAAGATTAAAACCGTGGCAAAACCGTTAAGGCAGTGTTTTTTATCGCGAGAATTTCTCGCCCTGTTGGCTCCGCTTTAGTAGTTTATGGCACCACAGAGACTTGCTATAGGGAATATGCTAAAAGTGCTTTGGAAACTGACTGCATTAGGCAAATATATGATGTTATAGCCTCCAGCTTTATTCTCTTTAAGGCTGTCGGAGATAACGTTAGCGTCAGGACCGCCGTCACAATTCTCCGATCCTCTCTAAATACATATAGAGAGTTGCTACCTAATTGCTACCAGCTACCATTAGTTGCTACCAATTGCTACCCTCGTGGTTTTGAAGATATTCAGCATCCAAAGGTGACAGCCATTCTGATCTCAGGATGGCTGTCACTTTTCCCAGTGTGAAGAAACGGCGCAAAAGTATTGAGTTTTTTTTTCACCCAGAGTTGCTACCTAATTGCTACCCTCCGGAATTAAATTTTGGGCCACAACGATTCCCTGGATAAAAAGATATTTAAAAAATTAGTTTTTACGCCCTGCCAAATTAAATTAGCAAGCAGTCAGTTAATACAAATGAGTACTTTTGACGTAGGCGCTATCTATTATAATCCGACAGCTGATATAAATGCGGCCGAAAAGTGAACTAAAGCAAGCCGCCATCTTTGAACATCATTTTTGATTAGGTGTATTTATAAATGTTACCTGTTGAATGAAATTTCCCGAAATGCATGAAAAAAGTATTTATTATATTTACCTCAGCCTTCGATTGTTAACACGAAATAATTCAAAATTTATTAAATCATGTCAGGGTATGATATACACTCTTTGCAAAAAAAGCGGGCACCTATGCGAAATCTTAGTTTTAAGGACTTTATGTGTGTTTCAAAGGGTTTTCATGATTGTAGTATGTTTCTAGCATCAAAAAGGTAAGCCAAGCATGCGTGAGAGTGTATTCTAAATTTGAATATTTTAAAATTGCTAAAAAATTGGTAAACCTTGTTTTGGACTAATCGCTGGCAGAATGTTCGTCGGTGTTTTGAAAATTTTTTAGTCCTTAAAACTAAGATTTCGCATAGGTGCCCGATTTTTTTGCAAAAGAGTCTATTTTAAGTCAGTGACTGAAATAAAAATATTTTTTAATAAAATCAATATTGTTTTACTGTGACCAAATCAGTTCATGTTTTACGTAGAGTTGGGTATGATTTTTACACGACTGGCCTTACTGGATGTTTTCGTGTTAACAATCGAAGGCTGAGGTAATTATAATAAATACTTTTTTCATGCATTTCGGGAAATTTCATTTAACAGGTAACATTTATAAATACACCTAATCAAAAATGATGTTCAAAGATGGCGGCTTGCTTTAGTTCACTTTTCGGCCGCATTTATATCAGCTGTAGGATTATAATAGATAGCGCCTACGTCAAAAGTACTCATTTGTATTAACTGACAGCTTGCTAATTTAATTTGGCAGGGCGTAAAAACTCATTTTTTTAATATCTTTTTATCCAGGAAATCTTTGTGGCCCAAAATTTAATTCTGTAGGGTAGCAATTAGGTAGCAACTCTGGGTGAAAAAAAAACTCAATACTTTTGCGCCGTTTCTTCACACTGGGAAAAGTGACAGCCATCCTGATATCAGAATGGCTGTCACCTTTGGATGCTGAATATCTTCAAAACCACGAGGGTAGCAATCGGTAGCAACTAATGGTAGCTGGTAGCAATTAGGTAGCAACTCTCTATATGTATTTCGAGAGGATCGGAGAATTGTGACGGCGCTCCTGACGCTAACGGAGATAACTCCTTTGTTCTACCAGCTATCTAGGACTTTTTACATGAGAAAAATCTATTTATGTCTTAACCATTTATTCGTTTAATTTTTGCGTTTTTTATGCAATAATATTGACAATGATATACGATTTGTGTTACGTATTAAGATTGATATAAGATAGAAAAACAAATAAAACAATAATTGAGAATTCTTTCTTTTCCCCTCGAAAAGTGAGTCACGTTAGAAAAGCCATCAAAATGTTTTTCTCAT
Organism: Helicoverpa zea; assembly: GCF_022581195.2. Lineage (NCBI taxonomy): Eukaryota > Metazoa > Arthropoda > Insecta > Lepidoptera > Noctuidae > Helicoverpa > Helicoverpa zea. The sequence continues at coordinate 8,401,535 of NC_061472.1, forward strand.
AATAAACATTGTTTATGGAAGTGATTACATAAAAATGCCTTATGAATGTCACAATGGCTCTTAATATGATATGAAGTATGATTATTAAGGAATATCCCCAAAATAATAAGAATATGAAGAAAAAGGGACTTCAGGCCGATCCCTATCAATCTTCCCGCAAGCTAATGGTTCCTACTTATGACATCGAAATGTTTTTTGATTAAGAAAATAATAAGGTCGTTTATCAAAATTAGAAACGATTGATGCGTAATATCAAACATGAAAATTAAATAAATGTGTCGTGCATTTTTATGAAAAAACGTTATTGAATTTCAGGAAGTCTGATGATGATGTCTTCTAAGCTGTAGTCTTCGTTTTCAGTGCATTTCAGGTACTAAAATAACTATGTGAATATAAACTGGTTTGGCTTAGCTATACTGATTTATCCTATAGGGCTCAGGACAAATTAGTTTTGTCTGGGTCAGTTTGTCCTGAAATGTGGTTTGACCGGTATTATAAAAGAGTATATCTACCCAATACTTCGAAATACCACTGGTAGGCACCTATTCGAATATTCTACGTCCTATATACTAAACGTAGTGAAACATTTACGTTTAAATTCGGAACGATACAAAGCCAATTCATAGGAATAGGAGAGGACGAAATTGGACTGGTGTAGCAATTTACCTAAATAAAGAGTAAGTTTGGCAATATGGGCCAAGTTTAGAATCAAAGAGTATTTATTTGAGGTGTATTTGTGGTGACATAGTATAGGGATTATATGCCTTTTGCAATGACAAATAGGAAGAATCGAGGCAGATAATTATATAGTTAGTTAAGAAAGACGCAAAAGAAAAACAGCATCCTAAAAAGCTTATTTTAGCACCAGCAAATTTGTCTGCGTGTATTTTAGTGTCAGGCTCAAATGCCATATAAACACATTATCAGAATATACGTATGTAAAGGTTTTGTAAAAAAATGTGTATTACTTGAAACAACCCGAATAAAAAATTCTATCATAATGTTTTTTATGAAATAAATAAGAAAGAAAAAATCCAAAAATAAAACAATAAATATCTAAACAAAACTAACAAATACCCAATAAAACTGATCTTCACAGATTCACCCAAATAAGTCAGTTTTCCTTGCCCAGCGGCGAAATCCTTACGTCAATCTCTTTTGAAAAAAACCCTTTGATTCTGAAGCAATTTTGTTTCACGATAACAAGCGGAATCAGGGGTACATCTACGTTTGTAAATATCATTTTCACTTGTCACACGAGTATTCATATGAATTTCTGTGCAAATAACAGTGACAAGAGATACCGTAATGATACAAAGACTGTTTCAATATTGGGTGAGGAAATAGAACGCTTGATGTGTGGGGAGGTAGTCAGTCAGTGGGTGTAGGCAGCTGTCACTTTATAGGGTAAAAGGGTTAAAATAACATAATATAGGACGACTTCATGTATGGATGTTTTGTCTCACTAAAAGGAATGAGCCATACTTGTGTGTGCAAAACTTACATGCATATTATCTTTGTATGCATTAACTCAACAGCGTTCAGTAGTAGCCGAGACACCGAGTCATATAAAGTCATATAACGACAATATGCTCGTATTAAAACATATTGATTGTAGACATATAAAATTCCAGTATGGCTCGCCCGCTTTCGGGAAATAAAACAACTGTACGACTGGAACTGTAGACTAATAAAGTTCACTTCGAATATTGAGTCGTTTGACACCTTGTATACTCATGTTTTACAAATAAAATATCTTTTATCTTTTTATCTTTTATCTTTATCTTTATCTTTATCTTTATCTTTTATCTTTTGAATACATTAGGATTTGCAAAATATAAAATTAGTTCTAAAATTAGGTATCGCATCTTCCACCAGTGTTTATCGTGAAATCTAATGTAACCTATAATTCATTTTAATGTTTGATGTCACCCTCAGGTGGTTTGTAACCCTAGTCATTATAGTAAGAGCTTATTCAGGTGCTGAGTTGATTTATAACGGCTTTGGAGCACAATGAGACTCTCGGGCTACAAAGGGGCTATTTCTACTAGAAACTGCAAAAGACTATGATCTATGTGTTAGAAGCATGAATATATTTGTACTAGCTGTTCCGCGCGGTTTATTTCACACGTACCGTAAGATATACCAAATAAAATTGGGAACAGGGCAGGAGGAAGAAGTATATAGTAGGATAAATAGGTTTTTTAACACTGAAATGTTTTTTTAATCGGGTCTATACTTGAGATTAAATAGCGCTTTTAAAGAAACAAGCAAAATCTTACGATTTTTAATTAGAGTTTTTTTATTTCCTATTTCGAACAACAATATGTACCTTACTGACTGATTTACAAGATTGCGAAATAACATTTACGACATAAAAAACGAAGAAACATCGACACAGTTAACAATCAATTTGTTAAAGATTTGTTTTCATTAGCATCGTTAAGATGAAAAATTCATGAAACACTTCCTTATCATAATAGTGCCTTTTATGCTGCAGCACGTAGAAACTCTTCATCAGATTCAAATAACACCAAGAAACGGTAAATAAGGAAACTTCAGTGGAATAACAAATCCTTTAGGCACTTCGTATACACAAGACACTCACTCACACACATATTTTTTACCTCTGCATCACCGTAAGAATGACTGGAGAGAATTTCATAGGGTTAGTCCGCCATATTGTATTTAGTTATACGAGTATTGGAGGTTATATTGCAATTTGAATAAATAAATACACGGTGAAAGTCTCTGACTACCGCAATAAAAAATTAATACACTTTCTTACAGGTACCATATATACACATACATATATATGCAGCTTATAAAGGTGAGGCGTGTCGAGATACTGCGGGTTGTTCGAAAGAGATACCGCGGCCCTGGTACATAAAAGGCCAATGACGAAACACGACGGTTTTTAGTCAGTAAGAGTCTGACACTCCCTCACCGCTGCTAACCCACAGCGGGAGGGGTCATTTGATGATTTTTGACGTCGTTAAAAAAAAATAATAATAAGAAAAAAGGCGTGTCGAGATTTGCGTTGCCTTGTCTATGAAGCCCCTTAGATGTTTTGAAGTACTTTGTATTCTGTGTCAACGTAGAGGATATTTTTTGTCCGCATATTGATCCAATTCTGAAGTAAGCAGACGAAAAATCACGTAGTAAAATGCAGATGAGTAATAAAATCTACACTTTTTGTCGACATGTATAGTACAGTCACGAAGAACTCCTGGTCATCGAAGCCGCGCAGATCGAACGATCATAAAGTTAAGCAACGCTTGGTGAGGTCGGTCCGTGGATGGGTGACCATCTTGTCATAACGAGTTCTTCCATGATTCGGAAACCACGATAAACTATAGGCAGAAGTCACATATTTTAGAAAATGTGACAAAGCGTTAAATATTTTATAACAGTTTTCAATGTTTTACTTGTGTGAGTTTTTCTCTAGAAAAGCCCTTTAAAATTACACTAAAACCACAAGTATAAAATGCTTGGACCAGAATTTCAGTGGCCCGTCTTTCTAACGTGGAGTAATAGGATTCACGCCGTAATAGGCTTAGAGACGATTTATTCAGATGTGGTCTAACAACAACCACGCAACGTCGGCATAATGTGGCTGCGACCAATATTGAATGGAACTTAGAGCATGTAACTAACAGGAGACGTAGGTATGTGCCGAGCCTTCTTTTTGTACGTAGCAAGACCGCCACGCAGATCTTCCGTACACATAAGTGGATCTATATTATGTTTGTGTTTGTAATTTTTGTCGTGTGTGACATGACTGTGATTTTTTGTTTTTTTGTACTCATACGTGCCTAAGTATTGTTAAGTTTCGGTACACTAACAAGCCATGTGCCGATGACTTTAACGATTTTTTTACAATGTATGAGCAATCTATCACTAATTGGTTTCGTTTGTTAACACCCAGCGAGTTTTCTTGTCATTATTTTTTTATAGTGATGTGTGACCATGGCGACTCCGGTTGGTAAAATCATCTAAGGCATGAAAAGCTAGTGGTTTCACACAAATGCTTATTTACGTCCGTACTTCTGAATGGGACTGAACGTTTCAAATTATCTGAATGTTTACCACAACTTCACAGAGTTTGTGACAAAATAATGGGCTTTTGAATAAAATTAATTTCAATTATGTACCTTACGGTAGTCTCAGAGTAGGCTGATGCAAGTCGTTATATTTTCTGCTATTTCTTTTTTGAAGCTCCAAAATTATGTACATTTACATAGATATTATCTTGGGTATGCTTTTGTTCCTAACTAAAGATATTACAAAGCTTTATTACATAAATCAAACTTCACAGAATATGAAGTAATTTCTTTCAAATGAACTATGAACAGACAATTTAATGATAGCAGTAACTAACTAATATTTTAATCCGGAGGCTCATCAATCTCTTAGCGGGTCATTTTCTAAACGAATGGTTTAAAAAACTTTTCAACGTAAACTCACATTATTCATTTTATTTCGGGCTTAATAGATTGTTGTCTATTTTGTAAAGTTTTTTACTAAAAAACGGGCAGGCAATTCATGGCCGTCGGGTAGTGTAATAATAGTAGAAAGCAGTTTAATTAAAATTTATATAAAAATAAAACCTAACCTTACCTAAATTACCAAGACTCAAACTTACCAAATCTGATAAATTACCAAGTTCTTAAGGAGAGTACATATGGAATTTTATAAATAAGATAAGGGATTACATAAGAAAGTTCATAAGGCGAGTACATAAGGAGTTTATGGGAGTACTCCCCTTATGTACTTCCTTATATACATAATTTTGTTTTCCCCTTATGTACTTCCCTTATGAACTAGCTTATATACTCCTATTATGTAATCTCTTTGTCTTCTCTTATCTATAAACTACCTTATGTACTCCCCTTATGTGCTCCCCTTATGTATTCCCCTAATATAGGTACTCCCTTTATGTACTTCCTAATTTACTCCCTTTATATACTTCCTTATATAATTTATTATATACTCCCCTTATTTACTTCCTTAGACTTCCTTATTTACTCCCTATGTGTAATTCCCTATTAGTCCCCTTATGTTCCTCCTTATGTAGTCCCCTTATGTACTTCCCTTATATACTCCCTTTGTGTACTTCCTTATGTACTTTCTTATATACTATGTTATGTACTCCCCTATATACTCAAATTATGTGCCTCCTTTTCTTCTCCCTATTTATAAAGTTAATGTATCTATAAAATGTCATGCACAATCAATTTGTACTGTGTGTTCTGTTCCAGTAAAGATTTATTTATTTAGATAAAACACCAGCTTTAAGTAGCTAAAATCTAGGTTTTTAGCTAAGCCACTTTTTGCTAGATATTCCTTCTTTTCAAAAACATAGTCATAAAAGTACTAAGTTTAGTACTAGGTTTAGAGCAATAACTTTGTTCGAGGCGGTGGTACCTAGTAGGTACTAGAGTCGGTACTATTTTAGGACCACATAATATTGTTGGTTTAAGTTTCAGACAGTATAATCCAGATTTATCTAGACCAGCGGTTCCCAAATGGGGTTCCGCGGAACCCTGAGGTTCCGTGACAGGCCCTCAGGGGTTCCGTGGAAAATTCAAGATTTCCATATGGTAAATCGTTTCACTTTTGACAATATTAAATTATTATTCATTTTCAATTAAATTGTTTTAAATATTGCATTCCAAAATTCCATTTAGGCACCATGTAGGTGGGTACCACTCAGGAGTGTAAGTCTCGTACTTTCGCGACAAGCGCAGGGGAAGGCCACGGCAGCAGATAAATTAATTCTGTTTTTTACAAATTGTAGATTAACTTAATACCTCCAGGTCTTCGGCAATCGGCATAAGTAGGTAGCGAGTCGGCCAAAAATCACCGCATTTTTTGGGCTTATTTCATCGCCAGGATTATACGTTTTCATACATTTGACAGGACGTGAAATGACACGGCATATGAGTATTTCCAGTGGCTATTTTTACCATGAATCAAAATGTGACATTATTTCCAATTTTTGCACCTCCGCGAGTCCGAAAATTTCGCGCTCGCTTCGCTCGCGACTCCATGTTGCGTGTGATGCTTTTATGTTCGTTTAATTGCTCAAGTATCCAGCAAAGAAATAATTTTGCGCTCTTCCGTCGAGGTTTCCTTTGATGTTTATTTTTTATTCCTCTGGTTCAGAAAAAGCAATAGCGCTTTCTTCGCTAGCTGCTTATTCATTTGGATTTGCTTTTTTGTGTGGATATTGTACTTTTTGAGACCTTATTAATTTACAGTGGTTTTGTTTATTTTGTGTAGGTAATTAAACTAAAAAAAATTCGCGCTCGCTTCGCTCGCGATACCGGCTACCACTGCATGTCTTTCAATGCTAGCGGGTGCTTGGAACTTCGTTTTTTAGTTTAAAAAAATCGCGCTCGCTCGCCTCGCACGTGTACAAACCCAATCTATTTCTTTTTGCGTTTACTTTGTCAGTCTTCAAACTGAAAACTATTCACATAATACACAAAGTCAAGGGTGACCAAATTATTTTCTGGCAAGTGTGGCCATGCTACGCCTGAGTATACTGAATATATCTCTAACCATATTATAACCTTTTGGTGCACTACCACGCGCCGCGAGCCGTACCTAAGTATATTTTACGTCTTTAGTTTACTTCTTACTTAAGCTAAGGTTCCGCCGAAAAATGGTGAAACGAAAAGGGTTCCGAAGCCAAAAGAATTCGGGAACCGCTGATCTAGACCCAAAATAATTTAAAGAAAAACTCACCCAGCGCAAAATCGCAAGAAGGTCCAAAGAAAACATGGGCGCAGTCGTTGTAGGCGTCTATAGCTGATATCACAGCGTAGGCCGCATCACAATCTGTGACGTCATACTTCAGCCATTCGACTGATAGCCAGGGAGGGAAGGCGTCTTGAATGACTGGGTCTTGCATCGCCAGGTCTAGGGCAGGACCAACCTGGAACAATATAAAGTTAATTAGTTATCGTATACTAGCAATCTGTCTTAGCTTCGGGTATTGATATGCCAAAGAGAGCTTTCAATGTAGTGTATTTTCCCCGCGATTTTTTACAATACATAAATGTGCTAAATACGTGACAATCGCGAAGCCTTAGAAACCGACGATTAGATCTAGCAGCTAGACTTCTTTCGTGATACCGTGATATCCCTGACAGTCCCTGACAACATAATTCAAATTTAATTATTTAACATATTGTAGCAGCGATGCAGGTAAAGTTGATAAATAAAACAGCAATGATGGTGTAAAGTAGAAGAGTATAGTATATCGTATCTTTTGTAAATACAGAACGAGCTTAAGTCTAAAATAACAGGGGCCGAAGTAGTGTTAACGCTCAAGCGAGAGCGTCGCGCGATTGTCCAATAAGAACGCTCTGATAAGACTCTGTGAGTACCTAAAAGAAACGAGACAGATGCGCGCGCGAGCGAGATAGCACGAACGTAAATATAACGCGTTCGGCGCGAGCGGTCTTCAATCCCATGTTGTGGGTGGTGTAGCGAAGCGTACCTCACAGTACCCCCCCCTTAGCGAAGCGTACGTTTGGCTTGCATACTCTGCCGGTCCTGGTGACGTAGGGTTGCTGTGAAGGTACAGGATCCACGATGCTCGGTGTACTCGTAGGACACGTAGTGTTTGGCGAATCATTTTCGTTGCAGATGTATGCCGGTTTCAGTCTATCCAGCGATACAACTGTCTCTCGATTCGGTAGCTGTATCTTGAAGAATTTTTCGTGTCTCTGTAGCACAGGATACGGTCCATCGTAGGGTGGTGTCAGCGGCGCTCGAACGGTATCGTTCCTCACAAAGACGTGTGTGCACGTACCGAGGTCCTTATGTATGAAGGGACTGGCTGATGTTCTCGCGGTAGTGCACGAAGGTGAGAGTGACGTCATCGTTTGTGTGAGGCAGCGTACGTAATCTTCGTCCGACATGTTAATTGTAGTAGTCGGCGCGAAGAAATCCGATGGCACACGTAGCGTAGAACCGTAGGTCATTAGCGCGGGACTTAGGTTGTTGTCTTCACGCAGCGCTGTTCGGAGGCCAAGTAGTACGGTGGGAAGTTCGTCACTCCAGTTGGTAGCTGCGCCTCTAGCCATTAACGCAGCTTTTAGCGTACGATGCCAGCGCTCTATTTGACCGTTTGACTGCGGATGGTATGCAGTTGTACGTATGCGTGTAATGCCGAGCTTCTTCGTTAGCGCGCTGAACAACGACGATTCAAACTGCCTGCCTTGATCGGTTGATATACGTAGTGGGCAGCCGAATCTCGCAATCCAGTTTTCATACAGCGCTTTTGCGACGATCTCAGCTGTTATTTCGCGCACTGGTACAGCTTCTGGCCACTTTGTAAATCTGTCCATGATCGAAACACAATATCGATAATCGTAAGATAGTCGAAGTGGGCCGACTATATCGATATGTATGTGTTCGAAGCGTTGAGATGGCGGGAAACTTCCTAGCGGCGTGACGACGTGACGATGTACTTTTGCTCGCTGACAGCCGACGCAGTTTCTTGTCCACGTTGTTACGTCTTTGTTCATGGATGACCAGAAGAACTTCGATGTCACTTGCTTCCTAGTCGCCTTGATACCAGAGTGGCAGAGATCATGTTGCGCTTTGAATGCAGCAAAACGATGTGCCGGTGGTAAGTATGGGCGAAGCGTGGACGTTAACATCTCGCACGTGATTGGTCGTTGCGTGCCAGGCAAAGTAACTGAGATGAATTTTAAATTCGGCTGCAGCTTCAATTGTTTCAGCTCATCGTCTTGATCTTGATCACGTGATAACTTGTCGTAGTCGATGTTTGACGGGCATTGTATTTCGTCAATACGAGATAAGGCGTCAGCGACTGAGTTTTCTTCTCCCTTTACGTACACGATGTTCTTGACGAATTGACTGATAAAGTGGAGTTGTCGCTCACGTCGCTGAGTGTCGCTGCTACTTTGCGGCCTTGAGAGCGCATAGGACAGCGGTTTGTGATCAGTGTAGACGGTGACGTCACAGCCTTCGATGAGTCTTCGAAAATGTTTCACAGCCGCGTAGATCGCTAGTAGTTCGCGATCATACGTGCTGTATCGTGATTGCGTAGCACTCAATGTTTTGGAAAAGAATGCTAGCGGTTTCCAGGCTGCGTTGTCACGTTGTTGTAGCACCGCTCCAATGCCGTGGTCAGAAGCGTCCGTCATGATGCAGAGTGGGGTGCCGGCGATAGGGTGCGATAGTGTTGCACATTCCAGTATGCTTTGGCGGCATTTTTGAAATGCTTGTTCGGCGGCCGGCGTCCACGTGATAGGCGTTTTGTCATTCTTTTTCCCATTGTGCAGATATTTGTTGAGTTCACTTTGCATGTCGGCTTGATTTGGTAAACAATCTCTGTAGAAGTTCAGCATGCCCAGGAAACGACGAAGCTCGATGATAGTTTTCGGTTGAGGATAACTGGATATGACTTTTATCCGTTCTTCGGTTGGTTTTATGCCGTCCGCTGTTACTTCATAGCCGAGAAAATTGATTTTCGCCTGTGCAAATTCACATTTGTTTACGTTGAGTGATACGCCGTATTTGTTCAAGCGGTCAAGAACTCGATGCAGTAATTCCTTGTGTTCTTGTTCGTTATCTGAGTACAACAAGATATCGTCGATGTATGAAAAACATCCCTCGATGCCGCGCATAACCTCGTGCATGAATCGTTGGAAAGTTTGACTAGCGTTACGTAGGCCAAACGGCATGCAGGTGAATTCAAACAACCCGAAGGGTGTGATGATTGCCGTTTTCTGAGCGTCTTCTTTGTTTATTGGTATTTTGTAGTAGGCCATTTTCATGTCGAGTTTTGAAAAGATCTTCTTATTGTGTAGTTGATAGGTGAAGTCTTGTATGCGCGGAATCGGGTATTTATCTGGTAGCGTGACTGAATTTAGACGTCTGTAGTCGCCGCACACTCGTAGACTGCCATCTTTCTTCTTTACCACATGGAGTGGGCTGGCCCACGGGCTCTTGGAAGGTTGACATATGCCCATTTCCATCATGCGTTCGAATTCGTCCTTAGCCGCTTTGTATTTGTCGGGCGGCAGGGGGCGAGCACGGGCGAAGACAGGTTGTCCCGTAGTCTCGATGTGATGCACGACGTTGTGTTTAGCGGGCGTTTTCAAGGACATAGGTCGCAGTAGATCTGGATATTGCTTGAGTATGTCTTGATATGTCTGCTTGTTGCTAAGTACGTAAACGGCTTGTTGCATCGACGAGATTTCTACGGCGTTTATCGATAGTTGTGTCACCTTGTCGATTAGCTTCTTTTGATGCAAGTCGACGAGGAGTTTGAAGTGGCGAAGGAAGTCAGCTCCGAGTATCGATGTTTTGACATCTGCGACTACAAATGACCAGCGAAATCGTCTTCTGAGGCCTAGGTCGATTTGTAGATCTTTCTCGCCGTAGGTATTGATTGGTGAACTGCTCGCGGCGTATAATTTGTATGATGTTGGCGAACATTTCTTCTTATGTATTGGGGTGGCGGCTAGGACGGAGATATCCGCACCGGTGTCAACGAGGAAACGGTGATTCGTGTTGCGATCGAAGACACATAGGCGGTTACTTGTCGTAGTTACACCGACGTCCGCCACGGTCGGTGTCTCTTCTAGTTTTCCGACTTCTTTTGATTTCGCCTAGCGCACGGTGACACGCAGCGTCTTGCCTGATCTCCAAATCGGTAGTGGTAGTAACATACTCGATTGGGATCGTGTTGATGCCTTGCAGTGGACTTTGATCTTGAGCGGGAACGCTGATAACGGCGATGGTTTGGTCTTCCACGGCTACGAAGTTCGGAGATCTCGAGTGTCAGATTCTCGAGTTGTTTTGAGAGAACTTGTATCTGCGCGGACATGATTTGCTGGTTTACTGCCGCAGAATCTGGTTGAGATGAAGAGACAGCTGCGATATTTGCCGACTCGGAATATTCCATCATCTTGTCTGCCATTGCCGCGAGCATATCGAGTGATGAATCTGTGTTCACAGACAGCACAACTCGCATTTGCGGCGGAAGGTGGTTCATCCACTCAATCTTGATGCCATCTTCGGTGATCATGTTGCCGCCGAGTTCGCGCATACGTCGTAGCAACTGAGACGGTTTTTGGTTGCCAAGTTCCAATCCGCTGATGAGGTTCTTAAAGTTTTTCACCTCGGACTGCTCGTACACGGAGAGAAGGCGTTGTTTGATGGCCTCGTACTTCTTAGTTTCTGGCGGCTTGATCACGATGTCTGTGACATGTTGAAGGTCGGTCGGTTGTAGTTGGCCCAGGACGTAACGATATTTGTTTTCGTCACTGGTCTTCTGCGGCTCGACGACGGCTTCGAATTGAATGAACCACATGCGAGGATATTCACGCCAGAAGGGAAGGAGACGCGACTGCACGGAGACGACAGCGAGTTCTGTAGGCTCGCTAACTTCTTGCTTGTGTTCCATCATTTTTCTCTCGGGGTCACCAAAATGTAGCAGCGATGCAGGTAAAGTTGATAAATAAAACAGCAATGATGGTGTAAAGTAGAAGAGTATAGTATATCGTATCTTTTGTAAATACAGAACGAGCTTAAGTCTAAAATAACAGGGGCCGAAGTAGTGTTAACGCTCAAGCGAGAGCGTCGCGCGATTGTCCAATAAGAACGCTCTGATAAGACTCTGTGAGTACCTAAAAGAAACGAGACAGATGCGCGCGCGAGCGAGATAGCACGAACGTAAATATAACGCGTTCGGCGCGAGCGGTCTTCAATCCCATGTTGTGGGTGGTGTAGCGAAGCGTACCTCACAATATTATTAAAATGTATGTATGTAATTATACAAAAAAGTCATGTTAGTTACGCTATTTATTACCTGAGAACGGTTGACTCTATTTGGATGAAAATTCTCAGGACTTAGAACCATGTAAGACGGACATGTTTTTCCCCAGACACGGCGCGAGGAACCGCGCGAGTGAAACCGCTGGCGGAATTTTGTATATTTATAATAACTTGTTGCTCAAATTGGAGCCCTCATGATAATAAGATTATTTTGTGTTGTTCGATGACTTGTAAGGTTATAATGATCTATTGAACTATTTAATCCTCTTCAACTCCCTTGCCAGAGCAATGAAACCAGGTCAGTTGTTTTAAAAATCTTGTTATACCCGAATAACGAACTAAGTCAAGTAAGAAATAAGAGCTATAGAAAGGAATATTAAATAAGTAAGTGCTTTTAGGCTTTGTATTTTGTAGAAATAATATTTATTTATTATGTAAAGATTTTGAGCCTCTTCAGTGTGTTTACTATTCAGATTATAACTAAACAAATTCTGTAGATACAGCTAGCACTGTTTGTAACCATTGGAGAAAGCTCTCAAAGAAAATGTAGTGTCATCATAAGAAGTAGGGTGTCCAAACTTAACAAAAATATGAAGAAATCACAAACACATCAAGTCAACATAAACAAGATTCCATCATAATAAAAATAAACGAAGCAATAGCAATGGGTTTACAAATATATAACCCATTTTTGCAACGAGGGAGTGAATCTACCAGAACGGGAAAAGTATTTTTTCCCAAGATTTATGGGCACCCTACTCCGGAACTTGAGAATTGTTACATATTCAGAGTGGCGGAAAACATTTTTCTCGCAATAGAATGTTCTGGATTATGTCCTGAATTTTGCTTTCAGCTGAGACCCCACCCTATTTGTTTTAATGGCTAACCCCAACTTTTGTTTTAATGTGTGGAAATGTGTGTACTACATTACACGGACACGTAGATTTCCTTTTTACCCGATTGCTCAGAATAATTGAAGATTTGATTATTTGATTAACTTACTATTTACTAGCCGTTGTCCCGCGGTTTCATCCGCGTGGGAACTACTGCCTGTACCAGGATAAAATATAGCCTATGATACTCGAAAAGAGTGTAGCATTCCAGTAGTGAATTGGTAATAGATGAGTGTGGCTAAGAAAATAAATTAATGTTTTACATAGTGTCTTTCTGTTTTAGTAAGACTTTATACTTTTATTTGTTTTTGATACATAACATAATAGAATGAATAGCCACACCTGAAAATACGAAATATTCGGATAGCGAAAACACGCAAAAATATTCAGGAGCGAGTTTTTTCATTAACCTTTTATTTATGAAAAAAATCAATAGGCATTAATTTACACAGGCAGCAACTAGCAAAAAATTGAAAAAGAACTATCCAGTGGCTACCCATTCATTAAAATAATATAAAAGCTCCCAGTAATGCCTTTTCAAGCAAGGCGTCGAGTAACAGAATATATTTTCTTTTCTCTATAAGTTTTCATAGGAAAACACAGTGATCGTCATGCAACATTAATTAGGGTGGAATACAATGGCAGTGGGCGTTTCGCATCACAAGCCATTGCCAAGATATCCTGAATGTGATGTGTAAATAAACCTTCTTTTTCAGAAATAATTGTAATGTCGATAAAGGCTATCGACAAAAGCCTTATTTCGCCGTATTGCTTTATTTCGTATAGTTTTATTTTAAAAGAATACAAATAACTGTGTCAAAATATTTTTTATTTAACTGGCGTCCGCCCGCGATTTCACCCGCGTCCCAAGACATAAACCTATCCTATGGCCTTCCCCGGGTCCCCCCTCTAATTTTTAACTTAAAAGGTTCAACCATTCTTGACTTATTAATTCGTGTAACAAAAGCGACTTTCGTTTATTTTATATAGAAATATATCTGTGTTATAAGTTTTATTTTATTTTATGTAACGCTGTTGCAACACCGCCCCAAATAGATAGTGAAGCGCCATGACATTATCGATAAACATTTATCGACTCTAACTAATCGAATTGATGAAAAGATTTCGTGTTGTACGTGTTCCTAATAATAGAATGTATACTGTTATCTTTTTATCGAATTTACTCGGATCTAATCTAAAAACGTATAGTGCGTACTCCCGTTTCCATTAGTAAGGTATAAATAGACATTGCTGATAATGTAGATATTATTTAGAGCTCTATAATGATTGTACTTAAAACTAACATAATTATTCGATTCGTTCTATGAATCATAGTTAGTTAGATTACAGAGGATCAAAGGATTTTATTGATTTTGATTGAAAGCCTGCATTAAGAGTCATATTACAATTCGGACAATAACAATAATGTAATACTTCATTTCCGAATATTATAACGGTCATAAATATTTTATATTGATATATGTACATGCAAAACTGAATTGAGTAATAAATAAAATTTTAACTAATATTACTAGTCATTTAGTGTTAATATATTGTCGGCATGAATACAAGCTTTTAAAAGAAAACTTTTTTGCAAGTACCTAACTACATTGATACCATCATACTCACAGCAGATAAACAGGCATCGTAAGTCGTGTTCTTCGGCAGCAGCAACGCCGCCCGTATCTTGCAGTTTCCATTTTCATCACAAACGTGATCACAATTCCGAATCCGCGGCTTTTCACCGCGACAGTTCAATTGACAGACAGCCACATTCACTAATCCAAACAAAACTAACGCGCTCCACCACATTTTAGCTTTATCGACAAACTCTAACGTAATACACATCCATATTTAATTTATAAATTACTAAACAACAATTGATTTTAAAATTAGAACACTAACATTTTTTTTTATTTCGATTCCATAGTTCACAATTTGAACGTGGGATTTTTTATCGATAAAACAACTTCACGAGACGATACATCATTATTTTTTTTTCACAACACTGCCACTGGACCTGAAACAAAAGAAAGAGTAATGAGTCAATATTACTGGATTTAAATACCAATGTGATACAAAATACAGAAAAGTCCGAGCATAAAGTACAAACAATCGTTGAAACATAAATAAACACATCAGGACCAATAATTTTTATACTCATAAAGGTTTTTGCAATATTTTCTTATGTTCATAATTAATATTTTAAAAACAAAATATACCATTGTTGAAAATCATTAAAAAGATAATGACTTTTATATTTACACTGTTAACTGAAACAATCTTTATCTACTGACATGTTTTTAAAATAGCCTATACTCGTTGTTCCACTCGCGTCCCGTATCAACTTCTTCCCGACTTGGATTAAACGTAGCCTAAACCCTTTCTCGAGCTCTATAGAATATAATTAAGTAAGTAAATGCCCTTTTCATTACAATCGGTTTAGTACATAGTTTTGGCCTGGAAGCGCAAAATACAGACAGACAAAGCTACTGTCGCATTCATATATTGTTGAGGATTCTTCTTCAGTGGCTTGAAAGCTTTTTCGTTTCGTTAAATTCAATTTTATTCATTCGAAGTTCTTTGAATTTTATTCATCATTTTACTCAAAAATCTGTGTTAAAAATATTCCAATATAATTTGCCATCAGGGATACTTTGTTTCACGACAATTTTCGGAAATATGTAGTCGAATATGTTTTTGTATTGTAAATGATATAAAAAAACAAAATTGATATAACTATAGACCAGATTCTGCCCGCGGTTTCACCCACTTTAACCTATTTTCGTCTCATAGGTTGCATGTCGTTTTGGATTGCGTAACAGAGAGTTATTTTCGCATTTATAATGCTAAAATACGAATTACAGTAAGCTGGATACAGTCACACGTAACCCAGCAAAATGTATTTTTTGAGCTATTTATTTCATCCTAACACTGGTATTTTCCAAAAAGGTTCAAATTGATCGTAACTTTATAGAAATTATGGCTGTTTCATTCTGGTCATGCATAGAAAGTAGGCCATTATGAGATAAAGAAAAATAATGCTTGTACAGATGACCTGAACGACCTTTAGTCCTAACTAATATACCTAATAAATGTGAAAGTAGCTTTGTTTATGTACTTTAACAATGCAATGATGCTAGACTGCTGTATCCGTCTTTTACATACTGTAGTTTAGAGCCGGAGAAAGAACATAGGCTTCTTTGCCAAAAGATGCGGGTGAAATCGCAGAAAAATGGCTAGTATCTAATAAAGTATCTAACATTCAAATACGGAAAAGACTCAAGAGAAGAACTATAAAACAAATAAAACGTAGAAATAAAAAATAAAGCGTGAAGTTACAATACAAAGGCCCAAGTACACCGACAAGTTAAACGTCAGTTTTGTAAAACGACTATTCACTATGTACAAGTTTATATACACAGTTGTTTAAAGGAAAACGGACGTTTATGTTGTTGATTAACTCGGGCCTTAGTAGTTTCATTTTACTTTGCGCTAGCATAATATAACTCGCTGTTTGTATGAAGAACTGCAACCTAACATTAATTAGCAATTAGTACTTTTCTAAATGCTTTCTGAAAGTACCTACGGATAAATAACTTATGTTATATGTTTATACGTAGCTGACTACCGCATCTTTTCGAAAAAGAAGACGCACTATCAGAGGATAAATTTTCAGTATATTTTTTTCTACCAGAATAACTTTTATCTTGTTTTTCAATTCATGATAAAAACGGATTATTAATATCTCAAGTTTCATAAAGTTTTCTTGAAAAGTAAAAGAACTACAAAACTACACCTTTTCCAATAAAATGCTTCGGAAAACTAAATTGTGGACCTTTTTCCTCCATATCAATTCCTTCGTTTATCTTTGCAAAGATAAAAAAGATGAATGTCCTTCGGAAAGGTCTTTAATGAAATGGTCCTCTTATAAATAATGCGTAAACAGAATCGTGAAGTCGTGAAACGTGTAAATTGGAACGCCAGCTGACATCTAGTTTATAACTTTTGGAATATTCGCGAGAACAATTTTGGGAACATTCAATAAACATAATAAATGAAGCAAAGGAAGTATATTTTTAGCATCTATACTTTAATTAAAAAGCTGAAGTTTATTTTGTATGGTATTATTATTTGTTTGGTCGTTGATATGTTTGTTAGCTTGAAATCGCTAAGTGCAGTAGCACCGATTCGATTTGTTTTTTTTTTAATGTTAAATAGCCCACCTATCGAAGGGAGCTATTTCCTATCCGAAAGCATGAAGTAATTCCTACTGGATACGGGTAAAACGTCTAGCAGAAGGTAGTCTTCGATAAATGAAAAGGTAAAGAAATGAAAATGAAATTTTGATGTTACTGATGTAGATACAATCTCTTTTTAATTTAATGTACCTTATGTTATGAAATTCAGATACTACTGCTTTTATTACGCTCTTTCATAGTTCAATAACAAGAGTCATGAATATAAAGAAACTGTGTCTGTTTCGACATTATTTGAAAACCAACATAACCCATATTATGGTTCGGTGCAGACCTCCAACTACTTTTAGTAGATCTGGAAAATATATTTTTATGGTATTCATCAGTAACAATGTTTTACCTTAAAGCGACAATCACTAAACGAGTACAAAAGTCCTCGTTTCTTATGCACATAATCTCCATACGTAAATATGTGTCTACATAAATTACCTAACTGCCATTTAGTCGAACAAAAAATCAATCAAGGTGAAGCTACATTAAAAGATAGGCATTAGATATTATAAAGCACATTAAAAATCCTTTTATTAGTATTGTATATAATACTTCTTGTGGGATGACAGCAAAAAAAATGTGGAAGAACAACGAATAGAATTAGAATAAAGACAATAGGATGATGATGGATAATATGAGTCGTATTGCAAATAATATACTACTGAGCAATAAAAGACCAGGGAAGAATTTTCTAAAGTAAAAACTGAACCTATTTTCAGAGTACGCAATCACGCAACTAACGTTTTTGTCTTTACAATACCATTGTTTCAGCCTATAGATACTGGTATTATGTAAGAAACAAAGGAGCGTAATGCAGTCTCTGTAGGTTATTAAGCGCTCAGAATTAATATCATAACATGCAGTGGAACGGAGCCTTCGATGAATTGTAGCCTTTAAGTCTACTAAATACAGGTCACACAAAAGGTGTCAGTAACATCGAATGCCTTTTGTGAAGGTGCTGTGTTCAAGTCCAGGATTTCTGGTAATTTTACCGTTGGTGACACAAGTGGAAACCGAAAATGATGTTAAAGCTGTATTGAAAATGTTTTGCTTTAATTTTCTGATTATTTTCATAACCAGGAATAATTAATGAAGTTATTGTTTATTTTCCAAGAAAAATGTTGAAATTAGTTACAAATCATCCATCCTTATCTAATTTCAATATAAATCTAGACCGTTACGGTGGTCGCAAATGCGAAATTCGATTCCTGGGTCGAACCGAAAAAGCATTTTGAGTCTAGAAACTTTCACGAAACAGCCTGAAGTCTGAAAATGATATACCCACGTGCCTGGAAGGACACGTAAAGCCTTGTGTGCGAACATTTCTAAACTGTAACCTTTTCAACGGTAACAACTGAAAACTATAACCGAACACATGCTACCAGTGGACTCGCTCCATGGAGTAAAGAACAATGAGCGGAGATGCCATAATGCAAGTAGGTGAGGCGCCTTCTTCTATCAGTTACGAATGAAATAACGGCGTCGGGTTCTTTGAGACATCAGCCAACGAGTTTTGGTATTACAAAAAATGGGCGGGTCCAAAGAAGGCGTATATGGGCGAAAACAGTATCGTTCCTCTTACCCCGCTGACCCGCATTTTGGCGAGTTACTTTCTTAGGCAATTTTCCGTTATGACACCTCCTCTAGTCATTTTATTCTCCATGGTTCGCTCCGACACATTTTTTGTTCGCAAACAAATGTGTGCGAACTATTTTGGTGGAAACTCGCCATTACAGTGTTGCCTTCATTAACACAACAATGAGTTTTGTTTTGTTCGGGATACAGTTCGTTTTTGTTTGCACCCTTGATTATATTGTTCCTGTAAGTGACGGGGCTTTGTATTGCAGTCGTATAGAGGATACATTCAGTTTGAAAAAATAGGCTGTGTGTCCTTTTATTTACGCCGACTTTGTACTCAACAACGCGACATATTGTGTTTGTTTTCGACAGCTGTATTTTTTAGTTTATATATTACCAATTCACTATGTTAGTTCGACTTCCCTGACTAATTTACACGCCTATCGTGAAAAATGCATCATGGCTTAAATACTCTAATAGTTTTTTGAATCTTATGATAATATAATAAAGCGTTATAATGCTTCTATTTTTAAACAATATCAAATCTCCCACGAGAACCCAAAAATAATATGGCACTTTCTTAAACAAAAATGTCGCGGTAACAACTTAATAAATTAAGTTAAACTTCCAGTTGGGGAATACTAAACAAGTTAAAAACTTAAGTGACAGGACTAAGGGCGCCCCCTGGTGGTACACAAACATCGACTTACGATGTCACAAGGGAAGTACGAGGGACTAACTGAATCTTATTAAGGGCTCAGAGGTAATTTAATATATACTATGTTTATAATCCTCTGGCAGGTAAAGATGTTGGTAACTACCTAATGAACTCGTAATATATGTACATACAGATAAGTACCAAATAATATGTTTTAATGCCCATATACATACATTATGCCATATGAATCCGGGTTACGTGAGCATATTGACAATGATTAAAGATCTGAGTCTCGTGTTTGAAGCTGTTAAATCCTAAGGTTTTAAAATAAAAAGCCCAGACCGCGGGACTACAGAGTCACCGATTTTTGGAAAGCGAATGTGCTAATGGAGCCCCTTGGGGAGCACCTTAATGAAATAATGACACACCAACGACTATTCCTGTATAAAAATATACATATACTTAGATCGTTTTTTAACATTTTGATTACCTGTAAATAGCTACTCCTAATACTTTTCAAATGCGATATTCTTATAAATAAAACACCTTACAAATCGATTCACCTCTTTCAAATTCCAAACAAACAGTACAACTTTATCGGCCGATAAGACTTAGAAAAAGGTGCGATAACGTAGTTATTTCTGTCTTTGATTTAGCGATAAACAAACGTAGGTACAATAATAATATCGTATCAGTCAGCTGTCGTATTGACATGTTGATAAGGAATAGGATTTACTTAGATTACTTACTGCGTTGACTTAGACGGAGACTTTGTTGTGAAATAGTTGACTAATAGGTATGCGTCATTGGATCAGGATCGGTAGAATTTATACCTATTATAAATGGGAAATCAGCAGATGACCTCACCCACTGTATATGCAGCCGGAAGAAGTTTCAGACTCTTACTGACAAAAACCCACCATTTTCCTTCTTAAGGCCTTCGTGTACCAGGGCAGTGATAACTGTTTCGAACAATCCCGCAGCCTCTACAGGCTTCGACCTTACTGAATTTGCTGAATGCTCTTTGAGCCGACCGAGATAGAGTTATTTTTCTGACAACATCTTTCAAGTGAAATAATTGAACCAATAAAAATATTTTCTACAAATAATAAGATTTATTGTTCAACAAAGCCCTAAAATGTCTTATCTAATTTAAGAAAGACGCCTACGGACGTACAAGCAAAAATATTCAATCAAAACACGTTACGCTAAAATTAGACGCATTCAACTAAAAACTCCGTTCGTTATAGGAAGGGAAATTTGAATAATAGCCACGAACAAACAATAATGGTGATCAAATATGTAATGAGGGTGGAAACATTCATAAAATTTCAGCCGAGATTTTTGGGGTTCCTTACAATTCATGGCATCTTAAGACTTATATGAACTCCAGATAACTTTGCCAATTGATATATCGCGCATGCACAGTAGAGTTTTTGCCCATAATTTGAAAATTCAAAAAAAAAGTCACAAGAAGCCTACATGAAGGTACCTAGTAATCGCAGTCTAAAAGCTCGCTACACCACTCTACCATTATATAAACCATTAGCTACGGTCAGTACTGTGGTCGAAAAGGTTACCATTTGTGTCATACTTACAATCTGAAAGCCTGGGAAAACAACGTAAGCCGTTAAGCAGGGGGCTGCGGGATTGTTCGACAGAGTTACAGCGGCCCTGGTACATAAAAGGCCTACGATGGAACACGACGGTTTTTAGTCAGTAAGAGTCTGACACTCACTCACCGCTGCCAACCCACAGCGGGAAGGGTCATTTGAAGATTTGTGAAAAAAAAAGCCGTTAAGCAGGATGCCGGCTAATTCGAACCAGAAACTTCAGGGATTAGTCTAACAGCAAGTGCCCCGTGTAAAATACTGGAAAGTACCTACACAGCACCTAGTTAGGCAGGAATCTAAAGAGGTCTTGCTATATTTCATCCAATGACCTTATGGACTCTACAGTAAATCAAAAAGTCGTTTACATAATTATCAGATTTCTTGTCCCGAAAAAGTGGTTTAATATTTCTACGGTACCATTATACCTATCTCCCTTTCTTATTATATTTTTTAGATAATATTGCCTTTTGCAGCAACACATTTTCCTTTAACGGTGTTTTTCAAAACTCTCAGCGTCGGTCAATTACGGGACTTTTAAATATGATTTTCAGTCTGTTGCGAATTCTTAAACTTCGCAAACTTTTAAGGAAAAATCTTCGTAAATTATTTTTAATATTTTTCCATCGCTTAACCAATTTGGAAGCTTTTAAACCAGCGTAACAAAGCAAGATAATTGTTTATCTTTTATTTTCCTGTTTCCAATTTATTTGGGGACATCAGTTAGAATTCTTGTCATATACTACTTTGTTACCTGTCATACTCACTTAGTATTTTACCAAAACTGACGTCTTTTTATGATCCACCTTTAATTTTCATCCTTCAATATTATACTTTAGATATTGTTCGTAGTATTTACGTATTTAAACTGTTCACTTTAAAAAATATGAAACGTATACCATCTACGAAGAACCATAAAACCCGCAGAATGGATAGTTTTTTCCCAAGAAATATAATAAGACAGATTATGTAAATCCCCTACCACCATAATTGGCGAATTGTTTTATTTCAGCACATCTGTCTTCCTGCTTAAGTGTGACATTGATGCATTGTGTTTTTTATTTTATGCTGTTCTATCAATCAAAATGCCAAAAGGGATCAATAATCACCGATCAATCGTACAAGCGCGGAACCCAAATATTGTGACGTGGCAACACTGACTATCAATGAATAAATAGACGCTCACTATTATCGCTTTTATTGCGTAATAAATTTTCTTCATGGGTTTTCATATCTTACGGGTCGTTATGGGTTCAAAGCAATAATCGTACATCTTAACCGAAATAATTGGAGTATCATAAAAGTTCTCATCTTTATATCGATAGATTTCATAAAAAAAAGTATTTGATTTAGAGGTATGTCGGGTTTGCCTGGACTAGCCTTACCAATAGATTTTTCGATTTGATGAAACTCATATTTCATGCACTCATATAAATCCATCTTTAGGAATACGTACCTCTACCTCCTTGTACATATATGTATATACAGGAATGAATTTTATGCAGTGCGCAAACTTTGTCAACTTATAGTTAAATGAGTTTTGTAAATACGTATATTTTTATTTTGTTGTGTTTTAGTACAAAAAAGAAAAGTTATTGATATCGAAAGATGTTTATTTTGTAACCGATTGTACGTGAGTCGTCATAGTAGGCACGGGCGGCAACGCGAAACCGGTTTACTGATGCGAGCGCTGCTCGGCGCGCGTAAGAATAGTTGGTGTCCATATTTTGTTGATTTTAGGGCGGACAAAATAATGAAAAACAAATTTTAACTGATGGTGCAGATGTGTTCTGTTAATGATTCTGGACCACCAGTTTTTTTGTGCACTGCTTAAAATTCATTCCTGTATATATCGGGTGTGTCGTTCATAATCACATTAAATGAAATGCGTTAATGTACTGGTTGATATATGTCGATTAACACAAAGAAAAAAGAAAAATACGTAAAAATAAAAAAATGCATTTTTCAAACAAAGGAAATAGAATAAAAATGTGCAAAAATTAGAACACCATATAGAAGTCAGTCATTACAAACAGCTGAAATTCTCCCTTGAAAACTGACAGCTGTCAACTGATCAAAACATTCGATACTCCTACCTTTATCTCTGCTTTACACATGATGTTGTAAATTATGAAAACGAAAAATGAGTCCTGTGGCTAAACCACTGAATGGATTATATTATTTTTTTTACAATTCGCTATAGAATATCATGAAGTACATGTGATAGAATTTAATGTGATTATGAACGACACACCCGATATATGTTTTATGTGATTTAGTGCAGCTGTTAAAGCGGAACAAAGCCACATACCATCGCCCAACGATCGAGTACTTTAAGAACCTAGATTTGAATAAATATTAGATGAGAATCAAGGACATTTGGTTCAAACATCTTACGTATAGACCATTTTTACGCGGGTCGAGTTATTTAGCAAAACAAATATTTATTGGTAATTACTTAATAAGGTCTTGGTTCGTAATTTGGCTTCTATACACGTGTAAACGAATGTCCTTGCTTGATCCAGTTTAGTTATTAGAATATGAAGATCCTCTAATGACCTAGTAAGTAAAATCACAAACAAAGTCATCTGTAAATAAAATAAATAATCTGGCATTAAACTTTAAGCCACCTTTAATAGAACCCTTCTACATAGATACACATAGTAAGCAAGCTATGAATGAATAACATCGCCATTACGTGATGATGTCCTCCTAGACGTTTCCGTCGACGGCGACATCCTGGCATATATCGGCAGTTTGGTTTCGTTCATGGGCTCGTACATGACTAGCGAAACCAAACTTTGCCTTGAACACGCGGTCACAAATAGCGCAGTAGAGTTGCCCTTGCGCATTGTAGGTGTAGTTATAGGAGGGCTTAGGGCGGGATTTTTGGAGCTGGCGTTTAGCGTCTAGGGCTTCAAGACGCCGCTGTTCAAAATCCTGTACGCTCTTATGAACAGTTCTGCGCCACTCAGGTCTTTGGGTCGCTAGTTGTTCCCATGAAGTTGGCGATAAGCCAACTGATCTTAGGTGGCGCTTTAGTACGTCCCTGTATCGCAAATATTGCCCTCCAGATTGGCGTTTGCCAGTACTAAGCTCAGAGTAAAAAACGGTCTTAGGCAATCTGGAGGACTCCATACGCACAAGGTGACCGCACCAGCGCAATTGTCCCTTCATCAGGAAACTCTCTATACCTGACATAGACGATCGATGGAGAACCTCCGTGTTGGAAATCCGATCTTGCCAGCGAATGCGAAGAATAGCTCGGAGACATTTAAGATGGAAGACGTCGAGGCGTTTGATGTCACCTTTGTAAAGGCACCAAGTCTCCGAGGCATACAAAAGCAAAGGGAGTATAATGGCTTTGTATATAGCTAGCTTAGTGACTAATTTGAGATCATGGGACTTCCATACACGGTGATTAAGTCCGCCAAATGCTGCTGCAGCCTTAGCGATCCTTGCAGATATATCAGACTCGAGACGGTTGTCGCTGCGTACGAGACTGCCAAGGTATCGAAAGGATCCCACTTCCTCCAGAGGTTTCCCGCTTAGGTAAACAGGCGTGTCGTCTGCAGATGTTTTTCTTGCAGGCTGTTTAAGAATCTGAGTCTTTGATGCGCTGATTACCAAGCCAAATTTGTGACACGATTCGTCCAGATAGTCAAGACATTCTTGAAGATCCTGGACACTGCTGGCCATAAGGCAGACATCATCAGCATATTGAATCTCCGCAACAGGAACCGTGGAGATCCTGCGTTTTGCTCGGAAGCGTGAGATGTCAAAGACGCTCTTGTCCATGCGGACATTGAGGATGATCTTATTCCTACATTTAACTAGAGCATCACTCATTACCGCAGAGAAATAAATGGCAAAGAGTGTCGGTGCCATGACACAGCCTTGCTTGACGCCGCTTGTGACCGGGAACTGTTCCGTAAGTTTGTCCTCGTGGCGTACGCGTGCAAACATGCCTTCGTGAAATTGGCGTACTAAGTTAACAAATTTTGGTGGACACCCACGTTTTTCAAGGACAACCCATAAAGCGGACCTTGGAACCCGGTCAAAAGCTTTCTCTAGATCCACAAAACACAAATAGAGGTCACGATGCTGTTCAAGGCACTTTTCCTGAAGCTGTTTTAACACAAAAATAGCATCAACCGTGCCTCTATTTGGGCGAAAACCACACTGGCTTTCTGGCAGGAAGCTCTCAGCTAGCTTGACGAGGCGGCTATTGATGACATGCGCCAGTACCTTGCCAGCCGCAGATAGCAGGGCGATACCTCTGTAGCAACTACAGTCGGAAAGGTCACCTTTGCCCTTGTAGAGTTTGCTTATAAGAGCATCCTTCCAGTCCTGTGGAACTATTTCTGCGTCCCATATTTGCAACACAAGTTCAAACAGTCTGGTCTTAATATTTTTCCCGCCATATTTGTAAACTTCTGATGGAAGACTGTCATAACCTGGAGATTTGCCATTCTTTAAACGGTTTAGAGCATTATGGAATTCCTCATAGGATGGTGGAGTTTCGAGATCGGATGAAATCGGCAATGCATCAAGAGAATTGATGTAATTTAGATCCGCTCCTTGACTTCCAGGATTGAGCACTTCGTTGAAATGCTCCGCCCATCGAAGAAGAACTTCTGAGGGATCAGTCAGCTTGGTGTTCTTGTCGCGCGAATATACCGGGGCTGTTTTATTACAACGGGGGCCATATATTGTTCTGAGGCTTTCGAAAAATCTAGCAGTTTGATTGGTATCTGCCAAACGTTGTAAGTCTTGGGCCTTAGCCAGCCACCATTCATTTTTCAATTCACGCACTTTTCTCTTAAGGACTTGCTGAAGTGCATTGCGCTCTTGGTTACAGTGGGCACTTCTCAGAGAGCGTCGAAACTCTCCAACAAGTTGTCGTAATTCCGTATCAGAATCATCAAACCAGTCTTGATTCTTCTTTTGCACCTTACCAATAACCAGTTTTGAGACCTTGTGCAGGTTATCAGCGAAACAACGCCATTCAGCGTCAATTGTCGGATTGTCTACAGAGTCAGAGTCAGATGCAGTATTCCCAAATTTTTTGTCAAGTTCTTTTCTAATATCCACGTCCAGAACTAGTTTCGAAAACGCCAGCCTAGCTGGTATCTTATGTTCTGCTCTATGTGGAGGTTTGATATTGAGCCTCATTTTGCATCTGATAAGCCGATGATCCGTCCAGCCCTGAGCACCTCGCATTGCTCTGGTAATAAGTACATCTTTTAGGTCATTCCTTCGGACTATGACATAATCAAGGAGGTGCCAGTGCCTTGAACGAGGATGCATCCAGGATGTTTTATATTTATCAGGCAACCGAAAAAACGTATTGGTTATGCTGAGTTCTAATTCTGCACATAAGGCAAGTAGGGCATAGCCATTAGAGTTGCATTTTCCAATGCCGTGCCTCCCAAGCACGTTTTTCCAGGCGAGATACTCTGTTCCGACACGCGCATTAAAGTCTCCGAGAAGAATAATCTTATCACATTGAGGGATGCTAAGGAGAACCATACGGAGATGGTCATAGAACTTCCGCTTTTCTTCATCAGAGCAGGTCATGGTTGGCGCGTAGACACTCACTAGGTGGACGAACTTCTTTGCTGATGTGTGAAGTCGAAGAGTAATGATTCTATCACTTAAGCCTTTCGGAGGTTCTATCAGGGAGCGGGCAATGCTGTTCTTAATCGCGAACCCAACGCCACTTGAAGCGCGTTCTGAAGAGGGTTTCCCTGACCAAAAGTAAGTGAATCCACCTAGTTCCTCGCAAAGTTCTCCACTGTCAGCTAAATGAGTTTCGCTTATTGCTGCAATGTCGATGTTGTATCGGGAGAGCTCACGAGCTATTAGCGCTGTCTTGCGCTCTGGGCAAATGTTGTTATCGTTGTCCAGAAGTGTTCTTACATTCCAAGCCGCTATATTGATTTTCTTATTGTATATTTGACTATTCTTTCGACCGCATTGATTGGTGACCAGACGGTCGCGGTTAACCATCTGGATAAAGGTGAGATGGGCTTTGTTTAGGCCACCTTTTCTAGGCCTCTCCCTGGATTGGGGAAAGCAGTGCTATCCCTAAATAGGGCTGCTTTGTCTTTGAACGAGCTGCCGAGTCAGTCCTCCCATCTCATCTGAGTCCCGAAACGACCATCACCGTCCAAACGCCTACGTGCAGAGAGCCAGCTAAAGACCGAGCTCACCCGCTCAATCCCCACCACCAGTCTCCATCGCCGCAGGGCTTTTAAATTCAGAGTTCAAGGATATTGCCAGGAGTCATCAGCGCGGGAATATATTATAGTGGGTAGGTATGTGCGCAGATACATACCCACTCTCTCGTCTCCTAGATCTTGTGTCCAGTGGATCGGATGACCGATACGACTAGACAGAAAGAGGAGATGCAGTGAATGGCCGCATGCCACTTTGTATCCTGACATACGCCCTACAAGCATATCACATATGCCTTGCTGCAACGCAACGATGGCCGGGTGAGTTGTCATACTGACGGAACCCGCCCATCGAACCGCTGCAGGCCATTACGTACAAGATATATGAGCAGCGAAGTATCGTTTGTTTGTTTAGTCAATATATTACGGTTATGGCCTTTTAAACCGCAAATAACAACATTGTTACAGTGATTTATTCCGATTCGTAACCATTTGTTCAACCACTTTTATTGTACATGAATTAATTAATGGCTTTTCTGTAAAATGGTCACAGAAATAAAAAACCCATTATTTATTTTTTGCAGCAAGTAGGTTTATTAAAAAAAAGGCTAAAGGCTGTAGGCTTAGTGAGATGGCTTTACTTCTCAAATGCCAAATATATTTTTTTAAATATGTTACGAATTGAAAACCAACCTTTTTCGTGTAGCCGAAAAATGACAATTTGAATTTGGAATTGAGTTCCATTCAACTTTGGATGACATCAAAACTTTTTTAAGTTATCATTTTCGCGATCAAAAACGTATTTCTAAAAATGAATTACAATTTGCAATTCCTTTTTCAACGTTATTTCAAACCAGCTACATTTTTCTTTTACATTTTTGAACGATGATCTAAAATTCGCGTAGGTATAATTTCAGAATTGAGTTAAAACTTGTTCTATTTTTGACTCAATTCAAACAAATTGGCATTGCATACCTATAACCGCTATTTTAAATCATAGTCCTTGAATCTACGAACATCAAATAGAGAATGATCAAAGCAAACTTTGGCAAACGTGCTGACATGAGGTAGGAGTGTGTACGGACAGCTAGCGAGGATAACGGGGTACGTACACAAATATTTATTGTATTAGTATTGTGTAATATTAGCGATTGCTGTGAGTAAACAATGCCTCTTGTATTGGAATTGATGGAAATATCAAATTTTGATAGGTACTTGTACTTCAGGTATCTCGATAAAGCGTGTATTGTAAAATATAGATTTCGACCGCAGTCCACAGGGTACTATTTCCCGCATATAAATTAAAAATAGCCTATTTACCTACTACTATGATTTATAAGCTATATAGGTATCTCCCAAGGCTCATTAAAATCTAACCAGTGGTTGTATTAATATTTATCCGTCATCGATAGTTGATGTAAAAAAAAAGTTTTCTTTTAAATTAAAAAGGTATTTTGTCATGAACTCCTTTATTGTAAAACAGGGGTTGTTTCTATTTTGTGATGGTTGAATACACTTGAAAAAATCATTTGTAGCTCGGCATTTCCTCGAAATCTTCCAGGTTCTAACCACTAGGTTCTACCACAATTTTTATGTTTCATTTAAAATTGTTCATATTAATTCAGGTGTAAATAAACCTCATTTGTAAAAGAAAATATACAATTTTATTTGCTCTCAATTCCTGAAATGAGCTTCTGTGGTCGGAACAAAATCAACTGGCGCCGAAAACAATACAATATTAACAATTAAACACTGTTTTTCCCAGAATTATGTACTGATATTGTGATTTTAACAAAACACTGGCAACAAACATGCTAGAAATAATAATGAGGAATTTTAATTATATGCATGTACTAGCTTCGCTAGTCGTGGTGGCCTAGTGGTTAAAGAACCAGCCTCTCGAGTATGAGGGTGTGGGTTCGATTCCAGGTCAGGCAAGTACCAATGCAACTTTTCTAAGTTTGTACGTAAGGCTGCCTTTTAAGTTCTGTCGTTTGGTAACCTCCCGCGATTTTTAAAAATATATATATATGCTATTTGAATCTTTTTGAATTTAGAATTCGAAAACAAAAGAATGTTTTTAAATAGGTCGAATAGTTTTATTGTATCGTCCATTCAAAGGTGACAGGTCGGTTGCAAAAATGGAAATGTGTAAGGAAAATTTGAGTGCGATAATTTTCTACAACTTTAAAAGGGGATTGTCGCGACTTCAGTACTAGAAAGAGATTAATTCTGTATTTAGTGATGTAGCACCATTCCTTAGGACCGCAGAACGCTGATATTTAGAATTTCAACCTGGGCACTCTAGCTTCAGTGACAAGCCTCGTGAAGGTCGTCCAAAAACCGCCATGATGCAAGTTTATATCGAGGCTGTGCGGCAGCTAATCCTCGCAGACGGACATGTAGCATATGGTGAAATAGAGGCATCCGTGGGCATTTCAGGGACCACAGTCAAAAATATCCTACACGAAGAACTTGGCGTAAGATAGATGATCTCTCCATGGATACCACATTTTCTTAGCGACGACCAAGAAACAGCCCTAGTAAGTTGGTGACGTCAAACTCTGCAGCGATTCGACCGAGGAGAGTCAAAGCAGGTCTATGATATAGTTAGTGATAACAAGTCCTGGATATACGCTTATGATCCGGATTCTAAGCAGCAGTCAGCTGTCTAGGTCTTCCAAGACGAGCCAAAACCGACCAAAGTCGTACGCTCGCAAAGCACTTAAAAAAAAATGGTTGTCTCGTTTTTGGCAAAGGGTGATCGTGTCGCCACTATTGTACTAAAATATCGCGACATGGTTACCGCTGACTCGTATACCATTGTTTGTTTGCCAAAAGTCATCACCGAATTTAGAAAAAACTATCCAAGACTTCGAATGATACTGCACCATGACAATGCAAGTTCGCGCACCGCCCGCCAAACACCGATGTTTTTGAGTTCCCAAAATGTTGTAATATTGGATCATCCACCTTACAGCTGTAACTTAAGCATTAATGATTTTAATACATTAACCAAAATTAAGAAAATTCTTCGTGGACTACCTTTCAGCACACCTGAAGAAGCTGTTGACGTATACAAATCGGCCGTTTTGACTACCCCCACTTTGGAATGGAATAAATATTTAAAAACTGATTTGAATGCATGCAAAAGTGCATTAAATATCGCTAAGTATTCTTAAAAAAATAATAAACGGTAATAACCTATTGGATTATCTATACTTATTTCAAACGACACAACTTAAAAGGCAGCCCTCGTATGTACTTTCTAAATATATCTTAGACACCAATGCCTGATAAAAAGGTGAAGGAAAACATCTTGAGGAAACCTGGACTATATAGTCTGAAATCACCAACCCGCATTGAGCAAGCGTGGTGATTAATGCTCAATCCTTCTCCGTGCGAGAGGAGGCCTGTGCCCAGCAGTGGGATGATAAAAAGGCTGTAACAGAACAGAACAGATGTACTAGCTTCTGACAACGGTTTCACCCGCGTCCCGTTGGCACTTCTCGACGAACCCGTATAAAAATACTAATACCCGTATAAATGGGCTGTGATACTTTTTCAAATCGATTTTTTGAAAAGATAGTATTTTTTTCAAATCGGACCAGTAGTTAACAAACAAGCAAACAAAGTCTTCAGCTTTATAATATTAATATAGACGTAAAATTTGCTTAAATAGTCAAAATTGTAAAAAGTAGAATTTGTATTCAAAATCACATTTAAAATCATGCTTAATTTTAAGTTCACAGAATTGTATCCATAATAAATATTGTGTTAATAAAAACAAAATAAGTTAAAACCTCATTTCATTATTATTGGGTAGGGATAACCGTATATTACTGAACTTAATTTTTGTATAATAGGAAAAACCACTATTGTATTTATTTTTATTTTGTTTGTTAATACTAACTTACGCCAGCGGTTTCACGAGTGTACCGTGGGATATACAATTAAAAAAATGTAGCGAATAGGTTTCCTCAATAAATGGACTATCTAACATTGAAATATTTTTTTCAGACTGCGCGTAAGAACTGCCGAAGCTGTTCAGCCTACAATTTAACGCACCTTACAAACTATGGAGGGATTTATCATGTCGAGATGGGCACTCATCCACAGGTACCGACCGCGCCTTATGATCGACCGACCCGTGCGGCTGCACTTAGCCACGAGCTCCTCCGTAAGGGCGTATTCAGATGACACGCGCCGATCACGCACAGCACCCGTGCACGCGTTCTGCCCGCCTTAAACCCGCACACGCGCTGCATCCGCCTCGCATACGCCTCGCGCCAACATAAACTACTAGTGACTGGACTACTTCGTTCACTAGGCACAGTGGCTTCCAGGTATCACAACGCGTACGCGGGGAGGGTGCAGAGCGCGGGCAGGGCGAGTGCAGGGTTGGCGCGAGTCAGGCGCGGGGCGTGCGCATGCCGTGCGCTTGTAGACCTCGTTAAATGCAATTTGAGATCTATTGATGCATTATAAGGCTCAAATTCTTATTTAACAAATTTCAATGCGAGTTGGACGCGGGAGAACGCACCCTAAAGAAAACATAGCAGTGAACGCCGTAGGCTTTCTATAATGTATCCTTCTCTGTCAAACATTTATAATTTAACAATTATTGCTAGATAAAGACAAGGCCCAGCAACAAAATATTACAAAGCCATATCAAATTGAAATCACTTCGAGACGATAAAAATAACTTGTTACTATATAACGCCCACAAATCAATTAGGCCACGAGAGAAAATTCCATTTATTAAAGAACAAGGAGCCAAAGCTTTTCCATTTACACATATTTCATTCACACAAAACCTATCAAATGCTTGTATATAAAGATAATAGTGTTTTCCCCTTTTTTGTTATTTACCCATCTCAGCGATTTACTCTATAGGACCGTTAATAATATGGACCTTGATGCGAAAAAATCAAGCACCTATAATAATTTTATGCCTTTTGTCCTTTCGTCTGTGTTTCATATTTGTAATTAATATGTAGCTGGCATAACGGTAGGATTAAATAAGAGTATATTCCAAATTCGAACTTGATTTGTCGACGAAATTCCATCAAAAAATTTGTACGCGCGTTGCCGCAAAACCACTGCTACTTAGCGTGTTTTCGCACACAAAGGTTCGCGATGGTTTGCACGCAATTTGTTGGATAGGTATTGTGACTAGATTAAGTAGATCATTAAGAAACATTTGTGTGCCACACACTGGTGGAATCTCCCCTTAATTTTAGTAGACATTACCTAAATGTCTACTTAAATTTATTATCTTCGTAAATGAATAACTACCTACTTATTAAACCTGGGTTCTTAGTGAATTTACTAATGATGTAATATGCAAACCAAGCATTTCAGTACATTGATATACAAAACAAAATATAGGTACCTATATACGAATTAACTTCAGAAAATTATTTCTCAATGAGATAATCATTATTTTCCAAAAGCAATTATTTTGGCTTATAACGCAGCAAAAATTACCGGGTTGGGTTGTATTAATTTTTGTAATTAATGCCATTGCAACTTTAATGATTTACTGATCAAGCAATTATTATCATAATATTTTACAACAATGGTCTCTGCCGGGTCTGTCTGATGGTTCACGATTAATTCAGGAACTACTGAATGGATTTTCATGTGCTTTGGGTAATAATAGATGACAAGTAAAAAAAGAATGAATTGTAAGCAAAGATGGACAGACGACCTTACAAAACGAAGGAAAACGCTGGATGCAGGTCGCTTCCAACCGGTATCTGTGGAGATGGAAGGGGGAAGCCTATGTTCAGCAGTAGACGTCCTATGGCTGAGATGATGATGATGATGATGAAAGGTTTCAAAGTCTGCCTGTTCTAATTAAATAAAGGTACTAACAATTTACATTTAAACTGTTATTACATTTTTGTAATGATGTAGATTCTATAAAAAAATCTACCTATTGTATTAATAAAATGCATCATGTGAAATAGAAACGGGATCAAACGTGTAGATAAATGTGGGTCACAGGTCACAGTGTTGTACGCAAAGATAACCTTTTGAACTTCACATTGAGATAAGTAGTTCATGATCGATTTACATTCCTTCCGCTTTTTAGATCGATTTTCTGGTTCTAATCTTCTAATGTCTGTGTCTTCACCTCTAGGTTTACAAGTTCAATATAGAAAGCATTTATAGGATATGTGACCAAAGTGTATATTTAAAACTAATTACTACCAACAAATTAAATTAAGTATCTACATCAGTTTTCAAAATAAATTACCTCAGGGAAAAAATATATCCCCACCCAAACATCTATCTGCTCTCATAATAATTTATCAATCATTGACAACCAAGAAAAAACTTTCAAAAACAATTTCGCATAATTTTTCCTTTACAAATTGCTATGAAAAGCCACATGATCAAAGCTTAAGAATATTGTATAAATGCGTGTGTGAAGAAGCAATTATCTCTTCAAAGAGCCATCGCGACAAAACAAATTAAATTCAACCTCCGCAGTCTTAGAGCATTAACGAACCGGAGACGCCATGAGCACAGATCTCCACGGGATTAAGTATGTAAATTTAGACACAGGGGCAGAAATGACCGCAAATCTCCTTAGGGAAAAGGCTGCCATTTGACCCACGGGGGCAGAAGTGAGCACAAATCTCACAAAGGGGCAGCGGACAATACAAAAAATAGTAACACTTACCTCACACATGCATTTTCGATCACACCATTACGTACACATACGATAAAATTTTCAAACAATCTTATTATCAAATTATTAATCATAAACGTGATGCACACATGTTCATACGAGTATGAACGGCGTATTCGTACTTTGGCAAAAAGGAAAGCACAGCAGTGGCGGATCCAGTTGATTAACAACTCTAAGTACGTAGCAGGGTCAAACTGTACTGCTATTTTTACTTACAAAAGGGCGTAAGTATGTAGACTACTTCATACATGAATATACGCTCTTTCAAATTTAACGGAAAGGAAAAGCTTATTACATTGCGACGTACTAAAGAACTCGATCTAGTTGATATAAGGAAGAAATGGTGTCAAGTTTATGGAGTACTACGTTTTCTTGCGGTTTTACTAAAACTTAGACAAAAAGTATATTTTGACGTTTGTTATTATTTCATCCTATTTACATAATAAAGCCGTTTTTTTTTTGTTTACGCTTATCTCGGGAAGTGCAGAGCTGACTATAAAAAAAACCTTTATTAAGTACACCATTTTTTTCATTTCGGATCTCAGAACTTACTAGGTATTGTCCAAAATGTAAAACTCAAGTAACGCCAGGTGTACTAGCTAGTTATAAACAAAGATATAAATGCTTGAGCTCCCAAAGTTGATAAAATTACACGAGCTATTGATGTGGAAGAAGGCATTGTCATGAAAATCTTCCTGAATAGATACTTTCGTGAACCATTGATTTACATAATACACCAAGCTTTATCTGAAGGGATGGGGAAAAATATATCTTATTATAGCCTTACCTTATAGTTTCACTTACATCCTGATAAAAATGGAATTCTGCCTTTAGGTTGCCTGTTCACCGGAGCGGAGCTAGGCTACGGAGTGGAGAAACTGAGAAATATTAACCAATAGGATTGCACAAAATCTCCGCTCCTCAATCCTATTGGTTAATATTTCTCAGTTTCTCCACTCCGCAGCCTAGCTCCGCTCCGGTGGACAGGCAGCCTTAAAGAAGTAAACCCTCGTAACCAAGTTTTAATTAACCTATTTAACTATCGTCAAACCAAATGTTTTTAGCAGCGGATAAACATTTTTAAAAGTACATATAAACTATTTATTTACATACGTATTAAAAATGTAATAGAAACACTCAAAATTGAGTACAATATTTATTGTCACTCACACACCGAGAAAATTGATAGCTTTTGTTCCTATTTACCTATTAATACTGCTGTCAACTTAAAATTTGTATTTCACTTTACCGACTATATTCATTAATATTTCATAAATTTTCCAGCGAGCAAAATATTTCTCACAATGGGATTTTTATTTCTCTGTAGGTATCGATTGAAGGAATAACCCATAACAGTGAAAATACTCCATTTACTCAGTTTTGGGACTGTTCGTTTACAGTTTTTTTTCAAGGAAAAAAATAAATTTTTTATAACTCATTTGTCGCATTTCCCTGAATATCGTAAATACAAAAAAAACCGTAACTCTTACTATATAATATGAATCATTGTATTAGCATTTGAATTCTATGTTAGGATGAGCAAAGGGTCAAGATAGCATTGTTGTGGGATCAAAAACATTTCATGGCTCAGCGATTTCACAAACTTCCTGTTTTCCGCGAAAGTTACTCGTGTGTGAATCTACCTGTGTTTTTGTTTGTAATGTATGTTTTTTTTATGTCAGACTGTCTATCAAGTTTTCATGTTTTTCGTCGCTCAAAATGTATCACAGGTAAAAAAAGCGGAAAATCCGCTGATATGAAAACGGTACTAGTACCAGCCATTTCGACCGAATGTCAATGCGTTGAGTATTTATTAGTCACAGTATGAAAATCTATAAGCTGTCATCAGTCGTATGTATGTGTATATAAATAGTTTTATATTTTTTAAGTCCGGAAGATACATGTGTACTTTTCTATCTAACCATTGGCAAGCGCTAGTCATAAGATAAACTAATATTTTTTCGCAAAAAGGTTTTTGTATAAAAATACACATTATACGAGCTTTAGAGATTTTTTGTAAAGAATTGCATGGTCAAAGGAAGCTGATTGGGTGCAAAACTACTGACCAATTAAAGGTATCAAAGAACGCTGTAATTAGGACTGTCCCAATTGAAATCAAAAGGTCGATAATGCTATTAGTTGCCCAGGAAATGGAATGGAATCAATGGCTAATGGCCGGCCAATGGAAGGTAATCATCCATTTGTTGGGTCAAGCTTCGAAGGTGTAACATAAATATTTAGTGCTACAAACATACAATGATAGTTCGTAAAAAAAATCCACACGTACCAGATAAAAAATAATAAAAACAAAATGCAATAAATGCGATGGACGTTTAAAAAAACTGCAAGTCATG
Organism: Helicoverpa zea; assembly: GCF_022581195.2. Taxonomy (NCBI): domain Eukaryota; kingdom Metazoa; phylum Arthropoda; class Insecta; order Lepidoptera; family Noctuidae; genus Helicoverpa; species Helicoverpa zea. The sequence goes on from NC_061472.1 coordinate 8,437,586, forward strand.
CCATGAAAAAATACCTTGTTGTTCAAGAAAATGAATCATGCGCTTTAATATTTGAATACAATCTTCTATTTCGGCATTACAGTCACATCTTCGGTAGTATAGTGGTAAGTATCCCCGCCTGTCACGCGGGAGACCGGGGTTCGATTCCCCGCCGGAGAGATTCTTTTTGTGCTTTCAAACAACATTATTTATCACACCGTAATCAGTTTTACCGAGTACATTTATTATCTCGCTTTACACGATGAATACAAAGTTATAGTTTATTATTTTCCATTCAATCGGTACTGCGTAAAATTAGTATTGTTTTACGTGTCCTTTTCATATGGTATTGACAATTCGATTCAATTTGAGCTAACTACCAGGTAAAATAATTTATATAAACTAGTTCTGAACATTTTCAATTAATTCACCTACATTCACGATGTAAATAGTTTAGTCACACTACACAAAAAAATATTTTACACGGAACTGTAAAAGTTGCTGCGCTCAGACCAATTGCCTTTCACATTACTCATATAGTTTATTAGTAGGGACATAACATTGAAGTAAAATTGTAATTGCGTAAAACATTAAAAAAAACTGCAGTTTAATTAGTAACCACGTCCACTGATACCAACTTACTTAGTCATCAAAACCGTCCAGTAGTTAAACGCCTTCTCAAGTACGAGAGTAAATTGCAATCTAACTTCCCCTAGTTATAAAGGTTTACGCACTTTAGTCTAAGTTATAATATGTACTTTCTAAGTATGTAGTAGTTAGTAGTAAAGAAAAACATCTTGAGGAAACCTGGACTTTATAATCTGAAATCGCCAATGTGCCTTGAGTAAGCGTGGTGATTAATGCTCATCTCTTTTCTGTATAAAAAGAGGCATGTGCCCTACAGTAGGAAAAAAGAAAGGGCTTATGATGATGATGACATTCTTCAAAACTGTCACCCATCCATTTTCCTCGCATCAAGGCATTTGGGCTCACAGTGTCACCGGGATTGTTCGAAAGAGTTACCGCGGCCTTGGTACATAAAAGGCCTACGACGGAACACGACGGTTTTAGTCAGTAAGAGTCTGACACTCCCTCACCGATGCTAACCCCCAGCGGGAGGGGTTATTTGATGATTTTTGATGTCGTGAAAAAAAAAGTGTCACGGAAGAAAATATGTCAACATTATGGGGATCTTAAAACAAATCTATGTAAAAAGAACTCATAGCAAGTCACATCACAAGCCGAACTGTGAAACAAAATCTTTTCAAGTCGCGATAAAGCGGAAAGTTTTGAAAACCCCGTGCTTTTAGGCTTTTATGTGACGCCTTCGCTTACGAAAGCGGATTATCCGTTACACGTGTTTTGTATTGCGACTCCTTATAAATAAATGATTTGTGTAACCTATTTTATACGACCTCAAAAAGACAAGAAGAAATTAAAATACCGAATGTTTCTCTTTTTGTGGAAAAGTAAATTGTCTTTTTCATGGAAAAGTACGATACTTTCTCACTATATGGATTGAATGGTTAACCTATTGATATTAGCCTCTTGATTCTGCTGCATTTTTAACCTACCTGAAAGGACAATGCTCATGAAGTATGAGAAAAAAACCCAGGCCCGGCGCAAAAGAAATGTAACTCAAAATATAGGTAAAAATAAGTAATTAAATATAACATAGGGGGCATTATCGAAATCAGTGGCTATATGTGTGAAATTGCTATTCGAATATTAACATCTGCGGTACATTGCTACTCGAGATTTTAGAGGAAACATAATATATTAGTAAAAGGAACAGCAAACAGATACAGTTGTGGTTTAAGACATAATGACATGTTTATGGCAACTTCTCCACTATTCTACCTACTTTTGCAAGATAAAAGGATGATAGAACTAAAACACGATATGAATGTACTTTTCATTTTAATAATAACGCTTAAAAGTCATCGATTCTTTATTTCTAACACGACATGATCCAAAAATGTTGCGGGATGCGCGAACTGTTCCTCATGTCTAGCCCACCCTAAGTAATGTAAAACGGTCATGACACGATGACGGGGGTGCTGCAGCCCAATGTCCTCCACCCATGAATACAGGAGCAGTAATATCCTGATATGCCATTCCTGCCATTTTCCCTCGTATAAAGAATTTAGGTGTAAAAGAACACTGCTAAAGTGAAGTTAACCCGGTTTGGACAAGGCTTGCGTCGCATCCCAAAGTCCCGAGTTGTACTTTGGTATTGATTTATCTTTTTGGAGAGGCTTATTACTTGCCATATTACTTGTTTGTTGTTTCAGATAGCACTTTAATTAAACTATAAGCCCCAGCTGCTCATGTGTCCTTTAATTAAATTAATTTAATATAAAAGAATTATACTTTTTTGCAATTTTATAAGGTCGAGGTAAATACTTCCCACCCCTTCCCCTGGATAAATATTGACAGTCTGCAAAATTTGTATCAACGATTTCTGTCTGACAACGTGAAAGAGTGACAAACGGACAGACACAGTTACTTCCGAATAAAACAAAAGAAATTTCCAATAAACGCGTGAGGGTTGTTACTGTCACATGAAAACTTTCCTCAAAGATAAAAATAGAATCAAATGCCACGAGAGATTACAATATTATTGTTTAATTTTTGTTTATCACGCTGACTGATTTAGTAAACCACGTCATACTAAAAACGATATTTAAGCATTACTATTATCTCTATAATCATTAGGTACTTTTAAATGTCAACTGAAATACTTTCAGGCAAAGATTATTGAATTAAAGAGACTAGACGGTTTGCGTGGCACGAAACGTTCATACGAGACAGATTGCGTAAAATAATTTGTGATAAATCAATACTCTTATTATTCTTTTATTTGTATAATTACTCAAGTTCACAGAAATTTATTTTGTTTGCTTAACACCAGATTCTTCAAATCTTCACCCACTAGGCCACCACGACTTTTGGTAAAAGGCTAGGCAGATGAATATAAGATTTTTAAAGCCAATTACGAAATGGCACACACGTTTACGCAATAAAAAGCTTTTATAATTTCAGACTGACATAATACATGGAAACTGAACTTTATCGCACCTTACTATGCGCTTGGACTTACACACTTATTCATATTTCATGCGTTATTATTTCGAGTTATAAGTATATTTTCATTATCCCACTGAGATGTCTTCTCATGCAGAGAAGAATTGAGAGTGAATCAGCTCGACCAATTTGGGTTGGCGATTTAAACTTTTAACCAACTTTCCAAAAAAGAGGTACTCACTTCTGAGGTTTGTATTTTTAAGTCCAGATTTCACTATTAATATAGAAAATTAATATTCGGATATTTTTTTCCAGTCATGTTTCATGACTAAATGACAAAGAGACAGCAAAATAATTCAGAATTAATTACTCGAATCTAATCTCAAGTGCTCCATAAGATTAAGATTAAAGAACACTCTCGTATTCATAATCCAGCCATTAGATTACCTACTCGAGCATCTAATAACGTTTTAAATAATACATGACTTTGGTAACATAGACTTCTGCAAAAAGGAAAGTTACGAAATGTATTTAAATTCAGAACTTGAATTAATGTCAGATATTCTAAATCCGACTTTAAAGATTGGTCAGTACAAAAAATTCCATCATCCCTTGGACATTGATTGCTGTCAACTGCACATAATCGGTACCCATATAATTCACTGACGTTCACTGACTCCGTAAATATTACGCTCACATACACGAAATAGATTCGTATCCAGTTCTAAACTTGAAAAATTAAAAAAACGAACTCAAGAATCCGACTCAAATAGTTCCAACCAATTCACAACATTTCCAGAATACCTCCGCACACATTCTCAAACACACACACATATACACATCACATATTTCAGAAGCAAATCTATATTATTATATTGTATTGGGCAGATAAGATATGGTCGTTACACTTCTACGATATCTAAGAGCCGTGATCGATATCGGGTATGAGAGGATGGATAAAACTATTAGCGGGTTATAATAATGTTTGAGAATCGTTTCCAATAATGGCCCGTATTAGTACAGATGTTAGGCCTTTTATGTAGCTTGGAATATCCTTTTTTTCTGAGGCGGATTACCAGTATCACGCTTTCGTGGAATTCATCAATCGATCAGTATTATAACCATGTGTGTATACCTAATACAAAATGTACATTTTGTGATTGCATACCCTAGAACGTGATGTTACGTAGATTATGAACCATATAAGGTCTTTCAATAACCTACCAAGGCTACAGGAATGTTCGAAAGAGATTCTGCTTCCCAGGTACACAAAGGCCTTTAGAAAGAACATAGATCGGTTTTAACCAATAAAAGTATAACACTCTCTTTCACAATAAAAGTCGTGGTGGCCTAGTGGGCAAAGAACCAACCTCTCGAGTATGAGGGCGCGGGTTCGATTCCAAGTCAGGCAAGTACCAATGCAACTTTTCTAAGTTTGTTTGTACTTTCTAAGTATAGCTTAGACACCAAATGACTGTGTTTCGGATGGCACGTTAAACTGTAGGTCCCGGCTGTCATTGAACATCCTTGGCAGTCGTTACGGGTAGTCAGAAGCCAGTAAGTCTGACACCAGTCAAATCAAGGGGTATCGGGTTGCCTGGGTTGAGGAGGTCAGATAGGCAGTCGCTTCTTGTAAAGCACTGGTACTCAGCTGAATCCGGTTAGACTGGAAGCCGACCCCAACATAGTTGGGAAAAGACTCGGAGGATGACTCTCTTTCACAATAACCACATCGGGAGATGTCATTTAATGATTTGAAAAGCAATGACAAACTAATTGGAACCTGGTTTATGGCACACAAGATGTACCACCTGTATTTCAGAACATAAAGAAATAAAATCCTCAAGATGGCCATTTTACAACTTCAAGAGTTAAAGGCCTGTTGCTACAATAATTCCATTATCTGTCAGACAAACTGAGTTTGCTTGAGTTAGATCTAACTGGAATTGAGTTAGAACGTCATTGGGGCAGTTATCTGCTGAACGAGAATTTTGTTTTGAAACTGTTTTATTGGACAAATTCCTGTTTTGAAACGTGTTATGATTTATAAAAAATGTGTTTGTCGTTTTGGTAAAATGGAGACAAAACAAAAAGAGCAGAAAGAACGGGTCTGCTCGAAGAGATTTCATCAGAATTATGCAGTACCTTTGTACTATTTTATGTCACTTCTACTTTTTGTGTGTTTATACAAAAATGGTTAAATAAAATAAAATAAATAAAGAATCCTCCAGACGCTTTTTAGTTGTTTGTTTTACTAGGATAGTCTTTGATATGTATTGTAAATATCTATGTAAATAAAAATAAAGAATAAACCTGGTTAAAAAAAGAGCATCCTTCAGATGTAAATATGTTTAGTCAACGAAAATTTACCTATGTACGAGTAATTCGGTATCGTTAATTTAGTTTCTACAAAACAACAACTGAATGTGATGAATGAATAAAGACGCTGAAAATATTTTTCAATCACACAAAGATATTTTGTAACTTCTTCAAAGCCAAAGATGAAAAATACAAAGTGACTTTTACAAAATCCTAATCTTATCTTACACGTCGTCTCTAACAAAGGAAAATATTCAGATAAACCTATAAATGTAAGAAAAATATTACTGGATAGCTAATCAATGGTTGACACTTTGTATAGGCAAAAGCAATTGGCTAGGGCAGGCGACAATGGCCGGTATTATGCTGACAATTCCGAATGAACCGCATTTAGTTTAGTTCATTCAGTTTCTAAAGACATTTCTTTATATAAGCTTTTTTGTACATTGATGAAACGTCAAAGCGCTGTATAAAGGCTCGAGCAGACCGCTTGCGTAGCGTAGACGTGCGCGTCGTTACGCAAGCGGTGTGGCCTGTTTCATACATTACAACTCATGGTACGTGCACGTCTACGTTTACGTCTACGCGTACGCATCCGGTCTGCTCAAGCCTTAAGTGAATTTTTAACTGACTTCAAAAAAGAGGATTTTAATTATCTCACGCGATTATCTGACGTTTGGCTAAACCGAATCACACCAAGTATTTAATCTCTACAACCAAAATCACTACTATCATTGTACAAAAATACAAAATAGGAATTCATCCCCACCCATAACATTAACAGCGCTTTCACACTAACAGTTTTAGCGCTCGGTTTTCCCGAGTAACATCGCTCGACTCGACGGACAGTGTCAGCAAACAAATTTACTACGGCCTTACTACCCTAGTGCAAAAAATTATATTTAAAACCGAACGAAACATTTTCGCCACTCGAAATTCAAACATCAAAAATTTAATAGTGTAAAAGCGCTATGGCACACACTCACTGCCCAGATTACAAAGCAAAATTGATGTAAGTAGGTTTGTTCAGGAAATATATTCTATCCGCATACTTTAAGATCGTGTATGAATAATGTGAAATCTGAATTTCCCTAAGGAATGCACGGGGAAACAGAGTTACCACAGCTAATTAATTTGAGTGGAGATTAAAACAGTGGTTTAAGTAGGTCAAGAAAAACTAGGTGCTTTACATATTTTTTTTACATTTTACCTACGTGCGTAAAATTCTATATATAATACTATGGAACGCATAATTTTATTGGCACATAGGAACAAAGCAATCTAACCATCTTCTGTAATAACACAATTATTATGAAAAAATAAATTATTTTCTCTTTACTTAAATCTGAATCGATACAGCTATTAATGGTATCAATAAAAGTTTTCAAAGTGTTTGTTAAAACCCTTGACCGATTTTCCGTTTACAATTATAATAATGGGATTCACCGTCAATTCTCGATGCAATGTTGAGTGCTCTCACAGATAGGGCACACAATACACGTAAAGTACTTCGAATGATACACACCTTTATTGTCAATGAATGAGTGGTGATTGTCAATGATTTATAAGTTAAACTAGCTACCAAAAGCGGATTTACTCATTTTATGATTTACTCACTTTCTGAGGTAGCTTCTTTCAGCACCCGAATAAAAATAAGTCTGAATCACGAACAATCGTTTTTTTTTTTCTTAATATTGTCTGGTTAGGCTGTGGATTGTGGAACTATGTATTTTATAGTAATTCAAAGCACAAAGTACGCACATGAATTCGTACCCCTCCCGCAATTTGGCTGATACCTAGGATTAATTTCTGTTCAGCCACTCACTCGAACTATGTACATAGTTGTGTATGTATATTAAGCAATTGTATAGACACCGCAATTTTCATAGCGCGGACTTTACAAATTGTCAATTTAGAAGGACCATAACAACTTTCCATTTCACAGAAACAATGACAGCTGACGCAAGCACTTCAGTAACACGCAGTTTTCCTCTCAAGCCGTAGATAGTGTTAGCTTGTATGTGTGCGTTTATCTCAAGTGCGCAGACGCAGACAATGTTTTTAGTACAACGCCTTGCTTTTATTAATACAGATCTAGGTTTATATGTACCTTCCATATTTAGAAACGCGATGGTTTGTAAGAATGATTTGATGCGAAAACTACTGAATGGATTTTGATGAAACTTGGCAGTAAATTTCAAAATTACATATAGAGCTACTGTTTATCTTCGGGGTGACGTATTTCCTCCAGGACGCGAGTAAAACCGCGAAAAGAATAATTAAGCTTATATAAAAATAATTTTCAGATATTTTGTTGGAAATATAAAAGGTTTATATTTCCAACAAAATATCTGAAAATTAATTATATTTACTAATTGATAAATGCGGTAATTTACCGTGACAAGACAAAGCTAACTTGTAAAAATATAAATTTCAATGATAAAATACATGATGTATTTTTATTACGCTGTCTGATATTAAATCCTATAAATATACCTACAGTTTTCCAAAATGAGAAACAGCAATGAGTCTTCGTCAAAATACGTATCAAAGTAGTGGTAATAAACATTGTTCCATTAACAATAATGATGATTGACAGATGGGCTTATAGTGCATATTAGTTACCTACTATTAGGGATTAGTTAAATGATCATATAGTTCGTGTAAACGTGGGATTATCCTCCAAGAAAGGATAAGACCACGATCGATTAGAACGTGCCGAATTAACATTAACTGTAAGTGAACCAGCTTCCACCTGCGGTTTCACTCGGTTCCCCCCTTTCCGAGGGAACTATTTCCGGATAAAAAATAAACTACACATAAGTATGTCGTTCTGATTTATAACCTATACTACTGTCAAGTTTCATCAAAATGAATTTGGCAGTTTTTGCGTGAAAGAGGAACAAATATTCTAAACATACAAACCTTCGCATTAACAAAATTAGTCAGACGATATATCTCACGTGACGTTAAAAATAGCCACTTAAAAGTCTTGTATGGGGGTTGATTGCTCAAAGGATTACAGCAACCCTAAATCAGGGACAAGTTCAAGGGGATGATGACACAAGCCTTTGCCAACACTTCGTTCAAATAGGCTTACCCAAAAGGTACCGATTTCACGATTATGACCTAAAAAATATAGAAAATACAGTAACTTTATGCAGTTGGCAACAAAAGTTTGTATGCATGGATGTTTGTCTTCTTTCACGCAAAAACTGTAAAATCAATGTTGATGTAACTTGGCAGTAATATAGCCTATACACATCAAAAAATATACAGACTACTGTTTTTATATTTGCGGGAAGTAATTCCTTTTTATGACGAGAGAAACCTCGGGTGGAAGCTAGTGTAAGAGTAGCAGTAAGCTACATGACACACTAAGAGTGGGAAAAACCATGTCGAGGTTTTGCGTAATTTGTAGTAAGAGATAATGCATACTTATTATGATTAGCATTGGCATTCAAGAAGTTAAATACATAGTTATTTTTGTATAGCATTCGTATGTCAATCATATGCCAAAGCCAAGATTATTTCTTCGCATAAATATCTAGAGTCGAATTTACGTTCTTCACTACATAAACATTGGGTGTCGAAAAACGTATTCGGTCTGTTTTCGTAGCCACAATGTTTTCTCAGTTCCCTTTGTTGAAAGTCAGGAATCTTAGGAAATATACTCGTCCTTTCTATATGGATAGAAGGACCATTTCTATTTGCTTTTTTTCCTCGCAATTTCTTACGCATCATGAGAAAACACATAGCTTCCTAGGAAAAATCTGAAAGGAAAATTCTTTGTTTTGTATCTTTATATTACACAGGCTTCCGTTTGCGGATTCACTCGCGTTCTATGGGAACTACTACGTGCACGTGGATAAAAAGTAAAATTTAGTTCCTGAGAGAAACCAACTATCAAAAAAACTTCGGCTATTTTTTTTTTTGTTATTTTAATATAAAATACAAGCGAGCAGGGATAATTTCACATGTGCTTATCCATCTAAAATTGGACTAGGCAAGCTAAACTTATTTTAGCCTTCACTAATGTTTGGTAATACATTAATGTCGCCGTGCCTAATTAATCATTTACCTACAGTGAATCTTGTTTACGTAAACAAGCGTAAAATACAAAATAATTAATGAAAATCAATACCCACAGCTTCTAGTCTTTGTTGCTCTCCATCAACTACAAGTTTCCCTCGTATTCCAAATATGCAAATTCTTCGAATTCCATTTATTCCAAAAACAGACTTTTCATCTCCACAATAACGGTTACTTTTTTATATATAGATAGTTATAATACAGGGTTATAAATTTATAATTCGAAGTATACCTCATCTATATAATACTAATATTATAAAGCTGAAGAGTTTGTTTGTTTGTTTCGCGCTAATCTCAGGAACTACTGGTCCGATTTCAAAAATTATTTCAGTGTTAGATAGCCAATTTATCGAGGAAGGCTATAGGCTTTTTATCCGGTTTCGTGCAGAGGTTTCCACGGGATGCGGGTGAAACCGCTGGCAGAAGCTAGTAATATATATTCGAGATACATCCGAAATTCCCTGTGTTTTGAAATAATGAATGAATTTTAGAAGCCCTGTATTTTGGAGATAAATCACGATTTTGGAGATAAACCACTCCTAACTTATTCAACCCTTCCAAAAATAAATGACTTGTGGTGTCATCTATATGTGTATATTTTTTAATGAGGTTAAGAGTACACTGAATACTTTTAGTCGGCCGATAGTTTGTCATAAGTCAGTATGAAGATGAATGGTATTATTATAAAGATCAGGTACTTATTCAGCCGATTTCAGATCGACTGAAAACATTGATTGGAATCAAGATTTTCTTAAAAAAAAAAATTACAAACATCAGGTCAACTGTCGGTTAGTCGACGGTTTAGTCTGCAGCGTTAGGGTACTCAAATTGAAAATGATTAAAAAGGAGCCATTAATTAGGCATTTTAGACGCGGCCCATGTTGATTTAGGTGACAAAAGGTAAGGCCTTTTTTGGGAACTCAGCCATTTATTCCATTACGTTTCTAATTACGGGTTCCTTGATCCTTATCTATAATTACACGTATATATAAATAAGTAATTAGATAATTAATCGGGAAAGAAATTAAATTAAATGGTTTAGACTATTAGACTGCGATTTTGTAGCCTTGCAGACCTACTGTTTAGATAATAAAGTTATTTTAATGTATTTATTCCGGACCAGTCTAGCTAGAAACATTTTAATAATTTACTTTGAGTTTATATTTTGTTATTTACATATTTAAATAAGCTTCTTCAGCTCCTAACTTACGTAAATAAACTTTACATTAGAGGAAATGCTTACGTATTTATTTTAACCATAAAGTACACAAAAAAAGTATTCTAATTTTATGTTTTACTCATACTATTTAAAAATTATATGCTGATACATTTCACTTCTGGATATGACAGTTAAAACTTCATCCCCTTAGGAAAAATAAGCGTGCAAAGTCAGACATGATTTATAAACGTATAAATAATCAACGTACGACGCAGAGCAACTAGCATGAGTTAATTGCTCCAACGAAGCATAACGGTACGTTTTGAAAGCGAGCTGTTCACTGCAACTGCCGATCGAAGCGGTGGATGCATATACAGAATTTCTCTTATGAAAAATCATCAAATGACCCCTTCCGCTGTGGGTTGGCATTGTGTGTCAAACTCTTATAACTAAAACCCATCATGTTCCTTCTTCGGCCTTTTATGTACAGGCCCTGGCCCAGCACATACAGCCTGAGATATCAATCAGTTGGCAGCTCACTTCGAAAACGTACCTTTACACTTCCATTTCTACAGTGATGAGGAAAATAATTTTCTTTACTACAAGAGAGTTATTAGCTTCCAGTTCGTGAGTTTCAGTTCAAAGTTTTAATATTTTACGGAAATATTCTAGAAAATATTTTATACAAGTAAATACATACCTATTTCAAAATTTATGGGCTTACATCGATGTGGCTATCATCAACAAAGTTACGTTTGGTCAAGTTTTACGATATCCGCAGTAATTTAGGAATCAGAACTTCCGCAGTTGTATGTCTGAAATGGTATCCATTATTTGTATTATAGGATTACTATATGTTATAAATCAGACTAATGTCTAATATAAATCTCTTGAGGCTAATAAACCGCGAGTGCCAAGGATGTGTAAGACCTAAATCTGAAATATGCTGTAGTAAATAATCATTTTATTTGTATTAGGTATAGACCTCTGTTACAACATTTTAATTTAAGATTAAGGAAGCTAAAAAAGTAGATTTGTAAAATTTTAAAACATTTTATTAATTTTATTCCTTCCACATAAATGTATCACCAATTCACCATTTATCACCAATGTACACCATTTATCACCAATTCCGATTACCAAGTAGGGTTATAGTTGTTTTTTATGGTACCAAAATAATCCTAATCAATTTTTATTTCCGAATTCGTAGTAGGTACTGCACGTGTTACAATAACTTGTGCATATTTTAAAAAGCACTTTCATCTCTAAATATAGCAAATAAAATACAGAATATAAAACGGAATACATACATCATCTGCCTAGCCTTTTTTGGATGCAACTAAGTACCAGTGTTTTACAAAGAGCGACTGCCTATCTGATTTCCCCAAACCAGTTACCCAGGCAACACAATACCCTCAAGTAAAATGGAATACACACATTTCAATCACATAAAAACAGTGCGTAATAAAACTGTCTCACAAATCCTTCAAACAAAATACAGCAGACATTATGATAATCCTGTTTAGTGAAGTAAACCAATATACATGAATACATAACACAATTTGTTAGATAACATAGAAAGGAACATATTGGTGAACACGTGGGGAAGTTTATCTTGTTATTTATGCCGCGAAATGAACACAAAAATATGTGAAAGTACTTACAGGATCCCATGTTTGCTAAAGTGTATTGGATTCCTTCTTGTGTCACGAAGATATGGTGTTGTAGAAGAACATGAATCACTCTACAAGGAGGTTTTAGGGTTCCGGAACTGCGGGATTGATCGGAAGAGATACCGCGGCCCTGGTACATAAAAGGCCTATGACGGAACTCGACGGTTTTTAGTCAGGAAGAGTCTGACACTCCCTCACCGCTGCTAACCCACAGCGGGAGGGGTCATTTGACGATTTTTGACGTTGTTTAAAAAAACACATACATACAGGGCATTGTCATATTACAGGAAATTTTACGTGTTCTAAGCGTATTAAGAGTTTATGCAACACCAAAGATGAATAAAATATATGAATTCGTTTTTTAAAATGGCAGCCATGCACATAAAAAATGACAGTTTGTTAATTGTATTTAAAGAAAAATGCAATAAGTTTGTTTCTAAAAAATCTCGACGTTGACGAGCATTATGAAAGTAACACTAGAAAAATGTAGATCATACTTTTTACCCTGCTTTTTACAATAAAATTTTAAAATATTACTTAACAGTTTTTAATTTAAAATCCTTTAACAACTAAAACTCCGCTTTTACGATTCAAATATTTTAAACTTCCACTAATATTTTGTTGAGGTCAGCTCGCCTCGATGTAATACATAGTTTGTTTAATATTGAAACAACTACCTTTATTATTGTTATGCTCTAATTTGTAAAAAAAATATGTTGAGTCCATTCGATATTTTTAGTTCTGAAATAAACACATTTTATTTACTTTTTTACCTTTTAGATACATCGAACAATACCCGGAATCTAAGTATTTTGCTATTTAATGGATTTTAATAGAAACATTTTTGCTGAAATTATTTTTTATGGTATCAAAATAAAATTATTAATTGTTAATTTTATGAAATACTGAGCCGCTTAACAAAGCTATTACTATCATATTCTGCTATTTCCGAATTTCTAACATACATATTTTAATACTATTTATAAGGTTAATCAATAAAAAAAATAATTCATCATAAATTAAAAATTGAGATGAACACAATACGCAAATATCTCGAAAATGTTATTTGTTCCACGGAAAACAAAAATAATCCATTTCTCCGTGGTTTGTTCCTACCTCTGCAATATTATTCTATTCTTGACAGATTGTCACAATTTTCCTAAGCAAAAACTTCCCGAGTTGTCTAGAAATATCGGTAATACTTTTACGCAAAAAAGTCGCGCTTAATTGCAGGATTATAAATATCAGTAGAGTTTTAGCTTATCTATAGAATCAGGGGAATTCCTTGTTATATAAAACCCGTTTAATCGTGTTACAAAATATTATATGATATGCTTTGGTTTGATAGTACTTTTATTATTCATGGTTAGCCTTAATGGTTAAAGCTACCTCAAAACCATGTATGACGGAAATGTTCTTCTTAAAATTATGTAAAAAACATCCCTTGACAGCATATGTCTACCTTTTATGGTTGACTCACAATAACACGTGTAAGTCTCGATAGCTTAGTAGTTCGGAGCTTTCTGATTATATTTGTCTACTATTACGTTTCTTAGACTCTGACTCACACTAAATAATAAAGGTTAACATTATTACCTATTCAATAAAAAAAAGAATCATATAAATCGGTAAACAAAAACCAAAGTTATACATGAAATACGGTTATAAGCCATCGCGCGTGAATATCATGCGATAAGGATCATTTTTGTGTAACGGTCGCCGTGCTCGACGCGGCTCACGGCGCGGTGGCTGCGCGAGCTTCATACATTATTTGGCTGTTGATGCGATTGGTGCGAATAGACGTTCAGAGTGTTCAAGTTCAACCTTATTGACTGACAATAATTGATATTAACAAACCTTATAATTTATTTTAAACTTGCTTTTGTTGTTATTTTATAAAATAGGTAAGAATTCGTTATTTTGGTAGTGTTTAAATATTCGTTTTATTACAATAATACCATAGTTTACATTTTATTTCTTTTTACGTGAAGTAGTGGTAGGTACGCATAGATTTAGAATTGGATTGGCTGGTGTGTAGTACCTATTTCTTCCTCTCTTTACACAAAATCCGAATTTAATGCGGACGAAGTCGCTGGCAGAAGCTAGTCTAGAATAAAATAAACGACTATTTTTGTAAACATACAAACCATTTTGCCTCTCAGGAATGGGACAAAACACCCATTACTACAACGTTCAAATTCCTACATTTTGGTTCGCCCACAAACGCTTCAATGTTTGCTTTGAATCGCTAATGTAATGTCCCAAATAGGCCTTCTACTAAATAGGACGACATTACCGAATTCTCTATCAATAGAAGTTCTAAATACGCTTGTACGGTACCAAGCAAAGCCAAAACCAGTGTTCTGTAGGTTTTGAAACAACAATTTGACTGCAGCTTTGAAATTCGATTTTCGACTGTTGTATTTTAGAACGTTCCTGACATTCACGTATATGCCTCTACAAGCAATCTGTGGTACAATTCTCTGCGTCGATTCCACGGAGTAAGGACAGATGAGCGGAGGTGCTTTAATGCAGGTCGGTCAGGCGCCTTCTTCTAGGTTAAATTCGTACGGTGGACATTACCAAAACGATCAGTTACGAGTAGACTAACGTTCGGGCGTTCGGGTTCTTTGAAATAGCAATGATTTTTCCTATTACAAAAGAATATCAGGTCCAAAGAAAGCGTATAAGGGCGAATACAGTAACGTTGCTCGATTTTCCTCATGGCACCTCCACTTGCCATTTTGTTCTCCAAGCTCTACAAGCAAAATATGAAACAGTTCTCTGCGTCGATTCTAAGTCACCCGGCGTCCTCACAAATTGGGATTATACAGACATTGTCGTGTTAGATTTTGAGCCTTATTCTTGTGGGTATAGAAACGTGTACGGACTTCGAAAGGCTGCCCGCCTGGTGTTGTTAAAAAAGTAACCAGGAATTTTACTTCGGGTTTGACATTTTGAAACGGAATTTGATCAACCCCGCCACAGGCATTTAAAACAATTATACAAGCTAAAAGCGAAATTGTACCGAATTTTTTTAGGCCCGGAGCGACGTTTAAAAAAAAATCATTACTTGGATCATTACTTGCGCATCACTTTTGGAGAGTGAGTTTCTCAGTTGCAGTTTTGATTCCCAAAGGAAAAAACAAATGAGTTGCGTGTCTAAATTGGCCAGCCATAATTATCGTTTTTCACACAATCCATCCATCATTTCTTTGGTCGTTCTATATTTTCAATACTTATATATTTTCTTACAAAGCGGTTTTTTATTGCATTGTTTGTTTTGGATATTTATTTTATTTAAAGAAAAGACTCGTCCATGCTTCACGTGACCAGAGGGCTGGCTTATTCCGAAATAAAGCTAGCTTTGCCCGAAGACAAAGAACTAGCATTGCCATACAACAGCGCAATGTTGAAGTTTGTATACATGTAGGTATAGTGTGTAGTGTGTATATATTTCTATGATAAATAACGTACTAATTCTTTTACGGTTACGATACTATTTCTAGGCAGTAACCCGAGACGTGTACTAGCATAGCAACCAATTCGAGGGCAATCCATCACAATAGCTGTCATCATGAATTAATGTGCCCTGTGTAAACGTATGACGAATTACATCTTTTCATATTGAAACCCTTAGTAACAATATTTATTTATAGGTAACTTAAAATTATTGTCTTTTGCGCCAGTGTCTTGTGTGGCAGTGTGTCTTCTACGGTTTCCTACTACTATTATAAAGCCAAAGAGTTTGTTTTTTTAAATGCGCTAAGCTCAGGAACTACATAATAATATCTACGAAAGCTAAGTATATAGTACGTATTATCCAGCTAGTAATTTTAATAACAATTGATATACAACAAAATATTCAAAAGAGACTGACAACTGTTGAACGGTGCGATTGGACTCCTGTTTGTGAAAAAAAAAAACTTCTTGCTTTTACACGAAATGCACAAAACATTGTAAAACAACAAATCTGTTTTGTTTAAAGCGTTACGCGTCAGGTTGCCTAAGCTAAACTTTGTTCTGCAACAGCAAAATAAAACCCGTTTCCTCGTTTTTGAAACGTATTCAATATACACACGTACTACACTGAATGTAAAATAACAGAAAGAAAATCTTAGTGCCTAATATCCTAGTGAGGACAGAATAAGCATCTGCGGGTTGTTCGAAAAAGATACCGCGGACCTGGTACATAAAAGGCCAATGACGGAACACGACGGTTTTTAGTCAGTAAGAGTCTGAAACTCCCTCACGCTGCTAACCCACAGCGGGAGGGGTCATTTGATGATTTTTGACGTCGTTAAAAAAATTTTTTTTTAATAAAAATTAAAAAAAAGGACAGAATAAGCATTTACTCGCTTGGTTTAAATTCATCCCAAGACTCGTTCTAAACTACTGGCCTTGTTTGTCTAGCTTCCATTTAGAATACGAGACTCTTTAAGCTGCCATAGATACCTACGTTTGCAGTCGGGTTGATGACAATATCAGCATCTGCCTAGCCGAACGTGTCGGCTTCCAGTCTTACCAAATGCAGTTGAGTACCAGTAGAGCGAATGCCCATGTGACCTATACAACCCGGGCAACCTAATAATATCCCTTGGTAAAACTGATTGTCAGAGTTTCTGGCTTCTGACTACCCTCAACGACTGTCAAAAATATTCAAACGAGAGACTTGACTCACCAATTTATTGTGCCTTCCAAAACACGGAAGTACGCGTCATGATGCCAAGCGTTGCCAACTCAATGATAAATCGATCCACGCGGCTTTGACTCAGCTACGAGCCCATTGATGACAATATATTTAGATATTTCACAGGCAAATTAAAAACCAGTTAATGAATAAACAATGATAATCAAATGATGTGACCACAAACAAATAGCAACCACGCGTTAATCTATACGGATATAAGTAAAATCGTTACGAAATCCTAATGAGCATCTTTAATAATTCATATTTGTCATGCGTTACCTGCTTGTGCGGTAACATGTCATCTAGTATTCTGGTCAAACGTGACGTTGTTTAAGTTTGAAATCGTAGTTTTTGTTGAATGTCTTGAATGAATCGAGGTAAATGTGTACGCCAAAAGGTTTGCTTGCGTCACGCTAAAACTTCCGAAAAAATATGGAAAGCACAAACAGGATCCTTTTTTCTTTATCCTGATCCAATTGGAAATAACTTGAGACGGCTAATTCACGAACTGTAGATACCTATGGAAGTAACGATTTTCCTGTAGTTAATATAAGTAGGGCACTCCATTACTTCTTACTTTGAACCCTTGAACTTTGTCCTTCCACGTGATGGATTGCATCTTTGTCACAGTCGCGGGGCAACGCGTACCCCGGTCATTTATCAAGACCGCCGATTTCTCACTTCCAACGCAACATAAACAAACAAATACTTAATTAAAAATAATAAAACATGTTGGTTTAGGCTTATAATGTAAACGTTTTGAAATTAAAATGTGTATGATATCGTCATGGGTTATACCTATTTATTGCGTGGGTAAATATTTCTAAATGATTTTTTTGAATGTAACTTCGGTTAATAGGTAATTAAAATTACTCAAAAATACAAACAAATATTTTTGTTTATTTTAACTCTTTGATCCAAAATTATTGGAATGATTTAAAAAGGCAAAAAAAGATAAAATCCAGGATATTTGATAACTCAAATTAATTCCAAAGTTAGCGAGAGGCGACGGTAAACAAAAGCTAGGCACGTTGTAATAGGAATCTCTCGAATATCTCTTATTCTCTATTACATGAAGAAAAACATCAAATAACAAGTAAATGATCCCTTACGCCTTTCAAAACAGAATTCAAACTTCTCTCAAAGACAAACTTATTTTATTAACCGGCCCCAAAAACAAGGGAAGTCGTAAACAACTTACCTAGAACAGAAATCAACCCAAGTTCTTAAATCTATTTAATATAAGTGACCTATAAATGAGACCCCGAACTTTTAGAGGGTACATAAAAGGCTTGACTTCGGTGACATCAGATTCTGGAACGTTATTTTCATGTCACACTGAGATGGGGAAAAGTAGGAACATTTTATCTATACTAATATTATAAAGCTGAAGAGTTTGTTTGAACGCGCTAATCTCAGGAACTACTGGTCCGATTTGAAAAATTCTTTCAGTGTTAGATAGCCCATTTATCGAGGAAGGCTATAGGCTACTTTTATCCGGGTTCGTGGAGAGGTTTCCACGGGATGCGGGTGAAACCACATGCAGAAGTTAGTGTGATATATGTATATATGAATAGCCGTTTTCCCACGGTTTCACCCGCGTCCCGAGGGAAATACTGCCTTAACCGAGATAAAATATAGCCTGTTACCCGGGAAGAGTGAAGCTTTCCAACGATGAAAGATATTTTCAAGTCGGCTCAGTAGTTTCGGGTACAAACCTGGCTTTGTAGCCTTTAGGGTGCATACAAACAAAAAAAAATGTTTCCTTTTATTAAATTAGTATTGATGTTTATGTGTCCCATGGTTTCACATGCGACACTAGAAAAATACTTTCCGATAATAAGCAGACTGCAATATTACTGCCAAGTTTCATCAGTATCCGTTCAATATTTTTTGTGTGAAAGCCTAACAAATATCTACACAGACAAAATTTTACGTATACAAATTAGTGTATCCCGTGGTCTCACCCATATTTTAGGGTAACTTATAAAGTAGAAAGAAACTCCGTGGTTTACCTTCGCTATGCAAAATTGGGGTACAAGATGATCATTATGGGAAAACTCGGCAGCTGATTACGGTCTGTGTAAAATAAAGAAGCAAGGTCGCCAATTAAGTCCGGATTCTTAAAGGCCCAGAACCTTTAATTTTGATCCCAGATATATAACATCCAGTAGTACAAGTAACGTAGATTACTTCTTATGACTTAACTTCATCTTCCTCCTGCCCTGTTCCCAATTTTATTTGGGGGACGGTGCAATATGTCATCTTCTTCCATTTTCCCCTGTCACTCGTCATACTGACACTCACTCCCTTCCTATTCATGTCATCTTTCAGGCAATCCATCCATCTTTTCTTTGGTCGTCCTCTTCATCTCCATGCATGCTTATCATGTTGCATGCTTATCATCCCTCCTCATTACATGCGCATACTATGACAATCTTCTACTCCTTATAACTTAACATTATAGCGAAATATTCAGTCTTAAAACTCGTTTAAGAACATAGGTAAAAAACTGGGTACTTAGTAGTAAGTAGGTTGTAGTACATGCAAAGTGGTTTATGTGGTTCATGAAACTTTAAAAAAAAGTTATTAAAATTGACGTACGTAATTGGCCGGGAAACAGGTCCGTAAATTCAAAACACAAAAGTTTGTAATTGAATCTGTCGACTAATTTACTCGCAGGTGAATAGGGTGTTATGGCAAAATTCAATAGCAGCTTTGTCCAGAAATGTATTGCAAATAGAGGAGTTAATTAAAAACGTTATTCCGTGCAGGTGAACCGATTCATAAAATTTTTAATCTTGACTAAGCAATCGGTCTCGATACAAAAAAGAAATAAAACATCTTTCTCAGTTTTAGTACGCAGATAAAGTAGTATACGGAATTTCATCAATGATCGAAGATATCAGTTTAGGAGTTGCGATAACACAGACACACATTTTACACTTATCATGCCCCTTCTTTTTGTTTAAATGGGATAACAAACAAATCAATGGACACGCCATTTTGTTTTTTCAGGTATGACTCAATTTTTACAGTTAAAAAAATACCTGAACTAAAAATATAATCAGTTCATGAAATCTATTTGTAAAAATTGTAGAGATATTAACGGTATAGATAGTGTTACAGTATTTAGATAAGGACTGTATCTGAAATGTATCGAAGATGTCGCTGTCACATGACATTGATGGGAGTGGAAAATTACTTGTCAAGTTGCTACTTGTGGGTACTAGAATATGTAGCCAACAATTTGTCTTACCAGCCAACTTTGAAGTTGGCTCCAACATGAGTAAAGTACAATTAGTCAATACTTGCACCAATTCTGTGTTGTTTCTTAATGGAGGCTCTTGTTATCCTTCCAAATGTTTTCCATATAACGATTTTTAATATTATTTGAGTAGGCGGCTTCAAATATTGACCAAACTGATTCCAATAGTAAGTCGTTCCCAACATCACAGGAACGCTTCCGTATGATAGGAATGTTAGATATAGAACCTCTTTTATGTATCTGGATAAAGGAATTAAAAGATTGGGACCCGTTTGCCATCCTTTGGGACCCTAAATCAATAAGCGGGGTTCATAAATTCAAGGGACGCAAATTGAATTCATATTTTTTCTATTATTGTATGAGTGAAGTGAGAATGATGTGATATATGGAGTCGTTTGAACTTATTCTATTATGTAAACTTTGTGTACCTACTTACATAAAGGTACGTCAAGTAAGATTTTCGAGGAAACGCTCATATTAAATTACTAGATTCTGCCAGCGACTTCGTCCGCGTTAGATTCGGACTTTGTGCAAAGAGAGGAAGAAATAATAATCACCAGCCTATCCAGTTATCTAAATCTATGCGTACCTAGCCTATTGCTACTTAGCTTTAACCACTAAGGCTGCACACGCGACGGAAGTTTAAAAACAAAGTAACTTCTCCCGTTTTCCCAACATTTCCCATCACTGCTCTGCTCCTATTGATTGTAGCGTGGTGAAAAGTACCTGCCCAGGAGTATGAAGAATATTTGTGCCAAGTTTCGTTAAAATCCGTCGAGTAGTTTTTGTTTCCAAAACGAATATACAGACAGACAGACAGACTAAAATTTTACTGATTGCATTTTTGGCATCAGTATCGATCACTAATCACCCCCTGATAGATATTTTGGAAATATATTGAATGTACAGAATTGACCTCTCTACAGATTTATTATAAGTATAGATTACAGTTATCGATTCGATATGAACTTTCAAAATTCAGTAGAACTATTTGACGTTATTTTTTTTTTATATTGGTACGGCAAATAATATTATTATTGACATTTACAGATAGGCACTTATTTGCAAGGCACAGTATTCATCTTCGGCCAGCCTTTAAAAACGTCCCACCAATATTCCAGTTTACATCTTTATAAAATACCAGTCCCATACATGGAATACTCTATTATCGAAGCTGGAATTTCATAAAACGTGATACCGTTTTCTATCGATCTAATAAAATAGTCATGTGCGTCTCAGTAAAGGATAGGCGTCAATCTGTCAACTGTCAATCTGACGTTGGATTTGGCGCGTTTGGGCTGAATATATCGACGACATCGGTTGCCATAAACAAAAATAGAATACTTTTAGGAGTAGTAGTCAAATACAGTTGGCTGAAATCATGAAGGAAAATTGTGGCCTCTAAAATCATTATTATTCATCATCATCATCATCATCAGCCTATCGCAGTCCACTGCTGGACATAGGCCTCTCCAAGTGCACGCCACTGAGATCGATTTATAAATTATAAATCATTATTATTGATTATCCAATATTATTTAATTCAAAAAATATATGTTGCGCTTTAGTTTTCTTCCATGACAAAGGGCACATTATAACAAACTAACCATCAACCTAGCTAGATAATCGTCTTGTCCTCATTGAACAAATATCTGTTATAAGCTTATTTATGAGATGTTCGGAGAAGCTTCTTAAGGACTCTGGTGATTCTAGTTGACAAAATCCAGTTGCTGAATATTTTTAAAACACTAAGTATTTCCTTCAGTTATATGCCAAAATTTTAACGCACTTACTTATGCCCATTTTCACCAACAAATACCTAAATTTAGGGATCCCGTAAGAGCATTTACGGAACACTTAATAAGAATTTCGTTTTCACCAAAGTTTAGGTGTCCCTTATACATAGTTATTTATGTCAAAATTGGGAGGGCCCTTATTATAAGTGGCACTTAGATTAAGAGATTGTTGGTGAAAACGGGCATTATTTTTCCTTACGTTCACTTAAAACATCAACCTACCACAACGTCTTAACATTATTGGACATATTGTCAATCTTTGTGACAGATTTTTTTTTTTTTTTTATTATTTATTATTCAAAATATCAGATTTACAATTTGGTTACATAACAGTAAACATACCGACACAAACCATCGCGGGTTTAACAGTGGTATGTCAGCCACGGCAACTCGGTGACACATTTATACATAGGTATACATTATATATACATAAGGAGTTACTTTCTAGATCGCACTGCAGTCTAGAAAGTACTTCTTTAGTATCTTTTGACAGTTTTTAGGATTTATTTTACTGCAGAGTTCAATGGGCAGGTCATTTAAATATGATGGTAGCATACATTCCCACGTCCTTGTTCCATAGATATTATTAGATTTAGGTATGATAAATGTAGGTAAATATGTTAAACAACGCAACGACTTTAGCCTTTCGTATTTACGGATATTGAGAATATTGTGACAATTTTCACTTATAACGCGTAAACGTACCTTATCAAATACATTAACAATTTGACAGTGCTTAAATAAACCCGAGTCATCATCTTGGAATTGCTGTTTTATTTTTTTGGGTACTATCGTTTTTAAAATGCGTAACTGTAACTTGTAAATGTCTTCAATATAAGTCTTGTATGTTCGTCCGTAGCTACTTAGGCCGTAATCAATTACGGAATCAGCCAATGCCAAGTACAATGTTCTAAGTATTTTATATGGTAGTTTATACTTAAGTATCGATAGTTTTGCTAATATAGACCTGAGCTTATTGCATACATGATCGATGTGCGGCCTCCAGTGGAAGTTACTATCTATTATCAGACCAAGGTACATATGCTGAGTCACTAGCTCCAATGAGGAGCAACTACACGCTTTGACCGGTCGGTGAAGACACAGGTGCTCATGAGCAACGACAGAAGGCACACAAGACGCTGTCAGGTAAGGTGAGTGTATGTAAATTAACTTAGTTTTTTTTGTATTAATTACAAGACCAACGTCATGGGCCCACTTGCATAAGAGGTCGAAGTTACACTGCATCACTCTCTGCGCCTCACGTATGTCTTTATGTGCAGCAACCAAACATGTGTCGTCAGCAAATTGGTACACGGAGCCTTCTGTGAAAATGTTACACATGTCGTTCACGTACAGTAAGTATTCAGTTGGCCCGATAATTGAACCTTGTGCTGTGCCTTTATCAGTTGAGACCATGCTACTTAACGAACCCGCGACACACACCGACGTGTAGCGGTTCTTGTGGTAGTTTTTGAACCAATCTAATAAATAATAATCCAAGGTCGGATGCGAGAATCTGTCTGTCGAAGCTCTGACGTCAATTTCAGAACTTTAGCACCGAAACCGATACGTATATAAATGTATAAATACGTAAAAATGCAAAAAAAAATCTATAAATAGAATTCTGCTAATCCGTCATTTTGAAGGTAACAATAATGTATGAAAAAATATAAGCTTTGAAGTAAATGCTGAACAAATTACATGAATTGTTGTTATTTTTGTATCACGTACTATTAAATTCTTGACCGTTATTTGAAGCTTACTAGTTTGAGATAGGCACCTACGTGTTTTCCGCTTTTATCTCCGTCCTTTTCTACCCCATATCTTGCATCTCTCTCGCACACCGACCAGTTTCACTCCCCACCAGGCAGGAGGCGACGAGTGTTCTCGGCGGCCACAGTTCGTCATTGGCGTCTTGTTTTCCGCCCGAGAAGGTTGTCTAACCAACCGCTGTAGTATTTCGTTGAAAAATAAACTCAGTGCTCTCGCAGAACACAGGTGAGTTTATAATATTTTATACAATTTGTTAACGGTTTTTTACCGTTCGATATTCGATTTTGCGAAATCAAGTGTTAATATTTTGTACATCTACCCCTTTTTTGTCACGAGTTTCTTCCGTGTACTTTTTTTTCAGTAATTTGTTTTCAGAATGAGTGACTTATAAAGCAAATACAGATGCGGTAAATAATAAAGCTACCACAGCCCGTGCACGTGACTATGGAAAAGAAAGCAAGCCCGAAGTTCCTAAGGCACCTGTGGCCCTAGTTCAATCCTGCAAGGCGTTCAACGGTTTGACAAAAAAGAATGGTGTGAGGTGCGGTCCAACCAGCATCTCCTTAGTTCGGACTGATCACTACCGCACTTGAAGAGGGCTGATGGTGTCAAGAAAGCTTTTCGGCCTTGAAAGACTTGGTACGCTCCCCTCGGACTACCAGTAAGTCTGTTAGCCACCTCCCATGGGGGTCGGCTCATTATCACGGCGTGTGATGGTTTTCGGCCTTGAAAGACTTGGTACGCTCCCCTCGGACTGCCAGTAAGTCTGTTAGCCACCCCCCGTAGGGGTCGGCTCATTATCTCGGCGTGTGATGCTTTTCGGCCTTGAAAGACTTGGTACGCTCCCCTCGGACTGCCAGTAAGTCTGTTAGCCACCCCCCGTAGGGGTCGGCTCATTATCTCGGCGTATGATGCTTTTCGGCCTTGAAAGACTTGGTACGCTCCGCCTAGGACTGCCAGTAAGTATGTTAGCCACCCCCCACAGGGGTTGGCTCATTTTCACGGACCCGCGCAGGGTACCAATCTTGCATGTTGCGAGACGCAGCATCATTACAAAGTGGGGACCAGTAAGTATACTAGCCACCCCCCACAGGGGTCGTTTCATTATCACGGACCCGCGCAGGGTACCAATCTTGCATTTTGCGAGTCGCAGCATCATTACAAAGCAGGGACCAGTAAGTATACTAGCCACCCCCCGCAGGGGTCGGCTCATTATCACGGACCCTCGCAGGGTACCAATCATGCATGTTGCGGGTCGTACCATCATTGCAATCTACCCTCGCAGGGTGGCTTTTTGGATCGACTTTCGAAGAGTCGCCATTATAACCTTCCCTCGAAGGGAAATGGTAATCACACTCACGCTGAATGGCGTGTGACGCAAAACTCTAAAAGCTCCCTTGGGATATCACGAGTAAATTACAATAGGAACCATGTCCAACAGAGGAAACAGAAAGCGTCCAGGACCGCAGGCGGACTTTGATGCGTCCAACAAGGCACGTAAGTTATGACTTTCCAGGCGGGTTGCCTAACATTATATCAAGACCAATGGAAAGAAATGGGAGCTCCGCCTTTCTTGTCAAAAATAATAACTGGGTATCGCATACCATTGGCCAAGAGCCACCTTTGATAGATAATGCCAGATTTGACCAGAGAGTCCAAAGAGATGGATGTCGTCATATCCCAAATGATAAAACAAAAAGTTCTATTGATAGCTGCAAATTCTGCCAGCTTTCTTTCCAATATGTTTCTTGTGCCCAAAAGGCGACGGAAAGAACCGTCCAATACTCAATCTCAAGGTTCTCAACAAGTTCATAATTACGGAACCCTTCAGTTTAATAAATGTTTTTCGGGTGCTAGAGTTTCTTCAGAAAGACGAATGGCTGTGCAAGTGGATCTCGCCCAGGCTTACTTCTACCTTCCGGTAGCCGGAGGTCACAGACATGTTCTTCGACTAGTATACAGAAGAAGACTGCTTCAGATTACGTGCCTACCATTTGGCTTAAGCACGGCACCCAAGACCTTCGCCACAGTGACCAATTTGGGTGGCTCAAACTTTGAAAACTCAAGGGTTACTTATAATTGTGTATCTCGATTTTCTGGTGGCTCACCAAGATATATTTGCCTACTTTGGGATCATTTGCACCACGTTTTGGATGGCAAGTGAATAAATCGCAAGCATTATCAACAAGATAATGACAAAACGCACTACGTGACAAACAGCACGACAAACTTAGAAGACCTGCATAGCTTGATAGGACTTTTAAACTTCGCAAGTTTTCGTTGTTCCATACGGCGGACTGCATTACCGGGCTCTCCTCACTTTCCTCAATGCAGTGTTGAACAGCAATCTATACCTACCCTATTCATGGAACCGTGAGCCAAACGGTGAACAAACCATAAAAAGGGTTCTTATAAGTCACGATTGAAGTAATGATCATATTTTATAAAAATAACTACGAAAGTAATATACTGACAACATTAGAAATGATATTTTAGAACGATGTCTGTGGAACTTATGCAATCTTTTCAAACTTATTTGAAATCAAATATGTATAATAAAGGCCGTAAATTATTTTCTTAATTTTAATGAAATATGTAGTAAATCGTTTACATGTAAAATGAACCTAGAAGTCTTGACTGTCATACATAGAACCCTACTTAATTGAAGACCACGATACTAAGAACATTTTACATAAAAATGTGACGTTTTTGTCATCGGTCGGGTTATACCCACCATTTTGAAAAAGTGTCATTCTTTGGTTACATTGTGGGCTCACGGCTCGGTGAATGGAGTATAGCAATGTTGAACCTACCAGCAGATGCCTTAGCAGATCTAAAGTGGTGGCTGGTCAGCTGCCACCAAACCTTGGATATTCATTCGCCACTTCCCTGTCACCTTATAACCACGGACGCCTCCGATGTAGGATGGGGGCACAACTGAACGGAACTCCCGTAATGGGTTCATGGAACGAGAGAGAAAAAGGCTTTCACTGCGATCTGAAAGAGATGCTTGCAGTATTAACTGGAAAATCACGGCAAGTTGCTAAAGAGATCAACAGCCATTTTTCAATGCAAAAATGGGACTGTGGTGTCATATCTAAGAAATCAAGGTGGCACCCGATCAAGGAGCCTACCGAACTTGACGTACAGAGTATTCAGTTATCTTGAGCTGTATCAAATCTATCACGTCGTGAATCATATACCAGCCCTATTCAACAGTCAGGCAGACCATCTCTCCCGACACAAACCTCCACCGGAGTGGCATCTTGTATCAGCAGTGGACCTACTTGCCTCGAAGCGAGCCCAGGGACACATAGTTGTGTACTACGTGCCCCTAGATCTGAAGGACCCGAAAGCGGGGTTCCACGATGCCTTTTTCTCAAGTTTTGACTTACCCGCTAGCATGGGTATTACCGCCACCTTACCTTATACCGTAGGTCCTCAGTCATCTCAATTCAGGAACGGGAGTTAATCTCATAGTAGTTCCTTCGGTGGCACCAGGTATTTTGGCGAGCAGATTTGAAGTCCCGATCATTAGCAGTACCCTACACACTGATGAACCTCGAGCAGAAACCGATAGACACAGCAACGGGGATACCCCCTGCCAAGGTCAGGGAAATGGGGGGGGGGGGGGGAGGGACAAGGAGTCTCTCCGACTGAAGTCTTCTTCAATCCACACGCAACACTTATCAATCAGCTTGGAGTCGATGGTTAAATTGGGGCGAAAAGTATGAAATTGGATCCTATGAATCCTTGAATCCCTATTTGGACCTATACTTACCCAATTTTTAGCAGACTTACACATAGTAAATAAACTAACATACAATACTATTTTATTACACAAGTCAGTTATAGCTACACTATGCAATGCAGAAACCACTGGAGAGCTAGGTTCACACGTTCTAGTCGGACACAATTTAAAATCAATAGCGCTGAGCAAACCTGTTCCCCGGGAAGCCGTCCATCTGGAATAATGACCAATTGGTAACCTACTTAAGTGCAGTAAACGTAGACGAGAATAATCCATTTGCAACTTCCAGGCACACTGCTGCTCTTTCTTTTGCTAGCTTGTTTCGGAAAGGCGAGTCCATGATCTTTCCTTGCTTGCAATAGACCCAGAACATTTCAAAAACAACAAAGATAATTTAATCTTATGGCCAGTCTTTGGCTCTAAGACCGACAGTTCTAGTCATAGGCAGTCGGGTTGTTGTTTGATGGATAATCAGGAAAATATAAATCTAAGTCCAGTGTATTGGGTCAGAAAGACTAAAGCCTTGTTAGAAGATAGACGGACATCGGCTAATTCCTTAAATTTATTTATATCCGTTAGAGGCCAACCAAAGGCAGGCACCCGAACGATGATGCGGGTGGATTAAGACATTGTTAAAAGAGGCAGGAATAACTACAACCCCAGGAAGCTTCCACTCGGCGGTAGCGTCAAAATCTGTGTTGACAATATACTTTTGGACGATATATTAGCAAAGGGTAATTGGCGATCAGGCAATACATTTGCCCATTTTTACAGAAGGGAAAGATACCCACTAAATAGAAGTAGCAAGTTATCTCGATTATTTAATTAATCCAGCTGATTAATGTCTATATTTTTGTTACTATTGTTATTAAGAAGTATCGCAATGTTTTTGTTAATTACTATTAGAAAATGAAATCAATTTTGCTTTTGTTCTTGCATCTCTCTTTTAATTTTTATTACTCATCCTTCGAGCCCATTTCCCAACTATGTTGGGGTCGGCTTCCAGTCTAACAGGATGTAGCTGAGTACCAGTACCAGTTAACTTTGATTACATTAGTATTCCAGGACGCAATACACATACTTACATGTGATTACTCGTGTACCTAAGTACCTATTTACATACACAATTTCATTGTGCTTTTGCTCACATTGGCGTCCACTTCCACCAGGCGATAACAAACACGTCTCAAACTAGTAAGCTTCAAATAACGGTCAAGAATTTAATAGCAGCGTTTTACCTGAAATAAAACGCATATTAAATACTTACCTTATTTGAAGCTTACATTTTAATTTCTGCCTGGTGTTTTCGACTCAATGACGAACTGTGGCCGCCGAGAACACTCGTCGCCTCCTGCCTGGTGGGGAGTGAAACTGGTCGGTGTGCGAGAGAGATGCAAGATATGGGGTAGAAAAGGACGGAGATAAAAGCGGAAAACACGTAGGTGCCTATCTCAAACTAGTAAGCTTCAAATAAGGTAAGTATTTAATATGCGTTTTATTTCAGGTAAAACGCTGCTATTAATACGCATTCGTTGTTTTTTTCTTGTATTTTATTATTAGGAATTCAATCGCACTTACGATACTGTTTTGGTTTCTTCTATGCATTTAAAAGGTTTTGAAAACCTGCATTGGCCACATTCAGTATTATTGTAAAAACCCAGTAAATGTGAAAATATTAAACATTTTCTACCTACATGCCAGTAAGTATTATTTTTTTCATATCATTAAACAAGTAGAAAAAGCTTGAAGGAAAAATATAACATAGTTTCACCTTGACCTATCAACGTAGTAAACTTGATACAATGACCTAATCGCTTACTTTCTTAGCTGTTGTGACGTGTGTTTGAAGTTTGTTTTATTAATTAGATAAGTGCTTTCACAGGAGAAGCTCGTGACTATGTAAGCGGCTCGGGACGATCGCAGGATCGAGTTATCTTTGTTATGCTTTTGCCCTAAAACGGCTATTACGATACAGATAGCATTTGTGATGGAGTTTTTTGATGTCTTGGAGACGGAAATGGCTTTATTTTTATTTGGATGCGGGAAGCCATTTGGAAGCCCTTGGTAACTGACCAAATAATCAATTAATGATCACTGTTACGTTCTTTAAAAATAGCAACGTGTTGACTAATAACCAAAATACCATTTTAACAAAATCTTCCCGATTTTAAACGAGGGTAATATTGACGACACTTTTACATGATGACACTCCTAATGACATCGCGTTTAATTTTATGACAGCGTTTACTTACCTATAAAGGATAATCGGGGTAGCTGAAAAGCTGAACATTGGGGTAGAAATAATAAAAATCATAATTTGTTACACCCTTCGAATAATATATCTACATAATTCGTATTGCTGTAAATAAGGCCTTATTCTTCAAATTAAGCTTCAAAATATATAAATAGGTAATCATGATTTAACATGTTTAATTAAGCGTAACTAAAGATAATAAGTATATCAGTTTTTTTCACTGTACTATTTACCTAATTATTTAGCCAAAGTACCTAATCTATTGACATTAAGTACGAGTAACTAACTATTGTCGGTTTGGTTTGTTCCCACTAGTTCTACTGCTTAGTTCTACCGTAGAACTAATGGGAACTTTTTTTCCCACTAGTTCTACTATTTGAGGTGTAACAAAATAGTAGAACTAGTGGGAATTATGGTTTTTATTGGTATTCCCACTAGTTCCACTGAACATTGGCAGTAGAACTAATGGGACATAATTTTGTTCTACTAGACAGAAGAAATACAGTCGACGGCCGATAGTTGTGATTTTTTTTGGAGTTCAAAATCGATAGCAGGCAGAATAACTTAGATTTTTTTCATTACTTTCAACAAAAATCTAATGTTTTTCTTTATAAAAGTACTAGGATAGCAGAAATGAAGAGGAGCTAGTTAATCTTTTTGTTCTTCTGATTTTTAAACAGGTGGAGGTGTTATAAAATTTTATAACACCTCTATGGTGGTATTTGACACATTGATTAAAAAAAACACACTAAAGTCAGTTTAGTTAAAAGGTTCTTCTAACCTACAGACAGACATGTGTTGCTGGGGAGTTTGTAGCGCCACTTCTTCTTCCCAGCAAAAACACATAGGAAGTGGTGAAGGGCGGGCGTTTTGGGGGCTGTCTATTGTAAATTCCTAGCGTTCAAAAAGTGCTGTCTTGCAGCCAAGTTTGAATAAATGATTTTAGATTTTTTGATTTTGATTTTGTTAGTTTGATGTGAGTGTTGTGTTTGAAACTAACAGTATTAATACAAAAAGTTAAACATCTGTTGAACACTTATCTAAAAAAGTGTGGCTACAAAAGGGACCTTATTTCAACGTCGTTTGTCATTTATACAAGTGTTCAACAGACGTTTACATTTTTTTGTGGTACGACGGTAAATGTCCGAATTATTGTGTTTTTTTAAAAGATTATTTTTATTTATTTGTTATTTTTTTGCCTAAATCATAGGGCTGCAGTTCAAATAGTCAGTCTCTTCAAAGTAATTTTTGCGTTATTGTTTACTTACATTGCTATTCAATGTGTATTATTATAAACAATGTCTTTTAATTAGTAGTGTTGTAGATGAATATCAATGTCTGATTTCAAACACCACCTAGCTCCTCTTCATGTCTGCTGTCCAAGTACTTTTATAATGAAAAACATTTAATTTTTGTTGTAATTCATGAAAAAAATCTAAGTTATTCTGATTGTTATCGATTTTGAGCTCTGAAAAAAATTACAACTACAGATAACCACCCAGGCCGTCGACTGTACTTCTTCTGTCTAGTAGAACAAAATGTCCCATTAGTTCTACTGCAAATGTTCAGTGGAACTAGTGGGAATACCAATAAAAACCATAATTCCCACTAGTTCTACTATTTTGTTACACCTCAAATAGTAGAACTAGTGGGAAAAAAAGTTCCCATTAGTTCTACGGTAGAACTAAGCAGTAGAACTAGTGGGAACAAACCGTCGGTTTTTAATACAAAAACAACAAGGTAAAAAATTTGAAAAAATATACTTACATTACCGAACCAAAATTTTGCATCCCTTAGTGTAATGTAACCTATTGATAAAATTCCGACCGATATGCAGTGGAATGAATAGTGTCACCTATTGAAAGGTATACCAGAAACTAATTAGCTAAATGGGAAAACTACTGAAGCATTCTAGTTGTACTGAAAACCGATATTGCAAGAGAATAGCTGTCTAAACTTTAAGCTATATACAAAAGTAATCGTTTTGATAATATTGTCAAAATAGCAATATAATTAGAAATAATTGTGATGACAATAATGTGATGTGCCTGGATTATAAGAGTAGAATTTAAGATATAAGATAGCTATGATCAGAAGTAAAAATATAGGCACCTAATGTTAAACTGTACGCTTAATAAACATTTATATTTCTTTTTCAATAAATTGCAATGTCTTTAAGGCAACTAAGCTCTAAGAACGTACCTAGTTATAAGATAATTTGTACTCACTTAAATCGCAAGAAAGATTTTGAATTAGAACTTGAAAATATTTTTATACGTTGCAAATTAACTAATAATTGTAAAGCTATGAATGAATCCGAATTACTGTTTACAAACTGCTGTTTAAAACAATCAAATGAAGTCTGTATAGGAACTAATAGCCACCAAATACAATTCTTTCGAAATAACAATACACTGTTTTTTCTATCAAAGTGTATAAAAAAAGACTTCAAATATGCTTTAGTTAAATCAATTCAGAAAGTCCTGCGCTTGATCTCTATCAGATCGTGTCGGATCACCGTCCAATGAGAGTGAAGAAGTAGTGAGTGCACCTGTGTCCAAGCAAATGCTTGTGCACTATTATAAGTCCTGCGCAGCTGGCTGATCTTCTGTCTAGATGTTATTGTTATTACTAAGTGAGTAAAGGTGTGACAGTTGTACTACATACTGATATGCACTCGATATCTAAAAATATGCATAAACAAATTGATATTAATAACCCGGTATCTCCAAAAATCGCTTTATCGTTCATTATCCCCGATTTATTAAAAGTATTTACCACCGTTTTCTTAAGATAACATAACTGATAACAGACTTGATATCGTATTATATTATTTATACCGATTTGGTAATTAGAAAAATAATTAAATGTTCACAATTATAATAATTAATTTTAATGTATTTTAGGAACATGATTCACAGTTTAGTTAACGTGGTAAAGATACGTTATCATAATTATTGGCTTTATCGGAAACTATCTCTTGTACAAAAATTGTAGCATTGATTACGCGCCGTATTTAAGTCATGATTCTTTGAAATACTTTTTTAATTTACAGTAGCTCTGTACTCTTTTATAAATAGTCTATCGTTTAAAGATTTCCACTTTGTTTAATTAAAGAATACTTAGTGTGAAACTGTAATAAAAAATCGTTTCTGCTTATATTTTTCACATATTCCGTGTAATTCAGATTTATTATAAAGCCTTGCAAAGAATTGCAGGTAGGCCATGTTTGCATTGTCTTAATTTTAACGGAAATAAAAAGCCTTTATTAAATGATAAAATTTTGTTTTTCATTCTTGTTCAATTTATGTCAGGAAAATTTCAATGGAACTTTTACTGGTAGGTAAATAAGGACCAAAATATACGAAAACCTAAACAGACTTTCCTTTTCAACAATTCCAGACACAATATTGAAACATAGTTAACCCAATTTTTTATTATCTGTATTTAAACAAAAACATGCCTAAAGATAAAATTAAAAACAAGCAAAAAACTTACATGCGTCAAAATAATCCACTTTTTGGTAGTTCTCACTCACTTTTTACACTTAATCACAGAACTTAACACTAGATATATAATGCGAAATATATTTTTAAATATTTATTTGACCACAACAAGTTTTCGCGATGTTTGTACGAATTTTGCGAGCGCAACGCGACCTCTCCCGCTGTCTTCGCAATCGGTACTGAACTGAAAACATCAGCGTTTAGAGATAAGTCTCGATACTACAAAACATATTTATCACTAACCGACCAAATTCAGATGTCATGATTGGTGAAAGATAAGCGCTTCTAATGTAGGTGTTCGTAAATAGTTTGGTTAAATTGCCGGAATTTTACAAAGAGGAGTAATCAAAAGTTTTCGTATTGCAAATAATGTGTTTGTATGTGTAAGCTTGAGAGGGCTCGGTAGTGGTCAAGTTATATGATGAATAGATGTCCTCCTAGACGTTCCCATCGATGGCTACAACCTGATATACAATCGGCAGTTTGGTTTCGTTCGTGGGTTCGGAAGTGAGTAGCGAAACCAGATTTTGCTTCGATTATTTTAAGCACGTGGTCACATATAATAGTGCAGTAAAGTTGCACATGGTAGGTGTTATTATATGAAGGGGTGTTATTATACAATATTATGAACAGCCAAACGCCATCTCCAAAAAACACACCCTAAAGGCGGCCACACAAAACGCATCGCATCGCAGTTTTGTATGGGAGCTCTACCCCTCGAGACATATAAATATCGCGACACCTTCACACACGGTCTATTATATAAAGGCAATGTGCATAGAACATGCACATTGACACACACAAGTGTAGCTCTCCCGCTTTCGTGAGATAAAACATCTGTAACTGTCGAGCTGAGGTCACAAATTGATCAGTATTTCTGAGAACACTTTAATAAGATCAGATAGTGAAGACTAAACTTTGCTAGGTAACTATTGTAGATATTAATAAGGCCGTTTATAGCTAGCTCGCAATATAAATAATCAGTTTATTATACGCTGTTGTACCTACTTCTGAATTAACCACTAACAAATAAAAACTGGGATCAAAAAAAAGGATAATAGATAAACGCTTATTCAGCACAAACAAAGATACCAACTCAATAAGAAATATAAAATGCAAGCAGAAATTATGCTGGTATTCTGCTCGATCCCTGCAATCACGTACGCAAAATCAACGAGTAAGAAAATTCTCAAACAAGGTTTGTTCATAAACTTAAAACCGCAATTCAAAATCAATTTATTTTACAATTCTTTTTTTGACTAAGCAAACTCCGAAAGCTTCGAACGGATCCAAATTAAATGGTGAACCGTTTCCTGAACGCAACAACCCTTTCCGCCAAAATGAATTTCTTAAGTAAGCAAAACTCAGCAACTGAGTAGAAAATCAATCAAAAACAAAATAAAAATTCTACCAAAAGTTTTACCTTAAGATGAGAAGATTCTACGTAATAAATAATTAATATACAACGTTATAAAGGGCTCTAAGTTAGAAAGTCTAAACAAGATGCAAAGTCAACAAACTAGAACAAGGAGCCCAGTTATATTTCAATATAAACTGAAACCTGATATCAACGGGTTCATTCAAAACAAAACACAAACAAAACAATTGACGACTTGAAACAATTTCAGAATTTCTAAGACTACATAGAATATTGATGAATAGATGACTCAACTTAATTAAGTAACAAAATTATAAACATTAAGGCGAAAATCCACCGGCGTGCGTCATTTTGGCGAACACAAATGTTTCTTCTAGTATACTTGCTCTAATCAGTACGAAATTTCGTGAAATATTTTTGAAATTGCTGTCTCCGTTGCGTAAACATGTGCTAGTGGACAATCCTTATCTTTATATCATCTTTTCGCGATCAATTTTGGTGGAATCTCACCATAACGAATTAAACGATTTTCGATGCGCAACGCACTTTTTCCAATCAACTGACCCTCACTGAATTACATAAAGGAAGCAAGAATGGCAAGAATAACAAGAACAAGGAAAATTAGGAAAGGATAAGTTATAATATTGGGACGCAAGAAATACATGGGAATGCTACAGCTGCAGTTTTTTACCCATAACACTTATGGGAAAGTAATTAGGAAGGAAAAACTTTTTTGTACGTTCTTACTAATGGAGAGTGTGATAAATTACAAGACGTAGTAAGTATTTAATATCACATTTATTTTAAATGTTCCAAAATAACTGAAACTCAAAACTTAGGCTTAATGACTTTCGCTACTGCGGCGCTTAGAAAAGATCAAATCTTTTAATTTAAAATTCTGGGTCTGATCTTCCTGCCTAAAATAGCCAACTTTCACTGTCTTATTTGTAGACTTAAATTTTGTAGGGCTAATATTTTAATTTATTTTACGTCGTACGTCTAATA
The DNA here is from genome assembly GCF_022581195.2 of Helicoverpa zea. NCBI lineage: Eukaryota > Metazoa > Arthropoda > Insecta > Lepidoptera > Noctuidae > Helicoverpa > Helicoverpa zea. The sequence goes on from NC_061472.1 coordinate 8,473,256, forward strand.
GGTAAAGTTATAATCGATTGTGCTTATAAGCCTACTCTTTAATGCATTTTTTATACCACAAAATAATTTGACTGCACTTAAAATACATATACTATCATTTTTCAAACATTGCTACACCCAAATAACGATCAACTTAGATCACTGATCAGGTCAGAGAGTCAGTCCATTAAAAATACAAATATTCATCTGTATCTAGTTATAACTACATAGAAGCCAATCCCAACATAGTTATATATATATATATATAGTCATATCAGATATATAACCTATCCCGATACGTCGCAGAATGAATGGGGTTCTATTTTGATCATAGCCACAGCCATCTGATCCCTGCTATTTATCTTCTGAGACATATTGCATGATTGTTGGTCAGTTTCTGTCTGACTAGACGCTGCAAGATTGATCAGCATATCTTCTTGGGGCCTTTAACGAAATAGCCAACAGCATACACACTGTTGGAAATTATCCAGTACAATAAAATTGTTTAAAGGTCGACATTTATATACCTATGTATTTTGAAAGCTTTTATGTTTTTTTTTGTAATGAAAATGTGACACGGTCTATCGATGACAAAGTAACAAACAAGATGAATTTAAAAGCTTTTAACTAACTTCGTCAACGAAAAGTCGTGGTGGCCTAGTCGGCAAAGAACCGACCTCTCGAGTAGGAGGGCGCGGGTTCGATTCCAGGTCAGGTAAGTACCAATGCAACTTTTCTAAGTTTGTATGTACTTTCTAAGTATATCTTAGACACCAATGACTGTGTTTCGGATGGCACGTTAAACTGTAGGTCCCGGCTGGCATTGAACATCCTTGGCAGTCGTTACGGGTAGTCAGAAGCCAGTACCTAAGTCTGACACCAGTCTAACCAAGGGGTATCGGGTTGCCCGGGTAACTGGGTTGAGGAGGTCAGATAGGCAGTTGCTTCTTGTAAAGCACTGGTACTCAGCTGAATCCGGTTAGACTGGAAGCCGACCCCAACATAGTTTGGGAAAAAAAGGCTCGGAGGATGATGAACTAACTTCCTCAACTGCACCAAAAAGGATTCTATTTTATTTAATCACATAAAACATCTTATTTATTTATTTACTATTTTATTTTTAAATCAGGCATCTAAGGCCCATACAAAATACTATACATAAATATTATAAAATTAAATCGTATAATAACATTTTATATAAACAACTTATATCCGATCTTACTTACGAGACTTTTATTCTTATATCGGTATATCCGATTACGAATATATGATTTTTAGAAACGTTTCTCGTTTCACAAGACAGCATCACAGTTCAAAGGCTTGAACAAAATGATCCTCTTTGCATATTCTTTGCCTATTTTTCATCAAAATCATTGGAGCGTGCGTTTAACACGTTTTCGATCAAAATCTTACACGCGCTCGTAGTTCTACTTACGTACGGGCCCAAGCACATCAAGCTGGTACAATTTGTCAAATATGTTCATTCATTTTTCAACTTTATCTCTTAAGTGTAAGGTTCAAAGTTGATTGGAAAAGTTTTGCACCTATCTTAGTTTGCATACCAAACTATGCATATTTCATAGTTCTTCGAATGGCGTCGCTTGCTTGAAACTTAACAGAATATAGCTTACGTTCCAAGTACAGCTGTTGCGTACTTTGTTGTTATAGTATAGATTACTTGATAGTTTTCTAGAGGTAGAATTTCGTGGAGAGAGATTCCTTTAAACAAGGGAAAAAATATTCTAATATATTTTATTCTTATATAAAACGTAATTGTTTAACCTTTGCCTATATCAACAAAAAGAAGGACAAAAGTTCAGTCACCCAAAAATTGATAGCCAACTTCAATCAGGGGCATGATTTTAATAACCCATGGCCACTTCAGATTTCAATTCTGTGTATTGGTTTCGGCACGTTTCAAGTGAATGCAATTGTTGACAAAATTCCGCAAACACTTCACTCCAGTTAAGGCAGATTACACACGGAAACTGCAAAGCCCTGCCAAACTTGAAATATTTAAATGTGATACTTTTTTGTACATTACCATGTAAGGATTTAAGGACCCATGCTGGGCTTTCTATGCTTAACTTTTTATGTAAAACGCGAAAGTCTGAAAAATTCTTGCTACAATAAAAATACCAATTTTCAAGGAGTTATAGGCTATTGTTTAAAGAACAATGTGTATGACTGGAAAGAATTTCCCTTTTCAGTTGCAGGGAGGAAAATATGGAAGAAGACATGCTGCGCCGACCACAAATAAAATTTGGTATAAGGGGAGTGATGTTGATTTCTGGCTAAAGGATATTTTGATATGGGAACCAAACCGAGTAAATGTACTAAATATGACAAAAGAGAGATGTTTGATGTGACGTTTCAGGACGGACGAGTAAACCCGCTGTGCAGAACAAGTTCATGCCCATTTGCACGACGTCTCTAAAAGCTTTGAATTGCTTTCACGTTACTGTTGATTTGTAGTATTTGGGTGCGCCTTGAAATGACAGACGGACAGACAACCATTGACGAAGATGCCTTGTATGTTTGCAAATAATGTCACTCTCGAACGAGGGTTTGTGGCAGGAAAGGATTCAATATTTTCTTAGCATATTTATATATTTTAGATACATAGTGGTGCTTTGCTCAGATATAAAATATATACATACTTTCACAGTATAAGATGTGATTAAAAGTCAACGAGGCGTAACATTTAACTACATAGGTAACGTAATTTCTTTAATTCTCTTGTATTTTTTTTTTACAAAATATGTTAACTAATAATTATGATTACGACTTGCCAATATTTTTTTGCGTATCTAAATATTAGGTCAAAAATTCTTTAATCAGTGAACAAACCCAGATTTATTAATATCGACCCAGAATGGTTTGTGTTTGGGCACACGCGTATCGCACTCGATAAGATACTGCAGTGACTCAATTAATATAATAAGTAAATTAATATTTGCCTAGATAACGGTTTAATATAAATTCTGATAACTGCTGAGTGGACGATACGAACAAACCCTTTGCCGTCGTGATTTCAAACGCCATTCATACATTACATTATCCCTGATCCTCTTTTCTTAAACAGTTCTTTTCTGACATGATTAAACTTTCACGAATCGTAGACATCATCCTCCGAGCCTTTTTCCCAACTATGTTGGTGTCGGGTTCCAGTCTAGCCGGATGTAGCTGAGTACCAGTGCTTTACAAGAAGCGACTGCCCTATCTGACCCCCTCAACCCAGTTACCCGGACAACCCAATACCCCTTGGTTAGACTGGTGTCAGACTTACTGGCTTCTGACTACCCGTAACGACTGCCAAGGATGTTCAATGACAATCTTTCACGAATCGTAATATGTTGAAGAAATGAGAACTGTGTTATAACCTAAACATGTACCATTGAAAAACACGATTATTACTTATATTCCTAAACGCCCACTCCTCATCACGTCTTGTATATTTTCCTGGAAGAAATCTCATTACTGAAGGAAATTTTCTTGTACCTGTTCGTTATGAATAAAATTTTTATGTTACCACACTAAAAAACACTAACCTTTTTCCCACGGTTTCACCCGCGTTAGTGTGAACTACTGCCCGTACTTGGATAAAATATAGCCTATGTTACTCGGAAAGACTGTAGCTTTCCAACAGTGCAAGAATTTTTCAGATAGTAGTTTTGGAGCCTTTAGGGTACAAACAAACAAAAAAAAATTTCTCCTTCATTATATTTTGATATTGCTACACACAACTCCGCAAAACTATTGACAAAATCACTTAGCTCCAAGCTCTTTTGTTTTCATCAGTTTCTATATATCATACAACTGTCTACCATCTCGGCCTAACTTCTGGCAAACTGAGAGATAGTGTTAAGCAATTCCGTATATAAATCAGAACAATAACATAATATATGGCCCATAAGTCAAAGTTTGTGGTATGTAATATATTTGGAGTTAGGAAATATGATCGTGTCGGGTATCCTTATGTGTAGATATGCGACAGTGTGTTTGTTTATAACCCTTTCATGGTAAATTCAATTATTAAGATGGAGTTTTGCATGGTAATATATGGTGCTCTGAATGAAAGAAAAAAAGAAAGAAAAGAAAATAAATTTTATTGCGCAACAATAGACGCATACACACACTTAAAATTAGGCACATGATTCTGAAATAATAATAGGTCAAAATATGCGTCTTAAAGCGCGCAATACGGCCCTCGCTCAGCATAATGCCCCTACCCGGAACAAGACGGAGTCCCAGCGCTGGTTTTCAGCGACAGCCGGTGATACCGCGATGACGTCTATCGGTGATGCTGATTATATTATGAAGACACATATATGTACTTAGTTTAGACATCGGCTTGTTATCTGGGTAAGGGATATAGTTTCCCTCGTGAAACGGACGAAGTCGCGTGCAATATCTAGTTTCGAATAAATCCGATTAAGTTTCAAGCTGATCTGATATGTTAAAATACTTGAACAGATAAGGATGTCATCTGTGGTTGGATAAATCGAAGAAAAATATGATCAAAATTACTTGTGAATTTGCCATTTCTGTCACCGATATTTGGTAGCTTGATTGAAAAAATTGGAAATTTTTAACTTATACGCAATGTAGACTCCATTTATTTATTTCTAAACAGCACTAAAAAAGCCGACTTTTAAATGTTAGGAAAATCATCATCATCTCCGTTTTTTCGCCTTTTTTCAACTTTGTTGCCGGCTTCCAGTTCCAGTTGCTAGGGAAAAAAAATATCTAGCATTAATTCCACAAGACAATTAATCGAGGCGCGATGCAGGATGTAGTCCTAGCCATATGTGCACATACAGCAAAGGTTTATGCATAAAAGATACAATTGCAGACCGAATAACCATTTCATTTCTGTAACTGTCAGACGACCGTCGCATCGGGTCAACAGCTGACTCTTTGAACTGCAGAGTCAAAAGGCATATAAGTACATTCCGACCGTGCCAACCCTATTGTGAACATATTCTCGTAGCTTCAAATTCCCGAGTACATTATGACAGACATTCGATTACAGACACTGGAGACACGATGACGAGTGATTGAGAGAAAACTGACGCTAGAGTTGGAAATTGTGAGAATTGCGGTAGATGTCAATTCAATCCTAGCGTTGGCTGCGTTCTATTAATATATAATCGATCATTTTCAGTAGCATTTATTTCTAAGACACCTTATAAAGTAACTAGTTCCATGAATTAAGGGATTGTTCGCAAGAGTTAACGCGGCCATGATACATAAAATGCTTAAGAAGGAACATTATGGGTTTTAGTCAGTAAGAGTCTGACACTCCCTCAAGTTGCTTACCCACAGCGGATGGGGTCATTCGATGATTACCCATAAAAAATTGCTGTTTCATGAATTCTAAATTTAAGTAAGTAGAATAAATAATGCCCTACCGATAGCAGTACCTTCATCTCATACCCGTTCTTCGCGACTTCACAGAATTACCGCTGGAGTACCAACGCATCAGTGTTTTAGTTACGTGTTGGAACGCTTACCGAGAAGCGAGTAAATAAACGCCTAAGTGTAAGTCACTTACTACTTTCAATTACTTTGAAAGAGTTCTAAGAAAGCACTATGAGAACATTAGTGACATGTTTAAGATGGCGTCTACAGAACAGAGGGTAGCGTTTTAAAATGTATAACCGATTTCCAAAAAAGTTCACACATTTTTTTGATAGGGTTTTGTTTGATTTCTTAGCACTTCATCATATAAAATTGCAGAAGACAGTCTTCGCTTTTGATTGCACTATATACCAAGAACTGATAGAAAGAAAATAGGAAATCGAAAATATTGCTCGCGATTCTTTACAGTTGACTTGGTTTCATTGCTTTGCAGTTGCAGTTGACAAGCTGGGAACTTGATTTGTTTAAAAAATAAAATATTTATGTACAATGTCCACGACAAATACCTACGCGTCTGTTATCTGTCTGTTTATTCATGGAACATTTTTATTTACTCTCAATCGATTGAAAATGACTCGGGCCCATTTTCACCGACAACGTTAACGTAAGTTTTCGTTAAAACAACTGTTTCCTTTGAAAATTGAACGTGTAAATTCATAGTAAACTGTTGTTTTCAGAAAACTGATGTTCGGGCTGTCGGTAAACTTGGGTGTCTTTTGTTCTAAAGGTACGTTTTGAATGCCGACTGCCGACTGCAACTGTCGACTCTTGCCGCGACAGCATCAAATCGTAAAATATTTTCATGAAACCGTTTTGGATCGCAGTGGCAACAGCACGGACGGACTGCAGTTGCATTCGGCAGCTAGTAATTAAAACGTACCTTAAAGATCGCTCCGCTTCCCAATAAACGCTACCTAACTCCCGACCAATTTTACCGAGGTATACTCATGTATACCCGTGTAATATGCTAATAAGGACCGAGTTCCTTAGTGCGGTATCAAATATGATATTATCCTTCACCGCTAAGCTTGGGTTGTTCTAATTAACATCAGTTTAGAAGGTGTTTCCGTAATAAGGAAGCAATATGAAGACTTAATATGTGTACCCAGATCTTGTTGCGAAGTTAATGTGCTAGTTTTATGAGAAAGATATTTGATTTCATTTTTAAAAGGTGAGATGTGTTACTTACTGTTTGTTTATGAATTTCGTATGGTTAAGTTATAGCTTGGTGTTGTCCGTCCGTTGATTGGACACTATTAAGTAGGAAATCAAAGTCAAATATGTATATATATTTTTTTTTAAATAGGCCCTCGCAGGCTCCTATGAAACGATATAGGTATTTGCATTTTCTTCAACTAGACTAGCCTAACTAGCCTAGCTAGAATAGCAAATTAATTATAATTTGTCTACGCTATTGCATTAGGATAAGTTCCTGTAATAATAGTTGTAAGTTGATAATAATAATAAATAAATTATCAACGAATTGACTATCTCATTTTGTGAATAAATCAGTAAAAAATAATGACAAGCTCAAAAGTAAAAATAAATACTCAAAGTTCACACAGACACACCTACTTAATTTACACAAGCTTTAACTGTCACTGATAAAAAAATAAAACGAAAGTATATGTTAAAAAATATAATTTAATAATAAAAACTAAATCAACAATGGCAATTCAGTTAAAATAGAAATAATTTTATTCTAGGGCGCCATATCTTTTGAAGATATTAGCTGTAATTACATATTTATAAGTTTTTTTCCCATTAGAGAAAACAACTTCTGACTTCAATGTTATAGGAACTGTTGCAGTCCAAAAAAAGAAATTTCAGAAGTAATTTTCGCTATTGGAAAACATGATTTTTTATCAATAAGGTACATCTACTTTTCGAGGCAAAATTTTAGTCTAAATGTAGAATGAAACGCTATGGCACAATATTTTGTCCGAATCATAATTTTATCCGTATTTTGTTTCACACAAATTGATAGTTTAATGATAACTGAGTGCGGGCTATTTTATATATTCACATTGTAAACGTCGCCGGGGGCAGAATTCAGTTTATTACTGAACCAAATCCAGTAATGGTTTTGTTAGTTACAAGCATTTGATATTCACACGGGGCTTTTCATGTATTTGTATATTTATATTGGAAAATAAAAATAGTATACAATGAAGATATAGGTAGTCAACTTCTTCGGACATAAAATATTTTTTTTAATTTAATGCTATAAAATTTGTAAAAAAGCGAACATGCAAAGATTGTGTTTCATTCTAAATTGAGGAAAATGGACTGTAAGTAAATTATTCAGGCTTTTAGAGAAAAAATATTATTTTCTAAAATAGTAAATTATTAAGATTCCTCGTTAAACATTCTTTTAGAGAAGATGTAAAATTATGAAAGCTATATTAATTACAGAGATAATGTACAAAATCCTGAATACATTTACTGAATAAATTTACTGATTAAGAAGTTTTTAATCTAAGCTGTCCTAGTATAGCTTAAGCGTAGCTTAGCTAATAATAGCGATGTAAGAAATATTAAATACCTATCTCATTATATGTTTGGTCCTTTCGTCCGCAATTTTCAACAAAAAAACGAATTCGACAGTTTAGCTCGGATTTGTAGCAACGTAAAATATTTCTCCTTTAACGATTTGGTTTTAATTTATGCCATAAAAAAACACCATTACTGCAAAGTCCAGTATTAAACCATAAATTTTAAGTTATACGTTTTGGTGTTACAAAATCGTATCGAACAACCTTTAGGATCAAACTTAGTAGAATGATCTACGAACTTTTTCTAAGATTTTTTTTCAATACTACAAGTCGCACATTTTCGCCTGATCACCCATTTAAAACACCCTTAACTTTTTCTGTACCCTGTACATAAATACATACTTAAACTAAAACATATTTTAAATCATTATCTTACTCGGTTATATTTATATTTAAAGCATTTACATTTATATAAAATAATGTTAGTATACTAAAATCTCTTTTTTTATTTACAAAAATAATTATGAAAATAGGAAAGTTGTACATAGACAATTCACAGTTCGAGATAGGTTTTTTGTAAAAAACCTCTGTAAAATTCGTCATATCATGTAGGTCTATAAAAACGAAATCCCAACCAGACAGTTATTCATATAAATACTTGCGTATTATTATGATTTATTTTCTGACAAAAGCTTTTATTCAAACAAAGACACTCAATTTTCCCTTATGAGAATACATGTTTATGAGATTCGTTCATATGAACGTAAAGGTCAAGTCCGTAATAATGCAGCACGAAAATAAACCTTATTGCGTTTGAACAAGGCCAAAAGTTGCTGAAGCGGAGTTCTTATCGTATTCTGATCGCTTAAAGGATTTCAAATCTCTTGTTCCAAGTTCCCATTTGAGTCTCGTTTTCCTAATACCAAACATTTTGACTATTTTTTAATCAAAGCAATAAATATGGAACATCAAAACTTCTGTCTTCTTATATCAATAACAATGTAGTCTTTTGTTTTTCCTACATTCTGTATTTTAAAGATACAAAATTGAAACATCAATCTTCTTTTACGCCATTAGACTACAGTCTTTTCGACACAAATATGCTCGATACTATTACCACAATTGAAAGGTCCTCATTTCAACAAAATCCAGGGTTAGTGTGTTCAATAACACATCTTTTGCAGTACTTCTTAACCGCTCTGTAACCTCTTAACGTGACCGGTGTATCTTGAATGTTGAGCTGTGTTAATCCTCTGCAGTAATATGCTACTGCTTCTAAACCATCGTCTCCGACTAACTCACAGCCTCGGAGAGCGAGCTTCTTTAGGTTTGGACAGCATCGGGCCAAGATCTGAAATAGAAGACATCAAAATGGAAAAATGTCAAAATGTATTCAAGAATTGAAAATACCGTCCTATATTTCCGACAGTCTTTTTGATAATGTGAAAAGACCAGATTAGCGAGAAACTACTTAGTATATACATATATACTTAGTATATATAGTACTAAGTATATCCATGGCAAGTTGGCGGAATCATTACAGTAGTTCATTTTTCTCACTATCTTCTCCTACATACTCCTGGATACAGTTGTATATATACCTATATATATATGCATATATATATATATATATACAACTGTAATATGTATATATACATATATATATATAGTTATATATGTATATTATATTTATATATGCATAAATATATATTTTTATTATCTTCCACTGATGCTCAAATTGTGTTGCACCCACCACTTCTATTTCACCACCACCCTAAGGTAGACTGGCAGAGAACGCCTAAGGCGTTAAGTCCGCCGTTGTACAATGTGCAAAAAGTATTCTAAATAAATAAAATAAATAAATATATAACCTTGACAGACCTAAGGTCTTCTCGGCCCAACTAATATGTAAATTTCAATTACGTATATTACTACTGTCTAAAAAATTTTGGTATTTAAAGATTACCAGAAACTTGAAAGTCTGACCAGCATAATCAAGCAGTCTTTCCAAAAGTTCGGAAACGCCTAGGCAAATAATTATGTCCTTAGATTTAAGAAAGAAGATTTACCTGTAACCCCGCTTCAGAGACATCAGTAGCACCAAGATCGAGTGCCCTTAGCCTGGAACACCCCCTGGCTATGGCTTCCACGCCATCGTCTCCGAGGGCCCCACAACCTCGGGCGTTCAGATACCGCAACTTGTAGCATCTTCGGGCCAGGGTTCTGACACCAGAGTCTGATACCTGGAGAAGTAAAGACAAGTTATAAAGTGGTGTAAAATGCAGAAAAAATATTTTTGGGAGATTCAGGGAATAAAAGAAAAATAAGTTTTGGTTTGGTAGGTAAGGATTTTTTAATATTAACATAGCAACCGTCAGTCAAACTTCATATTGGTTAATCGTCCACACATAATAAGGGTCCAGACATACATAGTTGTACACAAGAGGTTTCACTCTTTATAGTACGGAGGGTCAGGCAGTCACTGGCTATATCATCATCATCATCAGCCTATCGCAGTCCACTGCTGGACATAGGCCTCTCCAAGTGCACGCCACTGAGATCTATTTTCGGCTTCTCGCATCCAGCTCCTGCCAGCCGTCTTGCGCAAGTCATCACTCCACCGTGCCTGAGGACGTCCTACACTACGTTTGCCGAGGCGTGGTCTCCACTCTAGAACTCGTTTACCTCAACGGTTATCGGTTCTTCGGCTAATATGGCCAGCCCACTGCCACTTCAGCTTGCTGATTCGGTAGGCTATGTCGATGACCTTAGTTCTCTGACGGATTACCTCATTTCTGATGCGATCCCTCAGAGAAACGCCGAGCATAGCTCTTTCCATAGCCCGCTGAGCGACTTTAAACTTGTGGACCAGCCGTACCGTCAGTGTCCACGTTTCGGCTCCGTAAGTCATGACAGGTAGGACGCACTGATTGAAGACTTTTGTTTTTAGGCACTGTGGGATCGACGATGTTAGGACTCGACGTAGCTTCCCAAATGCAGCCCAACCCAACTGAATTCTCCTATTCACCTCGTCCTCAAAGTTGTTTCTACCTAACTGCAATGTCTGCCCGAGGTATATAATCTATCTCATCTGTATATCATATCTCACTGGCTATATAATCTATAACAATATTTGCAAAACCATAATTATACAGAGATAGGTCAAATGGTTTCTGTAGAATTTGGTTTAAAACGTCAAATCCAGATTCAAAACAAAATATGGATATTATTCAGTTCCAGTATAATTGGTTGAACTGAAAGTCCGCTACACGAGTAAATTGGCGCTTTGAAGAGCATACTGAGTAGTAGATATAACTTCATATAACGTGTAGATTGCCATCGTCTGCATTTAGATTGGATTTATGATTGCAACAGAAACCAACACTGATATTTGCTTTAATCAGAGTAATGTTTCAAGCTTAACTGCTGGAGGAAAAGCATTGTAAGTGGTTTTCACAAAATTTCACAATTGACGATGTTATAAAAAAATAAGGCTGAATATCACTGTTAATTTAAACGTCAGTTTTTTAAAACAACTGTTTTGCTACGATTTTTTTAAGTTCAAGTTTCAAAGTAAACAGTTTTCTTAGAATTATGAATAATAGTATGAATTTTGAAGTTCAAGTTTCAAAGGAAACAATTGTTTTAAAAACGCACGTTTATGCTCTCGGTGTACTTGGGCCTTTGGGTCGTTTTATTCTGGTGTTGGTACTATGTCACAGTTTAGAATAAAAGTAATGCTGATATTGTAATATTTGTTTCAGGAACTACGTTCATTTTGAATGGAAAAAAACAACTGTAAGACTTAATCGCAAGCAAAAATAGTACTTTCAAATGACGATTAGATTGCAAGACTAATTAAGAAGAACTACAAGTTCTTACGAATGGCCTCTGAGCCAAGTTTCTGCTAGTCAACTAATTAAAACTGTATGAAGTTTGTGGACCACGAGTTCATTCGTCTTTATTAAACTTCCTGTAATTGGTTATCGCGTGTTTTGGTTAGGTTATGTTTTTTCCCAAGAACGGGACTTTTCCATGGACACTACTGATTTATTTATGCAGAATCCAAGTGGGCAATTGGACTCTATTTTTATTCTACAAGCGAACATCACTTCATATTAATTAATGCAGGAATAGTTCTACACACAAAAATCGTCACACTCTTACATTTCACCAGTTATTGGCCAATTGACTTTAATAAAACGGTAGAATTATTTACCAATGCAAATACGATGAACCAAAAAATCATAAATTAAACTTAGTCTTTGTTCTCATTTCTGAAATTCAATTTGCAATTTATGAACTTAAAATGTAACAAAATTGAACTTAAACTTGTATAAACTTTCCATACAGTTGCTTTACTTATTTCCATAACAAAAAGATGTGATCATAACTTCCAGACTTTGGTCTAGCTAGACGTAGTGTTAAGTTTCTAAGTCGTATTTTGTCACAGAATGAGTTCTTAGAACTTCTTTTACATGTAGAAGCAATCAACGTGACTATAAATTCAGTTTATGTACTTATTGAAGGGAGACTGACATAGTTTTAGAAAATCGTATCTAGTCGTACTATAAATATTATCTTACTTTTTTTTTGCCAAACAGCAAAGTAATGATAAGCTTTTGCCACACTCAGATAAAATCAGCCCAATGTATATAAGACCATTTTTTTTTTAAATTGACAAGTTATTTTCAAGTTCATTCATTACATTATCTCTATCTTTAAATCTTCCAAATCTATTAAGTCTTTTCTTTCCGAAAGATAAACAGATATTATAAAGATTAAGCCATCATCAATCGAATAAAAATCTAAATCACTATTTCTGAGAAATACAAGCTGTTGATTTGCATCCGTGCCATAGTCAAAGACGTAATTATACTAATGATTCTCAACCCAAATCAACAAAAAAATTGGTACGAAAAATTTTGATTTAATTTTTTTTTCGGAATTCCGTCAATGTCACCTACCCGTTTTTAAACTCGGCGCGTGTGTTACTGGCCTTAAAACCGTGCTGCGCTCTCACACTAACGTAAACACAAAACATATGCAACGATCACTCATAAATTTCAATCAATTCACTCATACATTACAATGACAAAAAAAGCGGCACATATTAACTATTTCCCGTTTACTGTAATTCCAATCGATTATTTACGTATTTTATGTCAACCTCCTGAACTATGGCACAGATGCAAATCAACAGCTTGTATATCCCATCCGGTAAAACCCTAAGTGGAAAAACCAATAACAATTTTGTCCAATCTCCGAATTCCGCCTAAGTACGATCACTTTCCGACAATAAATCAATTTAGCAAATCTTTGCAATGAATAGCTTTTCAACCAATGTATTTCTAAAAAAAATAAACTTTCGAAAACTCATGAAATGTGTAAATAATTATTTTAAGGTTACAAATCTTCTCTATTTCATTACGTGAAACTAAAATACGTGTCTAACGGTGGGTTGCATCATTTAAATATAACGATAAACCGTTTGAAGTGGTCAAATCGCGGATTTGACCAATGTATGGCTGTTTATGATTAGTTATCGTTATAGCTAAGTGATAAAACTCACCCTAAATGTTGTACCCGTTATAATATGTAGAATGACCCCTTAAATAGTAAAATAATTTAGCAGAAAAGTAATCTCTCTGCCATATTTTTATCCAACTTTTCAATAAATAAACAATACTGCTATTACAAGAAACAAAACCCTTTCTATTTTACAACAATAAAATATTCATCCACCAAATTAAAGTTGCCATATTTTTTACTACAAAATAAACAAGAATCAACCTTTTCTTATTTACCCAAAGTAGAAGATCATTTAATATTTTACAACTGTTGAATCCAGACTAACAAAGTGAGCCTCTTTGAACAAAGGGAAATATTTCAGTATTTTCAGTTTAAACATGGGTTTACTCATCCGTATTATAAACTGAATATAAATTAAAAGGTTCTTCATTTATCAGTGGCTTCCGCATAATGAAACGTTAGGCTTAATTTTTGCCGTATTTGCTTCCTTTGATGTGGTTTCTCCTAATCTACACTAATTTTATAAAGAGGAAAATCTTTTTGTGCTCTAAATCTACTGGACCGAATCGAAAAAAAATCCTGTTGGAAATTTCCATTATCCCAGTGCAACAATATTTTTTCTATTACATATAGGTAGGTAGTTCTAATTTTCCTAAGGACGCAGGTGAAACTGTTGGAAACATGTCGTCCTTACAAATATTTGTAATTCGAAAGTACTCTGTATGTTCGACTTTGACGCAAAAACTACTGAACCGATTGATTTTTATTGTACACGGATAGTTTAAAACCTGAGTATTGTTAGAGCCCAAAGAAACGCGTAAAACAGCTGGTTTCACAATCTAAATTGAGAATTGACCTTTTGAAAATACAATATGGTCTATTCTCAGAAAAATGAAAACGATTCTACTTGATCTCGTTACCACAGGCAACAGTCTATCCCGCAATATGGAAAATATGAAAATATTAAATTTTCTGGGAATGAGATTGAAAATTCAGGGAAATACCAGTGGTATGAAAAGTGTATAGTTTTCTTATTATCCACGTAACCGATGTGGTCCAAAATTTAATTCTGGAGGGTAGCAATTAGGTAGCAGCTCTGGGTGAAAAAAAAAACACAATACTTTTGCGCCGTTTCTTCACACTGGGAATAGTGACAGCTATCCTGACATCAGAATGGCTGTCACCTTTGGATGCTGAATATCTTCAAAACCACGAGGGTAGCTATTGGTAGCAACTAATGGTAGCTGGTAGCGATTAGGTAGCAACTCTCTATATGTATTTCGAGAGGATCGGAGAGTTGTAACAGGGATCCTGACGCAGACTGTCATCCGCCACTTTCAACTCCGCAACACATAGGTAGTGTTGGCAAAAACTAGGCTAGCAATTCAAAAACCAGTTAATATGCATCTTTGTTTATGAACAAAATTTTCTATCATGAATACGAGATTTATATGGAAACGGATGTTAAGTTACTTGGTGTTATTTTCGTACATACCTATACGTATACGTACTTAATTCAAGACAAACAGAAAGAAGAACGAAATGCTTCACAAGTACTATTTACTATGCATAGCCATGTACAGACAAGCACACTAGTGCTACTCACCTGAGTACACTTAGCAACAGAAAGGTACCGCAGCGCCGGTCCTAGCTTGGCCAGCTCGTACAGTCCGAAGTCCGTGACTCCGGTACAGTCGGACACACTGAGCTCTTTCAGCGCGCAGTAAGATGGTATCCATCGAACTCCTGCATCTGAAATACAAAGGATAGTGCCAGTTTTAGTTTCAATTTCATTGAAATTTGTAGTTTCAATTGCGTTTCAGTTTCAATTTCATTGTGGTTCCAATTTAATTTTTGTTTCAATTTCATTGTGGTTCCAATTTCATTTTTGTTTCAATTCCATATTATTTTCTATTTATTTTGTTCCTATTTCAGGTGTTTCTAGTTTTTATGTTTTTGAGTAACACTTACTAAAATTAATTCACCGGTGAAAATAAATAATGGACCCTGATCCGAACGCGATTTGTACCTGTTCTATGATCTTAGGGATACCATTTAATTGGTAAGATTAATGGGTCCGTTCACCCAATTAGAACACGACTTAATTAATTAAGATGCTGAACCGAATCCTTCCTCGTTGTAAGGAATTGTTCAACCCGAATTAATTGTTACCAATTTTACCTTTAACGCGATGAGGTGATAAGCCTTTATTTCATTAAATGGGTCGTATTCAAATCAAAGGTGGATTACAGAAATACATAGTATTATAGTATGTACTAGCTTCTGCCAGCGACTTCGTCCGCGTTAGATTCGGACTTTGTGCAAAGAGAGGAAGAAATAATAAACACCCAGCTTATCCAATTATCTAAATCTATGCGTACCTACTACTACTTCACCTAAAAAGAAATAAATGTAAACTATTAATAATTTGTAATTTGAACAAATATCTACCTAAACATTACCAAAATAAGTAATAGGTACTTTCCTATTTTATAAAATATCAATAAAAGAAAGTTAAAAATAAATTATTTATAACCTAAAAGTCGCCCTGATAAGCAAGGTTTGTTAATATCAATAATAATTATCGTCGGTCAATAAGTTTGAACACTGAACGTCTATTGGCATCAATCGCATCAACAGCCAAATATTGTATGAAGCTCGCGCAGCCACCGCGCCGCGAGCCGCGTCGAGCTCGGCGACCGTTGCACAAAAATGATCCTTATGGCAGGATTCAGTATTTACGCGCGATGGCTTATTACCTTATTTCATGTATAACTTTGGTGTTTCTTTATCGATTTATATG
Organism: Helicoverpa zea; assembly: GCF_022581195.2. Lineage (NCBI taxonomy): Eukaryota > Metazoa > Arthropoda > Insecta > Lepidoptera > Noctuidae > Helicoverpa > Helicoverpa zea. Next base: position 8,489,489 of record NC_061472.1, read on the forward strand.
ATTCTTTTTTTATTGAATGGATAATAATGTTAACTTTTTTAAATTACTGTGAGTAAGAGTGTTATAAATGTAATAGTAGACAAATGTAGTCAGAAAGCTCCGAACTTCTAAGCTATCGAGAGTTAAATGTGTTATTCTGAGCCAACCATAAAAGATAGACATATACTATCATAGTATATTTTTTACATAATTTTAAGGAGTACATTTCCGTCATACATGATTTCTGTGTAGCTTTAACCATTAAGGCTGCACACGCGACGGAAGCATAAAAAATGGAGTAACTTCTCCCGTTTTCCCAACATTTACCATCACTGCTCTGCTCCTATTGATCTAAGCGTGATAAAAAGTATCCTATAACCTGCCCAGGAGTATGAAGAATTATTGTACCAAGTTTCGTTGAAATCCGTCAAGTAGTTTTTGTTTCCATAACGAACATACAGACAGACAGACAGACAAAAATTTTACTGATTGCATTTTTGGCATCAGTATCGATCAACCCAACCCGCATTGAGCAAGCGTGGTGATTAATGCTCAATCCTTCTCCATGTGAGAGGAGGCCGCAGCCCAGCAGTGGGACGATAAAAAGGCTGTAACAGTAACATTAACAGTAACAGTATCGATCACTAATCACCCCCTGATAGTTTTTTTGGAAATATATTCAATGCACAGAATTGACCTCTCTACAGATTTATTATAAGTATAGATTAGTTTATGTATTTCGAAGGGAGGTTTAATTGTATTCGAACATCTTTAGCAGAAGCTTGGGTAGTTAGAAGCCAAAGTTTGACATCCAGTCTTACTTGAGGGTATCGGAGGGGAGGAGATCAGATAGGCGTCGCTTCTTGTAAAGCACTGGTACTCAGCTGAATCCGGTTAGACTGGAAACTGACCCTAACATAGTTGAGAAAAGCCTAGGCAGATGATGATGATTATTTATTGAACTATCAAACTTTGGTAATGAATCATTTTTGCGTGTAACAACTATATGTACCTACCTACAAATAATTAGCAAAATAATCTCAAAGTTTTTAAACAAAGCCTAAAATTCGCATACACAGTAACAATTAAACAATAACATACTAAAACCCTGGTCTACGTCACTCGTGCGGACCCTTTGTAACAGGGGAACAATTATAATAATTACTGAAGCGAGTTGAAAGAGTTTTATCATTGCGCCGTTACTTTGTGTTAAGCCGTTACGCTTAGAGTATCGAACCAACAAGTACCGCCATAAAAATATGTAGGTAAGTCGCTATGCGAAGAAGTCTGCCAATTACCTAAATACCCACTATTAAAATATCATTGCTCTCTTGATTCAGCAAAATAGAGTAATTATCTAAGCCCATTTTGCAACGCCTGAAAAGGGCCGTTGAGCTTTTGTTATTTATTTTTTAAATATGTTGGGACACCTTTTCACACACGGTCGGTTAGCCCCATGGTAAGTTATTAATTAACTTGTGTTATGGATGCTAACACAACTGATAAACTACATATAGCTACATATATACATATTTATAAATACATACTGTGACACCCAGACCACGGCCAACAAGCATGCTCATCACAAACGTACATGTCGACCGAACCGGGAATCGAACCCGGGACCTCAGATCCGGCAGTCCGGCATGGTGACCATTGCGCCATCGAGGTCGTAGTTATTATTGTTTTTAAGACCCAAAAAAAGGTTCTGAGTTTGAGTTTACGCGACGGCGAAGTGACGCAGTAAATAGTGATCGCTTACTCAATACTTATGTATATTCATGAAAGTTTCAAACACAAGCATAGTCTTGACAACCCATGTAGGGCTCAGGTATAACTGACGCAGTCCCGAAGCTTTGGCAGAGAGGAAGACACGGCAATGGCGCTTCCAGCTAGTTCAAAGATCTAAGCAGGTACCCCATATTTTACATAATCGTTTAAAGTTTATGTACCCTCATTCTACGCAGATTTAGCTCCGGGCTATTAAAAGTTTGGATTACGAACATTTTATAACAAGTTTCAGAAATATTTTGTTATCTGTTTGTTTGCTACGCTGCTATCCCTAGAACTGAATTAATTGTTATTGTTCGTTCCCATATCAAAAGTTTACACGTGTAAAAGTTGAGAGTAACTAGAATCGGTCATGGAAATGCCCCTAAATATTCAAACAACAAAAGCTGAAGAATGCCGTTTCATCTAAGTACTAACAAATTGATGCAGATACCAAATATGGCTATCTGATCTAAAACATAACATATTTTTCTTAATTACCTATTTTCATTCAGTAGGTAACGAACATCAGTTACGCAGTCTTTCTTACAATCAATTTATTATCTACCTCTTCTATCATTTTGTGAATACCAATATATCTACACAAAAAAAAACCTAAGTACAAGAAAATAAAAACACTTAACATAAGCGTCTACAAACATCAACCTTTTTCCAACAAGAAAATCTTGTGTGAAAACCTAGTACAAGCAATTACTTGGTTACTTTCGAAAAACTGATCGAACTAGCTTGACAAGCCTAGAAGCCTACCAGCTATCTAATATAGACGTTTCTTACGGATTACGGCGATTAGACCGATGTTTTTCTGAATAATAATGCGATTACTGTCCCGTACAGGCCGTGTTATTTATCGGACTAACGGGAACACCTTTAAGTATAGTCTTATTTGTAGACCAGTGCTCTTCGAGAAAAATTGAATAAAGTTGTTATTAGGGTCTGTAGTATAAGTTCGGCCATTCAGAGAATGCGTTCCTGACACGTCGCGATTGAACTGACGACGTAACTACATTCATTGATTATTGATATAATAATGTTGTTTTAATGCTCCTCAATTGTTAAAACGGTAAACAACCAGCAAAAATATTTTTATCGTAACTGCAACGCCATTGCAAAGTTACGTCGTCAGTTCAATCGCGACGTGTCAGGAACGCATTCTCTGAATGGCCGAACTTATAATGATATATTGGCTCTTTTGTACATTATTATGCTTTTAGTAGACTTACAAGCGGTTGATTTGCATCCGTGCCATATTCAAGGACGTAATTATGCTACTGATTCTCGACCCAAATCAACAAAAAAATAGGTTAGTAATTTTTTTTTTTTTTTTTTTCGGAATTCTTTCAATGTCATCTAGCCGTATTTTAAACTTGGCGCGTGTGTTACTGGCCTTAAAACCGTGCTGCTCCCTCAAAACAAACGCAAACACAAAGCATACGCAACGATCATTCATAATTGTCATTCATAAAATTGGGTTACTTCTGAAATACTACGACATTAAAATGACAAAAAAGCAGTGCATATTAGCTATTTCCCGTCTACTGTAATTCCAATCGATTATTTACATATTTTATGTCCTCCTCCTGAACTATGGCACAAATGCAAATCAACACCTTGTATATTGGAAAGTAGATCTATACTAATATTTTAAAGGTGCAGATTTTGTGTGCTTGAACTTGCTAATTTTAGGAACTATTGCAGGAGATTTTAAAAATATAGTATGTAGAACCATAATTCAATTTTCAAAGATGAAAAAATGAGAGGGAAATGATTATTTTAATGGCTATTAAAAATGCATAATAGTTGTATATTTTTTAATAGTGTAAGCGGTAAAATGAATAAAAGATTGATTATAAGACTCCTTATTTATATCCTGTATATGATCGACTTTTCTAAGCTCTGACCACAACCAATCATGATATTGATTAGAAAATTCCGCAGTTCTAATTTCTAAGCTAACCTAGTTTCCCGGATTAACTTGTCGTTAAATTACTGGGTGTTAACTTTAATCAGTCAAGTTATCATTAAGTCACACTTAATTATGTTATAAAAATTGAGAAAATTAGAATAAATTATGATATGCATTAGAAAAGTGGTTTTATTTACATAGTGTGTGGTCAAACTAGTATTTTCCTGTGATCTTGCCCTGGTTTTGATCATGAAATTATAAATATAATCTATAATATTGCTTGTAGAAAATTGAGCTTATTTGTGAAAGACAAGTTTAGTAGTTGCAGAGTATTTACTTTATAAGGTTATGTGTTTGTCATATAACTCTTTGTGCGGGAGCTCGGACAATTTTGACATTTTCCATGATTCCTATAATAAATTTAAGCGCAATGTAAATGCCTCATATAAATTAAATTTTGCACAAAATTGACCAATTTGAATAGTACCTTGTCATTTACCTCTATCGATTCTTCTTCTTTTTTTTATTATTATTTTTGTTATGCATAGTTTGGTTTAGTTTAATTTAAGTTATTTTTAATTTGAACGTTGTGCGCACCTGTAATTAACATATTTACGCAGGACTTATTACAATTGTAAACTTATATATGTGAAAGTATTTGTAAATAAGTTGTTGGTGTGCCTAAATAAATAAATAAATAAATAACAAATAGATGAAAAAAGCCTGAAATATTAAAAAATGTAGCAGTTGTATACAAATATATGCTAATATTATGTATTTATTTTTTAATCAAAATGCTGCAAAGAAATTTTAATTAAAGCAAATATTTCATATTTTATTAATGTTCGTGACACAAAAATAATAAAAAAAATTACGTACTTTGCCTTTGTGAAATATTTTCATATTCAAAAAGCTACTACAAATGACCGACATAGAGTCCTTCACAAAAGACATAGAATATGATTTGTTATGTCTTAACCACTTATATGTACTTGAAATATCACAGGAAAAATATGATATATATTGTATTCTGTTCTTGGCTAGCTTTTACGCAAACAAAGTTATTAGGTTTTTCTCTTAGGCAATCACTTTTATTTTGGTAAATAAAAACAAGTAACATTTTTATGCCCAGCCAATTCAATAGACAAGCTTTTTCGTTCGTTATTTTAGTGTTCGGTTTTATTCAATACGATTTTTGGTAAAGCTACAAATAAAGCCTAGATCAAAAGATTTTAAAATAAAGGGAATAACAGTAATTTTTATTCAATACAGCATACATCAAAATTAACTATGCCTGTCATGTAGCAAATCATCATCATCTGGCTAACCTTTTCTCTATTGGGTTCTATATTGGGTTCGAAACGAAGCTCAGTACCAGTATTTTACAGCGAGGCCTTTCTGACCTCCTCAACCCATCTTAATAATAGGCTTTCTGGCTTCACCCATTTGGCAAATAATTATGACTACCTATAAATCGACTCATTTCAGTAAAAACCTCGTGAAAACGTAACTTTCCGGAGTAAGATATCTAGAATGTGCTTGGTGTCGCCTTTTTCCTAGAAACGCAATAAAATGTTGAGCAAAAATGCATTTCCTTCCATCAATTTCTCTTGCCATTATTCTAACTTTAGCCCAACATTTCCTCACCTGTGACTAGAGTACACCTCCTTAGATACAAATACTGCAAGGATGGACAGGTGTGGAGCAACGCACACAGTCCAGCGTCCGTCACAGACCCACAGTCCGTCAGGTCTATGTACTCCACTGGGGGTCGGCGCGTCGCCAGCCGTGTCTCCAACCACGCCCAATCTGGCCAATCCACGTTTGGACAACCTGAGGAACAAAGTGAGTATGTATCTGTGTGTGGATTTCTGTAAGATATCTATCCGTTGTTTTGCAAGTATAGATTGACATAACTTATGTGGAGTTAATGTTAAAATTCAATCTCTAAAGACAAATCAACGTATAAATAGGCTAACGATACACATTAGGTATATTTACTGTCAAAAAGGTGGTTTATTGTAACCCTTTCGTTCGACTGCAAAAGGGAAGATAAATGGTGCCTATATTTTTTGCAAATTATAGACCACTTATCATTCGTATCAAGAATCAGGGAATGCTAAGATATGGGGCCCGTGTTTCTGCCTGAGGATTTGGATTGATAAAGTAATTACAGCGACAATGTCTTCATCACATCATTTCACTCGTATTCATAGGATAAATATTTCATTCACGCGAATAAACCTCTCTTAATTATCTTCCAAAGTAACAAACATCTCATTAATACTATGTAAATATTAGCAGGAAAAGCAGCCTCATTATTTACTAACTCTTCCTAAAAATCGATGATACGTAGACCTTTCCCGGTTATTCAAATTGAAAGACAATTATTTATTCATTGTTTAGACAGGCAGCGGAGTTTGGTCCCAGTGGGTGCTACCCTTCCGATCTAAAATGAATAAACAAGAAAATTACAATGAACGAACATCGTTATTTACGGGTGTACTTGCTTTCAGTAATTCTTTAGGAAGTTGTGAATTCATTTTGTATAATTAAAATTGTATAAACAATACAATGTTTATGAATTGTGGCCTTTATTAAATAAAAGGTTATCTTCTGTTTTCGGGTCCTGAATAACAACCAAAGTAGCAGTTCCAGAAAAATAGTAATTACAATATTTGAGCATTCTTCACGAAAGGTCTCCTGGGTCTTGACATTTTAAAGGGTTCTTATGGATACATTAAATTATTTTTTCAAATAAAGTATGCATTAATTTATAAAAAAATATAATCTAGCTAGGTGAATGAAGATCCCATGGAATATGGAAAAACCAATATTTCAAAAGCGAAAGTCCGCTTGCTACGCCTTCACGCAAAAACGATTTAACCGATCAGCGTGAAACTTGTACCCATATTCTTGGTGGTACTAGAATGAACATAGGATACTTTTTATCAACACACCATGCCAAGCTAGTCAAGAATATTTTCAAAATAACAGTAATACCTGTAAGGTCTATATGCCTCAAATCCGTGAGGTCTGTGATGAGAGGCGCCATAGCTCTGGCGTCCATACTGCTAGAGCCGGTCACGGCGAGGTGCGTCAGGTTTCTGAAGGTAGCTACCAGCAACTGAGCACTGGCTACTGTCACCTGTATGTTAAAGAATAGATACTAAACGATACCTACTAGAATATAAAAACAAAATACAAACATTCTAATTGAATACTTTTTGGGAAGTTGGTTAAATGCTAACTTTCGCCAGCAGTTTTTTTCGCGATCCGTTGGAACTTTTTCACCAACCTGGACAAAAAGTACAATTTGCCTAGCCTTCCTTGATAAATGGGCTATCTAACACGAAACTGTTTTTATATCAGTTCCCGAGGTTAATGCATTCCAACAAATAGATAAACTCTTCAACTTCATTATATTGTAGAGGCTCTTCAAAAATAAAAAATAAGATGGCTCAATTAAAACTCTTACCGCACAGTTTTTCGAGCGCCACTCCCTAACAGAACTGACGCAGGGCCCCGCCCTTGCTCCCGCGCATCTTGCAGCGATCTCCAGGGGCCCAGCGGCCCTCACCTTCTTCCAGGCCTCAGGCCTCGTGATGAGCCTCGTGGTCAGTCGAGCCCATCGTCTGCAGACGCGGGACATTCGACAGAGGTCGGATACCTGGAAATGTCAGGTGTAGGTCTAGAAATATGATGATATTAAGTAGGGTTAAAACAATAGAAAATCAATTAGTATATAAGTGTCTCACGTAGCTATATCCGTGCTCCGACATACAATAGGTTAATCCCTTCAACATTCTAGTTCCACCTTTTATTAAGGAGATTCCCTAAGTTAAGGCCAATAAGCTAGGCATAAATAGTGGATTGACTACACCACCTATTTAAGAAGTTTGTGTATATGTAATGGTTATTTCATTGGCATTAGATTTTTAGCTGGTAAACTTGACTCAAGGCAATCTGAAAACCATTTAATATGGAACTCAACACAAACTTTCGACATTGGAATAATAATCGTTGCTAATATCATATTTGTTTTAGGTATAAACTCAAGACCGAGCTTAGTTGGATGGAATAACCAAAATTATAAATCAACGTTACATTTTCAACCGCATCTCATATACTTTGTATCTTTAAAACCGACTATAATGACTTTAAAAGATATATAACTGTTCAATGTTGGCAAGAACCTATAAACGTTGGCAAGATTCAGACCAAATTCACATGCAGGGGCTACCAACCTCAAGGTACGACAAAATCTTCAACCACAGCGCATCACTAAGGGTATTATCCCTTCTTCGTCTCGGCGGGCCGCAGTCAGCTAGGGTGTGGTAGCCCTGGTCTAGGCTGAGCTCACTGAGGTCGGCTGCGAGCGATAGCGCGGGCTCCGGGGGAGGGGGTGGCCGCCGCCGCGCACCCCCGCATACGCCCGGCCCGGAACAACTGCCGCTTGACATGGCGAGACCCTGGGAGGAAAATTGAGAGTTATTATCAGGGACTTAAAGCACAGATTACTATAATAGTTAAGTTACTACGTTTAAAGTCTTCTTTCATTGGCATGTGTATAATCGTCTGCGGTATGTTCATGAACAAACTACAAAGATTTATAAAATCATCCACTAAGTTGCAACTTAACGACTCTGAAGCAAACCGATTAGTTGTGCAGGACATTCTTAATTGGAAACAAAATATTCTACAGCGAGTAGTAGTAAAGATAAAGTAATATAAAATATAAAAGTAATATAAAGTAATATTTTTTCAGACTCAAGAAATTAAGGGAACTTAGATAACTGCGTATCGAAAATTCGTAGACAGACATTGTTTTCGTGCCACTAAACGTAATAAACTAAAAGTGGAATAAACAATTATTGTAACCTTTAAACATTGTCAAAATCATAATAAACTAGATAAACAATAATCAAATTATGGTTTTACAGGCTAAATAACAGGCATTCAAAAGATAAGAAGGTAGGTAACAGAAATCATAATGCCAAACCAGAAAATATGACTTAATTCGATAGCAATTCGTTATGATGTAAATCGTAACAAATTGTTCCAATAAATTATTTACATTGACAAGCATCTATAAAACGCCAATTACAATGAACTAGCTATTACCCGCGGTGTCACCCGTTTCCTAAGATTTTTTAATGCAGTCGTTTGCTGAAATATTATACGACTTCTCCATAAATAACTTTAATGCCTGTTTCGTCCGTTTAGCTAAGCTATTTATTAGCTCTTGTCATATGTTGAGTACTTATATATTCTCCTATTATTACACCCAGACCACATACACAAAAATACATGTTCATGACATAAACTGTTGACGTATAGGGAATCGAACCGGGACCCTCAGTTTGTCAGACCAACATGGTGACCATTGCATTAACAAGGTCGTCATTTTCAAAATTTTTCTTTTACTCTTATTAAATGAACAAACAGTCAAATACTTTTGTAAGGATCTCATATTGCGGTAACTTAACGATAGCTTTAAATATCCGAACAAATTACGCAAATCTTGGATCGTTTATATTGAGTTTTCAAGTCAAAGGATTAACCTAATTTCAAGACGTCGTTTATGAAGGAATATTACTTCGGTAGTAAAATGCTGTCGACAAGCCGTCGTGCGCGTGTTCTCGCTTGTATTCGACGGCAAATATATTGCAAGGGGATGCAAAAATGTTTAAAACTATATCGATACTTTGTATAGTAAACTAAGGAGTTTTGGCGTGATTTTTTTGTATTTTGCAGTTAATAATGTCATGCATTCTACCTTTTGCACTGGTGTACGAACACTGTACTCCCTTATTTGATATGGTTCAACTGTGAAAAAACAGATTTTCAAATTATGAAAGTTTTTGAAAAGCACTTTTCAGTCTATGGCAGCCAAATCTGATTCGTGCAAACATTGTATTTTGGATTAAAATAATAGGTAAAAACAGTGCAACATGCAAGTGTTTCGGTAACTCATACCTAACAGTGGCAGACATCTTTATATACATACACCCAATAGATCTCCAATGACTAGTTTCACCATTTACTGATAAAGTCTCTGATAGCCTATCAGGAACTTATAACAAAAATAAACTTTTGATTTCACGGGTCTCGGATAACAAAACCAGGCACAAATTATAAACAACTTTTATCTGGCAGATAGCATAAACTACCAGTTAACTAATTAACACTCCATCGGTAACCAATGCAACCAGTCCTATTATTTAAAACTGCCTCTAGCTAGTGGTCGCAAGCGCGGCTGCTGTGCTCGAGGTCTCGGGTTCGATTCCCGGGTCGGGCCGAAATCGCTTTGTGGGTTTTCTTAAACTTTCACAAAGCAGCCCGCAGTCTGGAAGTTGGTGATAGATTCACCCGTGCATCGGAGAGCATCAGAGCACGTAAATGTCGGTCCTGCTCCTGATCTATTTCCGGTCGTGGCGGATTGCCGTCCCATCGGGTTATGAGAGTGAAGGAATAGGAAGTGCACCAGTGTCTGCGCAAATGCTCGTGCACTATAATATGTCCTGCGCAGCTGGCTGATCTCCTTAAATGAGAACAGCCGCCATTGCCGAAATCGGCCGTAGACGCCATTATTGTTTAAAAGATGCAGGTAAGACCACGCGACATAACTAGTTCACCAATAAACAAAACAAAATTCTCAGAACACATCCGATGAAACAATTTATAACGTGCAAACACATTAGCATACAAACAGACATTAGTACCAGTGCTAATTAATGTTTCTGAAGCTGTCAATTGCACAATTAATACGCAAATTATAATTTTATTCGTGTCTGTGGGAATTTGATTGCATATTGTAGACGTTGAAGATTTATTTGCTGAATGTGTTTTCAGAATTTAGTGATGTGCGCAGAATATTTTTATCGATAAAGAATAAATAGTGTATCATATTATGGTCTCTTTACCAGTCTATGTTTCGTTTATTTTCTAAGGCCCCATTTGTCTTCCAGTATTTATTGTTTCCATTGATATTCATATTAATGAACTTCTAACGTGACTAATTTATACTTTGACTTCCTGAGAAAATATTTTTGAATTTGACATCCTATTTGAATTAATTAAAGCTTATATCGGGTGTGTCGTTCATAATCACATTAAATTCTATCACATGTACTTCATGATATTCTATAGCGAATTGTAAAAAAAATAACATAATCCATTCAGTAGTTTAGCCACAGGACTCATTTTTCGTTTTCATAATTTACAACATCATGTGTAAAGCAGAGATAAAGTTAGGAGTATCGTATTCGAAGAAGAGATAAAGTTTTGATCAGTTGACAGCTGTCAGTTTTCAAGGGAGAATTTCAGCTGTTTGTAATGACTGACTTCTATATGGTGTTCTAATTTTCGCACATTTTTATTCTATTTACTTTGTTTGAAAAATACATTTTTTTATTTTTACGTATTTTTTTTTTCTTTGTGTTAATCGACATATATTAACCAGTATATTAACACATTTCATTTAATGTAATTATGAACGACACACCCGATATAACGACCCATACATGAGATACCATCTTTGACGGTAATTACATTCCCTTCATCCTTTCTTGAAAAAATACGCAGAAATAAACTACAGTTAAAATTAAATACAAAAGTTCTAACACTACAGTTATAAACTACCACAGAACAATAAAACTCTATAAGACCATAACAAAAGCTGAATAGGACCATACATGAGAACATCAAAGAGGTTGAAGTACCAACGGTTATAGTCTTAGCAATATTATAAACGCAAAAGTTTGTATGTATGGATGTTTCTTCCTCATTCACGTAAAACTTACTTGATGGATTGTGATGAAACAAAGCAGTAATATAGCTTATGTATTAGATTTATATATAGGCTTTTTATCCGGGTCTACATATTCAGTATTTCACTGAAAAAGCGGGTGAAACTGCTTGGGTAGTAAAAATATGTACGCGAAAATGTAAATGTGTGCACTTTTGTTCCTCGTTGACGCAAAAATGACCAAATCGATTTTTTCATCAATATAACTTGAACACCAGAACAAATACATGCTTCTTTTCATCTAAGTGTAGTAAGTAGTTCCCATCGGGAAGTAGGCGAAACCGCTGGCAGAAGCTAGTGCTTTATAACTAAGAGAGTAACCCACGATATTCAGTCGTGTATCTTCATCGCTTTACAGGCTGACTTTGATGTACGCCACATATCATGACTGGTTCTAAAAGACCAAGGAAAGTGTACAGAAGGACCAAGTTTCTTTTTAAACATACCTATTTCTTAAACACTTACATTATTAAAAATAAATAAAATTGATTTAATTCAGGTAAAACCAATAAAAAATTAACAAGATATTACGGAATTATAGAAAGAAATTATTACAAAAAATTAAGACGAAAGGGAGTTGCTTTTTTTGATTGAGATAAAATAATTATTTTTATGAAGAATGACCTGTTTCTACGGATGAATCCGTAGAAACATTTTTCATAAGGGACTCTTAAAATGATCTATCTCAAATTATCATTCTTAAAACTACACGTAATACTAAATGGCCTTTAACAACTTTTAATCATGACCTATTTTTACCTATTTTATGATACACAAATATAAACACGAAAATAATGGCTATGCGAGATCATCTTCAGACATCTTTGAGGGCTTAGAGAAAAAAATATCTACAAAATAAAATTATGGGTCAAGTTCTTTTGATGTTAAATCGAAGGCAGAATCAGGCTAAGTTACTCGAAATTTCTAGAAAACAAAACACGTTTTTTTTCTATTAAAGAAATCCTTTTAAGTTTTACGTGGTTTTAGGTTTTATCTCTATTTTATTTCTTTGAAATTGTGGATTAAACTTTAGAGAGCCTTACCAGATCAGGTTTTGGCCGTCATTGGCTGAAATAAATGAAAAAATAACGATTTACTAAAGCACCTAAATCTTACTGCATTTTTAAGGACCACTTTTTATAATAACATTTATAGTAACTTGAATCTGTAGATAACAAAAAATCTCACAGAAATATTTCATTTGAAGCAAAAATCATCTTCTTCTTCTTCAATTTAAGAGCCCAGCTCTTATCGGTGCAACTCCTTCCATTTACGCTTATCTAGCGCCAACTCCTGAACTTCCTTATACGTCACAACATTCGCCTTTTCTTCCCCTCTTTCCTTCGACTTTCCCTTCCACGATGTTTTTTATAAAATCGTCGTGGCGCATAAGGTGTCCTATCATTTTTCCTCTCCTGTTCTCTATGTTATGCAATAGTTGTCTAACGATTGCAATCATATTTTATAAGGAATGAACCTTCTGCCCTCCTATTCTATGACCACAGAACATCAGTACCGACCTTATTTCACAATTAAACGCGTATCTTTACAATGGAGGTATAAATCAAACGAGTTTGTCATCTGTGCCACTCATGCACATTTATGAGCCCAAGCTATGCCAATTGAACTTGCTATTGGCAAACGCACTTAATTTTAAATTGTCAGTAAAAAACATTGGCCGTTTTAATGGCTTAAAGGTCTTAAAAAATAATCTATAGCCTTCGTAAAAACTAGAACTTCTTCCAATTATAAAATTTTAATTATCGAACACTTTAATCGAATATTATAACGAGCAGAAGTGTTTATTCCGACATATTTTTTTTTATTCGCATTCCTTTATCTTAGTGAAGTTAATGTTTTGTTTCCGGAACTATTTTATGAGATATCGGGTGTTGTTAAGTGTGGGCGTTGATTAATGATTAATAAACATAAAGCCTAGAGTTAATTTCCTTTGGAAACTCTTCAATATTATTCAAAAGTGCTTAAGACTGAAAAGTATTCGCATGTGAAATACTATACACGGGCATATAATGAATTTGGATATTCAAGGCTAGCATAACTATAGCTGTCCATCATCCAAATATATTAGCCACCAACACATTTTTTAGGTACCTGAAACATAACAATATATTTTGTTACCTTATTCCTTTTATTAAGAAGCAATATTCAGCGAAAATCGAATACAAGTAAGTAAATAAACGTAAAGTCGACAAAATAAAGACTGACATACAGCGTAATTGAATTAAGAGCAATCGACGTTTTAATAAAGACACGTGGAAATGTCTTTCAATCCTTTGATGCTGATTAATCTTCAAGGTACCGAGAACTTTTCCCTATGAGAATTTTTGAATAAACTCATTTATTTCTCAACTAAACGATTCTGCAAATAAACGATTTCTATTTCTATTTAATGAAATGAGTAAAAATAGAGTACCTACCAAATAATTGTGACTGAAGTGGATAGTAATCTTATAAAAATATTGTGTAGGAATTCAAGTACGTTTTTACATAATCCGCTTTATCTATATAAAGGTCAAACAATTCCATTAAAATTACACAACAATTTACTAAGCAAAGATTACCAAATTATTCTCACAGAGCTTAATAATAATTCCATTTTCTACCATAGATAACGGAATTCGAAAATATTTAGCTTCAATTTCTCACAAATAAAACACCGTCGCGTTAAAAATGTCACGCATTGAACAAGATAATTTAAAATTCTAACTGTATAGGGCCTGTTGAGATTGCTGACCGATCAGTGGCTTCGCACTTTCCGATAGAAATAGGGTTGTCAACTAAACTTCTGCCAGCAGTTCTAACCAATTATATAGAGAACCACTTCCCGCATTTGGAGAAAAAGTAGTCTATATGTTATTCTAGTTTTAGAAAGGGGACGGATAGTCCGCTCAAAGTAAAATAAAAACGTCGTACTTAACAATTTATTACAAAAAACATATTTCACAAAATCAGTATCAATCTACCTATACAGTAATACCTAAATACCTAAACTATACCTAACGCACAAGATCACTCAAGACAACCGTCCACCCACCGCTCGTCGAGCCAAAAGTGAGGCGCTGGACGCCGCACCCGTCGACAAATCATTCAGTCGGTCAAACAGTCCACATAGCGCCATCTATGATTTTTGTCTCTTATTCTAATACGGCCTCTCCTGACGAGAGAACGTCCTCGTTCTCTAATGCGTGCTGAAGGTCTTTTTGTGAGACACTCCCTGCATCGTCGCCATCTTCAGCAACAACGATGACTACGACTGTCTCTTCGCCTTCAGGAGTTGGTTCAGCTGCACCTGGTTCCACAACTTCTGATCCAGTCGATTTTGCTTCTGCTATTGTAGAAGTTGAACAGGAAGAGCTGTGCTCAGCTATCCCGGATCCAGAAGCGCCTTGGTTCACAGTTTCGTCTTGATCCGCGGCAGCCGACCCGGACTCGCTCTGGTCTGCACCTGTAGTACAAAACAATGTCTGCTCAAACACAAGTAGGTATCTCTTGCGAGGTCTGCTCGCATTTGGTGTGAATTAGTGAGCTCTACTCGCATGTTTTTGTATAACCTGCTCACAAGCGAGGTCTGCTCGCAGTAACACGTGAGGTCTGCTCATGTGCAAGGTCTGCTTGCCAGAGTATGTGAGGTCTGCTCATATGCGAGGTCTGCTCGCAAGAGTATGTGAGGTCTGCTCACAGGAACATAGAGGTATGCTCATATGCGAGGTCTGCTCGCAAGAGTATGTGAGGTCTGCTCACAGGAACATAGAGGTCTGCTCATATGCGAGGTCTGCTCGCAAGAGTATGTGAGGTCTGCTCACAGGAACATAGAGGTATGCTCATATGCGAGGTCTGCTCGCGAGGACGCGTGAGGTCTGCTCACATGGAAGTACATTCAAGTAACCCAAACGCTACAACAAGCAACTCACTCTCAAAATAGGCAGCACAAGTGTCCGGAGTCCACTCCCCTTTCCAAGGGATCATATACTCGGCAGCGGCTTGAGTCGACTTCCCGTATGAACCAGCAACTAGTTGGAGCTCGTATCTTCCATGGGGCAGCGCCTTGACCACACGGTAAGGGCCGCGCATACCAGAGTCCAACTTTCCTGTGGACTGTGCTTTCTTGATAACAAACACCATGGAATTGACAGGGTAAACACGTGGTGTATGTCGGCGTTGATTCACCGACAGATCTTGTTGTTCCTGGTTCTGTTTAAGGCGCTCAGACACCCTTTGCCTTGTCAAAACACGGAGTGCTTCTCTGTTTTGATGGGTACCTTCTATTGCGACATCGCGGACAAGATTACGAATGACAGGTGTCATGGCGTCAGCACCAATTAACAAGTTAAGTGGTGAAGTCTGAGTGGTTTTGTGCTTAGTCATGTTAACAGTAAGTTGTAACCTCCACAAAACGTTCGACCATTCTTCTTGGTGATAATTACTCTGAATTCTGATCATATTAAGCAAAGTCCTACAGTACCTTTCAACCTGACCATTGGAATGATGCATTTCAGGAGTGATTAGGTGGATATCACTACCCACCTCAGAAACCCAATTAAGAAACTCCGCACTTTGAAACATTCGGCCACGGTCAGCAACAATTAGCTTAGGTGTGCCGAAGAGTGAAATGGCATTCGTAAAATGACGTTTAAGCTCACTGGCTTCTTGACGCAACATTGGATAAAAGAGGCAGTATTTGGAAAAAGCATCGACAATAATAAGCACATATCGATAACCATTGGATTCTGGCAAGGGTCCTAATGCATCAGCATGGATGGTCTCAAATGGGGAATCAGGTTTCTCATATGAATGAATTGGTTGAAGTGGTGCTCTAGGAGACTTTTTGTGCGACAAACATACAACACAATGGGATATGTACTTTTGAACAAAGGCACGAAGCCCGGGGAACCAAAAATGTCTTAGTATAAGATCACACGTCTTATCTACCCCCACATGATTATGTTCGTCGTGAAATACGCGGAGAAGGCTGAGTCTGTGGCCTTTTGGGATAAAACATAGAAGTTTAGGTTGTTCTCCTGTGACGCAGTAACGGTAATACAATAGATCGTTCTTTTTGACGTACTGATTGGGATCTAATTGCCCGTCAGTAAGTTTTTGCATGAGAAGTTGGGTTTCTTCATCTGCGGCTTGAGCAACGAGTGCCCAACTTTGAGGTTTTTGAACCCTAACAACGTTAACCGCATTGCGACTTAAGTAATCTGCGTGTGACATCGAAGTACCCTTGCGGTACTCAAGCGAGAAGTCAAAGTCCTGCAAGTAGATCCACCATCTGGCGACGCGTGGCATCAAGTCTTTTTTTTTCTGGGTAAGTTTTAAGGCGTTACAATCTGTCACAACCTTAAAATGTACGCCAACCAGATAATGTCTAAAGTGTTGCAGGGCCTTGACGACCGCAAGAGTCTCCAGCTCATACGAGTGGTACTTCGATTCTGCGCCTTGAGTCAATTTTGAAAAATAGCCTACAACACGTTTGTTTCCAGTGTCGTGCAACTGAAGGAGGACTGCGCCGTACCCTAGAGAGCTGGCGTCAGTATGAACCTCAATAGGTAACTTCGGATCATATATGGCCAGGACAGGTTCATTAGTTAAGTGTGAAATTAATTCTTGCCTAGCCGCTTCTTGTTCCGAACCCCACACAAAAGGGACATTTTTCTTTGTAAGTTTAGCTATACAGGCAGTTTTTGAGGAGAACCCCGCAATGTATTTTCGAAAATATCCCGCAAGACCTAGGAACTGTCGAACCTGTTTAACATTTTTAGGCACAGGTGAGTCTACGAGAGCTTTTACTTTTAACGGGCTCGGTCGTACCTGACCCTGACTAATGGTGCGGCCTAGATACTCCACTGTGGTCGTCAAAAAGAAGCACTTTTTTATGTTTATAGAAAATCCGGCATTGGTAAGTGTCATCAGTACTTCGTGGAGAAGGGAAAGCCCTTCCTGAATGGTGTGACTCATGATCAGGACGTCGTCGATGTACACCAGGACTTTACCAGAAACAATGAGATGACGCAGAGTTTTTGTAATAATGCGCTGATAAACTATTGGTGCATTAGCTAATCCATACGGCATCTTCAAATACTCAAAGTGCCCCTCTGGCGTAACGAATCCCGTCAGAGGAATAGAATCCTTCTCCATTGGGATCTGATGAAATCCTGTTGTCATATCCAGGCTACTAAAATATTTATGACGTCCTAATCGATCAATATAATCGTCAATGAGTGGGAGTGGGAATCTATCCTTAACAGTTATCTCGTTAAGTTTTCTGAAATCAACACACAAGCGATCCGTGCCGTCTTTTTTCTTAACGAGAAGAATGGGGCTTGCAAATTCAGATTCCGACTCCCGTATTACTCCTTTGTCTGTCAAGTCCTTAATGATTTCCCTAACACGCAAAGTCTCTGGCTGGGAAAGACGGTAAGGCCTATAACTAACCGGTGTATTACTGTTGAGTTTGATGGACATGCTACCAGTTGTTACAGTTGAAATAGCAGTACCAGTTATAAAGTGAGACGCAAACTTTTTGATTATAACGAGCAGTTTATCTAAATCATCACCAGTTAATTCCGTATTAACCAAGGGCTGTTCTTCAAACTCAACAGTCAATACTCTTTCAGGGTTAACCTCAGTACGTGTAATACGCTGGCGGTCACAAGTTCGTAAGTAGGTGACACCTTTACGGTTAAGAACGTCAGTTCCTACTATAACCGGCATGTTCATATACAACGCGTCTACCACGAACAAATCAACTTCGAGGGTGACGTCATCAAACTCAATCGGCAAAGTGACATAATGTGTGGATTCTACTTCTTGGCTACCAATCCCCTTTAACACACGAAAAGCAGGCTTACGTGGACAGTCAAAGTGTTTTAGTAAGGCAGACGATATCAGAGAAATAGTTGACCCACTATCTATCAACACATCGACTGGGACGCCATTTATGACAGCGACCACTACATCGTTATTACGATTAACCTGCATCTCACAACAGAAATTGACATTGGACTGATTTCTCGATTCAGACTTCATCCTAGCAAAGCATGTCTCAAGTTTGTGCCCGACTTTTTTACAATAAGAACATGTATCTACATTTGATGCTTTCGACGCAGGGGTTACTGACGATACAGGATTAGGGTGACTAGAATTATCAATTCTGGGTTTTTTACTGCAAGAGCTCTGTACGTGTCCAGAAAGGCCACAAGTAAAACATTTACCAGACTCAAAACGGCGTTTTCTTATTGCATCAGCGGGACGTCTAAACTTAGAATTGTCACGTTGGTTTCGCAGTTGTATGGCATGTAAATTGTTCTTTGCTGCATTTGGTTTAATGTAAATTGAGAGGAATTCAACTAGTTCATTTGGCATGAGCTTTGCATTAGTTGCAGCAGCCCTGATTTGTGGGTCTGTGATACCACGAATTACAATGGCGGACATTAATTCCTCACTCAGACCGGATACAACTCGTAAACGAAGCAAAGAACGTCGGGCGTAATCCGCGTATGTGGGATAACTATCGGAATTCGTTTTCATTACGTCAAATAAGATGTTAGCTACGTTGGGCTTTTTGGGACACAACGGCTTAAACTCCCTTTTAAAATTACTCCAACTGCGGTCATTTGTTACCCATTCATTCATCCACGTTCGTGCGTCACCTTTCAGGCAATTACCTATTCTCGACAAACATTCGTTGTCACTCCAGTTGTTAGTTACTTTAGCTCTATCTACTTCTTGACACCATACCTCAATGTCGTGTAAATTAGGGTCAAAGTTAGAGATAAAATAAGGTTGATTCGATTTTACCGCACTATTGATGGACCGGATTGCATCTACCAAGGCTTCTGTGGAGGTTTGTCCTGATGGAGCGGAACTGCTCGATCGCGGAGCTGCTTCGCACGTTACCTCACTGCGTCCCACGGCTGACCGGCTGGACCGGGCTGATGGCGGCGGTGATCCAGGCGGCGTGCCGGGTAAGGACCCTGCCCCTGCAGACTCCGGCTGACCTAAGGCTGGCAGCGACGTAGACGGCGTTTGGAGCGGTTGTCTTTCCAATGCATGAAGCCTAGTTAAAATAGTTTGCATCTGTCGCTTGAGATCTCCATCGGGAGTCGCACTACGCTTATGTTTCCGACGACGATGTCGGCTTTTACTTCGTGATCTTCGATCGGACATTGTCTAATCTATACGCAATTACAAGTAATGGAAAAACCAAATACTAAAAAGTGGGTACTAAAAAGTACGAAACAACACGAAACTACAAGTAGAAATTGATTGAAATATTCTAAAACGAAAAAACGTCTAAACAGAAATAATTAGCACTACGCGTAATAACAAAAAAAACACTTCAACTATTTTCATAAACTTGTAGGTACTCGCAAAAATAAAAAAAGGAATCACGAACTTATTTAATTAACTACTACTTATGTACACACAATGACCTTCAACTAAAATTACAAAAGAACACACGAGAACGCAATCACTATAGTACTTATACACAATTACACAGTGCAATAAAATTAACGAACGAAATTTTAAATTAACCGAAAGTCGGATAGCGAAGCAGATTGAACTACGTAAGCTGAATCGCACTTCTGATTTTAGAAAGGGGACGGATAGTCCGCTCAAAGTAAAATAAAAACGTCGTACTTAACAATTTATTACAAAAAACATATTTCACAAAATCAGTATCAATCTACCTATACAGTAATACCTAAATACCTAAACTATACCTAACGCACAAGATCACTCAAGACAACCGTCCACCCACCGCTCGTCGAGCCAAAAGTGAGGCGCTGGACGCCGCACCCGTCGACAAATCATTCAGTCGGTCAAACAGTCCACATAGCGCCATCTATGATTTTTGTCTCTTATTCTAATACTAGTTTATAAGCTACATTATTGCCAAGTTTCATCAAAATTCATTTTGTAATTTTTGCGCGAAAGAGGCGCAAAAATTCCTACAACCACCGTTACATATATTGTTGAGTTTTGTTATGTTAAAATACTTATTTTCTAACCAACATACTGCTTAACACAATTCTCAGAATTTTCCTCTCTGATCCACATTAATTATATTAAGAACTCTCATTTATTCCTCATCATATGCTTGAATTTCACACAATTTCTAGTTTGCCCGAGACACTTTCAGGCTCCTTTCGATTCAAACATCTCGCCTGCAAGTAATTTAACTTTGAACGAATGAAATATTCAAATCGTCTTCTCGGAAATTTTCATACATTTAGATTTAAGTTTTCATATTAAACTCATTTCATTTACATGCGTAACATTTTCTTGCAGTTTTTGGGTATCACCATGTTGGTAGACTGTCAAACGTATGCAAACAACTGGCAAAACCAATATGCTTGACGTAGTTTTTAGGCAAAGAGAGATCTAGCTGTGATGGTACTATCAATCGACTACGGCAGTTCCCTTCGTCAAATAACTATGCTGCTGCCTTTTCTAAAAGTGACTTCACCATGGTCAAAAGATTATATGGCTGACTTCAGACTGACAAAATGTTTGATGCAGCTCAATCTTCATTGATGGACTCATTCCTACTGATATTACTCCACTAGCTTCAATCTCGACATAGTAGAACCGTTCAAGAGATTACTTTTAAAGCACGTCATAACCGCAGTTCATTTCGTAAGACACTTAAATTACAAAGTGTTTACAACGTAGTTTATTAGTGTAACTGTGTGCACCCTAGGAAGATGGCTAACCGCTCATCAAGAGCTCATGTGGCTTGAAGTGTCGCCTCGGAATAGGGCTGTCAGAGTTATGTTTGGGTACATAAATTGGTGCGGATATGTTAGCTATTTAAGTCTTAAGACTGTGTGTGTTTGTTCCGTAACCTAAAGCTACTAATCCGAAATAGTTTACTCTTTTCAAACCATAAGACTAGAAAGGAAATTTCATTGTCCAAAAACTTCTAGATACAATGATGATTATATGGCCTCTTTGCCCCATACAGAGATCAGCCAGCTGCGCAGGACATATTATAGTGCACAAGCATTTGCTTAGAAACAGATGCACTCTATTCCTTCACTCTCAAAGCCCGATGGGACGACAATCCGTCACCAACAGAGAGAGATCAGGCGCAGGACTGACATTAACGTACTCTCCAAAACACGGGTGTATCAATCACCGCCTTCCAGACTCCAGGCTGTTAAGTAAAAGTTTCTTAAAGAAAGCGAATTTAAAACTTTTCTAAGATAAATAATTAGGTATTAAAAGAGACAGCCCTATTTGTCTCTCATCGCTCCCAGTCCATTAACATACACAAACACTATTTGCTTAGCCGTGGTGTTATTTCAATACCCATTGACTGCACTTGAGGGGCTCTTCCAATAATTATGTTTACTTTGCGTGTCTCCAGCGAGCAACTATTACGCTACCGGACATTTTCTTCTTAATAAAGTGAGCTGAGAATCGTGTTTTGTACATTTTATATTTTTTTTGATTTATATAGAAACTATTTTCTGCCTGCGGTTTCAGCCGCGTCCCGATAGTTACAAGTCCGCACACCTGGATAGAAAATTCTCGTTTACCTTCCGTGATAAATGGGTAATCTAACATTGCAAGAATTTTTCAAATCAGTTCAGTAGTTCCTGAGGTTACCTCGTTCAAACAAACTAACTCCTCAGATTTATGACCCGACTATAGTTCGGCCATTCAGAGAATGCGTTCCTGACACGTCGCGATTGAACTGACGACGTAACTACATTCATTGATTATATTATTGATATAATAATGTATTTTTGCTGGTTGTTTACCGTTTTAACAATTGAGGAGCATTAAAACAACATTATTATATCAATAATCAATGAATGTAGTTACGTCGTCAGTTCAATCGCGACGTGTCAGGAACGCATTCTCTGAATGGCCGAACTATACCAAGAAAGGTGTACCTACTGGTACAAATTCTTATATTAAGTGAAGGTGTATCTTTGAGCGGTAGTAAAAAGTACATTTTCAACATGTTATTGCTATGTAGCGATATTGGCTTCTGAATGCATGTCCCACTTTCGATCCTACTGCGGAAAATATTAAATTCTTGCTCATAAATAGATAACTTGCGTATACAATATATATCTATACTTATGACTGTGTCTATACCTATGTAATGTTATCTGTATAGCCATGTCAACCTATATACGACACAAGAATCTTTTATGAAAATTACGTCTATAGGTATAAAGCTGAAGAGTTTAGATACTTGTTTTCTTGAATTCGCTAAACTCAAAAACTACTGGACCGATCTGAAAATTCTTTCGGTGTTAGATAGCTCACTTATAGAGAAAGGCTATAGGTTACTTTTTAACCAGTGCGGTAACAGCAGTTACGGGTGAAACCGCTGGTGGAAACTAGTATCAAATAAAACTGATAAATATCAGCATTAGGTAGGTACTCAAAAATATGTGAAAGGATCAAAATATACTTCCATTGCGAAATATTAAGGCTACCTACTTTTAAAGCGTTTATTTCATACTGACAGTTTACATTAAATAAAGCTTAATTTCCATATTTTCTTCAACGTACAGTACACGGTACAACTCATAACCATTTTGCATAATTATTTGAAGTAATTATCATGTTAGTCAGAACGCCGCGAGCTAGTCTAGACTTTGATGCTTGTATATAAAATAAAATTTAACTAAAACTAAGCTCCTGTCAGGTTAAGTAATTGGACTTGTTAGAAAATATATTTCAACGAATTGAATTAAATTTCAAAACACGAAAACTTATTCGCGTAAAATATGTAAGAACCACAAAGCCTTTGGAATATTTTACACTACACTTTTCTTAGAATCAATATTTCAAAGTTTTTACACAATTTCATCGAAAAAAGGTAAGTTCATTGAATTCTTGGTATTTATTGATTAAAATTTACACTATTTCTTTGCTTTAATATTTTATTTTATTCAAGTTTCTGTTGCATTTTACGTGCTAAATAAAAACGAAAATGTACAAGAACACTCCGTCTATTTGTTTCTTAACAAATTAATCTTATTCAGTTGGGAAGTTCTTGAATAAATGAGACTCATAATTACATTAATTAATTAAATTACGCTCCATTTTCCACTTCCAAACTTCGGCTGTAAAGACCCGTAAGTAAAGGACGATAAACCTTCACAATAATACACCCACTGTTATCTTTTAAAGTATAATATTCCTTATAGGGCTTTTACAGAAAATATCAGAAAGAGCAAATGTCAGAACGTCAAGTTTTAGTCATATCGTCATAACATATGAAGCCTAATTATTCCCAACAATGCAGAGGTCGGCATCCCGCCTAACTGGATGTAACTGAGTACCAGGCCTTTAACATGGAGTTACTGCGAATCTGAACTCCGCAATCGAAATACCTAGTATCCCTTTTTTATGTAAAATCATCAAATAACACAGCGCACTGAGGGTTAGCGTCAGTGTCAGACTCTTACTACTACATCTGAAGCCCTTTATGTACCAGGGTAGCGGTTATTCTTTCGAACAATTCCACAACCCTACAAAGAGGTACCTTGGTAAGACTGGTTGTAAGACTTCCTGCTCGAGCCACGAGCCACATATAAATAAATAAATAAATAATGTCGGGACACCTTTTCACACACGGTCGGTTAGCCCCATGGTAAGTTATTAATTAACTTGTGTTATGGGAGCTAACACAACTGATAAACTACATATAGCTACATATATACATATTTATAAATACATATTGTAATACCCAGACCACGGCCAACAAGCATGCTCATCACACAAATGTCGACCGAACCGGGAATCGAACCCGGGACCTCAGGTTCGGCTGTCCGACATCGTGACCATTGCGCCATCGAGGTCGTCATATACAATCACGTATTTAATTTATAAGCAACTACACATTATAAAACTTAATCAAAGTCAGATTACTTTTAATGTATATTTAAATAAATCACAAAGATTTACTACAGTTTAATAGATAGGGCGGTTTATAATAATTGCAAGACGCCACAAAAAGACTTACATCGTTATTAAGCCATGTTTATCCGCTGACAGGCTAAAAGGCTATAAACAACTGAATACCAACACTTTTATTACTCACGTAATTATTCTATCGAACTAGATTTATATATTTCTTTGGTTTCAGTAATTAAAATGAGAGTGGTTCTGTTTGAAGGGCCGGCTGAATATAATAATCTATACTAATATTATAAAGCTGAAGAGTTTGTTTGTTTGTTTGAACGCGCTAATCTCAGGAACTACTGGTCCGATTTGAAAATTTCTTTCAGTGTTAGATAGCCCATTTATCGAGGAAGGCTCTAGGCTACTTTTATCCCGGTACGGGAAGTAGTTCCCACGGGATGCGGGTGAAACCGCTGGCAGAAGCTAATGTATTATACAAGGTGTTGATTTGCATTTGTGCCATAGTTCAGGAGGAGGACATAAAGTACGTAAATAATCGATTGGAATTACAGTAGACGGGAAATAACTAACATGCACTGCCTTTTTTGTCATTGTAATGTCGTAGTATTTCAGAAGTAATCCAATTTTATGAATGAAATTTATGAATGATCGTTGCGTATTCTTTGTGTTTGCGTTTGTGTGAGGGCGCAGCACGGTTTTAAGGCCAGTAACACACGCGCCAAGTTTAAATACAGCAAGATGACAAAGACGGAATTCGGAGAAAAATAAATTAAAAAAAAATTAGGTACCAATTTTTTTGTTGATTTGGGTCGAGAATCACTAGCATAATTACGTCCTTGACTATGGCACGGATGCAAATCAACAGCTTGTATACCAGCGGTTTCACTCGACTCGCGGGGCCATATTCTTACACCCGGATAAAATATAGCCTATGTTGCCCGGAAATAGTGTTACTTCCCAAAAGTGAAAGATTCTATAGTATCAGACACTATTCAAAGCAAACAAACAATGGAATATTTCATCTTGATTTTGATAATGTTAAAAAAAAATGCACTTATTTAAAGATCTGTATGACTTTTAGAAATAAATAAGTTATTATTCTATTTTTTACTAAAAAGTAGTTAATATAATTAGCAATATTTTTTACTCAGGTTTTAGTCTAAAATTCCTTGACATAGCACCTACTTCGGTACTCCGGTCATCGCATCTTTTAGTTCAATTATAAACAGAACTCAAAAACACCACCAACATCAGAAGTCTCGTCTCTTTGTAAACATATCTTCAGTACAATATTGAACATACTACCGAAGCCCAGGCGCCGCCGCCCACACACATGCCTTGAAGTAAAGCTCGGCACATACAATGTTGCAAGATGTACCCCTTGCGTGAGAAATGAAGTCAGTATTGGTTGCTGTCTGAGATTAAAACAATCAGATTACTTACTTTATTTATGTAGGCTGATATTTGTTTTTTCTAGTACTTTGGGGTTGTGCTCTAATTGAAAAAGCTGAAAGTTTTGTATTATTCGTTTGCCATTATTTTTGATCATAAAATAGTTCGTCGTTACAATGCCTTGTTAGTCTAGTTATCGCATAGAGTAACTGCTGTGCCCGAAGTCTCAGGTTCAATTCCCGAAATGGACCGAAATCGCTTTGTGGGTTTGAAAATCTTCCATAAAATAGCGAGTCTGGAAATTGGCGGTGTTACACCCCCGTGCAGAGAAGTTCTGAGAAGGCACATAAAGCCGGCGGACGTCCCCAAATGGTACTCAGTAGCAATCATTATTAGAATTCCACGTCAGAGGCCGTCAAGCGGATTTGAGAAAACTCTGAAAACAGGGTTTGTTAGGCGATTAAACCTGCAGGCCAGTCTATAAGAATAATGTTCTTGAAACCTTTTGCCTTTATAATTAGCGTAAGTAGTGTAGTTGATATCAAATTCAGGGAAAAAAGCTTACCAACAATGTACGGACATTTTAAATTAGCTTTTGAGGTTTTTAAAGCTTCACTTTTTCATGGAAACAATACTGAAGCAGAAAGTCTGGCATAATGAGTTGTGGTTTTCCAGCAAGAATGTATTTCAATGGCTATTTTGCCTAAAAGTCAGTACAGACAAAGTGTGTGACAAAGACCCGTGCCATATGGAAATTATAGAAAAAATACTAGGTATAGTTAATAAAATAAAGTTAAACAGATGCTTAACACGTACTTAAAGAAAATTCACATGCCTATTACATTTTCTTAAACACATTTCAATATAGTTCGGCCATTCAGAGAATGCGTTCCTGACACGTCGCGATTGAACTGACGACGTAACTTTGCAATGGCGTTGCAGTTACGATAAAAATATTTTTGCTGGTTGTTTACCGTTTTAACAATTGAGGAGCATTAAAACAACATTATTATATCAATAATCAATGAATGTTATTACGTCGTCAGTTCAATCGCGACGTGTCAGGAACGCATTCTCTGAATGGCCGAACTATAGTCTGCTTAACTTTTTTTGAGTAATACCGCACCGTTGATGTTTTTTACTCATCATATCTATTTCGGCCAATTTAGGGATATTAAATAATTTCAGAAAATACCTTATTAATTCCACCACGTTTTTTAAAAATCTAAAAAAGTCCACCAAAGATTACTCCATCGTTTCTAGGCTCGACGGGGTCACACGCCCAACTTAGCCTAGACCAACGCCCCTTTAAACTAAACTACAAACTTTCACAAGCCTCCATAACTTAATTGTTAAACACAAATAACTCTAACTAATTGAGTTCTGCGCTTTACCTAGCAATGCGGCGCCAACATTCACTGGCCCACGCTCGCCCTTGACGCACCCGGCTTATCATGATCTTAGAAACCCTTGATCACTTTCAAAATCTGACGAACGGAATTAGGTGACCTTGGTATAGGTAAGTTAGAAACTGATTTATTTATAAACAAAAATATGGAACTCCATAGAGAACATTGATAAAGAAATAGCTATTGCTGAGTGTAATCTATGCGTCGAAAGAACCATATTCTTGCATTGGAAAAAAGAAGCTACATATGTTATTATGATTTAAAAGCTACACATATTGCTTATAAAGTTTGATCAAAATCTATTCAGTAGTTTTTGGTTAAAAGAGCTTCAAATAATTAAGTCACTCAGTCATACATTTTATCAGCATTATTACCGTTTATGGATTCGAGCGATTTATTTTCATTTTGAATTTTCTCTATTTTCCAGAATCGGCTTTTACTCTACATATTATTTAATACCACACCAGCCCCAGTTATTAACGAAATTACTACAGATTACGTTCTTCCTTCTTCCTAGTTCATAGCTTACTTTTAACTGAGTTAATTCATTAACACAAGCCTAGTTCACTATTCCTTACATAGACCTACGACAGCTGAATAAAATATTCTAACAAAAATTCTTAGCATACCAAATTATCAAAAGGCATTTAAGATAGCTATGTTAAACGACTGCCTACACCATTTCATTCGAATTCCAAGTCTATGAATTATTTCGTTAAGTACCTAATACTAGACACGTCTAGTAACCAGCATTGAGAGACAATAGCATTCCATTCCTTTCAGTACGAATCTAAACACGATATTACAAATGTACATGAAACTTGGTTGCCTCACTCGAAAGCCAAACCTTTTTCTGTTAATCTTATCAATAAATCATTTTATTTCTTATTAAAATAACATTTCTACGTTACGACACGCCATTCTAGAAATCACAAACTGTGGGAACAGTTGTCCCGATGGTTAGCAATTTTCTTTTTCAAGTTTTTAGTAGGTCTGATACCGGCTAAATACCTAATCTTTGTAATGTGCCTATTACCATTTATCTTCATACTGATTATGAGCTTAAGCAAATTATCGGCCGACTAAATGTTTTTAATCGTATGTGGTTGTGAATCGATAATAATCAATAACTTAGATCGTTTTTGTCGTTTTGACATATCGTCAAGGTAAAGAAGACTATAGGTATTACCGAGATCATTCTTAGGAGGGTTATTTTTATCAAAAACCAAGTCTTTGTATATAAAACTGGCATTAACTTCTACAAAGTTTGAGTCGTAACTTAGGCAACGTAAGATCGTTTTCGATAATAAACTTGCTTTTAAGCAACATTTCAAAATTACTGTATTAAAATATAATGATTTCGAACCGTTCTAATCTAACGAGATAATTAATAATCTCGGGAATTTCCTCATAAATGAACTTGCTACTGGTTTTGAAATACATTGTTATTTACAAACTTTACTTTTCAATCTGATCTTACGCATCTTTCTTTATTTAGGTCAGAATCGAAATATTTATTTGTTAAACATAGGTGTATTATTATACCAAGTGTGCTATGTTTTGACGTGACAAATATTAAAATAGTCTTCAATCTATTGCCATAAGCGATTGTCTAACTATTTTTGATCTTATCCTTGAACCTACATTTTCTTGGTCGAAAGGACCAAAAAGTTTTGACGCAGCGTATCACCAATATGTTCCAATAGTACCAGGCGAACATATGTCGCAATAGGTACCTATTCCGTAGATAAGCGAGCTAGCGCCATCTGGTATATAAATCAAGAAAGCGCACGCAAGCCAGTGACGCGCTGAGTACTATCTGACGATCTCATCCCTATCGATGTTTGTATGTAATCGCGTGTTCGACAATAATTTATTTATGAGAAATGTCGGGAAGTAATGACTGGAGTTGTTTATGAGAGTAAATAACTAAATACTTTGTAGATTACATTGTTGGTCCTTTCATACGGTTTTTTTTTCTCCTTAGACAACATTTAAATGTAGTAAAAAAAAAATGCTATCAAAAACACTTAAGACCTATTCATTCAGAGCCTATTCTGAATTTTATGAAATAAATATACAAAGCTGTACAAGTTTTTCTGTACCAAAATAAATCAAATCTTCTATTGACCTTTGCGATACCAAAAATACCTAAAATCTCTTCACAAAATATATTTTCTTTTGTGTGTAAGATTGTTGAGCTGGCTTAAATTATATTAAAGGAGATCATGTTTATTTATACACAGCTTGTTTAATAAATAAATACAACATTATTAATTTTTTCATCTAACCTAATAAATCATAAAAACCCAATGAAGATATCGCAATATTTTTTTGCAATGACATCGTGCGACTTGATTGGACTAGATAGAAAATTACTTCATTTATTTTATTAAGTAAGCTATAAATAATAACACTCATATTATACGTCGGGATACCATAAAAAGATAAGTTATATTGGAAATAATATATCTTGGAACATACAACTCTCGTTTTCATGAAGGCTTGTGGCTCAGCTTTCAGAAAGTAACCTGACCTATAGTTCGGCCATTCAGAGAATGCGTTCCTGACACGTCGCGATTGAACTGACGACGTAACTACATTCATTGATTATTGATATAATAATGTTGTTTTAATGCTCCTCAATTGTTAAAACGGTAAACAACCAGCAAAAATATTTTTATCGTAACTGCAACGCCATTGCAAAGTTACGTCGTCAGTTCAATCGCGACGTGTCAGGAACGCATTCTCTGAATGGCCGAACTATAGTTGGCGCAGTAGTCACCAATCTGGAATGCAGAAAAGAGGGTCCTGGGTTCGATTCCTTTACGGTCTTCATTTGATAAGTGTGTTTGTTGGCCTGTGGTCTGGGTTATATGTAGTACATATTCATAAAAAAACTTGTGGAAAGCAATAAATAAAGAATATGAATACATGCGACCGTGTAGGAAAGATGTTCCGATATATAATTATTACATACAAGACGTCTTCATGAAATAAAATACATTAAAAAAACAACCAATGTTAGGCATTGCTTTGACTTCCTTTCAAACAGTTTAGAAACTCATAATAACATACCTGACAAACTAATTTACCCACATAACAATGGTTCTCATAACACCGATGCCATGGATTGAATCTCCATAAATACTAGGGCATCATAAAGCCGCAATAGTGAGTTCACCCACGTTTGTTAGCCGTGTGGGATTGTGCACTATCTAAAGCTATGCCGAGAATTAGTGATAAAATAAAGCATGCAGGTATAGATTTACGGGCTTGTGGCGTTTGAATTGTTCTTGTTAGGTTAGGAACTTGAAGATGATTTACTTATTTTGTAGAAGCTCAAGATTTATATCTAAGCTTAAAGAAGTAACATAAATAAGTGTATTTAAAGAAAAACTTACCAACGCATAATTAAGTATTATGGCACATAAAATGAGGTGATTATCGTGTCAGAAACTTAATTACATTTAAGAAATTAGGTAAATATTTTTCATCTACTTAAACTACATTCACGATATTACGTTTCTAGGTGCGAAATAAATCTGGATGACGTATTACCTGTAAACAAAGAAAAACAGATGGTGAAAAATCTAGTGAGTGTAAAAAGGAGTACTTATAACATTAAGTTTTATTTAAAAAAAGCTGTTTTGTTTTTCAATAATGTCGTACAAAGCTTGAAGAAAAATCACACGAGTTACTCTATAATCAAAACTTGAGACACAATTTGTTTCAAGAAACCATATTTCTTTATCCTATTCAATGGCACTCTTAAACTTGATTACACAGAAAGACCTGCTTTCATTTATTAAATAACTACAGTAACAAATTGAAGACAATATTTTGTGGTTTTATTTTATAAAATAAAATTTCATGTTTGCTTTTCTTTTGTATACCTTCTTAATGCTCTAGAGGCTTTACACAAGCTAGTGAAACGAAACACCAAATTACTACAATAGATATTTGGCAAGATTTTTTTTACTTGGTCCTTTGGGGCGAAATTGCCGTTGCTAATAAGATTTTTGATATACGGAAAAATGAGGAGCTTTGTTTAATTATTATTTTTGAGAGAATGCTGACTAGAGGCGGGTGGTTGTTGGTTAATCTTTTATGCAAAACACTTAAACTATATTTTGATATAATATACACATTTACATAGTTTACTTACACAACGTAACATGTTTTTAATGGGCAAGGGAGGCATTATAACCTTAGTACGCGAGTGAAACCACGGAAAACAGTCAGTTAAATAAAAGGAATTATGATTCCATTACAATGAACAGGTAAAGTTCAAGACGAAAGTTTCTGAAGTGTTCAAAAGACTTAATAAATTGATATAAATTCCGACCAAAACCTCAAGTTTTTAATGAAGTATTGAACTTGGAAACGAGAAGCTGAGTCACACTGAGGATTATTCATATAATCACTAATTAGCTATAATGACCGTAGCTAAAACGGGTATAATTTAATTAGTTAAGGAAGCCATTTATTATTTCCGATTATATAATATTAATTCTATGCTATAATATTCTGTAATCAAGATGTAACTTTTCATATAATGTAAACAAGAAGGACCTTGATTTCATGTTGTTAAAAAACGAATTATTGAAATATTGATATTTCCTCTTTTTGGCAAGTCGGTTAATGAAGTATTATGCTACGTTCAGACGCGCGCCGCGCAGCCCGGCGGGCTGCCTGGCGGGCAGCGCGGCGTGCAGCCCGTCGCGGGCAGGCGGACATTCAAGCTGTTCACACGCGCGCCGTCGTGTCAGTCAGTGCAAGAATGGCGAGCAGCGAGGATCTCGGTGTTGTTGCTGTCATAGCCTTTGGCTTAACTTATTTTTATTGGAAAAAGAATCAAAATGATGAACGACGTTAACAATTCCGCCATGTTGTAATCTCCGATCGTAGCGACTTTCTTAGAACGTTTAATCGTCACGAAAGCGCAGGAGAGACTGACTGCCCGCGCGCGTGTAAACAGTCGCCGGGCGCCCGCACATTCATCCTTTGAACTTTGCCAAAAAACCAACACTCGCCCGATTCGCGGCATTCACGGGCACGGGCGCGTTCACGGGGTCGGGCGTACCGTTTACACGCTCGTGAACGTGACTGTGCCCGTTGAATGTCGATTTGAACGCGCGCGTGTGAACGTACCATTAGATTTTATCTTTATACAGGATGCTACGAGCCCTGAAGCGCATACTTAGCTTAATTTCTGTATTCTCAATGTCAGTAGAAGGATGGGAGACCAAACGTTTCGTATCAGAATACTTAGATAACATCATTAAACTCTATGTACTTGTAACACCCACCTATGTCCTTTAGAGCTTTTCCTCAGCAGCCTAATATCTATTATAATACCTAAGGTAAACCAACTTCAAGCAATCGATTATTTAGTATTATAAAGTTCTAACATTATTCTAGCTTGGATGATGGATTGGTTCGCCTAGAATGGCGGAGCGACGGGATGGCGCCTACCTCGAGTGATCTGAGTGGCCATTAAGCAGGCGAATTTGTGGCTCAACAACAAATAGAACATTTACGAAAAAAAATATCTTGATGCTTTTGTAGAAATTGTGATAGTTTAATTTTTTCATATAGAGTAGGAACATTTAGGTGAAAAAAATCTTTTTTGTTTTCATCAAGTTCATCTTTCTTTATGTTTTAAAACATTTCCAAACGCCACCGCACACTTTCAAGGAAAGTGGTCATGGTCAACAAGATAACAGTCACTAAATGAATAAGCAAACATAAATATCATATTTTTTCTTACAGATTCTTCTACACACTGTCCCATTATTCAATTTTAAATCAAGGACAAGCAACCCCACTAATTAAAGTTACACATGACGTGCAATTGTGAAAGCAGTCTAACAAACTTGATTGCTGATTGATGAGGTGCAATTTCATGCCAATCTAAGACAAATACTACATCAACATCTTGTTTATCCTATACAAGAATACTAATAATATGTAGCTGAAGGGCTGTTTGATTATTTATACATACAGGCTATTTTCAAGGACTAAAAATCGAATTTGAGAAAATCTTTAATTTTTAAACATTTTTTTAGGAAAGATACAGGCTGATTTTTATCCATGTGCAGGAAGAAGTTCTTCGAGACGCTGGTGAAACTGTGGAAAACTTAGGAACATCCTAACTGTATCAACCTTCTTCTAATTGTGTTGCCTGCAGGTTTAATGACATAACAAGAGAGATTAATCAAAAATGCGAAACGATTTATGGAGTCTCATATAAATGTACCAGCCCTTGATTTCACTTTAAAAGCCCTCTGAAAACAGCATCATAATCTTTTGTTAATTACCAAGAACATTATCAAGCAAATAGGAGTAATTATGTCACAATATGTTTATTTTCTAAATTAACTTTTACACCCGATCGTCTCATATAAACAGTGGATTAATGGAAATAGTGAGGATAATAGTTCTCGTAAAGTTGCGACCAGTCGATAGTCATTTGTCAGTACCCCAGTTTAAGATATTTATTCGTCTTTAACAGTACAAACCAACTTAATGGTTCTTAATCGATTTTAGTAATCCATTTAATTGATAGCGGTACAACGATGGATAATAATGTATGTCCTAGTATACTTCCTTGGGGAGCACCAAAAGCTATGTGTTTCCTTTGTGACTTTTTGACGGTTATTTAATACAATTCTTCATTACATTACTGTAGCATAAATGAAAAGAGACAGACAAAACATCCGAATTAGGGCCTCCTCCTTTTTGGGAAGTCGGGTATAAATAAAGGAGATAATACTTTATGTATCCTAAACAACAAATTTAAGTCCATTGTTTTTGCAAATTAAATAAAATTTATTTCAATTCGGTAAAAATTTAAAAACATTTTCGCACAAATCCTAAGACTAGAACCACCATTTCTCAATATCTATCACATTCACAACAGCATTTCCAATTTTAGCCCAAAACCAATTCGCGTCAATAACTTACACCATTGCTTAGCTGCCAACATTCTCTCCCACTTCATACAATAAACTGTACTTTACATCGGCCATCTGTCTCTTGCAAATTCTCGCCAACTTTATAGCCCCATTTCCCTGTAACTCTTGCATGAGTGAAGCCTTTGAAAATTCTTGTTTTATTATTTCTATGTTATGAAGAGGTATTGTTTGTTAATCGTTTAGTTTGAGTGTATGGAATTAATCAATTGGATATGTATGAAGTACTTTAATGTGGAAATGACATAACATGAAAATGAAGACTAAGCTTTAAATAGGTCACATGGAATAAATTATCATATATTTTAACTCAATTACCTAACATTTTCGTAATATTTTTGAAAACTTTCTTTCAATTATTAAATATTTTGAAAATAATGCCATGATAGGTAAAGAATATGAAATAGAAGAGAATGATAAATGAATAGAATGAACATTTTAACGACTCTGTCCTAAATATTCAATGGTAGTGACGAGACATTCTCGTAACAAATTCATTAATAATTATGTACGTGCAAACGATTGATTGCAAAACAGTGTTACTTCATTATTTATGGCAGAAGTATTAAGTTTCTCGTATTTCCCATTTATCATAGAAGCAATTATGACGACACTGCACTGTGAAATACAACAGCACCAAGATTATTGAAACCTGAATCACTGACAGCTATTCTATCGATAGAAACAATTTGTCGGATTAGGCACAACACTGACAAAATAATTTAGTTGGCAATGCTTGTTCGTTTGTTAGTGAACAGGATATTGTTAAGTTGTAGAATGGTATAGCATTACATACAATAAATCAATCAATGTACACTACAATGAAAATGTTACGCGTGTTTTACAGTGAGAATAAAATCTGTTTATATCTCTATGAGATAATGCTAATAATTTTGAATTGATATAAAAACGATATTTTCTGCAGTTTCGCTCTCAGCTTCAAGGAAATAATTCTTTACCCCGACATCTTAATTATCATCATCATACTCCCTTTACGTCCAATTTTATTTGGAGTTGACGCAGCAGTCTTCGTCTTCCATTCTTCTCTGTCCAATGTCGTTCTTCCCATTTTATCTTTCACACTATCTTCCATCCCAGTATCGTATTATAATTATTTTATTCATCCAAATTCTTACGTAGTCAACTAAATATTTCTACCCAACAGTACCCACCAACGCATCGCTTAGTTGTATGTTACAAACTAAGTTAAAAGTTTTACCAACATATTTCTTAG
Organism: Helicoverpa zea; assembly: GCF_022581195.2. Taxonomy (NCBI): domain Eukaryota; kingdom Metazoa; phylum Arthropoda; class Insecta; order Lepidoptera; family Noctuidae; genus Helicoverpa; species Helicoverpa zea. Next base: position 8,524,902 of record NC_061472.1, read on the forward strand.
AATAAAAAATGTAGCACCAATCAATTCGCCTCATTGAACTGGACATCCACCTCAATTGGCAAGTCGCCGTCTAAAAAATGCCCAGCTGTCTAATTTAATACGGATGTGGAACTTTGTAAGCTGTATCGAAACCCTAGCATTCTTGCTCTAATTACGATCTCGCTCGGTCGGCCTGCGGTCGACTTGAAGTAAGTATATGTATGTACTTTCAACCTAAGATTTGCTTGTTGCCAGTTTATTTATGGTTAAAGGCATTCGAGGTATGTCGCTAATGGTTATAAAATATCGTGCCGTTTAGCATTTGTGTCATTTTAACGCCACGTTATTGGCAAATTGATGTTGGTTAAGGAATTTGGTGGGTTTAAGGATCTGTTTTAGGATGCTGTGTTTCTTCTATTAAGCTTATATCTATGTAAGTAAGTGGTAACACCATTTTTAACAAAACTTCTGAACATACTAAATATACCTATCTAGATTTCTACCAAGCGCAAAATATGTAATTCATTCTATTCAAATATGTAGAACATTTTATTTAAAATCCACATGCAATTCTACAACATAACTGAAATCAGCGCCATCTATTAACCTCTTTTAGAACTAAACCTCCTTATTTATAGACGACCAGAAAATATACAAGGAACAGAGCCTCTCTCAACTATTAAAGTGATTTACTACCACAAACTATTAAACCGTAATGAAGTATCTCAAAGAGACATTGAGTGCTAAATAAATTACTCGATTCCCACTAAAATTGCTTATGTTAATTAGGAGGCTCTCTATCGCATCTTTTCTCACGGGGGAATGCACGCCACGAGAAATTATTGTAAATGTTTGTTTGTACTTTAATTGGTGTTTCTTTGTTTGGTGATTACTTTTATTATCGAAGTCATATTTTTTAGAACATAGCTTAGCTTGCCAGAGCAAGCAAAAAATTACATAAACTACAAGTATAAACTACCAGCTTCCATCAGCGGTTTCACCATGGAACTACACCTGCATAAAAATAACCTAGACTTCATAGATAGGTAATGGGTTAGTTCTTGAGGTTAGCGGTTTCAGACATTCATATTTTGCAGATTTATAAACTAAGTAATAGATAAGGCATTTAACGCCAGTAGCATGAATTACAATAAGTATCTAAAATTATAGGGTATACCTACCTTTAAAGCGTAGTCATATGATTTCAAATTAAACACCACCAATTAATAACAAAAACCAGCTACTGTATACCTACTCGTGAACCACTTCAGACCAACAGCAATAAATACGTTTAACATATTAAAATAAAATGATGATACAAGCAATTTTCTTAACACTCTTATTGCATTAAAGTTGAACACTCGATATCTTAAGGCTGTTTCAACAAAAAATGCATCGAAATATAAAACATGTAGGTAGGTACTTTCCATGGGTAAAGGTGCAGATCCATAATGGTACACGAAGAAGCTATGGAATAAAAATGTATGACCACTGGCATAGTCGATTTTACCCACGAATTAATTCACGAGCATTTGTTTCGTATAGATTTTGTCGTGTTGGAGCTTTGCTTCTTCAAAGTTGACTACAGTAAGAACATTAATTATTCACAATAGTAAAGAAAATATATTAACAAAACACTAACGCTCAACTGCAAGTTGGCAATCTTCAGGAATGTAAAGATTTTGGCGCTACGGTAACAGTGTTCAGTGCGCGAGCACGCAACGGTGCGCGCTACAATAGGATGGCACCTCTATCCCGCATCATGCATGCTAGCCAATGCATCTACGAATATGAAAAGGTGCAGCGATCAGGAATGTCAAGCCATCAGTCGGGTATTGTGCTATTTTTTCATTTTGACAGCCATGAATTTAAAAGGATTCCGAACAAGGCCGTTTAAATTAAGGGCCTTGTGGATCGCAAATTGAATGAAGGAGTATTTATTAAAGAGCCAATCATTTATATGTTAACGGATAAAACAGTATGGATTAATTAGTGCCAAACAGTTACTTGACATATTGAATTGGAATGTCGCTCAAGTATGGGACAACTTGTCTACATTGTAACATGAATCAATTATTAACTCTGGGAATTTATTTTAGTGAATACTAGTGTTTTTTTTTTCAATTATTTCATGTATTTATTAATGAAAAGATAATATCACTCATTCTGTACAAATATTGTAACGTATGTTATATTTCACAGTATAAAGAGCTGTAATTATTACGAACATTAATTTAGGTCTTACAAAAGACCTCGCTTTACTTGGACAGGTCATGTTTACTTCACATCTTTTGAAAATAGAGCAAATAGAAATAAGAGCTCTCATGTATTTAGTTTTTAGTAAGGTTTGTTTTAGACTGTTAGCAGCTGGTTCTAAAGGAGTATTGTAAAGAGATTTATTTGGTCCTATCCTAGACTTTTACCGAATGTGCTAATATAAAAATAAATACCTACCCATGTAAGCATTACATTTTCAATCTGTCAAACCTGTACCTACACGAAATAGTTTGATGTGATCATGTGGATAGGAATAAGAAGAAAACAATTGCCAACAAATTGCAAAATTAAAACTAAAAAACAAAAACAATATTTGTCCGACCACCTTAAAAGCAAAAGCAAAAGCTAGCGTCCATAAAAAAGTATTACCCATTCATAAAATATTATCAAGTGTCAACCGATGCATTTTTGCTTCATACTCGCGGCTCTGCACTTACAATCAATTTGGATGCAAATGTGTCGCGCCGGGGACACTGGGCCAAACTAGTTTGAAGTGGTTTGAACGTTGCATATTTTACCCATTGCTTGTTTGCTCTTTATAATTGAATATAGGAAAGGACGGTTTTAATAAACTAGGTACCTCCAGTGGTTTCACCCGCATCCCTTGGGTAGACGTACATCTCCACATTTCCAGCCTTAATAAATAATACTTCTTCGCGTTTCCACTTTCCAGCATTCATAAATGGGCAGTTAATACTGAAATATTTTTTTCAAATCGATAGAGGTGTCAGTGAGATGACCGCTTTAAAACAATCATTTCTGCTATAGTGAGATGATGTCTTTTTAACTTGGCCGCAAGTTCCTCTTGCGTATTTAAATAAATACAAATATGTTAAGTTGGTCTCCTGATTCCTGGCTACGTTTGAAAAATGAAGTGCGTCAACATACAAAAAAAATAACAAGAACTTTACTTGATAACAGAACTTAATTTACCAAGGACCAGAAATGTGTGTTGGCATTCTCTATAATACTTCGAGTATTATTGGTACACAAATGACTACGACACCCATTTCAATCTACCGTAGCAATATAAACAGAAAACCTACGTCTTAAAACATTGGTCTATCTATAGAGATCTTATTTAAACTCTTATACCCACGTACATTTAAATCCCAGCCAATCGTCTGGAATTAAGTCGAAAATAACATATTCCCGTAGAGAAGAGACTCATGTATAGAAATTGATGCCATAAAATTGTATATAGCCCAAGTAATGTTTTTATTTTAATAGACTTTGAATGAATTTGCATGCAACTGTGTTATATAAGGACCAGCCGTGAAGTAATGTGCAAGACGTGGATGCAACAGCCTGTATATCGTACAGGGTGTTGAAATAAAATGTTGATGGAATTACAGAAAGGTATTAAAAGGTTTTATTGCTCACTTCTTTTTTTTTTTGTTTTTTAGCTGTAGGCATGTACTGAATTTTATTGGTAGTTACAAGAGTGTGAAATAAAAAACAGAAAATAAATAAGGTGACGACTAGAATTCATGTCACGATGAATTGTAAAAAATATGAAACATAGTCGAAAAAACTCTGTCAATCAAAAATGGATACAGTTTTTTTCTTCCTAACGAAAATGGATACATTATTTTAATTCTTCCTTTTAATCGCCAAAATCAGCACAAATATGCGTAGTTTTTTTTTATATTATTATCGAAAATAGTCTTCGGGCTTTCAAGGGCTTTCAAACTGCACCGATACACCGTTCATAAATTGCCAAATAAAATGCAAAATGATGATAAAATATCTTCGCTACCGCTAATGCATGCTAAAAGCCTTTTAACTGCGAAATAAAAAGATGTCTCTCAACACATAAATAGAGATTATCAAATGCTTATGAGACTAAAAGGGCTGGTTAAGACGAAGTCTCATATTTGGTGGATTAAGTAGTATAGAATGTGAAAGGTACAAAGGATGAATCATGCCTTCAGACAGAAAAGCAAGAAAAATTCAAAATTTTCTCTATTAACCCGTTGTATGTCGGAACGCAGATATACGCAAGACACAATTGGTTTTCTATTGTTTTATACTTAATTAACGACATAGGTACTAGCAGTTAATTTAATGGTCCTATTTATAACTGTAAAAAAAATATTTGTACCTGAACTTAGGTAATCATAATTTACTAAGTATATCCATTAATAAAAATCACACGAACGTCTGATCTTTCTTCTCTGAGAGATTTTGTTTTACAATATGTTCTGGAATCTGAAGTACATACTACATCGATTTCTACACAGAAGCCATATACGGCATAAAAATCTACTTAAAACTAGAAAATCGTAACAAATTAGTCAAGAAATAGGTCATTGAAAGCTCACAGACTAGAAAAGTGCGCGTTCCTTACAACTTTACAGTCAAAGCATCGCAATAAAGTTAAACTCTCTAATACTAAGTTACTGGTTAACTTCAAACCGCGGGGAGTATGTAGTAGCTTAACTAGGTACTATAATTACTTTCTGAATCGAAGATATACTGATGATTCCTGTAGAAACTGGACTCTGAACGGAAATGCTTGGGAAGAAAGTGGCCAGCGATCGTCATTTGTTGCTGCGAATGGACAATAAATTGATAAGTACAGGCTTAGAGCAAATCCTACTTAGTTGTGTTTGAACTAGAACATGCGAATAGTAATAAATTGACTGATCAGCGGTCAGCTTATTAGGTATACGTCTCGTAAAATAAGTTTTCTACCATGAAGTTACTGCTAAAATTTTATTACAAGTACACCTGCAACTACCACAGAGTGAGAGTGAGTCATTACCTACGTATTTCATGAGTGCTGCAGTATTTTGTTGGTAGGTTCCTTTTAACTTAAATTGTCGACGCGACAAACACGTTTGACATGACTCTAACTTACTTACTAGACCTTATTCTATGTGTAGGTGAGATCAGTAGTTTCAGAACCATTAGCGTGTAGCGATAAAAAAAAATCTCTCTATAATATTACTTGATAGTTTAATACACCCGCGTTTGACCACTAGGTATGTCACCTGCTACTGGCAAGCAACAATGCGGTCAAAGAAAAAGCACGTTTGCTTAGAATTACTATTTATTCTTCATTTAAATACTCCCAGTTACATCTTCAACAGATAAATACTTTTAAATTCAACACGATCACAGTATTTGCGTACATTACACACACAATCGGCATAGTCCTGTAGAAATGAGTTGAAACGGCTAATTGACACGCATTGGCTAAAGAATGCTTCGAATAGCATGCCTTCGAGTTCAGATAGGTCATTTGCATGGTATTTGTCGCGCCAACGTCGACTTTAAAACAAATTACTGTAATTGACTGTAGTTTAAGTCTTGAAGACGAGAAAATAGTAGAATTTTTCTGTTTCTCTGTGTTCTGTTGGTAGCGTTTTGTCCTTTTTAACCGGATGCCGGGATGACTCTGTTTTTAAGAAAATAGAGAATATATTTCGCAGTGCTAAAGATGGTGATGTGACACATAGTAGATTAAAATTAATAATATTGATTTGAAAAATATGTTACCATTGTATTGTACATAATCGAAAAACAGAGAGAACAAGAGTTGTTTTTAAATGCTTACAATATTTTATTTCAGTTATTTATGTGCCAAATGATTAATAGGTGACTGACATTTTACAAGATCATAATTTACAACGTGATTTGTTCAAGCATCAAAAGCAGTCAGTAATCCCCTAATAAATGTTTCGAAAAATAATTCGCTCGAAAGAACTCGAACTACGTTCACTAGGTAAGAACTTAAAAATAAACTAGAAGCAAAAGTTTTCAACACACACTTTTCTAACCGACAATTTACTCCCGTACCATATCAGGTACTGCACCTAAATGTGGGTCCATTACACGGCCCTTATTGTTAATAACAACATTCAGAAACTCAATAAACATGGGGACTACGCAAAAAAGGAAAAATCGTGATCCTCCGTAATCGCTCGCGACGAGGCGACTAAAATGGCGCCGTACGACTTAATTATGTCGAGAATCCGATTGTACTGAAATTGTGGGGTTGCAGTTTTTGTTCGCAAAATAGGGTTAAATAGTTCGTACGTCTCTTGAATAGATAAGTTCGAAATGCTTTTGTAATGAAGATTATCTTGTGATAAAGAGGTCGATACCTTTTTTTTGTTGAAAAAACGAGAATTTACTTTTTTTATCCAAATAAATCAAACGCTGCCCGCGATGCAGTCAAATAAGTTAAATAATTAGGTACCCCTGATTCATGGGATACCCCTATCAAAATTAATAATTAAGTGACTTTGAACTACATTTCAAATTATTTTACAAGAAATAACAAGGTACAAAGGGTTCGTACAAATAATGGATTCTTTGACATTCTTTTTTAAGCAACGAAGGCTTAACAATAAAGTTATTCAGTACTACCAAGTATGTCATACTTGTAAGGCCGTATGTTAATAAAATAAACAAAAAAACTATGTAAGCCTGTGTCGCGGTATTACTACCTACTTATTCGTTCGCATCTTAGAGAACTCAACTAACAGGAGCAGTAACGGAAATCTGCCAATTTATACGCGGGAGACAAGGCATTGGTCAAATAGTCTTAGCCCACTCATGCATTTCTTATCACATCTGTACGTATGCACACGATAAAATTGACAAAGTGGAGCATATGAGTGTGACCGCCGCCCGCGCCGGTCTCGTACCTTTAGCTGAGGAGAAGGACGGCAATGACGTCTCCGGTTGGCTTAATGTTCTAAGATACACATAGAACTTTTATATATTCAGTAGACGAATGCGAAGGCCTACAATTTATGTAAGTTTATAATGTTGTTACAATGTTAGCGCGTTTTTCATATTTTCCCAGATAAAAATGTTAATAAAATCAAGAAGAAAAATGTACGCCTCTCACTTTGAATTTGTTCAACAAATGTATTATTAATGTTTGTAGATGGGTTGATAAAAAAGATAGTTACCTTCTTATTTGTAGAACTTGTTACAATGTTGAGAAATTTTCTGAATTGCTCTCTTTATATGAATTATGTTAACGTATACGTATAAGTGAGAAAACTTCACACTAGTATTAAAACATTGCAAATAGTATGAGACTGGCATTACCGTCTCTAATATAATAAATCCAAGATCTAGTTACAGTGAGAGAAAGCTTTATACATGAATAATACAATTTTATTCTCCTTTAGATTTTGGTATGCCATAACGGGCCCAGGTGTTAAATATCGCTTAGGTAGACTTAAAATAAACTATAAATAAGTAATAAGTACAAAAGCACGCCCACAATCAACTAGGGATTAGGTTTTCGCACGCTCTACGCCCACATTCTTTGATGGTATTAAGGTAAGTTTAATCCACGATGAGCCTATTGTTATCCGTCTAAAATACAGTTATAAGCAAAACATTCAAAATCTTGAATACATTCACAAAGGCGTAAAATATGAAGAAAACATTTACGTAAGTTGTTTTTTTCTGTAGTATTATAGTATTAATATTTTTTTTCGTTCAATTTTGAAAGGACCACACAAGAATTCGACACATCACAATTTAGGTGCATTACCGAAAACTAAATAACATATTATACCCTATTTTGCATAAGTCCATTCAAAACGCACATCGTAATTCACGAGCAGTGCAAAAGCGCCATCTTAGTGCCCCTCCGTACTTCAATCGACAATTTTCCTGAGGCGCAACGCTCGCAAAATATCGCGCAAAAATATTATTTTTAATATTGGCAAGAGTTTTATCGTCGCCAGAAGCAATAGGCAGGCCTTAGTGTACCAACTTAATGTTCGCTTATTACTAGCTACTCGATATTTCTTCTCCTTCTTTCATACTAAATTGTAGTGCTAACCTTGTCACTCGCTCTTTAATAAATGCCTGGTTTTTGTTAATGCTTTATGGCTAGTATCATTAAGTTTTGCCGGTCCTTAAAGGGGACCACCCTATGTATTATTTTGGGAAATAAAATTGTAATGAGATTTTATTATGTGTAGTAATGTAATAATGATATGTTTTAATGTAAGCTTTTGGCTAAGTTACAGTTTTACGGGTCGATCAATCTTACTGGCTAAGCAACGCTTGACACGATGGGTCCGTGGAAGCCGACTCTAATACAGGAAAAAGTCAGGCTGGTGATAAAACAAATGACAGTGTAAATGTTAAGAGTTAGGTCTTAAGTGGTCTCAAGTCTTTTGCATTATGCAAGCGTCACTCGTTGTTTCATAATTGGCAACCATTCTTTTGATTACTTTGGTACTTTTCTGATATCGTCAAATATTTCAGCTGTTGTCAGCGGGCAATATTTAGTAATTACATTTTATTTATAATTTAATGACGCCCCTTCAAATTCTCATCATTACTAAGAATTAACTTGCATCAATTATTCTAAACACGTTGCCAACTCGTGTCGTAGCACTAATTGTATCATCTAATCAGCCCTTTATGTATTACTAGCTTCTGCCCGCGACTTCGTACGCGGATCCTGTCCCTTATGCCAGCGACTACGGGGTCAGCAAAATAAAAGGTCTGAATCATCTGATATTGAATTTTAAGGGCCCGTTGACTTGAAAACAACGGAATACGCATAGCCATTAGAAACGTTCCATATATTTATTTTTGTACTTCAACGGCAAAAGCACAGCAGACTAAACAAAACGTTGAGAACTGAACCGCAATAGACGTGACCATAGGGATAAAAGTAGTGATTCTAATTAGTCCACATTTAAGTTGTGTGTGGCAAAAATATTACACGTATATAATATTGTACGTAAAAAAACATTAAATGTTACTGAGATGACAAAGTCGTGATGACTTAGTGGAAGTCGTAGTGGTTTATTGGGTAGAGAACCAATCTCTCAAGTATGAGCGTGCGTCTTTGATTCCAGGTCTGGCAAGTACCTGCCAATAGAGCCAATGCAACTTTTCTCTCTTGAGATAATAACGACAATAATAATGAGATATAAGCACCGCAGGACATCTGAGGCTGATGACGGGGTGTAGCGACCTCGCGGGGCATATATACTGAGTTCTCCAGGGAGAGTATACTGTCCCTCATCTCCGGCCGGTCGGAGTGAACCATGACGGGGGTAGGTCTCACGACTCTGGCTTGGCTTGACCGTCCAGAGTGGAGTCGGTAGAGCAGGGTTAGTAGCCCTGCTCGGAGGATAGGTGCCTCGTGGTAAGTGACAGGGAGCGCGTAATCTGCGTTTTAAATCCGCCGAGGTATCCTCACACTTCAGCTGCTTATGTCCCTGTTGCCCTCTTGTTGCTATTCAGTGACTGATTCCCGGGGGCCCAGTAAGTGAGCTGGCGAGTCTCCACTTGCCATTTTTACATGTATCTAATACATTGTCATCGGCAGGTGCCATAGTTCCCGTAGTTTCCCCATTCCTAGTCCATTAGCATCCCATCACAATAGCCCAAGTAGTATTCATCCACAGTTAGCAATGGTATAGCACAGAACCGGGGATTGTCTTTTTTTTAACGACGTCCACCGGGGATTGTCCTTGGGTTCATTTCTATAGTGTATAAAGGGATAATCGTCGGTTTTGTGTCACCATTTCATTAAAGTTGTCTCAAAAGGGCTTCAGCGTGTTGGCTTCGGCCTCTCGTTTGCCTCCCGAAAATTCAGAACTCTGTAGTCCCGAGGTCTGTAAGAGACATGCAAAATAATAATGAGATATATATAACGCAACTAATTCGGAGAGTGGGGGCTCGTGACGCCACGTCTAGGTATGTAAAATTTGTACTAAGCAGTGACTTAACACAAAATTCAAGCGTGTTATATCTAAATCTAAAAGACGGACTAATTACTTTCTTTGATTCACCATACCTATTTCATAACATTCATTTCTATACATTTCAAGTGTAGTATTGCTCTTGAATACATTTCAAGTGTAGTATTGCTCTTGAAGTTCCACATCAGGTGTTCCAGATCTTCGATGTTTATATGTCAATAGAGAGGGCTTATCAGATTGAACCACTTTTGCTAAAACGTCATATCTTCATATGCTTCATATAGTCTAGCAGGGCTCCTGGAGTTCCACATCAGGTGTTTTACATCTTCAATTTTTATAAGTCAACAGAGAGTGCTTATCAGATTGAACAACTTTTGCTACAACGTTAGATATACCTCTATATGCTATAGTCTAGCTGGGCCCCTGGAGTTCCACATCAGGTGTTTTAGATCTTCAATTTGTATAAGTCAATAGAAAGTGCTTATCAAATTGAACAACTTTTGCTAAAACGTCATACCTGTATATGGTACAGAAAAGCTGGGCTCTTGGAGTTCCACATCAGGTGTTCCAGATCTTCAAATTTATTATCTCAGCTGAAAATGCTCATCAAATGAAACAATTTTTGCCATGGCACCATTTTTGTATCTCTTATAGTTTTGTTGGTCTGTTGGTGTTCTGCATCAGGTCTTCAAGTTTCGAAGATAAATTATAGCCTATATGTTGACCAGGCTTGATACTGATACAACAAAGAAAAAATCATTGAAATCCGTTCAGTAGTTCGGAAGATTAGCGTGTACAAACAAACAGACATACAGACATACAGACATACAGACATACAGACATACAGACATACAGACAGAATTTTTTTTTTTGATTTGTGCTCCATTACTGTTTCTAAACCCCACCCAATTATTATTTTTTTAATATATTCAATGTACAGATACAGTTTTTTTACAGATTTATTATATGTATAGATTATATAAAGGACCAATTAATACGCACATAATGTAAATAACTACATTTAACAAACTATTCTTATGGTAAACATTCTACAGAGCAAAAACAATATTGTTTCTTGCATTTTCCGACTGCGATTTTACCCACGTCCCAGGAAAATTTTCGCCACATGGATAAAAATGCCATAATTATGTAAATCTGATATACAGACCATGTTTCATCAAAACCCGTCAGTTTTTTTTTTCTACAGCTTCCTATTTCTGGGAAGGATGTTATAATTGAAAAGGACCTTTAAATATATAAAAACGCAATTACATTGCTACGTTATTAATTGAAACCTCACATTCGTCTTATACATAATTTAAAAAATTCTTCTTCCCAGCCACAACACATAGGAAGTACTGACAGGTGGGGGTTTTGGGGACTGTCTTTTCTTTTTGAAGTCGGAAGTGATTAATGAAAGCTAATTTTTGACCCTATTTTATTTAGGTATTTTATGATCCCTTCGTGATCTTGCTGTGGATTTAGCGTGAGGGAGTGTCAGACTCTTACTGACTAAAACCCACCATGTTCCTTCTTAAGCCCTTTATGTACCAGAGCGGAAACTCTTTCGAACAATCCCGCAGCGCTTGAAAACCACCCTAACTCCTAACCACAGTGAACACAAATGACCAGCACGATTTCGCTACTTTATCCCCGTCTAAACATAGCGTTAAAACAACATTTATCTATTTAGGTTGCGCTGTACTCTATAAAGGACACAACAGGCATTAATAAAGGACAGGCAACAAGGGCCACGACACAGTTTTATCAACACGCTAGTTAAATACCCGAATGATTGTCACAATGTCGCCATTACTACATGGTCCTAATTTACAAACTGTTGCGTGTACCTTTCAAAGGTGTCAGGTTCCAACAATCAGTATTGTAAACGTTGTTTTAGTTGATAGATAAAATAGTAATATTATTGGGCTTGTCGGAACATTTGTGTTTAGTTGGTAATGCAACTTTTTAGTTTCAGTACGCCATTTATGTGCTTCCATACTTTGTAGTGACTTTGGAACCTTTCTTGTTATAATCTTTACAGTCTATCGCATGTCTTTTGTCAGCTTTAGTGTCCTTTTCTTAATTTTTTTTTGTTGGCTTTTTGGCAATTTATCTCAATCTTTGAGTCCATAATATAAATTTAAAATAAAAGAAGTAAATAAATACTTTATTGATACATGAAAATCTTTCTTACATTTTCTCTGTTGCCATATCATAAAAAATCTTAGGTTTAGGAGGATCAGAAATAGGTAAGAGATACAAAACAGTTCTTTAAAGGAGACATACCTAAATGGGGTGAAATATAATCAAGTAAAGTATAGGAAAGTAACAAAATACATTAACCCTGTTAAGTGCTTAAGCCAATCTATAAGCTCATCTTCTCCAGACCTTTACAGAATAAGATTATAATAATTGTTCTAGGCAACCTAGTTTGTCAACTCAGCCTGATCTTACCAATTACGGTTAAATACCAACTGCTGTTTTATGTGAACCGTCAAATAACTTCGAGCGTTCCACTTATCAACAGTGTGTTGAGAGGTGAAATATTGTCTTGAAGTATAAAATAAAGTGATGTTACTATTCAAGTAAATGGCAAAAAAGCAAAAAAATACAACTGAAAGTGTCGTTAAACACCTTACTTTTTTTTTTTTTTTTTTAAACCGCCATAGGTATGTATTTATTCACAATATATTTACATTAATTGAAAATAAAATAAAATAAACTTATATATATATATACAACTTAAAACTAAACTTACTTTTTGTTTTAGACAAAATTCCTATGATATTTATGCAAAAATAACAGCACAAGGATGATTTTTTAACTACTGCCCGTACCGGGATTAAATATAGCCTATATACCGATAAAGTTCATACTTTGTCAGAGCAGCAAAGACCTTTAATACACTCGCAGATTTTTCGAAACTTGACCTATTTACCGCTAAGCCACGGGTATTCGCAGGAACACTTGCTAAGAGCTGGTTTGATGTGGTTCGATAATTGTATGTTTTTGTTTGTATTTTGTATTGATGTCGTGTTACGTTTTTATTGCTTGGATTAAGCAGACAAGCTAGGTATTGATATGCGAAAACATGTAATTGGTTTCAAGTTATCATAAATTGTAGTTTAAGTGTTTTTTTGTAAAACTGTTTGTTTTCCGAATAAAAAATATATATTTAGTCCCCAGGCCGGCGAACAAATTTTTTTTTGATACATATACATTTAAGACTTAGTGAGTGTCTTCCTTACGATGAGTCCGACAAACTTTTCGAATGCGCAAATTTTGGTGCCGCTGCGTTTTTTAATGCTTGACTCCTGAAATTGTCGATATGACGTCACTATGGCTCTTCATACATACACGTTTCATTTTTTGAGATTCGTTTAATAAAGTTAACTAGAGAATGGTGGTCAACTTGTCCGATAAAGATCGTGCTGCATTTGGAGTGTCCACCATCCTGAAAATGTCGGTATGACGTCACTACGACTCTTCGTACATACACGTTTCATTTTTTGAGGTTTTTTTAATAAAGTTAACTAGAAAATTGTGGTCAACTTGTCCGATAAAGATCATGCTGCGTTTGGAGTGTCCACCATCCGAAACATGTCGATATGACGTCACTGTGTCTCCCCATACATACATGTTGGTCAAACACAACAATGATAGATAATACTATTCTTATTGCAAATATCGACTTGTCCGACAAATGTAGTGAGGTAAATAGTCAGTTCGACAAGAAAATGAGAAAAAAATATTACAATTGGAAGAAGTTTATTCTTTTTGTCAATTTCTGACTTAAATATTCACGTGCATTATTTAAGTATATTAAATTGGCATACTACTTACCAATTTTAATTACTATTTTAGAAAAAGTAGCCTGACTAAGACGTATTGTTGATAGTTTATATTATGTTAAGGAATAATATCCCACATCTATTAATGGACTATATATCAATCAAAAGGTCTTTTTAAGTGCAACATTTTGTCCCAGCATACCACTTATCAATTCTTAGTATTTTAGAAGATATAGCCCAAATAAGGCGTATTATCGATAGGTTTTACTATGTTAGGGAATAATGTCCCACCTCTAGGTATGAACCATATGTCAATCGAAAGATCTTTTTAAGCGCTATATTCCGTCTTAACATACCACTTACCGATTCTTAGTATTTTGGAAGACATAACTGACCTAAGGCATATTATTGATACTTTACATTGTGTTATAGTTCGGCCATTCAGAGAATGCGTTCCTGACACGTCGCGATTGAACTGACGACGTAACTTTGCAATGGCGTTGCAGTTACGATAAAAATATTTTTGCTGGTTGTTTACCGTTTTAACAATTGAGGAGCATTAAAACAACATTATTATATCAATAATCAATGAATGTTATTACGTCGTCAGTTCAATCGCGACGTGTCAGGAACGCATTCTCTGAATGGCCGAACTATAGGGAATAACATCTCACTTGAAGTTATGAGCCATGTTTCAATCAAAAGATCTTTTTAAGCGCAAGGTTGTATTAGCATAACTCCGACAAATTGTAAGTACTTTAAAAGCTAGAGCTTTTCTAAGAATATATTATCGGTAGGTTCTGTCAAGCTAATCCATTACTTCTTTAGTAACAAATTATATATTATTTGAAAAACCTTTCCAAATGAAACATTTCGTGTTAACATACTTCCGACAAATTGTTAGTAGTTTAGAAGCTAGAGTTTATTTAAAATTATAATTATTGATAGATGTTTTCAATTATAGTTCGGCCATTCAGAGAATGCGTTCCTGACACGTCGCGATTGAACTGACGACGTAACTTTGCAATGGCGTTGCAGTTACGATAAAAATATTTTTGCTGGTTGTTTACCGTTTTAACAATTGAGGAGCATTAAAACAACATTATTATATCAATAATCAATGAATGTAGTTACGTCGTCAGTTCAATCGCGACGTGTCAGGAACGCATTCTCTGAATGGCCGAACTATAAATAAATCCCATCTCTAGTAATGAGTTATACATCATTCAAAAGACGTTTTTAAATGCAACATTTCATATTAAAAAACTTCGGCGAATTGTCAGTATTTCAGAAGCTAGAGCTTATATAAGATTATTATATCGATAGGTGTTTTCAAGTTAATTAATCCCTCCTGTAGTAATGATACATATATCATTCGAAACGACTTTCTAAATGCAACATTTACTATTAACATACTTCACACCAATTGTCAGTACTTTATACCAAATCTTAAAATATATCTATATTTTCCGGACGGTGGACACTCCATATGCAGCATGATCTTTGTCGGACAAGCTTACCACAATTTTCTAGTTAACTTTATTAAACAAATCTCAAAAAATGAAACAGGTATGTACGAAGAGTCGTAGTGACGTCATACCGACATTTTCAGGATGGTGGACACTCCAAACGCAGCACGATCTTTATCGGACAAGTTGACCACCATTTTCTAGTTAACTTTGTTAAACGAATCTCAAAAAATGAAACAGGTATGTACGAAGAGTCATAGTGACGTCATATCGACATTTTCAGGATGGTGGACACTCCAAACGCAGCACGATCTTTATCGGACAAGTTGACCACCATTCTCTAGTTAACTTTATTAAACGAATCTCAAAAGATGAAACGTGTATGTACGAAGAGCCATAGTGACGTCATATCGACAATTTCAGGAGTCAAGCATTAAAAAACGCAGCGGCACCAAAATTTGCGCATTCGAAAAGTTTGTCGGACTCATCGTAAGGAAGGCACTCACAAAGTCTTAAATGTATATGTATCAAAAAAAAATTTGTTCGCCGGCCTGGGGACTAATATATATATGTATATATATCACTCGGGAAGAGTGTAGCTTTCCAATAGTGAAAGAATTTTTCAAATCGTTTCAATAATTTTGGAGCCCTTAGTATAAGATAGTATAGAAGAAAGCTATCTAGTAATAAGTTCTATACATATTAAGTTTACAATACTTTTAAAGAATTCTCATCTCTGATTTAATATGAACGTGAGTATCAATGAGTTCGTCTGACGTAATGCCATAACGGTACCAACATCATCTCATTAGTAAGTCTTAGAACAAAACATATTAAAATCATTCTTAAATCATTAATATTCACGATTTTTTATCTTTTTTCATCAAAATAGTCAATAGCATCATTTTCCAAATAAGTTTCATAGAATATATATAGCGCAAAAACGTGGCTCAAACTGTCAATCCGCAAGTGAAACGAACCGTTTCTTTTTATAGGAAACAGGCATTAAACAGTTAGGATATCAGCGAAAATTTTCATCATATTTCTACAGCTATTATTATCAAGTCACCATGTCAAGTCATCATTATTATTTCAGGGAGGACAAAAATTCAGAGTAGGTATTACCCAAGAAAAAGGCGAACAGCCTCACCAGTCTTAATAATGTACTCTGTGAGCCTCACTAAACCTGCATTTTGACATCTGACAGCATAAAAAGCCCACTACTGCCCATACCATAGACACGTTTGCAATGACGCAGACCAGAGACATTAGTCAAGCGGCCCGTTTGTAGGAATGTGACCCCCGGGTCAACTGTACCATTCTAGTTAATTTACTAGGCACGGTAGCCTGTTGTATCACTGCCTTTTTGGTAGAACCTGGGACATTGTAATTGTATGATTGCTTCCTAGTTTTGGATGAAAGGGCCATTTGTTTTGTATGAAATCTGATATGAAGTCTCGTTAGTGAATAAGCTGATGGTTTGGTTTGGACAATGGAAGATTGTTAAATCATGAAAGATTTAAGCAGGGCTCCTGTCATTGGCATAAAAGTTAGTCATCATACTCATTTGTAAACGCAAAAGTTTGTAAGGATCTAAGTCCCTATGTGGGCATTTTTGTTTCTCTCCGAAGCTAAAATAAGAACAACATTTTGACAAGCATACAAACAAAGTTTAGTAAATAGAAAGTTTTTGATTCAATAGGAATGCGTAAAAGTATTTTTGTAAATCTAACTATCCAATAACGAAAAAAATTGTTGTAATGAAAGCTTACCACTGTTTTATTATGCCTTTGCCACATAATCAACACAAAATAGATTATTACCGCTACACTGGGTCACAAATTTTGTTCGCCAGTGTATCTTGGAGTTCCTTCACCTATCCAGTTCCGTAAAGGCGATAGAGTGGACATTTTTATACGTCCGCTTCGTGATTTACAACTTGTTTTTAGGGGTCGCTGTAGTTTTTGCAATTTGCTGACCTTTTGTTTACCGACCTCCTCGTGAAACCGTGTGAAAAGTTACTTTACTTAGGTACTTAATTTTCATGTTAGTGTCATTATATAAAAAGGAGTGAAGTAAAATATTAAATACGATATTTTATAAAACAAAGTCACGTCTGTCTGTCTGCTAACTATAGACTCAAAAACTGTTGCATGTATTTTCATCGAGTTTCACCTTCACCAAAGAAAATAGTGATTCATAATAATTGGTTCAAATACTTAAAATCAGGGCTTACCCGGACCCTTGTTTACGAAACTCAACGTGCTTGATTATTTTGAATAAATAATGGCGTCATAATATGTAGACAACGTCATGTAGGATAAAAAGACAAAGAAAAAAAGTCATTTATTCAAAGTACAGCTGACAATCAGCACTTTTCGAGGGTCAAATTTACAAAAGACTGCTCCTTAGACGCCCGTCCTTCACCCCTCCCTATGTGTTTTCGCTGGGAAGAAGAAGTGTTGGAACAAACTCCCCAGCAAAACAATTCCGTCTGTATAGTTTAGGAATTGTCTAATCCAATGTATTAGAATATCCGCTAACTTGGAAAGCAACACATATACCTTGTATGTGGAATTGCAATTTCCTTATCCAGTCGTGTTTTACAAGTGTAAGCTTAATTTCTTTGCCATTTAACATTTAAATCTTTTTAGTTTCCCCGAGCCTCTGTTACTTTAAGACGCGCACACTACAAACTTTTAGTCGGCCGATAGTTGCTTTCAACTCATGAGACAGTATGAAGGTGAATGGAAGTGCACACGTAACAACGATGAGGTATTTGTCCTATATTAAACTGATTAAAAACTTCGATTGTGAAACTAGTTTCAAGTTTCGAAAAATCTGTTAAAGGCCTATTTGAAATAAAAAACGACTTTCAAACACGATTTAAAAAAAATGGTGTTTAAACTACCGGGCCAACAGTCGGCCGACTGTTAAATCTGCAGTATGCGCATATTCTAAACCTCATCGGCGAAGTTACAGTCAAAGTCAAATGTACAGTCGTTTAGAAGTTTATTAAGAGGTAACGGCAAAGCTGATAGTGTTGGCTAGCTGTAGTTAACATTCGCGGTTCTTAACACGGTTTCTGAAACAATGTTAACAGGAATAAACAGTGCTTTATTCTGCTTTACACTTTATATTCAAACGGAGATTTTATGGCTTTTTTTAGGCTAGGTATTGAGCACAGTTAGGCTAGTTTTACTGTCGTGATGAATGTTTCCCGTAGCCTTAATTCCGGAATGCATTCATGTGCCATTATCAGCCTTGTCCACTGCAAGGCACACACCTCTTCAGAGAGAGAATGAATGAGCATCAATCACTTTGCTTGCTGAAGGCGATATCAGACCTTAACTAGGCCTAAACTATCATCTAAATCTAGCAGTAAAGCCTGTACTTTTTAAAACCAATTTTTATAATAAGGTGACCGAAGTCCAGGTTTCCTTGGGATGTTTTCCTTCACTTAATACCTACTCATCAATTTTGGTGCATAAAACACATATATGTTAGAAAAATATTCTCTACACGGTCATAACTTCTAATCTTTCCTTGTACCTACCTACATAGAGTTACTTAATACATCCCTTGTACCCCTTTGTATAGAACACGATAATATTACAGAGTCAGCCAGCTTCGTCTGACCTTCGAAACCAAGTAACCCAGTAACTGATACTACATAGTTCCCAACATCATCAAACTGTTATGTAGGAAAACAAGGCTTAGGCAAATAAAACCAGAAGTTACTTATCAAGTTACGAACTAACATGTTGCTATGATAGAAAAGTTTGTCTACTCTTCAAATGGTTACATTATTACTTACTTAAATACCCTTGAAAATATATTTGCCTAATGATGAATTTATGTAAAAAAAAAGTCTATGAGGACGTATTCGCAAGAAGCTACCCTCCTACAGAATACGCCTGCATCACTTTAGAATGCATACCCTATCTACGCGCAGATACGTCACTGACGCACTATTTCTGTATAAAATAATAAGAAATCCAATTGATTGTCCTAAATTATTAAGTTTTATTAGGTTCCATGCTCCATCCAGGTATCCGAGAAATACCATCACACCATTATGCCCACCCCTGCGAAGGTCGGTACTTGGCACAAACTCACCTATACCTAGATTGTGTAAAATTATCAATAGTTGCAGTGATTTAGTGGATATAAACCAGGATAGTTTAAGCAAAATTGTTAAAGTATTTATAAATAATTCACATACTAACACTGATTAATCATTGTATTTAATATATAATTTTTGTAATTAGCCGTTTACCTATAGTGCATGTGGTGTTAGCCTATAAGTGATTGTTACACTTACAAATGTTTATATGTAAATTCTAAATGTAATGTTATGTGTAAACAATTGTTGGCTAACCTAATAAAAAAATAAATAAATAAATAAAATTTTCACAAATAAATAGTAATAAATGGTTATAAGTGTATTACAAGCCCTCACGTTTGCAAAGCCTAAAAAAGGCTGCTAAGCTGTACTCAACAATAATAATTATTAACATCTCTAAAACACCTCCAATATGTTGAGTGTTGATAAAGTTGTACCTAAAACACTGTTTTTAGAACCAGGTGGGTTTTCAGTTGTAACAAAGTCCATTTTTCCATATTTTCGCGACAACAGCCGACATTTTTATTACAAAACCTAAAAAACGACAAATCCCAACACTTTTATTGCAAGAAATCCGCTTACACTTCATATTTATTTCTTTTACTTACACCGCCATACATTTACCGCAATGAAGTAATAATTTCTAGGGCTCCATTAAATTATGGGAGGCCCATACTTGAACACCATTACATAATATTATAAATCTTATAGGAATCTTGTATGGGGCTTGTATGATAAATTCACTGTGAGTACATGCCAGGCCTAGCTTGGATTAGCATCGCTATCGAAGCGCAAATCTATAGAAACATTTTATAAGTACGTGAATATATAATTTTATGCACTCATACATGCTTGCAGTTAGACTCAAATGTTAGGAATATTTAATTGATTTATGTGAATTTCATTTCATAAAGGACATTGTTCCGGCTCCATACATGTTCTGCCTAAGAACCGTTTGAATGGAAAGTGACTTCTATAAACTCTTAAAATTATATGGAATCCTATGAAATAAGTTTTCACGAACGGACACTTCAGGAAACTAAAATAATTACGAAAAAAGTTAATATTTTGAGGTTATAAATAAAAAATAACCAAGCTTGCGTGAAATATCAGAGTAGTGTTATCAAACTACACTATACAAAATATCAACAATACTATGTACAGCTCTATATGTTCTCTTCTAGATCTAGGAAAAGACTACTCTACTAGATACTAGGAAAAGAGATAGTAAATAGTCAAGTTTAAGATAATTCTTTGACAATGATCATTTTATAAAGTTGCATTTTCTGTCTGTCCCTATGAATGCTTTAGATCTTTAAAACTACGCGATGGATTTGGGTGCGATTTTTTTTTATTTTTTTTTAATAGATAGAGTAGGTCAAGAGGAAGGTTAACACCAAGGTTTTATATTGCCATAAAATATCGATATTATTACGATAGAGAATTATTTATTTAAATGATTGATACTACTTTTATATTAGACAGTTACCTAGCTATCTACATGCCATAAGGCGGGAATCGAACCCGCGGTCTATTACCAAGAAGGTACAGACCATACTAAAAATGTCATTACCACACAAAATAATTTAACAGTTAAAGTAAGGTTTACCAATAACAATGAAAGAGGTTTTCGAGGATGTGCAATAAAAACAATATTTATATTCAATTAAAGGTTTTTAATCATCAATATTTCTCAATAATATATTATCTAAGAACTGAGCAGGGGGTTCAATTGAGTTTTGGTATCTCGCCCAGCTTAAATACCAGATAATAGTCATTATGTGGGCACAACACCTGTTCTACGCCCAAAGATACAATTGCAACAGTATGCCTGATGGTAGGAGCTTCTTACAAAGTACACAATTGCGTCCAACAGTGCATTGCATCTTATTATGCTCGACTGCTTGAGACCAACACGTCGTACATATAAGGTCATGAGCTTCAACCTGTAATAATAAATACAAAAAACATTAGTAAATATCAAGTAACTTGCAATTGTGGCAATTGATTTGAAAACCGAGAAATTGTGTGCTTATGAAAACATAAGTAGGTAGTAACATTCTTATCAAAATTAGAAAAACACTTTCGTAGACCACTTACCATACGGGGAACGGTCCATTGTTGTATGCAACGAAGTATATCTTCGTTTTCTAATACCAAAGAACCTCCAGCAGATCCACAATTTATACAATATACTATATTCTGCATCCATTGTTGTAATTATAATATAACTAAATTCGATCACAGACAGAGCAATATCCGAAAATGCTAGTAAAATCCAGTTCTTCACACAAAGCCGAGTCTACCAAGTACGCAATCTAATCGGAGTCCGTAATCAAGCCAAAGTTGTTAGAATAAAACCATGAAACGCATAGAAAATCACAAAAGAAACGATAGTCGCAAAGCTATCAAACTGACTTCTAGCCATAGATATAATATTACTAAACAAGATTGCGTACGCTCAAAATATATATTTACGAAAATGAACTCTATTCTAACGCAATAAGGTACTAAATTGGTTGCATAATACACAGAGGCAAATCCGAGCCGAGAGGGATAGTTCGAACGGAGGCTGTTTGTCTCTTTCTAACACCTTGCCAGCATAAAAAAATGTTGTGATCAAAAGTTTTGTCTTCCCAAAAACAATTGAATCACTTATATTTTTATCTTATTTTAACAATTGTAAGTCAACAAATTAATAACAATCGCATTAATTTATTCGTATTTATTATTAAAACATAAACAACATAAATTTTTATTTTGCTTTTTTTTATTTTCTAGCGGTAACCCTGAACATTCTTGGCGCGTAATCAGCATTTAAAATTTTCTTTATATTTTTTTGTATTAAATCAATTTAAACTATTAAAATGGTGAAAAAGTGTTGCGTTTCTACTTGCAAAAGTGAATCCTATGGTGGTTGCAATATATCGTTCCACAGGTTAGCTAATAATAACATTTTCGTAAACCAAACAACTAGGGTGCCCATGAATTCTTGTAACGAGTCAAAATATGGGTGATGGATTGTAAAACTGTTGTACTATTGTTATAGCTTCCCAAAAAATGAAGAAAGGCGACATAAATGGCTCAGCAGTCTATATATGAAGTAGAAATAAAAAAAAAAAACAGTCTTCACTTCGAATCCTCCTGCTTTTATACTGCTAATTCCCGCTAATTATTAAAAGCCTTTATTAGTATCTTAAACTGCGTAAGTTAAAACTTCAATACCAATCTGTGTTTAATAATCTTAGCAAATTCGGATTTGTCTCACATAGCTTAATCTCATAGTCACCCTATTAGAAAGGGACAGACAGCCTCCGTACTAACTGTTTCACTCGGCTCGTTTTTTGGGTTTACGTGCGCAGTCCTGTTTACTAATATTATGTCTATGCTTCTAGCAAACTGACTGAAGTACACCAGTGTTGCCAATTACGAAAACTATAATCCTACTCGAGTGCCAAGCTAGAAATTCGCGATTTCGCTCAAAACCATCTTAAAACATTATACAAATACTAGTTTTTTTCTAGCTAGTCAGTTTAGGTATTTAAATGAATAAAGTGTTAGCAACTAATTTTAATAACCGACTTCGGAAAGGAGGTTCTCAATTCGATCCGTATTTACCGAAATCCCGAAAACTTCCGAAACTGGCAGCACTGGCCGACGGAAACATTTTATAAGGCATCAATAATTGTGACCCTACTTTTTATTTGGAATTTTTTTATTTGAAGTGTCCGTGGAATACTAAAATATGTTTCAAACAATATAAAAATAAATAAAAATTATAGTATAATTTATATTCACATCGGTTCTTAGGCCAAAATTGAACAATGTCCTTTCTGATGCAATTCTTGAACATACGATAACTGTCTTTAGAAGAAAGTAAACATTATTGTAATGGATGGTGTCCGTGAAGTAATATCCGATTTGGAAGTCAAGAAAATATATTGGGATAAGTTTTATGGCGTTTTTATTACCTACTATGTGCATGTGTACTATACAAGACTAATCAAGCAAACTATTAATGATTAATTTGTTCATCTTGTACGACATAGTTAATTAAATTAGTTGACATAACTCTACTATGATATTGCCTTCTTAATTATTCATCTCATACATATTAAATTAAAACTAATTAACTAGATTATTATTAATACCTTAGTTCACATTAATTATGTAATAACTAATTTCCTCATGTATTAGAAAAGAAACCTTATTAATGTTGATAAGTTTTTTTTTAACATAGGTATCATCATCTCTCCAGCGTTTTCTTGGTCTTCTTCTTGGTCGCCTACCATCATCAGGGATCCATTAGAGAGAGGCCCTAGACAACTTCCACAAGGACTGGTCACAAATGGTGACCGATAGGGACAGATGGAAGGCTATGGGGGAGGCTTTTGCCCAGCAGTGAGACAACACAGGCTAATAAAAAAAGGTATCATCATCTGCCTACCCTTTTTCTAACTATGTTGGTGTCGGCTACCAGTCTAACCGGATGCAATTGAGTACCAGTGTTTAACCGGGAGCGACTGCCTATCTGATCTCCTCAACCCAGTTACCTGGGCAACCCAATATCCCTTAGTAAGACTGGTTATAGTGTTGTTTGGTTAGAGATTTTTAACATAGACGTATAAATACAAAAAATCCGGAACTACATTAAACTCAACACACATTTTTACCCAATTGCCAAAAGCGTTCTAAGTTTTGTCTTCAGAAGGAAACTCCGAATATATAAAACAAAAACACAACAGCTTCTAAACATAAGCACTAACATGAAACTTCCTACACATATGTATATAGGAACTTGTCAATTAGCGCAATAATAATTTCCTGCCATAGAAAGTAATAAAGTAAGCTATTATCAGATGGGAACCGGGTAGTGTAGAAACACTTTCTCTGTACATCGTACTTATATCTAGTTCAAGACTTTGATCTGATATCAGGGTTTTTGCTTTATAGTATAACGTTGGTAAATTGTCGATAAATAACTTTAGTAAGGTTATATTTTACTTGAAACTTTGTTTTTGGCTTATGCATATTTTGTACTGTTCTCTGAAATGACTGACAGAATTTTGACCATTTGAAATACCCCATACTATCGGAATTACTTTCCAAACATTTGGAAATGTTTCGTACTCGCATGAAAAATAGCCATATAGGGACCTCTGCGCAAATTTCATACAAGTCGATTCAGCCGTTTTGGCGAGAAAGCATGACAAGCAAATTCACATTCGCATTTATATACCTAAAATAGACGGCAGATTGTACAATCGCGCCTTACTTTTGTCGCAGCTTTCCGACAAAAGTCTACAAACAAGTTTACAACATGTTTCATAACTCCGGAATACCTAAGCACAAGCTATTCACTGTTGACTCAGAGCTACAATAAACACAGTAACTTTCCCAATAAGTGGTCCCTTCAGGTTGAAACTCTGACCTAAGGACTGTATTGAACAAAGTAAGATACAGCACTCAACGCCTTCTCCCCAATGACAAGCAAACCAGGGTCAAAGACTGCCGGAGCTTCGAGATTGTTCGAAAGAGTTACCGCGGCCCTGGTACATAAAGGGCTGAAGAAGGAACATGATGGGATTTAGTCAGTAAGAGTCTGACACTCCCTCACGCTGCAAACCCACAGTGAGATACAGCGCACACCAATGTTTTACAAGGAGCGAATGCCTATCTGACCTCCTCAACCCAGTTACCCGGGCAACCCAATATCCCTATGTTAGACTGGTGTCAGACTTACTACCCGTAACTACTACCATGGATGTTCGATGACAGCCAGGACCAACAGTTTAGCGTGCCTTTCGAAACACAGTCATTGGAGTCCAAGACATACTTATAAAGTACATACAAACTTAGAAAAGTTGCATTGATACTTGCCTGACCTGGAATCGAATCGATGTACTTATGCTTAAAAGGTTGGTTCTTTCCCCACTAGGTCATTACGACTTTTCCTGACCCAAGGGCCTGTATTGAACAAAAATAAGATACAACTACTCTTTCTCGTGAATGACAAGCAACCACATGCAGCCCATAGCTTATGGTGATGTTAAACTGCTGGCCGTAAACCGCAGACCGCGAATATTTTATACTAACTCGCATAAATTATATGTACGCTGTTTTTGAGGGGGCTTCGGGAAACCTGTTCTTCTTATTTTTATATGAAAAATCTAAAAGAAAGAAAAATAAAAGCTACAACATGAAACAAACAAAAAACACTACAGTCATGACATATAAGGAACTACTTCTCGTGTCTGGATAAAAAGTAGTCTGTAGCCTTTCTCGATCAATAATCTACCTAACGCTGAAAGCAAAAAGTGCTCAAGCAAACAAACAAAAAGTTAGTTTTTATGATATTATCTGATTTGATCTATACCTACCCATTTTTTCATATCAAGTACCTATTGGCTTTTCGATTAGATTGAAGGGATATATTTTCGCTTTTTAACTGCGTTTGACTAAAACGACCAAAAATAGAGACGTTTCTTCCAAAAAATAATCTAAGCAGAAAAGCTAGTCAGCTCAGTCTACCTACATTTCCACATTGAACTGTTCTGAACCTTATTCTAGAAGTTATTACCACAGTATCCTAAAATCCTTTAATTTAGACTTATGCGACTAACCCATTAAAGCAAAGTACACAAATTCCACTGGGAGTCATTAGTAACTTTGTACTTAGAACTTTGAAGACAGTTCGGAGTACGATATCCTACCAAAACTGAAGTTCGCATGCAAATGCACTATGCTTGGTGCCAGGAAATCCTTACTAATAAAAGTGCCTTCATTTGTTAATTTACTATGAAAAGTAAGTTTGGAATTTGAAGACAATCAAATATGCAATTTTTATCCGGGAATAGGAAATATTCCGTCACCAGGGTGAAACCAGTGTAACTGGGAGGGAATCTTTGTACAATGAATATTATAAAGAGGTAAAGTATTCGTGTAATCCCTAGATTTTCTGAACTAATTCTGAAAATTCTTTTACCAACATCAAGCTTCATTATTTGTGAGTGTTTCACATGATGTGAATCAGTTAATAGATCAATAAATAGAGAAGAAAACCACTATATTTTAAAAGTACATTTTGTTCACACGAGGAAGCAGCCTTGCCTTCTATCTTAGAAATTGGGTAGGTCCTATTCAAACTTCAAATTACATTGAATCCTTCCTTTAACGCTTCAGTGTCGATATTCTAGACGTTTCGACGGAAAAGATACAATTTCAAAGCCATAATAATAATTGTATTGTTGGCTTGTAACAGAACTTTTAAGTGAATTCTTGGAAGGCCCAAATAAATGATTATATAGAACATTGATTCAATATTTGAGTGTCTCATTGACCTTTCGCAATAATTTAATTTGGAATCCGATTTGTCTTTCACTGTATGGAATTTGATTGAATTAATAGATGATATTAGTTAGCCTATTGAAGAACTACAGACCCATCACACTTCTAAGCCATGTTTATAAGCTGTTTTCAAGGGTTATCACGAACCGTCTCGAGCACAGGCTTGATGACTTCCAGCCTCCCGAACAAGCCGGTTTCCGAAGAGGCTTTAGTACCATAGACCACATCCATACGCTGCGGCAAGTTATACAGAAGACCGAGGAGTATAACTTGCCATTATGCTTAGCGTTTGTGGACTATGAGAAAGCCTTTGATTCGGTGGAAACATGGGCGGTACTTGAGTCACTCCAACGATGCCATATTGACTATCGGTACATCGAGGTGTTGAAGTGTTTGTATAATAACGCCACCATGTCGGTCCGAGTACAGGAGCATAGCACGAAGCCGATTCCATTGAGAAGAGGCGTAAGACAGGGGGACGTAATCTCCCCGAAACTGTTTACTGCCGCAATGGAAGACGCCTTCAAGCTCCTGGAATGGCAAGGACTTGGCATCAACATCAACGGCGAATACATCACTCACCTTCGGTTTGCCGACGACATCGTAGTCATGGCAAAGTCGATGGAGGAACTCAGTATGATGCTCGAGGGCCTCGACCGAGTTTCACAACGGGTGGGCCTGAAAATGAACATGGACAAGACGAAAATTATGTCAAATGTCCATGTTCAGCCCACCCCAGTCTCTGTTGGAAGCTCGGTACTCGAAGTTGTTGACTCATATATCTACCTAGGACAAGTAGTCCAATTAGGTAGGTCCAACTTCGAGAAAGAGGTCAACCGCCGAATCCAACTCGGCTGGGCAGCGTTCGGGAAACTACGCAATGTCTTTTCGTCCGACATACCTCAGTGCCTCAAGACGAAAGTCTTCAACCAATGTGTGTTACCAGTGATGACTTACGGCACCGAAACGTGGTCTCTCACTATCGGCCTCATCTCAAAGCTCAAAGTCGCTCAACGAGCTATGGAGAGGGCTATGCTCGGTGTTTCTCTACGTGATCGAATCCGAAACGAGGAGATCCGTAGACGAACCAAAGTGACCGATATAGCCCACCGGATTAGCAAGTTGAAGTGGCAATGGGCAGGCCATATTGCTCGCAGAGCAGATGGCAGATGGGGCCGAAAAGTGCTGGAGTGGAGACCACGGACTAGCAAGCGCAGCGTAGGACGTCCACCAACGAGGTGGACAGACGACCTTATAAAGGTCGCCGGAAGACGCTGGATGCAGGTCGCTTCCAACAGGTATCTGTGGAGATCAAAGGGGGAGGCCTATGTTCACCAGTGGACGTCCTATGGCTGAGATGATGATGAGATGATTAGTTAGGCAGTTTGATTATCTAATTTGGACGGTAAGATACAATGGTTCATACAAATATAGGTGACTGAAAAGCTACACTGAACAAATGAAATGTTAGTATAATTATGTGCATTATTGAATACCAACTACAAATAATCAACAAATACCAATTATATAAATCGGTGCTGAACTATCTGCCCAACTTGATTGATTAATTTATTACAAAAACAGAAAATCGAAGTAGGTACATCACCATACACTAAAGATACTAAACAATTTGTCTACAATATAACACTAAATATTAACAAAAGGTCATGATGACTAAGCCGTGAGGTATGAAATTTATCAACTATAGATTATCTCGTTAGGAAAACCTACGCGGCCGGCCCACGAAGTGTTGTAATTTTGATGAGATTGCAGTTCTAAAAAGATAATTAGCAGCTCGTCTCTGGGTATTGATAAATCAGATAAGTATAGTCAGTAGATAGGTGACTACATCCGAAATATATTTCTTTCAGACAACATTTGTAACTTTTGAAATATCACATATTTATTTACTGAAAAAAGTCTGTAGCTATTTATGTATGATTAAATGAGTAATAAATGATTAATCACAGTAGCTAACTGTCTTCTGTGATATAAAAATACAACCTTATGATTTCCCACACACCAAAAGAAATCTAATAAATTATATTTTATTCAAAATCTCCAAAAGATCGCACGGAACTTAACCTCCATAGACTTTTCCCAACGCATCAAACGAATAAATAATAATAATATTAAAAAACGCATTAACATTCGAGTGACGTCACCTTATCTATCGACTATCGATATTTTGACACTATTTACTTAAGCCGTCGTAAAATATTGAATTACAACGTAGAAATGCCAGTCTTTTTATATTCAGTTTTTTTATGTATTTAAAGATAATGCTGGTTCGTGTTATTTTTATGTTATAGCTTAGTTGTCACGTTTTTATGCTTATTATTTGACTTTTTGCTTTAATAGTGTTGTGGTGATGCGATATCGATATGCTTTTTAGGCATTGATTAATTTATTTACATGTATATGAGAATAAAAATAGTTTTTATTTTAAGTGACGTATTCGCATTTAACTCGAGGAAAGATAAGCATTTAAATAAATTTTTGTTAAGTACACATTCTGTGTAACTGGTTTGTAGTTGCATCAAAAAAAACTTTTTACTTAAAAAAATGTCTTTTTTTTATTTTTGTATCCTTAGTGGCAGTTGATAGATTATTCAATCTAAGCCCAAGTTTATTTACACATTAAGATTTTAAGAGTAATATGTTCTCAAGATCCACCGATAGGAGCAACTACTTATTATTCTCTATGTATCCTAACAATTTGCATAAAAAATAGCTATCGTAATTTCCAGGTAAGACTGCTACCAGTTTTTAACTACATTGAAAGAGATAGGAACAGGCTCAATACTGGTTTTTTTTACTAATTGGATGTAATTTTGTTGAAACTGTGGTGACCTACCTCTTTCGCCACTTATTGGTACTGGCCGGCTGGTTTGGCAGCTACGTTCGTAAAAATGAAGACTTGTCAAACCAGTCGGCAGTCGGTTTTTTCTCTTTGGTAGGAAGAAAATGTATATTTTTATTGTCTCAATTTATCTTGTAAATATTATGTAAATATATCGATGTAAATACCAAACCCATTTATATTTCTTCCTACATTTGGTGACCCCGTCTGAGCACGACAACAATGTCGATCAGCAAAGCCGACGTTGACGGTGCTGAGACTAGCAAAGTCGGCATCGACGCTGCGGAGGCATGCCGCGTGGGCGTGCGAGTTCCACCGTTTTACCCTGAGAAGCCGGCGCTTTGGTTCGCGCAGATGGACGCGCAATTCGCGCTGGCGAACATCAAAACCGACGAGACGAAATACTTCTACGTCACGGGTCACCTCGACCCGAAATACGCCGACGTCGTCGAAGACATAATCGCCAACCCGCCCGCCAGCGATAAGTATGAAAAGCTCAAGGCCGAGCTCATCAAGAGGCAGTCAGCTTCACGCGAGGAGAAGGTGAAGCAGCTTCTCATGCACGAGGAGCTCGGCGACCGGAAGCCGTCGCAGTTTTACCGGCACCTCCTCAACCTCGCCGGTCCAGGTGTTCCCGAGGAGTTTCTGCGGACGATGTGGACGAGCCGTCTGCCAGCAGGTACGCAGACCATAGTGGCGTCGCAATCCAAGCTGGACTTGGCCGAGCTGGCCGAGTTAGCGGACCGTATCCACGTCATCACCGGTCCCGCGCAGGTGGCATCAACAGCTGCCGTCGCCACTGCACCGTCGTCGTCCACCAGCGGTCTGCACGCCGAGATCGCCGCGCTAAACCGGCAGATGCAGAAGATGGCGCTCAAGCTCGAGAGGTTATCCCGCAACAGAAGCCGTTCCCGTAGTCGCTCACGTCACCGGTCCAGCTCCAGAAGATCGCAGTGCTGGTACCACCAGCGGTTCGGTGATAACGCTAAGAAGTGTATTAAACCGTGCGACTACACAACGTCGGGAAATGCGCGGGGCAATCTGTGATGGCGGCCGATGATTGTCCGAGCGCTGGTCGCCTCTTCGTCACCGACCAAAGGTTGAAGATACAGTTTTTGGTTGACACCGGCAGCGACCTCAGTGTATACCCCCGGTCGGCGATTCCGCGACGATTAGGAAAAACAGAGTATGAACTGCGTGCAGCAAACGGCACTGTGATAAACACTTACGGTTTTGTGAGCTTAACATTAAACCTAGGGTTGCGCCGCGACTTCGCCTGGCGATTTATTGTTGCAGACGTTACAAGGGCGATAATAGGTGTGGATTTTTTGTCTTATTATAATTTGGTTGTCGATTGCAGGAACCAACGCCTCATCGACAACCATACTACGCTCTCCACCCCGGCGTCGCCTGTCCGCCGCTCTGATGATGTGTCTTCGGTGAGGGTGAGTCTCGGTGATTCCGCGTTTACACACATACTGCGGGAATATCCCGACATCACTCGACCTCGCGGCATACACGACACATCCAAACACAATACAGTACACCACATTCGTACTACGCCAGGGCCACCAGTATCTTCATCCCCACGCAGATTAGCACCGGACAAATTAAAAATTGCGAAGGCTGAGTTTGATGACATGTTGCGGTCCGGTATCTGCCGTTTATCCGAGTCACCGTGGTCGTCGCCTCTTCACCTCGTTCCTAAAAAGGGCAATAGATGGCGCCCTTGTGGCGACTACAGGATGCTGAACGCACGCACTGTCCCGGATCAATACCCTATCCGGCACATCCAGGACTTCGCGCACAGCTTGTCTGGCTGTACCATCTTCTCGCAGATTGACCTAGTTAAGGCTTATAACCAGATTCCAGTGCATCCGGATGACATCCCGAAGACTGCGATCACGACTCCGTTCGGGCTTTTCGAATTTCCGTTCATGACGTTCGGGCTTCGAAATGCCGCACAGACGTTTCAGCGCTTCGTGGATGAGATGCTCAGGGGTTTGGACTTTACATACGCATATCTTGACGATTTTTTGGTGTTCTCGAAAGACCAAAAGACGCACGAGCTGCACCTGCGTCAGCTGTTCACCAGACTGCGAGAGTATGGTATGGTCATCAACAGTGCTAAGTGCGTCTTTGGTGCGTCGGAGGTTAATTTTTTAGGGTATCACATCTCTTCCAAAGGGACGAGACCGTTGCCTGCCAAAGTTGAGGCTGTCCAGAATTTTCCTGAGCCAAAAACGGTCAGGGAGCTGCGCAGATTCCTCGGGATGCTAAATTTCTACCGCAGGTTCATCCCGAATGCCGCAGCCTGTCAAGCACCTCTCAACAGCCTGCTCTCCGACTCCGTGAAGGGTTCGCACCCTGTCAATTTCACAGCGGACCAACGTGAGGCGTTCCAGGGCTGCAAGGACAGTCTGTGTCGAGCAGCACTGTTGGCGCATCCTGACTGCACCGCCAAGATGGCGCTGGTCACGGATGCGTCTGACAAGGCTATAGGTGCAGTTCTACAGCAGCGTACCGGAGGAGCATGGGAGCCTCTGGCATTCTTTTCCAGGAAGCTGAGCGACGCGCAGGTTAAGTACTCTCCTTACGACCGTGAACTGCTCGCTATTTACGAGAGCGTGAAGTACTTCAGGCATATGCTGGAGGCTCGTGACTTCGTGATCTACACGGACCACAAACCTCTCACATTCGCCTTCACCTCTCGTAAAGAAAACTGTTCCCCACGACAGTTCCGTCACCTGGACCTGATTGCTCAGTTCACTACTGACATCAGGCACATCTCCGGGAAGGATAATGTCGTGGCGGATACCCTTTCGCGGGTTGAGGAGATTACTCAACCTGTGCCCGTCGAGAGGATCGCTGCAGCACAAGAAGATGACCAGGAGCTGCAGCAGCTGCTCGCCGGGGACAACTCACTGCGTCTGCAGTTGGTTAGCGTCCCAGGTTCACAACAGCAGCTGTACTGCGACCTCAGCAGCGGCACGCCTAGACCTTTTGTACCCAAGGAGCTGCGCAGGTCAATTTTTCTCAGCCTGCACTCCTTGAGTCACCCTGGTACTAAGGCGTCTGCCAGGCTGATTGCAGCCCGCTATGTGTGGCCTGGGGTTAGGAAGGACTGTCGTAACTGGGCTCAGAGTTGTCTGGCTTGCCAGCGCTCTAAAACCACACGGCACGTCTCTGCACCACTGCAGACCTTTAAGTTGCCCCAGGCGAGATTTGCCTTCATCCACATTGACCTCATAGGACCTTTGCCGCTGTGTCAAGGTTTCCGGTATTGTCTCACCGCCGTCGATCGCTTTACGCGATGGCCTGAGGCAATACCCCTGGCAGACATCACTGCAGAAACCGTGGCAAAGGCCTTACTGGGTGGATGGATTGCCCGATTCGGCTGCCCATCGGATATCGTTACCGATAGAGGTAGGCAGTTCGAATCGGCCCTCTTTAAGTGCCTATCCGGCATTGCTGGCTTTCAGCATCGTAGGACCACTGCCTACCATCCAGCCTGCAACGGACTGGTGGAGCGATTCCACCGTCAACTGAAGGCTGCAATCACCTGCCACGCAGGCAGCAGTTGGGTGGAATCTCTTCCACTTGTGCTGTTAGGAGTGCGCAGTGCCTTCAAGGAAGACGTACAGGCTTCCGCTGCCGAGTTAGTGTTCGGCCAGCCACTGCGCCTTCCAGGCGAGTTCTTCGACCCGCGGGTCGAGGAAACGGTCGACATGACCGATTACCTTTCTAGGCTTCGGAGTATTGTCCGGAGTTTGCAGCCAGCACCAGCAGTCAGACACAACAGCCGCTTCAAGACATTTGTCTTCAAGGAGCTGGCTACAGCCACGCACGTGTTCCTTAGGGACTGCACTGCTGGTGGTGGTCTGAAACCGGCATACTCTGGACCTCACAAGGTGCTCGAACGAGGTGACAAGGTGTTCAAACTACTGGTGAACGGTAAACAGGTCACAGTATCGATAGACCGCATCAAGCCGGCCTTCATACTGCGTGACCCTGACACCACAGCACACTCACCACACAACACTATCGCACATAACTCACCACAGTCACCACTCGACAATAACACTCATCACTACTCACCTGACGCGGATAACCGAGGCTTACCTTCGGCTGACGATGGCGTCATCAGAACGACGCGGTCAGGACGTCGCGTCCACTTCCCAGCTTATTATCGCCCTTGAAGGTCTCTGGGGGGGGGTGATGTGGTGACCTACCTCTTTCGCCACTTATTGGTACTGGCCGGCTGGTTTGGCAGCTACGTTCGTAAAAATGAAGACTTGTCAAACCAGTCGGCAGTCGGTTTTTTCTCTTTGGTAGGAAGAAAATGTATATTTTTATTGTCTCAATTTATCTTGTAAATATTATGTAAATATATCGATGTAAATACCAAACCCATTTATATTTCTTCCTACAAAACTACTGTATAAACATTTTAAATAATCCTACTCGTACATTGCATAATTTAAGTAGGTATTATATTGCATTTCGATTTTGTATAAATCTGGTTCTTCAAACTTCAACCTGACAGACATGTGTTGCCGAGGAGATTGTTGCGCCACTTCTTCTTCCCAGCATAAG
Organism: Helicoverpa zea; assembly: GCF_022581195.2. NCBI lineage: Eukaryota > Metazoa > Arthropoda > Insecta > Lepidoptera > Noctuidae > Helicoverpa > Helicoverpa zea. The sequence continues at coordinate 8,559,056 of NC_061472.1, forward strand.
AACACATAGGAAGTGCTGAAGCTGTCTTTTGTTATGAATTTCGAACATGTAATGCTGATAAATAAGCCTAATTTCAATAAACGTTTGTGAGTTTAAACTTTGCAAGGAGGCTCGAGAGCTCATAGTGGGTATCAGACGACAAGATACAAGATATTTTATTTGTAATCATTTTATTATTGTAATTGTTTTCATTTTATTATTTTACTGTATTTGTTCGTTGCCTACATTTTTTTTCTGAAGTTGACAGTCTGTGCACAACTGTAGCTCTTTACACCCAATTTAAGCTTCAACAGCTGCAGAAGCCTAATCTCAAAAATTTTACTACCACATAAAAAAAAACTATTTAAATGTCAACCTCTCCAATAATCCCCTTCATCAAGGTTACATAGGAAAAAGGTACTAAAACCTAAGACTTTTATATACATTAGTTTATGTTGCATTAGAATATATACACGCCATTTGAATAATCGTAAAAATTATAATATTTTTACGACTTCCTCTGTGCCCCATGTGGATTGATTCATTATAAACGCGCGTTCCCACTTGTCCCTTACAAGTGGCTAGCTAAGGGAATGAGGAAAAAATAAGAGCATTTTAGTACTTAAGGACTATTCATTATGAATTAATTGCTTCCGATTTTAAGAACTTAAGGCTGAAATAAACGTAATTAATGAAGTTTTAGATAATTTTATTATTTAACATTAATTTATTAGATCTCAAATTGTGAAAAGACAACCGACAATTAGGTAATTATGGACTTGTAAAAGCGATTATCCATTCGTCTCCTTCTACTGAAATGGATAAACCTGATAAATCCTCTATCTTTCCCATTCTTTAAAATTTTGGCCGCAAAATATAGCATTAGCTTACGTTTGAGGATAATGAGGACTAATAAATCTTCAAAAACCATCGTCTTTCATTCCCATTCCTAACGAAATCCTACTTTAAATGATTATGGGTTTAAGACGGCAGTTTCATTATATAGGTATTATTTCCATTTAAAATAATGATATCAGAACAAGAAGAACTGTTTGAACAGGCAGATGTTTTGTTAATTTTTGTGTAACTAAACGGCTAAATTGATTTGCATCATCCTCCGAGCCTTTTTCCCAAACTATGTTGGGGTCGGCTTCCAGTCTAACCGGATTCAGCTGAGTACCAGTGCTTTACAAGAAGCGACTGCCTATCTGACCTCCTCAACCCAGTTACCCGGGCAACCCGATACCCCTTGGTTAGACTGGTGTCAGACTTACTGGCTTCTGACTACCCGTAACGACTGCCAAGGATGTTCAATGACAGCCGGGACCTACAGTTTAACGTGCCATCCGAAACACAGTCATTGGTGTCTAAGATATACTTAGAAAGTGCATACAAACTTAGAAAAGTTGCATTGGTACTTGCCTGACCTGGAATCGAACCCGCGCCCTCATACTCGAGAGGTTGGTTCTTTGCCCACTAGGCCACCACGACTTCTTCACGGCTAAATTGATTTGCATAAATCATATAAATACTTATTTTGAATATTATGTACCTAATTACATTAATTTTATTTTGAAGTTAAGAAGTTTGTTTGTGATGTTGGTAGACCACGCTAATCTCAGGAAGTACTAGTCTGATTGGAAAAATAATGTTTTAAATAGCCTATTTATCTAGGAAGAGGAACAAGTCGTGGTGGCTTATTGGGTAAAGGACCAACCTCAAGTATGAGGGCACGGGTTCGATCCCAGGTCAGGCAAGTACCAATGCAACTTTTCTAAGTTTGTATGTACTTTCTAAGTATATCTTAGACACCATTGACTGTGTTTCGGATGGCACGTTAAACTGTAGGTCCCGGCTGTCAGTGAACATCCTTGGCAGTCGTTACGGGTAGTCAGAAGCCAGAAAGTCTGACACCAGTCTAACCAAGGGGTATCGGGTTGCCCGGGTTACTGGGTTGAGGAGGTCAGATAGGCAGTCGCTTCTTGTAAAGCACTGGTACTCAGCTGAATCCGGTTAGACTGGAAGCCGACCCCAACATAATTGGGAAAAGGCTCGGACGATGATGATGATATCTAGGAAGAGTACAGGCTATTTTTTCTTTGGATTCAAAACCACGCGCGTAAGCTGGTGCAGAATAAAATGAAATGGAGATAAACCCGATGCTTAAAACTGCGATTATAAAGCATTTGATCCTTCAGGAAATAATTGTTTCCGTCATAAAATAGTCGATCAAATAGCAATATGTAATTAAAGAGAATGGGAAATGAAGGATGCGCAGTTGCACAATTATATCTCAACGGTTTAGTTAATCGATTGCTACAAAAGCTTCACTTTAAACCTTAATTTAATCTTCGATGCCTCATTTATAGTGCCCAAAGTAATTATTTTGCTATCTCAAGCTTCTACAACCATTTTTCTGACGCAATATACCGCTGGCATGCAAGAGACAATTTATTGAGGTATTCCTTTCAAAAAACAGTAATTCCTTGTAATTTCAATATACAGTCTTGGCCAAAAGTATTGAGCACCTTACAAATTTCGCTAGATCACGGTAATTATGGGAGAAACCCGAATCTATCGTTGAAGTATTCTTTTATCGGTTATCTACAAAGATTTTAAAACAATGACTTATGCCGCAGCTGACAGTAAAACACCTGGGTGCAAAAAAATGTGTCTTTTACAATTTTTGAATTTATTTTCTATTTCGGTACCATCGCTCGTTGTGACAACATCCAGTGATCTAGTGCGCCTTTGGTATTTTATTTCAAAGTTTTAAGTGTTATAGTTGCGATATGCCAAAATGAAACGAACTTTCTTTAGAATAACGAGTGCAGATACAGCTTCTGCACAAGCAAGGGAAATCACAAGTAGAGATTTCCAAAACTGTGAAATGTTCGCGCCGATCCGTGCATTATGCTATTCAGCGATTCTCTGATACCGGATCACATCAAAATAGACCGAGAACCGGGCGCAAACGCATCACCATAGGCCGTCAGGATCGTCAGTTACTGAGAGAGTCTTTAAGAAATAGCAAGAAAACATCTTCAGAGCTCGCTGCTGAGTTTTCAGAACAATTGAAGAAAACAATTTCTGCTCGAACTACTCGTAGAAGGCTTCAGGAAGCTGGTCTGAAAGGCTGTAAAGCTAAGAAGAAGCCATGGCTCTCCGAGAGCAACAAAAATGCTCGGTACAAATGGGCCTTACAACACCGAACTTTCACCGCTGAAGATTGGTCAAATGTTGTGTGGTCAGACGAATGAAACTTTGAGGTGAGTAAGTCAATATAATGCCCTCACAAAATAATATAAAATGTTTTAAATTCTAAACGCATAGAGGAAGTTCTTTTTATTTCCGGAACTCAATATTTTTCTCTTTATTGCAGATTTTTGGTACACCTGGTGTGACCTTTGTGCGTCGCCGGGTGGACGAAGAATGTAAGCCAGAGTGTGTGGTCCTAACCGTAAAACACGGCGGCGGCAGTATAATGGCCTGGGGCTGCATGACCGATTCTGGAGTTGGCGAATTGTTCGTGTGTGAGGGCCGCATGGACTCTTCTAAGTACATAAATGTGCTAGAAACTGCGTTGCTGCCTTCATTCACGAAACTTTTCGGTGACACGAACATGGATAGTGATAAATGCCAGCAGGATAACGCGCCTTGCCACAAGTCTGCCCGCACTATGACTTGGTTTCGGGAAAATAGCATAGAGCTTCTTGACTGGCCTGCCCAGTCGCCAGATCTGAACCCCATAGAACATTTATGGGGTTTATTAAAGCGTCGAGTTAGGCGCCACACAATTAACAACAGAGAAGAATTGAAACGCTACCTGCGCCTAGAATCGAACGCGATTACTGCTGAAGACTGTAAAAATCTTGTTAGCTGTTTACCAAAAAGAATTTCTGCTGTAATTAAGGCAAAGGGTGGACCCACAAAATATTAATTTTCAATTAATAAATAGTAAATTACAAATAAAAAAAAAGTTTTGTTTTATTTCTATTTGATACTCCGCATAAAACTGAAAGATGTCATGGGTGCTCAATACTTTTGGCCAAGGCTGTACTGGCAGTGGCATTTTCACATAGCTAAATGTAAACAACACTCTTAGCCTACGTTAGAGGTCATAATATCTAAACTTTATTTAGAGATCTCGTCAAATTTCGCATTCTAAAATCAGCCATTTGTATGCCATGAGCCGTAGCCCAAGTTTTAATTGATAAAGTTATCGATAAAATCTGCAATTTAAGACGACATTTTAAACTTACTACACTTTAAAAGACAAAAACCAAACCTGTCAAAACACATTTACCGTAACGAGAACCACTGCTAAACTCCTTCCAGCCTACATTCGGTCACTATCAGTCCGCGAATCAGTTGGTACCATCGATTTCGTGGGAACGCCGCGAGCGTTCGATCCCTCAGTATTGATTAGGTTGCTGATTTATCAGCTTATTGTTGGCATCTGATACACGTCACGAATACTGCTTGGATGGATAGATCGCTATTTGTTGGCCTTTGTTGTTTGTGTCATTAGATCTTTGTGATCAAATAACTGGCCTTTTGGTTGGGTTTGTATTGTGTGTACATATTTATTCATTCTTGTACTAACTTTGATCTATGAACTAGTTCTCGGACCTGGATAAAATGTATCCAATTAAGTAAAAGTCCGGTATTTAAAAGTTCCAAACGTTATCTATTGTTCGGGCTGCTGGATTATCAGCTTATTAGCTGGTCTCCAGTTCCTGCTACGTCCCGAGAAAACTACTTCCCACAACAGATAAAAAGAGGATCCAGTTCTTCTTCAAACTTTAGACTATCTACGTACTTGGCTTTTAATCGATTCAATAGTTTTATCACGAAAGCTCGACAGATAGACTTACCTACTTTCGCATTTACAGTGTTGATTCATCGATGAATCGTTTACCAATGACATTCAAACAACCAGTTACATTAGACCAGTACCATAAACTTCATAGCTTCCTTCAATTAACATGAGGCACGCATGCGCAGATCGTTGGCTGATTGTCTGCACTTTCCTTAGAAAGCGTGTCTTGTTCAAACCATTGATGACATAGCAGGGTGTCGGGAAAGCTATAGATAGCATGGAATTAATCAACTAACTAGTCCAGTAATCATAAATACGATTGAACATGGATACTGTTTGTAAGCAATTTTCTGGTTAAGGGAAATTTTGTTGCATTTCCCTTGAGAACCTTTTAAGTACTAATTTAATCTAGCTTGTGGCAATTTTATCGCCGTGATGTTATACAAAACTATAACAATTTATCCAGGTTGTGGTAATTTTATTAAATAAAACAAAACAAAGTACAATTCTAATATGTGTTTTTACTCATTTCCAATCGGATCATTAACTACTCACTAAGTTCAAGCTAACAAACAAGCTATTTAGCTGAACATAAAATACTAGTACCTATAGATAAATATTAAATTAAAATACGGATAAACACTGTAAAATATCAATGTGCTGTGAATAGAAACAAGTCTTCCTTTCAAGTCTAAGAAATTTTAAGTAAGAACAAACTGTAATATATCAATCAGCTACGAATAGAAATATCTTCCTTCCACGTCTAGACATTAATAGCCTTACTACAAAAACTTTAAGAACTGTTTTACACTTGTCTAAAAAAATGTGGCTCCAAAATGAACCTTATGTCAACGTCATAATTTGACATTTTTTTAGACAAGTCTTAAACTGACGTTAAAAAGTTTTTGTGGTAAGACGGTAAGAATCAAGAAGAGACGCCAAAACAATGAAAGGTCATGGTCACTTTTGAAGTCCAGACATTAGAGACAGCTTACTTACTTAAGTGGACGTGTTTGGACAGCTGGCACGCCTGTTTCTTTTAACTTTTTGCAAAGAAACAAAGAAGGCTATACAGATTAAGGTTTTTTAAAGCATTTTAGATTAACGGAGTGAATAATATTTTAACTGTATTTACATGTTTCTCTCTAAAAGTCGTGAAAATTGGCACTGTTTTGTATTGCAATAAAAACTGAAGGGAATAAAAAAAACCTGTATCAGAAACTGTGTTCATTATGTTTCCTAGATCCAATGTGTTAATGTGAACAATTAATCTTCCTATTAGAATGTCTGCCCTTATTCTAATTATTTTTAGCGTCTTTGTGTTCTTTGTCTAATTTTATCTCACAAGTGTCCTTCTTTTCAGTCATTATGTCACTCTTCAATATCTCTCAACTTATTTCTCACATATGTACAGGCGTCTCTTACTAACCACCAGTCAAATACAAACCAAAGATTAATATCAGTTTACCACAAAGTTTCTCTAAACCAAGTTCAATCCCACATCATTAAACTCAGTTCACATCAAAGTTAGCAAAGAACTAAACGAGGTTAACTAGCTTCGGACATAAAATGACAGGTGATCACCACAGTAATTAAACTGGTTAAAGCTAAGAACTAAGTAAGTAATCACAGATTAATTAGCACGTAGGTACCCTGATTTCCGTGGTCATAACTCTTCGGTAACTACAGTTAAATGATTGGTGAAATCCGCTGCTGTCGTTGTAGGATGACAAATCTTGTGTTACGCCTTTAGAAACTAGATTATGAGAACTTCAATTTGTTATAATTCCTTCCTTTTGTGTGTAAGTACAATTAGAAATTTATTATTTATTTATTTATGAGAGTCGGAAGCCGGGGTGGACTAATGGTTAGAACACCAGCCTCTCAATTACAAGAGTTCGGGTTCGATTCCAGTTCAGGTTAGTACCAAATAGAGCTTGAAAAAGGACATACGCTACTTTTTATTCGGTTGCGAAAAGTATTGCCATTGGGGCATAGGTAGTTGAACCATACTAATATTTTACAGAGGAAAACATGTATTTTTGGTTGTTGGTTTGTAAACTCTAAAACTAATGGACCGATTTCAAAAATTCTTTCACCATTGTAAAGCTACATTAATTGCATATAGGGCTGCCATCCGTCCGGGTTTCCCCGGATTTGTCCTCGTTTGGAGGCCGTCCGGGGGCCGTCCGGGCGGGGTTTCAAGAAGTGTCCGGGGAAAACCCGGACACTTTTCATGAAAGAAGCACCTCATTGAATTTAAGTATATGTTAATAGTAAACGGATTACAAATTAGGTATTATATTGTTTTAAAAAAATCGTACTCGTTCGGGGAAAAAATGCGATTTATGCCAAATGTCCGGGTTTTTTTAAATGTTTGTCCGGGTTTGACGAAATTCGAGATGGCAGCCCTAATTGCATATAACATAGGCTATGGTTTATCCCGGTATGGTCAGTAGTTTCTACGGGACGCAAGTAAAACCTTTGGGAAACAGCTAGTCGAGAATAAAGTTACAGTAAATAAACGATTTCTACAAACGCCATCACTATGTAAGACACATTGGCGTTACTTAATGTCAAAGTGATTGAGTGCGCGCCCAAACAATCGTGTTTTGTTTTAATTTGTTCGGCAAATTCACACGGCCTTGAATTGTTTCCTTTGCCCGATTTATGGAGCAGGCTAGACAGTTTACGATGTAGTTTTTATGCGCGTGGGTAATTTTTGATTGGTATATATGTAGACAGTGTACATACTAGACGAATCATTTTAATTGTATTACTTATTAGCTTACCTATTAAAAAAAAAAACTAACTCAGGGTTATAAGTATAGACTATATGAATATTCATCAAAGTATGTTTTTTATTCGCTCCTGATTCCTGATATTTGGGTAAATATTTATTTTTATTTCACTTCTTCTTCTTGCAGAATAAAAGTTGCAATAAATTATTTTACAGCTTGAAGATTGCTTGCTTATTATGTGTGTGTATTTTTTCGTACTTACCTACCAAAAAATGCACACAGTAATGAAAACAAAGACCTTCACACACAAGGACTTCAGAAGCTTTATCTCAAAAATAAGCCCACGACAAACAGATACCCCGAATCCGATTTCCAGATTAGACAGCATCACAGCATGTAAGTCAAGTTTCCTGCCAGAAAGTGTGCGAGGCGTATATTTGTGAGCGATAAACTGCGACAGGCTCCCCAACTACAATACCGTTATATCGCCTGTGGGTGTACCATAGCACCTTAACCCTTGCGATTCAGTTCCGTGAAAATTGCAATGATTGGAGGAAAATGCAAAAAAAAAATACATGGTAATAAAAACAGGGATGATTAAGAGGTTTTGTCTCAAAAATATTTTTATTTACTTCTACTTTATGTACTATGTAATATGGCAGACTTGACGCCGTAAGCGTTCTCTGCCAGTCTACCTAAGTGGTGGTGAAAAGTAGAGGTGGTAGGTGCAATATACTTACCTTTCACAGAAACAAAAGCCCACGAAAAATTGATACCCCAAATCCAATTTCCAGATCAGATTCTATATTGTATTTTAGATTTCCAGATTTTATTTGTGAGCGATGAACTGCGACAGGCTCCCCGACTACAATACCGTTACATCGCCTGTGGGTGTACAATAGTAGTTAACTCTTGCGTTTCAGCTCTTAAGTTACTTACGTCATAATGTTTCAGTTTCGTGAAAATTGTGATGATTATGGTAAAAAAAACAGATTTATTATTATTTTTGTCACCTATGGTGTCATTCCCTTTTAGTCATATACAATACTTCATAGGTTGCTTCATAATAAAACGTTGTAAACTCAAATTCTCTTATTCCATTTCAAATATAAGACAAGTTAACAGCTGAGTACAGGTGGTGATGTAAATGATTTTAAGGAACAGGAGGTCCCCAGGATGGCACTCATTACTCAATCTTATCCATTACTTCATAAAACCTATTTACATGGAGCCGAAACTTGAAGAAATAGAAAGCTTAAAGTTGAAAAATAACGTTTAGTATATTGTCAAGTACAGAAGTCTAAAATACTCAATCGAGATAAGATTTTATAAAACGCTAGCTCTAAAGAGAGTGAAAATTATGGTAAAGAGATATTTTTAATGTTTCCCACAGGACTAGCGAAACAGCCAGTAACAACTAGCAACAAATAAATTACAAGCACATTCTATGTAAGTATGATCAAGTCGTGGTGGTCCAACTATGGAACAAACCTTTTTTAATAGTTAAGGCTCAGCCTATACGGGCAAGAGAACATGATAAATGACTGATTCTTGATCTAAATGTGTTCATTTTATCCTCAGATTAATATGCGAACCTATTCAAGTCGTTAATTGGATTTTAATAACCAGAACCTAAGCGCTTAACTGAGAACAACTCTATCCTTGCAAATTCAAGCCACTTTCAACTTTGTGTCAATCAAGATAAAGTGCAAAGTTACAAATGCAAGATTGTGATAGTAATTGCAAGTCGGTTTATACTGGCCATATATAGTGCAGTTTATATACATTTCATATTTATATATTCAATTTGCCGTACAGCACAGGAGACCTAGTTACAGGACTATATTTTAAACGTTTAATGCACTCTTGCGCAACTTAAGTACCAAATAAAGTGGCGAGTTAGTGTAGATTTGTATAGCAACAGTAAAGCGAGATAAAGGACATTTGGCTTGTAGAAGATATTATGTCTAATTTATTTGTTAGAGCTTTTGGTCTCAAGGAAACAAACGCTGGAAGGTAATGGACACCATTTCTTAGTCCGCATTGTGGCACGATAACGGAGCACGAATCTCAATATACCACTGTCAGAATGTAATTCTCATTTATTTATTTCAATTTAGATTTTTGGAATAATACATAAAATCATTCTGGAATAGAATGGAAAATTAATAACCTGTCATATTTGTGACATAAAGTAAATCATCATCATACTCCTGCCCTGATCCCAATAAATTATATTTGAGATTCCACTTCTAATGTCATCTCAAGAGTAACAGTTCTTTCCAACAATATGAGCTTTCACACAATCCATCTAGCATTTATTTGGTTGTCCATTTAAATTCGTCAATTTTCAGTAAGCTTACGAATTTGAAAGCTACACAATTAGCTCAGTGTTTGCTATATGTTTATCAATTCCCTTTACCTATAAAGAAGCTACGTATGTATATAGGTACATCGAAGTCAACATCTCTAAAGTCACCTTCTGCTTGACTAGGTTCCTAGATCATGAAATGTTCTGAATTCTTGTTTACCTATTTATAGAAATAGATTAACTAAGGGAATATGCTTGACTATAGCCTTGTTTCCGAGATGACAATGCTTTTCCAATCCCTTCGGTATGCAGTTTTTTTTTTTTATTTTTTTTTAACGACGTCAAAAATCATCAAATGTGGGTTAGCAGCGGTGAGGGAGTATCAGACTCTTACTGACTAAAAACCATCGTGTTCCGTCAAAGGCCTTTTATGTACCAGGGCCGCGGTATCTCTTTCGAACAACCGGCAGCCCCGGCAGGCACGGTATGCAGATTTAAATGAACAAGGATGACCAAGAATGTGGTTGGCAACATTTAACAATGAAAAATGTTTGTTGGTGGTTATGTCAACTGTTCTTAAGACATTTTTTTTTGTTTTTTGGGGCTTGGAAATCATCGAGTGATCCCTTCCACTGTTGGCGAAAAAGAAGGCAGCGTCAATACATTAGTGACTAAAGCCTACCCTCGTTCATTCTGGAGTCCTTCTTGACCCATGGCCGCTTCTTAGATAACCAACAGGCTATTCTTGAGCCTAAGATTCTCATTTCTTGATTGCAGTTTGTTTATTATACTCGTAGAAAAAGTTCCTCAATAGAAGGACAGAGATGAGAGATTTTTTTTTTTGAGACCTTATAACATTATAATATTAGAAAACCACTTTCTCCATCAAGAATGAAACAAAGCCTCTAGGCTTTTGGTGATTTGACCTGTTCCAAATACATATTACGACCAATACGATTCATTAAACTCTTAATTCATTTCCAATCTCATTTCAATATTTTTACCATTGACCGTATTGGATAGGGAAGAAGAATTTCTTTTGTGACATTTATTGGTTTGAGCCTAGAACAAACATAGCTTTTGGACTATTCGTGCAAACTTTTTGAGATCTTTGGTGCCCTTTGTATTTTGAGGCTAAAACCTACGATAATTATGGCTTATTTGTTGCATGTGTTGAGAAAAACTGCAGGATAAAACAGAAGATTCCTACATTTACAGTTACTTATGTCTCGCGATAAAGACCTATAAGTCAACTTGAAATGTCTCACACACAGGCTTGAAGTTGGTAACATAACGTCGACTCTGAATCAAAGTTGTTTAGAAAGTGTATTCCTAAGTTAAATATAACTTAAGTAACGACTAAGTCATGCAAATGAGGCTTACCTATACACTGGTCCTCTTTTTCCTCACAGATTTAACGTAGAAAATGTTTTCCCACATTTTCAACTGGAGTCAAATCCTTCCATATCCAACACGAGGGGGTATCAATCACTAAACTCACAAGCACTCATAGTTTCACTTAACACAAACTTAATTAAACCTCAACTTGAACCAACTTAACCGAAACTTAACACGTCGGAACCGGGATGACAATGTTCGTAGCACTATGACAACTTTCAAGTACCACTTAACTGTTGCGACACTGTAACTCGTTACGATACAAGGTGGGACGTTTTAAGTAAGTATTTTCGATAATTTTCAATAAATATGTCAAAATAATTTGACGTGTGAAGTTATAAGGGGTCCCTATAAAGCGTTTGATGACCTCTAAAGTTGCCTTACAACTGAGTGTTGAATGCAAAGCGCACGGTTTCTCCAGCGCGCGCGCAGCTCGGTATGCGGCCGTGTCGCTGTGTGCGTGCGTAGGGACGCGACAACACGCACACATGCAAACGCAGGCTGCACGGTTTTTGTCGATGTCCACGGGGCAAGTAACCTTAGCAGAATAGCGTTGTAGCTCGAGAATTGACGAAGGTATTTTTATGGTTTTTCTAAATATGGGTAATATTATTGACACGTTTTGTGACGTGACGGTCTGTTTAATATGAAAGTTAAGTTTAATTTACAAATTGTCGTGGTTAAAATCAGATGTCAATGGAAAATACTTAAATATTTGATAACAATATGCTGTTTTTCATGGCCGATTTAGCGGACTGATGATTGAACTATTTGTTTTTCTTTATTTCAATAAACGATTATTACTTTTCTTGGCCTCTGCAGTAGATACGTATTTAGAAATATCGTTTAAAGAAAAAATATTTCATAAAAATCTTGAACAAAAAGTTGCTACACAAATAAGCTAAAGTTTCCAAGTTGCAACGCTGCGGCACTCCGCCAAAGTTTTTCTGAAAGCTGCTGGTCGATGTCCCGCTAGTGAGACTTGAGCTTCGTCTCCATTCTCTCTCGCACTTCGCATTAACAGTACATTAGAGGGAGACAGCCATACTTCTTATGACGCGCTATAAATTTGCAAAACTTGAAGCGGCCTTACTACGATAATATTGATGGTAAGAGTTACGGTCGCTTAGGTATAACCCGGCCGAATTTAAAAGGTCCTTTTGATAGGAGAATTTGTTTGGTAGGAAGGGTCATTATTTTTGTTTGGGTTAGCGATAATATTTTTCGTTGGTTTATATGGATACCGGGTTGATTGGTTCGAATATAAGTCTATTGAACAGTTTCGATCAGTTAAAGACTATTTTTTGTTAGATAATCTAATTATGAATTGGTATGTAGATATTGAAGTCAGTGTGTTGTATAAAGTTCTGTCGTAGACATTTTGTTTTACCAACAAAAAATATGTAAATGGGACATGTAATGTAATTTACATTACTTAAATTATTATAATGAGAATTGTTGTTTTGTCATGTTTTACAACAACAATTGACAATGTAAAACAAAATATTGTTTTATCAAACTTTTCAGACGTTTTATTTCTTCAAAACTTAAATTCACATATTTGTCTATCCATCAGTTCTGAGATAACTTCCTGGAAATACTTGTTTTTAGATATTTTTTAACACACCCTAAACTAACCGAACGTCACATACCTATTCATTTAAAATTCTTAAACTCTTTTGCCCAAACCATATGAGCTGTTTCTAAACCTAAACCCTAAAGAGGTCTTTATTGAGAAAACCTCTAATCAACTATCAGCCTAGCCTTAAGCGTCATTCAAGTCATTCACTAACAACAGACATCAGCCGAACAGACTCATAGCAATTTGTTAAGCCGAACATTTAAATAAAAACTCTTACGCAATCTAATGTAACTGTTTATTTTTTTGACAACAAAACCTGTATAGATTTATACTAATCTGTATACCTCAACATAAGTATATACTAATGTTAAAATGTGGTTTTGTGAGCTTGTTCATAATAATATCTGGATCTTATAAGTGTTTGTGAGTGTCACATGATATTTTATATTCGCTGTGATGTTCAAAAGTCTGAACTGATGGAGATGAAACTTGTCACAGATAAAGGTAGTGCCTTAGAGAAAAACATAGGCTACTTTTTATACGGGTGATAGGAGAAAAAATGCTATTGGGACGAGACTAAAACCGCAGGTCAGTAAATTGCCGTCCGAACTTTTAATTTTCAATTTTCTGGATTCTACATAGTTCTAAGATCTACTTAAGTGAATTCGAATTGAAAAGCTAGTGATACACAACGTTTTTTTTTTTCAAAATCATCGCGTTGGACAAGATATGCTATTAGATAATAAACACACAATGAGAATTTTATTTAAGTTTTTCTGTTTGTAATTGTCGAGTTAGATAATATCACCTTTGGGCTATTTAAAGAATGAAATTATACACTACGTTATGCCTGTGGCTTCAAGTGGACTTGAGAATTGAATGAAGTCTAGATACTTACTTACATGGATCTATAATACATATGTATGTGAAACCTGTATTATTTTCTACTCCTTTTAGGTCCACTTGGTCCACTGATTTAACCTATTTGGCACAAACTTTGCTTTTTGTAAATAATGTATTTATTCCCCTTTCTGTTTGCCATGTATTGTATCAATCATATATTTTCTCCATTTTTCAGCATTGATGGCTAATAAGTATGTGTTAACATTTCACTAGTCGAATCGTATTGCTGATTCAGCAATTTCCTTGCACTTCGTGTCCATATCATGACGTAAAGTTCATAAAGTTTTTTTGTCTTAAAAAGTGGCCGATGACGTCACGTTACTCGTACAACACACTAATAAAATTACCCGACCAGCCGGGTGCAGTCAGGTGAGGTATGTAGCCAAACCGGGATTGCATACCAGTCCAACAGTCAATGGGCTCTGAAATTCAATTAGAAACAAGACAGACATATTTCACTATTTTAATAGCTCGTATTATATAGCGTTATTCATTATCATAAAATATAATTACTTCTCTTTACACGTCGCTCTCTACATGGGCTTCCTAATTACTCTTACGGCGTAGTTGTAAATCGAAAAGGGAATTGTCTTTCCCATTAAACTGGGTTTCATGGAGAGTTATGGCCAAACCAAAACTTTACCGGCCAATAATTTCCTTAGGTAGACAGACACACCATATCTGTCATAGAAATAACCAAGTAATTGATTTTCGAAGCAGTTATTAATCATCAAAATCCTAAAATTGATACAAAATATTATTTTATGAACCTCTTGATGATACTTTCGATGAATAATAATAAAATGCTGTGTGACATTCCTCCAATAGCTTCATCTCTTTCTTACACACGTGTAGAGGAACGTTAGAGTGAGACAACGATATCGAAGGAAGCACTCCCTTATCGTTCATTCCAGGAATAACTTTCCCATAGATTGTGATGGCAGAGAGGTTATGCATTTGGAATGCAAAAAGTACGACTCATTTTATATGGAGTGGTCATATATCATAATTTGACCATAACGAGTTGCGGTAATGATATGATTGTAGGGTTATTTAAAATGACTATTTAATGAATGTTTATTTTATTTAATGTATGGTTAATTGTGTAAAAGAAACTATAACGGTTTGAAGGTGCAATTGACGTAGTGGTAAACAGTTGTCTGTGACATTATGCGTTTCGTGACCAATTGTAGTTCGTTGACTTGAATTAGATTTTTTTTTTAGGTGAATTAATGAATTTTAGTAACAAATACTTGGTGAAAAAATTATGCCTTCTTCATTAAAAAAAAGGTGTTAGTGTATAATAAATATAGAAAAAAGACTATTAATCTAACTTCTGTACATGCATCATAAAACTGAAAACTGTATAAATGCTGTTGTTATGGTTATTTCTCTCCACATAAAAAATATTGCGAGTTGAAGTACCTATTAGCTTTTTCGTGATTATTGCTTTTTATTGACGACTAGCTTCCGCTCGCGGCTTCGCCCGCGTGGTGTGTTAATAAAAAGTAGCCTATGTGTCAATCCAGAGTACCCACCTATCTACATACCAAAATTCAACCAAATCGGTTCAGCCGTTTTTGCGTGAAAGAATAACAACCATACATTCGCACAAACTTTCACATCTATAATATTAGTAGGATTATAATATTAGTAGGATATAACAATTTAAAATAGCTTTCTCAATAAAAAATATACTTTATAGGGTGTGTATGAATAAAATAAAGAACAGCCAGAAGAAAGTAGAAAATCATGAAGTTAGACAATCTTAGGTAAAAGTAAGCTTACAATTTTATTTTACACTAACCGTTTTCCCGCTCGAGAACGATTTTTCGTAGTTTTTAATTTAATGGATGCCTCTTTTTCCCAAATATTAAAATAAACAAATAAATAAAAAAATAAAAATGTTTTTTATTGGCATAAAAAATATAATACAATTACAAAGGAAGCCCTGAATATTGAAATGTCCAAACGGCCGAATTTGTAACATATCAAGCTTTGTATTTAATAATATATGTGTAACTATATATCTGTAGACCAGTGTAGCCAGGAAATAAAAGTATTTAGAATGTGTGTGTGTGTGGTGTCCCGACATTATTATTATATTAAACGTAAAGTTACGTAAACACCCTACTGGTCTTAAATCCTCAGTTTTCCCGTTCCCTTCAAAGAAAATGAACGTGGATATAATAATTCCTATTAATATTAATGTAACATAATCCTTTACTTCGTCTGAATAATACGTCCCAGTCAATTTGTTTCGGAACAGCTGTTTAGAAATTATAATTCTTCTTCGCGTTTCAATGATTAGAATTTTCATTCTCATTCAGGTATTTAATAGGGATGTTAATGCGTTGATTCAATAGTGATGTTAATATGAGTTGTTAAGTTATAGCTAGACGAGCTGAATGTTAAGACTGGTTTTATAATTTAAGTTCGAAATAGGAAGTACAATTTTGTGAATGCGAGTGTTTTTTTTTTTGTTCTTTAAAAAGCTTTTCCTAGTATATTTAAGTGTCTGTAGCGTGATGTTTAATAATGGCTTGTCAAATATATGTTTTGGTTTCTTACAAAAATGAAATTTTAATCGCAAGAACAGTACATTTTCTAACACAAAAGAACTATAAGTAAATAAAAAAATTCAACACCAATCAAGTACAGCTCGACTAGATCACATATTTACGAATAAACCATAGAAATATAACAGCGTCCATCCCGCCAATTGTCAAAAGGGAAAAAGTTCTAGAAGCTTCCATTGTCCGGCTGCACGGCACAGCTTATGACGATATTAACACACAAAGTGATAGCGTGTCAGACTCGCGCCATTTATCAGACAATCCCAGACTATTGACTGTCTTCTTTTTATTACTTGTAACAGGAGAACCCAATTACAACTGACTCATGAATTATTCTGGTCATTGGACTTTAAGGAAATCCTAAAGAAAATAATAGATAATTAATCCTTCAAATATTATAAACGCGGTCTGTATAGAAGTATGATTGTTACCTGGTAGGTTAGTTATATGCGAGAATAACAAATACACATACATCATATAGGCTACCTTTTAACCATGTATAAAAGTTGGAACATGGATGAAACCGTGAGAGTTATTGACTTTAATCCTACACCCAATTTCAAAATTATGTTTACCGAAAAATGCCCTTTAAAAAAGCTATGCACGTATATCCATCTTAATTCCTTGTCCACATCCACGCACCTTAATTCATCAAAATTGATGCAGCCATTTTGCAACAAGAACATAACAATCAAACATAGTCTCATTCCCTATTTTTTTTTTAAGATAAGGTTACATAACCTTACATACAATATTATTCATAGATACAGTATGTTTTTTATTTGTGTCGAATAAACATAAATTATAACGACATTTTATGACTTTTGTAAAATTATTACACGGAGTGTTAGGTTTGTATTGTTCAAGTAGCCCGTAAAATATAATAATGTCTACCGAAGAGAAACATCGTAATCGTAAAAATGTAAAGATACTTTCTGTAAGATGAACTTTATTGTTTTGCGGGGTAGGAAGAAGATGAGGATGAAAACTAGAATAAAAAAATTTCTATCAACTTCAGTAGAATTGTTAAAGATGTGTTTTCAAACTATATAAAAATATATATACTTATAGAAGTTGTGAGATTATTACTCTATGCCTATATAGAATTTTCAATAAAAGTGCAAAAAAGAACTAAAATCTCAACCTCCAAATATTTTCAGGGAATCAAACCCAAAGCCATTAGCACATTCCACCTCCGTACCATAAGCATCTAATTTATGGACATACTCACAGCTACACACTGAAATAACGATCCGCAATGGATAAATAACAAAAAACTCAGTCAAAATAAATCAACGTTTATCGATAATCTACAACATCGATTGAATCGAAATGCGTATCGATAGGGAACGGTACCCGTTTCGGCCACAGATTGTTTAGAATACAGAGGCTGCATATTTTTGTCGAAAGGTAAGGGTGTCTTCAAACTACTGGGATGCATTTTGCGGCTAATTGAAAAGCAACCTTATTGTAATGTTGCGAAGGTTGATTATCGCTTATTCGCAGGTATCGTTGAGGCAATATTGGTTTAGTACGAGGGATGGATAGGAAAGGTCTGTGAGTACAGAATTCTGAGTTTGTCTGGTTACTGGGGTTTTAGGGTTGTTCGAAAGGGTTTTCATGAGCCTAGAACATCAGAAACACGATTTGGTGTTATTATGTAAGTTCAGAGTGAGATGAGTAATTTCATGAATGATAAAAAAAATATTTACTTAGCAGAACAAACTTTAATTTACAGTGGCCTGTATGGAATAACATCTTTCAAAATTTTACTAATTTCCTACTTATTTATTACAGTTGCTCTCTATGTATGAATTATGATATGGTTTGAACACGATGTTCTTCTTTTTACATTAGGTACACAAAAAAAAATTAAACATTTTCAACATTTTTTAAACTAAAGACTACCCTCACTTCCCACGAAAAACTCCTACAACAAATCCTTTACATGTGTGCGTACATTGTAAGGCCTACAGTAAGCCAATACTCGCTCACATTATCTGTGGAGCTTCATTACTTGGATGACGTCACGGCCCGCTCCCAATCGTTAACCTAATTAAAACATTCTCCAGGTTCGATTATCTGCTGCACCGATACATGTATTATGCACTTTTTGTATGGTTTTGCGAGATTGTATGTGTATGTATAAGTGTGTATAGGAGGGAATTATTGTTAAGAGTTTTGATGTTCTGTAATTTTTTTTTTAGATTATTTTTGGGGTTGCTTGACGTCATATTGTATGTATTGTAGATGAAGTACTGATGTAATAATCAGGGATAATGAGGATTTCCTTAGAATGTAACAGGATGGGATGATAAATTTAATGCACCCTTTACCCTACTTTATAACTAGCATTATCTAATTAATTATGATATTTTTATTCGTTTTTTACATTTCTCCCATGTTTGCATAAGGAGCACCAAAATGCACAGCTACGAGTTTCACCGGACCAATTTTTTTAATTGTTGAAACTTTTTGTGTGATATGAAACTCTGGTACCAATTAATTCTTTTTTGGACGTTCCCCTTAATAATTGTAAATAACGCAATAATGAGATAAATTACAACTTAATAAATACTGTGTTAATTATTTTGTAATTCATTTAATTGTTCTTATCGAAATGTGATCAAAGATTGTTATCTGAGCAGTTTCCGTTTATCTCGCAGGGATAGGTTTTTATACATAGAGAATTTTATTTAATTTGTCAATTAAAAGTTATAAAATACATAATTACAAAACCATGTAGGTACGAATAACTTAATTGACACAATTAATTTTTATTAGAAAATATTAAATTCTTAGTACAAGACTACATCAAACTGTTATTAGCATTTACACTGAATAGCTTTTAAAATAACTCGACAACAATAAAAATCTATTAACATCATGAATAAGAAAAAAACAGGTAGCTCATAAAAAAATAACATGCTGTAGATTTCAATAAATTATTTATTTTTTAAAACTACAAGGTACAAGTTAAAAAAGCTTTAAAAAACGGCAGCGCGTTGATGTCTTTTACATGGAGCGTAACAAAATTGTAGTTCTCATACAAACAATGTGTAGTTTTTGTACTAACATTTTACATAGTCTAGCCTCAATTTATTACTTAATTCCAAGGTAATATTTATTACCTCAAACATTTATTTTATTGACTGTTTTATGTTATTTTCGTGGCTTAATTAGCTCTGGTTTTACTTTAATCCATTTACAATTGTAATATGTATTTTAATAAAGTAAACCTAGATTTGTAAAATAATTTATTAATAAAATTTTTGACTCTTGAAATGGTATTTATTTTTATTTAAAATTTTCTAACCGAATCCTATTTTTTTTAGTTCAAATTAAAAATTACAAAAAAGCCTAAACATTTTTTCTTTAATGTGTTAAATTAAGCAAAAGCAAAGAACGTGTGTGTATTCGCCCACTCAACTCGTAAAAGTCGATTGAGCCAATTCAGAATACGCTTAATGTGAAGCGTGGGCGACGTATCATTTGTTAGTGAACTGCACTTTTGCAATACCTGTGCAATCTGTGTGATATGGGCCTTAAATGTCACGTGTCTTCGGCATTTCTAGTAATTAATGACTGTCTTGTAAGAGGCTCTATTGTTCATATAAATCACGAACTGGACAGGTAAATCGAGTATTAGTTGCAATTACAAAAAAGTCGCGCTTTGAAATGCCTTAATCTATTAGGGATTTCATTTTGCGGGGTCCACTAAAAGCAATGAAAATGGTCTATGAAGAAAAAGTTTAAGAACTTCTTTGCTATATTTTGCTATATTTGCTTTCTTTTTACCCGGTGGCAGGAAGTAATCAGTGTAAAATAAAATCTCCGTAACTCATTCTCACATCGAATTAAGAAGCACAGCCTTTCAAATTCAATTTATTCGCAGAAATACCTCAAAATACCTCATGACTTTTGTGTCTAAAATACATACCTCGATATTTGCATATCCACTTCCAACAAACAATTAGCATACAACAATACAGGTAAAAAACCTTTCTCATTGTGCTGCGGAATCCAAAAAAATCACGTCTACAGAACCCGTCTATTGTTGACATCATTATTATGTATTGTCTACCCTCGAGGGTGACAATTATAGAGAGTCCTGTTCAAACAATACCGAACAATAAACAAAAGGGAACTAACTAATGTTTTGTGGAAATTAAAAACGGCTGTGGTTTCGTGATATTGTGTCTCTTGGTCTTATTTTTATGTCGCCCATAGACTAAAGTTAGCCTATGCAACAGGCTAACTTTCGCTTCAATGAATAGGCTATGTAATATTTTCTTATATAATACATACTTCTTCAAATCGTTCACGTAGATCCTGAAATTAGATCGTTCAAACAAACGCGTGACTCATTTCAATAAAGACATCAATGAGTAATGACCCCCCCCCCCCCTTAACTTCACCATGATTCAAATGACAAGATGTGATTAGGATTTGAATTCACTAGTCCTCAGGACACATGTAACTTTCATGAATTTTTTGAGACACATATTATATGTAAGTACATAATAATCAATCAATTACAAGCATTTAGTAAATGGCAACCACAAACCATACTCATTAACCTTTCAACCGCCATCAATCCCTAAAACCATTGCTTTCTAAAGCTCATTACCACAACCGCTACCAAATGGCCACAGACTAAAATGATAAGTACATACTTATGGAATTACTAGCCGATTTCCCGCGGTTTCACCCACGTCCTGGGAGAATTACTGCTCTTAGCGGGATAAAATATAACCTATGTTAATCGGGAAAAGTGTTGCTATCCAACAATGAAAAAAATGTCAAACCTAACCGATTTAGTAGAGTAGTTTCAGAGACTTTACAACAGGGTACAAACAACAACAAAAAAATCCTTATCATACATATAAGTATTATAGAATAAATAGGGATAAAAGCAGACGAATGATGATGAAGATATTGGACCTACATATTTCTAACTTAAGTCCCACCGAAGCTTCTATTGGCATTAAACTTAACTTTCTCAATAGATACACAAAAATGTCGGAGCCGCCCGGAGCGCTTTTGTTTTATGCAATTGTTTAGTTGCATAACTGGTCGACTTGCGCTTATAACAATGCAACAACTGGTATTTTACACACAGCCTTTAGGATCAGAGAACATTCGCTTGTAATAGATACTCTTATTAAATAAGTTGAATTTTCACAAGTGCCATACTATAATAGGTATCATTTTGGTGTGTTAGACTGGAGCTACTAGAAGCCGATCCCTACATAGTTGTGAAAAAGGCTAAGCAGATGGTAATTTCGTGTATTTTCTCGTATAAAAGAACCATGACACATAACCACTTTTACTAATAAGAAAGCACTTTTAAAAACTTATTTTAATGTAGCACTCAATTGCTTTTGTAACGAAGTGGTAGCAAAAATCTCATTTAACATATAAAAGTTATTTATCTTTAGCTCTGGTACTAACACTCGCGTCATCACTCAGTTTGTGACTTCGTAGCATTGATTGTAGGGAGTTACCTTTTGTAAAATTATCGCCCTATTCCACTTCACACTACCAGCGAAGCTCCTACATTTCAGACCCCGTATGCCCCCTAGCTCAGTACTCCGTAGGTACGGGCGCCAACCAATGACCCACTGAGAGAGTTATTTATATCGCACCGCAGATATTTCACATTGTTACGTTCAACAGTACCAGCGGTCCACAATGGGCACTACAACATTATTAAGCATATACTTATTCAATTTGCCTGATATGGCTTTAAGATCTTGTTTGAGTCTGTGTTGTAACACCTTTAACGCGATTGTGAGATTCTCTGATTCTTGGGCAGTTTGCGTATGTGAACATTGTAGGATTTATAGAGGAGATTCTAGTCTAAAGTGTTGTGGTCGTATTTGATAAGGTTTATGTTCTATGTGTTTGTGGACTACTGCAAAGATATGATGATATGTAACTTAGGCTATAGTCTGTCTTAGCCTATGTGTAGTACCTATGTAAAAATATGGAACACATATGTATCTTCAGCCCGCGCTTTCAATTTTTTTTTTTTTCAAAATACTTGTCATCAAAGTTAACAGTTCTTGACTGGAAATTACTGAAATCATATAATTTTAGAAAAAACTTAACCAAGCAGACGGAAAATATAAAAAATAATGAATTTAAAGCAAAAATCCTTCACAAAATAAAAACTGTTCTGTTGAAACTAAAACCTTTAAGAAATTAACCATTAGGACACATAAATCGTAAATATTACCCACCAACTACGTCCGAATAATTTTAAAATGCATTAATTACAAATACCAAGTTTGAAGTTGCCTACAATTAACATAAAATTGCCAATTCAAATGCCTATCTCGGCAAAAAAGCCCGCAATTTAAAATATCGTCGACAATCCTTAAAATTTCATATAATCATGTAAGCAGAGAAATATTTGAGATGTCAGAAACTTTGTGACATGTCAGAAATGTTTATAATTGAGCGTGCGAGCGATTAGTTACAATTAGTTGGAAATGAGTGTCTCAGAAGTGGCGCCGTGTGAGGTACGACTATTAGCTTACGCTATGCACGTTATGTTTCAAGTATGTCGTGCGGCGGGATTCCGTGTGTACGCGCACCATTGCTAGGCGAGTAGGGAAGGACCAATTTGATAGGACTGAAGGACCAGTGTTTGGTCTGAGGTAATTGCTGTTTTGTCAAGGTTGACTAACAAGAGCGTGTTTAGGATATAATAAACTTAATATATGTGAGCAGGATATTAAAAAAATAAAATCCACACGTTAACATTTCAGTAAAATGATATTTCGATAAAAATTGAGTTTTTTATACATACAATGTATGTACGTTATTTTACCACCAACAGTAAATTAAGATATGGCAGGCTACAGGCAACTTTTAAACCATATTAAAAAACATATGTCTCCTCGTCAAAAAAATACAGCACTTTATACTTACCTATAGCTTATCAATTGATCTCTGTCAGTCACAAATCAAACCAGTATTGACTAGTTACATACGCCACATTCCCAGATGCGTCACTCAGCCATTCGTGCATAACAAACTCGTAAAAATGAGATCAAATCTAATATCTCTCGTACATTGGTTACAAAGCGGCAATGCATTCGATACAAGTCAAAAGTTACCGGCCGTCCAAAAGGATAACATGCTATGTCCCATATGATTGATAACCTCTATAAATGCTACCTTACCACACCCATCTACCGCCAAAATCCCCAAAAATGAACCTTATGTCTATAAGTAGAGAGTTGAAGATATGTGCAAAGTTGTCATGGTAACTCAGTATGGGGTTAGTCAGGAATGTTTTTCTTTAAAATTTGACATGTCCTCTTCGATAGAGATTTAGATAAGATGTCTTTGTGTTACCGAAAGCGATCTAAGTACTTTGTTACCGAGTAGCTTTCGCCTCCTGGTATTTTTGGTCCTAATACGATACTACATTATGGGAGTTAACAAAGTATGTACCTACATACATTACGTACTTGATTTATTAATTGCTAGATGTTTTTCCGCGGTTTCACTTGCGTCCCATGGGAACTACTGCCCGTACGGGGATAACATATTTATGGCGTATGTTACTCGGGAAAAGTGTAGCTTCCCTGCAGTGAATATTTTTTTTCAAATCAGTTTAGTAGTTTCGGAGCCTTTTGACAAACAAAGAAACAAACAAAAAAAATGATCCTTTTATTATATATTTATATTACTATAGAAGTATGGACTTAGAACCAGAGAATAATTACTCCTGAATAATACTGTAAATATCGCTTTTAGGCATGCGTTTCTGTAGTTGTAGATTCGCACGGTAAATGGGCAATTGTGACTTTAAAAGTACCATACATTCAAATAATATTGTGAAAAATACCCGTATCAAAGGACCCAATTGCTAATAAACTACAAAACGACCCGTATTACGCCTTGCACCAATAAAATATTTCCGCGACCACAACAATGCTCCATAATAATACTTACCTATTGTTAAACTCCTGCATAAAGTTAACTGATTTCCGCAGTTTCTCTCACATCCTCATTATTTTGTCTCAACAATTCTACATTTACTATAATATATTCGTCGACTTTCTGGAAAACCAAATGACCAGGGGCCCGATTCTCCCAAGTTAATAATGTCAAAATCGAATAGAAATTGACTCTCAATATGATCGCAATAGCAGTTTTAACCATATCGGGCATTCTACAACTAATATAAGACCAATCGTATTCCAACCAACGACATTCGATTAGTTTGCGATTGGTCTGCTATTTTGGTGATTTTGGTCTATACGGTAGTTTGTTCTACAATCATATTGCAATCGCAAATCATTTGCAGACAAAATGATTCATTATTGAATGACAGAAAAGGATAAAAACGTTTATTTCAAAGAAAAAATAGCGGAATGTCACATACGCTGCAATCGTAATCGAGTCGGGATTGAATCTCAGTCGAACGTGAATCGTATATCGCTTAAGTAAAATTAGGAGAATCGGGCCCCAGATGCTGCTTGAAAATATAAACATGCACTTTGAATGAAACAAAATGACCTTTCGTACCTCCAAATATAATTCGTACCAAGGGGCAATTCCAACACGTTTATTTTATTTTCCAAGTCGATGGAACACCTCAGGAAATCTCTCATATTAAACCCCTAACGAGAGGCCATTTAAAATTCACGTCCACTAAAATACAGGACGAAGCTGAGGCATAAGCCAAAACGCGTCATGTAGCAATGGCAGTAAATAAAATACGCCACACGAATAATAAAGAACAAAATAAAGTCTAATTCTTAAGAACACTTTGTCACTATGTAAATAAGTTTAAAAGTTCCACAAGAATTTGTCAATTTTTTTTTCAAAGCTCTTTCAAAACTTCAATTTACTTGCACGGTTCCAACGAGTTGGTCTCATGGAGAAGAACCGGCTAGAAACTCCGTTGACACTCTTTTCAAAAAAGCATGAGCTCACAATAGTTTTCTTACAGTACAAGTTATCCCTGAGAAAGTTATACAATGTAAGTAATATTTTGTCTACTATTGTGTGTTCATCAACTTGGAATTTTTCTGGGCCGGTCCTGTAGTCCGGATTTAGTTCTTCTGAAAAAGAATCTATCTAGTGGCTTTACGATCTTGGGCCGTTTGTGTTTTACATACATTTTATTGATGTTTGTTCCAAAGCCTTGATATTTGTAAAGGTATTTCTATGGGCGGTAGTTTCTTTCTTCCCCTTCAAATGCGTGACGGCTCGCTGGTTAAGTTTTTTGACCACTGCATCGACTGTCATAGTTAGATAAGGTAAGAGCACCTATTCGAAAGTACTTTTTGCACTTTGAAGAGGCGTCTAAACATTTCTTGCCTAGAGTTTCTTGTGACGCTTTTTAAGCGTTTGAATTCTCCAACAATGTTGGGTGCTGGCGGCCGAAGTTTTTGCCTATTTGTATACAATACTAACCTTTTTGGTATTTACGCCTATCTTTGAATTCTTCATTGAAATCGCCGTTTACAGCAGCTAACTAAAAATTCAAAAATGAGAAATAAAATTAAGATTGAACTTAATATATGGCCCCCATTTCTAAGGACAAATCTACATCTATGCTTGTGTTAGATTTGATACATAATAGAGCAATTTAATGTATTATTTAATTACTGAACTCTCAAGAATAAGTGTAGAAAGCAAGGAATAAAACAAAGGTATAAAAAAATAAATAAAACATTTTCTATGATCAAAATCGAAAATCAAATCGAAATGAAAAATCATTTATTCAAACTTGGCTGCAAAACAGCAGTTTTTGAACGTCAGGAATTTACAATAGACAGCCCCCAAAACGCCCACCCTTCACCACTTCCTATGTGTTTTTGCTGGGAAGAAGAAGTGGTGGAACAAACTCCCCAGCGACACAATTCTGTCTGTATGGTTATAACCCATTAGAACATAAATCATATATTTCATAAAGAAATAATTCTATATGGTACCCAATGTAATACACAGTACAGCATAAATATATCTTAAAGACATGTATAAAGCGATAGATCACTATACATTTTAAACATCAGCACAATAATACATAAAACAACAATTACAATAATCACATCACAGTAAGAAAATATAAATCAGGAAGAATACTTAACTTTCGTGTGTTGTCTACACCTCAACGTCCACCAGAAAAGTGCCATGACTATTTTAAAACATTATTTCGAACAGTCATACTATCCCGCCACAATTGACCAATCACAGACAAGTAAGCTTTATACACAAATAACTAAATTCACAATTGAAATAAACTAATTTAAACACACCCAATCTTATTTAAAACTTATAACGATAATTTTAATATTTATTTTAATCATTAAACATGTAAGATTTTAGAAATAAAATTTAATGAACATAAAACAATTACATAAAGGTACCCTCGTTTTCATGTGCGTTTACAGAGACAGCAAAAATATTCAATAATTTGTCATTTAAAGTTCGTTTACAGAGATAGTTTAAATCAAGAAATATACAATAATCTATATAACACTTGCATATTATTCTGTCACACGAACAGAACATTCGGTACAAAAAAAACTCCTGACAACGCAACGTTACGCCTCAATGGTCACAGACCTCAACTTTGTAAACAGATACGATTTGGTAACGACTGTATTTGAATTCCTCAGTCAATTTATGAACTCCCAGACAATAGTAGCAGTTATGATTACATAAATTTAAGTCGTACAATAAAACCTTATTGTCTTGAATTTCTTTTTATTGCTTTAGTGGTCTAGTGGGTGGTAGGCTGTCTTTTATTTTAAGTGTAGATGAGGGAGCTATCTGGCTGTTGGAACCCCTATTCTGTTTTGTAGGTAATACTTATTCGAATACTGAAATGGGCCCTCAAATAAATCGTTATGGCTGTTTGCTGAGTTTTATGAACTTGTTTGAAAATTCTGAGATATGAAATTCCGAGTTATAAATACTTAGGTAAAGTACTTTAAAATAAAGGTTTCTTTATTTATTTACTTTTATAATATGCTATGTGTGTCTGTCTGTCTGTGGTACCGCAGCTCCTAAACAGATTAATGTCGATGTTTCTGGATTTTCTGCATGTGGTATTCATTTTTTTGGTGAAAATGGGCTTACAACTTTAAATCCTATCCTAAGAACTTAAGTGGGATGCTAGTCGGCTTAAGTAAATAAGCCATTACTTGTACATAAGTAAGTACACGAGACAATTCACCTCATTTTAAGTCGAAGGAAGTACCATAAGTACTTACTAAAATAACATCAAGTTTTTATTGCATATATTTCTCAAGATAAACCACACATATTTGAACTGTACTTGCATATAGCTTAATGCATATCTACAACTTGCAATAAGGATACAGTTTTCATAACAATTTGCATAATTTTCTTCCGTAATAAGGTGGGGCTTAGATTTTATTTAAATACTAGATGTGGCACGCGGATTCGCCCTCGTCCCGATGGATTTGCTGGGATACAATGACAAGGTGAGCAGTTGCATCGACATCCCGGTGAATGGTAAGTAAACACTCATGAGATTTTAGGTATCTTGATAATCAACTTTTCTGGTTTTACCGCATTCTGCAAGTTTTTGACAAATCACCGGCGCAGCGTCCCGGGAAACGTCTTCCCGTACCTGGATAAAATCGAGGAAGGAACCTTCCTGATGGGAAGCTTACATGGCCTTTGTTCTATGTGAAAGAATTATTCAAATAGGCTCAGTAGATCCGGAACCAATTCGATGCAAACAAACAAACAAACAAACAAACGGACAAACAATCAAATCCTTACTCTATGAATATTAGTAAGTAAGTATAGATAACTTAAAGCTTTAACTATGGGAATGTTAGTGGGGCATATCTTATACTTGACATCTACTTACAAGGTTTTACGGCAGTAACAATTGTAATTATGTAGGGACACTCGCAAACTTTCTTGGTAAAGTCTTGCGTATCGCGTAAATTATATTGTTAATGTCGTTAGATGACAAAGCTAGTAAATACTAGGACTAAATTATTGTAATGATTTCTAGGGGTCATCCCAGGTGTTGTTAGTACCTACATAATTATAGCTTCATCTACCGTGTATTATTTACTTTTGAACAGTACCGGTTTATTTAAGAATTGCGATGAAATTATTTGTAGAAGTATCTAACATAAGATAAAATCAATCCTACATTATAAACGCCAAAGTTTGTAAAGATGTGGAGGTATATTTGTTACTCTTTCACGAAAAAACGACTGAAGAGTTTTGATAAAACTTGGCAGTAATATAGCTTATCTAAATATCAGAATAATATATAGGCAACTTTATCCACTTGAGGAAAGTACGCTGGTAAAGCTAGGTAGTAATCAATAAAACTGAGACACAGAATCCAGTCATTAACGAAAGGAAAGACAAAAATTTACATAAAAAGATATAGGTATGTATGCGTCGTAGATACTCAGTACAATATAAAACATAATAATAAAATACAAAAGTCCCTTCATACGCATTCCTTGCCATACTTTTAATTTTAACAGGCGACCATAACTCAGACATCTGACTACCAATGTCCCGATCAATCGACAAAGGCCGGGCTACATCCCTACGCTCATGCATTTCCCGCGCGTCGACGCCCCACCGCGCATGCGCGTCCCGCCACGCCAACTGTCACTTTGACAGCGTATAAAGCAATAAACGCGATGATAAACAACCGCGTTCGGAAAACAAACCGAGCGATTGAAATAAATATGTAATCATTTATTAAGTTATTGCCGTTCGCTGGTATTGTCCGTCCAAACCCGTTCCGTTGAGGCGATAACGAATAGTGTCCGGTTCGGAACAAGTCGAAAGCTCTTTTGAATATAACGGAAGCTTGGACGCTTTCGTGAATACTTGATTTGGTTTTAAATTATTTGAATATTTTCCTTATTCTTCAATCTTTTTTAATAATAATAATAATAAGCCCCGGAGGGCATCTGAGGCGGATGACGGGGAATAGCGACCCCGCGGGGCTATATATCCGAGTGCTCCAGGGAGAGTATACTGTCCCCCATCTCCGGCTTGCCGGAGTGAAGCATGACGGGGGATAGGTCTCCCGCCTCTTGGCTTGCCTTCATCGGCCGGTCAGAGTGGAGTCGCTAGAGCAAGGTTAGTCCTGCTCGGAGGGTAGGTGCCTCGTGGTAAGTGGCGAGTGGGCCGGTGATGCTGGACCCACAGGGAGCGCGTGATCTGCGTTTAAAGTCCGCCGAGGTATCCTCACCCTTCTCAGCCGCTCATGCCCCTGTTGCCCTCTTGTTGCTTTTCAGTGACTGATTCCCGGGGGCCCAGTAAGTGAGTTGGCGAGTCTCCACCTGCCATTTTAACATGTATTTAATACATTGTCATCGGCAGGTGCCATAGTTCCCGTAGTTTCCCCATTCCTAGTCCATTAGCATCCCATCACAATAGCCCAAGTAGTTTTCATCCATAGTTAGCAATAGTTTAGCACAGAACCGGGGATTGTCCTTGGGTACATTTCTATAGTGTATACAGGGATAATCGTCGGTTTTGTGTCACCATTTCATTAAAGTTGTCTCAAAAGGGCTTCAACGTGTTGGCTTCGGCCCCACGTTCGCCTCCCAAAAATCCGGGACTCTATAGTCCCGAGGTCTGGAAGAGACTTACATATAATAATAATAATAATCTTTATTTGCTTTAAACATGGTATTTTTGGTGTTACATAAGATATATAAGGAACAAGCATGTTTAGCTATATAATAGCATGTAAAAATGTATAACTTAAAACTAACATCTTAATATTAAATTAACATTAACCTATTTGAGATCAAAATTTCGATCAAGAAATTCACTGACACTATAAAAGCTACATTTGACTAGCCATTCGTGTAGTTTTGCCTTCAGAGCTCTTACATGTAATAATTTCAGGTTTCTAGGAATTTTGTTATAAATACGTACACACATTGCAAGGCAGTTTTTGTTATATTTTGTCAGTCTTGGTAGGTCATCAAGAACTAGCGTGTATGGATCACGTCTGCTCCGCTGTAATACCTCATTTGCTGACTTAAATAAATTTTTGTTCTTTGCTACGAACATACAAATTTCATATATATAAAGTGATGGTAGTGGTAACAAACCAAGTTTTTTAAATACTGGTCGACATGAGTCGTCAGGTTGCATACCCCAAATCGATCTTATGCACTTTTTTTGTGCAATATATGCACGGTTCATGTCGGTACTATTACCCCACATGATAAGCCCATAACGCAGCAATGATTCAACGTAGGCACGATAAGACATTATTGCCGTTTTGATGTTTGTTACTCTTTTTACTATTTTTAGAGCATATACAAATTTATTAATTTTGGTACTGAGATTATCTACGTGCTCTTTCCAGTTTATATTTTTATCTATGATTATACCTAAGAACCGAGTATGTGTAACTTCTTTGATTGTAGGGATGTTGAGATTGATGTTATTTTTGTAATTGTTAGTTTGGTTAAATTGAATGAAGACGGATTTCTCTAAGTTTATTTTGAAGCGGTTTATATTTAGCCAAGTTAGTAATGAGTCTATTGTGTTATTAATTTCAACCTCATGACCTTTAACAGTATTACATGTTTTGTTGGACGTTACTATGATGGATATATCATCAGCAAATAATATGCACTTATGTGGGGTTATTTTAACGATATCATTTATATAAATTAAAAATAGTATGGGACCAAGGACACTTCCTTGTGGAACGCCATATTTATTTGGATTATATTTAGAATAGTATGATGCCATATCTTTATTATTATTAATTTTGTTTATAACGACGCTTTGCTGCCTATCACCTAGATACGACGATATCCACTCATGAGCGGGACCTCTAACTCCTATAGAATCTAATTTTTTTAATAGTAATTCGTGCGAGACTAGATCGAAAGCTTTTGATAAATCGAAGAAAAGACCAGTAGTGAGATAGTTGTTATTAACATTAGAGAGTATAGTTTTCATGAGTGTAAATATGGCTAAGGATGTAGACTTGTTTTTTTGAAATCCGAACTGTTCTTCAGCAATAATTTTAAATTTACTGCAATAATCAATCAACCTCTTATGCATGCATTTTTCAAACACTTTCGATAAGATGGGTATAAGTGTTATTGGGCGATAATTATTGACATCAAATTTGTCTCCTTTTTTAAATATTGGTTTTACTATGGCGAGTTTTAATCTGTCGGGGAATATACCCTCTGAGAATGACATATTGATAAGGTACGTTAAGATTTCACATAGTTCTTCACAGCAGGCTTTTATGATTTTTGTGTTAATTTCATCGTAACCCTCTGAGTGAGTATTGCTTAAGGACATTATTTCCTGCCGCACTTCGCTGGGTG
Source organism: Helicoverpa zea (assembly GCF_022581195.2). Lineage (NCBI taxonomy): Eukaryota > Metazoa > Arthropoda > Insecta > Lepidoptera > Noctuidae > Helicoverpa > Helicoverpa zea. The sequence goes on from NC_061472.1 coordinate 8,590,724, forward strand.
ACATAGGTTTTAGGAACATCGAGTTTGAATATCTACTTGGACTAATGTGTTGATTGCTCGTCTGTGCTTTGATCTGTGGTAAGTTGGTGTAATGATCGTTAAATACAGAAGCTATTTCGATAGGGTCTTTAATGTCTTTACCATTTGACTTTATCGTTTCTATGGTGTTTTTAGTGGGTAATTTATTAATTTCGCTTTTAATAACTGACCAAGTTGCTATGCATTTGTTATCGTGATTGTTAATATATTTTATATTTACGTTTTTTTTTTGACAAACTTATACACTTTTTTAGTAAATCAGAGTAGCAATTATATTTATTTCTATTGTTACTATTTTTGTTTTTATAATACAGATACCGTAGTTTGCGTTTAGTTTTACAACTTTGTTTTAATCCTCTGCTTATCCATTTTTGTGTTTTATTATTGTTATTCACCTTAATTCTTGTTTTCGGAAAGCAGAGATTATACAGTAGGCAAAGCCAATCATGGAACTCATTAAATGCAGAATTTAGATCAGTGTTTAGGTAAACATCAGACCATGACAGATTCTGCAAGTGACCCTTAAATTTACTTATGTACTCTAAATTAAAGTCTCTTTTGTAAATATAATATTTTTCAGAGTTTTGTGTGGCAGGTTTAACAGGAAAGGTTAACATTTGTGCAGTATCGTGATCAGACAGATGTAGAGGTAGGACAGTAGCATTTGCATTAGTAATATTGCTTAATATGTGATCGATACAAGACAATTTCCGGGTTGGGACATTTATGTGGATTTTAAAGTTATAGTTATTTGCCAAGTCCTGGTTACATGATTAAAATCTACTAGCTTCAGCCCACTTTTTTACCTGCATCCCGGGAGAACTTCTCCCAGTCACTAACTACTCTCGTAAGAACCCCTTATGTACCTACTATCTCTATGTACTATCCCAATCTATGGACCTACTCCCCTTATATTCCCTAATTCGTTACGTAATCTCCTTCGCTTATGTAATCCTCTTCGAAAAAAAAAACAAATCTAAATATCTACAGATTTATTAACAGAACAGTCTTATATCTACAACTACACTACAACGGGAACCATCGTTGCGCCCCATCCAATCGTATGACCTCTCCGTTCAGCATGGAGTTCTCAACCACGCTCGTCACTAGATGAGCGAACTCCTCGGGCTTGCCTAACCGAGAGGGGAATGGTGTCATACGTTTTATAAACTCCAGCATTTTCTCTGGAAGGTAGTTCATGAGGGGGGTGTCGAAAAAACCTGAAAATAAATAAAATGTTAGATAGATGCGTCCAAAAACATTGAATATTGGCAAAGGAGTATTTAATAAAGATACATTGACGACCTTACGAAGAATCTAAATTGTAAATCGTTCTTCATCATTCCCCATAATTTCAACTTGAAGTATGCGAAATGACCAAGACCGAAACCTGGTCTAAATATGGTAGGTTACTATTAGTTCTCTTTACTTAAAGCGATTTCGGACTAGCCATTCTATTTCAGTCTATTTTTTCGGGCGTCTACGTTCCAGCTACAAAGGTGTGTGCGGCGCATAAAAGGGTTTATTCAGGGTGTTCACCAGTAGTTATCAGTCGCATAAACACGCACATACAAAAACGAGGGTAAAATCCGCTAGCTTGAAACTATAATATTTAATTAAAAACAGCTGAACGTCTCACCTGGAGCAATAGTAACAACTCTTATTCCCTGCGACGCCAAATCCCTCGCAATCGGTAGCGTCATGCCCACAATGGCTGCAGTGGACGCAGCATACGCCGCTTGTCCTATATCCCCTTCATACGCAATCGTTGAAGCTGTGTTCACAATGACGCCTCTTTGACCGTTGTCGTCTGGCGTGTTCTTGCCTATTAGACCGGCTGAGAGCCGTATTGTGTTGAATGTGCCTATTGTGTTTACCTGGGAATTTAAGAAGATTATTAAATCACAAGGGGTCCCTAAGGATGTGTCCCGTCTTGCGAGAGCGAATCAACGCAAACGCAATGCGATGCGACTTCAAATAAGGACGTCACATAGGGTACTTCAAATTGACTGTTTGTTGTTTTCGTTTCGCATTCGCATCCAGATCGCTCACGTAGGACGCACTGTATGCAGCTCAGTAGGTCATAAAGCAATCTTAAGCACAAAGTTCAGGTAAAACAGTTTGTAACTGTTGCGGCATTAAAGCCTAGACAGACCAAAGTATATCACTTCCGCAGTGCTAATTACGAATCAATCAACAACAAATTGTGTGAGATAGACTGGATAAAGCTGTTAGGTTTGTGTTCGCATGTAGATCAAATGGTCTCTACATTATATGAACGTATAAACATTATAATAAGTGAACTTGTTCCCAAATACAAGCGACTTAATTGTAAATACCCTCACTGGTACACAAAATCTCTGGTCACCATTTTAAACGAAAAAGAAAAATTAAGATCTCGCTTTAGGAAATATAATAATCCACGTCAGTGGCGTAGCGTGGGTATCTGCCGCCCGGGGCAGTTGTCGATTTTGCCGCCCCTTCCCGTGTATTTTTTTTAACAAGTGTTACTGGCCGTTTGTTATTTTTTACCGACTTCAAAAAAAGGGATTTTTTTTTGTATCGACGTTAAAAATCATGAAATGACCATTCCCGCTGTGGGTTAGCAGCGGTGAGGGAGTGTCAGACTCTTACTGACTAAAAACCGTCGTGTTCCGTCGAAGGCCTTTTATGTTCCAGAGCCGCGGTAATCTTTCGAACATCCCGCAGCCCCGGCAGAAGGGCAAGTAGACTATTTTATATCTTTGTTACTTGATTTCTTGAAGGTTTTAAAATTCTTTTAGGTACGCAGGCTAGCGAAGTAGGTACCTATAAGTATATATGAAATTGAAATAATTTAAAAGCGGGGCTACTTTAAACTGTTTAACTAATTAATTTAATTTACGGACTTAAACTAGTTTCCATGGAACTATACCTAAGCGTGAAATTTGGCCTGTATCTAGGTAGGTATTGCTTACCTATAGCATTCAAGTTTATCTAAACCAGTGGTTCTTAACCTTTTAGTCATGAGGGACCACCTCATTGGTTTACCTAAATTAGCACTCTGCTAAACGCATGTCGGCAGTTGTGTAGGTAAGCAAATGCAATAAAGAAAAACTTGCCTATGTAGTTTCCAAATGCGCGAGCGAAGCGAGCGCGAAATTTTTATCGGACTTAAAACAAAAATTACGTAAAATTTAGCCCAAACGTACTTAACTTTTTGTTTGTTGACAAATGCAAACATAAGTGCATATCGTTTTTGAATACGCGAGCGAAGCGAGCGCGAAATTTTTATCGGACTTAAAACAAAAATTACGTAAAATTTAGCCCAAACGTACTTAACTTTTTGTTTGTTGACAGATGCAAAAATAAGCGTACACTGTTTCTGAATACGCGAGCGAAGCGAGCGCGAAATTTTAATTATTTTTTATTTAAGGCTCAAAACCAAAATTACGTAAAATGTAGTGTCACGTTTGTTTTAAGTACCAAATTTTAACAATAATTAATTTTAAGTTTAAAAAGTTTCAACTTTCTTGTTTAATGTTTTGTTATTGTTAGACAGTTTTATGTAGCGGCGCAGATACTAGTTGCGAACAATTTTTTTTTAATTGGTTAAATTTTGCCGCCCCCTAAAAGCTGCCGCCCGGGGAATTTGCCCCCCCTGCCCCCCCCACGCTACGCCACTGATCCACGTGACCAAGTTGAATATAGAATTCTCAACGACCGAGCCCGGGCTCAAATTAAAGAGTGCTACAGTAAATACGTGCATAAAATAGAAAGCAATATGCGGTTTAAATCCAAATGTTTTTGGTCTTTCGTCAAGGCCAAAAATAGACAGTCTGCTGCTGTTCCATCTACAATTAAATTCAATAATGTAGTGGCTACTAATGGCGACGATATCTGTAACCTTTTTGCCTCGCAGTTCAGTTCCACTTTTAATAGAAAGAATATCCCGCTTGCGCGAACTCCTCAAAATTTCCCCCAACAATCTCTGGGTAGAATTAATTTTAATGAAAATGATATCTTTAAAGCACTAAAAAAGCTAGATGTTACGAAAGGTGCCGGTCCTGACGGATTGCCACCAATTTTCATCAAAAAGTGTGTCCGAGGTCTTACTCTTCCGTTATCACTGATATATAATAGATCTTTGTCAACTGGAATTTTTCCCTCGGAGTGGAAAAAGGCAAACGTGGTTCCGGTATATAAAAAAGGCGATAAAGCTGACGCAAGTAACTATCGTCCCATATCCATGCTCTCTATTTTCTCAAAGGTATTCGAGTCCTTAGTTTGTCCCATATTAAATGCGCATATTAAATGTCAGATTGCACCTCAGCAACACGGGTTTTGCAGTAATAAGTCAACTGTCACGAATTTAGTATCTTACATTAATGACCTGTCATCAGCTGTGGACGCAGGTCAACAAATAGATGCCATTTACACTGACTTTAGCAGTGCTTTTGACAAAGTCGACCATCGGACGTTATTATTAAAACTTGAAAACATTGGTGTTCATGGGAGTCTCTTGGAATGGTTTTGTTCATATTTGGATAAGCGCCGACAGAGAGTAGTAATGGAAGGGTACCACTCTTCGGAATATACTGCAACATCCGGTGTGCCACAGGGTTCACATGCTGGCCCAATATTATTCATAATTTTTATAAATGACCTACCAGATAGCTTTCGTCACAGTCGGTGTTCACTTTTTGCTGACGACCTGAAAATCTACCGGGTTGTTGGGTCACTAGAGGACGCTGCACTACTTTAAAGGGACCTCAACTCGTTGCAGTCTTGGTGCGTCGCCAACGGCATGATGTTAAATGTAAGCAAGTGTCATCACATCACGTTTACACGTATAAAACGCTCGATTCCAACATCCTATTCACTTGCAGGTGCTCCTTTGGAGAGAGTTGAGACTATTCGGGACTTAGGCGTGCATCTTAGCTATAACCTGTCTTTTACTTCTCACTTTGACAGCATTACCGTGAAAGCTGCTAAAATGGCAGGTTTTATTAAAAGAGCGTGCAAAGAGTTTAAAGGCACTGCAGCGTTAAAAACTCTGTTTAATAGCCTTGTTCGTAGCACGTTGGAATATGCTTCCTCGGTCTGGAATCCAATGTACAGCGTTCACTCGGACAGAATCGAACGGATTCAACGAAGCTTTACACGTTACTTACGGTTCAGGGATAATAGCTGCCCCAACAGAGCTGACTACACGCTTCGTATGAATCATTTTGGACTGTCTTCTCTGCAAGATCGTAGAATTCTGGCGGATATGGTTCTGCTTTTCAAGATAGTGAACGGTCAAACATGCACTCCCGAACTGCTTGAACAGATCAAATTAGACGTTCCTCGCGGGTGTCGGGTAAGATCGGTTAGGGCACGTAGTACATTTGTGAGTAGAAGCTGTCGTACAAACCTGGGACGCTCCGCTCCCCTTAATAGCATGATGGACACTTACAATAAGATCAGTGCCAGTAATCAAGATGCTGTCATTGATATCTTTTCGGATGCTCTGTCTCAATTTCGCTCTAAAATTATAAAAGAAGGATTGATTCGTAGTTCTCACTGATCTCCCATCAATAAATATTGTTAATTAAGTTTTTTTATGGTTGGATCTCGTTAATTTGATTTATTACTTGATTTAATTTTGTTTAATTTAATTGTCTAATTTATCAAATTTTGTATTATTTTATTTTAATTTCTTAATTGTATAGTTTATGTTTTAGTTACTTTTAATTTAATTGCCACCTCAACAGCATGAAAAACGCTTGAGTCCAAATTAACAGCGCTTTCAAACGAGCGGGTTTCCTTCAGCGCCGCGCGTAAATCCGTTAGTATGTAAGGTAGGTGAACACGGAGCAGAGAAAGATGAGGGGAGATGCCATAGGGCAGGTAGGCCAAGTGCCTTCTTCTAGGTCAGTCCTACTATAAATATATGTACTCACATTAATACATTTAACAAAATCGTCCAGTTCACATGACTTGTCTTTATGGAAGTTGTACACTTGATGTGTCTTCGACTGGCCTGCACAGTTGACCAACGTGTCCAGTCGTCCAAACTTGTCCCTCACTATGTCTAGAGCTTTCTTTACATCTGCTTCTGATGTCACCTGTAATATGGAATTTATTTTTAATGGTGATATCTATGTAAAATTTACCTTCATGAATCATACTAATATTATTAATATGAAAGTTTTTTCATATTTCCATGTTTGTTTCTTTCTAGAGCATGTGAAATTGGTAGTCTTATAGCTTTTACATCAAAATAACAGTTAAGCTAGTTTTATCTAAAATAGTTTCCTCAGCTAGAAGAAACAACAGGAAACAAGTGGTTAAGTATAAACTTAATACTTAATAGCTATAAACTTGGTTGTAGAAATTTTAATGCCAAAGAAACTAGAACCTATGTTTAGAAGGAAACTAGTGCATTAAATACTAGCAACTAGGTTAATATTAATATTAGTACTAGTTTAAAAAAAATGACTTTTTTATGAAAGGATTAGTAGAAGCTTTCATCTATGGCAAAGAAATTAATACCTGACATTTTAAATTCATGATCATTAAGTAGATAAACCTTAAGACCTGATGAAAGTTTATACTTTAATACTTCCTGAATTACAGTTTTATGTGTGTGTAATAAAGGTGTAGATACACTTTAATAACTTGATTGATACTATGTTCATGGGATGCAGTTGACAGGCTTACTTACAATTACAAAGACATAAAAACTTAAATGATATAACTACTAGAACAAATTGACCAATTTAGCTGATGCAGGGTTGTAAAGTTTAATACATTAAACATAAGAATGGATTATACATGGTTTCAATTAACTGGGTACGTATTTATTATCCAGTTTCAAATAAATGAGTGAGGACGGCCGGATCAAAAATATATTCACAGAAGTACATTAAAGTACAACTGCTAAACTGTATAACGGCTGAAACAATTGAGATGAAAAATCTGGCATTGAGTATTATAACAATGTAATAATATTCCTAAATATTGGCATTAATTGCCTCAGGTAATAACTGATTAATAGATAGGATAAACTATCGAATAGCCAAACTTACACAACCGGTAGCCACGGCTACGTTTTCGCCAAGTTGTTTAGCCACCTGCTGAGCTCTTGTGCCCTGAATATCAAGGATGACAACCTTCCCGCCATTCTTCACAAATCTCTCCACTGTGGCCTTTCCAAGTCCTGAAGCACCGCCGGTTACCAGGCTTACCATTCCCTATAAGAGGTTAGAATTGAGGTTATGTTTACAACAGCAAATTCATGAATTAAATGGTATAAAAACTGTGGAATTTAGTACTCACCTTCAACATTTTATTTCTTGTTTTCAATTATTAGTGTTAAATTTATTATTTTGCAAGAAATGAGAAGTCGAAATAATAAAATCGAAACTCGCTCGAACTCTAAATGTCAAAGTCAAACAATAATATGTCAATAATTTTAATCCATTACAAGCAGAATATCTTGGCTGAAATTTGAAATATTATAAAAACACTGGATGCAAGAATCTGAATCATTGCTTTATTTCATTTTCCTATTCAATCACATATTATAATTTACTTAGATTACATAGAAATATTAATTTAAGCTCATTTAATTTAAAACCGGGTCGTCACAGTACTCTTTTATCAAATAAAAACGGAACGAACCAGATTAAAAAGCGACCAAAATAAAACGTATCAATTATTACTAGATTCTACATGGTTTTAGAATATATTTTGTAACTTTCAAAATTAGTCATCACAGAGTACATTAATATATAGGGTATAGAGTCATCAGCTTAACCTACCTTGACGCGCCATCTGGTGACCAACGACGGAGGTACATCTATTCTGTGCATGTGTGCGTAGTCATTTGTTTTGCATGTGTGCATGCATGTCTACAGGGTTTCATTTCATATTATTTTTTTGGATGTTGTTTTAGATGGTTTCGTTGAATAAAACACAAATTTACACATCTTATTACTTTATTTAGGCCGTACCGACCTTCGTCTTTTTAAATAATATATTGACGCCTCATTTTGAATATCATCATTTGGATCTACATCCTTGGTAGTACTAATTCCATTTAATAATTTATTGGTCCATTTACACCAGTTATATGCAAAAAATCTGCTAGAAAAATCAAATATATATTCAATTAAATCTTTGGAGTGACGACTGCATACCAGAAATTGAGTGTTGACATTAATATATAATATTGTTTTCATATAATTTTTTAAATTGTCTATATGACTTCTCTTTCGCAATATGTGGTGCAGAACATCCTGGATTTCAGAAAAACATTTAGTTAAATTTTCACTGGGGTAGCACAAATACTTTTTTCCCTTTTTATATTCACGACACAACAAGTACCTATTTTTATCTGGATCATTAGTAAATAAATTTAAATTACAATTTTTACATTTTTTGAAAATTGATTTGGTTTTGCGCAAAATATATCCTGTGATATATTCAATTTGAGCTATTTTCCTAGGATCCTGTTTTTTTAAATCGAAATTTTCTATTATGATATCATTGACATCTTCGAAGTCCACTTGGATGATTTCTTTTGCTTCTTTATTATTAGAAAAAATTAATTCATCAAATGAAGCCAGAACAGAACAAAAATCCTCTTCACAATTTGACCCTGGTGAATAATTGCTGCTCATGTTATTAATTAATAGAGAAGCAAAAGCAGCTTCAAACCCATCACAGGTGGGCGAGTTATTCCTGACCCCATGACTTCTTATGCTACCAAAAAAGTTTTCAATGGGATCCTGGTTTAAATGTCTGCACCAAAATGATTTAATTTGATGTTCATTAAATAATTTTTCTCTCAATAATATCATATTATCAACAGTCTTCACCCAATTTTTGATACTAGGAACAGTGTTAGCACTACCTTTGGATGTGACAAATGTCATGGAATTTAAAATAATTTTTGCTTGCATCCAAACATTGTGATGCTGTGATTTCGGTGTCACGTTTCGTAACAAATCTTTTCCTGATCTGTTGTCTGAGTTCTTCATGCTCCCATTTAGTGAATCGAATAAATTATCCATAAAGATAATAAAATCTGCAGTATCTTTAGTTTCTTCAGGTAGTATGCCATTCTCTGAAAAGCGAAATCAGACAAAAATATTAGTTAAGCACAAACTAGAACATAGTTGTAGTAAAACAAATGCTGTTTGCATACTCCATCAGTTCAGGTAGTTAACTAACTAAACAATCTTGATAGGACTTTTTACACAAATACATGTTAAACAAATAAACTGCTGCTTAAAATAATCGTCCAATACATTAAATAATTGTTGTTATTCTATTTACAATTATTTTTAGCTGTACTTTATTTTTAAATTAAAAGTCATACCAAAATTGTTTACCTTTAGTTAACTACCTAAACTACAGATGGAGTATAGTACAAATGATAAAACCAAATTCGCTTTTTTTAAACAAAAAATAATGTTGTTTTTCAAAACATTACAACAATGAGTGTTAAGAATCTGTTGAATATTTTTTATTAACACAGTGTTTTACTGCGAGACAACCTGATGGTAAGCAGCTGTGATAAGCAGTGATGCAATTAGAGATGGATGTTAGTTAGATTCTTATCACCTACACTGTGGTGGCTGCCTGCAAAGGTGGAACTTTATAGACTTTAGTATAAACTTACCAGCTAAATATCCCATAGTTTTTCCCACAGTTTGGCTGAATAGCTGGGAAGCATATTTCACCTTCATTTTTGGTATTTTATCTTTATTTACGTGATTTTCTGTGAGGTTTTTAATTATTTTTAAGCCTTTATATGTAGGATTGTTTTCATATAATAACATTATGTGCTCCCATTTTGCGATTTTTACTTCACCATCCAAAGTAAATTTTAAGTTTTTGGTCATTAAATTATTTCTCATCCCTTTTAATAAGTGTGGTATGTCATATAGAGGAATTATTTTTTTGCCATCAATTTCAAATATTGAATTCCGTGGCTCTTCATTTTTTCTTAAATATTCTCCTCTAGTCTCTTCAATTAAATAATTTATGGCACTTGTGTTGGATGTGCCTTGATCACACACTGTGGCTAAAACAGTAAATCCAATTAGATGCAATTGTTTTATAATTTTCTTTATTTGTGCAGCCAAAATTTCTTTTGGTGTACTGCCTGAGCAGAATGAATAATAAATGGGTTGTTTGTAATTTTTCATCACACCTCTAATCATAAAAACTAAAACATGATCTGCAATTTTCCGTGTTGATTCACCATTGTGGTTTACAAAACCCAATACTCTATCTTTCTTCGGATTATACTGCATGTGTGGTGAGAGTGCCATCTCATCAAAAATCAATGTGCACAACTTATCACAATCATTCATTTTGCCAATTTTTTTTTTTAATTGGTTAAATATATTTTCATTAATGCCTGGTTTAAGTGAAGCCCTGGATACCATTCGGCTTAATGTCACTGGAGATGGTAAAACAAATATTTTGCTTAACCATCTGTAAGCTTTTGGTCCCATTTTATATACACTGAGAGCCATAATTTTCTCCTCTTTTGTGAATCTCCTTCCCATTTTTGGTTTTGAGATTTCTCTGAATTGCATAACTGTAAATAGTGCAGCTAAAGTCTTAAACTTCTTTAAGGCAGTTTGAAACGTGATATTTGAGGACAGTTTTAATGCTTTTTGCAATCTCATTTTATATGAGATATTTTTTGCGTTTAATTTTTTAATCTCTTTTGCCAAATTTTGTTCATTGCTGTTGTCAACCCATTGTTTGGTAATTTCTGAAAACAAAAGCAAGAGTCAGCTAAATGTGTTTGAAAACAGTAAGTTAACTTATGAACCAACATGCACTTGTTTAGTCATGTAGAAAGTCAACGTCGCTCAGATAAGATACAAACTATAGCTACTAAGACTGCTTTTGCTCATAAAAGTGTCTATGCAATGGCACCTAAATTATATAATAAATTACCTTGTGATATTAGAAATAGTAAGAATAGTAATGAATTTAAAAATAAGCTCTTCAAGCTACTAAAAGACAAGGTATATTATTCAGTCAAGGATTATTTGAATGACAAATTCTGATGATAATTTATATATTTTTTTAATACTTATGACATTTACATGACTTTATCGACACAATTTTTAATTTGACATGAATATACTCATATTTTTTTATATTATTGACATTTCTTAAAATAATTTTGTATGCCTATCGGCGGGACATGGTCTGCACATTAACCTATTAAAACACCTGTAATCACCCATGTTTCACAAAATGAATAAATGAATTTGAATTTGAACCAACAATGCAGCAAATAAATTAATATAGTGCATAACTAGTATTTAATAGTGAAATGCAGAAATAAACCATTCCACATCCATTAGGGCAAGTGAGTTTGTATTCACTCACTCAATCAAAAAATTACCCCTTCTTACTAAAACTATCAATATGAAAAGGTATCAATTGGACAGAGTTCAAAGCCAGCTTTGTAGCTAGGTGTTTCCTAAGATTAGCTCTGTTCATTAATTTTGTTCATTAAGGAATGAATAAAGGAGATGGCCAAATTTTCAATTAGTAAAAAAACCCAGAATCGACAGCAACGAAATGGGTACCAATGGGTTCATTATGATAGATCTTTGATGGTGCCAAAAAGTCCAGCCTGAAATCCATGGGGTATAGGAGCTATATCATATTTTCACAAAAATAGGTTATGTTGAATTTATGTTGATACATAAAAAAACAAGGTATACTAACATTATACAAGCCAATAGTAATATCCCCATAGTTACAGAGTTTGCCTGGTGACTAAAAGGTCTTGAGTTTGACCCCTACCCATTGCACTATTGACATGAACCACTCCAGAAACGATTAAGCACCGACCTTATATACTTGGAGAGGTTTTCCAGTTATGTGCAACCTTTATAACTGGCAAAGGTTAATAAAAAAACTATTATTAGGTGCATCTGCCCAGAAGTCAGTGTTTTTGTAAAAAGTTTTATTTTTGGTTCTTTAGTGACAAGTATAGTTGTCACTATCCGCATTAGTGGAAAGTTCTCGTCAATACGAATAATATAAGCCCAAACACGAGGTAGTTTACATATTCAGTCGTCGAGTTCCCTCGATCTTCTCTGGTCTCCATCATCAAGTCAACTTTAAGCCTCCACTTTTGTACAGTGCTAGTAGACATACACCTGAGTGTCAAGTTTTTACCCTATTTACGCCTACAACTTTCGTAAGTTGCCCTCGATTTCTCAGGGTTTCCATCATCAGATCCGGACCTGATGACTATGGGAATATCTGGGAAGTATACCTTATCTAACAAAAAAATAATTTTGCAAATCGTAAACTTCTAACAAACAGCAAACAGTAAAGGTAAACTTTTTCGTGACCTAAATTCTTGATCGAAAAACCATCATAAAAAGAGAACCCCATGGTTTTTGGGTGATATGACATACTTTTTTTAATCCACACATTATACTGAATCTAATGATGCATGTGAAGTTTCTGTCGACTCTGGGTGTTTTTTTGGCCATCTCCTTTACATCATCACAAGATTGTAAGTAAAATATGCATGACAATGGTGCAAATGCATATACCAATATGAAATGGCATATAATCTGGTTTTTAATATCAACAACAAAGAAATTACACTTACTGATTTTCCTATTAGAGATAGTTTGTTCAGATTCTTGAGGTGGAAGAATATCAGGATTGTTACTTCTAGAGGTAGATGCCTGAGGTGGAATAACTTCAGCAGGAATAATGTTGTGTCCTTGGTTTGTTAAGTCCATAAGAGGTGGTCTTCTTATAAAGGGTCCTGTAATTTTATAAAATTGGTTAAAAAGTTGAACTAAAAGATATTTACTTTTATGTATAAATATTTTACAATTGAAAAACTTTTTACCAGGTAAACCAAGTCGAGGTACAGCATCAGCACTAAGAAACTTGCTCCTTGTATGGTAATGTGATTCAAAATGCAAATGACATACTCGACGCCGTTTAAAGATTATGTCATTCTCTAAGGCTAGAATGTCACCTCCAATGTTGTAAATCCAAGTTCGAAAGCGTTCAGGATCTTTATTAGGATTAGGGAATTTGTGCAGGATTTCCTTTTCCGAACCTGAAAGAAAATATTAAGTAGGAAGGTATTTTATTATGTTAAGTAATACTAAATTTAAAAATATCTAATATGATAGCCAGATTTAAGTTTAGGTCAGTGGGTCGTCTTAGGGGCGGAGTGTAGGAGTTGGAGTATACGCTTAGGGGCACTATGAGCAGCAAAGAAAACAAAAAAAAAAGGTTTTAAGACTTTTTTTTCGAAAACTTACCGATTTTTTTGCCGATTTTCGGTTTGACCTTGTCTGTAGCAACCATTTACGATCTGAGAAGCATGGTCCTACAATGCACTGTTTCCGAGTTATGGGCCATTTATGTTTTTCTTATTTTATCGAAAACCATTTATATTTCAAATGGGTCCGAGTGCCCACATTCTATTTAAAGAACACTCTAGGCGGCTGGCTGACGCTTCAAGTGACCAAAAGGCTGGCTATTACCTTGGACAAAGGATCAGCATGGCGATCCAACGAGGTAATGCTGTCAGCCTCTTGGGCACGCTCCTAGTCGACAGTGATGGGGACGATTCTTTTTTATGCCTTTTAGTTTTAGGTTTGATAAAAGAATAGTTTTTAAGTAAATCTAAATATAAAATGTAAATACGAGTTGAATAAAATTTATATTTCCAAAATGGTTGCTCTAGCTGTAACGACGACCGACACTTAGAATTTTTATCATGTTGTTTTTTTTTTTCTCAATTTTGCTGGGTTTTTTTTACACGATGTCATGACTTTTGAGTACAGCAACAATTTCTTTCCCGAAAACGATCTTATCCGAGCTACCATTTTGGAAATATAAACCATTTTCAAAAATAACAAAAATGAAATGCCCATAACTCGGAAAGGTCAACCCGATACTGCAAAAAAATTGGCAAATTTACGGAAAAAAAAACGTTTTTTTTTCTAAGTCCTTGCTCCATAGCGCCCCGAGGCTACACAACCAACCTTTAAGCCATAAGAAAATCTTAAGATGTGAGTGCCTAAGACGACCAACTGACCGTAACCGCGGGGGACAGCTGGTGCAATTTAAACCACATAGCACGGATTAGTTTCCGACCACGTGGAATTTCGTTCTGAAGTAGCTGGTATTGTGAACCATTGGTTTATTAATTAACCTAATAATTTGTCAACGGAGCAAAGGTTATGAATTATGTTATTAGGTTATAAAATTTAAACTTTAATACAAAAAAGAGTAGAAGCCAAAAAAGACTACTATATTACAAAATTTCTTACCACAGTTCGGTACACAACATTTCTTTTCCGATGTCATTGTAGAAAATCGAAATCCAAAAATCAATGCCGGTTTGCAAAAAAACAAGGTACGGTCGTCAAAGTCCAGGATAGAGCACAGGTAAACAGAATAAAACACAGTCACAAAAGTCCATAAAACAAAGCCAGGTCGTAAGATTGAAAATTCAAAACGCATAACAAAGGTGAGAAAAACACGATAGTATTGACAAATCGCCAATGACGGGAAAAAAAGCAACATGGACGTATTAGCCATCGGCGACGTTCCATTCTATCTCTATTTTCATAAATATGTACTAATATTTTATTTGCATTTAAATTTGCAATGTAACGAGGGATGACGGACGGGGATGATTATATTAGTAAATCTTAAGATTGATTTAAATAAAATAAAAAGAACCAAACAGAAATAAGGCAAATACATCAAGAAATAAACAGCTTGGAATTGTTTTAATATGCATGAAAAGAAACGGATTCTACACCAATTTCTTACAGTGTTGCTACAAAGTAAAATTGATACTGTTTTTCTTTATTTTATTTTATATTCTTTTTCATTTAATCTAAAAGGTAAGCTTCAGTACTTAAACATAATCATTATTATTATTTTTTATAAAATTCAATAAAATCAAGTAAGCGACACATACGCCATCTGTTGAGAAGAGAGGAAAGTATTGCCAGAGTCTTTTTGTCCATAGAAGTTAAGAATGTACTAAGTGAAAAGACCCTGTTAGTCATACTGTAATAATGGCCGGCGGCAGTGTTTGTTGTTTTTCGTCTACAAGTTTTTAATATATTTGTGAATAATTAAGCTGTGTTAACTGTATATTTGTGTTCTCTGAAACGTGTGCAGCTATGGCTAAAGTGGAGCAGCCAATCTTCATTCTGCCGAAGAAACGAAATGGCAAGAAACAGAATACAATAGCCAGCCATGTAGACCACATCATTACCGTGCAGGTAAATATAATATTTTATGTTCTATTAACTGCATTTTTATCGCTGATATATATCTGGATACCTTTGTCTAATGTTGTAATTCTTTTATGTATAATCAATCCAATTAAGTTCGGAGATTCTTGTTTTTTTTTAGCTGAAACCGACTCTATTGTTTAGTCAATTCACGGCTGATAACGCCGGTTTCCGAGGATTTTGGCATTTTGTGATCGATTCTATCAATTCCATTGTGGCCTCTAATTTACTGTTTTTTTAATGTTGTATCATTGTGCTCAAGGCTAATTCCAAAATTAATGTCAATTATTTATTTGATTAGTTTTTTTTTTTTTTTTTTATTGAATCATATTCGTTTCATATTTTTAACACATTTTAGTTAATAAATATTTGCTCTTCTTTTCCAGGGAGTTGCAGATGAAGCTCAAACAAAATACAAGAATGGACTCTCTCCTGTTTCTGAACATGTTGTCAATGGCATAATCCACTCTACTATGGAAGGCCTCAAATCCAACATGAAAATAAATCTGCCAATAATAAATGACGTCAATGATGAAGAATATAATGATTTCAATGGAGAAGAATCTCAGAAGAATGTCCAAAAGAATGGCTATCAAGCTCTGTCTACTCTCAATAGCAGCCGGGAAATCATAGACTTGTCACCAATATATGAAAACTCCTCAGACGCTTGTTCCAGTCATGGTGATCTCAGAGATGCTAATGACAGTGACATACAGAAAAGCTGCAAGGTTCTCAACTCTGATCAAAACGAGAGCTCATCCGCTACCCCTAACAGCATGTCCCAAACACAGTCTGAAAACAGTTTTGAAATGGGCAATCTCACTGATAGCCTTAAGAATAGTGCCAAGAGGAAAAAACGAGTGAACATTGTCCCTGGAATAATGGAGGCAGATAACACTGATACTGAAATAACAGCCCTACGAGTTGAGTCTGAAGGTTCAATGTCCCCTGACTGTTCGCTGACAGACAATTCCAAGGATGGGTATTTGACTATGACAGGCACTATTAAGAGAGGCAAGAAAAAGGGTCAGAATGTTGATGTCAAACTCAATATTTCTAGGGAAGAGCTTGAGATTATTGAAGCTGCAATTGTAGCTGAGGAGTACAACAAGATGGATATCTCCAAATGCTCTCTATACAATGGCCCACACATATTTCTCTTCAGTCTCATTTGCATTCCCATTGTGGCTTGCATTTCAGCCTTGTACTCATTCTACATGGGTACAATGGCCTGGTACAATGTATTTTCTCATGTCACTGAGAATTTCAGCTGCATCAAAAAGGTTTTGCTCGCTCCCATAGTGATTTTGTCTTATCCATTTTTGATAGTCATATTCACTATTGGACTGGGCCTGTATGCAGGTATAGTGCAGCTTACGTTCAGTGCTGCTAATTGGTGGAAAGATGTCTGCGATTTTGAGAAAGGCTTTTACGGCTGGCTCTGTAATACTCTAGGTATGTCAGAGTGTAGTCCGTATGAAGTTGTAGTTCTGATGGATGTAAAACCTTAAAGAGGAAATAATAATTAATGTTGTCTATGACACTGCCATTTATAGATGTCCATTATATCTCAAATATTATTATTTAATGAGACAATTAACAGTAAATAATGTGAAGGAGTAATCTCTTTATAATAATCCTTTTTAATAAGGTCTTGTCTTTGTAGGAATGTTTTAATGTGTTAAATGAAACCCCTTCTGGTAGATTGTAAGTTTAAATGTAATGTTTCAAAATCCATATTTGGAAAAGGGGTATTAGGTAAAGATTGCATTTTGGAAAAGTGATATTTATACATGGAGTGGGATCAAGTATTGATGGTATACCTTTTAGATCTCTTTTTAAAATACTGATGTGTATCCAGATAGTATCATTTTGCTCAATTTCTTCCATTGTGTCATTCCATACTATGCAATTATTTCTAGTCATTTTTTAACCTTTTTGGTTGCATACTTGTTATTTATAAGGAATTGTAATCATAGATGTATTTAGGATAATGTTTTTTACATATCTGCTAAGAGTTGAAGTAGTTGCAGAAGGTCTTAGAAACCAAAGATTTTATGATGCAATACCATGCAAGTGGTCTGAAATCAAGATTACAGTTGGTCTTCTTACTTCATAACTTAATTATAAGTTGAATATTTATGACTGAATTAGTGTTACATGTTGCCAAGCACAAATTCAATATTTTAAGCTTTCAAGCACAATAGATACTTATGTAGAAAATATAGCCAAGTTTTTAACAATGTATGTACTTATTGCTGTATTGGGATTAGCAGTAAAAGTCAGTGTAATGCATAACAAATATTTATTGATTTCTAATTATTTTAGGACATTATGCTTCAGCATTAATGGGTTTATGAATTGTGACTTTGTTTTTAGGAATTATTTTTACATCTTTTGTAATTTTGTAATGCGTAATCAACAATGTATGTTATGAAGACTGATGTATTCTAGTCACTATTGTGGTATCCATTTTCTACGCAATAAATATTTTACAAAACTGAACATGTTTTTAACTAAAAACAATATCTACAACAATAAAAATAGTAGCTCTAGTCCAAGTTAGTTAACATTGTTTCATGATGTGTCCTTTGCTGGACTCGGCGCCTCCTTCTTTTTGCTGTCATCCTTCGCATGTTTGAATTCTTCGTCTATTCTTTCTTTTGCTCTAACAATTTTGGATTGTAAATAGAAGGAGCCACCTTTGGCTTTATCGTTGACTTGAAACAGATGTTCGTAGTTTCGTATAATTTTATCCTTTTCTAATTTGTCTAAATTCAGTATCTGCATTGCTTCTTCTAGTGTGAGGCCTGTGGAGGCATTTGCAGCCGCTCTTCTGGTGCCTTCGGCGCCACCACCAGCTCGCTTCGCTGCCTCCTGCGACGCAGCTATTTCTTGTTTTAGAGCTCTGGCAAAAGCTCTCCCCACTACTTGGGCACCTAGAACTATAATTTGAGCAATGTATTTAGCCATATTTTCACTACTATTGATGAAATAACTCTTGACATTACTAGCAAAATAAATGTCAACTCTGTCTGCTGGTCATGTCAATGTTACGCATTAAAACTTTGAGGTTAAATTGCGTTCACGACGTTTTGGCTCAATGTTTTTTGTTATCACTCTTTAGCAATGTCAAATAACGTGTTTCTGAACGCAGCAAATTAAATTTGGTGGTTTCTGCAAATGGACCGCTACCCAACTACTAGCTCTGTAGAACTTTCGTCTTTACATTCCTACGATAGGGTTCAAAATAGATAGTTCGTTTAATGCCTACCCCTGACTGACAGTGACAGACGACAGTTGGTTGAGTTGAGTTGCTTGCATATTCGCGCGTTTTTTTGACATCACTGAAGTTAACCTGTTATTACCTGTTTGTGTTTTTTTTGTAACGACGATTTCTGTCGTTTATTTGTGAATTTAACTTTTATTTAGTTATATCATTCATTAGTTTTGTGGTAATTTTAAGTTCAAACAATGGTGAGTAAAGGCATTGTTCCTTTTTCGATGTATTTACTTAATTGTGATTAACAAAGGTGTAGCATCGGCGATCCGCTACCCAAGCATTGTTAGTGGATGATATTTAGCATTTGCGTTGTTTTTGATAAGTTTGATTAAGGAAAGCTCTCATAGTTGTCTGACTAGTCTATGCAATCGTTAATTTGCCAATGTTAGTGGAAAATTGTAATCTCTAGGTTCTTCAAGATTGTAAAGAAAACTCCTTCGCCTTTTTTAACTTGTATTTACATTGCAATAGAAATTTAAAACATAAAAGTTATATTAAAAACATGGAAAATAAAAAATCAATAATTTGAACAAAAAACCTTTTCTCTTGACAACTGTCATCTATGTCCTTTTTATAATTTGTCTTTGAGCTAAAGAGGTTGAATATCTCTATACTTATTTGGACATACCGCCCACCAAGGACATATTCGCCTGAATTGTCCTTAACCATCAAGAGCCGCCCACCATGAGGTAATTGGACAAATAAAGAGCATACAATAAAACTAAGAACAAACATATTCAAAACAAAACTAGTACCTAATCAATAGGCAAAACACATAACTTATTTGTTGGTCTCTTAATTCTACACCCGTTGCATTTAAGGGTCACAACCCTAGTGAGTCCGTCTGAACCCGGATGTTTGTCCATGCGACTGGGAAAGCGGTCTGGAATTGAGACACGCCTCAATTTGAGTTAGTAAGGTGGACATTTCTTCGTAGGTAAGGGTTGAATCACCGATGACACACTTTAGGTGATATTTAGTGGATTTGATCCCAGACTCCCAAAGTCCGCCAAAATTTGGGGCATGAGGAGGAATAAAATGCCACTTAACGCTGTTAGTACTCAACCAACTTCGAATTTCATTAGCAATTGCTGACCTTTCAGTAGCTACCAATGATTGTAGTTCTTTGGAAGCACCAACGAAGTCTTTTCCATTGTCGCTCCAAATTTCGCTGCAGTGTCCTCTCCTGGCGACAAATCTCTTAAAACCGGCTATAAATCATTGAGCGGCGAGATCACTGATAGCTTCTATGTGTTGATATGTGCTCCTCGTGCCTCGTGGTCATGAGTCATTCTCGCACTAGTAGCGTGCAAAAATGATTTTTGGATGGAATTATGATTGGATATGTATCATACTCTCAGTCATTTTAGACTTCTGTATTCTACTACCTACTCTTAATATTCCCTTGTTATCTATTCAGGGACATAAAGGTCTCGGTTTACTTTTCTTGCTGACAACTCCTGACTTCTTGATGCTATTTATATCTTCCTTGAACTCTTGAGCTTGATATTTTCTCCATTCCATTCCAGTCCATTCTTCGCTGGTCAAGTATGCTTCCCTATGCTCTTTATGCCTCAAAAAACGTCTACAGTATGCTACAACTCTAATCAACCTTTAAAGTGACGAATACTTTATCCAAAACGGATTATCTTCATTGGTTGTTAGATGTTATCTAACAGATTTTGGCGCTGGTTTATACTCTAAACCAGTTGAAACTGATTTCAGTTTAGTGAAGTCAATTGTCTCCCTAAACTTCTTGAATAAATGATATCACTCGACTGTGAACACATACTAACTAATGTGTTGTGAGGTTGTGCTGCATCGACATTGCGATCAGCATGAGGTTGTCCAGATAAAATCCAGCCCAGGGATGTGTTTTGCGCTATTATAGGCCCTGAACCGCATTTAACTAAACCCTCCTTAATGACTTGGCCATAAACCTCGGCTCCAAATAAAATGTCAATTTTACTTGGAGTGTGGTATTCTGGATCCGCCAGAACCAAATCTCTCAGTTGAGGCCAAGTTTGTATTAAAATCTTTGTAGATGGAATCAATGTTGTAATGGTTCTCATTACATATGCTTGGACTTGAATGCTAACTGTAGGATCGTGACGTGATTTAATAGTTACAAAAACTATGAACTTTGAGGCAAATGCGCTCTCGTCACCTCCTATACCAGAAATGACGCTCCTGGTTGGTATCTTCTTCAGTCCCAGCAATCTAACTGCCGATTCTGTTATGAAGGATGTTTGAGATCCTTGATCTAGCAATGTTCTCAGCATTTGCTTATGACCGCTCTCAGTCTGTGCTTCGACCAGAGCGGTTGGTAACAGAACTCGGTTAGGCACTACTCTTCTCGAGAAGTGTGTTGATTGTGTTGGTAAATCTGATTCTTGGGCCATACTGGAGGCGGTTAGCAACGCAGACGCTGCTGATTTGACAGCTGCCGCTTCTCCGGACAGGCCACTTGTGGTAGGCGACGTGGATCTTGAAGAAACCTTGGGGTGTAACAATGAGTGGTGCTTACGTTGACAAAGCTGGCAAGTAGTTTTAACTCGACAAAACTTGATCGAATGGTTGGAACTTAAACAATTATAACATAATCGATGTGTTCGGACGAACTCACTTCGGGTTTTGTAATTTTCTTTACAAAACTGTTTACAATGACTCAAACTATGATCTTGTGAACAGAATGGACATATTACAGTATTATCGTTATCTGAACTTACTGCGTGAAGGTTCTTTGACTTTACAGCTGTGGATTTTTGTGTAGACTTGGCAGTATCTAAATATTCCAACGAGCGAAATCTAGATTCTAAAAACGACTTAAATTTATCAAAAGTTGGCAAATGTTCTACAGAGCTTATCTCTGCTTCCCATAGCTTGCGCGATTCAGAATCTAACTTGTCACTAATAATGTAAATAATGATGACGTCCCACGACTTTGTATCAATTCCGAGATTGCTTAAGCTATGTAAGCAATCCACAGTTGTATCTAACAGCTCCTTCACCGAGGATGATGATTCCTTTGCAACAGGTTGATTCATTAACCGTTTTAGAATACAATTAGACAAGTAACGCCTGTTGTCATAACGTTTAGTTAAGGTCTGCCAGCATTCTTGATAATTGGCCGCAGTGATTGGTGTATGCCTTAACAACTGTTCTGGTTCACCAGCTAGGTACCCTTTTAAATAGTGCAGTTTTTGCACATCATCAATACTGTCGTTGTTATGTATAAGGGAAAGAAACAGATCGCGGAAGGTAATCCACTCGGTGTATTTGCCTGAAAATATTGGGATCACAATTTTGGGTAATTTTACAGTGGTACATTTTCCCGTTGTTGACTGTTTATCCTGTATAACCTTTGCTGATGAAAATTGTCTAAGAGCTTCCTTTAATTCAGATTTATAATTAATGTAAATTTCTTCGGTTAATTCATATGCTTCACTCGTAAAATAATTATGCTTCCTGTCGGTTTTTTCAACAATCTCTCGATGCGTTTCGATAAATACTGCCCACTGTTGTTCTAGTGTCTCCAATCTAGTTTCTAAATATGACGGTGTGATGCGCTCTTTAGGAGATTTTTTGTAATTGATCCTACTTTTTTCTATATTTCTTTTATTATCAATTTGTATATTAAATAACGTATCCATGACTATAACCGAATGAGTATATGAAATAATGTAACAAATCAACAACAAAAACTGAACAATACTATATAGTTAGTTATTTGCACACCTTCAAAAAAACCTATGAGTCATCATAAATGTGCAACAAATTCAAATCTTACCAACTACTTAAAATTATGAAAAGTTTAAATGTATTGCACTTTCACTTCGAGTCCGCGAGTTCATTAAATACGATCAAACACCAAACAAAACAGAGTTCCAATCTTGCTCCAACTGCACAGTTGAGATATTATATCAAGTTTTTACTCACAGCTTGAAGTCCAATTCTTACATTGAAGTCATCGAGCACCCAGCTCTTGTACTACCTGGTGCACTGAAGTATTTCATTGTAGAATTCTAGCGGCGTTTCACCATCGTCTTATCTCTCTCATCGCCGATTCCTGAACCACATGCGCTCAGTACTAACGCATTGATTCGGCTCTTCGAAGGACCATGGAAAATTGTAATCTCTAGGTTCTTCAAGATTGTAAAGAAAACTCCTTCGCCTTTTTTAACTTGTATTTACATTGCAATAGAAATTTAAAACATAAAAGTTATATTAAAAACATGGAAAATAAAAAATCAATAATTTGAACAAAAAACCTTTTCTCTTGACAACTGTCATCTATGTCCTTTTTATAATTTGTCTTTGAGCTAAAGAGGTTGAATATCTCTATACTTATTTGGACAGTTAGATTGCAATTCAATGAAAATATTTTGTAACCTCTAAGTAACTACCAAACACAATCTTCCTCTACAAATGGGCTATCTAAGACTGAAGAAAAGTACTTTTGAAGGTCAGTGGGCTCTAAGATTCGTGCGTCCAAGCAAAAAAACTTATGAACTTTATAAAATAACTATAGATTCAAGAATATACTACAGTCATATATTTGAATAAATACTTCTGGCCTTACTACAAAAACTTTAAACCCTGTTTTACACTTGTCTAATAAAATTTTGGCTGCAAAATGAACCATATGTCAACGTCATAATTTGACATTTTTTTAGACAAGGCATAAACTGACGTTTAAAAGTTTTTGTGGTAAGACGGTTCATGTTTATATGTATACTGCTATTTCAGAGTTCTCCAGCCCCCGACACGCCATCAGAGCGAGATGGAGCGCGGTCCCGCATGACATCACCGGCGCGAGACTATGAGATGTTTGAGGATGAGGGTGCCATCCTCGGAGACAATCCTGAGGAGGAAGAGGATGATGGAGAGGAACTGTTCAACGATAATATGGAGGCGTGAGTGGTTTTGTGTGATGTATTAGGGGTAGGATAAAGTTGTGTGGATTGCTGTTTTTATGAGAAAGCTTGTAATAGTAATTCTGGAAAATTGTTAACAGATTTTAATGATGATTGTAAGGTCCTACTTAGTTTGTGAAATACACTACACAAAAAAGTTTCCCTTACCTAGAAATCATTTGCAAGTAGTCTGTTGAGCAAATCATCTGAAATTGATTTACAATACTAATTACTAATATACAATGCTAATTACTCTTTACACAGTGACTACCGCCCCATGCCAGCACTGGATCGTTATGATGCAGAGGATTTGGATGAAGATGACTATGATCCCATGTCCATACAAGACCGCGTGGCTGCTGAACAGGAGCTCCGGAGAAGGGACCGGGAAGAGGGCCGCACTAGGAGGGATGACCGCGATTTGTTGTATGGTAAGTAACAACTATAAAATACTTGTAAATGGATAAAGCCATTTCCACCATAAGTAAAAAAACTCAGTGTTCATAATAGTTGACAGAAATAGAATAAAGAAAAACCCATGTTTTTTGTAGCTGCTTGAATTTTTTTTCTTTAGGTACATGTATTGTAAACAGACAATTTTATTCATAGAGTCTAGCTGTCATATCTATATTGGTGCATTCATTTTCATTAATGTATCGTCGTATTTTCCTGACTCAAGCTTACTGCAGTTTTACACCTAAATTTAGTCCTGCAAAGCTGCGCGGGATGCTGCAGAAACCTTTCAGGTATCACTATTGAGTACTATCTGTATATCCTCGCCTTTTCGCAGATGAGTCAGACGAGGAAAGCACAGGAGCCCCGAGGGCGAAGCGCCGCCGCGCCGCAGAGAAGGCCGCCATGGGGTCAGATGAACAAGTGGAGGAGGGCATTGAGAGTATTGAGAACTTGGAGGACACTAAGGGTTATACTACGAAGGAGTGGGTCTCTATGCTTGGGCCTAGAACTGAGATTGCCAACAGGTTTGTGACTACATAAATAAGTA
Organism: Helicoverpa zea; assembly: GCF_022581195.2. Taxonomy (NCBI): domain Eukaryota; kingdom Metazoa; phylum Arthropoda; class Insecta; order Lepidoptera; family Noctuidae; genus Helicoverpa; species Helicoverpa zea. The sequence goes on from NC_061472.1 coordinate 8,615,270, forward strand.
TGCATATGTTATGAGGGTAGAGAATAGTCTTTTTACTCACTCATCCAATCTCAGTCTCTTATATGTATTGTTGTTTTTTTTAAGATGACTAAAGTATGATGCTTTTGTTCTATGTATTTTTTATTTCATGCAGATATAATATGTACCTACATGATGTATTATACATATGTATCTTCCCATAACCATCATTATTTTATTTTTACTAACACACAACTAGGTAAAGGGTTCTTCTCAAAAACAGCCTTAATTTTTCATTTTCGTACCAAATCATTTGCATTCCCTCTGCAACCATTCTTCTGAATATGATACGGTTTTTCGAACAAACTATTTTCGCACTTCAATTACCTCACTAAATTGTAATTCAAAAACATGAATAATAGAACACTTATTCCCTTCCCAGGTTCAAAAACTTCCTCCGCACGTACACGAACAGTAAAGGCCAGTTCGTCTACAAGGAGCGTATCCGTCGCATGTGTGAGCACAACCAGGCGTCCTTCCACGTGGAGTTCGATGTACTGGCTCGCAGGGAACAAGTGCTGGCTTACTTCTTGCCTGAAGCACCTTTCCAGATGTTGCAGATTTTTGATGAGGTCAGTTATATTAAGTAATGAGTTGCAAAACATAGCTGATGACTTTGTTTTGCTATTAGAACTGAATTAAAGAAATGAGACCCTAGAGATAGTTGTTGCTTCTCTAGAGGACTTATTGATGATAGCATCAATCCACGGAAGTCAACTAACAATAGATTGCAATTTTACTTATAGCAAATAGAGTAGTCTTATTTTTTGTGTAAAATGATAAACATTTTTAACCAACTAAAAAAAGGTGACTTTCAGTTTGACCGGTACGTATGTACGTTTATGCGCGATTATCTATACTAACATTATAAAGAGGAAAACTTTGTTTGCTTGTTTGGTTGTAATGAATAGGCTCAAAAACTACTGGAAATTCTTTCACCATTCGAAAGCTACATTATCCACGAGTAACATAGGCTATATTTTATCCCGGTACGGGCAGTAGTTACCACGGGACGAGGGCGAAACCGCGGGAAAACGGCTAGTCGAAGATAAAGATAATTGTCGTCTAAATTGTTTCCTTGATTATCATCTTGCAACAAGAAAACTTACAACTACAAACATCATCAACTACTTATTAAATTTTTCATTCGTGAACTCGTTTTTAATCACTTCCAGGTAGCAAAAGACATAGTGCTCCAAATATTCCCCAGCTACGAGCGAGTTACTTCCGAAATCCACGTCAGAATATCAGACTTACCTCTCATAGAAGAATTAAGAACATTCCGGAAGCTACACTTGAACCAACTCGTGAGGACTGTGGGAGTCATTACGGCTACCACTGGGGTGTTACCACAGTTGTCTGTCGTGAAATATGACTGTAATAGATGCGGGTATATATTGGGACCGTTTGTTCAGACTCAGAATTCTGAAGTTAAGCCTGGGTCTTGTCCGGAGTGTCAGAGTGCTGGGCCGTTTATGGTAAGTAGTGTTTTTGACTAATTAATCTTTAACGTGTCAGTTGGCCTAGAAATCCATGTAATTTTCAATTATGTATTTAGTTTAAGATTTACGCGTCCATAAATTACTCCGTAGCTGCAGTGTTCTTCAACTGAACTCGTACATTTCATGGGAACTACGGTAGTATCTTACAATATTTCGGATTGCATTGGAATTGTAAGAACTTCCACAGTTAAACATGGACAATAAAAAAAAATCTTTGAGGTATATTATTACCGCGGTTGATAAGATCATTCCTCATATTGAATGTTAACTTCATAAAAACATCAATATACCATTTTATGTTTGAACTAGCGACCCGCTCCGATTTCGCAAGGGTGCAATACTAAAATTGAAAATGACAATATTTCTCCACTATTTAATAGATAATACACGTAAATCTTCCTCTTTAATCAGACTATCTATTAAAAAAAACCGAATCAAAATCGGATGCTTAGTTTTGAAGATTCAAGCGTACTAAGGGACATGGGGACAGAAAAAGCGACTTTATTTTATACTACCTCTATGTACTCACCATTTTCTATTCCAGTTGAAGCACTCACCATTTTCTATTCCCATTCCCAGGTAAACATGGAACAGACAGTATACCGCAACTACCAGAAAGTAACAATCCAGGAGTCCCCGGGCCGCATCCCCGCCGGACGTATTCCTCGCAGCAAGGAGTGCATACTGTTAGCTGATCTGTGTGACCGGTGCAAGCCGGGAGATGAAGTGGATCTGACTGGCATTTATACCAACAATTATGATGGCTCGCTTAATACTGAGCAGGTAAGTTGGCTGAATTGTATAACTGTGTTTGTTATGTTGAGGTGTTGCTGGGGAGTTTGTTGCGCCACTTCTTCTTCCCAGTAAAAATACATAGGAAGTGGTGAAGAGTGGGCGTTTTAGGGGCTGTAATTTCTGACCTACGAAAAGTGCTGTTTTGCAGCCTAATTTGAATATATGACTTTTGATTTTGATTGATTTTGTATCTAGATCCACTCTGAAAAAGAAGATACACAAAGTATTAACGTTAATTTAATCTACATCTTGTGCAAGCAATACTTGAGCTATCATTTACAAATGCAACTGTAATTTTACTGCCTAGAATTTTCCTAACTGCATTAGGGTTGACTTCTTGTCCAACCAAATGCAATTGCCAGGGTTTTATTTTAGATGAATCTCCCAATTATTCTCTTTCATGAATTTCGCTGACAACCAAACACAAACTCCCACATTTCTTCCCCAGGGTTTCCCCGTTTTCGCAACAGTGATAATAGCAAACTACATAGTAGTGAAAGACTGCAAGCACATTGTGGACTCTCTTACTGATGAAGACGTGGCCACCATAGTGAAGCTATCCAAAGACCCAAGGATTGGAGAGCGGATCGTACAAAGTATTGCCCCGTCTATATACGGACATGATTATATTAAGAGGGGGTTGGCTCTGGCACTGTTTGGGGGGGAACCTAAGAATCCAGGTATGTTTTGGAAAGCAGGTTTTTTTTTAATAACAGCAGTTTTGACTAACATCACTGACATATTTAAAAAGTTATCCAAAAGTGAATTGCACTATTTACTATAATAATAACCAAACCATAATCAGCCATACTTGCAGCTCATTGACCTATGGCAATGGGATGAAAATGGTTTGGTTATCACTTTAGTCAAATGGTGCAAAAGCTGTTAAACATATATCTTACTTAATATTAGTATGTTTTTCTATGAAAGTCGCAATCATTTGATTTATTCTCTGTATTCATACATTTCTTTGTAAAATTTCTCCTAAAAATATATCTTTTGTAAATTAAACACCAAAATATTTCTTTATAATTTTAGGTGACAAGCACAAAGTGAGAGGTGACATCAATGTCCTTATTTGCGGTGACCCTGGTACCGCCAAATCACAGTTCTTGAAGTACACTGAAAAGGTAAACAATACTTATTCAATACATGATAATTTCATTTTATATTAATTAATTTACATACTTATTCAACGTTTTTGTAATTTATATGCCGCTTGAAAACTAGGCTGTTATGTGGTAAGTTTTCTACAAATTATAATTTTTATTATGGTAATATTCCTGTCTATAATATCGTCCATATTGTTATAGATAGCGCCGCGAGCAATCTTCACAACAGGTCAGGGCGCCAGTGCTGTCGGTCTTACTGCCTACGTCAGGAAGAATCCTACTACAAGGTTTGTTAGTTATACCAGGATTTCACGGGAAAGTTCGTTTAGCAAGAAATTTTTAATCGATCTAATGATATTGCTGTATGTACTGTACTCTAATAATGTAGAGGTAAATGTTTTACTTAGTTACTTAGTTCAATAAAAACAAGAATAAATGTGATACATTTATTTTCAATGGTTTTTGGTGCTTCATGTCACATTCAGATTGCCTACAACAATACCTTTATTCAATTCCAAAATTAGAAAATAATACCGATAATCATATTCATACAACAAAATCCTTTAATTTCTTATCTTTTAATTTCTAAAATATCCATCATTTCCACAGAGACTGGACACTAGAAGCCGGCGCGTTAGTTCTGGCAGATCGCGGCGTATGTCTCATAGATGAGTTCGACAAGATGAACGATGCTGACAGGACATCAATACACGAGGCCATGGAACAACAGTCTATTTCTATATCTAAAGCGGGTATTGTGACGTCTCTGCATGCTAGGTAAGGAAATAAGGAGATCGAAAATATCAATTTTTTCTCTATGTTTCCTTTTTCGTAAACGTTTGCGCAGTAAAGTAGTCGGCGCAAACAACTTTGCGCACTTAAATATTTTGCGCAAAAATTGTGCAAAACAAAATCCTGAGACGAATTCTATGGATATGAGTAAAATGATTTGATAGTATTATTTAGAAAAGAGCTAGCTCATCGCTCATATTTGCCATGTTAAGTATATCTAAAGAGCAATACATAATGCCCATGTTTTAACTACATATTGAAAAAAAAAAAAACAACTGTTTACCTACCTACTTTTTTTATGTTAAGTTTCAAAGTAGAAGTTGTTATGAAATGTGACATCTATTTTGACGGTGTGATAAACCCCAATTTCATTAGAGATATTCAACGATATAACTTATATCATCATGTATTCTTTGTTGGCCGTCCTTAAATAATACTAATACTCTTTTTCTACCCTCAGATGTTCAATAATAGCGGCCTCCAACCCTATAGGCGGTCGGTACGACGCGTCGCTGACGTTCTCTGAGAACGTGAACCTGTCGGAGCCCATACTGTCGCGGTTCGACGTGCTGTGCGTCGTGAGGGACGAGCCCGATCCCATGCAGGATGCACATCTCGCCAAGTTTGTATTTTAATTATCTGCCTAGGCTTTTCCTAATTATGTTGGGTTCGGCTTCCGGTCTAAACTGAGTATGTGCGAGCGTGTTATAAGGAACGACTGGCTATCTCACCTCCTCAGCCCAGTTACTTTCTGGATTCCGACTACCAGTAATACCTGCCAAAGGTGGCCAAGTGACAGTAAAGACCCACCATTTTTTAGAGTTATAGTGCCTTCCGAAACAGTGAAGAACTCGTTATAACAACATGGTCACTTACTGACCGCGCTAAGCGTTACTTATCCTTATTGTCGATCGATCCGCGCTCCATTAACTTAACAGTAAGCTCTTCTGAGCTAAATTAGCATTTAATACAACATTAATTATTATAAAATTATGAGATATGACTACAAACAGACAGGTAGGTCCGTAGAATAGAATAATTTAGCTAACCACCTTTCTACCCCCCAGGTTCGTGGTATCGTCCCACATCCGCCACCACCCCACCCAGCGCGGCACCACGCTAGAGGACAACGCGGCTCCCGACCCTGACTTCGTGCTGCCCCAGGACTTGCTCAAGAAGTACATCGTCTATTCTAGGGAGAATGTGCACCCTAAACTGCAGGTATGTCACCTTTTCATTATCTCTTTAGTGCTTTTAATGGGTTAAGTCCTTAAAAAATAGCTTTAAGTATGTACCTCTATTCTATTCAAGCCCAATTTCACCGACAGTCATTTATATAATTGGCTGGTTAAACAACAACGTTCTTTGCATGAAGCGAGATTTTTGTAAAATCTTTCTTAATCAACATTTTTTGGTATTTACGTCCCAAATTGAAAGGTTCATCTTCGTATATTGAACGGCTGTTTTACTTATCTTGTTAGTGAAAATAGGCCTTTGACATGTTAAATAAATTATGGGTAGTGGGTATATATTACATAATATTGAGAGTTTTGAAACAAACATTTATATAAACTAGTTTATATTGATATTTACCATGTATTTTACAGAATATGGATCAAGACAAGGTAGCTAAGATGTACAGTCAACTGCGTCAGGAATCTCTCGCCACCGGCAGTTTACCCATCACTGTTCGTCACATTGAATCAGGTACCTATATATCAATCGGTTTTCTATGTATATCCTTTTTAAAGGTTTTTTTGACTTAACTGAAGATCTTGATAGGAGTACAAATAATATAATCGACTGCTTAAAATAATTATTAAATTGATTAATTCTTATTATTGTATTTACATTGGGGTTCAGCACTGAGCAATCTTTAGATTTAAGTGCATATTCAAATGGAGTATGTAGCTCTGCACGTCTGTTCTAACTCAAACATTTCTGTTTATGTTAAAATGAGCAATATGAAGAAATGAAATGACCGTTTGACTTACAGAACTACAATATACCTACGAAATTGTCACAAAATAAAAAACTTAGTTTATCAAAAATACATAATTACCAACCAATAAAATCTTTTTACAGTAATCCGCATGAGTGAGGCGCATGCCCGCATGCACTTGCGGCCGCAGGTGTCGGAGGAGGACGTCAACATGGCCATCCGCACCATGCTCGAGAGCTTCGTCGAGACGCAGAAGTACAGCGTCATGAGGGCTATGAGACAGGTACCTAGTTTTTATACCGTTTTTCAGAGGTTTTAACACCGTGTAACGGGCTACCTACATGGTAATTCACTTAAAAATCATCGCGCAGTTGGAACCTGCGCCCAGTATGTAAAAAAAGCCAGTATGGGCAACTAGAATCAACCTATTCATAATTTTTGACGTTCATAAGTGCTTGTAAAGGCCTAAATGAAAGAAATGATTTGACTTTTAAGTACCTAATAAAAAGAAGAAACTTTTAACTTGCTCTATAGTAGCTCCTAAAGGGATGACGCGTCAGGATGCGTTTTATTTGTATAGCCCAACTCCTACAAATTTTATGTAATGTAGGAAGTAGTTCCCTCGGGAGTTGGGTGAAACCACGGGGAACAGTTAGAACACCTTAGATTTCATCATTCTTTATTTTTACCCAATTTGAATACCAATAAGGGTGAAGTTTGTATTCTACTAACTTCATAGTAACAAACCTCTTTCTTCCACAGACATTCCAAAAATACCTATCATACAACAAGAACCACAGTGAACTCCTGTATTACATCCTACGCCAACTCACAATGGACCAGCTAGCCTACATGCGAGGCCTTCACAACCACTCGCAGTCTACCATTGAGATTTCCGAACGAGACCTCTTAGAACGAGCAAGACAGATCAACATTTCTGACTTAAAACCTTTTTACGATAGCAGGATATTCAAAATGAATAGCTTCACGTACGATGCTAAGAGGAAAGTTATTGTTCATGTATTGCCTGATATGCCTAGTGCATCTAGTGCGTCTTCTTAATAAAGAATGTTTCTTTTTTTTCTATTTTTGATGTACTGTGTGAATTGTAGTAAATGGTTTGTTTACAAGGTATGAAACTCACTGTAAAATTGTGTTAATTTTCGTAGATTTTTTAGTATCAGTTTTGTATATTTTATTAATTCTATGAAAGATGAAATGCAAGAAAACGTCTATATTGATTATAATATTTCACAATAAAGTTACTTGTATTTGCTGAGATTAGATTCACTTTGTCACTGACGTCGCAATTCCAGTAAATGAAATATAAATCTCAATTTTATTGTTACAAAATTAGGTACCATTTATCTACAATCCACATAGTAGTACTGACATATTTACCGATACCCACCTTTTACAAAATCACTACAATTGTAACATAGCTTTAATGTTGCCTACAAAATGTCTTTGATTTAAGTCTTTTAGAATAAGCTTTAATTTCTCGATTTTTCTTTGATTCTGTGCTGAACTCAGACATGTTATAGGTCTCGTATGGATCAAGTTACTCTAATAATAGTGCAAGATCGAATATCCGTGAATAGAATAGTAGGTAGCTCTTGAAACTAGGTCATCTGACAGTCGAAGTTATTTTTAAGACTTTCTTTCCATATATAGTAATTGCGAGTCGATGATAACTAACATATAAAATGGGCAAAATCTTCATTTTTTTTTTTTCAATTCAAAAAGGATAATTTTAATGTTTTGTGTTGTAGGTACAAAGTGTATGAGTAAACTAAGTGCCTTGGTTAAGTACAAACCCGATTGTTAGTTGTATTGTATCTAATTATGTTTTTCGTAATCAGTGATTTCAATTTGTAATTTTCTAAATAAACAATTTTTGTAATCATGTTTGTGTTTATTTTATTGCTACGGCCATTCTTATCTATTGAACAGCCCGTAACTACTTTTAACAACTTATATAGTGTAATTAATTTCTCACCTTGTCGTTATCCATCGTATTTCTGCGCTTGACGTCAGAATAATTTACTAAAAATAAATGGAAGGCTTAAAATGGTTTTCAATAAAAGACTTGAATGCAATCCCATTTAAATTATATTTTGTTTTATATCAAAATTCTTACATTTTGTCTATTTAAATCATGAGACTATGAAATTGAAGAGACATTTTACTATACAGTCTTAGAAAATATTACGTCTATGACATGTAAATATGTAATTGATAATTAACTTTAACTCTATGCTATATTAACACAGCAGTTTCACAAAGCACAAACAAAATGACTAAATTTCCACTAACTTAAGTCTGTTAGTCAATTTTAAGTTTAAATAGAGTATTATATTAACATCAGCAAACTTTGGCTTCATTAAATAATTGTTCACACTTCATTTTTAATCATGTCAGTGGAAATAAAGCCTAACATATCTAAATAATATTAAAGATATAAATCTCTACAAACTCCCAATCCGTTCATACACACATATAATTACTTTTAGCATCTTATAGAATCATTTTAAACTACAAACATTCAACAAGTTCACAGCATTAAATAATTAGGAAGAATGGCGCCAAACCCATTTAGCTCTTTTCTAACATCAAATTTCCTTTTTTAAATTACTTTTAATCGAATCTACGAAAACCAGTGTTCCGTTTATAATCTGCTATTGATTACACAAAGGCTGAATGAGAAAGTGCCACTACATACACAAAAAAATAGATTATAAACATTGTCTGCAAGTTAAAAATATCTTAAGAACAGTGTCACATATTATACTAAGTCCTTATTTTTAATGTCCAGCATTATGAAATCTTCTGGTGATGGTTAAACCTACATGCAATGTCACTTGGGATGAACTTACAACTGGTACTGTTACAAACCTCTTTTCTAACAATTATATTATAATGAGAATTGATACAAGATTAAATAATAGTACAAAATATTAAGAATGAATGCTATTCTTATCAAAATTTGTTAGAAAAATAAGATTAACATTTTAAATCAAATAGGTTTTATCCATCAAGTATACTAAAGCCTGCTTTACAAATGAGCACACATCATATAACTTCTCTATATTCTGAATATGACTTGATTGAATTATGTACATTTACGGATGAGAAGCGAATGCAATTTATAAGTACCAGTTGTGAAGTACAGCGCGCTGACTATCTCCTTAACAATCTGAGCAGGATTCGGACCCGCTGCTGCTCTCGCTGTCACTCTCCGAGTCACTGCTGCTGTCGCTCCCCGAGTCGTCCGAGCTACAGGAGTCTGATCCTGAAGAGCTACCGGAAGAACTGTTGTCTGAGCAATCGGCGCAGTCATTGGTGCGTTTCTTTTTGTTTGGTATCTTGCAACTGCCATTGCTGCAGAAGGAATAAAAATAGGTGATCAATATAAAAGGCTAAAAGAAACCATGTGCTTTGTGTAACCAGTGAGACAATGGCTTACTGATGTAGTAGTCTGACAACTGATAGCAGAAGAACAGAACGAATATAGCACAGCTTTGAAATAATTTACACACATATTATACCTCCTAAGAAAAAAGTTTAAGATTTAAAAGTCAGTAAAATCGGTAAAAAAATGAGGGTAAGTCAAAAAAACGAAAATGTATAAATCTGCCATATTCCTGTAAATTGCAATTGCCTGGATGGTCATTGAACTAGTTTATCAAAATAGTTAGGAGTGGAAAAGCCTCTAGCAAGGCCTTCATCCCCTGAGGGATGATCTCATCATCAAATATGCCATGTGCTTTGAAAATGTTGAATATACAATTCTTGTTAATACATTGCTTACGTTAGCCACTAGTAACTTCAAGATAGTAAAATACATGAACACACCACTCCTGCACATGTACATTTAGCTAGCATCGGAGAAGTAAAGTTATTTGATGGGAACAGTACACAGTTGTCTGCGTGGTATACATTATCCAACTTCTACTAACATCATCAAATACAACTGAATCTTGCATATTAGATTCTATTCAATTATAAATTACACTAAATTCAAAATAAGAATAAAATATTTTTTTAGATGGTGGGTAGGTAAGACAATTTTATTTTGTAGCCTTAAGTGACCAGGCATTTACCATCATAATTTAAATTATACCAATAAAATCCAATAAATAATATGTGGAAATTAATATTAACTATTAGAAATTAATTAACAAAATAGATTCTTTATTAATCTTCTAAGTAGAACCTATTAGAAACATATTGAGGGTAGGACATTTTTCTAGAAAAATCGAATGAATCTAAAAACTGAATAACGAAGGGAAGTTACCTGCAGGATCCCTGTTCCCGAGATTTCAGGTTCTTCTTTAGTACCTGCGTGCTCGAAGGACGCACCAATATCTTGCGCTTGCCCTTACACTCGTAACTCCAGTGCCCGTATTCCAAGCATTTCTGGCAACGGATCCCTTGTGGAAAGGCCGCCGCCAACGCAGCTTGTCTAGAAAAACAAAACAATATCAATAACAAGCAAAACCCCACAATAATCTACAAGAAAAACGGAGGGAACAAATGGTTTACTTTTTCTTTTGCGCCTGATGCCTGTTATAAGTTCCCAGAGTCATGGTGGAATTTTCCAGTTAACGGCTCAAAAATTATATGTCGGTAGGTGAAAATCACTTAAACACAAACTGCAAGGTGACTATCGCGCGCTAATGCTCCCAAAATACGAATGAATTATCACAAAATCGCAGAAAAAAGAAGCATGGAAAATAAAAAGATTTGTCAACTTGTCGTTGTCAAACACAGCAGCACAGATTAACAAAAGAAAAAAGATTTTTATCAATGGCATGTCTCTGTGGTGAATCCAAACGTTTTTAGCTCCAAACCAAATCTTTCATTCTTTTTTATTTTATAACTTGAAACTAAAACCCTCAACTAAAACATATTATAGTTTATAATAGTCTTATAACTTATAATTTTGAAGTTAAATAGACCAATTTTTCGACACTTAGTTTTAAGTTTCTTTTTATGTAAGTACTAGCGACCCGCTCCGGCCTCGCACGGGATAACGGTATTAGTAAATAGTAGGGTAATACGACCCGTATTACCCTACTATTTAGAACGTATTACCCTACTATTTAATATATGTTATTATACATATACCTTCCTTTTTAATCACTCTATCTATTAAAAAACAGCGCATGAAAATCGGTTGTGTAGTTTTAAAATTTTAAGCGGTCAAAGGGACATAGGGACAGAAAAAGCGACTTTGCTTTATACTATGTAGTGATAAATGTAGTTCATTTTAAAGTAACAATTATGTTTCACACAAATAAATATTTCCAATATAAAAAATTGACGCTGAAGTTAGATAATTATTTTCTTGCACCAAGAGCTTTTATTCTTTCCCATGGCACTTAAGTTCACTCGACATAGCACCCACTTGCTTACACCTCAGATAAAATAATAGTAATGTATTTCATCAACAAAAGAAAGAAGAAGAAATTGAAATTTCTTCGTATGACCTCTGGCCATTGGTTCCACCAATCCAACATAGTTTTGAATGCAATACAATGATAATTTTCCCCCTTGCAGTTCATAGTTGAATATACCTACCAAGCGATAAGTTATGTTTTTGAGAAATTCTCAAAAAAAAATTCTCAAAAAGATATTCAAAGAAAAAAAAAGATCCTGACGAATTGAGAATTTCCTCCTTTTTGGGGAGTCGGTTAAAGAGCATTTAAATAGTTAAATAAAATATGTGATCTACAATAAAACTAACTTTTCAAGTCAGTTAAACACAATAAAATATTAGAAAACTTGTGCCAAAAACATTTTACCACTCTCCTCCAGAAATTTTATGAGTCACACTTTTTGTATCGCAACCGAAGGAGGAGTTTCGTAAGGCTTTCCTTGTTTATTATTTAGCGAGCAGGGTTGATCGACCAATTTGATATTACCGTAGAAACTGGTTTTTGGCATGAGTCACCAACAAGAATTTCTAAAAGACAAACAAAAGAGTGTGGAACGAAACGCTTTCTGTCCAAGTTGACAGTTATTACGTGGAGATGTAAGCAGTCTGTGGTTAAAAGTTTTTCAATCAGCTGCGCGCACCTCGTAATAAAATATAAGAATTTCATAATAAAAATAAATAGCCGGTTTTCGGTTTGAAATGTCCAGAAATAATTCGGCTGTAATACAATGTCGGACTGGTATTGGCGGGCAATTGCTTTAAAGGCAGCCTTCGCGTTAACTTTATTCGTTTGTAGTGTACGTGCCGAGGATACTGTGCCAAAGTTACCGTACTGCAATCCCAATAATGAAAAAGACAGTAAAGTTTTTAATGAGTGAGTTTTACTATAGTATTTTCTATTCAGCCTACGTCCCATGTGTAAAAAAAAAGAATGCAGCATAGTTAAACTTCATGAGAGTTTATTGCTATCAAAAGTTTTGTTTACAAAACAATTGGAGTAAATCTACTGATACGATACGAAAACAGGTTTTTGATATCGTGCAAAAAGTTTTATTAGTCATCGTGCACAGCTTACATTCGCTGAAAAGTGTATAAAAGAAGTTTTTCAAAACTTTTCAGCCTGTATGAACATGTTTGGACTTGCTCACATTTTTATTCTAGAATATACCAAGCCTAGAGTGTGGTATCAAAAATATGGCTGAAAATAAATATGTTTTATGTTATTTAGTATTGATATGTAAACACAGCTTAAAAACAGTGTATAAAACAACAATGTACAATCATTATTTTAAGCTATGATAAGTTATCTCTTTTGCTTATCCAAATCACTGCTTGAGGTTTTGTGAATTAGTCAGAATTACTAACACTAATATGGGGTTTGTCTAAAGAGGTTGTTTTCTGAATGGAGTGTATTGCACTATTTAATTGATTCTTTAAAATATTTGAGTTCTTAGAACCATTTATTGAGGAAATTCTCAATTCTAATTTGATCGCAATAATTTGTACATTTTTCCTTTATAACCATGCTAATTCACTTACCCTTAAGATAGAGCCATTTGAAATACAAATAAATAATGAAATACTTTAAAAAATTAACCTTTTTTCATTCATTTATGTTCCTAATGCTTTTGTTTACGAAATATTCACACTGGGACCATACAAATTAATGTAAATTTTTATTTAATTTGAGTATAAACAATTGTAAGATTTGTATAAATTCCTTACAGTTTGGTGATAGTAAGCACTTTAGATGGGAGGTTGACCGCCTTCTCCACGCAGAATGGCATCAAAGCCTGGGATTTGGAGACACAGCCGCTGCTCTCCTCAAACCTACATCATGTTGAGGTAACTTCCATCCTGATAATATTGATAAAAAATTGCAATTTTTTAATGTATGGATGTTTGATGCTATTTCATGCTGAAACTACCCTATGGATTTTGATGAAACTTGGCTGTGATATAGCTTATATATCAGAAAAGTATATATATATAGGGTACTTTTTATCTGGATGTGGAAAGTAGACAGTAGTTAGATATGGGTGAAACTGCAGTAAGAAGTTGGTTTCTTTTTTGAACATCAGTTTAAAATTAGGAATAAATTCATAATGTATCCTATGACAAGTAAGAAACCATGAATAAAAGGTTTTCCTTATTTATAATTTGTGTAAATGTTACTAATTGTGATTTCATACCTATTACTTGCTTTTCCTGCCAGCAGTAAAAATAAAAACAACTCATTCAGCTGCTTGTAAAACAACCACAAAACTGGTTTTGGTTCATACTTCAAACTGCTCATACGCCCATATGTGAATACATACTCATATTACTGTCTACATTTTGATTAGTGAAAGTATATTCTTGTGTCCTTGTCGCGATCTAGCCAAGCATATACTATCAACTGTTTGACGACTCCTCATGTCCTTAACTACGTGACTTCTTCCAAAAATGTATTTGTCTGATAAACAAAAGCTGACCATTCTATTTGTTGGCCAGCCACGATTTCTTTTCCCTTCGAATGCGTATTTCGTTATTCTAAAATCTAAATCATATAGCAAAGGAGAGCTTGTGATATTGTAGGCTGTAAATCAGGTGTGTTTTAAAATTATTTTAGCAGTAGAAAACCACATTATTTGTGGGTGTCATAGGCTGTATTTTATCCAGAAGTCCTTAGAGAAACAAGCACAGTAAAACATATCAAAATTATCTATGCACCTATTCCTTTTCTTACTACAGCTCACATCAGGAGGAAAATGGGTCCGTCTTGTGCCGTCCCTCAGTGGCTCCCTCTACAGTCTCAGTGGAGACAACATCGAGCCTCTGCCTTTTGATGCAGAACAGCTTCTTTCATCCTCCTTTAAGTATTCTGATGACCTGGTTATAGCTGGTGAGTAAACATTTTTTTATTAAATAAATACTAATATTATAAAGCTGAAGAGCTTATATCTCTGAAACACTGTCTAAAAGATTCTTAGCCTAGCCAAGCCTTAGAAGAAAACAAGATGGTTAAAGTATTTTGCGGAAGCCGATAATAAATAAACACGGTTTATATTTTTAAATGTTTTTTTTTTTATAATTTAATATTTTAAAATGTAAACAATATGTTGATAAATAAATAAATGATCTACAAAAAAACACGGTTAAAAAAACGGAAAGTGTTTAAAGTACCAGAATGACTGTTTAATTCGGTAGATAAAAATATCAAAAAATACGCTAAAATATCTTTTATCTTATAAACAACGTGACGTGTAAAAATATTAATTAGTTGTCTATACGAATTACAACGCATAACTACTACGCTCATTAATTTTCCTACTAGTAGGTGAAGAATGTGAAGATGACCGATTAGAAAGTGCAAAATCAATGTCTTTGACCTTCTTTCGCGATATTCCTTGATTTTCTTTGGACTTTGTTTCTTCTATGAAAGTTCAAATTTCGTGTGGAGTTTAAAACTATGTTCTCGGACATTGCTAATAATCATTGGTGCCTTCATAAACATAAATGTAACATGCCTTAAAAATATAGAATTGAACCGGCAACTCGAAATAAAGCAAACCATTTAACTATGATTGCTCTTATAGTGCGTTCACATGTTTTACGTATCTCCCTAAAAGGTAAAGTCAGCAATAAAACACTACACTCCAAAAATAACTGTATACCAAAATCTCACATAACTGTTACCTACGCATTAGATATGTCACCGTAAGATTACAAACATCGTTAGATTACAATCTATCTCGAGAGATTGTAAACTGTCGAATTATTGTAAACCGTAACACCTGATTGCAATTTAACGCATATTAAATTGCAATCAGATGTTACGGTTCACAATAATTCGACAGTTTACAATCTCTCGAGATAGATTGTAATCTAACGATGTTTGTAATCTTACGGTAACAGATACATTACAAAATTAGCTGGATATCACAGCATTAAAATAGCTGAAAATAGCATTAGGATTTTAAATGGTGTTAATTGACTTTTGTTACCGACCGTACACTATAAACAGTGCCAGAATTCTAGGACAGACATTTGATTTTTCTACCAGTTATCTATACTTCTATACTAATATTATAAATAGGAAGACTTTGTTTCTTTGTAATAGATAAACTCAAAAACTGCTGGATCGATTTTAAATATTCTTTCACCATTAGAAAGCTATGTTATCTGCGAGTAACATAGGCTATATTTTATCCCGGTGCGGGCAGTAGCTCCCACGGGACGCGGGTGAAACCGCGGGAAAACGGCTATGTATGATAAACCCCACATTGTAGTTTAATCTACTCCCCCTATACTTTTATAATAAGTTCTCTCTATAATGCAAAATACTCATTACAACGTTCAAAATATCTTCGAGATAGTCTTCAAAAAGTTTGCATGTACTTACTTACGTAGGTAAATAAACAACAGTATTATCGGTTAGATAACATAGCATTATGCGTGATTACGCGTCGAGTCATAGCCGACCAATCTCGTGTCACCACGAAACTGCGACCACGTCTGTGTGTAGGCGTCTATTACGTGCCTATGTATGTGTGTGTGTGTTTGTTCTAGTGTGTATTTATAGAGATTCACTGCAGGTTGTAAGGTAAAATTAGATTAGCTCTGTGGGAGTTTTGGGTTAAAATTAACTTTGTTTTCAAGTAATTTTAAGTTACAAAATGTAAATAAGAAGATGGAATATTAAGGAAAACCTTAAAGCAATCGAATGGTCAGCCTTCATTTAGGGTCCAAAACGTTTTCAAATACGCTAGGGTCATAGGGTTAAGGCGCCGGTTTAGCCTTTCGGTCAATATGACACTCATTCATTCACAGATTCCCTCCTCTGCGCTTATTACTCTTCACAGTCATTACGTATGTGGGATTAGATTAACAGCAGTTACATGTGTTGACCTTCGCATACAGACGTAGTTACTACCTAAACATGCAATAAAAATATGTATAGGTAATACAGCAAATCGGTGAATTACATTTCGGAAGGCACGATAAACTGGTAGGTCCCGGCTGTCATTTTAACATCTTTGGCAGTCGTTTCGGGTAGTCAGAAGCCAGAAAGTGTGATAACTAACCGGTATTGAGTTGCCCGGATAACTGGGTTGAGGAGGTCAATTAGTCAGTCGCTCCTCGTAAAACACTGGTAAACACAGCATCATCAGGTTAGACTGGAAGCCAACCCCAACATAGTTGGAAAATGGCTCGGCAGATGAATCATCTGCCGAGCCATTTTCCAATTTTAGCCGTCATTAGCCATTTTTCATTTCCAATTTCATCTGAGATGATGGTAAAATACATCATCAAACAGGCCAAGAGTTCAATTTCTTCTTTAAAAAATAAAAGACGTATAGTTCTCTACTAGTCTCGAGCGTCTATCTATTAACTAGAAAGTACTGGTAATACGATTAAGCAATGACCTTGTGACGCGATAAAAACAAAATAAAACTACAGTCGGAACATAATCACGCCACGCTTGTTTTCGTCTGATCGTCTGGCGTCTGTTTAACTAATAGGGTTGTTTCCTAGTATTCAGTCAATTAAAAATTTGTATATGCACCGAATGTATACAAAACTAGAAACACGATAAGCTATATGGGTCATTCTAAGTTAAGAGGTAATTCGTTGTATGAAATGGCGGCACGAGTTTTTTTTTATATATTTTTACTTAAGTATACATTTTTAAATGTAAACGGCTACGTTGAAAACGTTTACAAAGGGGCCAGTCAATTTTTTGGGTTTATCTCGTTTTATAAGTGACCAGGGGAAATACACAATACAGGGGAGAGACAAGGTGTACAGGGGAAGATACTTCATGAACAGGGAAGAGATAAAAAATATAACAAGGTTAATTTTAAGAATCATCTTTATTTATTTTAATTATGAATTATTTATAATCAGACTTTTCATTTCTTAGCAGTCTTATGTGCTAGGTACAAAACATGAAAAACAATAATAAAAAGAAACAAAAACAAAAAATTCTCTTTTGAATAACAGTAACTTGAAATATGGAGAGAAAAAGCAAAAATTCGTAGAAGACGTTTAGCACTCCAAGATATAAGTAATGCTTTTGTAACACCACCATGTTCAGATAATGAAGGCCCACCGCCTCCTCAAAATATAAACAGGCGAACGCAGGCAGCACAGCAAAAGTCAACTTTTTTTTTAACGACGTCAAAAAGCATCAAAAGTCGCAGGCCTTTTATGTGCCAGGGCCGCGGTATCTCTTTTGAACAACCCGCAGCCCTGGCAGGCCTTGGCCCTACTGGGCCCCGCTGGGGATGCTGACATCTCTTTGAGGAGCACGTGGAACAACGCGCGCCGCTGACACGGGTCTGTTGTCTAAAAATAGACATGAGCGATGAGCCACCCGAACTCACCGCTCACAGACCTACGCCTACGGTGGCCGGGAGTCGTCTCGCGACACCCGGCGCCCGTGGTGTCTACCTGCTCCAGCGCGGCGGCCGGGATGAGAGGTGCGAAACAGTCATGCTCGAGAAGGAGGCGACGGCATCCCATTCCCTCTCGCCCCGGACCATGGCCTGAACCAGGGCCGGACGCGAGAGGTCGCCGCCGCCTAAAGCCTCGACGAGGACCCGGCGGTGCCCTTCCCACGCAGGGCACTCCTGGACTGTATGGTCCACCGTGTCCTCGGGGCTGTCCGCACAGTGGTGACACCCAGGCGCCTCCTCACGACCGATTCGATGCAGGTACCTCTCGAAACAACCGTGTCCAGTGAGGACCTGCGTCATGCGGTACGTGAGGGCGCCGTGACTCCTCCCGAGCCACTCCTCAAAGAGGGGACTTACCGCCACTATGGTGGCGTGCCCTGCACTGGGTTGCGACAGTCGTTCCCTCCAGGCCACCATGAGATCGCGCCGGAGCTCCGCCCGCTGCTCGACAACTTGCCGCGGCAACGGAGTTCCCTCCCGGCCCTCCTGAGCCTCCTCGCGCCAGTAGTACAGGCGCAAGAAGACTCTCGCCTCCATATCCCACGGTGGCAGTCTGGCAGTAGGCCAGCTGCTTCGCGGGAGATCGTGCAGCTAAAGTCCACTCGAGCAAGAAAGGCAAGAAACCTGAAAATAAAAAAACAAGCGGAAGAAATAGATCCACTTAAATCTGTGCAGTCCAACGCTACAAAAAAAAACAAGTACAACGATGAAATACTTATCCGGGTCATTTTTAATTCTTTGATATCGTAATCGTTTGCTATCCTCTTCTTTTCAAGCCATTTTTCTGTAAATAAAACGTAATATTGTATTGTAAAGCTAAAATAAGCATAACGCCAAGTAAAGGATTAGAGAAAACTAGAAGTATTAATGGAAACGCGTAAAAATGTATCTCTCCTGGACATTAAGTATCTCCCCTGCCATCAAAAGAGCCAGGGGAAATACGCCAGGGGAGATACATTTTCGATAGAAATCTAAAATAGCCGTAAAAGTATTTCGCGCACGTCATTCACACACAAACATAACAATGTACACACTATTCATAGTAAATATTGAAGTATATGTTAGTATTTTAACAAAAAATTGCAATGTAAAACTTACCAGAGGAAAGACTGCATTCACATAACTCTTCTGCACCCAGCGAGTAGCGTGAACGAAATGGCCGACAATAAAGGCGGCGCAGTTGCTTATGCGCCGTTTGCTGCTAACTTCACGTTACACACTATGCATTCAAGGTCACAACTTCTACAGACTAGGAGAGCAAAACTGATTTTTGAACGAAAACAAAAGACCAGGGGACGAGACACGAAACTCGGTGGACAAATTTCGGTGTTCATATTTTTTTTAAAGAATTGAAATAAAAGCACTTTTACTTGTAAGATACTATTACTAAGTTTACTGTCCCTATAAAATTAAAGAGTTTATAATAATTATTGAATTTTAATACATTCATAATTACTGATTTACAAATAAAGTCGGTTGGGGGACAGACCAGGGGAGAGACATTTTTCATATATTAGAGCTTATTGTGACTTAATTACGTACATTTCTGCAATAAATTTGAGTGACCACATAGGAAACATTTAGTTTTAAGTGATAAATAGGTTATTTGTAAAGTTTATTGAAAAAAAATGTATTTTTTTGTTGTTGCCGTCGAAAGTACTTCTTAACTTAGAATGACCCATATTATATTAATAATAACTGACCACATAATTTTTAAATAATTTATGAAATTTAAATTTATCGTCTATTACGTCATGCCCTTGAAAACGGCGAATCGAGTCCGATGTCGTCACTTTACATTGACAATGACAAGTATTTGACAGTGACAGTCTATGACAGGTATAAACTGAGAATTGATGTGATGTTTTCTTTAGTTTTTATTTGTATTTGAGCGAAAGAAAGTTAGAAAAGAATTATGGAGAAAGGATTTATGAAAGATGATAGTTTTTTTGTGGCTCAATTCTTTGCTAATAACCAAGATAACACAAATATAACCTCAATAACAAACACAAACTTTACGTTCCTTTGCACAGTTTTATTTTACCGCGTACACAACTCAAAACATTACAGGTATTTTCTTTTGTGCCCAATGTTTAAAAATAATGTAAATGTTTAAAATGTTTGTTTTTGTATCTATGTTATAAGAATACATTATTAGAATTTAAAAATCAATGACTTCTTTCTAATTAGTTTCTTCTCTTTAGATGTGCAAAGTGTAAAGGAACACATAGTATACTCTGACGTCACAGTCACGTGATCGAGCGTTTTCTGGGCAATGTTTTAAGAAAAATAGAAAAAAAATCGAATACATAAAAAGTAAAGAGATTTAAGACGCAAAATCATAGGAGGGGTGATCTTTAAATTATTTGGAAGCTATTTAAATAGATTTTCGAAAATTGGAAACAACCCTATTGGCTAGCTGCCAAACACCTGGTTAAGTCAAGTTTTGACCCTCCGCGGTTTCTTTAAATAAACAGTAGTATTTAAAAATCGCATTATAATAGGTACTTATAATTGTTAGTTTTGTTTTGTGGTGGGACTTTCAAATAACTTTATGGGGGCATGAAGGGATCTTGAACCAGCTTACCTTATAGTATTCCTGTAAAGTATGTATACTACATAATTAGAGCAGTAGTTGTCTGGTTGTCTGTCTAATGTTGTCCCCATTATCTTGAATCGCATGGGGGAAAAAAGGCCGGTCTGGATATCGCCAGGCCTTAGAATAGCCCTGAACTAATGCCCATCGTGCCTAATAGCCAAGAGGGGCCTGAATAAATATAATGTAAATCTTCACCTACATTAAAACTATTTACTCTCAGAATATTGTGTAGAACAATATCGATCACATTCCATTAGTTTCGCTTGTATTGATTTACCACATCATACATGGTGTTTAGTTCCAGTCTTTTATGTGTTAATCATGCCGTTTACTGTAAAATACACGTCATGTTACATGTAATTTCAGTAACTTCGGATATTTCATAAACCAACTTTAGTTACTTCACTTTACATTATTAAGTCCTCATCTCTAATTGTTTGCGATAATCTCTGAAGTGATTGGGGCGCTACTCTTTTATAAAAAACTGGCTTCCACCAGCTATTTAAACCCATGCCGGATAAGCCTTTATTCCTCAATAAATTTTAATGTCCTTTATAAGTCTGATCGATCGTCCTAAGATTAGCGGGTTCAAGCAATTAACAAACTGTACAGTTATAGTACTATGTAAGGATTAAGGATAAATACGTATTACATAGATCAACATGACCGTTTACACTTGCGTAACACCTTAAATAAAAGTTAATTGTTAAGACTCGTGGATCGTATTACTGCGAATTTTAGAACGTATTTCCAGCAATCAAATTAATATTACATACAATGTGAAAATACGTCATCGTCATTGTACATATCAATTAATATTATCTGCGTATATAAAGGTCATACGCTGAACACACCCATCGACTCGAGTAAGAAAAATAATATTGACATAATTACGCTTTATATAACAGAAGCTTGGTCAAAATACAATCAATCGATTTGGTATTTTTTTTTTACATTTTCAGGCAGTTACAGCAAAAGTTAATCATGCCTACTATCTGTTTCCGGGAATTTCACGCGTACATCGAGGAAACTACTTCAAATATTTGCCTTCCTAAACTTTGAATATATCTCCTCACTTATTTACATCTGAATTATTATAAGCCGTTTCCGACCGAATCTTTCACAGACAAATAGAGGGATAGAGATGTAAATTATCGCATTTAAAACATTAGATACGGTCTCGTAAAATAATAATGCCGTCTCGCAGTTGGCTACTGGAGATCACGATAGTCATTTACTTTGCAAGTCCTATATAGCTGATTTTAGGCCTCGTCATCTCCCAACTATGATGGGGTCAACTTCCAGACTAGCCGGACGCGGTTGAGTACCAGTGTTTTACAAGGAGCGAGTCGACTGCCTATATGACCTCCTCAACCCAGTTACCCGGGCAACCTATCTACCTGTTGCTTCTAAGTCATAATCCTATCTCTATTAAGCAAATTAGCAGAGATACATAAGTTATTGAAATCCACAGCTAAACAACAGGAGCATTCGACCGTGACTCGCCACAGCATCTCGTTCACGCTGATTGCAGACTGACGTCACTAAATGATAATACTTGTACACTGAATGCTGAAACTAATCGTCTATTATACTTCAGAAGTATACGGATGTAGGTCACGAGAATAAACAGAGGAAGGAAAGATTTTCCTTTCTGAATATCTGTTTACTGATCTGACATATATTTTGAGATAAAAATTCTGATAGAGTTATTTTTTAGAATTGTGAATCAACGACTGCTCAATGATGTTAGTACCAAGCTCTTATCGGGTGAAGCATGTTTTTGCATTAAAGATAGATTCGCAGCACGCGAATGTCTTGTTTCATCCTCGCCGGGTTTTCACGCAAGAATTACTGAATGGATTTTGATGAAACTATCAGCAATATAGCTTATACATATATCAGAATAACATAGGCATACACATGAACATAGAATATCCGAGTGCGGAAAGGCAATCGGGGGCCACTTTCTATTGAGCACCCACAAAATAAAACTACAAATTCCTAGTGAAATCCACTTTTTTGTATTTTTCAATGGACAATACCAAAAGACCGGGAAGGCGAGTTAGGCTCGTCATGTAAGTTAATATTCCCGCGGTTTCACCCACGTCCCATGGCAACTACTATCCGTAGCGGGATAAAATATAGCCTACTAGCTTTTGCCCGCAACTTCGTTCGCGTGGAATAGTGACTACCAGCAGATTTTTGATTTGACCAATAGATGGCGCTATATGTCCGGAATAATTTTATTTTTATTTTTTTTTGTAATAAAAACTATCCTATGTCCTTTCTCAAGTTTCAAACTATGTCTGTACCAAATTTCACACAAATCGGTTCAGTAGTTTAGGCGTGAAGAAAAGACAGACAGACAGACAGACAGACAGAAAGACAGACAGACAGACAGAGTTACTTTCGCATTTATAATATTAGTTTGGATGATACTCGGGAAGAGTGTAGCTTTCCAACAGTGAAATAATGTTCAATTCGGTTTAGTTTACAAAAGAGTGGTGTACTTAAAATATCCTCCTTTCTACCTACAGGTGCCCGAGAAACCCTATGGTTCGGTCTCGACGCTACCACGGGCGGCGTGATCTACGAGTGCGGGTCAGGAGGCTGCAGTACTGAACAACAGACAGCCAATGCGGGCCGTGACGTCATAGTACTGAGGCGGCATTCTAATACTGTGCGAGCTTTGGACCCGAGGACTGGGAGTGAGAAGTTAGTGTTTTGTTTAGTTTACAGTTTTTTTTTTTTTTTCATTATAAGATACACTTTCAGTAATCTGTGCTTTCAGTGTTGCCGCATACAGTGCATTTTTTGCTTGCGACCTTAACTACCAAATTGACGGGTAACATCCATAGCCTTTGCTGAAGAAGATGCCTAATTACTCTGGTTTATATGATAATCCATACCCTTTAAGACACATAATTGTCAAAGTCATAATTGGGGCGCACACCCGCGCTTTTCCACAGATTTATTTATAATTGCAATTATGCAGCCTCTGCTGCCAATCCAAAGCTGAATAAATAAACAGGCCTAAAAATATATAAATGGCATTTGGAAAGTTAAGTTTAACCCTTATAAATATCCTCATTATCTTCCTATACTTTAAAGTAATTTTCAAAAAAGTACTACATATCTTAAATAACTCTTTCCCGCATAGATGGAACTTCAGCGTAGCAGAACATCGAGTCGCTCTAAGCCGTCGCGAGTGCGCCGACGCGCCGGCCGGGTCAGCGCCGGTCGCTGTGGCGGTGGCTATGCCTGAAGGAGTGGTTGCTATCAAGGATATATCGGGGACCAAGCTGTTGTGGCAGCAGAAGGTATGAATTACTCTACACCGTCATCATCATTCCAGTTATTATCATTATCAGCCTTTTTGTCGTCCCACTGATGAGCACAACAGGGCTCCTCTCACATAGAGGATTACTGAGCGTTAACCAACATGCTTGGTCAATGCGGGTTGGTGATTTCAGACGTGGACTATATCCAGGTTTCCTTGAGATGCTTTTCTCTACCTATAACCTTTAATTAGTCATTGGTGTTCCTAAAAAAGGACTTATAACAAGCCTGGAATGCATACTTGAAAGTCCCTACATTATCCCAATTGTATTTGGGTTTGGCGCAGCATGTTCTCTCTTCCATAACCTTCAATCTGCCGTCATCTCACAAGTCATCTTTCGAGCTACATCAACATTCGTTTCGTCGTTTTACTTGTTGTAATTCTAAGGTCTTTATTTTATCTCACAGTTAGATGCACCAGTGGCAGGCATGTGGCGCCTCCACGCGGGCACTCTACAGAACATCGACGTGCTATGGGAGGCCACTCAGACGCTCATACAGGGGGGAGTTACTCAACAGCCTTCGCTTTATATAGGCGTGCATGACCGACAGGTAATATTACCTATTATTTTAGCACATACACTAATATATTTGAATTATCGAAATGTATAAATTATTTTTCTCGCACTAAAATTGTTTTATATAATTTATTAATATATAAATATTTGCTTAATTTGCATCTTATAACTTTCTCAGGAATAGATAGAAACATATTGTAATGTCCATGGAGTTTCTTGCCTGTTCTTCTCCATGAGACCAAAACTTTGGAACCGTGCAACTAGTTTGACATTTCGAAAGAGCTTTTACAGGCCCTCCTTTGTTCCTAAAGGCCGATTACTGAAACACTACTCAATTTTGAAGACAGCTCAATTGAGCTCAAACATTATTCTATCTCTGTCACATTTATGCACATTGCAACACATAGCCTTCAGTAACTTTCTAAAACTACAAATAAAAGTGATTTGATTTATAGGCTTAAAGCTAAGTAACGTTTGTGTATTCGGACGTAAAAGAACTATTTAAACCTAACTTACCATTTTTTCAGCTATACATCCAAGAAAGTCAATTCTACTCCCGGAAGATAGAAACAGCGGTATCAGCGAAACCGTTGCCATGGAAGCTGGTGACAGCCCGTCCTCTCATAGGAGTGGAGCCTGACAATGAAGATACAGCCTTATCAGTACACGATAATGATCAAAATGCATTGTCGCTCATCACGTTGTATGGTACTGCTTTGAATAATGTCGGTAAGTAGTAATGTAATTCGATCAATTTTATGTCTGTACCATGTGATATTGTTCGTTCCACATAATATTTTTCTAAGTATTTATTAACTTCTGCCAGTGATTTGACCTACTTCCCGAGGGAACGATTTCCCGTAACCTGATAAAAAGTGACCTATATTTTGTCCTAATATATAAGCTACGTTTCTGCCAAGTTTATATAGTTCTGGTCTACTTACTTTGACTGTAATCAACTTCAGGCCCCTATTCACTTCAACGACATACACAAACAAACTTTCGCATGGTTTTTTTAAGACAAAAGTTGGTGACAAAGTGAAAAAAAAGCCTCAAAGTAACCTTTTTCTTTCAGGCGACCACGGCTACTTCGTCTACTTACAAGAAACTTGCGACCAATCAGTCCAAGTTACCGAAGACACCTTCGACCTTCCGAACATAAGCACGGAACAGCCTGAACATCATCACATACACGTCCACATCTCTTCTCTATGGTATTGGTGGAAGGAGGTTTTACTCATCGCTGTGTCTTCGGCCTTGCTGATGAATCTGATGATATGGCCAAGGTTCTTTGCGCCGAAGATCAGGGCTGTTACGCCCTTGCCGAGTAGTCAGGAACAGGTGAGGGTCTTGTAAAATTTTGGGAAGTTTTTTAGGTTCTAGAAAATAGGGACCCTTGTGGAGTGACTTCGTCACCATGGGATTTGAAAGAACCTACACTTTTGACGATTTACAGATTTTCGGTCAAAACACTCATCGTACCTATAATAGGTTACCAATTGGTCCAAATCACCTATCGTATTTCTAAACTTATAATCGAAATAATTTATATTTTTTCCATACTGAAAAATCTCGTAAAAATATATCGAAATTGCGTTTACTCGTGAAAAGTGTATCCATAGGTACAATACAATACGAGTACATATATCGATATTGACTGTTTATTAAATCTTTTTTATCATTTGGAAAACAAATCACCTAAAATACAACGATATTGTGTTTTCTTGAATAATGTATCGACAAATCACAATAGGTATATCGATATGTATCCAATTTCTATGTCACAAACATGAACCATGTTCCTAAATATACATAAACCCAGGTGGTAGTGCAAGTGTGGCGCGTGAACAAGGAGGGTCGCTTGCCGGAGTACTCGGGCCGCTACGAGAACGACTTCACGCCGCTGCGCTGTCTCGGCCGCGGCGGCTTTGGCGTCGTCTTCGAGGCTAAGAACAATATCGATGACTGTTCTTATGCTGTTAAACGAATTACTTTGCCTAGGAGGTGAGTTTTACATTTTTTAAATTTCCATTTTTTTCATAAAAGGACAATGACTGCCTTACCACAAAAACTTTTAAACGTCAGTTTATGCCTTGTCTAAAAAAATGTCAAATTATGACGTTGACATATGGTTCATTTTGCAGCCAAAATTTTATTAGACAAGTGTAAAACTGGGTTTAAAGTTTTTGTAGTAAGGCCATGAGCGTTTTGGTCTACCTCTCCGCTAGCATTAAGTGATAATCAATAGAAAGCTTGTGTTATGCAGAGTATTTTCTTGTATGGCGGCGATTGTCATTTGTTAGTATTTAGGGAGTTAGAACGTCTTTAGTGAAATAATAACTATGTCTAAAATCTGCTGTAGCTTCTAAAGTACTGACAATTTGTTAGAGGTATTTTAGTACGAAATGTTCTATTTAAAAAGGCCTTTCCAGTGATATATTATTCATTACTAGAGAAGGAATCTAAGAACTTGAAACTAACTATCGATAATATTATCTAAAATACGCTCTAACTTCTAAAGTACTTGGAATACGTTGGAGGTATGTTCATACGAAATGTTCTATTTAAAAAGGCCTTTCCAGTGATATATCTAGACACACGGCAGTGTGTCCGCCAAGTTCGAGCAAAAATAAGCCACACACCGGCCGTGGGTTATATTACACGAACCATTTCGGGCCAAATTCTACCCCCTTATAACTCAAAATCTATTTTATTTACGCATATCAAATTTCTAGTATCTGTTGAGACCCCCTCACTTATCTAAAATACAAAATTTCATTAATATATCTTTTGTAGGTCTTGAGATATTGACGTCAGAAAATCGCTATTTTTACTATACACTCACTGACTGACTGACTGACTAACTCACTCATCAAAAACCTAGACCACTTCCAATGGTCGTATTGACTTGAAATTTGGCATGGAGGTACGTCTTTATGTCAAGGTAAAGGGAAAAATCTGAAAATGGCCAAGTGTGAGTCAGTTTCAAAATAATGAAGGTGTTTTATACCCGGTGTAAATTTATACCCCTAAGGAACTAAAACGAACTAAATTTATCTATATTTATATAATATATCTTCGAATGGTCGTACCGATCTGAAATTCGTTACAAAGGTTTGTATTTAGTCAAAGTAAAGTAAAAATCTGAAAACGGCCAAGTGTGAGTCACTTTCGAAAATAACGAATGTGTAACTTTGATCCACGAACATAATATATGATAACATGTCATGTCAGTCAGTTGGTAAATCTAGTCCATTTAGTTAATCTAGTTCATTTCTTTGTAAGAAGCATAGTGCATATTCAAAAATCTGAAAGATAGTATAAATGAGACATTTCCTTAACTAACTTAATCATAAGAAAAAATAAAATAAACAACCTTACAAAAATAAATGAAATCCTACCCAAAACAAAAATGTGAAAGGTTGCCAAGTTCGATAATATGGGAATGCTTCGCCTATAAAAGAAGTGAGATCTGAATAAGTACCAAGTTCCATACAAATACCTCAGTTAAAAATAGTTACTTTTTAATGATGTTACTTGGCAAGTTTTAATAGAAAATTATATACTTGATTCATTGCGTTTAGTAGGTTTATAACAAGGCGTGTGAAAACTTGCCAAGAACCATCATTAAATAGTAACTATTTTTAACTGAGGTATTTGTATGGAACTTGGTACTTATTCAGATCTCACTTCTTTTATAGGCGAAGCATTCCCATATTATCGAACTTGGCAACCTTTCACATTTTTGTTTTGGGTGGGATAATTCATTACAAGAGAAGGAATCTAAGAACTATCTCGAAAGCCTATATCGATAAAAAGAAAACCTTAAACACGTTCTAACATCTGAAGTATAAGTATTATGTTAGTACAAAATGTAACGCTTGAAATGACCTTTCAAAATGATGTATGACTCATTACTAGAGGGGGAGTAGACCAACATCCAAACATTTCGCCCATTCTCCTTTTCCCAAAAAGAATAAGATGCATTTCCTCGTCTAATTTTCGTCTTGTCCAAAACTTTTACTTGAGATTTTATCACTGTATTTTTTTTTTGTTATTTTCTGACCTTTACTATTGTGTCTTTGGTCAGTTAAAACTAAAATTATTTTATATGTAAAAGTATATTTTAGGTCTTGCGTTATATGGACACTTTCTTACATTATGTTATAATCTTGATACCTATTTGTACAGGGCATCTAAACGCGAGCGAGTGCTTCGCGAAGTGCGAGCTCTCGCGAAGTTAGAACACGAGCACATTGTCCGCTACTTCAACGCGTGGGTTGAGGAACCTCCTCCCGACTGGCAGCAGCAACGTGACGCTGTATGGATGAGGTATGTTTGTGTGTCTGTGAGAAGTGCTCTCGCGAAGTTGGAACACGAGCACATTGTCCGCTACTTCAACGCGTGGGTTGAGGAACCTCCTCCCGACTGGCAGCAGCAACGTGACGCTGTATGGATGAGGTATGTTTGTGTGTCTGTGTGAAGTGCTCTCGCGAAGTTGGAACACGAGCACATTGTCCGCTACTTCAACGCGTGGGTTGAGGAACCTCCTCCCGACTGGCAGCAGCAACGTGACGCTGTATGGATGAGGTATGTCCAGATCTCCTCAACTATGTTTTCCTAATTCCTTCACCGTGAATCATGAATTTCCAAGATAGGTACGCCAAGAAAAATCTTATACTTCGGCCGTTCAGAGAATGCGTTCCTGACACCTATCAGTTAGTCACGACTAGTGATGGGCACAACATAACACTGAGTTCGTTACCGTTCCTTCAAAATGAACCGCCGCATTATTTTAAGATTATTTTCGTTTTAAATTGGCGGAATCATTTGTTTTATATTTTAGTTATTTAAGTGGAAACCAAAAAAAGGTAATATTCATATAATAAAATTGTTTTATTTATTCTTTGTTACAAGTACATTGAATTGAATGTGCGAACAGAATATTAATCAGACTCCGATTTGCTTGAGGAGGTGGTGTCTTCATCATCATCTTCGCCTACATGTATAATTATATTATTATCAATAACAGAATCAATCCTGATATCTCGGTCTAACAAAAGCCGGGTAATCAAATAAAAACAGATCGAAAACACTTGAAAAACGTGGTCTATGCGCACGAAACGACAACGGACGACTGTTTTAGCGTCACAAAATGGCGGCCCATAACGCCATTTGGGGTTACCATTTTTAATCTAAGTATAAAAATGCGGTTTGGTCATAGTTTTATTTTTATTTTTCATAAAAGTTATAATTAAGTCTTATAGTCCATTATTTTCCAATTCTTAAAAAGAAAATCAAAACGTATTATTTTATATTATAACTGTATAAGAACAGATTACGATACTTGCCTGTTATTTTTAGCACAGCACTACAAAATATAAACCGCTGACATAACCTTGTAATAGCGCAGTATAGATTTAGAAAAATATTGTTTACCAAGTTATTTGACACTCAGTTTGGCACAAAATTATAACATTCATTGATTATTGATATAATAATGTTGTTTTAATGCTCCTCAATTGTTAAAACGGTAAACAACCAGCAAAAATATTTTTATCGTAACTGCAACGCCATTGCAAAGTTACGTCGTCAGTTCAATCGCGACGTGTCAGGAACGCATTCTCTGAATGGCCGAACTATACAACCTGACAGATTTGTCAAAGTCAATACTTTTTCACAATTTCTACATTGTAGAAATTAGTACACGGCGGACATACTTTATTTATTTATTTAAATCAGGCATCTAAAGCCCATAGAAAATACTGATATAAATATTTATTATAACATTAAATCATACCTTATACAAACAGCTTAAAACTAATGCACACGAAGTGTCGCGTAGTCTGCCTCGGAACCTCCGATAGACGACACCTTAATGACATAAAGCCGTATGCATTCTCTACCAGACTACCTTAGGGTGGTGGTGAAAGTGAAATAGGATTGGTAGGTTTGATGAATATGAATTATTCTTATATCATTAACAAAAAAATGCCATTTTCATTAACAGGGAGTTGGACGGAGTATCAGTTGCGATGACAGACGAGTACACGGCGACGTCGCCGCCGCCCGCGGCCGGTGACGTCACGCTCAACCTGCACAAGTGTACCCACAGCGACAACAAGCTCGCTGAACCTAGCAAGAGGCTTAGGTGAATATTGAACAAGATAGCTTTATATAGTAGTGTTGACGCAACACATCTAGCGGTACATCGTACAAACGTCTAATACATGCTGTATTGTCGTATGTGCTGCCAACTAGTGGACTCGACACATTAAATACATCAACCAATCACTGTCCATTCACTAATATATTCATTCAATCAAACAATTCATCCGGAGTATTTTCAGATTATTGAATTCAGAGGCACGTCAAGATACAAGTCCCAAATATGTGTAATAATAATTGTCACTCAGCCAAGATCTTTTCGGAGAAATTGTAAAATTGATTTCTCGATTGATTTCTCGATTCCGATATTGACAAAATAGAAAATAAAAATACTTACGATTCTCGAACACGTAAAGTTAAATAAGATTGAAAGGAGTAAATTAAATACCTACATCTTCATTTTAGTGAATTCATTTCTCCTTTCTCAAAAAAGGTGGTTCAAAAATCTAATTTCCAAGTATTTTGTACAGGTCATTAAGCTGCAACGATTCCTTCAGCATAGTTTTTGACGAAAACGCTCCTCATTCGTCAAAACCGTCAGACTTAACCGGGCGTTCGCTCGCGAAACCCGACGACGGCGACGATTCGTTCATAGTGTTCGCGAACTCCGGAGAAGAGGTGGAGGGGAGAAGTTCTTCCTTCGACAAGAGATTGGAGAGAGTTAAGGAGTGTGATTATAAGACTGAGAGTTCGTGTACTGGGAAGAAGAAGAAGGTGAGGAATTTATCCTTATTTTTCTGGTATTATCATTAAGTTATTTTGTACGATTTTTTTATAATTATTCTCTCGACTACTAATAGTGGAAAATTGTAGGTCTGTGATGTGGAATTGAGAATAGGAAACTAAAGTATGGGGCTTTCCATTCAACACGCTGTATCGAGTGCTACGGGCAGATTACGCGGTTACTGTTTGTGTTATATTCTATTATTATATAATTATTTTATTTGGATGTTTGACGCAGAATAATCAATCGTCAACCTAGGACACAGAATTATCGCTTTTTTATCTGCATACATATTTAAGATGCCAGCTAAAATACCTGACTTTTTCCCACAGAAAGGGCACACCCGGCACTGGTCGCTGGACATGGTAGTGCGCGGCACGGGAACACAACCCGACACCCCCGCGCCCGCCAGCCCACAGATGTACCTCTACATACAGATGCAGCTGTGTCGCCGGGACAGCTTGCACGACTGGCTGAGGGAGAATCGCTGCTGTCACGATAGAGCTGACAAGGTATAGTACAGCAGATGTGCCTCTACATACAGATGCAGCTGTGTCGCCGGGACAGCTTGCACGACTGGCTGAGGGAGAATCGCTGCTGTCACGATAGAGCTGACAAGGTATAGTACAGCAGATGTGCCTCTACATACAGATGCAGCTGTGTCGCCGGGACAGCTTGCACGACTGGCTGAGGGAGAATCGCTGCTGTCACGATAGAGCTGACAAGGTATAGTACAGCAGATGTGCCTCTACATACAGATGCAGCTGTGTCGCCGGGACAGCTTGCACGACTGGCTGAGGGAGAATCGCTGCTGTCACGATAGAGCTGACAAGGTATAGTACAGCAGATTTCTTCGACATAGTCTTTGACGAAACCGCCTCTCATTCGTCAAAACCGTCATAGGTTACATCGATATAGTGAAATGTATTATCGATGATGTGAAAGTTTCTTTTTTGGGTGGGAAATCATCAACTGACACCTCCCGCTGTGGGTGTAGCGTGAGGGAGTGTCAAACTCTTACTGACTAAAAGCCGTCATGGTGCTTCTTAAGCACTTTATATACCAGGGCTGCGGTAACTCTTTCAAACAATCCCGCAGTCCCGGCAGGCCTTGCTGGGGTTGCTAGACATTCTTTCTCTTTTAAGAAACTGAAGGACTGTAAACCGTCCAAATATCAAACTAACCTTAATTATTTTTTCTTGTCTCCAGGTAAAAGTCCTGTTCAGCCAAATAGTATCAGCGGTCGAATACGTGCACTTAGCAGGCCTCATTCATCGAGACCTCAAGCCTTCTAACATTCTATTCGCTCCCGACGGACGAGTGAAGGTGGGAGACTTCGGGCTCGTCACCGCCATGAGCGACACGTCCAGTGACGGACAGAGGACTGACGTGGTGGATGCACATCAGAGGCATACGTATCGAGTTGGTAAGTGAAACTTGTGGGTAGTGTAACTTGGTTACTGAGACTTACTCAGTCATTATTGATTTCGGAATTTAAGGACAAGGAGGAAAAGAAGACTGATGTATTGTAGTAGAATAAAGGGAACGATAAATTGAGTGGAAGGAATTAAGACGTTAATTGCAAGCTATGTAGCTTTTTCTTCAAGAGAAATCGCAGTCAAAAATATTGCTCAAAAATGTATGACTAACTGCCATTGATGTCAAAATGAAGTCATATAACAATCTATATTTTTAAATCACTTCAAAAAGTTAAGTCCTTTGGCTGGCTTAAATGTCAAGCAATATAATACATTACTTTTAGGGACTGTTTCATTTTAATATTTTACCTTTATAAAGTTCGCACAGAATGTTAAAAATTTAATTTCTTCGCCAGGCACACATTTGTACATGTCACCAGAACAATTGCTGGGCCGTCCGTACAGCTACAAAGTGGACATCTACTCTCTCGGGCTGATATTGTTCGAGTTGCTGCACCCATTCGGCACCGAGTCCGAGCGGGTCGCGTGTCTACTGCGCCTGAGGCAGGCCATATATCCCGACCAGTTTAGCTCCAGTTATCCGCAAGAGGTTAGTATTTACATATGAGTATAAATAAATATAAAATTTCGTTAAAAGAATTAGGCTGGCCCACTTTCACCAACAAGATAAATTTCCGGTTAAGGAAAGTAGCTGTTTTCGCAAATTAAAACCTCCGATATTCGAAGCTGGACATTTTATTTGAGACTTACATATGTTCCTAAAGCATGGTTAAAAAAATTACTTGAAAGAACGATTACCTAATCGACTGTTAGTAAAATTGGCCCCCAATTTTTTTTTTCAGTTGAGTAACTGTAATCTTTGATGATTTTATTTTGACTTTTTGACTCGCATCTATCTTTGTTACTTGCATTAAAATAACTGCCATTGTTTACAGACCAAAGTCCTAAAAATGATGCTGAGTGAAGACCCGTCGAAGCGGCCCACAGCGACCGGCGTCCGAGCTTACGCACCGCTGTACCAACACACCAACCCTGATCATCATTTCACATTACCTACCATGGCTGCCGCATAGAAAACCATTAATAAACCTACAGTAAGTTCACCTAACTATAGTGTCACCGCATCTTTTGTTCAGTTGACAGCTGTCAATTTCAGCAACTGTCAACTGTCATTTTATATTGTTGGTAAAATATTTTATGTAAGAGGCTGTCAGGTGGTATGAGAAAATGGAACTAGAATTTTTGAGGTTTGTAAAAGATATAGCTTTCATGTTTGTAAGCAATAATAATAATTGTGAGAATAATTAATGTGAATAAATTATTAATTTCAATAATATTTAAACATTTCATAAATACATTCAAATTAATCCAATTTTCAGAATAAATGTAACTATCATAAAATATAAAAACATAATTATGTAAATCATGACTATTCAATGGAAATTATATCCTAGTTAATTTCAACTTAAAATACTTTAATTCAAAGTTATTATGAAATGTATATGTTACCGTAAGATTACAAACATCGTTAGATTACAATCTATCTCGAGAGATTGTAAACTGTCGAATTATTGTGAACCGTAACATCTGATTGCAATTTAACGCATTATTTTTCGCTATATTATAATCTATCGATGAGAAATTGTCAAATTGTCAACTGTCCGAAAGCTCTCTCTGATTGGTCAGTCTTTTTGTAAGATCGACCAATCACGACCAGCCGTTCTGTTCCCATGGAGTTCCCGTAGAGTTAGGAATGAAATAGAGGTGTCAGTTAAATAAAATAAATGCTCTTCAAAAATTCTTCAAGTATTAAATTTATATAAAAATAACTCTTATAAAAATACAGTTAGGTATTTTGTCTTCAAATACAAACTAATATTTAAAAATAAAATTAAAGGGGTGCTAATTAAACATTCTTCTTTTTAATATCATTATTCGCCCCCAAAAATGTATGTTGCCTTCTAAATTACTAAGTCAGCCACAATTAATAAAGCGTCGAGCATCTAAATAATACTATCTTAGCCACGAGTTATCTTCCACTCTAAATACAACTCAGCATGATGGTTATTTTTTTGCATCTAAATTTGTAGCATGCATTCTAACAGTAAACTTCTTAAATACTATTAAATGACATCATAAAAATATTTATTTACCTTCTAATTTTTTAACTCGTACCTACTGAGTTTTTTGTTTAAAATATAACACATCCCATATTAATTGACCCAGCATGGAAGTAAGCATGCAACATGCAGCAAGCATAACTTCTGTCACGGCTCCGGCACTGCGGGGCTCCGGCGGTCCCATGCGAGCTTATCGTCGCAGATGGTTTTCACGCTCACCACCGCAGCTTCGGCTTGCGCCTCAGCCGCGGCGGCGAGCGCTGAAACTACCTGCGCCTCAGCTCGCAGGCCGCCTCGCCCCTCCGCGCCTACGCGGTTTTGAATTGCACTCTAGGGGTAGGGCAGACAAGACTACGTGGAGTCGGTTTTGCAGCGATTCGTTTTCGTCACTAACTTCAATTTTTAATACAATTTTTAATTGTGTGTAATTTGAGTCTTAAAAATTAAGTACAATTTTTGATTTTATAAAAAATTAAACCGTCACTTATTTTTGCACGTCAAAGAGCTGTGACACCGGGAGATTCAAAGAACATTGTCTTTTTTGACGTTCTACCAATCAGCGCGCAAGATGCATTCCGTTCTACGCCAGTTGACAATTTGACCGCTCTACATCGCTCTCGATCTTACAAAAAGACTGACCAATCAGGGAGAGCTTTCGGACAGTTGACAATTTGACAATTTCTCATCGATAGATTATAATATAGCGAAAAAGAATGCGTTAAATTGCAATCAGGTGTTACGGTTTACAATAATTCGACAGTTTACAATCTCTCGAGATAGATTGTAATCTAACGATGTTTGTAATCTTACGGTGACATATACAAAGACTATTTGTGATTTCATACAATGTTATAAAAATATGTAGATCTAGAACAGTGGTTCTTAACCTTTTTGACATGAGGGACCACTTTAACTAAAGTTTGTCTTGCCGGGGACCACCTCATCGGTTTACCTAAATTAGCACTCATTTCTTTATTATTTATCAAAAAAAAAAACTGTATTTTTGGGTCACTTCTACTCAAAGCTAAACGCATGTCGGCAGTTGTGTAGGTAAGCAAATGCAAATAAAGAAAAACTAGCCTATGCAGTTTCCAAATGCGCGAGCGAAGCGAGCGCCAAATTTTTATTTGACTTCAACCAAATATTACGTAAAATGTAGCCCAAACATACATTTTCATGAATGGGGGGACTAGGTACGACACACCCGATATACGTCCATGCGAAAACCCCCGCTCGCATAGATAAGTCGATAAAAATTAAGTTAGATAACGTATAGCAACGTCGCGAAGCTAAGCTTGGCGGACCACTTGGTATGCCTCCAGGGACCACCAGTGGTCCGCGGACCACCGGTTAAGAACCACTGATCTAGAATATTGTTCGCTTGTGCCTTTTAATTCTTTACTAGTAACACATCATAATTAAAAACTTATTTTAACCATCCCAGTGTGTACCCCCTACTAGAATACTCAATCATCAATCAATTTTTAAATGGCACCTAAAATTTGTAATGATAAGTTCTTAAATTGTAATTAATTAATTTTTAAATTGAATGATGATTGAGAATAAAACATAAGCATTATATTATGATCATCTTCGCTCCTAAGTATTAATTAAGAATAAATTATTTTCTCTTAATCTAAGCATTTGCAACGTATTCTAAAGCATTTACTTTTAATTATTTCTTTAGCTACCAACACTGGCTAGTAGTATTGCCATTTTTACAAATTCATATCATTTGCATTCCGTCAAAAAGGTACTGTAATAAAAAAACGTAATGGAAATAAAATGTAAATCTGTTAAACTTAAAACATTTTTTTTTTCAATCTATAAAATTTCTTCAATAGATTTTTAACCTTCACACAATAGTGGAAGGTTAATGATCGATTGGTAAAATTTGACAACTTTGGGTAGGTATACCTGCTGGTGTCCGTTCCATAAGGTTGAATAAATAAATGCTGTTGGCAACACTGCTACCTACATAATGTTTACTGAGAGTTAAACATCTATTTCTAACTTCCCCTAAGAGGCGATTCCGATAGTGAATGTTAGTGTGTACATTTCTAGTGATAAAGTTTAATTTGTACTGTTACTTTTTAGTTTAAAATTAATCATTTTCAACAAGATGGAAGTATAGATTTTCTTCTCATAAAATTTCCTATCACTGTTAATCTTCAGCACTTTCAATCATATTCAATTATTTCTACTAATAAAGTTGCCCAATTAAAAATGCTAAATAAATTCTTATAATACTTATTGAAAATGATTGATTAATATTAATTTAAGCAATAACTATGTAAGTAATTAAGTTTCTTTAATGTAATGTATTAATAAACGTAAGACTGGAGATGGGTATTGTCGGAATGTTGATGTATTAATTAAATATTTACATAAAATTGTTTAAAACATAAATAAATACTAGTTAAGCTTATGAAAAAAACTAGCGAGTGGTTGCTGCGTTCCATGTAATGGTAAGCGCAGTGATCTTTGTTTGCAAAATAATCTTATAGTTTGCGCAAACTTTGCACATTTTGCGCAAGTATTGCGCAAACCCTTTTTTCATAAAATTGATGTTGCGCTTCATCATCATCATCATCTCAGCCATAGGACGTCCACTGCTGAACATAGGCCTCCCCCTTTGATCTCCACAGATACCTGTTGGAAGCGACCTGCATCCAGCGTCTTCCGGCGACCTTTATAAGGTCGTCTGTCCACCTCGTTGGTGGACGTCCTACGCTGCGCTTGCATGTATATAATTATACATTGGTAAGATATACAATAAAAATTCTGAAAACATTAAGGAAAGTATAGTTCGGCCATTCAGAGAATGCGTTCCTGACACGTCGCGATTGAACTGACGACGTAACTTTGCAATGGCGTTGCAGTTACGATAAAAATATTTTTGCTGGTTGTTTACCGTTTTAACAATTGAGGAGCATTAAAACAACATTATTATATCAATAATCAATGAATGTAGTTACGTCGTCAGTTCAATCGCGACGTGTCAGGAACGCATTCTCTGAATGGCCGAACTATAGTAATTATGTTTTATAAAGTTTAACTCGTGAATGTTACGCGGTGTGTTTGAATACTCTCGTTTTTCATTTATTTTTGATGAGATTGTTCCAAAGTATAGTTTTGAACAGTTTTTATGAAACAATGTGTATGATTTGTCCTTACTGTAATAATATTACGGTGAAAATAAAAATATTCGATATTGAAATTTTGTTGTTTTTTTAATCTTATTCTCACTGACCCTAAGATTTATCATACCAGGCACTTATAAAAACATTCTTGGCAGTCTGGCATTCTTTGACGAGAGGAAAATAAAACTAATAAGTAGGTTAAACCATAACTTATATTTATAAATTAATCGTCACCAATAAAAATAAAAATAAAACATTTCTATACATTTATTACATCACATACATAATACTTCAGTTAATACTATTAATAAACAAAATGTGCTTTCAGCAATAAACATTTTCAAACAAAAATAATAATGATAGGCGAAAAACACATACGACAATAGAAGCGCCATTTTGATTCAAAATACATTTACAAGTTACAAGTTTTCACTGGATAGTATGAATTATAAAAAATGGACCCAAGTTTACAAATTCAGATCTTTATAGTGTTTATAATGGGACTAAGACTGCTTTGCTTAAAATTACGCGGAAAAAAGTAGTTTTCAAATCCGACTTCATTAATAAGGGAATTCTATATTCATCAAAGATATTATCAATTGAAAGAAAGCAAAACACTAAGTTTATCTAATCATTTTTAACATAACTATAAGGATAATATAATATGCACTGTCGAAAAGGGACCTAATAGTGGTATATATGGCGAAAAGCATATTGTAAAAATATTCATGTAACATCAATCTACACGTACTTGGTTAAATAATGCAATGACTATGTCAGAACCTTGAACGAATTTTTTTATCAAACAAGTAATTCCCGAACAAACTCGTGTTGAAAATTGGGGTTATATTATATTATGTAAAATATGTGATTAGAACTTTGACACCGTTGATCTCATTATACCATATTTATGACCAGAATAGTATCTATTAGTGTCAACTTTTATCACATTATTAGCAAACAGCGCCATCTATAGGGAACGGAGAAACTATTATGGGAGTTACTCAAAAACATTAATAATGTTATGCATTACACAAGTTTTATAGCACTCAAGCGCGCAAATGTTCACTAAACACAGAATAATGCACCTTAATTTATGAGTGTTTGGTTCATTGCATAATAAATGTATTGATGTAGGTAATTGTTTAAAATCATTAAAAGAATTATGACATTTACATTAATTACAGAGGCAAGAATACCTACATCATTAAATATTAGGTTAAATTTGAAGTTTTCTTTTAATTATTGTCCTTTATCTCTCTTGTAAAGATTTATTTATTTATATTACAGGCATTTAAAAAATTACAATTCATACTTTTAAAAGGACACTTCTTTAAGGTCGTGCAAATATTGATTTTTCAAAATACATTTAGGAATGCACGTAACCTACATTATAACAAAGAAAAACAAATATTATACAACAAATATACACAAGAATATTAAAATTAAAGTTTTATATGTCATTTAAAAATAAATCTTTAATTTTATATTTCATAATCTACGCTTAATTAGTATTGGTCATTTCCATAACAGTAATTATATTACACATACATATAAAGCTATATGATTATCAAATATCACATTTGTAAACGAGATAATAACTTTATGGTCGGCGCCAGAAATGTGAGCAAAAAGGTCGCATATATGCTAAAATTGTCTATGCCTGACTCATGCTCTGTACAAAATCTATAAATAGATGACAAACTGCGAATTTGTTTACCTTTATCCTTGCACATATTTCTGTCGTAGACTTTATATACATATTATAAAACAGCACTCGTGAATTTACAAAAAGACTTTTATAGACATCTAAGGCCATCTTATTTATTTCATATTTTTTGGGCAGTATTTACAGTTACAAATTCATTTTAAGACAGCCAGAAAGCATAGAAACTACATTATCACGAAATCTTTAGTCAAAGACAAATAAGCATTTAATTTATTTTTCATTTACAAAGACAGTTCAACTGAGCAGTGCGATTCTAAATCTAAAATAAAACACTATAAATAACAAAATAATGACATCATCACATTTATAAAATAAAGATCTTTCTTTACATTTAATTTTCAATATTACATTTACTTCCAAACAGATTTCACCAGCGATTTTTGCCGCCAATTCATAAAAAAGTTAAAGATCTAAATTCAAATAAATTCTACATTCAAAATTACTGTCAACTTTTATTAAAACTATGACTCGTGTTGTTATTTTGTAGAAAACTGGGCGTCTTACCTTCTTTCACTGTTCTCAAAGCTTGCAACACTCTTGCCGTATCCAACTCCTTTTCCGAGGCCTTTTCATTGTCCAAGCAGATTTCCGTCATTCTAGCATTGAACTGTTCTAAAACTTTGACCCTATAGTCTATTGA
Organism: Helicoverpa zea; assembly: GCF_022581195.2. Taxonomy (NCBI): domain Eukaryota; kingdom Metazoa; phylum Arthropoda; class Insecta; order Lepidoptera; family Noctuidae; genus Helicoverpa; species Helicoverpa zea. Next base: position 8,655,733 of record NC_061472.1, read on the forward strand.
CGAGGCCACAGGATTGGCCGTCAACCACAGATATTCTAAGCATGGTAACTTACAAATATGCTGGACTTCTTCAACGTCTGTTATCACATTGCAGCTCAAATCGAGGCTTTCCAAGGAGTATAAACGCGAAAATCCTTGGAGACTTTCCACTCGATTTTGGGACAAATCTATTCGAACTATGTTGCCTATCTTAGCGTGCCAGTTCTCACATAGGGAGAAACTATTCATAGATAAGTTTAAGACCCTCAATTCGTGGAGACAGGATATGTCACAGAGTTCTTTTAACTTGTTGGATGAAAGGCTCAAGTGTTGAAGTTTGGGTACTAATCTTATGGCCCAGTCGACGTTTTGGATGTTGTTGCTGCCAAAGTTTATGACGGATAGCTTCTTCCATTTCTGTGGACAAAAGGAAGAAGTATTTAGTATCTCTTTAAAAATAAAAAAATGGGTAATAATCTATCTTAATGATATGGGTTTTATTGGGGCATTTTTATTTACTGGTTTAAATCGAAAGACTGGTAAAAGTTTCACTAGTTTTACTAGTCCGTGTCTAAAGGTCATGGAATTTTCAAGGTGAACTTATTTTATCGCATTGCAGGATTTTGTCGCTGATTGGATATGCATGTTATTATTAAAAACAGCTAAGAATATAAGGCTCTCTTTCGCATAGCAAGACTAACTCATTTTGCCCAATAAACACAATGCTAGTGCATTTACCATAGATAAAATGTTAAATATTCAGCCAGTTATCAATTGGATCCTAAACACGCCACCACTATCAGTACTCTAGACATGTGACGCGACCTATTTGGTGCAGATAATTATAATAGTATTACGCGCTGATAAACCTATTGACTCACTGGCCACGTGCGGCGAGGTCGCGGCCATATCGTTCAGTTAAAAATATTTAATTAAAAAAAGAATGCTGTAGTTTTTAATGCGCATTTCTTTAGTTCCGTAGTATTATTACAGGCCCATAAATGTATTTTGTGATTAAATCCTTCGCCTTCTTGTACAAATGTACTTTTCCTCAGAAATAGTTACATTAGCCATTTTCAGGACTGCATTTATTTATTGGTTCATCAACAACGTTAATACTTTCCGAGTAAAAAAAACTAAATAAAAAGAATTGGCGTGTGTGATAGTTACACTTATAGATGAGCACTGCTTGGGTGTTATAATGCATCAATGTTAAGCAGTAATAATACTAATCGGGTGCAACCACAAATAAACTATATCTGTGGGTGCAACGGTATATTGTGTATTTTCCTCAGCCTATGCAAACACTCCAATGATTGTACAGATAAATATATTATGTCAATATAACATCACAGTATTCACAGTGCATTACTCATAGAATTATTGCAAAACTAATACAAATTGATGCTTCTCAATATAGTGGTCTGTCTGGATGTATATAAAATGCGGCACTCGTAGAGATTGCGAACATAGCACCTAGATTTTTATTCGGGACTAGCTTCTGCCATCCCGTGGGAACCTCTGCAACCCAGACAAAAAGTAGTCTATGGCCTTCCTTAATAAATAGTCAATCTAACACTGAAAGAAATTTCAAATCGAACTTGTAAGTAGTTCCTGAGATTAGCGCGTTAAAACAAACCAACTTTTTTTCACGTTTGTAATATTAATAGATATGGAAATAGTTCCCCTGAGCCACGAGTGAAACCTCGGGCAGAATAAGCGTGATATTCATGGTTCTATGAGAAGAGGCAATAAAGCGTTTTATCGTTTTCAAACTTTTCTGTGTATTGTATTGTTGTATTTGCTGACGCATCAAAAGTTGGAGTTTCTTCTATCGCAATCGAGATTCTATTTTTAACTAAATCGTGTATCACCGATTGGATTACGATCGGAAACAACCTTGACAAATGCTTGAATACTTAAGTGAATACAAAATGTAACTACAAAGATAAAGCCAGATATTGATTTCTTTGTGAATTAATGAGGCAGTCTTTGTGGTTTTGTTTTTATAGAATATGTTGAGGTCATAATTTCGTCATCATCTTTGTATGATATTTAATCTTCCTACCTATATTAATATACGTCGGTTTTAATGTATATCGAAACAAAGCAATTGTTGATTTGGAAAACAATAAAACAACATGCATTTACAAAACATCTAAGAAGTATCCTGATTTGCAATATTTTTACTGACTCATAAGAATCGAACTCATATAATCAATGGAGTACTTTTTTTTTTTTTTTTTTTTTTTTATCGACGTAAAATCATCAAATGACCCCTCCCGCTGTGGGTTAGCAGCGGTGAGGGAGTGTCAGACTCTTACTGACTAAAATCGTCGTGTTCCGTCATAGGCCTTTTATGTACCAGGGCCGCGGTATCTCTTTCGAACAACCCGCAGCCCCGGCAGGCCTTGGCCCTGCTGGGCCCCGCTGGGGTTGCTGACGTCTCTTTGAGGAGCGCGTGGAACAACGCGCGCCGTCGACACGGGTCTGTCGTCTAGGAAGACAGAGGGACGATGAGCCACCCGAACTCACCGCCCACAGACCCACGCCTACGGTGGCCGGGAGTCATCTCGCGACACCCGGCGCCCATGGTGTCTACCTGGTCCAGCGCGGCGGCCGGGATGAGAGGTGCGAACTCTCTGGCGTTCCGCCTCCTCCTTCTCGAGCATGACCGCTTCGCAGAAGGAGGCGACGGCATCCCATTCCCTCTCGCCCCGGACCATGGCCTGAACCAGGGCCGGACGCGAGAGGTCGCCGCCGCCCAAAGCCTCGACGAGGACCCGGCGGTGCCCTTCCCATGCGGGGCACACCTGGACTGTGTGGTCCACCGTGTCCTCGGGGCTGTCCGCACAATGGTGACACCCGGGCGCCTCCTCACGACCGATGCGGTGCAGGTACCTCCCGAAACAACCGTGTCCGGTGAGGACCTGCGTCATGCGGTACGTGAGGGCGCCGTGACTCCTCCCGAGCCACTCCTCAAAGAGGGGACTTACCGCCACGATGGTGGCGTGCCCTATCAATGGAGTACTCAGTTGTTTTTTGACGACCTCGATGACGCAATGGTCACCATGCCGGACTGCCAAACCTGAGGTCCCGGGTTCGATTCCCGGTTCGGTCGACATTTGTGTGATGAGCATGCTTGTTGGCCGTGGTCTGGGTGTTACAATATGTATTCATAAATATGTATATATGTAGCTATATGTAGTTTATCAGTTGTGTTAGCACCCTTAACACAAGTTAATAAATAACTTACCATGGGGCTAACCGACCGTGTGTGAAAAGGTGTCCAGACATTATTTATTTATTTGTGTCCAGACATTATTTAGTTGTAATTTAGGCATCTGAATTTGAATGGGCTTCCCCGTCAGTATAAATAAGCATGCATAATTTGAATAATACCAACCTACAAAATATGAGGAAGGAAACTATAAAATTATAAAAAATATCGACTTCTAGTTAAATGCAAAATTTTTAAATCAATGGTTATTGCATGGTCCAAAGCACTTCACTACCAAAAATTATTTGACCTATACACATGACATTGTAACACCATTTTACATTATAAATAGACAAAATGATTGAGGACTCAAACACTTGAACCATATAGATGACATTGAGAAATATACTTTATTTCACAAGAAATAAGGTCGGTTATCAACTTACAACAGTGTCAGCGATGCTGGAGGGGTCCTTGTGCAGGATATCGACAAGCAGGAACTCATTGAGCGACACGACGCTCGCTGTTGACACTGATAAACTCACTAGAGTGTCGCGAAGCCCACCTGGATAACAAAATAGGGTGTTTAAGAAATATTTAATAATCAAAATATTTGATTAAATATTAATTTTTAAGAAAATTTAATGGTATATGGAATTAAAGAAAGAAATGGGTGTATTAAATCATTGTGATGCTGTTGTCTGGGATTTAAGTTGCAGGATATAAATTCCAGAGTAGAGTAAAATTTGGTTTTAGGCGAAATTCCATTCCCTAAATCCACAAGAGATGGAGTCCTAATTGCTATTACAAAAAGTGAAGTTGTATAGCAAAAGGGGTTTTAATTACTCCTTCAAAATGGGAAATTGTAATAAAAAGTGTAATTCTAATAAGCATTTTTTAAGTACATAAGAAAATCACTTGGTGAACAAGCTACATATTTAAATAACAGATTTTTGAACAATATCATAAAACTGCCTAAAAACACAATAAAAATGAATTTACCTAAATGTTATATTAATTCTTAAATTACTAAAACCAGTTCTATTTCAAGAAGCAGACAGATAATAATATGTGAACAAGATGCTTGTTCAATGATAACAACGGTATGACAAGTTGTGTTAGTATTACTTACTGATACAACAAGAATCTATCTTGTAGTATTTGTTTGTTTTGTATCAATATTGATAGTTATTCATTGGAAATGATTTTATATTATTATGTTAGATACATTCTCAATAGTCACTGTGTATTATTTGCAAGATTTATTATAAGTCAGTAAGTGACTAATATCATATTTACTTAGGTGTGTATCTGACTAATAAGTTTATAATTTATTCAGCATTTGAATACAACTTGAGGAAAAAATTATGTCTAACACGTCACATCAAACACAAAAACTGCCTTCTAGCAAATATTGTAACAACTTACCAACACTCTGTATGCATCCCATCGGTACACCGAGAATCTTCAAATCCATCAGCGATTTAAATGGTATCAGATCAAAGTGTAAATCATTAGGCACTATGTTACTTGTACCGAGTTTCTCGTAACTCCCCTCAATGTTTAGTGAACGTAGCTGAGAGCAGAAGTCCAGGATGTGACTGAAGTCATACATCTGATCTTGCTTCTCAGTCGGTGGACATGCCATTTTTAGACGCTCACTTATGGCGTGCAGCTGAAATGAAAAAAGGTTTGCTAAATATCATAGTTACTAGCTTCTGCAAGCGGTTTCACCCCCATCCCGTGGGAACCTCTTCCTGTACCGGGATAAAAAGTAGCCTATAGCCTTCCTCGATATATGGGCTATCTAACACTGAAAGAAATTTTCAAATCGGACCAGTAGTTCCTGAGATTAGCGCGTTCAAACAAACAAACTCTTCAGCTTTATAATATTAGTATAGATGAATTGTTTTTTATGAATGAATTTAAATGGTTATACATGGAAATCCATAAGATTAAATAAACTTGGCTCAGTAAAAAAAGAAAAGAATTGTTATTCTTTAAAGAGAATAATACAAACTAGTAATACTTAGTTATTAATGAACAATGAATGCAGACAACAATTTATGTAATTAAAATGTTTGTCAACAATTCTATTCATAGGAAAATTACTAAGTACAATTAGGTATGTTAGCGATTTGTAATTTTCATTCTTAGACATACTTTTTTTAGGTACTTATTAGCATGACTAAAATTAAAACTAGATATATAACTGACCTCCAAGGGTGTGAAATTATGTGACCTCTCATCCTCCAATAGTTTATCCCCTTCTAAAAACAGTGTCTTCGCTAAATCTTGTAGCAAAAAGAATATATCATACAAATGGAAGTCTAGGAAGTGAGCGAACTCGGACGGCATCGTGAGTTTTAAATATTTAAATACGTTTTTCAAATATTCCCCCAAGGCCTCTCGTCTTTGCTCCACAAACTTGGGTGTTTTATTCCGAATAACTTTCTTCGGCGGGAGCAACTCTTTCGCGACTCCATGGTCTGCGACCAACTTCTCGTGCAGCTCCACAAAGTCACTGTAGCGATGCAACACGTTCCAATGCACTAGCCCCACTTTAACAGTTATTTTGTAATATGTAACATTGTCTTTTGTGGAAGCTTCTTCCACGGTCACAGTGCTATCCTCGCGGTGATTCACGAAAGAAGACATTTTGTATATAACGTACACGATCACTGGCGCTGATAAGTCAACCGTTTATCAGTGTGATTTATTTTAATTGAATTGATACACGCATGTCGTAAGCGCATCAGGAAATCGCGATTTGCTCGCTCGAGTGATGAATCCGCGAATGACAATTATTTTGACGTTACTCTGTTGACGTTGTCATTGAAAATAGCGTTCCAGTTACTGGGTAGTAAATATTTATATCTTAAGCTTACAATCCGAGTTACTTTATAGTTCATATATTATCAAATACCTTCATTCATTTTTTTCATCTCTCAGCATATTTAAATATAGTACATATCAAGTTCATCAAACTTTAGGCCATATCATGTTAGGAACAAATTGTAATTATAATCGATCGATTCATAATTCTGAAAAGATACCGGTACATCTCTAATTTTATCATGTGTTTGCAGAGACAATCAATCATTTTTTTTATTAAATTTTCTTCTGACAATGACATTGACAGATATTTATCATACTTCATTTTGTATTTATTCGGACTACTGTGTTGTGATAGAAATTAAAATTTACAGAGCCAGCTAAAATGATTTGATGCTCTAATTACAATATCGAATCGCTCCGTTAGACTATACTCAAAGCCTGTGTAATGTGTGGTTACATGTAAAATTATTTAGGTCACAATGCTGAGTCGTTTTTCAGATGTGCTACAAACAGCGGCGGACGTTGTAAGAGCAAAACAATTAATATTATAGTTGTACGCGCGTACTGTGCAAATTAATGAGGTTTTGTTATTTCAGTTGGCGCCTCCAGCCACGAGGTTGGAGGACTTCGAGTACCATTGGAAGATGATACTGAATTTTTACCAGAACTATGACGAGAATAACAAACAACATGTCGAGGAGACTAGGATACCTCATCACCTGCATCAAATGTTACAGGTTCGTGACTAATTGTAAATTACAGGCGAATCATTACTTTGTTGTAATACTTCACCTGTTAATTTCACTTTGCTAAGTGCATTTTGTAGTAACTGATAAAAAAACCTATTAACTTTGAAGTAAAAACGAATTGAACGCAAATGGTTCATTCAAAATAATCTGCAACGGATCCATAACAGATTCTTTTAAGTTGGTTTCCATAGGTAACTAGATACTCAATTTGTTTCCATACATTTATCATGAGCAAATAATTGAATATTTGTACTAAATCTTATAAGAATCTAGTACAAGCTCATTCCTATCTTGTATTTGATTAATTACATAACATCTATTAATTACTTTATCTGTTGGATAAACTAAGATATCTGATAAAGAATTTTGATTCTATATTTATATTACACAGCAATGTTTTACTATCAGCTTTCAGTCTTTTTATGGCATAGGTGTTATGAGCTATAAAAAAATACAGGGAAATAATTGAAAATATTACATGAACTGGTCCGGAAGCCAACATAGTTGATAAAAGGCTAGACATAGACAGAATGTATTGGAACATATCACATTTTTTTTATTGAAACAACTCCAAAAAAAATATTGCCTTACATCTATACTAATATTATAAAGCTGAAGAGTTTGTTTGTTTGAACGCGCTAATCTCAGGAACTACTGGTCCGATTTGAAAAATTCTTTCAGTTAGATAGCCCATTTATCGAGGAAGGCTATAGGCTACTTTTATCCAGGTTCGTGCAGAGGTTTCCACGGGATGCGGGTGAAACCGCTGGCAGAAGCTAGTATAAGTATAATATAAAAATAATAAAACTTTTTAAAATGTGGGTGTGTACAAATGTACCTTATCACACTTCCTATGTAGGTATTAGTTAATTAGCAATGTACTGATAACAGATATCAACATTTTACAACACAGTTCAAATTATAAGTTAATCTTTTGTTAATAGGAAAACAATCTACCATCAGTTCTGATATAATCTTCAATGCAATGTTATTTTTGTCACGGCCGCCAGCTGTGGGTAGAATTTAAATCAGTTTAATTCTATAAATACATTATTGATGATAATATATTTAAATTGATAAATACATATATGTTTTTAAATTGTCCAAGAGCACTATAAATGTAAAATGATATCAGTAAAATGATTTTTATAAGACACAAAGTAAAAAAGCAGATGAATTTTAAACAAAGTTGGAACGCCAAATTCCAAAACATTACTTAAATAAAACATAATTGTGGAAAGCTACAAACATTTTTGCTTTAGTTAACTTGTACTAATTTGCTTTTAAAATAAATGAATCACTATCATTAGTTAGCAAGTAATTAAGCATGTAATGATTGCTATTACCTTAGGTAACCTTCACCTTGTTTTATTTATTTGATAACAAGTATAGGTATAGTGGATTCAATACATTGTACATATTAGGTAACAAGCCTGGTACAAGCTCAAGAAATGAATGACTATTGATTTCACATATGTCTTGGTCTTTAAAATGTTGATACAACATTGCGAACTGTGACATGCATCTGGATTCAGCCTACAGCTTTCCTCGATAAATGGGCTATCTAACACTGAAAGATTTTTTCGAATTGCCCCAGTAGTTTCTGAGATTAATGTGTTCAAACAAACAAGCGCTAGATTTATAATTTAGATGAAGTTAGGATTTTTGAGACTAAATAATATGTATGAATTACTTGCAATAAACGATTTTTCATTTTTTTTTTTTTTTTTTTTTCATTTTTTTTTAATATGCAATGTTTTAGGTACATTCTCTAGGCATATAACTCGCGAACTTTCATTTTATTATGGTAACTAAATATTTTATAGTGAAATATCACTTTCACCTAGAGACATTCAAATGCATGCAATACAGTTGAATTTCACGGCGTTGTGGATTTTAATTATACTGTTGACCTTGATAGGCGGTATTATCATACTGTGCTGCATGGGCGTAGCCACACTGGGGCAAGCTGGGGCACTTGCCCCACCCTGGGCCCTGGCTCTGACCTGTAGGGTGTCTAATTAAACAATGTTTTTTTTACTAACTCTAACTAACAATATCAACAATCATATGTACTATCCGTAAGTTATTGCAAAAAAAAAATTGTCGACTTTGAAAAGAGCGCGATCAAAACAAAATACACGCTCGAGTTCCCGAACGTGCGCGGTGCGCGCTTCATTTGAAAGCGAGCCGTATTCCCTAAAAGAATAGTTGCTATGTGGCGTAGCGAGCCGAGCCGTCCATCTAATCAAAAAAAAATGCATTGAAGGAGATGTAACTGGTAGATGTGATCAAAATTTTGGAAATGCAATTTTATCCTAGTGTAAAAACCGCGCTCGCTATTTTGCTTGCCCAGCCATGTACGACCTGTACAATAGAACGATCGTTTAGCACAGTGGTTCTTAACCGCTGGTCCGCGGACCACTGGTGGTCCCTGGAGGCATTCCGAGTGGGCCGCGAAGCTTAGCAGCGCGACGTTGCTATACGTTACGTATCTAACTTTATTTTTATCGACTTATCTATGCGAGCGAGGGGGTTTTCGTATGGACGTAAATCGGGTGTGTCGTACCTAGTGAATGGGGGGCATTCATGAAAATGTATATTTGGGCGACATTTTACGTAGTTTTTGGTTTTAAATCTTAAAAAATAATTAAAATTTCGTGCTCGCTTCGCTCGCGTATTCAGAAAATGTATGCCCTCATTTTTGCATTTGTCAACAAACAAAAAGTTAAGAACGTTTGGGCTAAATTTTACGTAATGTTTGGTTTAAGTCCGATAAAAATGTCGCGCTCGCTTCGCTCGCGTATACAGAAATTGTATGCCCTTATTTTTGCATTGGTCAACAAACAAAAAGTTAAGTAGGTACGTTTGAGCTAAATTTTACGTAATATTTGGTTTAAGTCCGAAAAAAATTTCGCGCTCGCTTCGCTCGCGTATTCAGAAACTACATGCCCTTACTTTTGGCTTTTGTCCTGTGTGTGATTGTTTATTTTCTGTACCTGAAAATATAAACCTCTCAAATTAAGAGATTAACAAGTTTGAGATTAACGGCTCAAGATACAAAAAATCGGAGGGCCCCCGCCCTCCCCCGGGGAATAGGTTGACTGCTGCCCCATCCTGAGCCCAAAGCTGGCTACGCCCATGCTGTGCTGTAGTATTTATTGTTAAAATGTTTAATCAGTTTGGTGATACTGATATCCTCGTTTAGCGGGGAATAAAAAAGTGTAGATTTGAAAATCTGGGATATTTTGTTTAAAAGAATACAGCCTACTATAGTTCGGCCATTCAGAGAATGCGTTCCTGACACGTCGCGATTGAACTGACGACGTAACTTTGCAATGGCGTTGCAGTTACGATAAAAATATTTTTGCTGGTTGTTTACCGTTTTAACAATTGAGGAGCATTAAAACAACATTATTATATCAATAATCAATGAATGTTATTACGTCGTCAGTTCAATCGCGACGTGTCAGGAACGCATTCTCTGAATGGCCGAACTATAAAGGCTATAACTATAATCAAACTGTAGAGTTTCAATAAAATCGGTTTCGTAGTTTTGCATGACAGATTAAGACCATGCACATATCCCCTATATTTTTTCAGGTTCATGAGCTTTTAACTATTACTCAGCCCGTTAGACAGGTGGTTGTCCCCGACATAGGGAAATATTGACATCATTGGGAAAAGGCTAGGCATATGATGTTGATGAGCTTTTACCTACAAATTTATCATCGAAATAGTATTTACACTAGTATTCCTAGTAGACTGAACATTAATTTAATTTCTTCCAGCTAATAGTAGACGAAGAAAAAGAACAGCAGGGTGGTACAGTCGGCCCATGCATGGAGGCCATTGTCCAACGCTCCATATGTCTACTGGACGCGTTATGTGCCCTCGCGGCGGCCGAGCGTCCGCCCGGAGCGCGGGCGTTAGCACTCACGACGGGGACTGCGTTACTGAGGAGGACGAGGCAGCCCTGTGTTAATAGTGCGCATGTTTATAGGCCTTTGCAGGTAAAGATTTAATAGTTTAATTAAAAAAACTAAAAACACGCTGGTCATGTATTGTTATCAGAACTTTCATAATCGAAGACCGGGAAGTGGGTCAAATTAAGATTCAAAGATTTTCTTACATAGCTACAAGTGAAGCTAATATAAGCGTGTTAAAAAGATAAAAACTCATTTATTCAAAGTATGCAGAAAATCAGCACTAAAGAAAATATTGTTAAAATAATGTATTAGTTACAGTTTTGGTTTTTTATATGAGTGCATACGTACGTTTACGCACTAAGCATAGTACATTCGCTTTCGGGAAATAAAACATATACATTTATTTACATAATATTTTGATTTTAAATGACAACACGAATTCACTATAACATAATATATAATACTAGCCGTTTTCCCGCGGTTTCACCCGCGTCCCGTGGAAGCTAGTGCCCGCACCGGGATAAAATATAGCCTATGTTATTCGCAGATAATTAGCTTTCTAATGGTGAAAGAATATTTAAAATTGGTCCAGTAGTTTTTGAGTTTATCCATTACAACCAAACAAACAAACAAAGTTTTCCTCTTTATAATATTAGTATAGATAAGAAACAAACACAATACAAATAATAATATCCACCTTTTCCAGAGAATGTTAATCCAATGCAACGAAAGTCCAGCATCTCCAACGGAGAAGGAAGAGGTAGAATTACTTCTAACTCTCTGTGGTCTAGTGCGTAAGGAGCCAGGTCTGGCTAATATATTCACCACGCCCTTCGTAGAAGACAAGTCTACCTTGCTCAGCATACCTGAAGATATACAGAAGCTGATACCTATTAAGAGTAAGGTTGGTACGAACTATTATCTATGAGAATTAACTTGTAGGGTTACTTAAATAATTTGAACTATAGTTCGGCCATTCAGAGAATGCGTTCCTGACACGTCGCGATTGAACTGACGACGTAATAACATTCATTGATTATTGATATAATAATGTTGTTTTAATGCTCCTCAATTGTTAAAACGGTAAACAACCAGCAAAAATATTTTTATCGTAACTGCAACGCCATTGCAAAGTTACGTCGTCAGTTCAATCGCGACGTGTCAGGAACGCATTCTCTGAATGGCCGAACTATAGTAGACAATTTCTGTTACTAGCCTCAGTCTCCGGTTACTTATCCTGCACATAGATTAAGAGTGACCATATAACGTTATTCTGATATAAAAGTGACTGAAGTTTCATCAAAATTCAACCAATATTATGACCTTACAAACTTCATTTATTTTTAAAATTAAAATAGTTTAGCTTTTGCCAGTGCAGTCACCTTCGTCCCGAGGGAACTTTCTTGCACCCGGATAAAAAGAAGCCTCTGTAATTTTCTTTCCTGATGTATAAACTATATTACTTCCGTATCCAAACCGTTTGCGCGTGAAGAAGTAACATCCAAACATACATAACTTTCTCTTCTCGAAGTAGCTTAAAAATAACCTTTTTTCAGATCCAAACACCAAAGAAGAACCCTCTATTCGAAGTAGAACTCCCCCCCAACCCTCTCCGCAACGTGTCTATAATCCGCACAAGTAAGGATGACAGTTGTAACGCCACCACGTGTTCGTCGGACGACAACGTCTCGTGTAAGAGTCATAAGACGGTGTACGATGATAATGATAAATTCCTGCTCATTGATTTGTTGCTGTCTTATTTGAATAGTGCGGTGAGTTGATTTGTATTTATTTTCAGACATAATTTTAAAATTAAAATAAATGATTGTTCTTCTTGGTTCTTTGAGACTAAATAGAACAACGTAAATTCATACCATCGTACCACAAAAAAATTTAAACGTCTGTTTAACACTTATCTAAAACAAAATAGATTATGACGTTGAAATAAGGTCCTTTTTGCAGCCACTCTTTTTTAGAAAAGTGTTCAACAGATGTTTAAGTTTTTGTCGTGTATTTTTAAACTAGCTGTTTCCCGCAGTTTTATCTGTGTCCCATAGGAACTACTTCCCTTTCTCGGAAAAAACATTATCTATGTTACTCAAGGATAGCCCAGCTACCCAACAAGGAAAGAATTTTTCAAATCTGTACATTGGCATCGGAGCCTTATCAATGGATGTAGCTCCAACAAAAAAATATGTTTTTTTTTTTTTTATATCAGTTTATTTTAAACTGTGTTTTTCCAGGATAACCAAGTAGTCCTCCGAGCATGTGAAGGCATAATGATCGTGTCCTCTCTACCCGAGGATGATATAGCGAACCTAGTGACGAGCTGCAGCCCCGCCTGCGAGACGATAGTGGACAAGCTGGCGGCCAAGTACAAGTGCATCCCGGCCAACGTCGACCCCAGTGATGTCGACCATCTTAATATTACGTGGGCGTGAGTAGTTTTGAAGTTAAATTGCACCATATTTCCTGAAATGCTCTTAGATTTGCTAGAATTGACTGTTTTAAATGGTTTGCAATTGAATTTCACCATCTGTCTAGCCTTTACCCAACTATCTTGGGATCGGAGTCCATCCAGATGCAGCTGATTACCAGTGTTTTACTTCGCTTCTAACAATCTGATCTCCTCAGCCCAGTTGCCCAGTCAACCCAATAACCCCTCGGAACATGTCATGAACAAGTATTATAGAATTTGTGTATTTGTGAATTTCTATAAATAGGTATTATTTCTGGTTTCAGATACGTTGCACAAGACTTTGGAGACAAATCGTACAGCAAATTCCACGGATACAGAGAGTTAACGAGTTTCTTCTCCTGGCTAGACTACTGTGATACTTTGATGAAGGTACATCATCTTTAATTCTTTAATGTATTATTTGCTAAAGTTAGGTAGAAATGTGTATTAAATGTGAACAATATGAAATAACGGAATTCTCAAAGAAATAATTTGTTGTGTGAATTGATAGCAAAAAATCACAATATTGATTTTGAAGAGACTTTTGGAATTTTCTTATTTTTTTCTCTAACCTCACGTCGTTTATTTGTATAATTTGATTTGTTTTAAAATATTGTTCACCAACCTAAATCTGAATAGTCTTCGTTGGAAATAAAATCCACGTGTAAATATCAGTTCAGTCAGCTTCAATACTGCTTTGCTAAAGTGTTCGTTGTGCTGTTTCTTCCCAGCAAATACCCATAAGATGTGGTAAAGGGCAGTGCCGGATTTATATTCTTCATGAGTGTAGGCCGCCCCATGTACACATGTTACAAATAACTTTTATATTCTGAAATCTGCCGCCCCTGTGACGCTTCATAAATCCAGGACTGGTAAAGGGTGGTAATTTTGGACTGTCTTTTGTATACTTCGATGTTCAAAAAATGCTGTTTTGTAGCCAAGTTTCAATAAACGATATTAGGTTTAGATTCGACTCAACTGACATTATCTTTTCCCCAGGAATGCCACCCGACGATAGCATCGCACTTATCTCGAACATTCCGTCAGAACTTTCTGGAAGGCACCGCGGAGAATGGCATCAGTGACATCCACCACGCGGTGCTGGTGACCGCTATACTCGCCAAGTGTCTTAAAGTTGTCGACTCGCCTGATCTTATTAATGGTATGTACTACATTGTTTAATTATTGTATTGTTATGTGAGAGAATTTTTCTCTTTAGAAGGTTTCACTTCAAATTTTTGGTCGCTCTTACAAATAGTACGTATAATAGAATTGTACGAATATACCTAGGAATAAAAGTTATAAGTACTGTGGACAGTTCTAATTGTAATTGTCCCAAAGTTTACGGTCAGGAATCCAATCTACTAACTCTACAACTAGGAATACTAAATTCTGCCAACGATCCTATACCCACGTCTCGTGGAACTTGCTTCATGCACACGGATAAAAGAGTAGCTTATAGCCTTCCACATGGTAGGTTCCATAGCTTATACATGGTAGTCTCAAAATCTAACACTGAAATATTTTTTTTAATCGCACGGTCCTGAAATTAGCGCGTTCAAGCAAAGAATCTTCAGCATTATAATATTAATCGAAGTACCTTGCGAAAAATTCTAAAAATATTTGCCAACCTCTTAAATATAACTTAAATAAAAATATAACATTGTTGTAGAATTCTCCAACTGGCTGGTGGGCGAGGGCGAGGTGTCGGAGTGGCCGCTGCTGCACACGCTCATTAACAACTGCTTGACGGAGTACCACGACCTCACACTAGAAACATTAAGGTTCTTCGAGGTCAGTTATACATATAAGGTTTTAAATAAAAAAACAATACCACTGCAAAAAATACCTTAGTTGGTTGATGCTTCTAAATATATTTAAAAAAAAAACCTCTAAATATATTGATGTATAAAAAAGTACATACTTTTAGTAGAATTCAAAATATGTACTAGAACTTGAGCCTCATAAAATATATATTATTATGTATACCAAAAAAATTACTGTCCTTTTGCTAACCTCTGAAATAGTGTAAATCTCTGTAACGTAAGAACATTTTTGCACGCCTTTATTGTAAGCAGAATACATTTACTTCTAGGCTTAAAAATATGAAATGTTTCTTGTAAATAAATGTTTGAATTTTAAAAGCAGATCAGAGTAGCTTTAATTTAACTTTTATAATATTACAGACGATAATAGAAAAAGGCACAGAACACAGCATACATCGGGTGGTGTTGGCTCGAGTGACGTCGCGGGGGTATTATGCTCCGCAGCCCAACAACGACGACGACGAGAGAGACAGGCTTAACGACCTGTCTATAGGGAGGGAGAGAGAATATAATAGGTGAGTCGAGTGTAAGTTATGAGTGTTAATAGCCTAGTTTTAATGATAGAGTAGTTTTTTCTGTCATGCTGTCTCACTAATTAAAGGCGCAAGTTCATCGACAGTATAAACGTGCGTTTTTTTTTACAACAACCGTATTATTATTAATTTCGTTTGAATTTTGAAAACTGACGTTTATTTTATCGACGATTTTCAATATTTTTAAACAGTTGATATAGCTAACGTTTTTATTTTATTTTTTATAATATTCTTATTCTTTATTGCACACTTTTTAACTAAACAAAAATATTCAATAACAATATACTAAACATATATATGTAGTAATATAATAATAATTTAATTTAATAAATAATAATTAATAATTTAATTTAGTGGGGAATAATAACTGCGAGCGATGAAAACATTTAATAAACACTTACATTATTAATTAAACTTTATTGGAAAAATCGATACCCTAAACTGTGAATTGAAGTCGATATCTTGTATAGAATAAATCTAAAGTATTCAAGAATACCAGTAACTGACTTATTGCTTAATTTTACAGGGAAGCGATGAAACAACTCCAACACGAGGACCACGTGAACGAGCAGATCACAGACATACTGTCACACGAAGGGCTCGACCCCAAGCACCACGACGAGGGCACGGAGAACATACACAGAGTCATCAACAGGTCAGTACATGTGGTTGTGTCACTTCTAGTTATACGTTATGCTGTTTGTTGAAAATTGTGTGCAGATCTGTGTTTTTCTGATCCTTTCGTATGGGATTTTGGTCCTTTCTTGGGTATTATTCTGAGTGGTAGAGGTTGTTCAGGGTACAAAATATAGTGATGCAAACTTAAATTACATTAGTAATCAAGAATTCTGGAAGTTTTTAACTCTTACTAGAGCTTATTAGACTGAATTTTCACATTAGACTTATATATAGAAAGTGAAATTAAAGGTATACAGGTAACTAAAATCTACAGTTAATGAAATTGGAACATAAACATTGATATGAGAATTAAACATGTATTTTAAAATTCAATTATTTTCGGGCAATCTCATACATTTTTTAACAGAAAGCATAACTTAAGTAATGCTTACATAACTATTGCAATAAAAAACAAACCACAATAGCTAAGGTGTCTGGTTATCGCTTTGCCACAAACATACAGCTTTATAAACTCTACAGATTAACGGCCGTTCCCAATATTATATATCTATCTGTTGATTTACTTACCAGAAATAGAATTTCGACAGTAATCTTATACAAATCCTGTTAAATTCTAGCTATCTAAAGCAAAACAATAGATACACACTGACTGTTTTTGGTGCGGTTGACAGTTGCTATCACTGAACTGACAACACCGAAACTGACAGCTGTCAACTGCACAAAAAAATCGGTACCCTTATAGATAGAAACTTGAGAACGGCCGTTAAATATTCTAATATTATTAAGAAATCGCTTATCGCAATTTTAACCAGCAATTAAAATTTCTAGCCGGCTAGAGCGACTCAAAACACTCATCGAAGATATAATGAATAAGGAATCACGTAATACCACCGACAATACTGCCAGTCTCATAAATAACGATTAATATTTAACTTAACGTTAGTTTATATTTTGTACTAATTTAAATATTATTATACTTCGGCCGTTCAGAGAATGCGTTCCTGACACCTATCAGTTAGTCACGACTAGTGATGGGCACAACATAACACTGAGTTCGTTACCGTTCCTTCAAAATGAACCGCCGCATTATTTTAAGATTATTTTCGTTTTAAATTGGCGGAATCATTTGTTTTATATTTTAGTTATTTAAGTGGAAACCAAAAAAAGGTAATATTCATCAAATCAAATCAAATCAAATCAATTTATTCATTTTGTGAAACAGGGGTGATTACAGGTGTTTTCTAGATTTATGTACAAGCCATGTCCCGCCGATAGGCATACAAAATTATTTAAGAGATTACAGTAATATAATATAAAATGTCCGAGTATATGAATGTCAAGATAAAGGAAAATAACCAAATAAAAAAATTGTGTCAATAAAGTTGTGTTACTAGTGTCATAAGTATTTAAAAAAATCATATAATAAAATTGTTTTATTTATTCTTTGTTACAAGTACATTGAATTGAATGTGCGAACAGAATATTAATCAGACTCCGATTTGCTTGAGGAGGTGGTGTCTTCATCATCATCTTCGCCTACATGTATAATTATATTATTATCAATAACAGAATCAATCCTGATATCTCGGTCTAACAAAAGCCGGGTAATCAAATAAAAACAGATCGAAAACACTTGAAAAACGTGGTCTATGCGCACGAAACGACAACGGACGACTGTTTTAGCGTCACAAAATGGCGGCCCATAACGCCATTTGGGGTTACCATTTTTAATCTAAGTATAAAAATGCGGTTTGGTCATAGTTTTATTTTTATATTTCATAAAAGTTATAATTAAGTCTTATAGTCCATTATTTTCCAATTCTTAAAAAGAAAATCAAAACGTATTATTTTATATTATAACTGTATAAGAACAGATTACGATACTTGCCTGTTATTTTTAGCACAGCACTACAAAATATAAACCGCTGACATAACCTTGTAATAGCGCAGTATAGATTTAGAAAAATATTGTTTACCAAGTTATTTGACACTCAGTTTGGCACAAAATTATAACATTCATTGATTATTGATATAATAATGTTGTTTTAATGCTCCTCAATTGTTAAAACGGTAAACAACCAGCAAAAATATTTTTATCGTAACTGCAACGCCATTGCAAAGTTACGTCGTCAGTTCAATCGCGACGTGTCAGGAACGCATTCTCTGAATGGCCGAACTATAAGAAATCATATGATACATATACGTAGGAATCAACTTCATAGTTCAGGCCTTTAACCATTAATGAATACGCCTTACCCAATTAGTTGCCATATTTTAATGAAATGGGAGGATACCGACGATATATATGATTCGGGAAAATCAATCGTAATACGTCCACATAGAGATTAAAATATAAATATATAGTTTTGAAGGCAATTAGACAGTCATTATGCTTTAGTAACATATCGGAAGAAATAATAAAGCACAAAAAAATATATTTGAAATTGAAAATGTTTTTTTAAGACTGAGATTATTGTTTGTCTTTGTCTAAAAGGCGAAGGGAGAATGAGAAAAAAAATACAAGAATATTATTATATGGATAGTTAGAGGCAGCTCTTATTTTTTTATTTGAAAATTAGTTCGGTAAACAGGCCTAAATAGTTTTTTTAGTTAGGTATTCACAAATCATCTCATGTACAAACGTACTTGCCATAATCTCATCTATATATTAAGTTATTTTAGTTGTAAATAGTGTAAAATGTAAAGATAATTCATACAGGTAATTTTTATTATACATTTATATTGCATTTACGGATTATTTCGCGATAATATGAATTGTTCACTAAAATACAAGCTTTATTCAAAAATAATTAAATAAATTCACAAATATAAAAAAAACATATTTTGCATAAATACCACTTACAGTCTGTTTTTTAATCTCGTAGACTAAATTGACACTTGCAAAATGTCAAACTTACAAATAATGTTGCTAGCTTTTTTTGTGCAGTGTTGTACTTACGGCACCGGTTTGTTGAATCGTAACTTTTTATCTATAATAGACGAATTTAATATTCATTCAAAGTTTTATATTTACAATTCACGTACGTACACACGGCTGCACGACGTGCTACAAACTGCCAGGGATATCTGACCACGCAACGCCATGCGTAATCATCAAGAATAAGCCCATTATTTCAGGATGACTTATTGTAAAAAAGCGATACTTGATTTTATTAACGCTAAGTTTCGGTCGTGCCACATCACTACTTAAGAATTGGCAATGAACTGACCACACTCGTAATGTCAGTTTAGTCTACGAGATTAAAAAACAGACTATAGTTGCAAGTAAACATCCAATCCAGTGATTGCCTACATATGATCTCGTCATACTAGATATATTTAGTAGAAAGTTTTCAGAGTCCTCATTTGGACGCTATCTATTATATTGCTACACATTTAATAATTTCCAGTAATTTATGGATATTACGTAAATATCATGAAACGCGAAATTTTCTGTAAGTATCTGACATTTTTGAATAAATAAATATTCAATGTACATAAAACCCGTAAACATGTAAATACATTTAATTTTAATTTATACAATGCACACACGAATAGTTTTTCAAAAGCAAAATACAATTTTGATGCCATATTTATTACGTTTCCTTTAAAAGGAACTGAATTTATAAATAGATCTGGTCAAATTTAATTTCTACATAGCATATTATAATTATATAATATCGTTTCAAAATTTTTATATACACTTTTATTGTAGGTAGGATATAATTTATAATTAATTCAGAAATATATATTTTTAACATTTTAATGCAATCAGTAGGTTTCATAATACTCTTAGCTTATTATTATTTACTTTTACGATTTTGTGGCTATGGTCTCAACCTTACAATATAGTTCCTTTTACTTAAAGCTAAGAAACTATTATTTTTCAAACTATTGTGACGTTACTTACTTTATTTCGATAATTATAAAACTTTAATTTTTGACAGCTTTATTAATGGCCAAATATTAGATTTTCTTTACATTTAGACTTTATTGGTTCTTTGAAATGATTTTATTCCCTCACCACTCCTATTTCTCTAGAGATGCTTGCATATAAATTAATTCTAATATTTGGGCATAAGTAACGCTATTTATGAGCTATTTACAAATACAATACAGTGGACCCGCGTTAATCAGACAAACGTCATGCAGGGCGCATGTCGGACTGTCAATGGAGCACATTGTGATCTGACAAGAACTTTCAATTAAATAGTATAATCATTTACCAAAAAAAGAATTGATGAATAGTTAAAAAGAGTTTGATTACCGTGGGTTCACTGTATTTATTATAAGAGTGTGTCTTACTTGGGCGAAACAACGCAACCGCGAAGCGATCCGAAGCTACGTTTAAGCCAATTGAAAAGAAATCCACTGTTTATAGTTTTCGCATAAACTTGTTTCGCTTACGTAGAACACACTATAACTGTAAGATGTACGCCTGTATATCTGTACATTTGACATTAAATAGTTTGAAATGGAACATTGTGTTTGATTGTCCCGTTCGTTGCAGCTTCCTGCTGCTACTGCCGCGAGCGATACTGTCGGACCCGGTGGGGGCCGACTACGAACATTACATACACGATGCGCATAGGCGGTATCAGGTAAATATATACGTAGCTGGAAAAATGCTGTGAATATTAATTTATAAGTGAGTTTAACAGAAAAAAATTAAGATAATTTAACGAATAATATTATCCGATATTATGAGTAAAAGTTTGTTTGTTGTTTTCACGGCGAAACCGCGGAACCCATTTACATAGTATTTGGAGACAGTTACACTTTTAGCAACATAGCCTTGTAGACAAGGCAGCAGGAAACAGCTAGTATATTAGCAAGGGGCTATTCTGTGGCCTAGTACAAGTTACAAGAATTGACTATTCTTTAGAACTAAGGTACGGGCGTACCTATGTGAGTAAGAAAACAACGAAGTAGCTGTAAAAATCGCATTATTTAACATCATTGCTTCATATTGATATATTATACAAACTTCTACACTCAATGTGTAAAGTTATCGAAAATTAAAAAAGGTGAATTATAAAAAAATAGATTTAGAAAGAAACAGCGTTCTACAGCAAGTAACTAGATCTTTCATACAGGAAATGTATCCTCTACCTAACGTATTCATAATACGGCCTAGCAAAAATTCATCAAAATCGATTCACAAGTTTAACCCTATAAAATATAAAACATCAAAATACCAACTCAGCAATATAATCTTCCAGTACTGGCTGGACGCGACTTCCACATTCAACTGGCCAGCCGATCACAACTGGGTAGATACCACAGCCAGCTCAACTCACAGTTACGACAGCCGACCCGAAGCCGACATACATTTAGACGACGCCTTCGAACCAATCAAAACAGACACACGACAGTTACCCAAAAACGACACAAAACACTTCTCACAGAAACTAGTCCTTCGATCCAGAGACTTAACTTCCCAAACCTCTGAGGAAGAATTCGACGAAGGACCATTTTTCAAAATGATATTCAAATTACTTGCCAACATGCCCACACAACCTTACCAAGTTAATTTACACCTAACTTCGATTATATCTCAGTTGGCTTTGTTACCTCATCCTAATTTACACGAGTATCTTCTTAACCCTACTCTGCCGACGGCTAAAAAGACCCCGACGTTGTTTAAAACGTTGCAAGAGTTGGCGAGACGGTTGACTATGGAGATACCGCGGTTAAGGAATTATAAGAAGATTATTGAGAACACGAGGCTGTGGTTAATGAGTGAAGATCCTAGTTATGATGAAAAGTAAGTATATAAGTATAATTATTCACATTTAAAAAACGTCATCTGGTCCCAAAATAAACTGTACTACGATAGCTAAAGGTACCTGACACAAGAGTAGTAATTTTTAAAAATGTACTGATCTGGATCGAAAGTTAACAACAACAACTTATATATAGCACATTTAATTCTTGGACTGCACAAAAATCTTCAAAACAAAACAAAATGTTACTTACCTGAACGATTTTAGTTTTTAGTCCTTCGTGAGTCAACGTTACTTCGCCTGGCGTGTATTAACGCATATTTTCCCAAATAAGGACGAACAGAAAACACAACAAACAAGTTATTACAATACCAATTTTATAATTTAATTTTTCTACCCACTTTCCCCAGTGCCGACCACAACATGTTGGTGGAAAGTCTGATAGTACTCGAAGAATTCTGCAAGGAGTTAGCAGCCGTCGCGTTTGTCAAGTACCAACATAGCTTACATATGCAGAGATAACTTGTGTTAAATATCGCGTAAGTATTGTGAATATATTGATGGAAGTCCGATTGTGAAGTGATGAGTGTTATAACGCCCGGTTCGTAGTAAGAAAACGAGTCGTTTCGCTTACGGGCGGTTACTTAACAAAGTTTCTTTTTACATGAACTGGGCGTTAGTAAACTTTGTCATTTTTTTCAACATTAATGAAAATTTGTAAAATAGCTGTAGATAGAAAAGAAATCCATGTGATTTCATTTGATTTCATTAAAAATGTTACAATTTACGATATTTTCAAATAAAAAAATAAAAAACTAATACATTTGTCATTCACAATTGGATAGGTTGTTTTCACTGAAAGCGTGGAGCAGCACATGTAAACAAGTTCTACAACGCTGTGTCGGGTTTTGAAAAGTTTGCAAATATCATAGGATTTGCTAGAAAACAGAGTAAATACGTTCGTTCAAGTATATAAGTATGCTATGTACCAATCTGCTAGTATTACATTATTTATATAAACACTTAGATATAGTACAAAGACGGAATCTGCATTTCAAGCCTAAGTTTGCTATTTCAGTTTAACTGTTTTTACACGAATTGTTTAATTTAATTTATTTTGTAATATTTATAAGATCAATCAATTGATTATAACCGTTATGAAAGTTTTAGAAACTAAAAATAATGTATTTTATTTAAGTTTTTTTCTCTAGGTTCGGGTTCGAGTATCTGTACAAACATCCTTACTATTACGCTAAATGCGAAAGTAACTCTGTTTGTCTGTCTGTCGGGCTTACACCTCAAAACTACTGAACCGATTGTTAAGAGATAACGTTACGTTACGTTTTACTCGGTTACCGAAAGCGGTTTTCCCAGCCCATGAGTAAAACCACGGGCAACAGCTAGTTTGTATATAAATAGAGGCATAAAAACTCTCATTCGCTCTACAGTATGTGTAAAACACGGATGGAAGGAATTACAGGTAAAAATTATAGCAGCTTATTTATTTTTATTTATCACACTATTTTGATATTATTTTCTAAATGTACTTTTCTTTGTTAAAAATCTGAACGTAACAGAAGTGCGTTAAATTTAAATGCATTATCTGTAACAGTGCACATTAAATCTAAAAATAATAGGAAAAGGTAGTTATGTTTATCCAATTTGTAGTATATTTTTAAATAATTCTCATTCATATACTAAGAAATTAGTAGTAAAATAAAAAAAAAGTAAGATTTTATGAAAATTTCTAAAAGATGACTTCGAAATTACCAACCTATGTACTTATGTATTTTTTATTATTATAGATTTATTATATTACACAGTTTCGAATAAATACATTATCTAAATACTGTTTGTCTTCTGATCTGCCAGTTTTGCTTTTGGCCCTTTTGTCCGCATTAATAAAAAAGGACCAAAATGCATTCCTATTATATATGGTTTTATAATTTTTAACGTCAGTATGGCCTTATAAATATAATAGAAAGTTCTCGTCCGAGTATTTAAGCGTCACTTTATTTTAATAAGCATTTTATTATTTATTAGGTACCTCTGTGGTACTCAAACTATTGAATTCTACAGTCATCTTCAAATCATGGTTGATTAAAATAAGTCACGTTTAAATATGGCGGAATTTTGAATGCTCATAAAATATCCACTGCTGTGTTCGACTTGTCAGTAAATTCTAGTCTGAAAGGGGTACTTTAGCCTGCTCTAGAGGTTTACAAAAAAAAACTGTGTGACCTGACTCTTGCCTAATTGATATCGTATGGGTGATGAAAATAGTTTAAACATTAAAAAAAAAAAAACACTAAATGGTTTGTACTAAGACCATACTACCAGCTCTGCCATTTTTATTCTATATAATTATGTTATTCTGTTCGAAAACATTCTGACACAATACTCAATCAACTAAGCTAGGCACTACAAATTCGAAATACGATGTTTTTAATACCACATTTTGAAGAGTAGGCACCCCCTTATAATATATGTTTAAATGCGTACCTATTCATATAATTCAATGGTGCAATATTTATATTTAGAAACATTCCTTATATAACTTATAAACAAAAGAAAAGCTTTGGTTTCATGTAAATGTATAATCATACCGTTTATTTGTTTGCACAAATACGTACTTGTTATTGATTATATTATTGTTTATGTAAATGCCTGAATTTGCTGTTGAAATAAAATGTGAAAGGAAAAGATTTTTTTTTAATATTACCTGGTCTGCGCAATCCGACTTTATGACATCTAACTGGCCGTAGTGCCATGTTTAGCTTTCGATATAAATAAATACATAAATGTTAAAATAAGAAATGCCTTGTAAATCGGCGTGTCCGTTAGGCTGTTGTCATTCACAAGTACCAGGCTCGCAGAGGCGAACGGAGTTGTACTGCACCTACTACAATTTATACTTTTCTCATTCCCTATGAATGGGAAAAGTACTAAAAGCAGGTATGAATTGTAGGTAGAGTCACGTGAAGCTTGTCACTTGTACTACGAGCCTTACATCTCATCATGGGAGAGGGGGGGGGGCAGCCAACCCATTTTTCATTCAGTAAATCGACTTAGCAGGCTATGTACGAAATTTAACTCCAAAATGGAATAATAAATAAATAACTCACTAAATAGCGCTGTGCTTGGAGACTTCAAAACACCTAGCTGTATGATTCTGAACAAAGAAAAATGGTCAAAGGATTTTTATAATTAAAACACAATCATTAAAATGCAATGGTGATTATATTTTTCTCAAATATTAAATAATAATGCGTAATAAACATTGTAATAACTATCAAACAAAACTTGTTAAAAGTATGTACAACATGAAATTGTTATTTTCTACCATTTAAAGGAAGACTTACTTGTATAATCTCTTTATGGTCACAAAAGAACTAAAAGGCATATAAGACTTTACACATGTGAATATTTTATTAAGATACCACAGACAGAAATAGTAAAGAAAAATCAACCCTTTTCAACCAGTTACAACTTTAGAGTTGTAAAAAATGTTTGTTTGTGGGTCAGAAAAATCTAATTTATCAAAGGAAATCTTCCTAGAAATGATGAAACGTATCTATAAACACACTCATTCGCCTTACTCTCACAGTTACTTACATAAATACATACATGTACATAAACGTTATTATTTCGTTTAGTTTCTTCTACTTGATCGTTACAAATCGTAGGGAACTCATTATTTTAACTATCATGGTTACTGCCAGTGGGGTGTGTAAGGGGACAAGCCCGATAGATATTTCACGATAAGTTAAGAAGAATTATTACATTTTTGGAATTAGGTATTACATTTATCAGTAAACTATAAAATCAAGTATTTGAGAAATGTACCATGTTACAAATATGTACGGGGTCCAAATGAGAACGTTCTTCTTTTTGAGAAGTCGGCTAAAAGAGTAGGTGTGTTCGAAATAAACTATATTCTTTAAGAAATGTTAATACATAATTTTTTTAAACTGAATTTTTATGTTTATTTTGATTGCCTGAATGAAAATAACCACGAGGCTTGTCACCTTCTTTCCTCACTGGTTACTTGTACAAATACGGAATAAGTTAGATTGTACTATGTTATAATCCGCACGGCGAGGCCGCGCCCACTTCGTGGCGAAAGTAAATTATTTTTACAAAAGTCATTTAATTAAATAAAGGCTCTCTGATATAGGAAAGTGAATTCTAATAAGCTCAAGTCAGGGTATAAAAAAGAATGTATGTTGTAGAAAATAGATACAAAAGTTCGTGCGTCAGGCCGCCATTTTTATTTGGAGCCACGCCCATTTTGAGACGCACGGGAAGATACAAATTTATTATAAAATGGTCAGTTAGAAACTTTCTTCAATGTATGAGAATGTTTCAATTTCTATTAAATGTGTTAAGAACTTTACTGAGGTCGAAATAAAGTTCAAAATAGAAGACAATGATCACACAACCATGTTTCAAAAGATCTTGTAATGGAGTTAGGTTTACCTATTTGTATTATTTAACAATTTTAAACAACATAGATCACAAAAAATTTGATATTTCAATGTTCCTATCTAAGTATCAAAGCTGTCGCATTTCTTTAGCTATTTAAAAACAAAATTAAATATAACTGGTACAAATTAAGTTTACAATCATAGATTATTAAGAAATAAACTTATTTTAGAATGACTGCCAAAAATAATGTTGCTGTAGGAAAAATATTTTCATAAATAAAAAAACGGTAAATTTACATTGTGTCAAATTTCTGTATCTGAAACATATCTAGATATGACTGCCTGGTGTATATAATGTGAGAATTGGAATATATTTAACTACATAACATGGGCATTTTCTATAACAAACTCCATTATTTAAATTGTATTTACAATTGATTTCAAAAAACCCAAGTTGTGATAATGTAAAATAATTAATAATTCGACAAACAATAGGAATTTATGATTTTAAGTAGCATATTCTTAGAAGAAAAAACATGAATACGCCTTAGCCACATTGGTTGTCTAAAAGTATGATATAGAAGAGTTTACAGATATTTCTAACAATGCTGTCTTTTGTGATCGTACAGAATAGCTGCACAATTTTGATTGAGCTAATAAAACCTAAAGAATGAATATACATATAAAAAATCAATCAATACTTGCCACTTTATAAAATAACAAGGGGTTTGTATTTTAAATAAAATTTACCGAAAATAGACCAATTTTAGAAATAATATTTTCATAAAATGACAGAAACAACGTGGCTTCTTAATTTCGAGCATTGTCAAAACATTTCTGTAAAACTATTCATGATCCTGAAATTTTCGACTAGTAGGTACCTTGAAGACAATATTATGAAAATGAAAAGGGATATTTACTGTAACCTGTATCGCTCTAACACTCGGCTAAAACACTTCGTACGTACGTCCAACATTGGCTATCAAATGTTACATAAGATTATTTACTTTAGAATTGTACCGCAACTAAAATGGTGTTTATGACAACTGGGAACTTTTAATAACTTCTAAAGGTAGAATTCCGTAGGTCGCGGCTTACGCAGCCGCGCGCGGCTTACGACAGTCGTCGGCCGCGCGCGACAATAGTCAACCTATGAAAATGTATGGCGCCGCTGCCGAGGCCCGCGACACAAGCGCGCGCCCGACGAAATTCGTAAGCTGCGCGCGGCATTGTGTTGAAATTAGTAGATTTTGTTCGTCCGTTCCCTCTAGTCGAAGTGCTAATTGATATCCTTGAAGAAGAAGAGGATGACGTATTGCTGTGGCTGTATTATGAAAATAGATTACCAATCGACCCTATTTTTAAAAAGTAGAAATGATGAAGGATACTACCCAATACTGATTCAAAAGCATTTGTATTGTAATGAAAACAAAAGGAAGTTTTGCCGACTAAATAAAAAACGATTCAATTCTGGTTTTACTAAAATTATATAGATGTTACTAAGCGCTAGACCATGTTGAGATGCATACGGCCGCGCGCGGCTTACGAATTTCGTCGGCCGCGCGCTTGTGTCGCGGACCTCGGCAGCGGCGCCATACATTTTCATAGGTTGACTATTGTCGCGCGCGGCCGACGACTGTCGTAAGCCGCGCGCGGCTGTCGTAGCCGCTATCCACGGAATTCTACCTTTAGTATCACAAGTTACACAGCGTGAATAAGTTTAAAGTACTTAACTGGCTATAACTGGATAAAAGCAGTTTTCGGTGTCGACAAAACTATAAAAGTTGCCAGCTTAAAATTATTCTCACTTGATGGTACATACCTTTATTCGGTCATAATCTATTTTTCTGCTAAACAATATTGTATCTTATATTCCCAATCGACAAAACACCATCTCACAGGATTCATAACAACTCTATAATTAAAAAGTAATCAGAAATTAAATCTACAAGAGCTGAGCTCTCATTCCCCTAAGAAGCATAAATCACAAATAATAATAAAATTATTAAAAAAATAAACATTTTAGCCAAGGATTGTAGGCGATGTCGTTCATAAAAATTATAATATTAACCGCCTTGTTACGTACGATACGATGAGTAGCGAGAAATATTGACCTATAAGAAATATAGAAATGAAAATGTTTAAGAAAATGTTGGGATGTTTTGTCAGTGTTCCTTGAGCCAAAATATAATGTTGCCCAATACTGTCAAAATTTACCTTCCACTATTTTTATAAGGTTGAAAATCATTGAAGAAATTTGACGGATTCTGTGTGTATCAAGTTTTTTTAGCTTGTATACTTTGGATACCGTTCGTTCTTAGAAACAAACTGACAAAAGGACATTACAGTCTATTTACTTAGAAATGAAAGGAAAATAATGAATGTAAAGAAATAAGAACATACAACTATGTGCAACTAATCGTATCATACACAACAGCGTTTGATCTACCTCTCGAGCAGTATTAGCTAGTTTACAATAGTTCTAGTCTACATTATACATACATACAGTTGTGTTTACATCTATACGTTATCAGCTTCAGTGGAACTTATCACCATTTTTTTGATATACACCTGTAACAAAATAATAACAATAAATCTAACACTGAAATATTTATTTAATTGGTCCTTAGATTAGCACCGCAAAGGAACAAACTCTTCGACTTAATATTCGGTAATATACTTAGATATTCTCTCCTTACTAAGTACTAATAATACTAGTATTTTGTAAGTATTTACGTTAGGACATCACACTATTACTATAAAAGGTTTGTAAGAGTGTACATACTTATCGTCCCTTAGCTAACAACACCGCATAAGTCATTTTTAACAACTTTACAGGAGACGAAAAAACTGTGTATTTTTTAAAAGGCCAGCCGACTTGCGCACCGTCACTACTTTTCGAATTCCGGAATCGGATTGGTCGAAATCTATATCATGTGACCAATGGTTAGACGCGCAGTGAGCGAATCTATCCAAAGGCATTTAAATGTGAAAACCGCCAATTTTCGACTTGAGCGGTGTTGTAAGCTAAGGGACGTTATGTTACTTTTTACAAACAGCTCAACGGATTTTGATAAAATTGTACATCTGAATAACATAAATATTTTTATCTAGGTGCGGGACGTTCCTTCAGGAAGCGAATGAAACTGCTGTCCTAAGCTAGTGGAGTACATGAATGTTTATAAATGTACTACTGACCTATCTAGCGGTGTTGTTCACCACCAGGAGAAGAAGGGCGACTTGTGCTGGAAACGTTGCTGGAACGAGTCGAAGAAACGAGACGACGTCGAACCGCTCTTGGACCTGCAAATATATTCATTACCATATTATAATCATACTTTCATATTATGTATCACTAGTTTACTGTGAGAGCAATGTACATTCTTAGTTGTAATAAATGTGCATTACAAAATATACTTATAAATACGCTAGGTAAGCTTGGCGCGGTCGGTCCAGGGATGGGTGACTTTTTAAGTACCTATATCATAATGGACTCCACCCGTTTTTCTGAAGGTATACTAAATTTCGGGTCCCAGCTGTCATTTGTTATTATGGGTAGTTAGAAACTAGAAACCCTGACAAACATTCTTGTCAAGGGGAATCAGATTGCCGGAGACTAGGTTGAGGAGGTCAGGTAGACTCCTGGTACTCTCAGCTGCATCTGGTTGGGAAGCGGCTAGGCCAATGATACAGACCTCTCGACGATGACGGCAGGCATCTGCACGAGCTGCACGGGGCTCTTGTTGTCCTTGAGGGCCTGGGTCAGGTTGAGGACCTGGCCTCGCATGACGGACATCTGCCGCTCGAACAGACCCTTGTCGAAGCCTTTGTCCTGCTGTCACAGCATGGAAACATTAGTTATACAGATTTATTGAATGGTTACTGGTTAGGTATGTCATTTTATTTTATTCTTATATGTCAATTGTGATTCAGAATTCATTTTTTCCAGCAAAAACACATAAAAAGTAAATACCTGAGCTTAATGTAAGGATTATGATTTAGGCCATAGATATGGAGGAACGAAAATAATTATGCAGTCATTTATCTACATTATTTTTAGCGAAATAGAGTTTAAAATGAAATTTAAAAAAATACAATGAGGTCAATATAGTCTGCAGATTAAGCAACTTACTTTGAACAATAGATGTAGCTCATCACACAGCTCTTGCACGAAGTTCATGTCTGATAACAGTGGAAGTACTAGCTCCCTGTCAAACACAAAAAAAAAAAAACATTTTAATTCTGACACTGCTGTTGCATTTACGATAAATAATTCGACAGCGATTTAAAACTTTCGAGTTTTAGTTTAAATACTTCTTTTTTTTTTTTTTGTAAAGTCTTGTAAATAGTTCTGTATATATTGAATGTATAGCTCGGGGTACGCGAACTAATGAATAACACGTACGTTATATAGATGTAAAAAAGACGCATAATCGAGTAAGTAGTGTTTGTAAACAACAATGGATGGACAAAACAAAACTAAACTTAGAAACACTAGCTAGAGACACGACTTATAGGGTCGGCGCGTGTGTTGTTGCTGAGGGAGCGGGTCGCGGACTAACTGGACTGTTGGCCTGGCGGGCGCCGGGTTGAAGCGGATCGTGCGCGTGTGTTGTTGCTGAGGGAGCGGGTCGCGGACTAACTGGACTGTTGGCCTGGCGGGCGCCGGGTTGAAGCGGATCGTGCGCGTGTGTTGTTGCTGAGGGAGCGGGTCGCGGACTAACTGGACTGTTGGCCTGGCGGGCGCTGGGTTGAAGCGGATCGTGCGCGTGTGTTGTTGCTGAGGGAGCGGGTCGCGGACTAACTGGACTGTTGGCCTGGCGGGCGCCGGGTTGAAGCGGATCGTGCGCGTGTGTTGTTGCTGAGGGAGCGGGTCGCGGACTAACTGGACTGTTGGCCTGGCGGGCGCCGGGTTGAAGCGGATCGTGCGCGTGTGTTGTTGCTGAGGGAGCGGGTCGCGGACTAACTGGACTGTTGGCCTGGCGGGCGCTGGGTTGAAGCGGATCGTGCGCGTGTGTTGTTGCTGAGGGAGCGGGTCGCGGACTAACTGGACTGTTGGCCTGGCGGGCGCCGGGTTGAAGCGGATCGTGCGCGTGTGTTGTTGCTGAGGGAGCGGGTCGCGGACTAACTGGACTGTTGGCCTGGCGGGCGCCGGGTTGAAGCGGATCGTGCGCGTGTGTTGTTGCTGAGGGAGCGGGTCGCGGACTAACTGGACTGTTGGCCTGGCGGGCGCTGGGTTGAAGCGGATCGTGCGCGTGTGTTGTTGCTGAGGGAGCGGGTCGCGGACTAACTGGACTGTTGGCCTGGCGGGCGCCGGGTTGAAGCGGATCGTGCGCGTGTGTTGTTGCTGAGGGAGCGGGTCGCGGACTAACTGGACTGTTGGCCTGGCGGGCGCCGGGTTGAAGCGGATCGTGCGCGTGTGTAGCGCGGCGGGCGGCGACGGCTCGCGCGGACCAAGGGGCGACACCTATGCTTCGATTTTGACGCGTTATAAATGTCAACAACTACTTCTCATATGCGAGGCATCAAATAGCCTTAACCGACTTCCAAAAAGAAGGGCGTTCTCAAATCAAGTGTTTATTTTTTACAAAGTTATTCGAAACTATACTCTGTTCCATTGGGTTAAACTGGACGCTTAACTACATGTAATGAAGAAGCTAGGCAGATAACTAAAAGGCTACTTACTTAGTCTCGTGGCTAAAGGGCTGCTTGGCCTGCGGCAGCCAGGCCCAGTGGTAGGGGTAGGCTCGCCACGAATCGGGGTGCTTGAACGGAAACGCCAGACCGTTGTCTATGGCGGCGATGCGGACCTCCGCGCCCGTCCACTCCTGGAATATATAAAAAGATATGATTACTTAGGTACTTTTCGGTTAAACTTGCTGGCTACAAAGGGTATCAGTTAGCGCAGAACTCATTATAGTGCAGCAGAAAATGCGCTGACTATTTTTGTTGCGTCGGCTTTTTTATGTAAAACTAGATAAATGGAAAATGAAACGTTGGACAGATTAAATTTTCATGTAATGAAAATTAGTGACACAAGTCATAGATAAATAAAAAAAAAACAATTTCCCAAAATAATCCAACAAATATTAAATCCCTTATTGGAGGAGTGCAGCCAAGGCAATAAGAACCTACAGACATATCTCCAAAGTCTATATAAAGATAGTGAAAGCAATATGCACTCACACTGGGGTCCCTAAGGTCCATTTCGGCATGCGGCGGCGGCAGGCTGGGCGAGTCGTACTTGATGAGCCAGTTGTCGTTGCCGCGGTCCGTGTTGCGGATTATGTAGTCTAGCACTACTAGACGCTCGAATTGTAGCTGGAATCTGGAATTGTAAAATTATTGTTAAATACCACATCAACTTGGTACATGTACAAAATAGGACTTGTACCTACATTTTTGACTAATATAATTCTAAAGGTTTAAACTTTTTAAAAAGTGTAATATTAGCAGTCAAAAGATACTTAAAAAATAGAAGGGCCGTTAGAAAAAGTTTTACAGAAATATGAATTTAGTATCTGAGTATCTGGTTCGGAATTGCACAGTCATGGTCACACAAACTAGCTTTTAAACACTGTTTATGCAATTTTTAGCTTTACACACATCAAAATAAGGTTTCATAGTCTCTTTACACAATTTGAAGCTTTACGCCTATTAAGGTTGCGGCGGCGGCGAGCCCAGTCTATGCAATAAACAACTTACGCTTATTAAAATAAGGTTGAAAATACAACAACTAAGTGGTTACTAACTTCCTCATGACATGCGGCGGCGGCGGGTCCTGCTCGAAGCGCCGCAGCCAGTAGTCCGCGTCCTTGTAGCCCTCCACGAACAACTGGAATGATCCCGCCTGCCCGAGAGAGGTATCATGTCTATTAGACCATAAAGTAGGTACTTTCCTAAGATTTGAAATGTTATTAGGGATACATAGAAAAAGGTATCTATTCTTTACATAGAAAAAAATATTTCAAAAAAGTTTTTTTAGTTTTTCTGTAATTATTATAGACGACTATATCGATAAAAATCAATATTTATTATAGGTATATAGATTATATCGATATAAATCTTTATTACTTCACTAGATCTCCTTGGTAACGATAGATGATAAGTGCACTGGTTTTGACATTTAATAGTTCTACTTTTATATATTTTTTTAATCCAATCAATGGCAAGGTCCAACATTGCATTTAATTTGAGATGACATTGTCGTCATTTGTCTATTATATTTTGTTTACTTTAAATTATAAAAATAATAGGTATAACAGGTATTTAAGAGACAAAATTCAATAAATGGTACATAGACAAAAGTGCATAAGTCTGTGCCAATGACAGGTCTGCACAAACATCTTGACATTGTTTCCACTCATACTTTACAGAATGTACAGGTATTTGTAAATTTGGTGGTTTGGTATATTTGTGTATTTCTGTATCGAGTGGACGTGGTGTATCACAGTGATTCACGGAATTACTCTGTCCGTTTTGTATTGGGTAAGAGCTCATCTTAATACCTTGTATCAGTTAAGAGCGTACCTTAGGCGGTAGTCCCATTCTATTGAAGCGCAGATTGGGGAACTGCTCCGTGATGGCTCGCTTGAGCCGCGACCGCTCGCGGTCTATCCGCAGGTAGTTGAACGTCTCCGATACTAGCTTCACCACCTACAATAGTAAACAACACAGATATAAATAAGGCAAAAATATTTGTATTAACGTAGGTAAGTGACAAAACCAAGGAGAAAAATATAGTGTTTTTTTATATCTAGACTCCATAATTATTTTTTAAGCGTCTAGACAAAGATATCGAGATTTTAATCGATTGAAGATGGAATCGCGATCTCGCAGAATAGATATAGAATACATTTAACAAGAGTATGGATATTTGGTTACATTTTAAATCATCATTTTATCGCCTTACTCAAACTTCTCTACTACTCTAAATCACTCTGTCTTACTATCTAATGAATATTAAATAATTATGGAACCCTAAAGATCATTACTTTATCATAGCTTTCTATACCTTGAAGATGTTAGAAATATCTTACAAAACCGCTGACCGACATTTTTTCTCGACAATCAAGGTTAATCAAGTATAAATAAATACATAATATGTGAGGGCACCAACTTAACGTGAGCCGTCGCGAGGTCGGCCCAGTGCGAACGCACCGAATTAATGAATACATGTTTAAGGCGACGAATTGGTCAACAATAATTCCATAACCGGCACGCGCATCTAAGGCGCCAAAAGAGGTCGGAGCGTCTGAGCGGGGCGAGGATAACAATACGCGCGCTAGCTTATAACTAAAAGTCGTAAGTGACAAAATGGTTTTGTAATTTTATTATTTAGAAATGATAATTTGATAAAAATTCTTTCTACAATTTTAAAGAGTATGTATATACTCAACTACTAAAAAAGTTAAGAGGCTTAAATCGGTCCCGTTTGCCCATAATATGTGAATCTCTTTTTAAAAAGAGGTATGTTTGATATATTTTTCTCTGTTATAAAAGTTACCTAATCATGTTTCTACGTCTAACAAAATAAGGTTTATATCATGAACTTTCAGGTAACCAAGTTGTATTTAGATCCGTTTTGTATTTACTGAGAAAAATTGAGATCCTTGGCGCCAAAAATTCCAATTCGTCCTCTTAAGACTATGTTTACATAAATTATAGCTCTATAAAAATATATAATGCTTGAATAGTATTATATATAGTGATTTTTTGCATAATTAATAATCATCTAGTTAAGCGTTTTTGTTTAAAACGAGTCTACGTCCGTGCAGACTTATTTTTGTGAATTTTAACTGCTGCTATAATAGGACTTAACATACCAAACTGACATATTTTTTCTTGTTCGATATAAAATAAAATTCTTATTTATGAGAACATCTATTAATTAAATATTTACATACATTTAAATAGAAGTTATTGTTATATTTTGAACCTGTTGTAGTATATTTTTATCTCTAGTACATGACCTGTGGCGATAAAGAGTCATGATTGGGACATGCTTAATAGAAGCAATATTATATATCAATAAAAATATAATATATAATTTAGTTATGAGTGTGTTAACTACGAATGTTGAAATATTGTTTATTACATAATACTCAATACTGAAACATACATAATAAAAACATAGTATGGACATTACATAGTTGGTTGCGAACGTCATAGACGAATAAATTATAGAAATAACGTGTATCGGAATTGATAACACGTGCCATTATGTCATACTGCAAGAATGGTAATAAGTTTGATATAAAAATATGTTGCAGCCGTAAAATTATTATAAATCTCATAATGACGAACAATTATAATACTTTAAGTATCTGTCTTGATTTTTACCAGACAATCTTTTTATGACGTTTTTTTTTTCTCAAGAAAACATGCCGCAATCGAACCAAAATTAAGATAAATGCAGATGATGATGATGAAGAACCAAAACTGAAAACAGATCTAGCCTCTGTTATTTATACTATTTTTTAGAGTTCCGTAGTCAACTGGGAACCCTTATAGCTCCGCCATGTCTTACTAATTTTTAAACCAACGATCTGATCAGGATGTACTCCTGGTCCACCAATTTTAAACAGTTATTTCATCTATTATCAGGTTGCCACCGATATCGGGCACAGGGTCCAAGGTACCGGTGGTTAGGGTCCCAGAGACAGAAACCTCCTCACAATACGCGCCGTATCAAGGACTGCCTTCTGAATCAGTCCCTTGATCCAGCCGCCTAACGAGAGCCTCATGAGGTGTTGGTATTGTATTCATTTCTTTATTACGGCGCTGCATACATTTTCATCGCCATAGACAGTCTTATCATATTGCAGAACTTAGTAACAACTCTACAACTCACCCTAGTCTTTGGCACAATCTTGAGGCCTATCTTGGAGTCGACGAGGCTGGCGCCCGCCTCGCTGAGGTACCCCTGGTTGGGGATGAGGCACGACCGCCCGAAGCAGCACGGACAGCATAGCTTGTGCATCCATTTCGTCCACTTCGGGTTGAGCCGGCCGTACGGCTCCTCGTCTTTCGGCTTGAATACGCCTATGATTTTCTGGAATTGTGGAAAAGATGGTTAGATAAATACGAGGATAAGATTTAAGCAACTAATATATACATACGAGTATTATGTGTGTAATTGTAATATCAATATATTATTTGATAGTTTGTTTTGACACTTCAGTTTGTATCGGCATTTCTTTTAAGTTAGAAAATACCAACATCGGCCATGGGAACAGGCAAGGCAGATTATGATGGCTTCAATTCTGTTAAGTTTAGGGCGTCTAAACCACCAACATTACGATTTCACTGACCCATGTCGGTTTATAAATTTTTCTCATGGCAAGCGATCGCGACTTTAACGACGCTCGATCTTTAGAACGAGCTCAGTAATATCATAAAATTAACTTCTTTTTAATCAGCGTCTATCCACATAATCCACAGCTACAAGGTGCAATACACAGCTAAATGAAAAGTTTAAAGGGCATATTTCGTAATAAAATCTGTGTTTGGAAAATCCTCTCATCAAAATACACCCACTCCCCAAATACAACAGAAGTTGTGGCCGTTCTAAACGAAGCACAAAGACCGGAGCAATTATTTCGTAATGAACACAAAAACATTAATGATTGAGTTCCGAAACGCAGTTTTTTCATAATGTTCTTCTAAATGTAATCTCTCACGATTGAAGGTTAGTTACTTAAAGCCGTTCCCAATATGCTATAAGTACTAGATGTTTCACTGCAGTTTCACCCGCGTCCCGTGAGAATTACTGCCCGTACTGGGATAACATATAGCCTATGTTATTCGGGAAGAGTGTAGCTTTCCAATAGTGGAAGAATTATTTAAATCGGTTCAGTAGTATCGGAGCGTATGTATGTACTTTCTAAGTATACCTTAGACACCAATGACTGTGTTTCGGATGGCACGTTAAACTGTAGGGCCCGGCTGTCATTGAACATCCTTGGCAGTCGTTACGGGTAGTCAGAAGCCAGTAAGTCTGACACCAGTCTAACCAAGGGGTATCGGGTTGCCCGGGTAACTGGGTTGAGGAGGTCAGATAGGCAGTCGCTTCTTGTAAAGCACTGGTACTCAGCTGAATCCGGTTAGACTGGAAGCCGACCCCAAAATAGTTTGGGAAAAGGCTCGGAGGATGATGATGATGACTGGGATAACATATAGCCTATGTTATTCGGGAAGAGTGTAGCTTTCCAATAGTGGAAGAATTAATCAAATCTGAACCGATTTAAATAGTATCGGAGCCTTTAGGGTACAAACAAACAAAAACATGTTTCCTTTTTATTATTATTTATACTGGGGCTATTATAGTGTCAAAATTCCTATCTTTAGTCAACAAAACAGCAGATAGTTGGAATATTGGAAACGGCCGTTAGTGTTCAATGTCAACAGTTTATCTATTTGTTGGTAAACTTTCACAATGTCAGGCGTATCGTCACACCTTGTAATTTAATTCTCACTTTTACTGTGACCACGAGTCTTATCTGTCGTTTGTTCGTGACATACTAGCTGCTATTCGCGGTTTCACGCAAGTCCCGGGAGAGCCACTTTCCATAATCGGGTAAATGCCAATTTATTATGCTATTTAAATCAGTTTAGTTAGGTTTGGCCTGAAAGCTCATCAGACAAACAGAGATTCACATTTATCATATTAGTAGGGATCGTTGGGCAAATCCCTCTTATCACAGAAAAAGCATATACACTTTGAAATAAGTAAGTATATTTAGTTAGGATAAAACCACTGATAACAAAAACGTGATGTATAAAACTTAATGAAGTAACGTGTTTTATTGATTTCCAATTGTTATCTGCTCAATATTACAACTTTCCCAACGTTGCTAGGACAACAGCCTGTATTTGTAATGTAATACACAACACCCTGTATCTGTAATGTAATACTTATCTAATAAATCAATATTTATCAACTTAATGTTTGTTTGATCAACACTAGAGGAACAAGAGTAAATATGAGTAAAGCGAAATGTATGTACTTCAATCAAAGGCTAAAATAAAATGTATTATAACTGTGAATAACTCTGTGTGTGTTAACAAATCATGCAAAAACGGATGAACCGATTAAGACGAAAATTTGAAAAGAGCTACGTAGGTACGGTACCCTGAAAACGAGTATAATGTGCTATTTTTAATATCTTGAT
Organism: Helicoverpa zea; assembly: GCF_022581195.2. Lineage (NCBI taxonomy): Eukaryota > Metazoa > Arthropoda > Insecta > Lepidoptera > Noctuidae > Helicoverpa > Helicoverpa zea. The sequence continues at coordinate 8,694,230 of NC_061472.1, forward strand.
GGACGCAGGTCAATCACGGATGGAACATAGACGCTTCTTTTAAATAAAATAAAACACTTACAAGTATCTAAGGTAAACAGGACACTATACAAAAGTCGGTAGTTACACAAAGTTAAATATACCTTTAAGATAATGGAAGGAATATACTATAAGAAATATACATGTATCTGTTGTACCAAAAGTGGGAACTAAACTTGAAGACCTCACTTCCCCTTTTCGCAACAGATGTTTAATGTACGCTCTGGATTCTTCCCGATAAACTGACAAAAGTTTACGGGATAGCACGGCTACTGACAGAGCGAAAATAACCTGTTTGTTTCCATTTCAAGAACTCATTTGTATGAATAGTTTCCTTCATCTTAAGTGTTGGGGACACCAGTTAGAAATGTAGTAAACGTTGCAGATTCTTATACGCAATCTATCCTAATACAATAAAGAGGAAACATTTTTTGTACCCTAAAAACTCCGAAACTAATGAACCAATTTGAAAAAATCTCACTGTAGGAAAGTTAGACACATAAGGTATATTTTGTCCGGGTAAGGGAAGAAGTTCTTCCACTGAAGTCGCTTGAAATAGCTAATATTTTATCATACAACCCGGAACTCTACAACCTTTAGTACCGTAAGTACAACGTACATCACCTCAATATTTCATCTCAGACCTATAATGTAACACGGCAAAACCACACGCCGTTCCAACATCTCATATTAATACCAGTTTGCAGTACATTGCAATTTTGCGGGAAACTAATAAACTTGTTCCGATCTCAATTCCAGCAGGTCTCAAGTTTATACAGGAATGAATTTTAAGCAGTGCGCAAAAAAAACTGGTGGTCCAGAATCGTTAACAGAACATATCTGCATCATCAGTAAAAAGAAATTTTTCATTCTTTTGTCCGCCCTAAAATAAGCAAAATATGGATACCAACTATTCTTACAAAATAAACATCTTTCGATATCAATAACTTTTCTTTTTTGTACTAAAACACTACAAAATAAAAATATACGTATCTATAAAACTTATTTAACTATAAGTTGACAAAGTTTGCGCACCGGATAAAATTCATTCCTGTATAGGTAGGACACGGAGTAAGGAAAGATGTACGGAGATTCCTAATACAGGTAGGTCAGACACCTTCTTCTACGGTACGGTGGGCATAACCAAAGCGATCAGTTACGAGTGAACTAACGAGTCGTTCGGGTTGTTTGCGACATCTGCCAACTATTTTTGGTATTACAAAAAATGCCCGGGTCCAATGAACGCGTATAAGATCGAAGACCGTTCCTCGATCCCCGCACCCGCATTTTGGCGCGGTACTTTCTTAGGAGAATTTCCGTTATGACACCTCCGCTAGTCATTTTGTTCTCCATGATTTCAATTCCAATAGGTCTCAAGTCTATATAGGACAGTTTAGTAGATCGTCTTTCTGTCTCCCTAAGTCAACGCATTAATATACATTAGTGAACTTAATAATGTAGAAGTTTATCCTAAAATAGAATAGTCAGGCTTTTCTTTCATGGGTATCTATTGTTCGGAGTTAATAACGGTCTTGGGGGACAACAACGGTCTATAATAACCCAATTTTATCAAGGGCCTAGATATAATTGGATCTTGGATATTGGGGTCGTATATTTTTCCTGCCCTTCTTTAAGTTATGGAGTTTGGAGAAACTAAGCATTTGGAAGTCACTGTAGACTTATTTTGCGAAATTTTCTTCAAAAGAGTATTTTATGAGTTGTATTTGGGCACTAAAACTAAAGGAAAAGTTCAAAAAAACTTACCCCTCCGGGATTTTTGACGAAATAGGACCCGCTGGATCCCTGGTATATCCTCTCGGGGAAGATTCCATTGTCGATGGCCACCTCCGCCTGCCATACCAACTCGCTGAACTGCGGGTCATCTGCGCAAACAAACGTACATGTCTTTAAACCGTGCTGCGGGATTACTCGGAAGAGTTACCGGGACCCTGGTACATAAAGGGCTTAAGAAGGATCATGGTGGGTTTTTGTCAATTAGAGTCTGATACTCCCTCACGCTGCACCCACAGCGAGAGCAGTCATTTGATAATTTCCCATTTAAAAAAAAGTATTGGCCAGTGCTCGTGACCTCATGACGTCATGAATCGACGCCATACTGTCGATCTGTTGTGAAGTATCCTGGCCAATGCATTGACGATTAGGAATACTGTTTGTCCTCGTATATACGTCATACTTACTTGTCTCATAAGGACAGTATGATCGAACATCAGCATCAATACAATATGGCGTCGGATTCATGACGTCATGACAAGCCATTAGCCAATACTCACTTATATTTCAACACACACAAGCCTGCAGAAGTTAGATGCATGCTTTTATCAAGAATAGAGCGAGATTTGAATAATATTCTGACAAGGAACTTGGAAACAGTCAAACTGGGTCACTACTTGCGGCCGAATATCAGATGTCACCTAAATGTTAGTGGTGTATAGAAACGTAATGCGTGCAGTAACGACCCGAATTCTGTTACTATCAAGTGCCAAATAACTCTGCATTTCAGAAGTTAGCCATTTGACGTCTCACGGTGTTTTGTTCATATTTTTTGTGACTATTGTGAAGCCAATGGCAGCCAACTTCGGACCAGCAAAGCTTCTAAATAAGATCCGTACGAACAAAAGCACAAGAAGTTAAATGACTAACGTCGGAAATACACAGTTCTTTGACGCAATCGCGCAGACTTGACTTGACCAGACTACGTTATCGAAATACGAAATACTTAATTGATAAGGACTGGCCATTCTCTCACAATGAGCGCCGATTGTACTGAATTAACTTGATAACTGTGTCTTTCAGAAACTTCAATGTTTTCCCTAGAAACATTACTGCGTACTATTGATAAGCTAATCAGACATGACTCCGTGATTCATTGGATGTTCTCTTTATTTTTTAATACTTAAATATATAATTTTATATATAATTAACTACATATAAGGAAAAACTAATTGTAATTTAGTCGCTTAAAATTGCAGACATGCCAAGGCTTCTGAACCGCGAATATCTTTAAGGAAAAGAGTGTTATATGAATTAAATTAATAAGAAGTCTTTATTAAACCTTATTTTTGAGGCCGTATTACAATCATCAACACCAACCTTTATCTTGAGACGTGTAGCAGATTATCTATTTATTTTGCCAGAGGGCGTATCGCCGCAACCATTTGCGGCTTTTCCCAATATCCTATCTATCTTTTGATTTGGTTACTAGAGATAGTAATTTGACATACTCGTAACTTGTATGGGTCATAGACATTATGGCGTTCGATGAGAAAAGGGGGCGGCAATATTAATTCTGTAAAGCTTATAGCGTATGAGCAGTTAGTTACCACTTTGTTAAGCGACCGGCTGATTTATCATTCCATTCTATATCATACAAAAAATGACATTGAATTGTTTTTGCATAAATTAAACGTATATTGGCCCTATACTAATATGTACGTTTAAAGGTTATGCAAGTTAATAAAAAAGTTATCTCATTTGAATATTGTATAAAATTGAACAAATCAAAAGTCATCTGTAAAATGGAGATTTTTTGAAAAAAATACTTAGCTATTTAGTACAAGTGATAACTGAGAGGAGACACGGGAGATATTTCAAAAGCCATTTTCATGAAAGCTCAATTTGTTACATGCGACAAATAGAGTGACAGAGATTTGCAAGGGTGGCTGGCTTTGAATGATTAATTAATATAGCAATACACAAGCATTATTGTATTTCTGAACTTGTTTTCTACTAGGAATCTGTTTCTTTTTTTTGCTCTTTGTCCTAGTATTCTTCCATTTTCCCACGCAATAATCATTCTCATTTCATTGATTGTTTGTAAACGTAACAGACACAAATAACAACTTTCATTAAGGCTTGAAGACAATCCGTTGAAAGACCAAATCATTCTAGAAAGGTATTCAATGGATCTCTCAATCAAGACTCGGCTCAATCAGTTTATAGTTCATTCAGAAGTCGGGTTCCGGTCATTTTAGGATGAGTAATCATCGTGTGACTAAAAGCTACTTTTGTGGGCGAAACGAAAGAGTAGGTATACCTAAGATGATTTCTGACGGTAACCCATTCGTGACGTTCCTTATTATAATATTGTCCTTCGCGTTTCAAGGTCACGATCGTTAACTATTTGGAACAATCTTGCGTCCTTGACAAGTAAAATGAGGCCTTACCCTAATTATTTATTCCACATGATTTCTTAAATTTTTGGAACGTAGTTTTGCTTCAGAACTTAAGAATTCCTTCCTTCGGACTAAGTAATCGCAAAAACTTAAAAATATACGATGAGGAAATAAAACAAAATAACCAGAAATATGATTGTAGATTGTATATATAGAAATATGTCTAGTCTGCAAACAACTTATTCTGTTCAATGAAGGTTTGCCCTTTTACGTAACAATAAAGTGTTTAACTAAGCATTAATTAATATGATTGTATCGTTGTTTAACAAAAGGTACACCGAATCAGACTGTTTAGCATTCGTACTAATGACTCACATTGTAATTGTTGACTTCGTCGCTAGTTTGACCTACTGATTGTATTGTAGAAGCCAGACATTCACACGCTTTAAAAAGGAATGACCGATTACGGTTTAGTGGCAAAATTAGTTAATCAAACAAAACTGTAAGTACACAGTATATTTATCCCCTTATCTCAAGAAGTGATTAGCAAAAAGGGTATGTATCCATCGAATACTTTTACATTATTTTAATGCAAATAGATCTGCCTCATTCACTCACAAGCAACTAAATAAAGATGCTAGGTACAATAAAGTCGTGACGTGCTACAGTTTTCTGAGTAGTAACTTTTTAGACTTTGATCAGGCCTTTATTAAGATCTTCAATACTCGTACATTTTTGCATCGTAACTGAAGAGTGTCTCGCAATAGTCTTTATCAGTCGAGTGAAGTTTCATCGCACGTGGCACTGGCAGGTTGTCAAAACTTTCTATCTCTAAGTTCAAAAAACTGAGAACAATATTTACACACGTGTCTGGCAGTTGCAGCTACGCATGCTGTACTTTGAATACTAAATTTGATTCAGGATTTTTCTTATCATCTTACGAAACCAAGCAAAGACAATTGCTGTGAAATCTTCTCCGTGTGAGAGGAGGCCTGTCCCCAGCAGTGGGATGATACAAAGGCTGTAACAACAACAACAACAAACGACAATTTTTGGGGACTTGATATTTTTACTTAATAACAATAATAAATAAGTCATATGCATTCGTAACGTAATAAAATGCTGTAACAACCTACCTACATTTTCATCGAGTGTCGTAAATTGTCAACGTCTCGTCAAATGGGCCATGTTTTACGAGGAAAGAAAACCGTCTGGCTAGATCATAAATATTACTCTTAGGGAGATTGGGCACATTTGGTACACTTACGCTTGCAAGTTGTGGGGTCCGTACATAGTATGATAAAGAAAGATAAGACAAAGAACATTCAATAGTAGGAACGTATATAATCACAAAACAAACACACACACTACAGTACTACACATATGAACTAGCATTATATAAAAAAACTTCTTACTTTTGGCTAACAAGCGCCGCCATTTGCCTAAGCAGCGATGAAGAACAAAATAAAAAGAATAAAATTAAAAACATTGTATAATAATGAAAACAAACAAGTTTAGCCTTGCACACAATTGTTTATTCGTTCGGATTCATTCAATATAATGTACCTAGTACCTAGTTTTATAACTCGTATAACGTTTCGTTTTTATAACTCTGGATGTTTTCTTAAAGCTGCTGTTTTTGAAAACATCCTGTTTTCTTAAATTATCAGGAATTGCTATGTTTATCTATCATATTTATTGAGAATCCAATGCTATTCTGACAATCAAATAGAGACAGGTTTAATGTAAATAAACATAGGAAGTGGAAAGCCGTTGTTCCTCGCTAATTGAAAAATCATTTTCGTTTTCATAAAAATCTTTAAACAGAGACATTTTATTCATACACATTTATAGGTAACATCAAAATAATATCTATTCAAAGCCAACAGACATCTTGATAAAAACAAATCGTCTGATATCCAAATGAATGCATTTCAATGACCTTTTGTAAGCCTTGTCTGAGCCTCGCAAAATCGTGGATAACAAAGAAATAAAGCAATATTACTTGGTATATTTACTTAGCACTAAGTAGCCAATACTATCATATTTTATGGTTTTACTTGGGTACATTTGGTAAAGGAGATGGCCAAATCATAGTAAAAAAACCCAGAATCGACAGCAACGAAATGGGTACCAATGGGTTCATTATTATTATATAGTCCTTTGATGGTGCCAAAAAATCCAACCTGAAATCTATGGGGTATAGGAGCTAAATCATATTTTCACAAAATAGGTTATGTTGAATTTATGTTGATTTTTAAGATTATTTACATCAAGGCACATAAAAAACAAGGTATACTAACATTATACAAGCCAATACTAATATCCCCATAGTTACAGAGTTTGCCTGGAGATTAAAAGATCTTGATTTTGACCCCTACCCATTGCACTATTGACATGAACCACTCCAGAAACGGTTAAACACCGACCATATCTACTTGGAGAGGTTTCCCAGCTATGTGCAACCTTCATAAACTGGCAAAGGTAAATAATTAAAAACAAGAACTATTATTAGGTGAATCGGCAAAGAAGTCAGTGTTTTATGAAAGTTTTTTTATTATTTTTGGCTCTTTAGTGACAAGTATAGTTGTCACTATCCGCATTAGTGGAAAGTTCTCGTCAATACGAATAATATAAGCCCAAACACGAGGTAGTTTACATATTCCGTCATCGAGTTCCCTCGATCTTCTCTGCTCTCCATCATCAAGTCAACTTTAAACCTCCACTCTTGTATAGTGCCAATAGCCATACAGCTGAGTGGCCAGTTTTTACCCTATGCACGGCTACAACTTTCGTAAGTTGCCCTCGATTTCTCAGGGTTTCCATCATCAGATCCTGACCTGATGACTATGGGAACATCTGGGAAGTATACCCTATCAAACAAAAAAATAATTTTGCAAATCCCAAACGTCTAAAGAACTGCAAATAGTAAAGGCAAACTTTTTTTATAACCTAAATTCTTGATCGAAAAACCGTTATAAAAAAAGAACCCCATGGTTTTCGGATGATATGAAATACTTTTTTAAATCCACACATTATACTGAATCCAATGATACATGTGAAGTTTCTGTCGACTCTGGGTTTTTTTTGGCCATCTCCTTTGGAGAGTTTAGAAAGTTTCGGATGGTGTGGTCACAAGACTATGGTCACGTTTTCATAAGGAACTTCTCAGGGAAATATTTGAACTATACCCAAATAACGTGTTGTAAGCATTACATGCGCATCTTTCTTCATAGCTTACAGGTCAACCTTCGTCAAGACTGTTTGTAATAAATGGGGCTACTTTTTCAAGTACATTGCTGATTGCAGACTAGCCTGCGTACTTAAGCAGAACATTTCTTCAGAAACAGAAACATGTATGAAGCCCATTAGCCACTACATAAAGCGTGAGAATACAATCAGCTTTAGGGTCGCTTCAATTATTTACGTCATACAAAAAAAGAAACCATCCTTGAAGCCATACTTAATGATTTCTGAGGAATCACATCTGGCAGAATTCCTAGGAAAGGCAGAATTCTCATAAGTTTATCAATACGATCAATTCATTTCCTGCTTTGTTTCACCCGAATCATGCATAGTAAATCCGAAACGTTCAATTTCCTAACTAAAATCTCGCGTAATCGTGACGTGGGCTGTCCAATGACGCATACGAACTATACGCGTTTAAACGTATCAATATAAACTTGCTCAATACGGAGATACATTGTCAATGAATTTATTTATAATCAGTATTGAATGAGGGTTTTTTCTTCGTATAAATGATGTGGAGATTAAGGGCCTGTTTCGTTACTACTGGATTAAATATCGTTACTACGAGATTTATACATGCTTTGAAACATCGTGCATTGTACCTGGGCTAGTTAAATCAATGACCTTCATGTTTTATGCTGTATTAGAACTTCTATTGAAGTTTACTAATTTATCTACTTGCTACTGCTATTTTATTACACGAAACGGAACTTAATGTTAGGAACAGGAACATAAGTTTAAAATAAACCAATCTCTTCTTTATGAAAAGGCTTGAGAAAGTAAGGAGGGGTTAGGTACCGGAATTTCCAAAAACCAGACTTTGAGGAAGTCAATTCTATGAGATCATTGCAAAATTCGAAGAACTATAAATCGAAAAAGTGTAATGTGTAAACTGTAAGTATTTTATGAGGGGCGTATCAGGTTTTGGGCGTATGTCAATAGCTCACATTTACATACAAATGACATATTACACATAATTATGAAAGACCTTTTCCAAGTAGAAGCAAATGGGGGTATCACATGGTGTGCTAGCTTATCTCTAAAACTATGCACACAGTGTAGATAGGTAGAAACATACAGTTGGTCTGTATTGCTTTAAGGACTAATTCACTTAAAAGCATTGGCCAATACCGTTTCAGTAAAAGATTGGTTTGAAAAGACTGACTTTACACAGATAAGAGAAAATGAAATAAATTGAAACTTAGATAAACATTTTTACTTTTAACTATTAAAATAATCAAACTTCTCTGAGTGATCTAACATTGATGGCACATAATAATTTTTATCTATGATTAGAAAGCCACACTGCACCTGATAAAAAATGTTAAATTACCTTGCCCATTTTTCCATATATAATTCTTTACAGGTTTAACCAAGTATAAGCACACTTATTTTGGCACTTCCAACCGTTCGTACTACATAATATTCAGTGAATAGAAAACGGCAATACAAACAAATAGAACGGTCGGCTCACAAGTCACTAACAAGACAATCAATATCAATTAGCATATCAGAGGTTTTGACATGTTTACTTAACTGTATTGCAAGTCGGTGACACATTGACATGTGGGCGTTGAATTCACATTGCATTTAAGAAAATTAGGCCAAATTGAGAACTTCTTCCTTTTAAGGCAGTTATAGACCCTTTTTTACTTCGCAAGATCATTTCTTTGGGTGAAAAAACAGCTTTGTTAGTGGAAAAAACATAACATTAAATCAGCCTGAGTACTTACAAGTTTAGGTAAGATTATACAAAGGTTTCATTTTCACTTCTGCCATCAAAGATTCACAATTGTCCAATTGTCATTATTTGGTAATTACCAAACTAAAAATAGAAAGTCTAGATGTTCAGAAACAATTAAATAGTAGCCAGTTATTCTAAAACTATTTCTTTAATTCTAAAAATGGAATAATAGAAACACATTAGAAATTGTGTAACAATAATAGGTATTTGAATAATTAGTGACAAAAATTTAACTTTACCTTGAAGTTTTGTTCTAGTACCACATTAACATAGTAACCTGTTTAGTTATCAACCTCTTTCGTTAACCATGCTGTGTTAACTGAGTTGTATACTCCATTCAGAAAAATTTCACAATGAAAGATAATTTTTGTAAATAGCTTACAAATTCTTAATTAGCTTTTATTATAAGTTGATTGAACCTGTTTTGATAAGATTTGGTACACAGAAAGCCTAAAAATAGGAGACAGTTTGTTGAAAAGTAAAAATAATTGTTAGTCTTGTGTGTAGTTCATTGCACAATTTACTTAGTATGTTTTTCTCATTTAACTGATTATTTAATGATTCAGTATTGTTGGTAAGACATAATATATACTGAGTATGATTCACAAAATAAAAATAACAAATACAACATATTGTATTAGTAAGAAAATGAAACTAGGTTGGTCCTAATATTAGATTATCAAAACAAAAACACAATGCCAATTAAAGTGATTGCTAAACTACGCAGAAGATAGGTATCAATAAAGTTTATCAGCAAGCCTAATCTAGTAATTAGCAGTTTTGGTGAAACAGAGAGAATTATTTCATTACTAAGTTTTCAGTGCCACATCGCTGTACTAAATAGATCAAATATGTTTCAGTATAAAAACTATATCTGAACAAAAACTATACAACCTTGGCAGAATCAAACTCCTTTTCTTAATTTTAACTACAGACTCATAAAAAAATTATAAGAAAAACTTGAACAATACCGCAACTGGCATACCGTTAGCTCCCATATGGCTTATCAGTTACTTGTGTAAATAAACACTTTCAGTATGCACTTATACTGAATATGCAATTATTTACTGTAATATTGTTCTCAAAATACTCACTGCATTCAAAAGGACCTTCCATTTTTATTAAACAAAAGAAAACATTGGCACTGAAACTACAGCTCGGCCGTTACACTTCACTGAAAATACAGTGTTGCTATATTCATTTATGTGTATACAGTTTTTGAATTAACTACAGGCTGAAGTTAGCTCAATCAATAACACCAAAACATGCAACTACGTAGGTACTACAACATTAAAACAATACAAATTTTCTAATCGTGCGCGATAAGTGAACTATTACGGCGTCAAGGTAAATATTAGCACCCAATAACAGATGTTATTTGCGAAAAGCTTAACGACGTCCGCCGAAGCCCTACAACGCATCGCCAGAAGTCTCACAAGTGTTTTTAAGACCGTACATTACTAAACATTATTGTTACGCGAGATTTAGAACGAGCTAATAAGTCTGATAAAGTAAATTATATAGGAACATGAGTCAGTGCGACGTTACAAGGGTCATAATTGAGTCTTACCTGGAAAATGATTGAAAGAAACTTCGAAGTCGCCGCGGCCGCCTAGCAGCGGCTGCGACTCTCTGTTCACCCCTGGCGAATCCACGTTGCCCTCGAACCCGACCTCTGGCACTAAACAAATCTCCTCCGAACTACTCGACAAAGATACCACACCGTCATCGGGCGGCGTAATTGTTGTGTTCGGTTTGTCGAAATCGAGATTCAACAGAGTCTCTTCCGTACTCATGAGTAATGTTAAACAGTAAATCTCTACCGAGCCTCATTTATTTCGTATAAATCTCTTTGTTTCACAACCATTTAACACAAACACATATCTTCATTCAGCTATGCTGCAAAGACTATAGAGCTGAGCGATGACAGCTGAAATTGACAAGCTGTTAATCATAGAGCAGACTTCTTTTTTCTATTAGTGTTGGACTAAATATTGGTTACTAAAGTGTATTTTACGGTTTTCCACTTTAAAATTATTATAAAATATGGCAATCTTCGTTGGACGTTTTATAGTTCAATGACAATTAGTTATTAATTACATTTTGTCGTTGATAAACTGTTGGATGTTTTATATAAAGGGAGGCTTACTTAAAAAAATAAGTTCTCAAGAAAATGATACATGGCGTTGTATCTACTATAAGTGACTGAAAACAGGGACTGTAAGACCATATTTTATTTTAAAAAAGAGTAACCATGGAGTTTCTTGCCCTTTCTTTTCCATAGGAAGCTACTTTTGGAATGGGCAACTAGAATCAAACTTAGTTATAATTTTGACGTTCATAAGTGCTTGTAAAGGCCTAAATGAAATAAATGATTTGACTTTGACTTTGGTTAAAAAAAATATTGCCCCGAGCCCTTTATGTAGCTTGGTTCAAGAAAGTCCGATTTCTGGAAAAAAATGTTTTCAAACTCTCTTAGGATATTCGGATAATAATCTTACTGAGGCCTTTGCCCAGCAGTGGGACATTATAGGCTAGTAATAAATAATAAATAAATAAATCTTATTGACTTCTTTTCAAATTTTCAGTGCACAAAATGGTCTATAATGTTATTGTTCGTATCAAAGTATATTGTTATTAATTTGACCGTCTCGGGAGCCCTTTACTACAAATCTTTCCGGGCATATTCCAGCGCGCAATTCAAAACAGTAGAATGATGATAATAGGTTATAGTTAAGAAGTCGTGGTGGCCTAGTGGGTATAGAACCAACCTCTCGAGTATGAGGGTGTGGGTTCGATTCCAGGTCAGGCAAATACCAATGCAACTTTTCAAAATTGTATGGACTTTCTAAGTATATCTTAGACACCAATTGCTGGTAAAAAGGTGAAGGAAAACATCTTGAGGGAACCTGGACTATAAAGTTTGAAATTACCAACCCGCATTGAGCAAGCGTGGTGATTAACGCTCAACCCTTCTCCGTGTGAAAGGAGGCCTGTGCCCAGCAGTGGGACGATAAAAAAGACCGTAACAGTAACAACAGGTAGTTAGGGACAAATTAAGTACATGCATTAATTTGGATTTTTTATTATAAATATTCTAAAAACTTAATCTAACAACTAAACAGACTTTCTAAATAAATTCACCTTGGCAACAAGAATTATCATGGTTGTAAAAGGTATTTACACACATATATTGCCTAGCACACATGTTGCTGGCAATAATTATTAATTCAGAAAAGTATGTTGTAAAACACGCTAGCACTATAGGAACACAAAACGATATATTTTTTAACCCTCATTAGATGCAGAATCTTCAAAACTTTGAGAACCGTCTTCAAGACCTAGAGAATTATAAAAAACTTGATCTTCTCTGTCCACGAAACCGTCATCTAAAAATCCTTGTTGGGCCAAAAAGTCTTTTTCGCGTTCATCTTCGAAAACACCTCTGTTGATTTTTGCACCAGCACTCACCTTTGCTCCTTGTCCTTTTGCTGCAACTTTGTTGATAGTTTTGTTCACTTCATCATCCTCGAAGAATTCTTGGTCCTTCTTATATTCGTCTTTATGCTGCACTCGGTGGAAACCGCGAGTCTTCTTCCCCTTTCTGTAAGTCCTAGTTGCTCGGGCTTTATCCGCGGCTGCGGTTGCAGCAATGGCTTCGGCTAGCGCATACGCGTCGACATTGTCAAATTTACCGTGATCGCGCAGTTTAGCTTTCTTGAAAAGCTGTTCCAGGTCTCCCTGATTATGCTTGCCGTGATGCCCAAGGTCTACAATGTTCTTCTTTACGAATCCTAAATATTTCACGCCCGATTTCGCAGGATCCTTCTTTTTAGAGCTCTCAGTACTGACTTCATAAAGTTGCTCAAGCGCGTCCCCGTCCCCGTCGAAATTGTCGAATGCTGAAACGCTCCTCTGATTGACGGGCGATGACTCAGCCAAACACAGAATGGTCAATGTCAAGACTAGACATAATATTTTCTTTTGCATATTGACCTAATTTTTTTTCTCCACTCTTGCGCAATCGAAGTAGGTTGCGACACTGACATACATGGCGTAGACTAGGCTTATATAGCCTTTTGTTTACAATTATTAGACAAGGATGTTTTTTCTTTGAGATGAGCGATACAGCAGTTATTTCTAGCTACAGTTGATTGGATTTGTAATCGGTGCAACGATTTGGATCGGTCAAGGTTGCTATGTGTTTACACGAATATTTTTTTTCAATTATGTAGGTATATTTGATTTTATATTAAGTAACTTGATCAATATTAGGTACGTGCTCAATGAACAGTACTAACCAAGAGTTAGAAAAAATGCGGTTAAGGTAACACAATCCTGGGTTACCTAGACTAGAAAAATTAGGCTAGAATGCGTTACGTCTGCAAAATTTTGGAAAATTCGAATTTTCTTACCTTATCTAGAAAAAGAATGAGAAAATCACTTTGTGAAAAATAACAGTATTAATTAAGCATTTACTTTTACTTGTTTTTTTTAGTTTCCAGCCATGGTAAATTGGCATGGTAGGTAACATAGGTACATGTGCCCGAACGTTGATTCTAGAACCATTGGTTTAAGAGTGTGGGTCACAGCACAGTCCATATGATTGATATTATTAAAGTGTCTGAACCACAATTTCACGGTACCTTTAACAAAAACCGCAACTAAAATTATCACGAACATTTCAACATTATACTTGAATATAAAAATATCGGTCAAAGATGCCAATATTTTTTGTGGACATTATAGTTCATTCATAATAAATTATATCACTGACCTCTGAAATTATGCAAAAATTACCAGCTTGTGGCGATTGACAATGTTGTTCAAGAATAAAAAGCTTTAGGTTCGTTTATGTGGGGACATATTTTTGTGGGTGGTAAGTAAAGGGATCGAATCATATATGAAAGTTGTAAATAGAAGTTTTCGTGCCCACACCATAAACGTATGTGACCTAATACTTACATCCTTTTTGGGATATCATTAAAAGAAATTACCAGTTCCACGTGCAAGGAGTAGAAATTGGCTAGTTTAGTACTTACCTACTTATCAATTTCCTTCGGTCCTCTGAAAATTCTCGCACCACAGAAAACTCTTGGTCCTATGATATTCGGCATACATGAGACTTTTTCGCAAACATTTTTGTGTTAATTTTTCATTCATTAATCATTCCAAGAAAATTTCTTGTAACAATATCATGAAATAGCTATAGCACCTACATATAAGTCAGGAATTTCTTGGTGGAAAACAAAAGAAAAATAAATGCATCGTCAACGATTGTTTCGTAGAAGAATGTCAATAATTTTTCAAGAAAAATGATGCTGTAAAGGGAAAACATAAATGCTTAGAAGAATAAAAGAAATCTGAAGAGATAAATACTACTGGTCTGAAAACAGATGAAGTAGTTTATTCCACAAAGTTCTCTCTCACATATGTAGTATTATTCTTAAAGATGATCATGAACGAGAGAAAATAGGATTTGATGTTCTCCGATAAAATCCCTTATTCGGAGGTTGTATAAGAAACCAATACGTAAGTACAACAAGTTTAATTAAGTAATTACAATTACTAATTAACACAATTAAATGCTTTTATATGGACTAATCGAATTAGCGTTCAATTAATATAATTGATGATTGATTTAATTTCATAGTTATTACGGAAACTTTACACTGTCAAGGTAACTGAATTCGGTTTTATAAATTCTGGATCCAGACTTCGCGTTTTATTTTGTTTTAAGAGCTGAATTAAGGCTCTCCGTTGGTCGAATACCCAATAATTTCAAATTTAATTTCCCTTTAATTTAAGGATAAAAGAATTATACTCCATTAAAAATAACATTAGAAATTTAAGTAAACCTTTTTTATTGTTTGTTCAACCGATTTTGACTTCTATTCCGTAGACAAAAGAACGGAATTGAAAGCAAAATAGTGGTTACAATACCAAGTATTTACTGCAGCCGCCATTAATCATACTACTAACGCAATAGAGGTCAAAATCGGTTGAAAAAACAGTAAAAAAGGTTTACTTAAATTTCTAATGTTATTTTTAATGGAGTATAGATAGAATTAAGGCGTGCATTGCATCTTTTCAAGCACGTTCCCGCGGTTCCAATGTTAAAACTATTAACATATTCCAAGATTCGGGGCCCTTAGTTAACCATTTTACTGTCAGTTTATGATCGTTAACCTTAAAGTAATCTTCAAAATGTACATATGTGCCACTTAACGATGTCTGTTGATATGTAATTCCTATAATTTTTGAAAGTTTCTGTAATTAGCTTTAATGATCATAGATAGAAAAAGATACCTACAAGGTCCAGAACCCAGATAAAAATCCTATGTATACAGGCAACCATCTCCAGGGTCCTTTCCTATAGGATCTAGTTGTAACAAATGTGGTTGTGAAAACGTAACAAACTATAAACATTCCTATAGCTGTACAGTAATTAGCGCTAGAAATGATATCGATTAAAATGGTCATATATTAACATTTATGTACCAACTGTAATCATCACAGTAATCATCTTCGGCCCAGTATGACCCTTTGTTAATTTGTCTGTTTTTCAGTTTTGTCCGGCCCCTTCGCTGAGATCGCACAAGCAATGTTCCTGCGAAGCGAACGCTCGAATGCGTGTTGCGTGGCGAATTATCGTAGACACTTATTCTGAAATCAATGTAGAAAATGCGTGTAACTTTCGATTTAAGTTCCTGAAAGGAATTCGAACTGATGCAGAGCTTTTGCCAGCTATGAAGCCTCTAGATACCTCGTTATCATCATCTACCTAGCAATTTCCCAAGTTATGTTGGGGAACCTAGTTCATTGAGAAACTTTAGTTTTATTGTTTTTCAAATCTTTTGTCTCCATATTACTTAATTTACTAAAAAGGTTTGTTAGTAAATAAACACAGGAAATCATTTTAATAAGTTATTTATTCGTTTGCGATAAAAAAATATTTGCATCATCATCGAGCATATCAAACATAACAAAATTATCGAGAAAATTAAATAGTCAACAGATATTTACAGTTGCCGCAGTAAGCGGATAAACTTATTCCTTATCATCGTAGTGACTGTCGTCTTCGTCATAATCGTCACCATCGGCGTCGGCGTAGCCGTACTCCTTGCCGTGAGCACTGCCTCCCTTCTTGCCGTAGTCCTCTTCATGGTGACCGTGGCTCTCGTGGCCTGACTCAGCAGAATGACCAGCGTCAGCGTCATCAACATGCCCCTTAGCGTGGAATCCAGCCTTTCCAAAACCACCCTTGTCGAAAGCAGAATCGTGGTGTCCACCTTCCTTGTGAGCTCCCTTCTCGGAACCGTGATGACCCTTTTGGGAGCCATGCTTGTTGAAGTGTCCGCTGTTGTCAGCTACGTCGTAGAAGTCATGGTCCTTCTTGAACTCGTCCTTGTTGAATACCTTGTGGTAGCCAGTGACCTCCTCGCCCTTGCTGAAGTGCTTTTTGTGTCCGTGGTCACCACCCTTGTAGCTTTCGCCTCCTTCGTAGTGCTTGCCGTGGGCTGAAGCCTCGTCGTGGTGCTTCTTCTCTCCACCTTTAGCCTCCTTGTGGTGTCCTTCGTGGTGCTCCTTGCCGTAGTGTCCAGATTCACCCTTAGCGTGATGTCCTTCAGATTTGAAGCCCTTGCTGCCCTTTTCACCATGAGCGGCGTGATGCTCTTCGCCATAGTCGCTGCCGCCGCCCTTAGCGAAACCGTGTCCGTCATGTCCTCCCTCGTGTCCTCCATCGATGTACTCGTCGGATTCCTCGCTGTCGTCATCATCATCATCATCTTCGGCGTCCTCAACGACGATGGGTTTGGCAGCCACGTAAGGGAGAGGCAGGGGCGCGAGATCATACGCCTCAAGTGCGAGTTTGGGTTGTGCAAGCGGCAGGGGTGCGGCGAAGGCGTCGTGTTGTGCGTGGTAGGGCGCGGGAGCCCCGAGCTGGATGTAGCTCGCAGGGCCGTTGTTGTCGCTGCGGTAGATGTAGCTGGTCGCGGCGGGGGCGAACCCCACCTGCACGGCCGCCACCGCGCTCGCTGCCATCAGGACGTACAGAGCTGAGCTCGCCATGTTGAGATGTGTATCGTACTGCTACTCGTACTGTTATAATTTGATAAGCCCGTTGCCCAATATTTATATCTAGTCTAGAGACAAAGGTCCGTGAGTGTGTTCGCCTACCTTTCTTGTAGCCATGTAACAAATTGCTTATCAGACGAGGTTATAGGTGACAAAGACGTTGTTAATGAAAAAAATTGGCTATTGTGTAATTTGTGGGCAAGCCGACCGCACTGCTAACGGGCGTGAAATGCTTTTTTTAATAACAGATTCCACGCGGATCACGTCTGTCAATGAAAACTGTAATATCTTATGACATCGACTTAATTAGTCGATATTAATTAAAATATGGTGATGTTATGGGATCTATTCAAAGGAGAGCTTTTACGATAGGCTGAATTAAGCACATTCACATCATTTACAAATATATAGCAGGTCCGCTAAGCTTGACCACATATTTAACTTTTTTATCGATAAAATCTTGTAAGAAAAAATACATTTTAGCGTTCAGCTGTGTTACTTTGCCCATTAATAGCTAATAGTACTGTTGCGTGAAAAAATTGAACAACATCACGGTTAACTGTTGGGTTATTGCCGTTTTCGTTTTTTGTGCATAAGAACCACTGGAATGATTATAAAAAATATTTCAGTGTTAGACAGCGTATTTATCAAGGAAGGCTATATAGATACTTTTCATCCGAGGGCGACGAGAAAATTCCACGGGATGCGGGTGAAACTTTAATATACTTTTCTTAATTACTCGGAAACAGTCAGCATGAAGTCTTTCCTTCGTGATGGATGAGAAACTACGAGATGCAGTATGTGTTTTACAGTCGAGATTAAATAGTAATTTTCGATTGTAAGTTGCTCAGTTCTGTGTTTTCGTATAAACGGTGTCCAACCCTTCATCTCTGCTCAACATGTTTGCCGCAGCTTTACCAACTATTTTCACAATTTACAAGTTTACTTAAGTCCGTCTTACATGAGAGGGAATCATAAAAATTATACCTACTTATAAGCACTTACATTTTAAATACTATCAGAAGGAAGTAAAGCCTTACCTATATACCCAAGGATCCAGTTCTCAAAAATGGGTTATGGGTACGTACACCCATCCGAATGGCTGAAAATTCATACTAATATTACGTTCATTCAACTCATGCAGTTACATACATGAGTTAGTACCCAAAGCTATGTAAGTAAAGGTACATATAAGGAGAATACATAGGGTAGTACATAAGGAACACTCCACCTATGTAAGTTATGAGAAAAAGGAGTTAACATTGTGACGTCGCGGGTAAATAAGTGTTGTGGGCATGCCCATAGTGCCCACAGCGGTAGACCTACTGTATATGTATACCTCTAGTCAACTCCAAAAAATGCATTAACAAACCGCAAACATTATTTTTAAGTAATGTATAAAATCAGAAGCTCGTAACAGCAACTCCTGAAAACCTGCCGAGGCTGCGTTTATCACGATTTTTATCTTAATTATTTACTTTACTTTTAGTTACCGTAAATGAACTAACTTACGAGTCCTGTACTACATATAAAGTAACCCATGGTTCCGTGAGAGCTTTTAAGCTCTCGACCTTATTTTAAAACCTCAGTTGGTTTTGATCGTAAACTCTTTTGAAAATTGCAAGATGTTGTTAAGAAATTAAAACATACTTTTACGCTCTGTTCAGCTCATACTGATTTTGGTGTTTTTGTTCAGATCTTGGAGAAGCCCTGCAATAACCTTGGCTGCACCGCGCTTGAGCTGTGTAAACAGTACAGCAAGAATATTCATCAATTTATTATCATTTTAAGCTGGATACCGACCGACGCTTCAGAGTTTCAAATATGGAGAATGGCGAGCATTCGTGTACAGTACATAATGTTGCCTACATGGAAATCAGCAAGCAACAGCCATAGATATAATATTACTAAACAAGATTGCGCACGCTCAAAATATATATTTACGAAAATGAACTCTATTCTAACGCAATAAGGTACTAAATTGGTTGCATAATACACAGAGGCAAATCCGAGCCGAGAGGGATAGTTCGAACGGAGGCTGTTTGTCTCTTTCTAACACCTTGCCAGCATAAAAAAATGTTGTGATCAAAAGTTTTGTCTTCCCAAAAACAATTGAATCACTTATATTTTTATCTTATTTTAACAATTGTAAGTCAACAAATTAATAACAATCGCATTAATTTATTCGTATTTATTATTAAAACATAAACAACATAAATTTTTATTTTGCTTTTTTTTATTTTCTAGCGGTAACCCTGAACATTCTTGGCGCGTAATCAGCATTTAAAATTTTGTTTATCTTTTTTTGTATTAAATCAATTTAAACTATTAAAATGGTGAAAAAGTGTTGCGTTTCTACTTGCAAAAGTGAATCCTATGGTGGTTGCAATATATCGTTCTACAGGTTAGCTAATAATAACATTTTCGTAAACCAAACAACTAGGGTGCCCATGAATTCTTGTAACGAGTCAAAATATGGGTGATGGATTTTAAAACTGTTGTACTATTGTTATAGCTTCCCAAAAAATGAAGATAGGCGACATAAATGGCTCAGCAGTCTATATATGAAGTAGAAATACAAAAAAAAACAGTCTTCACTTCGAATCTTCCTGCTTTTATACTGCTAATTTCCGCTAATTATTAAAAGCCTTTATTAGTATCTTAAGGTCACAAACTGCGTAAGTTAAAACTTCAATACTATTCTGTGTTTAATAATCTTAGCAAATTCGGATTTGTCTCACATAGCTTAATCTCATAGTCACCCTATTAGAAAGGGACAGACAGCCTCCGTACTAACTGTTTCACTCGGCTCGTTTTTTGGGTTTATATGCGCAGTCCTGTTTACTAATATTATGTCTATGGCAACAGCACGCAGCTATGCAGATAGCACAGACTATTACTAAATCAGATAAGTAGGCACTGTAGAGGTTTTATCTCAATTAATTTGAAATTGATACAGGACATGTAGAAAATGAAAATTATTTAAAAATCGAATGTTGAAAAAGAAAAGTTATCAGTTAGATAAGATTTTTCTAATTTGCTTGCCAGTCTGTCATAGATCGACTGAAGCAATAAAGTGTAAAAGTTCATGAACTGTTTCGTTTAGTAGAAGATTGAAAACCCGTTTAGTGGCGAGCTCACTATACAGTCGAATCGCGTTGGTCAGTACAGTAGGTACCCAGCTTTTCAGTTCGATTGTTCTATCAGTAGTGTAGAGGTTGCATATTAATAGTTTTTATTTTAAATGTTAGTCGGATAACAATTTAAATAGTATTCTTTTAATAAAGATAGAAGATTAGGTTTTATATTCAACACGTGACTTCTGCCAATGAGCCTAGAATAAACATAAGTTCTTGATGATTTTAATTTAAATAAATACAAGATCCCGTAGTATGCTACGCGCTAAAGTAGCTTGATTTAGAGCCTTCTTTACTTACTGTACGGGTATCTTACCATCTTTTTACTATCTTCCCAAAGGAGTTACAGTGTAGGTTCTGAAATTATACTGTCTCCTTTCCGAGGGTTAAAGATATGAAAAAAACTTACTGTGTAGAAAATTTGTGCAGACTTGCTATTATAAAACCTTTTTAAACAAATACATTTCAGCAACACATCACACTTTATTATTGTAAACGTGATTTGGATAGGTGTAGCTACCTACGTGTGGACTGTGGACGTTTGTTGCTTATATTGTAAGAATAGCACTTTTACGTACCTATGTCATGTATATTTTTACTCGTAAGAAAATATAGCTTCCTCGGGACGCAAATGACCCCGCGGAGAACAGGTTTTCAGAAATGGAATGATTACTGAACCTATTGTAATGTTGTAGAATTTTCATTCACGTAGCTGTTTTTTTTTGAGCTTAAACAAGAGGGAGATAGGTTACTTTTTACCCGTTTCGGAAAGTAATTCTCCCGGAACAAGGGTGAAACCACGAGGAGCGGCTACGTACAGGACTTATATAATTTTTTTGTGAGAATACCCTTCATGTTCAGAAAATATGGGCAAATTAATTATTTAAAACATGCGTTACAATGCCTAAAATTATTAATTTAGTCTAATAAAGATAATAAGAATTATACGACTAGGAAACTCGATAAAAACAATAAGGTAAAGTTATGGCTTAATTTTATATCTACAAATGTACGCATATTTACAAAAATATATTACCAAAAAATCAACAAATAAGTAACAAGTATTGCCATCATAACATCAGTGCTTGACTTCGTAAGCGAAGCTCTCGCCCTTAGCCCCGAATTTTCCTCCTTTGTGATGATGGGCTTCTCCATCTTCCTCTGAGGAATGTGCTGCGTCATGCTCGTCTCCAGACTCCTTGGCGAAGTGTCCTCCTTTTCCGAAACCCTTCTCGTGATGTCCTGAATCATGAGACTCTCCCTTCTCGTACCCTCCGGCCCCTGATCCATGATTTGCATGTCCATCTTCGTACTTGTGGTGGTCTCCTTTGAGACCTTCTGCATCGTAAAAGTCTTTGTTCTTCTTGTATTCGTTTTTATCGAAGACTTTGTGATATCCATCGACCTCTTCTCCTTTGAGGTGACCAGCTTTGTGTCCGTGATCATCTCCTTTGTATTCATGTCCGTGAGCGTAGTGCTTCCCGTGACCATCGGCTTCATCATAATGGCCCTTGAGGCCTCCCTCTTTAGATACTCCGTAACCTTCTTGTTTTCCTGAGTGGTAACTCCCCGCTTCTCCTTTCTCGTAATGATATTTTTTCCCGTGTCCTTCATATCCTTTATCCCCATGACCGTAATATCCTTTCGCACCAAAGTCCTTCCCACCCCCAAAGTCGTGGTAAATACCGTGATCGAAATGTCCTAATCCATGCAAATAGTCTGAAAAATCATCTTTGTAACCTGACCCGTACCGCTTTGCGTAATCTTCGAAGATTTTGTCGTAGTTCTCGGCTGCTAGCCCGTCTATACGATCGTCGTGTTCGTCTTCAGTTTTCTCTTCAACGGGTTTAACATGTTCCTCCGCGGTGTACGAAGCAGCTTTGGCTTCATCTTCATCTTTGGCATAGAAAGGTCCAGCAGCGGCGGGCAAGGGTGCCTTAAACGCCTCGGGCTTAGTGTACAGTTTAGAAAAATGTTCAATCACTTCACTTTCTCCCATTTTAACGACACTGGCGGGGCCATTACTTTCTTTCTTGTATATGTAGCCGGTGGCGGCCGGCTGAAGGTCAGAGCCAGTGGTCCGTACCATGACCGTCCGCTCGACGGTCTCCCGCATCTTCATGCAGGAGCCGTACGCAAAAAGCAACAACAGCGTGGCGATCTTTCGCGCCATGCTTTCAGTGATAATGTCAACTATAATAATGACGATAAAGGTCAAGACTAGCATTTATATAGTGAACATAATACTGTATCGATCATTGACATTCATAAATGGGCCGACTCGAGAGCGCTCTCTAGATTGGGCAATGGTCTTCTGTGTCAATGATAATGAAAAACCCTGTATTAATTTACACGCTGCATAGCTGCGCGTTCAATCAGACGCAGAGTATAAAAACGATATTGTATTCGCGACTGCACACTCTGGTAGCGACACGTGACTGTACTAGCTGAACTTTAAGTTAATAAAACAGTGGCCTGGATTCTGTTTATTATATTATTGAAACTATTGAACGTAAAATGCTACCCTACTAAAGCAGCCATTACGAATGAGCACGAGACCACCCGGCCACCACCTTCCACGTGCCCTCTATGCAACATACTAACATGGTTCTGATTTCTGTCTAAATAAAACTAAGAATAAAAGTTTATGTAAACTATCGAATCATGTTTATTTAAACACCTTCTACATTGAATTGAATAGCAGGCAAGAATAAAAAAAATATAACATAGTACTTGTAAAACAAACTGCGGTTTGCCTGTGAAATGGTGCCTAAATTTCACACTGCATTGTATTAGCATGACAAGTAACAGACATCGATATTCATACTCGTAGTTATATGAATGTACGGAATCAATGGCTCCTGTAATTAGAGAAATTCTTTAGCTTCTTACGCAACTTTAGCGTGCTGCCGTTTTTTTTGGACTTTTGCTGTCGCTTTTTAGTTTTATCCTCCAATGATGATGTTAATCGTTTCTCTTTACTAGAAAAATCTCTGCTAGTATTTTCTTCCACGGACCTCATTATCATAAAGCCTTCCTGCTGATCCAGCGTCTCGGGGTTCATTCTATAAAATAAAGCATACGGGGTTTCATTGACTTCTAAACTTTCTTCACGACTCCCAATCCTGGCTACGTCCATAGCCCTATGCGTCCCAATGGTTTTATCTTTTCCTATGTACTTCCTCATATTATCAGACACGACACTCCGTTTGCTCTTCTCAAACAAATCTAAAGTTTTCGTGGTATCTCGCTTCCTGAATTCACCTTTGTGTCGTCTGTCTGCAATTTTTTGTGTCATGTCGTCTAGAACTCGCGACATTATCTCCATGTTATGTTCGTGGAGTCCATTCGCTTTGTGCAAAGTTTTGTCCATCATCAGCGACGTGGGTAACCTCTGTCGTTTCTCCTGAGATGTGTGCACGGATAACGAGGTCAGCTGACGGTTATTATTTAATCGAACAATTTTCTGGGGATCAGTCGATATTTGTGTCTTCCTAACATTCATTTGCACAAAACTCGGTTTAGGGTCAAACACTCCGTCCTGTTTTTGTTTTTTTTGGCTACGTTGCTTCAGTTGGCTGTAGTCGGCTTTAGGTCTTATCGGCGAAATTGGTTGATTGTTTGAAGGTTGATTATGAGGGGCAGCTTCTTGAGCGTTAGCATAATCAACTCTGACAGAAGGGTTGTTAGGTGTCTGTGTATTTTGCGGTTCTTGTGGTCCAGAAATAGCAGTATTACTCGACTGTTGATGTTGAGTCCTTTGTTGCCACTGTTTTGGTGCTTCAGTGTTTCTGTACTCCTCGACTATTCTTTTCGCGTTGCTCTTGCCGGCTTCGTGTCCTCTGAGTCTCGCGTTATCTACTACTACTGCGGTGGACGGTGAATACCTTGAAGGAGTCTTCATAACTTTAAAGTGAGAATCAACAACATGCTCGTTGTTAATCTTCTGATATTTTGGGTTATATGATCCCGTGAACTGTTTCTTGCTGTTGACACTGAATCCGGTCTTCACGTAAGCTCCTATGCCATTGTCCAAGGCCATAAAGCCTATGTTTGGATTATCATCGTATATGTAGTACATGAGAACAGGGGACACTGCATTAAAGTATAAAAACGCACTAATTATCTTGAACAGTATCTTCATCTTGACTGACACAAACTAACTGCTGTTGGTTATTGCATTCTTCTTATAAATTTTTTGCTCTCGGGTTACTGTTGTTTATTTATCCGTATGGATTGCAAACAAACAAACTTTTGAATCACACTACAATGAGCACATCTTTGTAGGGTTAACGAAGTTGTTAGTGGACAGCTGCAAATAAAAATAAAGTTGAACAATGAATTACTTATTAAAGCACTTACAAAGTATCCGTATTTTGCAGGAATGTTGTTTATAATTAAATTAGGAACGTCGATTAATTGTTTAGCCTAAAGCATTTTAAAGGAACGTCTCAAATAAGAAAAACTATGAAAATACCTGAAGTCAGATTATACAAATGCATATTTACCTAATAAACTCACAAATAGCCTAAATGTTAAAATGGTGGCTGGCAAGCGAGAAGAGATTACTTCATCGTCATCATCTCAAAAGCCTTTTCCCAACTATGTTCAACGGTTCGGCTTCTAGTCTCACCGGACGCAGCTGGAGCGACTGCCTATCTGATCTTTTCAACCCAGTTACCTAGGCAACCTGATAGGTACCCTTGGTGGATACTGGTGTCAGACTTGCTCCGTAACGATTGCCAAGGATATTAAATCACAGACGGGAGTTACAGTTTAGCATGCCCTCCGAAACAGTCATCGATGTTAAAGATATACTTAGTAAATACAAACAAAGTTAGATTGGGAACTTTCAAACTTTTGCCACCACTTGGCGTAAGATAGTTTTCACTAGCGTAATACAAGCAGGTACACTGAATACAAGTGAGGAAGGTTTTGAAAATAACCCGGTTTGAGTCAAGGACCACAATGTCATGATAAAAAGAAAGATGAAGATAAAGCAATCTCTCATTAACTTGATTACAATGAATGATTTAAGACAAGCGTACTTCACAGTCTCACTTTCACAATGGCAAAAATTTACAATGTGTGAAAATGTGACAATGTTGTGAGGTGTTATGAGAACAGCTATGGAAACACTTCTCATTGAAAAGATTCATTACATGAGATCAAATGCGTAAACATTGAAACAGGAAAAAATCTTGCGAAAGGACGTGACGGCGAAATGGAGTAGTACATACCAGATAATGAAAAGTTGCAACTGCACACATGCTTTTTCATCCATGAGAGAATGACCGCAATACATAATACTTTTTAAAAAGTTATGATAATAATTTTCGGCATATCGTTAAAATAACAATATAATACGAATATCAAGACAATCAAGCGGTGGAACCCTGCCAGTGAATAAAACAATAACAAAATCATTCGTTTGTTATCAAAATAAAATCTATTAGTCATTCTATTTTTCTCATCATACATTGTTCATCTATGTAAACACCATTTAAAAACATCAGTAGTTTACTTTATGCATTGATTCAGAATCATGCTGCTAGTCGATACTCCGACAGCCCAGCGTTAAGCACATTAAAATGAAAATTATATTGCTCGTACTGCTAGGTTCCAGCTTTATTTTAACGATAAACGCTCGGCTGATAGAGAAAATAACCGATCGAACATTGACGACAGAAACGAAAACGACTGGTTCATCTCCACCGATACGACTCACGAGGGACGTGTACGAAGAAGACGGAGGCGTCGGCTTCTCCAAGGAAGACAACGCGCAGAGCGATGAGTTCACAAAGGCCTACAGTAGGAGAGCGAGACACTTCTTCAAAGTCAAGCCGAAGCCCGAAGTGTCAACCGTCATCCGTGTGCCCAGAGAGTCTCATGAGAAATCTGAAAAAACAACTAAACATACCAGCACTTCACCCAGTGCGCCAGTTACAAAACCAAAAGTCACCCTCGTGAAAAAACCGATACCAAAATATAACGAAATGGACTACGATGACGACTTCCAAATGAAGATAAGCCGATTGCCCGTGAGAGTGGTAGACTCCGGCGAACACGAAGACGAAGATTTTAATCTCGACGACTACGACTTTGATGTAAATCATGACGAATTTGTAGGAAGAGGCAAGCCGTTGGAGCCACGTACTAAGCAAGCTACCCAAGAACGCCCTACGAAACCTAAACATGAAGTAAAATCGACACCCCGTGTGACACAAGAAATGAAAACGCAAAACAAAGTTGTTTCTACCCCCACACACCGACCCGTGTCCAACAAGAAGGAACGTGCTGTAGACAGTGTCATGAGGAAACCAGGTGAGAAAGACGACTATTATGACGATGTCACTACTACTAAAGCTCCCGAGAAAGAGAAGGCACGTGACCTGGACGACGAGTTCAATGACGACAACGAGGAAAGTAAGGAGTTCGAAGGTAAATCTGTCCGAATGGTTCGCTCACCTTGGAAAATAAATTCCTATGTGGATAAATTAGGAGAGAAAACCTCTTCTGTGATGACTAAAGTACTCAGTATTCTACCTATGTTCCCGCAGGTGCCCAACAAAAACCCAGACGATGAAACTATGAATACGGACATGGACCCTTGGGCTGACAGATCTTAGGCGACTTACTTATTTTGCAGTTTTTAAGTTTTATCGAGTTGTTTTTGCCTTTTGTGAATATGTTATTTCAAATTTTTACCTAATCACTTTAGTACATCATTTATGTGAATCGAATTGACTAGTTATATATAAATGTTATTAGTGGTATTGTCAGAAGTATACAGAATATTGCGTTACTGTTTGCCTTTTTTTATTTTACATAATATTATTCTGCATTAAAATATAGCGGCTAGGGTAAATAATTACTTTACGAAAACAGAACACCAGTTTTTTCGTAAATTTTATTTCTAAGAAATACATATCTTAAGGTAGCTTTGTGTGTATCGCTTATACCTAGCTTAAATATTACATTTTATATTTCGAATTTGCATTGTAAATCAACATTATAAAAATATTGTTCATTACACAATTTTGTCGTTTCATTTTAAAACTCGTACCTACTTAAAGCAACAATTGATTTTTGGAGACTTATCATCAATCAGTCTACCTACCTAGTCTATAAACGTTACAACATGGTCAAAATCGTTTGGTTATGTGAAGGTTAGTGAATCGCACAGCATATTTATTCTATATCATTGTTTTTCCGGTTGCAGTGAACTACATTAAGGTTTTAATGATTAGTTCAATGCTATTCTAAAACAGGCAGAGATGGATCGTTACCTGAAGTAAAAAAAGACTTATCAGCTAGGTAAAAAAACAATGCCCTACAATAGCAGAAAATTAAAAAAATAACAGGGAGCGATGTCATCGCTATGAATGTTACGACTAATTGTCTTTCGTCAGTCCATTCGAGGTTGTTTACACTGAAGAGGAAATCAACAAACATGTGTTATGATTTCCTAGACCATTATGATAGTCTATTATCTCTAAACACAATTCCGAATTGTTTAAACCTCCGCAAAACTCCACTTTTTCAGTCACTCACTTTGCACCGTCTGTCGTCACTTTCTGAGTGTCTCGGTTGAGTACATCACCCAAATGTTTCGCCTCCTGTCATATCCTGTAGTGGTCTGCGTAATCTGCTTCGTTGCTGAGAGCTGCTCTCTTTGCCGTGTCTATGTACTTGTTGAAGCTGTTTTGTACTGTATTTGATTTGTCATGTCCTGTGTGATTCTTCTCAAACTTTTGATCCCTTGTGTTTCCTGAATTGTTGGCATTTGTCGATTGGTTTCCAACTGCCGCCGCTGCTTGGGACCGCAAGTAAGCTTCAGATCCACCCAGGTGAGCGTTAGAACTGCCCTTCTCTATTCCTCTTGTGCTGCTGTTATTGTTATCGAAGAATTCTTTGTCTTCTTGGTATTCATCCTTGTGGTAGACTCTGTGAAAACCTCTCCTGTTTTCACCTTTATCTCGATTTACTTGATTAATTATTTTAGAATCTTTCTTATGATCTTCTGAGCCGAACTTATTTGCAAAAGTGTCTAGAAAATCTTTGAATCCATTATATCGATTTAATTTGTTTTCATACTCAGTTCTATGGTCAGAATGTTTCTTTGCACCGTTTTCACGTTTGTCGAATTCATGATCTTGTCGTTTACCTTTAGTTGCTGCTGATTCTGCATTTGCATATCTGGAATAGACATCTTGGCTTTCTGTGTTTGTTAATGGAGGTACAGTTGAATAATAATTACTGTTTTCTAATCGTCGAATTCTGCCATTATCTTCAGGCATTGAAATATCATGGTCGAAATCTCTGCCCCAATCTAATCCTTTAAATGAAAGTGGGTCCTCGTCGTAACCACTCCTTTCAAAATAATCATTAAGAACAAATGAAAAAAATGGCTCATCTCCTGTTATAGGGTTGTCGGTGACGTCATAATAACTTCCAGGGCTTGCAGCATAACCGGCAGGAGTATCGTTTTCTATAACCTCATGAACTGGTATACTTTGAATTCCTTCTAATACATAACGTTTGTCTTTCACTTTTTCTGCATCATATATATCTTTGTCATGTGCATATTCATAAGGGCTATGGTAAAAATATGGCCAACTGTCATATGAACTTCTAGAACTGCTCCTTACGTCGTCATCGTCTATTCGGTATTCACTGCTGCCGTCGTACCCAGATACAAACTCCTTATCCGGGGGAGGGTGATAGTGCATCACTGACTTCAGTTTATCATACATGTTGTCTGATTTAATTCTCGAAGTTTCATATTTAGCTTTGGATGCGGATTTAGCTATTTCATAGTCTATGTCCCTTTTTGTAAATGGGGTTGTGTGAGGCGAGATAACGTAATCAAATGTTGGTGGCGGGTCGTTCCTCAATTTTTCAACAGACGTGGGGTTTTGCGGCACATAAGGGATAACAACAGGCTTTTCGATGCCAACAAACTGTCCAGGTTCATCGAAGTGTCTGTAAACATAACCACTTTGCAGCACCTGCGGCATGTTTGATCTCGATTTTCTTGACATGTGCTCCGAATATGAGTGGTGTTGAACTGTGTATGTTCCGTTAATCACTCGCGACATGAAACACAATATTATTGTAAAGCGACGCATAGTAGCTACATCCACGTGTTTTCAGATGCTCTCTGCAATATTAACTGGAAGTGGTTGTCCCTAATCGCGTCTATATGAATTGTTTGTTTTCTCCGCGGTCAACAACATTGTCCGGCTGACAATAGATGGTGCCGGGTCAGACGGCCATTGAGACATATTCCGGTGTCTACAATGAGAATGGGTGACTAATTACCTACGGTTAGTATAAACTGTATTCACCTACTTTGCTGTAGGTACTAACAATCTAGGACTGTACCTTTGTTATTATTATAGTGGTTGAGACTATTGTTATAGTCTAACGATAAACAATAGAAACTATTCCCGTGCAGAAACAATAGATAACTATATAGACCAACCCAAGTCATTACGAAAGTTGTATCAGACACGACACTACCTGCTAATTGAATCTAAACCTAAGTCGTAATTGTGTCTATTACTATATCTCTGAGTACAATAAATTCAATTATAATGTTGAATGAATCGCCTAATTTCTATCGGAATAGATTTATTTTTATTTGCGAGAAAAGCACGAGTATTTGATATAATCCTACTGTATGTATTTAATTACTTGAGTAGGTATAGGTTGAAAGGTAGGGGTATTACACATTTTTGGTCGTTATTTTGATCTTCAAAAAAGGCTCTTATAGGCTTCAAAACTGAACCAATTTAAATAATTATTTCTCTGTTGGGAAGCTACACTATCCTCGCGTGACATACCTCTAGGCTAGGTATATATTTTCCAGGTGAGTTTCCACGGGACGCGGGTGAACCCAGGGGAAACAGTAAAAAATATTATGAAGAATATAAGATGACCATGATAGCTAGATTTTTTTCAGATGGTGATTTTAGGAGGCGTGCGGAAACCAGCATCATTCGCACCTGCGACCACCAGAAGAAAGCTGTGCAAAAAAACTGAACTAATGATTGGTAAATCTATTTTGATAAGGATGAAATATTACGTAGTGATAGTGATATACAGAGGCTTGGGAGACGACGGCTGATAGAAAAGTATGGTAGGAGAAAACATGCTGCGCCGACCCCAAATAAAATTGGGATAAGGGCAAGAGGGTTATGAGTAGGGCTTCCAAAATTACGGAAATATCAATTACGTAACTAATTACGCAACTTTTCTCTCAAATTACGTAATTTTTCCCATTTTTTTTTTAATCGACTATGGATTTTTGTAAATATTGTAAGTTACAATTTACAATTTTTGCAATTATCTTTTAATATCTCAAAATCAAGGAATTATCAAAATGAACACAATTTTTAATCAAAAAAATATTTATTTAAGAACTTAGCATCGTAACTTTAAGCCTGTTGTAACTATCTTACGAACATTGTGGAAGCAAATAAACGAGCATGAGTATACTCATCAGTTCAATCAAACCATTTTATTTCCTCCCGAATATAATCTCTCTTCTTGAAAATGTGATCTCATAAATGACAAGGCATTTAAAGTTTTGTCATCCAGGGAACTTAGTTTATTACAAAAATATCCGGCGGATGAAAAGGCTCGCTCGGTAAAGCCGAGCGACACTTGCAGGCATTATTGAAAGCAAATATTAATTATACGCTGCAGTCAAAAAAACTTCGCGACCGCCGCCAGCGCTGTCGTAAATGCACATTTCTACCCTAATACCGACTCGCCAAGTTGATATATTTGAACTCTATTCTTTACGTCTTAGAACCATTTTTTGCAAGATTTAACAAACGATAAAATAAACTGCGGGGAATTCCCTGTTTGTATAGTTTTGATGTAGATATAACGTAGTATTGCCATTATCTAGACACACGGCAGTGTGTCCGCCAAGTTCGAGCAAAAAAAGCGACACACCGGCCGTGGCTTATATTACACGAACCATTTCGGGCCAAATTCGACCCCCCTATAACTCAAAATCTATTTTATTTACGCATATCAATCTCAATTTCTAGTATCTGTTGAGACCCCCTCACATATCTAAAATACAAAATTTCATTAATATACCATTTTGTAGGTCTTGAGATATTGACGTCAGAAAATCGCTATTTTTACTATACACTCACTGACTGACTGACTGATTGACTGACTCACTCATCAAAAACCTAGACCACTTCCAAAGGTCGTATTGACTTGAAATTTGGCATGGAGGTAGGTCTTTATGTCAAGGTAAAGGGAAAAATCAAAAAATGGCCAAGTGTGAGTCAGTTTCAAAATAATGAAGGTGTAAATTTATACCCGGTGTAAATTTATAAGGAACTAAAACGAATTAAATTTATCTATATTTATATAATATATCTTTGAATGGTCGTATCGATCTGAAATTCGTTACAAAGGTTTGTATTTAGTCAAAGTAAAGTAAAAATCTGAAAACGGGCAAGTGTGAGTCACTTTCGAAAATAACGAATGTGTAACTTTGATCCATGAACATAATAAGTTGGTAAATCTAGCTAGTCCATTTAGTTAATCTAGTTCATTTCTTTGTAAGAAGCATAGTTCATATTTAAAAAAAAAACTAAAAAACACGCTTTTTATAGAAAACCGAACTAAAAAATAGAAAATAAATTTAAATTAAGAAAATAGTGTTCAAAATTTCAATGAATATAAATTAATAATAGTGTGAATACAAAAAATATATTAAAAAAAAAGCGTGGGGTGCTTTTTAAGGTATTATCGAAATGAAAATCACTCTACTCATATCTGTCAATAAAATATTTATAACTATTGACACCATGCACCCCACGCTTTTTTTTAATATATTTTTTGTATTCACACTATTATTAATTTATATTCATTGAAATTTTGAACACTATTTTCTTAATTTAAATTTATTTTCTATTTTTTAGTTCGGTTTTCTATAAAAAGCGTGTTTTTTAGTTTTTTTAAAACTATTATTTATTTTCTACTTTTTAGTTTTTTTGTTTAAAGCTTTTCAGTGATACGAATAGTTATCACTATCCATACAAGTGGGAAGTTCTCATCAATACAAAGAATATAAGTCCAAACGAGGTATTTTACATATTCAGTTGTAGAGTTCCCTCGTCTTTCTCTGGTCTCCATCATCAGGTCAGCTCCCAACCTTCACTGTTGCAAAGGTCTTGTCAATACAAATAATTTAAGCCCAAACACGAGGTAGTTTACATATTCAGTTGTCGAGATCCCTCGACTTTCTCTGGTCTCCATCATCAGGTCAGCTCCAAACCTTCACTGTTGCATAGGTCTTGTCAATACAAATAATTTAAGCCCAAACACGAGGTAGTTCACATATTCAGTTGTCGAGTTCCCTGGACCCTCTCTGGTCTCCATCATCAGGTCAGCTCCAAATCTTCACAGTTGAATAGTGCTTTTAGGCGTACACCTGAGTGTCAAGTTTTTACCCTATGTATGCCTACAACTTTCGAAGGTTGCCCTCGATTTCTCAGGTTTCCATCATCAGATCCTGACCTGATGACTATGGGACCAACTGGCAGCTATTTCGAGTCGAACAAAAAAAGAATCACGTAAATCGGTCTATAAACCTCGGAGTAATCGATGTGTATGTGTAACCTCCTCCTTTTTGGGAAGTTGGTTAAAAATGGAATAATTTTATCAAATTAGTGTATTGTCATCGGTCCTCAATAAATCTACAAAGTTTGAACGAAATCTGGCCGTTTAAAGTGGGTCAAAATCGCGCCCAAAGAAGTCGGTTACAAACATACAGGTGAAGCTAATAAAAAGCGTGTAAAATCTGAAAGATAGTATAAATGAGACATTTCTTTAACTAACTTAAACATAAGAAAAAATAAAATAACCAACCTTACAAAAATAAATGAAATCCCACCCAAAACAAAAATGTGAAAGGTTGCCAAGTTCGATAATATGGGAATGCTTCGCCTATAAAAGAAGTGAGATCTGAATAAGTACCAAGTTCCATACAAATACCTCAGTTAAAAATAGTTACTTTTTAATGATGTTACTTGGCAAGTTTTCACACACCTTGTTAAAAACCTACTAAACGCAATGAATCAAGTATTTAATTTTCTCTTAAAACTTGCCAAGTAACATCATTAAAAAGTAACTATTTTTAACTGAGGTATGTGTATGGAACTTGGTACTTATTCAGATCTCACTTCTTTTATAGGCGAAGCATTCCCATATTATCGAACTTGGCAGTCTTTCACATTTTTGTTTTGGGTGGGATAAATATTGTATGTAGATTCCTTTTTTATTGGTTGATTATTTTGATTGATTTATGATACCAATAATTACGTAAGTACGGAATTGACATCTTCAGTTACGGAATTGAAAATACTCTAAAATTAAGCATTAATTAAAGTAATTTAGTAATGGAAGCCCTAGTGATGAGTGATAGACAGAAAAGGATATAATCATCGGCACGAATCTTGAGCGCTGACCTTCACCTGCCCAGAAGTAATTTATTGGGTCCCTTTTGTGGTATGAAGTGAAGTGAGGCGCGGGGGCGTTGTAAAGCGGTGATTCGCTCGCAGCACATCGCGTCATAGCCGTCACTCGGGATTGGTTTGCTAATAAATCACTTCTGCGCAGGTGAAGGTCAGCGCTCAAGATTCGTGCCGATAACTATAGCGATTTGTAGCTAGACTTCATCGTTTATGGGTGTTGGTACATGTGTCCAGGTAGTGAGTTGCCAATTTATATGACAGATGCGCATTCTGATTCAGTTCCTTAAAATGAAATCTATTCTTAGACACAAAAAAAAACTTAAATCAATAAGCAGTCACAAAATTAGTTACACCTGTTTAATTAAATAAAAAAGTGCTCAGTCAAATGAGGTATCGCAATTGGTCTCACTCCGTTTGCTACAAACAACTGTGTGTGGCCTTCGATTGGTTCTGGTCGGAGCCATTAGTACGGGGCGCGTAGCCTGTGTCTGTCGTAATGCCATTGTAAGCTGTTCTTTGACAATTGGTGCAGCTGTGTCTGGTCGTAAAATTACTATGACAGTTGTGAAAAAATGTTCGCAAGAGGAAGGAAAGATGAGCGGAGATGCCATAAGGCAGGCAGGTCAGGCGCCTTCTTCTAAGTTAAAACGCTCGGTTACAAGTGCACCAATCTAATCCGCATTATGACGACGCGACGTTAGTTTCGGAGATTTTCCGTTTTGACATCTCCGCTCGTCATTTTGTTCTCCATGTAATAAACCATCAGCTGCACGGGATAAGTAACAGTTGTGGTGTAAATATTCAGTGTATGTGTGAAGGGATGTAAGTAAATCGGACCCGCTCGTTATACTAAGTACCTACTTAACATGCAATATTTATGATATTACCCATTTGAATAACTTGAAACAATAATTATATAAAAAATACTATTCGTGTTTTAGTGAGTGTGAAAACATGGTTTTAATAAAGTAACAAAGTGGCCCTTTTTAGTGAAGGACGAGGGTTTATATTTTATACCCATAAAAATAGTAAATAAAAGATAGGTACAAATCAGCGAAATAAAACAACAAAAATAAGACAAACAACTTTATTTATTTGTATATCAATTTTTGAATAACCTTTATTTTTACAAAAATAAAATTCTCTACTTTATTTTGTACAGATCAAGCCTCATTGACCGTTCGTTACGGGTAAAGTAGATAGAAGTCAATGTTGATAATGTCCGGTAAATTCAAACAATGGATTTAATGTCAAAAATTAATTTGCGTACTTTGACCCTAACTACAATTCCTGAATGTCGAAATAATTGGTAAGTAGGATATAAAATCATGGATTTTGATAAGAATTTTGTCGTTTGTGTACAAAAGGTACCACAGTAGGTACATAATAATACAGGATACAATTGTTGATCACAAAGTTTATCAAAACTGACAAAAATATTATGCAAAGACAATTTCAGTAAGTCGACTATGATGTGAAATGGCTCTTAGATCATCGGAAATATAACTGCGTTGAAAGCAGATAACTCAAAAACATTGTGTATATTGTGTATATTGGTAAATGCATTTTAATCAAATTTTATTTCATTTTTTTCGAAAGAATCAAAGGCACAATAATAACGAAGTTAATCTGTGCTTGGTATATGTTTTTCGTTACCTACACTAAAAAAGTCTAGTCTAAGAGCCAGTTTCTTCATCAAAAGTAAAAGCCAAAGAAATGTCATAAAGTAAAAGTAACAGTCAAATTCGATTTTCAAGGCTAAAGTAACAACAAAACGAATAGATAAAATCGTGAAAAACGAATTTAACCGTTACTTTACTTTATGACATTTCTTTGGCTTTTACTTTTGATAAAGAAACTGGCTGTAAGTATAATTCTGTGTAAAGTTTGCAAAAGCTTACCTTTTTTGCTTACTGTACACAAAAAATGTAATACATTTGTTTTGCTAAATGTCAAAAGAACGGCGGTATTTGTAGCAAATACATTCTGAAAAGAAGTTGGAATAGTGTAGATACTAAAATTCGGTCGTGTTCAGAAATTAGCAAAAATTATGTTTCCCTTTCATCATTATTTTAAATCTAAAAATCTTTCTAGTTTTAATATCAATGACTCTCGCCATTATTTCTAACATTAGCTAACTTTAGTCACATTATGTACAGAGGTGAAAAATAAAAACTTAACAAAATGACGTATGAGAATATTTATTTATTGTAGTGATACATTATTGTTTATATGGACGGTACGATGTGAAACTGACTTCATAGATATGTACATTGTTATTGCACAGTTAATTATAAAAAAAAACACATTACTTAAGAGAATCCTGTCACATGATTTTATATAAAATCAAAAGTACGTATTGGTAAAATCTATCATGAATTCATTTAAGAAAAGAAATCGTTCACGCTATTTTTCAGTGTAAAAATAAATTTATCAGAATTAAAAGTTTAAACTATGACTATTAAAGGCATTTTTTTCTTGGGTCCGTAGTGTGGATCTGAACTGTTGTCGCTTATGTATATTGCAAATTCATGACATCTGGCAACATTATAGCATTACAATTGTCAGTTTCCATGTTCAGTGTCAGCATTCAAAAGTTGCCATATTAAAAAATATATATTATGTTAAAATTGAGCCAGTCAGTAAAATACTTTTAAAACACCGAATTAATAATCAGATCTTTGGCTGAATTGTGATACTGGTAACAAAATATATTAATCTTTTTCACGTACATATTCTTTTGTGACAAACCTTTTTTTACAGAGATCGGTATATTATTTTGACAGTATAATATCATTCATTCTTTTTCGTGAGTCTGTGGTAGATGACAACAAGAGCGAGTGAAAGCATATTAAAACAAGACAAAAGTTCAGTAGTCTCAGGATATGAGTAAGGACAGAATTCGTAACATGCATAATCAACATAGAGAAAAGATGAGATTTTATTTGAAGTATAGCTCGCTTTTGTCGCCACTTTTCTATCGCTGCGGTTGGCAAAGTTCATATTGAAAGAAGTCACAATAATATAAAACCTCTATAAGGCTAGCTGCCGACTTAATCCGATATTTTCAGTCGTAAATATAGAAAAAGAACAAAAACTGCATAAACATTTTTAACCACTCTTATACTCGACTGCTAAGAGTAAAAGCAGGAACGCTCTGTTCATTTTCTACATCTATGGACTCAGTTCAACAAAACGCAAGGAGTACATTTAATAAAATGAGAATTTACCACAAAATCGATCTAGCTATCCGTTCCTGGCCATAAAGACTCTAATAAGGTCGGTAAAAGGACATTTTATCGCGTTACGTGACAATATTTTCTCATTTTTTATCAACAACGACAACGAATGATTCAAATCCGTCGCCATATATCTAATTTCCAATTTTTAAAAACATTTTTCTATATTCAAAATTCAAATATTCGTTCTCCATTGCTACCAAAACTACGGCATCTTTATCTTTAGTCAAAATAAAAGTAGTTCTAAAACTACCTTCCTTCGATCCGAACGCTAGAACAATTAATTACTATAATTATCATAAGACGCAATATTAAAAACTATTATTTTGCTAATAATTAAACCTACTTTCGTCTAATAAAGTTAACGCAAAGAGGTTTTGAAGTCCGAGCGTTACATACAACCAGACTAGACAACGAAGGCACAACTCGCAACAAATTATACATACGATTTTGAATTCCAAATACGAAAACTGCAATCAAACATTTATGACCTTACTACAAAAACTTAAACATCTGTTGAACACTTGTTTTTAAAAGGGACCTTATTTCAACCTCATAATCTGTTATTTTTTTAGACAAGTGTTCAAAAGACGTTTAAATATTTTTGTGGTACGACACGGTTAATTTATTAACAAAGAAATAATTTTAAAAAGGAATACATCAGTATATTTAAATAAAAATACGTTGAAGTATTCTTGATACTTGCTAGAAAGTTTCTAGTTTCTAGGTTCAATTGCACGATCAATATTTGGCATTCAAAAAGCTAAACTTATCTGTACTTAAAATAAATAAAACTGTTTAAGCAACATCCGTTTATCACGCTTTTGACCGCATGCAAAAACCATCAACTCGTTTACACAATAAAACTATATTAAAATATATGAGACAGCTAAATAAATACTAATATTTGGCTTGTATGAATACTACAGATGTATACATATAACTTAAAGAAAATAATATTATGCAGTTAAAATGTCATGAATACGATTTTTCTAGTACTGTTTAAGTAGTATGATCCATACCTTCAAAGAAATAAAAACATGCAATTATTAATTATTAGCTACCCTTTCAATTTATCACCCAATTTTTCCACACATATACATAAAACATTCGTCAAAACTTACAATATATATTGTGATATGAGATTGGAGTCACATTCTTCTATAAGCATAGGGTTTTCACTGTCACTTCAAATCGTATACATACAAACAATATAAGAACAGGACTTTATTTAAAAAAAAAACACAAAATTAAAATTAGCGAACAAAAATAAACATAAAATTTAAAGCTCTAAGCATTAACCGAACTTACGTAAAGGACCAAAACCTCTTAGGCGTCGTATAATCTAATATTTCGCATAGAAAAATATCTATAGTTCTAAAACTACATTAACTTTAGTAAAACGAACGTGTTTAGTGAGAGCTTAGACGTATCTCCCAAAAAATGGAATCCGGCCCGCGTGGCTAATCTGAAAATAGTTAAATAAATATGGGTAATATTTTATCACTAAAAACTTATTGCTTTATTAAATTAATAAGGCAAAGTAAAGATATAAGAATTTGTATTATAACAAAAAAAGTTCTCTCCGGCGGGGAATCGAACCCCGGTCTCCCGCGTGACAGGCGGGGATACTTACCACTATACTATACTTCGGCCGTTCAGAGAATGCGTTCCTGACACCTATCAGTTAGTCACGACTAGTGATGGGCACAACATAACACTGAGTTCGTTACCGTTCCTTCAAAATGAACCGCCGCATTATTTTAAGATTATTTTCGTTTTAAATTGGCGGAATCATTTGTTTTATATTTTAGTTATTTAAGTGGAAACCAAAAAAAGGTAATATTCATATAATAAAATTGTTTTATTTATTCTTTGTTACAAGTACATTGAATTGAATGTGCGAACAGAATATTAATCAGACTCCGATTTGCTTGAGGAGGTGGTGTCTTCATCATCATCTTCGCCTACATGTATAATTATATTATTATCAATAACAGAATCAATCCTGATATCTCGGTCTAACAAAAGCCGGGTAATCAAATAAAAACAGATCGAAAACACTTGAAAAACGTGGTCTATGCGCACGAAACGACAACGGACGACTGTTTTAGCGTCACAAAATGGCGGCCCATAACGCCATTTGGGGTTACCATTTTTAATCTAAGTATAAAAATGCGGTTTGGTCATAGTTTTATTTTTATATTTCATAAACGTTATAATTAAGTCTTATAGTCCATTATTTTCCAATTCTTAAAAAGAAAATCAAAACGTATTATTTTATATTATAACTGTATAAGAACAGATTACGATACTTGCCTGTTATTTTTAGCACAGCACTACAAAATATAAACCGCTGACATAACCTTGTAATAGCGCAGTATAGATTTAGAAAAATATTGTTTACCAAGTTATTTGACACTCAGTTTGGCACAAAATTATAACATTCATTGATTATTGATATAATAATGTTGTTTTAATGCTCCTCAATTGTTAAAACGGTAAACAACCAGCAAAAATATTTTTATCGTAACTGCAACGCCATTGCAAAGTTACGTCGTCAGTTCAATCGCGACGTGTCAGGAACGCATTCTCTGAATGGCCGAACTATACCGAAGATGTGTTTCCACGTGCGAAATTTCGGTTCTGTTCCACAGAAATAGACCACTTTGCAATATAAGTAAGTATACTTTTATTGTCTTCTTTTATCCGCACTAATGCACAAAAGTTATAGTAAGTTCAACTCAGTCGTGCGCGCGGCCCTATGTGTGGGTAACCCTTGTACATATACAGTGACTTTGTGTGCGTGACAAGAGGTACAGTCGGGTACAAATACAGTTATTTAGGGGTTGTATACGGCTGTTTAAAGTACAGCTATTACGTAATTTAGTTTATTTATTTATAATGATTCTGTATCGCTACTTGAAAAATCAAATGATGAATTTTCGGATTCGCTACTTTCACCAATGTTAATTATAAATTCTGACTCCATGTCAAAATGTCTATAGTATTCTTCTTTTTTCTTTTGTACATGTCGACAAGTATTACCCAACATCCCTTCATCAATTTGACTTAAACGTTCATTTATGAGTTTCATTATTTCCGTCTTATTTTGGTCGACATTATGCGAAGCAATATAATTTTTTAAAATTCCCCACACATTTTGTTTCCATTATTATACTAAATTATAGGTCTTTTACATTCTTAGTCCACACATTTATTTATTGTCCGCGTACCCCGAGCTAGAAAATATGTAAGGAGTATTTAATTCATCTTAGATATTTCACTTCATTTATTTCTTAGATACTGTCAATGTCAATTTGAAAAGCCGTATGAGAAAATAATGATAAACTGTAAAATGTAATAATAAAAAGCTTTGAATGTTGTTTCATTTTTTTGAAACGCTACCTGACTCCTTAAAACATTTTCTCCGTGAAGAACTAGACATTTTCGTAAACGACTGTACCCATAACAAAAAGCGATGAGAACACGTCATGCTCGGACGACGTCACTGTCACACGAATGAAAGTTGTATATTTACAAGCCGACGCACACATAGGGCCGCGCGCAAATCTGAGTTGAACTATCTATAAACGCTTTTGGCTTAAAAAAAATACAATATGTAACTAAAATTATTGTGGGGAGGAAAACAACAAGTCGACAGTCAGACCATATGAACATAAAAAGTTTCTCTCCGGCGGGGAATCGAACCCCGGTCTCCCGCGTGACAGGCGGGGATACTTACCACTATACTACCGAAGATGTGACAACTATAGCAAAATTTTGGGTTCTTTTGGACCCTGGCAGCAATTAATAATAGATCTAGCATTGATTGCAGTGCGTGTCTTCTTGAGCAAGAATATCACCACCAAATACTGATTATGGGATAAGCATAGTCCTAATGATATTGTAAACGCTAAAATGTATAGGTACGGACGTTGATGCCGTCTTACGCAATAAATACCGCATTCTGTCAAAGTCCAATGACTTAATTACTGATATTACGTCAAAATTTCCTCATCAATTTTTGATTTGAATGTACACAAATGTGATGATTATGGTGTTTTATATCAGAATACTTTACAGAATTTTTATAGGGAAGTACATAGTTCGCCCGGCAAGAGGGCGACAGTTAAACTAGTTGGGAAATAATGAAAGGAACGTATATTGATACCTCACGTGTCGACGGACTGGTTGGCGAGCGAGCCGTCCCATGCCGCCTCCTTGTGTAGCGCCGCCTGACGTTTCTTCTCTGAAAATATTAAATGTAAATATAAATTCACATGTTCAATCAAACGATTCGATGAGTATTATGAATTCCTATCAAGTGCACTGATTTTGAAGGCTCAGTCAATTGTTTCTGCAGTTATTAGCAGTTCTGCGATTTGAAAGTGGTGAAAGGTATAATTACAGAAATCATTGAAGCTTTAGCTTTGCTTCATCTTTCATTTATGTCTAGCATTTTCCCAATGTTTAGGGTCTTCCTCCAACAGTCCAAACTAACCAAATGTAACCGGTACCAGTGTTTCCCATACTACTGCCCAAACTAACCTCAGTCCTCAACACTGTAGATACCGCGGCCCTGGTACATAAAAGGCCTACGGAACACGACGGTTTTAAGTCAGTAAGAGTCTGACGCTCCTTCGCCGCTGCTAACCCACGGCACACACAGAGGGGTCATTTGATGATTTTCGACGTCGTTAAAAAAAAAGTCCTCAACACTGTTTAACTTGGAGAACCTGATACCCCTTTCCCTTTGGTCTGTTAGTCTGTGTTGTAATGGTAGTTGTTTTAGTCTGTTTTTGTAGTTATCAGACTTTTTGCCTTCTGGCTGTCAGTATGTTTACCTGAATTTTCTAACTAAAACTTAGTTACGTTTTCTTTATAATCTCACCTCTAGCGATAGTAATGAGCCGCCTCTCCTCTGCGCGTTCCTGCCGCGCCGTGCTGAGCTTGACGCCCAGCGCGCCCGACACTAGCCGCCGCGCTAGCGCCGTACACGTCTCTGGCCGTTGCCTGCAATGGTATATAGAGATAATTAGTTCACAGCTGCTGACCGCCAAGGTTAAGAGCATTGGCATTCTTAACCGCAGGGCTACGTGACAAATAAGTTGTATAAAATTAAGATTTTGTAACTTGAATAAAAGATTTTCAGTGTAGATATACTAAGTATGTATACATAGGTTAATTTTTTTTTTTGGAAATCTACTACTTGTGAGAGTAATTTTAGAATTAATTAAATAAATACATAATTATCATTTTGTTTTATTTAATGATTACCCTGTTTCAGGAAAGACATGCAGCATCCAGTTTCAGTCTTCTATATTTGCATAAAAATATTTCAACATATACGAAGTTTAATAGGCATATTATTGCAAAATTATTATCATAGCAATGTCTCTAGGGTTAATATTTCAAAGAACCCAAAAATTTTGCAATAACTGACACATCTTCGGTAGTATAGTGGTAAGTATCCCCGCCTGTCACGCGGGAGACCGGGGTTCGATTCCCCGCCGGAGAGAACCTTTTTTTTGTTTTCTAAGTGATTATTTTCACATCTTTTATTCCACATACATAATAACATCGTCGACAAAATTTAGATCTACTCTTATGTATTTTCTTTTATTTTATTACTTAGGTTTCCAATGTCAAAGGATGTAGAAACTCTTCATATAGCATTTTCCAACATTTTAGGGTCGCCTACCAGACTAACCGAATAGGTACCAGTGTTTTACAAGGAGCGGCTGCCTACATGACAACAAACAACCCACCTAACTAAATGAAACAATACTGACCGATAGGGCTGCAGGAATTCCGCACACTTCTTCGCTTTGTTCCTGGACTCGAGAGTAGCGGCGTGGAGGGGCCGGCATCGCACGAGGGGACGCTGCGCTGATAGTACTTCGTTAGCTGAAACGATACACCATTTTGGGTCAATTCGCGCATTCATATTGCTTATGGAATATTGACAATGAAGACGCGGCGTAAATATAATATAAATATATATAAAAGTTATAGGTAATTTTAATGTTTTTTTTTCTAATTGCTTCGATAAAACAGAGCAAAAATAAGACCCCTACCTAACACATTTCTGATTTCCTGCAATTTAACAATAAATAAAAAATAGTACACAAACAGTTTAGTATCCACTGGCCGCATTCCAAGCATAACCGCGCAAATATAATACATGTTTATGTGTACTAAAAATGTAATGAGTTTAATACACGTCAATGTCTGTACCTAATACAAAGTAGTTACATTATTCAGAATTTTGCTAACGTAATTATTGCGAGTATAATAATCGGTTAATCATTTACAAGAACTTTCTAAAATATGTGCCAAGGTCAAGATCACAAAAGACACAAAATTATTATCTATTCCTGATTAGTGTTACAAAACTAAAAATGCATTATATAATTAATACATTTTATAACGACTCTAAAGATGGTGGACTAGTTTGACGTACAACCTAGATTTTGGCGCGCAACCTCGCAAGGAGGTTCGATGACCCGCGTGACGCAACGGTGCGGCGAGCAAGTGGAACGACGCCCGCGCCACATAGCGTTGTAATAAGCAGCTCTTTGTGGTTGCTTAGAAAATAGATGCTGAATCTTCTAACCACTGTCATTGAGGCCTTGGTTTATGAGAAATCTATTGAGGTAAGATATTTTTAAGAACTTAGTTTCAAATGTCACGGGGATAGCTAAAGGACTTTTTCCAGTCCCTCCTAACTAAAGTCTCAACTACTGAATGACCGTAGGACGAACGCAAAGGCATATACGGCACGGCTAGGGCTGCCATTTCGAATTTCGAAAAACCCGGACAAACATTAAGAAAAACCCGGACATTTGCCGTAAATCGCATTTTTTCCCCGGACGAGTCCGATTTTTTGAGCGACCGCGAAAATTTTTGAGTTTTGGGTCACTAAATATAATAAAAAAAATCCGCAAAGTGAAAAAGCCGCAAGCGAAGCGAGCGCAAAAGTTTTTGAATCTTAAAAAAAAAATTGTGCTAAGAAAAGAAGCCGCGAGCGAAGCGGGCGCGAAAATTTTTGAGTTTTGGGACACTTCGACTTCTGCAGCAAATGCTTGTCTATTTGTAATTTTACAAGGTTAAACTTCCATACAAGGCAAGCAATCTCATGTATATTATGTTTTCCACTCGTAGTTAATGAAAGCGGGGCAGGCTAAGAATTGGCTTGGTTGGTGGATTTAACGATTGTTATTGAAAAACCTGTACCTATGACTTCTTATCCTCTCAAATCGAGTGATCGTCCTCTGAAATCTGCTAGCTCTAGGCCTGTATGGCGTTGGCGTGGGCGCTCTGCGGCGCCCGGGTTATTCGCATACCCTGCACCATAGATAGGTTAAGACGACCCTGTGAAAAATGTCCGGGTTTTCCCCGGACACTTCTTGAAACCCCGCCCGGACGGCCCCCGGACGGCCTCCAAACGAGGACAAATCCGGGGAAACCCGGACGGATGGCAGCCCTAGGCACGGCACATCACCGAAAGAAAATAAACTTATCGGTTTCTTATTTTGCACCCTATTCCATAACATTTTTGTACTCTGGTTTACATATAGCAGTTCCAATTTCCAATAGCTTTAAAACTATTCTACAAACTTTAAGGAAACGAAAAATTGCACAAATACTGTATAATCAATAAGGTATTTCCTGCTCGCCCTACAAAAGGAAAAATCGAGTCCGACACAAGAGTAAAATGAAAGTTGTCTTTCCCAATACATACATAAGCATATGCAACTTCATGCAAA
Source organism: Helicoverpa zea (assembly GCF_022581195.2). Taxonomy (NCBI): domain Eukaryota; kingdom Metazoa; phylum Arthropoda; class Insecta; order Lepidoptera; family Noctuidae; genus Helicoverpa; species Helicoverpa zea. The sequence goes on from NC_061472.1 coordinate 8,739,112, forward strand.
GCCAAATCGGACTGCATATGAACGCAATATCATTGCCGCGTACCAGAAGTAGAAACTACTAATTAAGTGTGAATTTATAATGAATACGGAAAGATATGTCGTTCTTTGCAAGGATAGGAAAAAAATGGCGGCATATTAGCGAAATAACGCCCGTCTGCGTTGTTGACAGTCTTTTGTTTTGTTGATGCTATCTATGGGGAAGCGAATTTTTTAGGCAACTTATTACTTCTACAGTCTACTACAGTTATGTCTGCATTTTAAAAAACGATTAAAACCTTTATCACAGATCGGTAGCAAAATTCTTACCTAAACCAAAGTCTGCTCGCTATGAAAATATTTTGTACATTAAAATTAATGTAACTAATAAAATCCTCATTACGGTAATCAACGACGCGTATAATCTTCATGTAGGAATTTAATTTTATAAAATTAAAATTAACCCAGTTCGCGCCAAAAATGTACGGAGGAAGTTCGTTCAACCATGAAGTCTGCATTGCGTAAGTGTACATCTATGGTCTGTCGGCAAAGACAACACCAAAAAGGTTTAATATTGCAAAAACATTGATTACCTAAGTGTGCAGAATGCTTGAAATTAGAGCAGATTGTGAAGATATTATAATTTAAACATTGGGTTTATATTTGAATGGCAAGTTAAGTCTCAAGATCTAGGCAGCAAGACGAAAGGCATTATGCTATGATCTAATAAATTTGATATGTCCATTCTCATCGCACTGCATGCTTATGAGTTTTTGCAACTCTCAAATAAATTGGCAGCAGTGTTGAATTGCTGTGCCCTAACAGGGTCCATAATATGTACCTAGCTTTAAGCCCCTTGTACCATCATTGTAACATTATGGTAGGCAAATAAATATGAATATGAATCACATGCCAAATCCAAAAGGCAAATAGTTAGAATATTAAAAGCATATCGCCGTCATTGGTAAGTACAGGTAATGTATTGTATTGCGTTAATTAAAACGCCAGTCGCGGAACGGAACCGGGACAACGCAGAGTGCATCAAGAGAGATCAATAGATATAAAAGTAATTTTGTTGGGATACGTAATCTCAGCAAATGAAGCAACCGACATTGATAAATGTCCCTAATAAAATTAATTTTGCAAGTGGCAAAGTGATCTTGTTTCTCGAAAGAACAATTAACTTAGCTTTTCAAAGGGCCGTTTCATGAGATCCTACTTCAGATCCGGATCCAAGCAACATGTTTTAAAAGAAAAAAAAAACGTCTAGAAGATTTTCCTGAGTTATCTTTTTATCGAGACACGCTCGATAGGAAATAGTGCTCATTAAAATTATGATTTTATGGCTTCGTGCAATGGCAGATGTTGAACAGGTGGCATCTAGGACACAAACCTGTTGATTTAATTGTCACTCGCATCCGAAGCAATGAACTTGGAACTGGTTCCATCTTTTTATTTAGAAGGTTAAAAAAAATAAGGGTGGCAGGTGGAGTTCTGCAATAGCATTGACTGAGCTCTCGGAGACTCGTGAATAGAAAAGGGTAAACTGCTTTAGACCATTACCGGATTACGAGCAGCATGAACAGACAGACAGAATCATCTAGTAAGATTTCCTTGGTATTTAGTTATCTAATTTGACTTATGGAATCTTAAAGTCAGTTTTTATTTCACTATAACTACACAGAAAGACGGAAGCTTAACCATCACAATAGAGCATCAGTCAATAGTAGTCTAACCAAAACGGAAGATTTCCGTCTACAGACAATACTTAACGGCAGACATAACATTCAATTAAACGAAGTCGACACAACAAAAAGCAAATTAGGCGTTGTTAACAATTTTACAGTAGGAAACGTTTGTATTGTATCATCACCAGGTGGTGATCAAGCAAGAAACGTAACGGTAATTGTCTAACAACCAACCTGCCTTTTTAAGGTTTACACGTAAGTATACTTTCACTGGTAGTACTGTAATCATTGCGTACCACAGTTGCAATTAGAGCATTTTTCTCGAAACTACTGGGAAGAGTGTTGCTGTCATTAAGTGTTAGGGCTGTCACTTGTTATATCACAAACGCATTCTCTTGGCTGCAGCTTAGTAAGCTATACAATAATTCAATGATCTTCCGCGGTTTGCTATAAGTTAATGATAGCAATGAAACCACCTGGGGATAAATGTATCCCCAAATGAATATCTGCAACACACAAGTAGCACATATAACTATGATTGAAAATCCTTAGTCAAAGGAATCTCTGATATGGAAATACTGCCAGCATATTAATGAGGCTAGAACACTAAAATTTTGATAGCGGCATACATTCCTTCCCAAGGAGCGCTACTATACATATAACACTCGCAAGCACGATACCAAATTAGCACCTCGGACGCAGAGAACCTTCGAATTATAACATTAAATACAAAAATAGAAACAGCGGAGGATCTCCCACATCGAAACGAGGGATTTGCATCAAAAGTTTATACATTGTTTCACCGTGGGAGATCTGATTCACTACTCTAAAAGTAGTGCCAATAAGACTTTAGAAAGCATGTCTACCCTTTTATGTTATGGTAAATCAGCAGATGACCAAATAGTGTTAGACTTTTACTGACTAAAATCCACCGCTGCTCCTTCTTGTGTGCCATAAAGCTAATGTAGCAACTGATAATATTTGAACAATGCAGATAAAATTAAAGATCTTTTAAAAGTTATAATCTGAACGATACAAAGAGCTTGTTAAGTCGAATACGACCCTAATAACATTCCAAACCTTAGAGCCCGTTCAAAAATCTGCCCTATATCTCCAAGCAATAAGGAAGAGGAAGCATTAAAATCTGAGAAATCTCAAGATGCAAATTCAATATCATTAAAACATTCCACGATCGACCTAGAATGCTTCGTGGTCAGCCCATTAAACACATGTGCGTGTACCACGGGCGATACGTAATCTGTTTTCTTTAATTTTCGCAATACACGTGCCGTTTTGAAAGCATCTGTGTGTGTCAGCTCAAGTTCAAGGCGGCAATGGAACGCGTTCTGAATAAAAAATGCGATGTATTACAAAGTAGGACACGCTAATGAAACTGAAAGTGGTGTGTGGTGCAAAGAACTAAACAAATGGATGAGTACTGAAACAGATATAATAATGGATGCTGTAAGACGCATTAAAAGCTAATCTTCTTCACAGTTGTTTTTTGTGAGTATTACTTACTATAATTTTGTCTGGTTATTTTTAGATCTGCAGCATTTTAGCATTGTATGTGTGTTAGTTTAGCATTATGATGCGCGCATATGTTTTTGCGTTCTCTTCAGGTTGCTAAAGCTTTTGAGTACTCTATGAAATTTAAATTAATTGGTACATTAAAATGCTATCACCTATCCCTTGAACCAAAACAACGTGACTTGCAAATTACAGTTACCAAACCATCTCTCCAATCTTGATCTCCAGCTTAAATATTTACGTAATCCTGTTTAAAACGAGCCTCGTGAATTGCACTCAGCTGCAAACTTGATGCAACGTCTTACTTAACTTTGCAAGTTGCACGAACCTTCAAAGAAGTTCTGGTATTTACTCAAGTGACGCTTATTAGTTAAACAAACCAACTGTAACAGTTTCATTTCGAAATTAGAACAATCGATGAAGAAAAAAGCTTTGTGATGGCTGAAAAAAGATTTCATTATAAGCTTGGATAAGCAAATAGTGTAAGTGAAATAGATCAAGTTATGACATCGAGATTTAAATAGCAAGAACGAAAATTAAATCTTTCTATAATAGAGTGTGTCCATTTAAACGTCAGAACGAATAAAGGATATCGAAAATTGAATAATCCTCACGAATGGACTAAATCTTTCTGAGGTACAAAACCGGAGTCATAAAATATTATCGAGAAGTGAGATGTAAGCATGTTATATCATATCCCAAAATTGGCCAAGGGGCCATATACGTTTTCCAAAACTTGCTAAACATCCTAAACAACCATAATTGTACGTTATTTATTTATTTCTTCAGATTAAGATCAAAATGGCAAAAGTGAATATATATTACCAAATAAGATCTAAATGTCATTGGTCGTAATGGTTTACGTGTGGATAGGCGGTTTAACGCCGGAAGGCCTGTAAAGGTCAACGGAGGTCATTAAATGAGGGTAATATCAGACTCGTTACCGGTAATGAGGAAGGAGGATGATTGAAAAGTCTGAAAGAAGTCTCGCTTTAAAGAATTGAAGATAAAAAAGTGTCTGCGATTATTTGTAGATTATTAGTAGAACCTATTGTTAAGTATTATAATTCTTTGGCTATTCTTTTATAATTACACCAAAATCGTACTGTATACTAAGTACTGATTTAAACTAATTTTGGCCGTAACTAAAACTTCCTTCGCAATTATCATTCCATCAAGCCCAATGAATCAATTAAAGACATTAACAGCTGGAAGTTGACAATGTTTGAATAAACAAAGAAATTATACAAAAACCGATGCAGTATTACAATAGGCTAGGAACGTCGCTTGCACAACAGCAAACAATGCACTTCGGGTTTCCTATGATATTGTTTTGCAAGAGCCAATTACAGTTGTTAGGCGCATTCAAATTTTTGTCTCCTCGACACAGATTTGGATTTCGACATACTTGTAACGATATGTTACATACACAATACATTATGCCGCAGTTTTTAGCTAGGTATATGCATAAAGATCACTCCAGATCACTCAACCTTTCGCGAATAATTTACCAAGTTCCGATACCTAGCTTTTGCATAATTCGTATGTCATCCATCTATTAAAGATTTTTCAAAAACCAATAAAGACAGGAAGTAAGCAAGAAAAATGGCATTATAATCGTTTCGGAAATTACTTAAGAGGCAGAACATATTTATACACACAGAGAGAAGATATTTTGATGACACTGCAGTGAATATAAGAAACGAATTAATTTACTACGCTTAGGAAGCAAATCAAAATGTGCTAAATGAAACCTGATAAAACATAAACACTGTGTCCCCTTACCGCACTCAAAACTTCATCAATAACAACAGAACAACATTACACCACGCTACACTGCTTACGTCACTACTCGTAACATGCATTGCGTGTTACGTCACAACGCAGGTGATAACTTGGAGCTGATAAGTGCACTCGCTGCATTAGCAGGTGCAGCGCTTAGGTAATCCGCGTGTGTTCAACGTGGATTATCTAATTCGCATCGATCATCTTATGAAACTTTATGTGCTTTATTCACTGTATGTAAAGGTGGAATCAAAACTGATTGAAGATTTATTAAGAAGTTATTAAGAATCTTACAGCCCTGTTCCCTAATTACTTGGAGTGTGCCTAATATTTTGCCAGCTTACATTCCTTTCCGTCAGCCGTCTTTCTAACTTTCATACTTTGAAAAACTGAAGTCGTATAGCACACGGTATCTTTGACTACCAAATTTATTTGGCTATTGTCAAGCAGTATCAACGACAATTTCATTTCTACCGGACATAACCGGGAAGGATAAGAAGAAGGCTAGAAAGAAGTTGAGACTTGACATAATTCGACAAATCTGAGAATGTATTTTACATTTTAGCGTTAATGCTGTAGAATTGTAGATGAAAGTTAAAAATACATCTACTCCTCATATTTACCATTCGGTCACTTCAAATAGTTTACGAAACAAATTAATATGTGAGTCCATGGCGTTCACTTCACACCTCAAGCAGCACATAATAAATAATGATGAATCCTTACACAAACATTGTGTTTGCATTGCCCAGTCACGAACTAAGATGCTAGGTGTGTATGCTAGTGATTCTATTGTAGGTAAAGCAGCACAAAACTTTGTCATCAGCTTAATAATAGGTCATCAACGAAGGTATAAGCTCTCAATGCTTTGATTTATAGCACAAGTTTCTAGTGGAACTCGTAGGTTTCACGTTTTAGCATCTACAGTGTCTAAAGTTACGGAAATAGATAAAATCTATTTACTTAAGCAAGGTTCAATAGAAGTGGGACCTGAGAAGCAGGAAACAAAATCGAGGCAGGCTTAGGAAGAGATGGCGTGAAAAATTAGAATCTAACCAAAAGGAGTGGCTTCTGGTGATGATATAGACAAGTGAAAGAAGGGGAGACTTTTTGCCTGCAGGCCACACCAAGCAAAATGAATAAATAAATAATTAAAAGGTTACAACATTATTGCTTTCATAAAATAATACAACACAGGTATAACTACCCAATGCCATAATCGCCACATAACGAACGCCTAATAGAAACCGCGCCAATCAGGTGGTAACGCACGCATCGCGGCCGCATCATACAATTACCATTTCGGTCAATTAACCGCTTTAACGACTTTACATACTTGCCGTATTATGCTCACTTATGCAATGGTGGAGTAAACTATAAACACTACGTTACGCGAAAGTTTTCCGATGTTTCCAAACTCAATGAATATGTTATGGTAAATTAATTCCATGGTGTCATTTAGAAGAGAATTTACTCCTCTATTGACATTATTCGATTTGAAACGGCCATTAAATATGCATTGGATACGAGCCCTAATGCAAATAGCGCTTTATTTACGCTCACCTACATACATAAATCGGAATACAAAATTCTACATGGATCATTTTACTTCCAAATGATGTGTATCTTGTCAATAGAATTAAGACCGGTTCGATATTTATGTCTATGGCACTATAAATATTGGCAGCTAAACTATGCAAAGCAGAACCACTAATGCCAATCATCTTACATTTTTTTTTTTCAAATAGGACATTTGTAGGACATTTATACTACATGGTGTTCAATAGGCATGATGACAAATTTTTAAATTCCTTTGTATGATGTAGGTATACGTCTATTTTATATGAAAAATTATTAATTTTAAGAAAATGCGAAGTTTTTTTATCAAATAATTGCATTTTTCTCTGTCCACTTTGAATCCGGCGCGAAAACGCTTGTCAGTGTCATGTCGTCACTCGTGACGTCACGACTGAAATTACAAGACGCAAGTAAACAACATTCGTGCAATAATTAAGTTTTTTGTGTTATTAAATATGAATTCGAAAGTGCATAGGTGTTGTGGGGTCCCCCAGTGTAAGAACACATCCAAAACAACTCCTGATAAGTTATTTGTGTACGTTCCTCACAATAAAAAAATACGAAACAAGTGGCTTAAACTTGCAAGGCGAGATTCAAAAGCAATATTGCCCAGGGTACAACTTTATTTTTGTGAAGATCACTTTGATGTAAGTTATTACATAGTTCTCTAGATTCTAACATAGAAGTTTTTTTAATTAAACTAATACACTTACATGGAAGTTTTTTTTAATTAAACTAGTATACTTACATGGAAGTTTTAACATTTCTAAATTCAGCTGAACAAAAATCTTTATTTGATGCCAAAAACTCTCCCAGCATTATGATATCAATTCTAGGCAAATTAGCGCTGTTTGCCTTGATAAATCCGGGCTCCATAACTCGTGTTATACACAATTAATTAATTAAAAACAAAGATCGCAGTGGAAGTTCACAATAACGAAATGTGACGTTCGCGCGCTTTCGCGCGAGTCGTTTTGAGAAATGACGTCACGAGCTCTGATTGGTGTTCAAGATATCATGGCGGATTGCCTTAGTTCGTAATTTTATTTTATAAAAATACATATTAATCACATTATTAATAAAGAAAACAATGCGCGTTTTATATTCCAAGCTTCAAGTTTAATTTAATAAATATATTATTTTAATGATTTTTGATTACTGTCATCATGCCTATTGAATGTTCCAAAAAGTATGGAGAACTGGGTAAAACGCACACCATTCCAACGTATTATCCTAAACCAGCCAATGCTTACTTTACTAACTCCAAAATTAGCACTTGACGAGATTGCTTACGAGTTAACACCTTTGCGATATTATCGAGTATAGTTCGGCCATTCAGAGAATGCGTTCCTGACACGTCGCGATTGAACTGACGACGTAACTTTGCAATGGCGTTGCAGTTACGATAAAAATATTTTTGCTGGTTGTTTACCGTTTTAACAATTGAGGAGCATTAAAACAACATTATTATATCAATAATCAATGAATGTTATAATTTTGTGCCAAACTGAGTGTCAAATAACTTGGTAAACAATATTTTTCTAAATCTATACTGCGCTATTACAAGGTTATGTCAGCGGTTTATATTTTGTAGTGCTGTGCTAAAAATAACAGGCAAGTATCGTAATCTGTTCTTATACAGTTATAATATAAAATAATACGTTTTGATTTTCTTTTTAAGAATTGGAAAATAATGGACTATAAGACTTAATTATAACGTTTATGAAATATAAAAATAAAACTATGACCAAACCGCATTTTTATACTTAGATTAAAAATGGTAACCCCAAATGGCGTTATGGGCCGCCATTTTGTGACGCTAAAACAGTCGTCCGTTGTCGTTTCGTGCGCATAGACCACGTTTTTCAAGTGTTTTCGATCTGTTTTTATTTGATTACCCGGCTTTTGTTAGACCGAGATATCAGGATTGATTCTGTTATTGATAATAATATAATTATACATGTAGGCGAAGATGATGATGAAGACACCACCTCCTCAAGCAAATCGGAGTCTGATTAATATTCTGTTCGCACATTCAATTCAATGTACTTGTAACAAAGAATAAATAAAACAATTTTATTATATGAATATTACCTTTTTTTGGTTTCCACTTAAATAACTAAAATATAAAACAAATGATTCCGCCAATTTAAAACGAAAATAATCTTAAAATAATGCGGCGGTTCATTTTGAAGGAACGGTAACGAACTCAGTGTTATGTTGTGCCCATCACTAGTCGTGACTAACTGATAGGTGTCAGGAACGCATTCTCTGAACGGCCGAAGTATAGTTGCTATCTCAACAATATCGATAGCCGATAACGCTGATAAATCTTGCACTTGAAAATAGATTCACACGTTAGCTGGACGAAAATTCAATGGACTTAGAAAGTTGGTACGTTGGGATATAAGGTACGTTTTAGATTCTGAAGAAACATATTCTCCAGAAGACAGGAGATCATATAAAAGTGCAAAAAATGAAAGTAGCTGAGGTTTTTTTGAAGGTTTGAAGAATTCACTGATTAGGAGCTAGTAAACCTATTTTTTGATGTAATCAACTTGTAACAACACAACAAACTGTCAAGAAACCAAAGTTATTTCTTTGCAACTCTCAAACCACAAAACGGATAAGTCTTTTGTCACTCATCATTCTAAGAATCGAGGCAACTGAACATGTAAGTACAGAATATCGTGACAGAGTAGAATAACATAATATCGCTAAAAATTTGTAAAAGATAACTAATTAATACGACAATAACAATGTACCTATCGCAAAGTTTAGAGCTAAAGATAACAATTGTAAAACAAAGTATCTTATCGTCTTTCAAATGTGACAAGAACATTTAGCTCATGAATCAAAACAAACTGAAAGTCGATCGATAGTAGATGAATCAGAATACATAGTCACGACAAGAGAAGCATCAGGGGAAAAAGAATGGTAACGAAATTATGTATTGCAACTAGCCCGTTTTTCCCGCGTCTCAAGAAAATCACTTTTCAGCTTCATAATTTTAGATGTACATATTAGGACAGAAAACAAGTAGACAAATAGAAAATATTATGAAGAAAGTGAATGGAAAATTTTCAATTTGCAATAATACTTTATAAAATGTTATGGTTATTCTAGCGTAACTGGACGTCATCGAGGTCACGAATGTTATTGGTGTCGATCGGTGCGTCGGAACTCGTTACGATTATATTATGTTGCTCAAGGCATCATCGTAACTGAACTGTCAACATTGCCGTATTGCAAAAGGAGCGTAAAGGACGAGTAGGTTTTCTTATAAGGTTCTATAGTTCGGCCATTCAGAGAATGCGTTCCTGACACGTCGCGATTGAACTGACGACGTAACTTTGCAATGGCGTTGCAGTTACGATAAAAATATTTTTGCTGGTTGTTTACCGTTTTAACAATTGAGGAGCATTAAAACAACATTATTATATCAATAATCAATGAATGTAGTTACGTCGTCAGTTCAATCGCGACGTGTCAGGAACGCATTCTCTGAATGGCCGAACTATAACTACATATAAGGTGTTATCTATTCTATTCTTGTTGAAAATTCTTCCCATAAAAGAACGTCCTTGCATGTCCTACATAATGATTAAAATTGATCGGCAGACAATTGGCCGAGATACACAGCCCATAGTGTTGTAATTTGGTCAGAATAATAGCTTCATTATACTAATATGTTATACGTAATGACCATAAAATTACCAGGTAGTAATTATCAGTTTCTATATTCATGAGCGCGAGCAATTCATGACATATCATAAAATGTACCTACCGGATTTTTTACGACTACGAAAAAATCTGATAGTTTAAATGGAAAAAGACCCAATATGTATAAAACTAAAATCAACTTACCAATTTTGGCGCTGCTGAAAACGATCAACGCATGCGTGTCGTCCACCCACTTAATTTCAAAACCCGTGTCTTTATATTCACTAAACAATGAGAACAAATCGTTCGTTTTGAATTCACTAGGAAAGTCATACACTTCTACTACATGACCGAACGTTTCGTCGTAAGGTCCATTGAAAAGCTGCTGACCTCGAGTTTGGTACTGATCATAACTGTTCTTAGGTTTAGTTATGTGAACTTTCCCAACTGTAGTTGTCAACTCTTCAAGAAGTGAAGGATCCAGGCATTCCCCACTGTCATCAAAAACTGCGTCCCAATCGTTCTCTTCCCGCTTCAAAGATACTTTAGCTTCTAATTTAGGTTTAGACTTCTTCAATTCAGGTTCTTTTACTTTCTCTTCTACAACTGGTTCAGGCTCATTTTTCTCCGGCTCATTCTCAACTGCATCCGATATAACCAACACGTCAGAATGGAAGCTCTGTTTTATAATTCTCTTGCTACTCCTATTAATTTCTTGGGACGCTCGCTTCAACTCATTCTTCTCCACATCTTCGTCCTTAGCGTAGGGGTAATCGTTATCGATTATATTATTGCTTTGATTCGATTCGTTCACCGCCATATTTTCGTCGGAATCATTTGATCTATAGTCGCTACTATCGGCCGCGTTTTCGCGACTGTTATCGGCGTATTCACTATAGTAGTTCGGGCTGTAGAACCCTAACTGTCCGTTAGCGAAATAATCTCCTATATAAAAATTCTCGCCTACTTCTATGTCGTTAAACCTATTATCACTAAAAGATATTGCACTATCACTATTTGGCACTTGGAAGCCTGAAGGCACGGATTCCTTTGTATCGCTCGATGTAGGTTCGTCTATGCTTGGGGCCGTTTGAGATCTTTGATTCCTGAGATGTGGTGGTGTGTACACATTGCAGTAGGTCTTGTCTATGGATTTCCTAGGGGTGCCGTGTTGTGATTTGTCTTTGGGCGCGGGAGACTTGGGGCACTTGGTTCCTTCCGCGCTGTGACTAGTTCTGCGGTGGTTGTTGGTCTCCTTGTGTTCCTCAGGCTGAGCGTTATCCGCGGTGCGTAAAGCACGCGGTACATACACGGCGCGATCGGGACGACGAGGTTTCGTTGAGCCAGTTCTGCGAACAATATATTGAATGTAAACATTTGATGTGGTATAACACTACTGTACATAATTGTGTGAACACGGGGCATAATAATACAAAAGTTACTTCATGGATTTCCCATACAAACAACTCGCTTTCCCTCTTTAAGGATATTTCCTAATCAATAAAGATTGCCTCTAATTAAAACCATACATCCCAACATTCAGCAACCTTGTCTTGACATCAATCCGCTCGAAATACCTCACGATCTCAAATTCCCCACACATCACCATTATCAAAATCATCATCATCACCAAAATCAAACAGCTGTCACGTTCATTGTACGCGATTACGGCGTCCACGTAACCCTAAGTGGGGCAAGGCCAGCGAACGCCAGTCGAACGCTGTGCCCCTCTCTCCGTGGCACACTTTCGTCCGTTTTCGGCCACTCGCCGGTTTGTGTAATTGAATGTTGATGTTGTTGACATCACTTCTTTGTCTGGACCTAGTTTGGTAATCGTACTTTGTGATATGATTGGCTATATCATTATTTCCATATGTTTATGTTGTTTGTTTTGTGTTCTGGCTGTTCAATGTTCTGTTACAGCTGATTCAATGGTTAATTGATCTGTATCAAGCATTCCTTCTATTACCCTAATGCCCATTACTTTTTTATTTTTAAGACAAGTAAATTCATTAATTTCTAAATTAACCTAGATATTTATCAGTTCTCTCAAAAAAACTACAAGTTTGGCAACTTTGTTCTGGCGCTATCTTGATCGTAATATCTGGAGCTAATTAAATGTTACGTAAAAGAAATGTAAACTGTTGCAATTTGGACCAAGGACGCATTGCAAAGACGAAGATGATTCAAGTGAAAAAATATAACATCACTTGACCACATAAGATGAAGGCCATTGACGATGTCAACATTTGCAATAAGCCAGTATTTTCTTTATTTTAGCTATAAATCATTTTATTTTCAGACTCAAAAATATTCTTGCAAAGTGCAAAAAAAGATCTGAGATTACAGGTCAAGATAAAAAAGAGTCTGCAAGCAAAAAGTCTTTCAATTACTTAACACATTTATGTTCTAGTAGGTTCGATGTCTAGATAGAAGTTAGGGGTCCCATAGAAAGGGCTTTATCTGCGCAACTTACGACATTGCGCAAGACTGCCATTCTAGCTTTAGCCTATTGGCTAACAGTGCTTTCGTAATGCCTTAGTTTGAGAAATAGTGCCTGCAGGCTAGGTGCTCCTATTTACGATATGACTTTAGTTTATCTTATAAGGATACGGAAGGCTTTTGTGCTGCTTAGGAGATGTAAACAGGAAGACTTAAGGTTTACTAGATAACATGCCATTTGGATAAACGAAATTTCAGTATGAGTTTTTGGAAACCTCGGGCTTTTGAACTAACAAATACAACACTGCCGCAGATTGTATTAATATCAAATTGCCCTACATAATTTTGTATAAAAACATATGATGAAAATACCGATCCAAATTGCAAAGTGGTTACACTTCACAACAATGCAATACTTAGCTTTAAGAAGACAAACAACAATGCCATTATTATAAACATCATTAATGAATCACTTACTAACAATATCTATCTTGCAATAAATAATACATTAACAGTAACTGATCTGCAATTTGACGCCTCTCATCTCAATACAATGACTAGTGAAGGCGCAATTGTCGATCTCGATAATATTAGAGGTGCGCCGCAAAAAGCGGTCAAGTACACCTCTATTGTGTAATTTCCTTATTAACATGATTTATAACTTGAATGATTTGTTTGATTTGCTTGGTCATTTGAATGACATTATGAACTTTAAGAATTGAAAGGTGAGCGATTAAGTAATTTGTTGGTAATGTTACTATTTATCAGTAAAGGTCACAATGTTTTTTTTAATATGTTCTACTTCTCTTTAATGCAGAACCAGTCAAGAATCCAGATTTCAGAGAACCTATAATCAACTTATTAAGCCTTAAGGTTTTTTATACATAACTGGGATTCCCCGAGATTCAAAACCAGAGAATATTTTTGCTAGTCCGAACTTTGCAACTGCATTTATTACAGCGTAATTTAAAATTTTCAAATACAAACAAATGCTCGAACGATCAAATTGTCCTCTAAAGGCACCAGAACGAATTTATCCGAGACTAGGAAGTCAGTTCTTACCAATCTTACAATGAATCATGCTGACAATAACATTCGTATCTCGCTTAGCTTGATAAGAAACGATTATAAAACTACTGAAATAACCACAAATGACGTTGATAAAACCTAACCTTTTTTATGTCCGTATTTGATTAGGTAAAATTCCCGAACTCTTTGAAATAAGTATGTAAAATTATTTGAATTTGCGTCACTGTTCCCCGAAACGTATTAATACTCATTGGCTTGTAAGTAAATATGTTTTGTATTATGCGCAGCTGGGCATATATTTTCCTCAATCGTTACTGACTGAGTTGTACAAGGCCTTTTCATTGTTTCCAATCGTTTACAATTTCTTTGTCATTGTCAAAGCTACTGATAGTAAAACACCTTGATCGATAGTGACCCTTCACTTAGTTTTCAGAGGTTGAAGGGTAGGCGTTGTCATTCCATATGGCGTCATGTGGCAAACTGTTTAACATATTGTTTATGTCAGCGATGATGACCTTATTAATAAGGGTCCAATCAGTATGTCATTTTATGATTACACTAACAGGTGACACCATATTTTTACCATCATTCCTACTACATGGTATGTGCTTAATGATGATGACCTCATTAAAATTCGATAACAACCTACCATTTAGATAAAAAAAAAAATACAAAACCCAATTCAGAAACTTACACAGTGACAGTATAAGCACATCCAAAGGTCGAAGAACGACCTTAAAACCACAAATTAGCACTAAAACCGCACTACACAGTCCACTTTATAAAAACACTGATAAGATAAAGGGCTTAGCGCACGTCCGTCACTGACGAGTAACAAACAATAAATGATGTAGGAAGTATTGTTGATACCGACCTGATCTTTTCCTGAGGCTGCGCGCGCCGCGTCGCTTGCGCCGGCTTGCAACCTCCCACCGCTGCTGCGAAACAGTGTTACATAAAGTTACCATGATTTTGTGACATCAGGGACTGATATGAATGCTGTTTATTTATAAGTAGTCGTGTGTGGCCTTCACACGTGTTCTGTAGGTACAAAGGTATGCACTTTTGTGGATTTGGTACACAGGATGCACCCTGGGCAACGAGGTCCTGGTAAGAAGACACATTGGTTGGGCGATAGGATTTTTTCTGTGGTATGGATTTCAACAAGCAAATGTATTAGTGTAGCATTTATTACACATACGCAGTATTTATTATGCAAATCGATTAAAGTATGTAGTCTGCTTGTTTTCATTGTGGATTTACAAATAAAACTATCGTTCAGTGTTTAAATGAGAGTGATTTGTTAGATAAACAGTTCATTCAATATTGCGAAATACTATTGCAATAGTATCGCACCCGATCACGTACACAATGACTTTTTAAATAGTATTTTTAATTATACAGCACTAGACAGTCACGTTGCAGTCCATTACGCTGACATTGTAAAAATATATGAAAATAAAACACGAATGAACATGCAAAAACTATTGTACCATAATAAGGAAATTCGATTGTACCGTGAATGTGTTTACAAATCTCACTTGTTCAAATAATCCCAGTCAGACAATAAGGAGGAAGAGAGAGGAAACGAACTGGTACAGTACAATATCCCTTGTGGATACAAAAAGTTTTCAAGTTGTTTTGAAAACGGGAAAAATCTCGCAACAATGATTATTTTCAAAAATACTGAGTGACATCCTCCAAATCTCTTCAAAACAAACTCAAATCAGTCAAATTAGTAAACCAATATAATACACGAACAAGCTGCCACATCTCCAACATCAACTATGGGAATGTCTCTCAAAACCTCGCACCGCGTGGACCTCTCACTATTACATCAAGCAGTGAACGTGGTTCCCATGCTGGCAACAAGCTTTACAATCACGTTTTTGTACTAGCTATTGCATTAGGTTTACGACACAGTGCAGATCAGGGAAGATTATCTCGTTATCCGGCCTCTTATTGGGCATTCATCATCATGCAAAATTGTACCCACTTCCGATGACTTTGTACTAGCTTTTGTTGCTGAGAGTGAGTCTGGTTTGAGAATTGTTCGAACAGCGAGACATATTGTGTCCTATATTCACTGAATGCTAATTTCATAATATAGACAGTAGCTTGATAGAGACCAGTCGCCCTATTGGCAGTTTGAAGACCCATGTTTCATCAAAACTATGTATGCGCAACAACATTTATAATCCTAGAAGTTTTTTGCGCCTCTATTTTATAAAGAGGATTTTCGCTTTTTGCGAGCATGACTGATCAAATATTGTATTTCTAGTAGGTAAGGCCCCTTAAACATTAATTAAAGTTGCAGAAAGATTACGACTTATTATCGAGTTATCATCATCGTAATTCTTATCGTAGTAGGTAAGTCGTGCAGTACCACTTAGGTACCTCATACATACGGCGCCTCATTTACATAACAACTCCCGTTCAATTAGGCTTCCCACACATGAAATCTTTATACTGCAATACTGAAAGCGACATTTGCTTCATTCGTATATTGAGCCACAGCTGTTGCAATATTGTCTACAACACGATAGCTGTGGTGCAATCGTTTGCAATCAGACTTACAAGGTATCTCCTTTTGCGATCTGTGCGATTTTGATCTCTGTTGATGACCGTCAGAACTTTGCTGGTGATTTGGGAATTTTGTTTTGACAGTTCTGTTACATTAATCATTTATCTTGATTCCAAAATATTTACTTTTGCATTGGATCTTTATTAAGGAAAGGGCCCAGTCAGCAATTAACGCTTTTGAAATGAAGCCATTAATTTAATTAACTCCAATACTAATGCTTGTATTGGTTGTAACAGCAAAAAGCTACCTTTGCAAGTACTAATTCTCTGACGCAATAAAGTATGAAAAACGATGTTAGGTTTCCGATATCTGATAACTAGCTCATACCGCAAACTCAATCAAGTACAGAAGGTCTAAGGAAAGAAACAAGGTTGTAACATACGCTAGTAGAATAATTTTACTAAAGTAATTGAGGAAAGGATATAATAATTATTAAAACGAAATACATAGTTATGCTTCAGGAATTAAGGTTTTTATACGAAGGAGACCCAAAATACGAGATCAAGAAACCCTAAGCTCAAAGGAGTACACACAAACGCAAAGAAAATAAAAAAGCAAGGTAGTGATGATGATACAATACTTCAAGGCGAACCAACTTTTCTAGAACTTCAGAGAATATACCTTCTACATCCTACACCTTCGATACGAAACATAGAAAGTGAAGAATTATCAAGTTTTTGCTCCAATAGGAGCAGGAAGCGTGATAGTTTACGAACCAGCCGCGCTCCTTGCCCTAAACGATATGCATAGTATGAAACACGAATGTGTTTGAAACATGCGACGCCGTTTCCTGAGACACGTTTCCTTTGAATAATATTAGTATACGCAGATACTTGTGGTCATTTTCTTCAAGTAATTTTCTGTATACTTTCAAGTTTTTTTTTTAATATTAATAGTAAACTTTGATGCAAAAATATCTACCATCCATGATGCGATTTTTGTTATGTAAGTTTCAAAGATTTTTATGTATGTCTCTAAACTATTATACGTATTTATTACCAGTTTCTTCGCGTTCTATAAAACCATCACATGTATTTTTGCTGAAACTGCCTCTTATTTTGATTCAAAGCGTTATACTTCATACTTTGCTATCGTTCCGAACAACTAAGGACACTAATAAGCGGTAAAGACGACGACAGTTAATGAACGGTTATTTTTTTGGCTGGCCAGGCATGATACTATTAATGACATAGACTTGATAATCTGAACTGCAATTGAACCAAATACATAAAATCCTCCAACTTTGGCTTATTAAACTCAATTTTAAACGAGACTCCCAAAAAGGAGGCTCTCATTCGACTGTTTGTTTTTTTTAGTACTCCCAAAAAAATATTTAGATTATTATCCAAATAATAATTTCGCAGAATCAATACCACACATGCGAAGCCCTGACCGATCGCTCGTTAGCATAATGAGGGCTGATTTAAGCTTCAATTATACCTCACCCAGACGGCTCACCGTAATTGGATTAATTTGAGCCACGTGAACATATAAGCCCAAATAATGCTTGCAGAATGTCTACACGCTATTTACTTTGCATAAAAATTCAGGTTTTTTGTACAGAACTCGCGTAGAATACGGTGACTTTCAAATTGACGAAATGGACACAACGAGCAAAGGTTGATGGAGAAGAGAATTAGATCACGAGTTAAAATAATACAAATTAATGAATTCAAAGCATAAATAAGCTTTCAATAAGAAACGCTCGGAATCCTGGCCACAAATATCCTAAAATTATCCAAACAGAAAAAAGTAATGGTAATCAAATCAATTTCATTGGCAAACGAAAGGACGATGAACAAAATTGATCTCACTATGCTTGTGTTTACTGGTTTGCCGACTTCCCAAAAATGAGCAGGTTCTGAATTCGGATGTTTGTATGTTCCTTTATATTTATTTAAATGACCTCGCCAAACCGGCAGACTTAGCTATTACATAGACAGCAAAGCATTTCTTTTTATAAAACTCGGAAATATCACTTGAGCATCTGATATTACGATGGACTGGCATTGCATTTCCTACATCATATATTAAGAAAACGATTGCCGGCTAAATAATGCTCAAGCTTTTCCTACTACGTAAGGCTCCCACCAATATTTCACTTTTTGAATGCATAGAGCACCTAAATAGAAATCGAGCAAAGGCGGAATTTATGCTGTCGGAATTTTCTCCCAGAAAATCTTCGTATGATTCATAGATCAAGATAAATCACAGATCCAAGATAGCTATGAGAAATAAGACTGATATCTAATCATCATAGCCAACTTTAGTAAAAACGTGATTCATTTTTTCGACTTTTCCAGTCTTTCTACGAGTTCAAACAAAACTATGAGTCATAAAAGACAAACGAAGAGGTCAATACCACTGCAAGATCAAATACACATTGTAAACACTGCAAGCCTCGCTTTGGCATTATTAAACAAAACAGACTAATATTTACTTAAAGAAGTAATAGCTTATTTGGTTTACGTCTGCGAAGTCCGCCTGCATGGGTTATGTGAAACAGAATACTTCTGCCACTTTAGTTAGGTAAGGATAGCGTATTTAGACATCCCAAAAATCCAAATAATGTTTCAAATTCAAGTTTATCCAAAATGGCTGAGTTATTTATTTTATTTAACTCTAAAGTATTATGAACCTAGTATGCCGCATACGAATACTTTA
Source organism: Helicoverpa zea (assembly GCF_022581195.2). Taxonomy (NCBI): domain Eukaryota; kingdom Metazoa; phylum Arthropoda; class Insecta; order Lepidoptera; family Noctuidae; genus Helicoverpa; species Helicoverpa zea. The sequence continues at coordinate 8,758,051 of NC_061472.1, forward strand.
TACGAATACTTTGGTATATTTACTAAATATACCATACATTAAAAAGTTAATGTCAATTGCTCAAAGACGAGGTACGACCCGAAAGGTCGATAGTTCAATCAACACCAATGACATTTCACCTTTACCACAACAGCTTAGTGAATAGTGATGGATGTAGCATGTATATCAAAATAAAAACGACCTACTTTTGCATATATAATAAACCAACAATCAATTCTCGGAGGTAAAGCTCCAGAAAAATTTGCACCCTTTTTATCCTTTTCCAAATCCCAGAATTTTATTTCTGGGAGCTGCAAGAGCTGACACCATGAACCATATTGTGCGCCTGAAACCCATTAGACCCTACAAATACTCTTTCAAAACTTAAATGCAATACTGCGCCAAAACCATGGCAACAGTCTAGACAAACGGCAAGTGCATAGCAGTAAAAAGCTCAGCAGCAAGGCGTGCTACTTTCACTTTCCGTGTTCCACATTCGCGGCCCGGTCATTCCGCTAAGCCGGTTGAGTTGCATCAGCGCTTATGTCATTGGAATTTTCGTGTGCTGGACCGCTTTTTTGTTTATAATGGGTAATGGCATTGTGAAGGACGAATTGCTAATTACAAGGAAAGGTCAAGGAAGACGTCCTCGAGAAAAAGCCTAAATATCCCAAAAGTTTTTCAGGTCAACTTTGGTGTTAAGAATTCTATCTGAACCCATAATCTTGAAACACATCATTTTATCAAACCAATTTAAGTCAAGGAGTATCCGATATATTTTAAGTAAGGAGCACAAAGCAGGAACACGACTGCGACAAAATTTTCCGTTTCGTAACTATACAGGTGACGGAAGCAGTGGTGCAGAGGTATAAAAAGTTATATTACTACTAATAAAATCAACTTTCTGGCAAATATAGTAAAGGAACCGGGTTATATCTGGAAGGTAGCATGATGATTGCACAAATCGTCAGCTTTTCAGGTGAAGTTGAATTCATTTCAGGAGTACGAATATCAGATCTTTTAGACTAGACTTATTTCCACCATTCATCCGAAAGACTAGTTTCAAGATAAATAGAGTAATGTAATTTGGTCTTCAAGCACTTAATTGAATGAGCACCGCCTACTCCCGTACACCTTTGATCCAACAGTGAGTGGGTGTGGATGATATATCACTTTGTATTTACTGAATAATGCTAAGTGAATACATGTCTAAATCGATATTGAGTACTAGCTTCTGCCAGCGGTTTCTCCCGCATCCCGTGGGAACTACTTCCCGTACCAGGATAAAAAGCCTATAGCCTTCCTCGATAAATGGGCTATCTAACACTGAAAGAAATTTTCAAATCGGACCAGTAGTTCCTGAGATTAGCGCGTTCAAACAAACAAACAAACTCTTCAGCTTTATAATATTAGTATAGATTCGTGACCACGAAATTAAGTTAGAATTCCTAGGGACTGATGAAAATAAGGAACTACAATAGTTCGTCGAAGTTCTCGTAGAACCTACATACATTCTGTATTCTATTCTATCATGGGACAAATGTGGTGCACATAAGACGAGCTTTTATGTAGATACACATTTGATAACGTATACTTTCTTCTTGCAATTTTGTGATATGTATACAGGATGTTAGTAATTTAGCAAATATAAAACCATACTTTTATAAAGTGAAGTAGTAGAGTTCCCTAACATATGAATTGATTCAGACTTGAACATGAACATGGAAAACGTATAATGATATTCTAATAGCTAGAAGAGTACTAAAAAAACACGAACTTCGTGCCTATCCATCAAACACAGAATGTATAAATCAAAAAAGTCATTGATACACGAATTTATTGCATGAGCGTTCATTCAGACACGCCGAACATGCATGAACCAAACGACGAACAGACATGCAAACATTCGGAACCCCGGGGAAAGTTGTGGGAACAGTTTGATACAAATAATATAAAAGTTATTATTTTATTTTATGTAGGGTTTCATAACGCGCGGAAGTTTTTTGCTACATTTAATTGCAATGTTGTGTAATTGTCCTACACTGTTTGTAAATAAATGGAGAATGTTGTCTTATCCTAATTTAAAAGCTATTATTTTTACAATTCCTACGCTTGGAGGAAAAACCCAAAAGCAGTGTACTGTTGTGACCACAAGCCACAATCTCGGCTTTGTGGTAATTCAGTCAAAGCGTGCGACGTTTTCAATAATCTTAGTTTCCATGTTAGACATATCTTGATTGGGTTCATTACAGTCAGCATCGTGGTTGAGAAATCCGTATTCATATTATCATAAATGCGAAATGAGTTTGTTTTGTTCGTTGTAGGACTTGTATATGAGCGGAAACCCGTCAAAGAATCGAGCTATTCTTTCTCAACAAAGAAAAGCAAGACCCAAGAAAACCAAAACTAGGAATTTGAAGAACAATAATGAATCATAGGTACAAGCGTTTACCCTAACTGTGAGTGCAAAGCGGTGACCTGTTACATCGCAAATGACCTTTCTTCGCGGAAACCAGCTCATTCCTGGTATCATAGAACACGTAGGGATATTTATTATTTATGTTCTTCGAGATTGTTCTGTCCGTAGGACGATAGAAATTGCGTGGGAATTCGGATGATTTGAATAGAACAGTGTGCAATATTTCCTGCTAAATTAAAAACGGGAAAGTTGCGATGCTTATTCATCGTCGGAAAGAGCTAGGTAAGTAAAGGATGATTTCAGGATATAAGTACATCTCGTATTTTCTGCAGATTTTAAGATAATAATCAGATTTTATCTGTCAGTTTCATTATTATTGCTTTACAGAAATGATAGCCATATTTTGCTTTAATATGTATAGAAATGCGTAGACAACAATTAAAATCTTGAGTAACACGAACATAAAATCAGACTCTACCGTTGCATGATGTGAATCACATTTTGGGTGCATTTACCTCAAAACGGTACATTTTTTGTCTTGCTTACACTCGCAGGAATGTGAGCGAAAAGGGAAGCCCCAGATGCATTTACAAGACCTTTGGTGCAATTTAATAAAATATAATTTGTCGATTTTATTTCATTGTGAATTTAATATATTACGAGATGTTCGTAAACGCAAAGCTTTATGACATTGTTTGGTACAAATATTTTTATTAATGTGTGATAGGTAGTTAACTTTAGGAAGTGTTTGTATGTATGGGCCTTATATGTAGTGTAATAAAATACATAATACAACTAACCTGCTTGTGAAATAGTGGCATCGTCACGTTCAGTCTGTGTCAGGCCCATGGCTGGTCGCGCGCAAGCTTCATCACTGCAAAAACAACTTTGAATAAAAACTCCTTCGATCTATTTTTTTTTTTGTGTCGACGAACTTTGGTGCTGGCACATTAGAATTTTAAATCGAAGTTTATTTGAAGATCGAATTACGCTGATGTCACGTGGCGGAGTTGTAATAAACGCACGATTTAATGTACCTACACTATAATGTATAATTTACAAAGATTATTAATTGTAATTGTTGCGAGTTTTAACAATAAGTTAAATAATTTGCTTTATATGGATGATCTGAAACTGTTTGCCACTACAGAACTGCAGCTGATGAAGCTACTGAAGATCACTGAAAATTTCAGTAGTTGCATCAGGATGGAGTTCGGTGTGGACAAATGTGCAGTCATGCATGTAAAGCGAGGGGGAATTGTGGAATCTGAGGGAGTACAACTCTCAGATTCCATAAACCTGAGATCACTCTCCGCAAACGATACATATAAATACTTGGGTATGGCGGAGGGGTTAGGCATCAATGTGGCTGTCATGAAACAGTCATTACGGGAGCGTTTCTTTGGCCGCCTGAATAAGGTCCTAAAAAGTTCCTTATCAGGCGGCAACAAGGTTCGCGCCTATAATGGTTGGGTCATGCCAGTCCTGATGTACTCCTTCGGCATACTCAAATGGACTCAAACTGAATTGGATGCCTTGGATAGGAGAGTCCGCACACTGCTGACCGCAGAACGAATGCATCACCCACGATCGTCGGTGATGAGACTGTACATCCCACGGAAATGTGGAGGCCGAGGCTTTTTAAATGCAAAGACGCTCCACAACCGTGAGGTGTGCAGTCTCAGAGAATATCTTCTCAAAAGCGACGTGGGTATGCATCGTGATATGGTAGCAGTGGACAAAGGACTCACCCCGCTATCGTTGGCAAATGAGAACTGGCGCAGACCTGTGGTACTAACTACCCATGATCGCAAGGAGGTATGGCAGAGCAAACAGCTACACGGACGCTTCTTCGGGGCTCTTCATGGCCCCGATGTAGACTTCAATGCGTCCGTATCTTGGCTACGCTTCGGTGACTTGTTTGGAGAAACCGAAGGGTTTGTATGTGCAATTATGGACGAAGTTATCCTTACGAATAACTACCGGAGATATATCGTGAAAGACGGGACGGTTGACATATGTCGGGCATGTCACCATCCGGGTGAGTCTATCAGACATATTATATCTGGTTGTTCTCGTTTGGCTAATGGTGAATATTTGCACAGACATAACCAAGTGGCCAAGATTATCCACCAGCAGCTTGCTCTGCAATACAACCTTGTAGACCTTGAGGTACCGTACTACAGGTATGCGCCCGACCCAGTTCTCGAAAAGGACCATATCACGTTGTACTGGGATCGATCTATCATCACTGACAGGACTATTGTAGCCAATAAGCCTGATATTGTGGTGATAGATCGATCAGCGCGCCGCGCGATGATAGTCGATGTCGCCGTTCCGCATGACGAGAACCTTGTGAAAGCTGAGAAAGAGAAACAAATAAAGTATCTCGACTTAGCGCACGAGGTTGTCGCCATGTGGAGTGTCGACACGGCTGTTGTTGTGCCGATTGTCGTTACGGCCAATGGTTTAATAGCCAAGAGCCTCGACGAACACCTCAGGAGGCTCTCGTTGGGCGGCTGGATCAAGGGACTGATTCAGAAGGCAGTACTCCTTGATACGGCACGTATTGTGAGGAGGTTTCTGTCTCTGGGACCCTAACCACCGGTACCTTGGACCCTGTGCCCGATATCGGTGGCAACCTATTTTTTATATTTTTAAATGTTTTTTATTTTTATATTTAATATTTAAAAATGTAAATTATATGCTTGAAAATAAATAAATACCAAATAAAGTTAAATAAAGTCCTGATAATAAACATCAATTCGTCATAGTTGAGAAAAGCCGAGACAAGATTTAACGAGAATTATCACCGATCATAAAATATTGCTACAATTTTGCTAGTGAATGGGACACAGAAATAGCTAAATTAAAAGCCGATGTAAAATACCGGTGTATGGTCTAGCTTAAGTTGCGAGCGCACTTTACGTGTCTATTAATGTCTATCAATCACGTAAGATATGCTCCGTAAAGTCTGTTATATCTTGTGCAGTAACGCTTAGGTATAATGCATAGCATATAACACTGGCTGGTAAAATATAGTTCAGTAGATATATTTTATCTCTTTTTTAAGTTTTTTATGACAGCTGATTATATGTAATTAATGCTCATAATTAATTTCATCGTAAATAACAGATTGACAGTAGAAAAATAATAATTTTGAACTATATTCTAAAAATAACAGTATTATTTTATTGAAAATCTCTTTAAACGCTGCAAATTTTTTATGAACTTAGATTTTTTAAGGAAAGGAATTATTATTAAGCTAGAGGTCCTATGTATCTCAGTCTTTTCTTGGCTTATTGAATTAAATTGGTTTAGCAAACCAATTTGTGTCATAAAACTGCTGCTGCAATAAAATCTAATAAACTCCATACCAAAAAATTACCTCAGCAATCTCTCCTTGTAGCAGACCACAGTGCGTCGCTCGTCACTAACTCCTATAGAGAAGGTGGCAAGGTCAGCTCTGCCCAGCTGTTCCACAGAGTTGTGGATAAGGAAGCGACGGTAGTTGCTCACTGGAGGGAACACTAGCACGCTGAAATTATATGCTAAGGTTAATGCTTTGTCTTTGGTGTGGACAAACCTTCTTGGATCACAAAGAAGGTTTGTTGAAGGTTGTGAAGGACGGACCAACCTTCTTGGATCACCAAGGTTTGTCCCATCATTTGGGGTTTTTATTTAGAATGGATGATTCGTTTGGGGATTTTTTTTTTATAAATAATTTTAACAAAAGGATTTTATCTTAGGATGATAGGAAGTTAATAGGATTGTGCATTTAAAAGATTTAAATTAAATGTATGAACTATCAATATAATAAATATGTATGTATCCATGTATATCTTTGTGTATTTTTTTAGCAATATGGTAGAGTGATGTTAAGACCAGATTATTTGATTCATAAAAGGAACTAGAATTGACTATGTCAATGAAGAGTGAATAATATTCAAATTCACTTACAGTAAGAATCTTTCAGATATCACTGAAAAATAAATTATCATAATAGGTATCATGGAACTAAAGCTGATTAGTCATTAATTAATAAGGGTCTTGATAACTTCCTATTTTTTATATCATTGTATTTTCATGTAAACATGTGTGAAATGCTTGAAATCATAACATAAAATACCTTCAGCATTTTCCAGAATATACCAATAAAATATAAAAAATACCGCTTTGTTTGTATTGCGATACTGCAGTGATTTATTGCAAAGAAACTATTGCGAGTTATGAGCGTTCGAGAGCGTGCGGGATATCGGTAATTAGCGGACACGGAAACAGCACATTGCCGCACTTTTTAACAGTTCCACATATATTTTATCAGCGTTCAAGGTGTCATCTCGACTCGCATCATTTGATTCACGACCTACGTTAGTTTGCGCTTGACACATAATAACCTTGAAAATATTAAGCTACTACCATTTTTAGTAGTCCTTCACAGAAGCGTTTACAATCTCTAAAATCAATTAGAATAGGACTAAAACCTCAATTTAACGAGCGAATGCACCTGAATAACAATAAAGATAAAATTGTTTACCTGTCAACTCTTCCTTCGGCAAGGAAACATTTCAGGTCTTCGTTGACATCTTCGACAAAGTTGTCGTCTGCTAGGCTGAGGAACCGCTCTACTGTTTTGGCACCCAGTTTGACGGACAAATGATAATTACAAATAATTAAATAAAAATATCTATTCACGTGCCAAACGGGAATCTATCGGCCATCCATTTTCATTTTACACACACATGGAATCCTATAAATAAACTCGCATTAACACACACATTGTTATGGTAAATGTCAAAGCTAGTGATGCTCTTGAAATCGATACTGTAAGATAGTCGATTATAAAAACCGGTACTCATGGATTGAACGTTAGATTATTCGATTATTCTTTTGTTTTGCTGTGATTAAATATTTTTTGTTTTAGTCTTCCCCTTTTTCCAATTCATTTTTTTTTTCAACAACAGTACCGGCCATGTCTGACTCTGTAAGGCCGCAAACGCACAGGCAGGTGGCTTGCTTAGCGCCTAGTGTCTAGCGCGTCACCTAGCGAGTAGCCCAGTAAAACGAACGTTCTAAAATGAACGCGACCGGCTGCACTGCGCGCTTAGCGCCTAGCTAGTCGCTTGGCGTGTATTCATAAGCGCGCAGTGCAGACACTAGGCGCTAAGCAAGCCACCTGCCTGTGCGTTCGCGGCCTAAAAGCCTTATTCCACTTTACAAAATTCAGTCAAGTAAAATAGCGTAACTTAAAATTCTGCATATTAATAAGAATCTTGAAATAGAAAAGTATAGCTTTTGGCTTGTAAAGCGACTTAGAACTTCCGAATTTAGTCAAGGCCTTCAATGACTGCCAAAGATGTAACCTATGTTAATTTTCAGTTTTTTGTCTCCCATTTGTGAAATAACAACACCACAATCAATTATAATTTCGCTTTATTAAATATTTGTTTCATTAAACCTAAATTATTAATTACTCCATTAACTAATAAGAACTAAAGAAACGTTAATTCGTAAATACTTTTACCATTCCGTGGAGATTTCATTTAATTAATCTAATTTTAGTTTTACCAAATAATAACCGAAGCATACTTATTAAACAAAATTAACAAAAACTAAATATACATTTGAGGAAACATAAAAATATATGGATTAATTGAACTAATACAAGTATAATTCAACTAAAACATGTTGACTTGTGGAAGATAAATTTTAACTAAAGTTAGATTAAACTTCTAGATATTAGAAATATTCAATACAAACATTATTCACTTCCTTTTACGTTTCATTTTTAGTGTCAGTAAGCTAGACATCCATTTATGGAAATTTAAAATCAGAAATGCTTTCAAATTATTTTCTGTATAAAATTAGAGAAGCGATTTTCGCGCCATCTGCAAAACTGTATCTTCTTTATTCAAAAAAATAAGGAGGCCTAGCTTATTCCTGACGAATATCTAATTGGGAAGTGTTATGTAGTTTTCAAATTTTATAAAATTCCTTTATCCTCCCTACAAATCAATTTTAGGTCTATACTGCAGTCTCAATGGCGGGTCACGGAATCGCCAACGTGTAACGTACACGAACTTTAATGTATGATCCTTGCCTAGTAATTCGTCGTTGCATAGTATATCAATCTGGAAAAAAAGAAAGAATTATTATTATTTCAGTAAAACATTAAATCTAGTTGTTTTGCAAGATTGCTATAATGCAAAAAAACTACCAATCCATAAAAAAGTGGACTTATTCTAGCTAAATCTAGATTTATCAGGATGGCTCCAGACTGTTGTGTTTATGATTATAATTTAAAAAGATAAATCTTATATTGCTTTTCAATTTCAAATAACCAATTAATAGACAAACTATTACTGGATAAAAACTGGGAGCAATGTTTATAAATTTTCACCTTGATAACATTGGATTGTGCACTAAAACTTACTTCTCTATACTTCTCCATGCCACTTAAAACCTTTTTAGCTATAAACTTCTTTAGGTGAGTAATGGTGGCCTGTGCCGAGCACCGGATGAAGCTGCGCTTTAGTGTCCTCAAGGACGTTGATATGCACTCCAGGCATACATTAACCTGAAATGTAAAGTTAAAGTTTAAACTATGCCATTTTCTAAATAAATAAAAAAAGGAAACATTTTTTGTTTTTTGTAAGTGTAAGTTGAGAATCACTTCTCAACAGTGAAAGAATTTTTCTCTAGGTCTATTCTCATAGGCTTTTTGTACAATCTATGTGAAGAAGATCCCCAAACACTCAGGTGAAACTACAGGAATCAGCCAAGCAGTGTTAGTATAAGATAGCATTTCCAGCATACATTAGATATGCAGGATTTATTCAAAACGCCTTCGAATTTACATACATTCGATATGTAGGCCAATCATGTTGGGTAAAATTTTAAATAGGTATTGGAATTTCAAGCAGATCTTACTAGTACTCTCATAGACAACTTTACCAACCGAAAAGGTTATATACTCAAGCTGTAACAAACCTGTTCATCTTTCCTATGACAGTCAGTATTATCCGGTTGCTCTGGCTCATCAGCACCAGGCTTGTCTGCAGCCAATGCTGCATCCTTGGGGCATGGCAGGTTGCGAGCCCGGTAGAAGTCACGCTCACGCTTTATCTCATCTAGAAATTACGGCCAATCATGTTAGACATGTTATGTTGTAAAATCATTAGTTGAGGTGATAATGGTAACACTTTGTTTTTTTCAATCAAGTTAAGACCGTTAAGTTCTATGTGTTTTTAAGGATTTAAGCATTTTTTAATTTGAATCAATAAAGATTTGTGGTCTTGATAATTTATTCAAATACACTGTTCTAAGAGCTTTAAAAAATGATATTTTATTATTGATCAGTTTGTTAAACCATGTGATCAGCAAAGACCCATTTTTAGGGTTCCGTAGCCAAAATGGCAAAAACGGAACCCTTATAGTTTCGTCATGTCCGTCTGTCCGTCTGTCACAGCCGATTTACTCGGAAACTATAAGTACTACAGTGATGAAATTTGATGGGAATATGTGTTGTATGAACCGCTACAAAAATATGACACTAAATAGTAAAAAAAAGAATTGGGGGTGGGGCCCCCCATACATGTAACTGAGGGATGAAATTTTTTTTTTCGATGTACATACCCGTGTGGGGTATCAATGGAAAGGTCTTTTAAAATGATATAAAGTTTTCTAAAAAACATTTTTCTTAAAGTGAACGGTTTTTGAGATATCAGCTCTCAAAGTCGTAAAAAGTATGTCCCCCCCCCTCTATTTTTATAACTACGAGGTATAAAATTCTAAAAAAAATAGAGGTGATGCATGCTAATTAACTCTTTCAACGATTTTTGGTTTGATCAAAGTATCTCTTATAGTTTTTGAGATAGGTTGATTTAACTGTAATTTACGGAACCCTTCGTGCACGAGTCCGACTCGCACTTGGCCGGTTTTTCATAATAAAATCATCTTTACATTGATATAATATCAAAGCAATCGTGGTTTACTTCCACAACCTCCAATGCTAACTACAACCTACTTTGCTAAATCCTCCTTGTAACGATACTCTCTGAGTAAATACTTACTGTCCTGCAGGTCAGGCACTAACTTATACACTATGTCCTGCATTGTCCGGTCGAAGCTGATGTACTGTAGTGGGTGGGATTGGTGTATAACTATGTCGCATGTTGGACAGGTGTTATTCTCCTCCAAGTGTTTCACCAGGCAGCTTTTACAAACTAAAATCAAAGAGGTTGTATTACTTTGTTTGTTGCACTTTTTGACAGTTTTTTGGCTGTATGAGGCTTTCTTCTGACTTTATAGTGTTATGTTTAGTATAAAAGGTTGAAATTATGGTAGTATCAGGAGAAATATTTATCGTAAATTGACTTTTATAACCATAGTTGTCAAACAAAGAAGTTTGTGTTGGATAAATAATAGAAAATAACATGTGAATACTGTTTTTGTTGCAATTAACGCTAAATGGAGTAATTAACAAGAAATATCACTAACACGTATGAAGACACTCAGTGACCGTAGTCGCGTCGATGAAGTATCCGCGACATATCTTGCAAGTAATGTGACTGTTTAGTGCTTTTAACTTTATCCTCCTTTCCATTGTCATCCTAAAACTACGGTGGAGTCAAAAACATTAGTGAAACTAACTTAAAGCGGATTGAAAATAAAAAAATTGGAACATAAATGCAAAGGCTACAATCAACAACTCAACACTTCAAATGCGTTTAGTTTTTGTTACAAATCAAAACGCTAGCACAGATAAACACAATTCTGCGTTAAAATAAAGTAAAATGGTTTATTTTAGTTTTTATTTATTAAATGTTTAAAACTCTTTTGATACTTTAAAAACATAGGTTTATTCATTGGATTAGCCATATTTGTTTAAAAATGAACCATCTAATTTTCAATGCAATGTTTTGTATAGAGCAATAGCGAAACGTAATAATTGACCTTCAAAAGGGCGGCCACTGCTCTTATTTGAATTCTTGCTTTGAACATATTTAACTTTATTAACAAAACGATACAGTATAAAATGGAACAATAGTGTTTAAGATGACCCAGAGCAGTCAGATTTAATATAATTCGTGAAAAAAAATGATATGAAACTTCCAAAAACACTGAAAAGCAAACAATTAATTTACTCTTATTTTAGCTCTTTACTGTGCAGAAGGCGGAGCCGGTATCTTCTCTCTATAAGTACTAAAGTAATAAAGATATTTTTTTTTGTTGGTATATAAACTATTGTATACATATCCTACTTTTTTATTGTTACTGATTTAGATGGAAATATAATAATTTAATAAAGGAGATGGCCAAATTTTCATAGTAAAAAAACCCAGAATCGACAGCAATGAAATGCTTACCAATAGGTTCATTATGATAGACCTTTGATGGTGCCAAAAACTCCAGCCAGAAATCCATGGGGTATAGGAGCTATATCATATTTTCACAAAAATAGGTCGTTGAATTTATATTGATTTTAAAGATCATTTACATCAAGGAACATAAAAAAAAATCTATGTACACTGAGATTATACTAGCCAACAGTAATATCCCCATAGTTACTGAGATTGCCTGGTGATTAAAAGGTCTTATATTTAACCACTCCAAACACGAAAGCACCGACCTTACATACTTGGAGAGGTTTCGCAGTTATATGCAACCTTCACAATTGGCTATGAAACGTCTTTTTAAAAATTGTCTTTGAAAATCGCGCCATGTGACATTGTCAAATGTAACAAATGACTTAGCGATGCAAAACGGTCCAATCATGAGTCTGCATTCAACTTCTAATGAACATGAAACAGTAAAAGTAAACTTTTCTGTGAACTAAAATCATGATCGAAAAAACGTTATAAAAAGAGAACCCCATGGTTTTTAGATGATATGAAATACTTTTTTTAATCCTTACATTATTCTGAATCCAATCGTACATATGAAGTTTCTGTCGACTCTGGGTGTTTTTTTGGCCATCTCCTTATTTACATTAATTGAAAATAAAATAAAATAAACTTATCATATCCTACTTATATTATAAATGTGAAAGTTTGTGAGAATGTATGGATGTATGTTTGTTATTCAATCATGCAAAAACGGCTGGACCGATTTGATTGAAATTTGGTATGTAGATAGGTGATACCCTGGATTAACACATAGGCTACTTTTTATCACCACACCACGCGGGCGAAGCCGCTAGCGGAAGCTAGTAACCTTATAAAATATTCAAGCGATTTGAAAAATTCTTGCACTGTTGGGAAGCTAGACTTTGTCCGAAAAATGTATATGGTGTGATGGGTGCTGCCTGTGAGCCGTGAGAAAGAGTGGCTAAGATTACAAATCCTGCTCTATGTAATCTCAAGGATAGGACATTAATTTAAGCAAGTATTAAAACACCATTTTTTTGTATTCAAATTTATATTATTGTACACACTTTGTTATCACAAATTACAATTTATTTAAAACATTTCTCTTTAATTTCAAAGATTTTTAATATAAATACATAATTTATAAAGTATATGGTAACTTATTCTAGTCTAACAAAAAGGTAGCACAATATTTAATTAACATCTCTGACTTACTTTAAGAAATTAAAAAAAAAAACAAAGTAGAATATTTGACTCATTTTTCTATTAATTACATACTTAATGAATTCGCAATAAAAAATCAACTTAATGCATACTTACACTAATATAATAAATACCAACTTACAAAATTAACTGAATTTGATGCATCCTACAGATGTACTTTTATTTATGATTATATAATCAATTGTCACAACTGATTATATAATCATAAATATTCACTCAATTCCACAAGAAAATATTTTTTATTATTTTATTAAATAATAACAACGCTCTACTATATTGATCATTTTATTTATAAATCGTCAATTCGTTAATAGCAAGCTAAAACATTCCGATACTTATGATATATATTTTAAGTTATTCCTATATTTTGTCACTGTAAGAAGTTTCTTTTTCATTATTTCTATAAAAAAATATTCCATTTGTCAAAACGAATCAGATTCGCCAGATTTGTTGTGATATACGTAAATGATGTGATTGGTGTAATATTGAACATTCTAATTTATGATGACCTAGCTTTGATTATTACAGGCTGCCAAAGTATGTAACTTTAAAATAATTCTGTACTTTACAACTATCAAGTTGTATTAGTAAGACATCCTACCACGAGGCTTTGTTCGGCAGTGGACAGGAAGTGACATTGCCGAAAAATCTCAATTAGGTATATTACATATTTGCGACGAAATAAATCTTCTACTCCGTAAAACCAATAAATTACATTACTGAGGTAGTTTTACGTTCAAACAAATATCAAACCTTCGCTACGAGCCTTCACACTTCACATCGCTATTAACATTCTGCGAAATTTTCTGTATCGTACTATCTATTAGAGTAAACACATTATTATCTGGCAACACTATTTTGTAAGTTTCCGAAGAAGGTAAGGGCGCGTTCGGTTTAGCGTGGTCTCGTCTAAAATGCCGACCTAAATGACTAGTTTGTGTGAACTTTCTGTCACATATTTTGCATTGGTATTTTTTTTCTCCTGTGTGGACTACTTTGTGTTGTTTTAATGCTGATGACGTGAAGAAAGTCTTGCCACATTCACAGTGGTAGTCTCTCTGGCCTTTATGTCTCTTTAAGTGGACGTTGTAAGCGCTACATGTTACGAAGCCTCGTTCACATTCTTTGCAGTTATATCTGTGAAAAAAGCAAAATTAAACATTTCTAATCTGAAATACTATAAATTACCAGATAGAAATGTACCATCTTGGGAAAAAAAACTAATTATTGATTCCAAATTGGGAACATTTATAGACAGGTATTGTTGTTCCCAATTTGGGAATAGTTTCATATTTTATTCCCTTTGTGGAATAGTTTAAGATTTCTGTTTCTATCACAGAAAAAGGTCCATAATTCTGTTCCTAAACTGCCAATACATATCATTTTAAAAGTTGATATTTAATATATCACATGTTTAGCAGTAAATATACTCAAATCAAAAAAATAAAAATAAGATTATTTAACTTACCTTATTTCCTTATTATGTATCCTAACGTGTATGGATAAGTTGCCAGATGTCGCGAAAGTCTTCGTACAGAGATGACAAGAGTATGGCTTTTCGCCGTTGTGTGTCCTTTGGTGAACTTTCAATTCTGCCCTTATTGGAAATCCTAGAAGAGATAAGAAGCATATTTTATCTATTAGACCAGGATTTTATTAGTGGAATTTATAGCAATAATTCATATAATTTATTAGCCAATCTATATCTACACGAAGCGATACTCCTATGTTTTAAGAATGTCTTGTCTTTTGGAACTTATATGGGAAAAACGAACACTTGAAGACAATTTCCACTCATCATTTTAATAGAATGCATATTAATATGAACAGAGCAGGGATCAGAAGAAGTATATTATTTATTCAATAGCTTACCTTTCCCACAGACTTGGCACAAAAAGGGTTTGTCTCCTTTATGTCTCCGTAAATGAATGGACAGCTGAGCGCTCTGCACGAACGTTTTGAAACATACATCACAACTGTACCTCTTGTCTCCTGCGATTAAACATATTTACTGTAGGTATATAGTAGTCACATACAAAACTGATAGTATATTGGATTATTGGATAAAGAAAAAAAATAACATATATACGTAGACGCATACATATTAACTAAGATGTGTATTATTAATAAAAAGTTGTTTATAACAACACGCTAGAATCTTTTCTATTCAACAAACAAATAATCTTAAGCAAGAATAAAACATGCAATTATAGTATATCAAACACCTTGTTAACTCACCTTTATGCATTCGTACATGATTGACGAGTCCCGTGCGTCTACTAAACTGCTTTGGACAATACTCACAGTGGTAAGGAGTTTCACCCGAGTGTATTTTCTTATGTTGAAATAACGCACTGTGACCTCTGCAAAAGTATTTAATATTACTGTAAAGGGTATTTACATTATAAGATCTCCTAAAGTGCACGAAAAAAGAAGAAAAGTGTATTTTCTTGTATTTTACAATACATTTAGGGTGTGTCTACACGGTAGCTGAAGCAAGTTAACATGCGCAAGTAAGTGTTTTTGCTTTGGAACATGCGCGAGTCGCTGAATCCGCATGTTTTTATAATGCATGTAACCTGCGCATGTACCTGAACATGCGCAAGAACTTGCACCGTGTAGATGCACCCTAAGCTTATCCATTTATTTATTCCCTAACCTGATCTATCACACTGCTGGGAAATGGCTTCAATAATTCATCACCTTCCTGTGATGATTGTTCACCATGTGAGATGTAGTGTTTTCCCAATAATTACAGAGTGCCTAGTGCGAGTTTTGAAAGTTAATTTTTTCAATGAATTTCAAAAATTCGAAGATTATCATACCATTGAATTAAGTAGCACTTATCATCGAATTGATTAAGTCTGTCTTCGGTACTTGGTCGTATAACACTCCAGCTCACTTTTGCGAGTGTAAGCATTATTAACCGGCAAAATAAATGAACATGTAATAACTAAATCATGTGACGTAGCATACAACTCTCTATTTCAATAGACTTATAATTACGTATCGAGTTGCAAACGCACACAAAACTCGGAATCAGCACTCTGTTGTAGCAGATCATAGCTCACAAGTATATTTCCATTAAAAAAAACTGAAAATCCTCACCTAAAAGTAGCCGGACATTCGGTACACTGAAACGGCCTGAGATCTGAATGGCACACTTTATGTGCTTTCAGATTACTCTTAGTACTCAGCACCTTCCCACAGATGTCACACTGATGCGGCAGCTTACTCTCTGGTATGCGGCGGACTTCGTTTTCTAAATATACTGAAATTCATACATAAGCTCAAAGGATGATGGGTAAAATTGGCCGGTATATCCAATGAAAACCATTCGCATATCAAATGATAGCTTATACCCTAAGCTTCATTTTTTGTTATGGGCAAAACCTTGTAAACCACCGGAGAACGAAGTTATAACACCTGATAGCATAGGACAGCCCATGGACTTGAAACACTTTATTGCATATGGGAGGGATGTTCAAGTGCATTATTATTGTCAATAATTGTCAGAACGAGTCACAGAAGGTGTCTGTGCCCATATTTTCCAAGTTTATTGAAAAAAAAAAAGATTATTTAGCAGGTAGTATTTACAACGTATGGTGTACGTATTCCGCCGTTCTGGTGAGTCTAACCGGCATAACCAATGAAAACCGTTTGCATATCAAATGATAGCTTATACCCTAAGCTCCATTTTTTGTTATGGGCAAAACCTTGTAAACCACCGGAGAACGAAGATATGACACTTGATAGCATACGACAGCCTATGGACTTGAACCACTTCATTTTGTATGGGAGCGATGTTTAAGTGCATTATATTACTGTCCATATTAGTCAGGACATATCACAAAAGGTGTCTGTGCCCATATTTTCCAAGCTTATAAAAAAAAAATATTTAGCAGGAAGTATTTACAATGTATGGTGCACGTAGTCCGCCATTCCGGTGAGTCTAACCGGTGTATCCAATAAAAACCATTCGCATATCAAATGATAGCTTATACCCTAAGCTTCATTTTTTGTTATGGGCAAAACCTTGTAAACCGCCGGAGAACGAAGATATAACACCTGATAGCATAGGACAGCCCATGGACTTGAACCACTTCATTGCATATGGGAGGGATGTTTAAGTGCATTATTATTGTCAATAATTGTCAGAACAAGTCACAGAAGGTGTCTGTGCCCATATTTTCGAAGTTTATTGAAACAAAAAAAGATTATTTAGCAGGTAGTATTTACAACGTATGGTGTACGTATTCTGCAATTCGGGTGAGTCTAACCGGTATATCCAATAAAAACCATTTGCACATCAAATGATAGCTTATGTCATAAGCTTCATTTTTTATTATGGACAAAATATTGTAAACCACCGGAGAACGAAGATATGACACTTGATAGCATACGACAGCCCATGGACTTGACTTGACATGTTATTACCACTATTTTGTATGGGAGGGCTGTTAAGTGCATTATATATTATTGTCAATATCAGTCAAGACGTGTCACAGAAGGTACATGTGTCCATATTTAAAAAAATAACAGTTAGTATTCACAACGTAAGGTGTAACTATTCCTCTGTTCCAGTGACTTTAACCGGCGCGGCATAGCCAATAATATCCATTTGCGCATCAAATGATAGCTTATACCCTAAACTTCAATTTTTATTATGGGTGGAACATTGTTAATCACTGGGGAAAAAAGATATCAGTCCTGTAAGCCTACGACTGCCTATTTTATTAAACTACTTTGGCACGTATGGTATATAAGGAAAACTAAAATCTTCTCATTATAAATAACGTAACTTTTCCACCACTGAAAGATTTTTCAAATCAGTTCAGTCAAGTTCGTAGCCCATTTAATGCAAATACTTGTCGTGAGTACTTGCACAGACATCATCTAATGGCCAGGATAATACATCTTGCTTTGAAATATAATCCTGTGGAATTGGAGGTGTGCTGGCATCAATCTATCATCACCAATGACTGTCGACTGTCCTGGCTGACCAGCCTGATATGCCATATGATGAGAACTCTGTGAAAGCTGACAAACAACTTAAATAACTTTATTCTACTGATTAAACCCCTCATGTATCCTTGCGGACTTGACCACCGTGGTTTGATTATCATTTGTGCATCACTACATAGTATAAGACAAAGTCGCTTTTACAGTCCTTATATCCCTATGTCTAAATATTGTTTTCCCGTGCGAAGCTGGGGTGGGTCGCTACTTTTCTAATAATTCGACAACCCAGGGCCGACTATCCTGGTGCCGGAGAACGAGGAAATGCTTATCTCCAATAATGGAAATAATATACAGTGGTAGAAATAAAAGTTTTTATGTTTTGTTTTACTATTAAATCAATTATGCCTAGTTACAGGCCCGCCGTAAGCGGGCGTGCAGCGCGTGCACAGCACGCGGGCGGCACGTCCTAGGGGGCGGCAAATCTAGCGAGTTATCACGTAATATTTAAAAAATACAATATCTTTTTACTAATGATTTGATTTCAATATTTCCGAACTCAGCAATAGCGCTAAGAATATTACTTACACTGCCGGTTTCAGTTAGGTACATCTGTTGAAAGGACATTTTCAAAATTAAAGGTTCTTAAAAACGATTTAAGATCAACCAGTGGCGTAGCGTGGGGCAAATGCTATTTAGGGGGCGGCAAAATTAAACCAATAAAATTTCAGAAAAAGCCGCCCTAGCTTTGGTCGTCTCCTATTAATTTTGACTGTTTCACCCTTTGCATCCCCAAAAAAATTCGCGCTCGCTGCGCTCGCGGCTCCATGTCAGATGTCGCATTTTATCTTTGTTTAATTGTTGAGGCATTCAATTCCGGAAAAAACATTTTTCGCGCACGTCCGTTATGGCTTTTTATGATAATATGTTTACTTCATGAAAACTCTGTTAAAAAAAAATCGCGCTCGCTTCGCTCGCGGCTTTTGCACTTCACTTCCGTGCATATCTTACTTTTTGACTTTGCTTTGTTAATTTAAAGTGGTTTTTATTTGTTTTGTGTCCTTAGACTAAAAAATTTTCGCGCTCGCTCCGCTCGCGCTTCCTTACATATGACATGTGCCTTATAAGTTTTCAACGGGAAACCCACCAAATAACATATTTTACTGACTTTAAACATTGTTATAGATATTTAAGTGCGTTAGTTTAAGTTAATCACAATCCTTCAATACATAGGGGCCACTTGGGTAATGATTGCACTGCATTGATGCCCTAAGCCTAAGCAATTGCTTAGTTTGCTTATGGGCTAACCCAGGACTGCTTAGGTTACTCTGAACATTTCAAGTAAATAAAAAGTTATGTGTAATGTATGTTATGTATTGCAATAGTTATTTATCCAAAAGTAAGTGGGTTTTCTGCAACCAGAGCGGTGCATGTACATATTTTTTTCTGTTGGACAAGTAAAATGGATATGAATGGGCGGGGGGGTCCGGACCCCCTGGGTCCCCCCCCCCCTTATATATTTTTTGTCAAAACGTATGTAGTCGTAGGGCGGCATAATCAGTTTTGCACGCGGGCGAACAAACAGCTAGCGGCGGGCCTGCCTAGTTAAGACCGATTTTAACTGATAGTCTACCCTAGGCTTATTTAAATAAGTGATAAGTTGACGAAAATACATCAAACACTGAATTTTTCTACTATGGATTTTATTTTAACAAAAAAAAAATGGTGCAAAAAGTATAACTCTTTTGTGCCCGACTGTACTTATTTCCGGTCGATTCTTGACATGAACTGTTTTATTTTAGTAACTGTAGGGTATAAGTAATAATCTAATATACATTAGAACTTTATTGGTTATCAGGCCAGGGTTCATACAAAATTGCCCATCATCCTTTAAGTAAATCACATATAAAACCTGTTCCCATTTTGGAAATGAATTTCTAGATTTTTTTCCAGATTTGTACATTACGTAAATTTTGAGTATTGTTTTCATTGATAATGATTTCATATTGGAATCCATAAACTGAAAGTTATTCCATATTAGGAACAATAAATTGTTAGTGAATCTATGTTGTGAATGATAATCTGGGAATGTTTCCATGTTGACGACAAAAATCTGTAAATGTTTCCATCTATGGAAATGTTCCCATACTGGGAACAATAATTTAGACATGATTCTATATTGGGAATGATTTAAAGAAATTGCGTACTACATACCTTTTTTCTTTCTACCTCTTTTCTTTTTTGGTTTCTCTTCAAGAGATTTTGTTTCTGCAAAAAAATATATTTTACTTAAACAACTGTTGCATTTATTGTCAATGCATATTTCATTATATTTAGGGGGATATGGTTATTTGGAAAGATAAGAAAAATAGAATAATAATGCTCTCCTCCAATCGGCCTGCTAGAAGAGATTTCTAAAGAAAGAAGTAGAACTTTTTACTTTTTCTATTTTTTTGTCTCATCAACTACATAATGTACATGAACTTGTTAAATAAATGAATAGAAAATTATACCTTTTTTCTTCGATTTTCTATGTTCCAATAACACATCATTATCTTCAACATCCCAAGAGCTGTTGCTTCCATCATCATTCAATAATGGCTCTGAAAGAAATAAATATTATACTTAAAATGCATCTTTTCTTTTCTAGAATTTATTGTGTTCAGGAATGACTGCAATATATATCAAATTTTATTTTTAAAAATCCATTTTATTTCCATGTACGTTCAGATACTGAACTTCCACTTACCGAGCTTAATACCCTTAAGTTCTTCTTGGCCATTATCATCAAGTGCTGGCAACAGATCTCCCTGAACATTATCATCTAGCGTCGTCAATAATTCCCCATCAACACCTTCGGCTTTTATTTCCCCATCATCTTCATGTTTCACAGTTGCATCCAAACATCCATTTTGTTTGCTTTCTTCTGACAAGTTTCCTAGTAATAATTTTAGCTTTTTATCACTCTCATCACATTGTACGTTAAAACTGTACGTACGCTTGAGCTGCCGACAACATTCCTTACAAATTAAACGAGGTAGACCATCCTCTTTTTGCGGCTAGAAATAGAACACAAATCATAAGATTATCGTAAACGTATACGTCAATTTCTGTTAAATACGTTAGGATAAATGTATGCTACCTTTAATTTAGTGCAATTTGTTAGCATATCATGGTAAGTAGTGTTGCTTTTTACACAATAACTGGTGTAAATATCGTATGTTTGTTTGTTTGGCTCGAGACATAATCGACATATTTTTGTAAAGTCTAATAACGACATGGTCAGGTTTTGCGAGTCATGTGAAAAAGAATGTATTGTTTGTTGTGACTGTGATTTCGAGGAGTTTCTATGAACAAAATTACGAACAAAATAAGAAATAAAAATATCCAGTCAGCTATTCGTAGTCAAAAATTACGATACAAACAAATTTGACACATGCCACAATGACAGCTTAGGTATGGAATGATCTATCTCCCATCGACTTAAATAACTCGATTAGTTACGGTTTATTTTAGTCGAGTAATTGGTATGGCGGGAAAATTGAAAAATACATTCATGTCTCAATAGAGTACTTTGTTTTCTTAACATGTAATGTATGTACCATGGTTTTTGGTTTCAATTTGTAATTTTAGGTTTATATAATTCCACGAACTTTATATAATATTTAAGCGTTTCTGAAACACAGCTCAAACAGGTCAAAGGAATCTAAACGAGGCTTGAGAATTTCGTCGGTGTGAAGTAGGCAACGCCTACGCCTTGACATTGCAAATTACTTACTAAGATCTAGATAAAAAGGTCAGAAATAATAAAAAGCTACGAATCCAGATATCTTTGAAAAATAAATTGAGAGGAATATTCAGTGATGACGTAAGTTCATTCAAATTTTATCTATCTTTACTGTATCGATGCAACAGTGTGTTAGAAGAGGAAGAAAGTATCATGAAGGTTTCGTTTCGCGCCATATTACTATTATTTTTATTGAAGATAAAAAGTTTCATAATTTATGAACATTTATTGAAATCAAAAGTGATTTATAATTACAATTTCAATGACTAGGCTGCCTACTATGTTATGTTAAATTACATTAAAACTGTCCACCCCAACATAGCTGGAAAAGGGTAGGATGATGATGATGACATAATAATTATGTACATATGGTTAAATATGTTACAAAAATAATTAACCAGTCGCAACAAAACAATCAACCAAATACCAACATAGTTAATACTTATTACTTACTAGTAAGTTAAACTTTCTAACAATATGATGCGCGTAACATTTAAACATGGAGAAATAACCATAGAACCTGTCTAGTCTACTCTTATACATCAATCAAATTTATATTTTTACATTTATCATATTTATACATGATAGGTATTTCTACATTTTCTAGAATACATACAATTAATATGCTACATATACTCCATTTGAGTAGACACTTAACTAAAGATAAACAATCTTGATTTGACTTTTTATTTAAATATCAAATTTTAAAATAATATCTGCTTACAGATCAATGTAAATACAGTAATCAAAATAATTTAATGAATTGTATAATTATCTTAAGATTGTTTATTTTTAGCTAAGTGGGTACTCAAACGGACTATATGATAACTTATCCGGGTGTGTCGCAGATTATGTTATACAACATAGAATTTACATTTAACACATTAATCGCATCTCAATAATGGTCTTTTGATTAATTCACATATCAAGGAGTATATTATTGGCTTCGTCTTCATCTGACGGAGAGAAGCCAGTGGAAGTTCTTCTCACTCTCTTCGCATTCTAGATGGAACTCGTACATGTCTTCCAGATGTATTATGCAGTTCTTGCACATGTATGGAGGCAGGCCATCCTTCATTTGTACCTGGAATGAAAATAAACATTGGCTTGTAGTTACTTTTATTATATCATAGTTATATGACTAGGCCTATGTTCAGCAGTGGACGTCCTATGGCTGAGATGGTAATGATGATATGACTAGGAAATTACTATTGACTTAAGACTTGAGAGAATTATTGAATGGCCTTCAGTGCCTTTCAAAATATTGTAAAACGCATAAAAGTTTAACCGGAACTATAAGGTACTCTGCTTTAGTTACTGAAAATACTCTAGAATAATATTTGGTGATAATATTTACCGGTATTTTAGTACAGTACACCAACATGTCACAATACAAAGTATTTCGCTCCACGTAATAACTGTTAAAAATATTATACGAATGTGTATCTATTCGGAGACAAATACGACATATTTTTCTGTTTTCCGACCACAGTTCGTTGTCCGACATGTTTATATGCTAGCACACCGGCTTGCTACTCTCTTTCAGAAATCACTTTTATAATGATAAGCAAAATACTGTCTCAATGTTATGCAAAAATCCGCACAAACAAAACAAACAATAACCCCGGTCCGGTCCAATCGCCAGCTGTCACAACATGCTGCCAACCAAAACCAAACAAACCCAACGTCAATGTCACACGATATTGATCTGGCTGAGTGAAGCGATTTGTCGGTTTATAGGCTATATAATTTAGTCGATTAGTAAGATGACTTTTATTGAATGCAGTCTGTGGGAACTGGGAACATTTTGTAAAATGTCGGAGAAAGAATACCGGGGCAATTTAGAAATGTTATCAGAATAAAAACAAACTGAACTGGAGTTGTTATTAAAAATTACATTAAGTGTATAAATCGGCAGTGCTTTAATTACTGAATAAAGTAAAAATATGTCTGCTCTTCAGAAGACGATAATGAAAAACAAATTGCCGCCAAGATGCCCTAGAACTTCTGGCGTATCGAAGTAAGAAAGGACAACAAATTAATATTAAAACCTCGTTTCTTAGTCTCAAAATTGATATTCTGTTTTTACAATATTAAGTAAAGTTGCGGAAAAGCAAACACAAAGGCCATTTCATTCAATGTTTTATTGTCAAAAAATGCAATTATAAAAATGTGTTTTGTTTTCAAACATTGAAATGTATGATAAATCAAGATTTTTTTAATTAAACGCTTACTTTCACAGCTATCCTCAGTTTTCTTTTGACATATTACAGACAGTTCATACCGTTTCATTGTACAATTATTTTCTCTTACAACTATAGAAGACTCATGCAATACATAAAGGTTTTTATTCAATCATGTTTTTACAGGCTCGCGCCATTCGGCGCAGGCCGTCGTAAGGACTACACTCCAGTACCCTGGAAGGAGTATTTTGAGAAGACAGTAGATGTCGAGACTGATGGAGGAACCTTCAAGGTGTACCTGTCTCCGGAACCTGATCATCCGGACAGGCCCAGGATAGTGACTTTACATGGAGGTGGTTATTCAGGACTTAGTTGGGCTTTGTTCACTGTGAGTATAAGATGTCTGTTTTGATTCAGTATTACATGCTGTGATGTTGATAACCTGTTGCTTTTGAAATTATTTTTGTTTTTGATGTTAAGTTTGTTTGTTTGTTAGGTTTGTTGTTCTGTTAAAGGAACATTATACTGTTCTACTACTTACTACTATGTAAGTGCCTTAATAAGTTGAACATAGTAATGAAG
Source organism: Helicoverpa zea (assembly GCF_022581195.2). Lineage (NCBI taxonomy): Eukaryota > Metazoa > Arthropoda > Insecta > Lepidoptera > Noctuidae > Helicoverpa > Helicoverpa zea. The sequence goes on from NC_061472.1 coordinate 8,782,552, forward strand.
ACTAATGGCAGAGTACTGAAACATCACTCACACTTTAAAGCTTCTGAAAAATCTTTTGTCCCTGTCACACTTTTGTAGATTGCTCTGACAAACAGTGAGCGACTAAAGAAGTCAGTAATTCAGGGTATCAGAAAATATTTATGATCTATATGAATGAACACTTCAGATTTCTTCCCAGAAAAATATTTGTTACTTTTCCTATACAACTTTTACAGTTACTCAACATGTTGTTCATAATTTGTAGGAGGAGATAACCAGCATGATACACTGTCAGGTGGTGTCAATAGACATCAGAGGCCATGGGGAAACTAAGGTGGAGAATCCTGATGACCTCAGCATTGAGACTCTTGTGCAGTATGTATTATTGTAAAGAAAACTACTCAGCTATCCCTACTAATATTTAAGTCTGTCTGTTACGCTTTCACGTCTAAACCACTGAACTGATTTTAATAAAATTTGGCACAGAGATAGAGTTGACCTTGAGAAAGAACAGGATAGTTTTTATCCCGGACCTTTGAAGAGTCCTCTTGGAAACGCGATATAACCGAACTTGGTGCGGGCGGAAGCTAGTATCTTATATTTAGTTATTTACGCATCAGGATAGAAAATGTTCTTTCTTATTCATTAGAGTTCAAATTTCATCAAAATTGGTTCTGATATTACTTTTGATATTAATTAATAACAACAATAAGTCTAATTGGAATAAGTTCACAAGCGATAGCCTGATTGTTAGCTGTTTGATGGGCCATCTGTTTGTTGCTATCTGTGTCATGATATATGTACGTAGCACCACCCCTTTACATAGTTAATTCGATTTACATATTTCTCTTTAAAACATTACACATACCTAAATATGTTTATCTGTTCTCTGAAATATTAAGATAGTGCAACAGGTATTAGTTATTATCACAAAGAAATTGCAATCTCATTAGATCAAATTGATTAACATAATTTCCAAAGTTTATAAGTATTATTAGTGATAAGAATTTTACCTAAGTTATGCTTACTGTGCAGTAAAAGTAATACATAAATAAATTTTAATGAAACAAAATATGCCTGTAAGGTATTAGGGTAAACTGCAAAATTATAAAGCTGAAGAGTTGGTTTGCTTCTCAGGAATGACTGGTCCAATTTGAAAAAGTATTTACTCGTTAGATAGCCCATTTATCCAAGAAAGCTATATGCTACTTGTTTCCACAGGACATGGGTGGAACCATTGGCAACAGAGCTAGTATTGCATATTTTCTCTCTAATTCAATCAATCTATAACTTCCTAGGTCTTTATTGTTTTAATTGCTCATGAATCCTATCACGTTTTTGAAGTACCATTTTGACACTACCGTCTTCCAGTGACGTTGAACAAGTGCTGCACAAGTTGTTCAGCGATGGCATACCGTCGCTGGTGCTGGTGGGGCACTCGATGGGCGGCGCCGTCGCCGTGCGCGTGGCGCAGCGGCCCTCGCTCGAGCACTGCATACATGGCATCGCGGTTATTGACGTCGTGGAAGGTCAGTGACGTACAATAGGACTATGTACATAAGTTGTTCCAAGAAAAAAAATAGTACAGAGTCAGTTCCAGATTAAAAAAATGTGGGGCACAGGCACTCTAAACTTCTTACTAGATTATAGAGACAGCAAAAAACTGTCAGTTTTGTTGTGATTGTAACCACTACTTAGCCTGGGCCCACATAGGCATTGGGCTGTCGATGATACAAAGTAATTGGGTCTGACCTTTGTTTTCCGCTTCAATCATGCTCTAGATTTGTTTCTTACCTAGTAGACTTGAAACAAATAATGATATGCCATATCTTCTATCCTACTTATATTATAAATGTGAAAGTTTGTGAGAATGTATGGATGTATGTTTGTTATTCAATCACGCAAAAACGGCTGGACCGATTTGATTGAAATTTGGTATGTAGATAGGTGACACCCTGGATTAACACATAGGCATAACATATAACACATACTTTTTATCAACACACCACGCGGGCGAAGCCGCTGGCGGAAGCTAGTCTTCTATATATAAATAAAAATTAATTGTTGTTCGTTAGTCTGATTAAAACTCGAGAACGGCTGGGCCGATTGAGCTGATTTTGGTTTTAAAATGTTTGTAGAGGTCCAGGGAAGGTTTGAACGATACCAAGTTCACGGGATCAGCTTGTAAGAAATAATTTTCCTATAAAAAAATTAAAGGTGTAAGATTTTTCTTGTAACTAGAACAATTTTCATTTATAATTCTAATTAATATGAATAATTTTGAAGGCACTGCAATGGATGCCCTTGCCAGCATGCAGAGCTTCTTACGGAGTAGACCGACACATTTCAAGAGCATTGAACACGCTATAGAGTGGTGGTATGTAAACAAACAGTAAATAAAATGTTCTAAATTTAAATCAGTGGGGTTTAAAACCTTTTTTGTGATGTTTTGTTTTTTCTTATCCAGTGTCCGAAGTGGCCAGGTTCGTAATGTTGATTCAGCGAGAGTATCTATGCCCAGTCAAATTGTGAAGTGAGTGATCTATTCTATTTCTTGCTTTATTAAATTAATCTTTAAAAGTTGAGTCAGTGCACTTTCGTAATCCTTTACCTACCTGTTTTATGTTGAATACCTGTGTTATTTACATGGGGTATCAAATAATATTCAATGAGAAGTGCTAATTATTTCCAAATGTCAAAAATATTTCATTACATTCAAATTAAAAACAAATTCGTACTTAAAAAAAATATAAGTTGAATTAACTTATCATGATTCCCAGCTGTGAAACAGGCCTCCTAGCCACAAACGAAGTGGAGACATACACTCGAGTGTCGGGCTCCGCCCCCGAGCCCGCCCGACACGCGGCGCTGCCCGACCGCATCGCCGAGGAGGATGGCGAGGACATAGCCGAGCCCGAGCCCGAGCCGGAGCCCCAGGCCTTCGCCCGCCCTACCGCTGTGGGGGACGGCGCTAGTACTATGAAGTGAGTTTACAACATTTTGGTTGAAATTCATTTATTGCAGGGATGGTTTTTAGTTAGTAAAGTGGTCTTGTAGTTTAGAAAAGTTATGGTGGTTGCTTCATCATGCTGTCTGATACTTTGTCTTCTTGGTGCCTTTTGCACTTTTAATAATGGTGGTCAATGTTCTCATGTCTAATGAAGTTCTAATTATTAACTCACAAAACTCGTGTTTTTTTTACTATGTAGGTACTCACTTTCTCTATGTCATTTGTAACTTTCTAATCCCTTTTTTCCAAAAGAACATTACATATTTTTTCACATTTTTAGGTACAAATGGCGTATCGACCTATCGAAGACGGAGCGTCACTGGGCGGGCTGGTTCCGCGGACTGTCGGCCGCCTTCCTCTCCCTGCGGCCGCCGCGGCTGCTGCTGCTGGCCTCTATAGACGGCCTCGACAGGGAACTGACTGTCGGACAGATGCAGGGTATGTGCCACTAGCTATAGCTTAATCTCTATGGCCGACTACCATATTGTTGCGTAGGTAACGAAGTTGATGAGGTCACATAGGCAGTCGCTTCATATAAACTACTCAGAAGCTTCCGGTAATACTAAAAGGTAACCTCAATTTAGTTTGATTACGGTTAGATAGATGTTGATGTTAAGTCATGAGCTATGTAATCAATCAATTTAGAATAAAAACATGTCGATATTTCGGTTTCAGGTAAATTCCAAATGCAAGTGCTGACGCGATGTGGTCACGCCGTACACGAAGACACTCCGGGCGAGGTAAACTCACATAAAGGAGATTGGGCAAGAATGTATGAAGTTTGGTCCAAATGTCCACCACAAACGAGACCTATATAATTAAATACTCCACTTAATTTAGAGTAACTTTTACTAAGAAAGTAAAAAAAAAACAATGCCAAAAAAAAGTTATAGCCAAAAAAGTAATCTTAATTTTCGGTAGTTTTTGTATGTTATCATTATTATTTTTTATTTTATTCCACTTCCATTTCCGCACTTTATCTAAAACTAAGATGAGTAAGACACATTTGCATGTAAACAGCCCATATTTTTGATGATTGCCCGATGGATGTACGAATCACTAACCAATTGAGGCGCCAGAAGTGCTTGAATATACTCAGCGGTTCCTGGATCTAAGAAAGTTCGATGTAACTGGTGGTGTCTTCTCTCTAATAGTGAACAATTCTATTTTGTCAGAAGTTACAGAAAGTACGAAAATCGAACATCACGAAAAGTAATTGAAAAAATCTATAAAATGTTTTATTTGATTTTGCTATAACTTTTTTCTGGCATTATATTTTTTTTTACTTTCATAACAAAAAATGTTCTATATTTAACGGGCTATCTAGCCATATAGGTCTCGTTCGTGGTGGACATTTGGACCGGAATCGCCCATTGTCCTTTATAATTCGACTTTTTACATACAGGAATGAATTTTATTAAGTGCGTAAACTTTGTCAACTTATAGTTAAATAAGTTTTATAGATACAAATATTTTTATTTTGTTGTGTTTTAGTACAAAAAAGAATAGTTATAGATATCGAAAGATGTTTATTTTTTAACCGATAGTACGGTCACAGTCGTCACAGTAGGCACGGCGGCAACGCGAAACCGGTTTACTGACGCGAGCGCGGCTCCAAGCGCGTAAGAATAGTTAATATCCATATTCTGCTGATTTTTAGGGCGGATAGAAAAATTAAAAACAACAATTTACTGATGATGCAGATATGTTCATGATTCTGCACCACCAGTTTTTTTTTGCACTGCTTAAAATTAATTCCTGTATAAATTATTTTAACAACAATATCTTCTATACCTTGTCACTGGTAAATAAATGAAACAATATTTGCTTCTATACGTTATAATTTTATTTTGCAGGTAGCGCGAGTGGTAGCAGCATTCGCCTTACGTCACCGTCTCACGTCGGCCACTGAAGCCGGCGAACAGATGCAGCTCGTGCATGCCATGCCCGGCTGTTGAACTGTATTTATATATAGAAAATACTCAATATAACTTGATTTTACAAGGACTCACTAATATTCCGGTAAACATACTTTGAATAGGGTACCTATCTGTAAACATACATTCAATATGGTTAACAATTCTGTATTAGTCTGATATACAGCATGTAGATATGTAGTATGCCAGTGCCAGCTTGAGTTGTGTTTACTTTTCAATCCCTAAAAAATGTCATTTCTCCAAACCACTTCGATTAAAAGTTCAAAATATAACTTTTTTAAAAGACAAAAAATGAGTTGCAAATGGATTATAATGATGAAAAAAATGAATTATAAATGGAAACTGTGTGAGAATTAAGGTTAAAAAAAACTTTAAATCAAAAGTTAGTGTAATACAAGTTATATTGAGTAACTAGATGCTCACTAATAGCAAAAACTGACCAAACGTAAAAATGTTAATATTCTGCAGAGAATTCTACTAAAGCTTATATAAATTAGCTTAAACAAAGGTTGTGTTTCATATTTTAATTTTGGTGGTAAGCATTCTGCATGCTTGATGATCAATCATTATAATGTTATGTGGAATCTAAGTTAGATGAGTTGGTTGTGTATTGAATATTTTAGGCTGAAGGTGTTTGATTAATTTCCTGATAAGCAATATTAATGCTACATTGCAATTGTATGATTCTAGCATGAGAAAATGTGCTATTGATTTCCTAGTAAGCAATATTCATGCCACTGACTTTATCATAAAAAAATATGTATGCAACATACATATTTTTAGATTGCTTGCACTACCTATAAAATGTACTACACTGAGCAATCTGATATAAGCAATAGTAAAAAAAAATACCACAGAAGATGAGAACCTCCTTTGGAAAGTCGTTTAAAGAAGTATACTGTCTAAATTGAAAGAAATGATTTAATCATTTGGTTTAGCTTGTAGGTACTTTAAGCAAAGTAAATTGGTTGCAGCTAATATTAACTAAAGTGTCTTTCCTAATGGTTGTAATTTAAAGCATTTACTAGAATTCTCTGTAAAAGTAAGAAAATAACAAAAAATCTTTTGAAATAAGTCTGAAAACGGAAGTACTTACAATTTATTGTGAGTATCCAAGAATGATTCCAACATTGTCATCATGTACTTTGACCGGGTAGGGTTCGATAATGGCCAAGCTTGAATTGGTCAAAGTGCAGAAAATAAAAGGTCGCGTTTATATTGGTCCGAGTAGCACAAAAGTCTGGTATATTTATTATTAGCACTGGCTTTCTAGAAATATTCTAATGTGTAAAATGTTACCGGACGAGCTTAAATACATAATATTTATATCTTTTAAATCTAAAAATGTAATGTTTCTTTTTTGTAATTTCAAGTAGAATAATGTAATCAAAATGTATATTTAACAATTAATTAGTAAATAAATGTTTACCAATGTGAACGCGACCACAAAACTATTTATGAATGAACGAAAATATTTTTAGAAGCAAGTTCAAAAATTTTAATAATTCTTGTAATATTAAGCTTCTGCTCACAGTGAGTGAGTTTTTATTTTAATTTAGTTGTTAATTTTAATTTGCGAAATTACGTAATTTTTTAAGTGATATGTTCTCTTTTCAATTATTTTTACATTGCTGCGGACGTTGTTTTCAGGAATTAGCAGATCTTGTACCATAAAAGTAATGTTTTGTTAAAAAGCAACATATTTATTTTGAAATACTAAACGAAGGGTTTATTGATTAATTCAAAGGCTAATTAGTTAATTTTAAGAATATCCAGTAGATACATGTCTAATTTCTTGTTTACTTTATGTCGGGAAATATATCTTAAAGGTGACATAGTCTATACAAAAATATGTATTGTACTATGTTGATTGTGATACGTTATGTAACGGTCTAAAAGTTAAAAAGAGTTCCTTTAATCATTTCATTGTTTTCATTTCGTAACATCGATTTCAACATCAGAAATAGCTAATGTTTTGGTCAGAAAGTAGTCGAATGTTCAGTACCTCTACCATGAAAAACCAATAATATCGGTCGATACTCGATTTATGTCACCTTTTTTTGCATTCTACGGCAGTTAAGTTAATGTTAAAGGTACTGAAATACGTAAAGCCTAGCTAGCAGGCACTGGCAGGCAGGCAAGTAGTATTTTCATAGTATTAAACACCCTTCGACTTCTCAATATGAAGGTACCTTTAGTGCCTCTGTAATTATTTTTGTGTTGTTCTCGAATTATTTAATTTATTTTTTAGTTATTAAGTGCCATCACACGGTTTTATTAAGTTTTCTTGTTTACAATAAACACTGAATTATCGCGATTTAATGTGATCGTGTAAAGGACTTCACTTATTTCTCAATTTGTATAGATTGTACAGATGCTATTTGATGTTTAAAATGAAATAAAGATATATTTAATTCAGACCTTGTTCTATTTCTTCCCTGTGGCTTCTAAATGCACCAATACCTGGATAACTGGTATTCTCCGAAAAGTCATATCTTCACGTAAAAAATCGCTTGTAGAAGACATAATGGATGGGGAAAAATAAAAGCACCAAAAATTTAATGTTTCAAACATTGTTTAATCAGATCAAAAGGCCGAATACAAGCTAATGATTATAACACGTGAATATTATTAGTTAAATAAATACATTATAAATGTAATGAATTACTGGTAACTTCAAGTTGTATCAAACTAAGTTTGTACGACTCCCTTGACTAGCAGTTTACAATTATTAAGTAACTTTTATACTGATTGTTACACTTTGAACTTTTAAGCTCTCACTAACCGAAAAATAATATTGTTATTTCTATAAACTTATCCCTGCAAGTTTTAATATAAAAAAGATCCAAAATTCCAGTGGGGTTGGCCTAACAACTTTTATTATAGGTGCTACAAATTCGTTTAGTGAAAAAAGTACAGTCAGGTTTATAATTTGTTGTGTGTTTAACTTATAATACCAGTAGCTAGGCCTACCCACAGATGAATTCGTTATAAATAATAAAAACCCAAAAAAATGAGTATCTTTACAATTCATAAAAAGATTTTTTTTTTACTCTTAATTAATTTATTGAAATAATTCACTGGTTCTATAAATTATATTAATCTCACTGTAGAAAACCACAAAAATACTTTACATTAAGTTAGTAAATAAATAAGTAAATAATATGTACAGTATTGATTAAAGCAGATTTTTGTGATTATTTACGGCAAAATAAAGCACCGTGATGTGCCCAATTTAGATATTAAAATTAAACCCATAGAAAATTATTGTGAAAATTAAGTCTGTGACTCTATATATAAATTACTAGCTTCTGCCAGCGGTTTCACCCGCATCCCGTGGGAACTACTTCCCGTACCGGGATAAAAAGTAGCCTATAGCCTTCCTCGATAAATGGGCTATCTAACACTGAAAGAAATTTTCAAATCGGACCAGTAGTTCCTGAGATTATAGCACGTTCAAACAAACAAACTCTTCAGCTTTATAATATTAGTATAGATTTTAAATGCAGTGAAATATTTTAATTAAGTTAGTTATGTGTAATATTAGTATTGAAATCTCAAACTACCCGTTAAAAAACTTTGGAGTACACCCGATAGTTAATTACAAAATAATCTTACCTATCAGTAACCATAATAAATAATTTCATACATACATGATAAGCCAAAATATAAGGCAAGATTTCCAATATTAGGCCACTGGCATCTTATTTATAAATAAATACGATAGATATATTAATCTCTCACTTTTTGTTTTTGAATATAATTTTTGTTATAAGTACTTATAACAATTTTCTCGTTCACACCAACCCTTAGGTATAAAGTATGGCAAGTAATGGAACAAAAAACAAATTCAATCTGCAACCGAAAGTTGATATGAACAAAGAAAATTGTACTTTGGAGATAATATTATAAATTATTTATAAATTTTCTAGTATACTTAGTATAAGCAAAATGTAAAATAGGTAGAATAAAATAATGACCGTGAGATCTGAAATATTCGTGATTTATGGCAAATGCATCGTATCGTTGTACAGACGCGGATATTATCTAATAGTTGTGCCACTTTCTTACTTTCGAACAAAACGCAAACTGTTACGAATCCAGCGGTAGCTTGCTATCCACATAATGTCCTATCCAGATGTCAAAGTTTAATCCGTTTATTTTATTCATTATTTTTAACGCTGATGTTTTTTGGCCACAGTGCAAGTGGAACAACTATTAATTTCCACGATTGTACCTACTAATGTTATTGATATTAAACAGCGCTCTTCATTTCTTGCTTCACGCATGATTTGAACGCCTCCCAACCTTCGTTCTTCGCGTAGGACTAAAAAAAAAACAAAAAAATGTAAAAAACTCAGTATGTAGTACGATATAGAATAGTAGTAGTAGTCTGTATTATTTAACTATGTATTTCACCACCCCTCCTATCTGGCCCTGTGGCGCAACGGATAACGCGTCTGACTACGGATCAGAAGATTCCAGGTTCGAATCCTGGCAGGGTCGCATTTCTCTTTTTGAGTTTTTTTCTTCCAATAAGTAAAAATATACGTACAGAAAAAATGAATTCAATACTTCTTTTTGAAATGAAATGAAATGAAATGTATTTATTTGCCAGAATATAGGTACAATATTATGATGGTCGATACAATAAAAAAATATGGTCTCACTATATTCGACTTATAATTTAGTCATGCAAATATCTTAAGTTCTAAAATCTTATAGCTAAAAAAGTACCTACAATCATTTTGCATTAAAACTATTTCTCTTCTAGGTACTCTTTAGGACTGTATAAAAACATTTATCAATAAGCCAATTTCTGAGGGACCTCTTAAATTTACTCATTGGTAGGTCTTTAATGCGAGATGGTAGCTTATTGTATATTCCATAAATTAATTCCATAATAAAAACTTTTTAGATTATTTCTTAGTTGCAACTTAAACCAATACTTAAAATTATAGTTCCTGACAATCAAGGGTTCATCAACTGACGTACTTCTAGGAAGTCTACAAATACATAATCAGGTTTTAAAACTTTATTATTTGTAATTCCTAACATGCCAAACATTTTTGCGGCTAAAAAAAACGGCAAATATTTTCAAATTCAGAACATAACAAAACGATCTCCATTTAAAAAATAAACTTCAACGCTCCAGCAACAAAAAAAAAAACACTATTTCACAAAAGAGGTAACCTACCTTGAATCCTCTATGCAGGCGATCCTTCATGATGGCTATAAACTCCTTGTAGCTGAGCAAGCCGTCGCCATCTGCGTCGAATATCGCGAACACGGTAGACACGAGGTGCTCTGACTGAGATATGCCCGTACAAATCTTTACTGCACGGTGGAACTCGTCTAAAAAACGTATAATTAGAGTTTTCAGATAAGATTTTTCCAGATGAAACTTTCCTATTAGAGATAATATTCATCACGATAGAATAATGTACCTAGGGGCGGATACAGCACCTAAAATTTTTTGTGGGTACGTCCATCCGATTTGGTAGAAAAATCGCATCGATTAAATTCAGGCACACGAGGAGTTACTAAACTCACACGGTACATACGGGCGGTTGGTGCTAGTATCCCATGGGATAACTGAGGTACTTCATACGTCTTCCAAAAGAGAGATACAAGAAAGTACATGAGTTAAAAAGAAATAAGTGTGCATGTCCGGCCTTACCTTTCGAAATCGGATGATCAGCAAGCGTATACATCCTCATAGCGATAGTAAAGTCCTCCAGATTATTTAAGAACTGGCAGAAAGTCTTGAACTCCTCGAACGTGATGCCGTGTTCGTACTTGACGCGGTCCAGCAGCCGATCCAAGTACATATCATACTCGTCCGTGTCGAGGTATGTGTAACGGAGTAGGATCTTCGCGAAGTCCACCTCGGAGATTGTTTCGTGACCTGGGAAAGAAATATCAGGTTGTTTTTATACGTTTTATTTTTTCATTTCAGTGTGTCTTTTATTCTTTATATATTAACATTATTGCAGTTAATATTATTTACATTTTCATTCAAAACTATTCTAGTAAAAAAACATGAAACTAATATTTCTTTAATGTCATGTTGATTTCTAAAAAAACTTATACAAATTGGCTTTTTCAGTTTTTTTCTATTATTCTCATGCTAGTTAATAGCGTAAAAAGTGTTAGTAGTAACCGCAATCTATCTATCTAGAACGGTTTATGATTCGTGTCAAAAATGGTCTATCTATCCTCCGAGTCTTTTTCCCAACCATGTTGGGGTCGGCTTCCAGTCTAACCGGATGTAGCCGAGTACCAGTGCTTTACAAGAACCGACTGCTCTGCCTGACCTCCTCAACCCAGTTACCCGGGAAACCCAATACCCCTTGGTTAGACTGATGTCAGACCTACTGACTCGTACGTATTCTAATAAAACAGAAAGATAAAAAATAATTTATTTTTGTAAAAATACGGGTGTCATATCAAAATAATTGTAAGACCGCCCAAAAACATAGTCTATCATATTATCATATTTTCATAACATACTATTATAGGGTATTGGGTTGCCCGTGTAACTGGGTTGAAGAGGTCAGATTGGCAGTCGCTCCTTGTAACAAACTGGTATCCGGTCACACTGGAAGCCAACCCCAACATAGTTGGCAAAAAGACTCGAAAGATGATGACTATTAAACAAAAGAGTAACCTTTAGCAAACTCGTGGAATTCCAGCTCCAGCACTTCGGTCTGCAAGTTCTCCATGAACTGCCGGAAGCCTTCGAACTTCAAGTCGTTCGTACCCTTCTTGCCGAAGAAGTGCACCTGGTAAGTAACATGCGTTAAAATTTTACTCCGTGTTCATGTATTTTAAAAAATATTTCAGACTAGCGACCCGCTCCGGCTTCGCACGGGATAACAGAATTTTCCCACTATTTAATGTATGTTATTATACATATAAACCTTCCTCTTTAGGCACTCTGTCTATAAAAAAACGCATGAAAATCGATTGCGTAGTTTTGAAGATTTAAGCGTACAAAGGGACATAAGGACAGAAAAAGCGACTTTGTTTTATACTATGTAGTGATGATGATATCCAAAGATGCAATCATCCATATAGAATTTGCTCCCACTTTGCGTGTTTAAACTATTTATATTTCTTTTCCATTATGATTAAGAAAAAACATGTCTTTGTTTCTTTATATGGTAGTGGTGTCTAGCACAAATGAACAGATTCCGACATTTTCATCTACTGTTGGATAGTAAAAATCAAAATCAAAAATCGTTTATTCAAACTTGGCTGCAAAACAGCACTTTTCGAGCGTCATAAATTTACAAAAGACAACCCTCAAAACGCCCACTCTTCACCACTTGCTGTGTTCTTGCTGGGAAGAAGAAGTGACGCAACAAAATCCCCAGCCACTTTATCATTAAGTTCTATCTGATAGAATATTTTTATACAGACGACCTGATGGCCAGAAACCCTCACCTGCAAGAAAGTATCAACATTGTGCCTCCTCTGTAACCCCTGGTCATCATTGACGTAGTTCTCATGTGCCTTCCCGTCTGCATTCACATCCCCCTTACCGTCATCCTTGTTCTCATCCTCCGTCATCCCCCGCTTGCCACGCCACGCAAAGCTGAAGATTTTCTCCATCTGAAGTTTTTAAGTGAAGTGTCAAATCATTGCAGTATCAGTTCGACCGACTGCGTTTGATGTCCTCAAGGCATATTAAAGCAGAGTATTGTGAACCTTATGTCCATATTGTAAGGTGGAAGTTTCATTGCAGTAAAACAAATCTGTATGTATTTCTTAATAGTGAATGTTTTTATACAAATGTGTACTTTAATGTTGTAGATATAAAGACCATTATGTATTGGTGCTTGCTTTAATGTGTCTTGAGTCTTAAGTGCATGTGTGCTGATGTATCAAAGAGTAGATAAAAGTATAATTAGAGTAAGTAGGTACAAAGTAAAATAAAATATTATTGAAATAGGAAAAATTGAGTAGAAGTGCAAAAAAATATATGGTAAGAAGTAGGAATAAAAATATGATTTGGTTAAATGTGATGTGAAGTATAAATTTTAATTATATCCGTACGCAGTCGGATTGGTATTGATTAAAAGCGCAAAATTATAATTCGAAGTTAGGTCTGTTTGAAAACAGTTGTGTTAATTGCATTTTGTGTTATGCATGAAAACTGTTGTAGAAAATATTAAAATTGTTAACACCAAACAACCTGTAAATAACATTAAAAATTAAATATAATTACTTCGTGCCAAATCTTAATTAATATTTTTCTTAAAATATTTATTTGTAAACTTAAATCTATAACAATTGTAGCTGATGCTTTAACTCATAACATACAAAGCACAGAAACAAATTATGCAATAGCGAACAATTCAATCAATTAATCTTATTTAAATATATAGCAAAAGCATTTTTTACGGATTATCTTACAGTCTGATTAATTGTCGTAATTCAGATTCTATAACATATACAGTGACTTGTCGACTACTTACTATTCGACACTACATTTAAACATGAAATACTTTCAAGTCATCATCCTCCGAGCCTCATAAACTACATTTACACATTTACAATATAAACTATCACAAATTACTTATACCCAAACATGTACTCAACAATTTACATATATTTGCGTTAATTACCCAAAAAACAATCACAAGAATAAATCCGTAAAAGCTTCAACGACAACGAAAAAATTACAAAAAAAAATGACGTCACGAAAAAACTGACAGACAGACAGACGTGGTCCATTCAGGACTTACTCTCGAAGGACTGGGGACGTCGACCGGACTGGCCCGATTCCTCATCGCACTTGTGGACACTAACGTAAGCAGCTAATCGCGGTGAGCACATAATACACACATAAATATTACATTATTATTTACATATAATTATATAAATACAAAAATAAAAATGAAAAAGAACAAGCGAAAGGACTTTTATGCCGCTCCGGTATAAACAATTGTAAGTAGTTCAAAATTATTTTTAAGGAAACACGGTTTAGTGACAATTTATATTTTGATTAGGGAACTTAATTAAAAAAATATGTATTTGATTGTTTTAAAAAAGGAAAATAAAATATTAAACAAAAAAACATTTTGTAGGGAATTCACACGTTAGAGCGGCATTAGACTTAGTTGGTGACGGTTAAAATTTTGATTCGATTCCCCAAAAACTATTAAGAAAAAAAGATAAGTCATGACGTAAATGTTGCCTAATAAAATAAGTAAATTCGTTTTGCGAAGGATAGGTCATTTGGTCTACCAAAAAAAATATCATCATCATATGCCTAGCCTTCTTCCCAAATATTTATGTTGTGTTTGCTTTCGGATTAATTAGATATACCAATATTTTAGAAAGCAATTAGAGAATGGATATATGAAATTCATTTGCTCTCTAAAATATACTACATATTTAATCTATCAATGATATAATACGAGTCATTACTGGATAGTGAACTTTGTAATAGCCAAAAATTACTTTCAGTGAAATAACTACAGATTGAATATTTATGATCAAAATGATGTCTTTAAGAATAACTAAGTCAATTACTCATTCTAGCTAGAGGAAGGGTAGACCAACTATCACTTTACCATTCTTCTTCAAGAAATCGAATCAAAATTATGACCCAAACCCAAAACATGGTATAGCGAGGCTGCCCCTCCACAAAGCGGTTAATATTGAACTCACTGCTTCCTGACTTTTGGCGTCCAAATTCCTACGCTCCTTAAACGTACCACCGAGCAGTCGCTGAATCTAGATATAGAACATCGCAGAAACAAAACATTCAGAAAAAAAGAAACAAAAATAATAAAAATAAAGTAAAAATATATTTAATATTTCTTGGTTCCTTGTCGTATAAGACATGCTGTGCTTTTTAGCGTCTACATTTTTGGTGTTATTGCTTTTAATAAATTAATTAGCATTATTGCGTCGACTTTGATTTATTTGATAACTGTTTTCTTTTTTGATAAAAAAAATGATCGTCGCAATATTGTAATTAATCGATTTGCTTTGGCGAAACGATATTTAGTTACAAACCAATATTATTTTTATAACTACCACCATGTTCCTAAAAATTCCTCAAAATCCATAGTTAGTTTCAACCGTTTTTTACTTTTACTACTGCTACCAGTGTTAAACCATCACCGAACAATTTTGCCATTTTATTTCGCCTCAGCAAACCTTGCTAAGTCCCTCTATATTGTTATAATCTAAGGCTATGTGCTTCAGCCGCTAATGTAGCTTGTGCTAATTTTTATGCAGTTTTCCTACAATATGGCGCAAGTGTAAGCGGAGAGCGATTTATTGTAGATTGTGAATGAGATTTAAGGAATGAGATGCCACTGAAATGCTTTTTTATTCGCTTTCCCATTTGTTAGAATGCGATGAATCTTGTAAGTAATATGAATGGTTGTGAGTACCCCGTAATGACGCAAATGTAGTGTTGTAAAGATTCTTTTTCATTGAGGTAAAATAAGTAAAAGATTTTTGAGCAAGTTTGATAATATCCCCTTATGGTTTGTTTATCTTAACACCAAGGCAGCTTGAGGGTGATTAATGTTCAATAGTTCTATGTTAAGACCCTGATGCCTGTGCCCTGCACTTAACGCTGACCAAAACGCATGAATGAAAATGGTATTTTCTACAAAATTGCTCCCCGCTCGTCCCTTACACCATTTCACATGTGCATACTCACGACTAGGAACTCGTTCTTATCAACGCGCTGGTTGCCGTCCGTATCAAACATGTTGAACGCGATGCGGAAACCTGAAGCCGGCTCTGAAACACCGAATTATGTGTTGCAGATTACTGGCAGATGGGGCAAGGAAATTAGAGGTTTTGTTAACATAGTGTAAATTTTGTTTAGGCATTTGTCTTATAGCCTGGGGAGCTCGTTGGTGACACTCTAATAGTCCACGTGGGGAGAGGGACGTAGGCAGCGGGGGTGATTACAGACAGCTGACAGGACTATAACTAAAACTGACTAAAGCTGGCCAAGGCTGACTGTAGGTCCAAGGAAATACCTAAGTGATCCTATAAGGACAGGATCACTTAGGTCAAATTTTGTACTGAATATACTTACTTGTTAAAATTGAGAGCAGGAACAGGTACTCTGTGTAAGAGATGATCCCTGAAAAATTAAAGAGTTGAGATCAACAAAATGTTTTATAGATTGCCAGTCATCTTGTATTTGTTGGTTTATACATATATCTACATTTTAGTTTATTTTGGTTGAAACCTTTTGATATTTTATGATATAGTCAGATCTTGTAGACAGAATATCACTGAAGTTTACCTTTGTCCCTCATATTGCGGAACATCTGGGAGGATCCCTTCTTGAGCGCCGGCGTGTGGTCCCGAAGGTACTCAATCTCTTTGGTAGTCAGCACACGACGTTTTAGACGAGCTGTCAAAAGCAATAATCAAGTTGACATTAACAAGCTGTTCCCCGCGGTTTTAGCCGCGTCTCGTGGAAAATACTTCTCGCACCTGGATAAAATGTAGCCTATGTCGCGGAGGGTTAAGTGTAGCTTCTCAACGGTGAAAGAATGATTCAAATCGGTTCAGCAGCTTCGCATCCAAAAGGGTAGAAGCAAACCAAAAAAATATATATAACGTATAGAAATCGCAAAGGCTTTAAACGTCTTTTAATATACAAAGAGAAATATCTTTTACCGGGCAGCATGACACTACAGAACAAGACTTTTAGGTCTCCGTAACTATAGTTAAATGTGACCTTGGTATACTTTCTATATGAACAGTGTAAATAAACTGTACTCACGCCTAGGCTCCTGCTCGACCACGGACTCGAGGAAGTCCTGAGGAGTCATGTACAGCTGGCCGCCGTACTCCACGCTCGCGAACTTGATGAACCGCCTCTCTCGGGAGGTCAGCTTCACCGATCTGGCAAGCTCATCCGGCTGGAACAAATGAATGTTTCGTTAGCTGGCTTTGTAAAAATAATGTTTATTGACCAAATTTTTTAATATAATCACGTATTTTTTAAAATCATTCATCGTTACAATAGCAAGGTGATTAAGATGAACCCTGGTACCCAAGGTTAGATATAGCTTGTGTTATTGGTACCATCGTTTTCTTTTATTATTTGCTCAAAATAACAGATGTTCAATTTTTTCAATTGGTACAATTTCACTTAAAATTATAAAATATATTAAAAGAATATGGTTGATTCTGAACGATGTATATATACCTATACGTAGTGTACGCTAATCTGAAAATCTACAAACGTAGTAGAATGATGTATAGAACGAAGAAACGCGGTTTGAGCCTCAGATTAATTTATTGGATGTGGTGTCTTTTTAGTTCAAAGCTGATTTGCTAATGATATCTGATTCCATCTCTAAAACTAGCAACCTAGCAACGACTAATCCTAGTATTGTATCAATAAATGGTACGAAAGCTCTAATGGAATCGCTCTGTTCCGTGTTTTGGCATCGTTGAGTGATGCTCGGTTTACAGGGCACGGGCCGATGCACCCACTGTTCATATCAATCGGTAAATCTATGAACTTGGTGCGTAGACGCGCGACTAAAAGTCGTCAAAGGATTTTAAAATAAATATTTTTGAGTAGAAAATGCTGGACCGTCTTTTTAGCTGCAAGTCCGTAAAGATATATAGTCAGGTACTATATTTATAGTTTGTTCAACTTCATTCAACACCACCTTGTTTCCACCTGTCTCTAAAACAGTCTATTTATGTAAATATGTCCAGAAGATTTTCGCAACGCAGGAATTTTATAATCAGCCTCATTATTCAACAGCTCTCTCAGTCTAGATTCTACAATTACATAATATTGTAACTACAATTTGTAGTGTCACCGAAGAGATAAATTTCTGCCAATGTTTATTGACAGGAATTCGTTTTGTAAGATTTCTGGAAGATAAAACTGGGTTTGATTGGCGCTGCGTTACGTCACTTCCAGTCTAAGTAATCTGTGTGTAAGGATATAGATCTGAGGTGATTAAATGCCTTGTTTTGTACCTAGCTGTTAGTCGTGTCAGAGATAATAATAGCAACCCTACATTTTGTACTTTATTTATTGAGTAAAAAACAATACTTGCTTTTTAGGAAAATAGCGAAGTTAGTCAAACATTATAAATCTTATGAAATTGAACGAAGATTATAGAAGCTTAATCTTCGACTTGATCAACAAATAGCTATAATTGATATTTATATAAAAAATAAAATTACAGTCTTCACTTTAAAAGCCAAATAAATGATATTTCTGCAAAAATAAAAAGATATTTTACACAGCATTTCCAAAAGTTCCGACTAAAAAGTCGCCCGATTACACAGTCCCACATTTTAACTCTAACAATACAATCAAAGCTAAGAACTAAAAATAAACGAAGTGGAAACTAGTAATAAGATACGCGGAACAAAAGTATTTTTCCCTGTTCCTTAAAATAATATTTTCAGTAATGCGTTGTACGGCGAAAACGGACGCGGAGGCGACTTTTGCTAAATTGGGCGACACTATTTTTGTTCGGTTGACTTAGTAACCAGTGTATTTAGGACTTTTATGGACATGATTTTCCATCGCTTTCTCGTTTTAGATATGGTTTAATTTACGTAAATTATAAAATTTCCAATAAACCATAGAACGAGGAGCAATCATTTCTGAGGTGGTTGATGAGCCTTTTAACAACGACTGTAACAGCCTTACTACAAAAACTTAAACATCTGTTGAACACTTGTCTAAAAAACGTGTGGCTGCCAAACGGACCTTATTACAAAATCATAATCTGATTTTTTTAGACAAGTGTTCAACAGAAGTTTAAAGGTTTTTGTGCTACGACGGTTAATGTCTAATTAAATACTTACATTTAACTGAAATTAATAGTAGGTACGATTACTTACAACAAGTTTTAAACTTTCAAGTCAGAAAACACTCACAATTAATTTAAAGAAGTCAGTATTTTATATTTAACTAGCTTTTGCCCGCGGCTTCGCTCCCGTCAACTGACTTCTCTACTTTACCCTATTTTTTTTTCATAAGAACCTTCTCCTGACAATAACAAACACAACAAAAAAGAATTAGCCAAATTGGTCCAGGCGTTGTTGAGTTATGCGCTTACCAACACATTTTGCGATTCATTTTTATATTACAGATTCGTTAACAACCTGTATGGTTTTGAATTATCGCTAGAAAATTGTTTCCATAAGAAGCCTCGGTCCAAGTTATACTGGTCACAACATTTTGGGCTCAGAACAGTGACAATGGATTTGTATTACGTGACAGCGTGATACTAATGCAGTGTTTTCGGGATTAAGTGTTGAAGGATAGCCTTTTATCATTCTAAATGTTGTTTATTTTCAATTTGTCACTGCAGTGTAAATAGAAGGACTTTTATAGACAATGTGGATCATTTGTGTTAGTTTTAAGAATGCATATGCTGAGGCTATTTTTTTCTATCATCAAATGACCGCTCCCGCTGTGGGTGCAGCATGACGTAGTGTTAGACTCTTACTGACTAAAATCGACATTGTTCCTTCTTAAGCCCTAATAGTACCAGGGCCGCGGTAACTGCGGGTCTCAGGACATTTCCGAAAGAACATTTTGGATTAAAAAACGCACCCTTAGAATCACAACAGAATCAGTAAATCTTTAAACAAATAATTCCCTTATCGGGCCGATAAATCAGGTTTGTAACAAGCCCTACTTAATAGTAGTTTTGTCACAAATATAGCGATAAATTACGCGGAACCACCCCCGAAAAGAGTTATAAATCCTTACAAATGAGGTAAATGTTTGTTTGAACAATTTATGTTTTCAATGGGGTATTTTTTTGGCTTTTGTCGGGTCAGCTCGAAGATTCATGAGTGGAGGCGCCATCTGAATATATTATGGTCAAGATTGTGAAAGATGCCGACAAACGAAAGGCAAAATTCATGGACAAAGTTGAAGTTGTCGTGAATAACTACAGTAAAAGTAATAAGTACATGCCATTTCTAAACAGTCTTTTGCAAGCTTTACCATCCATATTGCATTTTATGTAATGAGTCTGAGTGGGTTAAGTATCTGACTTCTTTTCTATTTCGATATTTTTTTCAATACCACCTGTGACTTTTTTCTGCTGATTTGAGGAAATGGAACAAGCACGCAGCGGCGGCCCTAGCCATTGCGAGGCTACGTGCGGCAGGTCTATGCGAGGCCCTTTGTCCTACGTGAAAAGATGTGCTGGGAGAGTAAGCTGGCGTTTTGATTTAGCTAAACGTCATGTTTGAGGAGAAATGCTCAAGTTATCATCATCATCATCATCATCTCAGCCATAGGACGTCCACTGCTGAACATAGGCCTCCCCCTTAGATCTCCACAGATACCTGTTGGAAGCGACCTGCATCCAGCGTCTTCCGGCGAACTTTATAAGGTCGTCTATCCACCTCGTTGGTGGACGTCCTACGCTGCGCTTGCTAGTCCGTGGTCTCCACTCCAGCACTTTTCGGCCCCATCTGCCATTTGCTCTGCGAGCAATGTGGCCTGCCCATTGCCACTTCAACTTGGCTAATCCGGTGGGCTATATCGGTGACTTTGGTTCGTCTACGGATCTCCTCGTTTCGGATTCGATCACGTAGAGAAACACCGAGCATAGCCCTCTCCATAGCTCGTTGAGCGACTTTGAGCTTTGAGATGAGGCCGATAGTGAGAGACCACGTTTCTGTGCCGTAAGTCAACACTGGTAACACACATTGGTTGAAGACTTTCGTCTTGAGGCACTGAGGTATGTCGGACGAAAAGACATTGCGTAGTTTCCCGAACGCTGCCCAGCCGAGTTGGATGCTCAAGTTAAACAAATAAATAAAATGTTATTTTTACTACAGTTTATACTTAAAGAATCACAAAATTAACAAATATAAAATGATCTGATGCTTGCGACTTTTCTTAAGAAATCTTTAATTAAAGCAGAATAATCGAATGAATGAGCAACGTTATTTTCGATCGAAAGAATAGCAAGGGTTGAAAGTCGATCTTGTGTCATCGAATTCCCTAAACATGTTTTAATAATTTTAAGCCTCGAAAAACTGCTTTTTCGATATTATTATTTTATTATTTGAATTCTCAAGACTATTTCGGTAGTGGGATAAATTTCAGTTAAATTATTTTCTAATATATATTTCAGCACCGAGATAATATTCAGCTCTTCGTATAACTGATTCAGGGCCGTCTCTAGCTCATGTAACGCCCGGGTGCAATCATGATCCAAGCACCCCCTATGTATTGAAAGATTGTGACTTGACTAGTTCGAACGTCGTAAATAAGTTCATACGGAAACTAGGAATTGTTTTCTTGTTAATAAAAGGACTTAAAAGCGGCGCTACCTTCTAGGTTCGGCTAAAAAAGGATGAAAAAATAAAAGAAGTGGAAAGTAAAGCACCCGCGAGCGTAGCGAGCGCAAAAATTTTGAGTTTTGGGACATAAAAGTACTCTAATCAAGTTAAAAGGAAAGGTACTGGCAAGTGAACGGCCTCAAGCGTAGCGAGCGCGAATTTTTTGAAATTGTTTGTTTAAGGACTCTCAAATTCGGAATTTAACCACAAATAAAAGGAATCCGTGACTGGATCGAGAGCTAGTTGTTTTTGTTACTTTGGTGTTCCAACTTTTTGTTAAATTCAGGACTCAAAAAGTAAACGCAGAATAAATTAGAAATAAAGAAAAAATGCATATTGTTTTTTGGACCAGACATATTTTACATTTTTTTTTATATTAGTGTGGGTTGTGGCGCGAGGCCCCCCCAAGCGCGAGGCCCTGTGCGAAGGCACAGTTCGCACACCCCTAGGGCCGCCACTGCAAGCACGTGAATAAAGCTTCGTTTTCACACAATTTGGGCGTACTTTCCCAACTTTTCCCCTAAACCAAAAAAGGCGAAACCAACACAATGCGACAACCCGCAAACAACTTTCTATAATAATGTTAAATGTTTCCTCCGATGGTGATATTAAATCACCGGCACCATGTATCGGATAGTACACAATATTAATTCCATTTATACTGGTAGCCATTAGAAACAATTTAGAGGCGTATTATCCGTCGCGGACATTAATAAATACTGTTTGTTTTGAACTAGCTGTGCGCCCCGGCTCCTGTCGTGTAGTTTGTTCGCTCAGTGATGTAATGTGAAGGGTATGAATTTAATATCGATGGAACAAGTACTTAATATCGATGGTGTGGGTAGTTTGATTTAATTTCAAGTGCTGGTACCGTTTGAAGCTGTTACGATTTTGCGGTATAAAGTCTTTATAAATTAATTATGATTTCCATTGGTAAAAAATATTCGCCACATAATGGTAGTATACATTAGCAATAATCTTTTGCCGATTACACTCAGAAATAATAACCTTAGTCGTAGATCACAGAGACAACGACAATCCCAATTAGGTTGTTAATGTAAGTAATACCTAAAATCTTCATCAGATGTCCAGCTGTGGGTGACAGTTTTTTACTGGCTAAAACCCACCTTTGTTTCTTTTGAAGGCCTTATGAGCACTAAGACTGCGGTTTTTCTTTCGACCAATCCCTAAGCCCCAGCAAGAAGCAGTAAATACCTTAAAGTAGCCCATCAGCACATTTCTCTCAAACAGCCACATAAACTGACCGACACACAAACAGAAAACACCAATTTGCATCCCATTAGACGTAGTTAATTTGACATAAGGTCACATACATACACACGGACTCGCCACAACAGGTTGAAAGACGATAATTGTGGTAACCTAACCTAATGAGCAGTTTATGATGGCCATCGCGATAGCCCGGACCCCTAATTGTTCTTCTAGCATGTGTTGGTAGAAAACATCGCTGATTCATGATGGGAAGTTACGGATGATACGGATCATGCTGTCCGATGGGATCTTACCACTGAGTAAAGAAAGATGAGAGGAGATGCCATAATGCAGGTAGATTAGGTACATTCTTCTAGGTCAAATAAGCACGGTGGGCATGACCAAAACGTTTAGTTACGAGTGAACCAACGAGTTCGGGTTCTTTGAGACATCTTTTTTAAAAAAATTTGGTATCACAAAAATGGGCGGGTTCCAAGGAAGACTAATAAGAGTGGAGGCAGTAACCGTTCCCGTCATTGTGACATTAGGGTTCGTTCAGATAGACCGGGTCGGAGAGCATCGGCGCGCATTATTCTTTTCACTCAGACCGGAGCCGATCAGCTGCGCTAGCATTAAAGAGCATGCAAATGGAGCCAAACGTCAAGAAAAAATACACGATCGGAGCCGATCGGCTCCTCTTATTATTTCACACCGAGCGCATTCGAGCATTCTCAATGACAAAAGCAGTGCGCAAGCAAAAATAAACCTTACCTCAAATACTAATAACTCAATTTTCAACGTGTTAAGAATTTGCTTTGCTCTCCGAGCCGATCTGTCTGAACGGACCCTAACGCATTGTGGGGCGCCACTTTTAGGAGATTTTCCGTTATGGCATCTCCGCTAGATATTTGGTTCTCCGTGGATCTTACTGAGGATTTCTCTTTAGCCTAGTAGGTGCTAGGATTAGTGAGATTATAGGTTAAGTGTGCTACTGGCCTGGTGGCGTATCTTGTAATCTGATAACGCTTTGTCGGTGTTAGAAGTCTTTCTCTTGTTATATGCGTCTCAAACACAGATTTATGTGGGAAATCTAATAGATATTATGACGCAGGTACTGTAAATAATATTGAAAAATGCTGTTTGAAACATATTCATAACTAAGAACCGTTAGAGTTTTCACCCGCCTCCCAAGAAAACCCTTTGACATCGATTACCTGGGTCCCGGGAAGCTACTTTGAAATCGGTTACTCCGGACATGCTTTGGGAAGCTTTTTCGAAGGCTATGAGATTTTGGAGCTTTATTGGATCAACAGAACACAACTTGTTGTGTGTCTACTTTTTGGATATATGTGGTTATGTAAATGGTTTTCTTATATTAACTACGAACACAAGACACACAAAACGATCGTACACAAAATATCTGAGATTTTGGGAGTACAATACTTATGGGCTACAAAAGCGATCAATTGAATCACAATAAGCATATTCAGAATCGCAAAGCCAATTACGCTGTAATTAAGATTCTGGCTAATTTGCCCGTCGTTGAATATTTTCTCACTTACGATATCGTATTGCTAATTACTTAACGAGAATGTGAAGTATTTTATCGGAATGCCGCAAATGATGCTGAGGAAACTTGCTGTGTTGGGTTTGCAAGATATCTTAATAAATGCATATTTAAACTTATGGATCTATTCGCTACTGATGATTTAAATTGCATGTTTAAGAACATGAGGATAAATTAGGTTTTCTGTAAGAAGCTATATTTTTTTAGATCTGCCTGAAACTATATTTCAAATATGTATTGACATTCATTTCATTTTATTTCTAGGAACGATAGTATGATTAGACTATACCTTTTTAACAGCACTTTCACACTATTCGGTTGTCCGTGAGCTACTATTTGAATTTTCTATATGGCCTTTCATTTTATCTGTAGCAGCCTGAACCCCTATATTTTGTTTATTTATCACGTCGTTAATATTTTAGCAGACTAGCAACACCTCTGAAGCCCTATCAATTAGATGGATCCAGAGTAATATATGCAAGCGATTCTCACGCTCATTGGTCGAGCTATGAAGGCTTGTAGTCTACGTACTAATGTTACTACGAACAGTACTGATTAATAGGCTAGCTTCGTCGATAGAAATCGTCATTACGCCGTACATATTTTACTGGGGACGGGTTCGTGCCCGTTTCACCGTTAGCTAGCATAATTTTAAGTTTTGCGCACACAGATAGTTATTAAGGCTTGTTTATATCAATGTCTGGTTTGTTTGTGATTGATGACTGGTTGTGTACCTGCTAATTGGCGTGGTATTGTGTTGTGGTAATGGTAGTTGTTACTAAATAATAAGCTTTTGTGGAACCTTCTATTTTCAGGAGTTTACGCCATCGACCAAATTACCAATAATTAGGCTTATCCACAAAAACATGCGTCATGCGCTTATTATCGTTACTTATTTGTTACTTACTTAATCCTACCCTTCTCCCTATTAGTCTCTATTGATCAAGCTTAAAAACAAAAGGTGATCTAAAATCATTTCTGCATTGAATAGTTTCACAAACATTTTACCAAGAACTTAAACATTAAACAAACAAATAGTTACAACAAAACAAACAGTCCATTCATAGTAGTAACACAGGTCCAAGCCATCAAGTGGTGAATGGGAAAAAGCGTGAATGTTAGCCAGGCTCCAATTAAAAGCGACGGCCTTATCTATCAATACTAGCTTTGTAAGGCTGTACCTACGCCTCAGCGGACTGATATCCGTAGCATTTCATTTACCTGTTTCAGTAGGGTCGCCCATAGAAAGGTAAATAAAAATTGCATTTATATTTTTGTGCCTTTTTATACCTGCTAAATATGGTTTATTATTTTTCCAGCGTTATGAGTTAAAATTCGAATCAATATTGTTTCTATTATAATTCATAAATAGGACTGGTACATTTGTAGACTCCCTTAGTTTTCCAGATTATATACTTCTGTCAACCCTCCTACTTTTCAGTAGGCTATTTATGTCTTGTAGAACATCGGGACGGAGCTCAATCGCATTGTTCTGAGTTTTATAAATTGGATAAACAAAGTTACCATAAGGGTTCTCAATTTCGGTCCTTAACGTTTGGAAAAGTGATTTTCATAAATAAATCTCATATTGAATGGAAAAGAATGTCATCTTTGGCATTCACTTAATTTAAGTTTCGTTTTCTGCCTACCATTGATACGTATTCCACCGGACGGATCATTTAAAGTCCCAACCAATTGAGCAGCCCTAGATACAGCTTTCAATTTGACCAGCTGCGGTAAATATTGTTTGTATCGCTTCATCTGTGTGAATGAAAGTATGAACGATCGGACCAGCTCGTTGGGACATTGGCGTTCAAAATGTGGGTAGATGTTTGGTAATACAACTAATAACTGCTAATGTTTTGCTAGAGGAGTGACAGAACATTGTGTAACTATCAAAGCGGATTGTAGGTAAATCTGGGAATGAAGCAATTTGCTGTATTTACAAAATACTGTTTGTTTTATGTAAAGCAACTGCTATGGGGTTTAGCAAAAGGAAGCTTATAATTTAGGATAACAATTTTTCATCAGATTACTATGATACTATTGTAAGTCGTAACAAGTCCTCGTGCAGTATTTTAGTTATTTATCGCAGTAGCTTTTTAGTTTAGACGAGGCAAACAGGCGGCAAAGGATTTTAAAAATAATAACAACTAATAAGCTGTTAGGTTTTCCCATATTTCCCTAGTGATCAAGTTCTAAAACTTTATCCAAGCCCTAACAGCTAAATAATGAGTGCAATAGCTCTATAAATAATTTTTCACACTAAAATATAAGCTAAGATTTCTCAACACACAATTATCTCTTCAATCACCTCACAAACCACTAATTCAATATATCAAACATTATTGACTTGATTACAACACGGAACGGCCGAAGTAGATCACATTCTAAAACCGGACATATTGGACAAAAAACGACAACAACATAAAACTTCTGTATGCGCCATTTATTACGGCAAATGTCAGTGCCCGTGCGCAACTAGTGCAAAATTGGTCGTATTAACTGAGTGGCCGGTGGTAGTTGGCATGACAGAGTGGCGCCACAGAATAAAGAAAAATGAAGGCATTTTCATTTTAATTAATATTAATGACTCTTTAGGTATCTATGTGTGAACTCTGATGTCCACGTTTTTAATTGATTACGGGGGAAAAAGGTTATCTCTGGTCTTGTAGAAATGCAAAGGTCATAAACGTTTTTTCTGAAAAGTTATAATTTATTTACCCAAGCCAAATTATGCTGGATCTTTGTACTGCTTGCAGTTTTGAAGACATTACGGCCATCAAATCTTAAATACCTATAATTTTCCAGTTTGAATTTACTGCACGTCGGGTGTCAGTTTATTTATGTCGGTGCCGTGGGTGTAGATATGACTACGAGAATAAGTCATAATTATTTGAAAAATACTTATTATTGGATCAGGGTTTTGGTGATCTACAATCTTGGAATAGATATCCTTAATAGTATTAATCAGACCACGATTTCAATAAATTCCAGAGCTTAAATTGCAGTTCAGATGAATCATAATTTTTAAAAGTGAAGAAAACATTTTGATTTTGTACATGTTAAGATTTTTGATTATTAAATTGATAATGTGCGTAACATTATGAGCAACATTTTAATCTTCAATTCCATTTTTAGCTCTGCCGCTACGGCTTTCCTAACAAAAGCAATCACAAAACTTTTACTGCTCACCAATTTAGTACATTCTTTAAAACCTCAAGTTAAACAAATACCAAAATAAACATCACGCCACACACCTTGCCATCTTCAGTCCATTAAATCTGGCATCAAATGCAAACCGTAAAAACGATAGTAAAACACAAATAAATCATTCAGCCGATAATTGGATGGGAGTTAATATCCTGAGGGAGGATTCAGCAATTCCTGGTTCAGCAACCAACAATTTCAAACAAAATCTGGGGACGACGTAAATGTCCGTACGTCAGGAGGCTTTGAAAGGATATAATGTGTTAGGCATTTTAGTAAAATGTTAGGTTCTTAAACTGTTACGTAGTGCAAAGTTGCAAGGATTCAAAATATGTTCAATTGACGTTCTTTTCATTCAGGGGCTGATTTTCTAAACTAATCGACTATGTTCTTGCTTTACATAAAATTCATGTCCTTGATTTTAAGTCTGATTTCAAACATGTTTAAACATAGGTAGTCATATCGTTTATTGCTTTCTATAATTATATCCCCTAACATCCTGGTCTCACTAAGAACTTTTGAATCTACTACTAACAAACTAGCAAGATCAATTTTACTTACGCATCTTTAAAATGTATAAAACAATTTACCCTTTTCTAATATATTTCAATAGATAGTGCGAGTAATTTGACGTGTACTAAAGTTGTACTAGGCGAGCCAGCCGAGGGTGTAATATAAAATTGTCCGCATTAACATAAACAGTGCGACGCGACTTAGGTGCGCAGGCGCCACGACTGACGCGCTGCGTTGAGATGGATTTGTGAGAACCGACTGGGCTACAGGGACTTATTTTGTATGAGTTATTATTAACTTTTACCTGATTAAAATAATTTTATAATAATAATACTACCTTAATGCGTACCGACTTCTACCCATCTGTATCACTGAAGGTTCTACAGAATAAAAGTAACGATTTGCCTGTAGGTCTGTGTATTTCATTTATGCAACAATTTTAATTTACTTTTAATTACCGAGGAGACAAAATGTTGCCATATTTGGACTTTGTTCAACTTTCACAAAAATAATATCTTACTTACTAAGGGTAAATTGGTCAGAATCACATAGAACCCAAACATATTTTTTTCTTTTCATATTCCCATTAAAAATTCCGAGTCCATCCCTGCGAGTCGTTCCTGGACGTCCCCCATAAATCGTGAAGCGACAGTTTTAAACACTCTATTGTACAAACATTTGTATCGTATTAGCCGAACGTAATGGCTCGGCTCGCGTGATTTACCGCCCGTGTGTCACCTACCTTTGACACGCATTGTACGGGTTACAAGCTCGTGTGTATCTTGTGCAATCGTTTTAATATGGTCCCTTTTTTGTGAAGCAAATGTTATGATTACCAATTTTATGGGAATAAAACTTTCTCTGGATATTGTGTTGGTGAAAAATTCTAAGTGTGTGGTCTTGTTAAGGCTTTCGTTTTTGTTGGGTGTAGGATGATTATAAAAGATTTGAGCGATATAAAAGTGAGAAGTCATATGAATAGGAATTATTTACTATAACTTATACAGGACATATATACCTGTATGTATAGGTACTCAAAAGAAGCAGACGTTGTATTTGGCATCTTGTACACACATCGCTGTTACCCAAGAAGGTGGATCTCAAGAGTATGTTATGATAAGTAAGACTCTTGCAGAAATCAAATCCATTATACACCTGTCTGTGTATCTAAGAATACATGTAGATAGATCACCGAAAGCGATGCTATTTCAGCAATTACTCTGTTCGTATAACAGACTATTAAATAGTTCATATAGCAGAAAACGCCTAAGGCGTTAAGTCCGCCGTTGTACAAAATATGCATAACGTATTATAAATAAATAAATATTGCCTACTTAACCTGACGGAAGTGCATTGCATTTATAGTGTTTTCAATTAGGTAGATAAAAGGTTTAATAATAATTGAGTAGAACTTTTGTAGTTCAATCACGTATACAGTTTATGTTCCTTGTTCTCTGTTAAGTGATAATTTTATCACCTTACTTAGTTTTGCAAACTCAACTTGTCATTTCGTAACGATTTGTTTGAAGAGGAAAAAAATTGATACAACTTTTACATGGAAATCGTAAAATGGTTTAAACGAGTGCATAATTTTGGTTTTATATTGCATTTTTTATCTGCGGTTAAATCTACAACGTAAACAGGGCCAGTGGGAAAATAACAAATATGTATTTTGAAGGGGATATACCAGATCAAATTATTTTGCAAAACAATATTTTTATCATAACGACAATCGATTAATTTAAATCGATTCTCAAAGTACTGCCACAATTATTTCTTCAATTAACGAAAAAATTGAGGATAAAAATGTTTCCCAACACTTAGATACATGTTCACATCAATCAAACTTTCCAGTGCAGCAATAAAGTTAGCTATAAAACATAATCGATTACTGATAACGACTCACAAAGCGTACATACACCAGTGTTACTTGGTCTATGTTTTAGGAGATTTAAAATAATAGAAAAAAACTTAGCAGCTGTCATTGAATAGACAGTAAGTCTGACAATCCGTCATACCAATGGGTTTGGGTTGCTCGGGTAACTGGGTGGAGGAGATCAGACAGGCAATCGCTCCTTGTAAAACACTGGTAATCAGCTGTATCTAGTTAAACTGGAAGCTTACCCCAACATAGTCGGAAAAAGACTCGGGAGATGATGAGATAGACAAATGACAACCAGACTGCGTAGAAAATGCCATTATTCAACTTGTCTCTATCCTCATACAAAATCAGTTTAATTGTTTTTCTAATTAATATATTTTTGAAGTACCGCAAAGAAAGGTCAAGCAATAGTGGACGAAAGCGTTACCTGTTCAAAAAATATATATATACGGACCGCGGTAGTATTTAATTCAATTCTATAATTTCATTTCACAATATTTGGTCAGGTTGATATTCCAATAATTTACTTAGACAAGTTATACTTGGAATGCGTCCAGTAGTTTTATTACTTTTTATCTTGCTTTGCATAAACTTGACATTTATTAGGTTAAAGTGCACCTGCTGCACCTTGGCGTGTTAGTGACCATTTTCTCATGACCTGTTGTGGGGTCATATTTGGCAGTATTTAAACTATTGTCATAGCTATACTATTCATAGTGTCATTCTGCTTCTCGACTGTATTTTTTTATGAAACCTGTCTCACTTGAATGATATCTAACAAAATAGTATATGGAACACTTCTAAAAGACCCAGAAAAACCGAAATAGTTTAACACTGCGATCATGTCAATCGTTCCAAAAAATTCAACGCACACTGCAGACACATTCGAACATCGTTAACCAGATATCATAATCCCGTATATTACAAATACATTGAACACCAACTTGTCTGTTAATCTTATTCGTCTGAATGTTTCCGGATGCTTTGAAGCTTGTCTGTTTGTTTGTCGGCTTCGCAGCGAGGCGTCAGATTATCTGAATACTTGCTAAATACACCGAGATGACGATACATCTGTGTGAGTGATTGATATAGGTGAAAATGTCCATGTGTGAGTGAGTTTCGAGGTATTGAATCATCTGTTACACGTGAAACGAATTGCCCTAGACTTGAGTTGGCGCCAGTGACAAAAAGGTTTGATTCTAATTTTGGTTATTGAAAACTGGATGAAGATTTAAAAGATGGACGTGGAGAAGATAATTATAACAAAGCAGAGGAAGCTAACAGATAAGTAAAAAAAGCTAAAATAACCTCATAAGACCGCGAAAAAATCCAACTTAAACTTGAAAGTAAGTCGCTCTTATCAAGATATAAACAAACCTACATTAAAGACCTAATAAATAGAATTGCATGTCGTCATTATTTTACTAGCACTTCAAGATAACAGTTACACAGCATATTGGTTGAACTATTAATAATGATCGAGACTTTATAGTCCATAAATGTAAGTAAACACAAAGTTAAACAGTTACATTTAGGCGTTATATTTTCGCCAGCACTGTTATAGCAAAACTAGATACAATTTATGATCCTATCAGCCAACCAGTGGGGGACATTCCCTTAAAATAGTTTGAGTACTCTCACACTGAAGATAGTAGAAGATATGTGGATATGGCATAAGCATATGAGAAGGATATTTCGAAATAAATGTTTTCTTTGATCTAAACAAAGGCCACATACTTCGCGTGGTTGACGAGGAAGCAAGCGTTGAGACCCTCATAGAAATAAGCATGGACACATTTTAATATAACAAATCTTCAAAAAAATATAATAGAAAACATTAGACACATAACTGATTAAAAATGGCATATGTATAGAACTAATGACGTAAGCAAGTCATATACAAGCGACAAGACAGACTCCCATGCATCTTGAGGCACGATCGCAGACTGTTGGCACATCCCCCAATTCACTGCTCCACGCGCGCCCTTCGCGTACATAGTTTTATTCGACATATTTCCGCATTCAAGGTTGTGACATCAAGTTGAATGCAACGCGTACTACATACCCAGGAGACAGGCTCCGTACATTTGTGTCGGACATTTGGACATTTGTTTACGAGAGAATGTTTGAAGACAAGCGCTTTGTTTGGTTCCCAGTAAGTGGGCTAAAGGTCGGAGCTGCACTGTTTTGTTTGGATTGACGTGTCCCAGTAGCTGGAACTTCGTAAATATACTTGACATAGTACAAGTTGGTGCTTACTTCATTAGAAATGTGTGACGGCGTGGTGACGGCAGAAACAACAAAACGTTGCAACGTTCCACGAGTGTTTTGAATATTTTTAAGTTTCGCCATCCCTCATTGCACATTTTTCAGCACATGAATTTCAACATACTATAAGAGCAATTTAGCTAACATTTCTGCACAGTTCAATTAAATCAAATACTTTTTACGTGCAATAGCGTCCCTTAAATCTTTTGTATAGATCTAAGGTAATAACAACACCTCTCAATATCCTACGAATCTAGATAATACCCGAGCAGCATCTTCATCATATTCCTCGGCAGAAACTGGTTGATATATGATAAACTCTGATCGCGATTACAGGCGAGGATAGCGGGCTAATGGCAGATTACCGGCGCCCGGCACACCTTACACTTTGCTATAAATATCGAAAACGAAAGTGGAAGTGCTGAATTTAGCTGAGAAATTCTCGGAGAGGAATGAGGCTGTAAGTTTATGGTGTTTTAATGGTGATAGGATGAGTTGTAAGGAATTTGCGTTTGTTTGCACATTTCCCAAGGGTAAATCGTAGGTCCTGGTTGTTGAATTCCTTTGGCTCGTTTTATGTCGCTGTAGAATGGTCCTACCGTTATAATTATTCATAAGAACAAAATGGAAAGATCCGATGGATCACTAAAATATTTGTTCCAACCAAATCTCGTATTGATACTTTCACTAACACTATAGAACAAATTATTATTATTTATCGAATCGAATATTTAGACCCTATGTAACAGCAAAGTAAAACGACTGCTAATCTTGATCATGTAATCTGCTACGATCAATTACCCCTCCATTACCCCAGATAACCTGGCGCTAACTATACCTTGTTAATAAGACAAATTGATAACCACCGACTTACCTACCATTAGCATGGTAAGCAAGGCAAATGGACGTATTAGTACGTGACTATCCTTTGTAAAGTGGGTGATTAATCTCGCTCGACAGCGCACAAGATCTATTAGAATTGACATCTTGAAGAGCAAATATGAGTAGTTTTGAAACAAATTGGTTTTGCCTTATAAGGAAAATGTGGAACGTAATTTCATTGGGCCTGTTCTGTATGACCTTTGGTCGTATTGCTATATGCATATTTATTAACTTTAAGTTTTACTATCACTTTGATTGCTGTATAAAATGTTGCAGGAACCTAAAAATATTTTGATCTGAAAAAAGTACTTATTCTCTAACAATTCTTAAGCAAAGATTAATTGTGTTCAGATATTACGTAAAGACCATGGTATTTATAATAAAGTACATTATTAATCTCGGCGGAGTGTGTAGTCTGCGAATATTTGAAGTGCAATATGAATGGGTTCAGGAATAGATTGTGTCTACGTTCATAACGCCTGGACATTTATCATACAGCTCAGCAAGTGATGAATCTATACATATAATAAAATGATAGGAAAGTCAAACTGTACATTGAATATTTTTTTTAAAGAATACTTGGGGGGTGATCTATTATCGATTATGAAACCAAATATGTAGTTTTTAGAATTTTTGTCTGTATGTCTGTTTATCTGTTTGTCTGTATGTTTGTCCCGAATAAACTCAAAAAGTACTGCATGATTATTACCTGGGGGCCGGTTCAACACATAGGCTATATATTATCACGCTATCACCTACGGGGGTTGAGCAATGAATGATTAAATAAACGAAATTGGAAATTCTGTATTGCTCACGCAGACGAAGTCGCGGGCAACAGCTAGTATTGGATAAGAGCAATGAGTGCTACTGTATCTATACTAATATTATAAAGAGGAAAACTTTAGTTTGTTTGGTTGTAATGAATAGGCTCAGAAACTACTGGACCGTTTTTAAAAATTCTTTCACCATTCGAAAGCTACATTGTCCACGAGTAACATAGGCTATCCCGGTATATTTTATCCCGGTACGGGCAGTATTTACCACGGGACGCGGGTAAAACCGCGGGAAAACGGGTAATAAATATGCAACAAAGAGCCGATAAAGACATAATGTATTACTTTTTGTCTGGAAGCTGGAAATTTTCATCCAGCTGGAAGTTTTAGAAAAAATCATAAAAATGGTGAAGCGCATCGAATCAAAGTCACAAAAAGCTCATTAATGCCATATAAAAAACCGGCCAAGTGCGAGTCGGACTCGCGCACGAAGGGTTCCGTACCATCCAAACTAATATTCTATATACATATATATATTTATCGAAATCGAGCAAAAAATCACGTTTGTTGTATGGGAGCCCCCCGAAATATTTATTTTATTCTAGTTTTCAGTATTTGTTGTTAAAGCGGCAACAGAAATACATCATCTGTGAAAGTTTCAACTC
The DNA here is from genome assembly GCF_022581195.2 of Helicoverpa zea. NCBI lineage: Eukaryota > Metazoa > Arthropoda > Insecta > Lepidoptera > Noctuidae > Helicoverpa > Helicoverpa zea. The sequence goes on from NC_061472.1 coordinate 8,816,794, forward strand.
TCTAACTATTACGGTTCATGAGATACAGCCTGGTGACAGACGGACGGACGGACGGACAGAGGAGCGAAAACAATAGGGTCCCGTTTTACCCTTTGGGTACGGAACCCTAAAAACTATTGAATTGAATACTATTCCTTAGAACAATGAACTTTAATTCTAATTAAAGAAAAAATCTTTCATTTAAGCAGTACAGTATCAATTAGGTGCTGAAGAATCAATTGCTAATATAAAAAATCTCAGTACGGAAAAACCCCGTCTACAAAACGACCATGTTTTTTGTGAAGGTGAAAAAACTGATATTGGCAAAGCATTTTTTTAGTGTACTGTTGTTGCTAGGGCAAGGTAAATTAGCTTGTGGTAGCCATGGTTGGCTTATTTGCACATAACCAATAACGGAAGTAAAATATCATTGATAAGTAATAAAAAAAAGATTTGATTGGATTTTACTATTGAAAACGAATAAAAAATATATTGATAGTATTGTGATATTAGACGAGGTAGAATACTATAGATCACGACTTTGAGTGGACAGTAAAACAGAAGCAGAATGTAATATTGAAGGCCTATATAAAACCAAATACCTAAAGGTAGAAGAAATACTTTCATCTGCCTGAGCTCAATAAACCATTGAGGAAATTGTACATTCCTACAAAAACCGGCACTTATTCCATCATTAACATCTAGACAAGTTGTTATTACGAACCTCATTTAATAATCAGACGTCTCCTTACTAGCCACTATTACAAGATGTGTCGCAAGGGAAGCCTCGTAGCAATAAAATCTACATAATCATAGAATATTAAGTTTGCAAAATACGATGCAATTTATGACAGTACTCATTACATCTTTGAACACAATGTTGGTTGCTTCTCTCTAGTAAATGCCATCTGTTTTACTTGGATCACTTTTATCACACATTTTGTTGTTTGCACATTATATGCCTGTTTTTTTTTCTTCTTCGTCTTTATGAGATTGATCTAGGTAGTATGGATTTTTGAAATGCTTTTGGAATGTATTCCGAATTCCGAGATCCTATCTTAATGTTTGAAAAATCCAAATGACTCACACTGATGGCCAGTGTCTCAATATGAGTATGACATTCGACACTTTATAGCATTCGGTAGATTTGAGTACAGTCAACTTCAGGTCAGTGGTAACAGTTTTATAGGAAAATCGTACTTATTACTATTGAGTTAAAGTGCATGACAGTTACCACTGATGTGCAGTCTACCGTACGAGCGGTTAAACAAGGTATCTTGTAAAATTTGTGTTATCTGAACCGTTTATCACCAGTAATCGGCGTCAAGCCTCCAACGTTCAGGCTCATTGATGTCAAGACCGTTGATCTTCAATCATGCACTAACCGACTATTACAATCAATCTCTGTTTCAACTGTGCCACGTTTGGCGCGAACCACCATTATGTCTAGTTGTACCATTTATGTTCGTTCATTTCTCGCTTAGAATAAACTCGCGGGAACTAGTTTGTAATTAGTTAGGATGGTATCAACTATCTGGTGTGGCTGGATCATAGATTACTTTCGTTGTAGTAGAAAATATTGTCATTAATTAATGAAGGTAGACAAGCCAATCAGGTATTTTACCTTTTTTCTCATTTTGTAACACGGCCCGATCCAATTAACTAGGAAAGCTATGGGATATGAAATGACATTGAGAAAATGATTTTCGCAGATTTGTTAAACGAAATTAGACTCTTGAATTCCAAGAATGCATCATATTGAAATATGACACAAAAGTTTTGTCCTTCTAAATCGGTTGCACTCTTGTAGCAGTTGTAGCCATTTTTCAAAGACTAATTATCTACTCCCTTATTCTTCGAGTTTCCATAGTAAGATGGTGTCGAAGCAAACGAGACAGGTTTAGCCAATCATCATTTAGATAGCCGTTGTCATTAAGATATGTTGGTCACCAGCCCAACAGTTTACAAGCTCGTAATCTATCGTCAATGGTTTCCATGTGTGAATGTTAACGCTTCCTTGGGAGAATCATTATTTGTCAAATGTCTTCAGCTTTATTATTCTTCGTCTTATTTATTATCCTTTTCGTCACAGATGTTACAGGAACTGTTTCGTTAACATTTTCTTTATTTCCTCAGGAAGACTGCATTCAGAAAGCTCCAATTGTATCGTATGACAACTTAAGGTATTGTAGCCACCCCACTACTTCAACCTAGTTCTTAAGAGGCAGATTCAAAGTGTATGCGTCACGGGTGCGTTTGGTCACGTGCGTTCTTTGTAAGTTGCTCTTAAGAAAACGGAACGTGTACTATCTAAGGCAGATCGGTGTCTGTGTTATGCGCATTTCTTATATCCGAGTTCACAAATGCTTTTTATTTTCTTCAAGTTAGACATTAATTTCATTATTAAGAATATGACTTGAAGTGGGGCCAAATGGCGGTAATCAGTACTCTAGTAATATAGTATGACTACAGTAAGCTTAAGTATATAGAGAAAGACCAGACCACAAAGTTCACACTTTACCCTACAGATCCTTCCGTAACATCAGAAGCAAATACCCAAAACAGGTTAACGATTCTCACGTAATGAGTTCTCCGTTTACATATTAAATAATAAGATAACAGTAGAAAGTGTTTATAAAACCCTTATTTATATAGTGTTTATTTCCTTGCCTTTGAAGTAACAAGTAACACTTGCTAATGCCGATATTACAGAACACTTTGCCTTATCTAAACAGTTGTGCAGCATTAGACTTTCGCGCGGAAACTTGAATGTTCGCTATGTTTTGATTATTATAAGGTCTGTAAGTTGTAGGATAGTAAAACGGAGAATCCTTTGAGTTTCACTTACGAACAACTTTATTGGGCCAACTTTGGTGACGTCTGACAGTGCAATTAGTATGGTCTCCAGGGAGTCTCGCGGGGGAGTCAGACCACCAATATAATCCAAATAAATGACGCCTGACAGCCGACAGTGAGGGCTTTTACCATAATTGTCACGTTCGTTAATCTTGACGATTCACCCTTTCGTTGAACTTCGACTTGTGGGATTATTTCTGTAATTAGATACGTTTTTGGAGTATCGTTGAGGGGTTAGCACTCAGCTGGAGTGTACTTGACGTGAAGAGTGCGAGAGGGCCCACTTATTTCAATGATATGTCTGTCGTAAGATGTTGGCCTCTTATTTAAATGTGGCGTGTGTCATTTCTCGGACTGACTTCGACGCTAATAATGCAATAGATTGTTTTATTATTTCAGAATGTTAGATAAAAAAGCTTTTTGTTATCATTGATTCTTAGAATCGGTTCTTTTGTATTATCAAGAATTCCAGATATTGAAACGATATAAAACAATTCCCAATAAAACTTTTCGCAAAGCATTTTAGCCGATCAGTCAGCCACGTTACGATTCCCAAAATTCTAATAAATATCACTTGAAGAGACAGTTATTCAAACAATAGGAATTCTTGAATACAAATAACGATTCGTGACGATGGGAATGTGGGCAATTCGATGGAATTGAAGATTGAAGCAATTTGCTTAAACTCGGCCTCACAAACGAACAATTATTCGCAACTATGTGCCAATTTGTGATCCTTTTAAGCTCAATTAGCATTTGACCAGCGGAATGGATGGACAAACAGGATTTCTAGAATAGTAGACATGCATTGAAACGTTGTCACTGCAAAAATTATGAAACTCGTCCTACCTAATGAATTTTTATTCCAGAAGTTTTAATATAAAGACTTTTTGGTACAAACTCATAAAACTAAATATCTATTCATGAAGAGACTGCATGAAATCATGGGACAACTAATATAGCTTTAAAACATCCCATGAAGTATTCAAAGGAATATAAAACAGTACCTATTGTTATTAAAATTGTCACAACTACGGGACCCAACTTTATTCGTTTAGAACGCATGTCAGTAACTCCAACACTCGTTCTTTAGCTATGGCGCCAAACAATGAGATATTGTTACGAAGTGGGCCGAGGCTGCTGGATAGGCAAACTTTGTTCTGATGTTTACATAAACATAGGGATTCTCGCTTTATGTATCATTCTAACTATTCTACTCTTAATGGAGGAAACTATGTTCTGACCGAATATAGCTCTTCATCAAGTGTAAGCCTGTCATTTAACATCCTTGGCAGTCGTTACGGGTAGACGGTAGCCAGTAAGTTTGACACCAGTCTTACCTAGGGGTATTGGGTTGCCCGGGTAACTGGGTTGAGGAGGTAACATAGGCAGTTGCGCCTTGCAAAACACTGGTACTCAGCTGCATTCGGTTAGACTGGAAGCCGACTCCAACATTGTTGGGAAAAGGCTCGGGAAACGATGAAGGGATACTAGCTTTATGTATCATTCTAACTATTTGCTCTTAATGGCGGAAACTGTGTTCCGGCCGAATCTCGACAGTTGCACCTTTTTATTAGGTGTAAGTAGGCCCAAGTAGTGGTAGGACGGAAATGCATAATGCAGCTGGACCAATCCGGTGATAGCCGTTTACCCGTTATGTTATATGAATTTCGAAATTAGAATCCCAACAAAAACATTAAACGTAAAAAAAAGCCAATCCTCTACGCAATTCCTCCACCGTAAAAAGTTTTGAGATCACATAGAAGCCAAGTCCTGTTCTACTTTATTTGTAATAATAAATCAATATTTTGTGACTATATCAATAGTTTCGTTCACTTTACAATAATATTGACTTGGCCATGAGCACAATAAACTACAAATATAATACAGCATATCTTGGAGAGGTGAAAGTCAAACATGAAGTTTAATATCACAGAATTAAATACTTTTAGTTTATTCAATTGTTACTAAATGACCGACAGTCAGTATCATCCAACATCAATGAACTGCACATGTACTATGGCGCATGTTTAGTCCATGGTGATCTCAAATTCCAATCAGTCCATAATCAGTCCAATCGTAAAATCATGTCCATATAGAATTTATCAATTCAATGGTATTTACACATTATTACAAGGAGCGACTTTTAACTTGTGCTCATGGCCAAGACAGTATTATTGTAATGAGAACAAAACTATTGATATAGTCACAAAATATTGATTTATTATTACAAATAAAGTAGAACAGGACTTGGCTTCTATGTGATCTCAAAACTTTTTACGGTGGAGGAATTGCGTAGAGGATTGGCTTTTTTTTACGTTTAATGTTTTTGTTGGGATCTAATTTATTTTTTGTAGGTCTCTTTCTTCTCTAAGTATAGGTATAACATATTAAATTAACTTACATGCAACTAACTAAATATATAACAAACTAAATATGTACACCTAAAGTAGCACGTAAACAATATTTTTTTTAACCTAAAAAATTCGAAATTGTTGAATTTTTTAATCGAATATCTTTTAGAATAAAAGAGATTTATTTCAGAGGTAGATGACGCTTTCACATGAAATTATTTGTTTTTTTTTTTAAGTACTACTTATACTAAGCTATGTAACGAAACCATAGCGCGATTTAGACCAGGACAACGCTATCTATCGAGCGAGCATGCAGTGTTTATCGCACTGCATTAATATGAAAGATTTTATCATTATTCATTTCATTTAAACCTAGCTTTTTTATTCATATGTTGTATATTTAATACATAATAACAATATACCACTACGTAACAATAAAACAAATAGTAACATTTTGTACATAAATAAATAACAAAGTTATCGATGCAGTCAAAATTCATACACAATGTTCTTGAAATACCGCAAATATAAATTTGTTTCCTATTTTTTTATTAAGTTTTAAGGTTTTTATAATTTTCCCTTTATATGTAGGTAATAACCTATCTTGTTGCCAAATTTGAAGGTTCTAAGTTTGCTAGAAGTACCTTAGACTTTTGATGATCGGTCAGTGAGTGAGTCAGTGACAAAATGGTGTAACTTTGATCGCTTATATCTCGTAAACTATTTATTCAAATGTCTTGTAATTTTGAGACTGAGCTTGTTCTAATACTTACTCTTGGTTATCGAAAACCTAAACTCCTAGCTTTGTTCACATGGAAGATACAGGGGGCTGAAATAGCCGCGAAACGCTTCGAGAAAAGATTGTACGGCCGTGCCCGCTTTGCTCGAGTCTTGGCTGGGGCACTGCCGTGCCCTCAGATTTCGCTATTTAAACAATATCCGCCAATCACGAATAGAGGAAAAGAATAATTTTCCTTAAGGTGACTGCAAAAACTATGTAATTAAATATTAGCAAAACTCACAAAGATGTACTTATTTGACTGTTTGTATTTGAAAACCTCTTCAGAGTAGTATTACATCGTGAGAAAGATCACAAAACAAAAAACGTCTAGTACGCAGTTAATACCAATGGACTATGAGATGATTCACTGATGACATCAACTCTTCGATCACTAGGTAAAAAATTGCAAATGATTAAGTAGCAATTAGTTATTATATTATGCAATAGGCTATATTTCTACCATATTTTAAATGATTTTTCATTTCCAAAAAACTTTCTTAATGATCATCATAATCGTTATTTACCCAGCCTTTTCCCAACATGTTGGGATCGGTTTCCAGACCCCTTGGTAAGACTCGTTGTTATACTTTCTGGCTCCTGACTACCCGTAACGACTGTCAAAGATGTTCAAATGACAGCAAGCACCACTATATCGCTCCTTCCGAAACGCGAAAGAACCTTTCCTGATCAAGGAACAATTATTACAACAATGTATACTTTGGGTTCAGTCCTAAATCTCTCTGTAAAGTCGTAATGTTATATAAATCCATAGCGTCTCAGCTCGCGTATAAATAACGCGACACTGCGGTGACAAGCGTGTCAACATACTTGCGACGCAGTGTAAACAAGAGTTTATTAGTGCTTCTGGTTTATTTTAATGTTATAGGTGGTACATACATTGTTTTAATAGTGAATGGGTCTGAATTGATAATTTTAACTCGCTTATTCATCATCATCATTATTGTGGAAAAAAGCCCGCAAGCCTGACAGTACGCGATAGAGGACTACAGTCTATGTCACTTTAGGATACTGGAAAGTAGAAAACAATCCTAAAACCTTAAACCGGAACATAGGAACGCATCGAAATAGTAGGGTAGTAGTAATAAAAGTAATGACTAGCTCGTTCGAGTTTTTGAAGGAATGTTAAATTGGTGGTCCCGTCGATTTTGCGGAGAAATTCCGATAGTCTGACAATCAGTCTTACCCAGTCTCTCCATGTAAAACACTGGTAGGTATTCAGTTGCATGCCGCTGATGCGATTTCACTGGAAGTTGGTTTCAATTTTGTTTTAGGAAATGTTCAGGCAGATGATGAACCAGTAATAATTATAGCCATTAGTAATTCATGATATCAGTAAAGGTTTACAAATATTAATTATTTAGTTAACTTGTCCAAGATCATAATCATGACGGTAAATGACGGAATTTAGGAACTTATCTAAGTCTACTATTACGTTAGTTTCTATTTGAAGTTAATACTGTCGATGGTATTTTGATTTTCATTACGATTATGTCATTTTGATAGCGAAGAACATTTTGAGTTCAGATAACTGGGTCTTTAGAAAATGCCGAAGAGAGATTTTACGAAATTATGTAAGATAGGGTATCGAAATCCTAATTATGTAAGACTTAACTTATGATGATATACAAAAGCTTTCAAACTGTTTTTATTAACTTCTAGCTAGCTAGGTTTTAGTGTCAAGAGACTACCTACTTATTTCATCTAGTTATATAGCCAACTTAGGTTAAATCTGTATCTGAACAGCAGAATTAAAAAAAAAAGTTTCATATTTCACCACAAACCAAAAACATTAACTTCCCAAAGGAACTTCCCTCAAAGACAAATTGTCGCATGCAACGAAACTTATTTATCTTAACCAAACAAACAATCACATTCCTCATTTAACTCGTATATATTAATTACTAGACTTGTATTAATGTTTGTGTGTTCGCTGTAAATCAGTCAAAGTCGCGTCGTCTGCGCGTGTGCACCAGAGATGCACGCGACAGTTTCACACATTGCTACAGTACTGGTATTATGATTTTCTTTTACGCATTTTATATGGTTTAGTCAGCGTTTACTAAATTGTTGTATTTGTATGGAATCCTTACTAATATAATAAATGCGTAAGTAACTTAGTCTTCTTCATGCCAAAACTATTCAAAAGATGTAAATGGGTGAACACACATATAGAAATGGCCTGAGAAAGGTCATACGCTACTTTTTATCCAGGTGCGGGAATTAGTGCCATCGGGACCCGGATAGAACCACAGCGACAGCTAACAGGACTTGGTGATGAAATCAGATATAGGTATATTTATAAGAAGTGTTATTAAGTTTGGTTGCATGATCTAAACCTACAGTTTCACCTTGCATGTAACTTACCTCATATTTGTTATTACAGACAAGAACGCACAATAAATCTTGTACCACATAAAAATATTTAAGCTACCCACGTTTTTATTAAATTACAAACAAACAACTAAATTACAACACTAGAGATCGTCGATCTATTAGTAGTTACGTCACTCGATGGTCGATAAATCGTGGAAGGTGTCGATTGCGCCCGCGCACCGCCGGAGCCACCGGCGCGGCTAACTCAATCAAAATTCCTACTGTCTACCGCCCACATGACGGTAGTTTGCAGTATTCTAATCACTTCCTCGCTACTGTGCGTTGATTACTGGGATAAAAGAATCGATCAATCGATTTGAAATTAGGAAGTGTGTTTAGATTTCAAAGTTAACAGTGTTTGGAATTAATCATTCACTAAGTATATTTCTCTGCCACATTGCTCGCAGAGCAGATGGCAGATGGGGCCGAAAAGTGCTAGAGTGGAGACCACGGACTAGCAAGCGCAGCGTAGGACGTCCACCAACGAGGTGGACAGACGACCTTATAAAGGTCGCCGGAAGACCCTGGATGCAGGTCGCTTCCAACAGGTATCTGTGGAGATCAAAGGGGGAGGCCTATGTTCAGCAGTGGACGTCCTATGGCTGAGATGATGATGATGATGATGATGAAGTATATTTTATAAAGCATACATTTCCACTAGTATGTAAACTGCAGATTGGTGGATACAAAAGCAGAGAAATATCAAACTTAGGTTTTGTATTAGAAGAGAATTTTCAATGCATTTATGCGACAAAAAAACTTAGAATTCTCGTTTCGATTGCTATTAACCGTTGGTATATTTTTTTGTACACTATGTATACATACAGCGAGTTTAAGCAAGTCAAGAAAAATATCAGCAAATAAACCCAAAAATCATATAGTTGCGTATTCTAGGAAGCAACCCTAGCTATCAAGCACCATTCATTTGGCAGGACTATCGGACACTTCCAGTGAAAGTCTGACACTGACAGTGATCGCTGCTGCAACCGGCTCGGTGGTGTATCGGCCATCACCCGTGAAACTTACCACAAAGTCTAGAATTTACAGAGGTCCTGTTAGATTTTTTGGAATACGGAGAAAAAAATTGCTATGAGAAGCTCGTGATAATCAATGGCGCTGTGGCGTTGTGCTGACCATGTTTAGTCTGTGGATCGATTACGATGATATATTGAGACTTCTTAGATTGGAGATTATAGTAAACATTCTATCTTAGCTGCTAGTACAAGAGTAAAAGATGCCTTATCACTTGGGTACTCTCTAACCTTGTACGTAGGTACATTATACTAAAATAAAGCGAAAGTATATTTTGATCAATGAAAGAATGATTAGATAATCTTTGAAGGAATAACAGATAAATCAATCGAAATGATTGCTATGGAAATAGGTATTCCCATAGCAGTTATGGATGCGGGGATTAGTAGATTCGGGGCAACAGCTAGAAAGTTAAACTGTAGTGGCTAAAAAGGCATGAGCCATCAAAAGACTTTATTTTGTAAGGTGACAAGTGATGTAGGATTGTCCTTTTATTTTAAAGGCCGAGTGTGAATTGTCGTGGTAAATTGCTGCATGTAGCTCAGTTAGCGACTGAAGCCTTTTCTTTTTATTTTTAACGGAGGCGGCGAAGCGTTAACACCTAGATTATTCGATGTTAAAGTTCCAAAAAAATCCCGATTTTGTTGAAGATGAACTTCAACAAAATCGGGATTTTTTTGTACCTGCATGAGTTGGAGAGATAAAACACTAAAGAAAATGCTGACTAGGTAAAAATATTTTCCTGCAGATTTAAGATTTAATTATATTTAATGTAAATAAAAGAACACCATACACAAAGATTATTCATTATTCTTATGATAGCTTATGTATATCAGAAGTATGATGTGCAAACAAGTGATCAAATCCAATTGATCATCGAATATTCATTAAAAGGCATAAAATTGAATCGAACTAAACACTGAGAACAGAGAATTTCTAACCACGAGGAACAAACTGGTCTACTGCATAAAACCAAACTACAACTATTATCTAAGAATCGGTAATTAAACGATTTTCCTTACTAAGTGTAAGTGAGACGGCTGACAAACTACGTGTGGGTACTTCTCGATTATTCTCGAGATTAAGCTTAAATTAATTCGTTTCGTTTATACAAGCGCAGTTTAGGTTTCTTGTTGAGAGTAAACGATTGGGTGTCGATCGGAGATTAGCTGCGCCTGCGACGGTCGACGTGCAATTAATGGTTTAACTCAGGTGTGAAGAAAACTGATTGTTGTTTGATCTGTAACGGAAACTTATGATAAGCTTGTTATAGCGTTTTAGAATTCCACTTGTTATAATATGGTACAAACAGTTGAGAGGATAAATATTGTCGTCACAATGGGCATGGTCCCCATTTTAGTCAAGTGTTTCTGTCACTTATCTGTACTTACCATTTATTTATATACCTTGTTTGGGGGTTGTTAGGCTTTGTGGGTCTACAACTACAAATCTTACAGTGAAATGTTTATGGCATTTGGTATAGGTATATTTAATAGTTGCTGCTTAGCTTGGCCTAGGTGTTGGATAACTGTGAGTTGTTCAATAGCTATATCCCCTTAACACGATCCATATATTAATTTCTCCGCAAGTCCGCATGTAACTACAGCAGTATTTTCAAGAGTATCAATATTCAATTAAATACCATTCTATAAATCATCGTAGAAATGGAACGAGCCCGTCAATTACTCCCAAAGGTAGTATCTTTCATTACAGAAAGTAAAGATACTTCGATAGGCCCTGATCGGGATTACGTCGAGAGACGGCAAGTGGGGACACCGGCGCCCTGTATACAGATCTAGATTATGAGCTGCGGCTTAACACGATCGCACTTGACCGAATTGCATCAGCCTAGGATGAAAAATATTGATTGAGTAGACAGGATTTTAATTTTAATACTTTCATTTGAGTATCTTTGGAGGAAAGTTTTTAGATAAAGATGTTTTGTTAGGTATATTGAACTAATGAATTATTATATTGACACAGAAAGCAACATTTTCCTCAGGGAAGCATATAGCATCTAGTCTCTAGTATATAGTAAGTATATAGTAAGTATATAGTAGTAGTAGTATATAGTAAGCATATAGTATCTATTTTTCGTATCATCAACTATATGATGATACGAAAAATACACATCACATGCCTGCGTGATGTCCTAATGCGTTGATGTCCTAATGAATATCAACGTAAATTCACGTCTTCTTTTACATCGACAATTTTCAAATCCACAGTTAATTTAATATCTTAATAAGTAAGTAACAACCCGCTTGTCAATTAGTCCTCATTACACTAAAACACTTTAGCAGTGGGGCGCCGCTCATGATTACGATGGCGCCTCCAGATAGCTGATCGAGATTAGATGTCGAGGCTAGCACGAGACTCGCACTTGACCGAATTACCAGCCGGTTCTTAAGGATTCGTTTGATGGCTTTTGTAGGCTGTGTTACGTATGAATCTGTGTTGAATTCGGTCGTAAATGTCTGTTTGATGTTGGGCACTTGATTACGAGTCAACAGAGCAGCTATAAATGACTGAATTTGAATCGTAAAAGTTTCCTAGCATTGGGATACTAATGCGTTTAAGCAGGATTATTTTTTATGTACAATAAATGAAGCTTTCAATGCAAATAAGAAAACACTGCAAGTTCGAGCGGTACCTTAGTCTGCCAGTTTTCCAATTAATGTCATATAATCATTTAATACTAGTATAGTTAAAGTTGTCTTTAGAAAGTGAAGACAAAAAAGTAAGTATACATTTTCAAGTCAACCTAGCACAGGATTTGTAGAATAGGAATTTGTAACATACGAAGCATAGCCAGACAACATATTCCTAGCTAGCTAAGGTATTCTCGTTACTCCACTTCCATATGCAACTTTAGTAGATCATAATTTTCGCATAGCACCTCAAATAAACGACTGGTATCTAAGTGTATCTCTCACAACGATTGACATTGACAATAAGCACAAAGCTCAAACATAACACGATTTCTATGAAGCTCATATTGAAACCGTTACAATAACACAGTTACACGTTATAGTAACAGTACAGAATTGTAACACGTTGCTTATCCCCGATCTAACGGTGAAGGAGTCCCAGCAGGAGGTGATTAAGAGGCGCATCTATCTATTCGATACAAACACGGTACAAGGCGATGATAAACAAGAAATTGTTTTGTGTTAACAGTTTTATTTGAATTATGATTAACTGTTTTAGGGATGGTACAGCCAATGTTGGTGCAAGAGATTGATTTTTGAAGGACTCTTTACGGTACATTGAATAGACACTACCACCACTAAGATAACATAAGTTATATAGAGGATGAATGAGAACGTGCTATGTATGTGATTAACATCAAATGGAATAAACCATTTGAAAATACTCGTTTAAGCAAAGGTCCAGACCACACAACTAAGTTGAAAATGTATCCAACCTCGAAGAAAAATAATACAAAATATTCTAACGTCCCGAGGGAACATACGAATGAATTTCATCTAAACACTAGAATGCCAGAGGATTTTCTCAGATACGTCCGTTTAACAAAATACACTCGCGATACAGTCGATATTAGAACTATTCTTGCACCATTAGACTTGTTGTTACCTTGAAGAAGAAACGAGAGGATGTGACTAAACTTTTCTTGCTGAAAATCTTGAATATAACAAAGATTATATACAGAGCTTATAAGCCGAACAAGGCACCAACGAGTCTGCTAAAGTTACTGTAACTAATAAGATCGTTTTGAGGCATCATTTTAACAAAATCAGCTAAGTAAGCCAAGAGTAGTATCTTCAAAAAGTTCAACGACTCAAAGGTAAAGTTTTAGCTATCTTTGGCTATATGCTCAATACAAGAACTGCCTTCAACTTATTCACTTACTTACATCTTGAGCTACCCAAACGCTTCGATCATTACAAGTCACAAGTACACAGAGCAGAACTTCACAAATACCGCATCCACAACCAAGAAATCCCCATACACACACATGGGATCGTTAACACGAGCCAACAACTTCTTCGAGCTCGTAACTTTTGAGATACCATCAAGTACTCGCGTGGGCGGTACTAGGGTGGAAAGTGCACCGCGATTGAGCCGCAAACTTGCCCACCAGCTGACAGCTACATGAACACGGAATCGGGGACTTATGACACCATGTATGCCATGTCCACCAATAAATTTCGGTATTAAGATAAGGAAATTTCGACTCCAAGCATCAATGTAATCTTTGATATACGAACAACAATGGTAACCTATTTCCGTGTTCAATATCCGAGGAAACAGAGAATTTTGTTTATCTTATCTCAGGTTTTCTAAATTTATGAAAATAATTAAAATGTCTACGCCCAATTAAGAGACGGGACATGGATGTTTTAATGTTGTTTTTACGTTCGAAGGCGTAACCATCGACGACATTACTTTCTAGTTTTTTCAACTTTTTCTAATTCCAAAGAACAACCAAAGATTGAAATTACATTGCATATTATTACGATAATTCTTCCTTGATCTGAGTATTATGCGTACAACTCGCTTTACTGATAACTTCAATAGTAGAAACTAAAGGGACATTAAGTGTGGGCGCGTAATTGCAAATATTTTGTCGCGAGGCAGGTTTATCTAGAGATTTGAATCGAAAACAATTATTGTCGCGGTTTACAATGATTGTGGTAATTGCGATCGTAAGTTTTACTTGCAAATGTGAGGATGAAACGTGGTCGTGGGTGCTTCAAATCTAAAAGTGTTGCGATTTAAGACGAGGGTCTTTTTATTATACCTTGAAATTAGATTTTAAGATATGTAGACGCCTATATTGCCTTGCCTTACAAATAGCAATGTCATTTCTTCTCTCCATGAGAAGCTCAATATTCTCAAGCGAGCTTTTGCTTATACATGCTTGGATAATTCCATTCTTTTTATATTTGTTGTTTTTTCTACTTTATAGCGTCATTTTATAGTTCGTACACAAGCCGAATTTCCTTTGAACTTCACACAAACAATCTCAATAACATTCGACCGAGCACATCCTTTATCTTGTACAAGGTGTTAACGTAGGTCAGAGTCATGACCGACCTTAAAACGCCTCATTATCCAGGAAATAGTGCTTCAGTTTCAACGGTAATCTACATTAAGGGTCGGGGGCTAAAGTAATTTACATTCATGGGTGTGCGTATCATAGCTGGGGTTATCACGTGCCCCCTTTAGAGCAGCATTGCAACGGTGCCTTAACTTAGAAGATAGGCTTGTGTTCTGTGATGATGTAAATACTTATGTTGGCGGCTTTTGCATCAAGCCTGTACTTGTTTCCAGTTTTCGGAAGGTTCGTATTAGTGAGTTGGGATAGTGTTTTTTTTGTTCAAAATATGTCGAAAGTTAGTTGTGACTGCAAATATAAGTTGAAACTTGGCTTTGAAATATAATAAAGAATGCTTATATTTTTGGGCGTTAATTTAGCTTTCTTCAGTTTTCATTTTGAATCAAAACAGTTATGCAAGTACAAGTAGGCAATACCAAATGATAAGCTCACCTTTGGCTGTTGCAAACAAATGAAAAGCGGGTTAGGTCAATTGCGATTTGTTCAAGCAATCCAAGAATAAAAGATTAAGAGGCGATGTATTGAATATTCAAATATTCATATTTTATGCAGATTTAGGTCTTAATCAAAGCTTTATTGGGTCTTAAAGGTTTAACCTTTTCACATTTGTTGTGTCTATAAAACAAGACTTTACCTATGACGTCACTTACGGTGGATCTACAAGACCAGATAAACCGTAGATACATTATTATAATAACTATGCACATATAACTCTCTTCGCGCTTCAAACAATTTTTTCAGTCGCTTTTCAGTCAAAATATCTATAACAAACAAACTCAATGTAAAGTAACTCGTTTGTCTAACAATATCTGCTCAAAACCAAACAATCGAATCAGCTCTCGATTGCAAACAAAACATAATCGTTAAGTTACTAGTTACCAATGGAATAGAGTCGTTACTAGACGTTTTAACACGGTCATGATAGTGCAAGTGATGAGTTCATTCGATACACGAGCGTAACGATTGCGATTCGATTCATTGACGAGTTAACCATTGTTGGCGATAACACTATTGTTGAGCTGTTACGTCAGGCCTTGAATAGGTTTTTGAATGATGTATGGAATCATGTCATTTCTAGATCATTTTAGCATTTAGATTATGGCATGTTAGATTAAAAGAGCTTTCATTTTGGGCGGATATACGACCCCATTTACAGCTGAGGAGGTCTTTTTCTTTTTAATTTTACATACTACCGCGATTTACTCGATAATAAACATACTTTCAGCCATTACATTATTAAAATTACTAGATCAATGAGTAGGCCATCGCATTGATTTCTACTAAACAATTTTCCCTCACTTTATGACCAATTTAATACTCGAGAACGAGAGATCTCTTTCCGATATTAATTATGCGGCACATAATTATATCGATACTTTGTTATACATCGTTATCGTACAAACGGAAACCATAAATGATACAGCCAATGATACTAGGTTTAATAAAACGTACATAGAATCGATAATCCGAGTTAACCTACAAATAAATCGAGTTGATTTTGATATCGAGAATCGGTTCGCGACGGAAGAAGAGGGAATATCAGCCGACAAGACGGGTGGACTACATTGTTGCTTTTGTAGGTTAAGCCTGGATTAGATTGGAGCTAGAGGTGAGATACTCGATACAAATATAGTCTGATATGAGTTATGTGAAGCAGTCAATCATGACAGTCAGTAATGTTGGTATCGATTGAGGATTTGGACTGGAAGCCCTCCGCTCAGAATTTGCCGAGGTTTGGCAAATAAAGCTGGTATTTTTCTGTTTTGTAGGATATCTGAAGGTGACAAAATTATAATTTTCTTTAGTGAGCAGTAACAGACAAAGCTAATTGTAAATTTTGAGCAGAAGATTAATTTGGATATAAGCCATTTTCTTTCTTCTTCTAGTCTAGCAACGTTAGTTAAAGTTATCTCCTAAATTATGTAACCATTTACTAAAACCTTTTACCATAATGTTTAGCACAATCCCTTAGTTCATGTTCACAGAGGATAATCCAAACTTTCCTTTTAATACATAAATGTAGTTGTTATCCTGTTTATCTGTATTTTGCTGATATTAACAAATATTTCCTCCACGAGTTTTGTAATGTATTGTTCCACTTACTGCGTAAATGCTTACTCACAGTTTTGTAACAGTTTGTATGTTTGTAAGTATGCGGATAACTGGTTAGCGTCAGGAGCGCCGTCACAATTCTCCGATCCTCTCAAAATACATATAGAGAGTTGCTACCTAATTGCTACCAGCTACCATTAGTTGCTACCAATTGCTACCCTCGTGGTTTTGAAGATATTCAGCATCCAAAGGTGACAGCCATTCTGATATCAGGATGGCTGTCACTTTTCCCAGTGTGAAGAAACGGCGCAAAAGTATTGAGTTTTTTTTTCACCCAGAGTTGCTACCTAATTGCTACCCTCCAGAATTAAATTTTGGGCCACAAAGATTTCCTGGATAAAAAGATATTTAAAAAATGAGTTTTTACGCCCTGCCAAATTAAATTAGCAAACTGTCAGTTAATACAAATGAGTACTTTTGACGTAGGCGCTATCTACTATAATCCGACAGCTGATATAAATGCGGCCGAAAAGTGAACTAAAGCAAGCCGCCATCTTTGAACATCATTTTTGATTAGGTGTATTTATAAATGTTACCTGTTAAATGAAATTTCCCGAAATGCATGAAAAAAGTATTTATTATAATTACCTCAGCCTTCGATTGTTAACACGAAAACATCCAGTAAGGCCAGTCGTGTAAAAATCATACCCAACTCTACGTAAAACATGAACTGATTTGGTGACAGTAAAACAATATTGATTTTATTAAAAAATATTTTTATTTCAGTCACTGACTTAAAATAGACTCTTTTGCAAAAAAAAGCGCCCATACGAAATCTTAGTTTTAAGGACTAAAAAATTTTCAAAACACCGACGAACATTCTGCCAGCGATTAGTCCAAAACAAGGTTTACCAATTTTTTAGCAATTTTAAGATATTCAAATTTAGAATACACTCTCACGCATGCTTGGCTAACCTTTTTGATGCTAGAAACATACTACAATCATTAAAACCCTTTGAAACACACATAAAGTCCTTAAAACTAAGATTTCGCATAGGTGCCCGCTTTTTTTGAAAAATAGTGTATATCATACCCTGACATGATTTAATTTTTGAATTATTTCGTGTTAACAATTGAAGACTGAGGTAATTATAATAAATACTTTTTTCATGCATTTCGGGAAATTTCATTCAACAGGTAACATTTATAAATTCACCTAATCAAAAATGATGTTCAAAGATGGCGGCTTGCTTTAGTTCACTTTTCGGCCGCATTTATATCAGCTGTCGGATTATTATAGATAGCGCCTATGTCAAAAGTACTCATTTGTATTAACTGACTGCTTGCTAATTTAATTTGGCAGGGCGTAAAAACTCATTTTTTAAATATCTTTTTGTCCAGGGAATCGTTGTGGCCCAAAATTTAATTCCGGAGGGTAGCAATTAGGTAGCAACTCTGGGTGAAAAAAAAACTCAATGCTTTTGCGCCGTTTCTTCACACTGGGAAAAGTGACAGCCATCCTGATATCAGAATGGCTGTCACCTTTGGATGCTGAATATCTTCAAAACCACGAGGGTAGCAATTGGTAGCAACTAATGGTAGCTGGTAGCAATTAGGTAGCAACTCTCTATATGTATTTCGAGAGGATCGGAGAATTGTGACGGCGGTCCTGACGCTAACGATAACTGCGATTGCAGATTAACTTAATCTCCAATGTTTTGACTTTTATTTTATTTTAATTTCTTTTGTTTTGTTTTTATGTATTTACCTAATTTCGGTTGTAATTGTGTTCATTGTTCCTTGGTTTTTAATTATTTTAATCCTGTTTTTTAAATTCAATGTTTATGTAACGCGTATTATTGTCATTGGGGCATGAGGTGCTAACCTATAAGTAATTGTAATACTAACCATAGCTATAAGAATTCTTGTTATGTATAATGTATCAGTATATACAATTGTTGGTTGGCCAGAAATAAATAAATAAATAAATAAATAAATTGCATTGAGGAAAATTTGGTCGTATTAGTCAGGTTAGGCCCAAATGATAACAAAAGCTACGTTCATTTCTATTTAATCCCTTCATCTAAATCAGTACATCATTATAATCGTATGAGAGTAACGATCCAAAGACTAAACAATTTCTGCGTCCTAACAAATCTATCGTCAGTTTCCTGACATCTAATGATAAGATATAGGTATTAAAACTCTACATATATATTTTTGGTACATTTCATGTGCACTAATAAATTGATAATAAATCACGCTAAAATGCATGCTCTATGCGTACATGGCGGAATATTTTAGGGAGAACGTAAAACTGGGGCCATATTTGCATCAATATCGTAATGGCTTTGTTTGCTTAAATCTTTTGTTTTCCTTATCATGTACGCCGTAAATATTGTCTAAAAATAAACTGCTTTTGTATTTATTGTAAACAAATAATAAATTGGGCTCACACTACGAGTATAAACTCTAAAACGGCTGAACTAGTTGCGATGAATTTCGATATGGAGATAAGGGAGCTGAAAGCCTAGAAGTAGTTCCATCGGGAGGCGACCAACTTAGAATCAAATAAATAATTAATAACTAAACAAATCTAAATGACAAAACATAGCACTTATCAGAACCTGCGAAAGCCAATCTCGGAATCCCGGAACCAGTCACACACACATTCAAAGAAGACATCAATCGAACAAGGAACGCTATTAATCATACGAAAACTAGAACGAAGTTCAACAAAAAATGCATATAATCGTGTATGGAATTACACGCTTGGGGCGGCGATTAAGCTCAGGCAGTCTATGGCACGGTCAATTAGCCGGCGTTTATCGTGAAAACGTCTCAATTATCGACCACTGTGTAGTGCCGCCTTTATGGCACACTGGTGGGGTCGTAGGGTTGGCATGGCAAAGGCTGAACTTTATTCAAACGATGGTTTTGTCCTCTATTTACTGGTGAGATGCAACAATAGATGGAGAAATGAGAGGTAAATAAAAACAAGGGATCGTTTTGTTGGCCATTGGTTAATTTAAGGCTATGTAAAGTTAAAATCCCACGCACGCAGTTTTACACTTAGATCTACCAATATTCTTCGAAAAATAGTCATAAGTTTATGGAAGTGTATCGTATTTGAGCAGATTTTTTTGTGAATCATATCAGTTATTTTAAAGTTTCTGACGATGTTTGAAATAAAATGCCAAAACGAACGAGTCATCTCATTAAAAGCATGTATTCAATTGCATAAGACATGGCAACCCTAGTCCCATATAAGGCAGGGTGGTGCAAATAACACGCTTACACTTTGATATATGGCCGTAAGTACTTACATCAGTTTTTCGATTCGTTTTCCTGTGATTGCATTACTTGTCCTATCGATAATAAGCCTAGCCGTTTAGTATATAGGAAGCCTTCTTGCTAGCCGTGCTCTTTGAATCTGGTCATTATTTTTATTATGGAGCAATGTATGTTGTTAATAAGTGAGGTGTCAAGGGCATCATTAAAATTGTGACTAGAATCTTATTATATAGTAGTGAGGATTAAGGGCCGTGCAATATGATCCTTTAAGTCTTATATAGACCAGACCTACAGATTTTCGCCTATAGGTCATGTAGGTTCACTGATTTGAATTCTGAGTACCTATTGTTTTTTTTGCAGTATAGCTTTTTTAATATGAAGATGAGCATTGCTTTTTTAAAAGTATTTTAATGATATTTCAACAGGTAGGTACTTAGAGATAGTTCGTCTTACGAAATCATTACTGGACCCAGGCATGTTTTGTGGATTTTTGATAATTTCTGCTTCACGTTCACGGATCCCAAATATATCCAAGTGGCATGGACCGAAAAACAGAAACCTACGTGTGAATCCCTGTAACGAATCCGCTGTGCCTTCACACAAATTAGCAGCCTATAAAAATTGGGCCGTTTCACAATTAACGTTTTGCCTGTAATTAATCACCTTTGAAGGTTCGCCGCCCAAGCCTTTGCCGACTCACCGGGCTTTTTAGATAATATCGATTAAGTTTTTCGAGTTTCAAATCGATTTGAGCATTCGACCTAATTACTGTTGTTATGTTTGGATGTATCGAAATGAGTTTCACAATCGTCGTGTTTGAAAAGGCGAGTATTTCGAGATGCTTTGTTCGGAGTAAGCAATGGAAGAAAGCAATGCAAGGCTCTTCAGAATCTTTTAAAATAATTGTATCATAGTAGCGTAATGTATCTTCGTAACGTAAGAATTTCCTTAGACGTTGGACCCGCTAGCTAGTTGTCCAACATTTAATGAATTCAAATCCACTAAAAAGTCCAACACAATTCATCAGAAATGTCACCAACTAAATACCTACGTGTATTTGTTACTAATTATACGAAATAATTTCGATGCTGCGCCCACGCAGCGACAGATTGTCGATAAAACAATTTATATCTAAAGCTCGGCTATCGATGTTCGGTATTACCATAATTAAAAATTGTTTGAATGTAAATTAAAATGTTACTAACATTTATTGGGAGGCGCTTCCATAAATAATTAGGTGTTGAAACTTTTCACTTACGCAATTGTGATTCATTATGAGTTTGTATACATGTTTGTTGAACATAAGTGGTCGCGTGCTTAAGTCTCTTTTGTTACTTGGAATTTTAAGGCTTTTGAGTGTCTAATACATTCTACAATTACTAATTCTTTTCAAAGCAGCTTGAACGTGTCACTACCGAAGCTTGACATAACGTGCTTACTGCACGTTACGTCAAGCTTCGGTACGCACAAACCACAATTTTCAGACCGGTTACTTACTATCACCTCATTACCAAAGAGCTATTTGCTATTTGCGCACTGAATATATTAGTTGGCCCTTTTAATTTTGTCACCAGAAAGATTTAAAATCCAACTTCAATTTTATAGCAACATAAAGCAAGCCTCACATAATAAAGCAAGTTCCTAACATTATTTTCTAGATCTAAAGCCTATTATAACACTGATAGACTTGAACATGGTGGCATCAAGACATAACACAAGATCATAAGATAATGATCCGGTGTGAACGCACATAGACGCGACAATAATGGCACTTGACGATATTAACGTAATAGAAATAATAACAGTGAAAGTAATAGGTACACGGACAGAGAGGAGAATGGAGACGACTGTGTTGTTTTTATGCTGCATTTAATTTTAAGGACTAAGCTGCATAATCAAGGATGAAATAAGTTCAGGCCCAGATATTTTGAAAATTCGACAGACTTTTATGGAACAATTATTATTTATGTAATAACTAGCGAGAATCTTTTTAATGTAGCTACGTTAATTATTTCCTCGGGCAAAGCATATAATTTTTCTTAGTTCTGACTCTATGTATGCAAATATATCAGAATTCATAACTTCCTTAAAGTAATAAGTTAATAAGATCCTTATCATCACGGTCATTCGTCCAATGTATCTCAAAACTTGTAACCTAAGGTGTCGCAACCACCAAAACTTTTAGCACAAATGCTACTCCACATACATTCTGTTCGTTTTACATCTCACAGCGTGGAAAACGATTCGATTAGGCGAGGAGACACGGCCAGTCGCTTTATTATCTGGTGGTCGAATGATGAATGGGAGGCGACCACAGGTTGAACGACAGGTCTGTTGTGACGGCTCAGCAGAATATCAGGTACCGATACCTTACTTAGTTTAATTAGATTTAGTATTAATAGAGGGTTTAGTAAGAGTGGTGAGGCTTTTCTGAAGGCATTTCTCATGTCTTTTATGCCTGATCATTATAAAAGCAACGTGTTTTAATATTTTCGATATTTTCGGGTTTGTTCGTGTTTCGTGGTAATTTTTTCGTGGGATTTTAATCCATGTAAACTGTGCTAGATGCGGTCCAGATTAAGTAAACTATTGAGACATTTTTCGTGAGAAATCCCTATACCGTTTTGTTTAAAATATGCTGGAGTCAGCATTAGCACTATGAAACACTAGGTTGTAGCGTAAGAATTGATATCCTTACTCTCTATTTGCATACTAATCGTGAAGGCAAAAACGTATGTCACGCTGGCCCAATCAAATTTTATGCTCCTCACATCAGCTGAAAAACATTTATCACTGTAATATCGCTCGTAAAATCTTGAGTAAGACATCGTCGGCACTTTGTCAGTTAAGCGGCGACCGACACTATTAAGATAACTGTAGATATGCCACTGTTTCCTCATTGCATATGGTTATTTTAAGTGAGGGCGCTTTTATCTGGATACCGATAAAGGGAAAGAAAGTTTCATCTATGATAAACCTTGGAGGAAGTTTTGAGAACGTGATGAGTTGCGCTTTCGCTAGAAGTGCTTGAATTCCATGAAGTGGCGCCATGTCGTATCGATTTTGTATATGAGCTTGTTGTAGCAAACACATAGGTTAGTGACGTAGGTTTTATTAGTGCCTTATAAAAGGTGCTTATATTTTTATTGCAGTATACAAAGGAAGGACAATTTAGTACCAAAAACTCAGAACGAAGTATAAAATATATGGACTTTCTCAAAGTGAACTTCCCATTTCACTTATAGACCTTAAAGAACTAACCATCTTAATAAAAACTTTCGCCTAAAATAACAATTTATCAAACGCTAACTCAGAAATAATCTAGCCATCCAATATTAGGTAAGGACATCAAATCTAAATAATCCCACCATATCCGTGATTTGAATAAAATCACATCTAAATTCAAATGTCTCAATCTGTTAGAACAAAAAAGGAAGAACCATCACGCTAAGGGCACTACACAGATAAACCGGTAGGATCACACATTAATGCCCATGAAATACGGATCCAAAAGGTACAAGGCCATAACTATTTGCCCAGAAATAAAGAACATCATACAGAGAAATATGGATTAGGGAAGAAGGATGATGGTGAATTGATTGAAAGTTTACTACTGTTCTTTTCAAAGTTTTAGATTCTAGAATTCATTTGGAAAATCTGAGTATCTGTCACATTTTTATTAGGATAGTCATTTACTAAGCGGTAGCCTTCTTTATGAGAGTAGCCAACTTGGCTTTGGCCAGAGGCAATCGGAGATAATGGCCTGTTTGTCCTAGAAATTTGCCGACAAGGTTCTTAGAGCCAGGACTTCTGAGCTCCACTTTCCAGTGTCAATAGTTAGGGGGTGTACACACAACTATAACGGAACATAAAGCGTTTTTATATGATAGCTTTATTATTTTATTAAAATGTAAATGGTTGACAAGTGATGTTTGTGTGACGGGACGCCCCGGGCGTAAGAGAGTTATGTACGCTCTATTTGAATACAACAACGGACGCAAACAAATTGTATGTGAAAGCACTTTTGTGGGTAGTTCGACTTGTGAATGGACTGACATTATTGTTCTAAATATTTTCTGGAAGGTTCCATAAATTCCATTGATAAAGCTTTTCCCAGATGGCCAGATTTGAAGGGCTTATGAATATAAATATGTATATCTCCACATATTTTTACTGCTTCTTTATCGAAGACGATACTTAAAAAATAGAACACCAAAAACACCTCTTATTAATGCGAACGAATCTCAGTAAGTTTAAGTTTAAATCTTTGAAAATGTACGGATTCACTTTTCTTATCCCTGGTGTAACTTTTAATCCATGATTGTTAATAAGACCGGCAGACAATACTGATCACCAGAATTCTTTTGTTTCAGGTTGCCATGACAACAATAGGTCCTAAGCTAGTTCCCAACGACTTCTGATTGGCTGCACGATAAGATTGATTGAAAGCACTTTCTCTTAAGCGACAACCACCGAGGTGAGATTTATTGGAGTTCAACATTTTGTTAAACAGATTGTGTGCTAGCAAATATGGTCTACAGTGAGTGGACGTAGATTTATCGTGTTTCTGCAAATGGTTTTAGAACTGATTTGTTGTTTCAGGCGATTTTGTCCGGTCACCGAAGGAACTAATAGGACATATCTTATTCCCGAAAAGATATACAGTGTCCTACGCTTGGTTTTGTCGAAGCATCTATCCCTCAAGTTATATAGTGTCTAACTTTTTCTTCGAAATTTGTAAAAGTAACACATAAAGTTATCTTATAAATAATTTTCAATCTACGTCTATTTCTTTTTCATGTACATTTGACTTTTTTATACCAACAGAGCCCACATGTAACGACATTTTAATACAAAGTAAATAAAGACAATTTACTTGCATTTACCTTAATCCAATATTCCCAATACAGCCCATGCTGAGTTCCACATAATAATGTCCGATTTCCGTCATCAGTTACCACATTAAATTTGAATTATACCGTGGTTCCATGGTGTTTGTATGGGACATTCAAAGTGGAACAATTGTGTTGTTTGTTATTGCTTGTGGTCATGGGGCAGGCCATTACCATCGATTTATTGCTATGGCTTGTCTATGAGCTGTGACGTGCGTGACCAAACTAGAACGAATTCTATCGAATCTTGTTCTATTGGTTTGTCACCTATGATTCAGAATGTTTGTGTGATTTGGTGATCAAGACACTCAAATATAAGGCATGTGTGAGTTACTACATATCCTGTAAAATGCAGACGTAAGATTCTTTTTTGTTTTAGCAAAGTTTCACATCAGCATTTTCCTTTGCTTTTAATTTAGAAGAAAATAAGAGATCATGCTGCTTTAAATGTGCCATTAGTTCTAGAGGTTGATTGATGTTGAACTTCACTGAAAAATCAAACACATATATTTACTTACGTATATTTTATTAGTCTTTAGATTGTTAATCCTTCAATTTTCCAACAGAAATCCATTGCCAATTTAAACCAGTTATACCTTCAGTACCTATATCTCAGAATCCTCATTCAACTTCTTCAATTCAAAACCGCCTGTAACTTGGCGGTACGTTTCTGTCCGTGATTTATGTCTCGCCAATGAACGGCTTTGATATATAGCTCACGTTTATCCCTTATGGGGTAAACAGAACCTACGGCGATATTAATATTGTGCTATCGTTTAGCAGGTTGATCAGAGCTTGGAACAGTGCTATGACAGGTTGCTGGATTACCGCCTATGATGCAAGTAATGGCCTTGAGGCGATTCTTATTAACTTTGCCTTTTGAAGACTGCTATAATGAATATGCGAACTTTGTATTTTTGGATCACATTTTGCGGCAGAAGTAGATCCCCTCCAAGAAAAAAATGTTTAGCATGAAGATTTGTCTATGTCCTGGACAAGGCCAGTAGTTCCTTGAACCCAGACAAAATAACCCAAGATTGCCTATACCTATTCCATTTGACAGAAATTATAGGCTCAACACGTTCCTCATAGATAGCACTAATTAAGATAGTCTGGCACCGTAAGATTGGTCCATTTAGTTCGCTTCGAAGGCTGTGTGGTCTCCCCGCCCACAAGCCGAGCCGTCAACGGCTGATGATTTAGGGGGAACTGCGAAAGCCTTAATTATCAGTTCGCGTGGCCAACTAATTAGCAAACGAATTGATTGCATACAACAAAGACGGAACAAGGTTTCTCTACAATTTCTAAAGGTATAAATTTTGTTGAGAGCTAGAGGAAGCGGATGGTTGAGGAATTACCGTTTCAGTCGTTGATTTAATATTGCTGCAGACTGGTTTAAACAAGGAGACTTTTACACAAATATTGGTTGACATGATTTGATAAACAGATGAGGAAATATATGGACGCAGAGAAAATGATCTTCACGTGTAGGTATGTACATTGAGAAATGCTGCTAGGTAATTTTAGACCTACCAAAACTTCCCAAAATAAAATTAGAACATGTGATGCATCAAAGTTACACCAAGATCTTAATAAGAACGATGAAATTAAAATGAGTTTAGAAATCATAGCAATGATAACGGACACACAGTCACATGATTCGCCAAATGTTCTAAATGAAATTTTATGCCCGTCAACGTTCTAGGAAAACTCCCAAGACAAACATTGCCTGATTTACTCCAACCAAGAATCATTGTCCCCATAAACATAGTAAGTAGCAATGAGGCCAACAAAATAAAACAATGAGTCTCAATTATTTTGTTTTACAATCACGTTTAACTGCAATACCAGATAATTGCAAATCATACGCTTCGCTTTTACTCACAACTTTATTTCCTTAATTAAGAAAGGGACAACAATAGGATGTAGCCAACCATCCCTTTCGCACACCTGATTTTAATTTCACGGTGTTCCAATGTTTTTTCTCTGATCATTTCAAAGAATCTCGGCCATTTCGCTTCGAGCTATACAATGAAGATTCTTAGAATAAATTATTGGCATAATATTAAACGTTGGTCTAATTAACGAATTATTATTTGTAGTAGATTCGAATATAAACAATAATTAAGTAGTGTGTGATTTGTATATGGTTTCAATTAGGGCATGCAATACCGGTTAACCGGTTTCGTTTTTACCGGTAAATCGCCCATTTTTGCGAGTTTTAAATTACCGGTAAAAATAATATGAAACCGGTAATTTACCGGTTTTTACGTTTTTCTGATAAAATATAGGAATTGTTCATTTAACGTCAAATCTTTGTTATGTAGCCTAAATATAATGTAATGTTGCATACATTACGTATTGTAAGAGTGTTAAAGTTGCTGTTTTTTAGGAAAGTAAACTTGTGTGTCCTTAACTATCTCTAGGTTAGATACAAATCTTCTTTCTCATCTTAATTTATAAAATCTAAACAAATTGTATTCATTCGGTTATTCTGTTTTTCCTCATAGCTGTCAGCTCATACTAGGTATAAATGTAGCTAATGCTTATTTTACCTACTCTATGACCTTACTGAGCAAGGGCTTTTACTTCACCACCATGCGGACAGCTCTGAGGACACGGTGGAGCACACAGTCCAGGTGTGCACTGCCTGGGAAGGGTACCGCCGTGTTGTCGTCGAGGCAATAGGCAAGGGCGACCTTTCACGTCCTTTCCTGGTTCAAGCCATGGTCCGGAGCTAGAGGGAATGGGAAGCCGTCGCCTCCTTCTGCGAAGCAGTCATGCTCCAGAAGGAGACGGCGGAGCAACTGCGAGTAGCACTTCTCAACCCAGCCGCTATAGTCGACCAGGAAGACACCACGGGCGCCAAGGGTCGAGAGACGACTCCCAGCCACCGTAGGCGTCGGTCTGTGGGCGGTGAGTTCGGGTAGCTCATCGTTCCACCGTCTGCATAGACAACAGACCCGTGTCAGCGGCGCGCGTTGTTCCACGGGCTCCTCAGGGAGATGTCAGCAAACCCAGTGGGGCCCAGCAGGGCCAAGGCCTGCCTGGGCCGCGGGATTGTTCGAAAGAGTTACCGCGACCCTGGTCCATAAAACGCCTACTAAAAAACATGGGTTTTAGACAGAAAGAGTCTGTCTTTTGATGATTTACCATAAAAAAGGGCTTTCACTTCAATGTAAATATATTTTTTTACGGTAATTCTTAGCGTTTATCCCGTCTTGTGACGGGGTCGGCTTTCCGTATCTTCCTTCTTCCACTTCGCTCTATCCTTCTGAATAGACATCTTTCTCTTCGAGTTCGCAGATTTTCATGTCATTCATTACGACACTCAACCACCACGGTTTCGGCCTGCCTTTGCGCCTTTGACCCGGTATATTGAGATTGACTTCACATTCACACTGCCGATGTCCTCAGGTGTCACTCCTTTTTACATGTCCGTACCATCGCAGCCGTTTCTCTTGCATTTTGTCGGCGACATCGCGTACGAATGGTACTGACATGTTTTTTATTTCGGCCCACGTCACAAAAAACGTTTACCACCTTATACTTTGCATATTTATTTAGTTTTTGCTTTAAGACTACCCAATCTTATTGTTATAATATCACATTTAAAAAAAATACAAAAATTACCGTTTTACCGGTTTACCGGTAAAAATATTTTTATTACCGAATTTTTACCGGTAATTTTTGTTTTACCGAAATTGCATGCCCTAGTTTCAATAATAAATGGAAAAAAATAATACAAGTGCGTCTGTAAGACCAAGTCAAACAGATAGATTCTTAATCCCACCAAAAACATTAAATGTAAAAAAAGCCAATCCTCTACGCAATTCCTCCACCGTAAAAAGTTTTGAGATCGCATAGAAGCCAAGTCCTGTTCAACTTTATTTGTAATAATAAATCAATATTTTGTGACTCTATCAATAGTTTCGTTCACTTTACAATAATATTGACTTGGCCATGAGCACAATAAACTACAAATATAATTCAGCATATCTTGGAGAGGTGAAAGTCAAACATGAAGTTTAATATCACAGAATTAAATACTTTTAATTTATTCAATTGTTACTAAATGACCGACAGTCAGTAATCATCCAACATCAATGAACTGCACATGTACTATGGCGCATGTTTAGTCCATGGTGATCTCAAATTCCAATCAGTCCATAATCAGTCCAATCGTAAAATCATGTCCATATAGAATTTATCAATCCAATGGTATTTACACATTATTACGAGGAGCGACTTTTAACTTGTGCCAAGACAATATTATTGTAATGTGAACAAAACTACTGATATAGTCACAAAATATTGATTTATTATTACAAATAAAGTTGAACAGGACTTGGCTTCTATGCGATCTCAAAACTTTTTACGGTGGAGGAATTGCGTAGAGGATTGGCTTTTTTTACATTTAATGTTTTTGGTGGGATCAAATTTATTTTTTGTAGGTATCTTTCTTCTCTAAGTATATAACAAATTAAATTAACTTACATGAAACTAACTAAATATACAAGGTGTTGATTTGCATTTGTGCCATACTTCAGGAGGAGGACATAAAATACGTAAATAATCGATTGGAATTACAGTGGACGAGAAATAGCTAATATGCACTGCTTTTTTGTCATTGTAATGTCGTAGTATTTCAGAAGTAATCCAATTTTATGAATGAAATTAATGAATAATCGTTGCGTATGCTTGGTGTTTGCGTTTGTGTGAGGGAGCAGTACGGTTTTGAGGCCAGTAACATACGTGCCGAGTTTGAAAACGGGTAGGTGACATTGACGAATTTCCGAAAAAAAATTAAAATCAAAAATTTTCGTACCAATTTTTTTGTTGATTTGGGTTGAGAATCATTAGTATAATTACGTCCTTGACTATGGCACGCATGCAAATCAACAGCTTGTATAACAAACTAAATATGTACACCTCTAAAGTAGCACGTAAACAACATTTTTTTTAATAAAGTAAAAAATTTCGAAATTGACGAATTTTTGAATCGAATATCTTTAAGAATAAAAGAGATTTATTTCAGAGGTAGATGGCGCAATCACATGAAATTATTAGTTTTTTTTTAAAGTACTACTTATACTAAGCTATGTAACGAAACCATAGCGCGATTTAGACCAGGACAACGCCATCTATCGAGCGAGCATGGAGTATTTATCGCACTGCATTAATATGAAAGATTTTATCATTATTCATTTCATTTTAACCTAGCTTTTTTATTCATATGTATGTATATTTAATACATAATAACAATATACCACACTACGTAACAATAAAACAAATAGTAACATTTTGTACATAAATAAATAACAAAGTTATCAATGCAGTCAAAATTCATACACAATGTTCTTGAAAAACCGCAAATATAAATTTGTTTCCTATTTTTTATTAAGTTTTTTAATAATTTTCCCTTTATATGTAGCTAATAACCTATCTTGGTGCCAAATTTGAAGGTTCTAAGTTTGCTAGAAGTACCTTAGACTTTTGATGATCGGTCAGTGAGTCAGTGACAAAATGGTGTAACTTTGATCGCTCATAACTCGTAAACTATTTATTCAAATATCTTGTAATTTTGAGACTGAGCTTGTTCTAATACTTACTCTTGGTCATCGAAAACCTAAACTTCTAGCTTTGTTCACATGGAAGATACAGAGGGCTGAAATAGCCGCGAAACGCTCCGAGAAAAGATGGTACGGCCGTGCCCGCTTTGCTCGAGTCTTGGCTGGGGCACTGCCGTGCCCTCAGATAGGCTTATTATTCCAGGTCGCAAGCAAACTGAAAATAATAACAATGGTAAGAATACGCTAAAGTGTTATAGTGCAGAAGGAAAAGTTCCAATGATCTTTGTAGCTTTGGATGACGTTGATAGAGACTCTTCAATATTCAATGATAGATTACAAACTTTTTATTGTGTGTACTATACATCAGAAATGGCCTCGCATGCATAATCAATGATCCATGTGCAAGCAAAAGTTTAGCCCCTCATCAATCATTTATTTCCAGTTTCTCGAACAAAGTAAATAAAACCACACATAAGAGATAAGAGACGAAGTTTGTGACTGTAATAAACATGAACTTCATCATCGTACCGTAAAGACAACGAACTATCCTAAATATGAAACTTACGATAACAGAATGAATCATCGCCATCACAACAGCCATCAAACAACATCCTTCTTAAAACAGCGATGAATACATAACAGGCCTATTTTCAATTCAAAACGGGTCAAGTGTAATATACCCACTAACCTTTTACGAAGTACCACGTCAATCTCTACCAACATTGAATCGGCCTTCGAAGGCATTCAATAAAAATTTGGCAAGCTGTAAATTTCAATCAATTCATATACTTACGCTGTTACTCAAGAGTAATGCAAATTTGTTACGTGAGAGCAATGAACTCATCAATTATATCTACTAGATGACTATTGTAATGGCGTCGTAAGATCTTAATAAGCAATGAGTTTATGATTTCAAGTGTTTGAGGAAGATAACGTAACTATCATTTGCATTTGAAACGTGTTTACTTTACAAAAACGTTGTAGTAATTTCATGGAGCCCTTTTATGCAATGGCTGAACAATAAAATGTTTATAGCAGTTCTATGCTAGGCATTGTTTTCTCAGCGGCTCCTTTATATAATGGCGATGAAAAAGCTGGTTTTAAGTTGCAATTTACATACCCCACAAGCGCCAACATTACATTAAACATCCATAAAATTAAAAATCAAGATTAAGCAGAGGTATTAAAATTATTAATAGCCATAGCAGCTCTGGTGATGGTAATTTCAAACAAATGACTACACAAATCAAACTGCTCCAAATGCCACCCAAATGGAATTTATTGGAACAAATTGATTATAAATATACGACCTTCGAAATCGTACACGTATTGTCAGTTTGTGAGTTATTCCCGAAGCTCTCATTAACAAACGTTGTACTGCCTCGAGCGAAACACATCAAACGAATTTGCTCATTATATATTTTTTTAATCGACTCCAACATCTTTGATACAGTTCAATAGCTATTGACACGCGCAAAAACTTTTTATTACACGTATGAGCATTGATAGCAATTTGCGATTACAATAGCTTCTGAGGTAACATTTCTAAGAAGCTTTCAACTAAAAGAATAATGACTTCAAATCGAATTGTCATGTCTATATATAATCCTCATAAACCGTTTACTATAATGATGAGATAACCATTTCTTGTGATCCTTAAACGGTAGCTAATAGCTAACACAACAGTTATAATAGAAAACTGGGTGGCGATCATAGAGATTGCCGAAAATTACGGCAATTTAAACAATAAGACCGTTTTACGAGGCGCAGCAAAAAATCTCGAAGCGAGACTGTAACTATCAATTTTCACTGATAAAGCCATCAAACAGACTAAAATACAAGTTTGAACACATCGTCGCCGCAATGATTATGTTGAAAAGCCGCGCTGAACAAACAACGGATAATGAAGTGGCTCACAAAAAACACGATAATAATATAGTAGGACCACCGGTAATTTCTGTAGAAGCCCATTGACTTAATGACTGAATTAACATAATATCTCTGTTCTACCATTAAATTTATCCACGCGATTTGATTTCGCCTGCCTTCATTTTTTGTTTCAACCCAAATATTAGCACAGCCAGTGTTTAGATGACGAACACTAATATTTGTAGACGGTCCATCGTTTATTAGCTATCAAATTGGCATGTGAGACAACAATAATCTTCTATCATGAAGCTGGACCACAACGAAACAGGATAATCTCGATTTTATACAGAAATTAAGTAGTAAATGTTGTATTAGAGAAACTCGTGAGTTGTTATCGTTTAGAATACAAGGGAAGTGTTCCAATTCTGTTCATGTACGCGAGAATTTAAATACTTTAGTCCATAAATCCAATTACTGTGACCGAAAGAGGTATAGGAAACATTCAATGCAATGAGAACCAGCCTCTAAGCGATTCAACAGATCTACTTAAATCTACATCCACTTACGAGAAGACAGATGTAGTAAATATTATACTCATGCAATTTTAATGACCGATTATTCAAATCCATTTCAAAAGCTGAATTATGGGCTCCAATTAAATCAATTAACATAACCAAATGAGAGGGCGGATCATTTGCAAAAATACATTAGTTAGAGCACGATGCGTTGACGTCTAATAAGATGGATACAAACCTGTACTAACGGACAAGCGGTTACTGACGATCTAATTATTTTATCTGGTTCGTACATAGATGTGTTTGCAGCTAATTAAAATGTTAAAGCAGCTTTAGGCGTTGGTCGTAAGTTTGGGAATGGTTTGCTACTTGCTTGGCACGAAGCAACCATTTGGATGGAAATAATAATGTCGGTATTGGTAATCGCATAGATGACGGTTGCATGAGTTAATGAAATATCGCGTATGACTGGCGCTATGGTATCGAGAATGTGTTAACATGCTGTGGTTATTCAAGTATGTGGTTCAAGTTGCGTCATTGTGGGAAATAAATGTGACACTCCAGACAAAAGCTTAAGATGAGAGAAATCGTATAGATTAATAATTTTGACAGGAAATCAGGGGAGATGATGTAACGAGCGTCGACGATGCCATCTCATTGACTTTTTAATAAGCTGAGATTAAGTTGGAACAGGGCAAAACAACAAAACAGGGACACATGTTGTGACATACAGATAATATAATAAATCGAATATAAGATTTCGCTTTATAATAAAATCTATTAACATTGGTAAACTTATAATGAAGAACCGCGCTCAGGCTTTGGTAGGGACTTAAAATTAACAGATAGTTATAAGCTTTATGCAGAGAGCTAATCATACTTAACCTATGTACAAAACAGGCCACAGGCAACATTGGCAATTACAAGTATATTTTACACCTGTAGACTTTCCAAAGCTAATGAGAAACAAAAATTGACTAACACGAACAACATCATTAAACTTTACGAATATAGTGCCATTCCCTTTAAATGCACAAATTATATGTTACTAGCAAGAACAAAATAACGTATTCTTTGCAGTGTCACTAAAAGGAAATCCACAATCTTCGTTAATAACTTGTTAACTTTCCCTCGTAATCTAAAGAAGTACTGATTCATTGTTGAACACCAAAACAAAGATCAGGGGGCTTCAAGGATCATCAAACATTCAATAACAATAAACGCTGGCTCCTCTATCAATAATTCATCAAGCCAATTTTCAGGGCGTTCAACATCTTATTGTCTACGCACCCTTTATTAATTAAAACCGTCTCCCTTCAAAGGATTGACGCTATCTTTGTTTGCCCATTTGAAGATCTTTTCTAAGTTCCATTGTGAGGGGCTACCGATTCTCATAAATAAATTAGACATTGTCGCCGCTCTTTTTACTCGTGAGACGGGACGCATTGGGAATGTCGACGCCGATTTACTAATTCATTTCGGCAAGTCGGCCCTTTAGAGCTTGCGATACGATTTCGATGTTATGGGAGTCGTTGGATTTGTGCGTCATCGTTACCTTGTTATTCAGCACTATCTAATAAGCCTGTAGTACTTCACTTTAAGTTAATGTAGTCAATAAAAATGAGTGGTCAATCACTAGTTCTGTATACAGTGATCAGACAATTGAGCACAACACGGTTGAGAAGCGGATAAACTTGCCGTAAAAATCGGTCGTAAAAGTCTGAACTTCATTATCTTCCGTAGATTTAATTTACTATACGACTGATTTTTACATCTTAAAAAGTCGTGAGTTGTAATAGTTCTTAGAACTAACGGTATTCTTCTGTGCCTATATTTAAGTACTAGCGCAGTGGACCGATGCTAAGATATTTTTTGTTGTAAATCCCAAGCCTCGTTTCAGAGCCAATTTTAGCTTCTAACACCCAGTAGCCTAAATAGCAACAAGTTTATTTGAAGCTATTCGATTCATGCATTTCAATTGTCAATGGGAAAATTAATTTACCTGATTGACTAACGGATAAAGAATTTGAATGTTTTGTGTACCCGATCAATGTATTATTGATTTAGTTCAAACAACTTTGTTTAAAATCCTCAACAAATAAACCTGCGTGTTTAACCAACAGAAGCTGCGTGCAATATTTGAAGTTCAGGTTCAATATCTATAAATATAACCGAGATTTGTTTACGTCGCCACCTTCAAGTTGTCCTGAGAGTAATAGTCGCTAAGTCATTGTAATGGCCATCTCCAAATTGCAACAATGATGAGCATTCAATCCCCAAACACAGTTCAAGGAGGGTCATAATAGCATGATTGTGCGATCAACATACGTGGGATTTGTCGCCTTTTGTAGTACACCGCATTGTAAAATTTTTTTATAGCTTTTGATACATAAATTGCTGTCTAATTTGGGAGCGGCCGTGTTTTGAACGGACATAAAAAGATCTTCGCTCGACATGTTGTGACATTCCAACGATACCCTATTGTGTTTAGAGAATATGGAACGATTATCTGATCTAGGGAGTCGAGGCCTTCGGTACAAACATTTTGATATACCTCGAAGTTACATGGAAGGTTCCGAACACGTTTGGTAACTCTTTATCGGTGTAACTGTAACAGATTTAAGACTGGTAAAAAATGGATTCCTTTGAAGTCAACATCAATTTCGACGTGTACTTAGTTTGTTAATAGATACCTTAACCGGCCCATTTGCATGCACCCAGTGAAAGCTATTTGATTTTAAGTGAATTCTTTTCATCCAGTACTCGCCCACACAACCTGAATAAATTGTTGTAAGAGTATTTTTTGTTGTTTCAATATTCATCATCATCATCAGCCTATCGCAGTCCACTGCTGGACATAGGCCTCTCCAAGTGCACGCCACTGAGATCGATTTTCGGCTTCTCGCATCCAGCTCCTGCCAGCCGCCTTGCGCAAGTCATCACTCCACCGTGCCTGAGGACGTCCTACACTACGTTTGCCGAGGCGTGGTCTCCACTCCAGAACTCGTTTACCCCAACGGTTATCGGTTCTTCGGCTAATATGGCCAGCCCACTGCCACTTCAGCTTGCTGATTCGGTGGGCTATGTCGATGACCTTGGTTCTCTGACGGATTACCTCATTTCTGATGCGATCCCTCAGAGAAATGCCGAGCATAGCCCTTTCCATAGCCCGCTGAGCGACTTTAAACTTGTGAACCAGCCGCACCGACAGTGTCCACGTTTCGGCTCCGTAAGTCATGACAGGTAGGACGCACTGATTGAAGACTTTTGTCTTTAGGCACTGTGGGATCGACGATGTTAGGACTCGACGTAGCTTCCCAAATGCAGCCCAACCCAACTGAATTCTCCTATTCACCTCGTCCTCAAAGTTGTTTCTACCTAACTGCAATGTCTGCCCGAGGTAAACATATTTCCGAACAACTTCGAGAACGGCGCCGTGTATCGCTATCGGTTCCGGTAGAACATGTTCATTGAACATGACCTTGGTTTTGTCCAAGTTCATCCGTAGGCCGATGCGTAGAGAAGATTCAGCCAGGTCGTTCAGCATCTGTTGTAGGTCCTGCAGCGTTTCCGCCATGATGACGATATCGTCGGCAAATCGCAAGTGAGAGATGTGTTCGCCATTGATGTTGATGCCGCGTCCTTTCCAGTTCAGCGTCTTGAACATATCCTCCATTGCATTAGTGAACAGTTTCGGGGAAATAACATCCCCTTGTCTCACTCCTCGATGCAACGGTATGGGCCTTGTTTGCTGATTCTGTACTTGGACGGACATTGTAGCGGCTTCGTAGAGACATCTCATCACTTGGATGTATCGCCAATCTACTTGACAACGCTGCAGGGACTCCAGAACAGACCAGATTTCAACCGAGTCAAAGGCCTTCTCATAGTCCACAAATGCTAGACACAGGGGCTGATTATACTCTTCGGTCTTCTGTATAATCTGCCGCACTGTGTGGATGTGGTCTATGGTGCCGTATCCGCTCCGAAACCCAGCCTGCTCCGGTGGTTGGAATTCGTCGAGTCTTCGCGCAAGTCGGTTCGTGATCACTCTTGAGAACAGCTTATAGACGTGGCTTAGGAGGGAAATGGGTCGATAGTTCTTCAACTGGGTTTTGTCTCCCTTTTTGAAGAACAGGACGACAACACTCCTACTCCACGCCTCTGGAGTTCTCCCTTCAAACAGGACGGCATTAAAAAGCTTCTGGAGCTCCCCCAGTACGGGCTTTCCTCCTGCTTTTAGTAGCTCTGTTGTAATGCCATCCTCGCCAGGGGCTTTCCCATTTTTGAGCTGTCTCAGAGCGATCTCGATTTCGCCACTGCTGACTTCTGGCAGGTCTTCGGTGAAATGGCGTGTTAATGTGGCTCTAGAATCCTCATTTCCGGGATCAGGTCGGGATGCATGCGATGCGTATAACCGGCCATAGAAATTTTCCACTTCCGAAAGGACTGCCGGCACCGAAGAAACGACTTCTCCGCTTGCTGTGGTCAGCTTCGTCAAGTGGCTTCTTCCAAGAGATTGTACGAACACCTTTGACCCCCGATTCAGCTCAATTGCTCTTTCAATGGCAAGAGTATTGGAGCACCGGAGGTCGCGTCGTACGTGCTTGTTGATCTCTTGGTTTAGAGCTCGCTTAGCTGACGAAGTGACAGGCGGGTTTTCACGTCGTTTCTTCATAAGTCCTAATGTCTCTTCCGAAAGCTTTGATTTCTTGCCCTTACGCTGCATGTTACAGAATCTCGAACCTTCCTCCCTGAGGATCCGAACCACATATTCGTGGTTCTGGTTAACGTCTGTTGTGGTTTCCACGGCGGCAAATCGGTTCTCCAAATGTGACTGGAACGTTTCAGATCCTGTCATGGTTTGGAGCAGTGTTGGTCGGAGCCTGGCCTTCATCAGACGGAAACGTTCGGCCTTGAAGTTGATATTCAGAGAGCCTCGGACAAGTCGGTGATCGCTCCCGGTATTAAACCTATTGATCACGGAGACGTCTCTGAATATGTGCTTCTTGTTCGTCATGATGAAGTCAAACTCATTTTTAGTCATAGTGTCGGGGCTTTGCCACGTCCACTTCCTTTGGGGCCGCTTTTTGAAAAAGGAGTTCATCAAAAAGAGCCCCTCGCGTTCGAGGAAGTTGACGAGCATTTGCCCCCTATGATTCCTGCTTCCAAATCCATGGGATCCTACTGCCGATTCGCCGCAAATCTGTACTCCCACTTTAGCGTTAAAGTCCCCCATGACAACGGTGTAATGGGTCTTTGTAGTGAAGTGGAGGGCCCTTGATATATCATCAAACATATCCTCCACTTCATCGTCTGAATGTGTCGAGGTCGGTGCGTACACTTGCACTATCTTGAGGCTATACCTATCGGTGAGCTTTATGATAAGGTACGCTACCCTGTTCGACACACTAGACACCTCCACAACGTTATCAGCTAGGGACTTATTAACCAGAAACCCAACGCCACCTTGGGATTGTTGGTCTCCCTCTCGGAAGTACATTAGGTGACCTGATTCGAGGGTTATGGTGTCCTCCCCCTCTCTTCGAACTTCACATAACCCTAATATGTGCCACCTAATCTTCCCAAGTTCCACTTCGAGTTGCGCCAGATGCGAGTCAAGCCGTAGCGTGCGGCCGTTGTACGTCGCAAGAGTCAGTTTAGTTTGGTGGCCTCCCGTAACCCGGAGATTCTTCGCACCCCCTGTCCCACCGTAACCACGGTCGCCACCGTGACCGGGAATAGCGGGACTGCCGGGAACTAGGGGCCGTGGCTTTTTTGTGCTGCTCATGAAGGTATTTAGCCTACTGCTATCACGCTGGCCAGACGGGTTGATAGAGGGTTTTTTTCCGAGTTTTCCTTCTCTCACACTGGTGTTCGGTGCATTCTTTACTCCATTAGTCGACTTCTACGACACCCACTGGAAGAAGGGGTAGCGACATACGTATTCTTAAGCCGTCGCTACACGGCCGTCGTTACGCCGTTTCAATATTAAGACATTTCATTTGTCGGAAGGGGTCTTAACATATTTGTATTCATGGAATAGATTTGAATAAACAGTTTTTATTGAACAAACAGCCATTTATTTTCGAATAAGCTGTATTAGGTTTTCTATACGATGATCGATTGTTTTCGGACAGTCTACAGTCGCTATTGTTCCACAAAACGTCATAAACTGTGTGTCCCTCATCAAACAATCAGATTCGAAGCCCGCAGAATAAGTTCATTTGAGTCTTTTGGACAGGAGCCGCAAGCGCAGTACATATTCGAACATGGCAAAACATGGGTTTTGTCTCGCTGTCAAAGTCAAGGCGATCGATCAAAAACGCCCGTCTGTCACGGGCCAATGATTGAGGGCGGCAGTATGTTCCCCTGCGCGGACGCATCTGCCGAATTTGGCGCGATGCAAGCTGTCAAAATTCGTGTTCTACCGCGAATGAATTCAGTTTGTTGTCTGCTTGACTTTTCCCACAACAATTAGTAGAATTACGTAGTATGTTATTTCAAAATTACATTGTTTCATTTGGCTTGAAAGAGGTCCTATATGTTTTATCTACAACTATTACTATTCTCATTGGATTTTCATAATCGATCATTTTGTGGCGTCATCGTGCTGGCACTCCAGAACAAAAATATTTGCTCTTTTTTACACACTCCTTTTTTAAGGAACAATATTTTCAATTACGAGCGATCCCATCACCCAAAAAAATTCTGACTCCGTTTATTAGTTCGCACGGCTCTGCCAATTTCCAAATTAACTGAACGTCATTTTGGACATGATTTGTGACGACAACAGCACAATGGTGCTCGTTGTTATTAAAAAGGTACGGTTTTTATTGTGCTCGCCTCGAGACGCAGTAAATGTCGCTTCGACGTCGATTGATATTCGTCGATGAGTTTTTGGGTGTTGCAATTGACAGTAGGCATGATGACAGTAATCAAAAATCATTAAAATAATATATTTATTAAATTAAACTTGAAGCTTGGAATATAAAACGCGCATTGTTTTCTTTATTAATAATGTGATTAATATGTATTTTTATAAAATAAAATTACGAAATAAGGCAATCCGCCATGATATCTTGAACACCAATCAGAGCTCGTGACGTCATCTCTGAAAACAACTCGCGCGAAAGCGCGCGAACGTCACATTTCGTTATTGTGAACTTCCACTGCAATCTTTGTTTTTAATTAATTAATTGTTTATAACATGAGTTATGGAGCCCGGATTTATCAAGGCAAACAGCGCTAATTTGCCTAGAATTGATATCATAATGCTGGGAGAGTTTTTCGCATCAAATAAAGATTTTTGTTCAGCTGAATTTAGAAATGTTAAAAGTTCCATGTAAGTATACTAGTTTAATTAAAAAAAACTTCCATGTAAGTGTATTAGTTTAATTAAAAAAACTTCTATGTTAGAATATTAGTTTAATTAAAAACAATTTTAGTTATAAATAATTCCTTAAAATTACTTTTGACAATGTATTTGTTATCAGGTGTAAATGTTAATGAAATCTATTATCATGGTTCTACCCTTTATTTATAAATTGATTTTTCTTTTAGGTCCTCCAGGCCATCCTTTGGTGATGACGCTGTGAGTTACGTACAGCTGAAACGCAAAAAATAAAACAAAAAAATAAAGTTGTACCCTGGGCAATATTGCTTTTGAATCTCGCCTTGCAAGTTTAAGCCACTTGTTTCGTATTTTTTTATTGTGAGGAACGTACACAAATAACTTATCAGGAGTTGTTTTGGATGTGTTCTTACACTGGGGGACCCCACAACACCTATGCACTTTCGAATTCATATTTAATAACACAAAAAACTTAATTATTGCACGAGCGTTGTTTACTTGCGTCTTGTAATTTCAGTCGTGACGTCACAAGTGACGCCATGACACTGACAAGCGTTTTCGCGCCGGATTCAAAGTGGACAGAGAAAAATGCAATTATTTGATAAAAAAACTTCGCATTTTCTTAAAATTAATAATTTTTCATATAAAATAGACGTATACCTACATCATACAAAGGAATTTAAAAATTTGTCATCATGCCTGTTGCTGTCTTTTTCATGTCTATTGTGGCTTTTGTTTGATGTTTTGCCGTTTGGTGATAGATGTTAGCTTTAGTTCATGAGTCATGTCAGAAAGCCATGGCGTAATTGATAAAAAAGTCTGGACAAATTAGACTTCACTCAGACTTTCCTGATGCAAATTGCACGATGCAATCTCGTTGTTCGCTAAACAAAATTGCAGATACTTTCTTTGATCCCGCAACAGGTAATCTTCCAACAAATTAAAATAGATACGAACTATATTAAAATGGTCTCACACGGGGGTCTTGTTGGGAAGACATGACAGATGTGCGCGTGACCGTCCGTCGCGGAGCGCCTCGCCGCCATTGTTTCACTCTCGACGGGCCCCGCGCGTGCGCTACGATTTAATACGACACAAATGTATATGGGTGCGCTGATAGTAATGTAGGAAAAAATATCACTTTCGACCGCTCGGGGATCGTAAGCTGTCGGCTTGTTATTATAATCGGTACCTTTAATGTATTAATTCTTTAAGTGTACTGGTTCTGTGATCTATGATACAGCTTTTAAAGCTTCAATTTGCGCAGTTTATTTTGATTGCTTCATGATTAAGTTCTTGATATCTTGTTGTTTTATGGCAGCAGTCATAAAGTATGTATGTTAAATTATGTAGTATGTTCGTTGATTTATTTATTTCCACTTATGTTTGCTAACAGAACCTACAAACTCTCAGAGAAAGTCACTGAAGACTTAAACCTAACTTCCACCCCATGTTCAATAAGCATAAATATCTTCATTACAGCACATAAAATAAATCCGGCACTAAAAACTAAATACGTAAAACGGCCACCATTCGCGTCCAATCACGTCGAACCGCTAAGCTTAACACATTAACTAACCGTCTTCTATTAAAACTACTTGACTTGTAACCGTCCAGAGTCTAAATTCTCCTCTTGAGCCTATAAATCCAGCATAGCGTGCACATAAGTCCGCAAAATCAGGCCATTCAGAAGACGACCGGTTTAAAGCGATGATTTAATTCGATCAGTTGGCCAAGTTCAAGCTCATTCGATGAGACTGTATTATGTCTGGTTGTGTGCGGCATTCTTTATACTATGAGGTAGGTAATGTTTTAAGGTAAGAGGACCATTTTTTGGTTTGGAACGACCCCTTTATAACTTTGATGTATCAGTTTTATGTTCCAAAGTTTATTTTTGTTATGATTGAAATCAATGGTTTTATGCATGTAATACCTTTCGTGTTTGCCTATTTACCTACTTGTGTCTGTTGAATATTAAAGCTCCCGTATTAATACCTAATACAGTTTGTTCCTGTTAATTCCGTTAGAAGTAAACCGTGAAAATGGAGCTTCATAATTAATATAAAAGCGACACGTTGATGGCTCTGCATGTCGGCTTGTTTGGAGATCCGTAGTAATCGCATAAAGCCTTGTTATATAACAGTTAGGGAGATTGACTGGGGAAAATCGGCTTTTATCCCGAGAGTAGGAAGTCAAAATATAAGCGGGAATATTTAATGGCCATGATTATTGTATAGCTACGTTAAGACCATCTTACATCTTTAACACATAGATTTCTAAATATGGAAGAGTTAAGTTATTATAATATGGGCTTTGAAATCATGAAGATACTGTTTAAATATGTAATGTAATTATGATGGATCAATATGTAGGTATACGTCATGAACAGCGGTGTTCAAACAATGTAAAGAAGTACATATTTTGATTTTCCATTGTTTCTTGCTAGCTCGCACAGAACTTATGACCTCTGGACCATCACCACAACTAAACATCGTAGTGAACTTAAAATAATCTTTCGACAATTTGAAATCTGCTCTGGAAGAATAAGAAATGTCCATTCTAAGATCCCAAAATCGTTAGTCCTTCGTATTGACGCCCTAAAATAAATTATAAACGGACAAAGCATGATAACACTGATAAGGAAGCTGCATTACTGTAGAAGCATAGTGATTTATACTGTGATTTATACCACAAATATCGATCCTATCGACCAATACATCATTTGTAAGGCTGCATTGTCAAGCTCTAGTTTTTGGTCCTTTTATACTTATCAGGCATGTGAATGTGGAGATGTTGGCTCGTAAGTCGAAAATCAATGGTTGGATTTCGTGTATCGTGAGGTAAGGTGGTTCTGTCATTTTCAAAGCCAAAAACTTTGTGTAACTCATGAAGTGACACAAATTAAGCGGAGATTATGCAAAAGTTGCATCAGTGGAAATATCATTGATGTTATAAGTTTTATACTAAATATTTGTTACCTTACTCTAAAGTCTTCTTAATCTTGGATGTCATAACGTCACTTAAATTCTGCTTACCTGAAACAAAGACAACTTTCAAAATAAAAAATGAAAACTTAAAGCTGTCGCAACATATTCACTTTTCTCAAATCAAAAACTACTGCATTCACAAAATCCAAAAACCAACCTTCAATCAAAAGCCAATAAACTAAAAGCTCGTTTCGAATAAGAACAGCTCGGAGCACGTGTTTAACTGTCGCTCACATTAACCGCCAGACAGAACTAACTGTATGCAAATTGAATCACGATTATATCAGATGGTTTAGCGTGAAACACTTGCAGCAGACAATGATGGGCGGTGTTTCACGGATTAACTTCGCAGCAGATAAAGCTTAGGAATTATAGTAATTAAGTGTCTGTGTTTGAGATGGCGGTACCGATGT
Source organism: Helicoverpa zea (assembly GCF_022581195.2). Classification (NCBI taxonomy): domain Eukaryota; kingdom Metazoa; phylum Arthropoda; class Insecta; order Lepidoptera; family Noctuidae; genus Helicoverpa; species Helicoverpa zea. Next base: position 8,860,222 of record NC_061472.1, read on the forward strand.
GTAGGATAGTCTGAATTGTGTCATCGATGTATATGAAGAGAGTTTCAATGTGTCATTAGACCAAAATGTAGGATCATTTACGAGTTTCTCAAAATTCAATTTCTTATTAATTCTGTCAAAAGCTAGGACTACAGATTTTAATTATAACTGTTAACTTTTTAAGGAAGACATAATCAAAACTGACTTTTAACAATTTGATAGGAAACATAGTAAATATTCAACAGAAAGCTTACCAGAAAGCTAAGACATAACCAAAGATACACGAGGCTAGTAAACTTATTTCTAAAAGCGAAAGACGAGAGCAAATCTCTGCAGATAAGGACAAAGAAAGGGTTTACTAGGAAAAAACAAAGATAAGCAACGGGTATCAAGATCTAAAGTATCAAGACTAGCCGACTAGGCTCCCGACTCTGAGATTGCAAGCGTATGATAGGATATGATTCTAATACTAAAGCTTCGTTTACTATAGAAATAGTATCTATGCGTTTTATCATATAAACTTCTAACTCTTCAGCTATAAGCCTCCATAACCTAAGGGTCAAATTAATGTTGGTTAATAGACTTCAATGGTAGAACCACCAACTATAGTTGCCAAAAATAACTAGATTTCATAAAGTACACATAGAGTATGTTCTTTTTAAGTTTTTCCGTAACTTATTTGTTTAGTGTAATGTATTAACAGGCTAAAATGTTAACAGGCTTAAAATAAGTATGACAGAATATAGACGAGCTTGGGGCGCTTTGCTACTGATCATATTAAGTCCTACTGTCAACTAAAACGATTATAAAGCGGTGTCACTTGAACCAGGAAAGGCTAAATATCTAGTTTCTTTGAAACTACGTACACAAATAGGTATTCATCGTGACTAATCTTGCTTCTTGTTAAAACTTCTCGTCAATGTCCAATTTGTCTCAGTTGACAAGCTAACAAGCTTTTGACATAGTCCATTTATTTCATTAATTCATAGGACACAAAAAATAACTAAAAATAATTGTGGTATGACAACCGCGCCGACGACAGTAGTACATAAAGTTGAATCAAAGATGCATTAGCACAAAAAGATTTTAATTGGACTAACATTTCAAACATGGCAGTCTTCCTAAATATCATTTTACTACAGAAGAAATGATCACAGCGATTGTTGAACCAAACAATGCAGATATGTACTGCACTATAGACAAGGCATTACAAAACACTTTCAAATCTTCTTCAAAGGGCTAATTCTAAAATAAAAGGACAGGTTCATTACCACCGCAAATCTAGTTATGTAAGCTATCATCGGCATCTCCCGCCGACAGACGAGCGACCAATCATATCGTATCTCTGATCTTGATTGAGATTTATTAGTCACATCGTCTCAGACTGAGTCGGCTCGCTCTATATAAATCAGCCTTTATTCCTTAACAAACTTTATTTTGCGGCTAATAGCGCTCAAAACTCTTTCCTAACCTTTCAAAGAGGTTGAAGAATGAGCATTGTCTTATCTTTGGCAAATGTTGGAGCAACATTGTCCGTCGGTATGGGAGCCGATCTTTCCGGTTTAGTAACCGAATCTTCAAATGATTTGTTTTGACCATTCGTTAGCGCTTCTTGTCCTTACCTAATTTGTGTGGTCTTTTTACTGCGTTCTACTTTGTAAGGACGACATTATTCTTTCAAGGTCCCGTATCCTGCTTTTGGTTAAGTAATTGCCATTATTTTACCACTAATAGCCATAAATTATATTGTGTGGTCATATGAATTTTACCTTTACCGAAAAAGGCATAGAGCACATATTACCTGGCGTTATTTTAGTCCTTTTATGAGGGTAGGTCGTGGTAGTGATTGACGAACAAGATGTTTATCTGGGAACAATGCGTGTGGCTGCTCGGGCGCAGGTCAATGTGTTTTAAATTTGAAGTATCGATGTATGAACTGATCTGGCGATGCTTATGAATGTGTGAGAACTGTCACACGGTAATATTTTCAAATCAGAAAATGACCGAACGGTTGTAATTCTGGTTTAAGTTGTGGCAACTACCTCCTACTGGCAAAGGATATTACAAGAAAAGGAATACACACATAGTAACGTTATAGAGTCTATCAATAGATGCTATGAAGTTCGAATTTTCTTCGCCAGCTTATTTATAAACTCGAAACTTTTGGTTAGATACAATTTCTGTTGGAACTTCAGTAAAATAAAAAACGTGCTCAATGTCGGAAACGATAGAACACGGAAGAGCGAATCTGCTTCTAAATTAAACAAACAACTTTATTTAGATCTATTTGGAGAATTTGGAACAAACAAAACTACCAATTTAAGAACGGAATTGAAGAGTCCAACACGAACTGCTTATTTAGATATCAAACGGGAAGGAAGTATCGATGGTTTAGTAGATAAAGAATATGTATGAACCAATTCATTTATCAGTTATAAAGAAGTCTTAATTAACGTTTAGTACGTACGTACGTAACATAAATTATTATCTGATTTAACCTCAGATTTGACCAATACAACAGCTTCCGGAATTCACCGGTTCTAACGGGAAAACTATAATTAGCGCCATAAAATTAAATATAATTTCAATACTTGTAGATTTATTATGCTATATTCTTTGCAACGTCTTCAGTTAAACCTTAAATGCCATGTTGAGAATGTTAATCATCAAAACAATAAGTACAAGGTTCTCCTTATCATTCATATCCATCCTTCTTAACTCTTCAAACCTTGTTAAGGATGTGTTTACCCTCGACAACGCCCCTAACAGATTTGTTTCAATGACCGCCATAACCTATTGTACGCGCCATTTCACTTTTTTTCCACCTTCCGCTACATCCCCATCACACTTTCAACTCAAGACAAGAAGAAATAAGGTTGAGTTTGGGATAGAAAGATCTTTATCAACAGGGTTCTCAAGCAGTCCCACTGTGAAACGAATTATGAAGTCACATGTTTGTGGTTGATTGAAAAATTCCAAAAGGAGGGGATTAAGTTAACGTTTTGTTTGTCAGTGACATTTCTAGGGGATCATGGCCCCTTGCGATTTATGTCGTACGCTATTTCCGGTAATGGGGATTTTGTACCGAAACTATTTTCAGACTTTTTCTGAATACGTGACCGCGTTCGTTCGGTGTCGATGCCAAAATGCATTCTTGGATCAGCTTTGCTAAAATTGTCGTACGTTATTCTAATTGCACGAGCTTTCGCTGAACGGAAACTAAAACAAAAACATTATTGTATTTTTTTCAATGCTTGAATCTTGGCAGCGTAAAATAGACCGTTTTCGTGGGTTCCTCTTGGTAACATCATCTCTTACTCAAAACAAATAACGAGAACTCTCCTAACACTACTTAAGCACAGCTCTAGAATGTTCCAAACAACAATACAACCTCCCCAAAGTTCAACAGATAGGTAAATAATTAACGACATCGAGACAGCTAAGGGGACCCTCAGAAGCAGACGTGCAGAGAAACAATCAATTACAGTCAACCCGGACCTCTAATCGTCTGCAAAATGAAGGCTAAATTAGCGGAGACGCTGTCACTGATGGGGAACCAAATATGTAGGGGAGAACGTTTGTTTATTAGTCTCACGATAGATTAATGAAAAGATTAGGGACAGATTTTCGGAGTATTGTTGATATTGGGAGCTAAAGCTGAGGTAAAAGAAGTAAAATGAGAGCTTTCGAACTAATGTAATTCTAGTGATTGAAGAATGCGCACAACACAACTGGTTGTGATCTTCCATGCTGCTATCTCCAATAGAGTTCCATTGAATTAAGATCTTTGCCACAACAAGTTACTCGGAAGAAAGCACAAGTTTCACAATAACACCGTCTTAATCAGCGTCAACAGGTGTCACGGTGAATTTACGAGGCAAGAAATCGGTGTTAACACAAGCAGCATCAACATACAATCGAGCATTTTCCCGTCTGACCATAAGATCAGCCTCTTACTTACAATACCTACCCACATCTCGTTAAAACGGAATAATGTCTCAACATTCGTAAACGACTTGTCAATGCGTTCTAGCACTTTCAACAAATTTGTTACCAGCTTTATTTTAAATAGTTCCGGGAGAGTTCCGGTCCAGTGGCAATATTTTAGAGAAATGGTAGCATGTTGTGAAGACTGTTTTGATCTATTAGACACAAGTGCTACTGTGAAGTATGAGGTATTGGACCCAATTCCTGGGTTTGGCAAAGAATTTTTGGGCATTGGACCAAAACCGTGAACACATAAGCACTAACACATAAGTAAACCGTCCATGAAGGTACTGTGATAGGGAAAAATAGGCGTAAACGTGTCCTGAATTCAAAAGAGATGGGTCGGGGCTGAAACCTCTTATACTAGATACTTTGCCTCTATCGGTATGTGGACTGACCGATCGCAAGACTTCTATGTATAAATTACGCAATATCATAACATTCATTGGCCCAACAGTTATTTTTAATTAGCAATAATGAAGCTGTTCATTACTAATCATGATTCAATCAAGTTTTATAGCTCTTGTGCGGTTCTTTTGTATTTATGACTTCTATAGAGTAGCTGTCTCAAATATTGATATGTAGTGGTTCGAGTGCTATAAGAAATTCATTTGGATTTTTTGCCACTTGACCGCCATTGTTTTCAGTTAGGCCTTATGTGTGACTGACTGCTCTCTCAACTAATTCAATAGCTTCTATTCATTAAGTATTATGACAATATTGAAATAACTGCTTTGATATTTCCCATGAATTTAGTTTTAAAATGTCTGATATTTTAAATAAGAAAAAAGGCGCCAACTACTTCTTATTTATCACACTCCTTTCTGACTTCCATAGCGTCGCAAGAATTTACCTCCTCCATAAATATCCTTAATCCAAGTTCATTATTTACACGCAGCTAACAAAGTTACAAAAAGATTTGACAACAAATTATCTCATTATATCACTAGACAACGTTCATAGAGGTTGACAAAAAAAACCGTTTGAAAGACTGACCAATATTAGGAACTGGATCAATAGCGATGCAGGTGGTCTTTTCTAAGAAACACCCTTTACTTAATGGCCATTGGACAATAATATGGTCCCGTTTATAGGGGGTTGCTACAATTTAGGGCTAAACCGTTGAATAGCATCGACTGATTTACTTTTAATCGTGAGTTTGATATTATCGCGCGCCATTCAAGTGTTTTGTTACGAGCGCGCCGGGGCCCTACCATTTGTTCCCGCTTGCTGTCTGATTAATTGATGGCAGCCGTGAGAAACGATGCGTGATAAGTTTTCGAGAATTTGTTACAATTGACTAGTTTTAATATCAGGTTGGACTGTGATGGATGAATGGAAAAATAAGAATTTTATTAGGAGGTAAACATCAAAAAGAATTAATAAAAACTAAAACTTTCTTCAGACTTTTCGTTTGGATACAGAAATTGCAGTTGCTGAATTTTCTGATGTAAACAGCAGTTAAACAAAGATTCTAGATTTAGAAGCAATAGTTACGATAAAAATATTTTCACTGTGGTACAACAAGCAAGAAAAAAACCTATGTATAACCACAGTTACAAATAAAACTCGGATCCAAACAAGCAACAGCACAGAGTCAATAACTCAAAGCAACCAATAGTAAGAACCCCGGACAGTTTAGTGCGACACAGTGGATTGTGTTACTTCGACAAGAAAAAAGTAGTCGACTGAGAAACATGGGTCTCGTCTGCTACAAAACAAAACGTTTGATGTACAACTTTCTCATAGAAAACAAAAAAAATAACTGTCATGTATACAATTTCGCTAGATCGCTTTGTAGGTGCGGTGTTTGTACTACAGTGAATGTCATTGATTTTTTTCATTATGTTTGAGATAGTCGTATAAACTGAAGAGTTTTCTGATCCTTGATATTGTTCATTAGTTTTTTTAGGTAAGGTTTTTCAGATTGTAGGAGTTTAGTAACAGTATCTGGCTAGAGGTTCTGCAATAAGCAGGATCTGAAAGGTTCATGCATCTCAACAATCGAAATGATGTATTTCTGTAACAGTAACTCCGCTTTATTATAATGATTTAACTGTATTTATTTTTCCGGAAATAAGCGCTTTACTGATTATGTTTAAATTAAACAACCTTTGCTATTATTTATCCCTCTGTGCTGTCTAATTTACTTGTTTCTTACCGCAATTACCACTTCGGTTATTTGGTCCATAATTATTACTTCTAGCTATAATCCCAGGCGATCCGATATTGTAACGCCTAAGGGTCCTGATTAGCCAGGAGACATTGAAGTAAGACTTCACGTAGGTTGGTAATCTATTAGGAAACATTGTAATAACGCCTGGTGATAAGTTAATAAACCATCGCCCACGAATCCAAGCTATTTCCCTCAGCTGACTCATGACTGAATAGTTTCACTTCATGCCTAACTAATAGGCCTATAATATTAATTCAAGACAAGTACGTGACGAAAATGCTCCAAGTTATGGCAGATGACGCATCTAGGATATAAAGAATTGGACAATCCCATTGCCTTTTCTTGCCTGTGGTCATGCGTTATAGAAATGTTAAGTGTTGATTAAACGAAAGCGATTGAAATTAGACCACAGAGTGACATTGTTGGGCTGGTGACGATAGTTGTTCCGTGACGGGACATGAATTGGTATCGCGTACGTGACTGCTATCAGATGCGATCATAGCTTTGATTGAATCATTTGATGACACAGTAAGGAATTTGCAAGGCTCTCTTCGAAATAATTAAAACAAAAAATGAGTCATCGAAATATAGTTTTTGTTCTATACTCTTTATTCTTTATAGGAGCCTCCTATCACCAACTTATATTCAACTTTTAAAACATAAATAAAGATTTTATATTTTGTATTTGTTTATATGTTCCGTGATACTGATATGCAAAACTGAATGCAAGCGCCACACAAAGATTTTCTATCAAAACGCCAAAATCAAAAATAACCTCATTACTGTTGCCCACAAATCATTTAAGAGACAATAGAACAATGCTAAAAATTACCATTTTTGCCACTTTTTGTTTTAATAGGAAATCCTGGAGTATACACTCGATCGTGAATCATGAATCGGCGCCGCAACAAGGTAGACTGCACGTCAGTGGTAACTGTCATGCACCTTAACTTAATCGTCATAAGTACTATTTTCCTATAAAACTGTTACCACTGACCTGAAGTTGACTGTACCTATTGTTTTAGCCCCTTCAATGAATTTGTACGCCGATCAGACTGATCTAGGTTAGGTTAGGTCACCGCAGAAGGACCCCAACTGAATTATTTATTAGAGTGACAAATATTCGAAGACTTTCCTGTAGACAGCTCATGATGTATAACATCAACTTTTTACCAGGTAGTGCTATTATCGGGAAATGCATTTATATGTCCAGCGGGGCTTTTCCTCTTGTTTTCTAACGAAAGGATCACCTTACAGGACCACCACTACAACAATGCCTAATATAAGTTGTGGTTTTCCTTATGAAATATAGTAAATCCTTTCCAACAACATCAGTTTGCCCCCTTTTCTATTCAACGTGTGACTTGAATACAATAATATCATTTCAAAAAAAATCATTATATCAAGTATTTGCAAGAATTCGAAAACATCCCAAAACTTCAATCGCGTTGCAAATCGCAATAACTACACCAAGATATCGTTTCAAAAATCTTCGCAACACAAATGCATCCCAACGGCGTTCGGTCATTAAGTGCCAATAAGATGAAATAAACGCAGTATTTAAGCCACGCCTGTCACATTATGAGGTGCGTATGAGTGCATCTGAAGCGGCGACGATGCAAAGGATTTGCTTAAACCAAGTCTCTTATTACCTGACTTTAGTGAAGGGATGGGATTTGTCGACCTTAACAGTCGTATTTTTTTGCACGATAACTTGCTAATTTTAAAGTTAATTAAATGAAAAGATGAAGCGGTTGCCGACTTTGAACCAAATTGTTTTTGGAGAAAAAGATGACAAAATCATAAGCTTTATATTTGAAACCTTTCCTTCGTCTCATAGCTAAAGTGGGATATAGGTTCAAAAATGTATTATTTTTGGCTTTCCAAAGAGCAGGTATCCATAGTCGAAAATGTACTTTGTTTCAGCAGTCGATAATTTTATATAATTATTCACAACAATATGGCAATGTTTAAGCAACACTGTCCATTGTGTAGTCTCCAGCAGACAACAAAAGCATTAATCTTCAAAAGATTTATTCAAAAACGACCGAAATTGACACACTTTCTCTTAATCGACAACTTAAGCCGTTTATCGACGTTAATTATAGTCCGTACATCACTGCGGTAATCTGCGTTTGCGCACGGATAATGACAGGATTTGCGGATAAAAGCCACCGCTATGGGCATGTTGACACAATAGTACGACAACTCGTCTCATAATTACTTTAGCATTATACTCATGATCTTCTTTTTCATCTATTTATATGCTGATTTAAGCTGGTAAAAAAAAAAAAAAAATATGGACTAACCATTCTGCCAGTGAATTTTGTGTCGCCATGTCGATTCACATGGCTATACCATTGAGCTTGGGGAACTATAGCATTGAGTCTGTTTCACTATTTTCACATTGTTAAGTTATTATAATGAAACTTCCTATTTTGCTTTCAGACAAAGCTGTACACAAAAAAGCTGTGTACAAATTGAGATAATTATCCTGTATTATATTCAGATAAGCTGCCCTTTCGCTACAGAATTGTTACAGAACCCTGGATTGAAGAATTGATAATAGCTGAACACTGAAAACAACGAGCGATACGGTGACAGCTGCGAAGCTTACACCATTCATATTGAAGCCATAGTAGGAGTCTTTCCACCTCACATATTCCAATGCTTCTTTTTGCCAAATACCAATAATAAATTAATTTCATGATTTAACTACACCCATCATACCAGGACTACAGCAATGCAAAAAGTCCTGCCATCCCAGTCGACGAGTGCGATCTAGATACCGTCGCTTGCGCATGATTGGAACAGCGAAACGATTGATCCGATTAATATGGCCTTTATATTTAACTGTGTCACTCATTGTTAAACAAAATATCGGGTGTTTGTGGTGAATATAACTTATTTTTTTTATTTATCACATTTTTTCTAAATAACTAGTTTTTTCAGGTGACCATCAAGTTAATCTTGAACGAAATGCTGATGGAAAATTGCATTAGGATTAGGAAAAATTGCACTGGTAGTCAAATGAGCATCAATCTACCTTAAGCTATAGTTATCACTGCTAGTACGTTTTTTGTGTTTTTTGATGGATACTTTTTCTCTGCTGAGAGGAGTTATTTAACTCCACTGGCGAAGAAATGTCGCTGGCGTTGTATACTTTAGTATTCAGCAAAACATCTATTACACCAATTAAGTAGGTTATCAAAGATGTTCAAGATTAACATTCCCATCTCAAGTAGCAAGTAACAAAACCCATTTCCATACTATAATACCTGTGGAAACAAGGCAAGGAGGCTACCTCCACGATTCTCGTGTTGATCACTCGATCGCTAATCGGCTTTCGAAGCGTACATTATGGTATTATCAGCTAGTGTTTATAAAGTATTTGGTCGCTCATATGTAGGCTAAGTGGTGTTAGGGCGGGATAGTTGAGGCAGCTATTCTCAACATGTGACTCGACTTGCAGTTTTAATTTCCGCTCGTACTACTTAATCATGGAAAAGTTGTTACGCAGTGCTTTGGCAAATTAAGAGTAGGAATAGATACTTCTTACAGGAATAAAGACATTTAAATAGTCGCTAATTGTAAAGCTGAAGAGTTTTAACACACTTTTTTTGGTCCGACTGTAGGGCACAGTCATCTTCACATACCTACAATTTATGGCCCAGGTATACTCTCCTTTTTCCTAAACTATGTTCCTAATAATAGTCGCTAATTTATTATTTTTAATTATTTAAATCTTCCACACTATACTTTCTTACGACTTGTGAAACTATAAACTGTGGTGTTTGCGACCCCCTTGAAAAAAAGGTTGAGTATAGCTGTTTTAAGGCCTGAATTAGCGCTATCTATACACGATATTTGTAAAAGCTTATTTTGTTTTATTCAGGTTATATGTCAAGTGTTACATGTAAGGGTTAATTGATGCTATATCAGACGAGAAAGTGGCGTTTAGCGGAATATTTATGTTTTGTAGGGCGGTGTCTGTAACCCAATTAAATGGTAATATTACTGCGTCTGCCATTATAATTTAGACTATATTGTTACCCAGTAAATATAAATAATATCCTAGTAATGCTAGGTGTAAACTCGAAAGTTTGTATTAATAGGGTTTGGTCCTCTTTCACGCACAAACTACAGACTGGGTTTTGTTGAATCTTGGAAGCAATGTGTCAAATTTATAAGAACATCGTAGGCACAGGCTTTTTATCAATGAGTGGGAAATAGTTCTTTCGGCGCGCGGGTGAAACCGCGGTCGGAAGCTAGTGGAAGATTAAGAAGATATTATTTTATTGCTTGCTTTAGCTATCAAGACCACCATGTAGATATACTAACAGCCTGTAATAATCCAACGAACAAGGTAAGTAATTCATACGGTATTTTATAGCCACCTCTATCTTAAAACCTTAGCCTCGTTTCTTAACTAACCATAAAATAATCATAAACACTCCAACAGGAACATTTATAAAATAAATTATATGATTTAGATTAATAAGCAGACACGATATTTTCTCATATAGACTTAGAGAGCATTTAATGACCGGAGGCGCCATGAACACAAATCTCTTAGGGAAAACTTTTGCCAATTTACTGGGAATTACCTTTATAACCGATCCATCGGTTGTTTTGCGATTTTAGATTGAATTTTGAAAGAAAAAAGAAAGAAACATTTATTCTAATCGAAAAACAATCGGTCAATGTTGATAATTCGCAGTTAAACAGCATTTTGACGCACACGTATGCATACGAGTATGCCAGGCAGCCTTGTTCCTTTGACAGAACGAAGATACGGCAATGGCACAAAATAATTTCGTATTTATTTTGGGCAAAATGGTGTATCCAGTAGGTTAGATTCTCTAAGCATATACATGTTTCTTGTACGGAAAATACTGTCGTGTCTTATGTCCGATATCCAATACAACATATCTTAAAGACTCACAAAGAACTTAAGATATAGATTTATCAGAATAACTTATTTCAAATGGAGATGATAGCAAGCCAACGTGTTGCTATTTGTTATTATCCACAATAAGGATATTACGTCTCGTGTAGTTGAACAGGATTATTACAAAATCTACGGAATGGCAAAACTGGTATGTAACTTTGTATTTCAGTGCCTAACGTTTTCAAAGTTGCTGATATTTTTATCTGATTTTAACTTTAGAGAAAGCTTCGTAACTGATAATTTTCTTACAGCTAAGTTAACCTAATTATCTAATTATCCTTTAAATTTAAAATGAAAAGCAGAGGGGACAAACTCGAAAATGAACTCGATAACTTCAAAGCACATCACTAATACACTTAAATCGGGAACCCTTAAACGATGGCAGCAATTATTCTCCTGTCTTATTAACCATTCACCACCACCCCAGGAACTCATTATCTCGTTAAACACGTGTTAAACTAACTAAAAAATAACTTCAAACTCGCCTACCGAGTTCTCATGCTGATGCTCGATATTAATCGATACCATTAATATCGGAACTTGGGAATTTTGAATTAGGAATTTATTTATCATCTGTGCGGTGTGGTGTGGAGGGGTTTTATGCTATATAATATCAGTTGTGTGTGACGTGACGCCACAAACTACTAATATTTTTTCTGGATAAAGTTGTCCTTATGTAAATAAAAACTGTCTGCTCTTGATGCTCATGCAAAATCTATACTACTTACCTATAAATCTATACTTTATAAATCTGAAGAGTTTATTTGTTTGCTTAAACGCGCTAATCTCTCTCCCACTCGAACCAGTGATCCAATTTGAAAAATTATTTCAGTGTTAGATAGCCCATTTATCAATAAAACGGAGACCGACCAAGCTTTTCCTCCTGAGATCAAAATATCATCAATATTACAGAATTTTATGAAACGAAAGGTAAATAATTATGCAAATATTTTGGTACGAAAACTTGTTGCCAAAAACTTGTTAAACTTGATTCCTCCGATTACGTATTTCGGAACGTTCGATCTAATGTCAAATTTCGGTGCTATTTATAAACAACTTCCCGATTATGCGATGATAGTAAAAAATATGACATAAACTAACCTTTATAGAACTACAGCCTATGAGACAAAGGGTAAAATGAATCATTAGACATTGCTGCGGATCTATTCGTGCAGAAATAAAGGTGCAATAATGCAAAATACGACTAACCTTCGCCTTGAGAGCGTAAACGGTGTTCTTCCTCCCATATTTATTTACGGCATAAAACGCCACGCCACCGCCTACGACACACACACAGGTCGTCAAGACCTTTTTCAATGAGTTATCACTTTTCACATTGCTAAAATTACGCGTAAAAACAGGCGAAAACTGTATTTTTCTTAATAATTTTGTCGAAGTACGGCTTAGCGTGGCCATGTTGGTAGAACGGGGGATTGACGTGTGCGAAAGAGATGGAGATAGTACCTGAAAGAGTAAGCTTATTATTACGCATGCGCACATGTTCTCCAAGATTGATAAGGAAAAGTTGCTGAAATAGAACTTTATGGCTTACGACTTAAGGGCTATACTGATACGGAATGGCAGTGCAAAATTAATCGCATTTTTCGCAGGTTCGGAAAACTGTGGTATAGTGTAAATTCGCTAAGCTAACTTTATTGCAATACTTGCCTAGTTTTCAATAAATACTACCTCCTACCTACGTGTAAGCACGGAAAGTTTTAAATGTATTCGAATTATGTAATAAGTAGGTAGGTACTGTAAAATACTCAACAAAAATAAAGAGCTGAGCTGCAAATTGACTTTTAGTCAGCAGCAAAGGAAGCAAACCTACCTAGAATGTCGAGAGCTGGCTACCCAGTACCTTAATATCAAGCAGCATGCACTGGGTCTACATTACATGTCCCCATTATGATTTTACTGCAGAAGCGCATTGATACAATGGTCAGCAGACAGAAAAACCTCAGTACCACAATGACTCTCAAATTAAAGTCCATTAGTTAGGGACACTGGATCCTACCAACTAGCTAAGCCATATGGTCCATAAACTTCACAATTAGTATTGTTTAACAGCTGTAAAACATTCGCATCTAAATTACCTTACCAGTCCACCGCCATTCCATCATTTAGTATCACAATTAAGTTGCATCCTGGTTGGAGTTGAACAGCCGACCCAAATTCTTCACACCATCTATTTATTATCTGTAACGTCATTCGCACTCTGGTCTATGCAATTTACAAAGAGCCTAGTCATTAAGACCATGAACTATGAGGGTCCAATTTAAGGAGATCCTTATCGTTAATTAGAGGACCGAACTGCAGTTGACCTGCGATTCTGCTTGGTTCGTCAATGAGTGTTATGAGTCGTAATGTTGGTCCTATTGCGATTTAAATGGTATTAAACTGTGGTGTATCTTTGACCATCTTTCGGTATAGTTACCGGCACGGATATTGGGCTCTCGGCGGAAGAGTGGAAATCGCTTTGCGCACTGTACACATAAGGCAATAAACCAATAAATCGCTTCTGCGCAGGTGAAGGTCAGAGCTCAATATCCGTGCCGATAACTATATTATCTGTGTAGATACTTAATGGGTAATGAGCTGAGATTTCAACGATTTTTGTGTGATGGTTTAGCGCATATCATCATGTATCTAGTTTTTCCAATTGTGCTGAGGTCAAGTTCCAGTCTAACCAGACGCTGTCAGTCAAGTAAGACCAGTGTTTTACTTACACGAAATGAGATGGACAGCATCTGGCCTATTAATACTTCACGTCCTTAACCGCGATGCCTACGCAACTTAACGCAACAGATGTCTTTTCTGACTTCCCTACCTTTAACGACTACCGAAATAATTGATCCAATGATGAATTAAGGATTTACCGTAGTTGGTACTGTGGGTACGCCCACAACAGTAATTTACTTGTTCCTGCACGTTATGACAGATGGGCACCCATCAACGGACCGACTCCCTTCATTTTTACCAGGGTCGTGCTAGATAATTTGCAAGTTTGATTCTCGCAAGTCGCACCCAAACAACCAAAATGGGTCTGCAACGTGATGTTGGAGAGTTGAACCTTTCATGGAATTAGGTAATACTCCTTTAAAACAAATCCAGTTAGGTACACTGGTACCGACGCCTGGCGCAAATAAAACGCATTAAATAGCTTCATTAACTCAATACGTGACCAAGCCTACGCGTTCTAAATCACGTGAAAATTCGTAAAGAAACAATTCCGGGCTATTTTTGTTCTCACACGAAGTCATCGCACTGATAATGATTTCTTTTACAGGAGTTTGTAAAAGATGCGATTGTGTTTTTTTTTTTTATACAAACCAGAAACCACCTTATTTCAAAACGTCTTAGATAGTACAGGCTTGCCAGCGCTAGGGAAATGCTTCAACTGGAACTTAAAATCCGAAAGTTCTTACATTTGAAATGTTCAATTCTATAAACTTTACCAATATATCGGATTGCATTTTAATTGTAAGAAATTTCTGAGTGAGAAAAAGAAAACACTACAGTTGTTCACCTATTTTATTACTTTGCCCAAGAAAGGATGGGCATTATTCATAATGGTCGGGGAAAGTGAGTCATGCTGTTTTAATCAAATTGCCGAATTGAGTCGGATATTATATGAATACAGACCGGCCATTATTAATAGGTAATGCCCGTAACATGTATACTCACTCATGCCTGCCACCAATGCAGACCTAATCTTTTGTGATTACAGGCTATATTTATGCCTAAAACTATTAGTTACTTCCGTTGCCGCGTACGGGAATCGAACCCGATATAATAATAATGTGACACGCTGTACATAGGTAGGTAGTGAAGCTGAAGGCTTACGGCAAGTTACAGCCGTACTCGTTGATCAATCGTAGGGTCAAGGAAGCATCGCTCTGCAGTTGATCTGTTCATGAGTCTATGAGAATGTGTTACTCCATGTAGCATAAGGGATGTTAAAATCCCAGCCGTCATTTGAACATCTTTGTCAGACAGGAGAAGTATCTGACAAGACTTAGAAAGGGTTGTGGTTAAATTGTTTCCCGAGTAACTGGGTTGAGGTCAGATAGGCAGTTACTCCATATAATGCAAGGCTAGGCAGATGATGAACATGAACTGGTTGTCATCGTCAACAAAATAAACTTTTCTACTTTACCTCTATAATATGCATAGATAATATAACCTCTGCCATGTAACTGTTTACCATATTGAAGGACAAAATAAACTTTACAAAAAAATAATGACTGAAAAGCTTTATTATAATATGTAACCGTAAATTAACCTACTTTAAATAATACTTAAGTCATAACTCCTAAATCATCCTCATTGCTTTGGATAGGATCTTCACTATGCTCTATAACTTCTTCTGCCTGCACCTGGACTGTTTGTAATTGTGATTGCATGTCCACATTTAAGGCTGGTTCAGGCTCGGGAGCCTGGATAGAGTACATGAGTACTCTCTTAACAGCCTCAGCGTCATCATACAAACCATACTCCGCCTGCCATAAAATCGTTGTGATCAACTGTTGTAAGTTCCCCCTAGTTCGTGGTGACTTAAACTTCCTGAGTTTGTTAGCAACATACTCTCCGAATATCGAGTATTCATCTTTTTTGTGTGAGTCGTCAAATATAACAGTCTTTTCTGCTTTTGGTGCTACATAGAACCCGGGTAAGCCAGTTGGGGAAGCAACTTCACGCTTTATCTTCCTGTACTTCATTTTCTTGCGTTTAGGCTCGTAGGTCTCTATATGTGTGATTTGGTAAGGGTCCTCTTCTAACCACTCTTCATCAGAGGCTGCCGCATGCATTTGTTGGACGAGGTTTATTGTTGCCTCGTTACCTTCTTGGTCAACATCAGAATCTGTGTTTTCTAATATGTCGACCTGAAAGTAGAATATAAATTAATGGAGGGAACAACTAAATATCAGAGACATCAAATTGTTTATGTAAATTATTATTGAAGGCAAAATAAATCATATAAAAATGGGTCAATATCGCTAAAACGCCTAATCTGTGGTTAGCTAGGTACCTACGGGAAAATGTTAGGCGTTTAGATTTGCATCTATAAACTATCATAAATCAAAACTATAGGAAAACATCTCTTTCCAAGGTGAAACATAACCTACATGATTGTCACTGTGACAAACACAAAAGGCGCAATTGTTTTAACACAGAACAACCAATGAAATCAACACGTAACAGTGTCGTGTTGTGTTATAATTGGTGGAAACACAAGAGTTTTCTGATTGCTGGTAGCCCTAACTAAGTAAACACGACTCTAACCTACAAACATCGTAAATATGATCGAATCATGTCAATTTTACAATATTGCTGCCACGATACCTGTTTAACTGTTGTTTGCGAACACTTATTATCTTTCAATTATTGTGAAACATAAATAATTCGTTTAAAAAGCGCATGCACGACAATCACAACGAAATAACAACAAAAACAACAGACGAGTATCGATTATCAGTTACGTCATTATGTCTTATCGATCGAACTTCTCGATTCGATTACTTGAATTCAATTTTATCAACATTTTCAACAGATGACCGCTACTCGATAGCGGACTCGGTATCATCAACAATAACTGATAAGAAAACTATAACCTAATTATAACAATGTAGGTACCCGTTGTATTTCGATTTTAGGCATAGCACCCATTCCGGCTGACTCTTCTTTATTAACTGATACTGAATAACGTACGTTTTGGTCTTTGCGAGGCCTCGGTGTGTACTTTTTTCGTTTAGGCGTAGATGATGGATTTGTATCATCATCTTCAATTCTGAAATGGGATTCGTCCAAAGTTCCATTCTGCGACAGTTCCCACTGAATAGGATGTTTATTTATCAGGTGGGCCCTAAGATTTGTCGTATTTCCAAAGTATTTATATTGAGATTCACATAATTTGCACAACACTGCAACGCATCTCTTGTTTTCTTCGATGCGTTCAAAAAACCTCCACACAACCGAAGAACATTTCTTCATTTTGTATCGATACTAGATTGATAGTCAATTTGCCGCCTAAAATCCGATGGTTATTGAATCGAAAACGATTAAAGGTGTGTATCGAATCAAAAGTATCACGAGTAGGAACACTTCTACAAAATGGCGATCCGAATGAAACATCGAGCAACTAAGCGAGCGAGTGAGCGACCTTCATTCGATTTAGCCGCAGCGCCATTTGATAAGGCTGACAAATATCTAAAGCACTTCTGCCACACGAAAATCAGTCTTATCGCTCAAAGTTTATGAGCTTCATTCTTGTTACATTAAACTGGTAGCTCGTACACGTGATGATTTTTCTCTTTTACACTTAAGACATAGATGCTATACCTTTCTCTTTCAGACGTATGCTTATTGGACGACTTTGCGTCAGAATCGTAGTGCTGCCAACTTCGTAAAAATGGAAGCGAGAACGATCAATGGCTGGCGCGTTCCATTGACAAGATCCATAGTATTTCATTCATTTGTTATGGGATCTTTTTTGATAAATAAAAATATAAATGTGTTTAAATTAATGGGGAGTCACACTGCTCAATTAAATACTGCTCTTTCCCAAATCGCTGATTGCAGTACGAATTTTATGTACAGAGGCCTACGGTTAGCAGTGATGATGAGACTACAGTCTACATTCTATATCCTCACTCAAAGTTCTGGATCGATCATACCTACTCATAATAAAAAGTATGAAAAGAATGTCAGGGAAAACTAAAAGCAGCATTATTGATTTCCGTTTCATATTCGCTTCAAAGTCTATACCATCACAAATATGGGCTCGTAAAAATGGGTACTAAATAATATTGACAAAAACGTTTTAAAAATATATACTGTAATTTTTGTACAAAACAAATATAAAATGTTGCAGGCGTAGGTAATAAAAATACAGGAAAATACTCTCAAAAAGTACAAAAAGATTCCTCTCCGGCGGGGAATCGAACCCCGGTCTCCCGCGTGACAGGCGGGGATACTTACCACTATACTACCGAAGATGTAAGGAAGCGGTCGAAATTAATGTTTAAGTTTTCGAAACGACAAATATTTTACACTGCTTTAGTTTCCGATCTTCGTGAATAGAAATAGAAATACTGTCGACCAGCCCTGACAACTTCGCAGAAATAACTGGCTTCAAAGGAAAGAGGAAAATTCAAAATAAGAAGTTTTTTTTTATGTTTTACCTGTGTTAATAGTAGATTAAATACTTATGAGGTGTGATCTTGTCATTCGTGGTGGTATAATAATACAGCAATTTACTGTAAGTACCGTATACTTACGTAAGCACCTATCTACCGTTACCGGCTAAGTTTTCAGTATTTGTTGTTGTAGCGGCAATAGAAAGATACGAGTATCATCTGTGAAAATTTCAGCTGTCTATCATGGTTCATGCGATGCAGCCTGGGGCTCAATTCTGCTAATGTTAATGTGTGTCGATTGATCTCAGTCGAATGTGAATCATAGGTATGTCGCTTTACTAATCGAAACTTAACTACGAAAATGAGCAGAATCGAGCCCCTGGTGACTAGGGCTGCCATCCGTCCGGGTTTCCCCGGATTTGTCCTCGTTTGGAGGCCGTCCGGGGGCCGTCCGGGCGGGGTTTCAAGAAGTGTCCGGGGAAAACCCGGACACTTTTCATGTAAGGAAGCACCTCATTGGATTTAAGTATGTGTTAATAGTAAATGGATTACAAATTAGGTATTATTTTGTTTAAAAAAATCGTACTCCTTCGGGGAAAAAATGCGATTTACGCCAAATGTCCGGGTTTTTTTAATGTTTGTCCGGGTTTGGTGAAATTCGAGATGGCAGCCCTACTGGTGACAGACGGACAGCGAAGTCTCAGTAATAGGGTTACGTCGTATCCTTTGCGTGCGGACGAAAAAGAATGGTCGAATGTAGAAGCTCTTTTTGGAAGTCGGTTAAAATATGATAGCACGCTTAATAAACTTAGAATTAGGTACTATGATTCAGGTCCCTCTTCTTCTTAATAAAGTATGTAAATAAACAGGTAGGTATACCTAGGTACCTAACAAGATTGGGACACTTCATATTGAAATGTGCAAACAATCGAATGAATCCCACCAGGGGCCCGATTCTCCTAATTTTACTTAAGCAACATACGATTCACGTTCGACTGCGATCCAATCCCGACTCGATTATACGATTGAAACGTATGTGGCATTTCGCTATTTTTTCTTTGAAATAAACGTTTTTATCCTTTTCTGTCATTCAATAATGAATCATTTTGTCTGCAAATGATTAACTATTGCAATATGATTGTAGAGCAAACTACCGTATAGACCAAAATAACCAAAATAGCAGACCAATCGCAAACCAATCGAATGTCGTTGGAATACGATTGGTCTTATATTAGTAGCAGAATGCACGATAAAACTGCTATTGCGATTCGATTTCTATTCGATTTTGGCATTATGAACTCAGGAGAATCGGGCCCCAGTTTACCTGTATTTTCCACACAAATGAATAATCGAATTGGTCTACAGCTGAGTAATCAAAAGATTATTCGATACTCGTTCCTACTATAGAGAGTTTTGTGTTATTTGTACTATACTAGCTGTTCCCCGCAGTTTTACCAGCATTCCGAGGGAACTACTTCCCGAATTAGGGTAAAAAGTAGCCCCAGTTCTGTCTTGGTTCTCAATTATCTGTGTATGTACCTAGGTACATACTTACCTTTCATTTAAATCGGTTCAGCCAATGCTTGATCAAAATTGCAAAAGCTTTTGATCATTTTATTTTTAAATCTAGCAAGCAAGGATGTGCTTAAAGATGGAGCACGTTTTGCCCTGAACTACCTACAGCCTAGTTCACTCTTGCTTTAAAACTCCTCGGTTTCTGTTGTGAGGACACTCAGACTCAGGAAGGACATTCTAAACACACATTGGGTAAAGAAAACTCAGAGATTATAGAATCATTTTTATTTATTCGTCGGTATAAGAGGCTGTAAAAAGTTATTGTCTAAAAGTTTCGATCAATCTTTCTTTTGGTAGCACTAAGTAGGTAAATAGGTAAAATTTTAAAATTCTACTTTAGAATAAACATCTAAAGATATTTTATTTTTATTTTGTTTACATTCAAAAAGTTTTAAATTATTCAGAATTAATTTTTAATTGTACATGTATAAATGCACTAAGCAAACACGAACATTTTAAAAGTATGTATTAATTATTGTAAAAAGGTATCGAAATTAATTAAGTAAGTAATACTGTTTGACTCCTCTTGACATACTTATATATAATTTTCGAGAAACAAGGGGTATTTACACCACGATCAGAGAAGAAATTTATAATTATTTTATCTACAATTTATATATTGTCCGTTATTGGCCGTGAAGTGGCTAATCCCCTTATTTCTTAACAATATTGACATTATGTACTTGAGTATAGCAACTTCGTGAAAATTAACAGTGAATATTGAATCGGTAGGCTAACCCAGAGGGCAGTATTATGGCACATGGGCATTAAATTAACATAACACTCATATTTTTACACCATCATCGGCACATTGTTATGCAAACTCACGAATTCTCGCATAATTTTATATAGCAGACTGATAAATTATATTTATTTCTATTTTATTACTTAGTAGACTGAATATGACCATTTACATGGCTGGTACTTTAAAAAAAAGAACTGTCATTGGACTTAATTTTTTTTAACAGTGGACAGCGAGGCAGAGTTTGTCAAAACGGCGCCTGTAAGACCTGTCAGTTTGTATTTACGTATAGGAGAACAAAATAAAACCAATTGGCATCTGCTGAAGTTTCTTACAATCTCTATTCAAATTATAAAACTACAAAAACTAGATACTGTAACGGAGAACCATTTTTACAATACCGAAATACTGCTTCTACACTAACATAAAGATCGATTGGTATTCATTTACAATAACGAGTCAAGTATAACGAATCCGAGAATCGAATAATTTATTGACTTATACGAAAACGACAAGGAATCGGTACGATCGTGATTATTTTATATAAAATGTTTATAAGATGAGTAAATGCTTCGTTATGTACGTATTCCATGTCGCTTTCATGTGATACCTAAAATATTATACATATATATAAATAAATTCAAAATATCATTCGTATAACATACGTAGGTACATTCATAAAGCTTGCTGCATATATTCACAAAAAACTCCTGAAAATGTTGATCAGCGAACATCGATTATACCAGAAAAGTTTACCTACATTTAAATTTTACTTCTTTAGGTACTCTGAATCTTAGAGCCGTTCCACGCTACCACGAACCTGTTCAATCGATCTTATCGCGGCGTGGAATTCAAGAGAAATTCAAAATATATACAACACTAATTATAATCTAAAACTGAAAGTGGGACACCTGTTTTCCATAATTCATGAACATATGTTCCTTTACATAGTAACCTTTGCCTCTAGGGATGTAACGATTACATACAAAATAATATGGTGCTAGTATAAAAAATGTTCGCTGACAAAGTTCAAGATACACCTGCTACAAATCTGCGCACATATTCAGAATGCGAGGGACATCACTAAAGAGAATGTAATCGTGTAAAATCCATTCAATCACAATATTTGCAAATGCATCCATTACACACTATACAAAACTGCATACAGAGCACATATTGTTACCGAACGGACTTAAAAATATAATACAAATAATATAGGCTCACTAAAAGTACAAGCGTATGACGTCCTACACACCTACAGTCGGTTGGAACTAAAGGGGACGAGAGAATAAAAAACATCAACTAAAACGTTAACAAAATACCACTTTCTCTATGGAAAATAAATAAATTTACAAATTAGATACACGTTTTAGAACTACTTACTAATAGTCACTTCGTCGTCGTTAATGTTTATCACTACATTTTTGGACGAGTCGAAGCGAGCGGGCCTGTACTAGAGGCGTGCCTTGCGCAATTATAATTTTATAGCCTTTTTTGATATTTAGTCGTTCGAACTGGTTTAGTCGTGACGGCGCGGGGGATGTCGAGTGTCGCCAAGCCACCGGCACGCGTGGGAACTCTATCCCCGTCGATTATAATTTCGGAGTCATTATACACGGCCGCTCGCGTCCGACGCTCGAATATAACTTACAAATTAATACAGAAGCATGCCGTCCGCCGCACTACGTTATCCTATCATAGCCTAGGCCGAAACCAACATAAACTACATTACTCAGTCCAATTTTCAGTCAATTTCTTATGAAATTACACCTCAACACACGTATCTAAGTACAAAAACGTTTCGGAATTTCTTCTCTTCGTGTTATTGAAGCATTTGGATGCAAATTGTGATGGTGGTCTACGATGGTTTAATTTTAGGTGATCAAGTACGTTAAAGTCGCGTTTTAGATTCATGCATAAAAAGGAATGGAGCGTTAATTTCTTTATTTGAATACCGTAGCTCTTAGAGCACTTTGTAAATGTGGAAAATTACGAGCATTTAAGATATCTGGTCAGTTTATATGTTGTGTTTGTAACGGAACGGATTGGACTCCGATCAAATCCATTAACGAATAACTTAAGCTTAATTAATGAAACATATTACATGAATGCTACTTAATAGCTTTTTAGATACACCAGTTGAAGAAATATTAGAAATGAACATTGATGATGAGGAGCTGAATGAAGCGACGCACGCTCGAGAGAGTGATTCCGAAACGATTAGTATTTAGGCTAAATTTTAATTGACAGGAATCTTTTGCCTTCTCCTAACACAGTTCCACCTTACCAAACGATAATCTCGACGTTAAAAACAATCAATGTTCTAGTCATTATCGAATAAAGTTAATTTATCATCTACGTTAATTTCTTGATGAGTAACAGTAACTAACAACTGGAATCTTGCCGATAAACCTACGTTTTAAAGCGAACTAGGAATATAAATTGAGATAGATAATTTCAGTAGCTTTGGTAGAATAATATCATTCGTTTTATTGTTAACATGTATCGACTTTAACGGCAACACCGCCTCACTCAACATTGAGTATTATGTTCCGTACGTACTACTAGTAAAGGAAAAACGAAGTACAAGTTTCGACAAACATTCGTTATGAACGCGTCACGGGGTTCAACTTGACAGTCAAATTGGAGCCCCATTCGTAAGAGAGCAATGCTACTTTGTCGTAAATATTTGACGAGCCGTTCCGTATATGAACGGGAACGGCACTAAATAGGAATGATAAAGAGATTCTTGCACGTGTAAGTGTGGAACGGTGCTAGTGTGCGAGCGCGACGGCTGCCCCGACCGCGACCAGCGCCCGACTCACGCGCGACCGACCGCCTCCTGCGCGGTCGCCGACCGAAAAAACTCGACGTCCGTCGTAGACATGGTCGACATCGTCGACTCGTCCCACGTCACCTCGGTCGTGGTCGTCGTCCCGTTCTCATGTTTTCTCCTCGTTTTCGGATGCCGCTGCTTTTTCTTGGGATTGTTAGCCTTCTTGTGCTTCCTCTTATGCCTCAGATTGGCTTTCTGAAGGCGTATGTGGCAGTTCCGATGCCGCGGCGGGGGCCGCTTCAGCCTGCCGCGATGCCGCCGCGGCGGGCAGTGCGACTGCTTGGGCCCGTCCCAGCGCCGTGTCAGCGTGAGCGCGTAGGGCGACAGGTTGCCCAGCGGCCGACTCATGGGGATCTGCGTCCGTCGCGCTCTCCCCCTGTTGTCTAGCGCCAAGAAAGTTTTCTTCCCGTTGCGTAACCGCGAGTATGTGTTGTAGTTGTTCTCCTCTATATGTTCCGTGAACACGCAATCGTCCGAGAGATCCTTCTGAAACAATGAAAAAGATGCGATTAGTTGTCAAAGTAGGCGTAATTACTGGGACTGTGATGTAAGTTTCGGAGTTGCATTGTCGTGATCGGGGTCAGCATCGCTACCGTGACTATTGTATGGAATGGAGGCACATTCATTTGTATTGTGCATTGATTTAGGAATCGGTGGCCGTACTCCACAATTATACTATCAGAACACAATTTATCACTCTATAAATCCGCTATAAACTCCCTTTTATGTGCGGAGCGGAGCGCGCAGCGGCGAACAAGGTATTGGTTTGACAATTTCAAGAAATTGGGGCTATCCTTTTAAGATAACCGTATTTCCCCCGGTCGTGCCGTTATGGCTGCAGCAGCCGGGTGCACGAAGTTATACAAATTGGTTGTTTTATTCATAAACATGTATAAGTGAATCGCTGTAGGGTGTACTAATGCCTCTTAAATTGTCCCAAGACACATAATATCGAGGACATTAAATTCAATCTGCGATGGTTTGCGGGTTACTGCGGCCGGTGGGTGAAAATTATTGCCACATAGATTTATGGTGTTAGCAATTTGTCCTATCGGAAGTTCTTTAGTAAATGCCGTTCGCATACCGTTGTTGATTTGTATTTTATGTGGTAGCTATCAATGTCCGAGTTTATTACGTACTTTGAAAGTTGTAAGCTGTTGAAGAGGTCAATAAGAATTATTTTATTGATGCCTTTCGTTAGGTTTTCTGGTAGACTATCCTATCAAATGTATTTATTATTTATTTAATTTATATCCCAATTGATTGCAGAATTTCCAACACGTACCTAACGGATAAGTCACGACACTTGTAAGACAGGTACAGTTTATGAATATGCGTATTCAATTAACCGCAGTGTTCTTGGGCAAATAAATCAATTTTTACACACTTTCCTTTCTACAGACATGCAGTGAAAACCCCTGGTTTCCTGGGAGGTACTGGTTTTACTTTATGGCAGTTGTGGTTTAACATTTACTTATTTATTAATGATGGAATAATTGCCGCATTGGTTGCGTATTCTAATCTTTTGAATTGAAACTCTGAGATCCTTTTAAATCAGTAAGACAGAAGCTGTATTTTTACCCGACTGCCAGGAAGTGGTATGCTTTCCTTATGAAGGCTTAGGCTTGACTTCGAACACACAAACAACAGCAGCTACATCACAGCTTAACTGACCTCCTCAACCCCGTTACCCAGACAAATAACTTTCTGGCTTCTGAGTACGTAGCCCCCAGCCCCCAAGCGACTGCCAAAAATGTTCAAATGACTGTCGAAATCTACCAGATTAACGTGCCTTCCGAAACACGGGGGGACTTTTTTTTTTAAGGACGTCAAAAATCATCAAATTACCCCTCCCGCTGACGGTTAGCAGCGGTGAGGGAGTGTCAGACTCTTACCGTCGTGTTCCGTCATAGGCCTTTTACGTACCAGGGCCGCGGTATCTCTTTCGAACAACCCGCAGCCCCGGCAGGCCTTGGCCCTACTGGGCCCCGCTGTAAACATGGGGGGACTGGCTATGACAAGATCGATCCGTACGACTGTTATGAGCCACGAGCTCCTCATCTGAATCTTACTGTGGTTACCTAAATAAATGATCCACATTAAATTTTACTAGTTCACTCGACAATTATGAACCTGTTTGATATAGGAACTCGTGTCAGTACAACTAATTACTCAGTGTTAGCCTACTAAATACGCAATGGAATGCAATCTATTTAAAACAGTCGCTGGTAAATAATGCCTCGTGTTTTACACCACCCATGGAGACTTAATTCTATAAGGTGTGCCAGTAAGTTCGTTACAATTAAGTATGTATTAAAATGAAATGCGGTAACTTTAGTGTTAATGGTCCCTATTATTTAGTATGTTTAATATTTATTACGTGTTTGATTAATTTAGGCCCAGTAACTATTTTATCGTGAGGGAATATTCTGATTAAGTACGTCACTATTAAAATGAATTATATTTTTTTGCTGTATGTATCTTAGCAAAGAAAAGTGATATCAAATAATTTTGTTTAGTTGTTTTGTATTATAAAACAGTTGTCTTTTTTACTATCCGTAATATTCTCGCCAATTCTGACAGCAACATATGGCGCGCAAACCATAAAGTTGGCAACATAACAACACTAGAGGTCGCCACATACCCCCGAGCTTAAACATGATGATATTAATATCTCCTATGTACGGTTTTGCGGTTTCTATTAAACTGTTAATCATAAAAGACATACTTAATTAATAATTGCCTTTAAATAGTTTATGGCTTTTAATTATTTGGTTTGGAAATAATTGAGACCCACTTTCTAGCGTGAAAATTATTTATATGGGTATGTTTATTTTTGCAGATTATCGTCTCAAACTGCATTAAGAGAATCATATGCAGTTTATATTTCTGCGTATAAAAAATAATATTAATTCGTAATTATTTACTTCCAAACAGAATCTTATACGCAATGAATTTTATCTTAGTCTAATTAGCAGCTACAAATTAGAAACATAAAGAGTGACTTTTACAACATTTTTAGATAAAAGTATTTTAACTCTGAATATTTCAATAAGGATAATAAACTATAGATCTAATTATCCCAGGAATTACTTCCTACAAATGAGTAGAACAAAGCATTTAATTAAGAAAACTAACACCGTAATCCTTTCCCAAAAAACGGTTTTTAACTTCACTATCAGCCACAGATAATATTAACCGTTTCTAATAGTTCAATTAAGGCAGGTGGCACACGTTTTTATCAATTAAATCGCACCTACGTGGTAACCGTCATAATATAAGGTATCTTATCGCTATTGGGACCCATTTCCAATAATAGTTACAGGATTCGTTTAGAGAATTGGTTCAGAGGGCAAATGGTGTGAGAAGCAGGCAAAGATAAGGGCTGTAGAGATTGATCGAAAGCAATTCCGATATCGATAAAGTCGATTCGAATATCGATAAACAGATAAGATCAATTAAAATGGAAAGTTAATGTTTTGGTCGATAAAGTTGCGCTGGTCAATGTGTCAGGGCTACTAAGTTTTAAAATGACAGTAATGAGTTAAGATAGCATAAAGTTGCACCCGCTAAAGTGAAGTTTATTGCGCTGACCATGAAAAAGACATAAAAATACACTTATATTAGTAGTAAATATGCCGTAGTTACTGTACAGAATTTTGTCATAAAATAAGCAGCCGTACTTAGCATGATAACTTTACTTGCTGTCTCCTTATGAAAAGATTCGTAAGTTATTCAATGTGACTGAATAAAGGTAAGTTCCTACTCGCAAGTTTATGTGAAAGCATGAATAATACATGCATGCACGCATGCAATTTAATATTTCAAACTTAAGTTACGCGCTTTCAAACAAGACTAACAAGATTATTCTAATTCAATGATTCCCTGCAACATGTAAATATCGATACTCATAATATTTACATACATTTTCTAATCGATAAATCGTGCCAACCTCTAGGGTCAAACATTTTACGATCGTGAATTTATCGATACCGATGATCGACTATCGATAGTGAATAAGCGACACGACACTAGCAAAAGATAGGGTTATCGCGTACAATCTTTATGGACTAAAAACAATCGCCAAAGAAGATTCTCGTTCCTTCCTCCGTGTTCCTTGTAAAGGATATAATATGACGAAATTAAATTTTAGTGTCCTTATTGACATGTTTCTTCGTATGTCACTTACAAAGTAATAAAATAAAATCTATGGTCCTTGGTATTTTTTTCTGTGACAGAGACCCATAGACACCCACTATATGGGTTATTAGGGTGTTGCCAACATTGTAAAGATACAGGTTTTATTTGTGACGGTATTCTATAAAGGAAGACTACCCACCACATTCTTTTATGACACTAAAATATCCTGGGTCCTTTTCTTATTTCGAAATCCGGCAGAAGGGGACAATTTGAGTATGATACTGCTACCGCTACGTTTAAGTAGTCTACGATGTGGTTTAGTAAGGAACATTTATCTTATAAATAAGAGATATTATGTATCTTTTTCAAATATATTAAACATCGTTCATATTTAAAGTACATGTACACAAGGTTATACCGAACTTATCAGTATCCTATCAAATGCACACCCGACTTAATAACAACTCATGCAAAAACTCAAACACGATACCAATTTGTACAAAAACCCATCAACATCTTTTAAAATCCCAAAAAAAGCACGAAACCGAACACTGAAAGAAAGAAAGTTCCCTCTGAAATCGGATAACAGTAAGAAGCAATGTAAATGCTAAATTAGAAAGCTTTGAATCCTAATTTACGCGCCTCTAGAGTTATTTATTCTGCAATAAATATGTCAATTACAGTAGTCTAGCCGAGACAGATTTATATAGGGTTGTCACTCGTGTTTTAAAATGAAGTCTTTTGCATGGAGTTTTTAGCTAAAAAGGATGGAGTTAGAGGTTAACTTCTTAGTCATAGCTGTTCATTGATCATTTGTGTAAGTATTGTTAGAGGTTATAAATAATAAGAGGGTGCACTAAGGAGTATTATGCTTATTATCTAAAAATATGGTACGTTATGTTAAAAAGGCAATGAACGTTAAATGCAGTGATGATGAGGCAGACAAAAATACCAATAATAATTAAGTCAAGTTATTATAGCGTTTTTACTCATATGGAGGACTCGGAGGAAAAAACTGTATACCTAAGAATCTAGGCTATTATGATACCTGATGCTTGGTAATCAAAAAATGCGAAAAAAATATGTTCACTTCCAGAATTCCGTTTCATTTGCCATACTATATGGATATCTAAACCTTCATTTCTGGTCAAATTAGGACCATAACAAACATAACATATTGGCAGCCCTCACGAATAAGTGAAAATAAATACGGCTGCCAAACCGTTGCAACTGGGCCGGCCATGTTAGCTGCATGCCAGATATATGGGCCAAATAAGTTCACATTAGCGCACCGAACATATGGGTGACTAATAGTGAATGGAGAATAGTGTGATAATTAAAACCTCTTTTGAACAGAAATCTAACCAAGAAGGTTGAAAGTGCGTACAATGCTAAAAGCGCTATTTTTAATGAATAAATAGAATCCAGAGGTTTTCTATGCAATATCTGAATAGCTGTCGTTGAACATCCTTGGCAGTCGTTACGGGTAGTCAGAAGCCAGTAAGTCTGACACCAGTCTAACCAAGGGGTATCGGGTTGCCCGGGTAACTGGGTTGAGGAGGTCAGATAGGCAGTCGTTTCTTGTAAAGCACTGGTATTCAGCTGAATCCGGTTAGACTGGAAGCCGACCCCATCATAGTTGGGAAAAGGCTCGGAGGATGATGATCTGAATAGAAAGGTACAGCTAATCTCATAAAATAACAATTCATCATAAGAAATGCTTACAAACCGGCGACGTGCCATTAATTATGACGTCATTTGACATTTCATTTGAACAATTAATTAATTTCAATCTAATTATGAGCTTGTTATGAAAGCCCGTTAGGTAGAAACATACGTAGCAAATATAAATACGGTCGATGGCCTATATGTTCTAATGAAAGCTAAATCCATTGAAGCTTAATCAAGGCTATGGTCATGTCATCTTGTTAAGTCTCGGAGGCATTGTAGACAAGACAGTTTTCCTGTACATTCGATATCATATCGATACAGCGATTGGTAGGCAATTTATGTCTACAGTGCATGAATTGGAGATTTAAATACATAGAGTTATAATATAATGCTTCATAAATATAATTAACACTATTGCAAGAATTGACAGTATTTTTAGATGATGACATGTTACGAACTAACTTCGTAGATTTTGTTGCTCTTGAAGTGGGGTAATCTCATAACAATGTCGAGACCACCGTGCCAAACCATAGCATAAATAAACATCAATGCATATCCCGCCAATAAACTACCCAAAAGGCCAAAGAGGTTGGCCACAAATAAACCTAATGTCCCCACATTTGTATTAAAGATAAACATCAACTATTCATATTTCGAATGCAAATTCAATAATCGAATGTCAGTCAAGTGAATGCGCGCCATTCGATGCATTATCGGCATGCAGATAGTTTCATGAATGCAATGTCTGAATTTACCGATATTTGTACGGGAGGCGACATGTTTAAGGTCTAGGTATTGTTAATAAATATAAGCGTGTTATGTTACAGGATAAACGATTTTTGGATTTAATAAAAATAATATTGTAAACAGGAAAATTAGAGCATCTTCAGTTTTTCTCGGAAAAGTTATAAAAAAATTTGAGGCTTAGGTAATATCAAATAATCTGGACTCAAAAATATCTTAATTGGCGATTCCAAAAACGAACGTGACACATAGTAGAGTTACCAGCAATCGTTATTCGATTCCCCGAAATCGATGATCGCGATCAATAACAAGATCGATGCGGTTAGAACATCACTTCCAGGTATTTTGATGGGATTCCGTCAGACCGAAAAACAAGGGTTTTTCGTCACACGAATCTTTGTGGCCAGTTACCTGTCGTCTGTGAATCTAGTGTTAATTTATGCGACGGCGGCGCCTCTAATAAAATTTAATGGTGTGTGTCTGTGGAGCGATTCGAATGTATTATGAAAATTCATTCATAATTTTTGGAATAGCCTCTCGTAGACCACCGGCCAGCCAGGATTAATAGCTTCATTCTTTCTGTTTTACTATTCCTAATCTATGGAATTGAGGAGGATAAAATGGGGCCGATCAAAATCTGGTTTGAATGGCGATCGTAATTTTTTGTGAATTAGTTTTTAGACTGATTTCAAATGTTTCTTTAATTGGCTTGATTTATGTTTATCAAGCACAAGGTTACATTTGCACAATAAAATATAGGTCTGATAAAGATCATTCTAGGAAATGATTCTTATTCATATTCTAAAGCATTTTTATCACACTTCAGTGAGGTACCAAATACCTACTCGCCCCTGTGTTATCGGAAATATTCTCGTGATACTCGACAAGCTTTTACAGACAAAAACTATTTTTATTCCAAAACAATATATAAAATTATTACGATATTTTTATTTTCTATGAACAATATCTACTTATTTGTTGAGACTTTATTACAGTACGTATTTATTTAACAAATGTTTTTCTCACGAAAAACGTGGGCAACGTAGATCAGAATCAACGATAAGATAATTTTGGATTAAATACTATAATTAAATAACTTAATTAAATGTCGAGTTTGTTTCTAGACCATCAATTTTATATTAATCGTGATTATTTCGATAATTAGTTTCACTGACATTTGCGATCATAGTGTAGTTCCTTATTTTTTTTCAACAGATTATAAAATCATAATGACGTGAACATTATAATTATTGTGGCAACATTAATGATAGGTTTGGTTTTAAGCCAAATTTTAATGTTTTCAAAATGCAGACTGACCTTTGAATTATTCATTGTTAGCAAAAGTTGTTCCAATAAAATCTAATTTTAATCTTTATTTATGTGTGAGATTTAGA
Organism: Helicoverpa zea; assembly: GCF_022581195.2. Classification (NCBI taxonomy): domain Eukaryota; kingdom Metazoa; phylum Arthropoda; class Insecta; order Lepidoptera; family Noctuidae; genus Helicoverpa; species Helicoverpa zea. The sequence goes on from NC_061472.1 coordinate 8,891,556, forward strand.
AACACGGTCTGTGGAGCGCGGACTTATTTTTATTTTTGTGGACTTTTAATGTTTGTCATATTTTAGTAGGTTTATGGTTATTTGTGTTAAAAGAGACGAGGTGCGTAAACAAACCGCTTAAGCATTAAAAAAATAAGTTAAAATGCAAGGATAGAGTGGACTACAATGTACTAGGAGTCCTGAAATCAATAAGAGTACTTAACTTAAATAATTTATATTAATACAATATTACTTGAGTATTAGTTTTCTAATCTTTTGTTTCCCAAGCATCGAGTAACAAACTCATAAAAACGTTTTCCAAGATAACATCGCTTCAATGATCTCTGGTCCATAAACAGACAAGAAAACTTAAAATACCAATATTAAAGATCGTTAAAAAGCTCATAAAAACAAAATCGGCCATCACTCAGGGCCAGTTAACCTAATTTATCAATACAACAACGAATAACACGACATTTTGGATTTATCGCCTGTTAGCAAAGTTATAATGGACACTTTCACATTTTATCGCGTATATTATATTTTTAATCAACTATTTTCCCGCGGGTTTCACCCGGACTTATTCTCGTACCGGGATGAATACTTTTGCTGTGCCCCTGTGCCCTAACAGGGTCTATAATTGTACCTAGCTTTAAGTCTTTGCAACATCTATCGTAACATTATGAATGCAAATAGATAATAATGCAGATAAATATGTATATATATGAACATGAAGTATAGCCTATGTTACTCGGGAATTGTGCAGTCTTTTAACAGGGAAAGAATGTTTCAAATCGGTATCGCAGCCTTTCAGGTACAAATCAACAAACAAAAAATGTTTAGGTACATGTATTTCTAATAATACAGGCAGTTTTTTCGGTTTCTTAAATCGACTTAGATGTCCCGGTCGTAATTAGATCATTTGAAACAGCTGTTTAGAACTATTATTAGGTACCTACGCTATGCTACGCTACAACAAGATTTATTTTTGTAAAAAAAGTGCTCGTGTGTGTTCTACATTAATTTCACAAATGTTTATATAAATGTCGTGTATTTAGAATACATTTAAAATCTTTCGAGGCGATTAATATATTTTTTTCAAAATGATTCTTTAAAAAATTTATGTCGTCTCCAAACTCCAAACAAGAATTTTTCTATAATTTTATTACATAACTTTAGAAACAATCACAAACAGCCGATTCATACATACCAAAAACAGTTGACATCCATCGACTGACAGAATCGACTAATTTCAAATCGATATTCCAAGTTTAAAATCCGAATAGGTTACTAAAAGCCATTACGATCGAATCGAACACTTAGCCAAACGGTTTATATTGATTGTGTTCAGTTAAAACAAAGGGCATAAAAACGAAATAAAGGGGATTGAGAGATAAAAACTTTACGATCCGTTACCTCATTGTCATCACAAACGCTCTCGGTTTATGGGGGTTTAAGAACTCCCATATTAGGTTGCTATGGCAGAACAGGGATAGGAGTCGTCTCCTTGTTATAATTTAAAAGAGAGATATATTTAAGTAGAAATTAAAATAGTTATTTAAACATATTCATTCAAGTAGAAGAAAAATAATGTGTTAAACAATATTTAGAAATAGATTGTCAGATGTCGCTACTAATATTTGCTTTTTCAGTGAAAATAAACGAGTGATTGAGCATTTCAGAGCTGAGTAATGCTTTTGGGCAGAGATTAAAGTAATAATGATACATACTTTGAAACCCTATCAAATACGAGTAGTCTAGTATATTACTGTAGCTATTCATGGTGGGTAGGTATGTGGACGTTTTTCGTATCTTCTCGTAGTACCTAGTAATCACTCTATGTTGTACTATTTAAACAGTGATATCACACCTTTTGGGTTTCTCTCATCAATTCAGATGATGACAAATCAAACATTACAAAACTATGTGCGAACTAACTGTTTTTAGGTCAATATTTCATCGATATTTTGTGTGACCTCTCCAATGCTTTTTGTGCTTTCGACATACAAATTAAAGATTTTCCAAAGCGTTAAAAATAATTTTGAATCCAGCATCTCCACGGTACTCAATCCCGAAATCTTATTCGATACTCCAAAAGTCGATATCATTATTAATCATTATTAAATTTATATCGAATTATAATCTCCCAATCTACTCGGACTCGTAAACCGCTCCTAGTCGTCCTTTCGGAAATTCCATCGCTAATAAAAAAGCAGTAAAATATGTGATTGTCGATATGTATACACAAGTTTTAGAGGTTTTATTTAAAACAAGCTATTTCTTAATTATTTACGAGCGCGGCCAGACGTCGTGTGATCTAGTTTAGGCACCGCCATGTTCCTGAACTGTTTTATTCAAATAAGGAACAGAATTGAAATGCGTGTGAAACGTTTTGAATTTGTTTTTCGAACGCCGCCGATGTAAACATGTTTATGACTTTTTAAAAGAGTATTCTGTGTATTTTTTTCAAAATGTCAATTCCGTCTAAATATTTAAAAAGGTACCTACACGTTTTTGAATACGAAATGAACTCTATTTTGTTTGCAATTTGGTATTACAACGATGAACCTAGAAGAGAAGATTTTCTTCTTTTCTACAGTTTCCACTACAAGTAATTTTACTACTGTTGCCTACTTTTGCCATAAAAATATTTGATGACCACACGATTTAATTTCCTAAACAAATAAATAAGCATTTAATAATTAGTTATGGTCAATAAAATTTGGATGGATTCTGAATCTAACAATATAGATATTTATTACGTATTTCACATAAATAATATTTGATTCACTGCATTCTGTCCATTAAAAAAACTGGCTATCAGAGAGAATCTTCAGCACTTAAGAAAGTTCTAAAACAACCCATTCGCATCAAAATGTCGATAGAAACTACCCTATAAATTAAAACATCCCCTTAGAAAAACACGAATTCCTAGCCGAGAATCAAACACCCATAAATATAGCGTCATATTAAAACATAAAATAGGGTAAACAATCGTAAATAAAAATTACAACGAAAACACACAATGGGGTCGTTAATTCAAATATAAATTATGTCTATTTTGTGGTCCGTTTTACACTTTTTTGTGTTGTCCTTGATTTTTTTGTGATGGCAACACGAGCGGCGCCTGTGGCGCGGCGAAACCCTTTAGTCCGAATTTAAAAATGGAACTAGGTTTATTTTTTTAAAGTTTATTTTTTGTAATGGCTGTTTCGGTGTTGTTATCGTCTAAGGAGGTTATTAATACTCTTCTAGTCATTATCTGAGAACGCTTTATTTCGTTAAGCGGTGCCTATTGTCCTTTTCAGGCATTCGTTTTGTCCTGGGATAGAGCTATAAATTCTTGGCTTACTGTCCCGGGTGTCGGCTGCAATTTGCCTTTTGAATGACTGAGTTCCGAAAACGATTAAAACAGCAGTTAATCGAACATTAAGTATTACTTAAATGGTAAACCTGTGATCTACAGTTTATTATTAGGTACATAAAGGTTACCTACATAAAATATTGATTTTTGATCGCATCTAACAGGCGTCGAATAAGTCGTTAAGTTTGATATCATCTGTTAAACTGTCGTGAACACCTAAATAGTTAACAAAACTAATTGAATATGAACATATTTGCTTTAAATAATATCTGGATAATCTACACTTAGATGAGACCGTACAAGGCTTCATAGATTGGGTTGCATTATGACAGGTAATAAATTAAAAAGTTACAAAACGTAGTGATGGATTCATTACATGCTTCCGGTTGTACGATGGTTGAGCGATACTTGCATTACATTTTAAATAAAATCTGGTCATTATTTTAATACCGTCTATTAAAGTGAGCTTCAGTTAACAAATCGTCTAAATCAAATAGACTCGACTAAAAGGCAACACTGTAACCATTTACGCAATAGCATCTTAACCTGTCATTATGGCAATCGTAATATCTATCGTATATTCATGTCATAATCCATTCGGAATTCAAACTGACCAAGAAGGAAATAGTTAGACAGGTTTGATATGCGACTGTAATCCTGACTGCCTAATGATTCTCACGGCCACTGTAATTGGATTATATGGGCACTTGAACACTAAGATGGCGAAATGATTTTAGTAACAGCTTGCTTTGTAAATGTCTTGATGAACTATAAACAGGCTCGTGTCGCCATGATTGTTCTATTCTCAATTGTCAATTTCTCAGCTTCAATGGGACTTTGTCTGCGTTTTGTAAGAAAACGACTAATTAGGCAAAGACATTCATTGAGACTAAATGGTTAGGTAATTAAGTTTCATTTCCCGATCTAAGTAACATTTAAAGCTATTCATTGCTTATGGTTATGGGGTACTGTTAACCATTGTCTACCAACAATAACATTTTTGAAAGTAGCCTTGTTGAAATTTCTATGGAGGTTGCTCTCATGAGTAGAGATTAATTCCAATAGATACACATTCCTTTTATTAAACTACAGCTGATTACTGGATTCCCGCAGTCCTTAACATAGAAACTTACCGTAACGAGAGCCACTAGATATGAATGATGGATGCTCGTCGCTGCGTTTATCATTTGTTTTAATAGCTATCAAAGTATTCTATTGGTATCCAATTAGTTTTGGATTCGGTAGCGTGAAAGTTGGACATGGAGTTGATATATTATCGGAAGCCAGTTTTCCTTTTTAGGTAATGAACAGTTATAAGGGAACAGGAGATTACAAACAGGAGGAAAGGTTTAACTATTGTGAAATGGTTTAAGTTTGAGTTCAACAGTACAACTTTCATTATTTTTAAGATATTAGAATTATATCGAATAATAACTTCAAAGCTCATTTTAATTTGAAACAAGTTCATGAGACCTAAATTCAGTACAAATATTTCGTATACAAAAGCTGTGGAATCTTTCTGCCTTTGTCACAGTGAAAGTAAATTAACATTGAAACAGCCCTACTGTGGTTCTGCTATGTAAACTATTTGATATATTCAGTTGTATTTTATTCAGTAGACCTTGTGTAGAAGATTCAAAAACTTTTTGGATAGGATATTTTTTGACACAAAAACCATTATTTTCAAAAGCAGTTCGGTATAACCTTATTTGTTGACAAACTCACTTACGACCGAGTACTGAAACGCCATTTAATATTAAACATTTCTCAAATATCATTCTGTCGTTACCAGACGTACTGCGATATAATACTTTTATTATTACTTTAAGTAAAGTGTTTGAGTATTTTAAGATAAGTTTCTTTGGAAACGATTACGACTTAATTATTTCTATATCAGTTTACATATACACGTAATAGTCTGAAGTAATTTAATTGATGCAGTCATTACGAACCACCTCGTAAACACAAAACAGTTTTATTGAAGTCGTCTTTTTATGTATTTCTTACGCGATATAAAACTAAAGAGTGCAATTATTATAATTGGTGTAGTAATTATTTTATTATAAAATAAGCTTTTAAGATATCCCATTTATTAATACTCTTTCCGCCATGCAAACGGAATTATTAAAATATGTCATGTATTACATAAGAATATGATTCACTAGTCGTTTTCTCGCGGTTTCACCTCCCTTCTGTGGAAACTGCTGCCCATACCGAGATAAAATATAACTTAGGTACATAACTCGGGAAGAATGTAGCTTTCCAACAGTGAAATAATTTTTCAAATCGATTTTGGAGTCTTTAGGGAACTAACTAAAAAGCAAACAAAAAATATTCTATTTACTTTATTAGTATAGATAGAGATTTTACTTGTAAAACATAATCTAGCAAATACAAAAATTTACACGTTCACTCATAAAACCCAACTTAGAACCACCTAAAGCAGGAAGTCCCTAATTACACCACCCAATAACACTTAACATTATAATTAAACGCATTTTAAAGTTTCGTATCCAATTTTAACTTTATCATTGTCGTCTGCCGTCGTAAAGACGCTCACTTTAAATTCGTGAGGGCACGAGTGCTTCGCGTTCCGTACATATTAAGGGGTTCAAAGGGGTAAAGTTTTCTCAGGTCTAGGGTAATAAAATAACTATGTAAATTAAAAAATAGCTCGTGTTTAATTTACTTGAGAAATGGTTCGTAGATCTGCTGAATTGATATTGTAGTTCCGGAGAAAGGCATGATAAGTTAACTCGACATAAAAAAAATCTCTGATGTTTCTGTTATTATGCGGACTGGATTCCATAATTCTCAAAAAGGAACATTATCTTATTTGAATTCAAGTTAGTAAAAGTTTATAATAAGACTATAGACAAGATATATTTTAGTCAGTCCAGAATTTGAATTTAAAAGTTTCAGTTTGGTTTCAATGAACCTGTAACCACGCTGCGCAGTAAAAACAATTTGGTGCAACAAACTTAAAACGAGTAAACACTATGATGGATCAGCTTTTCAATTTCGCTCTAAACTTTCCTAGAGAAATCACATTATTCTCACTAGAGCAAACAAACAATCCATCAAGAGCTTTTCCTAAGCAGATTTCTACCAATATTTTTCTACGATTTTTCTTCCTTGCATCCCTAAGTGCAACAAACAATCTTCCCCCCACACCGTCATAGACAAACATAGCTATCGAACCAAAACAATTTGGCCCGTATCTAACGCACATCCCTATGACAAATCGATGCTCGCCGCGCGCGTTAATGAATCGAGAACTCGCTGATTAATGGTGTCACTACATCCTTATCGCGCCCAATGTTAGTGTTGCGCCTTCTTAATGGGATCACCCGGGCGTTAGTCGAGTAGAAAAATGAGCTATCGATTAGCTATTCGTATCCTTTATTGTTCGATTTAAATTGGGTGTTAGAGTTAGGTTGGTGACACTGTTCAATGAACAGCGGTTTTGAATTTGGAATGCTTAACTACGTATACGTAGAAATGAAGAATTTTATTATATTACCAGTAGTAAAAGTAATGTCTTATATGCGACAATATTAAACTTAGGCCTAATTATACTCAGCAATGCTTACCGTCCATAAAACAGTAATGAAACAATTAAAACGAGTGGTTCAAATTCTTTCTGACATTAAATGACTTCAATTGAGGTTTAGTTACATTAAAACTTATGTTTTCACGAAATTTTACGATTTACAAGAAGATGATCAGTAACATCAGAATTATTACGAAAGGCGCCAGAATTATGATTTTTTATGTTTTTTTTCTTGATGCATTCCATTTTTAAATTTCAAAATCGCTGCGCTTATAAAGAACTGTATCCTTATTATTGTCTCTGCCTAGTTGGCGGGTGTCGTGCTCGAATTTTGAATCGCGTTCCATTTTTCAAAGCGTCTACGTTTGAGTGATAACGCAAGACGCGTTGACGGGACGTTTGAGTGTTTGAATCTGGAACTGTAATAAATTCCTTTGAATGATAAATTATTTTATAAGGTAAATAGACGGACATAGAACCTCTTTTGGAATTCGTTTCCCGCCTTTTCACTCACAAAATTTTAAGGAACTACTTTTGGACCCATCACAAAAAAAACTTATCGTTCAAAAAATCACTCTTATCGATTAAAATGGTCTTTTTTACAAATACATTTTCCAATTCCTTCTGCATAATACAGGAGTAAAATTGCGTAGGCGTGTATCATTACATTTTCTTCCAACACATGTGCATACATGTCAACATATAAGTAAATAACAAAAGGGATACGAACTCTATTTTGACAGCAAGCTGTCGAAAGCGAACAATTTGTCATTTGTCGTCCATATTGAGTTGTCGTCGCTCCCCACGAGAAGGGGCGCGAGTGAAAAATGTGCAAATTGTGACAGATGACATTAGCGTGTGTCAATATGCTGATGCAAATCAATATTTTTTTTACAAATTAAACTGTATACCGTTCCTTTAGATATGTATGTAATTTTTTTGTATGTTTCATGCATTTCTAGGGTTAGTAAAAATATTAAATATATTATTTACCCTTTTATAGGTAATTTTTGATCGACCGGTATGCGTATTTCAAACTACCTAAAAAATGAAATGTTTTCTATTCCACTGTTTTGTCGTGTAAACTCGTAAATTATAGATTTATCTTTGCTAACATATTGGGGGCGCTACTAAAGTTTAAATATTGAGACGTTATTCCAATTTATGATCGTTTCTCAGACTACTAACAAGTTGAGGGATTTTGTGAAGATTTACTTTAGAAATTCTCATATTGTTTTGAAAATACACGCAGATCATGTGTTAAAAATGAAAATAACATAATTTTTGAGGTAATCTTATACATTATTTACGTGATTTACATAAATTTGTTACAGTTAGGCAGATTATTTCACGATATATGGATCTCAATGTCAAACCAACGAACAAAATTTCACTTATTTCAATAAAAATGCTTTTCAGTTATTTCTAATATGATATTTCCATAATTTTATAATGTCAAATCTTACATTAATACATTCTAAATAGATTAAGATGGTCCCATTAAATTTAATATCCGATCCTTATTTGGGAGTTCTATTCAAAACTAAATGTGACGTCATAAACTGTCGTTTAAGGCTTCATACAAACTTCAAGTGACGTACAAACCGATAGTGTCACTATAACAATAATACAGGAACACCTACAATAGAAAATACCACCCACAAGTAACTCCCGACTAAATAGATCAGACGTCGAAACGTTTCAATTAACAATGGCTTTAAATGTACAAAAACTAATACAAATACTATGCAGACATGCCATACAATTTTGAACCTTATTTCTAAAGCTATAAAGATTCTGATGAATGTAACATAAGTTTGTAATATCTGAATGTAGGTGTCATTCATTACACGTTACATCATGAAGTAAAATAAGTTTTGTGTGAAGTCAATAAATACGATCATGAAAGGGATTTTTATCGATCTATCGATCAATGTGTGATTGATCGCTATCCTGCAGCAGGTGAAAGTAAGTATAGTGGATTTTTGTTGTGTAAGCGCCGCGCCGATACATCTGTTCGGCATCTTGAATCGATATTATTTTTGAAATAAGAATACATTACAGGTGTGAACTGATTATTCTCTGTCTATTGATCATGGAGGTAATAAGTAGGTAGTATTTAATTTAAGGAAGTTATGTTTTTTCTTGTATGAAAGAAATTGTTATGCATGATGCGGACAGCACATGAGTACGTAACTCTGGTTTTATTTTTCAATTCAATGCTGGGACAGAATAAGGTGGAATATACGAAAAAAAATTGGATGATATCAATTTACCATTACCTATAAGTAAAGAGAGGCCTATGTCCAGCAGTGGACTGCTGATACGCTGATGATGATGATAAGTAAATAAATATTACATGAGAATATACCAACATACAATATGAATATCAAATTGTTGTTTTACAAATATGGTGAAATTTCATGATCCCAGATTATGTTTGTCCACGTAAATCCACACATTTATAGCCCTGAAGTTTTATCTTCCGAATATAAATAATAGAGGAATAATAAACTGAATATTCATGGAATATGCAATCTTGAAAACTAGGTATCGGTAGTCACGTACGCCATTTAGTTATTAAACGGTGACATCAGATGTGTCTGTAAGTACTTCATATTTTGTCATTTGCATGTTTTTATTAAGTATGGTTTGCATTTAAATGTGTAAGTTTATGAGTATGGAAGTAATTTACAGTCATATTTCATACATTTATTTTTGCCTCGCCTTGTTTCATCCATCTAGTTTAAATAGTGTAACGTTGTCTATCTCAAGATAAATAATCTAACGACCGATTACAATATTATTTCTGTTGTTTTGTTTTCTATGGATTTTAAAACTGACGTTACTGATGTTTAAATAAAATTACTTACATAACATACTTAATTTTGTTTAAGCTTGGGTGTTGCATACGAGCATACAAATCGCTCTTATACTACTACATTTGGGTAATCTACTTTAGTATTACCTAATTAACAATAATTAGGTTTCTAATGCAGCCTAGATTGCTACTTATAGAGAATAATAGTCCATTGCTTCAGTGTTTTAGTCATGTGGTCTGTAAGTTGTGTACAAAACGGGATAATTAAGTCACTTTTGTAATTTATTTGTTAACAAAGTCTGTACTCTTTCCCTTTTAATACAAGAAGTTTTAATCTTGTAATTTTTGAAGGCGAATCAAATTTTTTTTCCGTTTAAAAAAATACCTTTATTTTGAATTATTTAATAAAATAATCATCAGAAAGAAAAGTATCTGTAAGACTATCCTTTTATAAAAAGTATTCCTACATAATTAACAGCCTACCTAATAACCTAAAAATAAATTCAAACCTTTAACCAGTAGGTAGTGAAAACGACAATAATTAATACCTAGCTGTAAAAAGTTTGTTTCTTAAGCAATTAGATAAATAAAATGCACTTTCGCCTCTCTTCTGGCGGCGCCCGGATCCAATTACAAATAGGTAAATAAATTAATGAGCTTTCTTTTTTGTACAATTTCTAGGTCTTAGAAAAGAGTGACATAGTTTTTGTAACTAAATATAGAATCCTTCTCAAAATAACATTGTATTTTATACGACACCAGCTTCTGCCAGCGGTTTCACCCGCGTACCATGAGAATTACTCCACGAACTCGGATAAAAAGTGGCCTATAGCCTTTCTCGAGAAATGGGCTATCTAACATTGATATCCAATAATTCCTGAGATTAGCACATTCGTGCAAATAAACAAACCAACTAAAGTTGTTGTTACAGCCTTTTTATCACAGTCACCACGCTTGCACAATGTGGGTTTGATGATTTCAGACTATACATACCTATAGTTCAGGTTTCCTCAGGATGTTTTCCTTCACCTTTTTATCAGCCATTGGTGTCCAAGATATACTTAGAAAGTACATAGAAACTAAGAAAAGTTGCATTTACATACAAACAAACTAAAAGTACTAAAAATAACGACATTTCTGAATGGTCTAAAATAATTGTAAATGTCATCATTACTTTTGAAGTTTATGTCTTCATCAAAGTTTTCATTGTAGATAATTTTATAGTGCTTCCGAATTCTGAGACTTTGTATGTGGAATGCAATAAATATATAGACAAATAGCCTGGTGTGGCTCAAATCAAATTATTATGATGGCATTTAGATTTTATCATCGTGTAAAATTAACTTTATAAATGTCATATTTGTGCAAGTATGTACTTCATCCCAAAACCACTTCATGTCGATTTTATTCATGAAAAGTCTTGTGTAGTGAGTGCTTAGTCCCGTTCATAGATTTTGCTTTAATGAAAATATAGTTAAGTACATAGATAGGCCAAATTACCAGTACAAAATTATCTTGACAAACTACAGTTATAAAGTTACATTCAATTAGAATAAAAAAGCATTAGTGTACTAACTATTATCATAAAAACCAAAGGCTACTTACAATTTTATAGATACAATATACATACAAATCTTTAACACAATTACCGAACAAGATAAGTAGCATAATTAGTAATAAATCTCCCGTTGCCCAATAATTAACGTAATAAGATTAACATTAATTAATATCATTATCCTAATCTCTCCCGTGATTGGTAACAAATCTTGTTCGATCGCCGCCATTTTGTTCAATTTCCTGCGTCATAAACGTAATTAGTGTTAGGTTCTAACGGTAGATGGCGCTCATGATTACGCAGGCTATTATGAAGGTTATGGTATTGTCTATGTTTAGACATTACGTTGTGCTAATAGTTTTAGGAAATGGAGAGAATTGTTCTTTTTCATGTAAACATCGTGCTGTAATCCATTAGATATATAATGGTGTAAAATGAACATACTGGCTGTATTTTTAAACCTACATACCTATGATGTTTTTGCACAGTTATTTCATACGACAATCAGGACCCAAAGGAAGCCTTGCTTATTTATCTTTACCTTTTAAAAATATTACAACGAGTCAACAATAAGATTGATGTGAATTTTTCAATTCCAAATCATATTTCGGAATAATCAAACATTTTCAATACACGACTTAAAGCCCCTCAAAGCCCCGCAATTTGCTAGCAGCTGGCAACACTAACCGGCGCGTTGCGCAAGCGACGACAACCGGCGACCACTCCGCGTTGATAGACACATCGTTTGTTTTTATAATCTATCAACAAAAACGCGGGTATTTTGATTCACCGTCTGGCAACACTTAATTTTCGTAACGTGTTATTGTTTTATTACATTTTAAAGGTCTTTGTTCTTTCGTCAGTATTAAAATAGGGTAGTACCTAAAACTTTCAAAGGATAGGTGAATTTATTTCAGATGTTTATTTTATTCGACATGTCCAAGATAGGTGTCTAAAACCTAGCCTTTGCCTTTTTAAAAGAATCAAGTCTTAATGTTCTTTTTTTTTCTATAACGCATCGTTGAAATTGCAAATTACCAATACCGTGTTCGCATATCATTAACACACAATATAGCCCTGTTAACATAAACGCTTTTTTTTACAGGACCAAAAGATATGAAAGGAAGTCGGCTAAAAACAGTACAAAAATGCTTGAAAGCTTGAAAGCTTAACGCGCTTTCTGAAATGAGATGGAACTCATTTCTATCGTGAGACATGTACTACGTCGTGTGATAGTTCTTTGGTAAAAATGGATGCGCAGACCTGGTTGGGTCTAGGATAGTGCCCTTGGTGATAATAATCGGAGGTCGTAGCAATAAAGGTGAAAAGAGTGTGGGAGAAGAATGGACTGTGTGATATGCAAATGGTCTAATAAGGTAATATGGACGTGATGGTTCTTTGATAGAAATGGATAAAGGTTATACTCACATGAGCGTACTGGAATCCGCAGGCATCCATACAGAGGTAGAGGCAGGTGGAGACCCCCTGGATCGTCAGGAGGCCTGCATTGTACGTCGCACGCCGAAGTATCGCTGTGGACAAACAAATGTATTCATTAGTTACATATAAACATTGAATCTGACAAAATGTTATATAATGGTCTGTAATGGTATTGTATGTAGATAAATGAATAAAAATGAAACTTTTAAAAATTTCAAACTTTTCATCTATTTTACTTATTCTCAGAGCAACGGTTATTTAACTATCAAATATTTTGCCTATTTTTCTTAAAAATAAATGAATTAAAGTTCTGTTCCTGCCTACATGCATTTGTTGGTTTACTAATTTTGATTTTGAGTGAAATGGAAAAGAAGAACATAATTCAGTTACTTTATAGAAAATGTCCAAGATTTTCAGGCTCGCGCTAAGCGTATCAAAACGGCTATAAAATCTAAACGAGTGATATCCAGTAACTATCTACAGAGTCTAATAAAAGATTTATTTATCACAGTCGTTCAAGCTCACTGATTGTCAAAGGCGCGAGAACCGCAACCAGTTTTATTTGTCGCTAAGAATCTCCACAGCTATCCAAAATGATGTAAGTTCCAAGTTCAAAACGTTTCCTTATAATAAATACCGGCAGTACATTTACTACGAGGAAGTAAACACCTTGACAAGTCTGCCATGAAAGAGCTCATTATGAAAAACGATAACTGTCATGGCAGACAATCGACTAAAAACAAATCGGAACATCTTTCACATCTCTAAATGCGAGATAATCTTAAGTGTAAATAAAGCGCGTTCCACACTCATTGAGTCGACTAAAATGGCGATCTTAATAGTCGACTATTTGCATGACAACACTATTCATGCGTCTAATGTTGCCAGTAACAAATTCAACGCGTTTCAAATGGTGTCCGTAAATATGGTAAGTTTAAATGGGGAAAAGGAAAAATATGTTAAGGTCAAGACATGGTTATGGAGTATAATGTAATACTCATGTAGTTTATGGGAGGCCAATGGCCGTAAATATTGCATATATTATATCACCATATGTTCCACTTACTATCTATGAAAGTATTTACGTTTTTGACATACTGAATGGCTTTTTTATTGCCAACACTATAAGTGCCGATAGTTGAAGTGCATATAAAGCATCCTTGAATTGGTGAAAGTTATTGAAATAAATTGTTTAATTAAACTCTTCCTAATCTTTAAACAGAATATTTGAAAGCTTAAGTGAAGAAGGCATTTTATTTTTGTCAACGATGGGACCAAACGTTGCTTAACATAATGCAAAGCTTCAGACTTACTTATTCATTTGTTTCGGGTCGTAAGGATACACGCCCACCCATCTTAGCTTTCCCAAATAGTCAATGTATTATGCATGGATAACTAATAACACTTAACATTTGTTAATTTATCAATCTGTCAGTTACTTTGGTTCCGGTTAAAAAATAAACATTTGCTTCCCAACCTAACTGTGAGCAATATTTGTCAATCATCTTGAGTATTCGTTAGTGTATGTTTGTCTTTCAATGTTAATCCCCGAAACTACTGAACCGGTTTCGGTGAGCGTAGGCTTTTACGCTCAGCTTTGACGTGTGTTTAGCCGCATCGTAAACTTTGTACTGACGTGTGAAAATGAAAGTTGTGATTATTGGTATCATCTAGAGATGAAGTAGCGTAGTCCACCAACGGTTTTTCCTGATTCCCTTTGGAACTACTCCACTTGCCCAGACAAAAAATAGAATACCTAGACTAATTTTTAAGCCTAACATGACATGTGGGCTATCTAACACTGATTTTTTTTCAATTGGCCAGTGGCATTTACTTGGAGTAAAATAACTTTTTCGAAAAATTACTATTTGAAGTCTCAAAACTCTCAAATTAATTAATCTTTATGAAAAACAGAAAAAAAATATGTTTCAAAGACAAAGCCCTACCCTTTATCCCATATATCGTTTGAATGCAACAGTTTTATAGTTCGAGATCCAAAATGGCGTCGTGACAATGCGTTATTGTAACAGAGCATGTGAAGATGTTACTTAAACGACTGTATTCTGACTGCTGAGCCATTGTACGTGTGTTCTCTATATTAGATCATATAGATCTGGTGAAAAGTCTCAGAAAATAGAAGAAATAGCTAAAAACTGGGAGAACATAACCTTAATCTGATAAAAGATTTGCGATTAGAAGTCTTAAAAAACTCGAATTAAATAATGATCTCTACAAAAACAGAAAAAAAAACATGATGACAAACATCTTTTTCCAAAAAACAGAAAAACAAACAACTTCAAACATGTAGTTCTGCCCCTTAATCCGCAGTTTTATAGTCCGCGATCCAAAATGGCTTCGTGACAATGCGTTATTGTACCACAGAGTGCACAGAGTATGTGAAGATGTTACTTAAACGACTGTATTCTGACTGCTATACCATTGTACGTGTGTTCTCTATATTAGATCATATGAAAGGGTTATAAACGGAAGCATTTTGTAACAATCTCAGCTAGATTGCGTTTAATGGAGGGTGGTGTTATGAAGCCGTTTATAAGCAGGCTTTTGCTGTAGTAAAATGTGTAAATATTAGTTATTTTGTGTGCAATTTTTTTTTTGCGTCGTAACATTATTTTTGTTTCGGCTTGAATAGCGCTTAAATACTCGATTTATATTAATATAGTGAATTTATGCCAATCTGCTCGGTAGAACGGAGCGTAAAATCCGCTGGAGTAAAAAGTCCGTGAAAGTGCCTTTAACTGTTCTTTGAAATTTTTGCTTCAGTTATTGGAATAAAAAATAATCATCAATATGGTAAATTAGAAGTACAGTAAAGTACAAATAGAATTGACCAGTTAATCATTTTCACTGTAAGGACTTCCTACCTGCCCATACATACTCATATCGAAAGTCTACACATCATACCATAAACCTCAGTTCTCTATGTAGTCTAGACATTCCAAAATAGAACAAAGCTAAACAGGAACTCTAGTAATTAACGCGAACAGAAATAAACAAGACTTCGTTTTGTAATAAAGATGTACCGTCTATCTGTACTTGGCAATCTCTGTACTCAAACTTAGCGATACTTGCAGAAGTTTCACATGTAAACTTTGTTGCAAAAAACGGACTTCTATTGCTCGGAGTATATGTATTGCT
This sequence comes from Helicoverpa zea, assembly GCF_022581195.2. Taxonomy (NCBI): domain Eukaryota; kingdom Metazoa; phylum Arthropoda; class Insecta; order Lepidoptera; family Noctuidae; genus Helicoverpa; species Helicoverpa zea. The sequence continues at coordinate 8,907,424 of NC_061472.1, forward strand.
AGCATTTATATGTATTTGATATTTAAAAGAGTAGTAGGCATTGGGTTGCCCAGGTAACTGGGTGGACGAAGACGGAATGGCAATCGCTCCTTGTTAAATACTGGTACTCAGCTGCATCATGCCTAGCCTTTTTTTTAACGACGTCAAAAATCATCAAATGTCCTCTCCCGCTGTGGGTTAGCAGCGGTGATTGAGTGTCAGACTCTGACTGACTGAAAACCGTCGTGTTCCGTCGTAGGCCTTTTATGTACCAGGGCCGCGGCAACTCTTTCAAACAATCCCGCAGCCCCGGATCATGCCTAGCCTGACCCCAAAATGATTGGGAAAAGGCTAGGCAGACGATGATGAAACTGTGTAGACTAGAGAGCTCTTTACGGGGCCGTCTAAAAGTGCAGTTTAATTTTAAAGTGATAAACGATAGACACAGGATTTTTTTACCATACATATTGGATAGAGTGGTACTTTTCAAAACATTTACATTGTGCAAAGATCAAAAGATAGCTACAGGGGATGTTTAATTTAATTGTTATTAACACGGTGAGGTAAGTAACTGCCGTCGAGATATCGAACTGAATCTACTCAATAATGTGCGCCAAAGGAAGTGGATTGTATTATTCTTAAGATAGGATCTTTGTTTGAGATATGTACGGCTATTGTGTGGCTATTAGTGGCTATTTGAAGATGGTAATGATGTACTTTTGTATTTGATACAATCTAAGTATACTAAGATTTTTTATAACTAAAACTAAACCTATACATAAGTATTTTCATTAAAATACAGAACTTAAAACTAATAAGTAAACTGATATATTTTAATTGAATTTAATTGAATTGAAGAGTTTATTTGATTACTTCAACAGACTACTGTTTCGATTAGAAAAATATTTCAGTATTACATAGCCTCTATTTCTGATATAGGCTGATTATCCGGGTGCACGAATTAGTTCCCACGGGACGCGGGTGAATCGCTGGCAGAAGCCAGATGTATCTTACTGAAGGCATAAAGTCTTTTAAGGTCCATTTCATTACTCTCGACCATTAAAATAGCAAGATAACTTTAATTTGACGATTTGATCTCCAGCTTCCGAATTGTCTCAAATGTACGAAGTAACAATTGACTGACTCCTCGAAAGCTTCATGAATATTTATTAACATAACAAATATGAATATTCAGTCAAGTGGAGAGGTTAGTTTATTTGATTGTATTCGTTACTGAAATTAATATATTGAATTGTTCATGAGGCTATTGTTCTTATGTTTAATATAAGTTTTGTTGTAATAAACCGAGTCGTCTTGCGAGTTTTGTGCGTCAAACAATACTTCTCATGTTAAGCTTAAACTTTACAATTACAAGATGAAAAAGTTAAATTAACTATTTTCTTCTAGTGATGTTTTCTTCCTATGCTTTATTTACTTGTGCTCAGTATTTCTTCTTTTTCCTCCTGCCCTATTCCCAATTTTATTTGGGGTCGGCGCAAAATGGAAGAGGATGACCCTCTTCCATTTTTCCCTGTCACTCGTCATACTGATACTCATTCCCTTCCTATACATGTGCTCAGTATTTCTTATAGTAGGTATTTTTGGTCCAACCCTATTGTCATCTATTGTTTATATCTCTAATTAATTGTCTGTTTTATGTATTTATTACCGTTTAAACTAAAAAAAACTTCTGGATTAAATGTTACGTCTAATACTTTTATAAGTTGAAAAGAAAATAAGAGCCCCCGTGTGTGAAGCTCCCCACTTTAGTTGTCACGACTCTGCTTGACGTTCAAGTGTATCGTTAACGTATCGGCGCCCGCGGCGTTCCTCAGATGCGCGAGCGCCGCTGACAATGTCAAGTGACGAGCGGTAGGTCAATGTTGTGCAGGTTTTAAATCGGTCTTTATTTTTTTTATTTTTTGTTAAAAACTGTTGTACTGTAAGTTCTTCAAAGTGTACGTTAGTTAGAGTATGTTTAGGTCATCATCCTCCGAGCCTTTTTCCCAATCATGTTGGGGTCGGCTTCCAGTCTAACCGGATTCAGCTGAGTACCAGTGCTTTACAAGAAGCGACTGCCTATCTGACCTCCTCAACCCAGTTACCCGGGCAACCCGATACAAGTTTAGGTACTGGTATTAAATTGGATATTATTTAAATATACTTACATACATATTTCTGTCTATAAGAATATTTATGCTCATTTAAGTAATTGATATTATAAAGTAAACCTTTTTAAAACCGAGTTCTTACTTATATTAACTTTGTCAAAAAAGTTGAGAAAATTACAGTATTTTTAACTCATTTATTATGTAATGAGTTCCTGCTGAAACCCTTTATGTAAGGTAGTCATAACAGGTAAGCATAAAGAATTATTTTTATACGTAACTAAAATACTGTCATTGATTTTTATACCGTCTCTTATCTGAGTAGGGTGACGATGCAGTATCATACAATTTGTTCGACATGAAACATTTAGGAGTACAGGATATTGTACAGTCGCGAACATTAGTTGTTAAGCCACTTGTCACTGTTTGAATTTTATCTGTATAATGCAACCGGCAAACAAAAATTAAAGTTCCGAATTCAAAATAAAGATTTAACATCATTATCATCTGCCTAAGTAGACTTAAATGTGGATTTACCATTGGCAACTTATTATGATCACATGTCTGTAGATTGCAGGCATCAAGTGAATCCCTTGAAGCCATGTTAAATCGTATATTCTTTCGATCTTTTAAGCCACCAAAATGCTATGAAAGACGCTCAACCATTAACGTCAGTGACTGTACAGAGTAATAATAATCCTAATATTTTAATTGAATTAAACAAATCGTGATATGAATAAAAAAGGGTACGGTTAGTGAGATGTTACGATAACTTTTGGTAAGGACGATTGAATGACGATTTGTATTTTGGAATTATTATGTTTTTTAAAATTGAATTATAGACAATCAATAATTTAATTTACTTTAGCCGTTCGGTCAATTAAAGTTGTTAAAATTAATTAATCTTAATAAAACAACATTCAAACATAATTGACACTATTCAATTGTTACAAGTTTTTTTATCCTTATTTCACAAAAATAGTCATGTAACCTAGTCGATAAATACAGGGTATCGATAACTAATAAGAGTTAATATTCACGTTAAATAGCGTGAATGGAGTGTCTTGTGCAATTTGCCGATACTGAGCTGCAGTGAGTGGCCGCCAAGATAGTAATGAGAGCGATTGACGGCTAGTGAGGGGATGTAGTCGATTATTACGAGGATTATCGATTAATGAATCTTTATTAGATTTATGGTGTCCAAATCAGGTTAAGGGGTTAGAAATGTGATTAAGATTAGATTGTGACATTGTAGAAATTATTTCGATAAGATGTAAAGACGTTCAATGAAGTTACCAGAAAAACAAAATACATAATAACGTAAAACAAAAATTAAATATTTTTTACTGTGTGTAAATTACTTTGCAGTATACTTATGTTACTTAATATTTATCGATAAGAAAGTATTGTCGCAACTGCAGCTTCACAATACGTGCCCCCGAGGTGTAAATCACTAAATTGATACAAAATCACCCTTAAATACATACGATCGACACTAAACGATGCTAGCCGACTAAATAACACACTTCAGTGGATGTTAAGTGAAAATAAAATGTAGTTTAAAGCTTATTTAATATTAGGGTCAGATTCCCCGAGCTTACTGTAATGGCTTCCCATTAAAAAGTATTGCACTTGGCTGACATGCTCTTCAAGGCTCAAATAAAAATAATGAAATTCTTGAAATGTTACTAATTATTGAAATGGATAAAAATCCAATATGCCTATAATATTGTTATTACTTTTCCTAATGAAAAGAGAAAGTTCTAACACGCTTCATTGATTTACCGTAAAACTTACTATAAAAGACAATTTCACAACTCATTGGAATGAAATAAAAATAAAAACGTAATCATAGATCACGTCCAATAGATGGCGCTAGTTGCGCAAGCGGGTAATAGTGGTCAGTCACGCGACGGCCACACACGACCGCGGACGTGTCAAGAGCAGAGCAATCACTGTTATTTATCTAATTAACGCTTGGATAAAGCGGGCACGAGTGTTTTCCTTTATTGTAGGGCTCAAGTACGTAATGATCGTAATGGACTAACACGTTGGGATGAGATAGGCAGGAATTTATTTTTACTGTTGTTCGATGTTGGGATTTATTTACTGATGGATAGTTTTGCTGAACGGGGTACTATAATGGATGTCAAATTGATAACAATCCCAACATGTAATTCATTGATAAAGGTATAAGCGACACTGAAAAAATATGCTAAATTATCTAGGAAGAAGTAAATTAAAACATGAGTTATTTTATCAATACAAATAGAAAAAGAAACCCAGTGCGTATGGCCTAATACACGTTATATCTTTAATATTAATACGCAATCATTTCTTAGAAAGTGCGCTTAAATTCTTCAAGGCCCATTCACAAATTCTTGATCGAAACACAAACAAAACAAATCCATTTCAATCTGCTTACCCAACACTTAAAGAAGCTATCAAGTACACATAAAATTCTATAATTATACCAAGATTAATAGATTCAAACGGCCAAACCCGATTCGAGATCTCATTTCCCCTACATAATCTGTTGTGGCATCTTAAGTAGCCAGTGTAAATATAACGGGAAGTTTTTATCAGCTAGTCACCTCTTCACCTTACTTTATCAGTTACTGTGACGTAAGATAACTGTCTCATTTTTACCGCATTTATCTTAGGTATCCGTCCGGTGGTACTTGAAGAAATGCTAAGCGATTGATATTGTTGTAAGAATTTAATTAGAAGGTTAACTCCTTGACCTGTTTGATGGCGGAAGATTTTTTATGGGCGCTCTGTAGTTAGGATGACAATATTACGATCATTGAATGACCAATGGACTTGTTGCTAAGGGAATCTAAGATTGACTGGGTCAATGTTTGAAATACGAGAATCCAGATTCATATTGTATTCGATTTTTGGTAAGAAATAAATACCGAAGCATTGGAAACTAAGTAGTAAAATCTTGTTTCAAAGAGTAAAGCGACACTTCCCAAACTGTAACCGATCAACGCTCCCGCAAACCTGAGTCATCGAACGGACGTCAACAAAATTGCGTCAATAGTTTCATTACTATACTCGAAATCATTAGGCAACTTAACGTCAGGTAAACAAAGATAGATAACAATACATCAAGACACGTCAACTAATGAAATTATAAAGTGTAAGATAAAACCAAAGCTGGTATAAATAATAATTACGGAGAAAGTTGGTAGCATTGACGTGCACTGAGGCCGGTTTGGGCCCACCGTAGCGACGATTAGATTATGACTGAAAATATTTGGTCAGATACTTTATTAAGTAGTTTGTCATTGGGATCTGAGATTATAGCTCCTCTATCTATAGATGTTGGGACATTTTAGATAGTAAATGATGTGCCTCTGGGAATGGGAAAAATATGGAGTGCAGCAGGTTTATAGTCCTTAATTAGCTGTAGGAAAGTGAGGGAAGCGGTTTGTTTAATAGCAGGGCTGGGTAGAAAGCTAGTAAGTTACTACTGTTTAATAGATTGTTTCGTAATGATATCTCCTGTATTACCCGTGGTGTACGAAGGCGTGACGATTACGATTTATTAATACCTGTTAATGGGAAGACTAATGAATGTAATCAAATACGTGGCTACATCTGTACGGTAAAGGATGTAATCTATGTTCTAGGATTTGTTTTGATTTTACTATAAAGTATGTTCCGTCTTACACGTGCAGCTTACAAAAAATACTCAGACATATGAATCACAAGCAGAATTCTTGAGACCTAGAACAATGTCTAATGTTCTTGCGACAATGTCGCGACGAATTTTACTGGATTGTCCTCATCAAACTGCTAATAGGAGCTATTAATTGATTTATGTTCATTGACCATGACAGATAGACCGCAAATTTAAACTGACTATCAATTTCTTACAGTACCGCCACAATTGTTGCCATAAATCATACAATTCTGGGCTGTTTAAATATCAATAAACTAGATTTGGTAGTAAAACTATTTGACATTGGCAACTCTTTTTATCTTATGTACTCCTTTATATATTGGTGTTACCTATTATTTTTTCTCACAACTTTAATTGGAACTGCCAATATTGTTTATGAGTTTAAATTAAAATGCGATCTTATCATAGGCTTTGAACGTGTAATTGAACTAACAGCACTTACGGATTAGTTATCAGAAACGAATATTGAAATGTATTTTTCGATTTGTATAGATGCCAATGTCTTAAGTAAAGTGATCTGTAGTAATGTATTGATATCGAGTATTTCCGTGAAACACTTTTGCCAAATGCATCTCAAATCCTAATACGATTGGTATTACATTATCGGCTACTACATATGTTCTCTATGAATCACGTAATACGCCCACAGACTTATCACAAGCAGCAGCACGTGATACTCTCACGGTGCTGTCAGTTTCTAGGTTCCGAGGTCGACGTTCGGCCTTGTTCGGCGATTTTCGCGCGACTTCGCTCGTGACGTCACTCATAGCGCGACGACGTGCTCTCGCGCACGTATGGCACCCCTTTAGTGACGTACGCGTGCGTAAATATCGATAAAAGCGGAACAGTAAGTGTTTGTTCACTTTCGTCACATGTTTGTTTAGCGGTGAAACAATTGATTTTCTTGTGATTTCTGGAATTAATAGGATACAACGGTTTCATCGCTAGAGTTATGTTCTTGTTATAATTATAATTTCTGTGTTTAATAGCAAACCAAGAAATTTAAGAATTCATAGATAGAATAAAACAATGTCGTCATTCATAAATGCACATTGCAAGAGTGACGATAGATTTATTTCAATCTCTTCGTAGATCAATAATAATTTAATGAGATCACAATTTCTTCGGGATATAATTCCCAGCACTAATTCTTGGTTTATTACATGACAGTGCGATTAGTAGATGTCTATGACAGTTATACAGCGTCGGTTTGATAAGAATAGCGCCGTTAGATCTATTTTAACACGAGGCCGAGACAAAATGTCGTTTGTAATCGTGAACGCCAGATGACTCACAATTAGTCGTATTTACGCGTCATATAATATTTTGCGGGCATGCGTGGGATGCAGTATATCGATATTTGCGGTTCGCCTTCAACTTGTCCCATCACTAAAGCCGAATATATTGTTTCGAACAAATATTTATTGCTATCAAAAGTAATTTTTAATATTTTTATGAATGAGTAATTTATTCATTAGTGAGTGTTTTTGCTGCGCAAATGATTAGATTATGTAAATTAATTGCGGTTGCGGTAACAAATTAAAATTTAAATATTGACATTTAGTGACCCACGCACGGCCAGAAAGATGGTATTTTCTCTTTTTGGATGTAAACAGAAGAAAGTAAAAGCGATACAATTTTAGATTCATCATAATCAACATCTTATCGATAGATTGATACGCACAACACTAATCAAACAACATTTGAAGACAGTCACAGTAGTTCCTATTTATATAAATGTATGTACATATTGTTTTTACATTACTGTAATGGATACATATACATACTATCTGGTTTCGAATACGTTAGAGTTTCAGTTGCTGTACGTTTAGCTATGTAAACAGTTTATGTACGGGAAATAATACAAATCCGATATTTATAAATATAACGAGTATATTTAAAGACCTGGAGATTTATTGAATTACAGAGTTTTTAAGGGTCCTTCCTAATCGATTTCCTAGATCACTATATTAAAAAAAAAAGAAATCCATATTTAAGTTCTCTCAATTCTGCTTCTTACTTTCTATTTTAAGAATTGTTTCAGGAACAGTTGCCAAGTGCATTATAACAAAATTATGTTAGCACATTATTTCGCTAGAATCTTGTTGCCACGCTGTCTCAGATATTAAATAACGTCTGAAATTCATGTATTCCTTACAACCGACATTTCTTAGATTTTCGGAGACAATGCTTTAACAGTTTGGCCCAACCTTTGAATCCTGGACTTGCCTAGCGGTTCTTGTTCATAGAAAGCAACTTTTGGAATGGGCAACTAGAATAAAATGTATTTATATTTTCATAAGAGTTTCTAAAGGCATAAATGAAATAAAATGGTTTGACTTTGCCTTAGAAGTTTTCTTTACGGTTCTTTTACGTAGCATCAATTTTTTGGAACCATGCAATTAGTACCTGAATTTTCATAAAAGCCTGCAAAGGCCCATTTCACATAAAAACTATGACTAACTCACTAGACTAATAGATATTCAAAGTGAATGTGACAAAATACGGCTGCAGGAAACAATTTATTCACTCTTTTTTACCATCAACTTAATTCTCATTTGTTATGCCACTATTTTATTTATTGCCTTCTAATTAATGATAAATACATGTTAAATTATACGCATTAAGCATTTTGTCTCGATCAATACAGATTATAATTGTTTTAATTATTGTAAAATAACAAAAAACAGCTTAAATAAATAGCGTCTTAAATCAGTTAGAACTAATCAGAGCTAATTCATTTGACTTAATTTGAATTTTGGATGTCTATTTTTTGTTCGTCCGTTGCATTTGTTATTTGCTACTTTATTTAATAACTGGCACCCGCCCGCGGTTGCACCCACATACCGGAAGAATAATTTTTGTAACCGGGTAAAAAGCCCGTGTCTTTTCTTAGGCTTATGACGATCTATGTGCCAAAATTCACCTGAATCGGCTCTGTAGCTTTGGCGTGATTATTATACAAACCAATAATAATCAATCCATCTCTGTGTGAGAGGAGGCCTATGCCTAGCAGTGGTACATTAAAAAGGTTGCTGATGATGATGATGGATAGCCAATAAATTACCTATTTTGATGTTTTTATTTCTGTAGGTACATGAGATCTTAAACTTATTCGTATGTACATAGTTGATAATATTTTACGACTGTCTTACCAATGATTGTGTCGGCCACCTGACTATTAAATGTTAATAGATTCAACCGAAAAACGTTTGTTATCTAAGCGATATTTATTATCTGCTCCATTAAAATTACATTTATAATAAGATTTGGAGATGTCACACTGATTTAGGAGACAAAATAGTTTGAAATTAAAGAATTAAAATATGATTTTTCAAAGAATGAACCTTCTCTGTGGACCAATAATGTGTGAGCATAATAATATACAGGTCTTAGACAACTAAATATTCCCAAAAGACTATTGAATTTATTTCACATAATAAAGCAAAATATGTTGTCTATTAGCACAGTTAAAGTTGCCTTTATGGAGCCCTGACTGCCGGTAGCTTGGACCATTCCGGATGTGGGCGGTACACTATTTTTAAATAATTGTTTTTTTTTTTTTATTAATATTTATTTTCTTATGGTATGAAATATTTTAAAAATATAATCATAGGTAAGAACATGTGTGATATTAGGCGTCGATGTCATTACACTGCTTATTTTAATCAAAGAGTACACATTTGTTGTTTTTCTTACATTCCATTTTAAGACATACACTTTCACAATTCCCACACTAAATAAAGTCAAACAGTAAATGCATACACTTGGTCATTGACATAACTATTTATAGCAATTTCGCAATTGATATCTACGTAATTCAATCTAGTATCGAGCTAAGATCGACATCACGTTTGCTTGAGATCTTTCTTATCTGTGAGATCAAAAAACTTTTTTACAAAAAAATTAAACCGACTTCCCAAAACACTAAAAAGCAAAAAAAAACTATTTTTAGGTGCATCGGCCTAGAAGTCGGTGTCTAATGGATGTTACTAAGTTAATTTTGCCACCGACTTCTAGGCCGATGCACCTAAAAATAGTTTTTTTTTGCTTTTTAGTGTTTTGGGAAGTCGGTTTAATTTTTTTGTAAAAAAGTTTTTTATTTAAAGCTTTTCAGTGATACGAATAGTTGTCACTATCCATACAAGTGAGAAGTTCTCATCAATACAAAGAATATAAGTCCAAATACGAGGTATTTTACATATTCAGTTGTCGAGTTCCCTCGACTTACTTTCTCTGGTCTCCATCATCAGGTCAGCTCCAAACCTTCACTGTTGCAAAGGTCTTGTCAATACAAATAATTTAAGCCCAAACACGAGGTAGTTTACATATTCAGTTGTCGAGTTCCCTCGACCCTCTCTGGTCTCCATCATCAGGTCAGCTCCAAATCTTCACAGTTGAATAGTGCTTTTAGGCGTACACCTGAGTGTCAAGTTTTTACCCTATGTATGCCTACAACTTTCGAAGGTTGCCCTCGATTTCTCAGGGTTTCCATCATCAGATCCTGACCTGATGACTATGGGACCACCTCGGGAGTATATCCTATCAAACAAAAAAAGAATCATCAAAATCGATTAATAACTGGCGGAGTAATCGCGTAACAAACATACAAAAAAAAAAAAAAAAAAAAAAAAATACGGTCGAATTGAGAACCTCCTTTTTTGAAGTCGGTTAAAAATACCTAAGCAATAAAAATAGCACTCAAAAAACTTCTGTTTTTAAAGCTAACAATTTTAAGGAATGGTCGTAAAATTTTGCTATGAATTACAATTACTTTTTTTTTGGTGTCTCTATCACTTTTTTGCTTATTTTTATGTTTTAATTTGGCAATGTTTTTAACACCATTGCAAACATCTCTGTGGAAGTAAGATTATTTTTCTATATTTTCTTCCTTCCTTCAAATACCTAAATATCGATATAGATAAATATTAAAAGTAATGACGCGTGCGTGGCGAAATACTGGGCCACTAAAATATGAGACTGATTGTCATATACTAGCCAAGAAGAAGAATAGTAATAAATATTACAATAACACTTACAAACTGTATTCTCACTACACTAGTCAGCAAAATATATCTTTAAAATCATAATTTACACCTTCAAAGTGATCTAAAAAGCCAGACCTATATTTATTACTGGTAACAAATTCCCGTTATAAACGAAACTTTATGGTTTTCACGTTTTGTACGAGTATTTGTCTTTGCGCCCCATTTCACAAAATAAATAAGTCTGAACAACCTGTAAAGGAAATTCGCGAAAGCAAATAAGATCTGTTTGCTCGAAACTTTGGCACATGAAACAATATCTCATAATATGAAAGTGTGAGGCAACGCACTGGGTGGGAAAACTACAGCGTTTTTAAGATTGTAATTAATACCCACGTATTATGTATATTTTCCCTTTAGTTCACAATAAAGACTATCTATTGTGAATCGTGCGGCTCTTTCTCTCCTTTTGAGAACAATAACTACAATAAGATACAAAATATGTATTTATTTTGATAAGGTAAAACAAAGTCGAGCTAGAATGTCCAAATAAATTAATTAATGAAAATAATTAACTGATTAAAAGAAAGAACTGCAAAAGTAATACTTTTTTCTGTCACGACAATCGTAAACTGTATCATTTTTTGCATCGATCTGAGTCTTTCTGATTGCGGTAGATTGGAATAACCGCCGCAGTTAAACTTCCCAGTGCCGTTTCTCTCTTATTATCTTTAGTGTCATCGTAAAGTAAGTTAGGTACGGGCGTATCCGCGGGCACTTGTGTGTTCAGAACTTAGAATAGAACATATTTTAACTTAAGTAACGACTTGTGTTGATGTTAAAGTTCTTAATAAGTTGGAAGCAATATTTTGTAGCTTTTTGTTCTTCTAAATTAGAATAGGTGATTGATAACTTTTTGAGTGTAAAGATAACGTTCTATTGAAATTGTAAAATCTTCTTAACCTTCGTGTTTATAATATTACAGAGAAGTGTTTGCTTGAATGTGTGAATCTCTGAAACCATTGATCCGATTTGAAAAAATCCTTCAGTGTTCGATAGAATAAGGCTACTTAAGCTACTTTTTTATTCGGCTGCTCCAAGAGGTTCTCTTGGGTCGCGGGTGCTCTATGCTAGAATCTAGTTTTAATATTCAAAGTGATGCCTAAAAGGAGTATAAATTACACCAAATAATTCAGCATTTTATTTCCCGCGACCACCTGACCTGTCATATTTGGAGCAAATCGAATACTGTGTCCGCAGTGTCGAGCGACAGCCGTGACACTCGGCACTAATCGCGATTTCTTGGGAAAATCATAAGCGGTAGATACTTACTAGAGTTCGTTTCACGCAAATATTTATTGGCGGGTATAATCTATTTTGTGGCGATGAATTTTGCCTTTTTTTAAAAGTACAATAAAATTATTAGAATACATAGAATATATCTAGTGAAAGTATTTGCGATAGGTATAGGTTCGATTATCGGTTTCGGCAGAGTTATTAGGTTTTGGCACTTACTGGGTTTATTTTTAAATAATATGCCACTTGGTTATCAATGAGGTTTTATCAAAGTTTGCTGACTTAAGTATCTAAGTGTACCTATCATATTTTTAGGAAACCGTATTATTACATAAGCCCGATCAATTTTCGTTATAATAAGAATCGAGCCTCGAAAATAAATCACCTACAGAACCACTATTACAAAAATGACTAAAATACAAACTAATAACCACAATTTCAAGCTATTTAGTAACATCGCATTAGCCTCAAGTATACTTAACTTCTAGCTAACTATAGTTTATCTAGTAACAGTTGTTCTAAGATAGATCTATGGAAAAAAACCAGGTTCATTGTAACTTGGGCCGTGGTAAATTGCACTACCTAACACAAAAAATGATTCGAGCTTAGTTAGTTAATGGAAGTACTAAAAAAATGTGGGTTTTCTTAGTGCCTAGATACACGTGCTGGTTTTTAAAACAATCGTGAATGGTATAATTGTGTACGAAGTATTTTGTTGGTGCAAACAATTTTGTATTTAGTTCCGTTTTAATTCTTCCCAGTCTTATGAAACATTCCACTAGGTATAGTACAGTTCTAGTCTACTAAGGTAAATTTGTCTTTTTATATGTAAGAATTTAATTTTCAAAATACATAATATAGGGTTTTCCGTCCATACATGTTGAGTATTAAGCAAGCTACTGGTAGCTAACTTCAGAGAGACTAACTTCAGAAAGTTATTTGAAAAGAGCTGTAGCACAAAAGGCAAAAATTAAGAAAATCATGAAAACATTTCCTTAGTGTTTTAACTAAATATATCTTTTCCAATAAACCCTACCATTATTCCAATAAACAGAATTATTTAATACAAAGATGTTCAAACAAAATTGACACTGAGTTCAAGGGAACGGAAAAAAATAAAACAAAATTACTTATTACAAAAAAAAAAAAAAACTTATCACATTTCCTTAATAACAGTACAATGAACTGTCTGTTTAATTGAATAATTAAGATAAATATCAGGGTCGTAGTGATAAAGTTAAGCAGAATTTTTGGGTCAACGTGTCAATAGTAAGGACAAGTTCGGTAGTTTTAATTTCATTCATTCTTTGTTGAATAGTTCTAAGTATTACGAGTATGTAAGCAAGGTTAGGAGATAAGAATCCACGCGGAAAAATACTTTAAGGTACATGCTTCGATTTTTCAGACGTTATGCGAGTATGTAGCTACAGTTAACGTACAAAATCAAAAGTCATTTATTCAAGTTAGGCTGCAAAACAGCACTTTTCGAACGTCAGAAATTTACAAAAGACAGCCCCCAAAACGCCCACCCTTCACCACTTCTTATGTGTTTTTGCTGGGAAGAAGAAGTGGCGCAACAAACTCCCCAGCAACATGTCTGTCTGTAGGTTAGAAGAACCTTTTAACAATTTATAATATAGAATTTTGTATACTGCAGTAGTGTACGCAAAGACTATATTATGAGTGTACGTTTTGAATTGTACAGGGTGGCCCATCCATAGGCGTCCAAAAGAAAAATTTAGAAGCTCTATGCTGTGGGGTATTCGAATCACCCCCATGTATGTTCAGCGATTTTTTGTAGTTTAGGAGCTAGAATTCTTTTTAATTTTTTTCCGTAATTTTTATTTCAACATTGTTTTTTCTATTTCATCTTTTTTCCTAACGTTTACAGATGTTTTTTTTTTGTGTAATTAATCATCATGATAGTAGCTAACACCTGAAAAAAAGCAGTTTGGCTAAACATTCTAGAACTTAAATAAAATTTTATCTGGAGTTCAAAATTAGAAACCTGCTTAGAAACCCCTTATTAATTTTTTTAAGCCCTTAACATTTTTGGCTACTGAACTCCAACAGTAATTTTGAACTTCAGATAAAATTTTATGTAAGTTCTAGAATGTTTAGCCAAACTGCTTTTTTCAGGTGTTAGCTATTATCACGATGATTAATTACAAAAAAAACATCTGTAAACGTTAGGAAAAAAAGGTAAAATAGAAAAAACAATGTTGAAATGAAAATTACGGAAAAAAATTAAAAACAATTCTAGCTCCTAAACTACATAAAATCGCTGAACGTACATGGGGGTGATTCGGATACCCCATAGCATAGAGGTTCTAAATTTTTCTTTTGGACGCCTATGGATGGGCCACCCTGTATACTTCATGCAGTCGCGGCATGTGCGGTCGGCAGTTGCAGTCGGCAGCTGGTATTCAAAACGTGCCTTTACAAGCTACACAGCAAAAGTGAAAACTTGTTTACAAATAGATTGTTTCACGGTTTGTAATACATTTCCTGGGCGCTCCCTTATGTTCTATTATGTGAAATTATTCAGATCTAAATATTGTAATGAAGAAGGAGCTCGTTGCTTTTGGGGTTAAGCTTTGATTATACTTAGCTTATCCAATGCGCAATATAAACATTCCTTTACATATAACACGTTTTTTAAATATGCCAGGAAAATAAATTAAAAATATTTCTTCAATTTCGCATTTTTATACCAAAGTTAATAAAAATAATAATTTGTACAACGTTTTACCAATTAATCGATAATCGATACTAGTTACGTACTTAGTCGATCTCAAACGGCGGCGGTTATCGACGAACGACGATACGTCGGTCATAAACCGTTTACGACTCGTATAAGTCGTATAATACGACGGATCGCCGTTATTTCTATATTATTACTTAATACTAGCTGCTGGATTAAAACGTTATTATCCTATCTATTACTTGTCAATGCTCCTTATTTAAGGTCTTTGTATGGATTATGGAATGATCGTAAAAGTCTTGGCATCTGAAGGTGAGCTGTTCACAGTCACTCAAAATCGTATTAATATTTTATACCTACATTGTAGCGAATGTTGTTGCGAGGGTCTATAAAAAAAAGAAAATTCACCTAACGTAA
This sequence comes from Helicoverpa zea, assembly GCF_022581195.2. NCBI lineage: Eukaryota > Metazoa > Arthropoda > Insecta > Lepidoptera > Noctuidae > Helicoverpa > Helicoverpa zea. The sequence continues at coordinate 8,922,604 of NC_061472.1, forward strand.
GAACGAATGTTGGAAATTATAGAGATATAAAGCTCTTCCAAAACAATGTTTAAATTTTCATTACACATTTACAAAAAAAATTGAAGAGCTCAGAATTAATAAAATCAAAAGCGAACAAATAAAGGGGCAGGAGTCAGTTGTATCAATCAACTAGGGCTGTCACTCACGTCCAATTATTATGAAACAAGTTGACAGTTCACGTCAGGGTTGTCAAATCAGTATTAATGCGGCCCCACAGGCGGGGGCGACAGGCGACACTGTCCCTTTTCACGGTCGACTCGATTTTAATTGTTTTTATTCGATTTATTCGAGTGCTTTATTCGATTCTTTTTTTTTGTGATGTGTCTAGTACGTGTGTGTGTTCGCGCCGTTTTTAATAGATGCGGTTTGTAATTGATATTGTAGGCTGTTGTGTAATGGTTTGGTTGATTCAGTAGCTTGTTGATGTGTAAACGATTAGGGAATGTGAGGAAAATTGAATGTACCTATAGTGTTGATAATGTAATATGCTCTTTGTACAAATAGTTACGTAGGTATATCATAAGTGACCCTTGTACCCAGGGATTATAACAAAACGATAACAAAACGAAAAATCCAAGTGATAACTTCAGCTTTGCAACATTGATAGGCGTAAATATGCTTCTAAATGGCAAATATTTAATCGAAAACCAATATCGATTTATTATTTATTTGAACAATATTAAACCCCACACCGAGTCGCAGACTATAAATAATTTTTATTCTCTTTAAGTGATACATTAAATTATTACAACCCAATAAAAATGTCTGCAAAGAATCGATCGGGTAATTTAAAATGACATGTTTGTATTGAGCTAGCGACCGCGCCGCGGGTTCGCCTGCATCCATCATCATTCATCTTCTTTTATAACCATTCGATTTTATTAACTTTAAAATTACGAGCGGTTTCATTTTTAAACAACATTTTTGGTATAAAATGCCTCAGATTTTTTTTTGCATCGAATCGTGATTTTACTTGTATTGTATCAATTTTTTATTTAATTCAATCTGTCAGGCAAGTATTGAGTTGTCGGGTTTAGACCATTTTATTACAAATCGTATTTTAAGTGTATATTTTTCGCATTGTCACGATGTTTTTATCGATACTAATAAAAGATATCTTACGATTTAACGATGATCGACAGTTTGCACATTGTATTTTATTTTTAACAGCTGGCTACTTATTATTTTCAATTGAGACAATATAAAAAATAAAAATAAAAGAATCACAAATCTTTGTGTGGTTTTAAAAAAGTTTTTTTTTTTTGTAAATAAATTTTGTTTAAAAAATAATGTTATTAAAACAAATTGGTCAGTAGTACAAGTGGGTTTCCTACTATAAATTGCGTTTAGTTTCTCGTTAGCGTGAGATACGGTTACTTGGAACAGACAAACGCGTTTTAGATAAAACCCTGATAGTTTCCAGTTGTTCCTTGAAATTATAATATTTGTTGCGACAGATTCTTATGTCGAAAATACAGGACGGAGAAATTTCTCTGCCTAGTCAAACATTTTTGAAAGTTTTTCTATAGTGTTGTTAACAAGCGGTTAAACTGTGTCGATTTATATCGATAGAGTCGGTTTTGTTGTTGTTTGAGCTTGTTTTTGTTACCTAAACATCCATTACTATTGGTTTATGGGTATATCTAAGTATTTGCGAATGAGGAAAGAATTCTGTCTTTATAAATACTTTACCGGCTATGTCGATTCATAATGCTAAGGAGTATTAAGAACATAGGAATTATACAACTTATGTGTATGAAAATCGTACATGTTACTCTATTAAGCAGAGACACTTTTATCTATTGAGCTCAAGCTGGTCACCACCTCATTACGTTCACCTTACTACACACTTCTCACACGCTCCAACAAAAATCAACAATCACCAATCAACATTTTTGGTAACTCCATAGGGATGTGACACTGTCGACAAAAAAAAACCGTCTACATTCTATCTGCTGTCATTATCTACATAATGGGAAGAAGACCCGACTTCATAAATTGCTTGTATCACAGCTTACATCTTAATAAATAAAGATCTTTCACTAAAGATACTTGTGTAATATTTTGGGTTATTTATTGAAGGCCGAGCCTCTCTTTGTGGCACCGAACTTATCAGATGTTTTAAGGATATAATTTAAAACTGTGAACTTGTCACCCCTTGTAATGGGTCCTTATAGGGCTGGCAGTTTTAAAAACATGTTTGATTGTGAAATACTATCCTTTTTAATATTTAATATTATCACATTTACACTATTAATGTGAAAGTAACTTAGTATGACAAACTTTTATGCCAAAACAAATGAACCAATTTAAATATAATTTGACAGACAGATAGACTCAACCGCTACGAAAAAGGACATCGAATAGGTGGTATCACCCGCATCTTGGATAAAGTTCATTTCAAGAATGCTCAAATTGGGCCTAGGCGATTTCCTAACAGATCTGGATACTTTGTGCTACTTCTGTATTTTAGACGCAATAATAAGGAAATACAGAAGTGGCACATTAAGTAACTAAGGAGATAATAAATACTGTAAAGCGTAGCAAAGCTTTTAATTTTTCCCTCATAAAATAAAGCTAGTTTGTCACAAATGCGTTTCCAAACAACTAGAAACTCGTATTTATGTTCAGTCGTAAAGATCGCACGCAAATTACACAGCACAAACGCGAATTACTATTTTATATTAATACTACGAATTCTAGCAAGTTGATTATTACTTAGCGGTCCCTATGAATATACTTACTGCTAACTAGGTACTATGAAATATTGTTAGTATGACTTTTATTGAAAAGTCGTAAGGTAGTTAACAACAATAGACAAACAAAATTACTTTATACCTGGACACAAAAAGTTGTTCCTATCTACTTATACAGAATTTGCAGTTTACGAATATTATCTCCGAAGTTTGGGCATATGCGGAGCCTAATGTACATACATACTTACACCAAAATTCTCAATTTCCTTAACCTTCGTGAAATCAAACCTGAGACAATTTAGGTAAAAGGCCAAATCAGTCATACCTGTTATTTTTATTTCTTGTTTTAATTTTTTTTGAGGCAGCCCTATAACAAAGTAAACTAATCCTGCGTCAATGATCCTGTGAATATGTTAAATATTATTTATTCTGGAGCTATGAATATTTGTGGAGCGAGCCGCCTTGTCATTGAAATTAACCGCTCCTTACCGAGTTACAGCTATTTTATTGAATTAACATTCTTTATGAAGGCGAGTAAGGTACAAGTAGGACGTAGGTTTAGAAGTGTCATCAGTAGACCGTCTCTCTTGAAAATTAATATAAGGACTGTGACTGACCCATTCAGAAACCCATTTCTTTTCCCAGGTTTCGACCTAGTTTGATACGTAGTTTCATTCAAATCGGTACGTACATACGTTTATTACAATATATTAATAATAGGCATACAGCGTCACTTTCGGTTCTTAATATTAATGAAATCGAAATGCTTAAAACAATGTCCTTTTGATTAGAAAAGTCCCATTCAAAAGCAATCTTGATACTTTAACGGCACACTTTCCCAGTCATAATATCCGTAGGTGTTGAAATATCTGAATGAAGGTGTTAGTTCCATTCAGTGTTTCATTCACGAATGAAATGCTTGGCTATTCGTACGCCAACGCATGACACTTGAGATGACAGCTAGATATTACAGTTATTGCAATAACCTTTCGTTCATGAGTCAGCTTAGCTCAGAATTGTTATAGTTTTATGACTGAAAACGAGAATTTAGGTCCTTTGAAACAATGTTCATTTAGCACGATCAATTGCGCTTCAATTTGATAAGTTATTGCTCCAAATCATTACACGAACCGACATATGATTTTTACCAAAAGATGCAATAGTTCGATAGTCTTTATAGAATCATACTTGATAAACAACATTATCATGTTAGGACCATTTGGAAAAACCTGCAGTAAACACTTTTTTTTAAACGTAAATATAAACATATTGTTACTTACATTCGCATCATGAATCACCATAAACAAAAAAGAAATACATTTTTAAAACGCATTTCAAATATCGAAACGAAGAATGAAAACAAACAGTGCTGTGCTAACGTAAATATCGATAAATCTGTCGATGTCGAACATCACAAGATAATCAGTGCAAAAACGATTCGGCTAATTTATTTCTTTTATCTCGAAGTGGTGTTAAAAGTGCCAAAGTCTGAATGTTTGTTTTGTTACTCATTCATCCAAAATCTGGCTAACCTGAAATAAAATCCCAATCACGTGTGTCTGTGTTTTTAATTCTAAGAAGTCATAAATGAACATTAGAAAGTTGTCCATACGTCAAATTTATTTCAGCTACATACTACGATACGAAAACATTTTGTATGGATTTTCATCAAAGTCTCAATCATAAACGGTGTTAACGGAATGAATAATTTTATAAAATTCGTAGCAATTTACTAAAATTCTCATACAAACTGTAGCCAAAGCTGTTGTCGGCTGAGCATATATGACGATAATATAAAGCATACCCGTCATCACTTTCAATTTGTGATTTTTATTTTAGATTTAATTGAACATTTTGCTCAAACAGTTTTTATGTTATTATTTCAATCGGAATCTTTAAATCAGTACGTTTTATTTTTGAGTACTTTTCAATTCGGATATGTTTCATTATTTATTCATCGTAAATATTCAATATGCATTAAGGAATTTATAAAGCAACGTTTAAAATAAAATGTGGTTATTTTTGACTGCGAATAATATAGACTACTTAAGAGTAAATGCATACATTCTTAATACTTAGATACCCACAGAACAACTTGCGTAGTCATAAATGTATGACAAAACACGTCTTGTACATAATTGTTTACACCCGACATTTTCACGATAACACAACAAATAACTATCCTAACCATCGATATCGATATAGGTTAAGAAGTACAACACTACAGTTACGGGAAACTTATTTTATTATAGCCTAGGGTACTACACTACTGGGAATTCATTGTTATTGTTTCCACAATTGTAAATATTAAGCGCTACGCTCAATATAGTTATACTTTAACGTTATTTAACCAACAATTAACGTTATTAGGTTAACGGTTAACGTTACATTTAACGGGTTGTTAGAAAGTCGATAGCTGGAGTCGATTATTAGGATTGAATGCAACTGATGAGAGGACAAGTAGATTACTTAGTATCGGCGCGATTGATATTATAGAAATCAATATTGATATTATTATGGACGTTATCGATTGCCTTATAGGATTTGATGCTGGATTTACCATTAGCAGCGCTTTCACACTACGCGTTTGCGCTCGGTTTTTCTACGCGCAGCAAAAAAACTGTTGTTGAGTTTCAAATGTTTTGCACTCACTTTGAGATACAATACTTACTCCAACAAAGAAGTGTTTGACTATTAAGTTGAAGAAGACCTGTGGGTAGATAAAATACTAAGACTCGTTTCACACATAATCAATTTTTCTATCTCTATTGAAATTCCATAAAATTATTTACCAATAAATAATTTCCAATAAGTAAATATTAATCACGTTTTGAAATAATTGCTCATTCTTCACACTATGGACAGGTAGAATATTGTGATAATTAAAAATGTGTAATTTATAATAACATTTGTAATACACGTTAAAGTCTATAATTAATTTATGAATTATTTAATTTGGTCGGTTCCGTAGTTTATATTAGAGGCACGTGCTTTGGTGTGCAGGCGCAGGCGGTATACTGCGACGAAATGGTGTTGATACTTTTCTAAAGTTTGATGAAAGCTCTGTTGAAATTTCGGAAGCTTTTCTTGCTAGATCGACATTTAAATATATTTATTTAATAGCTACATACACAAAGGAAGAACTTATAGATATAGTGATAATTTAAAGGAACTTTGTACTGTATGAACATGTTTGAAAATTATCTTGACTATATCATCAATTGGGTAATTTTCACAACTTTTAGAAGTAAGTTCTCAAAATGAAATACCATTTCTTATTAATAGTCTTATGAGCTGGTATCTAAGCACGTATATCTACGGTTTTATTAATTTTCCCGTAAAAACAAATGGATAAATCATCAACAAACGTGCTCAGAAACAGGTCACTCGATAGGTAAGTTATTTAAACCACGTAATAATCTCTCAGTAAAAATAATAATTCATCAAGTATCCAAACCATTCGAGCTAGTATCCAATGGGGTGTTGAGTGGTCCCGAGTGGGCTAAACACTCGAAAGATAATTTTAACTTAACGGCTACTGTATGGCGCTAATAGTAACATATTAATCTGAACTCTAAAGGGAAACTCAGTGTAAGTACGTAAGTACTTCCGAACTGTATTTCATCATACGAAGAAGAGGTTCCGTGGTTTATTCAAGTGCTGGTTTTCAGTAGCTGGTAAATGATAATACTGATATGTTGTATGAAGTAGAATATTTTTTTTTTGTATTTCACTAAATAATAACTACATTTCTTGAACAAGTCTTTAGACGGTCTGTCAGTCTATACGCGATGAACTTAAAAACCACTGCTCGGATTTTCATGCGGATAGAACTAATATATAAAATAAGTAATCGTATGCTGCAGTAATCGATTGATAAAATATATGTCTCTACACTTTCACAGTATCCTCGGATAGTTCGAATGGAACCACTCGTGTTCTCAATAAGCAAAAGCTCTTTTTCCGAGCTCAGACAAAATAAGTAGGTATAAAAGACTGCAGTCATCTTACATTGTAAATGCAATAGTTTTAACCCTTTACATGACATAACTAAGACTATCCTTTACCTAGGTAAAGAGAATACTCCTATATTTAGATCGGAATGCGAGGAATTCTTAATACGGTACTGTTGCACCGATATAGAAGTACTTAACTGGGTTACAAGTTAGTTCGAACGAGCTTTGCTAAATGAAATGACTTTCTTTGGGATTCAAAGAGATTTGCTGTATGGCGGTATTATTCTGTATTAGTGAGCTATGTAATGTAAGCTACGTAAGATGACTTTATTTTGTACTGTGCAAAGGTATTGGTTAATAGTACCTTTTAAATAAAACTACTTTTACGGATTTTATCGCGTTATATTAATATTATTTAATCCCGACGTTTCGAAATGATATATAATCAACAAAATGTAGGGTATATGATGAATAATCAACAAAATGTAGGGTAGCTGTTTGTAACTAATATATCAAGACGACCAACACCTTAGTCTGCCCGTGACCATGGATGCTGTAAAGGATCCGAAACGTCGGGATTAAATAATATTAATATAACGCGATAAAATCCGTAAAAGTAGTTTTATTTAAATGTCTAATATTCGCGTAAGTGTCAGAAATCAATATAATAGTACCTTTTTTAAAAATTGAACACATTTTGGTTATTTTGTAAAGAAAGTAGTTTGCTCTTTATATTGTTCGGCCATTCAGAGAATGCGTTCCTGACACGTCGCGATTGAACTGACGACGTAACTACATTCATTGATTATTGATATAATAATGTTGTTTTAATGCTCCTCAATTGTTAAAACGGTAAACAACCAGCAAAAATATTTTTATCGTAACTGCAACGCCATTGCAAAGTTACGTCGTCAGTTCAATCGCGACGTGTCAGGAACGCATTCTCTGAATGGCCGAACTATAACTAGGTTTATTTGTAGAGATAGATAATAATAGTTTAATTTAAATATTCAGATAACTTTTTGGTAGCCATCTATAAAATCAGTTATTTAGAACTGCACCTATGTATGACATAACATAATTATTTTAAACTTTATGACTACATTTCTTTAAAGATTTTCATCCTCCCTCATCCAAAAGGTCACCAACAGATCAACATCAAAAACCATGTAAGTACCTAAAGCTACTTACTCAACAAACCAATCATGATCTATGCCCTATCACCTCAGTCCTTCCGCACCCTTACCTGATCCCTTAGGCTAAGAGCTCGACTAACAGATGATTGCTATAACTCAACCGTAAGTCGGCTCTTAGAGTATTAGCGACACGATATATGGTCGCCGCCGGGGTACGTTTGCCTTACCGCGGATTTTTCATGTGCAGTATTAAGTTACAGCCTTTAAATAAGGTTATAACTCAATATGCCTTGTTTAGAATGTAATAGTTATTTATTGGGCGTCTTTGGAAAGTAATTGAGGTGTCTTCTAGCTTTTATGTAAGCCCTAGTTAGGTTACTTGTATGTATCTTAGAACGTATGTGTAAATGGTGCATTGTAAGTGGTCGCTTACAGTAGGTATGTTTTTGTAACAGGTTTTTTTGGTAACATTATGAAGAAAATTAACTGACTTTTTTATATCTAAGAAACTTCTTCTTTTTTTGTTTAAACATAATAATTTAATGTTACATTAATTTGTTTGTTTATTATACATGATAGGGAAATATTAAAACTAAGTATCAAAATATTCATCCGCATCGCTGTCAGCTGGGATCGTGCCAAAAAGGCTGGCTGCATTGCCACGCTGGATGGCAATGCATATCCTTTGACCGAAGTATAGGCCAGCCCTTTGGTCACGAGTGGACTCCACTAATCGTTTACTGATTTATTCTAAGAAACTAATCTAAAATTAAGTATATTGACTTCATTGGCTGAAATGATAAATTATTTCTTCCTCTATCTATCAGAAGAAACTTAATCTTTTAAGCTTACATTTCACTTCTAGACGTAAATACTTTGAGACTGAAATAATATTAATCCCTTAGTTCATGTTATCTTTTCAATCGAGGTACATCTTACAATAGCGAGTTGTCAGGACGATTTCACGCACCAATGAAAGTTGTAATTGGAAATATTTTAAAGGTGATACCTTTAAAACTTTTGAAAAACTTAAACTTTAAAATAAACTTTTGGGGTATTAAAGAGAAAGATGTAGAATAATTTTAATATAAACGTACCAACTCGAGTGTAAAAAATATTATCATCCTCATCCTCATCATCCTCCGAGCCTTTTTCCCAACTACTATGTTGGGGTCGGCTTCCAGTCTAAGTGTAAAAAATATTAGGCTACTGAAAAACATAGAGCAGATTTAAAACCTATAATTTGATTTTAATTAATTAAAATTAGTGGCTGGTTGGTTACTTAATATTTCCGGGAAGTAGTAGTGTAAGTAAGAACTAAATGTAAATGATTAAATATTTTACAATTAGGTACCTAATACATATGCATGAAACATCCACGCATATATTTTGCTCATCCCGATGAAAAACCACCAACATATGAATATATTAATAAATAATTAAATTCCCTTTACTAAATCTAATTAACAAATCCGATATAAATAATTATATATTAATTAAATCGGCGAACATCTCCGCGGGGCATCATATTACCCGTTTACTTAACACAAGCATAAAGTTACATCAAAACCGTGTAAATCGGCTTATAACTATAAATAAGTAATGTTTAAGTTGTAACTTAGCGGGGCGCTAGCGGAAGTTATAGCAGTTTCGGAGCTTACTTCACATAAACATACAAACATGACGTTGACACGTAACATCTTTCTAATGAGCGGGTGTTTCGCAAATAGATGTAATGAACAACATGGAGTATCAAGTTTATTAATATGAAGTTAAATTGAATTAATTTATAGAATTAAAATACCTGTTCTCACAACCTAAACCTTTGAGATTGTTAAATCCAAAACTAGAAAAGATATGTAGAGCCTCTTATGAAACAATTTTATTGCAATTTTTTATTTCAGGTCGATGCTTCGCAAGATCGAGGAATCTGCAAGAAAGAAACATCACCAATTTGATACTTATGTCTTTCAAGGAAAAAAAATGGAATTACTATTTCCATTTTTTTTAGCACTATATCATATACATATTTCATAACACTATATCCTTATACTTCTTCAGTTATATGATAGCAAATTATAAAAAATACTTTCACTAACAACAAATGACAATACACACAATACATGATCCTACGTTCACGAGAAAATCAATTAAACACTAATCCCTTGTAACACTTCCTTCAACATACATTGCGCTCTAGATACGCACATCTGATACAGTAACAGTGCGCAGACGGTAATGAATGCGCGCTAATCATACGCGGCGATCTTTGATGAGCTCGCGTCGCGATCCGCCGCTTTTAACACATTAGGATCGCGTGTAGCTCCTACTAGTTGTTTCATTAAGTTCTTAATAATTATAAAGTATGGAGTAAGAGATTTTTTTTAGTTGCAGTTAATATAAATATTTTTTTGTCTTTCAAAGAACTGGTGGCTTTCCGCCATTTTTATCTAAGTGGCATCTACTCGCATTTTACATTTTGTATAAAAATTGTATTGTTAGGCTGAAGTCGCATTTGTTTTCATTTACCTACTTTTCCCCTTTAAAAATAGTTATTTTCTCTTTACCAAAATTACATCTTAATGTTGCTACTTTACTGTGAAATATTTCCAAACGAAACTGCACATTTATAATAACTACGGCTTTTTACAACACAGTTTAAATATACCTTTAAATCAAAATCAAACATACGCTACGTATTGATGGTGACATATCAATAGAAGTCCTACTAGGAAACAGTTCGTAAAAAGACTTCGTAATTCATAATTGTGGGAAAAAATGTACCTATTCGAGCCTTAAAGAGAAAAACCCACTTCTACGCAATGAATAAATTTAACGCTATTAAAAATTACGAAAGCATCTCAAAGGTAACAAGCAATTACATTTCTAAATGATTACTCATATCCGCTTTAGGTTTTTTAATATAGTGTTTGCAAGAGAGCCGTTTGCGTTCGCCTCGTGTCATATTATTGAAACTTAATCTATCAAAAAAACTTCTAGCAAATAGTGTAGGTAATCCTACGGCTTCGTTTCCCATTTGCCACATCGTAGTATTCAATTTGTTAGCCTGCCGGGGCTGCTTGATTGTTCGAAAGAGATACCTCGGCCCTGGTATCATCATCATCATCATCATCTCAGCCATAGGACGTCCACTGCTGAACATAGGCCTCCCCCTTTGATCTCCACAGATACCTGTTGGAAGCGACCTGCATCCAGCGTCTTTCGGCCCTGGTATATAAAGGGCTTAAGAAGGAACATGGTGATTGGTGGGTTTTAGTCAGTAGAAGTCTGACACTCCCTCACGCTGCACCCGCAAAGTCATTTGATGATTTCCCATAACAAGTGTACAATCTACTAACGTACAAAATACCATCTCGGATCATTTTACGGTGAAAGCGTAACAAACAGACAAATACATAATCACCCAATGCCATTTAGGCCGCCATCTTATTTCACAGGCAGTTCTATTCATTTACAACTCTATGGCTTCCGCTGATAATTTATAAAATAAATCCTAAAGCGTATAATTACAATATCATTAATTATGAAGTACTACACTGTATTAGATAAAGCGATTATCCGTAATTGGATCATAAGATCAAATGAAGGCAATTTGTTTTAACTTTACAGTTACAGATTGTAAGTGAGTCATGGAAATTGAAAAGAGATTATATTCAATAGACGGTACATTTGTTCGAAAGCGATATTTAGTCTTTAAAGATAACCTGCTGTAGTTAATTTTATCGTTTAGTGGTTTAGTTCCTTCTAAGGGTTTTAGGATATTGCTAATTTATACATGTTATAGTTCGGCCATTCAGAGAATGCGTTCCTGACACGTCGCGATTGAACTGACGACGTAACTACATTCATTGATTATTGATATAATAATGTTGTTTTAATGCTCCTCAATTGTTAAAACGGTAAACAACCAGCAAAAATATTTTTATCGTAACTGCAACGCCATTGCAAAGTTACGTCGTCAGTTCAATCGCGACGTGTCAGGAACGCATTCTCTGAATGGCCGAACTATAATGCTGTTTATTTTAGAGGGTACTAAAGTAAAGATTGAGGTAAAGTAATGTAACGCATTTAGTTAGAAACTCTTTTATTGTAAGGTATTCATTATATTTGATACTGCCCGGACAATCATTTTAAATGCGTTCTATAAAAAATAGTAGATCAGGATTTTTATATTGAAGTATGTCACTTCACCACTCGAGCCCGTACAATAAACGTCGTGATATCGAATCAGTTTTTCATTTTGAGCAAGCGAGTTGTATATAGGTAAACAATTTCTTTTTCAATCCAGATTCAAATTTTCGGGTTAAAATTTCCGTCCTAGACGACTGCTACCAGTAGTAGGGGCTCATAAATAAGGAAGAAGTCCGCATGAGCTACTTTTGAGTGGCACTTATTAGTTTCAGGATGCCGTTTGTGGCACAAGTACTGAAGTCATTAAGTAGTGATCGCCGGGGGTCCGAGCGTGTCCGGCTGTCCGCTTCACGCCTTCCCTTGTGTTATGTTATGACCCGTGGATTGCACACTGTGAGGTTTATAATTAGAGGTATTTGTTGTTTTTGACTAGATAGCATTTGTTTTAAGAGCGTTACACATTAGCGGATTTTCCGATGCCGGGTCTGCATCAGGTATTGTACGGGCGTTGTCGCCCGTTGTCACGCGTCTTCAAACGATTGACAACCACCAGTGCAAAATTTCTTAAACAGTGCTTTCACAATAGCGGAATTTCTCAAAATCTTTGGTTAGTTAACTACTCTTCCATTTACTGGTTCTTTTCTCTAGTAGCCTTGTGTTCTAAAAATTAAGCTAAATGAATATCATACAGGATTGGATTCGGTTAATTTTTATGCCAGAAAACTGTTACAATGAAAAGCCCCATGCATTTTCATAGTTCACCACTATCTAATTCACTATCAGACTAATTAATACAAAGTTAGCCTTGTTCCAACCACTATGGCACCCAAACGATGTTCTCATTAGTCTCAGCCAATTATCAGCAATTAGGTTCAGGGTAATAACCTTGTAAGTTGTGGAAAGCTGTTCAGGAGTTACAGCCTTCGAGGTCAGGAATTGGATGTTAATGAACACGGAGTAAGGAAAGATGAACGGAGATGCCTTAATGCAGGTAGGTAGGCCTTCTTCTAGGTCAAATACGCAAGGTGGTTATGACCAAAACGATCAGTTACGAGTGAACTGATGACTGTCAACGATTCTTGGTATGACAAAAAAAATATCGGGGCCAAAGAAGGCGTATAAAAAGGTGTATAAGGGCATAGACAGTAACATTCCTCATCCGCCGTTCACCCGCATTTTAGCACGCTGTTTTCTTAGGAGATTTTCCGTTATGGCACCTCCGCTAGTCATTTTGTTCTCCGTGGTATTGAAGAACATCTTGTTGGCTAATTGTGATATAGAGACCCTTGTAAGCTGATCGTGACTGTTGCTAGTCTTGCTTGTAGGTCAGTCGTAAATTCGGCGATAGTTCGGTTTGCTTGTTTCAATTAGGCGGATGAAAGTTTGGGTCAATGTAGGTCTCCTTTATGCTTTAATTTGTTACGGGTCGTTTTTACTAATTGCTACAGCTGTTAAGGAGATGCTAGTCTTAGCAGTGGTCAGAAAACGTCATAGCTTCGGAAAAGCTCTGCAAAAACACTCATTAAAGTACACTATCTATCGGGCCAAGGTTCGGTTGACAGTCCAGTCTGCAACATATGATCCCTCTAAGAATATTTGTGGCTGTTTTCTATACATAAACAATCACTCACCAAGCTAACCACACAAAGTTTGACTTTTACTTCACTGCGTGTAACAGCACAAATCACTCTCTACAGTTCAGCAGAACTGCATCATATTTTTCCCAAACCACCTTTTCCTAACCACTATAGACATATTCCGCCAGTTATTTCGCTACTAAATTCTACATTCTCAATATATGTTAATGTTTGGGAAAGCCCAAAGATTTACTTGTTGTATGGGAGTGCCGTGTTACAAGTCCTACTCGTGTAGGAAGCTAGACCATTCGTGCGTTTAGCAATAAATTGTGAACTCGCTCCGAGGACAGCTATGGGCTATTTATCAGCTTAAGTAAAACCAATTGGTGCAATGTAAATGTGGACAGTAATCGTGATGAATATGTTAGTGTTTTTGTCGGAATGTATGTTGATAGACTTTCCTATTACATGCTAGCGGTTTTTGAAGACATCATTGAGATGGCATTTCAGGTAAGAGCAGAGAATCACGCAGAGTCAAGTAAGCCGAAAAAAAAAGCTTAAATCATATCTACTGCACATATATAGCCAATCTGTCAAAAAGCTGACTCCAGAGTCGGCAAAGTTACTTGAAGAGAACTGCCCTAATCTTTAGCCGCGCTTGTAACAACTCCAATCTAACACAATCTGATAAAATCCAACACACAGCTATCTGCCTACAGTTCAACGTAACCGATAAAGCTCGTTCAATTGAGCAGTTAAATTATGCAATCGTCCCATCTCGTGGGCAGTCCGTAATGATCGAGTTAGCGCGAACGCAGTTAGTTTGCACAGTTTCAGATCGAAGATATGGTGACGGCCGTTTGGAAGTCTGGGAGGCAATTGAAATAGTAGTCCTAGGTTTATGAGAAGCTGTAATAACTTTCTAAGTAATGCTGTTTATGTTTATGTTGTTGTTTGTTTGGTTTTCATAACTGCCCTAGGTTTAGTGGTCGCTAGTGACTCTTCTGTGTGGTGTCTTGGTTTCGATTACTGTCGGCTGTAAGTAACTTTCAAAGAGCCTGGTGTCCCGAAATTGATGGTGATACACCAATACCTGTGCCGATATGTTTTCCCGTCGGACCAAGAGAGAGAAGTAGTAATGAGCTCCTCCGTCTGCACGTCGTCTCTGGACGTCGATATGGTTTCACTGTCAAACAGGTAAACAGATTTACATGAAATCTTAGATTGTGGACGTTGTGTGCTAAATGGTATTTTAGCTTTCGATATGTAATTCCTACGGAATGTCACTTAAACAAATAAAGTGGGCGATAAATTATATTCACCATCAGAGTTTCGTTTAACATGATTTATTCAAGTAACAAGCATAATAAAGTTCAAGCGTCAGGTACAGTGCATTGTTTTGTTATTTTCTAGTAAAAGTAAGGAAAACAACGTTTTCTAGTAATGAGGAACTGTGAACAAATGTGTTAACATCGATAAGCTCATTGTTATACGGTATAAGCTGTTGAATTTAACTCTTGTACAATTTCAGATATAGGTACTACAAAACTTTACCGTAACGAGAAAATTCAAGAAAATGTGGTAAATATTGTTATGATTTTCGGAATTTTGCCCTGTATACTCTAAACTAAATCAATAAAGATTATTTATTATTTTATTTTCACAAATCTTTACAAAAAAGTCTAAGGACTATTGATTCGATTCGAATTATTTCAGTGATAGATAGCCTATTTGTTACAGTTCTAACCAGAAACGGGTGCAGCCGCTAGCGGAAGCTATTTATAATTTCTGGGCTAGGCAATTAGATAACAAGGATTTTTCTAAACATTTGATATTTCTAAACATCTTCAAGGAAAAAGTGCCACTTAGGACACTCATAACCCATTTAAATTTCAGCGAAATCGACACAGCAATTTCATACATTAACCCCACACGGACAAACAAACACCGCCGTATAACAGACATAGACACTAATACAATAACATCAATTAAAATGCCTTGCAGTGTAAAGTAGCATATCCTAACCTTTAGCCGTTTCCCAGTCATTAACAGTTAGTGGGAACGCGATCCTATCGGTGGATCTAAACCCAATATATCTGAAGCTGTAACTGCAAACGCATATATACTGAGATGTTAGAACCGTTACTCCAGTTAAGGTTAATGATGCTCGATTTTAGAGAGGTTTTAGTTTTCAATTAAATCCTCTGTTTGATTAGGTTTAGATGTTGACAAAAATGCCTTTAAAACACTGCTGTTTAAAGTTTTTAATGATGATAAGACGCCATGCTATATTTGCCAACACTATTGCTAAAAGCCAAGCAGCACTTTCCCTATCAAACTACATTTATCTTCTTTCACATGAGAGGGATATGTGAACAGAGCAAGACACATTTTTACATAACATCACAAAGCGATAACGAAGACAAAGTTTAGCCTATCACGGAGTTGTAATGTATTAAAAGGCAGTGACAACAAACTTTAGAAGTTCTGTTTTCATTTCGACATACAAGCAAACAAACAGACAAACAGAACCAGCAGTCAATACAATAAATTATTCGGATGAAATCTAATACTCGCTTAGTTGTCGCTTTCTCGAAGCAGAGCGTTGTAAATTAAGCCACGCCGATACTTCGATAACCGACTGCCATGTTTATTAAACTGCCATTGAATTAAACCGTGCTTTCAGAGGCATGGGGAATCCGCCATTTTATGGTAATTCAATTTGAGTTTAAGTAGGACCGATTTCACTGGTAACTTATCGTGATTGGTTCGTGTAAAGCTGTGTTTAATGATTTTGGGTAGAACGGATGGCCGATAGAGCAGAAAAGTTTTCGAATGGCAACCCCGACAAGAAAGATGTAGCGTGGGTAGGCTCCCAATGAATGGACGGACGACCTGGCCAAGGTCGCCGGGCTAAAGTGGAGGCGGGTTGCTGAAGATCCAGTAAAGTGGCGAACTTTGGGGGAGGCTTTTGTCCAGCAGTGAACGTCTTTCGGCTGACACGACGACAAGCTCACTTGGCAACCAGCAAACCAACGCAACATTTTGCCGATTGGTGTCCAATCGTTGTCCACTGGTGGACACCTTATTGTTGCTTAGCTTCAGGCATTATACCCATGCTTTTATGGTCGTAACAAATCGTTTGAATTAGTTTCGTTGTCTTTATAACCGTGAAGAGGTTCTTGGTATCTCACTCTACTCTCATGAGCGTGTTTAGATTAATTTTCTGTCATCATTTCACTTCGACAAGATGACTTTAGTACTGCTATGATATCCAAACACTACATGCATATCCATCAAACCATATTACCATCATTAATCATCCGAAAAGTGATAATAAGTACACGTCTTTAAGGCACGTTTACACTTGACCGGCGCAACGATAAGCTTCCGCGAACGCATGCAAAACGCCCATTATCCGTCCATGCAGCGTTCGGCCATTAAGCCAGCGAATTAATTAAATTATTTCTACGAAGCAATGGAAAATTAATTTAATTGCGATTTGGCACCGTTGTCTTATCGATGCGGTTTCTCTTGGGAAAGTAGGATTTGTAGGTGCTTTTAGCCGCTTGAAGATGTATAATGTACTAAGTGCGATTTAGTTGCATAAGTTATGTTTGAGTTAGGTAAATACATTTTAAGGTTGCTCAATGCTTACTAGCTGTGTATAGTTGATATTGTACAGATTTTTAGGAATATATTTATGTAATGTATAATAATATATCTATTATAATAATCAATTATTGATATGTGTTACCTATGATAACGTTTATAGTTACCTATTACTTACTATATATAAATTACTAATCATACAATATCACATAACCCAGTTTGCAGTTAATTTGTGAAAAAAAAATATGGCCCATTCGTTATTTTAATCGTGCATATCCTTCTGAAATTTCAATTTTGGATTCCGTCCAAAAATTGACTAATTATTAAAATGTGGTAGGGCGTCGTTTATCTGAACAGATGGCGACAAAGTTGTTTGTCATTTTTATTATTGTTGAAACGAGTTCTTTGGCGGAGAGAAATAATTAATGATAACGATGATTCTCATAATGACATAATTAAAAAACTGGAACCCGATAGGAAACCTATCAACATCC
Organism: Helicoverpa zea; assembly: GCF_022581195.2. Lineage (NCBI taxonomy): Eukaryota > Metazoa > Arthropoda > Insecta > Lepidoptera > Noctuidae > Helicoverpa > Helicoverpa zea. Next base: position 8,940,248 of record NC_061472.1, read on the forward strand.
ACTAATGTATTTAATGAGTAAATTATGTAATTAATACAATAATATGTTTTATAATAATGATTAAGTAGAAAAAATCATTTCACCGTACATATGTGTGGTCATTAAAATTGTCAATCTGACCTATAAATAATTAGTTAACAAAACTACTGACAAATAAGTATTTCAATAACGATAAGTGAGAATACATAGGTATAACTTTCCGGAAGTCGGGTAAAATTTAGAAAACTATTTATTCAAAAAAAGCCATGCCAAAAATGACGTACTTAAATTTATTTATATTTTTTTAATTACCCGCCTCTTTCGTAGCCCCACTCACCGCTTGATTGAGTCCGATATAATTTTGGTAGTCGTAAAGGGTTAAATTGACGCGGCTCCTTTGTATCGAACGGTTTACGAAGAAAGGGCATTAAATACACTTGTATGGGCATAAAGTTAAAACTTAATGGTTTAATTTGACGACAGCTCTGATGAAGTTGTTATAGCCGTGATGATGGGAACTTCGGCTTTTGACGGTGTTCATAATGTTCACGTAACATAGTCATTGTGGGCACAAAATGGTAGTATGCATGGTAGTATGCGTGGCGTTGTACGTTTGCATGTTGGTTTATCTTCTTGTATAGAATTTGCATATATCGAGTTATTAGGTCTTTTTTGTGTAAAAGAAACAAACAACTAGAGCAGGAACAAAATTTCGTTCCACTTTCTTGTTTTTTTTTTTAATTTTACTATCCCATGCTATTCCACAGCTGGGCAACGGCTTCTCCATTTTTCGCTGATCTGTTTAGAATACTTTTACAGGTTGAGATATAGGTATAGATGATAAAGTATACCAGAAGTTAAATTATTACTTAAGAGACATTAAAATCGAAGTACAAACAACATTACACGACATACTCTAACAACAAAACAAGCATACCACGCAATGAATTACAAACAATAAACATTTCTCATTACATTCTCGTTTTATCGATGACCCATAGATAAATCTTCTGTACTTACAAAACTCGAAATTCAGACCTTAAATTCCGTACTTACCTGTAACAATGATAAATAATAATTAATTGATAATTACATAATTAAGATTCATGTGAGCGTGAACACGTCTCTGTATTTACTTTAATATATTAACTAATTGTTTATATGAAATAAAATTAATTTAAAGTATACATGAATTCAGTAATTTAATTGATCAGATTTATGAGTTGTTATCGGTTATAGACAAATAGGTATGCTTAATAAATTTGAAGTGAGTTACTAAACATTTTCACAGAAATAATATTCTACGCTTACCAATGCATTTTCGTCCATAATTAACTTCTCGGCAATAATATAACAGGTAATTATCAAAACATTTGAACTCGAATCATCGGTTATGTCGGTTATGTTAGAGTTCAGGCATAAACAGTTTGACAGAAAAAATACAATTGTAAAAGGTATGTAGGAAATACATTGGTGTAGGTACATGATACAGGTAGATTTTTTTGCAACGGAACATGCGTTTTCTTGCCAGTTTTTTTTTCTACTATTATTTTCTAATGTTGCCAACAAATGGGAAACAGTAGTTAACATATCCGCCTGTCAAAGAAGGAAAATGGCAGCTGTTTGAAGTTATGATACACATAGAATAAATAAAGTTAGAAAAGAGATTGGATTTCAAAGATTATGTTTCTTTTTTTCTGCTGAACTGACAGTAACTGCCAGTTCAGATCCAGGTTATTTGCAAGAAAGAACTATTGAGATTGTAGGTTAAACTCAGTTGAAGTACACATAAGTAATTTTATCATCCCTGAATATGATCCTAGTGTAAAATGTAAAGAGTAACATTGCCATCATTCGATTATATTTTCAAAATAAATGTCAGCTTTGAGATTTCCCATGGGATGCCCCATGGGAAATTTTAGTTTTCTACCAAAAATGAAAATTCACAAAACTGCCAATTCAGGTGCACCACACACATAATCAATTTTATCTACATCGACAAGTGGAACGAGTGTTGACCTGTCTGTTCGTCAACCAAACCAGATGTGTCACAAATGATGTATAGGTTCTTAAGATCATGAAGGAAAAGACAAGTAGCAACCTAGATTTTATATCTATTTGTCTAGGAGATAAAACGGCCTAGTTTTGGGATGTCCGATGAAGATTATAGTGTAAATTTGTTTTTATGAGATAAACAGCCATTCTATTTTTATTTGTATTTTCTGTCTAGTTTTCGTCAAATAACTTTTCAGCTCTGAAGTCAGCCATTAGCCACCCCACATAATTATGTACATGTATAAAAAGAACACTACTGCTCGTGTTTTTTTCGTACATTTTCACTGTAGTGACTATACTAAACCAACTTTGATTGGACTAAGTTATTTGGCTAAAACTGTACCTATTGCTTGAGAAATTTGTTTAATATCAAAACCTTTTATTGAACTTGCAAAATAGTTTGTTTTCTAATCGCAATAAAAACCTGACGCAATCCTGATTAATAACTTAATTACATAAAGTCCACATAACAAAGCCTCTAGTTTCATAATTACAATATTTCACAATATCGATAAATCTTATCGATAAAATATATCGATTGTTCTTAGTATAAACAATGTAGGCTTATTTACAAAGCTATTGGATATCGACTCATTTGCATTGCATATTTAAATAAATTTCTAGTTCTTTATGACAATTTAAATGGTGTGGCTTCGATTTATTGATGTTTGTTAGAAGTATGTGACAAGGGTAGGTAGTAGGCATAATAGTGCTTAAAGGCCAGAAATAATAGTCTACTGATACAATATCCTACTACATATATCTCAATCACATTGATATTGATTGAGATATAGGTTTAAAGATAAAATAAAAAGGCTAAAGTTTGTGAGTGTGTAAGTTTGTACATTTTTCAGGCGTAAACTGCGCAGTGCAGCTTCTACACCTGAATAATTTTATTAATATACAAGAAGTAGCAATAAATATATACCTATTAAATAGTTATTTATTTGCATATAAAAAAGGCAGCCAATCTAACCAAGGGGTATCGGGTTGCCCGGGTAACTGGGTTGAGGTGGTCAGATAGGCAGTCGCTCCTTGTAAAGCACTGGTACTCAGCTGAATCCTGTTAGACTGAAAGCCGACCCCAACATTGTTGCGAAAAAGGCTCGGAGGATGATGATGTAAATAAGTGGAAATTTAACTATTTCAAGCCAGAGGCAAGAAGTAGGCATTGATGCAAAGATTTGGCCGAAGACGGACAACCCAAGGGCCGTGATAGATGTTGTTGTGTTAATATAAATTAATATAAATAATAAAATAAAAACTTTCAGCTTATAATGAAACAAAATACCTACTTCAACTACATGTAAACTTCACATTAAACAGCCATTCATCGGTGTACACAACCCTTATAAATGTCGCCAACTAATTAACAAAATCACTTTACATACGGAAGCAGTGCCTACAATTATAGTCACTGACACCACGCATGATCGATGGGGCAATTACCAGCATCGCATGTAATTTACTTATTTATATCATAACCACTATATATAAAGCTGAACCGTCTTACCACAAAAACTTTTTAACGTCAGTTTAAGACTTGTCTAAAAAATGACAAATTATGACGTTGACATATGGTTCATTTTGGAGCCACATTTTTTTTAGACAAGTGTAAAACAGTGGTAAAATTTTTTGTAGTAAGGTCATAAGAGTTTGTTTGTTTGCTTGAACGCGATTATCTCAGGTACTACAGGTCCGACTTGAAAAATTATTTCAGTGTTAGATAACCCATTTAGCGAGGAATTCTAGAGGAATATATATTTTTAAACCGCTGGCAGAAGCAAGCACTTCAATACTTATGCTATCAAGAGGAAAAAAAAGGTATTTTTGTTTGTAATCTCACAAACTACCTACTTTCACTGTTGGAAAACTACATTCTACCCGAGTAACATAGGCTACATTTTATTCCGGTACAGACTAAAACCGCGGGAAAACGGCATGTTAATAATAATGCTGAAGTTTGTTTGTTTCATCATCGGCCTAGCCTTTTCCCAACTATGTTGGGGCTTCCAGTCTAATCGGATGCAGCTGAATACCAGTGTTTCTTTGAATGCGGAAAATCTCGGGAGCTACTGTTCTATTTAAAAAAAATCTGTGTTTAACAGTCTATGTATTTGTTGTAGTACTTTTTCTGGGATGTATTCTTTTTGTAGTTTCCTTAGGAAGTGGATGAAGTCGTGTGTAAATTGTTAGTTTATGTCATAAAATAATAATTTCCTTAAACCACTGTTGGCGCCGACTATGCAAAGTATAGCGCGTGTTATAAACACGCTTGGTGATTCATTAGGCAAATGCTGTTATGATTAATATCATTTTGCTGCGTGTAAAGAATCGTAATTTGCATAATTGGTTTAAAGGCGCCTCCTTTTATATAAGGATATGGATAGATGCATTCCAGACGGTTAGTATCTCCGTCTGTTTGTTTTACGAGCAATTTAAAATATACAGCAATCAGAAGTTCATAAAAAAAATAGATTTTACAATAAAAAATAAAATTTAAAACAAATCCATGTAAGACCGTTTCGCATCATCAGAAGCTTCATACTAAAAAAAAATCCAAATTACATAATACACCAATGAATCGAAAGAATTTCAAAAAAAGAATAACATTCAAAAAAAGAACAGCTAACGAGCATAAAACATGTAGCCAGTGGCATCTTTAAAATAAAACAAAAAAGGCGAGGTCTTACATCGCGTGTACCAAGGAGTTCGCATAAGGAAATGAGTCGGGAATCGAACGGGACAACCCTCTTAATTGCACCGATTGATTGGCACTGAACCATCTTGATAAAGCTGAATATTCCGTCCTTTTTGTGGGACATTCATTACGACACATCTTCAGTCATTATAGACGAGTAGTTTGTGCTAAACTTAGTTGGAAGGAATAAATAATTACATTAGTAATTGCGAGGGACGTAACTATTTTCCTGGTTTTTTAATTCTCTATTTTTCTCATATAAACATTAATATAGGTATATCTTTTTGCTGGTAAGGTATCTGAGAATTAATTTAATATGAAAATTCGAAATAGACTTGATTGATATTGAGGTTGGTAGACGCAAATTGGTTGGCCATATTAACTGTACCCTGAGGAAAACAAGTTTTCTTGACGATTCCAATAATGTGCTTAACCAAGATGAAAATTATTTTTTTTAATAAAACATTAAAATACATGTAATTTTAACACAAAACCAGGAAACACAATTACAAATTAATAACAGCCGCTGTAATTGGACACTGTATAACAAATTAGCGAATAACATGTTCGAATAAGCTTTGGAATTCAAACAAACTGCCATTAAGTGGGCCGTGCATGCGCTTGCGTCTATTTTTGTTGCGTTGTGCAATCATCGATACGTGTCGCGTATCACTGGCCGGGAGACTGGTGATTACAGGGTATTTGAGGGTTCATCATCATCTGCCTAGCTTTTTCCTTACTACGTTGAAATCAACTACATATTATTATAGTCTAACTGGTACCAGTGTTTTCCCTGCGCAGTTGGCTAATCTCCTTACATGAAAACAGCCACCGTAGCCGATAATCGGCTAGGAGGACATCATCATCACCATGTTTTAAATGAAATGACTGCCTATCCGAAGACCTATCTAACGACTAACTACCTATTGAATACCTCAACCCGTCTAGAGGGGCCTACTTTAAAGACAAAAAATAAGTCTGCGGTGCCACACCACAAAGAATACACTTATGTGCTGACCAAAGTGGTCCAAAACTTAAACAATGAAAGATGTAACTGACGATGGACAATATAGATCTCTATGGACGACTTGCTGCTAACAGTCTGTTAACAGAGAGAGATGGTGGGAGATCGTGAGAAGAGCCATGTCCATCTCAATGTGACCACAACCGTTCCGCCAAGAGATTCCCTCTTTCGACAGAGAAGAGAAGAGAGATGGACGTCTTTGAGAATACATCAAAAGTTTCACTAGTTCCGCGACCCAACAAAATCTTAACCTACTAAATCTAAAATATTAATTTACCTGAACAAGTTAACCTAAATGCATATAATCTAGTAAACGTCCATCAGTTAGTAACGAAGCTAGTTAGCTTAGGATATATCGCTGTCAATCAGTTCGACGTGTAAATGACGCGATAATTGGAGCGCTTATTATATCTGCGCGCGAGTGTCTGCCTAAATATGGTACGGCTGTTATGGTGTTTATAGCAATGTTCAAGTAATCTATGGTGGTAGGTTCTAACTGACTGCGCGAAAGAGGGTTATGCTTTTCAGTGTGTTACTAAATGGGTTTTCATGATTTTGAGTTAAGAAGATTTGATAATTGATTTTTGCAAACTCTCAGGTTTTTTATGTTTTTTTTTGGCCATACATACAGCTAATTATCTAATTAGATATATTGCTTAATGGGGCTTTTTCATAGTCAAAAATATATTAAATTAATTTACACATTACTTATAACACAACAGTTGCTCAGTTGCTCATAAATGGAGATCAATCTTGTCGCACAAGAGGATTAACATCTACAAGTGAGATTACACAAATCTTTTATGTCACTTCAAATCAATATGGCGTATAAATCCTACGCATATATCTTAGAGTACCTGCATACTACAGATTAAAAAGTCGGCCAACAGTTGCCAGTACAGGTGATTGGCTTTTTTTTAAAGGCGGGTCTACGCTAGACGAACCGAGCACGAGCGAAGCACAAGCGGGGCCGTTCTCGGCTTAACGTTCGCGGTGTCAAGTGTGGACGTACAACGAACCTACAACGATCACTGTTAGCAAATCCCTTTGTGTTCGTCAAAAATCGACAACAGGCGGAACGCAGCCGAGCACGTACGAAATGCTCGCAGCGCGCTCTTCAGAGGCTTGTAAGTTGGTCCACACTAGACAAATTGTGTTCGGCTCGTGCTCCGCTCGTGCTCGGTTCGTCTAGCGTAGACAGAGACATAGCTTAAGAAAATCGTGAATTCAATCAAAATACGTGATCGTTGTTACGTGTATTATGTACTTCCATTCATCTCCATACTGATTTATGAGCCCAAACCAACTGTCGGCCGACTAAAAGTTTGAAGTGTGCTCTTAAAGTTCCTGTTTAACAGCTAATAATATGTATGGTATAGTTTTTACTTATGGTCAGTAATTAGCGCCTTGAAATGGCGAACCATATTAGCGTATAACCAATAACCAGTCGGCATATTAAAATGTGGCTTGAATTGTTTGGGGTTAAGTTAAGAGCTGATAGCGGGCAGTAAAATGCACTTTGGACTGTGTTATAATCTAATGTAATAATAGCACTGTCTAGATTGTCTACAGTAGGTACACAGTTATAGTGTTGACCTAACTTTAGACTATATATGGGATAAATCTTTGGTCATCATAGCTTAAGCCATAGAACGTCCATTTCTTAAAGGTATGGAGGCCCACTGATCTCCTAAAAAACAAATTTTCTTAGCTTCTGTCAGAGGTTTCTTCCGCGTCCCGTAAGAGCTATTTCAAGCAACCAGAGAAAAACTTCTGTCACAGCTTTCCTCAATAAACTGACTGTCTAACACTGAAAGACTCTTTCTAGTCGTTCTAGTAATTCCTGAGATTGAGCCAATCAAGCAAATATCAAACTCTTCAGCTATGTAATATTAGTGCTGAGTTGGTATTATATTCCAAATCTTCTTCGCTCATGCCTTACCCTACACAGCAAGGGCAAGCAAAAAACCGCTACCAATCATAACATCTGACAGAGATCTGGCGGCGCAACAATCAAAGCGTTACCGCTAACGTTTCAATCTCAGATTAACTGCAACTGACAGTTAACTTCAGTAGTTTAACTGATCGATTAACTATTCATTTAACTTGTGTGGGTTGAAGGAAGTAACGTTTTGTTATGACTAATGTGTATAAATAACATGTTTTATGCTAAATCTAGATTATACTGTAAAATGGATTTTAATATTATAGTTGTTGTCGGATATCAATCTTACAGCAATTATATGACGCCAGTTGTTATTATTACATTTATCATTACATTTGCAATTTATCACGCAGACGTTTGCGTTGTTTTTATTATTTGTACCTAAGCTAATGACAAATACTGAATATTGTAATTAGTTTGGTGTTCAGGCAATACTTTTTTTTACAATTTGTATTTCGACAACTCAATTTTAGTTTCTACTTAAGTCATACCTGCATGAGCTTATTATTTTTCAATGGCTGACCTAAGTTCTGTAACTAGCTTGACTTTTCATAATTGCCTACACTAATCTTATAAAGAGGAAAACTTTGTTTGTTTGGTTGTAATGGATAAACTCAAAAACTACAAGACCGATTTTTAATATTTTTTCACCATTAGAAAGCTATAGTATCTGCGAGTAACATAGGCTATATTTTATCCCGGTGCGGGCAGTAGCTCCCACGGGACGCGGGTGAAGCCGCGAGAAAACGGCTAGTTTGAAATAAATATATTCGATTTTGAGTTTGAACAATTTTATGCTGAAACTTCAAGGACTTAATATACTGGGCCTTCTGAAAACCCCTGAACATTGTCAAGACGTTTTTGCCGATTCCAGATCTCCTGGCTCCCCATATTACAGTCCGGATTACTAGGGATTACGATTGGGTTCCATCTGCGATTACTAAGAAACTATATTTTAATTTGATTTTTTCACGGTGATTAGTGAAAGATGGATGTCTGTGAATGCTGACGTTGTTTTGGCTGCGTTTTCATTTGTTTGTTTGTGAGAATTGTTTTTTGTTTTTTGAGTATTACTGTCTAGTAGTTTTTGCTATTTATCTGATGGATATTTGAATATGTTATGCTTAATTGAGGTCGTATTTATTTCGGGGCTGCGGGTTGTTCGAAAGAGATACCGCGGCCCTGGTACACAAAAGGCCCACGACGGAACACGACGGTTTTTAGTCAGTAAGAGTCTGACACTCCCTCACCGCTGCTAACCCACAGCGGGAGGGGTCGTTTGATGATTTTTGACGTCGTTAAAAAAAAAGGTCGTATTTATTTCAGTTACTGGTTTTACGCAGCTTTAAAACTCTTATGTAGAATTTGTTATTTTTAATTATTACATATTTCAATCGTTTGGCGAATGGAATCGATTATTTGATTGTTATGTATTATGCAGAACGGTGCAGTAAGAAAAAAAATATTCCTGTGAACTTTACAAGCCATGTACCTATTTCTTTGACACAATAAATGAACCAAGTATACAATCAAAACATATCTACCTTTTTATGGAGTAAGAGACATTTTATTATAATACAAAGAACTTAATACGAAACTTTCAAGTATTCAAGCCTTGTAAATGGAACCAATTTTATAATTTCATTTTGATTCCCTTTTATAGGCAGATTCGTTTGCAGCCAGTAATATGTACGTTCTTATAAAGTTACTTTTTCTCTCGTGACCAATGATGTCTTCATTCAATCGTGATTCATATTAAACAGGGTATGTCTTATTATCATGTTATTGTATTATTAATCATTGCCAAATTCCCTAGAGAACACTAAAAACAATAAGGTCGAAATTCGGCATGTATTGTAAAAGAGGTCTTTATTGTATGTTAATCATTTTTTTAGACAGTATCATACTTGTCATTGATTACTACCATTTTGGCTGGTACGGCGACGTCTAACTCTACATCATCTGCCTAACCTTATTCTCAACTATGTTAGGGTCGGCTTCCAGTCTAACCAGTTTTACAAGAAGCGGATGCCTATCTGACCTCCTCAACCCTCCTCAATCAAAAAATCCTCAATGTTGGGTTGCCCAGATAACTGGGCAACCCAACATTGAACAAAGAAACAAGTGACTGACGAAGAATTCCTTTTAAAAATAGAACAAGCATCGAAGCTTCATATAATCACCAGTGTACCGTATCTTCAAGCAATCGATTAAGCAAAGTCAGTGTCAATTCGCATTAAACACGGTCAATTCTGCTGACAATAAATTGATGTGGGCGAGATCGCAAAATAAATAGAGACGTCATTATGGTGTGGTGGGCTGACTATAAATAAATATCGAGTTAGACTGAGGTGGCGGTAATCAGCTGTGACGGGTATACTCGACTGCTGAAGTTGATTTGTAAATGAAATAAACAGTTGGGTATACCATGTCAGTATTGAAGTAAATTCTCAAATTGTATTATGTTACTAGCTTTCGCCCGCGGTTTCACCCGCGTCCCGTAGCCGGATGGTGACAAAAACTTAAACCTTCTCCCGGGTTTAAGTTACCTCCCCTCTAATTTTCAGCCAAATCGATCAAGCCGTTTTCATGCTATGTCGTGACAACGGAAAGCGGGTTTCATTTTTATATACATATATTCAATACCCTGTTAATCTAAGTGTTTATAAGACGATCAAAATGAATTATTTTAATAAAAAAAAAAATCATCATCAAAAATCAATCATGATTTAAATTATTTCCAGTTCTTTAAGGACATATGAAAATCCTTTTTCTAAGGCTCAGGAAAAAGCAGTTGGAAGTACCTACAATATTTTTATATAAACCAACTTCATGAATGAAACATGATTAAAATTACAAATAGTATTTCATCCTACATAACAAATAATATCCCTGTATGTTTGTACAACACCACACAATACTTGTATTAAGCAATTCGTCACGCCGCCCGCGTCACGTCACGCGTTAACATCACTACGCCATCCTTGTTTATTCTTTTATTTTAATAGAGATGGAAGATATATTTCTGCACAATTCTAGGATACGTGGTATAGAATATCTACCTATGTATACTTTGCAAGTAAAAGCATTCAAGCACAGTCAGTATCAAAAGTAGATGAAAACATCTAAATTTTCAAAAGTTTCTAACTACTTAAAGGATTATAATTTCTTAAGAAGCCATACGATATTTACTTATCATTTTCAACTTTTAAAAAAGTAGATGAGTACTCTGGTAAAATAACCCTGGATAAAATATTAGCACAAAAATACATAGCATCAATATCTATTGTCTTCGTATAATATTATTATAATAATGTGTATTTACTTAATAATTATTATTGTTTTATTAACACCTCTAGTGTGTACGTATGTTGTAACAGTTTATACCACAGATCAAGTAATTACATAGGTATGGCATTATATGCACGTTGGTTTTCTCTCGTTGTTGACAACTTGAGTTAAAACTTGTAAAGGCTAGTTTATTATTTAGTCTGAGGACACATTTACCAAATCCCAGAGCTACACAAATACATAGTAATGTAGACTACGCAGAAGCGATAAACCGTATGATCTCTTTTTCACAGCACGTTTTTTTTCTAGTGACCCATACAACATTGACAGTGCTCGCATATGTACAAGATTAAAAGCTTTGTGAACAAGAGACCAAACTCAAAATCATTTATTCAAAATTGGCTACAAAATAGCACTTTTTGAACGTCAAAAATTTACAAAAGACAGCCCCCAAAACGCGCACCCTTCACCACTTCCTGTGTGTTTTGCTTGGAAGAAGAAGTGGCGCAACAAACTCAACCAGAAAACTACAACATAACTGCATTCAGTAGGTGTCTATACACGATACCTACTTAAAACGCCTCGTAGGTACAATCCAAGGTCTTCACCATCTCCGAACCATCCATAATCTTTGCACATAATTGCTCATTATCAGAAGCAAGGATGACCACAATTAATTATTCAGTCAGTAAGCAAACAGATCGTAAAACACAGTTGTCATTACTTGCCGTGTAAATTGATATTATTTCTCAAATATATTGTTGTACATTTAAATATTATTTGTACGTAACCGCTTACTTGTAATGTTTAGGCCAAGCGTAAGTTATAGTTTTAAGGGATAAGATGAAGCGAGGTTGAATTTATGCAGGAAATGGGTGGTTTGCGAATACTTTTGTATGCACTTTTTTTCAGAAACTGACTCTTAGATATTTCATTTTTTTTTTGTAAGTTTTTAACTGTTTTTTTGATGAAGTTATTAGGAATGAAATAGAAAGATGAATTACATAGTTCAAAGTTTGATATTGAGGTTAGATAGAGGTTCTTATAAAATCTCTTAGAAAGTTCTGCGTATTTTTTCCACATTAATTGTCCCTAAGCATATTACGTGGGAAATTAATTTCACTGTTTAAATAAATCTTCTTCATTCATCATTCATCTTCATGATTCTTGTCTCTTGAGAAACCCTAGATTTTCTTTTAATTTCCAAATAAACTATTTTGTCGACAAAGCTTACGCCTTGCACTGTACAAATAAGCAACCGCATTGACCCGCTTCTGGCCAAACTAAAAACCGCTGGCATCAAGTTGCATTACTTAAGATACATTGACAGAAACAAAATGCACTTTAATTTGTTAATAAGCTACCTACCTACTATGTCTACTTAAAAATGAAACTAATATTTACATTAGAGGTTAGATTTTCAAGCTAGAATAGCAAGCTAGTCTAGTATCAGTAAAGATATCAAATTAGTACGTCAGGCTTCGTGTAAACAAAACTAGCTTCTTCTATGCTAGCAAGTTAATAAATAAGTTTACAAGTCAGGATTGCGTTTAATAGGATGAAGTTTTATCTTAAAGGATAGTAGGGTCGCCATCTGACTTTAATATCTTGGCTTGTTCACTAGATTCTGGGTCTTACTGTTCCTGAAAACCCACAAAAGCAGACTATGTATTTAACTACTCAAGAGACCTCTTGCACAAAAAATGTTGTGCCTCTTGTAAAGTATATTATTTGGCAATCATTTTTATCGATAAGTGTGGTCTATATACAAACTAGAAGTGTCTTAAACATAACTCTATAAGGTTAAAACAAGCAGTTATTAAGCTTACAACTTTTAGTCATACTAGACCACTTACTACTAATTTGCTTACAAATCGTTACAAATTACTTTGTGGCGTCAAAATTGGTTTGAAAACATTAATTTAGTGTGAACGAGGTGGAGTCTGGTGACAGCAGTTAGGCAGCTTATATCTTAATGGTAGACTGACAATGTGTCAAGGAAATATTTTAAGTATTATGGGGTTTTATTCCGTTTTATGTCAACTATGATCGGACTTTAAATCTTTGGTGATTTTAGTTCTAAGTAATTATTCTGTTACATGTAGACATAATTTACTAGAAGCTTCCAAATATTTTTAAGAATGTTTAGCTATAACTTTTTTTAATAATCGATTTTGTTAACCCTTAAATTTTACATCCTTCTCCTTCTTTGTGTTTCCTTTTTCAAAAGTAAATTAATATTTTATTTATTAGTTTCCTTGGGAGCCTTTGTGGAAAACAATGCTGGTATCAAAGAGTATGGTTTCTTAAAGTAGGCATACCTTACGTATAGATAGGACGAATAATTAGGTGTCGATTATATATCTATTTAATGCCTGGCATATAAATAAATATGCAGGTATATTGTTTATTGTAGCTAATGACAATAATAAACAAGAAGTTAGTAGCCATCTTGTGCCTATGAATACTAATTTTACAAGATTCCATGCATAATAACAAATTAATGGCGCACATATAGGCTATATAACATTACGCATTTATATTTATGATATATGCATTACGTAAGCTTATATTAAAACTAATAAAACTTAATCAAATATACATCAAACTGATAATTGTTGAAATGATTAATGAATATGATCTAGATTTCGTGAAATGCCGCACTGATTGCAATAATTGTGTTTGTTAATTAAAATGACGCCGTTATAACCTTGAATGCAATTAAATTGTCTTCAATGGATTCTTAATTGGTGGTTTATATTACATAGGATACAGATCTAGAGATACATAAAATACATATAAATTAAATGCTCTATAAATACTTCTATGTATAGATGTTTTATCTCACGAAAGCGTGAGTGCTATACTTGTGTGAGTATACATGTGCATTGTTATATACTCTTACACACACAAGTCAAGATAATGTACATGTATGCTTACACACACACGTACCAACGTACACACAGCTATAGGTCAACCGCTTGTGCAAATATAGTTCCATTATTTTGGCGATTAAAAGTATTTAGTCAGACTATCCTAAAGGCAGGTAATTTATCAGAACCTTTTCATCAGCTTTAAAAATTAAGAAAAATACTAGACGGATGTCTAAAAACCTGCTAATAGCGGTGTACCTATCGACAATCGCAATAGTTACTAGAGCGATCGGCCGCAAACATGCGGTCGACTTGAATCGTACACCGATCGCGCTAAGCATTCGCTTTGACGGATGGAGTAGACGTTTGTACAAGATTTATTTGTTTTAATGGTATGTATGAATACTAATATGATAAAACTGAAGGGAATACTTAATCTGAGAATGTCCTGAGTACTTTTTGACGAAGGCTATAGGCTACTTTTTATCCGACTGCCGGAAGTTGTTCTCTAGAGTAGTAAGTGAGACAGAGTGTTTTATAAAGCCACATTTCTTAACGAATTATTACCACTGACTGCCGCCAACTTTTAACTTTTCTGTAATCAAACATTTTGTGGTTTATTCTAGCAATTTTCAGTACCTAAAATTATATCTGTATCTATAGTTACTCTAGTTTGCTATTTTTGTCATGTAACTTTAGTTTGCTATTTTTGACAACTCTATTGGTTTCAGCGCAACCGACAAGCGAACAATTAGGTGACACAATTGCACTGCGGTGCGCAGGCGCCGGCCCGCGACTTATCAACCGCTCACGTCACTGTATAGCGATATCAGAAGGCTTTATTTTTGTAAAAACATTTTATTTGTACATATTTCTAAGTATACATCAGAATTGATTGGATTGGTTCAATAGGATTTTAGTAGCTATTGAGTTTCTAGCTACTGAAAGGTATTGAGTTGGCCTGATACCAGTGGGATACCTGATTGTTGTCATGTGGGCATCACCATTCATCTCCATTCTGATTTATAAACCCGATCGGCCGATAAAAGTTTGCAGTAAATTATTTACAGTGTGAAGAAATAGTGGGTCTTCTACCATTGTGTTGTACTGTGACATAATTATAATTGTATAAATTGTTTGGTAATTATTTTCAATTTATACATTCCTACATTCGTTATCTTTGTTGAAAGCTTGACTATGTTTTGCTAAACTACGTCAGTAATGGACTGTTGATCTGACAGCGGAATTTTGTATGTTCAAACTGAATTAACTAGCTATTATTCCCTACTGTATTATAATAGGTAATGTCGCTATATTTTAATCGTCAGTATTATTGTTTTAACACTACCAAAACGTTATACACAAATGCGAAGGTAACTCTTTGTATGTCTGTTCATCTCCCTTTCACACCTTAACTACTGAACTGAATTATGACATAAGAATAGTACCAAGGCAGATGTACCTAAGCTTGAGAAAGGACATAAGCTACTTTATACCCGGGTCCCTCGGAATGCGGGAAGAATGCGGGAAACAGCTTAATTTTAATTTTTACACAGATTTTACCAGTACAAAATACCTATATAATGATTCTTCAAGGATATGGAGGCATCATGCACAACGCTAATGTTAACGGGTGCATGTCACTTCCTCAATTCTTTTCCCATCAATCGTCAAGTTTCCTGAGACTTAGACAACGATATTATCTCCAGTTTTTTTTTCTTTTCATTGAGACTGTTTTGGCGAAATGCCAAACTTTCTAATAGCTGTTAAGGGGAAGTATCAAGTAGGTGTAAGCATTCCGATACTTCGAGGAATATCGAAGAAGTTTTTCAGTTCCTATTGTTTCCTGAGTTGCTGTGAATAACTTTAAAATGGGACTAATGTCATCACGTGTCTAGTCTTTTCCCAACTATGTAGCAGTCGGCTTCCAGCCTAACCGGATGCAGCTGAGTACCAGTGCTTTACAAGAAGCGACTGCCTATCTGACCACCTCAATCTAGTTACCCGGGCAACCTAATACCCCTAGGTAAGACTGGTGTCAGGCTTACTGACTTCTGACTATCCGTAACTATTTTCCAAGATTTTCAAATCACAGCTGGGACCTACAGTGTATTGTGCTTTCATCAAATATTTAAAGTAACATGACATACATAAGGTAACATAACGTTTTCACAAAAAAGGTAAAAAAAAGCTTACTAAAGCACTAAAAACCAAGAGCCTATCATCATATTATCACCTAGTTGTCCCCTTCAGATTCATAACATTAACAATACCATACTTGGTACATATTATCAACTATGCCTTAAGTAAATACCTGTGTGGTCTTGTAATACAAGAATGTAGGCACGTGACTATCTAAACGAACGTTAAACACATATAATATTTTAAACTGGTAACAGTAACTACTGTTTATGTAAAAAAGTCGTATCTACAGCTTGAATGATGATCACTTAGGTCATTCTTACTATGAAGTCAATTACTTCTCACATTGTTCCCAAAAATTTAAGTACTAACTAAATAAGAAGTTTGCACTTTCTCTCTCTGTCTCTATCTGTTTTGTTTAACATAGTAGAACAGTTTTTTTTTTTCTAAAACATATTTCTACATACCCGATGAACTTATCCATAATAGGAGTTGTCTTTATCTGTTTATAAAGTCTGCGGAATATAAAGGTACACAGTTCCTTCCAACCGTTGCTACTGACTACCCCTTTCTATTTCCTATCCGACATTACACTCTTCATCTCAATCGTCATCATCATATCTTTCATAAAAATGACTTTCAGCTGTCATAAACCGTTCATTGTCATACTATTGTGAGTTCGTTCGTTGATAGATACGTCTGTTAAATTAATGAGTTAAAGTGTTAAGTCTAAGCCACTTCTTCTTCAAAGCAAAAAAATATCGGAAGTGGTGAAGGGTGGGCGTTTTGGGGGCTGTCTTTTGTAAATTTCTGACGTTCGAAAAGTGCTGTTTTGCAGCCTAATTTGAATAAATGACTTTTGATTTTGATTTTGCAGTGTACTAAACTGTCGGGATAGTAGAGTTAGGTGTCTGTTTATTTTGAATGTCTCTTTGTGTGGTAATCGTGAACCTAATGAAACTTCTAAGTTGTTCTAATACTGGCGGTTACCTGATCGTTGTAATGTGGGCACTATTCATCTCGATACTGATTAAACTATCGGCCGACTGAAAGTTTGAAGTGTGCGGTCTAAAACTTGCTACTGTCAGCCTATCATCAGCTTTGAGCATCTATGAAAATTATAGGTTTAGGTAAGCAAAAATCCCAAAGCATAGGTACACAGAAAACATTTGAGTGTATAGGCTCAATTG
Source organism: Helicoverpa zea (assembly GCF_022581195.2). Classification (NCBI taxonomy): domain Eukaryota; kingdom Metazoa; phylum Arthropoda; class Insecta; order Lepidoptera; family Noctuidae; genus Helicoverpa; species Helicoverpa zea. Next base: position 8,957,448 of record NC_061472.1, read on the forward strand.
ATAGACATAGAACAAATATATCCTGTTTGTTCTAGCAAAGAAAATCTAAATAGGTTAGTCTGTCTACACTTGAGTTCGTTGTTAACATTTTTGTGTTGCAGTATTGATACATAAATCGCTTCCGAGGCAAATATTTGAAAATCAATCTCAATCTGTGTATTTAAAAGTGTAAATTCTTCAAAGATTTACAAATGTACCTACGAATTGTATTATATGTAGGTGAAGATTAGATTCTAAGTATGAAAACGCATGAAAATATTCTCTTACATAACACTAATAATAATTTTCAAACGACTTGATCCCATTATTTGAACAAGCTTGTTCTACCAAAAAATAAATTAAACTACAACATTTTATTCTGGTACTACGGCCGATTGAAATATTTTTTAAGCTATAAAATTAAAATATATTTGACAGCAAAGATCAAATGTAGGAACCAGCATGTGTCGTAGAAAATATTTTTATTTAGAAATAGTTCACTTACTGATGAGTTTCTTTAACGAACTGGTTACGAACTTACCTGAAAAAATAAGAACAAAATATTAAATATAAGGACAAATAAACGCACTATTCGTCTTGCTATATTAAATATGGAGCTATGGAAAAATACATTTGGTCAACATCATAAGAATAGATTCACAATGTCTTAAAATAAAGAAACGAATTGGGACAAAAATAGTAACAGGTTAATGACGTGAGATGCTTATTTTAGAAGTAGATTTCTCTGATCTTAAGTAATTAATTGCCGTTATAAATTATAACTTTAAAGACATATCTTCAACACCAGTAAAATACGCTTGAAATAATTATTACGCCTTAAAAATAACATCCAAGGAAATACTACGAAACCGATAAGAACTACTGAATGAAGCTTAACAATACCCGCACAGTTAACGACGTAGCAGAAATAGACGCAATGATAAAAGATACCGCAACAGTAACTATTATCTCAGCATACATTCGCGACTTCAAAGAAACAGATAAAAGGGTTCAACGATAATGATATATTTTCACGACACAGAATACTATTAATACAAAATTTGGCATGGAATCGAAATAACGCAACGCAATGGGTTACGCACCTGTTGAAGAGATGCTATTGAGAATAAATCATGCCGGCAATATCTTTCAGCGTAACTCCGATCTCACTCTAACACCCAACGAAGCTAATAATGCCGTCTTTCTCGACAGACGGCCTTGCCAAAAAGGTGAATACCCTACCAACTATGATTTTCCGTATGAAAATTCTAACAATAACAAGACTTATGGGAGCGAAAGAGGTTTAGAAGATGGCCTCTGAAAAAATGTTTATCATAAACAAAATGGATTCGATGCGTCAGAGTTTTCGTAGCCGTGAACTAAGCGGTCTAAATTCTTTAGTCTGCGATCATCACCTGCAGACTGAATTGCGAAACACACTCAAAATTCCGTCAATATTTTATGTACAATGGTATTTATTTATTCAGTACTACAATGCGGATTTTTAGCAAAACCATAGTTTACCACTAGAACTTTATAACCCATCTTCACAAACATGAGGACCACATTCTTCAATAACTGTTAACCAAAATGAACCACGGCTTGAATGTACAAATATTTTTTCACCGAACCTCCCAAGGTTTTTGCGATCACCATTCAGACCTGTCAATTGGTCCATCAATCACGCACATTATATTTGGCAGCAGATACAAATAGGATGATTAACCTCCTTAAACTCCTTGCTTGCCGATCAGCAAATTAAGAAATCGCCTGTCAGAACATAATTAGCGGCCAGTAAGTGGTTTCATCAGGCTCAGATTTGAATGAATCTCATGATGCGAAACGTAATGGTGTATATTTTGTAAAAGTATGGATCTTAATGACGTCTTTAGCAACTGAATTTTGTTTTTGAGCTTTAATGCGGAAATTTTCAACCATCAAATTAACAATTTCATCTGAATAAGATATTTTTTTTTTTCAAATGAACTGTTTCGATTTTACCACATGGCATTTTCCGAAGTGAAGTCGTGGACGTTATAACTAAGTCATCAAAACCATTGTTATCTATTACTGACGGAATTTATGAGGACCGCAGTATTGAAATGTTTATCTCTGCCTATGACGCGTTGGCTGTCATATATAAAAATAAGTGTTCACGCATGAACTATTAGCAGATGTAGTGTAGGATGAAGCTTCTGAAACAAACTGGCATGAGAAACATGTTGGAAATGTATTACATAAGAACAATGTTAGGTTTGGTACTGAAACTCATAGAGCTGAAGAGATTAATGACTTGCATGACAACTTTATGGAGATATTGGAGACACACTCAAATATGGATATGATTTTAAGGAAATCATTAAGAACTGGTTTTGCGACCGTAAGTTTACGATACGTATAACGACAAAATCGGTTCTACATAAAATTGAACGCGAAATGATAAGCTATGAAAATCAAGCAAAAATCGAAGAATTATCGAATGTTTACGTAAACCCACAATTGTTTTTATAGATGCTCCGATTTCTATGCTATTTGCAGACGTTAGAGTAGCATTGAAAAAATTCCATGCATAAGTCGCAGACTCTATGTCTACGTGAGGTGTTTGACCGAAGGGCACGCCACCATCGTGGCGGTAAGTCCCCTCTTTGAGGAGTGGCTCGGGAGGAGTCACGGCGCCCTCACGTACCGCATGACGCAGGTCCTCACCGGACACGGTTGTTTCGGGAGGTACCTGCACCGCATCGGTCGTGAGGAGGCGCCCGGGTGTCACCATTGTGCGGACAGCCCCGAGGACACGGTGGACCACACAGTCCAGGTGTGCCCCGCATGGGAGGGGCACCGCCGGGTCCTCGTCGAGGCTTTGGGCGGCGGCGACCTCTCGCGTCCGGCCCTGGTTCAGGCCATGGTCCGGGGCGAGAGGGAATGGGATGCCGTCGCCTCCTTCTGCGAAGCGGTCATGCTCGAGAAGGAGGAGGCGGAACGCCAGAGAGTTCGCACCTCTCATCCCGGCCGCCGCGCTGGACCAGGTAGACACCATGGGCGCCGGGTGTCGCGAGATGACTCCCGGCCACCGTAGGCGTGGGTCTGTGGGCGGTGAGTTCGGGTGGCTCATCGTCCCTCTGTCTTTCTAGACGACAGACCCGTGTCGACGGCGCGCGTTGTTCCACGCGCTCCTCAAAGAGATGTCAGCAACCCCAGCGGGGCCCAGCAGGGCCAAGGCCTGCCGGGGCTGCGGGTTGTTCGAAAGAGATACCGCGGCCCTGGTACATAAAAGGCCTATGACGGAACACGACGATTTTAGTCAGTAAAAGTCTGACACTCCCTCACCGCTGCTAACCCACAGCGGGAGGGGTCATTTGATGATTTTACGTCGCTAAAAAAAAAAAAAAAAAAAGGTGTTTGACCGAAACCATTATAAAAAACATTGGCATCATACCAATTTGTCACAACATTTTTATCTGCAGATGTGGGGTAGTGCGCATTCAATATTGTATCTTTTGAATTCTACATCTTTGCAGTCTTATCCTAATCATTGATTCTGACAAGAAATCTTTTCGAGAGGAACATTTATTTATATGGATGATCTTGCTGCATTTACAATAAAAATTCCTTCTTGTTTTTTCCAATGATGATTAGAAGAAAATTCCTCAAAGAACTAGGTCGTAAGTAGGCGTGGTTCGTCACATCGTCCATGCAGTTGTCAATGAATGCATGCTTGGTTCCTCCAAGACTCGAAGCTGGCAGCCAGCCCAAATTCCATTAGGATCATAGGTAAGATTAGCGAACTTTTTACATTATTACGCTTGAGTTAGGCAGATAGTAGATACTTTGTAGCTTTTATTCAATAAGCAGTCTACTGGGTTATTATGATAGTGACACTTTCATCTCTCGTTTCTGTTGAATGTATTGCCTACATTTTGCAGTCGGTTTAATTCGAAACCGAAACGGACGAGCGTCTAGCCTAGCTGGGCCGATGTTCAATTGTTTTTCAAATTGATCATAGACTTCAACCGTCGTACCACAAAAACTTTTAAACTTCTGTTGAACACTTGTCTAAAAAAATCAGATTATGACGTTGAAATGATTTCCATTTTGCAGTCACAATTTTTAGACAAGTGTTCAACAGACGTTTAACTTTTTGTAGTAAGGCTGCAAATATTTATCCAGTTAGTAAATAGGACGATCTGATACTGATAGATAGTTCTTGAAAGTTTAAATGATTGCGTCTTCCACTAAGACTAATTTGCGTCATATCAAATCCATTTGTCTGACAGACAAGTTTTACTGCCTACAATCCCTTTGATGATAAATCGGTGCGGTTTCTTTTGATTATAATATTTATTTCTTTAGGGATAGAAAAATAATGCCACTTCTGACAACAGAAATATTTAAAGTACTACTGAACTTAAATAACCAAACAAGACATCTTCAAAAGGATTCATCCATTCTCATACTATATTACAGAAAAAACATTTTCTGAAACTACTAAAGCTAATTAAAAATTTATTTCACTCTGTGGGAAGCTAGACTATCCCCAACTAACGAAGCCGTTTCGTCCAGGTAGCTACAGCAAGAAGTTCACCCGGAACGCGGGTAAAACCGCGGGAATCACCCAGTAATAAACATATGAAAGTGTTGAATTTTAATGCTACAATAAACAATTCCTATGCTATCTCATCCGGTGAGAAAAAGACATCTCTTTATAAACACTTGAGTAAGTACATTATTTTTTGTCATAAGGCGAGACGGCTATCTGCTCTTCATATCGGTCATTGAACCCGCGAATCTGCTTCGAAAATACGTAATCACGATTCTTAGATACGTCTGTTGGTCTGTACCACAGATTAAGGAAAGGTGAGCGGAGATATTATAATGCAAGTAGGTCAGGCGCCTTCTTCTAGCTAGGTTAAATAGGTTCAGTGAGTATGACCAAAACGATCGAGTTACGAACTATGAGGTCTTTGAGACATCTGTCAACGGTTTTTGGTATTACAAGAAATGGTCGGGTCTAAAGAAGGCGTGTAAGTGTAAGAGAGGATCTAGTAACGATTTTCATCACCCGCACTGCATTTTGGCGCGCTACTTTCTTAGGAGATTTTCCGTCATAGCGCCTCCGCTAGTCATTTTGTTCTCCTTGGTCGGTACATTGATAGTGGTATTTGATATCTCTTTCTCAAGGCCAGTAGTGTGTTGAACAGATTTCCTCGAACTACATAATTTTATGCCAAAAAGTATGTTTGTGAATGTGTTTTGGATATCTATGTTAATCTGCCTATCTCGGGTATAAGCAAAAAAAACGTTAAGCTAGGATTAGAACTTACTGGTGAAGGTAATTACTGGTTAAGGTAAAAATTATCAGGCAGTTAGGTAAAAGTTCTAGCAGATAAAATATTGAAAGCTGTCATCTCAACTACGTATTTATGTTAAGGTGTAAATAAAAGGGTCCTAAAATTCTGGGATCACAAATAAACTGCATACATAAACAGTACATTTTAAAACGAAACAAAAGAGTAAATATTAGCCGAATCTAAGCAATAACATTGATTGTAAATGTGGGTCACTTCGCTAAAATATAACGAAGGCACGCTCGTTTTGTACACAAAACATATTTATGATAAGGATAATACAATTGGGTATGTAGTTCGTTATGTAATTGCGTCTTAATGTAGAGGATATTTGGAGAATTTCATATGTTTCTACCATAGAACTTTGATTACAACTTGGGTAGGTTATGTCATCTACAGAGTCAGGAACTTGATTTCAGGCAAATATGTCCCGCAACCGGATAGAAATCCGGTAATGCCTTATACCATCGAAATCGGTTCAGCTGTTTTAGCGTCAAAGAGTAAGATTTGCATTTATAATATTACTAGGCTGCACGAGTGATTTCTCCTGCCTCTCTAGGGAACTTCTTAACTTCTCTTGGATAAAAAGTAGTCCATACAAGGTTTTGATCAAAATCCGTTAGGAAGATTTTACGTAAAAAAGTTAAAACCTTACATCTTCAAAACTTTCGCGTTTATAATATGCATTTGAAGGATAAGTGTATCTACTGAGGTTATTTTAGATCTTGAAGGAATATTTGCGCAAATATTTAGTCGTAAAGTCCAAGTTTGCACGTGCGTGGTGTCAGACTTGCGTGCGTATTCCTGCACGCGAGTCTAAGTTTACAATCATGAGTTTCGGGGTGACACATAGTGATAGAAGCAGCGGATTCCATGGTGACAAATATAAGTTCACCGTTTAAACTTTTCAGATGGTATTCCTGTATATTCTAAGTTGTTACAAATCGTATTATGTAAATACCCACTATACCCAGCACATAGAATTTATGTTATTCTTAGTCCGTTTACGTCAAATTTTTCAATCATAATTTTTCTCGACACTAACTTAATAACGTTGAAAATATCGTTTAATCTCTGTGACACCTACATTACTCTAAGCCTTATCGCACTAGCGGATTTTCTTCTTTTCGGAACGAACCGGGCGATCTCGCTTGGAAAATCCGCTGGTGTGAAAACGCTGCCCAGTCAAAACGAACACGTATTATTCCAACCACAATTATTTAGTTTAGTTGACATAATGACACAAGTTCAGTACCTTTAGACACGCTCAAGTTCAAAATAAGACATACTAAATACACATTGATTTGACTAACTTATTGATAACTTTTCGATTCAGCGATCTAACAACCAATTCCCAATAAAATACAATTAAATTACAAGTATGATATCAATTGACTGGTGTAGCATAAAGCACTAACAATTCAATTTATACGTACAATAGAACGTAAATAGTTACAGGGTTATATGTGAAGGGTTATCGGCGTTTATGATTGTACTGAGGTGAATTGGTGATTGAAATGCGTATAAGGTAGCAATCGAACTACTGTTTAGAATATGTCAGACGACCTTTGTATCAGATTTATGGTTCGCAGCAAGCCATTGATGAGGTTACTTCTAGGATGGGTCACCATACTAGAAATTGTCGAGATGCATTGGTAAGATGTTCAAGTATAGTGTTTGTATAGGTTTGCAACTTAATACAATAAATAGTAAAGTAGTGCACTTTTAGATAATCAGATATTCCAAAAATTGGAACAGTAATTAGATGCTATTAATCTTAACACAAATAGTTGAACATTTTTCAATATTTTTTTAATACAAGGAATAAACTCGCTGTCACTTTCCTATGCCATGGACCTTATAATGTAACTTAACACTAGATGAGGTTAAGAAGACACGTTTTCTAAACCACTATGTTTTACCCGGTAAACATATGCTTTACTTTTTCTATCACATAAAATATCTACATTGTAAGACCTATCGTTTTATAGACTTAACACAAGTACACAAAATGTTGCCTAGGAAATTATTGATAGAACCAATGCATGCAATTCAAAAATTGAAATATGAGTAAAAATATTGCTAAGTTCGAGAGAATTATCTGTACTTACCTATCTAATAAAACAATAACGGTAATTAATTTAAATTAATAAACAAACCAGAGATAACATAATGATTAACTTGAAAGTGTCAACTAAAATACGAAATAATTTATCTTTACACTTAATCTGAGCGGCGCCATCTTTAAGAGACTTTTGAGCATAGATGCATATCAAATCAAAAAGCTAGCAATCATCTTTGTTTATAACACTGAGAGTTATTACTTGCCCCCTGACTTCAATTAACCTGACCTTACTACGTTACACTTGATACTCCGATAAATCTCTTACTAAGTATTCCATTGCCGGCTTACATCGATAAGATAAGCCAGCGACGTACAACCGAAAAGCAGTGAACTTCAAATTTTGAGGAAGAATCGTTTTTGAAGAGAGTAAGAATGGAAGCCAGATTTGAGTGTTTATGTTAAATAATAAAGTAACCTATTTAATGAAGATTATATTATTATAAAATTAGTGGTAGTTTTTTGATAATTTTCAATTGCGTACGTGTGTTTTGTCACGTAGATTTTGAACTTATTAATTTTTGAGAATTTATGTATGCTAATATAGAAATTTTATGAATGCTACGTTCGTAGTTTAACTTACTAATCTAATAGAACATAGATTTATTGACCACACGACACGACACGCTAGGCCATTTTACTTACCTACTTTATACAAAAAAAAAATCTTGTTCGATTCCAAGAAGGTGTAAATGCTTATAAAAAATATCACTTCTTTCAGTATTATAAATCACCTTACAAAATGCTTGTTGGTAACCGATAACTGGTAATAATGTCATTCAACTTTCAGCACTTGGCTCAAAATGTACGTAAATCAACATGAGACATGTGAATTTATTGTTTAACAAATTACCCTTTTTTCTTGTGTTTTTAAAAAGATGGATAAATTGACATCAACTAAGAGACGGACAGATTTACAAAGGGACTTTTGGTGTTTCCGAAAAAGTGCAACAAATCCAAGGATCAATTTTTTCTTACTAATTTTTGAACTTAACTTTCACTAATTCATACTTATCAATGGCATATGAAACAGATAACTATGCAGTGAAGGGAAAAACATATTTATTTATATTTTCAATTCATTCCTAACCAATTTAAAAACACTAACGGGTAGCTATTACTTTCCTAGAGCACGCATGCGTACGACAACACGGAAGAGGGCGCTAACAGAAGCTAGTTAATTACCCTATAATTTATTATTGTTATCATCTTCAATGCAAAACAATTAGCTAACATACGCGATAAATTCACCGAACACCTATAAAATTCGTATAAAACGTCCCGAACTGCCTTCGTATAATTAATACCACTATAAATTTTGCCGAACTAATTAATATCCTGATAAACAATGGAACAGTTCAAAAGAATGTCACACAAACATGTGCTCTCATTAATAACTCAAAACAAAACAGACTATTCGATAGAAGATTAGAAGTAGAAGTTCAAGGGCAAAACCGCCAGACATTGTTATTACAGATAAAATATTTATTTGATCCGGCTACAGCTATAAACGAAAGCCCGGTAGGCAGTTATTACCCTCATGAAAATCTGGGTACGCTTATCCGGATCACCCGGGAACAAAGCGTTTATATTCATGAACCCTCAACGAACCTATTACCCTCCCTGATAAAATATTCAATTACCAGTCAAGTACTTTCACCTTTGGGTTCAGTGACATTATAATATGAAAATTCAGCAAAAAATAACCATCGCCACAAAACGGTGCACGTTCTCATTTTGCAAATTATCATCAAATTACCGACTAAACACACGTCTGCCTACGTCGGAGGTCAGTCGTCGTTTGAGCGTGGCGTTCGAATTTCAAACGCGGGCGGTTTAAACTGACGCACGTGATTGGTGGTCGTAATTTTCTCTGCACTATTATTATGTGAGATGAAGTTATCAAATTTTGAAACAGAAAATTGTGGGTTTTTATACTTTCGCTTTCGTCAGTGTTTGCTTTTCGTGCGTTGGTATAATTTTATTAGGCCTTATTAAGTCATCTGGCCAACATGTTGGTTGCATGATGTGTGTTTAAGAACATTATAAATGGAATTATTATCGTGTTATAAAAGATTTATTAGTTGCTCGTTATTTGTGACGTCATCTTTGGTTGTCAGGTTTCGCTTTTTTTATCGAAGAGATGATCTTTTTTAATTGTTGTAACATCATGTTTCAAAACATTTTCCATGCATGTTTACATATCAATCTATTACTATACGTTTAAAGTTAAAGTAAGACTTATTACCAGCAAATTGATCTATGCGCTAGCCCATACATACATTGGTTTTAATAATAAATAATTGCCCAAGGTTTGTAATAGATATGTTATGGACCATGTGATTAATTGGGGCATTATTTATAATGCCCGAGCATTATGAATAATGTCTAGCTTCATCGGGCCAAGTGATTAATAACTATCTTAACTTCATTATTTATCACATTGCACGGGCATTATTATATTGCTACATGATAGTTGGGCAATTTGATAATAAAGCTATATTTTATGCGGTGCGAGGGTGGCAGTTGTTCTAATAAATAAATCCTGTGACTTGCTACATATTTTATGATTATTGTTTTAAATTATATGTTCTATTTTAATGGGAAATTATAAGTCTAGCCAAAAAAATATTAATTGGACAATTGTCATCTAATTTACTAACTCGGCCTCGTTTTTCTTGATCTCATTTTTCTTGGCTCGTTTTTTTATGGTAGAATTTAATTTGGATTCAAAACATTGTATTAAAAACTGAACTTAGTGACGAAAACGAATCGCTGCAAAACCGACTCCACGTAGTCTTGTCTGCCCTACCCCTAGAGTGCAATTCAAAACCGCGTAGGCACGGAGGGGCGAGGCGGCCTGCGAGCTGAGGCGCAGGTAGTTGAAGCGCTCGCCGCCGCGGCTGAGGCTGGCCGGCCGAGCCGGCCAGCAAGCCGAAGCTGCGGTGGTGAGCGTGAAAACCATCTGCGACGATAAGCTCGCATGGGACCGCCGGGGACCCGCAGTGCCGGAGCCGTGACAGAAGCCATGCTTGCTGCATGTTGCATGCTTACTTTGCTATGCTCTGTCAATTGATATGGGATGTGTTATATTTAGTTTATTTTAAGTTAAATGTCAATAACAATAAAAAATATGAAATTAAATATGTTTGTATTACTTTGCCCAAAAGGTCACGGGCAATATGTATAGTGGCCGGTCAATTTGATTGTTTGAATAATTATTATCAAATTGCGCTCTCATATTGGGCATTATTCATAATGACCGGGCATTATGTATACTGTCCAATTTATCACTTGGTCCATAACAGATACTCAATATAGCAAGCAAATATTATTACTTTGTAGCTTAGATAACGTTTAGAATCTTCGTTCCTAGGATATTTTCTGGGTCAGTTTGATTTAGATTTATATTTGTAATTATATAAGCTTCTATTAATCTTACAAGCTATTTGATTACAATAAATATATTAATGTTAATAGAAGGTATCTAGTTTTGCCATCGGTACAGATTTAAACGGAATAAAGGTAAGAAAAAATATATTAGAGAGCCATGATTTCTTTATAAGATTACTAACTATACTAAATCAGTTACTGTGAGAAAGAGGGAAATTTTTACTTAACAGCTACGAAATATCAATTTTCCGATAAGGAAAAGAAAAAATAGTCTCCTTCCTTGTGGGAAGACGGTAAAAATTGGGTAGAAACATCTAATGATTATGCAGGAGAATGCCTATAAAAATAATTTACACTAAATTCCATATATCTGTTTGTATGATAAAATTTCAAAGTTAATTCTTCTAGCAACAATCCTACAGTAGTTAAGTTATGTACGTGAAACTTTTGAATTATTTCACCTGTCCGAGCATCGAACCTGGGCCCGCTCAGACAACCAATAACAATAAACTTTACGTACGTAACTATTTGTTTTAACTACAGGCTGTTTGTTTTCCTGATCACATAAAAGACGTTTGAATTACATACAGGATGATTTAAAAGTTGTGTGTATATTTTTTATACTTTTAGTTCAAGTTAATCATAAATACATTAACTAAATAAAAAATTATACATAATGTTATATATCTGGAGCTGTGAAAATAACAAAAGATCGAACTGAAAAGGAATAAAATATTTTGCATATAACTACTTAGTACCTAGGTATTATATCTTTGCTAATGCCGGCCATACACTCTACGGTCTACCGGAGAGGTAATCTGTGCAGGTATGCCCGCGCAGGTCAACCGAACATTGGTAGCGTGTATGGCCGACTTAATATAAATCTAGCAGAAATAATTCACAAAATCATTATACATAGCGTCCAAAATAATCATCTAACAAAAATGAATTGAGAACATCACCCTTATTGGGAAGTAGGTTAAAAATTAAATCATCTATCTCTACAGTCACCACGAACACAAACCAAACCGCGTGCATAAACTAGCTACTTATACCAGGATCTCAGAACACCCTAAGCATCGCATGCTCACGCGCCACGCATTGATTCCAATATCGATTAGTAGTTATTTGTGTGCACCCGCCCTAACGGTGCCGCGGCTGCCTATAAACAAACTTAAACTGATTTTAATTTTCTACTTATATCTTCAAGTGTTGGTTTAGTGAGGATATGCTTCCGTGTAGACATGTTTTACGGAAAATTATTACCACTTTATTATTTATTAATGTCTCATTTTCACCAAAATTATAAATATAAAGATTTTATGAAATTAAAAACTCATTACATTATTACCATCTGCTTAACCTTTTTCCCAAATATATGCTGAGGTCGTCTTCCGGTCTAACCGGATGCAGCAGAGTACCAGTGTTTAACAAGGAGCGACGGCATGTCTGACCTCTTCAACCCAGTTTATCGTGCACTCCGAAACACGAAACAAAAATTAAAAAAAGAAAGATTTAATAAAATTAAAAACTTATAATAATAAGATTAAATGCCATAAAAGGTTAAAAATCAAAATAACAATTAAATTGATGGCGGTTTGAAAAGGTTTTACGACACATTTAAATATGTAATAAATTTTATGGAAATAGTCAAAACAAACGTTGATACCATGCCACCCATTTGGCGAAAAGCTTTTAATTGGTCGTAAACTTTTCTGTTCAAAAATAATAAATTACCATAATTTGATTTCATATAGCATTTTAAAAACCGTTCGCGTGAATTCTGATGTAAAAATGCAAAGTTCAAAAGATTATATCTTGCCTCGTAAATGTCTTGTTCTGCAATTAAAGTTATATTTGCACAAAAGATAATTTAATTAACCAATTAGTAGGATTTTATGGGATTTTGAAGTATTTTCTTTATCAAAACTGCATTAAAAGTCATCAAGGCGCATTATATTTTATTGCTGTTAATGTCAGAATTATTATTTGAATTTTAATATCGCTAAAGGTAACTACTATCTTTATAACTGAGCCCTATAAATTGAATATGAAAAATATTATTTCAATTAACCTGAAAAAAAAAACTATACTTTTTATGTGCACGACCAACCAACACAGATATCAATTCTACACATACAGATCCCCACAATTCTTTCGTACAAAAATCACCCTATTAAATCACATAACAAGAAAATATTTGTATTTATTAGTGGCATCACAATCTGGCCTGAGTTATAGGTCCATCGTAAACTTGGGTTATGTCGTATTACTTGGACCAGTGGCTCCGGCCACCCGGAAGGTGGCTAAGGATCTTTAGAAGAAGGATATTTGGGTGAACGGTTTTGGATGACGAATGGAATCGTAAATCTTACTTTAAGGATATGACAATTGAGTCCTTTTGGAGTCAATGTAATGTAGAGCAACTCTGACTACTTGTTGGTACTTTGTAGTTATAAGTATTTAGAACTGACATGTTGGCATGTGGTTAGTATCATACATAGTAGAAGATTTCTACGGTTTCTTAATACATCAAAGATTGTACTATTGCTGTAATATTTGTACGCCATTATATGAGGCTAAACATGGATGGACTATTTTTTTAAACTAATATCTCTCATGCTTATTTTATTAACAATTGTATGTACACACATGTTTACAGAAATAAATGATAAAGATAACGATTTACGAAAGCTTCATTATGCATGAATTACCTAGGGCAATATTCAGTTGGTTTCTCGTATATTGACTTATGATGCGTTTCCGCATATATAAAATTAACAAGTTTTTTATCACGCTGTCACCACTAACAAGCAAGTAATTATAAAAATTGGGATAAAACTATAAATCACTTACGAACTTTTCTATACTTAGACTAGAGTTACGGTGTTTTTCGGCTTTGTAACTAATAATTCCGACTGGCAACAATAAATAAGAATTTGAGTACAAATCCGACGTCTTACAGTTTGTAAACAAACGCGTGTACAATGTATGTGTGGCGACGCCTTTATAATCCGCTGAGAAAATATTGTCTTAGAAGTCTAATGAAAGATAAATGTAACTTGTTATGCAAAACTATTTTGTAGAAGTAGTAAATGTTTGGATGTCAACTTGGTTTGCTTCAGAACCTTTACGAATTAAGATGCTAGCTTTTCTTTTATCCAGCTTTTTGGATAGCGAGGACCCTTGCTGGTTAAATTGAAGTTTTTTTATTACTATTATTAACTTTTGGAAGCTCTAAGCTGTAGTGCATTTTATGATAAAGATGGTTACGAGGCTGATTCTGAATTCTGAATTCTATTTTTTATAATGAAAGAGTTTTCAAATTTGAAATATAGAAAAGTACCCGATTAATCTTGAAACAACTGAAATATTTTTTTAAGTATTTCAAAAACTTTCAAAAATTATTTACATACAGCCTTTACAGGAATTAGAAACCCACCTTAATTAACTTTGCGTCTAAACTTAGCTTCAAAAACTCATTCAAAAATTAGGCTACAAAAGAACAAAACTGATTGTTATCAATAACCAAGATTTATAATAGTGTTTCTACCTGTTACGTGTGCCTAATGAACGCGGTGCGTTTGCGCAACTCACGGGGAGGAGGGCGAGGGGGGAAGATAACAGATTTGTTAATGGAAAGACTGTGGTATACATTGAACCTACCCTTTATTCGCCGCAAGTTCCGATAAAATATATGCCTAACTCACATCAATTGCTTCATTATTTGCTTTTTCTTCTGAAAAACTGTTCGCAGATAAAAAGTGATCAAACGTAGAAAATGGTCTATTTTATGTTCAAATTTGATTTAATGTTTTTATTGAATAGATTTGACGGAAGTCCGAGTTCAAATATGAAATTACCCATGTATACCAAATTAAGGTATGTAAAAAAATATTAAAATGAATGAGTAAGTTCAACGGTTATTTTGTTTATACTTAACTACGTAGTTTAACCACGCTTTAACTGTGAGTAATTGCTAGTTTGGTCTATTTGATTTCTTTTTAACTTCCGTTTTACTTGGCAGTTAGGTTTTCTGGTTGAAGTCACTGATAATTATTTCCTGTATTTTAATTTAATTCCTTAGAATTGAATTTCCTTTATTGAAATAATAATGAGAATTGTTTCTTTGTGGAAAAAATATTTTGCAAATCTTGTTAATAAAACCTCATATTAGATTTCAAAACCTAAACCACTTCATTATCGGGCACAATAGTTAAAAAATCGGTGTGTATCACATATGACTCAGAAGACAGGGAAGTTTTTAAAAGACACTTATTCCGTTACTTTTTAACAATATAAAAAAAAAATCGAGAAAATATAATCTTTGTCATATCCATGTTATTCCATTGCCATATTATAAAATTTGTTTGCTTGGCGGGGCGTGAGTGGTTTACAGCCTAAAGCTGTAACAGCTGATAACAGTATACCCCCGTCCTTAGCCTTTCTTATTTTATTCACAGGGGTGTCACTTTTGACAACTTTTTATGTATGCACACAGTCATATTTTGTGTTAAATGCCGACTTTTTAACAGCTTTTTAAAGTTTTATTTTATTGGTCTATAGTAAAAGATATGATTTTATTTTAAAAATCTGGGTTATGCTCTTTACGACTTTCTTTGAGATCCATACAAGGTATTACTCGAGTCACAGTACAGAAATCATTCTGTACGCAATATGTCTTCTGAAAAAATTGAAAATATTATGTGGTTCCCACGGGTTGAAATACCATGATCACGATGACTTGCAGGAATTAAACATATTGCTATCAGGCAAGATAATGATAATGTAAACAGAGTTTTTTCACGAAATCTTGGAAGGACTTCAGGAGTTACCGATAATTGATTGCCGTTTTTTTTTAATTATTTTCTTACAAATATTGTTAGTGGCATCCCTAATTAAAAGTGTCACGCGAAACCAAAAGTTTTGTCGCTCGTTTTAAAAATCCTCGTAAGCTGTAATTAAATATTTTTGAGTTCACTTTCTTGAGATGGGTTCCTAATCACAAACGAACTTTGATAAGTGGTCGGTAGCAGATATTCTTTAAAAACTTTAATTTAAATTGCTTGTTTAATTCGATTTTTATTACAAACAATTCTGTTTGGATTAGCGTCGGGATTTTTATGTTAATTTTTGCTGATTGCGACAACTTTGGGGGCGGGGGAAGATTACTTTCGTGTGAAGCGACCGCGGTGGGTTGAGAATAATATGGAGCGGTATTATTCAGGACCGTGCTTGCTATTGTTTTTAAATATATCAGGAATAAAAGATAAAAGTTTCATATAAAATTGAAACCTTCTTATCTACTTCATTAAAGCTTGTTGTAGTATCTATTAAAGAAGACATACACTCATAATCGCTACAGTTAATCGGTTCATCGTCGTGCACAACGCAACAATTTTTACTACAAGTATCGAGAACTATTTCTTTAATCGATTAATTTTCAATCGAGTCACATCACTGGCTGTGTATTCAAGGCATGTCTTTAGCCGACGGTACATAAAACGGCAGCTGATGACCAAAGCACATAAAATACAGTGATAATATCAAAATAGACTACAACTCGTAAAACTTTAATACTTCGTGTAAACATGAGCAAATATAGATATTTTACCTCATTTTATTGTAAAGTCGTTTATTATCAGCTAGCTTTGCGGATTTGGTCCTTAGTTGCATTATAGCGTGGTGACAGAGAGCTGAATTGAAATGTTAATAAGTGTTCACCCAGTTATGGTCTCACTATATTCACTGTTATTTTAGTAGCTAAATCATATTATTCGAACTGATCTCTCGATTTTTTCCTTTGACTCCACCACTATAGGAAAAAATGGAATCAACTAACTTATCCATCTACATGTATTCCTTTACTCTAGAAATTATTTTACTATTGTATTTACTACTAGCCGTTTTCCCGCGGTTTCACCCGCGTCCTGTGGTAACTACTGCCCGTACCGGGATAAAATATAGCCTATGTTACTCGTGGATGATGTAGCTTTTGAATGGTGAAAGAATTTTTAAAAACGGTCCAGTAGTTTTTGAGCCTATTCATGACAACCAAACAAACAAAGTTTTCCTCTTTATAATATTAGTATAGATATTGCATTGGCATTTAGTGTAACAAAGCTACGTAGGCGATACCCATGAATGTAGTTAGTGGACACAACATTCATCCAAGACAATTTTGGTTGTTGAAACTAAAGAACAATTAAGAGTAATCTAAATATATAAAACTCAAAGGTGACTGACTGACTGACTGACTGACATAGTGATCTATCAACGCACAGCTGAAACCACTGGACGGATCGGGCTGAAATTTGGCATGCAGGTAGATGTTATGACGTAGGCATCCGCTAAGAAAGGATTTTGATCAATTCTACCCCCAAGGGGATAAAATAGGGGATGAAAGTTTGTATGAAACTTTGTCAGTTTTAAACCGATCGGACTGAGACTTTGCATGCATAAAGCTACTATGGCGTAGGCAACCCTTAAGAAAGGATTTTGATAAATTCCATCCCTAAGGGGATAAAATAGGGGATGAAATTTTGTATACATCTTCTTAGATTTTATGAAGAAGTCCTGATGACGAATCAGAATTTTATGATGACGTTCGCTTAAATACGATTTTGATTAATTCAACCCCCATTCAACCCCCACGGGTGATAAAATAAGGGATGATGAACGCTGTGCATTTTCGTCTCATTTCTGAATCGCGGTGTTAAGATTCTCCGCCAGTTAATTACCTTCGAACTGAACTGTAGGTAATCTGTTTGTTTGGGTGCTAAACTATTGCTAACTATGGAGGAAAACTACTTGGGCTATTGTGATGGGATGTTAGTGGATGACAATGTATTTGGTACATGTAAAAACGGCAGGTGGAGACTCGCCACCTCACTTACTGGGCCCCCGGGAACCAGTCACTGAATAGCAACAAGAGGGCAACAGGGACATGAGCGGCTGAAGGGTGAGGATCCCTCGGCGGACTTTAAACGCAGATTACGCGCTCCCTGTACTTACCCTCCGAGCAGGGCTACTAATCCTGCTCTAGCACTCCACTCCACTCTGGACGGCCAAGCCAAGCCAGAGGCGTGAGACCTACCCCCGTCATGGTTCACTCTGACCGGCCGGAGATGGGGGACAGTATACTCTCCCTGGAGAACTCAGTAAGTATATATAGCCCCGCGGGGTCGCTACTCCCCGTCATCAGCCTTAGATGTCCTGCGGTGCCTATATCTCATTATTATTGTCGTTATTATCTCAAGAGCCTTTGTCCCAATTATGTTAGGGTCGACTTCCAGTCACGATGCAACTGAGTACCAGTGTTTTACAAGGAGCGACTGCTTATCTGACCTCCACAACCCGGTTACCCGCTCAACCCAACACCCCTTGGTAAGACTTACTGGCTTCTGACTACCCATAACGACTGCCAAGAATGTTCAATGACAGCCGGAACCTACAGTTTAACATCCCCTCCAAATAACGGTCATTGGTATCCAAAAAATACGTAGAAAGTACATACGAACTTAAAAAAGTTGCATTGGCAGGTACTTGCCAGACCTGGAATCAAAGACCCACGCTCATACTTGAGAGATTGGTTCTCTACCCACTAAACCACCACGACTTCCACTAAGTCACCACGACTTTGTCATCTATTTAATGGTTTTTTACGTAATAATACGTGTAATATTTTTGCCACACACAACTTAAATGCCGACTAATTAGAATTACTACTTTTATCCCTATGGTCACGTCTATTGCGGTTCAGTTCTCAGCATTTTGTTTAGTCTGCTGTGCTTTTGCCGTTAAAGTACAAAAATTAAATATATGGAACGTTTCTAATGGTTATGCGTATTCCGGTGTTTTCAAGTCAACGGGCCCTTAAAATTCAATATCAGAGATCTTTGATTTTGTTGACCCCGTAGTCGCTGGCATAAGGGACAGGATCCGCGTACGAAGTCGCGGGCAGAAGCTAGTAGTTCAATAGAGATAATAAACCTATTCATTCTTAATATAGCCAGACCCTGTTCCCACAGCAATATTCTATTAATACACATCAGATTAAGACAAAATTATCAGACACGGCCGTTATACCAAGAAGCTTTTTTGCGACCCCATTAAACACTACATTACAGGACATAAAAAAACAATTAATGTACTATTAAAACAATATCGACAAATACAGGATATTAAAAATACCGACAGACGGGACGACAGATAAGGTTTATTACTACTTTATCTCGACTTACGGCGGGTTTGGGCAATCAAAAGGCGGTAGGTATATAAAATAAAATTTTTACTACGGCCTAATCTAAAATTTTGCCTGGATTCGCTTTGAAACCACCCCGTTGGTATAAAGCGGGCTGTGCACGATAAATTGTAACTACAATTTCTTAGCTAAGAAAGTACTTTTTATTCATTTATATGAAAGCAATTAAGTTAGGTACTTTTGACTAAAATTAAATAGGTAGTGAAAGAAATACAAACTTTAATTCATTATATTGTAGCGTGCATAACTGATAAATGAGCATAACTTAAACCTATGAACTTGTGTTAAAAAATCTAGCACGTGCTAATTCATGTTTAACATTCCTTCCAAAACGTTGAATCATTAAAAAAGTTTTTTATATGGTAAACCTGTTAAACCAATCGTAAATTCCGTTGATTTTTGCGAGAAAAAGAACTCAACTGGTTTTTTGCGATAGGCATGAATAACAGAAATAAAATCTAAGCAAAAGTAGAAAAGGTTGTAATAAATATATTGTAATATCTTGATTAACACATAATACATACCTTAATTGCCTTTAAAAAATCTTTTATTCCGTAATTTGCAAGAAAAAAATCTTTACGTTCTCATTTAAACAAGATATTGATGGACAGGTGTCGATAACTAACAAATTAGATTTTTTTTTTATCTGTTGAGAAACCCATAACTTCTTCTTTTGAGCAGTCATCATAATTGTTAGGGAAAGTACAATATGTGTGGCATAAACTGTATATTTTCTTGTAAGCAGTCCTAACAAAAATGACGTTTAAGTTAAAAAAAGTTTTCGTTGAACTTACAATATTTTTTATCATAAATATAATTTCATTCTTTGTCAAAATTTTCCTCTGTTCCTCGTAATTATACATACCTACTTTATATTTGATAGCCTGCTACGATTGTGATACATATAAAATAAACGCGCCTTGAACAGCCAGCCTTAGGGATATTAAACATTTTTACGAGGGCCGAAATAAAGGATGTTTGTTGGTCGACAAATTTAACGCTGTGTTTATCGAGTGGTTCCTCATCTCTATTTTATTGCTTGAGAAAAACGATAAGTGACTATAAAGCGTTTGATGAGGGGAAAAATTTGATAATAGGCTCCAGATCCCTCTATCTATTTTCGCGGCAACACAACAAGGGAATGGAAAGTTCTTTCAATCCATTAATATTTTAATGCCACATAAAAAAAAACAATGATATTGTTGATAGAGGAAAAGGTTCATGCCATTAGCAAAGCAATAAAATCACTTACGTAGAAACAGAAATTAACAGTCGTATAACAAATAGTAGAAAAACTCTTTACTCTTGTAAACAGTACAATAAAGCAATCCAAAAAATTGCTCAATGGGTACGACAGAAACAATGGCTGAAATAAACCAAATTGCTCCACTAAAACCATTTACTACTCAAGCAATACGCAAATCACGTAATAATTACTCAACATCTAATTTGGTTCAACTGAAAATAACAGGTCATTGACTCCAATCAATCTCAGTATAGCAAAAATAAACGGTTCGGGTTTAGACACAATATTTACTGCCCGTTGACATACTATAAACATACATTTTCTCTAGGAACCCGAGTGGTTAATCATTGGTCGAAACAGGTGGTAGATGATGCGTATATAAAATAAATATATAAAAATAAAATGCCTGAGTACGGCAAATATTGCAGCGATGACATAAATGGTATGGTAACGTTTGTATCTGCGCTTGCGCATGAAATGTCTGTTTGTTTTCGTTTCGTTTGTCTGAAGTTTGTGGGTTTGTGTGAATGGATATTGGGTGCGTGTAGCTTCCGTATTTACGTATAGTAAGGGAAAAATAGAGGTCTATTTTTTATATGGAGGATGTGAATTATTGAAATTAAGGTTTGTTAAGTTTTGACTAGTTTAGAAAGCTAATTATAATAGAGACATCTTATCTATACCAAAAAAGTTAAGTCTGATTTCGGTTTGAATATTCAAAGGATAGTAACTGCCATATGTTGACGTTAGCTGTCAAATTAACAACACTTGACTCACGTAAACTTTAACGCTAAAAAAAGCTTGAAACCACTAAAGTTAGTTACGATAATGTTCGTTTCACATCAAAGAGAAAGCGATTTTCGTCAAAAAAACTCCAAAATCAAGTATCTATATAATTTTTTAAATCGCCATTTCTTTACCAAACTAAATACTCTTTGCGTAAAATCTATGGATCCAATAAGGAATGATTAGTCTAGTCCAAGGAAGTCGGTATACACATAAGAGGCGTCGTTTTCGCGTCGTGGGCGCATTCATCAATCTTCGTACGTGCGTAAAACAAAACGTCATTATTAATATATGAGGATTGCACGCGGAAATTGTCGGCCAAGATTTAATGTTACATTTATGGACTACTGGAGTTTCATAAAAGTGATAGATTATTATTGTATTGTGTTTTAAATGGTCTAAGACATGGAGTCGCTTTATTCATGGAGAGGTAATCAGGGTGGCTGTTGTGAGCTTAATTGTAAACTGACGCCACTTAAACGACGAAACTTAAATAAAATGACGCCGCAATTGTTACTTAAAAATGAACACAATTAGAGAAAAAAGTTTCTATGGTAAACAACAAATAGATACCAAGGGCCTAAACACTAGGTATTGTCTAGATTTCCACAAAATTTTGTTCTACAACAGGACTTGATAGGAAAGTCTGATTTGATGAATCAATGGTCCCTCCATTGATTCATCAAATCAGACTTTCTCATTATGAACCATATAAAAGCGAGTCATTCCACATATAAAGTGCTCAGAGATTTCACTTTCAATAACTCACAATAAACCCAACAAGTTTATTTCACAAAGGCCACATTAACACCGCGATCCGTTGATTATTCTCATTAACTTTCCCATTTTAATTCATCCACGGACTAATATAGAAATCAATTAAAAATATCACAGAAAACTGACACTAAAAATCTCAACTTCTCTAGTGATGCTCCGAACATTATCGATAAATTATCCGCCGAATTACAAATGTCGCTCATTTCATGTCATTGTGAACATTTATTGAAAGTTTATATCCTATATTTTTATTCGTAATCACTATAAAAGAATGTTTGGGGTAATACTATCGCCCATTATGCTTGTAATATCACGTGAAGGAAATGGTCTAATCGTGCTGATTGAATGTTAGGGAGTTCTACGGAGCAAGGTAAGTAATTTGTCGGTTCGTTTTAATAATATCGAAGGGATGTGTGTTGTATATTTACTTTACATAATTTAAAACAATTTTAAAATACACAGAGTTTTTCTATAGAAAAATTGCATTTGTAAATGAATAAAATTACTTACGTGTTTCATTCAAAGGCTTGGCTAAAACAAGTGAAGCTAATGAATAAAACAAAAAAATAATGACTGTATCATCAGTATGCCTAAGAATTAGAACAAAAAAGCTGGCTTAATGGCTAGTAGCAAAAAGTTATGAAAACTTTTTGTAGCGGAATAATAACAAGAAAGTACTAATTTGAACAGACGGGCATAGGGATCGACTATGATGAGGCTTATTCAGTTTTTTCATTCCGTAACTTGTTAAAATTAATAACAATTTTTACGATTTATTTGTGTACATTCGATATCTCAATATTTTTCGATAAATAAGTTAAAATGTTTTAAAAACATTTTTATATTGTCGTTACATATTTTAGGTGATCAATAAATATTTTTGCACAAAATTAAGACATGCTGATACCTTTGCCATAATAACATTAAATTACAAATTTATTTCGTGTACACCCCGTGGTGTTAACAGGGACAGCATACAATAGAAATTAAAACGTTCTAAAACGTTCGAACACTTTATTAAAATATCGGAACAGAAGGCCCTAAAAAAATGATAAAAAAAAACGAAAAATAAACAACAAAAGTTACCAATTTATCGATATTCATTCAATATTGTTCACCCCATCGCGTGATAAAAGGTTATTACACAAAAACCGATAAATCAATATGAATTTTGATTAATAAGTACCTTCGTTCCGATGCATTAGAGTAATATATTTGTTTAATCCCTTATGGAAAGGACGATGTTCTATTTTTAACGGTTTTTAGATATCTAATGAGCTGAAACGTATGGGCATTAGGATAATTGAACTTTTTTGAATCGTTTAAGCAAAAAAAAAAATTAGAGTTAGGTAGGCCAGTTTGGTTTACGATTGTAATGCACGCGATTGATCATGCTCTGTTTAACAGTTTTAAAAGCTCATAAAATGTAATTATTTATCAATTAAAATATTGAGTACGTAGATTTATTAATAAAGTAATTAACTGTACACGTTTTGCTATAAAAATCGAATTTTGTGTGAAATCATTCAAAAATTCACTATCAAGGAAATATCGATTTATAGCGAAAATAGTAGAACTAAATGCTAACGTCTTGAACAAATCTTTTCTAAGCTAATTCGCATAAATAGTAAGTAGTCGATTTTCTCATTTTGGAATATGTTTAAATCTGGAAATTACCTATGTATATTTTAGTAGAGAGCAATCGAGAATTTGCCGATATAAAGACCAATTACCACATCAAATAATTATACCCCAATTTAATTACCACCCAGTTTCATCAGTCCACTAATGATCGAGTGCATACATATGGCACCAAGCTGATGTATCACCTTGATCGAGTTTTGACGCATATTGCTTATGCAACGAGTACACTGAACCCCTGTGCCGGTATGTGGGCCGTCGCTAATTCACAAATATTTGCTTTCCGTACTTACCTGACTTGCCGGCCGTAAACTATTTTTAGTCAGCTTTATCGATCTTTTTATCGCCCGATGGTGAATTTGAATGAGTTATTCCCGTGTTATTGCTTTTTTGGTCCAGTTAAAGTTGATTCTGTTTTAACTTTGTTGTGCTCATTTAAATTTTGGAAGTTCAAAGATTATTTTACAGAACGAAAAAAAAACGATAAATTGGTAATGACCTTAAAACGTATACGTTTTTCGTTTGAAGATAATGATAATTAAAACATTCACAGGTAGTTAACAAGCGTTATCAAACAGAATAAATCACAATCAAAAACGAGAAGTTGATAAAAATTAACGCCAAAAAAATCGGCATCCTTCTTTAAAATTTAAAATATATTCGACCTTTAAATGTGAGCGAGATAATCGAATAATATTTGTCTGCTAATAACGTATGTTAGTGATAGTATCGAAGCCGTCTTGTAATCTTAATAAAATATATCCTTTTGTTCCACCCGCATCCCGCGTGTGAGGTGGGCGCGCAATCTCAGCGTCAGTGAGGTCTGTTCCCGGTTCGTCCAATATTTTTGTTTCCAGTTTCGAGTTTGTGTGTATTATTGGTATTAAAATTTATTTTAACTAGCTCACAGTTTGATCAGTTTTTTTTTATTTTTTGAGATTTGGTCTCTGTTTAATTTAGATTAATGCTTATTATCTGAATTTTGTTTTAGTAGAAAAAAAACAGCATCATAAATACTGCTTTTTTATATATGTATACTTTAAATGTTTAGTTGAAATAATCTTAAAATATCGCTACACCATATCTAGATTGTAGATTTATTTAGGTAACACTTAATTTACACCTTTTAAGACATAGGTACAGATTTAAAATTAACTATTTCATAACACCAACATCGACGGACCTACCAAAAAAATTGTAGGTACCTAGGTACACATTTTTTGGGGGCCAACAAAATACGTGCTTCGGGGAACACACGAGATGAGTTCAGTAGATACCTGGAGATTGCGTCTGAGATAAGAGCTGACATCTTATTTATACCATTTATCATCATTCATTAGTCTGTGCCCCGCCCCGACTGAGTTTTTTCGACTAATGGCGGGATATCTTTACGAGATACGTTCAAGTTCAGTGGCTTCCAAACTCCTTTTAAATTCACTCGTGATTTACTTTGATAAACATATTTCGACTGTTTTATGTGGTGTTCGGTTTGCTAGGAATGTTTAAGGTTTGTTTATTCGATAAAATAGTATTGATGTCCATTTCGATGTCGTAAATCAGAATTTTATTTTTACGGGTTATAAAAAATTTTGGAATGACGCAAAGTGGTATTTGATGTGCATTGTTATAGATTTTTTGGTACATAAAAACAGTTGTTTTAGGTATAAATAATGAATTTGTCTTATATGTCCTACGCACATTTTTGGGTCCTATAAAAAATGATGATTTAACGGGACCAAACAATAATGTACCTCTGGGTATGTATCTAGTGATCTTCATGCAAGAATGGCTGGTATTTCCACTCTTCAAACTAAGACAATCAAATCAAAGATAGAAACTATTATTATAGGCAGTTACAACCTTTTCCTGCAAGTATATACCACATAAGTATAACTTACGGCCTAAAAACTATAATTACCATACCACAAAGCCATACAATCATTTTGAACTTTGACAGCAAAAAATGCTCTTGTGCAGATCAAAATATCGCCATAGTTTCTAATAGATGATAATTGTAACACCGTTACAACGATGAATTACAATAGTAATTAGTGAAATGTAATTAGTTTTGCTTCGTAATTATGCGTGTGAGAACAATTTAATAGTTATTTTAATTGTTGTGTTGGGTAACTTGCTAATGCTTAACTCGAATTAAGTGAGATAATAATTGATGGGTTCTATAGCTACTTAATGACGTCATCGTTTTTTGTGCTTCCTCAGAGGCCTATTATTTATAACAATTAATGAAGGATTAGTGCCGTTTGGATTTAATTGAATAATTAATTGCTCGTTTAAATTGCCACTAAGCTATAGAGGGTTAGACAAAAAATATTGAATGGTCTACGAGACTGCAAAGATGAATTTAAATAAGATTTTACGCAAGCCTGACGCAAGTCTCCATTGACTAGTGGACAATACATACAAAATAGACGACTCCGTGTGTGGTCCAAGTAATGAGAGTTATTTAATTTCATGAATACAAATAAAAGGAGTAAAAAACAATCGTAGATATATAGGTAATGCTATCCTGGAAACAGCTAAATAAATGCAGAAAATCTTTATTTAATTAAAAAATAATCTATGGCGTTATATTTATCGCCTACTTGAAAAATCTATTGGACGATCTGAATAATATCACGGGTCAGCGCGCTAGGCGCAAGCTGCTTCTTTTTGAAATGCATTAGAATTGGCGTATGTTCAGCAATGGAAGTCCTATGGCTGAGATAAAGAAGTCGCCTATCTTCCAAGTCTTGCAAACTACATTGTAGTAACACAAACAATATATTAAACAGAAGACTTACTTAAGACAGCGTTCAACTGACAACTTCGCCATTACAGTTTGCAACAGTGTCTGTTTCCATTGTTGTACGAATTCAAGGGGTAACGTCACGTCACCCAACAGTAGGTGAATTCTTACCGGGTTATTGAACTTAATACGAAGAAAAAGTATTGTTGAATAGGTGAGTCATGTTAACTGGTATTCCGTTGCATCCGACTAGATTAGAATTTTTGGACGCGACCCCAAAATATTCGTGACTCAACTAGACAAACTTTAATCAGAGGGATGACATGTCATCTTAAATATGTGGCATTGTTAAAGGGGTATTTAATAAGCACTAAAAAGTCTATTCATGATGCATACTAAGTTGAAGAATAATAAGAATAATTGTTCCTATTTGAAATCATGAAATAAACAAAATTTTAACTTTGTAAACTGAATACTTAAACACAGACATTGTCAAACATGACTAATAATTATCTTAAATCTCAAAACAGTTGACCTCATAACACCTTAACATCTTTTGAAAAAAATGTTTTGCGGTGACTAACAAGAATGTCATCCAAAACTCGTACGACAATACATATTAGGTATATTTACTTAACAATACCGTGACGTATGACAATGTAAACACTCGGTTACAAATATTTGTTGGTGAACATAAAACTCTCTTCATTAGGACCTTACAATGCTGACAAGTAAAAAGCAAACAAAATGAATAAATAGCCCAGTTGGGTATCTCAAAACTCAGTTATTGTGTTTGTAAAGGACCTAAATACTGACTTCTGATCGTCATTTTGTTCAAGTGTATATTGTAAGTATGCAGATTTTAAACTACCTGTATATGTGTATGCCTGTGTGCTTGATGCCAACATAATTAGGTCAGTTGTTTTAGCAAGATTTGTTTATGCAATTAAGTATTAGTAGCAATTTTAAGGGCGCTATCTTAAATTTCAGTTCCTAGCCTAATTTATTTATTTATTTAACACTTTTGTACACATAGAACACAAACAATAATAAATAATAGGAAAAAATTGTACAAGGGCACAGCTTATCTCTAATGAAATTTCTTCCAGCAGGCCCGTTATGGGAGAGTTAGAAATAGAAGAGATAGGTACAGATAGACAGTGTAAAAAGAAAGAAGATATAACCAATATAACTATATACAATATACTAACATAAACTACTTAAATACATATATATATATATAAATATAAAATAAATACTATATACATCTATGACAGAGAGGAAAGATAGTGTTCTTTCAACTTGCGTTTAAACACAGCAACAGTCTGGCAGCTCCTCACCTCAGGCGGCAACTTATTCCACAGCCGTACAGCGTGGGAAGGGAATTTAAGAAGGGATTTGAGATGTGTCCTGCAGGACGCATCAGGTGAGCGAAGAAAGGAGAAACGTTCCCGCAGGTACGAAGGAGATTTAGGATTAAAGAGGATATTAAAAAGAAGACACAAAATGCGAGTGTTCCTGCGAAGACGAATTGGGAGCCACTTGAGTTCCTTGCGAAAGTGTGAGACATGATCATACTTTTTAAGATTGAAAACAAAACGTATACAAAGATTTTGCAAGCGCTCAAGTTTATTTAAAAGCTCCTCAGTGGCATCCAGATAACAGGCATCGGCGTAATCTATGATGGGTTGGATGAGTAATAGCACTAAATAAATAGAATTAAATACATATATATTAATTCTTATAAATCATTGTACTCCAGTATGTAAATAGGTTAAAATAATATTCTCGTTCTTCCTCCTGCCCTGTTCCCAATTTTACATGGGGTCGGCGCAATATGTCATTCTCTTCCATTTTCCCCTGTCACTCGTCTTACTGACACTCACTCCCTTCCTATTCATGTCATCTTTCAGGCAATCCATCCATCTTTTCTTAGATCTTCCTCTTCCTCTCCATCCATAGGTTAAAATAATGTGCAGTAAAATATGTATATCTGTTGCAGTAT
Source organism: Helicoverpa zea (assembly GCF_022581195.2). NCBI lineage: Eukaryota > Metazoa > Arthropoda > Insecta > Lepidoptera > Noctuidae > Helicoverpa > Helicoverpa zea. The sequence goes on from NC_061472.1 coordinate 8,985,751, forward strand.
TCCAAAAAATGGAATAAAGTTTCCAAAACAAAATCTAGTATGACAATCACCTATCCTTTCTTAGTACGTCCAATCTTACGGTAAAGTTATTAAAACATCAAGTGATCATGTTACGGATTCCTGCGACATTACCATATCAAAGTAACCGTGGATGTAGCACAGAGTTTCTCAAAGTGTTGAGCGGGTACCAAAAGGGATTATTACAATGACAATGAGTGTATCAAAGTACGTACAAAGCCATTTTGAGAAAAGTGCTAATTCCATACATGGGTATTTACGAGTTTAACTTCTTAACTTTCACTAGCTATTCTTTACTACTTTAAATTCTACGGTTTGTTTTAATTATAAATATCAACAAAATTGAATTAATAGGTTTATTTACGATTTAAGTTATTGATAACTGGGAAGGCCGCAACTAAATAAAAATTTAAAGGACAACAACAACAGACAACCGACTTATTAAACAGACTAGATAGAAGTAGTTGAGGTAAAGTTTGAGCAACTCTGGTTTGATAATTAAATGCATGTCATTTGTTGGTTGACACACGCCGGTGAGTGAAGGCTTCAAGGAATCTTAAGTTATATGAGTGTTTATTGCTTTGTTAACTTGTACGGCTTTGAAAACAGCGGCTTTGAGTTTATTTTGAGTTGACGTGAAGGATTTTATGTAAGCCAGCTAGCCAGTAAATCTGAGATCAGTCTAACCAAGGGGTATTGGGTTGCCCGGGTAATTAAGCTGAGGGGGTCAGATAGGGCAGTTGCCAACAAAGTTGGGAAAAAGGCTCGGAGGATGATGTGAAAGATTTTATGTCAGGCCCTAAACTAGATTAAAAACCCTTGCGTGATAACAATTTTATTGCGAATATTGGTGGTTTTGTTAATTTGATTCTTACTGATTATTCGGTAGCCTCATTCAGATAAAATAAAAAATAAACAATATAGGAGACATTTGCATTGTATAAAATATGCAGCCTTGTGTGTCTTTATTTATTTTTAAACCCGTCTACATATAGTGTTTTTATAGTGTTTTCTCTTAATGATTTTCCCCTTAATTTTATTTTGTACTAGGTACTTTATTTTAATTCAAATTAATTGATAGATGTTTTCTATCTTTAGTACGTTGTACGTGTGTCGTATCTCGCTCAAGCTCAGTTACACTCGCGCATTTCGAAGCCTCGTTTTATGGACATAGCACCAACACTGCCTCAACATTTTCTCCCTTGAGTAGCTGTGTGTCAAGGCCTTAATGTGGCCTTGGACACCGTTAAACAACATCATAAGAGATAAAATTATTACACGTGTTTTACTGGAGATCTTACTTAAATGTTAGTAGAAACTGACGAATGTAACAAGAAAAAAGCAGTTAATCCTAATTTCGTTTCTACAATTTCAAAATATGTGTTTGTTACCCAGCAATAGGTGTTTGTTTCTATGCAAACGAAACCGAGAAATCATAGGCAATTTGATGCTAAGACAAAAATAGAAAGTATTGTTAACCAAAAACTTTTAAGGTCGAACCTAAAACGCCATCTCAATCTTCAGAATGCCGCATAGAAACCGGTTTACACAAATCTAATAGCGAAATATTACCAAACAAACATTTGTGAACAGGAAACGTATGGGCAAACAAGCGTGGCTATGCGTATGCGCATGACAATACACGCACACATGTAAACATGCGCACTCGTGTACATAAGTGTGTGTTTGAGTACGCAATGTCCGAAAGCGGGCAGTTTGAGTGCAAAAGTGATGAAAGGTTTGGGTGACGAGAATTCCTGTTCGAGGAAAAGATTTAAGAAATTATTAATGTTTGAAGATATGATGGCTTTCCTACAGAGTACTTAGAAGTGGTTTTTTTTTAATGAACTCTGTATATTATCTGTTACTCCTGTATGTATCGTAGAATAGGACCGATTGGAAAATTAAAAATTGAAAATTTTAAAATGAAATTTTAAGGCCCATCATCTATCTCTAGATCAGTGAATCAGACTTAAATGATTAGAAATAAATGAAAGACAAATATGCCAGTAGAACAATACATTTATAAACAAAACAATAACAGATAGTCTGCGGTTTCCGAGCAAATATTACAAAATATGTAGGCCAACTGAAACCAGTGATTTACAACTATAGGTGAATACCTAAGCAAAAGTTGTAAATCATTTACGAACAGACGGTTAACGATGTTCAAGTATCTATTGTCGTCTTCAGAGGCGCCAGATTGTTACATTGAGCATGACAAGACAGGTATGTTATGAGGAGGATGCTAAGCAAAATGTGGATGGATTTGGAAGAAGGGTATAGTTATCGGCACGAATCTTCATCTTCGCAGAAGTTATTTATTATCAAAGAACCAATCCCGAGTGAAGGCTATGACGCGATGCGCTGCGGGCCAATCTCCGGTTTAGCCCGCCGTGCCTCACTTCATACCACAAAAAGGACCCAATTAATTACTTCTGCGCAGGTGAAGGTCAGCGCTCAAGATTCGTGCCGATGATTATATGAAAGACGATATTACAGAAATAATGTGACTTGTGGGATTACGTAGGATAAAGATAGATGGAACGAAGATGCCAAGTAAAAAATGGGAAAAAGGCAGGAAGATGATGATATAATGATCTAAACAGACTAAACCGTGTAAGTGTAAGAGATGAATCTATAAAGGCAGAGATTTTCAAAGTCCCGATCTAAAACGTAATTTGTATCGGCTACTTTTCACCTCATGCTTATATTTAACCTAACTTTCCTCACCAAACCCTTTGCTTTAAGCAACATTTAACAAACATAAACAATATTAATCATTGTCTTGTTACAATTACAATCAAGTATTAAATGGAACAGGTATTTACACGTGGGTAGCCGTTACCGTTCCGTAATATCTTCATATCAAGACTGGAACAATTAAATGCGGGATAGACGTGGTTGGTGCAAAAAACGCCCACACATAGAGTTGTAATCTATGACTCAATCAGACGTATCTGAGGGCTGTTTCTGTTCTAAGGTAACTGTTCTTTTGGTATGAATGGTAGTCTTTAATAGTTTAAATATAGGGCAATAGTCTTGTCCGATTTGCCATATTTTTTTGTTCTGCAGTCAGCACTAAATTGCAGTTTCTTGGGCACGAAGGTGTAGCACTGCCAACTTTTAGACTACGGACTGTTCGTGAAAGTTTCTAAAACCTACAAGACGATATCAACCCTAAAAAAATAACAATATGCCTAAACTACAAATAGCAGAATGTAATAGTACAGACTCGAGTAAGCTTATCTAATTTTCAATAGCCTAAATTGTAGACACAGAATAGATAAAAAATGATAAAATATCATTGTTTTACTTTAAATGGTAGTAAGGACCATTAAGTTAATCTTTTAAATAATGCGAACCAAGCCTCTGTAGACAGACTTGAAAATCCTTTAGTGGATAACAAAAAATATAACCCGATAACAAAAAGTAAATATGAATTATATTTTCATATCGACACTGAAATAACGTTTGGCTAAGATTCTATGTAAATATAAGATTACACGCCAACATAAAATACAAAATAGATGGTCGATATGTATAAGTATATAAGGTATCCTTAGATCGATAGTGTAGGCGAATAATATTGTTCATATACAAAGCTAAGCCAGAAAAATAGCACTTAGGGGGTTAGGAATTTGAACAAAACTTAAAGAATTTGACTACAATTTACTGCCTCCTAAAATAGAGAGCTATAGATATATATGTATATAAAAAATAGCTTAAAATTATGTATTCTCTGAAGTCTGAGGTCTAAGCGACATGTCGTTATCTACATATTTAAAGAGGAACTCACTGTACATATAGTAAGCTTATTTCAATGTGAAGTAGTAATCTTAATCTCCCTTTCTTGTAAGCAAATCATCGATTAAACACACACTTACAAACGCGAAATCGAGTTGTATCGAGCATCGCTATTCCTCTAATAGTAGTAGGAACCAGTGTATTAGCAGCGGCTGCATCGGTGGCGGCTGCCTCAATGTGCTGTCAACTGTCAGCGCGGGAAGCTGCGCCCACGCATGCTACGAAGTACGAAGCTAAGTTAGAAGCGGACAGCGGAATTTAGAAAAAAAATATTGTGGTTATAAAATTGAATTGCTAAAGGACTTCTATCTGTGTGATTGTTTTGATATCAGACATAGTTTCTGAATGGCATGATTTTGATGGTGTCATGCTTTTGAACGCTATAGCTTTTTACTTTAATTTCTTTGATGGTTCTAAAGTTCGAATCTTTAGAGAGAATGGGTAATTTTTGTTTATTAGGTCCCAAGGTTGAGTTAGAAAGTTACTTTAGTTAACTATAGGCACTATTTGAGAGGCCTGCGAAAGCCTTGTTACCATCGAATGTTGTCATCGAATTGTGAGTGTATTTTAAGTACACCAAGAAAGATCCGCGTGACTGGTCATTTATAATACTAGATTTTGGAATCTTGAAAAAAAAACTCGTACTTTTTTCTCGCTAACCTCACAAACCTTCGACCACATCTCTATAATTGAATCAACGTCCGCCAACATTGATATATGTAAGGGAGATACGTGAACAGATTACTAAATTAGCTGCTAAGATTTATCTGCAGTTCACTTCCCATTCAGGAGCACGCATCCTATCGCATAGTCGAGCAGTGCTGAATTTTGCAGGAAATAGGCGTGTCGTCAGCCTATTACATTGAACAAGTTGAACAAACTCCTCGTGGATTTGTTCTTGGATTTCCTTTTGCGGTTGTAAATTTATAGTTAGATTCAGATTTATGAGTGTTATGTTTCTGGGAGTCATTTTTTTGGTGTCATCGACCTGTTTGCTAATTTATTTAGAGCAATGTTTCCTGGTAAATTCTATACGTAATTATTGGATGTGTGAGACCTTTTTGGCATGTTTCAAAGGGTATCAAAAATATATTGATAAGTTGTGTACCTACTCTTCTTGTGATGATTTAGATTCTACCAATGCCAAGTTGAAAGGTAAATGCTTTCATCTCAATTTAAGGGTTCGGATACAAGGGTCCATTTTTTTATAGTGGAAGTTCAAATCTTTCGCCATGTGTATTGTGTACCTATATCGACCTAGTTAATGTTGAAAATGGGATCTTGACTTTGAAATCTGTGCATTCGTACGTTGAACCTCCGGGTTCCACGACAGTTTATTTTGAGGTGACGTTAAAATTACTAGAGGGGCTTGTGTCTATCTGCATATAAAAATACAGATTTACTAATCAACCAATATGGCAGCTTGAGCAGCGCTTGATGCAGTTACTATGGTAAGTTTTTTGATGGGTGATCAATGAAGCATATCTCTATTATGCATGTGTCTCGAAAACAACACATCAAACCGAGCGTGTTTTAGAACTCTGGATTTGTGGTAACACAATTGGTACAGAATACATTTAGAACTATGATTTTTAAAGGGCAGGTTCTCTTAAGAGAAATAATTAAGCTTTCATAAACACTACATTTCCCTCTTATGCGTAACCTACGCAGTATCTCAAAATATCACAACCAACATTCAATCGGAGTGGTGTCGTATACATACAAGTAACGGTGTTCCGGTAATGTCACATTGTTAGCTCGTCTGTCAGGGCTGCAGACGGCCGGCAGACTGACCGGATCGGATGGCGACATCCGATATTATTGCCGGCCTCGGTTTGTGAGTTGTCAGCGAGTGCGTGAATGTGATTTGAGAAATTGATAAAAAAGAGGTGCCCGATTTTTTTGCATGCGATTGTAAAAGGTTTGATATAAATACATAAAGTAAGTAAATAACGTAAGTAAGTAAAGGTTCTAACATTGTTATAGAAAAGTACATGTGTGTCCTAAAATATTGATAGCCTACTTGAATCTGATCACACCTTCGCTGTCGCAATAATAAACGCATCTTAACAAATTAGTCTACTTACAATAACTCCAAATCAATCCTCAAATTCCGTACTTACCTGAAACAAAAAAATAAATGAATTAAAAACAAGTTAATTTAATTAAAATTAATTACAAACACCTCTGTAATTGGCTGATGTGTCAATTTCACACCTAATCTCGGAGACAATTAATTGGTCCATTTATTTTGGACTACCTTCACATATATCAAGATTTAGTCTCAAGGTCTCAAGTCAGCAGGCTGTGGCAGAACGAATTGAGACAAACGGAGTTATCGAGATACGGCTTAAACTTTTTTGGGGCACACACAATTAAATCTAAGTCTCGAAATATATATATATTAAAATCACAAAATATTTTTAGTAATTATTTGTTATTAAACTCTCATATTTCATATCTCTTTTCGTCCTACCACGTTAAAAAAAATAACAAGATTTTACACACGAATAAAATGTCAAGACATTGTTTTCGAGAAATGTAGCTAAAATTATGGCTACCATAACGACCATAGGAACTGATAGTAATAGACCATGGTCATTCAAATACTCTCATATTTTAACTGGAACCCATCAAACCCACTTACTTGTCAGAAGTGGGCGTAAATCACCAACCTTCAAAAATTTGCATACATGAAAAATCACATCAAACAGTGAAACATGTGTTTTTTTACTATTATTGCCACTATTATCATAATCTTTATGTATGTGGTCCGAATTTGTCAAAAGTGACAGATGAAATTTTATTAGGCCCACCGAGATGAGATATAGTGAAATATGTATTATGATAAATAAATGTCACGTTAATAAAGACCGTTTCATGTGGAGTCTTTATTAACGGCTAGAACATTTAATCATCTAAATAGGTGCAGACTGTTTTTTTTTTTATTTACGACTATGGCCTCTCATCGGTCTTTTTATTGTTCCATTATACCTAGTTCAGGTCACAGATCGCCACACTTCCTCAAGATATATTAGTAACTTCAAACTTTAAAGTCCTGGTTTGCTTTACTTTACTCAGTCATTTTACAAATTACTAAAAAAAAGTTCTTCTGTCTTCTAACTTAAATAAAACGATAAGTGTAACTTTACAAAAATCATAGAAAAAACACAAAAATCGTTGTTAAAACTCATAAATTGGCAAATGACGACTATAGGCCGACATAGAGGAATTTATCGACATAAATAACAATCAGTGCGTAGGTGTCAAGCGGCTGTCAAAAGTTAACTAATAAAAGGTAGGTACTTATAAGCTTAATCTAAAATCAAATAAAAATAGAATTTCTTAAAACAATAAGAAAATCTATTTTTATTTGATTTGGATGAACAGAATAGATGAGTGTTATTGTAGTAGCGATGTCTAAGTCATCATTACCATAAAATATTCAAATGTCAATAATTAACTATTTATAAAAATATCCAAAGTTCCACATAAAAATAACTATATTGGTCTGCTATAAGATAACTCTGTTCACAAATATACAAAATAATTGTTCACCTTAAAAAAATAACAAACTGTTACAAGTTTTTACATAACAACAAAGCGTAAAGAATTTTTAACACAAACGCAGCGGGATCTCTGTGCATAAAATGTATGTAAATTGAGATTAGTTTAAAATGGTCTAAATCATTTAGGTATCGTATTTCTACACATTAAACTAACAAAGCTAATGTGTAATTTTATTAAAATTAACATACTTAAACGTACCTTCAAACTAAAATTAGCCAGAAACTCCCTTGTAACCTACATTACCGATAAAGGTTCTAAAAATATTCACGGACCTACACTACCTTCCATCTTTCCGCATTCAGTCTACCTCTACAATGTACTAACATCCATCAAGCTATCTAGTGTTTGGCGAAAGATAATCCGTCGCCGGTCGCGATTTACAACCGACCCAGGGTTGCCACCTGACAGCTTTCACAGACACAAGTGTCTCGATAAATGTAACTCATAAATATAATTTGTAACATTCAGCGATTATATTTTATTACCAAGACAATTTCGCGTAAACTCGAAATTCGAAATAGTTCAAGTTTCGTCTGAAACTGTTTCCGAAATCATATTTGTAGAAAGTTCTCGACCATGTTTCAACTCGGACATAAATTTCGATGTCTAGGACACTTGTGTCACGATTTGTTTCGCCTGTCTGTGTAATTGAAAGCCTTGCTTACATGCTGACAAGAAATGAAAGGTGCAAATATACTTGTAATAAATGTGGGACAGGTATGCTTGTTATAGGATTTATTGTCGTTGAGATTAAAACGATCATTATTTTGACAAACTTGTTAACTTTCACTGGTACAATTTCTCTTGTATTTCACACGTCATACTGTAAAGTATTTTCTAGTGTATTAACTGAAGTATATTTCAAAAGTGACAGCCCTATGGGTGCGTTCATTTTGAGGTAAATGCTTCACCTAGTTGCTTCTGCGGCGTTATATCTGCTCACCTCTTGAAGTTTAAAGCGGTATGATGGAACGTTTAGAAGCCGTTGACCTATTTTAAAAATTTTGTCAGCAATCCATCATGGGTTTACATAATAACAGATTGCTTATACAAATGTGTAGATTCCCCAAAAATTTATAGTAAATATTATTTTGAGATAGCTGTGAAGATATTCATTCTTTGCTGCATTGTTGCTAATTCTCAAGGCGAATAGTCTGAAAAATATAATATTCTCAAACTTTAATGACTTGGGAACTAAAAATAATGAACCAAGTTTTAGTTCTGTGCTCGCAGCCCTGTAAAGTCTGTACAGGATAATGTTATCACTGGACAAGGAAGTGCAGTTTTACAGGTGTTTGGTGCTATCTGACCTTGTAAAGGGGTAGATGACATATCTTACACTCCTGAGTTTTCAACTATTTATTCGGTCACTTTAGTAATAGTATCTGTAGCGAACAGAATATGTATTAATAGAAAATATAATTTGTGATTCACTATAGTTATCACCTATGTCTGTGTATCTTTGTTAGATATTTGTCTAATTTTCAGTCTTTAGTGAAAGTGACACAAGTTTCAACTTGTTCTACTTTTATGGACATAGCCATGTGATGTTACAATTAACACTTAAAGTAGGCAAACATAGTAATTCCTATCTTTTTAGCCGTTACTTTCATAATAGAAGCACAAAGAATATTTGAAACGTTACTATTTCATTACTTTTCGCAAAAAATACGTCGTTTGCAAAGCTTACGTAATTCAATGAGTAAATAATGGTTTCATTGATCCCAAACCTTATCTGTTGATTCAATTGACACCAGGCAACCACGTGGTCTATGCAAAATCAGACCGAATTTGTGTTACCGAGATAAGTCTTATCAATGACTCGACAATGTTATCAATTAGGTGCTAACTGCGACAGCCTGAGAAACGCCTGGGTGGTCAGATTTGACACTCGATTTTGAACTCTATGACAGGTACAGAAAGTTCACTATTAATAGTGCAATGTCCCGTATCAAAGTTGCAATCCGCGCGTGAATATCGCGCAGCAATTATTTTTTATTGTTTGTGAGAACTGTGTTTTTATGTTTAAATATTTGAAAATAGTTTGAATATGCCAGTATTTATTTTATAATTAATGCATTTATAACTTTTTTTGTTAGCACCTTTTTGTTGGTTCTTTTAAGAGCTTAATTTTTTATCGGACAAATGAGTTGTTTAGTAAAAAAGGAAATGCCTCGTGCAGCGTGTTTGTAATTACTGGTCTATATAATTACGGCTTACAATCATGAACAATCAATTTATAAGGTAAAATATTGATAGTGTTAAAAGGATTAAGATATCAAGTTTTTATTGGGCTATCATAACATTTTAATTATGTTAATTAGACTAGCGGCACCCAATGTTTATGCTTTTACAACATACCATTAATCTATCTATGCGTACTCACTAAATTATTTATATCTTCTATCCCAAGAAACTTATGGCATAATTAATAAAAACATCTTAAATAAACCAGTACCGAAATTCCATTCTTAATAAATAATAATTTAATTTACGGCCATCCATCTGTTATATTCGATCGCGCCCTAAACAGGCAGCTTTGAACGCATCCAAATATGGCGATGCCAAATGGCGGGAAATATGACGTTTGTTGCGTAACAGTTGAATTGTTACGAAATAATAATTTCGACAGTAAACTGTTGTCATAAGTAAGGTACAGGTAATTATTCATATTTTTTACATAATACTAGAGGTACATAATACAATAGCATTATTCTCTGCGGATAAGTTCGATAGTTTAAACTGAATTTTATCCACTAAAGACTAAATAATTTTGACACATTCAAAAAATTAAAAACTGTGGATTATCTACAGTTCATACATGATTTTGAATAAAATTTCAGCCCATCCCATAATATACCAAAACATATTAATTAAGCTGATCAATATTCTTTTGATTTTGCCTAATCGGTTTCGCAACATGTAATTTATTAAATATTCTATTACAAATACGTGAGAAGGTTTTAATGTAAGAGATTATAAGTTCGGCCATTCAGAGAATGCGTTCCTGACACGTCGCGATTGAACTGACGACGTAACTTTGCAATGGCGTTGCAGTAACGATAAAAATATTTTTGCTGGTTGTTTACCGTTTTAACAATTGAGGAGCATTAAAACAACATTATTATATCAATAATCAATGAATGTAGTTACGTCGTCAGTTCAATCGCGACGTGTCAGGAACGCATTCTCTGAATGGCCGAACTATAACAAGAGTAACGACCTTTCAACAAAATTGTTTATGGTCTATTAATGAATGACCATAATATAGTCCTACACATTTAAATATGGACGTTATTTATTTTTTAAAGTAGATACCTCATAAAATAGCTTACAGGTATGTACCTATTTGTAATACATATTTTGTTAACAATTAATCTAGAAAAAATATATTATTTTGTAACCAGAAACACTCTTTGCTCAGAAGGAACAAGCTGTGTGTAGTTAGCCATACAGTATTAATTTTTCTGGAGAAATTTCTGGCACCAACCACATACAAAGTATAAAGAACTACTTTACAAAAAAAAAAAACATCAACCCTAGATTCCTTTTCCTATTTCACACATTTCCAGTAAATAAAATGACAAGGTTTACTTTTAAATAAGGCTTTTCCTTCAGGCGTAATTTTAGAACTAAATACAGTAGCCTGGTGGTCCTACGCATAACTTTTAATTATAAAGTCGTCATCATCAAGGAGTCTTCAGGGTGGGCAGAGGATTGATAGAGTAGTTAGCAGTCTGCTATTAAACTATCAGCTAGTGGACAAGTCATTTGTGCACAAAGTTTGTGTTTCTTTGCTTGATTTTTCGATTTTTGCGTAAAATAGTTTAATTGAAATTGTTTTTATTTTTTTGTTACTAGCTGCTGCTAGCAGTTTCGTCTCGTGAGGAGTTCTTTGCGCTCCGAAAGAATGTTTAAAATTGATCCAGTAATAAAACAAACCACAGATTTTCAAAAAACACCAGAATAACCTCACACACAGATTTGATGACCTCGATGGCGCAATGGTTACCATGCCGGACTGCCGAACCTGAGGTCCCGAGTTCGATTCCCGGTTCGGTCGAAATTTGTGTGATGAGCATGCTTGTTGGCCGTGGTCTGGGTGTTACAATATGTATTTATAAATATGTATATGTGTAGCTATATGTAGTTTATCAGTTGTGTTAGCACCCATAACACAAGTTAATTAATAATTTAGCATGGGGCTAACCGACCGTGTGTGAAAAGGGGTCCCGACATTACATATTTATAACACTAAACCTACATAGGTACGTCTGAAGTTTTTAGTGCCCATTGAACTGAAGGTTACATATTGTACGATAGTCTATTTACAACCGTACATAATACTTGCTTAGAGTTTATGCAGATTAAGCCATTGATAATATAATTAATGTGAGTACTAACTAGCTGATGTCAAGGAAAAATCTTAACACATTGCTCGCTTGTTTTAACGTGATTTTAATTTGGGTCACGTCTGTATTGAGTGATTGATCAATCTGCTAAGTACATGCGATATTTACATATCTTGACGACTTATTTTAACCAACGACACAAAAAGGGCATTCTATGGTTCTCATATTATAGAGGTATTATTCTTATATATTAGATTGTAGACATTCTGTCTGCCTGTCTATGGCAACCTAACAACACAAAAATTTAATCGGTATACGAACTCATTTAAAAAATGCTGTAAAGAAAATAATTTATTAAACAAAACATTAATTCCATCACTATCAACAGTAAATCAAGTAAAACGAACTAATTAGCAGTTTTACTTTGAACATTAAATGTGACACTTCATTGACATATTTATAGTCAAAAGTAGTCGATTCTTTTCAAACAAAATTCTATCGCAGTTACTATCGAAATCGGAGCTTATTAAAGAGATTGATTGTATGAAAACGATTTTTATCGATGTCAAAATCGAGTAATAATTTAAACGAATACCCAACGTCAATTAGTTGTTATATTAGCTGTTCGTATAATATTTTATCGATAATTTCATGTTTTTATGTGTCGTAAAATGTGATTATTATAATGAAATTGTTACGTCTTAATTGCTAGGAATTGAATGGACTTAGTCAATATGCTATTTATAAATAGTATTTCATCATGAATGGGCGAGTCCATTGTTAGAACTTATTCAGCATTCTCATTTGTTTCAAATTGATCGACTGTTTTCTGATTTAAAACAATTGAATTATGAATGCAATATATGCAGACTATCCTAAGCCCTGTTGCTACAAAAATGTGTAGCAATTACGACGTCTGATCAAATAAGATCCTCTTTTGAAGTTGGCAACTAGTATTTAAACTGTAAAAAAAAAAAAAAAAGAGCTGTGGTGTTTTTTACGTACATTTTGACTTTCGAGAAGTCACTAGTGACCAATTTCACAGTACTCACCCTAAAAGTATCCGATTCTTAAACTATACGAAACTAAGAACATATTTTAAGTTCTTTATTAACCAATACCTCTATGTAAAACATCCCATTGATATAACGCCATTGATTTTAAACCCGATCACCTACAGACTCATGTATTAATAATAAGAAATGATGTAACCCGGTTCCACTTCCTATATGTAAATCTTATTATGGAATTGAGATTTTGACATGTTTGTGAATGTTATTGTTGATATGTAAAGTATAAACAAACGAGGTATCTATTCTTAATCTAAGATATTTAAATGTCATAACATGTTCATTGACTCTGTCGTCCTGCTAAATCGAGAGCCCATTTTAATCATTCTTTATGCCCATCTAGTTCTGGCGCCCAACCGTTCTCTCTTGTCACGTATGATAGACCTATCACGGAGAATTTCTTTGGTGACCAGGTAAATATGCAAATAGTTAGAACAACATACATAACATACCTATAAAAATAATTTCCTGCCTACGCATAATTTTATGATAGTAGGTACTACATTAACAAACGAACATCAGAATTTAATTCCAAACAAATAATAAAAACAGTAAACTTCAATAAATATTGATCGGTAACAGTAAACCGTTAATTATTTTACACATTATTGTAACAATAACCGGTACAACAAATGTAAAAAAAAAATTTATTACACATACATTTATTGAGCACGTAAATTCAACTAAATAAGTATAAAGTTTGACTCAAATTGGGCTACGAATTTTATTACTATCGCCTTTAAAGATGGAAAGATAAAAGATAACTTTTGTAGGTTAATTTAGTAGGTATACCCAATTATGTGAGGAATCTGAACGCAATAATTGAATTACTGTTAGGTCAGTCAGGCAGTCAATTATAATCATATAAACGGATACACAAAGAGGTGTTTGTTTGAATGATCTAATCTCAGGAACTACTGGTCCGATTTAAAATATCTTTCAGTTTTAAATATCCCATTTAACGACGAAGGCTATGAGCTACTTTTGAGCATAATATGTGAAACCACCAGCGTAAACTGATCATGAATAAAATAACGTAGCACACAAAATACAGTTTCAAATTATGTATGCAATTTGAAAAGTTACTTAACATCATCGTAGGTATACGATAATATTCAAAACAGTGGCTACTTGAATTAATTTTGAAAGTATCATCAAAACTAACACGAGAGCCCAATATAACAAGGTATTGTTTCGTCTCCAAACAAATAATTGTTCATTGCTACCAACTATTTACAAGTTCACATAAATTAAAACGTTACAATGTAGTTTTTAAATAACGTCCTATTTGTATAAGGAAATTAGTCTTTAGGGTTGAAAGAAAAATAATTTTATAGGCTATTAATTAAAACATTCTTCTCTTCATTACTGAGATCTAAACAACTATTAAAAAGAGGATTTATTTGTTCTTTTAAAGGCTCCGAAACTACTAAAAAAGATTTGAAAAAATCTTTCACTCTTTAAAAGCTACTCTATTCTAGGTTATATTTTGTCCACCACCCGCGACCCGAGGGAACGAATTTCTCAGATTTTCTCGTTTTTTTTTTCAGACTACGCCTTTTGCCCAACCCTAAAATAAAGCCCAGATTTGAGCAACTTCGACACGTGTAACATAATGCATGCATGCATCAGTAATGTGCATTGCATTACATACATTCATTGTACCTGCCAAGCTATTGTTGAGGAGAAAGTGCCTTATAGACTTCGATTTGAGCAGTGGCACTGCACTTGAATTATTCATTATGATAACAGAAGAACGATATAGATTTGAATCGATGAGCATTGTTTAATTTTTTAGGAGTCCTTATAACTAAATTTCGTAAGTCTTACGCTTGTTAGTTTTGCTTACGATAAAATAACAAATGTGAAACTCCTTCGTAATTTCGTTCTTATAGTAATTTTTTAAACCTTTTTAGAACTTGCTTGAAGTTGGTTACGTAAAAAACTTACAATCATTTAAAGTCGAGCTAACATACTGTGAATTTCCATAACATTATATCTGTGCGTCGTTTTACAGGATTTGAATATGACATAAGTAATTAATTTATAGGGCTACTGTCATAATTCAATTCTTTTATCCCAAAACAACGGATACATTACAGTAATCAACTGTTAATCGAACTTAAATTATAGATTTCGGTCCAAACAAAGATGAATGCATCTTAAACTAAGAGACGTTTTATTATATACAACTAGAATAAGTGCAAACGTGTTAGTATAAGAAACACGTACTTTAGAATAGCTTTTGCACTTTTGCAGTGAATGTATACAAACTATTCGCGTGATTTGATCACTCGTAGGGTCATTTCTATGCATTATGCATTTGTCCTGATGCCGCTTGCAGATTTTCTAACCATTAAAGGCAAATGAGCTTGAAGATGGGTTATAAAAATGATAACATCATTACACGACTGTGGTGCAATATATATTTATAACTGTCTCATTGGTCTAGTGTGAACGAGGTCTCGGGTTTTACTCCCGGGGCGGGCTGAAATCGCTTTGTGTCAGATTGCCGTCCCAACGGGCCATGAGAGTGAAGGAATAGTGAATGCACTTGTGTCTGCTCAAATGCTAGTGTACTATAATGTGTCCTGCGCAGCTGACTGATCTCCTTATACGAGATCACCGAAATCAGCCTTAGACGCCATTACTTATTTGTACGGAACCCAGCGTTTTAAACGGTCTCACGCGGTAGATTTTATTCTAAATCTTTAATGATGGAAGACATTCTTTGAATAGTTCTGTTCATTCGTCGAGATAATACCTGCTATTGAATCGATAGTTCATTTATTAAATGACAATAGGATTTTGATAAGTGCATCGTTGCGTTACCAATACTATGATTTATGTGAAGTCGATAATATTAAATAGTTGATGAAAGTTTTTCTGTAACAAATAAGATTAGGCTACGTTGAAGAGGTTCTAAAGAGTACCCTTCAGACTAAACGGCCGGCATTTAATGAGATGGTTGGCACTTTATTTTATTGAAGAAATCTGGATATCAATCAAAGTTTTCAGTGGGTCTGATACCGGCAAAATACCTGATCCCTGTAATGAGCGTACCAGCATTCATCTTCATACTGATTGACTGACTGACTGAAACCATCGGCCGACTAAAAGTTTCTTAAGCTCTTTCATTAAAGAAGAAATTGGAATTCAAATGTCCTACAGCGATATATTAATGGAGAATATTTCAACATAAGACACTTCCGATAGACACGCCACGAAGTATGCTCTACATACGATAAATCAATAAAATCGAAACCCAATTAAATTATCAAGAAATGTCGTCCATTTTAATTATCCTTTAGATAGCATAAGTTAATTATCTTCTAACTAGTTATCCTGTCAGTGGGGTAATTATAATGTATCTTGTAATATGTTTGTTGATTAGAATGACATGGCTGGGACGTGCGCGTGAGTGGCGCGCGGAGCTACTGTAAAAAGTCGACAGTTTATTTTAGCTATTTTTAATTGGAGCTTGAATTAATTTGTTTATTACGTGTCATCTCTTCGTAAATTGTCTTTATTTTTTTCTTGTGGATTTAATTTGATATTTTTATAGTTACGGTAGGTTTTACATTAATTATACCGATAGGAGAATGTTTTTTTATAGTGGTTGCAAATATTTTTATATTATTATTTCAATTTTTAACAGACTTATTCATAGCTGAGTTACTGAGTCAGTAGAAATATATAATACCTTTATCTTTATTTCGCTACCATCACAATTTTATTTTATAAAATCTAAACAGCTTCTTACAAGTAAATTTTTTTACTTATTTACCTGTCAACGCAAGTACCTCAGAGGTACTAATTAATATTAATACTGTCGGACAAATTAAGGACGACTCACTAAGAAGATTGATTAACATGATCTTATCTGATGTAATATGTAATTTTATTTTAATTATAATAGTGACGAAGGCAATAAATAAATGTTAACATGATGTTCAGTATGAATAATTTTGTGCTTTGTTTATTTATAATGTAATTCTTTGAAAAACTAACGCAACATATACATATAACGATAAAGGTATGTGGGTACAATGTTTTATCTTGTTGGTTATTTTAGTTAAAAAGAAAATAATCACACCAAAAATCATCTTTGGTGGAATACAACATCCCTACCAAGTAATGGATCATTAAGTTACACATTACATAGATTCATGTAAAAAGGTAATGTCATATTTATCAGCCCACCTCCTAAAAAGCACCCACACAAACACATAAATACAACCCAATATTACACTTGCGGCCAATATAACAGGGACACTACAATTACGAGAAAAACATAAATCATCATTGTGCGTCCAACTCGTTATGTCAAACACATTATACTCCGGAGCGTGCAAATCGGCTAAATATATTCCTAATACACTTAAACTATACTTTATGGACGCACTGACAGGCCGACAAAGAGATGTACCTAGATGGACTGGTTTAAGTTATAGAGCTAGATAAAGGTGGGTGCCGAACGGAGCGATATCGCCGATTCACCGATTCGACCGATTTGCGTTGCTGGTTTGCCGATTGTATTCGATTTAGTCATGTAGAAATAATATTGGAAATCGATGATTTTGTTATGATAATGACGCTTAGAAACAGGTTTCTTGATTGAGATTTGGATTTAGTAAGACCTAATAAATTGAATAAAAAAATAGGGTGTAGGTTAATTAATAGAATTATTACTTATAGCCAAGAAGCTGTCGAAATGTCATCTAGTGATACTTATACCTTAGGTGAAAAACGATATCAATCAGTATTTTTCCCTTTATTGTCTCATTAGAATAGTACATCTACATAATCTAAATCTAACGATAGAAATAATATTTGGAATAATTTTTATAATTTTGATAATATTTGGCTTCTCTGATATGTCAACGAGAAGTAGTTTAATCTGTTTAAAAATAAATTTGAAGAAGCAATAATAATTTTACATACAGTTTCGTCAATTCATGATATAGAACTTAAGTAAATTAAATATTTATAAACATTGTATTCAAATAACGACACAGAAAAAGGTCATATTGAGCAAGAAATTAACAATGAAACTGAAGTATTATGGTGAAAATGGAAGCGGATTCTAAAAAGGTGAATTCTTGATATTAAGAAAATACAATTACGACACATACATAGTTCTTCCCTTTCTCAATTATAACTTCAACATAATTGAAAAAAGCTAAGAACATCTAAAGAAAATAACACCGCTCAAAAAATTCAATCAATGATAAAACCCTGTCCATCAAAGATAGAGATCAAGACGACAACATCGAAATAGACTTAATAAATAAATACACTCTATTTGAGCCACCAACGCCTTCATAACACTAAATCCTAAACAGTGAATAGCGTGACGACGATAATCCGCAGCGATCTAATCGCTTGTCTGTATCAGCCTTTACACCCACAGTACCACACCCGAGCTCTTCCGACTATCTACGAGACATCCCGATCTCTGACGTTCGTTAGCAAGCTACCGGGAACCAAAGTTTATGTACTTTACATAACAGTCATAATATAACATGTTGTTAGCGCAAATGCTCCAATAACGGTAGGTGGTTACGGTATGGATTGTAAATAACAATTGGGTTTATGGATTTCAGGTATTAGGTTGGTGGAATTGTACGGTCTATTGTTTTGGGTATAATGATGGTAAAGATGTAGTCCTGAATATACAAAGAATTTTAGGTTGGATCAAAGTGAATAAAAACGCAGGTTTGGGCCTCTCAAATACCAACACTAGAAACTTTGGTAAAAATAGTAGTCTGTTCTATTCGACAGAATTCTAAATGTTTACCAACCGCTAATCTGAGACTAGAGAAGCTTCCGACCTAAGATCTTCTTCGATAAACCCGAACAAACATAAAGAAATATTTTATTATTAGGATAGATAAACAAACTATCAAAGAGGATATCGAATTGTATCACAAAGTCCATTAGCATAGAATTTACAAAGACCGCTCGACATAAACACTAATTATGCAGACACAACTTGGTAATACGATACTTTGAGCTCATGAATAATTTATAAATCTCAGTACGAGATTCGATCAATTCAATTCTCAAGGTCGGAGTAATGAGATGGAAGAAAAAAATTATTGTTATCAACTTCCGAATGCTACTATTTGTTCATCAGATGATGATTGTTAGGTAGACATTATGTATGTTTGTTATAGAACAAGGTATGTGGATGGTTAACTCTCCATATCAAACGAGTTACTTTAAGGAACTAGTAGAAATACTGCTCTAGGAATGCTATTTTAATTCTATAAAACAACAATAAAAAAATGAAGTGACCAACGCAGCGTGGACACCACAGTGAATTTAACAAGACTCGATTTAGAGCAGTTGATTTGACAATAAAATTGTATTAAAACTACAGCCTATAAACCACAGCCGTTGTTTGTAATCAATATAGACAACAACTGCATTCCAGCATACAAACCAGAGTTCCTACATTATTCTGAAGGTCAAACAGCAGCTTCTTAAATAGCAATAAATTCACCAGAACATGCACAAGGAAGTCATTAAACTAACTAAGGTAATTATAAATCTTTCTAATAGATCCATGTTTTACAAGTTAATTTCTGATGTGGTTTGCAATTTTTCAAGGAAGATACTCATCGGGGACGAGCCTTGCAATCAACATGTGAATGATTGCAGTCCTTAGTTTGAGTTGATGTTCAGTTACGCAAAGTCATTTTCATTACTAGGGCTGCTTATTTTTAAAATATCTATGATGATCCAAGTAATAGTATTTTGGAGCCGACCCCAACATAGTTGGGAAAAAGCCTCGGAGGATGATGAAGTAATAGTATTTTGGAATGACGCCGGTCTGAATAGGAGTTGCCGCATAAGCATCACAAAATAAATGTTTCTGTCTATTTTAAAGCTGAATAATTTAAACAAGCGATTTCAGAAACTGGTAGTTCAATTTTTTCGGTTTTATTTGTCCGGGTAGGTGGAGGAGTCTCCTCAGGATGGGAGTTAAACCGCAAGCAGTCAAAAGGTATACCGGTACTTAGAAGAAACCTCAACTGATGACACAGCAATACGAGTAACTCTTTACTTATCGTAACTACATAATTTGTTAGGCCATTCATTTAAATTAGTATAGTTAGTTAAGAAATCTTCTCTGACTTTTACAGATGACGAGGTAATAACCTTTGTAATTGGCCTGTTAGTATGAAATGTTTTATTAACTGCAAGCAATTCGTCTTGTAACTCTGCTGATCTAGGAGCCTCGTTCTTGACAAGTATTTGCATTGGTCTATGAAAACTGGTGTAATGATGTTCTAAGATTTATGGATTTAGTTCTAGAGTTTCAACTGGAACTGCTTTTGCTTTCATAATTAATGGACCGTCATCATTTGTTTCATCCTCAACCATTTTTCATCTGTATAGGTAACACAATATCTTTATCGAAAGGAATATGATGACTTAGCTCAAATCTTTCAGTAACCTGTTGCAATTCTTTATTATTTATCTACTCTCTATCATTTCAGTTTGCAAGAATTAATGTATTTTTTATTAACCGCAGTTATGTAATGGTTGTCAACAGTGATTTTATCCGTACTATTTAGAGTTACATGTTTTCGGTAACTCGAGAAATACTGGACCAGTTTGCGTGAGTTGATGCACCTGTTCTGATAACTTGCAGAGATTATTGTAATGTACAGATGCATCATTGTTTTCAATGGACACCTGGTATTTTTCCTATTAATACCTAATCAATAACATAGTTTTGATTATTATTTGATTTTGTTTAAATAATGTACTCTCAATATTATCTACCATGTCATTTAATATAAAACTTTATCTTCAACCTTCTCTTGAAATTTAAAAATGAGCAGTTTCAACAAAAACTGGCATTTGCACAGCTTTTACATATTTATTCTTTAACAGGTCCAACAGACGTATGGCTTTTAATATCAGTTTCCTGAAAATGATAACCAATATCGCATAGAAAATCACTAACACTAAGGTGCCATCTCTTATCACAGCCATGATATTTACAAAATACGCGCATATATTCGTCATTCGGGTCTACGCACCTATGCTAATATGAAGCAAAGATTATGTTGTGTGTCTAGACGCGACACTTGCCAAGCTTTGTACCCAGAGTTTATGGGCTCCAGATTACGAGACGTCTCTTGTTATTATTTATGCATGTACTCCAAATGTACTCCCACCAAATATATGTGTTGTGGACACGTGTACGGTCAAGGACATCGGTCCATTCAAGCGGAATAGAAAGATGTAATTTTTTTTTTTTCGAAAAAAAAAGTTTTTTTCTACATATTATTAAGCCTAAGTCAAAAATGTAGTCATGTATTTCCAATAGAGTAACTTCTATTAAAAATGTGAATACTTGTGAAAAATCTGATATTAGGTTCGCGGTTCCAAAGAATTTGTATCATGAAGAAGAACTGGCAAGAAACACCATGGACACTCTTTATCAAGTAATGTGACTATCACGCATTACTATCAACAAACAAAATTAAAATAAATTTAAGTAAAATATAAAACAAAATATTAGGTACAAAAACCATTACGTCAAAAACATTACAAACGTGATAACAATCACGTTTTAGAAGAGACAACAAATGAAGATTAACGAAATTAGAGTGGACAGAGTCCTGTTTTCTGCCTACAATCTAATGCTTTTGAAATAAGGTACTGGTATGATACGTAATTGGCTGCATAGCACCTGTGTTTGTAAGTAGGTACTTTATGTACTCAACATGTGGAATTTCCAGTCTGAGGTTTGTTATATTTGAGATTGGAAAGATATTGATTCAGTAACAGATTGTGAACACTAACATAAATTTAGAACTAAGTGCAATGTGCCATAATATAAAAAGCTATTACGCGTACTCTTAAGTGAAACAGAAAAATATCTTTAGGCTAATATAGAATTAGAAATTTTAAAACAAATGGCTAGGGTTTCGATGATAAGATTAAATAAAATAACTCAAAGAACCTTCATAGTCCTACTCCAAAATCATAAAGCATATAGAGCTCAATAACACACACAATTAATAATTAATTTTAGAATTATCAACACCCATTAAACGCACGTTAGCAACAATATGAAACACTAACGCCTTTAATACAAAATCGTTCAACTCAGCTATGTACAACAATGTATAACCGTAGATAACATGATAACCTACCGCAAAAATATACGTAATATTCAATTACAAGCGAATTCATATCAACTGTGACACTAATTTATTTGTGTATCTGGAAATTTATTTGCGATAAGTAACTCTCACATTCTTGATAAGGTAAATATAACGCACATTGTTGGAAGGAAGTTCCGTTAAGCATTCTTGAATTTATCGTTAACGCTAGAGCCGACATTTTTTTCTATTAATTAACATGCAGACTTTGACCTGCTTATGAACGTAAAAAAAATATATAAGGAAAGCAGAAGCGAATCTCGTCTTGAACATAGAAAGTACTTGTACCACTAGAAGGTTAAAATAATTAAATTTAAATACAGAGAGTTAGATACATCAAAAATCCTTTTAAAGTTCTAATTTTATGCATACTTAAAGTAGTAGATATGTTGCTAACATCCCAAACAAATATGAAACAACAGTTACAAAGTCCAAATAAATCAGCCAGAAGACATGTTATCAAAAAGCCATCCTGCGAGACGCGTTTGAAAAAATATGACTTTCGACATTTCATAATCTAAATGTGTGTTTGGAATTCGATACGTAATCTAAGTTATGACTGACAGTAACTACTCTGTAAGCTGTAATGTTACGCATTTAGACATGCATTTAAAACGGTGTCTCGTCGGCTTCTGTGAAAACCGTTTAGAAAATGAAATAGCACAATATGAACATATAGATTTTACGGAATCGCTGCCAGCTGCTTCTGACCAAGCGTATCGGAAGTCTTAAAGATGTGTCTTTGGTTTTAACGATATTATCTTCGAACTGAATGGACATGTTTACTTTGAAATAGCAAACGCTGCTAGATCTTCTAAGTTTATTACGCTAGACTTCACGCCTGCTGTCACCAAAGGATTTGGTTAAGGCAATATATACACGATACCTATCCATACTTCTCATTGATGACAAGGCCATTCTAATAATCTAAACTATTTCAAAAGTGTAAGCCAAAGCAAATATTACATAGATCCAAACTTCTAATTCAATAATGTCGCGGACATCTTGTAGGGCACCAGTTGACACCAATTTTGTGTAAATTTAACGCTGAACACTAATCTAATTCTAGTACATTTAGTGCACGAGATAATTGTGACATTGCTATTAAACATTTCGATAGTGCACTTAAACAAATAATTGCGTCGTGAGTAGATTTTGTTGGGATTAATAGCTGATGAAAATCAGACAGATTTCTTAGAAACAGTTTGGGTCAGCTTATAACAATTATAGATTTATGCAACTTTTTATTCCTATTAGAAGCATAGAATTTAATTTGATTTCTCCCGTTCTCCAAATAGTCTTAATTATCTAAAAATGTCCATTAATGCTCTTGCATAGGTATCAATTTTCAGTGACAAGTGTTAGAACTTAAATCTAAACAGCTGTTGTAAAACGCCAATTATACCAAAGTCAGTTACAAAGTAAACTGAAACAAGCCCACAATTGGCTGCAGACCACACAGGACCAATTACTCATACCTGTAGACACAATTCTGTTCAAAATTTGTACAAGTTGACACCATCTTACGAGTTCAGATCGTGTTTACTTTAGAAAGTCTTTGTAGCTATCTCACGCGGACTATATTGTGGCACTGGCTGGTACAATACTAGCCTGGCCTAGCAATCTGGCTTCTCTATTCAGTTCCTCCACTTTAATATGTCTTAACTTGGGGCTACAATGGTGCATATTAATATTTGCCGTCTCCTGAACCATGTCGCTTGTGAAATTCTGTGTGGCGCTAAGTTTACTGAACTTTGTTATCTCAGTTTCATGTTTCCTTGTAGTTTCAACATGTGCGGCATCGGTAGCATGTATTAGTTCAAAGATTTGAGAATGGATTAAACAGTTTACGTTGTCTACCATTCCTTCAACTAATGTTATGAAATATTTTATGGTATACTCAAGATTGTTAATATCACCAATAAAATATTCGAGTTTTGTTACCTTTACGTTTGTAACTGTAACATCTATTGCACTTACTTACTCTATGATAAAATTCGTAGCAACTCGATACACATTTTCAATATAAAATGGATGGCCGCCAATAATTAATTAAAATAAACGATTACATGCCTTTCGTAAGCAGCTAATGAGATTGAAAATGATTGAGTTTTCGTGAAACGTGATATCAGTGTAAATTATAACGGTTCTCTAATGGGTCTAGCCAATGATATAACCATTGATTTTGGTGAGGAAGCACGCGTCTCAACTATTTAGGTTATGTCAATAAAAGCGGCTCTTTAGAATTGACCAAAAGATACCACTTATGATAATAAATGTAAGGTTGAGGAAAAAAACTTTGAGAAAAATATAATTAAGTATTTTTCCTCTTGTTGCTTGGGATATAAAAATCGTTTGTGTCATTTTTGGCTGTAACTTCTGAAGCTTTATTATTCTGTCTTTTACTTAAAATTAGTCAAAGACCAAACCTCTCAATCAGGCTAATTCTGTCTCCCAAGTCAATCCTATATAAAAATATTTTACTCTAAAAAATCTTGCTAGCCATCGATTCTCGATTCATTACTAGTGAACTCAATTTCGTCACTTGAAGTAATGCCAGCCATTTAAACGTCAGAATCGATTACAATTCCGATTGAACTCGGTACTGAACCGAAATAAAGATGTCCAATAGTCGGAGGCCGTTGCCCATTAACCAGTCCAATTGAAATGCAACGATTATTCGATTAAATTTCGATTTCGAGTAAAAATTCTCGGAATGTTGTTATGTTGTCAGGTTTATTCGTTATTTGACTATTGGGTGCTGCTTGTGTGAAATAGTAACTTATAATTCCATATCTCAAATCAATGCCAATAAATGGTAGATAAGTTGATGCCTTACTATGTTTGGTTACTACCTTTGCAACTCCATATTTTAATGATCGATCGAAAAATGCTTGAAGTAAAAAGAGTTTCTTAGATTATTTCAAACGCAATTTACTTATCGCCACATCAAATTAACAACAATTTTGAAATAAATTAGAATATTACTGCTTGCTTGTAAAACACAAATTATGCAACATCAAAGGGCTGTTGGTATTTCAAGCCAATATGCTTATCAGATAACTTTACGAGTCTTGTACATACATGGAAGAATAATGTAACCGGCAAATAATTTACGTGCATTTAAAATTCAAATCATAAATTGGATTTTTTCTCACACCATCCATAATCGTTTGAAGATGATCAAGACGTTGTATAAGGAAGCTGTAAAGTATAAGAGGTGTAAATTGCTATATTAAAAGAGTTCGATCAATCTTTCTGTCGTCACCGGCGCGGGCTCACGTCCCATGCATATGGATGCGTCGTTTAGCTGCGCGAATATTTTTGCCGTTTATGTCCTGAGAATATCACCTTTCATTCATGAAAAATATGTTTGTTATATTAATTTTTTTCTTAATTTTATATATGGAAATTACAATTATAAGAAAAAAAACGGAAAGTTTTTTTCTACATATATAATTAAATACAGTCGTCATAACAACAATGATTCGACCGGTTTCCGAAACATATTGTAGTTTTTTACCATTGTACAATTTTAAATAGAAATGACTCATTGGCCCAAGAATGGTAGGCAATATTTCACTGTCATCATTCTTATTATGTTTTATTAATTGCATTGTTGGTGTAATGTTGTATTTAGTCATATATATTTATATTTATTACAGTGAGTTGTTCTTCAATCAATAGTTACTATAATATATGAGCGACAACAAGACTTATTTTTATGCAACAGATATTTTCACTAAAAAAAATTTGAAATAATCCTAAATTTATTCTCTTTCGTACAAGGCCCAAGTGAAACAAACTTGCGCAGCAGCAAACAGCCAGTTTGTAACTTTCGTACCTTCTGTCAACGTCGCAACAAGTTTAAACACATAACAAGAACAGATTTCGGACAACCTCTGTATGTTAGTAGCGTAATGATACCGCTGTCAGTTTATACAAAGTTGTATGGAAATTTTTGGGACCTTTTTCGAGTCGGAACTCTTTACTCTTTAGTGCGAAGAGGTTTTTAGAAAAAAAGTTATAATATGTAGTGCGATTTAAAATTGGAATTGTTATGCTATATAATGAGGAATATGATTAATGATTTTGAATTAAGAAAATTATAAATTACGACATTCGGCGATGGTGGTCGACGAGCTTACAAAAGTTTATATAGACCTTTTTAGACTTTGGCAAAATCAATATTCCTATTCATGATTTTTTTACAACATTTTGAAGAGTTTTGGGGAAAGAGCCAACACTTATATTTTATCAACTCGTATTATAAGCATCAATATTAATAAAGTACAGCTAAACAGAAATTGGTGCCGAAATACATCTGCGTCATACGCCGTATTCTACCAATATTGTATACCTACTCTGCCTTGAACTGGAACTTGCAAGACCAATATATTTTGGATTCTACATACTCCAGTATAACTAGTTACTATTTATACCATTAACAACTGTGGTTTGCTGTACTTTTAAACGGAGCTGGTTACAAGATGCGGTTCTAAACGTTATATACACCATGAAACGATACAAACGATTATGTTATAACTATGTAGGTACTATTTAATAGCTAGGAGTTACCTGATAATGTCACATAAGAGGTAACGACAGAATAACTATTTAAAAAGTCTTTACTTTTCTTACGTCATGCCTGTTTAGAGATAATGATTTTAACTGTAATTGAAGCATTTTTTTATGCTTATTCAATTTAATAGCAGAGTCCAGTATTTTATTATAAGAACAAGGTAAGAGCCCTATACCCAAAATATCTTATGATGACAGTCCATCTGAATGAAGATCTTCATTTGTTTTCACACACACAAACGAACTCGGAACTACTGATCATATTTCTGTCGAACATTACTTAAAGAAACGACTGCACTTAAATCACACATATAACTAGAATCACCGTTCTAAATCACCGCTTAATGTGCTAATTCGAGCCGACCTATCATCAAAACATAGGACCATTAATAGATTTTTCTTGTTGACCACATTATTAACTTTTCTCGACCCGTGTGGGAACCGAAACTGGTTTATATTTAACGGTTAAGTTAACCTGACATGACGTAAGTCGTTAATTAATATCAATATTAAGATGAATAATGATTGGCTGGCTTCACTTGTGTAAGACGGACGAAGTTTTCGATACTGATTGGTTACATTGATCGGGAGCAGGATAATTTAGTCTGACTTAGAAAGCTTGTTCAGCATTTTACGTTTTAAGTAAATAGTAGGTTAACATCAAGTTTACTATTAGTGATATAGCAATGAAACTCGAAAGACTTGAAAAACTGTATAACAGCGATTATTCTATACTCCTTTCTAAAACATTTTCAAAATCACACACAACATCAAAAATTCCCTGAACTACCTCATAAAACATTGTTAGCTCCCTAAAACAAGAGAAAATAATAAAATAAGCTAAACAGCGGAATGGAGAATCTGACACCATTGACCATGTATTGTTCTGCCCACACCAAGATGGCTGATTACGCTCATATACCAATCGTATGCGCATCTGATGACTGATTTATACGTTAAAGATGGCGCCCAACGATTCCAATTTTGAGATAGGTTTCGCTTCTGTCAGATAGCCCAGTTTAGAATTTTATTCAGTTTTGATTTTTTTTTATTTGCTCCTTGGGCACGCTCCCTGTCGACGGCGATGGGGATGATTTGTTTGACGCCTTTTAGTTTTTTTTTTTGTAGATTATTTTTGTTTATTTGTAATAAATTTTTGATAATGTGTTCAAAATCTTAAAGTTTTGATTTTAACTAAAATTGCGGAGTTTTGCTTGTTTTAACAGATGTGTTACTTGAGTGTTAGATTAGATACTTTTCATAACCTATGATTGACCTTGAGATATGTTAAGAGCCTGGTGTGAGGAAACGATTAAACATTAAATTGAAATGCGATTTTTATTATTGTCATTTTAGTTACAAAATATAGGAACATTTAGCAATCTTTAACCTTAGGTAGGTACCCGTAGTGTATTTACATATGTATAGGTATAATTGCTATTATATTTCCAATCGTTTGCTGCGTATCCTTTAAAAAAAACTGAACAAGAAATGTTCAAATAGGGACCATTAAAGCAACAGTTGACGACAATTCATTTCAAAATGGTTGTCAAAATATGTTAGGGGAAACATTAAATTTGTCATAGAAGCTATCATGTGAACCTTGATCTCTTTCAAATATAATAAAGCTGTCTAGCTAGACAATAAGTAAAAAAACAATGGAAAACATATGGAAGCCAGCCATGTAAACCGTCTGTATTATTACCTAACTATAAACTAGTTTATCCGCTAATATTTTTGATAAAATTCTTGTTTTTTTCGTGTGCACGTGTGAGCGTTTTGTCTTTATCATAGATGCATAGATATATATTTAATTTGCTATACATATGTTGTTTTAAATAGTTTTTTTTTTCACCTTAGTAGTTTATTACTTCTGAATTCGTTCTTCGTATGTGAGCATTGTTGCTTAAGATCCAAACATTTGTAACTATGTGTATGTTGCTTTACGCTTATTATCGTTCATAGTAATTTCGCGATTTTAACGACGTGTAAGAAATTGAAGATCATGACACGATTTTGTGTCTAAAGTATGAGTTAATGAGCTTTTGCACGCCACTTATTTGCAAACAAATTGCAACTTCAACAGTCTTTGAAAAAGACATCGGATTATTAGGATCTACAAATAATAGAACCTGACCAATGATTACCAAACTGATTTGATTTGATTTGAAATTATTGAGCAAGAAGTCTCATCATTAACAAAATAATCTTTTCGTATTCATTACGATCGCTTGACCACAAAAGCTCATTTTCGGTTGCAACATTGCAACCTATCGGTTCATTTGAAGTTCAGCAACTCTTTCTATTTGTTCTGTATCTACAAAATAATAGAATTAAGATCTTCGATACAATGCAATCGCAGTCTCTGGTACGATCGCTGCCAAATCGCCTTCAATAAAGAAGTAATTGATATAATCAGAGCAGTAGATTACACGACAAGGCCTGCCTACCACAACTTTAAAAATTCACCCAATTTTTCACACGTCATAACATAACAGAACTTTGGATAGAGTTCATTTCACTTTGATTGGGTGTTTGGCAGCTGTAAATATAAATTTGTTTTGAGACCATGTATAGCGGGTGTGGACTTAAATGTTGTAATCTGGGGAAATTGCTACCGGGAAGTCGAGAAAGGTAGGTTACATTTTTTGTGGTAATAAAAATAATTTTAGTGCTGTTTTGATCTCTATTTTTATTTAACGCTTTAATAGTAATTAGTTTCAAGACTCGAGTTCGAGAGAATTTAATCACTTTTTTCACTATTAGTAAAATTAAAAATAAATTGAAGCTTTTTTGTTTTACGCTTATTGCGTATGACATTTTTAATCCATACAAATAAAGCGTAATAGTTATATTCTATTAATACACATACGTATTAAACGATGTTTCTGATTTAGGTCCATAAATGGTACATTTATTCATCATTTTCACACAACATAAGGCGTGGTACACATCATTTCTTAAGAGCGAATATAAGGCATTCATCACACACGCTCCCGGACGCCCGGAAAGATCAAGCTATTCATAAACTAATTAAGTATGTGTAACTATCCTTATTTGACTAAATTGACGTCTACGAATGATAGTTTTTAAAAGCAATGACTTTCCATTCTAAATTTAAAAGAGGTCTATATTGACAGTTTTTTTTTTCAGAGACTTCCTAAAAAGAGGAATCATATCTACAGGACTTGTGTGGTTTTCAATAATTATAAATTGTTCAAAAAAGGAATTCCCAATAATGTATTACTTTTAGAGGGCACGTTAAACTGTAGGTCCCGCCTGTCATTGAACATCTTTGGCAGTCGTTACGTTTAATCAGAAGTCAGTAAGACTGACAACCAGTCTTACCAACGGGTATTGCTTTGCCCGGATAACTGGGTTGAGGAGGTGACATACAATTATTGTTTTTCATTCTTTCAAAAAAGGAACTCTATGATATGTGTTACCATCAATATTTTTGTATGATACTAATGAGCTTTCTTTACAACAATCAGCAGGTTTATAGGCCCTTATAGTCTACGAACAATTAAGCTATTGAATCACTAGCCTTTTGTTACGGTTTCGTATTTATAACTGAATTTGGTATTTTACCTCTTTAATAGGCCGGCGTGAAAATTCTTGCTTTAATTAGTAAAATAACGGTAGTTAACGTATACCTGTCGTTTTTAAAAGTTGGGAGTATTGATTAATAAAAAATAGACTTTCTAAGGTAAAATACTTAATGAAAATATATCCCCAGAAGTGATGTGAAAAATAACTAGCCATAAAGGTATTTGAACAGTGTATCAATTAAAATTCGGATCAGTTTGTGTAAAAATATAGTTCCTGATTGCTGCGTACACGCATGTTCGGTATTACGTATCATGAAGATTACATGATAAGCAAAATCCTTTTTCGGATCGTAATTTGGCTTTGTAAACCACACCGAATTAAGAAAACTATGGTCGAAATTACTAAAGTAAAAATTATAACGGAAAATTGGGATAATCTCCATTGAGCTGACGTAAAATTATTACTACATAGTAAATCAAAAAGACTACCAACTAAAACCGTGTAATACATACATATGTTCCAATAAATCGGCCTTAATCTCGAAATCTGGCGAGAAAGTCAACATTCAATCATTACCTACATTAATTTCACAGGTCATTAATTTCGGCTCACTTACCTTCGACATTACGAAATCGACATACTTATCGATAAAAACAAACAAAAAAGCATCGCATACCATTCCACCTGATAGAAACTGTCCGCTATCGAAGTACGAAATCTCCATTTGGAGTCCATAAAGTTGTTATTAGACTTTTACGATCTCAATCTTACAGTTGGACCACCGAAGCAAACGCTTCGGGCACTTCAAATCTTCCTATTGAGCCATTATCACGATTCCGTTTAACTAATTGTGAATACACAATATGTAATTACGATCCAGATTAGAATGATATTAACATCTATGGTGTTATTACGGAACTATTTCAATGTCTATGAGGACATGTAATTAGGCTGTCTCTATTATTTTTCCGCTGTTAAAAATAGGACAGACCTGATTTATGTCATTGGTCTTAAACTGGTTATAATGAAACATGCGTCTACGAGGTGTCTGGTTGGCTGTGTCAGAGAAAAAAAACCTAAAAAAATCTATGGATAGATCCTATAGACATAGTAGCAAAAAATATTGCTTAATCATTCTCCGCAAATTATGCCTATGTAACTGAAAGCAATAGGCTTGGTACACAGTCAGATTGGCCAAGTAAAATTGTACAAGCCATAATAATTTTATGCGTGGCATTTACATTATAGCTACTGTCATGAATAGAAAGTGTATTGTGTTACTAACATAACTAACAGTACCCTAACTAAGCTATAGGCAGTAGATACATAAGAAATGAATAAGCTACCGTTTTTTTAACTGTATTAATCTTCTTTTCTTTAAATTCAGTCATCATGATCTGTTATATCTGATTTTCAATTTACGTATTCTCTGGTGCAGCGCCATATTGGAAAAGTCAAATCTAAAGGCATTGTGGAAATAGGCTCATAAATAATTAATAAAAAATTACCAATAAATGTAGATACAATATTCAACGCCTATTTTCTGTACTTAAAATATTTTACATTTCATAAAATCTCTGTGGCATTTCAAAACGAGGACCGTTTCAAGATAACGTTGGTTTCGTTCATATATCTAAAATAGCCCAAAAATATTACCACAAAGTAATTTACAATAAACCATAGAAAACTTACAAAGTTAAAGTAAACAGTAAAATAAAGTGATCGCTTAGATATTTACAGATTACAAAACAGCTCCTTGAGTTTCGATTACTTTCGGTCGACCCGTAGACGGTACACAGATAAGTTATTTCCCGTAAATTTTAACGACATATTGTTATTACGCTGTTACAAGACTTGCGACACACTTGTAACATGTCACATGTATGTATTTATTTGCATGCTCGAAGAACGCTTCTGCGCATCGAAAAGTAACTATTTATTTACTACGGTTATAGAATTTATTTATATAACAAGAAGTATAAACAAATTGTTTGTTTAGGCTGCTGCCTAATTTGCTTTCTTTTCGGGCGTTCTTGTTTCCGAATTGGCTAATTTGATGATAAACTTAATATAAAAATGCTTTATAGCTTCTCATTCGTTATGTTCACTGCTATTATAATCGTTTGTTACAAAACATATGAAAACGTTATTACAGATAGCAGATAGATAGCGATTTGTCAAGGCTACGATTGTTAAGCTACATATATTTACAGCGAAAGTTCAACATCAACTTTCAGTATAAAACAGAACTTTTCTACTGTTCTTCGTAGTTTAGTATTTTCACGATAACCACATGATGAAAGTAAGAACCTCAAGTATAAGTATTCCCTTGAGAAAGCGTTGTTACCCAACAGCTGAGCGACTACATGAAAACTACAATAGTCGATGTTCGCGCCAGAGAGAAGTAAACAAATGGAGTAAAGACTCGAACACACTCGGCAGTGTTCGGTCGGAGAAGAGAAGGTCTTGTCGATACACGCATCGTGCCCCGGCTTGAGTGTAATTACTAGTTCGTGGTCAATATACACAGAGGATATTGCTAATTATCATACCACAATGGTTTTTTCAACAGAAACTGTACGCACGTGCAAATTCAAAGCAAATAGACATAAAAGTGTTCAGTGAATCAAAACGAATAAAAAATTCAATTGGTATAATTGGGAGCACTGTCAATGTACCGCTGTGATCTCGATAGTACGTGCCGATCGGTGCTCGTGGACTAACAAAAAAACCTTGAGCCGAAGCACTGGACGTTGTGAAATACTTTTAATGTAATTTAACTGTTGTAAGCTTAGTAAGGTGCAAAAATGTTTCAGGTCCGTTACCTTTCGCTTCTGAGTAGACTCTTACCAAAGCTGAACAGCTTGATAAAATTGTTCGTAAAACATTAATGGCCTTACTACAAAAACTTTAAACCCTGTTTTACACTTGTCTTATCAAATTTTGGCTGCAAAATGAACCATATGTCAACGTCATAATTTGACATTTTTTTAGACAAGGCATAAACTGACGTTTAAAAGTTTTTGTGGTAAGACGGGTAAAATCTAATCTAGAATACTCACTGTAAACGCTGTTGTAATCTGTGGTGCCGTTGACTGTGCCATCCGGCAGCAGCTGCAGATAGCGATTCTTGAGGAACATCTGTATGGTGCGGGAGGTGCCTGTTATGTGGCTCAGGTTGGCGGAGCGCTGCGCGCGCGGCTCGGGCGCGGGCGCCGCGGCGCAGGACGCGAGCGCGAGCGCCGCCAGGAGCAGCCGCAGCGGGCGCGTGCGCGAGCGCATGGCGCGCCGCGCCCATGGCAGCCGCCCGGACGCCGTCACTGCACAACACCGCCGCGCATACCCCGCTTAAGCCCCCACGACGACCGCACCCAGTCTCATTCAATACCTTCCTTCTTTACTTATAAATCAGTTCGGTATACTCTGGTACGCATCGTACCCAACACCCTCATATTACTTTTATTGCACCATATTATTGACAGCTTCTCGGTTTACAAGCGCCGCAAGCCGGGTTGTTCACACGATCTGAAACAAAATAATTTTGTGTTTAATAATAGAGTGTGGTGGACAAATTGGTAACCGATACACCACGTCGTCACGTGAACAATTGTTCGATACTAAAGCAAATAGAATTGAGTTAACAAAGTCTAGACATTTCGCGGTAAAGAATTTTACAGACGATTGTGGTGAAGTCTGACTTTAATGAGAATATCTTGGATTTTCGTATAAGACAAATACGTTTTGGCGGTACAGCAGACGCAACAATGTTTATGCGAGATTCAAACAGCTATTGTATAAATACAATGTGTTTAAATAGGAGACTCGAATGAGACAATAGCACTGAATCAAGTGGTTATTTTTATATTAGAGCTCGGTAAGGTCAAATC
This sequence comes from Helicoverpa zea, assembly GCF_022581195.2. Lineage (NCBI taxonomy): Eukaryota > Metazoa > Arthropoda > Insecta > Lepidoptera > Noctuidae > Helicoverpa > Helicoverpa zea. The sequence continues at coordinate 9,019,776 of NC_061472.1, forward strand.
ACCTTGATGATGATCACAATACTTTCATTTTAAAAGCAAAGAGATGAAACAATTGACAACTCTTCTCACTGATATCATTGGAAAAGGAACATTCAGTGTACTGTTTTATTTGAAATCGCACTCAAGGTGCATTGCCACCATTAGATAAAACTTAATGTTAGGCATTATTTACTTTTACAATGGCGTTCGAGCATTACCACTAAAACACTAGATTACAAATAATTTTCGGATCTTTATACCAAGCTGGAAACACAATTGAAAACAAAGTATGTAGCATCAAAACATTTTGAGGTTGGACGAAAATAAAAAAAAGTAAAGTTTTTTATAAAATTTATTCGGCGATCGTTGCCAAGGAAAGTCGATAACGTAAAGCTACCGATCGGTAAAATTGTAGGTCGACCATCTGTCCGACTTTCAACATTTACATGCGATCGCATCGCCGGTGGAGCAGTCGACCACTCTAAGATAAGAAGCAAGTAACTGTCTTTATTTGTAGACCTGGTTCTACACCCTAACGAAGCTATCTCAGTTTTCGTACTGGATTCAGGCGTGTTCACTTTCAAAGAAGGAACTCTTTGAAAGCCAGTCTTAAAGGTGTAGCCGCTAATAGCAGGAAAAGAAATCTTCAACATAATACAGTACAGTTTAACTTGTAGCTAACTAATGAGATCTGCTTCCTCAGATGATTTTGAATATCCTTCATCCAATTTGTATCCATCGCTCTTTCACAAAGTGACAAAAACCAACTCTCACCAGCTTTTAACCTTTCAGATTGACTTTTAATACCTACTTAAACCTTGTGGACATTAACATGCATTAACGATTTCATATGCCGCCGCACGCAAATGGTGATAGCAGATATTTCATTAACCGAATTAAGGTCACCTGTATCCTTATTATTAAAAACAAATCATCGTTTGAGCAACACTTACAAAAATTGACACTGTTGCTTCAATATTTCTGCCTCTTAAACTTTATTATCTTCATGTTCTACATACTCAATTATTTGATGATTTTATTGATTCATACCACTTGAGTTTTTGACGTTATCGAATCGTGGAGAATAATGATTGAATCTGATTGTAGTGTCCTTATGTTTTCAATGTATCTAGATCGGGTCATCGGTTCGTCTCCCATATGTCATGATTGTTAGACGGTACGACATTTGGCTAACGTCAAATATTTCTTCGTTAATGCACTAGTCATCTATTTTTCTAAGAAGTACATTGTTAACGTCTTAACTGATGTTTCGTTATTTTCAATAAAATCATTGTCATCAGCCACTATAGATTTGACTCCTGCTACTATTTTCCTGTTATCTTCAAATACGAAAATAAAGTCTTCTTAACTTTAATAGCTTTCTCCTGAGTAAGTATCGGGCAATCCAGTAACACAATCTGGTCTCAATTTGTCAACCTGTTTCATGTAATTGAATGGAGCGAGAAACTTGCCGACAATGGATTGAGATTGCAAATGGTGGAAGTTAGTTCTATTTCTTATTTATCACGCAAGACTAATCGGTCTCATAAAATTCTAAGCTGCAAAATTTATGATTAACAAATAAGCGGAAAGCATTTCAAGTAAACGCGAAGAGAATAAGTTATTAACGAAACAGTGTATTTTAGTATCTAAAAGTTTATCAAAATATTATATCGGCTTAATTAAAATGTAATCATTCCAGTATTATTTCTTTGAAATTGTAACACTCTTATTCCGCTGATTACGACTTCCACATGCCATTTTTGTAATTAGCCTTCATGCTGTTAACCCAGAATATTGAGTTATTGCTGACCACAAAAATATACCTACCTACTCAGATGTTAACTTTTCTCTTATCAACCAATTAATTGGCAGATATTATTAATCATTATTTCATTTCAAATCGCTGAATTTTTAGGAGCATAATCCAAAGTTGAAATTTTTTCTCTTTTCCTTTCTAATGATCGAATCAAATCAAATACAAAGTCATCACCAAATCTAATGTCTTTTCTTCCAACGTTCTCACTTATCAAAATAAAATCAGCGCTTAGATGTGATGATTGTATTTTTTGTCATCTATAGCTGTAACACCCATAAATATCAGATCATGATCATCATTTTCCACTTCTGTGGCTGTCAATCATCTTTTATCATCGTATCATGCTTCAGTTGTGATGACGTTAATAGTACGAGTGCGTGAATATGATAAATTGATACTGCTTTTAGCCTTTTCATTACCTATGCTAAGTGGCTAAAAAAATTTAGCTACGATGCGAGCCCGTGATTGTTATTTTTTATCATCTTACTTCGGTTCATCAATATGTAATTCTCTAAAGATTTTATTATTTTGGGTTTTTCTATTTTTAGTGTTAACAGGAAAATCTAGATAGATATCTAGCTTAAATTACACGGGTCGAATGCCAGTAAACTAAATTGAATCTGCCTCTTAGCTTTCAAAATAAGAGCTTAACCAATTAATTATTGTGAAACTGTGAAAAACGTGACTCGACTTGCTAAAAATTGATTTATAATTGCATTGAAATATTATCACCGTCTTTTTCGAGACTTTTTAATTTTACAGTAAGCTATTTTCTCAGCTCTCAAGATTATAATATCTTGACTCTGTTGAAAGCATTTTAAGGTTTAATCGGTACTTGTTTCAAGAATTCACTTACCCATTAACTCAATGTATTCAACCCGTTATTGCGTCAACAAACGCGTTAAGATAAGAAGAGATTCATGCGATACATTCGATTACAATAAGCTTTCTATGCATCTGAATTGTAAATTTTAGAGTCCCGTAGATTTTTGTGTTTTATAGATACCTGTGGAACTTTGGCATTTTTAAAAACAAAGAATTGGTACAGCTTAGATAAATAGCCGTAATTTAATGTTACACAAGTTGATTTTAGTTCGTATGTACCAGCATATGTACCCATATGTATGTGTTATAAATTATGACAATTCTACCAACAATTATTAGCCACTTACTCTAAATCACATAAACATAAAAACCTAAATGTATTCACTAGAATTTCCCAAATCACATATGGGCGGGTTCCAATCTCGCAAACTACAGCTGCATACCAGCATTTTACTAGTATCGACTCCCGTCTGACCTCCGCCACGCAACTACTTACACCGGTAAATTCTATCGGCATAAATCGATGTACGGGTCCATTAAAGCTTCGGTACACACCTTCACCTGTATTCCCGGTCTTATCTGCAGATAGAGTGCGGTCCAGCTAAGCAATCTATCTTTATTGCCGTGTAATCTATCGATCGCCATTATAATTGATTTTAACTCCGAGTCAACATTACAACACATTTCTTTTGAAGAATTTCGTTTGTGGTTTTAGTCTTTCGCTAATAAATTGAAGAATGAAGAGTCGATTGTGTGCGGTATTTTTGAAGGTCTGTTGGAATGTTGTGGTTCGAAATATTGAGCGTTGTTTTCTTATTCCGCAATTTTTGATTTTATCTGGCTTATTGCCAAGGTTTATACTGTTTGATCGTGTGTTGGTAATTAAACAGTAAATGATAGCTTCGATAATCATTAATAAGTCAACCTAGAATTCTTTTAGATCGCCACGTGTAAAACATGTCATTGAAAGTCTAACGTGATATTTACAAACTTTTTCTTCACACATACAAGCTTGGTAGCATTCGATACTCAATCCATTTCTTAAATAATTACAAACAATCTAAAAATAAAACAGCATTCACAGAAACTTTTTTCACTTCACCGAGTTCATTGAACTTGCAATATCATTTCTTGTTCGATGAATTAATCTTACATTTCAATCGGCTAATCCAAGAAAGAGCATTAGCATACGATCAATAATGTCAAACGCTCCGACTGGTTCTATATGGCTGATTTAATATTATTTCAATGACCTTGACATGCATACAAATGAAATATTTAAGGTCATAACGATACATAATCCAGTATTAAAACGGTTAATACTGAATGATTTGATATTACTTTATCAATAAAAGTAAAGGGAACTGTCAGTTCAATTAGGTGGTAGATCTGGGTGGGCGATGATATTATGTGCAAATGCGTTTTTATATACAGGTAATATAAAAAGGCATTTGCATAATCGGCATAATTGGGTGGCTACGTGTCGTGAATATTGAGGCATATTTTGTCAAAAAAGTCAAAGGGATACAAATAGAGCATTATAAAGGTAGAAAAAGGGAGAGAGTAGAGTTTATATTTAGAAAGGTTTCAACTATAAGAGGAATGCTAATGATTTATATATGGGAGAAACATAGAAAAATAACTCATAATTAAGAGAAATTATTCTCTTAAACGCCCAAGTAATAATATCTTTATATTATCTAATACGTAGACGATGATAAAAAGGGGAGTATGAATGAAAGAAAAAATAACAATAAAGCTCAGAATGCTAAACGATAAACATATAAGAATGAATTCAATAAGCCCGATGTTATCTCAGAAGGTGTCAGTTGACAATGACAGGCGGCTGATAAACTATGACATTATTGAATAATTGACTTGCACCCTTCTACACTGCGAAATAATACGGGGAAGAACTTTGAAGAAAATGATACTTACATTTTTAATTCAAATGAGAATATTTTCAACGATAAAGTATTTGGGAACTATGATGGCAGGTTTTATTAGATTGAATGCATATTTATTATGATAAATGAAATTTTAGGACAGAATAACCTAGATAAAAATATTTTACATAATGTAGAATGAAAACAGAAACAAAGGAATTAACAGTAACATAAATCCATATCTGACCAATTACATGTAAACATAGCGTATTATTTATATTGATAACTAGCCGTTTTCCCGCGGTTTCACCCGCGTCCCGTGGTAACTACTGCCCGTACCGGGATAAAATATAGCCTATGTTACTCGTGGATAATGTAGCTTTCGAATGGTGAAAGAATTTTAAAAAACTGTCCAGTAGTTTTTGAGCCTATTCATTACAAACAAACAAACAAAGTTTTCCTCTTTATAATATTAGTATAGATAATTAAGATAAAATTAAAATTGTACTCTTAAAAAGCGTTATACTTGGAAACGTTTACACAAAAAATCCCAAACAGGAAAATAAGGTGTTACACTTACCACAAACATTTGTTTAATGAGAATTGTTATTAAGGTTTATTCCTGAGTATATTGATGTTAGCTTTTAAACCTTTTCACTTTATTTGTGAATAAGCATTTTCAGTGGCTATTACAGAAATGTTCTTTTTGAAAAGGTGCTAACTAAAAAAAATGTAAGTGTACTATTTGTTCGTTACTATTTAAGTCTATCTACACATTTACGACAACCAGTATAATTTCAAACATTTAAAAAAGGCTTGATGAAGCTATTCCAAGTAACCAAAAGTTAAAGTCGGTTCATGAAAAGAACTGTAATCGACTGACGTAAAGATGCAGTCTACATACACAAAATACTAATCTTATTTGTTGAAACGCCAACAAAGAGTCGAGTAAGTATTACTTTCTTGTTAACACAAGTTATTGTGCTCACGAGCCTGTCTAACTAGGTCAGTTGGCTTCTACGGTGCAAAAGGTGCAATGTACCTATTAGTATTGTCAAATATTGTTGAAAAACCACCACTCAGTTTAACAACTTCAGTTAATGCTATCTCATTATTGGGTGATTCCCCAACGAAATCATAAAAGATGTTTATGTCTAATCATTTCCTTGATTTAATAGATCTTTATTCTTCAATTACGATTAACGGTACTTTAACCTCATTTGCGAAGTCAATGGAAATTTTGTATGTCTGTCATCTGAAAGACGTAATCTCGTCCGATATCCCTGAAGAGACTCTTAATGTGCGTGGATAGATATTAATAAACCAATTTGCCTCCGTTGACTCATGCGACGCGCTTGGTATGATTGGCAGGTAGCCTCATGTTTTCTTTCCTATATGTACATCTATAAGCTATTAAAATGCTTGTAAACTTCAAAGTTCGGAACACTGCTGTATCTAAAATGATTGTGAAATAAAGATCCTTGTGAAGAGAAGAACTAGGCTAGCTGAACATCCAAATAATTTCTCACAGTTTTGGGTCAGTTTAACATCTATACATATAATAAATCTGTAGAAAAGTAATTTTTGTACATTGAAGAAATTGACAAAAAAAATTGCCAGCATGTTAAAGGATAACTAACAGAACCCATTTCCATCATTTTTGTCTGTTTGTCTGTTTATCTGTTTGTTTGTTCGGGATTCACGTAAAATCTACGAATTAAATGCAGACAATGCTTATATACAAAAATTCTACGTAACTTGGGGTATTACTTAGTTTTTGTTTCATCGAAATCGATTCACTCTATCAAAAGATATGATTAATTTTGTGAATTCAAGATGTAAAATATTACGACACGCAATCTATTTGTCAAAACTGTACATTTGAATGTTGTACTTATATTAGTTGATCGGCTTATTCTTAATCTTTACACAGAAAATCACACCTTTATAAGTAACTTCGGAAGAAAAAAAAATATGAAAATTTTGTTTAGCCAAGGTTAAAGTAGCTCCATCTGTGCTAAATCTGTGGTAAATAAAATACATCAAATTTGTCAAAGGAGCGAGGTGGTAAATGACAATATTATCATACATTCTTTATAGAGGACTATTATTTCAACAGATGGAGTTGTGTATTTTCCGTATTTCACCATATTTTAACACGTAGTGTAATTTTTCGATAGACATTTCAATAGTGTTTGTCAGTTTGCCGTGCCACATCAAAATCCAACTATAATTATTACCTTGATGAAAAGAAAATTAATAGTTCTCAGCCAAATTTAAAACGGTGCCATCTAAATTATTTTTTGAACATTATGTCAAAAATGATGACTTTAGTGGAACAATTAATTATCATTTAAAGTTACAGATGGAGTTCATATCAGGATTTTTTCATAAACATAGTTTAGCTTATCTTCCACTAATGTGGTGGCCTTAAAACAAATTACTTTGAGTGAGTAGTATTAAGTAGACCTTAATTATTTTTTCTGGAGCAAAATATGTAAACTTAATCCTAGAAGAAATGAGGATATATCTCTCGCAAGCGCTGCTAAGCGTGAGGAAGGTAATGTAGGATTCTGTAGCTTTAAAAACAAGCCCAGATACAAAGTGCAGATAAGAAATGGGAGCTCTCTCTATTTAATACCATACACACGTAAAATGCTTTATGCGTCTGAAAACGTACAAATTACGCGCCGCATACCAGAGACATGCTTACTTTCAACTTCTGATCGTAAATACACTGTTCACGATTACGAACAGTCTCAGTAAGACCCGAGCCAAGTCTAAAAACCACCTTTTACATAAAACTACGTTTGATGTCATTTAATCACAAAGACAGAATTGTTCTCTGTTGCAAATCCTATCCACCTATATCCTATCCTAATCCAGAATGCATTGCAGGTGTGCATTGCACAAAAACCAATGGTATCCTATTCGAGAAGTCAAAAGAGTTGACCTGCCAACGTCAGCTTCTGCGCTAAGCAAGTGTTCTTAATAGTACCATCAGAATTACATTCATCGTTGAATGAGGTGAATAAATTTTCAGAAACCACAATAACAGTAGGAGCCAAAGCGTATTATCGCTTCATAGAGCTCTGATTGGCCCCAGGTGACCAAGTCAGGTCTGATTTGTTCGTTCATCAGATCTTTGAAAGTGTTTCGGTGGATACTTACTGTCGTCCTGTTTACGTGTGATACAAAATATGGTATATAAACGTCCTCCGCAAGAGCGAAATTTTCCCGGTGTGCGGTAGTACACGCACAGTATACAACACTTATGTTTCTTTTGATTTGCTGGCTCCACCAAGAAATGACAAATTGCGAGCGTACATTCTGAAAATCTTGGCAAAACTGCAGGTTTCAAGTACGAACACATGAAGTGGACTCTCACAGATACGTACATTTTGCCTATTCGTGAACTAATGCAAACATTTCGGTGGAGTCCCGGCTTAGGCCTCCCCCACATTAGGCGTGCGCGATCCTCGGGCGTGTGAGTAGCGCGGGCGCCGCGCGTGCGTCGCGAGCGCGTTGCGTGAGCGTCGCGTTTTGCTGCCCTGCGGCATTTGCAGCGCGCTCGCGGCGCGCACGCGCCGCTCTCCTTGACGTTTAACTGCTAAGGCGTTTAGCAGGCGGCGGGGATAGCGGGCGAAGGGGTAAGAACGCAACTCGAGCGCCGTGTGCTCGCCGCGAGCGCGTCGCTTGCACTCTTCACACATGCCGCAGGGCAGCAAAACGCGACGTTCACGCAGCGCGCTCGCGACGTCCGCGCTACTCACACGCCCGAAGATCGCGCACGCCTAATGTGTGGTCAGCCTTACCATGAGTAAGTGAAACTATCCTACCCTATGCGCCTGCTGATGATGATGACTCATTTTATCATCCATCCAGCTATTCCCCAACTATGTTGGTGTTGGCTTCCAGTCACCGAATCTGTTTGAGTACCAATATTTTGCTTGGAGCGACTACCTATCTACCTATCTTTAATCCAGTCAACTACACAAGACGATATCCATGGTAAGACTGACAGACTTTCTGGCTTCTGATTAGTCGCAGCAGCTGCAGAAAATGTACAAATGACAGCTTTGTCAGACTCAAAGCATGTAGACATATTATATTTATTTGATTATAGCTGTTTCCTGTGAAAATTACTTACGCACCATATACGTAATAATTTTCCAAATTGGCTGAACAACGTCACAAACTTTACTTCTTTTGTTTAGATAAATGGTCACATCCACAACACAACCTTGATCAATGAATCTATGCGACTGCTAAGTGCTAATCCTAATTATACTGTCACGTGAAAGAATGCACCTACGGGATAAGTAGTATTTTGACGATTCTATATTGCCCACGCAGACGAAGTTGCGGGCAACAGCTAGTTACTAAAATAAGGAACTTCACATATAATGTGGGACTTAAGTAGCTTGGGGAACAAATAAAATAATTAAACCACACGTGAACGCAGATCGTAAATTTTATCGCTTATGCCGATTTGAAAGTAAGCGTCGCGCCGTTTCACAGGCACGCGTATGGTTTTACAACCTTACACTTCAGTTGACGGTGTAAGTGCATACTCCACTATTTCTTGGATGTAGTACCGTTCAAGTACTTGCAGAAGTTACACTAGGCGAGGAATTAAAGAAGTTTAGCCTAAACGAAAATAAGTAAAGTCTCCCAATAGCATTAAATTGATGATAGCAAACTATTTAGAAGGAAGTTACTTTCTCCTGCCACAAATCTTACTCGACCCAACACGTGGTTAGAGCAATGCATCACAATACAGTCTAAACATTTGCCCAGATTGAGAGAAACAGAATCGCGGAACAAGGGAAACGTCGAGCCATGTCAATAGATCAAAGCTGGCCGACCATCTAAAACGGGCACTGCGCAGCTGCCAAAACTTTTGCTAAAAAATGAGGGACACAAATAACGATCACTTCTAATTGCCGAAGTTTAGTTTCCCTTAGCTTATTTCTGGCTAAGACGTCACGGAGTCAATGAACTCGTTATCTAAGGTGTAGTTGTGGATATCGGTAAAGGGTTTCAAGTTTCTTGGAGAAAATTAGTTTTCCGAATTGTTAGCTGCGAGTCGCGACTGCGAGCGATTTAGCTGTTTTAGATAAGTTTCATGCTCGACCACATTTATGTTACTCAACTTCTAGAAAGTCTAGTTTATCCTGCTTTACTTATGATTTTAGGAACTTCGTCATTTGATAAGTTGAGAAGGAAAGCGTCTGTTTTCGGAATGTAAAATGGTTGAATCCAAAAACATCCAAGATCATGAATTTTCTAACTTTGTAATGATTTGAGTGCAAAAATATAATTTCTTGCAAAAAATTTAATAAAAAAACCAACATAGCACTTGACCCGTATCGAAGTCATAAGACCTAATTCCAAATCTAAAACGCATAAAATTAAAATACAGTAACACTCAAAGATGCTCAAAAACAGGTTACGAATCAAAATAGCTGGCGAACGTTAGACCGAAAACCAGAAGTGGTAGCGACAACGGACAATGCATAACTTCGGTCTGTGTACAGAATTAGCATCGATATTTTGCGAGCGTGCGGCATCGAGATCACGAGCACGTGGACACCAGAAGATTCACTCTCAACAACACGTGATAATGAACTCGGCATACACATCTAGCGTCAATGTCCCGAACATCCGACCTACCTTGTCTGGTATAACCAAAGTTCGATCACTACTGACAAATTTTACTACGTAGATGCTTATATAGTAGAATGGGACTTCTGTTGTAACCTTTTCCTTGATCGAAACTATTCTAGAGTAGATCATGAGTTCAGACTCTCCCGGTTCGGTTCATTGAGTAAAACATTTTGTTACGTAACTTTTAGCGCCAAACGGAATACTTGCGGGAATTTCAGTATCACTTAGATCTACATTATGGAGTACATTTAAATGTTTTGGTTTTTTGAGTGCAGTTGTATTGTTCGTATCAAATTGTACTACCTCGTTATGATTTTCTACAGTCAGTGGTTTTAATGTCTTTGATTTTAACGACTTCAAGGTTGACTGTGTTTCTTCTTACGTGAATTAAATTCTTTGCCATCGTAATTCTATTTAGCAGTTGCGAGCTTACTAGTGGTTTAGTAAAAATAATGCTTTACCGCCCACATATGACGATTTTGGCATGACGCATGCTGTAGATAAATAGTTAAGCGTCGTTGAAAGTAAAATTGATATTCTAGTTTTATTAGTACTCGGAATTGTCTAGGCTAAAAATAATAGTTATCTAGATTCATAGAACCACTTCGGAATCTGTAAAATAGATTTTGTGTGCTGTTGTGGCCGATTTATGATACTGAACGATTTTGTAAAATATTCCTACTAGTTTTTTTTTTTTTTTTTTTTTTTGACAGAAGAAATCGTTATTTCTTTTTTATCGTTGTTGATGTTTAGATAGTTTTTATTAGATTTTACTGGACGTGTAATCAGATGTAGGGATACAAGAAATTTTTTTGGAAGTACATATGTGCGATCAACTAAACGACATTTGGGACAGAGATTGCAACTGCAAACAATCCTGACATGTGCATCTATCATCTTCATCAGATAACCCGTTTCCCACACTTAACGAGATAACGAAATAACTTGTGCATTCTGTTCAAATGTTAAGCGTAGATCTACAAGTAGTTAGGTATAAATGTTGCTCAGACAAAAACACATTCATTGATTCACAGATACCAAGTTTTCACTCGACATATTACAAACGTAAAAAATATCTTTCTGTGTAATAAAATGCATAAAATATCGCGTGAGTATGTGATACCACCAAATCTTATATCAATCAGTGAAATAGTTAGACAAATGATAATCTATGTGATAACGGTTGCGAAAACAGAGTTGAATGCACTTTGTTCCTACATGATTTTTTATTTGTCAAATGGCTTAACGTCATGGCACTGGCTTGACATTTTTTATTGTAGAATGTTGCTATTTTCTTTTCCGTAAAACAGTCGAACGACAGGTTTGGTGACGCTAGTCCAAAATGTAAGTTTCCCTGAAAAATATATTCTGTCAAATAAAGCACATTGCAACTTAGTAACCAGTTGTAATAATAGCAATGAAATGCAGCTTAAACATAGGAATGCTAAACAATATACTGACTAGAGCTGGTTAGAGCGGGCCTAGATTTTTTGTCTAGATTTTTAAGAGGTTATAGACCCTGTTGACACACTCAGTTTATTTTGCTTTATCATTGAGGATACTACCGTGCATACTACGAGAAAAAGGTGACTAATGCAGTTGTAATATTTGTTCAAGACGATTTCACGAGAAGATTTTTTACTAGCTATGCTATAAGCATCTATTTAAAGCACCAGCTAAATCCTTCTAAGATATTTTATGAACTAGACACAAAAGACTAAAAATAGTAAGAAGCTTGTAATCTGTATGACGTAGTCCACGCATTTTATTTTTAGGAAGGGGAAAAACTAACAGGCGAAGTATTTCGTACTTGGACGGCCGTGATCCAAGCAGGTGTAGACTTAAACAAACCATACATGAACGCCGAATAAACATTATTGGTAGTAAAAATAAACTATGGTCAATCAAACATGAATGTTGCGCCACTCTTACTAGGTATTTTTCGGCTGAGAAAATATCAAAAGGCTTGTCTTGCTACTTGCATATTTTTCCTTAGAAAACCTCGTAGATATCGACTAAAATAAAAATACTTCAGCAAGTGTTGGGGTCTCTCATTTTGTTATTTAAGTTTGTAGGCATACATATATTATGAGAATTAGGGTAAAATGTTGTCCAAAATATCAAAAATACAATAGATATCTTTTGATTTTTCCACAAATCACTTCAATAACGTTTCATAAAAATGCTACTTCTGGAACAACACTGATTGTAGTTTATTGAACTAGACAAAAATGATGTTAAATAGTTTTAATTTTCGCCAATTTATCGCATGGCCAAGTGTTATGAATGCTTTACTAAAAACTTTTATGGCTTTTTACGATGGCCACTTAATTTTAGTATTGTCACATGTCCCCAATATTGTCCAGATGTTTCTAGTATGTAATAATATGTAATACTAGCATTTTCCAGCGGTTTTATCCGCATCTTGTGAGAACTACTTGATACATCCAGATACAAAGTAGCCAACTGCCAATAGCTTTTCTCGATATATTCGCTGTCTAACACCGAAACAATTTCTCAAATCGGACCAGCAATTACCGAGATTAGCGTGTTCAAGCAACCAAACATACATACAAACAAACTGTTGAATGGATTACTGCTTCAATGAAACAGCCTTTTGTCTCACGGGAATTATCTTCATCTTAATATGTATGTCACCTGCCAGTCTCTATTAAATTCGCGAGCATTTGTTCAGAAATGGTTCACTGTCAAGTCTGACGTAACAAGAATCAAATTGACTTTCGTAGCATTGAATTGAAATTCGTCCCATTTAAGAACAACAATTTGAAATATGTGTACCTTTACATATAATAAATGTTTGTACTCAGATTAGCATAGTCGCTTTTTAAAAGATGTACCTACATGTCTTCCGGAGATGTAGCACTCTCAAAACTAGCTTAAGATTAAAATTTTCTTTTACTCCATTCCACGATGAGTATAAAATTAAATAACATGTGACGTTGAAAAATTTACAAAAATAACTAACAGTTGTAAAGGTCAATGGAATCACACTTTCGTCGTTCATTCAAATGACTGAAATACGAATCGTGAATATTAAACAGTACCTTTACACGTTGGAAAATCACTTCTAATGGGCCAAGTCCATTTATAAATTATTTACTTTTATAACAAATATTTATTCAACTGTTTACTTCATTTATTTCAATGACTACTCTGGCATCTACACCTACTGTATGTGTCCTATTGACAAATCTTACATCAGTATAATCATTCATGGTATCACTGTTATCAATGATACAACAATTTGAATGTGCAGATATCCGACTTTAATTAGCATCCTGAACTTTAGCAGCTTCTAATTCTGTCTTAATGAAAGCACTCAACCTAATATTATTAATAACTTCAGCCCAAATGTCACTGTCATTTTTGTTGGCGGCGCCATTTTATATAACATTCTTCATTTGGTCGCCAGGGAAAAGATTAATTGGATTCTAAATATCTTCAGAAAACTGTGTATTATTTAGATATCTTTATAAATCTTTCGGAGGAAAACTAACGATCGGTTGGTTCGCTTTGCACTCAAATGTCAAATAAAATACGTCTAACCATAAATTTTGATTCACTTTAGTGGAAGAAAATGCGATGTCTATAAGTGTTATTCAAATAAGGTGATATATAACTTGTTTTATTTATGTGCTTTTAGTGTGCTTTATTTATTTTGTGAGTTTAAGTGTTTTATTGTTGTACTGACGTTAAATCACGCTTATAATTGGATTGAAGAGGTTTACTGTACCGAACTTGGATGATCATAAAAGAAAGATTACTATAGATTGTTGGAGTAGAAAAACTGTTAGCCTTACTTTACCATATTTCATACTTTTGCTTATTAAGTACGCCGAGCTGCTGAATGAAATTTACTTATATCCAGAGTATCATAAAACTATACAAATAAGGACATCGTATGTTTACCAAGTCTGTTTGTTCATCCCTAATGCAAGCTACAAATGAACAGTTTATTCTGCTAATAGATGCCTGGGACTTTTCGGATGTGGTTCCGCATCTACTACTTAATATTATCTACATAGTCATGTTTTGTTTTGTGACCCAAATAAATACATCAGATAATCGTTATCTTAACAAAATTATAAATGGAAATGTGAGCCATTTGTTTGTTTTGATAAAATGGCTAAATTGGCACCTAATACATATTTAGTACGGAGATTGAAAGTTACAAAGTAATATGTATAAGTATTTTGAGACACAGTGCAAACTTTTAGTCTGGAGATGGTGATAGTTTAAAAGGGAAAAGGAATGGGTAGAGATGAATGGTAGTTAGATATCTGCCCGGTATCAGATCAACTTAAAAGTTTGAGAGGATTCACGATTACCTACACAAGAAACGGAAAACCGGCCAATTGTGAGCCGGACTCGCGCACGAAGGGTTCCGTACCATTATTTAAAATCACGTTTGTTGTATGGGAGCCCCTCAAAATATTTATTCTATTCTAGTTTTCAGTATTTTTGTTATAGCGGCAACAGAAATACATCATCTGTGAAAATTTCAACTCTCTAACTATCACGGTTCATGAGATACAGCCTGGTGACAGACCGACGGAAGGGCGGACGGACAGAGGAGCGAAAACAATAGGGTCCCGTTTTACCCTTTGGGTACGGAGCCCTAAAAAAATGGTAACCAGTCTAGTCTGCAGTGTGCTTAGCGTTTATTGTGCAGGATGCAGCTTAACAAAAAATACTCTTTTTTACAGCATTGAGCTCAGTCGAGTAAATATGCAAGACAGATAAGTACTAACACATTCTTATCTATTTAGACATAAAATGGTATGTTATCAATGATCATGCGTCGTGGTTTTGGCACAAGACTGTAAACCTACATTAAATACTGCAGACAGATAACAAATAGTATCATTACTGTTCGAAGAAATTATCTCTCTTTATCCTGAAAATCAGCAAGGTATGACTAACTCTATCGGCGTTGTACTGAAACGTCACTCAGATATAAGAACTGTTTGAAACAGACAAGAATTAAGTAAAACTTTAAATTAAGTGGCGTTTGATTATATTGGGGTTACTACGCTACTTACCTAAAATATGTTTGAAATTGATTTTAGCTTAATTTGGCCTCCCATTTTATGGATTCCTACTTATTCTCATTTAAAAGTTTTCTCACATACTTATTGATGTTTATAAATACGAAAGTATTTTTTTCTGTTCGTTTGATTTTCCGATTTCCCTAAACCATAGCAAACATTTGCTCATCACATTATGTATGACTTTGTAAAGATCAACAGTTGAATTCCTTTTAAATGTCTGATTTAAATCAGTTATTTTTAGACAAAGCATTTCCAAGTAACAATAAATCAATTATCAAACAATAAATGAATAAATTACGTTATTTTTCACTGCATTAACATTAAACAGGTACTAAAACTCAAAGGTTATTTAATGTCCTATCTTTAACTGTGGAAATGCATCTTCACTTAACTAAACTCAGTCATTAACTTCGGATTAAGTTTTACGAGTAACGTGTGACAACAAGACGTTAAAAGAATGGTTTACTGTGAGACTTTGAAAGCAATAAAAATGTTGACAAACGCATTTTGAATTAATTTTGACAATTATAGAGTACAGTAATGCCTCCTAATTGTTATGGTGCCCTG
Organism: Helicoverpa zea; assembly: GCF_022581195.2. NCBI lineage: Eukaryota > Metazoa > Arthropoda > Insecta > Lepidoptera > Noctuidae > Helicoverpa > Helicoverpa zea. Next base: position 9,035,594 of record NC_061472.1, read on the forward strand.
GTCATGTTACTTTAGATATTAACTATATATACAGTCAGACTGTCGGACCTTTCAAAGAAGCGCCAACTTTCTTGGCTAGCCTTAAGTTTTTTTTCTTCTCAATCTTCAGAAAACCGTGACATCGTTTTTTTATTATCTTTCCAAAATAAATCCACTGTTATTGGAACTGAAAATATATTGTGCTAACAATGTATGGACACTATTAGAAAACTCTTAATAAAAATATCTACTAGTAAATAAAAATATACAAAATATTCAATAGAAGTATAGTTCACACAGACGGTGTTTTAATAAAACTAATTTAATTATCCAATCATGATTTATGCTCTTTTCATAGCTGCTATAAAATTATATTAGAATAAAAACATGCATCTATATTTTTTATGCACGCATCATTTCACAATAAAGACGCCTTGTACCTATGCATATGATTACTTGCATATTCCGTTTTACTACAAAACAGTTAGATATGTCATAATATTTTGTAATTGTGCATCGTAAAACGAATTTGGTGCACGTTGTAAAACCAAATTCCTGCACAGATTTATGCTTAAAATTATCTCTAACTGTACATCGTCTGGTTTCACTTTTTTTTTAATAATTGGATGTGAACTGTAGTTACGACTTCATGATCTCTTGGGATATATAAATCTCATTTTAATTATTATAGCAAACTGAAGACTCGGCAAAACCTCATAATTCTATAGAAACATAGTAACAATACGTAAAACAAAACAAATTAAGGGATTAAACTCTAAATTCAGCCATAAAAAAATGCTGTGAAATGAAACATATCCGAAACAAATATGTAGGTATATTTTTTCCGACACGCTATAAATAAACCGTGAAGTACCTTGTATTTGTATGCAGAGCAGTAAACCAAGAGAGGTGTCAAGTACATCAATCAATTACAAAATTAGCTGATAGTAGAACGCGGCAATAAAACAATTATGTTAGGGCCCAACACACGTCGGCCATACCAATTAACTGTCAACACGTTATATGATAACGAACTTGACATGTGGGAAAGGGCTATTGTATTCTTGTACAACAATGCAAGAGTAAGGCATAATATAGATTAGCGTTGGAATAATAATATCGTCCAGGCCAATTTAGAAAACGGCGCTTGTAAAGTGTCATACTATCATGCACAAGAGTAAGAACAGAAACAGGTGCGCTCTCTTTTCCCTCACTCTCATTGTCCGATGGGGCATCTAACACGATTGGCGAAGTGTAAGTCATAGGACGGACAGCTTCACATACTTTCCGATACACAGGGGGAGTATGTTAAAAAAAATGGTCACCCATCTATAGACAGACTACGGCTAGCGTAGCTTACCTTGCTTATTAATCAACTACTACTGGCTTCGAATACTTCACAATCATAGTACATTAATACTCTGTTTGACGTGTTGACTTACTATGAATCTATTAAAGAATACCGGAGAATAAATCTGTTAAAGTCCATAATAACCTAATTTAGACCCAAATAAATAACATAATTAATTCAATGACTAATTAACACACAATTGCAAACGTATCAAATTGCAGTTCTTAGGTTTATTTAAATAAAATAAACATTTACATTTAATTGACACCTAGTTGATTTATTGTCTTTAGATTTTATCAATTTAATGTATATGGTATACAAACTAGTTTTGGAACACCATGTTATTATGTTAGAACAACATATTTTATTACAAAGGGATTAATATAATCTTTTTTTTACAATACAGACGACCCAATGTGTGTTAAATGATATTTTAATGACCAACTTTGCAATTTTGCGCAGTTTGTCTCAATGGGAGTTACCATCGAAGAGGTAACATACTTAAGACCAAAAATACACTACTTCTTGTTAAGCTATGCAAAGGAATTTTTAAGAGACATTACACTTAAACATAATCACCATTTTACTACAAAAGCCTAGGCTTATTAACTTCCAATAAAACTGGTGTAGAAATCAATTAACAGCCAATTAAGAATTCAAACATATTAATTAACGACAGGGGTTCTAAGTTACTTCATTAAGCCATTCCAGAATTTATCTAACAAATCTATGAGACATTACATAGATAATGATCAGATGTGGCCATCTTTAAAATTATGGATGTTCCAAGTGAAATTGTTAGCTACTTCGTGACGAAATAGGATAAAAGTGTTACAGAGTGTGTCGTACATAATCACATTAAATTAAATATGTTAATATACTGGTATATGTCGATTAGCACAAAGAAAAAAAAAATTTTTTTTTTCAAGCAAAGTAAATAGAATAAAAATGTTAGTGCGTTTTAATCCCGTATCTATGTTAATTTTTGACCATCGCCGACTAAAAGTTTGCAAGAAGCTTAAAATATCTGAAAGGAAGCTTAAATTACTTGCAAAGATCATTAAACTACGAGTATGTGCGTAGACCAAAAAAAGATATTAATAAAAAGCACGAATGGACAAAAAAATAACTAATTAATAATGAAAAGGCTTATCACGTAATGGATTGAAACATAATAAAACCACTTTTAAAATAGAAGCCTACAAATCAATAGTTACATTAGCAAAGATACACTTTCCGGTCCAAATAATGATGATGATAAAATATTAACAGCATTTGTAATTGGTCTGGCAAAGCTTTCTATTAAATATGTTTTAACTAGTGAAACTAGTGAGCAAGTAAATAGGTCAAGAGATTAAACAGCTTTTGTTGAAGTTAGTTTCGTTATGAACAAGTGATTCTAGGCCTAATAACTAACTTGTAGCTAATACCTTGAAATCGTTGGTATAATTGGGCTCTTCGACATTCTAGACATTCTTGAGAATATTGATTGTAATGATTGGAATGTTCTAGATGTATTTGAACAAGTTTAGACGGACAGCCAGAGAAGAGATCAGGATAACTTAACAGGATGCTTGCGAAATATTCAAGGTGACAAAATGTATGTGTAATTAAGTAATTTTGCATTAAAGATGTTAAACATTTTATACATGTCCTTATCTCTCGTCTTCTTAGCAACAAATTTCTTTAATAAAAACTTCGCTATGCCTAAATAAGAAACCGGTTTCAATATATCATATACTCCAACCGTTAGTCGCACCCAAAGACTCGTCTACTGCTTGTCTGCTAGAACTACTACCGAACGTGAAAATTTACATAATATGTCATACATTGCCGTTTTAAATAGTGTTGACATATTTTACCTGCAAAAAAAAGTGACGTGTATTCGAAACCTGTTATATTAACCGCTTCACATATGTTGTGTAGGCTCATCTTAGCAGTTCCGTTTATTTCTATAGTACTGACTACTATGAATTTTGTTTTATTGACTGTGTCAATTTGCACCTTTTTTCAACCTTTATCGGTTAATAAATGGTTATCCTTGACTAGTGTGTTAACCTTTTCATCAACAATTTCGTTATTGAGCACATTTTTCGTCGTGCAAAAATTGTAGAGGTTTTAGTATGGGATGATCAAAAAGAAACTGTCACAGATATGTACCTACAAGCAGTAGAATTTATGATCATCTTTAGTTATAACTTATTGAAATAACGAGATGGTACTTTACTCCTTTCCAGGAAAATAGGATATAAGTGCGCTCTGAATCGGTCCCAATTGATTTAATATGATGTATTCGTTGAACTTACATCACATTATACATTTAAGGACCTTCAATTTGAAATAACATCCCGTCCATTTCCATCTCGAAAAATGCGAGATTGTTTTCTGCAATAGTTCTATCAAAATTCATGAATTCCTTTGCTCTTATCCCAATTTCTAAAAAGGAGTCGGCGCAAAAAATCTTCTTCCATTCTTCTCTGTCTCAAGTCATCTCACTCGCAATCTATTCATTTTTTCTTTGATCATTCTCTTCTTCTATATCCATAGACATTCATGCTCATACAACACCATCCTCACAACATGATCCTCATGCAATAGTACTCATTGAGCTTTTTCAAACTGACATTGTCAAGGGAGGTTAGAATGCTATCACCCGTTGTCTATGCCCCTGTTGTTACGTCAGACTGTCCGTTACTCAGAGACGTTGGCAATTAGCCGTGGCACTACCGTCTGACTACTATTTTTGTTTGCTGTAAACATGCATACGCATAGGCAAAGTCGAGTCTGGCCGATTAGATGTGAGAAAAAAATCGTGGGAATTTACTAGTCTTCGACTTTGTATGTGGCAGTGATGGTTCAGTTGTCACTTTGTGGTACTTAAGCTCAGGTAAAGGAATAATTTGAGCTGATTTCATTAGTAAGTCATATTGCTTTGACGAGTTCCCCTATGATAGATTGGCTCCTAATTCTAATATTCTGTAAGATAAAAATAGATATTTTTAACCGCTATCATGGTCCGAAGGTTAACGTAATATTCGTCACGTTAAAAGCTTAATTTAACTGCCGAATTTACATTTTTAATTAGTCAGTTAGAAACGGTATGTTAACTTTTAGAGGCGATAAAAACGTTGAAGATAATGTTTGCAGAATCAATGGTTTTCTCTGGTCACTTCTTATTAAAGTTAAAGTATTTTTTTTAAAGGCTTAGTGACGTCAAAAGTATATACAATTACTTTTTTTTCTTTATTAATATGTCTACTATTTCACGTTTTATGAGCGCGATGAGCAGTCTAGCATTAACTGGCCATTCCGTCGAAAGCCGATTCTTTTTTAAATTTATCATTGTCGACTAGAAGATCTAGACAGAAATCTAGTCAGGAAACGAGGTTCATTATTCCTAGTAGAATGTCTGGCAAAAGCACTGAAAACCTAATGTTTTTTGTTTTTAAAAATATCTTCTAGTAATCTTTATTTTTCTCAGTTGCATGAATACGAGAAGTGAGTTTTCGTGCATTCCATAGCGTGATCATTCATCTATGCTACTGTGTTGACAGTCAGACATTCAATGTTATTGTAGTAGTTTGAGTATTATGTAAAAATCTGTATGAATTATGATTATTACCTAAAAATTACATAAATCAAAACCTTCAAGACTTGTACTGAACATCGTAAGTATTTGATACAAATAGAGATTGATATTCGTAACGTAGTTGTTGACACAAATAAGAAATTTTTAATTAGATTATTTACATACAAATCAATTGATATGATCTCATTTATACTTCCTAAGTAATTATTATCCATAATTTAAATAACAACACTATTCATGGATTCTAGAATGGTTAAATAATTTCAGTGATATAATTGGTCGCTAACTAACTTATTAGTAATTAAAATAAATACGTATTGAAATTTAATTAAAAATTGGAGTGAATGCCCGTTACAATCACTACCAGTCCAAGTTTTTACCAACGGTGAAATGGTACACTGAAGGTTTTTTGCTTCACTTGTGACTATCTAAATAACGGCTGAACTCCAGTGGTGAGCTATGCCAAAGCGATAGATAACTATACTTTTAATGCAAATCTCTTTGTACAATAAAAAGTTTCCCATGTTACTTTTATTTTTTTGCTGATCGTGGAAAATCGAGGTTTTCATTTGCTTCAATTAACGTAACATGACATTCTGTCAGTGAAGTCAAAACTGTTGCAAAATCTATGCAGAAAGACATCCACTTACTTAGCTCTTAAAACTATAAAATATATTTTGAATAATGTTGGAGCATTAACTTTATATTATCTAGATCTTTCAAGCTGATAGTCCGATAAATAGGTCTACATAATGAATTGGACTGACATTGTTATAGATTCGTTTCTCTTGTCATAAGTGACTCAAAATGAAGGGGCTCATTATTAAATCATTTGCATAATAGAAAGCTGATCGAATTTTCTGGATTTACTGACTGAACGACGGTAGTTTTTGGTTATAACCCGAATTTGCCTAAATAGTGACTTTGATCTTAATTATGATGTGTCTCAAATACTTATTTTTTAAACATCATTGTATAGTTTATAATATGCAAAATTCTAAAATATTTCCGCCCCTTACTCGCCTTAGAACATCTACCCCTTAACAAGATATATTACTCGACAAGTGCCAGAGTTCAAAGGTCCCTCAAAACACAGCCCCACCGACCACAAAGACTAAAAACCTATAAAATAGAAATGAAATCCGTGTCGACACGTGTTTCGTCCAAAAAGGACATATCTACAACTTTGAAGTACTACACTTACGTCTTTTTGGACTTGGGGTCCCTTACACTATTACGTAGTAACAGTGTTCGATATTGTGCAGGTGTGGTCTAAAGTACTCGTTAACTTACCTGTATGTGATCGGTAATAGTAGCCATATAGAGTTGATACTAATTTTTTTTTTTTTTTGCTGAGAAAGGATTATTTTTTGCTTAAATCTGTTTTGTTGGTCGATGTGTATTCGTTTAAGGAATTTAATGGTCTTAACACAAAAAACTAGATTTTTGAGTTAACCTCTAGATCAGGAAGGGAGGATAGGAGGAATCAGTTTTTTCGCATTTTCTGAAAAAAGTGTTTTTTTGAGTCAACCCTCTATAGATATAGGTGTGCGATATGATGCAAAAATAACTAGGTATAAAACCAATCTTATCAATAGTCGTGCGTAAACTAGAGTAGAAATAACATTACGAGGTTACGATCATGTTCCCCGAAATGGTGGGAAGTATAATGACATAAAAGTTGAAATGTGGGTGTTTTACTCCTACATTGTAGAGTAAGTTCCCTGTAATAATCTTAACAAGATTTACTAGAATATATTGAAAGATAATAGTTTTCCCTCGTATTACAGTTCTGCGCAAAATCCTTGCTAATATCATATCTACCATGTCCATATTATGTTTTAGCGCATAAAGCTAGCAAAAAGCCGCTAAAGCTAATAAAAGAATATGAAGAAATTTTATTTTACCGAGGTTGAACAGTAAATGCAATAAAAAAATAGAGTAGATCTGGGTGCCCAAAACGCAGGACGTATTTCAAATTGACACAATTCGCTAATAACAAGGGGGAACTCCGTAAAAAGCAATTTAGGAAGCAGGTTCAACGCATTTATAATGTAACTAGGGTTCACTGTCACTGCACTTTAACCCGAACAAATGTCATGACTGCTAGACATTCCTGTCTGTTTGTATGCTATCGTGTCTTCATAGCTCTTCATAAGCTGTTTAAGTCCAGTTAGCTTTTTGCTCTAAGTAGAGTGGGAAAAGTTCGAAATTATCTCGTGGCCAATTGTTTTCATATTCTTTTAATTTCAAGGCAGCAACTATTCTTCCTAAAATTCCCGGGCCTAGATAGTATAGTATTTAGCTACTCAGCTGAATCCGGTTAGACTGGAAGCCGACCCCAACATAGTTTGGGAAAAAGGCTCGGAGGATGATGATGATGAGATAGTATAGTATTTCTTATCTTTGTTCCATTTTGAATTTTATATTATCTTAGCCGAGCCACCAAACACGTGTTTCCTGCTTTTTTTGTCGTGCTAAATTATTAACATCTCTCTCATAATAGTAGACATTTATTCGACAAGACGCAACTGTCAGAATATGAAAAATGTTTTACATTATTCATTTTCCGACAGTCATGTTTCAATCCATTCTTAGGCTAAGTTTAGACTACGCCACTTTACACCAATTGTCTAGTCTAGATTTTTTTCTAGCTCATTCATTTCTTTAGAAGACATTACAGACTGAAATGCCTAGTCTAAGATTTTTGCAGAGCTATCAACTTGGCGGTCTTTAGGAAAGACTTAAGTTCAGCAGTAGATGACAAAAGGCAGTTATAGACTATCCTAAGTAGTTACTCGAACAACAGCAACATAACACAAACCTGATGAGGTGTGAGGAACCAGCAGACATTTGTGTCGCAATCCCTGTCGTCTATACTTAGCTTAATACCATCTGTGACCACTTCACTATCCTTAAAGAGACTAATAGCTCTCGCCTGTCGTACAGACTTATTTCTAACTTGCGTTTAACCGATTAAATGTTAATTGATGTAAGATCAAACAAGCCGAACAACGCCTGTCTCGTTAGTCTTTGTTAAGATATATCATTAAATAGTTTCCGAGCTAGAATATAAATATGTGGGACAAAAATAAAGCTGGCTAGTGGCTAGCGTAGCTGGAAATAATTTTGTGCGTAGCAAAATGACGCGGAAACTAGACGGTGTCTTAATTTTCAATTTTGTTTGAGTACGGGGCTTGAGACTTTTAAAGAGCTTTATTAATATATTTATAAAGGTCTTTTAAAGAGCTTTATTAAGTCTGTTAGCAAAGGAAGATACAAGAGTGACACTATCGAGATTATAAGCGATATTTGAATAGCTCTTTATTATAGTATTTTGTATTTTTAAAGTCTTGTTAAGTTTAGCGAGTGGAGACCCAAATCTTTATGTGCGGTTGTCAGTTAAAGTTTGTAGTAAGTAGGTACTGTAGAAACAGAAAGTTGTCAGTTATATTCTAACATACGTACGTATGGAGTCAGTACTACACTAATATCTAGAAACGTTTAAATCAAGCTTAAAATTAACTGAAAGGATTTATCGCACATGTGTACGCTAGCACCACAGTATAGATTTAAGAACTACCCACTAAATCGCAAATGTTTGTGCCTTAGTTAAATCGTAGAGCAGTAATTTAAGGTTTCAAAGTAGTAGGTTAGTTGCCTACTGGAGTTTATGACAGCTCGCTGCATTTTCACGGAAAAGCTAAATGAAAAATGTTGAACACCGGCAAAGGCAAAAATATCATGTCCAAAGTAAAAAGCCATAAATACAGTATTATCAACATTGTTTTGTTTTTTTACGGTAGCAAAGTACAGACGCCATATTTGTATTCAAAACTGAAAATTTTCGTTGAATAATTCATGAAACATTTAGTATGTATCCGAATCGTGATTTATATTGCATTATTATGGTTCACGCCTGACATTCCCTTGAATTTTCAATGTTCAATTCTTCTAATCTAGACTGTTCAATCTTTTGGAAACATACGATCAAGTTTTGTGTACATATCCGCTACTTTATGACACAAGAAGCCTTTGGGTTTTACTCCCTCCATATGTAATTTACCAGGAACAACGAAAGCTCGTATAAAATCAGAAACAAATTATATTTGTACAACAAAATTCAAGAAGCACAGGGCAAAAACAATCACACGGGTAAAACAAACCTCTTTCATAATCCGCTACCGATTTAAATCTAAACTACCGACGAACAATCGTAAAACAAAGATAAACGTCTCGGGGCACCTCTTCATAATAAATAGTCCGTCAAACATCGTCCGCTACTCTAATATCTAAAGCACGGAGTATGGAAAGATGACCGGAGATGCTTTAATGCAGGTAGGTCAGGCGCCTTCTTCTAGGTCAAATACTTACGATGGACTGGCCCAAACAGTCAGTTACGAGTAAACTAATGAGCAGTTCGGGTTCTTAGGGACATCTGTAAACGGTTTTTAGTATTACCAAAAAAGGAAGGGTTCAAAGAGGGCGTATAAGATTGGAAACTATAACGTTCCTCGTTCCCGCACCGCACCTGCGTTTTGACGCGCTACTGTCTTAGAAGATTAACCGTTATGGCATCTCCGCTAGTCATTTTGTTCTCTATTATCTAAGGTAATGCAATATACAGTTATGCGTTATGCGTTTTTTGACTGGGCGATGCTGGGCGCTCGAGTTTGGCTAAACTGGCCGGTGGCCGCTGCGACTAGGGTTGATATTTTTTTATTTGTGTTTTTAAATTTCGAAAATGGAGTCCTAGTTTTTTTTTATTGTTTTCAAAATCCTTGCTGAATGGATTGTGTGAAAGTTGGTATGGCTAGAAAGAATTTTGCGAAGAATAAAAGAAGAAAACTTGCTGCGTAGAGCACAAATAAAATTGGGATAACCATTTCCATGTTGTGTTAGCCGTTAACAGATTATACCAAAGCCCTTGTTACGCAGTTAATAAAGTGGTACATTTCTTGCTTGCTTTAGTTAGATTGTAGGTAAAAAATCACTTAAATAGTTGAAGTAGCTTTTTGCTTACAGACTAAGTATTAAGGGCAATTGTGTTGGATAGACAGTTTGACACAAAAACACTCGTTTACGTGAAACCGTTTATTGAAGAAAAAGCGCTGGATACCGGAATCACTTGAACAATGTGACTTTAGGCTCGTTTAAACTTTTTTACATAAGGAAATTCAGAATTGAATTGGCACTTTTATTCTCTGTTCGGATAAAAATAAAAATTCTTGATGAATTAAATGGTATTATAAAACTTAATTGTAAAATATTTGAGTGCCGACCCTAATGACAAGTTTAGAATGTCCTACCGTTCTCCAGTCACATGTGAATATGGTCCAGTAAACTAACAACGAAATATCTAGATATTGTGACGTAACCGCTAAGATAAGCGAAAGGTTTGTGGGTCAACACTTTAGGTTTATAAATGTTCCACACGATAGAAACCGATGACCACAAGGTCTTAGATTAAAATGGTCAATTTATACAACACATTTTAGGTACTTTTCTGAACCTCATCATCTAAATAACCTTTTTCTAATCATGTTTTGGGCGGCTTTTAGTCTATCCGGACACAGCTGAGTACCAGTCACACTATTTCACACTGATCTGACCTCCCCAATAAAAAACAACAATTTATTTATCAGTTCGTCACAAAAGGTGAAGGCCATTTCTTTGCAGACGGCATTGATATTGTGACCGACTACCAGATGGCCTCATAGGTCATTATCAAATAGAGACCCAGCTGTCCTTGACACTTGTAATGTTATATTAAGCCAGAATATGGCTTGCTAAAGTATCGCGCCGGTTAATATTGATATGATAAGAAGAAGGGGTTTCTGAGACAGAAAGGGTATTTTTGAACAAGTCATATATGGGAAATATTTATTGAATGATGAAGAACAAAGCTGATCTTTCTAATGTTGGCAATCTAGCAGACTGGCAACTCCTAACTGGCAATGGCAATTGCTCAAGAAAATTATTGGCATCCTGATCTTCAAATAACAGCAAATTGTGAACCAATCCATCATGTTCTTTCAATTACGAAGTCATATAGAGGATGCAGATTGCAGGGTCATTGAGAGGCCTGGTAAAATCCAGGTCTATGAGCGATAAATGGAAGAGTAAAGGCGATCCTGGTGTTGAGCTAGCATTGAAGACTGAACTTGTTAAAAAATAGCAAGTTGGATGTGAATTTTCTTCCTTAATAATACTTAGGAAGAGAGGGATAAATTAAGAAGAATTTGGAATTTTCAAAAAAGATTAACAATAAGCCTTGCGTAGCCAAAGGAATTTTTATATTTTTAAAGTCCAGAGAACTAGAACCATATCTAACTTTAACACTAAATTGAATCTCACTGTTAAAAACTACCATCGCAGGTAACTAACAGCATGACGGCAAAATGATAGCGTGTGAATGCTATCTATAATCTGAACAAAAATGAATTCTGCGTCACTTGTAGGTCATTGCACTTTTTATCTCAAAACCATATGCCAAAACAAACAGCAGTGATAATAATATATCAAAAACTAGCTCGTGAAATCTGCCTATTACGTATTTCAGCTATTCATACCTAGGTTAAAATTCCAACACCCATTAAAATTACGATCATTCCTGGAAGAATGAACTTATAAAGGTGAACAGATAAGAAGGTCAAGCTTAGAGAAAAGAATCAATTATGTTAATAAATGAAAATGTGAGTTTGTATTTTCGTCACCACTTTTACAATAATATTCCAGAATTGCCAAATCTCCCGGTTAGCGTAGTAAGAGGGCGTTTTCTTTCTTTATAGAGTGGAATCCTGTACATCCTTATATACTCCCTTTTGTTGTCCACTTATAAAGTTCCTCACGTACTCCCCTAAATGTATACTCCGTTATGAACTCCCCTTATACACTTCCTTATGTAATACCCTCATATGTTCATTTGTTAGTATTTTCCCATGTACTTATATACTCCCTTTATATACTCTGGAACTCACCCTGCCCCCAAAGCCACCGATGACACCTCGGGAAAGACCTAGAATACCTACTATAATGTACCTAAGTATGACAGTCCCAGCTGATACGACATAGTAAACTTGCGAAAGATTATTCATCCTTGAAACGTACACACGTTGCTAAGCAAAGTTACACTAACATTTAGCTAGGAGTAAGCGGATCTAGTAGTCAGTCGTGACTGGAAGCTGTATCAACGTTTTTATTTAGAGTTTCTACTACATGTAACTGTTCACGGCTATGAATGACAAATTAATTGCTATGAAAATTGCGTATACTGTCTTACGCTTTTGTATCACACATATGATATGAAGCAAGGATCTATTCAGAACATAGTTTTTGTCAAAATCGTCTCAAATCTTCGGTAGAAGAATGATAAATATAGGTAAGTATGTAAAGATTAATGGTTAAGATTTTAATATAGAATATCTATCGATGGTTGCATAAACAGGTAGGTCTCAAAAGCCCTGACAAATGACAATCAATACAGCACAAATACTCAGTTTTCCGCTAAACGCTCCGCTCTCCGCCATCACTAAGCCCCGCCGAGCCCACGGCACTTGCAGTCCGATTCAGTTTTAGGTCGTAGCCTTACATAACAATTGAATAATGGCGCGTACGCATACCGTCCGGCCGCTAACACAAACTACACACAGCTGCACTTGTGATACAAGTTTGTGTATTTACTCATTATCTCTAGTAAACAGAGCCAAACTACTTTACTACGGGAAGCATTCTGTTAGATAAGTGTTATATTTAAAATTCCGGAACAGGTGAACGGGACTTTATGGGATTTGCTTGGGAATTTCCCATACCATACATGTTCTTAAATAACTCTGCACTATCCAGGCCTTGGAATCAAAGGCCATAGCCTTAAAACTCGAAGACCACGTTACCGCACCATTCATTTGTAACTTTACCTACTAAAACTAAAGTCTTCTAACTCAAAAAACTATCCTCCTCTCTCACCTTATTTTCCCATGTTAATAAAGCAAAAATCTACACAGAACGAGTGCAAACATTCATATGGATTCAACTAAGTTCAGTAATGCAGACAACAGTTGGTCAGCAATTCAGGTTCTATTTTGTCTGACATGGCAATTATTAAAGAACGCTCAATTGAAGTATGCTGTCAGACCAGATTTTCAGGACAAAGTAACCGAGAAAGCACATTCAAGTCAAATTCAAACAAGAATTAAACTCCCAAATGAAATGTTTCATAATGACTTGGACGTATAGTCTCGACACCTATACGGTCATTCAATTTAGCTATGCAATTTACCTTTGGACCATCGATTAACAGTTAAGATATGGAACCTTCAAATAAATATGTTAGGGACCGGACCGGATATTAGCCACATCCTAATGTTAGCTGATGCAGTGGCCTTGCCAACTAGGTCTTTTAACACATTAATCTTTGCAGTACTAGATGTATGTTGGGACATGACCCCGTATGATTGTTAATTGTAGCCCATTTGAGACCTATGATTAGGAGGAAACTGCGTTTGAACGTTTTTCTAAGCAGATTAAAACCACTCTATGTAGGTCTTTACCACATGTTTTCTGAACAGTCAAGAAATCTGATTAGATGATAGTACAGAAATTATTTCGCATATGTTCGTGTAGTAAGAGCTGTATTTCATAAACATGATGATAGTGAAATCGCATGTAAGTCCCAAAGCGAAGATGTTGCGATAAATCCACTAGAGCTGATTTCCCAAAACCCATCTGTTATTGAATTGGCAGGCCTGGCGCTTCATGCTCAATAAGCTCCTACCACGCAGGGTCAAGACTTGCAAACCTATAAATTTCCCATTCAATACCCATGTCCACAAAGCTGTCTCCGCTCGGCTACACTTGTTCCCATAACCTATGGCTTGCACCATAGAAAGTCCATTGAATTCAATGTAGCAGTGGACAGATGCATGTGTTTAGCGGTGCCGTTACTTAGATATTGTCGGACAAATCGCGGACTAAAGATCATGGGAAATGTGTGACAACTTTACTTGCCGTGTTTAAGTATTGTTGTTCATAAATAATGTTCGAGTCTGTTACTGAAGTGGTTGTCGTTGTATAGATTGAGTTAGGAACTTTCGATAACAGTTTATCTTGTTGCGAATGTTTGAGAGAAATCTTGTCGATGGAGCCAGTGTGGTCTCGTTGATATGTTAACTTCTTTGGTAGTCAATGTGGTTTCTATTTGTCTTTTATTGATGTACATATTTTCTATAATTTCATTCAATGTTGTCAATCAATTCTTGTATTCAATTGTTTCATCAATTATGTCTATATCGTAAATCCTTACATTTTATTCTTTCCTACGTCAGTAGCTTCATCATCTGTCTCTCGCTACATTTTCAGTAATAAAGTGTATTATTTATGGAGTTAGGTGAAATTATGTCATTAGCCAACTGTATTTCATTGAATAATTTTATCATGTCCAGATCATTTGGATAAGATTACAGAAATTTCAATTACCACGTTAACTGTCTTTGCATTTTGCATACCGGCTCTGAGAAAACATATTTGTTCTACGTTATGTGACGTTACGCACTTCTTAATTTTAATATTTTGCCCTCTTCCCATGCATCTTCTATCAACTCCCTTTTATTTTATGTATTACCTTTATTTATCTTCGATTCCATTTGTAAGTATTGTAGATTTCTGGTTTTTCCTAAATACAAATCTAATCTTCTCTTTTATCAAATATTTCCTCAAGCTCTGGAATTTTCTTGCGGACAATTCACAAAGTTAACTTTTTCTTACATTGTTCCTTAAATTTATTTATTTTGCAAATATGGGTACATACATGTAGATCTTATTTTATTTTACAAAAGGAGCGTTGACCATATCCTACCAATATAAGGCTTGCCAAATTAAACTATTAAATAAAACAAAAAACAGAAAAAAAGGGAAATCATACAGTTCTAATTATTATTCTAATTCTATAATTTATCTTCAAAAAATTCTCTTACACTATAATACCTACGCCTTTGACAATAACAATGTTTTAACTTTCCTCTTAAACATGTTGATCTGTGAGGTTTCGAGAACAGATCTTGGCAAATGGTTATAGATCCGAGGCGATACAGTATTTAACGTTATTTCCAAGAAATATGTTAGACTTAGATTCAAATTAATTGAATAGTTTAGCTCCAACCAAATCATAACGTTATCAGCTTGACCTAACGTAATCTCAAAACATTACCTACTTATCACAGTAGCCATAAATTACTGTTTGCCAGTTAAAGTTAAATCGTCAAATTAACCAAAGTTTTTGAACATTTAAGTTGTGAGCTTGATACTCAATTTGTTAATTTAATGTTTAGTTGCGTTGGAATGTGTAAAATTTACATGTTGACTTCAAAGAGGCCGAGGGTCTGAATTTTGTTCTTGTATAGATTTTGCATTTAACTTCGTAACATACATTCGTAACATTCGTAACGTACAATATCAAACGCCAATTAATAGAAGTAGTTGAGTGGTCCAGCCTAACAAAACAGTCAACAAAAAAATCATAACGCCAATATGTCCTGTTCCCATTAAAAAAAACTGAACGTTGAAAAACATTCTTCACAACAAATTTTTATTTACGTAACGCCCGAAGAAGTAAAGGGATGTCCCATCCTTCTACGAACCTGATAAAGGCGAACACATACATCTGTACTTAGTATAATATATTGAAAGTGATAGTGATTAGTGGAGCAATCAGACGCACTATTTACAGCCGGTTATAAATACGCGCCACTGTGATCTGTTGTCACTAGTTAAACACGATGGCCGATTGAGAGCGATGTTGTAAGTAACCTTGTGCACCAAAATGTCTTGCTTGCAAAACAAACACGCAAAAATCTATCAATTTTTCCCTAGTTAGTAAAATAGTGATGGGAATGCAAACATAGCGTTCCATTTTCGATAGTGTTTTTTTTTCAGTATTTAAAATCGATAAGTCACAATTCAAAATTCGAACTCCATGGCTACTTTAAATGCTGGCCAGCAAAATACCGTTCTGTACTTATGACACTTATGCAATATTGAAAATCAGAAAATGTTAGCCTTCGGTAACGAGATCTCATTTTAGGGGTCAACTTGTGACGAGAATTACGCGAATTACAAACCGGAACACGGCAGAAGCCGGTCCGGCAGGTTGGTGCTCGACTTTTTAAAATATTTGGACTGAGTCTTTTTTCATTCATTTAATGACTTACGCATGTATTTAGTGTGCAAAAGAGATTTGTTGCAACGTCTCAATAAAAAGCAGAAGACATTTACCAGTTTGTGATGCTAATGTTGTATGAAATTTTGAAGAAAGTGAATTAAGAATAATACACTTATTCCTCAGCTCAACAAAAATTTGTTAACATATAGTTTCCTTCACAATATCGGCCATGAGTTATCATGTTTCTTCACATTTTTATTCCACCTCTTATTTTTCAATACAATTTTCGGAATCCAATAAAAGCATAAAGAAAGCTTAATCCAAACAAACCAAAAATAACAACCGAAATATCTCAGTAGCCTTTACATTAAATTGTAAAACAATAAAATTTACAATAATGTATTCGCCCAAAGGCAAAAGGGCCGAAAATCGCAGCCGAACACGAAATATTTGGTCTTATCGACAAAATGTATCGTGGACACGGTATCCGCACTTCATGTTGCAAAACTTTTTAAAACTTTTCATATGAATTCAATGGACACATTATTTCATACTGACATTTGGTGGACTGTTATTTTAATTTATTATATTTTAAAATTTTATTGTTTCTTCTGTATTTTCGCGCTATTAAAGTCGTTTGCGTATTTTATTTATTTAAGTTACCCAATAATTTTTACTCCGCTTTTATTTTTGGGTGTTGACTTTCTCTTCATACATATAAAGGGACAATATTAATTTTCGGCATTGTTTTATTGACAAACACTGTATTTTGTCTTAAATCATTGAGTAACTTTTCGTTGTTTTTCGTTTCCTTACTTTATTTTGCTAATGCTGTACTATGTGCGTAAAAACTAGCAAAATGTAGCTGCGTTAGGCACTTGTATTTACATTTTTCGCGTAAACTGTTGTAGGTACCTAAATATTAGATATAGTTTTCAAATATAATACAGTATAAATGCTGACGAAGTTCGAACTAGATGTGAAGTAAATTAAAACATGTTTATCTATTTAAATGCACTTTCATTATGACTCGCTATCAGCTATATCTCTTTTAATAAGTCTTCAATCTCACTTCAAAGATATTGTACAACAGATTACAAAAACTATTCAAATTATAATAAATGTGAGACGGAAAAACAGATATTGCCCGTTAAAATTAAAGAGCACGTGTTCAATTGAAAAACATACATTTATAACTAAGGCATTCATTTTCGTTGAAGTCGTAGTAGCAACTTTTCTAATGCAACTTTTCTAAGTTTGTATGTATTTTCTAAGTAGGTATACCTTGGATACTAATGGCTGAAAGGTGAAGGAAAACATCTCGCAGAAACCTGAACTATAAAGTCTTAAATCACCAACGCGCATTGAGCAAGCGTGGTGATTAACACTCAATCTTTCTCCGTGTGAGAGTAGGCCTGTGCCCAGTAGTTTCGTTTTGGCCTGAATCTTACAAAAAACCTATAAATTGTATCAGAAAAAATATCGTTTTAGCTGACGAGATGATTTTGTGGCGAGTCTCGGGCTTGATTCTTTCAAAACAAACACTCGAATGTATCCAAACAGCTGTTAACATATTTTGGTGTATGGTACCAACACAAAGGAGTTCCCTAAAATCACTATACAGTTGCTACTAAGATTTGATATTTTTAAAAATATTTCGTATTTTTTTAGGGAACTGAAACATTATTTGGGTATGACACTCCTAATGGAATATTCACTAAAAAATATTATATCTAAAGATTAATTAAAATTTCATTAGTGGGTAATAAAAAACAATAATTTACGCAGAAGTAGAGCATTACTCACGTCAGAAACTCGCTTATCTGCCATTCTATTGCAATTAATAAATAGACTCGGCATAAAAACATCCCAAACTATACCTACTTGTATGACTGTACTCAAGACCGATAAAAGAATTATTGAAAAAACTGACTCAAATAGAATAAATCTATTCGAAAGCATAATAAATTGATTCGTTCCACTTAGTACCGCGAAGCACGTGTCACTTAGGAAAAATTCCAAAAATATCATTAAATTATTTATACAATGTATTCAGGGCCCTTCTTGACCGGTTGTTTATTTTATACGGGTAACAGTCGTTTGTGTAACTTTCCTA
The DNA here is from genome assembly GCF_022581195.2 of Helicoverpa zea. Lineage (NCBI taxonomy): Eukaryota > Metazoa > Arthropoda > Insecta > Lepidoptera > Noctuidae > Helicoverpa > Helicoverpa zea. Next base: position 9,053,784 of record NC_061472.1, read on the forward strand.
CGTTTTTATCTCGAGTTTCGGATGTGCGTGCGCATTCTACGGCTTGTTTGGTAGCTAAGATGCTGCTGCGCGAAACGTATAAAAAAAATACAATTGGTAAATGAGATCTATTTTTAAACAAAAACATTTTTTTTTGTTTATGTTTTAACTGTTTAAATTCAGTTATTCGTGTTATTTTTTATTTATCGCTTAACTTCATTTACTATGCGTTAGCCCTGGACACATTATCCAGACCAATTATTACGAACATGTTTAATTAGGCACATGTTTAAATCGTATGGACCGAAATAATACATTTTCAGTAAGACACAAATTCGAAATATAGTCAGAAACTTTCTTAAACCATTTAATAACCTTCATAGAAAGTGTTAACAACTATTTAAAGCCAGGCTTACATTATTTACACTCATAAAAATCCCTGTGCACTAAGAGAATGAATGTGTAAGAAAACATAGTTCATAATAAAATGTCCTTTTCTGCGTCAATAAAAATAAAATGCTTGTCTACACGTAAATAAAGCCGTAAAGAGTTTTACGATAATCTTGTATTTTTCTTACTAGAACAACACACTAGGATTAGTCGGTAATCCCACGCAAGCCACTTGAAACTAAGATATGTTTACTTTTCTTGTATGTATGTGTAAAGATAAAACCGAGAAGTTCAATATTAAAAACTATTCAACTTTTAATAGCTATTAATATTACCATCATTTTTTCTTAAGTTCACAAACCTTTTTGGAATAGGTAGTAAGGCCCTTCCAAAAGTACATAACATGACGACGATTTTTTTTATACGCAAATGAGTGTTTTTTTTAGAATATTTTGTGACGTTAAAACGCTAATGGCACCAATGAACTCGGAAGTCATTTTACTATTTTTAGTATGGTCACATTAATTTGACACTTTCGCAACGAAACGTTAATAACTCTTAAGTAGGTACCTATGGACCATCGAAAAATGTTAAAAATCAAAATATAGGTACCTACTTAGAATTAAGTGATAAAATATGTTTCTTGACAATGTGTGAATTTCTGTAAACCTGTAAACTGAAGCCCTGTCCGTCTGTTTGTTACAAATTCAAGGACTGGTGAACACATGATTATATATGGATCTATAACTAGTTTCAGGTTTAAATATGTTATTTATGAATATATTCTTCGTAATTATTTATGATATATTACGAAGCTTTCGTTGTTTTTTTTTTTTCAAAAATCTTTTAAAAGTCAAACATTGCACGCCCTCAGCAGCATTTTAGCGACCTCCCCAAAATTAAGGTTAATTGACTTTTCGTCTACGTTATTGATTTTAGAACTGTCTATTTGTTTGTTAAAATAGCTGAATGGCTTATTAATAGCGACTGGGCGATGGTTCTCACACATTAAATATATGTCACGGAATATATTCCATGTCTTGTGTATCAATCACCACATAACGACTGCATCTAATTTTCGATTGAGTACCAACCCGTGGTTCTGGCCAATAAAATTCCGCACGCTGACGTTAAGCGTATGTAAATGTACATTTTTGTAATCAGATATAAATATGTATGATATTTGTTTTAGTAGCCGTTTTTTATGCGTATTTTATTTACTTAGAGTAGGTACTATGTTGGAAGTTTTAGTTTAGTTTTTGCTTGCAGCCAAAACTGAAGTTTTATAAATTTGTTTCACTTATAAAGTAGCTTTGCACCAATTTTACCAGCTTTCTGAGGGAATTTGTTTCCGAACATTCAAATCAGTTCAGTGGCAAAAGCGTGAAAGTCGAACAGACAGACGCATTTACTTTTGCACTTATAATATTATTAGTAAGGATCCTCTCAATATGTATGAAATTAACCTGACTTATGACTTATAACTTTACCCGTCATAGACAATTGAAGCAAATAGAAAAAAAACTCCTAAGATAAGATCTAAAACGGACTAGCAGCTCTAATTATACCTGATAATAAAAGCTAGACGTAATAAAATTCTAGTTAAATATACTATGAACGAAGATAGGTAGCCTAGGACAACATTACTGACCTATATCTCATGTATTGACTTACAACTGACTGATAAGCAGCTGATAGATAGTTCTTCATTCATTACTGTCTGGCTTCTTTGTAATAGTTAAGTCGCGTTTAAGGTCTCTGGACGGGACGGCGACGCGACGCTGAGCAGTTGTAATGTACTAGATATTACGGAGGCCGCCACACAGAGCCGTCCCGCTCGACGCGACGCGACGCGACGATCTAGTACATTGTGTCGCGTCGCCGTCCCGTCCCGCCGCGCCGCGCCCGCTGTGTGCAGAGACCATTACCTACTGGGTAAAACCAACTCGGGTCTTACCAAGGGATTGTCTTACCTGGATAACTGGGTTGTGCTGATACTCAGCTGCATGCGGTGAGACTGGAAGCCGACCCTAACATTGTTGGGAAGTCACGGGAGATGATGATGGCGTAGTTGGTAAAAAACCAACCTCTTAAGTACAAGTATGTGAGTTTGATTCCAGGTCAAGCAAGAACCAATGAAACTTTTCTAAGTTTGTATTTACTTTCTTAGTATATATCTTGGACATAAACATGATTTAATTTAAGGTGAAGGAAAACATCTTGTAACCTGGACTATAATGTCTGAAATCTCCAATCCCAATTGAGCAAGCGTGGTGGTTAACGCTCAATGCTTCTCCGTGTGGGAGCTTTAATTATTATTTATGTAAAAACAAGTCATCTCATTTAATTACCGCTAAGAATTATCATAAGACAAAATCTACTTAAAAATACCTGCTCTACTTTGATTGATCCAATCAATCACTCTACAACGGAATTGTAATGATTGATTCAGCGATTTAGATTATTTGGTAGAGTATCTATGTGTATGGTAATTTCATCTTTGAAAATGACCCACTCTTACGTGATAAAATTTATATGTTTAATGAAAAAAATTTCGTTTCTTTATATAAGCTTCATAGACAAAACATCAAAATTAAGCAAAGGAGTCGTTATTAGGAAGATACATATAGTGAAATGACCACATTTGCCTTTATTGTTAAAATTACGAAGCGCTTTATATAAGTAGCTAGGTATACTATATTTACAGACCTAAGTAAGTACCTAGGTACATACGCACGTTACGTCATGAGATAAAATATTTGCTAACATACGTGTCTTTGGCGTAGTTTTCTGCTGGCCCTGAACCGTAGACAGATATAAATATAAATAAAATCAAACAATTCATCGTAATATTAAAAGGAAAACTGGTCAAGGGCAATCTCCACACAATACAGCGAATCAACAAGTCTTTACCGCCCAGTGGGCAAACTTATAAAAAACCTAGAAAAAAATTTTTCTAACACGGAATTTCGGCGAGACATTTCACAAGCAATCAATCAAACCGGACTACCGCAGTTTTCGGTGCAGATAACACGAAACGGGACAGCAGATAAGTAATTTATATCGCAACCGCTATCGTACATTGTATACTTTCTTCAGTTTATCGTCGTAATCAAATCAGTGCCAGATACCGGTAGGCGGGAATCGAGATAGCGAAACGAAAAATTCCGTGCGATTCTAAACTTTGTGACAAAAACTCCATCATGGCCGATTTATTTTTAGTTGCGAAGAAAATTTTCATTACGAGGTCATTGTTTTGCAGGCGGTCGCAGACGCTGTTTTGTCTCGCACACAAATAAATGTATTTAAGCATATGTGGCGTTTACATAATTTGTCATTTTTATTACTCAAGTATTGTATAAATTGCTTCGTAACAGACTGTGTGTAAACTCGGACTTTGTATTAGCTTCAGTCCGTTTTGTGACTATTATATCCGCATGAACAATACGTGTGCGTTATCATTAGGTAGACTGAAGAGTTAAAGAATGATTCAAATGGTGTTTAGCTGAAATATAATGTAAGACCGTGTGCAGCTAAAATAATACCGCTTTTATCAATTCAGTCGAACCTTTAAATATTATTGCAGATTAAAAGATTCTAATTAGTAAGAGCAAGGAGGAGACCCATTTTTTATGCGCCTTCCTCTTATCTACAAATTATTACTACAGTCGTACCAAACGGAAATATGTAGACTAATTCAATAACACTTTTTTTATATTGGTACCACTGTGACACTAGTTACCCTTTCTTACTGGCACGGAACCCGGAAGCCGGGATAAGATAAAAAGCACGCACTTCATCGATATCTTATCGATACACACCCACGTTGTTCGCACATCATTAGACTTTAATAATCTTGATCTGCAACATTGCTTAGTAGCGTATACAATTTTGACAAAATACCTAAATTCAATAAATTTTCGTCTCCATCTAATAAAATGGCTGTTTATTCAAAAGGATTATGCATAAAATGTTAAGTGGTTGCAAATAAGCTATTAAAATAAGATTACGTTTTTATGATGTAAAAAAACTTGCGGCTGCATCGTAGCTGGTTTTTGGCTAAAAAAACTGTCATAGATTCCATCTTTGGTCCGTAATAAACTTTTTTTACCACACTTAGGCAACGGTTACGTGTATCGACCAAACGTATTTAGATAAAAAAATAAGAGCAAAACGGTGTATTGTCTCTTAGCGATTTATAATCAATCATAGTCTAGTCAATCTGCCATTTTGTCGAGAACAAAAAAATGTGGCAAAATATTAATGAAAACAATTGTGGATATTATAGTAGATACATTAGGTTAGTAATTTATGGGTTGTAAAGGCTTGGCTTGCAATCATTGAACTGGCAACACCTTCAATGACAGGTTGTTGGCCCACCGCCTACAACACTCATAACGTAATCAGCTTCCTTCAATTAACATCAGGAAGTGTACGGGACAAATATTAAGAGTTTCTCATCAACCCTTACAAGCCACTAGGTTTCAACGTATAATTTTATAAAATAGATTTACTCTTAAAAAAAACGAAAAAACGACTACAATATTTATTAAATCTTAACTAATATTAATTACTTATAGAAAGTAAAGTAAAGAGGTATATAATAATTTATTAAGACTTTTTCCAACGGACTTATTTTTTGCCAAAACATAAGGAGACCACAGAAGTTATCACAAAAAGTATTATTTAATACAGTACGTCACTTCTCTTATAAAGAAGACATTAACAGGTAAAATTATCAGACTGAGTAAAGCAATGGGCCAAAATAGTCTTGAAAAAAATAGCTCTACTAGAAGTTAATATCCTACTCGTGTCTATAACTGTAAAAAATAATATTTATACGCGAAATAGTAGCTGAATTAAGAATACATTTGGAGGTGAATATAAAAAGATGATCCGATGCACGTTTCAAACGAAAGTGAAATTAAATCTTCGGTAACAGGAAAAGTGCTTATTCATTTTTATACCAATGCATTCAGATATTTTGTATCTAATTCTAAAAAAAAGTACAATTATTATTTTTTCATACAATTTTTTCTTGACAGAAGCGGTATCTGATTTTTACGAGATTGTATTAAAAATCTTCTCAAGTTTAGAATACAACAGGTGTGTTGTCAAAACACTTATAGTTCCCTTAAAAAAAAAGTCAAAAAAATATTTAAGACATTTCTTTTATGATGACCTACTAAAAATGCAAAGAGACCACTGTGTTGAAAAGATCTAAGTAAGCCATATAAAGTTCTTCAGTGATTGAATTCTATGGGTTTTTTATGTAATAATGTTTTATATTTACATAAAAAATACCTATAAGCTAATATAAATAAATTGCGTGAAAGAATAATTCATATTTTTTTAAATACATATTGTGATCAAAAAAATGTCTTACTAAATGGTGTTTGTATAATGGTACACTTTTTCACATATGTTTTCACAATTTGAATCCTACTTATACACCAACAATATTAATTCAATAGTTTTACAAAATGATCTTATTATAGGGAAACTAAGTATCAAAATATTCATCCGCATCGCTGTCAGCTGGGATCGTGCCCAAAAGGCTGGCTGCATTGCCACGCTGGATGGCAATGCATATCCTTTGAACACTTATACACCTCTAAATACCATTTGTAAATGCACTGTAAAATATACGAACTACCTAGTGGGTACGTGTACTCGTCTGAACACGTGTTTCCATTCCACTAGTGCCAGTGCTAGACTGATTCTAAAATAAACTACCTTTTAGCACTAGTTGGTCATCACTACATTCATAAAATATGCAGCCTTAAATACAAACGTTATTACAATTATGTGCGACGACTGATGCACTCAAACTCACTTTCATTATCTCACCACTCACACTTTTTTCTCAAAATGAAATTTTTATGACTTACGTCAGTTCCCTTGTAATACTTCGTCATTTACGAACCGCTAAAAACTTCAATAAGAAATTATTTTAATTTTAATGCTCACTATTTGAACACGCAACGTAATAAAACGGTATAAGTAATAAAATTAAAATTCACTACAATTCACACACACTAATGTAAATGGTTATGAGAAACTTACCTGTTCAAATCTGTATACTCTGCCGAGGACAGATGTTGCACATACAAAATTTTTGAACCAATAAACTGTTACACTTTGAATTTTTCCTCCTGAAACCGAAGTCACACTTTCGAAATACGCTAGTTCACACAAATGGATGTTTTTCAAAACCGCGTAAGTTTCCCAACGGCGTGTCACTTTCGTACAGTTTCCGACCAGATCGTGTTCACTTGTGGTTATTGTAACTCTAACTCGAATAACTCAACACTCGTATTATTGGTGCAAATAGACATCACACAGGGAAGGTAATCGATACTAGTAATATTTCCCACCGTCGTTTCTCTGCGAACTGAAAATCACGCACATTATTAGCTAACACATGAACCACTTAAAAATACACTTATTAAGTTTCGGCACTAAAATATCATAGAGTAATAAAAACGCCTTTAGCGTCGCGCGGGAGAAATAAACAAATTCAAAATAACCTACACTGTCAATAAGAAAATTAAAAGAATCGATAAAGGACGCGATAAAACGTGTAAGTCTGCAAATGTTTACTCAAATAATTGGTGCGCCGTGTACAACGTATGTTGAGGCGCAAACTTACAGTGCGCCCCGTGCCAAAAGAGATTTTGTCAAGCAATTAGCAGATAACTGTCGTCAGATGGAACGAAAAAAAAGTTTTTCGGCAAGAAAGTGTTCGCCCCGAGCGTTTCGTAACAGGCGAGCTGAGCGCACAAGTCGTTACACTGAAATCGTCCCAAAGCAGAGATCACGTACGCACGCCGCGTGGAAACAGACCACCTAGGCACCAAACACCAATTTTCACCTGTGCGAAATGATAAAATCAACTTTTCCACGCGGTCCGGCCTTCGCTGCATTGTTATGCAATTGCAAAACGCCGGACCGGCTGCCAAATCACGAAACTAAGGTTTTCGAACGCGCGAAGTTGTTCGGAAAAACGTTAACCGGAAAAATCCTAACCTCAAATAGAGAAAGCGGCGGAAAGTTTTTGGTGATACTTTGAGGTTATTACTCTATGGTATTTTGTGTTTGCCGATCACATGTTGGTCAATTACCGGCTGCGATTTATCGTGAGCGTGTTCGGGAGCGCGCTCGGCCGACTTCGTGGAGCGGCATAACGTGACCGGCGCTGGCGGTAACTCGCGCGATACTGAGGCGTCGCGCCCAACTGCTATCTGGACTCCGCGGGCCGATACACTTTACGTCTTCAAAAAAGCTCGGCCTAACGTGCTAGCGGTACCGTCAGCAACGAAAACTGGTATACGAATGTACGGTCAGAAAAAAACATGGACCTCGTGTTTTGGCCATGTAGTATAATGGAACATGACGACACGTATGCTTCGGGGAACCGATGCATCATCAATGACAAAGTCGTAAAAGAGATTTTTTCCCGAATTAAACATATTAATTTAGAGACACAACCATTAATTAGCTTAACCAGTTCTCTTAGTATGATATGCAATGATAATAATTTTCAGGTCGCAACAAAAAGTATTTACATAAAATTGTTGTTTTATGACATGTGAGTCAATGGATGAACTGATATGTTAATAGTTATTTTTTATCAATTACCGTATTAAGTTTATTGATCACGAGAATAATGACCACAATAATGTTTGCGGCTAGTGTTAAAAATGTCTGACTTCTTAACCTGGGAGATAACGAATAAATTATGAACGAACATATTTCAAAACAGGATATCCCCTTAACTTAAAACAACTACAATGTACCTTAAGAAGATGGGATTTCCATTGTGCCTAGATATCTAAAATAAAAACCGGCCAAGTGCGAGTCAGACTCGCGCACGAAGGGTTCCGTACCATTATTTATAAAACGGACAAAAAAATCACGTTCGTTGTATGGGAGCCCCCTATAATATTTATGTAATTCTAGTTTTCTAGTTTCAACAAAAATACATCATCTGTGAAAATTTCAGCTCTCTAACTATCACGGTTCATAAGATACAACCTGGTGACAGACGGACGGACAGAGGAGTGAAAACAATAGGGTCCCGTTTTACCCTTTCGGTACGGAACCCTTAAAACAAAGGACATCATGATCATATCATCACTGCCCTCTACTGAACGTAAACCCTGAAAGGGGGCCCTTACTAATGTATGACGGAACAAGACAAGAAGCAAGCATGTCTATAGAAAAAGTAAAGCAAGCATAGAAACGTACATATAAAAACGTCATAAATGTATTTATCCTAATAATGATTACATGTTTTAATTGTGCTTCTGTTACTAAGTCACGAGCCACATTTACATCTATATACCTACTCTCTCATATACTCCCTCAAACACTCTTCGTATATACATATGAGACCCCTTCAGGAACTCCCGTATGGTATATAAGCCCTATCTACATCATTACGTACTACCTCTATGTACTCTCCTATAGGTACATATATTCTCATGTGTTACCTCTATGCAGGTACTTCTTTATATACCTACTGTCTCATGTACTCTATCGGCTACGGCGGCTGTTCTCGTATAAGGAGATTAGCCAACTGCGCAGGACATATTATAGCGCACGAGAATTTGCGCAAATACAGGTGCACTCACAATTCCTTCACTATCATAGCCCGATGGGACGGCAATCCGACAATGTTTGTTACAAATCGCAATAGGTTTTCGACACGACAATTTATTATATTAAAAAAATACTTAGGTGGTTTCTCTCACAGGCTGGCTGACACACTTGAATGCTGCATTAAGACGAAAAACATCCTGAAAATAAAATATTGCAATTTTTCGATACCCATTTTGTCATCTGCCTAGCCTTTTCCCAATTATGTTAGGGTCTTCCAGTCTAACCAGAAGCAGGTGAGTATCTACGCTTTATCCATCCGTCTAATGAGAGCCTCTTTAGATGCGAGTTGAGGCCTCGAGTTACTATTCCAAATAATAACAAAATATTCTGAACAATTGATATAACTACTGCAAATCTCAGAACACCGAATTTCAAAATTCCGACGAATAGGTATTTCCAATTATATTCAGATACTTTTTGAAAAAAAAAATGAAGCAATAATAAAAAATCAAAACTCTTCCACGGTTGGTTTTTTTATGACATTCACTAAAATATATTTCGTTATTTTGAGCAACCGAAATCACGAATTTTTGGTGTTTTGTATTCTAATATCCTAGATCTGAGCTCGTGTCTAAGAAACAGCTTTGGAGCGCTCGAGTACGGAGGCCACATTAAATGAGTCCTGGTCATAGAGAAACTAAATGACTAGCGGACTTGTCATAATAGGTACAATATATCCTAAGAAGATAGCGCACACAAAAGTGGAAGGGGAACGTTACTAGCTCCGCCCTCATACGCCTTCTTTACAACCCGGCCATTTTTTCTAAAGTAAAAATTAGCAATCAATTAAAACCAATCTTTGACTGATTGGTTGTGATTTGACAACGAACACCTCGTTAAAGGGCTTATTACACTTGACTAAATGATTCAGTCACTGAATTCAGACAAATATAATCGCATTTAGGAAGGTAGATTTCTCACTAAATAATTTAGAAACCTAATCAGACAATCCTATCGGATTTAGTCAAGTGTAATAAGCCCTTAAAAACCGAGCGACATACATTTGCTAAGTACTTGGAATATGTCGAGCCTTCATGCTCGGTTTTTCTACGCACGGTAAAACCGCGCTGAAAACTGCCACTGTAAAAGCGCCGTATACAAAGTGTGTCGTACCTAATCACATTAAATTGAATACGTTAATTTACTGATTAATATATGTCGATTAGAACAAAGAAAAAAATAAAATACGTAAAAAAATTCGGACAAAGTAAATAGTATAAAAAGTGCGAGAATTAGATCACCATAAGAATCAGTTATTACAAACAACGGAAATTCTCCCTTGAAAACTGACAGCTCTCTAATGGTCAAAACATTCGATACTGCGGGCGGGACGGGACGGCGACGCGATACTGAGCAGTTGTAATGTACTAGATATTACGGAGGCCGCCACACAGAGCCGTCCCGCTCGACGCGCCCGTTGTGTCCAGAGACCTTTACTTTATCTCGGCTTTACACCTGATATTGGAAATTATGAAAACGAAAAATGACTCCTCTGGCCAAACCACTGAAAGGATTATTTTTTTTATAATTCGCCATACAATATCGTAAAGTATAATATGTGAAAGGATTTAATGTGACTAGGTACGAAACACCCGATATACATTATACGAACATGTTTAATGTTTTGCATGTCGACAATGAATTAGGTTGGTAAAAGTATGCCATCTGAGTAAAAAAAAAAAATTGTCTTGGTGGCACCGGGTTTAGTTCTAAGTAATTCGTGAAGTTCTAAAGATCGATGACACACGTAAATAGCCACGTAACACGTAATATTATACACGTGCAGCCGTAGAGTACCTACCTAGCAAACATTTAGTAGAACGATAGTTTGTTTGGGCTCTTAAATCTGTATGAAGCTGAATAGTAATACCTACGCAAGATATAAAGCTCACATATTTTTCCTGTATGAATGAAAATTTTGGAATCAAGATTTTCATAAAAAAAAAATTGCCAACCGGGTCAACAGTCGGCCGGCTCTTTAGTCTGCATTGCATACTCAATACTAACGATTTCACCAGGTTTTCCCTGCGTCTCGTAGAATCTTCTTCCTGTACCCGTATAAAACAACTCAAGTTCAGCGCAGATAATGTAGCTTTCTAAGGCTGACCCCACATTTGGCGTGCGCGATCCTCGGGAGTGCGCGCCGCGTGCGCGCCGCGCGCGCGTCGCGAGCGCGCTGCGTGAGCGTCGCGTTTTGCTGACCTGCGGCATGTGCGGCGCGCTCGCGGCGCACAAGCGGCGCGCACGTCCTCCATGTGACTGACCGAAACAGTAGCGGGCGGCGGGGATAGCGTGCGAATGGCTAAGAACGCGACTCGAGCGCCGAGTGCGCGCTGCGTGCGCGCCGCGAGCGCGCTGCACATGCCGCAGGTCAACAAAACGCGAAGCTCACGCAGCGCGCTCGCGACGCGCGCGCGGCGCGCACGCCCGAGGATCGCGCACGCCAAATGTGGGGGAGGCCTAACAGTGAAAGAATTATTCAAATCGGTTCAGTAGTTCCTGAGCCTATTGGATTCAAGCAAACAGTCAAATCTCTCATAAATAAAAAGAGGTATATTAGGGCCGGCGGCCACTGCCGGCGTGGCACGGCATGGCAAAATTTTATCGCAATAGCAGTTTTAACCTTAGCGGGCATGTTGCTACTAATATAAGACTAATCATATTCCAATGACATATCATTGTTTTGCGATTGGTCTGCGATTTGGTCTATACGGTAGTTTGCTCTACAATCATATTGCAATTGTAAATCATTTGCAGACAAAATAATTCATTATTAAATGACAGAAAAGGATAAAAACGTTTATTTCAAAGAAAAAAATAACGGAATGCCACATACGGTTCAATCGTAATTGAGTCGTGATTGGATCTCAGTCGAATGTGAATCGTATGTCGCTTAAGTAAAATTAGGAGAAACGGGCCCCTGGCTAATTTCGGCCACAACGACTTGGTTCTCACACTGCCGACGACAGGGAAAATACCTTGTTCCTAGCATGTTAAAACAAACAAATAAAGACTTCAGCTTTTTAATACACATTAAGTATAAAATAAATATGGATTTAGTACATAGCTGCTTATAAACTAAGATTAAATTGACTGCCTCGTTGGTCTAGTGTGGTCGCAAGCTCGCCTGCTGTGCACGAGGTCTCGGGTGCAATTTCCGCTTCGTCCGAAAATCGTTTTGTGGGTTTGAGATACTTTTACAAAGCAGCCTGGAGTCTGAAATTTGGTGATTGATACACTCTCTCCGGTCGTGTCGGATTTCCGTCCCATAGGGCTATGAGAGTGTGGTCATGGTTAAGGAATAGTGAGTGTACCTGTATCTGCGCAAATCCTTTTGCAATATACTTAGATATATCATTTACTGCGCAGCTGAGTGATCTCTTATTGTGAGAACAGCGGCCATGGCCGAAATCGGCCTTGAAAACCATTATTAAAGTATCTACCAAGGGCATCATCATCATCCTCCTGCCCCTATCCCAATTTTATTTGGGATCGGCGCAGCATGTTTTCTCCTTCCACACTCTTCTATCTGCCGTCATCTCACAAGTAACATTCTTTCTTACCATATCTACTTTCACATAATCCATACATCGTTTCTTTGGTCTTCCTCTTCCACCATATCCGTCCACATTCATCATCTTCCTCACAACATGATTCTCATTCCTCCGCATCACATGCCCATACCACGACAGCCGGTTTCCACGCAGTTTTTCTGATACCGGCGCTACTTTCAAACTTCCTCTTCTATACTCATTCCTCACTCTATCCATTCGCGTAACTCCACACATACCTCTTAACATTCTCATCTCTGCCTCATGCAATTGTCTTTCATTCGTCGCTTTTGTGGGCCAGCACTCTGATCCATACAAGACAGGAGGTCCGACCATACTCTTGTAAATTTTCCCCTAAAGTTTAAGGCAAAACACAAGTGCTCTCTTTATTTTTTCACTCCAAATGCATATACAAGTCCAATGGGACGGATTCTATCACAATCGGAGAGAGAACATGCTCAGGGCCGATATAAGTAGGTAGGCAGGCTCTGCGATGCACAAATGTATCAATATAAAACTCCGGGGCTTTTGAAAGTTTCTTATAATCAACAAAGCGATTTTGGCTCGACCCGGGAATCGAACCCAAGACTGCGCATAGCAGTTGCGTTCCGTGGATCTCTACTCCATTTGAGTAGGCACTATTATAAAGACTGTTTCACGCGGTTTCGCCCGCGTCCCGGGAAAACTTCTTCCCGTACCCGGATAAAACATAGCCCACACTCCAGTGAAAGAATTATTATGCAAATCGGTTCAGTAGTTCCGGAGCCTTTATAAAGCCCTGCAAAGTTTAGGTAAGTCAGTTCAGTAGGTAGGTAAGTTCCTACAACGACGAGTGAAACTGTAGGTACTCGTTAAATAAGAAGTACATTAGATAGTAGATTGAGATAGAATAATATTAGACACCAAAAGGTACGAAACCGCACATTTATTTCACGAGTGTGGCCATCTGTTATTGTAACTTTGAACAATTTTATAAAATAACGCGCGAGTGTAACGCCATCTACGTTAACGTCGATGAAAACTGTATCTCATCATTTATTGTCTGTGGACAAACCGTAACTAGTGATGTACAACTAGAAACTCGACTAAATGATTAAATCGTTTTTTTTTTTTTTCGTAGTTTTTCCTTGTAAATTTGAAAACAATTAAATATTTGTATGTAAAATAAACGGTACTAATGTATTTAAATGCATATCCGATCAAGATATGAAAGCATTTAGGTTTATTTTTTTAGCCTTGAAAACCGTAATTCAATCTCGTCTAATCCAATTTAGTCTGTGGCACGTATCATAAACAAAAACCACAAACAAAATTTATTAAAACGATTTGTTTTCTCAAAATCGGTTTTTCGATCATTTTTTTATTGATTTCCCAGTGTTTCTAAGTGTATTCTATTAAATAGTTAACACCGTTTTGTGCATCTGTTCAGGTATTGCTCCATTGCTAAAATTGAATTCAGAGAGCACACGTGAAGTAACAAGTTTGTATAAGTACACGCACGCATGCTCTCAGACCGTCCCGGCTGACATTACTTTCTTGAGTAAATGTTTAGAAAAGCTATACGTAACTTTGGTAGTTTAATTTACAATAATTCGTCGTACAATAACTTTGTTAATCGACGGTTTTTCTACGAGTCTAGAAATATGAAGGTGGGAATTCATTTATTATTTTATAAATCTCGTAGGTGCCACTGGCTTGTGGCTAACCTCGTTATAGGTTACTTTATTTCCATTCATAAAATACCGATGTTTAATGAAATTGATAAAATTGTTAATATTGTTGGTTTATTTCTATATGCGCGTGTTAATTCTAGGCATATTATTTCACCTTCCGAGAATTAGTACATGACATAATGCACAGCCACACAGCAAAGTTTCGATGTAAAGATGCACTGCATAGATGCATGTGTATTTTATGATTGTGTTACAAAGTTCGACATCAACCACTGTTACTGTACTAACTAATTTCTTATTTATTTTAGATTGGAACTCATGATGGTGTCTTCCACTGTGACGAAGTCCTGGCATGTTACATGCTCAAACTGCTTCCATTATACAAAGATGCCCTCATCGTCCGTACTCGGGATACATCCAAGCTCGATGATTGTGACATTGTTGTTGATGTCGGTGCTGTCTTTGACCATGCCAAGAAGCGGTACGATCACCACCAGAGAGAATTTAATGAGACCCTGAGCATGCTGAGGCCTGAATTTGGTGATAAGTTCAAAATCAAGTAAGTTTTTTTTTTATTTGTAAAACATCTTGAGGAAACCTCTGGACTATATAGTTTGAAATCACCAACCCGCAAGCGTGGTGATTAATGCTCAATCCTTCTCCGTGTATGAGGAGGCCTGTGCCCAGCAGTGAGACGATAAAAAGGCTGTAACAACTATTTGTAGCAGAAAAGGTACCTATACTATCACCATTTCACCCCTAAATTCAAAAGGACAACAATACATCTACAAATATAATCACAATATGCTGTTATTGTATGTTATCTTAAGTTACATCACAGCCTATTCATTTTATGAAGCATTCATAGTATTGTTTGAAGCTTACTAAAAACAAGATCCCTTTTATTTTTATATGTTAAATTTTACCGTGAAACTGGCCATCATTGCCCGCTTTTTTCCTTATTTTTGAGATTTTGCAAAAATAAAACACCGGAAACGTGTATGAAGTCGACTATAGTAGCAATTACTATTAAAGGCTTTAAATTGCAAAATGTGGTGCTTCTA
Organism: Helicoverpa zea; assembly: GCF_022581195.2. NCBI lineage: Eukaryota > Metazoa > Arthropoda > Insecta > Lepidoptera > Noctuidae > Helicoverpa > Helicoverpa zea. The sequence goes on from NC_061472.1 coordinate 9,069,105, forward strand.
ACTATAACAGAATCTTAGAAATACGCACAACCGTCCAACATTGCTCACCTTCATTTTCTCTAAGGCCGCGAACGCACAGGCAGGTGGCTTGCTTAGCGCCTAGTGTCTAGCGCGTCACCTAGCGAGTAGCCTAGTAAAACGAACGTTCTAAAATGAACGCAACCGGCTGCACTGCGCGCTTAGCGCCTAGCTAGTCGAATAGCCAGGATGAAAGCCGCTAGGCACTAGGCACTAAGCAAGCCACCTGCCTGTGCGTTCGTGGCCTAAAACTTTCAGTTCTAAGGCTTTGGCAATAAGATATGTTTTAGTGAATTATGCAATGTTGCCATTTCTCTTGATCAATATGTCAAACACGCTTATTTTTTTATTTTTCTGAGGTGGGCAATGTTACAATACACACCAGCTACTTTTTCATACAAACTAAAATGGTGGGTTAGGGTTGATACACATTTATGTGATAAATAATTATCTCTTTAAATATAAACTCTTTTATTGTTAATAATCAGTCAATTCTTTTATTATTACTAATCAGTCAAGTACAATAGTTCTATGAAGGTATGAGACTATGAGTATTATGCGCTTTATAACATAAGGGGTTCTAAAACAAAATAAATCTTACAAAGAAATCTCTCAAAAATGGTAAAACAAATGTTACAAAAAAAGAAGCATTGCAACGCATGCCAACCACCTTGTAACGAAAATATATAATATTTACTTTTAACAACATTAATAAAATAGGAACTATAAAAAAATAAATTTGGTTGTTCAAACAAAATGTATTTCTAAAATAAGTTTAGGTACTCTTATGACCGGGGCTGCGGGTTGTTCGAAAGAGATACCGCGGCCCTGGTACATAAAAGGCCTATACATAAAAGAACATAAAAGAACACGACGGTTTTTAGTCAGTAAGAGTCTGACACTCCCTCTCCGCTGCTAACCCACAGCGGAAGGGGTCATTTGATGATTTTTGACGTCGTTAAAAAAAAAAAACAGGTACTCTCATGAGCTAGGTACACAAACAATAGGAACTTAATAAGTAGGTAGGAACTTTCAATAGGGACAGTCAACGACAGAAGTTACTGGGCATAGGGGAATTTTAATTATTTAATATCATAAAAATAGGTAATTAAAATTCCTCTTTTAAATATATATTAATAATAGTCTTTAAAGTATTCCTTACTTTTCAAAGTGTTAACCTACTTCTGTCGCTGACTGTACAAGTTCTATAAGTAGGTAGGTAATTATTATTAATATCTAATCAAAATAAAGGTAATCATCGACAAGTACAAAATCAGTTTCTGCTTCATTAATTGTTAGTAATTCAACAGTCTTGACAATATTCTTACAGTCAATTAATTCAATATCTTCAGATTTTACTTTTATAAATTTAGTGTTGTCATTTTTGCCAACTTTTCTTAAAAAAGATATTTTCACCTTGCCATTTCTTGGCTTTTCCAAAATGATCCCTATGTAATACTCAACTTTTTTAGTAAAAAAGTACCTGACCAAAACATACTCGCCCACTTTGTACTCTACAGTAAGTTCTTCGTATTTTAAACTCGACGTCGACGGCCCTGGTTCTGAACAATGATCCACAGCCGGTGGTTCAATCAAAAACAACTTAGTATCTGTTTTTGTGATAGTCTCCACTTTTCCAGGTCTTTTGTTCTTGCTAACTGCAAATAATTTAGAATCGTCATCTCCTAAAAGAAAACCTGGCTCATCTTGATCGGAAGCAATCTCGCATACAGTCATGGTCACATAATTAAAGACACCCCCCCAACTCGAAATGAAATGAATAGTTATGGTACTGACATGAGATTAAGCACGGTATAAAATGTAATGTTATTATTATTAAAACAAATATTACATTGTGTTCTTCAAATTAAGGACAAAAAATATTTACTTTCTTTAATACTTTAGATATAACGCTCTATGGGAAATGAACACTAACTTTTGTAGCTGATACTTGGCTGGTCAACTAATTAAAGACAGTGTGGCCCAGTTAAGAAAAAAAAACCAAAGATAGAAATAGTTGCCATACTTTTTTTTAGAAGTGAGTAAAATACTTATGAAAACTCGAATTAGGTAATAATTTAGGTTTCTTTCATTAACAATTTTCATTTTAGTCCTATCAATAAGACTAGAACAACAATTTTGGTAAGTAAAATGTTTTAGGCTTTTTAAAATTAAGTTTTGACATGCGGATTTATTCATACCACTTGATCTGTAGTAAGAACATGGTAATAAATTTATTATTAAAGATTCCTTATCAATGGCACTAAAAAGGCAAGGTTTGAGAACAACTGAAAACCGACCCCAAGGAAAACTCGTCCGCAAACAGACTTTAAGGCGGTGCTATAGGCAAATAGTGAACCATTTACATGATTCGGTACTGGTTTTTTTGGGAGTCATCTGATGCTAAAAGGACGACAATTGTGTCTGCAGAACTTTTAGACTACAACCGGGTCGGGAAAAGCTGTAAGGCATAGGTATCGGAAGATGTTACTTTTGGAAAAGCACCGCCTGTCCATACTGTAGTTGGCTATTTCTATCAAATGTGAAAGGTGCAGTGAACAAGTTTTCAAAAATGTATTTTTTTTCTCATTAAACAAAGGGATACGCATAATTCTAAAATAATGCATCGAAATTAGTCGCCTCCAAAACATGAGATGGAACCAAAGTACACTAAGAAAGTTCTCAAACATAGGAGGCGAAAAAGTAATAGTGTGGGGCTTCTCTCCACTACTTGGTGTGGTGATCTTTTAGAAAGAATCTTTTAAAAATAGGCGATTTCAAGTACTATAATATTTTAGAAATAAGCATGTTGTTATATGCTAAGCATAATTTACCGGTCCTTAGCGCTTTCCAAATTAGAAAAGTTCTGAAAAACACTGTAAGAGTAGTAAAAAGGACTCTTTGATCGAGCAACTTATGACGGTTTTGGTTTGGCCCATTGCAAATTTAATAGAAAAAAAACTGGTAATCGGCCAGAAACACAATGACGATAAGTCATACATGAAACATTGATCAATTTTACACAGATTTTTATGAAGCATGGAAGAAAATTCGCGTAGCGACTTAAAACAAAACTGACCGCTTGCACGTTTCGGGATGTCGTGCTGTCATTGAGGTAAAAGGAAATAAACCGAATATTAGTACTCATTAGTATGCTTAGTTATAGTGCAGGGAATGTTGTTATAGAAAAGTACCATCAATAATATTAATAATTTGCATTTCTTCCTCTGAGCAAATGGAGTGTCTTTAATTATATGGCCAGGCCACGTTATGGTTTATACCACTCGAGATTCGGATAAAGCGAAAAAAATCTTGTCGCGGAGGATCACTGAAGATAGTCTTTAGTTTTAATATTTCACAATGCCCTCTTAAATATTTTAAAATAGAAAATAAAGTTCCAATAGCAATCAGAAAAAAGAAACACAGATAAAATGCGGCGGCAATTTAAGATTCCAACAGTGTCTTTAATTAGTTGACCACGACTGTATATCTGAATCACTGTGGATAATCATGTTGACATCACTGTTGCTTGATTCACTGTATTTTCGTATTAACCTCTTCTTTAATCCTTTAATTTTAAGTCCTTTCATTTTATTTTCTTTGGAAACCTTACAATCATTGCTACTTTTTTTTTTCGCTCTCTGCTTTCCTTTAGGTGCCTTTATTTCTTTAATTTTTCCCATTTTTGATAATATTTCGTGATCATTTTGTTTATCTATCGTTTGTCCAGTTCGAGGGAGCATCAAGTTTTATTTATTGTGATCGCTGTCGTAAATAATGTTTTTTAAAGATCTTTTTGTGACCGGTATACAAGATAAAATCTTTGGTTTTTCTATTTTTAATACATTGGTGTCTTCTTTAGATGAATTAGAACTCTTAGGCTTCAAAATAATATTTGTCCGAGCGGATTCACGAATGATGATTGATACCACTTGAAACATTTATTTCACGTGATGTAGGTTCAATCTGTGAATGAAAAGTTCCAGTTTTCTCGTCTAATATGTCCATTTTAACAAAAGATGGTAAAATCTCGTCTTGTTTCATGTGTGTTCATGTCGTAATCTTCATTACTTCCCATCACATCCTCAATTTCATAATTTTCGTCGACGCTGTATCTGTCTGGCAACAATGGTAAGGAGAGGTGATCAGAGAAGTCTAGTTCGTTTTTCAAAATTATTAGAAACCTGGTCGTCTTTGTTGACACTTGCCGTTGAAGGTGTAATGTTCAACATCTCACTTTCAGTGCTTCTAGCAGTGGTACTTCTTGTTAAAACAGTTTTTTTCGGGACGTTTTTGAATGTCTTCATTCTGGTTTTGAAAATCATCAATCGTCACTGATTTCCCGGGTTCCACCACAACTTTCTTATTTCTATTCGATGTCAATGGTTTAGGCTTTCTATTGGTTTTCAGATATTCTAATAAAGTGTTGTCAATGCTATAAGTATCGCCCATTTCTTCGGCACATTCTGGAATCTTTTTTAAAAATTCACGTGGATTATAAGGGTATATCCCAGTGGCTCGAAAGCCACTTTTTATGTTTTTCGCCTCGTTCATTTCAATTGCTTTAATCAATTATATTATTCAAAATGCCACATCAAGTGGCTGGGGCCCGGTGTGTGGAATTAAGAGGGATAAACACAAATGAAATATTGTGATCCTGACACAGCTTAATAACGCCCAAACTTAAGTAACTGGACAAGTTAATCACACATGACCACTTTTCTTCCAGTTAAACTTTCCGCCCATGTTAATACAACAGTTTTAAAATAATCTTCAAATATTGTCGAATCAAACCATCCGGATGACGTTCGGTTATATCTTGCACCACGAGGACCACCTTGAATCCATTCTGAATATAAATTGTCTGCCTTATATACCACATATGGAGATAGGCTAGTACCGTTTGCTACCGCAGAAAACATCAACGAAATGGCGCCTTTTGAAGAATTAAGGACCCGTTCAGGATATTTCACACCCCTGCGAAATATGCACTTAGAATTACCTGGGTCGTCACTTAGATTAGTTTCATCTAGATTTAAAATGTTAGAGGGAGGAACATCTCTTAAAGTTTCTTCCAAATTCTGAAAATATTCTAAAAAATCGTTTGCACTTTTCTGAGCCCGCGCTGTTTTGATATTTTGCGTGCTTCTAACAGAAAGTTCATCTGCATGTCGGTCGAGAAAACTTGTAACCCAGTCCTTGCCAAGTGGTTTTCCATTAAATAAATTTTCACGATTATTTTTCTTTAAATAATCAAAAACAGTCAAACGTAAATCAAGTTTCGTTAGTGGGCAACCATATTCACCAGCTGCAATTCAAAGCTTGAACAATACTCTTTTCCTCTTCCAAAGAAAGCCGAGTAGGAGTTCCAACGTTTTTGTTATGGTACTCTTTCACTTTGTTAAGGATGGTGCGCCTAAGTATACCAAATGTTTATTCTGCTGATCTTGAGGACATCCTATTTTCTTTAACATTTTCTACCGCGAGGTGCAACATCTCTTCTGAATAATTTTTATAGGGACGAGACCCGAGGATTCTCCAATTTCTTCTTTTCACAGGCTTTCCCATACTGCGAACAAACAGACTAAATGTATCGAAGTGTCTAAATATAGTTTTTGTTTGTCAACTTGTCTAGACTGAAATACAGAAATATTATCATTTTTCCGCCCTTATCCCAATTTATATGAGGTCAGCGCAGCATGTCTTCTTCCAAAACTCGGTATCAACTATCATCTTAGTATTTACTCCCTTTCTATTTTAGTCATAAATACATATTATAATCATTTGCACAATCCCTCCATTGGTTATTTGATCTTTTCTTACCTGCTCATATAGCCATCCGCATTTATACTCATGCCTACTTAGAACTTTGGCCGTAACATGTTTCTCAGTCCTCTGTATCAAATGCTCATATATTATGATAACCAATTTCTAATAAATTAGGTACCTAGGTAGGAGTATAAATTTTTTATTTAAAAATACTATAATGGGTGCCAACCCTAACACTGTTTTCGCAGTGGGCAATGTTGTCACTCCTATATTCACGCAAGTTCGGGAATCATTGCCCACCTCATTATCTTGAAGATTTGATGTTCTAATGATCTCAAAATAGCAAAGAAATGAAACATGATACTTATTATTACTCTAATATTGAAATAACTTACCTGAGTGATGTCGTACGCTGTCAATGTGTAAAAACGTAAAACAAGATTTTGGCACCACCTTACACTAGTCCTGCTTCTATCATGTCTCGCCGACGACTGAGTGAACTTAACAACGAAACTAATATTTAGTGTTACCAGAAAAATTTTCAAGTTTACCCTAATGATTAAAAAATGTTGTCAGCTTTATAAATTTATTTAAAATTCATGATTTTCGTTATTTTTCGTGTTCGGGCAAAGATATCCGCTAAGGGCAATGTTGGCCGGTTTCACGGTATTCAAAAAGTTAGTTATGTATAGGGACAGTTGGGGCACAATGGTACGAAAAAAATATATTTATTTTTAGAAAAATCAGTGTTTATTATTTATGTAATTTTTGCTTACAGATATCAACAATATACCTTAACTTAATAATTGCACAGCAAAACGGAGATCAATAATCAAACTTAAACCTATTTATCTTTGATTTTGTGAACACCTTCCTGTGTTCCACTGTTCCCCAGGTCTGGGGTACAATGAAACAGGGTATGGGGCACATTGGAACTCGACCTATATTCATACCAAAACATTAACCAATGGTATCAAATCTTTTTAATATCTTGTCAGGAAACGTGTAGATGCTTTTTTGACGTTTAGTTTTTCCAGATAAGGACGGGTGTGGCAAGACTAGTTCAATATCCTCAGCTGAAACCATTGCCATGTCAGGTTCTAACGGAAAATAGAAACTATTGTCAACTTTTGCACTTCGTCGCAAATAATTTATCTCAAATTCGTTATTCTCATCTATATCAGACAGTATTTGACCAACAAAAAATTTGATTTGCTTCAAATCGGCAAATTTCACCACTATAAAATCGTTAGGTTTTGGTAATTTAAAGCTGGACAGTGGAAGTTCCATATCGTTATCACTAGATTCGCACGAAGTTATATTATCATCTGAATCGAACCTTTTCTCAGGACTAGAAAATAGTGTCTTTGTTACTTTTTCAGTTTTCAGTCTTTTTACAGTCTTCGCCATTTTTGTTCTCTTTATTTTTCTTTGTTCTCTTTCCCGTGCCCGTTCTTCTATTTCATGTTTCACAGGAGTGTCAGTTAATATCATACTTTTTCCTTTCTTTCTCTTATTGGTTTTTCTAGGCCCTGCTCTAGGGAAGTCTCTACATTCTAAGGGGCTTTTTATCTGATTTTCAAATTCTTGGATAGTAGCTCTTGAAGTAGAAGGTTGCTGGTCATCAATAGGAGGTGTAGTATCCTTTGGTTGCTCTGGTTGTTGCTCCTCACCAGTCAAAAGTCTATTTGTCACTTCGCTTGTTAAAAATTCATCTTCAGCAAAGACGTCTCGGTCGAATGGAAAAATCCCGGCCTTTTTAAATCCAGATTTGATATTGCATGGCGTCATCGATTTTTCAAATGCCTGTCCTACAAGCTCGGCTACATTGTAAATTGTTAAAGTCTGCCCTGGGTGCCGAACCATCCATGAATCTGCCGCAGCATTATAATAGGTTTGGAATGGCCCAAACACGGATACGTCGAGAGCTTGAAGTTTGTGACTTGTATGTGGAGGTATAGTAAGAAGTATTACCCCATTGTCTTTGGCAATATTTAAAACCATCGGAGATAAATGACTCTCATGATTGTCCATGATTACAAGAGTTGGATTGTTTTTCGTAGATGAAGTCATTTTCACAAAATGCCTCATAACATCCACAAACAATTCGCTGGTCATCCATCCAGTGGGTTGAGCAAGACCTAAAGTGCCTGAGGGTGCTCCTGTCAACATATGACTTTTAAAATTCTTTCGCGGGAATACCATTACTGGCGGCAAAGCAGTTCCAGTGGCGGAAACTATGCAACAAGTAGTCACTAAAGTTCCTCGCTCTGCGCTGGTGACTTTATTTAGCTGTCTAGATGTTTTTGAAGCAAAAACTCTTTTTGGTTTCTGAACTGTGGTTGTTCCAGTTTCATCTAAACTAAACACACGGGTACCATCTCCAAAACTTGGATTCCTTTGTAAAATAGTAAAGAGGTTATCAAAAAATGTTTTTACATTGTGCCTATTAAAGGAAGTAGCCCTGGACAAGCTGCAAGCTTCAGGTTTACGAAGACTTATATCGGGGTGACGTTGTCTAAAGCCGTAAAGCCAGTCACTACCAGCCATTTGTCGTTCATTCCAAGCTTGAGGAATTTTAAGATTGTGATGCTTCGCCATTTCATAAGCTAAACGTCTCGTTTCTAAAGTGTCGAGACCGTAGCACATTTTGGAACAAATCACCAAATATTCTTCCAATGATTTTTCAAGGTCAGTTAAAAATACTTTATTTACTGCATAGTTAGGAGTCATACGAATTTCTACTCCATTGTTGTCGCACCGCCATATTTCACTACGTCCTCGTATGACGCAGGACGCGCCATTGGTCGTAGCGGTAGCGCGCGAATTAGTTTGAAATTCAAATTTTTTTCGTTATTGTTCCATAGTGCCCCGTGTTCCACTGTTCCCCAACTGTCCCTATATTGTGTAGTCTAGGAAACACAATTTTTGTTACTTTTAGAACTATTTACTGACTTGATTATTAGTACTGAAACAAACTGAAAAATTATTTATAATTAGGTAACTATAATTAGGATTTGAAGCAAAAAATTGGCTCTGATCTCACCATAAATCCCCAGAAACATAATAACTTTTGGATTATTTACAAATTGTTAATGCATTTATTTCCTTCTGTAGATTGAGTTCTGCAGGCTTAGTGTACACTTACTATGGAGAAGATGTCATAAAGCAACTGATGCCGAGCAATACTTCATTGAACCCATCTGATTTGACTGTAATCTATAAAAAAGTATATCAGAATTTCATTGAAGAAATCGATGCTATAGACAATGGTGTACCGATAGCCTCAGAGGAACCGAGGTACAAAATACGCACGAATCTAAGCAGTAGAGTGGCACGCTTGAACCCAGAGTGGAACTCCAAACAAGATATAAACATAGATGAAGTTTTTAAAAAAGCAATGGCTTTAGTAAGTGAAGAATTTCTATACACAGTCAACTACTTTATAACTGTATGGTTGCCAGCTAGAGAATATGTCAGGGCATCATTAGACAGCAGATTTGAAGTTCACAAATCTGGGGAGATTGTCGAATTCAAGGAGAGATTTCCTTGGAAAGAACACTTGTTTGATTTGGAGGAAGAAATGAATATTGGGCATGAAATCAAGTATGTTATATTCAATGACAAGCCAAACTCTTGGAGAGTTCAAGCTGTACCTGTGAACCCTACAAGCTTTGTTACCAGGTGAGTATTTAAATGAATACATTTGGTAGTCGACAACCTTATAAACGTCGCCGGAAGACGCTAGATGCAGGTTGCCTCCAACAGGTATCTGTGGAGATCTAAGGGGAAGGCCTATGTTCAGCAGTGGATGCCCTATGGCTGAGATGATGATGATGATGATTTGGTAGTATTCACCTATACTAGTCTTATAAAGCTAGAGTTTGTTTGTTTGCTTGTATGCTCTTCTATCTCAGGAATACTGGTCCGATTTGAAAAATTATTTCATGATTGATAGTACACTGTTTAAAAAGGATATAAGGTACACAATCTAGGCGAGTTATTCAATGTAAATCAGAACTAAATATTTATATTGCTGACATACTTACCATGGGTGTCTGAGTACTGCCTATCTGTAATCACATCGCTTAATATAATAATTATAACGGTTGAGCAGATTTGAAATGTTACTAATATTCCTAATATTATATGTCATGGATATCCACAAAGTAATGCCTGATTTCACGATTTATCTGAATGGATTTAGATGCAACTTGCTAATAGTATTGCTTATACAAATTAATATATAGGCCATTTTTATCCAGATGTGGTAAAAGTTGCTCCCCAAGGAAATCCAGTCCTGCACTGGGATAAAAAAATACCTATTATATCTCCCAAGTTACTACCTTATCTCCATGCTAAATAATATCTCCATTGGCTCAGAAGCTTAACACATTACCCTGTGTAGGACATAGTTCCTTCGAAAAACCTAGCTTAAAATTTCAGTATGGATTGCTAATAAAAAAAGTTCTTAAGAGTACCGTTTTTTGCAGGAAACCTCTACACAAAAGTTGGTGGGGTGTGAGGGATGACATTCTGAGTGAAGTCGCAGCTATAGAAGGTTGTATATTCTGCCACAGTACCGGATTCATTGGCGGTAACACATCGCGAGATGGAGCTTTAAAAATGGCCATCTCAAGTCTAGAAGCGGAGGCATAAACATGTATTTGTATACAATAAATTTACTCACGAATATTCTTGTTAGTACTTACTTTGGAAAATTGGTGGGGTGTGAGGGATGACATTCTGAGTGAAGTCGCAGCTATAGAAGGTTGTATATTCTGCCACAGTACCGGATTCATTGGTGGTAACACGTCGCGAGATGGAGCTTTAAAAATCATCCAACCATCCAGCCATCTCAAGTCTAGAAGCGGAGGCATAAACATGTATTTGTATACAATAAATTTACTCACGAATATTCTTGTTAGTACTTACTTTGGTGAACAACTCCATTTTTAAGCCTTTATATTTTACTAGCCTACTTTTTATACTACTATACTACTACTTTTATTTTACATCCCGGCTCTATTTATTTATTTATAAGGTACTTCAACGACTTATATACTGTACAATCAAACGTAAGTTGTTACACATGCATCGCATTATGGTGAATAAATCACTTAAAGAAGTACACAACACATACATTAAATATACCTACTCAAATGCGTTGTTTATGTCAATTGGTACATGGTAGGATTGTTGCAAAGGTTTACACGCCTGTAATGTGGTTCTAAAGAGTTAAAAAAATCAAAGTGTTAATTCAGTAAATCGCTCTGGTATTTTCTGCTGTATATCCGTCGAAGAAACAGTAAAAGTTTTGTGTTTTTATTTCTAGCTTGTTGTCAAATATGTAATTCAATTCTACGTTGTGATGCTACAAGATTTTGGTGCTCGATTCGATAACTCTTCAATAAAAAAAGCAAGATTAAAAATAAGATTGAAAAGAAGTGATTAGTCGTAGTGTTACTTTCTCAGTCGAAACTATTCCAACTTGGATCCAAACAGTCATTGGTTCAAAATTGTGTTTTGTTATCAAAATCAAAAAAAGTGCCATTATTTTCTGGCTACATTGGCCCATGGTTATATATCTTAAAGTCTTACATACATATTTATTATATTAAAAAAAAATTAAGTATATAAAACTTAAATTATTATGTTATATATATCATTAGTCGTTGTTGGGTGCTTGTTTGTCAATTGTTAAAAGATCTTGTCTTGGTGATAATTATTTACTCGGGTTTGGTCGGGTCATGCTCCTCCGTATTGCAAATTATTTCCTTAAAAAACTGTCGAACTTATATTTGTAAAATTTTACCGCTTTTTAAGATCTCTTCTGGATATAAAAGGACTTCATTTTTAGCTTTTACTATTTATCTATAAATTGACTGGTTGGCCATTGTATCGAATGCAACATCATGTCCGTTTTGTCAATTGTCACTTTTTTTGTCATCTATCTATCTATCTATATACAAGCTGTTGATTTGCATCCGTGCCATATTCAAGGACGTAATTATGCTAATGATTCTCGACCCAAATCAATAAAAAAATTGGTACGTAATTTTTTTTCTTTAATTTTTTTTCGGAATTCCGTAAATGTCATCTAGCCTTATTTAAACTTGTCGCGTATGTTACTGGCGTTAAAACCGTGCTGCACCCCCACACAAACGCAAACACAAAGCATACGCAACGATCACTCATAAATTTCATTCATAAAATTGGATTACTTCGAAAATACCACGACATTACAATGACAAAAAAAGCAGTGCATATTAGTTATTTCCCATCTACTGTAATTCCAATCGATTATTTACGTATTGTATGTCCTCCTCCTGAACTATGGCACAAATGCAAATCAACACCTTGTATAAATAAAAATGAATTGTTGTTCGTTAGTCTGATTAAAACTCGAGAACGGCTGGGCCGATTGAGCTGATTTTGGTTTTAAAATGTTTGTCGTAGTCCAGGGAAGGTCTAAACGGTGGGCAAATAAGGAAAAGGCGGTACGAAGTTCGCCGGGTCAGCTAGTAATCAATAATTTCTGGGTTCTTTGTCGCCAATCTTGTTCTCTTCATTGTTTATTCTTAGGGAAAAAAGCTGTATTCTGAAGCGTTGAAAGCATATGGACTTCTCTTTTTTGTCTTTGTATTGATAACAGCAATCAGGGGTTTGTTATATTTTTCGTCCATTTCCCCTTCAGAGGTTTGAATTCTGCAATATTAAGGCAAAAGTACGTAATTCCGGAGTACTAGGGCGTTCTTGTCTTTCCTAGCAATTTCTAGTAAAGCAGGCAAAATCTGCGAATTGAAGTTAGTTTAGTCGTAAGAAGAGGTTTTCAAAAAAGAGATTGTTGTGTAACACTACTGTATTTAAGTATTGAACTATATTATAACTATATTATTTTAAGTATTTAAACTATTTTTATAAAAGTAATTGTAATTTTTCTGGACCTAGTAAATGTCCGTTATTTTATTTATTTATTTTGGTTCACCAACGATTATTTAAACTGATACGACTAAGATAACATGTAATTTAACTAAATAATAGTGTAAAAATCACTTATAGGTAGTCAAATATGAACGCACTATGATATTTAAAAAAATATATTTATTTGATTAAATACATGATCTTATGAGGACAGCAAGTACGACAAGAACACTTAATACTACGTTACATGAACTTAAATACTAATATGGCATGTGCGTGTGTGCCGTGGATACAATACGCACACATACGCAGAATTAGGGATAATTTTAGGTAGCAGATACACGCGGAAGCTTCCCAAGGCCAGGCGAAGCTTAGTGACAGACGATATGAAGTGCTTCCGCATGCCATGGCATCAGGCCATCACAGTTCTTGGTAAGGGCGTGTAACTAGCTCAAGGATAGATGATATGAAGTGTTCGTGGAAGCTATGGGTGGTGTCACGCCACCTTTGTTAATCATAACAGTTCTGGGTAAGGGTTGAGTGTGCGTAACTCCTCCCTCCGTAGGTGCAAAATCATCATCTGGATTATGAGTATGAGGGTTATGATTTTGATTGAGTTTTTGGAGAATCGTGTGTCTGTCACGATACAAAATGATACTTAATCCTAAAAATAAAATAAAGTAAAGTACAATGGTGCCTATGCTAACACTGTGCACATTCACTAATTGACTTTCACTGGTATGTATCACTGCACTGTTATCCTGTAATGTGTGAGACAGGAACTGTAGACTTTCTAAGTCGATATTATCTAAATTGATAACCTTTCGCAGTTTGACACCTTCTGGTGCTATGATGCTAGGCAGGTGTTTCGTAGGTGTGCTCCGAAAGCTGGCTTCGGTGGATTGAAGACGACGTTGCCTTAATGTGACTTTACCTAGCTTAACTTCGCAGGCGTTGTCTAGGGTAATTATATAGGTACCCAAGATGTCGTGTTGGCTCGTCTCGCTGTCACAATACTCCGTCAGAAAGGTAGGAAAACCTGCGTAAATAAGCCAAGAGTTTGGCTGGATGTTCTTTATCCTTATATCTGATGCGTTGACTGTTAATGGGCGGCAGGACGTTATCCTGGTGGCGAAAGTCATCAAATCCTTGATGCAGCTGGTCTCATCCTCGAAGGAGATGTCGTTGTCATAACAAAGGAACTTTCCTTCGTCAATCTCTCTGCAAGGCTGGGAGAGTGAAACCATTTTCAACCCTTTCGCTAGGACATGGGAATGTTTGGGGGTGATTAGGAAGGATAGGTTAAGATTAGTATGGTACATCGGAAATGGGTGTAAGGTATAATAATTATAAATGTCTATTTGGACTGTTGGTACTGACATTATAAAAGTTAATTGTTTACCCTTTACATAGGCCTTAATATCTATGCAATGTTCTAATTTAATTAAATTTTCTATAGTAACAGGAAAAGCTAATTTATCTGTTTTCTCTATGTTTTTGAGTATTTTAAACAATTCATCGGTATCTAATAAAGTCTGATGTAATACATTAACTCTACTAAACGAAACTACTGTATCCACTTCATCCAAGCGGGTTAATAATATTTGAAAGTTGTGAACTAATAAGTGGAAGGTATGTAAAATAAGGCTCTTGGTCCTTTGAAACTGTGTCTTATTTAAAATTTCTTCTATTTCCTTAATGGTTTTCTCTAAAATTATAAAGTTATTTCTAGTTGCGTTGGTGACGTTTACAAAGGCGTCTACCATTTCGGTAATTACAGTTATTTTATTTGACATTGTATTTTGTTTTGATTGGATGTCAGTTATTAAATGGTCATATCTAATTGCGTCATTGTTATCCATGTTTCCAGTAATAGCTTTGATAATGGACCCAACAGGATTGAGAAGTCCTCGTTTGATTCTTATGTTCGGAATAAGTTGACTATATCTTTGTACAGTTATGTTCATAATATATTGGGTTTGCAACTCAGCATCAACAAGGCTTCCATCTAAAATGTATGTTTTAATCTTATCTTTCATATAATTAACTATCTCTGAATATTTTTGTATATTATAATCTAAGTTTCTATTAATCAAATCTAAGTCTAATATTTTAACTATTTGCCAGTTATAGAGGCTAAGAGAGGCTTGTCCTTCCCGCATAGGGAGAACTCCAGGATTGTCGTCAATCCTTTGCAGTTGAAGGGCCAGGCTTAGAGCTGCCTGCGCCGCCATCACCAGGACGAACCTGTGAAGGACGTTTGATATCTTTAACAGGAACTTTCTTCTGAATTTTGTTTTTATTAGTCTCTATCATTACGGTGTTCTTGTTTAGTTCCTGTTTAATTTTCACCTTTTCATATCTAGGCTTATCTTTACTACGTCTAGTGTTCACACCTTTGACGTAAACACTATCGCCGGGTTTAATGTCGAAGTGTTTTTCTCCACCTCGTTTTTCTTTTATTTTCTGTTTGTTTTCCAACATTTTGTTGGTTAGGGCGTTATAAAGGTATTTAGTGCGTTTTGCGTGATCGCTAACTAATTGTTGGGTGTAATTCCTATGGAAATCAATTGCAAATGGACTTGAAGCGTCTGTATGTCCGAAGACTATTTCGAAAGGTGTTAGACCAGTTGTTGAGTGTATAGACTGGTTATATGACATTATAGCATATGTCATAACAGTTGCTGCGTCTGTGATCTTCCTTTCGTACTTGGCTAGTCGGTAAATTTCTATTATAGTTGAATGAAATCGTTCAATTAGTCCCATTGAATTTGGATTATGCGGTGTACTAATGTGCAAGTCTATTTTATAGAATGTTAACATTTCTTTTAACAAGTTATTGTTAAATTCTGTTCCTGGGTCGGCGCTAATGCGTATTGGTATTCCGTACAAGGAAAAGTATTTTAGTAAGGCTCTAACTACTTCCGGTGTTGATCGATTAGGTATCGGAAATGCTTGACCTAATTTACTGAATGCATCTATTATGGTAAGGAAATAAGTTCCTTCAATGGAAAATATATCCATGAAAAGTTCTTGGAAAGGTCTGTTTTGCGTTTGAGTTAATTGTAATTCGGGTTTAAGTGGTTTTCTATCATACTTCATTCGTTTACAAGTGTCGCATGAATTAATTATACTGGTCACTGTCTGTTCTAAGTTACTCCAGTAGTAAGTGCGTTTAAGGTGAGCTGTTGTTTCTTTAATTCCGCGATGACAGTTTTTTCCTATGTGGTATTTAAGTACTATTTCACGCTGTTCGTTTTCGTCTTCTATATAAACTACGCGATTAGTACATTCGTACATTTTAATTGTGTCCTTTTTAAATAATGTTGTAATTATGTTAGAGAATTGTTCTCTATGGCGTTTGTCTTCAAAATAAATGAAGTATTTAATATTGGGTCTAATATATTCTTTCAGATATCCTTTAATTATATCCAGGTTGTCTAATGGCAGGTGTACTTCGAAAACCTTTTGTTTAGGTCTAGAAAGGTCTTTTACACTGAGGTCTTGTTTAAACCATTTGTATATGAGTATTTGGTTTGGTTTAGTGTCTATGGCTTCATTTAATATGGGAATACCTGATGTATCAGTATTCTCTTCAGAATGAATTGTCTCTATAATAGATCGGTCAGCTCCTTCGGATGCTGTAAGGGTTTCACTATCGGTTGACCTATATAATAGAATATGGTGATCTTGGTCTAGGTGTCCTATCTAGATTATCTTCCTCGGCTGAAACGTTTATAGACTTTGAGCTTGCTTGTTTACCGATGTTGACCGCCATAGAGGTGTCATCTAATGCATTTAATTTGATCCTGGATAATGCATCTGCATTACAATTTTGTTTACCAGGTTTGTATTTAATTTCGTAATCATATTCGGCTAATCTAAGTCTCCATCTAGTTAACCTACTTCCGGGTTCTTTAATAGAGTTAAGCCATACTAAGGGTCTATGATCGCTTAGAATGGTAAACTTCTTTCCATATAAATAAGGTCTGAAATGTTTACATGCCCATACTACAGCCAATAGTTCTTTTTCGATGGCACTATAACGAGTTTCAGCGTCGTTAAGTGTGCGACTAGCGAATGCTATAGGTTTGTCGCTACCTGCAGGTCCTTGTGATAAGACCGCGCCTAATGCAAAGTTAGATGCGTCCGTTGTTAATAAGAAGGGTTTTTCAAAGTCCGGGTACTGCAGTAAGGGTGCATTTGTTAAAAGTTCTTTGCATTTTTCGAATGCGTCTACGAATTCCTTAGTAATTGTTACTTTGTTCTTTTTCTTTAAACAGTTTGTTAAAGGTTGTGTAATTTTGGAAAAATCCTTTATGAACTTCCGGTAATAACCTACTAGTCCTAGGAAACTTTTTATTTCCGTTGGTGTTTTTGGTAAAGGAAATTGTAATACTGCTTTTATTTTATCGTCATTTGGCTTAAGACCGTCTTTAGTGATAGTGTGACCTAAGTACAGAACTTCCTTTTTGAGGAACTCGCACATATCTAATGTTACTTTGAGGTTAGTCTGTCTAAGCCTATCGAATATTTTCCTAAGTTTTACTATGTGTTCCTGTAAGCTAGTAGAATAGATTATTATATCATCTAAATAAACTAAACAGTGTATTCCTTGGAGTCCTCGGAGCACATTATCCATGGCTCTCTGGAATGTTGCGGGTGCCGTCTTTTAACCAAAAGGCATCCTTTTAAATTCAAAATGTCCTGCTTGGGTTGTAAAGGCTGTTTTAGGTTGATCATCTTTATTTACTTCAATCTGATGATATCCACTGGCTAAATCAATTGTTGTAAAGTAACAGGCCTTACCTAGTCTATCAAATAGGTCTGTTATATTAGGTAGTGGGTATTTATCGTCTATGGTAATTTCATTAAGTCTCCTATAGTCGATAACCATACGGTACTTTTCACCGCTAGCGTCTAATTTTTTTGGTACTAAGTGTACTGGTGCACTCCACGGGGAATGTGATTCGGTAATTACTTTGTTTTCTAATAATTTATCTACTTGTTTTTGAATTTCCAAGTTTTGACTCATCGGTTGCCTATATGGGCGTATGTATATGGGGTCTTCGTTACTAGTACGTATCTTATGTTTAACTTGGTTGGTAAATGATAAAGGAACATTTTCGCAATAGAATATGTCTTTATACTCTGTACATAAGTCGATAATTAATGTTTTTTCTTCCAAGTTTAGATGGTCTAAACGTAACTTAGATAAATTTTCTTCCAATATTTGATCTAAATTATATACAGGGTTTAAACTATTGCAATTAATTGTTTCAGGACTTGAATCTAGTTTAGTAACTTTAAAAGGTTTTGTAAAGGTAATTTTCATTTCGCTATCGGTGGTATTTTGAATCACCGTTGTAGCGAATGAGTCTATACAGTTAACTACTGCGTCAGGCATGCGAACTCCTGGGCAAAATTGTAAGAAATTAAGTATTGCTTCACCGTTGCGTAGCATGGTAGGTACTTTAACACGTTTTTCCGATCTAGGGGGTATCACTATCTGTGAATATGGGTTATATAATATAGGAATGTCAGTAGTTTTAGTCCTAAGAACCGAGTTTTTCATATCTATATTAGCTTCTAGCAATGATAACAGGTCTGAGCCTATTAATCCATTATGTATTTTATCTACGTTATATATATAAAATTTATGTTGTAAATGTGATTTAAATGTCTCTGGGAGAGGGATGTAAGCTATTTCACTATGTTTGCTACGGCTATGCGTACTAATAACTTCAAATGACAATGAAATGATGATCGTTTGCATTTGCGCGGGGTGTAATTTAGATAAAGCAAATGATGGAGTATTTTCTTCAGCAAAGCGTATTTCAAGAGATGTAATAACGGAGTCCAAGTATGGTATTATTAAAGATCTTTTCCAGAATTCTGAAGGGCTTTCTGCTGGGTGATTGCTTCGATGACGTTGTTTTCCAACAATGCGCGGCGTTAACGTGATGTCCTCCTCCAGTCCGACTTTCTCCGCAATAACAGTAGCATCCTTTATAATTTCATCTGTGACTCTTTCGGGATTGGCACGATGGCTCTTAAGCAATTGCAAAATGCGTTTAACATGTTGCGAGGCCTTAACCACGTCCAAAGCTATGGATTGGAGTGCGTTGACAACAGGTTCCATCAAAGCAGAGTATTTGGCTATCAAAGTAATACCAAGTATAAACAAAATTCTGGAAGCAGCCGCATGAAGTTGAAAGGCGTTTTTTCGAGTCGCACTGTTTCCTTCACGCGATAAGGTTTCTAAGGCTTCCAATATAATCGGAAAATTCTTAAAAACTCTGAGAGTTTTATGCTTCTCACTTCACCTTGTTTCGCAGAGCCTGGAAATATTACCTAGGTACCAATTTTCTTGGATGTGCTAGGTCTCGTCAGGTCACCCACGGAATCATCGCTGTCACTGCTTGCTCCTTCAGGTTTTTGCTTTTTAAATTGACTGCAAAACAAAATATTTGAAAAAGGTATAACTTCTTATACAATGTCAACACGTACGTGTTGACGTATAACGCCATAGTAAAAAGTATGCCCCCCCGTTTAGGCTACGTCGGACAATATGGGCGACGCCAACCTGCTCCGTTCAAGCCATGTCAGTCAATGCTGTCCGACACTCAGACCTATTTTGTAGTCTAAGAGGTCCCCCGACCGCAATGACAACTTGTTTTTGACTTTTTAGTTCTGTATTTAGCAGGGCAGTCGTGTTTTTAATTTTTTTTTATTATTTATTTTTTTTTTCTTTTTGCGATTTTAAAACCGATGCAAAATCAGTATATACAATATTAGTAAAAACATATCAATAGGGAATATGCATATAATTTTTTTTTTCACTTAAATCAATAAAATACAGAACTATAAACTCAAGAAAATTCAAAATTAATTCATCACCTGCTTGTCGCTCAAATAACATATTAAACTCCTACAATTTTCTACTGCACTTCAAACGTTCGTGACTCGTTCGTCGTGACATGACTATACTGTGACGTCAGTGTTCACGCTCTTCCTTGTTTACATTTAATTTTTTGGCCCTTATTTGAATAGTTTTACTAATTGTGATTATGTACTTTATTCAAGCAAAAATTGCAATTACAATATTACAACATTTTTTTTGTAAAATTAAAAGTACTGTTTACGAAATTAAGTATTTCTTTGACACATAAATTGTATCGTCACTACCCGCATTATCGTGAACGAACGTTTTGCGTTTGTGTTTAGTTTCATCAAAAACACGCAAAATATAATAGTGAATTGTAAAATAAGTGATGAATAAAAATATATGTCGGATGCGTCATCAGAATGGCACTATCGTCCGACATCAGTTAGGGTAATCGTACAAAGAGATAACTCAAAAAGAAACTCAAAACTTAAACAAACTCAAAACTCAAACGTTTATTCAAATTAGTCAGAACAAAAGACAGCCCCCAAAACGCCCGCCCTTCGCCACTTCCTATGTGTTTTAGCTGGGAAGAAGAAGTGGCGGAACAAACTCCCCAGCAACACATGTCTGTCTGTTAGGTTAGAAGAACCGTTACAATTTAAGTTCACAAGACACTCTACATTTGAATCTACAACGGTACTACAACGCTAGGCAATAACACTAGGTACACTAGACGTGACGTAAGGCAGTAACGCGACGACTCCAACAAACACTCGATGAGGACTGCGCTAAGACTGAGCTCCGCGGACGCCACGCCGACCGCCACGACTCCGCCAAGCGCGCCAAATTGTTGTTTCACCGGAAACGCCACCAGAGGGCGCGCTTGCGTCTCGTTCAGTGACCGTACTATTAACTATCTCCGACAAATAAAACAAGTGCACGGTACACCACATTGTTTCTTTGATCCAATAGAACGCATATTTAAAAAATAAAAAAGATTTGAATTACTTGCATATTCCCTATTGACATTATTTTACGAAAATACGAAAGCTAAACGGAAGAAGATACTCACCAAAAAACTTTCTGATGTCCATATTGATGATGTGGACCTAGCAACTGTTTAGATTAATTGATAATAGCGCACAAAACAAACGTAAAAGCGGGCAGTGGCAACGGGGACGCACGAATAAATGACAGACGCGAAAACAATGGCGGCTGCGCGGCGAGCGGCGCGGGCGGCCCGGCCACATGTACCTCCCCCACTCTCCCTCTCCCGCTTTAACAATAACATAGAGCAGAGCGTAGTTGAGCGTACGGAATATTAGGAATCGAATTGGTGAATTCATTCGAGTTTCAACGTACGGGAAAGATCGATCAAACAAGTCAAGTCAAAGACTTAGGACTTTTTAGAATCTCTAGGGGGGGTGGGGGGGCAGCTGCCCCTCCCTGCCCCCCCTTGGCGACGCCCTTGACGACGGCCAAGGATGTTCAATGACAGCCGGGACCTACAGTTTAACTTGCCATCCGAAACACAGTCATTGGTGTCTAAGATAAACAAAAATAAACTTCTAAAACATTAACTTTTTAACTAAAACAACTTAACTTGAAATCATCTTTAAAAATAAAAATTAAACATAAAATTCTTCTTGGGAAACAATTAGGAACTTTAGGTGACTATAAAACAAAACTCAATATGCACAAACAAAGAACAAAATAGTCTTCTAAAACATTAACCAAAATGACTTAAACATAAAAAATTACTAAGAAAACAACTTTGAGATCTACTTATTACGAAAATAAGATCTTAAAAACGTCAATGCATCTAAAGTTTCGTCTCCAAGCCGTGTTCTCAATTTATTGCATATAAATGCTGCAGCTGAAAATGCTCTTTCAGACTCTACGGAAGTCGGGGGAACCGTCATCAGACATGTATAAGCTCGTTTAAGATTTTCGCCCCGAGTAGAACCCGTAGCTTCGAAAAGATTCATTTATTGTTTTACGATTTTCGGCAGGTCTGTTTCTTTAGGTTCATCTGGGGAAAAAGGTTTCATGGTATTATCTATCTCCAGCTGTAGTTTTTCCTGTAGCGTGAGTTCAGTGTTAGTAGAAGAAGAAGAGCCATCATTGAATGACAACTCTTCTGAAGTGTATTTTCTGTCAGGATTTTCTTGTGTAGGTTTAGCATAGTGTCACAGAGGTATCTTTTTTGCTTTTTTACTTTATTTCTGGTGACACAATCTTTTTTTCCTGGGCACATTTTGCTATTGTCATCTCTTTGAAGGAATTTAGTAACGGCTGTACGAAGTTTCTTTGGCTTTTGAAGAGTATGCGGCCAGGAACACCAGGGAAAGCCTCAGGGAAACCGGGAGCACAGTAAAACACATCCGTTCGCAATCGTATTTAATCCGAGACAAAATATACCCTACACTGTCACAACTGTCACTGTCACCCACATAATGCATACATTACACCCTTCCACTTAAGTATAACTTAACTCTAATGAACCAAATAACTTAAACTATAGTATAAAATGTACAAATAACAATAGTGTATGGTACAAACTTTTTTAAATTATGCAATTCTATACAAAAATTATTTACCTCCGCACTCAGGTCATCCTCACTGTCAGAACTCACCCTCTCTTCTCACATGTTATATAATTTTGAAGATCCACCTATTAAATATTAAAATTCGGACACATTTTCTTCAGGTGCCCTTTCTTGTTACAAACTCGACAAACATAGTATTTGAAGTAGAAAGTTAGCGCGCTGTCCTTGGCTCCGCCACCATTCTTCACCCTGGTACGGCCCTCCACCAACGCGGCATCCGTTTCTGCTGTCTCCATAGCCACTGCCAGTTTGAACGCTTTGTCCAACGTAATGTTGTCATCCTCCGCAAATAATCTTTGTCGTATGCTTTCGTTCTTAAGACCTTACACGAACTGGTCTCGAATGTTCTCGGCCAAACTGCTCGCCCCAAAACTTACAGTTCTTTGACAGTCTTTTTAACTCTGCAAGGTATTCCGGAACCATTTCCTCTTCCTTTTGTACCCGTTGCCTGAATCTGAATCTCTCCGCTAACAAACTGGGTCGCGGTTGTAAATGACCTTTCATTATCGCGACAAGCTCACCGAACGATTTCGTAGACGGTTTATCGGGCGTACACAAATTCACCATCAGTTCGTACGCGTCACTCCCGATCACTGTTATTAACGTTGCCACTTTCACTGCTTCCTTCACGTCATTAGCAATGAAAAACTGTTCCAAACGTTCCACATACGAGTCCCAAACGTCTTTTGTGATATCAAAAAGGCCCGATTTTTCCGATCGACATTTTGACGCCCGCGATCACAACACACACGAAATAACAAGTCCCACGCGTAATCCAATTGTTTTCGTCGCCACTGAAGAGTATGCGGCTAGGAACACCAGGGAAAGCCTCAGGGAAACCGGGAGCACAGTAAAACACATCCGTTCGCAATCGTATTTAATCCGAGACAAAAGATACCCTACTCTGTCACAACTGTCACTGTCATCCATATAATGCATACATTACAGCTTTGATACTTCTGTTTTTACCTTGAGGGCTTCTCTTTTTCGTAACATTATCCATGTATTTCTTTCGCTCAGTTACTCTCAATAACTACTTGTAAGGTATGTACTTTTTTCTTCTTAGCTTGTATTGTCTCTTTTTAGATTTTTATTATCAAATTAGATAACTCTCTTCTTACTCTTGATGCATGTACACCTTTTTTCTTTTGTCGGCTTACTATCCCACATTGTGAAGAGCTTGGACTAAGGTCTGACAGCATTTTCGATGTCGATCTAATTAATTCCGAGCATGTGGTAACATCACTGTCACAATTAGACAGTCGACGGGCTAATATCTCAGGAACGCTTTCTAAGATAGATGCTGATTCTGGTCGGATGGGCAAAACTGCCTCATCATCAGTAGTTTCTGGAGTGTTCTCTCTTAAGTGATTTAATAAGATTTAAGCACGTTTTTGTTTCAATTGACTTCTTAATTTGCGTTCTCTCCACTGTTTTTTCTGCATTCGATGTTCTCTAGGTGTCATATGAACTATAAGCTTCACTTTATTCTTCTTTCGTTCTCTATCTTTTTTTAGAAGCTTCGTATAAGGCAGCATTTTCTTTTATGCGAGTTCTTCGCCTTCGCTCACACTCTCGCTTTTGCCGACGTATCTCTTCCGCAATTTTTGGGCGATTTTTAGTTTTAAGTTTCCCCATCTAAAATGAAAAATTGCACTATTGCACTATTTTTCATGTAGCCAAGTAATAACGTCAAAAACACCACCCTAACGGTGCGTACAGACCTCTGTAATTTTGTTATATAACGTACTGCAATACACTTTAACATAAAATAGTAGTCATACATTTCGAGAGGATCGGCACTGTTACTTCTTAATACAGGCAATTTCGTGGCCTAGCAAGAACAGTACGTCACCCATTTGATAATCAGAAATCTAAAACTATCCACTTTGTGAAAAATGTAAAATGTACTCCAATCTGTTCTTTTTTTAATTAAAATAAATTATATTATTAATTTGCAATGTTAAATAACAAGGTTACATAGTGTAGACATGTTATAAAACACAACTTATATAACAATGTTACATAGTCTATACGGACCGTAAAACCTGCACAAGATCTCTCCAGACAGTCACTTCCGTGGATAGCAGTCACTTCCATGGGTAAATTTTTATCCATGGAACCAGGGAAGTGACCTCCACGGATGTGACTTTGTCTGTTCAATCTCTGATTACATAACCTCCAAATCGGGAATGAACGAGCATGTTTAGCCACGTGTTTTTGTACACCAAAACGCATCAAAATCACACAACCTAATAACATAGTTGTAAATTATATACCTTTGACGACCTACACAGATGTGACTACTTATGCTCGACGAATTTTATAAGAATAAACTTTTATTTTTTATTTTCGCACAGATGCCTATTACATACATTATTACATTACAGATATATAACAGTGTTAGGATGCCATGACGATTTTTTTTTAAATGGCAATGTGAAATCTGCCCCACCACGGGTTAGCTTCATTCACCATGTGGGGAGCATACACAGAAATTAAAAACTATATTATAGTCAAAATAATACTCCTTGTTGAGATCAATGTTGAGCAAAATCACAGAATCAGCATTAAAAACAACATAATAACTTTATCATTAATCAAATATCAAGCCAGTAAGTCTGACACCAGTCTAACTAAGGGGTATCGGGTTGCCCGGGTAACTGGGTTGAGGAGGTCAGATAGGCAGTCGCTTCTTGTAAAGCACTGGTACTCAGCTGAATCCGGTTAGACTGGAAGCCGACCCCAACATAGTTTGGGAAAAGGCTCGGAGGATGATGAAATATCAAGATAACAAACAAATGTAAAAGACAACTTATTATACATTATACTAAATGTTTAGAAAAACTAAATATCTTAGCTGTTCGCGAAGTATGTCTGTACGCGCTTGCGTGTTCAAATAAAAATGCGAATGCACAACTTATTACTGGTTTATATTAATTATCAAAACTTTACAATGAATTATTCACTCGAGATTAGGTTATACAATTTAGACTGCAGAGATGCGTTGGACCCGTTACGTATCGGAAAAGGTGTTGATCTCGACGGCCCGTGAAGGCAAGTGGACGAGCGCCGCTCTCGACGCCTCCGTCGTCGCCCCTTCTCCAACGCGCCGGCGTCACCGTGGCGGCCTCCCGTTGGATGACGCAGGGCGCAGTTCGAATCGCCGTCTGCGATTGGCTCGCGCGCAGGTGGCGTGATGCGCGGCGGGCACCTCGGTGTTGCCAGAGAGCGCGTCCCGCGCTTCCCCAGCATTTTGCCCCGCCGCCCGACTGTGTTGCCAGGCGGCGCAGGCCGTAACAATGTCGATTTGGATTGATTAATTATACAAACCAAATCAAACAAGTTTAAAGTTCCTTAATCTTCTGTATTGGGAAAAACGAACTTCCAGGTACCTGGTTTCCTTCTTAAAAATGATATTCGTACAGTAGGAATCTACCACACGCATAACTGAATGAATGCACTCCAAGCCGAAAAAATAATTAAGAAATTCTTAATAAAACAGAAATAATACAGAATGCAACAGGTTTTGGCGGCATTTCATTATTTTTACAGGTCACACAGTTACTCCTTACCACACCTGGCGTCCCACAGCCATAATAAGCTAACTGGTTTTGAGGTTTGATATCTGTGCTTGTTGTTTTATTTTCTGCCCACCTTTTGCGACATTCTTCCAAAACAGGCCTTTCTTAGGCAGTAGGCACATCTCCTTATAGGCTTACGCTCCGTGGTAAATTTTATGGTTTCCTCACCTTCTTTTGCAAGGCTTTCAAGATGGCGACCGCGTTCCAGTAGATCAGCAAATGTTTTGATGTCACTGCGAGCTATCTCCTTCTTGTACGATATTTTCAACAACCCATACACTATGTCTCCTGTGTTCCTCCAAGTGTTCCTCCTCTTTTTGTCGCTTCACTGGAAATTGAGCCAACAATGCTCGGTTTCCGCAAACAAAATCGTCTATGTTTTCATTACCCTGTTTCTTTGCAAAAACTTCCAGGTACATTTCGTGCGGTTGTTTTCTCGGCGCAAAAGCACACCGTATTGCATCGATCGCTTGACTCCTTTTGTTAATTTCAGATTTTATTTCAATCCACCACGTTGCTGCTTTATCAGTTAACACTAAAGACAGACCCTCTAATGCATTATCATCCCATATTTTTTCAATTTTCTTGAAGATATGGTTGTTATAAATTCTTCTACTTTATAGGACTAGAACTTATTCTGACGACACTTGCTCTGGTTTTGACATTTCGTCTGTGGGTGGTTGAGTAGTATGGTACTACCTGCTCCGTTGGTCGTCGTGTGCTAAGGGTGTGAAGAAAAGGTCCCAAATCCAGTAGTGTAGCACATGTAATTGCGTAAGCACAGGCAATAGTTCACACACGGAAGATAGACAGTTAGCAGATTATAGAATACACGACACAGAATAGAAGGAGTAAAAATAAGTAAAATTTTACATTTTTGAAATAATTTCCTGTAATCCCCTTTGCAACTTACTTTGGTCTTTTTTGTAACTGACAATTTAAGGAATATTATTTGTAATGACTAATTTATTAAGTAATTCCTTCTTCTGCCTCTTCCTCTTGCTGGATGTTCTTGAATTGTTCAAATGTGGTTAAGTCATTTCCTTAAAATCACAGGAATCCTCCTCCATTGTACTTAATTGGACATTTGAGCAAGACTGACCTTGACAATTGGTACACGATAGAGAACTCAGCAACCCGACTTTTTTACAGCCCCGTTTGGCACTACAACCTTTTTTGTAAGTCTTTTTCTTGTCAATTACCAACCCTATTTTTCTGGATTCAGCTGATTGCCTAGCCATGTTTGAACTCGATTTTATACTCGATACAAGTGTTGAATAGCAGATGCTGACTAAAAGAAACATGTCAGTGGCGAAGGGTGGTTTAATGAAATAGGGAAGCCGCAGCAAAAAAAAAACTGGGGGGGGGGAGTACTCAGGGATGGGGGGAGAGAGGTAATGGAGGTAATTTCTCAGTCCACCTTTTAGCACTGACTGCGAGACCGATAGTTTGAACATGTTTTCTCGAGGAATTCGGCAGATTATTAATATCTATAAAACTTTATTATCTTTAGTTAGGTAGGTATATTAACTACTAGAATCTGAGAAAACTTGGCACTAGAAACAATACATTTTAAGTATTTAATTTACAACGGCCTGTTAGCCACTTATATTTATGGTAGGTATTTATCCGTCAGGACGTTAGTAATTTTAATATAGACGTAATATTGGTAGGTAATTCACCCGAGCGGCGTGCCCGAGTTTTATAACAGGTTTTTATTCTCAAAACTTAACCTTGAAAAATAAGTTCCTTCCTAAAGTAAATAATCTGTCGGAAAACAGTCTAATGCGATAAATGCTATCCTAGTTAAGTTTAAGGGATTGTTCACACCAAACGTATTGTCCGCCGCTGACTGTGAGTATACTCACTGTCTGCCCCAGTGTGAACGTCGACTCAATCTGCAGTACCCGTACTCACCAAGCCGACAGTAAGCTATAGCGTACGATGCGCTACATGTGTGAACAAAAGAATAGGCTCGTGTAGGTTCACACTAGATGCGTACGCTGAGCGGCTGACTATTCTACACATAAAAGAGCTCAGTATTTGAACCCCCCAATCTTCATACATAACAGATGCTATGTCTTCCCAAGCGCATCTTCGTAAGTTTCTATCACTAAATTCTTCTGAATTCGCATTCCAAATACATTCTCTAGAATGTACTTCTGCAATAAACTTTTCGGTGTCGAACGTCGCGAGGTGTCACGTGTCACGTCTGTCCTCATTGAAGTTTGTTTCTCGAGTGTATTGCGGCCGAGGCGCGCGGCGGTGCGGGCGCGGCGGAGCGGCGCTATTCGGCAACTGCGTCCGCGTAGCCAATCCGCGTCCGCCGTGCATAGTCGCGTAGTAAAATAATCGGCCACTAAGAGTCAGCGACAACAGACGACGTAATAGCGTATAGTCGGTTCGGTGTGAACGACAATTTCAATATATATGGAAAAGCAATAAACTGCGTAACGCGCGCTCACAGTTAGCGGCCGACAATACGTTTGGTCTGAACGATGCCTTAAAAGTAGGTACACTAAAAAGAAACCTGATGCCAACTGTCTACGTATCAAAATAACTCAATTCAACGTAAGTATCTCACTGTAGTACTGTACTTGTGCTGAGTACCAGGTCACACAGTGCGATCGCGGGGATTAGTAAGGAGTTATGATACTGCCAACTACTTACACAAAATTATATACTTGGTGAATTCAATTAAATATAAATTCCCAACTAGAGTCATTAAATCGCGGAGAATCTTAACACCGCGATTCAGGATTTGCATAAAAATGCACAACGCCATCTATGTTGACATAATGTAACTAAAACACTTAAACTAACATAAAATATTGTACACACACGAACTATGTTATTTCCAAATGATACACACACTAATAAATTCAATGAAGTAATACAAAGAACAAATCGTTAATGGTATTATCTAAAACAAAATAAGAACAATGAAAGTGAATTTGTCTGATTTGTTTGTTTACATATCGCACCGCCGGTGCAATACTGTCACTTATGCAAAAATGTAGTTTTTCAGGAGAAGCATTTAAAACTTTGACACCTCACAAAACAATGACTTTAAGATATACCGATGAGATGAATAGTCTATACTAAACTGTCAACTATCAACTTTATTTTTGGATAAATACCTGTCTCTTTCTAATTTAAAAAATATACTATACCATTATTTAAAACTTCCAATGCCCTCAGAAGTGACGTTGTGGATCTAACGAAATATTATAACTGTAGTTATGTCACTCTAAGAAAAAAGAAAACAAGAACAAATTATTTAATAAGTTTTATTTTTAATCATAAATACACACATCAAAAGTGTCTAGGGATCAACATATATTTTTGCAATAACTTTTCTCCTGATTGATATTAATTAAAATTTTCTTTAAGGATTCATCAAATAAAGTGTTTTCGTTTGTCACAGTAACGATAAACCAAGTCACCTTTGCACTAATAAAGAAATTTGCCATTTTCCTAATAAAGGGATTTTTGACATTTGAAACACTAACACAAAAGTTCGAAAAAAAAGACTGAAATAACAGTTTTCTTTAAAAGTTTATTGGGTAACTTAAACAATTAATAATCCGTGTTTCTACCGCGAACACTAACAACACAAGAACATCGGTTTGGCATACTCAAAATGAGTTCATCCAAATCACGATGTGGAATGGCCGCCCATGTTCGTTGCAACAACAAAAAAAGGTCTTCTTGCGACTGGATACCCTCCATATTCGGCAGAGCTCTTCTCTGTAGCATATCCCATGCATGCTCAATCGGGTTCAAGTCTGGCGACTGAGCAGGCCAGGGCAGGACATTGATGTTAGCTGCCGCGAGAGTCTGTCTTACAACTCTTGCGGTGTGCGGTCGTGCATTATCATGCATTAACTGAAATAAGGGACCGATTTGCACTTGTAGAGGAACGATGACGTCTGATACAATCGTCTCAGCATAAATTTGAGCGTTGAGGTTGCTTCTGATCCAAATCAACTCAGTTCTTCCGCCGATCCAAATACCCGCCCATACCATGATGGTTCCACCACTATAAGGATGGACTTCCTGGCAGGATTTTAATCGCTGTTGGCGTCCAGGGGTTCTCCAGTGTCGTATACGTCTTGTATCCGGTCTCATACCAAAACGAGACTCATCAGAAAAGCACACGAAACGCCATTGTTCTTCTGCCCAATTTCTGTGTTCAAGAGCCCATTGATATCGAATCCTACGATTGTGCATTGCTATAGGTGGTACCCGTAGCGGTCTTCGGGAATGAAGGTTCACTTCATGCAAGCGGTTTCTGACTGTTTGGTCGCTAATTAAGTTCCCTGAAGAGTGATGAAGCCTCACGGCTAACATCATGGCGGTTATTGTTGGAGCTCTTCGAGTTAAGATTTGAATGTATCGGTCTTGTCTCCGTGTGGTGCAGCGATACCGTCCTCCATGGCGCTCAGCTACGGTACCAGTGCTTCGGTAACGTGTCCAAAGTCGACTGATAACACTCTGACTTGTATTCAGAGCTAAAGCCACAGTACGTTGCCGGGAACCAGCTTCTATCATTCCCACGGCTCTGAGCATTTCTTCCCTGCTTAAATGACGTCGCCGCTCCATAATAACGTTGGTTTTAATCAGTAGTAGGGAAACAGTAGCACTAATAATGTCTTCAATGCGTTGTATGTGTTTATAGGGAAAATATTGACAGCTGATTTTCATCTTTTACTCGAATTTGATTCACAGTTCCTGATTCAAATTATGAAATGCACCAAAAAGGATCCATATAAATTTATAAAATCATAAATTTATTACAAAGCCACATCTCAATCTCAAGAAATCCGCATAAAAATGCTTGATCCCTAGACACTTTTGATGTGTGTATGTAGTTTTATTAACGAAAATTAGTCTAAACTCTTCGAAATAACATAAGAAATTTTGTACTTCTTATCATTTGTACGAAAAAAAATTAGTAGAAAATAGTGTATGAGAGTCAAAAAACAACAATTAGGACAAAATGAGATTTTTACTTAAGTATGTTTACTTACAATTAAAATAATAAAAATAACTCTGTGTTCTGAACCAATTCTTCTAGTTCTAATTAAGTACTATCTGAATTCTAAGTTTAATCAGACTTGTGACATCACAGCGAGTTAATCACTTATAGGTATCTTATTCTTAGTAGTATAATATTAAAATTATTCGAAACACTAAGTGTTTCGCTATTACTACTACTAAGTGCTATTAAGTCTTAATAGCAATCACAATTAATATTGCATATAAAATATTGAAAAAGGAGGTAGGTTTTACAAGATCAATTCAATTAAATGAGATCTCTATAGAACTGTTCATAGTATCTTGGTACTATGTTTGTCTCTACCAAACTCAACAAGTCGCGCTTCTTGCGTTCTGTAACAGCAATCTTCGAGGTATACGCTGGTTTCATCAGGATCTCGTTGATGCTTGTGACGTTGCCTCGACCTCGACGTAAGTTATTTCTATTCGGTTCTAATATAGCTTTGGCCTCTTTCCATGTTTCAGTCTTATAGGTTGTTCGATATTGATAATTGGCACAATTTTTAGTAAACTTAATGCTCATAATCTCCCCAGTTTTAATTGCGTCCCCTTCAATATTTTTGCTCATGTTAAAGTTTATGTTATCTGCTAAAGCCTTAAGATCGAAAAAATCACTGTAGTTCATTTCTTTCAACAAAAATGGTTTCCCTGTCTTCTTCGCTCCTCTTATTATAGATATGTATTGGTCAGGTATATAGATGGGTCCAGATTTTTTTGCTCTAGCGATGGCTTTTTCAATAATTGAATGTGCCGTGTCCCCTTCATTTTGTGTGTGCCCGCGTATCAAAAATTTGTGTTCGATAGAATTTATATTTAATTTTGTTACTGCGAAATGGTACATTGCAAATATGAATCGGTTTTTTTGCTGGCCGCAGCAATTATCTGAGTAAAAAATGACATTATAGCCAGGATACTTATTTGCAACTTCTAACAAATATGAGTACACACAAGATCCTATTTCTATAGATCCCCTGTGGCCTAAGCCTTCATGCCAAAAATAACATTTAGTTTCTCGATCTTTTGCATTGGAGATAGTGAAATTATAGCAATTTAGCCTGGATTTATAGAAAAAAGCATATGAATTTCCTAAAGGGCATGGCAAGACAGCTTGTAGGTCGAAGGTACATACGATGTTAGTACTTTGAGGATCTTGACATTCTTTCATGTCCCTATCTTTTTCAATTCTACTCAAGCTCTTTTCTTCTTGGTGAACCTTGTAGCTGGCGTACAATTTTTCTTTTTCTTGAGCTGGTGCATTTTCATATGCAACGCATTGATCACATAAGTCTTTCTTCGGCCTAAAAAAGCCAATATTAAAATCATGATTAAAAATGCGTTGGTAGGCGTCGTAATTAACAGCTGGCTTATTATTTTGTGCCTGTACCTCCTTGTAGTTTCTGTGCAATTCTGCAATAGTTAAACCACCGTCAATAAAAGCCTAGTTGTGTTTGCCCTTAGATAGTGGCTTTCTACTTTTGGAATAGATTCAATGTGGTCTCTGACGGCTTTTATCACTTCATTATCCAATTTGCAATGCTTATCGTGTTTGCCTCGGCGATCTTCGGGAATGATAACGTCATTGAGTTTTTTAGCATCAGTGACAGTTCGTATAGTTCTTGGTGAAATACCCAAGGTGTTGATTAAAAAGGTTTTGCAGACTCGAACTGACTGACCATCATTGAGTAAATAAAATGCAGAGTTACCTTGTCTTGGGTACCGACGATTCGTATTGATACGCCGACTTGCAATTTCGAGTGGTCTGATGCACGAATTTAAAAAATCACGGTGTCTTTCTATACTGCCTAGCTCCCAATAAGAATTGAATATTTGGATTCTTTTTTCTTGGGTGAAATGAGATGAGCAAGCCAGCCGACACTTATCGGAACAAGGGGGACCAATTTTTTTAGCCTGAACTGTTTTACCAGTTTTAATTGAACGGTATTCATTACCGGAATTCCTTAATTTTTTTGCAATATTTTTTTTCCAGCCATTAGGATTACGTGAACGTTTTCTACCCCTTTTTTTGATGATGTTGGCTCTTGGTTATCAACAGCTTCATTCTCAGAGCTACTATCACTAGGTGAACTACTTGAACTGGAGGAACTATTTGAGGATGAAGACGAACTAGATGAGGGCTTGAAATCGTCACCTGAATCGGTACCAGAGTAGTCACCAGTTGGAGACCCAGATTCTTGTTCTTTTGTTGAATTTTTGTCGTCAATAATAGACTGGGAGTTTACAGCTGGCAAAACAGAGTTTCTGCCATCTTGATTGACTTCAGAAGGTGACACTGAAGATTCATTTCTTTCAATGGGTGAGGTTAGACCACGTGTCAGTAGAACCATTTTTTTTCCCCGAGACAGCATCTTATTACATTCAAGAAACAACTGAAAATAAGTAAACAGGATCGAAATAAATAAATGTACCACTGTATACTAACTGTATATTAACTGTTATTATATAATTGTCAATTTTTTTCATCGTCATTAAATTTTACAACATAGTTAGACACACATAATTATTATTATTACACACACTATTACAAGCAATAGGACCAAAATGGCTCTCGTACAACTACAAATCTTAGTTTGAGACCAGGTGATGGGTGTGCATTGTGTGGCATATTTACTTAAAAAGGCAACAATTGGAGAAACAAAGTTATTTATTAAGAAAGGTCACTGTAGTACAAAATTAAACTTTCAAAAATATTTAAATATTGGGGAAATAATGTCACAACTGTATCTTAGGTCAATATTGCTCCAGGATTAAAAAAATAATTTGTCACAATTACCTTAGTAACAGTGTAGCTCCAAGACACATTTGCACTGGCGGGAGACCGCACACAACTGACCAATGAAACGATGTCGCTCCCAGCAGCGCCGTGAATCCCGCCAAAACGACAATGACACTCACGCTCTCTGACGGAAACTATGCGTACTATACAAGTGACGTTATCGCACCAAGTAAAGGGGTGCTTTAGGACCATTTTAAAGTATTTGTCTCATTTTTGTGTTTTTTGCAAAAGTGACAGTGTCGCACCGGGGGTGCGATATTTGAGAGCTCTAAGCGCTGTCACTCGCGCGTAGACAGATATAGCTGCTCTACTCTTGACGCGTTCTTTCTCGTTCACTCGCGAGTTTTGATTGGCGGAAGCCGCTCCGTGAGCCGGCTTACCGCTCGCCCATATTTTGCGAACATCGCGCGGCGCGGCGTGGATGACGTCACGCAAGCGTAGTTTTGTATGGAGGAGGAAGCCGCGGCTTGTTTAGTAGGAGCAAAATGTATCAAGTAATTTATAGACAATTTTTTTACGGTGGTAGGCGTTTTGCTACATATTTAAATTGTGTGGTTTAAATGATTATATTAATTATACCTATAGCTATATTATAACTTATACCTATGCTTCTTTCTTGAAATTCGAAAGGGAAGCCGATGGGAATCGGCTTATAAGGACGCCTCGCCACTGAAACATGTAGATACATATATGACCGAGACCTTCGAACAATAGAATAGCCAGAAGTTTTTTAAAACCACGTGGGTAGAGTGGATGAAGTTAGGGACTGACTGTCTTTTCAGCCACTGTCACAAGGGTGGCTGACGGCCGTCTTTCCGATCACACAACACAATTGTCACGTTCTCACCCGCGGGCGGATTATCACAATAGTTCGCTATCCTACAGTAGGGTCGAGGATGCGACACGGGAGCAGCACGAATACTTCCTCTCGGCGATGCATTTACTTCCAGCGGTTTAGCAATGGAGCCACGGAGCGCGAGCACGTTGCACTCTCCAAACGTGCGAACTGAACAGGAGCGGGGAGTTGGGGGGTGGGGGTAGCAGCGCTCGTTTGATTGTACCTAGTCAAACGCAATCAAATTTATTATTGATGCGTGGACGTAGTCCGTTAGAAAAAATATAGATGGTGCTACCACAGTCTTTCCATGGCGAATATTTCCAAGCTAACTTGTATTGTGTAGCACGAACTACTAGAGCTACGTTGGATAAAGCATATAATTTAGGACGGGTAAATTTTTGGCCTTCCCAATATTCCAAAATGGAATTCAATATGGTCGCATCACTTGTTGTTGCAGCATATGAACCCAAAATATTATTTTGTATGTAAGATAATTTCAAATGTGATTCGGACGACACGGTCAATCAAATACAATTCAGTTTCTCTGTAATAAAGTTAATTTATTGTTTATTTTACATGAACACTATGTCTAAAAGTACTTACAGCCAGTTTCTTTATCAAGTAAAAGTAACAATGTCATAAAGTAAAAGTAACGGTCAAATTCGTTTTTTTTTTTTTCAGGCTAAAGTAACAGCAAAACAATACAAATCTAAAAGTGAAAATCGTGAAAAAAACTAATTTGACCGTTACTTATACATTATGACACTACTTTGGCTTATACTTTTCATGAAGAAACTGACTGTTAGAATCCAAAATCTTAGATACCTGTAATAAAAGAAACAGTTGAGGCATATTTCCATCTCGGTCACGGTTGTAAATCCTAGATCGTGCATAAAGTTGGAAAAACAAGATCTATATTTAGCCAACAATTCGGTAAATTGTTGGACTTGAAAATCAGTTAATTGTTAGCCATATTTAATAGTTGCGATTTCAGAATTACTTTGATCCCTAGATACTCCATAAATAGATATTTCAGATTTAATATAGCGTGCTCTAGTAATGAGAGTATCCTTCGCGATTATTACCGGTTTACCACCAACGTTTTGCAGCAACAAAGAGCAGATGCCGTTAACTATGTGGTACTCCCCTGGCAAGAGACAATATTCGTTGCCTAGGGGTACATTGCCCCTAACGGTACCATGTACATAAACGTTTCCACTTGATTATCCGGAAATTTTACAGAGACACATTTCATCTGGATGTATCTGGATAAGAGAGGTAGTTTAATTGGTGGCTCCTTATAAAAGGAGATTTAAAAATTGAGTACAAAAAATGCTGAAAATTGAGACGTTATTTTTGTTCCCGTATGGTATACTGAGTAACTGAAATGACGTACTTATACTCTCTAGTTTATAAAGGATAATACATATTTCACGTAGCGATAGTATTTATTTGTTAAAATGTAAAAATGT
This sequence comes from Helicoverpa zea, assembly GCF_022581195.2. Classification (NCBI taxonomy): domain Eukaryota; kingdom Metazoa; phylum Arthropoda; class Insecta; order Lepidoptera; family Noctuidae; genus Helicoverpa; species Helicoverpa zea. The sequence goes on from NC_061472.1 coordinate 9,105,063, forward strand.
GAAGGGTAGGTATTAATTTATGTCAGTTTTGTTATCTACTTGATACCGAATAATAAATAAAAATATGGGGGATTCTAGGTTAATGCTGTAGTTATTGGCCACTTAACGTAAAATTTATTTTCTGACATCAATAAAAAACATGTTGATAAAGTCACATACACTTATCATAAGTTTTTCACTTTTATTTGGTATGGGATAATGAGAAATGAGATGAGGTCATAGGTAATAAAACAAATAAGATTAAATTACATTTTATTGTTGAAAAATCAAATCACTTAAGAAATTTAGCAATTGACCATGAAATCACAGTAACCCACCCAACACAAAAATGTGAAAGACTGCCAAGTTCGATAATATGGGAATGCTTCGCCTATAAAAGAAGTGAGATCTGAATAAGTACCAAGTTCCATACACATACCTCAGTTAAAAATAGTTACTTTTTAATGATGTTACTTGGCAAGTTTTCATACACCGTTATAAACCTACTAAACGCAATGAATCAAGTATTTAATTTTCTATTAAAACTTGCCAAGTAACATCATTAGAAATTTTTGCTCGAACTTGGCGGACACACTGCCGTGTGTCTAGATTATCACGAGAAGTCACAGTAATTAGCCAGTCAATTTAATTGTGAAATCTTAGTGAATTATTGACTTTTTTTATCTGAATTAAAATTTTACGCAGCTCAAACCTAATTCATTTTGTCCTGATCTTATTATATTTAAAAATTCCTGATTTTCTTCGTCACTTTCACTCTCCTCGTTCCCAGAAATACTTTCATCATTTTCCGTACAAAAGCAGTTGTGGCATAAAAAATTGTCTCCTTCCTCCTGAGGTATATGCATAAAGTGAGATTTAGGAATACATAATTTCGTCATTGCGCTTGCCAAAACCTCTATGTGTATTTAGTCAACTTTTCAGGGTAGACAATAAACTGTTTTTTTTTAATGATTGATGGACTTATGAATAAATTAAAAATGCAGCGTGGTGAAAAAAAAAATTACGTATGAACTGACATACAAGTGAAAATGATAACATGTACTGTTCATCTTCAATATTTTTTTAGCCAATTTGATGTACATGTCATATTTGTCTTGCGAGCACCATTTTTTACAAGTGAAAAATGTTCACGTATCAGATTTATTAAAAAACACATTTGGATTTAATTTATTGTATTAAATGCATCATCATTATCATCATCAGCCTATCGCAGTCCACTGCTGGACATAGGCCTCTCCAAGTGCACGCCACGCCGGTTTCTTATGCCATTAAATGCATAAGAAACCTATATTCCATTTATGTTATAAACATTAGAAAAAAGAGGCTCGCAGAAGCAGGAGTTCGAAACCTTTTATTTTGAAGTCAAGTTCGAACAATTTTAACAGATAATGTATGTGATTTTAATGCCAGTGTATGACTTCTATGTATGGCAAAGTGTATTTCTATTTATCTATCTACTCGTTACGATGCTTGGATAGATACATGAAATAAAAAAAAATAGTTGCAATCAGTTTATTAAAAACAACTTCATCATAATCCATACCTATTATGATTAAAACAAACCAAGTAAATACGACACAAAACATACTTAACAATTTAGTCACTGCTACCATCAGTATATTTAACTGACATAGGCGGTAACAAAAGTAATAATTTTATCTATAATCGTTTAGCATTACAGAGGATTAACAAAACTATACTTTCGCAAAGTTGCTTCTCTTTGTTCTTCACTTAAAGCTCCACACAAAAAAAGTCCTGTTTGACTTTGCTTCAGTAGCGCTATGGGTACAAGTTTTAGTTTTCGTTGCTCTCTGGTTTTTCGGAATAAAGGTGAGCAATTTTTTAGAATTGTCACTATCCACTTTAATTTTTCTTCCCATGTAAGGCTTTCCTTTAACTCCTTGCTTCTTATTAAAGTCGCTGTTTCTTTTATTGTCACGTATTTCATTAATATCGAACTCATCGTGGTTTTCTACTGTTTCCCTAGTTTCCTCGTCAATTTCTCCCAACTCTCCAGTTTGGTCATCTAGAATGAAGTGTCTGTCTGTCTGTCTGTCTGCTTCCTCAATAAGATGAACTTGTTTACTTGTTTCAGATTGTTTAATTGCCTCGTATGCATCTCTAACATTTTTTATGTCGAAGCCATGACATACTTTCAACATCCGTTTTATGTTGCCACCGATTCCATCTGCCACGCTCTTGCCATGACCAGCTTCGAAAAATGACCATTGTTGAGTAACAGAGATTAAGTTGCTAGGTAAATATATAATGTAAAAAGAAATTGTTTTTCTGGCGATACTGAGAGATTGGACAGTCCGAATAGTAATGGATAACATCTATGTCTGAATTCATCTCTTTGACTGTATGTAAAATAGGAGTCAAGTGGGCCCATATTGCTGGAGGTTGGTGAGAGATATTGTGCAAAAAGATTGTGATTTATTTTTCTAATAAATCATGCCGGTATGGAGACTGATCTGAGATTTCGAGGCACCAAAGAGCATGGATTGTATTTCTTCTGTTAGTTTACTTTGATAATTTTCAGAGAAACCGCGCATAGTGTGTGACACCAATTAGAGCACTTCACCCAATGTTCTTTTGGCCTAGATTGACTAAATAACTCATTACAGTAAATGCAAGCTGGATCATCGTTTTCCTCGTCTTCATTAGTGTAAGGATCCTCGAGGTCCATGTCATCATCTTGAATTGGCTTCTTCTGCTTATAACCTCGTGTGGGCCTAGATTTTTTAGGTGCAGGCTGGGGTTCCTCATTCTCATGGTCAAAAATAATACGCTTCGTTTGTTTTTTAAGAGATTGGCGATTTTCCTTTTCTTTTTTCTTCTGTACTGCTGCTTTTATATCACTCATAAATGGACTAGCTGTAAAAACTTGCGCTCCGCCGACTTTTCTGTTAAACCTTGACTTTCCCGTTGAATCAGCTTTTGGTAGTGGTGAAATTTCTTTAAGAATACCCTTCGTGATGAATATTATTTCAGTTTGCAAAATTGGAGGTCCAGTTAAAATTTGATTGCTATTCGATATTTGTCCTTTATCCTCCTCATAGATTATTTCTGGAACATCTTCAATGCCTATCTGCTCTTGCCCAACAGCTACGTCACCTGTCTATCCTTGACCAAGAACTTCATCGTCTATTGGAACACCTTCATTTTCTATCTGTCCTTGTTCAACAGCTTACGTCGAGGTACCGTTTCATAGTTTTATCCCACCTTTTTACGAGAGTGGTTGCACCGGAGCCAGTACAGTTTGATGCGAATAATACGGATTTATTATCTCTCCACTTTACGATGGTGATGTCCGATCCGGTCCGATTATCGGCTACCGCGGCTGTTCTCATGTAAGGAGATTAGCCAACTACGCAGCACATATTATAGTGCACGAGCATTTGCGCAGACACAGGTGCACTCACTATTCCTTAACTCTCATAGCCCGATGGGACGGTAATTCGACATGACCGGAGAGAGATCAGGCGCAGGACCGACATTTACGTACTCTCCGATGCACGGGTGTATCAATCACCAGCTTCCAGGCTCCGGGCTGCTTTGTGAAAGTCTTCTAAAATCCACAAAGCGCTTTCGGCCCGACTCGGGAATCGATCTAGAGGCGATGGTAGTAGGTCCACAAACAAATTGTTGGCGTTCTCCACGAGTCATTTGAACATCCGTTTTAAATTTTATTGTAGGTCGGTCAGGGATACGATTTAACATTATTGTCTATGTAGAATGCAGATTTAACTTGTTCATTTCTTCAATTAAAGGTACTGTGGTAAAATATCTATCGTGATACACACAGCTACCTGGAGGAATACTTTTAGATAAATGTAGGATTACTGAAGGACCGAGGCCGAGATTCGTATCACCAAACATCGTCCTTGCACCTCCGTATATGTCGAAATCCAACATCAATCCCTCACTAGTTGTCAGGACGAAGTTTTTAAACCCTACAGGCCTAGGTTTCTTTTTCACTACCTGACGTAGTTGACAGCGACCTGTAAATGGTATCATCTGCTCATCGATTGAGTAAAATCCCGGTACCCTTTCTAATTTATTACAAGCACGTTTAATTTGATCGATTGAACCTTCCATAGTGGATTACCAATTTCAGTTGGAGGTGGAGAATCTGAATCAACTACGTGTAGCGCATTACGAAGGGTTAAAAACTTGTCCCGAGACATTAAACCGCCGATAACACTAGTCAACAAAATTTTCCTTTTTATTGTATCCAAGGTGAAACATTTAATCGAAATAATCTGTTATAGTAAACAAATTATTTGGAAAACATAGAAAAACAGAAAAACGATACAAATACACGTATACGTGGTGAAAACTGGACCCAGGAAGAAAAGGTAGGAATCATTTTTAATAGATATACATACTGAGATAGAGACGTCACTCGAACATTTCATAGCGCCCTCTGGCAATAAGTAAGAACAACTTACCATCAAGATATAAACGGATAACTACACCTTCAAATCTACAGTAGGCCTTGTATTGTTTTCATCCCTTGTACTGAAACTGCTACTGAAATCTAATGCTACTACTACTATCGATGGGGACTTTTAATATTTTATTTATAATGATAAACCCGAGCTCTCCACAAAAATTCAGCTTTCCGGGAATTTTTGTTATTTGACCCTACTTTTATGTCTATTTTGACTGGGCTATTTAAAAGATATAGCCTAACTAAAGCATATTGTCTATAGTTTATTCTGTGTTAAGAACATAAGAGGAGTATATAATAAGAGAACATAACAGGACTACGTAACAGGAGTACATAAGACTAGTACACACTAGGAGTTCATACGAGGAGAACTTAAGGGAATTTTTGTTGGGAATAATGTAGCTATCGGTCAATTTAGGCATCAGCTTTATCCCCTTGTAAGAAGGATTTTCCTTATAAAGGTCTTGGACATGATCCCATTTGGCTCTCTTTTCTTGGCCATCCATTTGATACACCAATTTTTTTGTTAATTTATTATTCCCTTAATAAGGTGAGGAGGATCAAAGAGGTATTACTTCTGCTCCATCTACCTCAAATGATTTATTTTTTTGAATTTTTCCTTGTCGCAATTGATTTCCTTTTAGGTCTTTCACAAGCCAATTAATTGCACTTACATTTGTGGCACCTTGGTCACAAACAGTTGCTATCACTTTTAGCCGAATTGCATGTAATTTTCTTATTAAAGTCTTATTTGTGAAGCCAATTCTAATGCTGGTGGGGTGCTTGCACAAAATGTGTATGACACAGGCTGTTTATATTTTTTTTGTACGCCTCTCACCATAAATACTAGGGCATGGTCTGCAATTTTTTCATTGACGGTAGTGCCATTATTTACAAAACCACTCACATGATCTGTTCTTCTATTATAATCGAAATGTGGGGTTAGAGCAACTTCGTCAAAAAGCAAAATACATAATTTTTCAGATTCTTTATTTTTTTTCTAATTCTTCGAATAAATTTTCATTTGTTGCAGGGTGCAATGAAGCACGTGAGATCATCTTGGTAAGTGTTAGTGGAGAAGGCAGTACAAAAAACTTTCTTAGCCAGCGATATGCTCTGGGCCCCTGTTTATATAGGAATAAGGCCATCACTTTTTCGTCCTTTTTAAATCGGCAACGACAACTTTATTTCTGTCGTCTATTTCGCAGCGATCTTCGTACTTTTCTTGGCGGCTCAATGTCTTTTCTTCTAAATGAGCATCGTACTATTCTTTGAGCAATACTTTTTGTTCAGGCGTCGAGTTCTTGTATTGTAAACATAATTGGGTCGGAAAAAAGGAACAGCTAAATTGGGAATAAAAAGTGTAGCTAAAATACAAGTAAAATATAAAAATCATTAGGTATGCAACAGTGTATTGTTACGAGGACGACGAACAGTGGGAACCGTGGATTCGAAGAACAAACTACAAAATTGACACAAAAGATATATTTAAAGTATCAGTACAACCATATTTGCAAGAAACAATACCGGTAAACAATATAATATATGAAGTATGGTATCAATTTAAAAAAATACATTTAAGCGATTTCGACAGACAAAGCATATATGTATAACAGATTAGAATTCAAATTGGAAGAATTCGATTACAATGACAGATTACAACAACAATCGGCAGATACAAATCCCCCACAATACAGACACGGGGAAGATTTATAAAACAATTTGATATTTTTATGTACAGAAATAACCATCGCGGTAGCAATCTTTATGGTACGAAACACAGTCATAATACATATAAGTGTTCACGGTATATGAAAACACGGACGCACATTTACCACACAGGTGATAACACGTACGACGGGGCGATTAGAATTGGACCCGAATCTTGACCCAATAAGTCGGCACCGCGCGATACTTCGAAAATTTCAAAAAAACGTCTGCTAGTGTTTCCGTCATTGGTACTTCCAAAGTTGGCTTTTGGTATATCACCAACAGACCGAGTTTCTTTTTTTTTTATTTTCCACTGCTTGCTTTTCCTCGGCAGTAAGGCAAACGTTCCATTTTTTTACTAGTTTCTCGCACTCCTTGATATTGGGCCTGTGTTAGTCCCGCTTCAACAAACATAAATAATGCACGTGAATGTGCTAATCTCTTTGATTTCTCCTTATCTTCTTCGCAAATACTTTTTTTTCATAGCTACCGCATATTCCCTTGCTCTTCTGGGACTTTTTGTTAAATCTTTTACGATTTTTGATGCATCTACTTTGCCCGTCTCCCGTAATTTCATCTGTGTTGCATACGTCAATAGGCATGATGACAGTAATCAAAAATCATTAAAATAATATATTTATTAAATTAAACTTGAAACTTGGAATATAAAACGCGCATTGTTTTCTTTATTAATAATGTGATTAATATGTATTTTCATAAAATAAAATTACGAAATAAGGCAATCCGCCATGATATCTTGAACACCAATCAGAGCTCGTGACGTCATTTCTCAAAACAACTCGCGCGAAAGCGCGCGAACGTCACATTTCGTTATTGTGAACTTCCACTGCGATCTTTGTTTTTAATTAATTAATTGTTTATAACACGAGTTATGGAGCCCGGATTTATCAAGGCAAACAGCGCTAATTTGCCTAGAATTGATATCATAATGCTGGGAAAGTTTTTGGCATCAAATAAAGATTTTTGTTCAGCTGAATTTAGAAATGTTAAAACTTCCATGTAAGTATACTAGTTTAATTAAAAAACAATGAGAGATGAAACCTAACCTCGAAATAGTTATTTACATTATAAACTATGCTAGAATCTAGAGAACTATGTAATAACTTACATCAAAGTGACACACAAAACACAAAAATAAAGTTGTACCCTGGGCAATATTGCTTTTGAATCTCGCCTTGCAAGTTTAAGCCACTTGTTTCGTATTTTTTTATTGTGAAGAACGTATACAAATAACTTATCAGGAGTTGTTTTGGATGTGTTCTTACACTGGGGGACCCCACAACACCTATGCCCTTTCGAATTCATATTTAATAACACAAAAAACTTAATTATTGCACGAGCGTTGTTTACTTGCGTCTTGTAATTTCAGTCGTGACGTCACAAGTGACGACATGACACTGACAAGCGTTTTCGCGCCGGATTCAAAGTGGACAGAGAAAAATGCAATTATTTGATAAAAAAACTTCGCATTTTCTTAAAATTAATAATTTTTCATATAAAATAGACGTATACCTACATCATACAAAGGAATTTAAAAATTTGTCATCATGCCTATTCATCTGTGTCAGATGATCTTAGTTCTTTAGTTTTACGTATTTAGCTTCTTTCACTCAACTCTAAGAACGATTTTTGAGGTCGACCGGGACTTTCTCCTACAACAAAAAAACAAAAGATGTACTAAACAAATACTTTATATTACTACCTCTAAAATTAAAAATTTAAGTTAAAAACTACTTTTTGGGCGGGTAAACAAAATACTTCAAAGCATGACAATACAATAGAAGTAATGGAATTTGAGTATCACCTACCTGCTTTCGGCAGCGATATGCATCCTTTAAGCCGCTCGGCATTGTTTTCTAGGAATCTCGCCTTTGTTTTGCGAGCAGCTAACCATTTTTGTTTAAATTGATCTCTGATGATCGATAGTTTTTGCTTTACATCAGCAATATTTTGGTCATTTTTTGCATATTGATTGAGTAGTTCCCGCTCCATACATGCAACTTTTCATCAAAAGTTGAGGTATTTGAACGTTCCATTATATTTAACAAATCATTTCGAGTCATGACTCTCATTCCAGAAGAGCCTATAACAAAAATACAGCAAATATAAGTAAAACTTTAATTACTGAGTATCGGGCGTGTCTAGGGAAAAAATCACCAAAAAGAGAGAGGGAGGGCACTTTGGGGCGGCTATTTCGTAGGGTGAGATGTCCAACAGTGAACCATGAAAAAGTTGCTCATTCACAACTGAAGTGTTTTTAAACATAATAAAGATTTTTTTTTACTAAAATACTTCTCATATATCCGACTTCAATTTAGCATATTAATTTTAGACGCAAACGTAACAGGATAGGATATATATTTTTTTTTTTTAAGATGGGATATGGCTCACTGCGTCCACCTCGTGGGACACAAATATCTTAGGCCTTACCTAAGATATTTCACAAATATCTTAGATACAGGTGAATTGGCTATGTTGTGTAGTACAACACAACCATTCACAATTTTAGCCGCTGTTACTGGGTCATAGTGAAGAACCCTATGTGCCAATAAACAGCGCCAACGATTCTTTAATACACCTATGCAACGCTCAACAGTATTGCGGACTTTGCAATGCAGTGTGGTGTATGTAATGTTCCTCTGGTGAACCAACAGCAGCCTCTAATATAGGTGTCGTCGTCGTTATCAGTAAGATCATCACTTTCGTTCATTTTGTATCTCTTTTTAGGTCTAGTTGACTTTTGTTTAGGTCCTTCCGTTATCATCGAGTTTGAAGTTTCATTTCTTTCTTTGTTATGACAGTCATCATTTCGAGTATTATCCAGACTTGCATTCTGTAAATATAGACATTATTACTTAATTTTATTTACAGATACCATCATCCGAAGAAGAGTGGCTTACCATAGCGAAAGAGTTGAGAGCAAATGGAATTTCCCACATGTCATAGGAGCAATGGATGGGAAGCATGTTATATTACAGTTGCCTATAAATAGTGGCAATGATTATGACTGTTACAAAATGTTTCCAAGTATAGTGCTGTTTGCTTTAGTTGACGCTAACTAAAATTTTCTGTACGTAGATGTTGGCAGCTAAGGACGTATATCAGATGGCGGTGTGTTTAAGAACACCAATTTATTGATATAAAAAGGTCGAAAAGAAGGAATTGAATATTCCTCCGCCAGAAATATTACAAATACCGTATAAAATTGCAGTCCCCTGTTTTATTCTAGGCGATAAAGCTTTTGATCTCAATTATTACACATTGAAACATTATGAAGATACTCCAGAAAGAGGTTCAATGGAAAGGATTTTCAATTATAGGCTGTCCAGAGCAAGAAAAGTTGTGGAGAATGCTTTTGGCATTTTAAGCTCCGTTGCAGAGTAGATGGATTGGCGCTACCTGTTGATCCTGTTGGTCCAGTGTTAACAAAATGGTCTTTATAATTTTTACGAGGGAAGACGAAAAATGGTGGAATGCTGTTCCCTGTCGCTGACACTGTTACTGCTTAAGTCACTAGCGTACCTCGCTCAGCTGAAGTCAAGGCGCCAATCTGTTTCATGCCTCTGCGTGCGACTATTTTTTGAGGTTTTTGGACCGTGGTTATTCCAGTTTCGTCTACATTCCAGATGTCTTGTCCTTCAAACTTGTATTTGTCCAGAACTTTTCCTAGATTATCGAAAAACAGATTTACATTATGGGAATTGAAGCTTATTGCACGTGCGACGAACAGCAATGTTTCGTTGAGCACGTTGCAGAAACGGGCGTAGCTCTGCCAAAACTCGCTGAAACCCGGATTTGTTGATACGGAAATTAGCCACGAATTCCTTCTCCGGTAAATCCAGAGAATTGTTGCAATCCCGCAGACGACGTTTCTGGATTCTGGACAAACTTCGTTTACTCTGTTCCTCCGCAAACGCAAGCAAAAATGCACGCGACATTCTTTTTTCCTTACAAGAAACCTAAAACAAACTAAAATAATACAGTTAAAAATAACACTATCAAAAAATAAAGGAAACAAATCAGGGTTTATATTTCTACCTATTGGATTCGCAAAATTAGAGATTAGAGAAATGTAATTTCTGCAACAATGTAGCAAATATAATCATGTATATAATCATGCATTATGTCCTACGGTATTCTACTGTGGGGCAAAGCTGCAGATATAGAAAACATTTTCGTATTACAGAAACGAGCTGTTCGTGCAATATATAAGTTAGGTAGCAAGCATTCCTTAAGGGAACTTTTTAAAGAAATAGGTATCCTTACTGTGGCATCGCAATTCATCCTTGCTAACATATTATACATTAGGCAGAATATTCATCACTACACCAAGAAAAGTGATGTCCATGTGGCAAGCAAAACACACGACTAAACGCAGCATGAAGATCACGCCACTTTTCGTCAGAGCGTGCCGTGTGCAAAACAAGTTGGGAAGCTCCGCCCACTCCGCGACGATAAGCAAGTTAGCGCCGCCCCTTTCAATATGGCGTCTGCGCATCTTTTGTTGGTGGCGCTAGTGAGCCGAGATGGTGGCGCTAGTGAGCCAAGATGGCGGCGCACTCGCCTATTGTCCTCGCTAATGAGGGGGCGTAAACTCCTGCGCATAGATGCCAAGCGGGAGCTGTTTTTTCTTAAGTATTTTTATGTATAAATACCTGTGCATTTTTATAATTAATTCATTACGCTTGTAACCTTGCTACGTAATACAGCTTCTAAACTCTTACCGTGTATTTTATTCCTTCGCCTGTCGTCATCGCCGCTATTGCTATTGCCACGCTGTTCGATCGCAAGTAGTATACTAGCTCCTGCAGTACTATACTACTTCACTGGTGACCACCGACGTTCGTTCCGGATTCAAGAACTAAGCCCGGCAAGCATCAATTATGACAGAACCGATGAAAGAAGCTAACAGTGATTTCTTCATGGCGTACCGAGTGGGGGTCAAGGCACCAGTCTTCAATGCAGACGACCCACAATTATGGTTTGCGCAGCTAGAAGGTCAGTTCGTTCTCTCCAACATTACCACGGACAACACGAAGTTTTATTACGTGCTGGCGCAGCTCGAACCGCAACATGCAGCGCAAGTGCGTGACCTCATAGTGAGCCCCCCCGCCACCGGCAGATATGAAAAACTGAAGGCAGAGCTGATCAAGCGACTATCCGCCTCGCAGGAGCGGAAGATCAAGCAATTACTCATGCATGAAGAGTTAGGAGACAGGAAACCCACCCAATTTCTCCGCCACTTACAGCAACTGGCCGGACCTAATGTCCCAACTGATTTCATCAGGTCGATTTGGTGCAGTAGGTTGCCGACGAACCTCCAAACGATAGTAACGATGCAAGCAAGTTCCAGCCTCGAAGACGTAGCAGAATTGGTGGACCGCATCAATGACATCGTTCCAGTAACCACGCAAGTCGCCGCAACTAGCATTCCAGTGCCCGGGAAAGAAGCTTGCTCACAGCAGGAGACGAGTCAACAAGGAAGTGCTATCGAGGCGTTGACTCGAACCGTGGCTGACTTATCACATAAGCTGGAGGTCATGAGCGCGCAGTTACGTCATGGACCATCCCGCTCGCGCTCCAGAAGTCGGTATAGCCAAAACCGATACCGATCACATTCCCGCTCCAGAAACAACCGGTACTGCTATTACCACAGCCGATTTGGCGAGAAAGCCCGCAAATGCACGGAACCGTGTTCGTATAACGCGAAGGCGTTAAACCACCAAGGCAGCCACTAAGGGCGGAGTATGACTGCCATGCAATATCGAGCCGCCTGTTCATTACGGATCGCACCACGAAGATACAGTTTCTTATAGATACGGGTTCAGACCTGTGTGTCTTCCCACGATCCGCTGTACGGGGACCACGCATGAAGACAAAATACGAGTTGTTTGCGGCAAACGGATCAGTTATAAGCACATACGGGTTTCATCCACTAACACTCGATTTAGGACTTCGCCGCGCATTCACGTGGAGGTTCATAGTTGCCGACGTCACCAAGCCCATAATCGGAGTCGATTTTCTAGCTTTCTACAATCTGATTGTCGACTGCCGAAATCAACGTCTCATAGACAGCATGACGTCACTTACGACTCAGGCACCGCAGTACGAACCGGCAGAAGCGATATCCTCTGTCCGCACCATGACCGGGGATGGCAACTATCACCGCATCCTGAGGGAGTTTCCAGACCTCACGCGTCCTGCAGGCAAGCCAGGGGTACCAAAGCACAACACGCTGCATCATATACGCACCACGCCGGGACCTCCTGTTTCTAGTCGTCCTCGTCGTTTGGACCCACAACGCCTCAAGATAGCGAAACAGGAGTTTGAGGAAATGCTGCAAAACGGAACGGCACGCCCTTCGGAGAGCGCCTGGTCCTCACCACTGCATTTAGCGCCTAAGAAGAATGATGGATGGCGCCCATGCGGTGATTACCGCGCATTGAATGCTCGAACCATTCCGGATGTCTACCCTATCAGACACCTGCAAGACTTCACTCACGAGTTGGCGGGCAGTACTATCTTCTCCACGATAGATTTAGTGAAGGCATACAATCAGATCCCTGTATCTGAAGAAGACATACCTAAGACAGCGATAACAACTCCATTTGGGTTATTCGAGTTTCCCTACATGACCTTTGGACTCAGAAACGCTGCTCAGACTTTCCAAAGATTCATGGATGAAGTTCTGCGAGACTTAAACTTCTGCTACGGGTATCTGGATGATATACTGGTCTTCAGCAAGGACATTCACCAGCACGAACAACATCTCAGACTACTTTTCGAACGTCTGGCCAAGTACGGCGTTTTATTAAATACAAGCAAATGTATTTTCGGCCAGACAGAGGTCATGTTCCTGGGATACAAAGTCTCCGCAGCAGGTACGCAGCCACCAGAATGCAAAGTTCAGGCTATTCAAGACTTCCCTGAACCGAAGACCGTCAAGGAATTAAGGCGATTCCTAGGGATGCTGAACTTTTATCGCCGTTTCATCCCGGCAGCGGCTTCAACACAAGCACCGCTCAACCAACTGCTCGCAGGTCCAAAAGTCAAAGGATCACACCCGGTTATCATGACACCGGAACTGCTAGACGCTTTCAACATCTGCAAACGGAGCCTTTCCGAAGCCACTCTCTTGGTGCATCCAGACACTCACGCTGAGCTAAACATACTCACGGACGCGTCTGATACAGCAATAGGTGCCGTACTTCAGCAACGGAGCAACGGAAAATGGCAACCACTTGCCTTCTTCTCAAAGAAGCTTAGCCCATCCCAGAAGAAGTACAGCCCATACGATCGTGAACTTCTGGCGATATACGAGGCCATCAGATATTTCCGATTCATGGTTGAGGCACGCGTGTTCTACGTCACGACAGACCATAAGCCGCTGACATTTGCGTTTGCTCGCCCACGATCAAACTGCCCTCCTCGTCAATTCAGATACCTGGATTATATAGGACAGTTCACAACTGATATAAGATATATACCAGGGAAGGACAACGTTGTTGCGGACACACTTTCGCGCATCAACGAGCTTCAACTGCCATTGGATTACCAAGCGCTGGCCAAGGAACAGCAAGCCGACCCCGAGCTACAGAACTTGCTAAAAGAAGGATCATCTTTAAAGCTGAGGAAGGTGAAATTACCCGAGAGTGACGTCGAGATATACTGTGACGTAGCGGGTACTCCCCGCCCATACATAACAAAAACGTTCCGCAAGCAGATTTTCACGTCTCTTCATAACCTCAGTCATCCGGGGCGAAAGGCAAGTGTTCGGCTTGTCACGGAAAGATTTGTTTGGCCAGGAGTAAGAAAAGACTGTAGCCAAATGGCAAAGGAATGCGAAGCGTGTCAAAGGAGTAAAGTGACACGCCACACATCTGCTCCATTGCAGCCTTTCAAACCACCGACGGCACGTTTTCGCCACATCCATATCGACTTAGTTGGCCCCTTACCACTGTCTTGCGGTTACAAGTACTGCCTCACGATTGTCGACCGTGCAACACGGTGGCCTGAGGCGTACCCACTGCAAGATATTACCGCAGAGACATGCGCCACTGCTCTCACCGCAGGATGGATAGCTCGGTTTGGCTGTCCAGAGCACATAACAACGGACCGAGGCCGGCAATTTGAATGTCGCACCTTCAAGAACCTCGCCGCCCTCATAGGTGCTACTCACCATCTGACCACCTCTTACCATCCCGCAGCCAACGGCCTTGTCGAGAGACTACACCGCCAATTGAAAGCCGCCATTATGTGCCATGCGACTTCAAGCTGGACAGAGGTCTTACCATGGGTGCTACTAGGCATACGCAGCGCTTGGAAGGAGGATATAGGTGCAACAACCGCTGAACTCGTCTACGGCGAGCCACTCCGCTTACCTGGACAGTTCCTCACAGAAGCCCCAAGGGACGCCGCGGACATGGGTGACCTGGTGGACAGGTTACGCACTCACATGAGCAAGTTGACGCCACAACCAACGTCGTGGCACACGAACTCCAGCCGTCCTTTCTACATCCCGAAGGACCTGAACACAGCGTCACACGTCTTCCTACGTGAAGGCCCAGGTCGAAGATCACTGCAGGCCCCATATACAGGCCCACACAAGGTCCTAGCTCGTGGCCAGAAAACAATAGACATAGAAGTCAATGGGAAACGGCAAAAGGTGACGATCGACCGAGTAAAACCTGCGTACAGGGCGAGAGAAGAACTGGATTCAGAACAAATTAAAACCTCAAACCCAAATCAACCTGATTCCCCGCTCAGAAGAACAAAAAGCGGCAGGACAGTAAAATTCCCTAATTACTATCGCCCGTAGTCACGGTCTCGCCGGGGGAGTGGTGTGGCAAGCAAAACACACGACTAAACGCAGCATGAAGATCACGCCACTTTTCGTCAGAGCGTGCCGTGTGCAAAACAAGTTGGGAAGCTCCGCCCACTCCGCGACGATAAGCAAGTTAGCGCCGCCCCTTTCAATATGGCGTCTGCGCATCTTTTGTTGGTGGCGCTAGTGAGCCGAGATGGTGGCGCTAGTGAGCCAAGATGGCGGCGCACTCGCCTATTGTCCTCGCTAATGAGGGGGCGTAAACTCCTGCGCATAGATGCCAAGCGGGAGCTGTTTTTTCTTAAGTATTTTTATGTATAAATACCTGTGCATTTTTATAATTAATTCATTACGCTTGTAACCTTGCTACGTAATACAGCTTCTAAACTCTTACCGTGTATTTTATTCCTTCGCCTGTCGTCATCGCCGCTATTGCTATTGCCACGCTGTTCGATCGCAAGTAGTATACTAGCTCCTGCAGTACTATACTACTTCAGTCCACAGTATCAACACTAGGAACAAGCATAAACTGTGCGTACCCATTCACAGGCTTCACAAGGTACACTCTGCAAAATAATTAGCTGGGCAGGCAAGTGGCTCCACCCGGCGCGGCGCGGTGGTATTAAGAGAAACATACATGTTAGTGTGCGTAAAGTTCACGCGTGTATTACTTCGCCTGTTTATTAATGTGCGTACACAACGGGTTATTGGATACAAACCTCAATATCCCGTTGTGCACGCACACACTTGCAATTTTTTTTCACTATTATGCTGATGAGAATATGAAGTTAAAATTTAATGACAAGACTATAAAGGCTCGTAGCCGAGGCGTAGAAGCGTTCGTCTAGCATTCGGAAGTTTTATGTTCGAGTCTCACATCTGCATAGACTTTTTTCATAACTAAAACCATTTTTTATTTTCATTATGTATTTTTTTATTATTGTAAATAAAATACGAATATTAATCTAGATTTTAATAAGGAAGTATAAATTAAACAACAACATTTGTATTAAGAAAGCAACAATATTTATTGACTAGGTTTATTTATATTATAATCACAAATTAATAAGTTTTATGTACGACAAAACTATTCTAAGTCGGACAAGAATTAGCGTTATTTTTCATATTCAGTGGGTAATTATTAATTTATTAGTGATATGAATAAACATGTTAGTAAGTTAGATAATTATTAAGATGCAAGTATCTTAAATTGTAATCTTACTAACAATAACATCACTCACATAAAACAAATTTCATTACCCCCTGATATTTTTATTAATAGCCAATTGGTGCGCCACTAGACCTGTATGGAAGAACATTTTTTGAGTTATAGCGGTCATCCTTTCGCCAAAGTATTTTGCGACCATCCTTGTCCGACTTATAACATTTTTCATCGCTAAATATATTATTGCACCAATCAAAATCCAAATATTCTTTTGCGAAGCGTACCCGGTTTTGTTTGTGAATGTCGGATAGTAAAATTTTCTTAGCTGGCCTACGACATTTCACACCAGCTGCATGCAAGTGGTTCCTTATAGTTTGTAGTGTCACATCATGTTTAGTCGCCATGGAACGAGTGCTGAGGAAAGGCTCAGCCATATGCGCAGAAACTATATCACGGTGCCGCGCATTGGCTTCTGTGTATGCAAATCCAGCCTTCGGTCCCGGTCGGCGAGGATCAATGTTTCCCGTATCGGCATATCGATGAACCCACAATTGCACAGTACTTCTCTGTGAACAATAATTAAATATTGATATAAATAACAGCAATCGATTACATTACATACAAATCTAAATCAAAGTAACATAATATTATATATATATATATAATAATATATATATTATATATTATATGTATATAATATATATAATGGTCATTGTATATATATATTATATATATATAATATGTAAGTTAATAATATTAAACTTCATATTATAATCACAGTATATATAAATATATTATGTTAATATGACATTTAATATTATTAAATTACATATTAGTATAATAATAAAATAAAATTACTCACCGATAACTTTAAACGTCTCGCAATTTCACTAATTGAAACGTTTTGCTCATGCAAAACAATGATTTCTGCTCTTAAAAGTGTAGTCAAATGATTCATGTTGATTTGACAAACAAAAGCACTCCTCTCTCAATAAACGCAAAGTATAATCACAGATTATTATAATAGTTGGTATAATGTCTAAAAACGTATCGAAAGCCCGCTAGTCAATAGCATTATGAATTTATGACGGTGAACTTAAACTAATAATTAGCTTAGATATGGTTTGTTATTTTTAGAGGGTAGACGGTAAATATATTCCATCCAAAATAGCAGCGTTTTACCTGAAATAAAACGCATATTAAATACTTACCTTATTTGAAGCTTACTAGTTTGAGATAGGCACCTACGTGTTTTCCGCTTTTATCTCTGTCCTTTTCTACCCCATATCTTGCATCTCTCTCGCACACCGACCAGTTTCACTCCCCACCAGGCAGGAGGCGACGAGTGTTCTCGGCGGCCACAGTTCGTCATTGAGTCGAAAACACCAGGCAGAAATTAAAATGTAAGCTTCAAATAAGGTAAGTATTTAATATGCGTTTTATTTCAGGTAAAACGCTGCTATTAAATTCTTGACCGTTATTTGAAGCTTACTAGTTTGAGACGTGTTTGTTATCGCCTGGTGGAAGTGGACGCCAATGTGAGCAAAAGCACAATGAAATTGTGTATGTAAATAGGTACTTAGGTACACGAGTAATCACATGTAAGTATGTGTATTGCGTCCTGGAATACTAATGTAATCAAAGTTAACTGGTACTGGTACTCAGCTACATCCTGTTAGACTGGAAGCCGACCCCAACATAGTTGGGAAAGGGGCTCGAAGGATGAGTAATAAAAATTAAAAGAGAGATGCAAGAACAAAAGCAAAAATTGATTTCATTTTCTAATAGTAATTAACAAAAACATTGCGATACTTCTTAATAACAATAGTAACAAAAATATAGACATTAATCAGCTGGATTAATTAAATAATCGAGATAACTTGCTACTTCTATTTAGTGGGTATCTTTCCCTTCTGTAAAAATGGGCAAATGTATTGCCTGATCGCCAATTACCCTTTGCTAATATATCGTCCAAAGGTATATTGTCAACACAGATTTTGACGCTACCGCCGAGTGGAAGCTTCCTGGGGTTGTAGTTATTCCTGCCTCTTTTAACAATGTCTTAATCCACCCGCATCATCGTTCGGGTGCCTGCCTTTGGTTGGCCTCTAACGGATATAAATAAATTTAAGGAATTAGCCGATGTCCGTCTATCTTCTAACAAGGCTTTAGTCTTTCTGACCCAATACACTGGACTTAGATTTATATTTTCCTGATTATCCATCAAACAACAACCCGACTGCCTATGACTAGAACTGTCGGTCTTAGAGCCAAAGACAGATTAAATTATCTTTGTTGTTTTTGAAATGTTCTGGGTCTATTGCAAGCAAGGAAAGATCATGGACTCGCCTTTCCGAAACAAGCTAGCAAAAGAAAGAGCAGCAGTGTGCCTGGAAGTTGCAAATGGATTATTCTCGTCTACGTTTACTGCACTTAAGTAGGTTACCAATTGGTCAATATTCCAGATGGACGGCTTCCCGGGGAACAGGTTTGCTCAGCGCTATTGATTTTAAAATGTGTCCGACTAGAACGTGTGAACCTAGCTCTAGAGTGGTTTCTGCATTGCATAGTGTAGCTATAACTGACTTGTGTAATAAAATAGTATTGTATGCTAGTTTATTTACTATGTGTAAGTCCGCTAAAAATTGGGTAAGTATAGGTCCAAATAGGGATTCAAGGATTCATAGGATCCAATTTCATACTTTTCGCCCCAATTTAACCATCGACTCCAAGCTGATTGATAAGTGTTGCGTGTGGATTGAAGAAGACTTCAGTCGGAGAGACTCCTTGTCCCTCCCCCCCCCCCATTTCCTTGACCTTGGCAGGGGGTATCCCCGTTGCTGTGTCTATCGGTTTCTGCTCGAGGTTCATCAGTGTGTAGGGTACTGCTAATGATCGGGACTTCAAATCTGCTCGCCAAAATACCTGGTGCCACCGAAGGAACTACTATGAGATTAACTCCCGTTCCTGAATTGAGATGACTGAGGACCTACGGTATAGGTAAGGTGGCGGTAATACCCATGCTAGCGGGTAAGTCAAAACTTGAGAAAAATGCATCGTGGAACCCCGCTTTCGGGTCCTTCAGATCTAGGGGCACGTAGTACACAACTATGTGTCCCTGGGCTCGCTTCGAGGCAAATAGGTCCACTGCTGATACAAGATGCCACTCCGGTGGAGGTTTGTGTCGGGAGAGATGGTCTGCCTGACTGTTGAATAGGGCTGGTATATGATTCACGACGTGATAGATTTGATACAGCTCAAGATAACTGAATACTCTGTACGTCAAGTTCGGTAGGCTCCTTGATCGGGTGCCACCTTGATTTCTTAGATATGACACCACAGTCCCATTTCTGCATTGAAAAATGGCTGTTGATCTCTTTAGCAACTTGCCGTGATTTTCCAGTTAATACTGCAAGCATCTCTTTCAGATCGCAGTGAAAGCCTTTTTCTCTCTCGTTCCATGAACCCATTACGGGAGTTCCGTTCAGTTGTGCCCCCATCCTACATCGGAGGCGTCCGTGGTTATAAGGTGACAGGGAAGTGGCGAATGAATATCCAAGGTTTGGTGGCAGCTGACCAGCCACCACTTTAGATCTGCTAAGGTATCTGCTGGTAGGTTCAACATTGCTATACTCCATTCACCGAGCCGTGAGCCCACAATGTAACCAAAGAATGACACTTTTTCAAAATGGTGGGTATAACCCGACCGATGACAAAAACGTCACATTTTTATGTAAAATGTTCTTAGTATCTGTGGTCTTCAATTAAGTAGGGTTCTATGTATGACAGTCAAGACTTCTAGGTTAATTTTACATGTAAACGATTTACTACATATTTCATTAAAATTAAGAAAATAATTTACGGCATTTATTATACATATTTGATTTCAATTAAGTTTGAAAAGATTGCATAAGTTCCACAGACATCGTTCTAAAATATCATTTCTAATGTTGTCAGTATATTACTTTCGTAGTTATTTTTATAAAATATGATCATTACTTCAATCGTGACTTATAAGAACCCTTTTTATGGTTTGTTCACCGTTTGGCTCACGGTTCCATGAATAGGGTAGGTATAGATTGCTGTTCAACACTGCATTGAGGAAAGTGAGGAGAGCCCGGTAATGCAGTCTGCCGTATGGAACAACGAAAACTTGCGAAGTTTAAAAGTCCTATCAAGCTATGCAGGTCTTCTAAGTTTGTCGTGCTGTTTGTCACGTAGTGCGTTTTGTCATTATCTTGTTGATAATGCTTGCGATTTATTCACTTGCCATCCCAAAACATGGTGCAAATGATCCCAAAGTAGGCAAATATATCTTGGTGAGCCACCAGAAAATCGAGATACACAATTATAAGTAACCCTTGAGTTTTCAAAATTTGAGCCACCCAAATTGGTCACTGTGGCGAAGGTCTTGGGTGCCGTGCTTATGCCAAATGGTAGGCACGTAATCTGAAGCAGTCTTCTTCTGTATACTAGTCGAAGAACATATCTGTGACCTTCGGCTACCGGAAGGTAGAAGTAAGCCTGGGCGAGATCCACTTGCACAGCCATTCGTCTTTCTGAAGAAACTCTAGCACCCGAAAAACATTTATTAAACTGAAGGGTTCCGTAATTATGAACTTGTTGAGAACCTTGAGATTGAGTATTGGACGGTTCTTTCCGTCGCCTTTTGGGCACAAGAAACATATTGGAAAGAAAGCTGGCAGAATTTGCAGCTATCAATAGAACTTTTTGTTTTATCATTTGGGATATGACGACATCCATCTCTTTGGACTCTCTGGTCAAATCTGGCATTATCTATCAAAGGTGGCTTTTGGCCAATGGTATGCGATACCCAGTTATTATTTTTAACAAGAAAGGTGGAGCTCCCATTTCTTTCCATTGGTCCTGATATAATGTTAGGCAACCCGCCTGGAAAGTCATAACTTACGTGCCTTGTTGGACGCATCAAAGTCCGCCTGCGGTCCTGGACGCTTTCTGTTTCCTCTGTTGGACATGGTTCCTATTGTAATTTACTCGTGATATCCCAAGGGAGCTTTTAGAGTTTTGCGTCACACGCCATTCAGCGTGAGTGTGATTACCATTTCCCTTCGAGGGAAGGTTATAATGGCGACTCTTCGAAAGTCGATCCAAAAAGCCACCCTGCGAGGGTAGATTGCAATGATGGTACGACCCGCAACATGCATGATTGGTACCCTGCGAGGGTCCGTGATAATGAGCCGACCCCTGCGGGGGATGGCTAGTATACTTACTGGTCCCTGCTTTGTAATGATGCTGCTACTCGCAACATGCAAGATTGGTACCCTGCGCGGGTCCGTGATAATGAACCGACCCCTGCGGGGGGTGGCTAGTATACTTACTGGTCCCTGCTTTGTAATGATGCTGCGACTCGCAAAATGCAAGATTGGTACCCTGCGCGGGTCCGTGATAATGAACCGACCCCTGCGGGGGGTGGCTAGTATACTTACTGGCAGTCCTAGGCGGAGCGTACCAAGTCTTTCAAGGCCGAAAACCATCACACGCCGTGATAATGAGCCGACCCCTACGGGGGGTGGCTAACAGACTTACTGGCAGTCCGAGGGGAGCGTACCAAGTCTTTCAAGGCCGAAAACCATCACACGCCGTGATAATGAGCCGACCCCCATGGGGGGTGGCTAACAGACTTACTGGCAGTCCGAGGGGAGCGTACCAAGTCTTTCAAGGCCGAAAAGCTTTCTTGACACCACCAGCCCTCTTCAAGTGCGGTAGTGACCAGTCCGAACTAAGGAGATGCTGGTTGGACCGCACCTCACACCATTATTTTTTGTCAAAAAGTTGAACGCCTTGCAGGATTGAACTAGGGCCACAGGTGCCTTAGGAACTTCGGGCTTGCTTTCTTTTCCATAGTCACGTGCACGGGCTGTGGTAGCTTTATTATTTACCGCATCCGTATTTGCTTTATAAGTCACTCATTCTGAAAACAAATTACTGAAAAAAAAAAAAAAAGTACACGGAAGAAACTCGTGACAAAAAAAAGGGGTAGATGTACAAAATATTAACACTTGATTTCGCAAAATCGAATATCGAACGGTAAAACCGTTAACAAATTGTATAAAATATTATAAACTCACCTGTGTTCTGCGAGAGCACTGAGTTTATTTTTCAACGAAATACTACAGCGGTTGGTTAGACCAACCTTCTCGGGCGGAAAACAAGACGCCAATGACGAACTGTGGCCGCCGAGAACACTCGTCGCCTCCTGCCTGGTGGGGAGTGAAACTGGTCGGTGTGCGAGAGAGATGCAAGATATGGGGTAGAAAAGGACAGAGATAAAAGCGGAAAACACGTAGGTGCCTATCTCAAACTAGTAAGCTTCAAATAACGGTCAAGAATTTAATACAACGCAGACTTACTATTACTTAAAGCAATGAATTCAACAAACAATTGTAAAATATTTATTTTTAAAACATACAAAAATCGCTGTGCCGTAAGCGAGATTCGATCCTACGGTCCCAGGCGGCGTAGTATCTTAACTTCTGTCCGCTCGACCAACGCGCTATAGAAACGATAGTTATTAACGCCAAATTTATGCGTCATATTCCCTGCATCATTAGAGGCATAAGATATTGCAAATGTTTGAGTGGGGACACCGTGTTATTGTGAAGCAAAACTATTGAGTCACATACTCAATATCACCACGCCGCGCCGGGTGGAGCCACTGGCGCGGCGACTGATAAATAGGCGAAGTAAAACACGTTTTGCTTTACGCACACTAACATGTATGTTTTTCTCAATATCACCGCGCCGCGCCGGGTGGAGCCACTTGCCTGCCCAGCTAATTAATTTGCTGCGTGTACATGGAACATTTATGGGGCTTGGTATTCGATTTTATAATAAACTTCCTCAGTCGTTTTTAGAATTGCCTTTTGATAAATTTAAAGTGCAGATCAAATCTATCCTGTCGAAGAAAGCTTATTATACAGTTAATGACTACATAAACGATAAAAATAGTTGGTCCTCATGTTAAACACTGGACAGCTTCAAAGTTATCATTATGAGTTGATGTGATTTATATTATTTTATACGTGACATTTTTTTATTTTTGTATACTGACTAATTACCATCATCGTTCTGTTTTTACGATGAGTTGTTCCTTAATTTTGTAAATGGTCTACTAGCGACTGCGAATCTATTAGTATTAACTGTTTTCTTGTAGTGTAGCTGCAAGTTGTCATGCTCCCTTTGACGGTATTGCTTGCGGTAGCGTCGGTGGTCGGGTTGCCTCCCTCCCTCAAAAATGTGCGAGGGGGGCGATGGCTGATCCTCGCGTTATGCTCGTGAACGGGTGCTGCTTGTGGTACCAGGTCGTCTTGCTGACTACATATTTGTACACCCGTAATATACCTAATGTATATGATTTTGGTTTGAACGGTAGTCCTAGTTCACCGTTTTCATTGTTTATGTTGTTATTTTATTTTTTCATAAAAACTCTTTGACATGTCGGTGGGTGCACCCTAAACTATATCTATCTTCACTGAATGGAGGCTTTATATTTTTTTATATTTTTCACTCTTTTTTTAATAGATTTATTTCGTAACTGCTTGAGTAATAGGTATGGGTAAGGTGTGTACTAGCCAACATGATTAACTATTTGAATTGATTTTATATACAAATTTATGTACACAATGTTGTATAGTGATATTTAAATATTTGTATACGGTTCTTCAAACCATACAGACAGAATTGTGTTGCTGGGGAGTTTGTTCCACCACTTCTTCTTCCCAGCAAAAACACATAGGAAGTGGTGAAGGGCGGGCGTTTTGGGGGCTGTCTTTTGTATTGACGTTCGAAAAGTGCTGATTTTCAGCCTACTTTGAATAAATGACTTTTGATTTTGATTGTATAAAGTACTCTGTGCAATATAGTATAGACATCCCATGATCGAAATCAGGCATAAAACACTGCTATTTGTAGTGTATTTCAAAAAATGACAGTTACTATCAATTTGATGTGCTCTCATTGTCTACTGGGCTTACGAAATCGCAATCTTACGTTTATCGATAAGTCACGGTGGATATCAGCCGGTGTCGCTGCTCATGAGGTCATCGCAGTTGGTACCTGGCGTTAGCGAATAAGAAAATAGCTGTTTGACAGTTCACTGATGTTCATTTTACCAAATGATGATAACTGCGAGCTGTCAGTGGAGTTGACTGATGATCCCATTTGGCTGTCTTTTCTTGGCCATCCATTTGATACACCAATTGTTTTGTTAATAAATTATTCCTAATTCCCTTAATAAGGTGAGGAGGATCATAAAGAGGTACTACTTCTGCTCCATCTACCTCAAATGTTTTATTTTTTTTAATTATTCCTTGTCGCAATTGATTTTCTTTTAGGTCTTTCACAAGCCAATTAATTGCACTTACATTTGTGGCACCTTGGTCACAAAAAGTTGCTATCACTTTTAGCCGAATTGCATGTAATTTTCTTATTAAAGTCTTATTTGTGAAGCCAATTCTAATGCTGGTGGGGTGCTTGCACAAAATGTGAAATGACACTGGCTGTTTATAATTTTTTGTACGCCTCTCACCATAAATACTAGGGCATGGTCTGCAATTTTTTCATTGACGGTAGTGCCATTATTTACACAGCAGCGCTTCCCTTGCTTTCCTTTTAGTCATAATATGTCTAATGCTGTGTAGACTAGAGATGGATCTCCTGCTCCAGTGTCCACCTTTCTCGCGCGAAGATGGGGCATTCCAGGAGAATATGGGGTACGGATTCAATCGCGCTGGGGTCGCAGATGCACGATGGGTTCCCCTTACACTTAAAGCGGTGCAAGTATTCGGAGAACCCTCCGTGCCCCGTCAATACTTGTGTGATTATCCCCCGCGGTTTAATTTTTTGGATAATTCTGTACGCGTCCGCAGCGTCGGGCAAAAAGATCTTGGTAACCCCCGCTGTTGCTCCGTTGCCGTATCTCCGATTCCATTCGCCCAGCGACTCCTATCGGATCTGCCGCTTGACGAATGAAACCGGGCAGAGGTCGTAGTCTGGCTTGGTTTTACTTTTTAAGGCCGCTTCCTTGGCCAGGTGGTCGGCGCGCTCATTGCCTTCCAGTCCAGCGTGTGCCTTTATCCAGAACAAGGACGTAACTTTGCCCTGGGATAAAGCCACGTTAAGGTTCGCCCTTGCTTCCACTGCCAGGGCGTGGAGGGCACTCTGGTTGGTGACCGTTTGCAGAGCCGCCTTTGAGTCACTGTATATGCCAAAAGTGCCCTCCCGGCGCCGCAGTATTTGGCCAGGAGTTCTGCCTGGTAGACAGTACAGCAAGACGGCAGACTGAGTTTCGACGACTTGATCTCAGCCTCCCTATCCCAAAGTGAGAGTGCTGCTCCGACCTTGCCCTCGATCTTGCTGCCGTCTGTGAAGAAACGTACGTCCTGGCTGTTGTGGGTCTCCACATGAGACTGATCTACCAAGCTCATGAACCCCATGGCCGTATGTTTCGCCGGGTGTGGCTTATAATCTCATTAGCTTCATTTCGGTCCTGAAAACGAACCCCAAATCTATTTAGTAAACTGGCAGCTATTTGGAAATTTTGCAACATGTTTTGGTTTTGGGACAGATATATTAAAATAGTCTTGCCTCAGGAGCTTGAAATCTCTTTTAAAGTGTCCATTTACTGCCTCAACCACCCAACGACATATAGTCACACAGCGGCTCTGGTTAGCTTGCTGTGTTTGGCCGGAAATTCACGGCAAATGTTCGGTCGATCTCGCTCTTCGGGCGCTGATTGGTCGCGTTCGGTTTTCTTAGGTTGGCAGCGCCTTACCTCGTTTATCCGCACGTTTGGATATGCACGCAGCGAAACTGCTTCGTTGTATGGCACGGAAACACCCTTACACACTATTATTATACCTCTAAACTTGCGATTTATGGATGACTCTGAATTTGCGTTTCTTGTTTTCTCCTGTGGCTTCTTCCTTATTTATGCCACTTTTTTATAAGAGGATTGCCTCCTTATATGTAAATCGAAGGATCAATTTTTCTTATATGTGAGTCTTGTATTCGAAGGACCAATTTGTTTTCTTATATGTGTATCTTGTAATCGAAGGACCAATCATGAACAGGCGTGCTCTCGTCTGTAGTGCGATATGGAAGGATTAAAAGAATTTATATGCTCTTCAACTTTTATTTCATCAAACTTTTTTAGATTGGAATTGATTCCTCGCTTTTTTTAAGACGTCTATGGCTAGTATTTTGTTGGCTATAGAGCGATGTAGTAGAAACGAAACAGAATCTTTTTATAAGTGCTTAAAAATCAATTTTCTAAATTACTATCGAGTAGGCGAAGTTTGGCACGGTAATTTACGCTTTCCAAAGAAATGTGAACAACCAACCAGGATTGTCACAATTAATAAGAGTCGCAGTTGAAGGTAAAAATGGGTTCCTAAAAAATAAAAATCAAAAAGTGCCTAAAATAAAACAACGCTTTTATTTACTTATTTATCTATTTACTTTTATATCCTCTATAGTTAGTTATAGCCTCTTCCTCCTCTGACGTGAGTCGCGTAGGACAACCTACAGCTTTCTGATGTTTTTGATGGAGTGCGTCCAGCAATGTTCGTCGAGGTATACCGTACAATGATTCGGCTTTGTAAGACGAGAGCTCCTTGTTTCTCATCATATCGAGAGCTAAGTCCATCATTTGCTGATCATGATATGCAGTATACGATCTTTTTTTTTATTGAGGCCATTTTGCTGAAAATTAAAATAAATAAATATGTATCTTGACAATTACAAATGTTCACTTAAACCATTTCCTAAAAAACATCGCTGTCATAAGGCCATCTATGTACTAGGGTTCTTCAATAAGGACGTGGTAAAGTTGAAATGGATTAAAACAAGCTGTATATCAGGTATTCACGAAATATTTTTATTTGATAGGCCTGAATATATGTAATATCCCTAAGGATACTAAGGATAAGGATCTACTACTAGACACACATCAAAAACATATTTTTTATTGAAATGTATAGATACCTACCCAATAAAAATGTACCTAACCATTTTTTTATAATAAATAACCGTTTGATGAAATTGGTTTAATATGTAAATATAAAATATACTACTACTACTAAAATGTTAATTGCGTTTAATTTTTTTTACCACAATAATCTTAAATAATCTACAATGAAAATACTTATAATCTTAGCGACAACCCTATGGGTAGGCGAAGTTTGGAACATTATGGCCACTCATGTGCCTCCGTACTTAATTTCTATGATAGCAATTTATTCTTAAAGATTATTGACAAACTGATTACATTGTAAGAATCTACGATAAATTTACTATATGATACACTTTACAGTATAATCTTACCTGTTATCTGAAAGCTGGACTGCTTTGGCCACCTTGATCCTTTCAGTGAGGCCTTCACCGAAGAGAAAAGCATCGGGACTACCCTGTAAGGAGTCCTTCAACTTCTTAGCTAATGACATTTCCGATAAGAGCTCTGAGTCTCACTAAGCAGTAGATCACATAGAATCTTTGCAGCATCATTAAATCTTTTTATTCCCTCAACTTTAGTATAAAACATAAAGCTCTCCAAACCACGGCCAACGGCTGCCAGGGCAGCAGCTACATTTTTCTGTCTATATTCTATAATTATATCTCTTTTCTTTACGGGCTTCACATTGCAATGTGAGTATATAAGAGTAATCATAATAATCCTTATCTAAGGGCCCCACTACATCTAAAATTATTTTGTCAAAAGCCGATTGCGCAGTCGTAGTAACAACCATGGGTTGTTTAGTCCGTAACGAATGCTTTTGCTTCTGACATTTGTTACATTTCTTACCAAATTCCGCCACGTCCTGAGACATTTTTGGCCAGAAGTAGATATTTTTATATTATTCATCATTCGTCTAGCCTGTGAATAATTTATGTGAAATATAAAAATACTAGCTTATGCCAATTTTTACAGATTTAGAATATGCATATAACTCAATTTCGCAAAAAATGTTAGATGCGTCTTTTTGTCTTATGACGGCTGAGTAGTCGTCCATGAAATTCACCACGTTCGAATATCTCCTTCAATTTGCTTTCATTAAATATGCGGGAATCATGGGCGCTTCCCCTCCACCGTGCAATTTCATATGTCTCTGATTTTCAATTTTGAATCGCAGACAACTTGGACATTGACGGAGTAATAACCCTTTCGATTCACATAGGCTTCACTCATATCTCCACCCACTCTTTTTATTCTTATGTGAGTACAGTCTATGGCTCCAATGAGTGTGGGAAAATCACATATGCTTCTAAATCCTCTCATGGCCTCCGGTTGTGCCTCAGTGTTGTCGGCATATTGATAAATAAATAGGCTTTTTTCGCCCACTTTTCCGCGACATTTCTCGCAATTTTACTTATTGATTGTTGAGAGATGCCTTGCATGTCTTGCATTTAACCAATCTTACCTGATGACGAGCCCAATGGCGTAAAGCACAGGCTACTTGTATTTCTGGTAATATGGTATTACCACGAGGATCGCTTGAAAGATCATCTACCACTAGATCCACTATCTTCTTAGCAAAAGCTTTGCTGAATCTATACTTTTTTTTAAAACTGCTCATCGTCGTACTGTTCGAACGGATTAATTCTCACACGGGGTATATTATTGTCACGAATACTTTCCATGAACTCAACATCCATTCCGTCAATGAAGTCAATAGAATCTACAAAATCCATTATGCACGAAATACTTAACACCAAACAAAATGAAACAGTGAGTGGCTTTGACACAAACTGTTGAGGTTAAACAGTTTCAAAACTAGGGTTGGGTCAAGTGGGGTAAATGCGATTACCCTATCTAGAATGATATATTCAACCATACACAACATTTTACTTTTTAGGAGTATTAAAGGATCATGCCCATATTAGTATGGAGTCAAAAGTCAGCAACGCCATGCAATGCCCAAATTCCAGTTCTATGTCATACGATAGCTTTATAGCCATAATTGTAAGATATCTAGATTTAATATTATATAAAGCATCGATTCAAAAGATATTGGACATTAAACATGATAACTTGCCACTGGTTTTTTATACATTTTATCGTTTACAGACAGCATTACTATTAGTTTTTCACTAGGAACTTCATGATCATCATGAATTCATGACTTAATTGTATGTTATTAGATAAACATGTCAGTTATTTGAATATATTGTATACATTAAATGAATATATACATGGGCCAAAGGACGAGATTCCAGACCGTAATAAATAAAGCATGATTGAAACGATGTCATGTACTGCAATATCAACAAGAATGTCTTATTTTTTTTATTTTTTAACCGGTGCTTTTTAAGACTTCAAATTATCATTATAATTCTAGTTTTTATTTAATAAGGCTATCTTGTAATATACTTTCTCTGGGCGTTACTAGGGCACAGATGGGCATGGTCCTTTATAATTATCACGTGTATTAAGTATTTAGTAGACTAAAGTTTTAAGTTATTTGTTTAATTAAAATCACTCTGACAATTTAGATATTCAAATAAAAAAAATATACCTCACTTATTACATTTACCCGGTGTTCAGGGGTAAATGTAATAATGTTGGGCAATTTCTCAGTATTTTAGATAGTTGCCAATCAGGGGTAATAGCAATAAAATGCGAAAATTAAATTAACTTTGGTTTTTTATTTCAAAGAGATCACATGAAAGCTTACAAAGATATGAACTTTTCCTTACAGACTAAATAAATCGATCAGTCTTTACGAAATAATCATATTTCTAAAGAATTTTTCAAAAACAATTTACGTTAAAACAATAAATATTTTTGGTATTAATATTTATTCCCAAATGAAATAAAAACATTAGATATCATCTTTTCTTGCTAAATAATATGTTAAACTGTTTACCTTGCAGTCAGCGGAAGTAGGTTTTGCTGGCACCAGTAGAAATAAATATACTTAGGGCTAAATTGGTTGGAGGAGCATGTGGCTACGTTACAATAACCACAAGGAGATATCTTGAGTTAAGCTACTTGGTCAGATTGCCCATGTTGACCATCCATTACAAACTTCAGCTGGGTGGCTGCTAGTACATTCAAACTGTTGATTCTGGGTGCATTATTTCTACTTGTTACGAGTAGCTAGAATCCAGCAAATGTGACAACCTCTTACCAGGAGGTAACATGTTATAACCCAGTGTATCAGGTGTGGAGGTCAGATGGGCAGTCACTCTTTGATACCACAATACGGTCATCGTATGAGCGCAGCATCCTACTGTACGATTTCCCACTAAGCAAGTACAATAATGAGCAATGATGCTTTCTAAAGAGTTTGCCCTATGTTGCTCTTTACTTATTAA
This sequence comes from Helicoverpa zea, assembly GCF_022581195.2. NCBI lineage: Eukaryota > Metazoa > Arthropoda > Insecta > Lepidoptera > Noctuidae > Helicoverpa > Helicoverpa zea. Next base: position 9,135,594 of record NC_061472.1, read on the forward strand.
TAAATAGGTGTAATAAATCCTGCTGCTGACATGTCTCGATTTAATTCTAGCCCTAAAGATAATTATTTTGACCGAATATTAAGGGCAAATCTTCTTCTAATAATTAATTGCTTATTTCTACACTGTAGGTACCATTTGCCCACACATGCTCTCCATAATAGGACCTTGCTTGTTTTAATTAGATAAGATCCTAAAGCAAATCTTCTTAAATCGATTAATGACAATCTTGGAAAGTTATTTAGATGGGGAGCAGTGTTGTTTATATTTTGAAAAATCGTACGTCTTCTATATGTTCCCTTTGAATAAATTCTGATAACTAATTTACTGTATTTAATCTCGACAAAGCAATATTTAAATACTGCAAAGCATCGGGTCTATCGTCAATTGTAGGATGGAACTTATTTAAAAGGGAACATGCTATTTTGAAATCAATCATGAGATGATTTGACGCTCTATTAAAATATCCTGCCGAAACAATTTATAATCTGTTTTTATTCTCCCATTAACAACCTCAACCACTTAGCGGCACATAGTTACACATCTAGATTTATTAGCTTGCTGAGTGGTTAATTGATGTTCGTTTTCGGATAATGACTCTGGTATGTGCGTTTTATAATTGTAACTTTCTAATTCAGGAATCACATCCCTAAATCCTTTGTCCAAAATGAACACACCACCGGGTCTGAAAAATGAGCGCATAGGACTATTTTCAGTAACAAGGCACTCATAATCGAAGAGTCATTTTTTGTGGCTTCATATGGCCCTACGCACTCTAATATCCATCGCAGCAAACAAATAAAAACGGTTTGACAAGATTGGCATATTTATGCAGACTATACTTTTTTTTTGTACGAATAATTACTGCTGCATTGTACATAAACATATGTGCCATCACATATTACAATCGCAGGCTTAACGTCTGAAAGCCATATTCCCAAAAAGCCCCAAAAAAGCCCTCTGGAATGATTCTATTCCGTGATGCTACATTTTGAATAGAAATGTGATTTATTCCTAAATATCGAGAAACAAACTGTTCATTTAAACAATTTCTTGCAATGTTCATTTTTATTCCAATGTGGATCTTGGCATTTTAAAAAGAGTTGATAGTCTTTCATTACTGTCACCTGTTCTGAGTTTTACTAAAAATATACTGAGAGCAACAGAAGGATTTGGAAAGTGATTGTATAACAAAGGATTACAATTTAAAAGTTCATTGAACTGCTCTGCAGTAAGTCCTAACCAATAATGGCATAAATGAGAATCCATTGAGTTTATGTCATTATAGTTCGGCCATTCAGAGAATGCGTTCCTGACACGTCGCGATTGAACTGACGACGTAACTTTGCAATGGCGTTGCAGTTACGATAAAAATATTTTTGCTGGTTGTTTACCGTTTTAACAATTGAGGAGCATTAAAACAACATTATTATATCAATAATCAATGAATGTTATAATTTTGTGCCAAACTGAGTGTCAAATAACTTGGTAAACAATATTTTTCTAAATCTATACTGCGCTATTACAAGGTTATGTCAGCGGTTTATATTTTGTAGTGCTGTGCTAAAAATAACAGGCAAGTATCGTAATCTGTTCTTATACAGTTATAATATAAAATAATACGTTTTGATTTTCTTTTTAAGAATTGGAAAATAATGGACTATAAGACTTAATTATAACGTTTATGAAATATAAAAATAAAACTATGACCAAACCGCATTTTTATACTTAGATTAAAAATGGTAACCCCAAATGGCGTTATGGGCCGCCATTTTGTGACGCTAAAACAGTCGTCCGTTGTCGTTTCGTGCGCATAGACCACGTTTTTCAAGTGTTTTCGATCTGTTTTTATTTGATTACCCGGCTTTTGTTAGACCGAGATATCAGGATTGATTCTGTTATTGATAATAATATAATTATACATGTAGGCGAAGATGATGATGAAGACACCACCTCCTCAAGCAAATCGGAGTCTGATTAATATTCTGTTCGCACATTCAATTCAATGTACTTGTAACAAAGAATAAATAAAACAATTTTATTATATGAATATTACCTTTTTTTGGTTTCCACTTAAATAACTAAAATATAAAACAAATGATTCCGCCAATTTAAAACGAAAATAATCTTAAAATAATGCGGCGGTTCATTTTGAAGGAACGGTAACGAACTCAGTGTTATGTTGTGCCCATCACTAGTCGTGACTAACTGATAGGTGTCAGGAACGCATTCTCTGAACGGCCGAAGTATAAAGTCTAACTGTCTCTCAGTAGCTTTTTCAAGTTTACTGAAAATATCATTTATTTATTTATTAAGGGACAAAAAACAGTTACATAATAAAACTTATCGAAAAAAGTATTAAAACTAAGTTAACAATCATGCAACCCATACCATTGTCCACAAGTTAACAAAAGAAAAGAAAAAGAAAGCATGAAAACTGATTACACTGAAAAAAAATAAATAATAAAAATGAAATATGTAAAAGTACTTAGTAGATTTGCGGTTGATAAGTCTATAATTACAATTTCAGACAAAAGTTTAACAGCTTTAATTTTAAACTGATTATGAGCTAGATTAAATATGTCAAGTTGTGTGAAATGCGAGTTATATATGTCCTCAGGACGGCGAAGAGGCACACGCACTCCGGCATTAGTTTAGCAGGACTCAAGATAAAACAGATCCCACCCAAAACAAAAATGTGAAAGACTGCCAAGTTCGATAATATGGGAATGCTTCGCCTATAAAAGAAGTGAGATCTGAATAAGTACCAAGTTCCATACACATACCTCAGTTAAAAATAGTTACTTTTTAATGATGTTACTTGGCAAGTTTTCATACACCTTGTTATAAACCTACTAAACGCAATGAATCAAGTATTTAATTTTCTATTAAAACTTGCCAAGTAATCATCATTAAAAAGTAACTATTTTTAACTGAGGTATGTGTATGGAACTTGGTACTTATTCAGATCTCACTTCTTTTATAGGCGAAGCATTCCCATATTATCGAACTTGGCAGTCTTTCACATTTTTGTTTTGGGTGGGATTTCATTTATTTTTGTAAGGCTGTTTATTTTATTTTTTTTCTTATGATTAAGTTAGTTAAGTAAATGTCTCATTTATACTATCTTTCAGATTTTTAAATATGCACTATGCTTCTTACAAAGAAATGAACTAGATTAACTAAAGTTCGGCCATTCAGAGAATGCGTTCCTGACACGTCGCGATTGAACTGACGACGTAATAACATTCATTGATTATTGATATAATAATGTTGTTTTAATGCTCCTCAATTGTTAAAACGGTAAACAACCAGCAAAAATATTTTTATCGTAACTGCAACGCCATTGCAAAGTTACGTCGTCAGTTCAATCGCGACGTGTCAGGAACGCATTCTCTGAATGGCCGAACTATAAATGGACTAGATTTACCAACTGACTGACATGACATGTTATCATATATTATGTTCGTGGATCAAAGTTACACATTCGTTATTTTCGAAAGTGACTCACACTTGGCCGTTTTCAGGTTTTTACTTTGACTAAATACAAACCTTTGTAACGAATTTCAGATCGGTACGACCATTCGAAGATATATTATATAAATATAGATAAATTTAGTTCGTTTTAGTTCCTTAGGGGTATAAATTTACACTGGGTATTTTACACCTTCATTATTTTGAAACCGACTCACACTTGGCCATTTTCAGATTTTTTCCTTTACCTTGACATAAAGACCTACCTCCATGCCAAATTTCAAGTCAATACGACCATTGGAAGTGGTCTAGGTTTTTGATGAGTGAGTCAGTGAATCAGTGAATAAGTGAATCAGTCAGTGAGTGTATAGTAAAAATAGCGATTTTCTGACGTCAATATCTCAAGACCTACAATAGGTATATTAATGAAATTTTGTATTTTAGATAAGTGAGGGGGTCTCAACAGATACTAGAAATTGAGATTGATATGCGTAAATAAAATAGATTTTGAGTTACAGGGGGGTCGAATTTGGCCCGAAATGGTTCGTGTAATATAACCCACGGCCGGTGTGTCGCTTTTTTTGCTCGAACTTGGCGGACACACTGCCGTGTGTCTAGATGAGAGGCGCGCACTCTACTCCGGATGACAGTTCTGGGTACCGTATAACATAATTTATTGGTTAAATCAGTACAGTCAAATCTATTGTTACACAAACCATGTAGCATCATAACAGATAAAAACATTCGCCTGTGCTGTAGGCTCAAAATATTATATTTTTCTAATATAATATAATATAAATTGTGTGTATGGAATTTTTGAGTGATAACACCTATAGTTCATAGAACGCAGAAATCATTCAATCACATCATCATCATCTACTTGAAATCCAGTAAAATCGGAATATGATGCTTCTAGTTCATCTCAACGATTGATATTTAAATGATATCGGCAAATTCTTGCAGACAAGGGAATATACACTTTATAATTTAATAAAATAACTTCCTTTAAAGTACCTGGTACCAACAGACGTTCGGTATTCTCACAACCAGGGAATAGGCAGTGACGTGAACTTGCCGATACCCGTTTATACTTTTGTGAGTTAATCTTTGAAAATGATTGACTTAATTGTTGTTCCTGAGGTGATGTTGGTTGTCGAACCAGCGGTGGCAGTGGTGGTGGTACAGGAATCATCATATCTGTAATTATGTTTCCATCCATGATACCAGTCTCCGGTGCAGACTCCACAGTGTGTTGGCTGCTACCAACAACTGGTTGCCTCCGGACTTGTCTTGATGCAGCCGCCCAATAAGGAAGACAAACTCGTTCCAAATGCAACACCTAATAACAAAAATATTATATTTAGATACTTGATATTCATTAATATTTAATTAGTTCCACACTTAGTCTTTTTAATGTCAGGAGGTTTTTATCCAGAGCTTTAGCTATTTTCAGTATAATTTAGTAAAATTCTTCTAGTATTTACAACGATTTTGCACTTAAGGAAGTAATTAGACTAATCTTAAAAATTGATCGAAATGTGCACCTCCCCGCGTTATGCACAGTTCGGCAGGCTTTCTCATATTGTCGAGCCTTTTCGGGAAGAAGATCGTAACCGCCATTTTGCATATTTTACAAGAAAAGGTTTTTTTTAAATATTTCTCAAAATATTTATAGCATTAGTTTGAAATTTTTACTTGATGTTTTAAGGGCACTTCCCAATTTATTAAAATATTAAAATTTGACTTAGTACTCTAAAATCACATACATTTGTCGCTTACGTTAAAACTGATGACCGTTATTAGGTTGAGATGATATGAGTATGTCGATTACGATAATTGTAAAAATCATTTTTTACGAGAAACTATGCCAAACAGAGAAGGACAAAGAGTCAGAAATACAAAAAAAAAAACATTAATTTAAGTGAATTAGCTTTATTAATAAACCAGTAATCGTCTTCATCAGTCTCAGGTAAAACGTCTCTTGTGTTTCTATCGCAGGGCAAATCCAGATATTCTTTTGTATAAAATTCTGGTATGATACCTTTTTCGCACATTTTCTTTAAATCTTCGTATTTGGCCTTCGAGATAGGAATTTTTTCAGTGTAAGCAGTTTTAGGTTCACGAATAGCTTGTTGATTCTGCCAAGACCTCAATATAAGAGAGACATCAACAACTTCTTCGGGTCCATCATAGTCGTATTTCAGATAGAACTTGTCACCTTTTTCAAATCTAGCGTTACGCAGCTTGCTTGTTTGTATTTTAATTTTGTTTGGTAAGAAGGCTGTTGCATAGGCATTCCAATCTTTGATTTCATTATTTTTTAAAAGAATTGTTTCATATTTTTTGGGGTTATTCCGAGCATTTCCAATCAAAGTTTGCCATTCAGATGGTGCGTAAATCGTTCTTTTCTGTATAAATCCTTCTATTGTTGCATGCACAGAGTCTACTGGCATCATGGTATGTCCAGGAATGAGGAAGTTTATAGTCAGCCTTTCAACAAAACTCGCATGATATTGCATGAAATAATGGAGCATCACAATCATGGCTTTATTTTTATTTTGTCCTGCGCAACTGTCACAGTATAATACAACTTCATTTTGAGTCCTTCTCTCGTCAACCATTTTAAGGTATTTAAAGAGAATAGTACAGATTTCATTACACCCTCTTTTCGCTTCAGTTTCGTTCCAAAGATAACAAAATACAGATCTGGTACCGCTTTCATAAATGCTTTCATTATAATAGGCAAGCTTTTCGAGTATAGTAAAAATTTACGCTTTGACCGTGAGGTGTTGTTAAGACCTTTTCGAGGTCAAAGCTTGCACACAAAAAGTTTCTGTTCTCTTTGCTTCTTTTTTTGATCCTCTAGAAATAGCTTTAATGATTTTTTTTTGTCCTTAATGTGATTTTTGTAGGCATCTGATTCTATCGCTTTTTTTCTTTCTTCATCATTCAAATTCTTTATTCTCTCACATTGATCACATTTATCTTTCTTTGGTAAGTGAAACCCTAAGTTGAATTCAGTCTTAAATATTTTTCTAAACTTTTGATAACTTACTGGACCTAACTCTTTCGTATCGTCGTCTTTCAAATAAAAGTTTCTATATAAATAGGTCACATCCCTAAATTCATTTGGTAAGTACAATTTGTTACTTTTGTTTCTGCAATAGTGTGACTGAACGGTAGGCAACTTTTTAATAAAATTAATGACATTTTGAGTTTGAGATTGGCTGTATTTATTCAGTGGCGTGTTTTTACCGCGTTGGTCAGGTTTTGACATGAAATTTGCAATTTTATGTGATTTCGTGTAACGCAGTGTCATTTGCGAAATATCAAGGGTTTTCAAAAGAAACTGTTGGCAAATTTTAACTGATTCACTGCCCTTTGGTAAGTAGTAATTGTAACTTATTTTTCGACGATCACTTTCTGCTCTTTTTCGACCGATTTCACATTCCTTAATACAAGACAAAATAAAATCTCTTTGTCTTTGTAAGGATCCAAGACCCCAATAGAGTTCATGAACGCAATTTCTCTCGATTTCAGTAAACTTATTAGCGCAGTCATTCCCGCATTTTTTACCTAAGCAGGGATTAGGTTTGACAAATTTTCCCTTTCCAGACCACCTCTCAGACCTTTCTTTTTGTTTTTTCGTTAGGGATCGTTTCTTCCGCATACCCTTTTTACCAACAACACCTGGGTCTTCCTCTTCTGTGCTATCTTGCTTTCTTTGGTTGAGTCCGAACTGTCAATTGTCGTCGTAGGAGTTTGAATAGTTGACGTGGATGGGCGAACGTAGTCGTCCATACTTGTGTAAATACTTGCCTTGTCTTCTTTCTTCTGCTAGGAATATGCCAAGACTGGTCAGAGTCATATCCACTAAAATCTTTTTCTTCTTCAGAGTTTTGGTCGATAGACGAGCAATGTGTAGAATCTGAGTAGTCAACTAAAGCATTAGTTGGTATAAGTTCAGCCACCTCCTCCATTTTCTGGAAGCGAAATAAAAGCGCTATACAAACCAAAATCGCCGCCACCCAAACAAAAGTCAAAGCACAAAAAAAACCCGGGAAGGAAATTTAAGATTGAGGCATAACATGAAACAAACAATCGATTACTAGATGGGTTATTTGCACCCATAACATATTTCATTGAAATGCACTATTGCAATAAAACTTGTCATCAAACTTAATAACATGCAGAAGGTAATTTAATTTATTTAAGAAGTCAATGCATTTAATCAAACTCAGAAAAATAATTAGCATAGTATTTTACTTAAGTCTCTAAGTACTTTTTTGTAGTTATTATTTTTGTTCACATCACAAGATTCAAATAATTTAGTTTCACGTTTCACTTACCTTGTCGTTTGATAACACGTGTTTTATTACTTGAATACCCTTTTACACAAATACACACTAGGAATATTTAATTTTAAAAGTATTCGCAACGTAAGTGAAGAGAGTTTATCACAGAGTCGAATAAACTTCAAAGGACGATGGGCGTTTTGGTACCCTGTCCAACAGTATTGATTCTAGTACCATTGCGTAGGTCTTGGCAAGGCAAAAAATGTTTACTATGACGACTAGTCCCAAATCCTTGTCCATTTCGCGTGACATCGACTAATAGAATGTGTAATGTTCATAAATCATCAACGTAGATGTAGTTCTTAAATCGAACTGTATTTAATAAAAACTGGTAAAGTAACAAAAAACAGGAATTAGGCCTTCTTAAAATGTTGGCCTGCCGACTGCTTTAAAAAAAGACTGTGCAGACCTTTGCAATTCACGCAGAACTAGGTTATGTATTTGATGAAAGTCTTTCAGTATTTACAATCAATTAAGGTTGAAAAGTTAGGAGACGATGTTAACATAGTACATATTACGACTTAATCTTGCTCCTCAAGAGGTGCTGAGATAATGATGAATTTCTTCTTAAAAAAAGATGAATAGAAATGTTTTGAACTTTTGTCAAATCAGATGACGATTGTGTTTCCGTAGTATGACTCCATAGAATATTGCAAACTTTAGATTATAATAGAGTGTATCTCAAACAATGTAAGATGTCTATTAACTGAGTTTAAAATTATTACACTGACGACATATGCCTCTTAATGAATTTGCATATATGGATGACATACTTGTTTCTATGTCGATTCAATTTTTATCGTTACTCGGATCGGACAGCTAATTGAGGCAGGCCCCATAGTTTTCATTATTCTTCACGCAAATACCTTTCTAATGATATATCATACGTTACTGTTGGAGCGGGTACCAAATCTCATACAAAGTGCCCATTGTCCTTTAAAACACGTTGAAACCTGTCTTGATGCTACACTGCCTACAAATGCGTTTTGATTCACTATTAAACTATTAAATAGATTCTTTTAAATATAAAATAATAAGCAGTTTCTATTATTCTATTAAGTTATTTCTATTACTATATACCTATAGTAAAGATAACTTTTCTTCTATAGTAACCAAAGTTTACGCCATTCACATTTCATTTATTTGCGCATTATAAAGTTACAGTGCTCGAACAATTAAACGCAAAACGTATTTAACTTAAATTGCATAATTTATTATCGTAAATGCCAAGTAGGGAGCTTGCAATAAAATTATTAACCTAGTATTATATCGTTAGCGACAGGTACTATATTTACGATCTGTCAGTCGGTGTAGGTTACGTTCATAAACTGAATGGGTTTTAACTTACGATGAAAATTTCGAAATTGAAAAAAATCAGTTAACTTCTTCTTTGAACTCTAAAGTGAGTGACATAAGATACAAAATCAGATGATCTGGCCGTTAATATAAAAACATTTTTTTGAGAATTTTGGCGCTTACGATGTTCTTCCTGAAAAGGCTCGTTGTGTTTAACACGGTTAAGGACGAACTGATCACTACTCACACTGTTAAATGCGTTCGTTATTCGTTCCTTCAATTCTTCGCGATTGGAGTACTCCGTAGAGTAAACAATTCTTTTTACTTCACCCTACAAATAAAACTCTAGCGGAGTGAGATCTTGCGAGCGTGTGGGCCATGGCACGGGCCCGCCACGACCTATCCACTTGTCACCAAAATGAATGTTTAGGTACTCACGTACGCGCACCTGATAGTGCGGGGGCGCTCCGTCATGTTGGTATGTACATTTCTCTGTACAAATTAATGGCAGCTCGCACACGATCATTTCATAGCGCGTAGGCACGAACCAATATTCCCAATATTCTTCATTTGAATACTGGGACGACATTATTACACTACACACACTACCTAACACTGGGAAATGCACTTAACGTAAATTTGGTAAACGGGGATGTTTACGCAATGCGGAAGCGGCGGCGGGTTCGCATAGACTGGCGGTCACAATTATAAATCAACAATAAAATAAATAAACACAAGAAATAAAAGTTGCTCTAGGCTCGTCTGCAGAGATCTCTCTTCAATAGAAATACATACCTATTTATTATTAGAGATGATTTTGTTGTGCTAACTCGGCTTTAGCTTCTGCTTCTTTTAATTGCTGTTTTAAAATGTCTAGTTCTAATTTGTGTTTTTCCTAAATGAATTTTATTTGTAACTCGTGTAGTTCGGCTGCTCTCTTTTCCCTGCTTAAATATTCTGCTTTTAAAATTTGCACACGAAGTTTTTTTCCATTTGTGAATAGTTCTGGTGATTCTACGGATTGAATGGTGCTTTGTGGGATGGTGTTTGGTTGGGTAGTGACATTTTCCAGATTTTGTGATTCCCGTGTTGGAGAATCAACAGCATGGGCTTCAGTACTTTCTATTAAACTGTCCACACGCTGAACAGTTCGCAAGTCTTTAGTCTTTACTAAAAATATACTGAGAGCAACAGAAGGATTTGGAAAGTGATTGTATAACAAAGGATTACAATTTAAAAGTTCATTGTACTGCTCTGCAGTAAGTCCTAACCAATAATGGTATAAATGAGAATCCATTGAGTTTATGTCATTAAAGTCTAACTGTCTCTCAGTACCTTTTTTAAGTTTACTGAAAATATCAGCTACTTGAAATCCAGTAAAATCGGAATATGATGCTTCTAGTTCATCCCAACAATTGTATCGGCAAATTCTTGCAGAAAAGGGAATATACACTTTATAATTTAATAAAATGACTTTCTTTAAAGTACCTGGTACCAACAGACGTTCAGTATTCTCACAACCAGGGAATAGGCAATGACGTGAACTTGCCGATACCCGTTTATACTTTTGTGAGTTAATCTTTGAAAATGATTGACTTAATTGTTGTTCCTGAAGTGATGTTGGTTGTGGAACCAGCGGTGGCAGTGGTGGTGGTACAGGAATCATCATATCTGTAATTATGTTTCCATCCATGATACCATTCTCTCTGCCAGCAACGGGTTGCCTCCGGACTTATCTTGATGCAGCCGCCCAACAAGAAAGACAAACTCGTTCCAAATGCAACACCTAATAACAAAAATATTATATTTAGATACTTGATATTCATTAATATTTAATTATAATAGTTAAACACACATACATACGCATTCATACTTTAAGTTTAAATAAATAAGAATAAACACTTACGTGATCCTGGCTGGCTGGTGTCCATCTTAGTATAACATTCCTTTAAGGACAATCTTGACTGACGCGATAAAAGAAGATACAGGGATAACTGCTGAATCTGACTGAATAGTAGGCGTGTTTTGATGTATTAGAAGTGAACTTGTACTATTTGAATGGGTATCTTTTGCTTCTTGAAAGACTGATGGCATCACAATTTGATCTTGATCACGATTCTGTGAAAAAATAAACATTGTTAACAAAGTCAATCACAAGAAGTGAAGTTGAATACTTAAAACATAGCGATTTGATTTTTGAAAAGAGAAAGCGAACATACACGAAACATCGATTAGTCAGAGAAGTTCTTACCTCCATCAAAGCTTTTGCCATGCCGTTGAACGATTTCTCTGGCAAAACGCTCTTTTTATTGCGATTCGATCGGTTCGACTGCATATAACTCTCATCTGCTTCGGTTTCTGATCTATCATCACTCATTGCGTCAATTTCATCGTTTGCCTCTTGAAACGTTTTCAAACTTTTTCTTTTCACAAGACATGCTATAGTCTCCCAAGAAACGTCGGGTTGGCAATTTTCTTGTCTTCTTAATTTTTCTGCTAACGTTATTGTGTACCCATAACCTCAAAAGGAATATTTTTGTTTTTCAGCTACTCCTGAATATCTGCCTTTCGTGTGGCTGTAGTTGGCAGCTTCTCCACTTTTCTCGAATGATATGGCGCATTATCCATAACAATAACTGAACCACTCTCGGTTTTGGATATTATTAGTCTGAACCACTTTTCAAAATTGTGTGCATCCATTTCAGAATGGTAGTCTCCATCCCCTTTTTATTATTTTTTTATTTATTAGGGAAAACAAACAATTACACACTTATTAAAAATCAAACAAAATGGTTAAGAAGTATACATCAGTGTGCAACTCACAACGTTATCCACAGCTGAAACAGACACACAGCTTCAGATATGAATTCACCATTCATTAAAAACCCATCTGTTGATCCTGTGAAATGAAATAAAAACAAATCAATAATTAAGTACCGGTTGCATAGAATACTTGATCGCTGGAAATAGATTTTAACCTTTAAATAGCAACCGAAATTAATTGCATCATTAATGTCCTTGGACAGATGATTCTATAACCATGAAGATCTTTCTCCGAGGGAAAGTATTAAGACTTAACCAGTTTTTAGTGACCGAAAATGGAGTGCTCATTTTATTAAAATGCTTTGTTAATGAATTAATAATAAAAAAAAGTTTACCAATATGGCCAATGATAAGCCGTTTTCCTTTTCCAGTTGGGTTCTTTAAACCAGTTGATAAGCCTGCTCGGTGTGCTTCCTTTGAAGACTTAACAGTAGTGTCTTGCCATACTTTGCTTTTTGTGTGTTCTGTAGGTATATAGTTTAAGATGTAAACATAATATTAATTCAACGAGATGTAAACATAATATTAATTCAACGTATGTTAAACTAAAACTTGGTTAGCTATTTACCGAGTTATGTAAAACCCCCTTCTTCCAGACTTCACAAATATTAGCAGCACTATACCTTCTGTTAACGCAGTTGCCAAAAGCCCGGTGTCCGCGCCGGGGAGTACAGCGAGCGGCGAGTTCGCCGCCATGACTTTCCTTTTACGCTACGAACGCATCGCTACAAGACGTCGTGTCGCCACATTCTACACAATTATTGTGAATCCATTTAATGAATCTAATAATACAAGTTTAAACCAAGAATACCTGTGCCTCATTCAAGAATACTCAAGTTTCGAGCCGGATCCTTGCCGCTTTGGGAAATTATTACGACATTGCAAGACAAGGCGGAGGGTTAACGAGGAGTTCCACGGGCACAGGTTGACACGTGGCGCATCACGAACAAGGCGAGACTCATCTGGTGCTAGCTGGGACACAATTGAGAAAATCGCTGTGCTGTTCTGCTGTATTCAACTAAGAACCCTTGAAGAGTTTCCAAGGATGAATCGAGAGAAAAAAAAGCCATGAAGGGTTTGCAGTGTGGTATAAGTGAGTCCGTTCCAATCATTTAAAATAGCGCTGTCAATTAATGCCTGGTACTGGCAAAAAACCATTTCCACTTTCTCAACAGAGAAATATCCACGTCCAATATTGCGTCATCTAGTATAACCTAGATGAATGTAAACGGTGCACATGCACTGATTTAATTGTAATAGTGTGCCGACTTATTTCCAAGAACATTTCATTTCCAAAAAATTTCACGTAGACAATTTCCATACATCGCAATCATGTGCTAGTGAATTTCCTTTTCAGAGGTCTGATTTACTGTGTTGTGTCAGTTTGTGCCAATGCAGTGCAAGCCATTGTAAATTTCTAACAGTTTTCAACATTCCAGCGGATCGGAGGGCGGTCAAGTTCACAGCGCGCGGCCTACGTGACTCGCGACGCACGCGTCATACATACCCACCCTCTCTGCTTCGCACAGTTTCTGCCGCTGCTTGCCTGCAAACATTTTCTTGCCTGCTATATCAAAAATTTAAGTATTGCACAACATTATTCTTTCACTATACTCAATTCATCGCGGGTTATGATCATTTGCTTTCAGCTGGGCTGTTTGAGACTGGTTTCATTGCACTTATTGACTTGTTTGCACAATGGATCTTAAATCGTTAAAGAAAACCAGAGCTAGTCATAAAGCAAAGCTTACCATATTTAAATCATACATAGAATCATTTTTGCCTAATAAAATTATCAATAAAGTACAAGTTCTCGAAACAACAGCTCGTCTAAACAAAATATTGGAGTTATACACTGAGTTTGATGCTATTCAAACGGACATTGAAAGTCTTGTGGAAATTCCAGGTGAAGAGCACAAGGAACGGGAGATATTTGAAACAAGCTACTTCGGCTGCGTGGCTGTTGCACAGGAGCTGTTGAGTGCTGCCTCTGCAGAGCAGGAGACCGGATCGGTGACGGGTTCTAGTGACAGCGCTGGAAAGCCGGGTGGGCCAAACATTAAATTACCTACTATCAAATTGCCGATCTTCTCTGGACGCTATCAGGAGTGGCTAGAATTCCACGACACTTACAAATCACTTATACACGACAACACAACTATACCCAAAATTCATAAATTTCATTATTTGCGAAATTCATTAAAGGATAATGCAGCTTTAATTATTAAATCATTAGAATTCTCTGCGGATAACTATGATGTTGCATGGGATTTACTATGCAATAGATATCACAACGATCGAATTTTAATTAACAATCACATACAAGAATTATTTAATATACAACCAGTAGTTGAAGAATCTTCAAGGGCCTTAAGAAACACAATAGATTCAGTCAATAAAAACTTGAGTATTCTTGAATGAGGCACAGGTATTCTTGGTTTAAACTTGTATTATTAGATTCATTAAATGGATTCACAATAATTGTGTAGAATGTGGCGACACGACGTCTTGTAGCGATGCGTTCGTAGCGTAAAAGGAAAGTCATGGCGGCGAACTCGCCGCTCGCTGTACTCCCCGGCGCGGACACCGGGCTTTTGGCAACTGCGTTAACAAGCTGGCCCCCTTGGAGCAGGAGCAGCATCCTGGTCCAACGTAATTGGTAGTGGGCAGAGTCTATTCCACCTTCATTTAGACAAGTCTCATCTAAATAATATATTTTTTTCCTTATTCCTTAATCTCTTAATTTCATGGAGATATTTCACCCTCCATAATACGATCCTCCTGTCTGTCGATTAGGGCACTTTTTCTACTTCTTTTAATACATGTAAATTTTAATTTGTTCTTGATTAAATTATATTAAGTGCTTCTTTTAAAATCGGGTAGAGACTCATCACTATTCATGGCTTCCAGAATCTTATCCAATGTCGGTAATTCATTATCAAAGAAAAAATAATGAATTTTCCTTCGTATTCCACTTAAAATTATATCATCATATTCATCAGATTTTGAGTATTTCCGTTAGCGAGGAGGAGGTGATTGCAGGCGACCTTCTATATTGTACTCTTTGAGGATATTTTAGACTGTTGACCGAGATATGCCTGTAAAATGTTTAATAGTGTATATTATTCATCCTCACAAAGCATGCTATTTTCAAATACATTTATTTATTATAATAAAATCCCTGCAATTTCTGCATTGGGTATGATCTTTACCTGCAATTTCTGCAGTTTTAATAATTAACTGCGTCTTATAGGCAGGAGTATTTTCTAAGATAAAGTAGGTTACAGAATTGATTTTTTTTTCGTTATTCTTACTTTTAAAGTAAATAACATAATCTACTGCCAGAGAATTAGTACAATAAAGCGTGTTACAGTTATAATAGAGAGATACTTCCCATTAAAATCCGATTAATTTGAACTGAGCGGTTGACAGCTGACCGCCTCCGTGTTGTGTAGATTTTTACGAGTTATTGAGCTTTAAGTTTGTGAACCCTATGTTCTACCATAAGTCGTTGCTTTTGTGCCTCATCTGAGTCTCTTTTATTTTTTTCTAGAAGTAGAATACATGTCGTGCATACATCTGTTCTAGGACTGCCAAAACCGAGGTTATAGTTGTTATTGAATTTTTTTCTGAACAGACCTTTTTTGACTTTTAAAGGTCAATTTCACACATATAGCCACTGATTTCGATAATGCCCCCTATGTAATATTTAATTACTTATTTTTACCTATATTTTGAGTTACATTTCTTTTGCGCCGGGCCTGGGTTTTATTCTCATACTTCATGAGCATTGTCCTTTGCTTCAAGATTTGGCTGGTTGTTGTACATTTTCCATATTTTGTTAATTGAAAGTTCTGCAGGTAAATATCTCCGTTCGGGTAATTGATGCGTAAAGTAGATTTCCTCGCAAAACTACGTCCACAGACATAAAACTACATTCATAGTTAAATTTTGACTTTAAGTGGATATTGCCTTTGTTATTAGATGACTCAAATATTAATTATGTTTTTCAATGCTATGGTACGAGAAATTCTGAAAAAAAAAATAGTTTTATAAAATTACGACTTAATTTTTAATAATAAAATATTCTTGATACTCCTTCACAAACAAGGGGCCCATCGGGTGGCAATGTCCTTTGAAATCAAAGTACATTATACCACGCTTGGTTATTGTAGGATTTGGCATTATTTTAACTTTGGAATCAGCGATAATTGTATCAATATCTTCTATTATAGGCCATGCAAAAGCTGTCTACTTACGTCGTGCAAACTTTACCTCCCAACGATTGTCTATCTGTTTTTGAATGAAGCCTACGTAATATTTATGTCCCTTCACTAAAGTATCCAATCACCACACAATCACCCACTGGTTAATATGGATATCTAGCCCAATCTCCTCTCTTGGTTCATTTTCTTTGTTAATTCCTGCCATTACAGCTTCATCATCAGACTCAATAAGATATTCAGCTTCCTCTTCCAACCATTCACTTTTGTCAGAATTCGCATAATGCACTTCATTATCTGAATCAGCATCTGTTCTGAATCTTTAGCATTTTTCTTTACTTTTATTTAACAAAAATTGTAAGTTCTTATATAATATAAGCAACACAAATTAACGTTTTAAAACAATCAACTTATAAAATGTTTTTCACATAAATCAACAAAATTAAATTATTCAAATATTTCAAAAAAAAAAAAACTAAAAATCCGTAACCAATGAGTTCAGTAGTAACGGCTTAGGTAGGCATTTGGATAATATTCGACTCCTGGTCTTTGGCGCCAGCTTTTGAAAATAATCTCTCTGCTGGAGCCGAAGAAGCAGATCCCAATAGCTGCTTACACGCCAACTGTGTGAGTTGGGGATAAGCTCTCTGATAGCTTCTCCAGGATTCTAAAGGGTCTTCTTTTAATCCTATCAGAGGTGCAGCTATGTACAAGTTTAATTCAGATGTCTGAATGTGATTTTGACTGGTTTTCATAATCTCCAACAACAGCTTGTTGTGGGTTTCAGTCAATTATCGACCTATGACAGTATCGATATACGACTGAAATTTCTAAATGTCATCATTATCGACATTAGCAGCAGCCAAAGTAATTGACAGTGGGCAATGCTCAGGTTCTCGCCCTCGGTTTTCTTCAATAGATCGTCTTATGTCTTTGCTAAAAATGTTCCATCATTAAGGTGTAATTTTTTAAACCGAGGATCTAAAAATGTTGTTGAATTAAATAAAAGAACTTTTTGTATTTGGTCAAAATGTTTGTTAAATTGTCGTATCGTTCTTTCCCTGTGTCTTGAGCAAGACGAGGTCACTTACCGTTTGGCGGCTGTACACACTAGTGATGTAACGAATATTAGCATTTTTTCAATATCCGCATTCGCAAAAATTATGCGAATATTTAGCGAATGTTTTTAATAATCAAAAACGAAATTATGAAGGGCATGCGTGGTTAATCAATCTCACAAATCCAAGTGATTCCACAAAACGAAATGGTAAGTCTTCCAGAGCGATCATTTCGCCAACCAAATTATCCAGCACGAAAGACTTATTTTTTTCAACGCAATCACTCAAAAACATTTGCTTAAGGTCAGTTTTTGTACATTGTCGCGAGGAGGACGCCGAAGAATTAATTTTAGCAGCAACTTGCTTTTCAAGTTCTCTTTTTTCCAGTTCTTCATATTCATTTTTGTGTATAGCTTCCAGGTGTTTTGTCATAGCACTGGTGGTTGTACCTTTGTGCGAGTACTTTTTATCACACAACCTGCAGTTAACATTTTCAGTATCACATATTGCAAAATAAGTTTTTATGCCACTTTGTCCCTTAAATCTCAGCTAAATTTTAAAAGTAACATAAAATTAACCTCAATTTTTTTCAATTCATTCTAAAAAACTTTTAGAATGAACTTTCTGTGACTAAATTCATTCAATTAACCAATAACGGCTCGGCTATGTTCAATTTAAACATGGCCGACACGAAACTTCAAAACTGTCAAACATTTTACGCCCGCTTTTTAAAATTTTACTTCATTTCATGGCGAAAGAGAAGATGGTGGATGGTTACTATGCACCCAGCGCCGGCTCAACGAAAATTGGCGCCCTAGGCAAAACATTGGAACGACGCCCATAAAAAACAACAAAAAAAACACTAGACACTAAACAAAACTGCGAATTCTGTACTTTTGAATTACCCGGAAATAGCATATTCAAAGATCAAAAATCATTTTTACTAGGTACTGGCATGGGTTCAGGTAATTAAAGCAAAGCAGATTATAAGTGTATTTTTTAATCATCTAATTAGAGCATAGTCTTGTGACACGATTCTGTTGCTAGGCTGTAGACATTAATTTATGAAAAATGAATTTTTGTTGCCTTCATTCTTGCAAATGTAGAAACCATTTCTTTTAAATCAATTGTTTCAGCAATTTCTCTTGAGTCATTGTGGACCGTAGATTTGTTTTAATCAGTTTAAGTTTAGAAAAACTGCGCTCTCCACTGGCCACAGACACGGAAAGAGTGAGCAATACCCTTATTGCTGTTACTAAATTAGGTACGCTATCTAGAAGCCCATTTGCACAAATATAATTTAAAACGTCTTGTGGCGCAGTGTTATTTGGTACTCTTCTTGCAATAGCTTGTATTCACTGCATAACTCAGTTGCACCAACATCCCAAAAGAAGTGGGTCAATGTTTTTAAATTACAAACATTACTTTTCAATTGTTTTGATGGCGGTAATTGATACAAATTATAATTATATTTTCATTGATGTTGGTGCATACGGCAAAGAATGTGATTCAAATGTTTTCAAGGAGACTGCTTTTTGGAAAAGCTTAGTGAACAAGACGTTAAATTTGCCAAAGCCTGCACAACTGGAAGAATCAAATATCGATCTACCCTACATTTTTGTTGGGGACGAGGCTTTTGCGTTACACGAAAACATACTTCGCCCATTCAGTGGCCAACTGCTGAATGCGACTAAATCGGTCTTTAACTATCGTTTGACCCGAGCAAGGCGATATATAGACTGTGCTTTTGGCATTATGGCTAATAAATGGAGAATTCCCCATCGTCCTCTAGATGTGTCACTTGATTTAGCAGTTAAAATTGTAAAAACGTGTTGTTTACTACAGAACTTTATACATAAAGAAGAGGGTATGCGTGAAATATCAACCATCAATCTTGGCCCTGAACTATCGGCTTTACCAAGGTCGCCATCAATACAATACAATACTATGACAGCAAGTACAGTTCGCAATCATTTTGCGGAATACTTTATGTCTGAGCATGGACGAGTACCATGGCAAATTAAATATTGTTAAAAATTTATTAAATATATATGTTCTTAGAGGTCAGATCAGAAGTGGTACTTGAAAATGAATAACACACGTCTATAAACATTTAACCTGGTAAGGTTTATTTCTTACAAAGGATTTAGCAGAAGCCAACTTTGAATAGCAAATACAATATCGATAATTAATTATAAGATCACGATGTGACATCTTCAACGTCCGTCATCCTTCTATCCGTCCTAACTTCTTCTTCTATACCAGCCCGGTCAGGCCAGGTTGGTAGCAAGGAGGATTCATATCTAACACGGCCGTTCCTGACCCTGCGGCGTCCTCGCCAGCAGTATTATTCGACTCTTCAGCATCAGATCAACTACCCATAAGCTGATCACCGAGATGTTGCTCATGATCTGAAACATGTTAAGCAAGGTATAAGTAATTTACTCGTAGTAGTCGTTTTTGTGTAAGTATAAGTCTGCAGCAGGAGAAAAGGAAGGGTAACAAAAAAAAATGTTGCATGTCATTTCACGCATTCATAGCATAGGCACGCGTTTAGGCTATAGGTTGCATACTATGACGACGTGAAACAGAGACCCATGCCGTTGTATGTTCTCGGTGACAGAGGCTCCCAGTTTGCTTGTCATTACACACGCTCATAGCATAGGCACGCATTTAAGCTATAGGTAGCATACTATGAAGACGTGGAACAGAGACCCATACCGTCGTATGTTCTCTCAAAGTGGTCTAGACAACTAGCACCATCAGTATGTCAAAGTCAAAATCAAGGAAAAGACCATTTCCAAGCTAAAATACAGTCAAGGTCAAAATCAGTCATTGAAAGTAGGTCAATTAGATCAACACATCAATATTCATGCACCCTTTCATGGCACGCACACAAAGACTCATGTACATTCGAACGTCCTCAAAGTCCTTGTCATTGTCAAATTGCCTTGCAGCTCTCAAAGAAAGCCAAGGAGGTCACATTTCGCTCGGCCACTGCTGACCATTCATTTGAAGGATCTAAGTTTCCAAAGAAATAAATCCATGACTTAATTATAACTTTGACATCATCATCATCATCATTGGCCACATAGCATCTTGGTCAGACGATTGTGGCAGTGCTTGTCTATGCGGTTATTAGTGCCGCAATCACTTTCTTTTATGGCTAAATAAGCCAATAGCTGCACGACACACATAACTTTGACACATAAAATCAAAATAGTAATCCAAAATATCATCATTACTCATATCAAGTGCCAACAAACATAAGTGATCAACGGTTAAAATTGACACGTATGCAGTTTTAATCATCTTTTATAAAATAATGGTAAAAGGTCATAATGGGATACATAAGAACTGGATTGATCTCACCAGGCATTATCACTCCATGCTTCTTGTAATATCTCTGCAAACAGCGCTAGGCCTTTGCGCTTTATGATAACAGCAGGGAATCACATTATGTGACACCACAGCGAGACAGGAGTAGAGGTTCCTTCCACACGAAACGCACGAGCGACCTTGCGATATGTTGATGAGCTGCTCCACTCGACAGACAGGATACATGTTCCCAGCTCACGTATTAGATACTATTCTCGCCATAAGACAAATGTACCACATGAAACATAAAAACACAATAACTGGATAACAACTTTGATATGTCACCATGGAAACCGGTGATATTTTTTGTAGCTACAAGCGGCCTTGTTATATAAATAGAAATTACTTCCCATTATTTCTTAAAATGTATCCAAGAATAATGAAAACAACACCGATACTCTTCTTTCAACACAATTTTTAGTACAGCAAATCATGCATCGCACAGAATATTCAATTAAGGTAGAAACACATTATTGAAACGCCACGCCACACAACGTGTCGCCACCCCATGAGCACTGTGCACATTACCAACACGTGATGCCACGACACGCTCGCAATTTTTTAATTCAGTCTATGTGCGGCGGTGAACATGTATAGTCGTGTACTATGGATCTTCTAAATAACGAGTCAGATGAAGATTTTGAAGATGGATTGATGCAAATTTTGGGTACATATATGTTACTAAAACGACTCAAGAATAAGAAACAAACTAGACGTTACTGGGTGCATGAAATAAATGAAAAGAGAAGTACGTGTGGTGAATATCATGCTCTTTATCAAGATTTACTTAATGACAGCGAAAGATTTCATATGTATTTTCGGGTTACTAAAACACAATTTGAGGAAATACATGAATTTATTAAAAATGATATACAAAAGAAAAGGACAACATTTCGCGAAGCAATCAGTACAAAAGAAAGACTTGCTGTATGCCTCAGGTAAGTAACTACTAGATATTTAAAAAAAAATAAGATCAGACTGTCTTTTAAAACTTTTCTTCATGGTCAAAACTATCATAATATTCTTTCAAATTAGTATTTTCATTTGGCAACTGTCCAGCTTCTACTTTTGACACATCATTTTGTGCTGATAGAGAATGGTCGTAATATCTATATTGAGTCACATTTGGATTCGACATTATTTGATTCGTATTTAAGTTATAGTATAATGTAGTCTTCTCTAAATCACGCGATGTTTGGTGAGGGATAATATTAACCGGTACATTTTCTTTTTCTGTTGTCCTAGTGTGTGTATATGGACTTTGATTTGGTTTTACAATAAATGGCTTATTAGAATTGTGAATTATATTATCACTAGTAATATTTATCGGTGTGTTCAGAATTCTTTCACGGTTATTAAGCATTTTCATTTCCGAATCATGTATTAGCTTATGTAATTGAAATTTTATTTCAGCTTGGTCTGTTTTAGGTAACTTCTTCAATTGTTTACTCATTGATAAAAAAAAATAGTCATTTTCATCCATGTCTGGTACTCCTCTTTTCTGTCTCATATCCTGCGTCGTTTTCATTACATCAACCATTTCTCGTAAAATTTGAGTATCACTATCATTTTTGTTTATGCGTCTCGGGGTAAAATTTAGAGTAGTACAAGCTCTTGCAGCAGATGCCCTGGAAGAAGAGGACCCTGGAGTAGGTGAACGAATTATAGGAGGAGGTGAAAGTGCAGATTCTTCAGAAAATTGCAATTCAGAGTGTTGTGTTGAATCTTCATCATTTATATCAGCTAAGTTTGTAACAGTCTGTCTCCCTTCTAAATGTGGTAACAGAAATTCCATCTGCTTCTCAAATTTCCAAGGTACTAAATTAGTTGCTGCTTGACCGCTCTTCTTGCGGCGTCTTTTCAATGCATTTGTGAAGCAGTTTCTTAATTTTGCCCATTTATTTTTTACATCTTCAACTGAAAGAAAAGAAAAATAATGAAATTTTTTGTTATAGGTTTTTAGCCACGGGCAATTCATTTAGATCGATGGGATTCAACTATCGAATGGGATTCAGTACCGTACGAAACATTGTGCAAGACGTTTGCAATGCAATTTGGAAGAAAATGGGTCCTATTTATATGCCCAAACCTACAACTGCAATTTGGCAAGAATCAGAAAATGGTTTTAGAAATTACTGGAATTTCCCAAATTGCTGTGGAGCAATAGATGGAAAACATGTGAATATTATTTGTCCTATAAATGGTGGTTCAAATTACTGGAATTATAAGGGAACTAATTCAATCGTGTTACTAGCTGTAGTAGATCCAAAGTATAGATTTTTAGTTGTGGACGTCGGATCCTATGGTAAAAACAGCGATGGTGGCATATTTGAAAAATCCATTTTAGGAGAATTAATAGAAAAAGGAAAATTAGAATTGCCAGCCGCTAACCCTTTAACTCCAAATTCAGAACCATTGCCACATGTGATTGTGGCAGATGAAGCTTTTCCCTTAAACCCATTTTTGATGCGACCCTACAGTAAGAATGACGTTCGTAACAATGAACCCAATAAAATATTCAATTACAGACTCAGTCGTGCTCGACGAATAGTCGAGAATGCTTTTGGCATCTTAAGATCAAGATGGCGTGTATTTGCAGGTCCTATGTCAGTACAACCTGACATGGTCGACAAAATAATTTTAGCAACATGTTGCTTACACAATTATTTGGGCACGGATAATTTACCCTCGAACTGTGATCATCCAGAGACAAATGTGACAGAATCTACCGCCTTTGACAATTTAAATCCAATTCGTAGAAATTCCACACAATATGCTTTTACAGTGAGAAACAAATTCAAAGAATATTTTAACAGTGAAGGCGCCGTTCCGTGGCAGCTTGATATTGTGAGGAGAGGTAGACGACATTCATAACATGGCTACTCTTCAAAAAAATCACAAAACTAAGTTCATACGAGATATATGTATATTTAGTTAACATAGGTGTTCGGGATACCCAGAACGTGAAACCTTTTTTAATGTAAAACACCAAAACCTATAAAGTAGGAACCTCTTTGTGTCTGTGTTTTGTTTTATCTTTTTTTAATTTTTCGTTGTCAAAAATAAGTCTTGCGGAATACAACTCTCTTATATAATTTTCACGAAGCATTTTTTATTCAATTTTATATACAGTCCTATCCAATAGGTATATATATTCAAGTAAAAAATAAGTATATTCTATTTTGTAATAAATAATATTCGTAATAAAACTTACCTGGTGTATCCATTTCCCCTGCAATTTCTTCCCAAGCATTATTTCGTACAGTATGGTCCCTGTACTGAGCTAAATTAGTATTATATAGAATAGGATATCGTTTCACTAATTCTATTAAATTCTTGACCGTTATTTGAAGCTTACTAGTTTGAGATAGGCACCTACGTGTTTTCCGCTTTTATCTCTGTCCTTTTCTACCCCATATCTTGCATCTCTCTCGCACACCGACCAGTTTCACTCCCCACCAGGCAGGAGGCGACGAGTGTTCTCGGCGGCCACAGTTCGTCATTGGCGTCTTGTTTTCCGCCCGAGAAGGTTGGTCTAACCAACCGCTGTAGTATTTCGTTGAAAAATAAACTCAGTGCTCTCGCAGAACACAGGTGAGTTTATAATATTTTATACAATTTGTTAACGGTTTTACCGTTCGATATTCGATTTTGCGAAATCAAGTGTTAATATTTTGTACATCTACCCCTTTTTTGTCACGAGTTTCTTCCGTGTACTTTTTTTTTTTCAGTAATTTGTTTTCAGAATGAGTGACTTATAAAGCAAATATGGATGCGGTAAATAATAAAGCTACCACAGCCCGTGCACGTGACTATGGAAAAGAAAGCAAGCCCGAAGTTCCTAAGGCACCTGTGGCCCTAGTTCAATCCTGCAAGGCGTTCAACTTTTTGACAAAAAATAATGGTGTGAGGTGCGGTCCAACCAGCATCTCCTTAGTTCGGACTGGTCACTACCGCACTTGAAGAGGGCTGGTGGTGTCAAGAAAGCTTTTCGGCCTTGAAAGACTTGGTACGCTCCCCTCGGACTGCCAGTAAGTCTGTTAGCCACTCCCCATGGGGGTCGGCTCATTATTACGGCGTGTGATGGTTTTCGGCCTTGAAAGACTTGGTACGCTCCCCTCGGACTGCCAGTAAGTCTGTTAGCCACCCCCCATGGGGGTCGGCTCATTATGACGGCGTGTGATGGTTTTCGGCCTTGAAAGACTTGGTACGCTCCCCTCGGACTGCCAGTAAGTCTGTTAGCCACCCCCCGTAGGGGTCGGCTCATTATCACGGCGTGTGATGGTTTTCGGCCTTGAAAGACTTGGTACGCTCCGCCTAGGACTGCCAGTAAGTATACTAGCCACCCCCCGCAGGGGTCGGTTCATTATCACGGACCCGCGCAGGGTACCAATCTTGCATTTTGCGAGTCGCAGCATCATTACAAAGCAGGGACCAGTAAGTATACTAGCCACCCCCCGCAGGGGTCGGTTCATTATCACGGACCCGCGCAGGGTACCAATCTTGCATGTTGCGAGTAGCAGCATCATTACAAAGCAGGGACCAGTAAGTATACTAGCCATCCCCCGCAGGGGTCGGCTCATTATCACGGACCCTCGCAGGGTACCAATCATGCATGTTGCGGGTCGTACCATCATTGCAATCTACCCTCGCAGGGTGGCTTTTTGGATCGACTTTCGAAGAGTCGCCATTATAACCTTCCCTCGAAGGGAAATGGTAATCACACTCACGCTGAATGGCGTGTGACGCAAAACTCTAAAAGCTCCCTTGGGATATCACGAGTAAATTACAATAGGAACCATGTCCAACAGAGGAAACAGAAAGCGTCCAGGACCGCAGGCGGACTTTGATGCGTCCAACAAGGCACGTAAGTTATGACTTTCCAGGCGGGTTGCCTAACATTATATCAAGACCAATGGAAAGAAATGGGAGCTCCGCCTTTCTTGTTAAAAATAATAACTGGGTATCGCATACCATTGGCCAAAAGCCACCTTTGATAGATAATGCCAGATTTGACCAGAGAGTCCAAAGAGATGGATGTCGTCATATCCCAAATGATAAAACAAAAAGTTCTATTGATAGCTGCAAATTCTGCCAGCTTTCTTTCCAATATGTTTCTTGTGCCCAAAAGGCGACGGAAAGAACCGTCCAATACTCAATCTCAAGGTTCTCAACAAGTTCATAATTACGGAACCCTTCAGTTTAATAAATGTTTTTCGGGTGCTAGAGTTTCTTCAGAAAGACGAATGGCTGTGCAAGTGGATCTCCCCCAGGCTTACTTCTACCTTCCGGTAGCCGAAGGTCACAGATATGTTCTTCGACTAGTATACAGAAGAAGACTGCTTCAGATTACGTGCCTACCATTTGGCTTAAGCACGGCACCCAAGACCTTCGCCACAGTGACCAATTTGGGTGGCTCAAACTTTGAAAACTCAAGGGATACTTATAATTGTGTATCTCGATTTTCTGGTGGCTCGCCAAGATATATTTGCCTACTTTGGGATCATTTGCACCATGTTTTGGATGGCAAGTGAATAAATCGCAAGCATTATCAACAAGATAATGACAAAACGCACTACGTGACAAACAGCACGACAAACTAAGAAGACCTGCATAGCTTGATAGGACTTTTAAACTTCGCAACTTTTCGTTGTTCCATACGGCAGACTGCATTACCGGGCTCTCCTCACTATCCTCAATGCAGTGTTGAACAGCAATCTATACCTACCCTATTCATGGAACCGTGAGCCAAACGGTGAACAAACCATAAAAAGGGTTCTTATAAGTCACGATTGAAGTAATGATCATATTTTATAAAAATAACTACGAAAGTAATATACTGACAACATTAGAAATGATATTTTAGAACGATGTCTGTGGAACTTATGCAATCTTTTCAAACTTAATTGAAATCAAATATGTATAATAAATGCCGTAAATTATTTTCTTAATTTTAATGAAATATGTAGTAAATCGTTTACATGTAAAATGAACCTAGAAGTCTTGACTGTCATACATAGAACCCTACTTAATTGAAGACCACAGATACTAAGAACATTTTACATAAAAATGTGACGTTTTTGTCATCGGTCGGGTTATACCCACCATTTTGAAAAAGTGTCATTCTTTGGTTACATTGTGGGCTCACGGCTCGGTGAATGGAGTATAGCAATGTTGAACCTACCAGCAGATACCTTAGCAGATCTAAAGTGGTGGCTGGTCAGCTGCCACCAAACCTTGGATATTCATTCGCCACTTCCCTGTCACCTTATAACCACGGACGCCTCCGATGTAGGATGGGGGCACAACTGAACGGAACTCCCGTAATGGGTTCATGGAACGAGAGAGAAAAAGGCTTTCACTGCGATCTGAAAGAGATGCTTGCAGTATTAACTGGAAAATCACGGCAAGTTGCTAAAGAGATCAACAGCCATTTTTCAATGCAGAAATGGGACTGTGGTGTCATATCTAAGAAATCAAGGTGGCACCCGATCAAGGAGCCTACCGAACTTGACGTACAGAGTATTCAGTTATCTTGAGCTGTATCAAATCTATCACGTCGTGAATCATATACCAGCCCTATTCAACAGTCAGGCAGACCATCTCTCCCGACACAAACCTCCACCGGAGTGGCATCTTGTATCAGCAGTGGACCTATTTGCCTCGAAGCGAGCCCAGGGACACATAGTTGTGTACTACGTGCCCCTAGATCTGAAGGACCCGAAAGCGGGGTTCCACGATGCATTTTTCTCAAGTTTTGACTTACCCGCTAGCATGGGTATTACCGCCACCTTACCTTATACCGTAGGTCCTCAGTCATCTCAATTCAGGAACGGGAGTTAATCTCATAGTAGTTCCTTCGGTGGCACCAGGTATTTTGGCAAGCAGATTTGAAGTCCCGATCATTAGCAGTACCCTACACATTGATGAACCTCGAGCAGAAACCGATAGACACAGCAACGGGGATACCCCCTGCCAAGGTCAAGGAAATGGGGGGGGGGGGGAGGGACAAGGAGTCTCTCCGACTGAAGTCTTCTTCAATCCACACGCAACACTTATCAATCAGCTTGGAGTCGATGGTTAAATTGGGGCGAAAAGTATGAAATTGGATCCTATGAATCCTTGAATCCCTATTTGGACCTATACTTACCCAATTTTTAGCGGACTTACACATAGTAAATAAACTAGCATACAATACTATTTTATTACACAAGTCAGTTATAGCTACACTATGCAATGCAGAAACCACTCTAGAGCTAGGTTCACACGTTCTAGTCGGACACATTTTAAAATCAATAGCGCTGAGCAAACCTGTTCCCCGGGAAGCCGTCCATCTGGAATATTGACCAATTGGTAACCTACTTAAGTGCAGTAAACGTAGACGAGAATAATCCATTTGCAACTTCCAGGCACACTGCTGCTCTTTCTTTTGCTAGCTTGTTCCGGAAAGGCGAGTCCATGATCTTTCCTTGCTTGCAATAGACCCAGAACATTTCAAAAACAACAAAGATAATTTAATCTTATGGCCAGTCTTTGGCTCTAAGACCGACAGTTCTAGTCATAGGCAGTCGGGTTGTTGTTTGATGGATAATCAGGAAAATATAAATCTAAGTCCAGTGTATTGGGTCAGAAAGACTAAAGCCTTGTTAGAAGATAGACGGACATCGGCTAATTCCTTAAATTTATTTATATCCGTTAGAGGCCAACCAAAGGCAGGCACTCGAACGATGATGCGGGTGGATTAAGACATTGTTAAAAGAGGCAGGAATAACTACAACCCCAGGAAGCTTCCACTCGGCGGTAGCGTCAAAATCTGTGTTGACAATATACCTTTGGACGATATATTAGCAAAGGGTAATTGGCGATCAGGCAATACATTTGCCCATTTTTACAGAAGGGAAAGATACCCACTAAATAGAAGTAGCAAGTTATCTCGATTATTTAATTAATCCAGCTGATTAATGTCTATATTTTTGTTACTATTGTTATTAAGAAGTATCGCAATGTTTTTGTTAATTACTATTAGAAAATGAAATCAATTTTTGCTTTTGTTCTTGCATCTCTCTTTTAATTTTTATTACTCATCCTTCGAGCCCCTTTCCCAACTATGTTGGGGTCGGCTTCCAGTCTAACAGGATGTAGCTGAGTACCAGTACCAGTTAACTTTGATTACATTAGTATTCCAGGATGCAATACACATACTTACATGTGATTACTCGTGTACCTAAGTACCTATTTACATACACAATTTCATTGTGCTTTTGCTCACATTGGCGTCCACTTCCACCAGGCGATAACAAACACGTCTCAAACTAGTAAGCTTCAAATAACGGTCAAAAATTTAATAGCAGCGTTTTACCTGAAATAAAACGCATATTAAATACTTACCTTATTTGAAGCTTACATTTTAATTTCTGCCTGGTGTTTTCGACTCAATGACGAACTGTGGCCGCCGAGAACACTCGTCGCCTCCTGCCTGGTGGGGAGTGAAACTGGTCGGTGTGCGAGAGAGATGCAAGATATGGGGTAGAAAAGGACAGAGATAAAAGCGGAAAACACGTAGGTGCCTATCTCAAACTAGTAAGCTTCAAATAAGGTAAGTATTTAATATGCGTTTTATTTCAGGTAAAACGCTGCTATTAATTGTTCGTCCCTCATTTCCAAAAGATGCAAATAAAATCCGCGTGCAAAATCAAAGAAAGTTCTCGAACAAATGACGCGTGGCGTCGGGTCTGCACTAGAAACACACTGCGAGCGGTGCGTCGGGTGGCGTGTTTACCCCCACCACCGGCGACACGTTGATCTGGCAGTCAGGGATCGGGTGGCGTGTACGCGCATGTTGTTGCGTCGGGTGTTTATAATGTGATTCTAGGCATAGAAAATAGTACGAATTGATTCCACTCAACACGCATCACGTTTTGTCGGGTGGCGTGGCGTTTCAATAATGTGTTTCTACCTTTAGTTTTAACAGTTGGCAGTTTTAGGCCTTTATGTTGAAATCATTTTCTAAAAGCGTGATAAAAGGTAGCGACACGATACAGCGCTTCTTCCTTCCTTCTCAACGCCAGACATACTTATACCTCGTACTATGATAAGTTGAAAAGTTTCAGCCCTATCTGCAAAATTCATAATCCAAAACTGTTCAAATCATAAAATATTGATCATAAAGGACAATGCTATTCTTTGTATGGAAGTTGGGCTCAAGAGTTGCCCACAGTAACTGCATAGTGTATTATGTTCCATAGGCTTATAATAGGTCCCAGACCGAAATATTTCGAAATCTATCCCAGGAGTGCTGAGAAAAACTGGTTTGACTCTTATTCAATACTACGAAAAATATGCTTACGAACTCTTAACTATTCCACTTTTATTACCTTAATTGAAATGCATTATAATCAGTGGTCGGAATAGGTAGAGCTATTTGGGGTGAATGACCGCAAACATTGATATTAACATGGACATGCCTCTGAAATCCCGGGATTTTGAAATTGTCGATTGATTTAAGTGAGTTAATATGGGTAAGTGGGCAGTTATGAGCAGGTAGTAGGTGAGCACCCAAACAGTATATACTTACTTATAAACACACACAGGGATCCTGGAACGTTGTTAGAGGTAGCTTCGTGAAATATGAATTAATTAAGTAAAACTGTTAGAAACGATACTAAATATACTTTACTGCACAAGGAAATATTAAATGCCTACACAATACAGAATAGAAAAAGATAATATCGCTGCCACCGGCTGGAGGTACGCGACGGCTGAGGGGGAGCGCGAGGGGAGTGCTAGCGCCGGGTTTACGCGGGCAGCGGGAGGGGCGCGGGATCGGCGGGCACGAGCGCTCGCCTGCGCCGCTGCGAGCGAGACGGCGCTTCTCATTTTACCACGGCGGTGACGCCGCATTTTGTTATTTCGTATTTATTGTAATTAATGTAATACACAATTGTCAAATCAGTCTACGAGTTTTCCTGACCAGCTCCTGCTACACTAAGTTATCGATACATCAAGAACAAACCAATTTATCTCTCTTTTATTATTATATGTTTATGCTCCATGTTGCCAACCCGTCGTAAGCGCTGTTTTCGTCGCTTATTTTTTGTCTCTTTCTATCTTAAAACGTCTAAAGTATTAGCTGTCTCACTTATACAAATACAGGTACAGCGGGCTTCACTCACTCTTTTGTTTCGGCTTGTAGAGTGCGCACGTGTGATTTATTGTGTTCCTTATTTTATTTGACGTTGGCTTGTTAACTGGTTTCTGGAATCTTACTAACACGAATACTTTGGCTTGGATTTACGAATTTTGATTTGTTTTTTGCGGACTGGATACATTTGAAACTGTTTATTTGATTTACCTACCACATTTGGGTAAGTGTTTTTTATTTTTATAATATCTACAAAGGACATTTAGTGAAAAAGTAAAGTAATTGTCCTCTGCTAAATACATATTTTTTCAGGCTTCCGAAGTTCCAAAGGAAGCTTTATAGTTTTGCCTTGTCCGTCTGTTTGTCACAGCCAATTTTGATATACAAAAGTTTGAAGTGGAATTTTTCGTTAGTGACCTGAGTAGCAGGGAACTTGTTTACGTAAATTGTGCTCTTCCGCTACCCTACACCTTGTAGGTGATCCGACACGCACCTGACCGCTTTTTTCTAATATAATCTTGTGTTAAAAGCTAAGTCAATTACAATACAAGGTGGACTAAGTCCTCCCCCTCGCACACCCCTTCAAGTACCGCGTTTTCCCACAATAACCATTTTCATTGGCTATTGACTGCTCTTACCTAAATATTTTCGGACATGAGCTTGACAGTGTTCTATCTGATTGTCTTAATCGGCTAACAAAATGCATTTGAATTATGTATCTCATACTTACTGTGCAATTGTGCAACTGTGTGTGGAACAATTTTTCGTGAATTTTTCACACCGTTTTTATTTCGACTATTTATTGGAAAGATTTTAACTGTTTACTATTGTTTTAGGGCGATAAACAAGAAAAGCCAAAAATGCCAAATATCAAGGAAGAAACAGTACAAAAGTGGATATCCGAATATCCAGAGCTGTTATACGACCACGCTAGTCGTTCAATATATTGCTCGAAGTGCGAGAGCCATATAACGGCGAAAAAATGTAACATCAATAGACATGTCGAAGGAGCCGTGCACAAGGGAACGTTTAAACGGCCTCCGGAGGAATTTTATTCCGACCTGATCAAGTTTCTGGTTCTGTGCAATATTCCCTGGTCGCAGATGAAAAATCCAGCATTCAAGGAGTTTTTTCAGAAATATATCTGTACTGTTTGTTGTTGTACTTGTACTAGTCGTAAAGTACCCGATGAGTCGCTGTTACGAAAAGTATATTTAGATAAAGTTTTTACTAACAAAATCAAAACAATTTATGAAAAAAATCAAACTGAAAAATTGTGGATATCATTAGACGAGACAACAGATTTTTTAGGTAGAAATATTGTACATTTTTTGATAAAACCATTGCATGAGAATATCTCAAATCGGCCATATTTAATTGCCTGCAAGATGTTAGAGGTGGTTAATGGACAAACCATTGCCAACTTTGTAATACAGTGTCTTGAAAATCTATGGCAAAACTCGTTTGAAGAAAAAGTTGATAATATTTTAATACTATGTACTGATAGTGTAGCATATATGATATCTGCAGGGCAAAAATTGAAATGCTATTTACCACAATTAAAACATGTAACATGTTTTGCTCACGCACTTCATCGTGTTTCTGAGCAAATTCGAATGGAATATAATGATGTGGATATTTTGATATCAAATGTAAAAAAAATATTTCTAAAAGCGCCAAGCCGTGTTCGCATTTTTAAAAGAAAATACCCTGACTTACCACTACCTCCACAACCAATTATTACAAGGTGGGGTACTTGGTTGGAGGCAGCATCATACTACGCAAAACATTTTGATGCAATAAAAGATGTTTTGTCTCATTTATGCAGCTCTGATGCAATAGCTATCCGAAACGCGAAAAACATATTACAAAAAGAAAACATACAAAACGAGTTACAATATATAGATGAATATTTTTCAGTTATACCGTTTGCTTTAAAAGAATTACAAAAGCACCACTTGACGCTAAGTGATTCATTTTTAATATTAGATACAGTCAGAACTTGTATAAATGAGTGTGCATCAGAAAATATTAAAAATAAAATTGAAAAAGTTATAGAAAGAAATCCGGATATAGATATATTACGAGAATGGAGTGAAAAAATTGTAAGAAATGAAACAGATGACCAAATTTTATTGAAATGCAAATTTGCTCCAATGACCTCAACAGATGTCGAACGTTCATTTTCCATATATAAATGGATTATGGATGTAAAAAGAAATACATTAAAAATGGATAATATAGAAAAACTGATGGTCATTTATTTCAATTCCGTAGATGGTGATGGGTTTTTCAGCGAAGAATTGGTAGACGATGAAACATCATCGTCTACCGGTTTAGAATAATTTAATAAAAAGATTAAATTAATAAAAAAATAGTTATTTATTTTCATCACGCGCAGTAGCGTGAAGTCTTTCATTTACGAGCATGTCAAGAGCTTCTAGGAATAGAAAGTGTATCGTAAAGTTTTGTTACTAATCGTTAAAGATTAACATAAGGAAACGGCTTCACGTCACTGCGAGTCGTGAAAATACCTACTCTCTATCAATGTTTTCAATACGACGGCGTTATTAATGCTGAAAATGTCATAATTACATTTTTACGAATGATATAGTACAAAGTTCTTTATGCATATTTTTGTAATTTATTTGCTACTTACTACTTTAGTTAAGTATATTTATATATCGTTGTAGACAGACCAACCAGTAATGTCAACTGTTTTGAAAATTAAATAATATATCTAACTCGATCATCGCATTTTATTTATATTCCATGTCTCCTATTTACTATAGTAAACTAATAAAAGTGGATTATCCATTTAAATATAATGTTCTAATTAAGCACTGACAAAAGAAAGTACTTAGTTGTTTTTTTTTTAATTTCGATAATTCCCGGAATTTTTGGAAATATTTGGCATATCTATGTTATGTCCGCATGTAGCAAATAACAAAAATACTTCTACTTATTCCTATAAAAACTACTTGAACAATGTTTTTTTAATTCCAAGAATTCCCGGGATTCCGGGAAATATTTGGCATATCCATGTTATGTCCTCATGTCGCAAGTAGCCAAAATAGCTCTACCTATTCCGACCACTGATTATAATATTAATCGACAAATACGAGGTATTGAACGAGATTTTTTTTTACCGACTTCAAAAAATGGAGGAGTTTCTCAGTTCGTTTGTATTCTTTTTACGTAAGTACGTGCATAACTCCGTCGTTTACCAACCGATTTAAACAATCATTTTATTGTTTAAAAGGATTTACTTTCCAAATAGTTCCAGGGTCCAGGGTCTGGTGATAGAAACCTTAAAACATTATGGAACTCTCGGAAATTGTAAGCACATATCGAATAAAAACTTGTCAATCGGGTATATGTCTCCGACACCACAAAACTGTGGTGGTTAAGACCTGACCTGACGATGGAGACGACAGTGAGACGAGGGAACTCCTCAACGGTATCTATTTACTACCTCGTGTTTGAGCTTATTTTATTCGTCTTGATAAGATTTTTCCATTGCCATTAAGGATATTAATTGCATGACGCTACTCGAACTTAGGACTGATTGTGGTAGATAGAGACTGAAAAGCAAGAGAAACAACAATTACCTTTAAACGTCTATTTCTGTTTTTTTTTTTTTTTTATCCTGTTAACAGTGAAACCACTATCTATCTGATATATATATCTCTATCTATCAAGAAAAGAGGTTGTTAGGTTTGTGGCTGCTTAAAATGGCTTGCTAACAATGGCTGGCTAACATTAGAACTGGTTCAAGTTGGACATTAGAACCGGGTTTTCTCGGGACTTCTGGGACCGATTTCCAAAATATTTGGATTTCGTGATAACAGTGAAGTAAAGAACCTATTCTAACCATTCCCACTACTGGGCAAATGGCTTGGGCTTTATAAAGTGACTGTTCAAGTTTAACATTTGAACCAGTTTTTCTCGGGACCTCTGGGACCGATTTCAAAAATATTTGGATTCCGTCTTAAGAGTGAAGTAAAGAACCTATTCTAACCATTCCCACTACTGGGCAAATGGCTTGGACTTTATAAAGTGACTGATCAAGTTTAACATTTGAACCGGTTTTTCTCGGGACCTCTGGGACCGATTACCAAAATATTTGGATTTCGTGACAACAGTGAAGTAAAGAACCTATTCTAACCATTCCCACTACTGGGCAAATGGCTTGGGCTTTATAAAGTGACTGTTCAAGTTTAACATTTGAACCGGTTTTTCTCGGGACCTCTGGGACCGATTTCAAAAATATTTGGATTCCGTCTTAAGAGTGAAGTAAAGAACCTATTCTAACCATTCCCACTACTGGGCAAATGGCTTGGACTTTATAAAGTGACTGATCAAGTTTAACATTTGAACCGGTTTTTCTCGGGACCTCTGGGACCGATTACCAAAATATTTGGATTTCGTGACAACAGTGAAGTAAAGAACCTATTCTAACCATTCCCACTACTGGGCAAATGGCTTGGGCTTTATAAAGTGACTGTTCAAGTTTAACATTTGAACCGGTTTTTCTCGGGACCTCTGGGACCGATTTCAAAAATATTTGGATTCCGTCTTAAGAGTGAAGTAAAGAACCTATTCTAACCATTCCCACTACTGGGCAAATGGCTTGGACTTTATAAAGTGACTGATCAAGTTTAACATTTGAACCGGTTTTTCTCGGGACCTCTGGGACCGATTTCCAAAATATTTGGATTTCGTGACAACAGTGAAGTAAAGAACCTATTCTAACCATTCCCACTACTGGGCAAATGGCTTGGGCTTTATAAAGTGACTGTTCAAGTTTAACATTTGAACCGGTTTTTCTCGGGACCTCTGGGACCGATTTCCAAAATATTTGGATTTCGTGTTAACAGTGCAGCAAAGAACCTATTTCGACCACTTTCACTACTGGGCAAATGGCTCAGGCTTTGTTAAGTGACTATCTATGGAGAATATTTGAACCGGTTTTTCTCGGGACCTCTGGGACCGACTTCGAAAATATTTGGATTTCGTGTTCAGAGTGCACTATGGAACCTATTTTAACAATTTCCACTACTGGGCAAATGGCTTGGGCTTCATAAACTGACTGTTCAAGTTGGACATTAGAACCGGGTTTTCTCGGGACCTCTGGGACCGATTTCAAAAATATTTGGATTCCGTCTTAAGAGTGAAGTAAAGAACCTATTCTAACCATTCCCACTACTGGGCAAATGGCTTGGGCTTTATAAAGTGACTGTTCAAGTTTAACATTTGAACCGGTTTTTCTCGGGACCTCTGGGACCGATTTCAAAAATATTTGGATTCCGTCTTAAGAGTGAAGTAAAGAACCTATTCTAACCATTCCCACTACTGGGCAAATGGCTTGGACTTTATAAAGTGACTGATCAAGTTTAACATTTGAACCGGTTTTTCTCGGGACCTCTGGGACCGATTTCAAAAATATTTGGATTTCGTGTTAACAGTGCAGTAAAGAACGAATTTCCACCACTTTCACTACTGGGCAAATGGCTCAGGCTTTGTTAAGTGACTATCTATGGAGACCATTTGAACCGGTTTTTCTCGGGACCTCTGGGACCGATTTCAAAAATATTTGGATTTCGTGTTCAGAGTGCACTATGGAACCAGCTGAAACTACTCCCACTGCTGGGCAAACTTTGAGCCCACACCCTGGCATTGTCCTTTATTATGTGCAAGTTGTAAAACTTCAACATGGCTTTTCAGGGCCACTGTCTTCGAGCTTCAGTGCTTTACACATCCTGAAAAAGAAATCCAAGAGAAGAGGTTCACTCTAAAACACAAATCTGCTGCTGAAAGGAATCTTCGTAAGATCGAACTGAGGCTGTTCCAGCTGGTGGGCTATCTTCAGTATCTCCAGCATTCGATCGCTTTTTGTTTTACAAACAAGACACAGCAGCTGTCACTTTTCCTCTCTCGCAATTTCTAGTCAAGACTTTGACCAGTTCTTTGCCATAATGTTGATGTTGTGGCTTCCAATGTGCTGTCGGTTATATCGTGATTGTTTCACAGCACATGAGGATCATTTATAGAATCGCAACGGTATCGGAACTATAACTAGTTCATACTTTTTCTTCAGAATACTCTCGAGTGTAAGAAATAAAACTTATTTACGGTTGAGATGTAGTTTCAATAACAGAACAAATAATTACTGAATTTAGACGGCAAACGAAACGGTAAAGAACGCGTGGCGAATCCCACTTCTGATCTTAGAGGTCAGATCAGAAGTGGTACTTGAAAATGAATAACACACGTCTATAAACATTTAACCTGGTAAGGTTTATTTCTTACAAAGGATTTAGCAGAAGCCAACTTTGAATAGCAAATACAATATCGATAATTAATTATAAGATCACGATGTGACATCTTCAACGTCCGTCATCCTTCTATCCGTCCTAACTTCTTCTTCTATACCAGCCCGGTCAGGCCAGGTTGGTAGCAAGGAGGATTCATATCTAACAATGTATATTCAAACATACTTGCCGTATTTATTTTTTTCCACATCCGACAGCGATTCAAAATCGTCATTAATAACTATACAAATTTCACGCCAAGCTTGTAGAGTTTTCCTTTTATCTTTATAGCTTTCAAGGGTTTTATCCCATAAAACATCACAGCACATCTCTTTCCTCCACCAAAGAAATGAATGTTTCTTTGTCGAAGTAATCCATATCCATCATATATTACTAAAACAAAAAACACGCCACCCGACCTTGATCACAGTCAATACAACACTAGCCATATTCTCATCCATGCCAGGCATAGCGCAGGCGCAAGGCGTACGCGGGGAGGGTGCAGAGCGCGGGCAGGGCGAGTGCAGGGTTGGCGCGAGGAGGGCGCGGGGCGTGCGCGTGGCGTGCGCGTGTAGACCTCGTTAAATGCAATTTGAGATCTATTGATTCATTATAAGGCTCAAATTCTTATTTTACAAATTTGCTTTTACCAGTCTCTTTCCTTTTTAACATTTGAATATACATTATTAATTTTTAACATATATTTTATTTGGTATTTAATTTAAGAAAAAATAAATAAATTATTTAAACGTTAATATACCACAGATTTTGTTTCAATTACATGGGAAAAAAATCACAATATGGGCAATAAATGTATTATTTTATTTATGTTTATTTTTATAAGCTTGTGCTGCTGTTTTAGTTTCATCCTCATCACGCCACCATGAGTGATTTTGCCAGACAAAATCCGGTTTATTGAACGGCAGCAACTATATACATTTAAGCACATTAATTTTTGTGTTTTCGAAATAGTTTTTAAATATTTTTTATGCTGTTCACAAGTGAAAGGAAAATCAACAAATATGTCAGTAAACATTTTGATACTTTGTTTTAATTTTTTTTTGGGAACATTTTGTAACTAAATTGAATTTGGACAAAACATTTTTCCATTTCTTTGGATGGGTATATAAGTGTTTTTTTTTTTGTGTATTGTATTCTTTGGCCCTTATATGTTCATTTGATTTGCTGTTAGGGTCGCCATACATATCTTTTTTACAAATTTTGCAGCTTTTTGACATTTTTTATGCATTTCCCCAGGACCCATCCACACACATAATTGCCTTGACCAACATCGTTGACAATATTATTTATATTTATAAACGGCACCACAATTTCAGCATCAGATTGTGGTGTTTCAATTTCAGTGGGAATATCAGAAGTTGATGCAATCTTTTCTTGTACAAAAAAGTCCTAATTCTGCAAGATTATCCATTTCGCAGTTTGCATGCAAAGAATGGGGCGAGTTAGAATTGCTTATTAAGAGGGACTTAAAGGCCCCCTCAAACGCAACTGTGTCTTGTGCAGTATTTCTCGACCCATTACTCCTGATATTCCCAAAGAAATTCTCTAATGGGTCCTGATTGAAATTGCGCGTTAACATAGGCATCAAATGGATATTTCCGGGACAGCAATATCCATATTTGTTGCATTCCTTCAATAGTGCAAATAAAGTTTTTTATTGATGGTATTGCTTTTTATTCAGTAAAACGGATTTTATTATTTTTATCCTTCATTTTTATAATAAATATTACTATTTTTAGAGTTTTAATGGCATTCTTCCACAAATCATGGTGTTTACTGGATCGTCGTACACATCCTTTGTTTATTTTGCCATCAGGCACATGAAATGTATTTGAATTTAGAGAATCAAATACATTGTCCATAAGTTTGGTAAATTTAACTTAATTCTGGCATTCTTTTGGAATATTACCTCTTGCCACGAGATGCCCTGTAGTCATAGCGACTGAGTGACAAAAAATTTGGAGTATCGGCTTCACTTTCATTTTTCTTATTTTGTCGACATAAATATTCATCTGTGAGTTTCAAGGGGCATTTTAATTCTCCATAGCACTTATCAGCTTCGTAGACTTGCTTGATGTAATCCCATTTTATGATTTTTTCGCAATTTTCATCAAAATCATAATATTTTAAATCTTTTGTGAGTATATTGTTCCTCACTCCTTTTAGTAAATGTGGGACATCGAATATAGGGATTACTTCTGATTTCCCTATTTGAATTTTTTCGTGCTTCCACTCCTTCTTTTCTTTTAAATATTTTATTCTATTTTCCTCAACCAACTTATTTATGACACTCTCGTTTACTGTGCTTTGGTCGCAAATAGTACATATTTGCTTCAACCCCGTACTATGTACATATTTTACAACATCTTGTAGAATTTTCTTTAATTCTGCTTTCTTAATAGAGTTGGTAAAATAGTAAGCGATGGGTTGTTTGTACTTCTTCCTCAATCCCTTCACCATAAAGACTAAAACGTGGTCTGCAATCTTCTTGTCGTCAAAAGTGAACCCTCTAATCTGGCCTTTTGCAGCGTTGTAGTGAATTTGAGGAGAAATTGACATTTCGTCAAACATTAGACTGCATAATCGGTCTTCGGGGCATAACTCTTTTACAGTATTTTTATTTTTTATAAAAATACATTTATTCAGCCCTGGCTCCACTTCTATTTTAGTTAGTAGTCTTTTTAGACATTTACCAGACGGCAAAGTAAAATCTTTTGCTAAAAGAGGGTAACATCTCGGACTTTTCTTATAAGAAAGTCAGAGCACTTTTTCTTGTAATGAGAATCTGCGTCCGGAAGGCTTCTTGTTTGTCTGTGCGTACTGCATTTTTGTAAAAAATGTTTTAAGTATATAAGAGAGAACATAACAGGAGTACATAAGAAAGTATATAAGAGAAAACATAACAGGAGTACATAAGAGAGTACATAATGGAGTATATAAGAGAGTACATAAGAGAGAACATAAGTGAGTACATAAGAAAGTACATAAGAGAGTACATAAGGGAGTACATAAGAGAGAACATAATATATAAGAGAGTACATAAGAAAGTACATAAGAGGGTACATAAGAAAGTATACAAAGTGTGTCGTTCATAATCAAATTAATATACTGTTTTATATATGTCGATTAACACAACACAAAAAAAAAAAACGCAGAAATAAAAAAATGATTTTTTCGAACAAAGTAAATATAATAAAAATGTGCCAGAATCAGAACACCATTTTAGCAAGTACATTTCATAATTCACTGACCTGTGTTGTAGGAGCGGCAACGTCGCATCATCGCATATGGCGGCGAATCAAAGGCGGCAAACTTAACATCTCAATCGTCTTACAATCACATCACATCACTTTTATTTTAATTATTCATTATGATTGTTATGAATCACTTGATTTAAATTCACTTTGATTTAAATTGTTTCTAATCAACATAGCACTCACGTATTATCGAAATTAATTTTAAATAGGCAGATTTTCAACATGTCCGCCGTTGACATCAATACAACGCTGATAGCGTCGTAAAATATTTTGCCGTACTTTGCTTAAGATGTTTTAATTCGCAGCTAAAGTTTTTAATCTATCAAACGCTGTACATATCTGAGCCCTAAGGTCCTCGACACTGGTGACGTCAGTAGCGTATACGGCACCCCACAGAAAAAAGGAGGAGTAAGGTCTGGTGATCTTGGTGGCCAACGTGCAGGTCCATACCGTCCTATCCATTGTTCACCGAACATGAGATTTAGCCGCTACCTAGCACCGACCACTGAATGAGCAGGTGCTCCGTCCAGCTGATACCACAAACGCCTGCTTTGAGCTATCGGTAATTCCTCGATATACTCAGACACTGGTCCTTCTAGCAGGTCCAGAAACTAAGCTGCATTGAGGTTACCATCAATAAAAAATGGGGCCAATAATCTGTTTTCTATGAATTCCCGCCCAGACGTTCAGAGAAAAGCGATACTGATGCGAAGATTCGTGAAACTGATATGGATTTTGTCGACTCCAATATCTCAAGTTCTGCCTATTCCATATTCCATTTCGCGTGAACGTGCTCTCGTCAGTCCACATTATGTCACTTAAAAACAACGGGTTATGCACCACTTTTTCAAGCACCCAATTACAGTAGGCCACCCTGACAGGCTTATCTCTATCAAGCAACGCATGTACCTTCCTAAACTTATAGGGCTTTTGTTTGTTCAATTTTAACACGACGTGAACCTTTTTGTGGGGCACATTGAATTGGCGACCAGCTCTACGGAGACTACACGTAGGGTTGCGCGCAAAGTGTTGCAATATTTAGATTACCCCGGGTGCTCCACACCCGAAGCACGTGATGGTCGGCATCGGCGCAGGCGAGGATGACACCTTAACATCAGCGGCCTTCAGCTTGGCTAACTTCTGACACGCCTCTTTCAAATAGCCAAACTGCTTGCAGTAATTACATTGAGGCCGGGCCTTAGAAACAGAGGCCGAAGATCGAACGGGCGAAGACGGGGCGGCGGCTGAGATCAACGGCTTAACCTCAGCAGGAGCGGGGCGCCGCCGACCCTCGTCGAGAATGTCCTCGACACGGCGCGCTTCCGCTACTAACTTCGCAAACGTACCAAAGCTGGAGCAGGCTACCATCTCTCTAATACGATGTTGCAGGAGCCCGTAAACCATATCCAGCTGTACCACCTCTGACAGAGAAGACGGTGGTAACTCGGCTATCAGCGCCCTAACGTGGCACACAAATATGTCGGTGGACTCGTCGTTACGTTGCTCGCGCTCAAAGATTTTCCTATAAATTTTATGACGCGCTAATCTTGGACCAAATGTAGCCTTTAATGCTTCGACGGCATCATGCCACGTATAAGTAGTCTCTTTGACACCCTGCCACCACGTGGCGGCAAGCCCCGTTAATAACATGGGTAACCCACGCAGGGCGTTAGCGTCGTCGACACGCACGCACTCCTTGTAGGTCTCAACGGCGTCAATAAATGCAAGGACGTCGCTCGTCGTCTTTGTCCCCATCAAAGCGCGCAGTACACTTCGCGAAGTGGCCAGAATAAACAGGTCTACTTACAGGATTGCGACGATTACTTAACCTCTCGATGAGCAGCATCAGCTGGTCAGTGGTCATGGCCACCGGAGCAGAGCAAGCGACAGCTTGCGTGTTCTCCATGGCTGCAGGAGCAGCGCCGCACAGTAGATCGACGCCATACAAGCGTTGGGACATAGGATATTTAAATATCCAAATGTCAATTTTTGAAAAACGAGTTATGCCATCGTATTTGTCTTCTTATTAGCTGTTAAAAATGTTACTAGCATTTTCTGATTGGACTCTTACATCGAGAGCTATAGCGCAAAATGTGATTTAAATGTATGGGAACTGACTTAAAAACTGATGTATCTCGAGATTCCCTTCGCCTTTCGACTTGATTTTTTTATATGGTAATAAGACATATGTTTGGCACATTTTCTTCAAACAAA
The DNA here is from genome assembly GCF_022581195.2 of Helicoverpa zea. Classification (NCBI taxonomy): domain Eukaryota; kingdom Metazoa; phylum Arthropoda; class Insecta; order Lepidoptera; family Noctuidae; genus Helicoverpa; species Helicoverpa zea. Next base: position 9,178,145 of record NC_061472.1, read on the forward strand.
CATGGTGCGATAAATGTGCCCGTTTTAAGATACAAGTATAGACCGATTTTTGCAATATCATCTACATATTTATTAGTTTCACATATTTTATCTCTGAATCTCACTTCAGTGGTGACTCACTGATATGGTCAGGCCATAACTCATTGGTGCACCGATAATATAATCTCTGGAAATAATTATATACTACTAATGAGATAATTTGTTAATTTTTGGTAATTTGTTATTACCTAAATTTTAATGAGGTGATTAGCTATTTTTTTGGAAAATTAGCTAATTACTTATAAAAGACCTTTTTATTGTTTACAATAAGAACTCGAATCGATTTTTAACATACCTACCCTCATAAGTGCCAATTTTGGAAACCATATAAATAGGCGCATGGTTGACTGAAATTAAATTAAATAAAAGCAGTCGTTTTTTATGAAAAACAAAAAAATATTTTATTGTCACGCTTAGTTACTAAAAAAATAATAAATTACAAATAATAAAATATGTAAAAACATCAAAATATACCTACAATTCTATTACTAAGATATTTATTGAAGTACTTAACTACAATTTACTAATAACTAATTTCATAATGATAAAGTAAGGACAAAATTTTAAATTGGTTGACACTAATATTTAGACATGATAAAAACAGTAAAAACAAATATTCAATATAACAAACAAAACGAAGAACAGCATCATAAAGCATCATAAAAATCAATAGTCTAAAAGAAAGTGTTAGTCACAGAAAATATCATCATCAGATTCTATTTCAGATTCTTCAGAATCGCTATCAGATATTAAATTCATAACGTCACAAAATTCTACTTGATTTTCTTCTGTGACTATCATTTCATAAACTTCTTTAAACATATTTCTCTTTACGTTACGATCCAATTTTGGTCGTATGGTTGTCAAAAAAGGATCTGAAGTGAGAAGCAGGTTATGAAGTACATCTTCATTACAATTAATACTACTACTTTTTCTCGAGTGAGACTCTCTAAATTTACGAAAATCTTTGTTTCTCGCTTCAGATGCTTCTTCTGACAAAAAACCGATTGGCACTATAAACAAATGCTCAATTATATGAGCTCCATGAATAAGCAACTTATGAATACTCACAGGCATATAATACCATGGATAAAGATTGGTAAACATTTTTGCAGTATCTATACAGAATTCATTAAATTTGTTTACAATAATTTTTTCACCAGAAGAAATACATTGTAGGATCACACCAAGTCTTTGCACTAAAGCAACGTCTAGTCCAGTTATATCAGCAGTTTTGGCTGGATCTTGAAAGAACCTTCTAGCTGAGTTTCCGTTGTTTGTCGTCCCACTGCCTTGTTTTACAACGTCTAATAATAAACCAGTTTCTTTTCTGAATCTGTCTTGAATGTTCTTTTTTCTTTCATCTACAGATTTTTTGGCATCGTCTCCTCTTGATTGCCAAGATTTAATGTCTAATCTATATGCTATATGAAGCAAACATTCCATGGCACGGATCCATGCATGAAGACTGCTTAATCCATATTTATACATATCTTCGTCCACTGGTTTTTTCTGAACCAATTCTATATTGTTCATTTCCTTCGGACGCGCCTTACACAAATCGCAAACTGCTGTAGAAGTGCCAGAGATATAGGATGCCACTTTTCCATCTATCATTGTCAAGAGCAATTTATGCTTGATAGTTGCATTTTCACATTTCGTTGGATTTAAACTTTCTATTTCTGTTTCTATATTAGTCATTTCGTTTTTAACATTAAACTCCGTTTCTTTCATGAACTTCCACATAATGGGTCGGCAGAAAGACGTTGATGAAGGCCGTTGGTTTTGCCAAATAATACATCCATCTTGAGTTGTGAGCTTCAATGGCACAAGACTCGCCATGAACACGCTTTGTAGTTCTTGATTTGAACAATCCGACTTTTGTTGATGTACACTTTGATTTGAGGCTCCATCAAACCCCCATTTGCTTATTAGCAGGAGTTCATCTTTGTCAAGACTTATGTCCAAACACTGAATAAGTCTATTTACAGTTAAATCTAACAGAGCTTGAAGTTTAATCTTAACAGAAGTTTCTGTTATTGTTACAGCACTGTTGTCAGGGTAGCACTTTTTCTTCTCTTCTTGAAGTTTATAATAACTAGGGTATTTACAAATTCCTTCCTTTTCACTGAAATCTCTTAGTGTTATGTATCGAAACTTTGATAGTCTTAAAGTGACATATAATGCCAAAGCTTTTTGGGATGATATTTCTTTCATTTCTCCAAATTGAATAAACTGCTTTACTTTAGAGACTTGCTCTGGATTTTCTAAAAGGTACTGCAGGATTTCAGCCACATCTTTTTTTCCAGATGAGGCTCGTTTGAGCAGAGAAGACGATTTCTTCCGTGCTATAGGAGCTGCAACTCGATTCTGTGCGTCTTCTTTTTTGTTTGTTCGATAATTCTTCAAAAGGTTTGCGGCTTTCTATCGAAGTAGATGTAGATGCGTCGGAAACCCGACATTCCGGATTCATCACAACATTTGTGAAAGAATCGGATGTTGTCGCTGTTGGTTCTTCAGATGCCTCGTCTATTTCTTCTTCGGGTATAATAACATTCTCTTTCCAATTTTCTGGCCATTTGATATCTGCTTGCAACCAGGAGGAATACTTCCGCATAAATGCTTCTTGATTTCTTGAAGATTTCATCCATTTAGCATAGATCCGATAACAAAATCTACGACACCATTCTTTAAGTTCTTTTTCAACTGCGTCTCTTAACTGAAAATCACTATTGGTTTTCAGAGACGTAAATAATTGATTATAGTCCCGAATATCACCACCTTCACGTAGAGAAATGTAAAGGTCGAGGTAAGTACCGAAACCGTGAAAAGACATAATGACAACACTCGGATGAGGATGAAATTACAACTAATGCTCTTCAAGTAATGCACCTATTTATATGGTTTCCAAAATTGGCACTAATGAGGGTAGGTATGTTAAAAATCGATTCGAGTTCTTATTGTAAACAATAAAAAGGTCTTTTATAAGTAATTAGCTAATTTTTCAAAAAAATAGCTAATCACCTCATTAAAATTTAGGTAATAACAAATTACCAAAAATTAACAAATTATCTCATTAGTAGTATATAATTATTTCCAGAGATTATATTATCGGTGCACCAATGAGTTATGGCCTGACCATATCAGTGAGTCACCACTGAAGTGAGATTCAGAGATAAAATATGTGAAACTTATAAATAAATATGTAGATGATATTGCAAAAATCGGTCTATACTTGTATCTTAAAACGGGCACATTTATCGCACCATGTTTGTTTGAAGAAAATGTGCCAAATATATGTCTTATTACCATATAAAAAAATCAAGTCGAAAGGCGAAGGGAATCTCGAGATACATCAGTTTTTAAGTCACTTCCCATACATTTAAATCACATTTTGCGCTATAGCTCTCGATGTAAGAGTCCAATCAGAAAATGCTAGTAACATTTTTAACAGCTAATAAGAAGACAAATACGATGGCATAACTCGTTTTTCAAAAATTGACATTTGGATATTTAAATATCCTATGTCCCAACGCTTGTATGGCGTCGATCTACTGTGCGCCGCGTGGATAAGAGTCCCGCGCAGGCGCGAGCGGCGTCGCCAAGTCCTCAGACTGGGCGGCGGCCGAAGCCGGACTCGCTGCACGCGATCTTGTTAGCACCATTATTCGGAGCTAACGCGTACACACGTCGCACATAGGAGTATTTGTACTAAAAACCTGGCCAATATTATTTCGTGGCATTTGTGACGTGGAAACTATTAAATAAATGTATTAAGATATTTTTCAAACGTTTATTATAAAAAAAAAAATAATCATTGATTCGTTATTTTCATCTGTTGCTGTTGTGTTTAGTGGTGTTCAAAGTTGCTATGTGGCAATAACTTGCTATATGCGAAATGCTATAAATTTTTATCACGCTATTTTACTTGCTATATTTATAGCATGCTATTTTATGCGTAGGTTATAGGTTCACTAGGTAGGAATAAAGCAAGCGCAGTGACTGTTTGCTGTAGTTGCTTGCAAAGTTGCTATACAAGAAATTAAGAATATTACATCGCGTTTATGAATTCTTACGATAAAATGGAACAGTAAAAAACCAATGAACTTTCCTTCATACTTTTCAGGCTTAGGACTGTCTATAATTGATTTTACGCTATAAATTAATAATTTGTAAATATACATTTCGGGCGTAAGTGTTTTTATGAAATAAACTAGGTATGTTATGAAAAGCGATTATAGGCGTATTTAAAAGTTCATTGATTGTATGTACAAAAATCAACTATTTACATTTTTTACTTTTTATACACTACTATTTACATTTTATTTACATGCAGAAACATGATCTGTTCTACTCTTGTAGTAGTCAACCGTGTTCTTCGTTCACTAATGAGATACCCCGACTTGGAAAATATTCTTTCACAAGGAACCGAAGTTACCATGATGTTACAGTGTTTTATAAATAATGTATACAAGTTGGGGTAAATGAATTTGTGTTCGCGCCAGTATTTAAAGGGACATTCCGTTCTTTTAATTAAGTTATCAGCTAAATATTTTTCCAACTCTTCGGAAGCCTGAACATTTGAGGGCTTAGGTTCAAAATCTTTATTTGCTTCACTATCGAATTCACACCACAAACTGTATGTGGGCATGTCGCATTCAAAAGTTTGAGTCGGAACAAAACTCGCAGCTGATGTCGATGGTACAGGTTGAACTTGTTCTGAATTGGATGCTTGTTGATTTTTCAGGTTTATTTCGTACGTGATTTTCTTTATTAATATTGTCTTTAGTTCTTCAGTGCGTTCTGGGTCTTTTATAGCTTTTAATTTAAACCTAGGGTCCAAAACTGTGCTCAAACATATTGTTTCGTTTTTTTCTAAATCTCCCAGTCTTCTTATCATCCCCTCTTTTAACTTTTGGGCTAGGTTTCTGACTGGGATGTATAATTCTGGCCGCCTGGTGTAATTTTCGCATATTTTTATGAGGCTGGAACTTAAAACAATCGCCTTGCTCGCGACTAAATAATTTTCGGCTCTCATCTCTACAGTGGCTTCATAGAAGGGTTTGAGTATCACACAAATTTGTTCTATGCACTTCCACTCTTCCATTGTTATAATTGGAAGGTCGGTTCCTAAATTAGGAATGGTAGCTCGCAGCGATTCTCCTATCTCTACGAACCTATCCAGCATAAGGTAAACCGAGTTCCAACGTGTAGGGACCGATTTTATGACACTTTTGGGTTGAGTTAAATTTTGTTGGTTCGTTTGATATTTTAATAGTTTTTCTTTGGATATAGTGCTTTTTCTGAAGTGGTTAACAATTCTTTGCACTTTCTCTACAGTGCCTTTAATTTCGGCAAGTGCGTCTTGAACGACGAGGTTCAATTTATGCGCAAAACATCCAAAATGAACCCAGCCATCTAGTTCAAAATATTTTGCAGCACTCTCCATGTTCGAGGCATTGTCACTAACAAATAAAAAATACCCCAGTTTTCTAGTAATCTTTTCAGTTCCCTATGAACTCTTATGCCGGTATGATGGCCTTCCGATTCGCCACATTGAATCAGCACTGATTTCAATTCAATTGGGTCTTCCGTCATGAAGTGCGCCGTTATACCCATATAACTGTCCATAGTACGGGAAGTCCAATAGTCTATTGTAATGCAAACTGATTTTGCATTCATCTGCACGAATGATTTAAGTTCTGCCAGCCTCTTCTCATACATTTTTGGCAGAAGAGTAACTGACAATGTTTTTCTGTCCGGTATTTCATAATTGGGATTTAATGCATGCGTGTACTCACGAAAACCTATGTCATTAACAATGGAAAAGGGTTGGAAATCGTAAACAATCATTTTTAAAAGGCACAAGTCAATTTTGTTCCTTTCCTCTGGTCTAAGTTTTTTTGGTAGGTATGCGTGCATACCTCTCTGAACTCTTTTAGGGGGTTCGTTAATATCACCAACACCAAGGCATGCAGCGTTCCTCTTCCTATTCCCATCAACAACATTTTCCACATGCAAACCTTCGACTTCAGATGACAAGGGAATTGTACTCACCGTTTCAGGTGCTGTTGATGTTGATTCAAGAGTTTTTCCAAAACTCATTAAAGGACAATGGGCACTTTGTATGGGATTTGGTACCCGCTCCAACAGTAACGTATGATATATCATTAGAAAGGTATTTACGTGAACAATAATAAAAACTATGGGGCTTGCCTCAATTAGCTGTCCGATCCGAGTAACGATAAAAATTAAATCGACATAGAAACAAGTATGTCATCCATATATGCAAATTCATTAAGAGGCATATGTCGTCAGTATAATAATTTTAAACTCAGTTAATAGACATCTTAAATTGTTTGAGATACACTATATTGTAATCTAAAGGTTGTAATAGTCTATGGAGTCATACTACGGAAACACAATCGTCATCTGATTTGACAAAAGTTCAAAACATTTCTGAAAACACAACTAATCATTTTAGTTACATACTATCTTTAAACATACTGGCTTCCATGTACCTACACATTATATGAAATAAAAAAAACCTGTTATTAAAACACGATAATCATCAAACATTAATTGATTGTAAATACTGAAAGACTTTCATCAAATACATAAGCTATATTCTGCGTGAACTGCAAAGGTTTGCACACAGACTTTTTTTAAAGCAGTGGGCAGGCAAACATTCTAAGAAGGCCAAATTCTTGTTTTTTTGTTACTTTACCAGTTTTTATTCAATACAGTTGGATTTAAGAACTACATCTACGTTGATGATTTATGAACATTATACATTCTATTAGTCGATGTCACGCGAAATGGACAAGGAATTGGGACTAGTCGTCATAGTAAACATTTTTTGGCTTGCCAAGACCTACGCAATGGTACTAGAATCAACACTGTTGGACAGGGTACCAAAACGCCCATCGTCCTTATTATACACCGAAATGTGTTTCTGTTTCAGGTGTGATTTTAAATTTGTTACACTCGTCCTAAACGACAACTGCCGAAGACAGTAATTACATGTAGCAGTTTTACTGCCATCAATGGACTTATCAAAAAAGTTCCATATTGGTAAATCGCTATTCCTTTTAGACATTTTCGTCCGTTAAACACACACAAAACACAAAATATCTCACTTAATACCTAAATCGTCCTTACACTATTATATACAATCATAGATAGTCAATATACATAAATATTACGTGTCCTATCACTATTATTCACTATTAATTACTAACACTATAAAACATGAACGCTATAACACTATGAAATATGTTTACGCGTGAGCCGCCTGAGATCGCAAGTACGCGGTGCGAAAAATATTAGCGCGAGCGACCGATAGCAATCGCAAGCATGCGACGACTGGCCGCCCCGCCCACCGCCGCCGGCCGCGCCGCGTCTTGCTATCTGCTATTGCTAGGGGCAACGCAAATAGAAGACGGCGAGACGAAGGTACGGTACAGACACGGCGCAGATACGGTGCAGGCGCGATATCTGCGCAAACAGACGCGGGGACGATACGGCAAGTTAAGTCATTATAGAGCGTGATATTGACGGGATAAGACATGTATTCCTCTTCAGACGAAGATGAAGATGCACTGGCTTTGCTACAGATTATTAATTTACAGCAAAGACCAAGAAGGTATTGGATACATCCAGTGTGGAGAAATGCCGAAGAGCACAGGTACTATAAAATAATGGAAACATTATATGAATATCCTGATCGTTTTCGCACAGTTTATAAAATGTCACTGGAATGTTACCATATCGTATTGTCAAAAGTAAGAGAAGGACTTCGGAAGCAAGTTACAAATTGGAGAAAACCAATCAGCCCTGAAGAAAGACTACTGATAACTTTAAGGTAAGTGAAACTATTTTTTACAGATCAAACTTTTATTGACAAATCAAAAGATAATATTCATTGAAAATGTTTTTGGTTTAGCATCTTTGCTACAATTAGTATTTATAAATTGCTCTCAGTGTTACAGCTAATTTGAGTATCTGTCAAGCTGTCATCATGTGCTGTCCTTATCTCACAATACAGAATCAGCGCATGCGGACAGGGACAGCACATGACTACTCAAGCTAGCTGTCGCACTAAGAGCCATTTATAAATAAGGTATATTCCCGCTGTCCACCCCCTGCTTGTCCACCCCGGGTGGACAGAGACACAAATGATTTAAAAACCGATTAATTTTAAATGATTTAGTAGGTAATATGAAACTCGTGTCTTTTTCCACCTGGGGTGGCCGGCGGAAATCATTTAAAATTAATCGGTTTTTAAATCATTTGTGTCTCTGTCCACCCGGGGTGGACAAGCAGGGGGGTTGACAGTGGGAATATACCTATATAAATACAGGCCTAGTTCAAGGCATTGGATAGTTCTCATTAAAATCACTTATTTCGTCTTCATGAGATTGGATAGATGTCTCTGGATTCGGGTGAGGTGTAGCTGGAGTTATTGGTGAAAATATTGGCAAATATAATGTAGTTGGAGTTGCCGGAGGTGCTAAGGATTGTGCTCTTTCATAAGCTCCCGGTGTCCGCGTTTGCTGATATTCTGAAATGCTGAGTTGATAAGCTTTCTCATCATAAGTTCGGTGTCTTGAAGGCCCAGCTATTTGTTCAATTACAGCCACTGCCGCCGGTGGTGCTGGATTTATATACTCTCCGGATATCAAAGTCAGCTGAGTTTCCGGATTTTTGTTAGCTGCTGCAGTATGTTTAGCTGTCTGCTGAGTCGAGGTAAACAAAGGTGCTGGACTTGTATTAGCTCTGGATGTAAGAGTCTGCTGGGTTGCACCTTCATTAGGATCATAATCTGTCTCTCGAGAAGGTGTTCGTGGATAATACGGCTGTGTCCTAGGATAACTAGGTACTGGCTCATTTAAAATTTGCTCTGATAAATTGAGAACGCCCATTTTAAATCTTCGTTTTTGGGCTGGTGTCATTGTTTTCATATCTGGAAGCATGCTTTGAAAAAAAGCTAGATCGCTGTCTATTTCAGGCTCAGCTCTATGTATGGTCTTCATTTGTAATGCTCTTTGACTGAAATATTCATGTGCTGATTTATTGACATCTTTTAAAGAGATTGCCCTAGATTTATTTAATGCTGGTAGCAGTGGCGGTGTTGGAGTGGATTGATTGGAGATGGAATCCGAATTTGTGTTTTCACAAGGTAGTTGACCAGTACACAGTGTCTCATCGACTTCTTCACTATCATTACCGTCTGTGCTATCATATTTGCTTAGATTACTTTTGGTTGGTCGGGACTTCAAGTAATTGTCTAAAAAATGTAGATGTGGTGAAAGGTAGTACTCTTTAATCGTCTTTGCACCTGATCCAGATGGCAAATCTAGCCTTTTCTTGTTTTTGCTGTAACTACATCGAATATTCTTCCACCGTTCTTTACATTCTTGGGCTGAAAAATATTTAAGGAGATTAGTTACAATGTGTGTTTAGATTGAGGTGCCACTTTTCGCATCTTAAAGTGGCTAATGGAGTTATTTAGTAGTAGTTTACAAAATTTTGTAGAACGGATATTGGATTTTGTAGTAGAATACTTCAAAAGTTAAATGAATATAAAGGTGGCACCTCAATCTAACTGTTTGGATTAAGGTACCACTCAGAACTGGGAATATTATGGATGAGTTTTCATTCTTTCATTCAGAATTCTGGAGTACTACAAAATAATACAAAATTTTGATAAAATTTCATCCATAATTTTCCCAGTTCTGAGTGGCACCTCAATCCAAACAGTTAGATTGAGGTGCCACCTTTATATTCATTTAACTTTTGAAGTATTTTACTACAAAATCCAATATCCGTTCTACAAAATTTTGTAAACTACTACTAAATAACTCCATTAGCCACTTTACGATGCGAAAAGTGGCACCTCAATCTAAACACACATATGTTACATACTTATTGCTATTTTATTTTTGTTACAGATACTACTCAGATGGCTGTTCGTTTACATCACTTTCTGGATATGTATTGAGAGGAGGCAGTACCGTCCGGCAAATTGTGCATGAAACCTCTAGCGTTTTGTGGGAATGCCTACAGCCGGAATATATGCCTGTACCTACACGACAAAAATGGGTAGAAGTTGCTGAACGGTTTTACACTCTCTGGAATTTACCGAATTGTGTTGGGAGTTTAGATGGAAAGCATATTAGAATTACAGCGCCCATCAACTCGGGTTCGACTTTCATAAATTATAAGGGATATTTCTCTATTGTATTGTTAGCAGTTGTAGATGCAGATGGTTTCTTTTTAACTATAGATGTTGGTGAATACGGCCGAAATAGTGATGGGCGAGTATTACAAGTTAGCTCTTTTGGACAAGCTATGGATCTAGGCGATCTCGATTTACCGAACCCTACACCTTTGCCTGGAGAAACACAGAATGTGCCCTTTTATTTTGTGGCAGATGAAGCTTTTCCACTAAAAAGAAATATTATGAGACCATATGGTCGAAATCAATTGACTAATGAGAGAAGAGCTTATAATAACAGGTTGTCAAGGGCACGTAAGTCAGTAGAATGTGCCTATGGTATGTTAGCGTCAAAGTTTGGTGGACTTTACACGCCTATTTGCTGCAAACCAGAATATGTTGATAATATTATAAAAGCAATGTGTGTGTTGCATAACGTAATTCGCACATGTGATGGTAAAAAATCAAATCCACGGTTTAGAAATAATTTGATAGGAGCAAACATTAACATGCGATTAATGGGAGAAAATCCCTACCATATCAGGGAATATCTTACAACATATCTAACACAACGATCTCCGATTCCGTTTCAGACTAGACATAATGTTTAAAATTTAAATAAAATACATACCTGTTGCACCGACTTTTATTGCTATTTCTTGCCATATTTTGTCTTGCACATTTCTGTTACTGTACCCTGTCTTAGTGTAGTCATAGATATTCGGGTATTGCTCAATTAACTCGCAAAACTCAATATTAAACTCAATATCGTCACGCATCCTGTATACGAAGCGACGTGCGTCTTGCGTTATCTTTTGTTCGTGACTGAAGGCGGCAAGCGGACGGCGTAGGCACGCCGCTCCTCGCCCCCCGCCACGTCGCCAGCAGATGTAATGCCTCGTTTATGCCTCGTTTACACTCAGCACGAGTGGGCAGGGAAGTGGGAAGGGAAGGGAGCAGCGCGAGAGTGTAAACACGATACTTCCCATGCCGTTGCCGCTGCCACTCGCGTTGTCCGGCGCTCCCTCGATTGTCGGTTTTTCGTGCGCGAAGCAAAGGACTTGCAACGCGAGCGGCAGCGTGTGTTTACATTCAGCCCTCCCTCGCGCTCACTTGTCGCCCGGCGTTTTGAGCGGAAGGACGTATTTTTTGCATTTAATTTTTTGTCCATTTCTAGACGTCAGCATTTACTAAAGTATTATTATATCTGTGACTATGTCTACGGTACCACCACTAGAGTGGAGTAATGAAAAATTAATACAGTTTTTGGAATTGTACGAAAGTGAGAGAATAATATGGGATCCACGTGATAAAAATCATAAATTGAAGCATAAAGTACACGATGCATGGAATCGCATCAGTACTCAAATGAACAATACTCCAATAGAAGAGCTAAAATGGAAGAAGAAATCGCTTATGGCTACATTTCGACAACTCTTAAAGAAAAAGAAAGCGTCCATACGTTCCGGAGCAGGTGCTGATGATGTGTTCCAGCCAATATGGTTTCCTTTTGAAACTATGGAAAGATTTTTAGGCCCACTGTATGACGTGGATGAAACAATTAACACGGAACAAAAGGTAACTTCATTCAAATATTAAAACACTTGATAAAATTTATTAAACATTTTTAATTAGATGATTATTACAGCTTACATAGTATTACTACTATATTTAGTTATTTTCTGTATTCAAATTATGAAAATAATGCGCAAATTCAGTTCGAATTTCACAAACGTTTCTAGATGAGCGTCTTGGTACATCCGCTATTGGCCTAATAGCTAAATTATCTGGGTTGGTTTGATTTTGTCTCCAAGAGCCATCAATATTTACTCCGTCTACTACGGAATCAAAAGTTCCCGGAGGAGCGTAAATATTACTAGAGGTTTTACTGTTTTTTAAAAAATTATGTAATAAAATACAGGTCATTGTTACTGTTGGTACATTCTCTATATCGATCTCGATTGGTTTTCTAAATATTCGAAAAACAGTTGTTAAAATACCGAAGACATTTTCTACAATGACACGAGAACTCGAAAGTTTGTGATTAAAAGTGCGTTCCATTGTGTTAAAATTATAATTACCAGGAAAGGGTTTCATTATATGTTTATGTAAAGCAAAAGCTCCATCACCAAGAAATACATAGGGTACATCAATTTCTCTTCCGGGTAAGGGCGCGTCTGGTGGCAAATTAATAGTGCCTGCGTCAATTTTTTGCCAGAGTAAACAGTTTTGAAAAATTCCTCCATCACTAATACGTCCCTGGGCACCAATATCAGCAAAAATAAAACGGTATTCACTGTCAACTAGAGCCATTAGTACGATGCTATATGTATGCTTATAGTTGTAATATTGTGAGCCACTGTGTGGAGGACATTTAATTACAATATGCTTCCCATCTATAGCTCCGACACATCGAGGAAATTTCCTTCTAAATCCTTCTTCTATAATTAACCATTCCGCTGGTGTTTGTGGTAACTGAAACAAAAAAAGTATAATTATTTATTTAAATTTTCAGAATTTTCATACTGAGGAGGCACAATCTCCAGATGTCGAACCGCCACTTCAATCACCATCACACCAGCAAATCAATTCGCCGTCATGGCCAGTTCCTTCGCTGTCACAGTCAGTTTCTTCGTCATCACAGGCAGACCGATCATCAACACCAGTACATAACAGGCCAAACAAAGCCAAAAAAAAACCAAGCCTTGACATAGATGAGGCTCAAAATAAAATATCTCAGACTTTAGACACTTTGAACCAAGTGCTAAGAGATAAAAGAACTCATACAAATGAAAACAATGAAGACGAGTGTGATCTTTATGCGAAACTCTTAGCTAAAAAATTACGAAAATATCCCGAGTCAATACGGGGAACAATTATGTACGAAATAGATGGGTTACTTTTGCAAAATCCTTATCCCACCATCAACCATCAAGTTGATCGACCGTCAAGTGTCTTATCAAATCATTCAACGTCATCGCAATCACAGTATTCAGATTACCAAGTCACATCAAACCCACCGATTCAACAATCTCAACGTGTTTATATCATGCAACCAACGGTACAGTCTGACTCATCAGTAGAGATCAGTATCCCAGAAATGAATGTACCAGCTTCTCCAAGCCATGAGATACCACGAACTTCATCAACACAATATATTATGTTGGAACCAAGAGTACAGCCCAGATTCGAAAGAAGTGTTACACCTCAAAACCAAATGAATGTGATTGAAAGAGCCTACTGGAACGCTACCCAGAATTGAATTCTATTATTTTTTTCATTTAGATTGTTTAATTTCGTTAGTGATGTGATGCGCAGTGTATTTTGATTATATCATTTGTATACCTAATTTAATACAATAAAACATAAAAAGTACTTGTGTTACTCACCTTAATTTGATCCTTGAGAACAGAGTTGATAGCTTTGCATACTTCAGGAATAATTAACGAAATGGCTGGTGTAGAAACCTTGAATAAGTAGTGGAGACTTTTGTAACTATCCCCCGTTGCTAAATATCGTAATGTTATTGCCAAACGTATTTTTGCTGGTATGGGCATTCGCAGTCTCGTTTGCTGTTTTTCAATCATAAATGTAATTTTATGTAACAAGAATTTAAAATCAGAAGGTGACATTCTGCAAAAGTTAGAAAACTCGGCAGCATCTTCGGAAGTCAACTCCATAAAAAAATATTCATGCTGTTTCTGTAACAAAAATATAATCATCATGAATTCATTTATTAAACTATTATCAAAAGTGTATGCACTTTACAGGTAGTTATAGTAGTACTTACGTCGTTCGATTCAGATGAATTTTTTTCATCCACCATCTTCTTTGGCGATAGCGTCTTTTTTTCTGATTTCTTTTTAAAACGTTTAAATAATTCAATAAACTAAGTAGACATACAGCTGTCGCCGCAACAACCTCGACGTCAGCCATGTTTGCGAGTCGCCCGGCAAAGAAGTATGAGGGCTGAATGTAAACGACACACTCGCGTTGACACTGCCGCGGCAACATTCGCGGCGACGCGAGTGGCAAGGGAAGTGGCTGAGTGTAAATGACATATAATAACGGTAAGGCGCAAGCGGCGTCTCGCATTATATACAGTATGAACAAAGATACGTAGCGATATATTTTAAACTGTTCAAATTTTCGTCCATATGGATATTTAAAGGCTGATTTACATTGATACAGTAGCTAATCCATGATTTTAATGAAAATCCGATGTAATTTAACTTATTATGATTTGATTTATGTATTTCGATGTTATTCGTATTTTAAAGTAGTTAAATAGCAAACATAGCGGTTACATATTGCAAACATAAGTACAGTCGACAGCACATCAAGCTATACAGTTTGACCTTGAGCACGCCTTTATTGCACTTGTAATAGTGGCGGCTTTCGTAGCGCAATGTTACACTTGATGTGCTGTCGACTGTACATAGGAATTATAATGATACAAAAGGAGGGAATTAGTATTCGAAAAAAAACCGAAAGGATGTGTATTAAATGTTATTTCCACTAAATAGCACCTTGTATAATTATACTCTGTGCCGTACCGTCCCCGCGTCTGTTTGCGCAGATATCGCGCCTGCACCGTATCTGCGCCGTGTCTGTACCGTACCTTCGTCTCGCCGTCTTCTATTTGCGTTGCCCCCTAGTCTGCGATTGCGATTGCGTGCGATTCGAGAATGATGCGAGTTGCGACGCGCACGGACAGAGACAGAACGCGTGTGATATTTTTATTAGCTAGATAGCAACTTAGCAAGTAGCAACAAGTGTGAGCCACGATAGCATTTGATATATGCTATGTATAAATAGCACGGTGCTATATTTTGTTATATGATATATTATCCACCACTAGTTGTGTTGTGTTCTTCGTCACTACTTTCTAGTGATGAATTTGCTGTGTCAGGGAGCAAAAGACTTATGGTCTCCGAACAGAATGGGTTCTTGACATTCCATATGGTTCTTGACATTCCCAATTGAATCTAAAAATAAAGAGTATTTACTGTAAATAATCTTGTTTTAAATTAACTCGCCATTTTGTTTGAATGAGTGTTAAACAAAATGGCGGAACAAAGCGGAATATTTTCTTTCACAATTCTCTTTAGGAAAGTCTAAACTTTATTTAAAAAAATTGATCATTACTCGGAAATGCTCGGAACACATACAAAACCCTTTCTGTTTTTTTTTTTTTTAAATAGACTTTGAGATTATTTTAGTATCCTTTGCGAAATTAAAAAAATAAGCATTTATGAGTCTATATCATAAATGAAATGATATTATTAATTTTGTTACATTCCTTGAACTTCCATATTCGAAGTGCCTTTCCCACCAACTATCAACAAAACGACTAAAGGTCTCAGCACACATATGGGATCGGAAAGGGATCGTAACCGTAACGCCTTTCGCCTCGCTGTCAACCAGGCGTCAACCTACTATGCACGTAACGAAAGCGTATCAGCAGCGCCTGTACGTCAACTCGGCTACGGCTAGGCGACACCGCGCTTACGCCTCGCCGCCCCCTAGCTGACCTGGTTGGCACCAGATCAGTTTGAATCCAAACGTTAAGCGTAGCGCACGGTTATGTCTTGGTTTACAATACGTGAGTTGGCTATCATAGCCATAGCACTTGATGAAGAGGAAAAAGAAAATAGCAAGAAAAAAAGAAAAAGATATTGGGTACACAGTATGAATAAAGCAAGGAGTACTGAAGGGGAATTTCGGACTATAAAAAAACATTTGATGGATGATGAAGAGAAATTTTATATTTATTTTCATATGCCGAAATATCTCTTTTATAACATATTGCAGTCTATAGATGAATGTGTAAGGAAGAAGAATACAACATTCAGAGAAACAATATCGCCCGAAGAAAAACTAGCTGTAACGTTAAGGTGAGAAATTGCATTTGTTTTTGGAATTTTTAATCTGGTCTACATAAATATTTGTACTATAATTTTAATGTTTGTATTGTTCTTTTTTTTAAGTGTACAAAAAAAATACTCGGTTCCGAAACTACAAGATAAATTAATTTTAATCCTCTGTCGATAAAAAATATTTCTTTTGGAACGCAACCCTCATTTGCGATCAGGTGTGCACAGGGGATGTACGTTTTATGTCTGGTGTATGTGTGTATATATTTTGTGTGATTGCGTAAGGTATTTTAGTAAATGCAACTTTTTTGTAGTTTAGGTAAAAAAAAATACCCATAAATCACATATTTTTTTATTATACAAAACTATATTATTAAATCCAAAAATTATGGCAATTAAACAAAAATAGCGCCACAACAAAAATACAATCATTGTATAAATTAAAGATTGTTTGAAGTATCAAGAGCCAGATCAAAAGCCATTTTCTTCTAAGTTTGAAATATTAAAATCATGAATGTTTGAAGCGCCAGATGTTGATTGCATCTCGTGGCTAATGTTATTTAGAGTGGTATAACCTCGAGGCATGTCATCTTCTCTTTGGGGAATGTAAGGGTTGCGATAACTGTAATAGCTTTGTTTCTCTGCGATTTCTTTTAACTCCATTTCCGAAACTGCGAAACTTCCATTCTGAAAATTTTTTAACCGTTGCCGCAATGCTCTTAAAAAATGTATCTATCTCATCTTTTTTGGTTTCATTGTGATTTAATAAATATTTCATTGAAGTTTGTGACGCTGAATTTTTTTCAATATTAAGATTTTTTTTTTTGAAATTTTGGATGCAACTGAAGATGCAGAAGACTCAGGACGCGGCGAAAGTGGAGTAGTTTCCGTTTGTAAGTTTTCTGGAGACTGAATTATGTTTATTGAGTTCTGTGAATCATCATTACCCAAGAAACTGCTAACATCTGAACCGTCATCATCATCAACCGAAGAGATCGTATTTCTTTCTTTGTAATGAGGTACTAAAAAACTCATTTCATCTTCAAAGGTCCACTTTTTCGTCGTCGGGGCTGCCTGACCACTTTTAGTTTTACGCTTCTTCATAGCTCGTCGGTGAGACTCTCTAAGATTTAACCAAGTTTTCTTGCACTCAGATTCTGAAATAAAATAAATCATGGTTAACTATATCAAGCGCATGTAGTTACACATGTATGTGTGAAAGGGAGTACGTACACACACATTCACATAAACATATACACGTATTATAAAACGTATATTAAATATACATTTATTGTTGCAGGTACTTCATAACTGGATCTACATTTACTAATTTATCATCGAGCTTCCGTTTAGGAGAATCAACTATTCGTTTGATAGTAATAGATGTGTGCAATGCAATAATAAATAAATTAATGCCAATTCATATACCTCAACCAACTACAGCCACATGGCAAGGAATCGAAGAAGGATTTAAAAATAAATGGAACTTTCCGAATTGCATAGGCGCCATTGACGGCAAACATGTAAATATAATTGCACCTCCCAATACTACCGTGTATATCCAAAACACTGTAACTCGAGTTACAGTCTTTTGCCTTAATAGCGCTCATTTGATTCCTTCGAGGCAGTTACATATCTCTATAATATTACTTTTTCATTTTAAAGTACATAGAAGGAGATAGGAGCACCTAAAAAACACTGTATTTTAGTTACATTTATGGTTTAGTTTGGCATATCACTGTAATTGAAGTTACAGTGTGTTGGCAAAACATTTTACGCGCGAATAGCCGAAAGCTTTAGATACAGTGTTTTCGATACCCAAACAATCTTGACACGCCGCGCGCGGCGACACTTCTCTGCGCGTAATACTTGCAAGACGCGCGGGGGGTGGAGCGAGGGCTCAACGGTTAGTAGTCAGTCGTGAATCATTGCTTGCTCGGACGCGCGTGTTTTGATCGATGGCGCGTACCTACTTTCGATAGATTTTCGTTTGTGCGTTTAAACGAGTTTATAAATAATAACAATGAGTGGGTATCGAAATAGATTATTAGTGAAATTGTCACAAAGCAATAAACAACATCACAACAACTCATCATGTACCACAATGGCTTCAGAATTAAACAGTGTGTTGAATGAAAAAGAGAATATCACCGGCATTAATAAGGAGCGTCCTGGTATCAATACATCATACGATTGTGGTAGCATTGAATATGATTGTTCCACATATGCATTCGATTCACGTAATATAAGCCCCTTGATACCCCTTAGTGAATCTCAAATAAATGAGTGTATTGCCGACAATCTTGGTGGCGACGTCAACTACGTTGATTTATTACCCGTACCTGCTTCTAGTACCAATCAAGAATTATGCAAGGATTTAAGTAGCCAACCCTGCGCAGAGAGTCCATCATTCCATTCTGATACTGGACCCGTAATTAATGTAGACGCGGCGCCCTCTTCTACTTCCAACGTAGAGTGTCTCGATACGTCAAGTGCTGTATTTCCGTGTGAAACACTAGAAGAAACTTATTCTCCACCAGTCAAAAGATGCCGAGACCCTAACGTTATTTTGGAAAATCAAGCAAAAAAGCATCCCATGAGACCTTCTTGCCAAAACTGCAAAAAAAACTGTTCTGTTAACATCTCTGAATCCAACAGAGAGACCATTCACAGTCAGTTTTGGAGTATGGACAGACAGAGACGACGGGATTACTTATCAAGACAGGTGCATAAAATGTCCACGGCAACCAAAACGGCTGGTCCTACCTCAAGGCGACACAACACTTTGACATGGACTCTTAATGAGTTCAAGGTATGCAAAACATTTTTTTTAAATACCTTAGGATACAGTAACGATGAAGCAGTCCAGGCTGTTCTAAAACAAAATCACTTGAGTGGAAATAAAAATCCTAAAATTAGTGCTGCTCCTGATCCCAGAGGTCGTCACACACCTTATAATGCTTATTCTGCGGAGTACGAAGACGAAATGAAGAATTTTATATTAAAGTATAATCCTATGCCATCACACTATAATATAAAACATGCGCCTAACAGAAAATATCTGCCAGTAGGCGTGAATTTTACATCCATATACAAAGAATTTCAAATATACTGTCAAGAGAAAAACCTGAAAGTTTGTAGTTGGGCACATTTTCACCAGATGATCAAACAGCTCAATCTTTCTACAGCAGAGCCAGCTCAAGATATTTGTACAAAATGTAGAAACCACGAGGTAAAACATAAAGCATTACCTCTACCGTGTAATTGTACTGACTGTATAGATATAGGCAAACATTTAGAAAACAAAAGAGATTCAAGAAGAGATTTGAAAGCAATAGAAGAAAAGTGTGAAAATTCAGAAGGACGAGACGTGCTGTATACTGTAGATATGCAAAAAGCTATTTGTATGCCACTGTTAACTACAAAAGAATACTTTTTTTCAAGAAAACTCGTACTTTTCAATGAATCATTTGTGCCTCCGGGAAAAAACAAACAGGCTGTCTGTGCCGTTTGGCATGAGGGAGAAAGTGGTAGAAAAGCTCACAATGTTGCTTCTACGTACACCCATTTTCTTAGAAAATATTGCAGAGACCTGAAGTCCGTAACATTTTTCTTGGATAATTGTAATGCACAAAATAAAAATAAGATACTATTGTCTGCTTTGATAAGAGTTATTAATGATAAAATGACAAATATAGACAAAATTACTCTGGAATACTTTGAACCAGGACACACCTTTATGGCCGCTGATGCTGTACACGCCGCAATCACAAAAAAATTGAAATCTAAGGGACAAGTCTACGATATAGATGATTTTATATGTACAATTAAAAGTTCACGAAAAAACATGCAAGTCGACTTATTAGGTCACCAAAATATGATAATGTTTAGTAATGATTCCAAAGTAGCATTTCCCAAAGAATATAACATACATAACCTTAAAGTAATCGAATTTAGAAGAAATAATGTAACAATATTTGTTAAGAATGATTACAATGCTGAATTTAAAGAGATATTTTTTTTGAAAAAGAAAATAGAAATAATATTGCGGGCAAAAATATCAAACGGAGTAAATGATCTTTTGGAAGACATACCTAAGGAGAGTCAACCCAGAGGTATTAGCGAGATTAAAAAAAAAGAGTTATTAGACTTGTGCAAGTCAATACCTCAAACAAGAACATTTTTTTATGAAAATCTTGTTGTCTCGGAATCACCCGATCTTGACGAACACATTGATACTGATTTAATATAACTTCTAAGTAATTTACAGACTGATTACTAATAAAAACTTGATCTCATTATTGAATTTTTTGTATTTAATTTGCATTTTTTTTTTTTAGTTTTGTTATGTTAATTTTAATTTTACTGCAACGGTTATTCTACCTAAGAAATAAGTAAGAATTAAGAAATAATAATTGATGTTTGGAGAAGTCTAAGTTGAGCTTTTGTTATTCAAGTATTTTTGATTTTATTTTTGAAATGTTTGATTTTATTTGTAATTTTTCGTTTGATTATAATGTAAGATTTGATTCATTTTATTATAACAAATAAATAATTTTTAATGTAAATTCTGTTTTATTATTTTTGACATAAGTGGACCCAAACAAAATTTAACACCCCTATAACACTTTGTAACTGTAAGTATTTAAAATTGTCAATGTAAATTCATTCGGACATCCTCATAAATACTTATTATTGTTAAGGTAATACACTGTATTTGAAAATACAGTGTTTTTGTATGATCCATTGGCTCTGTTCTCATAAAACCAATACACTGTAACTAAATATACAGTGTTCTGCTCAAACAATCGGATAAATAAATCTTAGTTTTATTGGGGCAATACACGTTTACTTAGTTAAGTCTTATTGTATGGATCGTATGGTTGTAAAAAACTTTTTTACAAAAAAATTAAACCGACTTCCCAAAACACTAAAAAGCAAAAAAAAACTATTTTTAGGTGCATCGGCCTAGAAGTCGGTGTCTAATGGATGTTACTAAGTTAATTTTGCCACCGACTTCTAGGCCGATGCACCTAAAAATAGTTTTTTTTTGCTTTTTAGTGTTTTGGGAAGTCGGTTTAATTTTTTTGTAAAAAAGTTTTTTATTTAAAGCTTTTCAGTGATACGAATAGTTGTCACTATCCATACAAGTGAGAAGTTCTCATCAATACAAAGAATATAAGTCCAAATACGAGGTATTTTACATATTCAGTTGTCGAGTTCCCTCGACTTACTTTCTCTGGTCTCCATCATCAGGTCAGCTCCAAACCTTCACTGTTGCAAAGGTCTTGTCAATACAAATAATTTAAGCCCAAACACGAGGTAGTTTACATATTCAGTTGTCGAGTTCCCTCGACCTCCTCTGGTCTCCATCATCAGGTCAGCTCCAAACCTTCACTGTTGAATAGTGCTATCAGGCATACACCTGACTGTCAAGTTTTTACCCTATTATGCCTACAACTTTCGAAAGTTGCCCTCGATTTCTCAGGGTTCCCATCATCAGATCCTGACCTGATGTCTATGGGACCACCTCGGGAGTATATCCTATCAAACAAAAAAAGAATCATCAAAATCGATTAATAACTGGCGGAGTAATCGCGTAACAAACATACAAAAAAAAAAAAAAAAAAAAAAAAAATACGGTCGAATTGAGAACCTCCTTTTTTGAAGTCGGTTAAAAATTAAGATGGTTAGATTAGACGTAAAAATGCCTATAATTTGGTACCTATTACTATATACTTTATTTTTAATATATTAAGAAAACAAACCAAAAATCAAAAAAAGTTTTAATAGCCCTTTACACGAAAAAGGTACTTTTGAGATACAGTGTTTTGGATTTACACGTCAGAATAGTGGATCGTTGTTTTTTAACTATAAAAAAACATTTTCTATTGTTTTGTTAACTATAGTTGATCCTGAATACAGATTCATAGCGGTTGATGTAGGAGCTAGACATGCGCAAAACAGTGCAACACGAAGTAATGTGATATGTCATTACATTTCGTGCCGAGTAATATTACAGTTTACCATCACTTCAAACATCACGCGTGATGTGGCGCCATGCGATAGCACACTGTCGCGCATGTTCTAATGTAATACAATGTTTAGGTGTAATAGAACATAACACTTAACAGTGAGCGATATGATGTTTCATAGTGATGTTCAACATCATGATGACATGAATGAAAAGTAATGAGCACTAAGCTACCACCCGTCGCGCCGTATTTTACGAAATTTAACAAAGTTGATTTCCCTTCATACTTAAACCTTACAAATTACTAACGGTTTTTCCAGGCTTAGGACTGGCAATATTCATGGATTAAAAATAACTATGAAAGTGTAATGAAATATCCCATGAATATAGGCGTATTTAAAAATCAACTTTATGTACAATGATTGCATTTTTTTATATACATACTAAATATACTATATATACCTACCTACTATATACACATTAAATATCTTTATATTTATATTCATCAGAATTATTATACATTTATGTACATACCTACATACATTAATATAAAATATATACATAATATACAGTATCTATTTTTATATTATACACACATAAAGCTGTAAAATATTTAATTACAGCTAATAAATATCAATTCTGACAGTTTTTTTGTTTTGAGTCGTGTCCGTCTCTCATTCAATATTAAGCCAGCTTTGGAGAAGACACGCTCGCACGGTACTGATGTGGCTGTGATGTTTAGGCGTTTCAGCATATATTTATATAAGCGCGGATACACGCACTTCCGATCTTTCCACCACAGCAGTGGATTTTCCGTTCTTTTAATAAGCGGTTCCTCCATGTACTTATCGAACTCCACAATACCGGCTGCAGTCGGATTTTGGGGAATATGAGCGGAAATTTCTTCATCGAACTCATCCCAAATAGATCCAGTTTTCGGCTGAGGAACCGGTACTTCTTCAACAGATTCCTGCAAAACCTGGGTGCGATCTGAGCCAATTCTTAATTTCAAAGTTGAAGCAGCTCTTTCAAAATTACGAAAGTTACTAAATCCGCTTTTTTTAAAACGCGGGTCTAATATGGTCGCCTCGCAAAGAAGCGTATTATTTTCGACTTCTCCAAACCGTTGCTGCATCTGAACTTTCAGATTATTATGCATCTGCTGAATTTTTTCATTGCACTCGGGAACGTATTTGTTTAGAGCCCGGTTAATAATTTTACAAAATACTATGTATTTTGAGGCAGAAACATACATTTCACCACTAATCTCAACCGTTATTTCGTAAAAAATTTTTAAAAGTTCTGTCGCCTTTTCAATGGTCAGCCAGTCGTCCTGCGGTAAACTGATATCTGGACGCATTATTGCGAGAGTGGCGATAAGGGCTTCCTTTATTTTTATTATTCTTTGTAGGGCATCATACGTGGAATTCCAGCGAGTAACGACGTCTTGTTTGAGTTTTAGGGGCGAAATATTCATTTGTTCTTGTATCTCGGCCAATTTTTTTTTTGCAGGAGCGCTGCGGTGAAAATATTCAATGACATCTTTAACCCTACGCATAGTGTCAGATATGGCGTCCAAACTAGACTGCACTACTAAATTAATAGTGTGCGCATAACAAGACAAAGAGCGCCAGCCGCCTAGTCGTACAGCACTTAAAATATTTGCTGCATTGTCGCTGACGATCACATTCACGTACTGACGTATGTTCCATTCTTCAAATTTTGTTTCTAAGAAACTTTTGAGATTAAGGCTGGTGTGTCTCTCCTCAAACTCTATGCACCCGATCATTACTGTGCATAACTTGTGGGTGTCCGTATCAATAAAATGGGCAGTGATAGCAACATAACCATCTTGCACAGAGGATGTCCAGGCGTCTGTGGTTATACAAATAGCTGCAGCTTTTGCTATCTGTTCTTTAACTTTTTCCAGAACTTTTGCATACACTTTAGGAAGAATGCTCTCTGACAGAGTCTTCCGAGTCGGTAGTGTGTAGCCGGGATTCAACATTTCGACAAACTTCCTAAACTCAACTTCGTCGACCATGCGAAGGGCGTGGTAGCCTTTTGCTATCATCCGAACTAACTGTTCGTCCAGCTGCTGAATTCGGCTTCTAGGCAGAGATTTTTTCGTTTGAAGATAATCTGCCATTGTAGGTCCCTGCTGAATCTGCCTATGGCTTACCAATAAATCAGTGGCTGTCTCAGCTTGTGTACTGCATGAAGGTACCTGTTGAACATGCTCCATAACGCTATGCGAAACATGTGGTTCAGTTTCAAATGTTGTAACCGTTGCCGGTTGTCTGCTGCTATTTATTTGGATCGTGGGGTGAATAGATTTCATGTGCCGGCTTAGACTTCCTATCGAGCTGGACGAAACTGCCAATATACGGGAACAATAGCCGCATTTCGCCTTTTTGCTGGGTACAACTTCATCGAAGTGATTCCAGAGAGGGCTAAATTTTCTCTTACTCGCCATAATCACTAATAAAATGTACCTACCTACACGACGAACTTGCAAAAACGAAAGTCTAAAAGCTAAAATGTTTCTAATTACAGGTATATTTACAATTTTACTAACTTATTGTCCTTATTTACAGTTTAGCACATTTAGTGTTCAGAATGTTCACAGTCCAATACTATCTACACACACACAGTTACCTATATTGATTGCAATCACTATCACCTATCACACTTCAGAGATACAATTATCGAGAGTCGACTGTATTTAAATAATGACACGACCTTGACCGCGTAAGCAAACAAATAAACTAACTAAAAATATCGAAAATAACCGAAATTTGAAAGAAAAAGACAGTACAGTAGAAATGGAGTACATAGTCCATACATTGTAAAACGATACAACGGGTGGTGTCAAGAAAATGTAAACCTTTTGCAAATTACAATAGAGTCCTAAATAAAATGTTAAACCACCTGACCGAGCGAAATTCAAGTCGCGCACGCCATGTTCGGATCGGAACTTACGAAATAAACCGAACATAGCCGAATAGAACGCCGACGGGCGTTCGGTCGGGCAGGCTCGTGTGACACGTCACACGAGCCTGCCCGACCGAACGCCGTGCGCTCTGCATTCATTTCATTCATCGCACAAGTCATAAGTGATGTCGAGAGCTGCGCGACCGCGTAATGTTTAGTGTGATGTGTGATGCTTAATTTAGTCGAGTAATGTGTGATATTACTCTACGCGGTCGGGTAATATTACGCGTAATGCATTACTCGCATCACTTACACATGTCTAGTAGGAGCCTATGGAAAAAACAGCGATGGCGGAATCTATTCATCATCTACATTTGGAAAGGCACTTGAAAGAAACACATTCAATATTCCATGTGACAAACCATTACCAGGAACTAATCATGCAATGCCACATGTATTTGTGGGAGACGAGGCATTTCCATTGAAGACATATTTATTAAGACCATATCCTCGCTCAAATACACGGAGACTATCAGGTGCTATAAAATGATATGTACAGATCCTGAACGGCAATATAATTACCGCTTATCACGAGCTAGAAGGGTTGTTGAAAACGCTTTAGGAATTTTATATCAAAAATTTGCGATTTACAACAAAAATATTAAATTGCATCCAAAGTTTGTAGGTAAAGTGGTATTAACAACTTGCATTTTACACAATATGATGAGGACATATAACATTGAGATGAATTTACAGGAACCGAACAGAACAGAACAGGAAATTACAGTTGAATTCGGCGAAGACCGATTGTTAAGTCAATTACCAAGTATTAGTGGTGCCCATATGGCTACCGCTTTTAATGTACGTGAAAAGTTCAAAACATATTTTCAAACTTCTACCGGACGAGTTCCATGGCAATAGCTTTTAGCTTTAAATATTAATGTTGATTCTTAATGGATATTCCAGTTAAATTTTTCATTATAATTATATTAATCATAACTGTTTTATTTCCAATACATACCTACATACGCGAAAAACATTAAATAAATATTTAAATAGGAGTAGGTACTTACCAGATTGCTTTAAAGTAATACTTATTTGTTTCCAAGCCTCGTTCTTTTTTATAGTATTGCTGTATTTAGCATCACTTAAGTCATATAAATATGGATATTTTCTCACTTCTTCAATAAGTTTCTCCCTTTGCATCGTCATTTTGTTTTTGAATCGAACTTAAAATTTTAAATAAAACATACGCGCAACACGAATGAAATACTCTTTGCGAATGGCGGCGTCTTTAGCAGGCAAGTCACGGGAGGGGAAAGGGGAGAGGGTGGACGAAGAGATGTGAGCTCGGGTACGGAGAGACGTAAGCGCGGGGTCGGAGAAACGTAAGCGCGGGGACGATGAGCCGTAAGCGCGGGAATTCAAGTTCGGAGCCTGTTCCGAGGCGAGGCCATTACGTTATTATTCCGATTAGTGTGCGTTGCAGTAGGGAGTTTAAGGACGCGTTTGCAGTTTGAGCAAAATTAAGCTGTTTTTCGGTACATTTTGCGACTAAACCAAGCCAAATCAAATATGACAAATAACTCCTAGTTATAGCTTGGGTCTTCAACTATAAACGCGAGGAAGGTTTTTTTTGAAAAAATAAATTTTTGATATCATAAAAAAGTTATTTCGTAACCCCTTTCTACAAAATTCATGATTCCGGGTCAAGTTTAGGTACAATTTTCTACTAAGAATAAAGTAATTTAATATTGATTTATTTTTTGTAAATAGGCAAACATAGTCAAGATTAAATGTGAGGAAAAAAAATACAGTATTGTGCTATGAATAAGGTTAGAAAAAATAAAAACAAAACCAATTTTTTTCACATATTTTGCTACTAACGATGAGTCTTAACAGCTTGAAATAGGGGTTATTTTATTTGTATTCCTTCCGACCCACGATTGTGCGAAAGCCTCATTCTGAGTCAGTCTGCGCTCGGCCGCCGTCGTGAGAGGACACTGTATCGCTCGTTTCCAGCTGCTCGTGTTGAAAAAGATCGCTGTATAAATACAAAATATTCGACTAACCAAATTTGATCCTTCTAAGGTAAGATTATTGATTTTTATCATTACACCAAAATATTATGCAATATTGTAAATATTTCACTAAAAAATAACGTTTCATCGCACGTGATCATGAAGTACTTTGGTGACTGCTAACGTGGAGTGACCTGAAGGTATATCCTCGGTGTCTGCTACTGGAACTCCGCGACGAATATATCTAGGTGTACCGAGTTTGGGCTCGTTTTGTTAGCTATGATGAGACCTTACCACCGGACTTGATGGAGTGACCTGAAGGTATACCCTCGGTGTCTGCTACTGGAACTCCGCGACGAATTGAGTCAGATGTACCGAGTTTGGACTCGTTTTGTGTGTTATGAAGAGACTTTACCACCGGACTTGATGGAGTAACCTGAAGGTATACCCTCGGTGTCTGCTACTGGAACTCCGCGACGAATAGATCTAGGTGTACCGAGTTTGGGCTCGTTTTGTTAGCTATGATGAGACCTTACCACCGGACTTGGTGAAGTGACCTGAAGGTATACCCTCGGTGTCTGCTACTGGAACTCCGCGACGAATAGATCTAGGTGTACCGAGTTTGGGCTCGTTTTGTTAGCTATGATGAGACCTTACCACCGGACTTGATGAAGTGACCTGAAGGTATACCCTCGGTGTCTGCTACTGGAACTCCGTGACGAATAGATCTAGGTGTACCGAGTTTGGGCTCGTTTTGTTAGCTATGATGAGACCTTACCACCGGACTTGATGAAGTGACCTGAAGGTATACCCTCGGTGTCTGCTACTGGAACTCCGTGACGAATAGATCTAGGTGTACCGAGTTTGGGCTCGTTTTGTTAGCTATGATGAGACCTTACCACCGGACTTGATGAAGTGACCTGAAGGTATACCCTCGGTGTCTGCTACTGGAACTCCGAGACAAATAGATCTAGGTGTACCGAGTTTGGGCTCGTTTTGTTAGCTATGATGAGACCTTACCACCGGACTTGATGGAGTGACCTGAAGGTATACCCTCGGTGTCTGCTACTGGAACTCCGCGACGAATAGATCTAGGTGTACCGAGTTTGGGCTCGTTTTGTTAGCTATGATGAGACCTTACCACCGGACTAGATGAAGTGACCTGAAGGTATACCCTCGGTGTCTGCTACTGAAACTCTGCGACGAATAGAGTTAGGTGTACCGAGTTTGGACTCGTTTTTTTATTATTATTTTTTTTTTTTTTTATAATAAAATGTTTGAGTACATAATAACTATGAATATTCAATTGTTGTTATAGATGCCGAGAAGTCGAACGTTTGGCAAAAGCTCTCGTAAACAAGTGCTTTCCAGAAAAAATGCATTGGAAAATATAAGACGGTAATCATTTGTTTATGGAATGCTCATCATAATTGAGAACTGTCAAATTAATTCGTTTGTTTTCACAGACTTCGAGAAGTGAGTCGCAATTCTAGTGACATAAGTGAGGTGCATTCAGAAGAAACAGATTGTAGTACTTCCAATAACAATGACTTGGAGACATCTTACGTAAGTTATCATATTTCTTTACTACGACTTGTACATGTACTATTATTGTGTTTTGCTAACGTCCTTTGGTACAAATGACAAATTAAATATTTTTTTCTAGACCGCTGTGGATGAAGAAAAAGTAACCTATCAGATTTCAGGAAGAAGGCTTATTGAAATGGCTTATTTTATGGAGCAATTACAAGGAATCAGCAATCATAAGTCTATGTTTAATTGTAATTTGAGTACAATTGAACTATTGAGTGAAAAAAGGTCTGGGCTTCACTCGACCTTTTCAATTAAATGCAAAATGTGTGGTGCTGAATTCACGTTAGAATCATCCAAAAAAACTGAAAATAAAATGGACGTGAATGAAGAAATTGTCGCTGGTATAATGACGATTGGTGCTGGGGTTACACAGCTTAATACTGTTTTGTGTCATGTAAATATGCCACCAATGTCAGTACGATTGTACCAAGCTAAGCATGACATAATAAGTCGGTGGTGGAAAAAGGCTGCGCAGCACTACATGATCGAGGCGGGTAAAGAGGAGAAAGACAATGCTTTAGCTATTGGAAGTGTAAATACAGATGGGTTAGCTATGATACCTGTATCGGGTGATGCATGTTGGTCCAAGCGCTCTTATGGAACCAATTACAGTGCTTCCTCCGGTGTTGGTGCAATCGTAGGCATGCACTCAAAAAAAGTATTATATTATGGTGTCAAAAATAAATTCTGCAATATCTGTGCACGAGCAGAAAATAAAGGGGCATTACCTAGGAAACATGCTTGTTTTAAAAATTTTCAAGGTCCTTCTACCGCTATAGAAGCAGTTGTAATAACAGAGGGCTTCAAAAAGTCCATTGGTATGCATGGACTTATCTACCACCAGTTTATAGCAGATGGTGATTCAAGCACTTATGCTAGCATTAGGAACGCAAGGCCTTATGATAACATAACTGTGGGTAAAATCGAATGTAAAAATCATTTACTAAGAAATTACTGCAAAGGCCTGCTAGCAATTTGTAGTAATACTTCTTTCCACATAAGGGGCCGAAAGATTCTGAAAGAAAATTATTTGCGTATACGTTGGGGCATTGATAGTAGCGTCAAATATTGGTCCAATAAAAACGTTGCTTTCGAAGAAAAGGCAAGAGGTATCAAAAATGATATAATAAATGGTCCCTATCATATATTTGGTGATCACTCCAACTGCGCAACTTATTTTTGTAGTGATGACGTCAAAAAACGCAACGTGAATAATATGGTGCCAGAACTGACAGCTTACGGGGTCTTTCAAAAAGTTGAAGATTTGGCCCAACGTCTTTCACTGCATTCCTGTAGTTTTGTTTACAATGAAACAAATAATGCAGTGGAAAGTTTTAATGCACGAGTTGCAAAATTTATAGGAGGCAAAAGAGTGAACTTTACCCAGCGGGGGTCCTATCTTGCTCGTTGTGCTGCAGCCGTGGTGTCCTATAACACGGGTGTCCTTCAGTCGGCAGTACACAAATATATTTTTGGCACAGATGCCAATCCCGAAATTGTTCGGCTAGAAAAATTACGCCAAAATTTAAATCAAAAAAGGCACAACAGAAAAATTAAAAAGAAAAAGAATCCAAAGCCATCTGCATCTAAAGATGCCTATTATGGTGAAAGTTGCCAAAAGGTGGACATGAACGAGGAAGAATTTGAAGAGGCCAAAAATAAATTTTTAAATGCATTAGAACTTTCGGAGACTGAAAAGGTAAATTTAGAAAGGGACACAGTTTTGCAGAGTGGCAGTACATTATGGCTAGAAACTAGAAGGAAACTGCTGACAGCGTCGTGGTTCGCAGCAGTCTGTAAACGTCGCATAACCACTGAGTGTGGACCACTAATAAAACAAATATTGTATCAGAAAGACTTAAGCAATATCCCGTCAATAAAACATGGCAGAAGCAATGAAGCGACTGCCATCCGCGAACTTGCAGCGATCTTGAATATGCCCATTGAAAAGTGCGGGTTGTTCATAGACCGAGAATTTCCCTTTCTTGGAGCAACCCCCGACGGAAAGTGTGAGATTGGAATAATAGAAATAAAATGTCCATCTTCGGCATATGGTTTGGAGCCAGACGATGCCATTAAACTCAAAAAAGTTGATTTTTGGTTGCCTAGTGATAATTTATTTACGGTAAACAAAAAACATAAATGGTATTACCAAATACAAGGACAGCTACGCATTACTAGGCAAGACACTTGCGTGTTTGCTATTTGGACGGGCCCTGGCAAAGTCAAATATGAGTACATACAAAGAGATGAACAATTTTGGAAGGAAAAAATGGAGATAAATTTAATTAGTTTTTACCAAAATTGTCTTCTTCCAGAATTGATTGACCCAAGAATGTCACGGAATATGAAGCTGAGGGTACATTCCTCGCACTTAAAAAAAAATATTCTAGGGCTGAAAAATTTGTGAATAAATTAAAATGAATCCAAAACCTTCTTTTATTTCACATGAAACCATCACTTGTATTAAATAAAATATATATTTATTCATTCTCATCATAACTTACAAAACGAGCCCAAACTCGGTATACCTAGATCTATTCGTCGCGGAGTTCCAGTAGCAGACACCGAGGGTATACCTTCAGGTTACTCCATAAGTCCGCCGGTAAAGTCTCTTCATAACACACAAAACGAGTCCAAACTCGGTACACCTGACTCTATTCGTCACGGAGTTCCAGTAGCAGACACCGAGGGTATACCTTCAGGTCACTTCATCAAGTCCGGTGGTAAGGTCTCATCATAGCTAACAAAACGAGCCCAAACTCGGTACACCTAGATCTATTCGTCGCGGAGTTCCAGTAGCAGACACCGAGGGTATACCTTCAGGTTACTCCATCAAGTCCGGTGGTAAAGTCTCTTCATAACACACAAAACGAGTCCAAACTCGGTACATCTGACTCTATTCGTCGCGGAGTTCCAGTAGCAGACACCGAGGGTATACCTTCAGGTTACTCCATCAAGTCCGGTGGTAAAGTCTCTTCATAACACACAAAACGAGTCCAAACTCGGTACATCTGAATCTATTCGTCGCGGAGTTCCAGTAGCAGACACCGAGGGTATACCTTCAGGTTACTCCATCAAGTCCGGTGGTAAGGTCTCATCATAGCTAACAAAACGAGCCCAAACTCGGTACACCTAGATCTATTCGTAGCGGAGTTCCAGTAGCAGACACCGAGGATATACCTTCAGGTCACTGCATCAAGTCCGGTGGTAAGGTCTCATCATAGCTAACAAAACGTGCCCAAACTCGGTACACCTAGATCTATTCGTAGCGGAGTTCCAGTAGCAGACACCGAGGATATACCTTCAGGTCACTGCATCAAGTCCGGTGGTCAGGTCTCATCATAGCTAACAAAACGAGCCCAAACTCGGTACACCTAACTCTATTCGTCGCGGAGTTCCAGTAGCAGACACCGACGATATACATTCAGGTCACTCCATCAAGACCGGAGGTAAAGTTTCATCATAGTCATCATACATAACCAACAAAACCAGTAAAATTTTTATGGTTATCTAAACGCAGATAAGTACTTGAGTACATAAAAAACAAAATAAATTATCCAAGTTTCAAAATTTGTTTATTTGACTATATTCTTGCAGCTAACAATGCCTACATTTGTGTGAGTGGGCCGTGTCAATGTAGTAGTTCGATTTCATGCCTATCAATTTTGCAAACGCGTCCTTAATACAAACCATTCTGAACGGCTCGAGGCGATACGGTGACGATCCCTTTCCGATTCCATATGTGTGCTGAGACCCTAAAACACCAAATGTTAGGAGCACGAAAAATTGTGTTATCGAGAAAACAATGGATCGCACTGGACGACGACTGAGTTCCGACTACTTGTGTGCTTCGCGGGGAAGGGATAAGGGCGCGGGGGGTGCGGTATGTTATGAACAGGTTATTTGTCTTAATTTAGCCAAACTTTGAATATTCGACTTATGGCCAGGTTTTTTATGCAAATACTCGTATGTGCGTCAGATAAACAACAATCCACGTTGGTACCGCACCGATAAACACGACGCGAAACAAGCATACACAAGCCTCAGTTAAAAATAGTTACTTTTTAATGATGTTATTGGCAAGCTTTTTTGTTAGTTTTGTATAGATCTACAAGTAGTACTAATTTTCAATTATGTACGAATTTTATATCAATGGATCCCAGTTTACATACAAGTTCGCCATTCTTCTTTGTGTTCAATAGTTTAATTACCAAACAAAAGATGGAAAACTTACCGAATGTGTTTTTTCCCCCAATTGGAAGGTCATTGAAATCTTCTTTTATAATTGAACATAGGTCATGCCAGGCTTTTAGTGTTAGACGTTTATCCTTATAGGATTCGCTTGTTTTATCCCAAAGGATATTTCTTACTTCCACTAAAGATATCAATGTCTCAGGATTGATACTCAGTTCATCCATCTTCGAAATCACAATGTCCGCGCGTTACAACGTCTCGCGTAAGTGACTGACGGACCAATGAAAGAGAATGCGGGGACGCCGGCGCGGGGCGTACATCGAGAACATTCGAGTGTGAGTGTGAGAGCGAGACGGCCGCGCGGCCGCCGTGTGATCGAGGAGCGAACGCCGCGCGGCGGCCGCAAGAATTTTTTCGCGTCGTCTAACTGCAGCCTAAATCAGACTCATCAATTTCCGCATGATATCAGTAATCTACTACTTATACTAGATCAGATTTATCAATTTCCGTGTTATACCAGTAATCTACTACTGTAGATGGAGGTTGGTAGATAAGTACGAAGCAGGGCTGACAGGTGCAAAAATGGTGTGATCATGCGACTACAAAAAAATCGTATGCTAAGAAAATTTTGAAATGAAAAAATCGTACAACCTAAAAATACAGAGTTTTTATTAAAAATAACAAAAAACGCTTAGTTTTAGAAAATAAATAATTGTAAATTATTTAGTTTTTAAATACTTAGTTTTTGGTTCTTAGCTGTCGTATTAGGATAAGAGATCCTGTAAAGATAGTTTAAGGTGTTTTTAAATAAATAAATAAGAAAGAAAACATATTTATTTGGCACTACTATAAAACTAATAAAAATTAAATAACAACTTAAAACTACACAATCAAAAAACTATTTATTAGATTAATTTTTTTAATTAGACTTATACAAATTTTCTGAGGTCATATTGTTTAACATTTCTTTTGTCGATTTAAAATTCGTGCAAGTTTTGTTTTTTCTTATTAATTGTTTGGCTAATAATGTTCCCTTCAGTGTTTCATTCGATAAACTGTTTCTAAGTTTTTTTTTATTAAGTTTACTTCGCTGAATGCTTCTTCACAATCTGCACTAGAATGGGGCAAACAACAAATTCAAGGCAAATTGAGCCAGTGTTTTATTATTCTCAAATTGTTTTTTGATGTTGCCCCAAAACTCGTCGGTATGCATAGATATCTTATCTAAAATGTTGGAAAAACTGCACCATTTGTCATCTATTGCCTGCATCAATTGAATGTCATCGAGTTTAACAATTCTTGGAACAAGTATCATAAGCCGCTGTAAGGTAGGTAATTTATTCCTGTAATAACTAGAAGCAGCATTGGTAGGTTCAATACAGTAAATTTTTGATAGAATGGGATCATCCAGGTCATATCCTTTTTTAATTTCTTTAGCGCTTGGGATAAGAAAATACCGACAGCGATGAAAAATCTCCTTAGTGGCAGTAATGTGACTACGAAATTCAGGCTGTGTAATTTTGTTCATCACTCGGATTCCCAAATAAAGGACCATGAGTCAAATTGGGCTCATTGTCCAACAGAGTTATAGCATACGCCGTTATGAAGGTTTTTGTTTGTACTAAAATTGTTACTATGGGCACTACCTTCAATTCCATGGCAAAAAAAAGATATGCACCTAAATAGGTTTACATATTACGTAGGTATACATTCTGGTTAACAGAAACGAAATGGGTCGAGATGCCATTGCTCAGTATTACTGCTCGTGTCTAACAGGTAGACGCTCAGTAGGAAGTTGTGCTCATATCATTTCAATAATATGGTATCTAGGGTTAGGCAGGCACTCACAATTTAATCCACCGGCAGGATATTTAGACGACATTATTATTGATATTGATTGAAATGTTAACAAAAATAATTTTAACTGTTAGCAGCTGTTTTATTTTTTATGTATACATTAAACCTGGAATTAAAACTAGTTAAAGGTGTTCAATAACAAAACCTACACTGCCATAACAGCACTACTTTTTGCAGAATATTAGTTTATTTATGGTCGGAGAAAAATATTTATAGCAAAATAACCCCATGGATTCTTCGCAAAAATGAGTTTAAATCTTTATATTTAGTGCTTTACAAGTATATTCAAAGTGGTCTCATCTCTGTTGGTGGGTGAGCCCAGGCTTCATACATTTTTGCCCATGGTCCTTTGATCATCTTTTAACCATTTTGATTGATATGATTTGGAGACTGAAGTTGCGGCTGTAGATGGTCTATTTGGGATGCTAATCTGAACTGGTGAATTGGTGGTGGTGTCCTGTCTTGGTGGAAGAAGTAGATACTTATTGTATTACAGAAAATATTTGAAATTGTAACATTAATGTTCATGTTTGGGCGGTAAATGAAACCGACCTTTCTTTGTTCGAAAGTAATAATGGCAGTCAAGCGTCATCGGAATGCCCCCGCGCACGTCGCCCCGCGTAGCTGCGTTCCGTTTTTCTGGCAGGCTGCGTTCCGGCGTAGACACCTCCGGCCCTTGAAAGACTAACTTTCAACTGGTTCGATTGGCAGACGAACAATGTTGTGAATCGCTCGACGATTGTACCTCTGGTGGTGTAGATATCAACCACTCGACACACGTTGTCTGGTCCCATATGTAGACGTGTAATACGACCAAGACGCCAGCGCTGTGGTGGTGCATTATCTTCTTTTATGATGACCATAGGTCCAATAGGACCAGAGGTCGGGAATTTAATATGGCTTCTATCTGTGAAAATAGCGTGGTCAATTCTTCAAAAGTAAACGATTGATTACCAGCGATCCTAATCAGATGGTATTTTGCAGCCCATATACCTCCAAAATAAGGAGAATATGCTGGACCAAATACGAACTCTATACCTTCGCAGGTAGCAAATTTTGTGACAGATGCACGACTGGCGCGTAGAATATTACCAAGTTCACTATTTGCACCTACAAAGTTCGTAACGTTATCGCAATATAATACCTTAGGTTTAAGTAATATTAGGTTTAAGTTTAAGTAATTAAGTTAATATAAAATATAAATAAAAAGGAAGCAAAATAATTCACATCATAAAATTTTCAAACTTTCCAACGCGATTTAAAATAGCGCGAAACAACGTTCACCAGCGTCATACACCATTCAAATTTAACCGAGACTCATGACTCTAGGTGATTTTCTGGAGGATAAGGTAAAATAGACATTATGACATTGCAATTGGCTTAACATTCATTTCAATTACGAATTCGTCGGTCGGTAGTAATCCGTTCGTAAATATGATAATGCTATCATTCACGAACGACTTATTCACTCACTCCCTAACAGATCTCATTCCCTCTCTTTCTTTCGGTCCCGGTCGTTCTTCGGAGTATCTTCGCTACGCGAACTAATAGACCGACTGACCGATTAGTAATCTGTGGTCTGAAATATTTCTTTTCGTACAGTTAAAAGATACGTTTCCTAATCGTTCATCGTTCGCGAACTACACAAGACTAGTTTATACAATGCGAGTTTTTAACAGAAACACAACACGCAAAATATATTTCTGTGTGAAAGATGATAAATAAATGTGTAAAATAATACAAGATCTTTAATGCTTTATTTGTATCCGTTTCAGGTGATTTAGCGGTGCAACAAGGAACTCAAATAACAACGCCAACAAAAGGTGCTCGAGGAACTAAAAATACACGAGTTCCTATGGATAACTTCACACTGGTCGCCATAAGGGGTATCATATATTAAATAAAATATTGGCGGCTGCAAAGAAAGACCTAAATTTCAACGGTTCAAAAACCACATTACGACGAATTTAAAAAAATAAGTTAGGCTGTCGTTTTAAGAAATGCCGTAAAAATAAAACAGTTTTACTTGAAAGGAGTAATATAAAAGCTTAGCTTTAAAGAACATCGACAAGCTCTTGAACTTTTAGCTATTTCAGAAGATATACAAATTGTAAGAAACTTAAAAAACATAATTTTATTGTTTCGGCTGCAACCTGGACTAAGGTCGATTGTTGTCTAGACATATTGTCACCGATCGAGAAAGCTATCTCAGTTGCAGAATCTAATCATGCTTTACTATCAGATATCCCTCACCTTTTCGATGAAATCAAACACAATCGAAACTCAGTTACGGTCCGATACAACCAGAAGTTTTGTAACTTTTGAAGAAGAAATAGATATCGTAAATGATATTAATAAAAGGCGGGAATATATTCTTCGACCTATTCATTTACCCCCGGTATATTGGAATAAATCTCCAGACCGCCGAATTCGGACCTGCAACAGACTACCTTACAAAAATTGCATCATTCTGAAACCAAGATTTAATTCAAGTCATGACCAATCTTGCCGAGTTCCGCACTAAAACAGGGTTTTGGAATAAACGCCAAATTTGGTTACCGGTCCAAAACTTAGAACCCAGGTTGTGGTGGCAGGGATTATGTGACAGCCAACCAATTGCATCAATGGCTATAAAGATATTAAGTATACCACCTTCATCTGCATCGGCAGAGCGAAATTGGTCACTGTTTGCTCGAACACACACAAAATCGCGAAACCGATTAACTGATGATCGCGTCAATAAACTTATAACTATAAGTGCTAATTTGTAATATGTAGACGCAGTCTTTGATATTATTGAACGGCTTCCGGCCTCGTTTATCCGGAGATTTAATTACACCTGTTAGGTCAGGCTGTTTTAAAAACCTACGGGAGACTGCTACCATTAGAATGCAAGGCACCTTTTAAGGTTGGTCAGTTGGTTCTAGTGCAGAGAAAGGTATTTAGAAAGGGCCTTAGAAGTGGCAAGCTAGTGCCACGTGTTGTAACATCACTAATTAGTATTACTAATTAGTATGTCACTAATATAATAACTTCCGCTATGATCTGTCATCTGTCATTTTCCATATCCTTTGTATTTTCGACTATGTAACTGTGGTGCAGTGAACTATTATAATTGTGTGTTGTGAAATAAAACTCAAGTAACCCAAGATCAAGGACTTTCATTTATATTACATGGTGTCAGAAGTCAAGAAGAACTCAAGTCAAAAAAGTCGAAGTCTGGAAGACAGTCGGTCGCGAAAATGGACCAGTCGAGTTCCGAGCCATGCGGCGTGGGCGACCATAATGGCGTCCAAGGCCTTAACAGCAAAATAAAATCACTGCAAAGAAGACGGATCAAAATTGCCCCACGTCCTATAACAATGTGACGTATCTCAAAAAAAAGATAAAAATGTTTAAAAAAATATGGCATACTCTCCAATTCATTTTTTTTACACCTTCATACGAAAAAAATGCTTTAAAAATTGTTCAGGCGCTGTTATGAAAACATCGTTCATAGGACTATTTATGGACTATTTTATTACATTATTTTTTGTTTTGATAGGGTATACCTCACAGATGGTCCCATAATCATCAGGTCAGGATCTGATGATGGAAACCCTGAGAAATCCAGGACAACTTTTGAAAGTTGTAGGCATGCGCAGGATAAAAACTTGACTATAAGGTGTACGTCTTATAACAATATGCAACAGTGAAGGTTTGAAGCTGACTTGATGATGGAGACCAGAGAAGGGCGAGGGAACTGGACAACTGAATATGTGAACTGCCTCGTGTTTGGGCTTATATTATTCGTATTGATAAGAACTTTCCACTTATGCGGATAGTGACAACTGTGCTTGTCACTGAAAAGCCAAAAATAAAAAAAAAACTTTTTGCGATAAAAAAACTTCCAAAAACACTGAAAAGCAAAAAAAAAAACTAGTCTTAGGAGCATCGGCCTAGAAGTCGTTGGTGAAATAAACTTAGGTACATCCATTAGACACCGACTTCTGAGGTAATTTAAATATTTTGCTGTCGATTTCCCTCGACCTTCTCTGGTCTCCATCGTCGGGTCAGCTCCAAACCTTCACTGTTGCAAAGGTCTATTCAATACAAATAATATGAGCCCAAACACGAGGTAGTTTACATATTCAGTTGTCGAGTTCCCTCGACCTTCTTTCGTCTCCATCATCAGGTCAGCTCCAAACCTTTACTGTTGCATATTGTTATAAGACATACACCTTATAGTCAAGTTTTTATCCTGCGCATGCCTACAACTTTCAAAAGTTGTCCTGGATTTCTCAGGGTTTCCATCATCAGATCCGGATCTGATGAATATGGGACCACCTGTGAGGTATACCCTATCAAACAAAAAAATAATTTAATAAAATAGTCCATAAATAGTCCTATGAACGATGTTTTCATAATAGCGCCTGAACAATTTTTAAAGCATTTTTTTCGTATGAAGGTGTAAAAAAAATGAATTGGAGAGTATGCCATATTTTTTTAAACATTTTTATCTTTTTTTTGAGATACGTCACATTGTTATAGGACGTGGGGCAATTTTGTATGGATTGTGATCCGTCTTCTTTCGTCAGATTCCACAAATAATAATGCGGAGGCGTGGAAACGCTGGTGGCAGCAGTTGGAGCTGTATCTGTTGGCCACGGGTTTGGATAAGGCACCCGAAAAGCGCAAGATAGCTATCTTGTTGCATCTCATAGGTGAAAAGGGCTTAAATATATTCAATACTTTCAACCTCACCATTGAGAAGACCACGCTTGCCGAAGTCAAGTCCAAATTTCAGATTTTTTTGAGCCCAGAAGGAACATAACCATGTGCCGTCACATGTTCTTCACCAGAAAGCAACAGAAATCCGAGTCGATCGAAGGATTCCTAGCAGATCTGGAGAACAAAAGCCAAGATTGTGAATTTGGAACACTCAGGGAATCGCTCATCAGGGATATTTTCATTGCAAATCTGCATATGGATTTAGCACATGTACGTCAGAGACTACTCCAGGAACCTGATCTGACATATCAGAAGATGCGAGAACTGGCAAGAACACTGATCGTCGCACAGCAGGATGCTGAAAAAATTGTCAGTAGTTCCAACGTTGAAAAGTCAGAAAATGTCATGCATCTACGTCGGAGGAGCCGTAGTCGAGGGGATCGTCGACAGCGAGCTTCACCAGTCGGTCAGCAGGGTTCTGGCGCAGGGAAGTCTCCCAACCCTGAAAGGCGCTCGAGGACGTGTAGCCGCTGTGGGCAATCTCACCGCTACAAGTGCCCAGCGCAAGGAGTCAAATGCAGGTCATGTAAATCATTTGGTCATTTTGCTAAATATTGCTTCAAAAATAAAAATATCAGTCATTTAGAGTCGTTTAATTCAAGTCATAGTCATAATAATAATCAAGATTATTTTGTTGGAATTTTGAATAGTCATAGCTCCAGTCAAAGTCATAAGTCTAATTGTCATTTAAAGTCATATAACAGTCACTATAAACATGTCAAGTCAGCAAGCACACAGTCTCCACCACCACAATTTACATACATACATAGACAGTCACAGTCAGGGAATGATTCCGGTGATGACATTGGTGTCATTCCTGAGAGATCTCACCGAGACTCATATTGTCAGTCTGAGAAATTAATTCTCAAGTCATATTTCAAAGATGATAATGGTGATAATGTCATGTCTGAGAGGTCTGAAAAGTACCTCGGTGATGAAAG
Organism: Helicoverpa zea; assembly: GCF_022581195.2. Lineage (NCBI taxonomy): Eukaryota > Metazoa > Arthropoda > Insecta > Lepidoptera > Noctuidae > Helicoverpa > Helicoverpa zea. Next base: position 9,218,566 of record NC_061472.1, read on the forward strand.
CAGTCACCAGTCAGAGAAATCAATTCTCAAGTCATATTGTCATAATTCAAATAAAAGTTGTGATAGTCAAAGTGTGTATCTCAATGATGAGTACAGACACATGTCTGAGGAATCACCTCACACAATCACAACAGTCACATCACCATATCACAGTCAACAAGTCACATCATCATTTAGTCAAGTCAATACAGTCGAGTCAAAACAAACATAACATTAACAATAGTAAACAGTCTTGGAACATAAATGTTAAAGTAGGTCATTCACAATTTAATTGTATCATTGATTCAGGAGCTGATCTTAACATAATGTCAAAACAAACTTTTGTTTCTTTAAAACGTCAACAAAGTCAAATGTCACTTGTCAAATGTCACATAAATGTCACAGGATTTTGTGGCAAGTCAATACCCATTATGGGAAAAGTCAATATTAAATGCAATTTAATATTAAATAATAACACTGTCAGTGAAAATATAGTGTTCATAGTCGCAAATTTAGTATGTCCCAATGTCCTAGGTCTTACTTGTGAAAGGTTAGGAATAATTGAAAGAGTTTTTTCAGTATCTAAACAAAATTTTTGTCAACAAATTCTAACACAATATAATGATGTTTTTCAGGGTCTTGGCTGTCTACCTCCTGTCTGTCACCTGAAACTCAAACCTGATGCAGTACCATGCGTGGATCCTCCCAGGAGAGTACCATTTGCGATGCTTGGAAAGCTACGCGAGGAGTTGGATCGCATGGAGAGCATGCAAGTCATTGAAAAAGTCACTAAGCCTACAGAATGGGTGAATAGCATAGTAATTACGGTCAAAAGTTCAGGTCAGTTACGAATTTGTTTAGATCCTAGAAATTTGAATAAGAATATCATAAGGGAAATTTATCCAATAAAGTCAATTGATGAGATAAGATCTCAATTAGTAGGAGCTGCTTGTTTTTCTCATTTAGATGCATTTTCAGGTTTTTGGATGTTAAGATTAGATGAATATAGTTCTAATTTATGTACCTTTCAAACACCATTTGGCAGATATAAATATTTAAGATTACCTTTTGGCATAAATGCATCAGAAATATTTCAAAGAGTTATGATGAATTTGTTTGGTGATTTAGAAGGAGTCTTGATATTCATCGATGACATTCTAGTCTATGGTCCAAGTGAGTCTATACATAATGAGAGATTACATAAAGTAATGCAAAGAGCTCGTCAAGTTAATTTAAAATTTAACAAGTCCAAATGTAAATTTCTAGTTTCTGAAGTCTGTTTTTTAGGTTATGTCTTTAGTAAAGATGGTGCAAGGGTTGACCAAGAAAAAGTAAAAGCAATTGTCAATATGCCTACACCACAAAATGTCAAAGAATTGCAAAGAATATTAGGTATGATCAATTATTTAGGTCCCTTTATTAGCAATTTGTCAGAAAAAACTCAAATTTTAAGAAATCTTTTGAAAAGAGATGCAGTCTGGTCTTGGGATGAAAATCATAATAAATGTCTTAAGAGTTTAATAGATGAAATTACAAAGTCACCGGTTTTAGCTCACTATAACCCCAATATTCCATTAGTCTTGTCAGTAGATTCGTCTAAGTCAGCATTGGGAGCAGTCATTTTACAAAATAATAAACCCATTGCTTATAGTTCAAAAACATTAACCACAACTCAGTCTAGGTATGCTCAAATTGAGAAAGAATTGCTTGCAATTCAATTTGGTTGTGAAAAATTTCATCAGTATGTATATGGTCATAGAGTCACAGTTCATACAGATCATAAACCATTAGTCTACTTATTTGATAAACCATTACATGATGTACCAGCTAGGTTACAGCGAATGATATTAACTTTACAAAAGTATGACTTGAAAGTCATACATGTCCCAGGTAAACAAATGTTTATATCTGATACCTTGTCTAGAGCTGCCTTAAAAGATTATTATATACCAGAAAATGAGTCAGAAATAACTTGTCATGTCAATTTAATGTATTCAAATTTAGCAGTCACTAAAGATTACAGCACAAAATTGTCACAACATACTAATAAAGATGAAAGTTTGCAATTGTTAAAGAAATATTATTATGAAGGTTGGCCAAAAAGTAAAAGTAAAGTCAGTCAATTAGTCAAACCATATTGGAATATACAAGCTGAAATTCATGTCGTAAAAGATTTGTTGTTCAAAGGTTCAAAATTGATAGTACCACAGTCTATGTATAAGGAAATGTTGGATAAAATTCATGAAGGTCACCAAGGTATAAACAAATGTCTTAAATTAGCTAGAGATTCTTTATATTGGCCAAACATGTCAGTTGATATCAAAAATTTAGTAGAACAATGTCTTATATGTGCAAAATTCAAACCTTGTAACCAAAAAGAACCATTACAAAATTTTGAGATTAATAAATATCCATGGCAACAAGTTGGTATTGATTTAATGTATATTGATAACCTTTCTTATTTAATTGTTACAGATTATTACTCTAAATACATAGAGATAGCTTTGTTAAATAAAAATAGTACAGCCAAAAATGTAATTACACATTTAAAGTCTATTTTTGCCCGTCATGGTATACCTTTGTCATTAGTGTCTGACGGTGGACCTCCTTTCCAATCTTTAGAATTCAAGAATTTTTTACATGAATGGGACATAGAACATATTATTACTAGCCCATATCATGCACAGTCAAATGGTCAAGCAGAAAGTTCAGTCAAAATTGTAAAAAATATGTTGAAAAAATGTAAAGAAAATTCGTCTGATCCTTATATAGCCTTATTACAATATAGAAATACACCTAAAAATAATTTACCATCCCCAGCACAACTGTTAATGTCTAGGAATTTAAGAGATAATGTTCCAAAGTCATATAAAAAATTAAAACCAAAGGTTGTAAAATTTAAAGATTACAAAGAATGTGTAAACAAGAATAATGTCAATAAGTCAAAATATTATAATAGAAATTCTAAGCCTTTGTCATTGTTGTATCCTAATGATCATGTCTACTTTAAAAGAAAACCAAATTATAATTGGGAACATGCCATTGTCAAGCAAAGGCTGGCAAATAATAGGTCATATGTCATTGAGGATGTCAATGGAGTTAGGTATAGGAGAAATAGAATTCACTTAAGGCATAAGTACTCTCCTATGCTATCCAACTCGTCGTCGTCGTCGTCATCGTCGCAGGGGAGAGAGGATGGTGACAGTCAGAAGGCTGGACCTCAAGAACTCTCATCTCAATCCTCAAGTAGTCAAATTGTCACACGTTCAGGTCGATTTGTAAAGCCTTCTCGTAGGCTAATAGAAGAAATAGATTAAGTATATAATTGTAATCTAAATTAAGTCATAATTAAGTAAAAACCTTTGTCTATCATAACTATGTATAATAAAGTCAATTTTTGTCAAGTCAGTCCATAGTCTTAAGTCTATTGTTTGTCAAGGGTTAATTTAAACTTAACAGGGGGGATGTTGTAACATCACTAATTAGTATTACTAATTAGTATGTCACTAATATGATAACTTCCGCTATGATCTGTCATCTGTCATTTTCCATATCCTTTGTATTTTCGACTATGTAACTGTGGTGCAGTGAACTATTATAATTGTGTGTTGTGAAATAAAACTCAAGTAACCCAAGATCAAGGACTTTCATTTATATTACACCACGATATGACGGACCATTTGTTGTGACTAAAGTTCTTCCGCATGACAGATATGTTGTTAAAGCTATATAGCAATAAAACTGACCGTCCTTATGAGAATGTGGTGGCTCGGGATAAACTGAAGCCATTCCATTGTATGTCTGATACTGATTCAGATTAAGAACTGAATTATTGTTTTATATTTGTTCTTTTAATTAGTTATTTTAGTATTAGAAGAAAATGAGACTTATTCAGATTAAGAACTGAATAATTAATGTCTTATTTAAATGGATAACTTGACATCTTGTCAAGGAAATTTTATTTCATTTTTATCTCATTGTATTCAGGGCCGCGCCGCCCCTGTGTGCGAAATGTGCGGCGCACACAGGCGCCAAGACAATAGGGGCGCCGCGCCGCCACTGCCACCTAAATTATTTTTGTTACCTATATGATTGTTTTTTATAGTGGAGTATCGACAAGTAGGTACAATAGGCGCAACATAGGCCTTGTAAACTACAAAACATCTAAAACGCTTATTGAACAAGTCTCTCAATATTTAATGTTTATTATTATTCACGTTTATGGTTTCATTTTACGTTTAGGGTTTTAGTTTACATTCCTTACGAGCTCAACGTTAAAACGGTGGCAGTTCTTTGAACCAGGGAAAAAGTACTAGTTATTTAAAACCGTAGAGGCGCCGAGTTTGTATGAGTATGAGTGAGTTTCTGAACGCAGCCCGATGCGATACGTGCGACGCAAGCGGGGGTGGGGTCACGGGTATTCCTCTTTTGATTTGAACGAACGAGATAGCTAAGGTAAAACAAAACAAATGAACAATCATTTGATTGAAAGTGTGTGTAAGGTGCGCATTGAATTTTTATAATCATTGTTTGGGTGTTACCTACTGATTGTTTTAACGTGTTTTCACGATGAGTGATAGTATTCATGATAAAAAAAGGAAATTATCTGGTTACCAGAATCTAATAAGGAAAAGAAAACAAGAAGAAGAACGTAATAAAAATGCAACTAAAATAAGTAAATACTTTACGGCTCAACCATCCACTTCGACACAATCATTAGAGACAGAAACCAGTCATGTTATCGATGAAAGTGTTATTAAATCTGATTCAAAAAACACTTTATGTAGTGGTAAGTGTGTACTTTTTATGTAATTATGTATAAAATAAATTAAATTAATGTAATTTTGTAAAAAAACGGAAGGAACAGACAGACAAAAATTATATTTTATTTTATGTACTTTTTACTGAATGCGTGCATCATAAGCATTTAGTAAAAAGCGGTTATTTTAATATTACAAACAGACACTCTAATTTATATAAATATAAATAATTATTCATAGACAGATAAATCAGTTAATTCAGACAAGGAGATAGATAGGTACTCATGTGAACAATATTGTGTATTTGTTTGTCTGTTATTAATTTAAGATGATGCCGCCGAAGTTACGTCTGTGCCTGTGCCTGATACACCATCGTCACCGTCAAGACAATTATCGTCACCAATACCAACTTTTTCCAAAGATGATCCTGGAGCCTGGCCAGAAGTTTTAAACGCTACTTTGATCCAGTATTTAATAGAAAATCCGATTAAACAAATTAGACAGTATAATTTTCCGCGTGATTCTTCGGGACGAAAATTTTCTGAGTATTATTATGAAAGGCATTTAGGAAACGGTGAAAAGTATCACAGAGAGTGGCTGCTGTATTCAGTGTCCAAAAATGCCGTTTACTGCTTCTGTTGCAAGCTATTTGAATCAAAACATAAAAATAAATTCTGCGAGGGAATTAGTGATTGGCAACATCTAGCTTTGTATTGCAGCAGACATGAGAAAAGTTCTGCTCATTTCAATAATTATAAAAAATGGACAGATTTGTGTAATGCTCTTAAAAATAAGAACACTATTGATAGTATTCAACAAAAACTTTTAGAGGTTGAAAAGCAGCGCTGGTACGATGTAATCAAAAGAATACTATATGTGGTCCAATTTCTAAGTACACAAAATATGGCTTTTCGTGGCCAAAGCCAAAAATTATATGATCTTTCAATGACTGAACACATACGACGCGTAACGAATGATACGGATCTCAAAAATATGCCGACTTATCTTGGAGATAAAATTCAAAATGAAATAATTTACATACTCGATAACCAAATTCAACATTTTATTTTAAATTTGTCGAATTAATGAATATTTTTCAATAATACTGGATTGTACTCCTGACGTTTCACACGTAGAACAAATTAGTATTATAATAAGATTTGTCAATTTTAAGGCTCCTTGTCTTGTCAAAATCGACAACCTGAGGGGGTGAGGTACGACCCCACTACGGGGCGCCGCTCATATTTTCGCCGATACGAAAACAGTCGACAACTGATTTTTGACATAACTCGTATGCTTGACTGTGTTCACTGGATGGAATAAGGTAGTCAGTAGTTAACTAAACTTTTTTAACAACTAATAATCCCGCAATGATTTTCTTTAGATTTTTTAGAAATCGCAATCAAATGATTCACATTTATTTATGTTCCCAAACAGACGTCTCATTTACAATTTTGATTAATATTCTTACGAAGGTCAAAATAGATATACGGATTTAAGACATGGTATGAGATAAGAGTTTTGATAGATTACAGGTAATTTTGGATTTTCAATAAAAACTACTTAAAGGACAATGGGCAAATCTCTATTGGAGCCCGGGCTATCAGCGGCCAGCGATGATTTTGGTACTAATGGATGTAGTGTGGTCCTATAATTACTGTTATGAACTCATATGAAGTTCTATCCCCGTGATGTATTAAAACCGAAGGACTTCGAACTTTTTTGACACCTATTGTCACACAATCCAGTTAAAAGGTACGCCTTAAACGGTTTCTGATTACTAATAACAACTGTCCAAGATGTATAAACATAGCTGGGACCATATAAGCATAGCTTGAAGTGCTTTTTGTAACATTGAAGAAATCGCTACTTAGCGACGAGCTATTTTTCATACAAGAACAAAAACCAAAAAAAAACAGATGATCAGGATTGATTAGAAATAACAAAACAGGGGATTAAAAGCCTTTTAAAAGCTCAGAATTAGGTTAATTTTATATCAAAAATTCCGAAAAAATGGATGTCTGAAAAAATGGATACATTTCTGATGCAAAAATAACCGAATATCTTTTTTCCTAAATGTCCCCCGCGGGATAACGCCCATAGTAAAAGTTATTTCTAATTACTACTAGAGCTATCGTTTCATACCAATTTCATGGCTAGCCGCCGTTAGCCCAGGAACGCCCAAACTCCTAAGGACTTCTCGTTGTAATGGTTTTCCCTGTCAAATCTTGTTTGTACATATAGGCATACAAGGTGTAGAGACCATTTCCATGCCTTATATAACTGACAGACTGAAAGCAGGTGTGTGCTGCACAACACATTCACAATATTGAGAAATAGGGACTTTGTAAGCTCCATTACAGAAGTATGGTTGTAAAACAGCGTTCAAGCAATCCTATAAAAAAAGGTCGCGAAAATACATTGTAATTTTAAGACATCAACCCAGGAAATTCTCTTAAACTCTTTACACTCTTTAAAATAATCATATACTCATAGACCAGTTACTTTCTGAATGACATCCATCCTCCGAGCCTTTTTCCCAACTATGTTGGGGTCGGCTTCCAGTCTAACCGGATTCAGCTGAGTACCAGTACTTTACAAGAAGCGACTGCCTATCTGACCTCCTCAACCCAGTTACCCGGGCAACCCAATACCCCTTGGTTAGACTGGTGTCAGACTTACTGGCTTCTGACTACCCGTAACGACTGCCAAGGATGTTCAATGGCAGCCGGGACCTACTGTTTAACGTGCCATCCGAAACACAGGCAATGGTGTCTAAGATATACTTAGAAAGTACATACAAACTTAGAAAAGTTGCATTGGTACTTGCCTAAGTTGGGATCGAACCCACGCCCTCATACTTGAGAGGTTGGTCCTTTACCCACTAGGCCACCACGATTTTTTCTGAATGACTTTCTGAATGTCAACACAACAACATTAAGTGATGTAGGAACACAACATTAGTTCGTTTGATTATACCTACACTACAGTAAAATAGGACTTTTAAATAAAACCCTCTTTTGTAATTAAGGAGGATTGAATTTGCCACATGTCTGTCAAACTTCAATTCTTACTTTGACCAACTGAACGGCCAGAACGCGAGACTCAGTAACGTAAGAGCCCCCGCACACTGGCCACTTAGTGGCGGCCACGCTTCAGCCACTAGTGGCCGCCACAACCTGCGGACGCGTTTCTTCATACATTTTATATAGAATCGGCGCACACTGAGCGCTTGAGTGGCCGCGTCCGAGCCACAAGCTGCGAGAGTCGAGCGCGCTCGCTACTTGTGGCTGCGTTTTGTCGTTCGACTCGTGCGCATACACGGCCACAGTTGCCGGCTTCTTCCCACCCCTGCGCGCCGCTCCCCAATCCCGTCTCCCGGGTCTAGTCTTGTTGTAAGCTGCGTACTGAATGCACGTGCATGATGTCCACGGATCCGATTCCTCATTTTGATGTAGACGCTTTTATTTCCGATGTCGAAGAGCGACCCGCTATTTGGGATTTAAAGTCAGATTTGTATAGCGACAGGGGTAAGAAAACTGAAGCTTGGGAGGAATTGTGCCTAAAATTTATTCCAAATTTTAGTGAAAAAAATGTAGCGGAAAAAAACAAAGCAGGTAAGTTTTTGGACAATTTTATTTTACATTATTATTATATATTTATTATATTTTATTATTTTGCCAAGGTACAGCTCCCTCGTTGCTAATAAAATAATCTTTCAATATATCTCTGGTGTTTAATGAACGACGAGATTGCACGTGGGCGTTATCGATATCGTGAAGTCCTGGTACAGTCAATGTATGATGGAAATTAAATCCATCTCTCTGACGAACAAAGTTGTGTAGTATACAACAGGCCTTCACGATGTCTTCGGCGAAATCTATTGACACATTCAATGGTCGATGTAGTATTCTCCACTTATTCACTAATATCCCAAAGGCACACTCGATATGACGCCTGGCTCGAGAAAGCCTATAGTTGAAAATTCTTTTTTCAATATTCAAGTGTTTTCCTGAATAAGGTCTCAACATGTGTTCTGCAAGACCAAAAGCTTCATCACCAACAAAACAGTAGTTTACAGGACCAGAACTACTAGAAATTGCTTTTGGTGCAGGTAAATTCAGGGATTGGTCTTCCAATTTTTTGAATAATTTCGATTCTTTGTAGATAGTCGAATCTGAAGCTTTCCCATAAGAGCCGACATCAATAAATGTGAACTTATAATTCACGTCACAGATAGCTAGAAGTACGATGGAAAAATAGTGTTTATAATTATAATATAAGGATCCGCTATCTTGAGGCTTAATAATCCTTATATGTTTTCCATCAATTGCACCACAGCAATTTGGAAAGTTAGCATATTCTTCAAACCCCTTAGCTATTTTACTCCACATCTCTTCAGTTGGTTGTGGTACGCAGATATCTTGAAGTGATGCATAGATCAATTTACATGTTTCTTTTACAATCAATCTCGCAGTTGACGCACCACATCGATATACTAATTCAAAATCACCAAATGAACAACCAGTAGCAAGGTACCTGCAACAAAAAGAACAGATTAGAAACCTTTGATTATGTTATTTTTATGTTTCAGCATCCCAGTTGCAGCGAAAATGGAAAAGCCTTCGTGACTGTTTCAAAAGAGAACACTCTAAACAAATGAGCGTTAAAAGTGGATCTGCATCATCGAGTCGCAAGCCGTATATATATTATCAACAACTATCTTTTTTAAAAAACTTGGCTGACACACGACGTGATCCCAGCCCATTACCGAACGAGGTACACGATGCGACTGAGAGAAAAAGGCCAAAAAAGAACAAGACAAATAATGAAGACATTCAAGCAGAAACTGATATACTTGTTAGTATTTCAGAACAATTACAATCTCGTCATTCTAACAAGCATGAAGAAGACGCTGACCATAACTTTGCTTTGTCCTTGGTCCCGCACTTTAAACAAATACCCAATGAATTTAAATTGGATGCTCAAACCGATGTATTGATGGTACTAAAAAAATATAAACAGTATATGCGAACATCACAGAATCAACAACATGGATATTTCACATCATCATTTCAGGAACCACGCTCATACCATACTATGCAACCATCTACTTCGGGTTATCAACCGACTCCGCGTCCATCTGCTTTGGGATATCAATCGGCTTCGCGTCCACCTTCTATGGGATATCAATCAAATTTTGAGCATGACTTTTCCGTTAGCTCGCCATCTGCATCTGATAATACTATGAATTCTGTTTTGTCAGATGATATAAATGAACATCTTTTTGACAACTGACTATGTAAAAGTAAATGTGTATTTGTTATAAAAACTGTATATCTGCGATATGTAACTTGATTTAGTTTGCGATTTTTCAATTCTCATTAATAAATAATTTCTATTTCAATTTGGCTTTTTTAATTGTTTGTTTTACGTTCTAGAATCCACGTGAGTCGCAAACTAATAGAAGCAAAATGATACGAATGAATGATACTTACCTTAAAGTTATAGCCAGCCTTTCTGTTGGAGAGATGCTTTTTCTCATGCGTGTATCTTGATGTTTGAGGTCATCGTGCAAAACGCTAAGTAATTCATTGAATGAGTTCACGCTCATTCTAAAATACTTGAAGAACTTATCTGGATAACATTTTAACTCTTCGAACAGCAATTTGTGCTGTCCATTTTTATTGCGTGATGTCAGAATTGGATGTACCCAGTGACGCCGATGAATTGGTCGTCGATGGTTCTGAATTCGGCGCCGTTTTCTACGTTTTAGAATAATAAGCAACAATAGCGAAATCAAGAGTGCGTCCATTCTTGGGCAACACACGTCTACCTCTGTCGAGATACTTGCAGCTAGTGTCTGACGCAAGTGGCAGCCACTGGTGGCTTGATGCGGCCACTAGTGGCTGCCACTGGTGGCGGCGTGTAGTGGTCTAGCCGAACTACTGGTGGTCGCGTTTAGTGGCGGCGACTGGTGGCCGTAATGTGCGAGGGCTCTAAAGGTCTCACTAGAACGCTTGCATGTGTGCTTGACACGTTTCTAACTTTTGTAGGTAGCTTCCCAACTATTTACGCATAATAATATAGAGGTATGTATTTGGACTGTACAACAATCAACCCGCAGTTAGTATCGAAGCATTTTGTTGCCAAGTGGACCCAGAAAATTTTTGTTTCATTTAATATGTATTTTTATTTTATTGTTTGTCACCTATATGCACACACAAAGTCACCGCTGTCCTGGTACAGAACGGGTTCAAGAACAAACATGGTGGGTTTTAGTCCGTAAGAGTCTGATACAGACTGAAAAATATTCAAATCGGCCCAGGCGTCTACGGGAAATCGAGCAATAAAAAAATAAAAACACGAGCTTAGAAACTATCTCTTCTTTTGGTAGGTTAATTATAATGTGAAATAATTATAAAATAAATTAATAACGTATAGAATAAGAACAAGTTAAGCCTCGAAATGTCTGACAAAGAGGAGAAGCTAGATTAGAAACAGGAGAGGGCTAGATTTAACTTATAATAAATCAAATACGATTATATATCGCTGTCCCCACCGAATAATATCGTAACCAAAAACTTAAAATTGTACAGGAAAAATAAAAAACCGTTTTTTGGTTATAACTTCTTAACAGGTTTACATAGCAACATCGTTGGTATATCAAAAAATGACATTTTTTTTCTTAAATATTTATTTGCCATATGAATAAATATTGGATTTGTTCTCATTAAGTTATAGCTAAAAATGTATATTACCAGAAATGGAACACAATTTTGAACCATAATGCACAATACGATTTTATTCATGTAAATTGTTGACAATGACCTACACAGCAATAGTCCATTGCGATTGTCTTGACTGTAAAGTAGCGATGTTCATTATAATGGTAACTTATTATTGCCATAGTATTCACTGCTCAAAACAATCTATTATGGTAACAGTAAATTGAGTTACGTTAATATTCCATAGCAAAAAGAACACGTGTCGCTATTGTAAAAATCTATTGCACACGCGACGGAAGCTTAAAAAATGGAGTAACTTCTCCCGTTTTCCCAACATTTCCCTTCACTGCTCTGCTCCTACTGATCGTAGCGTGATGAAAAGTATGCTATAACCTGCCCAGGAGTATGAAGAATAATTGTACCTAGTTTCATTAAAATCCGTCAAGTAGTTTTTGTTTCCATAATGAACATACAGACAGACAGGCAAAAATTTTACTGATTGCATTTTTGGCATCAGTATCGATCACTAATCACTCCCTGATAGTTATTTTGGGAATACATTGAATGTACAGAATTGACCTCTCTACAGATTTATTATAAGCATAGATTAATTATATTTCGTTATCAGTTTGGTCGGATTCAGCGACCTCATCTAAGTTTTGCGGTTCTGGGTTCCCACAGCTTACAAGAGATTTGTAAAAATCAGCAAATGTTTGGATATAGCTTATAACTTATAACTCGAAATTGTTGACTCATATATCTACCTAGGACAAGTAGTCCAATCAGGCAGGTCCAACTTCGAGAAAGAGGTCAACCGCCGAATCCAACTGGGCTGGGCAGCGTTCGGGAAACTACACTACAAACTACTAAACAATATCTTTTCGTCCGACATACCTCAGCGCCTCAAGACGAAAGTCTACAACCAATGTGTGTTACCAGTAATGACTTATGGCACCGCACCGAAACGTGGTCTCTCACTATCAGCCTCATCTCAAAGCTCAAAGTTGCTCAACGAGCTATGGAGAGGGCTATGCTCGGCGTTTCTCTACGTGATCGAATCCGAAACGAGGAGATCCGTAGACGAACCAAAGTCACCGATACAGCCCACCGGATTAGCAAGTTGAAGTGGCAATGGGCAGGCCATATTGCTCGCAGTGCAGATGGCCGATGGGGCCGAAAAGTGCTGGAGTGGAGACCACGGACTAGCAAGCGCAGCGTAGGACGTCCACCAACAAAGTGGACAGACGACCTTATAAAGGTCGCCGGAAGACGCTGGATGCAGGTTGCCTCCAACAGGTATCTGTGGAGATCTAAAGGGGAGGCCTATGCTCAGCATTGGACGTCCTATGGCTGAGATGATGATGATGATGATTTTTACGCTCAAGGTGTGCTCTATAGTTTTCTTCTAAATCATTTTTTTTGTATCATCAGCTTGTTCATATAAGGAACTTTTATTGTTTGATTGTATTAGTGTAGTATTGATTGTTTGTTTGTAACTTTGTACAAAAATATAAACATTTGTAAATGTGAATACCATGTAGCATTTTAACCTTTTTTTAAATCTTATAATCTTCGTCTATTGTGATTCTACATGATCTTCGCATGTTATTATAGTATGTATCAATACATACATACTGTAATACCTATTATTTTTAAAAGAGTAACCATGGAGTTTCTTGCCCGTTCTTCTCCATAGGAAGCTACTTTTGGAATCGGCAACTAGAATCAACTTTATTTATATTTTTTGACGTTCATAAGTGCTTGTGAAGGCCTAAATGAAATAAATGATTTGACTTTGACTTTGAACAAATTGGGCATAAATCCTTTTTAGGTTTAAAAAAAGAAAAGTTGAACTCTGTATTGAAAATTGTTTCATACTGCCGCTTTGTACCTAAGTTTTCTGCTGAATAGTTTTGGTTTTTAAACCAGTTTTACGCGAATAATATGGTAATATACTTTACCGAAATCAGTTTTATTTTTTCTACTTGAATAAGTTTGTAATTACGGTTTACTGGGAAAATTAAGTTTTTGAAGAGTCAGTATTAATCCATTGTGATGATATTCGTCACGTTAAAAACAATGTATGTAGAGTAGAATACTATTGGTAAATTCATTACAAAATGTCTAACTCAAAAAGTAATAGCACGAATCACGTGAAAAAAATTCACAAGGTGTAGTCGCACCTCTAGAGCAATAATTCCCCATAAAAGCACTTCTATCGTAATAATCGATTACGATATTATTCGGTGGGGACAGCGATATATGAATCTCACATTATACAAATAGTCACACGAAAAATATTAAAACTGCCCTTGCAGTACAACCCCAGCTTTGGTGCTTAATGTATAAAAAATGATTAAACGTAGTGTTTAGGATTGTGGTGGTACAGATACCGGCCAAAACATATCTTCACTGATTTTGATTTTGCTATAAAATTTTGTCAGTTCTTTGTTTCACCGCTTCCAATGAAGCTCTATTTGGCTTTTTTTATCAGGTTTATTTTCTTCTTTTTAATTTCCATCTTTCTTTTACGAGTAGTCCCCTATAAGCACATAATTATTATTGTACTGAAGAATGATCACCTTGGTAGAAATTCAAACAAGTGGTTTTGTATCACAATATAAAGGATGATGGGCAATTTTGTATGAACCCTGGCCTGATAACCAATAAAGTTCTAATGTATATTATATTATTGCTTATACCCTACAGTTACTGAAATAAAACAGTCCATGTCAAGAATCGACCGGAAATAAGTACAATCGGGCACAAAAGAGTTATACTTTTTGCACCATTTTTTTTTGTTAAAATAAAATCCATAGTAGAAAAATTCATTGTATGATGTATTTTCGTTAACTTATCACTTATTTAAGTAAGCCTAGGGTAGACTATCAATTAAAATCGGTCTTAACTAGGCATAATTGTTTTAATAGCAAAATAAAACATAAAAACTTTTACTTCTACCACCGTATATTATTTCCATTATTGGAGATAGCATTTTCTCGTTCTGCGGCACTAGGATAGTCGGCCCTGGGTTGTCGAATTATTAGAAAAGTAGCGACCCACCCCAGCTTCGCACGGGAAAACAGTATTTCCTCACTATTTAACGGATGTTATTACAAATGCCAGCACACCTCTAATTCCACAGGATTATATTTCAAAGCAAGATGTATTATATCCTGGCTATTAGATGATGTCTGTGCCCGACAAGTATTTGCATTAAATAGGCTACGAACTTGACTGAACTGATTTGGAAAATCTTTCAGTAGTGGAAAAGCTACGTTATTAATAACTAGCTTTTGCCCGCGGCTTCGCTCCCGTGAACTGACTTCTCTACTTTACCCTATTTTTTTTCATAAGAACCTTCTCCTGACAATAACAAACACAACAAAAAAGAATTAGCCAAATTGGTCCAGGCGTTGTTGAGTTATGCGCTTACCAACACATTTTACGATTCATTTTTATATTATAGATAAGAAGATAGGTTTTTCTTATATACCATACGTGCCAAAGTAGTTTAATTCCATAGGCAGTCGTAGGCTTACAGGACTGATATCTTTTTTCCCCAGTGGTTAACAATGTTCCACCAATAATGGATATTATTGATTATGCCGGTTAAACTCACTGGAACAGCGGAATAGTTACACCTTACGTTGTGAATACTAACTGTTATATTTTTAATATTTTTTTAATATGGACACATGCACCTTCTGTGACACGTCCTGACTGATATTGACAATAATATAATGCACTTAACAGCCCTCTCATACAAAATGAAGTGGTTCAAGTCCATGGGCTGTCCTATGCTATCAAGTGTCATATCTTCGTTCTCCGGTGGTTTACAATATTTTGCCCATAATAAAAAATGAAGCTTATGACATAAGCTATCATTTGATGTGCAAATGGTTTTTATTGGATATACCGGTTAGACTCACCGGAATTGCGGAATACGTACACCATACGTTGTAAATATTACCTGCTAAATAATCGTTTTTTTTTTTCAATAAACTTGGAAAATATGGGCACAGACACCTTTTGTGACTCGTTCTGACAATTATTGACAATAATATAATGCACTTAAACATCTCTCCCATACAAAATGGTTGAAGTCCATAGGCTGTCCTATGCTATCAAGTGTCATATCTTCGTTCTCCGGAGGGTTACAAGGTTTTGCCCATAACAAAAAATAAAGCTTAGGGTATAAGCTATCATTTGATATGCAAATGGTTTTCATTGGTTATGCTGGTTAGACTCACCAGAACGGCGGAATATGTACACCATACGTTGTAAATACTACCGGCTAAATAATCTTTTTTTTTTTCAATAAACTTGGAAAAAATGGGCACAGACACCTTCTGTGACTCGTTCTGACAATTATTGACAATAATAATGCACTTAAACATCCCTCCCATACGCACTGAAGTGGTTCAAGTCCATGGGCTGTCCTATGCTATCAGGTATTATATCTTCTTTCTCCGGTGGTTTAGAAGGTTTTGCCCATAACATAAAAATAAAAACATAAAAATGAAGCTTAGGGTATAAGCTATCATTTGATATGCGAATGGTTTTCATTGGATATACCGGCCAATTTTACCCATCATCCTTTTATAAATCGTTTTTTCTATCATCAAAAATGGTTGATATGATATCCTAAATAAAACCTCTATGTTCACTTCATATTTTTACTCATTACTGAATAATTAATTATTTGCGACGTTCTCACGTAAATAATTCTTTTTCGCTATCGTAAATAAGTGATTTTTAATTTCCTTATTAGTCAGATTCCAAAATCAATTACTAAAAACACAAACCTCCTTGCGCAGTCAAGCAATGACAGTTTAAATTCGGCTACCATGACAACTACGTTTTGCAATAAACAACCTAATAATCAAATACAAATAATTATTTGGAAAATAAATAAATTTTGTGAATGGAATTACATATTTACCTGAGTTTAACAGTCATTATCTTAATGTTCCTATTTTTTAAGACCGGTGGAAGGCGTCTAAAACTGTGATCTCACATCATACGCTTGAAAACATTTTGTTGCAAGAGTAAAGCATCCACAACACTCATGATCATCTTCCATGGAGCTAATTATATGTAATACATTAAAATAAATGCACTTTCAGTCATAAAAAAAGAACTTATAGGATGTTATTACAAATATATTTTTTTATATTATTTTTGGGAACACGAAGGATGAACTGTCATCGGATGACAAAGCGACATGACCACTCGTCTCTACGGCGGAACGCCGTCTGGCAGTAGGTAAAATTCATGAAATGAAAATTGACATTGAATTTTATACGTTTTTTTTTATATTTCTCCTTATGTGCTTTATAAAGCCATATATTTTGTGGTATTTTTCTTTAGCTTAGGAAATTTTCTATCGTTTAGTGATAAAACATGTGTAGGTTATCATTGAATATTTTGAGCATTAGCTGACGAAAAATTTTTTCGAGAGGCAATTTCAATCCTTTTTTTTTTCTATGTGTGAGGCTATTTTTTTAATAGGTTTTTTTCATATTCTCTGGTCAATATCCTCGACTACTCACTGTTAAATTTTCTGATCTATAGAATGTATCCAGGCCTCATACTACCCGTCGAAAAAACGGATGTTTTCGAAGTGCGGAGCCTTAACACAGAAACTAGAAAGTTGGAAACAAGAGAGCATTTCCTAGCTTTCTGTCCAATTATAGATACAACTGGCGCTGGATTGACGTCATTTCATATACCGAGCCACCACCCGCTGATTATGAATCGTATTCGGAAGATGACGATGATTCAGTAAAAGATCCTAACTACAACTCTAGTTCCTCCAGTAGGTCATCTAGTTCTTCTAGCAGTTCCTCAAGCAGTTCCACGTCAACTGCGATTACGAATAATGTACAAGTATTACCAACTAACGATCAAGTGGAACCAGTTTCGATCCAGACTTCTACTGAAACAAATAACGAAGAAATACAAGAAACAGTACAAGATGAGAATGAACCAAGACGAAATAGTCGAACAAAATACTTCCATGAACATGATGTTATTTGTGTGTAAGAGTAGTGACAGTGATTATATCTCTTACTAGCTGGTCCCGCGAACTTCGTATCGTTCAAACCTTCCCTGGACCTCTACAAACATTTTAAAACCAAAATCAGCTCAATCGGCCCAGCCGTTCTCGAGTTTTAATCAGACTAACGAACAACAATTTATTTTTATTTATATATGTCACCGTAAGATTACAAACATCGTTAGATTACAATCTATCTCGAGAGATTGTAAACTGTCGAATTATTGTAAACCGTAACACCTGATTGCAATTTAACGCATTATTTTTCGTTATATTATAATCTATCGATGAGAAATTGTCAAATTGTCAACTGTCCGAAAGCTCTCCCTGATTGGTCAGTCTTTTTGTAAGATCGAGAGCGATGTAGAGCGGTCAAATTGTCAACTGGCGTAGAACGGAATGCATCTTGCGCGCTGATTGGTAGAACGTCAAAAAAGACAATGTTCTTTGCAACTCCCGGTGTCACAGCTCTTTGACGTGCAAAAATAAGTGACGGTTTAATTTTTTATAAAATCAAAAATTGTACTTAATTTTTAAGACTCAAATTACACACAATTAAAAATTGTATTAAAAATTGAAGTTAGTGACGAAAACGAATCGCTGCAAAACCGACTCCACGTAGTCTTGTCTGCCCTACCCCTAGAGTGCAATTCAAAACCGCGTAGGCGCGGAGGGGCGAGGCGGCCTGCGAGCTGAGGCGCAGGTAGTTTCAGCGCTCGCCGCCGCGGCTGAGGCTGGCCGGCTCCGCCGGCCGGCAAGTCGAAGCTGCGGTGGTGAGCGTGAAAACCATCTGCGACGATAAGCTCGCATGGGACCGCCGGAGCCCCGCAGCGCCGGAGCCGTGACAGAAGTTATGCTTGCTGCATGTTGCATGCTTACTTCCATGCTGGGTCAATTAATATGGGATGTGTTATATTTTAAACAAAAAACTCAGTAGGTACGAGTTAAAAAATTAGAAGGTAAATAAATATTTTTATGATGTCATTTAATAGTATTTAAGAAGTTTACTGTTAGAATGCATGCTACAAATTTAGATGAAAAAAAATAACCATCATGCTGAGTTGTATTTAGAGTGGAAGATAACTCGTGGCTAAGATAGTATTATTTAGATGCTCGACGCTTTATTAATTGTGGCTGACTTAGTAATTTAGAAGGCAAGATACATTTTTGGGGGCGAATAATGATATTAAAAAGAAGCCTGTTTAATTAGCACCCCTTTTATTTTATTTTTAAATATTAGTTTGTATTTGAAGACAAAATACCTAACTGTATTTTTATAAGAGTTATTTTTATATACATTTAATACTTGAAGAATTTTTGAAGAGCATTTATTTTATTTAACTGACACCTCTATTTCATTCCTAACTCTACGGGAACTCCATGGGAACAGAACGGCTGGTCGTGATTGGTCGATCTTACAAAAAGACTGACCAATCAGAGAGAGCTTTCGGACAGTTGACAATTTGACAATTTCTCATCGATAGATTATAATATAGCGAAAAATAATGCGTTAAATTGCAATCAGATGTTACGGTTCACAATAATTCGACAGTTTACAATCTCTCGAGATAGATTGTAATCTAACGATGTTTGTAATCTTACGGTAACATATACATAGATGGTTTTGTTTCTATAAATAAAAGTGGTATCGACATGCCGCAGTGTGTTATATGTAACGAAGTACTGAGCAATGATGCTATGAGACCTTCGCGTTTGGAACGTCATTTGTCAACAAAACACAGCGCTTTAAAAGACAAGCCGAAGATTTTTTTCGCTACAAAATGGCGACGAATTGGTCAACAATAATTCCATAACCGGCACGCGCATCTAAGGCGCCACAAGGGGTCGGAGCGTCTGAGCGGGGCGAGGATAACAATACGCGCGCTAGCTTATAACTAAAAGTCGTAAGCGACAAAATGGTTTTGTAATTTTATTATTTAGAAATGATAATTTGATAAAAATTCCTTCTACAATTTTAAAGAGTATGTATATACTCAACTATTAAAAAAGTTAAGAGGCTTAAATCGGTCCCGTTTGCCCATAATATGTGAATCTCTTTTTAAAAAGAGGTATGTTTGATATATTTTTCTCTGTTATAAAAGTTACCTAATCATGTTTCTACGTCTAACAAAATAAGGTTTATATCATGAACTTTCAGGTAACCGTTGTATTTTGATCCGTTTTGTATTTATTATATTGTAGCAATAATAAACAAAATGCCCGGACGCTGGATCCGAACGCCCGGCCCGCGGTACCACGGCTATGCGTCAAGTGGGCGTGGCCTCCCCGTCAGCGCCGAGTATTGCCGAGCTCTTCCGAAGCCCGCCGACCGCCGCCTATATAACGCAGGGTCCGGCGTGCGCGCAGTCAGTGTTCACTGCGTTCTCAGTCTGCTTCAACCTCTCCAGTTGGACAGCTCTGAGTACCAGTCTTACGCTAGCGCACGCACGGCGACCCGCTCCCTGTGCTGTTCTAGTGTGTGTACGTTTACGAGTGTTTTGTAAAGTTTAAAATAAATCACTTAAGTAAATCGCTGGGTTTTTTCTTATAAGCCCGCGACAATCTGGCGCACAACGTGGAGCCGAACTCAGGGATTAAGTTGGAACATTTAAGAAGACTCCCACATCGGACTTTGAAAATGGCGATGTCAAACGAACAATTCCAAATATTCCTGCAGACCATCACAGCTTCTAAACAGCGATCTTTTGCATCCTGCAACATCACCTACAGTGGGGAAAAAGACGCGGACGCAGTTGAGGCTTTTATAGCGGCAGCTTCTACCTTCAAGAATGTAGAAAAGTTGAGTGACCTCGATGCGCTTCAAGGACTTCCACTTCTTCTACGGGATGAAGCAGCGGTTTGGTGGCAAGGCTTGAAAAGCCGAGTGGAAAAGTGGGAAGAGTTTTGCAATAAATTGCGTCATACATTCGCTCCCCGCAGACCTGCATTTATGATATATCATCAGATTACCCATGAGGTCCAGGAAGCTGACGTCACCACTGAAGCATTTATTGCCAAGAAGCGGGCATTGTTTGCATCACTTCCTCCTCCCGCACTGTCTGAAACGCAGCAAATAGATCTGATATTTGCGCTCATACGGCTAGACATACGAAACCGCATGCCTCGGGATACAGTTCCCACGATAGATAAACTGCTGGAGACTGCACGGGGAATCGAAGAGACCTTACATGAATACGCAGCAGGTTCACATGCAAGTGACATCAGAACTACTGGGAAGAAAGGGAAGGTAAGGTGCAGTTTTTGTAAAAACCCTGGCCATACTGCAGACGTCTGTCGGAAGAAGAAACGGGCTGAAGGCACTTTACCCAGTATTCCGAAAGTTGTCTCAGAAGTTGAAACGCAGGCACCATCTCCTCATCAACCAAAGTTTTCCTGCTACGGTTGCGGCGCACCTGGGGTATACAGAAGCAACTGTCCCACGTGTAAGAAGGCGTCGGCCATTAAGAAGGAGGACTTGAAGTTTTGTGCTATCAACGTACAGGTAGACTCAGATTCCCGGCCTGTTGTGTTCGTGGAGATCGAAGGGATAAAAGGTACCGCCTACATTGATACTTGCGCAAAGATGAGTGTCGCTTCGTACTCCCTATATTTAGAGCTAGTCAAATGCGGATGCAAGTTCCAGGAACATCAAGTCAATTTGACGCTGGCTGATGGAATAAAAAAGAATCAAGGAGTGCTAATGTGCAGAGTCAACGTTGTTTTGATGGGTCGAAAGGTGCAGACGACATTTATCGTGCTACCTGGAGCAAAAGACAACCGCACGCTTTTGGGGGTTGGGTTTTTAAAGGATGCGGGCATGGTAATCAACTTGCCGCAGTACACGTGGAATTTCATTGATGAACCAGAAGAGCAATACGAGCTATACGCCGAAGAGTTTGCAATCTTTGAGAGTACGGTCGTCAATGAAATAATGCAGTTGCCAAGCCCAGTAACCTCACTCACAATGACAGACAGCGAAGCAAGTCCAAGTATTAATACCATACCTCCTACTCCACCACCAACACCTCCACGGATGGAAATACCGGAACTTCCGTTAACACCTGAACCTCCGTCAACGCCTAAAAATCTGTCAGATGATAAGGTCACCTACAAACTGGCATCGATAGATTTTGGCGACTCGTCTTCTGTAAGCAAGAAACCACGACTGTTCGATGGCTATTCACCTAGTTTCACGGATTTTATGCTGCGAGATGCACAAATCAATGTTCACCGGGAAGACATCGAATTATCCCCACAAAGTGCCAATCTCTTTGACGCCAACAACTGGGACATACGGATTGACACAATTAATGTCGAAACACAGAGGACAACTGTTCAAAGGAAGCAGCTGAATGGGCTTCCACCAGAAAACAAGCACGTTTCAATGCCAAGCCGATGCAAGCGAACCCTGCATTATAAAAGCGAGGCAAGCTCTTATACAAAAGGAGCAGTTTTGGTCAAGGGGGAGCGTGAAAGCGAACATCCTGTTGAGTTCGCTAGTCGTCTTCTGACAGCCGCCGAACGGAATAACAAGCGAAGAAACGCGAAAGACACCACATGCCTCCAACTGCTGGATCATCGTCGGGACGACTTCAGATCCAGAGGGGGAGACTGTAGCAATAATAAACAAAATGCCCGGACGCTGGATCCGAACGCCCGGCCCGCGGTACCACGGCTATGCGTCAAGTGGGCGTGGCCTCCCCGTCAGCGCCGAGTATTGCCGAGCTCTTCCGAAGCCCGCCGACCGCCGCCTATATAACGCAGGGTCCGGCGTGCGCGCAGTCAGTGTTCACTGCGTTCTCAGTCTGCTTCAACCTCTCCAGTTGGACAGCTCTGAGTACCAGTCTTACGCTAGCGCACGCACGGCGACCCGCTCCCTGTGCTGTTCTAGTGTGTGTACGTTTACGAGTGTTTTGTAAAGTTTAAAATAAATCACTTAAGTAAATCGCTGGGTTTTTTCTTATAAGCCCGCGACAATATTCCAATTCGTCCTCTTAAAGCGCATGAAATTGGATAGTACTGGAACCTTTGCTCAGACATCTGAGAAAGTACTCGAAGCTTCCTATGAATTGTCGCTACTCATTGCAAAAGCCAAAAAAAGCCATACTATCGGAGAAATTCTCGTTAAACCCTGCTTATTGAAAGCAGCTGATATCATTTTTGGGCCTGAAAATAAACAAAAATTGTCACAGATACCTCTTTCTGATAATACTGTCAAACGTCGTATTGATGATATGGCTGAAGATATAAAAAATCAAGTAGTGGAGGCCGTCAAGGAATCATGTTTTTTTGCAATACAGTTGGATGAGAGCACGGATGTTGCGCAATGTTGTCAACTGCTAGTTTTCGTTCGATACATAAAAAACGAAACAATCGAAGACGAGTTGCTGTTTTCAATAGAGTTAACGACAACTTCGAAAGCAACTGATATAATGACAGCGATGTCTGCTTCTTTGATAAACATGAACTACAATGGAAAAACTTGATAGGTGTGTGCACAGACGGCGCTCCGGCGATGCTAGGATCTCGTTCAGGATTCGTGCAGTTGGTGAAAGAAAAAAACCCCAAAGTAATTAATATTCACTGTTTTATACACCGGCAAGCCTTGGCAACTAAAACACTTCCAAAGGAACTTTATGAAGTCTTAAAATTATGCATTAAAATTGTAAATTATATTAAGAAGAGTGCATTTAACACGCGGCTGTTTACAGCTCTCTGTGAAGATTTGGGCTCAGAACACAAGATATTGTTATTATTGCTATTTCATAGCGAGGTGCGCTGCCTCTCAAAAGGTAATATGTTGGGAAGATTATTTGAACTGCGAGATGAAATAATTCAGTTTTTAGAAATTCACAAACAAACTGAATTGGTTGTGGAATTTAAAAAGCCAGGGGTACGAGTAATATCTGCCTTAATATTATCCTCTCCGAACCCACGCGGTGGTCGTAAGCTACCAGCCGAGACGGAGAACTTGGTTAAAGATATTTATCTACGAGAAGACATTAGCCGCATAATGCCTGGTAAAAAAGATTTTATATCTGTTAAATTAGACGATGGAAAAAGAACGCACATACAGAAACAGCTTCTTCTCTGTAACATTGACGAACTTTATCAGAGGTTTAAAGATGAATACCCTAACATCAAGGGAGGCTTAACAAAGTTTTTTACACTAAAACCCATACAATGTATCCTCGCAGGCGACTCCGGAACAAGATTGAGAACCAGGACTAGATTGTTTACCCATTGAGTGGGTTTATTTACTTTCTCAATAACTCCCATTGATTCCATTTTTGTTAGTTCCTCTCTTAATTCAGGCAATAATGAAAAGGGAACCCGATGTGCAGCTTGAGCAACAGGTACAACATTTACCTTTAGTTGTATTTTCACCAAGCCCGGTAAGCAACCAAGACCACCATCAAATAGTTCACTGAAATTGGATTTAAAACTCCTTAAACCCTTGCTCAGCATGTTGCTGTCACTCTGTTGGACAGAGTCTCAGCGCTGGTTTTCAGCAAAAGCCGAAAGCTGACGTGTTAACGTCCGCCGGCAATTTAAATAATATATATTAAAAATAAAACAATAATATTATTAAAATAAATACAATAAATTATGAATTAAAATAGGAAGAATTAATAGTTGGGTAGTCCCTTTTTCGCCCGTATTGTCAAAAATGTTTAACGCCCATATAAACGTAGAGGCTAGCAGCTCAGTGCGCGCTACCAAATATATATATGTAAATACATAAACAAAGGTAGCGACCAAGCTATTTTAAATTTCAAAAACACCGATGCTGCTAATCCCATAAATGAAGTCCAAACGTACCAGTCTGGTCGTTATGTTAGCAGCAACGAAGCCGTGTGGCGGCTTTTAGCCTTCCCGTTACACGAAAGGCACCCGACAGTCACACACCTGACTGTACACTTGGAAAATAAAAAAAAAAAAAAAAAAAAAAAAAAAAAAAAAAAAAAAAAAAAATTATTTAATAAAACATAGATCACATGAATTTGTAATTTAAATGTCTCAGATGTTGAGGTAAAACAAACTGTCTTAATAATAACATTCGGATAAACTAAGTTAATCTAGGCTAATATCTACATACAGGCAATAATAAAATAAAAACAGTTCTAATTCTAAACATAGGGACCACCCGAACTAGGTTTATTTAAACCTGTGTTTCAGGCCATCAAGGCTCAGAAGTACTGTCGGATATAATTTTAACAACATAAACATATTACATAATTATTTAATTATTAGACTAAGCAGGGGCAAAGTTTCCTTAATTATAACATTCTAATTATACATAATTTACTAAGATCAGCAATTTATTTTAACACTTCTAGCAATTTTTCCGTGTCTGAGTAATTGAGGGACTGTAAATATTCTGTTAGTACTATATTACACTTATTTAAATTAACACTATAAACATTTAGCAATCTGTTAAGTTTGTTATACAAATAAGGCCCTAGAAATAAATAAAACCTGTTAGTGAAAGCATGTTTAGTCCGAGAGTTAGTGCAAACTAAATCCTTTCTTCTTTTGCCAGAAGGTACAGGCTTGAAACCAAGTTCTACATGCTGGAGTAGTACTATATTCAAAATAAATAGCTGGCGTACTGTTAGCACTTTGCATTCCCTGTAAAGCTGGTGGGTGGGGAATCTGAATGGACGAAAGCTTGCGACCTTCAGGATTGCTCTTTGGGCACGTTCCAAGGGCAAGAGGATAGTTTTAGGGGCGCCACCCCAGGAGCTGATACAGTAGGCAAGAATAGACTGACATAAGGCCATATACACCTGCCGAATTAAAGTGAAGTCTGCTATGTTACGCAAGTTTTTAAAAACGAATATCAATTTACGAACTCGAGTGCATAATGAGTCAATATGTTTCCGGAAGTTAAGCTGGGCGTCAATCGTGACACCTAGATATTTTATATGGTCAGTTTTTACTAATGTAGGGCAAGCGCATGCTGTGTCAGCGGATGTACTCATATGACAATTGTGTGCATAAATGTGTAGGTTAGTGTTTGAATTGTTATTATTTCTTATAGTAAATAAAATGTACTTGGTTTTATCTGAATTTAATGTCAGTAGGTTATTGTGAAGCCAATTTGACACTATATTAAAACCATTTTGGGCAAGTTCATAAACCTCATCTATAGATTTGCCTGAGAACACAAGAGCTGTGTCGTCAGCATATGACATAATGACACCATTTGCAAGTGACAAGCTGCTTAATTCATTTATGTAAATTAAGAAAAGGGTGGGGCCTAAAATACTGCCTTGAGGGATCCCGAAACCACTATTTTTTTGGTCAGAACTTTTGTACTGACCAATTTTTACACATTGGTGACGATCACTGAGATAGTCAGAAAATAATTTTAATTGTGCTCCTCTTACCCCCATTTTTTCCAGTTTGTGCAATAATAGGGAACAAGAAATGGTGTCAAACGCTTTGGCAAGGTCTAAGAAGATCCCAATAGTGATCATGCTATTATCTAGATTAGAACAGATGAGATTTGTTAATTTATGAACTGCTTGGTTAGTAGATCTTTTAGGCCTAAATCCAAATTGTTGTTCCGACAGTAAGTTGTTATTTTCAAGATACTTAATTAATCTACTGTTTATTATTTTTTCCAAAATCTTTGAAAGACCTGTTAATACTGCAATGGGGCGATAATTAGTGACATTGGCTTTGTCTCCAGCTTTAAAAACAGGGCTTACGACAGCTTTTTTAAGCAAATTCGGAAATGTTCCTTTACTTAGGCATAAGTTAAAAATGTGTGTTAGAGGCGGTGCAATAAGGTGTTTGAAACTTTTTAGCACATTGTTAGGGATGTTATCCCAACCCACAGCACAGACGTCTTTTAGACCATCAATTATACATAACACTTCCTGGACGTCTGTTTCTAACAATACGAAAGAGCCCAGAGAGTTATGTGTCTCAGGCAAACATTGATTGATTGCAGTTCTGGAAAAGGTTTTTTCAGCTAAGTTTTTGCCAACGTTAACAAAATAGTTGTTTACTTTATTTGTTGCTTCGGATGGGTTCAAGCAGGTTGATAAAAGATCAAGCTGAGTGTCTACTTTTGTTTGTCTGAAAGTGTTGCTTTTTATGAATTTCCAAATTAGCTTATTATTCTTTCCCGCTTTCTGAAGCTGTGCACGGTCATATTGTATTTTTTGTTTTTTCAACAGATTATTGCAAAAGTTTCTGTAACGTTTATATGTGACTGAAAGTATTGTATTGTTGGGTGTTTGCTTCCACTTTTGATGAAGTTTGTCTCTATGGCGTATACATCGGACAAGACCGGGAGTTATCCAAGGTTTGATGTTAGTATATCTTCTAGATATTATTTTGCTTGATGTGTTATTGCTGATGCGTGTTTGTAACGCCTCAATAAAATACTGCAACGAGGCATTCGGATCATTTGAATTAAAAACAGGGTCAAAATCGATGTCACGCATGTCGTTTTCAAGACTCTTCATATTTAATATTTCAATATTACGCAAGCAGTTTTTTCTAGATGGAGATATTTGTAGACTTAATAATATAGCCTGATGATCCGTAAGCGATGAATTAGTAATGAATGTTTTAGATGGCGATTTTGTCTTAATGATGATATGATCTAAGCATGAACCACTCTGGTGAGTGGGATGATTGTGTGCTGGCAAAAGACCATGAAATGTGCAGATGTTGAGGTAGTTATGTGCATGGGTTTCAGTTTTCCCCGGAGCTATATTAATATTAATGTCACCTAAAAGTATAATATTTTTATGACAGGAAATTTTACTTAATGTAGCACTGAGCGAGTCTAGAAATATGTCCATGTTTTGGGATGGAGGCCTATAAATAGCCATCACTATAATATCGGGGTTAATTTTAATTAATAGGCAATTACAGCCTAGAAGCAATGGTTCTTCTACTGTTACTTCTAAGGTAGTTTTAATGTAAGCAATTAGGCCATCATTTTGGTTAGTATTTAAGTTAGTTTTATATAGCGTATAACCGTCAAGCGATGGCAGATTGTCTGCTTGTTTTGATAGCCAGCATTCTGTTAGCACAATAATATCACAGCATAAGTCAAGATTTTGCAATAGTAATTGAAAACCGGTAAAGTTACGGTTTATACTGCGAATATTTTGGGTTAGTAAAGTAATCGTTTTATTTTCAGCCGTACAATATTTCTTGCACTCCTCAATATTACAAACTATGACTTCAGATACGGAAAAACTATCAATGTCGGTGATTAATTGCTGTGTCATAAAGTTAGAAATTACAAAAATAAATAAAGGTGTAAACCCTATATGTGCTACTTAATAAATATATAGGTGGCGCTCTTAGGCGCCTTCATAATCAATAGAATTAATGAAATTGTCTTCAGCATACTTGCGTGCCGGGCAGTTCATATCACCTGTGGGATGATCACACTTGCGCTTGAAGCGTTTGCAGGTACCACAATTGGGTGGACGCGATTTGTTTGGACATTCTTTAAAAGCATGACCTGTCTCCCCGCAGAGGTTGCATGTGGGGCTGGTTTCGCGGCAAAACTTGGCTGCATGTCCAAACTGCTGGCAGTTGAAGCATCTAGTAACAATCGTAAAATCCCGCACTGGGCATGACGTCCAATTTATAAAAATCCGGCCTTGAGTTATCAGCATTTTTCTAATGCTTGCAGGTACCTCGAGGATAAAATTACAGGTAGGCCGATCTTTCTTCCCTGATTTGTGGCTGAGTTTTATATTTTCTAAAAAGGACTCACGCGAGGTATTGGTCAGCAAAATGGTGAACGTGTCTATTTTACTGCAAACAATTTCCAAGATATAATAACCTCTGCTCCAAAAACAACACTCACCGCTTTTTTTGAGCTCTGCACAAGAGATGAATTTGCAAGGACGCTATGGAAGGACTACGCAAGGAGGGAATGGAAACGACGAATCCAAGGAGTTCCGGTCCAGAATTGGCCTGGTGTCAAATCTGGAGATGCCTAAGGCCGAGTTTACACGGTTCACGTTACCAATATGGAGTGGTTTTGTCTGAGAATACTGTTACACCACGTGCGGGGGCCAACTTCTTTTGCAGATCTCAAAAAGCTAAATGATGAAGAATTCTCGACATTTAGAGAGGCATGTGAGGCAAGAGGACTATTAGAGAACGATAATCATTGGGATCTAAAATGATGCTAAAAATGACCTCCCTATTTCGAACCATACTTAGAAAGCACATACAAACTTAGAAAAGTTGCATTGGTACTTGCCTGACCTGGGATCGAACCCGCGCCCTCATACTTGAGAGGTTGGTCCTTTACCCACTAGGCCACCACGACTTTTTTTATTCCTTCAGTTAAGTTTTCAAATTCGCAGTCCTTTCCTAAGTTTATAAGTTTCTGGAAATAATCTTCAAGCGTTGAATTTCCTTGCGTAATTGTAAAGAATTCGTTTCGTATAATTATCAATGATTTTCTCGGAGCAAAGTATTCTGAAAATTTTTTAATGACTTCTTCCAACGTCTCATTTTCATTTTCTCCAAAAGTGTTATAAATTTCAATCCCTTTCGGTCCTATATAGTTAAGTAGAATATTTACCAATCGTTTTGGGTTTTCTTTTTCCATTCCGTGAGCCGTCAGATATATCTTCAATCGTTGCACCCACCACTGAAAATTTTTCGACAGGTTTCCCACAAAACACATTTCGGGAAGCGGCGGCATTCCACCCCACGCTGACACCATGTTATTTGCTGTGTTTTGTGTCATGATGGGTGTGATTAAACTTGATTAAATAACTTCCACTTGGTATTAAAACTTTTATTTATGTTCCACATGCTTTTACAATAAATTGACAGCTGCTAGTGCTGTGTGTTCAACATGAACGAAAAATGAATGACGGGACTAGTGACGTCCCTCAACAACCACAGACTGAAAAACACTGAACTTTCTGATTTTGAAACAATTCGACTTGTAGTTGACGGGTGTGCTGGCCAGAACAAAAACACCATCATGTTGGCTATGCTCTCAAAATGGTTGACAGAAGCTCCGCAAAACATTAAACAAATAGAGCTAGGGCTCCCAGTCGTCGGGCACTCTTATATACCACCTGACCGTGTTTTTGCTAAAATCGAGAAAGAAGTCCGTCGGCATGAAGTCATAAATAGCCCCGAAAAATACTTGGAAATAATTTCAAACTTCAGTACTGTTATCAAGTACCCCTCATTTAGTAGGAGACTGTGAAGTATTTGATTGGAAAACTGCTGCCCAGGATGTCATGAAACCTGTGGGTAATTAGCATTTTAAATTCAAAGAATATAAACGTTACACTTTGAAAAGGTCCAAGAGACAAGGGAATGTTCTTATTCAAGGACATTTACATTATAAAACTGACGATGGAATAAGTAAAAATGTTAGTAAGGCAAGAAAAAATTGTGCAATGATAAATCCAGAAAAAATGCAACCTTCAAACAATGTAACTGCTGCTAAAAAAAAAGATACCTTAACCTTACTGTCGCTGGGAAAATCATCATCACAATCATCATAGGACGTCCACTGCTGAACATAGGCCTCCCCCTAGGAGGAAAAATAATAGGCACTAAAACGAGGAATTGCAATTTTTTAAGCAGTTACTGCAGCGGTGTGAGGACCAGACAGAAGAAAGTAAACAAGGTCAGTTCGGTGCGGATAGTGGTTTTGTGAGCCGCGTGAGAAGGTTGATGACATTCATGTGTAGATAGTTTGTAAATAGTATAAGTGTTCATGTACAATACCTAATTAATATTCGATAATACGATCAGTAGTTTTATTTAATATTATTCCATAAGTTCCCCAAAGGTATCGTCTTGCAATGGATTTATTTGTAGGAAAAAATTGTTTAAAAAAAATTATCTTGCTAAGAATTTATATTAATTATTTCATTACAAGAATATACGTTCATTCAAGCCCGCAGTCCGGAAGTTGTGATTGATACACCCGTGCATCAGAAAATACAATAAATATTGATTCTTTGCCTTATCTCTCTCCGGTCGTTTCGGATTGCCCCTCTGGTGCCGTTTCCGGTTAAACAACATTTTGGCGCTCTTGGCAGAGTCGTGCTGGTAAAACGAGACGATGATAGAAAAGTCCAGAGCATAAAAGAAAAAAAGATGAAGTTGCAGAAAGTCAGACAAATAAGGAAGTTACGGGGTGGTTTAGAATCTAAACTTAACTTTATCTAAAAGAATCCAAAATATAGTGACAGTTTTATCGGACATAAAAATAAAGCAGAAAATCGGGCATATTTCGATTGACGCAAATATGGTCCTTTTGCACTTAAAGAAATAAAACCCGATCATATTGTGAATGTAAAGTATATAACAGTGTTTCGTTTCCATAAAGAAAACAAAACGTCATTCAATCAAATCAATTTAGTTTCATACTTGTTGTTCTGGTATCCTGCGGGAGCAGTATCGAAACGCCAATTTGTTGGTTGTTCATGTACGCACATTGACCAATCAGAATCGGGCATGACTCGCGCGAAGCTCGTTCGAATGACCAATGCCGGCAAGCGCTCTGTTAGTCGTTTGAAAAAAAAACGAAATCACGCGCACGAACACGACAATATCGCTGCTCATCAACCTAAATCAACAAAACCGACTGCAACTCCTAGTTTTTTGGTGTGAAATCATCTCGACCAGCAGACCAAAGCATCCCGGAATCAAACGGAGTGGAAGCTCAACGGCCAGTGCAGGTCGCAGCCCGGATTCGCAAGGTATGTGCGTGCATTGTATCTTTGCTGTTACCTGTCCAGGAATTACTCGGACAACAAGTGTTTTATCGTAAGACCAAGATCTGGTCTCCCCAGAGTAGTACCACGCACCGTAATTACATTTCGGCCGGTGCAAGTTGCTATAAACAGAAAGTAAAAATATAAAAAGCTCCAAAATGCTTAAAAAACAATAAAATCTGAGCGTACGGGGTTGATCGAAACTGGAACAACTAAGATGAATAAATCACCGTCTCCTAATCTCATCACCGTCTCCAGCTTCAGACACGATTGGGGTGCAAGTTGTAGTACGGAGCCCAAGCAAAATACTCCTTTGATTTATTACAAAGTCAATGATTTCGTATTAATAAGATATGTATTTAAAAAGAAAATTCAGTATTTTGTAGGTCAAACAATTGTAAAACTAATAGGTAAATATCAAGTTTCAATCTTTAAGAAATCTGGAAGAAATTATAATATTTATTTATTTATTTATTTGACTTGCACGGCTTTAAAAGCTAATTAAAGCAAATATAACTCTACCAAAGAAAGAAGACAGATACTGTAGGGACTCACACATACGTAGCTATGTAAGTGCACATAGGTACATAGTTAAGTATGGTGTCGCGTGCATTATTCTCGATCCCATACTTCAGTCTGGTTGAGATCGTCGTTTCTTAATTACTATTAGGGTTGCCACCCGTACTTTATTATAAAGTATTGTACTTTATTTCAAGTAATTGTACTTTATACTTCATGAAAACAATAAAGTACACGAAAATACTCTTTTTAAATAATTTCTGAACGCAACCTAACCTCAAATGTGATAATGTCTACAATGACAGTGTTATAAATTAAATAAAATATTTTTTTATGAAAACAGTAATGAATCAGCTGATGGTATGTTTGAAGCTATTCAAAGGTCGTTAAGGTAGAGCCACACAAATTATCATTTCAAAATGTATCTGGATTAAGTGCTGATAACACCAATGCTAATTTTGGAGTAAATCATTCTTTGTTTACAAATATAAAAAATTTGGTTCCAGGGTTGGTTAAAGGTAATTGTCATGCACATATAGTGCATAATTGTGTAAGACATGCCATGAGCTTTTTATCACACGATATAGAAAATGTATTTTTTTTGATAATCTATGAGCGAGAGAGAAATTATAAATTAAATTTAACTAATAGTGCCATTACGATATTAAGAGACTGAATTAGTTTTCTACAGAATGATTATTTTATGTACCTACCTAATTATTTTGAAAAGTCGTGGTGGCCTAGTGGGCAAAGAACCAACCTCTCGAGTATGAGGGCGCGGGTTCGATTCCAAGCCAGGCAAGTACCAATGCAACTTTTTTAAGTTTGTATGTATTTCTATGTATATCTAAGTATATCTTAGATACCAATGATTGTGTTTCGGATGGCACGTTAAACTGTAGGTCCCGGCTCTCATTGAACATCCTTGACAGTCGTCAAGGGTAGTCAGAAGCCAGTAAGTCTGACACCAGTCTATCCAAACGGGTATTGATTGGGTGGCCTGGGTAACTGGGTTGAGGGGTTCAGGTGGGGCAGTCGCTCCTTGTAAAGCACTGGTTCTGAGCTATATCCGGTTAGACTGAAGGCCGACCCCAACATAGTTTGGAAAAGGGCTCGGAGGATGACCTACCTAATTATTTTGCTGATTGATTTTAGAGAGAGAATTTTAAAGTTTGTTTTAGTTTATTTTGTTACATATATTTTTACGTTTACAAGAGACTGAATTACCCACTCTTTGAAGATTGCGATTCTTTTATGTACAGATTCTTTCTGAGCTATAAAACACAAAGCATGCGATGTTTGCTTTTACTTAGGTATTGTTTTTTCTAAGCTTACCAAACATATGTAAGTCATGATTACCTAACATCTGTTGGTAAACCATAAATAAATAAGACGTAGAAAATACGTTGCGATGTTGCATGCAAGACAATAAGTCGACTAAATGGTCCATTGGTTGTTTTTTTGTTTAACTCTATAAAACTCTTTTTACCGCCGCATATTTGGCAGATCCTACCATGCCTTATTTGGTCGTGAACCGAAAATATTGAGAGATTATTAGAGAACGTATATTGAGAGATTGTAATACTCCTGAAAGTATGATGACATCAATCAGCACGGAAGAAGAATTGTACCGTTTAAATCAGAATGCTAGCATCTATCTTCTGCAGAGTTAGTTAATGTAATGCCGTTTGATGACGTAATAGTGGATCGGTTGATGATGTGCGTTTATCTAATATCGAAGTCCAGGAGTTAGATAAGTCTGCTGATGGACCAGTAAGTCTCGTCTCCGGCAAAAATACATTAAGAGCTCATTTCTGTAGATTGTGTACTAAACAAGTGCGAGCTATGATCTGATTAAGGCAAATTGTAACTGTAATCTACAATTGCATCAAGTACGCTCTTAAAGCTTTGTCAGTTGATGTAGAAAGCTTCGTGATAAAAACATTTAATGAGTTTAGCTCATACTCTACGAAAACCGAGAAGCTAAAAGAGTGTTTTTTGTTTGCAAGTGTAGAATATAAAAACCTTCTTCAGCATGTCCCAACAAGGTGGCTGTCACTTATACCTGCGTCATTTGGCTGCATTAGCCTTTTTAAAACCAGATGAGATACCCGAGGCTTTTGAAATACTAAAAGTATTACCCAAGGATGCAAGGAAAGTCATTGATTGGTTTTCCAAATACTACGTCAATGGTACTTATAAGAAAAGGACTACTCAAAACCTCGGATCATTAAAGACAAACTTGCACAAAGTGCCTGCATTGTTTCCGCCTGACATCTGGTCGGTGAATAGCTCGATAGGAACCAATTACACAAAATGAGGTGGAATCATGGCACCGCCGCTGGAACACCCTATTGGGTAGAAAGAAATGGAATTTATGTAAGACCAATGAAGAATTAAACAAGGAACAAAAACATACAGAATGAATAGTTGAAAAATTAAATTCGCAGTCTCAAGAAACCAATACATAGATCAAAGAAAATAGGGAAGAAAAAATAAAAAAAAACATTTGGAAAAAAAGGAAACTATGGACTTAACCACATTTTTAGATGGTCTTGCATACTTGTGCTATTTTAAACGTTAACTGTTTTTTTTTAGTTTTTTTTTAATGTTCAATTTGGTTGGTTATATTGTCATGAAAAATATAATTATTTGGTTGATTGACACATAATATGACATTTTTTTTTTAATGTTTGATTTGGTTGATTGTTATATGAATAAAGACTTTTTACGATGATTTTTAGAGGTTTAGTTATTCGAGATCACATGGCTACGGCGTTAAGTTTTTCGAGGTAGCGTGCATTCGTTGTTAAGTGTTTCGTATAGGTGAATTAGAGATTTCGTTATTCGAGTTCGCATGGCTACGGGCGTTAAGTTTTTCGAGGTAGCGTGCATTCGTTGTTAAGTGTTTCGTATAGGTGAATTAGAGATTTCGTTATTCGAGTTCGCATGGCTACGGGCGTTAAGTTTTTCGAGGTAGCGTGCATTCGTTGTTAAGTGTTTCGTATTCGTAAACTTACGGGGACGTGATATTCGGTGTTACACTTTTCTAAGTCACGTATCACACTCCATCGAACTATTTTTTATCTGTGAAACTAAAATGGTTCATGTTTGTTTGTTTACAAAAAACGATTATTGTTGTTGATTTTACGTATTTAAATAAAAATATTGGTGACTACTGCGGCAAGGAAAAAGTAAGTAGATTTTGTGATTAAATAAATAAAGTACTGATTATTCCAATAGTTGTGTATAATTAACCTAAACGAACATAATAATCTCAATAAATGGTGATTGGTGGCATTGTCTGATGAAAACTTTGCCATGCACAGTTCAAAGCGTTCCTCACTGTTATCTTGCTTCCCTATATTATTGTCCGAAGTGTTTTTACTTTCGTCGTTACAAAAACTGTTTATTTACAGCGTACGAAGTCCCATCCAATAAACAGAGAAGATAGTATCGCGATCCATTGGGAAAAGAAGGCCACGATAAAGAAGAATAGGTCCGTATTCAAAAGCTGCTGAAAAAATATGGAAAAAGAACGAGTTCTTGGCATACAATGCTGACACAAGAAATATTCTATTAGTAAGTGTCTTTAAATAATATTCATTTACTGGTAATAGTTCCCCAGACTTGTTGGCTCCAACTTATGGGCAGCTCATGATTCCATAGAGTTGGAAGACGAGCCAATGGCCAATGACGAATACAGTTCAAGCTCTGTGATCGGAATAGCGCTAGAAAGCTATCTTAGAGAGCCAATACTGCAAAGAAATGCTAATATTTTTGAATATTGGTTTTCGTCTCCTTATAAGGTGCTTAGGGTTGCAGCAAATAAGTTTTTATCTGCGCCGCCTGCTAGCGTAGCAAGTGATCTCTCGTCGTGACTCTTTGAAAGGCGAAAATGCCGAAAAATTGCTTTTTTATTTTATAATATAATTTTATTTAACTTTTATAAAACAGTTTTGTTAAGCAGAAAGTACCTACTGTATTAAAAATTTGACAGCATTATTTTTTTTTTCACGCTATGTGTATTCTCGGTCGAGCCTTAGCCCTGACTTCATAACATTAGCGCCACATCGGCAGAAACCAAATTAAAGTCCAATTTAATCGGATGTGTTGAATACAACACACACGATGTGACACACGAGCGAGAATTTAACAGCCTTTCTGTGCGACATAATGACAGAATGGAATATCACCCATTATACCACGGCTATTGCGAGTGACAATGCAGCCAACTGCAATAAGAGGTACAGATAAATGGCACATACCATGCTTAGCACATTCAAGTAACTCGTGTGTGAAAGCCACTCTGACGCCTTTATTGCTGTAGTATTGCTCAGTTTTTCAAATGAAGCTCTCACGCCCAACTTACTGAATAAGCTGCGGGAAATGCAGAAACAGCTTAGTTAATTTAATATCAACTTCTGCGATTGTAACTGATGTGTTTTTAAGTTCAGAGTCAGAGATTGATGACTCTGATGCCGACCCTAATTATGAAAATCTTGATAGGATCGAATCCAGAATTTCTGAGTCTGCTGAAAGTTTTTCAAGTATATCTGAAATTGTGCAGGAAGAAAACATTAAGCCTAAAAGTCGCAAAAGGAAGGCAAATCCTGCACTGTGGAAAAGAAATAGAGCAAAAGTATTACGTAATTCTGGACAAGAATATAAAACTTTAAAGAAAGGTAAATTGGTGCCTTCAAGGAAAATAGGGCTTCCATGTACTGACTCATGCAGACGTAAATGTACACTAAAAATAACCGAAGATGACAAAGACCTTAACAGACAAAGACAATTCATTAAAATACAGCGTTGTTTGCTCGAGGCACTCCCGATTGTTTTGAATAATTAAAACCGACGTTTATTTAGTTCTGCGATTCCAACAGGCCGGCAGACCAACAAAAGAATTCAAAGAATTGAGCGATCAAGCAAAGAGGCGCAAAACAAAGGATTTGAGGGAACACATACCCTGTGAACAGTTAACCTATGCAGCCCAAATGAGTCAACGTGCTGCAGGACATGGTGACACGGCTAAAATTATGAAAGATATGACTTTAACGCCAACAAGAGCCAAAAAGTACAGAACACGTTATAGTTCAACTCAAAACGAGGTAAATAAACATACACCATCACAAGCGTTAGCAATTTTCGTGGAAGCTAATTTGACAAGAAATCAATACGAAGTTATTCACGCTGCGAACAAAAACATTTATCCGTGCTATTCACTTGTTAAAAAGGCAAAGACAGACTGTTATCCGCGTGAAGAGTCGATTGGAGTTACAGAAACATGTGCTGAAATAAACTTGCAGGATCTTTTAGATCATACAGGTTATGTATGTACTCAGATGAAGTACTCGAAAGTTTAAATGAAGAAGAAAGAAGATCTTTAGAGCTAATTTGGGTTGTCGTTGGTTTTGAATCACTCCTTAATTTATCTTATAAAATACCTATAAGAAAATGGCAGGCAAGAACTCAAGAACATAAAAATATAGTGGCAGATAGAAAAAAAAAATCAAGAAGCTTTTAGAGAGGAAATGGGGCTGCTAGTGGATATTCCAAAGTCAGGGTTTGGGAACACTAATGACGGGAACACATCAAGGAGATTTTTCTCAAATCCCGATATTTCTTCTCGCTTTACAGGGGTTGACATTAATTTAATAAAAAAATGCAGTGTCATATTAGAGACCCTGTCAAGTGGTTTGAAAATTAATACGCAGAAATTTGAAAACTTTGCTGAACAAACTGCAAAATAAATAAATAAAATAAAATACATTCGGACAAAGCTTTATGTAGATTTGTATGGGTGGCACCCAATGTCGCCTACAATGCACAAAATTTTAAGACATGGGGCCACGGTAATTGATCACGCTATTCTGCCTATTGGTCAGTTGTCAGAAGAGGCGGCTGAGGCCTGAAACAAACACTTCCGCATGTATATGTTATGGACCATGTGATTAATTCGGGCATTATAAATAATGCCCGAGCATTATGAATAATGTCTAGCTTTATCGGGCCAAATGATTAATAACTATCTTAACTTCATTATTTATCACATTGCACGGGCATTATTATATTGCTACATGACAGTTGGGCAATTTGATAATAAAGCTATATATTACGCGGTGCGAGGGCGGGGAGGGAAGTACGCATGGTGTGACACGCTTTGACCAATCAGAGACAGCCATTCTTAATTTTATGTTATATTTTTAATATGACTTTCCTTAACATTTATATGCAAAAAATTGAGGATTTTTAAGGCAGAAGTCCTTGTGAGGAGGCGCCCGGGAGTCAACACTGTGTGGACAGCCCCGAGGACACGGTGGACCACACAGTCCAGGAGTGCCCTGCGTGGGAAGGGCACCGCCGGGTCCTAGTCGAGGCTTTAGGCGGCGGCGACCTCTCGCGTCCGGCCCTGGTTCAGGCCATGGTCCGGGGCGAGAGGGAATGGGATGCCGTCGCCTCCTTCTGCGAAGCGGTCATGCTCGAGAAGGAGGAGGCGGAACGTCAGAGAGTTCGCACCTCTTATCCCGGCCGCCGCGCTGGACCAGGTAGACCACGGGCGCCGGGTGTCGCGAGATGACTCCCGGCCACCGTAGGCGCGGGTCTGTGGGCGGTGAGTTCGGGTGGCTCGCTCATGTATATTTTTAGGCAACAGACCCGTGTCGGTGGCGCGCGTTGTTCCACGCGCTCCTCAAAGAGATGTCAGCAACCCCAGCGGGGCCCATCAGGGCCAAGGTCTGCCGGGGCTGAGGGATTGTTCGAAAGACCGCGGCCCTGGTACATAAAAGGCCTACGACAGAACACGACGGTCAGTCAGTAAGAGTCTGACACTCCCTCACCGCTGCTAACCCACAGCGGGGGGTCATTTGATGAAAAAAGGCAGAAGTCCTTCATAATTAATCCAAATCATGAGGCTGATTATTTAAGTGGTTTAATATTTAGTTTATTTTAAGTTAAATGGCAATAACAATAAAAAAATTGAAATTAAATATGTTTGTATTACTTTGCCCAAAAGGTCACGGGCAATATGTATAGTGCCCGGTCAATTTGATTATTTGAATAATTATTATCAAATTGCGCTCTCATATTGGGCATTTTTCATAATGACCGGGCATTATGTATACTGCCCAATTTATCACTTGGTCCATAACATATAGACAGAATTTTTCCAAAAAGTTTTCGCGCGAAGATCTGACGACTCTGGGATACCATAAAAATAATGATAGGCGTGTGCTTGATATTTTGAAAAAACTTCCAAGTGCTCAAAAAGATCGACGTGGGAAGCATGATATTTCGAAAAAATTGGACAGAGAAAAGCTCAAAGAGCATATTGAAAGTTTTAGACCGGCTATTGCACACTACAGACGAGCACATGCTCCGAATAGAAAATATTTACCCAGTGATTTAAACGCAATTTTATTTTATTTAACGTAATTTTATTGAAAAGAATCCAAGCTTTATAGTTTCTTATGATCTCCACGATTGGTTTAGAGTTAAATGAGGGTAAAAATGATACGAGTAACAAAAGATGGCAGCGACAATTAGGTGCTGGTACTGCTATTACTTTGCGGTTAACAGAGCCATGGCATGGAACTGGACGTATTGTCGTAGACGATTCATTGTTTCGTCAGTGAAAACTGTTGTGGAGCTTTCAAAATGTGGTTTATATTACATCGGTATGTTAAAACAGCCCATAAAAAATTTCAATTAAAAAAGTTGACAGAAAAGACACCTAGCAAAGGAAGCAATTTAATTGCTGTTGGCAAATCCAATAATATAGATTTATATGTTATCAGTTGGAGGGATAGAAAACTACATACTTTTGTTTCCTCTTGTGGAACCTCACTGCCAGGCACTCCTGTCAGAAAACGAAGATATGATCATTGTGGAACTGTGCGATTTAAATAAATATCCAGACCCAAAATAGTGGAAACTTATTTTGATGGAGCACCGTCTATTGATATACACAACCATATTCGCCAGAGTGGTCTTGCTTTGGAACAAGTTCGAACTTCAAACTGGTGAAGAAAATAATAACGGAAAAGAATCTCAAGCTGACAAAAATAGAGAACAACCAGAAACAGCTTTCGCTGTTGACAACAACGAATCGACGGAAAGCGACGAAAAGATGGACTTATGCTAATTTGTGCCATCTTAAAAAACATTTCTCTAGTTGTTTTAATATACATATTTTGATTTTAATGTAAGACTGAAGATAATAATTTTGATTATTTCTACTAACTGATTAATAATTGCTTTAAACTAGGTACCTAAAACTATTTTTTGTATTTTTTTATGTAAATTAAAAAAATAAAACCCTATATCTATTACAATAAATTTAATACGAAAATTAATTATTTGAACTTGGCAATGCTGTTTTCTACCGTTGTCCCACCCTGTTTATGGCACATGTTTTGCCGCGGCTTTTAAAATTGAATCCTAATATTCCTAAATTACTGGTGTCATTAAAAAGAACGCAAAGTTTGCTTTTCATTTTATAAGTTATTATTTAGTGAATATTTTGTAAAATATAATAAAACAGATAGTTTAGTAAATTATTAAAAAATGGGCATGGTGGAAAATTCCATTGAGTTACGCAAATATACCCAGGAAGAAATAAAATTTACTAATGCTATGGCAATTCTAAGATTCCTTTCAACAACTCCGCCATGTTGCTATTTCGTTCAGTTTGACGTGTAACATCGCCGGAACCGGTACGGCTGTGGTAGTGCTGTTTGAAAATTCCACTGATTTACGGAGATGACTTGGTAAGTACGCTTGTTTTACTATTTAAAAAAGTATTCACGAAAAGAATAATCTATTATTTGATAACAAAACAACCATTTGAATCAATTAGACCTGTGAGTCACGAAAATTTTATACATAATTGACCTAACCTTAAAATCCGTTACGTCAACTGGGAAACGTTCTCTCAGTGGATAGGTTTTTGTAACTCAGTGGAACATAAAGCTTAGTTATTTTATTTTTAACCGACTTCAAAAAGGAGGTGTACGTATTTATTTATTTAAAAACGTAAATTTCATCTTCAGATTGAATCATCGAATTTGACTTATTTAATTTATCTGGTTTGTATAGTTTTTTTAATTTCCTTGATTTGTTGTCAATTGCACGATTATAGATAAAATGGCTTCTGCCAGCGGTTTCGCCGGAGTGAAAGTAGTTTTTTCATACAAACTTAAGAGCTCCGTTTAAGTATGCAGATAGAATGCCTGAATGTTTTGCACTTGAGTGGAGTTAGTTATTACACTGTGTTAGTTATTACATACCAATTTTCTATATTTATTATTTTCGTTAGGTGTCAAAATGGCGCTTACTGCGGCGGAACGGATGAAAAAATACAGAGAAAAACTTACACAAAATCCACAGAAATATGAAGAAGTGAAGAGAAAACATGCAGAAAGAGCAAAAAATAAAAGTAAAAAAATATCGCAGCTCAGTGAAGAAGAGAAAAAAAACGAAAGAAATGGAGAGCTTATTTTTTTATAATATTAAGTTTTTATTTTTTGTTGTTTAAAGTTGTTGATGTAAACTCAGCCTAACATTTTCCATACCGATCCGAGTCCGATATATGACTGCCTCGTTGGTCTAGTGGTTGCAAGCGCGGCTTCTGTGCTCGAGGTCTCGGGTTCGATTCCCGGGTCGGGCCGAAATTGCTTTGTGGGTTTTCTTAAACTTTCACAAAGCAGCCCGTAGTCTGGAAGTTGGTGATTGATTCACCCGTGCATCGGAGAGCACGTAAATGTCGGTTCTGATTTCTTTCCGGTCGTGTCGGATTGCCGTCCCATCGGGTTATGAGAGTGAAGGAATAGGGAGTGCACCTGTGTCTACGCAAATGCTCGTGCACTATAATATGTCCTGCGCAGCTGGCTGATTTCCTTAAATGAGAACAGCCGCCGTGGCCGAAATCGGCCGTGGACGCCATTATTATTACTTAATTATATTGGGTAATACTGTTGATATTGCTGCTGCAGAAAATATTACAGCCACCGAGCAAAAAAGGCCAAGACAATAAAGAGAGGTAAAATTCAAGGACCACAAACAGCATCCGCTGTATTGATGTCGAAATTGTTAGAAACGCAAAATAAATCTCTACGACAAGACTATGAATTAGACCGTTTTTTTTGCACATATCAGATACAGTAAATAAGTTTCTCCTTACACACAAGCCATCGCAAAAAACAAAATATTCAGTTTAGTTTCCGAAATGGCTTTACAGCAGCTCGCACCACGTAGCTTTGCTACAGTTACACCACCGTATGCCTAGCCTATGCTTCATCTCCAGTATCGACTTCTTCGAGCGTACAAGCGAGTGCTACCTATGCCTCCGTCTCCTGAGCTTTGGAACACATACAAGTGGAATAATAATAATCAAGCATAAAGCTTTACCATGAATACTAGATCAAAAGTTTGATTAAATATTAATTATAAACAAATAGTATTTTACTTGCCGTAAACACACAGCAAGCTTTTCTTTAGGTAGCAGGCATTCTCTAAAGTTTGCTTTCCGTGCCGGATACGTTCCTAGCACGGTCGTGGTATGCTACGGGATAATATGCACAAAATTTTAGAGTGCAGAGTAACATCTCGTTTTGCATTTGTCATAGTAACGCGTTTGTCGCAGTCGCAGACAGTCTGTGGATTTTCATTATTCATAGACTCCTCTGTGCCTTGTTGAGATTGTTAAGCTTTTGGCTCTGTTCATGTAAAATACTGATATTCTGTGGCACTAGGTTTTACTACAAACTAACTTCAACATAGGAAAAAGCTAGGCAGATATTTTTTACTTTCCTATTAGTAAATATATTTATCCTTCCCTATATTTTTAGTCCAGAACATAAAGTTGCACTAGCATGTAGGGATTTAGAGATATACCCCTCCTAAAGTACCAAAAACGTATTTTTTAACGATATTTGGCGATTTTTTTTAAGGACAGCAAAATTGTTTTTTAGTTTCTGTGTGTATGGCTAACCAATAGCAACCTTTTTACTCTGCAAGCGAGTATTGCGACATGCATCTTGTTTACGGAGAAACAAGGCGTGTTAACACCAAAGGAGGAGTAAGTTACTCTGCAAGAGACGCTGCTAGGATTTACGCTGAGCGATATCCAAACTGTCAGCACCTGTTTATGGAGTATTTTTAAGAGTGCACAACTCTTACTCACAGGGCCAACTTCCTTGTGGCCCTTATATTGATGGAGGAAGACCACAGGGACATAATGTTGATGTTGTTGTACAACAAGTTGCTGAAGATCCGTCCACGTCAGTGCGAGCTATTGCAAGAAGAACTGGCATACCACGATCTACAGCGCACGGAATACTGAAAAAAATAGGATACCATCCGTACCATGTACAGAAAGTACAATGTTTAGTAAGTCGAGATTACGCACCGCCTGTAGCTTTTTGCCGCACAATGTTGCGGTTGCATAATGAAGACCCGAACTTTTTTAACCGAGTTTTGTGGAGTGACGAATCAGCCTGCAAAAAAGATGACTACACCAATTTGCATAATCTGCAAAGCTGGCAGTTATCAAACCCACATTTACCAAGAGAAGAGCGTTCACAATACCAACTGAAAATTAATCTATGGACTGGTATTCTTAATGGCAAAATTGTCGGTCCAGTCGAACTGCCTGCTACACTTAACGCACAAAATTATTTAATTGAGAGACACAATGCCGGGACTGTCAGAAGAATCTGACGACTTCTTGCAAAGTATGTGGTTGCAAAATGACGGATGTCCGGCCCACTTGCAGCAGCCCACTTGCAATAGCCCACACATGCACGAGAAGTGAGGGCCCACCTTGACGAAGCGTTTCCTGGACGGTGGATTGGCCGACTGGGACCTATTTTATGGCCCGCGAGGTCGCCAGACCTAAATCCATTATTTATTATATAGATTTTTTTATTGGGGTTGCCTTAAGGACAAAGTTTACTCCAGATTAACACCAATTTCAGCAAGAGGCTTCGTCAAGCAGTTCCTATGGGGTGGAACTCTGTGTTCTTTATGTTAGAACGTTTCTTGGAATTGCAGGATGCACTGCGAAGTACAGCGGGCTTGTTGGACAGATACATACCAATGTTATCTGTTGAAGAATGGAAAATATGCAAGGACCTATGTACCATGAAACCCTTACAAGAAGTCACTCAACAAATGAGTGGTGAGGAATATGTTACAGTCTATGAAAATAATATTCCAACTACAATCGACCCCGATGTAGCCATATCCGTTGAGATCATTGTGGGACAACTGAAAAAAATATAGGGGCAAATAGAATTCAGCGGCACTTTTTCAATTTGCTCATTGTTGGATCCCAGATACAAAAGCACTGTTTCAAAGACAAGTCTGCTGCTGAAAAAGCCAAGAAAACCCTGATAGAACTCGTAACTGCAGAAATCAACAAGAAATCTCATGACACCAGGTCAGCGTCACCTCAACCATCCACAAGTACGAGCACATCCAGCGAACCTTTTAAAGACGGCTTATCAATAAGGGATAATATTAACGAAATGTTTGGGGATGTCGAGCAAACGCAATTTTCTTCGCAAGCATCTGCAATAACAATAGTGCAACGATATCTTGCAGATAGGTTGTTGCCGATAAAGGATGAACACGACAAATTACTCGATCCTTCGTGGAGGTACCACCAATTTGTGTACCCAAACTAGGCACAATTATATCGAAATAAATGCTGCGCAATGAGTACTTCGGAGTCTTGCGAG
This sequence comes from Helicoverpa zea, assembly GCF_022581195.2. NCBI lineage: Eukaryota > Metazoa > Arthropoda > Insecta > Lepidoptera > Noctuidae > Helicoverpa > Helicoverpa zea. The sequence continues at coordinate 9,263,098 of NC_061472.1, forward strand.
CGCATATATTCCATTTCCGGAAATATTATTACAGAGCGCCGAACAAGGCTGAAATCGGAAAAGGTCAAACAATTCTGTACCTCGGAGGTATACAATAGTAACTCCACTTTTTTTGAAAATATGTTTCTTACACCATTAAAATCGCAAAAACCAATTCCACTTAATGGTATACGACATTAAATTCTGTTAGGTACATCTATAAAAAGAAATATTCAATAGTATATGACATTAAATCCACTAATGTCTAACTGGTAAAGGACCTCAAATGACCATTTGAGCTTGACCTTGATGAAGATTATTTACCTCTACGCTTTGCGCGAACTTAATGTTATTCATTGGAGTTAATGTTCTTTACCTCTAAATTAAAACTCGCGCGCGCCTATTCGTACGAACGTCACTTGCATCAGTGCGCCAGTTGTCGTGCGTGTAGGGTTACCAGATGAAAAAATCAAAAGTCCGGAGAAAAGGCCTGATTTCATATTGATTTTTGACACTTACGCTTACGACATATTGATTTCTGCTTACTTATTTAAAAGGCCTGATTTCCATGGAAAAGTCCTGAGATTTTCTACAGATGAGAATTTTCTCTCAAAAACGTCGTTGTATATGTTATGGACCAAGTGATAAATTGGGCAGTAAGTGGTGTCCCGACATTATATAATAATTATTCAAATAATCAAATTGACCGGGCACTATACATATTGCCCGTGACCTTTTGGGCAAAGTAATACAATTATAATTAATTTCATTTTTTTAAATGTGATTGACATTTAATTTAAAATAAACTAAATATTAAACCTCAGTACGTTTAAAATATAACACATCAAATATTAAGCCGGGGTCGTAGCGGGATCCGCCAATTTCTTAAAGGCAAACGCCACAAATTCGGCATCAAACTGTACATGTTGGCTTCACCTAGTGGCCTTTCCCTCAAAATTCACGTTTACAAGGGTAAACGTGATCAAGATGTAGGAGGGAAAGGCCACACAGATAAGGTAGTCATAAAACTGCTGGAAAACTATTTAGGTTCAGGGCGCCACGTTTACATGGACAATTTTTATAACAGTTAAGCACTCTCAGAGTTCTTGCTACGTAATCAAATGAACGTGACTGGAACTCTGAGAGTAAACCGCAAAGGGAACCCAACAATGGTTGCAACCAAATTGAACAAAGGTGGCAGCCTCTACAGATATAACCGCAACGGTATTTGTGTTTGCAAGTGGCGTGACCAACGCGACGTCTTGACTATCAGCACCACTCATTCACTAGAACTAAAGCCTGTAGCCAACAAAAGAGGCCAACTAATCCTTAAACCGGAGATGGTAATAAAATATAATCAGTTCATGAGTGGTGTTGATAGGCATGACCAAATGTTATCATACTACACTTGCGAACACAAAAACATGCGTTGGTACAAGAAAGTAGGCATTCACATCTTTCAAATGATGATGCTCAATGCCTACTTCTTGTATCAAATCAAATTAGAAAAGAAATTAGATTTTTTTTTTTAGAGAAGAGGTTATAGATAAACTGCTGCCATCTCTTGTTTCAAATGAAAATGATCAGGGAAATGGAATCATACACTTGCCTGCTCACCTTCCAAGAGATGAAAACAGAAACACAAAAAGAAGGTGTAAGCATTGTTGGGACACCACAAAAAAAAGGGTGAACACCCTATTTTATTGTCCCAATTGTGAAAAACAACCTGGCCTCTGCCTAGAATGTTTTCGGGCATTTCATAATTATTAGTTGTTTAATGTAGGTACTGTAGTCTATAAGTTTCTTTTGTGTATCGTTTTTTGTATTGTAAATTTAAATGTATTGTAAATAAAGACTGATTGAGGGTATTTTTGTAGTTTCATTTTTAGCAAAATTACACACCAATATTCTTTGATATTACTTCATAACTAGTGTTAGAAAGATTTCTATTAATTACACTTTCATGGTAAATGAGTTGGGATTAAATGAGTGATTATAAAGAACTAACTTCTGGGTGCAAGAATAGTTTCCTTGGTACATACTAGTAGGCGCAGGGTTGCACCCGCCCTGACCGCCCGGAGCGACATTGCGGTTGCCTTCTGTAACATTAAATAATATTATTTAGCAACGAGGTACTACATACGGCTAAAAATAAATCATGTCTCATAGAATTGTGAGCTACTGGTCAAACTAAAACTAATGTAAGCTTTGTTTATCAGTTTATACTTGAATGTTCTCTTTTTTAACTACATTAAATTACATTTACTTAACTATAGAAGAGTATTACATAATTAGCTTTTCTTTTTGTTGATTAGTGAATGTAATAGAATAGGTACAACAAAATAATGATTATTTCTTATTTTAAACATTCAGGACGGTCATAGTTTCATAGTAATAATCATGCGCAGAAGATTTGTTGAAAAGTTATTTTTTTTGTGTATTTGCAGGTATCTAGTAAGAATTATAACTTTTTGCTTAAGCAAGACCTAGGCAACCACATAAATTACTAAAAAGTATAAGAAAATAAAAACTACTCACACATATTCTACAGCCTGACCCGCACCCGCATTGCCTCTCAACAGTGGCTCCTGCCTAAAACAAGAATTTATTAAGAAATAAGTTACACCACTTAGAATCCTAAGCTAATGCACACTCTATTGTAGCAGACTAATTATATTTAGAAAAACAAATCAATATAATATCACTGTGTGAAGTAGAACGATCATTCATAATCCTCTATTTGTACATCTTAAAAGTAATTTATCACCCTCAACCCAAAGTATTTACTAATTAATCAATTATAATTATACAAACATATACGAAGTTTATTTATTACTTCCGTTTATCGTATTACTTCAGTTTATGTTATTAATATTTTCAAAGAGATCCCCAAATGAGATACTTTCAAAAACCTTTGAAATCCGTAATTCTTCTCATATTTTGTAAATGATATGTGATTTAGCTGTAATGCCTGTAGCACACCTCCGCTGCGAAACAACAACTGCGTAACCGCTGCGTGAGTTTCGCTGTGCAACAGTACTTCACTTATGCCTTTAGCACACTGACGCCGCGAACCGCGATAGCGAAACTGCGGTAAGTCTGTCCCACACTTCGAAACGTATCGCGTTATGTTACATCTCGCTCTATCGCCTATGACTTCCTATAATTGCATCTTAGTTTGTGTGGTATCGTTGTACCTCGCGATACTTGTTTCACACGGACGCCGCTGTACCGCCATTTTAGTTTCGCCGCTGGGAGAGAAACGACGCGATTTGTCTTTTTCGACAGAATATCGCGACGATACAAGATGACGGAGGTAGAAACTGAAAGAATTATTAATGAAATTCGAGGTTATCCCGAATTATACCTTATGGGACATCCTGATTACAAGAATTCGTATAAAAAAGAAGTGGCGTGGCGAAAAATCGAGGGAAGTACCGGCTTGGATGGTGAGTTGAATTTAACCAAAAGTGCCCGGTAAACGATCAAACGTGTTTGTCAAATTTTACGTGTTTATCAATTTTTTTGAGAGTGTGCGGCTGTGTTTGAAGTGTTTGTCAAACAATCTACGTTGATCTACGTGTTTGAAGCGTTTAATGAAAATCATTTTGTTCCTTGGTTTGATCGTGTACGCGGTTGTTTGAAGAAAACGTAAAGTTTGACAAACAAGTTTGAACGTTTACCTGGCCCTTAACTGCGGTTTAATACAAATTAATGCAAAGTTACGCGTTCAAGAAAGAAAAAAAATTAAATAAATGGTTATTAAGATGTAGGGGCAGATAGGATGTTTTCATCCCTACCGACCCCATACAACTTTCGGTAGGGTGGATGAGCATGAAATTAGGTATTTTGAATTCTGACGGACTCCTCATAAGGACTCCTTACTGGGTCAGAGCCATGGGGTCCGTTTGGAATAATCTTAAAGGATGTTTTAAAAAATGTAGATGTGTACAATGCATTCCATTTAATTACAGAAACTAGCTTTTAAAATAATTCACAAAATTTTGTCTAACATCAAACGCTTCATTATTTGCCCTATGTCTGTTTGGTTGTATGGATACAAATGCTCCCAAAGGATTAGTAGAATTTTTGTTTTCATACACATAGGCACTTTCCATATCTTGTAAATAATTGTGTAGACATGCTGCTGCTTTGACGACTTTTACGGTATTGTTTTTATCAGTTTCAAAGGGTCTCAAAAATATACGAAACTTCTGGGCCAATATTCCGAATGCACATTCCACGACAACTCTAGCTCTACTTAATGCACGATTAAATTTTTTTTTATCAGGATCATTTATTATTGATTCTCTAGTAAACGGTCTCATTAGAAAAGTTTCCAATCTAAAACCTCCATCGCCGATGAACACGTGTGGTGTAGGGTTTTCACAACCTGGTAAAGGTTTAGATGCAGGCAATTCCATTTTCCTTCCTTTTACAAGTTTGTAGAGTGTTGAATTTTCAAAAATTGTACTATCTGAATCCTTGCCATATGATCCAACATCTATATAAATGAACTTATAATGTGCATCAACTAGCGCCAGAAGAACGATAGAAAATTTATTTTTGTAGCAATAAAACATCGATCCACTGTTAGGTGGAGACTTGATAGTTATATGTTTTCCATCAATACTCCCAAGGCAGTTTGGAAAGCCCCATATTGTATAAAATCCTTCTGATATTTGCTCCCATGTCTGTAGAGTTGGTACTGGAATGTATATTGGCTGCAATACTTTCCAAATAGCTTCACAAACTTCAGAAACTATACTTGAAACGGTGCTTATACCCATTCGGTATGAAGATGAAATAGTAGTAAAAGTATCGCCCGTAGCCAAAAATCTGAAAAATGAAATACAGAATGTATTACGCTGTGTGAGATTTGTTAAATCTGCATAATCTACATGTGTCTCCTAATTTTGTTTCAGTGAAATCACTAAAAGCAAAATGGAAAAATCTGCGTGATACTTACAAGAAGTACAAACAGTCTCAACTAACATTTAGTGGGCAAGCTGCAAAGAAATATGCTAATTGGGTGTGGGCTGAACACATGAGTTATGTGGATTCTACAACAAATTTACGATCTACTGAGAGCACTTTAAATACTAGCCCTCCAAAACTGCAAGCAGCGGAAAATAATAAGATTGAAAATTTACTTCAAAATCCAACGGATATAGAAGAACGAGTAGAACCTATAATCGGAAATGAGACACAACAAGAAGCACAGGATGATGGGTCAGTAAGCAATATTTCAGAGACAGGAAGCGATCTATATCGAAGAAGAAGACGCCGAAACTTAGATCCATCCGATAAAATTATTAATTATTTAGAAAAGAGGAAGATTGCAAAATCATCTACTCCAAATACAGGTCAAAATCTAGTTAATGTATTGTGTGACAGGCTTGATATGACATTTTTAGGTTTTGCTGACAGTGTCAAGAAACTTTCTTTGAACAACCAAGCCATTATTAAATTACAAATCATGAAATTAATAACCGAGTATGAATTAAAAGAAATAACAAGTGACAATAGACCAAACTCTAGCAAAAGTACCTATGTTTCGACTCCAGAAAGTATTACTCTCGATGATCTTAGCAATCACAGCAATCGTAACGTCCGTCAACCATCCACATCAGGCGTCAACTATCATAATACACTTTCAAACACGCAAAGCCAAACAGAAAATCGTGACCTCAATCAGCCGTCCACATCAGGTGTCAACACCCATAATAATATACGAACACCTAATATCATCATTTTACAATCATCTGAAATCAGTGATCAACACACATCACAAATCATAACTGATGAAAAAAGTACTCAAAAGTACATCATGATTCAACCATCAGACCAAAGAAATGATAATAAGGAAAATAATTACTTGAGTGCTCAAAGTTGTTTTGCTAATTTGAACGAGTAATGAAACATGTGTGCGAATTATCTACTACATACTAATCTAAGGGCCGATTTTTCAATCATCAGATAAAATGCCTAATAACTATTCTAAGGAATAACGTTATTGGACTGTTTATACAGACGAATAGATGCTCGTCGATTTTTCATTAGTAATTTATTGCATGAATAACGTTTTGATCCAATATTTCAACTCTAGCATTTTAAGCTTTTGAGAAGTGAAACAAATATATCGCTAAGCAATGCATTAGACAGAGACAGACTTTTTTCTATCCTGTCAAATTATCCGTCTATAATTTTTAGGTTAAAAATAGCCAGTTCAGTTTGAGTTGTTTTTGATTTTGTGAAAAACATAAAGTAAAATAATGGAAAACAAAAAACGAGAGCGCTCAGCCAATTTTGATTCTGCTGAAATTCAGCTCCTAATTAATTTAGTGGCAAAATTTAAAAATATTGTTGAAAATAAAAAAACTGATGCCGTTACTAATAAGGATAAGGAGGCAGCCTGGAGGCAAATAGAAGAGAATTTTAACTCCTGTGGAGTGTCCACAAATGCCCGATCGTGGAAGACCCTCAAATTGAAATACGAGGGTATAAAAAAAAACACAAAAAAGAAATCTTCTCTGCAAAGGCAAGAGATGTACAAAACTGGAGGAGGGCCTTCAAAAGCTCCAGAATTCAGTGAAATCGATGAAAAGGTGCTTAGCATCTGCTCGAACATAACAGGACTTGAGCCACGTCACGACAGTGACACTATTTCAAGTAAGTATTGGCATGTTTTTGGTTACCAGTTACTATTTAAAGTGCAAAAGCTCACATGTAATAATATTTTTCAGAATCTACTCCTCTGGAAGAAGTTGAAGATAGTAATATTATTTTTGAAATAGAAGAAATACCAGAAAATTCATTCCAACCCCATCCAGTAGTTGATTTGGCCATCGGGGAAATTGTTGAGGACAATCAAAAAGGTATATGTCTATAAAAGTCAGATGTTCTTAAATTCAGTTATTTTATTTTAAGGAGCATTCTATGAGGCCATAATTTATAATTTATGCTTGCAGGCAGGTTGTAAGATTATAGTAGGGTACTACAGATTGTGTTTTGATATCTAATAATAAACCAAACAAATGAAACATGTTATGTTTAATTAGCCCATAAGCCCATACTAAATGTAGGTATACTTTCATGTAATGTATTGTATGTAATTGTTGTTGTATTACTTTCAGAAAATAATTGGGACAAATGGCACCCAAAGGCTTTAAAATCAAGGGTGTCCAATGTATTAAAACCAAATGTCTCCAAAGCTAGTGTCACCGCCAAACTAGACAAATTAAGCGAAGCTCGACTGGAGCTAGTACAGCTCCAAATGAAGACTGCCAAACTTGAGCACCAGTTTATGGAGGAGGAGCATAAACTGAAAATGTTGCATTTAGCTAATGATGAGAGAAGAAAAGAAGAATTACACTCATTACAATTAAAACAAAATGGGTGTAATTGTGGAGCAGTTCCAAATACCATGACTTAGATTTTTGTTCATTATTTTGAAAAATAAAAACTTGACTTTAATAAAATACCAATGTTTTTATTATGTAACATTAATTGAAAAAGAAATTGCACATATGATAAACATAAATTTCTATTGAATGAATATAAAGATTATATGTAGTAAAACTGTTGAAAAATTGAGCTTGGCTGCCCTAGATTATTCAGTAGGTAAGGCATGAAAATAATTTATTAAGATTAAGTTCCTAGTATGGCACCTTTCATCACCAGTAAAATCGGCTATAGCGGGTGGAAATATAGGCTGTGGTGGAATATGCAATTCTGGGTCCACTGGAGGTTCCTCCTCATTTTTTGATCTTGCCAAGTTGTGTAGTACAGCACAGGCTACAATCACATCTTGTGCAAGCGGCAGCCTACACCTTAATCCTATACTTAGGACTGGAAACCGTCTTTTCCAAACTCCAAAGCACCTTTCAATAACATTCCGTGTTCGAATTTGTGATTCATTATATAAAGTCTTAGTTGGTGTGTCTGGATTTTGAAAAGGAGTGAGTAGGTAATTAGTTAGTTCATAACCACTATCTCCAAGTATAATTCCATTGCCAAATTCACCATTCTCAAAGTGGTATTTCACATGTGAATTGGCAAATATCATGCAATCATGGGTAGAGCCAGGCCAACGTGCAACTATATCTTGAAACATCAAGTCTGCTGAACACATTGCTTGAACATTAAACGAAAAGAATCCTTTTCTATTCCTGAATTCTTCTGCAGTGTTACCACCAGGCGACTGAATCCTAATATGGGTGCCATCTATAGCCGATACTACTCTAGGGAATCTGGCTATTTTATAAAATTCTAGTTGAGTGCTTCTGATGTCTTCGTCACTTCTTGGCAAGTTTATGAATATTGTTCTTAAAGATGCTATAGCTTCAGTAACTTTTTTAATAATACGGCACATAGTGGAACTATGAATACCACCAAAATCACCAACAGTTATGTAAAAACTTCCAGTGGCATAAAATCGCAGTGCAATTAATAACTGCAACATGGGTGAAATACACTGATTTCTGAAACAAATAAAAGCCCTTATTTTAACTGATATTGTAAGTACATACATAGGTAAGCACTATCTTACATCACGGAAAGTGCGATATAACAGCTTACCGCTTACGTACCTTTCTGTTTGGTGCTTGATTTTATTTTCAATTAGGGAAAGTAAATATTGCACCGACTCTTTCCGAAGTCTGAATCTGCGATGAAATTCTTTTGAATCCCAAATCCTAAAGTGATCAGGCCTTGGGCGGATTATTCTTTCTTTTCTTTCGGGTGGATTTATATATTCATTTATTATAGTCTCTTCTTCGATAGCCAAGTCATCAATATTATCGAAAATATCCATAATAAATTGTTAATAGCGCAAGAAATAACTTTCAGGCCTTGGGCGGATTATTCTTTCTTTTCTTTCGGGTGGATTTATATATTCATTTATTAAAGTCTCTTCTTCGATAGCCAAGTCATCAATATTATCGAAAATATCCATAATAAATTGATAAATTGTTAATAGCGCAAGAAATAACTTCAAACTAAAACGTCATCTGCGTCAAATTATCAATCGAATAGTACTTACCTGGCGGTCAAGGCGGCAAATAAATTAATTCCTCAGATAAGGATTTATTCGTCCAATAGGTCTTACTCGACCATTGAAAAATTCATCAACTTCGCTATCTCTCGAATATACCCTATCTGTTTGTTTATCTGACAATTGAAAAATCGGCCCTAAATTGTATTTTTTTAATAAATAAATAAACTTACCTTAAACATATTGCCAATCTTTCCTTTGAGGATATACTTTCCCTGAAGTTTGTATTTTTCTTCTGGATATATGGCTGAAGTTGGTTGTGCAAGTAATCAAAAGTTTCAGGCGACATTCTAAAATAAGTGAAAAAACGATCACTATGCTGCTGTAGTTCTTTGCATAATTTATTTTCTCCAAGCTTCTTTCTTTTTTGATTAATTTCATGAACCCATATTCTTCGTCTTTTTCTTAATGTCAGTAGGGTATAATTGGGGATTCTGGAATCATTTGTTCTCGCTTCGCTCGAACTGCATGATTCCAGAATCCCCAATTGTTTTTATCGAGCGATGACTAATCAGACCACCGACATTATGATTTATAACATAGGTATTGTTGATCCAGATTGATCTTATAACATACAGCATTAGTCATTTTTTTCTCACTACGAGTTTATTTATACTTATTATTTGATCACAGTTATTTTATAACTTAAGTACGAAAGTAGTTGGAAAATAGGGCATCCAGATCAGAGATCTGGATACCCTATTTTCCACATTTTAATCTTCTATTCACATATTATTTTAAGATAGCAGGCATGGCAGTAATAAGTGCCATCTTATTCGAATACTGTTACACAATAAACTATCTATTCAAATATACCAATTGGAAACCAAAAAAAAAAAACAGCTTTTAAAAACTCAACGTTTATTTTAATCATTTTATCACCGCGGAGTACATATTTAAGAATCTTTTCTTTATTAGGAATAACAGTTGACAGCTACTTTCAACATAACCTTCGTTCTCTCAAAGTTTACTTTTGCAAGCAAAGTCGTTGAAACATTCTACTTTTGCGGACTCACGAGTGGATGTCATCGGTGTGATGGTGACCGGCCGTACAAAAATGTGTCAATATTATGCGTTCATCTGTTTCTTTGATCTGTTCTTGATCATAATATTTAAATCTTCTACTAACATATTATTTTAATCTGTTTCTTGATCATAATATTCAGCGGTTAAATTAAATGTTATTGTGAAAACTTCATCATTAAATGTAATAAACTGATTTTATCTAAAGTATACCTGATTGGACAGGTCCATTCAAACTTGTGTGGCACTTTCCTCAAAAGGTCATTTCAGACACAAACCATCACCATATATAATTTATTTTTATGTCTGGACCTGAAAAGAGACCATGTCTCTTGAGTTTATTTCGACGTTTCTTTTCAAGTAGTCAGTTAGTCAACCTATTTGCAAAATAAAATATCATTTAAAGGTTTATAAATTCTGTAGTATGGTATCGTAGTGTTAAAAATTCATAGAATACTTTCATTTACACAAAAAAAGATCTTAGAACCATATATAAATTTAAATACTCGACTCAGACAGGAAGCGACTTCAGATTTTGAAAGGGATTTTTTTAAAAAGCAAAATAATTCAATATTTGGGAAAACTATTGAAAATAAAAGAAAACAAGTTGATGTTAAGTTAGTTAATTTATGGAAAGATGACTTCAATAAAACTAACAAAATTAATGGTGCTGAAAAGTTCATAGGCGCTCCCAATTTCAAAAACCTTGCTATAATTTCTGAAAATCTTGTTGCTATTCAGTTACAGCCAGCAAAAGTAGTTTTAGACCGACCAATATATATGGGCTTTACGATACTGGAACTAGCAAAGAGTCACCTATATAATTTTCATTATTCCATAATGAAAAAAATATACAAAAATAACATTAAATTATGTTATACCGATACCGACAGTCTCTTGTATTTAATACGTACCAAAGATTTCTATGAAGACATGAAAAATAATATTCAATACTTTGATACAAGTAATTTTAAGATTAACAATATTTATGGGATACCACATTGCAATAAACAGATACCTGGTTTCTTTAAGGATGAAATGGGCGGAGATGTCATATCAGAGTTTATTGGTTTAAGAGCTAAGCTGTACTGTATTAATACGCTGAGCGATATAGTTAAGAAAGCCAAAGGTGTAAAAAAATCTGTTTCAAAAAAAATTACCATAAACAAATATAAAAGTGCATTAAATTGTAATATCAATTTTAGATACCCTATGTTTGTTATACGATCTAAAAATCATAAGCTTTACACACAAAGAATCAATAAAGTGGTACTTGATGGGAATGATGACAAACGTCAAATTAAAAAAAATAATGCTTTTACTTTACCATGGGGTCATTATAGTTCCCTATTCTAATCTGAACCAAAAATTTATTACTATTTTTTTTTTAATAGGATAATTATATTATTATTTTTTGTAATAAAATTAAGTCATAATGTATTTTTTATTTTTGAAATGAAATAAATATTTTGTATTCAACTGATTTGTGTTTAATTGTTATTGATACATACCTATTTATCTCGAATATAGAAGCTGTGATATCCTAGTGGTGAGACCGTGGAACAGTCGAAGGTTTCGATTTCGAACCCAAGGCACACGCTGACTTTTCGCGTGTTCTGTTTATTTTATAAAATAAATATCACAGTTTCAGTGTTTTGGAAAGTAAGTAAAAATTTGGGTCATGGGCCTGATCTCTCTCCGGCCGTCAGATTGGGGCTGTGAGAGTAAGAGAACAGAGACTGCACCTTGTTTAGTGGCTCTAGCCGCTGTGGCCGAAATCAGTCATTAGGACAACTTTTATTTCGATTTAACTGAATAATTAAACAAGTATAATTAAATAATTTATTTTAATTTTCACAATAAATATACAAAGGGACCAGTCACTAAGTACTAAAAAATAAACTATTAATAAAACTAAATAACAAACTATTTCTGTACTACTAAAAAGTGAACTACTATACTAAACTTAGGGCTATTATTTTAATTACAAATTAAAATGTACATTGTAAAGTATTATTTACAAGCTAATAAACAAAAAGTCTTATTCTTTATCTACAACTAAACATACACATCTATTTGCTTAATTTCTTTACAATTTTACCAACTAAATATTCAGTTTCAGTCATAATATCATCATATTCACTAGTCACTAAATACTGCACATTCACACTTGCATCTTCAGGATTAGATGATATTTCATCCATATTGCCACCGTCCAAGTCATAAATTATAATTTTTATTACGCGTTGCGCACGATCCGATTCTTTACGCATGATAAAAGATTTAGTTTTCAAAGATTTTGATTTAACTTTCCTCTTCTTTAATGTTTGTCTCTTTGCTTTTTCAAGACGATATTCCTCTTGTGCTGCTGCTGCTACTTCAGCATACCAACTCTCCCTATCTTGGGCAAAATTAAAAGGATGAGTTATAGGATCATTGATGTCGTCCATCGTGTTCTGAAAAAAAACTTTATAAGTGAATGGCAGCAATTAACAATAATATTTAATAATAATGAAAATTCTCATTTTACTCACTTGTAAATTTATTCCCTCCGAATCGTTATTCAATGACGAAGTTCTGTTAGGATCCATAATATTAAAATCCGGACTGTAGCATGGTGATCTCGACATGATTCTGAAATTAATAACAAGATTGTCATAAATGAAATTAAAAGTATAAGACAAGTTAAATATTATTGGAAAATACTTACCTCAAAATAACTAAATTGTAAACAAAGGACCAGTTGACTCAAACTACAGCTGCAGACTGAAAAATATTTAAGACGTTAGTCATGTTAGATACACATTTTATAATTTAAAAATTAATGTCTCAAATAACATAATTGATGCTTGTGGTATTTTAATGATTTATCTTAACAAGTCTAAACCTGTCAACTGTAATGTGTTTTATGGATGCCCTAACTGTCTGACGTAAACGCCATCTCCAACAACTTAGAAACTCTGAACAGACTTGGACTTGTTCTTGTACTCAATGTATTTTGGGGGTAAATTACTAGATATAAATATTTAGGCTGCCTATTCATTGCGGCAATCGGTATGATGAAGTTGATCAAGCAACCCATATCTCTGAAAGTTAATAATATCGATTTTAATGAATCTTCTCGCTCAATCAGACACAGTGCTTTATTGCCTAATACGATTCGATGTATAATATGCGGTCCTTCCAATTGTGGTAAAACTAATGCCATGATTAGTTTACTGGTACATGAAAATGGTTTAAAATTTCAAAATCTTTATCTTTACTCGAAAACTTCTTTTCAATCAAAATATCGTTTCTTGACCGAAGTATTAAAAAGAGTGCCGCAGATTAACTTTTACGAGTTCAATGATGATAAAGATGTAATTTCTCCGAGTGAAGCTTTAGCAAATTCTGTATTTATTTTTGATGATGTTGCATGTGAAAATCAAATAAATATCCGCAATTATTTCTGTATGGGTAGACATAAACAAATAGACTGTTTCTATTTATCTCAAACTTATTCTAAAATTCCGAAGCAATTGTTACGTGACAATGTTAATTTTCTTATTATTTTCAAACAAGATGATGTAAATTTAAAGCATATTTATGAAGAGAATGTTAGTTCTGATTTACAATCGAAAGAGTTTAGAAATCTTTGTCAAACTGTTTGGAGTAAACCTTATAATTTTCTACTTATTAATAAAGAATCGTCATTAAATAACGGAAGGTACAGACAGAATTTTGATATGTTTTTTAATTTTGACTGACTGTTTATATGTACATTTAAGCAATTAACATGCAAAATCAAATTCAGTATAATTTGTTCTTTAGCGTAATACAGTTGTTATGATAGGTACAACATGGAGAAAAATATTAAAATAGAATTAATGAAGTCTGTAGACTCCATAAAGAATAAAATAAAACAAATGAAAAACCAGGAACACTCAATGAACTTGTCACTTGACAAAATGTTAAAACCTGTCACAGATCCCCTTAAAACCCTAGTCGATTCGAAAAAAACAATAGAAAAAATACAAAATTTAGAAAATACTCACTCTAATTTTGAAGAAATGGAATTGGATGACATTAATACTAGCTCATCTACAAAGTTTGAAGAATGCTGCGAACCAGAACTGAATTCTAAACAGTTCGTTAAAAAGTCTCCCCAGACAGAATTACTGGATGATTTAGAAATATCATTAGAGGGCAGTGATATCCATGATATTTATGATGGGGTAAATATACCATTTGGAATAAGGAGTGCAAACAAAAAATTACTAATGGGTAATTCAATAGTTTCATTTTCTAAAATAGATAGTGTGAATGATGATAATGTCATTTTAATTAAAGTTGGCGACAAAAGCTACAATTTAACCCCTGGTTTAAAAGAACTTTTACTTCGAAGAAAACCTGATTTGAAACTAATATCGAGCAAAGATAAACTTGTCTATAAAGATATGTTGCATTATACAAATGCACATAAGAGAGATTTCAATCCTAATGGACAAATTAGAGGCGATAAAGGTATAAAATATCGTGATATAATTAAACCATTGTTTTCTGAATCGTTAAACAATAATACTATCACTAAATTTGGAGGAAGCTTACCAACGCTAAAGACATACAAACATAACACGGACTTGATATATTGGGATGATCCTAACGAATTGGTTGACAGATTGAAACTATTAATTGCTTCCCGAGATGCTGGTAATACAAACCATGATAATGAAATTTTATCAATAATCGAAGAATTAAAAGAAGTTGATATAATTAAACCATAAATAGTCATAATAATATGCTTTTTATTCAGTATAATAGCTGAGTTTAAGACAAGTATACCTACTGAATTGTGAACATGAGCAAAGCTGATGTGGTAAACGAAATTCATAAAAATGCAAGGGTGAACTATCCACGAAGACATGTTATCATGAAAGATATAGATGACTTGTGGCAAGCAGACTTAATTGATATGCAATCAATTTCAAAAGAAAATAAAAATTACAGATATATTCTTGTCGTTATTGATACATTTTCGAAATATGCTTGGGCCTTTCCTATGAGAAGTAAAACCAAAGAAGATTTGTGTAACTCTTTCAAAACTTTGTTGAATAAAGGACGTGTTCCTAAAAATCTACAAACGGATAATGGAGCAGAATTTTATAATAACAAATTTCAGAAGCTTATGAAATCATATAATATTAACCATTATTCAACCTTCTCAACAAAAAAGGCTTCAATAGTTGAACGATTTATCAGGACATTGAAATCTAAAGTTTATAAGGAATTTAGTTTAAATGGCAATTACAATTGGATAAATAATATCCTAAATGATGTTATTTACAAATACAATCACACTCGCCATCGCACTATTAATGAAATTCCTGCTAATGTGGACAATATTAATAAAAAAATTATATTAGAAAGGTATTTAAAGTTGCTAAAAAAATATAATTTAAACAGCAAGTACAAAGTAGGTGATTATGTGCGTATCAGTAAATACAAAGGAACATTTGAAAAAGGTTACACTCCCAACTGGTCAACGGAAATATTTAAAATTCGTAAAATACAAAAAACAGCTCCCATAACCTACTTAATTGAAGATACTATCAGAGGTCGCCCTATTTTAGGTGCATTTTACACCCAAGAACTTCAAAAAACAAAACATCCCGATATTTATCTAGTTGAGAAAGTTCTTAGAAGAAAAGGTAATAGAGTTTTAGTAAAATGGCTAGGTTTGTCTTCAGCTGAAAGCAGTTGGATTGATAAATCGAATGTAATATTATAAATAATATTAATAACAAACTGGAATCGATAACTATTTATTAAATTATTTTAAACTGGAATCATCAGTCGTATAATGTGTTTTGGAGAGAGTAGTCTTCTCAATTGGCTTATTAATAATTTACCATTTGAATTACACTTACCAGGATATAATTACTGTGGTCCTGGTACTAAATTAATAAAAAGACTAGCAAAAGGAGATAACGGTGTAAATAAGTTGGACGAATATTGCAAAGATCACGATATTGCATATCACAAGTCATCAAACTTGAAAGATCGACATAAGGCTGATTTAATTTTGTTAAAAATGGCGAAACAGCGAGCGGTTGCTTCCGATGCCAGTACAGGCGAAAAACTCGCAGCACGCTTAGTAAGTAAGGCTATGTCGGCAAAAATTAAAACTGGTTCTGGTTTGAGGAAAAAGCGTTCTCCAAAAGTTACATCTGGAAAAGGATTAAAAAGTAAATTAAAAACTGTTATTACAAAAGCGAAAAGACACATAAAAAAATTAAAACCTAAGAGCAAGAAAATGGCTATAGAATTAGCTATTGCTGCTACCAGAGAATTAGCTGATGATTCATCGATTAAGCTCCCTCGTGTTATTCCTATTCCAAAAACTGGGGGAGTACTACCTCTGATTCCTATTTTTGCGGGATTATCAGCAGCGGGAGCTTTAGCAGGCGGTGCAGCGGGTATTGCCAAAACCATAAATGAATTCAAAATGGCTAAAAAACTGTATGAGGAATCGAGAAGACACAATGAAAAAATGGAAGCTTTATGTATTGGGAAAGGACTACATCTTAAACCACATAAGGACGGTCTTGGAATTTTCGTGTCAAAAGAAAAAAACTAAAATATCGGCTACCCAAAAGGGCCTTAACTAACTTTGACATTTTAAAGTATGGAAATAGAATTCCTTATTTCAGAGGTGTCTTTATGAGAGATGAGCTCCCTAAATATCCATATAAAAAGGAATGTGGAGTTATTAATTTAGATAGTTCTAAAAACCCTGGTTCTCATTGGGTAGCCTATGCAAAATGTAATGATTATGTTGAGTATTTCGACAGTTATGGAAATCTTAAACCTCCAAAGGAGTTTATAAAATATGTAGGTTCTAAAATTCAATATAATTATGAAAACATACAACGTGATCACCCATTCAACTGTGGTCATCTATGTTTAAATTTCTTAAACAAGTTTTGGTATAATCAAGAAATAAAATAAACAGGATCATTGTAAAGAGTTCAGTATGCAAGCATGTCTACTACGGTTACCATCTCTGGAAATAAATCAGAATTGGTCTCGTATTTTCAACCACCTCTTCATTTATCTGATCAATACGAGTGCGGTTTACTATACTTTTCAGTATTAAAAACAAGACCGAATGTGCCCGCTATTAACAGCAGTTCAACAGCTGTAATCAGAATCGAATGTGATCTTGTGCACGGTTCATATCACAACGGATTACCGACTCATTTTATTCATGAATTCATATCTGATACTGCTTCAAGTCACGGCTACACAGAAATACCCCAGAACGTTATTTACTTCCCAGTGAACAAAAATATAATTTCATCTATATCTGTTAAGATTGTTGATCAATTTGGTAACTGTATTAACTTTGGTGAAGAACATATTCAATTACGTCTTCATTTAAGAAAAACAAAATGATAGTATATTATAAAAACACTCCTATGAAAATCAAACGTCTTATTCCATCTACGACCGTTAAGGTGCATAGACGTAAGAAAAAAGTGAAGAAATTGAGTGAAGCAAATAAAGCTTTTCTTAAAGCTCTAGGTTTTAAAGTATGAATATACTACAAATTACTGAATTACCTCACTTCGATAGTTCGATTGAAAGCTATGAAGTCCACACATACAATCCCTACACTAACAGCTTTAGAGAAAACGATGAAATCAGAATTCCCATACACCAACAAGACATATACGTGTTACCATCAGCCAGTTCAATTTACGTCGAGGGTCAAGCAAAGTTCTTCGACAAAGATGGAAAACCGATTAAAAAAAATATTACGTTCAGTAACAACCCTGTTATGTTTTTGTTTCAAGATATCAGATACGAAATAAATGGCATTGAAATAGATCGCATTAAAAATTCTGGAATAACGTCGACATTAAAGTCATACGTTTCAATGAATGATGGAGAAAATAAAGTTGCTGCTTTGTGGGGTTGGAACCTAGATGGATTCAAAAGTGATGGTCATTTTAGTGCTATTGTACCTCTTAATAAAATTTTAGGATTTGCTGAAGATTACAATAAAATTGTGATAAATTGTAAACATGAACTTATTTTGAATAGAAGTAACTCTAACTTAAACAGTATCTTAGCAACTGATGATACAGCGCATTTTCAAATAGACATACAAAGATTGCAATGGCGTGTACCACATATAAAAGTGTCAGACCGGGAACGACTGACACTACTCAAACACTTGGAAAGAGATAAACCTATTCAAATAGCGTTTCGAAATTGGGATTTATATGAGTATCCTTTGCTCCCTAAAACTACAAAACATTCTTGGTCAGTTAAGACTGCATCGCAATTAGAGAAACCTCGATATGTAATTTTTTGCTTGCAAACCAACAGAAAAAAATAATAAAATCAAAGATAGTTCTCTGTTTGATCACTGCGGGGTTACTAACGTAACACTATTTCTGAATTCACAGTATTATCCCTACGAGCCTCTAAGCTTAAATTTTTCTGAGAACAAATACAATATATTGTATGAAATGTATGTGAAATTTCGTCAGTCGTATTACAATTGTCCTGCAGACCCCTTGCTTAATTTGATCGATTTTAAGGAGAAGGCTCCTCTCTTTATTATAGACTGTTCAAGACAAAACGATAGTTTGAAAACAGGCCCCGTAGATGTACGGCTGGAGATTGAATGTTCAGCGCCAATACCAGATAATACAACTGGATATTGTTTAATTATTAACGATCGACTCGTGGAATATAAACCTTTAAGTAACATAGTGCGCAGATTATCATGACAGCCATCGTAGATGTTCAAGGTTTTAAAACAGAAACAAATGAATTTATCATTAAAGAATTTGCTGTATTATTGAATAACAAAATTCAGGTGTTTTTAATTAAGCCGCCATTTCCATTTTACGATTTGACGAAACCAGAAAAACGACAAGTCAGTTGGATTGAACATAATAGAAAAATATACTGGAGAGATGGATTTATACCCTATTCAAATCATCAGAATTTGATTGTAGATATTTTAAAAGATAAAAGTGTTTACACCAAAGGTTTAGAAAAAGTGTTGTGGTTAAAAAATATTTTGAATAATAATAATATAAATAATTTAGAAGATGAAGGTTGTCCTAATTTTTTAAGCTTGTACAATAAATATGAACATTCTCATGATGTCTATAGTTGTATTTATCATAATAAAATATGTGCTTTAAAAAATGTAATATGTTTAAATAAATGGTGTATAGATAATAAATTTTTTAAATAAATATTTGCTTGTTTAATTTTCAAATGTTCTAGCCCTACCAATCCCATCAAATGTTAATCATTATAAATTGCTGGCTACAGCAGTACGATATCATTTCATTTTTATCTGTATCTGTATGAAGAACTATATAGTGAGTGAACAGACCATGTCTCAAAATAAATGTAGCCCTCGTTATGACATCTATAATACGTATAAAATGCGTGAAATTTCGTTTAGACATTATTGGGCAACGGCTAATTCAAGGAGAAGGTTGGTGATGGAAATGGCTGAAGCCGGATTTTTTTATTTTGGAAACGGTGTAAATGATAAAGCAGCATGTTTCTCATGTGGAGGTGTTATAGAAGATTGGGAGATTTACGACGATCCTTGGATGCAACATGCTATACATTTTCCTCAATGTTTTTATTTGAATGCTGTGAAAGGAATATATTATATTAATAACTGTCTGAAACAATTACTATATTAGAATATGCGCTATTGCATTGTGTTCTGAGTTGGATCATATCTACCCTATTAGTATATTTATGTATACGATGCCACATTGCACTTGAAATAGATCAATCTGGATCAACAATATCTATGTTATAAATCATAATGTCGGTGGTCTGATTAGTCACCGCTCGATAAAAATAATTGGGGATTCTGGGATCATGCAGTTCGAGCGAAGCGAGAACAAATGATTCCAGAATCCCCAATTATACCCTACTAATGTCGATACAAGAAGTAATAGTTCTTCTTCTTCAGATTCAGAACGAAACCAGTCTGACTCAAACGACATGTTGCACTAAAATGAATAGGAAAATGCGATACTGAAATGCGGTGTGAAAACGACCGCTTAAATTTCGCTTGTTTACCGCTTTTTCCTGTTCGCTATCGCGGTTTGCGGCGTCAGTGTGCTAACGCCGTTAAGCGAAACTATAATAGCGAAACAGAGCGAAACCTAAAACTAGAACAGTTGATAAATAAGAATCGAAAGAAAATGTCGTCGTTTTCGGAGTCAGAGGAGGAACTAATCTTACTGTGGTCGACTACTTTAAAAATTCAGTAAATTCCAAATCCATTGTTCCTATTTCGCTCAAGATACACGCGGAACCACACCAAAATGGCGGACAACGGGCGGAGATGTAGACGGCGCCTAAGCAAATGAGCGAAATCATGTTAGAAAGAGACAACATCATAGTCAGTTTTGTACGTATAAGCAGGGAATTTCGCTATTGTTTCGCCGCCCAACAACTCACAACTCACAGCGAAACTGTGGCGGTTTCGCCCTTTGGGTTTCGCAGCGGAGGTGTGCTACAGGCATAAACACTAGTATTTTTATATTACTTTGACCTAATAATAAATTTATTTCCCATTTATATTAGGCAAGGATTATCTTTGCGAATTTAACGTCTCTTGATTTGGACATACAGCCTTGGCCAAAAGTATTGAGCACCTTACAAATTTCGCTAGATCACGGTAATTATGGGAGAAACCCGAATCTATCGTTGAAGTATTCTTTTATCGGTTATCTATAAAGATTTTAAAACAATGACTTATGCCGCAGTTGACAATAAAACACCTGGGTGCAAGAAAATGTGTCTTTTACAATTTTTGAATTTATTTTCTAGTTCGCTACCATCGCTCGTTGAGACAACATCCAGTGATCTAGTGCGCCTTTGGTATTTTATTTCAAAGTTTTAAGTGTTATAGTTGCGATAAGCCAAAATGAAACGAACTTTATTTAGAATAACGAGTGCAGATACAGCTTCTGTACGGGCAAGGGAAATCACAAGTAGAGATTTCCAAAACTGTGAAATGTTCGCGCCGATCCGTGCATTATGCTATTCAGCGATTCTCTGATACCGGATCACATCAAAATACACCGAGAACCGGGCGCAAACGCATCACCATAGGCCGTCAGGATCGTCAGTTACTGAGAGAGTCATTAAGAAATAGGAAAAAAACATCTTCAGAGCTCGCTGCTGAGTTTTCAGAACAAATGAAGAAAACAATTTCTGCTCGAACTACTCGTAGAAGGCTTCAGAAAGCTGGTCTGAAAGGCTGTAAAGCAAGGAAGAAGCCATGGCTCTCCGAGAGCAACAAAAAAGCTCGGTACAAATGGGCCTTACAACACCGAACTTTCACCGCTGAAGATTGGTCAAATGTTGTGTGGTCAGACGAATGAAACTTTGAGGTGAGTAAGTCAATTTAATGCCCTCACAAAATAATATGAAATGGTTTAAATTCTAAACGCACAGAGGAAGTTCTTTTTATTTCCGGAACTCAATATTTTTCTCTTTATTGCAGATTTTTGGTACACCTGGTGTGACCTTTGTGCGTCGCCGGGTGGGCGAAGAATTTAAACCAGAGTGTGTGGTCCCAACCGTAAAACACGGCGGCGGCAGTATAATGGCCTGGGGTTGCGTGACAGATTCTGGAGTTGGCGAATTGTTCGTGTGTGAGGGCCGCATGGACTCTTCTAAGTACATAAATGTGCTAGAAACTGCGTTGCTGCCTTCATTCACGAAACTTTTCGGTGACACGAACATGGATAGTGATAAATGCCAGCAGGATAACGCGCCTTGCCACAAATCTGCCCGCACTATGACTTGGTTTCAGGAAAATAGCATAGAGCTTCTTGACTGGCCTGCCCAGTCGCCAGATCTGAACCCCATAGAACATTTATGGGGTTTATTAAAGCGTCGAGTTAGGCGCCACACAATTAACAACAGAGAAGAATTGAAACGCTACCTGCGCCTAGAATGGAACGCGATTACTGCTGAAGACTGTAAAAATCTTGTTAGCTGTTTACCAAAAAAAAATTCTGCTGTAATTAAGGCAAAGGGTGGACCCACAAAATATTAATTTTCAATGAATAAATAGTAAATTACAAATAAAAAAAAGTTTTGTTTTATTTCTGTTTGATACTCCGCATAAAACTGAAAGATGTCATGGGTGCTCAATACTTTTGGCCAAGGCTGTACATCAATAGATGGCGCGCGTGAGCGCATTATTACTAACATCAAACAAGATCTAACCTAAGTACGCATGTACCAAATTAATACAATACTGGAATGAAGCAATAACTGGATGGAATAATACCAATTTACGTTTTCTAATCCGTTATAAACTAAAGCGATGTTTTTTCAATTGATTTCATTTGTTTACTTTTGACAACCCTTACAGCTTACTTAGCTATGGACTCGCTATTCGGGTCCTGGGCATGAGCACATGCATCTATAGCTACACATAGCGACGACTCGGTATTCGGGTTGCGGGCATAAGGAATGAACTATGGTTCGACTCGAATCCCGGGTGCTGGGCATCGAAAGTGTTAACTGAATACACGAACGGTAGGTATATGTTTATTTTTACCGGGATTAAATTATTCAGTAGACTACAAGTTGGAAATTAAGCTACGGAATAAACAGGAGATCAACTGAAGGTACTTTTTCTGACTAGTGTTAAGTTCTCGATAACTCTGATTGGTCAACAAGATCGGGCCTGGCAATCTTCGACTCGAAGATTGTCAAAATATTGTCATTAGAATAGATTAAAACCTGACCGTGACGGCACAATATTCTTCGGTGACCGTTAACCACACAAATGACCTAAGTCACTATCACAGATATTTCACGTATAATTCCTTGTCCAAAAGTGTATCAAGTTGCGGTCAAATATCAGGAAAACCAAAATGGGCAATTGGTAAGTTTATTAACAATCATTGCGAACTATAAATATTTCCCTACTTAAATATTTATCGTGTTTTACAAGGTTTTTCAAAGTTACATCGGATTGACTCGGTGAACAGCAGACTGGTATGTTTTGCATCGCATGCGCCTCTGAAGATATCGTCACAATGTGATGATATATTTATATTGGTGGTTTAAGTAACCGTCTCGGAATGTTTCTGTGGGAAAAAGTTTTCTAACATGGTGTGGCAGCTTATTACATTGTGGACGAAGCTCTGGGCAAATACATGAAACTGCTTAATGGAACGCCTTCAAAGCTTTGGACATACTTACTAATGAATGTGCTAAAACTGATTGGGTCTGCCTGTAACATTCTATTGATTTACTTAAGTTTTGCATGGTTTGAGTGAACTTTTATTTTTTAGTATCTCCGACTGCTGCGGTCGAGGAGGAGGAGGAGGAGCGGCGGCGGCGGCTCCGGAGGAGTAAGTACTGACCAGATCATTAATTGACCGAGCATGGAAGTAAGCATGCAACATGCAGCAAGCATGGCTTCTGTCACGGCTCCGGCGCTGCGGGGCTCCGGCGGTACCATGCGAGCTTATCGTCGCAGATGGTTTTCACGCTCACCACCGCAGCTTCGGCTTGCTGCCCGGCAGAGCCGGCCAGCCTCAGCCGCGGCGGCGAGCGCTTCAACTACCTGCGCCTCAGCTCGCAGGCCGCCTCGCCCCTCCGCGCCTACACGGTTTTGAATTGCACTCTAGGGGTAGGGCAGACAAGACTACGTGGAGTCGGTTTTGCAGCGATTCGTTTTCGTCACTAACTTCAATTTTTAATACAATGTTTTGAATCCAAATTAAATTCTACCATAAAAAAAAATGGATGATTCGATCTCAGTGGCGTGCACTTGGAGAGGCCTATGTCCAGCAGTGGACTGCGATAGGCTGATGATGATGATGATGATAAAAAAAAACGAGCCAATAACAATGAGATCAAGAAAAACGAGGCCGAGTTAGTAAATTAGATGTCAATTGTCCAATAAATAATTTTGTAACTAGACTTATAATTTCCCATTAAAATAGAACATATAATTTGAAACAATTATCATAAAATATGCAGCAAGCAACAGGATTTATTTATTAGAACAATTGCCACCCTCACACCGCATAAAATATAGCTTTATCATCAAATTGCCCAACTGTCATGCAGCAATATAATAATGCCCGTACAATGTGATAAATAATGAAGTTAAGATAGTTATTAATCACTTGGCCCGATAAAGCTAGACAGTATTCATAATGCTCGGGCATTATAAATAATGCCCGAATTAATCACATGGTCCATAACGTATACACTGCGGATCTTGCGCACGCGTTTTACGCGACGCGTTGCAAGCTTGTATGTACATCGCACTCAAAACAGCGGGGTGTAGGGAGGAGGGGGGCGCCCGTCGCCCCGCAGCGCTGTTGCCGCTCGCTCGCTCATTCAGTCAGTTCGTCTTGCGCCATTGCGAAGGTTGGACTACGCTTCATTGAGTGTCATTACGGGACGAGCGAGCGAGCGAGAATCGGAGCTGTTGGATGGATACGAGTTAAAATGTCTTCAAGTACCAAACGACCACGATACGTGTGTACATTCACAGATAGTTTAAAACAAAGATTTCCGATTATGAAAGATGGAAGAGAACCTACCGAAGTGTTTTGTTCAATATGTAATAATCATTTTTCAATTAAGTTCAAGGGAGGTGCTGATATGGAAAAACATATCCTAACGGAAAAACATACTCTTTATAAATAATAAACCGACTCTTTATTTCAACCACAAAGTTCTGGACTGACAGACCAAATAGCCGCCGCTGAAGCCACTTTAGCTTTCCACACAGTGAAACATCACCAGTCATTTAAATCTATGGATTGCACCAGCCAACTGGTAAAGGCTATATTTGAAGATTCCAATAATGCGAAGAGTATTTCTTGTGCACGAACGAAGACTGAGGCCATTGTAACGGGCGCGATACCCAGGTAAAAGTCTCATTACAAAATGTCAACGACTCTATTAGATGTATTACGCGGAATTATAATTCATTTATCAGATGTATTACGCGGAAGAGATGACGTGGGATTTAAAAAGACAATTTATTATATCTAGCGTCTCAGAAGTTCAAACTGCTAGATCCAGACGCCGTGACCCTGATCAATCACCTAAAAGAGTATACACATTAAATTTGAATACGTTGGCTATTTCAGAAACTGTGGTGAGGAACGCGATAAAAAAATCTAAACAAGGATTTGTTCAAGCAGATAGACGAGGAAGACATCCACCGCCTAATAAAACAGCAGATATAGTTAAAGAGACAGTACGAAAACATATTAGCAAGATACCTAAATATGAGAATGATAATAAATATAAGAGCCATTATAGTCGAAACAGAACAGAAAGACATTATCTTGGAAGCCACCTAAACCTAAATATTGATAAATTATATTCTTGTATTTAGAGTTCTGTACTGAAGAGGGTTTACCGAAAGAGAATATGGCAAAGGCGTGGCTATACAGACATATTTTTAATACAGAGTTTAATTTCGGTTTCAATCCTCCTGCTCATGATACTTGTGATGATTGCGATACGTATGTTACCAAATACAAAAATGCCACAGATGAAACTGAAAAAAATAATATTAAAGCTCTACATCATAAACACCTTGAGGAAAGCGGTCTACGATACACTTTGAAAGGATTTGATAAAGTTGCAGCTATGCCACGGTGCCAAAAAAATGCTGACAGTGGACCTCCAAAAATGTTTACCCATACCCTATTTAACTAAAGGGCAGAGTTAGTATTACAGAAAGTTGTGGACTTTTAACTTCACAATTATGGATTCAGTTCCCAAAGAAAGTTGGTGTTTTATGTGGGATGAGACCGTGGCAGGACGAGGCGGTAACGATTGTCACCGATCTATTCCAGCAAAAAATAAATTGATGAAGATCGAAGAACAAATGAATATCTCGTCATTAAAATTGAAGCAGGAAGTAACAACACGTTGGAATTCTACCTACGACATGCTCATGCGATTTCTTAGAGTGAAAGATCCGCTAATAGCCACGCTATACGCTATACGCAATAATGCGGCCAGACTAAGAGGACTGGTCTGTGATTCAAAAAGCGACTGAAGTTTTAAAAATATTTTACAATGTCACTGTAGAAATAAGTGGCGAAGAATATGTGTCTTCTTCATAATATACACGAATATTTTTTAATTAGTACACAAAAAAATAGGGCTCTATCTGTACCCGTTACTGATCATATTTGTGTAATCAAAACTAAAAAAAACGAAATCCCAAAATTGTCCAGGAAAATTCGACATATTTGGTAAATTCATAATTGAATCAATCATTCATAACAATTGCTACTAGAAAATACTACGCGCAGTGCTATCTCGTTTTGAATGCCATTCATAGATCCCAGCAAACTCGCGTCTAAGGTCAAGCCACGCCCCCTTCTGCGCCAGCGATCCCTTTTCAAGCGAGCGAGAAACAGACAGTGCTAATTTGTTAGCGGAAGGGTGCGCGCGTTTTTATTTTTTACCATTGTTTACGTTTTTACTGTCGCGATGTCTTATCAATTTACATCTCGGGAGTATACGGCGATGATACGAGCATACTTTTTGTGTGGTGAGAACGCGAGAGCCGCAGTACGTATGTACAGAGAATTGTACCCAAATGCTCGCCAGCCGAACGTTCGGACTGTGGTAAATGCCTACCAGCGTTTACTCGACCACGGATCATACCGAGCACCGGCTCATAGCCAAGGACGTGGAAGACCGGCGTATTCGCAGGATCTGTACGACGATGTCGTGGACTACTTCGAAGAAGATCCCCGGCGAAGTACAAATGACGCAGCTCGTCATTTTAACATCAGCCAGTCCTGTGCATGGAAAATAATTAGTTCGTATGGATATCATCATGATTGGGAAAAGGCTCGGAGGAGGAGTATGGATATCATCCATACCACTACAGAAAAGGTCAAGAATTGACCACTGTGGATTACGAACAAAGGATGACATTGTGCAGATGGATACTCGACAACACAGAAGCAAATATCCTCTTCTCAGACGAGTGCATGTTTACGCGTGTCGGATTGTTCAATCAACACAATGAACACTGGTGGTCAATACGCAATCCAATGTTAACAAGGGAGAACTCTTTCCAACACAGGTTTTCCATTAACGTTTGGGCAGGAATTCTCAACGACAACATTGTTGGCCCGTATTTCATAGAAGGGCGCCTTACTGGCGAATCTTATTTAGCTTTGCTGCGGAATATGGTGTCTGAAATGCTGGAAGAGATTCCATTAGCCAATTTAAGAGATGTCTGGTTCCAGCAAGACGGCGCGCCTCCGCACTACCACAGCGCAGTGCGTGAGTACTTAAACGAGCAGTTCGGGAGTCGGTGGATCGGTCGAGGCGGCCCCGTGGCATGGCCGCCACGATCTCCTGATCTCACGCCATTGGACTTTTTTTTGTGGAGTGAAATTAAACGACGAGTGTACGTTAGTGAGCCTACAAGTGTAGAACAATTAAAACAGCGCATACTGGACGCATTTGACGAAGTAAAAAGTAAACGAGACATACTTTTATCATTAAAAAACAATTTAATTAAACGTGCTCGTGTTTGTATTGAAAATGGTGGTGGACATTTTGAAGGACAGCTAAAATATCTGTAAGTTTTTTTTGTAAATAAGTAGGTACGTAAATTCTAAGGTGACATAACAATTATTGTAAATATCAGCTGATTCAAACTTTTTAAATACGCCAAAATTACTTATTTTCACAAGTTTTACAACTTTACTTATTTGATTTCTTTTTACCACGTAATCTTTTAATTTAGTCACCTAATTTCTTAATAATTCATTTTGAAAAAGTTGGTAATTTTGTTGGTCCTAAGCCCAAATAAAGTATGAAGGAAAAGTTTGAATTGAATAAAAGTTTATTTTCCGTACACCTTTTATTTTACTTTTTCTTAGTTTTTAATCGTAACGCATCTATGCGTTTTAGTTACCTACATTCGTTATCAGCTGTTGGACGCGGGGCAAGTTCGAGCGAGAGCACGCGAATGCGAGAGCGACAGAATATTATTAATGAATACTACTATGAATGACCTGGAATAACTTGTACAATGTTTCCATGAATTGAGTGAAATTTTTGGATATAACTTATCGCTAATAACTTTGCTGATTATGAATATTAGTTTTTGAAACTTTGCATAGATAATACTAAGAACTTTTTAAATGAGCCCTTTAAGTATGTGCACTAATTAAAAAATAGCGGTGTATAGTTTATTGTAAAGTAATAAACAGGACACTTAAATACTCCACCGCAAACGAAAAACTTGAAAGCCTGCTCAATTCGCTTAAATCACAAATGAATTCAAGATTTGACGGGGTGGAACATAATGCAGTTCTTTGTGAGGCCACAATATTAGATCCAAGATTTAAGAAAAGCGGGTTTGGTGATCCTCGCAACTTCGATACAAGAACTACCAGTTCCACAAGCGACGTCTTCACAGCCTGGTGAATCTAGCTCTATTTGGGATGAATTTGACGCCGAAATAGCCAGTCTCGTTCCCAAAATCCGACGGCAGCTGGTATAGTAGAATTCGATAAATATATACAAGAACCGCTCATCAAAAAAGCGGAAAATCCACTGCTTTGGTGGAGCGAGCGTAAAGGTGTGTGTATATCCACGATTATACAAATTTATGTTGTTTCAACTAAACATCATGGCTAAACATCACGGCTACGTCCGTGCCCTGCGAGAGAGTTTTTTCTAAAGCGGGACTAATTTTAAATGAAAGAAGAACTCGCCTTAAGACAAAAAAGTTATCGCAATTAGTATTTATTAGTAGCAATAAAAAAAAACAAAAGAAAAGAACAAAAAAATAATAACAATCATTGTATTGTACAGTTGATTTGTAATACGCCAATATTCATTGTCATTAAATCTAAATTCATGAATGAATATTGCCAGTCCTAAGCCTGGAAAGCCTGTTAAAATCTAAATGAAAAATTGAACTAATTATCCCGTAAGGTAAGTATGAAGGAAGATCAACTTTGTTACATAAAGTTTGTGTATGTGTACCTGTGCATAATAGGTACGTACGACGAGACAGAAGTGCATCGTGAATAATCGTGATACATATTCCTATTGGTTTCATGTCGTACGTAACGCATGTCAACAATTCGACATCGCACTGCAATATAATTCGATATCTCATGTATATCTAGTGATATTAGATCCTTACATGCCGCCTGTACATACATCACAGAAGTGACAGAAGTGTTGGTGGGCCGCGGCATTGCGCGACATCTCAGGTGATGTTCTAATCTAAAATAATATTACGCGTTTATTATTTTTGTGTTTTTGGATTTATTTTTCTTGTAACATTAGTAATTTTAGTGTTTTTAGCTTATAGTGTAAATAAAACAAGCCGCAGCACACGGATGCGCAGCGGGAATGATATGGATTATAGTGCATATCAATCTTCTGGATCTCTGGATGCACTAGAGAGATGCCGCCTGTGCCCCCAAGCTCGTTTCTTCAGAGGTAAGCGAGGCTTGAGCGTGTACATTGGGAAGATCCACAAATCTCAATGTGCAGGCTCTGCCAATGCTACTAACTGCTACAAACTCGACTCCAACCACCGATCCTTTCTGGCAAAAATTATCTAAATTAAAAAACTCAATTCCGATATTAAAGCGAGTTCCCGGTGGAGCCAGGCCTCTGGTTGCTCAACACTTGGCAGGTTGTGTTCGCCTGGCTGCACGGGAGAACTCGCAACGTGCTTGGGAGCAATTGCTCACCTTCCCAAACAAAAAGTCCTTGACAAAACAAATTAAAGACAACTGCCTAACTTTAGGTCATGAAGATTTCGATACCAAATTACCGACCCAAAGACTTTCTAATATACCCCGCCTAGAGGAATCAAAGCTAGGCGAGGGTGACAGTCGGGGGGCTGCTAGAATTCTCTTTAGCAGTGATGTGGTGGCTCCGTGTTCTCCAGACACGTTCTCCGCTCTGGAGAGTAAACACCCAGCCCCAGCAGATGGCCTCTCTTTTCCCGACCCTCCTGATTCAGACGCACCACAATTTCTGGTCGGCAGCCATAGGCTCCTTCAGGAACACCTGAAGGATCTTACCTGCCCGAGCGCCGGGGAAGCTGGTGAGTTACTCTTGAAGGAGCTTACGGCCCTGACCAACCTTATGCTCTCCGGCAAGGTGGACGAAACCGTCATAGCAATTTTGTATGGAGCAAACCTCTGTGCTTTGCGCAAGATATATGGCGGTATTCGTCCAATTGCCGTGGGGACCACTTATCGTCGTATGGCAGCTAAAATCTGCTGTAAATTTTATAGTGAGGACGTTTCGAACAAATTTCAGCCCCTGCAGCTAGGTTATGGCTCGAAAGGGGGCTGCGAGGCTGCCGTACACGCCCTATCAAAATTATGGGAATGAAGAAGGTTGACATTAAGAACGCCTTCAACTCGGTGAACAGGGACACCTTGCTGGCAGAAGCTAAAAAAGAAATACCCCAAATTTTCAGTTTCTTGCTGGCCGTGCTATAGACATCCAACAAAATTACTTTATCGGGACAACCTATTAGATCCCGCTGTTGGCTGTCAACAAGGTGATCCCCTCGTGCCTGTGATTTTTAGTTTGGCAATTAACCCAATAATTCGGCAACTAAATTCTGAATTCAACGTCTGGTATCTCGATGATGGGACCCTGGGAGGCAACACAGATAACGTACTTAATGATTTCATTTCCCTAAGAGACAAACTCCATAACATTGGCCTTGACCTTAACATTTCCAAATGCGAACTCTTTATATCTGACACAATCGATAGACAGACGACACTCCAAAATTTTAACGCAGTAGCCGATGGCATAAAAATAATAGACAAAAGTTCTCTTTGCCTCCTGGGGTCACCGAGACATTTTCGGATTTTATTGAGAACAAAACGTGACGTTCCCGGATCAGAATAGGACATCCCCATCTCTCTCCCGTGGGTGTCGTAAGAGGTGACTAAGGGAACCTAAAGTCCAGTGCATAGCACTTTTGGGCCACCCGCACGGTGACGGGTAAATCACCACAACAGCATTCCCAAAGAGGGTTGGTGTCAGGCAGACGGCCGACCATAAAACTTAAGCCGAAACCTATGCAGCATGAGAATAGTAAATGATATGAGCCATAGGGCTAGGGCGTACCCCACAGGCGATGCGCAGGAGCAGCACCTGGCTCCTCCTCCTGTGGGAAATGGACAAGGGTTGTCGCACCATAACGGGCGGGTGCGACGTAAGATGCGAGCTCAAAGTGTGAGAGAATTGAAATTGAGGTATGCCACTTGGAATGTAGGAACGGTGACTGGAAGAGGAAGAGAGCTAGCAGATGTTTTGAAAAGGCGTCGAATAAATGTAGCGTGCCTGCAGGAGACTAAATGGAAGGGTGCAAGGGCTAGAGAGATAGGTGAAGGATATAAGTTTTTATATTGTGGAAGTGACGGCAACAGAAATGGTGTGGGTATAGTTTTGGACAACAGGCGGAAAGAATGTGTCGTAGAAAGAATGATTAGAATGGCGATATGACCAAATTCGATTAAATGGGAAAACTATAATCCCCTTATATGACGTGCCTCATCTGATAAAAGGTATCAGAAATAACCTTTTGACCAAAGATATGATTTATAATACAAATAATGAAGCAAAAATTGTGGAATGGGCATATTTCCAACAGCTTTATGTAGCAGACCAGACACACGGGGAATTAAAAATGTTATTTAAACTAACAGAAGAACATGTAAACCCTGAAAAAATAAATAAAATGAGAGTGAAGTCGGCGACGCAGATCTTCAGTCACAGTGTTGCAGTCACAGTCGCAACAAAGCATTTAACTGCCAGAGGGGATCTTAATATTGAATGTAAAAATTTGATAGATACCACTTTATTATTGGATAAGCTTTACGACAGCTTAAATGTTAATACTTTTCACATTCCGGATGGACAAAAATATAAGGGACCCATTAAAAACATTCGCAGCACTATCAACTATGGGTAGAAGCCAAGAAAATATTAAAAACAATTAAATTTAAAGTAACAAAAAAGTGTGGCAACAAAATAAGATTGACGGAAACAGCTGTCCCATCTGTTCAAAACTTGATTAAAACTATAGAAGGCATAGAAGTAATTTGGAAAATATTACACTCAAAGTATGGTTTTGATACATTTTTGACAAGACATTTGAACCAGGACCCAGTCGAGAACTTCTTTGGAAATATCAGAGGGTTATGGGGCGAGGAATGTTGCCCCTAACATAATAGGATTTGAAAAGGCATTTAAAGCACTTCTCTTAAACAATTATAACTCTCCCCACACAAACCGCGCAAAT
This sequence comes from Helicoverpa zea, assembly GCF_022581195.2. Classification (NCBI taxonomy): domain Eukaryota; kingdom Metazoa; phylum Arthropoda; class Insecta; order Lepidoptera; family Noctuidae; genus Helicoverpa; species Helicoverpa zea. The sequence continues at coordinate 9,295,524 of NC_061472.1, forward strand.
TGCGAAGAAGATTTAAATGAATGCCTACAATCTTTAGATTTTTTTGTAACAGAGCAGCCGGAAACGACTTCTGATATTTCCAAAGACAACGAAATATTATGTAACAAAGAAATTTTGGTGGAGCGTAGTGAACCTGATGCCGGTCAGAAAAATTATGTGTGGCTGGGTTTTGGCAAAGTGCCTGAAAAATATTGTAAAATTTTGTCGAAAATTTAGACAAAATCTAATAGACCAAGAAAATATACCAACAACACTGACATAAAAATAAAAGCATATGCCAATAAAAATGGCTGTGCGATCTGGTAGCGCCATCTATATTTTTACTAACGGACTACGCCCACGCATCCAAATAAATAGTACTGCGTTTGAATAAAATCAAACGAGCGATGCTACCCCTTCTCTTGCTCCCCGCTCCTGTTCTGTTCCGCACGCCTGGCGAGTAAGAGTGACACGCGCTCGCGCGCCGTGACTCCATTGCTACACCGCTGGAAGTAAACGCATCGCCGTAAGGAAGTATTCGTGCTTCTCCCGTGTCGCATCCTCGCCCCTACTGTAGGATAGCGAACTATTGTGATAATCCGCCCGCGGGTGTGAACGTGACAATTGTGTTATGTGATCGGAAGACCACCGCCAGCCGCTAACTTGTGAAGCCCAACGCTGGAGAGCCAGGTACGCGTGCATTTCCTTGATTGCCTAGACATCGCTCGTTCTTCTTCATCTTAGCTAAACATGCTTGTACCTACTATATTATTATTGAACACCTTTGTATACCATGTTTAATGCAAATAAACGATTTATTTATTTATTTCTCTTCTTGGCGATAACTAGCCATCCTCCAACAAAATACAATCAACTAAAATTTACTATTTGCGTTTATTTCCAAACCACTATCCAAGTAAACAATTAGAAAATTGCTTATCTGCACTTCAAAATATCACAGTAGCATTTATAAAAAAGGTCTACAAAAAATAAATATCAAGAAAATCGTAACAGAAATAGCTGATTTATTAGTTGATTTTCAATTCGACTGTGAAAGTCATAAAGATAAATTAAAACAATATTTTTGTAATACCACTATTCATTTGTTAATATTCAGTTGGTGCAGATCCGTCCATCGAATTTTGGCCGGAAAAATCACATATAGCGGCGAGGATAAAATTAAAATGAACGCATAAATGTATTATAATAAGCATAAACATTGTAAAAACAAAAAGTAATACATCATAATTATTTGTTTTCCTTCAACCTTTTACTGTATTAACGATGACATTTTCTTTTAGAGTAGGTGCTGCAGTTGGTGCAGATCCGTCCATCGAATTTTGGCCGGAAAAATCACATATAGCGGCGAGGATGAAATTAAAATGAACGCACAAATGTATTATAATAAGCATAAACATTGTAAAAATAAAAAGTAATACATCATAATTATTGAGCCATCGAGATCAACACCTATACCAATAACGTAACGGGCCCATCGCATCTCTGCAATCATCAATTATTATTATTATTCGATGTAGTACAACTAATTTAAGATATTTTTTTTATTTGATATCCAGGTGCCTCAACCGTTTCAAGATTTTATACTTGCCGACTATAACGACGGAAAAACGAGAATACTTTTATTTGCGAGAATACACAGAGGGGTAGACAGGAACTGGAAAGCTGCAATCATATATACTGCGACGGAACATTTAAATGCGCGCCTAAACCATTTCTTCTACAGCATCTACGGTGAGGTTGAAAATATCGTAAAACCTTTACCTATGCTACCTTTACCTTTGCCTATGCTTTATTACCTAACAAAACAAAATCGACCTACAAAATATTATTTCAATCATTAAAAACAACAATTCCCAAAATGCATGTTCGCGCCCCACACTAAATGTTACTAAAACCGGCCGGATGTGTGCCCGGCTCTACGGGACGCGAGGGGGTGGAGAGAGGGACGCGGGCGCAAGATGCGCGCGCTGGCTGGAGCCGCGCGCCGCCATTGCTAATATTACACCGCTAGAGCATAGTCGAAAAAACATAAAAATTAATATTAAGCGAAGCCAGTGTCGCGTTGTCCTTGTAAACCTGTAATTATTTATCTTAATTAAAATACTTTTCATTACCTATCAAGAAGAAGTATTATTTGTCTCCGACAATGCAAGTCAATATTTTCACAAGCGATTTTGAGGAAGCTGCCGTGAGGAGTTTTACAGCAGTATTTCCTAACGCACAGATAAAGGGACGCTATTTTCATAAAAAAAAAAAACAAAGAAAGAAACCCAAAATTTACAGATGGGACACGAATTTATTATCTAGTAGTAATTTGTCTTTATAAAACTTTGGTATACCTATTTTGTGCTACATTATGTTTACTTTTCATGTGTGTAACAAAAAATATTTTTTCAAAACTGCGCACTCTTTGGTTCCTTTACCCTACAATAAAAATTAAGTGTCCGACGGTTGCGCCGGACAAAATAAAAATACAGGTATGATAGCGATGCTCGGTAAATGGTTGTACACAGAAGCCCCAACAAATATCAAGAAAATAGAGCTGATCTTCCCTGTCTGCTGGTCACTCCTTTATACCTCCAGACAGGCTGTTTGCCAGAATTGAGAAATCTCTGAAAACAAAGGGAGTGATAATCTCTCCATCCGAATATGCAGATGTTTAAAAACAAAATGGTATGTGCAAAGATCTAGCATCAATTCTTGTATTTGATTGGAAAAAAAGTTACGAGTCCATCATTAAACCTACCACGTCTTGGCATTTTCAGTTTATGAAAATAAAAAGATTTTTATTACAAGAACGAAAACAGAAAACACTTAACAAAAATTTTAGTACAGGGTGAAGAGACGCATAGAAACGAAATACGCCAAAAAAAGACACAAAAAACAATAAAAAAATCACCATGATTTCTCCTCTAATAATCCAGCCAAATCGTGTTTACATAAAACAAGCAAAAATTCAAGACGTCGACAAACTTTCTTAAAAACACTATGGAAATAATTGGAGAAACTTGGAAGAATCGTTTTTTTTTAATCTTTGAGAGAATGAGTACCGCTGATACGAGACAGTTTATGAGATTGTCGAAAGAGACTGATTTTTGTGAAGCAGGATTTACGGATAATACTTGTCATGTTTAAATTTTTTATCTCTCTCTCTCTCTTTCATTTTTATTATAACTATTTTTAATAAATACGTAAATTAAATTATAAAAACATGCTAAAACCTTTTATTTCATGCCTATAACAGATTTATCGTATTTTTTTAATATTATCAATCAAAAGAAATTACTTGATTCTGGATTTTTAAGAGATTTTAATGAAAGCGACATTTACCTACTATCTTGCTGGTTGTTGATATTTTGTATAACACCATCCTTTACTAATTATCATCTTTATTATTTTATAAGACTTCTACTATGACAGTCCAAAAACATCAGCGTGTCACTGCCCTCAAAATCCGTCGAAATGTAAGTAAAGTCACTAGTGGGGAACGAGAAACATTAGTGAGAACTTGCTGCATAGTAAGTGCTAGAGGAACAGCATTGCCTCCAGTCAGTTGTATATTTCCTCGCAAAAATTTTAAGAATTACATGACCAAAAATACTCCGGCTGCCACTTTGGGTCTAGCAGCACCAAGCGAATGGACGAATTCGGAGATAGTCCCCGAAGTTATTCAACACTTCATCGAACACACAAATTCTACACCTGAAAATCCGAGCATTTTGATTATGGATAATCATGAATCTCACTTGTCTATCAAAACCTTGAATTTGGCCAAAGCTGCAGGCAATATATTGACATTGCCCCCAGCCCCCACACACTGGAGCAAAGTTGCAGCCGTTGGACATGGGTATATTTGGACCTTTCAAGACATATTACAATGCAGTCATAGATACCTGGCTATAACGAAACCCAGGCAGACCCGTTTCTATTTATGAAGTTGGAGAGCTTGTTGGATTTGCGTTTTTAAAAGCAATGACACCCACCAACATAACAAACGCGTTCAGAAAATGCAGAATTTAGGATAAGAACTACACAGTGACTAGGCTCATTCATTTTGTTGTCCATTAAATGAAACTTTTGGATTCCATCAAAATAACATATCCAATCCCAGGGAATTCATACTTAGAATGCAATAAAAATATGAGACTTATCAATCTAAAATCCCACACGGAAGTAAAAAATATTAAGTAGGACATTCCTTGTATGGGACACAGTGGACATTACCACTTTTTGTATGTTCCAAATCTTTATTAGGTACTTTTTTAGTTATTGAAAAAGATTTTTATTTCAATATTTTATGTTCCTAATAATAAGACTTTATAAGGTAAACTTAAGTTCCTATTAGAAGTTTATAATAATACTTAAAATTTTGGTTTTGTGACATTTCTTGTTCCCTGTACCCTTTTCCATACAATCAAGGATAACGCAGGTTTTGTCCTCTGATTCTCCTGTCCGAGCACATATAAAAATGACTGGACGAACCTCCTACACTGCAACGCGTTTATATGGAACAATATATCCGAACATTCTTTTAGGATCCATGGTTATTGTTTTATTACAATTTTAGCATACATATGGAGAAATCCGAAATAAAATATTTTAATTTGAAAACAATATAGACATACTGCCTTTGTAATAAATCAAATAAATGATTTCCTCTGTAAACCAGCACTTCTGTAAGCTCAGGGTTTTCTCTAAATCACAACACAATGACAACTTTGGATAACAGAACAACCTCTAACTAGTATATGAAAATACCAGAAAACACATACATTCTTTCCATCAACTCTTGTCAACCATTGTAGAGTTATTCCAGAACCTATCAAAACTTTTACTGATATATTTATTTAGAAAACAACACTATTAAGATTATTTCACAGATACACGCAGATGGCAGCTCTGAAGTGGACAACAAGTGTTTTTTATATATATTTTTTTTTGTGACTATAATTTGAAACAATATTGAATTGTATAATTGTAATTTAATTTGTAATTAAATTACAATTATACAATTAAATTAAATTAAATTGTAATAGACAGCTGTGTTGCTGGGAAGTTTGTTCTTCACCACTTCTTTTTCCCAGCCATAACACTAGGAAGTGATGAAAGGGTGGCGTTTTGGGGGTGCTGTCCTTTTGTATTATTTGACGTGAAAAAGTGCTATTTCAATAAACGTTTTTGACTTTGACTTTGAACAAACATTGAGTAAAACACTTTGGTCAGTGGGACCACTTAGGAACATTGTGTGAATGTTCTGTTATTGAGTACGGAGTGCCCGAAAGACTACGTTTTACTTGTTCATCCGAAATCTATGCAGGCTAGTTACGGCAATAATTTCACTCTAAACACACGACGGGAACGAACAACCCAATGCTTTTATTTTCAAACAGGACACTAGAATCAACGACCACATGATTATTATGACAAACAACGGACCAAAAACACATCACCTCTTAATAATTAAGCCGTTATTAAATAAGAAACACAACGCGATTTACTGTGCTGCGCGTGGTTCACCTTAAACCACTTAAATAAACTCAGATTAATATTAAGTAAGTATATAGTGTGGTAGTATAAAGAAGTTGATCAATGGAGATCATTTTTTTTTTTAATTTATTCTTGGCCATAGATACATGTCTTTCAGCCACCTTTCAGCCGACAACATGGATGGAGATCAATGTACGTGCAGCGTTGCTAGCGGCAGATAGTCAAACCGCACATGATAACGTGAGACAGCTCAAAAAGTAACATTTTCACGAGAAAAGTAATAACATGATTGTTACTTGTGGCACTTTATTACATTCAAATTAAAATGAATTTTCATTTTATCCTGTCCCGTTTCTTAAACTTCGAAAATGAATCGTAATAATGGTTGATCAAATAATCGACTGACGATGTAATAAAATAAAAAAAACACATACAGTCTTTGATGTGTGTTTAGTTTTTAAATTCGGCGAATTACTATGTTTTTGATAAACTTTATATAATGTATTTTTTCGTCTGTTCTTAATAGTAAAGGTTGATTTACATTGAGTCAGTGAGATTGAGTCAGTAACTGACGTCAGTGTAGGCGCCGAAAACTGACGCGTGCTATTTACACGAAGTCAGTGTAGTGTCAGTGTTTCGTCAGTAGTACTGTACTGACTTCAAATCAATTTACACGATGGCAGTGCCGGGTCAGCACTGACTTGTCAGTGGACTGACGTCAGTTACTGACTCAATGTAAATCAGCCATAACATATTGAGTCGTGTAACGCGGAGGTAACATGAGAGGGTCAAAAGTAACGAAAACTGTAACAAAAGTAACATTCTGACAACACTGCATGTCATGGTTTGTTTTCATGTATCAAAGCACAGATTATTAAATGAAAAAATAATCGATTAAGATTTGATTTTAACGCGTTACAAACTTGTTATTTCATTAATTGTAATCTTTATTGCGAAAAGCAATATAAAATACGCATTGCAAATGCTACCGCAACTTTTGGACAACTCACTGATCGTGTCTGGAGACCCCATGCCATAAAATTGACGTGTACGTCTTGCCTGTGTTTACGAACTATTGACTTATAATTTCTATCTCGATGTTACGAAAAAAAAACTCGGTAGGTATATTTCATCTTAGCTGTCTGAGGTCCATTTCACTTTACGAATTAAGTGGCAGGATCGCGTTCCCTACACAGAGGTTCTCCGACGATCCAATATGCTATCTTTATTAATGCAGCGACAACTCAGATGGTGTGAACACATCCTTCGCATGGGCAACCAGAGCGTCTACCTAAAGCGTAAGTGTCTAAACACACTATGCCGAGCGTACGCGACCGAAGTTCCGCGGCAGATTTTACGTACCAACGTAATCGCCTGATATGTGCCATAAGTGCCGAACTTACGCGGCACATACTTGCGTTTTCTAGCCATGAACATACTGTAAATACACTGCAGCGCTTGCGATGGGGTCTTTGAGTCTAAAAAGGCTCATGCTATATTCCTTTAATCTTTGGGCTTACGCTAGGAAGTATCCGTTATCGAAACCGATATGGAGATCTAAAAAGTTATAAATTGCGTAAAGAACATCTAGTAGGAATTAAAATGTTCGATATAATATGATAAACCGGAACTCAGGGCATCACTACGAACCAGTTGTCTATTGCTTGCTTGGTAACTATAATCTGTGATTATCTGTGAGTGAAATTAGTATAATTATATAGCTACGGAAAGTCGGAAATTAGCGATCCGCCAGTATATGAAGCGTGCCGCCATACGGTACTTCGAACGCGCTGAGAAACACGATAACTCACTTATCGTGTCAGCCAGTAATTACACTCCCTCCCGCATCAGTAGGATTTGCCGCCCTAGGCATGCCCTTCTAGAACCTGACGATGAGATAACTGTCCTCCAAGAGAGTAGTAAACTCACTAGCACCCTACACAAACACAAACCGCGTTCGTACAAACCTCGCCGCCGAGGTCCGCCGCGACGTCCCGTTCTCTGTCCTCCCTTTAAATTCCCCATTTAATAATAATGATCATATGATCCAGCCTGTCCCCTTGCTGCCTCCCCAGCGACGCCCTAAGCCGAGGTCCGGCCCCACAGGGGGTACCCTTAGCGCAGTCGCTTAGTTTATAAGTTGTTTACGCTCCTGGCTGGAGGCCTTAAATTCTAGGCATCCACAGGGAAAAGTCCGGTTAAGCAGTACACGGCCTCCTAGGCTGAACTGCGAGATGCCATACCAAAAAAAAAAAAAAAAGGAAATTAGCGATTGTCAATGTCAAACCTCAACTTGGAACTTGCTTTTCTTTCTTTGCTTGGTCAATTTCGCTTATAACATGTCTTTGGTTAATAAAACCTTATTAAAACAGAGTCACACTACATTGAAATGTATAATATTGTTATTCTATGGTGTGGTGTGAAATTACCATCTTAGTTTAGTAGTGTGTGAAATTAAGTCGAACCGTCCCTTCAGTACCCTTATTCGCTAACTTTCGGATTTTCAGCTGTCAACTGGCCTCAGTTGTCAACCGAACTTTGATGTCAACTGACAATTCCAAAACATCGGTATTTAGTATCGCATGAAGTGGACATCAGTGGATATCTTTTCACGGTGCTTAACGTAAAAACTATGGTGACTAGCAGGGGTACTCTTGACAACTCTAGTTTTTATCGACTATTATACTGCTAAGGTGGAAATACCTTATTAGCATTACATTACTACGTTTGAGAGAACGCTTTATTTTCAACGTGTTATACATTTAAAAACAATCTGTCTCGGTAAAATTCAGTATTTGCTTTCTATTGTGTGTGAACTTGGTGTCTAAAGTTCCGTGTGGTTGAACAATATTTTAACTGAGAACATTGTGAGTATTGTAGTTATTGTGAATTAAACAACTTAAATTCCTGTTTTGCATGCAAAGCAATAATTGATACACCATTTTATTATTATTTAGGTTTAAAATGCCAGGACGCAGGAAAGTGTCACTGAGGCAAATGGAGCTGCTTCTAGAGTTTGCGCATTCCCATCGCGACATAGCGTTGGGCCGCTTTCCGCCAGGTCCTCAGGGAGTGCGGGACACTCGAGAAGCATGGCGGTCGATTTCGGTGGCACTTAACTGTGTCGGCAGCGGAGCCACTAAAACGCCGGACCAATGGCGCCGAGTACGTTTACTTCTTTATTTAAAAAACAGCACTTTAGCATGTTTGTATGGTGGCACGACTATATCTCATAATATTCACTTGCTTTTAATTTTGGATACTTACTTTGCATCTGTAAAACTTAATAGTAACTCATTGATAACTTTTTTTTATTTTGCTTTTTCTAAGTTTTTGTCACTGAATGAATGTAACATTGTTTGCATGTGTAACTAACCAGTAACTGTTTTTTTTGTCAAGTATTGGATAGAGTTCAAAGCAAAAACAAAAGGAAAAGCTGCAGACATGCGGAGGAGCACATCTGCGACTGGTGGAGGCCCTAACAGGCTGGTCCCTCTTAACTATATAGAGGAAAAGGTGCTGGCTTTGTTAGGCCCTGTTGTGGTTGAGGGATTGCCTGGTGTGCGCTTGCCCATTGATGTTAGTTTAATTTCATATAAATATAATTTAAGTTTTATTGTCATCCGCTTCATTGAAACTACTACTTTATTTGTCAGGATGTTATGTGGTTTCTTTACGCATATTGAAAAGAAAATTATTTCTTCAGATATTGTCACTTGGTGACCCACCAACTTCCCAGCCATCGATGTCTGGAGCTGTGGCTGTACACACCTCACAGCCTCCGGTGCCTCCTAAGCCCTCAACCTCTACTTATGATGAGCAGATAATGGAGGTTGAATGGCTTGACGACAGCCTTCTAGAGGGGACACAGCCTGTGGAGCAGATGCCTGCTGCAGAGGCTGTGGAGCAGATGCCTGCTGCAGAGGCTGTGGAGCAGACGCCTGCTGCAGAGGCTGTGGAGCAGACGCCTGCTGCAGAGGCTGCGGAGCAGACGCCTGCTGCAGAGGCTGTGGAGCAGATGCCTGCTGCAGGGGCTGTGGAGCCCACACTATCCAGTGAGGCTGCTATTAGTAAGTACTTCTTAATTAATAAATAAAAAACAGCTTTTTATTTTATTTTTACTAGGCCTAGCGATAAGCAAGTAGTAATTAGGTAGTAGTAATTGTATTGTAAGGTGTATTATCCTGTAGTTAAATCATTGTAATTATATATATTTTTCTAGGGAATTCTGAGAGAGATGGTCCACAATGTTCAACCCCGAGCCAGCGTCAACGACCACGACGAGCGAATGGTTAATAATTTTATTTCAATAACAAAAATTTTGATAATTTTACTACTACTATACTACTATTATATCGGGTGTGTCGTTCACAATCACATTAAATCATATCGCATATACTTTATGATATTCTATGGCGAATTGTAAAAAAAATAACCTAATCCATTCAGTGGTTTAACCACAGGAGTCATTTTTCGTTTTTATAATTTACAACATCATGTGTAAAGCAGAGATAAATTTAGGAGTATCGTATGTTTTGATCAGTTGACAGCTGTCAGGTTTCAAGGGAGAATTTCAATTGTTTGTAATGATTGTTTTATATGGTGTTCTAAGTTTTGCACATTTTTATTCCATTTACTTTGTTTGAAAAAATCATTTTTTTAGTTTTACGTATTTTTCTTTTTTCTTTGTGTTAATCGACATATATTAACCAGTATATTAACGCATTTCATTTAATGTGATTATGAACGACACACCCGATATATGCATGTAAGCCAAAAAGAAAAATAGTCACAAATATTATTTTTTCAGTTCGCAGAGAGGAGTCAATACCTCGTTGGGCCTATGACCTGGAATTGAGGAGAATAGAGGTGGAGACCCGACTCACAGAAGCAGTGGAGGGGATGCTTGGGGTTTTAAGAGACATTCGGGACGACTACCGCCGGCAAACAAACCGGGAATGATTACCTACTGCGTTGGTCTAGTTGTCGTTCCGAATGTTGCAAACAATGTATCCTCCGCGGCCCCCCCCTCTATCTTTTGGGTCCAATGTTTAAAAACGTCAGCGGTTTTACCCATGCCCATAGGACCCCTTGTAAGTGGATGTCTACACCCTACGTTGTGATTGTTAATTAGTTTTTATATTAAAAAAGATTTTAATTAGAATAATTATTATTAAGTGAAATTTTAAATAATGTTGTACCTTTTATTCTAAGAATAAATAGCGTTTATAAGACTTAACTAGTTTTATTTTAGGTACTTACCCTATTCATTTTACTAGGAGCTACTGCCTATCTTACCTGATCAACTCAGTTAAAACAAAACTCCTTGGTAAGACTGGTTATTGGTAATTCAAACTCAAACTAAAATTATATTTTATTTATTTAAAATAGGCGCATAAAAGTTCACAAGTAGAAAAGCTCTTGCGAAATGTCAAGCTAGTTGCACGGTTCCAAGGAGTGGGTCTCATGGAGAAGAACCGGCAAGAAACTCCATAGACACTCTTTTAAAAAAAATCAATTTTTTACAATAATTTTCATATAGTGCTAGTTATCCCTGAGAAAGTTATACAATGCAAGTGAAGCTAATGTATTGAATGAATAAATTATATAAAACTATTTTAATGCAACTATGTTAAGAGGAAATTAAATTATATAATTCAAATAATGTTACTTGGTAAGCCAAGTTTTGAAATAGGTACCGCATCCTGCGGCTCGTTCAGCTCGCCTTGGTGGGGAAGTGCTGGGAATCTTGCACCTCGCATGCCCGTGGTCGCCGGGGAAGCCACATGTGAAGAAAGAAAAAAAAATGAGTTATTTTAACGACAGTCATCCCAATCAAATAAAATGGTTTTAAGTAAATATTTAAACTTTAGTTCTTACACATAGTGTTGCCGAATGTCCCGATTTTCAGGGTTTTGGGTCTGGGTCTGGGGGCGCCTCGCGATTTGTACCTGAAAAAAATAAAAATATATATAAATTTAGGTAATCGATATAAAACTATACTTGCACTAATAGCGTAGAAAGCATTGATTAAACATTTAAAATTACACTATTTAGGTAGATACCTACAATAAAGCATTTATTGATATTGACATTTTTGTATGCTCTAAGTCCAAATTTAAGAATGATGTAATGAAACTGTTATTGGAAGTTGAATTAAATTGAATTTATTTATTTTATACCTACATATTACTCTTTGATTATAATATTATTATCATTATATTGAATTGAATATGTACGATTATGATCTTGATGTTTAATATGACTTGATTTTGTGCTGTATTGTTTTAATGTTAAATTGGATTTTGTATAATTTTATTGTTTATTATTGTGATTATGATGGTGATTTGATTTTGTTTCGTTTTGCAGTACCTATTTTAATTAATTATTTATTTGTAATGTTTTAATACCATTGCTATGTATAGTATTTATTGAATTAATAATGCTCATTTGGTGGCACTCATTACCTAATATTTTTGTTAAAATGAGGATAATGCAGTGGGCCACAATATTGTTATCACTCACCCTTATTGTTAATTTATTAGTATGTATTGTATATTGTGGTTGTTAATTGTCCCTAAATAAATAAAATAAAAATCTTTTATACATATATGTTAAAAAGTATTGATTGATTATACAGTAAGAAAAAAAATTGTGATAGAACATTAAAAAATGTGTTTAATACTCACCAGCAAAACATTTAATGAATGATAATGTTTTCTATTAAAAAAAGCTTCTTCATGGTCAGTGGGCCTTATTATAGCAACATGGGTTCCATCAATGCACCCAATAACTCCTGGGAATCCAAATTTTTCCATAAACCTGAAAAATACATTATTTCATGTTTATTACATATAAGGTAGAAAACAATTACATATATGATTAAAATAATATATAGCTAACATACACTCTCATGGTGGATTCCCGTTCTTGTTGAGTGGAAGGAAACTTTATGTACTTGAGTAGCACGTCCCGTACATTGAGAGCATCGGTTACCTCATGTAGGCACCTACTAAATGTAGGTTGAGACATGTTGCAAATGAATGAGGAGCTTCGTTGGTATGATCCATTTGCATAAAAGTTTAGGACTGCCAATATCTACACATAACAAAATTTGATGTTAGGTACAAAGTTTATCATCATAATTATTAATATTACTCCATCATCATTTCAGTGTTTAAGAATAACATTATTAATTTACGTAATACTAGCTTCCACTCGCGGCTTTCTACATACTTACCAAATTTCAACCAAATCTGTCCAACCGTTTTTGCGTGATTGAGTAACAAACATACATCCATACTTACATTCTCACAAACTTTCATATTTATAAGTAGGATTGGTATTTATTCAACTTTTTAGGTTATAAATTCATACTTTTAGCTCAATTGCAACAGCAGTGTTTCGTTGAGCACGTTGCAGAAATGGACGTAACTCTGCCAAAACTTGCTGAAACCCTGATTTGTTGACACGGAAATTTGCCATGAATTCCTTCTCCGGTAAATCCAGAGAATTGTTGCAATCCCGCAGTCGACGTTTCTGGATTCTGGACAAACTTCGTTTTCTCTCTTCGTCCGCAAATGCCAGCAAAAATGCACGCGACATTCTGTAACACAAAAAAGATAAAACAAATTAAAATAATACAATTAAAAATAACACTATTAAAAAAGGAACGACTCAGGGTTTATATTTCTATCGTATTCGCAAAATTAGAGAAATCTTATATGTCTGATGCAACAATAGAGTATAGACATCCCAGTGATGATTACCAAAATCGGGCATAAAACACTGCTATTTGTAGTGTATTTAAAAAAATGTCAGTGGCTGTCAATTTGATGTCCACTCATTGCCCGCTGGGCTTACGAAATCGCAATTTAACGTTCATCGATACAGAAACAGCTGTCAAAATGATCTACGGTGGACATCAGACGCTGTCGGTGCTCATGACGTCATCGCAGTTGGTAACTGGCGTTAGCAAATAAGAAAATAGCGGTTTGACAGTTTACCGATGTATACTTTACCAAATGATGATAACTGCGAGCTGTCAGTGGAGTTAGCGAATAAGGCCCCAGGACTTAGTTGTGCCACCGTGCTACGATAATTTACTTTTTGCAGATTTTAAAGACAATGAAACGCGTATTATACTCTTTGCAAATAAAAAAGTTTTAAACTTTCTTAAAAATGCAGAAAATGTTTTTTGTGATGGAACATTTAAAAGTTGTGTTCCACCATTTTTACAAGTTTACACGCTACACGTTGATGTTGGTAGTACTGACAAAAAAACAAATATTCTTCCAGCTATATACGCCTTATTGCCTAATAAAAAAGAGAATACTTACAAAACTTTTTTAAATTTAATTAAGAGTCAATTACCGCAATTCTCCCCAAAATGTTTTACAACAGATTTTGAAAAAAGTGCAATGTTGGCCATCGAAAAAGCCTTTCCAGAGGCACGGATCCAAGGCTGTTTATTTCATTTTAAAAGATGTTTGTGGAGGAGAGCGAAACAGTTAGCAATGGATAAGTCTTTAATTCATAAAATTCACGTAAAAAGATGTATGGCTTTAGCATACTTGCCTCAAGAGTATAAAATAGACGGGTGGTTATATGTGCAGGCTGAAAATAGAAATGAAGACAAAATAACTAAATTTAATGATTACTTTGTCAATACTTGGGTTAAAGAAGAAGTATATTTTTACGACAAATGGTCTTTTTATGATATTTCTCATAAAACCAACAACGCAATTGAAGCTTGGAACTCGCGTTTTAATAAAATGTGCAAACCAAAGCCAAATTTAATTTTGTTCTTAAATGCTATTTTTAAAGATTCAAATTATTACTTATCATTTTATAACAAAAATCAATATATATCTAAAAAAAATCCTGAGACTATTAGATTACAAAATAGGATCGATGATATCCTGCAACAATTGTTTAATGGTGAAATAAAGGATGATGGGTAAAATTGGCCGGTATATCCAATAAAAACCATTCGCATATCAAATGATAGCTTATACCCTAAGCTTCATTTTTTGTTATGGGCAAAACCTTGTAAACCACCGGAGAACGAAGATATAGCACCTGATAGCATAGGATAGCCCATGGACTGGAACCACTTAATTGCGTATGGGAGGGATGTTTAAGTGCATTATTATTGTCAATAACTGTCAGAACGAGTCACAGAAGGTGTCTGTGCCCATATTTTCCAAGTTTATTGAAAAAAAAAAGATTATTTAGCAGGTAGTATTTACAACGTATGGTGTACGTATTCCGCCGTTCTGGTGAGTCTAAACGGCGTACTATTCACAGGTACACTATTATATGTATAATTAATAGTGTTATATATATACTATATAACACTATTCCCAGGATTTTCCATGGAAAATAATGACCGTGTCGTCTGCGTAGCATATGACATCAGAATTCTGCTCTATTGCTCGTTGTATGTCATTAATGTATATGATGAATAACGTGGGACCGAGAACGCTTCCCTGTGGGACTCCAAATGTCAATTTATTAAACGAGCTAACTTGGTCATCCAATTTCACACACTGTCGTCTGTTGGTGAGGTAGGTTTTAAACCAACTTAATGGCAATCCCCTAATTCCAATGAATTCTAGTTTTTTCAATAGTATAGGAATTGCGACAGTGTCGAATGCCTTCGCGAGATCTAAGAAGACCCCCAAGCATTTTTTATTATTATCTAGGTGTGATGTGACCAGTTTTGTCAAGAGACTGACAGCATCTTCTGTGGATAATCCCTTTCTGAAACCAAACTGATTATTGGATATAAGCTTGTTTTTTTCTAGAAATGCTATGAGACGCCTGTTCACTATCTTTTCTAGTATTTTAGAAAATACCCCCAACAATGATATAGGCCTGTAGTTGGCCGGGTCCTGTTTCGATCCTTTTTTATAAATAGGGGTGACCCGAGCTTCTTTCCATTTATCGGGAAATACACCGGAACTTAGGCTGAGGTTAATAATGTAAGTAAGTGGGCTCACTATTTCATTTCTTATCTTTTTTATAATTTTTGGCGTGAGACCATCTAAGCCAGCCGCGCTCTCGTTGTTGAGCTTACCAATTAAATTGTTAATTTCATAGATATCAGTAGGTTGCATGAAGAAGTTAACTGCTGAAGACTCAGCCAATCGTTGCTTTGAGACTACTGACTCCTCAGTTTCGTCTATGTCAGCTAAAATTTGGCTTGCGAGATTCTTGCCAACCGAGGAAAAATAGTCGTTGCAAAAATCAACCGATTCTTGTGCCGTAGATTTACATAGAAGGATTTCACTAGAACTACTACTATTGTTGTTTTTTTCAGTGATTGTTTTTATAGTATTCCATAAACCTTTAGTGGTGTGTTTGTTTTCTTCTAACTTATTACTGTCGTGTTCTCGTTTAAGCTTATGAACCAGATCAGTAAAAAAATTCCGATATCGAGTATAAACAAGTCTTTTTACTTCATCCTTTGGGTGCTTTTTCAAATCTTTATGCAGTTTGTCCCTGTGATTCATACATTTTATTAGCCCAGGTGTAATCCATGGCTTCCATATGTACTTAGAACGGCTTATCCGCTTTTGGGACGTATGTTTGCTTATAAAGCTAGCAAGACTCCTGTGAAACTCATAGGTAGCTTCATTTACATCAGAGCTAGACATTACTTCATGCCAGTCGTTATTTTGGAGGTCTTCTATTAATGCGGGGAAGTCAATTTTACTAATCGTGCGCTGTTGGCGTTTCGCTTTTATAGGAGTCACAGTATTGCAACCCATCATTATCAATCGATGGTCAGTAATATCGACTTCACAAACAAGCCCTACTGCATTCAATTGTGTTGATTTCAAGAATATGTGATCCAAGCACGAGTTCAGTCTTGTTGGCTTGGAGATAACTTGTTTCAGTCCGTGCTCAGACATAAGGCAAGCAAATTCCGACGAGGCATCAGATGTAGATAGCAGATCAATATTAATGTCTCCTGTAACTATAATTGTCTGGTTTTTATTAATTGTGTTAAGAATTTTATCTAAGGATGAAATAAATTTGTCAATTAGTCTGTGCGATGGAGAACGATAGATAGCTGTTAAACATATGCCGCTACTGAGTTGTAGAAGGAGAGATTCAGCGTCTTCTATGTCAGGCTCAGACACTGTGGCATTCCAGCAGTTTCTTATGTAAGCCACAACTCCTCCGCTTCTATTTAAATTATGTTCAGTGAAGTATGACGTGTAACCTTCTATCTGTCCAATTATGGGACAGTCTCTTAACCAGCATTCGGTGAGAATGATAACATCGTATAGAATGTTCAATCGCTTTAAGGCAATGCAAAAAGTGTTGAAATTGCGCTTAATACTGCGTATGTTGTATGTCACTATCTTGAAGTTGTAGTTAGGTGTCAAGAAGTCACGACATTCTTCAAGTTTATGAAGTTCTTGACATTCCATATCAGTATTGTCATCTATCTCATCTACAATTAAATTGGCCATTTGTTATCTATTTTACAGTATGGTTGTAATGGGGACTTATGGTATCTGACGTCAAGAACTCCGAAGAATCTGTTGAGGATCTGGGGCAATATTGTACGAGAGATAAAAGGACATAATTTAGTTATATTAGTACACTGTGTGTCTGGTTTTGTTATTGGTGTGTCGTAAAGTGCAGTCATTTTAGTGCAGGTGCTATAATTGTGGGTGTTGGTTTGTTTGGGTTGCTTGTAGTTGTGTATGAGTTGTGTGTGTGGGGTGTACACGTGAAAGGTATACAGGTAATTTAATGTTACAGCATGCAAAAAATAACGATAAAAAAATACGGATAAGGATGTAAAACACAAAGGAATTGTTCTATTAGAGTTGTTAATCAACATGTATCTGAGGTATGTTTTCGTTGTCCGTGCTAGCGGCTTCCCCTGCTTGAACGTATCCGAACTTCTCGTCCAGGTCAGTTGGATTCCGTATGGGTATGGATGGTAGCTTTTCAGCTTTCCTAATGTAGACAGTGCCATTTCGTACCCAACAGAATCGAAAGCCATGGGTCTGGGCACGAATTCGAGCGTCACGAAAAAGCATTCTATTACTGGAGGTTAATCGTTCGTTTATATAGATTTTATTGCTGGTCCCCTCGATTATATTATCAGAAGTAAGAGGTCGCCGTTCCTTTGCAGCTTTCAACATTTGAGTGCGTGCGGCGCGGCGAGTAAGTCTCAAAACAATAGACCTCGGCTTTCCCGTAAGGTTAGTTCGTCTCTGTCCCACACGATATACGTCGTCGATATCCACTTCTGCAAGGGGGACACCGATTTTCCTTGCGGTCAAAATTGTAATATGCACGAGGTTTTCATTGTTTTCTTCTTGAATTCCCATAATTTCGAGTTCGTTCCTCATGCTATATTGCTCGTACGTATTCAGTTTGTTTCTGAGTTCACATACAGAGTTTTTAAGCAAGATTATTTCCTTGTCTTGGGTCTCCACCTTCTTGCTAAAATGATCTAGTTTCTGGTTAAGCGCGTCCGAGAAATTACTGAGTTTTAGGCCAATGTCGATATTTTGTTGCTTTAGGTCACACACTTGTATTCTTAGTAAACGAATCTCTGACAGGAGAACCGAAGTGTCTGTATCTGCAGTTGGCTGAAAGTTTTCGTCGGCAATATTTGCATACTCGGTATTTGCAGAATAAGGTGATATATCCATCCTTGGGCGCTTTCCTTGGCGAGCGGAATCCCGAGGCATGCCACTGGTTCCGGTGCCGTCCTGTATAATGTCAAGGTCCGGTGAACATAGAAGTGCTTTTTGCATGTCCGGTTCCGATTGAACATGCACAATATTCACTGAGTCTGTTGACTTAGGAGGAGTGCGTCGTAATCGTGGCATGGTGGAATAAAAACTCGGCGTAACAGCAGACAAAAGAAAAATAATAACAAAAGTCCAAAAAATAAAGTAAAAAAATATTAAAAAATAATAATTGCAAAGTGACGAATCTCAGGTTCGAAGGCTGAGGCTCATTGATGCCAGCCCACGACAACGCCACTGAGCCACGGCAGCTATTAGCAAAAATGTTCAAATAAGTCACTACAAAACAAAAGTTTATGTTTTAACAGTCCTAACGTTAATGGGGTCAGAGTCCAGTTCTTTGTTTACCGCACGAGTAACATAAAACTGTCTTGTTTTGCACTATTTTTTTGCAGAGTTTATGCCGATTTAGCACTTATTTAATGAGTAAATACAATAGTTTTTTTCACAGTTCACTAGATAAGTTGTTTGTGAGTAAAATGATATATGGTAGTCACTGTATTAGTCACTTTTGCACTGGTTTTGGAATAAATATCGCGGAGCTAATTAGTAACACGTATGACTCGCAAGATTGCCAATGAACCACTGTGTTATGTGAATGCAATTTGTATATTCCTAGCAATGCTAGAGTATGCATAGAGCATTTATATAATAATAACTGGAGTGACCTAATCAATCACTGTAACATGGTCCACCAATTCACCGCAGAACAGTTTTCAGATGTGTGCAGTATATTAAAAACTGCAATCGCGACTCGGCTCTCTTTTGATGTGTTAAATGGGTTAACTGATGCGGAGCTACATTTTTGGGTCGGTCTAAATAATGACCAATTCGCCCAGATATTGAGTGAGACACCATCTCTGGGTGGAGATAATAATCGTCCTCGTTCTATTTTGGGTATTTATTTATCAAAATTGAGATCAGGCGAATCCAATGAACGGTTGGCTACATTATTTAATATGTCTCGTCGCACATTGGAACGGAAACTGGCAGTCGCAAGGGAGTCTTTAACAACTTTCGTCGACTCACATTTGGGATTCAACAGTATATCTAGGGACACCATTTTGGAACGGAATTTATTAATACCAAAAAGCATTTTCGGAAATAATCAAAATTCAAAAGCAATTGTTATATGTGACGGCACTTACATTTATATTGAAAAAAGTTCCAATTTTCTTTTTCAACGACAGACGTATAGTTTACATAAATTCGAAAATCTTCTGAAACCTTTTTTGATTGTATGTTCTGATGGATATATAATAGATGTGCTAGGTCCATATGCTGCCGTGACTTCTGATGCGACAATTATGGCGGGCATAGTAAATAATGAAGTTAGCCCACTTCACTGGATTTTGGAGCAAGGTGATGTTTTAATACTTGATCGAGGGTTTAGAGATAGCATACCAGCTCTAGAGGAATGTGGTTATGAAGGCCATATTCCTCCCACCAAAGCAAGGGGTTCTTCTCAGCTATCGACAGACGAAGCAAATAAGTCACGCTTGATTACCATTTGTCGTTGGGTGATCGAAGCTACAAATGGGCGAATTAAACAGTGCTTCAAACTACTTCGGCAGACATATTTTAACAAAGCCCTTAAGCATATGTTTATAGATTTTAGAATAGCGGCCAGTCTTATAAATGCCTTTCATCCGGTAGTTGTTGATAATAGCCATGCTACTGAGTTCATAAGAATAATAAATTCAAAAATTAATATGCCCAATCTATTATACGATTATGTAGAATTAAAAAGTCTAAATAGGCAGCGAGCAATCTTTTTAAGAATCGATGCAAACCATCTCTTCATAGATTTTCCACGTATGGTTGAAAATGATATTATTATGTATGCGTTAGGGACATATCACTTAAAATTATCTAAATCTTACGTAGCAGAACACTTACGAGACGGTGTTTATATTATGGAAGTTTGTAGAGAAGACAGCTTACCCGACCTTCAAGATTGTAATATATTTTTAAACAATGTGTGGTTACTGCGTGGACGCATTCAGTCCAGGCATGTTAGAGCGAGAACATATTATTCTTATGTGCTCATAGATCGTGAGCGACAGGGGTTAGATGCTTTAGTCCACCATTATTGTACATGTTTAACAGGACGTCGCACTGTCGGTGCGTGCGCCCATGTTATTTCCATTGTATGGTATTTAGGCGTTGGCCGCTATGATGAATTTATTCCTCCTGCGCTATATCTGGAAGAGATAACTGTTGATAATGATTTTTTGTGATCCGAAAAAAGAAGTGTTAAAGCGTGTTAAAGTGCGAGCATCTAGGGTACTTATTAATTATTAAATTGTTATAGACAGCTGTGTTGCTGGGAAGTTTGTTCTTCACCGCTTCTTCTTTCCAATCAGCTGAAAGGCGTTTTGGGGTGCTGTCCTTTTGTAATATTGACGTTAAAAAGTGCTAATCTACACACATCAAAAGTGTCTAGGGATCAAGCATTTTTATGCGGATTTCTTGAGATTGAGATGTGGCTTTGTAATAAATTTATGATTTTATAAATTTATATGGATCCTTTTTGGTGCATTTCATAATTTGAATCAGGAACTGTGAATCAAATTCGAGTAAAAGATGAAAATCAGCTGTCAATATTTTCCCTATAAACACATACAACGCATTGAAGACATTATTAGTGCTACTGTTTCCCTACTACTGATTAAAACCAACGTTATTATGGAGCGGCGACGTCATTTAAGCAGGGAAGAAATGCTCAGAGCCGTGGGAATGATAGAAGCTGGTTCCCGGCAACGTACTGTGGCTTTAGCTCTGAATACAAGTCAGAGTGTTATCAGTCGACTTTGGACACGTTACCGAAGCACTGGTACCGTAGCTGAGCGCCATGGAGGACGGTATCGCTGCACCACACGGAGACAAGACCGATACATTCAAATCTTAACTCGAAGAGCTCCAACAATAACCGCCATGATGTTAGCCGTGAGGCTTCATCACTCTTCAGGGAACTTAATTAGCGACCAAACAGTCAGAAACCGCTTGCATGAAGTGAACCTTCATTCCCGAAGACCGCTACGGGTACCACCTATAGCAATGCACAATCGTAGGATTCGATATCAATGGGCTCTTGAACACAGAAATTGGGCAGAAGAACAATGGCGTTTCGTGTGCTTTTCTGATGAGTCTCGTTTTGGTATGAGACCGGATACAAGACGTATACGACACTGGAGAACCCCTGGACGCCAACAGCGATTAAAATCCTGCCAGGAAGTCCATCCTTATAGTGGTGGAACCATCATGGTATGGGCGGGTATTTGGATCGGCGGAAGAACTGAGTTGATTTGGATCAGAAGCAACCTCAACGCTCAAATTTATGCTGAGACGATTGTATCAGACGTCATCGTTCCTCTACAAGTGCAAATCGGTCCCTTATTTCAGTTAATGCATGATAATGCACGACCGCACACCGCAAGAGTTGTAAGACAGACTCTCGCGGCAGCTAACATCAATGTCCTGCCCTGGCCTGCTCAGTCGCCAGACTTGAACCCGATTGAGCATGCATGGGATATGCTACAGAGAAGAGCTCTGCCGAATATGGAGGGTATCCAGTCGCAAGAAGACCTTTTTTTGTTGTTGCAACGAACATGGGCGGCCATTCCACATCGTGATTTGGATGAACTCATTTTGAGTATGCCAAACCGATGTTCTTGTGTTGTTAGTGTTCGCGGTAGAAACACGGATTATTAATTGTTTAAGTTACCCAATAAACTTTTAAAGAAAACTGTTATTTCAGTCTTTTTTTTCGAACTTTTGTGTTAGTGTTTCAAATGTCAAAAATCCCTTTATTAGGAAAATGGCAAATTTCTTTATTAGTGCAAAGGTGACTTGGTTTATCGTTACTGTGACAAACGAAAACACTTTATTTGATGAATCCTTAAAGAAAATTTTAATTAATATCAATCAGGAGAAAAGTTATTGCAAAAATATATGTTGATCCCTAGACACTTTTGATGTGTGTAATTAGTGTACTTTTTAATAAACGATTTTAACTTCGACTTTTTGACTTCGATTTGACTGTCTTTTGTTAAATTGATGATTTTCAGCGTATTTTGAATAAATGACTTCTTAACTTTTTAGGACACCTAAAACATCGCCTACTTCTCCAGAGATAACGTAGCTTTCCCATCACTGACAGATTTTTCAAATCGGTTCAGTCAAATTCATAACCCATTTAATACAAATACTAATCGTGAGTACTTGCACAGACATCATCTATTGGCATGGATAATATATCAGTATTATCCTTATTAATCTGTGGAATTGGAGGTACCATGTTATCCAGTTCTCAAAAATGGTCATGTCACGTTGTACTGGGATCAATCCATCATCACTAATGTCTGTCGACTGTCCTGGCTAACAAGCCTGATGTGCCACATGATGAAAACTCCGTGAAGCTCAAAAACAACTTAAATATCTTGATTCAGCTAACGACGTGGACGTATAACGCTGACCTTGTGCTGGTAGTTTCAAATGGTTTATAACCAAGAGCCTCAACTAAACCCAAAAAGGGCTTTATCTCCTTGCGGACCTGATCACCCGTTTGGTTACTATTTGTATATTATCAAATAATCAACAACCCAGGGCCGACTATCCTGGTGCCGCATGACGAGAAAATGCTATCTTCAATAATAGAAATAGTATACGGTGGTAGAAGGAAAAGTTTTTATGTTTTGTTTCATTATTTAAAGAATTATGCTTATTTACAACTGTTTTATTTTGTTAGTCTACCCTACGATTATTTAAACGAGTGACAAGTTGTCGAAAATACAACATAGAATTAACTTTTTTACTAAAGAATTAATTTTTCGGAAAAAAAATGGTGCAAAAAGTATAACTCTTTTGTGCCCGACTGTACTTATTTCCGGTAGATTCTTGACATGAACTGTTTAATTTCGGTAACTGTGGGGTATAAGTAATAAGCTAATACACATTTGAACTTTATTGGTTATCAGGCCAGGGTTCATACAAAATTGCCCATCATCCTTTACCATTGTGCATTGAAAAATTGCGAGTTTAATTATATTGTAACCTTGTAAATTCAAATAAAACACTAATTACGAATAAATACCAAATTAAAAATTAGATTAAGCAAAACTGTGATAATGATTGTGATTAAAAATTAGATTTAGTTAAGCGATATTATAGTAAAACACTGTGATTATAATTACCAATACTGTGATCATTATTGAAATCTGCTAAAAATACTTTTTATATTACCTACTCAAAAAAATATTTAACATAAATAAGTACAAAATCATATTTATTGTGCTTTGAAATTTGTAAAAATACTGTGATTGATTATTAGTAAGTACAAAGTTATAATGAGTAAAAGACTGTGAAGTATAATTATAAGAAATATGTAAGTGTTGCTATATTATTAATAGTTTTTATTTAAAATTGTGTTGTGTTAGTTAAAATATATCTGATTATTATGTATGATTTTTATTTAATTTACCCACCCGTTCTGGATCCCATTGAAACCAATTGACTGACATGATAGCTATATACATTCTATTTTGATCAATAGCTCGATTGTTAAGTATATAATATTAAACATACAGGAATAACCAGATTCACGAACAGAAAGAAAAGTTATTGTACGTAACAATTGTGTACGCAACTGTACTTTTTATAAAATTTCACATTTTATTTTTAAATATAGGCTTATTTTTTGAGGTATAGTAGTATTTGGGCGAATAGTCCATTACTAAATTTTACTTGACCTGATTCGCCCGCTACTAAATTTGGTCCGGGCGGAAACGGCCCTAAAAAATATTCAAAATTGAAAATAGTTCATTCGCCCGATTCGGGCGAGCAAAATTAGGGCGAAACCGCTACTAAGCCAAAATAAGTTGATGTTAGTCTGCCAGAGCGTACATCTACGCGTAATTACGTGACATCGAAAAATTTATTTTGTGTGTGGAACCGAGAGTCTAAGTTACGTTGAACGCATTTATTGATTGAGATTATGACCGAATCAACTTAAAAATAATATGTCGCGAAATATTTGTGAAGTTAACGTACGTGTGAATAATATGTCTCAAAATAACGAATAAAAGTGTCGTGATTACGAAGTGTTCCCCGTGCTGTTTTTTTTTTTTGTGCTAAAGTACTTGTACACAAAGTACAAAGATGTACACAATACTAAAGACGGATATGGGAGCAAAGAAAAATCTAGTGGCGCTAGTCGCCAACGCTACAATGTATATGAAAGCTACGGAAATTTGTTTCCGCCAGCTAGAAGCGCACCGCGTCCCCCAAGGCGAGGACGAGGACAGACGCGCTCAAGGCAAGGGTTTCAGACGGCAAGGATAGAAACAAAAGAAGAATCGAAGGTACAAAAACAACACTAGGAATCGACGCTATGATTAAGTCGACCTTACACCCTGGAGCTAAATCAGGGGATGAGCTGCTCGCCAAGATTGGCGAAAACCAAGTCCTAAAATCGATCACGTTAACTATTACTACACGAGGAATAGGTTTTGGTTTATGTCACCTGAACTTTATCGCCGTTTCGTACCATGAAATATAGGCACCCAATGTTGATGCGCAGTACCGCGTATTCTTAGCAGTGCTCGAAGCTAAATTACAAAATTTGAAGACTGCGTACCCTTTGCCTGCCCGTGATACTGACCTAGTGTATAATTATCAGGTCAACGCAGATCTGTTGTGTATCGCACAGACTGTAACTATTGCTCCGGAACCAATAAAGCGGTTAATAAATGCAGTCGGCATCGTCAGTCACGACGAAGGGGTGTACATCCCAGCCGTATCCAGAGTCGAAACCGATGATAGAGGTCGGTTCATTCCACAGCCGCAGAATATTATGTTCTCTTCATTAAGACGAACAGTTGAGGCTTTGTCTAATCCAGCAACTCCCGAGCGTTACAGACGCCGTTTTATATAAAATAATCCTATCCCAGGCGTGATATGGCATGATCACTTATTGCAAAATGCTGATGAGATAATTCCTCCGAATTACTCACTTGATAACCTACGCGATGACTTCGCGTTATTAGGTCCATACTTGAATAATTAAAAATAATTGAGGAGTTATCTAAAAAAATACATTTATATCCATCGTTAATGATAATTTTCCTGAGTTCACTTTTATTTTCCTTTGTGTCTTTTTCTTTAAATCTCTAAAAAATGACACTTAAAAATCTCATTTCTTTATAAATATCGATAAAATATTATAGACGTCTCATCTCTAGTAACTGTTATTCTGACAAACCGACAAACCTGGCAGCTTTACCAACGGTAACTAGCTTTGCCACCATCGGGGCGCTTCAGTTAATCCTTTCATACCACAGACAACGTTTATATAAACATCAAATTGTACAACAGTTTATTGGAATATTTCATTACACGGTTCCATAAAACATTTACAGTATCGGCAATTAGGCTTTAAATTTATCGACTAGTAAATCCCCTACACAAGTCGTATATACATGATGTTTAAAAATGTCACACGATGTACCTATCTTTCTTCTATGAAAATGAATGTTAGTTTATTTATGTTAACAATGTTATTTAATTACGATAAATATTCATAAATAAGTTGATGTTGATTATCATCTGAATGAAGATGACTACACGTTATGCATATCTGAATGCAAATGGCCATGGAGCATAACTCATTATATCAAGAAAAATAAATGTTTTATATGCAACATGAAGCCCAACGTGAATGCACCACCTCATTTTATCCTGAATACTAACAGTGTTAAGTCGTGTCGTTCGAAGTTGTAATATTTCTTTTTCAAAAAATTAACAACGAGCAACCAGGACCAACACTAATGACAACTGGTCCTTTTGAACTTTTCTCTTTTGTCTGGGACCAAAATATTATGGAATTAATTGTACGCGAAACCAACGAGTACGCATGGCAGACAATTGCGCAACTTAGTGAAGTAGGGATAAAACCAGAATCAAGATTGAACGACTGGGTAGAAGTAACCGTGGAGGATCTACAAAGGACAATGGGCACAAATATATGGGACCTGGTATACCCCACCAATAGCAATGTCATACATATCATTGGATAGGCCTTTTTATGTAGAACAACATTTACTATGACAGCTTTGCTGAAATGTTTGTCCGTTCTGAGATATAGATCAAAAACTGTGCAAAAGTTAAACTAAAGTTAACTTAATAATCTATTGATATCTCAAGTTTTTAGAGGAAAAACTAAGTTCCACTAAGTGTAAGTCTCCTGAGTCTTACCTGCTGTACCCGTTAGATTCCATAAGTGTTACTATTGTTTAGCATTTCAACCTTATACTGTACCAACTGGATATTGGGCATAATGATAGACCCCACCAATAACAAAGTCATGCATATCGATGGATAGGTCTTTTTAACTGGAACAACATTTACTATGACAGCTTTGTTCTATTGTTTGTCCGTTCTGAGATAAAATACAAACTTAGAATTAATGCAGATTAAGTGTTTAAAGGAAAATCTATGTATGTCTTCGATGTACTATGTGAGTGTGTTACCTGATGTGAGTCTACATTTGTTACTATATTTAGCAGTTCCACGTTATACTGTACATTGCGGAATGAAATACACGATATGAATATAAGAATAATATCCACATTTCGTTCATACGTTACTTTGTACATTTAAATAATTCAATATGATCTTATTAGCCTTTTCCCAGCTATCTTGCGGTCGGCTTCCAGTCTAACTGGATGTAATTGCCTATCTGATCTCCTTACCCCAGTAATCTGAGCAACTCGACACCTCTTGGTAAGATTGGTTGCCAGTCTCTTTGTCTTCTGTTGTTACCCATGCACGACCATGGATCGACCGCACCAAGCGTTTCCTATGATTCTTATGATCGATCGACACATGTGGCTGTTACTCAGACAAGAGTTTCTCTTTCTCATGATCATTAAATCTTTCTCATTCTTAAGTACATAAAATATATTGATTCGACCGGCTTTTAGTTTAACCGAATGCAGCTGAGTGTTTTACAAGGAGTGAAAGCCTATCTGACCTCCTCAACCCAGCTACCCGGGCAATTCAATACCTCTTGGTTAGACTGGTGTCAGACTTACTGAATTATGACTACCCGCAATGACAGCCAAGGATGTTCAATGACAGCAGGAACCTACAGTTTAACGTGCCCTCCGAAACACGGTCATTGGTGTCCAAGATGTACTTAGGTAGACAGTACATACCTACAAACGTAGAAAAGTTGCATTGGTACTTGCCTGACCTGGAATCGAACCCGCGCACTTGAAAGGTTGGTTCTTTACCGACAAGGCCACCACGACTTACATAATGATTATTAAAAAAGAATTAAAGACATTGGTGTTATTTTTCAAAGAAAATCAGATTACAGTGTTGATTAACATTGTTTTTAGCCATATCTCATAACGGACAAACAATAGAACAAAGCTGTCATGTAAATGTTGTTCCAGTTAAAAAGACCTATCCATCGATATGCATGACTTTGTTATTGGTGGGGTTTATCATTAGGTATGCCAAATATCCAGTTGGTACAGCATAAGGTTGTAATGCAAAATAATAGTAACAATTATGGACCCTAACGGGTACAGCAGTAGGACTCAGGAGACTTACACTTAGTGGAACTTAGTTTTTCCTCTAAAAACTTGAGATATCAATAGATTATTAAGTTAACTTTAGTTTAACTTTTGCACAGTTTTTGATCTATATCTCAGAACGGACAAACATTTCAGCAAAGCTGTCATAGTAAATGTTGTTCTACATAAAAAGGCCTATCCAATGATATGTATGACATCGCTATTGGTGGGGTATACCAATCTGCCCAATGTCCTTTTTCTCCATTTTAGTTTACATAGGCTTGTGTCAGAGAGGACGAATAGACGAATATTGGACTACGGATACGTTAGAAATGCCTCAATTTCGCCAGTTTATGCCAAAAAATCGTTTTATTTTCATACTACGTTTTTTGCATTTCGTAGATAATAATCATTTAGATTTCAACTTACATGGCAGGTCCATCGTAAAACAGCTAAAATGTCTGCGTCAGGACCGCCGTCACAAATCACCGATCCTCTCGAAATACATATAGAGAGTTGCTACCAATTGCTACCCCCATGGTTTGGAAGATATTCAGCATCCTAAGGTGACAGCCATTCTGATATCAGGATGGCTGTCACTTTTCCCAGTGTGAAGAAACGGCGCAAAAGTATTGAGTTTTTTTGTCACCCAGAGTTGCTACCTAATTGCTACCCTCCAGAATTAAATTTTATACCACACCGATTCCGTGGATAAAAAGATATTAAAAAATGAGTTTTTGCGCCTAACAAAAATAGATTAGCAAGTAAACATACATAAGTTAATATGACAGGTAGACTATAGATAGCGCCTAACTCAAAAGTACTGTTTTGTATTGAACTGTCAGCTTGCTAATCTATTTTTGTTAGGCGCAAAAACTCATTTTTTTGAATATCTTTTTATCCACGGAATCGATGTGGTCTATAATTTAATTCTGGAGGGTAGCAATTAGGTAGCAACTCTGGGTAAAACATTTTCATTTCAACATTTAAATCAGTGTCTACACTTAAGAAGCAGGCAGGCAGAAAACAAATCAGTCTGATAATATTAGTACACCAAAGTTACTTTACAGGGTATTCTTAATCTTATTAATAAAAATATTATTCCCAAATATTATGAATCTTTCTTTGCAAGATTACTAATTTAAATTAAGAGAAACGCAGTGACAGTATAATATTACGTTAAGATACGTTTTAATAAAGTTTAAATTAATAAAATATGGTTGTGAATTTGTGATCTCATAAAGTTTCCTAATTGCATTTAAAATACTATTATGATATAAGATTTTAAAAGTTATTGTTGATTTTGACCTAAGAGTGTGTTTTTTTTTTTTTTTTCAAAAGTTTGAATATTTTCTTAAAAGGACAATGCTATTCTTTGTATGGAAGTTGGGCTCAAGTGTTGCCCACAGTAACTGCATAGTGTATTATGTTCCATAGGCTTATATTAGGTCCCAGACCAAAGGATTTCGAAATCTATCCCGGGAGTCCTGAGAAAAACTGGTTTGACTCTTATTCAATATTACATAAAATAAGCTTACGAACATTTAACTATTCCACTTTTATTACCTTAATTGAAATGAATTATATTCATTGACAAATACGAGGTATTGTACACGACAACTTTTTTTTAACCGACTTCCAAAAATGGAGGAGGTTCTTAATTCATTTGTATTCTTTTTACGTTTGTACGTGCATAACTCCGTCGTTTACCAACCGATTTCAACAATTATTTTATTGTTTGAAAGAGCTTACTTCCTCAATGGTTCCTTTGTCATCCGGCCCAGGGTCTGGTGATGGAATCTCTAAAAAAATCAGGAGCAACTCTCGAAAATTGTAGACACATATCGAGTAAAACCTTGTCATTCGGGTATATGTCTCAGACACCACAAAACTGTAACACGGTTAAGATCTGACCTGACAATGGAGACGATAGAGAGACGAGGGAACTCCTCAACGGTATCTACTAACTACCTCATTTTCGGGCTTATTTTATTCGTCTTGATAAGATTTTTCTAGAAGATAGCTCATAGCGCAGGCGCCTTGTAGATTTAAACCGTAAATTCAAAAATATTGCGGTAATTGCCTTTTTTTTTCAGAAAATCATTGTCAGTTCTTATTAGAATCCAACGCTTTTAGAATTTATTTTAAAATCACAGTAAAAAAGAATAACTCATTTCAACATTTTCCAGTACTGGATCCTGACAGCGAGATCCTGAGCATTGAGATTGACAATATACATATGAGTAAGACTTATTTGGCAGAAAAGTCTTATCAGATTAATTTCTCGGGACCCCTGGGACCGATTTCAAAAATATTTTGATTTCTGTTAAGAGTGAATTAAAGAACCTATTCCAACCACTCCCACTACTGGGCAAATGGCATAGGCTTTGTAAACAGACTGTTCATGTGGAACATTTAAACCGGTTTTCCTCGGGACCCCTGGGACCGATTTCAAAAATATTTTAATTTCATGTTAAGAGTGAATTAAAGAACCTATTCCAACCACTCCCACTACTGGGCAAATGGCATAGGCTTTGTAAACAGACTATTCATGTGGAACATTTAAACCGGTTTTCCTCGAGACCCCTGGGACCGATTTCAAAAATATTTTAATTTCATGTTAAGAGTGAAGTAAAGAACCTATTTCAATCACTCCCACTACTGGGCAAATGGCACAGGCTTTGTAAAGCGACTGTTCATGTGGAATATTAGAAACGTTTTTTCACCCGGACCCCAGGGACCGATTTCAAAAATATTTTAATTTCATGTTAAGAGTGAAATATAGAACCTACTTTGACCACTCCCACTACTGGGCAAATGCCAAAGACTTTATTAAGTGACTATCTAAGGAGAACATTTGAACCGGTTTTTCTCGGGACCCCTGGGACCGATTTTAAAAATATATTAATTTCATGTTAAAAGTGAAGTAAGGAACCTATTTCAATCACTCCCACTATTGGGCAAATGGCTCAGGCCTTGTAAAGTGACTCTTCATGGAGAATATTTGAACCGGTTTTCCTAGGGACCCCAGGGAACGATTTCAAAAATATTTGCATTACGTTTTCGGAGTGCACTAAGGAACCCCCTGGAACTACTCCCATTGCTGGGCAAACTATGAGCCCAGACCCTGGCATTGTCCTTTATGAAGCATTTTTAGTTTTGCAAAACTTGCTAATTAGTTTGGTTAATTTCCTTACTTATTTATTTTTTGTTTTCATTATTTTAACAATATATTCTGATTCGAATATTTATATATTTGAATATTTTAGGATCATTTTCGAAGATTTGTATTTGATATTTTGAAGAAAATTTTGATTTGTTTTAAGTTTTAGATAGCATTTCAATTATTTTATTAAATTGCCAAGGCGATTTTTATTATTTTCCCTAAAAGTTTTATAATAAAATACAATAAACTCATTTTTTTCTTACTTAATGGTCGTTTTATTCCATATTTAATTATATTTGAAACATATTTTTATATCCAAAATAACTTATCCGCTTATAACTTCTCGAGTATTTAGTTAATTATAAAACTACTTAAAACATTTGACGTGGCTTAAGAATACGCTTCTAACGAAGTATAACATGTATATATTTAATATAAAATAAGAAAGTATTGTAAGTAAAAAGTAGTTTGTTTTTTTTTTTTAAATGAGCTCTCCTGTAAATAAGTGTTATTTTTATATTATGGTAGTTTTGAATTGAAGCAGCGATATCTTAATAAGTCAATAAATGATTACCTGCATAATACCCCAGAAAATAAGAGAAAGTTTATTCGGAAGACGGAAAAATCCCCCTTTGTCATTACTTCTGATAAATTTAGATCGGTCATTGAAAGAAAAGAATTATAAAAAAAACAAGAAAAAGAGAATCAAAAAGTGGAGAGAAAAAGAAAAAGAGAGGAGAAGGCAGCTGAACGGGAAAAAATGCTGTGAAGACAAATAAAGCTAAAGGTATAGGAAAGAAATAAAAAAAAGCTAGCAAAAATGATGAAAATATTAATATTGAGAACGAAAATGAAAACTCTGAAAAGGAAAACAATTTTAAAACTGAAACTAAGAAAGACAACAGTAAACCAAAGATAATATCAAATATAGAAGTAGTTAATTGTAATATGTGCAAGCGTCTAGCTGCTAAAAATAAGTCCCTATTATGCATAGCTGGGCATTAACTCGTTAATCCGTTAATCGTCAATTAACGAAGTTAACATTTTGATTAGCGGATTAACTTTTAAGTTAACTTTAAAAAAAATTAACGGACATGTTAACTTCTGTTAATTATGCAGAAGTCCGTTAATCGTTAAGAGGACGAATTGGAATTTTTGGCGTCAAGGATCTCAATTTTTCTCAGTAAATACAAAACGGATCAAAATACAACTTGGTTACCTAAAAGTTCATTATCATTTCTAAATATCATTCATTCAAATTATCATTTCTAAATAATAAAATTAAAAAAACCATTTTGTCGCTTACGACTTTTAGTTATAAGCTAGCGCGTGTATTGTTATCCTCGCCCCGCTCAGACGCTCCGACCCCTTTTGGCGCCTTAGATGCGCGTGCCGGTTATGGAATTATTGTTGACCAATTCGCCGCCTTAATCCAATGTCTACTATTTACCGCACGGCTCCGCGGGACGAGGCGCGATAAACAGGTTCAGACAAGTGCCGGGCTTGGCGAGCGCGGCGCGTGGCAGCGAGTGAAACAAAAACAAAACTAGATATATTTTATCGGCGCGTGTGAGTGGGAAAACTGCGAAGAAATTTGTTTCGTTTGATCATTTCATTACTTAGCGCCGCTAGAGTGACAAGTGTTTTGTTTGTTGTTATTATAAAATATTGTCAGTAAACTACCGACGATTGCAGTAACTGTCCATAAATTAAAAAATATTAAATCTAAGGGCCTATTAGATTGCACAGCTTTAGCCAATGCCTTATTAAGTGGCATAGAGAAAAGGTTTGGACCACTCCTCAATGATGAACAGTGCCAACTTGCCGCGGCATTTCACCCAAAGTTCCGGATGATATGGCTGGAAACGTATGACAGCAGTAAAGTGGATGAAGTAAGAAAATGTATGGAAAAAAGGTAGAAGAAGCTTTACGACAAGAAGCAGTGGAAAATGCGAAAGACAGAGATAGTTTAAATGGCGAAGAGAGTCAAGGGAGTAACACGAGTAACAACGATGATGACGTGGAAGACTTTTTTTAATTCTGTCACTCAGTCTATAGAAAAACCAAAGAGCTGCAACTCTTTAAAGAGTAAAGAGCACAGTCTCGTTAAAATGTGGCTGGACATGAAATCGAAAGACTCGTTCAACGATGCTGCATTCCTCGGGGAACAGATATTTATAAATCTATTTATTAAATACTATACTGCTATACCCTTAAGCGCTGCAGTAGAACGTCTGTTTTCCACGGGTAAAGACATTTTAACACCAAAACGAGCCTCGCTTTCAGACAAGAACTTCAACATGTTAATGTTTATGAAGGGGAATATGCACCTTATGTCCGACGATTAAATTACATATTTATTTGAATTATACAAGTATTTTGTTTTTTTCCTAACCTGTTACCTTCCAGAACCTAAACCAACCGACTGGTTTCATAAGTTCACTAACGCAACGATATAAAAATGCAATTTTGTACATAGTTAACGGACTAACGATTAACTTTAACTTGCGTTAATTCTTCCGAAATGTAACGCTTTAAGGATTAACGAAACTAACTTTTTTTTTGTAGCGGATTAACGATTAACGAAGTTAACTATTTTATAAACGGTGCCCAGCTATGCTATTATGTGATTCTTGTAAAAACTACTATCATCGTCATTGCATTCCTAATAAAAACGAAGAGCATTTGTCAGATGATGATGAGCTTACTGATCTTGTATGCCATAAATGTTTTTTGTTAAATGATAATGACTCTGAATCTTTTGAGGATGAAGATAATGAAGAAGACATGTTTTAATTGCTAAAGCCATTGTTTATGTAATTAAAACATGTCTAAAGTTTTAATTTATATTTAATTTACGATGTGGCTAATTACTATAAGATCTCATGGCCAATAACTGCAATGTTATGGCCAATAACTATAATTTTAAGTTTTTATGTTGATTTTATTCCTAAAATGTTTAATAACAGAGTATGTATAATGACATCCTACTAATATTATAAACGCGAAAGTTTGTATGTATGGATGTTTGTTACTCTTTCACGCAAAAACTACTGAATGGATTTTAATGAAACTTTACAATAATATAGCTTATACATCAGAATAACACATAGGCTACAATTTGTAAACATATTGTTCGAAATACTAAACCTGCGCAGACGAAGTCGCGGGCACCAGCAAGTAATTTTATAAATACATGAATACACAACCATATGGCATAACTTTTATTTATTTTTAACTGGGAATTTTAATTTTACTAAAGATTTTAAATTTTGAGTCGCTTATCTAGCCAATAACTATAGTTTCCCCTATTCTATTCCACCCTACAACACCTTCTTATCTTAAAAAACGCTTTGAGTTTGTATGTGACACCCACTCACTGTCTCTAAGGTCAACAGAGAACTTAAAACTGAAGATGGTGGTGCATTCCACGTCTTTTTCATCAGGACTATCAGGAGCGCACAGTCTCTTGCTGTTTTCAAGAGTATGGTGAAGAATCATTACCTGGCTCTGTAATGCTGCTTCTCCTTCAAATATATTTATATGTTTGTCTTGTATTACTTTCTTTATATGTGTGTGTGTATAGTTTTATTACTTTAGTATAAAAAATAAAATAATAATTTTTGTACGCTATACTAACCGTTATCTATTTCTTTACAGATCGATTCCATCCAAAGGTTGTCTGGATGAAATCACTTTTAGTGATAAGACCGCCTATTGTACTCAAAAATTTTGAGAAATGCTCTTATAACCTATTTTTGAAGAAAAAAATACCTTTAATTAATTGGCAGAACCTTCAATCTGTGGTCTCTCTCTACACAACCTTCTCCACTAAGTGATATCACACAACACAACAATGTCACAAGCTTTGGCCCAAATAAATATATGATAGTACTGTAGAGATGTAGTCTTACTTAGATACTTTTTGGTGTTTTATATTCAATTCCTGGCCG
Source organism: Helicoverpa zea (assembly GCF_022581195.2). Lineage (NCBI taxonomy): Eukaryota > Metazoa > Arthropoda > Insecta > Lepidoptera > Noctuidae > Helicoverpa > Helicoverpa zea. The sequence continues at coordinate 9,330,496 of NC_061472.1, forward strand.
AACAATGATGTAAATAGATTTGATTTGAAATAGAATAAGTTTTTATATTGAAGTATGTGACTTCACCTCTCGAGCCTAAACAATAAACGTCGTGATATCGAATCAGTTTTTCATTTTGACCAAGATAATTCTCTCCCGGTCCTACAGTACCTTCCAGAAGAAAATAAAAAGGGAATTTAAACGCAGATTATGAACAAGCTTAGTTTTACCCATAAAGTACTTTTAATTCTAAGTCCATTAACACAGAAATATTTTTGTTTGTTAATCTGAATGAAAATAGGTGATAGTCTTTCATTGTAGTTATGTATTTCCTAAGTGATGGTCACATCTTAACTTTCAAAGGTCCAGCTACTGAAAACCGCCATTTATTTTGGCATTCACATGCATACAATATCGAGCAAAGCCTGTTGTAATTTTGTTTATGGTACAAAAAAAAACATTTCATTAAAACCTAAGACAACACACTGACCAAAAAGGCACTTGCTAGATAAGAACCAGACCAGAAACAATGCATAACTGAGCACAACAAAAGAATTAGTAGTTCTTTTTACTTCTCCTGAAAGCCCCTAAGATGAAGACAACTAAGAACAAGCACTATTCACACAAAATAAATTCCAAATGCCTGATAACTTTTAAAAACAAAATTCTCTGCAAATGTATGTATTGCAAATGTTCTTTTATTTTAATTAGAAAAACACTGCCACTTTGAGATATAAACATCCACTTTTCATGATACTATCAAACCATAATATGCCTATAGACAATACCATTAGCACCATCGCAAACAAAACCTCTAAGACGACCCATGGACCAAACAATCAACTAACAAAGCTATAAAGAACCAATTAAAGAGATGGCAAACATTTTCAAGAAAAACAAAATACTAAGGCAACTGACCAATACCCCAGGCCTATCATCATTTTCAAGAGCCCTACCAGTATACCTTGGACATCCTCTTCCATTTTATGATGCTTTTTAAATGAATTCATTTTGACAGTGCCCAATAATTTTCACTGGCCTTTAGTGAGCACTTTGTTGGTCATTCTATCCGTCCAACTAATTATTGTGATGTGATGTTGGGTCACTTTTTAGACACGGTTGGTTAGCCCCATGGTAATAAACACAAGTTAATTAATAACTATGGGTGCTAACACTACTGATAAACTACATATTGCTACATATATACATATTTATAAATACAGGTAAAAATTTAGTATCGTTTGGCAGGCGGAGGGGGAGGAAAAGGGGGGGAGAGTGGTGGGGGGCTCCACCCCTATCCTCTGGTACCACTCCCGTTACAAGGTAACGCATAATTTTTGAGAAAAATAGATATTTGTAACCTAACCTCAAAACACTATAATCACCCACTACGGTCGGAAAATTAAGTGCAAGTACTTCTAATCAATACGAACAAAGGCAAAGTCGACGGAGCCCCGCTACGCGGGGCTCCTACTTCTGGGTGGTTTAAAAAAAAATAACCACGAAGGGAATGGCGGGGTCTTGCAGACCCCGCCATCCCCTTCGAACCTAACCTATCCGAGTCGGGGGTGCCCTAAGTCGCGAGCTCGCTTCGCTCGCTCGTGTGTACTAAGAGAAATAAGATGATATTTGAAATAACATCATATAGTACATTGACGCAACTCGAAGAGAAACGGAATGACAGCTAATCACAAATGACACTTAACGCAAAAACCAGAGACATTTATTTATTTTTTGCGTTCCTTTTCACGGATTTGTACACCACAGACGATATACTAAAACACATTCGGTTGTCGATCGCCCATTTTAACGTTCCGTTTCACCGAATAACGTTGACATTACGCGTTTTATCTGATTTGAGGTTAGAAACAATTTTTGTAAATTTCTTGAAAAATATCCATTACCTTGTAACAAGAGTGGTAGCGTTGTAATCGGAGACCCACCCTCTACCAGATTTAACCACTTTTAGCCCCGTCCGCCTGCCAAACGATACTAAAGCCAACCCGACACATTTTTACTATTCATATTTCTATCACGATATAACGAATGTAACTAATATGGGTGTGATGTGTAACGGAGTGGACGGTGATGGCCATAATCTTGTAATTCCGAAACCATGTCCGAATAAATTTTTGGCACGCTGGTAGTAGGTTCTGTTTTAGCGCGTTTTATACATTTGTCAATTTTGATTTTTGACTCATTGTCTATATGACTTGGTTGACATAAATGAGGATTTTCGCTTATTAGTACAGTACAATCAATGTTCGTTTTTAGTTGTGCTTTACATTCATTTCTTTGTATGCATCTCCATACAATTACACCGTTTTTATTTTCCCTACGTTTATTATAACTGTAACCATGTCGCAAGAGAAGATCTTGACCTCTTTTTGATTTAATTAAAGTGAAATCAGCTAGTTCACCCTTGCTTGTAGAGGGTTGCTCTGCCATTATTCAAATCGTTCAACGATTCAAATCATTAGCCACATCTGAAAATAATGGTATAATTTCACCATACACGAAAATAATTATATAATTTACTTAGAAATTACTCATTTTCATTTCACAACATAATGAAGTGTTAATGACAACATAGTTATTTATATTTTAAATCATATTTGAAACTATGAATATGTAATTAACGTGCATCTGTAAATATGATAAAAAAACTACTTACATAAATACTCCAGTTACACTTTTGATTAGTACACGTAGTCTAACTGGTCTGAAAATTTTAAAAATTGAACATTAGATACGTGAAATAAGCGAGCAATAGCAGGCAATAGAAAAATCGCAAGATGTGCAACAAGAAAAGCAAATATAGCCAATAATTAACATCATAAAACACATCAGGCATAACACAAAATGGAATTACTTTATTAATTTGGTGCATTAAGTTGCATTATTGACTTTAATGAATAGTGTAATGACGCTTCCACTAGGGGGCGCTGTGCTATGATCTCATAAACAACCAACCAACAAACGTAAAACATAGCTGTGATTCACAGATTATGCTAATTACTTATTGCGGTAATTGAATACAGTGCAAAACTTATTCAACTTTCAAAAATATATTACAAGTAATTTATCATTGTGTTACATAATATTTATATGTGTTTAAAACAAAAAGCACCTAGAATAACAAGTATAAATAACTAAGTACATATTTACCACTTACTTCTTAGTGTATCCAGGCTTTTTTGAAGAAACAATAAATATAAAATAAGTTATATGTCTGACTTCACATCATTTATGCACGCACTTTAAGCAGATATGTTATTATTCTGTCAGTATTTTAGACACACTAAACCAAATGATGGGAAACACGCTGCACAATTTGCAAATGAGTGACAGGGACAGCATTATACTACTATCTTTTGTGTTCCTGAGGGTGCGTTTATTTGCTGTGTCTTTACTTCTATCTGAGGAACAAAAGTCATTATGCATAATATATTATCTAGTAGGTTACTTACTATTTTTGAGTAACACATGTGCCTAAGTAAATCCTCCTTAAAAATATTTGAACATGGTGCGCTCGACTGTACTACTTATTTTTTCTGAGGTATATAATAGTATTTGGGCGAATAGTCCATTACTAAATTTTACTTGACCTGATTCGCCCGCTATTAAATTTGTCTCGGGCGAAAACGGCCCTAAAAAATATTCAAAATTGAAAATAGTTCATTCGCCCGATTCGGGCGAGCAAAATTAGGGCGAAACCGCTACTAAGCCCTTATTTTGAGCGTAGATGTACGTTCCGGCATACGAAAGGTTATTGTTCTGTAGTCAGTGCATACTTGTGTCTATTTAAAAAAAATCTTACCCACCACTTACCTGGTATTTTACCAGAAAATAGGCAAGAGCGATGATTTTTATTCAGATATTCAAAGATCAGTATACGTAGATCCAGTCGAGATAATGGGGATCCAAAATCTGCAGCTACTATCAAAATACCCACAATGTCCATTTCCTCGGGAGTCGCCAAGGCGCAACTGACCACCAGGAGGTTTCATATGGTGTCCCTTTACTTTATTCTCAATAGACGCCGAGGAATGAGAAATCTTTTTTCAGCTTCCAATGACGTTATGTTATTTTTTTACAAGATCTACTGGTAGGTCTAGCATTTCCTAGGTGTAATTTTTGTAGGTTCTTGATCCTAGTTTTCGGCGATTACGGCGACCCATCTCTTAAAAAGAAAGAAAATGTTTTTGTACCTACAACTACTAAGATTCTCATGTTTAAATTGATGATTATTATGAGTTATTAGCACATAAAGTTTATAAAGTGTCTCATAAAATATATTTCTTATTTTCTGTTATTGTCAACCCTAGGCGGCTACAAAACATGGCAAAGTTGCCCTCACATATTGACGGTATGGTCTGGTAGCTTTGCCAACAACACTTATGAGACACAATTCAAACATAACGGCATTTAAAAGGTAATCAATCCGTTTCCTTACTATTATAATAACATTATTCGTAAAATGTACATACCTGGATCCGATTTTTACACTCGATCGATTATAAGTTCTTGAGCACTGTGTTTTAAGGTTATGTGAGCGACAAGTTTTGAGTTTGAAGTGGGAAAAAATGGCTGCCGCGCTACCGTATTCAAAATAGTGTTGCCAATTGATAACCGTATTTTTATCTAAACATAGTCCCAACTCCCAACACTTAAAAATAAACGTTGTCTGTGGTATGAAAGGATTAACTGAAGCGCCCCGATGGTGGCAAAGCTAGTTACCCTTGGTAAAGCTGCCAGGTTTGTCGGTTTGTCAGTATAACAGTTACTAGAGATGAGACGGCTATAATATTTTATCGATATTTATAAAGAGATTGTGGGTGAAAAAAAAACTCAATACTTTTGCGCCGTTTCTTCACACTGGGAAAAGTGACAGCCATCCTGATTTCAGAATGGCTGTCACCTTAGTATGCTGAATATCTTCAAAACCACGAGGGTAGCAATTGGTAGCAACTAATGGTAGCTGGTAGCAATTAGGTAGCAACCTTCTATATGTATTTCGTCCAGTATATTATATGTATTTGCGTGGTCACTATCAATATCATATGCTGTTTCGTTGGATTGGACTTTTCTTTGTGTTTTCTTTCGTCCCTTTTTGCCTAGATAGATAGTCTTAGGTTATTTTTTTACCATGGTCGTATTTGTCTTTGTCTGCGGTTCTTTTTTATTTCTTTCTTCCATTTTACGCTTATCATCATGTGTTATAACTTCAGCTCCGGAAGCAATTTTTTGCCGTTTGACTTTTACATGAGCTCCAGCTTTAACTTGCATCAATAATAGTTCTTCAAAGGTTATTCGTCTATTTTCTAATATCTGGATTCTATTACTGCTATTGTCAAGTTGTTTCAACTCCTTATTGGAAACGAAAGATTCTTGTTCCAGTCTTTGATGAAATTCTGAATTTGTAACTTGGTTTTCGTTTATAATTTTTGCTTCCTCTGTCTCCAAATAATTTTTCTGAATACGGTTGTGTGTCACAATTTGCAGAACAGTGATCGCTACTACTAAGATGAGAATGTATACTAAGTACTTGTATTGTGCAATTAAATGAAAGCAGACTTTGTGGCTGGTTTTTTGTATCTTGAGATTGCAATCCAAATGGATTCTTGCTGGATTGACCTGAATCCAGCTGGATCCAGCGCGGATCCAGCAAAATGTGGAACAAAAATAAAAAGAAGACATTTTTAAGACTTTTTTTTTATTAATTTGTATTTCCTACGATAATATAATCTATCAAATTTTTTTATGATTTGAGATCAAAAGAATCAACTTAAAATTAAATAACAAACATATAACATTTTAGATAATGTTTCTAAGTAAGCAATATCTTATTACGTTTGTTTAATGATAGTACGGCTAATCAGTATTAATCAGTCTTACAAAATCTTTTAAAATTAACTTAAAAATAGGACCGTAATAATAATACTATTTTTATTAGCGCGCCGCGCGATGATAGTCGATGTCACCGTCCCGCATGACGAGAACCTCGTGAAAGCTGAGAAAGAGAAACAAATAAAATATCTTGACTTAGCGCACGAGGTTGTCACCATGTGGGATGTCGACACGGCTGTTATTGTGCCGATTGTCATTACGGCCAATGGTCTAATAGCCAAGAGCCTCGACGAACACCTCAGGAGGCTCTCGTTGGGCGGCTGGATCAAGGGACTGATTCAGAAGGCAGTACTCCTTGATACGGCACGTATTGTGAGGAGGTTTCTGTCTCTGGGACCCTAACCACCGGTACCTTGGACCCTGTGCCCGATATCGGTGGCAACCTATTTTTTATATTTTTAAATGTTTTTTATTTTTATATTTAATATTTAAAAATGTAAATAATATGTGTGAAAATAAATAAATGACTAATCCATACTATTTTAATCTTCAATGTTTTTTTTGTATAAAAAAATCTCCGAAATAATCTTCTCTCTACTTAGGCAGTTTAAAATCTGATCATAAGAGACTAACTATTTCTGTTTGAATTCTCTGAAAGTAAGACATTAGAAAGCAAATTTTATCTTTAGTCTTATCTCTCAACCTGCTTCGCACAGAACTGCATATGTAGCCGGCTGCTGAGAATGGCGTCGCTGTCGGCCTGTGCACTGGTCGGTTTTAGGGTCATTAAATACTATGAACATAATGAACGTATACCCTACGTAAATGTTCACCTCGCTCTACAATATGTTGTTTATTCACTCGTTATAACAAAGTTTTCATCTCCTGCCGCATCGCATTCTTTTTTGGCAAAGTAAAATAACCAGGTTTTGTTACTGCTTCTTCATACTTTTTTGGATTTTTCAAGTATACTAACGTACCAGTAACTTCGGAGAGGTGCCGTTCTACGATTCTGTTGTGTAGTGCTTCAGCTAGCTCGGCGCTTAGGGAAGTGCCCTGGCTGTATAGCTTGTATAAGACAAATTTCAAGGTTGCGTTGGCAGTTATCAATGTGGACTCACTTCTGCAAAGAGCTTCTACAGCCAGTTTCAACGGTTGTAGACTGACGATCAGCTCATTGATTTATTGACCATTCATCGCCGGAAAATTTTATTTCGGAACCGAATTCTATCAATGCTTTATCGATGCAAACTTTCAAGTTGTAGAAACGTTCCTGCATACTGAGCAAACTGTTCCATCTCGTACGGCAATCAAGAATCAGACTTAGTTCTTTACCTTTCTTCCTTAACATATTTTTGCAAAAACAAATCATCTTTGGTGGACAACGTTTTTCGATATTCCTCATACAGGAATGCGCACTTATACCCAAATGTCTATGTTTATGTATATGTTAATAAATTACTTTCACTTTTTGTGAGTATTGAGGTTATGTTTCTTAGATATGAATCTAATAAATTGAACCATTTCACTGAAGGGATATAAATCTTGTCGGTCCCAGAGCCTGACTTTTGGAGTCCTTTATTTTTTTTAATTCCTGCGAGTAGGTAGATCTAAAAAGAAATGGATGTCATTAGGTTAGATGACTTCTAAAAAACATAGGTATTAATAATAATAAGTAATAGTAGTAATAAGTAAGTAATAGTAATAAATATGCTTCTGAAATACTTAAAATGAACAAAAAAAGCACTAACCTGATGTTTTTAATTTTCAACTTAATTTCCTTCTCACCGAATCCGGGTATGTTCATTGTTTTTTTCTAAATCCAAGTATGCAGATTGCTTCATTTGTTTGTTTTTATAATTCGGGGATTTGATATTCCACAAACATTCATGTTCAACATATTTATTTGGAAACAAATTTAAAAGTTTCTTCGCTCCAGCGAAATGTCATTTTCGGGGAAACTCACTAATGAACTCGACTAACCAACAGGTTCAGACTTGTTTAGCCGATAAGCCAGTGAGCACGGAGGAGTAGTGGGGGACGCTACTCGCCCGATAGAAATATAACAAAATGGATTGGCTCGACTAAATGACTTACCAACCTACTTGACTAAATTTTTGGTGTTCAGACACATTTAGCTACTAAATTACTCGGCACTTGACTAAACTACTAGCCTAATGCGAACTAGCCTTTATATCTACAACCTGTGGATCACCAGCTTTGCGACCTCGTCGAATACTTTTATAAAGCATATTTTCAGGTTGGGCAAAATCTTTAACAAAGTCATGATCTACATTAATTGCTTCATAGGGGTTAGTGCTAAGTACCTCTTTAGTAATCGTGACATAATTCCTGGGCAAATGTACTTCCCGATTTTTGAGCTTTCGCTCAATAGCACTGTGAACCGAGTCACACTCCGTTTGAGTGTGACCATTACGTTATGTTTCTTGCTCAAAAAGAGCAGTGCTTTTGCCAGCACAGAAATACGGTTCTGGTATGTGGACACGTCAGAGTAAATAACAATTGGTAACTGAAATGGAATACAATGTCTTTCGAAATAATCAATTACTAACACAAAGTCTAGACCAGCGTTTCCCAAACTTTGTTCTACTGTGACCCGGTTTTCATACCTACTCCTCCTTCGTGACCCACTTAAGATTTTGGACCCACTGAAATAGGTATTAGGCAAAATAAAACCCATATATTGCTAATAGAAGTACTTATGTATGTATTACAATCATTAGTGAGAAGTATGAAGCTGTTTATTTTTGACCAAGGCATCCAAGTTCGCCGGAAACGATGACAGTTTTATCCTGAGGTCTGATTCGACTTCAAATCGGTTTCTATATTTATTTTTGAGGTACATTAGTGTTGAAAACCCTGCTTCACAATTTTTACAACTTTTAACTTTATAGGTTGTCACAACCTATAAATGTGTGTGATGTGTGTTAAAAATTGTATTTCTTGATTAGCTACAATTGGGTATTCCTGACGACAAGATAACCAAAAATCTATCAATGGTTTTCGCTCGAATATGTCCTTGAGTGCTGTGTCTCATGACAGTTCAATTAACGATTCGACATTTGAATCTGTCAAATTAGTTTCGGAGTCTAATTTGAATGTGAATGGGTTTCTTATCCATGCTTCGTGATATGCGGATAGAGCGGAGTGAAATGAAACGGACGGACTTTGAGTATACACTGAATTTATTTAGGAAAATTCACCCCTTTTAAATAGTTATAAGTAGTAGTTTGATTCGGGTGATTGGATAGTTTTCTGCTCTTTGTGAATCTAAAGCTTCACTGGGACGTAACAGAGAAGGGCGGCAGCTCATTGTGGCAAGTGGTTCATTATCCAAATTTTTTGTAAAATATCCCTTTTGTTATTCTTGATGGCTGGTATAACTGCTTCGAGGGTAAGTAGGTTGGTTGTGCTTTGTCATAGTGGTCAATAGGTTCATAGTGGCTTGGATCATATCTTATATTTTGTGCTCGGTGGATTAGATTAATTATTTCCATCTTAGTTGTCAGCTTCGCGGATTCGGGTATTTTTTTGAAATCCTTTTAAGGAAAGCATAAATAATCTGTCTTCGTTTTCGAGAAATGATTCACGTTGAGTTCTTGAATTAATGCTTTCTTTTAAAACCGAAACAAGGTCTTCTTTTTCCAAATTATTGTCTTCCTTTTTCTTCTTCGATCTTGGTTGTCCTTGTGAGATACTCATTCGGGGGTGGGAAGGACTATGTTTTCCGTATCCAGGCCCGCCGCTAGCTGTTTGTTCGCCCGCGTGCATAACTGATTATGCCGCCCTACGACTACATATACTGGGTTTTGTCAAAAAAAGAAAAATTCGTTAAGATTATAAAATATGTATTGTAATTAGGTAGTCCAACACCCCCCCACCCCCCCATTTATATCCATGTTACATCTCGAAGAGGAAAAAATATGTACATGCACCGCAAACACACCTACTTTTGGATAAATATTACAATACATAACATGTATTACACATAACTTTTTATTTCAAGTACTTTTTTTTAACGACGTCAAAAATCATCAAATGACCCCTCCCGCTGTGGGTTAGCAGCGGCGAGGGAGTGTCAGACTCTTACTGACTAAAAACCGTCGTGTCCCGTCGTAAGCCTTTCAGGTGCCGTGGGCCGCGGTAACTCTTTCGATCAACCCGCAGCCCCGGCAGACCCGCAGCCCCAGTAGTTATTTCAAGTACTTAGACTCGTAAGCACTTGAAGTGCTGCTTAGGTTACTCGAAGACTTAGAGGAACCATCAGTGCCGTGTGAATTTTTTTTTTAGTTTTTGGGACACAAAAATACCCCAACAAATTAAAAAAAAGTAGCGTAAAGTAGAAAAGCCGCAAGCGCAGCGAGCGCGAAATTTTTTGAGTTTTGGAACACAAAAGTGCCCAAAGCACCGTAAATTGGAAAATCCGCGAGTGTAGCGAGCGTGATTTTTTTAGAGTTTTGGGTCACGAAAGTACCCAAAGCAGTTAAAAGAAAGTATCGTAAATTGGAAAATCTGAGAAATATTTAGAGTTATGGGACAAAAAAGTACCCAAAGCAGCTAAAAGAAAGAACTGTAAAGTGGAAAAGCCGCGAGTGTAGCGAGCGCGATTTTTTTTTTTAGTTTCAGGTCACAAAAGTAGGACCTGGACCGCTTATAAAAAAACCACGTTAAAGATTTTTTTTTTAATTGTTGGTTTCAGGACCCTCAAATTAAATTCGTGACTAAAGCGTGCACCAGTAATTTTTGTCACTTCGGCGCCTCAACTTTTTGTTACATTGAGGACTCAAAAAGTAAGCGCAGAATAAATTAAAACATGTAAAGAAAAAACCGCGAGCGAAGCGAGCGCTTTTTTTTCTAACTTTAAGGAATTCATTTAAGTAATCAGTCAATTTATTGTGATTTTGGCGCGAGCGGGCGTGCGACAAGGATGCGGGTGGAAAAAAGTGGGTTGACAGTCGGACTGTGTCACCTCTCTCAGTCCCGTGGTGATGTCTCGGGTCTGCACTGCGACTGGTAGTGAACCTAGGCTTTGCAGATTACAATAGCACCTCCGTGGATGGTCCCTTTTGCCCGTGCCATCCTGGTCGTGCAGATATGTGTCGATCGAGAGGGCACCCCCCTAGACGTGGTACCTGGGGCGGACCGCCCCCTGCACCCCTTCTTACGCCCCTACTGACGTCCGTGATTGAAACTATTGCTAAATTACTTAGTCTCTGCTGGAGCATTGTCGATCTTAAATAGGTTTTAATAATGTTTAATTTTGAAAATGATCTTTCAACAGATGCTACTGAAACTGGTAGTGTAAGTTATATTCTTAGCGCTATTGCTGTGTTCGGAAATATTGAAGTGAAATCATTGGTAAAAATATATTGTATTTTTTAAATATTACCCACCCAAAACAAAAATGTGAAAGACTGCCAAGTTCGATAATATGGGAATGCTTCGCCTATAAAAGAAGTGAGATCTGAATAAGTACCGAGTTCCATACACATACCTCAGTTAAAAATAGTTACTTTTTAATGATGTTACTTGGAAAGTTTTCATACACCTTGTTATAAACCTACTAAACGCAATGAATCAAGTATTTAATTTTCTATTAAAACTTGCCAAGTAACATCATTAAAAAGTAACTATTTTTAACTGAGGTATGTGTATGGAACTTGGTACTTATTCAGATCTCACTTCTTTTATAGGCGAAGCGTTCCCATATTATCGAACTTGGCAGTCTTTCACATTTTTGTTTTGGGTGGGATTTCATTTATTTTTGTAAGGTTGTTTATTTTATTTTTTTCTTATGATGAAGTTAGTTAAAGGAATGTCTCATTTATACTATCTTTTAGATTTTTTAATATGCACTATGTTTCTTACAAAGAAATGAACTAGATTAACTAAATGGACTAGATTTACCAACTGACTGACATGACATGTTATCATATATTATGTTCGTGGATCAAAGTTACACATTCGTTATTTTCGAAAGTGATTCACACTTGGCCGTTTTCAGATTTTTATTTTACTTCTAACTACACTATTTTACTTCTAACTAAACTAAATACAAACCATTCGAAGATATATTATATAAATATAGATAAATTTAGTTCGTTTTAGTTCCTTAGGGGTATAAATTTACACCGGGTATAAAACACCTTCATTATTTTGAAACCGACTCACACTTGGCCATTTTCAGATTTTTCCCTTTACCTTGACATAAAGACCTACCTCCATGCCAAATTTCAAGTCAATACGACCATTGGAAGTGGTCTAGGTTTTTGATGAGTGAGTCAGTGAATCAGTCAGTCAGTGAGTGTATAGTAAAAATAGCGATTTTCTGACGTCAATATCTCAAGACCTACAATAGGTATATTAATGAAATTTTGTATTTTAGATAAGTGAGGGGGTCTCAATAGATACTAGAAATTTGATATGCGTAAATAAAATAGATTTTGAGTTACAGGGGGGTCGAATTTGGCCCGAAATGGTTCGTGTAATTTAACCCACGGCCGGTGTGTCGCTTTTTTTGCTCGAACTTGGCGGACACACTGCCGTGTGTCTAGATGTGATAAGGCGATGGATTTGCCGCCCCCTAGGACGTGCCGCCCGCGTGCGGTGCACGCCATGCACGCCCGCTTACGGCGGGCCTGTCCGTATCATTAAAGTTTGATTCTGTTGTATTCGATTCTACCGTATCTTTAAGGAACATCAGGTTTTGAAAGTATACATAGGGAGATTTACGTTTCGCTGCAGCACCACTTTTTGCGCCTTTGACACGTCGTAGCTCCCTGAGGAATGAAATGAGTCCCTTATATTTATCCATTCTTTTTTGGAGTGACTTACCTGGAAATAAAAAAAAAGTTATCATAACGTGTTCTTCATTTTGCAATGTAGAGTCCTGCAATATGAACATGAACGTTCATTTATTTTACATTGTATTTTATAATTATTTGTAATTTTACAGATCCCCACATCCGAGAAAGAATGGTTGGAAATTGAATTGCTGAAGAATTTCAAGGTAAATGGGATTTTCCTCATGCTATAGCTGCCATGGATAGAAAACACGTTTACACAAGTTTAGTTAGTCCTAGTTTAGTTAATTTCTCCGTAAAATCACCATGCAAATACATGCTTATTTTTATATAAATCTCTCTTTTTGAGTTTATTAACAGAGGTAATAAAAAATCTGTAAAATAATTACCAGAGCCAGTGATTTGACTTTTAGATATTCTCCATTTTTCTCTTCTGTACGATGATAGGAGCACAGTCATTTTTTTCTTTAACTCCGGCACAGGGACTCCCATTTCACTACTAATTTCTCTCCAAGCATCTTCTCTCAGCGATTTGTTGTGATATGAAGAACTTTTGCTATTCCACAGCAGTTCTTTTGTACCATACAGTTGTATTAACTTACGGCAACTTTGGTTATCTATAATGGGAGCGCACAAACACAAAAAAGTACAACGTGTCCGTCTCAATGAGGGTCTTCTCAATTTTTTCTGCCACAGGGTGGCGCCACGTATGCGTCTGGTCCAAACAGCTGTCAAATAGTATGGAATTGTAGGGTCCGAACTTATTGTTTATTGAAATTCTGTTATATTGGAAGTGTTATTGATTTTATTATGGACTACGGTCAGAATAAGGTTTCCGAACTAAAAATTGAGCTAAGAGAGAGGGTGCAAAAGTCACTGGCACTAAGGAAAAGCTTGTTGAAAAATTTGTTAACACAATATGATTTAGTTTTTTTTATTTACTCAACCGCAATAGTAAAACAATAATGCAGTGCTTTAATTATAAAATAAAAAAAACACTAAAATCGTTCACTATTCATAGTAAAGATAAGCACTTTGACAGTTATCTGGACCTGACGACTCGGTGCTGCCACCTCGTGGACGCCATTTTAGAAAACCCTCATTGGCGCGCGCGCCGCGACTGATGCGTGGTAAAAAACCAACAGCCGACGGAACGGACCGCTCCGCGTTCGGGCGCTCCAACGAACACAATGGCGCGCGTTCCAAAATGGTATCCATTTCGCGCGGCTGGAGCGCGCGCCCATGTTTATATGCATACACGTCAGCACATATGGAAAATGCAGCGATTCATCGCTATTCAAGAACTCCCATTTTTATGTAAAACTTACAAATAATAATTAAGACATACCAGGTATTATACATATACCGACTTCGAGGTATTTCTGATAAATAAAGACTCTTTGAAGCATACTAAAATTGAGCAGTGCATTTACCATAACATTGTTACGGTTTTGTGCTGTACATCCATCAGAAAATATGACAACTGGTTTTTTTTCAGGAGTGAGACATTTTTTTTCTTAATAGTCAATCAAGCATGAAACGAATGTTGATGCAACTAGTTGATTGTTTTGATCTTCTGAAAACCAATAACATGTAGCTTGCTTTTGTACAACATCGTAAATTGTGTCTCAATCCTTCTCCGTATGAGAGGAGGCCTGTGCCCAGCAGTGGGACGATAAAAAGGCTGTAACAGTACAATTCTTTAATTGGGTCATTTTGATCATAAACTATGGTTTTGCCACATAACAAAATACTGACATCTTTGCACCAATTGAAAATGACTAAATGTATGATTTTTTTTTAAAGGAATTCCGTTAATTTAACTTTGTATTGGTCACATTGAATAAAATCGAGAGAAACAAGTGTGGTGGTCACCAATTCTATATAATTTACTATTTCAATTCAATATCATACATTCCAGCAAACATTTACTGGGATAGTGAAGAATATATTTACTCGTATTTCTTTTTAAAGTAATGAACTTTAAATAGGATAAATATGTTTCTTCACTATCCTCTTCTAACGCTTTTTTACATTCCATGCAATTTTTCGAAAAAAAAAACTTATTAAATTAATTACCCAGCCACAACAATACTTCAATTTCACGAGATAATATTAAATCTAAACTTTTTAACTCGATATTTAAATGATTAAAATCAATTTCTATAAGTTTAGGTAGGGGCTTGGGAATATTATGAGTTATAATATCTTTTAAACTATGTAGGCAATGACTGTCGTCACTCTCACAATTAGCCCCTACCGATTAAGGTGACACTATATTGTTTATCAATAAGGCTTTATATGATGCAATAACAATGTTGTTAAAAAAATCTTTTTAAATACTTACTAAAGTTACTATAATCATGTATGGTTTCGTCATCAACAAATGCCAACAAAATGTTAAATATATTTTTGGAGTTGGTTTTAAAACCATCACAGAACTTCATAATAAGGCAGTTGCTCAAATTCCTTCTAAGACATTGTTCCTGATTCAGCTAAGACAGTAGTGTCTTAACCGCATAAGTTTTGGGATCTTAACCTTTGGAAAAATATCTTTACTAGTAACTGGTCCTGCGCTTACACTTGTTAAGAAGTGTTTTTTGCTAACCAAAACAATAGCAAAAGGGAATGCTTACAACCACCTGTAAAAAACAAAAAGTCATGGAAAACATCATCCAAGTTTGAACAAAAGGCACTTACATATCAAATTTATAAGTTAATTATAAAAATACCTGCTGATGCTGGACAATCTTCACATGTTGCATTAATAATATTATTATCCTGTTCATCAATTTTACAATTGACGGTATACAATTTCTTGCTTATTCTGTGTTCAGGCACTACTTTAGCACTGACTATGCAATCACTGCCTGTTCGACTGACTTTCACGTAGCCCACGCGACTATGGCACTAATGAACAGATTGACAACCTATTGACATTTTTCTAACGTCAAAGAAATAATTTTAAGTAAAAGGCCAAAGACATGTAAATTATACAGACAAATGATGACGTAACCGTAAAAAAGTTACTCCTAATTTTAAATAATTAATAAATAAAACCGTTTAAAATAGAACGACTCCATAAAATTAAAAATTATACAAATTAGTTTAGTGAGAATGCTCTATATTATTGAAATTTTAAATAAAAAATGAGGGTCGAAAAAATTGTTCAATGCCCATTCCTCAAACCTCGAACGGCCACTCTTCAAAAAAGAAAATAGGGAACAAATGGAATATTACCGACCTATTTCATTAATACCTGTACTATCTAAAGTATTCGAGAAATATATATATAAGGAACTCTATAAATTCATCGAAAAGTTTAATATATTGTGCGAAGAACAAAAGGGCTTCCGAATACATAAAACAATTAATATGGCCATATACGACTTCCTATATAATGTCCTTAGTAATGTTGACAAGCGAAATCCTGTGTGCAGCATATTTTGCGATATGACCCAGGCGTTCGATTATGTACATTATCCCACCTTAATATCGAAACTGGAAGCCTATGGCATTAGAGGCAATGTACTTAGTCTACTCGAATCTTACCTAAAAAATAGAATACAAAAAACTGAGATAACTAAAATTAACATACATAATAAGCGCGAAGAAATATTTAGGTCCACCGAACGTGAAGTTTTATTTGGAGTACCACAGGGGAGTGTATTAGGCCCTTTCATATTTATTTTATACATAAATGACTTACCAAAATGTATTAAACACCCAGTGACATTGTTTGCAGACGATAGCACCATAACAATACCTTGTCAAGTTATAGAATCATATAGAAGTGATATCAATAATAGTTTAGAACAGGCTGTGAACTGGTTAGACTCTAATAATTTAAAAATTAATTTGACTAAAACAAAAACTATTCATTTTAGACAGCGTACTCCTAGCATTAATATTAACATTCAGCACGGTAATAATATAATAGAAGAAGTAGTGAATACAAAATTTCTGGGACTCATAATAGATCAAAAACTAAATTGGGAATCTCACATTGACACTCTATGTAAAAAAATTAGTAAGTCCGCATACGCTTTGCATACACTATCCTCAATAGTATATATGGATGCGCTTCTCACGGCCTATTATGGCCTAGTGGAATCGCACCTACGGTACGGTATTATTTTTTGGGGTAACTCTTCGGGAAGAGAAACAGCTTTCAAAGCACAAAAAAGATGTATAAGAGCTATCTTTAAGTTGCAAACCACTGATAGCTGCATGCCATATTTCAAAGAATATAATATATTAACCCTACCCTGTCTGTACATCCTAGAAATAGCTTTATTTGTCAAATCAAACCCGAATAAATTTCAACTCCTGGCCGATAATTTCCCACGGAGTAGGCGCAACAATAGTTTACTTTATCTACAAACATCTAAAACAGCACTTATGCGCAAAAGTGTTTACTGCATGGCTCCGGTGATATATAATAAAATACCTAAACAGTGGAAAGAATTACCCCTATTGAAATTTAAAAAGAAACTGCGAAAATTTCTACTGAATAAAAGTTACTACAGTATAAGTGAATTCCTCAATGAAAAAGACTTTACTATATAGAGTATTTTAATCAGGATTGATAATAATGCTATTGAAAGCCTTATGTAAGTTAATTACTAGTATATGTCATTTTTTAATTTAGTTTATTTTATTTTTACTTATAATGTCCTTTAAAAAAAAATCTGTTTATGTCTTAAAAAAAAAAAAAAAACATGGCAAAATATGGCTGAACTATTGTAATGTATCTGTGTCACCTGTATTGTACCCATATTTGCGAATAAATTTATCTTTATCTTTATCTTTATCTTTATCTCGATTCTCCTTGAGCATCTTTGAAATGCAACACTTCATTCCAAATTTTTTTGTGCTTTTGGTTTCATTCCATTTCAATAAATGAATTTGATGCCACTGATCCTCGACTCTCGCCATATATTCTGCGTTTTTATTAAACTGAGCCATTTAAAAAAAAAAAAAAATATTTCAACTAATGATTCTTTATTGTGATTAAGTGCTTGTTCTACACTTATTCGGGATTTTTTTTTCATCAGTGTCAAGTTTTCTTGCAGTCTTTTTTATTATATTTCTTCGACCAGACCTACTATAAATGTTATGCACCGATGCCGCATAATTTCCTCATCTTCCCTTGGCAATCCCTTTTCTCTCATTTCAAGTATTTGTTTTTCAAATCACAAATAATAATTATATAGTAATCGTTTACCTTTTTGTTTTGTAGATGCTTTTTTGACATTCCGTGAGCATTCAAATCTCCATAGTGACTTCTTAAAGTTGTACCACAAAACTTACATTTCGCTACTTGACCCGCAGTACTTTCAATAACTTGTAGCCAATCTTTAAAATGCGGGTCTTGAAGCCAAGAATCCCGAAATTTTTGCGTATGTTGTGGTTTCGGCATAATTACGAACCAAAAAAAAATGCGATGTGATAGCACAGAACACTTTGAGCAGATTGAACTGCACTTCGTAGTTAGAACGAGTTGACTGAAAAATATTGTACGAGGAATCCCTGCGTATAAATAAACAGCATCGTTCTAGTGGATCAGTATTACCTACACAATAAAAGTAAATATCCTTGACAAAAAGCACGAAGCACAAATAATTAAAGAAAATATATGGAACGTTTAAGTGGCTGACTGGTCTCATTTTTTGTAATTAAAATTAAATTTTACTAAACCACTAGGAAAATCCACTAGCCACTAAAACTAACATTTCGCCACTAAATAGGGGACTTAAACCACCACTTTCAGTGGAAAATCCACTAAGTTGGCAACACTGACGGAGACAACATATTTATAAAAATAAAATATAAAAAAAAACAACAAAAAACAGCCTTTTCTTCTTTGGCACAAAAAATTAGTTAGAAAAATATTAAAAAAAAAAAAACTTAATTTTTTAGGGCACATTTAGAACAAAAAACAACTTTATGTTCTCCGCATATTGCTGAATTACATTTAGCGCATGATGACTTTGTCACGTCGCCTCGGCTTATAAGTTTTTGACCCTGTACATTGTGGCAGTAAATTATGTAACTGTTGATACATGGTATATTTATCATTCCATAGAAGATGCATATTGGCCATCAGTTGGTTTTTCTGCTGCATGACATCACTGAGCACATTTGGTCCAACCACCTTTTTATAGAATTCAATCAAACGTGGCTTTTTTGTTTCCGGGTTGATTGAGGCCTCCTCATCACAAGATGAAAGCATGTAAACCATTTTCGAAGGTTTAGGTTTGTACGAAAAAAGTGTAATCAAATCAAATCATTTATTCATTTTTATCAAAGTTAAGTGCTAACATTATAATTGCTTGAACTAGGTTACATATGTGTCTCAGGCGAAAAGAGACCTATTTGCTGATTTCACAATATAAATTGACAATCTAATATACAAAAAAATAAATAGCTAACATTAATAATGGGTCCATCATACACGAATGGCATGTTATATTTCTACAGGGTATGGTGCTGCTCCTCGTCCTTGAGCATGCTTCGGTAAACTGACCATACGTTAATAGACGCTGGTTGACACCTAGCATCAAACTGTATGATGGTATCTGTCTTTTGGGGTACGTTTCTCTGTACAAATTAATGGCAGCTCGCACACGATCATTTGATAGCGCGTAGGCACGAACCATATCCCAATAACGTAAATTTGGAAAACGAGGATGTATATGTTATGGACCAAGTGTTAAATTGGGCAGTATACATAATGCCCGGTCATTATGATAAATGCTCTATATGAGAGTGCAATTTGATAATAATTATTCACATAATCAAATTGACCGGGCACTATACATATTGCCCGTGACCTTTTGGGCAAAGTAATACAAACATATTTAATTTCAATTGTTTAATTGTTATTGCCATTTAACTTAAAATAAACTAAATATTAAACCACGTAAATAATCAGCCTCATGATTTGGATTAATTATGAAGGACTTCTGCCTTAAAAATCCACTAGTTTTTGCAATTGATAGTTAAGGAAAGTCATATTAAAAATATTACAAAAAATATAATTAAATATAAAACAAAAATTTTACAACCTACATTGTTTGTTTTATAGAAATGATTTACTATTATAAAACAAAATAAACTAAAGTTTAAGTAATCAGGCTAATTATTTGGCATAATTAACATCTTCTTTTAATAAAATTAAAATGAAAATATAATTAAAATGGTCTCTCATTGGCCAAGCGTGTCACGCCATGCGTACTTCCCTCCCCGCCCTCGCACCTCGTAAAATATAGCTTTATTATCAAATTGCCCAACTGTCATGTAGCAATATAATAATGCCCGTGCAATGTGATAAATAATGAAGTTAAGATAGTTATTAATCACTTGGCCCGATAAAGCTAGACATTATTTATAATGCTCGGGCATTATAAATAATGCCCGAATTAATCACATGGTCCATAACATATACACAATGCGGAATCGGCGGCGCGTTCGCATAGAGTGGCGGTCAGCAGAGCAGGGGCGCGCGGCAGGGTGTGCACGAGCCGATGGTACATCTTCGGCACTAGTCGGCGACATCACAAAGGAAAGGGGCGGGGCTTGCGCGCTCGCTTCCTTAGCGAGAGGAGCGGCACGTGTTTGGCGTTTGATTATGTAGGCATTTTACTATTTCCGAGTTCGCTTTGCGCTCCTGTGTTCATGAATTTTATCTGACAATTAGATGGCGATTCAATCCTCATCATCAATGGCCTTTTCCGTCTATAAAAGATGATATAAGCTGCATCCGTGTCAAGTTGTTTGGTTTTGGCACTTGAGCTGATAACTAACAAGGCCCATGCGGGAGCGAGAGCGCCGATCGCAATGTCCACAAACAAACTGTGTTCCCGGTGACGTTGGAGGTTGTGCCATTCGTTCGTGACGTAGATCGCGCTTGTTTGTCCAGGTCTCCGCGCCATACAAGAGTATGGACAAGGTGCATGTCTGATAAATGATGATCTTAGTCTTTATCGTAAGATATTTGTTATGCCAAACTCTTGCGCTAAGCTTCCCGATCATCGTAGAGGCCTTTCCAATGCGGCTGTTTATTTGAGCATCGAGGCAAAGGTTGTTCGAAACTATGGATCCAAGGTAGCAGAAATTATCAATTACTTCCAGTGGTGAACCTTCTAATGAGATTGTGGGTATCTCAGTAACCCCTTGCGTCAAAATTACGGTCTTCTTTGCATTGATGGACATGGAGAAATGCTTACAAGCTTTATTGAAGTTATCCAGCATTTCTTGAAGTTCTGATGGGCTATTCAATCCTCGGTATGCAATTAATGTGGTTCTTTATATCTTGTATGATTGCTGGTTCTTTTTTATTCTGGTTTATTAAGACCAGGTTTTTTGATAAGGTGGTGTTAGTTTGTAATATTATGTAGGTACTGACGTCATCTCATCCATCCTGTTGTCCAAGGCGATATCGTATGCCTCGCCAAGGTGTGTGTTATCCACACTCCCTTTGGATTTGCAGTGATCAGCTCAATCAGAACGTGACTTGAGCATCAGGTAGTATGTAGCGCATTTTACGGCGATCATCCACACTCCCTTTGGATCTGCACTGATCAGCTCAATCAGACGTGACTTGAGCATCTTGAGATTATTAGACAGGGAAATAAAAAAGCATTCTCAAATCACATATTATTAAATCAAAACTTACTGTCGAGCCCATATTATTTACACAGTCAAAAAAATTCTTACCTCCTCTCCAGTTATTAATAAAGAATATTTGTTTGTTTCTGCGAAGAAACGGATGTCTACATATTTTGTTATTTTTTCTTTCAAAAGAATATTTAGATAACTGTGAAAATTGTCTGAGACATAGCTATCTCTAAAATGTTCTTTTAGCTCAGGAAACAGATCATTTGTTTTTGTTATGAGATTCCTTATTACTTTTGCTGTTAGTACTGCAGGAAAATTCGACTCTATAGGTGGTTTATTATTATTTTTACATGCTTGTCGGAATAATGATTCCACCGTAAAGCAAACATTTATTACATTCACAGAGGGCACAGTTAAACCACCTCTCTGCTTTTGGATAATAAGTGCTACCCCATTTCTCCTATTTGACACTGCATCTTGTGGTACAGATTCACAGGCCATTAAACATTCATCACATTTAATTTTTTTTCGTATCGATCGTATTACAAAACCTGCAATACAGCCAATGCATTGTTTGGAAGTCTCATTAATATTAGAGTCGGGTATTGCCCAAAATATATGTTGTCGGATGATGTCGCAGCTACATTAGGATGGCACTATTGTCCGACATCAGCTAGGGTAATCGAGCAAAGAGATAACTCATAAGAACTCAAAACTCAATAACGATTATTCAAATTAGTCAGAACAAAAGACAGCCCCCAAACGCCCGCCCTTCACCACTTCCTATGTGTTTTGGCTTGGGAGAAGAACTGGTGGAACAAACTCCCCAGCAACACATGTCTGTCTGAGTTAGAAGAACCATATTCTAAGTTACAATAACCTTTACACTTTTCAATATGGATCTACAACGGTACTACAACGCTAGGCAATAACACTAGGTACACTAGGCGTGACGTATGGCAGTTTCATGACGACCCAATGAACTCCGACGTGACTCCACGAACACTCAATGAAGACGCTGACCACCACGACTCTACCCAGCGCGCCAAAATGTTGTTTCACCGGAAACGCCACCAGAGGGCGCGCTTGCGTCTCGTTTAGTGTCCGTACTATTGACCGTCTCCGACATGTAAAAAATCACCTAACTGGGTTTGTAAAAAGGATGGTTTATCGTCTTTTTATCGTCTTCGTAGTACGCATATTTTCAGCATTCGTAAATTCATCAACATTAAATTTATTTATTTTAACACGCTTTGCACTAGAAGTAGTTAGTATGAATAAATTATTGTCCTGAACATTGCCGGTGGAGCTTTTTATTTCGTGATGGATTAATAACTGTTTATAAGCATTGCCAAATTGTGCAGCTGTTGGGTTTGGTCACCAACCCCCAATGGCACAAAAAACAATTCTCGATGATCCTGGCTCATCTTATATCTCAGAAGATACTCTAATTCAGGTCTGTCTGACTTCACATAAATATCAAATAAATTCATGACAGAAATGACTGAATTGTAGAATCCTAAAAAACCCGCCTTACGGCGTGATTAAACTGCTAAAGTATTATCCATCAGTTTGATTTGACTCAAATAACTAATTTCGTCAAGAACTTTTGTCCTCCACCTGTTTTCATTATTTATTCGTAAAGGACTTTTATAACTTCGACAAATCAAAGATTCTATCCACGGCTCTTATGAACATGACCGTAGCTGCGGAACCACTAAACTAAAATTTAAAATTTTATCACAAAACTCAATCGCGTCTGCTACACTCCAACTGAGAGTTTGAGCCGCAAGGTAAACTTTCATAATCATTTTTTTATAATTTATATGCAAGTTTCTCAATTTGTTTCTGAAGGAATAAAACAGTGAAACAGAAAATAAATATATGTATGTGGAATTTATTATCTGACTTCAGAATACCATGTTTCTTACATGCTTAACAAACGACACACTTCTTCTATTATAGATAACAGCGGTCATAGACCTAAAAGAAAGGTTTTCAAGGTAATACCTACATATAACATTGCATTACATTACATAACATAAAAACATAAACAAAACTTAAGCCTCTTATAAACCACACTTATTCATAAATCGAAATAATAAATTATTATTTAAGGCTTTTGTATGAATACATTAATTGTTACATGTCTTAATTCTTTTTAATAAAATATCGAGTAAAATGAAATCAACTTAACAAAACTATTTACAAACTAAACTATTTACAGTATTAAACTAAACGCATCAAAATTTCTGGCCAGCTACATTTTATCACCACACGCGTGTTTAAGCGAGCGGCATATTAGTCACCCGGACCGCACCAGCGACTCCTCGCTTCCACGTTCCATTTGAAGAATAATTCCAATTTTCCCTTCATACTTTCATGGGCTTAGGACCATCAAAATGCAGAACAAAAAGCTTCGATTAACAATAAACAAAACGGCTGAGCAACTAAGAGTTCAATGTACACAACTCTAATCTAATTTAGTCGTTAAAGTGTAGAGCATAAGGTACAATTTTGTGAATAAAATTTAGAGTCCACAATCTATTTTGAACAAAATTATGTCTTATGCACAACGCGTTAAGGAATGGATTAGATTGGAATGGTTTTATCGCTCTCGGGCGTTTTTCGTTATTTAGTTGTAATTGTTTATCGAAGAAATGAGGTAGTGCACTTTTAAAAACATTGAAATTCAAATTACCTTTTGTTATTACTGAATGCATAAGCGGGTACTTCTGCATTAAGGCGTATTTAAAAATTGGAATCAACTACCTATGTACAATAATGTTCAATCAAAAAACTTAACTTAAAAAGTCCTTACCCCAAAAATAATTTTAAAAAATCCTAAATCACTCACTGTATTTTAATAATTGTTCAAAATGTAGTCCACTTCTTTCTAGGCATAAACGTGCACGTTTAAATAAATTATCATTTAGTTTGTTTAGTACACTAGTGTCACTTTTCACTTTATCGAAGGCGTTTATTATCATTGTTTTTAAGTTCTCTAGGCTTTGAGCCTCCTATGTGGAGTCTAGTCTAGTGACTAGACGTTTGACTTCGCCCCACAAGTAGAAGTCAAGTGGGGTAAGATCCGGGGATCTGGCAGGCCAGGGTACGGGGCCACCACGACCTAACCAATTTTGATTGTATTTTCGGTTCAGGTAATTGCGAACCTGTACCGCGTAGTGAGGTGGAGCACCATCATGTTGGAAGTAGAAGTTGCGATGATAGCACACCGGAACTTCTTCCACTAGATCTTCTATGGTGTTCTCCAACATTTCGAGGTAGTTTGGCCCGGTCAAGGTACCGTCAATGAAAATGGGCCCTATTATTTTATTTTTAATTATGCCTATCCACACATTGGCACTAAAACGCACTTGGTGATGCGTCTCTCGCACCAAATGTGGGTTGTTAAACGACCGCCAATGTTCGTTGTGCACGTTGTACAGTCCTACACGTGTGAAAAGTGCTTCATCCGTCCACAAGATGTTGGCGTCGCGGTGACTTAGAAGCCACTCGCATAAGTCTCGACGTGATGCTGGGTCTGGGCCAGGCCACAACAGTGCGTTGCGGCGTCGCATCGCAAAAACAACATTGCACAGCTATGCGATTAATATGATATGCGTCGTTGATTTTTGCGATGCGACGCCGCAACGAACTGTTGTGGCCTGGCCCTCTGGGTCATGGATTTGCTCGACAGGTTGGAAGTGGTATGAGTGGTGGCCGGAAGTGTTAAGCAGCTTCCATACTGCGTAATGGTTGACACCTAATGATGATTATATGCTCGCCATTTTTTTCTTTGTGTTCTAATTTCACGTGGTGATTTTTTATTTATACCTACTACTTGTTTTTTCCTCTTTTTTTATTCAATAGTTTTACAAAATGATCTTATTATAGGGAAACTAAGTATCAAAATATTCATCCGCATCGCTGTCAGCTGGGATCGTGCCCAAAAGGCTGGCTGCATTGCCACGCTGGATGGCAATGCATATCCTTTGACCGAAGTATAGGCCAGCCCTTTGGTCACGAGTGGACTCCACTAATCGCTTACTAATTTCTCGAAAGAGTCTGTGGGCACTTGGGCCCCATGGTCCCAGAGTTTCAACCCCAAACGGCTCAAAAATGCAATTGCCGGTGAGGTTTACATATTTGTGCCGCTTGAGGTTTTCCGCGGCTGCAGCAGCTGCACCGACACAGCTCGCCGTACTGGGAAGGTGGGAAGGTGCAAGGGTGTCGACGCAGGTTGCGTCCCACACCAAAGACCTTCCCATCTTCCAAGGCATTATAGACATCCCGTCTGGACTCTTGCCATCGTCGCGCGCCAAGCCTCTGGGTTCTAAAATGGCTGGCACTCCGGCGGTGACAAGAGCACGACGGATAATGTCATTTATGCTGGCGTGTCGTGCCATGCGACCAGCACTTTTGCTACAGGAAAGACCATGGTGCCCAAGGCGGTCCACAGATTCACCGCACTGGCAGCGATGCGGAGCCGCAGTGGGGGCGCCGAGGCGTAGGCATGTAGCGAGCCGGAATGTAGTGTCACCCAGCATGGTCCCAACGCTGGGTGACGGCAGTGCGTGAAGCCATAGCCCTGACTCCCACTCTCCCACAGCCAGTAGGCGGGCACGCTCAGCAGTATTGACAGATGTTTCAATTAGTTTATTTCTCGTCAATCTGCAGAGCGGCTCGTCCCACTGTCTCTGGGAAGCCGGGTTATCAGGGAAGGCTGTGTTTGGGCAAGCCACTTTCCAGGCGTTCATGCCATCAGTCAGACACGGCACCTCAGAATCGACCAGTGAAGGGGCTAAAATTTTTCTGGTCAACTCCTTAGTGCCGCAGACCGAGGATAGGAACGCCGGTAGACTTAAACTGGAAATTTTGCGGACACCGAGGCCACCGAATCTGATCGGAAGGGTGGCTTGAAGCCACGCTCGGTCGTCCAAGGCCAAATTAAAAACAGATGTAAAAGTAGAACGGATAATTTGGTCAATTCTGTCTAAAAGATGTGGCTGCTTCCATAAGGGAGAGGAGCGAAGGTTGTATATAAATTTTGGGCCAAAACAACAGTATTTTACTAAGGTAAAAGCCGAATGAAGATTAATTTTAAAAAGTCTATCCGAAATGTCATTAAAATTTGAAATTTTGTTATCTATGAATGTTGTGAAACTTTCTTCCAAAATAGGTGAACCTAGGAGGTGCAATGATGTTTCGTCCAGAATTTTAATTTGAGGTGCTATGACATTAAATTTTGATATGACTGTCTGTCTGTCCGGGATGTCAGGAACAAAAATTTCACATTTTGATAAATTTAGATCCAGTCCAATCGAATGAAATTTTTCTTTTAGGAATATGAGGTCTTGGTAAACAGTTTCTCTATCTCCTCCTAGGGTCCCGTCATCCAAATACCAAGCGTTAAATTTTGAATTTAGTTTCTCTATTATGGGGTGAATAGCCAAGCTGAAAATGACCGGCCCAAGGGGGTCACCCTGTTGGCATCCAACTGCAGATTCCAAAACATGGTCCTTGTATAGTAATTTAGAAGGGTGCCTGTAACATTGCCAAAGGTAACTATAAATTTCGGGTAATTCTTTTTTAGCCTCGGCCAACAAGGTGTCCCTGTTAACAGAATTAAAAGCGTTCTTTATGTCAACCTTAAGGATGACCTCACCTTTTTTTGAGTCTAAAAATGTGGAGAAAGCATGTATAGCAGCCTCACAGCCCCCTTTCGAACCAAATCCGAGTTGCAGGGGCTGAAATTTGTTAGCAAGCACGTCATGATAGTGCTTGCAACAAATTTTGGCTGCCATACGCCTGTATGTACACCCTACGGCAATGGGACGAATGCCGCCGTCCTTTTTACGGAGCGCACATAAGTTCGCTCCGTAAAGCACGTCCACGACGGCATTGTTCACACCGCCGGAGAGCATAAGATTAACTAGAGCCGTAAGTTCCCTCAGAAGCGACTCACCAGCTTCCCCAGCGCCCGAACCTACAAGATCCTTCAGATGTTGAGGGCTCAGGCCGTCGAGGCCGCCGGCAGAGCCGGTCCTGAAAGAAGCTATGGCTCCAGCTACTTGTAGGGCTGTAACGGTGAGGTGGTTGGAATTTAGATCTGGAGGGTCGGGGAAAGTGAGGTCATCCGAGGGAGCCGGGTGTTTACTCTCCAGAGCGGCAAGTGTTTCTGGAGAGTACGGCGCCACCACATCGCTGCTGAAAAGGATCCTAGCAGCACCCCTTATGTCACCCTCGCTTAATTTATTCTCTACATGTTGACACAAGTCCTTGGAGGTGAATTTGGAATTTACTGAAGTGTCTGGGACGAAAATGGAGGTCGAAAGGCTGCAATTTAGTTTAATTTGCTTGGTTAATGATTTTTTATTTATCTGAGTTTTGTCAACATGTAGGATGCGGTAGGGAAGGGTGAGCAACTGTTCCCAGGCGCTTTCTGAATTTTCCAGGGTTGCGAGGCGGACGCATTGGGCCAGACTTGACGCAACAGTCCGCCTTGCACCCCTGGGCACTCTTTTCTTTTTTTCTCTCTTTTTTTTAAATTTATTTTGCCCTTTTTGTAATTTTATTATCAAAATTATATTTGTTGTACTTGCGTGGATTTTCATCTGCTCGATTGCATTGTTGTTGCCTCCAGAAGCGGTTTGTGCCAGTATGACTTCCTCTTTGATTTGGTTATATCCCATCTTGTAGAATTAATGGAGAATTATAACAAAAAACACGGCCAAAGTTAGATTAGCTAAGTCCGAAACGAAACTACTTTAGATGCATTGTGACTCGGTACGGTTTACGATTTATTCCATTCTAATACCAAAAACTAATACCACTGGTATTTGTTTAAACTCATATTTTTTTTCTATTCCGAACCGATACCATTGTTTAAACTAATACCAAAACAAGTTCAAAGATATAAGGTACAGTCAGTAAAAATGCTTTGTATGTATATATAAGACCTTTAATTGAAAAAAAAAACAGATAACTCCAAAAAAAAAACTAATTTTGTTAGCAAACGTCTTGTTCAATGATAAAATATCACTTAAATAATCAACTTTAATATAATTTTAGTTCCTCTCTATACCTGTATAATATTTTTTTTTGCAAAAACATCAAATAGGAAGAATTTACTTACAATCTAAAAATTACAAAATATCTCAAAAAATTAACTCTTAATTTATATTGAAATTTATCTGACATAGTTATTATTAGATAGGTACGTAATTATTCACGTCTACCTATCTCATAACAACTATGTCAGGTAAATTTTTAACAAAAATAAATCACTTTTTATCTAACAATTGTAAAATATCACAGAAAATCAACTTTTTGTTTAATCTAATCAGTCATTCATCACCTACATAGCAATGAATCAGCAATTTTTTTTGCAATGAATTCTAACCTTACCTACGCAGGTATTAATTTTTCTAAGCAGTGACCTACGGAGATTTTGTTTTTGAGGAGTTGGTCAGTTACGTATGTGATCCACGAATTTTTCATAATAGTTGTCTGTGCACATCGTTTTGCGGGGGGTGCGTTTGATTTATATTGAGTAACAACCACTGTTTGTAAATCTGCGTCCTCTTTCAGCACGTTCAGAAGCTGATATAAATTAGCATTCTTTGGCACAGCCGAGTTTAATTTCTTATGCCAAGATTCTACGGCATTTGTGGTTCGATGGCGTTCACCATGAACGCACCAAATGTCTACAAAACTCGTTCTCTAGCCATTGTGACACGATGTAGTCATTAAATGTTTGAATGGCGTCAGTATCAGGACAGTCTTCCATTATGTAGCACCATCCTTCTGATATGAATTTACGAGGAAGTAAAGGCAGTAAAGCTGAAAGTCTTACATGTCTTTAGATGATAGCATCTTTTGTCAGATCCAACTGTTTTGCTTTTTTCCATACATTTTTGGAATAATGAAAGTAGCATCCTTTAATCACAACTGACGGAAAAACAATTGTAATGGCGTTCATTGCGGCTAGTTCAAAATCTGTTAAAAATTTTACGGGTTCCCACCCAGGAATGTTTTGTTTCAAAATTTCAAACAATTTTTTGTATGTTTCTTCTGTTTTTTTGTTAAGTAAAACATAAATAAGAGGAACTATACGAGTGTGATCTTCGTCACTTCCCAGATCTCCGTGGATAGTATATAACTGCACAAAAGGCTCAGGGGTGCAATCGAATGTTCCGTCGCTTTCAAAAAATTTAATGTTCAGAATTTTCTCTAGTTGATTTGGACTGACCAAGATTATTATTCGGGTATTGGAAGACTCGTCTTTATAATCGTAAAACAAAAAATCTCTAAATTGTAATGGAACTTCTACTTCATCAATTGATTTACATTTAATTTTTTTTACACCAGCTGCGTTGTTTCTTGCATAATACAATTTTGATTTGATGTTTGCAAACGATGGGATATTTCTCACCAAATCTGATTCAGTAGCGCAGAATTGTGATTTGTTTGTTTGGTATTGGGGCGAAATCAGACTTCATCACTTTATCTCTTAAATCATCCAGCTTTTTTGCCATTACATTTTTTAATTCATCGGGCTCGCAGCTATGATTTTTCTCATTGGAAATATTGCCATCCTGTGAGGACAACAAAATAGCTTTAGCAAAATAGTTTTCGGATAAAAATACATATTGAAAGATGGAACACTAACTGTCTTATTCATAATATAACGCTTACCGAAGGTATAAACCTTCATTAGTTAAAACATGTTTTAAGGTGGATGCTCCAGGGTGGCCCGCAAAATTCAAATTATCTTAAGTTTTTTGCAATTTGCAGCTCAGTATGGGATAGTATAGTAATAGAAACTAAATTCGCGGTACTGGCATGTATGTATTTATATCATTATATTAGTTAAAGGACAATGCCAGGGTGTGGGCTCAAAGTTTGCCCAGCAGTGGGAGTAGTTTCAGCTGGTTCCATAGTGCACTCTGAACACGAAATCCAAATATTTTTGAAATCGGTCCCAGAGGTCCCGAGAAAAACCGGTTCAAATGGTCTCCATAGATAGTCACTTAACAAAGCCTGAGCCATTTGCCCAGTAGTGAAAGTGGTGGAAATTCGTTCTTTACTGCACTGTTAACACGAAATCCAAATATTTTTGAAATCGGTCCCAGAGGTCCCGAGAAAAACCGGTTCAAATGTTAAACTTGAACAGTCACTTTATAAAGCCCAAGCCATTTGCCCAGTAGTGGGAATGGTTAGAATAGGTTCTTTACTTCACTGTTGTCACGAAATCCAAATATTTTGGAAATCGGTCCCAGAGGTCCCGAGAAAAACCGGTTCAAATGTTAAACTTGATCAGTCACTTTATAAAGTCCAAGCCATTTGCCCAGTAGTGGGAATGGTTAGAATAGGTTCTTTACTTCACTCTTAAGACGGAATCCAAATATTTTTGAAATCGGTCCCAGAGGTCCCGAGAAAAACCGGTTCAAATGTTAAACTTGAACAGTCACTTTATAAAGCCCAAGCCATTTGCCCAGTAGTGGGAATGGTTAGAATAGGTTCTTTACTTCACTGTTGTTACGAAATCCAAATATTTTGGAAATCGGTCCCAGAGGTCCCGAGAAAAACCGGTTCAAATGTTAAACTTGATCAGTCACTTTATAAAGTCCAAGCCATTTGCCCAGTAGTGGGAATGGTTAGAATAGGTTCTTTACTTCACTCTTAAGACGGAATCCAAATATTTTTGAAATCGGTCCCAGAGGTCCCGAGAAAAACCGGTTCAAATGTTAAACTTGAACAGTCACTTTATAAAGCCCAAGCCATTTGCCCAGTAGTGGGAATGGTTAGAATAGGTTCTTTACTTCACTGTTATCACGAAATCCAAATATTTTGGAAATCGGTCCCAGAAGTCCCGAGAAAAACTGGTTCAAATGTTAAACTTGAACAGTCACTTTATAAAGCCCAAGCCATTTGCCCAGTAGTGGGAATGGTTAGAATAGGTTCTTTACTTCACTCTTAAGACGGAATCCAAATATTTTTGAAATCGGTCCCAGAGGTCCCGAGAAAACCCGGTTCTAATGTCCAACTTGAACAGTCAGTTTATGAAGCCCAAGCCATTTGCCCAGTAGTGGGAATGATTAAAATAGGTTTTTTACTTCACTCTTAAGACGGAATCCAAATATTTTTGAAATCGGTCCCAGAGGTCCCGAGAAAAACCAGTTCTAATGTTAGCCAGCCATTGTTAGCAAGCCATTTTAAGCAGCCACAAACCTAACAACCTCTTTTCTTGATAGATAGAGATATATATATATCAGATAGATAGTGGTTTCACTGTTAACAGGATAAAAAAAAAAAAAAAAAACAGAAATAGACGTTTAAAGGTAATTGTTGTTTCTCTTGCTTTTCAGTCTCTATCTACCACAATCAGTCCTAAGTTCGAGTAGCGTCATGCAATTAATATCCTTAATGGCAATGGAAAAATCTTATCAAGACGAATAAAATAAGCTCAAACACGAGGTAGTAAATAGATACCGTTGAGGAGTTCCCTCGTCTCACTGTCGTCTCCATCGTCAGGTCAGGTCTTAACCTCCACAGTTTTGTGGTGTCGGAGACATATACCCGATTGACAAGTTTTTATTCGATATGTGCTTACAATTTCCGAGAGTTCCATAATGTTTTAAGGTTTCTATCACCAGACCCTGGACCCTGGAACTATTTGGAAAGTAAATCCTTTTAAACAATAAAATGATTGTTTAAATCGGTTGGTAAACGACGGAGTTATGCACGTACTTACGTAAAAAGAATACAAACGAACTGAGAAACTCCTCCATTTTTTGAAGTCGGTAAAAAAAAATCTCGTTCAATACCTCGTATTTGTCGATTAATATTATAATGCATTTCAATTAAGGTAATAAAAGTGGAATAGTTAAGAGTTCGTAAGCATATTTTTCGTAGTATTGAATAAGAGTCAAACCAGTTTTTCTCAGCACTCCTGGTATAGATTTCGAAATATTTCGGTCTGGGACCTATTATAAGCCTATGGAACATAATACACTATGCAGTTACTGTGGGCAACTCTTGAGCCCAACTTCCATACAAAGAATAGCATTGTCCTTTATCAATGTAACCCACTAAGTTAAAATTTATATTAAACGTAAAGTTTTTCTTATCATTTATTTATTTTCTAACATATGATTTACATTTTTAAATATTAAATATAAAAATAAAAAACATTTAAAAATATAAAAAATAGGTTGCCACCGATATCGGGCACAGGGTCCAAGGTACCGGTGGTTAGGGTCCCAGAGACAGAAACCTCCTCACAATACGTGCCGTATCAAGGAGTACTGCCTTCTGAATCAGTCCCTTGATCCAGCCGCCCAACGAGAGCCTCCTGAGGTGTTCGTCGAGGCTCTTGGCTATTAAACCATTGGCCGTAACGACAATCGGCACAACAACAGCCGTGTCGACACTCCACATGGCGACAACCTCGTGCGCTAAGTCGAGATACTTTATTTGTTTCTCTTTCTCAGCTTTCACAAGGTTCTCGTCATGCGGAACGGCGACATCGACTATCATCGCGCGGCGCGCTAATCGATCTATCACCACAATATCAGGCTTATTGGCTACAATAGTCCTGTCAGTCATGATAGATCGATCCCAGTACAACGTGATATGGTCCTTTTCGAGAACTGGGTCGGGCGCATACCTGTAGTACGGTACCTCAAGGTCTACAAGGTTGTATTGCAGAGCAAGCTGCTGGTGGATAATCTTGGCCACTTGGTTATGTCTGTGCAAATATTCACCATTAGCCAAACGAGAACAACCAGATATAATATGTCTGATAGACTCACCCGGATGGTGACATGCCCGACATATGTCAACCGTCCCGTCTTTCACGATATATCTCCGGTAGTTATTCGTAAGGATAACTTCGTCCATAATTGCACATACAAACCCTTCGGTTTCTCCAAACAAGTCACCGAAGCGTAGCCAATATACGGACGCATTGAAGTCTACATCGGGGCCATGAAGAGCCCCGTAGAAGCGTCCGTGTAGCTGTTTGCTCTGCCATAC
This sequence comes from Helicoverpa zea, assembly GCF_022581195.2. Lineage (NCBI taxonomy): Eukaryota > Metazoa > Arthropoda > Insecta > Lepidoptera > Noctuidae > Helicoverpa > Helicoverpa zea. The sequence continues at coordinate 9,363,813 of NC_061472.1, forward strand.
TTCCTTGCGATCATGGGTAGTTAGTACCACAGGTCTGCGCCAGTTCTCATTTGCCAACGATAGCGGGGTGAGTCCTTTGTCCACTGCTACCATATCACGATGCATACCCACGTCGCTTTTGAGAAGATATTCTCTATATAAACGTAAAGTTATTATTAAAATGGCACATTTTCTCTTTTCTCTATTGTGTAAATACATACATGCCAGTACCGCGAATTTAGTTTCTATTAATAAAATATCCGATACTCAGCTGCAAATTGCAAAAAACGTACGGAAATTTGAATTTCGCGGGCTACCCTGGAGCATTCACCTTAAGCCTACCGAACGTTCGATAAAAATTCTTATTCACAATCGTTTCTTAGAGCTCCCATAACTAAACGTCACTATCGTACACAATGTTGCCATTTTGTAGAAAAATATGCTATTTTAGTCGATTTTAACGTTGTTTGCCTCTGGTCACAGAAAATTTGTCTATGCATTTTTAAACACTGTTTTTTTTTTACTCTTGCTATTCCAATACACTTTTGACAATGACAGAATTGTCGACAACGGCATCGGTACTAATTGCCATTTAAAGAAATAGAATAGAATTGATGTCGGCCATTTTATTGTTTACGAACGTTTAAAGAAGGGTAATGGCTTCTTTAAATCAAATTAACTTTAATGGAGAAATAAAGAGTGTTTTTACCTCTAAAATACGATTTTAACAAGCTTCCTACAAAGGCCTTATAAAGCTCCACTAATCCATTATAAATAAGCCAGTTAAACTCTATGTAAGAAGTTGGTAACATACCTTTATCTGTAAAGATCCACTGCACTCTTTAACATTCACACATCTCCAATGGGTCCATCCATTTTTATTTTCCCTTTTTTTGTGTACTGGTAACCAGCTCTCATTAAAACCAAGCCACCATTTCTTGTTATGAAAGTCAAGCTTCCTGTTTTTCCCGAAGATGTTGAGGGCTGATTATCAGCTTCCTCAGACATATCTAAAAAAAAAATTATATATTGTATTTAACTTTTACATTTGATTGGATTATGATAAAAAAATCAAATAATAGGTATTTTAAATAACACTAATTTTAATAAAGAGAAGTAAATTATACAAAAGAACAAATTAATATACTCAATAAATAAAAATCACTGTCACTCTGATACCAATACGCCACCGCCACCGCACGGAAATGTACTGAGGAATTTATGTAGATAAAATTTCTCTCCGAGTCAAAGCACAACATTCCAGTCACACTTGACTCTGATTGGTTGTTTCGAATTTTGGAACAATAGAGCTAACTCACCCTTTCTCGCAGGTAAAAGAAATAGCAAGATGATTCACTAAAACTACTCTTCTTACCTATGCTAACCTTTGTAAAAATATTGGAGTGAAGTGAATTTGGAAAGTTTTAAGCATTATATTACGATTACATAAAAATATTGAAAAACAACTTTGATTACGTTTGACTGCGCTGACTGTACCAAATTCAAGTTGTTGGTATTCGTTCGTACATTAAATTAAATTATTTAAAAAGTGGTATCCGTTCGGAATAGAAAAAAAATAAGAGTTGAATCAAATACCAGTGGTATTAGTTTTTGGTATTAGAATGGAATAAATCCGGTTTACGTATTATATATTTCATTTTAGTCAGCGGCGTCACTAAAGCCAATCACATAGAAATACTTCGCCGTGATTTAAAAAAATATTAAAATCGCAACCGTCAATGCACGAAATCTTGGCAAGCTTTGGTCCCAATTTTAGAAATATTTAACAGCTTTTTTTACAATTTATTAGCGCCAGATTCCATAAAGATTTTAAAATTATTGTTGTGGAGATGGTCCATGTTGCCGCGCAGTAATAGGTATTAAAATGTCTGTGTCACATGTTTTTACTTTTTATTATTATTTTATATCAATTATAAAAGCTTTTGGTGAACACATATTCAAGTAAGACACAATTAACACAAAAATGAGAAAATTAAAGTAACGGTTTATTGAAAAAAAAAATAGAAGTTTTTATTTTTCAATTAAGAGCCGTCTCTTCCAGATTTTTCATCCATTCGCATTTTAATGTATTTCATTATCAGTCTCTTCTGCGGCCGTTTCCTCATCCGAGGAATTCTCTTCAACCGTGTGGGCCTCAGCAGCCATAAGCATTTGTATTGCTTCTTCACTATGTGGCGTAGACCTCTTTTTAGGTTTTGGTCTGATGCTAGATATCAAGGGATCTGAGCTGAGCAATAATCTGTTCATTACATCAAAATTGCATTGCTCTCTAGAAAATTTTCTAGCGTAATTTTGTCGGTACAGTCGAATATGCTTGTTACGCGCCTCTGCTGCTTCTTCTGACAATAAACCAATAGGCAAAATTGCATTTTCCATGACAGTTGCGCCATGTATTAGTATTTTATGCATTGTGGGAGTCATCGGATGCCAGGGATATAAATCAATGTACATCTTCGCAGTCTCATACCCATATAAAGCAAACTTTTTAAAATCAACTTTATGAGAGCTGGATATGACTTCCAAAACCACTTTCAGGCGTTTTATTAGATTTAAATCCACACCGGTGATTTCAGCAGCAATTTCTGGATTGGCAAAAAATCTTCTACTCATCAAAATCTAAAAAATCTTCTTAATTCCATCATTGGTATTGCCAAAACCAGCTTTCGGCACATTAACTAGTAGACCCATTTTCTATTTACATCTGGAACAACAGTTATAAAAAACGATCTGAATGCTGAAATTATATCTTCTTGGCTTCTACCAAAGACAGTTTCATTCCAAAGCACTGCATACGGAACATTTGTACCATTATTACCTCCAAGTGGAACAAAGCTTTCGTTAAATGTCCATTCGTGACAACATGATTACTTTCTGTAGATCTACAGAAAAGTATATGCAGTCTTTGTCAGTAAGACCTTGCTCTTTGTCTCGTTGATATTCCTCTCTGGATTCTGTGTATCGTGACTTATGTTTACTGTTTTGGATACAGAGGTCACAGTTTTCCTGAGAACACCCAGTATGTGATTTAAAGAGAGCACATGGCTCACATTCTTCATGCCCGAGATGAGCAAAGGAAATATTCATTTCTTTTACAACCTTTCGATATGTTTCAAAGGAGACCGACATATTGGGATATTTTTCAATGAAGCATTGATGTATCATTGTTACATTGATGTCACTCGGCAGATAAAGTTTATTAGGGGCATGTTCGCGACGGTAATGTGAAATTGTTGGATTCAAACTTTGTATATGATCCTTGATTATGTCTCTGTCTATGACATTTTGGCGTTTGTATGATCCTCGTTTATCTTTTTGATTATCAATTTCCTTACTGAGTGCCGCGTGAACATGACTGTTATTTTGTGGGTTGTAACCAAGTGTCGTTAAAAAAAAAGTTTTGCAAACATCAATTTTTTCATGTTTGACTTGAAAATGATAGTAATACGAAACATCTCTTCTCTTATTTCGACCTTCCTTAGTAGTTCTTGTTTTTATTTCCTTCGATTCGACCATTCCTTTAATGAATAAACCTACGGTTATTGACCAGTCGCAGGTAGTCGTTTTTTTTTTTACCTGAGACAAATTTTATGAATTGTATTTTTGGCCGTTTAATTGATTGAATTGCCCGGCGTCGGATGCATTTTCATCCATTTGGCATGTATGGTATATATTTATTATACATAATTATTGTTTTTTCAATAATTCCTTTTTGACTTTTGACTTAATAACTGACGGATTCCAAACATACCTTTGAAAGGTCGTGTAGTGCTATTGTCTATTATTTATTTAATTTCAGGAACTAGTGATTCATTGATCTTATAAATTTCAATTCCCTTGCAATTATTTTCCAAGGTTAACATCATCGCATCCGAACTAGCCTCATCATGGCCTCTTACAACGTGGTTATCGCATGTTCTTTTGATGCAACCACCCACTCCATCAAGTGCACGTTTGCCATGAACTTGCTGGTTTATTGACGTTATCCTAGTGTCACCAAGTTGGATTTTGAAAAAATGCGTAGGGCAGATTAGAAAATTACGTAGAAATGGTAAAATTTCCATATTCCGTGACCCGACGATCACTTTCGGGGAGCGGCCCTGTACGTTCTACATTATGTATAATTTTTCTCCATTTTACTGGGTTACCTAGCTTTAGCCACGTAAGTTTCTATAGCTTAATAGGCCATTATATTTGTAAGCAAGGTAGTTTTTTCTCGATTAATCGAGCAGTGAATACCTCGGTGTTGACTTTGACGACGTTAGCGACGAGGCGCATTTCGCACACGAGTTCTCGGAAGTGCAAGGTGAAGAAAAACTAAATTTACCTACAAGTACGAGTCGCTGCGCTGAGCACGTTATGTTTTTTAACATTTACCAGTCCACATTGGTAAAACCTAGCATGTATTGAATTGAAATGGTAGAAGTCCGAATAAATCGTATCTTCATAATAAATTCTTACATTTATCTACTCATGTCGGTAAATCTTAGGTTTTACTGGAAAAATTCGGGTATTATACCGTTCAACTAATCTCACAGTGGGGAATATCCTTACAGCCGCGCCATCGGCTAATTCACCTGTCAGAGGTACACGGCGTTTTTCACATAGAATTTCTAATTGCGCGGTAGTAAGTTCTCCGAAACATAAATTATTTAATAGATCAACAAAGTCAGTATCCGATATTTGTCGCATGTTTATGGTTAGCTCACAAAATGAAAACGTGTTGCCATAAATGTACCTCAGCACTCAACCACAGAGGCTGCTCAAAACACCAATTGCCCTTTACCTACTGGTGGCAATTGCATAATGTCACCAAACAAAAGTACGTTGATGGCACCAAACAATAAACTATTACAATTTTTATATTCTTGTAACCTCAAATGAATCTGTCGGAATGTTTGATACGAGAATATCGATTTCTCAACAATTATTAACCATTGAATATAACGCCATTTGCGTCTTTCTTTCTCCAATCTTTCTCCTGTAATTTTGCACTCTGCGCACGTTCCACCTCGAGGAATTTAGTTTTTGTCGATCCACCCCAAGCCAGAATACAGTGGCCTATGATGGACTGGCAAAGTGCATAATATACCATGTTTATGGTCTCTAAGTAAGCAGAATGCCTTAGTACTTTAAAAAGGTAGATAGTTTTCCTGAGTTTACTGGCAGTAAACTCAATATGTTTGGTCCATCTCAAACAAAATTCTTTAGTAAGATGCATTCGTCCATTAAACTTTTGGAGTGATAATGCGTTTGATTTAATTTCCGCTTCAGAAAGTGTACCCAAATTGGATAAAAATACAAATTTGGCGGTCACAGCGTCATAGGATGTTTTAAGCTTCCTTAACTCGCCCAACAATTGGTCGCATATTGGCAAAAAAGTATTCACTTTGAAATTGTCCCGTCCTTGTAAAATTACTTCTCCATCGCGTTGTTCATCGTCTTGTTTTTTTCTTTTTGATATCCTTTTACGGCTATCTTTGTAATCTTCGGTACTTTACCGGCTTTCTCAAATGAATCGAATGATTCCCGTTGGTTTTGCACAAAAGTAAAGTACTTACCCGACTCTATAAAAGCTGCTGGCATTCTCTCTTCAATCGGCATATTATTATCATCGTTATTTCCTGAAAACAAAAGCGTCAAAATTAAATAATACAGCTGGCAAATATGTGTTTAAAACAATAACATGCGAGCCTATTGCCATCAACCCAATCGAGCAATTCCTAATGGGAAAAGACCAATAACACATTGTAACACCTGGGAATCTAACAAAGAACTGGCACCCGCGTTAGCGACCCCTAGACCAATTAGTCATTCAAATTAATACTTAGAACAAAAGCTTGAATGTCGCTAATTACCTTTGATAACTGTTATCACCGTCAAAAGTTTAGGTAAATTAACCAAGAGAAATTCTTTCCTAGTTTATTATTTTGCGTTCTGCCACTTAACAACACGGTGCTAGATACTGAACCATGGTTTTTGAGAAAAGGATTATCCTACTCTTATTGAAAAATATATGCCTGCAGAACAAAATAAATACTATGTTTTACCTCATTGGTTTCTGTTATTTCACTTTTAGCTAATGCTAATTCGATTATCTTACTACGGCGACTCATTTATAAATACACTGAATTACATTAAACGCTGTTTTCACACTAAAATAGTCTAAATCAAACAATACTCTATGCAAACTATCGTGAACTGCTTGAACTTTGCACCAGCAGCCAGTATATAGGTACCAGCATAAAAATTAAAATTCATAAAAATGTTGTGGTCGTGTGCTAGGTCCAGGTTCAGTTTCATCGACCGATACATTCCACAATGCTGGGCGCGAGTCTCCTCTAAGAGGGTCAAAGCCACAATCCTCATGACACTCCCCTCCGAGTTGGGAACTAGGACCTGATAGCAAATCAGGATTGTCTTGCGTTAGAGATTCCTCATTTTCCTTATTTTCGGATGGTTTGTTCTCTTCAAGTGTCAGATTTCTTATGCTGATACCACGTGTATGTCTGGGGTTCACGATTTCAAGAAGTAGGCATTTGTGGTAAAATCGTATTAATTTGGACTCCATTTTAGATTTCCAAAATACGTCATCTCTTTCAATTATTTCGATGTGGACTGGCTCTTTTTCTCCGGCCCAAATTCCAAGTAGACATTGCCGTCGTCTTGCCACATGCAATTGTCCCTGTATTTGGTAAAACCAATTACTATTTTTATTAATTGATGTAGTGCGCGTTTTTTTATTAAATTTTAATATTTGTATTTTATTTTCTTCTATAGCTTTTTTCATGCCAATTTTTGATGCTGAAAAGAACTTCTACCAGAATGTCAATTCCAATGAGCCCATCTGGCGTAGCACCAATGAATGGGAAATCTAATTAAAATAACTATTCATTGCAATACTCAGAACGAATCACCATAGAATTAGACTCGGCATCGTAACACCAAATTGCACATTAAAATCACTCGTGATTAAGAACATGTCATCCGAATAGAGTTCGATCAAGTCGTTCACGCTTTCCGTGATAAGGCCCAAGTCAGACTCATGACGGCTACTATGTGGAATATAAGCACAACATATGTGTAAGAATGCAGGAGCCTGTCGGTTCCCTTTAGAGACGAGTGGGACACTAATCCATAAATGATCCGATGAGAGAAGTGCATTCCATCCTTCACGCAAGGTAGGATTTAATTCTCGGCGTACGGCAATCGCAACTCCACCACGCCTCTCCGCATTTGCTAGTATGGAGTCCCTACCATGTCGGAACACAATATATCTATCATCAAAATACTCAGGACTGAAATCAGCATTAAGCCACGTGAAAAGAGTGAAAAGGGAGTGATTTTTGTCACAAAGATTACTAGCTCTATCAGTTCCTATTGCGATAAGTTTCTGAATATTTAAGCCCATTTCAGATAAAAAGCTCATAAAGGATGTATACAGGGCATCAGCTGTTGCTTCGAATATTTCTTGAAAGCCTAAAAATCAACAACGATTTTTTCTAGTTTTGTGTTGTAGTATCGGATGCAATATGCCATGTACTTGACTGTTGTCACGTCAGTGGATTCGTCCAGTATTATATAATAACTTTGCCCACCAACTTCTTCTAAAAGTTCTTTAAGCATTTTGTGATTCTCTTTCTAGGTTATCTAAATCAACACTATCTTCATTATCAGTTACATTCGGAGGTGAGGCTATTATATTCGTACCCCCCGATGTGTGTTCGGGAATATTGTCTAGGAACGACAACTGTTGGTACCTTTTGTCTTTTGCGTTTTTTGCTGCGGCAGACCCAGTACCCGCCTTATTTTTTTTTCTATATCTTGTATAGGAATCGCGTATCATTTTCCATTTTTTCTTGCAGTCATCACCTGTTTTTCTGGATTAGTGTGGTGTATTGTACAGATTTAAATACATAACTACATCAGATTATACTAGTATTGTTTAGATATTTAAATAAAGTTAAACAATCTTGATGTAACTTTTTAAGCAAAACACATTTCTAACAAATAAACTATTGTGGTACCTATAAAGATTACTGAGCTTTTCTTGGGCACAGAGAAGCCAATGTTAAAGTCATTATTGAAAACTTTTCGGTATGTATGTAGCTGAATATAAGGTAAACCTTGTTTTATACATTCTTCTTTGTAGTCTGAATAAATATCAGTCAATGTTTTCTCACCAACTATAAATTCTTTGGTAGTTTGCTTTCGCAAATAGTGCGATTTGGTAGTTTGCTTTCGATGCGAGGAATGCTGTTAATGTGTTTTCCATGCATGTCTCTCTTCTCTCCTTCTAGAACACCAGTTGACGCATTTTTCTTCTCTACTACAGTTCTAATGCACCTGTCTGTAATATCCAGTGAATTTTTGAAGTAGGTTTTGAAAGAAAAATGAGTAGACTATAAAGACATAGTAGTTTTCGGAAAAGTCCGCAACAATAACAACCTCATTGTCACTCAACTGTGAAATAATTTTTTGAAATTGGGTTTGTTTGTTGGTGGTTCATATTGAAATAATGAGTTTTGAATGCCAGTAAATCTTTCGAAAATATACTTTTTAACTCCGTTATGTTTCCTGTCTTCATTACTTTTGCTGTTCTTTTTGTTACCATGTCTTTGCTTTCTTTGCCATCTTTCTTCGTATTTGTATGTTTCTGGATTTCCCAACGAAACCAGCTGACTTCCCTGTCATTGTCAACATCCTCAACACTAGGTGTCTTACTTTTACAATCTTTGCATTAATTGTGCATACATTGTTAATTTTTTAATAAATCCTTTATATCAAACAGGAGCACTTTATTTTTCAGCAAAGTACTATACAAAAATTCGATATTGCTGTGCTTTACACAGAGACACGTATTACGCGAATTAAGATGCGGCGACAAAACATAAAAGGGTTTGTTTTTGTAAAACGTGGTAAAGCCATAACGGCCTCCATTACTTTTATATTTTTGGTACAAGTTATTTACTATTATTCCCATTAGTCCCCTTTGCTACGGTTCCTTCTTCCTTCCAAAGAAATAAAATGTAATTACCATAGATTTTTGGTTTTTTATTTATTATGCTACATAGAATCACATAAAAAAATATATATATAATTATTCTAACTAACATAATGTCAACACGCTTACAAAATCCCGGATTTTTGCTGGATTGCTCGATTTCGTGATTTCGAGCTCGCGCCCTTTACGCTAAATAGCATTGTTAAAATGATAGTTACATCCGCTCACTATTACTGATGGAAAAACTTTAGCGATGGCTGTCATAGCTGGTTTTTCATAATCAGTTTTGTATTTTGTGGGATTCCATCCAGGTACTTGGGATTTAATTAAAGAAAATAAAGCCACGTAGGACGATTGTTGTCTATCACTCATTAGAGCTTACACGAGTGTCACGATCTTTGTACTGTTCTCAGTATTTCCAATAGGGTATAATTTAGGCGGTCACCAAAAATATTTTTAAGACTCTAAGCTGAGGCACCAAATAAAATAAACAACTCCAATAAAAATAAATTGACTTTATTAAAAGGGCACTAAAGTATATAATGTTATGATCCAAAAAAAATTAAATAACATCAGAAAAATCGCAAATCTCGCACAAATATTATTTTTGGTTCCCAAAATGGGTTAATGGTCACCAAATTCTATCCAACTAAAAGATTAACCCTTGGCACCACTCGTTATTTCAAGCCACACATTTACACTCGTGGGGGAGCTAGGTCCCCTATGAATTCGGTATTTATTTAATTGGGAATTAATAATTTTAATGATGTTTTTTTATATAAAATAAATAAAACGCTTAATAAAAATTAAAAAATATATATTTTTATTGAAACTTTTAACATAAATTTCACTTTTCTGATATTTTAACGAAATAAGTGCCTTTTTGGCTACAAATTTTAAGAACTAAGTATGGAAACAAAAATAAAAATGAAAAAATAAACTTTTAAACTAAATGTGTCTTTTTTCCTTTCAGAAATATAACTAAAAAGTAAAATAAAATATAAAATTTTCAACATTTTGAATTATATGCAAAATCACAACAAGTATTGTTTCTTATCAATCTACAACAATTTTTAGGAACATTTTCAATCTTCTAAGAAAATATGCGGCGGTGTTGTCCCCCACTTTCATCTGTTTTTGCCGTAAAAAGCATTAGAGCTGTTGTCAGTCTGTTGATCTACATTATTCTCGTCTTCAGAATCATTGCCAAGTTCTTCTTCACTCTCCGTGTCATGATCACTAGCTTCTTCCTCCATATCACTCAAATCCAGTATTTCTTCCGGAAAAAATCTCCTCATTTCTATCTTCCTCCAATATGTATCATTTAACAGATTTTGTATCTGTTGTGGAGTCAAATTTTATCCATTGCGATAAAAAAAAATAAAGAACACGATAAAATAATAAAAAAAAAATAGTAACGTAGCTACACTCGTGGGGGACCTAAGTCCCGTTGTAACACGTACCTCGCAAACCAAAAGTGTTAGCCCGACGCACTTCCGCACCCTGCGACCTCTCGGGCAGTACCGAGAATACAAGGAGCCGCGACCGCGTAACATTTACAATAAAAATTATATTTACAAAAAAGTGCTTGGTGGGGGACCCTGCTCCCCCACGTATGGTGTTAAGGGTTAATATTACTACCAAAAATCAAAGTTAGTGACGAAAACGAATCGCTGCAAAACCGACTCCACGTAGTCTTGTCTGCCCTACCCCTAGAGTGCAATTCAATTCCGCGTAGGCGCGGAGGGGTGAGGCGGCCTAAGCTCGCATGGGACCGCCGGAGCCCTGCAGCGCCGGAGCCGTGACAGAAGCCATGCTTGCTGCATGTTGCGTGCTTACATTTTAAACGCACTGAGTTACACACAAATTCATATAAAAATAAATAAGCGACGTACGTTTGGGAACCCTAGTATATTAATTGGTATTTGGGAAATATTCTAGCGATCGTTAGCTTTTTTAGTCTAACAAAAATGACCAAATTAGGAGTCATGGTATTACATAATTGGTAACATCTAAGTAGTGACAATATATGATATTTGGTCTAAAGTGTATTTTAAAGGCGTCCATATATTTTTTTAGTAGTCAATAATACGAAAAAATGGTTTTATCTAATAATATTTTTGGAAACGTTATTTGGTGACCATTTATCCATTTTGGTAACCGTTTAGAATTTTTTGGTAGTAAAATAGGTACTTTTTTGGGTGGTGTTTAAACACAAGCCTTTCCAATATCACCATGTATGGTGTATAGTTGATCAAACGGTCTTGGACAAATTTTCCATCACTATAATAAATTTTTTGACACAAAAAATTAAAGGTTCCATCGCTATAATAAATCCTGAACTCTAAGTAATAACTCTCTTGCTCTTTTCGAACAAAAGATAATAATTCGTTTATTACCGTAGTAATAATTTGCCATTAAGAAATCTTCATATCCGGGAATTTGCACCTCTTCTATTTTGTCGCTTTGGATTTTTTCAACTCCTGCTACCTTATTTCTATATCTATACAACGATGATTTGACAGATTTAAAACTTGGCATTTGAGCAATAAGTTCGAGTCCTCTATTTTCGTACGAAGCTACCAAGCATTTTAAGTTTGAGGCAATGCTGGGTAATTTTGTGTAGTCAAGTCTTGCTTGCATCGGTAGAGGTGTTCGTCGATCTCGTTTTTGGCAAAGTTGGGTGTGCATGTGTGACCAGTTTCTTTTATAATATTTCCGTCCTGAAAATTAAAAATTCTTACCATTGTATCTTATATAAATAACTAGCTGTATTCCGCGACATCGTCCGCGTGTTCCCTAGATAAAATGCAACTTTCCTTTATACAGGGTGGCCCATCCATAGGCGTCCAAAAGCAAAATTTTGAAGCTCTATTCTATGGTATCCGAATCACCCCCATGTATGTTCAGCGATTTTTTGTACTTTAGGAGCTAGAATTATTTTTAATTATTTTCCGTAATTTTCATTTCAACATTGTTTTTTCTATTTTTTCTTTTTTTTTCCTAACGTAACAATTGTTTTAATACAGTTATGATTGACTCATAACTATATTAAAACAATTGTTTTAAGACAGTTATGATTGAACATTGATTGCTTCGCTGCCGACTCGGAGATGGCGCGTAATGAGCATGCCGTCGGCGCGCTGTACGCATACGGTCCGCTCGCTTGCAGCACGCGGGCTGCGAGTCGAATTGTGTGGTAGCGGCAAGCGCGCTGACAGCCCGCCGTTGGCGTTTTCATATTGACATTATGAAATATATTATACTATACACGATTTAATGCTCTAAATTAAATGATTTGACACTACAATCTTTTTTGCAATTGCGAAAATTAGTGTTTAGGAGTTTTTCTTGAGCAGGTGGGAGTAACATTTTAATAGGTTCCAGATATTATGTATCAATTTCCAACCCCAGTCTTCTGGATAAAAATGGCAATGTCGAAGGATTTGCGTGCGATAATTTTCTACAATTCTAAAAGCGGATTGTCACGACTTCAGCGCTTTGAAAAATTATGTTCTGTGTTTAGTGATGCAGAACCATACCTTAGGACTGCAGTACGCTGATATTTTAACGTGGGCAATCTAGCCTTAGTGACAAGCCACGTGAAGGTAGTTCAAAACCCGCCATGACCCAAGATAATATCGGGCTATGCGGCAGTTAATTCTCGCAGACCAACATGTAACATACCGTGACATAGATCCGTGGGTCTAACGATTTTTTTACATTCCCCAAAATTAAGCAAAGTCTTCGTGGTCAATGTTTCTGCTTCGATATGCTCTGGAGGAGAAATGATGCACGACGACTGTGGTGTAACTTAATAGTTTAATTATAGTATACTTATTTACAAAGTTAATGAAACAAATGTGGAATTTAAATGAACGTGAGTCGTAGTTCTGTCGTTGGTCTGTCTGTAGTAGTGTCTGTGTTGCGCGCGCGTGCGTTCCCGTCGAGCGCACGGCGAAATGGACGAGGCGAACGCCGGAGCGCGGCGCGCTGGCGTTGGTCGCCCCTCTCCTCCGCCGCGCGCATGCGCTCCCGCTCGGTGCTGATGCGGTGATGTTGACCCCCCGAGCCCGCTGTGACGTCGAAGCCGGAACAGTCAACGTTAAAGCACACCTGAAAAAGCTGTTGACACATACAAATCGGCCATTTTGACTACCCCCACTTTAGAATGGTATAAATGTTTCAAGAACTGGTTTTAATGCATGCAAAAGTACATTAAATATCGCGGAGAATTTAAGCTCACTTGGACACATTGCCATTATCAAATCAGCCGTTGCCATATCGTCTTTATCAGACCATGCGCACGACTCCACTGCTGAGTACGGCTTAGGTATAGTTCCATTTACGTATTTCCATACCTGATTTCTCGTGAGCAACGCCTGCACTTGAACCTTCTAGGTTTCATAATTTGTACCATTCAAATTCTAAATTTTCGATGTAAACGTCGTCTGGGCCATAACCTGTCAATGGGAGCTTCTTCCCACCCCAGAGAGTAACACACAATAGAATCCACAATAATATTTATTTAGGAGAAAATTATAAATACATTTTCATGAAAGCACAATGACATAATACAACACAGACAACCCATTTTTTTTTATATTATTCTTTTTAAGTACTCCAAATTCAAAATTGGTTAATAGGCCAGTCACTGAGGCCAGTAGGCCGACAAGTATTAAGAATTGAAACTTTAACATAATTTTATTTAACTTCAACTTTATTATGATTTGAATTCAATTAGGTTTTTCTTTTTCAATGTTATTTCTTCCACATTTTGTTTTTGCATGTGATCTCATAGTTTTAGTCCAATTTTTAGTTTTAATTTGTCCCTAGGAGCCTGATTGTGTGTACTTACATCAATTTCTAATCTTTATACATTTAATCTTAAGTAGTGCATGATGTGCTTACCTGTAAGAGATTGATACACTAGGCCCTAATTTATTTAATGTAATCCATAATTGTTGAGTGTACTCAATTGTTGGTCAGCCAAATAAATAAAATAAAAATAAAAAATACCATCATCCAAGCAGGTTTTTATTAAGTATGAGATGAGATTTTAAGTAGAAAATAAAACCCATATAGGCAAATTTTAGTCATTTATTTTGCCATAGATATGTACAATAGTCGTAGTAAGAGCATATATTAGAAAATCTAACAAAATATTTTGGAACAATATTTATAGGGCAGATTTGTATAGCCCACCAATAGCAATGTCATATATCATTGGATAGGCCTTTTTATCTTTTTGTTTGAACAAAAGCTGTCATAGTAAATGTTGTTCCAGTTAAAAAGACCTATCCAACGATATATATGACTTTGCTATTGGTGGGGTTTATCATTACGCCTAATACCCAGTTGGTACGTAGTAAAGAAAACATTAATAATACTGTGAAATGAATATCGACGGTGAATAGTCAATAAAAATACTACTTTTGTCTAAAAGCAAGGAGGTTACTCAATTCGACCCTATACATGCTTTTTTTATGTTTCAAATTAAAAAAATTGAAAATTCCATTCTTGTATTTATTTATTGACTCTTCGTCGTGTGCGTTCGCGCAGCGGAATGTTGTTGAATTGAAAGATTTTAATTATGCAGATAATTAGTGTAAGACGTTCTATAATTGTGTATGGTAAATAAAAAATTGTGTACGCAGCCATTGTGGAGAAATTCACCAAAAACAGATTCCGCTGGGCGAACGTTGTCCTGGCGGAACTTTTTTTTAAGTTTTCATATAAAGCGCTTACATAGAGAGCTGTAGATTTTTACATACGTTGTTTTGAATTTGTTTATATTTGTTTAAAAAACAGATTTATATACCTTCCAGTGTCCATACCCAATTATTAATGCTATCGTGGCTATCAGACAACTTAGGCACTAATCTTATTGCTTTATAAGCAGGATTTTCTTTGTGTAATAATTTAATGTGATCCCACTTAGCTGTTTTTTCTTTGTTTTCACTTGTATACCTTAAATTCTTCTCCAAAATATTATTTCTAATACATACCTTTTAACAAATGTGCGGGATTATATAGTGGGACAATTTTCTTGTCATTAATTAATATTATTTTTGCATCTTCTCTGACTTCTTGTCCACTTCTCAGCATATGTCCCCTGGTTTCATTAAGGAGAAGATTTAGGGCATGTCTATTATTAGTGCCTTGGTAACATACTGTAGCCACAACACTAAAACCAGTTTCCTGCAAATGTTCAATAATGGTTTTAATTTGCACAGCCAACTCTGGACCTTTAGTGGCCGCTTCTGAAAAAGTATATGCAACAGGTTGCTTATATTTTCTTATTAGACCCCTGATCATGAAGACTTGTGCATGGTCTGCAAAGTCGGGTTTTGTCTCAAGACTATTATTGACAAAACCTATCACTAAGTCTTTTCTTTCATTATATGAAATATTGGGTTTTAAAGACATTTTGTCAAACATTAATACGCAGAGTTTGTCTGCTGGCTTCATTTTTTTTGCCCTTTCTTTTAACTGGCCAAATATATTTGTATTAATGCCAGGTTTTATATTGGCTTGATTTAAAAAAATTGTCACTATTTGCTGAGAAGGCAAAACTAACATTCTTCGCAGAAAGCGATAGCCTTTGGGACTTTGTTTCAACATTGCCAAAGTTAATATTTTTTCTTCGATCAAAAATCTTCTGCCTTTTTGTTTTTTTTTATGTTCTCTGAATTGCAACATTGTCAAAATTTTAGCAGCACTACAAAATATTTTCATTGTTTACAGTAGTTATAAAGTTGCTACTGTTCATAAAGTTTTTGGCTGCTTTTAACTGCATTGATTGCTTCTGCGCTCTATTTAGGCATTTTGAGAGTTTTACTCGCATTTTTATTAATTTTTTATATAAATTATGTTCCTTTTTACTCAATTTTATATTTTTCACTACTTGAACCTGAAAATAAAATAAAGTTTTGGTTTAAACGAGAAGTCGTGTTTGAAATGGGATCGCTTGCGACAGCAGGAACGTAAATCTTCTCTTCAAATTTTACGTATCCAACAGCATTAATAATGCGACGGATAGGTTCTGGTACGATGGTGATAGATTGTGCTGCTCGTAACATATCACTGGTGACACCAGGTTGTTTTATATGGTCCACTAAACGTGGAACAACAGGAAGATCAGATTTGATGGCCTCAAGCTTAGCTTCAAATAGGCCAAGGAATACCCTGTACATTGAATAGCAGGATGGGACTCTAATATTTTCATGGTAAGATATTGATATGAAGGTAAGATGACAAACTCCCAATCCTATACCACGTGTGGTGACTGACAGAGTGATGGCTTTCAACGTCTGTTGCTCACTAAGACGGGCTAAGGCATCGTCCTCAGACGTGCCAACAAACATCTTCTTTTTGATTTCCTCCTGAAGATTGAACATTGTCACTGCGCCTTTTTCTTGTCGCATAGTGGCGACTCTGCCTCTTTGATATAAGCGGCGTCCGCGTGACTGTTTTGGTCTACCTCTCAATACTCAATACTCAATAACACCACCTCTCGTAGATCCAGAAGCATTATTAATCGGTAAAGTTTCCATGACGGTGTTGAGTCTTGGGGGTCTGCAATCAGTTAACCTAGTGGGTAAAGAACCAACCTCTCGAGTATGAGGGCGTAGGTTCGATTCCAGGTCAGGCAAGTACCAATGCAACTTTTCTAAGTTTGTATGTACTTTCTAAGTATATCTTAGACACCAATGGCTGATAAAAAGGTGAAGGAAAACATTTTGAGGAAACCTCCTCCTCCTCCTCCGCCGCGCGCATGCGCTCCCGCTCGGTGCTGATGCGGTGATGTTGACCCCCCGAGCCCGCTGTGACGTCGAAGCCGGAACAGTCAACGTTAAAGCACACCTGAAAAAGCTGTTGACACATACAAATCGGCCATTTTGACTACCCCCACTTTAGAATGGTATAAATGTTTCAAGAACTGGTTTTAATGCATGCAAAAGTACATTAAATATCGCGGAGAATTTAAGCTCACTTGGACACATTGCCATTATCAAATCAGCCGTTGCCATATCGTCTTTATCAGACCATGCGCACGACTCCACTGCTGAGTACGGCTTAGGTATAGTTCCATTTACGTATTTCCATACCTGATTTCTCGTGAGCAACGCCTGCACTTGAACCTTCTAGGTTTCATAATTTGTACCATTCAAATTCTAAATTTTCGATGTAAACGTCGTCTGGGCCATAACCTGTCAATGGGAGCTTCTTCCCACCCCAGAGAGTAACACACAATAGAATCCACAATAATATTTATTTAGGAGAAAATTATAAATACATTTTCATGAAAGCACAATGACATAATACAACACAGACAACCCATTTTTTTTTATATTATTCTTTTTAAGTACTCCAAATTCAAAATTGGTTAATAGGCCAGTCACTGAGGCCAGTAGGCCGACAAGTATTAAGAATTGAAACTTTAACATAATTTTATTTAACTTCAACTTTATTATGATTTGAATTCAATTAGGTTTTTCTTTTTCAATGTTATTTCTTCCACATTTTGTTTTTGCATGTGATCTCATAGTTTTAGTCCAATTTTTAGTTTTAATTTGTCCCTAGGAGCCTGATTGTGTGTACTTACATCAATTTCTAATCTTTATACATTTAATCTTAAGTAGTGCATGATGTGCTTACCTGTAAGAGATTGATACACTAGGCCCTAATTTATTTAATGTAATCCATAATTGTTGAGTGTACTCAATTGTTGGTCAGCCAAATAAATAAAATAAAAATAAAAAATACCATCATCCAAGCAGGTTTTTATTAAGTATGAGATGAGATTTTAAGTAGAAAATAAAACCCATATAGGCAAATTTTAGTCATTTATTTTGCCATAGATATGTACAATAGTCGTAGTAAGAGCATATATTAGAAAATCTAACAAAATATTTTGGAACAATATTTATAGGGCAGATTTGTATAGCCCACCAATAGCAATGTCATATATCATTGGATAGGCCTTTTTATCTTTTTGTTTGAACAAAAGCTGTCATAGTAAATGTTGTTCCAGTTAAAAAGACCTATCCAACGATATATATGACTTTGCTATTGGTGGGGTTTATCATTACGCCTAATACCCAGTTGGTACGTAGTAAAGAAAACATTAATAATACTGTGAAATGAATATCGACGGTGAATAGTCAATAAAAATACTACTTTTGTCTAAAAGCAAGGAGGTTACTCAATTCGACCCTATACATGCTTTTTTTATGTTTCAAATTAAAAAAATTGAAAATTCCATTCTTGTATTTATTTATTGACTCTTCGTCGTGTGCGTTCGCGCAGCGGAATGTTGTTGAATTGAAAGATTTTAATTATGCAGATAATTAGTGTAAGACGTTCTATAATTGTGTATGGTAAATAAAAAATTGTGTACGCAGCCATTGTGGAGAAATTCACCAAAAACAGATTCCGCTGGGCGAACGTTGTCCTGGCGGAACTTTTTTTTAAGTTTTCATATAAAGCGCTTACATAGAGAGCTGTAGATTTTTACATACGTTGTTTTGAATTTGTTTATATTTGTTTAAAAAACAGATTTATATACCTTCCAGTGTCCATACCCAATTATTAATGCTATCGTGGCTATCAGACAACTTAGGCACTAATCTTATTGCTTTATAAGCAGGATTTTCTTTGTGTAATAATTTAATGTGATCCCACTTAGCTGTTTTTTCTTTGTTTTCACTTGTATACCTTAAATTCTTCTCCAAAATATTATTTCTAATACATACCTTTTAACAAATGTGCGGGATTATATAGTGGGACAATTTTCTTGTCATTAATTAATATTATTTTTGCATCTTCTCTGACTTCTTGTCCACTTCTCAGCATATGTCCCCTGGTTTCATTAAGGAGAAGATTTAGGGCATGTCTATTATTAGTGCCTTGGTCACATACTGTAGCCACAACACTAAAACCAGTTTCCTGCAAATGTTCAATAATGGTTTTAATTTGCACAGCCAACTCTGGACCTTTAGTGGCCGCTTCTGAAAAAGTATATGCAACAGGTTGCTTATATTTTCTTATTAGACCCCTGATCATGAAGACTTGTGCATGGTCTGCAAAGTCGGGTTTTGTCTCAAGACTATTATTGACAAAACCTATCACTAAGTCTTTTCTTTCATTATATGAAATATTGGGTTTTAAAGACATTTTGTCAAACATTAATACGCAGAGTTTGTCTGCTGGCTTCATTTTTTTTGCCCTTTCTTTTAACTGGCCAAATATATTTGTATTAATGCCAGGTTTTATATTGGCTTGATTTAAAAAAATTGTCACTATTTGCTGAGAAGGCAAAACTAACATTCTTCGCAGAAAGCGATAGCCTTTGGGACTTTGTTTCAACATTGCCAAAGTTAATATTTTTTCTTCGATCAAAAATCTTCTGCCTTTTTGTTTTTTTTTATGTTCTCTGAATTGCAACATTGTCAAAATTTTAGCAGCACTACAAAATATTTTCATTGTTTACAGTAGTTATAAAGTTGCTACTGTTCATCAAGTTTTTGGCTGCTTTTAACTGCATTGATTGCTTCTGCGCTCTATTTAGGCATTTTGAGAGTTTTACTCGCATTTTTATTAATTTTTTATATAAATTATGTTCCTTTTTACTCAATTTTATATTTTTCACTACTTGAACCTGAAAATAAAATAAAGTTTTGGTTTAAACGAGAAGTCGTGTTTGAAATGGGATCGCTTGCGACAGCAGGAACGTAAATCTTCTCTTCAAATTTTACGTATCCAACAGCATTAATAATGCGACGGATAGGTTCTGGTACGATGGTGATAGATTGTGCTGCTCGTAACATATCACTGGTGACACCAGGTTGTTTTATATGGTCCACTAAACGTGGAACAACAGGAAGATCAGATTTGATGGCCTCAAGCTTAGCTTCAAATAGGCCAAGGAATACCCTGTACATTGAATAGCAGGATGGGACTCTAATATTTTCATGGTAAGATATTGATATGAAGGTAAGATGACAAACTCCCAATCCTATACCACGTGTGGTGACTGACAGAGTGATGGCTTTCAACGTCTGTTGCTCACTAAGACGGGCTAAGGCATCGTCCTCAGACGTGCCAACAAACATCTTCTTTTTGATTTCCTCCTGAAGATTGAACATTGTCACTGCGCCTTTTTCTTGTCGCATAGTGGCGACTCTGCCTCTTTGATATAAGCGGCGTCCGCGTGACTGTTTTGGTCTACCTCTCAATACTCAATACTCAATAACACCACCTCTCGTAGATCCAGAAGCATTATTAATCGGTAAAGTTTCCATGACGGTGTTGAGTCTTGGGGGTCTGCAATCAGTTAACCTAGTGGGTAAAGAACCAACCTCTCGAGTATGAGGGCGTAGGTTCGATTCCAGGTCAGGCAAGTACCAATGCAACTTTTCTAAGTTTGTATGTACTTTCTAAGTATATCTTAGACACCAATGGCTGATAAAAAGGTGAAGGAAAACATTTTGAGGAAACCTCCTCCTCCTCCTCCGCCGCGCGCATGCGCTCCCGCTCGGTGCTGATGCGGTGATGTTGACCCCCCGAGCCCGCTGTGACGTCGAAGCCGGAACAGTCAACGTTAAAGCACACCTGAAAAAGCTGTTGACACATACAAATCGGCCATTTTGACTACCCCCACTTTAGAATGGTATAAATGTTTCAAGAACTGGTTTTAATGCATGCAAAAGTACATTAAATATCGCGGAGAATTTAAGCTCACTTGGACACATTGCCATTATCAAATCAGCCGTTGCCATATCGTCTTTATCAGACCATGCGCACGACTCCACTGCTGAGTACGGCTTAGGTATAGTTCCATTTACGTATTTCCATACCTGATTTCTCGTGAGCAACGCCTGCACTTGAACCTTCTAGGTTTCATAATTTGTACCATTCAAATTCTAAATTTTCGATGTAAACGTCGTCTGGGCCATAACCTGTCAATGGGAGCTTCTTCCCACCCCAGAGAGTAACACACAATAGAATCCACAATAATATTTATTTAGGAGAAAATTATAAATACATTTTCATGAAAGCACAATGACATAATACAACACAGACAACCCATTTTTTTTTATATTATTCTTTTTAAGTACTCCAAATTCAAAATTGGTTAATAGGCCAGTCACTGAGGCCAGTAGGCCGACAAGTATTAAGAATTGAAACTTTAACATAATTTTATTTAACTTCAACTTTATTATGATTTGAATTCAATTAGGTTTTTCTTTTTCAATGTTATTTCTTCCACATTTTGTTTTTGCATGTGATCTCATAGTTTTAGTCCAATTTTTAGTTTTAATTTGTCCCTAGGAGCCTGATTGTGTGTACTTACATCAATTTCTAATCTTTATACATTTAATCTTAAGTAGTGCATGATGTGCTTACCTGTAAGAGATTGATACACTAGGCCCTAATTTATTTAATGTAATCCATAATTGTTGAGTGTACTCAATTGTTGGTCAGCCAAATAAATAAAATAAAAATAAAAAATACCATCATCCAAGCAGGTTTTTATTAAGTATGAGATGAGATTTTAAGTAGAAAATAAAACCCATATAGGCAAATTTTAGTCATTTATTTTGCCATAGATATGTACAATAGTCGTAGTAAGAGCATATATTAGAAAATCTAACAAAATATTTTGGAACAATATTTATAGGGCAGATTTGTATAGCCCACCAATAGCAATGTCATATATCATTGGATAGGCCTTATCTTTTTGTTTGAACAAAAGCTGTCATAGTAAATGTTGTTCCAGTTAAAAAGACCTATCCAACGATATATATGACTTTGCTATTGGTGGGGTTTATCATTACGCCTAATACCCAGTTGGTACGTAGTAAAGAAAACATTAATAATACTGTGAAATGAATATCGACGGTGAATAGTCAATAAAAATACTACTTTTGTCTAAAAGCAAGGAGGTTACTCAATTCGACCCTATACATGCTTTTTTTATGTTTCAAATTAAAAAAATTGAAAATTCCATTCTTGTATTTATTTATTGACTCTTCGTCGTGTGCGTTCGCGCAGCGGAATGTTGTTGAATTGAAAGATTTTAATTATGCAGATAATTAGTGTAAGACGTTCTATAATTGTGTATGGTAAATAAAAAATTGTGTACGCAGCCATTGTGGAGAAATTCACCAAAAACAGATTCCGCTGGGCGAACGTTGTCCTGGCGGAACTTTTTTTTAAGTTTTCATATAAAGCGCTTACATAGAGAGCTGTAGATTTTTACATACGTTGTTTTGAATTTGTTTATATTTGTTTAAAAAACAGATTTATATACCTTCCAGTGTCCATACCCAATTATTAATGCTATCGTGGCTATCAGACAACTTAGGCACTAATCTTATTGCTTTATAAGCAGGATTTTCTTTGTGTAATAATTTAATGTGATCCCACTTAGCTGTTTTTTCTTTGTTTTCACTTGTATACCTTAAATTCTTCTCCAAAATATTATTTCTAATACATACCTTTTAACAAATGTGCGGGATTATATAGTGGGACAATTTTCTTGTCATTAATTAATATTATTTTTGCATCTTCTCTGACTTCTTGTCCACTTCTCAGCATATGTCCCCTGGTTTCATTAAGGAGAAGATTTAGGGCATGTCTATTATTAGTGCCTTGGTCACATACTGTAGCCACAACACTAAAACCAGTTTCCTGCAAATGTTCAATAATGGTTTTAATTTGCACAGCCAACTCTGGACCTTTAGTGGCCGCTTCTGAAAAAGTATATGCAACAGGTTGCTTATATTTTCTTATTAGACCCCTGATCATGAAGACTTGTGCATGGTCTGCAAAGTCGGGTTTTGTCTCAAGACTATTATTGACAAAACCTATCACTAAGTCTTTTCTTTCATTATATGAAATATTGGGTTTTAAAGACATTTTGTCAAACATTAATACGCAGAGTTTGTCTGCTGGCTTCATTTTTTTTGCCCTTTCTTTTAACTGGCCAAATATATTTGTATTAATGCCAGGTTTTATATTGGCTTGATTTAAAAAAATTGTCACTATTTGCTGAGAAGGCAAAACTAACATTCTTCGCAGAAAGCGATAGCCTTTGGGACTTTGTTTCAACATTGCCAAAGTTAATATTTTTTCTTCGATCAAAAATCTTCTGCCTTTTTGTTTTTTTTATGTTCTCTGAATTGCAACATTGTCAAAATTTTAGCAGCACTACAAAATATTTTCATTGTTTACAGTAGTTATAAAGTTGCTACTGTTCATCAAGTTTTTGGCTGCTTTTAACTGCATTGATTGCTTCTGCGCTCTATTTAGGCATTTTGAGAGTTTTACTCGCATTTTTATTAATTTTTTATATAAATTATGTTCCTTTTTACTCAATTTTATATTTTTCACTACTTGAACCTGAAAATAAAATAAAGTTTTGGTTTAAACGAGAAGTCGTGTTTGAAATGGGATCGCTTGCGACAGCAGGAACGTAAATCTTCTCTTCAAATTTTACGTATCCAACAGCATTAATAATGCGACGGATAGGTTCTGGTACGATGGTGATAGATTGTGCTGCTCGTAACATATCACTGGTGACACCAGGTTGTTTTATATGGTCCACTAAACGTGGAACAACAGGAAGATCAGATTTGATGGCCTCAAGCTTAGCTTCAAATAGGCCAAGGAATACCCTGTACATTGAATAGCAGGATGGGACTCTAATATTTTCATGGTAAGATATTGATATGAAGGTAAGATGACAAACTCCCAATCCTATACCACGTGTGGTGACTGACAGAGTGATGGCTTTCAACGTCTGTTGCTCACTAAGACGGGCTAAGGCATCGTCCTCAGACGTGCCAACAAACATCTTCTTTTTGATTTCCTCCTGAAGATTGAACATTGTCACTGCGCCTTTTTCTTGTCGCATAGTGGCGACTCTGCCTCTTTGATATAAGCGGCGTCCGCGTGACTGTTTTGGTCTACCTCTCAATACTCAATACTCAATAACACCACCTCTCGTAGATCCAGAAGCATTATTAATCGGTAAAGTTTCCATGACGGTGTTGAGTCTTGGGGGTCTGCAATCAGTTAACCTAGTGGGTAAAGAACCAACCTCTCGAGTATGAGGGCGTAGGTTCGATTCCAGGTCAGGCAAGTACCAATGCAACTTTTCTAAGTTTGTATGTACTTTCTAAGTATATCTTAGACACCAATGGCTGATAAAAAGGTGAAGGAAAACATTTTGAGGAAACCTCCTCCTCCTCCTCCGCCGCGCGCATGCGCTCCCGCTCGGTGCTGATGCGGTGATGTTGACCCCCCGAGCCCGCTGTGACGTCGAAGCCGGAACAGTCAACGTTAAAGCACACCTGAAAAAGCTGTTGACACATACAAATCGGCCATTTTGACTACCCCCACTTTAGAATGGTATAAATGTTTCAAGAACTGGTTTTAATGCATGCAAAAGTACATTAAATATCGCGGAGAATTTAAGCTCACTTGGACACATTGCCATTATCAAATCAGCCGTTGCCATATCGTCTTTATCAGACCATGCGCACGACTCCACTGCTGAGTACGGCTTAGGTATAGTTCCATTTACGTATTTCCATACCTGATTTCTCGTGAGCAACGCCTGCACTTGAACCTTCTAGGTTTCATAATTTGTACCATTCAAATTCTAAATTTTCGATGTAAACGTCGTCTGGGCCATAACCTGTCAATGGGAGCTTCTTCCCACCCCAGAGAGTAACACACAATAGAATCCACAATAATATTTATTTAGGAGAAAATTATAAATACATTTTCATGAAAGCACAATGACATAATACAACACAGACAACCCATTTTTTTTTATATTATTCTTTTTAAGTACTCCAAATTCAAAATTGGTTAATAGGCCAGTCACTGAGGCCAGTAGGCCGACAAGTATTAAGAATTGAAACTTTAACATAATTTTATTTAACTTCAACTTTATTATGATTTGAATTCAATTAGGTTTTTCTTTTTCAATGTTATTTCTTCCACATTTTGTTTTTGCATGTGATCTCATAGTTTTAGTCCAATTTTTAGTTTTAATTTGTCCCTAGGAGCCTGATTGTGTGTACTTACATCAATTTCTAATCTTTATACATTTAATCTTAAGTAGTGCATGATGTGCTTACCTGTAAGAGATTGATACACTAGGCCCTAATTTATTTAATGTAATCCATAATTGTTGAGTGTACTCAATTGTTGGTCAGCCAAATAAATAAAATAAAAATAAAAAATACCATCATCCAAGCAGGTTTTTATTAAGTATGAGATGAGATTTTAAGTAGAAAATAAAACCCATATAGGCAAATTTTAGTCATTTATTTTGCCATAGATATGTACAATAGTCGTAGTAAGAGCATATATTAGAAAATCTAACAAAATATTTTGGAACAATATTTATAGGGCAGATTTGTATAGCCCACCAATAGCAATGTCATATATCATTGGATAGGCCTTTTTATCTTTTTGTTTGAACAAAAGCTGTCATAGTAAATGTTGTTCCAGTTAAAAAGACCTATCCAACGATATATATGACTTTGCTATTGGTGGGGTTTATCATTACGCCTAATACCCAGTTGGTACGTAGTAAAGAAAACATTAATAATACTGTGAAATGAATATCGACGGTGAATAGTCAATAAAAATACTACTTTTGTCTAAAAGCAAGGAGGTTACTCAATTCGACCCTATACATGCTTTTTTTATGTTTCAAATTAAAAAAATTGAAAATTCCATTCTTGTATTTATTTATTGACTCTTCGTCGTGTGCGTTCGCGCAGCGGAATGTTGTTGAATTGAAAGATTTTAATTATGCAGATAATTAGTGTAAGACGTTCTATAATTGTGTATGGTAAATAAAAAATTGTGTACGCAGCCATTGTGGAGAAATTCACCAAAAACAGATTCCGCTGGGCGAACGTTGTCCTGGCGGAACTTTTTTTTAAGTTTTCATATAAAGCGCTTACATAGAGAGCTGTAGATTTTTACATACGTTGTTTTGAATTTGTTTATATTTGTTTAAAAAACAGATTTATATACCTTCCAGTGTCCATACCCAATTATTAATGCTATCGTGGCTATCAGACAACTTAGGCACTAATCTTATTGCTTTATAAGCAGGATTTTCTTTGTGTAATAATTTAATGTGATCCCACTTAGCTGTTTTTTCTTTGTTTTCACTTGTATACCTTAAATTCTTCTCCAAAATATTATTTCTAATACATACCTTTTAACAAATGTGCGGGATTATATAGTGGGACAATTTTCTTGTCATTAATTAATATTATTTTTGCATCTTCTCTGACTTCTTGTCCACTTCTCAGCATATGTCCCCTGGTTTCATTAAGGAGAAGATTTAGGGCATGTCTATTATTAGTGCCTTGGTCACATACTGTAGCCACAACACTAAAACCAGTTTCCTGCAAATGTTCAATAATGGTTTTAATTTGCACAGCCAACTCTGGACCTTTAGTGGCCGCTTCTGAAAAAGTATATGCAACAGGTTGCTTATATTTTCTTATTAGACCCCTGATCATGAAGACTTGTGCATGGTCTGCAAAGTCGGGTTTTGTCTCAAGACTATTATTGACAAAACCTATCACTAAGTCTTTTCTTTCATTATATGAAATATTGGGTTTTAAAGACATTTTGTCAAACATTAATACGCAGAGTTTGTCTGCTGGCTTCATTTTTTTTGCCCTTTCTTTTAACTGGCCAAATATATTTGTATTAATGCCAGGTTTTATATTGGCTTGATTTAAAAAAATTGTCACTATTTGCTGAGAAGGCAAAACTAACATTCTTCGCAGAAAGCGATAGCCTTTGGGACTTTGTTTCAACATTGCCAAAGTTAATATTTTTTCTTCGATCAAAAATCTTCTGCCTTTTTGTTTTTTTTATGTTCTCTGAATTGCAACATTGTCAAAATTTTAGCAGCACTACAAAATATTTTCATTGTTTACAGTAGTTATAAAGTTGCTACTGTTCATCAAGTTTTTGGCTGCTTTTAACTGCATTGATTGCTTCTGCGCTCTATTTAGGCATTTTGAGAGTTTTACTCGCATTTTTATTAATTTTTTATATAAATTATGTTCCTTTTTACTCAATTTTATATTTTTCACTACTTGAACCTGAAAATAAAATAAAGTTTTGGTTTAAACGAGAAGTCGTGTTTGAAATGGGATCGCTTGCGACAGCAGGAACGTAAATCTTCTCTTCAAATTTTACGTATCCAACAGCATTAATAATGCGACGGATAGGTTCTGGTACGATGGTGATAGATTGTGCTGCTCGTAACATATCACTGGTGACACCAGGTTGTTTTATATGGTCCACTAAACGTGGAACAACAGGAAGATCAGATTTGATGGCCTCAAGCTTAGCTTCAAATAGGCCAAGGAATACCCTGTACATTGAATAGCAGGATGGGACTCTAATATTTTCATGGTAAGATATTGATATGAAGGTAAGATGACAAACTCCCAATCCTATACCACGTGTGGTGACTGACAGAGTGATGGCTTTCAACGTCTGTTGCTCACTAAGACGGGCTAAGGCATCGTCCTCAGACGTGCCAACAAACATCTTCTTTTTGATTTCCTCCTGAAGATTGAACATTGTCACTGCGCCTTTTTCTTGTCGCATAGTGGCGACTCTGCCTCTTTGATATAAGCGGCGTCCGCGTGACTGTTTTGGTCTACCTCTCAATACTCAATACTCAATAACACCACCTCTCGTAGATCCAGAAGCATTATTAATCGGTAAAGTTTCCATGACGGTGTTGAGTCTTGGGGGTCTGCAATCAGTTAACCTAGTGGGTAAAGAACCAACCTCTCGAGTATGAGGGCGTAGGTTCGATTCCAGGTCAGGCAAGTACCAATGCAACTTTTCTAAGTTTGTATGTACTTTCTAAGTATATCTTAGACACCAATGGCTGATAAAAAGGTGAAGGAAAACATTTTGAGGAAACCTGGACTATATACCTAGTCTGAAATCACCAACCCGCATTGAGCAAGCGTGGTGATTAATGCTCAATCCTTCTCCGAGTGAGAGGAGGCCTGTGCCCAGCAGTCGGACGATAAAAAGGCTGTAACGGTAACGGTAACGGTTCGTGTTTGAAATGGCTTTCGACGAAGAGAAATTAATTATGTTAGTCAGTCAGTATCCTGAGATATATGATCCTCAAAATGAACATTATATGAATTCTCTTAGGAAAAACAACATTTGGAGGGAAATTGGCGAGGAAATGGGAGTATCGAGGAAGTAAATTTCATGCATCTTTCTGAGTTGGTACAAGATTGTATTTATTTTCATCAACTTTTTAGTATGGGAAAGCCAATGTGATTTCTTAATTCTATGTGGGTAGGCTTAGAATAAAAACGCTAGAAACCTTGTATTATTTGAATTTATTTAGAATTAAATATGCTTATTAGAATTTATATTTGCGTGCATGTAAAGAAAGTAGACACATTCGGCTAATACACACAAATAAAATGAAGTAGACACACGTTGTGACTATGCATTATTATTCTTTATAGGTAGGTAGGTATCTGAACGTATTATCGTTGACGACATCCCCTGTTTACAGTTTCATTTTTCCAGGCCAAACTACCTTGAGGAGAATTGAAATAATCTTTAAATCTATCCCGTACGTGCATAGCGTTATATACGAAGTTACCCCCAATACGAGGAAGGCCTCGTAATTGTGTCTCTTCAGTGTCTTCATTATCAAACGACACGTTGTCGTGTCTAAGGAAATTATGTAACACAGTAGTAGCAAGAATTACGTAGTCTACGTGTTCCGCACTAAGACAGATATTACGATAATAAATTCTGATTTTTTGGCATAATATGCCGAATGCGTTTTCTGAAACTCTTCGTGCTCTACTATGTCTGTAATTGTATACTTGTTTTGATTGATCATTTAACCATGTCCCAGGGTAAGGTCTCATTAAATAAGTTTTTAGTGGGAAAGCTTCATCCCCAACTATCACGTGAGGTAGTTTATTTGGCGATCCAGGTAATTCTTTAGGGTCTGGTATATTTAAAGTATTGGATTCTAATGATAATGCTAGTTTTGATCGCGAATATATCCCTGCATCACTATTTTTACCCAGATCACCAACATTCACATATGTATATAAATTTGTAATTTGCGTCCACTAGAGCAAGTAGTACAATTGAAAAGAACTTCTTGTAATTAAAAAATAGTGAGCCACTATTCGGTGGCGCGAAAATTTCTATGTGCTTCCCATCTAGTGCACCAATACAGTTAGGTTGGTTTTTCATTTTTCGTAAAATTCTTTTGCAATGTCCATCCATTTCTGTTCATCTGGAATGGGCATGACTATTTTGGACAACCCTTCCCACAAAGCTACACAAGTAGTATGTACAATTTCTTGCACGGTTGTATAACCCAAACAAAAAGATTCTGCGATGGTCTTGAACGAATCTCCAGTAGCAAGGAACCTGAAATAATTACAAAAATGTTACATTTTCATTTTCAGATATTGTGTGCAAAGAAAAATGGAAATCTTTGAGAGACAGTTATCATCGAAATATTAAAAATCGAAAATCAAAGAGTGGAGCTGGTGCCACAAAAATAAAAAATGGAAGTTCGATCGTCAAATGGAGTTTTTAATACCATATTTGCATGAGAGGACAACAAAAGATAACTTTGAAAATGCTGACAGATTGTATCAGATTTAGAATATGAACACCTAACAAGAAACTCGACATCATTCATGCACCAAACAAAAACATAGCAAGAAAATATCCATCTGATGATTTCAGTAAAGAACTTGTAAAATAACTTCATCTGAGGCTAAAACACTACAGAATTCTCCAACTCCACCCTCATCGAAGCCAAAGCAACTATTTTCTGTATTAAAACCAAAAACACAAGATTTTCATGTTCAGCCTACTGATGTTTTAAGTCAGTAAACTTTTATTATTGTTGCCAACAACGAATCCCAAATTGTTTTGGACAATTCACAAAACAGATTCATATTAACACCTGATGGCTATCTGATTTCGGAAAACGTTATCAGTATGAGGAACAATAATTAATGAATAATTAGTTACCTAATACCTACTAAGAAATAAATATAAATAAGAAATAAATAAAACATACCCGATTGTAACCATGAGTCTTTCTTCCACATTTATCGCTTTTCGGAAAAATGTATCCTGTTTTTCTATAAGGGGCTTCATAATTTGTAACAAGTCATCAAATCTATTTTGAGACATTCTAAAGTATGTGTGAAACCTTTTCTGATCATTTTTAAGCCGCGGCAAAAGTGTATGATATTCCCCTTCTTCATATCGTGAATACGGAGTGTCATGAACCCATCTATTCTTTTTTGTTTGCTGTTTTTCCATTCTTTCTTCTTCTTCATAAAGCAAAGATACTATTACAATATCCAAGTCACTTTCGTCCGCCTTACTCAAAATAACATTCAAATCAGTTTCATCCATCTTCTTTAGAAATTGCCAAGCGAGTGACAGACAAAAGGACATTGCCACCCGTTGGGCCCCTTATTTGTGATAGAGTGTCAAGAATATTTTATTATTAAAAATCAAGTCCTAATTTTATAAAACTAACTATTTTTTTTCAGAATTTCTTGTACCCTAGCATTGAAAAACATAATTAATATTTATTTTATTGAATCTAAGCTAGTTCCGCCATTAAAACTTAACCTGAATGTTGCCAGGTAGACGACAGACTATCTCATTTAAATGAACGAGGTGATCGATTGAAAATATCGATTTAATATATAGCATTTTTCTCTTATATCAAAATGTACAAGTATATATATTAAGTATGCACTCGTAAATAGTAAACAAGAAAAGAAGAAAGAAAAGCTGTTTATAACTGTTGAACAAACAATAAAATATCAACACTAACAAAAGTCACCACTAAACTATATCTATAAAACGGTTACACCTAACACCATACATGGAATACAACAATAACACAATAATTAGTAAATGATATTATTTATAACAAATCGATTTAGGAAATCGATTAACAAAATATTTAACATGGTAACATCTACTCGGAACGCGAGTCTATCTGTCAAATCAATACGTCATTCAAATTGTTTTCGTGCCGGTTGTTATGTTATGCGTAGAGTTGAATTTATTCCTCCGTATTTGCTTCTGATCGTTACAATTTGCGTAAAAACTGTCGAGCTGATCGTTTTCGTGCCTCCAGTGGTTTTTTTTTAGATATTGGACTCTTTTCTTAATGATAAGTGAGCACATTGACTCGTGAGCATTGGACTCTTGTTTTTAGTGATATTGTTGTTTTACTCCGGAAAAATGTCTGCACCTGGTAGAAGTCGAGTAAACTACTCTTTGTCTCGCCGGTGTGTTAATTGCTCTTTACGTATAGCGCCTAATCTGCGTAGACGTTAAATTGAAGAAATAGATGAACCAATGCTTATCCTTCTAAGATCCTGGGTAACACCTACATTGGTAAGTTTGTTTTATTATGTTTGTGGATTTCACACGTCTCTAAACTGTCTAAACTACCTTACATTTTATTTTGTCATTTTTTCCAGATATCTTCTGATGATATCCTGTGTGTGAAATGTTTTGTATTATTACAAAACCAGACAGCATCTAACTCAAATCTGTCACTTGTATCCCCTGCTCGTGGACACCTAAACATATGCTACGCATGTGGCTTGTCAATAGCAAGTCGCAGAACTCATAGAGTCAGTCAAGATAGTT
Organism: Helicoverpa zea; assembly: GCF_022581195.2. NCBI lineage: Eukaryota > Metazoa > Arthropoda > Insecta > Lepidoptera > Noctuidae > Helicoverpa > Helicoverpa zea. The sequence goes on from NC_061472.1 coordinate 9,395,578, forward strand.
CCTCAAAGGAATGTTATACTAAGATGGACACCAGCACATCACGTAAGTGTTTATTCTTATTTATTTAAACTTAATGTATGAATGCATATGTATGTTAGCGATGGGCTGAGTGATGATTTTTCTGTATCAATGACTGCGTGACAATGACAAAAAAATATCGATGACAGGAACAATGACAAAATCATCAATGATTTTTGTTTGAGCACATCACGGGCCACGGCACTTCAATTATGAGTAATGATTTAATGAATGAGTAGATGAAATGAAATGATCGCGGAACGGTGTAAAGGCTTAGTGACTTTATCATTTGTTATTTAGTAGTAGGCGTAAAAACTTGGTTGCGTAAATACCAACGCACCTTTCCTACAAGTAATATTCCAATCTTACCTTCATGCTTTGTCCAGGCTTAGGACTGGCAAAGACTAGCAAAATAATACTGGTACCTAATAAAAATATAATATCATTTTGCTTTTCTTTGGCGCATTTAAAAGATTGGTATATTTACAATGATTAAATTGAGGTACTTACTTCTTGGTACCTATTTGTTTTTTTTTTTTTTTTTTGCTTTTTGTTTTTTTTTTGTTTTTTTTTTTTTTTTTATGTGTATATCTACAAATATTTACATTTTCTTGCCTGTTGTGCCTATTCATTGGCTACAATTGACGTTTAAAAACATAAGCTGTTTTACTTTTGAAACTCCTAGGCGAGTGCGTCTTTCGGATACCATGGTACCAGCTCGTGAAAATACCCTTTCACAAGGCACTGATGTTGCCAGCACACAGCACTTAGTAAAAACTAATTTCGTCAAATTTGGGTAAACATGTTCGTGGTTTTTCCACCACTGAAGTGGAGTGTCGTGTTCCGATCCCATTAGAAGGATGTCATCGTCTAGGTACCTTTGAACTTCCGCTATCGCTCTTGATAACGGGGTTCCTTTAGGCTCTATTTTCGCAATTGCTGTCCTATATAAATTCCATATGGATGGTTCAGTATTACTTCCCGAGTTTTGTGTCGTAGCTAGGGTTGGAGTAGTTAATTGTTTAGTTTTTGCAATTGACGCAGCTACCAATTCGATGACAACTTTTTTCGTTTCTTCAGCCAGATGTTGTGGAAACATGAAAATTTTAAACCTCGGATCTAAAAAAGTTGATAGTGCAAGTGTTCTGCTAAATTCCAAATTGCGAAACCTTTCCGAAGTTTCCTTTTTTAGCTTTTTTAAAACCAATTTCACAACATCATGCAACTCTCTCAACTCTAGAGTTTCTAATGTTTGCAAAAGACACTGTGTGATTGGAATCACTTCTCCACCCGTCAAATATTTTTCTCCACTCATACGCGTAGACACTTCATCGAAGGGTTTAAGCACGCACTGCAAATCTTGAATAATTTTCCAATCATTGTCTTCAAGATATGTACCTTTGAAGTTGCTGAGTGGAAGTGTTGCAGTTACAGCCTCTCTAAGTTCAAGAAACCTTTGCAGCATATGAAAGTCAGAGTTCCATCGAGTTTCCACAGACTGAGTGAGTTTTTTTGCTGTTTTTGCCTCCGATTGTTGGACCTGATATTTTACAAACTTTTCTGTGGCCAAAGGGCTACGTTTGTAAAAAGATACAATGTTCTTCACTTTGGTGATTGTCTGTTGCAAATTTTCAACGCTTAATCCACTCTTGACAATTAAATTTAAACTGTGTGCATAACACCCAAAATGGCGCCAATTCAGCTCAGTCGTGATAGCGGAGACTATGTTACTCGCGTTGTCAGACACAACTATGGTAATTTTGTCTGTAATGTTCCAAGTCGATGCACATTTTCTTAATTGAGCTGCTAAGTTTATGGCGGTATGATGTCCAGGGAGGACTTCACACTGCAGGAGAAGCGACTTCAAAATATAGTTTTGATCGATGTAATGAGCTGTTATGGCCATATATGACTCATTTGCTTTTGATGTCCAGCAGTCTGTGGTAAGGCATACACTTTTTGCTTCTTCAGTCATTTTTGTTTTTGTTTCATTAAAAACTTGCTGGTACATTGATGGCAGTAAAGTGTTTGAAAGGTACTTACGACTAGGTAGTTGGTAAATGGGATTTAGACCATGAACAAATGCAACAAAGCCCTCGTCTTCCACAATACTGAATGGTTGAAAATCTAACATGAACAATTTCATAAGTAGTCTATTCAACCTTTCCTGTTCAGATGGTGTAATTTTTTTTCTCTGTGTAAATTGAGCTATTGTAGGTTGTCGAACTAAAGACTGCTGGATAATGTGTGGTTGTGGCAACGGATTACCCTCGGCTGAGTGACTAGCAGAAGAAGCAACAACAGACTGTTGAGTCAGATTTTGGGATCCTGCTTGATTAGAAGGGCCAGCTTCCTGTTCCAAACGTTGTTCTGAACTGTTTTGGTGCATACCCATGTTCCTACGTTCATCTTGAATTTCAACCGTAGGATGTTTTCTTAAAATATGTTTTTTTAAATTTGTTGAGGAAGTTTTATAGGATAATTTTACCCTGCACAGTTTACACACTGCTGTCTTTTCACCAACGGATTCAATGTCAAAATGTACCCAGACGTTGGATGTTTTTCTTAAAGTTGATGCCATTTTTTATTAATAGGTATTTAGGTAAACTGTAACCACTCATTAAATAAGAACGTTAAGTACCTACCATACGTTTTTAATATTTTAGGCACAAACTGCAAATACTAACTTGGTTTTAAAATTTGTAATACACTTCAATATTTACTACGGCATAAGTCAATTAACAAATTACACTACGTACTTCGTAAGTTCGTACGCGTAAAATAAAATTAGGTAAGGATGCTCGTCCTTTCCTAATCAAAAGTTCAATCCAAAACAATGATTCACAAAAAAACAACCTTTCGAGTCAAGTTCGCGCGCAAACTTAAACAACGAAGTGAAAGAATTGTTGCCGTTCCGTGCGCCCAGTCATACGATCGGGCAAGCCTCGCAACAGTCACACATAAGTGTCGCAACGTTGCGATTCGAACCGCCCGCCGCCGGGCCGCCGCTGCGCATTGCGATTGCGACCGAGCACACCCGAGCGGGGCCGAGCGAAACGGCCGAAAATCACCGAAGTTGGCATTCAATTCATTCATTGTCATTCGATTCGAGTAATGATTTAAAAGCATTGATGATTTTGTCGTTGTCATTGCATGATGAAATGATTTTAAAATATCGATGATTTTAACATGTGACATGATATCGGACTCATCTCTAATGTATGTGTGTTGAACTAATTAAATATTAATGAATATCAAGTATCTAAATATAATATTTTTGTTATTAGGTGTTGCATTTGGAACGAGTTTGTCTTCCTTGTTGGGCGGCTGCATCAAGACAAGTCCGGAGGCAACCCGTTGCTGGCAGTAGCCAACACACTGTGGAGTCTGCACCGGAGACTGGTATCATGGATGGAAACATAATTACAGATATGATGATTCCTGTACCACCACCACTGCCACCGCTTTAATGATATAAGCGCTCCAGCACAATTTCTAGACAACATATTCCTTGAAGAATAAATGTCTATTATTTTAATTGGTTGTGTTTTTTCTTATTAAACATCTGTATAGCATTTACTATATTTTAAACTCCTTTATAATTAAGCCCTTTCTAAAATAAACTACAGCTAATCATAGATGGCACAGCGATCTTACTAAGTAGCAGGGCAGTGATTTTACGATGTCGCTTGCAGGAGATGCTGTCATATATGTCATACATACTCGTATATACTAGGTACCTACCAGTTTGCCAACAATCTTGGGGTCGGCTTTTAGTCTAACCGATGCCGCTGAATACAGTATTGCTCAAAGAGTGATTGCCCATCTGACCTCCACACCCGATACACTGGGTTATAACATGTTACCTCTTGGTAAGTGGTTGTCACACTTGCTGGATTCTAGCTACTCATAACAAGTATAAATAATGCACCCAGAATCAGCAGTTTAAATGTAAGTACTAGCAGCCACCCAGCTGAAGTTTGTAATGGATGGTTACCCAAGTGCAATCTGACCAAGTAGCTTAACTTAAGATATCTCCTTGTGGTTGTTGTAACGTAGCCACATGCTCCTCCAACCAATTTAGCCCTAAGTATATTTATTTCTACTGGTGCCAGCAAAACCTACTTCCGCTGACTGCAAGATAAACAGTTTAACATATTATTTAGCAAGAAAAGATGATATCTGATGTTTTTATTTCATTTGGGAATCAATATTAATATTAAAAATATTTTATTGTTTTAACGCAAATTGTTTTTGAAAAAATATTGTCTAATAACCTCAATTTCTTCATCAGAAAAAATTCAATAATTCTCGGAAACTAGGGTGAAAAATTATAAATTGTTTTCAGGGTCTGAAAAGGTAATTGTCGTTCTTCAAAATAAAGTTAAAACCACCATGGCACGCAATTTTTTTCTGGGGGCCCAAATCTCCTAACAAAACGGGCATTCTCCTTTGCTGCAAACTGTCGCAGCACTGCAGTTCAAGTGCGGTATACCTATAGTGTCGTTACGTGTCGCATCGCTCCACTGCCGCGGAGTGTCGCTTAAGTGCGGTCCTACCTTTAAACAAGCGGCAGAACAGTTTTTTGTACCATATTTTGTTTTTTGTTCGCTCCAAGGGCTGAGCAGACAAGAACTGGTCTTTCCGGTCCACACCTCCCATGGATTTGTTGTAAATCAGGACTACACTTGGCTTATAAGTCAGTCGGTTATATTTTTGTTTTTTACCGATTTGTAGGTTACGGTAAGTCGAGATCATGCTAACTAGGTTAGAATCTCGCCATATAATAATCGACAAATCGGCACAGTAGCGTGCCATTACTTCACCTTGTCGAAGATCCGTCTTTGATACTGTCTTCAGTGAATCGGGAACGAATTCCCGATTCGGTCTTAACGTCTCGTAGCTCGTATCTGTGCCTTGCCGTTTTACGCGGTGTCCTGCGTGAGCGACGAACGCGACGCGACGCGACGCGACACGACGCGACGTAATGCGACGCGATGCTATACGCGACAGATGTCCTACGTGATTTTGGTCATTACTTCTCGAATCATGGAGAAGTACAGTACAATTTTGTTTGAAAGTTCATATTTAAAGTACAGACTTTTAAAAAAATATCGTAAAAAGCACAGAAAGAAAACAAATATAATATTTTTACAAAGAAACACATTTGGCGAGTTCCATCATTTATATCCAAAATTAAGAAACGATTCTAAAATGTTTAAACAATATTGTGGAGTGTTACCGACTACTTTCGATTACATTATTTGTTATATTAAGTCTGAATTTCAATTAAAAACAACAAATTTTCAAAAACCCATTTCTATTGAAGAAAGATTACTTTTGACATTGCGGTGAGTACATGGAAATAAAACTACATTATATTGTATTATTGAAAATGTGTATTTTAATTATAATGAAATTATCACTGAGATGAGTCACCAGAAGTGAAGTAGTAAAACTGAATACCCCATCAAAAACAGAATCTTCAATGAGGGGTCATTGAAGATTCTGTGTTTGATGGGGTATTCAGTTTTGATATTTCGTTGATGAGCATCTCTTGAACCTTAGTCCGAAATAATAATTTATTCAGAGATGGTAGTTTTTTCACATACGGCATTATAGACTTGAACCAGTTCAAGTCGTCGTCGTCTTCATTTAAATTTTTCTTCATTAGGTCTATCTTTTCTCGTTCGAGTGTTATTAAGGTTTCTTCAATACTTTTTGCTCCACCTTCTTGTACCTTTTGGTTAGCCAACATTCCAATAGCTCGCGATGGGGTATACGACGGTCCAGGTGTCGAGGTATCATGTAGTATCTGTGCCGTAGGGCCATCAATTGTTTCCAAATTGGTATCATCTGTATTGAACTGCGATTCATCGGTTTGCGTATTGTATGCCGATTGCTCAGAAAGAATAGACATCATTGTATCATCATCAATAATGTCATCTTCATCTAATATGTTATTTTGAATATTACTCGTCGTTTTACGAGGTTTCAAAATTGTCTTCAAAAATTGCATTGATTCAAAATGTGGCCAATCGCCTTGATATTGACCATTTTGATCTGCGTCCGAACCCGATCTTGGCTTTTCTACTTTTTTAAGCTCTCTGTTATACGAATCTCTTAAATTCTTCCACTTCTTTTTTACATCATCAGCTGAAATTAAAACAATATTATTATTTACAGATATTTGGTTACTGGAACACCATATAGAAAGTTATCATTCAATTTCCGTATATCAAAAACTGCCATTTCAAACATAGTGAAAGAAGTGTGTACTGCAATTTGGAAGACTTTAGTAATAAAACATATGCCTATACCTACAACGGAACTGTGGAAAAGTATCGCAAAAGATTTTTGGGAGAAATGGTAATTTCCTAATTGCATTGGTAGCCTTGATGGCAAACACGTACGTATTAAGAAACCAAAAAAATCTGGTTCTATGTACTACAATTATAAGGGATTTTTCTCTATTGTATTACTAGCCTTAACTGACGCAAACTATAAATTTATAATGGTTGATATTGGGGCCTATGGAAAAGATAACGACGCTGGAGTTTTTGACGCATGTACTTTAAAACAAGCAATAGAACATCAAAAATTACAAATACCGGAACCCGACTTTTTACCTAATACCCTCATTAAAGCGCCTTTTGTATTTGTGGGTGATGCTGCATTCCCATTAAAAACATACCTTCTGAAGCCTTACGCACAAAAAAATGTCAGTGAGGGAGATATTAAAGAGCGGTTCAACCATAGATTGTCTCGAGCCAGGATGGTCGTTGAGTGTTCTTTTGGTTCAATAGCGTCAAGATTTGGATTACTTAATACGCCAATTGAGACAGATATTGAAAATACAATTAACACTATAAAAGCTATAACTCTACTTCACAATATAATACGTGATCTTGAGAGTAATTGCGAAAATTTGGCGTCAACTTCATCCCCTGATCTTCGAAGATCAAGAAGATATAATGCCTCAAGTCAGGCAGCCATACATACAAGAGAGATATTCGCGAATTATTTTAATGAACATTGAAGGTTTCGTCACTTAGCGGAAGCGGCAGGCCAGAAGAACAGCCAGTAAAGATTAACAAAATGATTGCAAGAGTCAATTACTAAACTTGTTAATAATGTAATTAAAACTTACCTGTGCATTCTACTGCTTCGGCAACATTCTTCCAACTTCTTTGTACTAATAAACGATTCCTATAATGTTTATGTTTTTTGTCCCACAACAATCTTTGCTCACGCACTGCGGCGATCAACGCTTCTGAATCAACCATTACAATATGTACGATGTGGGTCACTTGTTGAAAAATAAACACTTCTGTATTGTTTATTCTAATCTTACAACCTATCAAATCTTGACAACCCTGCCATGACATTTCTCAGTTTAGAAAACAATACTAAAAAGTTACCAATACACAAATGAGTTCCTATTCCACATACGTTGTAGTTCGTGTTGTCGCATCTGGTCGCACTCAAATCAAGTGCGCGTTACGTCGCGTCTTGCCGCAGACTGTCACATAGGCCACATGTAGGGCATGCCGTTGAGTTGATCGCGTTCGTCGCGTTCGCAGCGTCGCGTCGCGTCGCGTTCGTCGCTCACGCAGGACACCGCGTTAGACATCGCGCTATAATGGTCTATTATAAAAATTTACCATTATTAACGTATGTCCACGGTGAAGTAACGGCTCTACCAAGTCATACACAATTTTGGCAGTGGCGTTGCTGGGACGTGCATTGCTACTGCCAGCTAAAAGTTGCTCAGTCGTTTCCACAGAGTACATTAATATATAGGGTATAGAGTCATCAGCTTAACCTACCTTGACGCGCCATCTGGTGACCAACGACGGAGGTACATCTATTCTGTGCATGTGTGCGTAGTCATTTGTTTTGCATGTGTGCATGCATGTCTACAGGGTTTCATTTCATATTATTTTTTTGGATGTTGTTTTAGATGGTTTCGTTGAATAAAACACAAATTTACACATCTTATTACTTTATTTAGGCCGTACCGACCTTCGTCTTTTTAAATAATATATTGACGCCTCATTTTGAATATCATCATTTGGATCTACATCCTTGGTAGTACTAATTCCATTTAATAATTTATTGGTCCATTTACACCAGTTATATGCAAAAAATCTGCTAGAAAAATCAAATATATATTCAATTAAATCTTTGGAGTGACGACTGCATACCAGAAATTGAGTGTTGACATTAATATATAATATTGTTTTCATATAATTTTTTAAATTGTCTATATGACTTCTCTTTCGCAATATGTGGTGCAGAACATCCTGGATTTCAGAAAAACATTTAGTTAAATTTTCACTGGGGTAGCACAAATACTTTTTTCCCTTTTTATATTCACGACACAACAAGTACCTATTTTTATCTGGATCATTAGTAAATAAATTTAAATTACAATTTTTACATTTTTTGAAAATTGATTTGGTTTTGCGCAAAATATATCCTGTGATATATTCAATTTGAGCTATTTTCCTAGGATCCTGTTTTTTTAAATCGAAATTTTCTATTATGATATCATTGACATCTTCGAAGTCCACTTGGATGATTTCTTTTGCTTCTTTATTATTAGAAAAAATTAATTCATCAAATGAAGCCAGAACAGAACAAAAATCCTCTTCACAATTTGACCCTGGTGAATAATTGCTGCTCATGTTATTAATTAATAGAGAAGCAAAAGCAGCTTCAAACCCATCACAGGTGGGCGAGTTATTCCTGACCCCATGACTTCTTATGCTACCAAAAAAGTTTTCAATGGGATCCTGGTTTAAATGTCTGCACCAAAATGATTTAATTTGATGTTCATTAAATAATTTTTCTCTCAATAATATCATATTATCAACAGTCTTCACCCAATTTTTGATACTAGGAACAGTGTTAGCACTACCTTTGGATGTGACAAATGTCATGGAATTTAAAATAATTTTTGCTTGCATCCAAACATTGTGATGCTGTGATTTCGGTGTCACGTTTCGTAACAAATCTTTTCCTGATCTGTTGTCTGAGTTCTTCATGCTCCCATTTAGTGAATCGAATAAATTATCCATAAAGATAATAAAATCTGCAGTATCTTTAGTTTCTTCAGGTAGTATGCCATTCTCTGAAAAGCGAAATCAGACAAAAATATTAGTTAAGCACAAACTAGAACATAGTTGTAGTAAAACAAATGCTGTTTGCATACTCCATCAGTTCAGGTAGTTAACTAACTAAACAATCTTGATAGGACTTTTTACACAAATACATGTTAAACAAATAAACTGCTGCTTAAAATAATCGTCCAATACATTAAATAATTGTTGTTATTCTATTTACAATTATTTTTAGCTGTACTTTATTTTTAAATTAAAAGTCATACCAAAATTGTTTACCTTTAGTTAACTACCTAAACTACAGATGGAGTATAGTACAAATGATAAAACCAAATTCGCTTTTTTTAAACAAAAAATAATGTTGTTTTTCAAAACATTACAACAATGAGTGTTAAGAATCTGTTGAATATTTTTTATTAACACAGTGTTTTACTGCGAGACAACCTGATGGTAAGCAGCTGTGATAAGCAGTGATGCAATTAGAGATGGATGTTAGTTAGATTCTTATCACCTACACTGTGGTGGCTGCCTGCAAAGGTGGAACTTTATAGACTTTAGTATAAACTTACCAGCTAAATATCCCATAGTTTTTCCCACAGTTTGGCTGAATAGCTGGGAAGCATATTTCACCTTCATTTTTGGTATTTTATCTTTATTTACGTGATTTTCTGTGAGGTTTTTAATTATTTTTAAGCCTTTATATGTAGGATTGTTTTCATATAATAACATTATGTGCTCCCATTTTGCGATTTTTACTTCACCATCCAAAGTAAATTTTAAGTTTTTGGTCATTAAATTATTTCTCATCCCTTTTAATAAGTGTGGTATGTCATATAGAGGAATTATTTTTTTGCCATCAATTTCAAATATTGAATTCCGTGGCTCTTCATTTTTTCTTAAATATTCTCCTCTAGTCTCTTCAATTAAATAATTTATGGCACTTGTGTTGGATGTGCCTTGATCACACACTGTGGCTAAAACAGTAAATCCAATTAGATGCATTTGTTTTATAATTTTCTTTATTTGTGCAGCCAAAATTTCTTTTGGTGTACTGCCTGAGCAGAATGAATAATAAATGGGTTGTTTGTAATTTTTCATCACACCTCTAATCATAAAAACTAAAACATGATCTGCAATTTTCCGTGTTGATTCACCATTGTGGTTTACAAAACCCAATACTCTATCTTTCTTCGGATTATACTGCATGTGTGGTGAGAGTGCCATCTCATCAAAAATCAATGTGCACAACTTATCACAATCATTCATTTTGCCAATTTTTTTTTTTAATTGGTTAAATATATTTTCATTAATGCCTGGTTTAAGTGAAGCCCTGGATACCATTCGGCTTAATGTCACTGGAGATGGTAAAACAAATATTTTGCTTAACCATCTGTAAGCTTTTGGTCCCATTTTATATACACTGAGAGCCATAATTTTCTCCTCTTTTGTGAATCTCCTTCCCATTTTTGGTTTTGAGATTTCTCTGAATTGCATAACTGTAAATAGTGCAGCTAAAGTCTTAAACTTCTTTAAGGCAGTTTGAAACGTGATATTTGAGGACAGTTTTAATGCTTTTTGCAATCTCATTTTATATGAGATATTTTTTGCGTTTAATTTTTTAATCTCTTTTGCCAAATTTTGTTCATTGCTGTTGTCAACCCATTGTTTGGTAATTTCTGAAAACAAAAGCAAGAGTCAGCTAAATGTGTTTGAAAACAGTAAGTTAACTTATGAACCAACATGCACTTGTTTAGTCATGTAGAAAGTCAACGTCGCTCAGATAAGATACAAACTATAGCTACTAAGACTGCTTTTGCTCATAAAAGTGTCTATGCAATGGCACCTAAATTATATAATAAATTACCTTGTGATATTAGAAATAGTAAGAATAGTAATGAATTTAAAAATAAGCTCTTCAAGCTACTAAAAGACAAGGTATATTATTCAGTCAAGGATTATTTGAATGACAAATTCTGATGATAATTTATATATTTTTTTAATACTTATGACATTTACATGACTTTATCGACACAATTTTTAATTTGACATGAATATACTCATATTTTTTTATATTATTGACATTTCTTAAAATAATTTTGTATGCCTATCGGCGGGACATGGTCTGCACATTAACCTATTAAAACACCTGTAATCACCCATGTTTCACAAAATGAATAAATGAATTTGAATTTGAACCAACAATGCAGCAAATAAATTAATATAGTGCATAACTAGTATTTAATAGTGAAATGCAGAAATAAACCATTCCACATCCATTAGGGCAAGTGAGTTTGTATTCACTCACTCAATCAAAAAATTACCCCTTCTTACTAAAACTATCAATATGAAAAGGTATCAATTGGACAGAGTTCAAAGCCAGCTTTGTAGCTAGGTGTTTCCTAAGATTAGCTCTGTTCATTAATTTTGTTCATTAAGGAATGAATAAAGGAGATGGCCAAATTTTCAATTAGTAAAAAAACCCAGAATCGACAGCAACGAAATGGGTACCAATGGGTTCATTATGATAGATCTTTGATGGTGCCAAAAAGTCCAGCCTGAAATCCATGGGGTATAGGAGCTATATCATATTTTCACAAAAATAGGTTATGTTGAATTTATGTTGATACATAAAAAAACAAGGTATACTAACATTATACAAGCCAATAGTAATATCCCCATAGTTACAGAGTTTGCCTGGTGACTAAAAGGTCTTGAGTTTGACCCCTACCCATTGCACTATTGACATGAACCACTCCAGAAACGATTAAGCACCGACCTTATATACTTGGAGAGGTTTTCCAGTTATGTGCAACCTTTATAACTGGCAAAGGTTAATAAAAAAACTATTATTAGGTGCATCTGCCCAGAAGTCAGTGTTTTTGTAAAAAGTTTTATTTTTGGTTCTTTAGTGACAAGTATAGTTGTCACTATCCGCATTAGTGGAAAGTTCTCGTCAATACGAATAATATAAGCCCAAACACGAGGTAGTTTACATATTCAGTCGTCGAGTTCCCTCGATCTTCTCTGGTCTCCATCATCAAGTCAACTTTAAGCCTCCACTTTTGTACAGTGCTAGTAGACATACACCTGAGTGTCAAGTTTTTACCCTATTTACGCCTACAACTTTCGTAAGTTGCCCTCGATTTCTCAGGGTTTCCATCATCAGATCCGGACCTGATGACTATGGGAATATCTGGGAAGTATACCTTATCTAACAAAAAAATAATTTTGCAAATCGTAAACTTCTAACAAACAGCAAACAGTAAAGGTAAACTTTTTCGTGACCTAAATTCTTGATCGAAAAACCATCATAAAAAGAGAACCCCATGGTTTTTGGGTGATATGACATACTTTTTTTAATCCACACATTATACTGAATCTAATGATGCATGTGAAGTTTCTGTCGACTCTGGGTGTTTTTTTGGCCATCTCCTTTACATCATCACAAGATTGTAAGTAAAATATGCATGACAATGGTGCAAATGCATATACCAATATGAAATGGCATATAATCTGGTTTTTAATATCAACAACAAAGAAATTACACTTACTGATTTTCCTATTAGAGATAGTTTGTTCAGATTCTTGAGGTGGAAGAATATCAGGATTGTTACTTCTAGAGGTAGATGCCTGAGGTGGAATAACTTCAGCAGGAATAATGTTGTGTCCTTGGTTTGTTAAGTCCATAAGAGGTGGTCTTCTTATAAAGGGTCCTGTAATTTTATAAAATTGGTTAAAAAGTTGAACTAAAAGATATTTACTTTTATGTATAAATATTTTACAATTGAAAAACTTTTTACCAGGTAAACCAAGTCGAGGTACAGCATCAGCACTAAGAAACTTGCTCCTTGTATGGTAATGTGATTCAAAATGCAAATGACATACTCGACGCCGTTTAAAGATTATGTCATTCTCTAAGGCTAGAATGTCACCTCCAATGTTGTAAATCCAAGTTCGAAAGCGTTCAGGATCTTTATTAGGATTAGGGAATTTGTGCAGGATTTCCTTTTCCGAACCTGAAAGAAAATATTAAGTAGGAAGGTATTTTATTATGTTAAGTAATACTAAATTTAAAAATATCTAATATGATAGCCAGATTTAAGTTTAGGTCAGTGGGTCGTCTTAGGGGCGGAGTGTAGGAGTTGGAGTATACGCTTAGGGGCACTATGAGCAGCAAAGAAAACAAAAAAAAAAGGTTTTAAGACTTTTTTTTCGAAAACTTACCGATTTTTTTGCCGATTTTCGGTTTGACCTTGTCTGTAGCAACCATTTACGATCTGAGAAGCATGGTCCTACAATGCACTGTTTCCGAGTTATGGGCCATTTATGTTTTTCTTATTTTATCGAAAACCATTTATATTTCAAATGGGTCCGAGTGCCCACATTCTATTTAAAGAACACTCTAGGCGGCTGGCTGACGCTTCAAGTGACCAAAAGGCTGGCTATTACCTTGGACAAAGGATCAGCATGGCGATCCAACGAGGTAATGCTGTCAGCCTCTTGGGCACGCTCCTAGTCGACAGTGATGGGGACGATTCTTTTTTATGCCTTTTAGTTTTAGGTTTGATAAAAGAATAGTTTTTAAGTAAATCTAAATATAAAATGTAAATACGAGTTGAATAAAATTTATATTTCCAAAATGGTTGCTCTAGCTGTAACGACGACCGACACTTAGAATTTTTATCATGTTGTTTTTTTTTTTCTCAATTTTGCTGGGTTTTTTTTACACGATGTCATGACTTTTGAGTACAGCAACAATTTCTTTCCCGAAAACGATCTTATCCGAGCTACCATTTTGGAAATATAAACCATTTTCAAAAATAACAAAAATGAAATGCCCATAACTCGGAAAGGTCAACCCGATACTGCAAAAAAATTGGCAAATTTACGGAAAAAAAAACGTTTTTTTTTCTAAGTCCTTGCTCCATAGCGCCCCGAGGCTACACAACCAACCTTTAAGCCATAAGAAAATCTTAAGATGTGAGTGCCTAAGACGACCAACTGACCGTAACCGCGGGGGACAGCTGGTGCAATTTAAACCACATAGCACGGATTAGTTTCCGACCACGTGGAATTTCGTTCTGAAGTAGCTGGTATTGTGAACCATTGGTTTATTAATTAACCTAATAATTTGTCAACGGAGCAAAGGTTATGAATTATGTTATTAGGTTATAAAATTTAAACTTTAATACAAAAAAGAGTAGAAGCCAAAAAAGACTACTATATTACAAAATTTCTTACCACAGTTCGGTACACAACATTTCTTTTCCGATGTCATTGTAGAAAATCGAAATCCAAAAATCAATGCCGGTTTGCAAAAAAACAAGGTACGGTCGTCAAAGTCCAGGATAGAGCACAGGTAAACAGAATAAAACACAGTCACAAAAGTCCATAAAACAAAGCCAGGTCGTAAGATTGAAAATTCAAAACGCATAACAAAGGTGAGAAAAACACGATAGTATTGACAAATCGCCAATGACGGGAAAAAAAGCAACATGGACGTATTAGCCACCGGCGACGTTCCATTCTATCTCTATTTTCATAAATATGTACTAATATTTTATTTGCATTTAAATTTGCAATGTAACGAGGGATGACGGACGGGGATGATTATATTAGTAAATCTTAAGATTGATTTAAATAAAATAAAAAGAACCAAACAGAAATAAGGCAAATACATCAAGAAATAAACAGCTTGGAATTGTTTTAATATGCATGAAAAGAAACGGATTCTACACCAATTTCTTACAGTGTTGCTACAAAGTAAAATTGATACTGTTTTTCTTTATTTTATTTTATATTCTTTTTCATTTAATCTAAAAGGTAAGCTTCAGTACTTAAACATAATCATTATTATTATTTTTTATAAAATTCAATAAAATCAAGTAAGCGACACATACGCCATCTGTTGAGAAGAGAGGAAAGTATTGCCAGAGTCTTTTTGTCCATAGAAGTTAAGAATGTACTAAGTGAAAAGACCCTGGTCGTTTCCGTCTCCGCAGGTCTGTCGTCTGTGTCATCAATGTCGTCAGTCGTAGTTGCGGTCGCAGTCTTGGTCTTGTCTTTTCCAGCATATATAAAGAACTTCCAAAGATACCCCAAGGAAGACTCACACGACTCGTATGTCTTCACTCCGACTTGTGCAGCCTTCGACAAAATTTTCTGAGCGAAGCCTAGTCTCCCATGCCACTTCAGAAGTGATTCGTCTATGACAATATCTTGTGAAGGATTATACATGCTGGAAAATTTGTCGTTAAAATAGTCGGTCACTGTCTGTATTTTGCAGAGTTTAGTAGGGTCAGTTCATGGTCTCATTGTCAACGAAATGTATCAGGGATTTAATTAATACAAACCTATTATACGACATAATATTAGAAAAATAAGGCATAGTGCCGAAACTATTAAACAAAAATAGGACTCCTCTTCCGGCAGGGGGTATAGCCCCTGTAAAATAATTATGGCAAAGAAACTGATCATTTCGTTCCTGTCAGTCGGTGTCCATCTGTAAAGTCGTATTGTCGGTAGGAACTTATTTTGGTCTTTTAAAATTTTAATTTTTTGGTCAGCGTATCGGTTAGTCTCTGTGCAAATACTGTCAACAAAGCCTATGTCTATCATTTCAAATGTAGGTCCTGGAGTTCCAGTAAAAGTCTCACGTCGTCCTGTAAAAATCTGTCGGTCTCTTGTCCATTTAAAGTCGTAACAGTCAGTCGACACAAGCTCCCTAATTGCCAGGTCATTTTGTCTGTCTTCTACGTCAAGTATTTGGGTCTCGCGAGGAGTTATGTCGGCGAGAACTGCAGGCTCGGCCGAAGCATTGCGTGAGGTAATCTGTGGTATGACGTGTTCCTCGTCTTCTATGTCCATGTCGCAGTCGCTTAGGTCGTCATTGAGTTTCATCCATTCGTCAATTATTTCATCAAATTCTTTGTCGTTAACCCCTAAAACAAACATATACCGTTACTATTTTGCGGTCTTTAAAATTTGACTTCTAGTTGAATCATATCATCTTCCTGCCCTGTTCCCAAGTCATTTGGGGTCGGCGCAACATGACTTCTAGTTGAATAAATACCAATATGCGTACCAATCGAATTACGTTGTGTACTTGTGGAAGACGCAACAGAAATTCCTACTCCGTTCGCAGCCATATTGTTTCCAGAAATAAAATTCTACTAAATTATATAGTGTATGTCTCAAAGTAACCAAAACATGACTAAAAATGACTGCAAAGAATAAAAACAAAGAATCCTGACCTTTTTTTTTAGTTTTGTACATTTTGGTGTATATGTATAGTGTGCAAATGTATCTGTATGTTATTGGTAATGTAGATTCATAATTCATAAAAAACAACAACTGTGTGTGTGTGTCGGGGAAAATAAAAAAAAACATTAAGGGGACGCTTCTCTTACTCTTCATCCGTATACATATAACCGACGTAGCCCTTTTTCTGGGGAGTTTTTGCCATCAAGGCATTAGCCTCTGTATTAAGACGGCCTGGATCTAGAGAACTAGGAGAATTGGGGGCGGTATCCAAATCTGGCGTACCGATACGCTGGATCCAGCTCCTCCTTGTCCGCCAGCTTCTAGCTCCTCTGTAACAGCAATAAGTAATAAATAAAAAAAGATTATTTATAGATCTCGCATTTACTTACGGATTTCGACCGGCCGGGGGGGCACCAATTGAATATTCTCTAAAACAAATAATTTCACTTCAATATAACAAAACGGATAACAAAAAATAAGTATTAACTTTCGGATCAATCATTACCTAGAATTATGACTCAACTGGTTTGCAGTTCCGGTTGTGGCTGCGGCTCCGGTTGCGGTTGCGGCTCTTCAAAGATACATGCCTCGCGCTCCGGAGAAGGTAATCTAAAAAAAAACGTTACCAAGGCTTGATGCAATGTTAAGTTGTAAATATGTAATAAACAAACCGGGTGCGTCAGGCAATCATCGCGAGGTTTCGGCTTCGCGCTTCCGAGACAGAAGCTCCTGCCTAACCTCTACAGACAGGGCTGCAGCGCGCCTCTGCGTTATTTGGCGCTGGGCGCGGACGACGTCTAGCTCACTGTTAGAAAAAATGCTACAGCATTAAAAATAAAAGACATTTATATACGTAATAAATCCATGCAAAATTTACTTGCCTCCCTGTTTGAGAGGGCAAACTATCGTGTCCGCGCCCCTGCAGCCACCCCGGCTGCCAGGCCCGCCACGGCTCCCGCGTGTCTCACCACTTCCACGACTGCCACGGTCACCGCGACTGCCATGGCCTGACCGACCCCACGTCCCTTGTTTCCCCCACGTCCTCTGGTTATCCCGTTTCCCTCAACACAAAAGCTTTCATTTGGTGATCTGTAATTCATGTATGAATAATTCAAAACATTAGTATTATTCAAATAATAAAATAAAATTTGGCGACAAAGCATTAAAATATATGCGACCTTGCACGTGCAAGGGCAACAGTAAAAAAGAAAGGTAGTCAAATCCATAAGTGCATTTTTTTACATTTAGCGGAAATTAATCAACACGAACAAACATATAATTAATGTCTCAACAAAAAAAACATTAGAACATTTATACATAACCAACGGAAACCAAGCGAAAAATAAATGAAGAATATTAGTACAAAACCCAAAAGTGCATTTTATATTCAATATTAGTATCGTCTCAAGCAAAATATTATACCACCACTAGCAAAACAAAAATAATGTAAATATATTTTGCCGTGTATAGCGAACTTTATTTATCACGTTTCATGTAACGTCCGTGGATACCAAACAGTCCACATCAAAAAACCTGAGGAACACATTGACATTATTATGGAATCTTCAATGAATTTAGTATATTTCTCTTTGAAAAATGTATTATTATGCTTATTACGAAATGTATTTCGATATTTTATATGTATACTATTTTGCAAATTATGTAAAATATGTATAAACAAAACTAAAAGTGGCCGACACCATACGACCGGCCATTTTTTTCGAAACAACAATCGTTTGAAGTTAAAATTACGACTAGATTTATCGGCTAAAACTGTGATATTTATACATCATCGTAAAGCAGGAAAAAATAGCCATAGATACAGAACGCGAAGAACATTCTTCACTCACGTTTGATCTACAAAAACGCTTCCAATGCCTAAGATACCTACTGGAATTATTTACTATAAACGACAGCTTTGGCTGTATAATATGGGTATTTATTCGGCAAAAACCAACTCAAGTGGGTGTTTTGTTTGGATAGAAGGAATGGCTGGGAAGGGTGTGCTCAGGAAGTCGGCTCTTGTGAAGATGTCGAGGAACTAATTTTATGGAGCGATTTGTGTGGCGAACAAAATCGTAACATAAAGATAGTTTTGATGTTAAAAGAATTATTCGATATCTTATTAAAACAAAAGATATGTTTATAAAATACCAAGGTCATGAAGATTTAATTGGATATTCAGACTCAGACTTGGCTGGGGATTTGGATACAAGAAAATCAACTACTGATTATATTTTTATGTTAAATGGTGGCCCTATTTCTTGGGCAAGTCAAAAACAATCTTGTATTGCCCTATCAACTACTGAGGCTGAATTCATGGCAGGATGTGAAGCTACCAAGAATTTAAAGAAACTTCCAGATTATAAAGAAAATAGGGAACCACAAACGACCTTCAATGAAACACTCTCAGATTTTTAAAAGGAGTGTAGGTCACCAGTAACAACAAAACAGCGTAATAAAAAAATGTGTACAAAACCAGGAGAAACTGTTTCTACAAATGATTTCAGATTGATTTCCAAAATTTACGAGTATCTAATAATAAGCCATCGAAAACCCACCAAAACGTCAATGTTAACTCCGCTATTCGCCCTGGTACTAGCACACTCTGTAATCGACAATTTACACATTTCCAAAGACCGCTTTTTGTTCTTTAAAACGCCTATTGATAAAAAGGGTCGTTCGTCGTTTCACCCCACAAGCGATTGGCACCGTGGTGCCAATCGACGAAGTAAAATTTTTGAATGGGTCGATTCGCCCCGCGGCACTATGGGAAAGCCCCATACAAGGCCGTCTCAAAACCGTTTCCCCTGAAAGTCATTGTTATGGAGTAAAACGAATCAATTAATTTAGTCTTATAAATAAGCTTTCTTTTCTATATATTTTTTAATTACTTTTTGCTCACCATAATGTATAAAAAAAGGCATCAAAGCTAACCCATGTTCAATGATGTGATTTTGGCACAATACATTACTACAATTCAACGCCACATTACTCGAAAGTTTTTGATATAAATGTATAAGTATTATACATTTTTGAAATGCTTATAATCTCCTCATAACGTTTCTTAAATAATATTATGTATAATAAATAAATAAATAAATAAAAATTAACCAATGTAGTTTAAGATGGTATAATTTTCGGGTTATTTTTTTTTTATGAGACTTACCCGTTTGCCGCTGTTTGCCGATGTCGAGATATTTATTGTATTACGATCTTTATACATTAGTTTACACAAGGAGAAAAAAAAAGTTGCGCATACTTGCGCCTTTTCTGACACGGTGCCAAAACATATCGCGAAAAACTCCAGAAAAAACCGCGTCTGTTGTGTGGCTGATATCAAAAATCAAATTAAAAACCGGTCCCCTTCCATGATAAATAAGAATGATGAAGTAATTGAACTTGATTACTCATGACCTATTTTTAACCATGATTGATGGTAAAGTAGCACAAGTTTTAACTGAAACTCCTTCGAGCTCTTCTTCAGCAAATGAATAACTTAGAGGCAGTTAGGACACGAGATGTGAATGAAAGTTAATTTCAATATGGACTGTCAACGCTACACGCTTGGATTAGAAGTATGGAGATGATTTTACACATTTCCTATAACTTGTCTTTCCAAAAGTGGTCAGCAACTACACCAGTAAATAAAAAAAAACAAAGAAGAAAAGAAAAAAACTGTTACAAAAGCGGTTTAGGGAGGAAATGGGACTGCATATCGATAAACCTCGACAAGGCACTGGAAATAGTAATGATGGAAACACAGCTCGGAGATTTTTTCAGAATTACTTACTCTGCAGACATTGCAGGTGTAGACGTAGAACTTATAAAACAAATGTACATTATACTACAAACTATGTCATCTGGAATGGCTATTGATTCAAAAAAGTGTGAATACGCATATAGTACCGCCCAACTGTACGTAAATATTTATAATTGGTATTCTATGAATTCCTCCGTACATTAAATACTTATTCACGGAGAAAAAATCATTGAGTACTATGCTATTTTACCTATCGGACAATTGTCCGAAGACGCTCAAGAATCCCGCAACAAGGATTACAAAAACTTTAGACTTCATCATTCTAGAAAGTGTTCAAGAGCGGCTACCAATACAGACGTTTTCCATATCTTATTGTACACTTCTGATCCATATATGTATATCAAGTTTGAGAAATACCTCAGAAACAATATCGAAAGAACTTTTCGATGAAGCCAAGTCCCTTCTTGCTGTCAACAAAAATCTGTAGGAGCTTGTTGAATTTTGTAAATTATTGTTTTCTCGTTAGACACTGTTAGAAAATATTTTTTCTTATAAATGCATGTATTTTTTTAAGTTTTATTTTGTAAATAAATTAATAAACATAATTTTAGAAATTATTATTTTTTTTATTAAACCTTGTACTTTCAAGTATATGTGTGCAAAATTACAGATACGGAGTTTTGAAATAACTGAGATACGGAGTTTTGAGACGAAACATACGCGATTTTCCCATAGTGCGCGGTGCCAATCGACGAACTACCCATTTGGAATGGGTCGATTCGCCCCACAATATGGAACAGTTCTTTTTTTGAAAGGGGATTGCAGCAAAGGAAATAGGCAGTTTTTATTATAAACTAGCTTCTGCCCGCGACTTCGTACGCGGATCCTGTCCCTTATGCCAGCGACTACGGGGTCAGCAAAATCAAAGATCTGAACCGTCTGATATTGAATTTTAAGGGCCCGTTGACTTGAAAACAACGGAATACGGATAAACATTAGAAACGTTCCATATATTTAATTAAATTGGACTAAACAAAACGCTGAGAACTGAACCGCAATAGGCGTGATCATAGGGATAAAAGTAGTGATTCTAATAAGTCTGCATTTAAGTTATGTGGCAAAAATGTTACACGTATTATTACGTAAAAAAACATTAAATAGATGACAAAGTCGTGGTGACTTAGTGGAAGTCGTGGTGGTTTAGTGGGTAGAGAACCAATCTCTCAAGTATGAGCGTGCGTCTTTGATTCCAGGTCTGGCAAGTGCCTGCCAATGCAACTTTTCTAAGTTCGTATGTACTTTCTACGTATATTTTGGATACCAATAACCGTTATTTGGAGGGGATGTTAAACTGTAGGTTCCGGCTGTCATTGAACATTCTTGGCAGTCGTTATGGGTAGTCAGAAGCCAGTAAGTCTTACCAAGGTATGTTGGGTTGAGCGGGTAACCAGGTTGTGGAGGTCAGATAGGCAGTCGCTCCTTGTAAAACACTGGTACTCAGTTGCATCGTGACTGGAAGTCGACCATAACATAATTGGGACAAAGGCTCTTGAGATAATAACGACAATAATAATGAGATATAGGCACCGCAGGACATCTGAGGCTGATGACGGGGAGTAGCAACCCCGCGGGGCTATACTATATGCTGAGTTCTCCAGGGAGAGTATCCCCCATCTCCGGCCGGTCGGAGTGAACCATGACGGGGGTAGGTCTCACGCCTCTGGCTTGGCTTGGCCGTCCAGAGTGGAGTCGCTAGAGCAGGATTAGTAGCCCTGCTCGGAGGGTAGGTGCCTCATGGTAAGCACAGGGAGCGCGTAATCTGTGTTTAAAGTCCGCCGAGGTATCCTCACGCTTCAGGTTCCCGGGGGCCCAGTAAGTGAGGTGGCGAGTCTCCACCTGCCATTTTTACATGTACCATTGACATCCACTAACATCCCATCACAAATAGCCCAAGTAGTTTCCCTCAATAGTTAGCAATAGTTTAGCACAGAACCGGGGATTGTCTTTTTTTTAACGACGTCCACCGGTGAATGTCCTTGGGTTCATTTCTATAGTGTATAAAGGGATAATCGACGGTATTGTGTCACCATTTCATTAAAGTTGTCTCAAAAGGGTTTCAGCGTGTTGGCTTCGGCCCCACGTTTGCCTCCCAAAAATTCGGAACTCTGTAGTCCCGAGGTCTGGAAGAGACATACAAAATAATAATGAGATATAACGCAACAAAGTCGGAGAGTGAGGGCTCGTGACGCCACGTCTAAGTATGTAAAATTTGTACTAAGCAGTGACTTAACGAAGCGTTGTTGTATCTTCGTTATTATTTGTTTGTGAGAGAGAGAGAAAAGAAAAATACGTGTCCATTATTTTAGGATAGGATTCACCATACCTATTTCATAACATTCATTTCTATACATTTCAAGTGTAGTATTGCTCTTGAAGTTTCATATCAGGTGTTCCAGATCTTCGATGTTTATACATCAATAGAGAGTGCTTATCAGATTGAACCACTTTTGCTAAAACGTCATATCTTCATATGCTATAGTCTAGCTGGACTCCTGGAGTTCCACATCAGGTGTTTTACACCTTCAATTTGTATAAGTCAACAGAGAGTGCTTATCAGATTGAACAACTTTTGCTAAAACGTCATACCTCTATATGCTATAGTCTAGCTGGGCACCTGGAGTTCCACATCAGGTGTTTTAGATCTTCAATTTGTGTAAGTCAATAGAAAGTGCTTATCAAATTGAACAACTTTTGCTAAAACGCCATACCTGTATATGGTACAGAGAAGCTGGGCTCTTGGGGTTCCACATCAGGTGTTCCAGATCTTCAAATTTATTATCTCAACTAAAAATGCTCATCACATGAAACAATTTTTGCCATGGCACCATTTTTATATCTCTTATAGTTTTGTTGGTCTGTTGGAGTTCTGCATCAGGTCTTCAAGTTTCGAAGATATATTATAGCCTATATGTTGACCAGGCTTAATACTGATACAACAAAGAAAAAATCATTGAAATCCGTTCAGTAGTTCCGAAGATTAGCGTGTACAAACAAACAGACATACAGACATACAGACATACAGACATACAGACATACAGACAAACAGACAGAATTTTTTTTTTGGATTTGTGCTCCATTACTGTTTCTAAACCCCACCCAATTATTATTTTTTAAATATATTCAATGTACAGACACAGTTTTTTTACAGATTTATTATATGTATAGATTTTTCAGTGTAGTATCATCACCTACTGAAGTTTTATCCAAGTGGTGTACTTCAAAACCGATAAAATGCATTATTTTATCTGAACTTTTGAACTTTTCTAGTACCCAGTGTTATCTTACAATGTACTAGGGTAGCATAAAATACCTGAAGTAAATCCCTCGGGGCGTCTCACAGTGTCCGGCGTAGAACAAGCCAGGTGGACACAATGATATTATATATATAATCTGAGGTAGATACGTTTTACTGACGTCTGCGCGGCGATACAAACAAGCTGATCAGCTTGAGTGAACTCAGTCCGTCCTGCGTCTGCCCGTGATGCGAACGTATGTTTAAGCGAGAGTTTGGTGTATAAAAATAAAGAAAAATGCCTAGTTGTGTGTTCAGAAAGTGCAACACTTATACTGGGCCTGCTGTAAAATGCAAGAAGGATGTGTCTTTTCATTTGTAAGTACCGTATAATCTATTTAAACAGAAAATCATAAATTTTATTTTATTCAAAAATCACTGTCGCGCTGTTGCCGCTTTGACATCTACACGAACGAGACAAATAGTGCGTTGCATGTATGAGTGACAGAGAGAACGAGAAAATGGCGCGCGGTGTTGTCAATTCGAACGATGCTAGAGGATGTTGGGGTCATATGGCTACAATATTGTTTTTCACCACCAGTATTTAATAATATTATCCATAGTTGGTAAACACAACAACAACAGCATTTGACTTTCAACATTAATTTCTATTTTATTTTAGATTTCCTAAAGACGGATTAATGAAAGAAAAATGGGTACAAGTGGTAAGAACACAACGACGAGAAGATGATTGGATGCCAACGACATACTCAACTATTTGTTCTCAACACTTTCTGGAAAGTGACAAGTACGTTACGAAAAAAAATGTTCGCAAACTGATAAAGACAGCAGTGCCGGTAATTAAGGTAAAAAAGAAAACCCTACTTCACTATTTAGAATTATGCTTTGGGAAGTAAGAGCGCTGATAATACACGAAGCTCAACTTAATTGATAGTTTTCATATATTTCTATTCAGCTTTTTCAAAATTTATTGTACTATTGTGATACCTACTGCAGTTCGTCATTGCTTGTAGTTACAGTCTATATTTAAGATTTCTTAACCTTTCAACGACCAACCGACAGCCAGCTGTCGGGCTGCTGTTGTGTCTCAAATCACGTGTGTTCCAAAGATTAATTAAAATTTTTCTCTATTAATCTGTGTAATACATTTTTTTAGCATAAAGAAAACTTGGGAGAAGGAATTATTTCTGACAACGACTCACTAAAAGATGTATATATTTCGGACCATGACTCAGCATTTGATACTCCAAGAGAAGCATACCTCAAGAAAAAAATTACGAAAATAAATCAAGCAAAAAAAAGTTACAGATGAAAAATTATAATTTGACTAAGCAAAATAAAAGACTCAAAAAAAGTGTGATAATTTACAAAATATCGTCTCAAAGCTCAAGAAGAAAAAATATTTTACAGTAGATCAGTTTTCTGAGTTGAATTTGAAAGCTGAAGCAGTAGAACTGACAAACCGGCTAGTTGCTAAGAGCAAATCTAAAGGTTATCGCCAAAAATATACTCCGGCATTGAGAAAGTTTGCAGTTACCCTGCATTATTATGCAGCCTACAAGTATGTCAGGCAAGTATTTAATGGTTCACTACCTCATCCTCGTGTCATAGGGAAGTGGTACGAAAACAGCTCGGGTGATCCTGGGTTTAATAAACAAGCGTTAGATGTTTTAGAAAAGAAGTATAAACATAGTGGCCAGCGAATATTGTGCACGTTAATTGCAGACGAGATGGCTCTTCGTCACCAAACTACTTGGACAGGAAAAAAGACTGCAGGTGTCGTGGACTTTGGTGCTGGATCAGCAAAATCGTGTGAAATAGCGACTCAGGCATATGTTTTTCTATTAGTATGTATGAACGAAAGTTGGAAAATCCCAGTAGCATATTTTCTTGTTAACGGACTGTCGGCTGAAACTCGGGCAAATTTACTAAAAACATGTCTAAGTGAATGCTACCGTGTGCATAACATTTGATGGTTGTGCATCTAATATAATTATGTTTGACCCTTGTCACATGATTAAATTAGTAAGAAATTCATTTGAATCTAAAAGACAATTTTTTGACGGGAGTGGAAGGAAGATTCGCTGGCAGTTATTAGAAAATTTAGTCAAGCTTCAAAAAAATGTTGGACTTAAAATTATTTTAGAAATGAAGTGATGAAAGTCAAATTGGCAACACAAATCATGAGCATGAGTGTTGCAAATGCTCTCAAATTATGTAATGAGATATTAACATCTTCCCTTTTCGTGGACACTGAAAGGACAGTAGATTTTATAGAAATTTTTAATCATTTATTTGATGTTTTTAACTCTAAATCATCTGATTTGTACGGCATGAAAAAACCACTTTCTCTAAAAAACGCCAATGACATCATAGCTTTTCTGGAAAAAGCGAAACTTTATATATTGAACCTTTACATTTTTATTAAATATAGACGCGAGGTTCGTAAACGTATTACCGTGAAAATAATTAAGAAAAAAATTATAGAATCTAAAAATAATTGCTTTTTGGGCTTCCTCATTTGTATAGAAAGTTTAAAACATCTATACACAACGTTGGTCGAAGGACAACGTTTGCGATATATCGCAACTTACAGGTTGTCTCAAGAACGTTATCCAGTTTAAGGGAATTTTCAAAAAAATCCTTCAACACCTGGAAATGAAATCTTCGTTCTTAGGAAACTGCCTACCATTAGAAGACATAACTGTATTAACGTGTTCGTCTGCAGTTCACAACATTAATTCTACAGTAAGCAGAAGAACTATGGATGACGAGAATGACTCTCTCGAAAATGACTCTGATTTAATAAATGCAACTGCTGTAGAAAATGATATTAACACAAATGTCGAAGTGTTTTCGATAATGTGAAATAACGAAAGCGTTAAAAAAACCACTGAACAGATTATCGGTTATATTTCAGGATGGGTAGCCAGAAAATTGGCTTCAGTATTAAAATGTTCAACATGCACCGATAGTCTGTATTGTAATAACAAATTGTGGTTTCATAAATTGATTATTTTAAAAAATATGGGTGGACTATGTTTCCCGAGTGAGGATGTGTTCCAAATCTGTCTGAAGTCAGAATCTATAATTAAAAACCACATTAAAGAAATGGGTCACATTATCCTTCCCGATCACAAAGATATCCAAATTTTAAAAAACCGTATCTTAAAGTCATTTATCAGCTGCAATGACGTATTTGGTACTTTACATCAACATTCTTTAGAGCAACATCCCACATTTGATCATAGAGTGCACCTTATACGCGCGGTCATTGAGAAAATCAATGTTCGTCTACATTTCGCACACAAAAGTTCTGCGTCAAATTATAAGAGGCAAAAAAGAAATAAATTAAGTTTGTTTGAAGGAATTTAAAAATATGTATCTGTTCTGCAACATAAGTCGATAATATATGACTTCGATTATCATACTGTTCGATTGCCTATCAGTAAGTTAATGTTTTTTATATGATTAAATAAAGGTTTTTTTTTATGTTTATACAGATTTTTGTTTTATTTTTTAATTTAATATGTAACAATAATTACTGTTGCGGAATACAGCATTGATATTTTAAAGATTAATATTATTATTACTTTATTCGTAAAGTAGGTAATACGGTATATCAACTATTTCATTAAGTCAAAAAAATCGCATGCCCTTTTTTCCCCATATGCCTCTGATAGCTACGTCACTCATGCGCTCGACCAATGAGCATGTAATTTGACTATTACTTATCCTATGACGTAACAGAAGATGAATATTTATCTCCCTCTAGCAACATGCATCCCGCCGTACGGTGTCATATTTTCTTTCCCTTTCTTCACGCATATAAGTAGTTATCTAGTATTTTCGCCGTTTTTAAGCGCCGCGATGTTGATTCATGACGTGTCTATATATAATACGTCATTGGGTGGACAAAAATATTTTTTTATGGTTTTGCAACTAGACCTATTGATTAGTTAATTATGTATTACTATAACATATTTTTTTAAAACAAAATTCGTTGGATTTGTAGTTAAATATTTTATTTCATATATAAGGTGTAAAAAAAGTAATGTTCAAATTATTATTTACGTATTCGTAATCAAAAAACTAATATAGTAAAAAAAAAATTTTGAGAATCGGAGCACTTTTGTTTTTTTACAGAAAAAAAATAATGTAGGGTAATTTTTGTATGCGCGCTGTACTCAGGGCTGCGCTCGCGGATCGGCGCCGCGCTGGCTACCTAAAGTTGCCGCTGCGCCGGCCGCCCGCACGCCCTCCGCAGTCGTCCGTTATCGGTCGCGCTAGAAGGGTGTGTTGTGCCGTTACTCTCGCGCTCACGCAATTCCGTGTAAAATATCTAAAATGCCGTTTACGTACTCAAATCGCGAGTATTTAGATATGATAGTGTGCTATGTTGTGACCGGTGAAAGTTTGACCGCAGCACGTAACCGGTACCGTGAATTGTACGGTAACCAGCGACGAGTGCCTGCGATTCAAACAATCCTGGGAGTGTACCAGCGCTTACTCGACAACGGACAGTTTCGACCTCATCAAGCCGATACCGGGAGGCCACGCATCGCTAGTGACCTTGAAGAACGAGTACTGGACTACTTCAGTGACAACCCACACGCGAGCACACGTGATGCAGGTCGGGACTTAGGCATAAGTCACACTACTGCCTGGCACATTTTACGTGAAGAAGGCCAACATCCATACCACTTCTTAAGAGTACAGGAACTGATACCTACAGATTTTGAACCGAGGCTGGAATTTTGTAGGTGGTTGGTGGAAGAACCTAGCAGGAACATTTTATGGACGGACGAGTCCACGTTTAGTAGAGTGGGCTTATTCAACATCCACAATGCTCACTGGTGGTCGTACGAAAACCCGCACGCTGTGGTTCCAGACCATTTTCAGCACCGGTTCTCAGTGAATGTATGGGCTGGAATCATAGGGCAGACGGTACTCGGACCTATCTTCCTAGAACGCCTAAACGGTGAAACATATTTAGGATTGCTTCAGTCTGTGCAAGACATGTTGGAAGATGTGTCTCTTGCCGAAACAAGGCACCATTTTTTCCAGCAAGACGGAGCTCCTGCACATTATCACCGAGCAGTTCGTTCGTACCTCGACGCTACCTATCCTAACCACTGGATAGGCCGTGGAGGACCTATTGCTTGGCCTCCTCGATCGCCCGACCTTACACCCCTAGATTTCTATCTCTGGGGCCGTGTAAAAGACTTAGTGTATGGACACAGTGGTAACAATATTCGAAATGTGGACGAATTAAAAACCCGCATAGTGAGTGCATTTAACGTGGTTAAAAGTGACAGAGACACATTGTTACTGTTACAGCCTTTTTATCGTCCCACTGCTGGGCACAGGCCTCCTCTCACATGGAGAAGGATTGAGCATTAATCACCACGCTTGCTCAATGCGGGTTGGTGATTACAGACTTTATAGTCCAGGTTTCCTCAAGATGTTTTCCTTCACCTTTATATCAGCCATTGGTGTCTAAGATATACTTAGAAAGTACATACAAACTTAGAAAAGTTGCATTGGTACTTGCCTGACCTGGAATCGAACCCACGCCTTCATACTCGAGAGGTTGGTTCTTTACCCACTAGGCCACCACGACACGACGAGAGACACATTAATCGCGGTAAAAAACAATGTGATACGTCGTGCCCACTTGTGCATTGGTCAAAATGGTGGACACTTCCAGCATCTTTTGTAAATAAGGTAAGAATTTATACCTACTTCTATGAAATGGTTTAAAAATAATTGTAAATTGAATAATTCACTTTTGACCGTACCGTAAACTTAATTTAAACAATTAATAATTATTTATCAATACGAGTATTAAAATAAACAATTGCAATTAAATCCAATAAACAGTCAGGCAGAAAAATTGAATCAGCTGTTAACAAAACGGCGGTATCGCAGGGGTGAATGAACAGTGCGCGCGGCCGCGCCACTACTCTCGTTCATGCCTACAAAGCGGGCGGCGCGAGCGGCGCCCGACACAATGTACAGCGCGCATATTCAATATTTTTCGCGTAGTTTAAAGTATTGAATATCTTGGAAACGGATTGTTATTTAGAAACACTGAATATACAGTCATTTTTTATTTGTTACTCCGAATATTATTTTACACCTTATATACACAATGATAATACACGAAAACAGAAAAAAAGAAAAAATATCTAAATTGCTATAAATATTAACACTAATTATATATACACAACCTTAGACTCAGTGGTACCAACTCTACGTCTTTTTACGTAGATCTACGTACTTTAAACCTTTCTTGCGAACCTACGAACTTTAGTCCCAGAATCTACGTATTTTCTATCAAAATTGTTCAAATTTGCAAAATAGACTGAATGGGCATAATTACCTTTACTTTCGCAAAAAAAAAAATAATAAACGTTCCGTTTCATACTAACGCACACCCCTCGCCTCGCCACTCAACACGTCGCGCCATTCATTTGAAACGGAGGAGCCATAAATTAAAAAAAAAAATGAAATGTGACGTGACCGTCAAAGTGTCAAAGTGAATCTTTATAACCTAAAAAAATATTATTTTTCAACTTCCCGCTCAATTTAAGGCTAGTTTCCTAAAAAATAATAATTAGTCCGTCTTGTAGATTGTCCAAAATTAAGCGATACGTATTTTTTCTTTTTTAAATTGGATCAGAACTTGTTAAGATATAGCGTGTTAAAGTTGAGTGTGACGTCACAAGTTGCTACAATTTTCAGGACACTGTGACGTAAAAGGCCCCCACTCCTAATTTTTGAAGTGTATTATCTTTGTCATTTTATGTTTAATTAAAAAAAGAAAAAATACGTATCCAATATTTTTTGATTATCTAAAAAGCGGACTAAATATTATTTCATTATTTCGACCCTGGACACTACCCTATTATGGAAATAAGCAGTGACAGTGAGGAAGAGCAGAATGTTACTCCTACTAAAAAATGAAAGGTGCAATATGAACAAAAGACTTACAATTATGGGAAAAAGACAAAAATTATTCCAGTTGGATTAAAAAAAGCAACAAAGGAGATTACTATTATTATTGTAATGTCTGTAAGTGTGACTTGAAATGTGGCGGAGGTAAAAGAGTTTTGAAAAAGCATGCGGAATCTATTAAACATAAGAATAATATTAAAGGTTGGTGTGGGTGGTCTAAGTCTACTTACTTTACTGGTGTGGTATTTTGTTTTGGTTTTAAATTATTTACTTGCTTTTCTAATAAAGTGTAAGAAAGAATTAGGTAATGTAAATATTCTGAATGTAAGTTTATTTAATCATCAGATGAAGGGTTATGGTTTCAGTTTCAGATTATTATTTTACAGCCACCATTTGTGTACGTCAGAATGGCGGGTGTATGAGTATAAAAATAGATTCAGTAATTATATTATAAATATACCTTTTGTACTAGTTAGTACCTGTAAATAAATTCAATCTACCTCTTTAAAATCGGAGTTATTTACAATGATAAGTGAGTCGCCAACCTGATGTCAGAATCGTTTGGTAAGAAATTTTATACTCATACACCCGCCATTCTGACATACACCAGCATTTACACATGATAATTTCAGGTGCAGTACTTCAACCTACTATAACTTCAATGGTGCCTGGGTCTGCATCAAAGTCATTCACAGATAAAATTAAGTCTGGAGAAATAAAGATGGCATGTTTCCTAGCAGAGCACAATCTACCATTTAGCTTAGCAGATGTTCTAAAGGATCTTATACAATCAGTTGCCCAAGATTCAAAGCTTGCATCAGAATTAACTTTTGGAAGAACAAAGGCACATGCTATTGTTACAAATGTTACTGGTAAAGTAGCAGAAAACCAATTAATTGAAATATTACAAAAAAATAAGTAGTAATAGTTGATGAGAGCACAGACAGATCATCAATTAAACATTTGGCACTTATTGTAGGAACTGCAGTTGATTTTCATGTTGAAGATAGTTTTCTATGTATAATACCAGTTGTTGATGGTACGGCTACAGCTTTATATAATGCTTGTACAAAACATTTTGAAGAGAAGAATATTCCATACAAGGAAAATATGGTTGGATTTGCAGCTGACGGAACCAATTCCATGTTTGGACAACATCATTCCTTGTCAAAATTGTTTGCAAAAGATATTCCGAATCTGTTTCTAATAAAATGTATATGTCACTCTTTTCATCTTTGTGCCTCATATGCTTGCAAAAAATTACCACGAGGTGTAGAGGACTTTGCTCGTGATGTTTACAACTATATACAGAATAGTCCAAAACGTATTGGAGACTACAAAGAGTTTCAATGTTTTGTAAATATCAAACCACATAAACTATTACGCCCTGCCCAAACAAGGTGGCTGTCTTTGTTACAAGTTGTGAAAGGCTTCTTGAACAACTACCAGCATTGAAACTGTAAGAAGTTCAAAGTGCTGTGTTAACTGACAGATTACTTGCAGCTCAATCAATCCTTGATAAATGTCTGGAACCAACCACAGAATTATATTTAGAGTTTTTAAGTTTTGTGCTGCCATACTTCAATGATTTGAACAAAGAAATGCAATCTCAAAGTCCAAAACTCTACTTGCTATATGATAAAAAAAATTATAACCTACAAGACTATATTGGAATGTTTTTTAAAGCCAGAATATTTGGAATTAACTGAACAGGAAAAAACAAGCATGCAAGTCCATGACAAAGTTGCAGCATTGGAATTATTGGAATTAAAAATATTGAAAATTGATTTTGAAAAAATTGAAAACCATTTACCCCTGGAAGACTTTTACTTAGGAGGCAATGTTGCTGCTTTAATTATAATGAACAGAAACAGTATTCATCCAGATCAAATAAGACAGTTAAGAAAAAAATGTGTTGAATTTTACATTGAAAGTCTTAGGGCCGATTTTTCAATTGTCAGATAAACAAACAGATAGGGTATATTCGAGAGATAGCGAAGTTGATGAATTTTTCAATGGTCGAGTAAGACCTATTGGACGAATAAATCCTTATCTGAGGAATTAATTTATTTGCCGCCTTGACCGCCAGGTAAGTACTATTCGATTGATAATTTGACGCAGATGACGTTTTAGTTTGAAGTTATTTCTTGCGCTATTAACAATTTATCAATTTATTATGGATATTTTCGATAATATTGATGACTTGGCTATCGAAGAAGAGACTTTAATAAATGAATATATAAATCCACCCGAAAGAAAAGAAAGAATAATCCGCCCAAGGCCTGAAAGTTATTTCTTGCGCTATTAACAATTTATTATGGATATTTTCGATAATATTGATGACTTGGCTATCGAAGAAGAGACTATAATAAATGAATATATAAATCCACCCGAAAGAAAAGAAAGAATAATCCGCCCAAGGCCTGATCACTTTAGGATTTGGGATTCAAAAGAATTTCATCGCAGATTCAGACTTCGGAAAGAGTCGGTGCAATATTTACTTTCCCTAATTGAAAATAAAATCAAGCACCAAACAGAAAGGTACGTAAGCGGTAAGCTGTTATATCGCACTTTCCGTGATGTAAGATAGTGCTTACCTATGTATGTACTTACAATATCAGTTAAAATAAGGGCTTTTATTTGTTTCAGAAATCAGTGTATTTCACCCATGTTGCAGTTATTAATTGCACTGCGATTTTATGCCACTGGAAGTTTTTACATAACTGTTGGTGATTTTGGTGGTATTCATAGTTCCACTATGTGCCGTATTATTAAAAAAGTTACTGAAGCTATAGCATCTTTAAGAACAATATTCATAAACTTGCCAAGAAGTGACGAAGACATCAGAAGCACTCAACTAGAATTTTATAAAATAGCCAGATTCCCTAGAGTAGTATCGGCTATAGATGGCACCCATATTAGGATTCAGTCGCCTGGTGGTAACACTGCAGAAGAATTCAGGAATAGAAAAGGATTCTTTTCGTTTAATGTTCAAGCAATGTGTTCAGCAGACTTGATGTTTCAAGATATAGTTGCACGTTGGCCTGGCTCTACCCATGATTGCATGATATTTGCCAATTCACATGTGAAATACCACTTTGAGAATGGTGAATTTGGCAATGGAATTATACTTGGAGATAGTGGTTATGAACTAACTAATTACCTACTCACTCCTTTTCAAAATCCAGACACACCAACTAAGACTTTATATAATGAATCACAAATTCGAACACGGAATGTTATTGAAAGGTGCTTTGGAGTTTGGAAAAGACGGTTTCCAGTCCTAAGTATAGGATTAAGGTGTAGGCTGCCGCTTGCACAAGATGTGATTGTAGCCTGTGCTGTACTACACAACTTGGCAAGATCAAAAAATGAGGAGGAACCTCCAGTGGACCCAGAATTGCATATTCCACCACAGCCTATATTTCCACCCGCTATAGCCGATTTTACTGGTGATGAAAGGTGCCATACTAGGAACTTAATCTTAATAAATTATTTTCATGCCTTACCTACTGAATAATCTAGGGCAGCCAAGCTCAATTTTTCAACAGTTTTACTACATATAATCTTTATATTCATTCAATAGAAATTTATGTTTATCATATGTGCAATTTCTTTTTCAATTAATGTTACATAATAAAAACATTGGTATTTTATTAAAGTCAAGTTTTTATTTTTCAAAATAATGAACAAAAATCTAAGTCATGGTATTTGGAACTGCTCCACAATTACACCCATTTTGTTTTAATTGTAATGAGTGTAATTCTTCTTTTCTTCTCTCATCATTAGCTAAATGCAACATTTTCAGTTTATGCTCCTCCTCCATAAACTGGTGCTCAAGTTTGGCAGTCTTCATTTGGAGCTGTACTAGCTCCAGTCGAGCTTCGCTTAATTTGTCTAGTTTGGCGGTGACACTAGCTTTGGAGACATTTGGTTTTAATACATTGGACACCCTTGATTTTAAAGCCTTTGGGTGCCATTTGTCCCAATTATTTTCTGAAAGTAATACAACAACAATTACATACAATACATTACATGAAAGTATACCTACATTTAGTATGGGCTTATGGGCTAATTAAACATAACATGTTTCATTTGTTTGGTTTATTATTAGATATCAAAACACAATCTGTAGTACCCTACTATAATCTTACAACCTGCCTGCAAGCATAAATTATAAATTATGGCCTCATAGAATGCTCCTTAAAATAAAATAACTGAATTTAAGAACATCTGACTTTTATAGACATATACCTTTTTGATTGTCCTCAACAATTTCCCCGATGGCCAAATCAACTACTGGATGGGGTTGGAATGAATTTTCTGGTATTTCTTCTATTTCAAAAATAATATTACTATCTTCAACTTCTTCCAGAGGAGTAGATTCTGAAAAATATTATTACATGTGAGCTTTTGCACTTTAAATAGTAACTGGTAACCAAAAACATGCCAATACTTACTTGAAATAGTGTCACTGTCGTGACGTGGCTCAAGTCCTGTTATGTTCGAGCAGATGCTAAGCACCTTTTCATCGATTTCACTGAATTCTGGAGCTTTTGAAGGCCCTCCTCCAGTTTTGTACATCTCTTGCCTTTGCAGAGAAGATTTCTTTTTTGTGTTTTTTTTTATACCCTCGTATTTCAATTTGAGGGTCTTCCACGATCGGGCATTTGTGGACACTCCACAGGAGTTAAAATTCTCTTCTATTTGCCTCCAGGCTGCCTCCTTATCCTTATTAGTAACGGCATCAGTTTTTTTATTTTCAACAATATTTTTAAATTTTGTCACTAAATTAATTAGGAGCTGAATTTCAGCAGAATCAAAATTGGCTGAGCGCTCTCGTTTTTTGTTTTCCATTATTTTACTTTATGTTTTTCACAAAATCAAAAACAACTCAAACTGAACTGGCTATTTTTAACCTAAAAATTATAGACGGATAATTTGACAGGATAGAAAAAAGTCTGTCTCTGTCTAATGCATTGCTTAGCGATATATTTGTTTCACTTCTCAAAAGCTTAAAATGCTAGAGTTGAAATATTGGATCAAAACGTTATTCATGCAATAAATTACTAATGAAAAATCGACGAGCATCTATTCGTCTGTATAAACAGTCCAATAACGTTATTCCTTAGAATAGTTATTAGGCATTTTATCTGATGATTGAAAAATCGGCCCTTAATCAAATAAAAAATCTCTTTCCCTTTGAAGATGAGCACCGACAAAGATTGAAAAATTTAAGGTTTTTAAACCCCGACACATTGCTGGACTCAAATTTAAAACGTTCTGTACCATCTATAGCTCATTTAGGGCAAATGTTTCCAGGTAATATGTTTATCATTAACTTCAAATATTTCATTTATGAATTGAGTCTGCATCTTAGTTAAAATTGATTAAATAATTATTTAAAATACCTTATTTCAATTAATTTATTCGTTTATAAATTAATCATTTAATATATTTATTTTCAGGATTATGTCCAAAAAATTTAACAGAATTAGACAGGGAATGGAGAGCTCTAAGAAACACTAATCTTCCATTTCAAGGGGATCAGCTAATCAAAGCAGATGAGTTTTGGCGTCACATTTCAAAAATAAGAAAAGGCGATTTCTCTCAAATGTTTCCTTTATTGGCCCAATTTGCACAAAAGAAGATGGATCAAAATTGCCCCACGTCCTATAACAATGTGACGTATCTCAAAAAAAAGATAAAAATGTTTAAAAAAATATGGCATACTCTCTAATTCATTTTTTTTACACCTTCATACGAAAAAAATGCTTTAAAAATTGTTCAGGCGCTGTTATGAAAACGTCGTTCATAGAACTATTAATGGACTATTTTATTAAATTGTTTTTTTGTTTGATAGAGTATACCTCATAGGTGGTCCCATAATCATCAGGTCAGGATCTGATGATGGAAACCCTGAGAAATTCAGGGCAACTTTTGAAAGTTGTAGGCATGCGAAGAATAAAAACTTGACTATAAGGTGTATGTCTTATAACAATATGCAACAGTGAAGATTTGAAGCTGACCTGATGATGGAAACGAAAGTAGGTCGAGGGAACTCGACAACTGAATATGTGAACTACCTCGTGTTTGGGCTTGTATTATTTGTATTGAATAGACCTTTGCAACAGTGAAGGTTTGGATCTGATCTGATGATGGAGACCAGAGAAGAGCGAGGGAACTCGACAACTGAATATGTGAACTACCTCGTGTTTGGGCTTATATTATTCGTATTGATGAGAACTTTCCACTTATGCGGATAGTGACAACTGTGCTTGTCACTGAAAAGCCAAAAATAGGAAGAAGAAGTCGGTGGGGATATAAACTTAGGTACATCCATTAGACACCGACTTCTGAGGTAGTTTACATATTTTGTTGTCGAGTCCCCCCGACCTTCTCTGGTCTTCATCATCGGATTAGCTCCAAACCTTCACTGTTGCAAAGGTCTATTCAATACAAATAATACAAGCCCAAACACGAGGTAGTTTACATATTCAGTTGTCGAGTTCCCTCGACCTTCTTTCGTCTCCATCATCAGGTTAGCTCCGAATTTTCACTGTTGCGTAGTGTTATAAGACATACATCTTACAGTCAAGTTTTTATCCTGCGCATGCCTACAACTTTCAAAAGTTGCCCTGAATTTCTCAGGGTTTCCATCATCAGATCCTGACCTGATGATTATGAGACCACCTGTGAGGTATACCCTATCAAACAAAAAAATAATTTAATAAAATAGTCCATTCATAGTTCTATGAACGATGTTTTCATAACAGCGCCTGAAGAATTTTTAAAGCATTTTTTTCGTATGAAGGTGTAAAAAAAATGAATTAGAGAGTATGCCATATTTTTTTAAACATTTTTATCTTTTTTTTGAGATACGTCACATTGTTATAGGACGTGGGGCAATTTTGTATGGATTGTGATCCGTCTTCTTTATTAACATTGCCACATAGTAGTGCGAATGTCGAGCGACTGCGATAAATTTGATGAAAACTAAGATAAGAAACAGGCTTCACACTGACACACTCACAGGATTACTTTATACGAAAAGTGACTTGAAAAAAAACCGCGATCCTTCGCAGGAACACTTAAAGCATTTTAATAAAAATATGTATAAATTTAATTTGCCTGAAAATGATACTATATAATAAAAAAATAATAATTTAAATAAAGTGATGATACTGAAAGTAAACTTGTTTAAATTAACTACAGGTGGTATAAGTTTACCAGAATCTCATGGCAAATAAGCCAAACTTTATACACAAATATATTAAAATCCATTCATTATTTAACCTTATTTATTTCATACCCTATGTGCAAATATATAAATATCTATATAAATGAATGATTTTATATTTGCATATTTGCCATGAGATTCTGGTAGACCTATAAATTCATAGATTTTTTGTTTGCTCACAGTAATTTATTTTTAAATTTATTGTTTGTCTGCTGTCTACTACTTTTAGGGTAATATAAATTGTCGTTTTATTTACTTTTACCTACCCTACTCTCTTAATTTCACTCAGAAAAAAAGTACGTAGATCTACGTATTTTCTATATGGCAATTTCACATTTC
This sequence comes from Helicoverpa zea, assembly GCF_022581195.2. NCBI lineage: Eukaryota > Metazoa > Arthropoda > Insecta > Lepidoptera > Noctuidae > Helicoverpa > Helicoverpa zea. The sequence goes on from NC_061472.1 coordinate 9,433,599, forward strand.
TACATAATTTTCTTTATCTGATCTACGCCTTTTTTAAAATCCGAGTTGGCAACACTGCATCGCACTCAAAACAGCGGGGTGTAGGGAGGAGGGGGGCGCCCGTCGCCCCGCAGCGCTGTTGCCGCTCGCTCGCTCACTCAGTCAGTTCGTCTTGCGCCATTGCGAAGGTTGGACTACGCTTCATTGAATGTCATCACGGGACGAGCGAGCGAGCGAGAATCGGAGCTGTTGGATGGATACGAGTTAAAATGTCTTCAAGTACCAAACGACCACGATACGTGTGTACATTCACAGATACTTTAAAACAAAGATTTCCGATTATGAAAGATGGAAGAGAACCTACCGAAGTGTTTTGTTCAATATGTAATAATCATTTTTCAATTAAGTTCAAGGGAGGTGCTGTTATTGAAAAACATATCCTAACGGAAAAACATAAAAAAAATATTCTGACTGTTTCAAGTAACACCAAAACCGACTCTTTATTTCAACCACAAAGTTCTGGACTGACAGACCAAATATCCGCCGCTGAAGCCACTTTAGCTTTCCACACAGTGAAACATCACCAGTCATTTAAATCTATGGATTGCACCAGCCAACTGGTTAAGGCTATATTTGCCGATTCCAACAATGCGAAGAGTATTTCTTGTGCACGAACGAAGACTGAGGCCATTGTAACGGGCGCGATATCTCCGTGGGTAATTGAACAGGTACAAGTCTCATTACAAAATGTCAACGACTCTATTAGACAATTCATTTATCAGATGTATTACGCGGAAGAGATGACGTGGGATTTAAAAAGACAATTTATTATATCTAGCGTCTCAGAAATTCAAACTGCTAGATCCAGACGCCGTGACCCTGATCAACCACCTAAAAGAGTATACACATTAAATTTGAATACGTTGGCTATTTCAGAAACTGTGGTGAGGAACGCGGTAAAAAAATCTACACAAGGATTTGTTCAAGCAGATAGACGAGGAAGACATCCACCGCCTAATAAAACAGCAGAAATAGTTAAAGAGACAGTACGAAAACATATTAGCAAGATACCTAAATATGAGAGCCATCATAGTCGAAACAGAACAGAAAGACATTATCTTGGAAGCCACCTAAACCTAAATATTGATAAATTATATTCTTGTATTTAGAGTTCTGTACTGAAGAGGGTTTACCGAAAGAGAATATGGCAAAGGCGTGGCTATACAGACATATTTTTAATACAGAGTTTAATTTCGGTTTCAATCCTCCTGCTCATGATACTTGTGATGATTGCGATACGTATGTTACCAAATACAAAAATGCCACAGATGAAACTGAAAAAATAATATTAAAGCTCTACATCATAAACACCTTGAGGAAAGCAGTCTACGATACACTTTGAAAGGATTTGATAAAGTTGCAGCTATGCCACGGTGCCAAAAAAATGCTGACAGTGGACCTCCAAAAATGTTTACCCATACCCTATTTAACTAAAGGGCAGAGTTTCTAATACAGAAAGTTGTGGACTTTTAACTTCACAATTATGGATTCAGTTCCTAAAGAAAGTTGGTGTTTTATGTGGGATGAGACCGTGGCAGGACGAGGCGGAAACGATCGTCGAATATTTTACCGATATTCCAGCAAAAAATAAATTGATGGAGATAGAAGAACAAATGAATATATCGCCATTAAAATTTAAGCAGGAAGTAACAACACGTTGGAATTCTACCTACGACATGCTCATGGAATTTCTTAGAGTGAAAGATCCGCTAATAGCCACGCTGTACGCAATAATGCGGCTAGACTAAGAGGACTGGTCTTTTTTTTTTTTTTTTTTTTTTTTTTTTTTTTTTTTTTTTTTTTTTATCGACGTAAAATCATCAAATGACCCCTCCCGCTGTGGGTTAGCAGCGGTGAGGGAGTGTCAGACTTTTACTGACTAAAATCGTCGTGTTCCGTCATAGGCCTTTTATGTACCAGGGCCGCGGTATCTCTTTCGAACAACCCGCAGCCCCGGCAGGCCTTGGCCCTGCTGGGCCCCGCTGGGGTTGCTGACGTCTCTTTGAGGAGCGCGTGGAACAACGCGCGCCGTCGACACGGGTCTGTCGTCTAGGAAGACAGAGGGACGATGAGCCACCCGAACTCACCGCCCACAGACCCACGCCTACGGTGGCCGGGAGTCATCTCGCGACACCCGGCGCCCATGGTGTCTACCTGGTCCAGCGCGGCGGCCGGGATGAGAGGTGCGAACTCTCTGGCGTTCCGCCTCCTCCTTCTCGAGCATGACCGCTTCGCAGAAGGAGGCGACGGCATCCCATTCCCTCTCGCCCCGGACCATGGCCTGAACCAGGGCCAGGGCAGGGCAGGAACGATGTCACTGTAGAAATAAGTGGCGAAGAATATGTGTCTTCTTCATAATATATAGTTTATTGTAAAGGAATAAACAGGACACTTAATAAATCTCCACCACAAACGAAAAAATTGAAAGCCTGCTCAATTCGCTTAAATCACAAATGAATTCAAGATTTGGCGGAGTGGAACATAATGCAGTTCTTTGTGAGGCCACAATATTAGATCCAAGATTTAAAAAAAGCGGGTTTAGTGATCCTCGCAACTTCGATACAAGAACTACCAGTTCCACAAGCGACGTCTTCACAGCCTGGTGAATCTAGCTCTATGTGGGATGAATATGACGCCCAGTCACGTTCCCCAAAATCCGACGGCAGCTGGTATAGTCGAATTCGATAAATATATACAAGAACCGCTCATCAAAAAAGCGGAAAATCCACTGCTTTGGTGGAGCGAGCGTAAAGGTGTATATCCACGATTATACAAATTTATGTTGTTTCAACTAAACATCATGGCTAAACATCACGGCTACGTCCGTGCCCTGCGAGAGTTTTTTCTAAAGCGGGACTAATTTTAAATGAAAGAAGAACTCGCTTTAAGACAAAAAAATATCGCAATTAGTATTTATAAGTAGCAATAAAATAAAAAAAAGAACAAAAAAAATAATAACAATCATTGTATTTATAAAGTTGATTTGTAATACGCCAATATTCATAGTCATTAAATCTAAATTCATGAATGAATATTGCCAGTCCTAAAGCCTGGAAGCCTGTTAAAATCTAAATGAAAAATTAAACTAATTATCCCGTAAGGTTGAAGTATGAAGGAAGATCAACTTTGTTACATAAAGTTTGTGTATGTGCACTTGAGGCTTGAGGCTTGAGCGTGTACATTGGGAAGATCCACAAATCTCAATGTGCAGGCTCTGCCAGTGCGACTGCTACAAACCCGACACCAATCACCGATCCTTTCTGGCAAAAATTATCTAAATTAAAAAACTCAATTCCGGTATTAAAGCGAGTTCCCGGTGGAGCCAGGCCTCTGGTTGCTTAACACTTGGCAGGTTGTGTTCGCCTGGCTGCACGGGAGAACTCGCAACGTGCTTGGGAGCAATTGCTCACCTTCCCATATAAAGTTTTACATGTTCAGAAAAATTTGGCAAAAAAAAGTCCTTGACAAAACAAATTAAAGACAACTGCCTAACTTTAGGTCATGAAGATTTCGATACCAAATTACCGACCCAAAGACTTTCTAATATACCCCGCCTAGTGGAATCAAAGCTAGGCGAGGGTGACATTCTGGGGGCTGCTAGAATTCTCTTTAGGAGTGATGTGGTAGCTCCGTGTAAACACCCAGCCCCAGCAGATGGCCTCTCTTTTCCCGACCCTCCTGATTCAGACGCACATACCCTCACAATTTTTAGGTCGACACCTGGTCACAGCCATTGGCTCTTTCAGGAACACCTGAAGGATCTTACCTGCCCGAGCGCCGGGGAAGCTGGTGAGTCGCTCTTGAAGGAGCTTACGGCCCTGACCAACCTTATGCTCTCCGGCAAGGTGGACGAAACCGTCATAGACGTTTTGTATGGAGCAAACCTCTGTGCTTTGCGCAAGATGGATGGCGGTATTCGTCCAGTTGCCGTGGGGACCACTTGTTGTCGTATGGCAGCTAAAATCTGCTGTAAATTTTATAGTGAGGACGTTTAGAACAAATTTCATCCCCTGCAGCTAGGTTATGGCTCAAAAGGGGGCTGCGAGGCGTACACGCCCTGTCGACCTATCTAAATTATGGGAATGGAAATGTCATCTCGAAGGTTGACATTAAGAACGCCTTCAACTCGGTGAACAGGGACACCTTGCAGGCAGAAGCTTAAAAAAGAAATCCCCGAATTTTCAGTTTCTTCTGGCCGTGCTATAGACATCCAACAAAATTACTTTATCGGAACAACCTATTAGATTTCGCTGTTGGCTGTCAACAAGGTGATCCTCGTGCCTGTGATTTTTAGTTTGGCAATTAACCCAATAATTCGGCAACTAAATTCTGAATTCAACGTCTGGTATCTCGATGATGGGGACCCTGGAAGGCAACAGAGATACCGTACTTAATGATTTCATTTTCCTAAGAGACAAACTCCATAACATTGGCCTTGACCTAAACATTTCCAAATGCGAACTCTTTATATCTGACACAACCGATAGACAGACGACACTCCAAAATTTTAACGTAGTAGCCGATGGCATAAAAATAATAGACAAAAGTTCTCTTTGCCTCCTGGGGTCACCGAGACATTTTCGAATTTTATTGAGAACAAAACGTGACGTTCCCGGATCAGAATAGGACATCCCCATCTGTCTCCCGTGGGTGTCGTAACAGGTGACTAAGGGAACCTAAAGGCCAGTGCATAGCACTTTTGGGCCACCCGCACGGTGACGGGTAAATCACCACAACAGCATTCCCAAAGAGGGTTGGTGTCAGGCAGACGGCCGACCATAAAACTTAAGCCGAAACCTATGCAGCATGAGAATAGTAAATGATATGAGCCATAGGGCTAGGGCGTACCCCACAGGCGATGCGCAGGAGCAGCACCTGGCTCCTCCTCCTGTGGGAAATGGACAAGGGTTGTCGCACCATAACGGGCGGGTGCGACGTAAGATGCGAGCTCAAAGTGTGAGAGAATTGAGATTGAGGTATGCCAGTTGGAATGTAGGAACGGTGACTGGAAGAGGAAGGGAGAATGTAGCGTGCCTGCAGGAGACTAAATGGAAGGGTGCAAGGGCTAGAGAGATAGGTGAAGGATATAAGTTTTTATATTGTGGAAGTGACGGCAACAGAAATGGTGTGGGTATAGTTTTGGACAACAGGCTGAAAGAATGTGTCGTAGAAAGAATGATTAGAATGGCGATATGACCAAATTCGATTAAATGGGAAAACTATAATCCCCTTATATGACGTGCCTCATCTGATAAAAGGTATCAGAAATAACCTTTTGACCAAAGATATGATTCATAATATAAATAATGAAGCAAAAATTGTGGAATGGGCATATTTCCAACAGCTTTATGTAGCAGACCAGACACACGGGGAATTAAAAATGTTATTTAAACTAACAGAAGAACATGTAAACCCTGAAAAAATAAATAAAATGAGAGTGAAGTCGGCGACGCAGATCTTCAGTCACAGTGTTGCAGTCACAGTCGCAACAAAGCATTTAACTGCCAGAGGGGATCTTAATATTGAATGTAAAAATTTGATAGATACCACTTTATTATTGGATTAGCTTTACGACAGCTTAAATATGTTAATACATTTCACATTCCGGATGGAAAAAAATATAAGGGACCCACTAAAAACATTCGCAGCACTATCAACTATGGGTAGAAGCCAAGAAAATATTAAAAACAATTAAATTTAAAGTAACAAAAAAGTGTGGCAACAAAATAAGATTGACGGAAACAGCTGTCCCGTCTGTTCAAAACTTGATTAAAACTATAGAAGGCATAGAAGTAATTTGGAAAATATTACACTTAGAGTGAGTTGCACCAACTTACTTTAACGATAACAAAACTCGAACCAACGGTCAAATCTCTGGTTAAGTCAATAATGGATTGCACCATTTTAACAATGGTTAAAATGACGTCATATTTAACGATAACCGTAACCAGTCAATTTTGGCCGGTTATCGTTATTGCTAAGTTAACAAATGTCAAAATCTTGTCAAAATAATAACCTAGTCCGTTGTTTTCTGTTGTTTTATCATATTTAAGTATAAAAAAATTAAAAATGTCTTTAGTACGTGATATTTTATGGGAATCTAGTTCTTCTGACGACGAAAATTATAATGATTTACCTAATTCTCGAAAGAAAAAAGTGTATCAACCACGTGTTAATCGATTCCTAAAATGGAATGAGCAGGAGTTCTTGGATAGATTTCGGATTTCCAAAGGTTTAGCACGAGCCCTGGCTTCTCATTTAGCACCATTGCTCCAAACCAGAACCATGAAGTAAGTGCCTGTTTAATAAAGGCTTTAAAAACTATAGTGGGAATATTTGAGTCGTCCTATGTATGACTAAGGTATAACTACATAAACAATATTGTTTTTCTTTTCAGAAACTTTGCAGTTACTCCAGAGCAGCAAATAATAATGGCATTGGAATTTTACGCATGTGGTTCTTTTCAACGCTGCATTGGGGATGCTGCAGGTGTTCACAAATCTACTGTTTGTCGAATAATTCATCGAGTGAGCAGAGCTATAGCCGGACTAAGAACAGACTGGATTGCAATGCCTAAAAATATTGAGGAAATGGAAACTGAGGCCAAAAAATTTTATGAAATATGTGCATTTCCTAAAGTAATAGGAACTATAGACTGCACACATATACCAATCAAATCGCCAGGTGGTGCAGATGCAGAAACATATAGAAATAGAAAACAGGTATTTTCTCTTAATGTGCAAGTAATCACAAATGCTGAGATGTACATTACAAATATAGTTGCTAGATGGCCTGGAAGCTGTCACGACAGCCATATTTTCAACAGCAGTGTCATTAAGGGACGCCTAGAAGATGGAGAATTTGATGGTTTTTGGTTACTAGGAGACAAAGGTTATGCCAATAAACCATATTTGCTAACACCTCTACGTAATCCTGTTACAGAAGCTGAAAAACTGTACAATGAAAGTCATATTCGTACTAGAAATATTGTAGAACGCAGTTTTGGTTGTTGGAAAAAAAGGTTTCCTGCAGTGTCATGGAAACTCAGAACAAATACAGCAAGAGCCCAATGTGCTATAGTGGCAATGGCTGTCCTATATAATATTTGCAAGAAATTGAGAGACCCGATGCCAACATGTTACGACTCTGATAATGAATCATCAGATTCTGATGACAATGACCTGACCTCTGCATATGTTAGCCAGCATGACGAGCATAATAGGAATATGCTAATAAATACTTATTTTGATAGATTACATTAAGATAGACTATGTTTTAAATGAATAAATAAAAAAACTTCAAAAATAAAAATGCATTTTTATTTTTTTTCTCAGTAGAAAACAAAAAGTGCATGGCATTTTCAGATTCCCATAATTCAGAAAGATAAGGATTTTGATGAAATTTCTCCTATACAAAAAGTAAAAATGTATCTTAAAAATTTATTTTTTTCTCCCTTAAAATATCTATTTCAAGTTTAAGTTTATCCACTTCAAGCTTATGTTTTTCTTCATTGTGCCTCAGTAACTGGCTGTGTAATTCATTTTGGTGACTAATAGATAACTTTATCTTTTCCATCTCCAACTCATGAAGGCCATCTAAAACTGTCAGTTTCTTTTCCCTTAGTGCTTGTTTTATGATATTTTCACTCTTCCCTTGTTTTTTCTTTATGATACCTAAAATTGAAATAAAATATTAGGCTACACACTCAATAATTAAATGGCCTATTAGCGCAGTCGGTGGTAACCCTGCTGATGTACTAGATGGTGTGGGTTCGATCACCACCAAGGAAAAACACTTGTGGTGAACTCTGGTGTTTTTGTTATATATTTATCTATGTATGTAAGTACAAAGTTTGGCTATAGATTGTCATTTAAAAATACTTACGACTTAGTTGTGGTGCTACTGGTCTCTTTAGTGATGAATGTGGGGCACTAGCATCAAAAACTTCATCTGGGACAATATTTTCAACATTATCAAAACTTTTGTCTTGATCTGTAATAATTGTGTTGACTACAACATCCTGCAAACAAGTTAATATAATTAATTAATGCATCTAATCCAAATACATATTAAATAATTTGGAATACATAAATACCTTGAGTATATTGGGCATGTCATGTTGAATTTCACTATCAGTATTTGTGTCTAGTTTCACTTTCTGTAAAAACATTGCTTTTATTATTAATCTTTTCAATTTATTACTAAATCTAAACAGCAGATTGGTGGCAAATAGTTTTGAATAAATAGTGCAATTTATTTATTTTTTAAATTTTTAAACCTACAAGCTTAGTACTTATAAGTTTTATCACAATCACTAAATATTTGTGATGATATGTAGATAACAGGGTCTAAAAATAATCAAATTATCTTTAACAATTCAAACCCTCATTACTTTTTGTATAGGAGGAATTTCATCAAAATCCTTATCTTTGTGAATTATGGGAATCTGAAAAAAAAAAAAGAATATATTTTATAGTATCTCCTTTACACCTTATTTATAATCTGCAATAATTTACTCACTGTAACAATGGAATTTGGGGAAATAATGTCATCATCATATATAGCCTCATTTCCATCAATAGATCCAGACATAATGGATCTTAACCAATCAGTAGCATCTTCTGAATCTGGAGGAAGTGAGGGAGGATTTCCTCCACCTGTGCGTCTCATTTCCTGACGTTCTCTACTTGCTACCTGCAAAATATAATTTCTTTGTTATAACATTAGACATAAATTGATTCATGTTTTTAGAAGGTGAGATTAGTTCACTTCCAAGCAGCGGAAAGTAGGTAGAATTACCTTCTTTGCAGATCTTTTCATATTTTCAAATTTATATTTTAGCTGCTTCATGTTTCTAGGTACTTGACCAACAGCATTAAATTCCTTTGCGATGCAGTGCCATGCATGGTCTTTTTGTTTTGTACTACTCCCATCAGTTTTTTTACACATAAGTACATTTTTATATTTGTCTACAAGTATCTGCAATCGACTAATCTCTTCCTTAGTAAAATTGACACTTCTTTCCCTGTAAAAATAACAAATACTTTATTCAATGTGGTAAATAACAATAGGCAGTAAGGAATATACCATGAATTTTTCATATGGATGTTTAATTATGTTATTTCACATAGTTTTTTTTTATTTATTGTATGAACAATTAAATAAAACATTTTCTAAACAATGTTGTATGAATAAAAAGTGTGGACTGAGATATTATTTTATATAGGACCTAAGTAAAACACGCTTGATTTAACTTGCATAGGCTAAAAGTTATAATGTACTAATGTAGTGGCGCACTTTTTATCAGGTATAATAAATTTAACATAAAATTAAACTCACTTTGTCTTGAAGTCATCCATTATTACTATTACAATATCCGTGCTTGATTCGGCAAACAGACGGACACAACAAAAACACAACAATTATAATAACACAAACCTAACCTCACGAAACGAGATTCGTGAAAATAAATTTCAGGGGTGACAATCTTAAAGCCGTCTACACACTCGCGCGCGAACCGCGCGCGAAGGCGCGAAACACCCGCGTAACATGAGTGTAGATCCGATTCGCATATTCTTCGCGGCTTCGCGGCTCGTTCGCGCTGTGTTCCCCGAAAATTGTCGGTTTTTTGTCCCGCGACAAAGCGCTCGCAGGCGCGAAGCGCGACGTGAACGCGACAAGACTATACATTCGCGCCTCGGGCAGCTCAGTCGCTCAGTAGCAATTGACACGGATGGTTGTGTTTTAGTTTTTTTTTAGGTATATGCTACGATTTTGCTTGCAAAATGAGTAACGTGTGGAGCAATGAATTAGAACTAACATTTATAGAATGTTTTCGTGCTGAGCCGGTATTATGGGACATTAATTTGAAAGATTATAAAAATAAACTGAAAACCCATGATGCTTGGATGCGGATAAGTACGGTGATGGAAATACCAATTGATGAATTGAAAAAGAAAAAAGGTTCTCTCATGTCAAGCTATAGGAGCTACAAGGGAAAAGTTAAGAAGTCCGTTCAATCGGGAGCTGGTGCCGATGAGATATATCAGCCCATTTGGTTCGCTTATGAAGCAATGGATGCTTTTTTGGGAGATACTCTAAAGTGTAAAAAAAGTATGAATACGGTTAGTAGATAACTTTATTTTTTAATAGTTAGGTACTTAAATATTACTTAAATATTTTGTGAATTCGTTTCTTATTTCTGTGGCGTTATTTGCTGATCGCCGAGGTACTCTTCTCAAGTTACGAAAAGCGGATGTATTTTCTTGATCTGTCCTCCATGATCCAGGTTGTATAAGTACTCCATCATCATCAAACATATCAATAGATCCGGGTGGTGTATAGATATGTAAAGAAGTAGAACTTCGTCTCAAGAAGTTATGTAGTAGTATACAAGTATATGTTATAAGGCGAGCCTTTTGTGGTTGTAATGGGATTGGTTTTCTAAACACTCTAAATCTGGCCGCCAATATACCAAAAGTATTTTCTACCACTACCCGAGCTGAAGATAATCTTTTGTTGAATTCACGTTTTGCAGATCCTATGTTGTGCTGATCAGGATAGGGCTTCATTAAATGTTCTGACAGTGCAAAGGCTCCATCCCCCAAAAAAACGTAGGGCACATCAATGTTCGAACCTGGTAATGGATGCGGTGGTGGTAAATTTAAGCTGTTTGTACACATCTTGTTCCATAAAATACTATTTGTAAAAACTCCACCGTCACTTATTCTGCCTTGGCAACCAATGTCAGCAAACATGAAATTGTATTGACTATCAACTAATGCTAGTAATACTATACTGTAGGTTCTTTTATAATTATAGTATACAGAACCAGAATTGAATGGACAGTCGAGAACAATATGTTTGCCGTCAATAGATCCAACCGCTCGAGGAAACTTCCTTGCAAATCCTCTTTCAATACGCAGCCACTCTTCTGGACAAGATGGTATCTGCAAAAAACATAACATATATAAAACCTTCATGTAAAAAACAGTATTTAAGTGCCTAAATGTATGTGTGTTTTTTTAGGAACGTGGAATAAAGGAGCCTAAAGAAGTAAATCTCGAAGCTATTAAAGAGAATGTTGAAGAAATGAATGAAAATCGAAGTCAGTCTATTAACACCCAAAAAGACAGTGACCAGACAATCCACCGACGCAAAATCTCTTCAGAAGTGGTTGACGCAGGAAATGTCGTTAAAGACGCTCTTATCACCTTCAAATCCACGCTAAAAAGGAACCCATTACAGCCTATTCAGCAAGACGATGATTGCGATTTATACGGAAAACTATTAGCAAATAAGTTGCGAAAATTATCTGAAAAGAATAGATTGAAGTTGATGCACGACATTGATGGGATGTATTTACAATACCAATTTGATGACCCTTTAGTGATGACTCCATCGCCACCTCATTTTTATGAACCAAGAACAGGCACATCATCATCTACGCATTCAGAGCCTCCATTTCATTACGGGCAGGCGAATCAAAATACTTATTACCAAAATAGACAAGTAATATCAGCCCCACCTTCTAATATCATTATTCAATCGAACCGGCTAATTCGTACACCAGATTATCCTGTCCTTCATTTACCAGAGAACCAAGATGCAAACACATCTGATCATAATAATGATATAGTTCAGACAGCTTTTGACTTAAGTTAAATACCTACTGAAATTACCGAATTTTGTTTTTATTGTCTATTGAATTTTGTTATTATATTTGGTTGATTTTGCAAAGTTATATTCTAGATTCTAAGTAGTTCTGTATATGCATAATAAAAGTATTAAATTGATGTCCTTACTTTTATTTCATCCTCTAACACTTCACATAGGGCATGGCAAACTTCGGGTATAATTTTTGATATTATTTGTGGTGAAACTTTGAACAAAAAATGAAGGCTTTCAAAGTCATCTCCTGTTGCTAAGTATCTCAGTGTTATAGCGAGACGTATCTGGGCAGGAATAGCTTTTCGTAATTGGGTGTCTTGTTTTGAAATTCGTGTTGAAATTTGACTAAGCAAATATTCAAAATCATTTAATGACATCCGGGAAAACTTTTTGAATTCATCTGTAGGTTCTGCAACTAGTTCATTCAACTGCTCCTCCATGGTTGCACTGTAACAAAATACAAAGTTATCAAGTATCAGATCCCACATCACAAGATATGTTACAGCGGCGTATTACATTTTAACTGTTATTAAAACTGTAATTTTATATAGCTAAAAGTGAATATATATTTATTTCACCCATCTTGTACTACGTACTTACTATATCCTAAACTCTATGAGAAAGCATAATAAATTGGTACTTACCTGGTTCTGTTTCGGTGAATGGTGGTAATCCACCATCTCCGTTTTCTTTGCTTCTTTTGAATTGTTTGTTTTTTCTTTATGGCGTAACTATAAATTGCTAAAGCGCAAAGTAGCCCCGCAGCTGCTGTAGTGGTTTCACTGTCCATACCGACTACAAATAAACTATATTGATTAAATGCTTGGCGTGCATACGCGTCAAGTGCGCGAACTATACTGAGAGCCCGGCGCGAACCTCTGCCAGTGTGGACAGTTGGCAGTTCTTGCTCCAATTCGCGCCGCGATTCGCGTCGCGATTGGCGCCGTGATTCGCGCGCGAGTGTGTAGATGGCTTAATAGTGGCAAACGAGAAAACGTATCATTATAGGTCTGCAAAATGAAGTGAGACAGTAAATACATTGAGGTCCTTACATGGAAGTGTCATTTTAATTTGGTAGTATTATAATGTAAGATATTAAAGAAACTGAAATATAGATGGCGTTATTTGTAATGACGATGATGCGCGATTGCGTAGTAGTTATGCTTAGGTGTGTAAGAGGGCGCTATCACATCTTTTATTGGTTCTACTCTTACCCTATCTTTTTTTTCAGCTAAAATAAAAAAATAAATAATAAAAATTTTGAGTTGCATATTGAAGCAATTACTAAAATTTAATGTTTATTATCAATTAGCCAGAAATAAAATAAAATTCAAGAATTTATTTTCTACTGGCAACATTAAATCCATTTTCTACATGCAACATTATGCAAAAATTGTCAATCAAACAAATTTGGCTGCCGGTTTGCGCTGAAGTGCTTTTCGGTGTCTTGTTTGTTTTTCCAGATTTTTATCCCTATTAGTGCTTTATCCACCTAAGTCCGTTAAGTTGAGCCTCTGCTCCTTCGGCCGTGTCGATTTTGTGCTTGAGGTGATCGAAATCTTGTGAATTTTGTGCTTGAGATAGGACTCGTTGACCCGTTTTGTGATAATTAATATTTATCATGTCTAATAGAAAGTGTTGTGTTCCCGGATGTACAAATGGCTTAGGTAAGCATTTATCAACATCCTTAAAACAAATAGTCGTCATTTTGTCACGACTCCACTGAATTCTAACTTGTTACCCTTTTTTTCAGACACTACGGGGTATTTACATAAATTCCCTAATCCAGATAAGGATAGGCAGCTATTTAATACATGGGTCTTTCATATTGGTGGTGACATTTTGCAACTTGAAAATAACCATATTTTCAAATACCGCCGCGTCTGTAATGATCATTTCGAACCAAAATATTGGTGCCGGAATAACCGACTTGCCAAAGGAGCTGTACCTACAAAAAACATGCCAGGTTAGTTTTAGTAAAATACCCAAATTAAGGTACCTGTTTACCTTAAAGAGTACCTAAGTCTCAAATTTCTAGAGTTGATGTTAGAAAGAAATAAACAGTCATGTTATTTGAGTTTAAAGTAAACTTTCCAAATCACAAAATGAAAAGCTGCAGTAAGTCTAAAACATCTGAATAGAGATTTCTTTGGAGCCACAATTTCTGTATGTACGCAGTATGTCATACAAGAGTTTCTATATTACATTTCAAAATTTACTATATTTATAATTCATATTATTTTATCGTTGTTTACAGGATTATCTTGCTCGAAATTCAGCATTGAAAAAAGAGCACTAAGACCTCTTCAGATTTCAGGACCGTCTACATCAAAAGGTATATTTTATCATATACATATAAACAAGCAATTCATTTTTATACATACATTTACATTACGTATGTACTAGCTTCCACTTGCGGCTTCGTCCGCATGGTGTATTGATAAAAAGTGGCCTATGTCTTAATCCAGGGTATCACCTATCTACATACCAAATTTCAACCAAATCGGTCCAGCCATTTTTGAGTGAAGTTATTTCAAAGATCATTTATTCCTACAAATTAGGCTGAAATTGAGTAACTTGAATGTCACATTTACCAAAAATCCTTTGCTATTTTTAATTTGTTGTAATACTTAAATAGCACTGCATTACACAATTTTGGTACCCTCTTGACTGAATGAATAGGTAATGAATCATAGATCAAATGTTCCAAACATAATATGTGGTATCCATAACGTCTAGTTTTCAAGGTACATGTCAATTATGATTTCTACTACTCTCACTTAGGCATACAAAAAACCATTACCATGTCTGAAATAATTTACTTTTGTATTACTTTGTTTTGTTTAATACTTGTTTCTTTTCAATAATGTCAACATATTTGTGCATAATATGCGGCACCCATGCGGACAGCATATAGTGTAATTGATAGATAGACACTAGCAATAAATGATGTAATAATAACATATACTAATCACTGAATATTATTATTTACAGAACCTGCGCATCTACATATACACTCACAAGGTTCAATTGAAGATGTACAAATGAAAGAGAATCTTGGTGAGTGATCCTACATACAAGCATTTAATCAGCAATTATTTTACACATATTCTGTCCTGGAACTCCTTCATGCGCCCGGATAAAATGTAGCCTCTCTCGATAAATGTGCTAATTTACCTTAAAATCATCTTAAATTGAATTATTTTTGTTGTTCCTGAGTTATAATTTTGCAAACAATTAAAGTAAACTAGCCTCTCTATAAACCTATCCCTTAAGACAAGAGTGATTGATGAAATACAGTTTGTTAAATTACATTTATATGTCATATGCATAAGTCCTAAAATGTTAACATCCTTATCACTACATAGTATAAAACAAAGTCGCTTTTTCTGTCATGTGTCATGTTGTATGTCCCTATGAACGCTCAAATCTTTAAAACTACGCAACGGATTTTGATGCGGTTTTTTGTAATAGGTAGAGTGATTCAAGAGGAAGGTTTTTATGTATAATAACATACATTAAATACTGGGGAAATACTGTTATCCCGTGCGAAGCCGGGGCGGGTCGCTAGTTGATATTATAAACTATATAAAAGAAAAAGTAACTTTGTCTAGTAGTGGGCTGGCTTTAATTAATTCAATATGATTCAAATAATGGTTACTCAATATGAACTGCTACATTCATGATGATGGTAATGATCATCAGCTTAATTGGTTTGTATATAATAGGCACACATTTCTTACCAAATATGTTAATGACCTTTCAGATCCTGTCACTTCAGAATCTCAGTCTGTACACAGTGATAGACAGCCTCATAGTGAAGAAGAAAATGTTGAGGTGGTGAAAGATCTTGGTAAGCAACACAATTGTAATCAAACTTAATAACTTCAAAGCTGAGTTTGCTTGTTACACTCACTATCATGGTTTATTAACTAGGTACTGATTTATAGATTTAATACATATTTCAATCATGGGATACTTTCACACACAACTAGCTTTGATGCTATCTCACTCATATGTACTCTTAAATTCTGCAATTTTTATTCATATGATTCTTATTATTTTTTCAGTGCATCGCAAAGTTAAATGTGTTAGTAAGAAGGCGGTAAAACAGGTTGCTGTTACGAAAACTGAGCGTGCTCTGTATCAGAAAATGCTGCAAGTTGGTGTGAAACTCAGCAAATGCCGTAGCAAGGTTAAAAAGCAGGCAATCAAGATCAAGGCCCTGCAAAATATTACTACAAACCCTCAATTTTTAGAAACTCTAGACAAAATGTCTAGCACATCAAAAATTTTAACTTTGCTGCAGTTCAGGGAGCACAAAAAGGAAAAAAAAGGCCGGCGTTTCACATTAGAGGAAAAAATTGTAGCTTTGACTATCCTCAAGCAAAGCCCAAAAGGATACAGATTCCTGAGGAAAATCTTTATCCTGCCATCACGCCAAATTTTAATAAAATTAATTAATATGGCAGATATAAATGCTGGTATCAATAAAAATTTGATGGCACAAATAAAAAAAGCCACACTTAAAATGAAACCAGAGCACAAATTATGTGTGGTTCTTTTTGACGAAATGTCACTAAAACCGAATGTGGCATACAATGAAAGGAAGGACAGAGTGAGTGGGTTTGTAACCAATGGGCAAGAGACACTGCCTGAGTATGCAGATCATGCGCAGGTATTTATGATAAGAGGACTTATAAAAAATTATAAGCAACCCGTTGCATACACATTTTCTCAGTCTGCCACAAAGGGACCAGAACTGGCAAAACAATTAAAGGCTGTCATCACAGAACTACAAAATGCTGGTCTTAATGTGGTAGCAACAGTGTGCGACCAAGGAACAAATAATGTTAACTGCATTAAATTCTTGTTACAAGAAACAAGAGGTATTCTGTTAAGAAAATCAGAAGAACCTGAGGGAAATATTATTTTAATAAATAAACAGGAAATCATTCCCTTGTATGACCCACCTCACTTAATGAAATGTATAAGAAATAATTTAATAACGAAAAATCTACTATATAAAAAAGACAACAAAATGCTAATGGCAAAGTGGGAACACATAACTGCACTGCACCAAGAAAACCCAGGCTACAAAGGCATAAGACTGGTGCCAAAATTAACAGACTCCCACTGCATTCCCAGTAAAATTCCACGGATGAAAGTTAAATTTGCTACGCAACTATTCAGCCAAACTGTAGCATCAAATATGGGCTACCTAGCAGGTAAATAAACTTTATTACATAATGTTTTCACATTGCATTATTTTATCGATACTTATATATTATAAAGCTGAAGATTTTTTTGTTTGTATGTTTTCTTAACCATGCTAATCTGAAGAACCAATCCAATCACCAAGGTCGATCAGGTCTAATTTGAAATAATCTTTCACCGTTAGATAGCTCATTTATTGAGGAAGACTAAAAGTGACTTTTAATCTGGGTGCGCGAAGTAGCTTTCACGGGATGCGGTAGAACCGCGGGCGGAAGATTGTATAGTAAAAGTTTTCACAAATTAAAAACTGCTCCCAGTTCAGATTTAATAATAACAAGTTTCTTATTGATGACTAGATGCCATAGTAGCCAGTGTATCTGCCTGCCACAGGAGGTCGCGGGTTCGATTCCCGCATAAGTCAAACATTTATGTGTGTGGGTGTTTCTACATATGTACACTATGTTATGTTATTTATAAAATATTTATATTTATATAAGTTCATTTATTGGTTGTCTGCTGTACCCAAATTACAAGCAAGCAATGCTTTGTTTGGGACTAGATTGCGTTGTAAGAACGTGTGAGGAATATTTATTAATATTTTTTTTCTTATTTTTTTGCAGAAAAAGGAATAATCTCTCAAGATGCGCAAAATACAGCGGACGTCATCTTGTTTTTTGACAAACTTTTTGACTCCATTAACGGAAGCTTCGGGAAAAGGAAGCACAGTAAACCACTGCTGGGACCTGCGACGCCGAACTCAATACATCACAAAACATGGATGGAGGCAAAAATATTTTTAAAAAATATGAAATTTGTGAATGTAAAAACCTCGAATGTGGAGTATGTTCCCACCTTAAGTAACTGGGTATGGACACTAGAAGGAATAGAACTGCTTTTAAAAAAAATTGCTGCGAAGTACGGAGTGACATCGGTTTGGTTGCGGCATCTGAATCAGGATCCAATAGAAAATTTTTTTGGATCGATAAGGAGTCAAGGATGCCGCAACGTAAACCCTACTCCAGATGGATTTGAAGCAGCATTTAGCAGCCTTTTAATAAACAGCCTATCTAGTGTCCATGCCCCAGGGACAAATTGTGAGGCAGATAATTGCCACGCTTTGCATGAAGTTCTCATCACAAGCGGGGCCTGCAAAGAACAAATAAATTGTGAGCTCTCTGAGATTCCGGACATTGAATTTACAGCCCTTGAAGACAAAAGCGACCCCCGTATAATTGGGGGGCTACAATATGTTAGCGGTTATTTTATTAAAACCGCTAAGAAGAAAGTCTTCAAGGGTTGTAGTGAATGTAAAAAAAATTTAATGTCCGATCAGGAACACGATTATTTAAAATATAGAGAGTATGCTAATAAAAAATGGCTTTGCAGTCCCAGCGACTCTCTCTTAAATTGTGTTTCGAATCTGCAGGATATAAATTACACAATAATTAAAAAATGTTTGGAAAAAAAATATTTAAAAGATTTCATCAAAACATTAATATTTATACATTTGAAATTCGATTTCATAAAATGTGAAATTCATAAAGAAAAATTAATAGACTTTTTAATCAATATATCCTGCAGATTCTTTATTTACAATTACTGTAAAGATATTAATAAAATATTAATAAATAGGAGAGAGTGTGATGATGATACGGATTCCTATAAGCTAAAAGCGAAAAAATTATACATGAAATGTTTTAAAAGAAAAAAATAAATTATATTAAAGGTTATCAGTGTTTTATTTATTGAAAAACATCTTATAAATATTAAACAAAAAGAAACAAAAGTAGGAGAGTATTGGGGCATCTGGATCAAATGATGATCCAGATACCCCAATACTCTCTTTTCAAAATGAGTACTGTATTCAGAATTTTCTATTCAAAACGAGACTTCTATTCAAAAACCTTTATTCAAAGTAAGACCTCTATTCACTGAATTAAATAAGTATCGTATCCAGAATTCTCTTTTCAAAATGAGACTTCTATTCAAAAACCTTTATTCAAAGTAAGACCTCTATTCACTGAATTAAATAAGTATCGTATCCAGAATTCTCTTTTCAAAATGAGACTTCTATTCAAAAACCTTTATTCAAAGTAAGACCTCTATTCACTAAACTAAATAAGTACTGTATTCAGAATTCTCTATTCAGAATGAGACTTCTATTCAAAAACCTTTATTTAAAGTAAGACAACTATCTTAGTTACTTAGAGACCCATCTATAGTAAAAAGGTGGTCCCTCAATACTTACCTTGTCTTTTAGGTAACTTCAATTTAATATGTTTCCTGAATTGCATTCCCGTATATAATTATATCACGTTTATATATTGTACGTTATTTATGTTGCAACTGCTTACAAACAGCATTTATTTAGACAAATCGAATGAGCGGTTCATACTAACAGACAAGAGCTGTTCTATGTCTTTGGAAAGCAAATAACATTATTTGATGTTAAAATCATAGGTGTTCCGGAAATAAAACTAGAAACTAATGTAAGATGATGATTTATTTATGTTAATAGAGTTCTTAAATAAAGACTTTATTTTCTACACACCACTTATTTAAACAAAATACATTTCTTAAAGCACATATATTGTTATGATGTAAACAACATACAATATCTGGAGAAGTTGAATAAGTGTTATACAATGTTTCTAAACTAGGACATTTTTTACTCTCTAAATTATGTACATTATCTATTTCTAAGATATCTTTTAACCATACCACTTTTTCACTACCTTTAGTATACACAGATTTATTTTTAAAAAAATTACCGAAATTAGCTTTATAGTTAAAATATGGTACGAAGCCCTCGTTCCAGTTTATTCCTTTGTTTTTTTCTATCCAAGCTATTCGCGATCGTTCTTTTTTAGACAAAGTATAAAACGGTTGAGGTGGTTTTATCAATAAAACCTGAATGCGTCCTTTGCACATTATTGCTATTTCTTTTGGAATAAAATTGTTTCCTTCAGTTTTAAACCCTTGGACGTCAACGATAACATTCATGATAGTTTTCTCACAATATTACTTAAAGGTCTGTATTCGTAAAGTCGATCGTTTATAATTAAACAATAGGCAGATGTATTATCTGGAATATCTTCAGAACATTCAACTTCTATTCTCACGTCAACTGGTCCCGTTTTAAGTGAATCGTTCTGTCTTGAGCAATCAATCACAAAAACTGGAGCTATTTCTTTGAATTGATTTAAGCTCAGCAACGGATCAACGCCTAAGTTGTAGTAAGACTGACGAAAATTAGTAAACATCTCATATAATATACTATATTTGCCTTCATGAAATTTCAGATTAAGAGAGTCATACGGATAGTATTGCGAGTTTAGAAACAATTTAATATTGCTTACATTGCAATGATCAAATAAGGCAGAGCTTCTATTTTTGTTTGCTTTTCGGTTCGTTTGCAAACCAAATATCACAAACCTGGGTTTCTCTAGCTGGGAAGTAGTCTTAACTGACCATGAATGTTTCGTTGTTCGTGGCAGCAATGGATATTCATACAAATCCCAATTTCTAAATGCTATCTGTATGGAACGATCTCTCTCTAGGCTCTTGAGCAATAATAATTTATTACGATCTGAAACTTTAATATGCGGCACACGCCACTGTATTTTCTGTATGTCGATTTCTACGTTATCATTTTTTTCTGTAAGCACACAGCATAATGCGGAGCTACTTCGTTGTAATATAAGTTCATGTTTACAATTGATAATAATTTTGTCATAGTCTTCTGCAAATCCCAGTATTCTATTTAATGGTACAATAGCACTAAAATATCCATTTTCTAGTTTTGTACCATTTAAGTTCCATCCCCAAACTGCAGCAGCTTTACTTTCACCTTCATTCATTGAGACATATGATTTTAAGGTTGTTGTAATACCAGCATTTTTAATACGATCGATTTCAACACCATTCAATTCGTACCTAATATCTTGAAACAAATATGACATGGGGTTGTTTATAAAAACAACATCCTTTTTAACTATTTTTCCTGCAGGATCTTTACTAGATACACTTGCATACCCTTCTATATAAATGGAACTTCCTGATGGTAATAAGTACAAATCTTGTTGGTGAATGGGTATTCTGATTTCATCATTTTCTTTAAAACTGGTAGTATATGGATTGTAGCTATGGATCTCATAGCTCTCAATAGAGTTGTCATGTTGTGGTAAATCCATTATTTGCAGCATTTTTTAATTTAATTTTAATCCAATATCTCGTAGAAATTGTTTATTTTCTTTTGTAATCTTTTTTATTTTTATCGTTTTGAGACGTCTCTCTTCTTTGAAGATAGGAAGGGAAATATTACATTTTCCTCTCACATTAGTTGTTTTATAGAAGACCAACATTTTATTCTAAATTTACAAAAGAGATTAGGTATCTTAAATAATTCAAATAACACGACTAGTGCTTGTCATCACTTACATCCTTAGAATGCGAAGATGATTAAAGAAATAAGTATTTTATAATTAGTGTGAGTTACAAGGGTATAAATAATTTTGTAATATAGAATAATAAAAGACCTTTAATTAGGTTACGATATTTTATTACTTTTCCAAAATGATTTCAGAAATTTTAGACACAAGTGTCCACAATTGTACAAGTGATCACGCTGTATGTTTTCATAATTATACTGAATATTTTTCTTTCCTATGTACTTCATAAATTCTTTAGGAGGTTTTAAGTTACCATAACTGTCGAAATATTCTATGTAGTCATTTATTTTGCCATAGGCTACCCAATGAGTACCGGTGTTTTTAGAAGAGTCAAGATTGATCACTCCGCATTCTATTGATGAAACTTTATCCGGTAATTTATCTCTCATAAATACACCTCGGAAGAATGGAATATTATTTGAATGCTTAATTATATCAATATTGGTTAAAGCTCTATTGGGTAGCCGAGAGTTTAGTTTTTTTTCTTTGTGACATAAATCCCTAAACCATCTTTGTAAGGTTTGAGGTGTAACCCTCTTCCAATCAATAACGTTTCCATTTCCTTGTTGTGTCGTTCCGATTCGGCTAATTGTTTCTTGGCTATTTTATATGCATTAATAGCTTTTACAATCCCAGCAGCACCTCCTGCCAAACTGCCTGCAGCAGATAATCCAGCAAATATCGGTACTAACGGAAGAAATCCACCAGTTTTTGGTACTGGAATTATCCTGGGTAATTTTATCGGAAAATCGGATGCAAAGTCTTTAGCTGCTGTGTAAGCTAATTCCATCAATGCTTTCTTACATGAAGGTTTAATTTTTTTTATATGCTTTTTAGTATGAGAAACAACTTTTTTAAGAGTTTTCTTAAAACCAGCTCCTGATCTTGTTTGACTGGTGAGTTTATTTGAGGTTGTTTGCTTACTTTTGTTTGCTATGTCACTTCGTCTTATTTTCATTGTTATTTCTTTAATTTTCTCCAAAGAAATAGCAATGCAATTTAATTTTATTCGAAACAAATACAGGACTTAGTTGTTTAAAGAGCAAATCCGTAATGAATAGTAATCATATATGTATTTCCTTAAATACAGTTTAGAATTATTTATTTTTTTCACTTAAGTATACTTATAATACATTTGTTTTATCGATCCAGCTGTTTTCACTAGGAGGAAGTCCGAGCCATTTAACATATACCTGGTTTCCTTTTCGTTTTAAAACCTTTTCAACTAAGTATACATCAGGATGGTTGGTTTTCTGAAGTTCTTGTGGATAAAAAGCTCCTAGTATAGGACGACATCTTGCATCTTCTAACAAATAAGTCCTTGGATTCGTTTCTTGTATTTTTTTAATCTTGAATATTTCTGTGGACCAGTTTGGGTAATATCCTTTATCAAAACATCCTTTGTATTTACTTATTCTAACAAAGTCACCGATGTTAAATTTCCTACCCGTTGTTTTCTTCCTACATTCTGCTAGGTGAATGTATCTCCGCAATATGTTCCTTTTATTGATATGGTTTACAGAAGCTGGTGATTGTCCAATAGTTCTATGAGTAGCGTTATTGTACTCATTTACTTTTTTGTCGAGTGTTCCATTATACCAATTATAATTTCCGTTAAGACTAAATTCTTTGTATAGTTTATTCTTCAAAGTTCTTATTAATCTTTCAACGATTGAGGCTTTTTTAGTGGAATATGTAGAATAATGGTTGATTTTATACTTTCTCACAATATTTTTGAATTTATCATTATAAAATTCTTTTCCTAGATCTGTTTGCAAATTTTTTGGAACACGTCCTTTAGCTAATAGAGCTTTAAACTCTTCTGATACCTGTTGCTTATTCTTTCGTTTCAGAGGAATTGCCCAAGCGTATTTTGAAAAGGTGTCAATGATTACCAGTATATATTTATAACCACTATTCACTTTCGAAATTGCTTGCATATCCATCAAATCAGCTTGCCAAAGATCATCAATATCTTTAAGTATGACCTGCCTTCTCGGAAAGTTAATTCTTGCACATTTATGAATTTCATTTATGACGTCTACTTTGCTCATAATGCTTGTTTAATTTTCCTGCTATTTCTTTTAACTCAATACTTTTTTCAACATTTCTTATCCTATAGTCTAAATTTAAAATTAGTTTCTTCAATTCTTCAATTTTTTTAAAAGCACCATCAACTTTTAAAATAAATTGCTCTTCAGTAATAATTTTATTTCTACTAGATTCCTCAATAGTGTTTTCAATTCGCTCAATATTTACGCTACTATCACCTCTGACTGATGTTTGTTCTGTGTGAATATAATTAACATGTACATGTTCATTCATCTTCCGTAAAAGTAAGTAACTGAGAATATTTCAAAGCTTATTATTCTTTTATAATACCAGCCTCTTTTAACTCTTCTACTATGGATAGAATTTCATTGTCATGATTTGTATGACCAGCATGTTTTGAAGAAATCAGGAGTTTCAATCTTTCAATTAATTCATTAGGGTCATCCCAATAAACATAATCTGTATTGCTTTTATATTTTTTTAAGGTTGGTAAGTTGCCACCACTTTTTGGTTGCATTACCTGCTCTTCTACTTGAACATCATTTTGTTGTGAAAATAAAGGTTTGATAATTTGACGATATTTCAAACTTTTGTCTCCTTTTATTTGACCATTTGAGTGAAAGTCTCGTTTGTGTGCATGTGTATTATGAAGCATATCTTTGTAGACAATTTTATCTACTTCAGTTACCAAACTTAGGTTGGGTTTATTGCGTAGCAAAAGTTCTTTTAAACCTGGTGTTAATTCATAATGCTTATTGTTTATAGTGACTATATTTGTTTTTTGTGAATCATTGACGTTATTTGAAAGAGAAAGTGTTACCTTAGAATTTCCCATCATAAGATTTTTGTTTTCACTACGTATCCCAAATGGTACATTTATGTTATTCTCATAAATTTCCATCATATCTTCTTTGTTCAGTGAAATTAGTGAATCGGTGGACTTTTTTACATGATTTCTTGATAGAGTGTCTTTATATTCAGAATGTGCACTATGGTCTGTTTTTATAAATTCTTTAAAACTTTCATAATCTAGAGATGAGCTGAGTTTTCCAAATGTATTGTTTTCATCTTTAGAAATGTCAAATATCTTTATATCTTTATCATTCACTTTAACTAAAGTTTCCAAGGGATCGGTTATTGGTTTAAACGCCTTTTTAAATTTTAAATTAGCGTTATCTTCTTCATCTTGTAATATTTTTATTTTATTTTTTATAGTATCTGCTGATTTTATTAATTGTTCCTTAATATTAATATCCATCGTTTGATTTTCAATCATACGCAACTGTTATTTACAGCTATTGGAAGTCGATTGATATGTTTTTCCATTGCGCGGGTATATATGCATATTCTAAAGGCATATAAATGTATCGAAGCCTTGTCTGTATCTTCCTTTATTAAGAGCGCAATCTTTATTTATTAATAAAAAATCAAACCGATCCTGCCATATCATAGAGCAAAGTTTTTTAAATTTTAACCACTCCATATCCGTATTTACATGCTCATTGTAAATATGTTTTAAATTTTTCTCGTCCTGTCTGAAGATAATTATAAGATTAACGTTGTCTCGTATTAGTTGTTTAGGTATTTTGGAATAGGTTTGTGATAAATAAAAACAATCTATGTGTTTATGCCTTCCCATTGCAAAATAATTACGAATGTTAACTTGTTTTTCACATGCAACGTCATCAAAAATCATTAATGAGTTAGCTAAAGCATTATTGGGATGTATTATTTCTTTATTATCATTGAAGACCGAGAATTTAGCACTAGGAACATTCTTCATAACTTGTTTTAGAAAACAATACTTTGGCTGGAAAGCTGTCTTAGAGTATAAATATATATGCTTGAATTTCAAACCGTTTTCATGCAATATTAAATTGAGCATTACATTCGTTTTCCCGCAGTTAGATGGACCACATATTATACATCTGATTGTATTAGGCAAAAGTGCACTGTGTTTTATTTTGTGTGATTGATTTTCTAACTTTATATTACTAATTTCTAAAGTCTGGGGTTGCTTGATGAACTTCATTGTGAAAAGTGAGGCAAAATAACGTTACTAGTCTATTTATATGTTTACAGGTTATCAACAAATAAAAATCAACAAAGAGTAAGTAGCATACGTATATTTTTACTTATAATTAAAGTACAGTTATTATAAAATACAATACGTAAGGCTGCCTTTTAAGTTCTGTCGTTTGGTAACCTCCCGCGATTTTTAAAAATATATATATATGCTATTTGAATCTTTTTGAATTTAGAATTCGAAAACAAAAGAATGTTTTTAAATAGGTCGAATAGTTTTATTGTATCGTCCATTCAAAGGTGACAGGTCGGTTGCAAAAATGGAAATGTGTAAGGAAAATTTGAGTGCGATAATTTTCTACAACTTTAAAAGGGGATTGTCGCGACTTCAGTACTAGAAAGAGATTAATTCTGTATTTAGTGATGTAGCACCATTCCTTAGGACCGCAGAACGCTGATATTTAGAATTTCAACCTGGGCACTCTAGCTTCAGTGACAAGCCTCGTGAAGGTCGTCCAAAAACCGCCATGATGCAAGTTTATATCGAGGCTGTGCGGCAGCTAATCCTCGCAGACGGACATGTAGCATATGGTGAAATAGAGGCATCCGTGGGCATTTCAGGGACCACAGTCAAAAATATCCTACACGAAGAACTTGGCGTAAGATAGATGATCTCTCCATGGATACCACATTTTCTTAGCGACGACCAAGAAACAGCCCTAGTAAGTTGGTGACGTCAAACTCTGCAGCGATTCGACCGAGGAGAGTCAAAGCAGGTCTATGATATAGTTAGTGATAACAAGTCCTGGATATACGCTTATGATCCGGATTCTAAGCAGCAGTCAGCTGTCTAGGTCTTCCAAGACGAGCCAAAACCGACCAAAGTCGTACGCTCGCAAAGCACTTAAAAAAAAAATGGTTGTCTCGTTTTTGGCAAAGGGTGATCGTGTCGCCACTATTGTACTAAAATATCGCGACATGGTTACCGCTGACTCGTATACCATTGTTTGTTTGCCAAAAGTCATCACCGAATTTAGAAAAAACTATCCAAGACTTCGAATGATACTGCACCATGACAATGCAAGTTCGCGCACCGCCCGCCAAACACCGATGTTTTTGAGTTCCCAAAATGTTGTAATATTGGATCATCCACCTTACAGCTGTAACTTAAGCACTAATGATTTTAATACATTAACCAAAATTAAGAAAATTCTTCGTGGACTACCTTTCAGCACACCTGAAGAAGCTGTTGACGTATACAAATCGGCCGTTTTGACTACCCCCACTTTGGAATGGAATAAATATTTAAAAACTGATTTGAATGCATGCAAAAGTGCATTAAATATCGCTAAGTATTCTTAAAAAAATAATAAACGGTAATAACCTATTGGATTATCTATACTTATTTCAAACGACACAACTTAAAAGGCAGCCCTCGTATTAGTATTTAATACATTATACTAAAACTATTAATACACAATACTAAAACTATAATACATTAACTAAAATAGAGTTTTATAGTGACCCCAAGGTAATGTCTCAATTTGATTTGGGAGTATGTATCGTTTATCATCGTTTTTGTTCATCACCACTTTGTTCACTTCTTGTGTGTATAATACATGCTTGATTGACCTAATCATATTCATTTTACATGATTTACTCTCATTATGAAATAATGCCTTATTGTAATGCGATATATCTAGTCTATTTGTAACTGATTTTGAAATACCTTTTGCTTTTTTTATTTGTACTTTGGAAGATAGCAAACAGTAAAGTTTCGCTCTTAAGCCAGTGAATTCAGTGATCACGTCACCACCTAGTTCATCTTTAAAGAGTCCAGGAACTTTTTCATTTATTCGTGGTATTAAATAAGGATTATCTAAATGAAAATTACTTGTGTCAAAATCTTTTAAATTATTTTTTATATCACTGTAAATATCTTTTGTATATATTAAATAGAGTAGACTGTCAGTGTCTGTGTAACAAAGTCTTATATTATTCATGTATTTCTTTTTCATATTATAATGATACTGATAAAGATGTAATTTAGCATATTCTAAAACACTGAAGCCTATATAAATTGGTCTGTCTAAAAAAATTTTCTCGGGTTTTAGCTGAACTGCTACTAAATTTTCTGAAAATACAGATACAGATTTAAAATTAGGTTTACAAATTAGCTTTTCAGCACCATGTTGCTTATTTGTAATATTATCTACATCAACCCATTTTGTCGCTAATTTAATATCTACTTGTTTTCGTTTATTTTCAATCGTTTTACCGAAAATAGAATTATTTAAAAGCTTGAAAAAATCTTTCTCGAATGTAGTTGTGGATGCTTGACGCAGGCTAGTGTTTAAATCAATATATTTTTTTAAATATTCTTCTTGTCTAAATGTTAGAATACGGTGGATTTTTCTTAAAACAAGTCCGTTTTTCAAACATTCCTGTAAATGAGTGTAATGAATTACATAATTAAATTTATCATATAAATTAGCTATAAGTTTAGCTGTCTTTCCCCCTGGTGGTATAAACTTTTCAGGAGCAAAAGGTAAATCACTATGAAAATCATGTACGTGCTCGGGATATTCGAGATCTACTTCTAATATAAAACCATATTGACTTTCATCCGATATACTCATTACATCAAAGCAATTAACTTCCTTCTGATTTAGAAAACGAAACTCTGTAATTGGGAACTTTTTAGTCATTGCGTAACCATACAGATTATTGCAATCGAGATATATCAAATAACTAGAAGGTTCTAGATCATTAAATTCTGGCAAATATTTATTGTTAGCCTTCGCATGACGTAATGAGCACTGTGCTAGACCACCGCGTATGCCCTTCTCTAGCATTTGATACATTTCTAAGTCATCTATTAAATCAAGCTCAACCTGTGTATAGAGCAGCATAGCATCCCAGCTTAAACTAGGTGCAGTTACGTAGTAGGCAGGATCTAATTTATAATATTTTAAACTTATATTTCTGAAATTTTCAAATATATCGCACAATAATAAAACATCACATTTCAGGTATAGATCAGTATACTCGCCAATAGTTGTTATTTTAAATGCATCCCATACAGTTTTTGCATGCTTATATTCTTCATCGGTAATATGCTCCATTTTCAATGTGTTATAAAAGAATTCTTTCGGAGGAAGTTTTGTTTCTTCATACTTTTTCCAAGTATTCATGTAATCATAAGGATAAATACCTTTAGTTTTGAGCAAATATATTAAATTATCATTTCTCATTTCCGTTGATAAATGCAAAAAATCTTTATCTGTCAAACTTTTGCTTAGTGCATCTAAACTTGAGCTTAGAAACTGAAACGAATCAATAAATTTAATTTGTACAGGACGGTTACTATTATCATGATCTATGTATTTAGTAATGGTTAAATATTTTTCTTTAGTTTTGGGTATTATTTTAATATGACCTTTATGTTTTGCTAATTCTTTTATAAAAAGATGGGAATCATAATTCGATAAATTATGAAAAATTACAGGTATAAATGGACATACTCTAAACATTAGATTACATTGAGTATGTGCAGGTCCTCTATACTTTCCTGTCACATGATCGTGGTCACGCACTTTATCGTCGAGTAACAAGCGATCACAAATATGACAAGTACTTGCATTGTTATATTGGGTTTGTTCTTTTTTAGTTAAAGGTATCATTTGTTTTTTAATTAATAATATATCATTTATTTTCTTCACATCTTCTATTAATCTAGTGATAAATACCTCCACACAATCTAGACCTCTATATGTTACATATCTATTTTGGCGGGGATCATGTGAACAACATATGTAATATGCAAAACATGAAGGTTGGTGTTTTTTTAAATTATGTGTGTTTTCAGATTTCTTTTCGAAACAATTTACCAATAGACTTTCAAAGTCTGCGTAAATTACATAGTTGATTTTTTGTTTTCGTTCATAATTCTTGAAACCCAGTTTACTATTTTTATCAGGTAAAATTGATAAAGTTTTAGAACAGATATGAGATCTATACTTAGTTTCACAGCTATAAAATTGTAAACATGACTCACACAGAAAAAAATTACCTTTATGATTTGTTACTTGTCCTCGTACTAAACGTGCCAGGTCTTTGATAAGACAGTAATGACTCATTCCTTTTCTTTCTAAATATAACAAATTTACATGTATAGATCTTCTTTTGTTTGTTAAATATAGAGGGCCGGTTACTGTTTCGCTCTTATTTTCTACTCCATAGACATTGATACTTATATTATTGTTGGTCTCAAATAATTTTATGTCTTCATATGAAACAGGGAAAGACATCCCTTCAATATTAAATATAGAACTGTAATGTGGATACGAATTAGTCCTGCATACATTCTTCTTAACGGGATATAATGAAGCTACTACACTCCATAAAAAGCAGCAATTGTCATTATTTTGAATATTAATACAACTTTTCGAGTTTTTAAGTTTTTTTGGTAATTCAAGGTAAGTACCACCTCTCATAGGACAATATTTATTAACATTGATTTCAAGATGGCTCACTGATTTAAAAGACCATCCAGATTCTTTGTGTTCGAATTCTGACATTTTGCATTTTAAAAGTTCAATAGCATTCGAATAGAAGTCACTTAAAATCGTGTTATTACAAATAACTTTATATTTCGTATTAAACGACTTAAGTTGTTGCTCACTTGTTTTTGGTAACACAAAGTGGGCAAACAACTCGAAGTTAATCTTGACACAAGTATTCTTCAATAAAGACATATGTATAAGTTTCAGGACATCGTTCGTATTCTCACACAAGAATGCTTCGGGTGTACAGTATTCAACACCTTGTGCAGGGTTTAAACGATATGTTATGATTCTGTTTTTGAAAGCACTTGCAATTACAAAGATATTGTTAAAATGGCTTTGAACTAAACTATTTGACTTATGTACATTAGTTCTTAAATGATATTTCAATTCAGTTTTCGGTAATTCAATCTGACATTTTTTGCATATTATTAATTCATTGTTAGGATCATGGATATCAATTTCTTTTTCTATTAATTCATTACTAGGATTATGGATATCAATATCTTTTTCTATTAATTCATTATTAGGTTCATTGATATCAATTCCGGATTCTTTTTCAATCTTCCGCGAGGAAGATACTCGAGGTGCTGTAAAATAAAACAATAATAGATCTAAATGTATTTTTTATACGTGAATAAATTGTAATTACAAACTAAGTAATTGAGTAAATACTGATTGATTACATTATTGACATGAAAGCATTTCAAGTCAGTCATCATTTAAAAATAAACAGCAATAAAAGAAATATAAGATTACATGTACCTATTACATTTATAAGTATTTTTAAAGTTTTTTTTGTAAATAGAAAAAAAAAAAAAAAAAAAAAAAAAAAAAAAAAAAAAAAAAAAAAAAAAAAAAAAATCGTAAATATAAAGAAACGTTAATAGTAACTGCTTACAAACTCTAAAGGACAGTTCTTAAACTCCCGCCTGGTCTCGTCAATAAAGTCTTTAAGCCGAGCCCATGCTGGCGTATTATTTTCAGTGCGATTTTTTATTGAAATAATTGAATGACGCCACCGATTTATAGGTGCGACATGTTCTATCGTTTTCACATCATAAATTTTTAATTCTATGTAGTAAGGGCCCTGTTTTAACTCATCGGTTTGCCGGCTTAAGCCGTTTGCAACCCTACGTGTGAAATAGGAGTATAAGGGAGTTATTTTTTTATTACCCTTTAAATTACTTGCTGCTATCTCTTCACGATCATCGTCGCTGTCACTACCAAATAAGTCATGGCTCGTGGTCTTCATATCGCTTCTCTGGGGCTTCATAACAGGACTGATGGGATGAACAGTAGGCGACATCGTCTTGAGCTTCTTCTTCTTACTGTCCGGATGCGATGATTTGCTGGCGCTTCTCTTAGCAGCATCGCCGGAGCGTGAAGATGAAGACGCTGATGACGAATCCTTCACATGTTTCACCCGTGTCTGTTGTTCCTCATATTCGTCTTCGGAGGGAAAGAGGTGATCAGCAGAAGTTGGTCCCGACCTGAACAAAAATACAGATAAAATAATTAGAATCAATAAAATAAAAAAGGATTAGGTAAATAGTTCGAATATAATAATCGAAAAAGGTGAATAGTTCGAATGAAGAAATAGATTACATTGTGATTGTATTGAATCTATACAAACATTTTATTCTGTTCATTCATTAGAATCATTCAATATTATTATTTTTTATATAATAAAAATAACAGATTAATAGATAATTATATCAGGACATGTAATGAATGAATAGATGAGTATTATAATAACAGGATATACAGGTAGGTACTTACATTCTTGAGGATTTGATTGAATAGGTTAACACTTTTGATAAAATTAAACTTGCACGCTGATTTAGTTCAGGAGTGATTTGTGTTGTTATTCGGGAGCCGTTTATATAGGCCTAAAAATCACGTCATTCTAACCAAATATGTAAAAATGCACGCTTGCAAAAAATAAAAACTAGTTGTCACACGTGGTTTTACCCGCGTCCCGATGGATTTAATTCCCGTACCAGGACAAAATATAGCCTATGTTCAACGCATTTAGTGTAGCTACCTAATAGTGAAAGAATTCGGTTTGATCGTTTCGGAGCCTATTCGCGGCAAACAAAAAAATAAACAAACAAACAATCAAATCTTGCCTCTTTATAATATTAGTAGAGAAATGCTGAGACTGCAGATGCTGCCATATAAAGATTATTTGCGATGGTGCATACGAGCGTTTAAATTGTAGCGTTTTCGGTAGCTCAGTCAGGCAGACAATCGTTTGTAAATCGCATATTATGTAGATGTTCTACCAATTGTAGAAACGATGTATAGCAACTTCTACCCACGATCGACGCAAAACAAGCAGTTTATAAACTTTTTCCATGTATAGGTAGGAAATATGTTTATCAGCAGAAACGCTGCGGTTTGCACGCTCGCGTACATTATTTCAACTTCTTACACGTGGAGTACCCAAATAAGAACTTGAATCTCACGTTTCTATAGTATATTTAAAAACAATGTATAATTATGTATTTAATTTTATAATTTTGAACCTTAATGACAAGAAAAAACAAAATACGAGTAAGTATAAAACCAGAATAAAATCCTGGAGAAATCACATTCCCGTTGAATATCTCGTTCTACAATGTCGGTAAGTCAGCCTTTTCTAAATAATCAAACATTATTTTTATTTTTGATACTTTTTATTCAAATAATATCTACATAATAATTCTACTTAACCATTGTATACTTACGAATAGAAACAGTTGATATTTAAAATAATAATTTTAATTATGTATTGTTTCAGAACTCCAGTGATATTTTCATCAATGATTCATCATGCTCCCAAATACCGGCAGCGCAACAACTACGTCAAAATGTTTTGAACTACCTAGAGAGGGAAAGACCGTTCCGGTATGATGAAATAAGATCGAGTCCATCGTACTCTCCGATTCCAGCAGCATCAAGAGAAAGACCCTTTCAATTCGAAGAAAGACCGAGCAGCAGCGGCCCTGAAAGAGTTCCTAATAGTAAAAAACGAGGGACCAAAACTTTGTATTCGTACATTAAAAAGCCTGCAAAGGGTTTACAATCGAAAGTAATACGGATCCAAATCTATGATGCAGAAGATTTAAAAAGTTCTAAATTATGTGAGTGTAGGGCTAATGTATGCGCTCAGCATATTGTTGAAAATGTGTTTAACGATGATATATACAAGTGCGCAAAAGATATGATAAGTAAAATTCAAAAGAAACTGTAAATAATTCATAAATAAACAATATTACTGATGTCTGTCTTTTAATTACCAGATTAACCTATTATTAAACAAGCATTGCTCACTTATGTACCTACTTACCTACCTACTCAACTGTATATAAATTAATTACCTATTCGTTTTATCAAACATAATTCCTATTGTTTGATGTATAGGTACCTATTTGAGTATATATCTGCTCATATCTTATGAACTTAAGCCTGATTGAATCATATTCAATAGTAGCAATTTTTATATGAATAAACATACATTGGTATAGTTACGGAGGCCTATGATGGGTAGAATCAGAATGGAATGCGCTCAGTTTCCTTTACGGGAATATGTAAACATTCTAACGCACCTAGCAACGCTCGCCAGTTGGATCATTTATAATTATTGTCAACCATTAATCATTATTAGGTAAATGCTTTTTATTAAATGCTATATTGTGTTTTTGCTCTCCAAAGACATAGAACAGCTCTTGTCTGTTAGTATGAACCGCTCATTCGATTTGTTTAAATAAATGCTGTTTGTAAGCAGTTGCAACATAAATAACGTACAATATATAAACGTGATATAATTATATACGGGAATGCAATTCAGGAAACATATTAAATTGAAGTTACCTAAAAGACAAGGTAAGTATTGAGGGACCACCTTTTTACTATAGATGGGTCTCTAAGTAACTAAGATAGTTGTCTTACTTTAAATAAAGGTTTTTGAATAGAAGTCTCATTTTGAAAAGAGAATTCTGGATACGATACTTATTTAATTCAGTGAATAGAGGTCTTACTTTGAATAAAGGTTTTTGAATAGAAGTCTCATTTTGAAAAGAGAATTCTGGATACGATATTTATTTAATTCAGTGAATAGAGGTCTTACTTTGAATAAAGGTTTTTGAATAGAAGTCTCATATTGAAAAGAGAATTCTGAATACAGTACTCATTTTGAAAAGAGAGTATTGGGGTATCTGGATCATCATTTGATCCAGATGCCCCAATACTCTCCTACTAACAAAAATCTACCTAGACCCAGTAACCACTGCTTTATGTAGCTATATGTATATATATTGACAAATAGTTTCTTAAACCTGCGTTCAGAAGGCGCCACTTGTCTTACTTAGTTTGGTAGTCGAGTTGGACCTCTCTGTGATAAATTTGACATAAGGCTCACAGTGTTGTCATAACAAATAATTTTCCCCGTCAGTTTTTAGGGATAATTTATCTTTTTATACTGTCAACCCCATTAGCGTTAACTGTTAACAAAAAAATCATGGTGCAACAAACATTTGTAAAGTTCTGTGGTCATCGTTATAGTTACTGCTAAAATTAATCTTAACTATAGCATTAACTACGCCTGTGGTGCAACTCACTCTTAAAGTATGGTTTTGATACATTTTTGACAAGACATTTGAACCAGGACCCAGTCGAGAACTTCTTTGGAAATATCAGAGGTTATGGGGCGAGGAATGTTGCCCCTAACATAATAGGTTTTGAAAAGGTATTTAAAGCACTTCTCTTAAACAATTATAACTCTCCCCACACAAACCGCGCAAATTGCGAAGAAGATTTAAATGAATGCCTACAATCTTTAGATTTTTTTGTAACAGAGCAGCCGGAAACGACTTCTGATATTTCCAAAGACAACGAAATATTATGTAACAAAGAAATTTTGGTGGAGCGTAGTGAACCTGATGCCGGTCAGAAAAATTATGTGTGGCTGGGTTTTGGCAAAGTGCCTGAAAAATATTGTAAAATTTTGTCGAAAATTTAGACAAAATCTAATAGACCAAGAAAATATAAATGCCAACAACACTGACATAAAAATAAAAGCATATGCCAATAAAAATGGCTGTGCGATCTGGTAGCGCCATCTATATTTTTACTAACGGACTACGCCCACGCATCCAAATAAATAGTACTGCGTTTGAATAAAATCAAACGAGCGATGCTACCCCTTCTCTTGCTCCCCGCTCCTGTTCTGTTCCGCACGCCTGGCGAGTAAGAGTGACACGCGCTCGCGCGCCGTGACTCCATTAGCGAATATTATATATTATAGCGAACTATTGTGATAATCCGCCCGCGGGTGTGAACGTGACAATTGTGTTATGTGATCGGAAGACCACCGCCAGCCGCTAACTTGTGAAGCCCAACGCTGGAGAGCCAGGTACGCGTGCATTTCCTTGATTGCCTACACATCGCTCGTTCTTCTTCATCTTAGCTAAACATGCTTGTACCTACTGTATTATTATTTAACACCTTTGTATACCATGTTTAATGCAAATAAACGATTTATTTATTTATTTCTCTTCTTGGCGATAACCAGCCATCCTCCAACAAAATACAATCAACTAAAATTTACTATTTGCGTTTATTTCCAAACCACTATCCAAGTAAACAATTAGAAAATTGCTTCTCTGCACTTCAAAATATCACCGTAGCATTTATAAAAAACCGGCCAAGTGCGAGTCGGACTCGTGCACGAAGGGTTCCGTAAATTACAGTTAAATCAACCTATCTCAAAAACTATAAGAGATACTTTGATCAAACCAAAAATCGTTGAAAGAGTTAATTAGCATGCATCACCTCTATTTTTTTTAGAATTTTATACCCCGTAGTTATAAAAATAGAGGGGGGGGGGACATACTTTTTACGACTTTGAGAGCTGATATCTCAAAAACCGTTCACTTTAAGAAAAATGTTTTTTAGAAAACTTTATATCATTTTAAAAGACCTTTCCATTGATACCCCACACGGGTATGTACATCGAAAAAAAAAATTTCATCCCTCAGTTACATGTATGGGGGGCCCCACCCCCAATTCTTTTTTTTACTATTTAGTGTCATATTTTTGTAGCGGTTCATACAACACATATTCCCATCAAATTTCATCACTGTAGTACTTATAGTTTCCGAGTAAATCGGCTGTGACAGACGGACAGACGGACAGACGGACAGACGGACATGACGAAACTATAAGGGTTCCGTTTTTGCCATTTTGGCTACGGAACCCTAAAAAGGTCTACAAAAAATAAATATCAAGAAAATCGTAACAGAAATAGCTGATTTATTAGTTGATTTTCAATTCGACTGTGAAAGTCATAAAGATAAATTAAAACAATATTTTTGTAATACCACTATTCATTTGTTAATATTCAGTTGGTGCAGATCCGTCCATCGAATTTTGGCCGGAAAAATCACATATAGCGGCGAGGATAAAATTAAAATGAACGCATAAACGTATATTATAATAAGCATAAACATTGTAAAAACAAAAAGTAATACATCATAATTATTTGTTTTCCTTCAACCTTTTACTGTATTAACGATGACATTTTCTTTTAGAGTAGGTGCTGCAGTTGGTGCAGATCCGTCCATCGAATTTTGGCCGGAAAAATCACATATAGCGGCGAGGATGAAATTAAAATGAACGCACAAATGTATTATAATAAGCATAAACATTGTAAAAATAAAAAGTAATACATCATAATTATTGAGCCATCGAGATCAACACCTATACCAATAACGTAACGGGCCCATCGCATCTCTGCAATCATCAATTATTATTATTATTCGATGTAGTACAACTAATTTAAGATATTTTTTTTATTTGATATCCAGGTGCCTCAACCGTTTCAAGATTTTATACTTGCCGACTATAACGACGGAAAAACGAGAATACTTTTATTTGCGAGAATACACAGAGGGGTAGACAGGAACTGGAAAGCTGCAATCATATATACTGCGACGGAACATTTAAATGCGCGCCTAAACCATTTCTTCTACAGCATCTACGGTGAGGTTGAAAATATCGTAAAACCTTTACCTATGCTACCTTTACCTTTTATGCTTTACCTTTGCCTATGCTTTATTACCTAACAAAACAAAATCGACCTACAAAATATTATTTCAATCATAAAAACAACAATTCCCAAAATGCATGTTCGCGCCCCACACTAAATGTTACTAAAACCGGCCGGATGTGTGCCCGGCTCTACGGGACGCGAGGGGGTGAAGAGAGGGACGCGTGCGCAAGACGCGCGCGCTGGAGCCGCGCGCCGCCATTGCTAACATGGGGATGCAACTGAAGTACAATAATTTTCTGAGGTTTTTTTTTAGAAATGCGCCATCTAGTGACGGATGCCCCGTAACTTGGGTATTTGTACTTCGTTTTAGTCACTAGATGTCACTGCACCTTAGACCGATATTTCATCGATTTAATAACAAATCTAAAAAAAGTTTTGTGATTAGAAATATTAACAAATATTGTAATTAAATAATTTTATGATTTATTTTTAATTCTTTTTTATCTATGAGGACGTCTTAGTTAATCACAATAATCACACTACTTGAAACCACTTGAAACACTGACGATTGACATTGACAGTCGACCATACTTTTAAATTAAACCGTTTTCCGTTTTCTAACGTGTTGGTTTATTCTGAGTGTTATTTTCTGGTTTTTTTATTACGATTGTTGCGTGTTCCTGGACTCTGATACTGACTGCTTCTGTGATTGACCTGGCTTCGTATTTTGGACCTGTGATCTACTGCATTTTCATTGACCCGGCTTTGTATTTTGGAACCTCGATCGACTGCTTTTACATTGACCCGGCACCGTATTTAGGACTAGAAAATGCGTCCAGTGGATCGTCTTAGGGGCGGAATGCCATCAACGTCAAGATATAAGTGCTACTTTGATTGTGACAATGACGGTAAGTTCAAAACTTTTAACTTTATAATGCACGTAATTTATCTTTTGCTGATAGGCTGCACAATATCCATTATTGTCATCCGTGCAATCTGTGGTCATCATAGTCCTTGAGTCATCAAAAATCTAAGATGCACTACCACACACACTCCTGTCCTGACCCTACACAAACAATTGAAACTGCACATTAACTTTTATATCCAATCAAAAGACTCGGAATCTACGTATAAGACAAAGCCCGCTCTAGACGACCCTCTGACCAAATAACTTCATCAGGTTTTAAAACTATGATTTTACAGTGGCGTAGCATGGGATTCCGCCGCCCGGGGCGCAGGTATATTTAGCTGCCGGTCAGTGGGTAGTCTTAGGGGCGAGCCCCCTTATTTAGGTACTTATTTAAATTCAAATGACTACAATTTAATAAAATTCTAAAGATGGTTTTGGCAAGAAAGAATTATTATTGATATCGACTCATGACCAGGTGCGGTCTCAGCCCATGATTTTGGGATTCACTAGGGTGCTGGAAGGAATACTTTCAGAAATTGTTACTGGCTCTCTTTGATATGTAGTGCAGCAGTGTGAAAATTTTAGCATCCTACCTAGGATTTTGTTGATTCATACACTAATGATCTATGTATAACTTTGTCGATTCATACAGCATGCAACAATATTTTTTGCAAACTAGGATATGTTAGATTTTCCTTTAAAGCTCAAAAAACATAAAGCCTTGTGTGGACTAAGCATTTATTGTCAAATTAAACGAAAAACAAGCAGATGTAAAAATTCAAGAGCGAGTCGAAAAATTTAGTACCCTGCCTGCCTGATAGGTTAGATCTTCTTTTAGTAGACAAGAAGTTATTGGGAGGTAGGCTAGAAGTATAGATAGATATCTATCTATCTTGTTGTATTTGTTATGGTGGTGGTGGTGGTATCTATACACACTATGTACACCATAACAAATTACAATTTAAAACTTAATAACTAAAAGGGGTGTAACAATGGGTGGTCTTATCGCTAAAAGCGATCTTTTACAGACAACCTTTAATGTATAGTGACTCTTCTCAAGAAAATTGTATTATGGGGTGGCATAAATAGGAACTGACAATGTAAAGGCGGCAAAAAATGCCTTTGCCTCTACTGTCAACGCTATCAGCTTCTACTTGGCTTGATGCTGCAGCTAGGCGGCGGTGCCGGCCCCTAGAGTAGCGCCACCCAGGGCCATGGCCCCCTCGGCACCCCCATGCTATGCTACTGTGATTTTATTTACTTCAACTGTGGTGTTCCTGTTCTAGTACTGCTAGACCTCAGCTATTATTTCTAGTGTTAGATTAATATTCAAGGATGGTATCACAGTACATTACTAAAATTTTATACATATGATGATGATATCTATTACGGTATTTTAATGAGAGTGAGTTGTTCATGTATAAAAACTTCTTGATTTCAGGCCCATTGCACCGATTTCCTAAACCTGAATACCCACATTTGGAAAAGTTTAACTCGTGGAAAAAAGTACTAGATAAAGCTTTACAAGAGAAAGGCGACATCTACATTTATAACCAAATTCGATTTTGCGACAGACATTTTGAAGAGTGTTACCGTTCAGCCAGTCACCGACTTACTCCAAATGCAATACCAACTCTAGGTACCTACTATTTAGATGTCTTATGTTATTTAAATCTTAATAGAAACAAAACCACATTTCTTTGCCTTCGCTGTAATAACAAAATTGTTCCTCAAATATTAAATAAAATTTTCTACTGAATAATCTAATCCTAATTAGAAGAAAATAAAATGAATATTATATACCAAAAATAATTGATGCAACATGCTATCTTCTAAGAATTAAATGAATATTGTTCTATATTCTACATAATTATACAGTAACTATAAATAATTTCATCCTTTTGCAGATTTATCTACATTACCAGTTGGTCAAACTCTTGAAGGTCCATCGGGACATGTCGAGGCAGACATGTCGAATTTATTAAACATTTCGCAAGATAAACTTGCTGTCATTGAGCCATCCAGCTCTACCCACTATCATAGTGATGTACAGAATGCATTACAGACAGCTGAACGCCCTAAAGGTAAATATTTTTATTGACAATTGACCTTTGACTTGTAACATTAGGTTTTTCTTTCCATCATCAGGATTCCAATTTGTTTCCACTGTAGGGTCATAAAACTTCTTGCAGAGAGAGAGAGTGGGCATTTAAGCGTACATAGGGAAATAAGGACAGAGAAAGCGACTTTGTTTTATACTATGTAGTGAAGCCTATGTGTTATTACATTTTTTATAAGCTATATTACTGTAAAGTTTCATCTAAATCCGTTTAGTAGTTTTCGCGGGAAAGAGGAACAAACATCCTCACAACATTTATAATATTAGTACTAGTATAGGATTATTTCATACTAACTGCGTCCCGCGGTTTCACCCGCGTATACCGGAATAAAAAATAGCCTATGTCTAATTCCAGGGTATAAGCTATCTACATACCAAATTTCATCCAAAGCCGTTCAGTAGTTTTTTCGTGAAAGAGTAACAAACATCATCCAAACTTACAAACTTTCGCGTTTATAATTTTAGGTAGGATTATTTCCGCACTTGCAGGAATCAATAAATGTAAGACAATAACAAATCTCCGAACTTGTAAACCTGAATTAAATGGATTAATAATAATAACTTGATATAATCCTACAACTTATGTGTCATAATAATTATTCATCCAAATAGCTAGTTCTAACCATCCATACCATTTTTTTTCGTTGGTAGAAAAGGCCCAAAAATGTATGGAGTCTGAATGATCTTCTTTATATCCATTTTTGTTTACCCATAAAATCCCCATAAAAAATATTTATCAAGCTTGTATCTGCTGTTGTAGGGAAGTCTCCACTTTTTGTATCTGTTCCTCGAAGCCTACCTATTCCAATCTCTGGTCATAATATAATAACAGAACAATATTATGTAACATATTTTTATCACAATTCTATTAAAACTTTGTGTAACACTATTTCTTTGATCTGAGGTGTAACATAATTTAAATTACAGGTTCTAGGAAAAGAGGGACTTGTCAATATTTAAAACGAGTCGTCACCTCCAAAGAGAAGGAGATAATAAAGTTAAAACAGAAAGTATTGAAGCTGAAAAAGAAATATAAGGAACAAAATAACAAGAAACTCTCTGCAAGGAAAATTTCCACATCAAAATCATTTTTGAAAGAGTTAAATAAAATGCCTGCAACAATAAAAATATTTACTTCCCTCCAAATGAAATGGAAAAAGAAACCACGAGGCAGGCGATTTACATTTAACGAAAAAATCATGGCATTGACCATTTACAAACAGAGTCAGAAAGCTTACAACCTCATGCGAAAAATGTTTGTCTTGCCATCAAAGCGCAGCCTACAAAAAATGTTGAGTAAATTTGAACTGAAACCAGGCTTCAATCCTGATATATTTAAAAATTTAAAAGCTACAGTAGCAAAATTGCCGGCAGAAAAAAAGTTGGTCAATTTACTGTTTGATGAGGTATCATTGGCTCCGGGTGTTTTTTACAACCCTGCCCTAAAACAGATAACTGGTTTTGAAGATTTTGGGCACAGACAAACAAAAAAACTCGCAGATCATGCCTTGGTCTTTATGATCAAGGGTATAAAAAGCAAAGTGAAACAACCTTTATGCTTTTCATTTTGCCAAGGTGCCACGAAAAAGGAC
This sequence comes from Helicoverpa zea, assembly GCF_022581195.2. Classification (NCBI taxonomy): domain Eukaryota; kingdom Metazoa; phylum Arthropoda; class Insecta; order Lepidoptera; family Noctuidae; genus Helicoverpa; species Helicoverpa zea. The sequence continues at coordinate 9,475,275 of NC_061472.1, forward strand.
GATTTAAAGAAGCTGATCAAAACAATAATAAAAGAAATCTCCAATACTGGATTGATAGTTATTGCCACTATATGTGACCAATCAGCCACAAATATTTCTGTGATAAAAAGTCTTCAAGAAGACACAAAACGCAAATATTTACAAGAGGGTAATGAATATAGGACCCAAGCCTTCGAGTTTGAAGACCAAAAGGTCTTCCCATTATTTGATCCTCCACATCTTTTAAAGGGAATGAGAAATAATTTACTCGCCAAACATTTGAAATTTGTACAAGATGGGAAAACAAAGTATGCAAAGTGGGAACATTTGGAGATGCTGTTGAAGTTAGATGTTGGGGATGATGAAATTAGGCTTGTTAATAAATTAACAGAAAACCATGTTAATAAAGAGAAAATTCCAAAAATGAAAGTGAAATATGCTGCACAAGTTTTCAGCCAAAGGGTATCATCAGCATTGAGATTCTTAGCAAGTAAGTATGCTTTTTATTGTTCTCATTATTTTCTCTATATTTAAAAAAAATTGCTATTAATTTACTAAATTAGATTTTTATTTTTAATTTACATGTTTTTAACCATCTTCATTCTCCACAGACAAATTAGAAAGTTCATTATTTTTCTTTAAAATAATATTAGATGTCCTGGCTACATTTATAAGTTCAAAAATATTTAAAAACAAACAATTGAGATGCTATTTCTCTCGATAAAATTCAAAATAAAAATACAATTCATATCTAATAATTTATCTAAAATTGGCTATGTCAATATTTAAGATGCATAAGATATATTGTTGGAATAACATTATAAATTGAAATGAAATAATAAATTAAAATTATCATATTGAAATAAAAATTTGAGACATTATGAAACTACAAAATATAGTTTAATGTTGGTTTCTTACTAATTATATTTACACCCACAACTATTTACTGAACCAACTGATAAAGACGCACAGTAAATCGTTACTGCCACTTTAAAGTTTGTAAGTTTGTGCCTTTTCGACACAGCCGTGAGGCACACCGTTTAATTTTTTAATTAAATTTTTGTATTTTTGTTTTTTTATTGTGTGCCCCTAATCTGGGTCGAATAAATGTATTTTCTTTCTTTTTTCTTTAATTTCGGTCCACAATAGCAAAAAAGATTGATATGAACTGTATTCTAGTACTTATTTAATATATTGTTTCAGAACACAACCTTCTTCCGGCGGAGTGCGAAGAAACTGCTGATTTTCTACTCATTATGGACAAACTATTTGATTCTTTCAATGGACATTCATATACAGGTGATCCAAAAATTTTCAAGGGGTGTGTAATGAATAATTCTCCTCATTTTAGATTATGGACAGAGGTAGTTCCTATATTGGATTCAATGACTTTTAAAACTATAAAAAAAAAAACGGGATGGTACAGAAGAAGTAAGATATGAAAAAGTGCCATCCCTTCAAAATTGGATCCACAATATTAAAACGTTTAAAGAAATGTGGGAGTTTTTAAAAATCAAATATAAAGTTACTAGCCTTTTAACCAGAAATTTCAATCAGGACCCTCTTGAAAATTTTTTTTGTAACATTAGAAGTAATGGGATACGAAATGTTAATCCCTCGTGCCTACAATTTATTAATGCGTTCAAAACTTTGTTACTTAATAATTTAAATTCGCCCCATTCTGTAAGTGCCAACTGTGAAAAAGATGAAAATAAATCACTGCAATCTTTCAAAGATCTTCTTGCTGAAAAACAAAACAATGAAATTGAATTGGTTAGTGGTGATTTTCCTATTGATTCTTTAATTAATACAATGAACCAAATTAAATGGAATGACTCGATTTTGCATGCCGAATCAAAAAAATATGTAGCAGGATACATTGTAAAAAAATCGAAATGTAAAGTGTTCAAAAAATGTGGAACATGTACTAATGATATATTAAGAAAGGAAATTGATTTTGAATCATTTAATTATGAAATAGATTATACGAAAAAATCCTTATTTAATGCATGTGATGATTTTATAAAATTATTAAATGAAATATATTATATGATTGTTGCATGTTTACGAGATTCACCTGAAATAAAATATCTGAAAGAAAAAATGAAATTTTACATCAATTGCCATTGTGATTTTAGTATAATTACTTGTATAGTTCATAAAAATAAATTAATTGATTTTATAATTAATATGTCAATTAATTTAATCATTCACAGTTGGTGCACCGGGGTTAATAGAATAATTAACGGAAAAATAACAAATTTCGATGTAAATGATGAAATTAAGTTACAAGCATTTAAATATTGTAATACACATAAAAAAAGGAAATAAAATATACTTAGCCGATAAATGTACTCTTTATCTTTTGTTTTTTTATTATCTCCCATAATATTATTGACTAGACTAGAAGTTGGAAACTGAAAACTGGAAACTGGAACTGGAAATTGAAATCACTGTTTTAAATTCAATTTACAGTAAATTGAATTTAAAACAGTGATTTCAATTTTCAAATTTAAAAACATATTTAAGAGAACTCTTGAAAAGCGCCATCTACCCTAACCATACATGAAGTAACCACGCCATCTTGTGACGGGGGCCCGTTAACTTTCACGCTAGTAAGTTGTTTTGAACGATGAGTTGCGTATCTATCTCTATATAGTGTATTATCTATGATTGCTAATATTACGCCGCTAGAGCATAGTCGAAAAAACATAAAAATTAATATTAAGCGATGCCAGTGTCGCGTTGTCCTTGTAAACCTGTAATTATTTATCTTAATTAAAATACTTTTCATTACCTATCAAGAAGATTTTCGCAATTTTTCCTTTATCTGTACTATATAACGTTGCTTCTTGGCGAATTTCAAGATTCTGAGTTCACGGGAAGTACCTTGTAGGTTTTGATTCCCTAGCGTGTGACGGAAATTCGTCTAAGGTGTCGGTATAACCGCTGTATCTTTTGATCGCTTTAACTTAGAAGTTTGATTTTTTCACTGCCTAAAGAGACAATAGACTTAGGTATTTGGTATAAATTTCAATTTGATACCTTTATTCGTTGGTGAGAAATAAGGTAGTAAGTTTCATTTTATTAAAATATTTTTTTTTATATTATATAACTAAAAAAATGAGATTTTCGTAATTTTTCCTATATTTGCATTATATGACAATGCTTCATGCCAAATTTCAAGGCTCTGAGTTTACGGGAAGTATCCTGTAGGTTTTGATTCCTTTGCGAGTGTCGAAAATTTGTTGAAAATATCGACATAATCGGCTGTATCTTTTGATTGGCTTGGCTTAGAAGTTTGATATTTTCACAGCTTAAAGGGACAACAGACCTGAGTATTTCATGTGAATTTTAGCTTGATACGTCCACGTGTTCTTGAGATAAAGGGTCTTGACAGACAGACAGACAGACAGACAACAAAGTGATCCTATAAGGGTTCCGTTTTTTCCTTTTGAGGGACGGAACCCTAAAAAATGAAAATAAAATAGTTGTACCTACTCAGGTGTGCTACATAAATTATATGTCATAATCATCTAGACATGCAGCTAAAACATATAAAAAATTCAGCCCGGATACAAGAGGATACATGGCTTTTCCAAGGCAGATAAATTGAAAAACAATGAAAATACATGTTTTTTTTTGTGTATTCACAGATTGTTTATTTTATGAATGTCTATGGCACATAAAAAGATTCCAATAAGAATTAAATGTTATACATACCTTCAGAAGTCAAATCCATCACTAAAACTTCCACAAAATTAAGAACTGTCACCATGAGATGTTATTGCAAGTGTCGGGAAAATGCAACTGACCTAATTCTTTGATTGCATTTACCTCATTAGCTCACTTTGATAAACGATGACTCATCAGTATGGAATGTTAGACGTAAACAATTCTTGGAATCGGGGGTTTAGGGGTGTTGTTTACATGTAGAAAGTACCTACTGCCGGGAATTAGATAATGACTTTTGTCCACCTGGCTTGTTCTAGAGCGGACACTGTGCGTCTGTGAAACCGCTTAGAATCTATACATACAGGGTTATTTTTCATTCACCATCCAAATTTAAAAATCGAGGACTTTTAATTAATTTATTTTCATATGTGAAACATTATAATCAAATAATAACAAAAACAAAAAAAAACATCCAAAAGAAAATATCCGAAAATAAACAGAATGTAGAGACACGCAGCAAGGTTATTGACCTCGCTCGCTCGCTGCGATTGATGTAGGTACCTACGCGGTCTTACTTAAAAGGGTTGATTCCAATTTTCCCTTCATACTTTACGGGCTTAGGACCGACATAATAAAATAATGAATGTGAAATCACTGGTTTTTATTATGGCGTATTTAAAAAATTGGAATCAACTAGCTATTTACAATAATTCAACTTACCAAATAAACTCGATTAACCTACAAATTACGTGTACTTCAGTAATTGTTCAAAATGGAGTCCGTTTCTCTCAATACACAAACGTGCACGTTTTTCTAAACTATTTTTTAATAAGTTTAAAGTATCTGTTTGATTTTTAATTTCATTAAATGCATTTATTATTTTACTACGGAGGTCCTCAACACTTTGTGCTTCTTCAACGTAAACACGTCTTTTAACTTCACCCCATAAAAAAAAATCAAGTGGCGTTAAATCTGGTGACCTGGCAGGCCATAGGACAGGCCCTCCGCGACCAATCCATCTATCGCCATACTTATTATTTAAAAACTCACGCACTGCACTTGTGTAATGAGGTGGTGCACCGTCATGCTGATAATAATGATTGTTGTAGTATGAAAGTGGCACCTCGTCTATTAAGTCTTCAATAACACCACGTAACATGTTTAAATAATTAGTACCCGTCAAGCGTCCTTCAATAAAAATCGGTCCCACGATAACATTACCGATAATACCTGCCCAAACATTCGCACTAAAACGCACTTGATGGTAGTTATTTCTAATAACGTGGGGGTTGCTTAACGCCCAATAATGTTCGTTTCGGCTGTTATAAATTCCGATTCGCGTAAATAATGCTTCATCAGTCCACAAAATGTTACAATTAATGTTTCTTAACAGCCATTCACAAAACACGATTCTAGCGGGTCCATCGTTATCGTGAAGAGATTGCACTGGTTGGTAATGGTATGGGTGATAACCAGATGAATTCAGCAGCTTCCACACGTAATACTGACTGACACCGAAGCGCCGAGCAGCGTCGTTAGTGCTAGCGCAGGGGTCACGTTCGAAAAACTCGAGTACAGAATTTTCGACTGCTGGTGTTATTTCGTTGTGACCGCCACGACTTGTTGCATGGGCTGGTGTGATAAACTGCCCATAATCTAACAACCTTTGGTTTGCGGCTAAAATTGTTTGTCTATTAGGCACTCGCGAATTAATACCTCGTCTTTGTAAACGCGGTAAACTTTCTGCACTGTACATTCTTTGCGCACCATTTAAACTTTCGCCACTTAAAATGTAGCACCTGACCATTTCAAAATACTCTGCATTAGAATAAAAAGTCGCCATGTCGTGCGATGATAACCGACCGGAATTCGGAATCGAAAATGCAGCGAGAGCGACAAAAATATGGCACACGTTCGCACGTAACTAGGTCACGGTCAACTAAACAAAAAGTCACCGGCGCTTGGCCGACCGGGGGCTGTGCGGGGTGCGGGGTATGAGGGAGGGGGGCGTAGTGCCGGTAGTACGATGTCGGGCGTAGTGCATGCTGTTTTTTGTGTGCGTTTCCCGAATCTTGAGGCAAGCGCGCCATGTTCAACAACCGAACTGTGTGTATTCCACACGTTGTGATTTTAGTAGCGGACAATGATGAAAATCATCTAATATTTTTTATATTTTTTTATTTGATTAATTGATTAGGTTACCGATTCTAAATCATTTCTGAAAATTTGGATGGTGGTTGAAAATTAACCCTGTATAATAAAATGGTAGGAACGTCAAAACTGTACATTGAATATTTTTTTAAAAGAATACTTGTGGTATGATCAATAATCAATACTGAGCCCAAAAATATAGTTTTTAGAATTTTTGTCTGTATGTCTGTTTATCTGTTTGTCTGTATGTTTGTCTCGGATAAACTCGAAAAGTACTGCATGGACTTCAACCAAATTTGGCATGAAAATTACTCGGAGTCCGGTTCAACACATAGGCTATATATTATCACGCTATCACCTACGGGGGGTTAGCAATGAACTATTATTTCTGTTAAGGTTTCTGTAACAGAGTATGCACTAATAACACTTATTTGAATGTTTTACTTATATTAGTTAATCGGCCTATTATCAATCTTTACACAAAAAATCGCGCCTTTATAAGTAAATTGGGAAGAAAAATATTTTTTATGAAAACTGTGTTTAGACAAGGTTAAAGTAGCTCCATCTACCGTACATAAAATACATCAAAGTCAAAGCACCGAGGTGGTAAATAACATTTATGCATTTTCCGTAATTCACCATATTGTAACACAGGGTGTAATTTTTCGATAGATGTTTTAATATAGTTTGTCAGGTTGCCGCGCCACATTAAAATGCCACAAAAACACATACCTTGATGCAGGGCAAATTGATAGTTCTTAGTCAAAGTTGAAACGATGCCATCTAACTTATTTTTTTAATATTAACGTCAAAAATTAGGAAATTAGCGAAACAATTATGTATCATTCAAGGTCATAGATGGATTTGTGCATTCTTTCGACCAAATTGAGCTGGAGTTTTATTAGTTTAGCTTATCTTCCAATAATGCGGTGGCCTAAAAGCAATTTTTACTTTGCATGAGCCCTACATATATATAAACCTCTCGCACCCGGCCCTGGTTTAAGCTATGGTCCGGGGTGAGAAGAAATGGGATGACGAAAAAGCAAAAAGGAAAACTTGCACCTCTCACCCCAGCCGCTGCGGTGGACGTAAAAGACACCACGGGAGCTGGGAGAGATACGATTCCCGGCCACCGAAGACTGTGGGGCGATGAGTTTTGGGTGGCTTATCGACCTAATCTTATATCTTAGAAGACAACAGGCGCGTGCCAGCACCCCTTATGGAGAGTCAGCAAACCCCAGTGGGGCTCACCCGGGCCAAAGCCTGCCAGAGCTGCGGGGTTGTTCAAAAGAGTTTATCGCAGCCCTGGTACACAAAAGGCTTAAGAACATGGTGGCTTTTAGTCAGTAAGAGTCTGACACTCCCTCACGGACCGCAGCCGGACCTGTACAATTACATTGTCGCGGACAGAAGACCGCATTCTCTTATGAACAAGTCAAACCGATGGCTGAGAATTACATCCACCTCCAGGATGCAATACAACGTGTTGCAAATGCTCAGGGCTTTGAGAGCCTTTTAATCCTTTCCTTCACCTTCACTTGAGATTTCGGTCTTCGGGTCTTTCGGGTCGGTTCGGGTCTTTTGTAACCTGCAATAGTTTTGGTCGCGGGGACTTGGTCGTCTTGATCACGTATTTACCAATTTTAGTGGTCGTCATGCACACCCGCTTCTGTAGCTTTATTGAAGGATCAACAAGATTGTTTTAGTTTGTTTTATTATCTACACTACTATAGCTCGCTGTCGAAACTTTCTGCATCAAATCTTGAAAAGTTATATAATTATTAGGGTAATTCACAAAAAACAAACGTAATCCTTCTTGATTAGAATTGATATGCATTATGCATAACGTGACCAGACGTCCCGTTTTGAACGGGACTGTCCCTTTTTACAATTACGAGTCCCGGTGTCCCCGAAATGGACTGTGGGACGCACAATTGTCCCGTTTTCAGAAACCGCGCGAAAATTTGAACAGCCGACGGCCGGCCACCGCCCGCCCGCCGCCGCGATGTGACGCCCGCACCAATCGGACGCGAGCTAGCGGTGTGCGAGAGCGAGACCGCGTCGTCGTCGACGCAGCGACAGCCGATAGTGGCCAAGACGTCAACTCATAATAATTATCGCTCGTGTTTTGTTGACTTATTGACTATTGCTTGAAAAACTTTCATTTGCCCATTTCTCGCTATTTGTTTTGTTATTGTTTGGTGCTTGTGTAGTAAATAATTTAAATTTCTTTTGGTTTGGAATCACAAGTTAAAATGCCGAAACGCAAGTGTTCGTTCAATGTTAGCTTACAAGCAAAATATCCGTTTATCAAGCAAATAAATACTCCATCAGATGTTAGATGTGAAAAGTGTCGTACAGAATTTAGTGTTGCCCACAGCGGTGGCGGTGATATTGAACAGCATTTAAAGTCTGACAAACATAAAAATGCCGATCGTGCCGCGGCTTCGAGTTCTACGATGTTAAACTTTTTCAAGAAATCGGACGCGCCAACTTTGAAGGACTTGGATATCGCCGCGGCAGAAGGCGTCTGGGCTTATCACACGGTACAAGAAAACCACAGTTTTCGTTCTAATGATTGTGCATCGAAATTGATTCAATCATGTTTTGATCCCAAATTTACATGCGCGCGTACGAAATCAGAAGCTATTGTAGTAAATGTTTTGACGCCTACAGCAATGAAAGAATTAAAAGATGACCTTGATAAGTGCAATTGCATTACAATACTAAACGACGCGTCAAACCACGGTAACAAGAAAATATACCCCATTGTAGTGCGCTTTTTTCAACCTTACGTAGGTGTGCAAGTAAAAATTTTAGATTTACAAGACCAACCCGGTGAAACGTCTGACATCATTGTCAATTATTTAAGCCAAGTGTTGACAGATAATAATTTGACAGCAAAAGTCGTAGCATTTTGCGGGGACAATGCCAACGTCAATTTCGGAGGTGCAGCTAGGCGAGGAACTAACAATGTATTAACGAAATTACAATCATCTCTGAAAAAAGAATTAATAGGTATTGGATGTGGAGCCCATGTTATTCACAATGCAGTAAAATCCGCTGCAGATGGACTACCCGTAGATTACGAAAGCGTTATTGTGAAGATATATTCATTTTTTTATATCTATACGATTCGAGTTGAAGCTCTAAAAGAGTTTTGTGCCGAAACTGAAACGGAATATCAACAAATGCTCGGCTATAGCAAAACCAGATGGCTTGCTCTTATGCCTGCTTTAGAGAGGGTTTTAAAAATGTATCAGCCGTTAAAAAACTACTTTTTGAGTATTGAAAAATGTCCCCAGTTACTAAAAATCTTTTTTGAAGATCCCACATCAGAATTGTGGTTTTATTTTTTACACGCCCAGTCAGCAAGTTTTCATCAAGCTGTCTTGAAACTTGAAGGTCAGACTGTATCGGCAATAGAAGCTGCAAAAGAAATCAATCAATTAAAAGACAATTTAATTCAGAAACAGACCAATCAGTTTCTTCCATTTATGGTCCGTCAATTAATATTAAAATTGAAAGATAGTGGTACTAATATTGATGAAGAATTTGTGAAAAGGACGGCTACAGAATTTTATAAAACAAGCCGTGAATATCTGGAGCAGTGGACTTCCTTTCTTACCAAAGAAATGGAGATATTTTATTGGGCAGATTTAAAAAAGGTTCCCACATGGGAAGACATTCAAAAATCTCTGGATTTATTAATTGAAAAGCAATATATTGACTGTAATAAAGATACTGAAGTTTTTGACGAATTTTCCTTAATTTCAAATTACATTACATCACAAAAAATAACGGAATGGAATAATTTAAATGTTTCCACAGAAACCCGTTGGGTGGAAATATTCAAACACTTTCGCGCCAATAATCTTCAGCATGAAAACTTTTGTATTGTTATTGAATATATTTTATGTTTGCCTGCTACAAATGCTCCAGTAGAAAGAGTATTTTCTATTATGAATAAATTGTGGACATCTGAGAAAACTCAGTTACAAATTTCAGTTCTAAAGGCGATGTTGATAATTAAGGTGAATATAAAAAAAACATGCCAGGAGTTTCATTCTTATTTGAAATCGTCACCAGATATATTAAAAAAAATTTGTTCTTCCGATAAATATAAATATAACTAAACATTTTGGGTACCTACATATATTTTGTGATTCGTAACTTTTAAGCCAACTAACTTTTTCTCAATAAATAACATTACAAAAGTGTCTTTTTTTTCTCTACCTATGATTTGACCTAAATAAAACAATGTCCCGTTTTGAGTCAAAAAATAAACGGTCACGTTAATTATGCAGCTTTTGCACTGAGCATTTTTTCAGGCGATGTAGCAGTAATAGTCTGTTCAGAATTGCATTTATCGTTGAATGATTGAAAAAATTGCAGAAACGACAATTATGGTAGTAAACAAAGCAAACGATTGCTTCACAGAGCTCTCATTGGCCCAAGTAGATCAAGTCAGGTCTGGTCTGTTCCCTCATTAGATCTTTGAAAGCGTTTCGGAGGATACCTACTATTGTCCTGCACGCAACATATGGTATTTACATGTCATCCGCAAGAAAACGAACGTGTGTGCTATGTACAAAGGCGAAATTCTAACAGTGTGCGGTAGTGACGCACAGTATCACTTATGTTTCTTCTGTTCTGCTAGCTCTACCAAGAAGTGACAAATTGCGTTCATTTTGAAAATCTTGGCAAAACTGCAGGTTTCACGTACGAACACATGAAGTGGACTCTCGCGGATACGTACATTTTACCTGTTCTTGAACTAATGCAAACATTTCGGTCTAATCCCACCTTAAAGTAGCGAGTGAGTGCACAGAAAATTCGCGGCTTACAAGTGTTTCCCCCTGTAGTGAAACTACGCGCCTGCCTGATGATTCATGTCATCATCCACCTAACTTTTCACCAACTATGTTGGTGTTGGCTACCAGTCGAATCGAATCTCTTTATACCAAATTTTTTACTCGGATTGACTACCTATCTTCTCAACCCAGTGAACTGCACACCACGTTATCCATGGTAAGACTGTTTGACAGACTTTCTGGCTTCTGATTAGTCGCAGCAGCTGCAGAGAATGTACAAATGACAGCTTTGTCAGACTCAAACCATATATACATAGATTATAGCTGTTTCCTGTGAGGATTACTTACGCACCATACGTTTAATTATTTAAATCGGTTGACTAGATCCAGAGATTTTCACGACGTCAAAAACTTTACTTCTTTTGTTTATATCACACATCCACAACATAACCTTGATCGGTCAACTTGTGCGGCAGCTAAGTAGTTATCCGCTAGCTCCGCAATAAATTGCACATTTATTATGCTGTCATGTGAAAGAATACACCTACGGGATGAGTAGTACTTTGGCAATTCCATATTGCCCACGCAGACGAAGTCGCGGGCAACAGCTAGTAGCTAAATAAAATAAAATATAACAATATTCAGAATATTTCATGGTCTGTGCCGTCGGCTTGACCATGTGAGATTACACCTTCATTCTAACCCTTGGAAAACCTATAGATCCTTGCGTTCAGTGTCCTCTTGCGTCTGTCTAGTCGCGGCCGCTGCTACCCCGCACCGCGCGGGGTGTGACGGGGGAGCGCGGGCGGTCGCGTCGCCAGTACGCTTTCGTTATTCCCGCGGAATGCGTGTATTTCCTTCGAAAATAATATTTATTAAAAAACGACGTGTGTCGTTCGAGACCAATATCTAAGGTCGCTAATTAGTTGTAAAGTGTTTAAGAGTGAGTTGCACCAACTTACTTTAACGATAACAAAACTCGAACCAACGGTCAAATCTCTGGTTAAGTCAATAATGGATTGCACCATTTTAACAATGGTTAAAATGACGTCATATTTAACGATAACCGTAACCAGTCAATTTTGGCCGGTTATCGTTATTGCTAAGTTAACAAATGTCAAAATCTTGTCAAAATAATAACCTAGTCCGTTGTTTTCTGTTGTTTTATCATATTTAAGTATAAAAAAATTAAAAATGTCTTTAGTACGTGATATTTTATGGGAATCTAGTTCTTCTGACGACGAAAATTATAATGATTTACCTAATTCTCGAAAGAAAAAAGTGTATCAACCACGTGTTAATCGATTCCTAAAATGGAATGAGCAGGAGTTCTTGGATAGATTTCGGATTTCCAAAGGTTTAGCACGAGCCCTGGCTTCTCATTTAGCACCATTGCTCCAAACCAGAACCATGAAGTAAGTGCCTGTTTAATAAAGGCTTTAAAAACTATAGTGGGAATATTTGAGTCGTCCTATGTATGACTAAGGTATAACTACATAAACAATATTGTTTTTCTTTTCAGAAACTTTGCAGTTACTCCAGAGCAGCAAATAATAATGGCATTGGAATTTTACGCATGTGGTTCTTTTCAACGCTGCATTGGGGATGCTGCAGGTGTTCACAAATCTACTGTTTGTCGAATAATTCATCGAGTGAGCAGAGCTATAGCCGGACTAAGAACAGACTGGATTGCAATGCCTAAAAATATTGAGGAAATGGAAACTGAGGCCAAAAAATTTTATGAAATATGTGCATTTCCTAAAGTAATAGGAACTATAGACTGCACACATATACCAATCAAATCGCCAGGTGGTGCAGATGCAGAAACATATAGAAATAGAAAACAGGTATTTTCTCTTAATGTGCAAGTAATCACAAATGCTGAGATGTACATTACAAATATAGTTGCTAGATGGCCTGGAAGCTGTCACGACAGCCATATTTTCAACAGCAGTGTCATTAAGGGACGCCTAGAAGATGGAGAATTTGATGGTTTTTGGTTACTAGGAGACAAAGGTTATGCCAATAAACCATATTTGCTAACACCTCTACGTAATCCTGTTACAGAAGCTGAAAAACTGTACAATGAAAGTCATATTCGTACTAGAAATATTGTAGAACGCAGTTTTGGTTGTTGGAAAAAAAGGTTTCCTGCAGTGTCATGGAAACTCAGAACAAATACAGCAAGAGCCCAATGTGCTATAGTGGCAATGGCTGTCCTATATAATATTTGCAAGAAATTGAGAGACCCGATGCCAACATGTTACGACTCTGATAATGAATCATCAGATTCTGATGACAATGACCTGACCTCTGCATATGTTAGCCAGCATGACGAGCATAATAGGAATATGCTAATAAATACTTATTTTGATAGATTACATTAAGATAGACTATGTTTTAAATGAATAAATAAAAAAACTTCAAAAATAAAAATGCATTTTTATTTTTTTTCTCAGTAGAAAACAAAAAGTGCATGGCATTTTCAGATTCCCATAATTCAGAAAGATAAGGATTTTGATGAAATTTCTCCTATACAAAAAGTAAAAATGTATCTTAAAAATTTATTTTTTTCTCCCTTAAAATATCTATTTCAAGTTTAAGTTTATCCACTTCAAGCTTATGTTTTTCTTCATTGTGCCTCAGTAACTGGCTGTGTAATTCATTTTGGTGACTAATAGATAACTTTATCTTTTCCATCTCCAACTCATGAAGGCCATCTAAAACTGTCAGTTTCTTTTCCCTTAGTGCTTGTTTTATGATATTTTCACTCTTCCCTTGTTTTTTCTTTATGATACCTAAAATTGAAATAAAATATTAGGCTACACACTCAATAATTAAATGGCCTATTAGCGCAGTCGGTGGTAACCCTGCTGATGTACTAGATGGTGTGGGTTCGATCACCACCAAGGAAAAACACTTGTGGTGAACTCTGGTGTTTTTGTTATATATTTATCTATGTATGTAAGTACAAAGTTTGGCTATAGATTGTCATTTAAAAATACTTACGACTTAGTTGTGGTGCTACTGGTCTCTTTAGTGATGAATGTGGGGCACTAGCATCAAAAACTTCATCTGGGACAATATTTTCAACATTATCAAAACTTTTGTCTTGATCTGTAATAATTGTGTTGACTACAACATCCTGCAAACAAGTTAATATAATTAATTAATGCATCTAATCCAAATACATATTAAATAATTTGGAATACATAAATACCTTGAGTATATTGGGCATGTCATGTTGAATTTCACTATCAGTATTTGTGTCTAGTTTCACTTTCTGTAAAAACATTGCTTTTATTATTAATCTTTTCAATTTATTACTAAATCTAAACAGCAGATTGGTGGCAAATAGTTTTGAATAAATAGTGCAATTTATTTATTTTTTAAATTTTTAAACCTACAAGCTTAGTACTTATAAGTTTTATCACAATCACTAAATATTTGTGATGATATGTAGATAACAGGGTCTAAAAATAATCAAATTATCTTTAACAATTCAAACCCTCATTACTTTTTGTATAGGAGGAATTTCATCAAAATCCTTATCTTTGTGAATTATGGGAATCTGAAAAAAAAAAAAGAATATATTTTATAGTATCTCCTTTACACCTTATTTATAATCTGCAATAATTTACTCACTGTAACAATGGAATTTGGGGAAATAATGTCATCATCATATATAGCCTCATTTCCATCAATAGATCCAGACATAATGGATCTTAACCAATCAGTAGCATCTTCTGAATCTGGAGGAAGTGAGGGAGGATTTCCTCCACCTGTGCGTCTCATTTCCTGACGTTCTCTACTTGCTACCTGCAAAATATAATTTCTTTGTTATAACATTAGACATAAATTGATTCATGTTTTTAGAAGGTGAGATTAGTTCACTTCCAAGCAGCGGAAAGTAGGTAGAATTACCTTCTTTGCAGATCTTTTCATATTTTCAAATTTATATTTTAGCTGCTTCATGTTTCTAGGTACTTGACCAACAGCATTAAATTCCTTTGCGATGCAGTGCCATGCATGGTCTTTTTGTTTTGTACTACTCCCATCAGTTTTTTTACACATAAGTACATTTTTATATTTGTCTACAAGTATCTGCAATCGACTAATCTCTTCCTTAGTAAAATTGACACTTCTTTCCCTGTAAAAATAACAAATACTTTATTCAATGTGGTAAATAACAATAGGCAGTAAGGAATATACCATGAATTTTTCATATGGATGTTTAATTATGTTATTTCACATAGTTTTTTTTTATTTATTGTATGAACAATTAAATAAAACATTTTCTAAACAATGTTGTATGAATAAAAAGTGTGGACTGAGATATTATTTTATATAGGACCTAAGTAAAACACGCTTGATTTAACTTGCATAGGCTAAAAGTTATAATGTACTAATGTAGTGGCGCACTTTTTATCAGGTATAATAAATTTAACATAAAATTAAACTCACTTTGTCTTGAAGTCATCCATTATTACTATTACAATATCCGTGCTTGATTCGGCAAACAGACGGACACAACAAAAACACAACAATTATAATAACACAAACCTAACCTCACGAAACGAGATTCGTGAAAATAAATTTGACATAAGGCTTAGGAGTGGGTGATACAAAACGTATATAGATATTGAATCTATATATTGGTGCAATATCTAAAATCCGATATCGGCTTAATCTGAATCTATATATCGGGCGAAACACTATATTGCTCCAAAACGTATCCGAGGGCGAGTATGAGCTTGTCGTACGTATCGTATTAAACCGATTTACCGAATAAAGACCGAGTATACACGATGTGACACGATCTCTAGTCTCTACACCGACGAAATAACT
Organism: Helicoverpa zea; assembly: GCF_022581195.2. NCBI lineage: Eukaryota > Metazoa > Arthropoda > Insecta > Lepidoptera > Noctuidae > Helicoverpa > Helicoverpa zea. Next base: position 9,490,742 of record NC_061472.1, read on the forward strand.
TAGCAGCCGGCCGAGAGAGGGAGCGCGTGATTAATAAAACCAACGTAGAACGTAGCTTAATAATCCGTAGGTACTATTCTGAACCTTATGTCAAATGCAATAAGTCTGTTTGAAGAATTGTTTTAGTATTTTGGCAAGATTGTTAAAGGAATTTCAACTTTCTTTTAAAGTAATAATGATGCATATTACATTACATAATTTGCAAGGATTTATTAACTTCGCGCATGACGCTTGTTGTCCTCTGGCCTTGAACTAGAAAGCAAAGAAATTTGGGAACTATATTTTTTGTCACCAAAATTTATTTTTGTCATCAAGTTGTATCACCTAATAAATAGATTTATCGCCACGAAATATTTTCGTTCTCAGATAAACAAAGAGTGTTCCCATGTATGAATTACCAAATTATTGTCAATATAATGTATAAAATATGAGATGGATCACCAATAAAATTGTAGTGCATTACATGAATATAAACTTCGTTCTTTTAATAATAGTTTTATTACTTAAATAATAGCTTGGTGCTCAAAATGGTAGATCTGTCACCAAATAAATCGATTAATCGATCCCTGACTGCGACTGCTTTTTATTTGTTATTTTGTCACCAATACAGTAGTTACATTTTATTATGTTTAGTTATTAAAATAATGTATTCGTTACCAATTTAATACATCAGTTTATTTTTAATGAAAATATGTTCAAAGGGAAGAGGAAGGGAAGGGAGACAAATTGGCGCGCTTTCGGGCCTCAACGAATGGGTTGTAGGTTGGTTGTAGGTACGATCATACGATGCTTATTTTGACTTTAATTACGTGTTTTATTTACTATTCAGCTAGAAATTTAATTTAAATATATTTATACTACCTGTGGAAATTAAGACCTTTGGGGGAGGCACATGGCCAGTGAAGTAGTAGACTCTTTTGGTTGAAAGGATGATGACGACCACCCTACATTTTAATACAATTCATGAAATTTTCTAGTGATATAATATATGATTTATTGGTGATCTTTTTAAATTAGTTTGCCTAAATACTATTAGGACAAACCTATTATAATACATACAAAACCATTTATTTGGTACTTGACCCCATATCTCCATGATTTTCGGTAATTTATTGTGGAATTGATTTTATATTGTTTGGTGATACATTTTGGTGACAAATCTACTATTTTGAGGGCAAACCCTATTATTTAAGAAACACAAAATGAATTAAATTGGTGACAGCTTAAATCATACCCAAGAAATTTTAAAATTCTATTTTTTAGTTTCGTGCTAGCAATTATTGAGTGAGCGCATTATTGTTGTTCCTCATTATTACTTACTTACGATTTGATTTTCTGTTAATTTGTGTTAGTTTAGTATTTAAAATAGTTTAATTTCTTAACTTGAGTATTAATGTGTGTAGGTATTAAGGTGTAAATAAAATTTAAGTGTAAAAATTAGAGTAGGTTAGGTACTTATATTGAAACATTTTGTGACTCGTGTTAAAAACTATTTTTAAAAATGTCTCGTATAAATTCGAGTATTTTATGGGACTATTTTGACAAAACAAATTTAGTGGACAAAAAAGCCAAATGTCGTGTTTGTGGTGACAGTTATAGTTATAAAGGTACGACAGGCAATCTAAAGGCACATTTAAAAAAAAAGCATTTAGATGCATATACGAGAGTTGCTACCGGGCAGCAAGATATTACGACTTTCCAAACTGCCTCAGCAAGTCAGATTATTGCCGCAGATTCATCTGCAACACCGTCAACATCGGCTACAATAACTACGTTAGCAAACCCAATCGCCTCAACTTCAACAGCAGCGAATCCAACAGTTTCACCCCCACGTCACGTAAGACAACAAGGTATAGAAAGATATGGCGCCACTAAAAAAATATCAGGTGACTTGAAAAGAAAGATCGACAATGATGTACTAGACTTATTCATAGATAGTTATCACCCCTTTACATTAGTAGAGGAACGAGCTTTTAAAAAAGTTATGCGCTGGATCCCTGGCTATCAACTCCCGACTAGAAAAACTATTTCTAACGTCATGATTCCTGCCTTGTACAATAAAAACGAAGAAACTTTAAAAACGACATTGGGTAGCATTGAACATTTGTGTCTTACAGCTGACTTATGGACGTCAAGAGCCAATGAATCGTATTTGGCTGTTACCGGTCATTTTATCACGGAGGAGTTCGAGCTAAAGACCATCTTGCTGGACTGTTCTAATTTCGAAGATTCTCATACGAGTGAAAACATTCAGAGTGTGTTAAATGATGTAATGAGTAAATATGAATTAACATTAAACAAAATTAATTTTATAGTAACTGATAATGCGGCCAATATTCAAAGAGCGGTTACTAACATCGGTTGGAAGCATTATGGATGCTATGGACACACGCTTAATTTGATTTTACAGAATGCCATTACAAGAGAGCAGACTCTACAGTCCGTATTAGATAAAGTAAAAAAAATTGTGCGCTTTTTTAAAAAAAACAGTACCGCCTTAGAGAAATTATTAAAAGCACAAACTAATGATCAGCCAAACTGCGTACCAAAACGTTTGATTCAAGAAGTTCCGACGCGCTGGAACTCCAGCTTTCACATGATACGGCGCTTCGTGGAACTGGAACATTGCATTAGGTCTACAGTTGCAGTCATCAGAAAAGACCTTCCCATTATTACCAACGAAGAGTGGTTGCTACTTGCCGAAGTCACAAAAATATTGAAACCGTTCGAGGACGCGACAGAATCGATGAGCGGCGAAAAGTATATGACTGGTAGTTCAGTCATAGTCATGACACGGTGTCTAATATCATCATGTGATAAACTCCTGGACGAAGAATTCTGTGATGTATCTAAAGAGCTAATTTACACTTTAAGGACAGGACTAATAACCAGATTCTCCAATCTTGAAAGAAGTGGAACATTTTCGGTATGTACATTTTTAGATCCTCGATACAAACTGGCTGTCTTTTCTGACGAAAATGAAATTATAAATACTAAGAAACGAGTCCAGGACTTAGTAAGTGGTATTATAGCGCAGGAGAGAGCGCGAGAAGAGGCACCCGTCTCGGCATCTGAGGACCACAATGCTGATAAGTTTTCACCATGGACAATTTTAAACGAAATAGTGGGAAAAAAGCAAAATGTCGGGACACCGGTGTCAAAAGCCATTAAAGAAATAGATGGCTATTTGAATGACGACCTGTTGCCAGTTTTCACAGGAACTACGTGGAACTGCCCTCTCGAATGGTGGCGCAAACATAAGTTTACATATCCATACTTGGCGAAACTATTAAAAAGATATGGAAACATCATGGCGACGTCAGTTCCATGCGAGAGGATCTTTAGCAAAACGGGACTAATTATAAATGATCGTCGCACTCGGCTGACAACATCAAAAGTAAACCAGCTCGTATCTTTGAACGTAAATCTAGATGAAAACAGATTTAAATAAATGCTGAACAAACAACGTAAATAGTTGAAAATGTAAAAAGACAATGTAAATAGTGTAAATATAAAAAGTTTGTATATATCATCAAATGAACTGTTAAATACGCCTGCATTATTTTATCGTTCGGCACCTACATTTAGGTATAATTTATTATAAAACTTTTCATAACAGACAATAATGCAGCCAGTCCTAAGCCTGGTAAAAGTATGAAGGACAGTTCATTGATGATGACGATTGTATGTTTTCTCTAACTACGTAATAGGCTTTTTCATCACGTGAAATTAGTGATGTTTAAACTTCAGCTAAGTATCTAGACAAAACCGTTGTTTGTAATTTAGCTCCTTAGAGATACATCGTATTACGATATTTACAATATCGCATGCCTAGGTGGTTCTCACTCACAATACGCTTTATGGAATGATACAACATCATGAGACGGATTACGCGTATCTGTTAATATATAGTTTCAGAAAATATATAGTTTCGAAATCCGATATCAAATATCAATATATAGTTTCGATTTGATATTGTGAAAAAGCTATATTACCCACTCCTAGGCCTTATTAAGGCTCACAGTGTTGTCATAACAAATAATTTTCCCCGTCAGTTTTTAGGGATAATTTATCTTTTTATACTGTCAACCCCATTAGCGTTAACTGTTAACAAAAAAATCATGGTGCAACAAACATTTGTAAAGTTCTGTGGTCATCGTTATAGTTACTGCTAAAATTAATCTTAACTATAGCATTAACTACGCCTGTGGTGCAACTCACTCTAAGTGTTTATCACTACTGTGGATTGCTGTCGTTAAAGGTACGTCGTTTGTTTTCATTATAATTTTTCTTTATACTTACCCATGCTCCTTCCGCAACAAACAGAATATAGGTACCTACTTATTTTAATAGACTCTTAGAAAAGTAGACCTAGTTGTGAAACGAATATAACATAGATTACCTACATAAGTAGGTTATTGTTACAAGTAGATATTTTGTTGCGGAGGGAGAGGGTATGTAATTGGTGATACAGGTAATTAAGATAGCTGGTGACTCGGAACCAATTCCAGTCATTCTGTTGGAGCCTATAAATTCACTCAACGACTCTTAGTCTCGAATTATTTTATTTTACAACCCGATTCGTTCTATACAATTGGGTAGCGGTTTATAAGAACATTGTGCTGCGCGCTCCGGCCCACACAGGTCATTATAAAAAACCGAACGCCTCGATTTGACGACCCATACGGTCCGACTCGAGGAGCCACACGGCTCAATTCGAGGAGCCGCACGGCCCAATTCAAGGAGCCGCACGTCCCGATTCGAAGAGCCGCACGGCCTGATTCGAAGAGCCGCACGGCCCGATTTGAGGAGCCGCACGGCCTGGTTTGAAGGACCGTCCAACCCAGTTTAAGGAGCCGTTCGGCCCGATTGGAGGCGTCGTCACTCTAATTTTGTCAATCTTTTGTCACAGATGGCGGTGCCGAAAGAACCATCGTCACTGGAGGACCTCTTAGAGTGGGAAACAGATGATCCAGATGACAATCTAATTTTGGAACGAATAAAGAAGTTGGCTTCGACCTATCTACCTGATGGATGGCGCCAATGGAAGATTATACCTCATACCAAAGAGGATCTTTTAGGTTCGCACCTGGACCCTCTTGTGCTGAATAGGGCTTATAATTGGCCCACCGTCCATTGGATCTAGAATCAGAGGTTCCGCCGTTCAAAATGAACTGATCGTAGCATCTCTAGCAGAATTAAAACCTTTGCTCTTAAGCAGAAAGGAGGCCTCGAGGGAGCTTGCAGATAATGAAGATGTAGATGACTCATCGACGCTTCGCTCCACGTCGTCCAAATCTAAAAAGCTCATAAGGATAGATAAGCTAGAACAAAAGGAGAAGGGGACTTCTGGGCCCAGCAGTTAACTACCTGAAATATGTATTAAAAAAACCGTTACATTTTTTTAAATAAAATCACAAAATATGGTACCAGGATTCTACCCAGGAAGAGAGAAAACTTAAATTAAGATAATAAGACTAAATAATCGATTAAATAATGCCTGAAATGCCTGAATTACTAGTAATCTACTGTATTTTTATTCCGGCAACACTTGTTGGTGGCATGCGTCTGTCACTGACTGACAGATGCACTCGTTTGTTTTCTTTCATTCTGAGTGCGCACATATTTTCCTGGTTTTACTATTTAAACCCACGACCTTGGCTTTTCGACGGATCTTGCTACTCTGAATTACCTGGCTCTCGATTTTGGACAACTGTTACGCCTATCGATTGGATATCGACGACATGGATCGCTGTATGAATTGTACGATTGCGCTTGGTCGCAGTAATTCTATTGGAAGAAAAGTCTTGGAGGATGAGGCGATTTTAACAGTTATTCGTCAGTGGCGTGCATCTCAGCCTGTAAGTTTTTACCCATTTTTTACATATTCAAATCGTGCTTTTAGCAAGCCATTTTAACTTCATATCTATCGGTTTATTGGACAGTATTATATTAGATCAATAGTCAATTAGTTAGCTTAAGGTCTCTGCACACAGCGGGCGCGGCGCGGCGGGACGGGACGGCGACGCGACGCTGAGCAGTTGTAATGGTCTATTCACACAGCGGGCGTGGCGCGGCGGGACGGGACGGCGACGCGACGCTGAGCAGTTGTAATGTACTAGAGCGACAGTTACCGTCGCGTCGAGCGGGGCGGCTCTGTGTGAAGTCGTCCATAGTATCTAGACGACTACGACTTCACACAGAGCCGTCCCGCTCGTCGCGACGGTAACTATCGCTCTGTGTGAAGTCGTCCATAGTATCTAGTACATTACAACTGCTCAGCGTCGCGTCGCCGTCCCGTCCCGCCGCGCCGCGCCCGCTGTGTGCCTTTAAATAGACATATATTTTAATCTGTGGAATGTGGAGTTTGATCATTTCTCTTATAAAAAAAGTGAAGGTCACCCTCGAGTCCCGATAAATCAATTTCGGTCTCGGTTGTGACATCGACATTATTGAACATGCACTAGGGGTTGAACAAGATTTAAATGGTTATGTTATTTCAGGTAACCAGTGAGAACGTTGTATGCCAAGCATGTTGGGACTTGGCCCAAGATGTGGTTCTTGGAAGACGTGCGATTGATGCACCAACCCAAGTTGGCCATTCAAGCGTATGTCTCCGCTGTGGTCGTTCACTCTTAGCCCGGCGGTTCAACCACCTTCTTCGTAATGATTCTGCTCGTGAATCTGCGATATATAATGTGATTAGAGAGTGGATTCTACCACAAACGGTAAGATAGTTTAGTATTATATTTTAAATTATTTAAACTATATCTATACTAATATTATAAAGTGAAAGAGTTTGTTTGGTGCGTTCAACGCACTAATCTCAGAATCTACTAGTCCGACTTTAAAAAATCTTGTCTGTTAGATAGCCTATTTATTGAGAATGGTTACATAACATTACGCTACATCCAATAGCAGCGGAGCAGTAAACAAAGATGCTAGTGAAACCGTGAGGTTCAGCTAGTTAAAATAATAAAACATTTATTTGTAAAGCTAACATGATTTAAAACTAGCACTAAATCATAAAAATAAAACACTTAACTGAAAGACAAGGGCACCCGACACAGGTTAGGTTAGGGTTATTTTTTTTTATTACTATCTGGACTACTGTATTATAGTATAATAGTGAATTTTTATTTTTTTGAAGGTGGACGAGGCAAGTCGTATATGCCATTCCTGTTGGATATTAGCAGACAGAGCTGCTGTTCATATGAGTACAGGTCCTTCGACTTCCTCACAAAGTAACCCACCGCCAGCCCAATCATCAGTTGGTGTTTCTGTTGGACAATTGGATGAAAATCATGACAACATTCTACACGAACCTGAGAATGTTTCCATTCAACCAGAACAAAACCAAGGTAATGATGATGTGCATGAACCCTCAGTGGAACTACATTCACCAAGTGCCCCAATTGTGGAACCAGTACAACAGCACCCTGAACCAACAATTGTATTGCCAGATTATATGCGGGCAGTTGAAACAGAGCGACGGTGCTTCATAGAAGGTTGCCAGAGAACTGAACGATATAGAGTTCCTCTAGCAACGAGAAAAATGTTGCTTAATGAGCATAAATATTATGTACCACAAAATAATCGACTTTGTGATATACATTTAGTAATTGAGGCATGGGACTTCCTTGATAGTTTAAGGAGTAATTATTTACAAACATTTACTGCAAGACATATCCAAGATATGTTTACACTAAAAGAAACCCCAAAAGAAAGGTTTTTGAATTTTGAAAATATTGATAATATGGACGACCATGTTGTGCATACCTGGATCGGGTTTACTAAAGTTCAGTTCCGTCAATTATTTGATGAGGTTCCACAATTGATAGAAATTCGTAATAGTTCTTCAGTTTTAGCAGCCTATCTTATCAAATTAAGAAGTGGGGACTCAAATGAAAGATTAGCAACATTATTTAAAACATCTAAGAAAACTTTAGCCAAGTGGCTGTGTCAAGCCCGTGACATATTAACTGAACATTTTGTGCCTCGGCACTTAGGTTTAGAACACATCACTAGAGAACAAATAAAAGAAAGGAACTTAGCCATTCCTAGTGCTTTATTTGAAGGAGATTCTAGGCCCATCGCTATATTTGATGGAACTTACTGTTATATTGAAAAAAGCTCTAATTATTTATATCAAAAAAAAACATACAGTTTGCATAAATATAGGAACTTAACCAAACCTTTTTTAATGGTGTGCACAGATGGTTACATCATTGATGTTTTGGGCCCCTATCCAGCTACCACGTCAGACTCAGATATAATGAGACATGAATTTTTAAGTGGAAACCCACTCCAGGATTTTTTCCAAAATGGTGATGTATTTATACTGGATAGGGGTTTCCGAGATTCATTACCTTTGTTAAACCAATGTGGATATAGGACATACGTGCCTGCTACTTTGGCGCAGGGTGAAACACAGCTGTCAACACTTGACGCAAACAAATCGAGGGCAGTCACCATTTGCCGTTGGGTCGTTGAGATTGTGAACGGTAGGTTTAAAAGAGATTTCAAATTATTCAGGCAATGTTATTTTAATACAGCCTCAAGAAGTTTAATAAGAGATTTTAAGGTGGCTGCTGCTCTCATAAATAGGTTTCACCCTCCCATAACCGATAGAATAGACTGTGGGGCTATCATTAATCAGATTAATTTAAATATGAATAGACATAACATATTAGGTGATTTTATTGTTAACAACCAATATAATAGACGTAGGGCTGATTTTGAAACAATAACTATTCATAATGATAATTTAAATGATTTTCCCCAGTTGTCATATGATGAATTAATTCTTGTATGCTTAGGTACATATCAATTAAAGCAGGCACGGTCCTATTTTGGTGAACATTTGCGGGGAAATGATGGGTTTATAATAGAAGTGTGCAGGGAGGTAAGCAGCAGCCTTCTTCGACAGCTGTCAGCTTCAAATACTTCTTGGTTATTGCGAGGCCGAATACAATCCCGCCATATAAGTCGCAAAACATATTTTGTTTATATTTTAGTTGATAGCTGTCGAAGAGGACGAGATTCAATATTATCATATTATTGTAATTGTATTGTAGGTAGAAGAACTGTAGGCTGCTGTGCCCATGTAATGTGCATTATATGGTATCTCAGTTGGGCAAGATTCCAAGAAAATATCGTACCCCCTGCACAATTTTTAGATGACATTCTAATAATAATTGAAGATGAATGATAATACATGTTTAATTATTAAGTATATTGGTGTTTTATTTTACTTCCTTCTCCCTTTTTTAGTTTTTAAAAGGTTGGTTCCTGCTGCTTATAGGTTACAGGAAATTGCAAGTAGAAACTTGTCTTCGACTATAGCGAAAGGCCGCGTTTCCACTGACGCGGAGCTGGGCGGAGAGGAGCTTAGCGGTGCACAAATTGACCAATGATTATGCTTGAAATCTCCGCTCCGCTTCAATGGAAACAGTACGAGCGGGGTGGAGCAGAGCTGAGCGAATATTCATACATCGAGGCGGTGCAGAGCGGAGGACAGCGAGCATTGGGGTGCAGAGCGGAGGACAGCGGGGCGGTACGGAGCGGTGCGGAGCGGGGCGGTGCGTGACTCGCGTGCAGTGTGTCTGTAAAAATGCGCGATTCCAAAAGCATGCTCCACTTCGCTCTGCTCCGCTCACTGACCACTCACCGCTCTTCATCGCTCCTCTCCGCTCAGCTGCGCTCCTCTCCGCCCAGCTCCGCTTCAGTGGAAACACTGACCACTTTTCACCGCTCTTCTCCGCTCCTCTCCGCCCAGCTCCGCGTCAGTGGAAACGCGGCCAAAGTCCAGGGCACGCGCCGGTTGCCGCTGCGTAGGGTGATGTCTCGAAGATCTAACAGGTTAGGCTTTCACATGCTTCATGCATAAAACCATTACACAACCGAAGTGATTCAGAAGTATTTCGCAAATTACATAAAAAATACAATGTTATAATATAACCTAACTTTTACTATAATTCAGATAACTTGGTTTCTGGGTAGCCAAAATTCACCAAATTTTTAGTGAAGCCTTGTTATTATATCCTCTTACAAATAAGGCTACTTTGATTCAGTTAACACCTGGGCCCAGGAACCTATGGAGCCATTCCCTTCTCCTTTTAGCGAGATGAAGGATATGTTCTCCAGCATCATGGCCAGGTTTAGTAGCAATGTCGACGATGATTCCGAAGCAGAGGCGGCTTACCCTTCTTCTGATGAAGATGACATGATGATACAGGAAGAATATCCAAGACGGAACGAGACACTAGAATCTTTAGACTGGAAGGCCCCAGCTCTGACACCAGAGGATGATGATGGAGATTTTGATTTCTCCCCTCAAACTAAAGAACAGGAACCTCCAATTCCAACACCAAAGGCACACATCGAAGAGCAGGGTATAAAATGCATGAGATTGGGCGAGTTGGCGTACAAACAGATCCGGTACGCTGAGGTCCAGAAAAAGCTGCAGGCGTTTCCAGTTTTCCATGCCTCGAAGGTTAACCCTTCTCTAATAAAACTTAATCCGGCAAATGCTTCATCTGATTCTCTAGCCAAGCAGGAATCTTCTTTTGGGACAATCTTACATGGGTTGCTGCTGCAACGCGAGGCCCTTACTAGTGCTATTAAGGAGCTCTCAACCAAGCATCCTTCTCTAAAGTTGGACATAAAAGAAGCGCTGTCAGGACCAAACGCGGCTTTCAAGACGATCTCTGATGACATCCTGCAATATGTTTGTGGTCGTAAAGTGGAAACGATAGAACTTCGAAGGAATGCGATCGTACTAAGAGACGAATACTACGCAACACTGCTTAACGCCATCCCTTAATTCTTCGACACATCTTTTTGATGAACAGCAGGTCTCGAGTTGTTGAAACAACCTTCATTACAAGGATTTTTTCGGGGTTACTCTGCAAATTCCTACAAACCGAGAGCTCAACCAAGAACCTCGACAAACTTTGAACAAAGGAAGAAGATCCCTAAAACGCCCAAACCTTCTTATCGACCAAAATCCCATACCTTCAAAGCGACGAATGCAGAATCGGGAAAGTCCTATCCTAGGAAAGCGACAAAGCGTAGCCAGGTCCCCAGTTCCAGGGACAAGTTCCGCAGAGAAAATGATGCCAAAAAGCCTAGGAGATCTTGACTTACAGGACTTCAGAGGGGGGACACTAGGCAATTACGTAAACATATGGCGACTTTACGGGGCTCCTTCTGGAATCTTAAAGATCATAGAAGGGTACTCCATTCCATTTGCAATCAAACCCCCTCTTGTCCCTCTAACAAGCAACCTTCTATCCAGATTTCAAACTACAGGGATAGACTCAGAGATAAAAGCGCTAATGTCTCAGGGAATTTTGGAAGATTGCCGTTCCCCGGTCGGTTACCTATCGAAGATGTTCCCAGTTCCGAAGTCCGACGGGAGTCTTCGCCCTATTATAAATCTACGCGGACTAAACAATTATTTATGCCCAAAGAAATTTCGCCTCCTGAACCATCACAAGGTGCCAGATTTTCTTCAAGAGTCGGATTTTCTAGCAAAAATAGACATATCTCAGGCATATTTTCATATACCTGTAAAGCCAGGTCACAGAAGATTCTTAGCGATAGTTTATCAGCAAAGGAAGCTTCAATTTACTTGCCTCCCGTTTGGCCTATCAACTGCTCCACTGACATTCGCAAGAGTGTCAAACTGGATAGCAGCGCAGCTAAGGCAGATGGGAATAAGAGTCATTGTATACCTCGACGATTTCCTCATAGCCAGCCAGCAGGAGAACAGCTTAATAGAAGACACAGCACGCGCCATAGGTTTCCTAGAAGAGCTGGGATGGATAATAAACAAGAAGAAGTCTTTAAGCCCACCCACTCATTGCCTTGAATACTTGGGAATAATGTGGGATACAAAAAGAAACAGAGCCTCTTTGCCAGACAAAAAGAAGGTCGATTTGAGAAGGATTCTTGTGAAGATAACAAAGTCACGAACCTGGAATTGGATCACGGGAAAGCGTCTCGTCGGAAAGCTGAACTTTGCTTCGTTCACGGTACCCCTGGGAAGACTACACACAAGACATCTTCAACGCGCAGCCAATTGTCTTCCTCAACATCAGAAGACTCGGAAATATCTACTGCCGACAGAAGCTCTACAAGAGTGCTTTTGGTGGCTCAAGAATCTTCAGAATGGAAGAGAAATTTTTACACGTCAGGAGACAATATTCATCACAACAGATGCTTCAGAAAAGGGCTGGGGTGCTCAAGTCAACGGGTTGCTGTTCAGCGGGCTATGGACAGAATACCAAATTGCATGGCATATAAACCGCAAAGAGCTATTTGCAGTATATCAGGCATTCCAGAGAGCGCTACCTCATCTACAGGACCGACGAGTAATTATTCAGTCAGACAACAAGACTGTTGTTTCTTACATACGAAATCAGGGGGGAACCCGATCCAGTATCTTGACAGACCTAGTAGCGAATATTCTAGAGCTTGCTTACAAGAACAGAATAGAGACATTTGCTCACTACATTCCGGGTATTTACAACGAGATTGTCGACAGCCTATCACGTCAGAAATCGCTTGCAGACTGGCACCTATCAGATCAAGTGACAAGCTTACTGTTCAAGAAGTGGGGAACCCCCCAAATAGACCTATTTGCAACCCCTCTCTCAAGAGTTGTTCCAATTTATGTGGCCCGGGACGCGAGGGACAAAGGTGCGGCTTTCATAGATGCTTTCAGCAGGACATGGGACTTCGATCTAGCCTGGGTATTCCCTCCGCCGGCCCTGATTCCGCGAGTACTATCACACTTGAACAAAGCTCGCGGAACATACATCTTGATCACCCCCCGGTGGGAGCGGGTGTTTTGGAGGGCCGACCTGAAACGGAGGTCTCTGGACCCGCCATTTCAGATTCGCAATTTTCATCATCATCTGACGGATGCAACGAAGAACATTCCCCTACCAGATGCTCGAAACTTACGCTTGGAGGCTTGGAGGGTACGGGGTGGACCCGTATAACAGCTACATGGCCCAAAGAGGACGTCGAGTTATTAGAAAGTTCATGGAGGAAATCTTCTTTGAAGACTTACGCTGCCCCTTGGAAGACATGGGTAACGAGATGTAGACAACTACACTTGGATCCAAATGACCCTGATCCAGCGAGGGTAGCACAACACCTTAGTTATTTACATAGAGTGAAACAGTTTTCTCCAGGAACAATTAAATTACATAAGTCTGTAATATCTGTCTTGGCTAATCCTTTGAAAAGAGAGATTTCTAGTCACCCTTTAGTAAAACATATGATCAAGGCCATTGAGATCTCTAAACTACCGTCCACAAGGCGATGTATTTGGGACATAGAACAGATGGTGCTCTGGTTGAAGAGCAAAGCAGTAAACGAGAACAGCTTATTTGAGGTATCACGGCATGTCTCCCTCATCCTACTATTAGCATCTGGGCGGAGAATACATGACCTTACATTGCTAAGAGTAGATGAGGATTATTTAAGAATGGAAGAGGAATCGGTGACCTTCTGGCCAGTTTACGGTTCAAAAACAGACAGGAGCAGTCACAGACAGTCAGGTTGGTTATTATCTAGGTCTTCAGAAAAGAACCTAGATCCTGTATTTTGGATTCAAAAGCTAATTACCGTGTCTTCCACAAGAAGGAAGCTCGGCTTAAACTCTCTGTTTATTTCTACCCGGGGAGTCGTAAAGCCCGCTTCGAGAGCGGTAATAGCTGGTTGGATACGAACCGCACTAGTGGCTTTAGGAATAAACTTCCCCCCTGGAAGTATAAGGTCCGCGGTTGCTTCGTCAAGAAAGGAGAATGAGGTCCCTCTTGACGAGATCTTAAGACAGGGTAATTGGAGATCGGATAAAAATGTTTTCAAATTCTACTTTAAAGAAATTATTAAAAAACCGTCTACTGCCCAACCTGTAAGGGATCTAATTAGTAATACTTTCAATCCTGTTTAATTGTCTAATTTCAATAAACATACTATCTTTTTCTATACATTAGTTTTCTTTCTATAAACAACCTTGTTGAATGCAACAATCAAAATTACAACTCAGTCAACTGGAAACTTACTGTGTGTGTCTAAATAAATAAATAAATAATTTTACCGACGTAGAATCTTTAACCTCTCTGCTCGACAAGGTTTTGACATATGACTTTACCGTTTATTCGGCGGGATATTATGAATCGCGACATGGAAGTCAAAAATTTGTACGAACTTTCAACACATGAATTTTTCATTTCAATTTTCATTTTAATCGTAGTTTATGGCGAAAGGCAAAACACCTCGGGCTGAATAAATCAAAACTGTCTATGATACATATCAAACTGTGCACGCAACTGGCAGACTTGCCGCCAAACTTCTTAGAAGGGTGGCTATATATAATGGAGGAAAGTCCAAAAAGTGCTCAAGTCATAGTATTTACGGACTATTTTGAGCATGATGTTCTTTCCTCAACGTGGAATTTATACCAACAATTTGATAGAACGAACAATATGGTGGAGTCGTGGAATGCACGAATCAAAAAAATATTCCCGAACATCCTAACATTGCACAATTTCTGAGGGGAATACAAAAAGATGCTAACTACTACTACGGCCAAGTTAATGTCATGGGTGAGTTACGCATCACCAAAAGAAAACCAGAAACGGTAGAGTTCAACCGAAGAATAAAAAACATTGTTCAGGACCTACAAAGTAAAAAAAATAAGTCGGCCATTGCCTAGAAAAATTAAAGATTTTAATTTTGAGTTTCATCAAAATCTATTCAGTATTTATTGCGTTAAAGAGTTACAAACTTCCATAAAGACAATTATTTTTTACTCTGAACTCAGTACTGGCAAACGCCAATCTGGAGGGCAATATTTGCGATACAGGGACGTACTAAAGCGCCACCTAAGATCAGTTGGCTTATCGCCAACTTCATGGGAACAACTAGCGACCCAAAGACCTGAGTGGCGCAGAACTGTTCATAAGAGCGTACAGGATTTTGAACACCGGCGTCTTGAAGCTCTAGACGCTAAACACCAGCTCCAAAAATCCCGCCCTAAGCCCTCCTATAACTACACCTACAATGCGCACGGGCAACTCTACTGCGCTATTTGTGACCGCGTGTTCAAGGCAAAGTTTGGTTTCGCTAGTCATGTACGAGCCCATGAACAAAACCAAACTGCCGATATATGCCAGGGTGTCGCTGTCGACGGAAACGTCTAGGAGGACATCATCATTTTTGAAGTTGTGGTAAACATACAATCGTAAGTAAAGCCGGATTTACATTTGTCTGACGTGTTATGTTTCTGACGCATCAGAATGGTATCGGTTTCATACATTTGGTATGGTGAGATTTATATTTGTGTGTCGCTATCTGTTGTGATGGCTTCTGATGCGACGCGTCAGACGAGATTCCAATCGCATCAGAGGGGTGGGGGTAGGTGGGCGGGGGAGCGGCCGCCGTACGACGCATCAAACAATTGTGAACGCGACAGTATTGCGTTATGACATGTCAGAGCTAGCCACGTGCGTTTTTATTTACGTTTGTCTATCCACTCAATTTAAAGTTTTAGAAGAGAATTTAAGTATGGACGACTTGATAGAAATAGTACGACAATATAAAGTGATTCATGACACCAAATGTAAAGAATACAGGGACCAATCCATTAGAGCATCTGTTTGGGAGGAGATAGGAGAAAAAATTAAACAACCCCGTAAGTACTAGACTGCTTTATTTAATTAAACTGTGTTCTACCTTGTGTAATAGCTTGCATTTGCCATGGAACTTGCCCCTGGGGACTTACAAAATATGTTTTATACGCTTCACGAACTTGAATAGCTTCTTGAGATGGATTTCTATTTAAGGGTTCGATGTCTATTAAGCTAATACCGTCGCTCACCTCGCTTTCATCCATCAGTTTCTTGTGTTTCCTGTTTGTCTTGGGTCAAAAAGTTATGAAGGCAGCAGGCAGCAAGTACGATCTTGTCCGCCATGTTTGGTTGTACTTGTAAAGGTCCCTGAAACACTCTAAATCTAGCTCGTAATATTCCAAATGCATTCTCTACAGTACGGCGAGCACGTGATAAGCGATAATTAAATATTTTATTTGGATTATTGTTAACTAATTTAGCTTTACTGTACGGTTTTAATAAATACGTTTTCAGTGGGAATGCCGCGTCTGCCACAATAGTGTAGGGTAAAGGTTCTGTATTTTGGTTTATAGGTTTATTCGGTGGCACATTCAATTGACTGCTTTCAAACATTTTTCCCATTAATGACTCTTGGTAAATGCCACCATCACTATTTCGGCCATGCGCTCCTACATCTACCATAATAAATCTGTAATGCGCATCAACAAGTGCAAGCAGTACAATAGAATGCTCATTTTTATAATTATAAAAAGTGGACCCTGCATTTATTGGACATATTATAGAAATATGTTTCCCATCCAATGCTCCAATACAATTCGGAAAATGCCATACATTTTCGAATCCTTTCGCAATCTCTCTCCACATTTGTTCTGTAGGTTGGGGCATTACAATAGGGGCCAAATTCTTCCAAATTGCGTTACATACTTGTTCTACTATGACCTTTACTGTAGCAAACCCCATACGGTAATTGAACCCCAATGATCGAAAGGAATTTCCAGTTGCCAAAAATCTGTAATATAAAAACAGATAATTTATTTTTGTTTCAGCGGAAAAATGTAAAGATAATTGGAATAAATTACGAAGTTGTTACGTCAACGCGTTGAAGTGCCGTAAAAATAAAAAAAGTGGGCAAGCCGCTCAATTTGTCCCGCCGTGGAAATATGAAGAACGAATGAGTTTTTTACAGCCATATATGGAATCAAGGTCGACAACAACAAATCTTTCATCACCTCCAGAATCTCCAGATTTCCACTCAGACAGTACTCAATCAGACAAGTCTCGTCCAGCAACACCACATACTGGTAGTTCCTCGCACTCCCGACAGCCTGTTAGAAAACCAACACACTGGACATTCTAAAATACTGATGAAATTTTTGAGCATCGTTCTTAATCTCTTTAACGAGACAGTGAAACTCGCCTTTAGACTCTCTTTTATTATTCACTGGATGAACCCAATATCTTCTTCTCTTTATTTCTTTCTCTTTTATAAGAGTTTCCAGCACCAAAAATTCAATATCTTCTTCATACTCTGAAATTCAGAGTCGGATGATTCATGAGAAAACATTGTAAACGTGTGTACTCTCCGAGAGCTATGACTGTATTGATTCAAAATATCGTCACAGGCCGTCAGAACACAACTTTAGATGTGAACACTAGCCATCACGTCAGAGCCCGTCACGAAACAAAACACGTCAGACAAATGTAAATCCGGCTTTATAAGTACATATCGTCGGCATCAGTGCAGGACCTTCTACACTATTCTACAGGGTCTATTCACTTGGTACAATCGTAACTTGTATGGAGAAACAGACGTGGGCATTAGTCCTGTCTTTCCTCAACAGATGGCGTTTGTACAACCATCTTAATCTAATCTTACAAAAAATATATATTTTTTTATTAATTAAGCATAGATGAACTTTTAAATTAGGCTCAAAATAAAAAAATATTGAAACTTAGAAAAGAAAATGACTCATTCCAAAGAAGGCTGGAGAAAGCCAAATTGCTGTCCACGAATTCAGCGTTTCAAATAGCACTGAAAAAATTGAAAACCTTGGCTGCCATATTTACAGTCATACAGTTTAGAGAAATAAGCAAATCGAAATTAGGACGACGATTTACGAAAGAGGAAAAATGTTTGGCATTAAGCATTTACAAAATGGGACCAAAGGCATATAGATGGCTAAGCAATGTATTTGTTTTACCTTCTCCAGTAACTCTTTCAAGAATGATATCGCGAGCTAATCTGAAACCTGGCATCAATGAAAATTTGTTTCAGCAACTAAAAAAAGAATTAAAAAAATGAAAACGTGTCATCGTTTTCATTGACTGTGCACATTAGTCTTTGATGAGATGTCACTTTCTCCACACTTTGAATATAATAGCAAAAAAGATCGAATCTCAGGCGTTGTGAACTATCCTGGAGAATCCAAACAAAAAATTGCAGAACATTTGCTTGTTTTCATGATAAAAAAGAATTATAAACAGCCTGTGAGTTATTAATTTTGCTCAGGAAGCACACAGCAGGAAATATTGGCTACACAAATAAAGGCAATTATAACAAAATTACAAGATATTGGATTTATTGTTTTACCCACTATATGTGACCAAGGCACGCCCAACTCAAGTGCTATTAACTACTTAATAGAAGAAACCCGAACAGATTATTTGAAAAAGAATAAATGCCTAAAATCGTCCGTATTTGAAATCCAAGGACAACAAGTGCTTCCTCTCTACGATGTGCCCCGCTTATTAAAGGGAATAATCTTCTTACGAAAAATTTAAGATTTGTTATTGTTGGTGATGAGAAAGTTGCGAAATGGGAGCACATTACTCAATTATATGAAAATAACCCGACCTATAAAGGATTGAAATTAATAAAAAACTTATCAGAAAACCACTGCAATAAAGATAAAATCCCCAAAATGAAAGTAAAATATGCTTCACAACTCTTCAGCCAGACTGTTGGGAAAACAATGGGTTATTTAGCGGCTAATTAAATATTATGGATTTATACCTATATCAGAGACTGACCTCTTTGCTATTATGTAAGACTGCCTCGTTGGTCTAGTGGTCGCAAGCGCGGCTGCTGTGCTCGAGGTCTCGGGTTCGATTCCCGGGTCGGGCTGAAATCGCTTTGTGAGTTTTCTTGAACTTTCACAAAGCAGCCCGTAGTCTGGAAGTTGGTGATTGATTCACCCGTGCATCGGAGAGCGCGTAAATGTCGGTCCTGCGCCTGATCTCTTTCCGGTGGTGTCGGATTGCCGTCCCATCGGGCTATGAGAGTGAAGGAATAGGGAGTGCACCTGTGTCTGCACAAATGCTCGTGCACTATAATATGTCCTACGCAGCTGGCTGATCTCCTTAAATGAGAACAGCCGCCGTGTCCAAAATAGGCCGTACTTACCTACATGCATAGCGAGTTAAACTAGTTTTTAGTAAGTTTAAGATTTAGAGTTTTTTATATATCCTGTGTTATGGGCACCACCTTCTAACTAAAATACTTATTTTTTTTATCTGTCAGAAAATGGCATTCTGGCAAAAGAATCCATGGACACTGCTGATTTTATTTTATTCATTGATGATTTATTTGATTCATTAAATGGAAGTCAGAAAAATTCAAATGTAAGGTCTGGTAAAGATTTACTTTGCAACGTAACTCCAAAATCTGGAACACAGATTTTGGATTTTGGATTTTGTTAAAAGCCAAAACAGTTTGTGAATATAAAGGGTAGTGCTGGCACTGTATCATCAATCAATAATTTTATAAAGACAATTGATGGCATGGAACTTGTTAGAGACAAACTAATAAATGATTATAATATTAAATGCTTTTGGTGCAGACATTTGAACCAGGATCCGTTAAAAAACTTTTTTGGAAGTATACGTAGTCACGGGTTTAGAAACATTTCACCGTCATGTGCTGCTTTCGAAGCTGTATTTGCGTCCCTTTTAGTGACGAACCTAAGTAGCAATTATTCATCAGGAGCTAATTGTGAAAATGATTTTTGTACAACCTTAGAATCATTTGAGGAAAGAGATGAAAAACAATCAAATTGTGAGATTGATATGAATCAAGACGCTTTCAGCTTTAAATCATATTCGCATACCACGTTGGGTTTGCAGTGACATGGCTGTCATAACCCAAATACATGTATTCACAGTTGCTTCAAAACGTGCCTATGGAGCATGTGTTTACATCAGAACTGTCAACAGAGAAGGCAAAGTATGTGTCAGATTACTAGCTTCTAAAAATAAAGTAGCGCCTTTAACACCCGTGACAATTCCTAAGCTAGAGTTATGCGTAGCGTTATTAGGCACAAGACTTTGCACTAAAATTTTATCAATCACTCACAATAGAATTTAATGAGTGTTATTACTGGACTGATCTGACTGATTCAATGATCGTCATAGGCTGGCTTAACACTACACCAAGCCGCTTAAAAACATTTGTACGTCATAGAATAGGTGAAATTCAAGACTCTAACTTGAATAACAGATGGAGTTACGTATTAAACGAAAATATAGATAACTTTGAAAATAAAAAAGAAAGCCCACGACTGATTGCTCAGCTCGAATATGTGACGGGTTACCTTGTACGTAAATCCAAAAAAATAACTGCAAAATTTGTAAGATATATCTGTATACAAACGATCCTGGTTCAAATAAATATATTAAAAAAAGATATTAAGAAATAAAAGCCACATAAATAATTTGAAAAATTACATGAAAACAATTTTATATTTTAATTCAAACACAAGCTTTATTAATTGTAAAAGACATAAAACAGAATTAATAGAGTTTTATACGGAGTTCTCTAGCAGATTCTTTGCTAATAATTGGGCAAGAATTACAAACCAGATTTTGAATGGTGTCAGTGGTGTCAAAGATGTAAATACAGCAGATTATGTACAAAATCTTCCAATATTTTATAATAAAAAAAGGTAGGAACAAAAATAAAATACAATTATTTTAAAATTATATATCGGGTGTGTCGTTCATAATCGCATTAAATCATATCACATCTACTTTAACATATTGTATAACGTTTAATTTTAACCAAATCCATTCAGTGGTTTAGCCACAGGAATTATTTTTCGTTTTTATAATTTTGAACAGCATGTGTAAAGCAGAGATAAAGTACTCCAGGGTCAATGACCCCGGCTAGCTATCAAAATAAAGGTTGCCGTTCTTAGCAAAACCCTTAGATGAAAGAGGAAAGAATATTTAACAAGGCAAAATAAAACTTATGTTAATAGCAATAAGGTCCATAGTCATACGTGCACGTCATGAGCGAAAAGAAAAGAAATAGTTTATTGTGTCATTGCTGCCAACCTAGCACTTTAAAGAGCAAATTTGGCACTATTTATGTTTTAAATGCTGTTTTCTACTCATCAATAATTACAATAAAATACTGTAATAACTATTTTATTTTACAAAGTTAAATAATGAGTAATTCTTACATTTTTATCGTGTCATTGCTGCCAACCTAGCACTTTAGATAGCAAATTTGGAACTATTTATGTTTTAAATGCTGTTTTCTACTTTACAATAAAATACTGTTATAACTATTTTATTTTACAGAGTTAAATAATGCTTAATTCTTCCATTTTTATTTGATTTTTCCAGCCGACACACGTTTTAAAAGGGTTTTAAAGCTTTCAATTAACTAAAATTAATTTTTTGCTCATTTCCGTGTTCGGGAGCGTTTAGTGCATGGCCGCCTCTCCCGCTGGTTTCTTTGAGGAGATTTATTTATTTAATAGTTTTGTACACATAAAAACACAAAGAAGAATAAATAATAGAAACAATTGTACAAGGGCACAGCTTATCTCTAAAGAAATTTCTTCCAGCAGGCCCGTTATGGGAGAGTTAGAATAAAAGAGATAGGTACAGATAGACAGTGTAAAAAGAAAGAAGATATAACCAATATATAATCACTAACATAAACTACTTAAATACATATATATAAATATACATACAATAAATACTATATGCATCTATGACAGAGAGGAAAGATAGTGTTCTTTCAACTTGCGTTTAAACACAGCAACAGTCTGGCAGCTCCTCACCTCAGGCGGCAACTTATTCCACAGCCGTACAGCGTGCACGGTGAAAGAATAGGAGTAGAAGTCAGTGGAGTGGGAAGGGATTTTAAGAAGGGATTTGAGATGTGTCCTGCAGGACGCATCAGGTGAGCGGAGAAAGGAGAAACGTTCCCGCAGATAGGTTGGAGATTTAGGATTGAACAGGATATTAAAAAGAAGACACAAAATGCGAGTGTTCCTGCGAAGACGGATAGGGAGCCACTTGAGTTCCTTGCGAAAATGTGAGACATGATCATACTTTTTAAGATTGAAAACAAAACGTAAACAAAGATTTTGCAAGCACGTAAAAACGTAAACAAAGATTGAGATTGTTTGGCGATAAAACGTGTATTTTTGATAGAAATATTATTTTCTGCGAAAGTGGACGCTATTTTATTGTTTTGTTTTTGTTTATTATTTTATTAGTTATCAGTGTAAATAAAACTTAATGTAGTGAACGGTATCGTGTATGCGACAGTGGACGCCATTTTAGTTTTTATTTTTATTTGTTATCAGTGTAAATAAACAATGCCGAGAGTGAATTACACAGCCGCGGAGTACACCGACATGGTGCTCATTTACGGCGAATGCCAACAAAACGCTGCTCGAGCTTTGCGGACATATCGTGAGCGATATGGAACCAGTCGCGTCTATCCTACAGATTCCCGAATCTTTATAAGAGCAGTGCAAAGATTACGAGACAATCAACCATTAGCGCCACAAGGTAGCGAGAATGCTTCCCGGAGATCTGGGTCCTTTGACGACCAAATATTGCAACACTTTGCGCGCAACCCTACGTGTAGTCTCCGTAGAGCTGGTCGCCAATTCAATGTGCCCCACAAAAAGGTCCACGTCGTGTTAAAATTGAACAAACAAAAGCCCTATAAGTTTAGGAAGGTGCATGCATTGCTTGATAGAGATAAGCCAGTCAGGGTGGCCTACTGTAATTGGGTGCTTGAAAAAGTGGAACATAACCTGTTGTTTTTAAGTGACATAATGTGGACTGACGAGAGCACGTTCACGCGAAATGGAATATGGAATAAGCAGAACTTGCGATATTGGAGTCGACAAAATCCATATCAGTTTCACGAATCTTCGCATCAGTATCGCTTTTCTCTGAACGTCTGGGCGGGAATTTATGGAAACCAGATTATTGGCCCCATTTTTATTGATGGTAACCTCAATGCAGCTAAGTTTCTGGAACTGCTAGAAGGACCAGTGTCTGAGTATATCGAGGAACTACCTATAGCTCAAAGCAGGCGTTTGTGGTATCAGCTGGACGGAGCACCTGCTCATTCAGTGGTCGTTGCTAGGGAGCGGCTAAATCACATGTTCGGTGAACAGTGGATAGGACGGTATGGACCTGCACGTTGGCCACCAAGATCACCAGACCTTACTCCTCCAGACTTTTTTCTTTGGGGTGCCGTATAAAATGACGTATACGCTACTGACGTCACCAGTGTCGAGGACCTTAGGGCTCGGATATGTACAGCGTTTGATAGATTAAAAACTTTAGCTGCGAATGAAAACATCTTAAGCAAAGTACGGCAAAATATTTTACGACGCTATCAGCGTTGTACTGATGTCAACGGCGGACATGTTGAAAATCTGCCTATTTAAAATTAATTTCGATAATACGTGAGTGCTATGTTGATTAGAAACAATTTAAACCAAAGTGAATTAAAATCAAGTGATTCATAACAATTTTAGCCCCTTCACTAGTCGATTCTGAGGTGCCGTGTCTGACTGATGGCATGAACGCCTGGAAAGTGGCTTGCCCAAACACAGCCTTCCCTGACAACCCGGCTTCCCAGAGACAGTGGGACGAGCCGCTCTGCAGATTGACGAGAAATAAACTAATTGAAACATCTGTTAATACTGCTGAGCGTGCCCGCCTACTGGCTGTGGGAGAGTGGGAGTCAGGGTTATGGCTTCACGCACTGCCGTCACCCAGCGTTGGGACCATGCTGGGTGACACTACATTCCGGCTCGCTACATGCCTACGCCTCGGCGCTCCCACTGCGGCTCCGCATCGCTGCCAGTGCGGTGAATCTGTGGACCGCCTTGGGCACCATGGTCTTTCCTGTAGCAAAAGTGCTGGTCGCATGGACACGCCAGCATACATGACATTTTAGAACCCAGAGGCTTGGCACGCGACGATGGCAAGAGACCAGACGGGATGTCTATAATGCCTTGGAAGATGGGAAGGTCTTTGGTGTGGGACGCAACCTGCGTCGACACCCTTGCACCTTCCCACCTTCCCAGTACGGCGAGCTGTGTCGGTGCAGCTGCTGCAGCCGCGGAAAACCTCAAGCGGCACAAATATGTAAACCTCACCGGCAATTGCATTTTTGAGCCGTTTGGGGTTGAAACCCTGGGACCATGGGGCCCAAGTGCCCACAGACTCTTTCGAGAAATTAGTAAGCGATTAGTGGAGTCCACTCGTGACCAAAGGGCTGGCCTATACTTCGGTCAAAGGATATGCATTGCCATCCAGCGTGGCAATGCAGCCAGCCTTTTGGGCACGATCCCAGCTGACAGCGATGCGGATGAATATTTTGATACTTAGTTTTAATATTTCCCTATAATAAGATCATTTTGTTATGATTTTGATTGTAAGTGAATTATAATTGAATCATAATGAATAATTAAAATAAAAGTGATCTGATGTGATTGTAAGACGATTGAGATGTTAAGTTTGCCGCCTTTGATTCGCCGCCATATGCGACGATGCGACGTTGCTGCTCCTACAACACAGGTCAGTGAATTATGAAATGTACTTGCTAAAATGGTGTTCTGATTCTCGCACATTTCATTTCATTTAATGTGATTATGAATGACACACTTTGTATAAAGATAATGAAGTTACTGCAAAATATTTGAGGAAGAACTCAAAAGGATCTTTTTCTTGGCTCCTGGTTGATGACGTCTCGTTGGTCGCTGCAGTGCCGTGGTGAATTGAAATTTAACATTGACTGCAAAATTCCAATGTCAAAGATTTATTAATTCGATGCTTGTAGTATGTTCCAGATAATAAGTCTAAAAAAAATGATATCATTTAAAAAGTTTAAAATAATACCAGTCGCTATACTTGCACGGAGGGGTACCGCTTCAGTAATAAGATTATTGCTCAACTTAGCGGTACCTACCCCTTCATGATAGGTTTTTGCGATGGGGTTTTTTGTATATAGAAAGATATTTCTATGTAATATAATTTTTCTGTGCGTGTTTGTCGCCTGTCAACTTCTAAACGACTTGATCGGTTTGGATGGAATTTTGTGTGTATATTTGAGTACATGGTTTGTATAGGTGGAGCAAAAGTCAGGTTCTCATTGTTTTAGTTAATAAGTAGTAACTGGTTGGGTTAGATAAGTTGCAAAGAAAAATTAAACACGTGATTGATCATTTAAAAAAATTTAATCAATAGAAAATTAAAAAAAGAGAAAGAAAAAAGGAACATTAAGCGGGAATACCGTTTGTGATATGGTATGCGAAACAATTACGCTCTGTTTGAGGAGCACACAAGACGCATCGTTTTCCGCATAATTTACAGTTGTAGCTGGCTTTCTGTTGTCTTTTGTGAACACGAGAACAGATGACGCATTTTCGCTGAACGCGTTGGCAGGAATCGTCTTTTGAAAGAGTTTCTAACATGTGATCTTGCACAAAACGGTTTTGATCTATTTCTTGCATTACCTGCCTTTCATGACCTTTATTAATAAGTTGCAAAGTTTAAGTTTGTTGTGAAGGTGTCATGATCAAGTTTTTCATTTTCAGGCTTTATAAAATAATTGAACGCCAAAAATGTATTAGTTTCGATCACGCCAAGAAGGGACGCAAATATTCTATGAGTCCATTTATGTGTTTTCCAAACTTGTTCTAAAGCAAGACCACTCTGGCGAATATGGTTGTGTATATCAATAGACGGTGCTCCATCAAAATAAGTTTCCACTATTTTGGGTCTGGATATTTCTTTAAATCGCACAGTTCCGCAATGATCATATCTTCGTTTTCTGGCAGGAGTGCCTGGCAGTGAGGTTCCACAAGAGGAAACAAAAGTATGTAGTTTTCTATCCCTCCAACTGATAGCATATAAATCTATATTATTGGGTTTGCCAACAGCAATTAAACTGCTTCCTTTGCTAGGTGTCTTTTCTGTCAACTTTTTTAATGGAAAATTTTTATGGGCTGTTTTGAACATACCGATGTAATATAAACCACATTTTGAAAGCTCCACAGCAGTTTTCACTGACGAAATCCATGAATCGCCTACGACAATACGTCCAGTTCCATGCCATGGCTCTGTTAACCGCAAAGTAGTAGCAGTACCAGCACCTAATTGTCGCTGCCATTTTTTGTTACTCATATCATTTTTACCCTCATTTAACTCTAAACCAATCATTATGTTTGTCCGTCTATCAGCAATAGTTTCGGCTTCAAATCCAACACCTTTGGGTTTTCTTTATATTTTCATGACAGCGGGCATTCCGTTGGCGAAATAGGATCCACGACCATACATGCAAACATAGATTCGTCAACAGTTATTTTGTAGCCAGGTGCAAATACAGTTTGCCATTTTTCATTCAGCATTTGAATTAGCCTTCTCACTTCAAACCATTTGTCATTATCGTTTACTTTTTCAGGTGTAAATGATAATGCCATAAGGATTTCCTCAAACCGTAATCGATTCATACCAAATCTTTTTCCAAATTCGGGAGCGGGAAATAAACCATTGGATCCAGTACCCCAATAACTTCTTCTTTCAGGAAGCTGTTGAGTGCACATAGAAAGAGACAGACTATCTACTTGTATTATTACAAATCCTGCTAGCAGGACAGTTCACGTAATATTCATAAAAAAAGGTGCGTCGTACCGGAAGGACCGAAAGTCCTGCTAGCAGGACGCTGGACGATTTATCACTAAAAACGCTTTTTTAACGATATTTTAAAGCCATTTTTCTACAGACACATTTTTTTTTCGTAATTTTTAACTAAAGAATCATTTAGTAGGTAAGTCAAAAGTCAAAGTCAAAAACGTTTATTGAAACTAGGCTAGTTTTTAGCACTTTTTCACGTCAAATAATACAAAAGGACAGCACCCCCAAAACGCCCCCTTTTCACTGTACTGCTCTTTTCAATTCAAATCCAGTTTACTTTACGAGTTTCCATTCTCGTGATATATTTTTTCAGCGTACGTCGTACGTCGTTAGTATGGACGAAATACACCGTAAATGTAAAATAACATATCTTCAGTCATTACAAGACTAAACTTAACATACAAATTGTTTGCACCTTGCAACTATTCACCCTGATTACAGAATCATGTCATAAAAATTAGGTATCAAATTCTCTTTTTTTTTCTCTTTTGTCCGTCTTTTTATTTTCACCGAGCTTTTGCTTGCCTGTTTATGCTGTTGTCAGCTCTGATAGGGGATTCAACTTTTTTCTTTATTTTTGTCATCTATATTGCAATGCATATCTCTATCTATATTGTAATATTTGTCATCATATTTTTCATTACGACTTAAGTAGCGTTTGCATTTGTATACTGTAAACAAAGATCGCATTGATCTTTTCGCGGACACAAAAATGAAATATTAGGCTTACTGTTCTACTCTTGCGCTACCTTGAAGTCATTGAAGAGATCTGTAATAGTTTTGCCCCCGTCTATGTATTCGCGAGAAGATGTTTGCCTTGTGTAGTGTGACGGAAGCCTTGATATTGAGTCTATAAAAGTTTTAATGTCTGAAACCAGTGTTTCATCAGTAGTGGTGTAGTTGTCGTGTTTACCTCTTCGATCATTTTGCAAAACTCCATGGTTTTGACACTTTTGGATTACTGTCCGTATAACACGATCGGATATATTCAGCGTACCAACAAAAAAATGTTAACAAACCCGTTGGTCTACCCGGTCTATTTTCTATAAAATGAAAAGTTTTATTAGCTTGCCTCGGGCGCATGGCGTTTGTATATTTATACCTAGGAGTGACGTCTGACATACAAGACTGAATAATTGATCGCTGCTGATTGAGAATATTTTCAGAAAAGAAAAGCAGACAAAGAAAGCTTTGAATTCAAAAGTGATGCACATATTGCCAAAATTGTTGCGGAGGCTACGAGGTACTCTATAAGAACCGTGCATAGTGTAATTTCTGCGGGTCACTTATCTATGGAAAATTCAAGCCGTTTAAAGTTTCAATCGCCGAAAGAAACAAAAGTTATAAAGAAAAAACACGTTGTCGATGATTTTGACATTGAAGTTATCAGAAGAAAAATTCAGTTGCTATCAAGCTTGAGGCAAGATGGCATATTGAATTGTGGACGAGAATATTTAAGACAACTTTTACACAAAATGGGGAATCGTTACAAAAATAGCAATTCAAAGAGACTGCTCCTTGTAGAGCAGCCTAATATTACAGTGTGGCGAAAAAATACCTTACACAAATCAGAAATTACAGAACGCAAAACCGGAACATATATTTTCTTGATGAAACATACATCAATGCCAGTCACCATGCCAGTAATGTTGGCAATCATCTTCAGAATCAGAGGCGGCTCGCCCTAAGGAGCGCTGGTGCAGTGAACTCCCTCTCATAAAAAAATATAGGTACCTACTCAATAATAAAATTAAACTCCTTAAATTCATTACTAATATTATTACTTACTCAAAAACTATTGTAAAGAACTACTGTAAATACTAATTTAAAAGAAAGACCTTTACACATTACCTACCCATCCCACAGCCCACACCCGTCATACCATACACGGCATACACCATCATGTCATAGGTAACGCGCGAAGCGGAGCGCTCGCTCCAATGAAACAGGATTCAATACATTGCATAATACGAAATCCAACAGGAGTGAAAGAGAAATTTCGCCATAGGCCTGCGCGTGAAACAAAAGGTTTTCTATGCAAAAATAGCCAATTTTGGAGCGCCGCTCACGCGACGTTGCCGGTCGGTCTATTTTACCAATCGCGCGCGCCCGACGTTGCCACTCTGATATAAACAAACAGATGACAGATCATGCATGCGCGCGAACGGCGAATGTAATTACTAATTCGGGATTTTTTAAATTAATAATCACATACGTGTTGAAATAGATTGTATTTGTTACTTATTACTATTAAAGTGAGTGTTAAAATGGACAATTATAATGTGGAGTTCATTAAAAACTGTGAAAAACCCTCACAAATTCGGCTTGAATTGAAGGCAAAGGGACCGCCACGGCCTGAACTTAACCTTACGCAAAAATGTCCCACAAAAACGAAAACATATACGCGTAGTAACAAATTATTTTGTTTTCCGTGTCTTTTGTTTGAAGCGGGCATGGCCGGCGGAGGTGAGACTGCTTGGACTGAAACGGGCGTTGAAGACCTAGCTCATCTTTCAATTAAAATGAAAAAACATTCACAATCTCGGTACCATTTGTTGAATGAACTGCAATTAGCGTCTATCGGACGACAAGATATTTGTAAATCTCTAGATTCCGCGTACCGAAAGTCTATGCGCGAGTTCAATGACCGTGTCGACGAAAACAGGTATATTTTACGAAGATTAATAGATTGTGTACTATTTTGTGGTGCATTTCAAATTGCTTTACGAGGCCACGATGAGTCTTCGGAATCCCTGAATCCCGGAATTTATAGAGGTTTGGTAGATTTTGTAGCCGAGATTGATTTGGCCATGAAGCAGCATTTAACCAGCAGCTCCGTTTTTAAAGGTACTTCAAAATCAATTCAAAACGACATTTTTGACGCGATCTATGAGGTTTGCATATGTGAAATACAACAACAAATTAAAAAATCCAACTTTGTTGCTATTCAGGCAGATGAGACTACCGATTGTTCTACAATTCAACAGTTAATGTTCATTGTGAGGTATGTACTACATGATGGTAAAATTTATGAGAGATTTATAAAATATTTGCAACCTAAAGGGCACACAGCAGATATATTAGCGGCAGAGATACTGAATGAGCTGGATTCGTTTAATATTGATAAAAATAAATTAATTGGCCAATGTTACGACGGAGCTTCAGTTATGAGTGGAAATTCAAATGGTGTGCAGAAAATTGTAAAAGATATATACCCATATGCATATTATGTGCACTGTTATGCACACCAACTCAATCTGATATTAGAAAGAGGGGCATCGATTAATAATGCTATAAGAAGTTTCTTTTGCAACCTACACGCGTTTCCGTCGTTTTTTACGCGTTCGCCGAAACGAACGGAATTCCTAAAAGAAATCATCAACCGCAGGATACCAGCCGCTCCACAAACTTAATGAAATTATTTCACAAATAACTTTTGCAATAGCAACCGCCATTTGAGGTAAGAGTTACCAGTTTATATATACACAAACTTCCACTGAAATTCTACCACTGCAACATTTTATATTTAAGTTAAGCCACATTAAATATGTTGAACTTATGTTAATATTTCCCATGCATAGTCATATGTGTTTAAAAATTTGTACGTTTAATATCTTTGGAATTTAGATATAAATAAAAGCCCTAAATTATAGAATAATTTACTAATTTAGTAGAAAATATTCAATCTGTCTCTCGTTAAAATTACTTATAGAGAAATTGCATACGTCTTTTTGGTGTGCAAAAATATCTATGACTTTTCTGTGAAAATCAGATATCTGATTAATCAGCCGTTTTTGTATAGATGTCATGCACAACGCATTTAAACAAACACAACAAATAAAATAACCTGCTCAATAGAAATTTAGAATACACTACAAAAGAAGGTGTAAAAAAAATCGCAAAATGGTCTCACTTAAAATTACTATATGATGAAAACCCAGGTTATAAGGGTTTTAGATTGATCCCAAAGTTAACGGAAAATCATATCAACCCTGAAAAACTGAACAAAATGAAAGTGAAATTGATCCCAAAGTTAACGGAAAATCATATCAACCCTGAAAAACTGAACAAAATGAAAGTGAAATTGATCCCAAAGTTAACGGAAAATCATATCAACCCTGAAAAACTGAACAAAATGAAAGTGAAATTGGCCTCACAAATATTCAGCCGTACTGTGGCATCTAACATGGGATATCTAGCAGGTAATAGTTTGCTTATTTCTTTCATTAGTGGCATCGTCCATGTGAAGTGTTTTACCATCCCAAGGAAATATTACCCCAGTATAAAGTAACATAATCTACCTCTGTGCCAAATTTCATACAGATAGTTCAGCCATTCTGACATGATTGAGTTACAAACATCCACATTTTGAGTATTAGTAATTAACCTATTAGAAATATTAGTATAACTCGCCTCAGTAATCAATTATAATAAACGCAATCCCGAACGCAAACTTTGCACCGCCGACCTCGGACTGGCAGGCAACAAGACACCTGTTTATGTCGTCGAACACCGTCTCCGGCTCATAAGGCGCTCCACGCTGCTACCAGGCTCAAAGCAAAGGAAAAAGGATACAAGTTCGTATGGGTAAGGAATGGTCGTATATTTGTCAGAAAAAATGTTGATTCGGAGCACATGCTTATCAAAAGTCTAGAAACTGTAAACAAGATAGTATAATGTTATCTATTTTATGCTATTTCCATAACATCCTGTAATAAAAACCATGTCACATGTACCTAAAACAAAAAAAAAATCAACAACTTACAGTTATATTATCAAAATAGTCGCGGTTTGAGGACAAAAACACATGTATTTTATCGTAACATTGTCTGTAACAATTATGACGTAGTAATTTTGACAGAAACGTGGCTAAACAGTTCTGTATTGAGCAGTGAGCTTTTTGACGAACGGTACGTTGTATACAGACGCGATAGAGAAAGCTCCAGTCTGCATTGTGGTAAAGAAGGTGGCGGTGTCTTAATTGCTGTCAAGAAAAACCTTAAATCTAAACATATCCAACACTGGGAAAGTAACTGTGAAGACCTCTGGGTTACTTTAGAACTGCCGCTGTCGAGAAGTGTTCGTCAATTGGCTCTCTGCGCAGTATATTTACCTCCACCTATACGCCGTTCTTCTTTAGAGTATTTTCTAAATAATTGTACCGCAGTTCTTGAGCATATAAAAGATATAAATATTTATATTGTGGGAGACTTTAATATGAGTGGCATTGATTGGCGTTTAGTAGGAGAATCAAATAATGATAACGCATTGCACAGCACATACGAAACTCTAATTGATTTTACTCATGTTAACAGGCTTACTCAATTTAACACGGTGGTGAATGCCGCTGGGCGGATACTGGACTTAGTTTTATCAACCCATCCATTATGTAGTGTCACTGAAAGTATGAATCCACTATCCAACGTTGATCAGCAACATCCACCATTAGAAATAAGCATAGCATTTAACCAAAGAACAAAGTTACCATATAATCATACACAGCTAAAAAGTAATTTTAAAAATGCAAATTATGCAAGTATAAGAAAATTTCTGTTAGAACTCAATTGGATTGAAATTTTCAAGGGACTAGAGGGAGTGAATGAGATGCTTGATTCCTTTTACGAGATGCTGCAAATGGCCATTCAAAAATTTATACCGCCGCGCGTTCCAAAAACCCGTAAATATCCATTGTGGTTTAGTCGAAACTTGATAAAGTTATTAAATCTAAAGAATAGGTTAAGAAGGCGATACTGTAAATATAAAAATCCATTAGATGCGATTGAATTAAAAGTTATTGGTAAACGCTGTGATACATTAGCTACTACCTGTTATAACGCCTACATCAATAATATAGAAGAGGAAATATTAAATAATCCGAAAATGTTTTGGACGCATGTAAAAACCAAGCGCGGAGGAACTAGTGCATATCCTGTGACTATGACAGACGGGATAAATACTGCATCTAATGGTACGGAGATGTGCGAGATGTTTGCTAAGTATTTCTCGTCTGTTTACACAACTGATCATAATACTGGAACTAAATACGAGATACCTGACTACTTGATTTCTTTAGAGAATAACAGCCAAAGCTTGACATGTCCTGATATAAATCCCGAAATTCTATTTAAATTATTAAAAAACCTGGACTCTAACAAAGGCGCAGGTCCAGATGAAATCCCACCAATTTTTATAAAAGAGTGCGCGTCAGCGTTAGTCTATCCACTCATGCTAATATTTAAAAAATCATTAGTTACAGGCGTTTTCCCGTCAAAATGGAAGATAGCAAAGGTAGTTCCTGTACATAAATCGGATACAGATGATATGGTATCACATTATAGACCGATCTCAATTCTCTCGACGTGTGCCAAAATATTCGAGTCACTAATCTGCCCATACATTCAAAATCATCTAAAGCTATATCTAAGCGACGATCAACACGGATTCGTAGGCGCACGCTCCACAAGCACTAACCTGGTGCCGTTTACTGAAGTATTAATTAAGGCTATCGATTCTGGACACCAAGCAGATGTTATTTACACCGACTTCAGCAAGGCGTTCGATAAAATCTGTCACAAAATATTAATACAGAAGTTAAGGGCTTACGGCATTACTGGCACGTTGCTGAATTGGTTGAGTTCGTACTTAACTGATAGAACATTTTTCGTAGTAGTTAACGGCTTCAAATCTTCTATGTTTAAAAGGACCATGAGTCAAATTGGGCTCATTGTCCAACAGAGTTATAGCATACGCCGTTGTGAAGGTTTTTGTTTGTACTAAAATTGTTACTATGGGCACTACCTTCAATTCCATGGCAAAAAAAAGATACGCACCTAAATAGGTTTACATATTACGTAGGTATAAGTACATTCTGGTTAACAGAAACGAAATGGGTCGAGATGCCATCGCTCTGTATTACTGCTCGTGTCTAACAGGTAGACGCTCAGTAGGAAGTTGTGCTCATATCATTTCAATAATATGGTATCTAGGGTGAGGCAGGCACTCACAATTTAATCCACCGGCAGGATATTTAGACGACATTATTATTGATATTGATTGAAATGTTAACAAAAATAATTTTAACTGTTAGCAGCTGTTTTATTTTTTATGTATACATTAAACCTGGAATTAAAACTAGTTAAAGGTGTTCAATAACAAAACCTACACTGCCATAACAGCACTACTTTTTGCAGAATATTAGTTTATTTATGGTCGGAGAAAAATATTTATAGCAAAATAACCCCATGGATTCTTCGCAAAAATGAGTTTAAATCTTTATATTTAGTGCTTTACAAGTATATTCAAAATGGTCTCATCTCTGTTGGTGGGTGAGCCCAGGCTTCATACATTTTTGCCCATGGTCCTTTCTTCAGGTGTTCCGCAGGGCTCACATCTCGGGCCCGTTTTATTCAACTATTTTATGAATGACATACCTGCGTGCTTTCAGAACTCCGAGATTTTTATGTACGCAGATGACTTAAAATTTGTCAGAGTTGTGAAATCTGAACAAGATGCTATGTATCTGCAAATGGATCTTAACAGGCTCATTCAATGGTGTAATAATAATGGAATGTGTTTGAACTCGGGTAAATGTTACCACGTAAAATACACGAGAAAAAATGGCATAATAAATTCAAAGTATCGTATCAATTTAGGAGTAATATAAGAAGTAGATTGCATAAGAGATCTTGGAGTCCTGTTCGATAGGAAATTAACTTTCCTTCCTCACCTGGATAACATTATAAAATCGTCGTCCAAGATGCTGGGCTTTGTGATGAGAAATTGCAGAACATTTCGTAAACCTAAAACTAAAATAATCTTATATAACAGTCTGGTCAGGAGCAGATTGGAGTACTGCAGTGTGGTTTGGCGACCACACTATGCGGTACATAGCTTGCGTGTTGAGCGTGTCCAAAAGCGTTTCCTTTGGCACTTAGCATTCTCGGCTGGTATAGCTAGAAAAAAGCCATCGTACAAAGAACGTATGAAACACTTCAACATGTGCAGTCTAGACAATAGGAGGCGACTTAATGACGCCATATTTATTTCAAAAATTTTGAAAAACTTCATATAGTGCCCCAGGCTGCTGGCACTGTGTAACTTGCGTGCTCCCTCAAGAATCCCACGCAACTCAATCACTCCACTCTGTCCTCCACATAGACGAACTGTTTTGGGTTCTAACTCACCCTACGCCCGTTTTTGCAAGGTCATAAACAGCAGTAGTGATTTAGTTGACTTGCATCATGACTCATTGGCTAAGATCAAAACAGCAATCACGAAATCCTTGTCTGATTTATAATAACATTACATTTATAACATACATCTTATAAGATAGATTTATTTGCAAATATTTACATAATTATATACATAAGTTAGTTATAATATAAGTACATTAGTCTGATTAGATTACTAGAGATATTAATATTGTGTTTGTGGTGTTTACCTATAAGTGAGTGTTGCACTCTATTCTGTTTATTAATAGTTATAAGTACTCATGCATTAGTGTAAACATTCGTTGGTGAACCTAATAAATAAAATAAAAATAAAATAAAATAAACATAATGTTACTGCCTGTATTTTTGTTCTTTACCTTTTATCGATTTTAAATGTACCTATGTATATTTGTCCACATAATTGTCTCCAAAATTACTTATGGGACCCTATCACTAAGACTCCGCTGTCTGTATGTCTGTTTGTCTGTCACCAAGCTATTACATGAACCATGATCGCTAGACAGTTTAAGTTTTCTCAGGCGATGAATATTCGTTGCCACTGTAACAACAATTACTAAAGAACAGATGAAATATTTAAGGGGGACAACTGACAGCATACCACAGATGTGATTTTTTTGCCGTTTGTGAGTCGTCTCGCGCTTGGCCAGGTTTTGATTGAGTATTTTCATTTAATCTTGTTTTGTTTTTTGTGCTTGTTTCAGATAAGAACATCCTTCCTAAAGAGTTCCAGGAAACTGCTGATTTCTTGCTCTTCATGGACAATATATTTGACTCCGTGAATGGAAGCAAAATGAAAAATATACACGCCAAACCCCTACTTGGCCCAGCAACGCCAAACTCAATACACAACAAAACGTGGGTGGAAGGCATACAAATGTTTAAATCTATGAAATTTGTAACTTCGGCTGGTAAAACAGAAACTGTTCCTTCTGTTACCAATTGGGTATGGACACTGAAAGGATTACAGATGTTAATAAAAAAACTAAAAGAAGACTTTAACGTGTCGTCAATATGGTTGCGACACCTTAACCAAGATCCATTGGAAAATTTCTTTGGCGCAGTGAGAAGCCACGGGTGTCGCAACACTAACCCGACGTGCGACCAGTTTGAGTCAGCTTTTGCTACAATTATAATAAATAATATAAGCAGTGTCCATACCCGCGGTAATTGCGAAGGATACTTCTGCGATGCATTGTACCCTCTCATCATCAACGAAAATGCGAAAGCACCATCGACCTGCTCGTCATTTGACTTTCCAAAGGTAATCGATTTCAATTGTACCCCCCTAGAGGTAAAAGAAAAGGATCCCAAAAAAATTGCTCCAATACAATATATGAGCGGGTACTTTTTAACACATTCATTGCGTTACGGCAAGTATTTGGCCGTATTTGACTCTCAGCCAGTGCGGTAGCTCGTTGTCCTTGTTTTGCGTACTGTGCGGAGGCGATTTATCTAAGTTCTCTTGCGCGTAGGAATGAGATAGTGATATTTTCAATATTGTTGCTTTTAATATAATTATATTGTACACTAACAATATACGGCAAAATAGTTGCCGTAACGCACAGTAAGATAATTATTTTCATTCAGTGCGGTACGGCGAATATCTTGCCGTACCCCCCCAACCCCGCACCACACTGCATGCGTCCGCGCGGCGGTTCAGTGTGCGCTAGTGCTGGCCGTAAGCAAGACGTAACAATATTTTTTGTGAAAAATATGACGCGGTTCTGCTACAATGAGACGTTCACGTAAAAAACTGGATTTGACTAGAGGGGTTAAATATGAAGGTGCACAAGCAAGAAACAAATTTCTGCAGTGTAGTACTAGCTCGGGTGAGACAAATAATTTTCAAAAATCGAGTCTGTCATCAAGAAAGATACAAGTGATTGAAAGTGTTTCTATAAACAAAGGGAGTCAAAAGGAGGTGAATTCAATTTTTGTAAGTCCGTCAACTAAAAAAGAATTTCTTGTTTTGAATGAAACATCAACACAAAAAAATAAATACAATGATCCAGATCAAATATCTTTGGATGACATTTCCGTAAGCAACTTAATATCTCCACTCGAATCACCGTACAAATCAGCACTTCTAAAGGACGTTTTGTTGACACCCAAAAGTAAGCAGTTTAATACACCGACCAGTTCTTCAATTATAAACACTGATGGAAATA
Source organism: Helicoverpa zea (assembly GCF_022581195.2). Classification (NCBI taxonomy): domain Eukaryota; kingdom Metazoa; phylum Arthropoda; class Insecta; order Lepidoptera; family Noctuidae; genus Helicoverpa; species Helicoverpa zea. Next base: position 9,527,750 of record NC_061472.1, read on the forward strand.
TTTGCATTTATCAAACATCGACATCAACTAACTACCGTGGCAATATCTTACATAGCCCAAGCCATGATGATTTTGAAACTTCATTTACACGTCACGAAATTCCTGCTCCAGGTGAGTCAGATTCCGAAGACGAGAATATATTTGAAATACGCCCAAATAAAATTATAAAATCGAATGTTAAGGTGGCGGTTCGCGCCGCGACAGAGACGGGAGACCGAGACAGGAGACTGAGGCCAGAGACAGCGACCATTACTTGACGTTATGCCTCGTTTACACTCAGCACGAGTGGGCAGGGAAGTGGGAAGGGAAGGGAGCAGCGCGAGAGTGTAAACACGATACTTCCCATGCCGTTGCCGCTGCCACTCGCGTTGTCCGGCGCTCCCTCGATTGTCGGTTTTTCGTGCGCGAGTCAAAGGACTTGCAACGCGAGCGGCAGCGTGTGTTTACATTCAGCCCTCCCTCGCGCTCACATGTCGCCCGGCGTTTTGAGCGGAAGGACGTATTTTTTGCATTTAATTTTTTGTCCATTTCTAGACGTCAGCATTTACTAAAGTATTATTATATCTGTGACTATGTCTACGGTACCACCACTAGAGTGGAGTAATGAAAAATTAATACAGTTTTTGGAATTGTACGAAAGTGAGAGAATAATATGGGATCCACGTGATAAAAATCATAAATTGAAGCATAAAGTACACGATGCATGGAATCGCATCAGTACTCAAATGAACAATACTCCAATAGAAGAGCTAAAATGGAAGAAGAAATCGCTTATGGCTACATTTCGACAACTCTTAAAGAAAAAGAAAGCGTCCATACGTTCCGGAGCAGGTGCTGATGATGTGTTCCAGCCAATATGGTTTCCTTTTGAAACTATGGAAAGATTTTTAGGCCCACTGTATGACGTGGATGAAACAATTAACACGGAACAAAAGGTAACTTCATTCAAATATTAAAACACTTGATAAAATTTATTAAACATTTTTAATTAGATGATTATTACAGCTTACATAGTATTACTACTATATTTAGTTATTTTCTGTATTCAAATTATGAAAATAATGCGCAAATTCAGTTCGAATTTCACAAACGTTTCTAGATGAGCGTCTTGGTACATCCGCTATTGGCCTAATAGCTAAATTATCTGGGTTGGTTTGATTTTGTCTCCAAGAGCCATCAATATTTACTCCGTCTACTACGGAAAAAGTTCCCGGAGGAGCGTAAATATTACTAGAGGTTTTACTGTTTTTTAAAAAATAATGTAATAAAATACAGGTCATTGTTACTGTTGGTACATTCTCTATATCGATCTCGATTGGTTTTCTAAATATTCGAAAAACAGTTGTTAAAATACCGAAGACATTTTCTACAATGACACGAGAACTCGAAAGTTTGTGATTAAAAGTGCGTTCCATTGTGTTAAAATTATAATTACCAGGAAAGGGTTTCATTATATGTTTATGTAAAGCAAAAGCTCCATCACCAAGAAATACATAGGGTACATCAATTTCTCTTCCGGGTAAGGGCGCGTCTGGTGGCAAATTAATAGTGCCTGCGTCAATTTTTTGCCAGAGTAAACAGTTTTGAAAAATTCCTCCATCACTAATACGTCCCTGGGCACCAATATCAGCAAAAATAAAACGGTATTCACTGTCAACTAGAGCCATTAGTACGATGCTATATGTATGCTTATAGTTGTAATATTGTGAGCCACTGTGTGGAGGACATTTAATTACAATATGCTTCCCATCTATAGCTCCGACACATCGAGGAAATTTCCTTCTAAATCCTTCTTCTATAATTAACCATTCCGCTGGTGTTTGTGGTAACTGAAACAAAAAAAGTATAATTATTTATTTAAATTTTCAGAATTTTTATACTGAGGATGAGGCACAATCTCCAGATGTCGAACCGCCACTTCAATCACCATCACACCAGCAAATCAATTCGCCGTCATGGCCAGTTCCTTCGCTGTCACAGTCAGTTCCTTCGTCATCACAGGCAGACCGATCATCAACACCAGTACATAACAGGCCAAACAAAGCCAAAAAAAAACCAAGCCTTGACATAGATGAGGCTCAAAATAAAATATCTCAGACTTTAGACACTTTGAACCAAGTGCTAAGAGATAAAAGAACTCATACAAATGAAAACAATGAAGACGAGTGTGATCTTTATGCGAAACTCTTAGCTAAAAAATTACGAAAATATCCCGAGTCAATACGGGGAACAATTATGTACGAAATAGATGGGTTACTTTTGCAAAATCCTTATCCCACCATCAACCATCAAGTTGATCGACCGTCAAGTGTCTTATCAAATCATTCAACGTCATCGCAATCACAGTATTCAGATTACCAAGTCACATCAAACCCACCGATTCAACAATCTCAACGTGTTTATATCATGCAACCAACGGTACAGTCTGACTCATCAGTAGAGATCAGTATCCCAGAAATGAATGTACCAGCTTCTCCAAGCCATGAGATACCACGAACTTCATCAACACAATATATTATGTTGGAACCAAGAGTACAGCCCAGATTCGAAAGAAGTGTTATACCTCAAAACCAAATGAATGTGATTGAAAGAGCCTACTGGAACGCTACCCAGAATTGAATTCTATTATTTTTTTCATTTAGATTGTTTAATTTCGTTAGTGATGTGATGCGCAGTGTATTTTGATTATATCATTTGTATACCTAATTTAATACAATAAAACATAAAAAGTACTTGTGTTACTCACCTTAATTTGATCCTTGAGAACAGAGTTGATAGCTTTGCATACTTCAGGAATAATTAACGAAATGGCTGGTGTAGAAACCTTGAATAAGTAGTGGAGACTTTTGTAACTATCCCCCGTTGCTAAATATCGTAATGTTATTGCCAAACGTATTTTTGCTGGTATGGGCATTCGCAGTCTCGTTTGCTGTTTTTCAATCATAAATGTAATTTTATGTAACAAGAATTTAAAATCAGAAGGTGACATTCTGCAAAAGTTAGAAAACTCGGCAGCATCTTCGGAAGTCAACTCCATAAAAAAATATTCATGCTGTTTCTGTAACAAAAATATAATCATCATGAATTCATTTATTAAACTATTATCAAAAGTGTATGCACTTTACAGGTAGTTATAGTAGTACTTACGTCGTTCGATTCAGATGAATTTTTTTCATCCACCATCTTCTTTGGCGATAGCGTCTTTTTTTCTGATTTCTTTTTAAAACGTTTAAATAATTCAATAAAATAAGTAGACATACAGCTGTCGCCGCAACAACCTCGACGTCAGCCATGTTTGCGAGTCGCCCGGCAAAGAAGTATGAGGGCTGAATGTAAACGACACACTCGCGTTGACACTGCCGCGGCAACATTCGCGGCGACGCGAGTGGCAAGGGAAGTGGCTGAGTGTAAATGACATATTAGGCAATATATACGCGACAGTTCGCGAGTGAGACAGAGACAGGAGACCGAGACGCGAGACAGGAGACAGCGAGACGGTCGCTGTTCCGGACCAGTAGTGTCTCGTGTCGCGCTCGTGAAAGCACACGTGTTTAGGTCTAAAAATGAGTTTTTGTGATGAAGACTGTGAGACTCTGATTGAACTAATCAGACAGCATCCTCCGCTATACAATGCACAGTTAGACTCCTACAGAGATGAAAATTTGAAGGATAATATTTGGAAAAGCATAGCTGAAAGCATAAATAAAACAGGTGAGTTATTCTTATTTTATTTATTTTGCATAAAATTAATATGTGGAAGGAAACATATAAGAAAGAAAAGGTGGAGTGGAATCAGCTCAAACAAGCCGTGTGACATGTTGTAATTGCCAGTCTACTGCTCCTTGCTGTGACGTGAAGTAATTGGTTAATTTTACTCTAATATCGAGTCCGTTGCTGTTCGAAAACCCTCCTGTTCCACGTAATGAAACAAAATTTGAAGGCAAATTTTCTTCTTCTCGGTTCCATTGGTGTACGGGCATTTGAGCAGATACCAAAAATCCATCTCTTAATAGGTTATGCATGCAACAGACAACCAAAATCATGTCGGTGCATGTTTCTGGCGCTATTCCAATAGGAGTGTAAAATACTCTAAACACCTGAGACAGCAAACCGAACGCGTTTTCCGATACTCGTCTCGCACGACAAAGTCGGTAGTTGAATATTTCTTTGCTTAAATCGTTTTTTGCAACTCTTCTAGCGTAAGGTTTCATCATAAAAGTATCAAGACTAAATGCTTCATCTCCAACTAAAAAATGTGGTAATATTATGTTCGAATTTGGTAGATTTTTTGGTTCTGGAAAATTAAATTCATTTCTCATGATTTGTTTTCCCATTGTAGATTTTTGGAATATTCCACTATCTCCTTCTTTGCCATAAGAGCCGACGTCTACTGCAATGAACTTGTAATTATGGTCTACAATAGCCAAAAGAACAATTGAGTAATACTCCTTATAATTAAAATACAACGACCCACTATTTTCAGGGGCTCTTATTCTTACGTGCTTCCCATCAATAGCACCTGTGCAATTGGGGAATTGCCATTTATCCCAAAATCCTTCAGATACAAGCCTAAAATCACTTTCTTTTGGAACAGGCATAAAAATTGGCACCAAAACAGTCTTTAAATGTTTTAACACCTCTTTGACTATTTGTGAAATATAAGAAGGTGATATACGAAATTCGAATGATAGCGAAGCATATGTTTCTCCAGTCGCCAAGAATCTGAAAATAAAAAAAAATAATATTATTATTTATTACAGATTCGGAATGCCGTAAAAAATGGAAACTGATCAGGGACTCTTACAACAGATATAAGCGCAAACAAAAACAATCGACGGGATCTGCAGCACCAGCTAAAAATTCAAAGTGGCAGTTTTATGAACGCTTAAGATTTTTAGAAAACACACCATCAGAACGGCCAAGCTGCACCAGTGTAGAACAAGAACAGCAAAGCTCCGCCAGTGTAGAAAAAGAAGTTACTAATACCTTCCCAGAAGTAGAACATGCAGATACTCCTCACGAAGCTGCAGACACGTCAGTACATAACACTCCTTCAAAGGAGTTACCAGGCACTTCTAAATCTACACAAGAGAAATCTAATATACCAAGTAACAGTTCTGCCAAGAATACAAAGAGAAAGAGACCAAAAGAAGATGAATTTATAAAATTTATGAAGGACAGACAGGAAAACCGAAATAGACAGCTGGAGTCATTAAAATCTCAAGAATCAGTTGATGATATATCGACATTTACAAAACATATTGAAATGATGTTAAGAAAATTGAGCACACGTTCAAGAGCAATGGCAAAATCTGAAATTTTTAATATTGTCTCGAAGTATGAGATCACAGATATCGAGAGTCAAACTGAACGCCCCTATACAAGTTCACCTTACCATTCACATTTTCCAACAATAGCGGCTTTATCAGGACCTCAAGCACAGAGTGATTCATCACGCCAGTTATCATATAATTCAAATTCATCATACAATTCATATTCTCCGATAAGTGCAGCTTCGTCAGAACACCAAACACAGACTGGATTGATTGATTTAACATCTCGCCAATTACCAAATATTTCCGGTGAACCATTTCAAAGCAATTACGGTGAAATCGACCAGAATAATTTCGATGAATTGGCAAACTTACCTTAAAGTTAGTGCTAATTTTTCTTTCACTGATATTCTTCCCTTTTCTTGCATTGATTTTTTCAGTAAATTTAATACGTAATCAAACTGTGTTTTATTCAGCCGAAAATACTTCCTGAATATATTGTCATCATGCTTCTTTACTAATAGCGAAAATGATCCTTCTTGACCTCTAGTTAAATATAAATCCTTAATAGGTAATCGTCTTTCAGTTTTGTATTTGTAATAATAATATAAGAGCAAATCATCGTCTTCTTCTTCCTCCAATAGCAGCTTCACTTGGTTTTCCATCACGACACAAAACACCACTGACTTCATCGACAGACTCTCTTGAACTGAGCGGTCGCTCCACGACACTTGTCGCGATCTTCGGTCTCAGTCTCGACCTACAGTACATGCCGAAGAGACCGAGACATTTGTCGCTGTCTCTGGTCTCAGTCTCCTGTCTCGGTCTCCCGTCTTTGTCGCGGCGCGAACCGCTACCTTTACACAAACCATTCCTCAAACAAACACAACAACAGGCGCACTTTGAAGTTAACGTGAGTGTAAGTAAAGGAACGTGCACCTGAAGATTCTTCAATTGCTAGTAGTGAGTCTGATTTTGAAAATACTTCCGATACAGATACATTTGATGAAATTTATGATAGTAATTCGGAATCAGATATTTCAAGTTTGCTTCAAGACGATAATGAAAACCCTGAAAATCAATGGATCGACATTACCGATCAAATCAGTTTTGCGCAGAGTGAATTAGCAACCAAAATAACACTTCCACCAAACATACTTTTAGAAGAACCACTTGATTATTACAAATTATTTGTAACCGAAGAGGTCATTGCAAAAATGGTGATGGAAACTAACAAACATGCAGCAGATTTTTTAAGTTCACATGTTATAAAACCAAAATCTCGCCTAAGACATTGGGAGCCAACTACTTTTGAAGAAATGGAAAGGTTTATGGGTGTGTTGTTGGTAATGGGTATCAATAAAATACCTAAACTTGATTTATACTGGTCTAAAAAGAGTTGTTACCGAAATGAGTGTATATCAAGAGTGATGCCTAGGGACCGCTTTTTGCTGTGATTAAAATTTTGGCACTTCAGCGAAAATATTGACAATGGTGACAAATTGTATAAAATTCGAAATGTGCTCGATATTCTATTAAAATCATTTTCTGATATGTTGAAACCAGGTCGATTTATGGTGATTGATGAAACAATGATACCATGGAAAGGACGGCTACAATTCCGCCAATATATTAAAAATAAGGCCCATAAATACGGAATTAAGTTATATAAACTTTGCACACCAGAGGGTTACACATACTCGCTAATGGTATATACAGGAAAGGATGAAGAAAAATCAGGGGAAGGTCATGGTTATGATGTGGTTTTCAGATTGACTAAGGATTTGTTAGATGAGGGTCGAACTCTTATAGCAGATAACTTTTATACGTCAGTTTCACTAGCTGAAGCATTACTGAAAAAAAAAACTTATTTATGTGGCACCGTGAGGACTAATCGGAAAAGGTTACCCAAGACAGTTATAAGTACAAAATTAAAGAAAGGACAAGTTATTGGAAAAATGAACAATGGAGTTAAAATAATAAAATGGATGGATAAACGTCCTGTGACCATGATAACGACCGTTAAAGAACATAACGCTTCTTTAAGACACTGGAAAAAAATCACGAAAGACTAATCTGCCGATAATGAAACCAGAGTGTGTAATTATGTATAACGAAAACAAAAAAGGGGTTGATTTTAGTGATCAAATGACTGCGTACTATTCATCTTTAACTAGAGGTCTAAAGTGGTTCCGCAAGCTGATGATGAGTGTATTATTTGGAACTTGCTTAGTCAATGCATGGCTTATTTACAAAATGAAAACTGAAGATCAGTTACCATTCTTAGAATCAATTATTCAGTCGCTTACAAAATCATCATTTATCGAAAATACTAACAATCAACCACAGAAGCGAATTAGTCACACATTAGAGAAAATGGAAAAATTTAGAAACTGTTTTTATTGTTACCGCAATCTTAGAAAAGACTTCAGCAGCCGTGAGACTGATAAGAAAGTTAAAAGAGTGAGAACATTTTGTCAAGAATGTCAAAAGGCTATGTGTTTAAATTGCTACAATGAAAATCACGATAAATAAATCTGTTAATTTTTACTAGTTTTGCTATTTATGTAAGTTTTATGTCTGAGATAATTCTTGATGCCAAAGATGTCAAGTGTGAAAATAATTCAGTGGAATAACTACCTACTTACTAAGTTTCATACACGTCCTTTATTAGTTTTTAGTTTTTTAAATTTATTGGTCTGTTGGCGTAGTGGTTGTGGGTTCGATTCCCACACAAATCAAACATTCTTTGTCTGGTTGTCTTGGTCTGGGTGTATTTTCTAAGTATGATTGTGGTAGAATATAAATACATATATAAATATATATCTGTGATCTCATGTTGATTAGTAATTATAATAATTAGGTTGATTTATATAATAATATAACACTGTTAAATATGAATATTTTATCTACAATAAAAAATATTTTTCAACTATCGACTATCATTCCAAAAGTAAACCCCATCCCTAGTATTTTTTCACTTCTACGCTGTACGGCATATATATTGCCGCGAATGAAAGATATTGAAAAATCTCTGTATCTTTCAAAGTATAACAGAGAACCCGGGGCGACTGCAGCTAGGTATATACATTGCATATCAACAGTTGATTTCATTTAAATAAGTTTGATCACAAAAGCGTAAGATTATGTACCAGATAACATGAGTTGAAATAAACGCTACATATTAGCGTTTCAAATCATAGGTTTTACACAGGTCTGTTCCCATGCAACCGAATACCCCGCACATACTCTCGTGCGCAACAGGATTTATATCAGTCTCTAGTGGGTCACCCCAGATACCTAATAAGGGCTGGATTTACACAGGTCTGTTGTCGGTTGCGCCACCGACTCACCCCAGAAACCACCAGTGTCAGGGTCACCCCAATACCAGGCGCACAGGATTTACATGGGTCTTTTCCACTGAACACCACACATTATCATACACATCACAGTAACTAATAGTCTGTTTCATAATCCAGCTAAGAAATATTGAAAAGAGTATGTAAACTTAACTCAGCAAACATAATAGTAATTACACAATAAACGCAAACAATAGGTACCTTCAAAAAATGCAGCACAAGTTTCGGGTGTCCATTCACCCTTCCACAACACCATGTATGTGGCAGCTGCCTGACTGGTCTTTCCATAAGCCCCAGCCAATAATTGGAGCTCATATCTATCGTTAGAGAGGAGCTTGATAACCTTATACGGACCTCTCATGCCGCTATCCAACTTTCCTGTACTCTGGGAGCTTTTAATCACGTAAACTAAATCATTAACTTGAAACTTTTTAGGCGGTTTCCTATTTTTATTTACGTAAGAGTCTTGTTTATCTTTATTTTCGCGAATGAGTTCTTCCGCACGTTGCCGTCTTATTTCGCGAATCGCATCACGGTTCGGGTTCGAACCCTCGCAAGTTATGTCCTTAATCAAAGAGTGTATTATAGGTGTAGTAGAATCAGTGCCAATAAGAAGATTTAGTGATGGATATTGTGTAGTCCTGTGTTTAGTGATATTTAAGACTAATTGAAGTTTCCATAATATTTTGGACCAATCACTTTTGTTATAGTTTACTTCGACTCTTATCATGTTTAAAACTGTACGGCAATAACGTTCAACTTGTCCATTTTCCTGATGCATTTCAGGGGAAATAAAATGCACTTCTATTCCGTAATTAGAAATCCAATGAATGAACTCATGATTATCAAACATGCGACTTCTATCGCAAACTAGTCTTTTAAAAGTACCAAACAATGATATAATTTGAGTTATTACGCGTTTCAGCTCGTTACAATCTTGTCTCGGTAAGGGATAAAGTAAACAATATTTAGTATATGCTTCAACTACGATAAGCACATGTTTATGACCGTCACTTTCTCGCAGGGGACCGAGAACATCCGCGTGAATTGTATCAAAGGGTACTGGAACCTTTTCCCAAGAAGATATTGGTTGCAAAGGTGCGCGAGGAATATGCTTATGTGAAATGCATACTACGCAATGTGTGACATATTTGCTAACAAATCGTCTAAGACCGGGGAACCAAAAGTGTCGCAGGATCAGATCAGCGGTTTTGTCTACACCAATGTGTTCATGCTCGTCATGGAAAACGCGTAATAAACTTAAACGAAATGCTTTTGGTACATAACACAAGAATCGCGCTTGCTCGCCGGTCACGTCATACTTATAGTACAAGAGGTCATCACGTTTTACATAACGCGTTATCTAATTGACCATTATTTAATTTTTCAAGTAACGTTAATGTCTCCTCGTCACCTGCCTGAGCCACCTGAGCCCAATTTTTTGGTTTTTGAACAATATCAATAATATTGACCGGATTCCTACTCAAGTAATCTACATGTGACATTAGTGCGCCTTTACGATATTCTAGTGAGAATTCAAAGTCCTGCATATACATCCACCACCTTGCAACTCTGGGTTGGAGGTCCTTCTTACGTTGTGTCATTTTTAATGCATTACAATCTGTTATTATTTTGAACGATATTCCAATTAAATATTGCCTAAAATGTTGTAATGATTTCACTACCGCGAGGGTCTCCAACTCATAGCTGTGATATTTCGATTCCGCACCGGCGGTCAACTTACTAAAATAAGCAACTACCCGCCTACGACCGTCTTTATGTACTTGCATAAGGATTCCACCGTAACCGATAGAACTGGCATCTGTGTGCAGCTCAGTTGCCAATTCGGGGTCGAATATGGCTAAAATTGGTTCATTGGTTAAATATGCAATGATGCCTTGACGTGCGGCTTCGTGTTCATCACTCCAATTAAAGTTTATACCTTTTCTAGTTAGCGCAGCGATTTGTGCCGTCTTTATCGCGTAATTAGGAATGTACCTACGAAAGTATCCTGCTAGACCAAGAAATTGGCGGACCTGTTTGACATTACTCGGTCGCGGTGATTTAACCAATGCATCAATTTTATAATTGCTCGGTCTAACCTGACCATCTTTTATGACCCTACCTAGGTATTCTATTTCATTAGTTAAAAAAGTACATTTCTTTAAATTAATTGAAAAACCTGCATCAGTTAGCGTTTTTATAACGGAATCTAATAAAATAAGGTTTTCCTCAATCCCTTCAGTCATTACTAATACGTCATCGATGTAAACCATGACTTTTCCGGCATCAATGAAGGATTTAAGCGTTTTAGAGATAGTCTTTTGATAGAAAATTGGCGCGTTTGCTAAACCGTAAGGTACCTTGCAATATTCATACTGAGCTTCTGGCGTAACGAACGCGGTCTTATGAATGGACTCTTCAGCAACTCTAAGTTGATGGAAGCCTGAAACCATATCTAACGTGGTAAACCAGCGAGCATTACCTAACCTATCTATATAGTCGTTGATCAAGGGGAGCGGATATCTCAAAGAGATGTCAGCAACTAGTTTTGACAGTTATTTGATTCAGTGCACGGTAGTCCACGACCATTCTATCAGATCCATCCTTCTTTTTTACAAGTAAAATCGGGCTAGCGTATTCTGAATCGGACTCACGAATAATTTTTTTGTCAAGCAAATCCTTCACTATAGCACGTACTTTTAATTTTTCGGTATGCGATAATTTATAGGGTCTGTGGTACACAGGTACATCCGTTGTTAACTTAATATGCATTTCGCTATCTTTCACTGTTGTGGTCGCGGTACCACTCAAAAAGAATTCAGAATACTTGGTGAGGATCTCTAATAACCGTTCCCTATATTCTCCGGATACTGACGTATTAATCTGATCGGTCAAAGAAATTGTATTTACTTGCATAACATCGTTTACGATCACTTTACTACGAACTATACGTTGACAGTCACTTGTCCTAATATAGGTTATACCTTTCCTATTCAGTACATCGGTACCGATAATGACAGAAACATTTAAATTATTACCACCTACAATATAAAAATCTATTTCTATTGTGATATCACAAAACTCAACGGGAAGTGTAACAAATGATTCTGACTTAATTTCCGTACCTCCTAAACCGCGTAATAACTGATTAGTAGGTTTTAGTTGGCACGGGAAATGTTTAACAATGTTTTCCGACATTAAAGAAACACATGAACCACTATCAATAAGTACGTCCAACGGTATTCCCATTATGACAGCAGTGGTCACATCGTGATTTTTGTAACTACCGACTATTTCGCGACAAAAATTGACACCATTATTATTCCTAGACTTTGTACGTTCCTTAGCAAAGCAAGTGTCTTCAGAATGACCTACTTTTTTGCAAAATGTACATTTCAACGGATCGCCGCGAGATGTCGTTGGTAACGCGATTGTTTTGTCGTTGTTATTAGTCGAAATTGTGTTTGACCGTTTGTTACAATTAATGCTCCTATGACCGAATTGCTTGCACTGATAACATTTAATCGATTTAACCCTCAAGATATAACCCTCAAGACACAGGCTGTAGCTTAGTTTGAGGGTCATTGCCAAACTTTATTGTAATTCTTTTTTGATGAATAAATAATTTTGAATTTTTTTTGAATTTTGATTTTAAATCATTAGAATCATATTGGCGTTTACGATTTGAAGAATTGTTATGGAAAAATTTATCAGATCGATTGCCAGTAGAAAACACTCTTTTGTTATGGTTGCTGGAAGGTTTGACAAAGCTCGATAAAAACTCCACTATGGAATCGGGTGATAATTTAGCGTTGGCAGCTATAGCGCGGACGTGTGGATCTGCAATTCCACGGATGATAATAGCAGTGAGCAGCTCGGTACTTAGACCTTTAACTATACGTAACCTTAAAAGTGATTTACGAGCGTACTCGGCGTATGTGGAGTATTTATCGGACTCTGTTCGCATTACGTTATAAAGAATGTTCGCGACATCGACAGAACGTGGGCATAGCGCTTTTAATTCTAATTTGAAATTAGACCATGTACGAATATTGCTCGTCCATTGGCTAAGCCAGGTGCGAGATTCACCCTTCAGACAATGTCCGATACGAGCAAGGCATTCCCTGTCGTCCCAACAATTTGAAATACGGGCCTTTTCAACTTCATCACACCACGTGTCGAAATCATGAACACTCGGATCAAAATCAGAGACAAAATAACGGTTGGATCTGACCTGAGCACAGCTGATGGCGGTCAAAAGACGCTCTGCAGCGTTTGTCACCACGTCTTCAGACTGCGTTAATCCCACGTTGCTAGTGCGTGAAGTCGACGGTGGCGTCCTCGCCACGAGCTCGGGCAGCGGTGTTGATGCCTCCAGTTCCGATGTAGGCGGTGTGATGTTAGCGGGACGGCTAAGGTCATTGCTGGTCGTTGCAATAACTTGCGTCTCCACAGATGAGCGGGATTGGTCTTCCAACGCGCGTAGCCTCCTCAGGATTTCTTCCATCGGGTTGGGCGAAGGAGTTCGCCCACGTTTTCGTTTGTTGCGTTCATTGTTGGCAGGCATAGCGCACGCAAAACTCCGTCCGAATCTTATAGTCACGAGAAGGAATACTAGGTTTCCCTTTATAAAACCAGAAATGTAGGGCGTTCACCGGCTTTTCAGCCTTCGAATCCCACTTCTGATGTTACAAATAGAAACACAGAAGGATTTTTTAAAAAAGATTTAATCGGCCACCGGCCGTACAAATTAAATAAAGAAAGAAAATTATAATTTAAGGTAATTCAAAATAACGACGATCGCTAATTATTCGGACAGAGCTTCCGCACTCTACGATGACCGATGAGCAAATGGACGAGTGTCACCAGGCACCCTCCTTTGATAGTGTTGTCATTTTTGGTTAGATTTTTTCTCTAATAATATATTAAATATAGAGAATATGCAGGTCGACGATGGCTTTGCACTCCCAGCAAAGAATTAATTCAATTAATTTCTAATATGCAGGACATAATAAATGAAATAATAACACAAAACATTGAGATATTTAATTTAAAAGAAATACTCAAAACTTCAATAATTATATTATTGGATTTTAAATTTATAAAATGTAAAAAGCATAAAATCAAATTAACAGATTATTTAATTGACATTGTTATTAGATGTATGGTTTTTAACTATTGTAAAAATATTAATAAAATATTAGCTGGGAGAAGACAGGTTGATGATGATGAGGATAATCTCCAAATAAAAGCTAAAAAATATAATAAGTGCTATAAAAGACATAAATAAACATTTTTTTTTTATTAATAGCTTGTTTCAATTCTATATTATTATCCATAAATAGCCTACTAATTTATCCATTCATAAAATATATACATAGTACGCACACATACGTAAGTATGTCGCACACGTACGTGGGCATATACAGGGTGTTTGGCGCATGGACCGACACAATTTTTTGGGGGATTCGTGAGGCCATGTACTAGTTTTCACTCATAGACCCAATGTCCTATATGTCACTGTATTCGAGATACGATTTTTTTTGTTTGTTTTTAAAAATTACCGGAACTATCACCTTTAAAACGCTATAACTTTTCAGTCTGTTGTCGAATTTACACCAAATCACTTTCATTGCGTTCTCTGATGTATTATTATTCCAAATAAAACATAAATTCATAGCACTAGATGGAAAAAAAATACTTGTTGAGCTTCCAAAGTCTTAAAAATGAAAAAACGTATGAAAAATGTCAAATTCAAAATTAATTATAAAAAAAAGTAAAAGCTTTTATGAACTTCATTTAATAAAAAAAAAATGCCTACTTAATACCCTTTCCAACGATATGCCACATGGGTGTGAAATCATTAATAATGTCGTCACAAACCTAAAGGTACACATTAACCAGTGCCAGGGTAATGAAAACACAAAAATGTTTTAAAATGTTTTAATTAAATTTAAGTTATAAATTATGTTCAAAATGACTGCCTCTGTTGCGAATGCATGCACGGCATCTTTTTCTAATTTCTACAGTCGTCGTCCTCAGTCGCATTTCTGCTTTCATAATTTCAAAGGCGCAATTTATTCTTTCGATTAAAATTTCTCTTGTGGGTACTTCAGTCGCATACACAATTTCTTTTGCACGGCCCCAGACATAAAAATCCAAGGGCGTCAGGTCTGGTGAACGTGCAGGCCAAGGAATTGGGCCGCCTCTTCCGATCCATGAATTTGGAAAACAGTTGTCCAAATGTTCTCGCACGTCTCGCTGGTAATGTGCTGGACAGCCATCATTTTGGAAAATAATTGGTTCTCCATCTAATACTGGTAATACCAATTCAGGTAAATCTTCGAGTAAAAAATTCAAATAATTTTCTCCGGTCAGGCGCTCTGGTAAGAAATGTGGACCGATCAGGTGTCTTCCAATAACCCCCGCCCAAACGTTTACACTAAACTTAGTTTGAAAGGAACTTTGTCTTTTCTTGCGGGGATTTTGTCTTTTTTGCGCCCAATGGTGAAGGTTGTGGAGATTCACAATTCCCTCGTGATTAAAATTGGATTCATCAGTCCACAAAATTCTTTTTAAAAAATTTGTATCATCTACGTCCGTATGCATCATAAATCGGCAAAAATCGAGCCGTCTCCTGTGATCATCATCTATGAGACCTAGAACAATCCATTAAAGACTGGTAAAAATTCACTTTTTGAATGGCAAAAACTAACATAAATTTAAAAGATAAAATTAGAAAAAATAAAAGTTACTAGGTATTTATTTGAAAAACGAACCAGTAAAGCTACAAGGATATTTGTAAACGTTTAAAATAAGTGTATGGTTAAAACCATTTTAAAATACAAGTTTTTTGGGTGCAAAATTTCAGCACAATAAGGTCGAAGATAACTGGTTCAAAATTTAGTTTTACGATTTCGCCTGATAAAATAAATAAAGTACTTAACGTACCTTGAACAGAAGTGTAGTGATACGCATGCTTTCCATTTTCCCGAAGAACTGACCAAACTTTCCAAACCGACAAGTGAAGTCTTTCAGCTACAACTCGAATACTTGTCGTTGGATCCTCATCAAAAGCTTGCAAAATGCTTTCATCAATTACAACATTATGTTGCCTCAAATTAACGCGAGGCTCTTGGAAATTTATGTTTCCAGTCTCCCTCAGACGTCGATAGGTTGTAGCAAACGTCTCGTGGTGTGGTATACGCCGGTTAGGATAACGCTGCTGGTAAATTCTACGCGCTTCACGAGCGTTACAATTAGCGCTGCCATATGCCAACAACATGTCAGCATACTCTTCGTTGCTGAAGTTAGGCATTGTAACAAGCACGGTGAATACACCAACAGTTTAACAGAAAAGTTCAACAAACAAAACTTAACAAAAACAAACTTTAACAAAAAACAACGAAATAGGAAAACGTGAAATACACGGACACTTCCGATAGCAGAGATAGTCAAATCTCGACTAAACAAGGATCACATAACAAACTCCAACCCAATGATAGACAAAGACAAGAGATATTTTTCATGCGTAAGAAAGAGACAGGCAGTTTACCTGCCAATTACCTGCTTACCATTGTTCTATCAAACGGGTTCGTTGTTAGAGACGTTAGAGTGCGTGTTCGTTCCTGCTCTGATTTTGACGACATTATTAATGATTTCACACCCATGTGGCATATCGTTGGAAAGGGTATTAAGTAGGCAATTTTTTTTTATTAAACGAAGTTCATAAAAGCTTTTACTTTTTTTTATAATTAATTTTGAATTTGACATTTTTCATACGTTTTTTCATTTTTAAGAGTTTGGAAGCTCAACAAGTATTTTTTTTCCATCTAGTGCTATGAATTTATGTTTTATTTGGAATAATAATACATCAGAGAACGCAATGAAAGTGATTTGGTGTAAATTCGACAACAGACTGAAAAGTTATAGCGTTTTAAAGGTGATAGTTCCGGTAATTTTTAAAAACAAACAAAAAAAATCGTATCTCGAATACAGTGACATATAGGACATTGGGTCTATGAGTGAAAACTAGTACATGGCCTCACGAATCCCCCAAAAATTTTTGTCGGTCCATGCGCCAAACACCCTGTATATATACATATGTATATAGTTATAGAAACAGTGAGTAAAGTTTCCTAATAGGGATTACAGATGGCGTTGTAAGTGGTTACCCATTTTGAAGCCGAAGATTGGTCTCTATTTCAGTATATTAGAATGTACTCTGTGGTGGTCGTGCAATTATTCGATACGCTGATATTTCATTGTTTTCAAATATTCAATTTATGGTGAAAAAGACAACTTCTTGTGAATTTCTACTATGGATCTTACACAACCAGGTATGTTCTTATTATTTTATTTAGTTTTGTTATGGAACGACGAAGTTTTTGTATCTTTAGCTCCATTAGTAAATAATTCTAAAAAACAATAAAATATAATTGCTTTGTAAATAATTATTGAAATAGATACTAACGTGTTAACATACATTATTAAGGTCAAGCAAGTACTGTCCCAAAAGTAGCTGAACAACATACCTAAGCGTCAAAAGTAGATTAACACACGGCAACATTAAAAATATACTTTGTTAACCTAATTTTGTATTTACTGCTGTTCAGTGACTTTTGATACAATGATGTTCAGCGACATTTGGATTGATGGTGTACAGCGACTTTAGGAATACTAGTGCACAGATACTTTTGAAATACTCGTGTTTAACGAATTTTGTAAGTTTCTGGTGTACAGTCTATTTTGTTTCCTAGTTGCGGCTATAACTTATGGCATTTTATTGTGAACAGGTGTTTTGTCATGTTGATTCTGTTCATCGACTTTTGGTGCTGACTTTACATTATAAGTTATAATGTACATAATGTACTACGTCATTGAGTTATAATTTATAACTTAAGTAAATTCAACTCAATTCAAATTAATTATTAATTTTAGCTTTTTTTACCACCACAGACGGTGTTATAGGGACTAGGGACAAATGTCCGAAGCAAGTTTACCTACATAGTTTGGTTATAGAACGACGAAGCAGGTGTTAGTGTGGTAGAATGGCTCGCCCCTTACAATGACTCCTCGTCCATGTCCTTTCATCATTGTAGAAATGATGTGGCGCCCGACGTGGGGCCTAAAGAGGAGAAATACTTAAGGCCACGACCCACTCGTAAACCAGAACGGTTTGAAAGTTCGACAAGTGATCCTAGAAAAATGGCCGTCAACATATCCGACAGTCAATTTAAAGAATTGATACTGGCAATCACACGGGAACGAAGCAGTTTTGCCCACTGTCCAGCCAAAGGACAATGCCAAGAATAGGCCCGAATCATATAAAGACCGACAGATTTTCTATAATTATGATCATTCGTATTAAAAAAATTGGTTGTCTGTAAAGTCGGTTTACTGACGATAGTTGAACGTGACAACGTCATAAGAAAATACTGATGGAATGGTTGCATTTTTCAAAAGAAAATTTTCATTTTATTTGTTTGAGAGAAGGAGGTTAATGGAAATCATAATTGAACTGATCAAGTTACATTTATTTGTACGCATAAATACAATTATGTCAATTTTTTTTTTTAATATATTTATTTATTTTTTCCTAAGTTCCCTAAGTAATTTCATACTGGCTCAGTGATTTAAAGAAAAAAAATATATTGATTGATTTAATTGAGAAATGGAAATTGAGATGGAATTAGATAATCAAAAGTGTTTCTAATTTAAAATATAGGTTAAATTTTCTGGTTTGACAAGAAAAAACTACTTCGTACCTTGGTACTTTTCTTATTAACATGTTTTACCTCGAATTTAATTTATTCTTTAATTAAATGAAAAACATTTTGTATAAAAAAGAAAAATAAATTTTATAAAAATTGGTGTCAATTAAATTGGCCCGAAGTGTTTCGTCGTCCTGACGTACCTCAACCGCAGCTAAGAACCAATCCCGAGTGACGGCTATGACGCGATGCGCTGCGGGCCAATCACCGCTTTACCGCCGCCCCCGCGCTCCCTTCATACCACCAAAGGGACCCAATAAATCACTTCTGCGCAGGTGAAAGTCAGGGCTCGACTTCCGTGCCGGTAACTGTACTTAACTAGCAAACGACAAGTCAGTACATGAACGCGCGATTGATTATTTAAAATGTATAGGTAGTTATAAAAAGTAATCTCGTAATCGTGATTGCAACTACAATTTGTATTTAGTAATCAAATTTTTTAACTACTTTTTACGATTATTTAATGTAATTTGCAGTTTTGATTACTAACTACAATATGTAGTTGTAGTTAGTAATCAGTAGTTAGATTTCATTTTGCCCAACACTGGCTATGCTCCATAATTATTTCGATCGAATAGTAAAGCAATTGATTTTTTACTCATCGTGAAATAGTTCTATTACCTTTTATTTATTTTCAAGCATATAATTTACATTTTTAAATATTAAATATAAAAATAAAAAACATTTAAAAATATAAAAAATAGGTTGCCACCGATATCGGGCACAGGGTCCAAGGTACCGGTGGTTAGGGTCCCAGAGACAGAAACCTCCTCACAATACGTGCCGTATCAAGGAGTACTGCCTTCTGAATCAGTCCCTTGATCCAGCCGCCCAACGAGAGCCTCCTGAGGTGTTCGTCGAGGCTCTTGGCTATTAAACCATTGGCCGTAACGACAATCGGCACAACAACAGCCGTGTCGACACTCCACATGGCGACAACCTCGTGCGCTAAGTCGAGATACTTTATTTGTTTCTCTTTCTCAGCTTTCACAAGGTTCTCATCATGCGGAACGGCGACATCGACTATCATCGCGCGGCGCGCTGATCGATCTATCACCACAATATCAGGCTTATTGGCTACAATAGTCCTGTCAGTGATGATAGATCGATCCCAGTACAACGTGATATGGTCCTTTTCGAGAACTGGGTCGGGCGCATACTTGTAGTACGGTACCTCAAGGTCTACAAGGTTATATTGCAGAGCAAGCTGCTGGTGGATAATCTTGGCCACTTGGTTATGTCTGTGCAAATATTCACCATTAGCCAAACGAGAACAACCAGATATAATATGTCTGATAGACTCACCCGGATGGTGACATGCCCGACATATGTCAACCGTCCCGTCTTTCACGATATATCTCCGGTAGTTATTCGTAAGGATAACTTCGTCCATAATTGCACATACAAACCCTTCGGTTTCTCCAAACAAGTCACCGAAGCGTAGCCAAGATACGGACGCATTGAAGTCTACATCGGGGCCATGAAGAGCCCCGAAGAAGCGTCCGTGTAGCTGTTTGCTCTGCCATACCTCCTTGCGATCATGGGTAGTTAGTACCACAGGTCTGCGCCAGTTCTCATTTGCCAACGATAGCGGGGTGAGTCCTTTGTCCACTGCTACCATATCACGATGGTTTATTACCTTATTATTATAGTTTTGTTATAGCATAACCTACAATCGCTGCACTAGCGGACTGATGCTATTTATTTTAATTATGAAAGCACGAATATTCGACAATATATCACTGAACATATATTTAATATCGAAAGAATCATTACCTTTATCGTCGCAATTATCGTTGCTATAAACAATTTACACCACATTCATTTTTCACTGCACTTCATACTTGACGAAAATATGTAAATATATTATTGAATAGCAGCTGTTTACGCGGACGCATCGCTCACTCAAGTGGGAGAGAGACAGATGTCGAACGCTGCCGAACGCGTAGGCCGATTGTGCGATGGAACGCCTCAGAGCGAGGTAACGCCGCATGAGTCATGTTTTTTCGTGCGTGCAGCCGGCTCCATCGATTTATAAGACGTTGTCACGTCAAAACATTAAGAATTATACAACATAATCAAAATCTGTAGAAGTACACCGTTGAAAAGTAATTTTAAATAGTAATTTAACTTATCAACACATGTCACACCGATTTCACTATTTGAAATGTTACCAAGACCAAAATAACAATATCGAAACGAAATTGCACTTGCCAATCGATTACAATAACAATATCATTACGAGAAGATGCGCACGTGAATTTATTACGTAGTAATCCCTATTATAATGAATAATATAATAATAAGTTATGTTTCTGAATATAATCATATTTTATTGTAAATATATAAAAAACGATTATCGATACCGTTAATCTAATCATGTCATTATAGCGCTGGCAACACTGAATAAAACTTTTTGACAGTCACGTCATTGTCAAAAAGTTTTAACACTTCTCCCGCGTTTCCGAGTGACGAAGTATTCCGATTTCCTTTTGAGTATTGTTTATTGCAGTGTTTCTGGATTCCGATTTTTCTTCTACCATTTGCGACTACCTTGGCTGTTAAAACTGAACCTGAACCTGTATTACTCGCTGACTCGTCCCGCCCAACTGAACATTTGGAGCTGCCTATTTGTTGACCTGGCTTTTCTCACATGGATATCTGAACCTGTAATCTATTAACCATGATCCGCTGCATCAATTGTGGTTTAAATGTCTTTCGGATGCGCCGATACTCGTTAGAAACTGAGACTGAAGACATTCGGCGATTGATCCAGCAACAAAATGCTATTACCGATGTAAGTTGTGTTTTATTATTTATTGTGAATATTGTAATAGTATATTCATTGCGATTGCTTCATGTTTCAAACAAAATAATATACTCTATCTGGTTAATGGCAATAGCGTCGCCCCCTATCACATGGGACTTAAAACCTAACTGGCGAAACACGATGTTATGTGTAAAATATAAACATGTCACTGAGCTCATTATAAAAAAAAACGTATCAACTTAACCCATCCAATAATTTATTTATAGCTCATTATCAGTGGTTTGAAAAATCTAAGTTTCTTTTTTTTTTACAGATACCGAGGGATAGCGTTGTGTGTCATGCTTGTTGGTTGCTACTACATCAATCAATTGAAGCACCAGGACCACTTACACATACTGTAGGGCATAGGAACATATGTGTACACTGTGAGAGGTCTTTGTATCGGTCAAGAGTCCATACATTATCAAGCAATACTGAAAGAGAAGTACGCATAAGGGCTGTTGTTGCAGAGAGGATTTTGCCACGCTCAGTATGTATTCATGTTAATATTTTATCAAAATGCTATAAAATGTTAAGCTACTTACACGAATATACGCAAGATGCTTTTGCATACGTGCGCGCGTGCTCACGGCCGTCCCGATCTCTTTGTTACATTCACCTGTAACCCATCTTGGAAGGAGATAACCGATGAGTTAATGCCAGGTCAGAAACCAATTGACAGACACGACTTGATAGCGAGAGTATTCAGATTAAAAGTACAGAAACTTATGGGTGTCATTACCAAAGGTAAAGTATTTGGCGACGTGCAATGTTATATGTACTCCATCGAATGGCAGAAAAGGGGGCTGCCACATGTTCATATTTTGATTTGGCTCAAGGAGAAATTGCGACCTACCCACATTGACAATCTGATTAGCGCTGAAATTCCTGATCCTACAGAAGATAAGGAGTTGCACGACACTGTGGTTAAAAACATGATGCATGGTCCCTGTGGCATTCGTAACTCTACGTCACCGTGTATGAAGGAGGGGAAATGCACAAAAAAGTACCCGCGATCACTTATAAAAGACACTATCCACAATGAACAGGGCTATCCGTTATACAGAAGAAGATCACCTGAAGACGGGGGCCGAACGGTTACTATCAAAACCCGCAGCGGAGCTTTTGAAACTATGGACAATAGTTGGATTGTACCGTACTCGCCAATTTTATGTAAAATATTTAATGCCCATATAAATGTGGAGGCCTGCGGTTCCGTGCGCGCTATTAAATATATTTGTAAATATATTAACAAAGGAACCGATCAAGCCGTGTTCAATTTTATACAGGAAGCTGGATCGTCTGTCTTAAACGAAGTGCAAGCTTTCCAACAGGGGCGTTATGTGAGCAGCAATGAGGCAGCATGGCGACTTTTAGGATTCCCATTACATGAAAGGCACCCCACTGTCACTCACTTGGCCGTGCATTTAGAAAGCGGAGAGCGTGTGTATTTTAATGAAAGCAATTTTCATGATAGAATGGCGTCTCCGCCAAAGACAACACTGACCGCATTTTTCCATCTTTGCCAAATCGACCCATTTGCAAAAACCCTTTTGTATTCAGAGGTTCCCCGATACTATACATGGAATGCCTCTAGAAAAGAGTGGAAACGTCGCATTCAAGGCACCCCAGTAGAAAACTGGCCCGGGGTAAAATCAGGGGATGCTCTTGGTCGTGTATATACTGTTCACGTGTGCAATTTTGAGTGTTTTTGTTTAAGAATGCTTCTGCACCATGTTCGTGGACCAACTAGCCACAGGGACCTTAAAATTGTGAACGGTCAAGAGTGTGCAACATACAGAGAGGCATGTGAAGTTCTTGGTCTGTTGGAGAATGATAATCATTGGGAGGAAACCATGATAGAAGCAGTTCAATGCAGATCACCTACAAAAATAAGAGAGTTGTTTGCAACCTTGATCTCAACCTGCGGTGTTTCTAATCCTCAACAGCTATGGGAAAAATATAAAAATGATATGGCAGAAGATATTTTAAAAGGATTGCAGATGACACATCCGGACATCACGTACAATGATTTTATTTACAACGAGGCTCTCACTAAAATAGAAAATAAAACTATGGAAATAATCGGTAAAAAATTGAGTGAATTTGGAATGACTAGCCCACAACGATCAGAAGAAAGCGTAAATGACATCGCCAGAGAGCTAGATTATAATGCTACTATTCTGCAACAACAAGTAAATGACATGGTCCCACAATTGTTACCCGAGCAAAAAACTGTATTCGACGAAGTAACACGCTACGTAGAGTCAGGGAATGGCGCACTTTTCTTTCTTGATGCTCCGGGGGGCACTGGAAAAACTTTTTTACTGAATCTTCTTCTGGCTTATGTCAGAAAGGATAAAAACATTGCAGTAGTTGTTGCTTCCTCTGGAATTGCTGCCACCCTGCTCACTGGAGGACGAACTGCGCACTCCGTTTTGAAACTGCCTCTAAATCTTGCTCAAGAGGAATCCCCAATCTGTAATTTTAGTAAAAATAGTGGTCGGGCCGCGATGCTGCGCCAGTGTAAGCTGTTAGTTTGGGATGAGTGTACCATGTCGCACAAAGGAGCTATTGAAGCTCTCAATAGGACTTTGCAGGATATAAGGGACTGCAAGAGCATAATGGGAGGATTGGTAGTTTTATTAGCAGGTGACTTCCGGCAAACACTGCCAGTCATACAAAGGGGGACTCCAGCAGATGAAATAAAAGCTTGCCTAAAATCTTCCAAGTTGTGGGACCATGTCATAAAGTTTCAATTAACCACAAACATGCGAGTGCGATTATTCAATGACATTCAATCGGGTAATTACGCGGAAACATTGTTAAAAATCGGTGATGGGAAAATGACAGTAGATGCAGAAGGAATGATAACTTTAACGGAAGAGATTTGTAATGTTGTGGGTAGCGAATCGGAGTTGGTAGCAAAAGTTTATACTGACTTATACGCTCATATGTATAAATGATGATCAATGGCTCTGCGAACGCGCAATATTAGCACCAAAAAATGAAACGGTCACTAAAATAAATGAAAATATTTTGAATGAAGTTATGGGAGAAAATACCGAATATTTATCTGTAGACACAGTGATAGAAACAGGACATAGTGCCTCATATCCTGTGGAGTTTTTAAATTCTTTGGAATTATCTGGGGTGCCTTCTCATAAATTAAAACTAAAAGAAGGTGTTCCGGTGATGCTCATGCGTAATCTCGATGCCCCTAGACTGTGTAATGGTACCAGGCTGCGTGTCACTCAGCTTGGGCGGAACATTATTACAGCCACTATTTTAACTGGCGCAGCAAAGGGTGAAAGTGTACTCATTCCTCGGATTCCGATTATTCCAACAGACCTCCCATTTCAATTTAAAAGACTACAATTTCCTATAAGGGTTTCATTTGCAATGACCATTAATAAAGCACAAGGCCAAACTCTAAGGGTTGCTGGAGTACACTTAGAAAAACATTGTTTTTCGCATGGTCAGCTCTATGTAGCGTGTTCCCGGGTTTCCAGTGCCCAAAATCTGCATGTTTTTACTCCACAAGGGAAAACGTATAATATAGTGTACCATTCAGTTTTGGTTTAACAACTAATCGTATCCAGCGTTACATCGCGCTTCTTAGATTTTTCCGTGGGAATGAGAAGTTTTCTTATAGTTGTGATTTATACCGCAATATAACCGAATTCCACGCGGGCGAAGCCGCGGGCGGAAAGCTAGTTGCTAATAAAGTATAAAAAAAAAAAAACAAAATGTCACTACTAACACTGAAACGGTTGCCGTAAAAAGCCGTAAAAACCCAGAGTGGCGACACGCCGAAGTTCACCTGTTATGGTTGTGGGGGGCCAGGGGTAATCCGAATTCGTTGCCCTAAATGTCAAAAGAAGCAGTCTCTAACAGCAGTAGATTTTTGCTTCTGTGCAGCTAACATGACTGTTGATGTTCGGCCACGCCCCACAGTACCCGTCAATATAGGAGGTATGCATAGCATACATTGACACATGCGCCAAGTCAAGCATTGCCTCCTACCAGCTGTACAAGCTACTTGAGCGGAACGGCGTAAGCTTCGAGAAGGAAGTGGTGTACGTAACGCTTGCCGATGGAGTACCCAAACAATGGAGGACGTCTGTTACTCTTTATGGCCGAGTCATAATGACATCTTTCTTGGTGTTTGCAGATGCCAGAACAAGTAGAACGCTGCTTGGAGTAGGATTTATTGAAGATGCTATGTTGGCCTTGAACCTACCTCAGCGGACTTGTAGCTTCGTCTATGAACCACGAAAGGAATATGACCTGAATCCAAATCCAGAGAGTATAGAAGAACTATCGAGAGGAGGCTATCGAGGCTTCAGAAATAGCTGAAGTTGAAGAGGTGACTGAAAATCCAGAAAGCGATCAGTTAAATTTAGAGTCTGTTAACAACAAGTCTCTCAAAGTTGAAGCTGCTCGAAAGAGAATCTCTGTTTTGGACGACACATCTTATACATCTTCTAGAGCAAGTGAGGTAAACCGAAAAATTAAACGTCAACCAAAAAAACAACATGAACTGACACATTTCCAACAAAAAATGATCGAAACAGAAAAACAGAAAGTACAAGCGTTTAATAATGCAAAAAACGACAAACATGATGAAGACATGTTGTTTTTAAGATCATTAGCACCATATTTTAAATATTTATCACCAGTGCAGAAACTGAGAATAAAAAGCAAAATTCAAAATATTATTGCTGGTGAAATACAAAATATAACTACCCCTTCGACATCATCAACACCAGTATCACTTTCTATGATACCCTCCCCGGTAAACGGATCATACAACGATAATTCAACGTCGGTGCGCCACTACTACGAAAATGATCCGCTGGGTCTACATGAGTACGAAACTTCAACAAATGACTCTATTTATTAGTGCCAATGGGGAAATAAATCAATTAACCTGTGACTTGCGATTTGTTCTGTTTTTTTTATAATACTTGAATAAACCTTCAATTTAATTTATAGACTTAGTTTTTCTTCCCTATAATAAAAATTCTGCGAAAGTGATAAAAAGTGATAGTGGAGTTGAAAATACACCATGTTTGTTTTGTAATGGTTGTTTTTTGGAGTCAAATGAAGGCTGGGCTGCCTGTTCTGCATGTGGCAAATGGGCTCACTCTAGCTGTGCTGGTATAGATGATGAAAATGAAGATGCACGATGACGTTTACTTGCGAATTTTGTCAGCAAAATTAAATTGGATTTTTTTAAACCCCATCTTGCCCCTCAAGGTACCCCATCTTACCCGGAGGGGCATTATGAGGAGATCTGACCTTTTCTACTTTTCGTCAATTTTCTATTTAATTATTTAACATATGTTCCTAATTAGAATAAGTAATGGAAAATGTTAGTTTTATTGAGATTCAATCGTTAAGCACCCCGTCTTACCCCCCTCTCCCTTAATTGCTCTAAATCAAGGTGGTTTGACAGTGCCATTTTTAAAAATTATTTCGAAACAATAATCCTCTCGTGGGCCAAAAATATTGTAGGGACTAAAGTGGTAATCTGCGACAACTTGTCTAGTCATTTGAGCGTTAAAGTAGTAGAATTATGCGACCAAAATAATATCTTTGTTTTTATTTCTCCAAGATTAACACACCTGACCCAGCCACTAGATGTATTCTTTTTGGGCCGTTAAAGAAAGCCTGACGTAAAATCTTGTACCAGTATAAGCTCCGTAATCCAAATCAAACAACATTGAATAAAAACACAGGGAGAATTTGTTACGTTGACTTACTGTCACTCCTGCGTGATTATATTGCCGTCACAGCAATATTATTACGCAGGTTTTGGTAACAGAGACATATACTTACGTGAACATAGAAAATTCTTCCTGATTTGCGTCTGGTCTATAAATAAAACCATTTTTTACTTACCAACAACCACTACCTTATCAAACTATATAATAAATGATACAAGTTTCAACGTTTGCTTTTTTGTTTACTATCCACTTTTACCTCATACTGTTCTCTGTGGAAATAAATTAACATTTTTACTATATGCGCCAACTATAGCATTTCTAAGTGGCGAATTTTGGATTGTATTAAAAAGTGAAAAAAAATAAGGGTAATATTGCACAATCCTTTCAATCAAGAAGTTTTGAAAAAGTCGTTAACTAAAGTAAACGCAATATTTACCAACATTATTGTACTGGTTTTTACGTCATTTCCGTACGCGTTAAAATGGCGTCGAAAATGAATGTGAGCAAAGTTGGCTAAAAGTCCAGATAACATTGCCCGTAAACAAAATCAACCGAATTTTAAATTAAATGTTCAAAAATATTGTATTTAGCTATACTCAGGTTTGTTTAAGGTGTTACAGTTAACATACTCATGTTTCTATAGAAAAATTGTATAAAAATTGAAATTATTTGAAAAAAGTGGGCAATGCATGTTTGACGGTACTACATAAGTCAGTAAATTATTTTATTATTCTCTCCTTTTTCTTCAGATCAAAAGATTCCCTCGTGAAGGATGGGAAAAATTAAAATCCGAAAGTAAGCTGTACTTTCAGACGACAAGAAGGAGTACAACAGCAACGGGTGGATATTTGATATTAAATGCGATCCTGTCCTCGAACAAGTGTGTGCATTGCTTGGTAGAGAATGTACAGGCATAATTGGTGTCCAGGATTCCGACTCAATCACTGAAGAGTCCTGGACTCCAATTATGCCTGTACATCCGTCGAGTCAGCGTCTCGTTACCCAGAAAGAGAGATAATACCATCAACTTCGGAGGTACCATCTACGCGGAGGAACCATCTATTTTGGAGATACTATCTATTTCGGAGGTACATACCATCTATTCCAAAGGTGCCATCTACTTCAAAGGTGAGTACTGTGGAATGCTAGTACGACTACAGTTACTGTAGTTACTGACTGCATTAAAATTTGGTATTTCTATGTTAAGTTTATTTGTTTTTTAATTGCATGTTGAACGTTGTCAGTCAGCTGCTGTGGCTCGTGCCTTGTGTTTGACCAATATCCCTAATATTCACAAATTAAATAGTCAATTTAAAAGTACATATTTATACCATTAATTATCATGTCCATATAGTTACTACTTATGATAATATCGACTTAAAATTGTTCTGTACACCTCTATATATTAATCAAAGTCAGGTTAGTTATAACTCTTATAACTCAAGATTAAGATATATGTTACTTTTTACTCTACTAAAAAAAAAGAGGGTACGAACACTTGTGGAACAAAGTTTGTCAAGTAAGCCAGTCTGATCACAAATATATAAGTAAACCAAAGACACCATTGGCGTTGAGAAGGCGACCACAAATATCTCAAACAAATGAAAAGACGGAAGCAACACTGTGCTCCAGCTTCACTAATATAAACAAAAAAAAGGAACACAATGAAGACCTAAAAAGGCAACTTCTAGAGGATGAAATTGATTTTAAAAGAAAATTGTACGAAATACAACTGCAAACAGCAGCAAAGGGTCTAGAAATAAAACAAATAATAATTGATCAAATTAAAGGTTATTATTAATCTTGATTGTTTCTAGTTATTGACTTTCAAAATATTGTGTAATTAAACTCTTTTGGAAGCCATATATATAGTCAGAACTTTGTTGGAAAAAATAAGAAATTTTTTGAATCAGCAAGTAAGCAAACACAATACAGTATAGATGAAATGATGATAGCGTATAAAGGGATAAAAGCTGGAAAACGTAAACAATACATGAAAGACAATCCTATCAAGTGGGGCTTTAAAAACTATGTGAGGGCCGGTGTTTCTGGCATCATCTGACTTTTTGTTATACGCAGGTGAAGATACCTTTCGCTATCACACATTTTCTGAAGAAGAAGAATCTCTTGGTTTTGGCGCTCAAGTAGTGATTGCTTTGTGCCAAAGTATCGATCGCAAGCCAGCAATAATATATTGCGATAATTTCTTTTCATCTCCGGAATTGTTCTACGTTTTACGTGAAAAATATGGAGTTTTCGGTCTCGGTACTATACGTAATAATCGTATCAGAGGTGAAGAAAAACTTTTACCAAATGAAAAGGCTTTCAAAAAGAAGCCAAGAGGGCACTTTGCTGAAGTTAGCTGTGACAAGAACCGTTTGGCAGTTGTTCGCTGGAACAATAATAAGTTCATTTGTTGCCAGCGAGCCAGTAGAGAAGATCGTGAGATATTCGAAAGACGAGAAGAAGAAAGTATAAGTAAAGTGTCCACAAATCGTGCGACAGTACAATAAACACGTGGGCGGAGTTGATCTCGCGGATATGTTAGTATCACTGTATAAAACACCGTTAAGGACAAAAAGGTGGTACATCGGTATTTTTGCACAAATGCTGGACATATGTATTAACAACGCTTGGCTGGTACGTCGAAAAACGAATGGAAGCAGTCGAAAAATACCATTGAAAGCATTCTGATATGCTGTGTATGAGAATCTTTTAAATGAAAAGCGATGTGCCCAAAGGAAAAGAATGACTACGCCAAAAGTGGTCAAACCTCGTGTGGCACGCCCTTCTAGCCCAGTTAAATTTGACAATCTAGGTCATTTCCCATCGACGACTGGAAGAAGGACGCTGCAGGTATTGTCAAAAAAAGACTGGTGTTCTGCATAAAATGCCAATCACGACTTTGTTTTGTGACTGGTAAAAATGTTTTTTGGACTTTCACACTAAATAAAATATCATTTCAATATGTTTTATTACATTTTTTTAATTTTCCTAACAAAAAATATAACAAATAATTGGTTTCTATTATAATTACCCTCCTTTGATACTGTCCGTCACACCGAACAGTCAAATTTGTAAATCGGCTGTTACTTATTTGGCAATGTCCGGTGGGACGGTAATGTTGTTTTCGAAAAACTGAACATAAGAGATTTTTTTGTTATTTTTTTCACACTTGTGAATACACGACTATTCAAATATTGGCATAAATACAGTTTTTTTACTTTTCTTCTCTTGCCAAATAAAGGGTTAATACTAACACTTAGTATATTCCCCTGTGTCCTATTTTACTTAAGATCGATATTTTTTTGTACTTTTTAGAACATAAGCAAATTATTTTACTTTTTAAAAATAAAACAATAATTCATGAAATCAATCTCTTAATTACTACTATTACTTAATCTAAACCTTACCTTTTAATTCAGTATTTATACTTAGCTGTATAACTAACTGAAAAACATCATAAACAATAGTACATATAGGTAATAAAATAATAACATATAGCTCGGGGTACGCGAACTAATTAATAAAACAGTGAATAGATGTAGAAAGACGTATAATGTAGGAAAATATAGTGTAAACAACAATGGATGGACAAAACTAAAACTTAGAAATTATACTAGAGACACCGCGTGTTGTTGCTGGCGGAGCGGGTCGCGGACGAATTGGACTTTTGGACTGGCGCGGCGGCGTGCGGCGGGGCCGCAGCACTCGCCGCGCGCCGGTTTGAAGCGGATCGTGTGCGTCTTTTGCGCGCCGGGCGTCGACGGTTCGCTTGGAGCGCGGGACGAAACCTTTGTTTTGCCTTTGACTGGCTATAAACATTTATTTTAAAGACAACAACTTAGAGTTTTAAGACAACTCTTTTTGGCACATTGCTTGATTAGGAACACATCTATATTGATGACTAGCCGTTTTCCCGCGGTTTCACCCGCGTCCCGTGGTAACTACTGCCCGTACCGGGATAAAATATAGCCTATGTTACTCGTGGATAATGTAGCTTTCGAATGGTGAAAGAATTTTTAAAAACTGTCCAGTAGTTTTTGAGCCTATTCATTACAGCCAAACAAACAAACAAAGTTTTCCTCTTTATAATATTAGTATAGATAGTATAGAAAAATCGTCTAGTTAACAAGTTGACTGAAAGTCACATAAATAAAGATAAATTTTTAAAAATGAAGGTCAAATTAGCTGCACAAGTATTTAGCCAAAGAGTTTCATCAGCGCTTAGGTTTTCAGGAAGTAAGTGCAATTTGTTAACATTTGAATTAACATTAAAAACTTTGCACTTCTGAATTCGACCTTTTACCGGCAGAATGCGAGGGAACCGCTGATTTTCTTTTAATATTTGATAAATTATTTGATTCTTTTAATGGTCATTCCTATCAAGATGATTCAAAAATGTATATGGGTTGTGTAAAAAAGAATTCCCCTCGCTTCCAACTATGGGATGATTTACTTCCTACATTAGAATCAATTAGATTTAAATCAATCAGCAAGAAAATGGTATTGATCAAATTAAATATGAGATGATTCCTTCAATAAAGAATTGGATACTAAATATAAAAACTTTTAAGGAAATATGGGAATATTTCCAATCATAGAAATCAAGATCCATTAGAAGAACTTTTTTAGCAGTATTAGAAGCAATGGTGTCAGAAATGTAAATCCAAATTGCTATCAATTTATTAATGCCTAGAAAACATTGATTGTTAATAATAATAATTCACCACATTCTGCAGGTGCCAATTGTGAAGATTATAATTCAGAAAAAATGATATTATAATTCAGTTATGCAATCATTATCATGCCCATATAGCGCTTTTTGGTAGCCGTTACGAAATAATTCGACACTATGTTTCCACACTTATTCATTTTGGTTAAACAACAAAATGGTTTATTACTTCCAGTGATTCTCAAACGTTTGGACAGGCCTGCATTGTATCAAATTATGTTTAGTATAGTACTAACTAATGAGGGCTCGTCCCACCTTATATCGGTTGTGCCTAGTACATGGGTACAAAGACACAAACAAAAACAAAAACTATTCTGTTTTGGGCAAGGACGAGAGAAAACAGCGACCTCGAACTATTAAGGAGAGATGAAAAAAGTGTGCCTTCAGAGAATTGGAGAAAATTAAAATGTTACGTGAAACTACAAGGCATACCTACTTTCTACTGGCATCTTTGATAAACACATCGAAAACGTCTTTACAACGCATGTTAAAGCAGGCTAGACGATGTCTCAAAATGAATACCTTCCTGCATCTGGGGTTTGACCACATCAGCCGACATGAAGTGATCGAAAGGAATAGGACACTTCCGAATTCTATTTTTGGTAATGAAGAGCGAACAAAGGCCATTTTAATTATCGACGGCAGTTTATTTATTCAAAAATCTTCCAACTTTCTCTTTCAAAGATTAAGCTATTGCTTACACAAGTATAGCAACTTGATTAAGCCTTTCATGATTGTGTGTGCTGATGGCTATATCATAGAAGTGACTGGACCCTACGGCGCCAGAACTTCAGACTCCGACATAGTAAAACTATTATTAGATAACCATGATGGTCCCATGGAAGAAGCTCCAATGCGATGGTTTTTACACCCAAATGATGTATTTGTTTTGGATCGGGGTTTCCGAGACTGTTAGCCGGATCTAGAGGAATGTGGTTAAAACGCTTACATGCCACCGTCGTAGGACGTAATGAAAGACAATTAAGTACAATAGGGGCAAATAAATCCAGATTGATAACCATGGTTAGATGGGTCGTGGAAACCATTAATGGCACGATAAAAAGAGATTTTAAAATATTTAGACACAAATATTTTAATATAGCGCTAGGCAACGCAATGACAGATTATAGAATAGCTGCAGCGCTTACCAATGTAACTCATCTAACATATGAAGACAGCAGATTTACTGAAGAGTTTATATTTTTTATTTATTTGTTTATATTAGTCAGGCATCTGAGGCCCATAGAGAATACAATACATAAAAATATTATAACATTAAATCATAAACTAATACATATGTTACACAGAAAACTTAAAAACTAATGCACACGAAGTGTCGGCGTCGTGTTACGCTGCGTGGTGTCGCGTGGCCATCCTCGATTATAGAGATGATTGAA
This sequence comes from Helicoverpa zea, assembly GCF_022581195.2. Lineage (NCBI taxonomy): Eukaryota > Metazoa > Arthropoda > Insecta > Lepidoptera > Noctuidae > Helicoverpa > Helicoverpa zea. The sequence goes on from NC_061472.1 coordinate 9,560,831, forward strand.
AGAAATAGGGACAGGGCGAACCTATTAGCCGATTATGTCGATGAACATCATTGGGATCGACAAAGAATTGTGCTTGCCCGAATAGATATAACACACCCCAATCTATCGGATTTTCCAAGAATGGATTACGACCAATTAATTGTCGAAACTTGAAAAGGTAAAGTTGTTTTTTTTTGCTGTTTTAATCAAAAGTAGAATGCATTTTGAAATAAATTGTTTTAACCGACTTTTTTTATTTTGAAGCTTACGCACTTTTTTTATTTTATTAATATTAAATATCTAAATTATATTATATAAAACTACAACACCACTCACGGGGTATAATATTATATAAAACTGCAATATCGAGCACGGGGCGCCTTCTAGTTAATAAAATATTTATAAATTGAACTCTCCTATATAAGGATAATTAAAGTCGATTTTTACCCGACTACGGCGAAGCAAAAGGAGGGTTAGGATTTTGACCGGTATGTATGTATGTAAGTATGTATGTTCATCTGTTCCCTCATAACTTGTGAATTACTGATCATAATTTGACAAATGAGGTGTCGTTGGAAGTGCATTGATCGTCCGCTAGTTATAGGTTATGTAACGTCACAATAACTTGCATGTGGCGCCCTCTAGAGAACATAAAGTCATGAACTAAAAAAAAAATTGCGAAAATTGAGAGGTGACATCAAAGAAGAATCAAAATTCGAAGAACTGGATATTAAAAAGCGGGCAATAAAAAGGATTATTAGAGTTAACATCCAAAGGAATGAATTCAGGGGCGTAGCTACCGCCGTATTTGCCGTATCAATTATACGGGGCCCCCGGGCCACGGGGGCCCCCAAAGTGTGTAAGGAAAAAGAATAAAAACTTTCTAATTTATTTTATTTTACAAATGACAAAATTCTATAAAGTAATTCCTTTTTTTCCCGCCTTAAGCGTGCGTTCAAAAGTTGGCAACACTACATCGTTATGGCGGGCTGCGGGACTTCCCCGTTTTACTTACTTCATCTTCAACTCAGCGGGGAATCCCCGGGAATCCTTTATCGATATCGCGATGTACGTGTACGTTGTTGTACTTTGCATTGGATGTTAAACCACGGAGTACAGTGCACTGTTTATTTACGCGCTTTATACAAGGTGTTGATTTGCATTTGTGCCATAGCTCAGGAGGAGGACATACAATACGTAAATAATCGATTGGAATTACAGTAGATGGGAAATAACTAATATGCACTGCTTTTTTTGTCATTGTAATGTCGTGGTATTTCCGAAGTAATCCAATTTTATGAATGAAATTTATGTGTGATCGTTGCGTATGCTTTGTGTTTGCGTTTGTGTGAGGGTGCAGCACGGTTTTAACGCCAGTAACATACGCGCCAAGTTTAAATAAGGCTAGATGACATTTACGGAATTCCGAAAAAAAAATAAAGAAAAAAAATTACGTACCAATTTTTTTATTGATTTGGGTCGAGAATCATTAGCATAATTACCTCCTTGAATATGGCACGGATGCAAATCAACAGCTTGTATAAATGTGCATTACATTGTAATTCAGTACAAACAATATTGTTCTTCTGGTTTAGCAGTATTAGTAGCGACTTGTAAAAGAAATGAGTGAAAGGAAAAGAGATTATCCCAGCGGCGCTGAGAAAAGAAAAATTAAACAGAAAAGGGACGAGGTTATAAAAAAGTGCCCAAAATTTCTTCATTTTTTCAGAGACAACATACTGTGAGTGATTTAGATTGGAAAGGTAAGTACTACACTACTACCCAACCCATTTATTAGTTAGTGATAAACAAGGAAATATTTTAATTTCGGTCTGTCCATCTGTCCGTCACGTTATTTATTTATATATAACTCTTTTTAGTTTAGTATCAAAGCATTCGTATTTATTTTTTAACAATTACTCGTTTATTTTTAGATTCTTCTGAAGCATGTTCTTCGTCACATATCCATCCGGAAATAGAAGAAAGCCAAGCACATACTTTATCGGATGTCCATCCAGAAAGCGAGGAACCCCAAGTCAACGATTCTGATATATCTGCAGAAAATGCAGATTGTAATATAATTTCATCAGATAGACGAAATTTTGGTGACAATTTAACTGAATGCGAACGAAAAATAATTTTTAAATTGGGTCCATTTAAACCACAAGGACCATTTCCAAAAGTTTCAGAAAATAACCGACCTTTTTCGGCTTATTATTATTCATATTTCAATCAGGCAGGCATAAAAATTATAAGACCATGGTTATGTTATTCTAACGTTTTAAACAAACCGTACTGTCACTTCTGTTGGTTATTAGCAGATCGTCAAAACAAATCGTACTCCTCTGCTTGGGTTAACGGTGTTTCGGTTAGAAGCAATTTCACACAAACTATTCTTGACCATGAAAAATCACAGCAGCATATTAGTGCCTCACTCTCTTATAATAATTGGTTGCAAGGAAATACCATCGATACTCTATTGAAAAGTGAAATCGATAGTAAAATTACATTCTGGAGAGATGTACTGCATCGTATAATTAATGTTATAATTACTTTAGTATCTTGTAATCTACCTTTGAGGGGGCATGATTCTGATTCTGGCAATTTTATGGCAATTTCACGTCTGCTATCTAACTATGATGCAACTTTAAAATAACTTCTTCTAAAACCGAAAGGTGAAATAAATTATTTAAGCCCTACGATTCAAAACGAAATTATTAGTTTCCTTGGTACTAACGTTAGGAACAGTATTATCTCAGAAATTAAAAAAGCTCCATTTCTGACAATAATTCTGGATACAACACAAGACTTGTCAAAAATTTACCAACTATCTGTAGTTTTTCGATATATCTCGGTTACAGAAAATGATGATAATGTGCCTAAAGAAATAAAAATCTGTGAGTCCTTTTTAGGATTCATAGCAGTAACCGATTGCAGTGCTGCAGGTCTGAAAACTGTCATTTTAAATTTGACTAAAGAATATGGAATTGATTTGACTAAATGTAGAGGACAGGGATACGATGGAGCAAATGTTATGTCGGGTGTGTATGGAGGATTACAAACCCTAATAAAAGAGCATGCTCCAAATGCCGATTATGTTCATTGTGCTGCGCACGCTTTAAACTTGGTTTTGAACGATGCTGCGAGACATGTTCGTGAAGTATCGACATTTTTCGATAATTTAGAAATAATATATACTTTTTTTGCCAATAGTATAAAACGCTGGGCTATGCTAAGTGACGATTCATCTGAGAAATATTTGATTACCCTTAAAAAGGTATGTCCTACCAGATGGTCTTCTAGGAACGACGCTTTATTAGCAGTAAAGAAAATTTTTTTACTAATCATGAAAACTTTGTACCAACTAAATTTAATTTCAAATAAAAAAAAATGAACGTGAAGAATGTAAAAGTATAATTAAAATTTTAGAAAGTTTTGATTTCTTAGTGCTCGTTACATTTTTTTCTTCACTATTTGAAATTATTAATCCTGTTTCTAAAGTTCTACAGCATGAAAATAATGACTTACAGAAATCTAGTACTTTATTAAGTAATCTTTTGAATAGACTGTGCTAATTAAGAAATCAGAATTCATTTAATAGTTTGCTAAATGAATCCAAAGATTTAGCAAAAGAGTGGGGGGTAACAACTGTTTTTAAAAACAGTAGGCGTAAGATAACGAAGCGTTTTTTTGATGAGTTATCACAAGATGAAAGAATTTCCGACCCGGAATCATATTTCAAAGTCAATGTATACTATTGCTGTTTAGATATATTAATTTCTCAAACTAAAGAAAGATTTCAGAGCCTTTGCAACCTGAGTAGTATATTCGAAATATTACAACCGGAGAAACTCCTATCTTCTTCAAGCGAAGAGATATTAAACGCTTCCATAAAACTGTCTGCTAAATACAGTAAAGACATCTCACTTAATCTTTGTGACCAATTAAAGGCTCTAAAAACATGCTTAAATTCTGAAATTAAAAAAAATTATTCCATTAAAGAACTCATTGAATTATTGCTAGTAAAATTCAATAGTCTTGCATCCAGTTTTCCCGAGGTAATCACAGCATGCTTTTTATTCTTGACCCTTCCAGTTACAACCGCAACGGCAGAAAGAAGTTTTTCAAAATTAAAACTAATAAAAAATTATTTAAGAACTTCGATGGGACAAGAACGGCTGTCAGACATGTCACTATTGTCCATAGAGGCAGAAACTTTAGAAAAACTAAAATCATCATCAGCCATGAATGATTTAATAAATCAGTTTGCCGAAAAAAGGCAAGGAGAGTGAATATTTAAAATTCGATTTTTATTTGTAAAATGGGTAAATTATGTGATAAATAAATATTTCTTCTCACAATTTTTTTTTTCTTTTGTGAAAAATCTTTACCTCCATATAAGGGCCTCCAAAAAAATTTTTATACGGGGCCCCGACAAGGCACGCTACGCCACTGAATGAATTGGTCCCTTTACGGCCCGGCAACATCCCAACCTAAACTTGATGATTTTAAGTCAATATTTGAGTTAATACCTGCTGACTGTCGCCCATTTTATGAAAATTTAAAACTTTAACGAGACGGCAAAGCCATAGATCATAATAATTATCGACTAGTACGTATGCGACTGCCAGCGCCACCTACCATGATTGTGGAGAATCTGCGAGCACCACACAGCGCTTACGCTTCACGCACACAGCGCCACCGATGCCTACACTTGACGCACACAGCGACCAAGCGGGCGCCTTTAAAAGGCGACGCTCGCCGTGAAGACACCACTCGCTACTTACGCGGCACAGAGGTCGATAGCCCCGCAGTCACTTCTGTTGCCCAAGCTTGAACTGAGCGGAGGCCCCGTCGCCCTCAGGAATAGCATAGCTAGGAGGTTAAGGGATAGGATAGCCCCGCAGTCCATCCCTAGGACCACGAATAGGCTTCATCAATAATATTGTATACCTACCATATAAGTTAATTACTGTTTGTACTTGTGTTGGAGTAATAATAAACACCAACTGTCATCCATCATTGATGTTTCAATCTTCCCGCCATTATATTGGCGCCCAACGTAAAATTTATCTACCCTCATCAAAAATTATAAATACGGATACCCTCAAGATTTAATATTATCCTACCATGGCTGAGAAAAAACAAGAAATGATAATGATGACGCAAGAGCAGTTTACCTTATTGGTTAACAAACTGTCAGAATCAAATGACGCTGCGAAAAAAAGTTTTGCAAGGTGCACAAAACGACGGTTGACGGTGAACGAAACTTTAACAAAGTTGAAGAATTTGTGACAAGTATTTCGGTCTACAAGAAAATTGAGAATATCAGTGACGAGAACGCACTTGAAGGCTTAACGTTGTTGCTTAGTGGTACTACTGCTACGTGGTGGAACGGAGTAAAAAGTGATATAAAAAAGTGGAACCAAGCCCTAGACGCAATAAGAACATCGTTTGCGCCAAAGATGCAGCCGCACGAGATTTATTTAGAATGTTTCGCAAAGAAACAAACTAAAGAAAATATAGATTCTTTTGTATGTGAGAAGCGTGCTTTACTAGCACAACTTCCGACGAAGAGGCACAGAGAGGAAGGACACCTTGATTTCGTGTACGGACTCCTCAACGTAACCTACAAAAATGAAATTCCACGCACAGAAATAAAAACGTTTGCGGAATTGTTAGAACGAGGCCGACACCTAGAAAGTTTGGCAAAGGAGGCAGGTAAAGTGCAAGTAACGCAAGAGCGGAAACCACTGAATGATGATCTTTCTGTGGTAAAAAAAGGTCACCTTAGTGACGTATGCCGCAAAAGATTGGCAGAGCAGAAAGCCGCTAGTGAGGAGACTAGTAAAACCCCTGCTATAACTTGCTACGGGTGTGGAGCACTGGGAGTGTTTAGAAGTAACTGCGAAACTTGTAAGAACAAGGAAACCCCGCCTAAACCGGTTGCATTCACAGGCGAAGATACCAACTATACAAGTGAAAATAAAAGGTGAAGAAGGTTACGCCTATATAGATACAGCTGCTCGGTGTAGTATAGCTAGTGCGCAGCTATACAAGACGCTGCTGCGGGAAGGTGTGAGCTTTAATCAGCGACCTACGGACATTACCTAGGCGGATGGCACCATCAAGACCACCAACATGTTAAACGCAACTGTTGACATAAACCAACATGTTAAACGAAAATTTTATTGGCAGTACACGATCTCCAATTATACTAATTATACTAATTGGATTTACTTTACTACTACTACTACTTTGAATTATATATATTAGTATAATTGGAGATCGTGTACTGTCAATAACATTTTCAGTAATACCAGAAGCAGTAGATAATCGTACTCTGCTTGGTATTGATTTTCTGGAACAGTCGGGAATTGTACTGAATTTACCACAGCGCAGTTGGAATTTTATTGACGACCCAAAGACGACACACAACTTCATACAATTGAAAAATGAGTACATTCCATTGAAGGCAGCAAGGCCGCTTACATTCGAGGTACCAGTGGAACCTGAGGAGGTGAAGTTAATGTCTAATCTCATCAATTGGGCTAACGAGCTTAACAATCTGTCACCGTTGCCCAACACCCCATCACCTCTCACAGAGATCGAAGACAGCCCGCCTGTGAACAAAAGACCAAGATGGAACTTACAAAAATTAAATACACCACCACGTCCTATTCGTTCACTAGAACCTACTGACAACAATTCATGTATAGACCCTAGAATTAAGTATATACCAATAAACCCTACTTCTTTGTATTCTGTTGATATTTATTTACATCCCGATGAAGGAACTTCACTTTCAAATAATGAACGAGAAACGTTCAATGAGTTGCTAATTGAGTATAGCGACATCTTTGAGAAAAATACCGAACCAACTCCATTTACACAACATAGAATAGATACAGGCAATCATTCACCCATTAGCGTTAAATCCTATAGACTGTCGCCTAAAAATTCAAATTTAGAATACACTCTCACGCATGCTAGGCTAACCCTTTTGATGCTAGAAATATTCTACAATCATTAAAACCCTTTCAAATACACGTAAAGTCCTTAAAACTAAGATTTCGCATAGGTGCCCGTTTTTTTTGCAAAAGAGTTTATATTAATGTACCTACTTTAATGAATAACAGTAATTTTAAAAGGAGGATTTTCTATGATATTTCTAGGCGACGTCAATCAATTCACAAAATACGAGATCATGGAGAAGAAGTCCAAGAAAACAAAGAGTTGCAGAGCTTACCACTGCCATTCGAGTGCACAGACACTCCTACTACAGATGAAGTAAGTCATTTTGATATATTGGTTAGTATTTGATAGAACGAGCATTGACCACGTAGCTTCCATAAGTCATGGCAAAATGAAAAAATTGCCTTAGAGCAATTGTCTAGTATGCTCAATATAAATATTGAAGCATTGCGGGTTATTTATTGACCAAGAACACCCATTCCTTGGTGCTATATGCTTTGTGCTCCTGATGGAATAACAGAGGATATGGTAGTGGAAGTTAAATGTCCTATTTATAACTCCATACAAAATGGGAATAGATGCAGCTGAGTTACAATCAGGATTCCGCAAGGGTGTAGGGACTGCGACTGCTTTGATGGATGTAGTGGGTAATATTCTGGACGCACGTGACCGGGGGGAGGGGTCAATCCTTGTCTTGCTGGACTTTTCACGTGCTTTTGACGCTATTAATACCAGTCTACTGCTGTCCAAGTTAACTTACTATGGTTTTGATGGTGCTGCGGTGGATTGGTTTAGTATCTATCTCACGGACAGGTCCCAGCTCGTGCAAATCCACAAAGAGGACGGAACTACCATCTCATCCCCTCCACTCACGGTGACTTGGGGAGTTCCACAGGGTTCGATATTGGGCCCATTGCTGTACATCCTCTATAGCGCTGAGCTGCAGATATCACATGTATGCAGATGATATCCAGCTGTACACATCCTTCAAGAGGGATAATGTGGTAGCTGCAGTTCAAAGGATAAATGAGGATCTGCAGCGGATAGTAACTTGGTCGGAGGGGAATTGTTTGCTGCTTAACCCCCTTAAGTCCAAGTTTATGGTACTAGGAACAAAAAAACAGGTCACCAATATATTAACTGCCAAGCCTGAGATAGTCATTAAGGGGGAAAAAATTGAACGGGTAGAACAAGCGTGTAGTCTGGGCCTAATCTTGGATCCGGAGCTGCACTTTGAGGCTCACATAAATAATACAGTTAGAAACTGTTTCTACAGACTGAAGGTACTATATGGTATCCGTAATTTTCTTAACCTACCTCTTACGAAACAACTTGTTGAGACTCTAGTCCTCTAGTCCTATCTAAGCTAAATTACTGTGATACTGTATATGGGCCTTGTCTGCTTGCTAGGACAGATAGGTTGATACAGCGAGTTCAGAATGCCTGTGTCAGATTCTGTATTAAAGTCCCTTGCGACAAAATTTATTTATTTGTTGTTTCTTGCGTCATTCGTGTGTTTGAATTAAATGGATTTTCTTTCTTTCTTTCTTTCTATAGGAAATAAAAAAATGCATTTTTGGAGAAAAGATGATAAAACTAATAAAGTTGCAGTAAATAAAAAATCTGATTGGTATTTCCAAGCCCAAGGTCAAATGCATATTTGTCAAAAGGATAAGTGTTTATTAGCTGTGTGGTATGGAGAACACAAAATAAAAACTGATATAATCAAAAGGGATGATAAGTTTTGTAAAGAACAAATGGAACCAATATTATTGAAATTTTATTTTGATTGCTTGCTTCCTGAACTAGTGGACCCAAGATTTGTTAGAAACATGCCAATTCGAGATCCAGAATATGTTATTAAAAAGAATGTTGAAAATGAAGACGAAAGTCGGACTAATGATAATAATGAATCATATGAGAATGAAACAAACACAACGCAAGAAATTTCAGCTAATGAAGATATTCAACTTATCTTAGATTTTGAAAAGTTTTGAATTTTGAAATAATATTTTGTTATTTTATGGACCTAATTAAAAAAGTTTCCTTTAAAAAATATTTTTCTTGTAAAGATCTTTTAGTTTTGCTGAGAAATCATAAAACCCGGAATAGATCTGTAAATCATAAGCCTCCTAATATCCCCACGTTTGCGTCTTAGAGGACGGTAGGAAACATCTGACATCATAGCTTTACAGCTTTGGTACCCGATAAATCTAATTTTTCAATTAGATATTTTGTCTTATGATAATTCCCTATACTAAACTTATTAGTATAATTTTTCGAATCCCGCTCGCGGATAATTTTTATCTCTCATATTATTTATGTAAATTTTATCAATAAAATAACATGTGGTTCATGTTAAATAAAAATTATACTAATTACCGAATACTTTTATTTTTAATTAAGATTGTATATTTTGTGAAGAACGAATAAAGAAAATAAATATTAAAATAATCACAATCCCACATATAATAGAATAAACATAAACGTTAATCGACTCCACTACAACTCTGTTCTAAATTGGTACTTCCTAGCGCGCTAATTTCAAATTTTGTTGTATGAAATGCGCTCGCTTCTATATTTGAACCCGCCCACTTTTTATCATTTTCGCAAAAAGGTATCGTCGTTAAAAAAAAAAATCCCTTTGGGATGCAAGCGAGACGCGGGGAGTGAGGCAGCGCCGAGCGGACCGCGCGATTGGTGCGTCAGACGACCCTTGCCCCGCGCATTGCGTCCACATCCGTTTGCTCCCAAATACACTTGCATGCATGAAAGTTGAACCAGTTACTGTTATTGTTTTCAGTTTAGTTTTTGTTATAACTTGTTGTTTTTAATTTAGTTTTTGTAGTTTTAAATTTAGATTTTAGGTCTATTGCAATGCCGAGATCAAAAGCTATGTTACGCAGACATGCCAGAAAAATGGTCTTTGATGTCTATTGTTATTTAACAAAAGACGGTCTTACTGAAAAAGAGACGGTAAAACGGACTGCAGAAGCCACTAACACTTCAGAAAGTATAGTTAGAAATTCTGAATTCTTGACGGACACCGGGAAAAAAGAAGCCAGTCACAGAGATCGATACTTTCGACCTTCAGTTATTAGGACCTGTGTTCACAATTTTCATTTAACTAATAAAGAGCTACCAACAGTTGAAAAGCTAAGAAGAAATAAATTTGATTCGGAGCGCAGTTTGCGCAGGATTTTAAATAATTTAGGTTTCCGGTGGAGAAAAGCCGAAAACAATAGGCGACTTTTATTAGAAAAAACTAATACCAGGTTACTGGTAAGGGTACTAAGAATAGAATTTCTTAAGACTCTGATGAAATATAGAGAAGAAGGTAGATCTGTTGTTTACAAAGATGTTTAAAGTATAAGAATGAATTTGTTATCAACAGAAACACTGTAAACATCGATAACAATACGTCGAGAACGACAACGCTTCGCTGCATTCTATCGCCTCTATCCCATTACCGCGACTTAGAGAAGTAGTATAACCTTTCCGAATTTCGGTAATTAACCCCGAATTTCGGTCTAATGCGGTTTGTTGTTAAGCCCTATTTTAAAAATACTATGTAAGCAAATTATAATAATATAAATATACGTCAGATTCGCCTGTGGCAGTTAGTCTGTTGTCATTCTCGACGCATATCGGTTCTAAATCGGTACTATTTCTATTTCTAATTCTTCTATTTCTTAGTGTCCTAATATCCCTAAATTCTGTTAATTGTGTTGAAAATACAATATAATCATTTTGTGTGTAAAATTAGTTTTTTTTTAAACCGTTTTCGAGAATCCCGTAGAACAGTACGTAGATATAGGTATTGCTAGTAATTTTTCCGCTCAATTTCGCTCGGTCACCACCCGTCGCGCGCCAATAAGGGTCCGTTCACACAGACCGGCTCAGAGAGGAGAGCAGATTCTTATCCCGTTGAAAATGTAGTTGTATTAAGGTTTATTTTGTACGTGCACTGCGCCTTCAAGCATTCTTAATGAATGACAAAAGCAGCTCTAAGAGCCGTTCTGTGTGTACAACCTTTAGCAGACACAATAGAAATATAATTGTTATCTTTACCTATGAGGCGCCATGCGACATGTAAAGGATTAAACATCCATACCAGTTTTTTTTTTCGCAGTTTTTTTTTTCGTTTGGCTATCTCATGAAATATCACCTTTTAAATAATTATTATTTTACAGATATCATAAAAATCGTGAAAATAAAAGAAAACATCCGGCTGAAGAGTCAATTGTGGAAGATTTACAAAATTTTAATACGGATTTTGAAATGATGGAAGATAAAGAAACTAAAAAGATAACGATAATGTTACGAACAAAACAACTATGCATGAATACGACTCAAATATACAATATAGCAATCACGCCAGTACCAGTTATAACACTATTGATGATACCGTAGCGATTGAAACTGGTGCTTCAAAAATAATAGCAACGAATGAGAATTTAACAACAATACCCGAAACTGAGGGTCAAACTGGTGAAACTTGAATCAGTTCGAGGTTGATTGAATTCAATCAAATCATAACAGAGAACAGTGGGCTACAAGCAGAAAACAAAATCCGCAAAGAATCTAGTCTTAAGTTTCAAAATCGTTAGTGATCCCATTCGACGTACTTCACCGGTTTTTTTTGCTTGTGGGTGCGTTGTGAAAAAAATATATACATATATTAATATATTATATTTCATGGTCTGTGCCGTCGGCTTGACCATGTGAGATTGCACCTTCATTGGATTACTCTTGGAAAACCTATAGATCCTTGCGTTCAAGTGTCCTCTTGCATCTATCTGTCTAGTCGCGGCCGCTGCTACCCCCCACACCGCGCGGGGTGTGACGGGGGAGCGCAGGTGGTCGCGTTCGCCAGTACGCTTTCGTTATTCCCGCGGGGTGTGACGGGGGAGCGCAGGTGGTCGCGTTCTCCAGTACGCTTTCGTTATTCCCGCGGAGTGCGTGTACCGTCCAGCCCGGTTTAAGGAGCCGTTCGGTCCGATTGGAGGCGTCACTCTAATTTTGTCAATCTATTGTCACAGATGGCGGTGACGAAAGAACCATCGTCACTGGAGGACCTCTTAGAGTGAACGAATAAAGAAGTTGGCTTCGACCTATCTACCTGATGGATGGCGTCAATGGAAAATTATACCTCATGCCAAAGAGGATCTTTTAGGTTCGCACCTGGACCCTCTTGTGCTGAATAAAATCAGCTTCAAACTGATCGTAGCATCTCTAGCAGAATTAAAACCTCTGCTCTTAAGCAGAAAGGAGGCGTCGAGGGAGCTTGCAGATAATGAAGATGTAGATGACTCATCGACGCTTCGCTCCACGTCGTCCAAATCTAAAAAGCTCACAAGGATAGATAAGCTAGAACAAAATTTTAGCGAGATGAAGGATATGCTCTCCAGCATTATGGGCAGGTTTAGTAGCAATGTTGACGATGATTCCGAAGTAGAGGCGGCTTACCCTTCTTCTGATGAGGATGACCTACAGGAACAATATCCAAGCCGGAACGAGACACTAGAATCTTCAGACTAGAAGGCCCCAGCTCTAACACCAGAGGATGATGACGGAGATTTTTATTTCTCCCCTCAAACTAAAGAACAAGAACCTCCATGTCGAACACCAAAGGCACAAATTGAAGAGCAGGGTATAAAATGCATGAGATTGGGCGAGTTGGCGTACAAACAGATCCGGTACGCTGAGGACCAGAAAAAGCTGCAGGCGTTTCCAGTTTTCCATATCTCAAAGGTTAACCCTTCTCTAATACAACTTAATCCGGCAAATGCTTCATCTGATTCTCTAGCCAAGCAGGAATCCTCTTTTAGGACAATCTTACATGGGTTGCTGCTGCAACGCGAGGCCCTTACTAGTGCTATTAAGGAGCTCTCAACCAAGCGTCCTTTTCTAACGTTGGACATAAAAGAAACGCTGTCAGGACCAAACGCGGCTTTCAAGACGATTTCTGATGACATCTTGCAATATGTTTGTGAAATAATAGAACTTCGAAGGAATGCGATCCTACCAAAAGATGAATACTACGCAACATTGTTTAACGCCATCCCCCCTTCTTCGACACATCTTTTTAATGAGCAGCAGGTCTCAGAGTTGTTGAAGCAACCTTCAGAGCAACTATAGAGACTACGTTTTGCTAGGGGACTCTGGATATCCAATAGAAAGATAATTGTTAACGCCCCTCAGAAATCCTACAACCCCAGGAGAAATAATGTACAATAAATGTCACATTAAAACAAGGAATATATATGGAGTATGGAAACGACGATTCCCATGTATTGGTTCAGAACTTCGATTAAAACAAAAACGCATAGAAGCTGTAGTTAAAGCCACAGCTGTGCTTCATAATATATATATGTCGAGAAAGAAATGATCCTGAGTCAGATTCCACAATCCAGGTCGAAATAAGGAATGATGATAGTAATGTTCCAAACTCTAAAAATAATCCCTTAACAAAATGAGCATGATACAGAAAAAAGAAAATAAAAACATAAAATTGTAAGGGAAAATATGTGTCTCAAAGCGAGCAATATGGCCCTCGCACAGCATAATGTTGCGACTCGAAACGAGACACGAGTCCGAGCGCTGGTTTTCAGCGATAGCCGGTGTTACCGCGACGACGTCAACCGGTGGTACTAATGTATAAAATAAATAAATCATAATTATCTTCTTAACTTTGCATGAATATTGTGTTTTGTGTTGTGATATTGAACATGTGAAATTGTGCAGCGGGTGGAAGCGTGTGTTGTTAAAAGAGGAGATTGACAGCGTTTTGACAATGACAGTAAGTGAAAAACTCATCAAGAAAAAAAAAAAACAATTAAATAGTAATATATTATACAACATTTTAAATTAAAATAAATTATGTTCGTATAAGTAGAAGGAGGTTGGAAGTATTATATGATAATTATGAGAAGGTATGAGGCACAGGACGATACATTGAGCGCAAACTCAGCAGCTTCACTCTATCAGAAGATTGAATGTCAAAGCAGCCCACGCTGAAGGAGATTCCTAAACCAGAGCATGTATGCCATGACCCCAGAAGTATGAAACAAATTTTATGAGCTGCGATAATAGCAAGGAGAGAAAAATATAAAGTAATTAAAAACAATCCAGGAAAAAACGAGGCTGAAAGGGCTAAAAAAAGAGAAGTTTATGTAAAACGAAAAGACAGTAATAAGGTGAAAAGTATTAACGAAATGACTCCAAGAGAGCGAAGACTACATAGGAAAAAGTGGAGGGTAAATTCGGAACGCTATCACGAGAAAAAATCAAAAGACAGAATGATACTAAAAGTGATTGTACAAAGAACTGATAAGATACTACAGCTGATGATAAAACTGGCGACTCATTCGATACACCTGATACAGAACGACCAAATAAGTTAAAAAACAAAATCTTGTTGAACAAAATCAAAGCTTTAAAACGAAAGCACCTCTTGGAAAAGCAGGAAATGACATGTTTAATATAAAAAATCCAATACAGATGCAGAGTTCTATTGCGAAAAATTAATATTATGCAAAATAATCGAGAAAAAGAAAATATGAATCGTGAAAAAACAGGCACAACTGAAGCTACAGAAGAAGTCTGTATGTCCAAGACGCAATTATGACCTCAACAGGAAGTGTCTACGCAGCCCTTTACAAAAGAAGATTTTAGAAGAAGGCAAAAGTATCCAAGAGACAGTGGAACGATTTTATGAAGATGATATTAATAGTCGCAATACTGCCGGTAAAAGAAAATGTATTAAAAAGTTCGGAGTTATGAAATATAAGCGGTATTTGTTGGACTTTTACTTATAAAAAATATAAACTAAAATATTTAACAATAGGCAGGTACTAAATAAAAACATTACAAAACTTTGATATCTATTGGTAATAATTTTCTATTACAGTACTTCTGACAACGAACCCTGCGCTTGTACTAGCCATTCTTGATCAAAATGGGAATCAATACCCAATGTCATGTTATCATTTAAAATCAGTGATCAATTATGTAACACTGCACAGGCTACAATAATAAGGGACACTGTTTGTAACTTGTTACCAAGGCCTTTCGATAAGCATGGAAACTGACGTTTCCAAATTTCTAGTTTTGATTTGTGCTCGGTTATACCGTTGTGGAGGTATGAGAGCAGAGAGTAAAGCTCATCATACCTCGCACTAAAGGGAGGATCCTCCGACCGGACAGGTGATATTGCCCGGCGGGCTACTGCCCGACAGTTGTTGTCGGGGTGATCTACGCGTATTAATGTGCGCGCGAACACTGCATGTGCGATGCAGGATACTTGTTTGAGAGTTGCGTCGGCGACTGTGTAGATGGCGGTGTTAACAGTTGTAGTACCGCTACATCACTTCCCTCCGGAGACCGGAGGTCGATGGTACAAGTTCTTGAAGTGCTAGCTAGTCTTGTTGCCAATGCGTTGCCGCGAGGTTCTCGGTGAGTCGGAACTGGCTGCTACGGCGGTGCTGCGAATCCCAGTGAGTCGGGACCGGCGCTGCGAGAGTTGCACAGCGCCGCGCTAGTGGCTAGGGACTGCTTCGGCGAGGGAGATACTCGACCGGCCGAATTGCGGTGAGCTGGAGCCTAGGTCGCTGGATGTGGCTGAGGGTGCTGACCAGGTATGTGCGTCCGCAACATGCTGGTGGCCAGGGATACCCATTTGAAGCTGGCTGGCTGAAGGACTCGTCGCTCGAGAGCTTGAGGAAGGTCTTGCTGATGACGTCACGTAGCTCGAAAGTTGCGTGAACATATCACGTCGGGGTCACCACTGTGGAGGTATGAGAGCAGAGAGTAAAGCTCATCATACCTCGCACTAAAGGGAGGATCCTCCGACCGGACAGGTGATATTGCCCGGCGGGCTACTGCCCGACAGTTGTTGTCGGGGTGATCTACGCGTATTAATGTGCGCGCGAACACTGCATGTGCGATGCAGGATACTTGTTTGAGAGTTGCGTCGGCGACTGTGTAGATGGCGGTGTTAACAGTTGTAGTACCGCTACACCGTACTTGAAGGGGATCTTCAGGAGTTGGCCTAATTGGTGTAAGCATAAATGGCAATATTGGATAGCCACTATGACCTACTAGTTTACCATTTAGCATACGTTGAGTATACTTCATGTATACCCTGGACATTTGAACAATTCTGGAATCATGGGTGCTGCCAGCCCATCTAGCTACTATGTCCAAAAATTCTGTTTGTGGGCTGACAACAGCCTGTAAAAGAAAATTGCAATAGTCAACATCTCTGTATAGATATTATGCAATTATATCTTTAAAAACTGATCATGTTTAGTTCACTTAATTGAACATTAATGGAGAAATATTGTTTATATAATTATCGTTGAATGAAGAAGAATGAAGAAATGCGGTGTAGGTGCTGGCCCAGGTTGAAGCGTGCCTCACATAAAACTGGTTAAGGCCTACGCAGACCGGGACGGAATGGCAAGGGATTTTAATTTTTACTAATGGACATTCAACCGTACTGTTACAGAAATACGACATAAATTGCTATGCTTTAAAATGATGCCGTGGCATTGAAAGGGATTTAATCGAAAAGACACGCCACAGGCTCCCGTGGCGGGATGCCGCGGCATACTGCGGTAGGCAACGGCATGACACGGACTCCGGCGCTCGTCACAGGCTCCCGTGGCGGGATGCCGCGGCATACTGCGGTAGGCAACGGCATGACACGGACTCCAGCGCTCGTAGTAATATACTGCGGGGTGCGGCGGTGGGGGTAGAGAAGCGGGGAATGCACACCATTGACCATCCATTTGCGCCCGCGTCTTTGACGACTGTGTACCTACGTGTTTTTTTCGGAGACCAGTTTTTTACGTTTTTTATTCCAACATGGAGGAAAAATTAATAACATTAGTTCAAGCCTATGATTATTTATATAATATGTCATCAAAACATTATATGAACACTCAAATGAAGAACAATGCGTGGAGAATAATTGGGACAGAAATGAATAAAACAGGTAAATATTTTTGCAATATAATTATATTTTAATACTTCACACGGTATTAATGTCTATTTACAATATCGTTTTGCCATGGAATCGAGCCCTCATCAGAGTTAAAGTAATCTTTAAACATCTCCCGTACTGTCGTACCATCTAATGCATTGTTCATATTATTATCGTTTTCTAAATTAATGCTTACACTTGCTATACTTTGACTTTCTGTGCTTGTACCACCTATGATGAAATTGTGTAAGCAAGTACATGCTAAAATGATATTATCAATATATTTTGGTTGAACCTGAATTCCTTTTTGACATAATTCGAAACGTTCTTGAAGTATACCAAATGCATTTTCGACGATACGCCTGGCTCTACTCAAACGATAATTGTATATTTTCATTGCTTCATCTGTCAATCGGTCGCTACTAAATGGTCTCATAATGTTTGTGGTTAACGGAAAAGCCTCGTCTGCTATAAAAACATAGGGCAACTCAAGATCTGTCCTCGGTAAACGTTTTTTTGGGGGAATATCGAGGGCATTAGAAGTCAATTTTTTTCCAAATATTGAGTTTTGCATTATACCTCCATCACTATTTCGTCCATATGATCCTACATCTGCAATCACAAATTTATAATTTGCATCCACAACCGCTAGTAGCACGATACTAAAAAACTTTTTATAGTTCATGTAGAGACTTCCACTATTGCGAGGTGCCCTTATCCTAAAATGTTTACCATCTATTGCACCGATGCAGTTCGGGAAATTCCATTTTTCATCAAATTCCATCGCGATTCGCGTCCATTTTTCCCTTGTTGGTTTTGGCATAACACTAGGCCTTAGGACATTCCAAATGACTTGGCAAGTTTCATGTACTATAGAGCGCACTGTACTAAACCCCATACGATAGCTGTAACCTAGAGACTTGAAGCTACTTCCCGTGATCAAAAATCTGAAAGATAATATAAAGAGGGGTAAGTGAGGCAGAGTGAAAGACAGGGTACAGTTAAACAAAGTCAATTAAATAATACGATATATTTATTTATATATAATTATGAATTCCTCACGATATTTTCCTTCACCGTAAAGCCAGTGGTAATTTTTACTTAGAAAAAAAATTAGCTCAATATAATCCCATAAACATAGCTGGTGCTAACCTAGTCACCTAGTCACTATCTAAGGCCTTTTCCCATTACCTACTTATTCTGATTCTATACCATTTTACCTGCTTATGTTTTGTTTTAGGTGAAGAATGTCAGAAAATATGGAGTAATATACGTAATAATTTTAGGAAAGCTCTGAATAACAGAAAAACAAAGAGTGGTGACCCGTACACAAAGCGACGCCCTATCAAGTTTGAAAAAGAGCTGGAGTTTTTGAAAAAATTCATTCAGCACAGAAAACAAACCTCGAATTTGGACTCCTCTTCAGAGGATACGCAGACTTCTTTTGCAGAATCCGCTGTCGTTGATAGCGATGAACGTTCAGTTTCGCGAATGACCAATGATTCACACCATTCCTCAATAATACCAGAACCTACAACAACTGCTGAAATACTAAATAAATATATTGAATCGAAAAAGGAGGTGGACGCCATTGATTCGTTCTTTCAAACAATGGCTGCCACAGTAAAAAAGCTACCAAAAAGAGAGCAGGTCCGAATAAAGAGACAAATATTTAATATGGTAACCGACGCCGAATTAAACTACATAGAGGGAACTCCAGCTCCAACATCTGAAGATGTCTCTACCAATTTACAACATCAACGACCATGCCGTACCGCTTTTACTTCAAGATCTGGCTGTGGAACCGCGGCAGGCTTGGGCTATGAAGCTGTATCAGGATCTGGCTATGAAACCACCTCAAGATCTGGCTATGAAACCACCTCAAGATCTGGCTATGAAGCAGCTTCGGGGTCTGACTTTGGAACCGCCTCAGGCTCCTGTTATGAAGCAGCTTCGGGGTCTGGCTTTGGAACTGCCTCAGGCTCTGGTTATGAAGCAGCTTCGGGGTCTGGCTTTGGAACCGCCTCAGGTTCTGGCTATGAACCTGCTTCACGGTCTGGTTATGAAACCGCCTCGGGCCCTGGCTATGAAGCTGCTTCAGGGTCTGGCTACAAAACTGCAGTTTCTGAATACGAAACTAATCTAAACTAGTAGGTACTCTAAATTAAGTAAAAAGAAATAAAGATCCAGGAATTATCAGTGAGAAGATTTATCAGTGCAAAAACATAAAAATCGTTATTATGTGTCTACAATTCATGATTGTATTTGGCAAAAAAATTTGTTTTTTTAATTAAATAAAAGAAGAAAATATTAAACTTATACAATCATTTAACTGCCCACCTCAAACACAAGGATAATCTTTGATCGGCTTCAATGGGGTTGCGAAAATTGGTCCTCTGTTTTTCGATATATGGTCGACATATATTCAACAGTGCTTGAAATTTCTCATAATCCATTCTATGATAGTCATAAAATTTTTGCACGTCGTATTTTAAGTCATTAAATAAATTATTGAATTCACCCTTTGATTCCCTTTCTTTCCATAAATTATCAACCCAAAATCTTCTTCTATTCCTATTATTAGCCTGTGCACTTTCTTCTTCATCTGCAATAATCGATATCAACACTAAATCCCAATCTACCATTGTAAAACTGAGGCACACCAACACTCAATCAAACGCAACTGAAGACTGCAGGCAGCAGGAGTCGCTGAGGCGTGCTTTGTCATGCCGCGGCACCCCGGGGCATGCCGGGGCATGCCGTGGCAAAGTGCTGGAATGCCGCGGCACGCCGTGGCATGCCGTGGTAAAATGCTGACTCACGGCAAAATCCCTTGCCATGACGTCCCGGTCTGCGTAGGCCCTTAGTCTGTCAACGTCTATTTGCATTTTGTATACCGTTTTATGTTATTATTGGTTTATATGCTTCTTTGTCATAACATACCATTGTTGGCATGGTGGGCGGCCAATAATAAGGACATTTTGCATAATGTCCTTGGTGGGCGGTATGTTTGGGTAACGAGATCATACCGTGAAATATTCATATTCATATTTAAATCAAGAATTGTTCGATACCTCGATAGATGGCGTTGTCGTCGAATTAGATCGCGCTATGGTTTCGTTATAAGCAAATATGTATGTTATTTAGAATAATACTTTTTTTTTGTGAGATCGAAACGCGAGTATTTCAATAGGCATTAATATGCTTGTAAATTAATTCAGTATATTATTTGCCATCCCCTCCCAAGTCGACCCTCGGTTTCGTACATCCTCTTAGGAATACCTGTGCCTAGGTAAGTTAGGATAAAGTAGCGTAGCTGTACTATTACTATAGTACCGGGACTAATGTATTTTCAGAAAGCATGCAGAAAAGTGGAAATTAGGTAGTGGAAAATTTTATTAAGAAATACGGAGAGTGGTTGGACTTGAAAGAAGACAGAACCGGAATGGATTATGAGTCAGGAAATGGAATTAGAGTCTGCGACAGATACAACAAATTCCTCTCCGAGTACATCCTTTGCTTCATCTGCTTCAACAGCATCAATTTCAACATCAACTGCAACACGTGCATCAAGGAAGAAGTTTGTCGATCTAAGTCCTCTCCTAAAAAAACAGAGAACTGAATATTTGGTTGCCGACAATGACTTCGACATCTTGGCTTATGCTTTATTTATTATGGTAGGTTCACACGCGCGCGTTCAACTCACACACGTTTAATTCAACGTGCACATTCACATTCACGAGCGTGTAAACGGTACGCCCGAGCCCGTGAACGCGCCTGTAAACGTGAATGAGGCGAATTGGGCAAGTGTCGGTTTTTTGGCAAAGTTCAAAGGATGAATGTGCGGGCGCCCGGTGACTGTTTACACACGCGCGGGCAGTCAGTGTCTCCCGCGCTTTCGCGACGAGTGGATCTTCACTCAACGTTGATAAGGAAGTCGCTACGATCGGAGAATGGTGCATGGCGGCATGGTGGCATGGCGGAATGGTCAAACGAGACAATTTTGACGTTCCAGGAATATTACCAGAAAGAAGAAGTATTATGGAACCCCGGACATAAGTTCCATAAGGACAGGAAAAAAATTCACGATTACTAACGGCCAGTTTCTTCATCAAAAGTTAAAGTTAAAGTAATGTCTAAAGAAAAAGTAACGGTCAAATTCGTTTTTTCAAGGCTAAAGTGACAGCAAAACGAATAGAAAAATTTAATTTGACCGTAACTTTAACTTTAGACATTACTTTGACTTTTACTTTGGCTTTAACTTTTGATGAAGAAACTGGCTGTAAATGTATCAATCAAAGATTTGAAAACAAAAAGGAGACCCTAATGGGAACATTTAGGCGTCATCTAAAGAAAAAACAAGAATCTATGCGATCTGGTGCAGGTAGGTACCATTATTTTTACGTACAGTTGCACCTTTTCAAAAGCTAAAAATAGAAAATAATTAGTTAATTATTTATTTTTATTTTACCTAGGCTTAGGCCAAGATTGGTTTGGTTTCAAATCTGAAGGTCCCAGGTTTTTTTATTTTTTATTTTTTTATTTATTTTTTTGATTCCGTTGCTTACGTAATTACAATTTTATTGATATTTTGTTAGAAAAGAAATACTTTTGTTGCATTATTTGAGAGATATATGATTTTATAAAAATAAAACTTGATTTTTATAAAGAACCTGTAGTTTTAATTGATTTCATAAATGAAATAAAAATCCCGAAAGAAATGCAGAACAACAAAAATAGACCAGTAGGCACTTCGATGTTCGGCTTTGACAGAGACTTTAGTCTCATACAAACCAAAATCTCATCTCGTATACCTTCTATCTACGACTCATGACCAACCTGCTATTAGCACCGGCTCTAAAAAACCGGAAATTATTGAATTTTACAACTCAACTAAAGGAGCAGTCGATACAGTGGACCAGATGTGCTCAATTCTGAGCACAAGCCGTAAAACCAATCGATGGCCGTTGTACTTGTTTAACGGTATACTCAACATAGCTATAATTAATGCTTATGTCCTGCACGTATCATTCTTAATAATAAAAAACCTACGAAAAGAAGGGACTTCGCCTTAGCAATGGCAGAAGAACTTATGGTACCTTGGCTTCGTGAGCGATATAACACTGTGACTTTGCAGCCGATTGAATATAAATTGAATTTCGCCGATAATTTGCCTCAAATTACTTGAGGCAAATTATCGGCGAAATACTAAAAATAGATGTTTTTGACAAACAGGCAAGTCAAGAGCAACCAAGAAACCGAAAAATTTCTAGCGAAAAAACGTCGTATAACCAAATACTAAGGGCTGCAAGAGGGCCATTTGCGGCGAACATACAGTTTCTATGTGTAATTCCTGCACTGATTAAGATATTTCATTATTTTATATTTTTATATGATACGTCAAAAGTTTAATTACTGTGAACTTTCATTTGCTTAAAGATAAATAAACTGATTTATCTTTAAGCAAATGAAAGTTCGTAGTTTTACGGTCCAACTACAGAAGAGTTGAAGAAAATTATTTCATCACGAAGATCGGGTGCTGGTACAGATGAAATATACTGCCCAAAAAGTTGGACTTTCGAATACCTGAAATTTTTGGATAAAGGACAATGCTATTCTTTGTATGGAAGTTGGGCTCAAGTGTGTTGGGCACAGTAACTGCATAGTGTATTATGTTCCATAGGCTTATATTAGGTCCCAGACCAAAGCATTTTGAAATCTATCCTGGGAGTCTTGAGAAAAAATGGTTTGACTCTTATTCAATATTACATAAAATAAGCTTACGAACTCTTAACTATTCCACTTTTATTACCTTAATTGAAATGAATTATATTCATTGACAAATACGAGGGATTGTACACGACAACTTTTTTTTAACCGACTTCCAAAAATGGAGGAGGTTCTTAATTCATTTGTATTCTTTTTACGTTTGTACGTGCATAACTCCCTCGCTTACCAACCGATTTCAACAATTATTTTATTGTTTGAAAGGGCTTACTTCCTTTGTCATCCGGCCCAGGGTCTGGTGATGGAATCTCTAAAAAAATCGGGAGCGACTCTCGAAAATTGTAGACATATATCGAGTAAAACCTTGTCATTCGGGTATATGTCTCAGACACCACAAAACAGTGGAGGTTAAGATCTGACCTGACAATGGAGACGACAGAGAGACGAGGGAACTCCTCAACGTATCTACTAACTACCTCATGTTTGAGCTTATTTTATTCGTCTTGATAAGATTTTTCTAGAAGATAGCTCTTAGCGCAGGCGCCTTGTAGATTTAAACCGTAAATTCAAAAATATTGCGGTAATTGCCTTTTTTTCAGAAAATCATTGTCAGTTCTCATTAGAATCCAACGCTTTTAGAATTTATCTGAAAATTACAGTAAAAAAAAATAACCCATTCCAACATTTTCCAGTACTGGATCCTGACAGCGAGATCCTGAGCATTCAGATTGACTATATACATATGAGTAAGACTTATTTTTCAGAAAAGTCTTATCAGATTAATTTCTCGGGACCCCTGGGACCGATTTCAAAAATATTTTGATTTCTTGTTAAGAGTGAAGTAAAGAACCTATTTTGACCACTCCCACTACTGGCCAAATGCCATAGGCTTTGTAAACAGACTGTTCATGTGGAACATTTAAACCGGTTTTCCTCGGGACCCCTGGGTCCGATTTCAAAAATATTTTGATTTCTTGTTAAGAGTGAAGTAAAAAACCTATTTCAATCACTCCCACTACTGGGCAAATGGCACAGGCTTTGTAAAACGACTTCATGTGGAATATTAGAAACGGTTTTTCACCCGGACCCCAGGGACCGATTTCAAAAATATTTTAATTTCATGTTAAGAGTGAAGTAAAGAACGTACTTTGACCACTCCTACTACTGGGCAAATGCCAAAGACTTTGTTAAGTGACTATCTAAGGAGAACATTTCAACCGGTTTTTCTCGGGACCCCTGGGACCGATTTTAAAAATATTTTAATTTCATGTTAAAAGTGAAGTAAGGAACCTATTTCAATCACTCCCACTACTGGGCAAATGACACAGGCTTTGTAAAGCGACTGTTCATGTGGAATATTAGAACCGGTTTTTCTCACGACCCCAGGGACCGATTTCAAAAATATTTGGATTTCATGTTAAGACTGAAGTAAAGAACCTATTTTGACCACTCCCACTACTGGGCAAATGCCAAAGACTTTGTTAAGTGACTATCTAAGGAGAACATTTCAACCGGTTTTTCTCGGGACCCCTGGGACCAATTTTAAAAATATTTTAATTTCATGTTAAAAGTGAAGTAAGGAACCTATTTCAATCACTCCCACTACTGGGCAAATGACACAGGCTTTGTAAAGCGACTGTTCATGTGGAATATTAGAACCGGTTTTTCTCACGACCCCAGGGACCGATTTCAAAAATATTTGGATTTCATGTTAAGAGTGAAGTAAAGAACCTATTTTGACCACTCCCACTACTGGGCAAATGCCAAAGACTTTGTTAAGTGACTATCTAAGGAGAACATTTGAACCGGTTTTTCTCGGGACCCTTGAGACCGATTTCAAAAATATTTTAATTTCGTGTTAAGAGTGAAGTAAAGAATCTATTCCAACCACTCCTACTACTGGGCAAATGGCTCAGGCCTCGTAAAGTGACTCTTCATGGAGAATATTTGAACCGGTTTTCCTCGGGACCCCAGGGAGCGATTTCAAAAATATTTGCATTACGTGTTCAGAGTGCACTAAGGAACACCCTGGAACTACTCCCATTGCTGGGCAAACTATGAGCCCAGACCCTGGCATTGTCCTTTGATAAATAATAAATTTAGATGCGTATAATGTTCTCTTTTTTGTAGCCAGGTTTTCATCCATCGCTTCCTCTTCACGCGTTTCTTTAGCAGTAAAGCGATAATTATAATAGCACAGGCTTTTTTTTTCTTTAAAATATCAATGGCTAGGCAGGATCGGGTGATGCAATAGACTTTCGTCTTCACTTTACGAACGGTGACTAAGGTAAGTTTTATCAGTCAGCTGTCAGTCTTGGACTGAGCATGTAACCGTATTTTTCATCCATCATTCTGGCATCAGTTTGAACCGGACCAAACTGATGGACTGAACTGACGCCAGAATGAGCGTGTAACCTTACTCTTAAATCGACAAGTAGAGGACGCGCTAAAGGACGGGGACGCGGACGCAGACTTGGGTCCAATAGTCCGGAGGAGCCTCAGCCGTAAATATAGCAATTCTGCTTTTTAAAGTAACATTTTCCATTAAATATTGCAACGAAATACATTAGAAACTTTGATTTTAGATCGCCAAGTAGAGGACGCGCTAGAGGACGGCGACGCGAACGTGGATCCAATAGTCCGGAGGAGCCTCAGCCGTAAATATAGCAATTCTGCTTTTTAAAGTAACATTTTCCATTAAATATTGCAACGAAATACATTAGAAACTTTGATTTTAGATCGCCAAGTAGAGGACGCGCTAGAGGACGGCGACGCGAACGTGGATGCAATAGTCCGGAGGAGCCTCAGCCGTAAATATAGCAATTCTGCTTTTTAAAGTAACATTTTCCATTAAATATTGCAACGAAATACATTAGAAACTTTGATTTTAGATCGCTAAGTAGAGGACGCGCTAGAGGACGGGGACGCGGACTTGGGTCCAAGCTGAAATACAGAGAAGGGTTTACTTGCTTACTTTGCTTTGCTTACTTAAACTTTAAAAACAAATTTTCATTTTTAACAAAAAATGACTGAACTTTCGCTAGTTACAGAAAAAGCTCAGTCTCTCGTAAAATGTTATACCAATGATTTAGAGGACGATTTGATCCAAGAATGTGTGCATTTTCAAAGTCATATTTCCTCTGATAAAACTGCACAGTGTGTAGTGAAGCCTGTATCAAACTCACTACTCAGTCTCTCTTGGATATAGCTCTCCGCATTGCACTTTCCACTCCTGCTACAAATTGTTCTGGGGCAAGAAGATTTTCCTCTTGAAAACGCGTAAAGAATTATCAAAGGTCTTTCTTCATTGTCTCAAGAAAAAAAGGATTTCTCTAGCTCTTCTCTACATAGAAGCCGAGATAATGAACACCATAAACTATAATGATATTATTAATGATTTTGCTATTAAAAAGGCCCGTAAAAAAATGTATATCATGAATTTTATTTCATTACGCTCCTTTTTAATGACTTATTCTAATTTTGTTTAACGGCTTTTATTAACTCTCTTCTTTACTAAAAATGGAAAATTATTATTTTAGAAAGGTATGCAACTATGATGATGACTCATAAAAAACATAAATCCGGCAATGGCACTGTTAAAGTAATTTTTGACTGTAGATTAGACCTGATCAAAACTTATCATTAAATGTTACATAAGCCGGAAACTTGGTTTAGTGAAACGGTTTCCTTGGCACACTGTTTCCTCAGAAACTAAGAAAACAAGGAGTTTTGTTTTATTTTGCACATATTATCAGACTTAAAAAAAAACCGATGTTCTTTTTAATTTATTGCAGTCAAAACAGATTGATATTGAAGTAGCAAACCGCGAAATAGATTCATTCAATAGTTGGCTCGCAAATGATTTGTTAAACAATTTTGATGACATTTATGACAGCGTCCAGGAATTCAGCGAGCCGCCGCGACGGATTAGACGATTAAATACAGGAATTATTGATCAGAGGACGATGTACCGTCTTTTCATTGAAATAATAGACATTGTTAAGACGCAAATACAACACAGGTACGAATAACTATCGCAAATGAGATTTCTTAATTTGCTTAATAAATAAGTATAATATAGTACAATATTTCCAGATGAAATATTATCTTCTTTGTTAGTAAAATTTCCGCAAAATTTTTTGTTCTCTGCGTTAAAGAAAGTATTAATAATTTTTATGTGAAAATCAGCGCTGTGGCACCAATTCTATGTGGTCGCAGCATAAGGGAGCACGTTCTTTTTTTTGCGCACGCACCATAACATTTGTTTCGTAAGATTGCAATTTGTGAAATTAAATTAATTATAAGTTTTTTCTAAGAATAAGGCAATTGAGGTTATTGTTATCTTTGCGACATTTACATAGTTATGGTCCACAGATAATAAAAGTCTATGTTATAATGAGCGACACTGTGGACCATAGACTAAAACTGTTTTTTAGTATTAAGTTATTTTAGTATTATTTTTATTTCTTGTTTTAGTAATTTTCTTTTTATATATTTCTACTTTGATGGCACATATAAAATTTGTATTAAGTCATTTTATCAACTCTGTTCTATACATACAGATGTTGGAAGTAATAAAGACTACGTAAATGTTGTTCCGGTAGCTTACGCACTTCTACCTGATAAGAAGACATCTACGTATAAATTGCTTTTTGAACTCGTAAAAAGCCAGATACCCGAATGGGAGCCAGCTATAGTGACCATGGACTTCGAAGTTTCATCAATACAAGCGGTCAAGCATTATTTCCCTGGTGTGAAAATAGTAGGTTGCTTTTATCACTTCAAAAAAAGTTTGTGGCGTAAAGCGAAGGAATTGGGCGTCGACAAAACTCAACCAGGAAAAGATCATGTTCAGCTATGTTCGGCTCTTTCTCATCTCCCACTAGATATGGTCACCGATGGCTGGTTGTATGTCATGGAAGAGTCGCCAATTAGTGCAGAAATTACAAACTTTAATGACTATTTTGTACAAACATGGCTAGAAAATTCAACACTCGCAGGTAATAATGCTGTCGAGCAATGGAATAGTCACATTAGAAAGTACATCAAACCGAAGCCAAACATTGCCGAGTTGCTGCAAGGACTCGTAAAAGATATGAAATGAAATACTATTCTGGAGCATTAAAAAATCCTAACGGTATCCAAATATCGAAGAGGACGCAGTCTTCGATTGCTAAGATGATTCATTATCATTCTGATAATGACTTACTTAATTGTAAAATAAGTATCGGCCACTTTTTGGAGAGACCACCTTGGAGTACCTTGGAGTACCAGACATACCAGAAAGCCCTTCACCAGACATACCAGCCAGCCCTTTACCAGACATACCAGCCAGCCCTTCATCAGATATACCAGCCAGCCCTTCACCAAACATACCAGCCAACCCTTCACCAAATATACCAGATAAGACTCAATTTGTTATGCCTTCAAGCCGAAAAAGAATTTAAAAAATTCTACCTCAACATATCAGTAATACGATTGAGACACTTGAATCAATTAAAAATCAGGCTATAAATAGTAGAGAAATAGAAGACGAGTTCTACCATTTTGGCAGAAATATAGCTAGCCAACTTCAACAGCTGCCACTACTTGATGCTCTCGATGTGCAATCCGATATATTAAATTTAATTAAAATAAAAAGGCAATCAAACTACTCTCCATCCACTAATGAATCATACTACACTATTGAAATACCAGAAGATAATATAATTATAACACAGCAAAACATTCCGAATCAAGAAGAAACTGCACCTCAAGATACTAGCATTGTGTTGGAAAATGATGTTCTGGAAACAAATGATACCATGTTGCAGCAAGCAATAAGAAGCATTGGTGGTTTCGTGGACACTGGCGGTACGGCTGGTCCACAAGTTTAAAGTCGCTCAGCGGGCTATGGAAAGAGCTATGCTCGGCATTTCTCTGAGGGATCGCATCAGAAATGAGGTAATCCGTCAGAGAACCAAGGTCATCGACATAGCCCACCGAATCAGCAAGCTGAAGTGGAAGTGGGCTGGCCATATTAGCCGAAGAACCGATAACCGTTGGGGTAAACGAGTTCTAGAGTGGAGACCACGCCTCGGCAAACCTAGTGTAGGACGTCCTCAGGCACGGTGGAGTGATGATTTGCGCAAGACGGCTGGCAGGAGCTGGATGCGAGAAGCCGAAAACACAAATAGAGACAGTTAGCTAAATGTATAATGTATAAGTTATGGTATTTGTTCGACGTGTTCGGGTGGCCAGATAACAATCGATATTTTTTGTGATATTTGTGTAAACGATTATATGATGGCTTGATTACTAATTTTACTTACATTGCCAAAAATAGAGACTGAGATGCTTCCAGCTTAACTGACAAGCAATTACGACAGATTTTTTTTTGTAATAATTTAGAAGTTATATACTGATTAAGTTTTAAGTTGAATTTTATTTTATTAAAATTTTACACATGTCACAGCGCGTTACGCGAAGGAATGCGCCGAGCAAAGTTCGGCGACTTTTTTGATTTTGCAAGCAATCGAGCGGTTAGAATATTTAATTGATATTGCTAAACAAAACACTGTCACATTTGATTTTGAACGTGTAGAAGAAATGCCCAACCACATTTGCCATTATTGGACTGGTCTCGAAGGGACCGAATTTGTTATTTTATTTGATGAGTTACCGTTATTTAATAAGGTACCATCACCAAAAACTGCTTTAGCTATCTTTTTAATTAAAATGAGGACAGGGGACTGCAACAAGAGGTTGTCTTCTTTGTTTAATATACCTCGATCAACAATGGAGAGGCACATGAACATTGTACGCTCATGTTTTGTGGAACATTTTGTGCCATTGCATATTGGATTGCAACGTCTATCTAGACAAGATATCATAAGACGCAATCTTAGCATTCCAAATGCTTTTTTCGGCAATCCAAATGACTCTGAACAATCTAGACCTGCAATCACAATATGTGATGGTACTTATAGATATATATTGAAAAGGGTTTCAATTATTTTTACCAACAGGAAACATATAGTTTACACAAATATTTGAACCTGGTCAAACCATTTCTTTGTGTCTGTACAGACGGGCATATTAATTATGTGATCGGTCCATATGCTGCCACTCACACGGATGCCGAAATTTTGAAAGATTTGTTTAATGATGAAAATGGGCCCATGCGAACCTTTTACAGAGATGGAGATGTATTTATACTCGACCGAGGGTTTACAGATGCAATCACACTGTTAGAGGCCAGCAATTATAATGTGCAAAAGCCTGAGTCATTAAGTATGAAGTAGTTAGTGGACGTCTTAAAATAGACTTAACATTATTTCGCCAGGAGTTTTTTCAAATGAGTAATCTCAAGCCTGGGATTAACAAAAACATTTTCGAACAATTAAAGACCAAAGCTGACCAAATGAAAATAGAACAAAAACTGTGTGTACTAATGTTTGACGAAGTCTCACTGAAGGCCAATATCACATACCAGGAGAGAAAAGATAAAATAACAGGTCTAGTTGACAATGGAGAAGAAAGAAAAGGTGACTTTGCAGATCACGCCCAAGTTTTTATGGTGCGTGGTCTAATTTATAATTATAAACAGGCAGTTTCATACACATTTTCATCGAGTGCAACCAAGGGACCAGAGCTTGCGAAACAAATCAAAGCTGTTATAATAGGCCTGCAAGAAGCAGGTTTGAAAGTGGTTGACTCAGTATGTGACCAGGGAACCAATAACAGACAGGCTCTCAAGCTGTTGATAAATGAGACCAGAGGGAACTATTTACGAAAATTAGAGGAGCCAAAAGAAAATATCATTCTTATAAATGACCAAGAAATCATACCTCTGTGTGACCCTCCACACCTTCTCAAAGGAATTAAAAATAACCTGCTCAATAAAAATTTAGAATACACCACAAAAGAAGGTGTAAAAAAAATCGCAAAATGGTCTCACTTAAAATTACTGAAAACCCAGGTTATAAGGGTTTTAGATTGATCCCAAAGTTAACGGAAAATCATATCAACCCTGAAAAACTGAACAAAATGAAAGTGAAATTGGCCTCACAAATATTCAGCCGTACTGTGGCATCTAACATGGGATATCTAGCAGGTAATAGTTTGCTTATTTATAATAGCTTTCATTAGTGGCATCGTCCATGTGAAGTGTTTTACCATCCCAAGGAAATATTACCCCAGTATAAAGTAACATAATCTACCTCTGTGCCAAATTTCATACAGATAGTTCAGCCATTCTGACATGATTGAGTAACAAACATCCACATTTTGAGTATTAGTAATTAACCTATTAGAAATATTAGTATAACATAATGTTACTGCCTGTATTTTTGTTCTTTACCTTTTATCGATTTCAAATGTACCTATGTATATTTGTCCACATAATTGTCTCCAAAATTACTTATGGGACCCTATCACTAAGACTCCGCTGTCTGTATGTCTGTTTGTCTGTCACCAAGCTATTACATGAACCATGATCGCTAGACAGTTTAAGTTTTCTCAGGCGATGAATATTCGTTGCCACTGTAACAACAATTACTAAAGAACAGATGAAATATTTAAGGGGGACAACTGACAGCATACCACAGATGTGATTTTTTTGCCGTTTGTGAGTCGTCTCGCACTTGGCCAGGTTTTGATTGAGTATTTTCATTTAATCTTGTTTTGTTTTTTGTGCTTGTTTCAGATAAGAACATCCTTCCTAAAGAGTGCCAGGAAACTGCTGATTTCTTGCTCTTCATGGACAATATATTTGACTCCGTGAATGGAAGCAAAATGAAATATAAACACGCCAAACCCCTATTTGGCCCAGCAACGCAAAACTCAATACACAACAAAACGTGGGTGGAAGGCATACAAATGTTTAAATCTATGAAAGGACAATGGGCGATTCCGGTCCAAATGTCCACCACGAACGAGACTTATATGGCTAGATAGCCCGTTAAATATAGAACAATTTTTGTTATGAAAGTAAAAAAAAATATAATGCCAGAAAAAAGTTATAGCAAAATCAAATAAAACATTTTATAGATTTTTTCAATTTCATTTTTTCAATTAATTTTCATGATGTTCGATTTTCGTACTTTCTGTAACTTCTGACAAATAGAATTTGTTCATTATTAGAGAGAAGACACCACCAGTTACATCTAACTTTCTTAGATCCAGGCACCGCTCAGTATATTCAAGCACTTCTGGCGCCTCATTTGGTTAGTGATTCGTACATCCATCGGGCAAAAAAATATGGGCTGTTTATATGCAAACGTGTCTTACTCATCTTAGTTTTCTTTAGATAAAGTGCGGAAATGGAAGTGGAATAAAATAAAATAAAAAATAATTATGATAACATTCAAAAACTACCGAAAATTAAGAATACATTTTTGGCTCTAACTTTTTTTTGGCATTGTTTTTTTTTTACTTTCTTAGTAAAAGTAACTCTTAATTAAGTGGACTATTTAATTATATAGGTCTCGTTCATGGTGGACATTTGGACCAAACTTCATACATTCTTGCCTAATCTCCTTTGTAACTTCGGCTGGTAAAACAGAAACTGTTCCTTCTGTTACCAATTGGGTATGGACACTGAAAGGATTACAGATGTTAATAAAAAAACTAAAAGAAGACTTTAACGTGTCGTCAATATGCGACACCTTTTTTTTTTTTTTTTTTTTAGCGACGTAAAATCATCAAATGACCCCTCCCGCTGTGGGTTAGCAGCGGTGAGGGAGTGTCAGACTCTTACTGACTAAAATCGTCGTGTTCCGTCATAGGCCTTTTATGTACCAGGGCCGCGGTATCTCTTTCGAACAACCCGCAGCCCATGGTTGCGACACCTTAACGAAGATCCATTGGAAAATTTCTTTGGCGCAGTGAGAAGCCACGGGTGTTGCAACACTAACCCGACGTGCGACCAGTTTGAGTCAGCTTTTGCTACAATTATAATAAATAATATAAGCAGTGTCCATACTCGCGGTAATTGCGAAGGAGACTTCTGCGATGCATTGTACCCTCTCATCATCAACGAAAATGCGAAAGCACCATCGACCTGCTCCTCATTTGACTTTTCAAAAGTAATCGATTTCAATTGTACCCCCCTGGAGGTAAAAGAAAAGGATCCCAAAAAAATTGCTCCAATACAATACATATATGAGCGGGTACTTTTTAAAAAAGGCTAAATCAACATTTTTAAATCTTGCGCTGATTGCAATTGTGATTTAGCATCAAAAGATGAAATAGAATATATTAAATATAGAGAATATGCAGGTCGACGATGGCTTTGCACTCCCAGCTAAGAATTAATTCAATTAATTTCTAATATGCAGGACATAATAAATGAAATAATAACACAAAACATTGAGATATTTAATTTAAAAGAAGTACTCAAAACTTCAATAATTATATTATTGGATTTTAAATTTATAAAATGTAAAAAGCATAAAATCAAATCAACAGATTATTTAATTGACATTGTTATTAGATGGATTATTGTTAACTATTGTAAAAATATTAATAAAATATTAGCTGGGAGAAGACCGGTTGATGATGATGAGGATAATCTCCAAATAAAAGCTAAAAAATATAATAAGTGCTATAAAAGACATAAATGAACATTTTTTTTTTATTAATACCTTGTTTCAATTCTATATTATTATCCATAAATAGCCTACTAATTTATCCATTCATAAAATATATACATAGTACGCACACATACGTTAGTATGTCGCACACGTACGTGGGCATATATATATACATATGTATGTAGTTATAGAAACCGTGAGTAAAGTTTCCTAATAGGGATTACAGATGGCGTTGTAAGTGGTTACCCATTTTGAGGCCGAAGATTGGTCTCTATTTCAATATATTAGAATGTACTCTGTGGAGGTAGTGTAGTTGGCGCGGTTTTTTTACCGTAGTTTCTCCTGTAGGCCTACTCCACTAACTGTCATGACAATTTTAGGATAGTGTAACCCTTTCGCGAGCACGGGCAAAATAGTTGCCACCGCGATATTTTTAAATTCTAGCAAAATAATTTTAGTGTGTTGGCAACGTGCAATTGAATACAGCTAACGCCATCTCTTAGCAATGTGTGACAACAGTTTTATGTTCTTCCGGCAAATGACAGGAACAAAATTTGACACTTGTTGGCTAGCACGTGAAATATAAGACCGATTTTTAGGTTATTTTACATAAATCTGAATTAATCTAGAAATTAGCCGTGTCAAAAGTAAGTATATATTTCTTTTGTTTATAGTCTAATTTAACTAATTACGATAATATTTTGTCAATTTGTATAGAGACCTACCATTTAGGAACCCAAATGTTTGACTTTGCCACTGCCTGCTACTTATTTTATCTTGGACAAATAGTTGCCAATGCCCGTTTCATTGTTTTTTTTTTTTCAGATGTCACCACGAAAACGTAAACGGGCAGCACCACTAAAATACGCCGATTTAGTAGAGTTTATAAACATACCTGATGGACCTGAGTCAGAAGATGACTTGGAAATGTCTGAATCTGAAGAAGATAACACCCGAACTTCACTATCATCGGCTTCGACATCCTCTTTGAACTCATCAGCTAGTCGTCCTAATCTTAACACTAACAGTCATCAACAAACTGTCACTGTTACCCACCAAAAAAACCCCATTGTTATAGATAGGCTTTTCACCGATGAAGATGATCAAGATTGGTCTTCTAGCGATGAAGAACCATTACAAGAATATAAACTTCGTAAGAAGGCGTACACTACAGATACACAAAATCAAGATATTGTACGTGATGACTCGGAACTTTGCGTTAGTGATGATGATCATGGTGAGGAAATGGATGACGTGGATAATAATTCTGATTGTGATGAAACGGATTGGAAGAAAATGAATTTAGAACAGCTGAACGAAATTACTAAAATATATGAAGAAGATGGGTTTGATGTGAATATTTCTCCAAATTATTTTTTCTCTATTGTCACACCACCCATAGAATATTTTGAAAGATTTTTTGACAAAGACGTGATAAATACAATTACAGAACGAACAAATTTATATGCTCACCAAAAACAGACAAAACACTGGACTGATACAACTCCAGCCGAAATAAAGGCACTACTTGGTATACATATGTTGATGTCATTACATCCTTTACATGATGAAACTCAATACTGGTCCTCCAACCCACTCTATCATGTCCAACCGATAGCTGATGTAATGCCATTGAAAAGGTACAAAAAATTGATGGAGTGCCTGCACATAAATGATGATGAAATGAATGGGTAGTTAGAAGCCAGTAAGTCTGACACCAGTCTAACCAAGCGGTATTGGGTTGCCCGGGTAACTGGGTTGAGGGGGTCAGATAAGGCAGTCGCTCCTTGTAAAGGACCGGTACTTAGCTACATCCGGTTAAACTAGAAGCCGACTCCAACATAGTTGGGAAAAGGGCTCGGAGGATGATTTGATACTACAATCTTTTTTGCAATTGCAAACAATTATGTCAGGAGTTTTCCTGGAGCAGGTGGGAGTAAAGTTTTAATAGATTCCAGATATTATGTATCAATTTCCAAACCCAGTCTTCTGGATAGAAATGGAAATGTCGAAGGAAAATAAGCGTGTGATAATTTTCTACAACTTTAAAAGCGGATTGTCGCAACTTTTCAGCGCTTTAAAAAAAATTGTTCTGTGTTTAGTGATGCAGAACCATGCCTTAGGACTGCAGTACGCTGATATTTAGGATTTAAAAGTGGGCAATCTAGCCTTAGAGACAAGCCACGTGAAGGTAGTTCAAAACCCGATACGACCCAAGATAATATCGGCTATGCGGCAGTTAATTGTCGCAGACCAACATGTAACATACCGTGACATAGATCCGTGGGCATAACGATTGTTTCACATTCCACAAAATTAAGTAAAGTCTTCGTGGTAAACGTTTCAGCACACCTGAAAAAGCTGTTGACTCATACAAATCGGCCAATTTGACTACCCCCACTTTAGAATGGAATAAATGTTTCAAGAACTGGGTTTAATGCGTGCAAAAGTGCATTAAATATCGCAGGGAATTCTTTGAAAAACAATAAATGGTATTAACCTATTAGATTGTCTGTACTTATTTCAAACGATACAACTTAAAGGCAGCCCTCGTATGTACGTGGCTTATATGTGCATATCATGTATAGTGTGACTCTTTGAATCGCTATATCTCAGGAATGGTAAGATTTAGGAGAAAACTGTTAATGCCACATTGTAGAAAATTTTAAGATCTACAATTTTGGTCTGATGTCTTTTTTTGATAAAACTTACCGTTTTCGAAAAAAAATCAAAAAACCTAAAATTTTGACATTTGACCTCGAATAACTTTTGACGCACAAATGGGATCGATGGGGACTTTTAGTATTTTATTTATAATGATCAAATCTAGCTCTCCACCAAAAATCACCTTTGTGGGAATTTTTGTTATTTGACCACTACTTTTATGTCTATTTTGACCGGGCTATATTATTGAAATTAAGAAATGGAGACTCTAATGAACGAATTGCCAGTTTATTCCAAATGCCTCGCAGTACTTTGGAGAATTTAATGTCCAAAGCAAGAGAGTTGCTTCAACAAGATTTTGTGCCAATGCATTTAGGGTTAAGCCATATGACGAGGGCAGAGATTGCTAATAGAAATCTTTTAATCCCTAATGGTCTTTTTGGAGGTATTAATGAGAATGGGGAGAGATTACCAATTGTCAGGAAACAGTAAATGGTTTATTTAAAGAACAATTTAAAATATTCCGCCATGAATTTTTTAATAGAGCATCATCTCATTTGATGGTAATTTTTCTATTGCTGCTGCATTGATAAACCGGTTTCATTGTCGTTATACAGACAGAACTGATGCAGCACAGATTCTAGAAATAGTTAATCAAAAAATGTACCAAAATAATGTTTTAGCTGATTTTATAAATAATAATAATTACAATAGAAGGAGAGCACATTTCACAAACATAAATGTTGATTCACAAAATATAAGTAACTTCCCACAACTCACACAGGAAGACTTGATATTAATTGCTTGTGGTACTTATCAGATAAAACAAGCACGGTCTTATTATGGCGAACATATTCGATACAATGGTTCCTATACTATTGAAGTGTGTAGAGAGGCTCATCTTAGCAACCTGCGGGATGAATTGTCACTCTCCCAAAATCACTGGCTTCTCAGAGGCAAAATTCAAAGCAGACATATAAGTCGAAAAATATATTATGTTTATATCATAATTAACAATAATGTAAGTGGGAGAGAGGCAGTTGAACACTACTGTTGTAATTGCTTGGACGAAGAACCGTAGGTTGCTGTGCCCATACAATGACAATATTATGGTACCTTGGCTGGGCAAGGCATGAAACAAATATAACCCCTCCAGCCCAGTTTTTAGACGATTTATTAATTAAGTATGACGATTGATTAATAATAAATTGTTAAAAAGTATGACATGTGGTTTTTTTTTTCGATACATTTTAAAATAATGTAGTTAGGTATTGTTGTGTTTTGTGTGTGTTTTTACTATAAGAGACATGTAGGTATGCAAAGATAATTTGACAAGTCATTAATTTAATTAATCATTTACTATTTAAAATCAGAAGTATTAAGTAAGTGGTCGACTTTAAAGAACTATAACTTTTTTTGGTGTACTTCTAATAAAAACGAATTATACTATAAAATTCTATGATTTCTTTCCTTTTTTATGACATATATTTCATCTTTGTCGGTTCTGGCCGAGTCTTGTAGGGAATCTTGGCATTCTCCTTTAAAAATGTGCGCAACAATTTCAGAAGCCGCACAACTAATTATCTATAAGATTAAAATGACCATTTTTGACAACATCTGGCCAGGGTAACGCACACCACAAATCCCCACTGTATGCACTCTGAGAATAACCCTATCACCTGATGCGAGATAACGTAATGTAGGCACAAGTATTTCGTCTTAATGTTGTTGTCATAGAATCGTCATTTAGTATGCTCAAAATGCATAAAAACATCAGTGGGGATTTCGCGGTGGGGATTTATAGAATAACTCGGTAAATAAAACCACTTATAAATGAACAAAAACAAGTGATTTACGAAGTTTTTAATACAAATTATAATAAAAATACAAGTACTAATACAAGTATGAGTTTCATTAAAACTTACAAGTTAGTCATTTATCATTCTGCCATGGTAATCTCCCGACATCGGAAAGAAAATATTGAACCAATTCTGTCCTTATAACCTCAGGAGATTGTGTCCTTGTAACCTCAAGGGAATGTGTATTGTCTCGTCTAGGCAAGTCAGCAAACAAATTATTTTCACGTGGTTCCCTGCGCCAATCTCCTGGATTGATTTCTCCCCTACTATTTTCAGTATCATATTCATTTTGTTGTATTATACCATGTCGTTTTACATAATTGAACAAATGAATACATGCCAATGTTACAATAGTAACTTTTTGTGGATTTAGCTGGATGGGTTTGTTAAATATCTTAAATTGTTTTGTTAACTGTCCAAATACGTTTTCAACTACTCTTCGACCTCGACACATGCGATAGTTGTACACTCTCTTGGGAGACCCTTTCGCATGATTACCATCATAAGGTTTTAAAATATTGGTTTGTAAAGGAAACGCATCGTCGCCCAAAAAAATAGGGTAAGAAGTTGGTGTGGAGGTATTAAGATTACCTCCATACCACTGTGAGTTGAACCCTATTGAATTGGAGTGGGCAGACGTGAAGGGCTACGTGGCAAGAAATAATACCACATTTAAGATGGTAGACGTAAAAAAACTGCTCCAAGAGGCGTTGAAAAACATTACACCGGAAAAATGGAGAAACTGTATAAGCCACGTAAAAAAGGAAGAAATAAAATTAGGTGGTTTAGACAATAATATCGACAAAACTATTGATTCTTTTATCATCAATGTAACAGGTGAAACGTCGTCTGAGGAAAGCAGCAGCTCTGATACCACGGAATCTGATTCTGGTTATTAAATAATAAATATTTATTTTTTAAATGATTTTATTTATTAACATCAAATCTAAAATACCTAATTATATTACCTATTACCAAAAACTGTCATAGAATAGAATACCTATTTCAAATAAAAATATTTATTTGCCACTTTTCCGTTATTCAAGGTAGGTAAATATAAAAATCCTATATTTTTAACTAGTAAACTAACTAACACGACAAAAAATGTTTGTGACCACTGTCAGTAGGTAAATAGGTCAATGTACGAAATTCTTCCTGCTCGGCGACCGTGCTTTTGTTAAAGACAAAATCCCTGGCAAACTTAAGAGCAAGTTGTTTGGGGCTGATATACCGCTAATCATGCAGCATACTGTGTTTTCTGGGGTGATACCTTCAGTCAGTGAATTCTCAGAGGATTTGCGTGAGATAGCACTACTCCTCAATGTAGAAATGACCTTGACATTGGCATCACCCAAAGATAAGAGGAAGATGGCCACTAGACCTTTAGAAGATCTGCTAAAGTCTTCAACCCAGTATGTCGATGCAGCAATTAATGGCAATCTCATTGCTGACGACATAAGGTCTAGGATGCTCGTTAAGGCAGATGTCCTGAATGTTACATCTGGAAGGCTTTCATTGAGCCCCAAGGTGCAAGTGATGGTCACAGAACTGGGTAAGATAAGACGGTATGCCAGACATACCTATCAGAAGGCAGTTGAGATGATGATGGCTGATAAGTCACAACAGGCTTCCGGGTCTTTAAACTAGAAAGGCCCGGCCCCAGCATGCCTTCGCACCCGTCATCAGGGGAGGAACACGATGTGAACACCAGCCACACCCCTCAACGGAATCTGCTACAGCAGATGACCGATGTGGTGGGAAGGATTGCTAGAGGGATCACGGGCCCTACCCTAGATGATGATTTTGCTGACGCAAGGTCCGGTCCATGGACTGATGATGATGAGGTGGATTGACTAGTCTTGGGACTCTTTATTCTCATTGTCATAGTAGGCCCTCTATCAGTGCCTAGACGATGAATAATAAAGTCTCCTTTGATTTATTATCATAATTATCATATTCCTATTCTTTTATATTTAGTTTAGATTAAGATGCATGTTAGATTATATTAGGTTAAGATTAAACTGATTTATAGCCATAAAGCTTAAGTTTGTATTAATTATATTTTAATTAGAATTAAGTTTGACCATTTATCACTTTATTAATCAATCACTATCTTTTATTTTGTAGTTTAGGTTAGCCAGGTGATGGGCTTCACCGTCACCATCACCTGACACAAATTTATTTTTTAATTTACGTATTAATTTAATAATTTATCGTATGACATAGAACTGGAATTTGGGCATGATCCTTTATAAGTTTGGCCTGTCTACGCTACATGCTCGCATTATGAATTTAAGAAATGGCAAGCCAAAGGCGATGAATTTAAAGAAAAGCTAGCTACAGCTTGGCAAAAAGAGTCTGACGCGGTGACGGTTGGAACTAAAAATCGATGGTTGTGGCAACATTGCTTCACTTGTCAACTGCTAGTACATTCTGTGTCAACCAGTGTCAACAGAGTGCGTTTATTCCTAATTATTTTCAAAAAATAACAACTTTCATTGCTTATTAAACAATTTAAAATGAATAAAACTATTCGTAGTAGTGGCAGAGTAGTGATTTATCACGTCTTTTTGCGGTGTTTGGCCGATTCTCAAGCGGGACAAGTTTTGTCCGATATCGAGAATGTTTATCAAAGAACTGCTGATATGACAGGTATTTATGTATCCAAAATTACAAAATGGGTCACTGAAAAATCAATCCCCAACCTAAGGGAACCTTCCATCATGGTAATGGACAATGCTCCATACCATTCGGTTGTTTTGAACAAGGCACCAACTAGTGTTTCAAAGGTTGCTGATATAAAGTTATGGTTATTGAAAAACAATATAACTTTTGAGGACTCTCTCCGTAAACCTCAATTATTAATGCTTGTGAAGCGGCATAAACCAGATACAATATTATGACATAGGTGCCATTATGTACAAACAGATGGAACAACTAGTTATAAATCTAAGAGATGACAGTAGTAGTGATTCAGAATTAGAATATTCCAGCGATTCTGAAGGTGCAGGAAGCTCTAGCCAAAATGTGAGCTTTTCTGGCATTGAATATTTAGATGAAAGTGTTTTTGATTCGTCTGATTGAATTGATTGATATTAAAATAAAACTTCAAACAAAATGTGGTCATTCATTATCCCTGTAACCAGACTATTTGTCAATGCCTAAAAATCTCATTGTTAAAACTGCCTTCGGGGCATGATTATCTGTCTGTAGGTACTTATTACACAGACTTCAGCATCCCTTGTTAACATCTTTAATACTGGACATTGAAGTGTCCAAGGGACATCGCCTACTTAGGATTGAATATCTCCAAAAATAACAAATATCAAAATCTGTGAGTCGTAGTATTCCGGGTTGCCACAGGTGCGATACTGCTGACCTCATTTATTCCACACTCTTTTTTGCCAAGCTGAACATATTAGGAAAAAAATAAGTCAAGGCGGGTTCTGGAATAAAACGGACTTCGCGTGTACGTGGGGTTCTGGAACAACGAATGATGGAAACACTGCAGAGATTTTTTGCTGATCCCGAAGCTACTGCTCAAATAACAGGTGTAGATGCAGATCTGAAAAGAAGCTTTGGAGTAATTCTCCAGGTGATTTCATGCCGAGAATTTGTAGACGTTGACAAGTTCAGAGCCTACTGTCACGCACCTGCAAGAAAGTTTATTGAGCTTTATTCTTGGTACTAAATGCCTTTAAGTGTTCATAAATTGCTCATCCGTGGTGCCGACATTATAGAGCACAACAACTTTATCCCAATTGGTAAATTATCCGAAGAAGCGTCTGAAGCGCGCAACAAAGACTTCAAGCATTTTCGGTGTTTCCGCTCAAGAAAGATTAGCAGAGTAGATTAGCTACTAATGAAAACATCATTCATAATCTCTTGCTTTCGTCTGATCCCTAAATTTCTAGTATTAGACCTAAAATAAGGCAACTTAAATACCAACCTCTTTCAGAAGAAGCTAAATTATTGTTGTCATTAACTTCTAGTAAAAAACAAAATTTTGAATTTGTAATGTTGAAGACTGCACTGATCATGAATAATTTATTTTTTCTTTTTATGAACTATTTTAATTTTATTTTTTAAGTCTTATAATAGTTTGTTTCTTGATATAATATACATTACATTCATATACTTACATATATTCTTTCCTAATTTATATACATTCATTTCGACAGAATAATAATAACATACCTGAAGGCAGTGAATTATCGCTCGAATACTTTTTTGCATAAAGCGTACTCACGATTTTGTTGATTTTTATTACTATTTTATATAATACCTGGCTAAAATTTTGGTACCTAATAGAATATTTTTACGATGAGGAAATGCGCTTAAATTATAAAAAATACTCTTTTTTACAGGTGAGCGGACTACTTTGCGGCTCATCTTAAAGGATTATTTGGGATACAAATTTAAGAAATGCAAGAATGCCCGATTGGTTTTGATACAAAAGCCTGATATCGCTGCCTGGAGGGCTCGCTACCTGCGACGAATGAAAAAGAATAACGACCTCGGATCGGACAAAAGACCGGTGACGTATATAGATGAAACCTGGATACATTCTCACTACAGTGAGAAAGTGCTGGCAGAATAGTAGCGACGCTAGTATAAAGAAAAATAGCAATCCCGGCCAACGCACTAAGGGGTATTTAGGCGATCTAGCTGGCCATTAATCAAATTCCAAAATAGTGAAATTCGCACAAAAGAATACCTGTGTTACAAAATACAATGACTGGGCCACATAAACAATGCGTATGCGCGCCCCCCCACCCGCGCGACCGCCTGTAACGACAGTCGACTCTCGATCGTCTATCTGAGTGCACGCTTGTATCATTCGCAACAGTTATTTTTCTACATTTTCGAAGTTGTTTTTTATAATTTGTGTCACTTTCCTGAAAAATTTTGTGATGAATACGGAAGAAGCAGGTATGTAAAAATATATTAGTATTACTTTTATCATCACAACAATGTTTGTTCCAATTTTTTTTTTATTTAACTGTTAAGAGAAATTTATTAGAAATTCTTAACAATTTTTTACAAAGATTGGAGGATTATAGTTCGGCCATTCAGAGAATGCGTTCCTGACACGTCGCGATTGAACTGACGACGTAACTTTGCAATGGCGTTGCAGTTACGATAAAAATATTTTTGCTGGTTGTTTACCGTTTTAACAATTGAGGAGCATTAAAACAACATTATTATATCAATAATCAATGAATGTAGTTACGTCGTCAGTTCAATCGCGACGTGTCAGGAACGCATTCTCTGAATGGCCGAACTATAGTTATATATCAGGGTGCGTCCCGGCTCTCTTTTCAATGTATATTGGTAGCCCCCTGTCTCTATTTTCTAGAAAAGTAATAATCTGTTCCGACTTAGTCCGATTTCATAAAATATCATTACATGTTATAAAGTAATATAGTATAGAAATAAATGAAATATAAGGGTTTTTATGTTTGTCCGGGCTAACCTTTGAAAAAATTGAACTGATTTTGAGGGGACTTTCATTGATAGTTTGGGGTCTTTTCAGAGAGTAATTGAGATCACTTTTTATTTATCACGGGAAAGAATGGGTCCTTTAAAGTGTGGTTTATAGTTTCAAATATGAATATCCAAATATGAACTTTAATTGAACTCTTGTGTTTTTTTTTTACTTCAGGTCCCTCAAATGTAAGACTATTAACCAGAAAATACATTTTTGAGAAAATGCAAGACCAAGACCTACCTGATTTCAATAAAAAACTCGACTTTATGGAGACTTTATGGACTCGAGATTATTTACCTTGTCAATTTGGACCAATACTCCCCAGAGCAAATAAATGAAATAAAACACAAATTTTCATATGTAAAATCAGAATTAAAAAGAAGATGGAAAGCTTCAACTTATAAACTTGATAACTTTCTTACGAAAAATCGTGATTGGCTACAGGGCACTTTCGAATTACCAAAAGTTAGTAGGTCGACCAGCCAACCAGGTCGGCCAGTAAAAACCTTTGAAAGCTCTAGTGAGAGGACAAAAAGAAGAAAGACGGAGGAGCTTCGAGGGGCCGAGCTTAGTGTTCTTACGCATGCCACTCAATCTAAATTATATAGCATGGGAAAAAGAGACGCCTCTCTAGTATTAAAAGAAATTAATGTCTCTCCAAGGCGTGCATCTAAGTACGAGAAAGCATATTTTAAAAAAGATGATACAAAAATGCTGAGTCCATTTGAAGCCCTTGCTATGATTGTAGAGGCGGGACTTTCGAGAAGACAATACGAAATAATAAGAGCTACTAACAAGAAAATGTTTCCAAGCTACAATTTGATTCAGAAAG
The DNA here is from genome assembly GCF_022581195.2 of Helicoverpa zea. Lineage (NCBI taxonomy): Eukaryota > Metazoa > Arthropoda > Insecta > Lepidoptera > Noctuidae > Helicoverpa > Helicoverpa zea. The sequence goes on from NC_061472.1 coordinate 9,604,920, forward strand.
CAAAATCAGAGTGTTACCCTGATAAGTCAGGATATAGAGTAACAGAAACTTGCGCTGAAGTGAGACTAGATAGCTTGCTAGAGCATACAAATAAAAGGCTACTTTGCTATCTTAAAGAAGTAATAAGTGAACTTAAAGACGATGAAAAAGAAAACCTTTCTTTAATATCTAAATGGGGATGTGATGGCTCCCAGCAAGCCCAATACCAACAAAAGTTCATCAATGAATCTGATTCGGACAAGTATATATTTCAGAGTTCATTTGTTCCGCTTCGCTTGGTGTGTAACAAGAACAATAAAGTTTTGTGGCAAAATCCGACCCCATCTTCCCCTCGATTTTGTCGCCCCATACGCATAAGATTTGTAAAAGAATCTAATGACATTACTAATGATGAAATAACGTATGTAAAACAATCCATATCATCAATGCCAGAATGGTTGAGTATTATCATAGAAGACAGTGAATATAAAATAAAACAAAAAATGCTGCTGACCATGGTAGACGGAAAAGTTTGCAACGCAGCCACAGGGACCACATCAACACAAAGGTGTTACATTTGCAAAGAAACCTCGTCCGATTTTAACAAATTGAATAAGGAGAAAATTTGTAACCCAGATGCATTAGATTTTGGTTTGTCTATTTTACATGCCAGAATTAGAATATTTGAGAGCCTATTGCATTTAGCGTACAGGTTGCCCTTACAAAAAAAAAGAATTATGAAAAAAAATGTTGAAGATTCAGCTATTTTTAAAGAAACCAAATTACAGGTTCAAGAAAAATTCAAGCAAGAAATGGGATTACTGGTAGATTTGCCAAAAGCCGGATTCGGCAACAGTAATGACGGGAATTCAAGTAGAAGATTCTTCGATAACCCACAATTGTCTTCGCAAATAACAGGGATTGATTTTAACTTGATATATAGATTTAAAGTCATACTCGAAGCAATATCTAGTGGTCATGAGATCGATATTCAGAAATTTTCAAGTTATACTGCAGACACTGCAAAATTATATGTCGATTTATATTCTTGGTGCCCCATGACACCAACCATGCATAAGATATTAGTACACGGGGTTACTGTGATTAAACATGCATTGTTGCCTATTGGGCAACTTTCAGAAGAGGCTTCAGAAGCACGAAATAAACATTATAAATCATATCGCCTAAATTTTGCCCGGAAATTTTCTCGAGAAGCCTGTAATTTAGATGTGCTTAACAGATTACTTTTAACTTCTGATCCTCTTTTGTCCGCGAGAAGACCCAAAAGAATTAAAAAGACAAAACCATTCCTGCCAGAAACAATAAACTTACTGATATCAGTACAACCTCATCCTGATTCCGAATCTGAAGACACAGAATCTTCGTTTTCCGAATCTTCAGAATAAATAAAAATAAAATGATCACCTAATGATGAAAAACAAACTTATGATCACTACTACTATGATTTCTCTGATTTAAATATGTACGTAATATCTGTTATCGAACTGTATTATATTATGTGATTATTCTTAAGATGATTATGATTTGCCATAAAAAGTTAAAATAATTATGCATGTTTTTTGTCTTTGTAGCTATTATATTGAATACACTGTGAATTTTGTGTAAAATAGGTACGTAGTTTTATGTAAAATTGTAGGTATTATCTTTTACCCACATGTTTTCATGTTTTTTAAATCTTTGATTACATACTTATGTCTATTACATTATAAATCTGTTTTTATTTACCCAACATATCACAGTTAGGCACAGAAAGCCTTAGTAATCGGTTTGAGAACCAATTAGTAACGTAGATAATTTTGACCAACTAGATTGTTAAAATATCCCATAGTGCAACGTTGGATTCTCGGTCATGCGGGTGGGGAATATGGTTTCATCCCCGGGGCCGAGTTATTATATAAATGTAAAATCAAGACAGGCGATTACCACGACGAGATGGATACAAAAAATGTCGCTAAGTGGCACTTGACATCCGACGCGCGTAAGGGCGCCAAGCCAAGGCTAAGTTTGTTTATGTTTTGCTACACGTCCACAACAAAAGTATTTATGTTTTTTTTTCTACAAATAATTAAGTGCTTTGAAGATAATAAATCATTATAAGAACCAGTCAGACGCAATATGAAATGATGGTTGAATTAATGGAAGGGTGAGTAAACAGTTTTAATAAGTTTGAGTGGCATAAACTTTAGTGTGAAGTATTTTAAGTGCAATGCTATTTCTATTCCAGATGGAGATTTGACCAAATGGAGATTTGACCTTCAGGCGGCCCACGAGGTCGGAATTTCATACAAATGAAATGGAAGGAATTGACAAATAAATTAAATAGTGAAGGCACAGGCGAATCTAGGTCTGAGGAGAAATGGCGCAAAGTATGTTCTCTCTCCCATCAACTGAGGCACATCCTCCATCTCCTCAAATACCTGAAGAAGAGACGTGGTAACCACCAACAAAACCACAAAAAAAGCCAAGGGATTAGAAATAGGATTTTTTTTTTTTTTTTTCATTTTTTCGAGGAAATTTTAACTTTTTACCGTTGCGTAATTAAGGGCTAATTAAATACATTGAGTAAAAGAAAGTCAAGTTTGCAGTCGTCATCATCATGCCTACGAGAGTCACCGAGGAAAAGGAAAGAAAAAAGAAAAAATAGTTTGGAACCAGAAGTCGGATCTTGAATGACGTCGGAATACATACCAGGGGCTGGTTGTCACATGGTATGCGTTTTTGCTTCTTGGTTTTAAAGTTTTTTTTTTTTTGTTAGACCTATTTGTTTTACAAGAGGAAGACCAACCGAGAGCTTGTTTCACGTTCAATTGTGCTGCGTACAAGGAAGGGAAGTTAAAATTTATGACAAGTCCATAAGGTCATTTGTTTTTGGAATTAATTACCACATTTTAACTCGATATTGTAAAAAGTTTACTTCTGAAGGGATCAGCAACACACCATGGCCAATATGGCCATTCACGTTTGTGTATAGTCCTTTATATCTGTTTTAAATGACTTTTATCGTAGGTATAAAAAGGGCCTACGCTATAAGCCCTACCATGCCACCAATCTTTTTAACAGTCTTCTTAGAAGACTGTAAATGTTCCTAAAATATTATTATAGTTTGATAAGTAAACATACCTATTAAGTTTTGCATGTTATTCAAAATGATGAAAAAATCTTTCATTAATATAGGTTAATACAGTGAGCAAAAGAAAGTCAGTCAAACTTGGAGACATCTACGAGAGTCAGAAAAGGAAAGAAATAGTAGTTTGGGACCTCAAAAGTTGGACCTGAAGTGATGTCAAAACCTCACGCCCTCGTTGGTGGAGCGATACGCTGCAACAGCTCAAGGGACTCCAGTCAGCACGTTCGATTCCTCCCGACGAATCGAACGTGCTGAGATGAACTTCGATGAGTTTAATCCTACCGGCACTAGTCGCCAACGCTATAACGTATTTGAGGGCTATGGAAACTGGTTTCCGCCAGCAAATAAAGGAGGAGCCCGTCCGCCAAGAAGAGGACGTGGCCAAACACGATCCCGTCAGGGATTTCAGACGGCGCGAGTTGAAGCCAAGAGAAGAGTGGAAGGACTCTGGACAAGATCCATGATATGATTAAATCAAGCTTGCATCCAGGAGCAAAATCTAGTGATGATTTTCTCACTTAGATTGGAGAGAACCACACCTTAAAGGCCACAACGTTGTCAATAACTACCCGTGCAATAGGATTTGGTTTGTGCCATCTTAACTTTATCGCCGTGTCGTATCACGAAATTGTGGTACCTAGTGTTTATGCTTAATATCGTGTATTTCTAGCAGTCTTGGAAGCTAAGCTAGAAAGCCTTAAAACTGCTTACCCTCTGCCAGCCCGTGACACAGACTTGACTTACAAGTATCACGTGAACGCAGACTCATTGACAAAAAGTATGTCTGAACGAGGTCAAACACAAACAATGCTAGCATGCATTTGTGCAGATAAAACATAGATTCCTCCTATAATCAAACTATCTCCAAAAGGGACGATCAATTCATATTTATTTTTGAAATGGTATATTTTTTTTAACTGCCATACCACCTGAACGTCCAGTCGTCTAGTTAATGTACTCACATTCTGCACATATTGGAGATAAGATCTGAATGTTGCGAAAGAAAATCACATTTATTTATTTAGTTTCCCATCTCATTGCACGCATCTTTTACAGCCACAAGCAGCAGATGTAGGACTATTTAAGCCACTCAAGAGTTACTGGCGTGATAGCACGAATCGGTACATGAGCAATAACCCTCAAGATGCTCCAAATCACAGCAACTTCCACTCCATATCGAATCCGGCGTTCATAAGCGCTTTACGCACGCACTATAGAAAAAATAGAATGTCGGAACCACATTCTTCGAAACTTATGCAACAAACTTACGGCCTTATATGTATATAACAAACGGATACCAAGTACCTGTGTAGGTTTAGAAAATGTATTCCAACTTAACGAATAATGATTTAGAGGGTGTATTCGAAAAATCATATACGCTCATAAAGCAGGTACAGAATCCGAAAGACGGTGCATACAACCATGCGGATATAGAACCATTATATGCCAACATACTGCTAGCTTATAATCACGCGTTTGATGATCACACAAGATGCAAACCTTTTTTTTCGTAATTTCGTAGGTAGTGAACAGCCTTCACATATTCCTAAACCCTTTTTTACCGGTACATTATGGTCCAAAGTGGTCCAATAATGTCATATGTGGCAGCACATGCTCCGAGCTTGATACACGACATTGACAGCAACAGTGTGGAGCGCTATAACAGTATTGTAGCCAAGCTCATCGGTGGTAAAAGGGTTAACTACAGCAGGCGTGGCTCTTACCAAGCTTAGTGCCATGCTGCTGTAGTTTCTTTTAATACACACAAAGTGCTGACGACTGTGTGTAAATCTGTCGCAGGGCATAGTCCACGAGCGTATGTAAATGTAATTTTATGTAAATACATGTTAGAAGAAAGAAGAATAAAACGCATGAAAGCGTTAAGAAAATATTGCCGAAGAAAAAATTTACTCTTTTGCAAAAGCTATGGGGAAAATTGTGAAAAATCCGACATGGATTCTGAAATTTTTGAAAAAGAAAACGAGACCTTGCAAATTTAAAAAAAAAAACTGAGGAAAAACGTCAAAAAATTTAACGAGATACTGTTCTGCAAACTTCTTGATCAGACTGGTTAGAGCTTAGGCTTCCTGAACTAGTTGACCCGAGGTTTTCACGGAACCAGAAAATACGAGATTCCCAATTTATTCAAGACGCGTTCAAAGAAAACTACAAAAGAAAAACGAAAATGTATAAATATTGAAAATGAAGATAAATCTAGTCAGCCGCAAAAAAAAAAACAATTAAAAAAGAAATGAAGTGAAGGCAAGGTCTAATGAAAGTAGTACAGAGGAAAAACAAAATACATGGAAATTAAACTCTAATGATATTGCACTAATAAAGCAATACAGAAAAAAAAGAAATCAACATATTATTTTTAATTACAATATAGATGAAACTATGGATTTACAATCTACGTTTGTTAGGGAAATGCAATTTAAAGGAACATTTTGGTATCACTTGTACAGTGTAATACCAAACTGTCCTAGAAAATAAACAAAGTGATGCTTCGACATGGAAAATTAAAGAAGCCCCTTGGGAAAGCTTCCAAAATGAATTTAATGCTCGATCTGGAGGCACATTTAGATCGACGAAACCGTTAAAAGTTAAGTACGAGGGCCTGAAACATACGGTGAGAAAAAAGTCGGCTGCAATACGCTCTGAGCTCTACCGCACCGAGAAGGTGGCAAGAACACGGCACCTCCTCTGGATAATGTAGAAGAGCAAATAAAAGCTATGATTACACTAAGCACCGATGGCATGAAAAGTATTTACGACTCCGATATGTTACCACCAAAATGGATGAAATTTCAGTATTACAGCGTGGCCAGTATGGCCAGTATCACACGCGCTGAGTTTAAATCGGAATCATTATGGTATGCTTGCCACCTCACTGCACGCGCCACATGCAACCATTAGACGTATCTTTCTATGGGCCACTGAAGATATATTTTAATCAAAAAGTGAGCACTTGGTTAAAGAACCATCCAGGCAGAGTTATTACTCATTTTCAAATAGGTGCAATTGTCAACAAAGCTTATGGCAAAGCAGCTGCCGTCAATGGGTTTCAAAAAACAGGTCTCTGGCCTGTTGATCCAGACTTATTTCCAGATTATTTGTTTGAGCCAGCTGAGACGACAAACATCCCCATGCAACAAGATAGGGTAGAGCCCGAAGAAGATTCAACGGCAACAGAAAACCTGCGTACCGTCATCAGGTCCATCTCAAGTAGAAGCAGGCAGTTCGACATCACTGATAATTGCAATCACATCAGCCGCAGACAACCCACTTCCACTATCAGTAGCCCAATCTAGAGACAGCTACTGCAATAACTGCGACACCCACATCATCTAAATTGATACTCCAGGACATCAATATCAATGTTCCAGTCAGCGTGCTGTCTCCAGTGCCGATAGGAATGTAGCTGCAATACATCAAAACATGCGCGCGCCGCGACGGCGGGCGCCTCACTGCAGTCTCGCGCGCCGAGCGAACATTACACACGATCAAAGACTGTGACATATTTTTTGATGGATGAAAACGGTGACAAAATACCAGTTTGCAAAACTTTTTTCCTCACTACCTTAGGCTACAACAAAAATAACCGTAAAGCAGTAAGAAATGTTATTAATAGTAACTATAATAGCGGTGAATTGATTCCAGCATCAGCAGTTAGTGATCACAACCCGAATCCAAAAAAAATTGAACCTACTAAAATTACGGATCAATAATGTCATTTAATCCCGCAATATCACACTACAGACGTGAGCATGCACCTAATAAAAAGTATAACACAACTATAATATCTATATCAACTATAGCCCTCATCAGACCAGACCTCGCACTCTCTGATCATGACTGGTAGTCATACAATCTGTGCTCCCTATTTTGAAACTTTTTATGACGTGACAGTTGAAGTCAGCGAGAAAAATGTTACCTTGTCTAAGGCAATTCCGTTGTGTAGAATAATGCTAAGTCACATTAAACTTAGGCTTCAAGAGCAAAGTATCATACCAGAAATTAAAAACATTGTTTTACATTTACATAAGGAACTAAACCAGAGATTCGGTTACATAGAATCCAATATATTAAACGCGGAATCCATAATTCTGGATCCACGTTTTAAAAACAAGGGATTTCAAGACTCCAAACTGTATGATCGTGCCTTCAAAGACCTCAAACTTAAAATTGGTCGAAGCTCCTCCTCAAAGACTACCTACGTGAGCAGAAAAAGGGGAAACGTCTAAAGGTTATTTAGGTGGTCACAAAACTACATTTAGTAAAGATCTCGAACGATAAATAGTTGAACATTTACAAGAGCTAGAAGTACGTTTTTTTGGAATGACTACAACTGATTTAAGAAAACTTGCTTATCAAATTGCTGTTGCTAAGAAAATTCCTCACAGATTTTCATCGGAAAACCAAATGGCAGGCTTGGACTGGTTGAGAGGCTTTAGAAAACGAAATCCATCCATTTCACTTCGAATACCGGAGGCGACATCAGCAGCCAGAGCACGAGGATTCAATAAAGTCCAGGTGGATTATTTTTTCAAGTTGTTGATTGATATAATGAAGCTGCATAACTTTGAACCCCATCAAATATGTAATGTTGATGAATCTGGATTTAGCACAGTGCCATCACAAAATCCGAAAATATTTGCCACTAAGGGTAGAAAACAAGTTGGAATAATAACCAGTGCTGAAAGAGGCAAGGAAGCTTCGTCCCACTAGCGTTAATTTTTCCTCGTAAAAATATGAAGGCAGAACTAATGGACCATGCTCCAACGGGCTCTGTTGGGTTTGCCCAAGAAACAGGGTGGATGAGAATGGAGAGGTATTCCTTAAGTGGATGCAGCATTTTGTTAAACATGTAAAGCCTTCGAAAGAAACCAAGGCACTCTTACTTCTAGATGGGCACTCTAGTCATAAAAACTTAGACGTCTTAACTTATGCAAAAGATAATGGGATCATTATATTCTGCTTCCCACCCCATTGTACACACAATATGCAGCCGTTGGACAAGAATTGAAACCGTTAATAAAATTCAAGACAGTCAGAAACCTGAAAACTGGGATAACATCTCGATGAAATCTTCGGATTTAACTTCTGGCTCTAGTCTCATCAGTGAATATAATATCAGTACCATCCGATGGCCCTTCACTGATAACACAGAATGTGACTGTGAGCATAAACTCAAGTACGCATCCGGAGATCAGGTTGGAATTCTGAAACAGACGCTCAGGGAACATCAAGAGGCTTTTAAGGCCGCTTAAGAAGAGAAAAAAGCAGATAAACTAGCTCAGTCTTGCGAAGATATAGCTGTCAACAACAATGTCTGCCAACCCCATACTTGCAAACAAATGTTTCATTTTTTAAGCGACAATAATTGTGGACATTTAATTAGACCATACATGATTTGAAAACCAACAAGGCTTTTTGCTACATGTGGCCAGAGTGCGAGGGAAATAGAGGTGCTAACGATATTGCTTCTTGTCTCTACGATTTTATCATCAATCAACTACCAAACTTACACCCAAACGCTAAGAAGCTGATTATGTACTCGGACTCTTGTATTGGGCAAAACAAGAATTCAATTGTAGTAACAATGTTAATGCTAGTTGCTAAACTGTCTCCACAATTGATATCTATTGAACATAAATTTCCCGTACCCGGACATATACACATGGAGGCTGACACCGACCACGCATTGATTGGGCGCAAAAAGAAGCACACGAATACGAATATATAATTTATCGTTTAAATGTAATTCTAGATGCATTATGTTCCGGTATGAAAATAAATGTGGAACAATTTGAAAAATATTGCAAAGAAACTGCCAAACTTTGTGTCGTTATATCATTTTTACCCCTTGTCCCCTACATTACACAAAGTTCTTCCTCATGGAGCAGCTGTCATCAAGGAAGCAATACTACCAATTGGGCAACTGTCAGATTTAGCAGCAGAAGCTCGCAACAAGAATTTTAGGACATTCAGACTAAACTTCACAAGAAAGTTCTCGCGATTATAGTGCAACATGGACGTACTAAACCGACTTTTATTGACTTCTGATCCTTAATTAACTGGTATGAGATGTAACTCAAATAGAAAAAAGAAGAAACTATTACTAACCTAACCTCAACGGCAGCAGGAATAGTGGAGTTAGACAAATATCTACACGAGCCGCTTATAAATCGTACCGAAGACCCCTTAAAATGGTGGCACGCTCGAAAAAACATTTACCCTTTACTCTTCAATTGCATCATGAAAAGGCACAACCTTGTGGCAACCTCTGTTCCTTGTGAGAGGATATTTCTAAAGCGGGATATACGCTCAACGAACGCAGACGACGGTTGACAACAAAGAAAGTGTCACAACTTCTTTTCATAAGTTGCAACTCTAATGAATAAGTACTTAGGTATAAGTATTTACCTATATTAATGTAAATAATGTGATTAGTAATCAAAAAATCATTGTACATAGCCAGTGATTTATAAATACATCAACCTAGATTTAGTAATACATTGGATTGAATTGAACGAAGCGAGTCACTCTGAGCAACAGTACAATGTCACTCGCGGATTCGAAAGGATATAAAGATACAAAAGAGTGATACATTTCCCAGTGATCAAAAGATACGTACAAATCTTTGCTTTGCAATGGTACGTTTTTCCCATATCTAGTGAACGCCATTCCCTCAGTATCCTAGTGGACTATATTTTTGTAGCTTATTTTAATTTTGATAAATGGGCATTTTCACTTTTAAGTGTACCCACGGTTTTGAGAATGTCCCACTTATTCAAAATTATATTACAAGATAAATCATGGGCATATGGTTTAATTTATGGAATAAAAACGTCAATTATTAATTTTAATTTACAAATACATCTGAAATCCATGTAAAACACGTTTAAATTATTAATTTATGCGTATTTCAATTATTCAGAGTAGCTGTTTTTGGCATGTCCCACCCTTTGCCAACATTGAATTGGCCGTGATAGTATGCGACTTCTCTGAAAACTACCAAACCAAACTTGCTGAGGAGATTCAGTCTATGCATTACGGGGCATCAAACCTTCAAATATGCCTGCATACCGCCCAACAAGCAAAATCAGTACTTTAAACGTTCTTTAAGAGCATTTTATTTTCACTTATAAGAATCTTGTAGCATGCTACAAAGTTGAATTTGGGCGCAGTTATACGAGCATTTAGTTCTATAACTATCTTATAATCATCTTATACAATGTTATTAAGCCTTATAATATACTTGACGAAGCTCAATAGCGCCTTTAATGATATGAGACTAAACAATTACAAGTGCAAACACTCTTGTTAGTATCTGACGTAAGTATTTTATTAGAGCAATCTTGTTTATAAAGCACTTGTAATGGTCTTAGAAAATAGTTTTAAGTATATTTTAATACAAGTTATTTTCGTTGTTGCTTTGACTGGTCGTGCCGGATTTTTTGTGTTACCACGCACGTAAAAACGTAAGTAAACTTACTATTACTATTATTACTTGTAGTACTTTAAAACATCGGTAATATATTGTAAATATAGTGTGTGAACTCGTGGGGAAGTAATATTTACTGTAAATATGTATCGAAATTTAGTTAATTTCACGGGGCCCTTCGAAAATTCCACATTAGTATAATGTTGCGAATAAATTATTTCATAAATTCTTATGCATATCGGCCATGTTTTAAAATTGCTCTTGATTAAGTCCTTTATGGAACCATTATAGGTAAACTAGTACTTGTAGCAGTTTCTGTCCAGACTACTCGCCTCCATTTTAAAACAAATTAGGGTTCCCTTGAAGTAAATTAAAGTCAGCTAGCTAATGATTGATTTTCCTTTTTAGGATTTAATCAACAAGATGGTGGTCATTTTTGATGTTGACTGTTTTTTGACCAAATCGTCATTGATTTTACTAAATCATGTGAGATGGCCTTGGACAAACACACATTTTGTGTTATCCGAAAGCTGCAATGGGTGTGGATTTCCAGTTTATTTAAACAATATGGATAGACCTACTCACTTCATTTCTAATCAAGAAAATCTAAAACTTTTCATGCATCAAAGCTTTTTTTGGTGCCCGAATTGCTCCCAGTACAGCATATATGACCATTACATAGAAGATGAATGCACAAATTGCTACTGATTTTGTATCCACATAACTTTTTACACACGCAAAAGTACTTAACTAATTTTAGAATAGTGCTATCCAATAAAATAATAATAAAAAAAACATTATACGGCTGGGCAACCGAAATAACAAGAAATTCCTTCCCGCGCCACCCTGTTTGACAAATATTTTGAAGGTACGATTATACAACTGCTATCTATCGAATTACTATCTGTATCAGTGGTTTATAGTACGGCCGCGGAGTTATAACCGATTTGACACATGACGAATTGTCAATTTTAGTGAAGTAAGGATTAATTTAATTACTTTATTTACATCGAGTATACACTTATATGTAAAAATATGTAATGTATCTACAGTATAAGGATGTTACGAAGTTTTTTTCCGATTCCGAAAAGTCGGAAGTTCCGATTGATACACCTCCGACTCTGGTTTCGGCTTCGACACTATTAAATCGGAAGTCGATCGGAGGCAGCGCCACAGGAACAGCAGTACCTAAGCATGTACGAACGAAATTAAACTTGCCGCACGGGAATCCCCTCTCTCCGCGTGCTTTCTGTCGATTACTCTATCACTTCTTGTTTTGCATGTAATGAGATCGTGTCATTTGTTTCGTGATTGAATATTTATCGCGTCCAGCAGGCTCAGTAGCAAGCGAGCAACTTTTTAGTGGTTCTGGTCTAATCTATGATCCGTTGAGAAATAAATTGGAGACAGAGATAAAGCTGCGCAGTTTTTGTTTATTAAATACAATTTGCTACTTTTGGAGTCACTTCATTTGCTTTAATTTAATTAATTGAATAAAGGGAATAATAAATATTAAGAATCTGTCAAATCAGTAATAACTCAGCGGCCGTATTATAGCGGTAGTACCTACACAGCTGCAGTACGGGCGCCAGAGGTGCGGGGGGCGGTTGCATGTCGAACCAGTAGCTGTCTAGCAGTAGTAGCACCTGAGTTGTCAGGAAGAGCGCGTGTGCTTAATGTGAGTAAGGTGTATCGCCAGAGATTTACGTATTTTTACTATATTTGAAGTAACTTTCCTAGAGTATAGTAGCTACTAGTATTTCCTAGAGACGGACCTGATCACGCGTTGTGTTGAAACTCTCTACGAGGCAAGGTCAACGTGTTTCCACAAACTTGTGGGTGATTATATTATTCTTTTTTTTCTAGTCAAACATTATTTTGTTTACAGGTTCAAAATGCCATTTAAAATTGTTCAGACCATTGAAAAGGGTAACATTGTATTGACATGTGTACCACATCAATGGGAGAGCGATGGAGTTTTGTATTGGCCCAGAAAACAAACCCAGTCACAGACGAGTAAGTTACAAAAGGATGAAGGTAGTTGGCCCGATGAATCTTGGGAAAAAATAAACTGTGCGGTAAAAAGGCGGAGCATAAAAACGTATCAAAATGCAATACATGAAATTGATATAATGAGCAATAATTCAGACACAGAACCTGACATAGAATACGTCTCATCAAAAAAACAGCGCAATTGCTCTGATCTTCCACAGCTGTCATATGATAATATGGCAGAAGAAATTTTAAAGGTTTGTACAGAAACTTCAACTCATCTTGGCGCGCGGCTCTATGTGTGCGTAAAGCTTGTAGGCATAGATACCATGACTGCGGGTGACTAACTACTAACAACCGCGGGCGGCTGATTGTGATTTGATTGTTGATCAGACTATTAAACTGATTAAATATATAGAAATGTAACAATAAAGATTTACGTGACGTTAACATTATCCTTATTACTAACTAGCCGTTTTCCCGCGGTTTCACTCGCATCCCGTGGGTATTACTGCCCGTACCCGGATAAAATATAGCCTATGTCACTCGTGGATAATGTAGCTTTCGAATGGTGAAAGAATTTTTAAAATCGGTCCAGTAGTTTTTTAACAAAGTTTTCCTCTTTATAATATTAGTATAGATAAATATATTTACAGTGTTTAATCTATACAGTGTTTTGTCACGAACTCTCTTATTTTGGAAAAAGAGCGAAAAAGACAAAACACTGTGTAGCGTATGTATACACTATGTAAATATTTTTGTTAGTAAGGTATATATATATTTATTATGATATATTTAACAACTGTATGTGACATTATAGGTATTTTCAATTACTGAACCTGCACACGTGTTGCTCGGACGACGACTGAGCGTCACCCGCTTCACTGTCACACAAATCAAAGCTGCATATTTATATATATGTGCACACGCACTCTAGAGCCGCGCGCCAAGATGAATTTAAGTAGGGGAGACCTGTACAAAATCGTATACCGGGGTAAAACAGTACAGCATGTCTATTCTTGTCAATAATTCAAACTTCCCGCGCGCAAACTACTCAGTGGCCCCGACCAATCAGAGCTATTTGTCAACGAACACTTGTCGCTGCATGCACGCGCGTTATCAAAATATTAAAATTTATTGTTTTTCGGTGTATTTGATCTTATTTTTGTGAAAATTCAGTCAATATTAGTGAAAGTAACGTATATAACAGGTAAGTGTCCAATCAACTATCATAAAGTCTGTGAATTTACTCGTACTTAACAAATAGTTGAGTAGGTAAAATTGGTTTGCGTATGTAGTTGTGAGTGTCATATTTATACATTGAGCTGTGGGTCAAAACCGTACGGGGTAATACCGGCCACTATACGATTTTGACCCGCTTAAGTGGGTATAAACTAACGTATTATTTTTTATTTTAGGTCCAGATAAGATGCCGCGTAATTATAAAAGGACTACTGATAGACAAGAATGGGATCCGGATAGCATGAAAAAAGCCGTTCAAGCCGTATTTGATGGCACCATGGGTTACTTGAAAGCTTCCAAAACTTTTGAGGTACCGAAATCAACATTACAAGATCGAGTTAACCGATTTAGACAGAACAATGATTTGGACTGTTCCACACGCAAAGGCTTGGGACGATTTAAACCGATTTTTTCGATCTCACAAGAACAAAGTCTAGTTGAGCATGTCTTGATCATGGAAAGACGATTATTTGGTCTCACGTACAAAGATCTTCGACGCTTAGCGTATCAATTCGCAGAATCAAACAGTATTGACCATTGTTTCAATAAAGATTATAAACTAGCGGGAGAAGATTGGTTAGCTGGATTCATGAAGCGACACCCAGAATTATCACTGCGTGCTGCCGAGCCGACGTCCGTAGCAAGAGCGATGGGGTTTAACATGGTCAGTGTCAACAGATTTTTTGATTTGCTAGAGGAAGTTATAGATCAACATAAATTTTTGCCTACCAACATTTATAATGTGGATGAAACGGGCCTGACAACGGTACCGAAAAGACAAAGCAGAATAATTGCTTTAAAAGGAAGAAAACAGGTTGGTCTGGCTAGTTCCGCAGAAAGAGGACAGCTGACTACTGCTGTCCTTTGTGTGTCGGCTTCTGGAAATTATGTTCCTCCGCTGCTAATATTTCCACGAGTTCGGATGAAAGCTGAACTTCTAGATGGTGCGCCACCTGGGACAGTTTCGGTTTGCCATCCAAGTGGCTGGATACAAAGTGATATTTTTGTTGAATGGTTGAATCACTTCATATCATCAGTAAAGCCCAAAAAAGAAGATCCTGTCCTGCTTTTACTCGATGGACACTCGACCCACACAAAAAATCTCCCACTCATTGAAAAAGCTAGGGACAATGGAGTTGTAATTTTAAGCTTCCCCCCTCATTGTACCCACAGACTTCAACCACTAGATGTGAGTATAATGGGTCCATTGAGCGCATATTACACCCAAGAAGTAAACTCGTGGCTACGGAATAATCCGGGTAGAGTAGTGACACAATTCCAGCTGGCAAGACTTTTTGGAGCAGCGTACTGTAAAGCAGCTACTATACAGAACGCCGTGTCTGGCTTTAGTAAAACAGGTATATTCCCGACGAACAGGACAGTATTTGGTGAAGCAGATTTTGCTGCGGCTGAGACAACGGAAATACCTTCCACAACACCATCAACTTCCGCTGATCCATATGTCAACCCGACACCATCAACTTCTTTTGCGCCAATCGTTCACTCATCGATACCATCAACATCTCCACTACTCATTGATCCGCCGCCATTAAGTAACAACACACCGCCAGTTCCTACTACGTTGAAGAATCAGAACCGTGTAACGATGTCTCCAGCGGATATAATGCCAGTTCCTAAAATAAGCGCGGTCCGAAAAAGAGCAACCGATCACCGAAGAGGAAAAACTGCTATTATTACTTCCTCCCCCTATAAAAATGAGCTGATGACCATCTCACAAACAAAAACTCCTAAGCTTAATTTGAATCAACCGCCTAAGACCAAAAAACCAAAACCAAATATTATAAATGATAACATTTGCTTGTATTGCCTCGAAGAATACGGTTCAAGCCGCTTGGATGAAGGTTGGGTCCGCTGTAGGGAGTGTGAAGGTTGGGCTCATGAAGGCTGTACAGGTTATGACTCAGCGAATTTAGATAATTTTGTATGTATGGGATGCGTTGCTTCCAGATAAATCTGGGGCAGTATCGTATATGGTATACGGTTTTGTCCATGTGTCGGGGCAAAACCGTAATTAGAAGGAGGTTCGTAATTTTCATTTTTTTTTGTTTAATATTTAGATTTTTCCAAATATGTGCAAGTGATTATGTTCCTTAAGAGACTGACTAATTATAATTGTGGATTATTAATTTTAGTGTTTTAAATTGAAAGACCTACAACCCTAAACGCTTAGCTATACGATTTTGACCCGGTCTCCCCTATACTTATGTGCTTTTGAATTAAAGTTAATTGATTTCAAAGTCGCTTCTGAAATACCTGTTTATAGTGCATGTAGCTGACGTGATATTTTCACAGATCGTGGATCGATTTTACATTAAGTAGGTATTTCCTTTTTGTCTGAGAGATTATATGAACTTAGACTGGTACAAACAGCGTCACGCTGTGCTAGTCTCTCGTGTATTAGCGTCACTATGTGGAAAGGGCTAGCATTATCGTGACGCTCGCCGCGCCGTCTGTACCACACGAACGAAACCGTTGCTTTCAAAATTGTTGTCCGTTATTTTTTAAATGATTTCAATAAATTATATTTTCAGAATAATGAGCATAATGCTTCTTCAGCAATAATACCTGAAGATGGAGAACAAATAATGGTGGTAAGTTATAAATACGTAACATACAAATATATTGATGTTATATTACGCAGAGAATATTAGACAGCAACATAGTAAAATGTGCCGTTACTATAAGTATATCACCGTTCCAAACATATAAGCTCACTGTATTGTACTAACTTAATATTTACTTACATAAAAAATAGTATTGCCGTCATATTTAGCTAACTCATGATTGTTATTGTTTAGACTAATTACGAAATCACGACACCGAAAGAGTCAACTCCATCTGAAACACCGTTGAGCGCGCCGCAAGAAAATATTGAAAAATACATTGTTATTCCTGAAAGTAATCAGTCGGACACACCTATAATATACTCGTACATTAATAAAGAAACAAGTTTATCAGAAGAACAATGCGAATTAAAATCCATGAAAATAGATATCACCACTATTAAAAGTGACCTAAAATCCATAAATGACGATATGAAGACTATAATGGGGACCCTAAACACAACACTAAATAATCAAGCCGTATTACACGAAACACTGAAATCGATTTTATTACAAGTGACTGAAATACAAGTTACGAACGAAGAATTCATTAAAAAATCTATTACAGAAAAACAAAACCATTCGTTGATGTTAAAACCAATACAAGATTTAAAAGATTTAGAAGAGTTTGAAAATAAATTGATGGATTCTGATTATAGAGAAGATTTACTAAGAAAGTTTAGTGTGTTTGGCACTAAAGGGACAGGGAAGGGAATCACAAGAGCATATACAATTATTGATATTTTGTTTGAAAGAAAGTTTTTCAAATCGTGTTCGTGGACTGGAGCTTCACGTTCCCAAAATGAAACAACAGAAAAAATCTGCTTAAAAGGTTTCTCTAAGATGATTGGTTTCTTTTTTGAAGTTATTTATAAACAAGACTCGTCGTTCCATTTAACTGACTGTCATAATTTTTTTAAAACAATTTTGCGAAATGCCGATCAGCGGGCCAAATCGAAGCAATTACGAACTTCCGCAAGTAAATGCAGAGGAAAAAATAGCGCCAAAAGGACTTCTTCTGAAAATCCTACATCTACACCACAAACCACTGGTAACCAATTAGAAGTTGAAGATGTTACAGAGGAAATTTTTGTCTGAAACTATTTGATCTAATTTTTATTTGACTAAGTGACTTTTGCATCAATATTAATTATAACACGAGAGACATTAGACTACCCCAATCTGTCTTTGACAGTTTGGGATAGTCTGACGTGCTGTCGTCACTCAAATACAAATAGATCAATATCCCTAGTAACTAAATCAAATCATTTCAGACAAAAATTTAGTCTGATCTGATTTGCTGAAATTATCTTCTAAGTTGTGTAGTTTTAGTAAATTTTACCAGACTGCGACGATGCTCAAAATTAGGGTTATATATTTGACCTGAATTAAAGAATATAATCTTATATTATATTATAAAAAATATTTCAATTTAAATTTGCCATAAAGATGATTACATGATCTTAATGGCGAAGTTAAATTGATATATTTTGTTTAACTCGTAAAGTTTTATTAGTTATAAGATTTATTAGTACAAGGAAGCTAAGATAAATTTAAAATTGTTGCCAGCACATTAAGCAACCCCAAAAAATCTGACAAATTTCTTTAAATGACTTTCAACTTTATTACACATAAAACATTCATAATATAATAAGGTGCTTATATGTTATGGATTACGTTCAATTTTGAAAATTTGTCAGATTTTTGAGATAGGTTGATGTGCTGGCCGCCGTACAAAGAAGCTTAAAAATTAAGTTTGTTGAGACTAGTTATAAGGACTACAATAGATGATTATAAGATTGATTAAAAAGAAAAAAGAAGAGGCCCATACCTAGACATAGGTAATGTCAGGCTAAAATGACGATGATGATGAGTGATTATTTTATTAGTCAAACTGATTATGAAGACTACAATAGATTATTATATGACTGATTATGAAGATGACAAAGATTATAAGACTGATTATAACGATTATAAGACTGATTATGAAACTGATTATAAAGATTATAAGACTGATTATAAAGATTGTAAGACTAATGTTTAATTTTGAATAAAACATAATTGTTATAAAGTATCGTTTTATTTTTTGCTCTTTAAACTTGAAATTTACAGGGTATGTAACAATGGTAAGAAAAATATCTCTGAATTGTAAGTAATACTAACTAGTTTACATTTTATATTTTGAACTTTGCATAATACCTCCGATTTTTCAATAGGAGCACAATCGCATTTATAAATATTCAAAAAAGAAGATTTTAGTGGTTTTTCAAAAGCGTCGAGGATATTAACAATGCGATATCCCGTGATTTCTATTTCAAGCTTAGTGTTGTCTTTTAAGCTGATGGATTTTAATTCTATTACATGATTTTTGTCAGTAAGAAACCACTTGTCTTCATCTTTCGATGATAAAATATATGTTTCTAGGTGTAAAACTAATAAACCGTTTCGCTGGTTTTTTTTAATATATGGATAGTGTACAATTTCTTCGCTAAGATGCTCCGTTTCGATTAACTGCCTTTCAATTATTCTTCTTGCAACTTGCTGTAATGGTTGTTTTCCATGTCTGATAGTTTGTTTAATAGCGTATAATTTATTTTCAAAAGGATATGCATTAAAAGTTTGCAGAATACCAAATTTTCTTACTTCGTCAACTATATGTGTTAAATTATGTATGTTACTAGTAATGTAGTCTCGCCCGTAGAAGGCCTTAAAACTTTCTGTAAAATCTTCTAACATTTTTTCAGCAATTGGCAAGAGTGGCAAATGCTTTTCATTTGAGCAAATCGTTATGGCGCAAAACAAGTTTAAAAAATGATAAAATGGTTCTGGTTTGAGCACGTGATTTAAAATTATAACGCTTAGATAATAAAAAAAAGAGCGGTATTCGGAACCTTTCCAATGGGCCAAAACATCTACAGATCTCATTGATCTGTGAATTTCTTTGGGCATTTGACAATTCAGTAAAAAGCTATTGACAATATCAATTTCACGAGCACTCCATTTGGTTAGGTATTTTCCCAACTTTCCGTCACGCCATCCAATCAACAACCGCTTCATCAAGCCAAGGTCTATTAGGTGTAATGAGTCTGCCACAGGAAAATCCTCTATCATATCTATGTTTAGTTTCAATAACGGAGAATCATGCTTATGGTGTTCTTCATATTTTTTAGCACGAAAATCTTTATCGTTTCTTTTAGGACAATTGGACTTAGGAAATGTTACAGTATTTGATTTATGTGAGTATTCGCCAATCACCGTACATTTCAGACAGCCATGCTTTCCATTAAAATTTGTGACACCTGTAAGAAATTAAACATCCATATTTTTCATTCATATTAAAATATCAGATATCAGATAATTCAAATAATATCAATACTAAACTTGCCTTTAATCAAGGCTCTTGCTGGTGAATCACAAATGAAGGCTCTTAATTTGACTTTGATTTTAGATTCATTTGGCGCCAACGATGTATCTAATCCATATTCTTCAAGTTCGTTCATTTCTTTCACAAAAGACTCTAAATAAGCATTTAGATCAGATGGTTTTCCTTCACCCGCATAAATTCCTTGAAAAATAATATATCTATATAAATAATTTAATAAAGTAGGTAGTTAAAGTTTCTACGATATTGAAATAGTGTTATCTTACCAATCACAAAGGGAGGTATGTGGGGAATTTCAAAGATGTTACACAAAATAGGCCAGAGTTGATGTCTTGAACTTTTGTATACAGGCAACCCATCTATGTTTACATTTAACGAAATCGTATTTCGTAAAGTATTCAAATCCAGCCCCTGCAGTGTATTTTTTAGGCATTTAATCAATCCGTTATGCCAATACTGTCCTGGATCTGAGGTTGTAATATGCACCGTTTCTTTGTTTGTATGAAGTAAAGTACGAGCATCTTTGGGTAAAACATTACCTAATCTTTTGTTCAAAAAAGTAAAGAGTTCGTTTAGGGCCAGGTGAGGTATATTAAATTTTATAGCCCAGCTTTGCATGTCTTTCAGAAATTCATGATTATTGTCATAGTCAGTGGTCTCTTCGATATATTCTTCTTCGCTGTTCTGAACTTCTTCACTTTCTGAGTCGTGGGGAAGACGTGGAAAAATATTTCTGCTCACGGAACCCTCAATTATTCCGCCTAACGCACTTGATTTTATTTCTGAAGACCCTGACATAATTAATTCTTTATACCTATTTTTTACCTTTCTCCTGTAACCACCACTTCTTTTCAATCGTTTCCAATCATTTAAGTTCATATTAAACTGAATTCTCACAATGGACGGGTACAACTGAATGTTACAAAATGGCTGACGTTTACTAATAAAGTGTTTGATCTACAAGTTTATAAGTTTTTTTTAACTTATAGCGCTCTTATTAAGTTCTAAGGCTAATAAAAGTCTTGAGCAAGACTATGACGGCACAAACTTGTAGTGGTCTCAGCTAAGGATGTTATAATATCGTTTTCTCTCACAAAATGCTAGTATAGGATCAAAATATTATTCAGGATTGTTTAGTCCTATAAGTGTCCTAAAAGATAATCTTGTAGTTAACTATAAGACTGATATATAAAAACAATTACTCTTGAGCATATCTATGCTTGTGAAATGCTGCTACTAGTAAAAGTGTCTTATAAATGTTTTAGAGGTCAGTCTTGTAGCGGACTATAAGACCGAGATATAAAATCTAATGCGCTTGAGTATGTTTAGGCTTGGCAAATGCTGTTATAAGTCATAGAGTCTACCGCAATACCATAACAAGAACGTTATAAGTAGTAATAGACTTATAATTTTTCTTATAGGATTACTTTGCTTGTAGGGCGGAATGGTATTTTGGAAAGATCGCACTCAATCTTTTTGCACATTGTCAGACAATACAAGTCATCAACCTCCAGCGATATGGGCACATCTGACTCCTGTTATTGAGATGATAAAGCAGATTACCCCTCAAACAACGATAATACACTTCTTCTCGGATGGACCCTCATCTCAATATCGCCAGAAAAAAAACTTTTATTTGCTGGTTCACTATACAAAAAAGTATCTGCTGCAATATACTACTTGGACATTTTATGAGGCTGGCCACGGCAAAAACGTGGCAGGTGGAATAGGAGGTAGCATCAAACGAACTCTTGATAGAAAAGTGTATCTTGGTAACGATGTTGTTGACGCAAAAGATGCTTACAATATATTAACACGAAGTTTGAAAGTCACCCAAGTATTCCTGATTGATAGTTGCGCAATTGAAAATGTGACAAAAGTTTTACCTGATAAAATACCGGTATTAAAGGGAACAATACAATTACACCAAATCGCCACCAGCCAAAGTGACGAATCGTTCATTATAAAATATAGAGATATTGGCTGCTTTTGCGGAGACTTAAGAGGTCAATGTGCGTGTTTTTCGACTAAGTCACATTCTGTAGTAATCGATTCGGGCAACATAAGTAAATCGTTCGAATTTTGCCCTCCAACTACAGAAAATGTAACGGAATGTTTTCAAGATTTATCCCAAAATGTTAAAGGGAATAACGAATTAGAAACTGAGAAAAGTCTGGATGATATAACCAAAGAAGTGACAAACGATCCCAAAATTGAAGCTGCCCATGAATCTTCTTTAAATTTCCCATCTGAAATATTTGAGGGGCTGATTAACGATGAACCTTTTGATTTGAATTCTATTGACATTAATCATTTAACATTTACTTTTGAAGAAAATGACGACAAACTTCATAGAGGTAAACTAGGCACCGAGAACTCATGGCAACTTACCACCTTTGAAAATCAGCAAGCGTCTACTTCATCTTATGCTGAGAAAGGTTTACTTGGAAATGATGGCGCAGGTCTGATCGCAACTTCAATCTGCCTTTCCGATTTTAATAAGATGTCTGTAAATTTATCGTCAGAAAAAGAAGTATCTAACAAAAACCTTTCCGCACATGGAAGTCACTGCTTTGTTGATCCCAAAAACGTATTTTTTGTTAAAACACCACAAGTCGGACAACCTCAAAAATTATCAACGGGAACTAAAACAGTTGCTAAAAAAGTAGAAATGATAATTAAAGATACCAAAGTACCTGCTTCTACTTTAGCAACAAACCAGTTATCTGAGAAAAGTGGTGCAGAAAAAGCCCAAAGCAAGGCAATCTCTAAAAAACCCAGAATTGTACCAAAGATTAATTTTCTGGAATGTCATAAATGCTTTTCTTCTATGCTTACCCAAAAGGGAAAATGTATTTCTTGCAAAAACTGGTTTTGTTGATTGCATGGCTGAACCTAAAGGCTAGTTCGCATTAGGCTAGTAGTTTAGTCGAGTGCCGAATAATTTAGTAGCTAAATGTGTCTGAACACCAAAAATTTAGTCAAGTAGGATGGTAAGTCATTTAGTCGAGCCAATCCATTTTGTTCTATTTCTATCGGGCGAGTAGCGTCCCCCACTACTCCTCCGTGCTCACTGGCTTATCGGCTAAACAAATCTGAACCTGTTGGTTTAGTCGAGTTCATTAGTGAGTGGGCGCGAAAATGACATTTCGCTGGAGCGAAGAAACCACTTTTAAATTTGTTTCCGAATATGTTGAACACGAATGTTTGTGGAATATCAAATCCCCGAATTATAAAAACAAACAAATGAAACAATCTGCATACTTAGATTTAGAAAAAACAATGAACATACCCGGATTCGGTGAGAAGGAAATTAAGTTGAAAATTAAAAACATCAGGTTAGTGCTTTTTTTTGTTTATTTTAAGTATTTCAGAAGCATATTTATTACTATATACAATAAGCTCTTATTATTATTAATACCTATGTTTTTAGAAGTCATCTAACCTAATGACATCCATTTCTTTTTAGATCTACCTACTCGCAGGAATTAAAAAAAATAAAGGACTCCAAAAGTTCAGGCTCTGGGACCGACACGATTTATATCCCTTCAGTGAAATGGTTCAATTTATTAGATTCATATCTAAGAAACATAACCTCAATACTCACAGAAAGTGAAAGTAATTTGGTAAGTACCTACCTATCTACACATTATTACAATACAATAATTATGTGATTATACTGTAGTGTTGCTATTTAATGTATCATTCTTGTCTGCCAAGGGACAGATCCACTTCCGACAAAATAATTTGCATATCTCTCCCGAACATCTGTAGATCTTTGGGATGACCGGTTACTTAAAGAAATAGGTAGCGGTTGAATTCCCTGAGATTGTGGCTCACTTCTCCAATTACCAGGAACGATAGTTCCTGTTTCAAAGTGTTCTGAGTCTACTGTGTATTCATACTGTTTGTTCTGTAATTTTGTTTGTCGAAGCCAATTGTGTAGAGCGCAACAAGTCTTTACTATCTTAACAACTTTCTCAGGACTATAGGGCATCGGTTTTTCAAACACTCTGAATCTGGCAGCTAATATACCGAAGGCATTTTCTACTATTCTTCTAGCCCGAGATAAACGATAATTAAAAATTTTTTGCTGTAGCGTTAATCGATTTCCTGGAAAAGGTTTTAATAAATATTCTTTCAAGGGAAATGCGTTGTCACCGACTAGGACATGACCCTCTGGTAGACCACCGTTTTCTAATTCTTGGTACAAACTACAGTTACGAAATACGCCTCCATCAGAAACCCTTCCATTACACCCAACATCTATATAAGAAAAGCAATATTTATGATCTACAACAGCCATTAAGACAATGCTGTTTGTCTCTTTGTAATTATAATATAAACTTCCTGATTCAGGGGGTGCCTTAATGACGAAATGTTTGCCGTCGATAGCTCCACAGCACCCTGGAAAATTCCACTGTTCTCGAAAACCATTTTCAATTATTTTCCATTCTGTTGTAGTAGGAATCTAAAAAGAAAAATTAATGGTCATAAATATATTTTAATTTTTATGTATTTTTTGTGTACAATGAATTATAAATAAATGAATAAATAATGCTCTTTGATACTAATAAAATTTTGGTTGTTTCAGACTTCCAATAGTTCACACACTGATGATACAGATTCTGAGCAAAATAGTACTTTAGTGGATACTTTTCGTTTACCTACACCTCCTCCACCTCCGACAAAAAAGAGAAGAATTGCCCAGCTCTCGAGCATGGTCGGCCAATTAAAAGAAATAGCTGATACTACTAATTCTACAGTCGAAGAAAATGAGTTTGAGGTCTTCGGTAAACACGTAGGCCTTCAACTGAAATCTTTGCCCTTACTATCGGCATTAGAAGCACAGGAGCACATTCAACTTCACTTAAATAGAATTCGACGTCGGCATATTTTAAACGCGTCTGATCAAAACAGAATCCCTCAAACGCCACAATCTTCGTATGCTACTGGATCACAATATAGAGGTAATAGCGATTCTTCGATATATTATAGTGACATCAGTAACTATAATCTGGGGGAGCAAGCAACTCAAAATAATTCTTCGTCTATTTTACTTAATCATACTGGACACGTTGCCGATTATCAGCTTTCCTCAAATATGCTTCCATCTAACCATTTAAACAACAATGAAACGCAGAGTGATGTTACAATTGTATCAAATGACTTAGTTTTCACAGCAATTCGGAACGCAAATGTTGATAATGAAGAGTGATGGGAGCAAACAAAATAGTTTCATTAAAAGTTATACTTAAGATGTTAAAAATTATTCTCTAATAAATAAATGTTTCATAATAAATCTGTTACGGTTATTTAGTCTTACCTTGATAAATTCCTTTAATGATTCATAGATTGCTTCACAAACTTCGATAATGAATTCAGAAATAGTTGATTTTCCGAGTCTGAATATATGTGTGAGTGTCCTTAGACTACATCCAGTAGCAAGAAAGTAAAGAACTGCTTGTAATTTTGTAATTGCAGGAATTGCACTCCTCAAAAGAGTATCTTTACGCTGAATTTGAGAGTGTATTTTCGTTAACAGAAAATTTACACAACTTTCGGACATTCTCAAAGTATTGAAGTATTCTTTGGGATCTTCCAATGCTAATTCCTTCAGAAGACAATTAGTAGCACCTAGTTTGTCTCTTCTATCAATCCATTTTCGCACCCATATTTTTTTTTTCTTTGTCTCTAAAATTTCCTCTTCCACCTCTTCTACAATAGCCATTGCGATTAGCTTAATTACTTTATTAACTTCATTACGTTGCAGCGCGTTCATCTTGCAAAACACCACACACTTGTGTACTGTACTGGACCATAATGCGAACGATTTCTGTGCAGTAGCGAGTAGTTTAGCTACTAAATTACTCGGCACTCGACTAAACTACTAGCCTAATGCGAACTAGCCTTAACTGCCTTAATTACGTTTGCGAATCATGTTTGGAATCGGAAGGTAATATTTTGTCTAGTAGACCTCGATGAGATTTATTCATTCAAAGATTATTTAAAATAAATATTTTATTTTTGTTTCAGATTAATTGGCTGATGCAAAATATGGTGATTTTCCATGACGTGGACAAAGTACTCACAATGCATGATTTGGAGCAGTTTTATATTGATGACGCTAACTGGCCGTGGCCCATCACTCATTTCATATTAGTTGAAAAATGCTTTGGATGTCAACAGGAGATAAATTCCTCAAGACTACATCATTTTACTTTAAAAATGACTAAATTGGACATTTTCAATTTGTTGCAATGTTCATATTTCTGGTGTTGTAATTATTTTGTTTATGATCATTTCACTCCAGATGAATGTGATATGCACTCTATATGGTTAATAGTTTGTAAGTTTTGAGAACATATATATTTTTGTTAAGTTTATATTTTATTGGATATATCAAAGTCATATGTTTGGATATATATCGTTGATCAATATAACATTCCTAGCTAAATTAATAATGAGCGAGACTTGTAATCCAGTAACTTCTACTGTGAGACTGATTAGGTTATTTAATAAAAGTACAAAGATTAGCTTTCTTAAAACGCACAACAGATAGTTAGGTTACTATTTAAATTATACTCTAGTGACATCAAAGACTATTAACTTGAGACTGATTTAATTCCTTTTATAGGTAATTTAAAGGCTGATTTGCAATTATATTTAATAATATATATTTACGATGATTTTTCCTTTAGCATATTGATTATGGTCAAATTTGTTCCTAAGTTGTCTATAGATAACTTATTAGATAAATGTGGATCCACTGTGGTAGCCCGTAAAATTCAAGTTTTCTTGTCAAAGAATAAAGATTTTTAATTACCAACGCTATGTTTTATTTTGTATCATGTAATCTCAGCTTAAGATTTTTCAATGTGTCAGTTTGGTGACTGTCCCAATTTGTATAAAAACAAGATATATATTTTTTAACTTTTGTTTCATTATGTAATTATATTTGTTTGAATATTATTTTAGCCTTTTGCAATATTGAACACTACAAAACACATTTATTTAAAAAAGGGTATAATTTAGGCGGTCACCAAAAATATTTTTAAGACTCTAAGCTGAGGCACCAAATAAAATAAACAACGCCAAAAAAAATAAATTGACTTTATTAAAAGGGCACTAAAGTATATAATGTTATGATCCAAAAAAAATAAAATAACATCAGAAAAATCGCAAATCTCGCACAAATATTATTTTTGGTTCCCAAAATGGATTAATGGTCACCAAATTCTATCCAACTAAAAGATTAATATTACTACCAAAAAGTTATTGACGAAAACGAATCGCTGCAAAACCGACTCCACGTAGTCTGGTCTGCCCTACCCCTAGAGTGCAATTCAAAACCGCGTAGGCGCGGAGGGGCGAGGCGGCCTGCGAGCTGAGGCGCAGGTAGTTTTAAGGCTCGCCGCCGGGGCTGAGGCTGGCCGGCGGAGCCGGCCAGCAAGCCGAAGCTGCGGTGGTGAGCGTGAAAACCATCTGCGACGATAAGCTCGCATGGGACCGCCGGAGCCCCGCAGCGCCGGAGCCGTGACAGAAGCCATGCTTGCTGCATGTTGCGTGCTTACATTTTAAACGCACTGAGTTACACCCAAATTCATATAACAATAAATAAGCGACGTATGTTTGGGAACCCTAGTATATTAATTGGTATTTGGGAAATATTCTAGCGATCGTTAGCTTTTTTAGTCTAACAAAAATGACCAAATTGGGAGTCATGGTATTACATAATTGGTAACATCTAAGTAGTGACAATATATAATATTTGGTCTAAAGTGTATTTTAAAGGCGTCCATATATTTTTTTAGTAGTCAATAATACGAAAAAATGGTATTATCTACAGTTCGGCCATTCAGAGAATGCGTTCCTGACACGTCGCGATTGAACTGACGACGTAATAACATTCATTGATTATTGATATAATAATGTTGTTTTAATGCTCCTCAATTGTTAAAACGGTAAACAACCAGCAAAAATATTTTTATCGTAACTGCAACGCCATTGCAAAGTTACGTCGTCAGTTCAATCGCGACGTGTCAGGAACGCATTCTCTGAATGGCCGAACTATAATAATATTTTTGGAAACGTTATTTGGTGACCATTTATCCATTTTGGTAACCGTTTAGAATTTTTTTGGTAGTAAAATAGGTACTTTTTTGGGTGGTGTTTAAACACAAGCCTTTAAAAAACTAAGCCCTTTATCGAGGGAATTAATAAAAATCGATCTTCGTAGCGTCACTTGTCACAAAACAGAATTTGAAACCTCATTTTAGAGAAATGAGATTTCAGTTTAAGGTTAGTATATATTTTTTTAGATGGTTTGTAATATTCAGTAGCAAAAGAAAAGAAAAATTGAGTCATATTAATTAAAATAATAAAACAGGATGATTTTTATGTTGTCACCAAACTGACCACTTTTTCACCACAATGTCCATTTATTTTCCGTTTTTAATAAGGAAAACACTCAATTTATTAAAAATAAAAAACTGTATCCAGTCCTTTGAACTATGAAGTACAGGTTGAGATCTTTAAACATATTAAAAACACAGCTTTAAAAAAAATAACGTATTTTTAACAGGGTACACTTAAAAGTGAAAATGCCCAAATACATTATTTCCTAAGAAGAAATGTTGGCAACCCTAATTACGAAATAATCATGCATTGACCAAGTGCTTTTTTTTGTCGCTTTTCAGTCTTCAAGGTTTACTTTATTAAGTTTTTTCCCCTTTGTATCTGTTTTGAATGACATAATTTTGTGATATGTAAATGTATCTGATATACCTAGTATCATTAAATAAACATAGGTAAAAAAGGGCCTATACTATTCCAACTTCATTTGCGAAGAAACGACGTTTTTTTCAATAGGTAATTCCCGCTATTTTTATTTAGACAACCGACTTATTGAAAGACTACCGTCGTATTTAAGGACTACCGACAAGACAAAACAGACAAAAATAGACACCAAGAAAAGTCAAGGCAGTAGTTTCTTTGACCAATTTTTTGACTGGACTGAACTGAAACTGCCAATATTTTAAGATACTACTGACGACAAACTAGACGATTTTCTGATTTCACACAAAAACCAGTACTATAACTACCAACAGACATCAACAAACAATTTTTGACAACAAAAATACATATATACAATTTTTTATTGTAACTTTATCTAATCCAATCAATATTTGTATATATTTTCTTTTTCTAAACTTTTTAGCAACAAGATTATTTTTCGTGCAAGACTTAAAAGCACTCCTAACACAACGATATCTTTTTCTTTATTTCGCCAACAAAATTTTCAGATAAGTACACAACATTTCAAAGACACAACAATCCCTTTTGAGCGACTCCAAACTATCATGAGAACCTCCTTTTTTTGAAGTCGGTTAAAAGAAACAGAAAAGGACACCAAGAAAAGTCAAGGCAGTAGTTTCTTTGACCAATTTTTTTACGGGACTGAACTGAAACTGCCAATATTTTAAGATATTACTGGCGACAAACTAGACGATTTTCTGATTTCACACAAAAACCAGTACTATAACTACCAACAGACATCAACAAACAATTTTTGACAACAAAAATACATATATACACTTTTTTATTGTAACTTTATCTAATCCAATCAATATTTGTATATATTTTCTTTTTGTAAACTTTTTAGCCACAAGATTAGCACTCCAAACACAACGATATCTTTTTCTTTATTTCGCCAAACGAAATTTTCAGATAAGTACACAACATTTCAAAGACACAACAATCCCTTTTGAGCGACTTCAAACTATCATGACAACCTCCTTTTTTTGAAGTCGGTTAAAAATTTGCGATCAACGAAATAATGAACCATGGAGGAATTAAATACAATAGATAGATAGATAAATAAATAAAATATACATACATATAGAATTTAGATATAGAAGTATGAATTGTCTGAATGATAGAACGACGATTCACCAATATTAGCTTTAGCCCAACTATGCTTAGCTAAACTTTTTTTATCACTGAACACAATAAAACCAAGTGCCACTGTTTACATGGTCCATCTCCAAGCATTTTTTTTTTGGGATATCATCAAATGACATGGGTCCGCAAAGGGTGCAGCGTGCTGGAGTGTCAGTCTCTGACTGACAAAACCTTGTTCCTTTTTTAAGCCCTTAATTTACCAGGGCCGCGATAACTCTTCGTACAATCCCATAGCACCTTTCGCCCTGCCTAGCATTCAACTGTTTTGGCAAGTTATAGTATAAATTAACAAGAAAGATTGACTTTTCAGCCAAATAATATGATACCGGGATTAACCTGAAAACATAATTCTTAGAGGTAGGATAAAATCAAATAAAATAGAGAAAATTCAAAACTACAATTCATATTTGTATGATGTATGGCTCTGCCATTTATTTTTAATGCCATTTTGGCTATTTTGATTCATGTTACATTATTATTTATCAAAGACAAAGAATATAAATATCTAAGTTCTACTTAGTTCTACAATTATGACAAAATCTATCGATATAGTTTATTTTTCTTATCATATAATATAAAAGAGTAGAAATGGATATTTATCCATGTGCACGTTTACTATACTAGCATATTCAAAACAGAGTCTATTTATTTTTATAAAATGTACTGTCTGCTGAACAGCGAGAAACGATTGAGGCAGCCTCTTAAATTTAAAGTTTTGCTCACGTAAGTAGCTAAATAACACATTAAACAATAAAGGAGATGGCCAAATTTTCATAGTAAAAAAACCCAGAATCGACAGCAACGAAATGGGTACCAATGGGTTCATTATGATAGACTTTTGATGGTGCCAAAAAGTCAAGCCTGAAATCCATGGGGTATAGGAGCTGTACCATATTTTCACAAAAATAGGTTATGTTGAACTTATGTTGATTTTAAAGATTATTTACATAAAGGACCTAAAAAACAAGGAACATTAACATTATACATGCGAATAGTAATATCCCCATAGTTACAGAGTTTGCCTGGTAATTAAAAGGTCTTGAGTTTGACCCCCACCCATTGCACTATTCACATGAACCACTCCAGATACGATTAAGTACCCTTTCTTTTCTTTCCTACTTGAAGAGGTTTCCCTGTTAAAAAACTTCGTGTAAACTTCTGAACTGGCAAAGGTTAGTAAAAAAAACTTAAAAGTAAAAAAAAAAAGTTTTTTTGTATTTTTTTTTAGCTTTTTAGTCACTATTCGCATACGTGAAAAGTTCTCGTCAATGCGAATAATATAAGCCCAAACACTAGGTTGTTAATATTTACCATTGCCGAGTTCCCTTTACCTTCTCTTTTCTCCATCATCAGGTCAGCTCTAAACCTTCACTCGTGTATAGTGCTAACAGACATACACCTGAGTGTAAAGTTTTTTACCCTATGCACAACTTCTAATGAACAGCAAACACAAAGGTTAAGCTTTTTTATGTACTAAAATCTTAATCGAAAAAACCGTGTAAAAAGAGAACCCCATGGTTTTTAGATGATATGAAATACTTTTTGTAATCTACAAATTATACTGAATCCAACCATACATACGAAGTTTCTGTCGACTCTGGGTTTTTTTTTGGCCATCTCCTTTACAAATTAAAATCCCCTTGTCGCTTGTAGTAACTTCTTACAACTTACAGAAGTTATTTAGGATTGAAATTTTTAAGGAAGCAACTAACAAGAGTAGACGTAGTGTTCTTTTTCACATTTGAATATGCTAATATAATGTAGTGTCGAAGTAAAATTACTGATCAGTTTTCTTATTCGCACTCTCGTCAATCTTACCCTCGTCATTCAACTCTTCAATTTTGTTTTCACCAGCTTTAACTTCCGGAGTGTCGCAATCTTTGCTAACATTTTTATCATCATCACAATCATCATCAAGGTCTGCATCATCGTCATCATCACCTGCCAACTCTTTTTCATCACCTTTTTCCAGATTTTCTTCCGATGGCTCATATGAGTGCTTACTGAGTTTCTCAAGCCAAGTTGCCATAGACTGGCCTTCAACCTCGCCCTTAACTATCACGGGATATATGTGCTCATGTTTGAACTTGTGAATTTCTTCCTCTTCGGCTGACCAAGTCAAACTGTCATGGCTATCCTTGAATTTCGCGTCATATCTGTCATAGTGGACCTAAAATGTGCATAACGTCTATACTAATATTATAAAGCTGAAGAGTTTGTTTGTTTGTTTGAACGCGCTAATCTCAGGAACTACTGGTCCGATTTGAAAATTTCTTTCAGTGTTAGATAGCCCATTTATCGAGGAAGGCTATAGGCTACTTTTTATCCCGGTACGGGAAGTAGTTCCCACGGGACGCGGGTGAAACCGCTGGCAGATGCTAGTGTTTTATATATCATTTTTTTTATTTGCATTAGTTGCATAATGTAACAATAAGTAATAGGGCCAGGACTCCTAGATCAACCCTATAATAGTTCACAGCTGACATAACCAGTCAAGTAGATGTATAATAAAATGCAACTGCCATATTTTGAGTAAAATTGTGAATAAACAGAAAATTTTAAAGATCCAAAGGCATATCAAAAATACATACTGTATCAAGTACAAGGCCCAATCCAGGCGCAGTGGGTATCATGACTTTGTCCTTGCCAAACACCTTCTCGAGTATGGAATGGTCAGTGTGACCACGCAGGACAGCTATCGCCAAGCCCACCATCTTGCGTATTTGATGAAGCATGAAACTTTGACCCTGGATAATAGAAATACATTATCTAAATATTAACTGCCTGAATGCCGCTAATTAGAGAACAATAGAAAATCAATTGTCTTCGTGGTACCCCGCCACTGACATATAAGGGGTTAAAAGCTACTGGTCGCGGTTTTACTCGTGTCCCAAGGAAACCACTTCCTTACTGGGATATAGGTACCTAAATTGTATCAAATTGTGTACTGCAGACGATTTTCAATACAATGCATTTACTGCAGATTTCAATATCCTATGTATTCAAAGGTTTGCTTACTAGGGACAGAGATACAGATGACATTGCTGCTTTGTCAGCACTGTTAAATACCAATCTCTCTTATCTCCTATTCAGAATAACAATAGATATAAGAGATATAAGTTTCAACATTAGCCCTATGGATTGTTTTTTCATAAAATAACTAGAAACTTTCAAACATTGACATTTAATATTATTAATTTGATTACATAAAATAGCCCTGCTATCAATTCTATAAAAATAAATATGATAATTATTACAAACCTTGACTAGCAGTACAGCAAATTCCATGTCTGAATCAATGAATACTCTGTCTAATGTGAAGCCCATTATGAATCTTAATGCCGATGGATCTTGGTAATGTCTGAAACAAACACTCTAGTTAAGTTCAAAATCAGTATTAATCTGACAACCTTTTGACTACAAAGGCGGAAAAATTAAGGCATGATTTATATTAGGCTGGACCGTGTCCGGGCTTTCACGAAATTCTAAAGACGAGCGTCGTTTGTGGCCCGGACGGCGTATTTACATTGTGTACATAGCCAAAACGCATCCATAAGAAACTGCTCGCTGATACTTTGTAATGCTGTTTTTTAATTTGTGATTTCAAAGTATACACGAATTTTGCGTACTGCTCGCGTATAATTCGTAGCTTAGACGTGCACATGCATCTTTCCAATTTATACACGGTCAAATGTAACTACTTATACAAAATTTATATTAGGCACCTAAAGCATTCAATAAAAATGGCTTTTGAATCTGAGTTTGTTTATTAAAAATGGGTGCTAATTAAACAAGCTTCTTTTTAATATCATTATTCGCCCCCAAAAATGTATGTTGCCTTCTAAATTACTAAGTCAGTCACAATTAACGAGCATCTAATTAATACTATCTTAGCCACTAGTTATCTTCTAAGTAAACCACTCTAAATACAACTCAGCATGATGGTTATTTTTTAGCATCTAAATTTGTAGCATGCATTCTAACAGTAAACTTCTAAAATACTATTAAATGACATCATGAAATATATTTAATTACCTAGCTTCTATTTTTTTAACTCAGTTCGTTTAAAATGTAAGCAAGCAACATGCAGCAAGCATCGCTTCTGTTACGGCTCCGGTGCTGCGGGGCTCCGGCGGTCCCATGCGAGCTTATCGTCGCAGATGGTTTTCCCATTAAAATCCCATTAAAAATCAACTTGTTTAAAAAATAACCAAAAAAAAGTTGAATTAACCAGCATTATTAATATTTAAATTAACATTAAATGCTAGGTCGTGTTTTAATCAAAATGGCGAGCATGCAACTGCTCGCGAATAGATTGGAATCGTAAAGTTTTTCGCGCCTATTCCAATGTATACACGATTAGTTTGCATGCGGACTAGCACTGTATATTATGGAACAAAGCAAGTTACTCTGGCCACTACAAAATATATGCGAGTATTTGCGTACTGCTGCTGTATACATGGGAAGACTTTGTATAAAAAGTGAATTCCATTCTATTCGCGACTAGTTTCACACGTTTGCGTACTAGCCATGTACATACTGTAAATACGCGCCCGGACGGGCCACGGATCATGCACTGTGTAATATAAACTTCTTCATACAAAATGTATGTAACGTTTCACATCCGTGCCCCGTACGAGCCACGTACACGGCACGCCCCGGACACGGCCCGGCCTAATATAAATCATTCCTAATCAATCAGTGCAAACTGCATTAAGTTCCCTATGCTTGATAACATTATGTGGAAATAAAAACTCACTTCTTTTCCGTAAAGTTATGATAACTCTTTGTCCCTTTATAAACTTCTAGAATCTTCTTTACTTGCTCTTGTTTTTCTTCTGTGATCCTATACTTCTTTCTCTCTTCCTCACTGACTAGACTAGGTTCCATCACATAAGTGGGAAGGGTATAGCTATATGTTCTAGCGTTGCACTTTGATTTTGAGTTGAACCTATTTGTTACTCTCTTTACACCAAACACTTTGATGCAGTCAGGCAGTCTTTTGTTTATTTCAGCAACATCCACTTCAAGAGCTGTAAGATATATTATATTTTGAATAAAGGTTGATCCACAGGTAAGGTTAGAACATAACATAGATTCATATACATAGATATGCAAAAATAGGCAGGCCATGGCCTTCTTCTGTCTTGAAAAAACAGCATTGAATTGATGAGAAGAAATAAAGAAAATTAAGGAAGGACTATAAATAGGTACAAATGTTTGGAAGTTACATTAAATAGAAAGTGTGAATGTTTCTACAGGATTTACCTAACTATCAATTCAGATCACTTAGACATAAGAACATGCTCATGCTACCTACTTCCCGTATGACATTACATTCAAATAGTCCATATGTAATGGCAATAAAAATATATAATAAATTACCAAATGCTATAAAAAACGAACCAAAGTATAATGTATATGTAAATAAAATTAAGGAAATCCTAACTAAGAAGGCATACTATACAATTCAAGAATACATGAACGACAAAATAAATATTAGTCATACATAAACATTATACACACTACAATACACTAAAATAGCTGATATCTAAATAATTTCCTAATATACATATATTTATACAAATATAAAGAAATATAATATATAATTTTAATTGTAAATTAACTACTCCTATTATACCTAATGTTTAAAACTACCTTAAAAATTTAGAATTAGTTTTAAGTGTTTTAAATGTACTGGCATTAAATGCTAAATGTTGCTGTGCCCTAACAGGGTCCACAAATGTACCTAGCTGTAAGCTTTTTGTAACACCATATGAAACTTGTGGAATGCAATAAATGATATGAATATGAATATGAATATGAATACCAAGACATGCATAAACATAATAGGTACATGCAAGTAGTACATAACTAAAACGTAATATTAAATGGAAATTCTTCCAATGAAATAAAAACCTTTGACTTTATAATTTACAAGTGTTGCAGTAGAAAACAGTTTTTAAAATCTAAAATGTTTAGTCATTATTTAATTACATTAGATAACCCATTAGAAGTACTAGATTGAGTACAGTCATATTCTTAAGTGTAAATAACAGATCTTGTAGAGTTACTGTAGTTAACCTTGTTATTTTACTTGATTATAACACCCTTTTATGAACAATATGATGTGCATAGTGTGGTTTTTTTTCCACAAATAAATCTTTTTTTTTGGAAAAAAAAATTTTTTTCATGTTTTTCTTGTATTTTTCTGTTCCCAATTCTATATGAAAACAAAGAAAATTCCAAAATAACAAATACTTTTTATTTGACCTCTAATTGGTTAAACTAAAAATTGCATGCAAAGTTATAAGAAACACGATTGTGCAACATGTGTTATTAAAGAGAAGAATACTAACGCAGCTTAAGTGACACAACCTGTCTGGCAGCAGACACGCCCTTGTCCGTCCGAGAACTCCGTTGAAATTGAGCATTCTGCTGGTTATTAAAGTCATCTTCCGTTATATACTTTGCCTCCATTAACGCTCTTAGTAAGTCCTCCTCAATTGTTCTCACTCCTGGGTTACTGAAACCACCATTTATTTCACATTTCCACTAGTATCAATGTTTTGGGAAAAGACTTTCTTACTGTTCTCTTTAAATAACATTGTTTCTCTGAAGTCAGTTATTCATGCATTAGTTAGTTATTCATTCATGCATTCCATTTGCACAGTAGAGATTTTTTTATACATTTTAACAAGCAGCCAACTTCATAAACAAAGTGATTTGTTGAAGAGAGTAAAATTTTACCTAATTATAACCCATTGTATGTTGTATTGCAGATATACATGAGCCACAATTGATTTTCTATTGTTTTTTAATACTTACAAGTAGTTAATTTGTTATAATCAAAACTCACCGTTGCATGCCATAATAATCAACACCGCAGTATCCTAAAAGCAGAGCCATTTTCTTCCTCTTAATTCTTTCCACAGGTTTGTCACAAAGCTTCCTTTGTTTTGATTCACCATTTTCATCAGGGTTTGTATCTGTTTGCCAGTGTCGCTTCATATAACGCTTTTTGAATCTAGTCATATTTTTATTCAGAACTATTTCTTGAGGTTCTTTAGGGCTTTCTTCTGGCTCCTTATTCTCTACGGCTGCCATGTCCATGGCTGATGCTGACCGCACTTGAAATGCTATAAAAAAGCTTTGGTTATTAACATAAAAGTATGGGTAAACATCTCAGAATTCAATTTGGTAAATAACAAATACATTTAACTCAAGAGATGGATTTATAATTATTTTATGAAATAATGGAGTGAGCTCACAGATACATGTAATAATAATTAAGTAGCGGTAAACGGTACCCAAATACTATCGTATTTTGTTAGAACGAGCAACAAATAATGATATATTTTAAATCACAACTTAATTTCATACAAAATGGGTTAGTTTATGCCGGCGATCAATAACCTTTGTAGTGCGTACAAAACAAGCTTTCAATACACAGTACAACATTCACATAGCTGAATAACTAACATACAATGATGCAAAATCGAACTTCGTTGTATGCAAGCTCAGATGATTTGCGTTTATGAAATAATAAATAGAAATACCGCCATATCCCATGTGTGATTTTCTGTTACCTGATCTAATGGGATGTCTCGGCAAATTCTGTCTCAATGTATTTACAACAAATCTGAATAACGTGACGGACATACCTACGGATGAAACACTTAAACACAACCAAAACTTAGAAATATTTTAATATATTATTGACAACGTTTGATTCTTCAACAAGAAGCAAGTCAACAACAAGTCAAGTCATCCATCTTGGATTGAAGATTTTTCCATAATTCCATAAAGCTTAAACGAAACTCTATTGGGTGTTTGACTTTGACAGCCTTCGACGGGCCCACAACCATAGCCCACAATCCACAGATTACTAACGGCCAGTTTCTTCATCAAAAGTTAAAGTTAAAGTTATGGCTAAAGTAAAAGTACCGGTCAAATTCGTTTTTTCAAGGCTAAAGTGACAGCAAAACTAATAGAAAACTTGAATTTAACCGTTACTTTTACTTTAGACATTACTTTAGCCATAACTTTAACTTTAACTTTTGATGAAGAAACTGGCCGTAAGTGTAGCAAGAGCAAGCCAAGAACTAGCTAGACTGTGCAATCGCATCATCGCCAGTTGCGTTGCAACGCAACTGGCCCAAAATGGCCGCTTATTATTAATTTTCGTGATGTTCGTACATACAATATACCTACTTCTTTATAATCTTCTCTTCTTAATAATTCAATTTATTCTTATTCGGTCCTAGGCGGTCTGGTGAGCAATGTATGGAGAAGACGAAACAAAATCTTATAATACAAGAAATAAAAATGAAAGCAGAATCAATTGCAGATTCTCCAGCAAGTTAATATTGTCAAAATCGAATAGAAATCGAATCGAATATGATCGCAATAGCAGTTTTAACCATATCGGGCATTCTGCTATTAATAAAAGACCAATCGTATTCGATTGACATTTGATTGGTGTGCGATTGGTCTGCTATTTTGGTGATTTTGGTCTATATGGTAGTTTGCTGTACAATCATTTTGCAATCGTAAATCATTTGCAGACAAAATGATTCATTATTGAATGACAGAAAAGGATAAAAATGTTTATTTCAAAGAAAAAATAGCGGAATGCCACATACGCTTCAATCGTAATCGAGTCGGGATTGGACCTCAGTCGAATCGAGTCGAACGTGAATCGTATGACGCTTAAGTAAAATTAGGAGAATCGGGGCCCTGATTCTCCTAAGTTAATAATGTCAAAATTGAATAGAAATTGAATCGCAATAGCAGTTTTAATCATATCGGGCATTCTGCTACTAATATAAGACCAATCGTATTCCAACGACATTCGATTGGTTTGCGATTGGTCCAGGGGCCCGATTCTCCTAAGTTAATAATGACAAAATCGAATAGAAATCGAATCGCAAAG
Source organism: Helicoverpa zea (assembly GCF_022581195.2). Lineage (NCBI taxonomy): Eukaryota > Metazoa > Arthropoda > Insecta > Lepidoptera > Noctuidae > Helicoverpa > Helicoverpa zea. The sequence goes on from NC_061472.1 coordinate 9,643,632, forward strand.
CTGGGTACTCACTTAGCAGTGTAGCACGTAACGTATCAGATACGGTATCAAGTGGGTACGTAGGCACGAGCCCGCTGCAAGCCGCTCGCGCGTGGAGCGCTGTAAGCTCGCACTGACCCGCCGAGTGGTGGTTTCGCTGCGAACACAAAGGCGGCTCGCAGTGTGCTCGTGAGGTCCGTGGACGAGCCGTACCCACTTGCAGGTTGATACCGTATCTGATACGTTACGTGCTACACTGCTAAGTGAGTACCCAGCTCAATATGATCGCAATAGCAGTTTTAACCATATCGGGCATTCTGCTACTAATAAAAGACCAATCGTATTCGATTGACATTTGATTGGTGTGCGATTGGTCTGCTATTTTGGTGATTTTGGTCTATACGGTAGTTTGCTGTACAATCATTTTGCAATCGTAAATCATTTGCAGACAAAATGATTCATTATTGAATGACAGAAAAGATTAAAAAGTTTATTTCAAAGAAAAAATAGCGGAATGCCACATACGCTTCAATCGTAATCGAGTCGGGATTGGATCTCAGTCGAATCGAGTCGAACTTGAATCGTATGTCGCTTAAGTAAAATTAGGAGAATCGGGCCCCTGTCTGTTGCCCCGTTTTCTTCTTCAAAAATACTTTTAACAGTCTAACTTATTCATAACCGGTAGGTATAACGCATAGGAGCTTGATTCTGCTAATTTAATAAGGTGTCAATTGGATAACAATTGAATCTCAATAGCAGTTTTAAGCTTAGCGGGCAGTCTGCTTCTAATATAAGACCAATCGTATTCCAATAAAATTTCATTGCTTTGCCATTGGTCTGCCTGCCATTTGGTCGGAAGGGTAGTCTGCTATACAATCATATTGCAAAAGGATAAACCGTTTATTTAAAATAAAAACATGTGGAATGTCACATACGCTTTAATAGTAGACAGTCAATTGAATTTGGGTACATGTATATATATCAATCGTATGTACCTAGCTTAAGTAAAATTACTTAGCAGAATCATTTGAAATTTCAAGAACAAGGTTCTTAAACTTGTACCTTCAAATATAATATGAACAATATAGGTATTGATATCGGTAGAATATAGTTGTTTGCCGCATCACAGACATACGTACATGAATAGCAACATATATGCAAATAAAATGTTGTAAAGAAAGAATCTTGAACAGCGAAACAGCGCATGTTTTGCTTTGGCGCATGCGTAGCTCGCTAATGTATATGGGGCAAGGTTTTCAATTCAGCATGGGTTGACGCAGTGCTCATAAAATGAGGGGTGGAAGTTCGGAACGTTTGGTCGTACGATCCTCTCGCCGTAGAGGAGAAACGCGTGCTAAGCTAACGCGATATATCACCGTAATACTAGCTACTTTGTTAGGAGGTGGGGGCTCCGCGCTGCTGTTTCTCGTGCCGCTGTACGCTGATCCAGCGTTAAGTGCTCTAGCAGCTGATTTCGATCCAGTCCCAGCGGAGTGCGTCACTGAGAGGCGCGATGACAGGCTCGGCTTGGACAACTGTACTTGGGCATCGTGCAGAGAGGGGTGCACCAGCGACGCTTATAAGTGTACACAGCTACACGTCAAGTACAAAGCTCATGCAGAAGAATGGCGTCCGGCTGTTCTGTTTGTCAATATAAAGGGATGTGGTTATCCACCGGCAGTCGACTGTGAGAATTTCACGACAAGCTACGGGTATGTAGGTGCTCGATACCCCTGTTTCTGGTCGCGGGCCGATACGTCTGTGGTGGTGCCTCGTTGGTCGCGAGGAGAGCAAGTGGCGACGGTGACGAGGACCCTGGCGGTGCCGCTGTTCCTGTCGGGCTGTGCCGGGATAGGGCTGTGCGCGCTGCACTGCGAGTGCAAGCCGCGTCGCCGCCGACGCCCTCCACGCCGTCCCCCACGCTTGCCTACTCTATCCCCCGATGACACATCAGTCTACCGATTAGCTTAGTCTTAAATTAAAACGAGCACAAAATTATATTTTCGATAGTGAGGATGTAAATAATATATTGTGTACATATGTATTTATATGAACAGCTTTTTGCTGTCGAAATTTTATTTCATATTTATCAAAACCAGATATTGAAGGCGTAAATGAACGATGACGAGTTACTGAAAATTAAAAATATTGAATATATTTATTGTAAAGATGCCAATAAAAAATTCTGAAACAAAAAATCGTTTTATTTTTGATGATACTAGCGACATCTATGTACTTTTAACTTTTTCCTGCTCTAAAGCTTGATCGGCCCTAGGACCTTTTTTTTTTTAACGACGTCAAAAATCATCAAATGACCCCTCCCGCTGTGGGTTAGCAGCGGTGAGGGAGTGTCAGACTCTTACTGACTAAAAACCGTCGTGTTCCGTCATAGGCCTTTTATGTACCAGGGCCGCGGTATCTCTTTCGAACAACCCACAGCCCCGGCAGGCCTTGGCCCTGCTGGGCCCCGCTGGGATCGGCCCTAGAACCTTAAATGAACTTTCACACTACCATACACACTACACGGTACTTTATGATTCCTTTAGAATTATACTTGGCAAGTTGTGAGTAATACTAGTGCGTGCATAAAGGTAGGTATATTAAACGTTTGAAAAAGCAAACCAGTTCATAAAGAAGTAAAATATTTATTTCAAGGTTTATAATGTGTCTTTATCTTAAGTTTTCATAGGTACAAAATAATTTTCATTTTCTGTTCAGTCCAATGCCAATGTATACTACATATCCTTCAGTCTTCGTACAACCATTCACTTTTTACGTCATTAAACATGTACTTATTACATTTAAAATATTTCGAAGCTATTTATATACGATAGATAATTTCCATTGCATACATTACGAAAATTACACTGAAAGTTTTGTGGAAACCCTTTGAAATGATTGCTAAATTAATGTTGAACGCAATGAAAATTTTCTATTCTTACAAGCGGAATATATTTATTTTTTAATTGGATTAATAACTTTATTTGTCGATAACATCATTGTATATAAGCATTTTTACTCTGAAGACTTCAACAACAGATTAAAAACTAGGTAGGTAATACAAAATGGTACAGATAAAGTCGAAATTATTATGAAGGAAGCTATTTACCAATGACTTCTATTTTTGAAAAGTAATTATAATTATCGACAAATAAGAATTGTAAGGCAGAATGATTAAGGAAGCACAGTTTATTTATATCGACTATACCTTTACATGTTTTAATGAAATGCGAATAACAAATACAAGTTTATGTAGTGAACGATGACATTTTAAATACAATTAACATTTTTAGATCTGCAACATAATATAAAATACTCAAAAATAGTTTTGGTAACTTCATTTCATTAGGCCTTGAGCTGGAAAAACAATACATTCGAGTATAAGCATGGTGTCGGTCGCGATATGAGTAAAAGGTACCAAATTAACTTGGAAATTATCACTGTAGCAAATATTAATATTACGAATAAAACATTCAAACATTTGGTACAACATTAGTAATAAACCAAAATAGTAGACATTACGAGACCGTTTACAAACCCGTATAAAAATTATTACTTTTCTAGGGCCAAGGGGTTTCTCATTAATTTGATTATTTGTCTAATGTATTAGTTTCGGTACAATTTGCATAAAATGCATAAGTTCCACATAGCCACTTAAACGGTTTTGTGGGACTTAGCTTTAGCTCTAGGCCTACTTTCTTTGTTATTTATAATTTTAATGCATATATTAACCCCTTGTATTATATGTAAAATGTACGCGAGACACAATTGATTTTTTATTGTTCTCTAATTAGCGACATTCAAGCAGTTAATTGATTTATGTACCCGTTTGCGATTTTTTAAAACGACCGAAAATACTATTGCTTATGTCCCCTTTGCCCTATTGACAGTTGTAAAACCCTTTAAAATAAGGTAGTGAAATAAAACATTTATACCATACGCCCAAATATGTGATGGATTTTCGCAACAATCAACATTTTGTGAAAAGTAAATAAGACATGAACTGTCACTGGTAAATTAATTTTGATATCACACCACATATTTTGTCACATAACAGTTTTACACATTAAATGTGAATATGGAACGGAATCTTACATTTCGTTGATAAAAAATATTTAAAAAATAACTTAAACAATGCAGTAAAAATGAGCAATAAAAACGTTAATGTTAAAACAAGATTCTATTCCATACCACGGTCCAAACATTGTCATTTCTGCTTATAATGGTTATTTTGCCAGCTTTCAATTAAAAAATGTATATGTAAAGTTGTGTACACCCAAAACTGTTCAAGTATAGGGTTGGTGTTACCCAGAGAGAAAAAGTCAATTTGCCTAAAGTTTAGGCTGTACACTTACACCGGTATACTCAGTTTTGGGTGTGTTTATATTTTTTGTAAGTAACTATTCATGCCGAACGTTTCGATGTTGACAATGTAAATTAATTAGTATGAGGGCTCTTGAATTTTTAATGGGACAGCTAGAACTGTCATGCTGTTTACGTAACTGGCCAAACGTAAAGCGAATATAAGTGCATACAATAACATTTATAAGCAGAAGCAAATTTAAATATTAACAATAATTTAAAACATACTTAATCACAACCGCTCTACATCCAAAACAGCAAAAATTATTCAAATAAGTTATTCTATAACATGACTCGTACTAAATGAAATTGGCATTAATTTACTAGAATTGCTATTTCGGATACAGTATTAAAATATACTAGATTGGTAAATCAAGGTGAAATTGAGTTTTCTAAAGACGAATGAATGTTCGTTAGTGCGAGAACCTGATTTTCGTTATTTAACGTCGCAAACATCAGTCAAGCAATTTGATTGACTGTTTTTATTACCGTCAACCAATCACAGCACAGCTATTGTGCTGCCTTCGATAAGGTATGCCGAAATATACATTACCTTCTAGTTCTTTCGATGGTTGATATGTCTATCTCTGTGTTGCTATTTCAGTTTCACTGATGCAAACCAGAGACAAGTAGAAAGCGTCTATGAAGTAGTTCAAATTCGGCCAACAACGAAAGAGGTTTCACGCGAACCAAACGCCTTTAAAATGAGTAATTCCACCTTTACAACGTATACACGATATAAATTTCTAACTAACATAAATTAAGGAAATAATGATCGTCAGTTTACTCTATCACGTCGTATGATCCGTTACAGTAATATTAAGGCAGTCGTACAATACCGGATTGACATAACATGCTGTTATTAAAACTTATTGCTGTGTTACTTCGTATTTAAGTTACTTAATTTCAGATATATCCTCTATCTACACATAAAACGCAATAACTATTAAATTTATATTTTATTTTCTATAGCTCCATCCTTTTGCACACCGGATTCTATATAAGCTTGCATGATCGTGTTAAGTATCCATTTTTAATTTGTATTAAGTACTTGAGGAATCGTTTACATTGTGTACATACATATTTCATCTACTTACGCATGTTATGCCAACCCTATTCGATCTATGAGCTACGTCATAATCACCATTTAAATGCTAACCAACAACCTAATTGCATAACGATGCAAATTTATTTTGTATATAATAAACAATTTGGCATTTCTATAAATAGAGTATGAATAAATATGTCGCCTTTAATCTAACATTTTGGGCGGGTTGCACCATTTGAATTTTGAATACAACAAGCGATATCGCCGATTTGACGGCTGGTTTTGATTCGGTCATTATGTAAATGGTACAACCCACTCTAAATTAGGTAAAGGATACAATTTAATTATGTACTTTTCATCATAAGCTTTCATTTTTGCATTGTTATATAATCAGGCTGTTGAAAACTTTGCTAATTCGAGATTTGGTGTTTAACCAACAATTTCTCACTAACTATTGCTAATTAGGAAATGCGTAATTGAGAAGTTTTATTGCATTAGAGTTGGTTTTTATATAAGTTTGACACTATAGTTGTATTTTTAGATCAAAAAGTTATTTGACAAGAAAGCATTAATTTACTGAGGACGTTTCTGAAACATAACGCCTATCCTGAAAGCACACAGAAGATGAAGTAGAAACTAGTGGTAAAACTAATTTTAATGAGTCAGTTTATAACTTTCACATCATCAAACAACCTAGTTATTGAAATCCGTGTCTTTTGTAAATTAAGTTCAATTTTCAAAACCTCATCTCTAAAATGTAGCAATATTTCTAAACTTCTCAATCATTATTGCTATATGATAATACATTTTATTACAAGTGGATATAATATGTATGATGAGCATTCGAATTTGATAAGAAATAAAATATTTGAGTATTAGGAAAGGTTAAAAAACCAGTCAAATAAAAACAGTGCAGGCTCGGTACATACAACATTATTTCCACTTGCAACACAGTAAAGCATACTCGTAAAAATCAGCTACGCTTTTAAACAACATTCTGGAATATGCATCCTACTAACCTATTTGTATACTGACCATAAATACTTTCGATTCAAATAATAAATATGAGTTTAAGGTATAGAAACGTACATCAATAAAATTTAAAAGCTCAAATCAAAAGTATTTATCATCAATAGCCTGGATTCATTTAACACGGCCACCAGAACCGCATCAGTACATTTTTGTAATAAGACTTAAAAAAACAGTTGAGAACAAAAAGGAAACATTAGAAAAAAAGAACACAAATTTTGCAGATGTCATGAAACCGTCGTAGAACGAAAAATGTACCGAACATGAATACAGACTTACGTTAAGACTAGACATGATCATAGAACTACCTGGGACATCTGTGAGGCGAGTCTGTACCTCTTCCTCTCGATGTCGACATTGGCGTCTATGCCACGCTTCACAGCCATACTGGTAGACGGTTGTACTTCTAAACTAGCATCGACCAGTCTACGGGACCTACAGTACCTGTAGTCTGCAGCCGAGTTCACCCGTTGCAGCGTCATATCGACAGCAGTTGGCAGTGTGTAGTAATCAACGTTTACGTTCTGAGGCACATTAGAATCTTCTAAGTCTAAGACGGAGTAGGTAGCGTCGGGTCGACGTTCAACGGGCCGTTGGCGGTAAGATGTGTCGACGTTCAAGTGGCTGCGGGACGAAGTGCTGCAAGTGCTGGATGCCGGGGACACGTGGAAGCTTGGCGAGGTACACGGTGTTTGATTCGGGGACGTCCGGGCGCTGCTGTAGCCCTGATCTACTTCAGATTCCACGGATGTTTCGCGAGACTTCAGAATTTGCATCATCCTGTAACATCAACAACGTTGGTTAGTAATGTATTAAAGTATGTAGTATAGAGAGGGTTCAGCTTGAGTTCTCAGGTATTCGCTTCGGTGTTATAACCATATAGGGACATCAACCAAAAGGGATATCGACCGGCAGCTCGTAAGAGCGTCTTTTCGGCCTTTGATCATCATTGTGAGAATTTGATCATAAATAAACAGTATGTCGCTTAAGTAAAAATATTGTTTATTTACGCTGGTTATTTTTTTTTAATTGAATTTTGGTTTTTAGTCAAGTTGGGTTTTGTTTCGCATTATGATTGGTGTCGGCAGCTTAGGTAATTTGATACGCTTGCTGTTGAAACCTAGGATGTGACATTTAGAAATTTTGAATTCAGGTTTGGGAAAAGAGTAATAAATATGTAAATGCAATTTAAATAGATAAAGATAGATAATTATGAAGAATTATTTATGTATCATGAATCATTGTATGCTTTTAGATTGGAGTAAATATGGCTATAGTGTACCGTTTAACTTGCCAGCGCTTCTTCTTTCTTAAGCAGTTCTGGCAAACTATACGGGGGAGGAGGTCACTTATGAACCATCCATTCTCCGAGCCTTTTTCCCAACTATGTCGGGATCGGCTTCAAGTCTAACCGGATGCAACTGAGTACCAGCCCTTTACAAGGAGCGATTTTACAAGCACTTATGAACGTGAAATATTATAAATAGATTTGATTCTACTTGCCCATTGAAAACTAGTTTCCTATAGAGAAGAACGGGCAAGAAACTCCATGGTTACTCTTTTTAAAGGTAGTTGTTATGCGTGTACCTCTGTAACAGCCTGGCGAGCGGCGCCACGGCGGCGGGCTGGCGCGCGGCGCGGGCGGCGAGCCAGGCGGGCCACGCGGGCAGGCCCAGCTCCGCGCGCGCGCACGCCACGCACGCGCACCCCACGTCCACGCACTCCACCACCTTCAGCCGCACGTCTGCGGAATATGGAGTTAGTTTACTAAACTGAAAAACTTCACTACATAGTATAAGGGTCCGGCTCGGAGAGGAGAGCATATTCTTAACACGTTGAAAATCGAGTACTTAGTATTTGTGGTAAAGTTTATTTTTGCATTAAGAATGCTCGAGCGCAGTGAAATAAGAGGAGCTGACCGGCTCCGATCGCGTACTTTTTCTCGGTCTTGCAGACGTTTGGCTCCGATTGCATGCTCTTTCAGCCAATCGGAGCCTATTCCGATGTGTGTGAAAAGAAAAATGCACGCCAATGCTCTCTAAGCCGGTCTACGGATCCTAAAATAAATTTGGTTTTTCTGTCCCTACATCCCTGTGTCCCATTGTACGCTTAGATCTTCAAAACTATACAACGGATTTTCATGCGGTTTTTTTTATAGATACGAGTGATTGAAGGGGAAGCTTCGACCTGACGGCTTTTTAACTCCATCCACACTTCACAGCTTCTTATGTTTTCAATACAGTCCCCAGCAATACATGTCTGTATGCATATGTTTTTAAAACCAATACGCAATAATATAATAATAAGACGAGGATTATAAAAATAACACATTTATTGAACCAACTCACCAGACAGCGTCAAATCCAAGTAAGCTTCGAGGAGTTTCGCTCCATCTCTCTTAAAGCGTCTGACGAACTTAGGATGTCTGGTGGTGAGGTCGCTATCTGTCACCACGTACTGAGCAAGGAGCGCGGCGTACGTCACGGGCGTCGGAGCCAACAGTCGCCAGCGAACGTGCTGGCCCACCATCCACTCTAACTGTCTAAACGTCTTCCCACATAGCTGGACCCCGCTAATCTTGGATAAAGTCTTCAGTGTGGGCGCCCGACTGAATTTCTCTTCGCTTTTTGCTGTTGGACAATTTTATTTTGTGTTAAAATGACAAGACAGTTATTTAGTACAAAGTAAGTTAAATGAAATACTTCTGAATTTGATGTTTTTGGAGATTCAATTTAAAAAAAAAGTTATAAATATTTTTCTTCATGTTTTTGAGCTGGAAGCCGACCCCAACATAGTTGGAAAAAGGCTCGGAGCATGATGATGTTTTAGAGCTCTTGAAAAAATACGTACGGAAACGCTTTATTTAATTTGCAATAACAGAATTCATATCAAAACACGAATACCTATTAACTGTCTTTATAGTTATCGGCACGGATAATGAACTCTCGGCGGAAGAGTGAGGATCGCTTTGCGCACTGTACACTTATAGCAATAAACCAATAAATCACTTCTACGCAGGTGAAGGTCAGGGCTCAATATCCTTGCCGATGATTATACGAATATAGGTGATATTTCGTTACCTGCTAAGCTCAAGCAGGCTAAAGCGACATGTGTGAGTCGGTCAGCCCTCAGTCTGTGAGCGTCCATGAACAGGTCGAGCTGAGCAACCGCCGAGTGTAGCGTCGCAATGCTCAGCCCCAATTTCTTTGTGACGTCACGCAGTTGCTGTACTAACGCGCCTCGGAACTCCAGCTGAAACAAATAATAACACTGCTATACAGTCATTTCGCGGAAGGCATACTTGAAGTAGATTTTGTATAAGACGAGTGTGCTGATAACGGGAAAAATACCAGAATGGTCAAATTGACTCCAGTTTTTGAGATAAACGCACTAACATTTTCCATAAAATGCTTCAATAAATGGGCCAAAAGATGTATTTAAAATTTATTTTAATTGTTTACTTTTACAAAAATACACAAAAATAATAATAGTTTGGGGTACCTTTAACTAGAATAAATAAATGAAGATTATGAAAAACTTTTGCTTTGGGATTTTCTCTTATTTACTTTGTCAGGACAATCTCTTTTCAAGGTCCAACAATAGTCAGCCATCATATGGCAGTCCCATCGACCTTGATATCTTTCTTCCATTATCCTGATATCCTGATGGAACCTTTCTCCTTGTTCCTCACTGTAATCACCCAGGTTCTGCGGGAATCGGTCCAAATGGCTGTGTAAGAAATGCATTTTTTTTTCCGTTTGTTCCGTTTATCTCAATAACCAGAGTGAATCAAAAATAAATAAGCATGCAGCGTGAAGGTCTAATATGAGTATTAACAAAAACCATTAACAAAATCCCTGCCGCAGATTTTTTTATTTTTTTTGTATACCAGTGTAATAATAAAATTAGAACACATATTTCAAATACAATTATCATTATAAAAGAAAGTTTGTGGATTTGGATGTTTGTTTCCTCGCTAACGGATATTGATTAAATACATAAAAAATCACTTAATTCAGGTACCCATATAAAAAAGTTTACAATTTTTATTAGCTTACACCACAAATGTCAGAATTACATGTAAATTTATTTTATTTAATAAAATTAGTGAAATTGAATTTATAATGAAAACTAAAGTTGGCAGTAATTCAGTAATAGATATAGGTAGCTTACATCAGTCGTAAAACTTAATATAAAACATTAATTTTTACCATTGCACGTGTCACAGTCTAAAATTATTACTTTTTCGCGATAAATGATAACTGAATAAGTTTACAAGGTGATGAACATAAACGATTCTATTCAAATCGTGTGCACGTAAATATTATTGAACGTAACTGATTATTATTGGTAGGCAAACATCGTGAGGGCACAATAGATAACTAGGAAGCAATTTGATAAAAAAAACATGGCTGCCTATGCATATGAATGTAACATAAGTAGGTACCTTGTTACAGCGTCAACTATAGGTACATCGAATATTTTTGTGGATTTAGTTATGTGAAATGCTTTACTTTTAACACAGAACTTTACAAATTGTACGTTTTGGAATGAAACCCAACAGATAACAGAGTTACGTTCGAATTCCTGAGGGATACCTAATTTACATTTTCAGGCTAACTCTCAAAAATTTAATAATCTATGTGTTTAATTTGAATATGTCTAGAATAACCATCAATCAATCGTTATCTACAAACATAGATAGCAGTTAGCAAAACCAACAGGGCCAAGGTCTGCCGGGGTTGCGGGATTGTTCGAAAGAGTTACCGAGGTCCTGGTACATACGCGGCCTACGACGGAACACGACGGTTTTTAGTCAGTAAGAGTCTGACACTCCCTCACCGCTGCTAACCCACAACGGAAGGGGTCATTTGATGATTTTTGACGACGTTAAAGAAAAAGTTAGCAAAATATTATTAAAAAAAAAACTGGTGAAAAACAGTGCTTTTTCAAAGCCACAAAATTAATGAGCAATTTTCCTCGTTAATCAGTCAACGACCTCACTACGAGGGTAAGTAAACTAGCCAATAAACTTATCAATGACGTCATTCAGGACATTATGTTACTGTTTCAGGTTACTAAGCCATGGCTTGCTTTCGTGATAGTTTTCAGACAGAATGAGAGTAGGCTACTGGGTTTTGTTAATCCCCTTGTATAATTAATACGCCATATTGAGGACAAGGGTGGCAATTTAACTAAAATAAATCTCATAAAACTAGGCCTCTAACAACACAGTTTAAGAAATGTAAAAATTGAACAGTGTAAAATAAATAGGTACAGTTGAGTATAATTTTTGTTTTGTATTCTTAAAATTTTCTTTTCGACTTTCATCTTTGATACAAAATAATTTTGCAGTCATGTCGTATCCATCTGCTACATAACAAACGCCGTAAAATTGAGATCAGCAAAATTGGTTACAATAACTTTAGAAATAATTTTAGTACAAAATCTGTCCTCCTTTATTTAGGAGACTACCTGAGACCTGTTTGTGAAAATGAACTCAATTACTCATATTATGCACAACCCTTAGTACCTCAGTAAATATTACTTCTTTGTTATAAAGCAGCTGGTACGTCACATTGTCCTTTTAACATCTCAAATAATATGGCAAATCTTTTGAATTCGAAAGAATGTGATCTTGTTTCTCTGCAAAGGGCGTCATTGAATTATCTAACACAATACCTGCTTCGAAGGGAGACAAGTTTACCGTTAATCTGTTGCAATACTTCCAATGTCCATGCAACAAAAAAAAAATGCAAGCGATTTTAATCTCTAATACTTATGGCGTAAAGGTTAATATTGTTTGTGATGAAATAGCTTGTGCAAGAAATGGCAGATATGAATCATGTAATTATATTCAATAGCGTTACATTAGTATATACTTGTCTTTGTTAAAATAATTACTTCAATATTGAGTACATTTCGTCATTGGAAAATATTAATTTCATAAATTGTAGAAAAATTTTGAAATAGGTAATTAAAGCTGATTTTGGCTGTTTTTTATGTAATGCGAGCTTCCGATTAGCGATACAGAAGTGTATTGTGCGTTGTGAAAAGTACTAGCCTATGTAGGAACATTTGCTTGTATTGTTTACAAATTCCTAGTATTGCACACTATTCTATATATTTTATTAACCTACAACACTCCAGCTACAATCGCCGCCCTGTCTAGCACTTTTCAAGGCAACTACAATTATTCAGTAACACACAAATATTGATTTTACATGACTGGTTCTTTTTGATGAATGAATTTTTAATAAATATGGACATACATAAAAAATCGTGTATTATTAAAATAAACTACAGTATTAAATAAATTATTGATTGAATTATTCAAACGTAAACACAAGATAACATTAATTTGTTTATACATTTTACAGAATAATAATATTTCAAGATCAATGTTGATAGACCATAGTTCCTGAATTTAATCAGTAATTTATCAGTGGCTATCTGATATTATTTTGAAGTGGCCATTGACCAGTTTTTAACGAATGCTTCTTACACAGTAAATTAATTTACTATTTAAGACTATCCCCCGCTTCCTGAGAGAAATACTTCCTTCACCCTTACAACATACATAGCTCATATTTTATTTTGATGTATAAGCAATATTGCTGCCAGTTTTTGAGTGAAAAGGATTTAATTCTAGGTCTACAACAGACCAACTGGACTATATCATCCTAATAAAAAAAACCTTTTAAAGAAACCAACTTCAAAAATACATAGGTATATGTATCTAAACTTTCCTTTGGAGGAGGTTCCAAAATTGTAGACGCACAAACAAAGAGCCTCTTTTTAACAACTTCCCAAAAATGAGGAAGTTCTCAATTTGTTGTGATCTTTTTTTTAACTCAGTTAAAATAGTACATAGTTAACAATGCCAGTAGACTAAGTACAAAGGAATTTCTCACCTGTGGTGACTGCAGGTGAATAGTTGGTTTCTCAGCTTCTTGTTCCAAAAGGTTCTTCCATATTTCTTCTTTATATTCACAGTGGTACTCTTCATCTTGATCTGTGAGTGCCTGTAACAAAAAAAAATACAAATGTAGCCTTTTCTAAATATATCTGTTTCGGATATCCATTAAACTGTAGGTCCCGGCTGCCATTGAGCATCCTTAGCAGTCGTTATGGGTAGTCAGAAGCCAGTAATTCTGACACCAGTCTAACCAAGGGGTATTGGGTTGCCCGGGTAACTGGGTTGAGGAGGTCAGATAGGGCAGCCGCTCCTTGTAAAGCACTGGTACTCAGCTACATCTGGTTAGACTAGAAGCCAACCCCAACATAGTTGGGTAAAAGGCTCGGAGGACTATGAGTAATGCCTTCTTTTGCAGGGTCCATAACTCTATATACCTAGCTTAAAACCTCTTCAACATCAAATAAACATATGAATATGGAAAATGCTGTGGTATTAAATGCATGAAAAAGTCTTACTCTATGACAAAAGGCAGACAAAATGAGAGTAATATATTAAAAATTTCTTATGTATGAATTTAAAAATGAATATTATTTAAAAGTGGCTTGCCATTGTGCGGTTTCCTGGTGTATTAGTCTAGAAATTTCTTTTTTTAAGTAAATAAATGTTCCTGCAAGTATGATGAAACTTAGCTTTGTGTTATAGATATTGTAATATCATTGGAAATGGCAGCTTGCCAGACTGTCACATAATCAAGTATATTAAAATGAATCGCAATGTATTTATTGATTGATTGATTTACTATTTGATTGAAAAAAATTTGTTATTGGTTTTTGCAAATTAAGTAAACATTGCTATAATATGAATTAGATGAGATGAAAAGGAGGTTTAATGCATTTGAGGCTTCTGAATTGGGACAAATTAGAGTTGGAGTTCTTATTATCTAGGTACATACACATTTTATTTGCATTTTATAACAATAAAATTTTAACTACTCCACATAATAAAGCAGTTATCAGTATGTGGTTACGCTACAAATATTATTTTCTTTTTAGATAATTTCTTTCTTAAAGAATTCAATTTATATAACGACCTTTTGACGACCTCGATGACGCAATGGTCACCATGCCGGACTGCCAAACCTGAGGTCCCGGGTTCGATTCCCGGTTCGGTCGACATTTGTGTGATGAGCATGCTTGTTGGCCGTGGTCTGGGTGTTGCAATATGTATTCATAAATATGTGTATATGTAGCTATATGTAGTTTATCAGTTGTGTTAGCACCCATAACACAAGTTAATAAATAACTTACCATGGGGCTAACCGACCGTGTGTGAAAAGGTGTCCAGACATTATTAAAAAAAAAAAAAAAAATATAAAGTAATTAGCATTTAAATTAAAAAGCTTTGGTTTTTTCAACAATTAAATAAATACAACAGAAACATTGCAAAATAAAAAAATATCTAACAAACATTTATTGATAAAAATTATCTGAGGAATTTATTTATTGTTGTAAAATTACACAATATTGACCAATGTTATGATTCTGATGTTAATGTTTCACAAAACAGCTGTTTCATGTCATCATACAAATATTAACTGCAATGACTTAGCATAACCAGGAAAAACAATGCAGTATTTCTTTCATTTACTGATTACCATTAAAACACCCAAACCCCCTGCAAAATATAATTTTAAAGTGTTTTGATTCCATGCACATCTGTATTTGGTCATGAAAAATGATCTGATTTTTGGATATTGAACCTCCATGAAATTTCATAACATGGTCGAGAAAATTCTAGAAACTAAGTTTAAAATCTGAAACACATCGCAAATAAAGCTATTTCTTTCTGTTTCATTTAATATCTTTGGTGTTTAAATGATTTTACAACACATGGTATGGCTTACATTTGTTTCGAATTTTTCTTCAGTCCTTTCAAACTTCACACCGTTGTCTTGGGAGCTCCGGCTCCTGCCGCTGCACAAGTTGAGTTTCGAGATGTTCAATGACTCCATTTCTTCGTTTAAATCAAGTCAAGAACTTTAAATAATATGTAGAAAATTAACACGTCGACCGATTGTGACGTGAACCACGTGGAAACAAGTGTCAAATAATCAAGCCGAAAAATGCAACCAAAGGAATTCTTTTGCAAAAATATTTCGTACTACACGCAAGCATCACTCTTCCCATTCAAGTTAATCACAAAAACGCCGAAAAAATGTCACGAAAAACTATATTTAAAATAATTTCATTGCTTGGCGATGCGAGCTCCTTCGTACAGCATTTTTGACAAATAGAATGAATGACTAGAAGTAGGTAGGTAGCTGAGTGAGTGAGCAGAAAAAATACTTCGTTCGGAATAGTGCTGCGATAAAAAATAGATAGATAAAAAATCTCTGGTTCCCATAGACACAAACTCGACTAAGAAAAGCTGGCGACTAAGAATCATCGCCTAGAAGTCACAATATAAGTTTTCAATACAAATAATATGTTTGTTAATTAATTTGTAAATGCAGTCGAATAATTAAAAGGAACTTATAAAATAATGAAAATGAAATGAAGTTATTATATAAAAATGATCGGTATTCCTCTGCCCATATATGGTAATATCAATGAGCGACAGACCTACAGACTTGCCAACCGTACAAAAAAATATTATTGTACGTCATTTTTTTGGTAGGCTATGGGGCATAGCGGCTGACTGTGTTTCACTAAAATTAAATAAAATTACCGAGTGACCAATAGTTATAGCGTTATCAAAGTAGTGATTAGTTAGCAAAGTGTGTTTATAAAATGTCTTATTCTCATAGTAAGTTCCAATTTGAATCTTATACGGGGCAGCATGGTTGTTGTAACTAGCGGGTGATACATGATGATAAATCTGTCTGTGTATGAAAATAAAAGTGATAAGTGGTTTTACAGTGTAGTTTTGTGTTCGCAGAGTATACTTGGGCGGCTTTGCCGAGGACCCAGAGAGGTACACCGCTAGTTTTAGGCGGTGATCCGAAGGGCAGAAACTTCCTGTATACCAACGGCAATTCCGTTATCATACGAGATATTGAGAACCCCGCGATCTCCGATACATACACGGAGCATTCTTGCCAAGTGAATGTGGCGAAATACTCTCCGAGTGGCTTCTACATCTCTTCAGGAGGTAAGGTTATTTATGAGTTCTTCGATAGACAAACTAACTGTATGTATCTTGAGTTTGGAATCTGTGTTACACTTCCTCATACTATTAAATCGTGCATGAATTTATTATAACAGTATGTTACTCATTATATTTGTAATTTAAGCATTTATGAGAAAATGTTCCTCTATTTTCCTCATTATTAATAACTTCTTGATTGTTTTAACACCTGTGTTTACCTATCAAAATTACAAATTAAAACTTATTATATAGGAGATGAATGATTCATCAATATTATTCATGATGATGGTATAGTTGACTACATAATGCCAGATTTTTTAATGGAATTAATCCTGGTCTCAATCTGTTTATTCATTATCTCATTCAATTTAGTAAAAAAAAAATAACTATTATTATGGTGATTAATGCTCAATCCTTCTCCATTTGAGAGGAGGCCTGTGCCCAGCAGTGGGACGATAAAAAGGCTGTAACAGTAACAGTATTATTATGTTAGTGTTCTTTTTTGTCTCCCTTTCAAGGGGTATTGAAAATCTAACCAAAAGGGCCTTGGCCAAGCGTGGTTAGGGGATTACCTAATGGAATATGTTGTTGAAAATGTTTTTAAGAATTTCCTGGTTATGCGGCATGTGTATTATCATTGCATATGCATACAATTTTCACTTTTTTATACTTTCTTGTCATATAAATATTTCATCAACAATGAATTGAAATTATTCTCTAAAACAGGAATGTAAAGAGAAGATAAACTATATTAAAATGTCTATGTTTTGTAAAGGAGACATTGACCTTAGCATTTAGTATTCAAAGTCAAGGTCATTCTGAAATGTAAAAGTAACTACCATTTTAAGTTGTTGTCTGAAATGTGAAAGTAATTAAGTTATTGTAAAATGAAACTTTATTTTGGAGACATATTGATCCTGTTACATGACAGTGCATATAGGTTTCTATAGATTTTATAATCTATATCATATACTAGCTTCCACTCGCGGCTTCGCTCACGTGGTGAGTTGACAAAAAGTAGCCCATGTGTTAATCCAGGGTATCACCTATCTACATACCAAATTTCTTTCAACCAAATTGGTATAGCCGTTTTTGCGTAAAGAATAACAAACATACATCCATACATTCTCACAAACTTTCACAATTATAATATTAGTAGGATAATATTAGTAGGATGGTAGTTTAAGTAAATGGAATTAGAAGCAAAATTTAAGTCTACAGTTTAATTGTCATTTATAAGCTATATTACTACTAACTTTCATCGAATCCACTCAGGATTTTTTTAAACAAGGAAATAAAAAAAACACATTTACTAAAATAGTGTGATTGTAACCACCCAATAAAGTATGTGTTGGTCAAAAAACTTTCTTTATAAAGCATATCAATGAAACATGTTGTTTATGTAACTCATAATGATTCATTATTTACCCACTGTAGTTTAGATATCTTTTAGATTCAATGTGTGAATCATAGTCACAAATATTGATAAAGGCACTCCCAATATAAGCCATTTTATTAAACAATCAAAAAGGGAGTTTGTTTTGTTTATTACAATTTCTGTATATAAAATTTTTTGATATAAAAAATGGGATGAAAACCAAAAAAACCAGAGCAGCGGTAACTCTTTTTGAACAATCCTGCACCCTGGTCGGACCCGCTGGGTTCAATAATATACCTTGAATCTTCTCCTAAGTCTGAAAAATCCTATGCTGAAAACCGCATTAAAATTGGTTCTACTAAATGTGAGAGAAACACACATAGAAACTGTGCATGCATACAGCACTGAACGAAAGTGCTGGAAACAAGTATATAGCTAAGTGTTTGAGATTATGATAGACAGCCAGTCTTTATTTAAAATAGGTTGCAATGGGTCGCCCCTTTCACTGATTAACAATTGGTAGCAGCAAGAATCTATTTATCTAAATCAATCTTGCCATGAGCCCCCACACTAGGTATGACAAATATCTTCTAATACTTACTCGACATCTCTAGATTAATCACCCAAGTTCAGTTACAGCTCATGTGTCATAGTAATTTTACGATGAACTATTGTAGTCTATGACAAATGTAGTACTTGCCAAAATCATTAACAGATTGTTGTTTTGTTACCAAGTCGTTAGTTATTAAACAAATAATGTGCGTAAAGTTTCTTTTAGAAATTTTAGGTGAAAGAACTCATGATTTTCTTTGCAGTAATAATTAGAGTGTAGTTGCCAAGTTTGTACATACAATTTTCTGATTGAGTGAGCTTTATTATTGTTAAACATTTTTATTACTGCAATCAATTTTATTTTGTTTCCTTTCTTTTCATAGGCAAGCAACGTGCAGGTGTTAGGTGTACAAATTTTCACTAGAAAGATATTTTATCCAAAACGTTTGCCAAGTATTTGGTACATAGATCATATTTTCTCTAGATCCGCTTAACGCGTTTAGACGACATTTGGCACTATGCTCAGGATCTGGACAAAATGTTAAAGACATACATATATATAAGACAGCACCATGCTCACTTATGATGCTGAGAAAATCGAGGCCATCAACGATTTGCATATTATTTACATTTATCTATTTACCTATCTCTATTAAAGATCTTCTACATTTACATAGAAGCTTGATATCTCTGAATGCAAGCCCCTGGCTCCTATGACTATGTTTGAATCTTTATTTTAAACTAGCTTCCGCCCGCGGCTTCGCCCACGTCAAGTTCGGTTATATCGCGTTTCCAAGAGAATTCTTCAAAAGTCCGGGATAAAAACTATCCTATGTTCTTTCTCAAGGTCAACTCTGTACCAAATTTTATTAAAATCAGTTCAATGGTTTAGACGTGAAAGCGTAACAGACAGACAGACAAACAGAGTTATTTTCGCATTTATAATATTAGTAGGGATTAGTCTGGTATTTACCAAAGTTTTTACTACTTTCACGAAATCGGTTACGTGACTTATTCCGTAGTAATAAATGATGAGGAATTTACGGTTTCTTTGGGCAATTCGTAGCAGAGTTTCTGCCAACCTTTTTTTTGCAAGAAGTGACTTTCATTAGACGTATGGGACAGTCTGTTTCCAGTGTACACAGATGAGTTCACGAGGAGGTTACTATAATGACATTGCCCTTTGCGATAAGACCTCGGCTGGTTGTATCTTTGAGTTTGCCAATATTATCATTAGGTACTAATTGTTGGTTCTACCCTTATCATATACTAGAACTTCTGGTACCCTTCATTCCATTATTCTCTATCAGCTTCACCATTTTTTAAAGACATAACTTTTTATACGGTTATAAATTCAATGACAATTGTAATAAAATGACATGGTCGCCGGAAGAAATCATAGGCATCTCCCACGTTGTAATGGAACTAACACTACTGTATAAAATTGCTCAATAACTGCTCTACGATTTGTCAAATTAGGCCAAGAGGCTAACGTAAGATTTTATTTGAAAACTGTACAGAGTAGTAAATCATGTGAAAACTACCGAGGTAGGTACCTAAATCTTGGAACTTTATAGATAGTAGCAACTGCATACGTTAAGACTCTAGAATTTATTCGATCTATTTGTGATTGTAATGTTGCATAGTCCTGACTGTCCGTAACTACATATTTGCAAAACTCTGCTATTGACTATTGGGACTAATTGAAGACCATGGGATACTCCCGAGGCACGAACGATTCTGGCTAGGTTAGGTTATTTCCTATTATCGCCCGACTTAATCTAATTCTGTCGGCCCGACTATTTACTGCTAGTCCTTAGCCATGAGGTCTTCTCCCTCCCAGCAGAGGCAAGCTTATAAGCACAAATCCACAATCATACAGCGCTTTTGATTTTGATATAAAACTGCCGACACCGATGAAGCATTGTTATGCAATATTGTTTTCCAAAACCTGTAGGTCGTATGCCATCACCGGGATTATCAAAACATCGCAACTAAGAACATTTATTATGATTTCTCATGTAACAACGGTCATTGGCGCCACGCCAGCCGGCGCGCTATTCACTCCAGAATTAAACTGAACTACTAACACGTTGTATTCGCTAAGATTCCATTTTCTAAATATTATGTTGTCACTTAGTAAAATAAGCTAGTCTCTCGAAGCGGATTCGGTTTCTGAAAGTAAAACCGCAGAAATTGTGAAATTTTCGCCGTGAAATGCTAGTTCAGTTGCTCTCAGGTCAATAAACTGTCGTTATGCAAAAAAACGTATCGATTCGTAGCTCCGCTGCAACAAAAAGAAGATCAAATACTATGCTAATTATATCTTCTAGAGAGATTATCTTGATGATAGAAAGCAGCTAAATGTTACACTATTTTGTTACAACAACTTCAGTATTTTAGACAGAATGTTTTGATACTCATATATTTTTTTTTATGTAGGGCATTACGCTATATTGCTATAGTTCTAGGATTCGGCGGAGTAAATTACACCATTTGTATTTCTTAAATTATGAAGTTTGCGCGTTCTTGATATTTGTGAATCTTTCACACAATCTATACATATAATAAATCTGTAAAAAAACTGTGTCTGTACATTGAATATATTAAAAAAATAATAATTGGGTGGGGTTTAGAAACAGTAATGGAGCACAAATCCAAAAAAAAAATTCCGTCTGTATGTCTGTATGTCTGTATGTCTGTTTGTTTGTACACGCTAATCTTCCGAACTACTGAACGGATTTCAATGATTTTTTCTTTGTTGTGTCAGTATTAAGCCTGGTCAACATATAGGCTATAATTTATCTTCGAAACTTGAAGACCTGATGCAGAACACCAACAGACCAACAAAACTATAAAAGATACAAAAATGGTGTCATGGCAAAAATTGTTTCATGTGATGAGCATTTTCAGCTGAGATAATAAATTTGAAGATCTGGAACACCTGATGTGGAACCCCAAGAGCCCAGCTTCTCTGTACCATATACAGGTATGCCGTTTTAGCAAAAGTTGTTCAATTTGATGAGCACTTTCTATTGACTTATACAAATTGAAGATCTAAAACACCTGATGTGGAACTCCAGGGGCCCAGCTAGACTATAGCATATAGAGGTATGACGTTTTAGCAAAAGTTGTTCAATCTGATAAGCACTCTCTGTTGACTTATAAAAATTGAAGATGTAAAACACCTGATGTGGAAACCCAGGAGCCCAGCTAGACTATAGCTTATAAAGATATGACGTTTTAGCAAAAGCGGTTCAATCTGATAAGCACTCTCTCTTTTGACGTATAAACATCGAAGATCTGGAACAACTGATGTGGAACTTCAAGAGCAATACTACACTTGAAATGTATAGAAATGAATGTTATGAAATAGGTATGGTGAATCAAAAAAAGTAATTAGTCCGTCTTTTAGATAGCCCTAAAATAATGGACACGTATTTTTTCTTTTCTCCTTCTCACAAACAAATAATAACGAAGATATAACACGCTTGAATTTTGTGTTAAGTCACTGCTTAGTACAAATTTTACATACCTAGACGTGGCGTCACGAGCCCCCACTCTCCGAATTTTTTGCGTTATATATATCTCATTATTATTTTGTATGTCTCTTCCAGACCTCGGGACTACAGAGTTCCGAATTTTTGGGAGCCAACGTGAGGCCAAAGCCAACACGCTGAAGCCCTTTTGAGACAACTTTAATGAAATGGTGACACAAAACCGACAATTATCCCTTTATACACTATAGAAATGAACCCAAGGACAATCCCCGGTGAACGTCGTTAAAAAAAAGACAATCTGTGCTATACCATTGCTAACTGTGAATGAATACTACTTGGGCTATTGTGATGGGATGCTAATGGACTAGGAATGGGGAAACTACGGGAACTATGGCACCTGCCGATGACAATGTATTAGATACATGTAAAAATGGCAGGTGGAGACTCGCCAGCTCACTTACTGGGCCCCCGGGAATCTGTCACTGAATAGCAACAAAAGGGCAACAGGGACATGAGCGGCTGAAGTGTGAGGATACCTCGGCGGATTTTAAACGCAGATTACGCGCTCCCTGTGGGTCACTTACCACGAGGCACCTATCCTCCGAGCAGGGCTACTAACCCTGCTCAAGCGACTCCACTCTGGATGGTCAAGCCAAGCCAGAGACGTGAGACCTACCCCCGTCATGGTTCACTCCGACCGGCCGGAGATGGGGGACAGTATACTCTCCCTGGAGAACTCAGTATATATGCCCCGCGGGGTCGCTACTCCCCGTCATCAGCCTCAGATGTCCTGCGATGCTTATATCTCATTATTATTGTCATTATTATCTCAAGAGCCTTTGTCCCAATTATGTTAGGGTCGACTTCCAGTCACGATGCAACTGAGTACCAGTGTTTTAAAAGGAGCGACTGCCTATTTGACCTCCACAACCCGGTTAACCGCTCAACCCAACACCCCTCGGTAAAACTGCTCAGACTTACTGGCTTCTGACTACCCATAACGACTGCCAAGAATGTTCAATGACAGCCGGAACCTACAGTTTAACATCCCCTCCAAATAACGGTCATTGGTATCCAAAATATACGTAGAAAGTACATACGAACTTAGAAAAGTTGCATTGGCAGGTACTTGCCAGACCTGGAATCAAAGACGCACGCTCATACTTGAGAGATTGGTTCTCTACCCACTAAACCACCACGACTTCCACTAAGTCATCACGACTTTGTCATCTCAGTAACATTTAATGTTTTTTTACGTAATAATACGTGTAACATTTTTGCCACACACAACTTAAATGCGGACTAATTAGAATCACTACTTTTATCCCTATGGTCACGTCTATTGCGGTTCAGTTCTCAGCGTTTTGTTTAGTCTGCTGTGCTTTTGCCGTTAAAGTACAAAAATTAAATATATGGAACATTTCTAATGGCTATGCGTATTCCGTTGTTTTCAAGTCAACGGGCCCTTAAAATTCAATATTAGACGATTCAGATCTTTGATTTTGCTGACCCCGTAGTCGCTGGCATAAGGGACAGGATCCGCGTACGAAGTCGCGGGCAGAAGCTAGTAACCAATAAACTAATAAATGAAACAGGTGGAACTTGCCACTAAAATGTAAAAAAAAAAAACTTATTTCTCGGACATGGAAATTCTTAAAAGGAGTCGGGAAGTGGGTAGAATCGTAGGAAAAGCTGGCAGCTAACAAAAAACGTTTGCCAATCGGGGCCCTTCCTACAAAAATAAAGATTTCTCATCAATCGGATTACTAGAGTCTAATACTTCGATGCACGCAATTTTGCGTGCGACAGTATCGTAAAACATGTGTGGCTTGCCTACTTATACATGTAAATACCGAGGTGGTTCTGTATACGGCCCGGGTATCATTTTAATACGTATATGGCATTTTCCTCATGATAATGTGGATGCTCTTGAAAAGTGTGAAGGCAAGCGTTCATGACGAAACTATGTTACCAAGTCTGGATTCATTTATGTAAAAATGCATTCGTTTATTATGGATCATATGGTAAGTGCTTCTATGCACCAGGTGCCTATTACGTATATCGTGTCGGTTTGGCTATTCCATTGGTTTCTCTTTTACGAGAATGTTTTTACTTCATTTCAATGTCTCAAGGCTGTCATTAAATCATCAAGGCATTCAAGGTAGACTGTTAGACTGTTACAGCCTTTTTATCGACCCACTGCTGGGCACAGGCTCTCACAAGGAGAAAGATTGAGCATTAATCACCACGCTTGCTCAATGCGGGTTGGCATACAAGTACTTTGTCTAATATGTTGCCTAAATCAGTTGGTTTCCTCGTCCTCCTACCCTTATCTAAATTTATTTCATGCTTCGATATCTGGCGTCATCGCTTCAGATATATCTCTTACTAGCTTTCGCCCGCGGTTTCACCCACGTCCCGTAGCCGGATGGTGATAAAAACTATCCTAAAACCTTCTCCCGGGTCTAAGTTACCTCCCCTTTAATTTTAAGCCAAATTGGTCAAGCCGTTTTCATGTCATGTCGTGACAACGGAAAGCGGGTTTCATTTTTATATACATAGATTAAAAAAAAACAATGATTTAGTTTCAGCAGAATTCGAGTGGCTTTTTCAAATATTCTATATTCAGTATTTTTGGATTGATACCATGTATTCTGTGACCTCATTCACATAATAACTGCTATTTAGTTACAAATAGTAATATGGGCTTTAATCAATAAACTGCGGTGAGATTACAAAGATACGATTCGCAGAAAAAAATAATTTCTCCGAAATGTTGCAATAAATTACATGCACATTTTGTATTATCTGATTATGAAACACCCATTATAAAATCGCTAAGCGATAACGTGTTGTTCTGCCAATCTGTTTCATGTACGTTGCTTTAAAAACTATGTTTCATATTATGAACCCAAATTTAGAACCAGTGGGTCCTTTTCAAGATCACGCAAATGGTTTTTGGCTTTTACAGCAATTTTCTCAGCAGTGACCAGGATTTTAAACTAAACTCATTATGACCCAACTATGTTGGGGTCGGCATCAATCTAACCGGATGCAGCTGAGTACCAGTGTTTAACAAGGAGTCTGTCTAACCTCCTCAACCTAGTTACCCCGGAAACCCAATACCCCTTAGGTTGTCATACTTACTGGCTTCTGACTACCAGTAACAACTCCATAGATGTTCGATGACAGCCTTCCTTTTAACATGTAAAAGGACAATGCCAGGGTCTGGGCTCAAAGTTTGCCCAGCAGTGGGAGTAGTTCCAGCTGGTTCCATAGTGCACTCTGAACATGAAATCCAAATATTTTTGAAATCGGTCCCAGAGGTCCCGAGAAAAACCGGTTCAAATGTTCTCCATAGATAGTCACTTAACAAAGCGTGAGCCATTTGCCCAGTAGTAAAAGTGGTCGAAATAGGTTCTTTACTGCACTGTTAACACGAAATCTAAATATTTTGGAAATCGGTCTAAGAGGTCCCGAGAAAAACCGGTTCTAATGTTCAACTTGAACAGTCACTTTACAAAGCCCAAGCCGTTTGCCCAGTAGTGGAAATAGTTAAAATAGGTTCCTTACTTCACTCTTAACACGGAATCCAAATATTTTTGAAATCGGTCCCAGAGGTCCCGAGAAAAACCGGTTCTCATGTTAGCCAGCCATTGTTAGCTAGCCATTTTAAGCAGCCACAAACCTAACAACCTTCTTTTCTTGAAATAACATTCAGATAGTTAGTGGTTTCACTGTTAACAGGATAAAATAACAGAAATAGACGTTTAAAGGTAATTGTTGTTTCTCTTGCTTTTCAGTCTCTATCTACTACAATCAGTCCTAAGTTCGTGTAGCGTCATGCAATTAATATCCGTAATGGCAATGGAAAAATCTTATCAGGACGAATAAAATAAGCTCGAACACGAGGTAGTAAATAGTTACCGTTGAGGAGTTCCCTCGTCTCACTGTCGTCTCCATCGGCAGGTCAGGTCTTAACCTCCACAGTTTTGTGGTGTCGGAGACATATACCCGAATGACAAGTTTTTATTCGATATATGCTTACAATTTCCGAGAGTTCCCTATTGTTTTAAGGTTTCTATCACCAGACCCTGGACCGAATAACAAAGGAACTATTTGGAAAGTAAATCCTTTCAAACAATAAAATGATTGTTTAAATCGGTTGGTAAACGACGGAGTTAATATGCACGTACTTACGTAAAAAGAATACAAACGAACTGAGAAACTCCTCCATTTTTTGAAGTCGGTAAAAAAAATTCTCGTTCAATACCTCGACCTCGTATTTGTCGATTAATATTATAATGCATTTCAATTAAGGTAATAAAAGTGGAATAGTTAAGAGTTCGTAAGGATGTTTTTCGTAATATTGATTATGAGTCAAACCAGTTTTTCTCAGGACTCCCGGGATAGATTTCGAAATATTTCGGTCTGGGACCTATTATAAGCCTAGAGAACATAATACACTATGCAGTTACTGTGGGCAACTCTTGAGCCCAACTTCCATACAAAGAATAGCATTGTCCTTTCTTTTTCAGATGCCTCCGGCAAGATTAGGATTTGGGACACGGTGAACAAGGAACATATCCTCAAGAATGAGTTCCAGCCGATCGGAGGTCCTATTAAGGACATCGCGTGGAGCGCTGACAATCAGCGTATGGTGGCCGTCGGTGAAGGAAGGGAAAGGTAACGTAACATGATGTAGGGGTATTTACACTATCTTTTGAATACGCAGCAGATATTGGATACGTCTTTTTTTATCCTTAAAAATGTTACAATTTAGTAAGTACACCTAGGCTTGGCCTGCTAGCTAGGTCTAACCGGTCAAATGCGCCTAAACTTAACTGTACCTTTTAGTTTGAACTAGGTGTAACCTTCATCATAGCGGCGAAGCGTGGGTACAGACGAACACCACTTACTAAAGTTAGGCTAATTTGTCATCAGTTAAAGCTAGGTTTTCGATTCAGTTAGCAATTGCACTCCCTTATTCAATCCCCTTGAAGTGTGTAATGAAAACTCTCACTGATGCCTGTCGGTCGTATCCATGTGGGTTTGACGAACGGAAGTCAAATGCTGGTTACCTATTATTTTGTGCGAGTTCAAGGTTATGTACACCGGATATTCTAAACACATATGAAATGAATAAAATGTCATCTGTACATAAAATACTAAATTCATCATGACTCACAGAAACTACACATAAATTATTCCATATTGTTACGATTCGCTGATCTGTAACAGTAACTTTTTTTTAAATAATTGTTTTGTTTTGAAAAATATCCGAATTATCAGCGAGCGACATTGTCGGGTAAATTCATAAAGTAAACCCACTTTAGCCGTTAGACCATGAAAGTGTAAGAGTCCGGTAAAGCACAGATTATCCTGCTAGTATTATAAATATGAAAGTTCTTTCAAACGAAACCGAAACGAGCTGAAATCCAACATTACACGTATAAGATACTTTTCATTAAAGCGGGTTTAACCGCAGGCAGAAACAAATAATAATATTTTCAACTTGTTTTCACAGATTCGGTCACGTATTCATGTCGGAAACGGGTACATCGGTAGGCGAGATCAGCGGCCAGTCCAAGCCGATCAACTCCGTAGACTTCAAGCCTTCTAGACCTTTCCGCATTGTCACCGCTTCGGAAGACAACACCATTGCTGTGTTCGAAGGACCTCCCTTCAAGTTCAAGTGTACTAAGCAGGTAAGACACTGTTTGTCCACGCCTGACTTCATACTTTACCCGTGCATCGGAGAGCACGTAAATGTCGGTCCTGCGCCTGATCTCTCTCCGGTCGTGTTGGATTGCCGTCCCATCGGGCTATGAGAGTGAAGGAATAGTGACTGCACCTGTGTCCAAACAAATGCTTGTGCACTATAAGATGTCCTGAGCAGTTGGCTAATTTTCTTATATGAGATCAGCTGCCGTATACTATGTGGTGATTGTTAGATTTTAAAACTATGCGTTTTCAATGTATATTTTATTTCCCGATAGGAGCACACTCGTTTCGCCCAGGCTGTCCGCTACAGCCCCGACGGCAGTCTGTTCGCGTCGGCCGGCTTCGACGGCAAGATATTCCTGTTCGATGGCGCCACCTCCGAGCTTAAGGGAGAGGTTTGTACTTGCATTTATTAGCTACTAGCTTTTGCCAGTGACCTCTTTCGCGTGGAATAGTGACTTCCGGCAGATTTTTGGTTTGACCAATAGATGGCGCTATATGTCCAGAATAAATTTTATTTTTATATATTTTTTTGTAATAAAAACTATCCTATGTCCTTTCTCAAGTTCCAAACTATGTCTGTACCAAATTTCACACAAATCGGTTCAGTAGTTTAGGCGTGAAGAAAAGACAGACAGAGAGACAGAGTTACTTTCACATTTATAATATTAGTTAGAATAGAATTCATAAGAAGTCAATTCTTTATCGAAGATTGGATGGATCCGTCTGTGTAATTGGAGCATTAGTTATATGTTATATATCTCTGCGACGATCTGCGACGTCACCCGCGTCTTCAGGATTTCATCTTAACTGGTTTAGTCGTTTTGACGTTGAAATGTAACAAAGAAAGAAACTGATTTCTGCATTTATAATATTAGTATGAATGACAATTTTTGAATATCAATTATAATGGTTGCTTTTTAAAATTAAGTGTAGTTTAACGCCTGCTATAATTATTTAACTACTGTCTTCCCGTTTCTCAATTCGGATGTTTGTATTTTTTTGTTTGTTTGCGCATATTAGTAGATTTTTCATACAAAATTAAATGATCTACTTTTATTTAATTATGTTCTTGTGTCTGACAGATCGGGTCTCCAGCCCACAAGGGCGGCGTGTACGGCATCGCGTGGTCGCCGGACGGCAAGCAGCTGCTGTCGTGTTCCGGAGACAAAACCTGCGCCATCTGGGACATTGAGACCATGCAGAGATCTGTCCTGTTCAATATGGGCAATGCTGTTGAGAACCAACAGGTAATATTATATTAAAACTAGATTTTACCACCAAAAGTATGTGTACAAAGTTTCATGATGATCGGTTAAATAGTTTTTGCGTGAAAGTGTAGCAAACAAACGGACTTACGCATCTATAATATTAGTAGGATTCATTCGCATCTATATTTCAGCACCTTAATATCAATATTATTATTATATTATCTATCGTCTTACAAATCAAATCAAATCAAATCATTTATTTCATGTAGGCCTTTACAAGCACTTATGAACGTCAAAATTATAAATAAGTTTGCTTCTAGTTGCCCATTCCAAAAGTAGCTTCCTATGGAGAAGAACGGGCAAGAAACTCCATGGTTACTCTTTTTAAAAACATAATAGGTGTTACAATTTGTATGTATTGATACATACGATAATAACATGAAAAAGAAATGTTTACAATATTTTTTGGGTTGACTTTGAGAAAGTTATACAATGCAAGTTGAACTAGGAAGTTATAAGAGAAAATTATTATACAAACTATTTTAAGAAGTTAATAAATTAAACAAACCAAGTTATATAAAGCAAAAGAAAAAAGAAATAATAATAATAACAACATGATTAGGATACCTATATCCTATCCCAATGCCAAATCTCATCGGTTCTGCTATTTTAAAGTTAATGCAAGGCAAACCAACCTTAGTATTTTCATTTATAAGAAAATGCAAAATTTTGATGTTATTTATGACACTTTTCCCGCATGATTCGAATAGTCATTAGTACCCTATCAAACTCTTCCCTTTTCGACATTTCTCCAACCAGACAAAAGAATTACATTTTATTCATACATTTCCACAGGTATCATGCCTCTGGCAAGGCAAGCACCTTCTCTCCGTCTCCCTATCCGGAGTCATCAACTACTTAGACGTGAACAACCCAGACAAGCCTCTGCAAGTCCTCATGGGACACAACAAGCCTATCACTTGCCTAGCGTTGCATCCAGACAGACACACTGTGTACACTGCCAGCCATGACGGATGTGTGACCGCTTGGAACGTTGCTACTGGTGAGTGATACATACATGTTACATAGTGAACAAGTGTTGATGGCACAACAAGCCTATCACTTGCCTAGCGTTGCATCCAGACAGACACACTGTGTACACTGCCAGCCATGACGGATGTGTGACCGCTTGGAACGTTGCTACTGGTGAGTGATACATACATGTTACATAGTGAACAAGTGTTGATGGCACAACAAGCCTATCACTTGCCTAGCATTGCATCCAGACAGACACACTGTGTACACTGCCAGCCATGACGGATGTGTGACCGCTTGGAACGTTGCTACTGGTGAGTGATACATACATGTTACATAGTGAACAAGTGTTGATGGCACAACAAGCCTATCACTTGCCTAGCATTGCATCCAGACAGACACACTGTGTACACTGCCAGCCATGACGGATGTGTGACCGCTTGGAACGTTGCTACTGGTGAGTGATACATACATGTTACATAGTGAACAAGTGTTGATGGCACAACAAGCCTATCACTTGCCTAGCGTTGCATCCAGACAGACACACTGTGTATTTGGGCCTGTTAGTCTTTACTTTTTTGTTGAAACTTTGTGGTCAATGTTTATAACAACACTATTCTTGTATTTAAATACTATATGACTGCTTCGTCGGTCTAGTGGTCGCAAGCGCGGCTGCTGTGCTCGAGGTCTCGGGTTCGATTCCCGGGTCGGGCCGAAATCGCTTTGTGGGTTTCCTTAAACTTTCACAAAGCACCCCCGTAGTCTGGAAGTTGGTGATTGATTCACCCGTGCGTCGGAGAGCACGTAAGTGTCGGTCCTGCGCCTGATCTCTTTCCGGTCGTGTCGGATTGCCGTCCCATCGGGTTATGAAAGTGAAGGAATAGGGAGTGCACCTGTGTCTGCGCAAATGCTCGTGCACTATAATATGTCCTGCGCAACTGGCTGATCTTCTTAAATGAGAACAGCCGCCGTAGCCGAAATCGGCCGTGGACGCCATTATTCTTGTATTACATTGACCACGATTAAGTTTTGCATTATGGAAGCGTGATTTTATAGTGTTTTTAATTAATTTATTTATTAAAATACCTTATTCTGTTCTTCCTAGGCGAAGGTCGTCACATCCTGGGCCAGGGTCACGGTAACCAGGTGAACGGCATGCGAGCGAGTGCGGGCGGCTCGCTGTTGACTTGCGGCATTGATGACACGCTACGGAAGGCTGTCCCTGCCGCTGAAGGTAATTTGTCCCATTTTTAACCTACTTAAAAAAAGAAGGTTCTCAGTTTTTTTGTTATTATCTTAAGCATACCCTAATGAAGTGATAGACAATTCGAATTAATGATGTGATAGATAAAACAAGAAAAGATGCTAATGATGAAAATAAATTTTGAATTGAATTCTAAACTCCATTTGAGTAGGCTTTTAGCTAAAGCTAAACAATCTTAATATGACTTTTTATTTTAAAACTCCAGTCTCAGTCCATCAATAAGTCAATTTAAATATGTTATCTAATAATAATTACTTCTGATTGAGAAGTTAAACCTTTATTTTAAGTATAGTTATCGGCACGGATATTGAGCCCTGACCTTTACCTGCGCAGAAGCGATTTATTGGTTTATTGCCTTATGTGTACAGTGCGCAAAGCGATCCCCACTCTTCCGCCGAGAGCTCAATATCCGTGCCGGTAACTATATATAGCAGTTTATTTATTTACTAGCTGTTGCTTGCAACTTCGTCTGCGTGGGCAATATAGAATCGTCAAAATACTACTTATCCCGTAGGTGCATTCTTTCACGTGACAGTATAATTAGGATTAGCACTTCGCAGTCGCATAGATTCATTGATCAAGGTTGTGTTGTGGATGTGACCATTTATCTAAACAAAAGAAGTAAAGTTTGTGACGTTGTTCAGCCAATTTGGAAAATTATTACGTATGGTGCGTAAGTAATTTTCACAGGAAACAGCTATAATCTATGTCTACATGCTTTGAGTCTGACAAAGCTGTCATTTGTACATTTTCTGCAGCTGCTGCGACTAATCAGAAGCCAGAAAGTCTGTCAGTCTTACCATGGATATCGTCTTGTGTAGTTGACTGGATTAAAGATAGGTAGATAGGTAGTCGCTCCAAGCAAAATATTGGTACTCAAACAGATTCGGTGACTGGAAGCCAACACCAACATAGTTGGGGAATAGCTGGATGGATGATAAAATGAGTCATCATCATCAGCAGGCGCATAGGGTAGGATAGTTTCACTTACTCATGGTAAGGCTGACCACACATTAGGCGTGCGCGATCTTCGGGCGTGTGAGTAGCGCGGACGTCGCGAGCGCGCTGCGTGAACGTCGCGTTTTGCTGCCCTGCGGCATGTGTGAAGAGTGCAAGCGACGCGCTCGCGGCGAGCACGCGGCGCTCGAGTTGCGTTCTTACTCCTTCGCCCGCTATCCCCGCCGCCCGCTAAACGCCTTAGCAGTTAAACGTCAAGGAGAGCGGCGCGTGCGCGCCGCGAGCGCGCTGCAAATGCCGCAGGGCAGCAAAACGCGACGCTCACGCAGCGCGCTCGCGACGCGGGCGTGTGAGTAGCGCGGCGCCCGCGCTACTCACACGCCCGAGGATCGCGCACGCCTAATGTGGGGGAGGCCTAAGCCGGGACTCCACCGAAATGTTTGCATTAGTTCACGAATAGGCAAAATGTACGTATCTGTGAGAGTCCACTTCATGTGTTCGTACTTGAAACCTGTAGTTTTGCCAAGATTTTCAGAATGTACGCTCGCAATTTGTCATTTCTTGGTGGAGCCAGCAAATCAAAAGAAACATAAGTGTTGTATACTGTGCGTCACTACCGCACACCGGGAAAATTTCGCTCTTGCGGAGGACGTTTATATACCATATTTTGTGTCACACGTAAACAGGACGACAGTAAGTATCCACCGAAACACTTTCAAAGATCTGATGAACGAACAAATCAGACCTGACTTGGTCACCTGGGGCCAATCAGAGCTCTATGAAGCGATAATACGCTTTGGCTCCTACTGTTATTGTGGTTTCTGAAAATGTATTCACCTCATTCAACGATGAATGTAATTCTGATGGTACTATTAAGAACACTTGCTTAGCGCAGAAGCTAAGCAAGTGAGATAGATCCTCATTTCTTCTAGGATTAAGTTTACATATTTTGCATCAGAAAAAATAATTAAGGTCTACTTAATACTACTCACTCAAAGTAATTTGTTTTAAGGCCACCACATTAGTGGAAGATAAGCTAAACTATGTTTATGAAAAAATCCTGATATTAACTCCATCTGTAACTTTAAATGATAATTAATTGTTCCACTAAAGTCATCATTTTTGACATAATGTTCAAAAAATAATTTAGATGGCAGCGTTTTAAATTTGGCTGAGAACTATTAATTTTCTTTTCATCAAGGTAATAATTATAGTTGGATTTTGATGTGGCACGGCAAACTGACAAACACTATTGAAATGTCTATCGAAAAATTACACTACGTGTTAAAATATGGTGAATTACGGAAAATACACATCTCCATCTGTTGAAATAATAATCCTCTATAAAGAATGTATGGTAATATTGTCATTTACCACCTCGCTCCTTTGACAAATTTGATGTATTTTATTTACCACAGATGGAGCTACTTTAACCTTAGCTAAACAAAATTTTCATTTTTTTTTTCTTCCGAAGTTACTTATAAAAGTGTGATTTTCTGTGTAAAGATTAATAATAGGCCGATCAACTAATATAAGTACAACATTCAAATGTACAGTTTTGACAAACAGATTGCGTGTCGTAATATTTTACATCTTGAATTCACAAAATTAATCATATCTTTTGATAGAGTGAATGGATTTCGATGAAACAAAAACTAAGTAATACCTCAAGTTACGTAGAATTTTTGTATATAAGCATTGTCTGCATTTAATTCGTAGATTTTACGTGAATCCCGAACAAACAAACAGATAAACAGACAAACAGACAAAAATGATGGAAATGGGTTCTGTTAGTTATCCTTTAACATGCTGGCTATTTTTTTTGTCGATTTCTTCAATGTACAAAAATTACTTTTCTACAGATTTATTATATGTATAGAATTCTGTATAAGTCATATTAAGATTGTTTACCTACAGATATGTGCGCACTCAAATGGAGTAGGCACATTTATTCAGCAACAGTTTTATAAAACATATTATTTCAGGTGAAGTACCGACATACACGGATGTGTCGATACCCCTGGGCTCGCAGCCTCGCGCTATGGACCACATCATTGAAGATGACACCACTATCGTAGCTACCGTTAAGGAGGTCAGTAGTTATAAACAGAGTGCCTACTCTCTTTTGCAAGTTTACGTTCTCAATAAATCATAGCTGAAGTGAGGCAAATCAAAATTTGTTTATTCAAATGTAGCCACAAAACAGCAGTTTTTGAACGTCAGAAATTTGTAAAAGACAGCCAAAAAACGCCCACTCTTCACCTTTTCCTGTTTTTGCTGGAAAGAAGAAGTGGCGCAACAAACTCCCCAGCAACAGCTGTCTGTAGGCCAGAAGAACCTTTGAACAATGTTTTACATATAAATTTGTGTATATTGCAGTATACAATATGCAACCACCACATGCTAGCTAGCACTAAAGATACTTCTGCTCACTGACAGTCAATTTCTTTATCAAAAGTAAAAGCCAAAGTGAAAATGTCATAAAGTAAAAGTGACGGTCTAATTCGTTTTTTCTATTAGTTTTGCTGTTACTTTTGGCTTGAAAAAACGAATTTGACCATTACTTTTACTTTATGACATTACTTTGGCTTTTACTTTTGATGAAGAAACTGGCTCTTAATATTGTTTTTGTTATCTTCTGATTAAGTCAGTTCCCATTAATACACTTAATACAGTCTTACTTTTTTGGGTTCTTTTTTGGGTTGGGTTGGGTTGGTTGGGTGGGTTTGGGTTTTTTGGGTTTTTAACTGCCTCGTTGGTCTAGCTGTCGCAAGTGTGGCTGCTGAGCACGAGGTCTCGGGTTCGATTCCCGAGTCGGGCCGAAATCGCTTTGTGGGTTTTAGAAGACTTTCACAAAGCAGCCCGAAGCCTGGAAGTTGGTGATTGATTCACCCGTGCATCGGAGAGCACGTAAATGTCGGTCCTGCGCCTGATCTCTTTCCGGTCGTGTCGGATTGCCGTCCCATCGGGCTATGAGAGTGAAGGAATAGGGAGTGCACCTGTGTCTGCGCAAATGCTTGTGCACTATAATATGTCCTGCGCAGTTGGCTAATCTCCTTACATGAGAACAGCCGCCGTAGCCGATAATCGGCTAGGAGGAGGACACTTTTTTGGGTTCTAACAAATAATTTTTACTTTTACAGTTGGCTGTAGTGATCGGCAACAGCAAGCAGTCAAGTTTGCCGCTCTCGTACGAACCGACCTGCGTGTCAATCGACCCCAAGTCCAGACACGTGGCCGTTGGTGGTAAGTTGTTATTTATTTACACCACTAATCTACCATCACAGGTTTGTCTTAACCTAATGCGATAGACTCGACACAATACTGCACAATAATAAATGAAAACAGGCTTAATTAATAGATTAACTGTAATATAATAAAAAAGATATTATGATGAACCGGCCGCAAATTGTAATTTGGCCATTATATCTCTCAGTACCTAAGAGTTGCTGCGTAATTTAAAAAAACCCCTATTCCTGTCGTATTTTCATACCGCGAACATACAACAAAACACAACAAAGTTGAGAACCTCCTGTTGATAAGAGCCCCAAGAAAAACAGAGCTAAGATCGCTAGACCCGGCTCCCTAACTAATATTTATATGTACAAATGAAGTTAATAAACGATTTATCTATCTACTACTATTATAAAGAATAAAACATTGTTAAACAAAGTTTAACATATAAACTTTGTCCGTCTTACCACAAAAACTTTTTAACGTCAGTTTGAGACTTGTCTAAAAAAATGTCAAATTATGACGTTGACATAAGGTTCATTTTGGAGACACATTTTTTTTAGACAAGTGTAAAACAGTTGTTAAAGTTTTTGTAGTAAGGCCATTAATGTTTCTTTGGTTTTAATAAATAGGCTCAAACACGACTGGACCGATTTTAAACAATTTTTCACCATTCGAAAGCTACATTATCCACGAGTAACGTAGGCATTTTATCCCGATACAGGCAGTAGTTCCCACTTGACGCGGGTGAAACCGCGGGAAAACGGCTAGTCATTAATATAACTCGCACCAAATAACTTCTGAAGTTAACCTTTTGAAGTTTTAGGGAGTGAGTAGTACAGTACCTAGTAACGGCTAGTTTATTTTTCCGGAGCGATCATCACATTCATCTACACCTACATTTTAACCATTATTTCACCTTTCTCATCCCCAGGAGCGGATAACAAAGTGCACATTTACACCCTGGACGTCCGCACCCTGACGCCGGGCGTCACCCTGGAGCACTTGGGTGCTGTCACCGATGTCCGCTACAGTCCCGACTCCAAGTACCTCGTCGCTGCCGACGCGAACAGGAAACTTATATTGTACTCAACTGATGATTACAAGGTAAGATTTACGATTGCACTAAAATTATTTATTTTTTCTTAGCCCATACTGTCCCACTCCTGGGCAAAGGCCTCCCCATTTTGCCTCCACACCTCTCGATCTTTTGAGACCTCCCACCAATCAGGGTTGTAGGCATCCAGGTCATCCCGCCATCTCTTTCGGGGCCTACCCCGCCTGCGATGACCATCCTGTGGTAGCCACTGGGTGACGATGTTGGCCTATCTGTCAGGGTGCATTCGGCTAATTCACGATTTTATTATTGTTTTAAAATACATAATTGTTGACTTAATTTGCATTGTATAACGTTCTCAGGAATAGATAAAAAACTAATTAAAACATTGATTTTCTTTTTAAAAGAGTGTCCACGGAGTTTCTTGCCGGCTCTTCTTCATGAGACTAACTCTTTGGAACCGTGCAACTAGTTTGACGTTTCGAAAAAGCTTTTATAGGCCTATTTGCCATCTTATTATTAAATCACGTTTTATATGATTTCTTCTCGTATCTCTTCGACCATTAATTATTAATTAATATTAAGTTCTTAGCTGTCGTATTAGGGTAAGACCTGTAAAGATAGTTCAAGGTATTTGAAATAAATTAAATTATATTAGTCTGACGCCAGTCTAACCAAGGGGTATCGGGTTGCCCGGGTGCTGCAACTGTAGCTGGGTTAAGGAGGTCAGATAGGCAGTCGCTTCTTGTAAAGCACTGGTACTCAGCTACATCCGGTTAGACTGGAAGCCGACCCCAACATAGTTGGGAAAAAGGCTCGGAAGATGATGTACCTATTTCGTGCGGCATTGGCGTTATGGTCCATGTTTAGCTGTAGATTTTTTCTTGCTATGGCGACATTTGTATACAATGTAGCGGCTTTTGCAACTTTTTGACGGTTAGCATTCAAAGTATTAAAAATATCTTTAGAGATTACACCTGTAGTTGGCATTACTGTTCGGAATATTGTCACGCGGTAATTTTTTTTCATATACCTAGATTTATTTGGGGGGAAAGCGTCATTTTTCAGATTCTTGATTGAATGACTGGTGATTTCTTTTTGTAGTTCTGTCTTTGTATTTCTTAACTGAATGGCGAACTATATTATGATATGTCCTGTTGTAGCTTGCCCACAACAAGGAGTGGGGCTTCCACTCAGCCCGCGTGAACTGCGCCGCGTGGTCTCCCG
This sequence comes from Helicoverpa zea, assembly GCF_022581195.2. Classification (NCBI taxonomy): domain Eukaryota; kingdom Metazoa; phylum Arthropoda; class Insecta; order Lepidoptera; family Noctuidae; genus Helicoverpa; species Helicoverpa zea. Next base: position 9,681,255 of record NC_061472.1, read on the forward strand.
ACTCGACTCGCCTGGTGTCGGGCTCGCTCGACACCTGCCTCATCGTGTGGCATGTCGACGCGCCTGCCAAGCATATTATCATCAAGAGTAAGTGCTCCTTATATAGGAACCAAATATATGCTTTATTAAATAAACCAATTTTTAGGGTTCCGTACCCAAAAGGGTAAAACGGGTCCCTATTGTTTTCGCTGCTCTGTCCGTCCGTCCGTCCGTCACCAAGCTGTATCTCTTGAACCGTGATAGTCAGAGAGTTGAAATTTTCACGGATGATGTATTTCTGTTGCCGCTATAACAACAAATACTTATCAAATAAATATTTTGGGGGACTCCCATACAACAACATTTTTGCTCGATTTCGATAAATATATACATATACAGGGTGTTTGGCGCATGGACCGACACAATTTTTTGGGGGATTCGTGAGGCCATGTACTAGTTTTCACTCATAGACCCAATGTCCTATATGTCACTGTATTCGAGATACGATTTTTTTTGTTTGTTTTTAAAAATTACCGGAACTATCACCTTTAAAACGCTATAACTTTTCAGTCTGTTGTCGAATTTACACCAAATCACTTTCATTGCGTTCTCTGATGTATTATTATTCCAAATAAAACATAAATTCATAGCACTAGATGGAAAAAAAATACTTGTTGAGCTTCCAAAGTCTTAAAAATGAAAAAACGTATGAAAAATGTCAAATTCAAAATTAATTATAAAAAAAAGTAAAAGCTTTTATGAACTTCATTTAATAAAAAAAAAATGCCTACTTAATACCCTTTCCAACGATATGCCACATGGGTGTGAAATCATTAATAATGTCGTCACAAACCTAAAGGTACACATTAACCAGTGCCAGGGTAATGAAAACACAAAAATGTTTTAAAATGTTTTAATTAAATTTAAGTTATAAATTATGTTCAAAATGACTGCCTCTGTTGCGAATGCATGCACGGCATCTTTTTCTAATTTCTACAGTCGTCGTCCTCAGTCGCATTTCTGCTTTCATAATTTCAAAGGCGCAATTTATTCTTTCGATTAAAATTTCTCTTGTGGGTACTTCAGTCGCATACACAATTTCTTTTGCACGGCCCCAGACATAAAAATCCAAGGGCGTCAGGTCTGGTGAACGTGCAGGCCAAGGAATTGGGCCGCCTCTTCCGATCCATGAATTTGGAAAACAGTTGTCCAAATGTTCTCGCACGTCTCGCTGGTAATGTGCTGGACAGCCATCATTTTGGAAAATAATTGGTTCTCCATCTAATACTGGTAATACCAATTCAGGTAAATCTTCGAGTAAAAAATTCAAATAATTTTCTCCGGTCAGGCGCTCTGGTAAGAAATGTGGACCGATCAGGTGTCTTCCAATAACCCCCGCCCAAACGTTTACACTAAACTTAGTTTGAAAGGAACTTTGTCTTTTCTTGCGGGGATTTTGTCTTTTTTGCGCCCAATGGTGAAGGTTGTGGAGATTCACAATTCCCTCGTGATTAAAATTGGATTCATCAGTCCACAAAATTCTTTTTAAAAAATTTGTATCATCTACGTCCGTATGCATCATAAATCGGCAAAAATCGAGCCGTCTCCTGTGATCATCATCTATGAGACCTAGAACAATCCATTAAAGACTGGTAAAAATTCACTTTTTGAATGGCAAAAACTAACATAAATTTAAAAGATAAAATTAGAAAAAATAAAAGTTACTAGGTATTTATTTGAAAAACGAACCAGTAAAGCTACAAGGATATTTGTAAACGTTTAAAATAAGTGTATGGTTAAAACCATTTTAAAATACAAGTTTTTTGGGTGCAAAATTTCAGCACAATAAGGTCGAAGATAACTGGTTCAAAATTTAGTTTTACGATTTCGCCTGATAAAATAAATAAAGTACTTAACGTACCTTGAACAGAAGTGTAGTGATACGCATGCTTTCCATTTTCCCGAAGAACTGACCAAACTTTCCAAACCGACAAGTGAAGTCTTTCAGCTACAACTCGAATACTTGTCGTTGGATCCTCATCAAAAGCTTGCAAAATGCTTTCATCAATTACAACATTATGTTGCCTCACATTAACGCGAGGCTCTTGGAAATTTATGTTTCCAGTCTCCCTCAGACGTCGATAGGTTGTAGCAAACGTCTCGTGGTGTGGTATACGCCGGTTAGGATAACGCTGCTGGTAAATTCTACGCGCTTCACGAGCGTTACAATTAGCGCTGCCATATGCCAACAACATGTCAGCATACTCTTCGTTGCTGAAGTTAGGCATTGTAACAAGCACGGTGAATACACCAACAGTTTAACAGAAAAGTTCAACAAACAAAACTTAACAAAAACAAACTTTAACAAAAAACAACGAAATAGGAAAACGTGAAATACACGGACACTTCCGATAGCAGAGATAGTCAAATCTCGACTAAACAAGGATCACATAACAAACTCCAACCCAATGATAGACAAAGACAAGAGATATTTTTCATGCGTAAGAAAGAGACAGGCAGTTTACCTGCCAATTACCTGCTTACCATTGTTCTATCAAACGGGTTCGTTGTTAGAGACGTTAGAGTGCGTGTTCGTTCCTGCTCTGATTTTGACGACATTATTAATGATTTCACACCCATGTGGCATATCGTTGGAAAGGGTATTAAGTAGGCAATTTTTTTTTATTAAACGAAGTTCATAAAAGCTTTTACTTTTTTTTATAATTAATTTTGAATTTGACATTTTTCATACGTTTTTTCATTTTTAAGAGTTTGGAAGCTCAACAAGTATTTTTTTTCCATCTAGTGCTATGAATTTATGTTTTATTTGGAATAATAATACATCAGAGAACGCAATGAAAGTGATTTGGTGTAAATTCGACAACAGACTGAAAAGTTATAGCGTTTTAAAGGTGATAGTTCCGGTAATTTTAAAAAACAAACAAAAAAAATCGTATCTCGAATACAGTGACATATAGGACATTGGGTCTATGAGTGAAAACTAGTACATGGCCTCACGAATCCCCCAAAAATTTTTGTCGGTCCATGCGCCAAACACCCTGTATATATATATATAGAATATTAGTTTGGATAGTACGAAACCCTTCGTGCGCGAGTCCGACTCGCATTTGACCGGTTTTTACATTTTTGAACTTAGAACTTACAGGGTGGATTACAGATATGGAAGAGTAGATAGATTGCCAATCGGCTGATTTTAATGAAGTCGAAACTTAAATAAATCAGTCAAGTGACTTCGTGCCACAGTAAATATGTGCTGCCTACCTAAAGACATTAAAAAATATTTTTATTAATTTCGAAGAAAATCTGACTCCTTTCTATTTGTTGTTCTTTTTTGTTTTGGCACAGACAGGAAATTCCAGTACAAATGATGCTATTATGCTAATCAAATGTTTATAATAAACTAGCTTTTGCCCGCAACTTCGTTCGCGTGGAATAGTGACTACCAGCAGATTTTTGATTTGACCAATAGATGGCGCTATATGTCCGGAATATTTTTTTTTTTTTTTTTGTAATAAAAACTATCCTATGTCCTTTCTCAAGTTTCAAACTATGTCTGTACCAAATTTCACACAAGTCGGTTCAGTAGTTTAGGCGTGAAAAAAAGACAGACAGACAGACAGAAAGACAGACAGACAGACAGACAGACAGAGTTACTTTCGCATTTATAATATTAGTTTGGATAGATAAATGTAATGTCATTCTTAGTTAACTACACAATTAAAGGTAAAAGTTATTTTTAAAACTGTTTCACTACTAATAATATACCTGTTTGTTGCAGACGCTCACCCGCAGAGTCAGATCACGGGCGTGGCGTGGCTGGACGAGGAAACCGTTGTGTCCGTGGGCCAGGACGCCAACACCCGCGTCTGGCACGTGCCCAAGGCTTAAGCTTCTCTATCCTAACATTTGGGGGGTATATTCTTTACTTAAAAACCTTCATTTTGTAAACTCAATATGTGAGTTGGCGGTCAACAGAAGCAATTAACTGTATTGTAAACTTTGTTGATTCGCTTGCAATGTCAAACTTGCTAGCTCTATTTTTTTTCCGCAAAATAATACAAATGTTGAGGGCAGTTTTTCATCACTTGTGTCAAAAAGTTTATAATCCGTGACTTGAATATTGCTTACAGTTTAATTATGAACATTGTATTTGATAAACATTAATGATGTTCATCTAATTGTGATGTAAGTGATTAACAATTTTGTATTATTACGTATTCTAAATTATTCTCAAATACATATTTAATTATTGAAGCAGTATACCGCTTATTCTGGAAATAAAAATAATTTATTCAACAATAAAATGTACATTTCAAAGAATATCTCCCCAAACATATAATAAAATAGTAATAAAATAACTCAGATTATCTAGCTTATATAAGAAGAATACTAATGTATTTATTTCGCTTACATTTAAGTTATGAACCGTCTCAGTTAGTTAACAATAAATATGATTTTTGTTACTAACAGTGAGTGAAGTTGCTCGCATTTAGAATTAAGGACTGGTACACAACATTTTAATATAAACATATTACTTAAGCTTAAAACAAGGTGCACAGATTTAAGTTATTGTCACAGTATCAAGTTGAGCTTTTCAGTATCACTTTTACTGCAACGCACACTAATCGTAACGTAATCGTCTCGCCTTTGACAGTAAGATAGGTGCAGTACCAAATCCAATGGCGACTCGCAACTAAATTCCGAGCACAGATATGTGCATGTCTCTCACACCCCTCGCTCGCGAAGCTACTCGCGCTATGTTCAGTGACGACAAAAAGTTTGGCGGGACCAGGGTTAGGTTACGATCTGTATCTAATTTGATATCTATACGACCTTTAAAGTTGCTATTTGGCGCTTTCTTATATAGTGTACAATGGAAATACGTCTTTTAATTTATTGCAAGAAGTTGACCTACGTGAAATGTCGACTATCATCAAAAGTTTTCTTTAACGGTTAATAAATGTGTCAAAGAGTAGACGGTGCTAAACTCTATCTAAGGCAGGTCCTTTATGACACGTACATTATACGATAAAAATGCTTTTGAAAGAAAAGAGCGAGTCAAACATACATGCATTTATTTCTAGTCTTACATCAGCACTCATACAATAAGACAGTCAGACCTGCTCAACAGTTAGTTTTGAGAGTCGAAAATATCGGTATCGATTATTCTAGAACTGACGATCGATAATGTATTGAATATTTAATTCGATTTCATAAACTAATTGTATCGATTTTAATCGAATTTACTGTCATCATCATCCATCGTATTATTTAGTGTACAAATAAGATTTGCATGACAATATTTATTAATTGAATTTAACGCTAATTTATACTGGTGCAAGTAGCTTAGTTAATTAAAAATAATTGTTTTTTTTTTTCATGAATCAGTCCTATTTCTGTGCGAGCATTGTGATTTTGTTTTTATATTGTACGTGGTGCGATCTGAACGGTCCTTTTATACCTATTGCATACTAACGGTGTGAAATCGCATTTATAATCCTAGTGAGATTTGTATATTTAAATTATTTGGAAAGATAAGTAAATAAACTGTAACTTATTTAATTTATTCGTATGTCTTCGTGAACAGTAAATTAGTTGAATTGGAATGTCTATATTTACATGACTAGTCTATGATCAATGTAAGTCTATCTTTGTGAATTCCTAATAAAAACTCTTTCAATTTCTTCAGTGCAGTGCTAAGTTGTAAATATTATTATTGAAATATGTCCAGTATTAAAAATTAAGATTTGTTACTAAAATTCATATTCTCATTCTAAGTGTAATAGTATAATTCGGTCACTAATATTTTAACTTAATTATTATTTATATAGAAATTAGTTTAAATGTTAGCACTTACACTGTAAAAAAAACCTATGCCGATTTTAAAGAATAGAATGTAGATAATTTTAATGTCACTACAAAATACTATTACAATTCGTGTTATCTTTCCAAATAATAGTCAAAAACATTTTCTAAACAGTATTTTTATACTAATTTTCTGATGTATTTTTTCTTAGATTTACGCGATTTCTACTAAAATGAAGTATGTAAGATGATAAAAATAAACTTGTATACACTTGTAAAATGATTTTTATATTTCATTACCTATTTAAAGTTGATTTTTCATTGAAATAAGAAACGGTAAGATATTATATAAATAAAAACCAGACAACACTTTAAAATATTTATTAAAAATTAACTAAATTGTCTTTTATATTAAATAAAATGTCTTTTTAAGCTAGCTTAGGCTAAATATAGTAAACGTAGGGCCTATAAACATGACTAGAACATAAAATTGTGGATGTCACTCCGAATAACTTCAGCCTCCAAAGTTGTGAGTTTTATTGTTATTTTTATATTTTTCGTATGTGTACTCCTAATGGACTGATTAAGATAACAGTTTGTACATATGTTTTTTCAATGGATTCTCGGACTCGCTAGGTGGCGCTTCTGTGTTGTTTTTTTGGTGGTACAAAGCTCACCAGGACAGCAAGCCCAAATATATATTTGAATAAATAGTCAAATAGTTTTTTTTTTGTATTGGAGTGACATCAAAATAAATAATTGAGGAACCATCGACCAGTTGTCTTTACACAATCTGTATAGAGTGTGGATATAAGCAACTATTGCATTTGTGCTATTGCTCATCAAATTCAACTGAAAACCGATCGAATTGAGAACATACTCCTTTTTTGGAAGTCGGTTAATAAATACAGTTGGCTTCACAACACTGTCGTTAGTTCCTTTTATCACAGAATAATATAAAAATTGAACATTAATACACAACACTCCTATTATATCTTAATCATGGATAATAAATACAGAGTAAAAATTACTAGCGTTGTAAAATTGTTCTATATTGCAATTGTTTGCTAAGGCCAAGTTCACAATAGTGAAAGGTTTCACAACCATTATTTAAATTATATTATTATTTAAATCAACTAAGTATAAGTAGGGTGTAGCCAGAAAAACCCTTTTCAGATTATGGCAACACATGACGAGTGTTGCTGGTAATAAAAATAAAATATCGTTAAAAATATGGCTACGACCATTGATATTTTTTTATGATTAGTTATTGTTTAAGTTAATAAACAATGAAGAACTGAAACAAAAACAATAATTAAAATAATGTGAATAAAAATGTAACAAATTCGTCTTTTTTAACGTTTCTTTTGGTAATATACCGTCGGTGGGTATTCGACATTTTATAAGTTTTCTAAAACACAGGATGAATATTATTTATAATCAAACGTACATGAATTGAACGATTTGTCTTCACCAGAATTGCCTAACGATAAAAATATCTGGTAACATCATTCTGAGTTTTTACTATTTCTGTCTTTTTCAATGAAGCTCCAATTTTTCTCTCAATTAAGGGGAAGGCCGTTAAGTCCTGAATAATACGAAAACTAGGCAACTGCGTTATGTTTCTGTTTAAGTGCTTCAGTTCCAGCATTTGCATAGTTTCCTTATTCTTTAGATTAGATATCAATACAAAGTGGATACGACATAAATTACCCCAGCACTTGGTAGGTAACATTGACAATTTAAGAGCTTTAAATATGAGGCTATTTGCAAAATCGCGACAAAAAGTCTCCTTTATTCAATAAACTGTGTAGATTTTTTTTTTCATCGATTTTTACAATAGTAGACCACATAATAAACAACTTTGGCCTCATAAGTACCGTAAAACGGGGTGAATAGCAATGATTTTCAACTTTGTTCTAAGAATTTGTTGTCTATTACTTTTTTTTTAACCACAGATTATTTTAATATCATGTCCGGTATCACAAAGAAACAGCTGAAACAATATTTGTTTAACTATAAGCAAATGTTTTCCAGATTTTTAATAAAATATGTATCATTTCTATTCACCCGACGACTGGGGTCAATAGAAATGCATAAAAGGGTGAATGAAAAAACTGTTAGGGCTGCCCAAAATTACTTAACCAACATGCTAAAATGAAAGGTCGTGTATTTAAAAATTGTTTTGGTATGTAAATGGTAAATGAAATTCAAAATTTGTGATTTAAACTATTTATGTGTTTTTGTTAACATAAATAATTAGGTATGTTTGTATTTTAAACAACTTTATTTTTACGGAATGTAATCTCTTTTCAATAAATTAAACAATGTATACTTCTTATTCGCATTTTATTTGAATTAAATAAAATCAGTATTCTAACATAAAAGTAATAAACATTCTTAAAAAAAAAAACAAATTCTAAATCTTCTGAACGTAACAATTATCATAAAATATATCACATTTAATCGATTTCAGCCTTCATTATGGCTTTGTAGAATCAGTACTACTCCGTAAAAATAATCAAAATTCTTTAAAAAATTAAAACTAAATTCTAAATCTTCTGAACTTAACAATAATTATCATAAAAAAGTTGTTACAGGTAGATAACTTCAGTCTACGTTAGCTCACTAAATGTAAAAATAATAAGAATTCTAAAAAAAACAATAAAATTCTAAATCGTTCCAATTTTACAATTAACAAAGTTTTCACAGGTCATCATCATCCTCTTCTAAAACTTTTAATATTTTGTCACTATCATTATAGTAATTATTTGTGTGTTCTTTCTTTGGCAATTTAATGAGATCTTTTACCATTACAGTCTTGCTCTTCTTTATAATTGGTAATTTGTATTTTTTGTTGTACTGGCCGTCATTCACTAGTTCATTTGATATTATTTCTACTTTATTCTCCTTAATGGTATTATCATCAGCAGTTGTTCCAGTACTGATTGTAACCTCTTCACATAAGCTGTCAAAAAAGAGAATGGGCAGACGGTTTATGTCCATATCATTAGATATTTTGCACTCTAATCCTTGTAAGTTACTATTGTAGTTTTCTATTTCCGTGATACTATTGTAATTCTGCTCTCCCATATTATTATCATAATTTTCGTAAGCCGTAACGTTAACGTAATTTTCCTGTCCAGTATTATTATCATAATTGTCGTAACCCGTGATGTAATCGTAATCTTCCTGCCTTGTATTTCCGCATTTTGATTGTTCCGAGTCGTTATGGTATTCTTCTTTCCATTCTTTATTGTTATCATTATTGTCCTTGTCTTCTGTTTCTGATTTTTTTGTAATATCCTCGATAGCTTTTCCTTTAGTCTCATTGTTTTCTATATTTTTTTTGAAGATTACTTCTTCTTTTGTTTCCAAATAGGATGTTTTCGTTTTCTTTCCAATCCCTTTGCCTTTTCCTTTGTAAGGTTCTATTTTATTAGGGCAATTTTCTTTTTCTTCAATTGGTGAAAGTTTCATGTTTGTAATTATAGTTTTTTTAGCTTTTCCTTTATTTTTATTGTTTAAACCTGATGAACCACTGGTACAGGCATCGTATTTTGTTTTTTTAGGATTTGCCATACTATTATCAACATCAGTATCTGCATAGTCCTCAATTTCTTCTGCAGCGACACTTTTACCTGGGAGTACATTTAGTTTTCTCTTTCTTTTTGGTTCTACAATGTTCATTGAACCATATCTCATTTCTTTGAGGAGTGTTAGAATAGAATCTTCTACAGCACTTTTATGCTCTTCACCTAAGTCCTCGCCGGGAAGTCTGGCTAATATTTCACTTGCATTTAAAGGGCTAATTCCTGTTTTCTTAAATCCAGCAATGATATTATTTGAGGCATTTATTTGCAGATCATCAATTAATAATTTTAATAATTTTGGAAAGCAACCTTTTGGAATTGTGGGTAATTGTCGACCATCTGTCTTTTTCCATTTTAATAATAAATGCCTCCAGGCTCGCTTCATTGGACGGAAAAATGCCACGTCCAGAGGTTGCGTCAGGTGAGTTGAGTTGGCTGGTAAAAACACAAAATCGATGTTGTGCGCTTTACATGTTTGGATCAAATCTGCTGATAAATGTGAAGACAAATTGTCTCCAATTAAGCACTTTCTACCTGGTAAATTCTTAAAATAAGGAACCACCATATTTTGCACCCAGTCCTCAAAAGTGGTTGCATCAAACCATCCAGATGTCGACCTATTATATCGAGTACCCTCTGGGCCATGTTGGATCCAAGAATCATATAAATGAGTTGCCTTGTATACCACATATGGTGGTAACATTTTACCATCTGCGGTACCAGCCATCATAATAGACACGGAAGCCTTGGTATGGTTCAGAACTCTTTCAGGGTACTTGCATCCCCGTTTGATTAGTATTTTTTTCCGCCCAGGGTCGTCCGTCAAATTTGTTTCGTCGTAATTTAAGATGTTAGAAGCAGGTACACCATTTAAAGACTTCTCAAGTTCTATGAAATATTCTTTAATCGTATCTGGTGATACCTTAGCTCTCACACGCTTGATATTTTCACAAACTCTTTGAGAAATCTCATTTTTGTGTCTTAATAGGAAGCTCTGTACAAAATCTGGTCCTGGAAAATTGTCTTTGAATCTTTTATGAATTATACCTATCTTATCAAGATACATTTTTACTATGTACCTGAGATCCAAAGTATCTAAGGGATAACCCCATTCTGCGCATTTGTTTATGTTTTCTATTAAGAACATTTCAGTTTCATCGGATAAAGCTCTTTGGCCTCCATGTTGCTTCATATCCCGCGTACAGTGACGATACAACACCGATTTGTGTATACCATATTTTTTTGCAACTTCTTCTAATTTAACATTTCGGGAAGATGCATACTCTTCCACAGCTTTTTTTATGATCTCCATGTTATATTTTTTATACCTTTTTTTTGTAGGATCGGGTTTATATACACGCGGCATGTTGAATACGGCGGTATGTATCTGTAAATGAAAATAATCACGTTAAAAATATTATTTATTTAATTAATATACTCTACGCGCCTTTCTTGCGTCATGTATGGAGCAATGGAGAACGGTTCTTCACTATCCAGGCTGTAGACAAATTGAAGGGATCGGCGATCCTATTAAGATCGAGCGGGGAATATTCCAGGGTGATAGTTTGAGTCCACTTTGGTTTTGCCTGGCCTTGAACCCATTGAGCACATTGCTAGAGGGTTCGGGGCTGGGCTATCCTTTGCGGAGAGGGGGTCAGGTTATATCCCATTTGCTTTATATGGATGATCTGAAACTGTTTGCCACCACAGAAATGCAGCTGATAAAGCTACTGAAGGTCACTGAAACTTTCAGTAGCTGCTTCAGGATGGAATTCGGTGTGGACAAATGTGCAGTCATGCATGTAAAGCGAGGGGGAATTGTGGAATCTGAGGGAGTACAACTCTCAGATTCTATAAACCTGAGATCACTCTCCGCAAACGATACATATAAATACCTGGGTATGGCGGAGGGGTTAGGCATCAATGTGGCTGTCATGAAACAATCATTACGGGAGCGTTTCTTTAGCCGCCTGAATAAAGTTCTAAAAAGTTCCTTATCAGGTGGCAACAAGTTTCGCGCCTTTAATGGTTGGGTCATGCCAGTCCTGATGTACTCCTTCGGCATACTCAAATGGACTCAAACTGAATTGGATGCCTTGGATAGGAGAGTCCGCACACTGCTGACCGCAGGACTAATGCATCACCCACAATCGTCGGTGATGAGGCTGTACATCCCACGGAAATGTGGAGGTCGAGGCTTTTTAAATGCAAAGACGCTCCACAACCGTGAGGTGTGCAGTCTCAGGGAATGTCTTCTCAAAAGCGACGTGGGTATGCACCGTGATATGGTAGCAGTGGACAGAGGACTGCCCCCGCTATCGTTGGCAAATGGGAACTGGCGCAGACCTGTGGTAGTAACTACCCATGATCGCAAGGAGGTATGGCAGAGCAAACAGCTACACGGACGCTTCTTCGGGGCACTTCATGGCCCCGATGTAGACTTCAATGCGTCCGTATCTTGGCTACGCTTCGGTGACCTATTTAGAGAAAAGATTTGTATGTGCAATTATGGACGAAGTTATCCTGACGAATAACTACCGGAGATATATTATGAAAGACGGGACGGATGACATATGTCGGGCATGTCACCATCCAGGTGAGTCTATCAGACCTATTATATCTGGTTGTTCTCGTTTGGCTAACGGTGAATATTTGCACAGGCATAACCAAGTGGCCAAGATCATCCACCAGCAGATTGCTCTGCAATACAAACTTGTAGATCTTGAGAAACCGTACTACAAGTATGCGCCCGACCCAGTTCTCGAAAAGGACCATATCACGTTGTACTGGAATCGATCTATCATCACTGACAGGACTATTATAGCCAATAAGCCTGATATAGTGGTGATAGATCGATTATCGCGCCGCACGATAATAATCGATGTCGCCGTTCCGCATGACGAGAACCTCGTGAAAGCTGAGACAGAGAAACAAATAAAGTATCTTGACTTAGCGCACGAGGTTGTCGCCATGTGGAATGACGACAAGGCTGTTATTGTGCCGATTGCCGTTACGGCCAATGGTCTAATAGCCAAGAGCCTCGACCAACACCTCATGAGGCTCTCGTTAGGCGGTTGGATCAAGGGACTGATTCAGATGGCAGTACTCCATGATACGGCGCGTATTGTGAGGAGGTTTCTGTCTCTGGGACCCTAACCAGCGGTACCTTGGACCCTATGCCCGATATCGGTGGCCATCTATTTTTTGTATTTTTAAATGTTTTTTTTTAAAATATGTCGAGAAATCAATAAATGAACTTATTTATTTATCAATCACTAAATCTACAGCTCCATACATTATTAGTAGTATTAAATTCTATTAACAGTTTTTGACAACCCTATTTATTTATCTCTATTGACCCCTCATTAGTTGCTATTCAAACATTAGTCGTTTCTATTATTCCCTACTAGGTTTCCATTAAACCCTTACTAGAGTTCTATTCACCCTTCAATAGATTCTATTGACCCCTTATATACAATAAATTTACACATACTGTGATTTTAACAATTTTTTTAAGTTTAATAACGGATTCTCACTTACCTTCACTGTATTTTTATAATTTATTGTACACCTAATGAGATAAACACATTAAAAAGCACAAATCACAACTTTTTCCAGCCTTAATTCAAAAGTTTCGGCAGTTGAATAAAACACGTTCACAGATGGTCGACTTTGAAATGTATTTTGAAGGATAAATGTCAATTTTGACAATTAAAAATTGTTGCCAACGCAAAGAAAAAATGTTGCTGTATTAAAATTTAAAATTCTACCAAAATTCTTCAACGAAAGCTACTGATATATTAACATTGTAAACTTTCCTGATTTTTTTTCTATTCACCCCGCAATTTCTATTCACCCCATTTTACGGTACTTAATATCTTCTTTCACAAATCGTATCCACCTTATATTTTGAGCCGTTTATTCTAGATAGTGGACAAGTCTCTCCCGGGCCTATGCTGCGGCGGCGCATGTCGGTAAGCGACGTGTTTTCTCAGCGCGTCCCGAGATCGCGAGACGTGCGAGCAGGCGCGGCAGGCGTGGCGCCGCCCCGCGTGCGTCTCCATGTGCACGCGCAAGTTGTACTGGTTTGATAGACGCTTGTTGCATATCGTGCAGATTGAGCTGTTCATGCGCCATTTTCTGTCGTATGGGTCTTGTTGCTCTGTAACTGAGAGTAAAAGTTAAGGAGAATCAGTCAAAGTATCTTTATGTGGGCATATGCAAGCTACAGATGTTAACAATATATTCGAGTATTAAGGGTCAATTCCCACTGAAAGAGCAGCGGCCGGCAGCGGCCGTAAGAGCACGGAAAATGTAAGAGCGCGGCGCGGTGCGGTGCCGCGCGGCACCGCGCGGCCCGCCGCGCTCGCGCTCAATCCCTTGCAATTACGGCCGCTGCCGGCCGCTGCCGGCCGCTGCTCTTTCAGTCGGAATTGACCCTAATAAGTCCTGCCTGCCTAATATTATTGCCTGCCTTATGTTCTGCCTAATAAGCAAACAATAATTACATGGGTAGGTATTGGGCAGTGGAATTAATAATTGGTCGACAATTTAGGAAATCTTGGATCGTGTACTATGATTTTTCAGTTAAAAATGTTCGTAATTTATTTTTAAATACTGCAAGAGTCATACTTGGCAAGTTTGAATAGAGTCCTGATCTGAAAAAACCTTATACTCAATTTACATTATCTTACGCCGGGGCTGCAGGATTGTTCGAAAGAGTTACCGCGGCCCTGGCACGTAAGGGGCGTAAAGGGTTTTAGTCAGTAAAAGCACAGATTACTATAATAGTTACTACGTGTAAAAGTCTGACACTCCTTCACGCTGCGCTCTCAGCGGGAGGGGTAATTTACTACAAAAAAAATGATAGAACCTAAGACCTAACTAACTATCTTAGTAAGTATTGATTTTCACTTCAGGAAGGTAATAAATAGGTACCTATGTAAAGACTGAAACAGATGAGCTCGAACTTTGCAATTTTTGTCAACCCACAGGGGAAATAGTAGAATACAAACTTATTGATGAATTGGAATGATTACCTACTCGAAAACAGTTGATCTATGTTCGTATTTCCGCGAACATTAATCACTTGTTTTCCCAAACGTGCTACATACAGAAAAACACGTAAGACTCGTATAAACTAATGTCTTGCTTAAGCTTAAAATAAAAATAAATAAGCCTATAGGTTCATTCAATTTGGATCATTTAAATCCTCTTCTGTGTGAGAAGAAGCACGTTCCTTGCAGTAGTATACAGAATGGCTAAATACAGGGTGTTTGGCGCATGGACCGACAAAAATTTTTGGGGGATTCGTGAGGCCATGTACTAGTTTTCACTCATAGACCCAATGTCCTATATGTCACTGTATTCGAGATACGATTTTTTTTGTTTGTTTTTAAAAATTACCGGAACTATCACCTTTAAAACGCTATAACTTTTCAGTCTGTTGTCGAATTTACACCAAATCACTTTCATTGCGTTCTCTGATGTATTATTATTCCAAATAAAACATAAATTCATAGCACTAGATGGAAAAAAAATACTTGTTGAGCTTCCAAACTCTTAAAAATGAAAAAACGTATGAAAAATGTCAAATTCAAAATTAATTATAAAAAAAAGTAAAAGCTTTTATGAACTTCGTTTAATAAAAAAAAATTGCCTACTTAATACCCTTTCCAACGATATGCCACATGGGTGTGAAATCATTAATAATGTCGTCAAAATCAGAGCAGGAACGAACACGCACTCTAACGTCTCTAACAACGAACCCGTTTGATAGAACAATGGTAAGCAGGTAATTGGCAGGTAAACTGCCTGTCTCTTTCTTACGCATGAAAAATATCTCTTGTCTTTGTCTATCATTGGGTTGGAGTTTGTTATGTGATCCTTGTTTAGTCGAGATTTGACTATCTCTGCTATCGGAAGTGTCCGTGTATTTCACGTTTTCCTATTTCGTTGTTTTTTGTTAAAGTTTGTTTTTGTTAAGTTTTGTTTGTTGAACTTTTCTGTTAAACTGTTGGTGTATTCACCGTGCTTGTTACAATGCCTAACTTCAGCAACGAAGAGTATGCTGACATGTTGTTGGCATATGGCAGCGCTAATTGTAACGCTCGTGAAGCGCGTAGAATTTACCAGCAGCGTTATCCTAACCGGCGTATACCACACCACGAGACGTTTGCTACAACCTATCGACGTCTGAGGGAGACTGGAAACATAAATTTCCAAGAGCCTCGCGTTAATGTGAGGCAACATAATGTTGTAATTGATGAAAGCATTTTGCAAGCTTTTGATGAGGATCCAACGACAAGTATTCGAGTTGTAGCTGAAAGACTTCACTTGTCGGTTTGGAAAGTTTGGTCAGTTCTTCGGGAAAATGGAAAGCATGCGTATCACTACACTTCTGTTCAAGGTACGTTAAGTACTTTATTTATTTTATCAGGCGAAATCGTAAAACTAAATTTTGAACCAGTTATCTTCGACCTTATTGTGCTGAAATTTTGCACCCAAAAAACTTGTATTTTAAAATGGTTTTAACCATACACTTATTTTAAACGTTTACAAATATCCTTGTAGCTTTACTGGTTCGTTTTTCAAATAAATACCTAGTAACTTTTATTTTTTCTAATTTTATCTTTTAAATTTATGTTAGTTTTTGCCATTCAAAAAGTGAATTTTTACCAGTCTTTAATGGATTGTTCTAGGTCTCATAGATGATGATCACAGGAGACGGCTCGATTTTTGCCGATTTATGATGCATACGGACGTAGATGATACAAATTTTTTAAAAAGAATTTTGTGGACTGATGAATCCAATTTTAATCACGAGGGAATTGTGAATCTCCACAACCTTCACCATTGGGCGCAAAAAAGACAAAATCCCCGCAAGAAAAGACAAAGTTCCTTTCAAACTAAGTTTAGTGTAAACGTTTGGGCGGGGGTTATTGGAAGACACCTGATCGGTCCACATTTCTTACCAGAGCGCCTGACCGGAGAAAATTATTTGAATTTTTTACTCGAAGATTTACCTGAATTGGTATTACCAGTATTAGATGGAGAACCAATTATTTTCCAAAATGATGGCTGTCCAGCACATTACCAGCGAGACGTGCGAGAACATTTGGACAACTGTTTTCCAAATTCATGGATCGGAAGAGGCGGCCCAATTCCTTGGCCTGCACGTTCACCAGACCTGACGCCCTTGGATTTTTATGTCTGGGGCCGTGCAAAAGAAATTGTGTATGCGACTGAAGTACCCACAAGAGAAATTTTAATCGAAAGAATAAATTGCGCCTTTGAAATTATGAAAGCAGAAATGCGACTGAGGACGACGACTGTAGAAATTAGAAAAAGATGCCGTGCATGCATTCGCAACAGAGGCAGTCATTTTGAACATAATTTATAACTTAAATTTAATTAAAACATTTTAAAACATTTTTGTGTTTTCATTACCCTGGCACTGGTTAATGTGTACCTTTAGGTTTGTGACGACATTATTAATGATTTCACACCCATGTGGCATATCGTTGGAAAGGGTATTAAGTAGGCATTTTTTTTTTATTAAATGAAGTTCATAAAAGCTTTTACTTTTTTTTATAATTAATTTTGAATTTGACATTTTTCATACGTTTTTTCATTTTTAAGACTTTGGAAGCTCAACAAGTATTTTTTTTCCATCTAGTGCTATGAATTTATGTTTTATTTGGAATAATAATACATCAGAGAACGCAATGAAAGTGATTTGGTGTAAATTCGACAACAGACTGAAAAGTTATAGCGTTTTAAAGGTGATAGTTCCGGTAATTTTTAAAAACAAACAAAAAAAATCGTATCTCGAATACAGTGACATATAGGACATTGGGTCTATGAGTGAAAACTAGTACATGGCCTCACGAATCCCCCAAAAAATTGTGTCGGTCCATGCGCCAAACACCCTGTATAATGACGAATCTGGTTTTCCGTGAATCCGAGTAGGTGCCGTATGCTGGAAGCGACAATGGTGTAACACGTAACTGCTTTCGATTTAAGATATTCAAGTCTTTAGACTTAAGATTTCAAAGCAATGATTTCCATACGTTAATCTTCCTGCACTATTCCCAATTTTATTTGGGGTCAGATTTAACGCTAGGTATAGTTCTCGCCCAGCTTGACTCATCATCTCCTGAGCCTTTTCCCAACTATGTCGCCCATCTTGACTGCGGCTCGTAAAATAGCACAAAACGCGGCCAGAAACCATAGGTAGCAGAGACTTTATGGATGGGGAAGAGGCCCACCACCGCGTTCGCGAACTTCTGCTCCGAAATTAGTTGTGAGCCGCCATCAAGTTTGGCGGGAACGGAAACTAAAAGTGAAGTATGTAAGAAGTTACTGTCGTATTTTTTTCACGAGATGAAAGGATGTGAACCAATAAAGCGATGTATGTTCAAACATTTTATTTGTAGAAGATAGTTCTTTTTGAAATATATTTTTCCTCATATGTATATTTCCGTTCTATCTACCATGCAAATTATTTACAGGCACCGCGAATTCGAGGAAAAAGCTCTGACAGTGACGTATTATTTTTTTCTCAAGAAAACAGATCAAGTAAGTATAAGTACAGGTAAGGCTGAACACGAGCGAATCACGATGGGGAAAAACCCTTTGAAATGTCGTTTTAAAAATGTTGAGTTTTATTTACATAATAATTGTTAGTGTGTGCCTATTTACATTGATATTGATATTTAGATGGGATACCTAACCATTCCATTATAATTTATAATGTACTTAATGCATGATAAAATATAAAGTTACGTAATACCGTTGTACACTAAAAGTGTTATAAAGTAATTAAAATCTTAGAAACTTAAAGACACTAAGAGCTTCTTAAAATCTTGAAACTCATTGTTGTTAAATCAAATTCATATCTAAATTCACTAATGGAATAACAATTTACTTGCTGCAATCTGTTTAAGTATAAGAACCTAGGTACTTGGAATAAATTAAATAAACGCAAAATTTGAAAGTTTTAAACTAATTCTTGAATTGTTTAAAATCTTAGGCTATGAATATTTTTTGTAATTATGACTAAAATTGCAAATTGTCTTTTCTACTATAGAAAGCTTGTTCTATCAAATTAATAGAAGTTATTGTTTGGCTAATTAGAATGTCACTTTAGCACATCTTCGATTTGACAGTGAAGATTATTGAATAGAATTTGAAGAAGGTGGTTTGCAATGTAAGACTGGCTGGTTGGCGTTTGGTAGCGGAGGTCTACATTCAGCACTGGATAGCAATAGGTCGCGGCTGCTATTCTTCAAGTAGATCGGTCAGTTGCATGGGACATAGAGCAAAAGCACAGATGCTCTATTCCCTAGGCTCACTCTCAAGACAAGACAGAACAAGAGATCAAGGGCAGGAGCTAAATAATTAATGACGTGCTTTAGGAGGCAGGGGTATATCAATCGCCAAGTTCTCTGAAAGTCTGCTCTAGGTTGCTTCATGTACCCATAAAAGAAAAGGCTTATATGGTTATGTTGATGATAATTATGGGAATATAAAGAAGGTTTCCTTACCACCAGAATTAACCAAAGTAGCAGCAGGAGGGTTGCCAATCTTGTGGGTGCTATACAAATTCTGCACAATCTGGTCTAATTTGCTCAATCGATCCTTCTCGGTTTTTACTATGAAGTCGTTTACAAAATGGCCGTCTTTCTCGATCGTTGGGGATAGTATTTCATCGTAGTTGAGTTTGGAACTGGAGCTGGAGTTGTCGTTGATGATGAGGGGGGGTTGGGCTTCGGTCTTCGTTTCTAGTTTCACTGGGGGGTTGAATTCTTCTTGAATTTCGGGCTCTGTTGGCGTTAGGGTTGAGTTCTGTAATGATGGAAGATTGCGTTATGGTATGTTCGATATAAATCTAGTGTTGAACATCGATCGTGATCAGATCGTGGAACTGGTATCTACCTCACAGAATTAAGCGCTTAAAGGAAAACACGTATCTAAAAATATTTATCTGTATTTACTGGCACTGAAATTCCGGAACCAAGAATAAGGCCTTTGTGCGATCAGATTTCTGCGATAATGTTCACACCAGGAATACCTACCTCCTTTATTCTGGGTTTGTTTTCATATATTTTAACATGCCCAACCTCCTTCACTCGGAATAATTTAGTTTATCCCTCAAAGCAGCAGCTCTACAGCTCAGCCACTGCGTCATACATGCCAAGAACATCCTTTAAAAGCTGCAGTACCAACTCACCGTATCGGCATCAGTGAGTCCCGACACCTTCAAGGTCTGTGCCAGTCGGAGTAGCGAGGGTAAGATGCTCTTGGAGGCAGTCACCTCCCCTGTGTACATGAAGGTCAGCAGCAGTCGCAGCTCCGTAGCATCACAGCTCAGGACTACCACCAGTGTGTTGTTCTCCGCTTCCACTTCCTGGAATTTTGAGACAGGGTATTGGTAAAATGTCAATATCAAAAAAAAAAAAAATTAATACTAGGATTTTTTCCCGATCACTCAGAACGATTTTAGATGTCCTTTGCAGGAATCGAACTGGCCGATGCGACGAATATAAATAGCGCACTAGGCGCTTTTTGTGTCTTCATGTACTTCATTTTTATTTATTTTTTAATTTGCAAAAACCAAAATCTTTAGCTCTGGATATTACAGATGCCACCCATATATACTTCAATAAGAAAGCACCAAACATTTGAAATAGCAAACATTTTATACCTTAAACAGCTGAGCGAAATACTGGCTGCAAGAAGCGAGAACAAGTTTGTGAGCCTTCACGGATGTCCCACTAGCACTCAGTGTGACGTCAGTCAGGATCCCACTGCTCAACATACGACCTAGGGCTCCTATCAAACTGTTCTGTTGAGCAAAACCACCATTTTATTCCTTTGGCCCGCAGCAGCCTTGCTGGAGAAATCCGTCTATGGTACAAATAGGTTGGATGGCACTCTATGGTAATGAAACTTTTTGTTGAAATTAGGCTAATTAGATTAGCGCTTTTTTATGGTAAAATCTATATAAAACCTAATTGCAATATTATTTAAAATTATAAGTTCTTCTAACTTGCTTAAGATTTAATTAACGTAGGTACGCCTTTAACTCGACCTAGATAGCTTTTATAAGTAAAAAATATTTAATTAGGTGAATATTTTATTTGTAGTCTAGCTTTTTTAACATCCTAAGCAGCTTAGTTAATGTTGTTTACGTAAACATAAGATTATTTTTCCATTAAAATAAGTCGTAGTTTTTGTTTTTCGTAAAATTAATTATGTATAAAAAAGAATTAACATGACTATTACTATTTATTCATATTTGTTGAAAAATGTTAACATTCACATCATTATGAAAAACATAAATTTTATTTTTCAATACCTATTCATCTTAATGAAACATACACTACATGAGCATTGTGAGTGTACCTACTCACCACTCTAATTTACCTTCTCTTTACATGTACCTTTATGTAAACCCCCTATGTGCCCCCATACGTACCCTTATGTACACAATTCTCAAATTGCAGGAATCGAACCTGCGACATGGTATATACTTACAGCGCGACACCCAATCAAAAACAAAAATAATGATAATTTTAAAAATAAAGTATTTTCTATTAAAAAAATAACATTAAGTACCATAGACGGATTCCAACCATAAAGCTGCTGCAATACAATAAGAAAAGAAATTAAAAACTGTTTTTAATCGATATTAGTATAGCTCTGTAATCGATTAGTCGGTGTGCGTGTGATCTATTAGTAACCTCTCTATTTACGGCCTATCCTAATATTCTATCTATCCATTGATTTGACTACTAGAGATATAATTTTGACATAAGCCCCACACAAGTAATGTCTAATTCCTATCTCTAGTAAGCAAAACAGCAGATAGATAAGATATCGGAAACGGCCATTAGTGTCATCGGCAAAGGTAATACAAGGCTAAGCAAGGGTGCTAATATTTACATTACAATTGCAACAATATATTACAATATCACAAATAAATTCTCTACATAAAATTCTAAAATATAATACAACGCTTCCTCATAGTTTAAAACTTCCTACATTATAGAACAAGTACGTACTAATATATTTTCACATTAATATTACGTTGAACAAATTAAAATTTATATTTTGCATTTAAACAAAGCTATTAACTAATTAATCATATCATTCAAACAACCTACGATAAATGATGACGTACGAAAAAAAAACAACGCCACTATTCTACATTTATAATATATATTTTTTAAATAAAATTCAGGTCAACTAAAAAAACGCATAGGCTGTATGACTGAAGCAAAAAGAATAGTGTTCAAGGATAAAAACTGTAAGTGTACCTGTTCATCTGTGGTGGGTGTGTTGATAAAATAAAATATTACTCACCTACCTGATGATTGTGCCAGCGCAAAGAAAACTGTTGTACATCCTCATCATCCATGGCCACTATTTAGTTTACAGAAAGCACACAAATGTTCTTACGCTCACAGTCCGTTGCACGTCCCAAGTGGAGACAATTATATTGTTAACGAATCCAGGCTGCTTTATTTTAGGTCGGGACGCCTGGAAAACCTGTAGCCACCTATTTCTGGAGCTGATTGTATTTATAAATCCAATGACATTCGGCGTGTGACGCGGCTGACATACCAAAACTCATCCAAAAACAGATTTAGTTCGCTCGACCGAGATGATTGGCATCATTGTTCGACTGTTTGTGCTAATTGATCGTTATTTCATGCATTGTGATGGCTTTTACAAATAACAATATTCGGTGGTTCCCTTCTGTACGATGTATGAGCTTGTTTGCTGTTGTCACGCATGAAAAAATATGTGTTCAAAACAAAATAGGTAAACACGATGGTATTTTTTTGTTAGTTTGTTTGTCTTCCTTATTTTTTCCGGATATAAATGACTCCGTATGAAAGTTTCCGTCGTCGTTTGATAAATTAATGTAATCTATCTCTTATTTTATTAAGTCAAAGTACGTAATTAACACAATCTTACTGGCAGCGAAGTATGTCTGTCAAGAAAATTATGTTAAAAGCCGTAATGACGGATAATTATTAAAAGTTTCAGACAAAGCCCTGTTTGGTTGGCGACATTTTAGAGATTTTATACTGACATTGACAAAATAATTTCGTTCAGTGAATTATGTTAAATGTTGTAAAGGGGCTTAAATATTTTAGATTGTTCATATTGCTTTAATATCTACGAACTCCTTGTTGAATATCATAAACATTCTTTGTTCAATACAAACAAACAATAATCACAAAAGAAAATAGCAAAGCTTAATTTAATTTATATTTTTCATACAATATTCACTTCTTTTTTTGAATGAACAGTTTCGGGTGTTAAAAACTCTTTTAGTATAATCTGGCTGTTTGTCGACGATCGCGTGCAATCGTTGACCTAATTCTGATTTTAAAAAGTTCCGTACATTTTCCCGCTCCGTTTGCGTTTCCGATTGTCAAACTTTTTAGGGCGCCGAGTTGAAATCAAATAAAGTTTTTAATATTTTGTGAAAATATTTCCAGATTTTGTTAGTGTTTATTACTACTAGAATAAGCAAGCAGGTCAGTATGAGTCTGAATCATATTTTGTTTTAAATGGGTGTATTTTAAGTCAAGTCCGTTGGGTTTTCAAATATCAATGTATTCAAAGATAACAGAGGAGCTAGTTGTGAATAAAACATGTTTAAGTCTGAATACAATTCATAAAAATTCGTCATTTTGTATTTATTTTCATCTATCCTATTTCAATTTTTTATTAGAAATGGAGGGTCCGAGTAAATCCACTGAAGATATACCCGATCCAGATTTCTTCAATAATATTAAAGTTGCCATTGAGAAAGAGCTCGATAAGTTGAAGAAAATTGTTAATAATATCAACCAAATGAGAGGTAATAAATTTATTTCATATTTAACGCAGTGTTCATTCATATTTAACCGTCAGATGACTGACATCGATATCTGACTGTGACTGCACGTGCTGCTGCCGCTTAGATCCAAAACGGTTTCATGTTAATACATACAAACCAGTAGTGCAGCTGCGGCCGACTTCATGCAGTCGCGGCATGTGCGGTCGGCAGTTACTGTTGCAGTCGGCAGCAAGAATTCAAAACGCACCTCTGGTTAATTTTATTATTGTTTTAATTATATATTCAAATGCGGGATTGAGTGAGTCTGATAGGCACATTTTTTATCTTACTTTTCTTTTCACCTAATTTTATATGTTTAAATGTATTTTATACTCGCTTCCGCCCGCGGTTACACCCGCGTGCCGAGGTAACTGATTCCCGTAATCTAATTAGAGATTCATAAGATGAGTTCATAAGAGAGTACATAAGAGGGTTCATCAGATGAGTTTAAAAGAAGAGTATGAAAAAGGATAAAAAGGATAAGGATAATAATTTAAGAGAATAATTTAATGATGGATAAGGATTTAAGAGAAGTATGTAAGAGGAGTACATAAGAGAGTACATAGAAGGAGCACATAAGAAAAGAAAGAAAGAAAATACGTTTATTCACGCACGCGTGTGACACAGCCTTACAAACAATAAACAATTATAATAATAAAAAAAATAGCAGTCGTTAGAAATACGAAAAGAAAAGACGAATTACAAATTAAAAAACAGTAATAAATTAAATAATACAAATTAAAAAACTGTGCAACCTGCAAGCGCTATAAAAAACCCTGCAACCATAAGACGGGAGATTTGGATTGCCCTGCTAGAAAAGCCGCAGAATATAGATATATCAACTCTATAGATTATGGAGGTGCCTGATAGCGCCAAATACTAGATTATATTTAGCTCTTAATCATCTTTACACGGTACATACTATTATGTTTTACTTTTAGATAGTTTGATTACTTATTCGTTTTAAGGAAACTTTTATACATTTTAATAAATTACTATACACGATCTGTAAATTTAAATGACTATAGCTGTAAAAAAATAATGTTGAAATTATTTGCAAGGCTTGTTTTTGACCAGACCGCAGAATTGCCGACTGTAGTAAATCAAAATTACCTAGATATTATAATTGAAATAAATTAGTATGTAAGCATTAGAATAAATATGTATAATAACACTTTATTTGTCACAGTAACCTACTTTTTAATTACTATAGCAATTTATTGTGAAATGTTAATTTCGCTACTAGATATATTATAATAAGCACTTTTACGCCTGAGACACAGGTTTTTACCTAGTTCAGGCAAATCTTACATCAGCACTTTTTAGAATTAAGCGAAATATTGTAAAATTATGTACAAAGTGAATAAACGATTGATTGATTGATTGAATGGGAAATATGTGTCACACCCCACGTGAAACGGCCCTTGCTCAGCATAATGTTGAGACCCTGTACAGGACAAAAGCCTCAGCGCTGATTTTCAGCGAGAGCCGAAGAAGCTAACGCGATGACGTCTGCTGGGGCAAGAAAAACGGATTATATAAGAGAGTACATAGAAGGAGTACATAAGAGGATTACATAAGAGAGTACAAATAAGGAGTACATAAGAAGATTATATGAGAGAGTACATAGAAGGAGTACATAAGAGGATTCTATAAGAGAGTACATAAGAGAGTACATAGAAGGAGTACATAAGAGGATTATATAAGAGAGTACATAGAAGGAGTACATAAGAGGATTATATAAGAGAGTACATAGAAGGAGTACATAAGAGAGTACATAGAAGGAGTACATAAGAGGATTACATAAGAGAGTATATAAGAGAGTACATAGAAGGAGTACATAAGAGGATTACATAAGAGAGTACATGAAAGGGGTACATAAGAGGATTATATAAGAGAGTACATAGAAGGAGTACATAGAAGGAGTACATAGAAGGAGTATGTAAGAGGATTACATAAGAGAGTACATAGAAGGAGTACATAAGAGGATTACATAAGAGAGTACATAGAAGGAGTACATAAGAGGATTACAAAAGAGAGTACATAAGAGAGTACATAGAAGGAGTACATAGAAGGAGTATATAAGAGGATTACATAAGAGAGTACATAAGAGAGTACATAGAAGGAGTACATAAGAGGATTACATAAGAGAGTACATAAGAGAGTACATAAGAGAGTACATAAAAGAGTACATAGAAGGAGTACATAAGAGGATTGCATAAGAGAGTATATAAGAGAGTACATAGAAGGAGTACATAAGAGAGTACATAGAAGGAGTACATAAGAGGATTATATAAGAGAGTACATAAGAGAGTACATAGAAGGAGAACATAAGAGGATTACATAAGAGAGTACATAAGAGAGTACATAAGAGAGTACATAGAAGGAGTACATAAGAGGATTACATAAGAGAGTATATAAGAGAGTACATAGAAGGAGTACATAAGAGGATTGCATAAGAGAGTATATAAGAGAGTACATAGAAGGAGTACATAGAAGGAGTACATAAGAGAGTACATAGAAGGAGTATATAAGAGGATTACATAAGAGAGTACATAAGAGAGTACATAGAAGGAGTACATAAGAGGATTACATAAAAGAGTATATAAGAGAGTACATAAGAGAGTACATAGAAGGAGTACATAAGAGGATTACATAAGAGAGTACATAAGAGATTACATAAGAGGATTACATAAGAGAGTATATAAGAGAGTACATAGAAGGAGTACATCAGAGGATTACATAAGAGAGTACATATAAGGAGTACATAGAAGGAGTACATCAGAGAGTACATAAGAGAGTACATAGAAGGAGAACATAAGAGGATTACATAAGAGAGTACATAAGAGATTACATAAGAGAGTACATAAGAGAGTACATAGGAGTACATAAGAGGATTACATAAGAGAGTACATAAGAGATTACATAAGAGAGTACATAAGAGAGTACATAGAAGGGGTACATAAGAGGATTACATAAGAGAGTATATAAGAGAGTACATAGAAGGAGGACATAAGAGGATTACATAAGAGAGTACATAGAAGGGGTACATAAGAGGATTATATAAGTGAGTATATAGAAGGAGTACATAGAAGGAGTATAAGAGGATTACATAAGAGAGTATATAAGAGAGTACATAAGAGAGTACATAGAAGGAGTACATAAGAGGATTACATAAGAGAGTACATAAGAGAGTACATAAGAGAGTACATAGAAGGAGTACATAAGAGGATTACATAAGAGAGTACATAAGAGAGAACATAAGAGAGTACATAGAAGGAGTACATAAGAGGATTACATAAGAGAGTACATAAGAGAGTACATAGAAGGAGAACATAAGAGGATTACATAAGAGAGTACATAGAAGGGGTACATAAGAGGATTACATAAGAGAGTACATAAGAGATTACATAAGAGAGTACATAAGAGAGTACATAGAAGGAGTACATAAGAGGATTACATAAGAGAGTACGTAAGCGCGTATTTAGTATTTGTTGTAATTTACGTCTTTAGTTTACGCTGATAAATGGTGAAACGAAAAGGGTTCCGAAGCCAAAAGAATTCGGGAACCGCTGGTCTGAGCTACCTCTACTTTAATTTTCAGCTTAAACGGTTCAGCCATTCTTGAGTTATAGGTAGTGGAACCAACACATTTTTTTTTTTATAAATATGTAACAAAGATTTTATGCATTGTAATTAAAAATGTAATTTTAGTACTGTTACTATTCTGTTACTGTTACAGCCTTTTTATCGTCCCAGTACTGGGCACAGGCCTCCTCTCACACGGAGAAGGATTGAGCATTAATCACCACGCTTGCTCAATGCGGGTTGGTGATTTCAGACTATATATAGTCCAGGTTTCCTCAAGATGTCTTCCTTCACCTTTTTATCAGCCATTGGTGTCCAAGATATACTTAGAAAGTACGTTTGTATGAAAGTTTGTATGTACATACAAACTTAGAAAAGTTGCATTGGTACTTGCTTGAACTGGAATCGAACCAAAACCCTCATACTCGAGAGGTTCGACGTTCGACGACGACGACTCGACGTTCTTTACCCATTAGGCCACCACGAATTTTCTTTCATGAATTTTAGTAAATAAACAATTAAAAGAATATCATAATGCTAAGATCGTGATACTATTTCAAATTATATAATCTAATGATTTTATGTTAACCGGGTTACTCTTATTTCGTTTAAGAATAGATCAATGCGTCATCCAAAGGTTAAATGGTTTTCAATTAAATAATTGTAGGATGTACCTTTATTGCCCTTGACCTCGTGACCTTATCTAATTTAAATGACTTCATATTAAATTTAAATAAATATAATAATTAGCGGCTTGTCTTTGTAATAAGTAGTTTTGATGAGTTTTCTCATTTATCGAAACGCATATAGTCTTTCTTACCTTACCTGTAGACGTTTTTATTTTTATGAAATACTAGCTTCCGCCAACGGCTTCGCCCGCGTGGTGTGTTGATAAAAAGTAGCCTATGTGTTAACCCAGGGTATCACCTATCTACATACCAAAATTTCAATCAAATCGGTCCAGCTGTTTTTGCGTGATTGAATAACAAACATACATCCATACATTCTCACAAACTTTCACATTTATAATATAAGTAGGACTAGGTTTTTTTTGTTTGGTAAATATGGTTGATAAATTATTTCGTATTTATTGTAGTAGTCATATTAAATACTAGCCTACGTGGTAAATAAGAGGGATCTATTATCCATGCCGGGATAAAATTAGCCTATGTTACTTTTGAAGAGTGTACCTTGCCAACAGTGAAATAATTCAAATCGCTTCAATAGTTTTGGAGCCTTCAGGGTACAAACAAACAAATGTTTTCTCTTACTTAACATGTTCTACATCTGATAAAAATCTACATCTTAACTTTCATACATATATTTACTCCAAAACTCCATAAAAAAGAAAACACATCACTAACAGTTTCAGTTCGTTATCAAAAACTTTTCATATCAAGGAGCATAGGTACCATCAATACGAACGTTTTCAGTCTATTCCTGAAATCTGTTCGCAGCTTAAAAAGGTATTACAGTCACAAGTACAGGCAGGCAGCTCAGTTCCACGGATTAATGAAAGATGAGCGGACATGCCATAATGCAGGTAGGTTAGGCGCCTTCCTCTAGGTCAAATTTCTTCAGTGAGCATGACCAAAACGATCAGTTATGACTGAACTAAATAGGCATTATAAAAAAAATACAAAAAAATGGTCGGGTTCAAAGAAAGCGTATAAGAGCGGAGACAGTAACGATTCGCGTCCCCCGCTCACCCGCATTTTGGCGCGCTACTTTCTTAGGCGATTTTCCGATGGCATCTTTTTTTAACTATGGTAAAATCATCATATGGATCCTCCCGCAGTGGGTCAGTAGCGGCGAGGGAGTGTCAGACCCTTACTGACTATCTAGACACACGGCAGTGTGTCCGCCAAGTTCGAGCAAAAAAAGCGACACACCGGCCGTGGGTTATATTACACGAACCATTTCGGGCCAAATTCGACCCCCCTGTAACTCAAAATCTATTTTATTTACGTATATCAAATTTCTAGTATCTATTGAGACCCCCTCACTTATCTAAAATACAAAATTTCATTAATATACCTATTGTAGGTCTTGAGATATTGACGTCAGAAAATCGCTATTTTTACTATACACTCACTGACTGACTGATTCACTGACTCACTCATCAAAAACCTAGACCACTTCCAATGGTCGTATTGACTTGAAATTTGGCATGGAGGTAGGTCTTTATGTCAAGGTAAAGGGGAAAATCTGAAAATGGCCAAGTGTGAGTCGGTTTCAAAATAATGAAGGTGTTTTATACCCGGTGTAAATTTATACCCCTAAGGAACTAAAACGAACTAAATTTATCTATATTTATATAATATATCTTCGAATGGTTTTTATTTAGTTTAGTTAGAAGTAAAATAGTGTAGTTAGAAGTAAAATAAAAATCTGAAAACGGCCAAGTGTGAATCACTTTCGAAAATAACGAATGTGTAACTTTGATCCACGAACATAATATATGATAACATGTCATGTCAGTCAGTTGGTAAATCTAGTCCATTTAGTTAATCTAGTTCATTTCTTTGTAAGAAACATAGTGCATATTAAAAAATTTAAAAGATAGTATAAATGAGACATTCCTTTAACTAACTTCATCATAAGAAAAAAATAAAATAAACAACCTTACAAAAATAAATGAAATCCCACCCAAAACAAAAATGTGAAAGACTGCCAAGTTCGATAATATGGGAATGCTTCGCCTATAAAAGAAGTGAGATCTGAATAAGTACCAAGTTCCATACACATACCTCAGTTAAAAATAGTTACTTTTTAATGATGTTACTTGGCAAGTTTTAATAGAAAATTAAATACTTGATTCATTGCGTTTAGTAGGTTTATAACAAGGTGTATGAAAACTTTCCAAGTAACATCATTAAAAAGTAACTATTTTTAACTGAGGTATGTGTATGGAACTTGGTACTTATTCAGATCTCACTTCTTTTATAGGCGAAGCATTCCCATATTATCGAACTTGGCAGTCTTTCACATTTTTGTTTTGGGTGGGTTTATTTATTACAGGGTTTACCAACAGCTTCTGTGTAGATAAAGCTTAGGGTACAATTTTTGTTATTACTAGGACTTACACAGTCGCCAATTCTAGGTTAACCAACATACGCTAAATAATGATAGAATTTAAACTAGAAAATTATACAAAACAAAAAACACTTCTTATTAAAATTAAAGTAAAACAAAAGTAAAACTAAACTGACTAAAACACATAATGTTCCTTTGTACGCCTTTTACATATATCGGGTGTGTCGTTCATAATCACATTAAAGTGCGCAAAGGAAAAAGAAAAATACGTAAAAATAAAAAAGATGCATTTTTCAAACAAAGTAAATAGAATAAAAATGTGCGAAAATTAGAACACCATATAAAAGTCAGTCATTACAAACAATTGAAACTCTCCCTTGAAAACTAACAGTTGTCAACTGATCAAAACATTCGATACTCCTAACTTTATCTCTGCTTTACACATGATGTTGTAAATTAGAAAAACGAAAAATGAGTCCTGTGGCTAAACCACTGAATGGATTAGCTTATTTTTTTTACAATTCGCCATAGACTATCATAAAGTATATGTGATTAGATTTAATGTGATTGTGAACGACACACCCTGTATACCCGGACCACGGTAACTCTTTCGAATAATCCCGCAGCCCCGGGCCGTTATGGCACCTCCGCTAGTCATTTTGTTCTCCATTGTCAGTTCCCTGGCTAGAGAGCTCAGTTCCCTGGCGGGATCAGTTCCCTGCATTGGAGCTTGAATCATTAGGCCGTACGTCAAACGAGAGCGTTAGGAACCGCAAGCTCTAATCGCCGTACATTTGCTAATGAACGGACATTTCCCAGTTTCTAGATAAATAGAGGTGTATCTTATCGGGGCTTGAAATTCATGTGTATTGTTGTGGATTTGATTTCTTGTTTTATGTAGTATTGTTTTCTATTGCCTTTTATGTTTTGATTATTAAAAAAACACTTACTGGTACCTATCGTTTGTATCTTGACTTAATATGATGACTGCTTTCCGTGCTATATTTTAAAACTTTTTCTCAGTCATCTCAGTGCATTTTTCTGGGTAAAACCTATGCTTAATTATATACTTACGTAATAAAAAATTCAGTACAATGTAAGAGTCAAACAATAACTTTAGCATTCGATTTTTGCAACCATATGGCAGCCGAGCAGAGAAAACAAATGTTCTTTCAACAACTTTCATTAGATACTTACCTAGTAGTTTTTTCTATAAAATTCTTGAACTAGGTAAAACTAAATATCAGTTGAATTCGCGTATATTCGCAGCGGTACCTAGTTGTATATTACGACAAAGAATGTCGGCTATGTATCTAGAATACGCTGCGAAACTAGGTATTTAAATAGGTTCGTTGTAAAAACCTGGTAGCTTGAATTTTCTACACTTATATGAGGCAGGCGAACTTAGACCATTGAACCAACCGGAGACGAAATTGTCGTGCCAAAGGAACTAGACAATCGGGTCATCGCTTATTCAATGTGTTGACCATCATCGCTATATAGTATCAAAGTGTATGCTTTTATTTTTCAATTTTGTGAGCGAAGCGATGTGATCAAAAATGCCTGAGTTACCTATAACTAGGGTTTTTGTTGCGTTGCCTCACCCACGCACTTGAATTGTAAGACATTGCATAAAGATTTGTTGATTGTGCTCATCAAGGCGGTTCCAGTTGTGTCCACACTCTAAGTATAAAGTAGTACACGTGTAGTTTTTCCCGAACTCTTAGTAGCACAACTGCGAATGTTTAAACTTTTACGTGTTATTTCGGTGCATAGGGGTGCTTTGAAATAACTTGTAGTTGCATTGCATACTTAAAATATGTACGTAACAGCTGGCACCAACTTTATAGCGTAAGCATTACCGTTTCGCTGACATATCATCAACTGGTTAGAATTTTTGTTACTAGTCGGCTTCAAGTCTAAACGATTCATTAAAAGAGGTCATCAACTCCCGAGCCTTTTAACAACTATGTGGTAGTCGGCTTTCAGTCTAACCGGATGCAGCTGAGTACCAGTGCTTTACGAGGAGCGACTGCCTATCTGACCTCCTCAACTTGATTACCCGGGCAACCCAATACCCCTTGGTATTGGTAAGACTGGTGTCAGCCTTACTGGCTTCTGACTACCCGTAACGACTGTCAAGGATGTTAAATGACAACCGGCACCTACAGTTTAACGTGCCATTCGAAACACAGGATTCATTAAAAGAGGTATCAGTAGTGTGTTATATCGAGCGGCTGCGGTGATAGTGCATTTTATTTGTTACGACTTCACGCTAAAACCGCTGAACCGATTGAGATGTAATTTGTCACGGAGATAGTACACTACACTAGAGACAAAGACGGATACTGTTTATCCGTGTGCGGTAAGTAGAAGAACTATAATTATGTGTCGTATTTTTTCAGTGGAAGCGGCTTATTTGGAATCTGACCTGGTGCTGATGATTGATGCGTCTACATGGCAAGATATTTCCGAACTCATTGGGATTGGAATATCTCCCATGACTGATGTCACAATAAAAGAAGAAAATAAATAAATACAAATAAAGTAAATACTGTTTGATTTATAATATCTTTCGAACTGTTTATGTTTAGTACATTACTCAATTTTATTATAATAACAAAAATTAACAGTTTGTTTTTTTTTCAAAGCGATTTTTTTAGTATCCTAGTAATGTCCCGTCATGATCATCATATATGACAAAGTCTTCTAAACTTTTGTTTTTTAAAGAGACGCAGCAATGTTTATGTGTTAGCTAAGACCAATTGACTATCCTGAAAACAACTCTTTTCACCTTTAACGAGACAATGAAAAGCAATATACTGGAATCACAGCGATTTGCAGTATTCGCACCTTTTTTTGCATTTTTTTTCAAACGTGGAGACGGTGGCCAGTTCGATTTTCGATCAAGTACGTTTTGGACTCTTTGGCAAAAGTTGCCTGCCATTTTTTATTGAGTTCCTGAATAAAGCTAAAAGTTTTTAAATTATTATCTTCAATTAGTATAACCAGCAAACTGGATGTTGGTTCCTCAATCACTTAATGGCTAAACTTATGTTGATAGAAACTGTGCAGTAAATTATAGAACAATAGAAATACAATTCTGTCTCGCGTGTATCTGAGCACAACGGCATAGAACGGGTTAAAAAGTCTTATAAGAATACTAGCTTTTGCCCGCGGCTTCGCCTACGTGGTGTGTTGATAAAAAGTATCCTATGTTCATTCTAGTACCACCAAGAATATGTGTACAAAGTTTTATGATGATCGGTTAAAAAGTTGTAGTGCTTTGTAAACTTTAATACGTCTATAATACGTATCATCATCTTTAATGTTGGTCATAATATGATTATCTTTCTACGGTTAAGTAGTTTTTGTGTGAAAGCGTAGCAAACAAACGGACTTTCAGCCCAATTTTCCTAAGGATGCGGTTGAAACCACGGTCGCAAGCTAGTTTATGAAACACTAACCAACCCTTACAATTTATAGAAAACACGCGTCTACGTTGCATTGTACATTCAACTTGTATAGTAAAACATTTACCAAGGTTGTGTTTGAATGGAAAGAAAGAAATATCGGTATTCTTTCTTTATGAATGGCTCTCGATAGTACGAATCCTCCTTCCTACGTCGCTGAAGCGAAATAATCTTGTTTTAGAAGAAATAAACGGTCACACAAAGTTTGGATTTAGAAGTTATTGTTTGTAATGGAGCAGGTACTTTAACTTTCGATAATCTCTCTGTTTAAAATTAGATTTTAATAACGTTTCGCCTGTTAATCTCTTTTAAACTCGTTTCGAAGATTGACTAAGAGACCACTCTTCGCTATTCTTTACTGAATAATTAGGCTCTCCGAAAGAAATAGCGTCTGTGCATTGAAAGATCACAATGGCCATTACTTAGGATTTTCCACCTCCATGAGTTAAAAATATAGCCCGTAATATAAAGTAATAAATAGCGCTACATATTTTCAAACTAATATACTATATAATATATTTTTAAATAAACCTTTATCTGTGCAAAGGTTTGCAGCGAGGGGACGCTCAATTCTTTTTAAAAGGATTTTCGATGCGGCTGCTTGCTGGAGCCGGTTTCTGCTAAGTTAACAATGATTTGTGCAATCTAAAATGGATCTTATGTGTCTGGGATAAGGTCTAGAAGGATTGCAGTTTGAGTTTTGTTGGAAAGTCTCGTGAATTATTCGGTTCAGAGCGTCAGAGCGCGGGAACGGTCGGTGCGACAGTCCCCAGCTATTTTACGACACTCCAACGAAATTCTTTCCGAGTGAAACGACTAAAAATCGAATTGAATTTGATGTTGACAATTGGTATTTTATTTACTGTGAATGCGTTTGAATGTAACTGCGATATACGAATATTAAGCGAGTTCAAAGACCCCGACTGACTGTCATATTTTACTGCAATTGTGCAGCGACGGTGCGGATTTTTCAATATTTTAACTGACTTCTTTCAGTTTTTAATGCGTAACATCGGTTTATTGCGCTTTACATTTTTAATGAAAATGAAACTTCTTGAATTTATTTTTTTACCTAGCTGAAGTCCCGTATTTTGGTAATCTTGAATTTTTTTTTTTAGCATAGAATTGAAACTTAATATCAAATTGATATCACGCAAACAATACTGTAATCGAACTAACCCTAGGCATCTGTTTATTACTCCACAATTGCTTCAAATTACACCGCCCTAACCATAACAGTAACTATGGTCCTCAATGGGCATACGGAATACCGTCACTTCAGCAATACACGAACACACAAACACAAATGCACACAAAGAACACACAAGCCTTACTAATATTTGCTCTGAACACAGATTCTGCGGACGCCTGTTATAGGCTGAAAAGGTAGTCGACACCAATTAAGTTTTCGATTTTCAGTTTAGACTGTTCCGGGGTGAGGTTATTTTTGGACTACCTATTGGAATAACTAAGAAGCACGGTAAATGGTTATTGCGACCTATCTTTTGGATAGCTATTCCCAATTATGCAGGGGTCAGTTTTTAATCTAAATGAATATAGCCTATTAGGCCTCGGCCTCGAATTTTGCGGGCAGCGGGGCGGCAGCGGCGGCGGCGCGGGCGATCACCGAGTGCACCGCTCGTTGCCCGCTCCCGCGCCGCTGTATTCGAGGGCCGGTCCATATAAATATACGCGTAAGATCCTGCCGCTCCCGCGTCGCCGCCGCCGCCGCCCCGCTGCCCGCAAAATTCAAGGCCTTAGACCTTCTCAATCCAGTTTTCTGGGGGTAGCTCGGTTCCCCGTTGGTAAAACTAGTTAACAGACTTTTTGGCTTCTGATTTTGAACGGTTGTCTCGCCCTATACACTTATTTTCTGCCACCCAGAATTTAAGTATTTTTTTTAGAAAACCGCGTAGAAAATCGTACATTTTTTTTATTGAGAAGGCAATAACATATTCGAAAACATTAAAGCCGATTTTATTCAACAAAATTCCTTACTGAACTACGCATCCCATACCTACACTACACTCGAAGTAATGTAATTGACATTCTGCATACGATCCTCAAATCGTATCCTACACTGCAGAAAATCTCGATTCACGAACTCAAATTTTATTCTGAACCCAGTACGGTGTCGCATGCATTTAATTCCCATATAAAATACCAGCAAAAATAAAAAAATACGACTTAAAACCTTATGGGTTGATATGAAAAGCTATTTATACTATCTAGTTGCAATTTTCAGAAATATTTTCAATATTTCCATGCTAGTTTTGATCGTAAGCCTTTGCTTCGTTTATGAGCTCAGCTCACACAGAAATCCTCTAAGGCTCGTTTACGTCGTTCCAGTAAGCAGTCGAGTAAGATCGGATTACTTACCAGCACACATTGGTTACGTAACCAGTATTAACTGTAACATATTGCATTACATTTGAGCTTTTATTTAATTGTTCAGGAGTTTAATGGCAACGAAAGTTTGACTACAGTTTCTATGTTTTTAGTTTTTATGGGCGCTTATACTAGGCAAGTACTAGCGGGGTTCATAGGTGTTTTATTTTCTGCATGAAACATGTCATCGTACCTGACTGATGACATTAGTTGCCTAAGAGAACTAAGAGATTCAAATGTAGATTAACTGCAAACAAAGTATGCACGTTAACACACTGCACGTTAACATAATTGGAATACCTAACCGGAATAATAAATTCACACAAAAATGTTGTCGTAAAGAGGTTCTAACATTTGAAGATCTACCGGCTCGTTTTACCTATGTAAACGGGCCTTCTGTAAGCTTCAATTCCATATTGAGCGAATGCGACGTTATAGGTACGATCGTGAATTCAAGATGCGGAAAGATAATTTTTAAATATCTCAAGGTTAAAGGTATATCAATTACTTATTAATTGATGAATTAAGCCGAAGGAAGACGAAGAATAGCAACAGAAATGAATGTTGAATAATTTATTATTGTCACGTAGGTACAATTTTGTTTCTTTCAATGCGGTGGCCTAGTGAGTAAAGGACCAACCTCTCAAGTATGAGGGCGCGGATTCGATCCCAGGTCAGGCAAGTACCAATGCAACTTTTCTAAGTTTGTATGTACTTTCTAAGTATATCTTAGACACCATTGGCTGTGTTTCGGATGGCACGTTAAACTGTAGGTCCCGGCTGTCATTGAACATGCTTGGCAGTCGTTACGGGTAGTCGGAAGCCAGTAAGTCTGACACCAGTCTAACCAAGGGGTATTGGGTTGCCCGGGTAACTGGGTTGAGGAGGTCAGATAGGCAGTCGCTTCTTGTAAAGCACTGGTACTCAGCTGAATCCGGTTAGACTGGAAGCCGACCCCAACATGATTGGGAAAAGGCTCGGAGGATGATGATGATGAGGTACAATTTTGTTTCTTGTTTTCAATTATTTCATTGCTGGGCTTAGGCCTTACTTATGATGAGAAGGGTCAATTATTGTACCAGACTTGTCATTAAAGTTCGTAGAACAATTATTTTGTTTCGTGTTAACAACGATTTCCAAAATAATGATACTTGATTGAGTTTCTTTTATTTCTCTATTTCGTTAAGAATATAAATAGTGCAATGAACTGTTCAGTCGGAACGTTACCCATATTACACGAGCGCAACACCGACTCTGTAATAAACAAAATTGCAACTTTAAACGCAAAATAAGTTGGTAACAAGTCTGACTATAAAGAAGCTTTGTATAAGATACCGCAAATAACACGTCACTCTGTGAAGGATTGAAAATTTATACGTTCAGGCTTCGCCCGACGGTATAATTCCCTTATTTTTCACGATTACAACTCCCGACTCCTGACACGCGGTGAAGTAACAATTTCTATGTGAAACTTTTTAAAGAAAATACTTTTTTATGACTTGTTTTTATGTGAGATTCATTTAAATGTTGGAACACGTTATTATATTTTTATCGAAAAGTACGCAGGGAGGGGAATTAAATATTTATCGAGGTTTTTTCGCCTTTTGACGGGACTACTTCGAAGGTTTTTCCTCATATTTTCGTCACACAGTGTCACGATTGTAATTTTTGATCTTGTAACGTTTTGGATAGTCAGAAACCCAGTAGGTAATCGATGACTGAGGATGTTGAGTAACTCCAGTATTGGATAGCCAGTGTCATTGGTTGCTGCAGGATTTCTCGAAAGACTTACCACGGCCCTGGTACATGAATAGCCAGGGGGAACAGATGTGAGTTTTCGTCAGTAAAAGTCTGACACTTTTTTACATTGCACCCAATGGGAAAAATAATCAAATGCCCCACATTTGATTATTATTTGTAAAAAAAGCAATATTATCGCGATAAATCATAAATGACACAAATATGGACCTACCTAACCTAACAGGAATTAAAATTGCAACCACCTTTCGGCAGTCGACAAGACTATTGCACCAACTAGATCTTCAGGCTACAAGTACATTATACAACCAAGTAGCTACAACTTCGTCAGAGGTAAACAGGCATGATGTTATATGTTATCTTTAACTTAACGTTAACCGGTTGAAGTTTGTTTATTCAGAGTTAGAATGGCATAACATTATACTGCTCATTGGAATATGACACAGGGGAGAATGCCTGAGACTAATAACCGCGCCGGCGTTATTGCCCACAAAAACGGTTTTAAATGTCCGAAGGGAGTCACTTGTGGTTTTGGCTAATGTATGGTGTATCATGCTATTTTGTTAGAAGTTAAGCTGGGGGAATAAAGCATTTTGAGGGTAATTTTGGTTGGGACTATGATGTCGTGAGTTAACTTATTGTGTGAGCTGTGAAAACACGAAATTGTCCTAGATTGTATAGAAGTTACGACTTAAATTAGTGATGATTATAAGTTGGTATATTATAAGAATCATTATAATATTCTGCGATATTTGCGGATTTTTGCGGACGGATAATTTCCCGATGAATTTTCTTTTAGCCATTGTAGCTAAATCAACGGAGAAGAAATGTATGTGAAAGACAATATTACAAGTATTTTTTATATACCTAATACATGTCATGTCATGTGTAATACATGTCACAATTTCACATTAGAATTTGAGAAGTTTATCCGACCATTATTTTTAAGCGAACAACAATTTCCCTCATACATCTTCTCCTCATACCAAAAGTAGTAAATATAGTGCAGCAAAAAGCGTAACATTCACAATAAAAGGTGAGTTTTATTGCTTAGAGAATGTCTCTTTGTTTTTCTTTATACAATTTGTTGTGAATAAATGTTTTCTCTCGGAGTTTACGATCGTCGGCCATCCGTGATTGCTACTTCATTGAATTCGCGTTTGTTTACGGCCATATTTTTTCGGAGCTTAGTGGGACTTGCGTGAATCACTTTTAGAATGTATACGCAAACGATTTGTTGGAAAGGACTTTGCTTTTATTATTTTTTATTATACCGATGTATTTTTTTCCATATGCCATAACTTCATTGGTCAATAATGTGGAGTTAATTTTAACATAAGGTACATTCATTCATGACTTAAAATCATGTGCACTTTGAATATTTTGTTTGGAATATTTATTTCCCATATTGTTTGTCCTAATATAGATTTATCGCCTTTAAGCTAAAAAATATGTTTCAAAGATAAAAAGGTCGATTTACATAATTGTTTTATTGGTTCTTACACTTACCCGTCGTCACCGGCGTTTGCGCAAAATGTCACGTTTTACGACACATTGACTGCAAACTATGAAACTTTTTGAAGTAAAATTGTCAACAAGCTTAATGAATTTCCCAAAATGTTTGCTCTATTATAATAAGGTCGGTACGACAGACCGTTACTATCACCTAATCAACTCAGCTCATCCGGTAACCATTCAACAAAATATGGGAAGAAGTACCAGACTTTTATGTAACTTAGGTTGGTATTTCGTTATACCATTGCTATAAAATATCCTTTTAAAAAATAGCTGGTCGCAATACATGTTTTATTTTCTTCTTTTATCTTAAAATCTGATCAGCAGGTTATTTAGATAATTAACTTTTAAAAGCTCGGTTAAAAATGTGAAGTACATTAGTACCTATAGTTATCGGCACGAATCTTGAGCTCTGACCTACATCTGCGCAGAAGTGATTTATTAGCAAAGAACCAATCCCGAGTAACGGCTATGACGCGATGCACTGCGGGCCAATCACCGCTTTAGCCCGCCCCCGCCACAAAAGGACCCAATAATTAATAATTACTTCTGCGCAGGTGAAGGTCAGAGGTCAAGATTCGTGCCGATAACTATACTAATAGTGAAGTGACTCTCAATTCCCGGGATTTTAAAACATTCGATTAAAAACACAAGAAGAATAAAATGCGATGTTAGCAAAAACTATGACTGTATTACGTTAGTTAGCCAAAACTATGACTATATTGTGTCAGTTAGTGAAACAAGTTTTTTTCCGATTGATCGAAGTGGAGTTTCTGTACCCTCTTATTAAGTAGACTTAGGTGGCGGGTGACGAAGGTTGATCACCGGGCACGAAAGCTGATAAGTCACGGATTTGATAGCGGACCCAGTTTATATATATTTGTTAGCTATTATCTATGTAATGTCGTTAATTAGGCCGCGGGGTTTATGTAATACTTTAAAGATTTCGATGTAAAATAGGAGATTGTAAGTTAGGCAACTGATGTTGTTAGAAAACAAGAAAAACTTATTTGATGTCTTTAGAGAGAGAGAGAGGCTAAGAAAAAGAAGGGTGTTATCGTTACGAAAGATGACCAAATGTTGACCAAAAAGATGACCTGAAAGATGTACCAAAGATACGATTTTTCTGCCGAATAAATCCGTTTTCCGAGGTTAAGGTTAGTCTAGGTCGCCGGTTAATGGATAGGTGAGGTTTTACCCCTTTCATTCCTCAAGACAGATGGGCGAAAATAACAGCCAGTCTTTGACATACAAAGATATCTTCCCACTATTTCCTGGAAGACAAAATAAACTGTATTTTGTTTCTTGTTTGTTTCCGCCTATAAAACAGTTCCGTGACTGAAGAATCAAATATGTTTATTTGAAATGGTAATATGCATGGAGTAAGAAAATATGAGTGGAGATGCCGTTATGCTGGTAGGTCAGGCGCCTTCTTCTAGGTCAAATACGTACAGTGGGTGTTGCCAAAACTATTAGTTACGAGTGAACTAGCCAGGCCCTCGGGTTCTTTGAGACATCTGTTAACCATTTTTGGTATTACGTAAAATGGGCGGGTTCTAAAGAAGGCGTATAAAGGCGAAGACAATAACGTTCCTCGTCCCCCGCAGACCCGCATTTTGGCGCACAACTTTCTTAGGAGATTTTCTGTTATGGCATCTCTGCTTGTAATTTTGTTCTCTATGGTAATGTTTGATATTTCCTCAAAGAAGTCAGAGTTCTTTGAGAGAAGAGGTTTTCAGAAATACTGATTTAATATGTACTTTAGATAGACGTATAATAAATTACGTTTTCTTTTTCAACGTATTTGCTTTTTCACAGATATTAAGTGTTTACATTTATATAGGTTTATAAGAAATGTAAGAGACAGTTAGGTTTTTTGTGTGACTTTCCTTTGTAATTATTGTGCTACATCAATAGGAGGAAAGAAATATTGAATTTAGGGTGCACATGAGGTAAAGTAAAATAGGTTAGGTAGGTACTCAAGAGAATACATACAAAAGGTTTTCCCGAAATAAATGTAGCTAGAAACCTTAGTTCTTACTTCAAATCTTAAAAAAAATAACTTTTTTATAAATAGTCCTAGTATTTTATGACTAGCTTAAAGTCATCTGTCTAGCCTTTTCCAACTATGTTGGGGTCGGCTTACAGTCTAACTGGATACAGTTGAGTACCAGTATTTTTAAAAGGAGCGACTGCCTATCTGACCTCTTCAACCCAGTTACCCGGGCAAACTTATTCCCCTTGGTGAGACTGGTTGTCAGTCTTACTGACTCCTGACTACCAGAAACGACTGCTAAAGATGTTTAAATGACAGCCGGGACTTCGTGCCATCTCAAACGTCATATTCTAAACTCAAAAAACTTAAAACATTTATTTTACAAAAATATAAGAACCCACCGTACCGAACATACCGTAGTTCGATGGCGCAATTATAATAAATTTAGTGCGCGACTGTACGAGGTGGTACAAGTTTAGTTTGGCTGCAAGAGACTTATATTGTACGGGCCTCTGGGGAACCACTGTGGTTGAATGTACTGTTGAACACAGAACGCGTTTCAGAGTGTTCGAATTTAATTGAGCTGAAATCATTGATGACAGAATCTTTAAAATTAAATCAAATATATCCTGTGGAGATAAAAATTCAACGAGGAATTTGCAAAAAAAAAATTAAGCAAATGGAAAAGTCAAAACATTCAAAATATATACACCGCAAAGAAATCTGTTTCCTTTCATAATGTATAAAATATTTCATGTTCACCAAAAATAACTTTCCCTTTTCTTAAACGTGCTAACAAAGCTATTTTCACTGTACCCACGCAAAGAATCAAATAAAGACATCATACCGTAATATCTATGACACTTTTGTTCCCACCTGTACACCTCGGTTCAACTTAAATTAACTCGGCGTATATCAGGTCTTCCGTTAATCTGACATCTACATATGTTGTTGAAACGAAGAAATCGTCTTCTACACCGTTCTGAAGTAATTTATCCCTGTCTCACGTAGATATATCAGATGGGAGTAGTAATTCGTGCCGTTTTCAAACGAAACGACTTTTACAGCAGTTTGGGAGTTGGGGCTGGTTTCAATGTTGTCTTTTGATAGTTCCTGGCTTTACTTGGTGGGTTTTGTTTTATTTCTAGAAGGTTGTTTGATTATACTGTGAAGTGGGACTTAAAAATTATAAAATCATTTTTCTGTCTTGAACAAGACTGATGATCAATGCTTGGGTACCTATGACTCAATAGGCTTATCATTTTCTGAGGTTTACGCAAAATAATCATAATTTCATCAAACAAAAAAAAAACTCAATCATACCCAATATTATTTGGTAATCAAATCGCGTAATAATCAAACATGAAAGTCCAAAATCATCAGTAAGTTTTTTCAATGTTCAATTTAAATTCTACACTACATTTAAAACTGCCAATTCTACTACAAAGTTCAGACCGAATAGATAAAATCCTGATTTTACACAAAAACTTTTTGGTCTAAATGTCCAAAGTACAGGCCACATACAAAACCGCTATTACCAGTTTCCCTTCCATCAGAAGCTGGGAGGCCAGCATTAAGAACGCTCACCAGTTTGCAAGGCTCGTGTTATAAATTCGACATTATTACAGACACCAAGTTTTCAAGTAAACACTACCCTATTGTTCGCTAATTCGTTTGAGTTTGGTATTATTCATAAGCAACTAGCGATTGCGCGCTTTTTTGCTGCATCAAAAATAATACATAGTAGATAGCTTTTCAGGTATGAATGTACGAGTTCTATTCCAGGTCAGGCTAGTAGGTACCAATGCTTTTCTAGGTTACTGAGACCTGAGCCCTACAGTGGGACGATAAAGAAATCAAATGCGCGTTTCAAAATATAATTAATTCTTAGGTACCTAGCCATGGCATTTACCATCCATAAATAATAGAAAGTAATTATTTGCCACAAATGACTCGGTATTTGACGCTCGCTCCCATTCTCATGACATCTCCGTACATTTTTGTATATATTTAGTTGCAACACAATAAATCTTACAATTCTTATCACTTGTACCACCTACTACATATCGCCGAGTCAGCCGCGCGAGCAGTCTCGCGGCCGGGACCGCCGGCAAAATCCCCGAAAATTCCCGGGCAATCAGACACAACGTCCCCCAAGAGGGTGCAGCACTAGTGTGCCCACAATCACATGAATATTTTAAGTGTATCGATTTGAAAGCGCTTTGAAATATGTATTTGAAAATTCTATTCTATATTTCTTTACCTAGTTCATACCTACATAAGTTTTTTGAAGATGGTGTGGTCAAAACCACATATGTTATTAATTTAATATTTATTACCAGTAAATATTAAATTAAAATCATTGAAGTAGGTAGGCAGTTAATTGGGACTACTAAAATAATACGTTCTTCGAATTTAATAATCGAAATGCAACTATGTTTGAACTAATCTATTTCAAATTAATTAAGCAACGATAATTTAATAAGACCTTCTTGTGTATTTTTATGAAAATAAATTAATTTATTGTAAATTGATTTACAATGGGTTGCACTACTTAACTACATTATAATGAGAACCAAATCATTTTCTGTTGTCAAATCGCCTTTTCGACCGATGGGCGGCAAGTACACGGCTGGTTATGGTTTGGTTATCGTCTTAATTCAATAGTGCATTTCACTTTGAGAATATATAGAAATCTCAATTTTTCAATGTTTCACAATTACACCATATCCTAACTAAAAAACTACACACAAAAAAACCTGCTCACCTATCCGATAAAATAATATTAAGTAGGTACTTACTTGAGATATAAAAAAGTCTATCCTAAGTAAAAAATAAACGTGCCCACTCTACACCCAAGGCATCTGTTTTACACTACTAGAATTCAAGCACAGCACTATTTTACTTCAAGCTTCGATAACGTATTTTAAGCGGATCATACGGGTAGATTTTTGCACTTTGAGTCTCAAATACTTTCGTGTGTCGCACCAGTATTTATTCTTTCAAAT
Organism: Helicoverpa zea; assembly: GCF_022581195.2. Lineage (NCBI taxonomy): Eukaryota > Metazoa > Arthropoda > Insecta > Lepidoptera > Noctuidae > Helicoverpa > Helicoverpa zea. The sequence continues at coordinate 9,725,315 of NC_061472.1, forward strand.
ATGTATGGAAGTTTGGTATTTTTGGGTAGCTGTTGGGTTGTAAGACCATAGTTGATTTTTAAAATAAATTAAATTGACAGAGACAATTTTTTAAATTACGATTGAGAGAGTCAATTTTTTGAATTAGATATATGTCTTGATGTAGGTGTGGTGTAGGCAAAGAAAACCTTTTTTCATGAAAAATTAACCTATATGTATTGAGGAAATTTAATTAAAACTATTTATTTCGAAACATAAATGAAAATATTCAGTAAAAGAGGAGTGGCAAGACGCTTTTCTGAACGCTTTCTTGTCACAAAGACAATATTTTGACCATTTTGTATTGAATAAACCTACAGGATATTCCAAAAACAATTACCGCTCTTCTGAAAGTTAACCACTATCCAATTAAAAGCCGTATAAGTTGTGGATAATAAGCGTTTACGTCGGACCCGTTATTGTTAAACATTAAATGGAGCTAAGTTTGGCGGAGGTCCAACATACGACAATAACTTGAACCAACTCTACGGTATTTAGACAAAAATTGCGATACTTACCTGCTGGTAAGGTTAAATAAATTCTAGTCATAATGTTGAAAAGTATGTAGAACTGAGTATTTAAAGAGTCAAATTTCTGGAGCACAAAGTGGGATTATAGGAACAAGGATGACTCGACAACTGAAGTATCTGTGTCTAAATCTTGCCACTTCGAGTCTTACGAGCCTTTTCCAAGTACGTTGCTGTCGGCTTCCAGTCTAACCGGATGCAGCTGAGTACCAGTGTTTTACAAGGAGCGACTGAATGACAATAGTCAATCTGACACGTTACACGGGTCTCTTGCCACTTCGAGTGAATTATATTAGATAATAGATAATTTTCTAAGACTAAGTCTTTCATGGGCGAATCAATGCGAACGCGAATACGAAGCGAATTCGCGGATTTAGGATGATGCTACAAAAGAAATCGGCTGATTATACATATGCTGAGTGGTGTGTTGCTGATTATACAGGCTGCCGAAGACCGGGATGAAATGTAATGAAATGGTTGGCAGCCATTGCTGGCCTATCTCAATAAGCTGATATCATGGAGAGTGTACTTCAGTAGGTATAAAGGCTTAAAAAATGCAAGTCTTTATTAAATAAAAAAATCGGCCAAGGAATTTTAACACATTTTCACTAATTTTATGTTAAAAATTCACCATTGAGAACTCTTGTGACCGTTACGTACCAAACCATAACTCGGTCAACAAATAAGTTCTAAAACTTAGAACTTAGTAAGAACCCACAAAAATACATTCCTGTTTTAATAAAAGCGGAGTTTTCAGTGGGAATACGTAAGAATTAGTAATAGCTTGGAAACTTTCTCTAAGAAACTTAGAAGTTTGTTTGCGGACTATTGATAGCTCGGAGGAAATTAGTCACGTATACTTTATAAAGAAAATTCAATGAGGTTCGTATCAAATTAATGAATTTACGTTACTCCAAGCATTTTCATTTTACAGTGCTATCCATGTCAATAGCTTAGGTGTCTGACAATTCTTTCACAATAATAAGGCTAAACCTTTTTCAATAAAATTTTGTTATGGAATTTTGCTTGTACCATGGAGTTAAATTGTTACCTACACTCAAAAGGACGCAGACGTATTTCCCGGTAAAAACAGATTCAAGAAAAAAAACTCTACCTATATACCTTTTCTCTCTAAAATCCCAGTACTTCGTAAATGTTCTTGGATATATCTCAGGCAGCAATTATCAACGCCGGTCCATCTCGGATGTTCTCATCTGTGTCACAAGCAGTCAATTAAACAAGGATCTTTATCGGCGAAGATTTGTAGCGAGGAACACGACACGATACTTAATTACGACTCCAGTCTCACCAACTTTCTAAATAAAACTCTTATATTGGACTTTTTTGGATGAAAAACTTTTTTCAGGTCTCTTGCCAGTTTTAGGACGGACTTTTGTGAATTCTTAAAAAAACAACTTTGAAATTGATTTAATTGTTACACTACGTTCGATTTTTGAAAAGGTCTTTAACCTTTACTTTTTTGATTTAATTAAACCAAAGTTATATTGGTAAATGTCACTTTCATTCGGGTATACTTACTGCTGAATTTCTATTTATAATATTATATATCTAGTACATTTTAAATTGGACACTAGGCGAAAAATACTATGACATTTAAATTCGTTAAATGAAGTAACATTTATATCTATATTTTCAACAAACTAAAACAAAATAACATGCACTATAAACGAATAGATTTTAATTGAAAATGTTGGACAGGCCAACTTTCACAAAATTCATACGTAAAACAAAATTCTAATTTAGGAAATTGGAGGCACGAATATCTAGAGACTCGAAATGTTGGTATCAGGAAGATTTTCTTACAAATACTGAAAGATTTGAGTGCTGTTTTGTTTTAGGGAAACCTACACACACTACAAACTAAACAGTCGGCCGACAGTCGACGGTTGTCAATTTTTAAGAAAATCATAGTTCTAGTCAAAATTCAAGTTAGCTAAATACCTGGGGCTCAATTCTATACCAATTGAATCTCAATAGCAGTTTTAACTTCTGATCCTTGTAACGTCCGTGCTACCTTTCATTTGCACACTTTCTTGAAAGTTTTATTAACATACGTTATTGTAATACATTTATATACAAACTTACTATTCTACTTCTAATACTATATTTTCATACTGATTTATGAGCCCAAACAATCGGCCGACTAAAAGTTTGCAGTCTACTCTTAGGTACAAAGGTACAAAGGATGGAACCACTGTCTATAATAACAATCCTTTTTCAATTCGGTTGGTTTTGCTGCACGCGAGTTTTCTTCGTAATCGAGTTTTTACGGCCACAGCGGGTAACGTTTCATTACACTGTAGTTTGTTTGTTTGTGTTTAGATTTTAATGCAGTTGCGGTATTTTATTTATGGTTGTTTATCTGTGGTACTGTTTTGGTGGCTTTATTATGTATTTTATGTGTGTCGTTTGTAATGTATCGTGTAGGTATTCGAAAATTAATTGTCGTCGTCATTTTTTAGGAAAATATCATAGTTCTCTTTTTGTTGCCATCATGTTTTTGTGTGTACCCCTGGTCGAGTTTTTTTTTGTACAATCAAGTGGTGGCACTTTTCAGAATTATGGTAATGTAATTATGTAAAACATCCCTCACTAAACGAGTAGTCAGTCGGAAGTACATTACACAAACTACCAAAAAAACTTACATAAATATCTCCACAAACAAGAAGTAATTTTAATACTACAGTCTGCTAAAATAGCGCTCTCACGTACTCTTACACATTATCTAAATGCACATAATTTAGGAACACTGGGAAACTTTGCATTCGCATAGTAATCTTGGCATACTTTTAGTCTCAAAGGATACCTGCGTTTATTTTTAGCTAAAAGGTGAAGCCGACCTGACGATAAGTGGTCACTGGTAAGGATACGTCACGTTGAAAGATGAGGGAGGTATGAGCGGAGATAGAATGTCCAGTGATTATCATTTATTTATTTTATACTGTCTCATAGTCTGTTGTAGGTAGGTGCTTTGTGAATTGTGGATTCAGAATCAAGCTCTACATCTTGTAAAAAAATATGTTTTTGAAAAAGAAATTAAAACTGTGCAATCATATGATAATAAATAAAACACTACATTTATATTTTTGAATTGACTATAAAACGTGTGTACTTACGCATTACTACATTACCTCTACTATTGTGATGATTGCATTTATAAATAGAGCATGGTTCTTACTAGCTTACGATTCACGATTTTCATTACATAAAATAACGGTAAAATAAAAACACAGACAGGAGGCCTTATAAAGGTCGCCGGAAGACGCTGGATGCAGGTCGCTTCCAACAGGTATCTGTGGAGATCAAAGGGGGAGGCCTATGTTCAGCAGTGGACGTCCTATGGCTGAGATGATGATGATGAAAAACACAGTTCTAAAATTACTCACACTTCTTTTGCTTCGAATCTACTATTTCAACATCATTTTTTGACTTTTATATTTTTTACTTAAAAGACATGTCTTTGACTGCCGAACCGAAGTCTGAGTAGAGGAACTTAATGACAAATAAAGCTCATTTTCGTTTACCATGGGACTTTAGCTTAACCAAACGCTACAGTTTCTCACATGTAGCCTCTAGCAAAGTACTGGCTTAAAAGGCTATTTTACTTAGCAACGATTCCTTTAGTGACTTTGTCCAAAATAGATGCATTAAACATTTTCTTGCTACTTTCTTTGATGGGTTCTTTATTGGGTCGTTTATCTGGGTTAGATTTTGGTATTAGTAAAATTGTTAAATAGTAAAATATGAACTCGACTGCGCAATGCAAAGGGGGTAATATGTTTATCAGCCTATGTTTGTTTGTAACTTTTTGACAAATTTAGACTAGAATTCAGTACCAATGCTTTTGTGTTTTCAATACTTTCTTTTACTTTTATGTAAAATATAATTTGCAGCCTGGTATATGCCAATTATCTTTTTTTCCAAATTATGAGTAAGTTTTGTTAATAGGTACGTTATTAAAACTACTGCAAATATTGAAAAAAAAAATGTTTATTTACTAACAAATCCTGAATAATAATTAATATTTGATTTAAAGCAAATTTTATAAGTTTCCGTCTCATCTAGATGTTATAATAATATTTCTCTTTTGGAATAAAACAAATGTAGGTGCAGAGAGTTGTCGCGTTAATTTCACTGCTGTGTTACATTGTAATATAACGGGCTTGTCAGTTAGCGGGCTTATTCAGAGAACATGACATGATATTTAAAAGGTATTTAGATTATTTTTTTATGATATCAGTATGTATTTAGAAGATTTTCAAAATACAAGCTGTTGATTTGCATCCGTGCCATAGTCAAGGACGTAATTATGCTAATGATTCTCGACCCAAATCAATAAAAAAATTGGTACGTATTTTTTTTTTCCGAATTCCGAAAACTATCGTCTAGCCGTATTTAAACTTGGCGCGTGTGGTACTGGCTTTAAAACCGTACTGCGCACTCACACAAACGCAAACACAAAGAATACACATCGATTATTCATTTTCATTCATAAAATTGGATTACTTCTGAGATACTACGACATTACAATGACAAAAAAAGCAGTGCATGTTAGCTATTTCCCGTCTACTGTAATTCCAATCGATTATTTACGTATTTTATGTCCTCCTCCTGAACTATGGCACAAATGCAAATCAACACCTTGTATATTCTTGTGTGTATATTTCGCATATACATATATTCGAGGTTTAGTGATCTTGATTATTTGACCAGTTGTGGACGGCTGATACCACGACGACTACCGAGGTATTAAAATATCTAATATAAATACAGTAATATACTTAAACTCTCCATAAACTCTCCTTTCTAAGTTAAAATTCCTAACTTGATAGTACACTCTATTTTTCTTAAAGCATAAGGTTTAAAAGTTTACGGCCAGTATAAACCGGACTTATGAAAGTAACAAAATGTGGGATATGCGTCTTCTAAGATTTTACAGAAGCTACTAGAAAGAAACTACATTTTAAGAGACACGGTTTTTATAGCGGCTTTGTACCTATTTGCGTTTTATTTGCTAATTTTGTGTGAGACTATTTTTTACCCTCGGCTTAGTTCGTGTTACAATGACCGGTCTCAATATTCTATCTATCTCTCGTCTTGCTTACTAGAGATAGAAAGTCATAACTTGTACCTATGGAACCTTGGTATGGAAGCCGACCCTAACGTAGTTGGGAAAAATGCTCGGGAGAAGATGTTGTACCTGGGGCTAATATAATTTTAATATAGGGAACGGCTATAAGACGATATAGCATAAAAGTAACCCTACTTCAAGTTACAGAAATTTAATTTCGTCAGTTTAGTAGCGTTGTCTGTCAATTAGAAAGAAATAAATGTAGGTAGAGCAGCATAAAAATAATGTTGACAAATTAGAAGATTGTAATTTAATTTCTACTCATAGTCTCAGTAACATTCAAACGATTTTCTGAAATTTCATTACAAAAATGAAGCTACTAAAATATTTAAAAATGTAAATAGAACTTCGATAGTAGAATTATATCACATTTAGCGCAACAGAATACAGCAGCGCTTCAAACGAGTTGAAGCTCATTAAAATTTCACCCACTACCCATTTCCCAGCGAGACTCAGTCCACGAATTATTAATTAATTGGAACACTGAAAACCTATTTTTCTTACCTCCTCAGTTCTAAGAAGTTTTATATTGAATCTTAGTTTTTGTGAAATTGTAGACCAATTAGGAGGAGCTATTTTTTTTTATTTTGATAAGGTTTGATGCCTTCCGTGAAATAAAAAAGATCGAATCTAATGAAGTTAAGTGATTTCCAATTAATGTAAAAAAACTGTTGTTAGAGGAATTAAATATTCAATTCATATTAAAGTAGGTACAAGAGATGACGGAATTAATTCTGGTTTAGGAATCTAAATTGGTATTTATTTTGTGTGAACAGAAATAACCTTTTCCTGCTGCTATTATATGTGGAACATAACAAATGCGTAGGTTGACAAAAATATCCAAAAGGCAAAAAAATATATACATTGTTATCTCGTGAAGCTTAAAGTTACAAAAAATCTCGGGAAAGATACCAGGACATCGCCGTGGGAATGTCGTAGAAAAATGTGAATTTGTTTTTCTTTAGTTTCGAAAAATTTCATATCTCTGCCACCGTTTTTGTGGAAATAGCGTATTATTTTAATATCTTCCGGCACTTTATACTCTTCTGCGGCGAAGGGGTTATAAAAAATGAAATTGCAATGTTTACTTTACAAGAGGAGGGATTTACGTGGTAAAGTGACATTTTGACTTAAACATGGTCGAATATGCGAGTCCCACGTTGGGCGCCAAGACCAAAAATTCTCAACTACCCTCCGCAAAAAAAGTGCCATAAACAGTAATCGCGCGCAAGTATCGCAGCAGTCTCCTAAAAAAGCGTAGTTGTAGTAAAAAGAGGGAGTTTATCTGGCGAAAATCCCCAAAAATCCCGAAGCATTACGAACTACTACACGAGATTACTGAGTCCATCATGAAGATGGCTCGGAGCGTTTCGAAAGAACGCGCGGATATCCTTCAGTGTTTACCCGCAAACAAGTAACAACTGGCGATATTACTTCAATTTCTTCGACGGCTCTTATCTGCGGATACGAAATCTCACATACGGACTAGTGGAAGCGGCAACAGACAGAAATTATGTCATTAGATGGCTGTAGATTCACATATAGGGTAAATGTTCATGTTTTTGTGTTGAGATTAAATTCTATGATTTCCGAGTTTCAATTACTTGAGTGTTTGTATTCGCTATTTGTATATTATTTTCAGATCGATTGAGATTGTACCACGTTCATTAAACCTGTTTTTGTCCTTACCTCAAAATCATATTATTTAAATATTTTTCTCTACGAAGAATCTACTTTTGTGATGAGCCTAAATTCAATCACCTTCCTGAAATTGTAGGTTAAGTTTGTTAACCATCCTTCCACTCCGTAAGTAAAAAACTAAGGGCAATCTCAGAGTAGGGATGGGATACGAAATGCCCGCCGTGCCCAAGGGATCTCTGTCTGAACCCCCACAAAGATATATAGGCCCGCAGGAAAATATTAACATGATTCGTTGTGGCTTCCTCGTTGAGATTCTACCAACGGAATTAGGTCCCAGCTCAAAGATCCTATCTCGAATGTGGGATGTGATGTCGAATTTTGTTGTTTCCTCTTAATAAGATTTTGGGCGTGCTTGATATTATTGGCAGAGGATATTTATGGTCCGATAGACTGACTTTATGACTTTGAAGTAAAGTGGTGCTCGTAGTAAAAACGCAGTTAAATGCTACTTTGATGACTATAATCATCATCTTTTTCTACCAAATATATATAATAATATATAATACAAATATGACCCCATAAAGAAGAAAGAATATCATTTCTCTTTAATCAGCCTTTCTACATCTCACGTCAGAGCATAGGTCTCTGCTCATAAAGAAGAGAAGAGAAGTAAAAGATGATGCATGTAAAAAAACATTAAAACTCTTACGAGCACAATTTCACAATGACAAAATGTAACAGAATATCTATGTTACCCCAGGGTTAAAGTTATTAAAGTAACAAAACTTTCAATATGATTCAAACTTGTGCTTGGCGGCATTTTTCTTAAATCCTGGCACTTGGCAGTATTTCGCAAAGTTCCCACTAAAGGGATTAAGACTTGTAACGTTTGAAAGTAAATGGCGCGTAAAAATGGTCGTTGGTCTTTAATATTCGTTTCTACTCCATTTAGTTGTGATCAAATACTGGAAAACTACATCTTGATATTTCTGTACAGATGCTCGGAGGAAACTTTGTATTATTCCTTGAGTCTCGTTATGGTTCGACTTCAGTTTGGTTTAAGGTTGAAATATTCTGGAAGAAGTAAGGCAGTAGGTAACTTTAGGGGATTGGGCGTAATGAAAACTTTGTTAAACATATTAAATTACCCTTTGATGGGCACAGTCTCCACGAACTCTTTCAGCCTCTGGTTTAATGTGTGAATTTATTTAATCTGTGTATGAAGTATTCTTGAATGGCTAGTTGAAAAAATCTGTTTCGACTATTTCAGCTAGGTAACGAAAAGTTTACTGAAAAGGACATTTAACCTAAGGCCCACCAGTGCTTCAGTGCTTACAAAACTAGTCTTGAAGTAACCGGACACTAGATAGGACATAATATAAATTATGAAAGTTACCTCACTTCTTATGTTAAATTTTGCCGCGGCAATCAATCTAAAACTTAACCGTTAGAGAAATTAAACTACAACAGTTAACTCTGAGCTTAATTGATGGCGTCTCGGTTAAATTTGGACAGTTAAACAATGTTCGCGAATCTAATTTGCGTTCGCTATAATTTATCAAAAGGAACTATATTATTTTAGTTCGTCAGTATGGCGGTTGTGGTAGTTTCAAATAACCATCGTATCAAAAGCCATATAGAAGTATCATGCTCATTATATGCCTGCCCTATTTTCATTTATTATGAGCCTTACTTTACAATGTTTTACACAAAACCTAAAAACTTCTAATTTCTGACTAGTAATATCTATCAAGGATCTCCAAATAACTACCGAGACCAAAAGTGTAACGTAAAAAATGTTCTATTAATAGGCATAGTAACGCAGTATATTATACATTTACCAAGTAAAATAACTAGGTAACCTAACTGACCGCGTGTAACTTTTTTAATTTTCTCCTTGACCATTCAGTAGTTTCCGCAGTCTAATCAGGACATGATATACATACTTTTTCACTTAGAACTTTATGAACGACGACTTTTCAATATTACCCAGTTAACTTCCGCGGTTTCACTCGTGTCTTGAAGGCACTATTGTCCATATCTTCATCATCATCATCACCAGCCTGTTTATTGTCCCACTGCTGGGCACAGGTCTCCTCTCTCACAGAAAAGGATTGACCAATAATCACCACGCTTCCTCAACACCGGTTGGCTATTTCAGGCTTTATAGTCCCGGTTTCGTCGAAATGTTTTCGTTTAACTTTGATCAGCCAAAGGTGTCCAAGATATACTTAGAAATTACATACAAACTTAGAAAAGTTGCATTGGCGTCCTGACCTGGAATCGAGCCCACAAACTCATTTGAGAGCTTAGTGTTTTACCCACTAGACCACCACGACTTTTCACTCTCCCACACTTATCCAGATAACAAACTAGAATATATTAAATGTAGAATCGATTTTAATTAAAATTCGACTGAAAGAGGTATCGATTAAAAATCGGTTGGACTTTTTAATCTAAAAAGTTAAGGCTGTTAAATGTGAGTATAGTTCTGCTTGAATAGTGCTTTCTGAATTGAAAAAGTTGCAGCTTATAACCCTGTTGGTTGAAGTTCATAAGGGCAGTAATACACTGACTTTAGGTCAACTGGACGAAGGATATACGTTGTGCAACTTTTAGTAGTGTGAAAGGACTTTATCCCACGCAAAATAATTATTAATATTATATCTGAAACATAATAAAACGAATGAAATAGATATTATAGATCTACAGATATTTAAACATTTTACAATCAAAGAGATGTATGATTAAAAATAGATATTTATGGTTATAATAGTTTTGTCTACTATCGTGAGTAGGCAAAATTTTGCGATATTTTAAAAACAATGTAGAAAATCATCGTAAATGATTAGAAATTCTTCAACGGTTGAATTTTTTTTACTAGCTTCTGCCCGCGACTTCGTACGCGGATCCTGTCCCTTATGCCAGCGACTACGGGGTCAGCAAAATCAAAGATCTTAATCGTCTGATATTGAATTTTAAGAGCCCGTTGACTTGAAAACAACGGAATACGCATTAGAAACGTTACATATATTTTATTTTTGTACTTCAACGGCAAAAGCACAGCAGACTAAACAAAACGCTGAGAACTGAAGCGCAATAGACGCGACCATAGGGATAAAAGTAGTGATTCTAATTAGTCCGCATTTAAGTTGTGTGTGGCAAAAATATTACACGTATTATTACGTAAAAAACATTAAATAGATAACAAAGTCGTGGTGACTTAGTGGAAGTCGTGGTGGTTTATAGGATAGAGAACGTCTTTGATTCCAGGTCTGGCAAGTACCTGCCAATGCAACTTTTCTAAGTTCGTATGTACTTTCTACGTATATTTTGGATACCAATGACCGTTATTTGGAAGGCATGTTAAACTGTAGATTCCGGCTGTCATTGAACATTCTTGGCAGTCGTTATGGGTAGTCAGACCAGTAAGTCTGACCAGTTTTACCAAGGGGTGTTGGGTTGAGCGGGTAACCGGGTTGTGGAGGTCAGATAGGCAGTCGCTCCTTGTAAAACACTGGTACTCAGTTGCATCGTGACTGGAAGTCGACTCTAACATAATTGGGATAAAGGCTCTTGAGATAATAACGACAATAATAATGAGCTATAAGCACCGCAGGACATCTGAGGCTGATGACGGGGAGTAGCTACCCCGCGGGGCTATATATACTAAGTTCTCCAGGGAGAGTATACTGCCCCCATCTCCGGCCGGTCGGAGTGAACCATGACGGGGGTAGGTCTCAAGCCTCTGGCTTGGCTTAGCCGTCCAGAGTGGAGGCGCTAGAGCAGGGTTAGTAGCCCTGCTCGGAGGATGCCTCGTGGTAAGTGACCCACAGGGAGCGCGTAATCTGCGTTTAAAATCCGCCGAGGTATTCTCACACTTCAGCCGCTCATGTCCCTGTTGCCCTCTTGTTGCTATTCAGTGACTGATCTGTACAGTAAGTGAGCTGGCGAAGTCTCCACCTGCAATTTTTACATGTATCTAATACATTGTCATCGGCAGGTGCCATAGTTCCCGTAGTTTCCCCATTCCTAGTCCATTAGCATCCCATCACAATAGCCCAAGTAGTTTTCATCCACAGTTAGCAATGGTATAGCACAGAACCGGGGATTGTCTTTTTTTAACGACGTCCACCGGGGATTGTCCTTGAGTTCATATTTCTATAGTGTATAAAGGGATAATCGTCGGTTTTGTGTCATCATACCTATTTCATAACATTCGTTTCTATACATTTCAAGTGTAGTATTGCTCTTGAAGTTCCACATCAGGTGTTCCAGATCTTCGATGTATATACATCAATAGAGAGTGCTTATTAGATTGAACCACTTTTGCAAAAACGTCATATCTTTATATGCTATAGTATAGCTGGGCTCCTGGGGTTCCACATCAGGTGTTTTACATCTTCAATTTTTATAAGTCAACAGAGAGTGCTTATCAGATTGAACAACTTTTGCTAAAACGTCACACCTCTATATGCTATAGTCTAGCTGGGCCCCTGGAGTTCCACATCAGGTGTTTTAGATCTTCAATTTGTATAAGTCAATAGAAAGTGCTTATCAAGTTGAACAACTTTTGATCATACCTGTATATGCTACAGAGAAGCTGGGCTCTTGGGGTTCCACATCAGGTGTTCCAGATCTTAAAATTTATTATCTCAGCTGAAAATGCTCATCACATGAAACAATTTTTGCTATGGCACCATTTTGGTATCTCTTATAGTTTTGTTGGTCTGTTGGTGTTCTGCATCAGGTCTTCAAGTTTCGAAGATAAATTATAGCCATAAAGGCACCATTCAGTACAAACAACGCCGAACATTAATTGCGGCGTAACTATTTTATTTAAAAGGCAAATATAACAGTTCACATTGTAAAAATGTTGAGACGAAGCGACAAAGTAGAACTGTGTAGTGGAACTGGGTAATTACTGCCGTGGAGCACTTTCGACCTTATGCATGGAGACGGAAAATTCTTTGTAGATGCGGTAATTTAGTATAACGTCATAGAGCGTTCTGTCCTAATTAAACTATGGAGCACTAGTAGCAGACTATGGCGTGACGTGGCAGATGGAACAATTTTTTTTGAAAATATTGATGTCCTTCTAGCCGATTATCGGCCACGGCGGCTGTTCACATGTCAACTGCGCAGGAAATATTATAGCGAAGAATCATTTGCACAGACACAGGTGTACTCATTCCTTCTTCACTCTCATAGCCCAATAGGACAAAGCATTACCTACAGAAAGCTTGAAGTAACTGATTCAGTATTGCACGTTTTTCTGTGTGTTAAATCTATGAATAGGTACGCCTACAAACCTTACACACTTATATCTCAAGTGTATGTGTAACTGTGTTTTTAAGTGAAATGAGAAATCGAATCAAAAATTAATTATCTAAAAAATATATCGTGTTAATTATAACAGGATTCAACAGCAGTCCGTTAAGAAAATACTTACGCCCTGCATAATAAACGTACTTCGGCAAGAATATCCAAAACCAAGTGTTTCTAGCATCCAAACTAGTAGCGAACAAGAAAATTAACTAGCTACAAATTCATTCATTGACATAGAGAGAACTGCAGTCTGCAGCATCTGTGCCACTCAATTTAAAACGATACAGAACATATAAAACTCAAAACTCAAACTCAAAATCGTTTATTCAAATTAGGCTGATAAATCAGCACTTTTTGAACGTCAAAAACAAAAGACAGCCCCCAAAACGCCCGCCCTTCACCACTTCCTATGTGTTTTTGCTGGGAAGAAGAAGTGGCGCAACAAACTCCCCAGCAACACATGTCTGTCTGTAAGGTTTGATATCCATATCTTATACAGAGTGTGTCGTACCTAATCACATTAAATTAAATACGTCAATATATTGGTAAATATATGTCGATTAACACAAAGAAAAAAGAAAAATACGTAAAAATATAAAAATGAATTTTTCAAACAAAGTAAATAGAATAACAATGTGCGACAATTAGAACAGGATATCGGAGTCAGTCATTACAAAGATCTGAAATTCCCCCTTGAAAACTGACAGCTGTCAACTGGTCAAAACATTCGATACTCCTAACTTTAACTCTGTTTTACACATGCTATTGTAAAGAAAACGAAAAATTACTCCTGTGGCTAAACCACTGAATGTTATTTTTTTTACAATTCGCCATAGAATATCATGAAGTATATGTGCAGGATTTAATGTGATTAGGTACGACACACCCGATATATGTATGTAAGAAGGTCGTGTTAGTTACATTACTTATAACTCAAGAATGGCCGAAACGTTTAAGCTGAAAATTAGAGAGGAGGTTGCTCCCGCTTAGAAGGATATAAGATTTTTGTCTCTATCCGGCTACGGGAAGCAGTTATCTCGGGACGTGGGTGAAACCGCGGGCGCGGTGTGTGTATTATTTTAGATTACAATCTTTTAATATACACGAAACTTTTAAGTAAATAATTAGTTACCTGAATAAGTACTTGTATAAGAGACTAGCGCCAAAAATGCAGTAAAAAATGGCGAAGGCATTGGCACTGGTTTAGCAATGGATGGCCAGCTTAATTGGAGCTAAGTGTAAAAGCTCCCAGAATTAGTTTTTCCTCTATTCCTGGATCAGATTTGGAAATGCAAAGGCATTTTTTGTTTCCTTTGTCAGTTAAAATGGCTTTTATTGCTGTCTGCCCTATTTTGGATTTGATTTGACGTCTGTTATAGAATGCAAATAGATTTTTATTTATTTAGTTTGTTGGTTTTTAATAGAAAATAGGTTCTGGTATTAAAGAATTCTATACTTACTCAAAGATTTTTTTGTATTTGAATTTATGAATGTTCCACAAATCCTGTGGAAGTATCTCAAGTTTAATGATGTTCGTATAAACATATTCCCAGAAGATACATAAAGCACTTTTGCTACTTATCAATCCTATTACTGCTTATGCCATTTAAATTCATAAGTTTCACTTTTAAAAAGCGCAATTTCATAACCAACTTTTACTGTACTTACAATGGAATGATTGATCATTTTTATCCAACCAGAAGGTAAAAAAGGCATAAAGTAATTCCCACTGCATGTACCAGGGTGTCAGAATAGCAAAGTCTTCACACTCAATCACAAACTACGACTGTTAGTCCGCACTTTTTGCCTCACCGCACTAATTGATCGCCGCTCATTGGATTATTCATAAGTGAAAATTAAAAAGCGCACTTTCATAACCAACTTTTACTGTACTATATAACAATGTAATGATTGATTCTTTTTACCAAACCAAAACTCAAAAAGTCATATATTATTTAGCAGTGCATGTACCAGGGTCTCAGAATAGCAAAGAGTCTTCACACTCAATCACAAACTACGACTGTTAGTCCGCACTTTTTGCCTCACCGCACTAATTGATCGCCGCTCATTGGTCGGCAAACTTCGGCCCGTTGCAACAGAACTGATTTATTAACTTCCTACCACGGAATTGAGCTTTTGAATTTTTGTTTCTTTTTTTGAGGAATTTTATTCGAGTTGTATGTGGTCTTGGGTTTTCTGGTAATGTATTTGGTATAATGCTGAACTGGACCTATATTTGGCGCAACCTTTTGATACTATTTTTTTTTTCTATGTGTATGTATGGCTTGTGTCAATAAATATTTTTTCTTCTTTCTTTTTTCTATTTAATGGGGTTTGTATTTAAAATTATAGTAATCGTAATAATTCTGAACTGAACCAAACTTAATTATTTTTGCATTGTGTCAGCGCAGCCTGTAGAAAGAAGGTAATAAGGGAAGGTATACCTAGGAAAGAAAAGTTACTGAAACCCGCCGGATAAAGTGTCTCTAATAATTTGAAATATTTACTTCAAAATGTTGAGTTCTGATTGTTGCGACTCAGTTCTTCCAACAAACCCTCAAAAAATAATACCAAAAAAACAAATTTAATAACCCCCATTCAAAATCGAGAATCGGAAGTTTTTATCTCGAATCGAAAGCACTAGAACATCGAAAAGGTCCAATAACTCGGGGGTAACTCCCAAATCGCTCGCCGGTTAGTTGTCAAAGTTGGTACTGATAAAATTAAACTCGGGAGACAAAGGCCAACTTTTGTAGATAAAGAGCGACTTGATATCGTAGGATACGTATTACGGGAACTTGGAGACGTAAACGACGATGAACGGGGAACAAAATCTGTTGAGATTGAAGACGTTTCGATGGTTTAGCGTTCCGGGATGCCTTGAGATGGGTGGAAAAGTTTTTTGAAAAAAGGTCTCGTGGATGCTACTAATCTAATTTGTCATATTCATGATGGATGGGATTTTTTACGTAAGAATCATTATTTTAAATAGTGGAGACTACCAGAACCGCGTTGGGAGAATGAAGATGCTATGAGAAAATACCATTATTACCAATCCAGTAACCAAAAGTATCATCCTGATCAGCAATATAATTAAGACATTAACCGTCTTACCACAAAAACTTTTAAACGTCAGTTTAGGTCTTTTTTTTTTTTTTTTAATCTTTATTAATGAAAAAGGAGATTTGATCAAACATGATCATGCCATCTCCATTAGGCTTACAAAAATATGTCTATACAGAAATTATAATAATACCTACTACTAAAATTAAACTAAGACCTTCTTTTTAGAGCATACTGAACTAATTTATAAAGCATTCTAGCTTGCTCTGACAATGGGTAAGCCAGAATGCTGTTACATATACCGCACTCATGTAAACTAATGTTGCACGCAGTCTCAAATAAATTTCTTTCAGGCCCATTTCGCACACATTCCACCAAAATATGGTAGACGTCCTCGACTTGATCACACTCAGTACACTTACTAGATGGAACTTTGCCCATAAGAAAAGCAAAACTATTTAGTGGTATATGTCCGGAACGGAGCCTTAACGCCGTGACAATATCATTTCTCGGTAGATCAGAATCCACAAACCATGGCGAGCGAGATAACCCAGGCTGAATTGTTCTATACCAGATTCCCTTTGTGAGTGATCGACTGTCGAAATATTCATTCCAAATCTCCATACACTTTTGCTTAACTGTTTGAACTACTTCTGTATAATAAGGTACATGTGGAATATTGACACCATCTGATATAGCTACATTTGCCAGACGGTCTGCCATCTCATTCCCGAATAATCCGATATGGGACGGCACCCATTGAAGAATTATTTCGAAATTGTTCATGTTCAGTTCAAGCAGTGATTTCAAAATGCTATAAGCTATCGGTGTGCCTCGACTGTTCGAGGTGCATCGAGCTAAATGTTGGATTGCACTTTTGGAGTCAGTCAAAATAACAAATTTACCCGCTTGAAAGGAACTTATATAGGACAATGCCTCAGAAATAGCATATAATTCTATCGTCATTATGGATATGTTAGCCTCAATACAAAATTTTACCGAACTATCTGACTGTGGATCGAAAAAAGCCAATCCACCCACATTATTAGTTTTCGAGCCATCCGTGTAAATTGCGTAATAATTTAAATATCTATTCCTAATGTAGTTACAACAAATATCCTCCAAAGCATGTGAATTATAGCTCCTTTTTGGCATATTCACAGTGTCTATGTTGCACTTGAGTGTATTGCCTAGATTAATACTACTCACCCAAGTATTTAATTTAAACATATCTAATTGATTACTAACATAAATAGACTTTTCTTTTAAATAATTATGAGCTAAACTTAATAATGGCTTACTTTTATATCTCCAAAAGGGATTTTCTATTAACAAACATAATTCATCTAATATCTGCATAAGTTGCAAGTTCGAAAAAGATTTCGCTTTTAACCAGTATTTACCGGCGAGGTAGTGGCGACGAACACATAATGGCGGTAGGTGCAGTTCGGATTCCATGACGTGGATCGGAGTAGTTTTTATAAATCCACCCACTGTACGTAAACATTGATTTTGCAATTTATCTAATTTGTCTAAATGAGTTTTACAACTATTGCCAAACAGGAAACTGCCGTAATCCAGCCTACTGCGAATGCAAGATATATAAAGTCTTCGTAAATTTGACACTTGTATGCCCCAACCCGGTCCAGTTAAAACTTTAAAAATATTGACTAATTTTAATGTTTTTTCTCGTATCTCATTTATTTGTTTAGCCCATCGCAATTTCCTGTCGAGCCAAAGTCCCAAATACTTAACGTTATTTACTACTTCTAATGGAGTGTTTTTTATCACGAGGCTAATGTGATCACGCGGTAAACTATTTTTATTGTCAAAGATACATACCTTACTCTTTTGTGGAGATATTTCTAAACCGGCTTGAGACAGAAGTTGAGTTAATTTATTCAATGCACGTTGAAGTCTATGCGTTGCCTCATTCAGATTATTGCACGTTACATACACTACAAAATCGTCCGCGTATTGACTAATGCAAACTTCATCGATAGATTTACAAATCTCATGTGTCAAAACATTAAAAAGAATAGGGGAAAGAGGATCGCCTTGAGCCAAACCATAAAATGTTTTCCTACTAATATAACCCTCGTGATCAAAGTTAATTGTTAAATTTCGCTCCTTTAAAAAATTCCACACATATGTGCATATTCTATAGCCTAAACCCAACTCATCCATTGTGGTTAGAAGCCGTTCTAAATTTACATTATTATATGCATTGTCTATATCGATAAAGCATGCAACAGTCGATTGTTTTTTCGAAAATCCTACTTGAATATTACTTATTAACGAAGATAAATTATCTAGGGTCGATCGGCACTTTCTGAAACCGGTGGTGTAATCAGACAGCATGTGATTTTTTTCAATATACCATTCGATTCGATTAATTATGATGTTATGGAATACCTTACACAGACATGATATCATGGATATGGGACGCAACGCCGAGCTCGAATTTAAATCACGTCCAGGTTTAGGGATTGGCACTATTCGAATATTACGCCATTGTTGGGGTACAAAACCCGTTCTAAGGAAACTATTGTAAAAAGATACCAAGATTAGTTTTGCGTTAGTAGGTAAATTCTTCAGCATTGAGTATGAAATATTGTCGCAACCCGGAGAAGTGTCCTTACGCCTAATGCAATTATTCAACTCGCTGATGGAAATAGACTTCTCCAGGCAAGGATTGTTAGAAAAAAATTGTGGCGTTTCTGAACTTACATAGTCTGGTGCCAATTGTTGTAGCAAATCATATGATCTCTCTTTACTAATAAAATATTTAGGTGCACTATACCCTTTAAACCATTTCAATTTTCTCCAGAAATCACCTTGGGATAGCGATCCGTCTATGGATGAACAAAAATCTTGCCATGATTTGCTTCTAGCTTTTCGCATGCAACATTGAGCCTCGCTTATCTTCTTTTGTAATTTATTTAAATTATAGGGAGTTGGATTGCGTCTAAACTGCGATAACGCGAGGCGCCTTTCTGCTACTAGTTTTGACAATGACGTTTCCCAGTATGGTTTAGGTCTAAAGTTAGATTCGGGATTTGTGCTCATCTTTATTAATGGAATGTTAATTTCAGCGGCCATATCTATATAATCACAAAATGTATCGTACGAGTCTTGCAGATTATCTGAAATGTTAAAATTCTCACAAATCATTGCCAAAAAGTTATGATACCCGGACCAATCTGCCCCTTTATAATTTCGCCGTACGATGGGTTGCGAGACACAGGATACATGTGTTGAAATTTGAATAACAATGTGATCACTGCCTAAGGTTTCATTGAGAGTGGTCCAATTTAGTTTATAAGCTATGTCTACGGAAGCTAAAGATATATCTGGAGAAGAAGATTGCAACTGGCTATTTACTAATTTAATACGGGTTGGCTTGTTATCGTTTAAAGTTACTAGGGAACTATCCATTAATGCCTCATAGATTTGTAAACCTGTATGATCTGTCTTGCATGACCAATTTGTATGGTGGCCATTGAAATCTCCTAAGACCATCCATTTGCTGTTGAACAGAGAGAAAATATGATCCCAATCCCGGCGTTCAGTGTGAACTGATGGTGCACAGTACACAGATACAATATGTTGGATATAGTCACAGTTATACACCCTGACCCCAACTATTTCAATTCCTGGATTAACAGTGGTTAGAGTTACCGGGCTAGATTGAATTGATTTGTGTACCAGAACTGCAACTCCACCATAACCGTCATCGCGATCTTTACGGTAAATGATGTAGTCATTGACCTTTACATGTGCTTCACCATCTAACCAAGTTTCGCTGAGTGCGGCAATATGAATTTTATTCTGACAAAGAAGTTGCTCTAAAGTAACTAACTTAGGTTTAAGACTTTGACAATTCCATTGCATTAAATTTAGCTTAACAATATGATTGTTTTTAACCATTATTATAAAAGTAATCCAAAATTATCTTAAACAATGACCAATCTGAAACATAATCGACTACCACTAATATAAACCACTCAAGACAGCATCTTGTTATTTCATGAAATTTCCATTCCATTGTTTGCCCTCTCAAAAAAATAATTTCCTTCAATCTGCTAAGAAGTTCTTCAAAATTAACCGACTTCTTTTTATGTTCCTGAGAGGGAATTTTATCTGTCTTATCTTGGTCAGTCGTCGATGGCGGGCTATTTGAAATAATCTGATCTATTTCGCACACATCATTCAGTCGATTTTGTTTGACAGAAGATTTGACCGGTGAGACTTTCTTTTTTGTAACAGGTATCGAATTCTTTGCCTTGACAATTTCCGAAAAAGTAGGAATATGAGCGGGGGAATCACTGAAAACATAATCCATTTCCATTTTAGTGTTCTCAACAATACGCGTGCTGGGGTGCGACTGTATCTCAGCACTGCTGTTGTCGACATTCACTGGCGACGGAGGAACGTAAACCGATAGTGCCTTTCTATAAGTACAGTTGAACTCGTTCATAATCTCCCTTATCTTTTTTTCTTTTAAAAATACTGGACAAGAATTTTTAGCCAATGCCATATGTTTACCGCTGCAGTTGACACACCTAAAGGTTTCTGTTTCACAGTTCTCGTGGGGTCCACCACATTTCGGGCAAACTACTTTACTAGAAGGACATTTCTTGTACAAGTGACCATATTTCCAGCATTTGGAACATTGCGATACCGGAAACAAGTATGGTGTAACCTTGATACGCAAACCTTCTACGTACACATATTGTGGTATAAAGGAACCTTTGAAACAAACCTGGACGGCTTCACTCGGCTGCCAGCCTATTCCTTCCGGGTCACGGCGTTTTAGCCGATATACAGATATTATTTCAGCTGGCTTCTTACAGGATATACATTTTAATATATCTTCATCCGACAAATCTAAATCCACATCCCTAATTACCCCATAGGATGAGCTTCTTTCCATAGCCCTCTGTATGTTCCAGTTCCTGTCTATAAATGCTTGACATTTCTCAATTTTATTTGCGCTAAACTCATTGTCTACCTCGATGCGCACTTTAAAGGGATTTATATATTTTACTCTGTCTATATCCACTATACCACTCATTTTAAACAATTTGGCTAACGCAAATTGTTTAGGCATTCTTTCCTGGCTTGATAAGTATATCTCGATTTTCTCCTTCTGCATTTTTAATTTCTTCTCCTTTCTATTTACTAAATTCCATTCTTCCTCTTCATCACTTCGGTCTCGCTTCTCTGGTCTTAATGTATTCTCTTCTATTTCAGCTTGTACTATTATCTCTTCTCGGTGATACTCCCCTTCAGAATCTGACATCTCTTGCTCCCGATCATTGATATTGCTATCCATAATTATGGCACTATCATTCTCCGTCTGGTTACTATTTTTGTCCATACACTTGAATCGTGATCAGTGTCGTCGTTATCGCTAGGCGGCGGCGGGCGCGGCCCGCAGGTACGTATAGTACCGCAGCGCGCAGGGACCGATGCACAACGATTAAAAAATGTAACTCGCTAATGAGATGCATACGTTCACCTCGCGCGCTTACCGACACGAGACTGTGAGTTTAGGTCTTGTCTAAAAAAATGTCAAATTATGACGTTGACATATGGTTCATATTGCAGCCAAATTTCTTTTAGACAAGTGTAAAACAGATGTTTAAGTTTTTGTAGTAAGGCCATTTATACTTTACACAATTTCATAATTCACCCAACTCCTTAAAAATCTGCTTACAAATTAATCTCCGTATTCAAAAACCCAACGGCCAAACGAAAAGGTTTGACCACTCCAAAAATAAGATTAAATCCTTTTGTTATTGAAAACAGATTCATCACAAAATATGTCAGCATTGTAAACGAGAGATCAAACACGTCTTGATCTTAAGAGGGTAAGCACATCAAGTAAAAACGGGATCCTTCAAACAAATAAATCCCTTTGACAAACAATTGAGTATTTCATCTCGAGATAAGATTAGGGTTTTGCCTCCTGCGGTTTTGATAAACAGCCACAAAACAAGATAATATTGTGAGGAAATAATTTGTTTTCGCTTAGGACTTACGGGCTTTAAGCGATCTTAATCTGCGGCTGGGTAAGAACGAGTAGTAAGGAAAACAATAGTTTCTCTTTGAGGTCTGCAGTAAGACTACCAATCGGCGAATGTGGTTAACATAAAGATAAGGTATAGTTTCCATCAAATAGCTTTGTATTGAAGTCAGCCATTTGATTCCTTACATATTATTTAAATAGTATCTAAGTATAAATGCTGTCGAGAAGCTGTCAGGGCGGGTTGGTGATTTCCGACTTTTTCTTCACCATATTATTTTATCCAAAGAAATAACATTACATTGAAAAGTTACGTTGTTAGTAGCCAGATCTGGAATCGAACCCACACCCTGGTACTTGCGAGGTAAGTCCTGTAGTCACAATTTTATCCGCGATGATAATGACATTTTCGTATTTTTTTTTCTTATGTGTCATTCCACAGATTGCTCATATAAAACATGATAATTAACTCAACGTATCCGTAATAGGCCCGCGTAAAGCAAAGATGTAGCTACCCGCATGAAACGCCGGTAATTAATCTCTTCCCAATTCTAGACAATGGTCTTAAAGCCTTAGGTCCCTGTTCTAACTAGTTACGATAACGTGCAGGGATATTGGCAGATGTACTGAAGTTTCGTTTCTTTGAGAAGTCTTCTCAAAGTAAGGTGAGGTAAGTTAACTGATGAAATGTGGGTGTAGTCATACCTACAGGTAAAATTAAGAAGATTAAGACTTTAATTTTTATTTTCTTTCTTCAGTATGTATGAAATCAATGATGTCAGTAATGAAGAAATTAATGCAATTTCCAATTTACAAAGGTATTGCATTGATTTCATAAGTGCACTCATTTATTATAGATTTCAAGCAGAGGAAACTAGGCAGGTGATGACGTCATGTAGCGGTACGCTTAAAAAGTTGGTCGTATGGTAAAGAACCCATAAGTTCTAACAAAACAAAAGAATCTACATTAATGATATGCTAGCAGTTCCGTTACCTTACCTATGGATATTGTGTTGCCCGGGTAACTAGGTTGAAGAGGTCAGATAAGTGGTCGTTCCTTGTAAAACAGTGCTTCTCAGCTACATCCGGCAAAACTGGAAGCTAACCCCAAAGAGTTGGGAAACGGCTAAGATGATGATACCACCATAATATAGAGAGGATAATAAGCTATCTTTTTCTATTGCACTCAATACAAATTCTGTACTCTTTACAGTAAAAGAAAGCATAGTTTTCCAAGAGTATTGTCGTGAAAGCCGGGTATTCGTCGATAAGTGATTGAGACAATGCCGGCCTCATTTGCTGATTGAACAGAAAGCATTTCACACTTACGCGTTACATGAGGGTAGTAAGTGTTGATGTTACTTTGTAAAACTTAGGTTATACAAAGAGGAAATTTACTGAGTAAAAAAAACTTTAGATACAGCTTCTAAGATTGGAATATAAAATAGCCTATCTCTGTCTGCAAAGTAGGTATTTATTTCTTAGGCTCGGTGTCACTGGTTACCGATAAAGTGTTTATAGTTATCCAATAGTAAATGCTATTTGCCAGATAAAGGCTTATAATATAACTAGCTTCCACCCGCGGCTTCGCCCGCGTAGAGTTCGGTTATATTGCGTTTCCAAGAGAAAATCCGGGAAATCTTCAAAAGTCTGGGATAAAAACTATCCTATGATCTTTCTTAAGGTCAACTCTATCTCTGCACCAAATTTTATTAAAATCAGTTCAGTGGTCTGATGTGAAAGCGTAACATACAGACAGACAGACAGAGTTACTTTCGCATTTATAATATTAGTAGGGATAGCTTATAATTTCCTATTTCCTAAAAAGGATGAGGTTCTTAATTGGTTGGAATACTTTTTTATGCCGGCATTACTATAAACAGTTAAATTGAGTTTCAATTGACATTTATTTTATATCAAATAAATATTTTCACCGAAGTCTTGGTCCCCAAGATAAAGGCATACCTAGTTTGGAAAGAATGTTGAATTACATGTAAACGTTTCTTAGGAAATAAATGATTGATTTGGAGTCTATGAAGTAATAAAGCTGAAAAGTTTGTTTGTTTTATAAGACTTTTTTCAGTGTTATATAGCCCAAATATTGAAGAAAGTTACAGGCTACTTTTTGCCTGAAACTTGAAAAAGTCTTCGGGTTTATATCATTAAATTACTATAATGGCGTCCACGGCCGATTTCGGCCACAGCGGCTGTTCTCACTTAAGGAGATCAGCCAGCTGCGGAGGACATATTATAGTGCACAAGCATTTGCGCAGACACAGGTGCACTCACTATTCCTTCACTCTCATAACCCGATGGGACGGTAATCCGACACGACCGGAAAGAGATCAGGCGCAGGACCGACATTTACGTGCGTGAATCAATCACCAACTTCCAGACTACGGGCTGCTTTGTAAAAGTTTAAGAAAACCCACAAAGCGATTTCGGCCTGACCCGGGAATCGAACCCGAGACCTCGAGTACAGCAGCCGCGCTTGCGACTACTAGACCAACGAGGCAGACTAAAATTACTACTAGGATCCTCAACTAGTTTATAAGATCTTCACATTACACATTCACAACATTTTGCTCTAAAATAAATTAAGTTCGGAGTTAATTACAAGTATCTTCCTAACCTAAATCGGGACTAAATAAACATATGAATAATAGTAAATCAACATGAAAACATCGCGAAACATCTATCAATGAAACTAATATGGATGGCTATTTGAACTTGAATACAAACTATTGAACAAGCCCGTGTTTAGCCAACCCAATGATTGTATAAATACTAAACTAGGTTTTGCATGGAGTAGTGAAAGAATGGAGGGTTACGAAGAAATAAAAGTGTAAAGTTAAAAGAAATAAAACTTTATTAAAAAAAAAAAACAATTACCTACCGCTTAACACGGTGAGCTGTTTAGAAATAAGCGCTGATTCTGCAAGTGCTTTTAAGATTTTTCCCAGATTTTTACATAAAAACTTCTTGTTTTACATAATCTTAAATTCAAATAATTTTGACCTTCATATAGCGGATACAAATATCAAAACTTTGGATGCAATAAACTTTGAAGTACCTACCAGTGTTTTTTAAGAGTTATAAATGTTGTGAACTTAACCCTACTAATATTATAAACGCGAAAGTAACTCTGTCTGTCTGTTACGCTTACACGTCTAAACCACTGAACTGATTTTAGTAAAGTTTGGTACAGAGATAGAGTTGACCTTGAGAAAGAAATAGGATAGGAGGATAGTCTTTATCCCGGACTTTTGAAGATTCTCTTGGAAACGCGATATTACCGAACACAACGCGGGCGAAGCCGCGGGCGGAAGCTAATTAGTTCATAAAGATTTAATCAGGATAGTTTGAGTCACAAAATGTCTGCCAACACTCCATTTACTAGTTACTCTGTGTCGAGCGCTAATATATAGGTATCTAACGGGATATTATAAATTGCATATCAAATAAATAATCGCCTATCAATTAATACTCATCATTTATATTCTTTTTTACATCAAATAACTTAGTTCACTACAAATAAACTAAATGTTTAACAATACTCAAACTGCAGATAATTCGAAATTATACATCAATATGACATTGCTTTTTTTATTATAATGCAATACACTTAAATTTATTCTTGTACAAAAATACTACATACATAGCATTAATACTGACTGCCCAGCAAATTTTCCATATTTCATAGCAAAATAACTATCCCAGTCGCATATTAACCAGTAAGTACAACAAAACCTGTTCATCATATTTGTCTTAATTTTCAAGAAGCCATGCTTGACAAATTAAATGATTATTATAACAAAAAAATCCTGTCACATTGCATTATTTCTAAAAACAGAACAAATTAACTGAAAAAGGTTCGCGGCTTCGCGCGCTTTTTCGTCACTGGAGTGCAGAGTGGCGCGAGTGAGTAAGATAGAGTTCAATTAAAAAATATTGTATTAAAAATTGAAGCTAGTAACGAAAACAAATCGCTGCAAAACCGACTCCACGTAGTCTTGTCTGCCCTACCCCTAGAGTGCAATTCAAAACCGCGTAGGCGCGGAGGGGCGAGGCGGCCTGCGAGCTGAGGAGCAGGTAATTTTAACGCTCGCCAACGCGGTTGAGGCTGGCCGGCTCGGCCGGCCAGTAAGCCGAAGCTGCGGTGGTGAGCGTGAAAATCATCTGCGACGATAAGCTCGCATTTGACCGCCGGAGCCACGAAGCGCCGGAGCCGTGACAGAAGTGATGCTTGCTGCATGTTGCATGCTTACTTCCATGTTGCATGCCTGGTTACATGCTGCATGCCTGCTTTCATGCTTCAGGCTTGTTTGCATGCTTCTTACAGGAAAATAAAAATTCCAAAACTATGCCAAAAGATGATTCTGACTATAAACATTCTGAAATATGATATTATAGTAGTAGCCTTTTAATGACTACTTATATGAAATGTATGCCAAAAGGAAATACTGACAATGACTGACAATGCACCAGCCCTATTTTTTTAAAGAACTATAGTATGTATATGCAAGCATATCATCGGACTTGCGATCCGACTCAAGTACGTGGCGCCAGCTGCAGAAGCTAAAAATGTTGCCTAGGAAACGTGTACGCCCCGCGAAAGCAAGACGCGCTTTAATAATTCAATAAATTACAATTTTGTATTTAATTTTATATTTTTTTGCTGGTCTCATTATGCCGTAATTAATAAATAATAAGATGACTGAGACAAATAAAATGCTGTTTCATTCTGAAAAACTGCTGTAAATAATATAAAAATAGAAGCTATATTTAAAAGAAAAAGAGTTAACATGTATAATGTGCATTAAGATTATTAGCTGTGCATTGATGAAAAAGCTTTTGCTTTAGGAAAAATCGCTGTACGCTGCGAAAATAAATTGTAGTGTGTTTAGTGATATTTTGAGTTGAATATTTTGCTGTGCAATCAGTAATTTTGATGGGAATTCGGAATCTTATTGCATAGAAAAAGGATATTTTTTGATTTGCGTTTAAATACTACCCGTATCTAACTATCCAGCGTTATTGGGAGTTCAGTTTTGTAATGAAACTAGTTCGGTGATTTGTCAATAGTCTTTGTTAATGGATAAAACGTGAACTGACCCGTTAAAATTGTCTCGATTCTTTATTCATACAATAGTGCTTAAAATATACTACGTATATAACTTATTTACTTTTATGCTATATATGCGTCATGCTATCTCTACATAAGAAAATGAATCCCTATATCCCTTGGTCACGCCGCGCCATCACGCTTGAACGGCTGGACCGATTAAGCTGAAGTTAGAGGGGAGGTAGCTTAGACCAAGGAAAAGAATATACATATATAGGACTTTTGTCCATCCGGCTACGGGAAGTAGTTATCTCAAAAATTATATTAATTTTCTTAACAACTACATTTTATTAATAACTTTATTAATAACGCTGAAGAGTTTGTTTGTTTGTTTGAACGCGCTAATCTCAGGAACTACTGGTCCGATTTGAAAATTTCTTTCAGTGTTAGATAGCCCATTTATCGAGGAAGGCTACTTTTTATCCCGGTACGGGAAGTAGTTCCCACGGGATGCCGGTGAAACCGCTGGCAGAAGCTAGTAGGTTCTAAAATACAGTCCAAGAAAGCCTAAGGCCCTTTTTACATGCATATAGGTACGGTACGGCTGACATATGCATATGAAAAAGGCCTAAGAACAAACAAAGAAAAAGCCAACTTATAAAGTATTAAGTACAAAACGACAAAGCAATCTTTTTAATTCCATTTAAGTAAAGCGAGCTAGTTAGGGATGCGCGTGACATTTCAAAGCTATTAAATAATATAGTGTTGCCAGCTATTGAATCGTGATAGGTCCCATTATGTGTCACGACAATAGTACAGTCGACGACATATTGTTGTGTTACATATCGTTTTAGTACATTTTTTTTTAAATATATGTTTTCATTGGTTGTTTACCTTCTTCTAACAGATTTATCGACATTCTGTTTTTTATTAGGGTTCAGAAGGTGATGAATACCAGTATTCTAAGTGAAGTGACTGCCTATCTGACCTCCACAACAGTTTTTCAGTTATGATCGGGTCTACAACGGCTCAAAAAATTAACAATTTATAAGTTCAGACTGCCCGGATAGAATAGTTTTGGTTGCGCTATGAAATAGTTGGTCACCCATCCATAAACAGACCAAAATAAATAAAACCTAAACCTTGATCTCTTAACCCAGGTGGCTGTTTCTAAACCACAATCCTTTACCTCCCTCCTCCTCCCTCTTGCTCCTAATCGTTAACCTTAAAGTTTGACAAAGCGTTACCTAAATTATTGTTGCCGATTGTACTCAAAACTATTTCGAAGTGTAGCGAAAATCGATGATTATCGACGTAACCTAATCGAATTTGTTTAAATATTCCTATTGACCTTTATGAAGTACATAATTACTTTAATTGGCTGACATGATAGTATTGTTAATCAAGATATTTATTGTCGATAATATATTTGAATAATAATTGCCAAGGTATTTACTGTGGAATTCAAAATCGTTAGTTGATAATGTTAACTATTTGTTTTGTACTAATTGAGGTATGTTTAGGAATTTTGTTTGTAATAGCTTAATTATTGAGGATTTTGAATTGCGTGTTGTGAGCGTCATTTAACGGTAAAACAACAAAGAAACTGTCTTTTTTTAAGAAGTTAAATTTTCTTAGAAAAGGTTGTAAACTGGCTGACCAGTACGTCGATTCTATAAAATTCAGACAACAACTCGCATTTCACTTCGCTATTCACTCTCACTTCGCATTCGGTTCAAAACGTTCTAAAAGTCATCTCATACTTTATCTGTCAAAATCTCGAGTTTAATTTAGTTCAACTCGCAAACACGCTCGCAAGAGTAGCGCTAGTGTAGTTTGAGAATGCCAGTCACGAAACTCACGGTGGATTCAGATTCGAAGTTAAGAATGAAGTCTTACAGAAGCTTGCCAATGATTTCAATAACATTGAACTAAGGTAAGTAAGAAATAGAATTATTTACGTACTGTTTAACTTCATTTGGAATTTAAATTTAAGTCATTGTATGTTTTCGCATTTTTATTCTCATAAACGCCTTAATTAAAGCTCTAAATATCTCCTTACATCTAATACCAATATTCACAATGTTACAACTACCTAAACACACAATGCATCACTCAGGAATCAAACATGTGATCCGACTTTTATTTCTCCACTTCTTTCATTGCTGTACTGCTAATCCTATAGTGCACTCGTGACGTAACTTATAATTGCATTGCGATGAGAATGCGACTGCAGTGCTATTATTTTCACGTAACTTCTTTAGAATTGTGTAACGATCATGTGCAATTTTTCTTTGTCTTTTTTCAGGGTTCCGTAACCAAATGGTAAAACGGGACCCATTTATTGAAACTTTGCTGTCACCAGGATGTATTTCATGGACTATTGTAGATATTATTTTTATTATGTATTGTTAAGTGTGCAATAAAGAATAAGAATAAGAATAGTGAGCTAAAACTTTCACATATATTATTTATGTTGCTGCTTTAACAACAAATACTGAAAATTAGTATAAATGAATACTTTAAGAGAAAATACTACAAACATGTTTTTTTCTGGCATTTTTAATGAAAATGGTACGGAACCCTCCGAGTGCGATTCCAACTCGCACTTGTCTGGTTTTCCATGCTGTGTCTTTTTTATTAAATAAATCATGTTGTATTTGATGCTCAACTGCATGATAGTGATTAAAATATGGATTTGATTGCATGTTTATGCTCAATGAATTAATTGTAATTAGGTATATGGGAAAGTTTTCATGTTAATGTCGTTTTATTGTGTTATATAATACAGTAAATTATATTCTTATGTCGGTCCGTCAATTCGCTGTCACTTGAAAAAAAAAATGGAACTTATAACAAACTATATAACGCGAAATTGTTGAATCCGTAAAATCCGTTGGGAAAACCTAGTGGACAATCTTCAAGTGTGAAAGCAAATTATACAAAATTATTATAAAGCTGATTTATTTGTTTGTTTGTTTGAACGCGCTAATCTCAGGAACCGCTGGTCGGATTTAAAAAAATCTTTTAGTCTTAGATGGATAGCCCATTAATCGACACAGTCTATAGGCAATTTTTTTTATCCGGGTACCGCGGTAACACGGGCGAAACCACGGGTGGTATAGTAGTCCATTTTAAAATTGCCTAATAACGCTGAAATGTCACTTATTTGTCAACTTACATTGTAATGGGGGTACGGAAAACCTAATGTTTACGAGTTATATTGCATAAGTGTATTTGATGTACTAGACACAACTTTTTATAACCCATTGCATGATAACTGAGTTTAAAAACATGATCGTCATAATTTTTATTACTAGCCAGTATTGACCTACGACAACTATTACGGATAATCATGAAACTTGTAGACAAAAAATACTATGTTGCTGTACTGCCTTTTAATGATTGATATTTGTCCACCTTTTTTTTTAACGACGTCAAAAATCATCAAATGACCCCTACCATTGTGGGTTAGCAGCGGTGAGGGAGTGTCAGACTCTTAGTGACTAAAAACCGTCGTGTTCCGTCGTAGGCCTTTTATGTACCAGAGCCGCGGTATCTCTTTCGAACAACCCGCAGCATATTTTGTCCACCTCGTTGGGCAATGGTCACTATGGACTGCCGAAGTGATGGTCCCGGGTTCGTCTCCCGGTACGGTCATCATTTGTGTGGTGAGCATGTTTGTTGACTGTGGTATATGGTATTTTAATATATATCTATTTGTAAATATACATGTTACTATTATGTACCTAGTTTATTGTCAGATGGGTTAGTACTCATAATACAAGCTAATCAATAGCTTACCAGGGGGCTAAACTCACAGTGTCCAGATTTCCGCTATTTAAGTAGAAAACAGAAACACAACGATAAAAATAAGTCAAGAATTAGAGGATTTTTCCTACGATTAGTTTTACAAGTCAGCGTAAACACTACGTTTAAGGCTAAGCCTTCTATTTGAGCATGCAATGTATGGTGTCCAAATAGTCGTTTGGTGGCGATGTAAACAGCGCTCACTTTTATGTGGTTCATCGTAAAAGTGGTTTATTTGTGGGTTTGTGGTCGGCTGTGTGTGTAGCCTTATTAGGGACGGTTACATACTGGTGCAATCCGATCTTTTTTTATGATTTTGTACGGTTATGTAAATGTATAATTATATTTTCTAACTGCATATCGACGCCTTGGATTGACAACCTCATACATAAGTGTAAGAGACAACTTTTCAGGAGGTAGATAAGTATAGGATGTGATTGTAATCTTTGCGATATTATCTTCCAAGAAACGGACATACAAAATTGAGAAAAAATGAATTTCCGACGTTTTCACTTTAAGACGATCATCCATACTTCGGAAATACGGGAGTCAATTTTCAACACATAACTTATTTTTATGTAGTTTGCTCACAAACAATAATAATAACTAAACGTACTTAGAAACGAAAATGAGATATTCCTAATCTTTTAACTTCAACAAAACATACCCTCATAACCAACTATACATTCCAGCAAAAACCCCCTACAAGACACGGAAGCCATTGCATTTTCACAAAGCGGGGCTCATCTTAATCGCATAGTGCTTTCATGTCTCCAGATAATAACCCCACGATATTTCCGTCCAGAGGCAATTAGCCACGAGCCACGCTGACTCGGCTAAATTGAGTCTAGACTGAATCGCAATCTAGATTTTTATAGATTAAGATAGTTTGGCTAGCTGATTCTGAACGTTTGAGTCTTGGAATCTTTTAAAGAATTGATAAGATTTTAAATGGAGTTGAGTGCCTTCCTGCTTGGAAATGAGTGGGTTAGCTTTTTAAAACGTTTGAAAAGAGGTTCAGGTGTCTTTTGAAGGGGTGACTAAGTTTTTGGATAGTTCTTTTAAACTCCTGACTTAATAGGGGCGTTGGTCCAGTGGATAATTAAACAGTGTTTTATTTCACGTGGATGTATTAATAGGATTTATAATGGTCTAAAAACAATACAAAGATTTTTTCGGTACTTAGGCGTTATTACGTTATTCTTTTTTTTATGCAGCGAAAAACCATATCATGACGCACATGGTATGAGAGCAATATCCACAGCCAACGTCCTAATATTATGCTATAGTATTTTATAACACGATACTTAACTGAAAAAAATATGATTGTGTCTTTCCTTTTTGGACTTCTTTTATGTATATTTTTTATTTTAAACAATATTAGTTTGTGCAATTTATCTTCATTTCATTCGTTACATATGCTATCCAATCTGAGTCTAGACTGTTTGTTAGTCCCTACATAAAGTTGAAGTAATATTTCATCACTGTCCTCGAAAACACATATTATTACGCAGCCTTTATGAAGGGTAAAACGAAAACATAAGTTTCCACTCCTCTTGGAAACTCCTGACGTAATAAAATGACTTCGGAGTACAATACTTCATTATTGTATGTAGCAAAATATTTTGTTTGTGACAAATTACTTCGTAAGTACGGAAGTTGGAAGCGATGTGAAGAAGTTCATCTGAGATGTAGACTATTAAAATTGGAAGTTTTTCGAATAAAAGGATTGTTTTTTTAGCCGAGTGCGCTGAAAGGAAGGTTATGTTTCAAAGGGTATATGAAAATTTGAAAAAATAATGAAGGGCTACGGAAAAATTGATCGCCTAAGATTTTACGAGGAAAAATTATAACGTCATATTTTATAAGGAAGAATTTGTCATTTCAAGTAGTACTTAGGTAAGTATTTAATCTACCATAATTGGGAGCCACATAAACAACCTAAGCTTTATTAAGCGTACCCTCACAGTGAAGACTAAGCAATCGGCCGACAGTTGACCCTATGTTCAGCAAAAAAACATTATTTTGAAGATGATTCCAATCTAAGTTTTCAGTCGGTATGGTCCTGGATTAAATACCTGATCGTTGTTACGTGTGTACTCCATTCATATTCATACTGATTTATGAGTCCATAAAAACTATCGGCCGACTAAAAGTTTCCAGTATACGGGTATTCTAAGGCAGAGGCCTCAAAAGCTTGTGATTAGAAAACGTAAAAGTTGTATTTTATTTCTATGTAGATAATATTATGTTGGTACTTAAACTTAATGATCTCTGGTACCCTGAGTTTACTTGCTGCCGTAACGTAATTCAGCAAAATTAATTAATCCCATTTTATGTGATAAATGCGAAACTGTGTTTATTGTTTTATCCCAGTGTTAAACAGTTACACGGATAATTATTTCTGTGAAAAATGTTCAATGTTTTTTCCCCACAATAATGGTAATTGGGTCAGTGAATTTGCTATTATTATTTATTCAACTATAAAAAAAAGAGATTAATATGTTAGTACATAACAATGTTTTATTTAGTTATAGTATTTTCGGTTCCCGGTTCGGTCGACATTTGTGTGATGAGCATGCTTGTTGGCCGTGGTCTGGGTGTTACAATATGTATTTATAAATATGTATATATGTTGCTATATGTAGTCTATCAGTTGTGTTAGCACCCATAACACAAGTTAATTAATAACTTACCATGGGGCTAACCGACCGTGTGTGAAAAGGTGTCCCGACATTATATATTATTTTCAGCTTTATTCATAACAGCAAAACTCCGAGTTTTTATCACATTTCCATCAACAGTTACTATTTTCATACATACTTTTGATAATTAAACATATTAAAGTGCTCTTACCACAAATATAAAAATATCAAGGAGGAGCTCAACTATTTACCTAATTAGGGTTCCGTACCCAAAGGGTAAAACGGGACCCTATTGTTTTCGCTCCTCTGTCCGTCCGTCCGTCCGTCTGTCACCAGGCTGTATCTCATGAACCGTGATAGTTAGAGAGTTTAAATTTTCACAAATGATGTATTTCTGTTGCCGCTATAACAACAAATACTGAAAACTAGAATCAAATAAATATTTTGGGGACTCCATACAACAAACGTGAATTTTTTGCTAATTTTTGCTCGATTTCGATAAATACATATATAGATGTAGAATATTAGTTTGTATGGTACGGAACCCTACGTGTGCGAGTCCGACTCGCACTTAGCCGGTTTTGGTTTTATAAGCACATCTAATCGCCAAAGGCTACAAACCTTTAATACTAAATAAGTAATTAAATAAAAATCAACTTACCTTATCATTCGCGAATAAACAACAACTCGGGTGACCATATAATAAGAATTTAATGTACAAATATTTTCGCAAAAATTATGACGGTACTCGCGACGGGGCATCGAAATATTAGGTTTGGGTCCAAATGGCCAATTTCTGAGATGTCCCACGTTACGCGAATTGAGTAATGGTGACACTAACGTAGTTAGTAGCACGGATTCCGGACGACCCCGGACGGTCGCGTGCGGTACGATTTTTTTTCATTTACGCACACTGGGTTACGTATTATGTTTTGAATAAGTAATCAGTTTTCGGGGTGTTTGAGATTATTTTTTGTTGGGTAGAAATATGTATACAGATTTGTATAGTACTTATGTAGTATATTGTAACTAAAATAGGAGAGTAACTGGAATGCCATACCAGCAATGTACGAGTATGGTAAAATTCTCATTATACATTACAACTTTTTGGATTTACAAAGTACTTCTTAGATTATACTTAGCGCTTTTTAAAACGATTAGTTGCTGTATACAAAGCACTGATAAAATATATCACGTCTTTAAAAAATGAACCGCGCCGCACACCGTTACAACATAATGTTGTAAAATCAAATAAAGTGGTGCTTACACTAATATATACAAATGCAGGCTGCTTCATACAACCGCACTTTGCCACGCACAGTAAAATGACCTCGTTAAAATAACGATCTGGAATTTCGGCTGCAACCTATCATTACTATGTATTATTGTGGTATTTCCTGAATTTTGGGCACGAAATCATGGTGCATCTATCTGATATAAGCTGTTTCCTGTGTGAAGGGTTTTGATCGGCATCCAAAATTGAATGCATTAGTATTTTTGGGTACTGAAACAATGGGAAAATTTGCGAAAAAATATAGAGTTATTAAATATGTTTTGAATGTTGAATGTTTATTTATTTTTTTTTTTTATTAAATACTTTATTGAAAAATACAAAATAAGTTAAAAAAATCTTTTAGGATTTTCTGTAGAAAGAGGAAATAACGTACCATGATTGCAAATTTCAACAGTGATGTCTTTCTTTCGTTTGGATCTCAAAAGGCGCACGAGGACCAAGGATGGGATTTTGCTCAGTACAAGTTTGACAGTCCTAGTGGTTCTAGCCTGTATAAGCGAAGAGTTTCTAACGAACTAGATTAAGGTGCATGATCATGATAAAAATATCACAAAAATTGAAGTTTTTTTATCGCTTTTAGCGCCCCCTCGCTTCTGTTTCGCTTTCACTGGATATCCGCAACTTATTCAAGACGAAGTTATGTAGGACAAACATTACAAAACCTATAAAACTTTCTGAATGCTCCGTCGCATTTTGTGAGGTATGAGTGAATGGAAGAATTCCGGCATTATCATCGAGGTCCTCCGTCTTTACGGCCCCAAGCTTTACGATCGTGTCTATCGATAAAAACGTCCGACGTCGTGTCCCCTCCCTATTCACCCCTTTAATCAATAGTGATTTTGGTGTAATAGTTTTTTTTTCGCCTACTTTGAATATAAAAGTTTTTTGATTTGGATTTCGAACGGTAGTTTTCGGTTTTCGTGTTAAAAGTTCGGAAGTGAGTTTCGATGGGATAGTGTTGTGCGCAAGATTTTATCGTGGATACCTTCATTAGCCTGTGTTCGAATGACGTAACCTTTCAGGGTAACACGGTGTTTTTAGGTTCACTTAATTTAGCTTAAGTAGTGATAAAAATCGAATACTACATACTATCCATAAAATATGAATTATAACCTACATAGACGTGATTTTAGTTGACTTAATTGAGAACCTTCTCTTTGGGAAATCGGTAAAACACTACTCATATTTCTTAGAGCTAGAACTCATCTTTCGAGAAAAGAACTGAAATCCTTCAAAGCACTTCCTTAAACCATTGTAATTTAATCGTTAGTTGGCCAACTAAGAACCACCTCTTTTAGGAAGTCGGTTAAAATCTACTCATATTTCTTAGAGCTATTATCTTTCAAACAAAAGAAATGAAGTAAGGCATTTCCTTTAACCGTTGTAATTGAATAAGTAGTTGGCTTCAGATTTCAAGTGGCTTCCAAATAGAGGGACTAAGTATTTGCATATCGTCAGCACAATTATAAGCTTACTTCGCGATGAAAACTCAAATTGAAACAGCTATGCTTTATCATAGCTTTGTGTTTGACTCTAATATATGAAATTGAAACTAGCTTGATAAAGATTATTAACAATTATACTGTTTATTGTTTCTTATAGAAAATCCCGGGGTCTCCATAAATAGAACGTCAATAACCTTAATATAAAAAAACAGATATGCATAAGCTTTTCTTTCTTGTATGACTATTATGTATTGGTGAAAATCGCATGAAAATCCATTCAAGTTTTTTTTGAGTTTATCGCAATCAGACAAGCTGGGTTTGGTTTTAATGTAGTAAAGAACCGATTTATTAATATATGTTTAAGAATTACAGGTGGAGAACTTAATTGGTTACAATGCAGTGCAGATAGATACATGTAGCATCAAAGTTACCACTACCTTTTTTGCATCGGGGGTTAACAATAGCTTCCAACTAGTAGTGTTTATGTTTGTTCATCATCAGTTTGTGAGCTGCTAACAGTTGATCAACGAGTGATGAATGGAAGCAATGGTCATCAATAATAACTCGCTTTTGGTTCATTAGTGGCCGGTGGGCTTGCCGGGCGCTATCGAATGTCGAACGCATGAATATTTTATTCGCCCACTCGAAAATTGATGGGGCGAAACGTGTTTTCTTTGTCAATGGAATTAATTTTGTGCTCAGATTTTGATGGGTTTTTGGGATATTGAAATTGTTTTGGTTGTGATTAAAGCAATTATGACAATGGAAACTGGATCATTATTCATTTAAATAAAAAAGAAATGGTTAGAAACTGACTTTTAATTATAAAGCTGCGTAAATACCTACATATTTTTCTAAATCGTTACTAATGTTATAAATGTGACAGCAAACCGATATTACACTATAGTAACCGACCTACTGAACCGATTAAAATAGAAAAATTAACATAACACAGGCTTTTTTTACACTGTTGCGGGAAGTGGTTCGCTCGCGACGTGGATGAAACCTCGGGGTAACAGTATTACTACAAAACAATTGAATTCAGAGAAAATTGCAGTGTCATTTTGAAAACATTTTTTCTAAAGGAAATTGCACTTGTGATTCTAATTCAAATGTTTTATGAATACAAAATAGAAGTATACCAGACATGAATAAAAAGGTGAGTAACAACTCTACGTAGTTTTTTTCCAGTCATCGAAAGTGGTTAGTCGAAAACGGTAAGTCATCACTGAGGATATGTTATGCATGTCAATGAATCTGGTGAATTTGCATTGAATGAATGTGAATACCGCTTTTGTTTGTAGGTACCAGCATAAAGTAATAACAAAGTTAGTCATTTCATTTCAAATTAAGGAAATAAACCGTTCAACATCAAATTCATGGTATTGCTATGAGTTTTTAGTAAGGGGGCTCACTGGATTATAAAATATAGCTGGTTTGATCAACTCAAATTCTTTCTCAAGTCATCTCAACATAAGTGTAGAATTCATGAAAAAGTTTTTTCTTAGGTAGGTACTTTATTTTGGAATATTATCAATAAAAGCTTTTTGTGATAGGTGTTTTCTTATAGTCCCATGTAAGAATACTACACCTACCAGACATATATATTGTAGGTAACGTATAAAAAAAACAAACAAAAAACGAAACAAAATAAATTTCAACATAACACATATTATAGCAACAATACCAAAATTTGCCATATCGAATTTCGCCACGCCTCGTTTTCGCAACACAACCCGCTTAGTGCAACACATTTAATTCATATGTCTAACAGCTTTCCGACTTAATTGAGTTACAACCACCTAATTCCTATTTGCAATTATATTTTCCAATTAAATTTTCCACTTTCTTCCTTTGGTAATGGAATTTGTACACAATTTTGATAAAATATTTTGCCCTCGTAATTTAAAAAGGGTTTCGTATTCTGATGCTTTACTCGAAATTAATTGTGTGTGTAAGTTAATTTTGTTATTCGGAGATTTTGCTGTTTTTCGTTTTTCGGTTTAATTGTTTTCAGGTGGGTACTTCGTGTTTTTTTTGCAAATCTAATTTGGGAGCTGCTAAATTGTATTCACATTTTTTAACTTGGGATAAGCACATTGTAGTAAACGAAAATTGCTGAAAGTTATGTAAATTTTTTGATGAGACAATTTCGCGAAATTGTGACCTATAACTGCAGCTTAAGTTTTTAGGATAAAGTCTAAAACTTTTCAACGGATTTTCATGTAGCTTTCACACAAATATGTTTAGTTAGAGATATATGACAACGGGTTAGGTAAATAGTAGCTACTTTGGGCTAAAATGTCAGACCTATTTTTAGGCACGCCCTAGCATTATGGGCACGTAAAACAATCTAACTTGTAATATCTCGTTCTGACTGTCATATGATATGCGACGGTACGAATACATTGACATGATGTATGTTTTAACCCTTGACAAAAAAGGGATGTTATGAGTTTCAGCACAAAATCGCGTAGCAGTGCAAATCTGTCTTTAACATCGAACAATGAAATCTTTGAACTAATTTAAAAACATGAATTAAAATGTCAAAAGATTGAAGACAAGACATTATATTCATACAACTTATCCATTTCTAATGAGGTAAAATGATTTCCTTTGATAGCTTGGTACCCTATTGTTAGTCTTCTTCTTGATATGTATCAACAATCCGACATGTCCCATCGAGCTATGAGAGTGAAGGAATAATGAGTGTCCCTGTGTCTGCGCAAATGCTTGTGCACTATAATATGTCCTGCGCAGTTGGCTGATCTCCTTACATGAGAACAGCCGCCGTAGCCGATAATCGGTTAGGAGGACATCATCATCATGTATCAACTGTGTATCATTTACGACCTAAGTTTATCGATAACATAATCGTCAGTTTTATTAAAACAACTGACTGAATTTTGACGTTCAATTTTGGAAGTATTTTTTAAGAAAACTGACGCTGAGCTGACTTGTCAGCGAAAATGGGCCTCAGTAATTTAAATCTATTAATAAGTACAATAGTCTTGTAAAACTATATTCCAAGATCTACGTAGCGAAATGAATATTATTTCAAAGCAATTATTCGTTTCATCAGTAAAACTGGACGGATGCCAACTAGGAAACGGTATTAAATTAATGTGAACTTAGATTTAATTAAAAAACTTACAAGTAATAAAGTTTTTTAAAGAAGTGCGGGTAGATTAGCTTTCATAGGATTTTACTTCTTGGAATGTTTTTTTACTAGCTTGCGACTTGGAGTTTAGAAGTAATGTGTTAGTTTTAATAATTCTTGTATGTAGATTAAATCTGTTTGCTCTTTATATGTTATGTCACCCAAAGTGTAAAATATTCACAGATGATGTCCATCACCGAAAATCAGAATAAAGTAATAATTTTAAGGCGCTCCCATAAAATATAAGTGTTTTTCCTCGCTTAACATACAGAACCCTTCGTGCCGCAGATCCGAGTTCCGACTCGCACTTCGCCGATATTTTGAACTAAACGAGCCGATTAAAGTATCAAAAATCTTACAATTAATGAGATAGAAAACTTATAAATAAAGAGGAAACAAGATAGGGTTTTGAAAATAAAGATATCAATAGTAGCAAGAAAGCAAACATGGACACGACCGCCCAGGTATAAATAGTAGTATATTTCATCAAATAATTGAGTTTCAAGTTGAATTCCATTTTCAGACTCTGCCCAATGCAGTAGGGTTGCTACCTACTATGCACTATGTAGATTTTTGTTGGTTATTTCAGGGGTTTACAGTACATGTTTTTTTTGTCTTTAAAGGCCAATTTTTGAAGTTTAGATATATTTATTTCTCAGATAGAAGTTAAATCATCATCCTCCGAGCCTTTTTCCCAACTATGTTGGGGTCAGCTTCCAGTTAGCTGATGACTTTAAATTTCGCCCTAAATTAAATAATAAACTTAACTAAAGGACTTATTTAAAGTTTGTATTAAAAAGAATAATTGTGAATTATAATTTATTCGTTTTTGACAAAAATATGCGAAAAGTTGAAGCAGTTGAAGTGCTATCAAAACTTCAAATCAATATATTTTTTAAATATAACCAGCATAAAGCAGAGTTATCAAAAAGTTTTCCACTTCCGTGAAAACCCTAATACAAGTGCTCTCCACCATATAGTCCTAAATAAATAATACGATATTGTAAGTGGACGGTTTAAGAGCTATAACCATAGCGGGCATTTCTCGAACTTTCCATACTTCATCCCTCTTTCTACGCGAGTTTGTTTATATTTTTACGATATTGTCAAAGTTAAAGTTTAAAAAGGTGTCGAGGAGCCATCAAGCCACTTTTTCTTAGAGAATTTTTGATGAATTTTTATTTTGGTAAGCACGAAGTGTTTTAGTACGAAGTTTGAGAAAGTAGCATAAAAAAAATTTTATCCGTAAGTATAGTTATCGGCACGGATATTGAGCTCTCGGCGGAAGAGTGCTGCACTATACACATAAGGCAATAAACCAATAAATCGCTTCTGCGCAGGTGAAGGTCAGGGCTCAATATCCGTGCCGATAACTATAATATGCAAAATTGTAAACCCTATATGCCACCATTTTTTTCTCCGAAAGTATAACTCATCATCATCATCAGCCTATCGCAGTCCACTGCTGGACATAGGCCTCTCCAAGTGCACGCCACTGAGATCGATTTTCGGCTGCTACAATTTTGACCGGAAACACCTATTATTTAAAAACATAAAAACAAAAATTTTTCATCCTAAATTAACTAAGACTTACATAAACATCGATGATTTTATGTATATGACAAAAAAAAATGCATTGTTTTATAAAAAAAGGATTTTTCTATTATTTTTGCCATTCATTTTTCAACACATTTCATTGAATGTTTTAAATATTTAATACCTACGTGCCAAATACATTGTCGATTTGGGAAAATCGAGTTACTGATCAACCATCATCTGCCTAGCCTTTTCCTAACTATGTTGCGGTCGGCTTCCAGTCTAACCGGATGCAGCTGAGTAACAATGTTTTACAAGGAGCGACTGCCTATCTGACCTCCTAAACCCAGTTACCCGGGGAACTCAATAGCCCTTGGTAAGACTGGTTGTCAGACTTACTAGCTTCTGACTACCCGTAACGACTACTAAAGATGTTCAAATGACAGCCAGAACCTACAGTTTCTCGTGCTTTCCGAAAATCTATATTGAGGATATCGATTAAGACTATATTTAAATACTGAACATTATTTTGTAAGATTTTTGGCTATACATTAGCAAAGGTTGGGGGTTTTTATTCATGGTAAAGATATGCGGGTAGTTCAACATATTAAGCCTGATGTGGGAGTACCGTTTGGTAAACGTCTTTTATTTGCCATTTCTGAAGAAAAGTATAAGGGAATAAAAGGAATTCCGTAGGACTTCTTATGGATTTCGTACCGTAGAAAATATAATTTTAAAAATACCTAAGGAACGGTACAGCAAAGATAAGTTACTTACTACTTATAATTTTACGCATAGACTTATATGGCCTTACTACAAAAACTTTAACCACTGTTTTACACTTGTCTAAAAAAAATGTGGCTCCAAAATGAACCATATGTCAACGTCATAATTTGACATTTTTTTAGACAAGTCTTAAACTGACGTTAAAAAGTTTTTGTGGTAAGACGGATATTTTTTTAGCCAAGTTCAACATAGGAGGTTCGCGGTTTGACCTGTCTCTGTGTTTGTGCTCGATTATCTGACATTTGGCTAAACGTAGTTTGATGCGGTTCTCAGCGTAGTATTTGACAGACTTAGGATATATTATTGAAGTCAGCTTATTACAGTTTGAAAAGGATTTCATTTTACATGCAGGGTGAAAAGAAGACTGGAAGCCGACCCCAACAAAGTTGGGAAAGGCTCGGGAGATGATGAGAGGAATGAAAATTCCTGATAACTGCAATTTATATTATTTTCTAAACCGATTAAACACATTTCCAACATAACGAGGCACTCTTTTGTTCTATAAACACCTATATTATCGTTTTCTACTAACATCTTAAGTACGTATTAATATCGTTTGAGCTCATTTGCTGAGCTGTTCCCGGTACATTGCAAGCAGGTGTAATACATCTTTCATTGGATGTTCGTACTGTCACATGAATAGCGTAACGCTTATGGAAATGTAACGTCTGTAGGTGCCGTAATTAGCTGGAGGAGAACGAAAATTATAAATGTTACTCCTTTGGTAAGTTTATCTTTAGAGCTGTTAAGAAGAAGTGTAATGTAGAATTAAATAAGGAAGATAATAATAGTTATGTTGACTCAAGATAGAAATGCAGAGATGTAGTTCATTTATATATGTGTTCTGTGTATAATTGTGATATAATTCCCACCGTTAATTATTTATGAGTTTACAAAAGTAAGTTTAAAGGGCGTCGCTCTTAAATTGACTTAGTATAATCTGTATATTATAAAAATACGCAGAAAGTGACCTTTGATCAACATCCTTATTTTAAGTTGATTGTAGGTATCAAACTTCAAATTTTAAGTTACAAATTATCCTTCCTTCACAAATTAACCGGAAAGAACTTACTTTCTTACTTGATAATCACACATTACCTAGTTCCTATCGGGTTTCAAACCTTTACCCAAGGGATAGCCCGTATCTTAACCATCATCCTCCGAGCTTTTTTCCCAACTATGTTGGGGTCGGCTTCCAGTCTAACCGCATGTAGCTGAGTACCAGTGCTTTACAAGCCCGTATCTTAACCATTATGATAAAAATAAAAATAATACTTTTATAATTAGAATGCTGACATTGTTCGCGGTGCAGTTGGCTTGTCCCAGAGGAAATTTGGATAAACTGTCTGTGACCGAAGTAAAATACTGGCGCATTCTGCAGTATGTCATACTTTTTTGAAATGACAGAGTAATATTCTAGACTTCTGTCTGAAAGGATAGAAATATGATCTGTGTTAATATAAAGTAAAGAGGTAACATTTTTTGTTTGTTTGTGTGTACCCTGAAGGCTCCGAAACTATTGAACCGATTTAAAAATTGTTTCACTGCTGGAAAGCTATATTTTATCTTGGGCAGTAGCTCCCACGGGTCACGAGTAAAACCGCGGGAAAAAGGCTTGTTAAATATATGTGATATGAAGGTTGATAAAACATGTACTTACAACCAGCCGAGAATTTCAGCCCATTTAATGGTCAAATCAGTGATTTGGCTTAGAATAATTCCATGCTTTTTTTTTTTATTTAAACTGTTCTCAACATGGTACGGTGGGTTCAGTTTCTGATTTATCTTGAGTATTTGCATAAGTCTTTATGACAGCGAATGTTTTCATGGAGATTAGGTTCTTAAAGAATTTAATTGTTGTTGAAGTTGCAAATACGCAGCAAAACAAT
This sequence comes from Helicoverpa zea, assembly GCF_022581195.2. Lineage (NCBI taxonomy): Eukaryota > Metazoa > Arthropoda > Insecta > Lepidoptera > Noctuidae > Helicoverpa > Helicoverpa zea. The sequence continues at coordinate 9,768,705 of NC_061472.1, forward strand.
ATTTTTCAGCAATAGTAAAATAACAAGAATCTACTTTAAAAATATTCAACAACGAAACAACAAAAAAAAGCATGAATACACAAAACGGGAACTTTCTACACGCACCATTTGTACACAAAAAAAAACTTATCGTACACAAAAAGCCTCTAAGATGGCGCTTTGAACTCCGTATTGCAGAATAACTCACAAAGAGAGCTCTATTCAACCTCTGCGATATTAAAGGTATTATCTGGCTAGAGGAGATCGATTACTGCCTGTGAACCGGCAATCTATAATAAGATCTCATTCTGTAGTACACCGCACAATGGTTCGGAAGCTATGTCCAAAGGTATGGTGTTGCCACGGGGGCGGTAAGACGACGCTCTTGTAACTTGCGCTGTAGTTTTTTCAGCGCAGGTAAACAGATTAAAAGCTATTTAGGTAGTCGTAGATGACTCTCTTGATGCTTGCTGAAAATTTTAATGATTTAAGCTAATATGAAAAAATATACATTAACAAACTTTTAACACCAAACAAAGTCATAATTTATCAACATATACATCTGAATCAATCAAAACTGCAGCCTTTCTTACCTCCAAACGACGACAACAACATATTATTATAACCAAACACATGAGAAAAAAAACACAATTCACAACAGCCCACGTCATCCAAAAATAAACCACCTTTCTCACCTACACAACACAGCAGCATTTTAGGGCTCCTCTTATAGAATAGAGGATCTGCTCATTAGCAATTTTACGCTAGCTAAAAGGCAATAAGGATTAGAGGCACTTAAAGCGGCTTTACTAGATCGTTCAATTAAGCCAGCTCTATCGCTTATTGATTTTTTATATCACGGCTATATTTAGGTTCGGGGGTGGACAGCTATCTCAGATTATGTCGACAGGTGGGTATGTATTTAGTCATAAATTGATAGATATTCTTGATTAGGATCTGTCTGTCTGTCTGTTACGCTTTCACGTCTAAACCACTGAACTAATTTTAATAAAATTTGGTACAGAGATAGAGTTGACCTTGAGAAAGAACATAGGATAGTTTTTATCTCGGAATTTTAGAAGAATTCTCTTGGAAACGCGATATAACCGAAGTCTACGCGGGCGAAGCCGTGGGCGGAAGCTAGTTTTATATAATACTTACTCTATGTTTATGTTAATGTTTCACGTGTCCTGTGGGAACTTCTTCCTGTATCTGGATAAAATATAGTCAATGTTGTCGCTTTCCAACAGCGGAAGCATGTTTCGAATAGATTCAGTAGTTTCATACGCACTAACAAAAAATGTTTCCCTTTTTGTTTTGATCTTCAATTATTTTTTGTCGGCATGGCTAATGTTAAGGTGAGTATAGACTACAACATTTACTTGTAACAGAACAACGAGCCGCTCTATGAGATGTTCTAGTGTATCATCCTTTTACGAACAAAACATCGAGCACGCTCGCCTGTTTGTTACAAACCAACGAGCACATTGGTGTAACATTTCGTCGAGCGTATTGGTGTAACATTTCGTCGAGCCAAGTGCGGGCGATGCGCGGTTGCGGGGTGACGCGGAAGGAGAGAGACGAAAGACGCATAGACTGTGAGCATTTACCCGTAACATAACGCCGAGCATTCGCACGAACGTTACATTGCATGGAAATGCTTTGGAGACTGACCGTTTGCCTGTATTGTACCATCCGCTAGAACGTTACATTACACAGCAATGCTCCAGAAAATGTTGTAGTCTATACTCACCTTTATGAATATTTTCGTGCCCATGTTATTGAGTTTTAGGCATCTTTGATTGCATCGATATCTCACCAGTATACAAACTTTCTTCAAAATTTTAAGCAAGAAAATACTTTAAGAACCTATAAAGTAACGAACTCCAAACGACATAAAAAGCCAAAAATATATTTGTCTGTTTGTTTTGTGAGATACACGTAAAAACAGCTAATCCAATTGACGTGAAACCTTTTGTACCCAACGTATTACATTTGTACGTGACTCTCGGATTTGTTTATCTGGATCGGGGATGCTGGCTACACTGTCATAGAAAATGCTTTCCAGTTAAATATTTTAGTCAAGTTAACGGGTTAAATAGAAGTCTGTATTTCAACCTTTTGGGAACGATGGTATGTTAGGTGTTGTATACCTTTCGCACAAGTTTATCATAAAATCAAACAATTTTAAAGGCGTTACAGTGAAACCTACCCAAGTTGCAGTTTTCTATTGAAGAAAAGCCTATTGAGAAAAAAAATGTTTATTAAGGAAGTTTACTCAAAAACACACCCACAAACTCATACAGTCAAAGGGCAGATCTTAAATGTTAAAGAGTGTGTTTGAAACTATAGTGAATGCAGAATGTTTTTCCTGTAATGTAGAACATGATTGAGTAAAGTGAGAGGCGACCTCGACCCGGAAAACGCAGGCCCTCCACTAGATAGATGGACGATCTGGCCAAAGTCGCCGAGAACCAGTGGATGCGGGTTGCTGAAGATCGAGCAAAGTGAACCTTGGGGGAGGCAGCAGTCCAGCAGTGGACGTCTTTCAGCTGACACGACGATCAATATTAAACGATCATAAGGTACATAATCGTTACAGCCTTAGTATTGTCCCACTGCTGGGCACAGGCCTCCTCTCACACGGAAAAGGATTGAGCATTAATCATCATGCTTGCTCAATGCGGGTTGGTGATTTCAGACTGTTATATTCAAGGTGGCCCTCAAGATGTTTTCCTTCACCTTTTTATCAGCCACATTTTGTATAAGATATACTTAGAAAGTACATACAAACTTAGAAAAGTTGCATTGTGTGCGTAGAATAAATGGTTTTTCTTTCTGTCTTCTTTCATTTGTACTTTACCCACTAGGACATCACGACTTTTTCACACGGAGAAGGATTGAGCATTAAAAAAGGTACATAATAACTACAAAAAAGCCCTCAATAATTTCTCCCCTAAACTAAGTTACACAACTTATTTCCCCGGCTCCGCTTGCATTAGCGGTCCTATTAAAAACCAGCTTGTGTTCTTATAATTAGATTTGGTTGTGGGAAGAGCAATTTTATACTTCAGTTTCCTTGCGGTGCAGTGCAATTACTTAGCTAGGCTAATATAATTGTATGAAACTTTTATACTAAAAAGTGCTATTTACGTTGGTGAAACATTTTTTTTATGTTATATCTCTGTCTTTGTACATCCATCATGTATATTAGCCTGCCATCTCTTTGCTAGAGGTTTTTTTTTTAATTTGTGCGTTTAAAATGTTTCTTGGTAAGTACCTATGTAGGTATTTTTTATTTATTTTTCTTGGTAAGAGATGTTTTATAGAAAAATTATATGCGTAGAGTAAGCTTTGACAGTGTACTTTATTCACATCTATTACTTGACTTTATACGTTATTTTTATTTAGAATTACTAGCTGTTTTGATTCACATTAAACATGTTTTTTTATAACTAAACTATGCATAGGTATATTAAAAAATACTATACTTAAAAAATATTTTACACATGCATGCATGCAGACTTTCTTGGTTTCAGACCACATCTGTTCAGCTTTCATACAAGAACAGGTAATCCAGAATAGGAAGGTAGAAAAAGTTTTTCTTCGTTACCATAATACCCTATTTCACAGTTTACCTTCACTTAAAACTTGTTCGCCAAGTATATTTTACTTGGTAAGTAGTAAAATTGTTTTTTTTTTTGTTCTAACTTATTATTTAGTTTTACGCGAGTGTGGGTAATAAACTCCTGTAAGATCCGTGGCTTATTTTAACCGTAATAGGATTTTTTCTATAAGTTTTTTTATAGATTTATAATGAAGTGCCTTTGATAATTTTAATTACACTTGTATGAACAAAAATAGTATACAAGAGTTTCCAACTTCGTGTTGTAATTTATGATTAGCTTATAACATAAATTGAGCATAACTAATCTAATATATGTATATTATAAGTATTTTAAAATTGTCCTCACTTACAGATCTATACTAATTTTATAAAGCTGAAGAATTTGTTTGTTTGTTTTAACGTGCTAATCTCAGGAACTACTGGTCCGATTTGAAAATTTCTTTCAGTGTTAGATAGCCCATTTATCGAGGAAGGCTATAGGCTACTTTTTACCCCGGTACAGGAAGTAGTTCCCACGCGATGCGGGTGAAACCGCTGGCAGAAGCTAGTTAAATATAATTTCCCAGTAATTCTGTTGCAGATTAATAGTTTTACACACAGGATCAGTTTCAGACTAAAAGCTTATGTTATCCTTTATGTTTGAGACTTATGTATACCTACATATATACATTTGTATACATGTATGTATACATATACAAGCTGCTTACATCCTGTATATTAACGAGTACTAGTGTAATGCTTCCGTCAGTATTACTTTGAGGTAGGGTGACTGTCAATTTTAGGGGATTAGGCTAAAATATAGATAAGATAATTTTTTAGATATTTTTTTTTTATCGATGTAATTATTTTACATTGTGATTTTTTTACTTAGGTATGTCAAAATTGAAATCAATCGAAGAATCTCAAATGATGTTTTATTTTAATTTTGGAAAGTATCACTTTTACACGGCACTTAGCTTTTGTATCTTTAAGTAATAAACTTTTGACTGAACGTTTCATTTTTTAGAAGTGTTAAGAAAAAAAAATAAATGAGATGGTTACATCTCATTTATTTTTATGATATTATGAACTATTTAAAAAGTTTCTTAATATAATAGGATAAGAGAAAAAATCTAATCCCATAATTGAAGAGTAACGTGAGAAACACTTCAAGGAATTAGCGTAATGTCTCCTCAAATCCCGAAACGGTGGTTACAATAAAGTGCATAGTAGTTAGCGCAAATTCTCGTTAATGCCATCGTTATGTTGAACAGTGTAGGCGCCGCTTTAGCGTTTACGGCTTTCCACCAATTTAGCGTTTCTATTGGGAACATATGGTAGTATATTTGGAGTGTACAGGCTTAGAGGAAAGGCAAAATATAAAATAAAAAAATACGTACACATATTCATACAAACGTTGCCGCATTGGGTCAATTAATTTATTGCGTACCGTAGTGTAGTTACCCATTAGAAATAATAAACTGTGGACGGATCGCCGTACCGACATAAGAAAGGTTATTCAAGGAAAAACAAATGAAGATACTTACTAATTAGTACTTATTTGAATTAAACCAGATGACCATTTACTCTGTATAAGTCATAGGTCTTCAATATTTATAGATACACCTTTTTATGGGCACTGGTCTGATTATCTACTTACATCGAAAATTATTTCTACACAACTTTAAGTTAAGAGGGTTATTAATTCTGCAATATTGTCTGAAAACAACACCCATTTATTGTATAATTGACTGAAAAGACACGCAGCGGCTCCTTTTCTTACCAGCCAAGTTTTAATCCCAGAAACATTTCAACCCAAACATATACTAAACGGTAACTCACAAAATAACCACCCCTATGTTCCACGCGTCTATTTAAGAAGATTTCAGGCTCGTACCGTCTCGACGTGTTTGTACCGAACATTACCAATTGCTCTAACACCTAGACGTTACCATTAGCCGAAAGAAAAGGATTCAACTTTTAATGGTATTGTACCTGTTTGTCTTTTATGTAGCTCTGTTTTTTTGCTAGCGAAATGATATCGTCTGTGATCCGATTGCTGAAACAAAGTAATGGCTGTCAGTTGAACATTTGTGGCACTCGTTATGGGTAGTCAGAAACTAGTAAGTCTGACAAACTGTCTTACCTAAGGGTTATTGGGTTGCCTGGGTAACTGGGTTGAGTAGGTCAGATAGGCAGTCGGTACTCATAAAACACTAGTATTCTGCTGCATACAATTAGACTGGAAGCCGACCCCAACATTATTGGGAAAAGGATGATGCTAAAGGAAAGTTTGTATGTACTGTTTTGGATTTTGACGAAAATTGGCAGTTGTCGAAACTGTCCACTGCTGGACAAAAGCCTCTCCTAAGGTTCGCCACATTGCTCGATCTTCATCAACCCGCGGCGACCTTGGCACCTTGTAATTTGCTTAAATATCTTCACTTGACTTCGCTTGTTTCAGTGCATATCATATTATTTTGTTTGTGGTTTACTTTTAATATACCCAGTGCATAGTTTAGCCAAGGACCACAAAGACATAAAAATAAAGTACCCACTTGCAATCAGCATGGTTTGCGAAATAGTGCTTATGATATTAAGATATTTTGACATTGGAATGCTAAGTTTTGAATACGGAATGCTTAATTTTGAATTTGGAAAGCTGAATTTTTAATTCGGAATGCTGAATTTTAATGCACAGAACTGCAAGGTGTGAGGAAGCTTATACCTTTGTAGCTTTTAGTTAGCTTCACGGGTCAATCGTATAAAATGTTATATGTGTTGTAAAGTGGCTGCTATCGGTGCATAGATGGCAGCACAGCACTTATCTTCTTACTCAGATCAGCAGATCTATTACGAAGCAGGTTTAATTTTGAACTCATCATTCCCTTGAAGAGCGGAATTGACAAAATTAACAAATTGACAAAATTGACAAGGATAGATGTCTCGTATCACAATCCCAGAACTCCTATAGTTCATATAATTAACATAGCAATAGAAACAAACTCCCTAAGTCAAAAGAGCAACCATCATTTTGCTACTTAAGTACACTCAGAAATGAATGTACTCTAATCAGACCCACTTCATGGGTTTGTTAATTAATAAAGGCACTTAAAACATAAGGCTAACCTTAATATACCCCATAGAACCCTTACCTTCGCCCCACTTTTCTACGTAAATAAATTCGGCCAACTAAGTAAGGTAGTCAGTACATTTGGTTTCCTTTTATTTTCTTATCAAGGAAAACACATAAGCTTTAATTTCTGATTATCTTGCTCGAACATTTTCTATTGTATTTGATTCTTTCCAAATAAACAATTAGGTTGAGGGTACAGTGCGATTTTATCTGTTTTCCGGTATTTGAAACGGTTAATGAATTTTCAAAATCAAAAAGCGTTTATTCAACGTAGGCTGAAAAACCGCACTGTTTGAACCCCAAAATTACAGGAGACAGCCCGAAAAACTACCACCCGTCACCACTTCCAATGACTGTGTTATTTCTGGGAATAAGAAGTGGCGCGACCAACTCCCCAATAACATATATATTTTTTAATTTTAATGTTAACAGAGGTACCTATGTAAATGTGTTATCTCGAGAAAGCGGCTCAGTCGTACTTGTGTGTGTAAAAACATGAACATTGTCTTTGTATGCATAAGCTCAGAAGCGCTAAATATTACTTTTTTTATGCAGTTAGCCGCATGTCCGGTCTACAGTTGCAGCCGGCACCTAGCATTGAAAACGCACCTTTAAATACACAAATATGGGTCACTCGCTTTATCTATCTAACTGCATTTATTTTTATTGTAATTCTCATCATAGCTCCTATATACCTAAAAACGTTTCATACCATCTTTTCCAACGTAATGTAGTTTCCAGTTTGCCGACACTTGTTGCAATCATGTGTTGTCGGGTAACGGAGTGCTGACTATGATAAATGGTTAAGCAGCCATGTTTGTTGTGACGCATGCGTTGTAGATGACACACCTATTTTGGAGTTAGAAGAAAACAAATGACAGGCAAGTGTTCTAAATTCAAAATGTGATATCCTCAAAAAAATAAAATGGATAGAACCTTATTACCGAAGTATCATCTACTATAGTTCGGCCATTCAGAGAATGCGTTCCTGACACGTCGCGATTGAACTGACGACGTAACTTTGCAATGGCGTTGCAGTTACGATAAAAATATTTTTGCTGGTTGTTTACCGTTTTAACAATTGAGGAGCATTAAAACAACATTATTATATCAATAATCAATGAATGTTATTACGTCGTCAGTTCAATCGCGACGTGTCAGGAACGCATTCTCTGAATGGCCGAACTATAAGCCTTTTCCAGTTTAAGCGGCTGCAGCTGAAAATAGAACCTGCTTTATGTGTATATGCTCAACTCAGTTATTTGGACAATATGACATTTAGAAAAATATTATCAAAATACTCATATAAAAGATTATGGGTAGGCATATATGCATGCGTGTACTTATTATTGTACTTTCTCTTTTCTTTTCACTACCCGGAAGATTGTTGGAAGAACTCGATGGCAGGCTTTCAGGGGCAAGAATACCCCTTCTGTTTTTAAGAAAAGCCGCTCTTAGTCTGACATAGGCTGGTGTAGCAGGATTTTACGAGTCTATAGACTTACTAGACAGCTTTTTTAACCTACAAACTTCCTATTCCTCTAATCTTTGGGTCCTTTTTTTGATGGGAAATCATCAAATGACCCCTCCTGCTGTGGGTTAGCAGCGTGAGGCAGCGTCAGACTCTTACTGACTAAAACCCATCATGTTCCTTCTGAAGCCCATTATGTACCAGGGCCGCGGTAACTTTTTCGAACAATCCTGCAGCCTACAAATCATTGGGTCTTTAAATATAATTGGAAAAATTTATGTGGTATATTTAAATCAAAATCAAAATCAAAATCAAAATCAAAAGTCATTTATTCAAAGTAGGCTGAAAATCAGCACTTTTTGAACGTCAAATCTACAAAAGACAGCCCCCAAAACGCCCGCCCTTCACCACTTCCTATGTGTTTTTGCTGGGAAGAAGAAGTGGTGGAACAAAATCTTTATTTATAGCTCTGTATATATTATTTGACTTTATTATAGGTACATGATGTTATTATCTAACATGTATATGGTTTCAAACGATTGGATCGAGTTCATGTTTTCTTGCGTGAATAAAAATAACGAACTTCCTGGTATCCATGTATGAAATATCCCTAATGATATCTATATATTAAGTATTAGGTTTTTAAATAATACATGAATTGTAATTTCGATGGAAAAGCGAAATATACAGACTTTTATATTAGAAGTTAGCTAATGTTGGATTACTGGAAAGTCTTAGGATTGCACAGTGACATATGTACATATCTAGTTTCCCAAAACTTACTTTACATACAAAGTTGCAATATGTAGGTACTTAAAAACAGCCAAACATATTATTTTCATAAATTACAATATAAGTGGCGAGTCCAATTAACTAATTTCAAGTACAATGGCATGACATTAATGCATTCCGTATATAATTGACTATTATTTATATGAATGTACTCAATGTTTGTTTAGTGATTGTTGTTCCTATCTTCGAAGGTTTGTTTATTAACATACTAGCTTCTGCTCGCGACTTCGCTCGCATGGTGTGTTGATAAAATGTAGCCCATGTGTTAATCCTGGGCAACTACATACCAAAGAACAATGTCAGGTTTCGGCCCACCCAATCAACTTTTAAAACTGAATTCTCACGGACTCAAAGTTCTTTACTACAACAATTTACATATAAAATACTAACTTCTTATAAAATATTTAATTGTTATCTAGAACTTTTCCAAAAAAAATATCATGTTAATAAGTAATTATTTTGTTTATCGAGTTCAGGTTTTTCGTTTGAATAATTTGAAATAATTTGGTTTAGAGAAATTCAATGCAAAAGTGGAAAACATAGAAAAGCTTCTGACATTAAACTACACAAAAAACTATAAGAATTTTCACTGTACATGAAATATTTTTATTGAGCCTAAGTTACTATGTACGTCTGACATTGTTCTTTCAACTAAATCAGTCCAGCCGTTTTTGCGTGAAAGAATAACAAACATACATCCATACATTCTCACAAACTATCACATTTATAATATTAGTAGGAAATAAAATATCTGGTAGGTACTGTTTCGTTGCAGTTTAAATGAATAATTTTACGGGAAGTCCTGTGGCAAGCGGGAATGCGGTGTAACAGTGTTTAAAATTCTGTAGATAAGGGTAAAAATTACAGTGAGTGTTTTGTAAGTAAGTAGTAAGTGTTTTGGAGTTGATGGTTTTACACCCTACGCTACGTCTAGTATGCACCATTTAAAAGAAGACACCTATATATTTGTGAAACATATAAATTACAACAACAAATAGGCCAAAGAACTTGACAAAATTATTATTTGATCCAAAAAAAAATCTCCTTCGTACAAACGTCAATAATTAAGCCATTTAACACAACAAAACACAATTTTCTTTTACATACAATTCCACAATACTAATCCCTCTCAGTGTGTCCCTAACATCGTGTTATTTTAATAGGCCTTACGTTAATAGGGCCCGTGTTAATAGGCTGATACGTGTTCAGCAATAAATTGTTCGGAGATAGGCCCAACCGATTCTATTACGATATGTTCGGTGAGAGCTGTAGGCACGCTACTTCGGTTTGGGCGCTTGAAAGAGTGAAAGAATTTTTGTGTAACCTTTTAGCTATATTATTTTCTGACTTCACTTTTGTTTATGACTTCACAAGCGCCTTTTTTAGAAAAAAAAATCTCAGTCGGTTAGCTATAAAAGAATAAATGATATTTGTTACATTAGAATTGAATTATCAACATAATCTAATGCATTCCAACTTATGCTGAAACTAATAGTTAAAAATATTGCTCAAAAATTTCACTTTATTTGAAAGATTTTCTAGTGTTACAACCAATAAAAAACGTGTTACTTTCTTATTGTAGTGTTTTTTAATGACAATTAAATGTAAACGCGATCGTGCTCTCGCTGTGGCGGCTGCCAAACTGTAGTCTCACTATAAGACATGTCATGTACACGAAAGAGGAAGAAGAAGAATGTAAACAATTTTAAAGTTTGACAAATAGGTCTCACCTAGATTGGCAACCAAAATTACTAATTGGTTGTTTATTTTATCATTTCTTCGTTATAGAACAGCCAAAAACCTTCACACATGTCAACAAACCTACATATGTAATTGTGGAAGAAAAATATTTGCCCAATTTTCATACTACACCGGTCGGCTTTGAAGTTGTCCACTTATACAAAAGCTCGGCAAAGAATTAGCAAAATGTTAGCTGAAACTATAAATTACTGGGAATCAAACCATTAGTGGGTTGCCTGAAATGTGTTAGCATAACAACCGAAAAAATGCTGAAAGTATTATTCGATCTAGGCCTATTTGACCTAGTTTAGCTAGGTATATTTATAGACAGAGACTAGGATAGTAATGTTTTTGTTGTTAGGAAAATCCTGTAGAAAACGTTGTTTTGAAATAATGCTCCAAATGTTTCCACTATTTTGGATTCTTAATCAGAGACTAATGTGTGTTAGGTGGACTTGGCCTTTGTCAGTTTGGGGACTTAGATTAACTAGGTGAAAAGAAGGGGTTTTTGGTAATTTGGAACATATTCGCATGGAAGCGGCCATATTATAATAACAAAAATAAAAATTCCATTGAACATTTTTATAATTAGATACTAGGTCACAACAATGAAGACTTAAAAGTACTTATTTCCCCTTAGAAGATCATACCAAAGTCCCTAATTACATACCGAACATCTAACAACAAAAGTCACAAATTCCCACCGATCTACCAATTGATAAAATAATTAAAACCGAATAGTTTGAAAACTTTAGTCGGCCGTATCTTCAGCAATATATCCGGGGGCGGATTACCAAAAACTTTTGGTGGCAAACGGCTCAAGTTGTCAAATGAGCACGTTTGTGTAACGAGAAAAGTTTTTTGATCATCTCGCCGATACTTCGAGTAATCATAAGTTGGATCAGTGAACATATTGAGTTATGTCCTGGATGAAGGTCACTTCAGTTCTGCAGTTTTACAGTTTAAGTTGTTTTGATAGTTCGGTTTTTAATTAGCAAACTGTATGGGTAATAATGATCTTACTACCTACTTCAAAACTGTAGTGGAGTCGTCTTGATGATTTCCAAGATGTAGGTAGGTCACAGACTAGTGGATGCCCACATTTTCAGTCTTTTGCGTTGAGTTTTCGTTTACCTCATCACCATAATCATTTTGATAAATATGGAGAAGATATGAGATTAGATATACATATATAGAGAGTATACATATGTATACTTAATAGACACGTAAGTAGTAAAGTCATATCTATCATACAAAGCCTTGAATGACAATATATGTATGGTCATTCATCCACGGTCCTTCTGTCGTAAGATTAATTTTGGATCCAAATACCGGCAATTATGGTATTGGTATCCATAGAAACATGCGACAACTTTACTAATAAGAAATAATGGTACCTTTGTTTGTTGTCGTAATGAAGCTTAAAGCTGATCACACGGAAACATTTCAAGATCAAGCACGCGACCGACTTAGTTGTCATGCAAATATCTCATAGTAAGGTTGTCATGGAGTAGATAGTTAAGAGAGAGCGAAGTTTGAAGAAGGTCGTTAAAACAATTGAAATGTAATGGGGGAGGACCTAGTACGTTTTGCTGTCAACTGCTCATGTCATAATCTACGCAGACTTTTCCCAAATATGATGGGATCGGCTTCTAGGCTAACTGTTTTTTTTTTAACGACGTCAAAAGTCATCAAATGACTCCTCCCGCTGTGGGTTAGCAGCGGTGAGGGAGTGTCAGACTCTTACTGACTAAAAACCGTCGTGTTCCGTCGTAGGCTTTTTATGTACCAGGGCCGCGGTATCTCTTTCAAACAACCCGCAGAGGCTAACTGGATGCAGCAGACCAGAATTGTTGATGAACCCACTCGACTTTAAAATGCTGTAAATAAGAGTGAGATGAGTACCTATGTCTTTCTTTCAATTAAAAATTGCTATTTTCTAGTTATTGTCCTCTCTTTTAGTTATTCCTAACTTTCACTTAATGAATGTGTTTAACGACAACTGTCGACTGTTGTCAAAACGACATGGAAGAAAGCGATGGAATTGTTCGAGATGAGCTCTCTGTAAACTACATAATCATGTACTCTAACGATATTAGGAGCAGTACAATATAATTACGGAATAATTTGAGTGTGTCACTACTTACGCCGATACGTTATTTGCTATTCAATTTTGAGAGTGTTCGCATTGTTGTACTAATGTAATATATAGTAGTTAAGTAATTCCTTGCGGTACCAGCCGCGTCCCTAGGGAACTATTTCCCGCAACTGGATAAAAAGTAGCCTACGTCCTTTATAGACTTTAGATTATCTATGTGACAAACATTTAGTTCCTTTCAGTATTTTTGTAGTAGTAGTCGTCGTGGTGGCCTTGTGTTCAATCTACTGTGTGAGACGCCTGAGCCCAGCAGTGGGACGATAAAAAGGCTTATGATGAGTATTTTCGACATAAAAGCGCGACAGATAAATAGATACTTACTTTCGTATTTATTATATTAGTAAGGATAATAATCAGTGTTAAGGCGCGCATACTAAATCGATGTTGATTCGATTTGCCAAACAAGCAATCAAACCCAGATCGGAATAGTCCTTCCATAATTTTATTTGTTCCTATTCTTAGCTCGAACATAAAGAACCAAATGATGAGCGGAGATAACGAAAAATTTCTTAAGAAAATAGCGTCTCCAAAACGCGGGTATTCACACAGGAACGCTACTGGCTGCCCTCTGATACTTCTTCTTTGGAACCCGTTAATGACTTGTAAAATAAAAATCTTAAACAGAATTGTTAATTCACTCGTAACTCATCGTTTTGGTCACGCCCATCATCTGCACTTGACCTAGAGGAAAGCGCATGGCCTACCTGCATTAGGCTGCCCGCCGAGTTCAGACTTTTTATAGGACAGATAATCAGAATAATTTTTTGTAGGACGTGTTTACTAGGATTTTCTGTCCGACATTTTTTAGGGCGTGTTTGCTGCACTACGGCAATCGGTGTGTACTATTTTTCTCCTACAAAAAATCGGTTACAGGTTATCGGACGTGGGCGGGTAACATTAAGGCATCTCCGCTTTTCCTTCCTTATTCCGTAGCTTCGGGAACAATGTTTGACCAATGATTATCAACCTTCCAATACAGTATGTGACTCACGTACTTTCCTGTATCTTCTGAATAAACTTCCTTATTCCTTAAACGGCAAGAATAACTCTTTGTGATTGATATCAACATTGATATTGGGAGGATATTGAAATAAATTGTTGTTCGTTATGTTACCTGCTGGTAGCTTAACAAGCTTTCTTTGTTTAAGTTTGGGTACGAAGGTCGTAAGTGCAATGTGCGTACCTACCTATTATTCTTAAGATACTTTAGTTTCATTTGGAAAGATGTTTTTAACTTAGGAGTTTTTAGTATTTAGTTGGGTACATATTTTTTTGTATAGGTAATTATTAAATGTATCACCTTACTTAAGTTAGAAACATAAAAAAAAATTAAATACTCTACAAACCTCAAGAAAACGCAGCAGCAATTTTGCTTATCAGTTACGCATTCGCAACAACAAAAATAATTTCATTAACAAATCTATAAACACTAGGAAAGTTTATTACATACTTTCCTTTTATTCGAAAATTTTTAATTTCGAAGTCAAAAATCTTCAAATAACCCTAAAACCAACTGATATTTTTTACGTGTATTTACTTGATTCATCTTTTTCCGATTTCCCGTATCGTAAGACAACGGTGAACCATACTTTAGTCACAACATGTACGTGATTACGACTTCCTGGGTAAACTTTGAGCATACTATACATTGTGTACATAATATACAACTATACATGTTATAATTTAGTATAGTTACGAGTAAGTTTAGCAGCACACTGCAAACTCAACAGTCGACTGGCAGTTGACAAAAAATTGCATCATCATACTCCGAGCCTTTTTCCCAACCATGTTGGGGTCGGCTTCCAGTCTACCCGGTTTCAGTACCAGTTCTTTACAAGGAGCGGCTGCCTTTCTGCCAGTTGACAAAAAATAAATTTTAATCAAAATCTTGATTCCAATCAAAGTTTTCAGTCGATTTGATACCGGCTAAATACCTGATCTTTGTAATGTGCGTACTACCATTCATCTTTATACTGATTTATGAGCTGAAACAAACTATCGGTCGACTAAAAGTTTGCAGTATGCTCTTACTCTTGCCTGTTTAGATTTGTAGTGGATGTTATGTGTCAGTTTACGAGCGGTTAAGGGTTGTCCCTAAAGTATAGGATAGTACTCACTTTAGTTAATATACATACCTACTCGTACTATAGAGAAAATATTATATATTCATACTTGTAATTGGTACATAATACTTCTTCCTTCTACCCTGTTCCCAATTTTATCGGCGCAATATGTCATCCTCATCCATTTCCCGTGTCACTCGTCATACTGACACTCACTCCCTTCCTATTCATGTCATCTTTCAGGCAATCCATCCATCTTTCTTAGGTCTTCCTCTTCCTCTCCATCCATCTACATTCATACTTAGCACACACTTTGTTGCATGCATGTTATCCCTCCTCATTACATGCCCATACCATGACAATCTTCTACTTCTCATCTTTTCTGTAACAAAGTCACATACATTCATAGAAATTAGGCAAATAAACTTTAGCACTTTAGGACAACATCCCCAAATCCGGAATGAATTTGGTTGAACATACGACCTCGATGGCGCAATGGTCATCATGCCGGACCGCCGAACCTGAGGTCCCGGGTTCGATTCCCGGTTCGGTCGACATTTGTGTGATGAGCATGCTTGTTGGCCGTGGTCTGGGTGTTATGATATGTATTTATAAATATGTATCTATGTAGCTATATGTAGTTGATCAGTTGTGTTAGCACCCATAACACAAGTTAATAAATAACTTACCATGGGGCTAACCGACCGTGTGTGAAAAAGGTGTCCCGACATTATTTATTTTTATTTATTTATAACATAAGCATTGAGATTCCGAATAAAAGAGTTTTGTTAAAGAAGAAGATTATCCAGTTCTATAAATAAATTTCCTGCGTGGAAGACAATCAGATTGTCCTGTGTTTACCTACTTAGCTAATGGTAAAGACCTGTGGGTTGAAGATATATTCAGCAGTCAAGTTCTTGATAGAAAAATATTCCTGACCAATGTACGTATGTAACAGCCTTTTTTATCGTCCCACTGCTGGGCTGCGGCCTCCTCTCACACGGAGAAGGATTGAGCATTAATCACCACGCTTGCTCAATGCGGGTTGGTGATTTCAGACTTAATAGTCCAGGTTTCCTCAAGATGTTTTCCTTCACATTTTTATCAGCCATTGGTGTCCAAGATATACTTAGAAAGTACATACAAACTTAGAAAAGTTGCAATGTATGTATGTATGTATTTAAAATTTTAAGGAAAGTCTATGACAAACAGTTTTACCTAGAATGTGTTACGCATACTTTATAGGCATAGTATGACAACAAGAAAGCCATTTTTTTTATTTCCTTCCTTAGAAATCACATGTTATGGTTTTTTGCTTTGTGGTAGAATTTCTATTGCAGGACAATTTACCTGCCAGGACAAAAAATAAACTTTTGGGGTTTTCAGTTATCGCAAGAACTATTGTGATACGACGAATAAAATATTCAGCGTTATTTTGATGATAAAACTGTTTTTTCTTGTATTAATGAATAAATGATATTGTCAGGTGATGTCACCAGTTATCGTCCTTCCTACTCGCAATAAAAATCACATTAATTAAACATTGAATTGAAAACGTAACATCTACAATCTAAATAGCACTATTGTAGTTCTGTAATTAATATAATAGCTGCTACATAATATTACAGCTAATCATATAATTTCGCCACGTAACGCACATTATTACCTACATGTTACCTATGTTTTTCTTCCTCAATTGTCTAGTGCCATGATATAAAAATTATTATATTTCCTGAAACCAGGTCTGTTCCAACAATAATACGGAACTGCAATAATGAGGTTCAGCCGGTGTTGCCAGCTTTTTATTTTGTCCCGTTCTCTGCGGGGTTTTGCTTTTTCGAATTTTGTGTGTCGTTTTGTACTTATAGTTTAATTAAGTCAAGACTGGTTCATGATGTTGGGAGCTTATTTAATCTTGAACTTAGTTTAATTATGTTAATTATTGTTTTATTTAAATATTTATGAACCATATTACATACATGCAGCTGCGTGTGTATGTATGTATAGGTAAATAAATGATTCTACTCTATCACGATATTTTAAAATAATTTATTTATAAGTAAAGACACGACTAGCAAATTAGGTTGTAGTATAAACCTGTAAAGTTAGTGAAAAGCGTTTTCAAAATAAATAAATAATTAAAAACATACTGCACTCAATAAAAATATCATAGAGCTACCAAACCTATAAAATTCTAAACTATCAAAAACAAAATCCTGCCAAATAACTCCTGATTTTTCAGTTAACCAATACTATTTCATCGAACCAATCTTCTCCACATTTTGTCCAGTTCACAATATTCTCCAGTCTCCAGGGTAATTCGTGTTTCGAGCTGGCAACACTGGGCCGTAGTTAGCGCATCGCGGCCTTGCGTCGCGTCCAGAATGCTAACAACTGACAGACGGACAAAGACTCATTGTTAGGCCAAACACCTCGGTGTTGTGGGGCTCAAGAATTGAGGATTTTTTGGTTTTTTAGTTTGCTTTCGTTTTTTTTTGTTATGAGGATTTAAGTAAATATTCCTATTATATAATCAGTTACTTTTATTAAAGACTATGCTATCCAATGTAGCTATGCCTTCCCAAAAAAATACCCAAACCACCCTATACAATAATAAATTACTGTTGCCACGTGGCAGGCCTAAATTGGCCTGTAGTAAGAAATAACACATGATAAAAAGTATGGATGGATAGATCAAGGGCCCAATATGGAAGATCAAAAGTTAAAATTATTGACTTAGGCCCCTAGGCCTAAACATGTAATACCAAACTGATTACCTACTCAAGTAGTAAAAAGCAGTTAAATAATATAGATCCTAAAAAGCGTTAGTAATGAAGTAATCATGAGGTTGAAGGTAATAAACAAATTGAGTTTGGTAATCGGAAAAACCTTATTCGGAAGTATCCATAAACCTTTCATGCCGCTTAGCTAGGCAGTCAAGCTTGTCTACTACATAGTGAATACGAAAAATAAAATATTATGTGCAGCTAACGAGTCCAAAATTTAAAAAAGTGATATTTATTAAAGTTAAATTTTATGTTTGTGGCTGTTCAACAAGTTTGCCTGTGCCTACTAGTATTATAGAAAAAGAAATGTTTTTTTTGGTTCACACAAAATGACATGACGGTTGAATTTTGTTCTTTTCTTTTACATGTGCAAGTTATTTTCTATAAATAAATAATTATATCGTAAGAAATCTTGTTGTTTGCGGTCCCAAACCTAATAGGTTATGGGCCCAGACGCTGCAGGCAATCAACAAAGAGCACGAAAGAGAATACAGTAAAGAAAACTAAATTTATCAGGAACACGTGAAACGTCATAGTAACTATAAAAAAATGGAGTTGGGAAAGACGATGAGCCTCGATAAGTTTGACGGAACCAATTTCAAGCAGTGGAAATTCCAGATAAAATGTGCGCTGCGTGCCAAAGGTTTGGACATAACTCAACCCAAACCTGAAACGAACGCTCATCAGTGGAATAAAGATGACGGCATGGCAATGTTCATAATGACATCTGCAATGGACTTAAAACAAGTAGCACTCATTGAGAATTGTGAAACCGCTCTCCAGGTGATGACTAAACTTGAATCTATCTATGAGCAAAAATCGGAGTTAAATAAAATGATTCTACATGAACGTTTTTATCAATATAAAATGTCACCGGGAGATAGTATGGCTCAGCATATAGCTAAAATCGAGAGCATGGCTAAACAACTGAAAGAAAATGGAGAAGATATTAGTGATACTGCTATCATAACCAAGATTTTGAGTACACTGCCTCCCAAGTATAGATCTCTCCGGCAGGCTTGGATGTCACTTGATTCAAGCAAACAAACTGTGATAAATTTAACAGCTCGCTTGTTAGACGAAGAGGCTAGTTTCGGAGTAGAAGAAGAGAATGAGACGGCTCTAGTTGTAGCAAAACAAAACGACAAGAAGAGAAATTTTACATCTACAGAAACAAAAAGAGAACAAAGACCATCCTCATCATCAATGAATCATCGTTTTGTCTGTTATAAATGTGGAAAACGGGGTCATTTTGCTAAAGATTGTCGGGCATCTAAACAAAATGAAGAAGAAAAAAATATGTTAGCTTTCAATGTAGATGACAGTGAATGGCTCGATGATGATGAAGGAATCGGTTGGATATTAGACAGCGGTGCCTCAGCTCACATGTCTTATAAACGTGAAAATTTTGTTGAATTATATCAATATAAAGGCCCCACACTGAAACTAGGAAATCAAGAAGATATAGAAGTTGCTGGACAAGGAAATATTTTGATTAATAAGTGTGTCAAGGGCCAGTGGGAGACAAGTATTCTTAAAAATGTGCTTTATGTGCCTAAACTAAGAAGAAACCTATTTTCAGAAGGAGCAGTTTCTCGGCAGGGTTATATTATTGTTAAGAAACGTGCTGAAGCTTTGATTTACAAGGACAATGATGTAGTAATGTGTGCAGTTTTACAAAGTAACAATTTATATAAGTTAAAAGTCAAGACAATTCAAAATCCTGTTTGTAATGTTGTACAAAAATTGGACCTTAGAACATGGCATGAACGCTTGGGACACTTGAATGTCAAAGAAATTCAAAAAATGTGCAATAACAATGTTATCACTGGTGTGGACTTAACAGACTGTCAGAAGTTTGTGTGCGAGGGCTGTGCTTATGGTAAGCAAGCACGTCAACCATTTAAGAAATCATCACGACAGTCACTACAGCCTGGTGATGTTGTTTATAGCGATGTTTGTGGACCTATCAATGTACCATCAGTCCAAGGTATGAGATATTTTGTTATTTTCAAAGATGCTGCATCAAGTTTCAGATATGTTTATTTTTTGAAGAATAAATGTGATGTGTTAGACTATTTTAAAAAGTATAATGCTAGAATTAAAAATCTTTTCTCACATGGTGTGCGCATCTTACACACTGATAATGGTGGAGAATACACAAGTAATGTTTTCAAGGAATACCTAGAAAGTGAGGGTATATCTCATGAACTCACAGCTCCGTACACTCCTGAACAAAATGGCCGTGCAGAGAGGGAAATCAGGACAATAATGGAAAGTGCTCGATCCATGCTTTATGCCCGTAATGTACCTCTCAACTTGTGGGCAGAAGCAGTCAACTGTGCTGTTTATTTATTAAACCGCACATCTTCTAGCCAGACACCTAATGTTACACCCATGGAAATATGGTGTGGTATGAAACCTAGCCTGGACCATGTTCGAGTTTTTGGATGTGAAGGTTATGTTCATGTTCCAGATCAATTAAGGAGTAAGCTGGATTCTAAAAGCCGAAAAATGATGCTGGTAGGTTATGATAACCTTAACTACAAAATGTATGATCCAAACACAAGAAGAATTACTGTGTCCAGGAATGTTATTTTCAATGAATTAAAAAGTTTTGAAGTAAGGAGAAATGAAACTCAAATTTTGATTTATGATCATGATAATGAAGAGGAGACAGACAACATGGAGCAAAATGTGAGCAATGAGCATATTTCTTCAGATTACAGTGATGACAGTACACATACTGCTGTCGATGATCAAGATGAGACGTATGAACCATCAACAGAAGATTATTCTTCTGATTCATTTCATTCAAATGTCACTATTCGAACACGCAGTCATAGAACATTTGAGGCAAATGTAATGGAATTGAATGTGCCGGTAACTTATAAAGAAGCAATAAATAGTCAGGAAAGTAAATTATGGCTAGTGGCTATAAATGAGGAATTGGATGCTCATAAATCTAACAATACATGGAGTTATGTTGAAAAACTAAATCAGAGGACTATTACCTCGAAGTGGGTATTTACCATTAAAAGAAAACAAAATGGTGAGGTGGATAGATATAAAGCCAGACTGTGTGCCCGTGGTTTTACTCAAGTAGAAGGAGTAGACTACACTGAAATATTTTCTCCTACCACAAGATATGAATCAATAAGAACATTGTTGGCAGTCTCGGCAGAATATAGTTGGGAAATAACACAGCTAGACGTCAAAACAGCCTTCTTATATGGAGAGCTGGAGGAGGATATATACATGGAAGTCCCAGATGGAGTCAAAGCACCTCCAAATAAAGTATGTAAACTGAACAAGTCGCTGTATGGTTTAAAACAAGCTGCTCGTTGCTGGAACAAGAAATTTACTGCTTTTCTGGTAAAGTTTGGTTTTATTCAGTCACAAGCTGACAACTGTGTGTTTGTGGGTAATTTTCATAGCTATAAAGTTTTGTTAGTCTTATATGTAGACGATGCTTTAGTTATGTCTAAGTCTAAACAAGTTTTAGACTTTATTGTCACTTATTTAAGACAAGGTTTTGATATAAAAGAGTTTGAATTAAATCGGTTCGTTGGTTTAGAAATTATTAAAACTAACAATTCCATATGTATCAGTCAAAAACAATACATTGAGGAAATTATAAATAGATTTAATATGAGTACAGCTCACCCATGTAATACACCTGTTGATGTAAATGTCCAAATAAGTAAAAATGTGGATAACATGCAAACTGATTTTCCTTATAGAGAAGCCATAGGGTCATTATTGTTTTTAGCTATGGCAACTAGGCCAGATATTGCATTTGGTGTCAATCTATTAAGTAGATATGTTAATAACCCTAGTCTGCTTCATGTAACTCAGCTTAAGAGAATAATTCAATATCTTATTAAAACAAAAAATATGTACATTAAATACCAAGGTCATGAAAAGTTACTTGGATATTCAGACTCAGACTTTGCTGGGGATTTAGACACACGAAAATCAACAACTGGTTATATTTTTATGTTGAATGGTGGCCCTATTTCTTGGGCAAGTCAAAAACAGTCTTGTATTGCCCTATCAACGACTGAGGCTGAATTCATGGCAGGGTGTGAAGCTGCCAAGAATTTACTGTGGTTAAAACAATTTTTCAAGGAAATTGATATCAATCAGAGTTGCACTTCTCTGCTTATTGATAATCAGAGTTCTATTAAGCTAATTAATAATCCTGTGTATCATAAAAAAACTAAACATATTGATGTGAAATTTAATTTTATTAGAGAGAAAGTACAGCAAAAGTTAATTGACATTCAATATGTGCAAAGTTCTGACCAATTAGCTGATATTTTAACGAAGGCTCTGCCTACTGTTAAATTTGAGCATTTAAGGGATGAGATACTGTTTAATGATATCTAGTTTGTTTAAGTTTTTAATAAAAAGTGTTATAAGTTTTTTTCAATGATAATTAGTTATTTTAAGTCTTTATTATCGTACAGGCAAAATGTTGTTAGGTATATAAAATTTAGTGGGAGTATTAAAGTTAAATTTTATGTTTGTGGCTGTTCAACAAGTTTGCCTGTGCCTACTAGTATTATAGAAAAAGAAATGTTTTTTTTGGTTCACACAAAATGACATGACGGTTGAATTTTGTTCTTTTCTTTTACATGTGCAAGTTATTTTCTATAAATAAATAATTATATCGTAAGAAATCTTGTTGTTAGCGGTCCCAAACCTAATAATATTAAGTAGTCAGTAGTAGGTACATTGTAAAAGTCGTGGTGGCTTAGTGGGCAAAGAACCAACCTCTCGAGTATGAGGGCGCGGGTTCGATTCCAAGTCAGGCAAGTACCAATGCAACTTTTCTATGTTTGTATGTACTTTCTAAGTATAGCTTAGACACCAAATGACTGTGTTTCGGATGGCACGTTAAACTGTAGGTCCCGGCTGTCATTGAACATCCTTGGCAGTCGTTACGGGTAGTCAGAAGCCAGTAAGTCTGACACCAGTCTAATCAAGGGGTATCGGGTTGCCTGGGTAACTGGGTTGAGGAGGTCAGATAGGCAGTCGCTTCTTGTAAAGCACTGGTACTCAGCTGAATCCGGTTAGACTGGAAGCCGACCCCAACATAGTTGGGAAAAGGCTCGGAGGATGATAGTAGGTACATTGTTATAAAAAGATGATTCAATGCTGATGTTAAAAAGTTAAAGTTTTTTGCTAGAAAGCCCTAATCTTAAAAACTACTTGATTTATTTGAACAATTCTTTTAATTTTAGATAGCCCATTTATCGAGGAAGCCTACTGTTTCCGGGTTTCACAAGACGTTGACGAAACCTTTGGTGGAAACAGGTAGGACATAGGTTTTTAGGCGTGTAATTGAAAACTGAAGTACCTGTAATTTGTCAGTAGTAGATGAGCCTAATATCATGACGTTATTATCTCCCCGACAGGTTCCGAATTTCATCCAAAAAAATCAGCCGTCAATCCATAATGTCTTGACATACAGACAGCTACTTTTGCATATATATAACACACGATGCATGTTGATAAAACATCTGTCTGCTTACACTAACGGCCTACGTGAATGAATGAGCATTACATAGCGATCGCGTGATCGCATCCGATCGGAACGACCTGTATTGTGCAACAGTTAACGCGTTTATTTAATATTCTTAGCACTCTGTTAATCTAGTTAGGTACCGCTTTTTATGATAATATTAATGTAGAGAACAAAAACGTTAAACGATTGTGTCGAAGCTGTAAAAACAAAATAACGTAACAAGTACTGAAATTGCACACCTAAGGGCTGGTTTTTCAATAACTAACTATAACTTAACTTTTATCTGAGTAGAGATTTTTACGAGTATGTTTGTCGTTTTGACGTTTTTATATAGAAAATATGCCAAACCACCATCTTTATTCCACAGAATTGATGATTGAATAGTCGGAGATAACACAAATGTACTAAATACATTTTTATTGCAGAAAACGGTTTAATTACTAGCTACGTTTAACGTAAAATGTGTTGATTTCATCAAAATTTTCCATTAATCATAATCCTACACTGACCGCTGTTTATACCTTTTCCCTACTTGTACGATAGCAGTTTATTTACTCGTCTTCACATAAGAGCAAAAACCGGTCATACAAGTCATTAACACACACAATCCTTACATCAGCATAAAGAAAAACAAATTCTAGAAAAACTCATACACATAGCAAATGCCACTAATAAAAAACCAGTCGCCTCAATTCGTGTGCCCCATTATAAAGTACAGAACACATGACATAGGCTTTAATTCGTGAGTGCAATACTAATTCGGGCCCTTACGATGCTTTCCTGGACAATACTATTGTGCACTAGCATTAGTATCGGGAAGGCGTGCGCGGGCGCAGCTGCGCCGATACGCTACGGACTTAGATACACGTGAAATACGTAAAACTTGTGTATTTAAAAAGTGTGTTTTGAAGGGTCAGAGTCAGTGACGGTATTTGGTGTTTACACCCTATTTTTTGAGTTTTGATTTTGATCGGTAATTGGTTTGTTTACCCTATTATTTCTATAATTCTGTATAGTTAAAAATCTCAGTGGTATTTTTTGTATATTTTTTGTTTTATCATAAAATTAAGCAGGAATAGCATTTTCTAATCACTTTCGAAAAATTAACACCACAAAAGAATTTTCACGTGAAAGTGTTGCCCTTTTATGACACACGAGTTCCAATTTTGAATTGGAAACAATGCGTGCCGAATTTCGCCGAAGAAGCCCGAGGTTAGCCGAACGGTATCAATAACGTGATAATACCGTATTATCTGCGATCTGATTAATGTTATTATCAATACAGATCAGTGTCAGTAGTGTAGTACTTGCTATTAAATGAGTTCTGAGTAAATTACTAATTTTAATTAAGAATTTAATAATTAAATTCAGTTAAAAATAGATATTGAAAGGTCAAGTGGAGTCGACATAAACCATCCGAAGCTCTCGAACGATTCCAATCAGGTAAAACATTTTCAAATTGTTCCTTCTAAATTCGAATTTGAAATAAAATCGTAGTAGACGATCGCAATCTTCGCGGGGTCGTTTCGGATCGGGCGAGATCGCCATCCGAATTGTTCCGAAGCGGGATTCAAAATTGGAACTTCGTTTATTGTTTAACCGTTATTTTGTGCCGTTACGTGTCCCTTCGCAAATCGAGAGCATGGATCCTTTGTACACTGTTTTTGTAGTGAAACTCATTTTGCCATTCAATTTTCAACCTTATTACAAAGTACTAAGGTCTATTAATATTTTTTGGTTGTAGTAGTATGTTTGCCCAAGTGCATTTAACGATGCTCGATAAATAGTGGCCGTTGACCCCGAATTTTTGTTTATGCAAACGTCTTGAGCTAATTAAATTTAAAAATACACTGTTTTCTTTGATAAATCCGTTACCTTTTAAATATATATAACTTTAAGGATTAAGTACCTACATAGTTGCTTCTCTAAACTTGGTATATCTAGGTAACTTTGCGTGATTTTCAATCAGTTAAGTTAGGAAATGTCAAAATACCAATTAGCACTGAATACATGTGCAGTTAAGAGCACAGATAGGTTATTCTGATTGGCGAAAAGAGGTTAGTTTATTTCTTGAGAATCCCTGAGACTGATTTCTGAGACCTCGAATCACCTGTCTAGCCTTTTTCAAAGCCTGTTTCCCGACTATGCTAGACACCATCATAGTTGGAAAAAATAATCTAGTCTAACCATATGCAATTCTTCCCCATCTAAGTTATTGTAATTTTTTTTTTTTTTTTTTTTTTTTTTTTTTTTTTTTTTCTTTTCACACACGGTCGGTTAGCCCCACGCTAAGTTATTAATTAACTTGTGTTATGGGTGCTAACACAACTGATAAACTACATATAGCTACATATATACATATTTATAAATACATATTGTAACACCCAGACCACGACCAACAAGCATGCTCATCACACAAATGTCGATCGAACCGGGAATCGAACCCGGGACCTCAGATTCGGCAGTCCGGCTTGGTGACCTTTGCGCCACAGAGGTCGTCAAATTAATTTCAATTTCAATATTTTATTGCACTCCATAAGTTTCATGAAGGTGTTACATAAGATATTTTAGTACCTACATTATGGACCCCGTAGGGCACGGCAACGTAGAAGAGAGGAGGAAGCTTGTTTTGTAACTATTATTATAATTTTATTATTTGCTATAAATTGATTAGAATATATTATTGCACTAACTGTTTTATTTTAATATTAGACAAATGTATTAGAGTTAACATTTGTATTGTTTATTTCATTAAGGTGGTACTCGTTTAAGTAATTAGAGTAAGACTTATTTTATATATTATTTATTGTTTAATATAGCGGCTGCCTATATGATTTCCTCAAACTATTTTACCCGGGGAAGTCGATACGCCTTGGTAAGACTGGTTGTCAGACTCTAGCTTCTGACAACCCATAACGACTATTTAGCAAATATATTCATATGATAGCCAGGACCCACCAATTTAACGTGCCTTCAGACACATAGAGTAACTTAGCATGGCAAGATGGTCACCCATCTACGGGTTGACCGCGGGAAGCGTTGCTTGACCTCATGATTGATCGACTCGTGTGGTTGTTGCATAGTCACAAACTTCTTTATATGAGCAACCACTTATATGTACTTTTAATATTAATTGTTATTCGATTAGTATTATTTCTTAGTGCAATAACTTATCTATGTATTTCCACATATTACCAAATCATTTGGCAATCAGTGATTCACTTATGATTCTTTTGTATGACTATTAAATGGCTTATCGTAAATAAAGTTTATTCACAGGAATAATGACTGATAGGTAAATGAGTGCGAAAGTAGTATGCTTATTAGTCTGTGAAAATAGGCCTTTGTAGGTCATTACATAGGCTGATGATGCATTGTTGTTATAACTTTGATAGAAGAAAATATATTCCTTATTAGAGTTTCTTAATTTGTTCGATTCACCTCGGTTATCTTAGGAACCACTGGCCCGATTTAAAAAAATCTTTCAGTGTTGTATAGCTCATTTATCGAGGAAGACTACTTACGCTGCTTTTTATCTAGGTGCGCAGAGTAGTTCCGAACTCTAAGGGGAGGTACATTTTAGGGTAATCTAGAATCCTAACACAGCATAAAACGGTCATAACTTTTGAGTAAAACCTAGTATTTTCCTAACATAAATATCCAAAGCCATTATGTCCGTAAAACAATAAAAACGTTTTATTTATAGATGTCATATTTTGTCGTTTCCCCTCAGTCGGCCAAACGTGATTCCGTTACAGGTTAGTTTTTAAATAAAATATAATCCATACTAATATGATAAAAAGGAAATATTTTTTGTTTGTTTGTTTTTACCCTGAAAGCTACGAAACTACTGAACTGATTAGAAAAACTATTTCACTGTTGGAACTACAATCTTCCTGAATAACATAGGATATATTTTCTCCCGGTATGGGCAGTAATTCCCACAGGACACGAGTGAAACCACGGGAAAACGGTTAGTTTTTAATTAAATATAAATACATTTCGTGTAGTTTGACTACCAACTTAAAGTAATATAACATTTATACAGAAATTTAAATTATGGCTGCGAGTTTGTGGAAGCTAAAAGTGGTAAAATGCATTGTTTACTCGACGGATGTTTCACGGAAAAGTTTATTTGTATCATTCTAACAAATGTGAGTTATCACAGACAAAACAAAAGAATTCAGTGATGATGGAGATTCAATTTAGGTGTGATTTTCAATCATCAGTTAACTTCTATTTGAGGAATAAATATAACAATACTATACAAAAGGTGCCAAAAATAGTCTTCAGATAAAAATTATCAGGCGGTTGAAAAGTCGGCCCTTACCTATATAATGATGATTTTCGTAATAAATTTTTGTAAAAGTATAATCATAAAAATAACAGTTTCAGCTTTAAAATAATTGGAGGTGAGCCCTAATCCTACACTACATTTAGAGGCAGAATCAAAACTGAAAGGTCCTAATAACAAGGTCCCAAGAAAGAAAATTAACATAATATCAAGTTGCACTTATTCAAAGGTTACAAACGCTCCATAAATTATTCTTAAAATACACGTTAATCGTAAATTCTTGAATACAAATTGTAATCTCTAACGGCTTCGGCTACAGGGCTGCCACCACAAAATTGGAATAACTAATTTCAATAATGGACCTATCTGCAGTCTTGCGATTGGCTATAGAATTTTGACGACGTCAAAGTGTTTTTTTTTATTTCAATGAAACGTCACACTAGTTGCACGGTTCCAAAAAGTTGGTCTCATGGAGAAGAGTCAAGACATTAGCTTCAAATAAATTATATTTCAATCTCCAATCGAAAAACAATAGATGGTTTGGTTATTGAAATTCGCGACAAGAGGCTTTCAATCAAGGTTAAGTTGTCCTTGCTGCGGTCAGCACGTGGATAGGTGGCCATGACCATCTATGCAAGCTGTGAGCTTCCGTGAATGCAATGCATGTCGTTGACCCGGTTCTCATTTTTTTTTGTATATTAGCTACCAACTGTGTTTTGTCGTCTACCTACCAATAAAGAGGAAACTTTTTTGTTTTTTTTTTGTATCTTAAATACTCCGAAACCACTGAATCGATTTGAAAAATTCTTTGACTGTCCGAAAGCTCAATCTTCCCGAGTAACACAGGCTAAATTTTATCCCGGTACAAGCAGTAGTTCCCACGAATAAGATCACTTAATTAAGACACTTAACATAAAAAATAACGCCCTCACCAGCCCTGCAGCACTAATGTGCACAACAATGCATCGCTTACATTTCGCAGTGCAAAGGTTGGCAAACTTAATCCGCTACATTCCATTTGCAGCTAGAATTATTAATGTACCACTAGCTGGCATCCTTGTTTGTATTGTTAAATGTTTGTCGGGATTTTTGGTTGTGTAGTGAAAATAAAAAAAACATTAATTACAAGTAACTATCGGAGAAATAATTGATTGGAAATGTTTTGGAATGAAATGGTCTTTTTAGGGTTTCTTACTTAAAAGGAAACATGGAGTCATATTATTAAAACTTTGGTCTGTCTAAGGGTAAGTATATCTGTCATCAAATTGTATATCATGACCTATCATGACACAGTTCATGACACTCGAATTTATCACAGATGATAGTATTATTGTTGTCGCTTTAAAAACAAATAGTGAAAATGGAATAAAAAAAATAGGGATATGCGAATGGATGGTCGAAACCCTTAGTGTGCGAGTGCGACTCGCACTTGATCGGTTTTTAATAAAATTATAAAATTTGCATGTTTCCAGTTTTTTAGTAAAATGACAAAACGTTCGGAAGAAAACTACTCTTTTTGACTCTTAGAGCAAATTAGCGATTTGTTTAAAAATATAGGTCGATATATTTTTATACTTTTTTCCTTAAAATTGAAAGGATGTTTATAGTTTTAATAAAGAAAATCAATGACCGACTATACCACTTTAGGATATAATTTTAAACAAAATGAGACATTATTGTTTTATTTATTGGCTGTTTATTTCAAATTCATGGTAATTATGTGTCATAGTTTAAAATGGAAAGTTGTATTTCCAGATAAAAGTTTTAAGTTTTTAATAAAATAAATAACCTGTTTTTAATTGTCCATTTGAAAGTAAAATGAGAGTATATCATCTTCATCCTCTAATAATCTAAAAGAAATATTCTACCTTTATTATTTAAATTCCAAAATAAATTATTGTCGATAGATACGCTATTTATAAATTAGTTAAAAGGAGATTCAGTGCAAAACACATTCAAATGCACACAAATACATTTTTGCAAATAAGATTGGATATCCTTTCTGAACAGGCTCAAGTTCATTATGATTTTGTAAAAAAACAACTTATTCCCAAAATGCTGTACACATTAAAACCGAAACTTGTACGCCATTATCATTTATTTTGCATTCTAAACGGCCAACATCACTTATGCAACAGCGCATACCAAAACATCCATTCTGTGTAAACTTACCTTAACACTTAGAGCGCTGAATGAACTGGATACGTAATTACCGTGGCTTCCCCATTGCGAAAGAGAACCGCTTAGACGCTCATGCTCGAATGTACTATCAACCAATGACATGTATGACTATCTTTGAGCAAGTTGTCGTAGGGACAATAAAATAAAATAACGTCTTTATTTTTTTGACAGTGTCAAATGTATTTCAGACATACCTAGTGGTCTTTATAATTATATCATTTTATGGTAGTAAGTGGTTAAGTAAAGTATATGCTTTTTGAAAATTTTGTCATGTGCCTGTAACGATTTCATAAAGCAATAATAATCTCATATACATGAGCAAACTGTCACTACTTTGTATTGCGTTTCCCCACGTGTAAATTGACTTTCGCATACAGATTTGTGCTCAATGCAGCTCCAGTAGTTTAAATGATCCAAGACAACTTAACATTACCCTTGCACCGGTCACTATAACCTCTTTACGGAGTCAATAACCTCAAAAATACGACCACAGATTATAAAGCTTTCGCATTGTATGCAAATGTTGCCAGCTATAAAAAAAATGTAACAGATTTTTTGCTAATCCATTTATGATGCATTGTTTTGAATTGAGATTAGAGTGTGCCCTAGTTATTTTTTATGATAGTGATTGGTTTTATATCGATAGATTTTTGGATGTAATAATAGAAGTAGATAGTTTTGGTTTTCATATTGTTTTTCTGACAGCCAAAAACTAGACAATATATTTCAGATCTATGGACAAATAAAAATTCAATATAAAAAATACGTGAAAAACAGCAAATGACC
The DNA here is from genome assembly GCF_022581195.2 of Helicoverpa zea. NCBI lineage: Eukaryota > Metazoa > Arthropoda > Insecta > Lepidoptera > Noctuidae > Helicoverpa > Helicoverpa zea. Next base: position 9,799,231 of record NC_061472.1, read on the forward strand.
TAAAATAACAAAATAAAATCAAACAGTAGGTAGCCTCGTTTATTTTTTAAAAGAAAGTTATTATTTAAAGTGAGAGTAAAGTTGACCTCAATTTGCAAAGAAAAATATTGTTAAAACAAAACAAAAATTCTTGAAAACAAAACAATATTAAAAGAGAACCCTTTTAACGTCGAGAGAAGTTAAATAAACATCGTTTTTAGGGTTCCGTACAAAGAAGACTTTCGTGTCCGTTTGTCCGTCTGCCACCAGGCTGTAATTCTTGAACTATAATAGCTACAGAGCAAAAATTTACTGGATAATGCATTTCTGTTATATGCCGCTATAATAAATAAAAAAGAAAACTAGATTAAAATAAATATTTTATGTGGCTGTCATACAACAAACGTGATTTTTGTACGGAACCCCTCGTGCATGAGTCCGATTCACACTTGGCCTGTTTCCTTTCACAAAGTAAAGGAAAAAAAAAACTTTAAGTTAGTCATTGTCAAATTAGGTCAACATGTCTATTTATTTTTCATTATGTCTGAGTTAAGAATTGAGTCACAAACTTACCCATATTATAGTCATAGTTGAGAAGGAAAATAGGCTATTTGCTGATGACCAGTTCAATGCACTTTTGTGGTATATGACCACATGAAGTACCTACTTACCTTATTAAAGTGACTATCGTACACTACTCCAACTGTTGGTGTATCCCTAATTTTTATACATTTTCTTTCAAGAAGTAAAAAGTATTGCGCTTAAAAACTTGTAACAAAAAAATTAAAACGACTTCAAAACTATCTTATAACCTTTTTCTAAATCTGTGAAATACTGTGCTAAAACCGCATCAAAATCGGTTCAACCAAAGTTGAGAGCCAAACATACAGACAGGTCAAATTAAGAACCAAATTTTTTAAAGTCTGATAAAAATAAGTGATTAACTATTTTCACTCTTTTTAATAGTAAATAGGAATCTTCCTCATTATGAGTTCAATTAATGCTACGTACTACTTAACTCCAATGTAAGCACTAGCAGTCTAAGTTTTTTATTTATATTTATAGAGTTAAAAATAAATTACCTACACCATTGCTTTTCAATCTCATCCTTAGGATAAAATGTTCATATAAATGTAAACACATAATTAAAAACCGCTACATTATAACAAGTCAATAAACACAGACTAATCTTCTACAAAATTCTAGAGCCTAACCACCATTTAATTTACAACCTTATCACTACTTCTCAAAGTCGATATTTCAATGACTGCATAATGCAATGTGCGAGTTATTTGTCAACAATACTTGATTGCAGTTTATCTTATCTTGGAAATTCTTCAATCATAACTGTCATATGAAAACCTGTGATGTTGAATTCTTCACATTGCCAAATACAGGATTTTTGTATGCGGGTGATTACTTAAGGGGTATTATTTACTTTGTAATAATTAACTATTAACTTTTTTCCCCGGTGTTACCGGCTTTTTAAAGGAACTATGTGGACTAGGATGACTACGATTGTCCCTAGCTTTTAATCTATCTCAACACAGACTATAACTGTGCTAATATTGTAATAAAGAGGAAACATTTCACTGTCTATTTTTACTCGAAAGCCTACTGAACCAATTAGATTTTTTTTTGCAGTATTATTAGAAAGTCAGACTTTCCCCGATCAACATAGACTATATTGTGCCCGAGTACAGAAATAAGGTCTCCTGGAAAAACCCTAAGAAATAAACCAAGCCTTAATTTTTATTATATTTTTACGACCCCGGAAGAGATGGAGATATCATTAGAGAGGGAGTCGTGAATACAGAATTAGAAGGCTCATGCCCGGCAGTGGGACTGTATAGGCTAAAAGAAAAAAAACTATTATTTTTCACAACATAAAGTATATGTTATAACAACAAACGACTAATAGTAATGACTCATTAAGAGATGACAATGACACTGATATTTAATACATTAACGATAATCGACTCGTGCAGCCTGTGGATTTGCTTGGAAAATTATGTATAATTCTTGAGATGGTTCAAAAAAATTGTGATGAAGGAAAACCACTCAATTTTAAGGAATTATCAGTTGAGCGAATATAACAAAAATAGTTATTAAAGTCATTAACATTTCTTAGTAGTTTCCAAGGACAAAAATATATATATTGTAACCTTTTTGTTGCATAGACTAGTTTCATAGACCATCCATAGTTTTCTGACTGTTTCTGTCACTTACTTTATATCTGTCAGTAACAGAGATCACAAATTCGTCGCAAACAACGTTTGTTTAATATTAACGAAACTTATCTTAATATGATCACAAATTAAGAGGTGTCATAACATGCTCTCGATATACAACTTCCAAAGTACAGTGAATCAGTAGTTTAGCTAAACGGTACGTCTTTCACGTTTGATAAACAACAATAAAAGTAAACAATTAAAAACAATAGTCACCTTGACCGACCTACTGACCGGGATAGAAAATTGTGCTAACGATTATTATTACGAATCAAAATCACTGTGATATCGGTATTCCATACAATGCGGGCCCAGTATGTTAGCGGTTGGCCTACAATACGATCCGTATATAAAAGATACCACTCAGATGCAACTCCAGTTCAAACTCAGCTCTTTAATGAGAAGTTTGTGTCCAATTTTTTCGTATTTATTTTTTTAGAACCGGTTATGGGACGTCCGATGCTGGCGTTAGTCATCGGCGCGGGGCTGCTCGCGACCGCCGCGTGCGCACCGCCGGGGAAGCCGTCCCTCGGCTGGGGGGAACGCACTTTCGCGATCATTGAAGTAAACCAAGCAGCCACCGCCTACAACCAGCTAGTTACCAAGAAAGATGCTGCCGATGTCTCCGTCACATGGAACGTCTGGTCCGGTGATCCAGCAGACAAATCCAGGGTTCTTCTGAATGATAAGGAGTTCTGGTCTGGAGCCGGCAGCGCCACCTCAGCGGCCTTCAAGGTTAAGAAGGGTGGTAGATACCAAATGAAAGTAGAACTCTGCAACGCTGATGGATGTAGCTACAGCGAATCTACTGAGATAGTGGTTGCCGATACTGACGGTAGCCACTTGCCACCCTTGGACTACTCTATCGGAGAGAGGAACAAGCCCTTCAAGCAGACTTCTGGCAAGGTTGTTGGCGCTTACTTCGTCGAATGGGGCGTCTACCCCAGGAAGTTCCCCGTCGACCGCGTACCCATCCCGAATCTTACCCATCTTCTGTACGGTTTCATCCCAATCTGCGGTGGAGATGGCATCAACGACAGTTTGAAAGAAATCGAAGGCAGCTTCCAAGCTCTGCAACGATCCTGCAGTGGCAGGGAGGACTTCAAAGTATCGATTCACGACCCTTGGGCAGCTCTTCAGAAACCACAAAAGGGTCTGGCGTCCTGGAACGAACCCTACAAGGGTAATTTCGGACAGCTGATGATGTTGAAACAGGCAAGACCTGACCTGAAGATCTTACCTTCCGTTGGTGGTTGGACCCTGGCTGATCCATTCTTCTTCTTCACTGACAAGGTTAAGAGGAAGCGCTTCGTTGACTCTGTGAAGGACTTCCTTGAAACCTGGAAATTCTTTGATGGAGTGGACATTGACTGGGAGTTCCCTGGTGGTAAGGGCGCTAACCCTGATCTCGGTAGCCCTGATGACGGTCACATCTACGTCGAGCTGATGAAGGAACTGAGAGAGATGCTTAACGAGCTGTCTGCCAAGACTGGAAAGAAATACGAACTGACTTCAGCCATCAGCTCTGGTTGGGACAAGATTCAGGTAGTAGACTACAAAGCGGCTCAGCAGTACATGGACCACATCTTCTTGATGAGCTACGACTTCAAGGGAGCTTGGTCAAACGACACTCTTGGCCACCAAGCTGCCCTGCACGCTCCCGCCTGGAACCCCAAGGAGACTTACACAACTGACTTCGGTGTCAAATTCCTGTTGGCTCAGGGAGTCAGCCCTAAGAAAATCGTCGTTGGTGTAGCTATGTACGGCCGTGGTTGGACTGGAGTCAACGGTTACAAAGACGGAAACCCATTCACTGGTGTAGCCACTGGCCCGGTCAAAGGTACCTGGCAGGATGGTGTAGTGGACTACAGAGAGATAGCCAACGAAATTGCTCAAGGCAAGTGGGAGTACCATTATGACAAAGTGGCTCAAGCACCTTACGTATTTAGGAAGGAAACTGGTGACCTAATTACATATGATGATGCCAGATCGACAATTGAGAAGGCCAAATATGTAAGGAATAATAAGCTAGGTGGTCTGTTCGCTTGGGAAATAGATGCTGACAATGGTGATATACTAAATGCCATGAATATGGGTCTTGGAAACAGTGCGTAAAAAAAATGTGCTAGTTTTGTGTTTAAAATGTGATCGTAATTGTAAGTTTAGTTTTAGGCGAAATGTCTCAAATCTTATTTACATAATATTAAAAAAATGTTGAGCGACTGAATTTGTGTAATTGTAAGTAATATAAAATTATTATAAAATACTATTTGTGGATTTTATTTACTTTCCTTTGATATAGGATAATCTTGAGTTATTGCGAATTTAAAGGTTTGTATTATGACAATATTTATTTATGAGCTTATACGAGAACCCGATTTTGGTTAGGTATAAAGTTTATTTATAAATACTATATATACTATAATATTATTTATAAATACTATAATAGCTAAAACTCTCTAATTTGAATAATTTTGATTTCTAGAGAAATATTTCCTTTTATAAATATTATTTTTCATCTTAATCGATAAATAATGCATTTGACCTCGTTAGTAACATCAATAAGTCTAGTTTTAAAAATGTTGCTCTTAAAAACTTTCCTCTCGTGACTATCACTCGTAAGTATTTTGAGTTTAGGAATAAATTTTAATATAGGCTGAACATAGATTTCAGGATTCTTCCTCTTTATTTGAACCTTGAAACTCTTGTTCATAGTAGCTGAGTTTTGTAATCACCAAATTAATCATAGTTAGATGCCTTCAACCTTCGATTTATATGTATTCCGTCGACAATAACTAAATGTACGTAACTATTTATATTTTCTGGTAGTAACTCCTATTTGACATACATACTTAATTTTACTCAAAGACAATTTTGTAACTTGATCAAATGGGATGTGCGAATGATGGAATATCGTCAATCTAGTTTTATTTTTGGACATACTGTACTTGAATAGCCGCAGCTTGTAGCGGGTTCTATTTCCAGAAGATAGATGTATTGATTTCAGAGTGTGAGTATGAAGGAAAACAATGGGAGTATTGACGTCTTAAGACTGGGGTGGTGATGATGATGAAGTATATAATTTTACAGACGGTTGGTTAGCCCCCAAATGTGTAAGTTACACAAATAATATTGACCGTGCCGGGAATGGCACCCGGAATCCTCTGTTCAGCAGTCCGTCATGGTAAACATTGCGCCAACTAGAAAGCAAATGTGGGAATAATATTCTCGCTGATAGCGAGCTGGGAGTGGATGAGGAGACCTGGTGATCAAGCTTAGTGGTGAGTACAGGTAAAGATTTATGTTGATTCACATAATAGCATGTACTGATTCATGATGGTGGAGTACGTTTCAATCATATAGGAGAAATGAATATTTCCTACTTATAGCTATGGTATGGATGTTAGTTTATCTTTCACGCAAAAACTATGGCAGTAATCTATACTAATACAACATATATTTTTTCTAATACCTAGATTTTGTATGTTTATTTACCCTTAAGACTCGAAACCTGGACTATTCCCGAGTAACATCCTCCGAGCCCTTTTCCCCGAGTAACATAGGCAGTATTTTGTCCGGATACAGAAAGTAGCTCCCCCAGGATGTGAGAGAAACCGCGGAATAACAGCCAGCGTAACTTATAAATCTGCTAAAATAAAGACTACGATTTATCCTGGAAGTAGTTCCCTCGGGACGTCAGACAAACCGCGGGCGATAGATAGAAAACCATAAAACTTCTCTGTTAACAGATCATTATAATCACATACTTCCTAAGGTCACTAGGCTAAACAGATACGATCGATATAAACCAGACTATACACTTCTATTGTGCGGTATTACGGGACATGACGATGATACATCATATTGTGCGCGCGCGCATCCAACAGATCTCATTAGAATTTGATGCATATCAGACCTTCTGAGAAACACGTGGGTTGGTCATGAATATTTTTGAGCATTGTTTGAAAATTGCAGTGAGTAGATTAGAGAAGGTAGAAGCATTTTTCCTGCTTTCAACCTCGATCGCGCAATGGTCATGCCGAACCTGAGGTCCCGGGTTCGATTCCCGGTTCGGTCAACATTTGTGTGATGAGTATGCTTGTTGGCTGTCTGGGTGTTTTAATATGTATTTATAAATATGTATATATGTTGCTATATGTAGTTTATTAGTTGTGTTAGCACCCATAACACAAGTTTATTAATAACTTAGCATGGGGCTAACCGACCGTGTGTGAAAAGGTGTCCCGACATTATATTATATTAAACTGCTGCTGAAGTGTGTTTGTTTGCTAATGCACTAATCTCAGGGCCTGTTGAAACTATTTGATAATTCTCCTAGTGTTGATGACTTATTTATCAAATAAGGCTCTATGAGGAGGCTACATTTGAAGCGGTTGCCTGAAGTAGTTTCCACGGGATGCAGGTGAAGCCGCTTGCAGTAGATAATGAGTTTGGTAATGATAAAATTGGTAAGTATTTGGATGTTTTAGGGTTCCGTACCCAAAGGGTAAAACGGGACCTATTGTTTTCGCTCCTCTGTCCGTCCGTCCGTCCGTCCGTCTGTCACCAGGCTGTATCTCATGAATCGTGATAGTTAGAGAGCTGAAATTTTCACAGATGATGTATTGTTGTTGCCGCTATAACAACAAATACTGAAAACTAGATTTAATTAAATATTTTAGGGGGCTCCCATACAACGAACGTGATTTTTTGTCCGTTTTATGCATCGGTACTGAACCGGTTTTTTTGTAGTTTATACTGTAAGACAAGATCTACCTATTTCAGCTCCAGTTAAGTATTTTTATCAATTTATATGCAAGATTAGGCAACTACACCAGATTTTGAATACTATCTTACCTTTACTAAAACATTACATTTTAAACTAACAACAATAGAACGATTTATCTTGAAAACAAGTAATTTTACAAACCCAAGCACTTGTTAACATAGATTTATTCTAATTTATGCATTCCTTAGAGCTGTGAACATCTAAGATTTAAGATAACTCCCTAGGGTACAACTATAGTACGCAAACTATTTGACCTTCAAAAACTGTTTAGGTTAACTAGAAAACCAGTTTTGTAGAAACATTATAATCTTATGAAATAAATGCGAAAGTAACTCTAAATACGAAAGTAACTCTGTCTGTTTGTCTGTCACGCTTTCACGTCTAAACTACTGAACAGATTTTAATAAAATTTGGTACAGAGATAGAGTTGTCCTTGAGAAAAAACATAGGATAGTTTTTATCCCGGACTTTTGAAGAATTCTCTTGGAAACGCGATATAACCGTACTCTTCGCGGGCGAAGCCGCGGGCGGAAGCTAGTCTTTATTATAAAAATCTTCAGTTTGTGTATGTGTATGTTTGTTAATTTTTCACAACTGAACACATTTTGATGAAACTTAGCAGTAATATCTATAGCTTATTCCTATATCAAAAACTAACTGGTTACTTCTAACCTTATTAAGATTAAATTCGGTACAGATTCAGTGAAACATCTATGTGCATAGATAAGGTAATTTCTGTTAAAGTGCAGATGAAACCGCTGAAAAACCTAGTGAACACAAAGTATTGTAATGAACACGCAAAACTAAGATTTAATTTTACTTCTAATGTAACAAAATATAATAATCGCTATTGTTATTCATTTCACTAATTGTATTTCTAGAAATGTTCTATGTTCAGTAATAGGTAAATCTAAGAATTTGTTTTTTATACCAAACTTAAGACCTGCACTAGATATTTATCAACTCAATTTTTTAAGATAAATTATTAAAAATAATACTGGATCTAATTTTTACTCTCAGTTATGTAGTTTGTTTTCAGTAGTTCCCACGCAACGCGGGTAAGACTGCTGGCAAAAGGTAGTGAGTGTGAAAATACAGAAAAACTAAATAACCAAAAGAGTGATGATCTAGGTACAAGGTCATCATCTTCCGGGCCAGTATAACCGGATGCAGCTGAGTACAAGGAGCGATTGCCTGACCTCCTCAACCTAGGTCCGGGCAGTCCAATACCTCTTGGTAAGACTGGCTGTCAGACTTACTGGCTTCTGTCGTAACAACTGCCGAAGTTGTTCACTGACAGCCGGTAGGTACAAGGTATAACTTTATAAATTATTACTATATGACTTGATTTTTTTAAATGAATGAATTAAAAATTCAAAATATTTTATGTACCTTAAAATCTAGATTTTATTACTAACGGAAGATCTACCCAACACCTACATTATTCATTCATTAATTTTAATTACGCTTTCACTGTAAACAAGATCAAAACTGTAGATCAAAAGACGACACTATAATTTATTTAATAAGGTTATTAATGCATTGAACTATGTTAGTAGGTATGCTAACAAAAAGCTTGGGCTTGTGACAATCGAATAGATGTGGCTAGGAAATAGGCGAGTAGACATGTGGGGTAAGTTGAAACATAGGTACAAATATGATTGTTATTGTGAAATTAATGAATGGTGGTCACCTATCCATAAAATTAAAACAGTAACAGATTTATCGAACCCATTTCTAGTTAAAATTGTATTCAAATATAATCGGTTAATTTAGCCGTTTCTCGGGATACGTGGTAGTAAAACTTGTCATTCGGGGATAGTGTAGCTTTTTAATGTTAATATTTTTTCCAATTAGTCCAGTAGCCCAGGCTTCGAAAGTACTAGAAAAAAGTACCTACTACAAAGAAACAAAAAAACTCTTTGTAATAATAGCTACTACCTAAAGTAGTTTTATTGTTCTTCAAAGAACGTGTGGTAATTTTCTATTTGTCAAGTTACATTCCTTGACTTTTCTCAAATAAATGACCCCAACGTTTTACTAACTTACACCCAATCAAAACAGAAATCGTATAAAAACGAAAAAGTATAACCAAAACAAGCAAGCTTTCCTGTCCAAAAAGTATTTTTATCGCTCCACCTGTTTCTCGCAAATTGACTAAAATTATCGGACGTAATCGGTGTAACGGCATCTGAAATCACATTAAGTACTTATGTAAAGTACATATTTATGTGATCCCGCGATGCAGGGGACAATATTCTGATAATAACTTGTAATACAACTTTAACTGCATTCTTAACTTGGCAGTTGAAGAAAGGGGATGTGCAAAAGGTTTAGTCAAAAAAATATTTTATGAAAAACTCTATATAAATTAAAGTTATGCAGAAATAACTTTGCTACTGCCTAATCATGAAAGAAATTTGGCGATAGCATTGAACATCTCTTTTGTTAAAAAATGTTGAATTCTGCACAGTGTCTGACTTCTTTATGAAAATAGGCCTTCGCGGATAAAGGTAAATTGGGGCAAATAAAACAAGGCCTACGGCTGTTATAGCTGATATGTCATTTGTATAAGTTTTATGTTCTAATAGTTTTATTATTCTGAGCGTTAAATCTAATCTGCCAGTGCTTACCTTCTAAGGGTTAGTATGATGATAACGTAGCTTATATTTTTTCATTTTTTTTTCAAAAATTAACCCACCAAACACAATAACTCCCAAAAAACCTGAACAAAATGGTACTTCTTTAAAATCACTACACAACAAAGGTTAACAAACCTTACCCGCGAATAAACTCGCGGTCTTCATGGCCCCACAGCGAACGAGTTCATACCGGTGTGTCAACTGTACGGATCAAGTAACGGCATTTTATTTGTGTGTGTACCTAAGTATTCAGTTTGTTTGTCACCAATGTGGTACAAGCTTTATATGTATATGTGCTTAGCTTAGATAGGCGTTTATTGTGTGGTAAATTTTTGGAAGTAAGGAAAATATAGTTAATTTTTTTTTAGGGCTATAAATATGTGAGGGTTGCCAAAAATCGGCTCATTAAATCATGTTGTGATGAGGATCGAGGGATACGCTTTCTAAGCAAAGGTTTCAAGTTCAAGGGCAAGTTTAAGGGGTCTTATACATTTTCAATTGCACAGAGAACTTATCAAAATAAGTGTACTATTTTTCAAAACATTACGAACAAGTATAGTTACTGTTAGACGTAAACTGATTATTAAAGTGGTCAGAATAGGCAGTAGCTCTATCTAAAACGCTGGTCTTATTTGCAGCCAGGTAACACAGAAATTTCCCTCAACCAAGTCCATAAAAGGCGTATTAAATGCTCTTTCTACTGAATCATTCCAGACCAACAATGTTCAGGATAACTAAGAATATTCTTAGCAACATTATCAGCCTTGAATCTATTCAATATCGATGCAGTACCTACTCGTCTTCAAAACAATAATCAATATCAATTATATTGTGAGTCTGTTTATCCTGTTTCTTGCAATGATGTGAGCTAATCGATTATATGTACTAGGGAGAGTCGACAAAAAAACATAGTAATTGAGAGTTTGTAGACTGAAACAACATTTGTAGTTTTCTTCAGTTTGTTAAGCCTCTTTCAAAGTCAACTTTCCTTGAGGTCCACGAAACTGTGTTGTGAAAAGTCTTGTAATGGAGGAAAGGGGAGTGGCTAAGTAAGAGCTGCACAGCTTAACCAATTTGGCGCGGTCGATTTGTGGATGGGTGTCCTACATACATAGGTTAGTAACAATTTCCTCAAGGCTTTAGAAAATACGACCTAATACAAAACGTATGGTTCGTCTTTAAGTTTATTGGACAACGAAAACCTGTGTGCAGATTTTTTGTTTAAATAAATAAAACGAGTTTAGTATGCTAACAAGACGTGAGATCATAAAATACAATACTTACTTTTAAATGAAATTGACTTTGGAAGATACTCTAACGTTCTTTAAAAACAAGTGTTAATAATATAAAAATAAACCGGCCAAGTGCGAGTCGGACTCGCGCACCGAGGGTTCCGTACAAATGCTGTATAGATAAAAAGTGAGTTTCGCGCCAACCGCTCAGTTTAGAACAATCATAGTTATGGTAATTTCGTGAGAGTCAAAATAGTTAATATTTTTTATTTTATAATATAACTAAAATAGTAGGCCAGTACCTTGTAAAAGTTATTTTATTGAAGTTATTTATATACAACATTTTATAGTCATCATTCAGAAATCTGATTGAAAATAACTAATTATGTCTTAAAGGTCATGGGGCATATCTGACCCGCTTTGTAAAAAGTGGCGGACATGAATCAAAGTAGTTTTAAATCCTGGAGAATGGTATGACGTTTCTTTGAATATAAATATTTTATTAAAATTCCATGGAGACGAATGTCCAGGATCGTTTGAAAAATATAAAAGACAAGCAGTTTCAGAGGATTGTACAGGTTGCAATGCTAGTTTTTATTGTTAAAGACATTTCATAAAGAAGGAAGGTGCCAATCCGGATGACCAGGATCTGATGAGGATCTGGAAACCCTGAGAAATCGAGGGCAACTCTTGAATATTGTAGGCACGCATCGAGTCATAACCAGACATGTGAGTGTATTTTTGAGGGTACTGGTAAACAGTGAAGGTTTGGAGCTGATTTGATTATGGAGACTACAGAGAGTCAAGGGAACTCCCGAACGGTATGTTGCAACTACCACGTGTTTGGGCTTATTTTATTCGTATTAGCGAAGACTTTCCACAAAGATAGGTTTGACTGCCATTGTGGGATCGACAGCTAAGATCAGATATAGTTATGGGAACTCCTTTACAATTTATAACGTAACCTTGTGTTGGAGCTTATTTTATTTTAGGTGATGAAAATTCACTACTAACTTGGGTTAAAGCAGCCATTGCAGGAATGGGATCTTTTATTTTTGAGGGATTAATCACCTAAAGAGTCCCAGTTTCAGGTTTTTTTCGAAACCGCCTGACGACTTGTAGCTGTCGAATTGTAACAACGACTTCTAGAGAGTAGGATTCGGGGCTGCTGGCTTTACGTTTCTAGAGCCTTGACAAAAGTGTAATTCTGTCCCTTTCTTTGTTTTATAAAGTCGGCATTATTTTATTTTGTAGCATTTTACAAACAAATCCAACTTCAAACATATAAAAAAGCAACAAGAAAACAAAAGCAAGAAAGAAATTAAAAAGATGTTAGGTGCATCGGTCTAGAAGTCGGTGTCTAGAGGATGCATCTATATTTATTTAACCACCGAGATCTAGACCGATGCATATAAACAGTTTTCTTGTTGTTTTAGAAGTTGTTTTTTTTGTAAAAAGTTTTTATTTTTAACTTTTGTGAAAAGTTCTCGTCAATACGAATAATATAAGCCCAAACACGACGTAACTAAAACATACCGAGTTCTCTCGACTTTCTCACGTCTCCATCATTAGATAAGCTCTAAACCTTCACTGTTTGATAGTATCACCAGACATACATCTGAGAATCAAGTTTTAATCCTATGCATGCCTACAATTTCTGATAGTTGCCCTCGATTTCTCAGGATTTCCATCATCAGATCCTGACCTGATGACAATGGAAATAAACGGCGAGTATACTCTTTCACTACAAAGGAATGATTTCTCAAATCCGTCAAACTTGGTCGTTTAAATTCCCCATTGAAATGAGGAAAATATTTGATGTTTACACCTGATTTTCTCTAGATTCCCATGGTTCACATTGATGCGACTAATGCCATAGTAAATCAGAGCCTTTATCATTATACTGTGCTATATTTCGTTCGTATCCGCCGTGGGTATGGTTTTCATACTAAGGTGCCCAATGACCTTTGAATGATTTAAAATTTTTCACAGTTTAGAGGCCATTATATTTAAGAAGTGTTTGATATGAATTTCACTTTTTATTCAAAACTTTAATATCTCTACGCGTTCATGTGAAAAAGGGTAGGTAGTAAGTTTATAATTATTAAAAAAATATTTTATGTCATGTAAGCAAAAATAATATTTTAATATTTTATGTAACTTCAAATTTATCATTTTCGCAATTTTTCCTTTATCTGTACTATATAACGTTGCTTCGTGCCGAATTTTAAGATTCTGAGTTCACGGGAAGTACCTTATAGGTTTTGATTCCCTAGCGTGTGACGGAAATTCGTCTAAGGTGTTGGTAAAACTGCTGTATCTTTTGATCGCGTTAACTTAGAAGTTTGATTTTTTCATTGCTTAAAGGGACAATAGACCTAGGTATTTGGTATAAATTTCAATTTGGTACCTTTATTCGTTCGTGAGAAATAAGGTAGTAAGTTTCATTTTATTAAAATATTTTTATTATATTATATAACAAAAAAAATGAGATTTTCGCAATTTTTCCTATATTTGCATTATATAACAATGCTTCATGCCAAATTTCAAGATTCTGAGTTTACGGGAAGTACCCTGTAGGTTTTGATTCCTTTGCGAGTGTCGAGAATTTGTTGAAAATATCGACATAATCGGTTGTATCTTTTGATTGGCTTGGCTTAGAAGCTTGATATTTTCACAGCCTAAAGGGACAATAGACCCGAGTATTTCATGTGAATTTCAGCTTGATACGTCCACGCGTTCTTAAGATAAAGGGTCTTGACAGACAGACAGACAGACAGACAGACAGACAGACAGACAGACAGACAGACAGACAGACGGACAACAAAGTGATCCTATAAGGGTTCCGTTTTTTCCTTTCGAGGTACGGAACCCTAACTAGCAATGTTTTTCTACATGACGTGTCAGACTCGAGCATCATTCATTTGTTAATTTATTTTGTGTAATATCATGAATGACTTTAGCTTTGAAGTAGTAGGAGCGAGTATTCAACTTTTCTAAACACTGATATTTTATGAACAGGAACCGTTGTTACCCCTAAACAGATCTTATTTTATTACACCTTTTTAGGGTTTCGTACCCAAAGGTTAAAATGGCACCCCTTTTGTTTTCGCTCCTCTGTCCGTCCGTCCGTCTGTCACCAGGCTGTATCTCATGAACCATGATAGTTAGAGAGTTAAAATTTTCACAGATGATGTATTTCTATTGCCGCTATGACAACAAATACTGAAAACTAGAATAAAATAAATATTTTGGGGGGGGGGGGGGGGCTCCCAACCAACAAACGTGATTTTTTTGCTCATTTTTGCTCTGGTACGGAACCCTTCGTGCGATTCCGACTCGCACTTGGTCGGGTTTTATGGAACTCTTAGGCTTATAACGCATTGTTATAAACAAACCTGGGTTATGGCTCGCTATGGGATTGGACAAAAGTTACATTGGCAATGGTTTTAAAAATCCCTTGTATAAGGACAAAGTGTCATAGTAATTTTTATGTGCTGTGTATTTTTGAAAGTAAATAATTATTTGTTTTTACCTTTTCAAAAACTGACAACATTAAAAACTATCCTAGTTTCGTCAAAATATGGACTTGCGGCTCCGACAGCAAATAAGAGCAAAATTGCATACAAATCCGTGCAGACGTTTGTGAATGTATCGTGAATAAACAAACAGACATACATAAGTAGAGTAAGAAATATCTAAATATTTAACAATTATGCAAATCTTCCAGCCGTTTATTCCTTTCAGTTTGCACTTTAGCATTTTTTATAACTTCCTAGAATCGAACAACACTGGCACATAACAAACATTGACTATATAAGACAAAACCAATAACAAAACAGAAAAAAAAAAACAAATTAAACATGGCGACCGTACTTTTAACATTTATCTTCCTATTAGCACGATTCTTTAAGTAAATATTTAATATAATAATTGCAAACTGGTTGTAAATGCATATATATGTGACCTATTTAGTCTGGTTGGTCAGTGGAACTAAATAGTTTAAGCACTTATAACGTGGTTTAAAAATAAAAGTCACTATGAAGGTTTTTATCGGTTTGTGTGTTTTGGTGTTAGTAACAGTATCGTATAGCAAGCCTCATAGTTCTAGAGGTTGTTTGTATATTTTGGGTAATTGTGAGTATCATATTCCTGTACTTTATCACCATTATAAACCTTTTTATTAGCCCACTGCAGGGTACACGTCTCATTACGACTGTACGAGCCCTTTTCCCAACTATATTGGGGTCGGCTTCCAGTCTAACTGGATGCAGCTGAGTACCAGTGTTTTACAAGGAGCGACTGCCTATCTGACCTCCTCATCCCAGTTACCCGGGCAACCCAATTCTTTTAACCTTTTTAAGACTGGTTGTCAGACTTATCGGCTTCTGACTACCCGTAACGACTGCCAAAGATCAGCCTTATATTGTCCCACTGTAGGGTGCAGGTCTTCAGCCGGGACACACCATTTTAACGTGCCTCCCGAAACACGGAGGAACTCGTCATGACAAGATGGTCACCCATCCACGGACCGACCGTACCAAGCGTTGCTTAACCTTATGATTGATCGACTCGTGCGGCTGTTACTTAGCTACAAATAAACATGATCGAGGAAAAACAGGCTCAATCAAAACTCACGTTTGCCAAGGAAATCTTATACAAAAATTGTTCTATCTTAATCACTAATGATACCGGTCTCACAACTGGACACATACATGATAATTAATTTAATTGTTTATCAATGACCTATATAAGATATTTAAAGCGATCGTCTTCTGTCAGAATGCTCAGTCGACTTATATAGTTCACGTAAATAGGTCGTGTTGTATTGTAAAATAAGTTTTATTTTTGTATTATGAAGGTTGTAATTGGTCTGTGCGTTTTGGCCCTCGTGGCATTGTCGTATGGAAACCCACATTCAAGAGGCTGTATTTACGTTATGGGAAGATGTGAGTGTACCCTATTCTATTTATTTTTAATCGACTTTAAAAAAGGAAGTTCTCAGTTTGACCAGTATGTATGTACCTATGTTTGTGTTCGATTAACTCGCGTTTGGCTGAATTGGTTTTGATGCGGTTTTCAGCATAGTAACTGTCATAGCGAGGAGAAGGTTTTAGGTACATTTTGAAGTTGGTTTCACTTTTTTTGAAAAATATTTTAAGAAGACTTTTTGTAAAATCATTTACCTTTGCAGACACACCTATTTATAATTTTACTAGTTTTGATAGAAACTTTGGTAGTGATATTCAATGAAACGTGTATCCATTATCGATATGAAACTAATGCATTCACTATATTGTATTATATAGCATGTGCGTGTCATTCAATGTACTCCATTTATTCCGCATCAGTACATGCATACACGTTTCAGTTCAAATCAAATGCATTTTATAGCGTTTCAAATAGCCATACGAGCTAGTCTAAATAAATCAGTTGCTTAGAAATCCAGACATTAAATCTACCAAATACATTTATTTTACTAGAACTTGCCCCCACCCGGATAAAATAACCATCTTAAAGTTGTTTTGTCGCTCTTTCATTTATAATATTAGTAAGGATATCTTCCTATTTAATTTGTAAGCGCCTTGTTGACACTTCTCGTGACCCAAGGGCTGGCTTTTATTTCGCACAGAGGTTGAGCATTGCCATCCAACGTGGCAATGCTGCCAACCTTCTGGGTACATTACCCAGTGACAGCGATGAGGAGCAATTTTTTGATGCAATGTATTAGTTTTAAGTTGTATATATAAGTTTATTTTTAATTTATAAAATTAATGTAAATATTTTGTAAATATTATGTAAATATTATAATATAATTATATTTAATTTGAAATTACAATTAATTAATTCTTCTGCCATGAAGCAAATGGATCCCCTGCAGATTTTGTAAATAAAACATTTTGCATCCACAATATATTCTTGTGCCTTAGCCATTTTTTTCGGCTGATGCAACGTTGAGGTCAATAAACCCTGTGTTTTGGTTTCCGAAAATATAAATGTAAACAGGTCCTCATCGGTGGTGCGGATCTAAGGTTTTAAAGGAAATATAATGGAATATTTTTTACAAACTTTTCGGAAGATATGATGATGGGAAGGTGAGGACCAGACTTACTGATTTAGAATAGAGGAAATAGAATCATTGTATACTAGCTCCTAGTTTTGTCCGGGTTGTCAGATCTAAGCTTGTCTATACTAATCTATACTAATATTATAAAGCTGAAGAGTTTGTTTGTTTGTTTGTTTGAACGAGCTAATCTCAGGAACTACTGGTCCGATTAGAAAATTTATTTCAGTGTTAGATAGCCCATTTATCGAGGAAGGCTATAGGCTACTTTTTATCCCGGTACGGGAAGTAGTTCCCACGGGATGCGGGTGAAACCGCTGGCAGAAGCTAGTCAGATTATAACAATTTAATTCAAATCCCTGATAAGCGTTTGAAGAAGTAGCGGCAAACATACATACACACAAACTTTCACCTTTATAATGTAAGTTGGTGTTTTTAATTTTTGGGAGAAGCTGATATAAAATAACGTGCCCAATTTTCGTCTCAATTCCTACTTAGTTACAAAATATTATTGTTTTGAAACAAGTGAAATGAACAAGTGAATCTGCAAAGTTTATCGAGAGAGGTCAACTAAGAAACTGGTACATTATTAATAGATATGATAATAATTTAATCAAACATAAACAGGTCGAATTCAGTTGACCTTGATTCTGAACAAGTTTAGAGTTTTTGGCAGTTACTACCTGGAGTTTCATGCGGTACCTACTCGTTATTTATACAATCAACAAAAGTATTTTGGGTTGTGTTTTAAGTAAATAAGATGATATGTTAGGAATATCAGAAGATCCCTTTGATTCGTATGAGTCCGTTTACAAGGTTTAAAGACAAAATTTTAGTTTTAACAAACAACCCGCCCTGGAATTGCTCTATACTTTAAAAACTATATACCTACGTAAACCTACCTCATGAATCAGTTTATCTGTTTCTGAAAACTGCAAGACAATCCGTTCAGCAGTTTTTGAGTATTGGGATCATACGGAACTTTAATTCTTTTCCGAATTAATATAATAGTTTTTGGTACCTATACTATCATATTAGCCCGGGTTGTGAAGATCAGATAGGTAGTCGCCCCATATCAAACTCTCGCATTGAGCTGCATTCGGTTTGACTGGAAGACCTACCCCTACACAGTTGGGAAAAGGACAGGGAAATGACTTTCCTATTGTCTCATCACTAACCTTACTTGCATAAGCCATGGCCCTAATTAGTGTATTTATTATGTAAAATCTATGGTCAACCACTTTAAGTTATCGAGGTCAAGTACCACAATAAACCATGTATTATCTTTCCTGGCTCGAGTTACAAACAACGCCTTGTGTCAGTCATTTGTTTAATGTGTTTTAATGCGTAAATGATGTTTAGTTGAGTCAAGGTGTACAAAAATATTTTCACGAACTCCAGTCAGTTTTTTTTTCAAAGTGACTAACCATCATCACCCTATTTTGTGTTTACAAGAGAAGGAATGAACGTTAAACATCACAGATGCTAAGGGCGGATATAACAGACTTTTAAGTCCAGATGCATAATAAGCTTGATTTTTAAGTACCTCTAAGAAGAGATTTGTCCAATAAAAACTAATATTTAAAAAAAATATTGTTTTTGTAAGGCAAGATCCTCTAAAACTGGGACTTATCAAAACAATTTGGACGAGCAATTAAAAATTAATTTCTTAATGAATAGGTTTAATTGAGGAGCTTGGAAGATCATTAAAAATTATTTTAGTTAAAATAATTATCTTCAGTCTAATGAGCTAAAATGAGCCATCCCAATGATGTATTGACTGCATATAAATAGACATTCGTGAATGTATTAACAATTTTTCGGGAGAGACTACTAGTTTTCCTAAAAAATAAAACGGGAAAGACATTATTTAAACGACAATAAAATAGTAATAATTGTGCTATTTAAATAACATAGATAAGTCTTTCTCAAAGTCCAATGAAAATAAAACACTAAAATTATTAACTCTATTTAACCAACTGCTTAACCAAACCCAAATACCCATTTCTAACCAGAACTATACGAAAATGTAGTCAAACTGATTAAACCGGCAACGGGTAACTATGTAAAACATTTTAAAATGACAACGCGAGAGTTTGATCCCAAACTTTAGATAAAACAAATTTAAATGCATGAACAACTGTTCATATTGGAAAATGCAATTTGCAATTTGCGTATATTCTAAACTCATAGTCAAATAAACAAATTGTTTATAAATAGAAGTCCATTTTTGTTAATTAGTTCCTTTGTTTTTAGTGAAAATGTTTCATATTTGTGTTTAGTAATTATGTGCAAATAATAATGAGACAGTTTAATGGAGCCTTTTCCTAATTTTACTGTTATTTGATTGGGAACTTCATAATCTACACTACATATAATTATAAAAAGGCAGAATATGAGTTTGTATCGTTGTAGGTTTATATTTCGCTCGACTGAGCCAATTGCATAATTCTAGAAACCACGTATTTTGTGAGTGGCTATATTTACCCGGGTGCGGGAAGTTGTTCCCTCTGTACTCCAAACCAAGTGAATCACGAAGTCATGGAACTCGAATCGTTGCTCTAGCTAGCTAAACAATCAGAAACACTGATTTAAGAACAGTCCGATAAATTAAACTCTTAGCTAATATTTTTAAAGCTGTCTTTAGACATTTAACTCTCAAAACAATATAATTTTTTTATCGTTGATCCAAAAATTGAATCTGAGAACCTATCTAGACACACGGCAGTGTGTCCGCCAAGTTCGAGCAAAAAAAGCGACACACCGGCCGTGGGTTATATTACACGAACCATTTCGGGCCAAATTCGACCCCCCTATAACTCAAAATCTATTTTATTTACACATTTCAAATTTCTAGTATCTGTTGAGACCCCCTCACTTATCTAAAATACAAAATTTCATTAATATACCTATTGTAGGTCTTGAGATATTGACGTCAGAAAATCGCTATTTTTACTATACACTCACTGACTGACTCACTGATTCACTGACTCACTCATCAAAAACCTAGACCACTTCCAATGGTCGTATTGACTTGAAATTTGGCATGAAGGTAGGTCTTTATGTCAAGGTAAAGGGAAAAATCTGAAAATGGCCAAGTGTGAGTCGGTTTAAAAATAATGAAGGTGTAAAATACCCAGTGTAAATTTATACCCCTAAGGAACTAAAACGAACTAAAGGAGATGGCCAAAAAAAAACCCAGAGTCGACAGGAACTTCATATGTATGATTGGATTCAGTATAATTTGTGGATTTTAAAAAGTATTTCAAAACATCTAAAAACCATGGGGTTCTCTTTTTATAACGTTTTTTCGATCAAGATTTTAGTTCACAAAAAAGTTTACTTTTACTGTTTGATGTTCGTTAGAAGTTGAATGCAGACTCGTGATTGGACCGTTTTACATTGCTAAGTCATTTGTTATATTTGACAATGTCACATGGCGCGATTTTCAAAGACAATTTCTCCAAAAACATTTCATAGCCAGTTGTGAAGGTTGCATGGAACTGCGAAACCTCTCCAAGTAGGTAAGGTCGGTGCTTAATCGTATCTGGAGTGGTTAAATACAAGACCTTTTAATCAGCAGGCCAACTCTGAAACTATGGGGTTGTTACTAGTGGCTTGTATAATGTTAGTTTACTTTGCTTTTTTATGTCCCTTGATGTTAATAATCTTTAAAATCAACATATATTCAACATAACCTATTTTTGCGATAATATGAAATAGCTCCTATACCCCATGGATTTCAGTCTGGATTTTTTGGCACCATCAAAGGTCTATCATAAAGAACCTATTGGTAACCATTTCATTGCTGTCGATTCTGGGTTTTTTTTCTATGAAAATTTGGCCATCTCCTTTATCTATATTTATATAATATATCTTCGAATGGTCGTACCGATCTGAAATTCATTACAAAGGTTTGTATTTAGTCAAAGTAAAAATCTGAAAACGGCCAAGTGTGAGTCACTTTCGAAAATAACGAATGTGTAACTTTGATCCACGAACATAATATATGATAACATGTCATGTCAGTCAGTTGGTAAATCTAGTCCATTTAGTTAATCTAGTTCATTTCTTTGTAAGAAGCATAGTGCATATTCAAAAATCTGAAAGATAGTATAAATGAGACATTTCCTTAACTAACTTAATCATAAGAAAAAAATAAAATAAACAGCCTTACAAAAATAAATGAAATCCCACCCAAAACAAAAATGTGAAAGGCTGCCAAGTTCGATAATATGGAAATCCTTCGCCTATAAAAGAAGTGAGATCTGAATAAGTACCAAGTTCCATACACATACCTCAGTTAAAAATAGTTACTTTTTAATAATGTTACTTGGCAAGTTTTAATAGAAAATTAAATACTTGATTCATTGCGTTTAGTAGGTTTATAAGAAGGTGTGTGAAAACTTGCCAAGTAACATCATTAAAAAGTAACTATTTTTAACTGAGGTATGTGTATGGAACTTGGTACTTATTCAGATCTCACTTCTTTTATAGGCGAAGGATTTCCATATTATCGAACTTGGCAGCCTTTCACATTTTTGTTTTGGGTGGGTACCAGCATTCACGATTTACAACTACTAGACCAACCAAACACTAACATGTAATAAGAAATGCTAAAATCCATTTATTTGCTACAGGTTACAAGGAGTGTGAGGAAGGCACCCATGCTTACACCACTGGCTGCGGCCCCAAGACTCCTGAAGCCACCTGCGACAACCCAACTCCTCAGGCAGAGAAGGCCATCATATGTGACTACTCAGCTTGTTACTGTGACCCTCCAACAGTCAGGGACACTGCCAGTGGCAAATGTGTGCCTCGGGAAGAATGCCCTAAAAAGGCGTAATGAAACGCCTTTTTGAGAGGTCGCCTCGGTTCGAGTCTATAGTCTTTTTCTTAAGGCTCGAGTAATAATATGTAAGAATTAATTGTATAAATAAACAGGCTCGAAATTAGTATCTGAAACACTGAGTTCAGTTTTTGAAGTACTCATAATGGTACTCATATTTTCTTTTATTACATTTACTTGATCTACTTTTTTTTTCTATTTTGATTGTAAACCTATATTTAACCTTTTTTTTCTATTTTGATTGTAAACCTATACTTAACCTAAAATTGTATTCATAACAAGAAATAAAAGGCTTTTTATTTTATTTTTATTATTATTTATTACTTGACATCATAAAAATCTACATGAACCAATTTCGTGTTCCTTTGTCTTTGTTAGTAACAAATTAGCTTATATTTTTTATAAATACATGTACCTAGTTGATATTACTCATTCAGAAGATGCAATAGTATTTTTTTAATAAAACTATGATATTAAGTAAATTGTTTGTTTTATTACAACTTTACATGTAAAAGCAAAGTTAGCGTCAGGAGCGCCGTCACAATTCTCCGATCCTCTCGAAATACATATAGAGAGTTGCTACCTAATTGCTACCAGCTACCATTAGTTGCTACCAATTGCTACCCTCGTGGTTTTGAAGATATTCAGCATCCAAAGGTGACAGCCATTCTGATATCAGGATGGCTGTCACTTTTCCCAGTGTGAAGAAACGGCGCAAAAGTATTGAGTTTTTTTTTCACCCAGAGTTGCTACCTAATTGCTACCCTCCAGAATTAAATTTTGGGCCACAAAGATTTCCTGGATAAAAAGATATTTAAAAAATGAGTTTTTACGCCCTGCCAAATTAAATTAGCAAGCTGTCAGTTAATACAAATGAGTACTTTTGACGTAGGCGCTATCTATTATAATCCGACAGCTGATATAAATGCGGCCGAAAAGTGAACTAAAGCAAGCCGCCATCTTTGAACATCATTTTTGATTAGGTGTATTTATAAATGTTACCTGTTAAATGAAATTTCCCGAAATGCATGAAAAAAGTATTTATTATAATAACCTCAGCCTTCGATTGTTAACACGAAAACATCCAGTAAGGCCAGTCGTGTAAAAATCATACCCAACTCTACGTAAAACATGAACTGATTTGGTCACAGTAAAACAATATTGATTTTATTAAAAAATATTTTTATTTCAGTCACCGCCGACTTAAAATAGACTCTTTTGCAAAAAAAGCGCCCATACGAAATCTTAGTTTTAAGGACTAAAAAAAATTCAAAACACCGACGAACATTCTGCAAGCGATTAGTCCAAAACAAGGTTTACAAATTTTTTAGCAATTTTAAAATATTCAAATTTAGAATACACTCTCACGCATGCTTGGCTAACCTTTTTGATGCTAGAAACATACTACAATCATTACAACCCTTTGAAACACACATAAAGTCCTTAAAACTAAGATTTCGCATAGGTGCCCGCTTTTTTTGCAAAAGAGTGTATATCATACCCTGACATGATGTAATAAATTTTGAATTATTTCGTGTTAACAATCGAAGGCTGAGGTAATTATAATAAATACTTTTTTCATGCATTTCGGGAAATTTCAGTCAACAGGTAACATTTATAAATACACCTAATCAAAAATGATGTTCAAAGATGGCGGCTTGCTTTAGTTCACTTTTTGGCCGCATTTATATCAGCTGTCGGATTATAATAGATAGCGCCTACGTCAAAAGTACTCATTTGTATTAACTGACTGCTTGCTAATTTAATTTGGCAGGGCGTAAAACTCATTTTTTAAATATCTTTTTATCCAGGGAATCGTTGTGGCCCAAAATTTAATTCTGGAGGGTAGCAATTAGGTAGCAACTCTGGGTGAAAAAAAAACTCAATACTTTTGCGCCGTTTCTTCACACTGGGAAAAGTGACAGCCATCCTGATATCAGAATGGCTGTCACCTTTGGATGCTAAATATCTTCAAAACCACGAGGGTAGCAATTGGTAGCAACTAATGGTAGCTGGTAGCAATTAGGTAGCAACTCTCTATATGTATTTCGAGAGGATCGGAGAATTGTGACGGCGGTCCTGACGCTAACAAAGCAAAGATTATCCCGAATATTTAGAAATAGAAGAAATTCAAGACACCCACATCTGCCTACATTTTAAGTGCTTGTAAGTATACTGTATAAAAGAACTGAGATAAAGCCAACCTTTAGATATTTTCTATATTTATAATACCTTTGTTAAGCTGTCTATAGAAAACATGGAAAATTCCTTTAGGTTTATAAATGTTATACAGACAGATCAGTAGTAAATAAGCTTTTTATTTCTGTCATATATTGCGTCATATTTGTGAGCTTAAGAGGGGTACACACACTTAACACACACTGCAGACTTTTTAGTTGGCCGATAGTTGGTTTGGGGTCATAAATCAGTATCAAGATGAATATTAGTAATCACATAACAACGTTAAGGTATTCGACCGGTATCATCTATACTTATAATAAATCTGTAGAGAGGTCAATTCTGTACATTGAATATATTTCCAAAATAAGTATTAGTGATCGATACTGATGCCAAAAATGCAATCAGTAAAATTTTTGTCTGTCTGTCTGTCTGTATGTTCGTTATGGAAACAAAAACTACTTGATGGATTTCAACGAAACTTGGTACAATGATTCTTCATACTCCTGGACAGGTTATAGGATACTTTTCATCACGCTACGATCAATAGGAGCAGGAGCAGTGAAGGTAAATGTTGGGAAAACGGGAGAAGTTACTCCATTTTTTATGCTTCCGTCGCGTGTGCAGCCTTAATGGTTAAAGCTACATAAAAACCATGTATGACGAAAATGTTCTCCTTAAAATTATGTAAAAAATATACCATGACAGTATATGTCTATATTTTATGGGTGGCTCACAATAACACGTTTAACTCTCTTGGTAGGCACGCATAGATTTTTTAGATAATTGGAAAGGCTGGTGTTTATTATTTCTTCCTCTCTTTGCACAAAGTCCAAACCTAACGCGGATGAAGTCGCTGGCAGAAGCTAGTACCTATTAAAAGTTTTGAATTAATTGGATTGAAAATATTTTTTTCCAACCATCAGCCCAACTGTCGGCCGACTGTTTAGTTGTCAGTGTGCGGGTACTCTAATTGTTGTGCTGTTCTCGTTTTCATGACGTCAATTTATTGTAAAACTGCTATAATGCCCCGTATTATGTATATCGATTTTAGAATTTGTATAAGCCGTATTACAGTTAAAAAATATAAATAATTATAGAAGCAGTACGTATATAAAGTAGTTATATTTAACTCTAGCTGTTCCCCGGGGGTTTTTATTAAATAAAAAGTATCCTATGTTCATTCTAGTACCACCAAGAAAATGTGTATATGATGACCGGTTTAGTAGTTTTTGCATGAAAGCGTAGTAAACAAACGGACTTTCGCATTTACAATATTATATAAGTAGGATTGCCGCTGTCACTCTTTGTCAATCTCATGAAAAATAGTTCAATCGTTTTTGAGTTTACTGCAACTATAGAAGGACTTTTTTATATTTTTGAATTCAGTATACTTGCTAAGAATTGGCATAATTTGTTTTTAGCCTAAAATAAATTGCTTATCGCCCTAGGCCTAGCCCGTTATCAGTTTCAACTAATTAATTTTTCTTTTCCGTCGAGTATTTGTTATTCAGAGCGATTGTGAGTTTTATACCCACGTCTCAAAACAGGAAAACAGTATAGTAACTACTGCTTTTATTATAATTTGGTTATTAACAGTTCAATTGCGGTGCTCATTACGTGTTGTACACTTATATATTATTATTTGAAGTTGCTTGTTGTAAATTTACAGTATATTTATTGAATAACCATGAAGGTTTTTATGTTATTGCTTATTTTGGCCCTAATTGCCCTGTCGTATTGTACCTCAGAACCTGAAGAGTGTTATTATGATTCTAGAGGATTATGTAAGTAGTTTATTTTTTTTTATGTTTAATTAATTTATAGGAGGTACTCTTTAGGCCATGGTAGCTTACATTGTATACTAGAAATGGTGGCTCGCACTGTCTTCATATTATGATGACTGCATAACTACAATAAATGCAGATATTAACTCAATGATTGAAAAGTTCATCAGATGCGTTAAAGGCAGTTATTTTACACAAACACGGCATATAAAGATTGCATGAAGTACTTCTATATACTTATTTATGACGTGAGCGTGAAATACTAAGGCAAAGCTATGGGAAATTAAAATAAATAAATTCTACTAGCAACTAGTAGATAAATATTGTAAATGTGTTGCCAGAAATTAATGTTCGGAGCAACACTATATTTTGAATCAGTGTTTTCAAAAGTTATCTCAGAAACAAAAACGTTTAGGTTAAAGGCTAAACGTGACTAAATTTTAGATTGATAAATATTTAAAAAATATTCTTACCTAATTTTTATTGATGATCCAGTTCTTTAAATACAGACAGATGTTCTCAATAAAAACACATAGAAAGTGGAGATGGGCTTGCGTTTTTGAGAGCTGTCTTTTGTACCATTGACCTTCAAAGAGTTCTGTATTTCTTAGTTTATACAAATAACTTTTTATTCATATTGTTCTGCTTTTACCAGGTATGGGTGAATGTGAGCCAGGCACCTACTCTTACACCTCAAACTGCGATCAGATGATGATACCTGAGCCTACATGTGATACCCCAACTCCTCAAGAGGAAGAGGCCCCCTGTGACTATTCAGCTTGCTACTGTAAGGCACCAACTGTCAGGGACACGAGTACAGGCAAATGTGTGCCTTTGGAACAGTGCCCTAAGAAAAAGGTTTAGCCTTTTTGCGAGGCTGCCTCGGTTCGAGTCTTTTTTTTCGTTTGAATAAATCATTTCTATTTTTAGGGGCAGATTTGTGTTTTATTTTATGTAAGTTAAAGATCTTTGTGATGAAAAGCTTTGATAACATACTTCGAGAAATAAAGGATTATTTTAATTAGCAATAATAATTATTTAGTGACGATTTTCCTTGATTAAGGAATATAAACACTTAATTAAACATCTATACTAATACCTATAATAAAGCGGAAACATTTTATGTTTGTATGAACCCAGAAGGCTCCAAAACTACTGAACCGATTTAAAAAATTATTTCGCTGTTGGGAAGCTAAATTATCCCTGAGTAACATCATCATCATCATCATCATCAGCCTATCGCAGTCCACTGCTGGTCATAGGCCTCTCCAAGTGCACATATTAGTCCTGAGTAACATATTAGGCTATATTTTATCTGGGTACGGGAGTATAAGATATAGAAGAAAAAATAAAGACCAAAAGCCTAGAATATTAAAATCCATTTCTGATATAGATAGGTACAGTTCTGTAAGCCCTAACTGAGGCGAATGACCCCACAAAACCCTTTGCTATTATAACGTACCACACATAACATTAAACCATCCCTTTGTGCCGATGTTCACAAATCCAAAATCGGACATAAACGGCTTAAAAAAACATTCGATGTCGTTTGTTAAGATTTATGTTTAAAAATAAAATGTGCACCAAATTAGATCAGACGTTATGAAAGGTTAAAGTTCATTGAACTCTGGCAGGTGTTGGAAGTCAGGGTTATGTGAATCGATAACAAATAGGTACTGTATTGATAAAATGACAAACAATTTTTTTTGACTTAGTCATCATCTCACGAACTTTTTCCCAACTATAATGTTTGGCTTGCAGTCTATCCGGGTGCAGCTGAGTAGGTACCAGTGTTTTACAAGGAGTGACTGCCCATTTGACCTTCTCAATCTAGTTACCTGGGCAACCCAATACCCCGAGGTATTACTGGCTGTTGACTACCTGTAAAGACGGCCAATAACGCATTAAAAATAAAGTTCATGATAACGTCACACTAAAAACTAATTATGATTATGTCTTCCTACGAAGTTAATTTAAAAATAATTCTACTACACCACTTAACTAGAAAAAATAAAGACGCAACTCGAACAATTTTCCTGTTTACATTTTTTTTGCAATTGTAAACAACACTAGGGATGTTCTTTGTTTTAAAAGCGGATAGTTTCGGATATCGAATATACGAAAAAGCGGTTTTAAATTTCGCACCCGTATGCGCCATTTTGTTTGTGTGTTTACATATTGATGAGTATGTCATTAAATTGGAATAGGGGTGAGAATTTGAACCTTTGATTATCCGCCGAATCGGTGTGGAATGAAAAGAGGAAGTTTGTGCGGGTTTTTCATGTTTGAGAAGGTATTTACTGCTGCTAAATCTATATGCGTTTATATATCGAGGATTATTCATGCCTAAGTTTAACTTCACTAAAAAACAAGTTACCAAAATTTTGAAATATCTATCCGTATACAACAATCATTGATTCAAACTACGATCATTGTTATAATGGCTAACTGTTTTTTTTCTTAGCCCGTACTGTCCCACTGCTGGGTAAAAGCCTCCCCATTTTGTCTCACACCTCTTGATCTTTGTATGGCACTTGTAACTACATTTTTATCTGGTATATTTCTGCTCAGTTATAAATCCGAATTCTAATATCCAAAAATAATCATGTATGTACATCACTAACAATCGTCGTCAAATATTCTGGCCATGCTCACACAACGCACGATATGCTTAAACAAGTTTTGTATTTACATGCACATCTCCGCTGCAGGTGCATTACAATTTACATTTAAGTATGCACTTCATTTTGCCGGTCATTTGCCTTTTCTAATGAGTGTAAGACTTTTTTCCTTTTTGGAATTTGCATATTTTAAAGAAGTGGTTTGGAATCTGATCACTGTAGATTTTCGTTTACTTTAATTCTGATTAAAGATAGAATAACTTGAAGAAAAAAAAAAAAAATTATATTCAAAACTAGCCAAATATCCGAATCGATAAGCCAATTGTATCCATACATCTATTGACAAACAAGGAATAAAATCAAACATAAAGAAGTACAAAATCCAAATGAAATTAAAACAGAATTTAAATTCAACAATTATTTAGTTCGAAACGAATGCAAAGTGCTGGTACCAAGTTAGTAGTTACTGGAGAAGAAAGTCGACAAAGTCAGGAAAATGATTAATTACTAACTCTACACAGAGCTCAGAGCTCAGTGCACAGTGAGACAGCAAAGTGAAATAAATAAATACCAACCGACAGACGTTCTTGGAACCTTAAAAGGGTAAAAACGATTGTTGTAGGCACTCAATTTTGATTTGGGTTTTTATTGTTTTTTAAGTAAAATTATCATACGATTTAACATGATTGTATTAGGTATAGGATATGTAACTGTGTAATGGAATCAAATTTTATTAAGTTAATAATCTTCTAAGGATTGTAAAACGTCATAAAAATCGGCAGCTGTTAGCAGTTCCGATGGCAATAGGTACAATATTTGGTGTGCCGAACTGATGATGGACCTGAAAGGATTCGAACTTTATGATGGAACGTCGTATAGCTGTGCATTATAAAAGCGTGTTTCTCTAGTGTTTTTCAAAGAACAAATGTATTTTGATGCTGTGATTTTAAACATGAGTAAAGTTTTGGGTTTGATTCGTAAATAAAAGTGACATTGGATATGAATAAAAAATGAAAGATTACTGAAGGGAGACATGTTTTAATTTTTAATTTAATTTTTGCTTTTTTATTATCATAGTATAAATTAGCTTTTAATTTTATTAAAACTATACTTATTAAAATACCCAAAACGTGTACCAAAAACTTTAGAGTGAAAACCATAAAAAATCCAATTTAAAAATGTTTTTTTTTTTGTTTTAGCTTTGTTCTGGGATAGTTGTAATTTTTATATACTAAGTAAATATTTCTAGACCTGTAAATAAATAAAAAAGATAGAAATAACGTTATATTAAATGGGCTTTAAGTCCGCCTTTGTACATTGTTTTTTTTTTTTTTGTAAAATGTGTGCAAAAAGTATAATAAATAAATAAAACTCAAAGAAATACTATCCCAACAACAGGCCCAGCCACCTCACTCGTACCTTCAAGTATTTCTAAAGAATTCTGTTACGCTATACCTTTTACCATTTGTACTAAAAGATATCTCAGGTTGCGTCCAAAAAAGATATCGAATATTCCAGAAATTTGTCTTTTTCACCCAAATTATACTGACACTGTCGCCATTATGCTTCCTGTAGTTACTTTTGAGAGGATTCAGTTACGTTTTTAGAATAATGTAGCTTAATTCATATTTTTCAAATGGGCTAAATATCCATGATGACATGTTTTTTTGAAGATCTCGATACATAGAGGAGCTCGTGGAAAAGTAACATTAATTTCGGAAGGTACGTTAAATTGGCAGGCTCCGCTGTTATTTAAAAATATTTGACAATCTACACGAGAGGTCCAGAGCCAGAAAGTCTGACTACCAGTTATATCAAGGGGAGCTGGGTTGTGTAGGTAACTGGCCAGTCGCTCCATGTAAAACTCTGGGACTAAGCTACATCTAGTCACACTGGAAGCCGACTCCAACACAGTTGAGAAAAGGCTAAACTAATTACGAATTATTACTGTCACCATAAGACAGAAGTTATTATTCAGAAAGTCAAAGTCCCCGCTTTCCCAACTTCGCTATTGTCCCAAAACTCTATTAAAGGCGGAATTAATAATATTCCCGTTACGGAAATCTGACAAACTTACACTGTATTTAATAAACGCCGTGACAGCCATCAGATTGTCGGCAAAGATTACTTTTTTCACCTTTATTATGTTCGCACTGGTTGTCAGTTGTCAGGACACAGTAAAGTCTATGAAGAAGGCAAAGTTTTATTAAGGTCATGGAAATCTAAAGGCCTTCTGTAGTATTTGATAATTAAATAATGTTCTTCTTCTTCCTCTGAGCCTTTTTCCCAAACTATGTTGGGGTCGGCTTCCAGTCTAACCGGATGTAGCTGAGTACCAGTGCTTTACAAGGAGCGACTGCCCTATCTGACCACCTCAACCCAGTTACCCAATATAATTAAATAATGTTGTTGTCTTAAAAACTGGTAGGTGTTTTTTTTTAAGAAATAACTCATTATCTGCCTAGTCTTTTCCAAGCTACGATGGGGGACGGCTTCCAGTCTACTAGGTATTTTAAAAGTATAATATCTTAAATGCTGTTGACAAGTTAAAAAAATTGTTCTCTAACGCGACTTTCTTTCTGCCTTTCTGCGTACGATTATTTCAGTGTACTGAAAAAAACGAATTTTTATGCTGTATTCAAGAAAAGTAGAGTGATTTTTGAAAAAGGATTGGGTTTTATGTATTTTTTTTTGTACTTACAGCGTATAAAGCATTATAGCACTACTAATAAATACACAAAAAACATATTAAAATACAATAGTACGGAGTTGTTTTTCTGTTACAATTTTATTATATCAGGGATCAAGTCCAGGTTTAATATAAGAGTATTTGATGGCACAAATATCAAAATATTTGGAGACTATTCATCTGGTTGTATTATGTGCCAAATCCTTGTGATTTCACCCGGTTTTGAAACAAAAATGAATGAAATTTTGTTTTCTCAATTATGGTTTTATGGAAAAAAAAGGTTTATTATGGTTTGTTCGTAAAACCGCTGTAAAAATATATGTATTAAATTCTAAACAAAATAATATTGTGTTCCCCAATAATAATTTAGGTAGGTAAATAATAAAAATGATGGATGCTATTTGATGAATCGGTAACCAACCAGGGATTGTTCATCACGTAATGTATTTGTTAATGTTTTTAACCTCATAGTTGTTTCAACAAATAACATTGATACATATTTAATTTATACACATGTACCTGTTGCTGACTTTACTGGATGACTATACAAAAATTTACTGAAATTAAAAAAAAAAAAAAAAACTAGTAGCCATCAAATATTTTTTTCCTACTTCAAAAGAAGGAAGTGTCATTTTGATTTTGGCCATTTGGTGTCTTCTTCAATAAAAAAATTTGCAAATTGTAAGAATACTTTTTTGCTAATCCAGTTTTTGCCTGTTGATCTCAAAAAAATACATTTTTGATGCATGGTTCGCACACAACACTAATTGCAATAGTTGAAATATGGCTGATACTTGCTTTACAAGGTAAAATGGAGTAATTATCGTCATAGGTGTAGTAAAATATAAAGTAAATTCCTGGAAGGAAAGTGCAGATTGTTTTGCTGGCGAAGATTTTTATAAGACGTACTGTCTGCCGTTTTATTTATTTACTAGTTTCCTCCAGCTGTTTCACCTGCGTTCCATGGAAACTACATCTTGCACCCTAATGAAAAGTAGTTACTGATAATATAAGTAACCGATTTTCTCTTTCCTATATTTTTCAGGCAACTAAGACTATTGTTCAGTGTAGACTAGATATAGTTCCTGCTCTTATATAGAATGGACTCAAGGTACCGACTAACTTCGGAAATCTAAATATAATGAATCTTACAGAAAAAGTATCTACACAGACAAAAATAACTGCAGGTTCCAATTCAGTCTGAACCAAGGACTGATTCAATCACCAGTTGTACCTTAAAATTTCACCCTCATTTCGCGAAGTAGGTTAAACCAACAAAAACCATTTCCCATCACACATTTTCCCCCTTTTCCTTCTTTTCCTCACACATCAGAAAAAGTCTGATTCACCGATATTTCTAAGCGCTGTGATTACATTAGACAGTTCAAAGGCACCTGTATGCTGGTGCTCTGCCTATACTCCTCGCGTTGTGGAGTTCACAAAACAATCGAATGCTGAACGCTCCCGCGGAGATGACGCTTCGGAACGCATTATGGGATTGTGGTACTATTTGTTCTCGATAGGGAGGAATGAATTTTAACTTTGATAAGGGATGAGTTATTTTTGATGGTTAATTTAATGTATTGAAAATATTTTTTTCCTTTGATTTTATCATCGTCAGCATTTTTATGATCGCCACACTGCGCTTGCACAAGGCGATTTCAGACTTTTAGACATAGAAAGTAATTTTCAGATTTTACACTTAGTGCTTCAAGTGATAATAATATAATAATATTTTTTAGCTATTACTCAGCCGAAATTTTAAACAGCAAAAACGTCTTTAAATACTACATCCCGCGACAACTTTGTTATATTTTTTCCATTTAATTTTATCACTTTGGAAGATGAGTTCAAAAAACCAATAGTGTCCAACTCACTCGTTTATCACGTCTTGAGTTTGATTATCACGCGCTGTCGAACGGAGCCCCTCCTGACGATTTAATCGCTGCAAACAATTTATTTTGCTCGCTAAACACTTTCTGTTTGTCTGTGTGTCTGTTTGTCTCAACAGATGAAACTGTTTGATGGTAGAACTGTATTGGGGGGATACATTTTAATTTATGGGAGTTTGGGCGTGAATAGATTGATTTCTATGAGTTTTTGAAAGGAATTTGGTACCAATAGGTTGATGTGGCCGGAAGGATAGTGTAACGAAGTAGTTTGTGGGCATGCCCTAATTTAGAAGCGACGTGACAATTTCCTTCTTTTCTATGTACTCCTTCCTATTTCCTCTGCTAAGTAGTTTCTTATAGACGCACTTATATGCATAATTATTCAGTCCTCCTGTATATTTTCTTAATATGGGATTTAAACATGAATTAGCACCTAAGTATAGAAAATCGACACTTCCGCCCGTCCACTGGCCAGCAAAAAAGTGGACCAAATATTATAGGTACATAGTATAAATAGGAAATAGTATCCCATCAAAATTTCTTCAGAAAACCAATACATCTGTCGCTTCCCACATTTCAAATATTAAACGAAATAATATTCGGGTATACAAAGCCGCGTTTGATCGACATGTACCATTAACTCGGCCGGTTTACGAGCTGAACTGTCGAAGGCCCATGGAGAACAAAATAACTAGCGGAGGTGCCATCAAAATCTCCTAAGAAAGTCATCTTCCAAGCCTTTTCTCCCAACTGTGTTGGGGTCGGCTTGCAGTCTAACCGGATACTAGTAGATACCGGTATCTACTAGTGTCCGGTCGGTAGTCTATCTATATGTTTATTAAATCTCCTAAGTAATATAGTAAATGTAAAGTAAATGCAGGTGTGCGGGGGAAGAGGATCGTTACTGTCTTCGCCTTTACACGCCTTCTTTATACCCGATATTTTTTGTGATACCAAAAATCGTTGACAGATGTCTCAAAGAACCCGAACGCCTCGTTAGTTTACTCGTAACTGATGGTTTTGGTCATGCCCACCGTATTTAACTTATATGGAGTTTTTTGCTGGCTCTTCTCCATGAGACCAACTTTGTGGAATCGTGCAACAATTGTGACGTTTTATAGGAGGCTGCCTGTTTGAGAAGAAGGCACCTAACCTACCTGAAATTATGGTATCTCCGCTTACCTTTCCTTACTTCGTATCGTAGGCCACAATTTGGGACCTCAAAGGCCACATGCTGGGTCAGAAATTCAATAAAGTTGTCAATAACTTGTATAAAATAACGCCTAGCGATGACCCTAGGTGCCAAGCTTGCTTCGGAACAAATAAATGTGTACAGTCCGTTTTGTTTATTGTAACTGGAATTTTGTGGCGGTCATTTTGGTTGGTCGCAAGTGTAATGGCGTGAGGTTTCGTGTTTATAGTGTGTTGATGTTTTTTTTTATTTTAATTAAGTGGGTTACTTTTTGGATAAGTACTCTATAATTTTTGCCTTAAATCAAAAAATGTCTGCAACTTAAAAATTACAAAAATCTTTTTCTTTTTTCTTCTTTCTTTCTTTCTTTCTGTTGAAAAAGTGTGATGTTTTCGTTTCAACTTCGTGTAATATAAATTAATATTTTACCAACATTATACCTGTTGTTTACAGAAATTTTTCACATCTTAGAAAATCTGAGAGCTGAATCACATTTTCTAAAGATCATACATTCTCACTTGGATCATAATTATTATCAACGAGTTTACAAATTAAAACTTCAATGTTTTACAAATATGTCGCCAGCACCTTTTTCAAGCTTTTGAATGTTCATTTGACACATTGGCGAATAAATAGCGATATCAAAACTTTGGTTTTCAAAGTCATTTCACATAGGATGATACAAATGTGTGTGCAATACAACTTCGGAATACTTCGGATCACAATCACGAATCGTGGACGCCTATGCATCTAAATGTGGAAACTGTGGGATGTATTTTACCTGAAGTACAGATAAAACAATGTAATGTTTTCCACGAATAGGCTGAGATGTAAGTGTATAAAACTTCTATGTGATGTCTAAGTAATATTTTGAGCTACTTCATTTACAATATAACACCTACCATCGGAGTCGCTAAAGAGTTTGTTAGTTATATTTCTTTTTATCAATTATTATCGTAGATCATTCACCAATTATCGTTTTTCTTTCTTCAGTGGTCTTTCGTTCATCGATTATATAGTTTTCGTAACCAATGTCGTTCCAGTTCTGGGTTGAGGGGGTCGGATAGGCAGTCGCTCCTTGTAACGCACTGGTACTCAGCTGAATCCGGTTAGACTGGTAGCCGACCCCAACATAGTAGGGAAAAGGCTCGGGAGATGATGATGTGTCGTTCTAGTTCCAATTCTAGTTAGACTAGCAGTCTCAGTTCGAAGAATGGAAGCGCTGTATGATGAAGCTTGTAAAACAGTACCATTCAAATAAACTAACTCACAATTCTGATTTCGGTCACCTTAGAGTTCTATTCACAGGAGCAAACTAATAAACAGATGCCGCAAGTCAAAGCTTAAATACACTCACGTGCATAATTCTAGACCCAACTTCTGGCAAGCAAGTCCTATTGAACTGTTAAATAATTCATTAGCTGATCACCTCTAAAGAGGAAGTTCACTCAATCGATTGAGCGTATTCCAAACTGTTGGAGCCCTAACTTTTTGGCCTCAAGTGTAAATTACACGGGTGGCTGCTACAAAGTTTTGGGTGGCAGTTTTATTGTTTAACGGTGTAATTTTTACTTTAAAAAATTCTTAATTTTGTGTTTTTTTTTGACGTAGGTATTCTTCGGAATTTGTGTAATTTTGGAAAGTCTCTGTAATTTCATGTACATTTTTGGGAATTTAACTCGTACACAAGACATTTTAAACTCTCAAAGCCTAAGAGCTTGTTTGGTGTCTTGACTTGAAAAAATATTTCAAAATTGTTAGTGAACTAACTTATCGGCTACATTTTATCCGAGTGCCAGTATTAGTTTACACGTCGCAGAAGCTAGGCACAATATATACATACATATTTTATTTCTACACTACAAGTCAAAAAAACCTACCAATTTTTTTTTGTTTAAAATTAACACTTCGATCGAAGGACCCCCGAAAAAAAGTAAGTTAATTCGGTTTTTCTTCACAAGGAATTTCAGCGTTTTTCCTTGAACAGTGTTCGATAAAGGGAAAATTTACAGTATCTTAATACAAGGGGAACTCTGAAATATTGTAAAGAGGCTAGAAAAATGATGAGTTTGCTATGTGAAGCTTAAGAGTACCCGTACACTGAAAACTTTTAGTCGGCCGCTAGTTTTCTCTCGTAAATCAGTATGAAGATCGATGGAACCACATACATAACAGTGATCAGATATCTGTCCGATATCAGATTGACTAAAAACTTTGATTCATCATCATCTCCCGAGCCTTTTCCCAACTATTTTGAGGTCGGCTTCCAGTGTAAGGGTCCGTTCAGATAGACCGGGTCGGAGAGCATCGGCGCGCATTTTTCTTTTCACACAGACCGGAGCCGATCGGCTGCGCGAACATTAAAGAGCATGCAAACGGAGCCAAACGTCAAGAAAAAATACACGATCGGAGCCGGTCGGCTCCTCTTATTATTTCACACCGAGCGCATTCGAGCATTCTCAATGACAAAAGCAGTGCGCATGCAAAAATAAACCTTACTTCAAATACTAAGTACTCAATTTTCAACGTGTTAAGAATTTGCTCTGCTCTCCGACCCGGTCTATCTGAAAGTACCCTAACCGGATGCGGCTGAGTGTGAACTGAATGTGAACCTACCAGTGTTTCACAAGGAGCGACTGCCTATCTGACCTCCTCAACCCAGTTACCCGGGCTGCCTAATACCCCTTGGTGAGACTGGTTGTCAGATTCTCTGGCTTCTGATTACCCGTAACGACTGCCAAGGATGTTCAATGACATCCGGGACCTATAGTTTATCGTACCCTCCGAAACTCGGTGATTGGTGTCCAAGATGTACTTAGAAAATTCATACGAACTTAGAAAAGTTGCATTGGTAATTGATAAACCTACACATACTCATACTCGAGAGGTTGGCTCTTTACCCACTAGTCCACCACGACTTTCTAGTCAGCTGCTTTTTTGTATGGGCTAATAAATCAGTATGAAGAGGAATGGAAGTAAGCATATACTTAACAATGGTCCCAGGTACCTATCGACTAAAACTTTGATTGAATTAAAATTTTCAATAATTAAAACATTTTTTTCTGCCACCGGGTCAACAGTTGGTCGACTGTTTCGTCTGTAGTGTACTTGTACTCTAAGTACAATATCTTGAAGTATCTACAGCATCCAAGCATCTCGATTTATGAAGGTAAATTTATTTTCTGTAAGAAAACTCTTTTTTCTACTTGAAGCTGCTTAAGTTGTTTGTTTACATTTTTAAAAGGATTCTTGAAGAATTCTGTTGCATTGGACAGGAATATTTTATTTACTTACATTTTTTTTCCAACCCCTTAAGATCCCTTTAAACTGACTTGCTTTGCGACTTTAAGTATTAACAACATACTATACCTGAGTAATATAGGCTATATTTTATCCTGGGGTAAGTCACCCAGGACGCGAGTGAAACCGTATGAAACCAGCTAGTGACAACATATTTTAATTACACATAGACTGTAATAAATCACAAAAAAAAGCAATTTTTAATATAAACACAGCTCTCACGCAGTTTTCAGCGAAAAACGCCCGTTCATCACGTGTTAATCCCTTGTCAAATAGTGAATTTTCATTTACAATATTTTACGTTAAAAACAGGGCTAATAGGATGTCGACACAGTATTAAAGTGCAGGGAACTACTTTGACTGCAAGCCGCCGCATACTACATGGTTTACAATTTGTATGGTCCAAGTTACGAGAGAAGGATGGTGGAATTTAATTTATATGTATTAAATATTACCTATTTCGAGAGAGCACGGAAGTATTGTTGGAGTGCCTTCAATTCTTTTCGACTCTTAAGTCCAAAACACCTTGTTGATAATCTAATATAGAGCATATACTGGCATCCGCCAGTGTATGTAATGTGTATGCCAGAGTATGTGTGTTTGTTAGTTTTTATCGTGTAAACGGTAGCTTATAATAAAAATATAGGCAAAATTTTACTCGGGTGGAAAGTAATTCCCTCAGGAAGCGGGTACGAAAGCTAGTTGTTAATACGACTATGCTTAGCCTTCTAGATTATTGGGGAATCATTTTTAAATAGGTTTCAAAAGAAACAATTCAATGTAAATAACTTAATTTGATTTTGTAATTAATTAATTCAATTGTAATAAAACCTGTAATGGGCAACTATGTAAGCCCTTTATTCGTGACAACCTACTAATTTTTCTTAATTTGTAAGCATAAGATCTTCTTGTTCCTTTACTAATAAATAAATAACTATAATATTAAACAGAAATCTCAAATCGCTGTAAGCTCATGCCTCGATTACGTGTTAACGTCAGATGCGATTAAATACTTAATAACACTGTGTTTGTAATGAGTGCACTGATTATTATTTACATTATTTTTTGTTGGGAACAAAAGCTCTCAAAATTATTGTTCTGTCTCATTTATTTAACTACTAGCAGCCATTTTGTACTCGTATTTCGTTTTACATGAGTGAAATGGAATTTAATTCATGTTTTTACACTCGTAAAGTATGCATTTATAAATGGATGTTAACTTGGTATGTGGATGTATGTTTATATATCAGGACCTTTACAACTATTCCTGAATCTACCATTAACTTGTTTTTGGTGATGAAACATTTTTTTTAGAGATGGGAAATCATCAAAAATTCTGCTGTGGGTCTAGCGAAAGGTAGTGTCTGACTTTTACGACTAAAACCCATCCCTATTCTTTCTGGAGCATTTTGCGTGCCAGGTCCGCAGTAACTCTTTCGAACAATATTGCCCAGGAATCATAATTGGGTACTTTGAATATCATTAAGTGGAAATCACGAACAAAAAAAAGTTTAAGCCTTCCCACATTTCTTTTGAACACCAGAAAATCTTCAATGAAAGACACCACGGTATATGTAATACCTAGTCACCGAAAATAACATTTAAATAGAATTTATGAAAGACCAACCCTGTCCATTATGAACTGACACACAAAATGGTTGATAGTCCCTTCCAGTCGACCGAACCATTGTATAAAACCATAAAAACTATGACGATCCACAACCAAGCTATTCTATAAGGTCGTAAACGACAATTTGCTAGTACCATAACGCGATAGGCAGATATATGGAGGAAGGAACGGTAGCAGAGATGCCGTAAGGAAGGTAGGTCAGGCGCCATCTTGTAGGTCAAGCAACGTACAAGAACTAACAAGACGTTCGGGTTCCTTGTCAAATCAAAACCAATCTGACAAAGATAGATTGATTCATTGGTGATATTATTTTGAAATTATGTGTTCCATAGAAGATAAGTAAGAACGTTCGTCGTCCCCCGAACACCCACATTTTGGCGCGCTACTTTCTTAGGAGATTTTGCGTTATGACATCTCTGCTAGTAATTTTGTTCTCTATGGGCAGATTATTATAGGCTAGTAAATCGATAGGCTTCTAGAGATTGCAATTTATAAAGCTTTATAGATAGCGGGGGAAGGTTTTTATGTTACGGAACCCTTGCGTCTCGTTTGGGATTTTAGGGTGGGTATGAGGATCTCTGGTTTGTTTGGAATTATATGAGTAGTTATGGGGATTTGATTATTTTATTACCTACCTACTATCTTTTCCCACCGGTTTCTCTCGATTCAAGGAAAACGTAGAGATTTTCCTATTCAGGTAAGTAGGTTTCACTAATATCAGTTTCTTATTTATTGTGTGAAAAATTACAAGTTTATAGGTGAGATTAGATTTTGAAAAGGGTGATACTTCGACCTTCCAAATCGATAAGTTGCTGATCTCAATTTCTAAGCCAATTCAGATGTCAGATTTATCTAAGAAAAGCTTAACGTGTATTCCGTGGAGTGTTTATTTTTAATGCACAAAGCTATGAAAATCAGTTATTAATTTATGGCTCGAATAAAATAAAAATGAATTATTGGAAGCCATTAACTTATATTCTGGTTTTATTAATTTTATTGTGTGACTAGCTTCTGCCCGCGGCTTCGCTCCCGTCAACTGACTTCTCTACTTTACCCTATTTTTTTTTCATAAGAACCTTCTCCTGACAATAACAAACACAACAAAAAAAATAATTAGCCAAATTGGTCCAGGCGTTGTTGAGTTATGCGCTTACCAACACATTTTGCGATTCATTT
The DNA here is from genome assembly GCF_022581195.2 of Helicoverpa zea. Lineage (NCBI taxonomy): Eukaryota > Metazoa > Arthropoda > Insecta > Lepidoptera > Noctuidae > Helicoverpa > Helicoverpa zea. Next base: position 9,839,482 of record NC_061472.1, read on the forward strand.
TTATATTATAAGACTAGCTTTTGCCCGCGGCTTCGCTCCCGTCAACTGACTTCTCTACTTTACCCTATTTTTTTTTCATAAGAACCTTCTCCTGACAATAACAAACACAACAAAAAAAATAATTAGCCAAATTGGTCCAGGCGTTGTTGAGTTATGCGCTTACCAACACATTTTGCGATTCATTTTTATATTATAAGACTAGCTTTTGCCCGCGGGTTCGCTCCCGTCAACTGACTTCTCTACTTTACCCTAATTTTTTTTTCATAAGAACCTTCTCCTGACAATAACAAACACAACAAAAAAAAGAATTAGCCAAATTGGTCCAGGCGTTGTTGAGTTATGCTCTTACCAACACATTTTGCGATTCATTTTTATATTATAGATTATCGCACATAGTACCTATTAACAATGGGATTATGACGGTCTGTTTGATACAAAAATATATACATGTATATTATGTAGTACCTAAATCCTCCCACAAATATTATAAACGCGAAAGTTTGTATATATGTATTATTTATGCATGTTTATTATTGTTTCGCGCAAAAACTACGTTTAAATGGATTTTAATGAAACTCAGCAGAATAGCGCTTGAAGATTTTTTCTCGGGAAACGTTTAAAACTGCTACATTAAGTTACTGTAATAATGTTAAAAACATAACGATTTCTAGAAACAATCGATACATCACAACACATATTCACATAATCGTTTTATTTATTTCGTACAAGCAACTCCACATTCGAGTAGAGCTCTCGATTTATTGCGAGAATCGAATAATTGATTCCAATCGATATGTTGGAGATGAATAAATCGTAGCTGGCAATACCCTGGGATTTGAATGACGGAGCCTGATCAAAATATAATAGAATCAAAAATGTCGTGAATTCTTTGTTTGTTGTTTCGTAATGTTATTACAGTGCAGAGGAATTGTTATTATTTTATTAGATTTGTTCTGACAAAGTCAATGTCAAAAGTTTTGTGTGATGTAGACGGTCAAGTGAGAATATAGAACTATGTTTAATGAATAAACTGTGTGGATATTTACTTTTAACCATTTTCTGAAGTAAAATAATGAACTTAAGGTTCTACAAGCTTCTGGTATTCTACCTGATACATAGGTAAGTATGTCATGCTAAGCTGGAGTCACATTCGGTGTAAACTTCAGGTCACAGGACACCGCGCTATTAACCATTTCATTCTATCCATTTTCTACTGAACCACCGTCTCTCATTTTAGAAATATGTTCTAATTACCATTGTCAGTCATTACGGGTAGTCAGAAGCCAGAAAGTCTGACACCAGTCTAACCAAGGGGTATCGGATTGCCCGGGTTGAGGAGGTCAGACAGGCAGTCGCTTCTTGTAAAGCACTGGTAGTCAGCTGAATCTGGTTAGACTGGAAGCCGACCCGACCCCAACATGGTTGGGAAAAAGGCTCGGAGGATGATGTCCTTAAATTATCATTAATCGTCAAAAATCTTTCCTATACTCACAATTCTTACTAAACTAGGTCAGGCTTCGATAGACTTCGGACTTCGGATACACTACTAATTGTTTGGCTATCGTATCCGCAATTAGTAACAACATATACACTGTGTAACAATATATGTTATGTTACCAACAGTATACGTATATGTTGTGTTATTAACAATATGTTATGTTAGTTCCCTACGTGAACTGAAATGGGAGTATTGAGTGGGTGCTATGAATTAATTGCTTTGGCTTTTGGTAGCTATTTCTGTGAGCTAGTGTTATTTTAAAGCTACGCATATGATACATTAATGAGTGTTATTATAATAGTTTAAAAGGCTGGCGAGAATAACACCAATTTCTTCTAGGTAACTAAAAATATTTTTAAGGATTCGTGGACTGAATTAGCTCCAATCTCAGTGGTTTTCTTGAACGCGATAAGAAATTACTACAATGATTTTTTTTCAGTGAATACCAAGAAGAAACGGCGCAGCTGTTTGCACGCTGTTAAAGAAGTCTCAAACACACACGTTTTCACATACACTCGAAAACTTTCACCTTTATAATATTTGGTAAACTATCGGCCACTTCATCGTCCCATACCCAAAACTAAGTTTGATATATCCATCTACCCAAGACATCTTGTTCAACAAACCACTATACAAACACCCGTAGTTTCTGAAACACATTATAATATCAAGTAACTGGGTTCCTTAACGGTTATGAAGCAAGCCGCGGTATTAAGTTAGTTTATGTGGACCGATAAGCCAGCGTCCAATCATTCGCCGCTCTCTAGAGGCCACAATTCAATTTTATTTACTTGATTCACGTGAGGGTAGAATCGTTCACTCTGATACATATAGTTTTGATTTTGTGGGGGTAGTAAGTGAAAAATATAGATAACAGATTGCAGCATGTTTTTTATACAGCCACGCTATTGAATTGGGAAATTCCTGTAATTATACTTAGTGATGATTTGTTAATAAATAAAGTAATACATGTTGAATTGTACTCGAATACTTCTTAAAATGCTCTTTAATAGCTAGTATTTTTATTCTTGTGGTTGTAGCGGCAACAGAAAAAAAAAACATTTTTGAAATTTTCTACCATTCTACTATCAGGGTTTAGTAATGAGATATAGACGGGTGGAGCACGAAGTCAATAACTAAGTGTTGGTAATATGTGGTTTTAATTCCGTTTTCACCCATAATTTTTACCCTTTACCCTAGAAACATACTAAAAAAGACAATGAAAACTAAAACACAAATTACGTGATTGTAGTAACATTCTAAGGCTGGGGACAGAAGTAAAGACGTATTACTACTACCTTTTATCGACCACAAATCAAGTAAGCCACATTCCTAGAAATTACTTCCACGCTTCGAATAGTAAGAAGTCCATAATTTGCTTTTCATTGCTGTGAACTTAAGTCCTAGAGTTAGGTGTATAGTGTGAACTGGGATTAATTTTTAAAGTGAAAAGGTCCTGCTTGTTTCGGAAGGCATGATCAATTGCTGACTCTCGACTGTCATTTGAAAATTTTTGGCAGTCGTTACGGGTAGTCAGAAGCCATTAAGTCTGACACCAGTCTAACCAAAGGGTATCGGGTTGCCCAGGCTACTAGGTTGAGGAGGTCAGGTAGGCAGTCGCTCCATGTTAAACACTGGTATTCTGCATCTGGTTATACTGGAAGCCGACCCCATCACATTTGAGAAAAAGCTAGGCAGATGTCAACATCTACTCTTTTGCAGTTATTTAAAAGGATAAATAAATACGAGTCATAGGAAAACCGTAAGTTTATTTAATAGTCCAACGTTTATTATATTAATCACATAATTTACATAGTTTTTCTCTTAAAAATAACTCGCTTAGATATTTTTGTTTCGGAGAAGTAATTTTAAAAAACAAACAACACATGTTTGACTTAAGATATGATTTTTATATTAATTAAGAGATATGTTATTTCTCAGAAAAATATTTACAAAAATAATCTTTAAAGTAAGTTATATTATATTTATCTCCGATACAAAAAATCTTTATAATTTACAATAATTAAATTGATATGGAAGAGTTTGTCTATGATAAATTCTATAATCATTAACTTATTAACTAACAATTAATTGTTGGCATCATTTTTAATAAATGTACAATTTTTTTATAGTCTTTGGTATTTTATTTACATATCACTCTGGATTTGATCCATATGCTATCTCTCTGGTATCTGAAACAAAAACAGAAATATCTTATTATTTGCTCCCTTCAATGGAAACGGTTTCGCAAAGCCAGATAAAGTGTCTAATTGCCTAATACCTTCCTCAAGAAATGGCCTATCTAACACTGAAACTGTTCCTATAATGAGCGTTTTAACTTACAGTTGACCAATCGAGATGAGATTTGAAGATAGATATTTCACCTCAATCCTAGAGAATCACATCTTAATAATTCTACAGTTTTATAGAAACAGCGTAACAAACGAACATATACATTTGCATGTAAAATATTAGTACTTGTCTAGGGATTCCGTTCAATAAGTACCTGCGGAGAAATACTTTATCCCTTAAGAACTAAAGTCCTTAAAAGCTAAACTGACTTCCGAAATCGGGGTCAATACCATCAAATCTCTGTTTACAAATAAATAAACAAATAAATAAACAAAGTTTTGTAAACAATTTTAATTGTTTGTTGTTCAGTTTTTCTCCCAATTATTTTAGGGTCAAAACATGGCTAGTTGCTAATTAGAACCTATAGGTAGTTAATTCAGCCAATCTTGTTGATGATAACACAACATGACAGTAGTATTTCCCAAAGGTATTGGTAGTGCGTAGTCAGTATTGTGTCTAGTATACGTGTAGTATCAGATACAGGAATGAATTTTATCCAGTGCGCAAACTTTGTCAACTTATAGTTAAATACGTTTTATAGATACGTATATTTTTATTTTATCGTGTTTTAGTACAAAAAAGGAAAGTTATTGATATCGAAAGGTCGCATCGGTCACAGTCGTCATAGTAGGCACGGCGGCAACGCGAAACCGGTTTACTGAAGCGAGCGCTGCTCGGCGCGCCTAAGAATAGTAATGGTATCCATATTTTGCTGATTTTAGGGCGGACAAAAGCATGAATTTTTTTTTTTACTGATGATGCAGATATGTTCTGTTAATCTCAAACTCAAACTCAATTTTTTTTATTTCAAATAGGCCTATTAAAGCTCTTTCGAAACGTCAAAGTTAGGTGCAATGATTAGGTGTAATGATTTTGGACCACCAGTTTTTTTTGTGCACTGCTTAAAATTCATTCCTGTATATATTGCATACTAGCTTCTGCCAGCGGTTTCACCCGCATCCCATGGGATCCTCTGCGCGAACCCGAATAAAAAGACTATAGCCTTCCTCGATAAATGGGCTATCTAACACTGAAAGAATTTTTCAAATCGGACCAAAAGTCCCTGAGATTAGCGCGTTCAAGCAAACAAACAAACAAACTCTTTAGCTTTATTATACTCGTATAGATATTGTCAGTCGTCTTCTTATCGAGTGGGCTGCAGGTTTGAATCACCTAGCAAGCCCTGGTGTCAGAGTTTTCTCAAATCTGTCTAACGGCCTATGACGTGGAATTGTAACAACGACTGCTACTGAGTAGCATTTGGGGACGCCGGCTTTACGGTGATGTAACACCGTCAACTTCCAGACTCCAGGCGGCTTTGTGAAAGTTTCTAAAACCCACAAAGCGATTTCGGCCCGTCCCGGGAATCGAACTCGAGACCTCGTGCACAGTAGAGCTATCGACGACTAGACTAACGAGGCAGTCATATTGTCAGTTGTCATACCTTTCAGCAGACTACAGCTTTCAGTAGCTGTTCGTGAAAACTCCTGAATTCACCAACTCTATATAAATCGATTCTATTGTGAATTCTAGCTACCACTATTACAGTACCTAAATAGCTGTATTGATTGAATAGTAATTTACTAATGATGATGATTTTGGGCTGGCAGCATTCATGTGATTTATTCTCCTAATTTTGATCAAATAGTGTTTGCTACCTACGACTTCGTTCACGGCCTGGATAAAAAGCCTATATCCGTATCTTGAGTACCGTCTACCTTTTCCCAAATTTTATCTCAACCAGTACAGCCGTTTAAGTGTGAAAGCGTATCAAAAAACAATCAACCTTACTTCTATTAGAAATTAAAATGTTTTTATGGTTTAAACAATTTTATTTCGCTCAAAAAGATTATAATCATTCTTTCTGTGAGGAAAAACATATTATAAATTATAAATTATAAATTATAAAAACATATAAATTAAGTTAAGGATAAGCGACAGTTTCGCTCGAAAGTAAATGTTAACTTAAAGAACTTAATACATCCCTACTTCCCTACTAATATTATAAATGCGAAAGTAACTCTGTCACTCTGTCTGTCTGTCCGTCTGTTACGCTTTCACGTCTAAACCACTGAACTGATTTTAATAAAAATTTGGTACAGAGATAGAGTTGACCTTGAGAAAGAACATAGGATAGTTTTTATGCTGATCTTTTGAAGAATTCTCTTGGAAACGCGATATAACCGAACTTTACGCGGACGAAGCCGCGGTCGGAGGTTGTAAGAAAATAAATGGTTTCTTACCATATTCTCTGCAGTAGGAGGTGGGCTGTATGCTAACTTGTGAGGTTCGCTGGTCGCCTCCCTGATGCTGTAGCTCTTGTTGTCACTCGACTCCAGCACCACGCGGGGAGGCTCATTCTCTACACAATACCATCAAAAGCAATCAAATTAAGAAGTCGCATTTATTCAAAGTAGCCTGAAAATCAGCACTTTTGGAAAGCGAAATTTACAAAAGACAGTCCCCACAATCTGTGATTAAATATAACGTGATATTCATTTGAAGATGAATTTTGAACTATTATGGAGAATCCGCTAGATTCAAATAGTTATGGTTCTAAAATGCCATTGTTGTAAGAAAAAGAAAGAGCCTTTTAATTTTTAAATAGTCTTCCAAAAATCCCAAGTTTTAAAAGGTCTCAAGTCTTCTCGAGACATTTTGTGCAAACGAAACATAAAAGCATTCAAAACACTACAGGGAGTCCAATTTACGAATTAGAAAAAGACCTGAAAATTATCAGCTATCAAGCAAAACTCGACCATACTCACCAGCCTTAGGGTTCAATATGTCAGGCTTGGTCTCCAGCTTGTCTGCGGGCGCAGGGTAGGCTATGAGGAACCGCCTCCCCTGAGCGTCTACTTGCACCACACTTTGTGATGGTCGCTTACTGGTGGTTGTTGTTTCGCTTCTCCTATGAAGAATACAAAAGCTTTAGATACTATACTTATCCATATTTAAGTAGAAAAGCTCGAGGCTTATTTATAGCAGTATGGAATATGGAATGGGGTTGAGCCATGCTTTTTGAATTTTATCCGTAAAAGGATGACCACCTCTATGCCATAATGAGTTCCACAGATTCTGAAAAGTGGTCAAATAGTGAGTCCCGGCTGTAATTTTGCCCGGCAGCTGTTATTGGCAGATAAGTCAGAAAGTCTGACAACCAATATTACCAAGGTGTATCGAGTTCGAGTTGCCTGGGGAACTGGCTTGAGGAGTACAAAATAGACAATCGCCCCATGTAAAACACTGGTACTCAACTGCATCAGGTTAGACTGGAAGCCGACCCCAATATAGTTGGGAAAAGACTAGGCAGATGATGTACAAAAGTAAAATAAGTAAACAGCTTATGTTTGTTTTCCTATGTACAGCACATTCGTTTATTTAACTTATATAACAATAGTAAAGAACGTATAAATGCGTATATTTAGCTAATTAACATGTACAAAACGCCACCCCATTGTGCGAATGTTCGCAGTTATTTGTGTTCAATGATTAATATAAACATTAGTATGCGTGTGATGAAGAAACCATACATTGTTCATACAAATTCCGATACAATTCACTGGTATTGTTGTATCTTTGGGATGGTTTTAGGGTTGTCAACCCCTGTTTACATAATAGAAGTACTTTCTCTTGGATTCACCCGCGCTAATAAAACTACTTGTGTGTACAAATTTGATTCCAGAGCAGGTATTCATTGTAACTTTTCTAAGTTATAATGTACTCTCTAAGAGTACATGTATATTGGACACTATTGATGTAGTAGAGGTGAAGGAAAAAATATGGAGGAAAAATTTATTTAGAACATCTCATCATCGGTTCACCATCTTTACATAATAATTTCTTTGAAGTCTAGAATCACCAACTGGCCTGAAGGAAGCGTGGTGATTATCGCTCATTCCTTCCATGTATGAGAACAGGGCTTTGCATTGCAGAAGGAGAGTAGAATGGCTGATAGTAAATTATTCTATGAAAACAACACCTACATATGATTGCTCAATAGATATAAATATAAATCGTTTATTTTCAAAAAAATATTGATTCCTATTAAATAGATAGACAGACAGATTTGATAATCATTTATTAAATAAAAGTCTATGCAAACTAATATTATACCTAAATGCGAAAGTAACTCTGTCTGTCTGTCTGTCTGTCTTTTCTTCACGCCTAAACTACTGAACCGATTTGTGTGAAATTTGGTACAGACATAGTTTGGAACTTGAGAAAGGACATAGGATAGCTTTTATTATTATTATTCTTTATTGTACACAAAAACATTTAAAAGACACACACAACACAGAGAAGACATGTACAAAGGCGAGCTTAACCCAGAACTGGGTTCTCTAACAGCAAACCTTAGAGCCTTTACCTTTTATCACAAAAAATAGAAATAAAAAATTAAATGTATTCTGGACATACAGCGCCATGTATTGGTCAAACCAAAAATCTGCCGGCAGTCACTATTCCACGCGAACGAAGTCGCGGGCAAAAGCTAGTAGGTACCTATTGATTAAATAATAGTTGTGAGAACAGGTAACCCTAACTAGGTGTAACGCGTATTATATTGTGTGTATAATTAATTCGCTTCCGTGTCGATCTATATAACAGATTAGGTGTTACAGTTTGTCTAAATCCAGTTATGTATTAATGGTGTATTGATTATGTTTGGTACCTATTGTTTTATTAGATTATATTAAATGTCAATGAACTATGTGATTATTGCAGTAACTCTAAGTTTCTCAGCTTGATATTATCATCATCAGCCTATCGCAGTCCACAGCTGGACATAGGCCTCTCCAAGTGCACGCCACTGAGATCTATTTGATATAAATATGTCTTTCTCGATAAATTAGGTATATCACTACAAGAATTTTCTAAATCGGAACAGTTATTCCTTAAATTAACCCGATTAAGTAGAGAAAATACCTTTCCAGCTTTATTATAAGTAGGTAGTAGGTACAGGCTCGATTAACCGAATTATTTTTAACACCCAGACCTTCACCTTTACATACCAAAAATGTAACAAAGATTAACAAAACAATCACCAAACTAAAGACCTTATTAAATCAACCTTTTCAACCATTACGGCCGAAGATAAGTTCTAATGAAAGTACGAACAATGACCCTATCCTATCCCCTTAGTTTCTCAGGTCTCCTAAATGGTCTTGGAGACAATAGGAGCCTTGCCAAGGCATAACTAGATGTACGGCGTATGGTCTGCAACTTGGCTCGGCTTGGCTAAGTGCCAATGAAGGCATTTACCTTGGTCTTATCTTAAATTACAATTGATTATAATAAGAGTGGTCTTTGTTTAAATATTTGTTTCGTTAGGTTGCCAGAATATTTGAGTAGCTTTTTTAGAAATAAATAAAATAGTTGGGGTTTCATTAGGTACTAAAAACCAGTGTTGGGCAAATCAACTAATTTATTCAATCAATTGATCAATCATGATTGATCTAAACATGATTATTTTAGTCATGACTAATATAATCATAACTAACGAGATCAATCATTAGTCATGACTAAATTCGTTAATCGCAAATCGTCAATCATTAGTTTTAATCATGAATGTATGACTAAGCTCAATGCACAGGTGTTGGTACACTACACATACAGGGTGTAAGGATCAGCTGATCGAAGAATCAGGCCATCATCTTGAGTAAAGCATTGAAGGAATTAGGACTCGGCAGCCAATTTTGTATGGAGATGTCAAAAATTCTTTTAATTTCCGAGAACAATTTCTTTGTGGACTTTGCTCAGGAGCATTATCTGAGTCAGTTTTCAGGGGCTGTACCGTACACCCTGTATCAAACGATTGATTTTCTCTTAGTGCCTTACGAGTATTTTACCGGGGCATGTATTTATCTGACCACCAAAAAATACTGAATTTAACTAAAACACTAAAGTCTAACCTAACCTACTGTAACGTTTTGTGTGCAATTCAGTATTTTTTTAAGATGCAGAAAAAAAATACTTTACCCGGAATTAAAAAATATCAATCATAAATAAATAATCATGATTATTTGATTAAGATTAAAACTAATCAATCGTTAGTCATCACCTTGTGATTAAACTAAACAATCATTAGTCTTCAATCATAACTAACACATTCAATCATTAGTCATCAATCATTAGTTAACTAAATTTTGCCCAACACTGCTAAAAACGTTGTCGAATCAAAATGTAAGTATGTAATAAATAATATTTTAGGGATTAAGTTATCATTATGATAAAACGTAGTTCATCAGATTTTAACAAACTAGTAACACGCATAATTAGAAATTGGTTCCGAACCATGACACGATTCACAAGACCTACCAAAATTATCTTAGCAACCGTTATTGCAACAGTACGCTATGTTGTTTTAAAAAGGCACCAAAGTTATTTATGTTTATTTCGTCACTTGAACTTATGCCACTAGCGACCATTCTTAATCTAGACACACGGCAGTGTGTCCGCCAAGTTCGAGCAAAAAAAGCGACACACCGGCCGTGGGTTATATTACACGAACCATTTCGGGCCAAATTCGACCCCCCTGTAACTCAAAATCTATTTTATTTACGCATATCAAATTTCTAGTATCTGTTGAGACCCCCTCACTTATCTAAAATACAAAATTTCATTAATGTACCTATTGTAGGTCTTGAGATATTGACGTCAGAAAATCGCTATTTTTACTATACACTCACTGACTGACTCACTCATCAAAAACCTAGACCACTTCCAATGGTCGTATTGACTTGAAATTTGGCGTGGAGGTAGGTCTTTATGTCAAGGTAAAGGGAAAAATCTGAAAATGGCCAAGTGTGAGTCGGTTTCAAAATAATGAAGGTGTTTTATACCCGGTGTAAATTTATACCCCTAAGGAACTAAAACGAACTAAATTTATCTATATTTATATAATATATCTTCGAATGGTACAAAGGTTTGTATTTAGTCAAAGTAAAGTAAAAATCTGAAAACGGCCAAGTGTGAATCACTTTCGAAAATAACGAATGTGTAACTTTGATCCACGAACATAATATATGATAACATGTCATGTCAGTCAGTTGGTAAATCTAGTCCATTTAGTTAATCTAGTTCATTTCTTTGTAAGAAACATAGTGCATATTAAAAAATCTAAAAGATAGTATAAATGAGACATTTCTTTAACTAACTTCATCATAAGAAAAAATATAAAATGAACAACCTTACAAAAATAAATGAAATCCCACCCAAAACAAAAATGTGAAAGACTGCCAAGTTCGATAATATGGGAATGCTTCGCCTATAAAAGAAGTGAGATCTGAATAAGTACCAAGTTCCATACACATACCTCAATTAAAAATAGTTACTTTTTAATGATGTTACTTGGCAAGTTTTAATAGAAAATTAAATACTTGATTCATTGCGTTTAGTAGATTTATAACAAGGTGTATGAAAACTTGCCAAGTAACATCATTAAAAAGTAACTATTTTTAATTGAGGTATGTGTATGGAACTTGGTACTTATTCAGATCTCACTTCTTTTATAGGCGAAGCATTCCCATATTATCGAACTTGGCAGTCTTTCACATTTTTGTTTTGGGTGGGATATTCTATTCATCGTCATTATCAATATTTGCTTACCAGAAATTGAATTTTGACACCGTCTCCATAAAAGTACCCAAATTAATGTCAAACCAAATTAGATATGGCAATTCGTCATAACTTGTAGCAAAACAAAATAGGTATAGATGGAATATCGGAAACGGCCATTAAACTATATATTACGGAAATATAAAATATTCTCATATTAGTATGAAACTTCTAGCTCCAAAGAATGGTCAGTAAGACATTGGTAGTTTGAACATATGTCTCATAAGAGCAGTTATAAGATGCGATAAATAATAAGTTCTGAATTGAGACCTGACTAACTCGGAAAGTTCAGTTTGCACCTAGTTGCATGCGGAAACTGTCTACTATGCATATTTATGTGTCTGTTGAATTGTTAGTGCAGTTTGAGTTAGAGAATAATTCATTTTGTTGAAGTTTTGCTAGAATAAACAAAAAAAACTGGGTACATAATCAAAAGGTAGGTTAAGTACTTGATTGCGACAATCAAACAGATTTTTATTACCTAAATAGTGATATATACCTTCAATAAGTTATCATTCAGTAAACCTAACAAGGAATATGATAATGATGATGAAGGAAAAAATAGGCGATAAAATGCTCATAAAAGAGTGATGCTATTTCTGCAACCTTTAAACCACAAGGCTGAAAAATACCAATTCAGTTTGACTTAGCTAGGTGATCAAGATGGATTGTCATTTTTAGGTACACGGAGTAGACTCGGTGGTATTTAACTATGTAGGTAACTATGAGATAAGCAGTCTGAGCTTAGCAACAAGGCGGATAAAGATTATCCAGCAAACATCTGTAATTATTTTCATTATTAAATAAATAAATACACCTTAATTAAACGGAAATACTCAATTGATTAAATCTAAATTAATTGTTATAATTTAATATTTTTGTACTGTTTTATGCATGTTGATAAATGAAAGTATTTGTACCTACTTATATAAATAAATTGTATGAATGATGTATCCTCCTGTAATTAAAGAACACATGCTTAGATTAAGCTATGTCTTAGTTTTAAAATTGTGCTGTACTTATTCTTATGAGGAAAAATATTATTTTACCTCCAACAAAGAATATGTATTATATAAAAAAATAAATGTAATCATATTGGTTATGTTACATTAATACTCACTTTCTAACAGCTAGCACGGCGATGGCGCCTGCGGCGGTCAGTATAGCAGCAAGCCCCGCGAACGCGGCTGCTGTTGGGAACTTCGTCTCCGCTCGAGTCGTGCTTTCTATGAAAAAAAAATCTGTTAGAACGAAGTGTTGGTAAATTATGATTGTTTGAAGATATTTTTGTTCTATGGTTATATAATACAAACTGTTGTTTTGCATCCGTGCCAAAATTCAAGGCCGTAATAATGCTAATGATTCTCGACCCAAATATTAGCTCTTTTTTCTTGTCGCATCAAAATACTACACGTACTTATTGTATATTTTTAAGTTATTTTACAACTGTGGTAGAAAATTACAAAGGAAATCGTCGTTTTTCAAATGATTTAAACATCTTTAAAGATGGTATTTGAAAAGCTAACTTATTTACGAAACTCTAACAAACTAAGTAGCCTTCTTTTTCAAAAATATATATTTCCACGATCAGGAACGAAAATTATTAGAAACAGTATAGATAACTAGGTTACATATATATAAATATTATTTCAATATTTCTCTGTGAGATAAAATCTATCTATACGATATAAGATAACCCTTTTCAGAATCACAATACAGTTGTTGATATATTCCGCTTATTACCTTTACAAACAAGATATTTTCCTGTTTTTCTTGGATACATTTCCAGTAAGAAACTCAATAATTATTATAACAATAACAAGAATAAAGATCATAGTTGTGGACTGAAAAAATATTACGTTAAAAATAATGATTTCCGTTTGTTTAGATAACTGGAGAAATATAAGTATTTTGTATCATAACATATCGACAATATTTTGTTAGGAAACTTATTTAGGTCTTGTTTGCTTGGGGCTAGTATATAACAAGTAATTGGAAAATAAATAGGTAGTCTATAACCTGCGAAAGGACGTAGGCTACTTTTTAACCGGATGCGGGATGTAGTTCCCTAGATTTTATACACAAAACTGGAGGTGCGTATTTCAATTCCCTAGCGATAAGACCGCCTTAGGTGACAGGCGGTCTTGTCGCTTTAACTAGTTTAAGATCAAAAATGTAAAATTGATGTACCTAATAAAGTATATCTATCTAGTACTAGTACGTATCTTAAAAAGGATCCAAGTTAAAAAAAGCCTTGTAACAACGTAGTTCTATGTAAATTCCTATCTCCCAAACGTACATAAATTTTTCAGTTGTATTGTCGACAAAATCGTTGTTGAACTAAATATTTCTAAAATCGAATTCCTATCGGAGTTTCATTTGCATACTGGTTCAATTCAATTGAGCTTCGATTACTGGTGTTCAAAAGGCGAGCTGTTACTACATAACGGACGAGGGAAATAGACTAGTGTTTTCCGCGGTTTCTGTTGCATTTTTTAAGGAAACACGCTAACAGGAAAAAGTGTTTTCTTTCAAAATACCTCCTTGGTGGAAGCCGAGCCAAAGGTCCTCATTATTTAACATTTATCCTCATTATTTATCCTGGGTCTATATAAGTATGACTACTTCTAGACTGCCAGGCTGCTTTATGAAAGGTCTTAAAGCGACTTCGGCCTGATCCGGGAATCGAACACTAGACACCGTGCACTTAAAATTACTAAACCAACAAGACAGACCGACAATGCTAACTGAATTAAAGGGTAGAAGATGTATCAATTACTACAACAATCACTGAGTCTGTAACACCCAAAGTTATGCAGATAAATCATGAATATTCCTCTAGTCAAATTCTCAGCAGAAACTACAGAATTTTCGCACGAACGTGATACCAATTTGAGTTTATTCGGTTGACTTGGAATCTGTCTGTAATCACGATAACCCGTCGTTTGACCGACAATTCAACTGTCAAATTTGACAGCCGTTTGACGTTTGCGAACGTCAGTTGTTGAGTAACTGACGTAAAGAAGTGGGAGATGTCAATTTTGAAAATAGAACGTCGTTCTGGTTGGTTGATGGGAGGAATACGGAATTGGAGACGAGAAAATTGCCCAAATTAGTTGATGCAGGTTTTCGGTTTTCTAAAAGCCACAAATATGCACTTTGAATATCAATTCAGCATTTCTTGTGCTTTGAATTATTTAAACAAATACTGAAGCTTTGTCTGTTTAATGTTTTATGAACTGCAATCAATAAAGTGATTAGAAATTCAAAAAAATAAAAATGCCAAATAAAGAAATATGTCTAAATAGAAAGATCTCCAAAGACAACAGAAACAATTATTATTTCAATATAGTTGAACTTAACTAAATGGTTGTTAACGCAGGTTTTGCTGCTGTTTAGAATATTCTAAACTTAGTTTAACGACTTGAACTAGTTTAGTTTAAGAACTTTTTTATATATTTTATTACCTACTTAGTTCTTATTTTGAAAAGTTTTAGTACAATTCTGAATAAGTAGTGCTACAAGTTAGTACAAAGCCTGTTTAACAGGTAATATTTATTTTAGTCCCAAAGAAGTGAATTTTAATCTGATAATTTATTATCAGATAATTTAAATTATTTTTTTTTTATCAGATAGGTATATACATATGTATATTATAACATAGTAGTTATTTCTATAGAAACAGTTATTTTAACAATTTACGCAGAACTAAAAACGTTACTGTCTACTGCATATTCTAAGAAAAGCTAAAAATAGTTACTTTATCGAACATGTTTTGCTACTTAAAGAGGTACAGCGCAGCATACAAATGTAAATTTAATTTTAACCCACTTCAATGAAAGAGGTATTTCTTAGAATAAGTAAAGTATTTTGCATATGTGTGTTAGTTACTCTTCAGCGAAAATATCTAAAATAGTTTATGTATGAAATAAACAGCTGTAGGTATTTTTTGTTTGGCGTAACGCTTGTACGGTCAGTCCGTGGATGCGAGTGACCATCTTGTCATGACAAATTCCTCCATGTTTCGTACAATTTGTAGATCCTGACTGGCGTTTATATACAAATTGGCAGTTGTTAAGGGAAGATGTTCAGAAGTTAAGAAGACTTACAGCCAGTCTTACTTTTTGTGTTTCCCAAGTTGAGGCGTTGAGGACCAAGATCGTGAAATAGGTAGTCTCTTCCTGCAATACACTGGTTCTAAGGTGCATTCACTTACGTAGATAGAAAACAAAGCCCAAAAAATTGGAAACAGGCGATTCAGACACTATATTCTTACTCTAAAAGTCCATCCGTATGTCCATCTGTTAGGTACAATTAATAATATATAAAGGCCAAGATCTTCGCACTAACCTGCCCTCTTCTCCGCGTCTCTGAAGACCAGGTCTCTTAGCAGCACAGGATCTGAGGCGCCCTTGCTGTTCCGAGCTGTGACTGCAAGATCCTCATCTTCTTCCAATGACTCCACTGCTGTCCAGCTGATGTTGAACCATACTATTAGATCTGGGAAAGACATGCTTTGTTAGTATAGATATTCGGTATAGTCTTTATTTTTTAACTAGGAATACCTCCGCGCATCTGGATAAAAAGTAGCCTTTAACCTTTCTGGTTAAACGGGCTATTTAATACTGAAAGAATTTTTCAAATCACGTTTGTTGTATGGGAGCCCCCCAAAATATTTATTTAATTCTAGTTTTCAGTATTTGTTGTTATAGCGGCAACAATAATACATCATCTGTGAAAATTTCAACTCTCTAACTATCACGGGTCATGAGATACAGCCTGGTGACAGACGGACGGACCCTAAAAAAGATGTATGTTTAATTTTACTGTATATTACTTGCCTACTTGGCGTATTTATATAATAACTGGAAAACAAAACTCATATTTCCCATGACGTATTTTAACCTGCCCAAATGTTAAATTTAAAACAAAATAAATTGATATCCCGCCTAGATAAAGTCGTCACATCAGTCGGATATATCAAACCAATCTCATTATTGAAAATGGACATTTTGACACCAATATCATATTGATTTTGGTGTGCAAAACCAATTAATGGCTGGCAACGTCATTTTTAAATGTTAATATCCGATTTGGTACAGGTGGTTAGTTTTATTCCTATTTTATGGCGAATTTTGAGCACCACATATGTTTTTATTTACGATTATGTAATTTATTTTTTATAGTAAGATTAACAATTTCAAATTAACTTCAAAGAAGAAAATTGTGTATTTGATGTACATTTTTTATTCGTCTAGCAGCTCAATAAAGCTACGGATTATTTTAATAAACTTTTGTTTTATTTTTACCCGATAACGAACGGATTATATGTAATAACCTTCAAACCTCCTTTGTGAAGCAGATTATTAACACCAGCAACACCAAAATATTTTACCAACCACGCAAAACAAACGCCCAATAGAAACGCCTTCCATTTTCAAATTCAAAATTGTTTGGAACGCGCCTTTTTCTCATTTCCATGGCGGCAATCAAACTTGCACGACGTGAGGAATTTAGTTTGTGAAGTTGTTCTATGTAGAATTGACTGGAGTTGGGATAGCCAATTGAGTTGGCTATAACAGAGATGAACTATGTTAATATAACATTTGATGAGGTTTGTGTGTGTGGGTAGAAATCTGTAGTAATGTTATGAAGATGCGAGAGTCGGTTTGTTTAAGCGCGCTAATCTTAGGATTTTTCTGGGCCGATTGAAAAAAATATTTCAGTGTTGGATAGTCCATTTATTGATGATGGTATATGTTACGTTCATCCAGGTGTAGAAGGTATTATTCTAGGAACACAGTGGGAGTCGCTAGTGTTATTTTTAGGTTTTAGATATTAAAATCTTACGTTTTAGAAAACTTTTCTTTATGACCTCAGAGGAAAACCTTAAGTTTTTATGACGAATTTTACTACCTAGCAGCAGAACTGATAAAGAGATGAACGCCAACGTGGTGCGAAATAAACTATCCAACTTTCATAATCATTTACTTTCTGGAATATCAGCCAAGTTCTCCCAATGCATCGTAAACTGTTTCCCTAAATCCCCGTGTTGCTTCCTTGCGCTTTTGACGGAGTCTTAGCAAAAATTACATTAATTCATCAACTAAAACATCGTTAGCTACTAATATTATACGAAATCTAGTAAAAAATATTGGATGTTTATTGCCATTACATACAAAATGTTTAACGAGTTCTCTAATTACTAACACACAACTAATTAATCCTGCTATGAACTTAATTAGATAATTGAAATAAACAGTTTTAACGACAAAAACCATTCGATAAAGCCATTTAATGGTACTAATGGATGCATCACTATGAAAACAATAAATAAAAAAACGACTTCAATAATAAATCTAGAACCTTGTTCAAAAGTTTCACAAATACTGCGCTGAAAACAGCATCTAAATTGTTTCAGCCTGAAAATCGCTCACAAAAATACTAACCAAGCTGAAAACCTTCTTCTTTTGAAATCGGTCAAAAATATTATCCCCCTATCTAAAATATAGTATCGGGAATCATTGACCGATTTCAGACCCATTTCCATCCTTCCGTATCTTTCCAAGGTTCTAGAGCACATTATACATTGCCAACTATCTAGCTTTCTTTCTAAAATTGATCTTCTTAGCTCTTTTCAGTCCGGATTCCCACGTGGTCATAGCACTGCTATAGCACTGTTGAAAGTAACTGACGATATTCGCCAGGCTGTGGACCACAAACCCCTTACCGTACTTGTAATACTTGACTTCAGCAGCGCATTTAATTCTGTTGTAATAAACTTAAGCCTCGACAGATATAACAAAAGAAACTCACCAGCAAAATTAGCAGTAGTATTGGCGAGGACTCTGCTGTTTTCCCCCAACACGTCCAACGTGAAGTGCTGGTTCAATCCCCCGTCGTACCCCGCCGCGCATTTGACGGACAAGTGGGGCTCATTGCGGAGTAGCAGGCGTTTGGCGGTGCAGTTGCGAGGTGGGGATGGACGAGCTGGTGAAGAAAATATTCTTTAGAATTTTATGAAGGCTTTAGAATCACTAGATCGCCAAATTTCGCTTTTAGTCCACATTTTATAATATTGAAGTATCAAAATTTTAAGTTACAAAAAGTCCATTCAGTTTCTTGAGTGAGGAGGTCAGATAGGCAGTCGCTTCTTGTAAAGCACTGGTACTCGGCTGAATCCGGTTAGACTGGAAGCCGACCCCAACATAGTTGGGAAAAGGCTCGGAGGATGATGGGTTTCTTGGGTGCCTATGTGATATCAGAAAATCTGGTTACCTTAACTAATTATTGTTTTGAAAAAGAAAATCATCAATATGCGATAGCAGCTCACTATTCCAGGATTTAAAAATGTCTGGCACTCATCCATAGCTTGACTGTACTAATGAGAACTTATGTCAATGATTACCTTGTCACATACATAAATAGACCAGTAGGTAAAACTTTTGAAATGTCAACTAGCATTTTCTATTACGAACTTCAAGCACTCTATTAAAGTAGGTACACCAATGAGCCATTACTAAAATCGAACAGAAAAACCGATCGGATTCAAAAAACTTCAAACCAACTCGTAGGAGAAGTTAGGCAGTAACCCTGTATACGGCCAAGTCCCGATTGCGAAACTTTCCTCGTATTTTAAAACGGGCCAAACTTCGGTCACCGATCACTTCTCGAAAATCGGAATGTTTTAATTAAGTTGGTGCGAAATTATTAATTTACACTACCATACCAGTTTCTACGTATTATCTGGCAAAGTCTGCCGAAGTCTCCCGAACGCTGCCGAACTCCGCCGAACGGTTATTCGAGTTTGATTAATTATTAGTCGATGAGATCTCGATTAATTTGCAAAGTGAAAATGATTGAACTGTTGCGGTTGTGTGGATTTCAAAGGTATTGCAAGAATTGTCAATAGAGCCTATTTTGGTACCGAAATGTTAATCAGCGCTTTGGTATGCCAACTAGTTGAAAATGGAATATCTATTCGATTATGAATGATAATATCGAATAATTACATACTCCAAATCGATGGTGTGCCAAAAACTATTCGGTCAATCTAATTAACAGTAATTTTGTTCTTGTTATATTCGAAATTGATAAACTAAGTGCAAATACCGATATAATTTCAATGGGGATTGTGTAAATTAACAAGGGTACTTTAGAATTAGAAACAGGAAGTAATGGCGCAATCATAATGGACAATTAATTATTAAATTATTTATTCCGTAAAGAAATATTAACTTCGATCTCATAAAAAATATGCATCATTTCATTGACTATACTAGTACCTTTCGCCTTGACATTCCCCATTTTTTGCAACGAAAAAGACAGTAACAGCGATTTTACATCAGAGGATTTTCCGAGCGATATTGCCGAAGCAAACAATTGACAACTACCAGTGCGGCAAATGTGACCACTGTAATGCATAAGTATGAAAGAAAAGCTATAAAAAACGTAGTTACTTATTGAAATAAATATGTGAACACACCCTAAAACAACCGGGCCCACATGAATGAAACTCTAAATACCTAAATATATGTAAACTAGCATACGTCTAAGCATAATATTAGGAATGTGTATTTTCATAGAGACGGCGTAATGTAAGAAAAACATCGGTTTGTGCTCTGCCTTTCAACTCGAGAGGTACGTCAACATTATATTATTATAAAGGAGTTTACTTAGGCAGTTTCTTGGTTATATAAAGACTAGCTTTTCCCCGCAGTTTCCCCTCGTCCCAAGAAAATCCACTTCTTATTGCCGGGAAAAAAGGAGCCTAGATATCTTTTTTCAGACTCTAAATTATCTATGTAAAATTTTCAATAGGCGTCGAACTAAAATAGATAATATATAACTTCTGTCACACTCGGACACTATTTCTTGGGTGAAAAAAACCCAGTTACAATAAACTTAATAACTACATTACTCGCAAAGTAAACTACAATAACTAAAAAATACTACAAATAACAGAAATGGCTAAACAGCACGAAAAACTCGCGCAAAAACCTGCAGCAATTTACGTAGCAAAAATGCAGTAATTCCATCTGGAATCTGACACGAAGGAATGCCTGACACTACACTAGTGAAGTCACATGGCTACGCTCGTAAACTGGAGAATTTAATCGACTTTATAGCGAGGCAAATAACTGGGGAAATTACTAATTTTATGGCCTATCGAACGATGTAGTGAAGATTGTGAGTGGGTGTTTAAAACCCATAGTTTATAACGCTTTTATCTACATTTACGGATACTGTATGGCATTTTAGCTTACTATAGTTTGGTCAATTAATTTGGCATTTCTGAAGTTAAGTTTATGCATGTTTTGTTAATATCTTTTTGGTTATTGAAGTCAATATTGGCCACTTTCGAACAAATGCATAAGGAGTATTTTTGCTTTCAGGAGTGTAAAGTTACTTGGTGGTCACTGAAGTAGTCCTCACTAATGTTATAAATGTGAAAGTAAATCTGTCTGTCGTGCTTTCAATCTAAAACTAAAGAATCGTTTAAAATGGTAATATTGACTCAATAACTAAATACCAACTTAAACTTACTTTTATGATTTGTATGATCTACAATAACCCACTAATATAATAAATGTGATTATATTAGTGCTATTTGGTTGCCCGGGTAACTGAGTTGAGAAGGTCAGATTGGCAGTTGCTCCTTGTAAAACAGGCACTTGAAGGAAGCGGTTTCAGAGGCGGGTGAAACCGCGGGCAGAATTTAGTTGTTTACAAAGCTGAAGAATTTGTTTTCTGACTTAGTTAAAAAAATATTCTGATATCAATATTGACCTATAAACGAGGTAAAAACACCGATTTCTTGTTTTTATTTTCACTTAATTAGGACATTGTTTTAAAACAGTAGGTTGTTTTTTAATTAATGTAAGCCTAGGCACGGGCCTGTTCAATATATTATTTTAGGATAATTCTTTTCCTCGCAAAAACACGGTTCTATTAGCGTTTTTCTTGGTAATGGGCGAAAAAAATTAAAAGGGACGATGTAACATGGATCGTCGAAAATCGGTTTGATTTTCTGTTGTTTTTTGAGGCAACAATGCTATAAAAATGAAAACATTTTTTTATTAAAATTAAGTCAAAACAAATGCCCTTCCGTGGGCTACTAACCAAAAATGTTCAAATTGGTTGAATAATAGCAGCATTTCTCAATATTGTAATTTTTTAATGATTTTGTAACATCGATGAAAAAGATATATAAGTACGTCTTTTGTTACAAAAATGCAGATTTTTTTTTACCTCATGGTAAAAGTGAGGTAAAAACTCATTTATTAATCAAACATTTTATAAAAACCTGCAAATGGCGCATATGATAAACTTTGGACATTTTTGGTTTAATTAAAGAACGAACGAAGGAACTAACGTTTTATTGTCATAAAATGCCATGTCTATTCTTACACAGCTCTAAGGTACAAATTGTTCCGGGTCGCCGATGACTGGATGGCGCACTGACCATGGGGCTTATGAGGCCGCCTCTTGAGAAATGGGGGTGTAAAGCTATTTCGAAGTGAACGCATTAATTATTCTATTAAAAAAGTTACAAGCCTGCGTTGAGAATTTTTTCGTAGTCGTTGTGTTTTTGTTGTTATGAAGGTCAGTTTATTAACAAGAACATTTGTGTGAAACATTTTTGTAGATTTGCTTGCTGTAGTCAATTTTAAGATATGATGACACTAGACATTTTAGTGACGTTCTAGAACTTGAAGCAACCAAGAAAAAAAGCATCTATCTTTCTAGACTAAGAATCTGTACCTCATTTAAATCGATATGTTTTTCAAATTAATAAGGATGAATTATGAATATTGAGACTTGTTTCATCGAGCAGTATAGCCGATGATAGCACTACTACAACTTTCGAGCCTTTTTCCCAACTGTTGGGGTCGGCTTCCAGTCTAATCGAATGTGCCGTTCCATAACTCTAAGGTGCAAATTGTATCGGGTCGCCAATGACTGGATGGCGTACTAACCATGGGGTTTATGAGTCTGCCTCTCGAGAAATGTGGGTATGTAAAATAAGTTATAAACGTCAATAATGTAGGGAATCTTACCAGCTGGAACGATCTGAAAGACACAGGGCCGTTTCTGTCGCCCCACCGCATTGGTAGCTCGACAGAGCAACGCACCGTAGTCGCGCTCGCTGGCGGCTCGGTAGCGGAGCTCGCTTGAAGTACCACCCGTTGACACTAAGGGAATATTCATATAAGACATAAGGGATACATCATTAGGCGCCATCATTTACGACACAGAAAATAGTCTCAGGCCAGATTCACTAACAAAGTAAATGTCAGTTTTCAAAAAACCAGTGTTAACTATGAATAAGTAATATCACGTGCAATTTTCCAAGTAAACAGTTAATTTAGGAAAATCTTATATGGTACCGGTATTTCTTGGTGACCAATGATTAAAGGCGGAGAAAAACATCTTGAGGAAACAAGGCCCGAAATCATCAACCCGCGTTGAGAAAGCGTGGTGATTAACTCTCAATCCTTTTCTGTTTGAGACGGGCCTGTGTCTAGCAGTAGGACGATTTTTTTTTAAGTAGCGTTTGAAACATGAATACGTGTGAAAAACTAATACATAGGTATAATACATTTTTTATCTTTACACAAAATACTCGCCATATCTAGCAGGAGACACCTGAAAACTCTCGCCACTGTTATTGAACTGCCAGTAGAACGTGACGTCAGCGGGGTCCGCGTTCACGGTGCAGCGCACGCGCAGCGGCTCGTCCAGTCGCGCTCCGATCAGCAGCGGGGACGGTTGTGCGCAAACTGGTGCGTCTGTGTTGAGGTAGTTAATTTTATAGTAGGTTACAGATGTTTTTTTTTTTTTTTTTTTTTTTTTTTTTTTTTAAATCCTGCTTTTCCCCGTTCATGAGAACAACGGGACCTTAGTATTCTAATTTTCTTCATTCATGCCAGTTCTCGCAGTTATACCTCTCGCACTTTCAAGCCTCATACGTTACACATGCATACTTCATCTCTTATTCTTTGCCGGGTGGGATTCCCGCTAATAGCCTATGTGTTTTCTACAGGGATATAACTAGCAGGTTTGTTTTATTTCAATAAAGTAGGTAACACACTTTTATTTATTTTACATTTTGGAATTTTACGTCTTATATTTATATCTTTACAATGTTTAGTATTTACTAGCTATGTACCTGATTTTGTATGTTACAGACAATATTTAGTGATGCATATTTACTTTTCATGTTTACAATTTTAAAGGTGTTTTTATCAATTTTACATTTGCTAGTTGTTACAGTGTTTTCAAATATGATAATGGTTTACAATTTCTTAACTTTATTGTACTTTATACAATGCAAATAATTTGTGAAGTTTAGATACATTTCTTATTTAACTTAATGATAGGCATGTCTATGTATCTATCACGTTAGGTAACTTTTTTCTTTAAAACATTAAGTTTTATTAACTTTAACATAAAATTTTTAGTTTGTCCATTACATATTTAATTTAACAATATCTTAATACGTTTTTGAGATTTCTATACAATTTTGTTTATTTAATGTTTAATTTGTAAACTAGCTTTTGTTTTAACACATTCCAGTTTTATGACATGTAACAACATATTTTATAAAAAGTAGTTCCAATAAGGAAACTACTATATTTTATGCATTTTTCATTTTCTAGAAGTTTTAGCTCTTATTTCACTCAATGGCAGGCACGCCCTTATTACACAAACTTTTGAATACTTAAGTCTATTCTGCAATATGTTGTTTAGATACTTTGTCTTATACAAACCGATGCATCAATATAGGTAGATGCAAACGATAACTTTTATTACATTTTATGTTTGACCATAATTAACATACAACATATTATATGTAGACAACAATTACAATAGAAATAATTTGTTTATTTATGTACTTCCAACTTACTCAACTAGGAACCTTATGACCTTTTTAATCTTACTACCTTTATTGCTTATTAACTAATTAATACTTATTATCTATTGTTTACTGGTTTGTACTACCTTTCAAACTTATTTGTTATTATATCTATAAGCATATACCTACCCCGTAGTTTGGAACTTGTTTTTTACTTTTTATAATATATTAGGTACCTCTAAATATTTGCTTTCTAATTTATCTATTTACATTGTCCAAGCTTACACTATGTAAATAAACTGAACTTTTATATTTATTCATACTGGTGTACCTTTCTATTCCAAGCATTAAGGCACAGTATTTAATTCCATTCCCTGGCGATTATTGTATTTTTGTGGAAAGTCAAGTTTGTAGGTAGTTTTGTTTTATAGTGCTTGATGACTATATTGCGTTCATAATGTCGGTTTGTAGATAATCCAATGGCTATGTAGGTAATCTATTAGCATTTTTGTACTGTTGTTTGGTTTAAATGTAACATACTTATTGCTTATACCTACTTGCAATCTATTATGAGTTACCTAAGTACTATCTATTAATTTTGTACTATATGTTTAAATAATATGTATCTGTTTTTCTTAGTTGTATTTAAGCTTTTAAGCAGTTGTTTTAGTAGTTATATTGCTCACTTTTTTATTAGTCTAATTCATTTACACTTCTGGATAACTTTTGGTAATAATATATATATACTTATTTTATATATATTTATTAACTTTTCTTATACTTTTTCTTAATTTGGGCGTGGTTGTGGGTTTGTGAGATGTGTTGTGTGAATGTTTGTGTTTGCGATATACAATATATATACTTACTATATATTTGTTATATCGTTTTTTGTTTGTTTTTTGTTTATCCGGTGTCGCTGTATCTGGTTTAACCGATAGTTTGTTAGATTTTGTGTTGCATTCCCGGTTTGTGTTATTGTGTGTCGCGTGAATGTGTTTGTGTGTTATCGTGTGTGTTGCATGCCAGCCAGTGAGTGGTGAGTCATACATAGGCTGTCGTTTGTCTGGCCAGGTAGTCCCATTTTCGGCGGACGGGGCACTCAGCGCTAAAGGCATTGTGGTCGGTCCTTTGTAACTTCGAGTGCGAGCAGTTGCAGCACTGCGGTTCGTTCCCTGCGATGAAGTCTGCGCATTTCTCGCGCAGATGCGGGCCACCGCAGTGACTGCACCTGTCCGCACCTTCCGTGCAAAATTTCCGGCCGTGCCCGAATGCCAGGCACTTCGTGCATTGGATGAGCGGAGACTGGTCCTCCACTCTGACCCTTTGCAGGTCCAGGTAAAGGGCTCCAGCCTCCACCATCCTCCGCCATATAATGGGTTTTACCTGAACTATGATGTGTGCCGTTTTTGGATTTCTTGTTCTCTTTTTAAACTTAATTGTCATATCCGTGTCCTCTTCCGAAAGGTCTATAAAGATTTCTTTATTCTGAACACGTATTGCTTGTGTTAGCTCTTCGTCGTCACTATCAAGAAATACATCTTTTAAGATGACGAGTGGGTTTTTGTTCTTTATGTTGGAGACTATCAAGCCCTCTCCCCGGCTTTCTATTCTCTGTTTCACTTTGTCCAGTTCGGTTTCGGTATCGCATCCAACGATTATGGTTTGGTTCTTCGCCTTTCGCACCTTGTTTATTTTGAGCCCAGTTTCCCTGGCATCGACCGCCCTCCTCACTCGCCCGAGCACCTCGTCGGCAGTCTCCTGGTTGCCTTCGAGTGTGATCGCCATCGAGTGAAGCGCCGGCCGATGCCCGGGTCTGGCTGCTGTGACGCTGGCGTAAGACCTGTTAAGGGTCTCGCCTGGCTGCCTGCCTTTTGCGACGTCAAGTATTGCTTCTTTGGCTGTTACGACGTCACCGGCAATACCGTCGAGCTTCTCGTCGAGAGTAATCTGAGTGCGGCCCACCACCAGGACGCTTTGCGTCGTCTGACTGATGGCCGCCTTAGCCTCGTCGATTTTGTCGACGATCTTGTCGATGATGTCTGACCCGCCATCGTCGCGCAGTGCTGTTTGCTGGTCGAAGCACCAAACCATTTTCTCTTCCAGTTGATTAAGCCGCGTTTGCAGCTGGGACTCCACTTCCCCCAGTTTTTCGAGCATGTGACCCTCATTTCCGGGAGGCCTGGCTAGTGCTAAAGCTGGTGTTCGTTCTTTAGTTTCCAAGCTGGTCACTCGCTTGCTAAGCTCGAACAGGATACGCAGACATTTATCTGATCTCTCCTCCAGGAAGGTCTTGATGTCCTTCCTCATTTGAGGGTACTCTTTGACCTTTGAGGGAATGTCCTCAAAGGTCTTCATCACTTCCTGAAGGAGCTCGTCGTTTGTTTTTGCCCCGTAATCCTGTTTTTTGTATATCGCCATGTTGTCCAGCGACCTCCTGTTTCTGTCTGGTCTGCGGATAAAGGTTAACGCAGCGTCCTGCGCTGGAGCGGATGGAGATGAAGGGGTACTGGAGGAGGTGCCCGGCTTGGGGTGTAAGCCGGAGGTTGTCGGTGTGCGATACATCTTGTTTATTTTTTGTGTAACGTGTATATGTTGTGTGCGGCTTATGTGTGTGATGTGTGTGTGTTGTGTGTATGTGCTGTATGTTTGGCGAGAAGAACGGGGAACGTTGTCAGTCTGACCCTGTATAGGGGGGTCAGAGTCGATAATAGTGTAAAAACTGTACAGTTAGTTTAGGTATCAGTTGTACCTGAAGTCGGTTTGTGGGCTATGTTTTAGCTCTTAAACGCCACCGGTTTGTCATCAATTATGTATAAAAACAAATTTAAATTAAAAAGTATAAGAAAATATATTTTAATTTTAGGGGGTGAGGGGGGGAGGTCCAAACTGGGGGGGGGGTTCCTCTTATATGACTTTTGCCGTGGTGTCTTTGACACCACAAAGGCAGGATTTGAAGTCCAAATTGAGCTATCTCCCTTAGTTTCGGAGATATCGGGATTTGTAGGTTTTATTTAGAGGGTGTGCGGGGGAGGGGGTCCAAACCAGGGGGGATGGACGTTTTATATCCGACTTTAATCGTGGTGTCTCCGACACCACAAAGGCCGGATTTGAGGTCGAAAATCGTCTATCTCTCCTAGTTTCCGAGATATAACTAGCTTAAACACAGAACCTCCCTCCGTTGTGTCGGTTAAAATTGTAAAATTATTTAACTACGTTTCTACTGAACCGATTTCGACGTGTGTAGGCTTGTTAGAAAGCTCTCGTCGGTGTCTTTCTATGCCGCTTTAAATTTTTATTAATTTATTTTTCCCCTTAAAACTACTCTAACATAAACATAAAAAAAAAATCGGATTTTAAGCCGGGGCGTGTTATTTAAATTTAATTATTGAAGAAGTCTATTTATTAGGGTTGCAGTGTTTATAACGAGGGTTTTTGGGTAAGAACATCCGAATAATATTTAAAAATTTAACCCCTATGGTTAAGTTAAGACTTGTAACTTTAGGGCTGATTTCTACCCTGTTCCAGGGTGTTTTTGTCAATTTTTTCGACGTGGGGGTTGGTTTTTCGCCAAGCCCTTTACAATGGTATATTTGAAAATGAGAATTTTTTGTTATTTTGGAAGTCGATTTTCGATTCGCGATCTCGTAGATAACCTTGTTTTGCGGTTGATGCCGCTTGTAAACAAAATTATCAAAAAGTCTAGCGACTCGAAAAACACTCCAAAAATGTCAAACTAAAAACTAGCTTATAGCTTAGAGTCTTAACTATCTTAAAATCTAATTTGCGTCTGCGCGCAACCACGTCTTCACCCTCTTCTGAGGGGTGTTCTCCGTGCCACCCTCCCGCAACAACCGCAAAGTGGTTTGTTTTTATTTAAAAAATAAGTTAAAGTAAATTTTGGTGTTATAGTCCGATATAGGGCTAACTGAACTACAATTTTGAAATAAGTTTTTTGAATTTGATTAATAGGGGGGGGTTTTAATTTCGAAAGTAAAGATTTTGGAAAATATACTGTAATTTAAAATTTCAATTTTGACTTAACTACCTTGCCGAAAAATCTGAAAATTTGGGAAATTAAAGTTAAGGTAGTCTCTAATATAATAGTAGTGTAAAATTGGGGGGTCGTCGATCTTATTTTGCGGGAAAATGGCACTGAAAATGGTACTAAATTTTTCGACCTTTGAGGGGCTGTAGCTCCGTCCAGGGTGGTCCGATGGTCTTGATCCGGGTGCCAGGAGACTCGCCTTTCAAAGACGCGTCTTTTGATATAAGACACGCCTTTCCAGCTGTGCTGGAAGTAAAACCATGTGGCACGTGGTAGATGTTTTTCCGGGATTACGTCGGCGATTTTTCACCGGAAAAATCCCGGATGGTGTCCAGTGGACGGGGCTCGTCAAGCCGGTTGTTTTGACCCCAAAAAAGTGGGGGGTCGTCAATCTGGTTTCCGCAGCGTTTCACAAAAACACCAAAGATCACGGTTTTTCGAGCACAACTTTCACGCACTTTCTCCGATTTCCGGGCGGTTTTCACTATTGTGTTCTCCTCACTGAGACGCGTACGTGGATATACAACACTTGTATATTTACGCGAAAAAACCCATTTTCCCGATTTTTAGCAACGGAGCGTGGAAAAAACGTGGCGCTCGCGGTGGTGGCTGCCAGCAGACTCAGGTTACAGATGTTGTAATTGACTTGTTGAGATCAAATCTTGTCCTTGAATTTTAATTAAACTGCACGGTAAATTATTTTTTACATGATCAAAGGGATAATTCGTTAAAACGTTACCTACTTCTCAATCAATGAAAAATGGGCTCATCTCATCAAAGCTCAAAAATTCAACGAAATTTAAAAATAACGAAAAAGCCAATAACTTTAAAGTAGATGGGCCGATTTTGATAAACCACCGTAGTACCGCTGAAACACCTGCTTTCATTTAGAAAAAACCGTATCAAAATCGGTTAATCTGTTCAAGAACTACAATGCCCCTACAAACCCTTTTTGAGTAGGGAGTTAAAAATACACAATAAATCACTTACATTGCACTCTAAGATACACAGCCTGACTGCTAGACTCCCCCATCTGATTGGCTGCTCTGCAAGTGTACAGTCCACCATCCCTCTTCGTCACCCTCTGCAGAACTAGCGACTTGGTGCTGATGAACACTCCTGAAGACATGTTCTGGCTTACTTGGACGTCCTGAGATGGAAAGTGTAGTTTTTAGCATATATTGGAAACAGCGTCAAGTTGAAGTTTTCCAGTAAGTGGCTTTCTGATGTCTATGATTTCTTTCTTTGTTATGTTTAATTAACTGCAAATCTGCCTAGTTAATAAATAAATAAGAGAGATGAAGTTTTAAAACATATTTTTCACTAACTTTGTGTATTTTGTCAATAACTCTTGAACGAACTCTGAGATAAATTGAAAGTAAAGGCATAACCTTCAA
Source organism: Helicoverpa zea (assembly GCF_022581195.2). Lineage (NCBI taxonomy): Eukaryota > Metazoa > Arthropoda > Insecta > Lepidoptera > Noctuidae > Helicoverpa > Helicoverpa zea. The sequence continues at coordinate 9,869,250 of NC_061472.1, forward strand.
AAATGGAAAAAGTCTTATCAATTTCAAGACGAAGTCAAAAGTATAAGTCACAATGAAATCCTCTAAATGAATGAGTTCCTACAGAAAATGGGCAATAACAGGTAAAAGTAATATTTACTTTTACCTGTTATTGCCTGAAAATACTTATATATCTCGGTCTCTCAACCTTTTGAGACAATTTAGCATCTTGACAGTTAAAGTAAAAAACTTTTAAAGCAATCTTTGAATGAGCGGTTACGTAAATACTTGAGGTCCTCAAAACCCTTGACTTTGACCCTACACTCGAAGGGCCTCTCAAGAGGAACTTGGTTCCCAAATTACCTTAATCGAGCTCTTGCGCAGTTTTGAGAGTCTCCACTTTTCTTTAAAGTATTTTAGAATGATTACCTTTTCGTATAATTACGATTTTATTTTTGTTTGTTTTGAAATGTGATATTTGAGTATGTTAATATGCAAGACCTTCCTTTCCTTTCGTTCCTTTTGAAGTTTACACGATTTTTTTTTTTAAATCCTTGATTTTCGCAATCAAAACGATCATAATCCACTTACTGCGAATATTAAATTCATTCTCAAATGACGAAACAACGCAGAGATCGGTTATATAAATCTACCTTTACTTGAAAAGTTTATCTATACATAGAAGGGTCACGACTCACTCACGTTATGGTACCAGGAGATCCGATGTTCCTTAGGGTTCGCTTTGATGTTGCACTCAAAGTAGACATCATCTCCTTCCTTTATGTCGTTAGGGTTTAAGGTGCTGCCCAGAGACATGGTGAGAACGGGTCTGTCTGTTGGGAAAACGAAATTATGAACAAAGAAAAGAAGAAATAATTTTGAAAGACAAAATTTTAAAAAGTATCATTTGCAGTGAGCAAAGCATGTAGATCAAAATAATGAAACACAACTTTACCGACAATATAAAAATCAGTTTTCTTAAAACAACTGTTTATTGTGAATTTTCACCATCAAAATCAAAGTAAATGGTTGTTTTACAAAAAGGACGGATTTATATATTTACGGACGCATATTTTGTTCATAAAAATAGGTCTAAATGCACCATTAGTTAATCTTCTTTCGTACTGATGTATGTACATACTAATATGACAAACAAACATAATACATAAACTTTCAACCGTAAATTGTCTCTTATCCTGCACGGTGAATCCTCTGATCATTTGAAAACCAATGGCTAATAGAAACCTGCCGGCCTAATTACACCGTAGCGGTGTATACCAATACGGTGGTCCTATACTTTACAGTGGGTGAACTATACGGTAGGTAGTATGGTAGGTTTAGTCTCGACGATGCATCGCGGTTGGTGACCACAAATCGGCAAATGTCAGTTGCGTATCTGAGTTTTTTTTAAACTGACGCATGACAGCATGACGCTAATACTGACTAACTGTTGTACGTTTTTAGCTCTTGGTTGTTTTGTTAAGTAAGTGTTGATTTAATGATGATAAAGGCCAGAAAGAACCCTATAAGAGTGATAGTAGTTACGTATAGAATTGAGGCAAGGACAAGAGAAAAATGTTGTGTACTGGATGTGACTTCGAAACCTATGAAGCCTCTTTTTGAGAACTGATGATAAATACAAATGGTGATAATTAGTGGTCTTCAATGTTTTTAAAGAACAAGTGTAACATTATCAGTATTATATCAGTCTGTAAAAATCCTTCCCATAGCAGCAGCGATAAAGTGGGTAAATAACCACTGTTCTACAATAAATCCCTAAAAAAAGAGGAATAAGTCCTTACAATTTTTGATAATTCTTCCCACATTTTCAACGCCTGATTCCCAAAAATGTCCTTTCACTATTACAATTCGAGTTAAGTTTAAAATTGAACATCCGTCGCAGCTGTCCGCCATGACGCTGGTCCGATCGGTGACAGCGCTGCATTTGCACTTGTAAATTAATAATGACGTACTTTATCGGACGGTCAAACTTTCTTCAGAATTAATTAAGCTAGTGAAATGAACTTTACGTGTATTGTGAGATTGGTTTATAATTTGGAAATTGAGAAGGAGGTTCTTAAATAAAGATTTCTCTACTGAAAGGATTAACCACTTTTTTTGTACTACCAAAGAGGCAAAATAGAATTTGATAGTTATCAGTGAAAATAGGTAAAAGCTACAATGCATTATGAAAATCTGAAGTTTTGAACTATGTTTTTGCACAAATAATGCACATAATGTTTTATAAACAAGTCTGAGCTCTCGACAAACTTTTTGTCGTCACGGAACACTGCACGAGAATCTGCGCAGACACTAATTTTAGTAATATAAGCGGGATTGAGTGATAGGGAGGCAGAAGATTATAGGATTCTGTTTGGTATAAAACCTTGAAAATTCTATATGTACTTACAAACAACACTCATTCTGAAGGCGTCTTCAAGAGCGATCCTCAACACCGGGTTATCAGCCCTACACCTGATCATCGCTCCATCATCTTCTGGCTGAGGAAGCATGGTCAGTTTGCTGACAGTCGTCGTCTCGTTCGTAAACTCGCTGTGCTGTAGAAAATTGAACTTTATTAGTGGGACGCCATAGTTCAGTTTTAATTGTGATTTTGAGGATTTTGTGTAGTGTTGTAAAAAAGTTAGTTCTTTATTTAGTTTTAATCTGAATAGTCTTACTTTTTGTGGCAACTTTTAAGCTTGTTTTAAACAGTTGCTAAGTACTTAAGTAAATTACCTACTTCAAATCGTATTAATTCATTTTACGCACTTAAAAACACTTAAGGGTCCTAGCATTTTATCCAAGCCAGCCATTAATATGAAACAATTAGGTACTTCAATATGCTAATTGCGTATAAAAGTCGCTATTAAAAGCAACATCTCTAAACCGCATACGAACAAAGAATATAACATTAAGAGGAATAATGTAGATAATAGTTAAGTTCTCATACATTTAAAACCACAATTCACTAGAACAAAATGCACTCGTAATTGGGTTTTAACCTAATTGCAGAGAAATATCCGAGAAAATCTGTTGAATCAGTATCCGTCTATGTTGTGTTGTTTTATTTATTCAACTGTTAATCTGTGCTAGACTTATATTTTACAACTGGTAGGTATTATTTCATTGGAGCTTGCTTTCTCTTTCGAGTGTGTACGAGATTATAAATGATCTCCTAAACTATGACTGTTTATCTTAGGTTATTTGTGTTCAGTTCATCTTAGGTTAATGAGTCATTTCTATGAATTGAAAAGAAGCGAGGAGATGTATCCTGCAATTTCACGCTCGACGGGTTTGTACAAATATTATAAAGCTGAAGAGTTTAATCTCTCTCTCATCTGATAATCGCAGTGATTTTCAAATATCGAGAAGTCACTTATTTTCGAGTCCTCTATAGATCACATGACGCTCTCCCCTCTGATATGTCCTATATACCCCATTCCCTAGTGATCAATATACCCTAGACTTTGCCTTGACCTAGCCTACATTCAAAGCCCTAGCTTCATGAATAATAGTAGTATAAAATCTACTAAGTAAAATAGCTCACTACGGCCCAATAGTTTTGGCGAGGATTTTCTCCAACTAATCCCAACGCAATTAGTGCTTAAACCTACTTATCTCTTAAAAAAAAAAAAACATCAAAATAACTAGATAAAGTTTCAGAGCAATCTTCGTTAGACTTTAAGATCAACTTGGGACCTAAAAGTTTTTGATTAGAGCTCTTTCAGACACTGCGATTGGGCGAGTTAAAAAAGTGGACTAATCCTTCTCGACCTACGTGTCTTGGTCTTGGAATGTAGTGTCCGGGTGCTGTCATTTGTTTATCTGAATACTAGTCATGCCAACGTATTTCTTTCTCACAGAATTTTGTAAGTTTGTGATTTCCAAAGCAGCTGTTCCATATTTAACCTGCTACCCAAGGAAACTACTTCCCAGTCTCATTTGGGGAAAAAATATCCTTAATCTTTTCCCTGGGTCTAAGCTACTTTCAATTAAAATTTTTTGGCCTAATTGATTCAGCCGTTCTTGAGCTGTACTTAAGGTAAGTTTGACCGTGTCTTCATTGACAGGGAATTGATCTCTTATATATTTTATTTTTTGCAAACGAATATGCTTCAGTTGCCTTTTCAGACATGAACATTAAAATCGCACCGTCTGAACAAGCCCCTAAGACTTAGAAACTCCCTCTAACTTACCTTGAAATCTAAGCATCGTTAATTTTCGTTGCCCTGTCTCCGTCAAGGAGATCCGACTAATTCCTTACGTAAAGTTAGGTGGCTAATCTTTGACCTGATCTCAGCAAAGTAAACAAGGCATTATCATACAAAGTTGGCACTGTTATTTTTTGTGAAAGTTTCTGTTACCTTGGGCGTATTTTGTTCACGCGATAAAAGTTTCTTGGATTTCCTCTGGGGTTCCTTGAAGGATGTTTTGGAAAGTATGCCTATGGTAAAGAGAGGTGGAGTTTAACTTTTTTGTATAAGGTTGGCTTTTGTATAGGTGATGGTCATATCATAGCGGAATTAAAATGAAACTTTAAACCTTTGCATAATCCAAACTAATATTATAAATGCGAAAGTAACTCTGTCTGTCTGTCTGTCTGTCTGTCTTTTCTTCACGCCTAAACTACTGAACCGATTTGTGTGAAATTTGGTACAGACATAGTTTGAAACTTGAGAAAGGACATAGGATAGTTTTTATTACAAAAAAATAAATAAAAATAAAATTATTCCGGACATATAGCGCCATCTATTGGTCAAATCAAAAATCTGCTGGTAGTCACTATTCCACGCGAACGAAGTTGCGGGCAAAAGCTAGTTATGTTATAAATGCTAATAATTAAAATTTGAGCTCGTGGCCGATATAACCGTAGCGCATTATGTAGTTAAGAAAATATAATTTAACCAACAAGCAATTCTTCTTCTGAAGACCGATCAGTCTGATGTTAACACAGAACTAAAAACTGGGGATATAACGAAGACCTTAACAGACAGTTAAACAACCTAAATAAATCTTTAAACTGATGAGAATAAAGGTCAATTTCTAATAACAGATTTATAGAAAACTCACCTTCCCCCTGGTATATCTTCTGTTCTCCCTGAACCACGTGACTTGAGCAGCTGGTCTGCTCCCGTGGGTCACGCAGATGATTGTGATCTCGGAGTCTGCTGACATCTGTCCCGGCTTGTTTGTGATCATCACTGATGTTGGACGTACTGTGGGAGAGAGATATATTATAGTTCAGCTACCTTCCAGTCCAGCTTTACACATTTTCTTGTACTATTCACTAACTAGCATAAATATTTTATATATATTTTTCATAAATGTCATCTGTGGCTGTTTCTTCCCAATCAAAGAATACCTTCAGTGAAACAATAATTTATTATGTTGCCTTAATATATGTGTCTAGATAATGAAGCCTGCTGGTTTAGTCAGGCCCCTATAAGCAGACTTCTTGAAACTACAAGACTTCTGCTTGCAACATTCAACAGATTTAACACATTACACTAGGTCTTTCAATACACAATAACTTCACTCTTGCCCAGAAGATGATACGGGAATTAAAGTAATGCCTACTCACGATAACCAACATTGATACAAACCTTTTTTAATCTCAGTTTTCGCACCACATCTCCTTTACCACAAAAATTGCTACTACAAACTTACAATGCATCTCCACTCTCGCAGTTCTTTCATGAGGACTCAGCAACGGAGTATTAGTAGCCTGACACCTGATGCTGGTGTTCAGCCAGCTCCTCTCGGCTCCACCGATGCTGATGCGGCTGACAATCACCTTGCCGTCATTCTTGAGGATTGTGTGGTCGTCTATCTGCCGGTTGTTGATCAGCCAGGTTAGAGTGGGCTGGGGACGGCCTGGTGGCAAAAGTTTGTTGGTGATTATTTCGGCCTAAGTTTTCTTCTATTGGAAAAAGACATGAAAAATCTGAATGGTTCTATCATACGAGAAAATTGCGAAGATTGATGCTTAGTCCAGTCTGACGGATATTTAGTGATTCATATTATTCTGACTTTTCCTGATTTCCTCGGGGTGTTTTCCTTTTTAGTTAAAAGTTAAAACAAAATTATAATTCACTTTTAAGTTAATGCATCGACAATCAAAACGGAGTCTTCAAATTACCCAAATCATGTTAAACTCAAAACAAACAATTAAGACGAAACTTCGCGAATCTTCAACCATAATCGAGCAAGCACTACAACCACTAACCAACTTTACATATTCACGCTACTCAAGCCAAACAAAAACTCTAGGAAAACTATCAAACAATTATACTACGAGAAGAACTTAGAGTTTGTAAATTTAGCAAATTTTGCGCTGCAGCATAACTTTTAGCCGAGTTCCTAGCGTAAACAAGCGACGCGGGACCAACGAGGTTACGTAGACTCGCGCTAACTTCGCAGCCGTCTCTTATCTGGCGTAGTTTAAACCTTTTGAGCTAACTATAGTGACCTCTGGCGACTTTCCCGCAGCTGGTAAATGTGTCTTAGAGTTTTGGTGCTGGGAAGACTAGTTTGGGGGACGCGGCTATTGTTGAGCGCTTGAGTGAGCGTGTTTGAGGTATAATGGGAGCGTTTGTGCCAGTTTTGGGAATTTCTGCGTCTGGATGGCCTGGAGTCTTTGTAAAAGTGAAAGGCCATGAAATGACCGTGGAAAGCATTCATTGCTTATTCTATGATCGGTTATAACCCACAAAAATGACAACTGATCAAATTATGTTTAAGTCTCATCCAAAAGTTATCTAACTCCAAACTCCTTCACCAAACTTAGGAATTGGACATAAAACCTTATAATAATAATTAAACCTACCGTTCTAATAATAGACAAACAAAGCGTTCTTAGTCAATGAACCAAAGCTGAAAAATGTTTTATCTCAAAGGCGTTATTTTGGCATAGTGACAGGAAAAAACGCGACAAACCACCCCAGGTAAAATGACAGAGTAGGCTAGAAAAATTGTATATTAAAATATTCATACAAAAATACGAGTACAATAACTAGTTTGAAAGTGCTAAAAATACAGCCTATTAATTGGATACCCATTTATAACTGTGAAAACGTAAATACCAGAAATGGTCGGACCAGAAATACTGTAGGGTGACCAAATATTTTCATTTTATTTATGGGATATTGATCTCGAAAATTGCTGTTGCGAAACTTATAAATAAAATATTGGTTTAGTTAACCTTTGTAGGTTGCATCGGATTTATTTTAGTGACAATGTATAAAATATAATGTCGTTATATTTCCTGAACCGATGCAGTGGGGTTGATTGTATTTTTGTTTTGTTTGCATTTCTTTTGTTGCTTTTGACATTGTAATTTTGTATAAATTGATTTCGTACATTGTGTCTCTCCAGTACCTATATATGTCGGGTCAGCAGTACTTTTGAGCCTACCTTTTTGTAACGATGTAACTACAGTCAATATGGCTTTTTAAGTAAACAAGTTGTGTCAATAAAAAGTTTTTTTTCCATCTTCTGTATCTTTAAATAACTTGGTGTACAAAGTGGCGATCACGGGTCCTGTTTTTTTTTTTCACTTCTTAAATGACTAAAATGAATAAAGGTTGACTGGTAGAGAACGCCTAAGGCGTTAGGTCCGTCTTTGTACATTGTTTTTTTTTTTTGTTAAATGTGTGCAAAAAGTACCTATTATAAATAAATAAATGGTAAATGAGATAAATCCTCAAAAGTTTGTTAAGCTTTTATGTTTGTCTTCTTTAAATATCTTATTTATAAGCAAATACAACTGACAAAAGACAGTTATTCAAACAATATCGAATTCAGTTACAGGACAATCGGAACTTTTTATACGAAGAACATTGTTACGCATAGTTCCTCGACTTTTTCTAGAAAATTCGCTGGTTCTGGACGAAGTTTGTTTACTAACAAGAATAACTGGAATAAGTGACTGCATAATATATGCCAAAGTATCCGGTAGCTTCGGTATGGTTAACTAAAGATTTTCATACAAAACGTTGCACTAAATGTTTTGGGAAGTAGTTTAATGGTGTGTATTAAATATTGTGTATTGAATTGTAACGATAGATAAATCTCTTAACTTTATTTTTATTTTTAACCTTCGTCCAAAAATATTGAAAGTTGCGCTTTCAATATTTTCGCTTCCATTCTTTTCCAGTACTGTCATATATAATAGGGTCCACAATTGTACCAACGTCTAAGCCATTTTGTAACACCTACTCTGTACATTGTGGAATGCAAATAAATAATATGAATATGAATAAAGTTATGGTTTAAATACTGACTTTTAGTTTTGACGCTTACTGTTGACACTTCTAAAAGTCATACACAAATAAATAAACCATCCATAGTCAAATATGTGGCAAAAAAATAACACAAAAGCGAAAAATCGGTACGTATCATATTTTTTCAGCGATTCAGTTTTTCTAACTGGCTCTGAAATATTTTTATATGCGATTGATACTATCCGTAAAGCCAATACACGTAAATCGTGATGAAAAGTGGCCTACACATATCAGGGTTAAAATATTAGTATCAAATATTTGACCTAGAACGATTTTATTATGTTTAACCTATGGTAGATATTAATTATACTGCTTCACTAAAATTAAAAACCGGGCAAGTGCGAGACGGTCTCTCGCACGAAGGGTTCCGTACCATTATTTATAAAATATCCCAGCCCCCCAAAATATCTATTTAAATCTAGTTTTCAGTATTTGTTGTTATAGCGGCAACAGAAATACATCATCTGTGAAAATTTCAACTTTCTAACGGTTCATGAGATACAGTCTGGTGACAGACGGACGGACGGACAGATGGACAGAGGAGCGAAAACAATAGGGTCCTGTTTTATCCTTTGGGTACGGAACCCTAAAAAAAACGACCAAGCACGAGTTGCGCTAGATACATAGTCGGACTTGTTTTTTTCAGTTTCAATGGACCGCATTTGTTATAAAAGACATCTAAAAGACAACGCATCCATGACAAAAAAGACCTTGACAGAGAGAAAAACAGATACGAAACGGTCCTATATGAATAGTTTTTTAATACTACACCAAAATTCACTTAATCACAAGACATTTCATCACTTACACGAAGTGCACGAGAGGATAGATTTATTTTCGTGCAATCTGAGTGAATTTGCAATAGTAAATATTGTTAAATATTATTAGTTGTACTTAGTAGGAGATAAATATATTTATTGTGTTATCTAGTTGTATGTAAATTGAGTGTTATGTAAATAACTGTGGATACCACTATTGTATTGGGCAAAACTGTCGTAATAGTGTGTAAATAATAAAAAAAACTTCAGACAGTAGGACAGTCCACTATTACTCAAAATCATAGCCACCGCCTAGCTCTCGCGACACCCGTTGGGAAAAAAGTCTGGGAAATTGTATAAATTTTAACGAGCGATAAATATCGACACATTGCCGTAATCCGGAACTGGCGGAAACTAGGCCAAGAGGCTGCTTTCTTATATATTTTTTTAATACCAGACCTTTTTCTATTTGCTATTGTTTTGTTCTTGGCGCTAATAGAATGGAGAATTTACCAATTCGGCTATTCAATGAATTTTCGCGAGGTCTCGTGGGGAATAATGTTCTATGTTAAAGCACAACTCAACTCAACTGTAGGTCCCGGCTGTCATTGAACATCCTTAGCGGTCGTTACGGGTAGTCGGAAGCCAGTAAGTCTGACACCAGTCTAACCAAGGGGTATCGGGTTGCCCAGGTAACTAGGTTGAGGAGGTCAGATAGGCAGTCGCTTCTTGTAAAGCACTGGTACTCAGCTGAATCCGGTTAGACTGGAAGCTTACCCCAACGTGATTGGGGAAAAAGGCTCGGAGGATGATGTTTAAGCACAACTCATTATAAAAATCACAGAACAATATTGTAATTATAATCAAAGAATTAAGTAAAGAGAGAGTTATGGAACGCTGAATGTTCACATTTTGAACAGAGATTGTAGTTTTCGAATTCATAAAAAAAAGTTATACGGACATAAAAGGAGATGGCCAAAAAAAAACCCAGAGTCGACAGAAACTTCGTATGTATGGTTGGATTCAGTATAATGTGTAGGTTACGAAAAGTATTACATATCATCTAAAAACCATGGGGTTCTCTTTTTACAATGTTTTTTCGATCATTTTTTTTAGATTTCGATTTTAGTAGGTACATAAAAAAGCGTAACTTTTCTGTTTGCTGTTCATTAGAAGTTGTGCACAGGGTAAAAAGTTTACACTCAGGTGTATGCCTGTTAGCACTATACACGAGTGAAGAGACCTGCTGAAGAGCTGACCTGATGATGGAGAAGAGAGAAGGCCAAGGGAACTCGGCAATGGTAAACATTAACTACCTCGTGTTTGAGCTCATATTATTCGCATTAACGAGAACTTTTCACGTATGCGAATAGAGACCAAAAAAAAGTTTTTTTTTTTTTTACTTTTAAGTTTTTTTTTAAATTAACCTTTGCCAGTTCAGAAGTTTACACATAACAGGGAAACCCCTTCAAGAACTTAATCGTATCTGGAGTGGTTCATGTGAATAGTGCAATTGGGTCAAACTCAAGACCTTTTAATCACCAGGCAAACTCTGTAACTAAGGGGATATTACTATTCGCATGTATAATGTTAGTATATCTTGTTTTTTATGATCCTTTATGTAAATAATCTTTAAAATCAACATAAATTCAACATAACCTATTTTTGTGAAAATATGGTATAGCTCCTATACCCCATGGATTTCAGGCTGGATTTTTGGCACCATCAAAGGTCTATCATAATGAACCCATTGGTACCCATTTCGTTGCTGTCGATTCTGGGTTTTTTTACTATGCTGAAATAAATGGTTGTGAGCAAACATGCACGCTGCGTATGGAACATAGTGTGTAACAACACTTTAGGTGGAAAAAATCGGATTTTATTACAAAAGGTAAACAAGCTAGATGGATCACTATCAGCCATGCATAACTAATGAATTTATTAAAAAAAAAAAAACTGAATTTATTTTGGGATCAACGGTTGGTATCAGGCCCGCCGTAAGCGGGCGTGCAAGGCGTGCACCGCACGCGGGCGGCACGTCCTAGGGGGCGGCAAATCGAGCGACTTATCACGTATTATTTAAAAAATATAATATCTTTTTACCAATGATTTAATGTGCAAATGCCCCGGGCGGCATGATTTAGGGGGCGGCAAAATTAAACCATAATTTCGTAATAAAAATACTTTTAATGAAATTAGATGAGTAGATTAGCAATAAAAGTTCAGAAAAAGCCGCCCTCGTTTTAGTCATGTCCTGTCAATTATGACGGGTTCACCCTTTGCATCCCCAAAAAAATTCGCGCTCGCTGCGCTCGCGGCTCCATGTCAGACATCACAAATTGTTTTTGCTTAATTGTTGAGGCATTCTATTCCGAAAAAACATTTTTCGCGCACGTCTTTTATGGCTTTTTGTTCACTTTGGCTTTTTATGACATGTTTACTTCATAAAAACTCTAAGGAAAAAATCGCATTCGCTTCGCTCGCGGCTTCGTATTCATTCGCACTTCATTTCTGTGCATATCTTACTATTTGACTTTGCTTTGTTCATTTACACTGGTTTTTATTTGTTTTGTGTCCTTAGACTGAAAAATTTTCGCGCTCGCTTCGCTCGCGCTTTCTTACATATGAATTGTGTCTTATGCGTTGACTTTTTCAACGGGAAACCCACTAAAAACCATAAATAACATATTTTACTAAATTTAAACATTGTTATAGATATTTATTTCGTTAGTTTGAGTTACCCATAATCTGTTCACTTTGATATACATATGTTGGTACCTATTAATCACAATTTTTCAATACATAGGGGCCACTTGGGTAATGATTGCATAAGGGCGCTACAAAAGCTCCTTTACGGACATTGGCTAGAGCAGTGGTTCTTAACCGGTGGTCCGCGGACCACTGGTGGTCCCTGGAGGCATTCCAAGTGGTCCGCGAATCTTAGCTTCGCGACGTTGCTATACGTTATCTGACTTTATTTTTATTGACTTATAATTGCGAGCTGGGGTTTTTGCATGCACGTATATCGGCTGTGTCGTACCTAGTCCCCCCATTCATGAAAATGTATGTTTGGGCTACATTTTACGTAATTTTGGTTTTGAGTCTTAAATAAAAAATAATTAAAATTTCTCGCTCGCTTCGCTCGCGTATTCAGAAACTATATTATGGCCCTTATTTTAGCATTTGTCAACAAACAAAACGTTAAGTACGTTTGGGCTAAATTTTACGTAATATTTGGTTTAAGTCCGATAAAAGTTTCGAGCTCGCTTCGCTCGCGTATTCAAAAACGATATGCCCTTATTTTTGCATCTGTCAAAAAACAAAAAGTTAAGTACGTTTTGGCTAAATTTTACGTAATATTTGGTTTAAGTCCGATAAAAGTTTCGCGCTCGCTTCGCTCGCGCATTTCGAAACTACATAGGCACGTTTTTCTTTATTTGCATTTGCTTACCTACACAACTGCCGACATGCGTTTAGCAGAGTGCTAATTTAGGTAAACCGATGAGGTGGTCCCCGGCAAGACAAACTTTAGTTAAAGTGGTCCCTCATGACTAAAAGGTTAAGAACCACTGGGCTAGAGACACCTTTGGCTCCAATTACTTTTGCAAACCATGAACTAGAAAATTTGCGCGCTCGCTCCGCTCGCGCTTATTTACTGCTTCTCTCTTCTTCCATCGCACCGGCGGCGCGCTACACAGAAGAGCTAAGAGCCCCCGCAGACCACAGACTTTTTATCGGCCGATAGTTTAGTCGGGTTGGCCTGCTAGTACGCACACCGAGCCAACTAAACAGTTTAGTCGGTGATGAGTGCGCAAACTATCCAACAGTCTGCCGACTATTTGCTAGTTTCTAACCAACTGGTGAAAAGAGTGGTGAAAAGAGAGTTGCCATCCAACGTGGCAATGCTGCCAGCCTTTTGGGTACACTCCCGGTGGGCAGCGATGAGGAGGAGTTTTTTGATGCAATTTTTTAAATATTTTTATGTATAGTAAGTGTATATATTAGGTAATAAGTTAGTTGTATGTTGTATATATATTTATTATTAAGTTATTGTAAAAAGTTATTTGTAAATAAAAATATGCAATTAAAAAAAAAAAAAAAAAAAAACATTGCATAGAAATGTTATTATTGCTCTCATACACCGGAGAAGGAAAATTAAAAAGAGAGCCCGAGAGTATTGGGTGCATCATATCTTTAGTGATAGATTATTAAATGGAAAATTTTACACTATGCATTCCAAATTACTCGATTATTAGAGTGCAGGGCGTTTTTCGACTTCCTCGATCAAAGTTACGATCGAAGATTCCGAAATAAGTGACTGAGAATTGGGCGACGCCATTTTACAAAACACGCGCGACCGACCATTCGCTGTCAAAGCTCGGAGCGAACTGAACTATCGGCTTAGTCGGTCGACTAAAAAATCGTTATGTGTGCGCGTGTGGTAGGGAGCCAATACTGATTATACGGTCGGCCGATAGTTTGCCGACAGTTTAGTTTGAATTGAATCGGGAAGCCCATCAAACTTGTTTATCGGCCGATACCAAATCGCCATAGTGTGCGCACTTGCTTACATCTGCGTACTGATTAAGAGCCCGACCAAACTATCGGCCGATAACAAGTCTGTGGTCTGCGGGGGCTCTAAGTGTTTGTAATGATTATGTGGCTTAGTTTAACACTTCAGTACAAATATAATTATTGTACCTAATTAAAATATATATTTTATAATCATAACGAATTTTTCTTTTTTTTACAAAACCCAGTATAATATGTAGTCGTAGGGCGGCATAATCAGTTTTGCACGCGGGCGAACTAACAGCTAGCGGCGGGCCTGGTTGGTATCAATGGATATTTGGTATCAACTGAATCCTTGAAATGGAACTAAAGTAGGTTTTGATTCTAACGGTCTGTTGCACCATTTAAATATAACGATAAACAGGCTAATGCCGACAATTTTACGTCTGGTTATGGTTTAGCTATCGCTATAGTTAAAAAGTGCAACTCACCCTTCATCCTAGCCTAGCCTTTTCCCAATTTTTGGAGTTAGCGTCCAGTCCAACGGGATGCAGCTGAGTACCAGTGCTTTACAAGGAGCGACTGCCTATCTGACGTCCTCAACCCAGTTACCCGTCAACCTAATACAACTCACCCTTTGTGTTCTTAATTTCAACTCCCTCTCTTTTAATACCTTCAGGATACCAGTTTCGAGCAAAAAAGCACACACAACACAGAAGAAGCAACACAAAAAAAGTCGCACGCGCAATTACGAGGCACTCTCTAAAAAGGTTTTCCATCAAAAGTGTCACAGTTTTTATCAAGTTCCAAAGTCGTTTGTTCAGATTAGTACACAAAGCTTGGCGGGACGAATTTAATGGTATAAAGTGATATACACTGTTGCCAGCGAGGAGGCCGCATATATATTCATTTGTGTACCCCGCACCGTCTGAAACCGCTATTTTTCAAGACTATATTGTTTGTATTGTATAAGATGTGGCTATTGGAGGAGTGTTTTGAGTGGAGAAAGTTAAATCATATTTTGATCTACACTTGGTATTGTAAAATCGGAGAGTTCTTTTTTTACCAAAGGTGTGATTAAAAAAAAAAACCTGTTTTATGTATCCAGTAATTAGACAAGCCAAGGCTACAGTTACGCCATTTTGCGGAAGTAGTTTCCACTGAACGCCGTTTAAACCTCAGTCAAAAGCTTATACAAATTTATCAACATACTTATGCACTTAATTTGGTACTAAACAGTTTCTAGAAATGTCAATTTGGCTTTATAAGGGTTTAAAGGGAAGCCTGAAGAGACTTTCAACTAGGTAGTTTAACCGTGGGACACGAATTATAATAGACATACTCATAGTAAAGGAGCCAGCTGTTTCTCGCGGTTCCACCCGCATCCTGACAAAACTATTTCCTGCACCAGAATAAAAAGTAGCTTATGTTCTTTTTTAGGCTTTTGACTAACATCATATTCACTTTCAGTGATGCGAAGTGATCCACAAACAAAAACAGTTAATTCCACATCACTACATAGTATAAAACAAAGTCCCTTTTCCTGTCCTGTTGTCCCTTTGTACGCTTAAATCTTAAAAACTACGCAACCGATTTTCATATGTTTTTTTTAGTAGTTTTTTTTAGTGATTAAAGAGGAAGGTTTATATGTATAATAACATACATTAAAATAGTGGGGACATACTGTTATCCCGTGCGAAGCCGAAGCGGGTAGCTAGTTTATAATATTGGTAAGGATTTTCCAGCACATATTATTTAAAAGGTAATTTTACAAATGAGCTTCATTTGAAATATTCACGGTTTCGTGACCGGTTCATAAGCTAATAAACAGCTGTTATTGAATTAGGCGCTACTGAGTGCTAATTGGATGAGTTTGCAAAACAATTAGGATGAAAAACCAGACTTTCATTCATTTTTATTTTACATTGGTTCAGTTCTTGGTAGTGGATGATTATTAGGTAATTTAATTAGGTTTTATAACTGTTTTTAGAATAAATCTGTTACGTAGGTAGGTAGGTGATGAGGCTTTCAGATGAGTGATTACATTATTTAAATATATTTTTATAACATTTAGTATCGTGTAATAGACAGCATGTTAAATAGGCATAATTGGTCATTATTTTCAATACTTCAGTACATAAGCTAAACATTAAACATGATTGGTCTTACTGCAAAAACAGTTAGACAGACTTTAGTCACGTGTTTAACAAAAATTCTCCATGCAAAATTTAAAACACACGTTCAACGTCTGTTGAAATTTTTGTAGTAGGACCTTTTTATACGCATTATAGCCCGGGAGTGGATTCTTATGACTTCACGGTTAAAATCAGTATCTTAGCACAGTTTACTATGACGAATAAAATAAATAAATATGATCTTACTATACTATTATTCTAGCATACAAGTGTAAGATTTTGTATCCAACAGTAGAACAGCACGTTTAACAGTCGGTCCCGACTGCTATTCAAATACATGTATGGCAGTCGTTAAATTATATGGAGTTAGTAGTGGATTTCAGGGTTTGCATCCATGTCTTGTAGGTCGTAAATTGGGTATCTAACCACTGGTTGACACTAAAATAAATAAGTGTTGAAGTGGATAATGCTTCCTTACCTAATTGTTATTTACAGAATCATTTACAGAAGAGAACATAGAAAACGCTTCCTTCTCCAGTTATCAGGTTCATAATTCTACAAAAGAATAATAAGAACATCTATCCCTTTCGCAAATATCTTTTGGTCCGCTTTCAGATTAAGAAAAACCAGACTTTCATTCATTTTTATTTTATATTGGTTCAGTTCTTGGTAGTGGATGATTATTAGGTAATTTAATTAGGTTTTATAACTGTTTTTAGAATAAATCTGTTACGTAGGTAGGTAGGTGATGAGGCTTTCAGATGAGTGATTACATTATTTAAATATATTTTTATAACATTTAGTATCGTGTAATAGACAGCATGTTAAATAGGCATAATTGGTCATTATTTTCAATACTTCAGTACATAAGCTAAACATTAAACATGATTGGTCTTACTGCAAAAACAGTTAGACAGACTTTAGTCACGTGTTTAACAAAAATTCTCCATGCAAAATTTAAAACACACGTTCAACGTCTGTTGAAATTTTTGTAGTAGGACCTTTTTATACGCATTATAGCCCGGGAGTGGATTCTTATGACTTCACGGTTAAAATCAGTATCTTAGCACAGTTTACTATGACGAATAAAATAAATAAATATGATCTTACTATACTATTATTCTAGCATACAAGTGTAAGATTTTGTATCCAACAGTAGAACAGCACGTTTAACAGTCGGTCCCGACTGCTATTCAAATACATGTATGGCAGTCGTTAAATTATATGAAGTTAGTAGTGGATTTCAGGGTTTGCATCCATGTCTTGTAGGTCGTAAATTGGGTATCTAACTACTGGATGACACTAAAGTAAATAAATACTGAAGTGGATACTTACCTAATTGTTATTTACAGAATCATTTACAGAAGAGAACATAGAAAACGCTTCCTTCTCCAGTTATCAGGTTCATAATTCTACAAAAGAATTAAAAGAACATCTATCCCTATACAACCCAGTCATGCCTTGTAAGACTGGCTATCAAACTTCACGTCTAATCACTGTCTAACATGGAGCGACTGCCTATCTGACTTCTACAACTCAGTCATCCCTTGATAAGACTGACTGTCAGACTTACTGGCTTCAGACTACCCGTAACGACTGCCAAAGATGTTCAAATGGCAGTCGAACTCGCGGGAAATAGCTAGCAATTTCCAAATAGCAATAAGACTTATTTATATCACGGATAAATCAACGTTGTTGACACCAATATTCAGCCGAAAGCCTGAAAATCCCTTTAAAAGTATTAGCAAGTTTATTTATTGTCTCACAGGCTTTTAGTGCGGGGAAGTATCAAAGTATTACTAAGGGTTTATCTTTATAGACTGAAAAAAATATAGGACTTATGGCCTTGAAAAAGTAGCTTTTAAATGTAAGGAAGCTTACATTAGCTGTGTAATTCTGTGCTAAACCTCATCATCTCACCCATAAGACAAAGTCATTTTCAGTTTTTAACTACCTATGTAGTGATAAATAGTAAAGAAAACGGGATTTGAGTACTTGGAAACTAGTTGAATTTAATGCTCGTTTTTTACTGTCAAAAGTGGTGACTGAGCAATTAAACAGACTATGACGTCATAGATTTTTCAAATGATAACATTTTTGATTTTCTTATATTTTTTCCACTTTAAGTATAGGTAAATGAAAATTATATAATTTTAAGATGCGTTACTAAATAAATATAATTAAGGATCTTATTTTTCGATAACTGCGCTATTGTAGATTATAATTAGAGGTGTTTTGAATGCATAACTAGTACGAAATTGTAGATTATAAATATCTCGAGCCTAAAACTATGAAAACCACGCTGCAGCCAATATTAGAACAATCTATTATTTGTAACCGAAGATCGCGTGGCTTTCAGACTTCAGACAGGGTGACATAGCTAGTAAAGGACAATGGGCACTTTGTATGAGATTTGGTACCCGCTCCAACAGTAACGTATGATATATCATTAGAAAGGTATTTGCGTGAAGAATAATGAAAACTATGGGGCTTGCCTCAATTAGCTGTCCGATCCGAGTAACGATAAAAATTGAATCGACATAGAAACAAGTATGTCATCCATATATGCAAATTCATTAAGAGGCATATGTCGTCAGTGTAATAATTTTAAACTCAGTTAATAGACATCTTACATTGTTTGAGATACACTCTATTATAATCTTAAGTTTGCAATATTATATGGAGTCATACTACGGAAACACAATCGTCATCTGATTTGACAAAAGTTCAAAACATTTCTATTCATCTTTTTTTAAGAAGAAATTCATCATTATCTCAGCACCTCTTGAGGAGCAAGATTAAGTCGTAATATGTACTATGTTAACATCGTCTCCTAACTTTTCAACCTTAATTGATTGTAAATACTGAAAGACTTTCATCAAATACATAACCTAGTTCTGCGTGAACTGCAAAGGTCTGCAGTCTTTTTTTAAAGCAGTCGGCAGGCAAACATTTTAAGAAGGCCTAATTCCTGTTTTTTGTTACTTTACCAGTTTTTATTAAATACAGTTCGATTTAAGAACTACATCTACGTTGATGATTTATGAACATTACACATTCTATTAGTCGATGTCACGCGAAATGGACAAGGATTTGGGACTAGTCGTCATAGTAAAAATTTTTTGCCTTGCCAAGACCTACGCAATGGTACTAGAATCAACACTGTTGGACAGGGTACCAAAACGCCCATCGTCCTTTAGTACAACTATAAATGCCTGCTTTCAGCAAAACTATATTCAAACACAATATCGAGCCTAGTGATAAAAAATTGACAAAAAACCGGCCAAGTGTGAGTCGTTTTCAGTATTTTTAGGGTTCCGTACCCAAAGGGTAAAACGGGAACCTAATGTTTTCGCTCCTCTGTCCGTCTGTCACCAGGCTGTATCTCATGAACCGTGATAGTTAGAAAGCTGAAATTTTCACAGAACATGTATTTTTATTGCTGCTATAACAAAAAATACTGAAAACTAGAATCAAATAAATGTTTTGGGGGCTCCCATACAACAAACGTGTTTTTTTTTATCCCTTTTTATAAATAACTAGCTTTCCGCCCGCGGCTTCGCCCGCGTGGAATTCGGTTATATTGCGGTATAAATCACAACTATAAGAAAACTTCTCATTCCCACGGAAAAATCTAAGAAGCGCGATGTAACGCTGGATACGATTAGTTGTTAAACCAAAACTGAATGGTACACTATATTATACGTTTTCCCGTGGAGCAAAAACATGCAGATTTTGGGCACTGGATACCCGGGAACACGCTACATAGAGCTGACCATGCGAAAAACAATGTTTTTCTAAGTGTACTCCAGCAACCCTTAGAGTTTGGCCTTGTGCTTTATTAATGGTCATTGCAAATGAAACCCATATAGGAAATTGTAGTCTTTTAAATTGAAATGGGAGGTCTGTTGGAATAATCGGAATCCGAGGAATGAGTACACTTTCACCCTTTGCTGCGCCAGTTAAAATAGTGGCTGTAATAATGTTCCACCCAAGCTGAGTGACACGCAGCCTGGTACCATTACACAGTCTAGGGGCATCGAGATTACGCATGAGCATCACCGGAACACCTACTTTTAGTTTTGTTTCGTTTGCAATATATTACCTTGTT
This sequence comes from Helicoverpa zea, assembly GCF_022581195.2. Classification (NCBI taxonomy): domain Eukaryota; kingdom Metazoa; phylum Arthropoda; class Insecta; order Lepidoptera; family Noctuidae; genus Helicoverpa; species Helicoverpa zea. Next base: position 9,889,009 of record NC_061472.1, read on the forward strand.
TTAAACGACACACAGCGCCATCTACAATCCATCCATCAAGCAAACAATATTTTTGTTTTCCCTCGGGAATATCTATTTTTTTCGGGATAAAAAGTACCCTATTATTTAATCCGGACTTCTAACTTTATGTCCGCAAAATTTCAAAGCAATCGGTTCAGTAGTTACGGCGTGAAAGCGGAACAAACAAACAAACAAACTCACTTTCCGATTTATAATATTAGTAAGGATGGTACAAAACCCTTCGTGCGCGAGTCCGACTCGCACTTGGCCGGTTTTTTGACACAGCGGCAACAGCTCGCACGGCGATTCGGACAATTCGTCCGAATTTGGAAGAATTACAGAAATGACAGACGAATTTGAATGCCATCATCAGATTTGAGTGACTGACAGTTGTGAATGACAGACAAATTTTTAGTCGCCCACATCACATCACGTGCAAGTTGCTATCGATAAGTAAAAAATCCAGACTTCTAAACTTATCTCAAACCCGTGACAAATTTCTAATCGCTCACTAGCAAGCAGATACACTAATAACCTCAAATTTGAAAATCTAAAACGCAACAAAAACGTACAACCCGCACTAATCTCACTAGATCCCTTTTTGCCAACAAATCCGTTAAGTCAAAACCTTTTGAAACGGAGCGCAAAAACTTATACATTGCGCTTCGGAATCCCGCACAAACTTGCGTCGATGGCGTAAGAAAAATGCTGGCGTTTTGTTACCGAAACGTAATTTGTATTACTAATAGCTCGTGTTTTCCGATCCCCCCTTCCCCCCTTTTTCCTTGCGGTTATTTCCCGGTTATTTGACGGTTATTTCTCGGTAGAGTGTGTTCTTTGTCCGCTTGTCTGGGTGAGTGATGTCATAACTATTCTTTGGGAATGTTGGTTGAAAGTATTTCGCTGGCTCTGCGAGTTGGTTCTAAGATTTGAGTTGTTTTTTTTTTTGTGGTAGTTTCTTTGTTGTTTGTACTTTAATGATGTATGGATGTTCTCTGTTTGTGGGATGTTGTTAAATGTGTTTAATTTGTCAAGAAAAGAAAGCCATAATGAATCTTCGTCTTATTAATAATCACGGATTACATTTTCATAGTTTTATACGTGGGCAACTTTGGTATTTTTTTACAGAAATAATTTAGAGTTTTAAAAATATTTCGGATAAAACGCAGATCAATTCGCAATTAGAAACTAGTAAGCTCATAAACGATGAAATCTGTTATTTTTCTATAATTGTATTAAAATTAAATCAAATCCAAAGATCGAATAAAATTTTCCGCACATTTAAACACATTGTTAACATTTAACTTCAGTTAATTTGAAACTCTTAATCTTTGTTATTCTTAACCTTGACATAACTTTTGGGGCTTAAAATCGTTTTTACGAGTTCACAAAAGTTAGAGAAATGAAAACACGTAATGTGATTGCGCGGTTCCATCTTGTTTTTTGAGTAAATTTTTAAGTTGCTTAGCTGTTTACAAGATTAAATTAGAGAATAATATAATCAAAATATTCCTTAAATTAAAGTTAAGGTGAATAGCTAAATTTACTAGAAAAATGGATTTTTATTCTGTCGGTGAACGATACAACTTCTTATTTTAATCAAAGTGGTCGAGTCGAACCGTTACAATCATTGATTGAGTGTAGAAGAGGTGTTACATATTTATGTTTATATTAGGTTTTAAAATAACCTATGCTTGCTTAGTAGAAAAAACAATCAGACCCCCCAATTTAAGCACTCATCAGAGTACTAAATCAAGTCATGCACTTATCTCTACCATATAAGACATCTACTTAAAAAACTTCAGTGTTGGTTTGTTCCGTCCTACAGAGCATAGAACAACTAGACAAGACATTAGCTCTTCAGAACTTCAAACAGCTTGTTTAGTGTCACAGCTTAACTTCTGTCTCAAGTTTACAATTGTCAGGCGATCTGTTCTCGCCTTATTTTGTTTGTGTCTTTGGTAGACTGTCACTTGATGTAAGTATGTTAGTTGTGTGTGGAGTTAAGTAGTTTTTACTAGGTAGTTTAAAGGCATGATTTAGTCCAAAATGCAAAGCTGATGAACCCTAAATCAATCTCACAAATGTGATAAATTAATACAATCTTTAGTTACCTACATTATAAATACAAAAGTAAATCTCTATGTCTTTTTATCGATTCAAATAAACAAAGTAGACAAATGGTTTGGTGTCAGAGAAAGTATACAGGGCACTTTTTATTGGTTGTGGGAGTTACTTCAGGAGGCGGATAAATTCTCTGGCAGACGCTAGTAATAATAAAGGTAAAGCCAAACTACGTATGAATGAAATTTTGAATCGCATTGCAGTTTTTGACGGCAACCCATCACTTGTAAAATATCTGACTTTAACACGAAGAACACACAATTTCCACTTCCCCATAAAACAAGAACCAATTATATCCCAATTTAAACTCAAACAAATGGCCTTAAAATTCAAACGTTAATAAATGAAAATCTAAAAGCGAGTTATGTTCACATTTTCAAGTAAAGTACGAACGCGCAATGCAGATATTTTCTGTGCTAACCGTGACCAATAAGTGATGTTTGGGTAAGTAGCTTACCTGAGAATGACGTGGATTGATCGTACATATTATATCTGGCATTTTTTTCTTTTAAAGGGTTAGGCAGAATTGTTTATGAGTATAGATGTTTTTGACGAAAGCAGGTGAGCTTTGCTTGTGTGTGTGAACGTACCTTTTGAATCCTAGATGCCGACTACAACTGCCGACCGCACAAGCCGCGACTGCATGAAGTCGACCGCAGCTGCACTACTGGTTTATATGTATTTACATGAACATTTAATTCTCGGGTGTAAATAATATACACTCTCTCCGATGAGCACGTAAATGTCGGTCCTGCGCCTGATCTCTCTACGGTCGTGTCGGATTGCCGTCCCATCGGGCTATGAGAGTGAAGGAATAGTGAGTGCATCTGTGTCTGCGCAAATGCTTGTGCACTATAATATGTCCTGCGCAGTTGGCTAATCTCTTTACATGAGAACAGCCACCGTTATCGGCTAGGAGGGATATCATTTACATGAAACCTTTTTGGTTCGAAACGGCAGCAGCACGTGCAGTCGCCCTTATATTATCAATTATTTCCATACATTCGTGTCATGTATGATCGGCAGTTGCAGTCGGCAGCCAGCATTGAAAACGTACCTTAACTAACCATGCACATTTTCTTTGTGTGACTCGACGACTCAACTGAGCGGTTCCGAGCTTACGCATACAAAGACAATGTTCAAAGACACATTTTTACCTCATTGGGTAACTGGGTTGAGGAGGTCAGTAAGGCAGTCGATCAATATAAAGCTGCTACTCGGCTGCATCTGTTTAGACTGAAAGCTTACTCCAACATTGTGGGTATTGAAAAAGATAAACAAAAATTAAAATCATTTGAAATTCCAATTAGGTCATTTCTATCTAGATGTAAAAGTTAAAATACTCGTATTCTACAAAATGTGGGTTGCGATTAACATCAGCAACATTGTCAAAATCCTTGCTCTTAGTATAAATTGCATAAAGGGTAAGTTTGGCTTCTTGCGAGTTTAGGGGTTTCTGAGCTTATTTCGTTAGGAAGTTTGTTAATCATACACATTTAACGGCTCAACGGGTTTGGATGAAATTTAGCACACACCATGAATTGGATTAAGGAAGTAAATAAATGTTGTCACGGTTACATTTTCACACGGATTCGTACGATAAAATAGTAGAATAAAAGAGTATTTAAAACCACGTGCTAAGGTATTTGTTACACTTTTTTTTTCTTTGTTACCCAAAGGGTAAAACGGGACCCTATTGTTTTCGCTCCTCTGTCCGTCCGTCCGTCCGTCCGTCCGTCTGTCACCAGGCTGTGCCACATGAACCGTGATAGTTAGAGAGTTGAAATTTTCACAGATGATGTATTTCTATTGCCGCTATAACAACAAATACTGAAAACTAGAATAAAATAAATATTTGGGGGGCTCTCATACAACAAACGTGATTGCAATTTTTGCTCATTTTTGCTCGATATCCATAAATATATATAGAGTATTAGTTTGGATGGTACGGAATCCTACGTGCGCGAATTCGACTCGCACTTGGCCGGTTTTTTTGTATTGGTAGAATAAAAAGTAATTCGTCAACAAAATCGAAAAACTGATGGCATTTTTAATGATGTTAACAATCTCAATCGACAATATTATTTTATTTGATTTTGAAGCCTTGATTTAAAGTTAACACCGTGTAAATAATTATTTTATGTTATCAAACTTACTTTACCACACATATTTACGTAGTAAATAACAGACTAATTACATTTGCTTTATAGTTTTGTTCTTTAGTGTTAATTGAAAAGCGTCCTCTATTATTTTCATAAGGTAGGTATTTGAGTGTATTTTGTTCAGATCATTTTGTATTAAAATGTTTAATACTGAATTACTTTTCGCCGTATTTAATATCATTACAAGAATAAGTTCTGCTTACCCCCTCTCAATTCACAGAGCAGTGTGAAGTTGCCTCCCTCCTCTAAGGGCCCCACCACACCGGCGACATCGCGGCCCGCTTCGTCGTACAGCAGTAGCTGATGTGGAGGTACTGTTATAATAAGAAAAGAAAAATACATAAAATATACAAAAAAAAAAGAATTTACAACACTAAACTGTGTTCTTATTAAATATTGTAACTAAGTATATGTTTTGTTACTTAATAAAAATAATTAAATCCCTTCTCTGAAATTATTGAAAAGGAACGAATGTAGTGACGTTATTTCCCTACATAGTAATTATAGAGGTGCCGTGCTATTCGTTGCCATTATAATAAATTATGCCATTATAAACGTATCACCTTATATTTTTTAATACCTATAAATAGAAGTAATTATTGAAATAGGTTCTAAGGTTAAGAGTTAGAGGTAAGGTACTTCTGCGTAATATAGAACAGTCCTACCTGGCATATGTTTGAGTATATACTTAAATTCATTACATGAGGATTCTATTAATTTACAAAGAAAATCATAGAGAAAGTTAAAAATAAAACCCATGTCAACCCTTTACCTTTGAGATTTACAATACTCACCAACAACATTAAGTTTAATCTGAAAATTTCTAGTCGGCGAGTTCTTAAAGTCGACCCTACACCTGTACACGCCTTCATCATCAAGCTGGACAGCATCCACCGTGAGGGCCGAAGGTCTGGACATGGTGACGAAGTAGGCTCTTCTTCCGAAGGCAAGGGGATCCGACCAGTGGAGTGCTTTGTTGAAGCTGCGGCCGCGGACGTCGAAACTGGGGACAAAATAAAGATATTTAGGAATGTTTGGAACTTTATCGTGATTTTTAGTATTAGAAAAAAACTGTGTATTTTTTATTTATATTTGGTAGTACCAGTACAATTACATGTTAATTTTATAAATGAGAAAGTAAATCTGTCTCCGTAGTTCTTTTACGTCAAAACTAATGAACCTATTTTAAATACTAGGAACAGTAATAAAATAGCCTATAAGCCTTGGAAGGCTTATAGGCTATTTTTTTCGAGTTGCGGAAGCCAGTTTATAATCTGACGCTAATTAGGTAGACATATTTTATATAAAACCACCATGAAAACAGATAAAGTCTACTAGGAATAGTAAAATCATACTAATTAAAAGGCCAAATTAAACTGTAGGTCCCGGCTGTCATTGAACATCCTTGGCAGTCGTTACGGGTAGTCAGAAGCCAGTAAGTCTGACACCATTCTAACCAAGGGGTATCGGGTTGCCCGGGTAACTGGGTTGAGGAGGTCAGATAGGCAGTCGCTTCTTGTAAAGCACTGGTACTCAGCTGAATCCGGTTAGACTGGAAGCCGACCCCAACATGATTGGGAAAAAGGCTCGGAGGAAAAGGCCAAATTAATTAACTACACGATTTTAACTGCAGATATAAAACAACACTCATAAAAAGTAAGAAAACAAAAGCACCTCTCTGTTTTATTGAACTGCTGAACCGACAAAAGAGTTTAAATTCCTGTAGTAGAAAAACTAATTTGTATTATTTATTTATTATTCTGGAAGGGGTCGTCCAAGATATAGCTACATCAAGCAAATTAAAGAAAAGGTGAAGGTCGTGACGTATAAGGAAGTTCAGGAGTTGGCGCTAGATAGGTGTAAATGGAAGGAGCTGCACCGACAAGAGCTGGGCTCTTAAATTAATGATGATGATTAATTATTTTTGATTAACTTTTAATTTATTTAGACTTGTCGTAGACGTCATTTTAAAAATAAATTGAATGATGGCTTTCTTTTTTCCAATTATTTTGCTTACTAACAAGATACCTCTTTAAAATTTCACCCACTAAGACACAGTCCAATGACACCGATCGATACCCCAATTAAAATACCCTTTAAAAAGACCCTACACCCTTAAACCGCAACATTTTTCATCACAGAACACAAAAGAAACCCTTTTTTAAAACGCCTTATCTAAACGCTATGTATTTATCAATGTTCTGTCTACGTTGCACCGTGACATCAAACATGCACACCCAAATTCAAATCTTAACTTACTACAAATAAGGTGTATATTTCGGTGGAGTTGCACACAATGGGTGTTGGGCCATTAAGTTTGCTGCTGAGCGGGCGACGGCGATTCAGTTTGTGCTTTCCGTTTGTGTAGTCACGCTAAGTTTCCGGTTGTTTGCGAGAACTAGGTATTACTAGATTCTAGTTGTATAGATAGCAATTGTAGTTCAACGGAACAATGGGCCTAGATTTACGGCTGTCTTCGTATGGAAGCTTTTGTGGTGTAAAGAAAAACTGTTGGTTTTTGCGGACTCTCTTTATTGGATTGTCTTCTGTTAGTTATGTTTTGCACAGGTGTATTAAGTAGATATGTTTCGGATAGCTTTGTGAGTGTACGTGCAATGTTCTTTATAACCGCTGCTGTTGAGATTGAAGAAGTGGTGGATAAAATTCTAATTCCATTTCTGTGAACTCTTAAAAGTTCTTTGTGTGGCTACACACAATTTATTTATTAGCTTTCAAATATCAAATGAGATGACATAAATCCAGTAGATAAAAGTTTGTGGCCCAACTAAATATCCACCATCACAATTTACCAGAGGCATCACTTTAGATACATTACCTTCTCAGAGACAAAGCTAAAATATATATTGCGAGTATAACTGGGCTGAGGGGGGTCAGATATGCAGTCACTCCATGTAAAGCACGTGTATTGAACTGCATCTGGTTAGACTGTAAGATAACCCTAACATAGTTGGGAAAAGGCTAGGCATATGATGGCAGAAGATTAGCATTATGTAGTTATAGAAATATAGCTTGTAGATAAACTTCATAAGAAAATGTAATTCCTAGTAAGTAAGTGTACATTTAGTGAACAAAAAGTCTACTTAAAAGGTTCAAAATTTACAGCCTTTTGTCAGTACTTAACTAGGTATAGCGATTATCTTTTTGCTAGCAAGCTAACACGAACGCCTTTGTAAGTGATACTTAGCAAAAAAACTACAGTTCATTTATTTTCAAGCATTTTTTGTTTAGTGTTTAAACTATAATACTTGTCTTGTAATGAAGGGTTTCGGTGTTTTGTGATTGCGATCGCCGTTTTAGTGGCTTATCGGTTTTTGCATGATATTTCAATTTGAAATAGATGCTTCTGTTTTGCTTAAATCTGTTTGAATTAAAGAACATTTTGGAAGTGTTTAGTGGCTTTTGTTTAGATTTCCCTCTGAAGTTAACGCAATTTTATGGTGACGTAGGTATCCGTGTCGGCATCATGATTGATATGATTTTACCTTATAATAAAATATGGTTCCAAAACTATCCGAAGCCATAGACGATAAATAATATCATAGTACCTAATTTTGGTGTAAAATATACAACATTTTTACCGTTTTTCAACGATTCCATATTTTTAAGTGTGAATAAGGAAGTCGATTTGAAAGACACAGCTACATGTAGGACATAAACACATCGTCAAGACGAATGTAAGTACGTAAACCGCTATTTGTGTAGCCCGTCCCTAAATTACGGCGTCGGGTACAACATAAACAGGAGTGCGATCACTCTCGTTAGCAGCGACTACATAGCTGGTACGTCACTCCATGGCTACAGAACGTATATTATCTTGCGGTTTCACAGACAGGAGACTGTTTAACAAGTGAAGGGAAGTGAGGTAAGTATTTCACGCAAGGAGAGTAAAAATTGTGTATCGGTCTAAGATATTTGATGGGAAATCATCAAATGACCCCTCCCGCTGTGGGTTAGCGTGAGGGAGTGTCAGACTCTTACTGACTAAAACCCATGATATTCCTTTTATGTACCACGGACGCGGTAACTCTTTAGTTAGAACAATACCGCAGCACCGGCAGGCCATTGTGTACTGATCTAAGAGAGAGATAATAATATGTTTGGTAGATCAGACCTGTATTGCTGTTAATGCGGTTTCATCTGAGTTTGCGAACAATTTCCAACACCCGGATAAACATTACAACATCAGGAGTGCGATCATTCTCGTTAGCAGCGACTACATAGCTGGTACGTCACTCCATGGCTACAGAACGTATATTGCGGTTTCACAGACAGGAGACTGTTTAACAAGTGAAGGGAAGTGAGGTAAGTATTTCATGCAGGGAGAGTAAAAATTGTGTATCAGTCTAAGATATGAGAAATATAACCTATCTATCGAATAGATGAAAGCTGTATTGCTGTTTCATCCCCTTCTCAATAGAAGTCGGGTACAACAAGAGTGGAAGAAGACGGCCAAAGAAACGATGGATGGATTGCGTGAAAGTTGATATGGTAAGAAAGAATGTTACTGCTGTGATAACGGCAGATAAAAGAGTATGGAAGGAGAAAACATGCTGCGCCGACCCAAATAAAATTGGGATAAGGGAAGGAGGATGATGATGATGATGGTGTCAGGTACAACATAAACAGGAGTGCGATCACTCTCGTTAGCAGCGACTACATAGCTGAGACGTCACTCCATGGTTACAGGACGTATATTATCTTGCGGTTTCACAGACAGGAGACTGTTTAGCAACACGTTTACAAGTTTATGATACGTAGGTTTTAAAAAGTTTTGCGACTTGTACACAATCATATTTACAAGCAATCGTAAATCTAGAGATCTGCAACAGATAGGCCTGATCAATGCAGGCTTTGGATGAGACCTGTGTAAGCCTGTATTACATAAAATTAGTCGTTCCGTGCAGTTAAACTCAAATAAAAAGTAGCCTAGGTTCTTTCTGAGGTCTTAGATTAAGCGATCGGCTTAGTAGTTTTGGCCTGACCGCGGAAACAATATAGCCTTTCTCAATAAGTGGGCTAATAGAATACTGAAGTATTTTTCTAAAATTTCGCCAGTAGTTCCTGATATTAGCACTATTAAAGACACGAACTTTTCAGCTTCATAATATCGAGTATCAATTTTGCAATCTCCTGCTCGAAATAGAAATGCAACGTCACAATAAAAAAGCAAACAACATAGAATTGATTTTAAAATTGCCGTCCGTATAATCCAGGCCTAATTGCCGTCACTTTACAAGGTACAAGATATGGCTCGTTAGCGTCGAATACATACTAAGCCTGACGCCCGACGATACTCGATAATCTCCGGTAATAAATAACTGTTTCGATGTACTAGCGTATAATGTACATATATACCTATGTACGTAGGTATGTGATTTATAGTAAGTTGGGTGCACGGAGTAAGGAAAGAGTGGAGATGCCATAATGAAGGTAGGCCAGGCGCCTTCTTTCAGGGCAAATTCATACGGTGGGCATGACCAAACGATCAGTTACGAGTGATCTAACGAAAAGTTCGGGTTTTTTGAGATATTTGTCAATGATTTTTGGTATTCCAAAAAATGGTCGGGTCCAAAGAAGGCCTATAAGGCGGTAACAGTAACCTTCCACGTCCCCCGCACACCCGCATTTTGACGTGCTAGTTTCTTAGGAGATTTTCCGTTATGGCACCTCTGCTTGTCATTTTGTTCTCCATGGGTGGTAACAAATTTAGCTGAATACGTAATTTGGACACGTTTGAGCACTTATGCTATGTTAATTATTGCAGGAACTATAAGTTATAGTTACAAGTAGATGCAGAATTATAAGTTATCTCAGTAAAAAGTGCGGGTGCTGTGCACGAAGTCTCTGGTTTGATTCCCGGGTCGGTTGTTTGTTATTTTTAACGAAAATACCACAGGATGGAGTATAATGAAACTTAGCAATAGGTAATAGGAATATGCTATAGCTTATGTCAAAAAAAAAGATAATTTTTTATCCGCGTGCAGAAAGGAGTAAGAAAACTAGGTTCCAGTTAAACCAAATAACATGCTTTTAATACGAGCTACATCATAAAGAAAATAATTTACGTACATTATTATTATATCGTTTAAAAGAAATACTAAAGTAAAATTCTTAGAATAAATTACAGTATTTAAAAGACGACATAACAGTATTACCTAGAACTCTAGATTTAAACCCGTTCTCGGAGAAAAAATAAAGGTACATTTTGAACGCTACCTGCCGACTGCCACTGTCAGCCGCGCTTGCAGCAACTACAAAACAAAGGGTCACGGCTGCACTACTGGTTTGTAAGTATTTAAAATGGCGAACTAATATAATTTAACTTATTTGTAAATCTAATAAACGCTTTCGACACTTGTAAAAAAATAAAAAAATATAATTAAGTAATACACCTGTATTATAAATACAACTGTCTATATCTGACAGCGACTGCACGTGTTGCTGCCGCTTCGATCCAAGAAGATTTCATGTCAATACATACAAACCATTAGTGCAGCTCCGGCCAACTTCATGCAGTCGCGGCATGTGCGGTCGGCAGCTAGCATTCAAAAGGTACCCTTAGCGTAAAAATAATTAAATTATTCACAAGCCCAGGTGTAGATGCCAAAGTAACCGGCCAGAGTTGTTTATGAATACTAAATTGACTGGAAATTATACATATTTTATAACTTCGTTATTTTAAAGAATTTTGAGGAATTTTGAGTAATTTTGAAGTCTCTTTCGTCAATTATTTTCTGAGTTTGTTGTTTTGTATGCGTGGTGAAGATTTGTAATATTTTATGAATACTTTTTGAAGGTCTTTTGGAAGTTGGAATAAAATCTATGTATAATGTTTTTACGTCCAGCGTAACCGCTGAGTCTGTCTGGCTAAGAGTCTGTCTGAAGGAACGAAGCTCTGAAAAGGACGAACCAATTTGGAGGCGTTTTTTTAAGTTGAAAGGTGATTTGCTTACAGGGGTTGTTATTTCAAAAATAAATTAACATGCTTTATTGATTCTTCTAATTTAATTAGCTGTTCTTTGAATCTTCCACAAGAAAGATCCTATAATTTCCTTTTTTTTTTGTCAAATAACTTATAACATGTTCGCACACTATGTTCGCACACACATACTTCCACAACTATGTTCGCAGGCTTTTTTGAACCGTTTTTATCAACCTTTCTTTCAACTGAAAATGTAAACGAAGACAATTCAACACCTTTATTAAGAGCTTCCATTAAATTCTTCTGAGAAGGATGTGAAGGTATCTAAGAATAGATGAGCCGTAGTTTTGTGGGGGCGTTACAAAATCGTATGTCACCCATGCGTGTAATATCCGTCATGGTGTTGCTGACCACACTGATTTAATGGGGGTGTTAAATCTTGAACTTTCCGATTCTATATTAGCATTCTATTATGTAATAGAGGTGGTAAGTTCGATTAACAAGATGAAGAAGAAGCAATGTGGACCCTATATACGTAAAAAAGTTGCAGAGTTGACGTGTATGTGTGAGAATTTCTGAAAGTAGGTAAGAATGGACTGATTTTGAATCATTACTAAAGGCCTATTTACCACTGGACAAAGGATTCTTCTCATAGTGAGAAAAGGTCTTATGTTTTTGTCAGGATCCTTTCTAAGGATCTAAAAGTCTAGACTCAATGTAAAAGCTGGACAGATAGATAGAGTAACTTTCGTATTTATAATACTAGTGCCTAAGCCATTTGACTAAAACAAACCAGAAAATAAAAAAATCTTAACCCTCCAAAAGAACTCCTATAAATTAACCTTCCTTCATCAGACGCTCCATCAATTGGCCAAGAATTATATTTAGTTAAATATCCCGGCGTTGCTCACGTACGCTTACGCTTCGTTAAGTTAACGCCTAACGAACCGTCTGCGATGTCGGAGGTTCGAGTCGGGGTTGTGGAAAATTGCGGCCCAGTTATTAATTGTTGGACATTGAAGGGTTAGTGATGGGGGGTAAGAGAATTGGATAGATTGGGATAGAATTGGGGATTTACCTTAATATTCAGACGTCAGTTGAACTTTGAGGTCTATTCAAGGCACAGGATGTAGCTTAGTTTGAGGGTCATTGCCAAACTTTATTGTAATTCTTTTTTGATGAATAAATAATTTTGATATTTTTTTTTTGAAATTTTTTATTCAAAAGTATTTCTGTTGCAACATATGTGTGATAGATATAGACTTTAGGTAGCCTAAAAAGCAAATTAAAAACAATCTCGCAGCAAGCTTCCAGTCTAACTGGATGCAGCTATAGAATAGGGTTTTATATGGAGCTACTGCCTATCTAACCTCCTCTACTCAGTTGCCTGGGCCACCCGGTATTTGTAAGACAATGAAAAGTGTCATTAACAAATACATTACAAAAAACTATTTATTTACAACATAAAAAAAATATTTATCAGTCAGCCAAACATCTGTATGTATGGCTTTTCTCGGTAAACTCAAAAATTACTCCACGGATTTTCGTGAGAATTTCACCAAAACGGAGTGCTTCAAGAGGATGATTAACTTATAATATTCGTAAAAGTAGCTAGTAGTAAAGTAGGCTAGTAATATTATAATTAACAAGCCAAACATTGACAAACATTTCACTACACGACCAAAAGTGACCATGTTTTCCCCCGGAACTATACAGCGTGTCCCAAAAGCCATTACCAGCAATATCTAAAAGATAAACACTTAATGGTGACAGATAGACTCGTTACGGTGATTTTATATCATTTTTATAGTTCTCAATTTAGTCGAGATATCCTAGCGCGGAGAATATTTATAGGTCTTTCCTAGGAAAGGATTGTCACAAAGAAACTCTTTCTGAAAGCGTATGTCTGTCTGTTTGCAGTAATCTTATTTGAAATGATAAACTTGCGAGACACCACAGGTATGTTATTGAATGAAAAACTATATCTTTCAGAATTTCAGGCTGTAATCGGTGTTTGCTATTTTTTGTCTATGTGCATGTTATTGAGTTTTAGGCGATTATCACACTGCCCCGCATGATGCAGCGCAGTGCGTGGATGCGTTTTTTTCCGTTGTATGGAAATATCTCCGTTTGTATGGAAAACACGCATAGTCCCACACACTGAAAATGCATCCACGCGCGTTCATGCGGATCACGCACATACATGCGGAGAAACACGCACCCCCGCGCGTAGGTGCGGGGCGAGACGCAAGGTATGGCACACTGAATCCCGCAATGCCGCGCGTGATTTTGAATGGGCGTGACGTGTATATTTGAAAATGGAACTCGCTGTCCGTGAATTTACAAAACGCACCTACGCGCGTGAGTGCGTGAAAAACCCGCACGATGATGCAGATCTGCACTCCCGCAGGAACGCGCGTAGGTGCGTCGACACGCAAGATGCAGCGTGATGCGGGGCAGTGTGAAGATCACCTTAAACAAGGGTTGCAACGAAAGTTTTCTAACCTAAAAAGGCTCGTTCAAAACACAACTTAATATTTTTTCTGTAATTTGAATAGGTGACAAGCTTTGTCATATTTTGAAAACAAACGTACCAGTATTGATCAAAAACACTCTTCTTTAATTTGAGGTTTTGGTCAACTCATCCCGCTTAAAACCTGTCCCGCGGGATAAGTTGACCACATTAATATTGATATTATAAGTATTTCGTTCATGAAATCGATTAGCTAAACTTTCAAAATTTCATTTGACATTACAATCGCTTGCAAAAAATCTGACCCCCTTTTTAAACTCCATAATTTAAAAATACAGTGTAATCTATACTTCTCTGAATAAATTCGCTTTTCCTAACACCTATCAGTTCTGGAGTAAATCGCTTCTCGCGTTTAGCGGAACCCTTTAATCTTAGATGCCATTACGATTAATCTCTACCGATTTATCGCTCCCTGCAAATATAACTTTTGCTATCTCTTAAAACCCAATAAGTTATCGCTACGGAGGAAGGAAAGATGAGCGGATATGCTATAAGCGGGTAGGTCAGGCGCCTTCTTCTAGGTCAAATAACGTGAACAAAACGATCAGTTACTAGTAAATTAACGAGGCGTTCCGGTTTTTTCACATATCTGTCAACAGATTGGTCTTGATCGATTTATGATTTAAACTTCTATAGTTATATAATAAGGAAGAAACATATTTTTGTTTGTTTGTTTCCTACAGGCTCAGACACTACTGAACCGATTCGAAAAATTCTGTCAATTTTAGGTAGCCCTATCCAAAAATAACATAGGTTATATTTTATCCGTCTGCGGGAAGACGTACCCATGGGTCACGAGTGAAGCCGCCAGAAAACGGCTAGTTTGATGTGCGGTTCTGAAGAAAACATACAAGGGCGGAGCTAGTAACATTCCTCGTCCCCTGGACCCTCGCATTTTGGCACGCTTCTTTCTTAGGAGATTTTCCGTTATGCCATCTCCGCTAGTCATTTTGTTCTCCGTGTTTATAGACTCATAGCAAACGACTTCGATATTGATATAAGTAAGTATTTCGTGCTTATGTTGAACTTCGTAAGTACATAATGTTATGATGATGTTCTGAGTTAGTTTTATTTGTTTCTGTTTGTTTGTTAATAAGAGAATATTGAGCAGTATTGGTTGGAATTTTCCTAATTTACATGAATATAATAATATTGTTACGGCTGTTATTTGTTGATTCGGAATTTGCTGAGATTCGGAAGGCAGGTTAACCTCCCCACTCAGAGACATTTAATGATTACTTAAGTTACTCCTTAGTGACAGAATGTCATACAAATCCTTCACTAAGGAATGGCTTAAGTAATCATTAAATGTCTCTGAGTGGGGAGGTAAAATGTGTAACAAAATAACATTTTTAGCAGTCCTTACGTTAGAAGCTAGAAAGGGAGACAATCAATGTGGCTAGGTAACTGTGATATATAGGCATCGTTCTATGTAAAATACTGATACTCAAGAGTATTATATTATGGTATTTTGTGTTTATACGCAAATCAATAACAGTGTGAAATTAAAACATTTCCATGTCACAAAAATAAATTTCAACTCACATGAATGTTGACGACACAAAAATACAATTATTGTGTTACATAAAAAAAATGCTTATAAATAGAAATAAGGTTACAAAAATGTCGCTCTAGTTACCCAGAATGTCTTGATAAAACGACGATATTCCTATAATTAATGCCGGTAGCGCAACAATAATTATTTTAATGTCCACCATCTTAAAATTGTTAAGAAAATAAGAATGTTTTCTTTTTGTTTATTTTATGGAATATTTTTTTGTTTTGTACTTAAATATAATAACTACAATTACGTACTTATATAATAATGAAATAAGAAACATAAGAAACACAATATACATATGTATTTTATAATTATCTGGTTATATTTAGAAAAAAAGGAATATAATAAATCACATTACGAAGATAATTTTGCATAAGAGATAGGTAATTTGAATGAGGAAATACATAAATAAGGTAAAATCTCAGTCTTCTAAATTAAAACTTAATTATTTAAGACTGTATCGAAATACCAATAATATAAAAGAACAATGTCAGACGTCCATAGTAACTTAGGCTCAATAAAAATATTTAATGTACAGTGAAAATTCTTACAATTTTTTGTGTAGTTTAATGTCAGAAGCTTTTCTATGTTTTCCACTTTTGCATTGAACTCCTCAAAACCAAATTATTCCAAATTATTAAAAAAAAACCTGAACTCGATAAACAAAATAATTACTTATGAAAATGATATTTTTTTTTGAAAAGTTCTAGATAACAATTAAATATTTTATAAGAAATTAGTATTTTATATTTAAATTGTTGTAGTAAAGAACTTTGTGTCCGTGAAAATTTAGTTTAAAAAGTTGATTGGGTGGGCCGAAACCTGACATTGTTCTTTGTGTACAAAAAATATCTCGACTTTTTGACACTTCATTAGATTACACAGCCTGTATACAGAATTATTCAATTAATGAAATTAAATTGATGGTCATTATAGCTTAGATTAATATAAAGGGAGGGAAGGATGATATATTTTTTTATTATAGATAGGATATGGCTGTTAAAAATGATAAATACTTGTCTATGTGTAGGCCCTACAGCCTATCAAGTCGACTATATAGTCTAGCCTATAGTGTAGGCTATTGGTATAAATAATATTTGTACACCTTGGAAACGGCAAACCATTCTATAAATCAATTTAAGTCACAGCGTATTATTTAAAAAATTTGCTTCTTTGTCCATTTTTTATTATGTTTCTTACTTTTAATGTAATAAATCTTTTAAATATGTTTTTTATTTATACATTTATAAATAATTAACCCGATACTCTCTATATACTTAGTCTAAAACTTAGCTTTTCTAAGATTTTACGACATCTCTGAGTACGTAGCGCGCGTGGGATATGAAAACAGTTATTTTGTACACAAAGACATTTAGTACTAAGTTTACTGTGGAAAGTAAGACAGTTGTAGTAAAAACTAAGTTAGAATTGTAGCCTTGTTTACACTGAAGTAACACAATAAAATACTGGGACGATTTTTATTGATTTTTTCCTTGCTTTGTTCACTGAAGTAACATTACTTTTATAGGTAGTAATGCTTGGTAATAAATGAAAAATTATACACAAGCTTCAATTGTATTATATAATAATATTGCTAAAGATTAGATTCTACACAATGATAACACGGAGAAAGTGTTAAACTCGAGGCTTCGCGGTTTAGTCATTATAACTAAAAAAAAATAAGTTGGGTGTTTTAAACAACATAATTTTCTGATCTACTTTCTTATAAAGAACAATGCCTAAAAACGTCCCCACCCACCAACAGACTTGAAAGTAGTGTCATTGGATGCGCCTCATTTAATAGATCATTTCTTATTATGGAGACATATTCCAAATGTATGGGGTTTTGGAAATATACGACATTTTATTATTCTTAATAATCAATTAACTTCAAGTTTGTTAACCAATTACTCGGAGTTGCGTGGACCGATTTTGAAATCTATTTTTTGTATGTAGAGAAACTATCTCAAAGCTAGTCCGATTTTATTTTCATCAAGATCTTTTAAGCGGTTTTTGAGTTATCATCAGTTAAAATAATCGGTTTGAAGAGGCAATGTAGGATGTCGTAAGGACACCTTCATCACCACCAACAGACTTGAAACTAGTGTCATCGGAAGCGCCTCCTTTGATAGATCATGATGATCATAACGATTTAATCCAAATGTATGGGGTTTTGGAAATATACGACATTTTATTATCCTATAATCAATTAACTTCAAGTTTGTTAACCAATTGCTCGGAGTTGCGTTTACAGACTTTGAAATATATTTTTTATGTAGACAAACTATCTCAAAGCTAGTCCGATTTTATTTTCATCAAGATGTTTGAAGCAGTTTTTGAGTTATCATCAGTTAAAATAATCGGTTTGAAGAGGCAATGTAGGATATCGTAAGGACACCTTCATCACCTCCAACAGAGTTGAACCTGATGTCATCAGAAGCGCCTCATTTGATAGATCATTTGTTACTATGGTGACGTACTCCGAATGTATGGGTATTAGGAACTATAAGACATTTCATTCCATACATAATCGAAACCCTTCGGGATTTTCACCGACTACCTACCTAGATTTGAGTAGACAATGCTGATTTTTTTTTTTTTTTTTACATAGCGAAAGATTACTTCAACGATGGTGTTATACAACTTGAATCGAGATCTGACCAGCAGCTTTTGAGTTTGTTTCTTTGACTTTTGATTTCTTTAATCATTCTGTTAAACTCAACCGGTATAACATAAACTTGTTGGCCTGCAGATTGATGACTAAAAATTATCAGATGCTTCTTATTGTTATACAAGTGTCATTTTACGCATAATATGGACTTTTATTTTCGAAATGCTTCGGCATAAAACTCAACTGACAGAGACGCGGCCATTATTAGTTTTTTAAAGTTATAATATTTTTTACTATTTATTTACCACTTGCCCATCCTATATCCAATTATATTGGAGTTAGCTTCCAGCCCAACAGGATACCACCTAATATCAATGTTTTAAGAGGGCGAGTCAGTTAGGTAGCTTAACTTGGGCCGCTTAACCATTCAGCTATTCAATGTAACGTTAAATAATTAATGTCAATATTTATGATTTTTACTTAAGAAATTTTTTTGGATTTATACATTTCTTAGTTCATATAAAATATGGGTTTGTTTTAAAATATTTTATTTATTTATTTCAATAGGTAAGTTTTGGTCGTAACTAAACTATTAACTAAGTATCAAACTGGATTAGGTTTACCACAGTTTTTTCCGTATGCTCGAAAAATTATTAGTCAGTTATGTATGGATGAAACTTTAATGGGACACACTTGAGGTAGCTCCTGTCCAACAAAAAATGATGATCAGAATCGGCTTAGTCTTGAGTAATTGCTTTATACACCTACTAACCTAACCTAACGTTACGTTAATTGTGGATACTAAAATGTCGAATAATATCTTAAACCCCAAACATTTGGAGTATGTCGTCATAGTAAAAAAACTTCTATCAGACAAGGCGCTTCTGATGACACTAGGTTCAACTCTGTTGGAGTTAGTAAAGGTCCATACAAAATCATTAAACCAATTATCATTGTAACCGGTGATAACTCAAAAGTTGCTAAAAAGATCCCGATGAAAATTATATCGGACTAACGTTGAGACACGTTCTTTGCATTAAAACAAAAATAATCAAAATCGGTCCACGCAACTCCGAGTAATTGGTTAACAAACTTGAAGTTAATTGATTATTAAGGATACTAAAATGTCGTGTATTTCCAAAACCCCATACATTTGGAGTAAATCGTTATGATAATCATGATCTATCGAAGAATGCGCTTCCGATGACACTAGTTTCAAGTCTGTTGGTGGGTGGGGACAGGGTCCATACAAAATCCGGCATTGTCCTTTAAATGGGAACAAATATAATGACCACCATAAAATGCTTTGATACCCTTAGTTTTGTAACCAGAAATATCTACTGAACACCAGAAAAATAAAGTCTAAAAATGTAATAGTACCAGCTATTTTAGTCACGACTTCACTTTAAATTGTATTCGACCACCAAAAGTAAATGATCACCAACTCTTGACGACCAAATTAATGTATTATTTTTGCCTAAATAAGTCACTGTGATTGCCATAAAATGTAGGCTTATTACCAAATAAAGTATTATGATGCCATATTAAGTTATGTGTCCGGCTTGCAATGCATGCTTGAGTGTCAGTATGACGAGTAACAGGGGAAAATGGAAGAAAATGACATATTGCGCCGACCCCAAGTAAAATTGGGAATAGGGCAGGAGAAAGAAGAAGAAGAATGTGTTTCTCAATACACTCCCTCGAAAACACACTCTTATCGCACTGTTAAGAGGCATGCAATAGACAATTTTCCACCCTAGTGCAGGAAAAGGGTCCCCATAATGTTATTACATTTATTGTATCAGGCCGAACTTATTTTTTTGGAGTCAGTTTACTTAAACAGGATAGCAAGATGTAAAAACTTTGATTATCATTTTATATTAAAACGCTGATATAATTTTGATGATCATTTACTACTTTTGGTGATCATTTACTACTTTTGGGATAACAATGATTTATTTGGACTCATTTTGCTTAAATAGGATAGCAGAATTTAAAAACTTTGGTTATAATCTTACTTTAAAATGGTGGTTTAATTTTGGTGATCACATACTATTTTTGGCTTACGCATGATTTATTTTGGAGTAATTTCACTTAAATAGGATAGCAAAGTGTTAAAACTTTGGTTATAGTTTTACATTAAAATGCGAGTTTCATTTTGGTGATCATTTACTATTTTTGTCTGTTATTTGTTACTATATCTGGTGATCAGTTAAACATAAGCCAATTTAAATATGCAAAACTTCTCACAAAAAAAAAAACATTATTGTAAATAGATATCTACGTATGCATAGTTTAAATAATCTATCTTAGTACTCCAAAAACAATACAAAATACAACGTATTTCACAAAATCAACATTTAGAACAAATAAATTAATTTAAACGCCCCGAGATAGCAGTAATCACTATTACATAGTACTACGGCGTAGCGACGTTGCTACGGTGCTACGCTGCTACGCCGTAGCTACGTTCAGTGAATAAATGAAGCGAAGAGCAAATAATACTTTAATTTCTGAGCAGGTATACAGGATGTTCTAATTTGTAGGTGGATTGTGTTTTGGTAATGTAGAGTTAAATGATTATATAGAACTGTCACAATTCCACTTCATTTGCTTTAATCTCTTATCATTTTTTTGAGTATGTCATATTTTTACAGGTTTTGAAAGTTTTTTTTTAAGCAATCTAATACTCGAAATGGATCAAACTAGTATTAAAAAGTCACTAAAGTACTAGTTCTATTTGTGACGAAATTATTTCCAATTATAAATCAACCTGTACAAACGTTAAACTCAAGAAACAAATTACTAACTAGTTTCCACTCGTGTATGTTCGGTTAGGTTAGGTTATTTGCTGTAACTGCGATGAAAAAAAAACAGTCAAAGTGTTGTAAAAAAAATAGTCAAAATTG
Source organism: Helicoverpa zea (assembly GCF_022581195.2). NCBI lineage: Eukaryota > Metazoa > Arthropoda > Insecta > Lepidoptera > Noctuidae > Helicoverpa > Helicoverpa zea. Next base: position 9,909,852 of record NC_061472.1, read on the forward strand.
CATATTGAAAACAAATTTAAAAAATCTTAATTTTTGCAGGTACTGGAAATTCTTTTTGTTAATTACAAGTATGAACAGAAATTGACCTTATCGAAGACGCTCATAGCCTACATTTTATAAGACCAAAAAGTAAATAAAAAACATAATTTTAGAACCAATAACTACACAACACTAATTATAACTATATTAACAGTAGACTTAACTAACAAGTTAACCGTTAATTACTCGTTAACTAACCAGTTAAAGTTAACTGACACGTCACAGTAGTAAAAACGTAATTAGTAAGCGTGTCTGACTAAGTGTTGCCAACATTATGCACTGTGTTAGTAGCTTGGTAGTGTGGCCATAGTTTTAGAGATTAGGGACACGGTTTGGCCAAAATTATTTTTGATCCTGTATTACGAGTACTTAGGTAAAAAAAATACGATAAATTCTAAAAGTAAAAAAGGTTATTTTCAGAAAAAAGAAAGAATATGTTTGTAGACATTCTGAGAGTCTAATATTCTTTATTTGTGTACGCAAAGGATGTACGTTTGAAATAACTCCCCAGTCCTAAAAATGGGCTAGGAACTTCAAAACAGTAACTTATAACATGCTTTATTATTGACTACTTACTACTGTCTGCAAATTGAAGTAACTACGTTCCACACCTAGATAAAATGTAGCCTCTCTCTGTGCTCAATTACCTACATATGAAATCTTCACATACGGATAAAAATTTGCCTATCTTCGTGCCGAATTTCATATGAATGCTATTAAAACGTGAAAGCGTCATAACCAAACTCACCGTTCCATTTATAGTAAAAAGTAAGTAGCAACTCGCAATTGTTCATAAACTGTCTATTTTCCATGTGTCAAAATTTGTACATACAATACAACGAATATTCCTAGATTATCCCAAGACGTTCCACATCACATACACCCTACCCAAGCTACTTGCAAGTTGTTTCAACCCTGGAGACGTCCCGCGAATTGAATTAGACGTCGTGTAAACCACCAGACACTTACATGAGTTCACTGGAGTACCGAGCTGGGTGTCTAATACTAGAGAACGTTGGGAAGACAATTGTTACTAAATTGCATACGCTACTCTTACTATGCAGTTTTTGTATCACACTAATATTAAGACAAAAGTTTGTGGGTATGTCTGTACGTTGGTTACTTCTTCACACGCAAACGCATGAACGGGTTTTGATGAAACTTGGCACTAATGTAGATCATACATCAGAATAACATATAAGCAAGTTATTATCAAGGATGCAGGAAATATAATTCAGGATTTATCTAGACACACGGCAGTGTGTCCGCCAAGTTCGAGCAAAAAAGCGACACACCGGCCGTGGGTTATATTACACGAACCATTTCGGGCCAAATTCGACCCCCCTGTAACTCAAAATCTATTTTATTTACGCATATCAAATTTCTAGTATCTGTTGAGACCCCCTCACTTATCTAAAATACAAAATTTCATTAATATACCTATTGTAGGTCTTGAGATATTGACGTCAGAAAATCGCTATTTTTACTATACACTTATTCACTTATTCACTGACTCACTCATCAAAAACCTAGACCACTTCCAATGGTCGTATTGACTTGAAATTTGGCATGGAGGTAGGTCTTTATGTCAAGTTAAAGGGAAAAATCTGAAAATGGCCAAGTGTGAGTCGGTTTCAAAATAATGAAGGTGTTTTATACCCGGTGTAAATTTATTCCCCTAAGGAACTAAAACGAACTAAATTTATCTATATTTATATAATATATCTTCGAATGGTACAAAGGTTTGTATTTAGTCAAAGTAAAGTAAAAATCTGAAAACGGCCAAGTGTGAATTACTTTCGAAAATAACGAATGTGTAACTTTGATCCACGAACATAATATATGATAACATGTCATGTCAGTCAGTTGGTAAATCTAGTCCATTTAGTTAATCTAGTTCATTTCTTTGTAAGAAACATAGTGCATATTAAAAAATCTAAAAAATAGTATAAATGAGACATTTCTTTCATCATAAGAAAAAAATAAAATAAACAACCTTACAAAAATAAATGAAATCCCACCCAAAACAAAAATGTGAAAGACTGCCAAGTTCGATAATATGGGAATGCTTCGCCTATAAAAGAAGTGAGATCTGAATAAGTACCAAGTTCCATACACATACCTCAGTTAAAAATAGTTACTTTTTAATGATGATTACTTGGCAAGTTTTAATAGAAAATTAAATACTTGATTCATTGCGTTTAGTAGGTTTATAACAAGGTGTATGAAAACTTGCCAAGTAACATCATTAAAAAAGTAACTATTTTTAACTGAGGTATGTGTATGGAACTTGGTACTTATTCAGATCTCACTTCTTTTATAGGCGAAGCATTCCCATATTATCGAACTTGGCAGTCTTTCACATTTTTGTTTTGGGTGGGTAAAAAGTTAGTGCTAGCTATCATCTGTCTAGACCTCTCCTAACTGCATATGTTGCGGTCAGCTTCCAGTCTAACTGAATGCAGCTGAGCTTCTGGCTACCCGTAACGACTGTCAAAGATGTTCAAATGACAGCCGTTTGAAGCTTTCAGATGTTTCAAGTTGAAATTTGTTAATGCCTTTAAAACGATTACCTTACCTCCATGTTTATTTACAACAAACTATATTTCAAAACTCAAGCCACGTTATTATAATACCTGGTTTTAAATAGTGACTTTAGTGCTAGAAGGTTTAGACCATTAACTCTCTTCAGGATGATGGTTTAAACCCTGCACTAAAGCCGGTACTTTTTTAATACAACGTTTTATAAACGGATGGATGAGGCGGAAAGCCTTTTAAGTTGTTTATTAGTTCACTAGTTGTTTTCTTGCGGTTTCACCCGAGTCCCAGTAGTACTCCCTTACTGGAATAGAATATAGCCTATGCCGGGAATATTGTAGCTTTGCAACAGTGAAAGAATTTTCAAATCAATATTATTATAGACAACAGAAAAACCTCCTTTTCTAAAAGTTGAACAAGAGTCATGTATTACGCACCTACATGTAAGTTATTGCTTAAACTTTCCGAAGCATTTTTCTTATATTTACACTTATTTATAACCGCTGTTATCACTTTGCGTGTTTTATTATCAAACTTATTTATAACAAATTGCGTAGCTTAAAAAGTTTTATTAAATTTCTAGACACATAAATCTAGGTGTATCATTGTGTGAAATCTAAACTACTGCAGTAAACATTAGAAAAAAAAACCGGCCAAGTGCGAGTCGAACTCGCATACGAAGGGTTCCGTAGCCGTATCATTATTTGTAAAACCGCATCTACCTGTTACCGTTATCGATATCGAGCAAAAAAATCACGTTTGTTGTATGGAAGCCCCCCAAAATATTTATTTAATTCTAATTTTTAGTATTTGTTGTTATAGCGGCAACAGAAATACATCATCTGTGAAAATTTCAACTCTCCAACTATCACGGTTCATGAGATACAGCCTGGTGACAGACGGACGTACAGAGGATCGAAAACAATAGGGTCCCGTTTTACCCTTTGGGTATGGAACCCTAAAAACTAGCTAAGTATTGTGTTAGAGCTAATACAATGTGGCTCTATGTTAAAAGCAATTTCTTACAACCATTGTGTGGAAGGGAATAAATCGAGAGCGGTGTCTGGTTTCATTGTATTCTACTATCTTTAGACGTATATCTTATGAAATTTGTCAAAGAAAATAAAGGCAGTTTTAGTGGGAAACATTATCGGTGTTGAAGTACTAAATAACTTTGTTTAAGCACCCCTTTAAAATCATCAGACTAGTCTATTTTCAACTGTGTTGGTGCTTAAAGGCTAACTTGATTCAGCTGAGAGTTACATGTAGCGACTGCCTATCTGACCTCTTCAAACCAATTACCTGGGCAACTAGTTGTCAGACTTTCTGGCTTTTGATTACCACTAACGACTGCCAAAGATGTTTAATTGACAGCCAGGACCTACCCATTTAACGAGCAGAACTTATAACTCGTTAAGAACGAAAAGAAAGAAAAAGAAAGAACTTGTTAAGAAAAAAACTAAAATCCTCTAGCATCCAATTACTTAAACACAATATATCTTATTTATCTTTTGCTTCATACAGTTAATCTTACAATCAGAAAAGCTTATGTCACCCGGTAAACGTCACCTCGGCTTAGTGGCGTCGAAGACAATTCTATTTCCTGAAATGCTAGCTGAAATTACTTACAACTTTAGTTGTAGACTGAGACCCGTATACTGTAGACTAAACTGTCGGTCGACAGTTGACTCGATGGTAGGCAATTTTTTTTTTTAAGAAAATCTTGGTTACAATCGGAGTTTTCAGTCGATCTGATACCGGCTTAGTACCTGGTCATTGTAATGTGCGTACTACCATTCATCTTCACACTGATTTATGAGCCTAAACAAACTCATCATCATCATCATCCTCCGAGCCTTTTTCCCAACTATGTTGGGGTCGGCTTCCAGTCTAACCGGATTCAGCTGAGCACCAGTGCTTTACAAGAAGCGACTGCCTATCTGACCTCCTCAACCCAGTGACCCGGGCCACCCGATACCCCTTGGTTAGGCTGGCGTCAGACTTACTGGCTTCTGACTACCCGTAACGACTACCAAGGATGTTCACTGACAGCCGGAACCTACAGTTAAACGTGCCATCCGAAACACAGTCAGTGGTGTCTAAGATATACTTAGAAAGTACATACAAACTTATAAAAGTTGCATTGGTACTTGCCTAACCTGGAATCGAACCCGCGCCCTCATACTTGAGAGGTTAGTCCTTTACCCACTCGGCCACCATCACACCCTAAACAAACTGTCGGTCGACTAAAAGTTGGTAGTGTACGCGTACTTTTAGTTGTAGACTAAGAATAGAAAGGTCTGTGTCTATTTTAGGGTTAACAAGGGTCAAGTTAATATGAACTGTCACTAAACGACTTAAAGTGTCACATATTGTCCGTACCAATATTATAAAGCTGGAGTGTTTGTTTGTTTGACAGCGCTAGTCTTAGGGAATATCTGTTAGATTTTAAACATCTATAAGTAGATACACTTCTGGACACATCTATTGGCCCACCTTAGGTTTCGATGGCTCCTTCCGAAATATAATTGCTAGATTGAATAAAAACTGTTGATGCAGTTTTAAACCTGATACATTTTACCTTCTTTTTCGATCGTATTGTTTTAAATTTGAATTCAGACAAATTCCATACGACATGGAGCTACGCCTAACAAGTCGGATATGTGCCTCGTTAAAGGCAATTGATTTTTTAATAAAAAACATGTTTTATCAAATAAAGGTTTAATTTAATAACGTGTGTTGCCTCCATGGGCATCTACCACAGCTCTCATACGATTAGACATAGAGTTTATCAACCGCTCTATGAAGTTTTGAGGGATCATCTCCCATTCCTCTTCTATGGCAGTTTTCAACTCCTGCATCGTCTGGGCAACTGGCTGACGAGCCCTAACACGTCTTTTTAGCTCGTCCCACATGTGCTCAATGGGGTTCATGTCTGGGCTTCTGGCTGGCCAGTCCATAACTGTGATATTCACATCCCGAAGATATTCCCTGACGATGCCGGCCGCATGGGCTCTTGCATTATCATGCATAAAAAGGAAATTTGGGCCCACATAGTCCGCGTATGGTATCACGTGAGGTCCTAAGCACTCACGAATGTACCTTTCAGCATTTAATGTTGGCAGCCGTGGTCCTGTAACAACCTTTCTTTTTTTTTTTCCGACGTTAAAAATCATCAAATGACCCCTCCCGCTGTGGGTTAGCAGCGGTGAGGGAGTGTCAGACTCTTACTGACTAAAAACCGTCGTGTTCCGTCATAGGCCTTTTATGTACCAGGGCCGCGGTATCTCTTTCGAACAACCCGCAGCCCCGGCAGGCCTTGGCCCTGCTGGGCCCCGCTGGGGTTGCTGACATCTCTTTGTGGAGCGCGTGGAACAACGCGCGCCGTCGACACGGGTCTGTCGTCTAAGCAGACAGAGGGACGATGAGCCACCCGAACTCACCGCCCACAGACCCACGCCTACGGTGGCCGGGAGTCATCTCGCGACACCCGGCGCCCATGGTGTCTACCTGGTCCAGCGCGGCGGCCGGGATGAGAGGTGCGAACTCTCTGGCGTTCCGCCTCCTCCTTCTCGAGCATGACCGCTTCGCAGAAGGAGGCGACGGCATCCCATTCCCTCTCGCCCCGGACCATGGCCTGAACCAGGGCCGGACGCGAGAGGTCGCCGCCGCCCAAAGCCTCGGCGAGGACCCGGCGGTACCCCTCCCATGCGGGGCACACCTGGACTGTGTGGTCCACCGTGTCCTCGGGGCTGTCCGCACAAGTCCTGTAACAACCTCAAGTTGAGTTTTGCCGCTCGCGGATATACCGCCCCAGACAGTCCTTGAGCCACCGCCATAAGCAACCCTCTCTTCAAAGCAGCATTGTGCGAAACGCTCTCCCTTACGTCGGTAGACCTTCTTCCTTCCATCATTGCCATGTAACACAATTTTAGACTCATAAGAAAAGAGTACACGGCTCCAATTTTGCTGTGTCCAATTTAAATGACTGCGTGCGAAATGAAGGCGCGCTGTTCGGTGGGCTCGCGTTAGTTAGGGCCCATTAGCTGGCTTGTGTGGTACCACATCGTGTTCTTTTAAACTTTTCCGAACAGTTCGAACACTCACAGATACCCCGTGGAAGTCGCGAAGTTGTTTTTGTATCTCAATGGAGGTAAGGTGACGATTTCTCAAACTAGTCGTCACGATGAATCGATCCTGCCTTTCAGTTGTAACCCGACATCGTGGCCTTCCTTGGCGACGAACAAAGCCGCCAGTCTCTAGGTACCTCCGATAAACATTTCGGACCGCAGATCGACTTAAATTAAGTTGAGCACTCACGTTTCTTTGGCTGTGTCCAGCCTGAATAAGTGCCACAGCTTAGGCGGTGACTTCAGGTGAAGTATCCATAGATTATTGAGAGAACCTCACCTTAATGTTAAGAATAAGTAATGTTTGTTGCAAAACCAAAGATATCAATCACTTTTTCAAGAATTAAATCCAAGTAAACCAATAAAACCAAGTTTTCTTAGTAATCGATTGTTTGATATCAACAAGCAGGCTCCAAATTGTCTCTTGTTTCTTTAAATTCTGTATTCGAAATTTAAAAAAAGACTATTGAATGAAATTGTGAATGTGCAAGGTTCAAAACTGCATAAAAACCTTTTGCTCGACCTAATATAAAAATTTTGCTAGGACCAAACGAAACTGAAAATACAAGGTGGGCCAATAGATGTGTCCAGAAGTGTATTAAAAACCCATTTTTCAAGGAAGGCTACGTTTCATCCGGGTGCGCGGAGTAGATTTCATGGAAATCGGGTACAAATTAATACATACGGAATATTGACAAATCCTATGAACATGATATTCAATTTATTTTCTAACTTCTTAAATCTTTTATTTCTTGTACATTTCTCACACTATTGAAGGATTATTTTAAATGCTAGACCATTAGGACAGCCTTCACCCCCTAGCCCAGTTATCTAGTCCACAACACACTACAGGGAATTCCCAATGCTGGGCTAATAAGACAACAGACGCCAGTCCGAACTCTCACGGAATTACAAGTATCGAAGCTTGGCTTGGCTTATAGGTAGGTAATAGGTTTCTGATAAAAGAAAGTAATTGGGTACCTAATTAGCTTTGGAAGAATGTGCAAAAGCTAAATTAAAAACGTAAGATAAGACAACTTCACTACTGTAAAGGCAATATGAGTGAATGTTACAGCTGAACCGATTGAGATAAAATATTTTGAGACTGGTGGAGCCCTGAAGACGGTTATATGCAATTTTTTTACCAAGTTGAGAGCAAGAGAAAAGTCGTGGTGGCCTAGTGGGCAAAGAACCAACCTCTCGAGAATGAGGGCGCGGGTTCGATTCCAGGTCAGGCAAGTACCAATACAACTTTTCTAAGTTTGTATGTACTTTCTAAGTATATCTTAGACACCAATGACTGTGTTTCGGATGGCACGTTAAACTGTAGGTCCCGGCTGTCATTGAACATCGTTGGCAGTCGTTACGGGTAGTCAGAAGCCAGTAAGTCTGACACCAGTTTAACCAAGGGGTATCGGGTTGCCCGGGTAACTGGGTTGAGGAGGTCAGATAGGCAGTCGCTTCTTGTAAAGCACTGGTACTCAGCTGAATCCGGTTAGACTGGAAGCCGACCCCAACATAGTTTGGGAAAAAGGCTCGGAGGATGGATGAGAGCAAGAGAATTGATATTCATAGAAATGATATTAACAACAACTAGTACATCAAAATACGCATCATTTTACAAATTCCGATAACACCATAACAACCATAGGCATAAATCAAACAATACGATTTCACACGTAATTACGGCACATTGTCGAATGTTCGGGAATTATTGGGAACCGAACTATTTCGGTAAAGTTAATTACGGTATACGTGACGATGATCGGTTTTGTTAAATGATAATTATTGTTATTTGGTGCGGTGGTAAAGTATGTTGCTGTGGGCCGGAGGTTAAGCTGTGATTGAGAAGGTCGGGTGGTGGATGGGTTTCCCTTCATTTTACTTTTATTGCTAGCTTTCGCCAACTACTTCCTACACCAGGGTAAAAAGTAGCCGCAATACTTATAGCCTTTCATGCATAGGCCATCTATCACTGAAAGATTTTTTTTTTGTGACAGATGGATCAAATCGGACCAGCTATTTCTGAGATTAGCTCGATCAAGCATACCAAACTAAAAATAAGCAAACTTTTGCCATAATATTTCCTATCAACAGGAACTATTTTCCTATCTTTTAAAGGACCATTGAAGAAAATAACCCTTTCACCATAGGTTAGTCGGAGAATCTCATATGGCACACCATAAAACAGGTTTTGGATAATATCCATGTTGGTGTCCATCTAAATTCACTTGTGTCATTAATAATGATGTAGGTAATAAGGCCGAACTGCTTGCCAAGTCTCATGGAACAACCGCCAGTAAGATTCATCGATTAATTTGAGACTAACTTGGCATAATTTACTAGCATGATAATCACGACAATTTATGTTAAAAAGACTAGGATGACTTCAGTGACAGTAAATACTAAACTAAATAACACTACACTGAACTAAATAACACTATACTGAACTAAATAGCACTACACTAAACTAAAAACACTACTCAAATTCACAAAATAAAAATTATAACCTCAAAAACACAATGAAAAAATAACACATTGTAGTCAGTTTCGCAATCTAATAAATCGGCCATCCTGTACAGAAATTAAAAGCAAAACATTTTCAAATTCCGAACGCAATATCGCTCGCCGTCCTACACTTACACCAAACACATTTGTAGCGAGGGGTAACGAGGCATGACGGCGACGCGTCCCACCCTGACACACGTCTAGTAATTGAAAATTTATATCGATACACGTGAAAGGACCATGGGCAAAAATGTATGAAGCCTGGGCTCACCCACCAACAGAGATGAGACCACTTTGAATATACTTGTAAAGCACTAAATATAAAGATTTAAACTCATTTTTGCGAAGAATCCATTGGGTTATTTTGCTATAAATATTTTTCTCCGACCATAAACTAATATTCTGCAAAAAGTAGTGCTGTTATGGCAGTGTAGGTTTTGTTGTTGAACACCTTTAACTATACTTCGGCCGTTCAGAGAATGCGTTCCTGACACCTATCAGTTAGTCACGACTAGTGATGGGCACAACATAACACTGAGTTCGTTACCGTTCCTTCAAAATGAACCGCCGCATTATTTTAAGATTATTTTCGTTTTAAATTGGCGGAATCATTTGTTTTATATTTTAGTTTTTTAAGTGGAAACCAAAAAAAGGTAATATTCATAGAATAAAATTGTTTTATTTATTCTTTGTTACAAGTACATTGAATTGACTGTGCGAACAGAATATTAATCAGACTCCGATTTGCTTGAGGAGGTGGTGTCTTCATCATCATCTTCGCCTACATGTATAATTATATTATTATCAATAACAGAATCAATCCTGATATCTCGGTCTAACAAAAGCCGGGTAATCAAATAAAAACAGATGAACGAAAACACTTGAAAAACGTGGTCTATGCGCACGAAACGACAACGGACGACTGTTTTAGCGTCACAAAATGGCGGCCCATAACGCCATTTGGGGTTACCATTTTTAATCTAAGTATAAAAATGCGGTTTGGTCATAGTTTTATTTTTATTTTTCATAAAAGTTATAATTAAGTCTTATAGTCCATTATTTTCCAATTCTTAAAAAGAAAATCAAAACGTATTATTTTATATTATAACTGTATAAGAACAGATTACGATACTTGCCTGTTATTTTTAGCACAGCACTACAAAATATAAACCGCTGACATAACCTTGTAATAGCGCAGTATAGATTTAGAAAAATATTGTTTACCAAGTTATTTGAGACTCAGTTTGGCACAAAATTATAACATTCATTGATTATTGATATAATAATGTTGTTTTAATGCTCCTCAATTGTTAAAACGGTAAACAACCAGCAAAAATATTTTTATCGTAACTGCAACGCCATTGCAAAGTTACGTCGTCAGTTCAATCGCGACGTGTCAGGAACGCATTCTCTGAATGGCCGAACTATAGTTTTAATTCCAGGTTTAATGTATACATAAAAAATAAAACAACTGCTAACAGTTAAAATTATTTTTGTTAACATTTCAATCAATACCAATAATAATGTCGTCTAAATATCCTGCCGGTGGATTAAATTGTGTGTGCCTTAGTTTCGTTATATAGATACCGAGGACAGTCCGTGGACGATTTCTTCTTTGTGCTAGAGATGGAGTCTCCTGATGTCTCCTCTGGATGTTCCTGAGTTTATACGCCACCGACTTCTATGCCGATGCACCTAAGAATAGTACTTTTTTTGCTTTTCAGTGTTTTTGGGAGTCGGTTTTATTTTTTTGTAAAAAGTTTTTTATTTTTGGCTTTTCAGTGACAAGCATAGTTGTCACTATCCGCATTTGTGGAAAGTTCTCATCAATACGAATACTATAAGCCCAAACACGAGGTAGTTTACATATTCAGTTGTCGAGTTCCCTCGACCTTCTCCGGTCTCCATCATCAGGCCAGCTCCAAACCTTCACTGTTGCATAGTGTTATCAAACGTACACCTCATTGTCAAGTTGTTAACCTATGCACGCCTACAATTTTCGACAGTTGCCCTCGATTTCTCAGGGTTTCCATCATCAGACCCTGACCTGGTGATGAAGGTGGTCCCATAATCCTAGCATAATCAAATCCTGCGAATTAGGTTTTATGTCATGAACAACCAAGCGCACTACGAATCCTAACAATTCTTTTTCTACAAAACCTGTTAAGGTGCATATCTTTTTTTTGCCATGGAATTGAAGGTAGTGCCCATAGTAAAAATTTTAGTACAAACAAAAACCTTCACAACGGCATATGCTATAACTCTGTTGGACAATGAGCCCAATTTGACTCATGGTCCTTTGTTGCGCTTCGGTGTGATATGCGGCACATATTGTTATTTATGATCCTCATTTGGGAATAAGGAGATTATTTCGATATAAATTAATTTGTGGAATTGAAAATGGTGGCGGAAATATTTCATTTAGCTTCGAAACATTTTTAAATGTTTTACTTTGATAAGTTATTTTTTGAATATAAAATACAACTAAGGTAGATAAGATAGTAAGGCAATTTTTTCATAAAGAAATGCATTATCTACCTCGTTTATTTTTCTAATGAAAATTACAGTCTGGCGGTGACGTGACCTGTCAGCCATCTTTTTCCTTTATGAATATAAGCCGTGATATTTTTTATTCATACCTATACGAAACCCGAACGAGACTAGGTCATGGCGCAAGGGTCTGAAAAGAATATTTGTAGATTCGCTAAATATTTATAGGGTTAGGATAACTGGTTTGTGATCATAAATGGCGGCTAAAATAAGAACCTTTTGAACGTTCTCGTTACACAGCTGAAAAAAGTAAAAGAGTATTTTATTTTTCTGCATTTAAAAGTCAATGTTTTAAGGATATTTGAAAATATATTTTTGTGAAGCATCTAATATCAAGATAGCAATGGAAATATATTTTTTTAATCTTTTTTTGCAAAACTAAGATTATAATACGACTGAAAAAAGTTACAGCTGTTGTACCACGGCTTAGCAAAATGTTTATACTAAGCTGTACCACTAGAAAATGGACAGATCTCTCTATCCAGCCGTAAAACAAATATGCTCTGAAACGTGGGACAGACAAAGCGATAGTTGACGTCACTACTACCTAGTTGTCTTTTTCTAGAATTTTCATCAGTTACGTCAAAGCTATGCAGTAAACTATCTATACCTACTATGAAACAATGAAAATATTTGAATAGGCTACATATTTGCTTAAAAATTTAGAGAAAAAACTGTCGCGCTAGTTGGACGTTTTCACAGAGGTTTCCTAACTATATAAGTAGTATAAGTATTTGTTGGTATAGTGGCATCCATCGTCTGTGAGAACTATCGAACAATCAAGGTTCATGAGATACAGCAATGGGTCCCTCTAACGGAACTCTAAAACGTAATGCACCCAGCATAAAAATGCACATTAAAAATACTAAAACCTCAAACTGACAGTTCTAAATTTAAAACCTGCATGACACTTCCACGTTTCAAAAAAAGAACACAACTTTTACGGTGTAGCGTCGCCTAAAAAAACATCATAACATTGTTGGCACATATTTTCCGTTGCATTTTTTTGTCCAGTGTCCATCGGCACGGAAATGATTGGTAAAGAGCGAGCGATCGCGAAAACTGCAGATTCAATAGTTACTCGTTCGACGGTTAACTCTAGATACGAACACAATATTTATGAGAAAAATATTGAAGGACTTGACGCTCCCATGTTTTTTTGGAGCCAAGTATTCGTTTGTGCAAAGAGGTTTTTATTCTGTTAATTTGACAGATATAAAAAGAGACTGCAAAACGGTGGTTTTAATAAATAAAAAGATAGATTAACCCACGTAATACATAATGTCGTAAGTACTTTTATTCAGGATTCTTTTATTTTATCTGGATGCTTAAAGCACTTCCATAGGGGTGAAACTGCCTGCAGTTCGCACTCGCATAAATGGTAGCTTATATTTTTATCTAATCGAACTTCGTCATGAGATCAGAGCGTTCAAATAATTAAGTAAAGGAGGCCTTCTGTTTACTATACTAGCTACACGGAGGAGGAAAGACTGTCTAGCTAGTAAAGATTTAAAAATCATTTAATAGACACAGTTAATAGACGTACGTATTATTTAACCATGTTAACAACCAAACTTAAACATCAAACTAAGTAACACAAGTCAAAGTACATAAGTTATTTAAAGTACCCTCAGTTTGAAGTTTCCAATGTAAGTGGAATACATCTTCGTTTGGCCGAAGCGGTGTCCGTTCGTTCTCTCACAAAGGAATCGACGATGTCAAGCGGTTTCGAGTGTCGCTTTGACAACTGTATGACTGTCTTGCTGCAAAACTTGCAAGCTTGCAAGACTTCAAACGAAATTATGAAACGAGTATTTGAAATTTGAATTTTGCAAATGTTTCTTGCTGGTTTTGTGTGGGAGAATTACTGAATAGATTTTTTTCAAATTCTCGACTTTGCATAAAAAGGGATGCAGATCGATATATAAAAATATTAAACTTAAAAAAGATTTTATTTTCATACTTAGACTTGCCTCCTACTTGTTACGGATTCTCGTATGAACCCTAAGATTTTGGACAGCGCACATAATACACACTCATAAGCATTTCTGTATGTTTGGCAATATCATTTGTTAATGAGAGGAATATAGCAGCCACATATAGATATACCTTCCCTACTTATAAAAACTCAAAGAATCTTAAGCAGCCAAACTTTTACCCAAACATTTTAGTTTGCGAAAGTCATTCGACCCTAACACTTGGCACTGGGTATATTAACCTGAATCACCTGAATCACCTTACACCCGAAACGACTGAACTCAAAGGCCAAAGCCATCTCAATACATAGGATATTTCCTACTAGTCGAAGAGTAAATAGCATTGAAACACTACTTGGCGAAGATGCCATAATGCAGGTAGTCTTCTACGTCAAATACGTACGATGGGCATGACCAAAACGATCAGTTACGAGTTAAGTAACGAGGTGTTCGGGTTCTCTGAGACATCTGTCAACGATTTTTGGTACCAAAAAAGTGATCGGGTCCAAAGAAAGCATATAAGGGCGAAGACAGTAACGTTCCTCGTCCCCCGCACACCCGCATTTTGGCGCGTTATATTCTTAGGAGATTTTCTGTTATGGCACCTCTGCTAGTTATTTTGTCCTCCATGCGTTAGAAGCTCTAACTTGTACCACACATTCCGATGGATAGGTAACGAGCCGTAAGGGTACCCCGTCACTTGTCTCCCGAACGCTCCTTCGATGAAATTTCAATATACACACACCCTATCTCCCATCCGCACTCTCAAATATCAACTCTAGCTTCTAAGAAATAGAGTCTCTTTTCCAATAGTAAGTTCCCTCTTTCAATACAGGATGTTGCTCCGTCAACTATTCGGAAAAACGTTCCGTTTTACTCAAACGTGATTTCTGTCAATAATAATGTGTTTTTGCTTTTCACTTGAATGAACTTAGTGTTGCGAGTAACTTTATTTTGTTTTTGTTATGTGCGCGGAATAATTTTTGTTTGGAACATTCGAGAAGTAAATGTAAGTGGTTGTTTTATTTGATGTGAAATTTTCTGTCAATCTTGAGTTAAACTATAATTGTGAAGGCATATTAGACACGTGTTCTTTTACGAAAATATTACGAAATATTTTTGCAGTCCAATCATACTACGTAAGTACTTTGTCAATCAAACCTATTGATTGGCGAATACACTTGAAATAGACAATTTAGAGTGGCGCAAAAACTTTTAGTCGGACGATAGTGTGTATAAAGATGAATGGTAGTACGCACATTACAAACATTAGGTATTTAACCGTTATCAGGCTGACTGAAAACTTTGATTACAATCAGGATTTTGTAATAAAATGATAGCTTGAAAAACAGAAAAACACACTTTCAAAAATTTTGGTTTAATTGGATTTGTAATGACGTTTTTTAGCTAGTCATGTATGATCAGAACTCAGAGCGTGTGCAAAATTGAATCGAATTAATTAACTAATCGAAGATTGGGAAGTGGGTCAAATTAACATTCCAAGATTTTCTTACGTACTTAATTATAAGTGCAGCTAATATAAGCGTGTTAAAAAAAAATCCAACCAACGCATTGAGTTAACTGTCAGCCGCCTCTCATGTGCGCGTACTCTTAATCTTCCTAGTTCGTCACGTGTAACAACCACTAAAACGTCAGAGGCAACCATCGTTAAACCCCGTCAAGCGTCAAACTCTCAAAAATCATCCAGTTTTTGCTTCGAAAAGTCACCGTAACAAGACAGTTCACTCACTCACAATGCCAAAATACTTCGCGAAGTCTTCGTAACTGCATTTACGAAGTTATGCACGTAATTTGAACATACTTCAGTGCATTCAATTTGTCACATGTCTGGCTTTCGTTAGCGTGTTTACTTGAACTTTTGGTCGATATTTTGGACGTGAATTTTGGGTATGTGCAAGAGGTAGTGATATTTCTGATAGTGTATTGTGATTGAGTAAGTAAAAGGAGTATTATAATTGTTATTATTTAACTATTGATGAGATGCTGATTGCCGACCCATCCGGCTAAAAGAGTGAAGGAATAGTGCCTGCTCTTGTGTCTGAGTGAATGCTTGTGCACTATATCTATGTCCCGCGCAGTTGGCTAATCACCCTACATGAGAACAGCCGCCATTGCCGATAATCGGCTATGAGGACATCATCTTCATCAATGATGAGATAAATTGAGAATATCTGCCTAACCCCTTAGCAATACTAGTCTACTTGTACCATTAAATGTTACCCACTATTTATTATATAACTTAGATAAAAAGAAATCTTATGGTTGTTTGGATCTCTGTCATTGAACATCCTTGGCAGTCGTTACGGGTAGTCAGAAGCCAGTAAGTCTGACACCAGTCTAACCAAGGGGTATTGGTTTGCCCGGGTAACAACATCCGGTTATACTGGAAGCAGACCCCAACATAGTTGGGAAAAAGGCTCGGAAGGTGGATGGTTGTTTGAATCTCATTTAGGTAAAATGAACAGATAAGATTTGAGTGAATAATAAGCTATCGCCCTACCAAAGCATTTACTTACTGCTAATGTAAGTGCTAACTATATATATATATATGCTATCTAGATTAATACAGCATACAATAAAGTGAATGTCTTAAACCACTCTATATAATAGCTATTTGAAAGCGTTAAAGGTCAAATAGGTTGTTAACCGGCGAGTTAAGAAAATACCTAAAGCTAGACAATGCGGGCAGCTTATGTTCGTAATACCTATAAATGGGACTTTAGTGTAGTCAAAGGTTTATCTTATATAACATTAACTGTAAAAGGTAAAAAACGGGAAGATATTTAGGAAACTATCCAAATACGAGTCAAAAATTACATTTGTTGCATCGGAGCTTCCTGAGATACTTATTTTATTTTTCAGTAGGGTATTTGTTGTTATAGCAGCAACAGAAATTAATACATCATGTGTAAAAAAATACCTTCTAACTATCACAGTTTATGAGATACGGCGTGTTGATAGACGGTCGAAGAGACTTGTGGCAGACAGACGGAAAGCGAAGACTTAGTAATAGAATCCCATTTTACATCTTGGGTACAGAATCCTGGTACACTTTAAGACCTCTAGACAAAGGTATAGCTATTTCATTAGAGGTCAATTATTTCAGATATCATTGTTATACATTTGTACTTACTTTCAAACAAAACCCAAACAGAGATTTATTAGTCTAGAACCGAAAATCTGATGTTTATCTCAACCATCTCGTAATTCGGTGACCCAAAACTAAAATACGTTTTATTCTGCACAAAAATATATATTTATTAACGTTGAAAACCAATAAATAATTCAAAACTCAAAGATAATAGAACAATACATTTTTCAGGCTTCAGCGTATCTTTTCCACATTTTTAAATAAACATGTGCAATAAATATAGAGCTACGGGTTTATCGGTAAACAGTTTGTAAAAAATGAAAATTTCGGCCGTTCAAGGGGTTGTTTTCAAAGTTAAAAATGTGACATCATCATCTGCCTAGCCTTTTCCCAACTCTGTTGGGGTCGGCTTCCAGTTCAACTGGATGGACTGGACTGGAGGTGAGCATGAGTAAACCCCCGAATTAAAATTTATTTTACTTATTATTCGGACTTTACCCAAGAAGCTTTACCCATCTTCTAGCATTACCCGTAACATATATAAAAAGCGACTGCCTATCTGACCTCCCCCAGTTACCTAGACAACCCAAAACTCCTAGTAAAGACTGGTTGACTTGCTGGCTTCTGACTACCCGTAACGACTGCCAAGGATGTCCAATGACAGCCAGGACCTACAGTTTAACGTGCCATCCGAAACACAGTCATTCGTGTCGCAAGATATACTTAGAATGTACATACAAACTTAGAAAAGTTTCATTGGTACCTACTTGCCTGACCTGGAATGGAACTCACACTCATACTTGAGAGGTTGCTTCTTTGCCCACAAAGTTAAAATGTAATAAATGTCGATTTGTAGATAGGCGTGGTAAAATGACGAATATTAAAAGGCTTTGAAGGGTTTGGATTGCGGAAGTTTCTTATTTTCACTTTGCTTTTTGCGGTTGCTTGGTGTTTTTTTAACATTCAACGTTATTTTTTCTGTAGGTAAGTAAAGGAATTTTTTGAGTTTCATTTTTTGCACCTTTTATGTCATACACCATTTCTAAATACTGGAACACGATGTATATTTAATTAATGTATAGAAAAAAATATGTACTTGTATAATTGTATATTTCAACTACAATCGTTTAAATACTTAAGTAATTAGCCCTTTAAACTATTTACATCGAATTTATTATTATTTCCTTTAACCATCCTTCTTCAAACCCTAGTTTAACCTCTAAATCCATAACCTATTTGTCAATATCCGTTTCCGTATCGAATTTCCGAACGAACGGAGCCAAGTCATATAACAAGACAAGTATAAAAGAAAATAGTTTTCAGACGTCCCAATTCTCAGCTCAGTAAATGTTTACGAGCACCAAAGGTTATAAATAAACTACCCTTTTTTCTTTTTCTTTTACTTTCAATCTTATCTTTTCATTCCTTTATCTTTAGTAAAAGGCAAAACAAATAATATGTCAAATAAATAAATTTTCGTTTTTCAGGTTATTTTTATGTGCCATGTAATTTTGTTCCGTTTGTCAATAAATGTCTTTTTGGAAGATAATTTGTGGGGTTGTTATTTCTAGAAAGTTCGATGTAGGTTGAATGGGGGTACAAATAGAATATTGTATGAAGAGTCAACTCTGTTACAATGAATTGTAAAGACGGAAGTTATTTTTGTACTGCTTATGAATTTGAAATACCCGGAAAAGTCTTTGACGTAATGTCAATTAATAAATTATCGTGTCAACAAAATTTTGACATTGTCATCCTTTATATTGTATAATGTGCAAACCACAGGAAACTCTATTTTCAGTAATTCACGGAAAATTTCACTTCACTACATACCTAACTTAAAATTATTATGTAAAGTTTCAAACCAGCAACAAAGTCATTAACTTAATTTATTTTTAAAACGTAACCTAACTCAAATGACATAATTAAAACATTCCATTTTCAAACAAAAAAAAAAACGAATCCAAAAATAACCAGCCATCACATGTCAAACAATATTTGTGAATATTTCAAAATTAGAACGGCTAGGGCGGCACCCATTCTCGTTAGTGATGCACCCTAACGAGGGCGCGCTCCGCAAAACGGATTATCGATATCCCGCCATATCGGAACGACAATCGATTGACAATCGTTCCGGCTTACTCGTACATTAAAGCTATCGCTCGTGTGATAGGTAAATTTTGCTCATCTACCTTTATAGTTTGAATTTTGTACATTTTGGCGAATTTGTGGGTAGTTTAGTAATGAAGCTGTGGATAATGGTGTAGGCTGGTTTTGGTTTTCTGCTTAAAATTCATCTCTTGCATCTAAAATAATATAATCCAATGAAAACTTGTATTTAGTACCTACATAGTGATTTAAATATGTATTACCAGATATGAGTAACATATGTATAAGATAAACTTTGAAAAATTGCTTTTAATTTAAAGGCACAAAATGTGTGTGTCTCTGACAATTTATAACTACAAAAACTTGGAAAAAAATATCCATAACCACATGTCTTTTGAAATCTAAAGAATCAACAGTTTGATTAACCTGACATAAGCAATTAGCTACACTTAACAGTAATAAAAGTTACCAAAATCAATCACTAAAATACCAATCCAACCCGCGACCTCTCACACTTGACACTATATAAAGTGGGTCGTAGGGATAGTACGAGACGCCGTCATCTGTCACATTGACTGAACCAGCCCAGGTTACAAGCAAGACCGTGTATGATTGTCAAGCCATTAATCTAGTTAGAACTAGCTCGTACTAGTTATGTGTGGTAAAAAGTGGATTGTAAACTACTTTATATTCCGCTTGCTACATGAGGTATCCATTTCAAACTCATGGTTTAAGAATGTGGCTCATGGCTAAGTATCAGCCACACGGGCCAATCTATCATAAGGTTAACTAATGTTTGGCGCGATTAGTCCCTTGTTGGGTGACTATTGAGTTTCTCCGTGTTTCGGAAGGCATGATCATTTTGTGGAGCCCAACTGTGATTTAAACATCTTTGGCAGTCTATACGGGTAGGCAGAAGCCAGAAAGTCTGACTACCATGATGTCCTCCTTGCCAATTATCGACCACGGCGGCTGTTCTCATGTAAGGAGATTAGCCAACTGCGCAGGACATATAATAGTGCACAAGCATTTCACCACCGACAACCGTACTTGTCAAGTGGTATCGGGTCTTTTTGCCGTTCAAAAAACATCTTCAAAAACTCGTTTAAAAGGCATCTTTCCCTACCAAATTATGTTATTACGGTATAATGAGTCGAGGTTCCTATTTAGGCTTACTCAAACAAACAAAATAAGGTCATTAGCCGTTTATTGTTTTAATTGTTTTGCTGTCTTAAGCAACTGGTGCGACTTCCTCGAAAATACTTGTCTTTATATTGAAAGATTCGTTCAAGTTAGTTATTACCTTTTGTGTCATTAACTAACTTTTCAGTCACATAACTGCAATCATCTATCACATTGTTCTGGATGCATAATGGTTTCAAGTATGAATCTGTCAATGTTTGATTACGTACATTGGAGCATTGAAATAGGATAAAGGTTTTCTAGTTTTTATACAGGTTATATTAGATAAGGCTATGTTTAGAAGTTAAAAACGACGACCAACATCCTTACTGATACGATGAATGCGAAAGTGACTGTCTATTTCACGTATGTATGACTTACCCACTGACTCCTCTCATAATTATCACCCATCGATTTTTAAGACACAAAATCACAATCTAACACCTCCTTTTCCTAAGAATTTATGAATAAGAACAAGCTAAACTTTATTCGTTCACTACGGCACTCAGCCTCTCCCTAGTCACATTAAATCGCGGGCCTGTCCTCGTAAACTTGATTTTATCTCAATTTATAAATGGCCACATAAACAAAATTGTGTTAAATTTAAAATGTCGTTAAATACGACTCTATGGGCTTATTGCTAATAAATTTATCAGGTGCTTCGAGCAGAATATCGGGCTATAGGCTTTTCCTCCTTGTTTTACGCGCTTACTGTTGCATCATGCATACTTTACAGATATAAGTTTCTATATGCGAATATGAAGATACATAGAAAAGAAAGTTTTATGTACTATAATCCTCCAAAGTCTGACAACCAGTCTCACCTAGTGGTATTGGGTTGCCTGGGTAATTGGGTTGAGGAGGTCAGATAGACAGTCGCTCCTTGTATACTGGTATTCAGCTGCATCTGGTTAGAGTGGAAGCGGACCCCAACCTAGTTGGGAAAAGGCTAGGCAGATGATCCTTCAATAAATGCTTGGAGGAGATACCGCAGTATCTTTGTGTAAGACCTTTGTCCAGACACTTGATAGGCCCTATTTTAATACTGGAGTTTCTTGCCGGTTGTTCTCCATAGTACTTTTTGGAACCCTACAACTAATCCGATGTCTCTTGAAAGCCGGCAAGGACCTTCTTGTACATTTAAAAAAAAACATGTACCTTTGATCCTGTACAACTGTCAAACATTGGTCATAATGACAGTTGCAATCGGCAGCAAAAATAAATTCTTAAAGTAGATACACGAAAACAGAAACGCGATAACTGCAAGCCCACACAACATAAGCTTTCGCAACTTGAAATAACTCCCACAATATCTCTAGAAGCTCTATATCCAAAATCAATACGCCAAATAGAAATAATACAATAACAGTTCTGAAATCGAAAGAAAACAGGAAGGTATTATCTGTTTATATTGCCTCAGCTTGCATGAGCTCAGAAACTAGGTCAACCCAGTCCTTAGTCTAGCGACCTGCAACTTTGCTCATATCATATGAAATGTAAACGGTTTTAGACGAAAAAGTGGTACTTGGAAGTTTAATCGCTGTGTGTAGAGTATTGTTTCAATTTGTTCCTCAGGGTTTATTTAATTGAATTTTTCTCCATATTTTTTAAAACCTATGTAATTTTGTATGTATCTCTCCACATCATTGATTCATACACTTCTATCGATCGTACGGGTACTTAAACTATTAACTAACACCGGTTCAAACGATGACACGTGTAACGGTACAACAGGCCTTTCATCTCTAGGAATGTGTCGCACGTAAAAAGTCTGTACGAAAAATCCACTTGTGTAAAAGAATGCTGTTCATATTTATTGCAGGAAAGAAGAACACACGGGTCTTACCAAACTCCATCATTAAATCTAATCAACAAACTTATGTTTCCCATGGCTTATTGCGTATTGAACATCATCATTTTAGCCAACAGACGCACACTGCTGAACCTAGGCCTTCCTAATTGATGTCTAAAAGGACCGTTAATAAATAATTTATTAACACGAAATAATATCCTCTAAAAAAACTAACCTGTACAACGGCTTCCCTCCCGAATGCCGGAACCAGAGCACCATATAAACTCGATCCTCATTGGAGTCAGGCTCGATGTCGCACGGCAGAGACGCGGTGCGGCCCACCACGGCCTCCACTTCCACGGTCGACACTGGAACAAAGTCAACTGTCTTCTGAATAGACATGGTCTTTTTGTGGAGCTGTTGGGGTCTTTCGCAATTTGGGAAAATAGCTAGGGGTATTTTTAAGGAATTTTGACCATCAACACTGAAGGGCTGCTAAATAATTTCTTCCAAAAGATACTAATTTGTACATCTTTGCCTCTCATAGCATCAATATGTATATTTTTTACCGACGTATTTATAGCAAAAAATACTCTTTTATGCATCACCAATCTCAAACGGCTTGAACGGCTTCGAACAGCTTAATCGGTTTTCCAAGAAAAACTGATGGTTCACCCCTGTCTCCAAAAATCGTTTAAAAACTCCATTTTGGAACAAGCAACATGTGCTTTTTGATATAAAAACATATACCTATTAATCCCAATTTCTTGGAAACCTCATACTCGATTTCGGTGGTTTTGGTTATAAAGATCCAAATTTCCTTTTTAATTTCCCGTACAAATTACGGAAATAGAAATAACACATTATGAGAATTCATGAATTTTTATCTTCCTAGCTTCAATAAGTCATCTTAAAAAAATCTACACTAATATTAGAATCTTGAAGAACTTGTTTATTCGGATTTGTAATATTCTTTCTTCTTTATTTTTGAAATACAAGTTCAAAGGGGCACGAATAAAACCACAGGCAGAAGCTACTTTAAATATACCTTTAAGTCACAACAGAACTTCTTCCTCAATCCCATCAGTAAGTTCTATTCCTAAAAACCTGACTGCAGCTGTAATATTTTCCCACAATTTCCCATATAATTCATATTTGATTCTCCATGTAACAGCATGGCCGTATGTCATGTATGCCATTGCCCTCGATTAATCCTTGCGACTTGTCATCTAGTGCAATTTATAAGAAACTTAGGACAGAATTGGGTTAGACCGTAGTACGGCTAGAATCTAGAAACGAATGTTGGCTTGTGAATCACTAAGTTTAACAAGCAATTTTTAGTTTTTCTAATGTTAGTTCTAGTTAAGAGTAATCTGAGGATGGATTTCAATAACCTGTCTATCATTGGATTTGGTTACTTAAGATAGAAAGACATGGCTTTCTTTATTTATTTAATATGTTAAGTACACAGTTACAGACGGAACACAGACAAGAAGATAGGACAATGGATCAACTTATTTTATAAGAAATCTTTTCCAGCAGGCCCGTGGGCGAATAAAAAAATGAAAAAGCTTGAATGAGGCTAATGTTAAAGTCCTATCTCTAGTCAGCAAAATAGCACATAGATAGGTTTTTAAGATCCATAGTTAAGAGGATTGACTTCTTACCATAAATATGAATAAATGGTTAATTTATTGACCAAAATAGTGCGTAAAACAACAATATTTTGACATCCGAATTACAAAACAAAATAATTCAATTTCAAATTTCGAAAGCATCCCAAAATTCTACATTCCGCTCAAAATACGGGCGCCATCTTTAAACGGAATAATTTACGAATTTAGAACTCGAACAAAATTATGAATAGCGAGATTTTGGCGGGATTACCTGTACGAATCATTTGTTCGGCACACGGAGGAGGGAAAGATAGCGGAGATACCATAAGGAAGGTACCTACGTCATTCGCATTCTTGTAGGTCAAGTAAGGTCATCAATGGCCTTTTGACTAAGATGATAAGGAGATGCCATAAGGAAGATAGGTCAGGCGCCTTCTTGTAGCTCAAGTAACGTACGCGAGGCGTGATCAAAATGAACATTTACTAGAACTAACGAGGCGTTCTTGTTCCTTGTTAAATCAAGACTAATCTGTCAAAGATTGGTCTTGATATATTGATGATTTTATTCCGAAAATAATGGGTAGGTTCCATAGAAGGCCTGTAAGGGCAGAGCTAGTAATGTTCTTCGTCCCCCAAATACTCGCATTTTGGTGCGCTGTTATCTTAAGAGATTTTGCGTTATGTCATCTCCGCTACTCATTCCGTTCTCTATGGTCCAAATCATTTGTTCAACATCTGTTTCATTACAAATTCGGTCTTAAAGATTTGAACGTTAAAACGCATGTAAATCCTATACCGTTGAGGTTAGAATGGAATAGTATAGTTTGTATGTAAAACCACGTAATCCGGTTAAACCATTATGTGTGGAACGTTCTTAGTTCGCAATAGAGTATAGTCTTTGTATTTTGAATTAATTTATTCTTGGACTATTGAGACTTTTGAAACTGTCATGGTGGCCTAGTGTTTGAAAAGCTTCCTTTTGAAGACGAGAGTACGGGTTCGATTACAGGTTCAGTACTTGAGAACGAATATAAGCTATTTTTATCTGGATGCGGGAAACAGTTCCAAGGACTCGAGTGGAATTGTTAGGAAATCTGGTCATAAATAAAAATAAATTAAGCAGTTCAACATGATTCAATTTTATTTTTATTTACTTTTTATGATTTCATAAAAAAATATTTTTCCAAATGTATTTCCTTATTAAAGTTTAATTAAGAGACATATTAAAATAAATAATACCCACTTTCTGCACAAGAGGTTTTAGTGGGTTTTCTCGAAAGGAAAATACATTTTGTAATTTTCAATAGCTTTCATTAATAATATACGTTGGTACTTCCTGAAAAATTGGTCCCTTTTAATCGAAATTTGCGGAAATTAATTACGAAACTTAATTATTCGTTTATTATATTATGCTGCTAAAGGAATGTTGAATCAGCCGTTTTGAAAAACCACTAAATGTTTCAGGGAAAAATTGTGCGTTGTAAAAAAAAATATTTATAAACATCATAATGTTTTTTTTTGTTAGCTAGTAGCGTATACTATTGATGTTGTATAACAAGGCATGTAACGTATCTGATGCGGAAGAAAATCATATTAAAAAATTTAGTCCACCTTATAAAACGTGGGTTTAAAAAAGTACCAGTTTTAGTACTAGACTTAAGCCATAGTCCCAAACAAAGTTAATGTTCTAAACCTAGCATCAAATGCAGCATCAATTTCTCAAGACCACGTTTTATATTAAGACGGATGGAGTATATTTCAATGTAGATAACCTATCAGTTTAAAACCTCCGACAGACAGTATTGTGCCAAGGGATGTGGTTTCCACCTTAGATGGCATTATCTAATTCCCATGAGTGTTTTGTGGTTGCAAGATTATCGAGGGATTACATAATGTGTGAGATATATAGTATGTAAATATGTACTCTTTATTGTATTTATTTACACTATGATATGATACACTATGTTATCCCCGGAAAATATAGGTTTCTTTTCGAGAACAGTAAAATAAAGTCAGTTTATGTAGCACCAAAATCAAGCCTAACTTTAAACTAAGGGTGGGTTGCATTATATAACTATAACGATACCAAACCATAGGTACCCGTATACTTTCCGCCCGTTGGTTTAAAATGGTTCGGTTGTCGTTATAGTTAAATGGTGCAACTTTCCGTAAGTTTCTGATGAATGAATCTAAAATATCCATATATCTATTCAACTTTAAACTTAAGAGAATAAAATCCCATCTTTATCTTCGCGTAAAAAATCACCAGCCATTCAAATTAAATTCTCCCATATACGCACCTTGAGAATAAACCTTGCTAAAGCGTACCGTGGTAAAATTTCAACAAGGACATCTAAGAAAAGAGAACCACAGACGTTTTCCATTTCGTTCTAGACACGTTGATGCAAATTTATTTTTTTCAGAGTGCACAATCAAAATTGTACCCTAAGCTTAAGATATAAGGTTGATTTTTCCTTGCTTGGATCTAGAACTCCTGCCAATATGGGGGTTAGAACAATTTGTAAGTACGGGGGACACACGGAGTTTTAATTTGGCTAGTCGGTTCGTAATATGTAGTCAGTTGGTGAGTTTTTTTAGAACAAAAACTATGTTTAATTCGCACGTTTGAATACGTAGTTGGAAACTGGGTTTTGTGTGAATGAATTTTATTTTGAATTTTGTTTTGCTTGACTGTTTTTGGTTCCCGTTTTCGTTATATAGGTACTTTAATTTTTAGCTGTTTAGTATGATAGTTAGTTTAATAATATCTGCATTAGGTAATGTTTTTTTTTTCATCATTTACTTGATTTGACAATGGATGGATCTGTCACTAAAACGACTTTTCAAATTGATCATGTATTTCCTGAAATTAGCGCGTTATAACAAATAAACCTCAGCTTATACCCTCTAACCTCAGCAAATATTATAATTTGTTTAGAAATATAGACTAATTTCACCATATAATAAGCCATTAAATTAGGTAGCTTATCGCCTCACACCAGAGACCATAGGGTTATTTATGAATTATCTGCAATCAATAATTTCAGGCTAGAATGGTGACGGTAATCTGGCGAGCTGGGGCTAATCTGTTTAACAGACTGGCTAGGCGTGACAATGCACTAATTATGTCTTTGTTTGGGACTCGTGCAGTTGCTATAAGTGGGTAGATCGTACCTATAGAGGTACTTAATTAGGATATCCTTTCTGAAGGATAGTAAAGCACTGGTACTCAGCTACATCCGGTTAGACTGGAAGCCGACCCCAACATAGTTGGGAAAAAGGCTCGGAGGATGATGATCCTTTCTGAAGGATGCAGGGAGGTTCTAGACTCCGTGGGGTCTATGCAGTTTTTGTAAGTCTTATAAAATTGTTGTTAGCAACATAGTTATTTAGTAAGTAGTGTAAATGTAGTTGCACACTGTTTTTATATTATGACTCGATCGCTCCCGACTACTCCCGAGCTTACACACACACAGATTTGCATGTCCCTTCATTATTTTACTTACACAAGCATGGTTCAGCCGTTTTAGTGAAATAAAACATTTATATAGGTACATTACTTATCTGGGAAAAAGTTGATCTTTTCTTAGTAAAAAAAATATAGTTTACTGTTCTTTCCGCCAACATATTGTACGCAATACAAGTTCGTATCTACCGAGTAATGTTATCTCAATCGGGAAGGTATTGAAGCAATCTTTGCAGCGCCGATTGAATCGCTGCGGTCTGCGCCAACACATTTGTTTGTTTCAATCGTTAATGTTTTCAATTAAATAAAGCAAAAACAATCTATTTTCATCACATAGCGAAACAACATTAACTATAGAAAAAACATTTGCCTAACAGTCTACCCAAAACCTTTCAACAAACGTAAGTCAGACATGATGTATTCCTAGCCGATTATCGGCTACGGCGGTTGTTCTTATGTAAGGAGATTAGCCAACTGCGCAGGACATATTATTATAGTGCACAAGCATTTGCGCAGACACAGGTGCACTCACTATTCCTTCACTCTCATAGCCCGTTGGGACGGTAATTTAGACAAATACTATGCTGTCATCAAAATCGGTTCAGTTACACGCCAGCAGATCTCGTACGAAATTCTTCACGCACTTGGATAATATAACCTATATCCTTCTTCGATAAATGAGCTAAATTACAATGTAAAAAGTTTTATATTGATATGCCTGTCCTTGCAGAACTTCGCCGTGCAAAAATCAGTCTGTTTTAAATATGACCTACATACATTATAACCTGTATTAACTACTATTAATATATATCAGGGATTTATGTATCAAAGAGATACATTTGAAACAAAAATAAAGGATAAAAAATATGTACTTTGTGAATGAAATGCCGACGAAAAAATACTGTGATTGAAAAATATTTCAGTTTTATTGAAACGCTCGCGTGAGCATATATCGTTTCTGAAGTCCATGATTTTAAAGTAAGGCTTTTCTGCAGTTTAATAAAGTTTTTTCAATGTATAATCTATGTGTAAATAATCTAGGTTATGTAACACCTAATTTCCTATAGGACGATCGCTGAAAAGTTGGGCCTATGATTAATCACGGTATTTTCAGCATCTTTTACTAATATATGTATAGAACTGAAGAGTATGTTCCTTTGTTTGGTTCTTTCAGTCTTCAATTTCTCAATCTTTCAGTTTTAAAGTGTAGCCCATTATCGAGGAAGGCTGTAGAGTACTTTTTATGCAGGTTAGCGCAGTAGTTTTCTAAAAATGGTGGAATAACCGCGGAAACTAGTCATCATCATCATCATCTCACGAGACTTTTCCCAACTAAAGTGCAGAGCGCGAACCTATTTTAAATCTATGTCCAAGAATGTTCAATGACAGCGGGGGCGTACAGTTCAACGTGCCATAAACCGAAAATGCCGAAAAGCAGTCATTGGCGTCCAAGATACACTTAGAAAGTACATACAAACTTAGAAAAGTTACATTGTTATTTGCCATGACCTGGAATCGAACCCACGCACTCATACTTGAGAGGTTGGCTCTTTAACCACTAAGCTACCACAACTTTTTTCACGACGCAAGGAAGCTTGTCATTGGATACATTTATTTACGGTATATTACATAGTGTGTACCAGTATACTAAAGTTATACCAGTTAGTTAATGTCATATCCACATTAACTAGTTCATCCCTAGAGATTTGACTTTTAGGGTCAGAAGACTTTTGGGTCAACAACGAATGTCACAGAGATAAGTATTTATTTGACAACTACGACTGTTAAACTTTTTCTTTTTGAAGTTTGGAGTGTTGTTAATAAGCCTAAAATATTTGTGGACATATGTTTTAGGTTTATTAACATGGATCGAGACAACCCCTGCTTCAATGATAAAAATATCAGTAAGCTTCTTGCCAAATAAGTTCAAAACAAAAATGTGTCAATTGAAAAAACAAATCATACGCCAGACATAAAATGGCCGACTTCAGAAGGGGTAAAGACATTTAACTAAGCTACTATATAATATGTAATAGCCAACTTCAGGGCGGCATAGTTATTTTAATAGAACTGAGATAAAGCTTTTCTAAACTGACCAATATTACCACCTTACTTCAAGACCCAAAAAAAAACACATTCAAACTTAAATCCCCACCTATATTCTACCTCAATTTTCCCCTCCCATTTTGTTCTAAGATGACAAGTATTAGAAACATCTGGTCTGGGCAATCCCGTCGAAATAATGCCACTCTTAAGGCTAAGAAACGACAGCCATTTGTGAAGCGATATAAGAATATGTCGCCCAACTTATTTAAGATACTGAAAGAGCGCTGAAAGGATAATTTCAGACGTTAAATGGTAGAACATGTTATTATTGTGGGTATTAAGGTTTCATTGCGTGTTTTTTGTGTTGTGTATTGCCTGGGAATCTTGTTTTTTTTTAGGTGTCAAAACGACTGTGGGGTTGTTCTAAAGAGTTACCGCGGCACTGGTACATAGAGGGCTCAAGAAGGAACATAGTGGGTTTTAGTCAGTGAGAGTCTGACACTCTCATGCTGCACAACGGGAGTCATGAGTTGATTTACCACAAAAAAAGAACAATTGGGTGTCAAAACTTCAAATACAAATACAAAGTTCATGACCACTATAGTTCGGCCATTCAGAGAATGCGTTCCTGACACGTCGCGATTGAACTGACGACGTAACTACATTCATTGATTATTGATATAATAATGTTGTTTTAATGCTCCTCAATTGTTAAAACGGTAAACAACCAGCAAAAATATTTTTATCGTAACTGCAACGCCATTGCAAAGTTACGTCGTCAGTTCAATCGCGACGTGTCAGGAACGCATTCTCTGAATGGCCGAACTATATCTTGGGAAATTGGTAGAAACATAAACAGTCGGTTTCAAATTAATTTTCTTGATATGTTATTAGTATTGTATGTAGTGTACATATTTATATAGTTATATATATACATATATATTATTATTAATTTATTTGTGTATTGTAATATATGTAGGTATATGTTTCATACTAGTTTTTCGGATTTGTTTGCACCTACCAACGCTTTCTCTCCGCCACCCAAAGGTAGACTGGTAGAGAACGCCTAAGGCGTTAAGTCCGCCATTGTACTATTTGTGCAAGAAGTATTTTAAATAAATAAAACTAAAATAGTATAAAACGATATATCTGGTGTACCTACTGGTGAGTTTATCTCTGATTGTCACTGTTAGTTAGTTATAATTACATACATACAAAACCAATGATGGAGTTATAGTTCGGCCATTCAGAGAATGCGTTCCTGACACGTCGCGATTGAACTGACGACGTAACTTTGCAATGGCGTTGCAGTTACGATAAAAATATTTTTGCTGGTTGTTTACCGTTTTAACAATTGAGGAGCATTAAAACAACATTATTATATCAATAATCAATGAATGTAGTTACGTCGTCAGTTCAATCGCGACGTGTCAGGAACGCATTCTCTGAATGGCCGAACTATAATTACATTTAATCTATAATGTAAAAATGAATCGCAAAATGTGTTGGTAAGCGCATAACTCAACAACGCCTGGACCAATTTGGCTAATTCTTTTTTGTTGTGTTTGTTATTGTCAGGAGAAGGTTCTTATGAAAAAAAAAATAGGGTAAAGTAGAGAAGTCAGTTGACGGGAGCGAAGCCGCGGGCAAAAGCTAGTACAGTATAAAGAAGCTATAAAACTGTACCTATGCCAAAAAAGTAGCTCCCACATTTTGGGAGCCAGGATTTTTTTTAAGTGTCCTGGAATTAGTATAAATTGCATACCTCCTCTTATACAACACTTAAAAGAAATTAAACTGATATTTCATCTAATTACATCAACTCAAAACATATAAAAACCTAGCATTACGTCAGAAACATTAGTTTCTACTGCTAGCGTGTCTACGCCCAGTAATACTGGTGTTCTTTTATTTTTACTGTTGTTCTTACATGTCGTGTTAGCAACGAGTAAAGAATACCTACGTTTTCTTTTTGAATTTGATGCACCAATGTATTGTGGGAAATAACAGAATATCACTTGTTTTTGAAGCACAGACAAAGGTAGGCTTAAAAGCATATCCGATTTATTTTTGTTTAGTAGATAAGTTGGTACTTAAGTCCTGTTAATCATTGCCATGCTCATATACTAAATGGGCTTTAGGAAATAAGAAATTCAAAATACAATATTCTAATATAATTCCGCTAAACCGGAATGGAATAAGGACTTCTAGCAACTGCTGGTGACTTATCTAACTAGTGACCTAGTGACCATTTTATGAATACAGAACCAACTAGTTTATATAGCTCAAAATGAATAAAAGATATCAAAATAAGTACAAAACCTTAATCGCTTTTCTCACTAAATTAAACATATGGGACTTAAACGCGATACTATACAACGTTATTTTTTGTTTGTGCGAAACCTGAATATAGTTTGTTCAGAATCAGTAACTGAATCGATTCCAATAGTTTTTACACCATGTTATATTTTTTCCCAAAATTATCTAAAAAACTTTGAATGTTGGACACCACAAATAGGTATTTATTCTCGCACAACAAAGGTCACGGCAAGTTCATAGCGGGCGCGAGCGCACAGTGCTATCGCGTTGCGCGGCATGTGTGTGTTTTGTGGTGATTATGTATTTTTACGGACAGTCCCGTAACTTAACAAGCTTATAACTTTGTGATTTTTCATGATACGGTTTTGAATTTCGTACATAGATTCTTTACATAAAAATACTAGATAGGTGTATCAGGTTTCGCATAAACAAAAAATAACGTTGTATAAAAAATGCAGCGCTTAAGACCCGATTATTCATAAATATCTGTAGCTACAAATCGCAAAATATTAAAAACCAGTATACAGTAAAACCAAAACCCCAAAAGACTACATCTACACACATCAGTTCTACAAAAAAATCACAGTCACGTCACTTCACACGATCATTAAAGAAGCGCCAAGGTCGCTACCACCAAATACTTGGTACTTCGTACTTCGCTCCAATCTGTGCACAGATATTTTCTCCCTTAAAAAATATATTAGGCCACATCTCCACTGGCGTTTTATCGAGTGCTCGAGTCGTTACAAAATCATTACATTTTATGGAGAAGGCAAATGGGTGCCTTCTGTTCAGGCTCAAAGATGTGTATAGTTTGCTCGACGTTGATGCTGGTTTGTTTGTGCGTAGATTAGAATTTAGTTAATAAGTAGAGAATATAAAGGTAACCTGTTGAGGTTTTTTTTTTTGTTTGCCTTAAATTATGTCAGAGTCTAAATTCAGTGATTTTCAGCTAAAGGGTTTATGATTTCAAGACTGATATTATTGTGTGTAGAATTTGATTTGATTTATTACGGTTCAAATAGTTTCTGCCGCTTTCTCATAAAACAACTTTGTCACTCAGATTTTTCTATAGGCAACTGCAACTGTTTTCCACAACTAATGCATGCACAAACTAAATTCCATAGCACAGATATGAAAGACTAAATGACTGACTTACAAACGGCAGTTATTTGTTTGATGTGCATTTTGTGAACATGAAATCACTATTATAAACTCAATTTACCACAAACTCATTCTTTTCAACCCAACACCCAGTCTTCTCACACAAATTGAAAAGTTTACCCAAAAAAACCGTAACCCAACGCTAGATTAAATTTATTTATGCACAAAACTATCTGATTTAATTCAAACAGCAGTCTGACAGATGTAGGAACGTTAATATCACCATGCATACAGTACGTTCCGTTTTTTGGGTCATAATTTCGCGGCCGAACCGTTTCGCAACCGTTTCGGACGACTGTGAATAAACATGAGCCGTACGCGAATCGGAAATGGAACGGACACTATCTAGTTACGGTCCGGATAGTACGGTTTTTACTTATGAAGTTAGGACACTTAATGATTCTGTTAGGTCGTATGTTAGTTTTCTTACTACTAGAGTTTATGGTGGTGGCGAAATTTTCAATATTTTTTGCAGTGCCAGTATTTTTTGAGGAAAATGGCTTCTACACATTTACCAAGTAATACGATACCAGTTGGGAATGATTTTCTGAGTAACGCTAAGGAAGTGTCAAGCTTTGCAACATTATTTTGGGTCGAAAAAAACAGAATAGGTTTGCAAAAGACTTACCCAAAAAGCATATTTAAAATCATACACAGCTAAAATACACTTCATAGAAAAACGATAACGCCAATTGAGACAAAATTTTGTGTGACGAAAGACAATACGACCAAGCGAATCTCAAATTTTATCATCAAAAGCATTTCTCAAGAAGCAAGCAAACATATAGGAAACAACTATGTATCTAATACCCATCCCCATGAATTGATCATACATTATGTATCAGGAAACCTCTTGTCAGTGTATCTGTATACCAAGCTAAAGCAGTGCCAAGCCCAACACTAAATACACGAACAAACATATCTATGAATACATAATGTCGGATCTGATGCAACAACGGTATTTAGGTGCAACAACGGTATTTAGGTACCACAACCAACGTCGGAAGGCAAACAACTGTCTTGATAGACTAGAACGGTGATGTGTTAAATGTTTTTTTAAGATATCTGCCTAATTTTTTGCTTACTATGTTGGAGTCAGCTTTCAGTCCAAACGGAGGAACCTGAGTAATCAGTATTGTAGATGGAGTGACTGCCTATCTGACCTCCTCAACCTTGTTATCGGAGCAACCTCAATCACCTCTTGTAAAGACTGATTGTCAATTTTTTTGGTTTCTCAATACTTTTAATGACTGTCATAGACATTTTATGACCGTTACGACCGTAATTATCTTTCGAATTCCAGATCTTATTCCAGATTTTATTTATTTGATGAAGATTGATTAAATAAGCATGTAATTTAATCTGTGCCTTTGGCCCTGTGATTAAGAAGCCTAGAATAGGTCGTGGATTCGATTTGAACACTGGGTCCTGCTCCCAAATTACTACACGAGACTTACCTGAAATAATATTATAATACTGTCAAAAAGAAACCGACGAATTGATAACCTCGTCATTTTTGGGAAGTTGGTTAAAAATGGCTCTTAAATGGCGATCACGAAAGATCAAAGTATCACATTTGGTGTTCTGTTTTCTTTCTTTCTTCTCTAAACCATTTAGTTGGAGTGTTTACCCAGTTACCTAAAAATACCACCTTTTAAACCACAGTGTCTATGTACTTCGTAGACAGTAATAAAATATTGATGTTATCAGTTAAAATATTTTTAATTAAAATGTAATTAACTGTCGTTTTGTTCGCCGTAATAACAAGTGGCGCGTGAACCCTTGTTGGGAACATGTTCACAAATTCTGAACGCTTTTATTATTAAACACCGATTTTTATAATAGTTATTTTATAAAAATCTAGTGACAATGGGGTATAATTACACCTACGTAATTACATAGGAGAAGTCGTGGTGGCCTAGTGTGTAAAGAACCAACCTATCAGGTTTGAGTGTGAGTTCGATCCCAGGTCAGGTACGTAACAAAGCATTTTTTTTAAGTTAAGTCATAACATCAGTTTATTCACTATAGCAAAAACAACGAATTTGCTGCAATAACCTTCGCAAAAAAAATCTCGATTCACACTTCATTTTTTCCTGTAATTCATCAATTCGAGACACGGGTATAACCGGGTAGAATTATTCAGTGCAACTCCCGGGAACGCCCTTAAATCAGACCGGTTTATTATTTAATAACAGTCGTCCGTTAATCCCATCGCGGGGGGTGTCAGTACCCCTATTCCCCTAACTCCCCCACATTTTTGGGGTGCAGTTTATCCTTCCGGGGTAAACACCCCAGAGGGTGATATTTGATATTATTAAGTGGCTGTTTTTGTCGCCAAGTATGCTTTGATAACAATTAAGCTGATTATATTTTGGAGTTAAAGCTGAGTTAGATGGAAGGAAAATAGCATGGGGGAGTTGATATAATATGTATATTACGATATATATTATTAGTATTGGCATAATATTGCATATTAATCGGCATCTTCCCGTCTTTATCCCAGTTTTATTTGGGGCAACATGATTTCTTCTATCTGCCGACATCTCCAAAGTACCATTCCTCCTAACCATATCGATTTTCCACACAGTCCAGACAGTTTTCTTTTATCCTCCTCTGCCACTATATCCATCCACATTCATGCCTAAAAACTAAGGCATATCACAACATAATCATCATCATCATCTCAGCCATAGGACGTCCACTGCTGAACATAGGCCTCCCCCTTAGATCTCCACAGATACCTGTTGGAGGCGACCTGCATCCAGCGTCTTCCGGCGACCTTTATCAGATCGTCTGTCCACCTTGTTGGTGGACGTCCTACGCTGCGCTTGCTAGTCCGTGGTCTCCACTACAACGTAATATTAGTATCTAACTATCAAAGGAATCTTACGATTGTGCATTGAAACTTACTTCGTACTTAGTGGATTTGTAAAAATCTTTGCAAAGAAAATATTTACCGCTTTTCCATAAAGAAGATTATCTTCTATTATCTTATTTATCTTCCATTTTTATCTTTTTAGCAGATCTTTTTCTTGTATTGTTATCGACATAAAAAAGCTGGCATTCCTTGTGTCGATATTCAATTCAATAGTAAAAGAGTTGGTTCCAAGTTTTCTTTTGTTTTTAACCCTTTTATTAACCGACTTCCCAAAAAGGAGGAGGTTCTCAATTCGGCCGGTATGTTTTTTTTTTTTTCTATGTATGTACATTGATTACTCCGAGGTTTATAGACCGATTTACGTGATTCTTTTTTTGTTCGACGCGGAATAGCTGCCAGTTGGTCCCATAGTCATCAGGTTAGGATCTGATGATGGAAACCCTGAGAAATCGAAGGCAACCTTCGAAAGTTGTAGGCATACATAGGGTAAAAACTTGACACTCAGGTGTATGCTTGAAAGCACTATTCAACAGTGAAGGTTTGGAGCTGACCTGATGATGGAAACCAGAGAGGGTCGAGGGAACTCGACAACTGAATATGTAAACTAGCTCGTGTTTGGGCTTATATTATTTGTATTGACGAGACCTTTCCACTTATATGGATAGTGACAACTATTCGTATCACTGAAAAGCTGTAAATAAAAAACTTTTTTACAAAAAAACTAAACCGACTTCAAAAAACACTAAAAAGCAAAATAAATAACTAATTTTAGGTGGCAAAATTAACTTAGTAACATCCATTAGACACCGACTTCTAGGCCGATGCACCTAAAATTAGTTATTTATTTTGCTTTTTAGTGTTTTTGGAAGTTGGTTTTTATACAAAGGTTTATTACCCTCAAGCAATGTTCTTAATAATATTTACACTCGAAATAATAACTCTACATAGATGGTGCGTCGTATTCTCACCAGTTTAGTATATCGCGTTTTTCCTTATTTTAAGATCGTTGAAAGTATTACATATTTCAATCTTGTTAGCAAATTATTTTACCTGTTTATTTTACTTTTTTTTTAATTGATTGCCTATAGCCAACAGGCGTGCGAGATGGTGGGAAAAAGTTGGTGAAATATATAGGAACTTACTTATTTGTTTGTCTTGTAAAATGTTTTTTTTTTATCAGGTAGACTTATATACTTTCGATAAGATTATTAAACCACAGTAAATGCCTAAATATCAATAATTAATAAACCCTGCGGTGATTTGCAACTGTGATACACATAATATTCCATATCTATAAAATAATAACTTTGGGGTTGACAGTTATTTTCTGAACAAGATTTTTTTTATTATTCACAAAATAAATAGACTATTTATAATACCAATAAATATTACCAAAAGCCTAATCCCGATCCTATTAACTGCAAAATCAATGCAGAAAACCAATATCTTCCAGAACACGGTACAACGAACAGCCAATCAGAACTATCAAAATAAAGCGAAAATATAGTACGAAAATAAGACACGAAATCCGCTAATACATAGCAATTGGATACATAAACATATTTGTGGCGGCTAACCGGAAAATTGCCTACCCTATTTCCTCATTATTTGAAATAATCGCTTGTCAAGCGAATCTCAACTTTAAGTCAACGTTATAAGGTCTTAAAATTGCATCACTAGCTGTTTTCCCGCGGTTTCACTCGCGGCCTGTGAGAACTTCTACCCGTACCGGAGTAAAATATAGCCTATGTTACTAGAAAAGAATGTAGCTTTCCAACATGGAAAGAATTTTTTTAAATCGGTCCATCAGTTTTTAAGTTTATCCATTACAAACGAAAACACAAATTTTCCTCTTTGAGTTAACTTAGATATTGCCTGCCAAAGGAATTTGGACTTTAAGTTGACTGTATAAAGTCTTAAAATTGCAATTGCAGCTCGTGCCAGCGGTTTCACCCGCATCCCATGGGAACCTCGGCACGAACCCGGATAAAAAGTAGCCTAGAGCCTTCCTCGATAAATGGGCTATCTAATACTGAAAGAATTTTTCAAATCGGACCAGTAGTTCCTGAGATTAGCGCGTTCAAACAAACAAACAATCAAACAAACAAACTCTTCAGCTTTATAATATTAGTATAGATAATGCAATGTAAAATCAATGTGACTCGCGTTTTGTTATTGGTCTAGGTTTAGACTTGATTGTAGCTGTCATGACCTATTGGCCTATTTTGAACTAACAGCTGCTTAAAAGAACAATATGGTTTGTACTACAGTACTGCATGCAAGTTTATAAAATGCATATAAAGTCGATGCCTAAAAGACTCTCATAACACAGCGGTTAAAAATAATTGGTATGCATTTTATTCAAGCTTTATCTACCGTTAATATTATACAGATGAAGACTGAACTACCTCGTTGGTCTAGTTGTCGCAAGCGCGGCTGCTGAGCACGAGGACCCGGGTTCGATTCCCGGGACACGAGCCGAAATCGCTTTGTGGGTTTTAGAAAACTTACATAAAGCAGCCCGGAGGACACCTACACCCGTGCATCGGAGAGCACGTAAATGTCGGTCCTGCGCCTGATCTCTCTCCGGTCGTGTCGGATTGCCGTCCCATCGGGCTATGAGAGTGTAGGAAA
Organism: Helicoverpa zea; assembly: GCF_022581195.2. Taxonomy (NCBI): domain Eukaryota; kingdom Metazoa; phylum Arthropoda; class Insecta; order Lepidoptera; family Noctuidae; genus Helicoverpa; species Helicoverpa zea. Next base: position 9,947,914 of record NC_061472.1, read on the forward strand.
AGGTGGAAAAATCTATAACCAACGTAGCATTCAATTAAGGACAGTATTATTTGGACATCCGTAACTATCATTTGTCTCTGCAAATACCTTCTTCCTTTCACATAAAAGGAGACCATAAGGAAGTACATAAAGAGAGTACATAAGAGAGTACATAAGAGAGTACATAAAGAGAGTACATAAGAGAGTACATAAGGGGAGAACATAAAGGGAGAACATAAAGGGAGTACATAAGTGCGTTCATAAGAGAGTACATAAGAGAGAACATAAGGGGAGTACGGGAGTACATAAGATAATACATAAGAGAGTATATAAGCGAGTACATAATAGAGAACATAAGAGAGAACATAAGAGAGTACATGAGAGAGTACATAAGAGAGTATATAAGAGAGTATATAAGAGAGTATATAAGAGAGTACATAAGATAGTACATAAGAGAGTACATAAGAGAGTACATAAGAGAGTACATTAGGGGAGAACATAAGGGGAGTACATAAGGGGAGTACATAAGGAGAGTATATAAGGGGAGTACATAATAGAGTACATAAGATAATACATAAGAGAGTACATAAGAGAGTACATAAGAGAGTACATAAGGGAGTACATAAGAGAGTACATAAGAGAGTAGTTAAGGGAGTACATAAGGGGAGTATATAGGGAAGTATATAAGGAAGCATATAAAAAAATACAGTGAGATAGTTTCGAGGCCGAAGATTTAATTTTATCTGGGTTTGCGAAGTAGTTCACAGGAGAACACCAGTGTGAGAAACCATGGATGAAACCTAGTTTCGTTATAATATAAAAAAAAAACATCATAAATGTTGGTAAACCCAAAGCGTTTTGATTGTCCCATTTTAAAATTTGCAAGAATTTCTTGTTTTACCCAAATTCTTATAATGAGAAAATGTTATTTAAAAATTAAAACAGCTTCTGAAGAAAACTCTTCCTAAGTCACCCGCTCATTTAAAATGGCAACATTTACAAAGGAAATGTCATTTAATTTTCTTCTCACAAATGCACAAATGTAAGAAAGCTGTCTACTGAGGAATGTTGGGTTTTTCTCGTGACCAGTTCAAAAAGGCAGTAAGTCTGTATACTGTTTTCTTATTTAAATTAATTCCTTTAACTCGTGTGTTTATGCTTAGTATTAGTAAGAGGCAAAGTTTACTTGTGGTCGCCTTTTTACAAGTAAGGATGTTGGTAATGATGACTATATTTATTTATGAAAATTAGTGAAATATGATTGTCAGTATTTTATTTTATGTAACACCACCCTATTAGCTATAGGTATACTTTTCAGAAGTAAATGGCTTCAAAGGCCGATTATCGGCTACGGCGGCTATTCTGTTAAAGGAGATCAGCCACCAATGTAGAACATAATTATAGTACATGCATTTGCGTGGACACTGATGCACTCTGCTTCTACACTCTCATAGCCCGATGGGACGGTAATCCGACACCACAGGAGAGAGATCAGTCGCAGGACCGACGTACTCTTCGATGCACGGGTGTATCAATCACCAACTTCCAGACTCCAGGCTGCTGTGTGAAAGTTATGGTCTCTGCACACAGCGGGCGCGGCGCGGCGGGACGGGACGGCGACGCGACACAATGTACTAGATCGTCGCGTCGCGTCGCGTCGAGCGGGACGGCTCTGTGTGGCGGCCTCTGTAATATCTAGTACATTACAACTGCTCAGCGTCGCGTCGCCGTCCCGTCCCGCCGCGCCGCGCCCGCTGTGTGCAGAGACCTTTACTTAACGACGAGGCACCCTAGGTACTAATGCTATAAACAGGTAGATTGTAAATCTGTGCAGATAATCTCTGGATCTACTGAATCGTTAATTCTTTTATCTGGTATTTTTCAGGTACGGAACCCCCAAATAAAAAACGGCCAAGTGCGAGTCGCACTCGCGCACGAAAGGTTCCGTACCATTATTTATAAAACGGAAAAATCATGTTTGTTGTATGAGAGTCCCCCAAAATATTTATTTTATTCTAGTTTTCAGTATTTGTTGTTATTTTAACTCTCTACTATCACGGTTCATGAGATGACGCACAGCCTGGTGCCAGATGGACGGACGGACAGAGGAGCGAAAACAATAGGGTCCCGTTTTATCCTTTTGTACGGAACCCCCAAAAAATCAGTACAGTCTACAAAATTCAGTACATAAAATAACCTAATGTCAGAATGATGTCAGAAGCCTTGTTAAAACTAATGCCACGTCAGCACGTCTGTCCGTTCTGACGCTTCATATACACGACGTAACGAGCCGGATTTAATAGCTCATGTTTTTTGAAAACCCATTTTTTTCAGACTGTTATGCGGAATAAATGTGGGTGTTTGATATGTGACAGACGCTACATTTGATATTTTTTAATAAATATAAAACTTTTATGAATTGTATTTTTTTCATCAAAGGAATAAATGAAGTGATGATGAATGCAGGTCAATGTTGGATTATCAGAAGGACCAATAGAAAGGTAAACAGTAGTTGCGAACAAAGAAACAACCACATCATCATCATCTCAGCCATAGGACGGCCACTGCTGAACATAGGCCTCCCCCTTAGATCTCCACAGATACCTGTTGAAGGCGACCTGCATCCAGCGTCTTCCGGAGACCTTCATAAGGTCGTCTGTCCACCTTGTTGGTGGACGTCCTACAAGAAACAACCACAGGTTTACCAATCTACCAAAACTTAATAATCATTTAGTAAGAGATAGATCCGATTTAGAATCTTATCTTTTTCATACTACATACAAAAATAGCCATTCATTCACAATGTTCTTCTGCATATCCGATACCAACCCAGTTACCACCATGTCTTGCTGGGCCTGCGGGATTGCTCGAAAGAGTTACCGCGGCGCTGGTACATAAAGGGCTTAAGAAGGAACATGATGGGTTTTAGTCGGTAAGAGTCTGACACTCCCTCACGCTGCACCCACAGCGGAAAGTGTCAATTGATGATATCCCGTAAAAAAAGCTACCACCATGTCACTAACCGAAAAATTAATTTAACCCCTAACAAAAGAAAATTTCATCAAAGCAAACCTAAAAAAAAGACTTCAAAAGCCAAAGCCAGGACTTCCAAATAGATCGAACTTTAGAAAAAAAAAATCGGCAAACCAAAGGAGGGTACATTATCAATAAAATGTAAATACTCTTCGAATAGCCTGGGGCTTTCATTTAATACATCGGACTTCGACCGTTAACCGATCGACGCCGACGTCCGGTCCAATCGAGCCGTTCCATGTTTGAATTGGAAAATCAATAGCCAATGCCATTGTTTCTTCATTTCCGGCTGTAAAAAGTTTCGTTGGTGACTTTATGGTTTTGGTTTTATGGTTTTATGGTTCCCTTTTTAGGGGAGCACTGCTTTCCTTGCTCAGCCTGGGAGGGGGCTAGAAAAGGTGCCCTAAAAAAATGCTCACCCCAAACACTCTTTGGATAGCAGTAACCACGGCTGCTTCCGCATCTTTTTATTCGTGGTCGACACAACAACAGTAATAAACGTAAAACACCTTTACTGACTTTTGGTGCATGGAATGTTCGCACCCTTCTCGACCGCGAGACAAACGCCTGCCCAGAACGGAAAACAGCCATAGTTGCTCGAGAACTCCGCCGCTACAACATTGATATAGCTGCTGTAAGCGAAACCCACCTTGCCGATGAGGGCGAGCTAGTCGAGCATGGCGGTGGCTACACTTTCTACTGGAAGGGCACTGCTGCAACAGAACCAAGAAGGTCGGGAGTTGGTTTTGTGGTCAAGAATAATCTTGTGAAGACACTTCAAGAATGTCCAATCCACATCTCGGACCGTATAACCACATTGCGCCTTCACTTAGACGGTGACAATTTCCTTAATGTTATCAGTGTCTATGCACCGACGCTAGGTAGTTCTGACGACATCAAGGATAAATTTTATGAAGAACTTACACAATGTCTCCATAAAATACCGAACAGAGAAAAGATTCTCTTGTTAGGGGACTTCAATGCTAGAGTTGGTCAAGATTATGAAGCGTGGCCTAAAGTTTTGGGTAGACATGGGGTAGGCAACATCAACTCTAATGGCCAGTTGCTGCTTAGTTTATGTGCTCAATTCCAACTTGCAATCACAAACACCATGTTTCGCCTTGCTGCTAAGCACAAAACTACGTGGATGCACCCACGTTCTAAGCACTGGCACCTCATTGACTATGCCATCACGAGGCAGCGAGACATCTCTCAGGTCCTAGTCACTCGTGTTATGCGCGGTGCTCATTGCTGGACGGACCATAGACTAATTGTCACCAAACTGCGTCTTTGCCTTCGGCGACCATTCAGGGCTAGCAGGAAAAAGCCTCAGAACATAAACATTGAGAAACTCAAACATCCGGGACCCCGAAGCAAATACGCTGAAACGCTGGCATGTGATATACACTCTCATCAAAATACCGGTGATATTGATGCAGACTGGAACGCTTTATCGTCGTCCATTCTTGACGTAGCCATTAACACCATAGGGCTAAAAAATAAACGCAAGCAAGACTGGTTTGATGAGAACGACGAAGTTCTTTCTAAAGCTATTGCCAAACACCGAGACCTTCTCAGGCGCAGTAATAACAGCGCACTTATAAGAGAGAGTGACCGTGAGTTGCGTAAACTCACGAGACACACTAAAGATAAATGGTGGCAAGACAAGGCTCAATACATCCAGTCGCTTGCTGATAGTAATCAGCTCGGTGATTTCTATAGCGAAATTCGCAATCTCCTGGGTACCACCAACTTCATAAAGGTACCACTGAAGTCGCTGGATGGTAAAAGTCTGCTGAAAAGCAAAAATGAAGTGTTAGATTGTTGGGCAGAACACTTCAATAATCTACTTAATGTAGATCGAACAGCCGATCTACACTACATAGACAGTTTGCCTCAACTTCAAATAGCAGAAGAATTGGATGATGCCTTGTGTAAACATGAGGTGCTTTGTGCCATCAAACAACAGCAAAATCAGCGTGCGGTTGGCCTAGACCTTATACCAGGTGAGCTTCTGAAGTACGGCGGCGAGGAACTGCATTCGCGCGTCTGGGAAATGTTTGTGCTTATGTGGGAGAAAGAACAAGTTCCTGAAACTTTTAAGTTATCACGCGTCAGGGCTCTCTATAAGAACAAAGGCGACCGGTCGGAATGTGGTTCTTACCGCGGTATTTCACTGCTCTCTGTCTCTGGAAAAGTCTTCGCCAGAGTACTTCTAAACCGCCTCAGGAACCTCTCTGAAAAGATTCTGCCGGAAACCCAATTTGGTTTCAGACCAGACAGAGGAACTTGTGAGGCAATATTCGCAGTCCGTCAACTCCAGGAAAAAAGTAGAGAGCAGGGACAGCACTTGTATCTCTGCTTTATTGATCTGGAAAAAGCCTTTGACTGCGTCCCTCGCGAGGCCCTCTGGAAGGTACTGAGAAAGTTGGGGTGTACAGAGAAGTTCATAAGACTCCTGCGACTCCTGCACGATGACATGCAATGTTGTGTAGCGGTTGAAGATGACCAATCGAGCTTCTTCTCCGTCACCTGTGGAGTGAAGCAAGGTTGTGTCCTGGCTCCCACATTGTTTGCATTATATTTCGCAGTTGTAGTCCGGGAAGTATTGAATTCTTCTCCTGAAGGAGTTCGTATTCGTTATCGGACTGACGGCAAACTTTTCAACCTGAATAGACTCAAGGCGACCACAAAGGTGTCCTATGCACATATACAGGACATTATGTATGCAGATGACCTCTGTTTCGTGGCTGAATCCCCTGAAGTCCTGCAACAGCTAGTCACGAACCTTCACAAGCAGTGCTGTACATTTGGTCTAAAAATCAGCATCAAAAAGACAGAAGTAATGTCTTCAGATAATCACGGACGTCAAGAACTGACCATTATGCTTGGTGAAGATGTCCTGAAGCAGGTCGATAAATTTCGATATTTGGGGAGCACTATAACAGCAAAGTGCGACACAGATATGAAAGACTAAATGACTGACTTACAAACGGCAGTTATTTGTTTGATGTGCATTTTGTGAACATGAAATCACTATTATAAACTCAATTTACCACAAACTCATTCTTTTCAACCCAACACCCAGTCTTCTCACACAAATTGAAAAGTTTACCCAAAAAAACCGTAACCCAACGCTAGATTAAATTTATTTATGCACAAAACTATCTGATTTAATTCAAACAGCAGTCTGACAGATGTAGGAACGTTAATATCACCATGCATACAGTACGTTCCGTTTTTTGGGTCATAATTTCGCGGCCGAACCGTTTCGCAACCGTTTCGGACGACTGTGAATAAACATGAGCCGTACGCGAATCGGAAATGGAACGGACACTATCTAGTTACGGTCCGGATAGTACGGTTTTTACTTATGAAGTTAGGACACTTAATGATTCTGTTAGGTCGTATGTTAGTTTTCTTACTACTAGAGTTTATGGTGGTGGCGAAATTTTCAATATTTTTTGCAGTGCCAGTATTTTTTGAGGAAAATGGCTTCTACACATTTACCAAGTAATACGATACCAGTTGGGAATGATTTTCTGAGTAACGCTAAGGAAGTGTCAAGCTTTGCAACATTATTTTGGGTCGAAAAAAACAGAATAGGTTTGCAAAAGACTTACCCAAAAAGCATATTTAAAATCATACACAGCTAAAATACACTTCATAGAAAAACGATAACGCCAATTGAGACAAAATTTTGTGTGACGAAAGACAATACGACCAAGCGAATCTCAAATTTTATCATCAAAAGCATTTCTCAAGAAGCAAGCAAACATATAGGAAACAACTATGTATCTAATACCCATCCCCATGAATTGATCATACATTATGTATCAGGAAACCTCTTGTCAGTGTATCTGTATACCAAGCTAAAGCAGTGCCAAGCCCAACACTAAATACACGAACAAACATATCTATGAATACATAATGTCGGATCTGATGCAACAACGGTATTTAGGTGCAACAACGGTATTTAGGTACCACAACCAACGTCGGAAGGCAAACAACTGTCTTGATAGACTAGAACGGTGATGTGTTAAATGTTTTTTTAAGATATCTGCCTAATTTTTTGCTTACTATGTTGGAGTCAGCTTTCAGTCCAAACGGAGGAACCTGAGTAATCAGTATTGTAGATGGAGTGACTGCCTATCTGACCTCCTCAACCTTGTTATCGGAGCAACCTCAATCACCTCTTGTAAAGACTGATTGTCAATTTTTTTGGTTTCTCAATACTTTTAATGACTGTCATAGACATTTTATGACCGTTACGACCGTAATTATCTTTCGAATTCCAGATCTTATTCCAGATTTTATTTATTTGATGAAGATTGATTAAATAAGCATGTAATTTAATCTGTGCCTTTGGCCCTGTGATTAAGAAGCCTAGAATAGGTCGTGGATTCGATTTGAACACTGGGTCCTGCTCCCAAATTACTACACGAGACTTACCTGAAATAATATTATAATACTGTCAAAAAGAAACCGACGAATTGATAACCTCGTCATTTTTGGGAAGTTGGTTAAAAATGGCTCTTAAATGGCGATCACGAAAGATCAAAGTATCACATTTGGTGTTCTGTTTTCTTTCTTTCTTCTCTAAACCATTTAGTTGGAGTGTTTACCCAGTTACCTAAAAATACCACCTTTTAAACCACAGTGTCTATGTACTTCGTAGACAGTAATAAAATATTGATGTTATCAGTTAAAATATTTTTAATTAAAATGTAATTAACTGTCGTTTTGTTCGCCGTAATAACAAGTGGCGCGTGAACCCTTGTTGGGAACATGTTCACAAATTCTGAACGCTTTTATTATTAAACACCGATTTTTATAATAGTTATTTTATAAAAATCTAGTGACAATGGGGTATAATTACACCTACGTAATTACATAGGAGAAGTCGTGGTGGCCTAGTGTGTAAAGAACCAACCTATCAGGTTTGAGTGTGAGTTCGATCCCAGGTCAGGTACGTAACAAAGCATTTTTTTTAAGTTAAGTCATAACATCAGTTTATTCACTATAGCAAAAACAACGAATTTGCTGCAATAACCTTCGCAAAAAAAATCTCGATTCACACTTCATTTTTTCCTGTAATTCATCAATTCGAGACACGGGTATAACCGGGTAGAATTATTCAGTGCAACTCCCGGGAACGCCCTTAAATCAGACCGGTTTATTATTTAATAACAGTCGTCCGTTAATCCCATCGCGGGGGGTGTCAGTACCCCTATTCCCCTAACTCCCCCACATTTTTGGGGTGCAGTTTATCCTTCCGGGGTAAACACCCCAGAGGGTGATATTTGATATTATTAAGTGGCTGTTTTTGTCGCCAAGTATGCTTTGATAACAATTAAGCTGATTATATTTTGGAGTTAAAGCTGAGTTAGATGGAAGGAAAATAGCATGGGGGAGTTGATATAATATGTATATTACGATATATATTATTAGTATTGGCATAATATTGCATATTAATCGGCATCTTCCCGTCTTTATCCCAGTTTTATTTGGGGCAACATGATTTCTTCTATCTGCCGACATCTCCAAAGTACCATTCCTCCTAACCATATCGATTTTCCACACAGTCCAGACAGTTTTCTTTTATCCTCCTCTGCCACTATATCCATCCACATTCATGCCTAAAAACTAAGGCATATCACAACATAATCATCATCATCATCTCAGCCATAGGACGTCCACTGCTGAACATAGGCCTCCCCCTTAGATCTCCACAGATACCTGTTGGAGGCGACCTGCATCCAGCGTCTTCCGGCGACCTTTATCAGATCGTCTGTCCACCTTGTTGGTGGACGTCCTACGCTGCGCTTGCTAGTCCGTGGTCTCCACTACAACGTAATATTAGTATCTAACTATCAAAGGAATCTTACGATTGTGCATTGAAACTTACTTCGTACTTAGTGGATTTGTAAAAATCTTTGCAAAGAAAATATTTACCGCTTTTCCATAAAGAAGATTATCTTCTATTATCTTATTTATCTTCCATTTTTATCTTTTTAGCAGATCTTTTTCTTGTATTGTTATCGACATAAAAAAGCTGGCATTCCTTGTGTCGATATTCAATTCAATAGTAAAAGAGTTGGTTCCAAGTTTTCTTTTGTTTTTAACCCTTTTATTAACCGACTTCCCAAAAAGGAGGAGGTTCTCAATTCGGCCGGTATGTTTTTTTTTTTTTCTATGTATGTACATTGATTACTCCGAGGTTTATAGACCGATTTACGTGATTCTTTTTTTGTTCGACGCGGAATAGCTGCCAGTTGGTCCCATAGTCATCAGGTTAGGATCTGATGATGGAAACCCTGAGAAATCGAAGGCAACCTTCGAAAGTTGTAGGCATACATAGGGTAAAAACTTGACACTCAGGTGTATGCTTGAAAGCACTATTCAACAGTGAAGGTTTGGAGCTGACCTGATGATGGAAACCAGAGAGGGTCGAGGGAACTCGACAACTGAATATGTAAACTAGCTCGTGTTTGGGCTTATATTATTTGTATTGACGAGACCTTTCCACTTATATGGATAGTGACAACTATTCGTATCACTGAAAAGCTGTAAATAAAAAACTTTTTTACAAAAAAACTAAACCGACTTCAAAAAACACTAAAAAGCAAAATAAATAACTAATTTTAGGTGGCAAAATTAACTTAGTAACATCCATTAGACACCGACTTCTAGGCCGATGCACCTAAAATTAGTTATTTATTTTGCTTTTTAGTGTTTTTGGAAGTTGGTTTTTATACAAAGGTTTATTACCCTCAAGCAATGTTCTTAATAATATTTACACTCGAAATAATAACTCTACATAGATGGTGCGTCGTATTCTCACCAGTTTAGTATATCGCGTTTTTCCTTATTTTAAGATCGTTGAAAGTATTACATATTTCAATCTTGTTAGCAAATTATTTTACCTGTTTATTTTACTTTTTTTTTAATTGATTGCCTATAGCCAACAGGCGTGCGAGATGGTGGGAAAAAGTTGGTGAAATATATAGGAACTTACTTATTTGTTTGTCTTGTAAAATGTTTTTTTTTTATCAGGTAGACTTATATACTTTCGATAAGATTATTAAACCACAGTAAATGCCTAAATATCAATAATTAATAAACCCTGCGGTGATTTGCAACTGTGATACACATAATATTCCATATCTATAAAATAATAACTTTGGGGTTGACAGTTATTTTCTGAACAAGATTTTTTTTATTATTCACAAAATAAATAGACTATTTATAATACCAATAAATATTACCAAAAGCCTAATCCCGATCCTATTAACTGCAAAATCAATGCAGAAAACCAATATCTTCCAGAACACGGTACAACGAACAGCCAATCAGAACTATCAAAATAAAGCGAAAATATAGTACGAAAATAAGACACGAAATCCGCTAATACATAGCAATTGGATACATAAACATATTTGTGGCGGCTAACCGGAAAATTGCCTACCCTATTTCCTCATTATTTGAAATAATCGCTTGTCAAGCGAATCTCAACTTTAAGTCAACGTTATAAGGTCTTAAAATTGCATCACTAGCTGTTTTCCCGCGGTTTCACTCGCGGCCTGTGAGAACTTCTACCCGTACCGGAGTAAAATATAGCCTATGTTACTAGAAAAGAATGTAGCTTTCCAACATGGAAAGAATTTTTTTAAATCGGTCCATCAGTTTTTAAGTTTATCCATTACAAACGAAAACACAAATTTTCCTCTTTGAGTTAACTTAGATATTGCCTGCCAAAGGAATTTGGACTTTAAGTTGACTGTATAAAGTCTTAAAATTGCAATTGCAGCTCGTGCCAGCGGTTTCACCCGCATCCCATGGGAACCTCGGCACGAACCCGGATAAAAAGTAGCCTAGAGCCTTCCTCGATAAATGGGCTATCTAATACTGAAAGAATTTTTCAAATCGGACCAGTAGTTCCTGAGATTAGCGCGTTCAAACAAACAAACAATCAAACAAACAAACTCTTCAGCTTTATAATATTAGTATAGATAATGCAATGTAAAATCAATGTGACTCGCGTTTTGTTATTGGTCTAGGTTTAGACTTGATTGTAGCTGTCATGACCTATTGGCCTATTTTGAACTAACAGCTGCTTAAAAGAACAATATGGTTTGTACTACAGTACTGCATGCAAGTTTATAAAATGCATATAAAGTCGATGCCTAAAAGACTCTCATAACACAGCGGTTAAAAATAATTGGTATGCATTTTATTCAAGCTTTATCTACCGTTAATATTATACAGATGAAGACTGAACTACCTCGTTGGTCTAGTTGTCGCAAGCGCGGCTGCTGAGCACGAGGACCCGGGTTCGATTCCCGGGACACGAGCCGAAATCGCTTTGTGGGTTTTAGAAAACTTACATAAAGCAGCCCGGAGGACACCTACACCCGTGCATCGGAGAGCACGTAAATGTCGGTCCTGCGCCTGATCTCTCTCCGGTCGTGTCGGATTGCCGTCCCATCGGGCTATGAGAGTGTAGGAAAAGGTGGAAAAATCTATAACCAACGTAGCATTCAATTAAGGACAGTATTATTTGGACATCCGTAACTATCATTTGTCTCTGCAAATACCTTCTTCCTTTCACATAAAAGGAGACCATAAGGAAGTACATAAAGAGAGTACATAAGAGAGTACATAAGAGAGTACATAAAGAGAGTACATAAGAGAGTACATAAGGGGAGAACATAAAGGGAGAACATAAAGGGAGTACATAAGTGCGTTCATAAGAGAGTACATAAGAGAGAACATAAGGGGAGTACGGGAGTACATAAGATAATACATAAGAGAGTATATAAGCGAGTACATAATAGAGAACATAAGAGAGAACATAAGAGAGTACATGAGAGAGTACATAAGAGAGTATATAAGAGAGTATATAAGAGAGTATATAAGAGAGTACATAAGATAGTACATAAGAGAGTACATAAGAGAGTACATAAGAGAGTACATTAGGGGAGAACATAAGGGGAGTACATAAGGGGAGTACATAAGGAGAGTATATAAGGGGAGTACATAATAGAGTACATAAGATAATACATAAGAGAGTACATAAGAGAGTACATAAGAGAGTACATAAGGGAGTACATAAGAGAGTACATAAGAGAGTAGTTAAGGGAGTACATAAGGGGAGTATATAGGGAAGTATATAAGGAAGCATATAAAAAAATACAGTGAGATAGTTTCGAGGCCGAAGATTTAATTTTATCTGGGTTTGCGAAGTAGTTCACAGGAGAACACCAGTGTGAGAAACCATGGATGAAACCTAGTTTCGTTATAATATAAAAAAAAAACATCATAAATGTTGGTAAACCCAAAGCGTTTTGATTGTCCCATTTTAAAATTTGCAAGAATTTCTTGTTTTACCCAAATTCTTATAATGAGAAAATGTTATTTAAAAATTAAAACAGCTTCTGAAGAAAACTCTTCCTAAGTCACCCGCTCATTTAAAATGGCAACATTTACAAAGGAAATGTCATTTAATTTTCTTCTCACAAATGCACAAATGTAAGAAAGCTGTCTACTGAGGAATGTTGGGTTTTTCTCGTGACCAGTTCAAAAAGGCAGTAAGTCTGTATACTGTTTTCTTATTTAAATTAATTCCTTTAACTCGTGTGTTTATGCTTAGTATTAGTAAGAGGCAAAGTTTACTTGTGGTCGCCTTTTTACAAGTAAGGATGTTGGTAATGATGACTATATTTATTTATGAAAATTAGTGAAATATGATTGTCAGTATTTTATTTTATGTAACACCACCCTATTAGCTATAGGTATACTTTTCAGAAGTAAATGGCTTCAAAGGCCGATTATCGGCTACGGCGGCTATTCTGTTAAAGGAGATCAGCCACCAATGTAGAACATAATTATAGTACATGCATTTGCGTGGACACTGATGCACTCTGCTTCTACACTCTCATAGCCCGATGGGACGGTAATCCGACACCACAGGAGAGAGATCAGTCGCAGGACCGACGTACTCTTCGATGCACGGGTGTATCAATCACCAACTTCCAGACTCCAGGCTGCTGTGTGAAAGTTATGGTCTCTGCACACAGCGGGCGCGGCGCGGCGGGACGGGACGGCGACGCGACACAATGTACTAGATCGTCGCGTCGCGTCGCGTCGAGCGGGACGGCTCTGTGTGGCGGCCTCTGTAATATCTAGTACATTACAACTGCTCAGCGTCGCGTCGCCGTCCCGTCCCGCCGCGCCGCGCCCGCTGTGTGCAGAGACCTTTACTTAACGACGAGGCACCCTAGGTACTAATGCTATAAACAGGTAGATTGTAAATCTGTGCAGATAATCTCTGGATCTACTGAATCGTTAATTCTTTTATCTGGTATTTTTCAGGTACGGAACCCCCAAATAAAAAACGGCCAAGTGCGAGTCGCACTCGCGCACGAAAGGTTCCGTACCATTATTTATAAAACGGAAAAATCATGTTTGTTGTATGAGAGTCCCCCAAAATATTTATTTTATTCTAGTTTTCAGTATTTGTTGTTATTTTAACTCTCTACTATCACGGTTCATGAGATGACGCACAGCCTGGTGCCAGATGGACGGACGGACAGAGGAGCGAAAACAATAGGGTCCCGTTTTATCCTTTTGTACGGAACCCCCAAAAAATCAGTACAGTCTACAAAATTCAGTACATAAAATAACCTAATGTCAGAATGATGTCAGAAGCCTTGTTAAAACTAATGCCACGTCAGCACGTCTGTCCGTTCTGACGCTTCATATACACGACGTAACGAGCCGGATTTAATAGCTCATGTTTTTTGAAAACCCATTTTTTTCAGACTGTTATGCGGAATAAATGTGGGTGTTTGATATGTGACAGACGCTACATTTGATATTTTTTAATAAATATAAAACTTTTATGAATTGTATTTTTTTCATCAAAGGAATAAATGAAGTGATGATGAATGCAGGTCAATGTTGGATTATCAGAAGGACCAATAGAAAGGTAAACAGTAGTTGCGAACAAAGAAACAACCACATCATCATCATCTCAGCCATAGGACGGCCACTGCTGAACATAGGCCTCCCCCTTAGATCTCCACAGATACCTGTTGAAGGCGACCTGCATCCAGCGTCTTCCGGAGACCTTCATAAGGTCGTCTGTCCACCTTGTTGGTGGACGTCCTACAAGAAACAACCACAGGTTTACCAATCTACCAAAACTTAATAATCATTTAGTAAGAGATAGATCCGATTTAGAATCTTATCTTTTTCATACTACATACAAAAATAGCCATTCATTCACAATGTTCTTCTGCATATCCGATACCAACCCAGTTACCACCATGTCTTGCTGGGCCTGCGGGATTGCTCGAAAGAGTTACCGCGGCGCTGGTACATAAAGGGCTTAAGAAGGAACATGATGGGTTTTAGTCGGTAAGAGTCTGACACTCCCTCACGCTGCACCCACAGCGGAAAGTGTCAATTGATGATATCCCGTAAAAAAAGCTACCACCATGTCACTAACCGAAAAATTAATTTAACCCCTAACAAAAGAAAATTTCATCAAAGCAAACCTAAAAAAAAGACTTCAAAAGCCAAAGCCAGGACTTCCAAATAGATCGAACTTTAGAAAAAAAAAATCGGCAAACCAAAGGAGGGTACATTATCAATAAAATGTAAATACTCTTCGAATAGCCTGGGGCTTTCATTTAATACATCGGACTTCGACCGTTAACCGATCGACGCCGACGTCCGGTCCAATCGAGCCGTTCCATGTTTGAATTGGAAAATCAATAGCCAATGCCATTGTTTCTTCATTTCCGGCTGTAAAAAGTTTCGTTGGTGACTTTATGGTTTTGGTTTTATGGTTTTATGGTTCCCTTTTTAGGGGAGCACTGCTTTCCTTGCTCAGCCTGGGAGGGGGCTAGAAAAGGTGCCCTAAAAAAATGCTCACCCCAAACACTCTTTGGATAGCAGTAACCACGGCTGCTTCCGCATCTTTTTATTCGTGGTCGACACAACAACAGTAATAAACGTAAAACACCTTTACTGACTTTTGGTGCATGGAATGTTCGCACCCTTCTCGACCGCGAGACAAACGCCTGCCCAGAACGGAAAACAGCCATAGTTGCTCGAGAACTCCGCCGCTACAACATTGATATAGCTGCTGTAAGCGAAACCCACCTTGCCGATGAGGGCGAGCTAGTCGAGCATGGCGGTGGCTACACTTTCTACTGGAAGGGCACTGCTGCAACAGAACCAAGAAGGTCGGGAGTTGGTTTTGTGGTCAAGAATAATCTTGTGAAGACACTTCAAGAATGTCCAATCCACATCTCGGACCGTATAACCACATTGCGCCTTCACTTAGACGGTGACAATTTCCTTAATGTTATCAGTGTCTATGCACCGACGCTAGGTAGTTCTGACGACATCAAGGATAAATTTTATGAAGAACTTACACAATGTCTCCATAAAATACCGAACAGAGAAAAGATTCTCTTGTTAGGGGACTTCAATGCTAGAGTTGGTCAAGATTATGAAGCGTGGCCTAAAGTTTTGGGTAGACATGGGGTAGGCAACATCAACTCTAATGGCCAGTTGCTGCTTAGTTTATGTGCTCAATTCCAACTTGCAATCACAAACACCATGTTTCGCCTTGCTGCTAAGCACAAAACTACGTGGATGCACCCACGTTCTAAGCACTGGCACCTCATTGACTATGCCATCACGAGGCAGCGAGACATCTCTCAGGTCCTAGTCACTCGTGTTATGCGCGGTGCTCATTGCTGGACGGACCATAGACTAATTGTCACCAAACTGCGTCTTTGCCTTCGGCGACCATTCAGGGCTAGCAGGAAAAAGCCTCAGAACATAAACATTGAGAAACTCAAACATCCGGGACCCCGAAGCAAATACGCTGAAACGCTGGCATGTGATATACACTCTCATCAAAATACCGGTGATATTGATGCAGACTGGAACGCTTTATCGTCGTCCATTCTTGACGTAGCCATTAACACCATAGGGCTAAAAAATAAACGCAAGCAAGACTGGTTTGATGAGAACGACGAAGTTCTTTCTAAAGCTATTGCCAAACACCGAGACCTTCTCAGGCGCAGTAATAACAGCGCACTTATAAGAGAGAGTGACCGTGAGTTGCGTAAACTCACGAGACACACTAAAGATAAATGGTGGCAAGACAAGGCTCAATACATCCAGTCGCTTGCTGATAGTAATCAGCTCGGTGATTTCTATAGCGAAATTCGCAATCTCCTGGGTACCACCAACTTCATAAAGGTACCACTGAAGTCGCTGGATGGTAAAAGTCTGCTGAAAAGCAAAAATGAAGTGTTAGATTGTTGGGCAGAACACTTCAATAATCTACTTAATGTAGATCGAACAGCCGATCTACACTACATAGACAGTTTGCCTCAACTTCAAATAGCAGAAGAATTGGATGATGCCTTGTGTAAACATGAGGTGCTTTGTGCCATCAAACAACAGCAAAATCAGCGTGCGGTTGGCCTAGACCTTATACCAGGTGAGCTTCTGAAGTACGGCGGCGAGGAACTGCATTCGCGCGTCTGGGAAATGTTTGTGCTTATGTGGGAGAAAGAACAAGTTCCTGAAACTTTTAAGTTATCACGCGTCAGGGCTCTCTATAAGAACAAAGGCGACCGGTCGGAATGTGGTTCTTACCGCGGTATTTCACTGCTCTCTGTCTCTGGAAAAGTCTTCGCCAGAGTACTTCTAAACCGCCTCAGGAACCTCTCTGAAAAGATTCTGCCGGAAACCCAATTTGGTTTCAGACCAGACAGAGGAACTTGTGAGGCAATATTCGCAGTCCGTCAACTCCAGGAAAAAAGTAGAGAGCAGGGACAGCACTTGTATCTCTGCTTTATTGATCTGGAAAAAGCCTTTGACTGCGTCCCTCGCGAGGCCCTCTGGAAGGTACTGAGAAAGTTGGGGTGTACAGAGAAGTTCATAAGACTCCTGCGACTCCTGCACGATGACATGCAATGTTGTGTAGCGGTTGAAGATGACCAATCGAGCTTCTTCTCCGTCACCTGTGGAGTGAAGCAAGGTTGTGTCCTGGCTCCCACATTGTTTGCATTATATTTCGCAGTTGTAGTCCGGGAAGTATTGAATTCTTCTCCTGAAGGAGTTCGTATTCGTTATCGGACTGACGGCAAACTTTTCAACCTGAATAGACTCAAGGCGACCACAAAGGTGTCCTATGCACATATACAGGACATTATGTATGCAGATGACCTCTGTTTCGTGGCTGAATCCCCTGAAGTCCTGCAACAGCTAGTCACGAACCTTCACAAGCAGTGCTGTACATTTGGTCTAAAAATCAGCATCAAAAAGACAGAAGTAATGTCTTCAGATAATCACGGACGTCAAGAACTGACCATTATGCTTGGTGAAGATGTCCTGAAGCAGGTCGATAAATTTCGATATTTGGGGAGCACTATAACAGCAAAGTGCGACCTTGACGCCGAAATCAATAGCAGAATTGGTGCTGCAGCCGCTGCTTTCGGCAAATTCGACAAGAAGGTCTTCAGCTCCCATGACCTAAAGATATCCACAAAGGTTTCTGTGTATATGGCAGTTGTGTTGCCTTGTATACTCTACTCAGCGGAAACATGGACACCGTACCGACGCCACATCAAGCAACTAGACCGCTTCCACCTCAAATGTCTGCGCAAAATATTAAATATCCGTTGGTTTGATCGTGTGCGTAACACAGAAGTGTTGAGGAAAGCCAATGTAGGTGGCATTGAAGCATACCTCATGAGGAGACTGCTTCGTTGGTGCGGGCATGTACTGCGCATGCCGGATACTAGAGTGGCCAAGCGCATCCTCTACTCCGAGTTGCAGGAGGGCAAGCGGAAACGTGGCGGACAGCTGCTGCGATACAAGGATGTGCTGAAGCGTCACATGAAAAGCTGTTCCATTGACCCGTCTCAGTGGGAGAATCTGGCATCCAACCGCAGAGACTGGAGAAGCCGCGTTAAAGCCAAAGTCTGTGACTTTGAAGCACGCCGACTTTCTGAGTTGGATGCCAAACGAGATGAGTTGAAAGCTCGACCACCTGTAGCTATCAACTACAACTTTGTGGCTGGTACCCTGACATGTCCGCAGTGTGCGCGGACTTTCACGCACAAAATTGGATACTCCAGCCACATGAGAGCACACGCACGCCATTAGGGTCGAAGTGGTCGCCGTTGCCGAAATCGGCGTGGAAGATTATTATTATTTGTATGTCTCTTTCTGACCTCGGGACTACAGAGTCCCGGATTTTTGGAAGGCGAACGTGGGGCCGAAGCCAACACGCTGAAGCCCTTTTGAGACAACTTTAATGAAATGGTAACACAAAACCGACGATTATCCCTGTATACACTATAGAAATGTACCCAAGGACAATCCCCGGTTCTGTGCTAAACTATTGCTAACTATGGATGAAAACTACTTAGGCTATTGTGATGGGATGCTAATGGACTAGGAATGGGGAAACTACGGGAACTATGGCACCTGCCGATGACAATGTATTAAATACATGTTAAAATGGCAGGTGGAGACTCGCCAACTCACTTACTGGGCCCCCGGGAATCAGTCACTGAAAAGCAACAAGAGGGCAACAGGGACATGAGCGGCTGAGAAGGGTGAGGATACCTCGGCGGACTTTAAACGCAGATCACGCGCTCCCTGTGGGTCCAGCATCACCGGCCCACTCGCCACTTACCACGAGGCACCTACCCTCCGAGCAGGACTAACCTTGCTCTAGCGACTCCACTCTGACCGGCCGATGAAGGCAAGCCAAGAGGCGGGAGACCTATCCCCCGTCATGCTTCACTCCGGCAAGCCGGAGGTGGGGGACAGTATACTCTCCCTGGAGCACTCGGATATATAGCCCCGCGGGGTCGCTACTCCCCGTCATCCGCCTCAGATGCCCTGCGGGGCTTATTATTATTATTATATTGGTTTACGTTTGTTCTCTTTGATTAAGTTTGTGAAGGAATCATTGTTTGATTAACGTATTAATTTTTCATGTAGAAATTATGATCTAGAATTTTACATATATTGGTTTATCACAACATCTAATGTTCTAGTACTTGCAATTTTCTAGTCTACTTTAAAAAAAATAAAAACTTTTATTTAACGTTTAATATTTTTGAAAATGCTATATAGCTGTACGTATTGTCTTTTATGTCGAGAAAATAACTATGAATCAACATAAGAATTCCAAAATAAATAAAACGAGTTCTCTGAATTCATAAAAAATCGTTATTTTGCATTTAGTTCCAAAAGCTCACTGTCCCGTTAGGACGAAACGAACCTTGTTCTGAAATGTTGTTAAATTGTTTTACATTTTTGTTTTACAGTTATGATTGCTATTACTAATGCATTCGACATTGCTCACCTTGTTTTTGAAAAACATACAATAATTATGACAAAAAAACTTTTTTGCAAAAAAATTAAACCGACGCGACGTCCCAAAACACTAAAAAGCAAAAAAAAAACTAATTTTAGGTGCATCGGCCTAGAAGTCGGTGTCTAATGGATGTTACTAAGTTAATTTTGCGACCGACTTCTAGGCCGATGCACCTAAAATTAGTTTTTTTTTGCTTTTTAGTGTTTTGGGAAGTCGGTTTAATTTCTTTTGGAAAAAAGTTTTTATTTACAGCTTTTCAGTGATACGAATAGTTGTCATTATCCATATAAGTGGGAAGTTCTCATCAATACAAAGAAGCCCAAACACGAGGTAGTTTACATATTCAGTTGTCTAGTTCCCTCGACCCTCTCTGGTCTCCATCATCAGGTCAGCTCCAAATCTTCGGTGTTGAATAGTGCTTTTAGGCGTACACCCGAGTGTCAAGGTTTTACCCTATGTATGCCTACAACTTTCGAAGGTTGTCCTCGATTTCTCAGGGTTCTCATCATCAGATCCTGACCTGATGACTATGGGACCAACTGGCAGCTATTCCGAGTCGAACAAAAAAAGAATCACGTAAATCGGTCTATAAACCTCGGAGTAATCGATGTACATACATAGAAAAAAAAACATACCGGCCGAATTGAGAACCTCCTCCTTTTTGGGAAGTCGGTTAAAAATATGAGTCTCCCGCAACCGACGAATCGCACCTACCTTACATTCGAAAACAAAAATCTCTCCCTGATTACTCCAAATCGTTCAGCAATTTCAGGATAGCAAAAACAAACTCAAATTCACATAAATCAAAATTATAGACAAAGTGATCCTCTTTCAGATTCATTCATTAATATGTATTTAATAGAATATCCTTAATGATTATGTCATGTTCCGTAACAAAATTTCAATACAATGTTAAAAACGGACTACAATACAAATATAATCTGTACTAGTCAGTGATAGACAAAGTAGGTCAATCACGCAAATGTGTAACAAAACTGTTACCAGTAATTAAACCTTTACAAATTGTTTCGTGTATCACCGTCGTTTGTAATTGAAACTTTAGTTGACATTTCCATGTTTCATGTTTGTACAGTGGACAGAACATCAACCTACCTCTATCTGTCAAATAACTTCAATAGATTTTCAACCTTATCACAATAGTGAAACGTTAATGTTCTATTGGAAAATTAGACAGATTTGACATCGATATAAAAAATTGCTCTCCAAAGAGTCATTGCTAAATAAGAGTATCTGTACTCCATTTACAAACGTAGTATGTGGTAAAGAAATACGAACTTATGTTGATGTCGTCAAAATTCAACCTTAAAATACCTATGCCTGAAGTGAGAAAGACTAAACGTAAGCGTTTTTGTAGAGAAATTATGAGGAATCTAAAACAAAAAGCGATCAAAATTAAAAATGACCTTTTTAGATGATATAGAAAATTGGCCGTTTTGTTATACATATAACTATGTTACTGACTGTACTATATCGTGATAAATGGTGCGTGAGTGTATGCTTTGAATGTAACGGGGCAGCTTATATTAATTGATGGCTCTCTTTTTTGTATTTTCAACGAGTATAAAATCGCTGGTATAGGTAATTTAACTACGGTTTCTATTTGACCTGTATTTACTACATTTTCATCTAATACTATTCTTATATTCACCGAAAACAAAAAATATGCGTTCTCTTAAAACATCTGTTTACTGTGAAGTTAAATATCTACGACAATTCACGTTTACGTTTATCGGCGAACTTGGGCCTAAGTTGTGGTCAAAAATCATTTCCTATCTATAAATGAAAACAGCCCTATGCCCTGCAGTGAAACAATTATAACTTTGATAACACAAAAAACAATACCTACTTTAGTATTTTCTTTTTAATATTTTTCGCAAAACAAACAGCCTGTAGACAAAACATGATTAAAACTATTTTTAGTGGAAACCATTATTGTTGAAACCTAATACTTTATTGGCCTTAGATAAGACTGCTTTCAACCAATTTATTTTTTAGGGTTCCGTACCCAAAAGGATAAAACGGGACCCTATAGTTGTCCGTCCGTCCATCCATCCGTCTGTCACCAGGCTGTATCTCATGAACCGTGATAGAGTTGAAATTTTCACACTGAAAACTAGAATTGAATAAATATTTTGGGGGGCTCCCATACAACAAACGTAATTTTTTTTGCTCATTTTCGAAATAATGGTACGGAACCCTTCGTGCGCGATTCCGAGTCGCACTTGGCCGATTTTTTTTTCTATATACTGGTTGTTTACAAAGAGAAAGTTATTTGTGTCGAAGCGTGTAAACATTTATGAAAATTATATTATCGTTTACGTTAGTAAAGGTCGGGAGTTCGATTTCCGTACAGAGCAAATATTTGTCCAGCTTACTGTTTTAAGGATATTTGTTTCGAGTCAATTAATCGAATGTTCGTAATGTTTATTTAAGTTACCTTTTTCGCCATTTCACCGGGAATAATTTGTAGTCTGTTGTTATTTTAACTCATGATATTTGTGCTTATTATTTAAAGAGCAAAGGTTAATTTGGATCTTACCAAACAGTATCGGTTTATATTATTCGAAAGAATCATATTTTATATCCGACCAATATTAAATTAAATTATTGGTACACAACTTCTGCAGTACCATTACATAATGTAGGTTACCGTACTGTTGGAGCGGGTACCAAATCCCATACAAATTGTCCATTGCCTTTTGGAACTTCAAATTCTTAACAGACTTTAACAGCAGCAATCACCAACAATATATTATCATCTACATAAAAACAACTAAATTATATTTATATAGAAATGCTAAGACAAAGAACCAGTCAAAATGTTTACCTACAGCAAAAGCAATAAAAAACATATTAGCTACAAATTATCTCACCCTGTATAACCATAAAAGATAGACAAACCAGGAAGTTAATAGCACGTGAATAAACACCCTTTAGACACGCATAGGGGTGTGTGCATGCAGAGGAATATGAGAAAATACCTACTGTTTTTTTTTTTCGAAATATTTTCTAGTTTGTTGGTTGGTAATTTCTGGCCTCCATATATTTATAATCACTTTTTGTCATAAACTTGGAAACCATTGTCAAGATAATCTGAACTTAAAGGTGTAAAATCGCGGACCCCCTTTAAACGAACGAAGTGGCTTGTGCCCTTAAGTTCCGAAGCGAAATAAAAAAAGGCTGATAATAATGACTATAAGAGATCTAGACCAGCCGAAACAAATAGTGAAGATTTTCTTAAACTTTTAACCAGTCCTACAGATTCTGAAAGAATGCAATCTTTGTCAATAGATGTCTCTCAAAAATCTCAGCAATCATTAACACTCCCACTTATATATGGCAATAAGGAACTGTCTTTTCAAAAACTACAAAACGAAAGGGTAACCCAAAACGGCTGAAACGGGGCAAAAATGCCCAAAAAAAAAGTAATCAGCATGTTTATGAGCAAGTTTCCTTGCATGTAAAGCGGGGCTGGCAAAATGTAACCTATCATAACAGAAGATAAAACAACTGGCACGCTGTGTGCCGCTAGCAATTATTTATTTGGGAGTATTTGGTACAATACATAAGAAACAGCGAGATTATGAAATCAGATTAGGGGAAAAAATTGTCATTTTAAATCCTTAGCAGTCGTTAAGGGTAGTAAGTCTGACGCCAGTCTAACCAAGGGGTATCGGGTTGCCCGGGTAACTGGGTTGAAGAGGTCAGAAAGACAGTCGCTCTTTGTAAAACACTGATACTCCACTGCATCTGCTTAGACTGGAAGCCGACCTCAGTCATGTCAACATAGTTGGCAAAAGGCTCGGGAGATGATGATTACGGGAAAAAACTGCGCTGACAACATAATGTTTGGTTCAGGAAATGGGTTGTTATGAGAAAAGTCGATACTTCGTTTGTATAGCAATATCTTATTATTGGGAACTATGTGAATTTTACTCTCTAATCTTTCATGTATCTCCAATTGCATAAACATCTACGGAGAGTCATGCCACGAATATAACATGTCCCATGTATATTTCTTTCAAAACTTGGCGACCATAATTTTGCTTTCTCTACATTTATACATTCTTGACGTTTCCTCTTATCTGTATTTAATATAAGTTCGTACATATCTGTAAATAGTATTGAAAATATCCACCAATATTACAACGCTGAAGGGTTGTTTGTTTGCTCGGAAACTACTGAACCGATTGAAAAATACAAGTTTTAGATAGGTCTTTTATAGAGGATGGCTTTTATCTAATTAGTGGAGATACACAGTAAAACTGCTAGCTAAAGCAAGTCAAAACATAATCACTAAAAATAATAAAATGCTTCTATTTATCATTCATTTACCAACCATTTACTATAAAAAACCGCTACAAGCTTCTACCTCACACCTTTGCAAGGGCAGCGGAAAAAGGCAAGCGCTGAACTCGGGGTCATAAATAATGTGACATCCTTATCTATGGCAGGTATTGTTTACTTGCCAGCGCTGATTTACACTTGTTAAACTGTAATAACACGGCCCATTTGTTTGAAGGACGGCTATCAGTGGCTGTTTAGAGTTTTGGACCTAATTTAAATGGAGGATATAACTTCAATTGTAGTTGAAAGTCGTGGTGGCATAGTGAGAAAACCACCAAACTCTCAATGAGTGTGTCAGCTCGCTTCCAGGTAACACATGTAACACTGCAATTATTCTAAACTTGTATGTACTTTCTAAGCATACTTTGGACACTAATGCCTAGTTAAAGGTGAAGAAAAACATCTCGAGATAACCTGGAACTTTGAAATCACCAACCCGCGATGAGCAAGCGTGGTGATTATCGCTCAATCCTTCTCTGTGAGAGGAGACCTGTGCCCAGCAGTGGAACAATAATGTATGCAATAAATGATGATTATATACTTGAAAGTGGTGAATTAAAAGTATGGGAAAGTTCAAATAAATAGGTCTTGCAGAAGGTTTTGTCTTGAGTTTTGGAAAATCATAAAATCATCCTCAGCGAGAGAACAGAGAGGAAGGAAGGGATCAGACCCTTTTGTGTGTTCCTTTTGGACCCTTTGTATTCCAGGACCGCGGCAACTCTTTCAAAGAACCCGTAACAATGGATTCGAAAAATGAAAACCAATTAGTAATTATCCAACTAGTTAAATAATTACCAGTAATCGGTACAGAAGATTATAAGATGTCAGATATCGGTCTCGGTTATTGTAAATTAACGAGGTTCTACCAGCGTTCCGAGACAACTATTTAACGTACCCGGATTGGAAATAGTCGTATCCTTTCTCAGGTCTTAGATAGAGTATTTGTATTTTTGGCAGCAAAACATTTCTTTAAGCTATGAAAATAATACCTATCTGTGTCGCAGAAGTTTTTTTTTAAGACTGTTTAGTATTGTGCAATTCTTAAAGCAAAAGTGGGTAAACTTGCAATTCTCGCGAGAATAACCATCTGATATATTAAATGTCACGAACTTCTTTATCTCTTGGACATTTTCAAAATAATGTTACACTGAAAACTTGCTTGATATTTGCACTGACTCTTCAGGGAATATTAGGAAGTTTTTTATTTCAATTTTTCTGTTAAAAGTCTCCCTACATTATACAGCAAGAATTAAATCTGAGTAGGCATTCAGTTCTAAATGTCAATGAACTCTTTAGAGGTTTCCTTTATTAGCTTGAAATAATCGTTAATGTCTTAATGACCTTAAATATTAAAAATGAACCTCCATCTATTGGAATTTTCACCTGCCCTATTCTAGGTAATTATAGATGCTAGGAACACACACGCGCTTAAAAAGTAGAACACAGGCTTATTAGAACTCAATATTGTGTTCATGAATTTTATAACCTTTCAATGAAAAGCCATTAAGTTAAAAAACCGGCCTACGTCCGATAATCGGTGACCAATTTTGTGTAAGAGAAAAATATAATATGCTGATTACAATAGTGGAACGCATACGTCCTACAAAAGTCGGTTAGAAAATCCTGGTTAGGTTACGGTCCTACGAAAAATCGGTCCTTACCGATATTCACTTATATCGGCCATAGTGTAAATGTATACCAGTATACCAATCATGGAGAACAAAATGACTAGCGGAGGTGCCATAACGCAAAATCGCCTAAGAAAGTAGCGCGCCAAAATGCAGGTGTACGGGGGACGAGGAACGTTACTGTCTTCTCCTTTATACGCCTTCCTAGGACCCTAACATTTTTTATAATATCAAAAATCATTGACAGATGTCTCAAAGAACCCGAATGCCTCCTTATTTCCCTCGTAAATGATCGTTTCGGTCATGCCCACCGCACGAATTTGACCTACCTTCCTTACGACATGTCCGCTATCTTTCCTTCCTCCATGATACCAACTCATACAGCCAACGCATCAGTATTCAGTGAGAACAGACATCTAAGTAACGATCGTATGAACAAATTGCCTTATTTATTTTATTAGTGTTACGTATTGGGATGCGAGAACGAATTTCGTACCCGCTTCGAGTTTTGCGCAGACTAATTTTATTTGCCGTGTAGTTATTGTGGGGTTTTATTATTTTGTGGGGGTATTATTATAAGAGCGTATTAACATAGAATGCTTGTGGCTTAGTAAACGTACAGAACAATCAGTCATAAGGTCAGTGTCGTGGATGTATGACCATCTTTGTTGTGACGAGTTCCTCCGGGTTTCAGAAGGCGCGTTAAATTAGTAAGGTTCACATTTGAAAATATGTAGCAGCCGAGTAGTCAGAAGCCAAAACGTCTGACAACCAGTCTTAACAAGGAGTAGATTGCCAGGGTGACAGGGATGAGAATGCAGTCGCTCTATGTAAAACACTGGTACACAGCTGCACTAGACAGGAAGCCGATTCCAACATATTTGAGAAAAGGCTAGGCAGACGATTTATTGAATATAAATGAAATATGACAATGTAAGGTATAATAATACAAAAATCCTCAATTTTATAATACAAGAGTACAGTTGTCATAAAATAAGTTTGCCGTTCTGACACAAACGTCATAACACGACTACCATTAATGAAGCAACTCGAAGAAAACTTCTCTACACAACCCAAATGTAAATAAGTGTTTTCATATACATATAACTTCTTTACATGTGTGTGTAACTCGCTAAGGAAATGTCCTCATACTGTTGGAGGCGCAGTTAATGAATAATTATTATCATTTATCATATGTCGGCCATTTCTGCTTGCAGTTGATAACACATTAACGTGGTATGCGTAATTAGGGCAATTAAAGGCTCGAGCAGACCGGATGCGTATGCGTAACCACGTCGTAGTCACGCGCGTAGTTACGGCGTAACCATGAGTTGTAATGTATGGAAATGTATGAGACAGGCCACACCGCTTGCGTAACGTAGACGTGCGCGTCGTTACGCAAGCGGTGTGGCCTGTCTCATACATTTCCATACATTACAACTCATGGTACGTGCACGTCTACGTGCACGTCTACGCTTACGTCTACGCATACGCATCCGGTCTGCTGGAGCCTTAAAGCAAAACTGTTTAACCGACTTCCTGAAAAGGAGAGAGTTCTCAGTTCGGATGTTTGTTTTTTTTTTTTGCTATTTTCTAATTGATATATTGTTTAGGCTTGTTGGTTTGCTAAACTCGTTGCCTATTTGAAAATCAAGTTGGATGGTTTTAGGAATTTAAAAAAAAATGCAATGCAAATAAAAAGTAGTGAAAACTGTAAAATATGTTTTATAAGTTAGGTTTCAAAGCTCTCACAATGAACCTACTCACATAATATAATATGGTAGTAAAATAATTAAAAGTTATAAGTGTGCTATTAAATAAACTTACATATATTCTCAATTATAAGCTAGCTAATTAAATTTTATCTATAAAGCTCGAAAGTTAGGTGTTCAAAATATTAAACGAAACCCAGTCTGACATGATAATACTCTTAAAAGTAAGTCAAGCTGAAAAAACAAGAAAACAACTTTTTTAACGAAAAAAGCTGGAAAAGTATCCAGCCAAATCTGGTTTTAATTGCTTCGGGCCGGTAATTTCCAGTCTCTAGCTTGAATGAGTCTGTAATCGCTCTTTTAGTGAAAAAAAGTGTTTTACGCATCGTTGGTACTAAGAAAGTTTTTTTATTGAATCCTTTTTTTTGAGTCTTTTTTTGGATAAAACTATGTAGACTTTTTGATTTGTTCTATTGCGTTTTATTGAGGCGATTATCTAGTTAAATGAGTTATGACTTTTGGGAAGGTCACTTAGACAACGTCTTAGAATTGAAAAATGCATTTTTTTTCTATTTTAGAAAATTATCTTTTTTAAAGCATCGTTATTGTTTGCATTTTAAATACATAAAACTTTAAGGGCCTTACTACAAAAACTTTAAACCCTGTTTTACACTTGTCTAATAAAATTTTGGCTGCAAAATAAACCATATGTCAACGTCATAATTTGACATTTTTTTAGACAAGGCATAAACTGACGTTTAAAAGTTTTTGTGGTAAGACGGTAAAGGTTTTAGATACTTTAAAAACACTTTAACATAATATTTAATGAGATGTTTACATTTTGTAATTGGTTGTTTCTGAAACTGATCGGTCAAGCAATATCAGAGATAATCCTTTACAATCAATTCAACGATCCCTCTATGATATATCATCAAAAACAATTAACCCTTATATTTACTACCATATCTTGCAAATAAAATCTCCCCAAGTCCAATTAACAAAGGTACACAAATTAATAAACATCTGAAAACAAGGAAAGTCGTATGAAACCCATTAAAGCGTAAAATTACATAACCCTCATAATGCGCGGTCAAATTAATTCTACGGGTTCATTATATACCTTTTTATGGAAGGGTTGAAGATCTCCATGTTTTCATATTTTTAACTTTTTTATCTTTTGAACTTGACTTTTGATTTCGAATTTTCGTTCTTTTTGATTTTTTGGCTGTTGCGGAATGATAAACTTCAGTAAATATATTGTAAAAAAAAAGTAATAATGTTTATTGTTTATGTAAATATAGGTTTGGTTTACCTTAAAACAAAGTACAGTTTATTTTTAACTGTAAATACAAATTCAGTAAAAAAAATGTACTCAATTTACATCCAATGAATTTTGAAACGACAAAAGCAATCTTTATACAGTAATCAGTGTAGGAATAATGAAACGTGGAAAATAAACAAAAGGATTTTCATTATTTTAGGTACCAATCCCAACTCTAGTTCAAACCTACGTATCGCAAAAAAAAACAAACACATTATTTGCTAAACAAAACGAATAAAACTTTCGCGATACATGATCCTTTTCCGTTCAATAAACCGAGCATAATTTACGAATAGTCCTGAAATTCCTATGGATCTTGTTTTTGTACCAAAATTGAAATAGATGTATATTGTGCCAACTGCTGTCTATAAAGTGCTCTTTATTTGTCGATTAGGTTCGAAGATAAATCTTTTAGTACATAACTAACAGTTTGGTTAGCTATCAAGTTTTTTTTTTCAGGAAGAGAAGTATGTAGGTACACTTAATGATAATATTATCCTCCAATAACTTCGAAATCAGCCAGATGCCTTGCGTACGTGCAGTAATGCTTTATTCGCGCATTTTGACTATCCTGAAGTTATTTCGAAGCAACTTCGGACCAGCTCTATTATATTATTTAACAAGTAATGTAGTTAACTAAAATATTATATCTCAACCGTGACCTCAATTTATTACAAAATTATGTCTTAGTCCCTTTAGTTTTTGGTTCGAACTTCGTAAGCTGAAGTTTGGGCTATTCCAAAAGATATAATACATTTCTGATTTTCATTTCATTTACATCTTTCGAAAATTCATTGACAAAAATAAAGGATTCAAGTACATTTCCGTAGAATTCAAGATATCTTCAAAAACATTAATAATATCGGCTTAACGAAATCGGTTTCAAACAGATCCTACGATATTACAGGATATAATTAAAATTCACTTTTCCAAGAACCGATATGGTTAACAATTTATAATTTACTATAAGCTTCTGCCGGCGATTTTACTCGCTTTTTGAGCGAAACTACTTCTCATAGAGTAAAAAACTAGACTAGGTACATGTTATCTATACGAATACAATAAAGAGGAAACATTTTTTTTGTTTGTTTACCTACCCTAAAGGTTCCGAAACTACTAAACTGATTTGACAAAATATTTCACAACTGAAAAGCTACACTCTTTCTGAGTAACATAGATTGTATTTAGGGCTGCCATCTCGAATTTCGCCGAACCCGGACAAAAATTAAAAAAAACCCGGACATTTGGCGTAAATCGCATTTTTTTCTAGAACGAGTACGATTTTTTTTAAAGAAAATAATACCTAATTTGTAATCCATTTACTATTAACATATACTAAATCAATGAGGTGCTTCCTTACATGAAAAGTGTCCGGGTTTTCCCCGGACACTTCTTGAAACCCCGCCCGGACGGCCCCCGGACGGCCTCCAAACGAGGACAAATCCGGGGAAACCCGGACGGATGGCAGCCCTAATTGTATTGTATCTCAGAACGGGTCACTACCAAGTTTCATCAACATCCATGTGTTAGCAAACATAAATACAAACTTTGCAATTTATAATATTAGTATTATTTTTAAACTAAACTCTGAAGATATACTATCAAAGCAACAAACCTTTTGAAGTAACTAAGTATAGAATTGGATTGAAAATGGGCTCCACAGGAAATTTTATCCGGAGTCATTTCCTGCGATTCTTAGGGATCACAAGTGTCTAGTGATGGACTTTGAATATTATTGGTTTCGGCTATTAAGGATTTCGATTTTTGGTACCGAATTGGCAATCGATAATCGTTAGTCGGTAACTCGTTTTTTTTTCTATACTATGCATAAGCAAGTTGATATTATTGGTAAGTAACTTAAATTATTGGCAGGTATAAAAAATATATGTTTAAAAAAAAGGTTTGAAAAAATGTTTATTTGTATATCCCAAAAGCTTCGAAAGTACCGATTTTATTTTAGTTTAGTGCGTTATGTGTATGTGAGGATACTGATTTAATTTAAAATAAAAAAGAACAGTCAATTAATATCGTTATAATACATACGTTGTTATGTAGGTAACATCAATAAGCTAATTGGAACGCCAGCAAAAATCATACAGATATTCAATCACAAACAAAGGTAAGTAAATAAATAAATACGTTTGTTAGAACTTTGATAGTATTAGCTACAGTCTAAATCAAACCAAATTGAACGTATATACTTTCAAAGCGGATAACAAAGTAAAGAAATAAAATGGAACTACAAAATGTGGGGATTGCTCCCATTGAAGCAGATTTTTCTCCGAGACGGGGTAAACCAAGTTTACACAATACTTTTGTCTGCCCTTAACTTGGAGTTGACTAATAGTAAATGTAGCTAAATGTTTACATAGTTTCTTGCTTTCTCTTTTTTAAAAGACAACCATTTTATTTATTATTTCATATTTTTTGTGTTATGCTGTACTTTCCTAATGCCAGATTATAAGTAAGTATTTAGAATAATAGTTAAAGAATATGGTAAATCTCAGTAAAGCAATAGAAGGGTTCGTTAGCTATCAAATGATATCCTATTCCTATTTTGAAGGTACTATTTACCAAAAATAACCAGCTTACCTTAATAATGACCGTTTTAATCGACTTCACTTGTAGTATCGGCCGAAACCAAAACAACTTTGGTATGAACACTGGTATCGGTTTCGGCCGAAACTAGTCCCTAACATTATGATCATTCCACGTTATCCGTGTATTAAAAAGCGCAAAAAAAACCTTTGAACTGAAACGATTCCCGTGGTCGTATGTAAATATGGAGTTTCCTGTAGGTACCGAGTCGATTGCGAAAAAACGAAATTGGTTTTTAACGTAAAAACCCCTTTGTGTATTATAAAACTAGGTTTTGTGTTTGCTTTTGCTGAAATCTCTACTGTTTAGATTTGGTTTTTGGTTTTTTGGTCATTTTTTGTTGTGGTGTCTGGTGATTCGGAGATAGATTAAGTAAATTGTTCGAAATGTTAGCTAGCTTCGTTGTGATTTGGTGTTGAATTTATTTCAATTTATCTTTATATTCTTCGAATGTTCATGGCTTAGTAAAATCTATGGTGGTGGACAAAGGTGGTGTTAGGCAAAAGCCTTCTGGTTTTATCTAACTTCTAATCCATATTTCCTTAACATACAGAAATATTTTTGATATCAGTAACTACCAAACATTATGATGTAGCATGCTGGCCAACCACTATAGGCAGAGGAAATAAACGTTTAATAAAGTAAATACTGATAAGCCAGACTAAAGCAGAAAATGAACCATAATATATACCTGTACTTCTAAATCCTATCATAGAATCCCTATTTATGTTTCGACACCCAAACTATGAGTTTCGTACCCAACGTCTTCATAAACAAGACTTGAAAACATGCTTCATCAGCGACCGCTATCAACCAAAACAACAGATCCTTTAACAGCTTAGAGCATTCAACCAACCGGAGTTGCCATGAGCACAAATATCTGTGCGAAAAGAGTGAGAATTTACTCGCAGGCAACAAAACATAGGTAGTGATAGCTCAGTCATGCATTTTCGATCACATAGTTGACAAACACAAATATAAAGACGTTCACATCTTCAGCATCATCCTTCTGTCGTTATCTCAACTTTATTTGAAGTCGACGCAGCATGCTTTCTTCTTCCATACTCTTCTATGTGCCATTATCATACAAGTAATATTCTGTCTAGTTATGTCGAATTTCACACCATCCATCGATCGTTTCTCTAGCCGACCCATCCTCTGTACCCATTCATATTCATGCTCATCACCTTCCTCATAACATCATCCTCATTCGACTGCATTATATGCAAAGACGCACACGTATAGTACATAAAGGAATAGCCAGGCGTTCTTGCCGCAGCAGGTACGAAGGCTCAACAATGACGTGTCCAGTTGTTAAGTCACTCAAAATTTGAGAAGCACCAAAATTTATGCAAACTCGATGCCATGCAGGCGCGAAGATAATATCCGTGTGTCCGGACGGACGGACGGACAAAGCTTCATTTACATAATACCGCCTTTCCAAACGTTGGTTAAAGATACCCGCGGCACTTGGCAGCTCATTAAGGGATTCAAGTGTTGGATTTAATTCGGCTGTAAGGGTTTTGTTGGTCATGGGAGCTGTGAGATTGTTTGCAGAAAGAAATAAAAGTACTTACTGCGGTTTTTACGCGGTTTTTTTACGACCAGGGTGAGGATTTTTTTCTTGAATTAAAAATGGCGGAGTGATTTTGTATGGTAAGTTACTGCTTTTATACTTTTGTGGAAAGACGTGTGATTATTAAGTATTTCGGCAAAGCCTATACGTATCTGATTTTATTATAATTCTAGCGGCCCAGTGCGTGCTTCGCTACGTAAATAAATAAAGAACCGCTCGACCGATTTTGTGCAAAATTCACATAAACTATCTACTAATCAGTCCAAACAAAACCTAAACATTTGATTTGGATATGTGAGTAACATATTTTGAAGCAAAGTTCACAATTCCAATCTTGCTATTTCAGTTTTGCTTCTACGACACATCTGCAATGCCTAAATGATTACTGAATTCTATTGGCAACCGTTTCCATTCACCATTAGGCAACAGCATGTTTGCCAAAACCACGAAAAGAACATTACAATCTTTTCACAATCAACAAAGAAAAGCGATAAAACACACCCACACTAAAAGAAAAATAACACAAAAAATATATTCTATATTTCTATTTATTGTCTCCTAAATACTAGCTGTCCAAAAGTAGGTATTATAAATGGCCATGCCCAAAAGATAAAACACCTAGAGATTACAAAAAAACCGGCCAAGTGCGAGTCGGACTCGCGCACGAAGGGTTCCGTACCAGAGCAAAAATTTATTTTATTATAGTTTACAGTATTTGTTGTTATATCGGCAACAGAAATACATCATCTGTGAAAATTTCAACTCTCTAACTATCACGGTTCATTAGATACAGCCTGGTGATAGACGGACGGACGGATGGACGGACGGACGGACAGACAGAGGAGCGAAAACAATAGGGTCCCGTTTTACCCTTACTGTACGGAACCCTAAAAATGGTTGTCTGAAAAAGTGTAATCAGAAAAAAGGACCTTCGTCACTGGTACTACATAGTACCAGTGGACATCTGAGTGGTTGGTCTGACAAATTATTTAGTTTTCGAAGCCACATACAACAGACATTGAATACCAATGGATTAAATCGACGGGGGCCTGTGTACCGTATTATTCGTTGGGCCTTTGGGCTTTGCAGACGGGGTACTAAATTGTTACATATTTTTTTCTCACCTTCTTCATAATTCCTTGTTGAGAAATTGCCTGCTATCCTGTCATTATTCCTTCATAGTGACAATTACTATGGTGCCAAATTATGACAATGAGAAAACCAGAAACCATATCTCGATATTTCAGTCGTATTTGATCTAGTTCATTAATATTCCTAAACTATTCACTAAAATACAGATCCATTATACAACGAATGAACAAGAAATTATAGAGAATCTATTTTGCTCTAAAAGCACAACATAATGTTGTATATTTTAGACTTTTGTCTCATTTTCAAAAGTTCCCACAATTAATGGCAGGTACAGCGACTATATAGTTATTAAAATTACGATATATGAGGCAACTTTGTTTGTGGAGCAGTTTCGATACTGCAATATAACCCAACTTCAGCTACACTGAATATTTAATTAAACTAGCGACAGTTTCAGAATAAAATACAGCACATTTAAAACTTTAGTAGGTAATATTTCCGAATAAAATGGCGTATTGAATTCTGGAAATATTATTCGATATTTAATATTAAATTAATGACGGATACTGATTCGAATTTCATTATTTATAATGAGGATATGTCAAATATTGTAATGTGGTGATTGCGGTTATGTAACAGCCGCATTGTTCGATCGTCAAACTTAAATTATGACTTTTGTTGTCGGTTTGTAGATGGGTGGCGATTGGTGCAGACGTGCATCAGGAAACATAGGTACTTTTGTGCTGACCTCGTCCTGTAAATTGGGGTCTTGGGAAGCAGGAAGACTGACAACTAGACTACTATCTAGTCCTACGAGATTACTACTGTAACTATTAGTGGTGTAAAAATTTGTGTCATCCTATTTGACATGCATTAAACATCGTCATTATTATTATAAGGGTCATATGGGTGCTTAAAACTTAACAAATCTTGCTGAATTTTAAATTAAACCCTCAAGACCTTTAGTTATAAACTAACGACGACCCCAAAACAATGAGCAACTTTTCATCTCCCAAAAGTCGCCGATACATCGCCCGTCTACCAATCCCTAGGGTGTTCGAAATTCGCAGTATGTTCCGTTGTACGCAATGAATACTAACAACGGCTTTCAAAGAATTCCGATACAGATTAAATATATGTCTGCACGTTGTGGATATTATCTGTGGGAGAAAAGTTTGGGGACGTGTCTATAGGCCGGCGTTATGTCATTATGGGATACTTAACTATGTTTGTGGTACCTTATTGGTTTTCACGAAGTTTTTTTTCGTGAGTTATCTTGTTGAGTTTGCTGTGTTTTTGATTATCAAAGGCTGTTGGAAGAATATACTTGTGGAATATTTGTGAACATACGTTTTATTTGTTCATTAGGCTCTCTTACAATTGAATTGGTATGTGTACTGAAGGAACTGTGTATTTCTTTTGCTCAAACAATCATTATTCATTGTCCTTCCCTAGGTTTCTTTCTACACATTACATTATGTATGTACCTACATACATGCTTAATTAATTTCATCGCCCTAAAAGCTTAGCCAAGAAGCGAACAAAGTAGCTTCCACATCTTACTAAAGTCTGGTTAAAGCTTATCTCTAGAACTACTGCTCTAATTTTTAAAAAATATTTAGGACTAGCTTCCGACCACGGCTTCGCCCGCGTAGAGTTCGGCTATAACGCGTTTCCAAGAGAAGTCCGGGATAAAAACTATCCTATGTTCTTTCTTAAGGTCAACTCTATCTCTGTACCAAATTTTATTAAAATCAGTTCAGTGGTTTAGACGTGAAAGCGTAACAGACGGACAGACAGCCAGACAGAGTTACTTTCGCATTTATAGTATTAGTAGGGATTACTTCCTATTCATTGAGGTAGGCTATATGCTACTATTTAACCGAACGAACGAAGTAGTTCCCTAAAGACCCCGGTGAAATCTTGAGAGCAGTGAGTTCTACATAAATTCTAAAGATTTAACCACATCCCTTGATTACCAGTTTACCCTCTCATCAGACTAACATTATAACCCCGAAGGGTCTGTTTATACATGGTGTTACAACTTCTCATATACATGGTGTTACACAGGTGTGTTTATGATCTGTAGTTTTAGGTGCACATTTTCTGTGCCGAAAGGGTCTCAACCTGTTTATGTAGGCCCATTTGGACCCTAAGATAAACCGTAGTTTGGAAGTATTTTGCAGTTTTCTTGAGATAGGAGATGGTCAGCGTGTTTTTCGAAAATGTGTCTAACCCTATGTATTTGGGTATTCTTGTTACCTTTTCTCGAAATGGAATGGTCTTGACAAGAGTCTATTGCGTGTTCAATGGCTACAAAAGTTGGATTCGGTTTTGTCCTGTTCTTTGTTTGGTGACAAGGTTTTACATAATGTTTATACTGTGAAATCTGACTTTTTTGATCCCCCTTTGGTCAGATAGAGTAATCTGAACTAACTCGCAAAGTTTAGATATCTGTGAGAATAGAAGATATTTTCAAATCGAAGGAGTAGTTCGTGAGTTTCGCGTGTTTTTTAAGCATATAAAGAAACTTTAACTTTATAATCTTAGTACCTATGCGTCATAAAAATGTAAACTTCAACAATGAGCCAAGTATTAAAATAAGATCCTTCAAGAAAGCGAAATTACAACCACAAAGGTAAACCCTCCACAAAAAAAAATCAAGCAATTAATAAAAGCAGTCCACACAATTATTTAAAATCGCAGTCCGCACTAATTATTAAGCCGGTGAAGTTAAAATAATCCACCATATTTTATGAAATTAACCTAGTGGGAACAATATTTCGGTATAATTGGTGGACGCCATATTGTAAAATGCTTTACGAGTTAACGCTCGATACACACGGCCGGGCAAAATGGCCGACGAACCAGTTAAATTGGTACTTACGATACGAAATACAGATATGAGGATTATTTTGGATATCTTATTTAATTTTGGTAGAGGTAATCGTAATTAATGGTTTTTGGTAATGCCCTTTAATTATACGATTCGACTAATCTTGTAATTGGTTGTGTAAGCAAAAAACAACTTACAGAGCGGATTTTGATAAAACTTTACATTTAATTTACTTCAGAAAAACATAAGTTATTTATATTATCCAGTTACGGAAAAAGCTTCCACCAAGAGACGAACAAAAGCTAGATTATAACATAGATACATGCCAATATAGACTGAAAACTACCTACTTATCAGTAAGTATGCCAAAAAAACTGCAATGCGTCAAATATAGAACCTACCATTTGTTTTCAATTATATTCTTAGACACACAAGTCCACTTCTATCCTTCAAAATGCACATTTTCTCTTTAATGGTAACTTCAACCCCGCAGTTCTAAGAGTAGCAAACTGCAGACTAAAAAGTGGGCCGACAGTTAACAATTTTTTTTTTTAAGAAAGCCTTGATTTCAATCAAAGTTTTCAGTCGATCAGATCATCATCATCATCATCATCTCAGCCATAGGACGTCCACTGCTGAACATAGGCCTCCCCCTTAGATCTCCACAGATACCTGTTGGAGGCGACCTGCATCCAGCGTCTTCCGGCGACCTTTATAAGGTCGTCTGTCCACCTTGTTGGTGGACGTCCTACGCTGCGCTTGCTAGTCCGTGGTCTCCACTCCAGCACTTTTCGACCCCATCGGCCATCCGCTCTGCGAGCAATATGGCCAGCCCATTGCCACTTCAACTTTGATTGAATTCACGACCTTCTCAAATAAAAATGTTGCTATCATCGAACCAACTGCCGACTTTTTAGTCGACGGTGTGAAGATACTCTAATGGTAGAAAAAAAACTAGTAGTAGTCTGTATGTAGCAGACTACAATACACTTGAAGGCAGTAAAATTGGACTACCTGAGCAATGAATCCGTCTGATCGTCTAGATTTATTTTTATTTCTAGAAATTTACCTAGTTTTCTTTGTTTGATACTGATTTGTAAGTGGGATTGCAAATGTAATAACGTGTAATGGTACCTACTAAGGTATCTCTTTTGTTTTTAAAGTTATCTCTCTTTGTTGCCGTTTTTCTTTTATTTTAATTTTTATGATTTTCTAACCCTCAACGCAAAAAATGAGATGTTACCTATTTGTTACTACGTTGTCTCTCTGTATATGTGTGGTAAACATGGCTCTTAAATGGATGAACCGATTCGGATGCGGTTGTTTCTAGTTGAAAGATAGTTGTGTGGATGTCTTCTATTTCAATGTGTCTGATTTTGATGTATACTTTTAAGGTATGGTTCAGATACAATAATACAATTTATTACAAGAAAAACAAAGGAAAGTAATTATTATTCCATTAAAAACATTCAGTGTTTTTAAAGAGGCTGACATTAAAAATGTCCGTTCGATCTAGATAATACCGATTTTCAATCTAGGCACGGCCACTCAAACTTAGAAAAAAATCCAATTTAATTTCACGAAAAAAATCGTCTTAGAAAATTTCCAATTTCCTGAAACCATTACAGGAAGATGCTAGATATTTTTAAGCTGGAAACTTCGGCCCATTTGCTGGATCGAACGGGAGAATTTCCCCATTGATTCCCCATGCATTGTTCAACTAACTTGCATATGTGTGCATCGGCTACGAACGTGCTATGCATGTGTGGGTTACAGAACTGTAAATTCATGCTTCGGCAATCCTTGTGCAATATTATATGTATAGGTTTTGCTGTAAATCAATTTGCTTGTTGGTCTTTTGTTTTAAGATATCGGCGTATCGCTACTGCTGAGTTAAATATAGAAATTGGAAGGTATTTTCAAAGCGTTCGACAATCCCTAAATTTGTATGGTTGACCGTACCAATTTGAGGACTGTCGAATCCAAAATTACTTCTTTATTGAAACCTACATAATTATGTTTAACAAAATTCTGCCCGCGGTGTCGGTGGCGTTAGAAAGGAACTGGGTTCTTCGTTCGTCTGGGTAAAAAAGTAGACTAGAAAGCCTTTTTCAACAAATATGTTAACTTACACTAAAATTTGTTTTCCAAATAGGAGCATAAGACCGTGAATTTCTGAGATTAGTTTCAAGCAAACAATCAGTTTTTTCAGCTTTATAGTAAGCATAATTATTAGTGCTAGATTTTCATGTTATGTTATTGAAATTACTGAAATTCAGTCATAACAATAAAAAGGTACCTTTCTTAGGTCTAACACAAATAGGCAGCTTTAATAGTATTTTATTTATGCTCAAAAGACCGTAGGCTGATCTATTTTCAGCTGAGATAATATAAGGCCCATATTTTCTGGCCGTAGGTGTAATGACGTTATTAATAATACTGTATTTTTCCGTGACTATTCTTGAATATATTTTTCTTTTATTGTTACTTAAAAATACTAATGTTATGAGGTGAAAAGTTGGTTTGTTTGTTTGAACGCGTTATTGTTGGGAATTACTGGTTGAAGGCTAGTTGTTATTAAACTTAGGTAAACTTCAAAGAACCGGGCATAGTGATTCCTAATTCATAGTGATTCGATATATAAAGTACCTACCTAATAGTTTGTAACCTGTAAACACAGATTTAAGCGCTTTGATTTTGACTTTTGTCGCCTATTCCTGATTGTGTCTATAAATATCACTATGCATAATAAAAATACACTTTAACTCAATTTTGGGCAGTGAAACCACCCCTTATCATTTACCTTAAAAGCCGCATCAGCCCGGAAATCATTTTAATGGAAACTTTTTTTTATTGAAATACCATTTATTTACCCTTTGATATTTACTTACGTCGCAAATAAATAACCATAACGCAATTTGCGATGCTTTTTCCACAATTATAGACAATCTTTTGAACGTTTTATCAATTACTTACAATTTTAAACACAGTAGCTCTTTTTTACTAAAAAAATATACCTACCTAAAGTTATGTTACGGAAATTTGAAATCTGAAACAAAAATTTTAAGGAAAAAAAATCTGTGTCAGGTTACCTAATTTATGAAGAAAGACGTTATATATAAGCATACAGCTACATTTTCACTCAGCTGGATAGAAATGAATAGAATAGTTTTCTATATCTTCAATTATTTATTTATTTCTGTGATTTCAAAAGATTTTAATCAGAAAATAAAACTAATCTTCTATAATGTTACTTAACTTGCTCACTAACTAAACACGCAATATGTTCAATATCAAAGTAAAAAGGGAATTAACCATTTTGTTTACTGACTCACAAACGACATAAAATTTAAATGAAAGAAAAGCTTTAACTAATTAATATGCAAGTGACGTTTTTTTAAGCTTTAGACTTTAGAGTACCAAACAAACTGCAGACTAAACAGTCGGCCGATGGTTGGTAATTTTCTTTTTTAAGAAAATCTTGATTCCAAGCAAAGTTTTCAGTCGGTCTGATACCGGCTAAATACCTGGGGCCCGATTCTCCTAAGTTAATCATGTCAAAATCGAATAGAAATCGAATCGCAATATGATCGCAATAGCAGTTTTTACCATATCGGGTAGTCTGCTACTAATATAAGACCAATCGTATTCCAACGACATTCGATTGGTTTGCAATTGGTCTGCTATTTTGGTGATTTTGGTCTATACGGTAGTTTGCTCTACAATCATATTGCAATCGTAAATAATTTGCAGACAAAATGATTCATTATTGAATGACAGAAAAGTATAAAAACGTTTATTTCAAAGAAAAAATAACGGAATGCCACATACGCTTCAATCGTAATCGAGTCAGGATTGGATCTCAGTCGAACCGAGTCGAACGTGAATCGTATGTCGCTTAAGTAAAATTAGGAGAATCGGGCCCCTGACCTTTTCAAGGTGCGTATTATAAACTGGGTTGAAGAGGTCTGATGGGCAGTCGCTCCTTCTAAAGTACTGGTTTTCAGCTGCATACAGTTAAGGTAAACGCGGGTGAAGTCGTCATGCCCCAATAGTCGTCAATTAATCTAAAAACTTTTATTTATTTATTCTATTGAACTTAAAATGGGCCGGTTTATATGTCAACATATTGTTGATAACATATTGCACAATTGAAATGACAATATGGGGTTTTAACAGTCATGGTATCGGAGATATGTTAATCGAAACGTGTGTGCCCTAACAAAATCGTTTTTTCGTGAAGTTCAGCTGTCAAAAGTGAAGCTCAGCACGTGGTTTTGTGTTTTGATTTACATGAGTCCAGTGGTGTCTGTGGTGTGTTTCTTTGTTTAATTGGATAGTTAAGTTTATTTGCTAACGATGTAATATGCAATTTGGAATACTTTTAACATAGAAGATATATTTTTTTCATGTGACATCTATTGGTACTTTAAAACTCCCATTTGACCCAAAACTCGTCAATTTTAGAATTATTATGACGACTACTGGGACATGCTCAATAGTTGCACCTAAATTCGTCATAATGAGGATATTTTGTGTTTTACAGTACAAAATGCGAATAAATAGCTAATATCGGGACTTTTACACAATTGTTAACTCTCTAGGACAAACATATTTAAAGTTTAGACTACAATATTGTTGATAAAACTGTGTTTGACTTGACTGTTCTTACACTATGCTTTTTGTTCGAAATAACTGCATGTCGTCACGCGTATTGTACCGCGTCTCCCTAACGTGTCTTCGCCTGTATAAAAATTATGTCATTCAACTAGCTAACTGTTTTGATGCAAAAAATATTAAAATCAGTTTTAAAACTAAGATAACATAGCTTCCAGCGCTGTCACTTCTTTGCTTGTCGTATTCGATATTGATGGGTAAAGAGTAATCTTAAGTAAGATTTTTTTATTTAAAATTGTATGTACCTATAGTTCGGCCATTCAGAGAATGCGTTCCTGACACGTCGCGATTGAACTGACGACGTAATAACATTCATTGATTATTGATATAATAATGTTGTTTTAATGCTCCTCAATTGTTAAAACGGTAAACAACCAGCAAAAATATTTTTATCGTAACTGCAACGCCATTGCAAAGTTACGTCGTCAGTTCAATCGCGACGTGTCAGGAACGCATTCTCTGAATGGCCGAACTATAGTGATTGCATCATCGTCATTTTAATAGCAGATCATGACTGTAAGAAACTACAAGCAAGAGAGCCTTTTAAAAGTCATAGAAGCTGTTTAGAATAGAATAATGAAATTCTAAACCGCCGTGGAACGCCGGCTTAGAATTGAGTTCCCCCAAATCATCCAGTGGGTGTCGTAAGAGGCGACTAATGGACAAACCGGAGGTCGGGCAGCAGCGCCCTCCGTGTACCGCACACCCTCACTGCGATCGCCGACCCGCCTGCCAAGCGTGGCGATTAACGGCAAATTATGATTATGATAGGCACAGAAACTAGGCCCCCAGTCCCCAGCAGCTTCGCTATTCCTGGCGCGGGTAGCGGTCAAGGTAACGGCGAAGCAGGGGGTGCTAAGAATCCCCGGAAGAGATCCGGCTACCCACCCCTACGACGACTGGCCCTGGTAACACACAACATACGCACATTGAGGACTGGTTAAAGGATCTGCGAGCTGGAAAAGGAGTTGAGCAAGTTACATTGGGACATTATAGGGTTATGCGAAGTCCGTAGAAAGGGAGAGGACACAGTAACCCTGCAGTCTGGTAACTTGCTCTACTACCGGGAGGGCGACCAATAGTCCCAAGGTGGTGTCGGGTTTCTCGTTCACAAGTCCCTCGTAAACAACATAACATCCATCGACAGTGTATCAAACAGGGTGGTATACCTAATACTGAGATTATCCGAAAGATATTCGCTGAAGGTCATTCAGGTGTACGCACCGACCTCATCACACTCCGATGATGAGGTGGAGACTATGTATGAGGACGTAAGTAAAGCCATACATAGTTCCAAAACCCACTTCACTGTTGTTATGGGGGACTTTAATGCTAAGTTGGGAAAGAAAAGCGGTGATGAGTTGAGAGAGGGGCAATTTGGGTATGAGCAACGGAACCCTAGGGGACAGAGGCTGGCCGACTTTCTGGAGAAAAATGGACTCTTCATGATGAACTCTTTCTTCCAGAAGCCGCCTCACAGGAAATGGACCTGGTTATGTCCCGATGATTTCATGAGAAACGAGATAGATTTCTTCATGACCGACAAGAAACGGATACAGCGACGTCTCTGTGATCAATAGGGTAAAAACCGGTAGCGATCACCGAATCGTAAGAGCCTCGCTGAATATTAATGTTAAACTTGAAAGGTCCAGTCTGATGAAGTCTACGCTCCGACCTACTCGGTCCCATATACAAAACCCAGAAAGCTTTCAACTCGAGCTCTCTAATCGCTTGGCTTGCCTTGAGAACCTAGCATCAGTGGACGAGATCAACGACGGGCTACTGGAAACTGTCCGCACGGTAGGGTCTAAGTTTTTTAGACCCTGCCGTAAAGATAGACCTTAAAAACTGACCGACCAAACCTTAAACCTCATGACTGAAGGACGCTTGCTACAGTTGCAGTCTTCCAGCGACGCGAAGTCATATAAGCAGCTCAATAGAGGAATATCTAAGTCCTTGCGACACAATCTGCGTCTCTTTAATACAAAATGTGTTAACCGTTAACCATACAGCGAAACCAAGGCTCGACGCCTTCAAGCTCCTGGAATGGGATGGACTTGGCATCAATATCAACGGCGAATACATCATTCACCTTCGGTTTGCCGATGACATTGTAGTCATGGCAAAGTCGATGGAGGAACTCAGTATGATGCTCGATGGCCTCGACCGAGTTTCACAACAGGTGAGCCTGAAAATGAACATGGACAAGACGAAAATTATGTCAAATGTCCATGTTGAGCCCACCCCGTTCTCTGTTGGAAGCTCGGTAATCGAAGTTGTTGACTCATATATCTACCTAGGACACGTAGTCCAATTAGGTAGGTCCAACTTCGAGAAAGAGGTCAACCGCCGAATCCAACTCGGCTGGGCAGCGTTCGGGAAACTACGCAATATCTTTGCGTCCGACACACGTCAAGACGAAAATCTTCAATCAATGTGTGTTACCAGTGCTGACTTACGGCACCGAATCGTGGTCTCTCACTAACGGCCTCATCTCAAAGCTCAAAGTCGCTCAACGAGCTATGGAGAGGGCTATGCTCGGGGTTTCTCTACGTGATTGAATCCGAAATGAGGAGATCCGTAGACGAACTAAAGTCACCGATATAGCCCACCGGATTAGCAAGTTGAAGTGGCAATGGGTAGGCCATATTTCTCGCAGAGCAGATGGCCGATGGGGTCGAAAAGTGCTGGAGTGGTGACCATGGACTAGTAAGCGCACGCAGTGTCCACCAACAAGGTGGACAGACGACCTTATAAAGGTCGCCGGAAGACGCTGGATGCAGGTCGCCTCCAACAGTTATCTGTGGAGATCCAAGGGGGAGGCCTATGTTCAGCAGTGGACATCCTATGGCTGATTAATGAATGTGGCGTTTATTTTTTGTGAAAACTGATTATTTTATTTTACAATTTAAATATTTTAATAGTAATAATAAATTTGCCCCGCAGGGCATCTGAGGCGGATGACGGGGAGTAGCGACCCCGCGGGGCTATATATCCGAGTGCTCCAGGGAGAGTATACTGTCCCCCATCTCCGGCTTGCCGGAGTGAAGCATGACGGGGGATAGGTCTCCCGCCTCTTGGCTTGCCTTCATCGGCCGGTCAGAGTGGAGTCGCTAGAGCAAGGTTAGTCCTGCTCGGAGGGTAGGTGCCTCGTGGTAAGTGGCGAGTGGGCCGGTGATGCTGGACCCACAGGGAGCGCGTGATCTGCGTTTAAAGTCCGCCGAGGTATCCTCACCCTTCTCAGCCGCTCATGCCCCTGTTGCCCTCTTGTTGCTTTTCAGTGACTGATTCCCGGGGGCCCAGTAAGTGAGTTGGCGAGTCTCCACCTGCCATTTTAACATGTATTTAATACATTGTCATCGGCAGGTGCCATAGTTCCCGTAGTTTCCCCATTCCTAGTCCATTAGCATCCCATCACAATAGCCCAAGTAGTTTTCATCCATAGTTAGCAATAGTTTAGCACAGAACCGGGGATTGTCCTTGGGTACATTTCTATAGTGTATACAGGGATAATCGTCGGTTTTGTGTCACCATTTCATTAAAGTTGTCTCAAAAGGGCTTCAACGTGTTGGCTTCGGCCCCACGTTCGCCTCCCAAAAATCCGGGACTCTATAGTCCCGAGGTCTGGAAGAGACATACATATAATAATAAATTTTACTCGTGCCACATAATATGCACATGACTGCATGGTTATTATGATTACGAAAAATAACTTATAGGTACATATTTTATAGACTGATTTTGTG
This sequence comes from Helicoverpa zea, assembly GCF_022581195.2. Taxonomy (NCBI): domain Eukaryota; kingdom Metazoa; phylum Arthropoda; class Insecta; order Lepidoptera; family Noctuidae; genus Helicoverpa; species Helicoverpa zea. Next base: position 9,992,906 of record NC_061472.1, read on the forward strand.
ATTCCAAGCGTTTGATAGTTAGGAATATAAATTAAAATGCAATTATGTATCTGTTATATTGAATACCTGATCTTCTAACAGTATATGACCTGCTATTCTAAATAGGGATTTGATTTTCTATCTATCTACCTAATGTTTCAAAGGCACAAGCTTAACAAATTCAACCACAAAAAAATGTACATAACTTGAACTTTATGTTCAAGAGCAGAGAGTTTACATTAGCATTAAAAGTTGACGAGTACTGGGAATATTTGACGAGTATCCGTACAAATCAGACGACTATTGGTACAAATCGCCCTTTTTTTACTTTTGCCTTAATAAGTATATAAACCCATCAAAATGATTAAAAAAACATTAGTTACTTAGAATAACGAATAAATACTCTATCACGTCATGCAAAAAATTTCATTTTCTATTGAATATTTAACACACAGTAGCGCTTCAAAATCAGTGATTTCCGAAATCCGACGACTATTGGTACGTTTACCTTAAACTGGAAGCCGACCCCAACGTAGTTGGGAAAGGCCCGGGAGATGATGATGATCTCGATTTCGATCGAAGTTTTCAGTCGTTCTGATACCGGCTAAATACCTGATCTTTGTAATGTGAGCACTACCATTCATCTTCATACTGATTTAAGAGCCCGAACAAACTGTCGGCCGACTAAAAGTTTGCAGTGTGCTCTTAGAGATATTTATTACAGACTCAAACGGATGGATTAACGTTTTTTTGTTTGTTTCTCATGTTTTTATTCATTCCATCGAGTCATCGGCTTAATGACTACTCCTATTTTGGAAAACGTTCGTTTGGAAAACGGAAAAATATTGAATTGTTTTGTGACAAATATTTAAATGTCTCTAAATAAAGAATCTGTAGGTACTGATATAATAAAGAGGAAGTATATTTTCGGCTCCAAAACTAATGAACCTATATATTTGAAGTTTCACTGCCAGGAAGCTACGCTGTCCCCAAGTAACATAGGCTATATTTTGTCCGGGTACGGGAAGAAGTTCCCACGAGACATAAGTGAAACCACGTGAACCCTGTTCCCGATACCGGTAAAATTATTTTCATATTATTCATTAATAATCATATATAACCATGACATTGATTTGTATATATATAAATAAATGACGAAACAAAAATAAAGCTTAATTTGCTATTTTAAAATTCAAGCCATTCACCTAGGGGATGAAAGGGGTCGAGAAGTGATTAGCACTGCACATCCCCTGGGCTTAGTATGATGAAACGTACTGAGCACGATACAGTACAAATAAAATGTTATTTCAAATCTTTATATCCTTGTTAGTATTACAACTGGAGTTATTTTTGTAGTATTGTAAAATTATCTTATGGTCTATTTACTCTAACAAACAGTAACACATATTTATAAAATGTCCACAAAATTACGACTTTGTGCACGAATACATGCTAGAAATTTTGATGGAATCTCGTAAGGAAAAAGCGATTTTAGAGATTTTATTGTGCAGTAGATAGCTACAGCATAGATATAATTGACTTGAATATTTGTTAAATATGTAAATGAATATACATAATGAAAACATTGGTATATTTGTCAGCCCCTGCTACTCAATACACTACTCATCCTTCAATTGTTTATCTACCATCAAATGACAACCCAAACACCTCAAAAATATCACAAACAAACAGCAAAAAAGCTATCAGCCGCCAATTACTCTGCCACTAGCATTATTAAAAAATATAAATGACATTTAATAGAAAATCATAGAAGAAAATCTACAGACTGAAAACACAATTGAACGCCTACCTTCAACTCAAGGTCTAAGATATGAAATTATTCAACACCAGATGATTGCCCAACTTTAGAGGTCTGCGGTTTCATTAAGCACCACCTTTTGACCTTCCTAGGCGTTATAAGCTGATCCAAATTGATTTTGTATTATTTCAGGACAGGATCTTGGTAATTTTAGTAAAATTTTGCGCTATTTTGGCTTGTTTATAAAGTAAACGTAAGTCAATTATGTGTTGTGTGCTTTTGTTTAGTTTATAAATGACAAGATGGCGGCCCACAACAACGATGAATCTAATGGAGAAGAATATAAAAAGAAATATGTGTAATATTTTCGCCGATACGAAAACAGTCGACAACTGATTTTTGACATAACTCGTATGCTTGACTGTGTTCACTGGATGGAATAAGGTAGTCAGTAGTTAACTAAACTTTTTTAACAACTAATAATCCCGCAATGATTTTCTTTAGATTTTTTAGAAATCGCAATCAAATGATTCACATTTATTTATGTTCCCAAACAGACGTCTCATTTATAATTTTGATTAATATTCTTACGAAGGTCAAAATAGATATACGGATTTAAGACATGGTATGAGATAAGAGTTTTGATAGATTACAGGTAATTTTGGATTTTGAATAAAAACTACTTAAAGGACAATGGGCAAATCTCTATGGAGCCCGGGCTATCAGCGGCCAGCGATGATTTTGGTACTAATGGATGTAGTGTGGTCCTATAATTACTGTTATGAACTCATATGAAGTTCTATCCCCGTGATGTATTAAAACCGAAGGACTTCGAACTTTTTTGACACCTATTGTCACACAATCCAGTTAAAAGGTACGCCTTAAACGGCTTCTGATTACTCATAATAACTGTCCAAGATGTATAAACATAGCTGGGACCATATAAGCATAGCTTGAAGTGCTTTTTGTAACATTGAAGAAATCGCTACTTAGCGACGAGCTATTTTTCATACAAGAACAAAAACCAAAAAAACAACAGATGATCAGGATTGATTAGAAATAACAAAACAGGGGATTAAAAGCCTTTTAAAACCTCAGAATTAGGTTAATTTTATATCAAAAACTCCGAAAAAATGGATGTCTGAAAAAATGGATACATTTCTGATGCAAAAATAACCGAATATCTTTTTTTCTAAATGTCCCCCGCGGGATAACGCCCATAGTAAAAGTTATTTATAATTACTACTAGAGCTATCGTTTGATACCAATTTCATGGCTAGCCGACGTTAGCCCAGGAACGCCCAAACTCCTAAGGACTTCTCGTTGTAATGGTTTTCCCTGTCAAATATTGTTTGTATAGGCATACAAGGCGTAGATACCATTTCCATGCCTTATATAACTGACAGACTGAAAGCAGTTGTGTGCTGCATAACACATTCACAATATTGAGAAATAGGGACTTTGTAAGCTCCATTACAGAAGTATGGTTGTAAAACAGCGTTCAAGCAATCGTATAAAAAAAGGTCGCGAAAATAAATTGTAATTTTAAGACATCAACCCAGGAAATTCTCTTAAACTCTTTACACTCTTTAAAATAATCATATACTCACAGACCAGTTACTTTCTGAATGACATCCATCCTCCGAGCCTTTTTCCCAACTACACACATCAAAAGTGTCTAGGGATCAACATATATTTTTGCAATAACTTTTCTCCTGATTGATATTAATTAAAATTTTCTTTAAGGATTCATCAAATAAAGTGTTTTCGTTTGTCACAGTAACGATAAACCAAGTCACCTTTGCACTAATAAAGAAATTTGCCATTTTCCTAATAAAGGGATTTTTGACATTTGAAACACTAACACAAAAGTTCGAAAAAAAAGACTGAAATAACAGTTTTCTTTAAAAGTTTATTGGGTAACTTAAACAATTAATAATCCGTGTTTCTACCGCGAACACTAACAACACAAGAACATCGGTTTGGCATACTCAAAATGAGTTCATCCAAATCACGATGTGGAATGGCCGCCCATGTTCGTTGCAACAACAAAAAAAGGTCTTCTTGCGACTGGATACCCTCCATATTCGGCAGAGCTCTTCTCTGTAGCATATCCCATGCATGCTCAATCGGGTTCAAGTCTGGCGACTGAGCAGGCCAGGGCAGGACATTGATGTTAGCTGCCGCGAGAGTCTGTCTTACAACTCTTGCGGTGTGCGGTCGTGCATTATCATGCATTAACTGAAATAAGGGACCGATTTGCACTTGTAGAGGAACGATGACGTCTGATACAATCGTCTCAGCATAAATTTGAGCGTTGAGGTTGCTTCTGATCCAAATCAACTCAGTTCTTCCGCCGATCCAAATACCCGCCCATACCATGATGGTTCCACCACTATAAGGATGGACTTCCTGGCAGGATTTTAATCGCTGTTGGCGTCCAGGGGTTCTCCAGTGTCGTATACGTCTTGTATCCGGTCTCATACCAAAACGAGACTCATCAGAAAAGCACACGAAACGCCATTGTTCTTCTGCCCAATTTCTGTGTTCAAGAGCCCATTGATATCGAATCCTACGATTGTGCATTGCTATAGGTGGTACCCGTAGCGGTCTTCGGGAATGAAGGTTCACTTCATGCAAGCGGTTTCTGACTGTTTGGTCGCTAATTAAGTTCCCTGAAGAGTGATGAAGCCTCACGGCTAACATCATGGCGGTTATTGTTGGAGCTCTTCGAGTTAAGATTTGAATGTATCGGTCTTGTCTCCGTGTGGTGCAGCGATACCGTCCTCCATGGCGCTCAGCTACGGTACCAGTGCTTCGGTAACGTGTCCAAAGTCGACTGATAACACTCTGACTTGTATTCAGAGCTAAAGCCACAGTACGTTGCCGGGAACCAGCTTCTATCATTCCCACGGCTCTGAGCATTTCTTCCCTGCTTAAATGACGTCGCCGCTCCATAATAACGTTGGTTTTAATCAGTAGTAGGGAAACAGTAGCACTAATAATGTCTTCAATGCGTTGTATGTGTTTATAGGGAAAATATTGACAGCTGATTTTCATCTTTTACTCGAATTTGATTCACAGTTCCTGATTCAAATTATGAAATGCACCAAAAAGGATCCATATAAATTTATAAAATCATAAATTTATTACAAAGCCACATCTCAATCTCAAGAAATCCGCATAAAAATGCTTGATCCCTAGACACTTTTGATGTGTGTATGTTGGGGTCGGCTTCCAGTCTAACCGGATTCAGCTGAGTACCAGTGCTTTACAAGAAGCGATTGCCTATCTGACCTCCTCAACCCAGTTACCCGGGCAACCCGATACCCCTTGGTTAGACTGGTGTCAGACTTACTGGCTTCTGACTACCCGTAACGACTGCCAAGGATGTTCAATGGCAGCCGGGACCTACAGTTTAACGTGACATCCGAAACACAGTCAATGGTGTCTAAGATATACTTAGAAAGTACATACAAACTTAGAAAAGTTGCATTGGTACTTGCCTAAGTTGGGATCGAACCCGCGCCCTCATAATTGAGAGGTTGGTCCTTTACCCACTAGGCCACCACGACTTTTTCTGAATGACTTTCTGAATGTCAACAACAACATTAAGTGATGTAGGAACACAACATTAGTTCGTTTGATTATACCTACACTACAGTAAAATAGGACTTTTAAATAAAACCCTCTTTTGTAATTAAGGAGGATTGAATTTCCCACATGTCTGTCAAACTTCAATTCTTACTTTGACCAACTGAACGGCCAGAACGCGAGACTCAGTAACGTAAAGGTCTCACTAGAACGCTTGCATGTGTGCTTGACACGTTTCTAGCTTTTGTAGGTAGCTTCCCAACTATTTACGCATAATAATATAGAGGTATGTATTTGGACTGTACAACAATCAACCCGCAGTTAGTATCGAAGCATTTTGTTGCCAAGTGGACCCAGAAGATTTTAGTTTCATTTAATATGTATTTTTATTTTATTGTATGTCACCTATATGCACACACAAAGAGTCACCGCTGTCCTGGTACAGAACGGGTTCAAGAACAAACATGGTGGGTTTTAGTCAGTAAGAGTCTGATACAGACTGAAAAATATTCAAATCGGCCCAGGCGTCTACGGGAAATCGAGCAATAAAAAAAGAAAAACACGAGCTTAGAAACTATCTCTTCTTTTGGTAGGTAAATTATAATGTGAAATAATTATAAAATAAATTAATAACGTATAGAATAAGAACAAGTTAAGCCTCGAAATGTCTGACAAAGAGGAGATGCTAGATTAGAAACAGGAGAGGGCTAGATTTAACTTATAATAAATCAAATACGATTATATATATGAATCTCACATTATACAAATAGTCACACGAAAAATATTAAAACTGCCCTTGCAGTACAACCCCAGCTTTGGTGCTTAATGTATAAAAAATGATTAAACGTAGTGTTTAGGATTGTGGTGGTACAGATACCAGCCAAAACATATCTTCACTGATTTTGATTTTGCTATAAATTTTTGTCAGTTCTTTGTTTCACCGCTTCCAATGAAGCTCTATTTGGCTTTTTTTATCAGGTTTATTTTCTTCTTTTTAATTTCCATCTTGCTTTTACGAGTAGTCCCATATAAGCACATAATTATTATTGTACTGAAGAATGATCACCTCGGTAGAAATTCAAACAAGTGGTTTTGTATCACAATATAAATTTTATAAATCGTTTTTTCTATCATCCAAAATGGTTGATATGATATCCTAAATAAAACCTCTATGTTCACTTCTTATTTTTACTCATTACTGAATAATTAATTATTTTCGACGTTCTCACGTAAATTATTCTTTTTCGCTATCGTAAATAAATGATTTTTAATTTCCTTATTAGTCAGATTCCAAAATCAATTACTAAAAACACAAACCTCCTTGCGCAGTCAAGCAATGACAGTTTAAATTCGGCTACCATGACAACTACGTTTTGCAATAAACAACCTAACAATCAAATACAAATAAATATTTGGAAAATAAATAAATTTTGTGAATGGAATTACATATTTACCTGAGTTTAACAGTCATTATCTTAATGTTCCTATTTTTTAAGACCGGTGGAAGGCGTCTAAAACTGTGATCTCACATCATACGCTTGAAAACATTTTGTTGCAAGAGTAAAGCATCCACAACACTCATGATCATCTTCCATGGAGCTAATTATATGTAATACATTAAAATAAATGCACTTTCAGTCATAAAAAAAGAACTTATAGGATGTTATTACAAATATATTTTTTTATATTATTTTTGGGAACACGAAGGATGAACTGTCATCGGATGACAAAGCGACATGACCACTCGTCTCTACGGCGGAACG